>NC_141876.1:361286594-366286594 GCF_056163025.1 Triticum urartu | reverse complement strand
AATCATTTTCAAACCCCTTTTCATTTCTTTAAATGGAAGAAGTCATATTATCTTCACTCTAGGGTTTTGTGATGAAATGAATTTGAATTTAGGGAGATCAAAATGCAATATGAAAAGTTTTGGGAAAGTCCTTTTATTCCCTCTCATGCAACTTTCAAAAGTTTCAATTTCCACTCAATTTCACACAATCAACCACACAACAATCAAACAAACAATCATAATTATTTATTTAATATAACATTCCAAAATTTATAATTTTGGGATGTTACAAACTACCACCCTTAAAATGAATCTCGTCCTCGAGATTCGGAGAGGCTAGAAAGAAGGTTAGGTTTGGGGGGTCTTCTTGAAAATCCATTAATCAACACATGGTATGGGGTGCCACCACCCTTAGAAGCATGGTCACGGTTCCAACAAAACTCATGTACTCCATCCTTTGCGTTGACGGTGTCGGTCTTCTCATATTCCCCGAGATAACTCCTTCACTTTTTCTCTTCTGGTAAGGGCATGGCCTTTTCCTCAAAATCAGGAGTCCTTGCCTCACAATGGGATCCTTCTAAGACTTACAGGTCTGGCGCCAATGTTAAACAACTATCGAAAACCTCATGGTGGTCGACAATTTTTGGTTTCTGCTGCAGGAAATGGGTCTGGGTTGAACCTCACCGCATAACCTACGATTGGCAATAGGTGCCTGTACAGGGTTTCCATCGTCCTGCCATTCTGAGGCCTTTGGTTTGTCGTGTCGACACTCTTCTAGGGTTTTAAGGCTCTCTGATTTTCTATCAACATATGATAGCTCATGATAGAAGTCTCCGGTATGGGGGCCAATCCATCCCGTACTTGAATCGTTACTACATACGCAGATAGTGAATCACGTTTTCTAACACATGGGCATCCTCACAAGCATTGCAGAACTTCTCTTCTCCACGAACCGGGTTCGGGTAAATCCCTCGGTTCATCAAGCCACACAAAATCTCTATCGTTTCTTCACAACTCTCGGGTTTACGTAAACTCCTATGGAACGTCTGCTGATGAAATCACACCTTCTTCCATAATTCTTCCCGCAACAAGGTTGTGCTTGTTCCTTTTCAAATCCTTGGTCATGTGGGTTATGGCCCACTTCAAACTTGTATATCTTTAACTCATCCTTGGATTTACTATTGTTCCATATTCCAACATTATATCTCCTTTAAATCCAATAGTACTTCATTCCTCCATACTCTTGGGGTAACCATCATAACTAAAACATAACTACAACTCATTTTGTCCAAATTCCACCCTATGGAACAACAATTTTCCTTTCCATTGGTCCAGTGTTCACACAGACAAGTATCGCCAAAAAAATGCACTGGTTCATCCATAATTCTCTTCATATAAAATCCTTTATTACATCCTTAACCACTACTCAAAACTCAAATTTCAAAAGTACTCTATTACAAAAGCTACCATCCACATAGTTTGGTATGGTCAACCATTACTTCCATCTTTATTCATTTGCCCTTCTTGAAGATGCTTTAGTCCCACTAGAATTGTGTGATGTGGTCCTTCAAATCATCGACCTTTTGCTTCATCATGGTGGCCATCAGCTTCATCTCCATCATCTCTGCATGCACCTCCCTCAGGTATTCCTGAGTATAACGAAGTCTTGCTTCAAGTATTTCGCCAATCTGACGTATGGCTTCCATAGCAGCTTCACGAACAGAGTCGAAGAATGTTGCTCGTGGTACTCAAGAAATGAAAAGGTATTGCCCCATAGTCTTTGGGAAAACTCCCTTCACACGGTAGAGGTGTACCTCCACATACCAAAGTTCAACTCCATTCTCCATGAAAGGATAACCCTTGTAGACTGCATCTCCTTCAGGATGAATATGCTTCATCATGTCCTTCATGATTTTTGGGTAATCCTGATCACTAGTCAGGGTCATGATCATTTCCGGGCACTTGAGAAAAGACTCATAAAGGGTTGTCATCTGCAGGTATAAGATAGAAGGGTACTCAGGATACTGTATGTATTTCCTTCAGTGAAATGTGGTTATTTTTCGGGAAAGGTTTGGGTCAGCTTGTCCATGGGTTCACGGTTTATGTCTGGGTGACATAGTGAGAGAGGCACTCACAATCAACAAACAACTCATAACATTTCATATGAGATTCCAAACACCTCAACTTTTATTGCTTTATGAACTATTACAATTCCCATTTCATAACTCAACTCAACATCCCCAACGAAAATAAAAGTGTGTTCCACATTTATTACATGATTTATTCCAATATCAAGATCTCAACTACTCAGCCCAAGCTTTCCTCGAGTCTGAACATTTTCTGGCAAAATGTCCTACTCCTTTGCAGCGTAAACAAATGACTTCAGACAAATCCAGGGGCTTCCTGGTGGTTATCTTGGCTCCTTGGGTTCTTGGCTCCCTTGCTGGGCATTTGCTAGCGTAATGACCTAAATCCTTGCATCTGTAGCAAGTGATATGACTTAGGTCCTTTTCTGCTGAAATTGGGTTGTAGTGGGGACACGTGCGCTTTCTCTTCCTGGACTTCTTTGTTTCGATCAATTCTTCTATCTCATGTGTATCAAACTCCACTTCTTCTATCGGGAAGTCTCCCATATACTCTTGGTTTTCCTTCATGCAATATTGTGAAAAATGTCCTTCTTCTCCACTTGAATAGCAAGCATTGGAGTAAAATCGGTTTAGGCTTTCTCCATCAGGGTCGTCAACATCTTCTTTCATCACCAATTTTCTTAAACATTCCCTGAGGGCTTCTTTCACTGCTTCCTTCTGCTGCTTGGTAATTTCTTGTACCTTGGGATAAATATGGCAGGGTAGTCCGTAGTTCCTTCACACAAGAAACAAGTAACCTTCATGGTTGGACATTCTTCAACTTGGTGATTTCCTTCACAATGAGGGCATCCATCCTTGTGTTCTTCATGGGTGTGTCCTATTTCTCCGCATATCTTGTAGGCACAAGGTTTCTTCATCGGGTTATCACCGTATTTCCGGATAAGACGGGATCCCAACAGAGTCTTCTTCAATTCCTCCCAAGTTTTTGCTCCATTACATCCTTGTATGGCTTGATGCATTTTCCACCAGGTTGCAGCACTTTTTGTAAAGTACTGAAGATCCTATTGAACCTCATACTTCCTTGCAACGAAATTGCTCCTGAAGTGATTCTCCATGTTTTGAATCCATAGCTCTGCCTCCAACTGAGTGATCGGTTCAGAGAATACAAGTCCATCTTCATTCATCATCCATTGGGTCCAAGGGTTTTGGGATGAGATAAGAGGTATGGAGAGAGATACACACAATACACATAATATAGTTTTGTAAATGGTTTTACTTGTTGCTGTCGGAAAACACACACAAAAATATGACAGCTCACAAATCATCGCATCTAACGTGAGTATACAACAAGGGTTTGGTCTTCTAAAGGTCGTATAAATCTTGGAATTCTTGTATGTCCTCATATTCTTCGATTCTTCGACTGTCGTAGCATTAATTCTTCTAGTGTATGGTGAAGTCTGATACCTTGTCCTTCTCGGAGTGGTCTCATTAGTTGATCCTTCGTGTGGTCAAATGGAAAAGGGGTATTGTCTACCTATTTGGGATAAAAGGAAAGATTTGATAAAGCTCAGAAAAGAAGAGAGGTAAAGGATCTTTTTGAAAATAAAGTTTTAGAGAAATCCTTTCCTAAGGGCTTTCTAGCTTCTAGGGTCACGTCCTATAGTCAACATGTGCTCTGATACCATCTCCGTAGCGACCCGACCTCAAATGGCCAAGCCACTGTGTATCCGTGCCATCCCTAGATCGGTATGCTGGCACACACAGTACATCAATGTATATATCAAAATTCAATCACATGTATAAATAACGTAAAAATGATATATACCTCATAAATCTCAGCGGAAACAATCAAACGGGTGTGGAGTCCCATCAACGCCAACAGCAAGTTGAGTGTAGACCGTAACCCTACAACGTAACTCTTACTCATCGTAGAAAATTCCTGCAACATAAGACGTTGCAGCCCTGTAGGTCAGTACATTGAATGTACTGGCAAGTCACATCATAAGAATAATGAACCTATTTGTACATGCAATTTGGCTGGAGGAAAGCTCTAAGGCCCTGTTTGTTTGGGCTTTTGCTTCTGCTTTTGCAGCTTTTTCGGTTTGGCCAAAAAGCCATAAAAACTCCTAAATAAGTGCTTTTGGAGCTTTTTTGGCTTTTGATGAATCAATATAACAATATTCAGCTCCAAAAGCCATAAAAGATCTGAATGCACCTATTTAGGAGCTTTTATGGCTTTTTGGCTGAAATGAAAAAGCTGCAAAAGCAGAAGCAGAAGCCCAAACAAACAGGGCCTAAGTTTAGTTTTGCATAAAGCTAGTTTTTCCCTAAAATAAAAGATATTATTCTACCACTACTTTATAGCATAGGATGAGTTGCTAAACCCAACTCAATCCATTCCCAAAGTTTCATTTAAAACCCAACTATTTAATTAAGAGTGATGAGATCTCCCAGCATTTCCACTACTAGATGCTCAAGTTGTCCGTAACCGGGGACACGGCTAATCGGTTAGGTTTTAACACTCTGTGAGGTTTGCGCACTTTTCCCCACAAGACTCGATCGCCTCCCTTGAAGTTCTCGCACTGCCTGTCGTTTGAGAACAGGATGACCGAGACATAGTCTTTCGAAAATGTTCCCCCTTAACCCATGGATAGGCCGGTACAACTACATCATTCTACATCTGCTAGCCCATCCCGGAAGGGGTCACACTAACTACTCAACTAAGACAGATCCCATATTGGCTTGTGGCTGCACACGTAAGCTTCTAGACATGAGAATACGATTGATCTCTTTGAGCCTGGGCGGACGGACCACTAGTGGTGCACCACCATGGATTTCCCATGCATGCTCCCACTGTACTTCGCCACCATTCAAAACAAACCTTCGCCCAGGTAGTTCATTAAGTTATCTTGGTTCTACTTACTACTTTGTCACTCATCTCCCACAATGAACACTTCCCAATCCACGTCTACATTGGCGAGGAAAAATTAAACTTACACGGTGGTGACAAAGGTATATGGTTCAAACCTACCTAAATGAACTACTAGGTAAAAACTAGCTAACCGGCATAAATTTTCCTACCATGCATTCCTACTACAACAGACTAAGTGCAGATAAAAAACATAGGTAATTAAAAGTATGGTCAAATGTGAACTTGCCTGGTAATAGTTGATGAAGATTATATCGCTCTCAGAAATTTATTTAATAGAACTATTCATCACTCTCCGATGAAAATATATAAAGTAAAACATTGCACTCACATCAGCAATCATTCCAGAGAACCAAATAACATGCAACATTAAAAGACTCGGAAAATCCAAATGAAAACACCACACACTTAACTATATAAAAAAATACTAAGTGCAAAACAACATGTGACATATGGTTCAAAATTGTGATGTGAACTATAGTGCATACAAGGCATATAAGTGAAACTATCATGGACAGGTCCTAGGTGTGTGAAAATATTTTGAGAAAGTATTAGGTGATAGGGTTTGGCTATAGTGACACGATGCAAAAAGAATCACATCAATCGGAGCTACGGTTTAGGAGATATGGCCAGTTGAAGTTTGAATTCAAACCTGAACAAATTCAAATTTGAAATTGGCCAAAACTTTTCAAAGCTGGCTCTCCGGATAAAGCTATTCGAGCGAACATTTTGCCACTGGTTTCGTCGAATTTGGAGTTACGGTTAAAAAGATACAACCATTCAAAGTTTAGGGGCTAAACTGAAAACTCAGGGACTTGACTGTGAAAGTTTTATTCGCGACCAGGTCCCTAGCCACGTGGCGGCTTCCTTGTGGCTAAGCAGCGTTCGCGGCTAAGGCTAAATGGCGGACGGCCACTGAATAAATAAAATAGCTACCATGGCTAAATGAAAAGAAAACCGGAGACCGGTTTTTTTTACTAAACCGCACGATTTAATAAAACCATGGTTACCCGATCTAATACAACAACAACAAAAATGAGCAAGGTTCAGCGGCTCATGGCGAGCGAGGGCGGCGGCGCTGGCGTCAGGCGGCGGACGGCGGATAGGGCGGTGGCTCCGGCGGTCCTCAGCGGTGGCAAAGGGGTCGGGAGGTCGAGCGCGGCGTGGGCGCCATGCTGGTGGGGTCGGCGAGCTGTGGGGTGGCCAGCAAAGAGCAGAGGGAGGCGGCGGAGCTCCGGTGCTCCGGCGAGAGCGCGACGCGTCGGGGCGGCAGCTCTGGCGACCTAGTAGGCAAAAGAAGGTGTCAAATCGATGCGTGCGGACTTGGGCAACAAAAAGTAGTCGGCGGAGGCCGGGGTGGCTCACGGGCGACGAATTCCTCCGGTGAAAAGCACGGCTCCGGCGAGATCCAAGTGGCTACGGCGAGCGATGCGAGGGGCGTGGTGACGAACGGATTGGCTGAATGGAGAGAGGGGGTCGAGGGCTTCTTATAGGCGCGGAGAGAGGGCTCGGGAGTGAGGGATAAGCTCTATCCCTAGAGCTTCGGCCGGCGGGTTCGGGCGTGTGTGTGCCCAGCCAGCGGAGTCTGCGGGAGGTTAGGGACGACTTGGGTGGGGCCCTCCTGGCAGCGGCAGCTGCGTGTGAGCGAGAGGGAGAGGAGGAGAGAGCGAACGAGGCGGAGGCCTGCGGGCGCTGGGGTCTCGGGCGCGGGGGGTCGGCTGTGGGCCAATTGCCGGTTGGGCCGCTAGGCGCCTGGGCCGTTTTCGGCCAAGCAGGCCGGTTGGTGTGCACGCGCGTGTGTGAGTGTGCGTGCGTTTCTTTTTTTAAACATAAAGCATATGTGACCCAAAAGAAATTCAAATGAATTTCTAAAATTCCACAGAAATTTATAAAATCACTATTGAAAATATAGGGAATAATGAACATTAATTCCAGCACATATAATTTTGAAAATAATTTTCTAATGCAATAAATGCACTTTAGGCCAAGAAAATAAATACCAAATAAATTCCAAAAAACCTAAATAATATTATAATGAATTCTCCAACTCCTTTTTGTTTGAGGAAGTCATTCTATCCTCTCTCTCCTTTATTTCACTTGAGTGGAAAATAATATTTGAATATCCCAGAAAACTCCAAAATGCAATAAATCATGAGATGCAAATGATTTCAAATATTGTTAAAATAACTACTATTGGTTTCATAATCCATTTCCATATTTTCTTTCTGATATTTGAAGGAGTCATATTTCCTTCTCTCTTTATTTTATTTGAATGAATGGAAATATTTTTGAAACTCAAAACGGATTTTTTTTCAAAAGTGAACCAAATGGAATTCAAAAGTGCTCCTCATCACTCTCCACTCTATTTCATATATTTTGAAGAAGTCATGTTATCTTCTCTCATGAAAATCCTTGAGTGGCATAATGTTTCTGATTTGAAATATTCTCAAATGGAATTCAAATCATTTTCAAACCCCTTTTCATTTCTTTAAATGGAAGAAGTCATATTATCTTCACTCTAGGGTTTTGTGATGAAATGAATTTGAATTCAGGGAGATCAAAATGCAAGATGAAAAGTTTTGGGAAAGTCCTTTTATTCCCTCTCATGCAACTTTCAAAAGTTTCAATTTCCACTTAGTTTCACACAATCAATCACACAACAATCAAAAAGACAATCATAATTATTTATTTAATATAACATTCCAAAATTTAGAATTTTGGGATGTTACATAGCCCCCCAAAGAGAGAGAGAGGCCAAAGAAGCCTACAAAAAATAAAAATAAATGAGAGAAAAGAGAGAAGGAAAAATGTTACTATCCTTTTACCACATTTGTGCTTCGGAGTAGCACCATGTTCTTCATATAGAGAGTCTCTTGAGTTATCACTTTCATATACTAGTGGGAATTTTCATTATAGAACTTGGCTCGTATATTCCAACGATGGGCTTCCTCAAGTGCCCTAGGTCTTCATGAGCAAGCAAGTTGGATGCACACCCACTTAGTTTCACTTTGAGCTTTCATACACTTATAGCTCTAGTGCATCTATTGCATGGCAATCCCTACTCCTCGCATTGACATCAATTGATGGGCATCTTAATAGCCCGTTGATTAGCTGCGTCGATGTGAGACTTTCTCCCTTTTTGTCCTCTCCACACAACCTCCATCATCATATTCTCTTCCACCTATAGTGATATATCCATGGCTCACGCTCATGTATTGCATGAAAGTTGAAAAGGTTTGAAAACATCAAAAGTATGAAACAATTGCTTGGCTTGTCATCTAGGTTGTGCATGATTTGAATATTTTGTGTGATGAAGATGGAGCATAGCTAGACCATATGTGACGCCCCGAGACCGATGCGCCAGGTGTCTTCCAGTTATTCGCTGTCTTTGCCATGTCAGTTGCTTGCGTGTTGCATCTTGCCATGTCATCATGCGCATTCCATCATCGTGTTTTTCAAAACTTGCATTCATCCGGGTTTCCCAGTTCTTTCCGTTGCCCGTTCTGAGCCCAGACACACTTGCACGCGCCCGTGGCATGTCCGAAATAGTTTTTCATAAGTGGCTGAAATATGTTCTCGGTGTGGGTTGAAAGTTGGCATGCGGTGTTGTTATGTTGTCAGTAGGCTGCCTGCCAAGTTTCATCGCATTCGGAGTTTGTTTGACGCCCCAACGAATAACTATAGCGACAATATAGTCGGTCAAACGTCAGACGTTTTTGGTCTCCAAAAACTGTTGTCGGGCTTTTCCTCTCTTTCCTCCCTAGACCGTCTACACAATCCACTACCTACCGTCAGGCCCAACCTAAGCTCTCTCGTCAGCCCACGGACCTCCTCGCGCGCGCGTCCGAAAGCTGTCCTGGACCCGACCCGGGCACTCGTCACCGTTGGATCCGGATCATCCCCAAACATCTACAAAATGTCTCTATTTTCTTAATTGGGCTCCCTAACCTATTTATACGGGACCGTACAATTAAGATCGAAGGGACCAAATGCCCCTATCCAAAAATCCACTTGTTATATATATATATATATATATATATATATATATATATATCAGATCAAACCCTAAAACCTAGGAGATTTGTCCCATTGCCGCCGCCACCTGACCAAATCCCCCCTCGGGATCTCCCCTGCCCGATCCACTGGGCCAACCACCTCCTCCCCTTGATCCCCTCCTGATCCGTTCCAACCAAGCAGCCCAGCCCCTCGCGCGCCTCCTTCCTCGAGCAGGAGCTCGACCTGCTGCCGGCGACCACCACCGGCCACAAGAACAAGACCGCTACCCCGCTCCCCTTCCCCTTTTTTCCCTCTCAGGTTTCCTCTCCCTCTGCTCATCCCTCTGCTCGTTTCCTTTGGACAGGGGACCTCCATGGACGAACGCTAAGGCTGCCAAGGGGATCCGGACGCCGCCGGCTTGCCTCTGCTCCTCCTCTGCCTCGCGTTGCCCTTCGCCGTCAAGCGCCGCCCCCGTCCGGATCCGTCAGGCCCCGTCGTCCCTGACCTCCCCTGCGGTCCACCTCGCTTCGCCGTTTCATTCGTCAAGTCCAACCGCAGCCTCCCCTATTCGCCGCCTCCTTCAGGTCGCTGCGCCCGCGCGCCAAGTTCCTGCCGGAGCTCCGTCCGCCACCGTTGCTTGGAACCGAGGCCGGACGACTCGATCCTCCCGTTCCTCCGGTTCCCGCTGCCCCTGTTGCCAAGGCCCCCCGCCTGCGTCTTCTCCATTGCCATGGCCTTCTGCCATTTCTCTTCTTCAGAATAGAGAGTGGCACCGGCTCGCTCATCCCGAGAGATGACCGTGCATCCAGCGCCAGCAGGCCCAGTCCCCTCCACCGAGCCGGGCCACAGCCCATGGGTGAGCTGCCCCTCTCCTGTGCACCTTGGGCCTAGCAGTTTTGGCCCGCTTCTGTTTTTTTCCTTTCAGTGATTTTCCTTTTTATCCAGAGAACGGCAGATTTACAAAAAAACCCTAGCTTCACGCATTTAATAACTCATCATCCGTGCACCGGATTAAAATGATTTATATATGAAACATGACTAGAATTTCATCTAGTTTCATAATTTGCAACTTTTATCCATGTTTATAATGTTTAAAATGTTGTTTGTTTAAATTTTGCCTATTGCCATGCTAAAATGCTTTATTTCATAACTAAATAACCGTAACTCGGAATTTAATAAACTTTATATGTAAATGGGGTGGGAAAATGCCTAGTTTATAATGGTGTATTTACTTTGCATGTTTAACAACTCTAAAATTATGTTTAGGGCAGAACAGTACCAAATCCATAAATTGCATACGGGGATTTACCGGAATTGTTGTTCGTTGTTTCCGGCCTCATTTAAACTTGCCTAGATAGGTAGTTTTCTTTTGCTTCACCCCTTGCCATGCTAACAAACATTTAATGTTGTTGAGTACTTAAACGGGAGAGAACTAAATAATAGTTGTGGTGTTTCGTCAATATGCAACTCGTTGCATATTGAGCTCCATTAAACTTGTAGTTTTGCTTGTGCACTTTGCCATTCCATGCCTCATTAAACCGGACATGGATCATACTTGGTTTTGCATCATGCCATGCTTATGTGATGGTTGTTTGCTATGTTGTTTGCTTCTTTTCGGGTTGCTTCTCGCGTTAGCTTCGGTCTCGTTCCAGAGTTGTGAGGATTTGTTCGACTACGTCCATTTGTCTTCTTCATCGACTCATTTTCTTCCTTGCGGGATATCAGGCAAGATGACCATACCCTCGAAATCACTTCTATCTTTGCTTGCTAGTTGCCCGCTCTGTTGCTATGCTGCGATACCTACCACTTGCTATATCATGCCTCCCATATTGCCATGTCAAGCCTCTAACCCACCTTTCCTAGCAAACTGTTGTTTGGCTATGTTACCGCTTTGCTCAGCCCCTCTTATAGCATTGCTAGTTGTAGGTGAAGATGAAGTTTGTTCCATGTTGGAACATGGATATGTTTGGGATATCACAATATCTTTTATTTAATTAATGCATCTATATACTTGGTAAAGGGTGGAAGGCACGGCCGTATGCCTGGTGTTTTGTTCCACTCTTGCCGCCCTAGTTTCCGTCATACCGGTGTTATGTTCTTTAATTTTGCGTTCCTTACATGGTTGGTTGTTATGGGGACCCCTTGACAGTTCGCCTTGAATAAAACTCCTCCAACAAGGCCTAACCTTGGTTTTACATTTTCCTAACAATCTAAACTTTTCCCTTGGGAGTAATTAACCTGAGGGTCATCTTATTTTACCCCCCCCTCCCGGGCCAGTGCTTTTCTAAGTGTTGGTCCGAACCGAGTAGACTGTGGGGCCACCTCGGGGAAACTTGAGGTTTGGGTTTACTCGTAGGATGTCTCATCCGGTGTGCCCTGAGAACGAGATATGTGCAGCTCCTATCGGGATTTGTTGGCACATTCGGTCGGCTTTGCTGGTCTTGTTTTAACATTGTCGAAATGTCTTGTAACCGGGATTCTGAGTCTGATCGGGTCTTCCTGGGAGAAGGAATATCCTTCATTGACCGTGAGAGCTTGTGATGGACTAAGTTGGGACACCCCTGCAGGGTTTTGAACTTTCGAAAGTTGTGCTCGCGGTTATGGGCAGATGGGAATTTGTTAATGTCCGGTTGTAAAGAACTTGAAACTTAACTTAATTAAAATGCATCAACCGCGTGTGTAGCCGTGATGGTCTCTTTTCGGCGGTATCCGGGAAGTGAACACGGTTCTTGTGTTATGCTTGAACGTAAGTAGTTTCAGGATCACTCCTTGATCATTTTTAGCTTCACGACCGTGCGCTGCTTCTCTTCTTGCTCTTATTTGCATATGTTAGCCACCATATATGCTTAGTGCTTGCTGCAGCTCCACCTGATTACCCTATCCTACCCATAAGCTTAAATAGTCTTGATCTCGCGGGTGTGAGATTGCTGAGTCCTCGTGGGTCACAGATACTTCCAAACAGTTGCAGGTGCCGATGATACCAGTGCAGATGACGCAACTGAGCTCAAGTGGGAGCTCGATGAAGATCTTGATCATTGTGTTGTGTCTTTTCCGGTTGATCAGTAGTGGAGCCCAGTTGGGACGATCGGGGATCTAGCATTTAGGGTTGTCTTCTTTTATTTTGGTTCCGTAGTCGGACCCTGATTGTATTCTGGATGATGTATGTTTAACTTGCATTTGTGTGAAGTGGCAATTGTAAGCCAACTCTTTATCCCTTTCTTATCCAGTGCATGGGATTGTGGGAAGATTACCCCTCTTGTGACAAACCTACCATGCGGCTATGCCTCTAAGTCGTGCCCCGACACGTGGGAGATATAGCCGCATCGTGGGTGTTACAAGTTGGTAATCAGAGCCTTCCCCGACTTAGGAGCCCCCTGCTTGATCGAATCACTAACGTTGTCGAGTCTAGAAGAAAATGTTTTGAGTCTTAGGATTATATATATCGGAGAGTAGGA
This sequence comes from Triticum urartu, assembly GCF_056163025.1. Classification (NCBI taxonomy): domain Eukaryota; kingdom Viridiplantae; phylum Streptophyta; class Magnoliopsida; order Poales; family Poaceae; genus Triticum; species Triticum urartu. The sequence goes on along the minus strand of NC_141876.1, from coordinate 366,274,148 downwards.
TTCTTTTACTCCACAGTCCCTTCATTGCTCTGGTGAGGCATCCTGACGTAGAGTTTTGACTCTTCTCTCCTCAAATTTCACTAAAAAAAATTTAGGATCATGTGGGTATCTTGGAATCGTTCCGATAGTCTTGTGACGAGAACATTGTTCTTGGTGCCTCCTGACATTTAGGGGTTGTGGCAGTGTCCCGGGGAGTTGAGCTCCAAGGTGTTGTCGTCACAATTTTATAGTTGCAGTTCTGGAATACCTGAGTTCGCCGACATCGAAAATCTCTTTTATGCAGTTGTTGGTGAGATAACCTCGACGCTACCCAGTACTGGGGCGGGAGTTCAAGAGTATTGCCATAACTCGTATAACGGATGCTTTTCGGAGGTTGAGGTAAATGATTTCCGAAGGTTTCTTGGTTATGTGTTGAAGGATGGATACAGCTGGATGTAGGAATTGTTAGTTTGGGTGAGATATTATGCTTCCCCTGTATCCCCAACACCTGATTGCATAACCAGAAGGTTTTGGGAGTTTATAAGTGGGAATTCAAGTAGCTCTTAGGATATCTTTCCGACAGATGCATGATATGAGATTGGGGTTCGACGTCTAGTGGTCCGCCTATCCACGGTTGGTTTTAAAGTGGTCTCGTTGTGTCTTAAAGAGTCCTTGGCTATGCTGACTCGGGGACACTTCGTATGTCATGTGCACTGCCTTGTACATGATGGTGTTGTACGATCGAGCCCGTCTGGGCCCCACCACAAAAACTTCGGATGGAAGCTCTATCATATGTTTGTTCCGGCTTATTCTGCAAGCCAATCATTTGTTTTTGTTTTGGTTTGTGGTATTTGAGTTGCTTCAATGTCAAATGTTGATTCCATACCTTCCCTGAGTGGTGTTCTCATACTTCTATGTGAATACCAATCCTTCTTGATCATCGAGGTTGTCATGTCAATTCTTTCCAACCGGTGTGATTCTCTTCAAGATGATCGTATCATTTTTTCCCATTCGCAAGATCCAATCTCAGTTTTCTCAACGGTGTTCGTTTCATCCATCCCAAGTTGTGTTTGTTTTCCCACCCTCCCACCCTTGTTTCTTCAAGGCCTCAGATTTCTTAATCAAGTATGTTTACCTTATGGATGTGAAGTCTCTCCATTCTTTTCCGTCAATGTTCTTACTCGGTGGTTCTCATGAAGATGCTCTACAAGTTCATCATTCTTCATTCTTTTCTTCTCTGGTGGATTCAATTCAAGCTTTCCAGATCATATATTTTCCTCGTTTCAAATGTTTTCTCATGCCGGTGCACCTCTTAGTCTCCACTTCTCGCCATTCATTTGTTTTGGAGTACTGAAGATATCTCAGGAGATTCACGTTTCCATTCTGGATCCGTTCAAGTTATCTCGAGGTTGTTATCTCTTTTGAGCCATTTTATTCTACCGGCGCAATCTCTCTTTTAAATCGTTCAACGGTGTATCTTTTGAGTGGGCCCTAACCCACAGGTATTTTCCCAGGATCTTACCTGACTTTTCTAATTTTTCTGGAGCTATCCTCAAATTCTTTCGAAGTTTGACGTAAGAATGAATTATCACCAGTCATATGTATTTCTCCAAGATCTTTCAAATTCTTTCATCGTTGGTTCAACCTTTCTAATTTTCATTCCGGAGTACCTCAACAATTCATGGTGGTGTTTCTCATCGGCATTCTCAACATTTGAAGACCGAAGAAGAGTTTTTCCTCCATATCTTATACGTTCTCTCAGAGATGCGTACCTCAACCTTGCTGCCATCCTCTCATAATTGTTTTTGATTGTGAGAATTCTTTTCTACCATCCGGAGCAATTCAGGAGTCTTTTTCAGTTTGATTCTTCGAAGGCCATCATTTCGGAATTATTTATTCCAGCTTTTAGCTCTCGTTTCTCTAAATATTGCCGGTGCTCGATCAAATATCCTCTAATCAGTTCATGATGTCTTCGTTTACTTGTATCAAAATCCCCTAAAGTATCTCCATTCGTCTTCCAATTCTTCCCGATGAATTATGCTTTTGCTATGTTCTTTTTCAATTCTTACGGTGGTTCATTCAAGAGTTCTCTTCCTTGGTTATCATATCAATTCATACGTTCTTTCCAAATCCTACCGGTGGTTCGTTGAAGACCTTCCCAAGTTTGCGCAATATCTATCTTAATCCTTTCTACGAGAATAAGTAGTATGCCAAATCCGTGCTTGTCATCAATCTAAATTGGTGAAGGATACGCATAACGTAATTCTTATTATTGTTTCATCCAAGTGATCTAGTTTCTTCTTTTCGGAGTTGTTCATCATATCACATTCTCGGTCCGAGATGCTTCATATTTTCTTTTCCGGAGTGCCAAGTTTTCCGCATTATCACCACGAAGATCCATCTAAATCATTACAAGGCTTCACCTTGTGTTCTCAACTTCTCTTTCCTTTCGTTTTTGATCATCCTTTTATTACTAGAGTTCTTCATGGAGGCTACATAGTGGTTCGTCAAGGATTCCTTTCATTCTTCAATTGTTCATCAAGATTTATCTCGGAGCTAATATCTGCCAAACTATACTCAAAGTTAAACATGTTGTTCAACACATGCTTTGTTTTGAGGAGTTCAAGCATTCTTCATCTGGCATTCCATAATGCAATTCGTTCTACCTTATCTTTGAGATGGTGTTATGTCATCCTCGACAGTTTTCCTTCATGTTTCATGGGTGATAATTTGTCAGGAATGAGATATTTTAAACCCATTATTTTCAATTCGTTCACGATATCCTTTGCAACCCATAAATCTCTTCATTGGAGTTATCTTGGATTATATTTCGCCTAAAGCTTTCCCTACGGATATTTGCTATTTATGGTGCTCATAAATGACCCAAGTTCTTCATTTACCCTCCCGGTGAAATAAGCTTCTCATCTGCTTGTTGATGTCAATTCAATCTATTGTTTCCGTTAGTGGTAGAATTTCACCTCATAGTTTTGGGATGTATTTCCATAAGTCCACAACAAGTTTATTCTTTTCATTGTTCATTTTCTAACAACTCCATTCAATCCTTCCTTCTAAGGATGCTTTCAAATTCATTGGTGGTAGAAGTTATCGTTTTCTTCTACTTTCTTTCTTCCCTAACAATCTAGTTTCTATTCTTCCATTCCGGAGGCATTGTGATGTTGCTCTCTTCGACCCATCATATTGTTTTGTCAAGATCACGTTCTTTTCCTTCCTTGTCCTTTTAACCGGAGTGCCGTGCCCTCTTTTCAGGTTCTTCCATTCTGTCAAGTCTTGCATCTTTTCTTAACCGGAGTGCTTGCATGTACTTCTTGTCAATTGCAACCCTTTTCTTATGCCTTTCAACCTACAAGGTTTCTGTAATGTTCCTTGTTCCTCTTTTCTAACGGAGTGTTTTCAACTTTGTTCATATTCGTTGTATTCTTTTCTCGAAGATGGTTTAACCTCTCAAGGTTCTTGGTTTCACTCGTTTGTCAAAGAAGCAACTGAGTTTTACCTCTCCTCTTCCTCTTCCTTTTCCCTCCGGTGCCATCCAAGATCTCGGGACGAGATCCTCTTGTAGTGGTGGAGTGTTGTGACGCCCCGAGACCGATGCGCCAGGTGTCTTCCAGTTATTCGCTGTCTTTGCCATGTCAGTTGCTTGCGTGTTGCATCTTGCCATGTCATCATGCGCATTGCATCGTCATGTTTTTCAAAACTTGCATTCATCCGGGTTTCCCAGTTCTTTCTGTTTCCTGTTCTAAGCCCAGACACACTTGCACGCGCCCGTGGCATGTCCAAAATAGTTTTTTATAAGTGGACGAAAGATGTTCTCAGTATGGGTTGAAAGTTGGCATGCGGTGTTGTTATGTTGTCAGTAGGCCGCCTGCCAAGTTTTATCGCATTCGGAGTTCGTTTGACGCCCCAACGAATAACTATAGCGACAATATAGTCGGTCAAACGTCGGACGTTTTCGTTCTCCGAAAACTGTTGCTGGGATTTTCCTCTCTTTCCTCTCTAGACCGTCTACACAGTCCACTACCTACCGCCAGGCCCAACCTAAGCTCTCTCGTCAGCCCGCGGCCCTCCTCGCGCGCGCGTCCGAAAGCTGTCCCGGACCCGACCCGGGCAGTCGTCACCGTTGGGTTCGGATCATCCCCAAACATCTACAAAACGTCTCCGTTTTCTTAATTGGGATCCCTAACATTTTTATCCAGGACCATATGATTAAGATCGGAGGGAACAAATGCCCCTATCCAAAAATCCACTTGTTATATATATATATATATATATATATATATATATATATCAGATCAAACCCTAAAACCTAGGAGATTTGTCCCATCGCCACCGCCACCTGACCAAATCCCCCCTCGGGATCTCCCCTGCCCGATCCACCAGGCCAACCACCTCCTCCCCTCGATCCCCTCCTGATCTGTTCCAACCAAGCAGCCCAGCCCCTCGCCCACCTCCTTCATTGAGCAGGAGCTCGACCTGCTGCCGGCGACCACCACCGGCGACAAGAACAAGACCGCTACCCCGTTCCCCTTCCCCTTCTTTTCTCTCTCTGGTTTCCTCTCCCTCTGCTCATCCCTCTGCTCGTTTCCTTTGGACAGGGGACCTCCATGGACAAATGCCAAGGCTGCCAAGGGGATCTGGACACCGCCGGCTTGCCTCTCCTCCTCCTCTACCTCGCGTCGCCCTCTGCCGTCAAGCGTCGCCCTCGTCTGGATCCGTCGGGCCCCGTCGTCCCTGACCTCCCCCGTGGTCCACCTTGCCTCGCCGTTCCATTCGTCAAGTCCAACCGCAGCCTCCTTCAGGTCGCTGCGCCCGCGCGCCAAGTTCCTGCCGGAGCTCCATCCACCACCGTTGCCTGGAACCGAGGCCGGCCGACTCGATCCTCCCGTTCCTCCGGTTCCCGCCAACCCTGTCGCCAAGGCCCCCTGCCTGCGTCTTCTCCATCACCATGGCCTTCTGCCGTTTCTCTTCTTCAGAACAGAGAGCAGCAGGGGCTCGCTCATCACGAGCGGTGACCGCGCATCCAGCGCCAGCAGGCCCAGTCCCCTCCACCGAGCCAGACCACGGCCCATGGGTGAGCCGCCCCCTCTCCTGTGCACCTTGGGCCCAGCAGTTTTGGCCCGCTTCAATTTTTTTCCTTTCAGCGATTTTCCTTTTTATCCAGAGAACGACAGATCTACAGAAAACCCCCCCTAGCTTCATGCATTTAATAACTCATCATCCGTGCACTGGATTAAAATGATTTACATATGAAACATGACTAGAATTTCATCTAGTTTCATAATTTGCAACTTTCATCCATGTTTAAAATGATGTTTGTTTAAATTTTTCCCATTGCCATGCTAAAATGCTTTATTTCATAACTGAATAACCGTAACTCGGAATTTAATAAACTTTATATGTAAATGGGGTGGAAAAATGCCTAGTTTATCATGGTGTACTTACTTTGCATGTTTAACAACTCTAAAATTATGTTTAGGGCAGAACAGTACCAAATCCATAAATTGCATATGGGGATTTACCGGAATTGTTATTCGTTGTTTCCGGACTCATTTAAACTTGCCTAGATAGGTAGTTTTCTTTTGCTTCACCCCTTGCCATGCTAACAAACATTTAATGTTGTTGAGTACTTAAACGGGAGAGAACTAAATAATAGTTGTGGTGTTTCGTCAATATGCAACTTGTTGCATATTAAGCTCCACTTAACTTGTAGTTTTGCTTGTGCACTTTGCCATGCCATGCCTCATTAAACCGGACATGCATCATACTTGGTTGCGCATCATGCCATGCTTATGTGATGGTTGTTTACTATGTTGTTTGCTTCTTTCCGGGTTGCTTCTCGCGTTAGCTTCGGTTTCGTTCCGGAGTTGTCAGGATTCGTTCGACTACGTCCATTTGTCTTCTTCATGGACTCGTTCTTCTTCCTTGCGGGATATCAGGCAAGATGACCATACCCTCTAAATCACTTCTATCTTTGCTTGCTAGTTGCTCGCTCTGTTGCTATGTTGCGGTACCTACCACTTCCTATATCATGCCTCCCATATTGCCATGTCAATCCTCTAACCCACCTTTCCTAGCAAACTGTTGTTTGGCTATGTTACCGCTTTGCTCAGCCCCTCTTATAGCATTGCTAGTTGTAGGTGAAGATGAAGTTTGTTCCATGTTGGAACATGGATATGTTTGGGATATCACAATATCTTCTATTTAATTAATGCATCTATATACTTGGTAAAGGGTGGAAGGCTCGGCCTTATGCCTGGTGTTTTGTTCCACTCTTGCCGCCCTAGTTTCTGTCATACCGGTGTTATGTTCCTTGATTTTGCTTTCCTTACACGGTTGGGTGTTATGGGGACCCCTTGACAGTTCGCCTTGAATAAAACTCCTCCAACAAGGCCCAACCTTGGTTTTACATTTGCCTAACAACCTAAACTTTTCCCTTGGGAGTAATTAACCCGAGGGTCATCTTATTTTAACCCCCCCAGGCCAGTGCTTCTCTAAGTGTTGGTCTAAACCGAGTAGACTGCGGGGCCACCTCGGGGAAACTTGAGGTTTGGGTTTACTCGTAGGATGTCTCATCCGGTGTGCCCTGATAACGAGATATGTGCAGCTCCTATCGGGATTTTTCGGCACATTCGGGCGGCTTTGCTGGTCTTGTTATACCATTGTCGAAATGTCTTGTAACCGGGATTCCGAGTCTGATCGGGTCTTCTTGGGAGAAGGAATATCCTTCGTTGACCGTGAGAGCTTGTGATGGGCTAAGTTGGGACACCCCTATAGGGTTTTGAACTTTCGAAAGCCGTGCCCGCGGTTATGGGCAGATGGGAATTTGTTAGTGTCCGGTTGTAAAGAACTTGAAACTGAACTTAATTAAAATGCATCGACCGCGTATGTAGCCGTGATGGTCTCTTTTCGGCGGTGTTCAGGAAGTGAACATGGTTCTTGTGTTATGCTTGAACGTAAGTAGTTTCAGGATCACTCCTTGATCATTTCTAGCTTCACGGCCGTGCACTGCTTCTCTTCTTGCTCTTATTTGCGTATGTTAGCCACCATATATGCTTAGTGCTTGTTGCAGCTCCACCTCATTACCCTATCCTACCCATAAGCTTAAATAGTCTTGATCTCGCGGGTGTGAGATTGCTGAGTCCTCATGGCTCACAGATACTTCCAAACAGTTGCAGGTGCCGATGATACCAGTGCAGATGACGCAACTGAGCTCAAGTGGGAGCTCAATGAAGATCTTGATCGTTGTGTTGTGTCTTTCCCGGTTGATCAGTAGTGGAGCCCAGTTGGGACGATCGGGGATCTAGCATTTAGGGTTGTCTTCTTTTATTTTGGTTCCGTAGTCGGACCCTGATTGTATTCTGGATGATGTATGTTTAACTTGTATTTGTGTGAAGTGGTGATTGTAAGCCAACTCTTTATCCCTTTCTTATTCAGTAATTGTGATTGTGTGAAGATTACCCCTCTTGCGACAAACCTACCATGCGGCTATGCCTCTAAGTCGTGCCCCGACATGTGGGAGATATAGCCGCATCGTGGGTGTTACACCATATGATTTTGTAGGGATAACTTTCTTTAGCCATGTTATTTGGAAAAGACATGATTGCTTTATTAGTATGCTTGAAGTATTATTGTCTTAATGTCAAATGATAGACTATTGCTTTGAATCACTGGTGTCTTAATATTCATGCCATGATTAGATTACATGATCAAGATTATGCTAGGTAGCATGCCACATCAAAAATTATCTTTTTTTATCATTTACCTACTCAAGGACGAGCAGGAATTAAGCTTGGGGATGCTGATACGTCTCCTTCGTATCTATAATTTTTTTATTGTTCCATGCCAATATTCCACAACTTTTACATACTTTTGGCAAGTTTTTATACTATTTTTGGGACTAACATATTGATCCAGTGCCCAGTGTGAGTTCCTGCTTGTTGCATGTTTTTTGTTTTGCAGAAAATCTATATCAAACAGAGTCCAAACGGGATAAAAACTTACGGAGATTTTTTTGGAATATATGTGAATTTTGGGAAGTGGAATCAACACGAGACGATGCTCGAGGGGGCCATGACGGTGAGGGGCGCACCCTAGGGGGTAGGGCGCGCCCTGGGCCCTCGTGCCCATTCCATAAGGCGGTTCGTGCCCTTCTTTCTCCGCAAGAAAGCCAATATCCTGATAAAAATCGTGTCAAAATTTAAGCCCAATCGGAGTTACAGATCTCCGGGAATTTAAGAAATGGTGAATGGGCATAATCAGGGAGCCCAAAAACAGAAGGAAACAGAAAGAGAGATCCAATCTCGGAGGGGCTCTCACCCATCCACCGCCATGGAGGCCATGGACCAGAGGGGAAACAATTCTCCCATCTAGGGGGAAGGTCAAGGAAGAATAAGAAGAAGGGGGGCTCTCTCCCCCTCTTTCCCGGTGGCGCCGGAACACCACCGGGGCCATCATCGCGACAACGATCTACACCAACAACTTCACCGCCGTCATCACCAACTCTTCCCCCCTCTATGCAGCGGTGTAACCCCTCTTTTACCCGTTGTAATCCCTACTTAAACATGGTGCTCAACGCTATATATTATTTCCCAATGATGTATGGCTATCCTATGATGTTTGAGTAGATCCATTTTGTCCTATGGGTTAATTGATGATCGTGATTGGTTTGAGTTGCATGTTTTATTATTGGTGCTATCCTATGGTTCTCTCCGTGTTGTGCAAGCGTGAGGGATCCCCGTTGTAGGGTTTGCAATATGTTCATGATTTGCTTATGGTGGATGGCATGAGTGACAGAAGCACAGAACCGAGTAAGTAGGTTGTTTGTGTATGGGAATAAAGAGGACTTGATGCCTTATAATGCTATGGTTGGGTTTTACCTTAATGATCTTTACTAGTTGCGGATGCTTGCTAGAGTTCCAATCATAAGTGCATATGATCCAAGAAGATAAAGTATGTTAGCTTATGCCTCTCCCTCAAATAAAATTGCAATAATGATTACCGGTCTAGTTATCAATTGTCTAGGGACAAATAACTTTATCATGACAAAAAGCTCTCTACTGAAACTAATTTAGTTGTGTCTTTATCTAAACAGCCCCTAGCCTACAACACCTACAAAGTACTTCTAGTTTCACACTTGTTCTAGGTAAGGCGAACGTTAAGCGTGTGTAGAGTTGTATCGGTGGTCGATAGAACTTGAGGGAATATTTGTGCTACCTTTAGCTCCTCGTTGGGTTCGACACTCTTACTTATCGAAAGAAGCTACAATTGATCCCCTATACTTGTGGGTTATCAGCGCCGGCCCGCGTTGGCCGTGCGGGCGGGTGTTAGGCGGCACGCGGGCCGCCTGGAGCGCGGAGTTGAGGTCTTCTAGAGCAGATGGCAGCGACCGGGCAGGCCAGGCCGCCCGGTGGTCGGCTTGGGTCCCTGGGCCGTCAGACATTGGAGTCGCGAGGCGACGGCAAGTCGGTCGATGGAGAAGAAGGCTTCGGCGCACCCCTACCTGGCACGCCAAATGTCGTATTGCGGGTTCCGGCAAACCCTTGAGGTTCGAACACTGGGGTGCGCACGAAGATCTCTCTCTCTCCCTAGCTCACTCTCGCAACGATCTCTAGGCCTTGCTTGCCGAACCCAAGGAACAAGTGACACGAGAGTTTATACTGGTTCGGGACACCGTTGTGGTGTAATACCCTACTCCAGTGTGGTGTGGTGGATTGCCTCGAGGTCTGAGGATGAACTAGTACAGTGGACGAACAACCTCCTGAGGAGGGGTGTTCTTGAGCTTGATAAGCTGGTGAGATGGCCTTGGTGGAGTGGATCCAATCCAAGATGAGCCGATCCCTGACTACGGTGGTGGCTAGCCCTATTTATAGAGGCCCTGGTCCTCTTCCCAAATGTTTAGGCGGGAAGGGATCCCACAATGGCCAATTTCGAAGGGAGACAAGTAGTACAAGTTATCCTGACAAAAAGGTGGTCTTCGCCTGCCAAAGGCTCTGGTGGTGATGCCACCGTGGGCTCCGCGGTGACCTCCGTCCTGCCGTCCTACTGGTCTTGGTCTTGTTACACCGATATGGAAACCTTTGCCTGATGCCTCAGGACTCCTCACCTACGCCTGCTTCCTTAGCACCAAAGAGGAAACTGGCACCCTACGCCCATTAGTGCCCGCCTGGCCTAGGTCATCATGGCTCACGTCATGCGGACCTCGCGAGGTGCACCTTGCATAGATATCTCCGCTCCTCAGGAGCCAGCCTAGCGAGGCCGCCCTGGAGGAGGTCTTGACATCGTCCGCCTCGCGAGGCTTGGCCCCTCGCGAGAGTCTTGAGTGGTTGCTGGTGAAGATGGGCCGTACCAGGCCGTTGGTGGAGCCACGCCCTGGGACACACGCAAGCAAGTCTGGGTACCTCCGTTCCCAGGACGCTGACATTCTTGTCTCCCAACCCCATGAAAGCAGTCTAAGTTGGTCGACAACAAACTGGCAAACATCTGAATTCACGATGTCGCATGGATTCAATGCAACCGAGTAGGCGCGCGGGGACACCTTCAAGCTGGTGGTCGGCACAAGAAAACAACTGAAAACAACGACAAGTCAGACACTTAAAAACTTATCATCAACAATAACTCCCATCTTCTTTATCATTTTGCACCACTTGGTCACTGTTGGCCCGGGCCCTGAGGGGATGTTGTACATATCATTGAAAAACCTAACTATTTCTGGCTCCATTTCATACACAACCTTCTTCCAACCCCTTGGCAAGCCCTAGATCCTTTCAACACTGGCTGCATCGAGTGGAATCTTCTCCCTCTCAGAGATAACAAGCTGTGACAACTATTGGTCATCACATTTCATGACAAACTCTTGACAAGATCTCCTTTCATTGTTCTTGTGCCAATATCAAGCACGCTACCAAAACTTATATCACCGGTGGCATCCTTTTGTAGCGTCTCAAGAGAACCGTTTAGGATGAATAGTCTTGAAGGTGAAAGCATGTTCCTTGATGGCGGCGCACTGCTACCAACCTGTGTAAGAATACAAAATAATTCATATTAAAAAAATTAAACGACAGAGGCTACAACTATATTAAACTGAGCAGCCCCACTATATTAAACCTCAGCTGTGTCTGATAAAACTGAGCAACTACAACTATATTAAACTCCAACTGCTACTACTATGCTAGGCAACTACTATACTGGTACTCTACTGCTTATCCAAGATAAGAGTGGATACAATAACATGATGATTTTCGAAGAAGCAACATAAAGGAAAAAAACAACCATCAAACAAGTATCAAAACCGTACAAACATTGAGCATTATTTATTCAAAAGGCACATAATGTTCCTGCCTTGAGCAACCCCACATATATTTAGATAAATTACAACAACCAGCTCAAAAAAGGAGTTGTTCACTTTAAAAATGTAAGGACATAGACTATTGTGATTGATAAAGTGAGAAACTACAACTACATGAAACTGCAAATGCTATTGTGTCTAATAAAACTGAGCAACTACAACTATATTAAAATGCAGCTGCTACTAGTATGCTAGGCAACTGCTATACTGCTATTCTGCTGCTTGTCCCAAATAAGAGTCGAGACAAACGACATGATGATTTTTCTAAAGCAAAAACAAACAATGACTAGTATAAAAACCCTAGGAACATTGAGCATTACGTATTCAAAAAACATCCCTTCTTCAAGTTTTCATAAAAATACCTCATGTTCGCCTTTCTTCGCACATTTCGGATGCCTCCCTTCTTCATCACGAGGGGCTGAATCGGTGGACCGTTTCCCCACCCGACCATTGATGACCCACAAGTATAGGGAATCAATCATAGTCCTTTCGATAAGAGTGTCGAACCAAACGAGGAGCATAAGGAAATGACGAGCGGTTTTCAGCAAGGTATTGTTAGCAAGCACTGAAATTATTAGTAACAAATAGTTTGATAGCAAGGCAATTTGAAATGAGCAACAAGTAGTAACGGTCACAAAGGTGCAGCAAGGCATCCCAATCCTTTTTGTAGTAAAGGACAGGCCGGAATGGTCTATTATAGTAAGGAACGTGTTCTTGAGGACACAGGTGAATTTCATCTAATCACTTTCATCATGTTTGTTTGATTCGTGTTCGCTACTTTGATAATTTGATACGTGTGTGGACTGGTGCTTGGGTGCTTTTCTTACTTGAACAAGCCTCCCACTTATGATTAACCCCTCTCGCAAGCATCCGCAACTACGGAGGAAGAATTAAGATAAATCTAACCATAACATGAAACATATGGATCCAAATCAGCCCCTTATGGAATAGCGCATAAACTAGGGTTTAAGCTTCTGTCACTCTAGGAACCCATCATCTAATTACTACTCCAAAATGCCTTCCCTTAGGCCCAAGTATGGTGAAGTGTCCTATAGTCGATGTTCACATAACACCACTAAGGGAATCACAACATGCATATCATCAAAATATCGAACGAATACCAAATTCACATGATTTCTTATGACAATACTTCTCCCATGTCCTCAAGAACAAAAGCAACTACTCACAAATCATAAACATGTTCAAGATTAGAGGGGTATCAAATATCATTAAGGATCCGAACATATAATCTTCCACCAAATAAACCAACTAGCATAAACTACAAGATGTAATCAACACTACTAGCAACCCACAGGTACCAATATGAAGTTTTGAGAGAAATATTGAATACAAGAGATGCACTAGGGTTTGAGATGAGATGGTACTGGTGAAGATGTTGATGAAGATTGATCCTCCCAGCATGAGAGGATCGGTGGTGATGTCGATGGTTTTAGTTTCCCCCTCTCTGAGGGAAGTATCCCTGGCAGAATCGCTCCACTGGAGAGCAAAAATGCTCCTGCCTAGGTTCCTCCTCAAGACAGCGGTGCTTCGTCTCGAAAGTCTTCTTTTGATTTTTTTTCTAGGGCAAATGGCATCATATAGGAGAAGATGGGCCTCGGAGGCCAGCCAGGGGCCCCACAAGGTACTTGGGATCACCCAGGGGGTGGCCGCGCCCAAGTGCCTTGCGGGTAGCTGGTTGGTCCCCTCGGGCATAACTTTCTCCAATATTTGTTATATATTCCAAAGTAATTCTACGGTAAATTTTAGCTCATTTGGAGTTGTGTAGAATAGGTATATCTGATATAACTTTTTCAGGTCCAGAATTTCAGCTGCCGGGAATCTCCCTCTTCATGTAAATCTTGCAAATTAAGAGAGAAAATGCATTGTAATTGCATCATAAAGTGTTATAATGATCAAAAACATTATAATTAACAGTAGGAAAACATGATGCAAAATGGACGTATCAACCACCCCGGACAGGATCCTGATTCGTCCGCCCACACTTGCGTCCAACATTGCTTGTTGTTTGAACCACCTCGTCTTCTCCCTCATTTCCACCTTTGCCATCAGTTCTTTCCGCAATCCCTTTGCTTTTTCGTGCCATTCTGTAAAACAAAATATACAAATACCAAAAAAATGCCATGTTGATGAAAAATACAAGACCTAAAAGCACAATTCTGCTTGTAGATAAAAAATGCGTGACTTGACTATCATTGGTAGGTGAATTGATCGTCATTTACTCCTAAAAAGTTGCCTATTATTTTTCCCAATGATATCTCATCTGCTAATGCTATTAAGGATAGTATTGTTGGGGAACGTAGCATAAATTCAAAATTTTCCTACGTGTCACCAAGATCTATCTATGGAGAAACCAGCAACGAGGGGAAGGAGAGTGCATCTACATACCCTTGTAGATCGCTAAGCGGAAGCGTTCAGGTGAACGGGGTTGATGGAGTCGTACTCGTCGTGATCCAAATCACCGATGACCAAGTGTCGAACGGACGGCACCTCCACGTTCAACACACGTACAGCCCGGTGACGTCTCCCATGCCTTGATCCAGCAAGGAGAGAGGGAGAGGTTGAGGAAGACTCCATCCAGCAGCAGCACAACGGCGTGGTGGTGGTGGAGGAGCGTGGCAATCCTGCAGGGCTTCGCCAAGCACCACGGGAGAGGAGAAGGACTTAGGAGAGAGGGAGGGGCTGCACCAAAGGCATAAGGTGTGTCTCAAGAGGCCCTCCTACCCCCACTATATATAGGGAGCCCAAGGGGGGGTGCGCCAGCCCTAGGAGATCCAATCTCCTAGGGGGCGGCGGCCAGGGGAGGTTTCCCTCCCCCCCAAGGCACCTAGGAGGTGCCTTCCCTCCTTGGGACTCTTCCTTAGGGTTCCCCTTTCACCCTAGGCGCATGGGCCCTAGGGGAAGTGGCGCCCCAGCCCACTTTGGGCTGGATCCCTTCTCACTTCAGCCCATGGGACCCTCCGGGATAGGTGGCCCCACCCGGTGGGCCCCCAGGACCCTTCTGGTGGTCCCGGTACAATACCGATGACCCCGAAACTTGTCCCGATGGCCGAAATAGGACTTCCTATATATAAATCTTTACCTCCGAACCATTCCGGAACTCCTCGTGACATCCGGGATCTCATCCGGGACTCCGAACAACATTCGGTAACCACATACAAGCTTCCTTTATAACCCTAGCGTCATCGAACCTTAAGTGTGTAGACCCTACGGGTTCGGGAGACATGCAGACATGACCGAGACGTTCTCCGGTCAATAACCAACAGCGGGATCTGGATACCCATGTTGGCTCCCACATGTTCCACGATGATCTCATCGGATGAACCACGATGTCAAGGACTTAATCAATCCCGTATACAATTCCCTTTGTCTATCAGTACGATACTTGCCCGAGATTCGATCGTCGGTATCCTGATACCTTGTTCAATCTCGTTACCGGCAAGTCTCTTTACTCGTTCCGTAACACATCATCCCGTGATCAACTCCTTGATCACATTGTGCACATTATGATGATGTCCTACCGAGTGGGCCCAGAGATACCTCTCCGCTTACACGGAGTGACAAATCCCAGTCTTGATTCGTGCCAACCCAACAGACACTTTCGGAGATACCTGTAGTGCACCTTTATAGTCACCTAGTTACGTTGTGACGTTTGGTACACCCAAAGCATTCCTACGGTATCCGGGAGTTGCACAATCTCATGGTCTAAGGAAATGATACTTGACATTAGAAAAGCTTTAGCATACGAACTACATGATCTTGTGCTAGGCTTAGGATTGGGTCTTGTCCATCACATCATTCTCCTAATGATGTGATCCCGTTATCAACGACATCCAATATCCATGGTCAGGAAACCGTAACCATCTATTGATCAACGAGCTAGTCAACTAGAGGCTTACTAGGGACATGGTGTTATCTATGTATCCACACATGTATCTGAGTTTCCTATCAATACAATTCTAGCATGGATAATAAAAAGTTATCATGAACAAGGAAATATAATAATAACTAATTTATTATTGCCTCTAGGGCATATTTCCAACAGTCTCCCACTTGCACTAGAGTCAATAATCCAGTTCACATCGATATGTGATTAACACTCAAGGTCACATCCCCATGTGACTAACACCCAAAGAGTTTACTAGAGTCAATAATCTAGTTCACATTTACCATGTGATTAACACTCGATGAGTTCCGGGTTTGATCATGTTTTGCTTGTGAGAGAGGTTTTAGTCAACAGGTCTGAATCTTTCAGATCCGTATGTACTTCACAAATTTCTTATGTCATTTTGTAGATGCAACTACTACGCTACATTTGGAGCTATTCCAAATAACTGTTCTACTATACGAATCCAGTTTACTACTCAGAATAATCTGGATTAGTGTCAAAGTTTGCATCGGCGTAACCCTTTACGACGAACTCTTTTACCACCTCCATAATCGAGAAAATTCCTTAGTCCACTAGTTACTAAGGATAACTTTGACCGCTGTCTTGTGATCCATTCTTGGATCACTCTTGTACCCCTTGATGACTCATGGCAAGGCACACTTCAGGTGCGGTACACAGCATAGCATACTGTAGAGCCTATGTCTTAAGCATAGGGGACGACCTTCGTCCTTTCTCTCTATTCTGCCGTGGTCGAGCTTTAAGTCTTAACTCCATACCTTACAACTCAGGCAAGAACTCCTTCTTTGACTGATCCATCTTGAACACCTTCAAGATCATGTCAAGGTATGTGCTCATTTGAAAGTACCATTAAGCGTTTTGATCCATCCTCATAGATCTTGATGCTCAATGTTCAAGTAGCTTAATCCAGGCCTTCCATTGAAAAACACTTTCCAAATAACCCTATATGCTTTCCAGAAATTCTACGTCATTTCTGATCAACAATATGTCAACAACATATACTCATCAGAAATTCTATAGTGCTCCCACTCACTCCTTTGGAAATACAAGTTTCTCATAAACTTTGTATACACCCAAAATCTTTGATCATCTCATCAAAGCATACATTCCAACTCCGAGATGCTTACTCCAGTCCTCAGAAGGATAGCTGGAGCTTTGCATACTTATTAGCATCTTTCAGGATTGACAAAAACCTTCCGGTTGTATCACATACAACCTTTCCTCAAGGAAATCGTCGAGGAAACAATGTTTTGACATCCTATCTGCAAGATTTCATAAATGATGCAGTAATCGCTAATATAATTCCAACAGACTCTTAGCATCGCTACGAGTGAGAAAGTCTCATCATAGTCAACTCCTTGAACTTGTCGAAAAACATCTTAACGACAAGTCGAGCTTTCTTAATGGTGACATTTACCATCATTGTCCGTCTTCCTTTTAAAATCCATATGTACCTAACAGCCTTACGACCATCAAGTAGTTCTTCCAAAGTCTACACTTTGTTTTCATACATGGATCCTCTCTCGGATTTTATGGCCTCAAGCCATTTATCGGAATCCAGGCCCACCATCGCTTCTCCATAGCTCGTAGGTTCATTGTTGTCTAGCAACATGACTTCCAAGACAGGATTACGTACCACTCTGCAGTAGTACGCATCCTTGTCATCCTACGAGGTTTGGTAGTGACTTGATCTGAAGTTTCATGATCACTATCATAAGCTTCCACTTCAATTGGTGTAGGTGCCACAGGAACAACTTCCTGTGCCCTGCCACACACTAGTTGAAGAGACGGTTCAATAAGATCATCAAGTCTCCACCATCCTCCCACTCAATTCCTTCGAGAGAAACCTTTTTCTCGAGAAAGGAACCGATTCTAGAAACAATCCCTTATTGCTTTCGGATCTGAGACAGGAGGTATACCCAACTGTTTTGGGTGTCCTACGAAGATGCATTTATCCGCTTTGGGTTCGAGCTTATCAGCCTGAAACTTTTCCACATAAGCATCGCAGCCCCAAACTTTTAAGAAATGACAGCTTAGGTTTC
Organism: Triticum urartu; assembly: GCF_056163025.1. Lineage (NCBI taxonomy): Eukaryota > Viridiplantae > Streptophyta > Magnoliopsida > Poales > Poaceae > Triticum > Triticum urartu. The sequence goes on along the minus strand of NC_141876.1, from coordinate 366,256,843 downwards.
CCTAAACCATAGTTCATACGGTGTCATCTCATCGGAATTACGTGGTGCACTATTTAAAGTGAATGCGGTTGTCTCTAATGCCTAACCCGTAAACTATTGTGGTAATTCAATAAGAGACATAATGGTATGCATCATATCCAATAGGGTGCAGTTATGATGTTCGGACACACCATCACATTATGGTGTTCCAGGCTATATTAGTTGTGAAACAATTTCCACAATGTCTTAATTCTGTGCCAAACTCGTAATTCAGATATTCATAGATATTTTATCCTCTTGTCACGACGATCTTTCAACTTCACCCTGAAATTACTTGAACCTTTCAATAATTCAGACTCGTGATTCATCAAGTAAATATACTCAATATCTACTCAAATCATCTGTGAAGTAAGAACATAACGATATCCACTACACGCCTCAGCACTCATTGGACTGCACACATCAAAATGTATTTCTTCCAACAAGTTGCTTTCTAGTTCCATTTTACTGAAAACGAGGCTTTCAGTCATCTTGCCCATGTGGTATGGTTTGCATGTCTCAAGTGATTCAAAATCAAGTGAGTCCAAACGGTCCACTTGCATGGAGTTTCTTCATGCATATACACCAATAGACATGGTTCGCATGTCTCAAACTTTTCAAAAATGAGTGAGCCCAAAGATCCATCAACATGGAGCTTCTTCATGCGTTTTATACCGATATGACTTATGTGGCAATGCCACAAGTAGGTGGCACTATCATTACTATCTTTTGGCATGAACATGTGTATCACTACGATCGAGATTCAATAAACCATTCATTTCAGGTGTAAGACCATTGAAGGTATTATTCAAATAAACAGAGTAACCATTATTCTCCTTAAATGAATAATCATATCGCGACAGACATAATCCAATCATGTCTATGCTCAACGCAAACACCAAATAACAATTATTTAGGTTTTAATACCAATCTCGATGGTAGAGGGAGCGTGCGATGCTTGATCATATCAACATTGGAAACACTTCCAACACTTATCGTCAGCTCACCTTTAGCTAGTCTCCGTTTATTCCGTAGCCTTTTGTTTCGAGTTACTAACACTTAGCAACCGAACCGGTATCTAATACCCTGGTGCTACTAGGAGTACTAGTAAAGTACACATCAACAAAATGTATATCCAATATACTTCTATCGACCTTGCCAGCCTTCTCATCTACCAAGTATCTAGGGTAATTCTGCTCCAGTGGCTGTTCCCCTTATTACAGAAGCACTTAGTCTCGGGTTTGGGTTCAACCTTGGGTTTCTTCACTAGAGCAGCAGCTGAATTGCCGTTTCATGAAGTATCCCTTCTTGCCCTTTCCCTTCTTGAAACTAGTGGTTTCACCAACCATCAACAATTGATGCTCCTTCTTGATTTCTACTTTTGTGGTGTCAAACATCACGAATATCTCAAGAATCATCATATATGTCCCTGATATATTATAGTTCATCACGAAGCTCAAGCAGCTTGGTGGTAATGACTTTGGAGAACCATCACTATTTCATCTGGAAGATCAACTCCCACTCGATTCAAGCGAATGTTGTACTCAGACAATCTGAGCACAAGCTCAACAATTGAGCTTTTCTCCTTAGTTTGCAGGCTAAGAAAATCGTCGGAGGTCTTATACCTCTTGACGTGGGCACGAGCCTGAAATCCCAATTTCAGCCCTCAAAACATCTCATATGTTTCGCGACGTTTCAAAACCGTCTTCGGTGCCTCAATTCTAAACCGTTTAACTGAACTATCACGTAGTTATCAAAATGTGTATGTCAGATGTTCGCAACATCCATAGACAACGTTCGAGGTTCAGCACACTGAGCGGTGCATTAAGGACATAAGCCTTCTATGAAGCAATGAGGACAATCCTCAGTTTACGGACCTAGTCCGCATAATTGCTACTATCAACTTTCAACTAAATTGTCTCTAGGAACATATCTAAACAGTAGAACTGAAGCACGAGCTACGACATAATTTGCGAAGACCTTTTGACTATGTTCAAGATAATTAAGTTCATCTTATGAACTCCCACTCAGATAGACATCCCTCTAGTCATCTAAGTGATTACATGATCCGAGTCAACTAGGCCGTGTCCGATCATCACGTGAGACGGACTAGTCAACGTCGGTGAACATCTTCATGTTGATCGTATCTTCTATACGACTCATGCTCGACCTTTCGGTCTTCTGTGTTCCGAGGCCATGTCTGTACATGCTAGGCTCGTCAAGTCAACCTAAGTGTTTGCATGTGTAAATCTGTCTTACACCCGTTGTATGTGAACGTTTGAATCAAACACCCGATCATCACGTGGTGCATTGAAACGACGAACTGTCGCAACGGTGCACAGTTAGGGGGAACACTTTCTTGAAATTTTAATGAGGGATTACTACCGTCGTTCTAAGTAAACAAGATGCATAAACATGATAAACATCACATGCAATCAAATAGTGACATGATATGGCCAATATCATATTGCTCCTTTAGATCTCCATCTTCGGGGCTCCATGATCATCATCGTCACCGGCATGACACCATGATCTCCATCATCATGATCTCCATCATCGTGTCTTCATGAAGTTGTCTCGCCAACTATTACTTCTACTACTACAGCTAACGGTTAGCAATAAAGTAAAATAATTACATGACGTTTATGTTGACACGCAGGTCATAAATAAATTAAGACAACTCCTATGGCTCCTGCCGGTTGTCATACTCATCGACATGCAAGTCGTGATTCCTATTACAAGAATATGATCAATCTCATACATCACATATATCATTCATCACATCCTTTTGGCCATATCACATCACATAGCATACCCTGCAAAAACAAGTTAGACGTCCTCTAATTGTTGTTTGCATGTTTTATGTGGCTGCTATGGGTTTCTAGCAAGAACGTTTCTTACCTACGCAAAACCACAACGTGATATGCCAATTGCTATTTACCCTTCATAAGGACCCTTTTCATCGAATCCGATCCGACTAAAGTAGGAGAGACAGACACCCGCTAGCCACCTTATGCAACTAGTGCATGTCAGTCGGTGGAACCTGTCTCACGTAAGAGTACGTGTAAGGTTGGTCCGGGCCGCTTCATCCCACGATGCCGCCGAATCAAGATAAGACTAGTAACGGCAAGCATATTGAACAAAATCAACGCCCACAACTACTTTGTGTTCTACTCATGCATAGAAACTACGCATAGACCTAGCTCATGATGCCACTGTTGGGGAACGTAGCATAAATTCAAAATTTTCCTACGTGTCACCAAGATCTATCTATGGAGAAACCAGCAACGAGGGGAAGGAGAGTGCATCTACATACCCTTGTAGATCGCTAAGCAGAAGCGTTCAGGTGAATGGGGTTGATGGAGTCGTACTCGTCGTGATCCAAATCACCGATGACCAAGTGTCGAACGGACGGCACCTCCGCGTTCAACACACGTACAGCCCGGTGACGTCTCCCATGCCTTGATCCAGCAAGGAGAGAGGGAGAGGTTGAGGAAGACTCCATCCAGCAGCAGCACAACGGCGTGGTGGCGATGGAGGAGCGTGGCAATCCTGCAGGGCTTCGCCAAGCACCACGGGAGAGGAGAAGGACTTAGGAGAGAGGGAGGGGCTGCAACAAAGGCATAAGGTGTGTCTCAAGAGGCCCTCCTACCCCCACTATATATAGGGAGCCCAAGGGGGGGTGCGCCAGCCCTAGGAGATCCAATCTCCTAGGGGGCGGCGGCCAGGGGAGGTTTCCCTCCGCCCCAAGGCACCTAGGAGGTGCCTTCCCTCCTTGGGACTCTTCCTTAGGGTCCCCTTTCACCCTAGGCGCATGGGCCCTAGGGGAAGTGGCGCCCCAGCCCACTTTGGGCTGGATCCCTTCTCACTTCAGCCCATGGGACCCTCCGGGATAGGTGGCCCCACCCGGTGGTCCCCCGGGACCCTTTCGGTGGTCCCGGTACAATACCGATGACCCCGAAACTTGTCCCGATGGTCGAAATAGGACTTCATATATATAAATCTTTACCTCCGGACCATTCCGGAACTCCTCGTGACGTCCGGGATCTCATCCGAGACTCCGAACAACATTCGGTAACCACATACAAGCTTCCTTTATAACCCTAGCGTCATCGAACCTTAAGTGTGTAGACCCTACGGGTTCGGGAGACATGCAGACATGACCGAGACGTTCTCCGGTCAATAACCAACAGCGGGATCTGGATACCCATGTTGGCTCCCACATGTTCCACGATGATCTCATCGGATGAACCACGATGTCAAGGACTTAATCAATCCCGTATACAATTCCCTTTGTCTATCGGTACGATACTCGCCCGAGATTTGATCATCGGTATCCTGATACCTTGTTCAATCTCGTTACCAGCAAGTCTCTTTACTCGTTCCGTAACACATCATCCCGTGATCAACTCCTTGATCACATTGTGCACATTATGATGATGTCCTACCGAGTGGGCCCAGAGATACCTCTCCGCTTACACGGAGTGACAAATCCCAGTCTCGATTCGTGCCAACCCAACAGACACTTTCGGAGATACCTGTAGTGCACCTTTATAGTCACCCAGTTACGTTGTGACGTTTGGTACACCCAAAGCATTCCTACGGTATCCGGGAGTTGCACAATCTCATGGTCTAAGGAAATGATACTTGACATTAGAAAAGGTTTAGCATACGAACTACATGACCTTGTGCTAGGCTTAGGATTGGGTCTTGTCCATCACATCATTCTCCTAATGATGTGATCCCGTTATCAACGACATCCAATATCCATGGTCAGGAAACCGTAACCATCTATTGATCAACGAGCTAGTCAACTAGAGGCTTACTAGGGACATGGTGTTGTCTATGTATCCACACATGTATCTGAGTTTCCTATCAATACAATTCTAGCATGGATAATAAACGATTATCATGAACAAGGAATTATAATAATAACTAATTTATTATTGCCTCTAGGGCATATTTCCAACAAGTATAGCCGCACCTAAACCGAGCTCCCACAGCGATTTGCGTTTTCGACCGTCCGTTTTTCCGATCTGGGACTTCCTGGCCGTCCTATTTCGTGTGTGTGGGATCTGTTCCGTGATCTGTGTTAAATGACACGGCTGTCCTGTGGGATGCTGCTCTACGGGCCAAAATGGGCACCTGTGGTGCATTGGTCCTTGGGCGAGCTGGCAGCCCATTCAGAGGGAGAGTGACCGCGTATTACGACCCACGTCCTCTCGTCTCTCTCATTCAATTCCCGATCTCTCCTCTCACTCCCTCGCCCACGAACAGGTTGCGTCATCATCATTGTCTTCGTTTGGATCTCACCTCCCCGTGGTGCAGTCCACGCCCGCCCCGTCGGAATGTCGCATCCGTCTCCATCTAGTCGTCAATGTCCTCCTTCTCTTGTCTTCCGTCGGAAAGGCCAATAGAAAGTATCTATTTCTGGGGGCGGCCACGAGATCCATCACTAGATCGGTGGCGCACCACACTCCTGAAGCATGTATCCGATTTTTATCTGGAGTCCTTGGGTGGGCCCCTGCCAGATCTCCGATGCTCGAGTACACTATAGCCATGCAGCGTTGAGCGACCAAAGTAACGGAGAGTTTCGGCGCTGCCGGCAATGTCATCGTCGTGGAACACGTTGGGGCTGGAGGTGCTCTAACAGGTCATTGTTCAGGTGGATCGCCTTCTTCGCCCGGTTCTTTAGCTTCTACCGCAGGTCATCCTCAACTACAAGAAGAGGTGCACCTTCTACCCATTCCGTTTGTCCTGGATGTAGTGTTCTTGGGATAAATCTGCTTGACCAGCTGTTCGCTTGTTCCTCGGCCTGTGCATCTGAGGATTTACTTAATCTTTTCCACAGAAAATAGGCTTTGCTTCCTTTGTCATATATCTGTCTTGATTTTGGAAATATAATCTTCCTATTGATGGAAGGGCCTGAGAAATTTGTCCAATATAGTGTCAAATATTTAGAAAATGCAGCTTTCTTAGAGCTGACGACGAATGGTGTCTTCAGGCAGATGGAAATTCTAGAAATTGCCTTGATTGCTTTCCTCCTATGGCAAGATAATGGCCATGTTACAGGAGGGTGGCATGTATGGAAAGTATAGGGAAGGAAACGAAAAAAAGGCGTAAAATGAAACTTTGGCATATAGTACAAATTGTGGTGTATACACGCACTATAGTTGCTTGTGGTGCTTATAAACTATTTAATTTATGCTCTGTTGTCCATCTATCATGATTGTTGTATATCGATTCCTGCAGTTTTGGCTAAATAAAAATCATGACTGACTAGAAGAGTCAGGGAACAAGAACAGGCCATTAGGATATTCTGATCAGATTGAAACTAGCGAAATCGTCATGAAACCGGAGATACTGCAAAAAAAAGAAGGTTTTTAAGAGTAAATTAAGAGTTTTGGTGGTTTCCACAGCTGTAGGAAAAATGAGGGTTTAAATTTTGGACCCATCGAGATTTATACTTGTGGCAGTATGGTCTGATTGTGTTTCTTTTAGTAACTAGCCCATCCTCCACAATACTACTTTTCATAGGTATTGCTTTTCCTTGCCCATTCCTATACTTAATTAATCTTTTATCTTAAAAGCCAATTTTATAATTCAACCCTTAAGAAATGGGTTATGCATAGAGAACTGTCCTTCAAGTGTGAAGTCAGATACAAAGCAACACTTGTTGATGCAGTACTTTCCACTCACTTTAATTATTTTCCTATCTACCGAAATGATATCTACTCTTTGTCCTGGTCTTGCAAAAAGGAATGGATTATTGAATGTTTGTTGCTCCAGGGTATGCTTGATTGTGGGATTTTTGAGCAAATTGAATAATTTGTGGAAAATCTGAATTTTATATGAGGGTAAGAACTTTCTTTGTGCATGATTGTTGATCAATTATTTTATTTTAGATTTGATAAGCCGAATTTAGGTAGCCTTGCAGGTGAGCATACCATTCCAACACAGCGAGACAAATATATACTGTGGGTAATGTCCAATATTAGTACAACATGCAATCACATTTTCCAATTGTGGATTATGTGCTTCAGCCTTTGCACCATCTATAGTACTTCTGCTTCAAAGGATCGATATGGGAGGTCACAAGAGGTCAAGAGTAGTGTTTGTAAGGGTGTTTTGTTCCAACTAAGATCTGTCTTTATTTATGTGATATAAAGTGTTTCATCGTCCCTTTAGCCTAATAGCACACTATCTCACTAAAGGTTTCTTCTATGCTTTTCAGTGGAGTGACTGCCCAGATTTGAATAGCGAATGTTTTCAATGCCACAATCTCCGTGGAAGGCATACAAATAGAACAATTGTTTTATTTTTTAAGCTGAAGCATGTCAAAGATTATGTAGTTACTTTGATGAAAAAAAACATTGTATTCATTTAGTACTCAACATAATGGAAATTATATATGCTGAGGGCCTCTTTGATTCGTAGGATTTTGAAAACGTAGGAATAGAAAAAGTGTAGGGTTGGAGTGGCATGCCCATTTGAATCCTATAGAATTAGCAATGATTGTTTGATGCCACGGGAAAAACAAAAAAATTGTAAAAAGAGGTTGGAGTGGATGTTAAATTTCCTATGAAATGTAGTACAAAAGATTCCATAGGAAAAATTCCTATGGGATCCAATCCTATGAATCAAAGGACCAATATAGGAAAAAATTCTAAGGACTTCAATCCTTCAGAAATCCTATAAAATTCCTTTGAATCAAAGAAGCCCTGAACTTCCTATCTTTGAAACGTGAGATTTTCCATTGAAAGTTTATCTTGTTCTCTTGTTCAGAGAGTTCTGTGGTGGGACGTTCGTCAATTGAAGAATATGGGAGAAAGAGAGCAAGGATGTTCTTCTTAAGTTGCTTACACGTTTGTAGGTCAATCCCATATATATATATATATATATATATATATATATATATATATATATATATATATATATATATATATATCTTTCTATAAGCTAATATGTGATCTTTCATACCAATTTCTTTTTGTTTGCTGCGCAAATCTTCATTCATTAAAGAAGTCCTTATGAACTAACTCAAACATTTCATCTTGTAGGTACCTTCATGGCACGAGATGGACAACTTTAATCCACCCTTTATTCCAAATTGTCTTGCTGATTCATGCTAAGCAACTATGAAAACTTCTGAATGACCTATTTTTTATTTCTTATTTCTATTTGATGTGTATCTTTATTTCAGAAATCTAGATCATGAATGTGGATGGAAGCAAATCACTTAAATTGCAAAACAGAAAATGCATTATACAAAGTATACATGTTGCTTTGTACGACTAACAAGAGCCAAAATAGATGGGTGCAACAATGCCCGCCATGAATGATTAGTTACTGGTAGAAGCAACTTGGTTGTGAATCTAGCAACTACTCACTGTTTTGTAGCCAACTAAAAATGACCAAACACAAAAATCCTTTTCATCACAAACTAGTACTCCCTCCGGTCCTTTTTACTCTGCATATTAGAATTCTCTGAAGTCAAACTTCACAAAGTTTGACCGTATTTATATGAAAAAATATCAACATCTGTCATGCTAAAGTTATATAATATGAAACTTTAAGTCATGACACATCTAGTGGTATTGATTTTTAGATTGTGAATGTTGACACTTTTTTCTACAAAGCTGGTCAAACTTTACGAGGCTTGACTTCAATCAAATCTTATATGCGAACTAAAAAGGACCGGAGGGTGTATGGGAAGACATATTCCTCTTCGTCACAACCAACCACACATTCATCTTAAGCACAGAGCTTGCCATCAAAAAGCATAAAACAGTGCTCCTAGATTCAACCAACCACGAAAAATCATCTTCCAAAAACAGTGCTACTGGATGTGAAAAAAAAGGCAACTACTGCCCTATTTCGTTGCAACTGCGGAGGCGAATAAGTTCCATTGCCCCTCCCCTCTTGCAAATTTGATGAAAAAAGCAACTGCCATCGTATTGCTATACCACTGCCTCATGCGATTCAAGCAACTCCAAACAATTGAAACCACCCTGGTCGCGAGGGATTCATTTAGAACACATCATCACAAAACCTCCCTCCTTACCCTCCCCCTCCACCCCTTCAATTCAACTTATACCCCCGTCATACCCCAAACCCAAACTATATATCCGCTCGACACACCCCGCCATGGCAACGCCGTGCCCGCGGACGCCATGGACAATCTCCGTGCTCGCCGACCTTCGCACGACGGTGACACACCCTCGCCCTGCCCCGTCACCCAAACCCTAACCTCGCTGTGCCAAACCAAATCTGGAGTGCAACCGCGTGAAAAGGTGCCAGGATTTACCTTCGCCTATAGCTGACGACTCGCCACGCCCATGGACGGACCCCCGCACCGGCGAATCCTGGCCGAATCCACAACCTAGCCCCCGCCCCGCGTCATTGCGAGAGAAAAATGGGAGAGGGAGCAGCGCCCGTACGGTTTGAAAATGGGGGAGCGAGGAACGGGAGTTCAAACAAATCGTGTGGGGCACTACGTGTGGTTTCCCCTAAAAATTAAGAGTACGGGTCGCACCACTGCACCGCGCGCCTCGGTCTCCCCCTTGTTGCCACCTGTGTCGGGACGACACGCACGGTCCGTCATGATCAGTCGTGATCTGCGCGATCCGATGGCTATGATGCGTGCGCTTGGAAGAGCTGATTGGTGCAGCTGCACTAATGACTACTCCCTTCATAAAGAAATATAACCAAAATAGTGATCTAAACACTTTTATAGTATTAGTTTAGAGAGGGAGTATTTGGGATTAAACAAACTAATCTCACCGCGCACGTTCGCTGGTAAAAAAACAAAAATAACCCGACGTGACGAAATTATTCACACGCCCGGATTGCCTCCCCGCCACCACCACAAACGCTGGCCGGCTTCCCCACACTTGATAGTCGATACCGCATTTCCGTCGAGCACGATGGCCGCCCTTCTCCTCTCCTCTCGCCTCCCCACCAGCACGGCCACCGCCTCCATCGCAGCTCCCCGCCCCACACCGTGCTCCCTCTCCTGTCCCCTCACAGCCGCCAAGGCTTGCCGCCGCGGGGGCTGTATCCTCGCCTCCTCCGCGACGTCACCACCGAGGGCCTCCCCGGCCGCGGCCCAGCCTTTCCGTTCCCTGCCCCCCTCCGAGACCACCATCGTCGTCACGGGCGCCATGGGCTACATCGGCCGCTTTGTCGTCCGCGAGCTGCTCCGCCGCGGCCACCCCGTCGTCGCCGTCACCCGGCCCCGCAGCGGCATCCGCGGCAAAAACTCCCGTGAGGAGGTTGTCTCCGACCTCGCCCCCGCCCGCGTCGTCTTCTCCGATGTCACCGACCCAGGCGCCCTCCTCGCAGACCTCTCGGGATATTGTCCCATACACGCCGTGGTCTGCTGCCTCGCCAGCGGCGGCGGCGGGGTGCAGGACTCGTGGCGCGTGGACTACCGCGCCACGCTCCACACCCTCCAGGCCGCGCGCAGCCTCGGCGCCGCCCACTTCGTCCTCCTCTCCGCCGTCTGCGTCCAGAATCCGCTCCTCGAGTTCCAGCGCGCCAAGCTCAAGTTCGAGGACAAGCTCGCCGCCAAGGCGGCCCGGGACCCGGCCTTCACCTACAGCGTCGTCCGCCCCACCGCCTTCTTCAAGAGCCAGGGCGGCCAGGTCGAAACCGTCAAGAAGGGCAATCCCTACGTCATGTTTGGCGACGGAAAGTTCTGCGCTTGCAAGCCTATCTGCGAGGAGGATCTCGCCTCCTTCATCGCGGATTGCATCTTCGACCAGGAAAAGGCTAACAAGGTGCTTCCAATTGGAGGGACGGGGAAGGCCCTCACGCCGCTGGACCAAGGGGAGATGCTGTTCCGGCTGCCCGGGCGTGAACCCAGGTTCATCAAGGTGCCCATTCGGATCATGGATGGTGTCATCTGGGTGATCGATGGATTGGCCAAGGTGTTCCCGGGGCTGGAGGATGCCGCTGAGTTCGGCAAAATTGGGAGGTACTATGCGTCGGAGAGCACGCTAGTGCTCGATCCCGAGACCGGGGAGTACAGCGACGAGAAGACGCCGAGTTATGGCACAGACACGCTCGAGCAGTTCTTCGATTAGGTGATAAGGGAAGGAATGGCGGGGCAGGAGCTAGGCGAGCAGACCATCTTCTAGGTCTTCCGGCTTGCAGATTCAGGGCCAAGAGTGGAGGGAGGTAAGTGAGACTTCTGAGTTTTGACACGTTTGTGTTTCCAACACAATTAGTAGCTCAAATGTAGTACATACAAGGCATTGTCTAATTTGAGGGTGGAGAATTGTGCTATATGAAATCATTTACTATAGATCAATTTTTTTGGACACCGCACACGTGTGGTGGTAGCAAAACCCGCCCACACGCCTTATAACACACAGACTGTTCCACATCACCGTATGCATGCATGTGAGATATTTTTTTGGATTTTTAATTTTTAAAATGTTTTATCTCTTAAATGAAAAATCCGATTGAAAATCTGTTTTCACCATTAAATCTCTCGCGATGAGATCTCCGAAACTAGAGCTCATATCAATATATTTCGACGAATTATTTTTTGGGTTAAAAGTTGTCATGTCTATTGCACATGAATTGTCATGGTGTTTACACTGAAATTGCCAAGATATGTTTCAGTTATTTTCTTCTACATTTAAAAGTAAATTTTTACACTTATAAAATGGGGAATTAAGAAACTAGACTTGCCATGAACCATAAACTAAAATTTCCATGATACATGCACTTAAAATTGCCATGGTTCATACAAAAAATAATTTTCATGGTCAAAGTGCCGGAGTTGACATCATCAAAATACTAAAATTGCCATGCTATGCAAACTGAAATTGCCACATGACAACTTTAGTTTAAGCACTATGAAAACTAAAGTGTAAACATCATGTCAATTTTTGGGCAAAAAAATTTTCGTCGAAACATATCAACATGGTGTCTAGTTTTGAAGATCTCGTCGAGACTGATTTAATGGTGAAAACAAATTTTTAATTCGATTTTTTAATTAGGAGATAAAATATTTTTAAGCCGAAAACCAAAAAATTTTCTATTGATGTCATCTGTTCACATGTGGCAAAATGAGTGGTAAAAGAGGCATGTGGACGATGTGCAAGATGCCACACGTGTAGGCGTTAGTTTTTCCTTTTTTTTAAATTTTTTAAAAAGGAGGTTGAAATCCCTGGCCTATGCAGGTGCACACAACCAACTTTTATTGTAGGTGATGCAAGGTAACAAAGTCAAAAACATCAACAAACAAAGTAACGAAACATGGCTAACCACGGGCAAACCATTACAAGATATGAATCTAGATCAACTTCTTCCGTAACACAGCCACCATCGCATGTCATCACTGCCACTGCTACTACAAATGCGCGGCTATGCCTGCAGAAGTATCTTCGTGTCTGGACCTGCAACCCTTGAGCTTGACCTCTAGGTTGCGGACGTTGCGGAAAGCTGGCGTCCTCGTAGTGATCAACGGTGCCCATCGCTGCCGCTCTGTCTTTCACAAGATAGATCTGGATGCCGCAGCCCGTGTTGTTGCGTCGTCATGACTCCCCACCATTCACGTGCATAAGTATCAGTCATGGTTTCGATTACTAGGCGTTAAATTCGGTTAAACTATAGTTCAAAGTATACAAGTGGAAATATTTGAATTCAAAATTTGATTTTAAATTTCATCAAAATTTTGACCCGTGTTTTTCACTTACCGCGGCAACCGAGTATTTCGGTGCCCCACAAGAAAAAAAAGTCTATGTACGAAATAAAAAAAACCTTGGTATCAGTGCCCTAGTCTTGCTGGCCATTGCTAGGAAGATGTCTTCAGCAGGCCCACCAGCACCGTCGCGCAAAAGCCGGGTATGCCCTTTGGCAAATTCCGACACCTCCGTGATCGTCATCTCGTTTTTGCAAATCATTAAGAGCAACTCCAACGCGTCGACTCAAACGGACAGTGCATTTGTTCGCTTTTTGTCATTTTTTCTTGGCCGCCCGCTCGGTGTCCGCCCTCTTTTTGATTTGGGTCGGCTTTGCGCCCAACGGGCCGAGCCATATTTGCCGGCATGGCCGGCTAGCCTCCATTTTCAATAAACACTTTGCATATTTCACAAGCAAATATATAGTTTCACAAGGAAATAAAAGCATAGTTTCCAATCTTTTCAAGGGCATCCTCTTTGTACTCGAAATACTCATCGTATCCGACCACCCCCTCTCTAATACGGTGGAAATGATGCCTACTCGTATGGAAATGTCGCCGGAATTTCTGATGTTTGAACAGCGGGCTGGTTGTGTCAAAGTAGTCCTTCCAAATAAGGAAATGCCCGCACTCTCGGTTGCAATTCAACATCGGAAGGTGCCACAGAATGGAGCCATGAAACAACGGCTGCTGGCTATTAAGGTCGTGATGGACCAACATGGCAGCCAAGATCTCCTTCTCATCATCGGACGAGGAATTGTCAGAATCGCAAAGGAAATTATAGAAAATGAACTCGTCGGCGGAGTGCATTTTTTACCTTGGCAAACTGTCAAACAACTTACGGGCATCGACAAAGGAGCCGGCCGACGAAGGGGCGCGCACCGCCCTTGGACTAGCTGGCTGCCCTGGCGGTGTTCGACGAGCGTGCCGGTGCCAGGACGAAGGAGTTGTCCGGGGCGGCGAGGCGGCTTCCTCGTCGCGGTGGTGTCGAGGAGGTAGGGGTGGGAAGCTTTCGGAGCCCAGCGGCAGGACGGCGGTGGCGGCGTTGGGGGGAGGGGATGTTGCGGCACCGACTACTAGCAGAGGCACCGAAAAATGGGCAGCGGCGGCGTCGATGAAGGAGGCGGGCGAGGGTTTGCTGTTGGAATGGGAGAGGATGGCCAATGTGCCACCGACTAGCGGGCCAGGGGGAGGAGTAGGCAGGCGCTGCGCGCGTTAGTTTTGCGTCTGCGCCGGCACAAATGGGGCTCAAATTTGGGTCGGGAATTGGTCGGCAGGCAGACAAAAAGCGGACGCGTGTCTGTTTTGTTCGGTGCTTTGTGCCGACTTTTCTGTCCACGCCGACCCAAATGGATGCGCGTGGACGAAATGGGTTGCCGAGTTGGAGTTGCTCTAAGGGTAGTGTCGGTGTCAAAACCGGCGGATCTCGGGTAGGGGGTCCTGAACTATGCGTCTAGGCCGGATGGTAACAGGAGGCAAGGGACACGAAGTTTTACCCAGGTTCGGGCCCTCTCGATGGAGGTAAAACCCTACGTCCTGCTTGATTAATATTGATGATATGGGTAGTACAAGAGTAGATCTACCACGACATCGAAGAGGCTAAACCCTAGAAGCTAGCCTATGGTATGATTGTTGTTGTGTATGTCGTCCTACGGACTAAAACCCTCTGGTTTATATAGACACCGGAGAGGGTTAGGGTTACACAAAGTCGGTTACAATGGTAGGAGATCTACATATCCGTATCGCCAAGCTTGCCTTCCACGCCAAGGAAAGTCCCTTCCGGACATGGGACGGAGTCTTTAATCTTGTATCTTCATAGTCCAGGAGTCCGGCTGAAGGTATAGTCCGGCTATCCGAACACCCCCTAATCCAGGACTCCCTCAGTAGCCCCTGAACCAGGCTTCAATGACGACGAGTCCGGCGCGCAGATTGTCTTCGGCATTGCAAGGCGGGTTCCTCCTCCAAGTACTTCATAGAAGATTTTGAACACAAAGATAGTGTCCGGCTCTGCAAAATAAGTTTCCACATATTGCCATAGAGAGAATAATATTTACACCAATCTAATCTGCTGACGTATTCCGTAGCGTGACACACCACGGCCAAGCCTTTATCCGAGTCGTTTCATTATCCCACCTCAGCGCGTCATGCAAGGCGGTTTCCTTGGCACGCCTTGTTAAAGCAGAGATCGTGTCCCCTTATCCCGGGATTCTCATCAATACGGGCATGGATAACCCAACCGCGCCATTGATTACGGCGCTTGGAGATAAGCGAGTTTTACCAGGCCGGTGGGGACATATAGTTGCGTCCACCCATATAAGGGGATAAGGATCCACCTTTTCACCTACGCCTTCTCCTCCTTTGCCTATCCATTCTTGCGCACTCGAGCTCTAGCGCCCAAGTCCGCACTCCCCACCTCAACCTTCTCCAGCCATGTCCGGAGCGGGAGGCAAGTGGATGGTCTCCTCCGTCACGGAGGGACACATCAAAAAGCTGAGGAAGGCCGGATACCTGTCTAACGACATCGCGTACCGGCTTCCCGAAAAGGGGCAGCTCATCCCCACCCCTAGGCCCCATGAGAGGGTGGTGTTCCTCCCCCATTTCCTCCGCAGACTGGGCTTCCCTCTCCACCCATTTGTCCGGGGGCTCATGTTCTACTACGGCCTGGATTTCCACGATCTGGCCCCGAGCTTTATCCTCAACATCTCGGCGTTTATCATCATGTGCGAGGCTTTCCTCCGCATCCGCCCCCATTTCGGCCTATGGCTCAAGACTTTCAATGTCAAGCTGAAGGTGGTGCGCGGCAACCAGGCGCAGTGCGGAGGCGCTATGGTGGGCAAGATGGCCAATGTCTTATGGCTCGAGGGCTCCTTCGTGGAGACCCTGAAGGGGTGGCAATCGGGGTGGTTTTACATCACCGAGCCGCGCGACCCCGAATGGGTCGCAGCCCCCGTGTTTCGATCCGGATGCCCTATGCGGCTCACTGAAAGTGCAACTATCCCTAGGTGGTTTTGGTAATTCATAACAACATATAGCTCATTGAGCTAATGCTATTCCAAGATGACTATTTCAGGAAAGCTCAATGATTGACATGGCATGGATGTGAAAGTGGAACCCTCAAAATGCTAAGGACAAAGGATTGGCTCAAGCTCAAAAGCTCAAGACTCTTCATTTTATATTTTAGTGATCCAAGATCACATTGAGTCTATAGGAAAAGCCAATACTATCAAGGAGGGATGAGGTGTTGCTTAATGAGCCTCTTTCTTCATGTGCTTAGTGATATGCTCCAAAACCCTCAACTACTTTCCCATATCCACATATGACCTAAACCCTAAGCCAAACTCGGTCCTACCGATTCTTTCTATCCGGCGCCACCGAGTTTCACTTGTCATAAGCCACTGCCAAACCCTAGCAATTCGGTTCTACCGATAGGGATCTCGGTCTCACCCGGGATTGCAAACTCTCTGTTTCCCTTTCGTAACTTTTCAGTCTCACCGAAAGAGCGAATCGGTCCCACCGAGATTGCAATGTAAATTCAGTGTTTCCTTTTTGTAACTTTTCGGTCTCACCGAAAGAGCAAATCGGTCCCACCGAGTTTGCCTGACCAACTCTCTGGTTAGCTTATTACCAAACTCGGTCTCACCGAGTTTGTGTAATCGGTCTCACCGAGATTACGTTATGCCCAAACCCTAACCATATCGGTCCTACCGAGTTGCATGTCAGTCCCACCGAAAATCTCTAACGGTCACTAGGTTTACCTTTTCGGTCCGACCGAGTTTGTTGATTCGGTCCCACCGAGATTGGAAAACTGTGTGTAACCGTTGGATTTTGTGTGGAGGCTATATATACCCCTCCACCTCCTCTTCATTCATGGAGAGAGCCATCAGAACACATACACAATTCCAACTCATATGTTCTGAGAGAGAACCACCTACTCATGTGTTGAGACCAAGATATTCCATTCCTACCATATGAATCTTGATCTCTAGCCTTCCCCAAGTTGCTTTCCACTCAAATCTTCTTTTCACAAAATCCAAATCCTATGAGAGAGAGTTGAGTGTTGGGGAGACTATCATTTGAAGCACAAGAGCAAGGAGTTCATTACCTACACACCATTTGTTACATCTTGGAGAGTGGTGTCTCCTAGATTGGCTAGGTGTTACTTGGGAGCCTCCGACAAGATTGTGGAGTTGAACCAAGGAGTTTGTAAGGGCAAGGAGATCGCCTACTTCGTGAAGATCTCCCGCTAGTGAGGCAAGTCCTTCATGGGCGATGGCCATGGTGGGATAGACAAGGTTGCTTCTTCGTGGACCCTTCGTGGGTGGTTGCTTCTTCGTGGACCCTTCGTGGGTGGAGCCCTCCGTGGACTCACGCAACCATTACCCTTCGTGGGTGGAGCCCTCCGTGGACTCGCGCAACCGTTACCCTTCGTGGGTTGAAGTCTCCATCAACGTGGATGTAGGATAGCACCACCTATCCGAACCACGGGAAAAACATCTGTGTCTCCAATTGCGTTTGAATTCTCCAAACCCTTCCCTTTACATTCTTGCAAGTTGCATGCTTTACTTTCCGCTGCCAATATACTCTTTGCATGCTTGTTTGAATTGTGTGATGATTGCTTGACTTGTCCTACAATAGCTAAAATCTGCCAAGAACTAAAATTGGGAAAAGGTTAAGTTTTTATTTGGTCAAGTAGTCTAATCACCCCCCCTCTAGACATACTTTCGATCCTACAAGTGGTATCAGAGCTTTGGTCTCCATTTGATTTGATCTCCATAGCTTTTGGTGGTCATAGCCTTGGTTTCACAACCTAGGAGAGTATGGCGTCTAGCGAGGGAAATTATCACCGTAGAGGTCCTTACTTTGATGGTACTAATTTTCTAGTTGGAAGCATAAAATGAAAATGCATATTCTTGGACATAACCCCGCCGTTTGGGCTATTGTGTGTGTTGGTTTGCAAGGTGACTTCTTTGATGGGAAAGAACCAAACCGTGAAGCTACCGCGGATGAGTTGAAGATGTTGCAATACAATGCTCAAGCTTGTGATATTCTCTTCGACGGATTGTGCCCCGAAGAATTCAACAAAATCAGCCGTCTTGAGAATGCAAAGGAAATTTGGGACACTTTGATTGATATGCACGAAGGTACCGACTCCGTCAAGAAATCCAAGTTGGATGTTCTTCAAAGTCAACTTGACAAGTTCAAAATGAAGGATGGTGAAGGTGTCGCTAAAATGTACTCTAGGCTTGCTCTCATCACAAATGAGATTGCTGGCTTAGGAAGTGAAGAGATGACCGATAGATTCATCATCAAGAAGATTCTAAGAGCCTTGGATTGGAAATATGATACCGTGTGCACATTTATCCAAATGATGCCCAATTACAAAGATCTCAAGCCAACGGAGGTGATTGCAAGAATTGTTGCTCATGAGATGTCACTTAAGGATAAAGAGGAACTTCACAACAAATCAAGTGGTGCCTACAAAGCCTCATGTGAAGCCCCTACATCATCAAGTGAGAAACAAAACTTCAATGAAGAATTGAGCTTAATGGTGAAGAACTTCAACAAGTTCTACAAGAGTAGAAGCAAAGATAGAAGCTTCAAGTCAAGGTCCTACAATGACAAAAGATCTTCTAGTCGAGGGCGAAACTGCTACAGTTGTGGAAGACCCAGACACTATTCCAATGAGTGTACGGCTCCCTACAAGAGAAGAGAAGATTCTCCAAAAAGAAGAAGCAAAGAATCACCACCAAGAGAGAGAAGGAGTAGAGATGATCGTTATGAACGAAGATACTCACGGAGAAGCAAGGATTCGGAAAGGAAGGAAAAATCATCAAGGAGCTACACAAAACGAAGACATCAAGCTCATGTTGGTGAATGGGTATCCGGCTCCGACTCCGACGGCCACTCCGAGAGAAGTTATCACTCCGACTCCGAAGATACTCAAGATGAAGGTGTTGCCGGTCTAGCACTTGTGTCAACCAACTCCTATGACATATTTGACTCACCAAATGAAGGAATTGGAAGATGCTTCATGGCCAAAGGTCCTAAGGTAACACACCCCGAGTATGTTGATTTCAATAGTGATGAAGATGACTTGTTAGGTGATGATTTGCTTGTTGAAAACTCTAGTGATGAATACTATGATGAAACGTCAATTAATCATGCTAATCAAGATAAAACGAATGACAATGATAAGGAGAAGATTGAGGCTCTAACTAAAGAACTAAACACTCTTAAGTTAGCTCATGAAACTATCTTCGAAGATTATCGAGAACTTTTAAGAGATCATGAGAAATTACGCTTTGAAAAGCTCAATCTTGAGCAAGAGCATGAGTTCTTAAAAGCAATCAATGATGATCTCCGCAAGAAAAGTTCTTCTTACATTGCCAAGAGTTTACTCTTATCCACTTACATGCCTCAAGTCAAGTCTAGTAACAAGAACAAGAAAGATTCTTCCTCTAGTAGTAACAATGATCATGCTAAATCCAATATTGTTGCTTCTAGTAGTTCTCTTGATTCCACTAATGATTCTCTTAGCCAAGTTACACTTGAGCAAGAAAATAGCTTATTGAAGGGAATTATAGAGAAAGGAGTGTACAAAAGCCTTGCCGGGAGTAAGCAATTCGAGGAAATTGTGCGCAAGCAAGGAATGCACCGGAAGAATCAAGGTGTTGGTTTTGAACGAAAGTTCAATGCCAATGGAGTTGAGTGGGAAGAAGATCAATACCCCAAGACAAAGGTTGTTCCTCAACAAGAGAAGTATGATACTTCTTTCAAGGGGACACGAGCTCAAGATGATCTTCCACCACAAGACTACAAGAAAAAAGGCAAGGACAAGCTTCAAGAGGAAATTGATGCATTTGAAGGAGCTCCTAAGACCTTAGTCAAGTGGATTCCCAAGACTACTTCAAGTTCCACTTCATCAAGTACGACTACAACTCCAAGGATTCCCATCAAGATGGTGTGGATCCAAAAGAAGAAGAACTAGAGAGTTCTTGAGGGTGACTCCGCCAACATACTTCACTCTTATCATTTTGGCAAGAACAAGTGCAATCAACTTCCACATCTTGCACTAGTTCAAGGAGTCACAAACCCTCTTGTTGGTAAGACAAGGGACAAGGTAACCTAAAAGTTTTCATGGACATCATCTTGTGTGTGCATCACTTTATGTCTATGGATATCCTTGTTTGTTCCTTGTGGGACTAACCCATGTAGGTATTGAAAGTGCAATTCACTCAAATGGATAGCTCCAAGTGATCTACATCAACATTGAGCAACCACATCTTCAACATCTACATGAAGTCATCATCGACAAAACCCGAGGTTAGTTCATCCCTCTAAGGGGGGATATCACATCTAGGGGGAGCTTTACTCTAAGACTTGAGCTAAAGCAACTCTAAAGATGTGAACACAACAATGCTTTATGTAAAAGTGGTAACCCCACTTGAGCTTAAACGATGAGTATGACCTATGATCAAGTGTTCTCACTTGACTCCTAAGTCAATATACTCATATATAGATGACCTTGTCATCGCAAATTGCTTGATAGATGCTAGAATTGGTTGTGCATGCCTTGTCACATATTTCATTTGCCATCTTATTGTGTGAGCATGCTGGTTGCATATTTTACTCATTCGAGGACATCCACTTGTTGTTTTGATTGTTTGGTTTTATTTCCTTTTGCCAAGTGGATGGACAAGAATGCCTAAGAACCTCCTCTAGCTATCTATGCTTTTCTCGTCTCAAACTCTATTCATGCTACATCACAAAATTTGATCAAGTCAGATTCGAACCACTCTGTGTGAGGAGCGCTCGGAGTCCCCGATTCGTCATAGACTTAAACTTCCAAAACCTCTTTATGATTCTCGGTCTGACCGATACCCTACTTTCGGTCATACCGAGATCATTAAGTTGATCTAGGTTTTCGATCTCGGTGCAACCGATTTGAACCATTCGGTCACACCGAGTTGCAACAACTGTATACAGTTTTGCATCTCGGTGCCACCGAGTTGTTCCACTCGGTCACACCGACAGGGTCGGGCTATATATAGTCACGGGCAAAAATTTGGAAATTTCTCCGAACCCCTTCGCCCGCGCGATAGCCTGCTCTGCCAACTTGGTCTCCGGATCATCTCCTCGCCGCCAGCCGCCTCCAGTCGCTGGTCTCCGTCACCGTCAATGGGAATTCTACCCCGCCATTGCCACCGTAGCGAGTCTCCGCCAAACTAGGGTATGGACTCGATCTTTGTGCTATTCCCCAATCCGATTCTTAGCACATTGTGATCATAATGATTCTTGCCACGTTTGTTAAACTTCTATCCAGTCAATGAACTCGTAGATTAGGTTTGATTCGAAAATTCTAGGTTTAGGTTTCCGCCGAAACCATCTCGGACCCACCGAGTTGAAAAACTCGGTCCCACCGATTTGGCTTATGCCATTGCACAAGTGAAACTCGGTCTGACCGAGAATTACTTATCGGTGTGACCGATTTTGGAACTCTGTGAAACCCTAGCAGTCTCAGTGCCACCGAACTGTGACTCGGTCTGACCGAGTTCACTAGTTTAGGTTCCAAAAACTGCTTCGGTATCACCGAGTTTGAAAATCGGTAGATCCGAGATGATTTCAGTGGGAAACTAAAACTAAGATTTTGAGTCATTCTTTTGCAAAAATCTCTGCATTTTGTGATGCTCATCTATTCTACCTCATCTATAAACTGTTCACAGGGTCAGCAGTCAGCTTGTTCATCATGTCAGACCATAGTGATAGCCAGAACATGTCAGAAGAGCAAGTGCAGATGAGTGAGGGCACTAGTCCCTCAAGTTCTTCAGATGATGGCAGCAGAAGTACTCCTAGCAATCTGCCAAAAGCTGCCACCAGACAGAGGAAGAAGAGAACCTCAGAATCATAGGATGAGGATTATGTGGCAGAAGAGGAAGCAACTTCAAAGAGAGTAGTGCTTGAGAAGGAACATGGCTCAGCTCAAGGCACAAAGCCTGGGATGAAAATCAAAAGGCCAGCAGGCAGGCAGCCTATGTCAAAGGCCAGAGCTTCAACTGAGAAACCCACTCCCATAGAGCCAGTTGCTGCTGAAGGCAAGAAAAGGAAGGAAAGGGTCAAGAAGACCGTAGCCAAAGTGCTTGGAAAGGCTTCCATCATGGAAGATGAGGATGAAGAAGAAGAGGTTGCTGCACCAGCACCTAAGGCACCCAAGCTGATGGGTGATGCCATAAGATCAGGGTCAACTGCTTCTAAGGCCAAGCCAGCTCCAAAGCCAAAGCCAAAGAGGAATACAAGGAACATACCTGCAGCTGAAAAGAACAAGGCCCCAGTGCCTGACATTGCTGAAGAAGAAGAAGGTCAAGTGCTCAGAAAGCTCAAGCCCAAGATCCCAGAACATAGTGATGCTCATCCTGTGGCTGAGGACATGAAGCTCAGGAGAGACTCAGGGCTCAGGAAGTGGAGAGAAGCAGATCCGTATGCTTCAAGGAGAAGGACTTCTGTTGACTACAGGTTCCACACTAAGGAACAGCAGGACTTTTATGAGACAGTGCTGCTTGATAAGAAGCCCATAGTTTGTGATATGAGATGGGTCGATTGGGAATACATCAAGGACAACGAAGAGCACTACCCTGGAGTGCAGGACAGCTTCAAGGCATGTGGAGTAGAGGACTTTGTTGGGCAGAAGCTCACAAAGTGGAACGAGGAACTCATTATGAAATTCTACTCCACATCACATTTTTATTCAGATGGCAGAATTGTATGGATGTCTGAGGGTACGAGGTACCAATCTACAGTTGCTGAGTGGGCACAGCTCATCAACGCCCCTGAAGAGCATGAAGATGACTTGGATGTCTATTCCAAGAAGAAGATGGATCATAACTCAATGTCAAACATGTACAAGGAAATTCCAAATGAAGCACTTGACACTTTCAAGTTTGGCTACAATCAATTGGATTTTGAGGCACACCTTGTTGCCCAAGTCAGGTGATCACAAGATGATCAGAGGCCATGCAATCAACTTGCTTCATATCTTTGATATGCCACAACAATTCAAAGTCATGAGCCTCATCGTAGAAACAATCAAGAGGACTGCAGCAGACCAGAAGAGGAGCTGTGGATATGCCCCTCAGATCCAGGAGCTGATCAACTCCAAGATGGGCACAGGCATATACCTTTTGGATAAGGAACATCTGCCCATTCATCTAGATTTTGAAGATAATCAGGTTGTCATGCATGAGAATGAACCATCATCCGTTCAAGCACAAGCCAAGAAGGAGAAGGCAAGGAAGGAGAAAGCTGCCAAGATGCCAACTCAAGAGGAGGCATCTGAGTATTTCTTGAAAACCAAACAAGAGCAGCTTGGTTACTTGATTGCATCCACACTGAGGATTGAGCAAGGACTGGTCACCCTCACTCAGAATCAGCAGAGCTTAGAGAGGATCATGGAACAAAAGTTCTATGACTTGGATGTCAAAGTAACAGAGATTCAGTCTGCAGTGGAACAACTTCAAGATGACATGCAGGAGAGGAAAGGGAAGACTACAACTGATGCATTTGCCAGAGTGCCCAGAGCTCAGAGATCATGTGCAGTGCCAGTTGCTGATACCAGAGTCACCACTTCTGCACCAGCTACAGCTTCAGTTCCACCAGCTCCAGCATCTACTTCAGCTTCAGCTCCAACCACGTCTACAGAAGCCTTCGTCCTTGGAGTGATCCGGACTCCACCACCACCTGAAGATCAAGCCTGAGTGTCGACTTAGCACTATGCATTTTCTAGGAACTTTTTGGTAACTTGTTGCCAAAGGGGGAGAAAATGTATAGATCATAGGCTTCGAGAGAGAGTGTTGCTTTTATTCTCTCTTGTTTTATTTGGTGGTTTTTCGAACTTTGTTTGCTTTTGTGTGAGATACTATGTCATTGCTCGTGAGACATTGATGATCATGTGTTTGATCATAAGCTACACTTAATGTTTGCTTAATATTATCATCTTATCTATCTTATGTGATCATTCACTATTCTTGGTGATGAGTGCATGTATTTCATTCTTATCATTTTAAGCGCTCCACCAAGATGTATGTGACATGGAAGAGTAACCCATGACTCTAACTCTTTGTGCATTTGCAGTCCAAAGCAAATTTTAAATATGCACAAATTTAGGGGGAGCTCTTACTTGTCACATACTTCTCAAAGCGATGATATATTTCATGCTTATTATCATTTGTCGAAGCTTTGATCTATATGTTGTCATCAATTACCAAAAAGGGGGAGATTGAAAGTGCAACTATCCCTAGGTGGTTTTGGTAATTCATAACAACATATAGCTCATTGAGCTAATGCTATTCCAAGATGACTATTTCAGGAAAGCTCAATGATTGGCATGGCATGGATGTGAAAGTGGAACCCTCAAAATGCTAAGGACAAAGGATTGGCTCAAGCTCAAAAGCTCAAGACTCTTCATTTTATATTTTAGTGATCCAAGATCACATTGAGTCTTTAGGAAAAGCCAATACTATCAAGGAGGGATGAGGTGTTGCTTAATGAGCCTCTTGCTTCATGTGCTTAGTGATATGCTCCAAAACCCTCAACTACTTTCCCATATCCACATATGACCTAAAACCTAAGCCAAACTCGGTCCTACCGATTCTTTCTATCCGGCGCCACCGAGTTTCACTTGTCATAAGCCACTGCCAAACCCTAGCAATTCGGTTCTACCGATAGGGATCTCGGTCTCACCGAGATGGGATTGCAAACTCTCTGTTTCCCTTTCATAACTTTTCGGTCTCACAGAAAGAGCGAATCGGTCCCACCGAGATTGCAATGTAAATTTAGTGTTTCCTTTTTGTAACTTTTCGGTCTCACCGAAAGAGCAAATCGGTCCCACCGAGTTTGCCTGACCAACTCTCTGGTTAGCTTATTACCAAACTCGGTCTCACCGAGTTTGTGTAATCTGTCTCACCGAGATTACGTTATGCCCAAACCCTAACCATATCGGTCCTACCGAGTTGCATGTCAGTCCCACCGAAAATCTCTAACAGTCACTAGGTTTACCTTTTTCGTCCGACCGAGTTTGTTGATTTGGTCCCACCGAGATTGGAAAACTGTGTGTAACGGTTGGATTTTGTGTGGAGGCTATATATACCCCTCCACCTCCTCTTCATTCGTGGAGAGAGCCATCAGAACACATACATAATTCCATCTCATATGTTCTGAGAGAGAACCACCTACTCATGTGTTGAGACCAAGATATTCCATTCCTACCATATGAATCTTTATCTCTAGCCTTCCCCAAGTTGCTTTCCACTCAAATCTTCTTTCCAAAAAATCCAAATCCTATGAGAGAGTTTTGAGTGTTGGGGAGACTATCATTTGAAGCACAAGAGCAAGGAGTTCATTACCTACACACCATTTGTTACTTCTTGGAGAGTGGTGTCTCCTACATTGGCTAGGTGTTACTTGGGAGCCTCCGACAAGATTGTGGAGTTGAACCAAGGAGTTTGTAAGGGAAAGGAGATCGCCTACTTCGTGAAGATCTACCGCTAGTGAGGCAAGTCCTTCGTGGGCGATGGCCATGGTGGGATAGACAAGGTTGCTTCTTCGTGGACCCTTCGTGGGTGGTTGCTTCTTCGTGGACCCTTCGTGGGTGGAGCCCTCCGTGGACTCGCGCAACCATTACCCTTCGTGGGTGGAGCCCTCCGTGGACTCGCGCAACCGTTACCCTTCGTGGGTTGAAGTCTCCATCAACGTGGATGTAGGATAGCACCACCTATCTGAACCACGGGAAAAACATCCGTGTCTCCAATTGCGTTTGAATTCTCCAAACCCTTCCCTTTACATTCTTTCAAGTTGCATGCTTTACTTTCCGCTGCCAATATACTCTTTGCATGCTTGCTTGAATTGTGTGATGATTGCTTGACTTGTCCTACAATAGCTAAAATCTGCCAAGAACTAAAATTGGGAAAATGTTAAGTTTTTATTTGGTCAAGTAGTCTAATCACCCCCCCTCTAGACATACTTTTGATCCTACACTGACCTCCTGGAAGGAGACGGGCCTGTCGTGGGGTAAAAAAGGAGAGCTGACCGGACTCCAAACATGCATCCAAACCCTGGTGGACAAGAAGCTCGAACTTGTCAACGTAGTCCAGGTTATGCTCATCCGCCTGATCCTACCGTGTAAACAACGGGCTTTCAACCTGTGGGAGTTCGACCTAGCGCGGCACCAAACTCTGAGTAGGCTCTTCGACACGACGTACGAAGATGCCTGGAAGGTGCTTTTCAAGGGCGCCGAGGCCCCCGCATCCGCTACCGAGGATCGCGGATTCAGTACGCAGCGTCATGCTCATGCGGTAAGTTGTTTTTTCCTTTTATAGGGTATCAGTTTTTCATAGTTTGACTCCATGCGGGATCTAAGCTCCCTTACCTTTGACAGGATTGGCAGGTGACATCCGGACAGATCAACTGTCCGGCTCCTTTGCCCGAAGGCCCAGCGGATGCTCGCTTGGCGAAGCTGCTGGTTCCTGCACCCTATGTGGTGCCGGAGAAGAAGGCCGCGAAAAAGGCCACGGGGACTCGAAAGAGTGCCCAGCGCCAAGAGGTGTCGGATCCATCATCCGACGGTTCCGAGGCGCATTCCTCCGTGAAGACGAGGAGGAAGAAGAAGAGACCTCTCCCCCTCCAGCGGGAGGAGAGAAGAAGAGGAAGGCCGCCCTCTCTGGGGAGGCCGGAGGGTCCAAGAAGGGGAAAACCCTTCCTTCGGACTACTCCACCGACGCCGACAACGGCGGAGAGGAGTGGCAGCCCAGGGCCAAGCCCTTGGCAAAATCGTAAGTATCCGGATACCAGAGTAATTCATAGTATTCGTTTATTGCACAGCTTTCCCTTACGTCGAATATGTTTATGCAGCCCACCCAAAGACCGGCTCGACCCGTCGTCGAGCGGCTCACTAGACTCGTCGGATGTGAACTCGCTTCCGACGGCTTCCTCCCCCCGCCCTATAGACGACACCGAAGTGTTGTCCCAACAGGTTCCAAGCCGGGAGGAGGTGGTCCTGGAGGCGCCGCAAGGCGACCTCCCGGACTCCAGGAGTAAAGGGGATGAAACCCCCCCAGGGCTCCAAGTCCGGCTCTAGGCCGGACACCGCTCCGGAACCTTCAAAGGTTCCAGAGTCCAGCGGGGGACCTCCTTCCAAGAAGAGCAAGCCCACCGTGCCGGTGAACCCCGTCCAACCGGAGGCGCCGAACAATCTATTGGAGGCGCTCCCAGGTGCCGCCATCGACGAGGAGCACCGCACCATTATGAGTGCAGTGGTCCAGAAGGTTCAGTCCGCCAAGAGCGGACTGACTGAAGCTTGTACTAGCCTTTTAACATGTTTTGAGGTAAGTAAATAATATTACCGCATAGACAGTAGCCCCTGATACTCTGTTTGGCGTTCGGGAAGAAAAGCCGAATAGAGGATCAAATAAAATTCGCAGGAGTCTAACAAAAATGAGTCAATATGCTTATGTAGGCTTCTCTGCTTGCGTCCGCCGCACTGACTACGGAAGTGGACATGCTAAAGCAGAACCTCGAGCGGTCCGAGCAAGAGCTCGGGCGTGCTAAGAAGCAGCTCGAGGACAATGAAGGTAAGAAATACCTTGTTTTTAAATATATATATAAAAAGGTGCAATTGCAAAGAATGACAGGATTATCGTGGCTATTGTAGGGGCCACGTCTGAGGTGGCGACCCTTAAGCAAGCGCCGGTCGAGGCCGAGAAGAGGGCGGCCTCGGAGCGCACCGAGCGGGAGAAGTATGAGGCCGAGGTTGGCAAGGTACGGCAAGAGCTCCAGGCTCTCATGGAAAAACATGAGAGTTTGGAGCTTGACTCAAAGACGCGAGCGTCCGAGCTCGCGGTGGCTATTGAAAATGCCAAGTCTGCCAAGGCCGAATCCCAGAAGACCCTATAGGAGTTGGATGAGGTGAAGAAGATAGCGGCGGGTAAGGCATTCTTTATGCAAAGCAAACACATAAAGGTGAGTTACTTGTTACTTACCCGAATCCGAAGCTCTCCAGGAGTGTTCGAAGATCTTCCCCGGAGTGTGTCCGATGCCGCCAGATTCTATCGAGCCGAGGAGGGCAGCTCGATAGAGAAGGTGTTCTGGTCTCAGTATGCTGAGGCCGGACACCCCGTGCCCCTGAGCGACTAGCTGAAGCAACTGGTCGAGCTCCACAGGGCGGCCGAACAGGCCATGAAGGGCCTCATTGTTCGGCTGTGGCATGGAGGGGCTCTGCCTGGGAGCTATTTCGGGCTGGTGCGACGGCTGGTAGAGGCCTGTCCAAGGCTTGAAGTCATCAAGCGCTCCGTCTGCATTGAAGGTGCCCGTAGGGCCCTTGCCCGTGCTAAGGCGCACTGGGGCAAGCTAGATGCTGAGAAGCTTGTGAAGGACGGGCCACCGCCGGAAAGAGCATCGCAAGCCCGAGAATTATTATAAGGATGTTCTGAAGGGTGCCTACCTTGTGGCGGATGAATGTTCTAAGGATGTAATTTTTGAGTGAAACTTGCTCGTTTTGTCCTGTGCGCTGAAAACTTGTTCATATGCGCTAAGCAATGCTGTTGGAATTTAAAATATTACCTTATGTGCGGCTGTTTATCAATTCTGAGAGATGGTGAGTCATCGGCTTCTGCCCCCGTGCCGCTAGTGCTGGGGTGTTCGGGGATAAACCCGAGCGCTCTTTTTCCCATGTTTGGGTCCTTCGAGGGAGGCGCTCAGCCCAACGAACAAGGCAATCAGACTATAATGCGTGAACACTCTCACTTAGCCATAGAATTCTATAATTTTAAATTTCGGCGAAGCCCCTGGTATTCGAAAGACCGAGTTCGGGGCGCTATCCACGCCTTGGCCGGACAGAGCCGGCTCCTCGCCCTAAGCGGCATAAGTCTTTAGGGACTCGAAAAACCTCTCGAACAGCGACCAGCTCTTGCTTCATCATGACAGTCAGTTTTAGCTTTCTCCACTGAGGTGCTCGACCCAGCTCAACTGGGGCACAATCGCAGTGGTTCTCCTAGTGCTACCTTAGTCAATATAGCGGAACTTAAGGCACCAAAACATAGGAGCCGGGCAAACCCAACTATTGACCCAAGACATGATTCGGAGCCGATGCATATAATGCTATAAGTTCGGGGTGCCGCACTTGTTAAAGTGTTCAGACTTCTCACACCATATTGAGGGGTACTAAAGCCAATGGCATATTTTGGCCGTACCAATGTGTACGGGTGCAACATGTCATTAAGGAACATATATAAAGAAAAAGGTAATGGAAAAATAGACGAAAGCTATGCATTGTTTATTAAAAAGGGCTGCGGTCAAAGCAGAACGATACAAATAATGCGATAAGTGAAAGGTTGGACTAGTTAACATGTCCGTTCCAGGGGCAAGCTGCGGAATAGTATGCGGAACAGGTATACTGCTCGTGATAGAGACCACCTGGGAGTTCCGTAATGCGGCATGGCTTGTCTTCTTCCCTGGTTCTTGCATCGTTTGTGCGGCAATTGAACCGCCGAACAGGCCTTCCAAAGGATGGAGTCCTGAAAGTAAGAGAAAATTAAAAAATCGGCAGCCCCTGGTACGGTTTAAGCCGTGTTTCGGGCGTGCCGTGATGGTGCCCCTCCCCCTATACCCATGGTATTTCTAGAGCGTAGTTATGTACGCGAAGTACTGGCGTCGCCTTTTTGCAAGGGTTGGGGTTGGGACCGCATTGCTACGCCTGCTCGGATCGTGCCATGCGGTCTTGTTGTAGGTTACTCCGGGCGCGCTTGACGGTGTCCGGTCGTTTAGTGGCCGGACTGGAGAACTGCCTGGAGAGGCTGCTTTGTACTTCCGCTGCAAGGGCTGCTGATGAGGCTATGTACCTAGGGTAGGGGCACGGACCCGTCCAAAGAGCCCTACCCAAGGACATCCCTTGAGGAAATCACCTATCAATCGACTTGAAGGTACCCCACTCGACAGGTTCAAGACACTCGACCAAGAAGCTACCACTCGACCATGAAGTTAATCACTCGACTGCCAGGAGACCTACAGTCACTCCATAGGCAAACGGTCAGCTGTTAAGTAGTCTTCATGGTCATTATAGCACTTTATTAGAGGCGTTACCAGTAACGCCCAATCTTAAATGTACCTTAAACCCTGCATTACTGAGGGCAGGAGGAGACCGGCGAACTCTATATAAGCCACCCCCCTCCTCAGTAGGAAGGGTTCGCACCCCTGTAATCCATACACGCATAATCCAGTCGACCGCCTCCGGGCTCCGAGACGTAGGGCTATTACTTCCTCCGAGAAGGGCCTGAACTCGTAAACCTCGCGTGTAAAAACTTCCCAATAGCTAGGATCTAGCCTCTCCATACTCACCCCCTACACCACTGTTAGAGTTAGAACCACGACAGTTGGCGCCCACCGTGGGGCGGGAATCTTAGCGCTTAATTGGAGAAGTTGCGATCTTTTCCGATCCCTTTGATCATGGTTTCTTGCGGAGTTTTGGTGGAGGGCCGCGAGATCCGTCTCGGCGCGCTCACCTTCATCGCCGATGACTCCACCTGGCTTCAGGAGGCACCACTCGACATCGACGCGCTCCCCGTCCGCGGCGCGACGCACTTCCGCGCATGCATTCGTGGCGTCCTCCTGCGGCAGCCGTCGACCCAGTATAGGTCGACCCATGCGTCGTCTCCCCGCCCTGTCTCCCACCAGCGCAAGCGCTCCGGTCGGTCGAGACTTCAGCGGTGGGTGAGGCACGCCGTGGCCCGCCAGTCGGCCGCCCCACAAGTTGCGGCAATCGAGCCCGTCGAGTCCCTCTATGGCCTGTTCGACCTGTCGACTGGCTCTGTGGGGACCGCATCCGAGTGCGACAGCAGCGACCCAGCGGCTGAGGTTCTAGCGGTCGATGGGACACACAGTCCCCCCGGTTTCCCTCGTGCTGACGGAGCTACGGGCGGAGGCGACCCGTCGCGTTCCCATGATGAGTATCTGCCCGAACCTCTCACGTCGTTACAGCGGGAGGAGCTTCGCCGCCGGAACATGGACGCACTCCACACTCCTATTGTCGGAGAAACCCCCGAGGCCCGGGCCTTGGAGGACGTGCGCCTTGCTAACCTGGCCGAACGCACTCAACTGGAGAATCTCCAGCGAATACTCGACGAGCAAGCACGTCGGCGGGCTCCCGAGTCCAGTCGACGTCCGCTAGCTCCCGAGTCCAGTCGGCGCCGGCCCTTCTCACCGCCTCAGGTATATCGAACCCCAGTTCAGAATTTGGCCGCCGCAGCCCGTATAGCAGAATCAATTCAGCCATCCCAGTCAGAGGCAGGCAGGGGCTTGTTGCAGATCAGAGCATTGCTCCGGGCGGCAGGAAACCAGAATTCCGCCGTTTCTCAGTCGCGGGATAGGATCCACAGTCGATCCGTTGCAGCAGACACAGTCCAGTCGGCCCACAGCCCGAGATCGCCCCCGAGGCATGAGGGACGTGATGACCGGCATGATCAGTACAGAAGGAATGAGCAGTACGATCATCGATTCGGTCGAGATGATCGACGTCGAGTGCCAACCCCTCCCCCGAGGAGCGGGTCGTATGCGCCTCGACGGCAAGATGACAGACGCCCTCACAGTGTTGGGCAGAGGATTCTAGTCGACCCCAGAGACCCAGGCTTTGATGCGAGGTCTATCCTCGTTCAAGGTTTGGTCGACAGGAACAGGGCTCATCGAGAGGGCCACAACAGAGATGCGCCTACCAGCAGCAGCAGAGTACGTGTTTCAGGGCCAGAGTGCTTCAGTCGAGCCATCAGGGCCGCAGTGATTCCTCCCAATTTCAGGCTGGCAACTGGAGTCAGCAAGTTCACCGGCGAGTCCAAGCCTGACACTTGGCTCGAAGATTACCGAGTGGCTGTACAGATTGGCGGTGGCAATGATGAAGTGGCCATGAAGCATTTGCCTCTTATGTTGGAGGGCTCAGCCAGAGCATGGTTGAATCAGTTGGCACCTAGCAGCATTTACACCTGGGAGGACCTCTCCCGAGTGTTTGTCACGACCTTTGAAGTAACATGCAAATGACCTGCAAGCCTCACAGAGTTACGGTCTTGCGTGCAGAAGCCGAATGAAACACTGAGGGATTACATCCAGAGGTGGATCACGCTGCACCACACAGTTGAGAACGTGCCAGACCATCAAGCAGTTTGCACTTTCAAAGAGGGCGTTAAATACAGAGAGTTGAATCTGAAGTTCGGTCGAACTGGAGAGATGTCTCTGAATCGGATGATGGAGATCGCCACCAAGTACGCTAATGGTGAAGACGAAGATCGACTCCGAAGCGGCAAGCTCAAAGCAGTCGCCCAGGAAACTGGAGGAAACTCCACTCGGAAACAGAAGCGGAAGGCCGAGCCAGCTGCTCCCGGGGAGGCCCTGGCCGTTGCCCAGGGAAACTTCAAGGGGAAACCCAAGGGCACCTGGAAGCCCAAGAAGGTCAAAGATCAAGACGGGAATGATGTTTTGGACTTACCGTGTCACATCCACACCAAGAAAGACGAAGAGGGTAATTTTATTTACCCAAAGCATACCACTCGACAGTGCCGGCTCCTGATCCAGCAGTTCCAGGGCAAGCAGCCCAAAGATAAGGAAAAAGAGCCAGACAGGGGTGAAGACAAATAAGACAGTGACGATGGATACCCCCAGATCAATTCCACCCTGATGATTTTTGCTGATGTTGAGAGCAAGAGTCGACTGAAAGTGATTAACCGTGAGGTGAACATGGTTGCCCCGGCAACACCCAATTACCTGAAGTGGTCGCAGACTGCCATCACATTCGACCAGTTGGATCACTCGACGCACATTGCCACCCCTGGGAGGCAAGCTTTGGTGGTCGACCCAGTTGTCGAAGGCACTCGACTGACCAAAGTATTGATGGACGGCGGCAGTGGCCTAAACATACTGTACTCTGAGACTTTGAAAGGGATGGGCATTCCGATGTCCAGACTTAGTACCAGCAACATGAGCTTCCATGGAGTCATTCCTGGGAAGAAAGCCGAGTCACTCGGCCAGATTGCTCTTGATCTAGTTTTCGGTGATTCAAAGAATTACCGCAAGGAAAGGTTGACATTCAAAGTTGTGGACTTCCAGAGTGCCTATCATGCCATTTTGGGTAGGCCAGCTTACGCACGCTTCATGGCTCGACCATGTTACGTGTATCTCAAACTGAAGATGCCTGGCCCCAAAGGTGTGATCACTGTTACTGGCAGCCGAAAGAAAGCAGAAGAATGCTTTCAGAAAGGCTCAAAGATCGCTGACGCTCAGATGGCAGTAGTCGAGCTAAAAGAGTACCAAAAGACTGCCGATTCGAGTGATTTGCTGCGAGCCAAGAAGCCCACCTCAGAATCAGCTTTTCAGTCGGCTGGCGAAACAAAGGTAGTCCACATTCACCCGACCGACCCCGACGCTGCTCCGACTCACATCTCGACGACGCTCGACTCCAAATAGGAAGAAGCGCTCATCCAGCTCCTCCGTGAGAACTGGGATATATTCGCATGGAAACCCTCTGACATGCCTGGAGTTCCCATAGGGTTGGCTGAGCACCGTCTACGAGTCGACCCAAAATTCAAGCCTGTGAAGGAATATCTTCGACGGTCCGCCGTCCAGAAGAAGCAAGCCATTGGCGAGGAAGTGGCTCGGCTCTTAGCAGCAGAGTTCATCCAAGAGATTTACCACTCCGAGTGGCTCGCCAATGTCGTCATGGTCCCCAAAAAGGACAAGTCACTCCGCATGTGCATTGACTTCAAGCATATCAATCGGGCCTGCCCGAAAGATCATTTCCCCCTCCCTCGCATCGACCAAATAGTCGACTCGACTGCGGGGTGCGAGAGACTGTCTTTCCTAGACGCCTATTCCGGGTACCATCAGATCCGTCTGTATGGGCCCGACGAGATCAAAACAGCTTTCATCACTCCATTCGGGTGCTTCTGTTACGTCACCATGCCGTTCGGCCTCAAGAACGCCGGAGCCACGTTCATGAGAATGATTCAGAAGTGTTTACTCACTCAAATCAGTCGGAACGTGGAGGCATACATGGATGATATCGTGGTCAAGTCCCGAAAAGGTTTCGACCTGCGGGCTGACCTTGCAGAAACCTTTGCCAATCTCAGGAGGTACGATATCAAGCTCAATCCATCAAAGTGCACATTCGGAGTTCCAGGTGGAAAATTACTCGGTTTTCTCGTTTCCGAACGAGGGATCGACGCCAATCCTGAGAAAATTGGCACCATACTCCGGATGAAGCATCCTGTACGCGTGCACGATGTCCAAAAGCTTACAGGCTGCTTGGCCACTTTAAGTCGATTCATTCCTCGTCTCGGTGAAAAGGCGTTGCCTCTTTACCGACTGATGAAGAAGTCTGACAAATTCGAGTGGACTCCAGAAGCTGATGCAGCGTTTGCAGATCTCAAAGCTCTGCTCTCCACCCAGCCGGTGCTTGCTGCCCCAATCAGCAAAGAACCTTTGCTGCTTTACATTGCAGCCACAGGACAAGTTGTCAGCACAGTACTTACGGTCGAGCGGGAAGAGGAAGGAAAGGCCTTCAGAGTTCAGCGCCCAGTTTATTACGTGTCTGAAGTTTTGACCCCTTCAAAACAAAGATACCCCCATTACCAGAAGCTTGTATATGGGATTTACATGACCACAAAGAAGGTTGCACATTACTTCTCAGACCACTCCATTACAGTCGTCAGCGACGCCCCACTGTCGGAGATTCTGCACAACAGAGATGCAACTGGTCGAGTGGCCAAGTGGGCGATTGAACTCTTTCCCTTAGATATCAAGTTTGAGGCAAAGAAGGCTATCAAGTCCCAAGCAATCGCAGATTTCATCGCCGAGTGGATTGAACAGCAACTTCCGACTCAAGTTCGCTCGGAGCACTGGACCATGTTCTTTGATGGATCTAAGATGCTTAGTGGTTCCGGCGCGGGAGTAGTCTTAGTCTCCCCCCGAGGAGATAAGCTCAGATATGTTCTCCAGATTCACTTTGATTCCTCCAATAATGAAGCAGAGTATGAAGCACTTTTGTATGGGTTGCGCATGGCCATTTCACTCGGCGTCCGTCGCCTCATGGTCTATGGCGATTCAGATTTAGTGGTTAATCAAGTGATGAAGGAGTGGGACGTCAGAAGTCCGGCTATGACCGGTTACTGCAACGCAGTAAGAAAGCTAGAAAAGAAATTTGAGGGGTTGGAGCTTCATCACATTCCCCGACTGAAAAATCAGGCAGCCGATGATCTGGCAAAGATAGGCTCCAAGAGGGAAGCCATTCCCAGCAATGTGTTCCTGGAACACATCCACTCACCGTCAGTCCAAGAAGATCCCTTCACAGAAGAAACCCCGCAGCCGAAAAGTGCCACAGATCCGACTAGAGTCGAAGTTCCTGCCGTGGTCGACCTAATCATGGAAGTCTTGGCGATCACTCCCGACTGGACGATACCATACATCGGGTATATCCTAAGAAAAGAACTCCCGGAGGACGAAGAAGAGGCTCGACAGATCGTCCGTCGATCCAAGGCCTTCACAGTCATAAAAGGACAGTTGTACAGAGATAGCGCGACTGGAATCGGTCAGAAGTGCATAACACCGGAAGAAGGTCAGATGATCCTTGATGAGATCCACTCGGGGACCTGTGGTCACCATGCGTCCTTTCGGACCATTGTGGCCAAAGCATACCGAGCGGGATTTTACTGGCCAAGAGCAAATGAGATGGCAAAGGAGATAGTCGACAAGTGTGAGGGGTGTCAGTTCTACTCCAACATGTCACGCAAGCCCGCATCAGCCTTGAAGACCATTCCACTCGTTTGGCCCTTCGCTGTCTGGGGACTGGACATGGTCGGTCCTCTGAGAACAGGCAGGAGCGGTTTCACCCATGTGCTTGTGGCAGTCGACAAGTTTACCAAATGGGTTGAAGCTAAACCCATCAAGAACCTCGATGCTCGCAGTGCTATCAGTTTCGTCAGAGGACTAACATTCAAATATGGAGTCCCTCACAGCATCATCACTGACAATAGGTCAAACTTCGATTCAGACCAGTTCAGAGCCTTTTGCGCCTCTCAAGGCACTCGAGTCGACTATGCATCAGTCGCCCATCCCCAGTCGAATGGACAAGCTGAAAGAGCAAATGGTATGATCCTCAAAGGACTAAAACCTCGACTAATGCGTGATCTCAAGCACGCGGCAGGTGCCTGGGTCGACGAGCTTCCGTTAGTTCTGTGGGGATTATGGACCACCCCTAACCGGTCGACTGGAAGAACCCCATTCTTTCTTGTTTATGGAGCCGAAGCCGTTCTGCCAAGTGATCTCCTTCACAACGCTCCCCGAGTCGAGCTTTACACCGAAGATGAAGCAGAACAGGCTCGGCAAGATGCAGTAGACCTCCTGGAAGAAGAAAGAGAGATGGCCATGATCAGATCGACCATTTATCAGCAAGACTTGCGTCGATTCCATGCCCGGCATGTGAAGAGTCGAGCCTTCCAAGAAGGAGATTTGGTCCTCCGAGTGGATCAATAGAAACCACACAAGCTTGCCCCTACTTGGGAAGGCCCCTTCATCATCACCAGAGTCCTCCACAACGGAGCGTATCACCTCTACAATGTTGATCGCCAGATCGACGAGCCGCGAGCTTGGAACGCGGAGCTACTCCGCCACTTTTATACTTAAGTTCCTTCCTATAAAGATGTAATAAGAGAAACTTCCGCAGTTCATTTTTATCAAAGTCAAGAGTGTTCCAATGATTGCTGTCACTTTTGTTTACATACGAAAACCCCCAGTGGGTGACTTAGCTGCGAATCCGTTTCGCCTAAGTTCAAAAAAATCCTACCAAGTGGAGAGCAAACCTCCCACTCGGGGGCTTAGCTGCAGTCCAGCACTCGCCTAAGTTCTCTCACGAAGAGACTTAGCTGCAGTCAGCACTCGCCTAAGTTCGAAAAATCCTACCGAGTGGAGAGCAAACCTCCCACTCGGGGGCTTAGCTGCAGTCCAGCACTCGCCTAAGTTCTCTCACGAAGAGACTTAGCTGCAGTCAGCACTCGCCTAAGTTTGAAAAATCCTACCGAGTGGAGAGCAAACCTCCCACTCAGGGGCTTAGCTGCAGTCCAGCACTCGCCTAAGTTCTCCTACGAAGAGACTTAGCTGCAGTCAGCACTCGCCTAAGTTTGAAAAATCCTACCGAGTGGAGAGCAAACCTCCCACTCGGGGGCTTAGCTGCAGTCCAGCACTCGCCTAAGTTCTCCTACGAAGAGACTTAGCTGCAGTCAGCACTCGCCTAAGTTTGAAAAATCCTACCGAGTGGAGAGCAAACCTCCCACTCGGGGGCTTAGCTGCAGTCCAGCACTCGCCTAAGTTCTCCTACGAAGAGACTTAGCTGCAGTCAGCACTCGCCTAAGTTTGAAAAATCCTACCGAGTGGAGAGCAAACCTCCCACTCGGGGGCTTAGCTGCAGTCCGGCACTCGCCTAAGTTCTCCTAGAAGAGACTTAGCTGCAGTCAGCACTCGCCTAAGTTTGAAAAATCCTATTGAGTGGAGAGCAAACCTCCCACTCGGGGGCTTAGCTGGAGTCCAGCACTCGCCTAAGTTCTCCTACGAAGAGACTTAGCTGCAGTCAGCACTCGCCTAAGTTTGAAAATCCTACCGAGTGGAGAGCAAACCTCCCACTCGGGGGCTTAGCTGCAGTCCAGCACTCGCCTAAGTTCTCCTACGAAGAGACTTAGCTGCAGTCAGCACTCGCCTAAGTTTGAAAAATCCTACCAAGTGGAGAGCAAACCTCCCACTCGGGGGCTTAGCTGCAGTCCAACACTCGCCTAAGTTCTCCTACGAAGAGACTTAGCTGCAGTCAGCACTCGCCTAAGTTTGAAAAATCCTACCGAGTGGAGAGCAAACCTCCCACTCGGGGGCTTAGCTGTAGTCCCCCACTCGCCTAAGTTCTCCTACGAAAAGACTTAGCTGCAGTCAGCACTCGCCTAAGTTTAAAATCCTACCGAGCGAGAGCAAACCTCCCGCTCGGAGGCTTAGCTGCAGCCCAGCGCTCGCCTAAGTATGAAAAACTTCTCATTTCCCAAGGACGACGAGGGGCAGGTCGACTGCAACCTTCTCCTTCGGAGATGCACCATAGACACAAAGTTATTTTGAGTGAAGACCAAATCCCACTCGACGGGTCATCCACAAAGAGATTCAACGACAAATCAAGTCCAAATAAAGCCTAAAAGGTCCCAGAGACCTCAGATCAAAGTACTCGAGCCCCCAGCTCGGCAGAGTTTAACTGTTACACTTCCACTCGGCATTCCGAGGCAAATTTAAGGCAAAGTTTAACGGATTACAAAATACACTCGGCATTCCCAGGCAAGTTTTTTCACTTCTCAGGAGGAGGAGGACTGGCAGGGGCGACAAACTCATCCAAGTCGATCCCATCTACGATACGGGTAGCAGCAGCAATAAATGTCTCCATGAAGTCCTGGAAGTTGTGCTTCCTCGTGTTGGCGACTTGGATGGCAGCCAGCTTATCCTCCCGCACCTCCTTGCAATGGACGCGGACCAGAGACAGAGCCACGTCAGCGCCACACCGAGCTGAAGACTTCTTCCACTCCTGCACTCGGTCAGGGATTCCGTTGAGTCGAGTCATCAGAGACTCGAGATCATTCTGGAGCGTAGACTCTGGCCAAAGTGTTGGGTCGATCCGCGTCATGGCAACCTTCAGTCGAGCCAAGTAATCCATGACGCCGTCAACGCGAGATTCCAGTCGGAGCAGGTTCATGGCAGCTCCATCTTTCACTGGAGAGTTGATTGGATCCAAACCTGTTTCGATCCGCCCAGTCTCCTCTTCAAAGTTCTGGCAAAGTTCTGCATACACGACCCAAGGATAAGTCAAATTTCGTAAACCCGAGTCGACACAAAAAAAACCCAGTCGGAACTGAGTGTGCACCTTCGAGCTTGATGTACAGCTTCTTGGCAAGGCTCCTCAAGTAGCTCTCCAGGTCGTCCCTCCTGCGAGCGATGCCTTCCATCTTCTCGTTTAGGGTGAGGTTCTCCTTCTTCCAACGTGAACACTCCCTGTTGGCTTCCTTCAGAGCGGTCTTCAACTTGGTATTCTCTCCTTCTAATTGGTCGACCGAAGCCAGCTTCTGCGCGGCCAGAGCGGTCTTGTCATCAGCCTCCTTACAGGCAGCAGCCAAGTCCTGATCCTTCTTCGCCAGAGCTTCTTTCAGTTTTTCCGCAAAAAATGACGATTGAGTCGGAGAAAGCGAAAAGATACTCAAGCATAAAAACTAACCAGTCGACAAAGGCGTCTTACCTGCGGCGCCGTCTCTGACCTTCTGCAGCTCTGTCCTGGCCAGCTCCAGATCAAGGTTCATTTGAATTTGCTGCTTCTCCAAGTCAGCCAAGCGGGTTCCAAGATCACAAGATTTCTGAAGTCAAAGGGGAGGAGTTGCAATCTCAGTAAAAAAAAGCAACAAAGGCAATAAATACTAAGACTACGGTCGACTGCCAGCAGTCCACCATAGTCTCGGGGACTACACCCAGTGGGTGCACTTAGCGTGCCCCCACCGGTTCCTATCCCACCCGACCGACCCCTAAAGTCGAGTCCAAGACAAGTTGCTTCCGAGCAGCTAAGAGACAATAATGGAGTTTCTAAGACTACAGCCGAAGCGAAACATTCGACAGTAGCCTCGGGGACTACACCCAGTGGGTGCACTTAGCGTGCCCCCACCGGTTCCTATCCCACCCGACCGACCCCTGAAGTCGAGTCCAAGACAAGTTGCTTCCGAGCAGCTAAGAGACAATAATGGAGTTTCTAAGACTACAGCCGAAGCGAAACATTCGACAGTAGCCTCGGGTACTACACCCAGTGGGTGCACTCAGCGTGCCCCCACAGTAAAAAAAGAAGAAGAGAAAGACGTCGACTGCCCGCAGTCAACAGGATACCGTTCCATTCGACATGACCCGATCAGACGGAGCAAAGAAACTCAACTACAACGACTCAATTTAAAGACTACAGTCGACTGCCAGCAGTCGACCGTAGCCTCGGGGACTACACCCAGTAGGTGCACTTAGCGTGCTCCCACTCGTCCAAGAATTGGCAAACAAACCCAGTAGGTGTACAAACTTAAAGATCTTCGGAAAAGAGATTCTTCAAAGGACATATCAAAACAGACCAAGTGTTGAAGTCGACTGACCTGGACATTGCTCTGAAGAGCCGAGCTTGCGTCATAAGCCGCCTGGCAAGCCTCCCGAGCCACTTTTACCTGTTCCATCATGATTCCAGCCTGGCGTGCAGCCTCCTTCGCAGCAGCCGCTTGGTCCTCAGGGACGGGGTACGCAGCAAAAGGCGAAGACGGATCCGCAGTCGACGCTGAAGGCCGCACACTCATCAGAGGAACAGCGAAAGTCACGGAAGCCCGAGTGAGATCGCCATCGCCCCGAACTACGGCCTCAGGCACCGGAGTGGATTGCGGAGTCTTGCCAGCCAACGCCTTCTTCTTCCTCTTCACCCTCAGTGGTTCGTTGTCGTCGTCGTCGTCCGGGAGGTCAATAACATGAGGAGGAGCTGCAAGGAAAACATTCAATCGACCATAGTTGCAATAAAGTTTCAGTCAACTCGAAAGCAGGACGTTAGTGATCGTACCAGGGTTGGAGGTGACAGCGTCCTCCATCTCTTGGTCGTCGTTCCTGGCGGAGACCTCAGAAGTTGCACCACTGCAAATCTCGAAAGTTAGTCAGTTGGCCCAGTGAATCGACCAAGGATCCGTCCACAGTCGACAAAGGAAAGCAAGTGTTATTGTTACCCGGAAATGGTGGGAAGAGCTATCTTCATCTTGGGCAAGGCCTTGGGCGGCTTGGATGGCGTCGTTCGTGGGTGCTTGGGAGCCTTCCCGGTCAGCGGAGGAGAAGAAGTCCGAGGGCGTTTCGACGACTGCCCAACAGGAGCAGTCGCCTTGCCACGTTCCTGCGCTGGATCGTGGGCGAGCTTGGACCGCCCCTCTGGGCGAGAGGGTTCAGCCTCCTCCTCCTCTTCGCTGGAGAAGATGTCGTCGCCTTCCTCTCCCTCACCGTCGGAATCCCACTCGACCTAGTCGTCCCCGCTCTCGCCTCCGCTCCCCTCGCCTTCCTCAGTCGACCCTTGCGCCCCGCTGGGCGTCGAGTACATCTCAGTGGTCGCCTGGAAGACAACAGACAGAACGAAAGTCAATCGACTTACCCAAAGAAGACCAATACAGAAGGTCAGATATCCGACACAAAGACATACCTGATCCACTTCATATGAGTTGTCGAGTGGAATTACCCTTCTGGCTCCTCGGGGGTTGTCTTTGTTCCCCGTGATGCTTGACAGCCACCCCTCCAGCATCTCGCCGGTGACTTCCTCCGGGTGGATCCGAGTGGTGTCGTCAAGGCCAGAATACAGCCACATCGGGTGGTCTCGCGCCCGGAGCGGTTGGATGCGCCTCTGGAGAAATACCTCTAACAGGTCCATCCTGGTCACCCCCTCACGGACAAGCTCAACCACTCGACCCGCCAATACCTTAACTTGGGTCCTTTCCTCCGGCGTGACTTTCAGAGAGACAGGCTTCTCGGCTCGGTCGAGGGAAAAAGGAGGAAGACCAGTCGACTGTCCGGGGGTCGCCTGGTCCTGGCAGTAGAACCAGGTCGACTGCCAGCCGCGGACCGACTCCGGGAAGGTGATAGAGGGGAAACAGCTCTTCCCCCTCGTCTGGATCGCCAGGCCCCCGCACAACTGGATCACTTGCGTCTTCTCATCACTCGACTTGGCCTTTTTAACCGACTGAGAGTGGCAAGTAAAAATATGCTTGAAAAGCCCCCAATGCGGACGGCAACCCAGGAAGGCCTTGCACATGGAAATGAACGCGACAAGATAGACTATGGAGTTGGGGGTAAAGTGATGGAGCTGCGCTCCGAAGAAATTCAAGAAGCTCCGGAAGAATGGATGGGGAGGCAGAGAAAACCCTCGGTCGATGTGGGTGGCGAGGAGCACACACTCACCGTCGCGGGGTTGAGGTTCGATCTCCCCTCCGGGAGACGCGCAGCCTCATGGGGAATGGCTCCTCCCTCGACCATGTCGTCGAGATCTTCCTGCCGGAGCACCGATGGCATCCAGTCGCCCTGAATCCAACCCTTGGGCAGGGCGGTCCGGGAGGAAGATCCGCCTCGTGCAGACCTCTTTCCATTCCCCGCCGCCGCCGCCTTCTTCGCGCGCTCCAAACCAGTGGTCTTGCCCTTCACCATCGTTGCCGGCGAGGTCTCACACGGGCTAACGGTGCTAGGGTACGGCCAAAGGTCATGGGAGGGCTGGCGAAAGGAGAGAGGAAGAAGGAAGAAGAAGAGAAGCGCACGGCTTGGAAGCCCCGAGCCGGCAACTTATAAGGGGCCGCTCCCGAGTGGCTGACTGGTAGGCCTAGGCAGTCCAGTCAAATCCCGCAACAGACGCGCGCGCAGTACGTGGCGAAAAAGGCGACGTGAGGATCGAGGAGTTTCCGCTTTATCACTTCCGATTACTGCGGCTGCTCCTGTCCCGCGCGCTTCCCGAAATCCGAATCCCGTGAGATCCGCGGACCGCAGAACCACTTGCCAAAGACAGAGTATCCCGCTCGCACCAACACTCGGCATGTCGCAAGCAAAGATATTCACTCGACGAAGGGCCTGGAATGGATCAAGCCGACTGAAAGAGGTTGATGACGTCATCCGTGACAACTGACCCTAAACGAGGCACTCGTACGGCCCCAAAGAGCCAGTCGGGAAGGATCCCCAACTCTTTCCCCACTCTAACCGCGATCCATTCGGGGGCTAATGATGAGGCTATGTACCTAGGGTAGGGGCACGGACCCGTCCAAAGAGCCCTACCCAAGGACATCCCTTGAGGAAATCACCTATCAATCGACTTGAAGGTACCCCACTCGACAGGTTCAAGACACTCGACCAAGAAGCTACCACTCGACCATGAAGTTAATCACTCGACTGCCAGGAGACCTACAGTCACTCCGTAGGCAAACGGTCAGCTGTTAAGTAGTCTTCATGGTCATTATAGCACTTTATTAGAGGCGTTACCAGTAACGCCCAATCTTAAATGTACCTTAAACCCTGCATTACTGAGGGCAGGAGGAGACCGGCGAACTCTATATAAGCCACCCCCCTCCTCAGTAGGAAGGGTTCGCACCCCTGTAATCCATACACGCATAATCCAGTCGACCGCCTCCGGGCTCCGAGACGTAGGGCTATTACTTCCTCCGAGAAGGGCCTGAACTCGTAAACCTCGCGTGTAACAACTTCCCAATAGCTAGGATCTAGCCTCTCCATACTCACCCCCCTACATCACTGTCAGAGTTAGAACCACGACAGCTGCCGTGTGCTCCTCCGTTCGGAGGGAGCGCTCAGTGTTTCCATTGACCGTAATTACTCCTCGAGGGCCTGGCATCTTGAGCTTAAGGTATGCATAGTGCGGTACCGCATTGAACTTGGCGAATGCGGTTCGCCCGAGCAGTGCGTGATAACCACTGCGGAACGGGACTATGTCGAAGATTAACTCCTCGCTTCGGAAATTATCCGGAGATCCGAAGACCACTTCAAGTGTGACTGAGCCTGTACAGTTGGCCTCTACACCTGGTATTACGCCTTTAAAGGTCGTTTTGGTGGGCTTAATCCTCGAGGGATCTATACCCATTTTCCGCACTGTATCCTGGTAAAGCAGGTTCAGGCTACTGCCGCCGTCCATAAGGACTCTAGTGAGATGAAATCCGTCAATAATTGGGTC
Source organism: Triticum urartu (assembly GCF_056163025.1). NCBI lineage: Eukaryota > Viridiplantae > Streptophyta > Magnoliopsida > Poales > Poaceae > Triticum > Triticum urartu. The sequence goes on along the minus strand of NC_141876.1, from coordinate 366,213,335 downwards.
TAGAACCAATGCGGCGAATCCGCCATGACGGATGCTAGTGGGATGGTCCCTTCGATCAAAGGTGATCGGGCAGGAGGACCATGGGTTGAACTTTGGGGCGACTGGCTCTATCGCATATACGTCCCTTAACGCGCGCCTCCGCTCCCTTTTGGGGACGTGGGTTGCGTATATCATGTTCACCGTCCGCACTTGTGGGGGAAAACCCTTCTGTCCACTGTTGTTCGGCGGCCGGGGCTCCTCGTCGTCATCGCTATGAAGCCCCTTGTCTTCATTTTCGGCGTTTAACTTGCCTGCCTGCTTGAACACCCAACAATCCCTGTTGGCACAAGTGGTCGAGTATTCGGTCCAAACTGGACGGGCCCCTAGGATTCCTTTTGAATGGCTTTTTCCGCTGACCGGATTTAGAGCCTCTGAATCCGGCATTAACTGCCGTATCCTCAGCATTGTCGCCGTTAATGCGGCGCTTCTGCTTGTTGCGGGCGACCTACCACTACTGTCCCTGGTGTCCGAATTACCAGGGTTCTTGGTCATATTGTTGCTACGAGCAAGCCAGCTGTCTTCTCCCGCGGAAAAGCGGGTCATGAGTGTCGTGAGTGCCGCCATAGATTTCGGCTTTTCCTGTCCAAGGTGTCGGGCCAGCCACTCGTCACGGATATTGTGCTTGAAGGCTGCTAGGGCCTCAGCGTCCGGACAGTCGACTATTTGATTTTTCTTTGTTAGGAACCATGTGCAGAATTGCCTGGCCGATTCCTCTGGCTGCTGAATTACGTGACTTAGGTCATCGGCGTCTGGGGTTCGCACATAAGTGCTCTGGAAATTGTCAAGGAATGCGGCTTCCAGGTCCTCCCAACAACTGATTGATCCTATTGGCAAGCTGTTAAGCCAATGACGAGCTGGTCCCTTAAGCTTGAGTGGGAGGTATTTGATGGCGTGGAAATCATCGCTGCGGGCCATGTGGATATGAAGGAGCTAATCCTCGATCCATACCGCAGGATCTGTTGTGCCATCATATGATTCGATGTTTACGGGTTTGAAACCCTCGGGGATTTGATGATCCATTATTTCGTCTGTGAAGCATAGTGGGTGTGCAGCGCCTCTGTACTGGGCTATATCATGACGTAGCTCCAATGAGCTTTGTCTACTGTGTTCGGCCCTGCCGAATTTGTGGCCGGCGTGACGGTTACCGTCTCGCACCGTGGGGTGCCCCGCAATCCGTAGATCGATCTTGTTTGCCTTGCCTTGTCCTCCAACATATCTCGTAAGTCCGGCGCATATTCCCGTGCCTTGGTACGGGGTGCGGCTTGAGTGGAGGGCCGAGAGGCCTCTCCGTCGCGGCCATGAGGTGGCTGGTCGGCCGCATCAAGTGCTTCCTCCTCTAATCGGGGTAGCAACCTGCGCTTTGGGTAGCTCTTGGAGGGGCGTTCGAGTTTATGCTCTTCGGCTGCAAGGACTTCAGTCCATCTGTCGGCTAGCAAATCTTGACCAGCTCTAAGCTGTTGCTGTTTTTTCTGGAGGCTTCTCGCCGTGGCCATAAGCCTGCGTTGAAAACGCTCTTGCTCGACGGGATCCTCTGGCACGACGAATTCGTCGTCGTCAAGGCTTGCCTCGTCTTCGGAGGGAGGCATATAATTATCGTCCTTGACCTCTCTGTCTGCCGCTCTCTCATGAGGGCTGGTTTCTCCATCCACCTGTGCTAATTCTTGCTGGAGGGGGTTTTCTTCGGCACTTTCCGGAGTATTATTATCTCTCGTGCTGGAATCACCGTATTTGTTTTGGCGGGATTTTGTGCGGCGCCGCTGACGCCGACGCTTAGGATGTTTCTTGGAGGGGTCATCCTCCGCTATTCCATCGCCATCTCCTTTTGGGGTGTCCACCATGTATATGTCATATGACGAGGTGGCTTTCCAGGGCCTGATAGGCGCTGGTTCTTCATCGTCTCCTTCATCGGCGTCCAGACCATCGATGTCTTCGGAGTCGAAGTCGAGCATGTCGGTTAAGTCGTCGACAGTGGCTACAAAGTTGGTGGTGGGTGGGCTTTGAATTTCTTCATTGTCCGAATCGCAACCTTGCTGACCGTAGTTCGGCCAGGGCTCTCCTGATAAAGAGAGGGACTTTAGTGTCTTCAGAATATCACCGAAAGGCGAGTGCTGAAAGATGTCCACGGACTCCATAATTGGTGCCCAATCGGATTCGATCGGCAGGGGCGCGGAGGGTTCGGAGTCCGGCTCCTTGGAGTCACGAGTCTCGCAGAGTGCGGGGCTGGAGTTCGGCTCGATCGCCATTGGGATCGCAGCCCCCGAGGCGGCGTCCAACCACCCATCCTCGACCGGCGCAGTTGGCTCCGAATTAAGGGTCGAAGCTGATGCGGGTGTGGCCTCCAGGGCACTGTTCGGCGGCAGAGCTAGATCATGCTCGTCGGGACAGTGCGGCGCGCTCGGCAGTGGCTCGAATCCGTCGAAGATCAAGTCCTCGCGGATGTCAGCCGTGTAGTTTAAACTTCCAAATCTGACCTGACAGCCAGGGGCGTAGCTTTCGATCTGCTCCAGACGGCCAAGTGAATTGGCCCGCAGTGCGAAGCCGCCGAAGACGAAGATCTGTCCGGGAAGGAAGGCCTCACCCTGGACTGCATCGCTATTGATGATCGTAGGGGCCATTGAGCCTGACGGCAACGACATAGAGGAACTCTCAATGAAAGCACCAATGTCGGTGTCAAAACCGGTGGATCTCGGGTAGGGGGTCCCGAACTGTGCGTCTAGGCCGGATGGTAACAGGAGGAAAGGGACACGAAGTTTTACCCAGGTTCAGGCCCTCTCGATGGAGGTAAAACCCTACGTCCTGCTTGATTAATATTGATGATATGGGTAGTACAAGAGTAGATCTACCACGAGATCGAAGAGGCTAAACCCTAGAAGCTAGCCTATGGTATGATTGTTGTTGTGTATGTCGTCCTACGAACTAAAACCCTCCGGTTTATATAGACACTGGAGAGGGTTAGGGTTACACAAAGTCGGTTACAATGGTAGGAGATCTACATATCCGTATCGCCAAGCTTGCCTTCCACGCCAAGGAAAGTCCCTTCCGGACACGGGACAGAGTCTTTAATCTTGTATCTTCATAGTCCAGGAGTCCGGCTGAAGGTATAGTCCGGTTATCCGAACACCCCCTAATCCAGGACTCCCTCAGGTAGTGCCAGCACATCGCTGCCGCGCAGCACCAACATGCCGCCGTAGGTCAGATATGCTAAGAGCATCTACAACCAGGCACCTCAAAACCGCCTCATATGCCTAGGCGGGCCGCCCGGTCATTGATTGGTCATGTTTTTTTGACCCAGATGGACACCTCAAATGCCTGAACTGACTGGCACCCCCCATATCCAGCCCAAATATGAGAAGGATATGGGGGCGACCAGGCATGCCCGTGCATGCCTGCCACGTCTGACTGGAGAAGCGGTCCCATGGGGAACCCTCGGAAACCCAGCGGTCCTACAGACGCTGCGTCCATCGCCGCGGTGTAAACGTCGCGTGGCGCCGCTCACGCTCGCCGCCCAAGATCAAAACTGGCTATTTAAGCCGACCGGTGTCCCACAACCTTAACGCATCCACCTCCACCCTCTTTGCGCCGCCAGTACGAGCCCATCCACTTCCTCCCTCTCTCACTCTAGCGCTCAGCCCACGGTCTGATGCTCCACCCACGCACTGGCACTCCGCCATTGTCCAGAGCAAGATCACCTACTACGCCATGCAGACGCCGGAGCGCCGTGCCGAGATCCAGCTGGAGATCCGGGCGAGTAAAGCCGCGCGCGCCACCGTCATCGCTACCCAGCTGCCTCCGGACTCAGCGGAGCCGGAGGAGGAGCAGCCAAGGGAAGAGGACAAGGAAGAGATGGCTCGGATGGAGGTGGCGGAGGTAGAGCAGCAGGCGCCGGAGCAGCAGCTGTCGGGCTTCAATATGGAGCAGGCGGAGATGGAGTTCACCGTCGCTCAGTCTGACGAGATGGTGGAGCAGCAGGCCATCCTGGAGTCTATCCAAGATGAGGCCTATGTGGAGGCCAGCCAGGCGTTCCTCCGGCGGGAGCAGGCAGAGTCTGACGCGCTCTTTGCCGAACTCGACATGGAGATATAGGCAGAGGAGGCCGGAGCGGATGCGCCGGAGCTACAGCTGCCACCCATGCTACCGGAACCAGGCACGAAGATCGTCGACATCTTCAATGATGAGTAGCTAGGTGATCGACGTAGTACGTAGGTTTCTTTTAGTTTGCATGTCTTTGTATGGATTTGAGAATTTAGTATGAGATGTCCGGCTGCAACTGTTGAAATTTGAGGCATGCCTGGTCAGTGCCCGCGGACGCGCCCGGGCGCGTTTGCCAAGATTTGCCAAGTCCAACTGTAGATGCTCTAAAGGGTGAAGGCTTGGGCTCCGGTGGGATCTTGGACGCCTCTCTAGCCACGGGTCGACGCCACCGGTGGCAACAAGGAGACACTACAAGAAATATGTCAACTAGTGACCTTATGTCAGTGACCCTAGACGAATTGGTCATAGATCTATGACCATTTGAAACCAATTGGTCAAAAACTGTTCAGGGGGCTCCAAACCCTAAACTATATCGACCATTTTGGTCAGAAAGGTCGTAATTTCCTTACACGAAATGGTCACAAAGCAGACATCACTTGTCTGCTGCCTTATTTCTAGCTGATCATGACCAAGATAGATGGTCATAACCTTGTAAAATATGTTGGATTGGTGTGACTAGGCGCCACCTCATCAGTTTTGCCTATGTGTCATGTCCATGTGTCAATTTTTACCCTAGGTTGTGAAGCAACCTATATTTCTTTCATTCCCAAAATTCCCAAAAAATCTCATAAATTCTTTCGGTCATATCTTCATCAATTATGTAAAAATCCTTTCTTGCCTAGTTTAAAAATAATTCAATAATATTCATTTTCCTATTCTGTTCACAACAACACTTTATGAAGGACGTGTTATTTATATATTCTTGACCGCCCTCGAAATTTTTGGGCACTTTTTCCTATCCAAATAATTGCCTCATGACAAAATTCAGCTCCATTTGCCCAGCAAATCTTCCTTGGCAAATTTCCAAAGTTTTTGTCCACCTAGAAGCATTGTGAAGGAAGTACCACCTAGAATCCTCCTTTTGAGCTGATAATTTGTGAAGAAATTCTTCTTAGCAGATGATCATCCTCAGCCAAAACTCACGCCCATTGGCCATGTGCATTTCTCGTACCGCAAATCAAACACTTGGCTGCTAATTCATCTTTGAGCATAGTTCGGTCTCCTCATGAGAATCTTATGTTGTAATTTTCTTCCTAGCACCTACCTGGGCAGCACCCAACCCACTAGACATTCCTAGGCCAGCCAGAACGCATGGCAACGCCACAGTCATTAGGTGACCATGCGGCGGGCATGCGAGCTTACGCGCTCTAGAGTTGGGGCCCTCGGCCATCGTCCAAACCTCGATATCTTGCCACCAAACCATATATTTCTGATTAAATAGATACTTATGTAACTAAAAATGATTTTTGAAAAAAATAACGAGCAAACTATAAGGCAGCTGCAGTTCAAATTTGACCCACTTCCTACTAAATCGGCAGGAATTTGTCTTTTTCACCAGAGGTGGATCAAAACTTTCGACACCCAACCATTTTTGTCAATTGTGCATTAAATATGTCCTGGTGTTTTAGAAAATTGATTTGGTCCAATTTTGCAACAAATATATGGTAGGTCCTTCACAAAAAATCTCATTTCAGGAACTCAAAAATTGGAAAATGAATTTTCCGTGCAAAGAAAATGAAAACTCCCTCAGGCAACATTGTTTGAAAGTCCAAGATGCACCCTTGTGCACAATATGAGATCATTTGAACAAACTATGCCATGAATGTGGCCATAAGATTGATCATTTGGCTTGAAAGCCATGAATCTTCATGTATGATAGCTCATTTCTGATAACACTTTTTTAAAAAAATTTGCCGTATTACAAGTTTATTATTTTTCCTATGAACTTGGTCACATATAATGACACAATGCGAAGGTTTCCCATTTTTTATTTTTTTGAAATTTTTATGCCTGTTTCAAAATGCGGTCAAAACAACGGGCTTGATCGTTCCTTGCTGGTGGTTGAATCCTGAAAAACTTTTGATGTTTATATGATTAAATAGATACTTATGTACCTAGAAATGATTTTTGGAAAACATAACGAGCAAACTATGAGGCAGTTGCAGTTCAAATTTGACCCGCTTCCTACTGAATCGGCGGGAATTTGTCTTTTTCACCAGAGGTGGATCAAAACTTTTGACACCTAACCATTTTGTTAATTGTGCATTAAATATATCCTAGTATTTTACAAAATTGATTTGGTCCATTTTTGCAACAAATATATGGTAGGTTCTTCACAAAAAACTCATTTCGGGCACTCGAAAAATGGAAAATGAATTTTCCGTGCAAAGAAAATTAAACGGCTAAGATTCATTGACCAAACCAAGAGCCAACGGCCAACAAGCGTACATCATACGGATTCTAGCTAGCGGCCAGCAAGCGTACATCATATGAATTGTTTGGAAGCAAGTATAAATCCAATATAACACGTGTAGACTAGAGGTTGAATGTTGATCGCCACATAAGGAAGGTCTATTCAGAATAAACACACATGCACACAGAAAATGTTAGCTGAGAAGGAAACTTAGAAAAAGGTTTTTGGAAGAGAGAAACATGCACACGTAACCATCCTACAAGCAAACAAAACTGCATACAAGGAAAATACATACTACGTACAAGGATATGCAATCTTTTTTTCATCGAACAAGGCTATGTACATGCACCAGCAATATCTGCCCCCACATGTTTGTATATCCAACTCGGGTACAAACATGTCACCACAGTTTAGACTACTAGATATCTCTTATTAATTAGGTGGATAAATAATACTACTTGATATATGTTTCTCACAGATGAATAAAGGAGGATACTTTTGCCAAAAATTTGCAAAACCATAAATAATAAACAAAGTACTCAATGTATATATACTTTTATATAAAATTTAGCTATAGGGCTTAAATAAAAAATTAACCCGTGCAGTTGAATATAGAATTAAAGTTAAAATAAACTAAAATCAGATTTCAGTTGTAGTAGAATATAAGTTGGTGTAGAACAGCAAGGACACAAAAAAGTACATACGAACAAGATTCGGTAAAACAAAGTTTAATACCATTTTAAATGAACATATGCCAATAGTTACTTGGTTTTAGATAGCCAAACAGCATAGACATTTAGAGTAAGAGGATAGTGCCCACATGTGGAAAAATGATCGAACATGGTCGTACATGATAACATGATATCTGGAAATACCCTGCAAAAAAAATCTACAAATGCAATTACAAGAAGGATAATGGCGATACAGATTGCAGAAGAGGACATGAAGTTTATTAATTAGGTGGAAGAGAACATATACTACTAGACATCTCTTATTAATTAGGTGTAAGAGGACATGAAGTTTAGGAATTTTATTATTGATTAAATGGTTTTGACATGTACGATATTAACCTTGGTGCCATTAACGATTTTCTGCTACACCCGAGTAACTTTAATATCAAAAAAATATATACCAAAAAGAATCCCATGGGAGTTCTCCAACTACAATCTTTTTATGTATTCAAAGATATACAAATGGTGGGATGGTAGATAAGTTAATATTTGTCTATGGGAAAATAGTGACTGATGAAGAGTAGTAAAAGAGAGAAATATTAATATTAGTATAGATACATGGCTTCGGATTGCAGGATGTCGATCTTTGTCAAGAGTGGGTGTATTTTAAAAAATAATACAGTTAAACGCAGAATTCCCAAGTCTTATATGTATACTAGAGGTAGATGTGTTTAGCTAATATCGTCTTTATATAATTTAAATGCCATGTCAATGCTACAATGCGACAACAAAAACAAATTCAATAATATTTGACCAAGTGGGGAAATACCGTTGGAGAGAAGAATACCAAATATAATTTTTAGGACTAAATGATAGAGAATGTTTTATCAAAAAATAATAATGCATGTCAAATATGTAATAAATCATTGTACTTTGCTTAAAAATACAATTACCTAAAAAATACAATTACGCGAGCCCAATGAGAGAATATCTTAGAAACTTTCCCACCATTCACTGTTTACATTCTTTTAAATTGGGAAGTAGACGAATAATGAATATGGGATATATGACAATTTAGAAAAAAAAATCTATAAAATCAAATATTTACTATCAAATATATAAATTTTACAGAAATATACCTTGTAGTGTTTAATAAGTTATCCAAACACATCTAAGCTACATTTCTTAATGTGAAAAACTTATGTAGTGGAAAGAAGATAGGCAATGAAAAATCACCAAAATATATTTAAAAACATTGAAGTCTAGCCGCGCAAATGCGCGGGTCACCGTGCTAGTTACAATTACATGTGCTCCATTCTCATTGGTGGAATGAGTTGTCACACGGATCGATGACATGACGCTCATCCATCCATCCATCTCTCCATACCACGTCCATCCATCCATCCATCTATCTACAGAAAAGAAGAAAAAGAAAAGAAAAAGGGAAACCCCACCCGCAGCGCAAACCCTAAATCAGATCCAATCGCCCCCCTCCTCCAATCGCACTCCTCCCTCGTCCCCATCTCCACGCCACCGCCACCGCCGGACCCGTCCTCGCCTCCCGCCACCGCCCTTCTTCCTCGTATTCTCTCGGGCACCGACGCCGCCCCTGCCTCTCAGGAATATAGAGAAAGGCCCCCGCCGCCGCCACGCTCCTCCGTCACCGAGGCCATGGAAGGGGCGGGAGGGCCCGTGGTCGCGGATCTACGCCAGGACATTGCGGCGGCGTGCGAGCGGCGGATCACGCAGGACCGTGCCCACACCATGGCCACCTATGCCTTCTCCGACGCCGTCCTCTCCGCTCGCTCGCTCGCTCGCCGAGCACAGCGTCACGCACCGAGGAACGCGCCTCCCCCGACGTCGTTCCTCTTCCGTTCAGGTAGTAATACAGAGCGACATCCATCACAACACTAGTTACATAGATTCAGGGGTAGTAGTACAGAATGATGGATGCATGCATCCATTACAGCACCAGTTACGTAGAGATATTTCTAGGGATTGTGCAACTTTAGCAAAGATCGTGTAGGCATCTTGAAGCCTTGGGGATATACTACTACTGGTACTAGTACTTGTAGTCGATGGATGGAACTGCACGTTCCTCTGCGTTGTCGATCCAATTTCCCGGCCGCGAGTGCTTCTTCTTGTATTTTTCTGCCAAGTCCTCTAGACGCACAGAAGCTACTTGTAGTCGATGGACAGTAGACTCTGTTGTGTTTAGTATTTAGTTGTGATTACTAGTTAGATTCAATGTTTCTCGCCATCAAATAGAACTATGAACCACTTTGATATCTTATCTTAAAATGTTTTATTTGTGCCTCTTGATTGATCACTAGTGTTTCCTGGTTAGCACTGATGTTCCAAACCTAGGTGTACTCATGTGCTTCTCATGGATATGTCTTTCAAGTGTACATCAAGAACCAAAAGACAAGGGCGTACTCCAAGCGTTTCCAAGTCCATTTCAAGAGAAGGCGTTGTATGTGTTAACACCTGCCTCTCCATGAATCTGCTACTTCTGTCATCTGACAGCGATTCTGATTGGCCGATTGTCCCTTCTCCCTTGTTTTCTCAGGGGGAAGACCGACTATAGGGCCAGGCTGAGACCAACCAGGACAAGAACAAGTACAATACCCCCAAGTACCGTTTTGTTGTGCGAATTGTATCCTTCAAAGATTCTTCATCATAGTTTGTGCACTTCTCAATCATCTATATATGTTGCTTATGTTTCTTATTATTACCATGGAGTCATGTTGTATCTCTTAACATTAGTACTTTAGACCAACAAGGATGTCACTGCCCAAATTGTTTACGCTACCATTGCTGGTGATGTCATGATGGCCGCTGCCTACTCCCATGAGTTGCCTTGCTATGGTCTTGAAGTTGGCCTCACCAACTATGCTCCAGGTTGATTTTAGCTACTGAATGAATGTGCAAATGCATGATGTGATCGTATGCATGCCTCTTTTCTAATTCTCAATGCATGATGTAGCCTACTGCAGCGGTCTGCTTTTGCGCCATAGAAGGTCGTTCCTCTGCTCCCTCCTCTACCTTCCCCCATCATGGGTATGTAGATCCCCTTGTAAATTTCCAAATATTAAGGAGGCTATAGGCATGGGGAATTTCATGGAGGGGAAATTGGTTTATAATTTCAGACACTACTACTTACTACCTTCAATCATACAGACAAGCTTGGTCATACTATTAGTTAGTTGTTGTGCTGGTAGGTTTAATTCAATTCCACCTATATTCAACCACAAATATCTGCCTGCTAGTACAACTACTGCAAGAATGGTGTCACGGAACTCATTTAATTCAGGTTCCAGGACAGCTGCTAGTTTGAACCATGTTACAGGAACTGTCAGTTTCATTTCATGGATGGTTACTTGCATAGCTATGCCACTTCCTGCACTACGACACTTAATCCTTATTAGCACACGACTCATGTATTTAAGTCTAGTACTTTTCATCATTGCACAATACTTCACATGTACTACTTGTATAATTGATAGCTCACGGCGTTCCCTGATTGCATGTTGCTTTCTCTGGCAGCAACAATGCAGGAGTAATGGCGACCCCTTTCTCCCTCTCAAAGGATGGCATCGAGATGCAGTTTGCAACTAACCATGTCAGTATGAATTGATTACCAGCTCAACTCCCATGTACTACTTGATGAGCTGGTGAACCAGCTACATACCCTGATATACAACGACTGATCGTTTCCAAATGAACTAGTACGTCATAATTTTCTAAAACACTAATACTCGATGATTACAAGCAGAAGTAGTCCTTGTTTTTTGCGTTACTCGCTTTTCTTGAAAGTTGCATACACGTTTTTTAATTCAGATGTGTGTATCACTGGATATGCACTCGTAGTACAACACAAATCAGTAAGGACTTGGTTAGGAGTATGTTATCCTTGTTATCCTTTTTTAATTCAGAGGTGTTTTCACTTTTTGGTGCTGAGAATAGTAGCAAGTAGCGTCACCTGAGATGGAATTCTTGCTTCAAGGGTGAATGCTTGTCATTTTCTGTAGAATGCTAACACGAGTGCTACTTGAATCCTTAGAGTTGGTTTTTATTTCAGTACATCTAGTATCAAATATGGTATTTGTCAGAACTAAGGAATTAGGAGCCAATTACCTTGCCCTTCTTGTTGTTTCTTAAGAGTCAGGTCACTTGTAGAATTGTTCTTTAGATAGGCTTGTGAAGGAGCCAATTACCTTGCCCTTCTTTCTGTTTCTTAAGAGTCAAGTCACTTACAGAATTGTTCTTTAGATAGGCTTGTGAAGGATAGGGAAGCACCTTACCTATCATTGAACCCATCTATACTCGCTTCAGCTGCAACTCTGTGTTTAATTCTGTGCCTGGGATTACTAATCGAGTCGTTCTGCTACATCCTGTGATGAACTAAAGAAGGTGATTTCTTTTTTTGCAGATAGCGTGCAAGAATTTCCCTCACTCTCGGCATTTATGTTCCGAATTGCCCTTCAGCACCACTGCTCACCCGAAGCATTATGGAATGGCAAGTCACAAGCATTGTCACCCCCTATACATGATTCTGTTTGTAATATGATTACAATAGCAGAGTTGACAACAGAGCGTTTGTAATGCGGCCTCTTTGATGTTCTCTTTGTCATATGTAGTGCTACTGTTATGTGTGTGATGCTCCAGCTCCATGCAAGCACTGGGGCAAAGGGCTCTGTCAAGCAGGTCTCCATGGTAAGTGTCTCGGTTCAGGTCCGTCACCCATCATCCTCTATCTATCCGTTCGAACTGGTGGTGCTGCAAGATGGGTTTGCTTGTGGATTCTTGTTTTGGTAGTAGTTTGCTTTGCTATGAGTAAAATGCTGGTACTTTGCTTGCCATGTTTGGTTCTTGTTTTGGTAGTAGTTTGGTTTGCTTATCTAGTAGTATCAGTCAATTGGCCAGCCTATAGCAGCTTGCTGTTGTACATGATGGTGTTAACTATGAGGATGCCAAGTGTGAGAAAATTAGACCAGCTATCCATTTCTTGCCTGAATGCATTCTTTAAATGAGATGATGTGCTAGAGGCATGCTACTATATTGCCTTGCTATAAACAAGATGGTGTTTACTGTATTGTCTTTCATGCACATTTGTTGTATTATCTTCTGACCTGCTGGTGTCATGTGTACTGTACACATAGAAGGTGGAAATTCAAGAACTATCTTCACTATTTCTCCTTCTATCTTTGTCTTGATATAACTCTGCAGTTTACTTGAATCCGCAGTTCCTTTCAAAAGTATATGCAAAGTGTGTGTGTGTATCCAGTGAGCAAATCTGTAGTAATTATTGAATATACTATTTTCTGCTCAGTTCTCTTTTGACATATAGTTTGTTCTCCTTGAATGTGCAGATAGTATGCTGTGCTGGTGATGTTTTTTCGTTGCTGGGATCATTTGAACCTGGATGTCATTTGTCATGTGATCTGAGCCATATGGCATATTGTAAACTTTTTATTGCTGTTTTTATGTATGATGTCATGAAGATGTACATTTGAAATGCTGCTTTGACAGCAAAATTGTATTCCTGTGTACATCCTGCTTTGACAGCAAAATTATGAAAATTTCTCAACAATATATATTGGTTAAATATCTATTTTCCAATTTTCTATGCTTAAATTTGTACCGCACCTAAAAAGGCTACAGCCTAACTGATGATGTTGTTGTGGAATTGTTTATTTTATTTAAAATAGTGAAAATAATAATAATTCTGCTAAAAGTTATAAAAAACAAAATGTAAAGGCCAGCAAAAAATGAAAAGGCCAACAAAAAAAGAAATTTACTAGAAAAAGTAAAGGGCTGTAAAATTGGGCTTGGCCCATTTAGTCCATAAAACAACAACAAATGGGCTGAATTAAAGGGCTCGGCCTATGTAAAACACTGAATTGGACCGGGCTGAATCTTATTAACGACATTATCAATTGGTCGCAATTTTGCCATGTCAGATTGCCACGTCGGATTCGACGTGGCCTGGGCAGAGAGCTAGCGACCAAAACAAAAGGTCATAGAATCAATGACCTTTTGTTTTGGTCGTGCAATTCCACGACCTTCTCATAGAGAAGGTTGTTAATTTCAGTTTACGAACGACAGCTTTTGACCTTCTGTTTTTGTCGCAAAAAGGTTTTTGTCACAAAAAGGTCGCAAATGAAAAACAATGACATTTCAGTGACCAATAGTGATGGTCGCAAGTTGACATATTTCTTGTAGTGAGAGGAGAGTGGCCAGGGTAGCAGAGAGGAGCTACCTACGGCCTGGCCGGTGCCAACATTTCTTATCATGCTAGAATAGGGGCTACTCCATCTCTAGATCAAGATGATTCACGATTTCTATCAGCATAGATAATTCCTAGTTGTCGGAGGGATAGAGAGAGATTGTTGAAATTGATGTTTATTGCTTGAGTCTTGTGTGCATGTATATAGGAGTACAATGATCAATTTGGAGTATAAGACAAGGCAGGACCAAATCCTAGTCTATCCTATACTTCCTAATAATCATAATACTCAATACCACCCCGCAGTCACAAATGGTATCAACGCAGACGGTGAGAGTGGAGAAGAATCCGATGGTAAGCCGACGGACATCCCCCACAGTCGTAACGGTCGATGCATTGCGTCAGTCATGGCTGGAGTGAAAACCAACGAGGTTGCTCAAGCAAGGCAGTATCCCTTTGTGCTGATATCAAGGTAGTCGAGAGCGTTGGATGGTTTAGCCGTGGTCGAGGTAGCCATGCGAGGGGCGCTATGGTCGGTGTCGAGTCAGGGTGGCCAGTGTCGAGGTAGTCGCCGTGGACCGAGAAGATGAGCGTCGGCGGCCTAAGCAGGAGGAGGAGGCAGCGGTGGCACCTCGCGGTGGCGGTGCTCGAATTAGGCGAGGAAGAACCCGGCATCGTGACAAACACCGGCACGGACAGTGGCGTTCCCGCGCCTAGGTTTGCGGCGTGATGCATACCAAATACTCCCTTCATATCTAAATAGGGTGTATAGTTTTTGGCACATAAATTAAAGAACACATGTGAAGGGAAAATTTCACAAGTTTTGGGTGAGATTTCAACTAACTAATCGACATGAAAAAATTGAGGAGCTTGCCTGAAATAAGGAAATGTAATCAAATCACAAAAAAATATCGAAACAAGTGATGTAACGCAATACACCGTATATTTCAGTTTTTTCTCTCAAAAATCTATACACCTTATATCAAGGAACAGAGGGAGTAAGAGTCGACACGCATGCACGTCGAAGTGGACCACGTATCGTGGTGCTACGGCCTGAAGGGGTGTCGTAGCTTATGACACCCCCAATTCAATCGTACACTAATCATACACGCAAAAGTGTACGATTAAGATCAGGGACTCACGGGATGATATCACAACACAATTCTTGACACAAATTATAATAATACAAGTTTTATATTACACGCTAGGGGCCTCGAGGCTCGAATACATCAGCTCGAGTACACAAGAGTCAGCAGAAGCAACAATATCTGAGTACAGACATAAGTTAAACAAGATCTGCCTTAAGAAAGCTAGCACAAACATCAACGATCAAAAAGGCAAGGCCTCCTGCCTGGGAGCCTCCTAACTACTCCTGGTCGTTGGCAGCCTCCACGTAGTAGTATGCACCATCGGGGTAGTAGTAGTCGTCAGTAGTGGCATCCAGAAAGAAGAAAGCAGGGGAAAAAGGGGTAGCAAAGCAACCATGAGTACTCATCCAAAGTACTCGCAAGACTGACATAAGATCTATTCTAAGAATGCATTGGTATCAAATGGAAGGGTTGTATCTATGGACTTAACTGAGAATGCAGAATAGAGGGAAATGGCTAGCCTATCGAAGACTAGCATCTTCAATCATCTTGCAGCATCTAGAAGAGTAAAGAATAACATTTTATATTTGACAAGCATGTTGTAGTAAACATGCCCAGAGATCCTTTCTCGACTCCCTGCGAGAAAGCAATCCGAGAGCCATCATATCGAAATCATATCTCAGTATCCAGTTCTAGTTGTATAAATCAAGATACAACTCCTAGCGTTTGTTACCGTGGACACAACTATTCAAATAGATCAATCTTCCCTATAGGGGGTGCAAAACTTACCCAACACGCTCGATCAACTCCAGCCGGACACACCATGAGGTCATGACCGGCCTCGGCCGATCAACATGTCGTAGTCCTACCTAGGCTAAATAGAGAGGTCACATGCCGGTCTACATCCTAAATGCGAAGGGTCATGGGCCAATTGTCCTTTGCAATCCTGCATTGCAAGGACTGCCGGGATCAGTCCTGGCTACCTCCTTATACAAGGGAGGTGCTTACGCGGACCACCCATGCGTGTGCCACCCAACGGTTGCGTCTAAAGAGCTTTCGGGAGAAACGTATGACACGGAGTGCCCATACTTATTACCGTGTGGTGGTCAGAGCGAAAAAGGCCAGAGGCCTACTCGGATCACATATCCAAAGCGTCAGTGTCTTGGTAGCATGCGGTAATGAGCAGAGACTCACGATCAATGTGACCCTGTCGTCCTGTCTCATGGACTTACGAAAAGGGCTAAGAATGCCCGGCCGTGCCATGCAATTATCTCGCGGGTACCCTCCAGGTCAACCCGAATTCACATCACTACTCACGGGTACCGCTTGGGGCTGATTCAATGTCATCATGGTTTTGTGGTAAGTCAGAGTAACCGTGTGTCCAAAACAGCAAGGGGGAAACCCGAGAAATTACCCTCGATGGACTCCCACTCGATGTATGATGATGACATGTACTTAGGGTAGGGTCTTAGGCCTGACCTAGACACCCTTCCCAAGGACACTATCCTAGAGTCAAAGGCCTACAAGGTTCAATAGAAGGTACCGACTAAAATTGACCTGAAGTGCAATCCACTCGACGGAAGATTCCACTCGGATATCCCAATTCCACTCGACCATGATAACTTCACTCGACCATACAAGAACCCACTCAGATTCCAGAAGGCCTAAAGTCACCCCGGGATGGCAACGGTCAGACATTCACTCCTCGTCATAAAGACCATTTATTGCAGGTGTTACCAGTAACGTTTAGGACATAACTCTCATTGAACCCCGGTGTAACTAAGGGCTGCGAGGGCCCAGGCGCACTCTATATAAGCTGCCCCTCCCCTTTGGCACAAGGGTTCGCACCCCCGGTAACTATCACACACTTCAATCGACAAGCCTCCGTGGCACCTAGACGTAGGGATGTTACCTCCTCCGAGAGGGGCCTGAACTCGTAAACCTGTGCGTACAACCTCGCCATAGCTAGGACTCCGCCCTCACCTACGTACCCCCTACTTCTACTGTAAGACTCGTTCCCATGATAGTTGGCGCCTACCATGGGGCAGGCGTTTGAGAGACTTCCGGCGAGGTTGCAATTTTCGATCTCCATCAACATGGTTTCCGGCGGTGGTTTGGCCCTGGGCCGGGAGATCCATCTCGGCGCTCTCGTCTTCGTCGCCGACGACTCCGCCTGGCTTCAAGAAGCCCCCTCGACGTCGAGGCCCTCCCCATCCATGGGGTGGCACACTTCCGTGTGAGTGCTTGCGGCGTCCTCCTACGGCAGCCGTCGACTCAGTATCGGTCGGCTCCCGTGGCGTCTTCGCTCCCCACTGTCCGCCGTCGCAAGCGATCCAGTCGTTCGCTGCTCTAGCGGTGGGTGAAGCATGTGGTGGATCGTCAGTCGACCACCCCTCATGTCGCGGCAATTGAGCCCGATGAATCCCTCTACGGGTTATTTGATCTGCCAACTGTTCATTCGGATACACTTTCCGAGTACAAGAGCAATGATCCCACAGCGGAAGTCCTCATGGTTGACTCCCAACGCAGTCTGCCCGGGTTCCGTCATGGTGGAGAGGCGGCAGTGGTGGCCCGTCACACGATCACGACGAGTATTACCCCCAAGCCCTCACTGCAGAGCAGAGGGAAGAGCTGCATCGCCGAAACATACAGGCGCTCTAGACTGCCATCGTTGGGGAGACCTCCGAGGCTCCAACTTTGGAGGCTGCGTGCTTAGCCACTGAAAGGATCAAGAAGAGGAGTCTAGAGGGGGGGGGACTAGACCCTCAACAAGCAAAAGTAGCAGTTTTAAGTTCTTCAAGTTGAGGTGGAGTTTTTGCACAAGTTTAAGCATTCACAATACATTTCAAGCAAGCATGGCAAGAGTATATGATCAACGGAAAGTAAAGCATGCAAGTTGCAAGGAAGTAAAGGGATGGGATTGGAGTGTGCAAACACAATTGGAGACACGGAGATTTTTGGCGTGGTTCCGATAGGTGGTGCTATATATCGTACATCAACAGTGGTGGAGACTTCAACCCACGAAGGGTAGCGGTTGCGCGAGTCCACGGAGGGCTCCATCCACGAAGGGTCCATGAAGAAGCAACCTTACCTATCCCACCATGGCCATCTCTCATGAAGGACTTGCCTCACTTGGGTAGATCTTCACTAAGTAAGCGATCTCCTTGCCCTTACAAACTCCTTGGTTCAACTCCACTATCTTGACGGAGCCTCCCAAGTGACACCTAACCAATCTACTCCCTCCATTCCAAATTACTTGTCGTAGGTATGGATATATCTAGATGTATTTTAGTTCTAGATACATCCATTTTGCTACGAGTAATTTGGAACAGAGGGAGTAGGAGACACCACTCTCCAAAAGGTAATAGATGGTGTGCTGATGATGAACTCTTTGCTCTTGTGCTTCAAATGATAGTGTCCCCAATACTCAACTCTCTCTCACAAATTTGGCTACGGTGGAAAGATGATTCGAGTGAAAAGCAACTTGGGGAAGGCTAGAGATCAAGATTCTTGATGTTGGATTGAAATGTCTTGGTCTCAACGCATGAGTAGGTAGTTCTTTCTCAAAAAATGACTAGTGGAAGTGTAGGCACGTTCTGATGGCTCTCTCACGAATGGAGAGGAGAGTGGAGGGGTATATATAGCCTCCACACAACATCTAACCGTTACAGACATTTGAGCCAACTCGGTCAGACCGAAAATATGAACTTGATGAGACCGATCCAGTTCAAAATGTGAATGCTAGGATTTTTTGTGGGACCGACATGATCGACTCGGTGGGACTCATGTGCTAGGGTTAGGGTAAAACCTCATCTCGGTTTGACCGATTACACAAACTCGGTGAGACCGATTTTAGTAATAAGCAAACATAGAGTTGGTCTAGCAAACTCGGTGGGGCCGGTTGCATATCTCGACGAGACCGAAATTGTTGCAACAGGCAACAAAGAGTTTGCAAGCCCATCTCAGTGAGACCGAGATCCCATCGGTGAGACTGAACTGATTAGGGTTTCTTGCAGTGGCTATGTCAAGTGAACTCGGTGGCGCCAGATGAATCAAATCGGTGGGGCCGAGTTTGACTTTAGGTTTTGGACATATTTGGATTTGAGAAAGTGGTTCATGGATTTGGAGCATATCACTAAGCACTTTGAGCAAGTAGACCATTACGCAACACCTAATCCCCTTTTAATAGTATTGAATTTTCCTATGGACTCAGTGTGATCTTGGATCACTAAAATAGAAATGAAGAGTCTTGAGCTTTTGCCAATATTTTTCCTTAGCATCTTGAAGGGGTTCCACATCCTCTTGTCCATGGCACACCCTTGTTGAACTTTCTGAAATACACTAGATAAAGGTATTAGTCCAACAGGAGATATGTTGACATTAATTACCAAAATCACCCAGGGAGCACTTGTGCTTTCAATCTTCGCCTTCTTGGTAATTGATGACAGCATACACCAAAGCTTTAGATAAAGATATGAAGAATAACAAGTAAAGCTTTGGAAAGACATGTAACATGCATAGGCTCCCCTACATGTATGCAATAAAGATGGAATATGAGAGCATGTGAATGCATTAGCATGTCAGAGCAAGCAATGAGTTACATGTATCTTGGCTATATGCATCAGAGCAAATGATGTAAATATAGGAAATGTACCTTCATGTTCATGAGTCCTTCTTGCAAACAATATGTACATCAGCAAGAGATCATCATGCACATGGGTGTGATGCATATACTTACCTTGTGGTCTTGAGCTGGCTTTGGAAGAGGTGAACTTGAGAAAACAGGGTTAGATAACACAAGGACACCTACTAAACAGAGCAAATGAGGAAACCACAAGAGTACCAAGATTGGTATGGCATGTAGAGAGTGAGTACTTAGTACCCTATTTGGATATAGACATGTCCCCAAAGATTAAAGATATGCAATGGATTCCAAGGATTTTCTTCCCTTAGATATGAACTCTTTCTCCCCTTGAATCTGATATTGGATAATGGGAGAAGGTAGGGTAAAGAAAATCAAAACAAAGCAACATATGCTAACATGTCTTTCCCCTCTTAAAGACATGTGACTTCTCTCCTTTATGGTTAAAAAGCATCTAGAGAAGCTTAGATGCGCTTTCTCCCTTATGTGATAAGCTTTGATGTGCTCTCTCTCTCTCCCCTTTGACATCAATTTCCAAGAAGCGATCTTCTGGACCATGAGTCATATAGGTTTGGTCCTCGATTCACATTACAAAGCAGCATGTAATATAAGATGCTAGTAGAGGATAAGAATCATCGAGTGGAGCTGGAGAAGAAATGACAATGGTAAGGGCAAAATGTTTTCTTAGTAGTGAAATCGGTAATGCCGAGTTATTTTCATCGATGACACCAAGTTGGAGATCTCATAGATGATGCATATCAGTCAGACTGGGTTTCCTTGTTGGTTGTACCAATGAACAATCTACAAAGCAATATACCAGTTCGGTCCAGCCGAGAGGCAGAAATCGGTGAGACCAAGTTCAATGCAAAGGAAACATTTTGTCATCTCAGCTCACTTGGCAAATAAGATCTCACAAGGATTTCCAGGGAATAAACTGAAAGATTTGCAATGAATTAGATGCAGAGAATGCAGAAAATAAAAAAGAAAAGAAAAGAAAATAAATCTAGATGAAGTGAAAAGGAAACAAACAAGCTAGGCACAAAAGCAATAACACATAGAAATACTAGAGAACTTCATCTAGAAGTGGTTGGTGACAAAGTCATCTATGTTAGAGTATATTGACTGAGGAGTCAAGTGAGAACACTTGATCGTAGGTCATACTCATCGTTTAAGCACAAAATAGGGTTACCATTTTTCATTTAAGCATTTTGATGTATTCACATCTTGTTGAGATGCTTGACCCATGACTTGGGGTAAAGCTTCTCTAAGATGGAATAACATACCTTGGGTGGTGTTGATCTTGATCATGTAGTTGAACTTGTGTTGGATGCTCAAGGTTGATGTAGTTCATCAAGAGTTGGGAGCACCACTTGTAGTCTGAGTTCATCTACCTACATGGGTTAGTTTTGCAAGGAAGAGCACTTGTGTATCCAAATTGACAACGATACCAAATGAAATTTGATGTGTTGAAATTGTCAAAGGATATGTTGCAAGGGTCCATGCTTCCTTATCTTCAACCACCATATTGTAGAATCTTGGTGATGTAGAGATTTCTCAAGATGTGAGTGAGTTGCAATATCATAGATTTGGATTCATCCAAGTACCCGTCGGATTTCGGGTTCTGCAGAGCCTTGAGAGGTTCAAACTTCGGGGTGCGTGCGAAGAACTCAACCTTCCCAGTCTTCCTACTCGCCAATCTCTCGGCCTAGCTCGATGAACAAGAAGGAAACAAGACACAACAGTTTACCCAGGTTTGGGCCACCTCACGGTGTAAAACCCTACTCCTGCTTTGTGGTGGATTGGCCTCGAGGGGATGAGGATGAACTAGTACAGTGGGAGAACAACCTCAGGAGGAAGAGTGTTCTTGGGATCGAGCAAGCTGGTGGGTGTGAGGATGGAATGGATCTCATCCGGTCCCTACCTATGGTGGTGGCTAAGTCCTACTTATAGTGGCCTTGGTCCTCTTCCCAAAATGAAGGCGGGAAGGGTTCCC
This sequence comes from Triticum urartu, assembly GCF_056163025.1. NCBI lineage: Eukaryota > Viridiplantae > Streptophyta > Magnoliopsida > Poales > Poaceae > Triticum > Triticum urartu. The sequence goes on along the minus strand of NC_141876.1, from coordinate 366,192,228 downwards.
ACAACGGCCAAATTCGAAGGGAGACAACTAGTACATGTTATCCTGACAAAAGTAGTCTTCGCCTGCAAAAGCCTCTAGTCGTGACATCGTGGTGGGCTCGACGATGACCCCCGCCCTGCCGTCCTGGAAATCTTGGTCTTGTTGCACCGGAATGGAAACCTTTGGCTGATTCCTCAGGACTTCGCGCCTGCACTGGCCTCCTTAGCACCAAAGAGGAAACTAGTACACTACGCCCGCTGGCGCCCACCTGACCTTGGTCATCATGGCTCATGTCATCCGAACCTCACGAGGTGAAGCCCACATAGAAATCTCCGCTCCTCGGGAACCAACCTAAGGAGGCCACTCCTGGTGGAGGTCTTGGTGCACTACTGTAGGTTGCTGCTAACACGACACTACTATTAGAGACCCTTCGACGAAACTGTGTGCGATGAAATAATCGCAAAAGGTGGTGTAAAATAACCGTCAAAAAAGGTGCAAACCGTTTGCGATGACGGATGCATAAAACACAGTTCAAATTGTAGTTGTGCGTGCGATGTAGGGCATACGGTTCAGTTCAATTAACTGTTTGCGATTTGGCAGAACAAAGGAAACGGGCAGCCAGATGAAGGCGTGTGCGATATACAGCTTATGGTTCACTCAGATGAAATGTTTGTGATTAGGAAACACAACAGAAATGGTCAGCTAGATCAAGATGTGTGCAATATACGACATACGGTTCACTCGGATGAACTGTTTTTGATTAGGCAACGCAACAGAAACGGTTCAGTCAGACCAAGGTGTGTGCAATGGAGGGCATAACGTTCATTCCAATAAACTGTTTGTGTTGAGCCAAGAGAACAGAAACGTTTCACATAAACAAGATGTGTGTAATACGCGGCAAACATCCAATTACATAGGTGGATAATACACACATGACATTTCCACACACCAAAGTAAACTATTACATGCATAATTAACTAGGATAAATGATCATCTGATTATCATCTACTTCTTGTGCTAGCTCAATGTTCCTTCTATGCTAAGTTTCCATTAATTGATGGCATTTTATGAACACGCCACCGTTTCCCGCCATTTCCTCACCGGTTTCCCACCATGCAGGGATATTTCGCATAAACCTAGGCAACGCGTGATGCACGGAGGCAACAAGCGCAGCCTATAGAGCATCCACCTTTTCCAAGCATGCCAGCCCACCAAAGCGCCACCTCTGCAATCAACCTCATCGATGAGGAAAATGAGCAAGCACCACGACCCATTGAGATCGAGGCGCTCCCTGGAAATGCGATGGACTAAGCCGTGATGCGCATCATCGCCAGGGTTGAGCAGACCCTTGGCGCATGGTGCTTCAACGCCGCGGATCAAGATAGGCATGTCAGTGCCGACAAGGTGCATCTCACCGCACAATATGATCGATGGCGCACCGCAGAGCAAGCTAGGCACGTCTGCGCTGATAGTCTGTGGCTCGCCGCACGGCGAGACCGTTGGAGCACCGCAGAGCTAAAGGCGCGGCACGCCGCACAGCAAGAGCGGATCCATCCGCGCTTGCCTGCTCTTGACAGGGCGTCGCAGCTGGGTACACGTCCCGTTAGTACCCTCAGTCCTCGCCAGGAGTGCGCAGAGGCCCTCTGTGCCGTACTTGCACTAGAGGCTGGCCGCGCCGTACTTGCATCGGACGCCCGCTGCGCCGTTCGCATGGGTCGCGCCATTCGCCTTGTCCGTGGCCCGCTCGATGCCAATGCGCTAGTCGGTTGGCTCGACCGCCTCCTTGGCCCAGGTGTCCACCTGGGCGCAGTAGAGCAACATGGCCCTCACATCCTCGAGCTAGTGATCTCCGATGAAATAGCCAACTTGGAGCTCGAAATCGCGCTCGAGATGTACCGCGAGCATGTCGACCGCTTGGACAAATGCCTGCACGAGTTCAGGCAGAGCCAAGAGCTACCGTAGGCAAGTGCCGTTGGTCATGTTTCAATGTGTGTACTTTGTTTTCCGTTCTTATATGTTCTGTTTCAATGTGTGTATATACGCTTTCCATTCTGTATATGTGGATGATAACAACTAGATTCAAATTAGTATACAAAAACAGATAGGAAATGGAATTCATAATATATACTCCCTCCGTTCCTAAATATTTGTCTGTCTAGAGATTTCAAATGACTACCACATACGGATGTATATAGACATATGTTAGAGTGTAGATTCACTCATTTTGCTCCGTATGTAGTCACTTGTTAAGATCTCTAGAATGACAAATATTTAGGAATGGAGGGAGTATATATTAATTGTTCATTAGTTCATCATAGAATATATATATATATAGTGTTACTATTCATCATCCAGGGTGTAGAATAAGTTATTCTTCACCCGAGGTAATCTTACGATCATTTTATAATTAAATTACGTTTGGAATTGAAATAGTTACATTTGTATTGATTCACTACGTATAACTTGACATAAGAAAATAAAAATATAGGTCATAAGACAAGAAATTTTGCAGTTTATGTGTATTTTAGACTATGTTTTTACGTTTGTAATTTTACATAACATAAAATATTTTTTACGGCGATTATATATTTTCTTACGGTCTCTTTTTGCGTTGGAAATAAGACAAAACTTACGGAACGTAAAATTACGGTGCATTGATGGTAAAATAGAGGGGGGGGGGGTGAAGAATAACTATTCCTCACCCAGGGTGACGAATAGCGCGACACTATATATATATAATCATCACATATACGTGATGATACTTAACTACTAGGTACAATGCATAGAATTGTAAACGAACAATACTAAAACTAATAGGGCCATTTGCATTTCTATCCCTAACTCGAACCACCTAATCAGATATACCCCTAATTTGAAAGCCTGCTCAAATTTGCCCCTCCGCCGTTAGGTTCCCTTACAGAAATGCCCTTTTGCGCTGTTACCGTCCGGTCAAACAACTTTGACCGTCCTGAAAAAATAGCAAAAAAATCTAAAATTTTGTGAGATCGAAGATACTCATGTGCCCAAGGTGTGTGCAAAGTTTCGTGCTATTTGGACATTCCAGGAGCTCGTGGCGAGGAAAAACAGTTAATCTGCACGCTTGTGAACAATAAATTTGAAATAAAATAGCAAAAAAAAATAAAAATATATGAAATTTTTTGGCATCAAAGTGGCTTGGGTGCACAAGGTGCTTGCAAGTTTTTTTGATCAAATGACATGCGAGGAACTCTAGCAAGAAAAAACAAAATAGTCATTTTTCCCAAGTTTTTTCCCGAGCCAAATATTGTTTTTTTCCCCACAAGCCCCTCCAATGTCCAAACACAACAAAAATTTGCACGCAGCTTGCAGAACCGAGCCTCTTTGATGCCAAAAAATTTCATATTTTTTTGAATTTTCTTACTATTTTTTTGAATTTACTGTTCACAGGCTTACATATTTATTGTTTTTCCTCTGACGAGCTCTTGGAATGTACGAACAGCACGAAACTTTGCACGCACCTTGCGAACCTGAGTATCTTTGATCCCACAAATTTTCAGATTTTTTAGAATTTCTTTGCTATTTTTTTTAGGATGGTCAAAGGCCTTTGACCAGCTTTGACCTGCTTTGACCGGACGGTAACGGCATAGAAGGGTATTTCTGTAAGTGCACCTAATGGCGGAGGGGCAAATTTGAGCAGGCTTTGAAATTAAGGGTAATCTGAGAGTGGGTGCAAATTAGGGGCATAGACGTAAATGTCCCAAACTAATAATCCCTCCTGGGGTCAGTATTCCGGCAACCCCTCGCCAACAGCTCCCTGGTGCGCGGCGTCTTCTTAGTGCAGAGGCAGTACTCTGCCTCCTCCGCCTCGCAGCACTTGACGTACCGATCTGCATCTTGCTGGAGGATGCGCACAAATGATCGTGCCATTTCGTTGGGTGCCCACCGGAGCTCCTCGTCGGTGGCACGCTGGAGCTTATCGGCCCACCTCCACGCAGCGACGTGGCGCCCAGCACCTATGACCTTCCTCGCGAAGTTCCCGTCTTCGTACACCTCCTCTACACGATGATGCGCCCATCCCCAAATCTCCGCCGCCTCCTTTTTCCAAGCGGCATCATGGGCTTCACAGGCCGCCCGGTACCTAGCTTCCTCCTCCGCCATCTCCTTCTTGAACGCCACTTGCCTGGCTTTCTCAGCCGGCAACAGCGACTTCCACAGACAAAGATTGTACTGACCCCAAAACCAATCCAAAGTTGGAGGTCCGGTGCAACCTCGTCTGGCGGCGTATAGGTGTCCCCGTTGCTGCTATTCGAGTGAGCATCATCAGGAGGCGGCGAATCCTCGTCGGCGCGTGGGTAGACCGGCGGCGCCATCGCAGAGATTTGAGAGAGAGAGAGAGGGCGAGCAAAGGGAGGATGTAGATGAGAATGCAGGCGGGACGACGTGAGCAAGGTAGTATTTATTGGTGGCCAGAATCTAGATCGACGGGAACAGTTCACACACCGGTCGCCGGAATTTACGAGTACTGTAGTTTGAATTACGCACGATTCTCAAAGCAAAATCTGTGTGTGAACATAATAGTTGACGGTTTCCAATACAGAACTGTGTCTGATTAATGACCCCCGCCACTCACCTACCAAACCTCAAGCCACGAGATAGAGTGCCAATTGTGTGGGGGCCGGTTGTCTTGCCAGATATTTATATTTTCTTTTTTGAACACCAGATATTTACATCGTCTGATGATTTTTTAACTCGCACACAAGTACACAAAAATATGATTTTTCAAACTGTTATGGTTAGCCGTTGCATGTAGATGTATTTCAAATTTGAATTACAGTCATTAAATGGCTAGAAAATCAATTAAATGTCTTTAAAAGGTCAAATGACCCCTAGAATTTTCCAAATTTTCACATGACACTTGTAGTAGTGCATGTTAAACATAGAAAAAATTTGAAGGACATAAGAGGAAGCTATCTCCTATTCATCATCAAACATGCATTGTTTCCTCTCAGAACCACGAGCCTTCTAGTGAGTTGCTCCGGTTTGTGAGGGGGGTGTGTCCAAACTTTCGTCAAACAGGCCAATTTTTTTGCCACATCATCTTGGTGGCATGACATTACATCAAGCAATGTTTCATGTTTTTCTGATCATTTTTTAATTTTTTGCAATTAAAATGCCATGGCACTCCATGCATGTGCCCATGCCGTGAGACCAATATGTTTGAAAATTCCTTCTAATTTACTGCACATGGAATTAACTCGCACACAAGTACACAAATATGATTTTCAAACCGTTATGTTTAGCCCTTGCATGTAGATGTAGTTCAAATTTGAATTACGATCATTAAATGGCTAGAAAATCCCTTAAATGTCTTTAAAAGGTCAAATGACCCGTAAAATTTTCCAAATTTTCACATGATAGTTGTATTAGTGCATGTTAAACGTAGAATTTTTTTGAAGGGCATAAGAGGAAGCTATCTCCCGTTCGTCATCAAACATGCATTTTTCCCTCTAGGAACCACGAGCCTTCTAGTGAGTTGCTCTGGTTTGTGAGGGGGGTGTATCCAAACTTTCATCAAACAGGCCAATTTTTTGCCACATCATCTTGGTGGCATGACATTACATCAAGCAAGGTTTCATATTTTTCTGATCATTTTTTAATTTTTCGGAATAAAAATGCCATGGCACTCCATGCATTTGTTTTTTTGACCAAAGAATAGTAGGGCAACAACCCTACTGTATGTCATTTTTCATTAAAACAAAGAAACAAATAAAATGGTCTTACAATGGTTGTTGGGGAGATAACCAGAAAAGGGAGAAATACAATAAAAGATGAAAAGAGAAGAAAAGGTAATCTAAATTATTGAAATTAAATGTTGTCAATCCAAGATGACATGCCATCTTTCAGAGATGGTTTAGCTCTCATCATGGTAATCTTGAAAGATCTGATGAAATCATACCTGCATTCATTAATTGAGCAAGGTATCCCCTCAAATATCATCCCATTTCTTTGATTCCAAATTCTCCAACAGCCCACTATCATAATTTCCATAAAATGTTTGATTTTGTATCTGTGATTGGCATCCATGATCATACTATGAATATCCAAATCTGAATTCCATTCAAATCCAATATCCAACCAGAAACCTTGACTAAATGGGCAAGTGAAGAGGAGGTGCATTCTGTCTTCCATGTCTTCTGCATTACATAACACACATGTAGTGGAATCAAGATGCTTGCTCTTTCTAGTTAAAAGGTTACACGTGTTTATCCTGTCATTAAGCATAAGCTAGCAGAAAAATTTATGTTTAGGAAGGCAACATGATTTCCATATCCACTTAAAAGTATCAGCAGCATCTTCACCCTTCATAAGAAATTGATAAATCATCCTGGTCATGCTTTTGTTGTTGCTCCAATTGAAATTCCAAATGTCATGCTCTTGGTTGTGCTTGATGGCACTTAATTCATCAGAAAGTTGATGAAATTGCTGATGTGCTTGAATGGATAGGGGTAGTTGAAATAAACTATACAAATTATCCATATCCTTGGCATCCTTGATAGATATATTTTCATTATAAGTAAATGAGTGTAGCTCAGGATACTTTAGCTTCCTAATATCACCATTCCATTTATCCTCCCATAGCATATTGGTATCCCCAGTTGTAATATCACAAGTTGTCATATCTCTGAAGTAATCATACATTTTCATGCAATCTCTCCACCAGAAAGAGCCTTTATTTCTGTTATCATGAGGAGCTTCATTATTCTGATAATGTGCCTCCCAAATTAGTTTAACCCAAGGTACATCCATCTTGTTATAAAATCTGTAAAGATGCTTAATAAGTAGGGCTTTGTTTTGTTCTCTCAAATTCAAAACACCAAGACCCCCTTGATTTTTTGGTTTGCATATAATCTGCCAGCTTGCCAAACATTTGCCACCTTTATTAATATCATTTCCATACCATAAGAAATTTCTGCTTGATTTATCAACATGATCTAGGATGGTGATATACACTTTGAGAGAGCACATGGCAAATATTGGCATTGAAGCAACAACTGAATTGATGTAAGTAAGTCTGCCAGAATAATTCATGAATCTAGCAACCCCAGCTAATATTTTGTCAATTCTAGATATGATAGGAATGAGATCCTGTACTGATGGTTTTGTGGTGCCCATGGGTAGACCTAGATAAGTGAAGGTAAGGCTCTCCACTCTGCATCCAAATACTGTGGCAAGTCTGTTGACCTCTTGATGATTTACATTGATGGGAATCATTGAGGATTTGCTAAAATTAACAAAGAGACCAGTGGACAGACTGAACATATTCAGAAGGTATTTGAGGTGGTTTAGCTGGTCTTCATTGGCAGACATAATCTACAAAGTATCATCGGCATACTGAATGATTGGATAATCTTGACCATAGGCATGTTTTGTAGGAAGAGATAATTCTCCATTTGACTAGGCAGCATTAATAATTGTTTGAAGAAGATCTGCAGTAATAACATATAATAAAGGGGAATGAGGATCCCCTTGTCTGACCCCTCTCTTGCAGATGATTTTTTCCCAGCCACTCCATTAAGTAGGACAGACGTAGATGCAGTTTGGAGAATATTTTCTACCCACATGATCCATCTAGGTCCAAAACCTTAGGCTCTGAGCATAGCAGTAATGGTTCTGTATTCCACCTTATCAAATGCCTTTTCAAAATCTAATTTTAGAATGATGATGGGTTCTTTTGACTGATGGCATAAATGGAGATATTCAAAAGCATAACCCAAACAATCTTGAATATTTCTACCTTTGATAAACCCATACTGATTCTGATGTATAACTGAGGTAATAATTTTTTGAGCTCTGTTAGCCATAAGCTTAGTAATAATTTTTAAAGCAAGACTGACCAGGGAAATAGGTCTATAATCATTCATATTGACAGGGTTTGAAATCTTTGGAATAAGAGTAATGAAGGTAGTGTTGATACTCTGAATGTCACTGTTCCCTTCAAAAAAAATCCCAAATCATAGTGTAAATATCTTGTTTAATTATATCCCAGCATTTTTTTAGGAATGCACCATTGAAGCCATTTGGTCCTGGTGCTCTATCAGATGGAATATCCTTAATCACTTGATCAATCTCCTCCATAGTGAAAGGGGCTTCAAGTTCAGAGAGGTTAGATGGTTGAATAAGTTCCTCCAGGTTAAATAACATATGTGGATCAATTGACTTGCCCAGTATGTCTTTGAAAGATTTCCATATGATAGCAGCCTTATGATCATGGTTTTGGACAGGATTTCCATCTTCATCATTGATAGAAGTAATGAAGTTTTTTCTGTAACTCTGGGTAGCCATCGCATGGAAAAAATTGGTATTCTCATCATCCAGTTTCACACACCTCATTTTGAATCTTGTTTTCCAATATACTCTTTTCACTTCCATTAATTTGGAAATGTGCCTCCTCAATATAGTCCTGAAATTGGCTTCCATAGTGCTGAGAATTCTTTGATCTTCAATGCCATCCAGCATAGATAAAACATAATTCCAAGCAGACATGTTAGTGTTGAGTTTGGACAAGTTCTTACTCCATTTCTTGAGTCCCATTCCAAGACATTTGAATCTGGCAGCAACGTCTTGAGCAGAGTTTATCAACTGTTGGTTCTTATTCCAGCATTGTATGACAATTTCATAAAAACCATCAAATTCAAACCAGTAATTTTCAAACCTGAATATGGAGGATTTAGGAATATCACTGCCAATCTGAATATGGATAGGGACATGGTCTGATGTAACTCTGGTGAGTGGATGAGCCAATGTGTTTGGGAAAGATAGTGTCCAGTTTGCAGAAGTAAATATCCAATCCAATTTTTCCAATAAAGGGTAATCTTGCATATTGCTCCATGTGAAGCTTCTACCTTTGAGAGGGATTTCCACAAGATTCAATTGTTGGAGTAGGCTGTTAAACATGAGCATATTATTTGTGTCCCCTCCAGGCCTATTTCTGTCATGAGGGCTTCTTATTAAATTAAAATCACCAACCAACATCCAGTGGTCCATCTGTGATGCATTAACATTGTTTAACCAATCAAAAGAATCCACTATATCCTCATTCTGACAGGGCCCATATATATTACTGATATAAAATATATGACCAAATAGATTACATGTTAGCTTGACAGTGATTTGGAATCAAGATTGACTGATGACAAGTCCACTGAATAAACTGCCATTCCAAATAGTAATAAGTCCACCTGACAAACCAACTAATGGATTATATGCAAATTGGTTGAATCTTCTAGGTGAGAAATTTCTGAGATAAACTTGGTCAAATGCCTCTCTTTTTGTTTCTTGAATGCAAATAACACCACAATTGCTTTCCTCAATTCTAGCTCTTAAATCATCCCATCTGGTTTGAGATTTATACCTCTGACATTCCAGTTTAAAATATTCCAACTTCTATACATTAAATTGTGCAGGTGGAAGAAGGCCACAGGGACATGAGTTAATCATATCCACAAGATTACAGTAATGTTCACTTGCAGGCAATAGGAATTGTAACCAGTATTTATGATAAGTGCACTTTCCCCATATTGACTGCACATAATATAACTGACCATTCAGCCATCTCAAGATGTGAAAAATTAAAAACATGATGCTCCAACCAGAAAACTGGCAGTAATTTTGCCCATAACAGAACTGACCATTCAGATAACTAATTATGTAAAATAGATAAGTCTTGATGTTCCACCAACATAAGCAATTACTGGAGTTTAACTCATTACAAACCAAGTACATAAATAAGGCATAAGTAACATTCCAGGACCAAGGAAAACAAAATAAAGGCCTAAGGCCAGATAGGGTCTTTTTACAGCAAGACCAACTGGGATAATAACTGGATTTATTCATAGTCCATCGTGGCCTTAAGCTTCTCTCCAAAGACCTCCTCAAGGGGTATCTGACACTGCTTGGTGGCAATAGCTTGGATGGTGTTCATTGGCAACTCAGGTGGAGGCTTGGCAGTGGGGTCAACAACCTCATATTCAAATTCTACATTTAAATTCTTCTGGCATTTGTTGATGTTCTTGGCCTTGATAGCAGCAGCTTCATTCTTAAATCCAACGCTCAGTCCAGCAAGACGACGACTGCATCTGAGATCCTTTACATCCAATGGAACATCGTTACTCTTCCTCTTATTGACAGCAGGAGAGTATACAACAGCATCTAGTGGATCAGCCAGCACAAGAGGTGGCCCATGCACAGGAGAGTTGTGATTGCTAGCTATGAAATCCAGCATAGCTGGGGATGGGACTTGCTCAGGGTCTGTCATACTGAGAGATTTAGAGTTATCAGAAAGTTCAGAATGTTCAGGGAGTTCAGATATCACCACTTAAGAAACAAAAGGCTCCTGCGGTACAATAGTAGTGACAGTCATCAGGCACTTCTTGATAGGTCCATGCTCCTCATCCACACATAGCATCTAGCATCTGGCACTAACAACATCATATTCTGATAGCTGTGTTATCATGTCAGGAGCAGCAGCCATAATTTTGGACATCATGTCGTGCATTGCAATGAAAGCATCAGTGGCTTCAACTGCAGGCTGGTTGGGTTGATGTTGCTCAGGGCTAAGCGGGGGAGTGTGAACCATAGGGATATCCTCATTGTTGCCATCTGGAGCATGATGGGCAGCTGGTGCAGCTTGATGATGATCCTGGTCATGAAAATCAGCATCATGCCATATTCCACCGAACGGGGCAAGGGGCATAGGGTGCAGCACACCATCAAGAGGGATCAGATCTTCATCTCCACCCATACCTCCAAGAAGATCAGACTGCAGTATATATACAGCACTTGTCCATGATTGCCCATGGCCAAAGTCATCAAGACTCTCACAGATAACATGACTGACAGGAATATCTAACAAATCTGGAACTCTAACTTTGACCAAAATACGAGCTCTATTTGACATGTCTCTGTTCTAGACTAAGAACTTGGCAAAACCACTGACAGATTCCCTAACTTTATTCGGTCTCCAAGCCTCTAGAGGGTAGTTCACCATCATAATCCAGACATCGTGTGAAAAAGTGTAGTCTCTGTGATTAATACCTCTGTCATGACGAATAACTCTGAGGATCGAGTCACCAACGAAGTAGGGACTGTTGGCGATGGCGGTGTCGATGTGGCAAGCGTGCTGAAACCTGACGAAGGCCGCCCCCATCCCGCATCTAGAAACCTCAGCAATGCGGAAACCCCGCTCATGGTCAAGATAATGACGAATGAGCATGGCATCCGTATCAAACTGGAGAGGATCAGGTGGAGGAGCAAGGGAGATGATGGCCCAGTCCCCGGACTGGACAAGAGGTTCACCGCCAAGGAAGTGGTAGGTACGCCGACGTCGATTGCCATCAGCCTCCATGATGGCAGTACCAGGAGGGAGGAGAGGGATCGGGTCGCAAGGGTAGGAGGCCATGGCGTCGGAGGAAGTTGAGGATGCGGTGGAGAACAATGGCGGAGCAGAGCAAGGATGATCTGGCGAACAGGGGGTTTGGCAGGTTGGGCGGTCGAATAGAGGAGGGGGTGGGGTTTTGGGGAGACGAGTTGTCAAGCGGGTTATTGGAATCTGGTATTGGGTTGGTAGGTTGGTAGGATTTGACCCGATATACGGGAGGTTGGCGTTTGGAGATATAACAAAAACGAGATATATGGCCATATCGATAACAACTTCGACAACGGAAATCGTTTTTGCAATCGAAACGAAGATGCTCATGAGATAAACATTTGCCACAAAAAATAATCTCCTGAGACGGTTGAAGATGATGATTGGTGATTGGCGTGGTGGTATCGGCTATGTGGTTGGGTTGTCCATGGGCTGAAAGATGCTGCCGGGCCGTGATCTGCAGATGGGTGTGACCATTATGGGCTAGACTGCTGGATTGGTGGTCCAAGTTAGGTGAGCTAGAATTTTGAATTGTAACCAACGCGCCCGCGTTTGGCTCGTGATCCGAGATGGGAGCAAGATTGTTGGCGATAGTTGGGGAACGGCACATCGGCGGCGAAGGATTAGGACGACGGCCAATCGGAATAGAGTTTGCACCGGTGAGCATGCGCCGAGGTGATCTAGAGACCGTAGTCCATTCGTGATCAAGTTCGTATAACCAAGAGTTATATTATCTAATCCAAGCTGGACCACCGAAACCCCATAGGTGGAAAAAACATGAGAAATCAGGACACTTGAAAGATCTAAGTTGGTAGATCATAAATCCGACCGCCTTAGAGATCACAGAAAATTTATAAACTTGTCCACGAAGGTGGTAGACATGAAGATCAGATGGTGATCCACCAACACATGCCTCAAGCGCAAGACCAACATGCTCAACATTGAGGGGAAAGGTGGAGTGGCCAAAGGAGACGACGAGATGAAAAGCATCACTAGGATTGAGACAATGAACAGGAGTAGAGAACCTTGCTCTAACCTTGTTGGCGAAGCCCACCCCAGGGGAGAGATCCAAGAGGGGAGGAACCATCTTGGCCGGGGAAGATCACCAGGAGGGAGAGCCATGTATCACCGAAGGAGTCGCCCATGGAGTCGCCAGGGAAGGGGAGGGAGGTGGGAGAGCCATGATTTTTGGGTTCCTCCATGCATTTGTCCATGCCGTGAGACCAATATGTTTGAAAATTACTTCTAATTTACTACACATGGATTTAACTCGTGCACAGGTACACATATATGATTTTTCAAACCGTTATGGTTAGGCGTTGCATGTAGATGTAGTTCAAATTTGAATTACGGTCATTCAATGGCTATAAAATCACTTAAATGTCTTTAAAAGGTCAAATGACCCATAGAATTTTCCAAATTTTCACATGACAGTTGCATTAGTGCACGTTAAATGTAGAAAAAAATTGAAGGCCGTAAGAGGAAGCTATCTCCCGTTTGTCATCAAACATGCATTGTTCCCTCTCGAAACCATGAGCCTTCTAGTGAGTTGCTCCGGTTTGTGAGGGGGGTGTGTCCAAACTTTCGTCAAACAGGCCAACCTTTTACCACATCATCTTGGTGGCATGACATTACATCAAGCAAGGTTTTGATGTTTTTCTGATAATTATTTAATTTTTTGGAATTAAAATGCCATGGCACTCCATGCATGTGTCCATGCCATGAGACCAATATGTTTGAAAATTCCTTCTAAACTACAGCACATGGAATTAACTCACATACAAGTACACAAATATGATTTTTCAAACCGTTATGGTTAGGAATTGCATGTAGATGTAGTTCAAATTTGAATTACAGTCATTAAATGGCTAGAAAATCACTTAAATGTCTTTAAAAGGTTAAATGACCCCTAGAATTTTCCAAAATTTCACATTACAGTTGTAGTAGTGCATGTTAAACGTAGAAAAATATTGAAGGCCGTAAGAGGAAGCTATCTCCTGTTCGTCATCAAAGATGCATTGTTCCCTCTCGGAACCACGAGCCTTCTAGTGAGTTGCTCCATTTTCCGAGGGGTGTGTGTCCAAACTTTCATCAAACATGCCAATTTTTTTAACACATCATCTTGGTGCCATGACATTACATCAAGCAAGGTTTCATGTTTTTTTGATCGTTTTTTAATTTTTTGGAATTAAAATGCCATGGCACTCCATGCATACATATGCATGTGTCCATGTCATGAGACCAATATGTTTGAAAATTCCTTCTAATTTACTGCACATGGAAATAACTCGCACAAAAGTACACAAATATGATTTTCAAACCATTATGGTTACCCGTTGCATGTAGATGTAGTTCAAATTTGAATTACGGTCATTAAATTGGTAGAAAATCACTTAAATTTCTTCAAAAGGTCAAATGACCCCTGAAATTTTTCAAATTTTCACATGACACTTGTATTTGTGCATGTTACACGTAGAAAAAATTTGAAGGCCGTAAGAGGAAGCTATCTCCCGTTCATCATCAAACATGCATTGTTCCCTCTCGGAACCATGAGCCTTCTAGTGAGTTGCTCCGGTTTGTGAGGGGTGTGTGTCCAAACTTTCGTCACACATGCCAAATTATTTGCCACATCATCTTGGTGGCATGACATTACATCAACCAAGGTTTCATGTGTTTCTGATATTTTTTTATTTTTTGGAATTTAAATGCCATGGCACTCCATGCTTAATTGTGTCATAGCCATTAGACCAATATGTTTGAAAATTCCTTCCAATTTAGTGCACATGGAATTAAATTTCACACAAGTACACAAAATATGACTTTTCAAACTGTTATGGTTAGCTGCTGCATGTATATGTAGTTCAAATTTCAGTTACGGTCATTAAATGGCTAGAAAATCACTGAAATGTCTTAAAAGGTCAAATGACCCCTGAAATTTTCCAAAATTTGACATGACAGTTGTATTAGTACTACAAATTTTCTCATACATTTAAAACACCATCCGTTGCCACTTTACTCCAAATTCATCTTTCACAGCTAATAGAAAATATCTACAACATCACACACAGTTGTTTTCTAGGGACCGTTTGAGATGAAACTATCTAGGTATATTTAAGTCTTCCTCCTGAAGCTTCGCCGGCTCGTCTGCTCCAATGCCGGCAACCCCCGAATGCACCAATCCGACCCCATTCCCGCACCCCCTTCTTGCAAAGATGACACCGTGTAAATGCTTCATGAAGGCCCGTATGATGGTCGTGTCCCCCCCAGCGCCGCCGCCTGCGCCGAGAGCGCGGCCGCCTACGCCGAGAGTGCTTCCGCATCCGCATTCAAAGCGTCCGCTTCCACCGAGAGGGCCTCTGCGGCAGCCGACAGGGTAGTGGCAGCAGCTGAGATGGCTGCAACAGCTGCTGCGATGGCGGCTGCAAACGTCGAGAGCACTCGAGCTGCCGTCTGTGCCGCCGATGTCGCCCTGGCCCGGGTCGTGGCCATCCATGCCAAGATCGAGGATGCACACGCCACGATATGGCAGTCCACCTCGCAATCCAGCATGCAACCCACGTCCGAAAAGGCGGTGGTTGCCATGGAGCACCTGCTTCCGCATGAGGTCGCCGAGCAGGAGCTAGATATGCAGGAGGCAGCGGAGATCGAGGAGCGCCGGGAGGAGGAGTTGAGCGTGACCGAAGTCGAGGTAGAGAAGAGTCTGTCCGTCGAGGAATCGCGGTGGAGTACCAACGCAAGCTCTGGCGCAGCCAATACTACGAGTACTACAACCTTGAGGGCATGGTCGACTTCAGCAGGGGGGACGCGGAGTCCACCAACGGCGGCATGTCGCCAGGACAAGTCATCGACGTCTCATCTCACACCAGCGATGCATAGGCCGGCGTGGCGGCAGATTTGTTAAATTATACGTACTTAGGCTTTGTTTTTAATGTTGGTCTTTTGTTAGAGCAATGTTTAGGTTAACTGACTCTATTTAATTACTAAAATTTCTTGATTCAGTAAGTGTGGTCTGTCTGTTGTACGCTCTTTTGTGTGCCCAAATTAGCAAGCGATGTTAAATTATGCAATGACGTACCCAGGGAAACTTCCACCAAAATTTGAATTATCAAACTCATCCCATGTGCGTAAAGCAGAAGAATCGTTTGTGATGCACCCAATCGTTCAAAGTGAATGGTCCGGTGGCACCGCACGCAAAGCTTACCTCCACATTTCCAAAATTTTGGCCTACTGCCAAAATATCAACCCCGCCCCCTGCTATCTCTTGATCATGTGTTGTATTTCCCTAGAAGAGGAAAGGGTGATGCAGCAAAGTAGCGTAAGTATTTCCCTCGGTTTTGAGAACCAAGGTATCAATCCAGTAGGAGACAACGCACAAGTCACCACGTACCTGTAGGAACAATCAAGAACCTTGCAACCAACGCGATAAAGGGGTTGTCAATCCCTTTATGGTCACTCGCAAAAGTGAGATCTAATAGAGATAGTAAATTAAATGTTTTTGGTATTTTTGTTGTATAGATTGGAAAGTAAAGATAGCAAAATAGTAAACGATATGCTATGTAAATAAAAGAGATGTAATATAATAGGAAAGAGCCCTGGGGCCATAGGTTTTACTAGTGGCTTCTCTCAAGATAGCATGCATTACGGTGGGTGAACAAATTATTGCCGAGCAATTGATAGAATCGCATAGTTATGAAGATACCTAAGGCAATGATCATGAATATAGGCATCACGTCCATGTCAAGTAGACCAAAACGATTCTGCATCTACTACTATCACTCCACACATCGACCGCTATCCAGCATGCATCTAGAGTATTAAGTTCATAAGAACGGAGTAACTCATTAAGCACGATGACATGATGTAGAGGGATAAACTCAAGCAATGTGATATAAACCCCATCTTTTTATCCTCGATGGCAACAATACAATACGTGCTTGCTGCCCCTACTGTCACTGGGGGAGGACACCGCAAGATTGAACCCCTTCTCCCACAGAAAGAAAGATCAATCTAGTGGGACAAACTAAACCGATAATTCGAAGAGACTTGCAAAGATATGAAATCATGCATATAAGAATTCAGAGAAGAACCAAATAATATTCATAGATAATCTTGTTCATAAATCCACAATTCATCGGATCTCGGCAAACACACCGAAAAAGAGTATTATATCGAATAGATCTCCAAGAACATCGAGGAGAACTTTGTATTGAGAATCAAAGAGGGAGAAGAGGCCATCTAGCTAATAACTATGGACCCGAAGGTCTGTGGTAAACTACTCACTCTTCATCGGAGAGGCAATGGTGTTGATGTAGAAGCCCTCCGTGATTGATTCCCCCTCCGGTAGATCACCGGAAAAGGCCCCAAGATGAGATCTCACGGGTACAGAAGGTTGCGGCGGTGGAAAACTGGTTTCGTGGCTCTCTCTGATGTTTCTAGGGTATAAGAGTATATATACGCGAAAGAAATATGTCGCGGGAGCTATGAGGGGCCCACGAGGGTGGGGGCGTGCCTACCCCGTGGGTGCGCCCTCCTGCCCCGTGGCTTCCTCGTGGAGTTCCAGACTTTGACTCCAAGTCTTCTGGATTGCTTTTGGTCCAAGAAAGATCATCGCGAAGGTTTCATTCCATTTGGACTCCATTTGGTATTGCTTTTCTGCAAAACTCTAAAATAGGCAAGAAAAACAGAAACTAACACTGGGCCTCCGGTTAATAGGTTAGTCCCAAAAATAATATAAAAGAGCATATTAAAGCCCATTAAACATCCAAAACACATAATATAATAGCATGGAACAATCAAAAATTATAGACACGTTGGAGACGTATCAAGCATCCCCAAGCTTAATTCCTGCTCGTCCTCGAGTAGGTAAATGAAAAAAACAGAATTTTTGATGTGCAATGCTACCTAACATAATTATCAATGTAATTTTCTTTATTGTGGCATGAATGTTCAGATCCGAAAGATTCAAGACAAAAGTTTAATATTGACATAAAAATAATAATACTTCAAGCATACTAAAAAAGTAATAATGTTTTCTCAAAATAACATGGCCAAAGAAAGTTAATCCCTACAAAATCATATAGTTTGGCTATGCTCCATCTTCGTCACACAAAATATTCAAAGCATGCACAACCCCGGTTTCAGCCAAGCAATTGTTTCATACTTTAGTATTCTCAAACTTTTTCAACTTTCACGCAATACATGAGCGTGAGCCATGGACATAGCACTATAGGTGGAATAGAATGGTGGTTGTGGAGAAGACAAAAAGGAGGAAGATGGTCTCATAACAACTAGGAATATTAATGGGCTATGGAGATGCCCATCAATAGATATCAATGTGAGTGAGTAGGGATTTCCATGCAACGGATGCACTAGAGCTATAAATGTATGAAAGCTCAACAAAAGAAACTAAGTGGGTGTGCATCCAACTTGTTTGCTCACGAAGACCTAGGGCATTTTGAGGAAGCCCATCATTGGAATATACAAGCCAAGTTCTATAATGAAAATTCCCACTAGTATATGAAAGTGACAAAATAAGAGACTCTCTATCATGAAAATCATGGTGCTACTTTGAAGCACAAGTGTGGAAAAAGGATAGTAGGATTGTCCCTTCTCTTTTTTTCTCTCTTTTTTTCATTGGTTCTTTGGCCTCTTTTTTAATTATTTTTTATTTCCTCACACGGAACAATGCTCTTATAATGATAATCATCACACTTCTATTTATTTACACCTCAAGGATTACAACTCGATACTTTAAACAAAATATGACTCTATATGAATGCCTCCGGTAGTGTACCAAGATGTGCAATGAATCAAGAGTAGCATGTATGAAAAAAATTATGAATGGTGGCTTTGCCACAAATACGATGTCAACTACATGATCATGCAAGGCAATATGACAATGATGAAGCGTGTCATAATAAACGGAACGGTGGAAAGTTGCATGGAAATATATCTCGGAATGGCTATGGAAATGCCATAATAGGTAGGTATGGTGGCAGTTTTGAGGAAGGTAAATGGTGGGTTTATGGTACCGGCGAAAGTTGCGCGGTACTAGAGAGGCTAGCAACGGTGGAAGGGTGAGAGTGTGTATAATCCATGGACTCAACATTAGTCATAAAGAACTCACATACTTATTGGAAAAATCTACAAGTCATCAAAACCAAGCACTATGCACATGCTCCTAGGGGAAGGGTTGGTAGGATTTAACCATCGCACGATCCCGACCTCCACACATAAGGAAGACAATCAAAGAAACACCTCATGCTTCAAATTTGTTACACAACGGTTACCATACATGCAAGTCGCGGGACTTGCAAACCTCAACACAAGTATTTATCAAATTCACAATTACTCTACTAGCATGGCTCTAATATCACCATCCTCATATGTCAAAACAATCATCAAGCATCAAACTTCTCATAGTATTCAACACACTTTATATGAAAGTTTTTATTATACCCATCTTGGATGCCCATCATATTAGAACTAGTTTTATAGCCAAAGCAAATTACCATGCTATTCTAAAAGACTATCAAAATAATATAAGTGAAGCATGAGAGATCAATAATTTCTATAAAATAAAACCACCGCCGTGCTCTAAAAAGATATAAGTGAAGCACTCGAGCAACATTATCTAGCTCAAAAGATATAAGTGAAGCACATAGAGTATTCTAATAAATTCTGATTCATGCGTATCTCTCCCAAAAGGTGTGTACAGCAAGGATGATTGTGGTAAACTAAAAAGCAAATATTCAAATCATACAAGATGCTCCAAGCAAAACACATATCATGTGGTGAATAAAAATATAGCCTCAAGTGAAGTTACCGATAGACGAAGACGAAAGAGGGGATGCCTTCTGGGGCATCCCCAAGCTTAGGGTTTTAGTTGTCCTTTAATTTTAACTTGGGGTGCCTTAGGCATCCCCAAGCTTAGGCTCTTGACACTCCTTATTCCAAAATCCATCAAATCTTTACTCAAAGACTTGAAGACTTCACAACACAAAACTTCAACAGAAAATCTCATGAGCTCCGTTAGTATAAGAAAATAAACCACCACTTTAAGGTACTGTAATGAACTCATTATTTATTTATATTTGTGTTAACCTAATGTATTCCAACTTCTCTATGTTTCATACCCCCCGATAGTACTCATAGATTCATCAAAATAAGCAAACAACACATGAAAAACAGAATCTGTCAAAAACAGATTAGTTTGTAAAACTCTGTAACTTTATAATACTTCTATAACTCCACAAATTCTGAAATAAATTGGTGGACTTGAGGAATTTTTCTATTAATCATCTGAAAAAATAATAAACCTAAAATCACTCTCCACTAAAAAATTACAGCTAATCTCGTGAGCGCAAAAGTTTCTGTTTTTTACAGCAAGATCGCAAAGACTTGACCCAAGTCTTCCCAAACGTTCTACTTGGCACAAACACTAATTAAAACATAAAACCACATCTAAACATAAGATAGATGAATTATTTATTACTAAACAGGAACGAAAAGCAAAGAACAAAAATAAAATTGGGTTGCCTCCCAACAAGCGATATCGTTTAACGCCCCTAGCTAGGCATAAAAACAAGAATATATCTAGGTATTGCCATCTTTGGTATGCAATCCATAAGTGACTCTCATAATAGATTCATAAGATAATTTAATTTTCTTCCTAGGAAAGTGTTCAATTCCTTTCCTTAACGGAAATTGGAATCTAATATTTCCTTCTTTCATGTCAATAATTGCACCAATTGTTCTAAGGAAAGATCTACCAAGAATAATAGGACATGTAGGATTGCAATCTATATCAAGAACTATGAAATCTACGGGCACATAATTCCTATTTGCAACAATAAGAAAATAATTAATTCTTCCCATAGGTTTCTTAATGATGGAATCCGCAAGATGCCAATTTATAGAACAATCATCAAATTCACGGAAACCTAGCAGATCACACAAGGTTTTTGGAATCGTGGAACACTAGCACCCAAATCACACAAAGCATAGCATTCATAATCTTTAATCTTAATTTTAATAGTAGGTTCCCACTCATCATAAAGTTTTCTAGGGATAGAAACTTCTAGTTCAAGATTTTCTCCATAGGATTGCATTAAAGCATCAACAATATGTTTAGTAAAAGCTTTATTTTGATTATAAGCATGAGAAGAATTTAACACGGATTACAACATGGAAATACAATCTATCAAAGAGAAATTATCATAATTAAATTCCTTGAAATCCAAAATAGTTGGTTAATCGCTATGTAAAGTTTTGACCTCTTCAATCCCACTTTTATTAATTTTTGCATCAAGATCTATAAACTCCGAATCATTGGGACGCCTTTTAATTAAAGTTGACTCATCTCCAATCCCATATTTATCAAGATTCATATTGGAAAACAAAGATTTAATAGGAGTCACATCAATCACTTTTAGATCTTCATCATTATTATCATGAAAACTATAAGAACACGCTTTCACAAGGCAATCTTTTTTAGCACGCATCCTAGCGGTTCTTTCTTTGCACTCGTCAATGGAAATTCTCATGGATTTGAGAGACTCATTGATATCATGCTTTGGTGGAATAGATATAATTTTCAAAGAATCAACATCAAGAGAAATTTTATCCATGTTCCTAGCCAACTCATCAATCTTAAGCAATTTTTCTTCAACCAAAGCATTGAAATTCTTTTGCGAACTCATAAATTATTTAACACTAGTCTCAAAATCAGAGGGCATCTTATTAAAATTTCCATAAGAGTTGTTGTAGGAATTACCATAATTATTAGAGGAATTACTAGGAAACGGCCTAGAGTTAAAGTTTCCTCTATACGCGTTGTTACCAAAATTGTTCCTACCAACAAAATTCACATCCATAGATTCATTATTATTCTCAATTGAAGTGGACAAAGGCATATCATTAGGATCAGAATAAACACTTTTATTATCAAAAAAATTCATAAGTTCATCCATCTTTCCACTCAAAACATTAATATCTTCAATCGCATGAACTTTTTTACTAGTCGATCTTTCGGTGTGCCATTGAGAATAATTAACCATAATATTGTCTAGGAGTTTAGTAGATTCTCGTGAAGTGATTTCCATAAAAGTGCCTCCCTTGGGCGAATCTAAAAGATTTCTAGAAGCAAAATTTAATCCGGCATAAAATTTTGTATAATCATCAACAAATTCAAACCATGTGAAGGGCAATTACATATCATTAATTTCATCCTCTCCCAAGCTTGTGCAACATGCTCATGATAAAGTTGCTTGAAATTCATAATATCGTTCTTAAGAGAGATGATCTTAGCAGGAGGAAAATACTTAGAGATAAAAGCACCCTTGCACTTATTCCATGAATCAATACTATTTTTAGGCAAAGAAGAGAACCAAGTTTTAGCACGATCTCTAAGAGAAAACGGAAATAGCTTCAATTTAACAATATCATTATCTACATCTTTCTTATTTTGCATATCACACAAATCAATAAAGTTGTTTAGATGGGTAGCGTCATCTTCACTAGGAAGGCCAGAAAATTGATCTTTCATAATAAGATTCTACAAAGCGATATTAATTTCACAGGATTCAGCATCGGTAGTAGGAGCAATCAGAGTGCTAATAAAATCATTGTCATTGGTATTGGAAAGGTCACAGAATTTAGTATTATCTTGAGCCATCATGACAAACAATCAATCCAACACACAAGCACACAAGAAGCAAGTGAAAAGAGACGAACAGAAGAGGGGCGAAGAAAAGGCAAAGGTTTTCAAAAATCAATTTAGAAGTGGGGGAGAGGAAAACAAGAGGCTAATGGCAAATAAGGTAATTTGAGGGAGAAGAGTTTATGATAGCTACTTGGTATGTCTTGACTTGGCGTAGATCTCCCCGGCAACGGCGCCAGAAATCCTTCTTGCTACCTTTGGAGCATGTGTTGGTTTTCCCTTGAAGAGGAAAGGGTGATGCAACAAAGTAGCATAAGTATTTCCCTCAGTTTTGAGAACCAAGGTATCAATCCACTAGGAGACAACGCACAAGTCACCTAGTACCTGCACAAACAATCAAGAACCTTGCAACCAACATGATAAAGGGGTAGTCAATCCCTTCACGGTCACTCGCAAAAGTGATATCTAATAGAGATAGTAAAGTAAATATTTTTGGTATTTTTGTTGTATAGATTGGAAAGTAAAGATTGCAAAATAGTAAACGAGATGTTATGTAAATAAAAGAGATGTAATATAATAGGAAAGAGACCCGTGGGCCATATGTTTCACTAGTGGCTTCTCTCAAGATAGCATGTATTACGGTGGGTGAACAAATTACTGCCGAGCAATTGATAGAAAAGCGCATAGTTATGAAGATATCTAAGGCAATAATCATGAATATAGGCATCACGTCCGTGTCAAGTAGACCGAAATGATTCTGCATCTACTACTATCACTCCACACGCCGACCGCTATCTAGCATGCATCTAGAGTATTAAGTTCATAAGAACGGAGTAACGCATTAAGAAAGATGACATGATGTAGAGGGATAAACTCAAGCAATATGATATAAACCCCATCTTTTTATCCTCGATGGCAACAATAAAATACATGCCTTGCTGCCCCTATTGTCACTGTGAAAGGACACCGCAAGATTGAACCCAAAGCTAAGCACTTCTCTCATTGCAAGAAAGATCAATCTAGTAGGCCAAACTAAACCGATAATTTGAAGAGACTTGCAAAAATATCAAATCATGCATATAAGAATTCAGAGAAGAACCAAATAATATTCATAGATAATCTTGTTCATAAACCCACAATTCATCAGATCTTGGCAAACACACCGCAAAAGAGTATTACATCGAATAGATCTCTAAGAACATCGAGGAGAACTTTGTATCGAGAATCAAAGAGAGAAGAAGCCATCTAGCTAATAAATATGGACCCGAAGGTCTGTGTTGAACTACTCACGCTTCATCGGAGAGGCAATGGTGTTGATGTAAAAGCCCTCCGTGATTGATTCCCCCTCCGGCAGATCGTCGGAAAAGGCCCCAAGATGGGATCTCACGGGTACAGAAGGTTGTGATGGGGGAAAAGTGGTTTCATGGCTCTCTTTGATGTTTCTAGGGTATAAGAGTATATATAGGCAAAAGAAGTATGTCGGTGGTGCTACGAGGGGCCCACGAGGGTGGGGGAGTGCCTACCCCCCTATGCAGAGGCACACAACCAACTTTTATTATAGGTGATGCAAGGCCACAAAGTCAAAAACATCAACAAACAAAGTAACGAAACATGGGTAACCACAGGCAAACCATTACAAGATATGAATCTAGATCAACTTCTTCCATAACACAGCCACCATCGCATGTCATCACTGCCACTGCTACTACAAATGCGCGGCTATGCCTGCAGAAGTGTCTTCTTGTCTGGACCTGCAACCCTTGATCTTGACCTCTATGTTGCGGATGTTGCGGAATGCTGGCGTCCTCGTAGTGATCAACGGTGCCCATCGCCGCCGCTTTATCTTCCGCATGGTAGATCTAGATGCCGCAGCTTGTGTCGTTGCGTCATCATGACTCCCCACCATTCACGTGCATAAGTACCAGTCATGGTTTCGATTACTAGGCGTTAAATTAGGTTAAACTATAGTTTAATATATATACAGGTGGAAATATTTGAATTCAAAATTTGATTTTAAATTTCATCCAAAATTTGATCCGTGTTTTTCACTTACCACAGGAACCGAGTATTTCGGTGCCCCACAAGAAAAAAGTCATTGTTCGAAATAAAAAAACCTTGGTATCAGTGCCCTAGTCTTGCTGGCCATTGCTAGGAAGATGTCTTCAGCAGGCCCACCAGCACCATCATGCAAAAGCCGGGTATGCCCTTCGGCAAATTCCGACACCTCCGTGATTGTCATGTCGTTTTTGCAAATCGTTAAGAGCAACTCCAATGCGCCGACCCAAACGGACAGTGCATTTGTCCGCATTTTATCCGATTTTTCTTGGCGGCCCGCTCGGTGTCCGCCCTCTTTTTGATTTGGGTCGGCTGTGCGCCCAACGGGCCGACCCATATTTGCCGACGTGCCCGGCTAGCCTCCATTTTCAATAAACACTTTGCATATTTCACAAGCAAATATATAGTTTCACAAGGAAATAAAGCACAGTTTCCAATCTTTTCAAGGGCATCCTCTTTGCACTCGAAATACTCATTGTATCCGACCACCCCCTCTCTAATATGGTTGAAATGATGCCTACTCATATGGAAATGTCGCCGAAATTTCTAATGTTTGAACAGCGGGCTGGTTGTGTCAAAGTAGTCCTTCCAAATAACGAAATGCCCGCACTCTCGGTTGCAATTCAACATCGGAAGGTGCCACAGAATGGAGCGACGGAACAACAACTGCTGGCTATTAAGGTCATGATGGACCAACACGGCAGCCAAGATCTCCTTCTCATCATCGGACGAGGAATTGTCAGAATCGCAAAGGAAATTATAGAAAATGAACTCGTCGGCAGAGTGCATTTTGTACCTTGGCAAACTGTCAAACAACTTATGGGCATCGACAAAGGAGCCGGCCAACGAAGGTACGCGCACCGTCCTTGGACTAGCTGGCTGCCCTGGCGGTGTTCAACGAGCATGCTGGTGCCAGGACGAAGGAGCTGGCCGGGGCGGCGAGGAGGCTTCCTAGTCGCGGCGGTGTCGAGGAGGTGGGGGTGGGAAGCTTTCGGAGCCCAGCGGTGGGACGGCGGTGGCAGCATTGGGGGGAGGGGATGTTGCGGCACCAACTACTGGCATTGGGGGCCAGGCAGTGTACCAGCGCGGGCCGGGAGGCGCGGCGGCTCAGGCCTGAGAGGGCCTCCCTCGGGCCCCGGCGGGCCAGCGCGATTGGCGGCAAAATGGGCGCAGGCTCGGGGATGCGTGGCGGCCAAGGGTTTGCTGGCGCGGCGGCGGTGACGACGTGGCGGCGCCCGATTGGTGCAGGAGACGTGGCCGACGGACACGTCCGGCCGCGAGGTTTTCGTCCGGCAGCGCGAGGAGAGGGAGAGGTAGGGTTTCACGTGCGATTTTGAATGGGGAGGACCTATTTATACACAGAAGGAGCTAGGAGACTCCAAATGAGGTGCGGTTTTCGGCCATGCGATCGTGATCGAATGACCGAGAGGATGGAGGGGGTTCAGGCGGGTTTTGGGCCACTTTGGAGAGGTGTTGGGCTGCAACACACACGAGGCCTTTACGGTTCCTCGGTTAATAGTTGGAGTATCAAACGAAGTCCAAATGGCACGAAACTTGGCAGACGGTCTACCGGTGGTATACCAAGGCCGCTTGGCAAGTCTCGGTCCAATCTGAGAACGTT
The DNA here is from genome assembly GCF_056163025.1 of Triticum urartu. Classification (NCBI taxonomy): domain Eukaryota; kingdom Viridiplantae; phylum Streptophyta; class Magnoliopsida; order Poales; family Poaceae; genus Triticum; species Triticum urartu. The sequence continues at coordinate 366,166,509 of NC_141876.1, read as the reverse complement.
TAACACCCGCACATGAAAAGAGGCAAAAGGGAACGCTGGAGGACGTAGGAGCACCGGAATGCAAAACGGACAACAGGGAAAATGCTTGGATGCATGAGACACACACGTATGCAAATGCGATGCACGTGATGACATGATATGAGATGCATGACAAGGCAAAAGCAAAACGGAGACAAAACCCAACCACGAGGGAAAATCATAACTTAGTGCCGAAAATGGCAAGAGTTGGAATACAAATATGGCAAGTTACATACGGGGCGTTACAACGTCGAACTGGCGAAGCGGTCCCATGGGGGAACCCTCGGAAACCCAGTGGTCCGACGGACGCTGCGTCCATCGCCACGGTGTAAACATTGTGTGGCGCCGCTCACGCTCGCCGCCCAAGATCGAAACTGGCTATTTAAGCCGACCGGCGTCCCACAACCTCAACGCATCCACCTCCACCCTCTTCGTGCCGCCAGTATGAGCCCATCCACCTCCTCCCTCTCTCGCTCCGGCGCTCGGCCCACGGTCCGACACTCCACCCACGCACTGGCACTCCGCCATTGTCCAGAGCAAGATCACCTACTATGCCATGCAGACGCCGGAGCGCCGTGCCGAGATCCAGCTGGAGATCCGGGCGAGGCAAGCCGCGCGCGCCACTATCATTGCTACCCAGCTGCCTCCGGACTCCGCGGAGCCGGAGGAGAAGCAGCCAATGGAAGAGGACAATTAGGAGAGGGCTCAACTGGAAGTGGAGGAGGCAGAGCAGCAGGCACCGGAGCAGCAGCTGTCGGGCTTCAATATGGAGCACGCGGAGATGGAGTCCATTGTCGCTCAGTCTGACGAGATGGCGGAGCAGTAGGCCATCCTGGAGTCTATCCAGGATGAGGCCTATGTGGAGGCCAGCCGGGCGTTCCTCTAGCGGGAGCAGGCGGAGTCTGACGCGCTCTTTGTCGAACTCGACGCGGAGATATAGGCAGAGGAGGCCGGAGCAGACGCGCCGGAGCTGCAGCTGCCACCCATGCTGCCGGAGCCGGGCACGGAGATCGTCGACATCTTGAATGACGAGTAGCTAGGTGATCGACGTAGTACATAGGTTTCTTTTAGTTTGCATGTATTTGTATGGATTTGAGAATTTAGTCTGAGATGTTTGGCTGCAACTGTGGAAATTTGAGGCATGCCCGGTCAGTGCCCGTGGACGCGCCCGGGCGAGTCTGCAGGTGTTTGAGGGGCCAGATTTGCCAAGTCCGTCTGAAGATGCTCTAAAGGGTGAAGGCTTGGGCTCTGGTGGGATCTTGGGCGCCTCTCTATCCACGGGTCGACGCCACTGATGGCAACAAGGAAAGGAGAGTGGCCAGGGTAGCAGAGAGGAGCTACCTGCGGCCTGGCTGGCGCCAACATTTCTTATCATGCTGGAATAGGGGCTACTCCATCTCTAGATCAAGATGATTCACGATTTCTATCAGCGTAGATAATTCCTAGTTGTCAGAGGGGGTAGAGAGAGATTGTTGAAATTGATGTTTATTGCTTGAGTCTTGTGTGCATATATATAGGAGTACAATGATCAATTTGGAGTATATGACAAGGCAGGACCAAATCCTAGTCTATACTATACTTCCTAATAATCATAATACTGAATACCACCTCGCAGTCACAACGGTATCAACGTAGATGGTGAGACTGGAGAAGAATCCGATGGTAAGCCAGCGGACATCGCCCACAGTCGTAACGGTCGATGCATCGCGTAAGTCATGGCTGGAGTGAAAACCGACAAGGTTGCTCAAGCAAGGCAGTATCCCTTTGTGCCGATATAGAGGTAGTCGAGAGCATTGGATGGTTTAGCCGTGGTTGAGGTAGCCATGCGAGGGACGCTGTGGTCGGTGTCGAATCAGGGTGGCCAGTGTCGAGGTAGTCGACGTGGACCGAGAAGATGAGCGTCGGCGGCCTAAGGAGGAGGAGGAGGCGGCAGTGGCAGCTCGCGATGGCGGTGCTCGAATTATGCGAGGAAGAACCCGACATCGTGACAAACACCGGCGTGGACGGGGGCGTTCCCGCGCCTAGGATTGCGGTGCGATGCATACCAAATACTCCTTTCGTATCTAAATAGGGTGTATAGTTTTTGGCACAGAAATTAAAGAACACATGTGAAGGTAAAATTTCACAAGTTTTGGGCGAGATTTCAACTAACTAATCGACATGAGAAAATAGAGGAGCTTGCCTGAAATTAGGAAATGTAATCAAATCACAAAAAAATCCAAACGAGTGATGCAACGCAATACACCTTATATTTCAGTTTTTTCTCTCAAAAATCTATACACCTTATATCAAGGAACGGAGGGAGTAAGAGTCGACACGCATGGACGGCGAAGTGGACCACGTATTGCGGCGCTACGGCGTGAAGGGGTGTCGTAGCTTATGACGCCCCCAATTCAATCGTACACTAATCATACACGCAAAAGTGTACGATTAAGATCAGGGACTCACAGGATGATATCACAACACAACTCTTGACACAAATTAAAATAATACAAGTTTTATATTAGATGCTAGGGGCCTCGAGGCTCGAATACATCAGCTCGAGTACACAAGAGTCAGCAGAAGCAACAATATCTAAGTACAGACATAAGTTAAACAAGATCTACCTTAAGAAAGCTAGCACAAACATCAACGATCGAAAAGGCAAGGCCTCTTGCATGGGATCCTCCTTACTACTCCTGGTCGTTGGCGGCCTCCACGTAGTAGTAGGCACCATCGGGGTAGTAGTAGTCGTCAGTAGTGGCATCCAGAAAGAAGAAAGCAGGGGAAAAAGGGGTAGCAAAGCAACCATGAGTACTCATCCAAAGTACTCGCAAGACTGACATAAGATCTATTCTAAGAATGCCTTGGTATCATATGGAAGGGTCGTATCTATGGACTAAACTGAGAATGCAGAATAGAGGGAAATGGCTAGCCTATTGAAGACTATCATCTTCAAGCATCTTGCAGCATTTAGAAGAGTAAAGAATAACATTTTATATTTGACAAACATGTTGTAGTAAACATGCCCAGAGATCCTTTCTCGACTCCCTGCGAGCAAGCAATCCAAGAGCCATCATATCCAAATCATATCTCAGTATCCAGTTCTAGTTGTATAAATCAGGATACAACTCCAAGCGTCTGTTACCATGGACACGACTATTCGAATAGATCAATCTTCCCTGTAGGGGTGCACAAACTTACCCAACACGTTCGATCAACTCTAGCCGGACACACCATGATGTCATGACCGGCCTCGGCCGATCAACATGCCGTAGTCCTACCTAGGCTAAATAGAGAGGTCACATGCCGGTCTACATCCTAAATGTGAAGGGTCATGGGCCAATCGTACTTTGCAATCCTGCATTGCAAGGACTGTCGGCATCAGTCCTGGCTACCTCCTTATAAAAGGCAGGTGCTTACGCGCACCACCCGGGCGCGTACCGCTCAACTATTGCGTCTGAAGAGCTTTCGGGAGAAATGTATGACACAGAGTGCCCATACTTATTCTCGTGTGGTGGTCATAGTAAAAAAGGCCAGAGGCCTACTCGGATCACATATCCAAACCGTTAGTGTCTTGGTAGCGCGCGCTAATGAGCAGAGACTCACGATCAATGTGACCCCGTCGTCCTGTCTCATGGACTTACGACAAGGGCTAAGAATGCTCGGCCGTGCCATGTAATTATCTCGCGAGTACCCTCCAGGTCAACCCGACTTCACATCACTACTCACGGGTACCGCTCAGGACCGATTCAATGTCATCATGGTTTTGTGGTAAGTCAGAGTAACACTGTGTCCAAAACAACAAGGGGAAACACGAGATATTACCCTCGATGGACTCCCACTCGATGTATGACGATGACATGTACTTAGGGTAGGGTCTTAGGCCTGACCTAGACACCCTGCCCAAGGACACTATCCTAGAGTCGAAGGCCTACAAGGTTCAATAGAAGATACCGACTAAAATTGACATGAAGTGCAATCCACTCGACGGAAGATTCCACTCGGATATCCCAATTCCACTCGACCATGATAACTTCAGTCGACCATACAAGAACCCACTCAGATTCCAGAAGGCCTAAAGTCACCCCGGGATGGCAACGGTCAGGCATTCACTCCGTCGTCATAAAGACCATTTATTGCAGGTGTTGCCAGTAACGTTTAGGACATAACTCTCATTGAACCCCTATGTAACTAAGGGCTGCGAGGGCCTAGGCGCACTCTATATAAGCCGCCCGTCCCCTTTGGCACAAGGGTTCGCACCCCCGATAACTATCACACACTTCAATCGACAAGCCTCCGTGGCACCAAGACGTAGGGCTGTTACCTCCTCCGAGAGGGGCCCGAACTCGTAAAACTGTGCGTACAACCTCGCCATAGCTAGGACTCCGCCCTCACCTACGTACCCCCTAATTCTACTTTCAGACTCATTCCCATGATAGTTGGCGCCCACCATGGGGCAGGCATCTGAGCGACTTCCGGCGAGGTTGCAGTTTTCGATCTCCATCAACATGGTTTCCGCGGTGGTTTGGCCCTGGGTCGGGAGATCCATCTCGGCATGCTCGTCTTCATCGCTGACGACTCTGCCTGGCTTCAAGAATCCCCCCTCAACGTCGAGGCCCTCCCCATCCATGGGGAGGCACACTTCCACGCGAGTGCTTGCGGCGTCCTCCTGCGGCAGCCATCGACTCAGTATCGGTTGGCTCCCGTGGCGTCTTCGCTCCCCGCTGTCTGCCGTCGCAAGCGATCTGGTCGTTTGCTGCTCCAGTGGTGGGTGAAGCATGTGGTGGCTCGTCAGTCGACCACCCCTCAAGTCGAGGCAATTGAGCCCAACGGATCCCTTTGCGGGTTGTTTGATCTGCCGACTGTTCATTCGAATAAACTTTCCGAGTGCAAGAGCAATGATCCCACGGCGGAAGTCCTCATGGTCGACTTCCAACGCAGTCCGCCTGGGTTCCGTCGCAGTGGCGGGGCGGCAGTGGTGGCCCGTCACGCGATCACGATGAGTATTACCCCCAAGCCCTCACTGCAGAGCAGAGGGAAGAGCTGCATCGCCGAAACGTCCAGGCGCTCTAGACCCCCATCATTGGGGAGACCTCCGAGGCTCCAACTTTGGAGGCTATGTGCTTATCCACTGAAAGGATCGAGAAGAGGAGCCTAGAGGGGGGATTAGACCCTCAACAAGCAAAAGCAGTAGTTTTTAAGTTCTTCAAGTTGAGGTGGAGTTTTTGCACAAGTTTAAGCATTCACAATACATTTCAAGCAATCATGGCAAGAGTATATGAGCAGCGGAAAGTAAAGAATGCAAGTTGCAAGAAAGTAAAGGGATGGTATTGGAGTGTGCAAACGCAATTGAAGACACGGAGATTTTTGTCGTGGTTCCGATAGGTGGTGCTATTGTACATCCACATTGGTGGAGACTTCAACCCACAAAGGGTAGCGGTTGCGCGAGTCCACGGAGGGCTCCACCCATGAAGGGTCCATGAAGAAGCAACCTTGCCTATCCCACCATGACCATCGCCCACGAAGGACCTGCCTCACTTGGGTAGATCTTCACGAAGTAGGCGATCTCCTCACCCTTACAAACTCCTTGGTTCAACTCCACTATCTTGACGGAGGCTCCCAAGTGACACCTAACCAATCTACTCCCTCCATTCCAAATTACTTGTCGCAGGTATGGATGTATCTAGATGTATTTTACTTCTAGATACATCCTTTTTTGCTACGAGTAATTTGGAACAGAGGGAGTAGGAGACTCCACTCTCCAAAAGGTAATAGATGGTGTGTTGACGATGAACTCTTTGCTCTTGTGCTTCAAATGATAGTCTCCCCAACACTCAACTCTCTCTCACAAATTTGGCTATGGTGGAAAGATTCTTGATGTTGGATTGAAATGTCTTGGTCTCAACGCATGAGTAGGTAGTTCTTTCTCAGAAAATGAGTAGTGGAAGTGTAGGCACGTTCTGATGGCTCTCTCACGAATGGAGAGGAGGGTGGAGGGGTATATATAGCCTCCACATAAAATCTAACCATTACAAACATTTGAGCCAACTCGGTCAGACCGAAAATATGAACTCGATGAGACCGATCCAGTTCAAAATGTGAATGTTAGGCTTTTCGGTGGGACCGACATGATCAACTCGGTGGGACTGATATGCTAGGGTTAGGGTAAAACCTCATCTCGATTTGACTGATTACACAAACTCGGTGAGAGCGATTTTAGTAATAAGCAATCATAGAGTTGGTCAAGCAAACTCGGTGGGGCTGATTGCATATCTCAGTGAGACTGAAATAGTTGCAATAGGCAACAGAGAGTTTGCAAGCCCATCTCGGTGAGACCGAGATCCCATCGGTGAGATCGAACTGATTAGGGTTTATGACAGTGGCTATGTCAAGTGAACTCGGTGGCGCTAGATGAATCAAATAGGTGGGGCCATGTTTGACTTTAGGTTTTGGACATATTTGGATTTGAGAAAGTGGATGAGGGCTTTGGAGTATAACACTAAGCACTTTGAGCAAGTAGACCATTAAGCAACACCTAATCCCCTTTTAATAGTATTGACTTTTCCTATGGACTCAATGTGATCTTGGATCACTAAAATAGAAATGAAGAGTCTTGAGCTTTGGCTAATATTTGTCCGTAGCATCTTGAAGGGGTTCCACATCCTCTTGTCCATTCCACACCTTTGTTGAACTTTCTGAAATACACTAGATGAAGGTATTAGTCCAACAGGAGATATGTTGACATTAATTACCAAAATCATCCAGGGAGCACTTGTGCTTTCAATCTCCCCCTTCTTGGCAATTGATGACAGCATACACCAAAGCTTTAGATAAAGATATGAAGAATAACAAGTAAAGCTTTGGAAAGACATGTAACATGCATAGGCTCCCCCTACATGTATGCAATAAAGATGGAATATGAGAGCATGTGAATGCATAAGCATGTCAGAGCAAACAATGAGTTACATGTATCTTGGCTATATGCATCAGAGCAAATGATGTAAATACAAGAAATGCACCTTCATGTTCATGAGACCTTCTTGCAAACAATATGTACATCAGCAAGAGATCATCATGCACATGGGTGTGATGCATATACTTACCTTGTGGTCTTGAGCTGGCTTCGGAAGAGGTGAACTTGAGAAAACAGGGTTAGATAACACAAGAACGCCTACTAAACATAGAAAATGAGGAAACCACAAGAGTACCTGTCAGCGTCCTGGGAACAGGGGTCCCCAGACTTGCCTGCCTGCGGCCCACAGCGTGGCTGGGCTGGCAGGTCTGTGCAGCCCATCTTCATCGACAAGGTATTCAAGACCATCGTGAGGGGCCAAGCCTCGCGAGGCGGACAATGCAAGACCTCCTCTGGAGCGGCCTCGCCGAGCAGGATCGCGAGGAGGGGAGAGATCAAGGCAGGGCAAACCTCGCGAGGTCCTCGTGACATGAGCCATGACGATCGAGACCAGGCGGGCGCCAGGCGGGTGCCAGCGCGGTGTGTCCTTGTTTCCTTTTTGGTGCCAAGGGGGCAAGTGCAGGCACGGAGTACCGAGCCATCAGGAAAAGGTTTCCATATTGGTGCAACAAGACCAAGACCAGAAGGACGGCAGGACGGAGGTCACCCTGGAGCCCAAGACAACGTCACCACCAGAGCCTTTGGCAGGCGAAGACCACCTTTTGTCAGGATAACTTGTACTAGCTGTACCCTTTCGAATTGGCCGTTGTTGGCTCCCTTCCCACTCAATATTTGGGGAGAGGACCAGGGCCTATATAAGTAGAACTAGCCACTACAGTGAGGGGGACCGGATCAAAAACAAGGGGACGAGAGACAAGTGAGGATCGGCCTCATCACAAGTCCGCAAAACACAAGAACTCCTCAACCTCAGGAGGCAGTTCTTCCCCTTGTAATTGTTCTTCGTCAGCCCAAGAGGAAATCCAGCACCACCACGCTGGAGTAGGGTATTACACCACAACGGTGGCCCCAACCAGTATAAATCTTGTGTCTTTCTGTGTTGTGAGTTCGTTGAGTTCGTCTGTGAGATCTTAGAGAGCTAGGGCATGGATCAATAGGGAGAAAACCTTCACGCGCACCCCAGTGTTCGAACCTCAAGGGTTTGCCGGAACCCGAGATCCGACATTTGGTGCGTCAGGTAGGGGTGCGCCAGAGTCTCTTCCCCACCAATCGACCAGTCGACGCTCCGTGGCCCTGATGTCTGGCGACCCAAGGGCCGACTCCGACCGATGCGAAGCCTGGCAAGTTCAGGCGGCACCACCTGCCTATGAAGACCTCAACCCCGCACTCCAAATGGTGCGAGCACCGCCTAACGCTGTGGGGCACAGGCGGCGCGGCTAGGCGTCATCCACCCCCACTCCATGACAAGCGCGAGCCGCTGCAAGGGCCGCAAGCCACTCCGCGGCAACGACACCACACACCCAGCGGGAGCAGGCGAATATGCGGGCCGCGCTCACGGTGGCGCGGGAGTTGCTGCGGTGGCGGCTGATGGAGAGCGGACGCGACGCACTGCTGGAACGTGTCGCCGAGCTGCTGGACGCAGCAACGTGAGGAGCGCCACCTTTCTGCTATCTGGTTCCCTCCTGAGCTGCTACTGGACCTCACGACGGGCCGCGCCGCAACCGCGTGCCCTTGGGTGCGCCCGGGGGCTTCACCAACACCAGGACGGCCGGCAGCACTGAGGGCCTCGTTGCCCCCGCGCCGCCTCTGATGAGCATGGGCACGAGTGTTGCTCCCCATGGCCCCAGCGAGGCGACGTGGAGTGTGGGGCACTACGGCGAGGTATCTGGTGTGGAAGCCCCGGAAGCCTATGTGCCCCGCATGATGGACCAGGAGTACACGCTGGAGGATGACCCTGGCTCGTTTCCCAGGCCAGGTTCGGAGGAGGAGGCATCGGGAGCTGAAGCCTTCCAAGAGCCGCCGGAGAGCCCCGCCAACCGCGCCATCGACAATAGATACATGGTACCACTAATCCCTCGGGAGCAACTTACGCTAACCATGAGTCACAGATGAACCAGGCCGCAGCGCCGAACATGGCTCCGGCACGGTGATGCCCGCCCCGACAGGAGAGACCCGCTGGGGGCTGCACGGAAGGGGCTAGGAGCAGGGCCCCTCCCTGTGTCGCGAGGAGCAAGGCAACACCCGGAGGCAGGCCCTCTGCCGGGGTGGCGACCGCGACCCTTCCCCCAGCAGAGGACCCGTGGTCGCCGAGGGCGCCGCTGGCGTCCCCTCTGCCATCATTGGGCCATCCCAATTTCTGGTCATCCCAGAAGTGGTAGGGGGTGGAGCAAGGCGGGGCCCTCGCCTGGCGATATGAAGCAAGGCTGGTACCTATGAAGCAAGGCCTAGTGCCTGTGAAGATCAGTGCCCGTGACACTCTCATGTAATAATGAGTGGGGCTGCACACACCCTGGAGTCTCCAGAGAGCCGCCCTCGGGCCTCGGGGGTCACTCCCATGCCTAGTGGCAGCACTTAGCTCTGCGCAGGTGAGAAGACGTCGAAGACTAGACTAGGCGCCGGACGCGGCCATTTGCTTTGGTTTTCTTTTCTATAACCCTGCTTTTTGGGTTTGGTTTTAAGTTGAAGTTGAATTTTCATTTGATGCGTGTGGGGGGATACCTTTTCTCGTTCGAGTTATTTCTCACGGTCTCGTTCTTGCCTTATTTTGGAGTTCGCGCCAGTCGCCCCCCCCCCCCCCCCCCCGCGAGCCGAGCTGGGCATGAAACACACGAGCCACACGCGTGGTGACTGCGCGCTTATCATATGGCCCTCTCGGGCGTGGCGACGAATTCGTCAGGGGCTCCTCGGAAGCCGGCAGTCTCTCGGGCCGGTTTTTGGGCTCGTCCAAGCTAAGGTAAACCGCAACAACAACATTGCCCTGACATGCATAAGCTCATGAAGACGCGTACTCAATTTAGCATGAAAGGATGAAAGCTACGATTATTTACATGAGGGGCTCCCCCTCTCAACATGATCTTACAGTCTTCCAGGGCCACGCCCAAGTTTTTACAAGGAAACAAGGAATCAGCCGGATACGTCACTCGCCGCGTCCCCCATGTCATCATCAGACGCACCCCTCGCGTCGCTGTCGCCATTGTTGGCATTGCCTCCACCTTGGCCGGCGTCGACGTCGGCGTCATCAACCACGTCGCTGCGTCCACTATAACCACAACCCCGTCATCGTCAGAAGTGAAGGCCCTGACCAGCGCGTCCACATGGTCTTCAACCCACCACGCCAAGTCGCCCCAGATGGCTTTCGGCACAGGAGCGATAGCGGTGTCAAAATCAAAGTCGAGATCAATGTTGCGGAGGTGGCTGAAGATGCGGGAGAACGTGCGCCCAAGCAGACTACGGCTTCTCTCTTCCACAAGCTGGCGAGCCCTGTTAGACCGGGCTTCCAGGCGCATCACCGCGTTGGTGAAGAAGGTCAAGTGACTGGTGTAGTCATCCGAGTGGGGGGCGGTGCGTTCTCGTCGCAGATGAAGCCCAGGGCGGCCTTAGCCTTGCTCCGAAGACCCTAGAGCATGGGGGCGTGCTCGCGCTCCAGTGTCCGCCGTTGAAGCACCTCCTCCCTGTTTTGTCACGCGATGGCCTCGACGTCATCAACCCGCCTCCGAAGAGAGAGCAGCTCGGCGCGGGCGGAGGCCAAGTCCACCTGTGTCGTGACCAGGGCGGCAACCGTGGCCTCCTCACGCCTCTCCGCCTCATCCGACCTGGGCCGGGGAGCAGCGGTCCTGCCCCAGTTCCCGCAAGCTTCAGCTCCAAGACAAGCTGACCTTCAAGATCCGCGCGAATCTCGGCCACCCGGTGGTCGACTTCCTCCTGGACTCGGGCCTCGCGAGCCCCAACGGCGTCCTCCGCTTGGGCAACCCGACGCTCCCTCGTCTCCAGTTGCTCGAGCTCGAGGCTGCGCTCCACGGCTTCTAGAGCCAACGCCTCCTCGTGCTTCCGGACCTCATCTTCCTCAGCAGGCGTACCCCCTAGTGCCGCGAGGGCGGCCTGGCGCGCCTCCACTTGCTGCTCGAGGGACGCACTCCAGGCATGGAGCTCCCACGTGCGCTTCTCCGCAGCCTTGCGACGGCGGTCAGCTTCACGAGCCTCCTCTAGAACCCGGGAGCAGGTCTCACGGGAGGCCGCGAGGGAGGCCTCGGCCTTCACGTTCTCTAGCTCGCGCTGGTGACACCCGAGGTTGATGGCCACTTTCAGCTTGTGCCACTCCACGAACCGAAGACCCTCGGCCTCAAGTTCTTCGACGAGTCGGTTCATCACGTCCGTCACCTCCTAGAAGAGCTCATGGCGAACGACGCTCCGCCCACGCTCGAACTCGAGTGCACGGCCCATTTCGCCCTCACCACGGGGGCTGCGGGTGGAGCCCAGCGCGACACCCCCCCTCTCAGTAGGGGGCTAGCGCAGCCTCGGGCGCCAGCCGACCCTCATGAGGGGCACGAGCCGAGCAAGGCCCGCTGCTTGAAGAAAACCCAAGGGTCGAGGCCAGCCAGCTATGAACCGAGACTAGGGGTAGCCCTTGGCACGCCTACTGTGCTCCGAGCGAGGCCGCGGAGGAAGGACGGCAAAGGCGCGAGCTCGGGGCGCCTTGACGACGGACCAACTCCAACGGCTGATCCCGCGTCGCGGGCGGCACCCGAACCCGCAATGCTGGAGCTTGGCAAGTGCGGCAGGACGAGAGGGAGCTGCTTCTCAAGAGATTTCACAGCCCCCGAAGAAGGAGTCCTGAGGGAACAATCGTCAGGAAGGGAAGACGGCTCACAGAAGATCACTGAAATAAGGTACTTACTCGTCGACGGTGATGTACTTTCGTCGCTTCAACGGTCCGAAGATACCAATGCCTCTAGGAGATCCTTTCCTTTTGCGGAGCTCCTCAAAGTTCATGCAAAGCCGACCGAAGCACTGAACATGGCGGCCAGTGCGGGGTTAAGCCGGAGAAGTTCTCGGGAGAATGACTTCAGTGGTGCCCGGCTGCGGAGAACATTCGGGCGCCGTTTCACCGCAACCTCTCGAGGTCCCTGGAGTTTTGGCCTCGGGAGCCGCGTGCTGCATCGCCTCAGCAACCGGCGTTCCAGAATGACGGGATCCTGAGGACGACGCCTCGGGAGCCCCGGGCGGCGTCCGTACCTCAACACTCGTGCCACCAGCCTCCGACGGCGCTCGTCCCCCTGCACCCACATTCGGGGTGAGCCCGATGTCAGCGACAGAGAGGGGAACCACGCTGGCAGGGTTCTCGTGGGACCCCACCAGGCTGTCCGTACGCAGCCCCCACTTGTCAAAGGGAGGCATGCTCTTCGCGAATTCAGCCTTGTTCCCGCAGCGGTACAGCAGACAGTTCTTCCCAGGAAAATCGTCCGGCGAAGGGACACCTGTCAGGACCTTGAGCACCATTTGTCGTGCCCCAAGGGGGAGCCCGGACTCCTAAAATCTCATGTGGTCCTGACTATTGAGCAAGGTCCACATCGGCCGAGAATGGCGTTGAAGCGGAGCAACCCCATGCCTGATAAACTCCCTCACCACTATCGGCGCAGTCACGCCACGGTCCTTCAGCATCCTTATCCGGAACTAGACATGAGCAAGACGGGGGCTCGCGAGCCTCTCATGTCCCCAACCAGAGTGGGGAACGGCGGGCGCTAACGGGGCATGGAGCAGGGGGCTGAGCGCACCAACGTCGATAAATACCCACCGTGTCCGAAACTCGCTCGTAGAGGGAGGAAGCTCGAAGTCGATCCCCGTGCCCACCGTCGCAGCCACGGCCTGGAAGCTCACGCACCCCGAGCTTTGCCGGGGATCGGTCAGATGCAATGAGAAGAAATGGCAGAGAAGGGCCACAGAGGGAGCGATGCCCACCATGGCCTCGCACACAAAGGCGAAGACGTCAAGGAGAGTCATGGATTGGGGGTCGAGATGCATCATATGGATCTGGTAGTGTTCAAGCACTGCATTGAAGAAGAGGGAGAAAGGGGGAATTAGGCCCGCCCAAAGGGCGTCGATGAAGATTGGGACCTCGGTGACCATCCGAGCGATGCGAGCGCGAGACGCAGGCCAAGCCACCGTCTCCCCCACTCGTTGAAGCTGGTGGCGAGCATTGGGTGCACCTTGTCCATGGCCTCGTCGTTGAGCACCAAGGATCGGCCGACTGCAGGCTTGGCGGCTGGAGGCGCACTTAGCGGAGACAGTGGCTTCTTCCCCTTGTTAGCTTGTTTCGGCACCATGGTGATGAAGCAGGCAGAGTGCAGGTCAGATTGGAGAGGAGGGGCGGAGTTTCGAGGAAGCAGAAGGACTGTTGAAGCAAGGCATGGGCAATGGGAGAATAACTGTGTAGGTTGCAAGGGCCGCATAGCCAGGCGGGTTCAAAGGCAGCGTGGGTAAGCGGAGACACCCATGTCTAATCAACCGCCACGCGTCAACCGAGGCCGCAAGCTTTGCGGGCCCGCGGCGCTCTGCGCTTGACCCTTTGTCTTCGCCTCGAAGCCAAGCCCGAGCGCGTTTTGGGCCCGGGGGCTACTGTCGGCCTCTTGGGAACGGGGGTCCCCAGACTTGCCTGGCTGCGGCCCACGGCGTGGCTGGGCTGGCAGGTCTGTGCGGCCCATCTTCATCAACAAGGCATTCAAGACCCTCGCGAGGGGCCAATCCTCGTGAGGCGGACGATGCAAGACCTCCTATGGAGCGGCCTTGCCAGGCAGGCTCGCAAGGGGCGGAGAGATCAAGGCAGGGCAAACCTCGTGAGGTCCTCGTGACGTGAGCCATGACGATCGAGACCAAGCGGGCGCCAGCAGGCGCAGTGTCCTTGTTTCCTCTTTGGTGCCAAGGAGGCAAGCGCAGACGCAGAGTACCGAGCCATCAGGCAAAGATTTCCATATTGGTGCAACAAGACCAAGACCAGAAGGACGGCAGGACAGAGGTCACCATGGAGTCCAAGATGGCGTCACCACCAAACCCTTTGGCAGGCGAACACCACCTTTTGTCAGGATAACTTGTACTAGCTGTCCCCTTCCGAATTGGCCATTGTTGGCTCCCTTCCCACTCAATATTTGGGGAGAGGACCAGGGCCTATATAAGTAGAACTAGCCACTAAAGTGAGGGGGACCGGATCAAAAACAAGGGGACGAGAGACAAGTGAGGATAGGCCTCATCACAAGTCCGCAAAACACAAGAACTCCTCAACTTCAGGAGGCAATTCTTCCCCTTGTAACCGTTCTTCATTAGCCCAAGAGGCAATCCACCACCACACTGGAGTAGGGTATTACACCACAACGGTGGCCCGAACCAGTATAAATCTTGTGCCTTTCTGTGTTGTGAGTTCGTTGAGTTCGTCTGCGAGATCTTAGAGAGCTAGGGCGTGGATCGATAGGGAGCGCACGCACCCCAGTGTTCGAACCCCAAGGGTTTGCCGGAACCCAAGATCCGACAGTAACAAGATTGGCATGGCATGTAGAGAGTGAGTACTTAGTACTCTATTTCGATATAGACATGTCCCCAAAGATTAAAGATATGCAATGAATTCCAAGGATTTTCTTCCCTTAGATATGAACTCTTTCTCCCCCGGAATCTGATATTGGATAATGGGAGAAGGTAGGGTAAAGAAAATCAAAAAAAGAAACATATGCTAACATGTCTTTCCCCCTTAAAGACATGTGACTTCTCTCCTCTATGGTTAAAAAGCATCTGGAGAAGCTCAGATGTGCTTTCTCCCTTGTGTGATAAGCTTTGATGTGCTCTCTCTCTCTCCCCCTTTGACATCAATTTCCAAGAAGGGATCTTCTAGACCATGAGTCATATAGGTCTGGTCCTCGAGTCACATTACAAAGCAGCATGTAATATAAGATGCTAGTAGAGGATAAGAATCATCGAGTGGAGCTGGAGAAGAAATGACAATGGTAAGGGCAAAATGTTTTCTTACTAGTGAAATCGGTAATGCCGAGCTATTTTCATCGGTGACACCAAGTTGGAGATGTCATAGATGATCCATATCGGTCAGACCGGGTTTGTCCTTGTTGGTTGTACCGATGAACAATCTATGAAACAATATTGTAGTTCTGTCCAACCGAGGGGCAGAAATCGGTGAGACCGAGTTCAATGCAGAGGAAACATTTTGTCATCTGAGCTCACTTAGCAAATAAGATCTCACAAGGATTTCTAGGGAATAAACTGAAAGATTTGCAATGAATTAGATGCAGAGAATGCAGAAAATAACAAAGAAAATAAAATAAATCTAGATGAAGTGAAAAGGAAATAAACAAGCTAGGCACAAAAGCAAGAACACATAGAAATACTAGAGAACTTCATCTAGAAGGGGTTGGCGACAAAGTCACCTATGTTAGAGTATATTGACTGAGGACTGAAGTGAGAACACTTGATCATAGGTCATACTCATCGTTTAAGCTCAAAATGGGGTTACCATTTTTCATTTAAGCATTTTGATGTATTCACATCTTGTTGAGATGCTTTGACCCATGACTTGGGGTAAAGCTTCTCTAAGATGGAATAACATACCTTGGGTGGTGTTGAACTTGTGTTGGATGCTCAAGGTTGATGTAGTTCATCAAGAGTTGGGAGCACCACTTGTAGTTTGAGTTCATCTACCTACATGGGTTAGTTTTGCAAGGAAGAGCAGTTGTGTATCCAAATTGACAATCATGAAACTTGATACCAAATGAAATTTGATATGTTGAAATTGTCAAAGGATATGTTGCAAGGGTTCATGCTTCCTTGTCTTCAACCACCATATTGTAGAGTCTTGGTAATGTAGATATTTCTCAAGATGTGAGTGAGTTGCAGTCTCATTGATTTGGATTCATCCAAGTACCTGTCGGATTTCGGGTTCTGCAGACCCTTGAGAGGTTCAAACTCCGGGGTGCGTGTGAAGAACTCAACCTTCCCAGTCTGCCTACTCGCCAATCTCTCGACCTAACTCGATGAACAGGAAGGAAACGAGACACAACAGTTTACCTAGGTTCGGGCCACCTCACGGTGTAAAACCCTATTCCTGCTTTGTGGTGGATTGGCCTCGAGGGGCCGAGGATGAACTAGTATAGTGGGAGAACAACCTCAGGAGGAAGAGTGTTCTTGGGCTCGAGCAAACTGGTGAGTGTGAGGATGGAATGGATCTCATCCGGTCCCTCCCTATGGTGGTGGCTAAGTCCTACTTATAGTGGCCTTCGTCCTCTTCCCAAAATGAAGGCAGGAAGGGTTCCCACAACGGCCAAATTCGTAGGGAGACAACTAGTACATGTTATCCTGACAAAAGTAGTCTTCGCCTGCAAAAGCCTCTAGTCGTGACGCCGTGGTGGGCTCGGCGAGGACCCCCGTCCTGCCATCCTGGCAGTTTTGGTCTTGTTGCACCGGAATGGAAACCTTTGGCTGATTCCTC
This sequence comes from Triticum urartu, assembly GCF_056163025.1. Lineage (NCBI taxonomy): Eukaryota > Viridiplantae > Streptophyta > Magnoliopsida > Poales > Poaceae > Triticum > Triticum urartu. Next base: position 366,150,121 of record NC_141876.1, on the reverse strand, counting down.
AGGACTTCGCGCCTACGCTGGCCTCCTTAGCACCAAAGAGGAAACTGTTACACTACGCCCGCTGGTGCCCACCTGGCCTTGGTCGTCGTGGCTCACGTCATCCGAACCTCACGAGGTGAAGCCATCATAGAAATCTCCACTCCTCGGAAGCCAGCCCGAGGAGGCCGCTCCTGGTGGAGGTCTTAGTGCACTACTGTAGGTTGCTGCTAACATGACACTACTATTAGAGACCCTTCGATGAAACTGTGTGCGATGCAATAATCACAAAAGGTGGTGTAAAATAACCGTCAAAAAAGGTGCAAACCATTTGCGATGACGCATGCATAAAACATGGTTCAAATTTTAGTTACGCGTGCGATGTAGGGCATACGGTTCAGTTCAATTAACTGTTTGCGATGTGGTAGAACAAAAGAAACGGGCAGCCAGATGAAGGCGTGTGCGATATACAACTTATGGTTCACTCAGATGAACTGTTTGTGATTAGGCAACACAACAGAAATGGTCAGCTAGGTCAAGGTGTGTGCGATATACGACATACGGTTCACTCGGATGAACTGTTTTCGTTTAGGCAATGCAATAGAAACGGTTCAACCAGACCAAGGTGTGTGCAATGGAGGGCATACAGTTCATTCCAATAAACTGTTTGTGTTGAGCCAAGAGAACAAAAACGTTTCACATAAACAAGATGTGTGTAATACATGGCAAACATCCAATTACATAGGTGGCTAATACACACATGACATTTCCACACACCAAAGTAAACTATTACATGCATAATTAACTAGGATAAACGATCATCTGATTATCATCTACTTCTTGTGCCAGCTCGACGTTCCTTCTATGCTAAGTTTCCATTAATTGATGGCACTTTATGAACACGCCATCGTTTCCCGCCATTTCCTCACTGGTTTCCTGCCACCCAGCGATACTGCGCATAAACCTAGGCAACGCGTGACGCATCCACCTTTTCCAAGCGCAGTAAGCGCAGCCTGTAGAGCATCCACCTTTTCCAAGCGCAGTAAGCGCAGCCTGGAGGCAATAAGCGCAGCCTGTAGAGCATCCACCTTTTCCAAGCATGCTTGCCCACCAAAGTGCCACCTCTGCAATCAACCTTGTCGACAAGGAAAACGAGCAGGCGCCACAACCCATTGAGATCGAGGCGCTCCCTGGAAACGCGATGGATGACGCCATGATGCGCGTCATCGCCAGGGTTGAGCAGACCCTTGGCGCTTGGCGCTTCAACGCCGCGGATCAAGATAGGCATGTCAGTGCCGACAAGGTGCAGCTCGCCGCACAATATGATCGATGGCACGCCGCAGAGCAAGCTAGGCACGTCTGCGCTGATAGGCTGTGGCTCGCCACACGGCGAGACCGTTGGAGCGCCGCAGAGCGAGAGGCGTGGCACGCCGCACAGCAAGAGCGGATCCATCAGCGCTTGCCTGCTGTCGACAGGGCGTCGTAGCTGGGTACACGTCCCGTTAGTACCCCCATTCCTCGCTAGGAGTGGGCATAGGCCCTCTGCGCCGTACTTGCACCAGAGGTCGGCCGTGCCGTACTTGCACCGGACGCCTTCCGCACCGTTCCCCTTGTCCATGGCCCGCTCGATGCCAATGCGCTGGTCGGTAGGCTCGACCATCTCCTTGGCCCAGGTGTCCACCTGGGCGTAATAGAGGAACATGGCCATCGCATCCTCGAGCTGGTGATCTCCGATGAAATAGGCAACTTGGATCTCGAGATCACATTCCAGATGTACCGCGAGCATGTCGACCGCTTGGACGAATGCTTGCACGAGTTCAGGCAGAGCCAAGAGCTACCGTAGGCAAGGGCTGTTGGTCATGGTCTCATGGACGCATTTTATTTTGTTGAGTCGTTTTGACGTGAATAGCTATGTATTCACAGCCATCATATTATTGCTTGGTTTATTGCTTTGTTTCAATGTGTGTACTTTGTTTTCCGTTCTTATATGTTCTATTTCAATGTGTGTATATACGCTTTCCATTCTGTATATGTGGATGATAACAGCTAGATTCAAATTAGTATACAAAAATAGATAGGAAATGGAATTCATAATATATATACTCCCTCCATTCCTAAATATTTGTCTTTCTAGAGATTTCAAATGACTACCACATACGGATGTATATAGACATATTTTAGAGTGTAGATTCACTCATTTTGCTCTGTATGTAGTCACTTGTTAAGATCTCTAGAAAGACAAATATTTAGGAACAGAGGGAGTATACATTAATTGTTCATTAGTTCATCATAGAATATACATATAATATCATCACATATACATGATGATACTTAACTAGTAGGTACAATGCATAGAATTGTAAATGAACAATACTAAAACTAATAATCCCTCCTAGGGTCAGTATTCCAGCAGCCCCTCGCCAGCAGCTCCCTGGTGCGCGGCGTCTTCCCAGTGCAGAGGCAGTACTCTGCCTCCTCCGCCTCGCAGCGCTTGACATATCGATCTGCCTCTTGCTGGAGGATGCATGCAAATGATCTTGCCATTTCGTTGGGTGCCCACCGGAGCTCCTCGTCGGTGGCACCTCCACGCAGCGACGTCGCACCCAATGCCTATGACCTTCCTCGCGAAGTACCCTTCTTCATACACCTCCTCCGCCGCCTCCTTTTTCTAGGAGGCATCATGGACTTCACAGGCCGCCTGGTACCTCGCTTCCTCCTCCGCCATCTCCTTCTTGAACACCACTTGCCTGGATTTTTCTGCCGGTGGCGGCGACTTCGACAGATAAAGATTGTACTGGCCCCAAAACCAAGACAAAGTTGGGGGTCCGGCGCAACCTCGTCCGGTGGTGTATAGGGGTCCTCGTCGTTGCTATTCGAGTGAGCATCATCGGGGGGCGGCAACTCCTCGTCGGCGCGTGAGCATACCGGCGGCGCCATGGAAGAGATTTGAGAGAGAGAGGGCGAGCGAAGGGAGGATGTAGATGAGAATGTAGGCGGGTCGACATGAGCAAGGTAGTATTTACTGGTGGCCGGAATCTAGATCGACGGGAACAGTTCACACACCGGTCGCCGGAATTTACGAGTACTGTAGTTTGAATTACACACGATTCCTGCAGCAAAATCTGTGTGTGAACATAATAGCTAACGGTTTCCAATACAGGACTGTGTCTGATTAATGACCCCCGCCACTCACCTACTAAAACTCAAGCCACGGCATAGAGTGACAATCGTGTGGGGGCCGGTTATCTTGCCAGATCTTTACATTTTCTTTTCTGAACACCAGATATTTACATTGTCTGATGATTTTTTAACTCGCACACAAGTACACAAAAATATGATTTTTTTTTCAAACCGTTATGGTTAGCCGTTGCATGTAGATGTAGTTCCAATTTGAATTACGGTCATTAAATGGCTAGAAAATCAATTAAATGTCTTTAAAAGGTCAAATGAACACCAGATGTTTTCACATGACAGTTGTAGTTGTGCACGTTAAACATAGAAAAAATTTGAAGGACATAAGAGGAAGCTATCTCCTATTCGTCATCAAACATGCATTGTTCCATCTGAGAAGCACGAGCCTTCTAGTGAGTTGCTCCGGTTTGTGACGGGTTGTGTCCAAAATTCGTCAAATAGGCCAATTTTTTTACCACATCATCTTGGTGGCATGACATTACATCAAGCAAAGTTTCATGTTTTTCTGATCATTTATTAATTTTTTGGAATTAAAATGCCATGGCACTCCATGCATGTGCCCATGCCGTGACACCAATATGTTTGAAAATTCCTTCTAATTTAGTACAAAAGGAATTAACTCGCACACAAGTACACAAATATGGATTTTCAAACCGTTATGGTTAGGCATTGCATGTAGATGTAGTTCAAATTTGAATTACGATCATTAAATGGCTAGAAAATCAGTTAAATGTCTTTAAAAGGTTAAATGACCCGTAAAATTTTCCAAATTTTCACATGACAGTTGTATTAGTGCATGTTAAACGTAGAAATTTTTTTGAAGGCCATAAGAGGAAGCTATCTCCCGTTCGTCATCAAACATGCATTGTTCCCTCTCGGAACCACGAGCCTTCTAGTGAGTTGCTCTGGTTTGTGAGGGTGGTGTGTCCAAACTTTCGTCTAACAGGCCAATTTTTTTACCACATCATCTTGGTGGCATGACATTACTTCAAGCAAGGTTTCATGTTTTTCTGATCATTTTTTAATTTTTTGGAATTAAAATGCCATGGCACTCCATGCATGTGTCCATGCCGTGAGACCAATATGTTTGAAAATTCCTTCTAATTTACTGCACATGGAATTAACTCGCACACAAGTACACAAATATGATTTTCAAACCGTTATGGTTACCTGTTGCATGTAGATGTAGTTTAGATTTGAATTACGGTCATTAAATGGCTAGAAAATCACTTAAATGTCTTCAAAAGGTTAAATGACCCCTGAAATTTTTCAAATTTTCACATGACACTAGTATTTGTGCATGTTACACATAGAAAAAATATGAAGGCCGTAAGAGGAAGCTATCTCCCGTTCATCATCAAACATGCATTGTTCCCTCTCGGAACCATGAGCCTTCTAGTGAGTTGCTCCCGTTTGTGAGGGGTGTATGTCCAAACTTTCGTCACACATGCTAAATTCTTTGCCACATCATCTTGGTGGCATGACATTACAACAACCAAGGTTTCCTGTGTTCCTGACATTTTTTAATTTTTTGGAATTTAAATGCCATGGCACTCCATGTTTAATTGTGTCATAGCCGTTAGACCAATATGTTGAAAATTCCTTCTAATTTATTGCACATGGAATTAAATTGCACACAAGTACACAAAATATGACTTTTCAAACTGTTATGGTTAGCTGTTGCATGTACATGTAGTTCAAATTTCAATTACGATCATTAAGTGGCTAGAAAATCACTGAAATGTCTTAAAAGGTCAAATGACCCCTGAAATTTTCCAAAATTTGACATGACAGTTGTATTAGTACTACAAATTTTCTCATACATTTAAAACACCATCCGTTGCCACGTTACTCCAAATTCATCTTTCACAGCTAATAGAAAATATCTACAACATCACACTCAATTGTTTTCTAGGAACCGTTTGAGATGAAAATATCTGGGTCTATTTAAGTCTTCCTCCTGAAGCATCGCCGGCTCGTATGCTCCAATGCCGGCAACCCCCGAATCCACCAATCCGACCCCATTCCCGCACCCCCTTCTTGCAAAGATGACACCGTGGAAACGCTTCGTGAAGGCCCATATGATGTCCGTGTCCCCCCCCCCGAGCGCCGCCGCCTGCGCCGAGAGCGCGGCCGCCTACGTCGAGAGTGCTGCCGCATCCGCATTCAAAGCGACTGCTTCCGCCAAGAGGGCCTCTGCGGCAGCAGATAGGGCAGCTGTAGTAACCAAGACGGTTGCAGCAGCTGCTGCGATGGCGGCTGCAAACGTCGAGAGCGCTCGAGCTGCCGTCTGTGCCGCCGATGTCGCCCTAGCCCGGGTCATGGCCATCCATGCCAAGATCGAGGATGCACACGCCAAGATATTCCTGGCCACCTCGGAATCCAACATGCAACCCACGTCCAAAAAGGCGGCGGTGGCCATGGAGCACCTGCTTCCTCATGAGGTCGCCGAGCAGGAGCTGGAGATGCAGGAGGTGGCGGAGATCGAGGAGCGCTGGGAGGAGGAGTTGCGCATGGCCGAGGTCGAGGTAGAGAAGAGTCTGTCCGTCGGGGAATCAGCGATGGAGTACCAACGCGAGCTCTGACGCAGCCACTACTACAAGTACTACAACCTTGAGGGCGGCGCAGAGGACGAGGACAAGGACGTGGTCGACTTCAGTAGGGGGGACGCGGAGTCCACCAACGGCGGCATGTCGCCAGGACAAGTCATCGACGTCTCATCTCACACCAGCGATGCATAGGCCGGCATGGCGGCAGATTTGTTAAATTATTCGTACTTAGGCTTTGTTTTTAATGCAAGTCTTTTGTTAGAGAAGTGTTTAGGTTAACTGGCTCTACTTAATTACTAAAATTGCTTGATTCAATAAGTGTGGTATGTCTGCTGTACGCTCTTTTGTGGGCCCAAATTAGCAAGCAATGTTAAATTATGCAATGACATACCCGGGGAAATTTCCACCAAAATTTGAATTATCAAACACATCCCATGCGCGTAAAGCAGAAGAATCATTTGCGATGCACACAATCGTTCAAAGTGAATGGTCTGGTGGCACCACGTGCAAAGCTTCCCTCCACATTTCCAAAATTTTGGCCTACCACCAACATATCTACCCCCGCCCCCTGCTACCTCTTGAGCATGCGTTGCTTTTCCCTTGAAGAGGAAAGGTGATGTACCAAAGTAGCGTAAGTATTTCCCTCGGTTTTGAGAACCAAGGTATCAATCCAGTAGGAGACAACACACAAGTCACCTCATACCTACACGAACAATCAAGAGCCTTGCAACAAATGCGATAAAGGGGTTGTCAATCCCTTCATGGTCACTCGCAAAAGTGAGATCTAATAGAGATAGTAAAGTAAATATTTTTGGTATTTTTGTTGTATAGATTGGAAAGTAAAGATTGCAAAATAGTAAATGAGATGCGATGTAAATAAAAGAGATGTAATATAATAGGAAAGAGACCCGGGGGCCATAGGTTTTACTAGTGGCTTCTCTCAAGATAGCATGTATTACGGTGGGAGAACAAATTATTGCCGAGCAATTGATAGAAAAGCGTATAGTTATGAAGATATCTAAGGCAATGATCATGAATATAGGCATCACGTCCGTGTCAAGTAGACCAAAATGATTCCGCATATACCACTATCACTCCACACATTGACCACTATCTAGCATGCATCTAGAGTATTAAGTTCGTAAGAACGGAGTAACTCATTAAGCAAGATGACATGATGTAGAGGGATAAACTCAAGCAATGTGATATAAACCCCATATTTTTATCCTCGATGGCAACAATACAATACTTGCCTTGCTGCCCCTACTGTCACCGGGAAAGGACAATGCAAGATTGAACCCAAAGCTAAGCACTTCTCCCACTGCAAGAAAGATCAATCTAGTGGGCCAAACTAAACCGATAATTCGAAGAGACTTGCAAAGATATCAAATCATGCATATAAGAATTCAGAGAAGAACCAAATAATATTCATAGATAATCTTGTTCATACATCCAAAATTCATCTGATCTCGGCAAACACAACACAAAAGAGTACTACATCGAATAGATCTCCAAGAACATCAAGGAGAACTTTGTATTGAGAATCAAAGAGAGAGAAGAAGCCATCTAGCTAATATGGACCCGAAGGTCTGTGGTAAACTACTCACGCTTCATCGGAGATGCAATGGTGTTGATGTAGAAGCCCTCCGTGATTGATTCCCCCTCCGACAGATCATCGGAAAAGGCCTCAAGATGGTATCTCACGGGTACAGAAGGTTGTGGCAGGGAAAAGTGGTTTCATGGCTCTCTCTGATGTTTCTAGGGTATAAGAGTATATATAGGCGAAAGAAGTACGTTAGTGGTGCTACGAGGGGCCCACGAGGGTGGGGGCGTGCCTACCCCCCTAGGCACACCCTCCTGCCTTGTGGCTTCCTCATGGAGTTCCAGATTTCGACTCCAAGTCTTATGGATTGCTTTCGGTCAAGAAAGATCATCGCGAAGGTTTCATTCCGTTTGGAATCCGTTTGGTATTCCTTTTCTGCAAAACTCTAAAGTAGGCAAAAAAACAGAAACTGGCACTGGGCCTCCGGTTAATAGGTTAGTCCCAAAAATAATATAAAAGAGCATATTAAAGCCCGTTAAACATCCAAAACAGATAATATAATAGCATGGAACAATCAAAAATTATAGATACGTTGGAGATGTATCACCCCCTCCCCCTCCCACCCCCTTTTCTCCCTAACCACAAGTCACATTTCCCCTGTTTCCTCCTTCCTTGCTTCCTTCTAACCTATAGCCGCTTCCTCGCTTGCTTCCTCGCTCTCACCGTCTCGCATCCTACCACCGGGGCCGCGATGGTCTTCTTCAAAGACCTCTCCAGCGGTTCCTCCTCCGACGACTCCTTCACCACCCGGGTATGCCTCTCTTCTCTCTCTCAGGCTATGACTTGGAATGAAGGATTTTTACCCGGTGGTCGATTTGAGTCATTTCTTCCTCTTGTAGCTCCCTAGGACCATCAGTGGCAACGAATGGAGCTGGGTGGCTGAAGATCTATCTGCTCGTTGTCACCATCAATCTCCATGCGTGAAAGCTAGTTGCATTTGAATCTATGGACAGTGGGAGGAAGTTTCTGGCATGTGTAGAGAAGGTTAGACCCTCTTTCGTTGTTACAAATCATTTGCTAGATGTGATTCAGACACTTTCACGGTGCCAACACATTCATACCACACCTTCAACCAAACGCATCCTAAGACAGTGTCACCGTTTGTACCTAGTATCTAAAATTATTGCCATCTCATCAGCGGTGCCATTAGAAAATTATTTGGCACCGGTTCAGCAGTTTGTGCAGCCAACTTTGGTCCACACATCCGTGCAGCCAAGAAGGAAAATACTAAATCTTTATGGCACGAAGGAATTGGGCATCAGAGCAACTAGGTGCTCCGGGGTCCGGGCCCTTGATTTTTTCCGCTGCATCGACTCGCCAGTGCAAGGCACCAGTGCGAGATGTAGCAACAGTTGTCTTTACACCAGTTTTGGCAGACATAGTGGATGGCCTTAGTGCTATTAGTTCTATGTTACTAAATTTGTGCATGTATACACCTGTTAGTATCAATTTGTTGTCATCCAAACACTATCGCTATGATGTTGCAGTTATATTTACCTTCCTCATAAAATGTTCAATTTGTTATTTATTGTACATGAGTAAGAACTTGTAGCATTGTTGTAGTTAATTATAGCTTCTGATGTTCCAAATTTGGTTGTTGTCTCAGTAGCAATTAATTCATTTGCACATTGATCTTTTTGAGAAGATATGTCATAATTAACATGTTTCTTCAGTTTTTCAAAATAAGCATTGGTGATTTTCTATGTTTCTATAAACCCATTTCCCCTACAATTATTACTGGTCTAGTTTTAAATATTATAGGATGAACGGAAGTGTTCTTACTTGGAGTGGGTTGATCAAGAGTGGCCACAGTCTTTGAAGATGTGCCTAGCGAAGCTCTAGAGCATGCATGAGGAAGAGAACAGAGGTAGGCTTAGAGAAAGTGTTGTCAAGTTGAATAATATTTGAAGATGCGGGATAAAAAGAGGAAGGTAGAGAATGAGCTCAGATTTTTAAAATCGGACTTTGCTAAGATGGTGTTGGCGAAGGAGGAGGCACTTTCCTAGTTAGCCGGTGAAAAACAAGTTCTTACTGAACTAAAAGCAAAGGTGGATAAGACGAGCCTGGATGATCTCGATTAGGGAAATGAATATATTGTTCTTATGAAGTTGAACTAGCTATATATTGTACTGTGTTGTTTTCATGTAGCTATCGTACTGTGATGTTATAATATATTTATATGCCTGATATGAAATAGGCAAATAGCTGTTCGATGTGAAATGTGAATTTGCGTAATACTGGAATTATTAATTGTAAATTAATAAACCTGCTAAATGTGTCATGGAACTTTACAAACAGTTCTAGCAGTAAAAACGCTTGTGATTGATAGCCGAATGCCACACAGTTTTCTTCATCAAATCATGTGTGATGTACTTAATAAAAGCAAACAGTTAACCAAGGCAAAGCGTGCGTGATAGTTACACCTTTCACACACGAGCCTACACATAAAACTGTGTGGGATATACATACGAACGGAAACATTTTCCCTGGACCTGGATTGACTGTGTGGGATGTACATAAGAACGGAAACGTATTCCTTGGATTGACTGTGTGTGATATACATACAAACGGAAATGCTTTTCTGGGATTCACCATGTGGGATGTACATACGAACGGAAATGATTGGGTTTCGATGCCTCGCCTGATCGCACATGAGCTCATTTTGCCCCAGCCTGTGTCCCAGGAGGGCCTATCCCCAATGATTTCTAGGTCGTGTGGGAAGGACCCCCCTATCGCCCACACTCACTTGGCGACGGTGCCAAATGTTGTCGCAGAAAGGGGTTAAAAACCGTTTGTATAGCATCGACGCGTACCTGTGGTGTCGTCCGCCTCGCGAGGCTTGGCCCCTCGCGAGGGCCTTGGGATTGTTGATGCTGAAGCTGGGCCATACCAGGCCGTTGGCGAGCCACACCATGGGCCATATGAAGGCAAGTCTGGGTACCCCCTTTCCCAGAACGCCGACGGTAGCCCTCGGGCCCAACGCGCGCTCGAACTTGGCTTCAAGGCGAAGCCAAGGGGCAAGTGCGGAGCGCCATGGGCCTCAACCGCCTACGGACTTGGTTGACGCATGGCGATTGATGGGACATGAGCATCTCCACTTCCCCACGCAGCCTCGGCAACCATTCCACTTGACGAGACTCAGCTGCATGCAGAGAGAAAACCATCATTGCGTGTGATCATGGAGGCCAGCGGTTGGCCTCCCTCCGGCTATATATGAGGAAAGGGGTAGATCCCCCCTCGCTCATCTCCATCTTCTCGCTGCCCGCTCCTTCCTCTTCTTCGTCTCGCCGTCTTGCCGAAGACCTCATGGCGCTGACGAGGAGGTTCTGCGCCACAGAGAAGGGTGATACGTCTCCAACATATCTATAATTTTTGATTGTTCCATGCTATTATATTATCTATTTTGGATGTTTAATGGGATTTAATATGCACGGAGGCCCGGTGCCAGTTTCTGTTTTTTGCCTATATCAGTGTTTCGCAGAAAAGGAATATCAAACGGAACGAAACCTTCGCGAGGATCTTTCTTGGAACAAACGCAATCCAGGAGACTTGCAGTGGAAGTCAGAGATGCAACGAGGCGGCCATGAGGCAGGAGGGCGCTCACGGGGGGGGGGGGGGGGGGGTAGGCGTGCCCCCACCCACGTGGGCCTCTTGTAGCTCCACCGACATACTTATTTCACCTATATATACTCTTATACACTAAAAACATCCACAAGAGACACGAAACCACTTTTCTACCGCTGCAACCTTCTATACCCGTGAAATACCATCTGGGGCCTTTTCCGATGATCTGCCGGAGGGGGATTCGATCACAGAGGGATTCTACATCAACACCATAGCCTCTCCGATGAAGTGTGAGTACTTTACCATAGACCTTCAGGTCCATAGTTAATAGCTAGATGGCTTCTTCTCTGTTTTGTTCTCAATACAAAGTTCTCCTCGATGTTCTTTGAGATCTATTTGATGTAATACTCTTTTGCGGTGTGTTTGCCAAGATCTGATGAATTGTGGGTTTATGAACAAGATTATCTATGAATATTATTTGGTTCTTCTCTGAATTCTTATATGCATGATTTGATATATTTGCAAGTCCCTTCGAATTATTGGTTTAGTTTGGCCTACTAGATTGATCTTTCTTCCAATGGGAGAAGTGCTTAGCTTTGGGTTCAATCTTGTGGTGTCGTTTCCCAGTGACAGTAGGGGCAGCAAGGCACGTATTGTATTGTTGCCATCGAGGATAAAAAGATGGGGTTTATATCATATTGCTTGAGTTTATCCCTCTACATCATGTCATCTTTCTTAATGCGTTACTCCATTCTTATGAACTTAATAACTATGCGCTTTTCTATCAATTGCTCGGCAGTAATTTGTTCACCCACCATAATACATGCTATCTTGAGAGAAGCCACTAGTGAAACATATGGCCCACGGGTCTCTTTCCTATTATATTACATCTCTTTTATTTACATAACATCTCGTTTACTATTTTGCAATCTTTACTTTCCAATCTATACAACAAAAATACCAAAAATATTTACTTTACTATCTCTATTAGATCTCACTTTTGCGAGTGATCGTGAAGGGATTGACTACCCCTTTATCACATTGGTTGCAAGGTTCTTGATTGTTTGTGCAGGTACTAGGTGACTTGTGCGTTGTCTCCTAGTGGATTGATACCTTGGTTGTCAAAAATTGAGGGAAATACTTACGCTACTTTGCTGCATCACCCTTTCCTCTTCAAGGGAAAACCAACGCAAGCTCAAGAGGTAGCAAGAAGGATTTCTGGCGCCATTGCCGGGGAGATCTATGCTCAAGTCAAGACATACCAAGTACCCATCATAAACTCTTCTCCCTCACATTACACTATTTGCCATTTTCCTCTCGTTTTCCTCTCCCCCACTTCACCTTTGCCATTTTATTCGCCCCTCCTCCGTTCGCCTCTTTTCGCTTGCCTCTTGTGTGTCCATGTGTTAGATCTTTTATTTTCCCTCATGGATAGTTCCCCTATCATTGTTAACACTCCCGATAATGAAGTTCTTAATTTTAAACAAAGGGAGGGGGAAATCTAAAAGATGCTTGGTATAGAATTTGCAATGCTCAAAATAGATCTACTAAAAAGCAATCTACTACCGTTCTTCTTCGGAATTTTTACGTAGGCATCACTCCTTGGTATAGATATGTTCTTGCACCATTACCAGAGGGAATTACTTGGGAATCCATACTTTTGTTTCTTATAATGCTATCATAGATTTGTTAGGCCCACCACCTCTTTTGGTCAATGGAACTATTTTATCTTTGGAACATGTGATGCAAAGGCTTGATATTATTGAAAATGAAATTGCCGCTATAGAGTTAATCGAAAATTTGGATAAAAAGATCCACAACCAAATTACTCAATATGGATCTAAGGTAGGAGTTACTCTGGAAAATATTAAAGAAAAGGAACCCGTAGTCAATGAGAAGATAGATCAAGATTCCACTAGAATTGATAAACTCGAAGATCTTATTACCAACCTGGGGTCCGCTTTCTCCGCCGTTAAAAATACCTCAAATCCTCCTCCTACCAAAGTTGCCAAGTTTATCTATGTTCCTAAAAATAAGGGTGAATCATCTAGTAAGAAAAATGAAGACCTCAAATCAATAAGTGTTTACCCCAACTTTTTAGATATCATTAAGGAACCTTTTGCTACAAATGAATTTCTTGATTTCCTACCTAGGAGTTTGATCATTAGTAAAAACATGGAACCTCCTAAGGGTTATAAGTGTTCAATTGAAGAATTGCATCCCAAAGATGACAATACTTAGATCTATTCTTGCTTTTATGCCTAGCTAGGAGCGTTAAACGATAGCGCTTGTTGGGAGGCAACCCAATTTTATTTTTGTTCCTTGATTTTTGTCCCTGTTTAGTAATAAATAAATCATCTATCCTCTGTTATGATTGTATTTTTTATGTTTTAATTAGTGTTTGTGCCAAGTAAAGCCTTTAGGATCTTCTTGGGTGATTGTTGTTTGATCTTGGTGATAAAAACAGAAAGTATGCACTCACGAGAATAATTTTCATTTCTTACCAGAGAGCGATAAAATACCAATTCCAACTGCATTAGTTCCACATACAGATTAATTAGGTCATCCTATTTTTTCAGAATTTTTGGAGTTACACAAGTATTCAAAACCTCCAGATTGATACACACTGTTCTGTTTTTGACAGATTCTGTTTTTTGTGTGTTGTTTACTTATTTTGATGAATCTATGGCTAGTATCAGGGGGTATGAACCATAGAGAAGTTGGAATACATTAGTTTAAACACCAATATAAATAAAGAATGAGTCATTACAGTACATTAAAGTGGTGTTTTGTTTTCTTATACTAACGGAGCTCATGAGATTTTCTGTTAAGTTTTGTGTAGTGAAGTTTTCAAGTTTTTGGTAAAGATTTGATGGATTCTGGAACAAGGAGTGGCAAGAACCTAATCTTGGGGATGCCCAAGGCACCCCAAGGTAAAATTCAAGGACAACCAAAAGCCTAAGCTTGGGGATGCCCAGGGCACCCCAAGGTAAAATTCAAGGACAACCAAAAGCCTAAGCTTGGGGATGCCCCGGGAGGCAACCCCTCTTTCGTCTTCGTCTATCGGTAACTTTACTTGAGACTATATTTTTATTCACCACATGTTATGTGTTTTTCTTTGAGCGTCTTGTATGATTTTAGTCTTTGCTTTGTGTTTACCACAATATTCCTTGCTGTACACACCTTTTGGGAGAGACACACATGAATCAGAATTTATTAGAATACTCTATGTGCTTCACTTATATCTTTTGAGCTAGATGATTTTGCTCGAGTGCTTCACTTATGTATTTTGAGAGCATGGTGGTGGTTTTATTTTATAGAAATTATTGATCTCTCATGCTTCATTTATATTATTTTGAGAGTCTTTTAGAACAGCATGGTAATTTGCCTTGGCTACAAAATTAGTCCTAATATGATAGGCATCCAAGATAGGTATAATAAAAACTTTCATATAGAGTGCATTGAATACTATGAGAAGTTTGATACTTGATGATTGTTTTGAGATATGAAGATGGTGATATTAGAGTCATCATAGTTGAGTATTTTTGAATTTGAGAAATACTTGTGTTGAGGTTTTCAAGTACCGTAGCATGCACGTGTGGTAACCGTTGTGTAACAAATTTGAAGCATGAGGTGTTTCTTTGATTGTCCTCCTTATGAGTGGCGGTCGGGGACGAGCGATGGTCCTTTCCTACCAATCTATCTCCCTAGGAGCATGCGCGTAGTGCTTGGTTTTGATGACTTGTAGATTTTTGCAATAAGTATGTGAGTTCTTTATGACTAATGTTGAGTCCATGGATTATACACACTCTCACCCTTCCATCATTGCTTGCCTCTTTGGTACCGTGCATTGCCCATTCTCACCTCGAGAGTTGGTGCAAACTTCGTCGGTGCATCCAAACCCCATGATATGATACGCTCTATCACACATAAGCCTCCTCATATCTTCGTCAAAACAGCCACCATACCTACATATTATGGCATTTCCATAGCCATTCCGAGATATATTGCCATGCAACTTTCCACCGTTCCGTTTATTATGACACGCTTCATCATTTTCATATTGCCTTGCATGATCATGTAGTTGACATCGTATTTGTGGCAAAGCCACCGCTTATAATTTTTTATACATGTCACTCTTGAATCATTACACATCTCGGTACATCGCGGGAGGCATTCATATAGAGTCATATTTAGTTCTAGTATCGAGTTGTAATTTTTGAGTTGTAAATAAATAGAAGTGTGATGAAATCATTATTAGAGCATTGTCCCTGTGTGAAGAAAAAAAAAGAAAGGCCAAAAAAAGAGAAGGCCTAAAAAAGAGAAAAAGAGAGAAGGGACAATGTTACTATCCTTTTTCCACACTTGTGCTTCAAGGAAGCACCATGGTCTTCATGATAGATAGTCTCTTATTTTATCACTTCCATATACAAGTGGGAATTTTCATTATAGAACTTGGCTTGTATATTCCAACAATGGGCTTTCTCAAAATGCCCTAGGTCTTCGTGAGCAAGCAAGTTGGATGCACACCCACTTAGTTTCTTCTGTTGAGCTTTCATACATTTATAGCTCTAGTGCATCCGTTGCATGGAAATCCCTACTCCTCGCATTGACATCAATTGATGTGCATCTCCATAGCCCATTGATTAGCTGCGTCGATGTGTGACGAAAGTGAAGCATGCCAAACTATATGATTTTGTAGGGATGAGCTTTCTTTGGCTATGTTATTTTAAGAAGACACAATTGCTTGGTTAGTATGCTTGAAGTATTATCATTTTTATGTCAATATTAAACTTTTGTCTTGAATCTTTTGGATCTGAATATTCATGCCACAATAAAGAAAATTACATTGAAAATTATGTTAAGAAGCATTCCACAACAAAAATTCTGTTTTTATCATTTACCTACTCGAGGATGAGCAGGAATTAAGCTTGGGGATGCTGATACGTCTCCAACGTATCTATAATTTTTCATTGTTCCATGCTATTATAATATCTGTTTTGGATGTTTAATGGGCTTTACTATGCACTTTTATATTATTTTTGGGACTAATCTATTAACCGAAGGCCCAGTGCAAGTTTTTGTTTTTTGCCTATTTCAGTGTTTCACAGAAAAGGAATATCAAACGGAACGAAACCTTCGCGAGGATATTTCTTGGAACAAACGCAATCCAGGATACTTGGAGTGGAAGTCAGAGACGCAACGAGGCGATCACGAGTCAGGACGGCGTGCACAGGGGGTAGGCACGCCCCCACCCTCATGGGCCCCTTGTAGCTCCACCGACGTACTTTTTTCGCCTATATATACTCTTATACCCTAAAAACATCCAGGAGTGCCACGAAACCACTTTTCCACCACTGCAACCTTCTGTACCCGTGAGATCCCATCTGGGGCCTTTTCCGGCAATCTGCCGGAGGGGGATTCGATCACAGAGGGATTTTACATCAACGCCATAGCCTCTCCGATGATGTGTGATTACTTTACCACAGACCTCTGGGTCCATAGTTATTAGCTATATGGCTTCTTCTCTCTCTTTGGTTCTCAATACAAAGTTC
This sequence comes from Triticum urartu, assembly GCF_056163025.1. NCBI lineage: Eukaryota > Viridiplantae > Streptophyta > Magnoliopsida > Poales > Poaceae > Triticum > Triticum urartu. Next base: position 366,133,682 of record NC_141876.1, on the reverse strand, counting down.
TCCTTGATGTTCTTGGAGATCTATTCGATGTAATACTTTTTGCGGTGTGTTTGCCGAGCTCCAATGAATTTTGGATTTATGGTCAAGTTTATCTATGAACAATATTTGGTTCTTCTCTGAATTCTTATATGCATGATTTGATATATTTGCAAGTCCCTTCGAATTATTGGTTTAGTTTGGCCTACTAGATTGATCTTTCTTCCAATGGGAGAAGTGCTTAGCTTTGGGTTCAATCTTGTGGTGTCGTTTCCCAGTGACAGTAGGGGCAGCAAGGCACGTATTGTATTGTTGCCATCGAGGATAAAAAGATGGGGTTTATATCATATTGCTTGAGTTTATCCCTCTACATCATGTCATCTTGCCTAAAGCATTACTCTGTTCTTATGAACTTAATACTCTAGATGCATGTTGGATAGCGGTCGATGTGTGGAGTAGTAGTAGTAGATGCAGAATCGTTTCGTTCTACTTAACACAGACGTCATGCCTATATTTCATAATCATTGCCTAGATATTCTCATAACTATGCACTCTTCTATCAATTGCTCGGCAATAATTTGTTCATCCACCGTAATACGTGCTATCATGAGAGAAGCCACTTGTAAACCTATGGCCCCTGGGTCTCTTCCTTATTATATTGCATCTCTTTTTATTATCGCATCTCGTTTACTATTTTGCAATCTTTACTTTCCAATCTATACAACAAAAATACCAAAGATATTTATCTTATTATCTTTATCAGATATCATTTTCGTAAAGTGACCATGAAGGGATTGACAACCCCTTTATCGTGTTGGTTGCGAGGTTATCTCCTACTAGATTGATACCTTGGTTCTCAAAAACTGAGGGAGATACTTACGCTACTTTGCTGCATCACCCTTTCCTCTTCAAGGGAAAACCAACGCATGCTCAAGAGGTAGCAAAGGGGAAGGCCCCAAGGAGGGGCCAGGTTCGCCACTACCCAAGAGGGGCCACAGACGCAACCGTAAGCATGCCGCAACCTCGGCGGTGGTCCCCAGTGGCACAGGCGCACTCCTCCAAGAGCTGGTGCTGCCTCTGGCGGCCGCAGCGGCCGCGGCGGCGCTTCTCCTTGTGGCGGGTGGCGCCATGGCCGAGGAAGCTCCTACAAAGGAGGGAGGCGCGCCATGGTGGCCTGACCTCCTCGGCCACGCTTCCACTCGGCGGACGCGTTCCTGGAGTTTGTCATGTGGTCGGAGAGGCCTGCGGGCACCTGTCTCCCGCTCCCACGCTTCTTTGCGGGTGCGCTTCCTATTGCAGGGCTCGGCGGCCTCTGGATGCTGATACGTCTCCAACGTATCTACTTTTTCTCACACTTTTCCTCTTGTTTTGGACTCTATTTTGCATGTGTTTGAGTGAAACTAACCCCGGACTGACGATGTTTTCAGCAGAACTACCATTGTGTTGTTTTTGTGCAGAAATAGAAGTTCTCAGAATGGAGTGAAACTTTGCGAGGAATTTTTATATAATATATAAAAATTTCTAGAGCCATGACCTACCGGAGAGGAGCCCCTGGGTGGGCACAACTCACGAGGGCGCGCCCCCCTCTCCTAGCGCGTCTAGGTGGGTTGTACCCACCTGGTGGACCCGCAGACCTCAACCCTGACACTATAAATTCCTATTTCGAAGAAAAAAATAAGGGAGAAATAATTATCGCGATCCACGAGAAGGAGCCGCCGCCAAGCCCTGTTCTTCCTCGGGAGGGCAGATCTGGAGTCCGTTTGGGGCTCCGGAGAGGGCGATCTTCGTTCTTCATCATCACCAACCCTTCTCCATCGCCAATTCCATGACGCTCCCCCACCGGGAGTGAGTAATTCCTTCGTAGGCTCGCTGGTCAGTGAGGAGTTGGATGAGATTCATCATGTAATCGAGTTAGTTTTGTTAGGGCCTGATCCCTAGTATCCACTATGTTCTTAGATTGATGTTGCTATGACTTTGCTATGCTTAATGCTTGTCACTTTGGGCCCGGGTGCCATGATTTCAGATCTGAACCGTTTATGAATTCATCATTGTATCCATGTTCTAGATCCGATATTGCAAGTTATAGTCACCTACTACGTGTTATGATTCGGCAACCCCGGTGTGACAATAACCGGGCCCACTCCTAGTGATGACCGTAGTTCGAGGAGTTCATGTATTCATTATGTGTTAATGCTTTGTTCTGGTTCTCTATTAAAAGGAGGCCTTAATATCCCTTAGTTTCCAATATGGTGAAGGAAATATGCCCTAGAGGCAATAATAAAGTTTTTATTTATATTCCTTATATCATGATAAATGTTTATTATTCATGCTAGAATTGTATTAACCGGAAACTTAGTACATGTGTGAATACATAGACAAACAGGATGTCACTAGTATGCCTCTACTTAACTAGCTCGTTGAATCAATGATGGTTATGTTTCCTAACCATAGACATGAGTTGTCATTTGATTAACGGGATCACATCATTAGAGAATGATGTGATTGACTTGACCCACCCGTTAGCTTAGCACGATGATCGTTTAGTTTGTTGCTATTGTTTTCTCCATAACGTATACATGTTCCTATGACTATGGGATCATGCAACTCCCGAATACCGGAGGAACACTTTGTGTGCTACCAAACGTCACAACGTAACTGTGTGATTATAAAGGTGCTCTACAGGTGTGTCCGATGGTGTTTGTTGAGTTGGCATAGATCGAGATTAGGATTTGTCACTCCGATTGTCAGAGAGGTATCTCTGGGCCCTCTCGGTAATGCACATCACTATAAGCCTTCCAAGCAATGTGACTAATGAGTTACTTACGGGATGATGCATTACAGAACGAGTAACAAGACTTGCCAGTAACGAGATTGAACTAGGTATTGAGATACCGACGATCGAACCTCGGGCAAGTAACATACCGATGACAAAGGGAAGAACGTATATCATTATGCGGTTTGACCGATAAACATCTTCGTAGAATATGTGGGAGCCAATATGAACATCCTGGTTCCGCTATTGGTTATTTACCGGAGACGTGTCTCGGTCATGTCTACATAGTTCTCAAACCCGTAGGGTCCGCACGCTTAACATTCAATGACGATCGGTATTATGAGTTTATGTGTTTTGATGTACCGAAGGTAGTTCGGAGTCCCGGATGTGATCACAGACATGACGAGGAGTCTCGAAATGGTCAGATATAAAGATTGATATATTGGACGGCTATATTCGGACACCGGGAGTGTTCCGGGTGATTTCAGAGAAAATCGGAGTACCGGAGGGTTAGCGGAACCCCCCCCCCCCCCCCAAGGAGAACTAATGGGCCACATGGGCCTTAGTGGAGAGAGAGAGGGCCGGGCCAGGCAGGCCGCGCGCCCCGTCCCCCGCTGGTCCGAATTAGACTAGGGAAGGGGGCGGAGCCCCCCTTTCCTTCTCCATCTCCTCCTTCCTTTCCCCTCCTAGTAGGAGTAGGAAAGGGGAGTCCTACTCCTACTAGGAGGAGGACTCCTCCTCTCCTGGCGTGCCCCAAGGGCCAGCCGGCCTCCCCCTTGGTCCTTTATATACGAGGGTAGGGGCACCCTAGAACACACAAGTTGATTGTTTCCAGCCGTGTGCGGTGCCCCCCTCCACCATAATCCACCTCGGTCATATCGTAGCGGTGCTTAGGCGAAGCCCTGTTCCGGTAGCATCATCATCACCGTCATCATGCCATCCTGCTGACGAAGCTCTCCCTCGACAATCTGCTAGAACGTCAGTTTGTGGGACGTCACTGAGCTGAACGTGTGCAGATCACGGAGGTGCCGTACTTTTGGTACTAGGATTGGTCGATCATGAAGACGTACGACTACATCAACCGCGTTGTCATAACGCTTCCACTTATGGTCTACGAGGGTACGTAGACAATACTCTCCCCTCTCATTGATATGCATCACCATGATCTTGCGTGTGCATAGGATTTTTTTTGAAATTACTACGTTCCCCAACAGTAGCATCCGAGCCAGGTTTATGCGTAGATGTTATATGCATGAGTAGAACACAAAGGAGTTGTGGGCGTGGGTATATACATATTGCTTGCCGTCACTAGTTGATTCTTGATTCAACGGTATTGTTGGATGAAGCAGCCCAGACCGACATTACGCATATGCTTACGCATGACTGGTTCTACCGACGTGCTTCACACATAGGTGGCTGGTGGGTGTCAGTCTCTCCAACATTAGTTGAATCGGATTCAATGAACATGGTTCTTTCTGAAGATCAAAAATCAATCACTATACCGCGTTGTGGTTTTTGATGCGTAGGTAAGAACGGTTCTTGCTCAGCCCATAGCAGCCACGTAAAACTTGCAACAACAATGTAGAGGACGCCTAAATTGTTTTTGCAGGGCATGTTGTGATGTGATATGGTCAAGACATGATGCTAAATTTCATTGTATGAGATGATCATGTTTTGTAACACAGTTATCGGCAACTGGCAGGAGCCATATGGTTGTCGCTTTATTGTATGAAATGCAATCGCCATGTAATTGCTTTACTTTATCACTAAGCGGTAGCGATAGTCGTAGAAGCAATAGTTGGAGAGACGACAACGACGTTTCGATGGCGATCAAGGTGTAAAGCCGGTGACGATGGTGATCATGACGGTGCTTTGGAGATGGAGATCAAAGGCACAATATGATGATGGCCATATCATATCACTTATATTGATAACATGTGATGTTTATCCTTTATGCATCTTATTTTGCTTAGTTCGGCGGTAGCACTATAAGATGACCTCTCACTAAATTTCAAGGTATAAGTGTTCTCCCTGAGTATGCACCATTGCTACAGTTCGTCGTGCCGAGACACCACGTGATGAACCGGTGTGATAAGCTCTACGTTCACATACAACGGGTGCAAGCCAGTTTTGCACACGCAGAATACTCGGGTTAAACTTGACGATCCTAGCATATGCAGATATGGCCTCGGAACACTGAGACCGAAAGGTCGAGCGTGAATCATATAGTAGATATGATCAACATAGTGATGTTCACCATTGAAAACTAGTCCATCTCATGTGATGATCGGACATGGTTTAGTTGATATCGATCACGTGATCAGTTAGATGATTATAGAGATGTCTATCTAAGTGGGAGTTCTTAAGTAAATTGATTAATTGAACATTAATTTATCATGAACTTAGTACCTGATAGTATTTTGCATGCCTATGTTGTTGTAGATAGATGGACCGTGTTGTTGTTCCGTTGAATTTTAATGCGTTCCTAGAGAAAGCTAAGTTGAAAGATGATGGTAGAAACTACACGGACTGGGTCTATAACTTGAGTATTATCCTCATTGCTGCACAAAAGAATTACGTCCTGGAAGCACCGCTAGGTGACAAACCCGATGCAGGAGCAATGCCAGATGTTGTGAACACCTGGCAGAGCAAAGCTGACGACTACTCGATAGTTTAGTGTGCCATGCTTTACGGCTTAGAACCGGGACTTCAACAACATTTTGAACATCATGGAGCATATGAGATGTTCCAGGAGTTGAAGTTAATATTTCAAGCAAATGCCCGGATTGAGAGATATGAAGTCTCCAATAAGTTCTACAGCTGCAAGATGGAGGAGAATAGTTCTGTCAGTGAACATATACTCAGAATGTCTGGGTACCACAACCACTTGACTCAGCTGGGAGTTAATTTTCCTGATGATAGTGTCATTGAAAGAGTTCTTCAATCACTACTACCAAGCTACAAAAGCTTTGTGATGAACTATAATATGCAAGGGATGGATAAGACGATTCCTGAGCTGTTCGCAATGCTAAAGGCTGCAGAGGTACAAATCAAGAATGACCATCAAGTGTTGATGGTCAACAAGATCACCAGTTTCAAGAAAAAGGGTAAAGCGAAGAAGGGGAACTTCAAGAAGAACAGAAGCCAGTTGATGTTCAAGTGAAGAAACCCAAGTCTGGACCTAAACCTTAGACTAAGTGCTTCTACTGCAAAGGGACTAGTCACTGGAAGCAGAACTGCCCCAAGTATTTTGCGGAGAAGAAGGATGGCAAAGTGAAAGGTATATTTGATATACATGTTATTGATGTGTACCTTACTAATGCTTGTAGTAGTGCTTGGGTATTTGATATTGGTTCAGTTGCTAATATTTGCAACTTGAAACAGGGGCTACGGATTAAGCAAAGACTGCCTAAGGACGAGGTGAGATGCGCGTGGGAAATGGTTCCAAAGTCGATGTGATCACCGTCGGCACGCTACCTCTACATCTACCTTCGGGATTAGTTTTAGACCTAAATAATTGTTATTTGGTGCCAGCGTTGAGGATGAAAATTATATCTGGATCTTGTTTGATGCGAGACGGTTATTCATTTAAATCAGAGAATAATGGTTGTTCTATTTATATGAGTAATATCTTTTATGGTCATGCACCCTTGATGAGTGGTCTATTTTTACTAAATCTTGATATTAGTGATACACATGTTCATAGTATTGAAGCCAAAAGATGCAGAGTTGATAATGATAGTGCAACTTATTTGTGGCACTACCATTTGGGTCATATTGGTGTATAGGCATGAAGAAACTCCATTCCGATGGACTTCTAGAATAACTTGATTATGAATCACTTGGTACTTGCGAACCATGCCTCATGGGCAAGATGACTACAACTCCGTTCTCCGGAACAATGGAGCGAGCAACAGAGTTATTGGAAATCATACATACTGATGTATGTGGTCCAATGAACATTGAAGCTCGCGGCGGGTATCATTATTTTCTCACCTTCATAGATGATTTGAGTAGATATGGGTATATATAGTTAATGAAACATAAGTCTGAAACATTTGAAAAGTTCAAAGAATTTCAGAGTGAAGTGGAAAATCATCATAACAAGAAAATCAAATTTCTGCGATCTGATCGTGGAGGTGAATATTTGAGTTATGAGTTTGGACTTCAATGAAACAATGCGGAATAGTTTTGCAAGTCACACCACCTGGAGCACCACAGCGTAATGGTGTGTCCAAACGTCGTAATTGTACTTTACTAGATATGGTGCGATCTATGATGTCTCTTACTGATTTACCGCTATCGTTTTGGGGTTATGCTTTAGATACGACTACATTCACGTTAAATAGGGCACCACATAAATCCATTGAGATGACACCTTATGAACTATGGTTTGGCAAGAAACCCAAGTTGTCGTTTCTTAAAGTTTGGGGCTACGATGCTTATGTGAAAAAGCTTCAACCTGATAAGATCAAACCCAAATCGGAGAAATGTGTCTTCATAGGATACCCAAAGGAAACTGTTGGGTACACCTTCTATCACAGATCCAAAGGCAAGATATTTGTTGCTAAGAATGGATACTTTCTGGAGAAGGAGTTTCTCTCGAAAGAAGTGAATGGGAGGAAAGTAGAACTTGATGAGGTAATTGTACCTACTCCCTTATAGGAAAGTAGTTCATCACTGAAATCTGTTCCAGTGATTCCTACACCAGTAAGCGAGGAAGCTAATGACGATGATCATGAAAATTCTGATCAAGTTACTACCGAACCTCGTAGGTCAACCAGAGTAAGATCCGCACCAGAGTGGTACGGTAATCCTGTTTTGGAAGTCATGTTACTTGACCATGACGAACCTATGAACTATGAGTTAGCGATGATGAGCCCAGATTCCACAAAATGGCTTGAAGCCATGAAATCTGAGATGGGATCCATGTATGAGAACAAAGTATGGACTTTGGTTGACTTGCCTGATGATTGCCAGGCCATAGAGAATAAATTGATCTTAAGAAGACTGACGCTGATGGTAATGTTATTGTCTACAAAGATCGACCTGTAGCAAAAGGTTTTCGACAAGTTTAAGGAGTTGACAACAATGAGACCTTCTCACCTGTAGCGATGCTTAAGTCCGTCCGAATCATGTTAGCAATTGCCGCATTTTATGATTATGAAATTTGGCAAATGGATGTGAAAACTACATTCCTTAATGGATATCTTAAAGAAGAGTTGTATATGATGCAACCAGAAGGTTTTGTTGATCCAAAAGGTGCTAACAAAGTGTGCAAGCTCCAGCGATCCATTTATGGACTGGTGCAAGCCTCTCGGAGTTGGAATATACGCTTTGATAGTGTGATCAAAGCATATGGTTTTATACAGACTTTTGGAGAAGCCCGTATTTACAAGAAAGTGAGTGGGAGCTCTGTAGCATTTCTGATATTATATGTGGATGACATATTGTTGATCGAAAATGATACTGAATTTTTGAATAGCATAAAAGGATACTTGAATAAGAATTTTTCAATGAAAGACCTCGGTGAAGCTGCTTATATAATGGGCATCAAGATCTATAGAGATAGATCAAGACGCTTAATTGGACTTTCACAAAGCACATACGTTGATAAAGTTTTGAAGAAGTTCAAAATGGATCAGGCAAAGAAAGGTTTCTTGGCTGTGTTACAAGGTGTGAAGTTGAGTCAGACTCAATGCCCGACCACTGCAGAAGATAGAGAGAAAATGAAAGGTGTTCCCTATGCTTCAGCCATAGGCTCTATCATGTATACAATGTTGTGTACCAGACCTGATGTGTGCCTTGCTATCAGTTTAGCAGGGAGGTCCCAAAGTAATCCAGGAGTGGATCACTGGACAGCGGTCAAGAACATCCTGAAATACCTGAAAAGGACTAAGGATATGTTTCTCGTATATGGAGATGACAAAGAGCTCGTCGTAAACAGTTGCTTCGATGCAAGCTTTGACACTGATCCGGATGACTCTAAGTCACAAACTGGATACGTATTCTTATTAAATAGTGGAGCTGTCAGTTGGTGTTGTAAGTGCATCTAGTGCCACCCCTAGTTGGTTTTGGAGTATTGACGACAAACCTAGTTGAGGGACTAATGTGTTTGTGAGAATTGCAGGATAACATAGGTAGAAGTCCCTCATTGATTCGGTTTTCCTACCAGAGATGACCCCTAAAAATGTATGAAGACATTGATGTCAAAGGTGGTATGTGAAGATACTCACATTGAAGACTATGGCAAGAGAAGACATCGCATGAAGCCTATGGAGCTCGAAGACTTAGATCTTTTGTAGTTCTGTTTCTTCTTTGTTGAGTCATAGGAACCACCGTACTGTTAAGTGGGGTCCAAGTGAACCAGTCAGAATGACTAATGTGATGCTTAACCAAAACCTATGTCTTCAAGTGAAGACTATGAGAGCGAAACTTGTCCAGAGTCGGACAAGTCAGCTTTGCTTGTAGCCCAACTAAAGCAGCCGCGTGAGTTTGAAATCTGACCGTTGGAATAGGTGTCAGTTCCTTAGTGACCCAGGGTCATTTCGGACAAATCAGGTCGGGTTGCCTAGTGGCTATAAATAGCCCACCCCCTACAACCATAAATGGTTGGCTGCTCAGAGTTAGAGTACGGCTTTTGTCGTTTGAGAGCAACCCACCTCGAAGCCTTTGAGAGAGAATTCCTTGCGAGGATAAAGCCCTAATCACCCAGTGCCTAAGAGTGTTAGGCATCACTTAAGTCTTCTTGTCTGTGTGATCTGAAGACTTATTACACTTGAGGACTGTGAATCCTCCAGCCGGTTAGGCGTCGCGTTTTGAGCATCCAAGAGACATTGTGGATTGCCGGTGAATGAAGTCTGTGAAGGTTCGGGAGTCTACCTTGAAGACTTACCAGAGTGATTGGGCGAGGTCTGTGTGACCTTAGCTCAAGGGGAATACGGTGAGGACTGGGTGTCCTGAGCTGCCTGTTCAGGACTGGGTGTCCGGGACTATGTGTCCTCAGGCTTAAATACCTAGACGCCCTAACCAGACGTACAGTTGTCACAGCAACTGGAACTGGTCCAACAAATCATTGTCTTCAACGAGTCACTGGTTTCATCCTTCCCTTCCCTTTACTTACTGTTAGTCCTTGTGAGGTCGTTGTATGATTGCACTATCTTTTGTCTTCACTGAGTGACTGTGTGTTCTGTTTGGCTTCATAACATCTTCCTACCTGATCCTTACTACATTGCTGCTATTAGTCATTGTGCTTTCACTCCATTGAATACTTGACTATGGTTTGCCTAGTGTAGTCTACCTTCCACTGCATGGTAATAGGTTTATCTCTATCGTTTGTCTTCATAACTTCCACGTTTTGAAGACTTTCATAACGCCTATTCACCCCCCCTCTAGTCGATATAACGCACTTTCAATTGGTATCAGAGCAAGGTACTCTCTTGTTCTGTGTGATTCGGTTTAACCACCTGGAGTTTTAGCTATGTCGACTGCAGGGATAATTAAAGTCTCCGTTGCATGCCCCGTCTTCGATGAAACTGATAATCCCTACTGGAAGAATAAGATGCGCATGCATCTTGAAGCCATTGACGTCGACCTATGGTATGTCGTCAAGAACGGCGTTCCCAAGGCTGGAGAAGGTGTCACTGCTGCTGATGTCAAGAAGATCATTCAACTGGACTCTACTGCCAAGAATATCATCTGTGGTCATCTGACCAAAGGACAGTATGGCCGCGTGAGTGTTTTGGAAACATCTAAGCTAGTCTAGGACTGGCTCTCCAAAGTCAACGAAGGCGTCTCAACCCAGAGAGAGCAGAGAATCAGTGTCCTTCGCAACCTCTTCAACCGCTTCAAGAGAAATGACAATGAGAATGTCCAGCTCACGTTTGATCGACTCACTGACATCACAAATGAGCTTCAATCCCTTGGCGCTACTGAGATCACCAAGCATGAAGTCGTCAAGACACTACTGAGATCACTTGACAGTTCGTTTGACACCCTAGCCCTGATGATTCAAGAATGTCCTGATTTCAAGACACTCGATCCGTCTGACATACTTGAGAGGCTCAACACACATGAGTTTCAGCTTTCTGAGAAAAGAGATATCTACCGTCCAAACTATGGGCGAACTCGTGCCTTGAAGGCAAAAGCTGTCTCCTCATCTGAAGAAAAATCTGACAGCAGTTCTGATGATCCTGAAGACATTGGAAGGGAACTTGCTATGCTTGTGAAGAAGTTCCAAAAATTCACCAAGAAGAAAGGTTTCAGAAAGTCTTCACGATCAAGCTCAAGGAATGATGAAGCTTCTGCTCATGACTACGAGAAGAAAACATGTCACAAGTGCAAGAAACCTGGCCACTTCATCTCTGAGTGTCCGCAGTGGGACAATGAGAACAAAAAGAAGAAGAAGAGCAAGGAATATGACTCTGACGACAAGAAGAAGAAGAAATACTCAAAGTCTTCTTCCAAATCTTCCTCAAAGTCTTCATCACACAAGAAGAGCTCATCTGGCAAGGCACGTGTGTTTGTTGGCAAGGAAATGGATTCAGAGGAGGAGTCCGCTTCTGAGGAGGCGGAGGTGGAGTCTGAGGAGGAGTCCGATTCTGGCGTTGCAAGTCTGGCTACAGCATGCGTTGCCAAGTCCATCTTCAACACTGAAGACAATGACTTCATCACCGACACTGATGCAAATGACAAGGACTACTCCTCTCCTACCTACTGCTTCATGGCACGCGGTCCCAAGGTAAACACACGCACTACTCACTATCAAACATCTAGTGACGATGACTCTAATTGTGGTTCAAAACCCAGCTACAAAACACTTGCTAAAATTGCAACTGAACAACAGAAAGCCATGGAACATATTCAAAAACTGTTAGACAAAAGCAATGATCTGTTAGGCGCTGAAATGACTCGATCTGAGTCCTTAATTGAAGACATAAAAAATCTTCACATTAAGTATGAGGAACTTGAAAGTCGTCATGAAACGCTCTCAACAACTCATGAAAAGCTTTCCTATGATTATCTTCAAAGGAAGCAAGATCTTGAGAAATTGAGAGCGGCACATGAAGATCTTCAAAAGGAAAACGAGTCACTTCACGCTGAACAGATCAGTTCCGCTCAGGAAGGATTTGAACCACCATGCCTTAAATGCATTGAGCGTGATAATGCTACTTCTGTTGCTGAATGTTCCACTGCTGCTACTGTTGCAATATCTTCAACTGTTGATGTGGGAACTAACCCCTCTGCTGAGGATACAACGGCTATTGCTGATGAGAATGCTAGGTTGAAGACATTGCTTGAAACAGGGATGTACAAAAGTCTTAAAGGGCATCAGACACTATATGATGTCCTCAAAAGGCAGATCCTGAACCGAAACCCGAGGAAAGAGGGTGTTGGGTTCGTAAGGAAAATGAATGCTGATGGCTCTTACTGGAAACCTGAGCAGTACCCCAAAACCACCTGGGTTGCTGCAAAGGGACCTTCAGCAGATCCATCCAATCTATCTGGCTTCACTTGTGCTAACCCCATTGTCATTGATGAATCCTTTGATGCAAACTATAAATTGTTTAAGAATCAGAATGGTGAAGTGTTTGCCAGGTATATTGGTACTAACTTGAGGAATGGGCCGCCTATGAAGAAGATCTGGGTACCAAAAAAGTGTCTGGAGAATCTTCCTGTGAATGTCATCATGACACCACAGGTGAAGAAGACAAACCCCAGACCACAGGCTTCATACGGTCCAAAGTCTTCATACAGACAGAGGACTCACCTGAGTTGCACTAACGCAAATGTTTTGCAGGGAAACCCTACTCAGGCCTATGAATATGAGCGTGGTTCATTTAACCGCCATGTTCATAAGACCAAGAACTATTCTGCTTATTCTTATGAATACCATTGTCCACCTGCAAGACTGTTTGCTAGGGCTCCAAAGCCAAAGTTCGCAGATGCTGCACTTAGACTTATTGCTTCTAAGCCACCCTTGAAGATGTGGGTAGCTAAGAAAGCTTAACTCTCTTTTGCAGGGAAAGGTCTCTAGCAGAAAACCAAAATTGTCTGACGCTATTGCTGGGGACCTTAAACATCTTGTAGGGCGCAAGATCAAATGCCCGAATGGTCTTACTATGTACTTCGTTCCTGAATCGCTTGCTACTCTCCCTATTAGTCCTAATCTGGATCTAAGCTTTCATAACCCACTGGTTCGTCAAATATTTTTGCTTCAAATTCTCTTCGTGAAGCCTATCCCCCTAAATGCACTGTAGGGTACGACACCAGCGTCTTCAGAATGGATTATTGATAGTGGGTGTACCAGTCACATGACTGGCAAAAGAAGCCTTCTTATGGACTCAACCTTACGTCCATCCGACAAGAGTCACATCACATTTGCTGACACCGGTAAAAGTAAGGTATTGGGTCTAGGTAGAGTTGCAATCTCAAAGGATCAACACATGGATAAAGTCATGCTTGTTGAATCCCTTGGCTTCAACTTAATGTCTGTCTCAATGCTTTGCGATTTGAACATGATCGTAATGTTTGGAAAATATCGCTGCCTTGTTCTAATGGAATCTGACAAGTCTCTAGTGTTTGAAGGGTATCGGAAAGATGATTTGTACGTGGTAGATTTCTCAGCAGGACCACAGCTTGCCGTATGTCTTCTAGCAAAAGCTTCAGAATGCTGGCTCTGGCATCGGAGGCTAGGGCATGCTAGCATGAGGAACCTTCACACCCTTGCAAAGAAGAAGCATGTCATAGGCATCGAGGGCGTCAAGTTCAAGAAAGATCACTTATGCGGTGCCTGTGAAGCAGGAAAGATGACGAGGGCCAAACATCCCTCGAAGACAATCATGACAACCACTCAACCCTTCGAACTGCTCCACATGGATCTTTTCGGTCCCACTCATTACTAAACTCTTACTACTACTGCTTGTCTCTATGGCTTTGTCATTGTTGATGATTATTCTAGGTATACTTGGGTGCACATAATCCTCTACAAGACTGAAGTGCATGATGTCTTCAGACGCTTCGCCAATCAAGCAATGAACAACATGGCGCCAAGATAAAGCACATCAGAAGTGACAATGGCACTGAATTCAAGAACACTGGCCTTGATACATATCTTGATACTTTGGTCATCACACATGAATTCTCAGCTCCGTACACGCCATAGCAGAATGGCGTCGTCGAACGCAAGAACAGAACACTCATTGAGATGGCCTGAACGATGCTTGATGAATACAAGACTCCAAGAAAATTCTGGCCTGAAGCCATTGATACTGCATGCCATACAATCAATCGTGTTTATCTTCACAAGCTTCTGAACAAGACATCTTATGAGCTCCTTACTGGCAAGAAGCCAAATGTCAGTTACTTCAGAGTTTTTGGAGCCAGGTGCTGGATCAAGGATCCACATCACACTTCAAAATTTGCACCAAAAGCACACGAGGGTTTTATGCTTGGATATGGAAAGGATTCGCACTCCTACAGAGTCTTCAATCTCTTTCATTATAAAGTGGTTGAAACAGTGGATATGCGGTTTGATGAGACTAACAGTTCACAAAGAGAGCACCTGCCAAATGTGTTAGATGAAGTTCCATCCAGCGAATCAATCAAGCTAATGGGAACTGGAGAAATCATACCCTCTGAAGCTCAACCTGAAGAGGAACTTATCATCTCCGCACCTGATCAACCTGAAGACAATGCTCAGCCTGAAGACAATCCCACTAACAATGACAATGAACAACAAGAGCAAAACCTTCGCCCTGTACATCCTCGTGTTGCCAATGAAGTGCACATTGGGAGAATAATTGATAGCATTAATGCACCTGGTCCGCTCACTCGTTCAAGGGAAACTTAGCTAGCAAATTTCTGTGGGCACTTTGCATTCGTCTCAATAACAGAACCCAAGAAAGTTGAACAAGCCTTCATGGAACCTGAATGGATTCAAGCTATGCAAGAAGAGCTTCAACAGTTTGAGCTGAATAATGTATGGGAACTGGTTAAGCGTCCTGATCCTCGGAAGCACAATATAATAGGCACCAAATGGATATACCGCAACAAGCAAGACGTGCATGGTCAAGTTGTCAAAAACATAGCTCGTCTCGTTGCTCAAGGATATACTCAAGTGGAAGGCATTGACTTCGATGAAACATTTGCTCCCGTGGCTCGACTTGAAGCCATACGCATACTGCTGGCCTATGCAAATCATCATAACATACTTCTATATCAAATGGATGTGAAGAGCGCCTTTCTCAATGGCAAGATTGAAGAAGAAGTGTATGTTGCACAACCGCCTGGCTTTGAAGATCCGAAACATCCTGACATGGTATACAAGCTCAACAAGGCACTGTATGGCCTCAAACAAGCCCCTCGGGCTTGGTATGACACACTCAAATACTTCCTGAAGAGCAAAGGCTTCATACCTGGTTCCCTCGACCCCACTCTCTTCATGAAGACATATGATGGTGAACTGTTCGTGTGCCAAATATATGTGGATGACATCATCTTCGGCTGCACCAATCAGAAGTACAGTGAAGAGTTTGGATATATGATGCAAGAGCAATATCAGATGTCCATGATGGGAGAGTTGAAGTTCTTCCTCGGTCTTCAAATACGACAGCAACGCAACGGCATCTTCATATCTCAAGAGGAGTATCTCAAAGATTGCCTGAAGAAGTTCAGTATGCAAGACTGCAAAGGCTTCACGACGCCAATGCCAGCCAAACATCATCTGGGTCCCGACGACAATGGTAAAGAGTTCGATCAAAAGGTATACCGCTCCATGATTGGTTCTTTACTTTATCTATGTGCATCTAGGCCAGATATTATGCTTAGTGTTTGCATGTGTGCTCGATTCCAAGCGGCACCAAAGGAGTCGCATCACTTAGTTGTGAAGCGAATTCTTCGATATTTGGCTCACACCCCAACTCTAGGATTATGGTATCCAAAGGGCTCAGAGTTTGATCTGGTTGGATTCTCGGATGCTGATTATGCTAGTGACAAGGTGGATCGCAAGTCTACATCAGGCACATGTCATTTTCTGGGACGATCACTTGTATGTTGGTCTTCAAAGAAGCAGAACTGTGTATCTCTCTCCACTGCTGAATCTGAATACATTGCTGCTGGATCTTGCTGCGCTCAGCTTCTGTGGATGAAGCAAACACTCAAGGACTATGGCATTCATCTGAAGCAAGTGCCACTCTACTGCGACAACGAAAGCGCCATCAAGATTTCCAACAACCCAGTTCGGCACTCGAAGACAAAGCACATTGAAATTCGTCATCACTTTCTTAGAGATCATGTTGTGAAGGAAGACATTGATATTATACACGTCAACACTGAAGAACAATTGGCAGATATCTTCACCAAGCCCTTGGATGAGAAGAGATTTTGCAAGTTACGGTGTGAGCTAAATATCTTGGAATCCTCAAATGTCCTGTGATCAGGCACACATCCTAACACTTATGCATATTGATGACTTAGATGTGCAACACACGAAGTAAGGTATATCTTCAATCAATGAAGACATACATTCTAAGTGTGAATACATTAATGTGGAATTTGACTTCGGAGCGCCACAATAATTGTGCGCCGTGTCTGGGTCTAATACTTCCTATACGGTGGGTAACGCCACCACCAAATGTTCTGTTTGAAGTGTTTCACTCGTGGTGTTACATTTGCTATGTCTTCACATTTGGTTTGGCTTCAATTTCAACATGTCTTTATGATTATCTTCAGTATGTTGAATATATATATACTAGTGTTCTGTCCTCTACAGCGTTCACTTATAGCTATGTCTTCTTGTTGAATCTTTTGAACTAAGTGAATGTGATCGGACCCTAACCTCTCTATGCTTTCTATCTCAAACTCTATCTCTCCAAGTCATATGCATTCTATTGAAACTGTTAAATGTCTTCTCTGCGTCCTTGTCAGTAGAAGATACAGAGACAAACATTAAGTCCATTTTCAATGCTCATTCCTTCACCTGAAACCCGGAGAAGTGGGAACGACCACCCGACAATCCAGGCGTGCGTGGGACGTGGAACAACCCCCGATATGCTGCATGACTGCCACGTGTCCCTCAGATGTGAATCGCCAGGGGCACCTGTGTAATAACGCAGTGCCGCCCCTGTACCTATAAATACACGCCTCACCGCAGTCATTATCACTTCTTCCACTCTCGCACAAACCCTAGCGCCACCGCTAGCCCTTGACGATGTCGGCGACGAAGCGCTTCGCTGCCGCAACCTCTCCGACGCCGTCCTCACGCCGACCGTGGACATCGTCTTCTCCGCCGTCACCGTAGGTGTCCTCCGTCGCCAAGTTAGGGCACAGACGATCAAACTGCTCGGCCTCCTCTTCCACTCCGTCTAGCAGTTCTTCATGTGGTAAATAAAACTTCCTTTTTATAGCCCCTTTGATCCTATAGCTTCGTCACTTTCTACCACAAGCAGTTTCTGTTCACACAAGTTGGATCTCTTACATACTGCATCTCATAATATGCCTAGTATATTCACTTGTACTTCACAAAGTAGTTAGATTCCTCACTTGTACTGATCCATGGATTCGTACAAATCTGGAACCAACTCCTTATCTATGAGTGAATGTCTTCGCACGATGAGGTCAATGTCTTCTAAACTGATTTATCTTCAAAATCTTCTAAGAATTCATATGACCTCTTCCCCTTCCCTCGCACCTTAATGCTGTCACAGGTACATGTCCGTGGGAGAATCCCTTGGTTCTCATAGTCTGCATTCATTTGCAGAATTCTTACAGCATCATATAAATTCTCCCAAAGCCAGTTCCTGTTTGTCCAGCAAACGAAAGCCCTTGAAGCCTTTGAACGTATTGAAGCCTTTCAGATTAAAATTCATGGCTTCAGAGAAAGCTACAAGGAAGGGAGGCAGACAGCGTCGTGGCGGAACATCAAGAGATCTGCCTGATGACCTCTCAGAACTTTACAAGACAAATCCTGAAGAGGATTATAATCAGCGCAAGACCCGAATCCAGTGGATTCGAAGATATTGGGCAGAACAATGGTTCAAATACCGGTTTGTGACCCAAGAATATGCTGAGAAAAATGCCATCAAGCGACCGTGGGGAGACATCCTATACAAGAATCTTCAACCCAGGTCCAGAGAAGAAGCCATTGAACAAGGCTTCTATCCCTGCATGGTCCGTGGGCCACAGCCTGCAGATGCACACCCATCGTCACTACTATGGTGCCGTGACGACAATTTGTTCAAGCGCAACTTCCAGTTTGCCAAGAACTCAGTGAAGCAGAACAAGAAGTCTTTGGGTTTAGACTTCAACCTTGGTCCCTCTGCTCCCCGTGCCGATGGAACTCGCGAAGCTGAACCAAATCTTCTTGGGCCCTTCTACAACCTTGAAGGTCTCATCACCCATATCGTGGTTCAAGGGACTGCCGTGAATGAGCCTGCAGATGACGCTGAATCAGATGAAGCGCCTGCAGCGCCGAAGCCAAAGAAGCTGAAGCAGCCAAAAGCTTCAAAGCCTGCCTCTGCACCAAAAATCTCACGGGCGAAGCCACTGGCCACTGCACCTCCTGAAGACAGTGTGCAGTCTGAAGATTGTCACGCATCTCCAAGCCCCAGAAGGTCAAGATGCCTCTGCCACACACCGGCCAAGAACTGACAGCTGCTGCCATTCTGCGAAACGATGCCATTGATCTGTCTAGTGATGAAGATCTTGCAGATGACGCTCTTGAGCAACTCATCAAGAGCAAAGAAGAAGCAGAGATCTTCAATGATCTGCCTCTCTTTGACGTGACAATCATCCACAACTTCATTGATGAGTGGTTTGACACGCCCAACATCAGCTTCGAAGATCTGCAACTACCCATTGGCCTCAGTGTCGCCTTCCATGGCGCCATTGCTTCAGAGCTAGCTCTCGCTTAGCGCATTGTCGAACTGAAGCAAAAGATTGACTATGAAAAGGCTCAGTTCAAGAAGCATATGGCCAAGCTCAGTGTACAAGAGGTGAAAACTTCAAGATTATGCTGCACGAGCTCAAAGAAGCCTTTCTCGAGAAACGCGCAGAAGCTCAGGGTTCTCGGGAGCGCATGAAGAGCCTAGCTGACAAGTGTGTGCAAGGCTACAACGAGGCTGAGAAGCGCAAGGCCCTTGGGCGTCCGGGCATTGATCCCAGGATGGCTGCTAAGCAGAAGAAGAAGCCCACTATGGCCGAACCCAACGCACCAAGGCAGGAAGCAGATCCCATTGTCTTCCCAACTAGCATGACTGGCTCGAAGCCAAAGGCCCGGTCAACCACTTCAGAGCTGAAGAAGACGAGGACTTCTGAGGCTGAAGCCAGAAAGAGGAAACATCCTGAAGCCTGTGCCACTGCTCCCTCCAAGAAGAAGCGGAAGACCAAGAAGGAACGGGCTGCTCCCACAGAGCCCTTGATTGTTGAACCCATCTCCATGGTTCGCCCTGACGCTGAACCACAAGAACGTCAACTGACTGTCCATGAGCCTGCTTTCACAGAGGCTCATGAAGCTGAAGACTTTCCAGCAGTTGATCCCATCGCTGCTAAAGACATTGGTCACCATGACCATGTTGAAGATGATGCAGTCCTTCCTCAGCTCGAGCACCAACAGGTATCATCGCCTGTGCTAACGCACAGCGAACTCATCAGCATTGGTCGTCCTCTGATGCCAATTGCTCAGGATGCATCATGGGCTGATTGCCCACAAGAGGAAGAAGACTTTCAGGCCCAGCCAACTCCAACTCCACAGGCGTCGCCAGCGTTGCGCAGGCTTCGCAAAGGACCAAGGCCTCCAGTCTTTGAGTCTGAAGCTAAAGCTGCTGAAGACATTCCGGCTGCATCAGCCGATGAAGAAGAAGCACCAAAAGCTGCTACTCCCCCGTCCCACCAAGAAGCTGTTCTCGAGGAGAACGTGACCGTGACCGACCCTCCAGCTCGTCAAGTGGAGGTTGAAAATCTTCAGGCTGCCACCACCAACACCAATGAAGCCACTGACGCTGTCATGGCTGAAGCTAATGTGGATCCTTCACCAACCCAAGCACCAGAAGTCAACGAAGCCACTGATCCCACTGCTGCTGTTCCTGCGCCTGCTGCCGGTCCTCAGTTCGACTATCATGTTGAGCACAGGCCTCAGGTACAGAAGCCAATCCCAAGATTTCCCAGGTTTCCAGGTCCTACATCAGCACCTGGATCCTTCAATGTCAATGGCTTCAGAGCAGACAACACATTCTTCAATAGCTCCAGGAACCCCTACTCAAGGGAAAGAATATCATCTGATCGGTTCTGGAGCTATCCGCAGCGAAGCTATTACTCCTGCATTCTATACAATCAAGGTCGCATCTTCCCACACAAGCATCTTGACATTGAAGAAATAGCTGGTCTGCCCTGTCTGGAAGAAGCTCTGGATTGCTTCAAAGAGGTTGGATTGCTGTCGTTCGTCACCGATCAAGAGCATTGGAATGAAGAGTTGCTGCTCCAATTCTATGCCACACTTCACATCCGCGGGTACAATAGAGGTCCGAAGACTTGGGTCCTGGAGTGGATGACAGGAAACGTTCATCACGAAGCCAAAGCCTTTGACATCATTGAGCTCACTGGTCTACCCACTCCTGGCGATCTCTACGAATCTGGCTGCCAACTTCACAGTGAAGCTGTGGAGAGCATCTTTCAGAAGCCTGAACCTAACATGAGTCAGATGCTCAGTATGATGAAGCCATTTCCCCAAGATGCTGCATATCCCAAAGAGTTCTTTATTGAAGACCTTGAGTATCTTCCAAGGACTATTTATCACATCATAAGGCGAACTCTCTGGCCCATCAACGGACACTCTCCACATGCCAAGCTGGAAGGTGTAATGAAGACTTTGGTCTTCTATATTCTTCATGGCAAATGCTTCAATGCACAGGACTTCTTCATTCGCCAACTTGCTGCATCAGGCTCTGATCTTTTTGGCTTGAAGTTCTATGCCCCATGGGTAATGCGGCTGATCAAACTTCACTCCGCTATCTCATATCAACCATCTGCTCGCAATCATCGGATCTTTCTGCCTGATGTGGATATGTCTATTGAATCCATCTATCCTGAGCCTGCCAAGGAACCTCTAAGTCTTCAGAATGCAGAGCATCAAAGTTTTTCTCAGAACATTGAAGGAGTTGAAGCTGTCACTCGTGTGTATCCTTTGGCTGGAACTACATGTGCATCACATCCTGCCCTTACTGAAGCCACCGACAGCACAACTGCCCAACGACCCAAGAAGCGCACTCGTGTTCTTAATGACCGAGAGCTTCTGGTGGCTCTTCATCAGAAACAGGATAGGCATCATGACTGGCTGAAGTGCCAAATGCAAAGCCTCTTGGTGGATGTCAACCGCATTCACAATCTTGCCACCAAGAATGCTTTTGTTGCCCATGAAACCTCTCGACGCACATGGAAAGGGCTGATGCTGATGTGCTCTGAAGATGATCTTCAAGAGGATGGCTTCTCTGAACGCTTCAAGTTTGACTCCACACCTCCTCGAAGGGCAGTGCTGCGACGCACTCCATCTCTTGAAGACTCTGAGTTCTCTTCCTCTGCTGCAACTGTGAATGCCAAAGTGATCGAGGATGAAGACGATGCCACTTCACCGCCACCTCCTTCAGCACGCTTCGACACTGCTCCAACTGCTTCTGCACCGCCGAACACCACCGACGACCCTGCTGCTTCACCTACTCTTCATGGGAACGAGTAGATTCTCTATGTCTTCAAACCTTTTTGGTCCTTCCTGACAAAAGGGGGAGAAGCATATGAGTTTGATAGTCTTCAAGCGGGTCCATATGGGCGGGTGCTTTATATTTTGCTTCGTGTTTACAACTCTCGTTTTGATACATTTGGTTCTTTGAGTTGTAACACTTAAACTCAATGGTCGTCTGCTACTTATTTGCCACTTTGTGATGCGATGATAAATTCCGCATGTGCGATGATAAATTCCGCACTTAGATCATTTCGCAGACGTCCATTTTCCATTATACATGTCATTATCTTCACATATCTTCACATGCATAATGAATTGTCATCATAAGTTGAAGAGGATCTCCACAAGTACAACCTGCCATGTGCATTTGCATTCCAAAAGCAAATTACTTATATGCACATCTTCAGGGGGAGCCCTTGCAACTTATGAAGACAATTCCTTATCCTTTACAATTTCACATATTATATTCCCCGTTGAAAACTTCAACTAGTTTGTCATCAATCACCAAAAAGAGGGAGATTGTAAGTGCATCTAGTGCCACCCCTAGTTGGTTTTGAGTATTGACGACAAACCTAGTTGAGTGACTAATGTGTTTGTGAGAATTGCAGGATAACACAGGTAGAAGTCCCTCATTGATTCGGTTTTCCTACCAGAGATGACCCCT
Organism: Triticum urartu; assembly: GCF_056163025.1. NCBI lineage: Eukaryota > Viridiplantae > Streptophyta > Magnoliopsida > Poales > Poaceae > Triticum > Triticum urartu. Next base: position 366,111,539 of record NC_141876.1, on the reverse strand, counting down.
AAAAATGTATGAAGACATTGATGTCAAAGGTGGTATGTGAAGATACTCACATTGAAGACTATGACAAGAGAAGACATCGCATGAAGCCTATGGAGCTCGAAGACTTAGATCTTTTGTAGTTCTGTTTCTTCTTTGTTGAGTCATAGGAACCACCATACTATTAAGTGGGGTCCAAGTGAACCAGTCAGAATGACTGAAGTGATGCTTAACCAAAACCTATGTCTTCGAGTGAAGACTATGAGAGCGAAACTTGTCCAGAGTCGGACAAGTAAGCTTTGCTTGTAGCCCAAGTAAAGCTACCGTGTGAGTTTGAAATCTGACCGTTGAAACACGTGTCAGTTCCTTAGTGACCCAGGGTCATTTCGGACAAATCAGGTCGGGTTGCCTAGTGGCTATAAATAGCCCACCCCCTACAACCATAAACGGTTGGCTGCTCAGAGTTAGAGTACGGCTTTTGTCGTTTGAGAGCAACCCACCTCGAAGCCTTTGAGAGAGAATTCCTTGCAAGGATAAAGCCCTAACCACCCAGAGCCTAAAAGTGTTAGGCATCACTTAAGTCTTCTTGTCTGTGTGATCTGAAGACTTATTACACTTGAGGACTGTGAATCCTCCAGCCGGTTAGGCATCATGTTCTGAGCATCCAAGAGACATTGTGGATTGCCGGTGAACGAAGTCTGTGAAGGTTTCGGAGTCGACCTTGAAGACTTACCAGAGTGATTGGGCGAGGTCTGTGTGACCTTAGCTCAAGGGCAATACGGTGAGGACTGGGTGTCCGGGACTGTGTGTTCTCAGGTTTAAATACCTAGCCGCCCTAACCAGACATACAGTTGTCACAGCAACTGGAACTGGTCCAACAAATAATTGTCTTCAACGAGTCACTGGTTTCATCCTTCCCTTCCCTTTACTTACTGTTAGTCCTTGTGAAGTCATTGTATGATTGCACTATCTTTTGTCTTCACTGAGTGACTGCGTGTTCCGTTTGGCTTCATAACATCTTCCTACCTGATCCTTACTACATTGCTGCTATTAGTCATTGTGCTTTCACTCCATTGAATACTTGACTATGGTTTGTCTAGTGTAGTCTACCTTCCGCTGCATGGTAATAGGTTTATCTCTATCGTTTGTCTTCATAACTTCCACGTTTTGAAGACTTTCATAAAAATCGCCTATTCACCCCCCTCTAGTCGATATAACGCACTTTCAGGTGTAGTTCCAAGAAGAGCGTCGTGGCGGGATCTACGTGTGAAGCGGAGTACATAGCTGCTTCAGAAATAGCCAATGAAGGAGTCTGGATGAAGGAGTTCATATCTGATCTAGGTGTCATACCTAGTGCATCGGGTCCAATGAAAATCTTTTGTGACAATACTGGTGCAATTGCCTTCGCAAAGGAATCCAGATTTCACAACAGAACCGAGCACATCAAGAGACGCTTCAATTCCATCCGCGATCAAGTCAAGGAGGGAGACATAGAGATTTGCAAGAGACATACGGATCTGAATGTTCCAGACCCATTGACTAAGCCTCTCTCACGAGCGAAACATGATCAACACCAAGACTCCATGGGTGTTAGAATCATTACAATGTAATCTAGATTATTAACTCTAGTTCAAGTGGGAGACTAAAGGAAACATGCCCTAGACGCACTAATAAAGTTGTTATTTATATTTTCTTATATCATGATAAATGTTTATTATTCATGCTAGAATTGTACTAACCGGAAACTTAGTACATGTGTGAATACATAGACAAACAGGATGTCACTAGTATGCCTCTACTTAACTAGGTCGTTGAATCAATGATGGTTATGTTTCCTAACCATAGACATGAGTTGTCATTTTATTAACGGGATCACATCATTAGAGAATGATGTGATTGACTTGACCCATCCGTTAGCTTAGCACGATGATCGTTCAGTTTGTTGCTATTGCTTTCTCCATAACTTATACATGTTCCTATGACTATGAGATCATGCAACTCCCGAATACCAGAGGAACACTTTGTGTGCTACCAAACGTCACAACGTAACCGGGTGATTATAAAGGTGCTCTATAGGTTTCTCCGATGGTGTTTCTTGAGTTGTCATAGATCGAGGTTAGGATTTGTCACTCCGATTTTCAGAGAGGTATCTCTGGGCCCTCTTAATAATGCACATCACTATAAGCCTTGCAAGCAATTTGACTAATGAGTTAGGTACGGGATGATGAATTATGGAAGGAGTAAAGGGACTTGCCGGTAACGAGATTGAACTAGGTATTGAGATACCGACGATCGAATCTCGGGCAAGTAACATATCGATGACAAAGAGAACAATGTACATCATTATGCGGTTTGACCGATAAAGATCTTTGTAGAATATGTGGGAGCCAATATGAACATCTAGGTTCCGCTATTGGTTATTGACCGGAGACGTGTCTCGATCATGTCTACATAGTTCTCGAACCCGTAGGGTCCGCACGCTTAATGTTTGGTGACGATCTATATTATGAGTTTATGTGTTTTGACGTAGCGAAGGTAGTTCGGAGTCCCGGATGTGACCATGGACATGACGAGGTGTCTCGAAATTGTCTAGACATAAAGATTGATATACTGGACGGTGATATTCGGACACAGGAAGTGTTCCGGGTGATTTTGGAGAAAACCTGAGTACCGGAGGGTTACCGGACTCCCCCAGAGAACTAATGGGCCACATGGGCCTTAGTGGAGAGAGAGAGAGAGGGCCGGCCAGGGCAGGCCGCGCACCCCCTCCCCCTCTGGTCCAAATTGGACTAGGGAAGGGGGGGCACCCCCCTTTCCTTCTCCCTCTCCTCCTTCCTTTCCCCTCATAGTAGGAGTAGGAAAGGGGAGTCCTACTCCTACTAGGAGGAGGACTCCTCCTCTCCTGGCGCGCCCCAAGGGCCGGTCGGCCTCCCCCTCACTCCTTTATTTACGAGGGCAGGGGGCACCCTAGAACACACAAGTTGATTGTTTCCAGCCATGTGCGGTGCCCCCTCCCCCGTAATCCACCTCGGTCATATCGTAGTGGTGCTTAGGCAAATCCTTGTTCTGGTAGCATCATCATCACCGTCATCATGCCCTCATGCTGACAAAGCTCTCCCTCGACACTCTGCTGGATCATGAGTTCATGGGACGTCACCGAGCTGAACATGTGCAGATCACGGAGGTGCCATACTTTCGGTACTAGGATCGGTCGATCGTGAGGACGTACGACTACATCAACCGCGTTGTCATAACACTTCCGCTTACGGTCTATGAGGGTACATAGACAATACTCTCCCCTCTTGTTGCTATGCATCACCATGATCTTGCGTGTGCGTAGGAATTTTTTTGAAATTATTGTGTTCCCCAACATATGGACCCCGCTGCCACGGGAGGGTAGGACAAAATATGTCTTGCAAGTTCTTTTATTAAAGCACGTATGACTATTTACGGAATACATGCCTACATTCTATCGATGAACTGGAGCTAGTGCCATATCGCCCTAGGTTATAACTGTCACATGATGAATATCATCCAACAAGTCACCGATCCAATGCCTATGAACTTTTCCATATTGTTTCTGCTAAGTTACTACTGCTATCATCACTGTTACACTTGCTAGAAAATTACTGCTATCACTGTGATTGTAACTATTGCTGCTGCTACCACTATCAAAACTATCAAACTACTTTGCTACTGATCACTTTGCTGCAGATAATTAATCTCTAGGTGTGGTTGAATTGACAACTCGGCTGCTAATACCTTCAAATATTCTTTGGATCCTCTTGTGTCGAATCTATAAATTTGGGTTGAATACTTTACCCTCGAAAACTGTTGTGATCCCCTATACTTGTGGGTTATCAAGACCTTTTTCTAGCGTCGTTGCCGGGGAGCATAGATATATTTGTTGAGTCACTTGGGATTATTATCATATTATCACTATGAAGAATCTAAAGGATCCTAAGACTAAGATATTTCCCTCAAGGACGAGGGGAGGTAAGGAACTACCATCCAGTTCTGCTTTAGATTCACATTTTGTTATGAATAAACTTGCAACACCACCACATGCTATTAATTCTGATATGTCGCAAGTTATTGATGACGCTACTTCTACTATGAATGATGCTTATGATGATGCTAGTACCTTGCTTGATAATGATGATATGCCACTTGGTGAATTTCTTGATAAACAAATTGCTAGAGTTATACAACATGATGTTGTTGGATCTGATGGGCTGGGTCAAGGTCACCGCCGCCGGTAACGTGTATTTGACTCATGGCTAGCTGGCGCTTGCCCGCGCGCGCGACCTGAGTAGGAGGTGCACCCTCCACTTCAAGTACGACTGCCTCGTGACCGTCTATGTGAGGGTGTTTGGGGAAGATGGCCGCCGCGCGGGGTGCTGCCCCGAAGATGGCAGCAACGACGATGAGCTTGGCCTTGACGACGGACGCGACGACGACGAGGGTGATTGGCGACGGCGGCGGCTCCTCCTTCGGCGAGAGCACCAGCAGCTGCGGCTATGATCAGCCTCCCCATCGACGGGCTCAGATCGGGGAAGGCGACAGGACATCTTGCCGCCGTGCTCCGGTGAAGCGGGAGGAAGGCTTGGACTGAGCTTCGGGCATTGCTGGAGCCTGGCCTCGGGAGCTGCTGCAGGCGTGCGGCCTGCTTTTGTTTAACCTTCCCTTTTTTCTGCATTTCCAGAAAGTAGAGTACCCCGCTGGGGTGTGTAATGAACCATAGCACTTATGCCACTATGCTATGTTTATTATTTCGATGTTATGCCATAATATCCATGTCCGGAGCTGGTGCGGTTAGGGTAACTTAGCTTGAAGTGTTGGTGGTACTTTCCCACCTAGCGAGGACGCGCCCTTCCACTGGCACCTGGCGAAGCCTCCTTCCTGATGACTTAGGAGCCGCCGACCTCAGGACACGTTGTAGAGCTGCAGAGTTGTTAGAAAGCTTGACGAAGTGCCTAGTTCTTCCTCGTGCGAGCTCCTAGGCGTGGGTTGGCTGTGGCTAATGCACCGCGTTGCGCTGCTCAGGGGAACAGACTTGATAGGGTGCGCATGTCCACGAGCTCATTCGAGACCGTCTTGTGAGGATTAAGAAGGCCGAAGCACTGGGGTAACAGGGTTTCAGCGAGGTGTGTTTGCGTGCGAGTGAACCCAAACGTGCACACCTGCCTAACCCCAATGGGTGGGACGCATGAGGAGGAGCGACAGGCAACTGTCGCTCTTCCTGGGTCAAGACTGAGAGGCGAGCGAAGTAAGAGGAGAAAATTCCAACTAAGACGAACGGAAAAACACAGAAACTCCGAATTCCATTAAAAAGTTGCAAACAACTACAGAAAGCAATCAAAAGAACAGCCGCGTCCGGCACCTAGTCTAGTCTTCTCACCAGTGCGGAGCTAAGTGTTGCCACTAGGACGTGGGAGGGAGCCCCTATGAGGCCCGCGGGCGGTGCTTAGGAGAATCCGGGGCATGTACAGCCCCACTCATTATTACGTGAGAGTGTCACGAGCGGAGACCTTCACAGGCACGGGGCCTTGCTTCATGGGTAGAACTTCTGGAGGTGCTAGATGTTCCACGCGTTCTGGATGGGGATCCTGTCTTGCATCTCCAGGCGCGTAGTGCCAAGCCTAGAGACGCGGGCGACCCTGGACGGGCCCTCCTACATGGGTGAGAGCTTATGCAGCCCCTCCCTAGAGAGCGCCCACATTAGGACGAGATCACCCACCTCGAGCGTCCTGGAGCGTACACTGTGGCAGTGGTACCGCCGCAGCGCCTGCTGGTACCTCGCTACTCGGAGCGAGGCTTGGCCGCTGCTTTCCTCCCCCCAGCACGAGGTCCATCCCCCGCGAGGCATCCTGGCGTGCCTCATCAAACAGCAAGACCCGCACAGAGCGATGCCTGGCCTCGTGAGGGAGAACCGCTTTAGCTCTGAAGACGAGGAAGAATGGAGTTTCGCCCGTCGGCTTGGTCGCAGTAGTGCGGATGGACCACAACACGGACTGGAGCACGTCGAGCCAGCCCCTGCCGCATGCCTCGAGCTTCTTCTTGAAGGTTCTTTCCTTGAGGCCTTTCAGGACCTCCGTGTTGGCGCACTCGGCCTGGCTATTCCGCCTGGGGTGTGCCACTAAGGCGTAGCATATCTGCGTTCCAAGGTTAGCACAATATGTTTTGAAAAGATTGCTAGTGAACTGCGAGCCATTGTCGGTGATGATGCGATTAGGGACCCCGAACTGGCTCATGAGTCCTTGATGAACTTGACTACCGAGCCGGCTGGGATGGTGCGGGCGGCCTCCACTTCCGCCCACTTGGTGAACTTGTCGACGGCGACGTAGCGGTAGCGGTAGCCCCCGGGCGCTCGAGGGAACGGGACCAAGATGTCCAGCCCCCAGACCGTGAACGGCCATGAGAGCGGGATGGTCTGGAGACCTTGAGCGGGCTGGTGGATCTGCTTGGCATGGAATTGGCAGGCTTCATAGGATCTCACCAACTCGGTGGTGTCCTTGAGCGTCGTGGGCCAATACAACCCACTGCGGAACGCCTTGCCCACGATGGTGCATGATGAAGAGTGATGCTCGCAGTCCCCGCCATGTATATCGGCCAGAAGCTCGTGTCCTTGCTACCAGGAGATGCACCACAGATAGACATCATTCGGCCATCTTCGGTAAAGCTCACCGTCCTGGATGCAGTAGGCTGTGGCCTGGCGAGCCACACTTTCCACGTCTTCCTCCTTCTCTGGCATGGTCCCCTGGAGATGGTACGCCTTGAACTCCTTGGTCCAGCACCCCTCCTGAGGCTCTAGAGTGAGGAGCAGACGGGCTCCCACGGTCGGGCCGCAAGCAGGTGCCCCCGAGGGTGGTCCCGGTGGGAATTCCTCCTGAGGCACTGCCGGTTCTGTGGTGGAGGGGGCTGCCGATGGCTTGAAGAGCCGCTCCTCGAAGATGCTAGGCTCCTATGGCAGGTTCCGGGACGCCCTCTTGGCAATGTCGTCTGCTCCTTGTTCGTGCCGCGCGGCACGTTGTCGCCAGATATCCGCGGCCACCTATGGGACCAGGAGGCCCCTTGCTGGTTCGATGGGGGATGTCGCGTTGCACAAAGAGTAGACCAGCGTGTGGTAGCACGGCAAAGAGCACACAAGAAATTTACCCAGGTTCGGGCCGCCGCAAGGCGTAAGACCCTACTCCTGCTTTGGTGGATTGATGGTGGAAATGAACGTGGTGGTGCGTGGTACACTTGCCTGGCAAGACCTAACTTAGGGCTACTATGACCACAGGCGTATGGTGGCTTGGGTTTGTCAAGTTTCCAACCCTCTAACCCCTTCAAACGATTTCCATGGGCCTCCTTTTATAGAGTAAGGGGTCACCACAGTCGCAAAACAGTCATTACCCACTGATATGATAGCAAATAGTGCTATCATACCTAACTCTGCGGGCTGACAGGGTGCATTAAATGCACCTCTCACTGTCACATCACTAGCTGCCCGACAAGGCCTGCCGGGCTTATCTCGCCAGCTCCGCACCTATTCTCTTAACATGTCACTGGACGGGTGTCACCTGTGGGTTTCTTCTGTAGGAGATGGATGCCATGTGGCAAATGCTGCCACTTAATCGCCTTGCGGCTTGAGACCGCACTGATTGACGATGTGGGTCGTACTTGCACGGTTGGCGGGGTCGTTCAGGCCCCGCTAGCCCTGGCAGGCACTGCTGGGGAGTCTTGGTTGCTTGCTTCTGGTGGTGGCCTGGCCCCTTGCCAAGCTCGCCTGCCCGACGAGGGAGGCCCTTCTCTTGCCGATATCCTGTTCCTTTGGCTCGATCTCGATCTCTCTGAAATGCATGTTGGTTCTTCAAGTCTCTTGGTTCTTCAAACCATCACTTAAGATGGTGCTTCAATCTTGATCTTGTGCCTGTGCACAGTTGGGCAACATACCCGGGGTCTGTTGCATCGACAGAAGCCCCCAGGCCTTCCCCGATCGCGCAGCGGAGCGTCGGCGGGGTAGGGCCTAATAAGTGCACAGGAAGGGCTGCTGAAGGGGTTGGTCCCTTGAGGTTTTCTGTTGCTGCTTCATTATTTTCAATCTTGGGGCGGTTTTTGATTCCCCCGAGCATGGTATAAAGCCAATAATGGCGGGGCCGCGGCAGTGATGGCCCGTTAATGACTTTAATGCATAGGGTAGAAACCGCCAAATTACTCTTCCCACAGTGTGCTCTTATCCTTATCCACGTATGCCGCATGCATAGCGTGGGGTAGGTAACGGAGGCACGTAGTGCGGAAGAGCATCTTGAAGAGGTCCCGCCTGCCTTGACTTGGCGGGGGAGGGCAGTGGTTGCCTGTTGATGGAGCAGCTGCCCTTCCCCACCTGGCTTATAAAAGGGGAGGAGCGGAGGAGGGCGGAGTCATCCATCTCCGTGCTCCTCCTCTCCTCATCTTCTATTTCTGCTGGTCATGCTGGAGAGAAGAGCCTAGGGCTAGTCCCCGGGCTCCTGTTTGGAATTTTCCTTGGATCTGAAAGGAAGGTTCGGGCGGTGCGGCGCCGACGCCGGGAGTGGAAACCCCGGCACGCTTCCCGCCGGGTCGCCCGTGGCCTTGACTTCAGTGGGAGGGGATGCGGCCAACACCATGTCGCGGCTTGAGATGGGCACGTCGCGTGGTAGTCGACCGCTCCCCATTCTTCTTCCTTTTGTGGCCTTGGGGAGGAGCCGTAGGAGAGATTCGTCGCTAACAGGAGCGAATCTGGCTCCTCCTGGACGCAGTTTTCTTCGTCGGACAGGAAGGCTCCTTGCTTTCTCACAAGTCTTCGGGACGTACGATAACTTCTAACGTCAGGGCTCCCGAGGACAACCATGCTCTCTATGGGAGGGCTTAGAGAGCATGGTGCCCGGCTTGGTGGTCGCGTCGAGGTCTTCGGGTTGTAGTGATGCGGATGACACCGGCAACGCACGATGCATAAAGAACGGGGACGGCCATTCCGATGAGTCGTGTTTGCCGGTGACTCTGTGCCACCCATCTGGTCCTCCGGCAGCATCACCATCCACCCCTGCGCTCCGATTTCTTCCTCCCTGCCGGGGAGCGGTGCCTCCCTGATCCTGGGGAGGCGCTGGATCCCACCTGTGCGTGCCTCCGGCCCTCTTCAACCTCTTCCTGCAGGAGATGGACAGGGGCAAAGGCGTAATGGGGCACTATCTTTTTTAATCTTAAACCTGTAGGCAATCGCCAAATTTTAATTCAAATAATGTAATCTCTCAAGTCCATCTTTGTATTCTGTAATGCTTGTACTTGCAACTTCATATGAATGAAAAAGATGAATCTCGTTGGGAACTCGTGCATGTGTATGTCCATGCAGAGGAAAAGTGCCTCTTTAATAGAATAAACGAGTTTTCCCTGGCAGGATATCCTGCCGGCACCGTCTTTGTCTACCGGGGAACAGACAGACGAGCTAGCCCCCCGCCAAATCCTTTTTCCCAGAGGCCTCTGCGACCACCCTGACTGAAGCAGCGTTCGAGTTATGGATGGGAGCACCTAAGTTTCAAAGAGGGAGGCGAGGTTTTCTTATGCAAAGTTGTAGCTTTACAGAATACTAATGGACTAGAGGTGAACTTATCTGTTTGCTTTGCCGAGGATCGTTGTGTCGTGCAATCTTCTCATCCTTTGTCAAAGCCAGGTTCATGAGAAGAACCTACAACACAATGTAGATGAGAATGAATGCAGGATGCAATCCTATCTATATGCATATGCAAATGCTCATGAAGTGCTTATGCAATGATCTGGGTGTGCTCGTGCATGCATGCAATCTCAGTTGGGGCCCCCTACAGCGCTTCTTTATTTTCTCTTGCGCGGGGTCATCGCCCCGGCTTGTACAAGGGGTTACATGCAACTTTGGCAATGCCATGTACAATGGGTGGCTGCCAGGCAGGGCCCGGCAGCCTCTGCGCCTTACGGGTAGAACTTACGGAGATGCTCAATGTTTCACAAGTTTTGCAACGGTGTGCCATCTGCGGTATCCAGACCGATTGCGTCGGGTCTGGAGACTCATACTACCCGGTAAGGGCCTTCCCACTTCAGTGATAACTTGTGTGTACCCTTGGTGGACTGAACGCGCCTAAGGACAAGGTTACCTTCCTCGAGACACCGGGCACGAACCCTGCGGCTGTGTAGCGACACGGGGCTACCCGATAGCGTGCAACACGCGTAGCGGCCCGGAGACGGTTCTCCTCGAGTAGCACAGTGTTGTCATGCCGGTGCTGATCTTGCACTACTTCATCATAGGCAAGCACCCGAGGAGACCCGTAAATGAGTTCTGTGGGGATAACTGCTTATGCCCCATAGACCAGGGAGAAGGGAGTCTGCCCGATAGCTCGATTAGGTGTCATTCTAAGGGACCAGAGAACTACCGGCTGTGAGTGTCAATACCGGCAGATCTTAGGTAGGGGGTCTCGAACTGTGCGTCTGAGGATCAAGGGTAACAAGAGGCAGGGGACACGATGTTTACCCAGGTTTGGGCCTCTTGATGGAGGTAATACCCTACTTCCTGCTTGATTGACTTTGATGAATATACGGGTTACAAGAGTTGATCTACCTCGAGATCGTAATGGTTGAACCCTAGATGTCTAGGCTGTATGATTATGACCGTCCCTATGGACTAAACCCATCCGGTTTATATAGACACCGGAGGGGCCTAGGGTTGTACAGAGTCGGTTTACAAAGGAAGTAATCTTCAGATCCGAGCGCCTAGCTTACCTTCCACGCCAAGGAGAGTCCCATCCGGACACGGGGGGAAAGCCTTCCATCCTGTATCTTCAAAGCCCATGAGTCCGACCCATGTCACATAGCCCGAATGCCCGAGGACCCCCTAATACAGGACTCCCTCAATAGCCCCCGAACCAGTCTTCAATGATGATGTGTCCGGCGCGCAAATTGTCTTCGACATTGCAACGCGGGTTCCTCCTCCACAGACTTCAGAGCATATGAGCCAAAGGACTGTATTCGGCTTTTACATCTTCGGTCTTGGTAAGGTGAGTTCTTCGAATAGTTTATCTTTACATTAAATGTTATATCCTTCGGCTTCTGCGCCATCGTCGCCCCGGCTCTCACGTGTCAGACGAATACGAAGGGTCCAAGTATTTTTACACATAACACCCAGACCCTGTAGGGAAGGCGTCTATTTAAGGAGATCGAATCTCAGATGCCATTCCACACCAGGCAGAAAATCCTTAGAGCTTGCCACAAGAAACCACACAAGCATGGCCAGCGCTCCCAGTTCTTCCTACTGCCCCCATGGTCCTCAAGAAGGCGATTGGGAGAGCTGTTCTGTATCCCATGCCCAGCTAACCAAGCTCCAGGTGCAGGGATATCTCCCCCCTGCGGATCTAGTCCCCGTTCGGGCGGGATTAACTTTTTACTGGCGAAGCCCTGGCAGAAAATTTCCCTAATCCTTCATAAGGGGAGCGAGTGTGTTTCGTTTCCTTTCTATTAAGAGGCATTGGATTTCCAATCCACCCCTTCCTCCGAGGCCTCCTAGAATACCATGGCCTCCAACTGCACAATCTCATGCCGGGCTCCATTCTGCACATCGCGGGCTTCGTCGCTCTTTGTAAGCTGTTCCTAGGCTGTGAGGCCCATTTTGAGTTATGGAGGAAGCATTTCTGCCTCGTCCCTCGCTCCCAGAAGGGATCCATATTCCAGGTGGGCGGTGCCGAAGTATGGCACATAGCAGGGATAGGATACCTATTCGACACTCCGAAGAAGGCATCTGAAGAGTAGCCATCAGAGTGGTTTTATATTGAAGATGGCGTTCTCTCGGACCCAATCCGACGAGGACTACCCTTATTTTCCAACGCTCCATTAAAAAAGCACCACAACTGGCACCCCCGGAGCCTCGAGGAGGAACACAGTGCGGAGGTTAGGAAGTTAATGGACAAGATAAAGATACTCGCCCAATCCGGACTGTCCATAATTGAGGTCATGGTGATTTCCATAACGCGAGGTGCTCAGCCACTCCAATCTAGAGGACTCCCCATGTGGAACTACAACGGGGAGGATGACACATCTCGCTACGGGTGCAAGGGTTCGGACAACTTCGCCGCCCGGGTCGCCATGTTAGCTGATCTTTATAAAGGGGATAAAGAAGAGTTTACCCGCCTTAAATGCCGAGAAGGATTTTCCATGTATAATCCTCCCAGCTGGGTGAGCCTTTGCTTCGTAACTTTATTCAATCTCCTTCCTGGGTCGTAATTATTTGAACTTTTAATCCGAAGGAATAGAGGAAGGCTGTCGCAGGGATTTATAGCCCTGCTCCGCAGCCAGAGGATCATATTCGGGACCTGGATCCAAGATTTGAGGAAGATCTAGGTATTTTTGTAGAGCTCAAGGAGGGGTGAGGGAGTCCTGGATTAGTGGGTCCTCGGATAGCCGGACTATATCCTTTGGCCGGACAGTTGGACTATGAAGATACAAGATTGAAGACTTCGTCCCATGTCCGGGTGGGACTCTCCTTTGCGTGGAAGGCAAGCTTGGTAATTTGGATATGTAGATCTCCTCCCTTGTAACCGACTCTGTGTAACCCTAGCCCCTTCCGGTGTCTATATAAACCGGAGGGTTTAGTCCATAGGACAACAACAATCATACCATAGGCTAGCTTCTAGGGTTTAGCCTCTTCGATCTCGTGGTAGATCAACTCTTGTAATACTCATATCATCAAGATCAATCAAGCAGGAAGTAGGGTATTACCTCCATCGAGAGGGCCCGAACCTGGGTAAACATTGTGTCCCCCGCCTCCTGTTACCATCCACCTTAGACGCACAGTTCAGGACCCCCTAGCCGAGATCCGCCAATTTTGACACCGACATTGGAGCTTTCATTCAGAGTTCCACTGTGTCGTCACAATCATGGCCTGATGGCTGCTTCGATCATCGGCAACGATGCGATCCAGGGTGAGGTTTTCCTCCCCGGACAGATCTTCGTATTCGGCGGCTTCGTACTGCGGGCCAACTCGCTCGGCCATCTGGAGAAGATTGAGAGCTACGCCCCTGGCCATCAGGTCATGTTTGAAAGCTTGAATTATACCGCCGACATCTGCGGAGACTTGATCTTCGACGGATTCGAACCCATGTCAGGTGCGCCGCACAGTCATGATGAGCATGATTTAGCTCTGCCGTCGGACAGTGTTCGGGAGATCACACCTGTAACTACTCCGGCCCTCAATCCGGAACAGATCGCGCCGTCCGAGGACGGGTGGATGGACCCCGCCACAGAGGCCGCACACTCATCGGCGATAGAGCCAAATACCGACTTCACCTCCTATGAGACCTGTGTTGCCGGACACTCGGATTCGTCCCTGGCCACAGACTCCGAACCGCTCATGTCCGTGGCGATCCAATCTGATTGGGCCCCGATCATGGAGTTCACCTTCGCGGATATCTTCCAGCACTCTCCCTGGGCGACGTGCTAAACTCATTACGGTCTCTCTCCTTGTCAGGAGACCCTTGGTCGAACTATGTCCGGCTCGAGTGGGAAGCGGACGGCGAAAAATTCGTTCCCCACCCACCACCCACTTAGTAGCCACTGTCGATGACCTAACCGACATGCTCGACTTCGACTCCGAAGACATCGACGGTATGGACGACGATGCGGGAGACGAACAGGAACCACCGCCCACAGGGCGCTGGACTGCCACCTCATCGTATGATATATACATGGTGGACACCCCCAAAGAAAGCGATGGCAATAAGGCAACGGAGGATAATCCCACCGAGAAGCAATCCAAGAACCGGCGTCATCGGCGCCGCCCTAAGCCCCGCCATAGCAAAAACCGTGCTACCGGCACAGGAGACAATAACGGTGCAAATAGTGCCGAAGACGAAGACAATCCCCTCCAGCCAGGCTTTGCGCAGGAGGATGGGCAAGCCAGCCCCAAGGAATAGGCAACAGACGGAGAATCAGAGGATGACAATTACATGCCTCCCTCCAAAGACGAGGTGAGCCTCGGCAACAAAGAATTTATCGTGCCCAAGGATCCCGTCGAACAGGAGCGCTTCAAGCGCCGGCTTATTGCCACAGCAAAAAGCCTGAGGAAAAAGCAACAACAGCTTCAAGCTGAGCAACATTTGCTAGCGGATAGATGGACTGAGGTCCTGGCAGCTGAGGAACACGAACTCGAGCGCCCAATCAAAAGTTTCCCAAAGCACAGGTTGCTACCCCAACTCGAAGAGGAAGCATTAAAGCCTGCGCTTCCAGTGTATGATGGGCAGACTGGCCACCTCGTGGCCGGGACAAAGTGGCATATAAGCCCGAAGTCCAGCCCGCACCCTGTCACCAGTCAAACAAAAACAGCAAGGCCCGGGGTAACACACATGACCTGCGAGACGTATTGGAAAACAAAGCAGGACACAAAAGATCGATCTTCGGATCACGAGGGCGTGCCCCAACACATGACGATGACCGTCATGCCGGATACACCAAAAGCAAATCCGGTCGGGCTGAACACATCAGACAAGACTCGTAAGAACTGCGTCGTGACATAGCCCGGCATAGAGGCGCCGCACCCCCCTATGCTTCACTGATGAAGTAATGGATCATGAATTCCCAGAAGGGTTTAAACCCGTGAACATTGAATCATACGATGGTACTACTGATCCCGTGGTATGGATAGAGGATTTCTTCCTCCACATTCACATGGCCCGCAGGGATGATCTACACGCCATCAAGTACCTCCCGTTAAAACTCAAAGGACCAGCTCGACATTGGCTAAATAGCTTGCCAGCAAACTCCATCGGAAGTTGGGAGAACCTGGCACACGCATTCCTGGACAACTTCCAGGGCACTTATGTGCGACCACCGGATGCTGATGATTTAAGTCACATAGCCCAACAGCCTGGAGAGTCAGCCAGGAAATTTTGGACTCAGTTCCTAACCAAAACATCCGTGATGCCGAAGCCCTAGCGGCCTTTAAGCATAACATCCGTGATGAGTGGCTCGCCAGACATCTCGGCCAAGAGAAGCCAAAGTCCATGGCAGCCCTCACAACACTCATGACCTGATTTTGCGCGGGCGAGGATAGCTGGTTGGCCCTTAGCAACAACACAACAAGCAACCCTGGCACATCGGAGGCCAGAGACAGCAACGGCAAGCCACATCGCAACAGATACAAGCGCCGCAACAATGGCGATAACGCCGAATACACGGCAGTCAATGCCGGATTCAGTGGCTCTAAATCCGGTCAGCGGAAAAAGGCGTTCAAAAGAAACAATTCGGGCCCGTCCAGTTTGGACCGCATACTCGACCGCTCGTGTCAAATTCACGGCACCCCCGATAAGCCAGCCAACCACACCAACAGAGAATGCTGGGTGTTCAAACAGGTCGGCAAGTTGAATGCCGAAAGCAAGGAAAAGGAGCTGCATAGCGATGATGAGGAGGAGCCCCGGCCGCCGAACACAGGAGGACAGAAGATATTTCCTGCCCAAGTGAAAACGGTGAACATGATATACGCAACCCATATCCCCAAGAGGGAACGGAAGCGTGCACTTAGGGACATCTATGCGATGGAGCCAGTCGCCTCAAAGTTCAACCCATGGTCTTCTTGTCCGATCACGTTTGATTGCAGGGACCACCCCACTAGTATCCGTCATGGCGGTTCTGCCGCATTGGTCCTTGATCCTATCATTGACGGATTCCATCTCACTCGAGTCCTAATGGACGGTGGTAGCAGCCTGAACCTGCTTTATCAGGATACGGTGCGCAAAATGGGTATAGACCCCTTGAGGATCAAACCCACAAAAACCACCTTCAAAGGTGTCATACCAGGTGTAGAGGCCTGTTGCATGGGCTCAATCACACTGGAAGTGGTCTTCGGATCTCCGGATAACTTCCGAAGTGAATAATTAATCTCCGATATCGTCCCCTTCCGCAGTGGCTATCACGCACTACTCGGACGAACCGCATTCGCTAGATTCAATGCGGTACCGCATTACGCATACCTCAAGCTCAAATGTCAGGACCTCGCGGGGTTATAACAGTTAACGGAAACACAGAACGCTCGCTCCGCATGGAGGAGCACACTGCGTCCCTTGTAGCAGAAGTGCAAAGCAGCCTTTCGAGGCAAACCGCCAATTCGGCGACAAGGTCCACAGACACATTCAAGCGAGTCCGGAATAACCTGCAACAGAATCACTAGGCTCGTTCAGAGATATCCTAGCAACTCGGCCTCTGTCCTAGTCCCAGTCAAGCGACGAAATTTGCGCCACACGTACATAACTACGCACTAAAGATACCATGGGTATAGGCGGAGGCACGGCTATGGCATGTCCCACAATGCGGTTCAACCGCCTCAGGACAAGTATATCTTTATCATTTTCTTCCTTTCAGGACCCTATTCTCTGGACGCCCTCTCCGATAGCTAGATCATCGAACCCATCACGGGAGGGAAGCACCAAGGGAGCAAGAAGCTTTGACGTACAAGGGAATCCCCAGGTGGTCTCTCATACCAATCGTTATACCTGTTTTACATACCCACACACAGCTCGCCCTTGGATCAAACATGTCAGATAGTCCTATTTTTGCTTATTGTACTACTTATACACATACGCTTTGACATATCCTACAAATAACAATGCACAGCGTCAGCTTATTATTACATTTCTTCATCTTATTTTTTTTCTTCCTTGTTTGTCTATTCACGACAAGTTGCTCCCATACATTCTAGTGCGTTTAGTACGGCAGGGGCTTCAGTGTACCCCATAACGCGGCAAGAAAAGTCCAAACACTTTCGACAGTGCGGCACCCTGAACTTATAGCATTATATGCATCAACTCCGAGTCATGTCTTGGGTCAATAGTTGGGTTTGCCCGGCTCCCATGTTTTGGTGCCTTACGTTCTGCTATATCTGCTAAGGTAGCACTGGGAGAACTACTGCGATTGTGTCCCGGTTCTTCCGGACGAGCACCTCAGTAGAGAAAGCCGAAAACTGACTGTCATGATGTGGCGAGAGCTGGTCGCTGTTCGAGAGATCCCAAATCACTAAAGATTTTTTCCGCTTCAGGCGAGGAGTCGGCCTTGTCCGATTTAGGCGTTCATAGCACCCCAAGTTCGGCCTTCCGAATACTAGGGGCTTCACCAAAATTTAAAATTGTAGACTTCTATGCCTATGTGAGAGTGATAAAGATTTATAGTCCGATTGCCTGGTTCGTTGTGCTGAACACCTCCTTCGAAGGACCCAAAACTGGGATAAAGAGTGACCAGATTTATCCCGAACACCTCAGTACTAGCTACATGGGGGCAGAAGCCGACGACTAGCCAACTCTCAGATTTTATAAACGGCCGCACATGAGGTAATATTTTAAATCAACAAGCGTTATATAGTGCAGATGAGCTCGTTTTCATATTACAGGATCACATGAGTACATTCATTCAAATATTACATCCTTAGAACATTCCTCCGCCACAAGGCGGGCACCCTTCAGGACGCTGTCATAATACTTTTCGGGGCGGCGATGCTCCTTGCCCTCTGGCGGCCCCTCCTTTAGCTTCTCGGCGTCCATCTTCACCTAGTGCACTTTCGCTCGGGCAAAAGCCCTACGCGCACCCTCAATGCAGACGGACCGCTTTATGACTTCAAGCCGTGGGCAGGCATTCACAAGCCGCCTCACCAGGCCGAAGTAGCTGCCAGACAGGGGCTCACCAGGCCACATCCGGACTATGATGCCCTTCATGGCCTGTTCGGCCGCCTTGTGGAGCTCGACCAATTGCTTCAACTGGTCGCTCAAGGGCATCGGATGTTCGGTCCAGTATACTGAGACCAGAACAACTTCTCCGTCGAGCTCCCTTCCTCGGCCCGGTAAAATTCCTCGGCATCGGACACACTGCGGGGAAGATCTGTGAACGCTCCTCGAGAGCTCCAAACTCGGGTAATTAAAAGGAAAGTTTCCTTCACATGCTTTCTTTGCATAATGAATTCCTTACCCGCCGCTATCTTCTGGACTGCCTGAAGCTCCTGGAGGGCCTTGTGGCTTTGGCCTTGGCATTTTTTGCATTCTCAAGGGCCTTCGCAAGCTCAGACCCTTGCGTCTTCGAGTCACACTCCAAGGACTCATATTTTTTGACGAAATCCTGGAGCTCTTGCTGCACCTCGCCGACTCGAGCCTCTTGCTTCTCGCGCTCGGTGCGCTCCTTGGCCGCTTTGTCTTCGGCCTCGGACAGCGGCTCCTTCAAGGTTGCCACTTCGGTCATGGCCCCTAGCAAAGTTCATGATGATCCTGTGACTTAACAACCACATTATTTTTTTATTCCTTATCAATATACGGACGGGTATTACTTACCTTTGTTCTCTTCGAGGTGCCTCTTGGTAAGGCCGAGCTCTTTTTCGGACCGCTCAAGGTCCCGCTTCAGTACGGAGACCTCCGGAGTGCAAGCAGCAGTGGCTAGCAGTGAAGCCTTCTTATTCACATAAGACACATTCTGATTAGACTCATGTGATTATTATTTGATCCTCTGTTCGGCCTTTCTTTGCGAACGCCAAACAGAGCATCAGAGGCTACTGTCTATGCTATAACATTTTCTTATAAATAGATTACTTACCTCAAAGCCTCTTAGGAGGCTGACACAGGCTTCAGTCAGTTCGCTTTTAGCGGACTGAACCTTCTCTACCACCACACTGATGACAGTGCGGTGCTCTTCGTCAATGGAAGCGCCGCGAAGCGCTTCCAGCAAGTTGTCTGGTGCCTCTGGATGGACTGAGGCCATCGGCACAGATAGCTCACCCCCTTAGTGACAGGTCGCCCGACAGAGTGCGGAACCACTGGAGGTTCCGAGCAGTATTCGGCCGGGGGTCGGACTTGCTGCCCCCGTCATTAGGGCCCATGGGAGCTTTGCCTCCCATGCGCCCAGCGTCTCGGAGGTCGCCTTGGGGCGCCCCCAGAACTACCTTCCCTTGGCTTGGTGCCCTTCGGGACAATACCTCGGCGTCGTCCATAGGGCTGGGGGAGGAGGCGGCCGGGAGCGAATCACTATTCATCTCCAACAGGCCTAGAGACCCATCCGAAGAGGATACGTCGAGACGGTCCTTGGATGGGCTGCATGATCATGTTCGGCATGATAAGAAACAATAAAATGAAATGTACCAGAACTGTTATGGTATCCGGATACTTACGACTTCGCCAGGGGCTTGTCCATGGGAAACCATTCCTCGTCGTTGAACGCGGCCGTGGTGGAGCAGTCCGGAAGGAGGGCTCTTCCCTTCTTGGGCCCTTCGGCCTCCCCAAATGGGGCGGCCTTCCTTTTCTTATCTCCCCCGGCTGGAGGGGCAGAATTTTCCTCTTCCACCTCTTCGTCTTCGTGGGAGGAGGGCGTCTCGGTGTTACCAGACGACGAGTCTGATACAACCTTGCGCCGGAGACCTTTCCTGGTCCCCGCGGCCTTCTTCTTGGCCTTCTTCTCCGACGCCTCATAGGGCGCCAGAATCAGCATCTCCGTCAGGAGAGTACTTGCTGAATCTTTGGGCAGTGGGGCCGGACAGTCGATCTGCTCCGCTGTCGCGACCCATTCCTGTCAAATAATGTGGAGGCTCAAATCGCTCACATAATTATACTAGGGAAAGGAACACCTTATGAGATATAAGGAGCTTACTAGATTAGAAGGGCGCTTTGCACTGAGTTCAAGGTCGTTGGTAAGGGGAGGAGGTACCTTGGCAGACTTAAACAGCACCCTCCAGATGTCCTGGTGCGTCGTGTCGAAAAGCTCTCGCAGTGTCTGGTGCCTTGCCGAGTCGAACTCCCACATATTGAATGCCCGTCTTTGACACGAGAGGATCTAGCGGAAGAGCATGACCTGGACCACGTTGACAAGCTTGATTTTCTTGCTTATCATGTTTTTAACACAGTTCTGGAGTCCGGTAAGCTCCACCGATGAACCCCAGGATAAGCCCTTCTCCTTCCAGGAGGTTAGTCGCATGGGGATGCTGAATGGAAATTCGGGGGCCGCCGCCTAGTTGGTGTCGCACGGCTCGGTGATGTAGAACCACCCCGATTGCCATCCGTTCACGGTCTCCACATAGGAGGCTTTGAGCCAGGTGACGTTGGGCATTTTGCCCACCATGGCGCCTCCGCACTCCGCTTGTTGGCCGACCACCACCTTCGGTTTAACATTGAAGGTCTTCAGCCACAGGCCCAAGTGGGGCTTGATGTGGAGGAAAGCCTCGCAGACGACGATAAACGCCGAGATGTTGAGGATGAAATTGGGGGCTAGATCATGGAAGTCCAGCCCGTAGTAGAACATGAGCCCGCGAACAAATGGGTGGAGGGGAAATCCCAGCCCGCGGACGAAATGGGTAAGGAATACAACCCTTTCATGGGGCTCGGAGGTAGGAACGATCTGCCCCATGACTGGGAGCCGATGCGCGATATCTGCGTCCAGGTATCCGGCTTCCCGGAGCTTCGATGTTCTCCTCCGTAACGGAGGAGGCCATCCACTTGCCTCCCGCTCCGGACATGTTCGGAGTGTTTTTGTGGAGAAGATGCGAACCTGGGCGCTGGAGCTCGAGTGCGCGAGAATGGATAGGTAGGGAAGAAGAAGGCATGGGTAAAAAAGAGGAGTCATTATCCCTTTATAAGGGCGGTAGAGACTGTGTGCCTCCCCACTTGCCTGGTAAAACTCGCTTATTCCCCAAGCGTCGTGATTGATGGCGCGGTTGGGTTACCCACGCCCGTATTGATGAGGATCCCAGGATAAGGGGACACGATCTCTGCTTCGACAAGACGTGCCAAGAAAACCGCCTAGCAATATGTGTAGTAGCTGGTTGAGAAAAACGGTTTGAATAATAACCGGGGCCATGGCATGATGTCATGTTATGAAAAGTTGTCAGCAGATTAGATTTGTGGAAATATTGTACTCTCCACGGTGGTATGTGGAATTTGTTTTGCAGAGCCGGACACTATCCTTGTGTTCAAAATATTCTATGGAGTATTTGGAGGAGGAACCCGCCTTGCAATGCCGAAGACAATCTATGCGCCGGACTCATCGTCATTGAAGCCTGGTTCAGGGGCTACTGAGGGAGTCCTGGATTAGGGGGTCCTCGGACAGCCGGACTATATCCTTTGGCCAGACTGTTGGACTATGAAGATACAAGATTGAAGACTACGTCTCGTGTCCGGGTGGAACTCTTCTTTGCGTGGAAGGCAAGCTTGGTAATTTGGACATGTAGATCTCCTCCCTTGTAACCGACTCTGTGTAACCCTAGCCCCTTCCGGTGTCTATATAAACCGGAGGGTTTAGTCCGTAGGACAACAACAATCATACCATAGGCTAGCTTCTAGGGTTTAGCCTCTCCGATCTCGTGGTAGATCAACTCTTGTAATAGTCATATCATCAAGATCAATCAAGCAGGAAGTAGGGTATTACCTCCATCGAAAGGGCCCGAATATGGGTAAACATTGTGTCCCCCGCCTCCTATTACCATCTGCCTTAGACGCACAGTTTGAAACCCCCTACCCGAGATCCGCCGGTTTTGACACCGACAAGGGGGTCTTCTATCAGGCGAGCTACGACGGCACAGAAGTGGCCATTACAGCTGATTACCCCGGCCTTCTCCCTTCCTCTCAAGTAAGTATCTTGAAGACGTCTCCTCCAAAAGAGTTTTCTCACCGCGCTTCACTCACTGCACTTTCTCATGGTTTAAAGGGGCGGCGCTCGTCTCGCCACTCCGCACCAGAGGCATCCCTTAAAAGGGAGGAACCTATGCAAGGTGGGTCTTCGAAGAGAAAGGCGGATGGCGACACTGCCCAGCCTTCGTCGAAGAGGTATGGATTTTAATATGCCCCATGGCAATCATACCGAATTGTAATGTTCCTTACTGCACCATATTTCCGGAAGAGCGTTCGTCGGACTGTATTCGGAGACCTCGCCAGACATGCGTCCACCAATCCGACCCGAACCCTGCCTCCAAGGCTAGAGTTGATACGGGTGCAACGCCGGATTGTCCTCTCTCCAAAGATTCAGATAATGTATCTGTCACCAACTCCGAAGTGGAGAGTGCAATGGACCATCGGTGCCGGAAGGCCGCTATGCACGACCCCAACTTTACAGAAGAGGCATTTAATGCCTTTAGCTCGGCAGATGCATACATCCGAGCTTCTCGGGATGGGCTTGCTGGAGCCACTTACCAGCTTTCAAAGGACATGCGGGTAAGATCGTACTACGTAGATTTAATAATCATGTACTAGTAGCCCCTGGGAATTGAAAAGGTTGAAGCAACTGATTTTAAGGATCGTTGTATAATCAGGTACTCACTGTGAAGAACAACGTGCCGTCTCAAGAGCTGGAAAAGTGTCGGACCCAGTTAACTACTGTTACCGCCGAACTGGAGAAGTCCAAGGAGGCACCGACTGGTAATATCCCCTTCTGCCCGGAAAATATAATCATGTGCCAGTAATGTTTATTCAAATAAACACCATTGTACTTATGATGGCAGGATCATCGGATCAGCTAGAAGAGAAACTGAAATCCGTGCAGGTGGCTAAACAACATGCCGAAAGGCAAGAGGCTGCTGGTCAGCGTGTACTGACATGAACCAGGGATGAGAAGAACAAGCTGCAGGACACCAACACCCAGCTAGGCGAAGAGCTGAAAGACGTGCAAGACCAACTGGCGGACACCTTGAAGGAGAACCGAAAGCTGAGAGGCGGCATATCAGTATGCCTTTTAACTTACTCCCATGCAGCTCGCTAATGCAAATCCTAACAAGTTTATTTCTGTAGGTATGCTGACTGGGCAGCCCGAAGAAGAGGTGTCTGGATTTCAAGGCGACCTGCTACAAGAGTTCTCTAAGGTGCATGAGCGAGCTCGGAAGGCAATGAGAAACATCGCTAAGGCTTTATGGCCAGTTGATTCTCCTCCAGGAAGTATGGAGGAACTCGTTAATTTGTTCAAGGGAGCTCGGCACCGTTTTGGGCTATGGAAGATATCAGCCTACCGAGAAGGTGCTTGGGAAGCCTGGGCCACGGTGAAAACACGGTACACCGGACTTGATCCAAATCATATGGCGTGCGTCGGACCTCGAGGATCTGATGGACAGGAAATTCTAGTCAGTCTGGTGTATGACCAAGTGCAGATGGCTGCCAAGTTTTCTCAATAGGATTGTAAACTAGACAACCTGTTAGAGGGTCTAGAGGAAGAAGAAGTTTTTTAGTCGAAGTAGCAATGTACTTTTATTGACAAACTTGTCTCCAGCCGAATTTGTAAAATGATTGTCATGGTAGACTTTCTGCTTCGACCACCGAAAACCCTAGGTTTGGAGTGTTTCCGAATACTATACCGTAGGTAAACACCAAAGTATGTTCGGAAACCAGGCAGTCCGGTCATAGTTGCTTGAATAGACAAGTTGTATTAGGGGAGTTATGTTATATTACATTTGATTGTAAGATACATCTTCCAAGGAGAATAGTTTCGTTAAGGGTTCCTTTCCCTGGGCCAGCATGCGGGTTTTTTGTGCATACCGAAGTTATGATGCTAAAAATCACAGTACACAATATAGTGTGGGGGCTTTGTATTGCAATGAGGGCAGTTTTTCTTTTGGTCGCCGACCAATTATTCCCTTAAGAACGCTAGTTTTCGGCTTCACCCATCTGAGGTACACGTCCGGATAACCCGGCTGTAACAATCATAGAGGTGCTCCCTTTATTCCCTAGCCGAACAAGCGGGAATGTTGGGCATAAGCATAGGAGCCAAGCAACCCAGCTTGGCAAAAACTTAAGTCATAAAGGTGCATATAATGGTGAAGAAAAGACATATATGAGTAGATGACACATACATATGGTGAGCTTGATGCTCGAATAATAATAAGCTTCTTGTGAAAAGAAGCCCCCAGGTATTGTGGGGTATATACATTTAAGGATGTATACCCCTCGGGTGTGCGGTTTATCCGAACACGAGCTAGAAGTCGTATAAAAACGATAAAAAAGAAAATAGTGAAGGGGAGAAAAGAAGGAACGCAAAAAAGGTATATGTGCGGACTTAGGCGTAGAATCTTCGAAGCCTTGCAGTGTTCCATGGGTTGGGCTCCAAGCGATTATCCGAGGCATTGCGAAGGCGATAGGCTCTTCTAGTGAGAAATTCATATATAATGAAGGGACCCTCCCATTTGGGCTTGAGCTTGTCCTTTTTCTTCTCTGGTAGGCGTAGAACGAGTTCACCGTCATTGTAAGCCTTTACCCGTACTTCTCTGCTTTGATACCACTGAGCCTGCTATTGGTAGAATGCGGAACGGGCCTTCGGGACATCGCGCCCCTCGTCCAAGCCATCCAGGTCGTCCTGCCGATCGAGCTCTGCTTCTCTCTCTTCGTACATGCGCACTCGAGGTGAGTCAAGAATAATGTCGCAGGGCAAGACCGCCTCCGCGCCGTACACCATGAAGAAAGGTGTATATCCGGTCATGCGATTGGGCGTGGTTCGCAGCCCCCAGAGTATGGAATCAGGTTCCTCAACCCAGTGCTTGTCTGATTCTTACAAAGATCGCACTAGTCTGGGTTTGATTCCGCTCATTATCATGCCGTTAGCCCGTTCGACTGACCGTTTGCCTAAGGGTGATATACGGATGCGTAATCGAGCTTGATGCCCAAATTGGCGCACCAATTTTTCACCTCGTCAGCTGTAAAGTTAGAGCCGTTGTCAGTAATAATATTGTGCGGGACACCATAATGGTGTACGACGCCGGATATAAAGTCTATCACCGGACCGGCTTCAGCCGTTTTAACTGGTTTGGCTTCTATCCACTTAGTGAACTTGTCGACCATAACCAATAAGTATTCATTTTTATGGCTTCCCCCTTTAATAAGTCCGACCATGTCAATCCCCTAGAACGCAAAGGGCCAAGTGATGGGGATTGTTCAGAGGGTAGTGGGCGACATATGGCTTTGATTAGCAAAAGGCTGGCATCCAACGCAGTGCTGTATGAGGTCCTGTGCATCTGCTCGGGCAGTGGGCCAAAAGAAACCCGTACGGAAGGCCTTACTTACAAGGGCCCGAGTTGTGGTGTGATGGCCACCAAGACCAGTGTGTATTTCGGCCAAAAGCTGCCATCCCTGTTCTTCGGAGATACATCTTTGAAGGACTCTAATAGTACTTTTTTTGTACATTTCTCCTTCATGAACTTTGTAGGCCTTCGAGCATCGAACGATGCATGGGGCCTCAGTCTGATCTTCAGGGAGCTCATTCCTAGTGAGGTAGGCAAGGAAAGGCTCGGTCCATGGGGCAATTACAACCATGATTTCGTGGGCCGATGGTATTATTTCGGTGCCCGAGCCCCCGATGATATCGGAACTGTGTTCGGAATCTAGGGGTATGATCGGCTCCGGGCCAGTGTTGCCGCTCTCGTCCTGTCACACCATGGATGGCTTGAAGAGCCTTTCCATAAAGGTGTTAGGGGGACGGGGTCGCGCTTAGCGCACATGCGAGCAAGGATGTCCGTGGCTTGATTACGCTCTCGAGCCATGTGATGAAACTCAAGCCCCTCGAACCGAGCTGATATTTTGAGTACGGCCTTGCGATTAACCACCATCTTGGATCTTTTGCATTGAATTCTCTATTTATTTGGGATATTGCATGGTTTGAATCCCCACACACCTCAAGGAGTTGTATGCCCATGGCTACAGCCATCCAGAGACCATGCAATAGGGCCTCGTATTCGACTGCATTTTAGAGTCTATATACAGTATTTGGAGCACATAACGGACTGTGTCTCCCACGGGGGATGTTAAGATGACACCAGCCCCAAGTACGGCTAGCATTTTAGAGCCATCGAAGTGCATCACCCAGTTGGAATATGTGCCGTACTCTTTAGGGAGTTCGGCCTCTGTCCATTCCGCGACTAAGTCAGCCAACACCTGAGATCTAATGGCCCGACATGGTTGTACGTTATTTCAAATGGTAAGAGCTCAATGGCCCATTTGGCAATCCGGCCGGTGGCGTCTTGGTTGTTTATAATGTCATTGAGTGGTACCTATGAAGCCACCGTGATCGAGCACTCTTGAAAGTAGTGCTGCAGCTTGCGGGATGCCATAAAGACCGCATATGCTATCTTCTGATAATGCGGGTATCGGGATTTGCATGGTGTAAGGGCCGTCGATACGTATTATACTTGTTTTTGGAGTGGAAATTTATGCCCCTCTTCTTCTCGTTCGACGACGAGCACCGCGCTCACCACCTGGCGAGTTGTAGATATGTAGAGCAACATTGGTTCACCGACATTTGGTGCGGCTAGGATTGGGTTGCTCGCTAGCAAAGTTTTTATTTCCTCCAGTCCGGCCGCTGTAGCGTCCGTCCACGCGAAGTGGTCGGAGCAGGCGATACAATGGAAATGCCTTTTCTCCTAATCTAGAGATAAAACGGCTCAAAGCTGCTACGCACCCGGCTAGTTTTTGGACCCGTTTGAGGTCAGTTGGTGTTGCCAATTGTGATAGGGCCCGGATTTTGGCTGGGTATGCTTCAATTCCTCTATTGGATACAATGAACCCGAGTAGTTTGCCGGCGGGAACGCCGAAAACACACTTTTCCGGATTGAGTTGTATATCATATGTTCGGAGGTTGTCGAATGTAAGGCATAAGTCATCCACCAATGATTCAACGTGCTTGGTTTTTATGACTACGTCATCTACATATACATCCACAGTCTTGTCGATTTGCTTTTCCAGGCACGTTTGAATCATGCGTTGGTAAGTGACGCCGGCGTTCTTGAGCCCGAAACGCATAGTGTTGAAGCAGAAAGGCCCATACGGGGTGATGAATGCCGTTGCGGCCTGGTCGGATTCCTTCATCTTAATTTGATGGTATCTGGAGTATGCGTCGAGGAAACACAGTGAATCGTGCCCCGCGGTTGCATCAATAATCTGGTCAATGCGAGGTAGTGGGAAGGGGTCCTTAGGGAAAGCCTTATTAAGGTCTTTGAAATCAACACACAAGCGCCAGGATTTATCCTTCTTTGGTACCATGACCAAGTTTGCTAGCCAGTCCGGATGTTTGATTTCTCTGATAAACCTGGCTATGAGTAACTTGGCTAGCTCCTCCCCCATAGCCTAATGTTTGGGTTTGGAAAATCGCCGCAGCGTTTGCTTGACTGGATTGTATCCCTTCAGTATATTGAGACTATGTACGGTCAGTTCGCGTGGGATTCCTGGCATATAAGAAGGGTGCCAGGCGAAGATGTCCCAATTCTCGCGCAGGAACACACGTAATGCGGCATCGACCATCGGATCTAGATGTGCCCCAATGGAAGCTGTCTTCTTGGGGTCCGTCGTGTGAACTTGAAATTTGACTATTTCGTCTGCTGGTTTGAAGAAAGTTGACTTAGGTCTCTTATCAAGTATTGCATCGTCCCTGTCCACTATGGAACGTAAGGTGGTTAATCCTTCGGCCGCGAGGGCATCATACTGCCTCGAGGGCCAGGGAGGCGGTTTTGTTTTTGGCGCGGAGTGCTATGTCCGGATCACTGGTAATAATGATAACTCCGTTGGGCCCAGGCATTTTGAGTTTCATATACCCGTAATGGGGTATAGCTTGAAAGCGTGTGAATGTGTCTCGCCCCAGCAGGGCGTGATACCCGTTGTCGAAAGGTGCCACATGGAAGAGTAACTCTTCGGACCTATAGTTCTCCTGTGTGCCGAATACCACGTCGAGTTTGATTTTCCCCGAGCATCTTGCTTACCGACTGGGTATAATGCCTCGAAAGGTAGTATTACTGTCCTCAATGCGACTCCTGTCCACTTGCATTTTATTGAGCGTGTCCTCATACATGAGGTTCAGTCCTCTCCCACCGTCCACTGACACTTTAGTGAGCCGAAAGTCATCCACGACTGGGTTTAGGACCAAAGCGGCTGGTGCCCAGACTGAGTGGGACCTTGGTTCGTCATCGGCATTGAAAGTAATCGCCGTATCTGTAACGCCCCGAGACCGATGTGCCAGGTGTCTTCTAGTTATTCATTGTCATTGCGATGTCATTTGCTTGCGTGTTGCATTTCATATTGTCATCATGTGCATTGCATCGTCATGTTTTCAAAACTTGCATCCGTCCGGGTCTCCCCGTTCCTTCCGTTGTCCGTTCTGAGTCCAACCACACTTGCACGCGCCCGCGGCATGTCCGAAATAGTATTTTATAAGTGGCCGTAAAATGTCCTTGGAATGGGATGACAGTTAGCGTGTGGTCTTATTATAGTGTAGATAGACCGCCTGTCAATTTTCGTCGTATTCGGAGTTCGTTTGATAGCCCAACCGGTAAACTATAGCGGCAGTATAGCCGGTCTTTTCGTCGGACGTTTTCGGTCTCTGGAAACTACTGTCGAGCCTCTCTCTCTCTTCTCTCCCCTCAGCCCGAGGCCTTCCACACAGCCCACCAGCAACCCACCTACTCCCCCTCCACTCCGGACCGTCCGATAGCGATCGAATGGCTCCGAAACGGAGCAAAAACCCCAACCCTAAACCCATGCCTATAAAAGGAAGGACCCCTTCCATTTTTGTCAGCCGCCAGCCCCTTCCCTTGATTTCAGCGCGCCGCCGCCACTTGTCACCTGCGCCAGCTGCCTCCCCCTCGTTTTCCGGCGCCAGCCACCACCATCTCGCCACATGGCGCGCCGCCATTGGCCGAGACGTCGCCAGCCACCTCCCGTGACCAATCCGGGCATGCCACGTGTTCCCCCTGCCTCTCTGCGCCGCCGTGGCCCGCCCAGGCCTGGAGCAAGCCCGCGGAGCCCATTGGGGCCCGCCCCCGAGCCCGCAAGCTGCTGCCTCCGTTCCAGATTGGGAGAACCCCGATCTCTCCTCCCTCGCGTCCCCGCCGTCCGCCGTCGGCGACCAAGGCCACCGGACCATGCTCGTCGCCAGCCGCCTTGAACCCAGGTCACGCCGCCGTCGCCTTTTCCTTTCCTCCCCGTCTCTCTTTCTCTTCCTAAACCCTCTGCTCTCCTCCTTGGTCAGCACCGCCGCCATGGCGCCTAACCCTCACCGGCCCCGCCCGATCCGGTCTCCCCACGTTGGAAATTGAGCCACCCTGGCCATATCTGCCCGGATCCGGCAGGGCCCCGTCGTCTTCGCCACTGGATCATCACCGGATCACGCTTCTTCATCATCCTGCCACAAGTCCCAGTGCCGCCGCCCTCTGCTTCGTTGCGACCGCGCCCCTGCATGGCTTCCGTTGACCATGGCGTGGGCCGCAGCCCAACCGCTGCCAGATCCAGCCCACATCCAGCCTCCCCACTAAGCCAGGCCCAATGTGAGGAAGCCCATCTCTGTTTGCTCCTGTGCAGCCCAGTTCGGGCCAGTTTCGGCCCATAGATGTTTTTTCCAGTTATGCGAATTTGTTTAATATCCAGGAGTTTGGCAGTTTTACTTAAAAGACTCTCATGCTCATACATTTAATTACTCACAAACAGTGCATCATATTAAGACAAACTTAATATGAAAGTTGCTTAGAATTTTGTCTAGTTTCATAATATGCAACTTTCATCCATGTTTAAAATGTCTAAAATGCTGTTTGGTTAAATTTGATCCTATGCCATGCTAAAATGTTTTAATTCATAACTAAATAACCGTAACTCAGAATTTAATAAACTTTATATGTAAATGGGGTAGAAAAATGCCTAGTTTAACATGGTGACCTTTATTGGCATGTTAAACAACTCTAAAATTGTGTTTAGGGCAGAACAGTACCAAATCTATAATATGCTCATGAGGAGTTTCCGGAATTTTTGTTCGTTGCTTCCGGCCTCATTTAACCTTGACTAGATAGGCAGTTTTCATTTGCTTCACCCTCTTGCCATGTTAATCAACATTTAATATTGTTGAGTACCTAAACGAGAGAGAACTAAATAATTCATGTGCTGTTCCGCAATATGCAACTCGTTGCATATTGAGCTCCACTTAACTTGTAGTGTTGTTTGTGCATTTTGCCATGCCATGTTTCATTAAACCGGACATGCATCATACTTGATTGTGCATCATGCCATGTTATGTGGTGGTTGTTTACTATGTTGTGTGCTTCTTTCCGGTGTTTGCTTCTTCGGATTGGTTCCGGTTACGTCGCGTTTGTGAGGATTCGTTCGACTACGTCCGTTTGTCTCCTTCATGGACTCGTTCTTCTTCCTTGCGGGATTTCAGGCAAGATGATCATACCCCCAAAATCACTTCTATCTTTGCTTGCTTAGTTGCTCGCTCTTTTGCTATGCCTATGTTGCGATACCTACCGCTTGCTTACCATGCCTCCTATATTGTTGAACCAAGCCTCTAACCCACCTTGTCCTAGCAAACCGTTGTTTGGCTATGTTACCGCTTTGCTCAGCCCCTCTTATAGCGTTGTTAGTTGCAGGTGAAGATTGAAGTTTGTTCCTCATTGGAACATGGAGATGTTGTTCCTTGTTGGAACCTGTTACTTGTTGGGATATCACTATATATCTTATTTAATTAATGCATCTATATACTTGGTAAAGGGTGGAAGGCTCGGCCTTATGCCTGGTGTTTTGTTCCACTCTTGCCGCCCTAGTTTCCGTCATATCGGTGTTATGTTCCCGGATTTTGCGTTCCTTACACGGTTGGGCTATTATGGGAACCCCTTGACAGTTCGCCTTAAGTAAAGCTTTTCCAGCAATGCCCAACATTGGTTTTACCATTTGCCGCCTAGCCTTTTCTTTTCCCTTGGGGGTCGCGCGCCCAAGGGTCATCATTATTTTAACCCCCCCCCCCGGGCCAGTGCTCCTCTGAGTGTTGGTCCAACCGAGTAGACTTCGGGGCCACCTCGGGGCAACTTGAGGGTTGGTTTTACTCGTAGGATGTCTCATCTGAGTGTGCCCTGAGAAAGAGATATGTGCAGCTCCTATCGGGATTTGTCGGCACATTCGGGCGGTGTTGCTGGTTTAGTTTTACCCTGTCGAAATGTCTTGTTGTACCGGGATACCGAGTCTGATCGGAATGTCTCGGGAGGAGGTCTATTCCTTCGTTGACCATGAGAGCTTGTCATGGGCTAAGTTGGGACACCCCTGCAAGGATTTGAACTTTCGAAAGCCGTGCCCGCGGTTATGGGCAGATGGGAATTTGTTAATATCTGGTTGTAGATAACTTGAACCTTAACTTAATTAAAATGAATCAACAGCGTGTGTTACCGTGATGGTCTCTTTCCGGCGGAGTCCGGGAAGTGAACACGGTGTTGGAGTTATGCTTGATGTAGGTTGTTTAGGATCACTTCTTGATCATACTTTCTCGATCGTGCTTTGCCTTCTCTTCTCGCTCTCATTTGCATATGTTAGCCACCATATATGCTAGTCGCTTGCTGCAGCTCCACCTCATACCTTTACCTTACCCATAAGCTTAAATAGTCTTGATCATGAGGGTGCGAGATTGCTGAGTCCCTGTGGCTCACAGATACTTCCAAAACCAGCTTGCAGGTGTCGATGAGACCGTGCAAATGACGCAACCAAGCTCAGGAGGAGCTCGATGAAGATCTTGTCCTTTGTGTTGTTTCATTCTAGTTGATCAGTAGTGGAGCCCAGTTGGGGTCGATCGGGGACCTTTGTCGCATTTGGGGTTCTTCTTTTATTTTGGCTTCGTAGTCGGGCCTTGATTGTATTTGGATGATGTAATGCTTTATTCATGTAATTGTGTGAAGTGGCGATTGTAAGCCAACTATGTATCTCTTTCCCTTATGTATTACATGGGATGTGTGAAGATTACCTCACTTGCGACATTGCTTTCAATGCGGTTATGCCTCTAAGTCGTGCTTCGGCACGTGGGAGATATAGCCGCATCGAGGGCGTTACAAGTTGGTAATCAGAGCCTTCCCCGACCTTAGGAGCCCCATTGATTGATCATTTTTAGCAGCCGAGTTGTGTCTAGAAAATGTTTTGAGTCATTTAGGAATTATATATCGGAGAGTTTAGGAATTCTTTTTTACTTCCCAGTCTCCTTCATCGCTCGGGTAAGGCATCCTGACGTAGAGTTTTGACTCTTCTCTTCTCAAATTTCACTAAATTTTTTTTAGGATCACGCGGGTATCTTGGAATCGTTTCGATGGTTTTATGACGAGAACATTGTCTTGGTGCCTCCTGTCAGGGGTTTTGTGGAAGTGTCCCGGGGAGTTGAGCTCTGAGGTGTTGTCGTCATAATTTTATCATTGCAATTCTGGAATACCTGAGTTTAGTTCGCCGACATCGAAAATCTCTTTTATGTAGTTTGTTGGTGAGATAACCTCGACGCCACCCAGTACTGGGGCGGGAGTTCGGGAGTATCGCCATAACTTGTATAACGGATGCTTTTCGAAGGTTGAGGTAAATGGTTTCCGAAGGTTTCTTGGTTAGTGTTGAAGGATGGATACAGCTGGATGTAGGATTTGCTAGATTTGGGTGAGATATTATGCTTCCCATGTATCCCCAACACCTGATTGCATAACCGGAAAGGTTCGGTAGTTTCATAGGTGGGAATTCAAGTAGCTCTTAGGATATCTTTCCAACAGATGTATGATATGAAATTGGGGTTCGACGTCTAGTGGTCCGCCTATTCACGGTCGGTTTTACAGTGGTCTCGTTGTGTCTTAAAGAGTCCTTGGCTATGCTGACTCGGGGACGCTTCGTATGTCATGTGCACTGCCTTGTACATGATGGTGTTGTACGAACGAGCCCATGTAGGCCCCACCACGAAAACTTCAGACGAATTCTCTATCATATGTTTGTTCCAGCTTATTCTGCAAGCCAATCCTTTGTTTTGTTCTGAGTTGTGGTATTCGAGTTGCTTCAATGTCAAATGTTGATTCCATACCTTATTCCTAAGCGGTGTTCTCATACCTCGAGGTTAACACTAATCCTTCTTGATCATCGAGTCTGTCTTGTCAATCCTTATTCAACCGGCGTGTTTTCTCTTCAAGTGGATCCGATCATTTCAACATCCGCAAGATTCAATCTTAGCTTTCTCAATGTTGTTCGTGTCATCCATCCCAAGTCGTCTTTGTTTTCCCACCCACCCACCCTTTTTCCTCGAGGACTAAGATTTCTTTATCAAGTATCCTTTTATTCTTATGAAGTCTCCCTCTTCCTTTTCCATCAATATTCTTATTCGGTGATTCTCATGAAGATTCTAACGGAGCTTCAAGTTCGTCACTCTTCACTCGTTTTTTTTTCTTCTCCGGTGGATTCAGTTCGAGTTTTCAGTGTTGATCATATTCTTTTCTTTGTTTCTAATGCTATTCACATGTTGGTGCACCTCATAATTATTCCCCGCTTGCTATTCAATTGTTCCGGAGTGCTCAAGATATCTCGAAGACTCGTGTTTCCACTCTGCATTCGTTCAAGCTCTTTCGAGGTGGTTGTCTCATTCAAGCCTTTTTAATTCAACCGGTGCTTTCTCTCTTTTTAATCTTTTCAACGGTGTTTCTCTTGAGTGCGCCCTAACCCACAGGTCTTTTCCCAGGATCTTACCTGACTCTTCTAATTTTTCCCGGAGCTAGCCTAAATTCTTGTCGAAGTTTGACGTAAGAATGAATTGTCATCAGTCAAATGCCATCTCCTAGATCTTTCACAATTCTTTTCATCGTTGGCTCAACCTCTTCGTTTTGATTGTTTCGGAGTGTCTCAACGATTCATGGTGGTGTTTCTCATCGTCATTCTCAGATTGGAAGACCGAAGAAGATTTTTCTCTCATCTTGCTCCATTCTCTTCGAGATTCGTGATTCTAGGTTGATCCATCCTCTCATAATTATTTGCGGTTGTGATATTTTCACCCATCCGGAGTAATTAAGGAGTCTTTTCAGTTTGATTCTCCGAAGTCCATCAATTCAGGCTTATTCTTTCTCAGCTGTCAGTTATCATTCTCCAAATCTTACCGGTGCTTCATTCAAGTGATCTCTAATCAGTTCTTGATCCCTTTGTTCTCTTGTCTCTAAATTCTCTCAAGCATCTTCTTTCATTTGTTAATTCTTCCCGGTGTTTCGTTATGTTTTATTCGTTCTTTTTCAATTCTTACGGTGGTTCGTTCAAGATTTCTATTCCTTCATTATCATATCAAATCCTTTTCTACGAGAATAAGTAATATGCCAAATCTGTTGCTTGTCATCAATTTAATTGGTGAAGGATAAGCATAATGTAATTCTTATTCTTGTTTTCATCCAAATGATTTAATTCCTTATTCCGGAGTGGTTCATCATACATATTATGGGTTTCAATAGCTCATCTTTCTTTCCCGGAGTTCCAAGCTCTCGCAATTATGTTATCACGGAGATCTATCTAAATCTTTACAAGGTTTCACCTTGTGCTTTCAAGTTCTCTTTCTTTTCATTTGATCATCCTTTTGTTACCGGAGTTCTTCATGGGGGTTCTACACGATGGTTCTTCAAGGATTTAACTCCTTCTCGAAGGGTTCATCAAGATTCTTTTCAAAGGAGCTCAAGCATTCTTCTTCTTGTAATCCGGAGTTCTATTCTTTCAACCATATCATTGGAGATGGTATTATGTCATTCTTGATAATTTGAGTTCATGTCTCATGATTCACATGTTGTTAAGAATGAGGTATTTTAAATCCACCAATCTCGTCATTGGGGTTATCTTGGGTTATTTTTCACCTAAAGCCTTCCCTAAGGTTTGTTGCTATCTATGGTGCTTATAAATGACCCAAGTTCTTCATTCATCCTCCCGGTGATATACTTTCTCGTCTCCTTGTTCATTCCAATCCAATTCTTTTTCCCGTGAATGGCAGGTTGTCACCTCATAATTTGAGATGTATTCCATAAGACCATATCAAGCTTATTCTTTTCGTTGTTGGTTTTCAAAACCTCCGTTCTAGCATTTGTTGTAACCGTGCTCTCTCAAGATCTTGTTTCCCTTCGTTCTGGACACATTGTGATGTTGCTCTCCTCAACCCATATCCTTGGATTATCAGGACCATGTTTTGGTCGTGCTTATCCTTTTTAACCGGAGTTTTGTGCCCCTTTTCTCAAGCTCTTTCATGTTATCTAGTTTTTCACCTCTTTTGAACCGGAATGCTGTCCGAGATCTTTCTTACCCCCTTGCCCCATTCATTCAATCGTTGCGGAGGTAGTGTGTTGTTGATTTCATCAAGTATCCTCTCATCTTACCAAGTTTTTATTCAATTCCTTTTCTTTTCAATCGGAGTGCTGCCTGAAGTTGTTCTTCCTTGTTCTTTTCCCTAACGGAGTGCTTTCAACCTTATTCATCTTCGTTGTATTGTTTCTTTCAAATTTGTGCAACCTCTTGAGGTTCTTTGGTGTCACTCATTTGTCAAAGGAGCAACTTAGCTTTACCTCTTCTCTTTCTTTTCCGTTTTTCCCCTCCGGTGCCATTCTAGATCTCGGGACGAGATCCTCTCGTAGTGGTGGAGTGTTGTAACGCCCCGAGACCGATGTGCCAGGTGTCTTCCAATTATTCGTTGTCATTGCCATGTCATTTGCTTGCGTGTTGCATTTCATCTTGTCATCAGGTGCATTGCATCATCATGTTTTCAAAACTTGCATCCGTCCGGGTCTCCCCGTTCCTTCCGTTGTTCGTTCTGAGTCCAACCACACTTGCACGCGCCCGCAGCATGTCCGAAATAGTATTCTATAAGTGGCCGGAAAATGTCCTCGGAATGGGATGAAAGTTGGCGTGTGGTCTTATTATAGTGTAGATAGACCGCCTGTCAATTTTCGTCGTATTCGGAGTTCGTTTGATAGCCCAACCGGTAAACTATAGCGGCAGTATAGCCGGTCTTTTCGTCGGACGTTTTCGGTCTCCGGAAACTACTGTCGGGCCTCTCTCTCTCTTCTCTCCCCTCAGCCCGAGGCCTTCCGCACAGCCCACCGGCAACCCACCTACTCCCCCTCCACTCCGGACCGTCCGATAGCGATCGAATGGCTCCGAAATGGAGCAAAAACCCCAACCCTAAACCCATGCCTATAAAAGGAAGGACCCCTTCCATTTTTGTCAGCCGCCAGCCCCTTCCCTTGATTTCAGCGCGCCGCCGCCACTTGTCACCTGCGCCAGCTGCCTCCCCCTCGTTTTCCGGCGCCAGCCACCACCATCTCGCCACATGGCGCGCCGCCATTGGCCGAGACGTCGCCAGCCACCTCCCGTGACCAATCCGGGCATGCCACGCGTTCCCCCTGCCTCTCTGCGCCGCCGTGGCCCGCCCAGGCCTGGAGCAAGCCCGCGGAGCCCATTGGGGCCCGCCCCCGAGCCCGCAAGCTGCTGCCTCCGTTCCAGATTGGGAGAACCCCGATCTCTCCTCCCTCGCGTCCCCGCCGTCCGCCGTCGGCGACCAAGGCCACCGGACCATGCTCGTCGCCAGCCGCCTTGAACCCAGGTCACGCCGCCGTCGCCTTTTCCTTTCCTCCCCGTCTCTCTTTCTCTTCCTAAACCCTCTGCTCTCCTCCTTGGTCAGCACCGCCGCCATGGCGCCTAACCCTCACCGGCCCCGCCCGATCCGGTCTCCCCACGTCGGAAATTGAGCCACCCTGGCCATATCTGCCCGGATCCGGCAAGGCCCCGTCGTCTTCGCCACTGGATCATCACCAGATCACGCTTCTTCATCATCCCTCCACAAGTCCCAGCGCCGCCGCCCTCTGCTTCGCTGCGAGCGCGCCCCTGCATGGCTGCCGTTGACCATGGCGTGGGCCGCAGCCCAACCGCTGCCAGATCCAGCCCACATCCAGCCTCCCCACTAAGCCAGGCCCAATGTGAGGAAGCCCATCTCTGTTTGCTCCTGTGCAGCCCAGTTAGGGCCAGTTTCGGCCCATAGATGTTTTTTTCCAGTTATGCGAATTTGTTTAATATCCAGGAGTTTGGCAGTTTTACTTAAAAGACTCTCATGTTCATGCATTTAATTACTCACAAACAGTGCATCATATTAAGACAAACTTAATATGAAAGTTGCTTAGAATTTTTTCTAGTTTCATAATATGCAACATTCATCCATGTTTAAAATGTCTAAAATGCTGTTTGGTTAAATTTGATCCTATGCCATGCTAAAATGTTTTAATTCATAACTAAATAACCGTAACTCAGAATTTAATAAACTTTATATGTAAATGGGGTAGAAAAATGCCTAGTTTAACATGGTGACCTTTATTGGCATGTTAAACAACTCTAAAATTGTGTTTAGGGCAGAACAGTACCAAATCTATAATATGCTCATGAGGAGTTTCCGGAATTGTTGTTCGTTGCTTCCGGCCTCATTTAACCTTGACTAGATAGGCAGTTTTCATTTGCTTCACCCTCTTGCCATGTTAATCAACATTTAATATTGTTGAGTACCTAAACGAGAGAGAACTAAATAATTCATGTGCTGTTCCGCAATATGCAACTCGTTGCATATTGAGCTCCACTTAACTTGTAGTGTTGTTTGTGCATTTTGCCATGCCATGTTTCATTAAACCGGACATGCATCATACTTGATTGTGCATCATGCCATGTTATGTGGTGGTTGTTTACTATGTTGTGTGCTTCTTTCCGGTGTTTGCTTCTTCGGATTGGTTCCGGTTACGTCGCGTTTGTGAGGATTCGTTCGACTACGTCCGTTTGTCTCCTTCATGGACTCGTTCTTCTTCCTTGCGGGATTTCAGGCAAGATGATCATACCCCCAAAATCACTTCTATCTTTGCTTGCTTAGTTGCTCGCTCTTTTGCTATGCCTATGTTGCGATACCTACCGCTTGCTTACCATGCCTCCTATATTGTTGAACCAAGCCTCTAACCCACCTTGTCCTAGCAAACCGTTGTTTGGCTATGTTACCGCTTTGCTCAGCCCCTCTTATAGCGTTGTTAGTTGCAGGTGAAGATTGAAGTTTGTTCCTCATTGGAACATGGAGATGTTGTTCCTTGTTGGAACCTGTTACTTGTTGGGATATCACTATATATCTTATTTAATTAATGCATCTATATACTTGGTAAAGGGTGGAAGGCTCGGCCTTATGCCTGGTGTTTTGTTCCACTCTTGCCGCCCTAGTTTCCGTCATATCGGTGTTATGTTCCCAGATTTTGCGTTCCTTACACGGTTGGGCTATTATGGGAACCCCTTGACAGTTCGCCTTAAGTAAAGCTTTTCCAGCAATGCCCAACATTGGTTTTACCATTTGCCGCCTAGCCTTTTCTTTTCCCTTGGGGGTCGCGCGCCCAAGGGTCATCATTATTTTAACCCCCCCCCCCCCCCCGGGCCAGTGCTCCTCTGAGTGTTGGTCCGACCGAGTAGACTGCGGGGCCACCTCAGGGCAACTTGAGGGTTGGTTTTACTCGTAGGATGTCTCATCTGAGTGTGCCCTGAGAAAGAGATATCTGCAGCTCCTATCGGGATTTGTCGGCACATTCGGGCGGTGTTGCTGGTTTAGTTTTACCCTGTCGAAATGTCTTGTTGTACCGGGATACCGAGTCTGATCGGAATGTCTCGGGAGGAGGTCTATTCCTTCGTTGATCGTGAGAGCTTTTCATGGGCTAAGTTGGGACACCCCTGCAGGGATTTGAACTTTCGAAAGCCGTGCCCGCGGTTATGGGCAGATGGGAATTTGTTAATATCCGGTTGTAGATAACTTGAACCTTAACTTAATTAAAATGAATCAACATCGTGTGTTACTGTGATGGTCTCTTTCCGGCGGAGTCCGGGAAGTGAACACGGTGTTGGAGTTATGCTTGACGTAGGTTGTTTAGGATCACTTCTTGATCATACTTTCTCGATCGTGCTTTGCCTTCTCTTCTCGCTCTCATTTGCGTATGTTAGCCACCATATATGCTAGTCGCTTGCTGCAGCTCCACCTCATACCTTTACCTTACCCATAAGCTTAAATAGTCTTGA
The DNA here is from genome assembly GCF_056163025.1 of Triticum urartu. NCBI lineage: Eukaryota > Viridiplantae > Streptophyta > Magnoliopsida > Poales > Poaceae > Triticum > Triticum urartu. The sequence continues at coordinate 366,072,774 of NC_141876.1, read as the reverse complement.
TCGCGAGGGTGCGAGATTGCTGAGTCCCTGTGGCTCACAGATACTTCCAAAACCAGCTTGCAGGTGTCGATGAGACCGTGCAGATGACGCAACCAAGCTCAGGAGGAGCTCGATGAAGATCTTGTCCTTTGTGTTGTTTCGTTCTAGTTGATCAGTAGTGGAGCCCAGTTGGGGTCGATCGGGGACCTTTGTCGCATTTGGGGTTCTTCTTTTATTTTGGCTCCGTAGTCGGGCCTTGATTGTATTTGGATGATGTAATGCTTTATTCATGTAATTGTGTGAAGTGGCGATTCTAAGCCAACTATGTATCTCTTTCCCTTATGTATTACATGGGATGTGTGAAGATTACCTCACTTGCGACATTGCTTTCAATGCGGTTATGCCTCTAAGTCGTGCTTCGACACGTGGGAGATATAGCCGCATTGAGGGCGTTACAGTATCGTTCCAAGGGTTTATTGCTGATATTTGGCAGACTTAGGCGAGGTCGCAGAGCGCCCTTTTGCGCCGATTATTTGATGAGAAGGTCTCGAAGACCGTGAGTACATTTAGATTGTCGTCCTCCAGAGATTACATCTCTGGGGTAGTGTTGGTGAGGATACCCTCGCCGCTCTTAGGCACTAGCAGGAGTATCCAACATGCCCGTAGGCTGTGCCTTGGTTCGGTACTCGGCGTCATGTGTATTTGACAGGGCCTGTCGAGCCTTTCCTCGAAGATAGTTCTATGTCCCGTAAAGGCTTAATTTTCATGTCCATGGGATGATGATCAGGTGCCCCGCGAGGGTGCATCCTTTTTGCCCGTCTGGGAGATGGCTTAAAGGCCTGAGGTTCCCAGCGGGCTGTATGAGTTTTCCAAGCGCTTTCCATTGCGCGGTACTTCTGCACTATGTGTGCCAAATTTGCAAAGTGCAGTATGTGACAGCGGTTGAGGGCATTAAGGATTCCCCCATCTGTACAGTTGTTGCAAAATACTGAGATCGCGTTGTCGTCGCAGCAATCTTTAATCTTGTTTTTAACAAGTAGGAATCTAGCCCAAAAGTGATGGACTGTTTCCTGAGGTTGCTGGCGTATAAACATTAAATCGCATATGTCCGAGGGACCGGAATTTCTTGGTGAGTATTGTTTGTGGTGGGCGGGTGGGATTAAATCTGACCCGTGGCCCACTGTGGAATCCGGGTTTTGAAGAATTTCTTAGTTTAATGGCACAGGATTCGGAGTGTCCTGAGAGTTTTTAGTCTCAAAGCCTGGTTCTATGTTCAGAGGATGGATAGTTTCTCGAAGATGGGCGTCTGGTTCGCGGAGCTCGGAGATCCAAACATAGTTTGTTTTTAGCATAGGAGGAGCGGTATCCTCACCTTTATCTTCCACGACGGTCACTAGGTGGGCGACCGATGGGGATATGATTTCTCTCTAGTCGGGTTTAAGCCCTATCAGATCAGAATTTGTTCAAACCCCCAGGGTTGCGATGCGATCTAAAAGTTCATTTAAAGACGAAACATCTATCGGATCCATCTTATCGACGCTTTCAGGGTTGATGCGGAGATGATTTTTAGCAATCCGGGGGCCGCCTCGGGCTTTATGGCCGGGAGGGCGCCTATGGTGAAATTGCCGATCAGGAGGATCTCCCCAGGAACTTGGGCTTTTCCAGTGGTGATTTTGTCGTTGATGACGAGGCGAGCCATCGATCCTTCTATCGACAACAGAGAGGAACTCTCAATGAAAGCACCAATGTCGGTGTCAAAACTGGCAGATCTCAGGTAGGAGGTCTCGAACTGTGCGTTTGAGGATCGACGGTAACAGGAGGCAGGGGACACGTTGTTTACCCAGGTTTGGGCCCACTTGATGGAGGTAATACCCTACTTCCTGCTTCATTGACTTTGATGAATATAGGGGTTACAAGAGTTGATCTACCTCGAGATCGTAATGGTTAAACCCTAGATGTCTAGCATGTATGACTATGACCGTCCCTATGGACTAAACCCTCCAGTTTATATAGATACCGGAGGGGCCTAGGGTTGTACAGAGTCGGTTTACAGAGGAAGGAATCTTCATATTCGAGCGTCTAGCTTGCCTTCCACGCCAAGGAGAGTCCCATCCGGACACGGGGGAAAGCCTTCCATATTTTATCTTCAAGGCCCATGAGTCCAGCCCATGTCACATAGCCCGGACACCTGAGGACACCCTAAAACAGGACTCCCTCACAGCTCCTCGATCTACCGCATGTCGTGCTTCTGCAGTGTATCAAAAGTCCTTGTCTTGAGTCCATGAAGCACTTCAGTGTTCGCCCTCTCAGCTTGTCCATTGCTTTGGGGGTGTGCCACAGAGGCAAATGAGTCTTGCATCCGAGGGTTTGAACATACCGCATGAAGGCGTTGCTTGTGAATTGCGTGCCATTATCATTAATGATCCTTGTCGGAACTCCGAAACGACACACCAATTCTTTCAAGAACTTGATAGCTGACTGAGCAGTCACCTTCCTCACGACAATCACTTCCGGCCACTTTGTAAACTTGTCAATGGAAACAAACAATAATTCAAAGCCCCTAGTTGCTTGGGGGAAGGGTCCGAGGATATCGAGCCCCCAGACCGAAAGTGGCCATGACAGAGGGATTGTCTAAAGAGCTTGGGTAGGCAGGTGTGTTTTCTTGGAATGGAACTGACAGGCTTCACATGTCCTGACGAGCTCAACTGCGTCTTGGAGTGCTGTGGGCCAATAGAATCCTTGTCGGAATGCTTTCCCAACTAATGCCCTTGATCCAATGTGTGAGCCGCACATTCCTTTGTGAATCTCAGCCAGTAGTTCCTTTCCGTCCTCCCGGCAGAGACACTTCAATTTCACACCATTGGGCCTCCTTTTGTACAGAGTGTCATCGACAAACTAATACATACTAGCCCTCCGGGCTACTTTCTCAACTTCATTTGGGTCGCCAGGGAGTTCTCCGGTTTGGAGGAAGCGGATGATGTGCCTTGCCCAAGTTGGAGCCTGAGGCTCGGCAACAAGGACTAGCGGCACCTCCTCGGCTGCGGGAGCACCAGCCTCGTTCACTAGGTCCATAGGCCCGGCTAGAGGGGGTGGTCCGGCAGGCTGTGAGGAGTTGTTTCTGGCAGGGTCTCTGCCAGGAGATGATGGCTCGATCGGGAGAGGCTTACCATAGTCCAACTTTCTCCTTTTCTGGGCCATTGTGGTTGGTGATACGGAGGGTTGATAGAGGTGGAGAACAAAAGTTCCTGGTTCCACAGGAAGCTTCTGTGCAGCACACTTTGATAGGTGATCAGCTATGCTATTTTCCGCATGGGGTACGTGCTCTGTTTGCAACCCATCAAAGCGCTCCTCTGACCTCCTCACTTCCTCAACGTATGCTTCCATCAATGGGCTTTGGTAATCCTTGTTGACGTGTCTCACCACTAACTGTGAATCTCCTCGAATGATCAGCTTCTTGATTCCCAATTTTGCTGCAATCCTGAGCCCGGCAAGGAGCCCTTCATACTCAGCTGTATTGTTGGTGGCTTCTTCCCGGCCAAATTGCATTTGGATGACGTAATTCAGGTGCTCCCCAGAGGGGGCAACAAGAAGCACGCCAGCTCCTGCACCTTGTAGGGAAAAGGCACCATCAAAATACATAATCCATTCTTGGGGTGATTCCTTGCCGGGGAGAGCTGTTTCTGTTGCTTCCTCATCGGGGGTTGGCGTCCATTCTGAAATAAACTCTGCTAGCGCCCTGCTTTGAATGGTTGAATTGCTCTCAAACTTCAAACCAAAACTGGATAACTCCAAAGCCCACTCCACTATTCTGCTAGTAGCCTCAGGGTTTCGGAGTATCCTCTACAACGAAAAACGAGTAACAACCGTGATCTCATGGGCTTCGAAGTAGTGGCGCAGTTTCCTTGAGGCCATGACGAGGCCAAAGATCAACTTTTGCACACCAGAGTACCTCGATCTAGCCCCTTGCAACAAGGAGCTGACGAAGTACACTGGGTGCTGCACCACTTTATTCCTTGTCGCGTCCTTGGGGTTACACTCATTGTCGTGCTTACTACCATTGTGATCCCCTTCTAACTCTGCCGTGGTTTGGCCGCTCTCTGCTTCATCCACTTCTCGCTATGCTACCAAGGCTGCACTGACCACTTGGTTGGTTGCTGCCAAGTAAAGCAGTAGCGGCTCTTGAGGTTTGGATGCAACCAAGGTAGGCCCAGATGACAGGTAAGCCTTCAACTCTTGCAAGGTTGTATCTGCTTCCGGGGTCCACTTCATAGGCCCTTCCTTCTTCAAAATTTCGAAGAACGGCAGGGCATGCTCGACAGACTTGGAAATGAAACTGCTTAGCACGACAACGCATCCCGTCAAGCGCCTCACATCCTTAACTGTCCTTGGCGCTTGGGTCTGCTCAATGGCCTTGATCTTGTCGGGGCTAGCTTCGATCCCCCAGTGGGACACGAAGAATCCAAGTAGCTTGCTGAAGGGAACACCGAATATGCACTTCTCTGGGTTAAGCTTCAGGTTGATCTTGCGCAAATTAGCAAATGTCTCCTCCAAATCCTGGATAAGGGTGGCATTATGCTTGGTCTTGACCACAATGTCATCCATATAGGCTTCTATGTTTCTGTGTAGTTGTGGCTCAAAACCAATCTAGACTGCTCTTGCAAAAGTACACCCGACACTCTTTAGTCCGAAAGGCATGCAGACAAAACAGTATGTACCACATGGAGTGATGAATGATGGTTTCTCCTCATCTTCTTTGGACATGAAGATCTGGTGATATCCGGAGTATGAATCCAAAGAGGAGAGCAGATCAGACCCTAAAGTAGAATCCACAATCTGATCGATGCGCGTCAAGGGGAACGGGTGAGGTAGTCCTATATTAAGGGGTCCTCAGGCATCCGTCCTGTTGCCATGGGCCGGATCAATGGGCTGTGAATGTACAAGACCGAAGACTCTCTCCCGTGTCCGGATGGGACTCTCCTTGGCGTGGAAGGCAAGCTTGTCACCTAGATATGAAGATTCCTTTCTCTGTAACCGACCTTGTATAACCCTAGTCCCCTCCGGTGTCTATATAAACCGGAGGGATTAGTCCATAGAAAAAACAATCATAGTGATACAGGCTAGACTTCTAGGGTTTAGCCATTACGATCTTGAGGTAGATCAACTCTTGTAATACTCAGATTCATCAAGATCAATCGAGAAGGAAGTAGGGTATTACCTCCATAGAGAGGGCCCGAACCTGGGTAAACATCGTGTCCCCTGTCTCCTGTTACCATCAACCTTAGACGCACAGTTCGGGACCCCCTATATGAGATCTGCCGGTTTTGACACCAACATTGGTGCTTCCATTGAGAGTTCCACTATGACATCGAAGTCAGGGTTGATGGCTCGCCTTGTAATCAAGGACAATATCACCGCCGGACGAGCTCTGGTCTCAGACCAAACCCTCCGGCTGGGTGGCTTTATCATGACCGTCCGTTCGGCCGGTGAGCCGATGATGACTTCTTGGGTCATCAAAAATTGCCTTCGAATTCACTCCGAATACTCCAAAAGGATGGATCCAACGGAATTGTCGTCCTTGAACAAATTCCTGGATCGCATTGCCGCCTTGGGGGTCGCTACAGACTACGATCGGATTGGGCTTAAACCCGATCAGAGAGAAATCAAATCTCCGCCGATCACCCATCAGATAGCGGTAGTAGAGGAGAAAAACAACAACTCTCCCTCTATTCTGAGGACGAACTATGTTCGGATCTCCGAGCTCGAAGAGCCAGATACCCGTCCGTGGGATGACATGCCTTGTCCTTCGAACCCGGAATCAGACGGTATACCTGAAAAATCGGTCGATCCCCCGGAGCCCGAACTATCAAGCTCTGAAATTTCTGAAACTCCGGATCCCAAATTGGGTCAGGGTTTGGATTTAAATCCATCCACCCACCCAGATATACGCGATCTCACATACCTACGGCAGCAGTCTCAGGAAACAGTCCATCAGTTTTGGGCTAGATTCCTCCTTGGCAAGGACAAGATTAATGATTGCCGCGATGAAGACGCGATCTCAATATTCTACAGGCGAAGGAATCCTCAACTCCATCAACCGCCGTCACGTATTACACTTTGCTGACTTGGCAACCATAGTACAGAAGTACTATGCAATGGAAAGCACCTGGAAAACTCAGGCAGCTCGCTGGGAACCACCAGTTTCCACTCAACCCCTCGTCGGGGCAAAATGGATGCACCCTCACGAGGCGCCCGACACAGTAGTAAAGAAATCTAAACCCATTACACACAACACCGGATACCATACCTACCCACAGCCTTAGATCATGTTGGATACTCTGGCAAGTGGCCAAGAGTGGCGAGGATATCCTCACCAAAACTACCTCAGAGCAACACCCCCCAGAAGACGACGACCTCAGGGTATTGGCGGTCTTTGAGACTTTCGCCTCAAACAATCGGCGCAAAACATCCCTCCGCGACCTCGCCGAAGTCTGCCAAGCCACAACAATAAACCCCTGGAACGACATGGCCATAACTTACAATGCCAGTGACGAACCAAAATTCTGGACAGCCCAGGCACCAGCCGCCTTGGTCCTCAATCCAATTGTGGACGGCTTTTGGCTCACCAAAGTGCTCATGGACGGCGTCAGTGGATTAAACCTCATCGACGAGGATACACTCAATATAATGGAAATAGATAGGAGCCGTATCGAGCAAAGTAGCACGACCTTCCGAGGAATCATTCCCAGTCGGGAGGCACGATGCACGGGAAAAATTACACTTGGCGTGGTATTCGGCACGCCCAGGAACTATCGGTCCGAAGAGATAACCTTCCAAGTGGCCCCTTTCAACAGTGGATACCACACCCTGTTGGGGCGAGATGCATTCACACGCTTTCAAACCATACCTCATTACGGGTATATGAAGCTCAAGATGCCCGGGCCCAACGGTATCATCACTCTTGCTAGTGATCTGGATATAGCCCTCCGCGCCGGAAACAAAATAGCATCCCTGGCCCTCGAGGCACTATCTGAGGACCTCGCGGCCGAAGAGTTAACCGCGTTGCGCTCGACGGTGGATAGGGACGACGTAATCCTTGATAAGCGCTCCAAATCCACCTCCTTCAAATCAGCAGACGAAATAGTCAAATTTCAAGTCCTCCCAACAGACCCAAAGAAGACAGCCTCCATCGGGGCACAGCTGGACCCAATGGTGGACGCCGCACTACGAGTGTTCCTACGTGATAACTGGGACATATTCGCCTGGCACCCTTCTGATATGCCAGGAATCCAACCCAGGTTGGCCGAGCACAGACTCACTATATTGAAGGGATATAAGGCGGTCAAGCAAACACTGCGGTGCTTTTCCAAACCCAAACGACAAGCCATGGGGGAGGACCTAGCCAAGTTAATTGAGGCCCGATTCATCAGAGAAATAAAACACCCGGACTGGCTAGCAAACCTAGTGATGGTGCCAAAGAAGGATAAATCCTGGCGCCTACGCGTCGGTTTCAAAGGCCTCAACAAAGCTTTCCCAAAGGATCCCTTCTCCCTCCCCCACATCAATCAAATTATTGATGCCACTGCAGGACACGACTCACTGTGTTTCCTCGGCGCATATTCTAGATACCATCAAATTAAAATTAAGGAATCCGACCAAGATGCAACGACATTTATTACCCCATATGGGCCTTTCTTCTTCAACACCATGCCCTTTGGGCTTAAAAATGCCGGCGCCACCTACCAACGCATGATTCAAACATGCCTGGAGAAACAAATCGGCAAGATAGTTGAAGAATATGTGGACAACGTCGTCATCAAGACTAAGCACGTTGAGTCATTAATAGACGACTTACACCTCACATTCGACAATCTCCGGGCATATGACATTAAGCTAATCCGGAACAATGTGTTTTCGGCGTTCCCTTTGGAAAACTACTTGGCTTCAATGTTTCCAGTAGAGGAATCGAGGCAAATCCAGCTAAAATCTGAGCTTTATCATAATTTGCTACACCAACAGGCCCTAAACAGGTCCACAAACTAGCCGGATGCGTGGCAGCTTTAAGCCGCTTTATCTCCAGACTAGGAGAAAAGGCATTGCCACTTTATCGACTTCTTCGACGCACCGACCACTTCGACTGAACGGATGTGGCAACGGCCGGATTGGAATAAATAAAGGCTCTTTTAGCGAGCAACCCAATCCTGGCCGTGCCAAGCGTCGGCGAACCAATGTTATTATACATCTCTGCAACACACCAGGTGGTGAGCATAGTACTCGTCGTCGAGCGAGAGGAGGACAGACACAAATTTCCGCTCCAGAAGCTGGTATACTACGTGTCCACTGTCCTAACTCCATGCAAATGTCGGCACCCTCATTATCAAAAGATAGCATACGCGGTCTTCATGGCATCCCGGAAGCTACGACACTATTTCCAAGAGTGTTCGATCATGGTGGCTTCCGAAGTACCATTGAATGACATAATAAACAACTACAATGCCACAGGCCGGATTGCCAAGTGGGCCATTGAGCTCCTTCCATTCGACATAACATATAAGCCGCGCCGGGCCATCAAATCCCAAGTACTGGCAGACTTCGTCACCGAATGGACAGAGGCCTAACTCCCTAAAGAGTATGGCACATATTCCAACTGGGTCATGCCCTTCGATGGTTCCAAAATGCTAACGGGCTTAGGGGCGAGCGTTGTCTTAACGTCCCCCACTGGAGACACAGTTCAGTACATACTCCAAATATTATACACAGACTCCAACAACGCATACGAATACGAGGCTTTATTGCACGGTCTTCGGATGGCTACCTCCATGGGAATACAATGCTTGGAAGTACGCGAGGACTCAAATCTCGCAATATCCCGGATAAATGGAGACTTCGACGCCAAAGATCCAAAGATGGCGGCCTATCGTAACTCCGTACTCAAAATATCATCTCAATTCAAGGGACTCGAGTTTCATCATGTGGCTCGAGAAAGCAATCAAGCAGCGGATGTTCTTGCTCGCATGGGCGCCAAGCGTGACCCCATCCCGCCTAACATCTTTTTGGAAAGTCTCTTCAAGCCATCCGTGGTGTGGCAGGACGAGAGCAGCAACACTAGTACGGATACGATTATACCCCCAGATACTAAACACAATACCGATATCATCGGAGGCTCAGCCACCGAAACAACATCGTCGGCCCATCTAATAATGGCAGTAATTGCCCCGTGGACCGAACCCTTCTTGACCTAACTTAATAGGTGAGATCTCCCTGAGGATCAGAATGAGGCTCGCTGCATTGTTCCGCGTTCGAAAGCCTACAAGGTCCACGAAGGAGAGCTCTACAAGAAAAGCGCTACCGGAATACTTCAAAGATGTATCTCCGAAGAAGAGGGACGGCAAATCTTGACTGAAACCCATGCTGGCCTCGGTGGTCACCATGCCGCAGCTCGGGCCCTTGTGAGTAAGGCCTTTCGTACAGGGTTTTTTTGCCAACGGCCCGAGAAGATGCACAGGACCTTGTCCAACATTGTGTCGGATGCCAGCTTTTCGCCAACCAAAGCCATATGCCGCCCACCGCTCTACAAACAATCCCCATTACTTGGCCTTTTGTGGTCTGGGGGCTGGATATGGTCGGACCCCTTAAAGGAGGCAACCATAAGAAAAAATATCTGCTGGTCATGGTAGATAAGTTCACTAAGTGGATAGAGGCCAAACTAGTTAAAACGGCCGAAGCCCGACTAGTGATAGACTTTATATCCAGTGTAGTGCACCGTTATAGTGTCCCACACAACATCATCACTGACAACGGCTCCAATTATACAGCCGGTGAGGTGAAAGCCTGGTGTGCTAATGTAGGCATTAAGCTCGATTACGCCTCCGTCTATCATCCGAAAACAAACGGTCAAGTTGAACGAGCCAATGGTCTTATTATGAGCGGCATCAAAACCAGACTAGTGCGGCCTTTGAAAGAATCAGACAAGCACTAGGTTGAGGAGCTCGACTCCGTACTCTGGGGGGCTGCGGACCACGCCCAATCGCACAACCGGATATACACCTTTCTTCATGGAGTACGGCACAGAGGCTGTGTTAGCCTGTGACATTATTCATGACTCGCCTCGAGTGCGCATGTACGAAGTGAGAGAGGCCAATCTTGATCGGCAGGACAACTTAGATGCCCTGCAGGACGAGCGCGATGTTGCAAAAGCCTGTTCCGCATTTTATCAACAGCAGGCCTGCAGATATCAAAGCAGAGAAGTGCGGGCCAAGACTTATAATGTTGGCGAACTCGTTCTACGCTTGCCAGAGAAGAAAAGGGAAAACTCAAGCCCAAGTGGGAGGGTCCCTTCATCATTGACAAAGTTCTCACTGGACGAGTGTACCGCATGCGTGATGCATAAGACATTCGCCTAGAGCCGAACCCCTGGAACGCGGCCAGACTCCGATGATTCTATGCCTAGCGCCGAACTCTTTGTTCATCTCCTTATCCCTATTGTTTCCATTATTTTTCTCCTCTTTTTTTTGCTTTTTTAGCCTTAAAGCTTCCGTGCGGCTAAAACGTGCACCTATGACGTACACATCCTCAAATGTGTACGTCCATTATACCTGGGAGCTTCTTGCACAGAAGCTTATTATTGTTATTTTTCGAGCATCAATCTAATCACATATGCCTTTTTCCTCATATGTACCTTTTCTTCGCCATTATATGCATCGATATGACTTAATTTTTGGCCAAGCTGGGTTGCCTGGCTCCTGTGCTTATGCCTTACGTTCCTGTTAGTTCGGCTAGGGCATAAAGGGAGCACATCTGCGATTGTTACTGTCGGGTCATCCGGATGTGTACCTTAGACTGGGTGAAGCCGAAAGCTAGCGTTCTTAAGGGAATATTCGGTTGGCGGACTAAAGATGTTTTTACATTCCTTCCACTATGAATGTAACACCCCGGATGTAACTTTCCCTATTTGTACTCCAACTCTTGCCGTTTCCGGCGTTAAGTTATTTTATTTTCTCGGGTTTGGGTTTTTGTCTCCGTGTGTTGTTATCGTTGTCATGCATCTCATATCATGTCATCATGTGCATTGCATTTGCATACGTGTTCATCTCATGCATTCGAGCATTTTCCCCGTTATCCTTTGCATTCCGGCGCTTCGTTCTCCTTCGGTGGTCAATTCTACCTTTCTTTCGTGTGTGGGGATTAAACATTTCCGGATTGGACCGAGACTTGCCAAGCGGCATTGGTTTACTACCGGTAGACCGCCTGTCAAGTTTCGTATCATTTGGACTTCGTTTGATACCCCAACGGTTAACCGAGGGACCGAAAAGGCCTCGTGTGTGTTGCAGCCCAACACCCCTCCAATTTGTCCCAAAACCCACCTAACTCTGCTCCATCATCTAGAGCATTCGATCATGATCGCGTGGCCGAAAACCGCACCTCATTTGGACCCTCCTAGCTCCCTCTATGCCTATTTAAAGACCCCTCCGAATCCGGATCTTCCTCTCCCCCCGAAACCCTAATTTTCCCCTCGCGCGCCCGGACACGTCTGGTCGTCGCCGGACAAAGTCGCTGCCCGCCCGCAGCCACTCCGAAGGCGCCACGTGTCCCGCGCCCACATCCCCGCAGCCATTCGACTTTGTGTTGATTACCGTCCATTGAACAAGAAGACCATCAAGAACAAATACCCACTTCCCAACATCAATGAGCTGTTCGAACAACTCAAAGGTGCCCAAGTATTCTCCAAGCTTGATCTCCGTATGGGTTATCATCATATTCGAATCCGTGAGCAAGATATTCCCAAGACGGCTTTCAGGACAAGCTATGGTTCATATGAATACACTGTCATGTCTTTTGGCCTTGTCAACGCTCCTCCGACGTTCTCTCGCATGATGAACTTCACTTCAACGCCTACACCAATGACTTCGTTTTGGTCTATCTCGACGACATTCTGGTTTTCTCGAAGAACAAGGAAGATCATGCCAAGCACTTGCGTTTGGTACTCGATAAGCTCAGGGAACATCAGTTCTACGCCAAGTTCTCCAAATGTGAATTTTGGCTCGATGAGGTTCTTTATCTTGGTCATATCATCTCTGCCAAGGGCATTGCCGTGAATCCTGAGAAGGTGTCTGCAATTGTGAATTGGGAACCTCCTCAGAACATGAAGCAACTCCGTAGCTTCCTCGGTCTTGCAAGCTATTGCCGAAGATTCGTCGAAAACTTTTCTAAGATCGCGAAGCCTCTCTCAAATCTTCTCCAGAAGCACGTCAAGTACGTTTGGTCTCCGGAGTGTGACATTGCTTTCAACACTTTGAAAGAGAAATTGATCACTGCTCCAGTTCTAACTCCGCCTGATGAATCCAAACCGTACGAGGTCTTTTGTGATGCCTCTCTCCAAGGTCTTGGCGCGGTGTTGATGCAAGAGAAGAAAGTTGTTGCTTATACCTCTCGCCAGTTGAAGCCTAACGAGAAGAACTACCCCACTCATGATCTCGAGTTGGCGGCAGTTGTGCATGCTCTTTTGACTTGGAGACATCTCTTATTAGGAAGAAAAGTGGGCATTTTCACTGACCACAAGAGTCTCAAGTACATCTTCACTCAGCCTAATCTCAACCTCAGGCAAACTCGATGGGTCGAAATGATTCAAGAGTATAATCCGAGTATCGAGTATACTCCAGGCAAGGCCAATGTGATTGCTGACGCATTGAGCAGAAAGGCTTACTGCAACAGTCTGATTCTCAAGCCTTATCAACCCGAGCTTTGTGAAGCTTTCCGCAAACTTAACCTGCAAGTTGTTCCTCAAGGTTTCCTTGCCAACCTTCAAGTCTCTCCTACCTTGGAAGACCAGATTCGCCAAGCCCAACTTCTTGATGCTATGGTAAAAAAGGTGAAGATTCGGATTGCCAAGAGTCAACCCAAGTACAAGTGCTACCGCCTTGATGACAAGGACACTCTTTTCTTTGAGGATCGTATTGTTGTGCCCAAAGATGAACTCCATAAAGTGATCATGAACGAGGCTCACAATTCTCTCCTCTCCATCCACCCTGGGAGTACGAAGATGTATCAGGACCTCAAGCAGGCTTATTGGTGGACTCGAATGAAGCGTGAGATTGCTCAATTCCTGAATGAATGTGATGTCTGCAGAAGAGTGAAGGCAGAACACCAAAGGCCAGCTGGTCTCCTCCAACCTCTTGCCATTCTAGAATGGAAGTTTGACCACATTGAGATGGACTTCGTGACTGGGTTTCCAAAGTCCAAGCATGGCAATGATGCTATATTCGTTGTCATCGACAAACTCACCAAAGTGGCTCACTTTCTGCCTATCAAAGAGTCGATCACTGCAGCTCAATTGGCGGAACTCTATACCTCTCGTATTGTCTCTCTGCACGGTATTCCTCAAGTGATCTCTTCATACCGTGGCAGCATCTTTACCTCCAAGTTTTGGGATTCTTTTCAGAAGGCCATGGGCACCAACATCCGCTTCAGCACAGCTTTCCATCCTCAAACTAGCGGTCAAGTTGAGCGTGTCAACCAGATTCTTGAAGATATGCTCAGGGCTTGTGTGATCTCCTTCGGCATGAAGTGGGAAGATTTTCTTCCTTATGCTGAATTCTCCTACAACAACAGTTTTCAAGCAAGTTCGGGCAAGGCCCCATTTGAAATTCTGTATGGCAGGAAGTGCCGTACCCCTCTCAACTGGTCTGAAACCGGTGAACGTCAGCTTTTGGGTAATGACTTAATCACAGAGGCAGAAGAAATGTGCAAAGTCATTCGAGATAACCTCAAAGCAGCCCAATCCCGTCAGAAGAGCTACTATGATAGTAAGCACCGTGATTTGGCTTTTGAGATCGGAGATCATGTTTACCTCCGCGTCTCTCCTATGAAAGGTACTCGTCGCTTCGGTATCAAAGGGAAGCTTGCCCCTAGATACGTGGGACCTTTCAAGATTGTCAGCAAGAGAGGCGATCTCGCCTATCAACTCGAGCTTCCTTCAAACTTTGCAAATGTTCATGATGTGTTCCATGTCTCTCAGCTCAGAAAGTGCTTCAAGACTCCTGACCGCACCGTCAACTTCGAGGACATTGAGCTCCAAGAAGATCTCTCCTATCGTGAGCACCCAGTTGCTATTCTTGAAGAGACTGAACGCAAGACTCACAATAAGTCAATCAAATTCCTCAAAGTCAAGTGGTCACACCATTCCGACCGTGAAGCTACCTGGGAACGCGAGGATCACCTCCGTTCTGAGTACCCGGCGTTTTTTCAGTCCTAGATCTCGGGACGAGATCCTTTCATAGTGGTGGAGTGTTGTAACACCCCGGATGTAACTTTCCCTATTTGTACTCCAACTCTTGCCGTTTCCGGCGTTAAATTATTTTATTTTCTCGGGTTTGGGTTTTTGTCTCCGTGTGTTGTTATCGTTGTCATGCATCTCATATCATGTCATCATGTGCATTGCATTTACATACGTGTTCATCTCATGCATTCGAGCATTTTCCCCGTTGTCCATTTTGCATTCCGGTGCTTCATTCTCCTCCGGTGGTCAATTCTACCTTTCTTTCGTGTGTGGGGATTAAATATTTCCGGATTGGACCGAGACTTGCCAAGCGGCCTTGGTTTACTACCGGTAGACCGCCTGTCAAGTTTCATATCATTTGGACTTCGTTTGATACCCCAACGGTTAACCGAGGGACCGAAAAGGCCTCGTGTGTGTTGCAGCCCAACACCCCTCCAATTTGGCCCAAAACCCACCTAACTCTGCTCAATCATCTAGAGCGTTCGATCATGATCGCGTGGCCGAAAACCGCACCTCATTTGGACCCTCCTAGCTCCCTCTATGCCTATTTAAAGACCCCTCCGAATCCGGATCTTCCTCTCCCCCCGAAACCCTAATTTTCCCCTCACGCGCCCGGACATGTCCGGCTGTCACCGGACAAAGTCGCCACCCACCCGCAGCCACTCCGAAGGCGCCACATGTCCCGCGCCCACATCCCCGCCGTCGGCCCGGGGAGCCCGCATCCGGCCCCCGCGGGCCCATCCATCGCGCCGCCCCGCGCCTCCTTCTCCTCCCTCGCCGGCCGCACGCCGCCGCCTCTCCACGCCAGCGCCGCCGCCGCCTCTCTGCCGCGGGCCACCGCACGCCGCCGCCTCTCCACGCCAGCGCCCCCTCCGCCTCCGCCGCCGACGTCGCCAAGTCCGGCCGGCCTCGCCTCTCCCTCACCTCCTCGCCGCCTTTTCGAGCTCGCCGGAGCCGCCGCCACCTCGCCGGAAATCTCCTCGATCTACGTGCCTTGGGTCAAACCCTAGATCTGGGAGGTTGAATTTTCGTCCAAGTCCCTAAAATTCCAGATCCAAGTGCTCATGTTCATAGCCTCGTAACTTTGCATCCGTAGCTCCGATTCATGCATATAGCACATCAAATTGTTCGTCTCAGAGAGTACATCATTTCATTCCATTGCATCATTTTCATTTGAGTTCATCTTGATGCCCGAGATTCTGTTAGAAGAGGGCTACTTGAGTTAATTGTTAGATCTGCTAGTCCGTTTAGCTTTTTGTCATTTTTGCCATGATTATTGTGTGCATGTTATGCCCATGAGCTCTACATATGTTTTGTTAAGGGTTTTGCCATCTTTCCAGAGGTGCAACCCATGTATTTTTGTAATGTGTGTGGTGACTAGTGTAATCTTGCAAAGTAGTGCACTTGGTAATTCTGTTTTCAGGGACTTAGCATTTCCACTAAGTCCTTGAGCTGGTTAGTTCATGATGCCATATGTTCATGTTGTTTCCTAGTGATCCGTGCCTCTTTTGAGGATTATCAGTAAGGGTGTTTTGTTAAACTTGTAGTGCTCTATCCATCCATGTCCTTGTTTGTAATTATGGAGCACCCTAGCTTGAGTCAATCGAGCTCTACTTTTGCTACTTTGTGATTCTGGGCAGATCGTCAACTTGTTTGCAATTTTGCCGATGATGTTGTAGTTGATCCGTGCATGCCATGCTATTGTTCTTGCCATGTCTAGCTTGAATTTTGTGTGTTCTAGATGGATGCATACTTAGTTTGTCATGACTTGCTCCATAGTGAGTGCATCGAGCTCGTAAACATGCCTACTTGAGTTATGTTTCAGCACGTGCCAGTTTTCACCAAGTCTGAAAACTGATTATGTTTTTGCCATGTTCACATGCTTGCAAATGTTTTTTGTGATCCCTTTTGGCTCAAGGTCACTAAGGGACTTTTGTTAAGCTCTTTGAGTAGCTCCATGCCATGCTTTACTTTGTCATGTTCAGGTCATTTAGCATGTAGTTTTGTTGGTCCAAAGAGTGCTACCTGATCTGAAATTCCAGACAAGTGTTAATTTCACTAAGTCTGAAATCTGTTTACCATATGCATTTTTGCCATGCTTGTTTGAACCTGTTAATGGATGAATTGGCCGTAGCTCAGTGCTAGACTTTTGTTAAGCATCTTGAGTGCATACCTGCCATGTATTTTGTTGTCATGTTTGAGTGCTGTAGCATGTTCATCTCATTGCATTTAGATGGCTACTTGCTGTAATCGCAGACCGGTGTCATATTTGAATCGCTTGCCATTCCCAAACCGTAACTCCGCTTCCGGTGATCTTTATATCGTTTTCAAGTGATTTCATCTCATCTTTCCAGTGCCACACTTGGATTTCCAAGTTGAGGCCAGGTTCATGCATTCCCTGTCACATCTTGCATATGCATCCCGCATCGCATCCCGCATAGCATATCATCTTTGCATCATATTGTTTGAGTCTTGCACGTGGTTGATTGTATCCTTGTTGCTTGTTTGTCTTGTTTGGGTAGAGCCGGGAGACGAGTTCGCTAATGAGGAGCCCATTGAGTTTGCTTTCGAGGATCCAGTCAACTCTGACAACTGTGCAGGCAAGATGATCATACCCTCGAAATCACTACTATCTTTGCTATGCTAGTTTTGCTCGCTCTTTTGCTATGCCAACGCTACGATGCCTACCATTTGCTTTTAAGCCTCCCAAATTTCCATGTCAAACCTCTAGCCCACCTTGTCCTAGCGAACCGTTGATTGGCTATGTTACCGCTTTGCTCAGCCCCTCTTATAGCGTTGCTAGTTGCAGGTGAAGATTGGAGACCGTTCCTTGTTGGAACATTTATTTACTTGTTGGGATATCATTATATTGCCATGTTATCTTAATGCATCTATATACTTGGTGAAGGGTGGAAGGCTCGGCCTCTCGCCAAGTGTTTTGTTCCACTCTTGCCGCCCTAGTTTCCGTCATATCGGTGTTATGTTCCCGGATTTTGCGTTCCTTACGCGGTTGGGTTATAATGGGAACCCCTTGATAGTTCGCATTGATTAAAGCTTTTCTAGCAATGCCCAACCTTGGTTTTACCATTTGCCACCTAGCCTTTTTCCCTTGGGTTTTCGGAGCCCGAGGGTCATCTTATTTTGACACCCCCCCCCACCGGGCCAGTGCTCCTCTGAGTGTTGGTCCACCTCGTCAGCCGCCGGTGGCCACCAGGGGCAACTCTGGGCTGGCCTACCGGAAGTTTGGACAATCTGAGTGTGCCCTGAGAACGAGATATGTGCAGCTCCTATCGGGATTTGTCGGCACATTCGGGCGGTGTTGCTGGTCTTGTTTTAACCTGTCGAAGTGTCTTGAGTAACCGAGATACCGAGTCTGATCGGAACGTCTTGGGAGGAGGTCTATTCCTTCGTTGACCGTGAGAGCTTGTCATGGGCTAAGTTGGGACTCCCCTGCAGGGATTTGAACTTTCGAAAGTCGTGCCCGCGGTTATGGGCAGATGGGAATTTGCTAATGTCCGGTTGTAGATAACTTGAACCTTAACTTAATTAAAATGAATCAACCATGTGAGTTGCCGTGATGGCCTCTTTTCGGCGGAGTCCGGGAAGTGGACACGGTGTTGGAGTAATGCTTGCGCAGGTTGTTCTCTAGTTTCTTGCTCGCGCTTTGCCTCCTCTTCTCGCTCTCTTTTGCGAATAAGTTAGCCACCATATATGCTAGTCGCTTGCTGCAGCTCCACTTATATATTTACCTTGCCTTGCCTATAAGCTTAAATAGTCTTGATCGCGAGGGTGCGAGATTGCTGAGTCCCTGTGGCTCACAGATTACTATTACACCAGATGCAGGTCCAGATGATTCCGCTCCAGGTGGCACGCTCGAGCTCAAGTGGGAGTTCGACGAGGACTCTCAATGTTACTATGTTTCTTTTCCTGATGATCAGTAGTGGTGCCCTGTTGGGGGTGATCGGGACCGTGTCGCATGTTGGGTTATCTTTTATTTTGTCGCCGTAGTCGGGCCATGAGTGTTTGGATGATGTAATGTTATTTATGTACTTGATTGACGTGGCGAGTGTAAGCCAACTATGTTATCCCTTTTATTATCTATATTACATGGGATGTTTGTGATGATTACCTGACTTGCGACTTATGCCTTCAATGCGATTATGTCTCTAAGTCGTGCCTCGACACGTGGGAGCTATAGTCGCATCGAGGGTGTTACAATGAACCCCCAGATGTTATGTATACTGCAATCTTTTCAGTCACAGTTCAGACATGCACATTAACGCATGTACACCCAGGGAAAGGAACCCTTAATGGAACTATTCTCTCTGGAAGATGTTTCTTACAATCACAATGTAATATAACATAGCTAGCTGGATACAACTTGTCTGTTCAAGCAACTATGACCCCTACGTCTTGTTTCCACGCATACCTCGGTCTATTTTGCCGCTCAGGTATTCGGAAACACTCCGTACCTTCGGGTCCAGAGGTCGAAACGAAAAGGTTGGCCATGGAAATCGTTTCACAATCCGGCTAGGGACAAATATGTCAAGGAAAGTACATAGTCACTTGGACTCAAAAATTTCCTCCTCTATACCGTCCAACAGGCTATCTAGCTTACAATCCTGTTGAGAATATTTGGCGGCTACTTCTACTTGGTCATATACCAAATTAACGGGAATTTCTTTCCCATATGAACCTAGAAGTCTGACCCGGGCCATAGATTTGGATCAATCTTGGTATACCGCGTTTTTACCATGGCACAGGCCTCTCGCGCACCTTCCCGGCAGGCTAATATCTTACATAATTGAATACACCGCCGTGCCCCTTTGAATAGCTCCACGAGCTCCGCCATACCTCCTAGAGGAGAGGCAGATGGCCATAAAGCCTTGGCAACACTCCGCATTGCTTGCCGAACTCGCTCGTGCATCTGGGACAACACTTGTAGTAGGTCGCCTTGAGATCCGGATATTTCCTCTTCGGGACGACCAGTCAGCATACCTGTAGACATAAATCTGTTAGTTCCTGCCCTCGCCGAATTATAGGGAGGCAAGTTTGAAGAGCATACTGAATATGCCGCCTTGTAGCCTCCTATTCTCCTTGACGACGTTAGCTAGCTGGGCTCGAACATCTTTTAGTTCTTCGCCCAGTTGGGTGTGGGAATCCTGCAGCTTGTTCTTTTCCTCCCTGACCTGCGTCAGCACACGTTCGCCTGCTGCATGTTCCCTTTTGGCCTCTTGTTCACCAGCCTGGGCAGCCTTTAGTTTCTCTCTCAGTTGCTCTACTGATTCTGTCAGCAGAAACACAACAGTACTAATATAAATGGTATATGATTATACTTTTTCTGATGGGGAGAAGCATTACCAGATGGTGCCTCCTTGGATTTTTCCAATTCGGCGGTAGCCGCGGTTAGCTAAGTCTGACACTTTTCCAGCTCTTGAGATAGCATGCTATTCTTCTCCATAAGTGCCTGATTATACAGTGATCCTTAAATCAGTTGTATCAACTGCTTTAAGTCTCGGGGGCTACTAGTACATGATTATCAAATCTACACTAACCTGTATAACTTTGAGATGCTGGTATGTGGCTCTGGCAAGTCCATCCCGAGAAGCTTGGATGTACGCATGGGCCGAGCTGAAGGCATCGAATGCCTCCTTTGAAAAGCCGGAGTGATGGAGAGTGGCCCTCTGACGATGATAATTCATGGCGCTCTCCACTTCAATGTTCTTGATGGACATATCGTCTGAATCCTCTGCGGAAGGACAGTCCGGCGCCACTCTTGTGTCAGCCCCCGTCCTTAGGGCAGGGTCTGGAACCTGACTAGTGGAGGCATGACCGGCAGGATCCCCGGACATGGTCCGGCGGACGCTTTTCCTGATAAAATGCGGCGGATGACGTCATGATTTGATGTGGCGACCAGGAGACATATTTTAAAAAGAAAGCCTTACCTCTTTGATGAAGGCTCTATCGTATTATCGTTTGCTTTTCTCTTCGAAGATGTGCTCGGCGCGAGCACCGCTCTCCTCGGAGATGCTTCTGGTGCGTGTTGTGGCATCAAGCGCCAACCCTTTGGAGCACGAAATAGTGCAGTGGGTGAGGCATAATAAGGAAACTCTTGCGGAGAAGGTGTCTCTTAAATTACTTACATGCGAAGCAGGGAGGAGGCCGGAATAATCGGTGATGATAGGCACTTCCTTACCATCATAGCTCGCCTGGTAGAATACTCCATTCTCAAGCTCCATAAATATGTCCGGATCTTCTTTGAATCCAGGGTCAAGGTCCTGGTTGTGATCCTCCGTTTGGGGGTGGGGCTATGGATCCCCTCGGTAGCCTTCCGCCATTCCTATTGTGAGTGGATAGGTTACTATCCATTAAAATGATTCAGGGAGAGGATTGAGTAAAATGGTGGGATTGGAACTCACCCAGCTAGGAGGATTATACATGGAAAATCCATCTCGACGTTGGAGACGAGTGAACTCCTCCTTCTCCCCTTTGTACAGTTCGGCCAATATTTTGGCCTAAGCGGCGGGGGTTTTCGGACCCTTCCGGCCGCAGCGTGAGGCATCATCTTCCCCATTATAGTGCCACATGGGAAGCCCTCTGTACTGGATTGGTTGGACCCCCCGTGCTATAGAAATCGCCATTACCTCAATTATTGATAATCCGGACTAGGCGAGCGTCTTAATCTTGCCCTTCAACTAACTGACTTCCGCGCTATCCTCCTCCTCGAGGCTCCGAGGGCGCCAGCTGTGGCATTTCTTCAACGGAGCACTTAAAAATTCGAGGAGACCCATTCGGACTGGGTCAGGAAGAGCGACGTCGTCAATATAGAACCATTCGGAAGGCCACTCTTCGGATGCCTTCTTCGGCATGCCGGACAGGTATCCGGTCCCGGCGATGCGCCATACCTCGGCTCCCCCACTTCAAATATTGATCCCTCGTGATTACGAGGGACGAGGCAGAATAGTTTCCTCCATAATTCAAAATGGGCCTCACAGCCCAGGAATAGCTCGCAGAGAGCAACATAACCCGCGATGTGCAGGATGGAGGCAGGAGTGCAATTGTGCAGTTGGAGGCCATAATACTCCATAAGTCCTCGGAGGAATAGGTGTATTGGAAATCCGACGCCTCTTAGCAAGTAGGGAATGAAGAACACTCGTTCCCCCTAGATGGATTGGGGAAATTCTCCGCCTGAACCCGCCGTTGATCCTACTCAGACGGGGACTAGATCCGCGGGGGGAAGAAAGCCCTGTGTCTATAGCTTCGTCAGCTGACCGTGAGATACAGAACATCTCTCCCAATCACCTTTTTCGGAGCCGTGGGGATGGGAGGAAGAGCTGGGAGCGCTAGCCATGTTGGAGTGGTTCCTCCTAGCGAGCTCTGAGGATTTTTCCGCAGGGTGTGGAATGGATCTGAGATCTAATCTCTTTAAATAGGTGCCTTTCTTGTATGGTCATCGTGATATGTGCAAAAATGCCCCGACCTCTCGTATTCGCTCGACACGTGGAAGCTGAAGTCAGGAAGGCGTGGAAGCTGATGGGCGTGACATTAAATGGAAGGCCGAATACTGCTCTTTAAGTCAGGGACTTTGAAGTAATCGGAGGAGGAACCCGCCTTGCAATGCCGAAGACAATCTGCGCGTCGGACACATCATCATCGAAAGACTGGTTCGGGGGCTACTAAGGGAGTCCTGGATTAAGCGGTCCTCCGGCGTCCGGCTTGTTGGCATGGGCCGGACAAATGGGTTGTGAAGGTACAAGACCGAAGGCTCTCTCCCGTATCCGGATGGGACTCTCCTTGGCGTGGAAGGCAAGCTTGGTGCCTGGATATGAAGATTCCTTTCTTTGTAACCGACCTTGTATAACCCTAGTCCCCTCCGGTGTCTATATAAACCGGAGGGCTTAGTCCGTAGAAAAAACAATCATAGTCATACAGGCTAGACTTCTAGGGTTTAGCCATTATGATCTCGAGGTAGATCAACTCTTGTAATACTCATATTCATCAAGATCAATCAAGCAGGAAGTAGGGTATTACCTCCATAGAGAGGGCCCGAACCTGGGTAAACATCGTGTCCCCTGTCTCCTGTTACCATCAACCTTAGAAGCACAGTTCGAGACCCCCTACTCGAGATCCGCCGATTTTGACACCGACCACGGGTCCTTTGGGCAAGCCTTATTGAGACCTGTGAAATCAATGCAAAGCCTCCATTTCCCATTCTCCTTCCGAACTACTACTGGGTTTGCCAACCATGTAGGGTACAGTACTCCTCTGACCAATCCAGCTGCCTCTAACTTCTTGATTTCCTCAGCAATGAACTACTGCCGCTCCAAGGCTTGCTTCCTAACTTTCTGCTTGACAGGTCGGGCATGTGGGAAAACAGCAAGGTGGTGCTCGATTACCTCCCTGGGAACACCGGGGATATCAGATGGTTGCCAGGCAAACACATCGATATTCGCCCGCAGGAAGGCAACGAGCGCGCTTTCCTATTTGTCGTCAAGGGTGGCGCTGATGGTGAAAGTACCATCAACACCAGCCAGCCCTACCGGAACCTTCTTCACTTGGGGTGCTGTAACCTTGGATCTTTTCCTGTTGGAACACTCTGGCACATCGTCAACGGGTGATGTGCACTCGGTGGGGGCATGCTTCCCGGACTCCTTGCCGGAGTTCCTACAATCTCTCTTCTTTCCTTTGCTTTCCTTGGTGGGCCCTGTTGCCGCCGCAGCCTCTGCTGCGACAGCACCCCGATACATCCTGTCCACACAGATATTCGCATCCTTCTCATCTGATGGGATGGTGATGACTCCCCAACGGCCCAGGCATCTTCAAGGTGTTGTAAGCATAATGGGATGCTACCATGAACTTGGCCAAGGCCGGTCGTCCCAGAATCCCATTACACGGCAGAGGGAGTTCAACCACATCAAACACAATCTTCTCAGTCCTATAGTTCAGCTCTCCCCCAAACGTCACTGGCAACGTAATTTTTCCCTTGGGACGGCTCCTGCCGGGATTGACACCTTGAAACGTTCCGGTAACCTCCAGCTCTTCTTCTCCTATCTGAAGCTTGTTAATAACTGCTGGGGAAATCAGATTCAACCCGGCCCCACTGAGGGAGTCCTGGATTATGGGGTCCTCGCGCGTCCGGGCTATGTGACATGGGCAGGACTAATGAGCCGTGAAGATACAAGATGGAAAGCTTTTCCCCGTGTCCGGATGGGACTCTCCTTGGCATGAAAGGCAAGCTTGGCGTGCAGATATGAAGATTCTTTTCTCTGTAAACTGATGTTGTACAACCCTAGCCCCCTCCGGTGTCTATATAAACTGGATGGTTTAGTCCGTAGGGATAGAATCATAATCATACAGGCTAGAAATCTAGGGTTTGGCCATTACGATCTCGTGGTAGATCTACTCCTGTAACCTCTATACTCATCAAAGTCAATCAAGTAGGAAGTAGGGTATATACCTCCATCAAGAGGGCCCGAACCTGGGCAAACATCGTATACCATGTCTCCTGTTACCTTCGATCCTTACACGCATAGTTCGGGACCCCCTACCCGAGATCTGCCGGTTTTGACACCGACATTGGTGCTTTCATTGAGAGTTCCTCTGTGGCATCAACTGAATGACCGATGGCTCGCCTTGTCATCAATGACAATATCACTTCCGAAGGAGCCCTAATTCCAAGGTAAACCCTCCGGCTCGGCGACTTCAGTGCGGGTGCCCGTTCGGCCATCAAGCCAAAGGCAACCCCCCAAGTCGTCGAAAATCCCCTCCTTATCAGCCCTGAATATTCCGACAAGATGGACCCAGTAGATCTATCGTCTTTGAACGAGCTGCTAGATCGCATCACCTCCCTGGGAGTCTCAACTGACTATGATCGGATCGGGCTTAAACCCGATCAGAGAGAAATTAAATCTCCTCCGATCACCCATCAGGTAGCGGTTGTGGAGGAACATGCTGACAATAACTCCTCTCCTACGTTGATAACCAACTATGTTCGGATTTCCGAACCCGGAGAACCAGATACCCACCCTCCACAGGACACTCCCTGTCCTGACGTTGAGCCTGAGAATTCCTCGGACACTCTGGAGCCTGGGCTGGTAACCTCGGAAATTCTTCAAACTCCGGATTCCACGGTGGGTCAAGGTGCGAATTTGAGCCCGCCCACCCACCACAAGCAATATTCTCCAAGCAACTCCGGCTCTCCGGACATATGCGACCTAATGTATGTGCGGCAGCAGCCTTGGGAGATAATCCATCACTTTTGGGCTAGATTCCTCCTTGTTAAAAACAAGATAAAAGACTGCTATGACAACGACGTAATTTCATTATTTCGCAACAACTGTACGGACGAGGAATCCTTAATGCCCTCAATCGCCGTCATGTCTTGCATTTTGCAGATTTGGCATGCACAGTACATAAGTACTGCGCAATGGAAAGCGCCTGGAAAACTCAGACAGCCCGCTGGGAACCGCGGGCCTTTAAGCCATCTCCCAGACGGGCAAACAGGGTGCACCCTCGCGGGGAACCTAATCATCATCCCGTGGACAAGAAATTCAAGCCCTTTACAGGACACATAACTTTCTTCGAAGAATGGCTCGACAGGCCCTGTCAAATACACATGATGCCGAATACCGAACCAACGCACAGCCTACAGGCATGTTGGATACTCCAGCAGGTGGCCAAAAGTGGAGAAGGTATCCTCACCGACACTACACCAGAAAAGTACTCTTCGGAACATGATCCCGAAGTACTCACCGTCATCGAGACCTTCTCATCAAATAATCGGCACAAACAGGCGCTTCGCGACCTTGCCAAAGTCTGCCATGTAGTAGCAATAAACCCTTGGAATGATACGACAATTACTTTCAGTGCCGATGACGAACCAAGATACCGTTCAGTCCGGGAACCAGCCGCTCTAGTCCTCAACCCAATTGTGGACGGTTTTCGGCTCACTAAAGTGCTAATGGACGGGGGCAGCGGACTGAACCTCATCTACGAGGACACGCTCAATAAAATGCAAATGGACAAGAGTCGCATTGAGCAGAGCAATACATCCTTTAGGGGAATCATCACCGGTAAGGAAACAAGATGCTTGGGGAAAATTAAGCTGGATGTGGTATTCGGCACACTAGAAAACTATAGGTCCGAAGAGATAATCTTCTAGGTGGCTCCTTTCAACAGTGGATATCATGCCCTGTTAGGGCGAGATGCATTCACACGCTTTCAAGCTATACCTCATTACGGGTATATGAAGCTCAAAATGCCCGTGCCCAATGGTGTTATCACTATCTCCAGTGATCCATACATAGCACTCCGCGCTGAAAATAAAACCGCATCCCTGGCCCTTGAGGCATTGTCCCAAGCCCTAGCGGCCGAGGAACTCACCGCACTGCGTTCCATAGTGGATAGGGACGACGTAATTCTTGAAAAAAGGCCCAAATCCACCTCTTTCAAGACAGCTGATGAAATAGTCAAATTTCAAGTCCACCTAACAGATCCCAAGAAAACAACTTCCATTGGGGCATAGCTGGACCCGACGGTCGACACCGCATTATGCGTGTTCTTGCGCGAGAACTGGGACATCTTCCTTGGCACCCCTTGGATATGCCAGGAATCCCACGCGCCCTGGCCAAACATAGTCTCAATATACTGAAGGGATAAAAGCCGGTCAAGCAAACGCTCTGGCGATTTTCCGAACCCAAACGACAGGCTATGGGGGAGGAGCTAGCCAAGCTACTCGAAGCCGAGTTTATCAGAGAGATCAAACATCCGTACTGGCTAGCAAACCTGCTCATGGTACCAAAGAAGGATAAATCCTGGTGTCTGTGTGTCGATTTCAAAGACCTTAACAAGGCCTTCCCTAAGGACCCCTTCCCACTACCTCGCATCGACCAAATTATCGATGCAACCGCGGGACATGATTCACTATGTTTCCTCAACGCATACTCTGGATACCATCAAATTAAGATGAAGGAATCCGACCAAGACGCAACGGCATTCATCACCCTGTATGGGCCTTTCTGCTTCAACACTATGCCTTTCGGGATCAAAAACGCCGGCGTCACTTACCAACGCATGATTCAAACGTGCCTAGAAAAGCAAATCAGCACGACTGTGGAGGCATATGTCGATGACGTAGTCATCAAAACCAAGCATGTTGAATCATTGGTGGACGACTTATTTCTCACATTCGACAACCTCCGAACATATGACATAAAGCTCAATCCGGATAAGTGCATTTTCGGCGTTCCCGTCGGCAAATTGCTTGAGTTATTGTCTCCAACAGGGGAATCGAAGCAAACCCACCGAAAATTCGATCCTTGTCACAATTGGCAACACCAACCGACCTCAAGGAGGTCCAAAAACTAGCTGGGTGTGTGGAAGCCTTGAGCCATTTTATCTCCAGATTAGGAGAAAAGGCGTAGCCACTGTATCGCCTACTCCGACGTACCGACCACTTTGTGTGGACGGATGCTGCAACAGCTGGGCTGGAGGAAATCAATACTTTGCTAGCAAGCAACCCCATGCTGACCGCACCAAATGTCGGCGAACCAATGCTGCTCTACATATCGGCAACTCACCAGGTGGTGAGTCGGTGCTTGTCGTCGAACGATAAGAGGAGGGACATAAATTCCCACTCCAAAAACCAGTATACTACGTATCGACGGTCCTCACACCATGCAAATCCCGATATACGCATTACCAGAAGATAGCGTATGCGGTCTTTATGGCATGCTGTAAATTGCGGCAGTACTTCCAAGAGTGCTCAATCACGGTGGCTTTAGAAGTACCACTCAATGATATTATAAACAACCGGGACGCCATCGGACGGATTGGGAAATGGGCCATCCAGCTCCTACCATTTGAAATAACGTATAAACCACGCCGAGCAATTAAATCGCAAGTGTTGGCTGACTTCGTTGTCGAATGGACAGAGGCCGAACTCCCTAAAGAGTATGGCATGTATTCCAATTGGTGATGCACTTTGACGGCTCTAAAATGCTAGCCGGACTTAGGGCTGGTGTCATCTTGACATCCCCCACGGGAGACATGGTCCGTTATGTACTCCAAAAATTGTATACAGACTCTAACAATGCAGCCGAATATGAGGCCCTATTGCATGGTCTCCAAATGACTGTTTCCATGGGCATACAACGCCTTGAGGTGCGCGGGGACTCAAACCTCGCAATATCCCAAATAAATGGAGACTTCGACACAAAAGACCCGAAGATGGCGGCTTACCGCAACGCCGTACTCCAAATTTCAGCTCGGTTTGAGGGTCTTGAGTTTCATCATGTGGCTCGGGAGAGTAATCAAGCCGCGGACATCCTCGCTTGCATGGGTGCTAAACGCGACCCCGTCCCACCTAACAACTTTGTGGAAAGGCTCTTCAAGCCATCTGTGGTGTGCCAGGACGAGAACGGGAGCACTGACGCGGAGCCGATTATACCCCTAGATTCCGAACACAGTCCCGATACCATCAGGGGATCAGGCACCGAAATAACACCATCGGCCCATGAAATCATGGTTGTAATTGCCCTGTGGAACGAGCCCTTCCTTGCCTACCTCACTAGGAATGAGATCCCAGAGGATCAAACTGAGGCCCGTCGCATCGTTCGACGTTCGAAAGCCTACAAAGTTCATGAAGGAGAACTGTACAAGAAAATTACTACCGGGGTCCTTCAACGATGTATCTCCGAAGACGAGGGACGGCAGCTCTTGGCTAAAATACATGCTAGTCTTGGCGGCCATCATGCCGCAGCCCGGGCCCTTGTAAGTAAAGCCTTCCGCACGGGTTTCTTTTGGCCCACAGCCCGGGTAGATGCACAAGACCTTGTGCAGCGCTGCATTGGATGCCAGCTTTTCGCCAACCAAAGCCATATGTCACCCACTGCCCTCAGAACAATCCCCATTACTTGGCCCTTTGCGGTCTGGGGGCTCGATATGGTCGGGGAAGCCATAAGAAGAAATACTTGTTGGTTACGGTCGACAAGTTCAATAAGTGGATAGAAGCCAAGCCAGTTAAAACAGTTGAAGCCGGACTGGTGATAGACTTTATATCCAGCATAGTACATCGTTACGGTGTCCCGCACATTATCATTACTAACAACGGCTCTAACTTTACAGCCGATGAGGTGCGCCTCCGTATACCACCCTCAGACAAATGGTCAGGTCGAACGGGCTAACAGCTTGATAATGAACGACATTAAACCTAGACTAATGTGATCTCTGCAAGAATCAGACAAACACTGGGTCAAGGAACTTGATTCCGTACTCTGGGGACTGTAGACCATGCCCAATCGCACAACCAGATACACACCTTTTTTCATGGTGTATGGTGCGGAGGCAGTCTTCCCTTGTTACATTATTCATGACTCACCTCCAGTGTGCTTGTATGAAGAGAGAGGCCGAGATCGATTGGCAGGAGGACTTGTACGGCCTGGAGGAGGAGCGCGATGTCGCGAAAGCCCGTTCCGCATTCTATCAACAGCAGTCTCGGTGATCCCAAAGCAGAGAGGTATAGGCAAAGACCTACAATGTCGGCAAACTCATTTTACGCCTACCAGATAAGAAAAAGGACAAGCTCAAGCGCAAATGGGAGGGTCCATTCATTATAGATGAAGTTCTCACTAGAGGAGCCTATCGCCTTCACAATGCTTTGGACAATCGCTTGGAGCCAAACCCATGGAATGTTGCAAGGCTCCGAAGATTCTACGCCTAAATTCCGCACACATACCTTTTTCTCGTTCCTTCAGTTCTCCATTATTACCAGTTTCCTTTTTCTCGTTTTCTATACGACTTCTAGCTCGTGTTCGGATAAACCGCACACCTGAGGGGTATACATCCTTGAATGTACACACCCCACAATACCTGGGGGCTTCTTTTCACAAGAAGCTTATTATTAATAATAATATTATTATTATTATTATTATTATTCGAGCATCAAGCTCACCATATATATGTGTCATCTGTCCATATATGCCTTTTCTTCGCCATTATATGCACCTTTATGACTTAAGTTTTTTGCCAAGCTTGGTTGCGTGGCTCCTATGCTTATGCCCTATGTTCCCTCTTGTTCGGGTAGGGCATAAAGGGAGCACCTCTGTCATTGTTATAGCCAGTTTATCTGGACATGTACCTCAAACGGGTGAAGCCGAAAGCTAGCGTTCTTAAGGGGATGATTGGTCGGTGAACAAAAGATAAACTGCCCTCGTGGAAATACAAAACCCCAGACTATAAAAGCGCACTGTGATTTTTTAGCATGGCAGCTTCGGTATGCACACAAAAAAATCGCATACCAGCCCAGGGAAAGGAACCCTTAACAGAACTATTCTCTCTGGAAGATGTTTCTTGCAATCAAATGTAATATAACATAATGCCATGAATACAACTTGTCTGTTTAAGCAACTCTGACTAGACTGCCTAGTTTCCGAACATACCTTGGTGTTTACCTACGGTATAATATTCAGAAACACTCCAAACCTAGGGTTTTCGGAGGTCGAAGCAGAAAGTCTGCCATGACAATCGTTTTACAAATTCGGTTGGAGACAAGTCTCTCGCTAAAAGTACATTGCTACTTGGACTCAAAAACTTCTTCTTCTAGATCCTCTAACAGGTTGTCTAGCCTACAATCTTGTTGGGAAAACTTGGCGGCCTCCTTCACTTGGTCGTACACCAGGCTGACCGGAATTTCCTATCCATCGGATGCTCGAGGTCCGACCCGCGCCACATGATTTGGATCAAGTCCGGTGTGCCGTGTTTTTACCATGGCCCATGCCTCCCGAGCATCTTCTCGGCATTTTGATATCTTCCACAGCCCAAATCGGCGCCGAGCTCCCTTGAATAAATTCACGAGCTCCTCCATACTTCATGGAGGAGAGTCTGCTAGCCATAAAGCCTTAGCAATGCTTCTCATTGCCTTCCATGCTCGTTCATGCACCTTGGACAACTCTTGTAGCAGGTCGCCTTGAAATCCGGACACCTCTTCTTCGGGCCACCCAGTCAACACACCTACAGAAATAAACCTGTCAGGATTCGCATCAGCGAACTATATGTCAGTAAGTTAAAAGGCATACTGAATATGCCGCCTCTCAGTTTTCTGTTCTCCTTTAGAGCGCCTGCCAGCTAAGCTCGCACGTCTTTTAGCTCTTCGCCGACCTGAGTGTTGGCATCCTACAGCTTGTTCTTTTCATCCCTGGTACGCGTTAGTACGCGTTGACCAGCGGCCTCTTGCCTTTCGGCATGTTCTTTGTCCGCCTGCGCACCCTTTGGTTTCTCTTCCAGCTGATCCGATGATCCTACCATTATCAAATGCAAACAGTGTTCATCTGAATAAGCATGACTGGCACATGATTATATTTTCCGAACATCAGGAAACATTACCAGTTGGCGCCTCCTTGGACTTCTCCAGTTCGGCAGTAATAGCAGTTAGTTGGGTCCGACACTGTTCCAGCTCCCGAGATAGCACGCCATTCTTCTCCATGAGTATCTGATTATACATCGATCCTTAAAATCGGTTGCTTCAACTATTTTCAAGTCTAGGGGGCTACTGGTATAGGACTATTAAATCCACACAAAATAATCTTACCTGTATATCCTTTGAAAGCTGGTAAGTGGCTCCAGCAAACCCATCCCGAGCAGCTCGGACATAGGCATATGCCGAGCTGAAGGCATTGAATGACTCTTCAGTAAAACTGGGATCCCGCGTAGCTGTCCTCCGGCGCCGATGGTTCATGGCACTCTCCACTTCGGAGTTGGTGACGGACACATTATTCGAATCACCGGAGAGATAACAATCCGGCATTGCACCAATATCGACTCTGGCCCTAGAGGCAAGGTCCGGGGTCGGATTGGCGGACATATGTCCGGCAGGGTCTCCGGATATAGTCCGGTGGATGCTCTTCCTGAAATACAACACAGCAGAAAACGTCACAGTCCAGTATGCTTGCTACATGGTATATTAAAAACTGTACCTTTTTTATGAAGGTGGGGGCTTGGAAGTATCGTCGTCCGCCTTTCTTTTCAAAGACCCGCCTTGTGTCGGCATGCCCTTTTTAAGGGACGATTTCGATGCAGCATGGCGAGGCGAGCGCCGCCCCTTTGAAGCACGAGATAGTGCAGTGGGTGAGGCACAATAGGAAGGCTCTTTCGGAGGAGATGCTCCCTGGGCACTTACATGGGAAGATGGAAGAAGGCCGGGGTAATCGGCTTCGATGGCCACTTCCGTGTCATCGTAGCTCGCCTGATAAAAGAACCCCTCCTTGAGCTCCATGGATATATCCGGGTCCTCCTCGAATCTGGGATCCAGGTCCCGATTATGGTCCTCCGACTGCGGAGCGGGGCTATAGATCCCCGCGGTGACCTTCCTCCATTCCTGGTAAAAATGATCGGGTTAAGATTGACTAATTGCGACTCAGGAAGAAGATTGAGTGAGGTGTTGGATTGAAAGCTTACCTAGCTAGGGGGTTGTACATGGAAAAGCCATCTCGGCACTTGAGACGTGTGAATTCTTCTTTCTCCCCTTTATAAAGGTCGGCCAACATGGCGGCCCGGGCGGTAAAGTTATCCGGACCCTTGCGCCAATAGCGGGATGTATCATCCTCCCCATTGTAGTTCCACATGGGGAGTCCTCTGGTTTGGAGTGGTTGGACACCGCGCGTTATGGAAATCGCCATGACTTCAATTATGGATAGTCTGGAGTGGGCGAGTACCTCTATCTTATCCATTAACTTCTTGACTTCCGCACTGTCTTCCTCCTCGAGGCTCTGAGGGCGCCAGCTGTGGCATTTCCTTAGCGGGCCATGGGAAAATTAAGGTAGGCCATGTCGGATTGGGTCCAAGAGGACGATGACTTCAATATAAAACCACTCCAAAGGCCAATCCTCGGATGCCTTCTTCGGAGTGCCGGACAGATATCCTGTCCCGGCTATACGCCATACTTCGGCACCGCCCACCTCGAATATGGATCCCTTTTGGGAGCGAGGGACAAGGCAGAAGAGCTTCCTCCATAGCTCGAAATGGGCCTCACAGCCCAGGAACAGCTCGCAAAGAGCAACATAGCCAGCGATGTGCAGAATGGAGCCCGCTGTGAGATTGTGCAGTTGGAGGCCATAGTACTCCGGGATACCCTGGAGGAAAGGATGGATTGGGAATCCAATGCCTCTCAAAAGAAAGGACACAAAGCACACTCGCTCCCCTTCTGAAGGATTCGGGAATTTTCTGCCAGAGCCTCGCCAGTAAAGGATGTTAATCCTGTCCGAACGGGGACTAGATCTGCAGGGGGAGATAGCCCTACACCTGGAGCTTGGTCAGCTGGGCATGGGATACAGAGCAGCTCTCCCAATCGCCTTTTTGAGGGCCGTAGGGGCGGGAGGAAGAACTAGGAGCACTAGCCATGGTTGTGTGGTTCCTTGAGGCAAGTTCGAACGATTCTCGCCTGGCGTGGAATGGTATCTGAGATTTGATCTCCTTAAATAGACACCTTCCATATGTTGTCGAGGGGTTATCTATAAAAACGCTTGGACCCTTCGTATTCGTTTGCCATGTGGAAGCTGAGGTGGCGGAAGCACAGAAGCCGAAGGGTACGACATTTAATGAAAGCCGAGTTGTTCGAAGAATTCACCTTACCAAGATCGAAGATGTAAGAGCCATTCATAGCCCCTCGGTTTAGATGCTTTGAAGTATTCGGTGAGAGAACCCGCCTTGCAATGCCGAAGACAACTTGCGCGTTGGACATGTCGTCATTGAAGACTGGTTTGGGGACTACAGAGGGAGTCCTGGATTACGGGGTCCTCGGGCGTCCGGGCTATGTGACATGGGCCAGACTGATGGGCTGTGAAGATACAAGATGGAAGGCTTTTCCCCGTGTCCAGATGGGACCCTCCTTGGCATGGAAGGCAAGCTTGGCATGCGGATATGAGGATTCCTTTCTCTATAAACTGATGTTGTACAACCCTAGCCCCCTCCGTGTCTATATAAACTGGAGGGTTTAGTCCGTAGGGATAGAATCATAATCAGATCAACTCTTGTAACCTCTATACTCATCAAAGTCAATAAAGCAGGAAGTAGGGTATTATCTCCATCAAGAGGGCCTGAACTTGGGTAAACATCGTGTCCCCTGTCTCCTGTTACCTTCGATCCTTAGACACATAGTTCGGGACCCCATACCCGAGTTCTACTGGTTTTGACACCGATACCCGCCATCCACTAACATCTTTGTGACCTTGAGGTTGCGAACTGTTGGGGAAACCAACAACGGCAAACACCCCACCGCGGTGGTGCGGTAAGGGTGGTCGTCCTCATCAAAGATGATGGGCGTGTGAGACCATTTGAGCGGCTTCCGGGCCTCTGGCGCTGGCTCCACAACATTGACCTCCCGTGCCCATCGCTTGAGCTGGCGATGGGAGGAGTGCAAGGACGCACCCCATCAATGCATAAGGCATCAGTGGCCTTCTAAAATTCCTGCTCATTGGTTTCCTCTTCATTCCCTCCATCACTCAAATCACCATATGTTTCCTTCTCTTGGCCCCTGGCGGGTTTTCCTTGGTTCCGAAAGGGTTTGTCAGGGCTGTTTGCTTCATCGCCTCGGCCCTTTCCGCCAGCAGCATTCTGACCTTTCTCCTTATCACGCTTATCATACTCTGCTCTCTATCCCTTGACAAGCTGCTCAACTTGATAACATTCATGGAGGTCGTGGCCCTTTGTCTGATGGATCTTGAAGTACAACCCTTCACCTTTCCCGGCTTTCTCCGCGGCAGCGGCTTCCCGGCAGGTAGTGCACGCGACAACTTCCTTGTCGGGGGCCTCAGCCTTGTCCTTCTTGCTGGTACTAGGCATGCCAGAACCTTCCACAGTCATCACTGTCTTATCTCTTGGCTTCTTGTTGTGCTTCTTGCCCTTTCTTTGACTGGTTGATTCATCTTCTTCCTCTGAATCAACATTGATGCAATCCTCCTCTCCGGGAAACTTCCTTCCTTCCTCCATACGAGCACAATTATCCACTAGTGTATACAGCTCCTTCACAGTCTTGGGCAACCGCACATTCATCTTAGAACGAATGCGACGGTTGCGCCCATTGGACTGGAAGGCTGCTATAGCAGCTGCGGGATGGATATTCGGAATATTTCTATGGAGTTTACTGAATTTTTGTAAATACTTATGGAGAGTTTCTCCTTCTTTCTACTGGAGAAGCTGTAGGTCGCTGGGCTTGCCGGGCTCCTGGTGGCCACCGGTGAAGGCACCGGTGAACTCGTGGCACAGGTCTGCCCATGATGAAATGGAGTTCTCCGGCAGGTTCATGAGCCAAGATCTCACGTTGGACTTTAGAGCCAACGGGAAGTAGTTGGCGAACAGCTTCTCATCTCTTCCCCCAGTATCCTGAACAGCGATGGTGTAGATGCTCAGGAACTCTGTCGGGTTTAGTCTCCCATCGTAGTTCTCGGGTATCTCCGGCTTGAACGTGCGGATGGATGGCCAACGGACTTGCTGCGGCTCGCGCGTAAAGGCAGGGCAGCCGACCTCGAAAGGTAGGCACCCGCCAACACCGAATGCAGGCTCGTCGACATTGAGGCCACCACACATGTTGGTCTGTCGAGGGACGTCGAGAGGTCGTCCCACTACGACGCGCGCGTCTCCCTACCACCTATCTTCCGGGGTCCGCCCTTGGCCCGGAAGTGCTCGAGGGTCAGAAGAGGCCATCGAGACATCGTCGGGATCTTGATCTTGCTGCGCCCGCGCCTGCTGCCGTGGTGGGGACTGCACGGTAGGGACAGCCCCCTCCTTTCGGCCAGCAGTACCAGAAGTCGTCGTCACTTGGGGAGGTCGTGGCGGGCCAGCACGCTGTGAGCCCCCGGCCTCAGCGAAACCGAGCAGACTCTGGATGGTGGCACGCCATTCATCCATTTGCTCGGCTGCTCGCGGGAACCCTAGTAGCAGCTGGGCCTGTGCCATAGCCTCTATGGCTGTGCTTGGCATGGAAGTTGATGACCTCGCCCGCACCATCGCCTGGCTCCTGACGGTACCCGCGGCGGCGGTGGCGGTGGCACGCCCGCGCTATGGTGGGGCGGCCACCTGGGCAGCGGGGTTGCCCGGTGATGGCGCTCAAGGGTCCGCGGCTCCGTCAGGGGCAGTGGTTGGGTCGGCTCGCCCGGGAGGAGACACACGCGTCGTGACCGCCCCCATGGCAGGGACGGTCGGAGGACTGTGGCTCATCCCGGACCGAGCGCCGCTGATGTCGCCACGCCCGCCGGTGGGAGGAGGGGATGTAAGCGGAGTCACCCTCCGGTCCGCACAGTGCGGAGCTTGACCGTCGAAACGCTGCTGAAGTTGTTCTCCTCCGATGTCTTCCGCCCCCGTGTCTACCGCAGGAGGAGTGGTGACGGCGCCACCTGCTACTGCCACGCCCCCAGCAGCGTTCATGTCCTCACTTGTCCCCACATCCACCGTGGCATCTGAGGCCGCGGGCGGCGGAGCCTTCGAGGTAGAAGGTTGGGCCGAAGGGCCGGACTTCTTCTTCTTGGGCGCCATGGTCGATGGCGTCGTTGAAGATGAAGATGACGATGAAGATGACATGTTGCACGCGCTTTCAGGTTCGCACAAGCGGTCCCCCTACCTGGCACGCTAAAGATGTCGCGGGATATCTGTGACCACCTATGGGACCGGGCGGCCCATTGCTGGTTCGGCAGGGGATGTCGCGTTGCACAAAGAGTAGACCAGTGCGCGGCAGCACGGCAGAGAGCACACAAGCAATTTACCCAGGTTCGGGCCACCGCAAGGCGTAAGACCCTACTCCTGCTTTGGTGGATTGATGGTGGAAATGAACATGGTGGTGTGTGGTACACTTGCCCGGCAAGACCTGCCTCAGGGCTACGGTGACCACAGGTGTATGGTGGCTTGGGTTTGTCAAGTTTCCAACCCTCTAACCCCCTCCTACGATTGTCGCCTCCGTTTATAGATTAAGGAGTTACCATAGTGGCGAAATAGTCATTACCCACTGATATGATAGCAAATAGTGCTATCATACCTAACTCTTTGGGCTTGCAGGGTGCATTAAATGCATCGCTCAATGTCACATCACTAGCTCCCCGGCAAGGCCTGCCGGGCTTATCTCGTCAGTTGCGCACCTATTCTCTTGACACATCATTGGATGGATGTCACACGTGGGTTTCTTCTATAGGAGATGGCTGCCATGTGGCAAATGCTTCCACTTAATCGCCTTGCGGCTTGAGACCGCACTGATTGACGACGTGGGTCGTACTTGCTCGGTTGGTGGGGTGGTTCAGGCCCCGCCAGCCCCAGCAGGAGCTGGCGAGGAGTCTTGGTTGCTTGTTTTTGGTGGTGGTCTGGCCCCTTGCCAGGCTCGCTTGCCCGACGAGGGAGGCCCTTCTCTTGCCGATATCCTGTTCCTTTGGCTCGATCTCGATCTCTCTGAACTATATGTTGGTTCTTCAAGTCTCTTGGTTCTTCAACCTCTGACTTAAGCTGGTGCTTCAATCTTGATCTTGTGCCTATGCACAGTTGGGCAACATACCCGGGGTCTATTGCACTGACACACGTCCTGCAATTCTAGGCCTAAGAACTGCTTCTCAATTCTGCGTACTTCCTCAAGGTATGCCTCCATGTGCTCGTCCTTCGGCTCGTATACTTTGTTGGAGAAGTTGACGAGGAGCTGGGAGTCGCCCTTGATGGTGAGGCACTTCACTCCCAAGGCTGCCGCAGCCTTGAGACCGGCGATCAGGCCTTCCTATTCCATGATGTTGTTGGAGACCTTCTCGCCCTACTGGAAGCAGAGCTGCACATCGTAGTAGAGCTTGTCCTAGGTGGGTGAGATGAGCACGGCTCCAGCCCCCGTGCCCTGACACGCGAAAGCGCCATCGAAGTACATGACCCAACCGTCCGGAGCCTTGCTTCCAGGCGAGAGGGGTCGGTCCTCATCTACTTCGGGGATGGGGACGTCGGTCCACTCCGCCACGAAGTCGGCGAGTGTTGCGCCATTGATGACTCTGGTGGTGCTAAACTCCAACTGGAACACCTGTAGTTCTATGTTCCATTCCGCGACTCTCCCGGTAGCATTGGGGCTCCGAAGCACCCTCTCCAGGGGGTAAGCTGAGACAACCTTGATGGGGTGGCCCTGGAAGTAGTGGCGCAACTTGCGGGAGGCAATGCGGAGTGCGAGCAAGAGCTTTTGCTGCATAGGGTATCGTGCCCGCGCATCGCGTAGCACCATGCTGACGAAGTACACTAGGTGCTCGATGAGGGCCAAAGCATTGGTGGAGTCTTGTACCTCCCGAGATTGGATGGCCTCAGGAGCTTGGTGGCTCGTTGGGGCAGCCCAGGCCTCAGGAGCACCATCCTGAGGAGCTTGGTCATCTGTTGGGGCAGCCGAGGCCTCAGGAGCACCATCCTGAAGCCGCCACGTCTTTACCGGGTGCGGGGTGCTGCTCCGTGAACCCTTGGTCAAGCGCTCCTCCTGGACCGCCACCAGCGCTGCGCTGGCAAAGTGAGGCGTGGCGACCAGGTAGAGCACTAATTGCTCAAGGGGACATGGTGCTACCATTACCAGCAGGCTGGTGAGGTACTTCTTGAGGTCTTGGAACGCTGCGTCAGCCTCAATAGTCCACTCGAATGGTCCTTTCTTCTTCATCAGCTTGAAGAATGGGAGGGCGTGTTCCCCCAGCTTGGAGATGAAGTGCCCCAGCAAGGTCACACGGCCCGCGAGCTTCTGCATCTCCCCGAGGGTTTGTGGTGGGATCATCCTTTCTATCGCCTTGACCTCCTCCGGGTTGGCCTTGATCCCCCTGTGCGACACCAGGAAGCCCAGCAGCTTGCCGGAGGGGATGCCAAACACACATTTCTCCGGATTGATCCACAAATCCACCTTGCACAGGCTGGCGAAGGTCTCTTCCAGGTCTTCAATAAGGGTCCTTGCCTCCCGAGACTTCACCACTATGTCATCGACGTAGGCCTCAGCGTTCCTTCCGAGCT
Source organism: Triticum urartu (assembly GCF_056163025.1). Classification (NCBI taxonomy): domain Eukaryota; kingdom Viridiplantae; phylum Streptophyta; class Magnoliopsida; order Poales; family Poaceae; genus Triticum; species Triticum urartu. The sequence goes on along the minus strand of NC_141876.1, from coordinate 366,034,544 downwards.
GCTGGCCCAAAGCGATGTGCATTAACCGCTGGAAGGTTGCTCCGGTGCTGCGCAGCCCAAACGGCATGCATGTGTAGCAATACACCCCACACGGGGTCGGGAAGGCTGTCTTTTCAACATCCTGCACTGCCATCTTGATTTGGTGGTAGCCCGAGAAGGTGTCCAGAAAACACAGCAGGTCGCACTCAGCGGTGGTGTCGACGATCTGATCAATGCGTGGAAGCAGGAAGGGGTCTTGAGGGGAAGCCTTGTTGAGGTTGGTGAAATCGACGCACATGTGCTCCTTCCTGCCTTTCTTGGGGACAATAACTGGGTTTGCCAGCCACTCTGGGTACCGCACCTCCCGAATGACACCAGCCACTTGCAACTTGCGGGTTTCTTGGACGATGAACGACTGCTTCTCTACGGACTGCCGTCGCGCTTCTGCTTCACCGGGCGTACATTGGGGCACACCCTCAGGTGATGCTCAATTATCCCCCTTGGGATTCCAACCAGGTCCTTGGGCTCCCATGCGAACACAGCCTTGTTCGTGTGCAAGAAGCTGACCAACGCCTCCTCTTGATCTGGATGGAGGTCGGCGCCTATGGTGAAGGTGGCGCACGATGCCCCGTCCTCATCGACCAGCACCTGCTTCATCTCAGCACAATGCCCATAGTTAGGACACCGCTGCTTCCTGGCATCTTCATAAGATTGTAGGCACGGTATGTTGCTCCCATGAACTTGGCCAAGGCCAGGTACCCAAGGATAGCGTTGTACGGAAGGCCAATGCGGGCGATGTCGAAGTCGATTAGTTCGGTGTGGTAGTTGTCGCGGGTGCCGAAGGTGCCGAAGGTGCCGGGGAGGCGGATCTTCCCCAAGGGCCAGGTGGAGCCGTCGACGACTCCGGAGAAGGGCTTGGTGGGACGAAGCCTACCATGGGGTACATGAAGCAAGCCGAATGCTTCCATAGAGAACACATTGAGGCCGGCTCCACCATCGATAAGGGTCTTGGTGACCGCTACGTTGCACATGGTGGGGGTGCAGAGCATCGGGAGCGCGCCGGCTCCCGCGATGGTCGCGGGGTGGTCCCTTGAGTTGAAGGTGAGGTCGGCCTTAGGCGCCGCCTAGCCTGGAGGAGCTCCCTGCTGCATGTGGGCGGCGCCCACCTGGCGGAAGAACTGCTTGACGTGGCGGTACGAGGGTGGCGCCTGCGAACCATCAAGGAGGGCCACGACGGCGTGGGGCACCGGTGCCGCGAAACGCGTGATGAATAGGCCGCTAAGCTCTTCCCAGGAGGCCACAGAAGATCTTGGCAAGCTAAGCAGCCAGGCGCGCGGTGCACCTGCGAGGGCCATGGGAAGCCAGTTGGCCATGGCCTTGTCGTCATTGCCGGCAGCCAACACCGCTTCCTCGTATCACTACAAAAACTTACACTTCCGTGATGATACGTGTTTGTCGCAGTAGGTCGCATTTTCTGTCATGCTTGTACATCCATGACGATTTTATGACAGAATCAAGATAGTCATACCTGTGCTGTCGTAGAAGTGTTCCATGACATTACCAAAATTATCATCACAGAAGTGTCCACTTCCATGACGATAAATCCAGCATCATAGAAGTGCTTTCGTCAAGGGTGACCGACATGTGGCATCCACCGTAATGGAACGCCATTAAGCTATCGGGTCGGGTTTTGGATCTGATAACCCGTTAACAGCCCCGACCAATGGGGAATTTCCACGTGTAAAATCATCATTGGCTAGAGGAAACATGTGTTGGCTCATCGTTGGGACAGATGTCATCCACTCATTGGACAGAAGGCGCCTATGATACGTCAACACGTGGCACGGCCCAACAGAGGTCCATTCCTGTGAAAAGGCCAGCCCGTTTGACTTGGTCAAAAGGTGGTGGGCCGGCCCATGTAAAGCCTGTTAACGGCATGTTCGCATATAGCCCATTTACAGCCCGCTAACCCAAGGCCCGTTACGCCCTATCAGAATTAGGCCCAGTGGCGTCATCTGGGCCACCCAATATGATTCCAGCCCGTTTTCACTTCTGGCCCATGTATGGCCCATGATGTCTTTCAGCCCATATGAGGCCCTATGTAACTCTTGGCCTATTAATGGCCCGTGGTGAAACTGGCCCGTAATGAACGGTGTATCACTTTACACCCATTAACGGCCCGTGGTGAAACTGGCCCGTAATGAACAGTGTATCACTTTATACCCATTAACGACCCGTTATTCCATTGGGCCGTTTCCAGCCCATGTTATTTTTCGGCCTTCTCAGAGCCCATTTATTCTTGGGCTCATTTCCAGCATTCGTTTACTTACAGCCCGTTACTATCATTTTCTGCTCGTGGGCCAAATTCAGCCCGTGGTTACAGTCGGCCCGTTTGTGGTCCGTTAATACGTTGGGCCGTTTTCATAGCGTCATCAAATATGGCCAATTAACGATGGCCCATTACGGTCGGCCCATGAATGGATGATTCCAACTCTAGCCCGTTTACGGCCATAATGCGGCCTGTTATTGGCCCATGTTTGGCCAATCGATCATACGGCCCGTATAAGGCCCATTGATGATACGACCCGTAGAAGGCCCATTGTTTTTACGGCCCGTAGAAGGCCTACTATTTCTACGGCCAGTAGAAGGCCCACTGTTTCTACGGCCCGTAGGAGGCCTAGTGTCACTACAGTAAATATTAGCCCATGGTTATTGTGGCCTAGTTTTAAAAAATAGGTTATTGCAACCACTAGTTAACCGCAGAAAAAGAACTGCAATGACTACAAGCAAACAAATAGACAGGACAACAAGGAAATAAATAAGCAAGCAACTAACGCTAGGCTATCACGGCTATTACACATATTACATCCACTGGGCATCAAAGTTCGCCACCAGTGCAAATATAGGGAACAAAGCAGCATATCATATACACTGGCCGTCAAAATTGGCCACCAGTGCAAATAAACGTGGCAGCAAAACAAGAGCATAACTGAAACAACTTCAGAAGAGCTCAAGAAACGTTATCCTGGGTATCCACCATGCTGGCAATAAGCTTAGCAAGCTGATTAGCTTTGTCCTGTTTGGCGCTAAAATCCTCCAACGCTTGCTGTTGCACCAGAAAGTATGCATCTGAATGCTCCAGGGACTTCCGTAGTCCTTCTGCTTCTTGTCGCAGCACAGCGGATCGATGTCTTTCAGCTTGAAGTTGAGACTCAAGAAGACGAACTGATTCAGGCAGCGAGTTCGAAGAGCTTGTGCCAGCAGTAGTGGCCAGTAACTCGAACAATACATCAAGACAGGACTTTTGGGTTTCCTCACTGTCGTCAAGATAGTTTTTATCAGCTTTCTTGGAGACCAACATGGATGTCTCACTATCTTGAACCTTATCTACATTACTTCCTTTACCATTGGATAACGCGGTACTGTTCTCCAATATTTTGTCCGCATTCTAAAAGAGAAACAAGCAGACACATCACATGTTTACCATGTTGTATATGAAACTCATTTTGGTAAATGAGTTCAGTAGTAAAGTGGACAGGATAACAGCATGAAACAAACATATATCTATGTACCATGGTCACTTTATGGTCTATATCATTCTAGTTTTTGTTGCCAAATCAAGATAGAGACACAGTTCAAATAATATTTGTTCAAGACAAAGCAGAATAGACAGAATATAAGTGTGGGTAACTATAGAGCAATAACAACACTTGTAATGTGCATGACATGAGAACATAACTGTTTATTCAATTGAAACTGAAATCAACATAGAGCAGGTTACAACAGCAAACCAATTAAAGAAACAGGTTTAAAACATACCTGTTGCACCATTGGAGTTTCACTTCCATCCTTCAAATTCGAAAATAGTTGGTATGAGTAAATACAGTAATGCAAGAGCAAAGGAGTATGAACCATAGCTACAGAACCTGACCTGAGAACAAATCTTCTTCTCCTTTAAGCGTTGAGTTGGGATTCGGAGTGGTGGTCCTCGTGCTTTGGGCACTGCAGTTCCCTTACTAACTGCTCGTGTTTGGGTGCTCTGTGGTGGAGACGGTGCTGTGTCAACTTGAATTGGGTTATTATCTGTCGGGGTTGGGGTTAGAACGGGTGTAGCTGGTTCTCTGTCCAACTGGGTAGGGGTACAATCTGCGATAGTCTGGGTTATGTGTGGTGGATCTGGTCCTTGGGCAAGTACAACCGTGGTTCTATCTGCATCAACTGGTAGCACTATCTTTTCTGAAGACCGTGTTGTTACTCCCTTAGATACTGCCATCATGCTCTCCAATTCAAATGGATAATAAACAAGAAAAGTAATTGAAAGTATAGACATTGTATGATAGACAGGTGCAATGGATAGTTGGGAATAAAAGAGGGCATGAAATAATTCATATTTATGTTGTCTAACCAAACAGGATAGCATGACACAATTTCACATATATGATGGCTAACTAAACAGGATAGCATGACACAATTTCACTTTATGACGGCTAACTAAAAAAGATGGAAAGACATAGTTCAAAATATGAGACTATGTAAACAGGATGACATGACATAACTATATAATGTGTTTATTAAATAGGTTGGCATGCCATAATTCACATACATTCACGGATAGAATGCCATAATTCAAAATATGATGACTGTAAACACTAAACAGGATGAGATGATATAACTATATGATGTCTTTATTAAATGGGTTGCCATGCCATAATTCAGATAGATGATGTGTACGTACTATGTAAACATGATGGCATGATATAATTCAAATATATGATTTATATAGTAAGCAAGTAAGCAGATGGAAATCCATATATGATGTAAAAACTAAGCAATGCAAGACAACATGCATGACATGGGTAATATAACCCTGCCAAGTTTGAGCATAGACCTCAGGGGGGAAATAGGGCTGGTCATCAGTCTCTGAATCCTCCTGTGAGGAGCTCTCTGTAACCAGCAAGATTTCTGCTTTAGCAGGTAGCATTATCTGCTCTGAATACCTTGTTTTCACTCCAGATACTTCCATCACCGATTCAAATGGTTGATGCACAGGAAGAGTAGTTGAATATACAAACGTTGTCGACAAATGGAACACGTAATACAAAAAAATGATAGCATGATATAATTCACATACATGAGGATTGGCTAACCAGCATGGCATTGCATAATTCACATATATAATGCCTTTGCAACAAGATAGCATTGTATAATTCACATATATAATGTCTTGCAACAAGATGGCAATGCATAATTCACATATATGGTAATTAGACACTAAACAGGTGGCATTCACACAAAGCATGTCTAAACTAATCAAATGACATAGCAATGCGAGACACCATACACACGATATGAGCAACATAACCCTGCCAAGTTAGAGCATACACCTCGGGGGGGAATAGGACTGGTCATCTGTCTCTGAATCCTCCTCTGAGGAGCTATCCGTAACCAGCGAGATATGCCCTTCGTTGGATAGCATAGTCTGCTCTGAAGACCTTGTTTTCACTCCATAATTTGCCATCACCGTGTCAAATGGCTGATGCACATGAAGATCAGTTGAATGTACTAACATTGTTGACAAATGTAATATGTAACGGAAAAAAAGGATGGCCTGATATAATTTACATATAAGATGACTGGCTAAGCAGGATGGCATTGCAAAATTCACATATATGATGCCCTGGCTAAACAAGATGGCGTTGCATAATTCACATAAATGATGAATAAACTAAACAGATGGCATTCACACAAAGGATGTCTAAACTAAGCAGATGACATATTTGATGTATAAAGTAAGCAATGCAAGACACCATATGCATGATGTAACCAACATCACCATGCCAAGTTAGAGTGAACACCTCAGGGGGGTAAATAGGAGTTGTCTTCTCCTTTTGAATCCCCCTCAGAACGGATATCTTCCTCTCGATTACAATCCGAAATGCGTGGAGGGGGGCTGCCTTTGCTCCTACCATGGAGCGACGTCTGCATGAAATTTTATTGCCACGCAAGGCTCGTCTCTTTTGCTCTACATGTTCAGTTCCATTATTTACAATAACTGTCATGCATAGGAATAAAACATAGTGAGATTATGTAAGGAGTGCATGCAGAAATCCAGAGTGATGGTAGCAACCTGTGGATAGACCCAAAACCAATAATAGCAGGCAGATAATGGCTTCAGTTAAAAAATATAGATAATGGCTTCTTTACTGTTTGTTTCCCACCCAACATGAAACTCATAGTAGACACCGGAGATTAACCAGATAGTAGATAGATACTATTGATAGCAGCCCCGATATGTACCCCACAACCATTTAAAAACTCAAGTTTGACCATTAGTTTGGAGCTGACTCAGAGCCTAATCGGTGAACAGGACGATAAAGTAGCATGTAATATTAAGCGATGCATAACGTAAGCAGACACGAAAGAGTGCGACCTCTCTTGCGGACCCGTGTAGTCTTTGAGGTCATCTGCTCGGTTGATGATGGTAATGCAGTTTTCATGGCTGCCAGCGGTGGGGAAGAAGATCTGAGGTGGTGAAAGACAGTCTAGAGGCCGGATCCCTGCTGTGCTGGACCCTTCTGTCGTTGGAGCAGCTGAGCTAGGGTGGACGACGGCGCAGCAGGAGCGGGACAAACCACGCAAGGTTTTCTTTGACAACTATCTGTAAGAGAAGTAATTCTGTAAGGGCTCGTTTGAATTGGAGGATTCCAACAATGCAGGGATAGGAAATAGACAGGAATAGGATAGGAATACATGTGCAAAACATAGAATTTAAAAACACGGGATTTCTGCCAATCTGGGTGTTTGATTCACAACAATTGGAAGATCACAGGATGCAAAGAAGCATGGTGAGATTAAGTCAAACCACAAGAAAATGTACGGTTATAATGCTATTATGCTACTATCTCTTAGTCTTGTGCTTCATGAATAGGAATTTGAAAAGGAGGACAAGTGAGAATTAAAATTCCTACGTTTTTTCTTTCAAGGAGACACTAAAGGAACAAATACGTGTGCTCAGTGGACAATATATATAACATGTAGAGTAAAAAAGAGATGCAACAAGTGTACAACCTCTTTGGCGAAGCCATGTCGATCTCAGCGTGATTGGGTTGGCCGGTGAGGATGCTCCGGCTGACTTTGCTGTCGGAGGAGGGGAAGAAGATCTTAGGTGTCTGGAGATGGAGCCCGAGGTACTGCTCCGCTGTGATGGAGGGTTTCGTCGTTGGAGCAGCTCCGGTGAGTTGTACGACGCCGAGGCTGAAGCAGGACAAGAGAGACAACGAACAATGTTAACCTGAGTGGAATTCTAATAGCATCTCCAATACATGACGTAAAATACATAACGACAAAGTGCTAGATGTAAAATACATCAGCTGCTCATCTCTGAACTTAACTGTCGAAACTGAACTTAACTATCGAAACTGAATTTTGCTGTCAAAACTGAACGCACTAGCAAGGTGAGGCTACACGTCGGTCGACTGACTTTTTCATCTCTGGTCAGTCGATTTTCCAGCCGTTGGATACGAAATCAAAGGCATGCGGTTCATCTTCAACCTCCACCCCCCTGAGCCGCCAGCCACCACCGGCCATACAGCAGCCCCCTGCCGCCCGCTGCCGGCGGTGCGCCGCCCCGCCCGCCCCGAAAACACTCCCCACCGCCGGTCCGCCGCCGCCCCGGCCATCCCTCTAGGCCCCCCATGCCGAGCTTTTTCTCCGGCGATCCCCACGCCACCGCCCCGCCAACGCCCCGCCACCGCCGGCGACCACCCCCCCCCCCTCCTGAACCCTAAGATAGATAGTGGGGTACCTCTCCGGCGAGCCCCCCTCCCCTAAGCGGCTGGTTCTTCCTTCACCCCGGCAAGCCCCCCCCCCACCCCCTGAAAATCGACTGACCCAAAAGTCGACTCAGTCGACTGAAGTGTAGCTAAATCAGAGCAGCATCGCAAGCAAGAGCAAGAGCGAGAGCAGCAGCGCGAGCAAGAGCAGACCAGACAGGGGACCGAGAGCAAGAGCAGAGCAGCAGCAAGAGCAGAGCAGCAGCGCGAGCGAGAGCTAAAGCAGCAGCAGCTCCTACTAATGTGGACGTTGCCGCCGAGGGAGCGACGCCGTGGAGGAAGTGGCCGGCGACGCCGCCATGGATGGAGCCGCGCCGTGTCGGCTCGGGACCGAGCGCCGGCAGTACCGTGAGATCGAATCAAGAATAAAATGCGGCGATTAGTGTACAACCTCTTTGGTGGCGCCGATTAGGCTGCAGCTTCATCCGAGGAAACGGTGATGATGATGCTCTTTCGGTGGTGCAGGTGAAGATGGCGGTGTGGGAATGGAGGTGGAACAAAAGACGAGGGGAACGTCAGGGCAGCTCCCTGGAGGTGGAGGACGGGGTGGCTGAACCGGCGGGACGATGAGATCGATGACGGATCCTCATCCAGTACGGTGGATGAGGGACGTCGAGGTGTTGCTGTGGACGACGTCGTCGGGGAAGAGGCCCCGGCTAGGTGGCGGACGGAGCAGGGTGTGGGGTTTCGTCGCGGGTTTTCGCGGCCTCGGGGTATGAATGGGTGGGCGGATGGGATGTCAGTGGGGAACCATGTCTTAGAGACGTGCTTGTCCGAAATGTGGGGTAAGTTACGAAAGTAGCCCCACCGATTTGAGGCGTTTCTTTCGGTTCAGGGGTACCACGGGCATTTCACGTGTCGGGATTTCACAGGAGGTGGGAGTTTTCGCGCGCGTTGTAATTTTGGAATAGCAAGGCGTGGGTTGAGATGGAGGGAGTTGTCAGAGCACAACGAGACAAAGATATATCTTAAATATTTCAGGCTAACAAGGCGCGGGTTGAAATTTCCGGACAAGCCTAATGTGTACTGTACCAAATCAATGAGCACTACAAATGTCATTCAAAACTTTGAATTCATGTTATGTTCAATTAAAATATTTCGCTACGTGTATAATGCATGCAACCTACTACTCAAATGAACGTTTTAGTGCATTCCAAATGTATATACTACCGCTTCAATATGAACTAAATTTGAATTCGTTTCTCTATTTGAATAAGATCTATAGTAATGATTGTTGTGAAGTCAAAGCATTTGAATTCGTTTCTCTGTTTCAATAAGATCTACAATCATCATTATTGTCAAGTTAAACCATCGTTTGTGTATTATCTTCACAACACACCACATGATTAGTCTCGAGTTACATATGAACTATGTGTACTATATGAACTCGAACTAGATTTTTTGAATCCACTTTATTTTGATTTCAAGTCACATTACATTTCTAGCTCTAGCTAGATCTTCATAATCTAAACCATGTCTCATATGTATAATGTGTTTATCACATTATGTATGGTACCCCGCCCGCTACGCCTACAAGTATTTAGATGTGAGTTGCAAACACCACACATTACCACAAATTCAAATAAAATGTGAGAATGTTCGATATATAGTATTGTTTAGATTGTTCGATATTTAGTTGTAAGATGAAAACGCCACACATTATCACAAATTCAAATAAAATGTGAGATTGTTTGATGTATAGTATGGTTTAGATTGTTCGGCATTTAGCTATGAGTTGCAAACGCCATGCATTATCACATTATGGTATAACATGTGCACATCATGTGTATCACCGCTATATTCATGCATGCAATGTTTAAAACACTATGATCTCCTATTCAAATATATGAATCCGCTTTCATATCAAATTATGATCTTTGTTAGTCTCTTACACCCACACAATCCTCTAACCTTTGTAGCTACCACTAACTTTCTCTCGTGCATGCACATGCCCTCCCCTTCCCTCGGAATTCTATACACCGGGCACATTCATTTTTTTCTTTAGGTCGTTCTCCCAGAGTCTCCACAACTCCTTTCTGACACACACTGATCGATAAACCTCTCTAGCGATGCCTGCCTACAACATACACACACACCTTCAATCTCCTCCTTTATGTGTCCTTGCCTCGTGTCTCTCATACGGTCAGACACACGTGTAAACTCTCGCCCCTCTTTTCATCGATCTCACAACCACACACTCCTCCCCGTATCTAGCTAGTAGTTGGGCCTCTCGCACCACCTCCTAGCTCCATTCTCTCTGTCTATCCGTCTCGCTGGGCCTTATTTGCCTCTAACAAATGGACGTACACTGACCGATCTCTCGCTATACATATAGCTAGCTAGGTCCTTATAACTCGTTTTTACCCACACGTCAATCGATCTACCTCATTAGTTGTGTCTCTCCCTTCCTTCGACAAACAACAATTGATCTACCGATCTAGTTAGGTTTGCTTACCAAACACATGGTTCCCCTTCATCATCCATGGATGCGTCCCGACAGATCTATCATGCACAGGCACACACAGAAAAACATCCCCACTCTTATTGATAGCATTCCAGTTCCACCCTCAGTTTGTCTAGTAGGCCTCTCCCACCATCTTCGAGAAGCAACTCCATCACCCATCCAGCACTCTACCCCTCTCCCTCCCTCTCCCTCCCTCCCTCTCTCCTCTCTCTCTCTTTGTCCCATCATATTTCCCGTCCTTCAGTTATGTATGGATGTCGACCGATCTCCCTCAAGACATAGCTGGGTCTCTCCTTCTCAACACATATACGAGTCGTTCTACCTCTATAGTTAGGCCTCTGCCTACCCCTCCCCCCACCCCCTCCGCCCACACACACCGATACATCGAGCGCTCTAGTCATATCTCCCTGCCTCACACAAACTTGACATGTGCCCTCTAATGTTCCGGTAGGCCAGTCGCCCTATATCTTTGACTTGCACACACACACACAATTTCGATGGCTCTCTTCATCGATCTCGCACCCACCCACTTGATACTCTCTTCGACACTATCGATAGCTATGACCCCTCCCTCTCTTCTCATGGATTGCCCGACCCTCTATGTGTGATATGGATAGGCCTCCATTTCACACACATTGCATGCAAAATTTTGTTTGAGATGTCATCGACACATATTCCCACAAATAATTCATGAAATCAACCCCCCACCCCACCCCCACCCCAAAACAAAAAACACTCACGAACATGGTTTGTATCTCTCACACACACCCACGTAGGTGGGGGACATGCACGAAGAGAAGAGGTGCATGCACGGCGCACGTACTCCCGTCTCTTTCCCAACCACACCCGCGCGGGTACACTATGGAGCTCATTTCTATACGAAAAAGGAAGCCCACGTGGTAATTTGGCGCGTGTACTGGTTGTCCACTTGGTGGAGGGAGGATCGTCTACCACGGGTGAACAAACAAATTGCGACTTGACGTGTTGTGTTAAAAAAAGAGGCAAACCATGTGGGGCCTACCTTAGAGGCAAGGCTCTATACACTGGAGTACTTTTGATGTGTCCCGTCAACTCGCAGAACGAGGAGAAGCTTCCTTAGTACGCCGTCTCCCCCATTCCTAAATATATGTCTTTGTAGAGATTTCACCATGAACCACATGCGGATGTATATAGATGCATTTTAAGTGTAGATTCCTTCATTTTGTTCCGTATGTAGTGGAATCTCTACAAAGACTTATCTACTAGTAATAGCTAGCCCCCACTACTAGGAATTCTCTATCCTCTCCTTGAGCCACATCATAAAAATTGATGTAGCCGTTAGATGAAGTAAATCAGTCCATAATAGCCGTCTGATCTAGACGTTGAGAGGCTCCGCACTAAGCCACATGCAAGCATGCAGAAATACCATGGCACATGCATGTGAGTGGGTTTTAAATCACATCAACATGTCTGCATGCAAGCATGCACCGGTAGCATGCATGTAAGTGATCTTTTAAGTCCCATTAACATGTCAAAAAGAAAAATATAATCCCATTATGCAGTAGGAGTTGGCTGATCTTTTTTCCTTACGTGGGATGATCTAAATGATGATGGGAGTTTATTTAGTTTGGCTACCACATTTGTCATGTGGTTATAGAGTTTTTTTTAGTTCTATGAAATCGATAATTTCGCGCAGAGAGATATACCGCTGTTCCGCGGCAACGTGCGGGGACTCATCTAGTAATATTTAGGAACAGAGGGAGTATTATGCAAAGAGTTAGCTGTCGCACGATGATAGTGTGAGGTGGGCTATGTAATCACTGAGCCTGCGTGTTTTCACTGCTCTTGCACGCCTCCGCTATAAGAATGGAGAAAATTGTAATCTAGTAGTAGTACCTCCTTTCGCCGAAAGCGTGGGACATCCAGCAGTCCTACCACCTCAGTAGTAAAGACTAATGAGCCGTCAAATCACATAGACCCAGCAGTAACCATCACTCTTGCGCCAGTGAGAGGTCACGTCCGCTCTGCCCGGGCATGAATGCGGCACCGATTCTTTGGAGCGGCACTGACCGTTTTGGGCAGGAAGCGCGCACGGGCGATGGAGGGGCTTTTGGTGGGCCAGGCTGGTCAGGAGCGGGCATGGCAGCTGTCCGCATGTCCCTACCGGACACGCCCGGAAACGAGAGGATGCACCGACTCTCGCGGCTAAAATCGTACACTACACAACATCTCTCTGTAGGAGTAGGTCGATCTGTCGCTCTCTCTAACACACACACACACACGCGCGCGCGCGCACGCACGCACCTTGGTCCCGTTGCACCTTCTAACTTGAGGTCTCGGGTTCGATAACTACACTTGAGCATAATTTGTGCCAGGAGGATTTTTGACTGGTCAAAATGTTTTCTAGGGTTTGCACGCTTCACACTCTCTCTCCAGTATATATATACACGCTGGAGCCTCATCGCTTGTGGTTGCTCTCTTCACACTCTCTCGCCCTCTCCCTCCGTTCTGAATTACTTGTCCAGGTATGGATGTATCTAGATGTATTTTAGTTCTAGATACATCCATTTCTTTGACGAGTAATTTGGAACAGAGGGAGTAGTTGCTCTCTTCACACTCTCTCGCCCTCTCCAGATCTAAACAAGACTTCATCGGCCTCTCTCTCCCCTCACTGCTGCTCAAAGAGCCGGTAGGATCCGTCCGCTGGGAAGGGTAGGAGGCTTAACGCTGTCGCCGTCGGCGAGGGACTACCGGTGCAGCTGTTCACTTTCCACCCAACGACGGCGTGGGAGGGCCTCCGACCCCTTCTTCTTCGCCGCCATCCCGTCGCCCACCGAACCACGCCCCAAGAACCTTACGGTATAATTTACTTACTCCACATGCATTTCTCTAGCTGCATGTATACCATGAATCTAGGACATGGTTCAAAGAGGAAAGGAGTGGGGGAAAGTAGTCGGAAAAGTTGTATATAGCATGAATCTAGGACGTGGTTCCAAGAGGAAATGAAGGGGGAAAGTTGTATAGCATGAAACTAGGACGTGGTTCAAAGAGGAAAGGAATGGGGGAAAGTAGTGGGGAAAGTTGTATCGCATAAATCTAGGACGTGGTTCAAAGAGGAAAGGAAGGGGCAAAAGTACTAGTTCAAAAAGGAAAGGAAGGGACAAGGCTGTAGAGTTTGAGCAGGACTAGATTTGCTACGCTCACATAGGGAAAGGTGTCTAAAGATAACAAAACTGGGACCAACACAAATATGCTCCTGGGTTGTTTGTTCTTTGTTGCAACAGACTGTGCATGACCACAGTACATCGGTAGATGCACATGGTGCTGGTGCGTCCACTGTCCCGTGCAACTCATTAGCTGTTGTTAATCTAAGGCCCTGTTTGGTTAAAAACTACCTAGTCCCTACCTGCTTGGTTCCAGGGACTAAACATGGACTAGAGGTTATTAAATGACATGCTAGAAGACCATGTTACCCCTAGTAATGAACTAATAGAGACAAGGTGCGATGCGTGGCAGGGGCAACTGTTGGAAAAAGTCCCAAAAAGTGTCCCTCAGGGTCTTCTTTCTTTAGTCCCAAATGCCCACTTTTAGTCCCTAAAAGTCCCTCCTGTTTGGTTTAGATGGGACTGACACGGAGTTTTTTTAGTCCCTACACCAAAATGTCTGTAAACAAACACCCTCTAATAATGCCGCTGGAAAATTGATGCAATGCCACAGTTAAAAGCAAATTACATGTTTAACGAATTTTATTGTTAATATAATCTCTATGTTAATATTAATCAATGCCACCGCTTGAGAAATGCTACTATCTTGCTTTCTTTCCCATTTAGATAAGGTAGATGCTTCTTTTTGTTGGCTTCTGTGTCATCCACCGTTATTGACCACTAATTGTTTCCTTTACACCTCTGTGTAAACAGGGTTATCTACTTCACCTCGTTGCCATTGTGACCTTTTGTTGCACTGCACAAAACACTTTTGTTTTAAGAGTGTTTTGTGCAGTTCAACCAAAATGTCACACCGACAACGTTGCTTGATTGCTTGATCTTAGTGGAACTGCACAAGAGGAGATCTTACTTCCTATCCATTAAGGCGAATTTGGTTCAGATCTTCTTCTTGTGAGTTGTTTGAATTCCGCATCATGAGAGGTCAGTACTAGCCTTCTTTCACATGATTCTGCAATGTGCTTTCATATGTTGTGCTACTTGTACGATAATGTTGCTTGATTTTAGTGAATTACACAAATGGAGACAAGACTTCCAATCTATATGTGCATCGTAATATCCCATTGAGGTAAGATAAGGATATTTCACAACTGCTGGCCTGTATTTTTCCACTTTCATTAGAAAATTAAGTTTAGTACTATACTTGTGCTCCCTAATTGACATGCCAAATATTACATTGAAGTCGAAGCTTGTCTGTTATTGAACCAAGTGATGAAGAGGAAGAACAAGTAGAAGAAAAACAAAAAACAACTCCCGGTGCTGTAATGAAGCACTGGAACTGTGATGACACAAGTAATGATATAGTTTTGCATCTTAATTTATTGCTATGGCTGGAACGAGCAATTGTTTTGCCACTGATTTGATGCCACTCTTAATGTAATATGTACTTATCTCAACTTGTGCAAACAGGGATCTTCTTTGAAGATACCATATATTTTAGTGGAACTGCACAAGAAGATGTTGGAAACATTAAACTAATCGAGGAGTATATAGTAAGCATGGCCACCACCGTAGATAGCAACAGATGGTTCCGAAGAAGTGCTTCATCTGTATGCTCTACACAATAAGCCTCCTGACAAAGGTTGGTACTCGCCCACTGATTTCATCCATATGATTGAGCTTTGTCATCTCTATTGGTGTTGTGCTACTGTTTAGATACTGTCATGAAAAAGTGGTATTGTCCTTGAGAAGTGCTTCATCTGTGTTGTTTTAAATATCTCCTTTCCTTTTTTCGAGCAAACAGGGATGCTAGCATTTAGTAGTCCTCTTGTCTTTGCACAATAGGATCATCTTCCTCTGAAGAAGAATATGGAGTACGTGAAGTGACTAGTTCCGATTATGCCAGGATGAAGAAGCCATGTCTATCTTCTCATCAGAAGGAGCAGTTGAAGGATGGTTACATTACTCCCCACAAGACCAAACTAACTTCAGCTCAGAAGGACTGACAAATCTCCATATTTTTGCTGTGATGCGCGAGTACAATGTTGTTCTAGGATTCTTTCTGGTGAGTTCCATTTTTCTAGAAGTGTGCTCTACATGGACCATGAATGTGCCTGTTGAAACTGTCAATTCATAGTACAGTTTGCTTTATACTAATCAGTTTTTTGTATTTGTGCAAACAGGGGTGCTCAGCTTGATTTCAATGGGAATTGCACAAAATGTTCATGAATACATCGAATCATTCATTTCCACCACAAGAAAGGAGGTGCCGATAAGTTCAAGGCGTTGCAACATATAAGGGCGAAATCATACAAGCTACGCGCGAATTTGGTTGATTTTGGTGGAACTGCAAAAAAGAACAACTGGTTTATTTAGCACGAGGTGCCATGTCAATGTCTGAACTGATGGCAAACCCTGCCCATTCCACAATCGTAGGCATTTGATATTTTGGAATGGGACAACCTTGTCAAATTTTGCTCATTGATTTTAGCAAGACATGCGTTTGATATTTTCGAATGGGACGCCCTTTGCTGTCAGCAGCGTCGATCAATTTTTTTTCTTTATTCTTTAGTTGTGAAGTAAATATTGCCTCTGACATGTGAGTCGTTGAGATGCATAATCATTGATTGTTTTGAATGTTCTCTATGAATTGCCAGGCCTGTGTGTTTGATTGCAATGTACAGAAACGCTAAAAGCTGCTCAAACTCTTTGTACTCCTTCTGTTCCTTTTTACTTCGCACATTGTGAAAGTGCATACTTTTTTGTATAAGATTGGTCAAAGTAGAGATACTTTGACTGCAGACAAAACTTGCATGCAAACTAGAAAGGACCGGAGGGAGTACATGTGAAACTGCTGCAAACGAGGTGATCACCCTGGGAATAATGCTAGTACGTATTGTTTTGCATGTTCATCCAATGTCAGTGATACAGGAATTCGAACTAATCAAAATAAATTCATTCATACACGGTCGGATTTCATATAAACATGCCGGATTTCATTACATGTCATACATTCTTCAACTAAAAAGGGGTGCGCTGGAGGTATAATTAATTAACTGAAGCTACCCACCTGTGTCCCGCTGAGCCGAACAGAAGCTTCTGTGACTTAACTACAGGTGCAGTTGTGTAACTGACATGTGGCTTGTTGGGCCCACATGTCAGTCAGCCAACTGCACCAGCAGTTAAGTAGAAGCAGCGTTCTTCTCCAGCCCAGCTCTCCTACTACACGTCGCCGCCAAGAAGCTAACCGGCCGTCAATGGTCAACCCGCCTAGCTTGGCTTCAACCGGAGGGTAGCAGCGGTGGCCTTACTTTGACCCGAGCGGCGGCGACCTACCGTGTTCTACTCTTCCTCATTTTCTGTGTGGCGCGGCCTCGTTGGCAGCGGGGTGGGGCCTCGGCGGAGCCGGCGATGTCCTCTGCCTCGTTGTTGGTGGGGCGGGGCCTCGGCTGAGCCGGCGGTGTCCTTTGCCTTGTTGTTGGCGGGGCGGGGCCTCGGCGGAGCTGGCGGTGTCCTCTCCCTCGTTGTTGGCGCGGGGCCTCGGCGGAGCAGGGCCTCATCGACGCCAGCGGAGTGGGGACTCGTCGGAGCCGGCATTGTCCTCTGCCTCGTCCTCGGTCTCGCCAAACAGCGCCTCGCCCGCTTCATCGCCCTCTTTGCTAGCCTCTTTATAGGCGGCCGCAGCCTCTGCCACCTGCATGTGGTACCGCCAGCGCTCGAGGCGGCCCTTGCGCACGGAGCGGTACGAGTCAGGCAGCGCCTCCTGCTCCGCCCGCTCCGCGGTGATCTGCTCCTCCGCCTGCAGGTGCTCCTCGAGGAGATGGTGGTTGTAGGCGGCGTCGGCCTGCGCCTCCCGGAACTGCTCCTCACGCATCTACCTCACCCTGTCCATATATTGGGCACGGGTCTCGTCGATGGTCATGGTGCAATGCACCGGCGAGGATGGCGCGGAGGAGGGGGTTGGCGCCGGATCGTCGACTACCATGTTCTCCATTGGGACGTCGTCGTCCTCCGGCTGCCTGCCGGCCAGCCGATCGGCAGCAATGGCTGCCATCTCCTTGTGGTCCGCTGTCCGCCCGTCCCGAAGAGCGCTGGAGCACGAGAAAGCCATGGTGCGCAGTAGTGGTGTGGACAGGAGAAAGGGAACGGATGCGGATGACTGCGACAATGGCCGGCGCGGCAGTTTATATAGCAATGGTGGGAGGGTGGAGGGATGGACGTGTGGCGCCGGAGTAGCCGCCTCGGCAACCGCGTATCATTAATGTGAGAGGCAGATGGACGGACGGACGACACTTGTGTCGTTTGAAGGCGGAGCAATCGCCTGCACCAGGAAGCGGGGAGGGCGACGCTGACTGTTTCGGGTGGAAAGCGCGCGCGGGCAAGGAGATGACTTTACTTAGAGAGAATGACAATGGGGACCCACCAGGTCCATAGCCTAACGTACGCAAGTGCCTCCTTATTTATATATATATATAACTATAATTTATTTTGCTTCCTCCTGGTTTCCTGACATCATGGTCCCACACCATTGTCAACCTATGTAGTACAGTCAACAAACGAGAGAATTGCAGAAGAAGCGGCCGACAGCTGGGACCAAGCAGCTCGAGCAGTATTTGTGTTTTTGAGGTGTGAGCACTGCAGAGTTTTTCGATGTTTAGCCCAGATATTAATTTTTCTCCTCGGAACAACAACGAAAACATCGCTGCAGGTATTAACTGGGTGGGCTGTGGCCCGTCTAGCCCAGGCCAGATATCCAGCCCAGATATTAATTTTTTTCAAGCTGAAATGGCTAGCCCAGCTATACTTTTTTTAGGAATACCCAAGCAAGGTCAAGTTGTTATTCTCCACCCCGCTGGGCTGCAAATCTTTCCTAGCAAGGATGCATTAGGCTTAACAAGAAAATGGACTTTATGAAATAATAAATGGGATGTAATTATAAAAACTGGGCAGTAACTATAAAAAAATGCACCAAACACGTGATTACTTTATAAAATATTATTTTTGGATATTGAAAATTTTAATTTCATTAATTGTTGCGAGCGCAATGTTTCGTTGGACTTTTACGTAATATAAATTTATATTGAAATTGTATTTAATTTGACTAGAAATTTCAGGATAAAAATATTTTGGATCCCATCAAAATGTGGGAAGTTTTATTTAATTCTGTTTTGAATGGTTGGTTGAAATGGGCTGTACTTTTAAAAAACTGTAAATGGGCTGTAGTAAATTCCATTAGAAATCAAAAATGGGCTACACATTCTTACAAATCTCAAATGGGCTATAAGTTCTCTGCCACACACTTCTGGCCTTACTAAGTTGACGCGTCCCCTAAAAAACAGAGTTGACGCGTATGCAAGGCTTTGTCAACTAATAGTCAACACACGGTTCTAGCAGCAGTGGCCGTTGGATGTCCATCCAACGGATGCCATGCTTCTTCTTCCATCTCGGATATTCTAGCTTCACCCGCCCAAAAAATGATTCCTCCCCCTGACTTCTGGGGCGCACCGTTTCGGAAGCTGGCCTGTGGGCCTACTAAGTTGACGTACCAAGGGCTTTGTCAACTTAGTCAATATAAACGATTCTAGCTGCAGTGACCATACGATGTCCATCCAACGGCCGTCCTGCTTCTTCAACCTCTAGTCTTCTTGCTCCAGCCGCCCAAAGCAGCACCGGTGGTGCCGCCTGCTCCTGCCTTCCGTGGCCGGCTATGCTATCGCGGAGGCCTCACCGCCCCCCTACTACTCCCACCGCTGGCCAGGCCATCCCTCCACTCACCCACACCCCCTGTTATTCTGCGGCGACGGCAGCGCAGCCAAACCAGCGAACCCTTGTACTCCTCTCCGCGTGTGCATCCACTGCCGCGTCTTCCCCGGCTCCGCGTCGTCCCCTTCCTAGGCCTCGCCGTTGTCCACCGCCCTGCTGCTCTCGGCGCGGCGTGGTCAACATGGTCAAGGAACGACTTCCATCAAACGTGGACTATACGTGGAGAGGCTGACAGCTGGGTCCACGGCAGCCGCAAGGAAGTGCCTCCTTATTATGCGCAAAATAATTATTCCTCCACCTGACAGCGGGGACCCATCGGACGGGCCACCGTATTTCGCGAAAAAAATGATTCTCCCCCTGACTACTGGGACCCACGAGCTACATCTTCGCATGCAAGGAAGTGCGTCCGGGAAAAAAACAATTCGCCCCCCTGACTGCTGGGACCCACCAGCTACATCTTCGCACGCAAGGAAGTGCGTCCGAAAAAAACGATTCGCCCCCCGACTGTTGGGACCCACCAGCTACACCTTCGCACTCAAGGAAGTGCATCCAGGCAAAAAAACAATTCGTCCCCCTGACTGCTGGGACCCAGGAGCTACACCTTCGCACGCAAGGAAGTGCGTCCGGGCAAAAAATGATTCGCCCCCCTGACTGCTGGGACCCACCAGCTACATCTTCGCAGGCAAGGAAGTGCCTGACAGTCGGGACCCACCTGGTCGAAGCATACGTAGCGTTGTCATTCTGGTCGCGAACGTGTATGTACATACTGGTCGATGTAGAGGCGCGCATGTGTCATAGTAGAGGCGTGCACGTGTCGTAGTAGAGGCGCGCACATAGCATGCACACGTACGTACAGCGGCCAGGGTGCAAGAAAGAAAATACGGCCATGTATGTGTACATACGGGAAGGGTCTCGAACGCCTACTCGCGCATACGTATGGCCATGGCTCGTGTACATGGCTGGGTCGGAACGGAGAAACAACGTCGTCGTCATGTTCATGGGGAGGCAACGGAATGCGTCGTGTTCATGGGGAGGCAACGGAATGCGTCGTGTTCATGGGGAGGCAACGGAATGTGTCGTGTTCATCGGGAGGCAACGGAATGCGTCGTGTTCATCGGGATGCAACAGAACGCGTGGGAGCCAACCGGCTGGGTCGGAACGGAATGTGTGGTCGTGTTCATCGGGAGGGCTTGGACGGAACAGGCGATGGAAAAGAGGCCTGGCGTACCGCTGAACGGACGAAACAGACCTCCTACGGTCAAAACGGGGGTCCTGTTGATCGGGAGGGGTGTGGCGTACCGCAAAATGGAGGAAACGGACCTCCTACGGTCGAAATGGGGGTCCTGTTGATCGGGAGGGGTGTGGTGCACCGAAAATGGACGAAACAGACCTCCTATGGTCGAAACGGGGGTCCTGTTCATCGGGAGGGGTGTGGCGTATCGTAAAACGGGACTCCACGGGATATTGTTCATCTCCACCGTCGACCTCCTCCAGCCTCCACGGGCTACCGTCGACCTCCTCCGGCCTCCACGGGCTCCTGTTCATCCAGCCTCCACCGCGTGCTACTCCACCGGCTACTGTTCAACCACCCCTCCACCGTCTACTATTCATCCAGCCCTCCACACCACGGGGTCCTGTTCAACCACCCCTCCACGGGCACCCCTCCACCGTCTACTGTTCATCCAGCCCTCCACACCACGGGGTCCTGTTCATCCAGAGGCAATGCAACCGCTCACTGTTCATCCAACCCCCCCCCCCCCCCCCCGCAATGCTCGGGTTTAGTTAACAGCCATCGATCGATCGCTCGGGTTCAGTAACGCGTAGCCTGCAGTGCAATCGCTCGGGTTCAGTTAGAGCTCAACGCCTCGCTCGGGTTCAGTTAGAGCCAACGCCTCGCACACACGCGTGTACGAGTACGAAACGCGCATCGCTCGTCCACCGACCTCCCACCGTAACCGGGAACTCCCCGAAATTTTCCTCGCCCTCGCTTCTACCATGGTGTTTTCCGTCATGGACGGCCCAAAGAATGTCATGCAGCTGCGTCTCCGGCCCGCCCAGGACGAAAAGCCCATTTTCTGTCATGATTTTTTGTCATAGAAGTAGGATCCCACCACATGTATGATGATACCGGGTTTTTTCACAATTATCGTCAAGAAGTGTCATCTGTATGACAGAAAAAAAATTCGTTTGGCCCAAAATGTCACGAATGTGTCTTTTTTGTAGTGTATGCCCAGAGAAAACCTGCCGGATCCACCGCTCTGTCGTATCAGGGCGCAACTCCGGCCTGAACTTGGGTAGCCACTACACCCGCCGTAGGGCGGGGGTGAAAGCTTAGAGGCCCTCGGTTCCCATGAAAGTGCGCGTCGATCCGGTCGATGGAGGAGTGTCCGCCATGAGAGCCAAGCAGCGGAGCACAGTGGACAGAGAGGCGGACCTTCGACGGCACCATACCTGGCGCGCCAAATGTCGGATTTCGGGTTCCGCAGACCCTTGAGAGGTTTGAACTCTAGGGTGACTACGAAGAACTCAACATCCCAGTCTGCCTATTTGCCAATCTCTCGGCCTAAATCGATGAATAGGAAGGAAACGAGACAGAGCAGTTTACCCAGGTTCGGGCCACCTCGTAGTGTAAAATCCTACTACTGCTTTGTGGTGGATTGGCCTCGAGGGGTTCAGGATGAACTAGTACAGTGGGAGAACAACCTCAGGAGTAGGAGTGTTCTTGGACTCGAGCAAGCTGGTGAGTGTGAGGATGGAATGGATCTCATCCGGTCCCTCCCTATGGTGGTGGCTAAGTCCTACTTATAATGGCCTTGGTCCTCTTCCAAAAATGAAGGCAAGAAGGGTTCCCACAACGGCCAAATTCAAAGGGAGACAACTAGTACATGCTATCCTAAAAAAAGTAGTCTTCGCCTGCAAAAGCCTCTGGTCGTGACGCCGTGGTGGGCTCGGTGATTACCCCTGTCCTGCCGTCCTGGCGGTCCTGGTCTTGTTGCACTGGAATGCAAACCTTTGGTTGATTCATTAGGACTCCGCGCATGTGCTTGCCTCCTTAGCACCAAAGAGGAAATTGGTACACTGCTCCCACCTGTCCTTGGTCGTCATGGCTCATGTCATCCGAACCTCATGAGGTAAAGCCCGCATAGAAATCTCCACTCCTTGGGAGCCAGCCTGAGGAGGCCGCTCCTCATGGAGGTCTTGGTATCGTCCGCCTCGTGAGGCTTGGCCCCTCGCGAGGGTCTTGGGTTTTTGATGCTGAAGCTGGGCTATACCAGGCCGTTGGCGAGCGACGCCGTGGGCCGCAGGCAGGCAAGTCTGGGTACCCCCATTCCCAGAACGCCGATAGTACCTACAAGGGTTAGATGACATGAAAGGATACAAGTAGAGATCCAAGACATATGATCATCATCATAAGAGAAATATCAACGATTAGTCAAAGGCTCATGCCTTGCATGTATCTGAATGGAGTTTCCACTCCAAGTTTGAGGCATCAATGATGTTCAATTCACCTCTCAAATGGCAAAATACTTTCTCATCAAGCGGTTTGGTGAATACATCCGCCAATTGCTTATTGGTACGAACATGCTTAAAATCGATGTCTCCTTTAGCAACATGATCTCGAATGAAATGATGACGAACTTCAATATGCTTAGTTCGGGAATGTTGCACGGGATTGTGAGCAATCTTAATAGCACATTCATTATAGGTGTTTTCATACCTTTTCTTTCTTGCATGTTGAACTTCTTGAATAGGTCCTTGGTATACTTTATTTGGGAAACAAAGGTACCCTCCTTAGTTTGCTATATTTGCAAACCAAGAAATAACTTGAGTTCACTCATCATAGACATCTGAAACTTCTCCGACATTAGTCTTCCAAACTTTTCACTAAAATGAGGGTTAGTTGAACCAAATATGATATCATGCACATAAATTTGGCACACAAATAATTCACCATTAACCCTTTTAGTAACAAGTGTAGAATCAATTTTCCAATTTCAAAGCCTTTTTCAATAAGGAACTTGGTCAATCATTTATACCATGCTCTAGGAGCTTGTTTAAGACCATAAAGAGCTTTCTGAAGTTTGTAAACATGATTAGGTTTCTCAGGGTTAACAAAGTCGGGAGGTTTTTTAACATAAACTTCCTCCTCAATTTCACAATTTAGAAAACCACTTTTGATGTCCATTTAGTATAATGTAATATCATGATGATTGATAAGCAAGTAAGATGCGTATGGACTCAAGTCTAGCAATGGGGGCATATGTCTCACCATAGTCCATACCTTCGACTTGAGTGTATCCTTGGGCGACGAGATGAGCCTTGATGCATACAACTTGTCCATCTTCATCTTGCTTATTCCGAAACACCCATTTGGTTCCAATGACATTTTGGTTGTTGTCCAGCTTTTCTACCAATGTCCACACTTGGTTCCTCTCGAAGTTGTGTAGCTCTTCGTGCATGGCGTTCACCCAATCCGGATCATCAAGCGCTTCTTCAACCTTAATAGGTTCAATACTAGAGATGAATGAATAATGTTCACAGAAATTAGCCAAACGAGTTTTAGAGCGAGTAATTCTCCCGGTTTGGATATCATCAAAGATTTGTTCGACAAAATGGTCTCTTGAAACTCTTGCTCTAACTTGTGAGTGCTTTTGTTTGGGTCGGGGTGGAACATCCTCTTCATCATATTGTTCTTCCTCTTGGCCTTCTTCGTTGTTTGTGTTGTTGTTCTCTTATGGAGGTGGAGAAGGAGGTTGATGAGGTTCATCTTGGTGTACTTCCTCGTTTTCATCATCTTGGCGTGTCCCACTTGTGGATGCCTCCAAGTCAACTTGTGGTTCACCTTGTCGTGAGGTAGAGGCTTCCACTTGAATGGACGAGGTACTCTCCTTCATCTCCGGTGAGCGAATCTTGCCAATAGACAAGTCTTGGATTGCTTCCGAAGGGTCTTTGTCTCCTACATCAATTGGCAATTGCTCTACTTGCAAGCTGTTAGATTCATCAAACTTCACGTCTACCGTCTCTTCAACCTTTTGGGTGAAATTGTTGTAGACACGGTAAGTGTGAGATTTTGAGCCATAACCGAGTAGGAAACCTTCATGAGATTTAGGAGCAAATTTCAAACGACGATTCTTATGAAGAATATATCACTTTGAGCCGAATACTTGAAAGTATCCAACTTGGGGTTTGTTACCAGTGAGAAGCTCGTATGCCGCCTTGCCAAGTAACTTGTGAAGATATAGACGACTTGTTGCATGACAAGCTGTCTCAACCGCTTCTGCCCAAGAGTGTTTTGGCATCTTGTACTCATCAAGCATCGTTCTCGCCATCTCAATAAGATTCTGGTTGTTCCTCTCAACAACTACATTTTGTTGAGGTGTGTATGTAGCCGAGAACTCATGTGAAATCCCTTCTTCATCAAGAAAGGTATCCACATTGGCGTTCTTGCACTCCGTTCCGTTGTCGCTGCAAACCTTCTTGATCTTCACTTCAAATTGATTTTGGGCCTTCCTAGCGAAGTTCTTGAAGATCTTTTGGACCTGCAATTTATCAACAAGAAAGAACACCCACGTAAATCTTGAAAATTCATCAACAATGACTAAACTGAATGAGTTACCATCGAGACTTTTGCAGGCGTTGGGACCAAAAAGATCCATATGAAGCAGCTTGATCGGTCTTCTTGTGGTCATGATGTTTTTTACAGGGTGGCTTCCTCCAACTTGTTTTCCTACGTGAAAAGCACTGCAAAGTCTATCCTTGTCAAATATAACGTCTTTAACTCCAATGATATGATCACCTTTAATAAATTTATCAAGATTTCGCATGCCCACATGACCTAACCTTCTATACCACAACCAACCTTTGGAAGATCTAGCAATTAAGCAAGTTCTAGGTTGAGCCTTTTTAGTGAAATCAATAATGTATAGATCACCTCTACGTATACCATTAAAGACCATATTATGATTATCTCTTCGAAACACTTGTCAATCTACTTTAGTAAATAGGACATTGAAACCGAAATTGGCTAGTCTAGATACGGAAAGTAAATTATAGCCAAGAGATTCAATGAGTAATGTACTTGTTTAAGTGATATTCATTGAAAATCTCAAGCATCTCATTTTTCCAAGCATTAAAGAACTCTCCATCAAGCATAGGCACTCTATGTCTAAAACTTCCCATCGTAGAAATGGAGACCAATGCTCTGACACCAATTGAAAGGATGGAGAAGAGGTGTCTAGAGGGGGGATTAGACCCTCAACAAGCAAAAGTAGCAGTTTTTAAGTTGTTCAAGTTGAGGTGGATTTCTAGCACAAGTTTAAGAATTCACAATACATTTCAAGCAAGCGTGGCAGGAGTATATGAGCAGTGGAAAATAAAGCATGCAAGTTGCAAAAAAGTAAAGGGGCGGGATTGGAGTGTGCCAACACAATTGGAGACACGAAGATTTTTGGCGTGGTTCCGATAGGTGGTGCTATCGTACATCCACGTTGGTGGAGACTTCAACCCACGAATGGTAACGGTTGCGCGAGTCCACAGAGGGCTCCACCCACGAAGGGTCCACGAAGAAGCAACCTTTCCTATCCCACCATGGCCATCGCCCACGAAGATCTTGCCTCACTTGGGGTAGATCTTCACGAAGTAGGCGATCTCCTTGCCCTAACAAACTCCTTGGTTCAACTCCACAATCTTGAAAGAAGCTCCCAAGTGACACCTAACAAATCTAGGAGACACCACTCTCCAAAAGGTAATAGATGGTGTGGTGATGATGAACTCCTTGCTCTTGTTCTTCAAATGATAGCCTCCCCAACACTCAACTCTCTCTCACAGATTTGGCTATGGTGGAAAGATGATTTGAGTGGAAAGCAACTTGGGGAAGGCTAGAGATCAAGATTCTTGAGGTTGGATTGGAATGTCTTGGTCTCAACACATGAGTAGGTGGTTCTTTATCAGAAAATGAGTAGTGAAAGTGTAGTCATGTTCTGATGGATCTCTCGCGAATGGAGAGGAGGGTGGAGGGGCATATATAGCCTCCACACAAAATCTAGCCATTACAGACATTTGAGCCAACTCGGTCAGACCGAACATATGAACTCGGTGAGACCGATCCAGTTCAAAATGTGAACGTTAGGCTCTACGGTGGGACCGACATGATCAACTCGGTGGGACCAATGTGCTAGGGTTAGGGTAAAACCTCATCTCTATTTGACCGATTACACAAACTCGGTGAGACCAATTTTAGTAATAAGCAAACAGAGAGTTGGTCAAGCAAACTCGGTGGGGCTGACTGCATATCTCGGTGAGACCGAACTAGTTGCAATAGGCAACAGAGAGTTTGCAAGCCCATCTTGGTGACACCGAGATCCCATCGGTGAGACCAAACTGATTAGGGTTTTGGCAGTGGCCATGTCAAGTGAACTTGGTGGCGCCAGATGAATCAAATCAGTGGGGCCGAGTTTGACTTTAGGTTTTGGACATATTTGGATTTGAGAAAGTGGTTGAGGGCTTTGGATCATATCACTAAGCACTTTGAGGAAGTAGAACAGTAAGTAACCTTTCCTATCCCCTTTTAATGGTATTGGCTTTTCCTATGGACTCAATGTGATCTTGGATCACTAAAACAGAAATAAAGAGTCTTGAGCTTTTGCCAATATTTGTCCTTAGCATCTTGAAAGGGTTCCACATCCTCTTGTCCATGCCACGCCTTTGTTGAACTTTCTGAAATACACTAGATGAAGGTATTAGTCCAACGGGAGATATGTTGACATTAATTACCAAAATCACCCAGGGAGCACTTGTGCTTTCTGCCACCCTGGCTGAGCGTATGCGTCTGGAGAATCTTTAGCAAGCACTCGACGATCGTGCCCTCCAGCAAATTACACGTTCTAGTCGACGGCCACGATAGCTGTTTCCGACTGAACCTCGGGAAGAATGTCAGGTATATCTTACCCCGATCCAAAATGTTGTAGCAGATACATGTCTAGCAGATTCAATTCAGGCATCCTGTTCAGAAGCTGGTAGATGTTTATAGAAAATTCGGGCACTGCTCAGAGTGGACGGGGAACAAAACTCAGTTGTTTCTCAGTCGCGCAACAGGATTTACAGCAGGTCTATGGTGGCGGACACGGTTCAGTCGGCACATAGGCCAAGGTCACCTTCGCGGCATGAAGACCATGGTTATCGCCAGGACTAGTACCTTGGCTGAGTCCACGGACAGTTATATCCTCGATATCACCATGATGACCGCCGTCAAGTGCCTACACCTCCTCCGACGGGTGTATCGTACTCGCCCTGGCGGTATGATGACAGGCGCCCGTATGGTGATGAGCGGAGAATTCCAATCGACCCAAGAGAGCCTGGATTCAATGCTAGGTCAGTCCTCATACAGGGCTTGATTGACAGAGGCAGAGCTAACAGAGAAGGGAAAGATAGAGAACGTCCGACTGGGTGCAGAGCATTCGTTTCTAGGCCTGAATATTTTAGCACAGCTATCCGAGCAGCTGAGATCCCGCCCAACTTCAGATTGGCTGCGGGAGTGAGCAAGTTTACTAGGAAGTCAGAGCCAGACACGTGGTTAGATGATTACTGGGTGGCGGTGCAGATTGGTGGAGGCAATGATGATGTATCCATGAAGCATCTCCCCTTGATGCTTGAAGGTTTGACCAGAGCTTGGTTGAATCAGTTGGCTCTTGGAAGCATATTCTATTGGGAAGACCTAGCCCGAGTGTTTATCAAGACATTCAAAGGCACTTGCAAGCGTCCCGCTGGGATGTCTGAGTTGCAACACTGTGTTTAGAAACCAAATGAAACCTTGAGGGATTACATCCAGCGGTGGACTACACTTCATCAACTGGTTGAGAATGTTTCAGAGCACCAGGCCGTCTGCGCTTTCAAGGAAGGTGTATGGTACAGAGAGCTCACACTGAAATTCAGTCGCTCTGGGGCCATTTCTCTCAATCAGATGATGGAGATAGCCACTCGGTAGAGGAGGAACGACTCCGCAAGTGCAAGGGGAAGCCTGTCGACCAGGACACCAGAGGTGGAAACAATCGGAAACAGAAGCACAAGGCTGAAGCCACTGGTCAAGTTGAGGCAACAATGGTGAATATCCAAGGAAAATTTAAAGGAAAACCCAAGGGGCCATGAGTGCCCAAAAAGTTGAAGGATCAGTCCGGCCAGGACGTCCTGGATTTGCGGTGTCACATTCACACAAAGAAGGATGAAGAAGGTAGCTTGATTCTACCCAAGCATACCACTCGATAGTGCAGACTGCTAATTCAGCAGTTCAGAGAGGGTCAACCCAGTGAAAAGGACTCTGATAAGGATGAAGATGAGGAAAAGGATGATGGTTACCAAAAGGTTAATGCTACCTTTGTGTTTTTTGCTGACGTCGAGAGCAAAAGTCGACTGAAAGTCATAAACAGAGAAGTGAACATAGTTGCTCCAACAACCACGACGTACCTGAAGTGGTCGAAAAATCCCATTACATTCGACTAATCAGATCACCCGCACACGTTGCTACCCCAGGGCAGCAAGCGTTGGTGGTCGACCCAGTCGTTGGGGGCACCCGACTGACTAAAGTTCTCATGGATGGCAGCAGTGGTCTGAAAATTCTTTATGCTTAGACCCTCTAGGGGATGGGCATTCCGATGTCCAAACTTAGAGAGAGCAACATGCAGTTCCACGGAGTCATCCCAGGGAAGAAAGCAAAGTCACTCAGACAAATTGCTCTTGATGTGGTTTTGGGGGATTCCAAGAATTTCCGCAAAGAGAAGTTGACATTTGAGGTAGTGGATTTCCATAGTGCCTATCATGCTATCCTAGGAGGCCCACATATGCTCGTTTCATGGCCCGTCCATGTTACGTGTATCTTAAGTTGAAGATGCCCAAACCCAAAGGTGTGATCACAGTCACGGGAAATAGGCAGAGAGCAGAGGAGTGCCACCATAAGGGTTCCAAGATTGCTGATGAGCAAATGGCGGTGGTGGAACTGGAGGAGTACAAGAAAAATGCCGACCCGACAGATTTGTTCCGACCCAAGAAGCCTGCTTCAGAATCCGCAATTCAGTCGGCCGGTGAGACGAAGCCAGTACACATTCACCCAGAAGACCCCACTGCTGCTCTGACCCACATCTCAACAATGCTCGACAGCAAATAGGAAGCTGCGCTCATGCAGTTCCTCTGCGAGAACTAGGACATCTTTGCATGGAAACCATCATACATTCCAGGTGTACCCAGGGGGCTAGCTGAGCACCTTTTGCATGTCGACTCAAAGGAAAAACCTGTCAAAGAGCATCTCCGTCGGTCCACCACAGAAAAGAGGAAGGCGATTGGCGAGGAGGTGGCTCGTCTACTGGTAGCTGAGTTCATCCGTGAAATATACCACTCTGAGTGGCTTGCCAACATCGTCATGGTCCCTAAGAAGGACAATTTACTTTGTATGTGTATTGATTTCAAGCATATCAATCAGGCCTGCCCGAAAGATCATTTTCCTCTCCCCCACATCGATCAAATTGTCGACTCGACTGCGGGTCGTGAGCGTTTGTCCTTTCTGGATGCATATTCTGGGTAACATTAGATCCTATTGTATGGACCCTCTGAAATAAAAATGGCCTTCATCACCCTGTTCGGGTGTTTTTGCTATGTTAATATGACTTTTGGTCTTTAGAATGCTAGCGCCACATTCATGTGCATGATCCAGAAGTGCGTGCTCACTCAGATCAGTCGGAACGTGGAAGCATGAATGGATGATATCATGGTCAAGTCACGCAAGAGTTCTGACCTGCTGACTGACCTCGCTGAAACTTTTGCCAATCTAAGAAGATATGACATCAAGCTGAATCCGTCCAAATGCACATTCAGAGTTCCCGGAGGAAAGTTTCTCGGTTTGCTCATTTACGGACGAGGGATAGATGCAAATCCTGAGAAGATTGGTGCAATTCTCCAAATGAATCGCCCTATGCGCACGCACAACGTTCAGAAGCTTACAGGTTGTCTGGCTGCGTTAAGTCGATTCATTTCTCGTCTCGGTGAAATGGCATTGCCTCTCTACCGACTGATGAAAAAGTTTGATACATTAGAGTGGACTCCTGAAGCCGAAGCAGCATTTGTAGAGGTCAAAGCCCTGCTTTCCACCCAGGCAGTGCTTGCCGCTCTGGTCAGCAAAGAGCCTCTACTGTTATATATTGCAACCACTGGTCAAGTTGTCAGCACAGTGCTCACAATAGAGCGAGAGGAAGAAGCAAGGCCAATAAATTTCAACACCCAGTGTATTACATTTTTGAAGTCTTGGCTCCGTCCAAGCAAAGGTATCCACATTACCAGAAGCTTGTCTATGCAATTTATTTGACTACGAAGAAAGTTGCACATTACTTCCAAGACCACTCGATTTCATTCGTCGGCGATGCTCCATTGTCTGAAATTTTTAATAGTCGAGATGCAACCGGCCGAGTGGCGAAGTGGGCAATTGAACTTCTTCCTCTAGATATCAAGTTTGAAGCAAAGAAGGCAATCAAGTCTCAAGCAATCGCAGATTTCCTGGCCGAGCGGATTGAGCAGCAGCAGCCGACTCAGGTTCACTCAGAACACTGGACCATGTTCTTTGATAGATCTAAGATGTTAAATGGTTCTGGTGCCAGAGTGGTCTCGGTGTCACCAAGAGGCGACAAACTCAGTTATGTCCTCCAGATTCACTTTGATTCCTCCAACAATGAAGCTGAGTACGAAGCACTTCTCTATGGGTTGCGTATGGCCATCTCACTCGGCGTCCGTCGCCTGATGGTCTACGTCGACTCGGACTTGGTGGTTAATCAGGTGATGAAGGAGTGGGATGTCAGGAGCACCGCCATGACCGGATACTGCAATGCGGTCAGGAAATTGGAAAATAAGTTTGAAGGGTTGGAGCTCCACCATGTTCCTAGACTCAAGAATCAACCAGCTGATGACCTGGCAAAGATAGGGTCCACTCGGAAGCCTATCCCCAATAATGTGTTTTTGGAGCATTTCCATACCCCGTCAGTACAAGAAGATCCCTTTATTGAGGATCCTCCCGAACCGATTAGTTCCACCAATCCGACTGAAGTTGAGGTGCCAGCAGTTGTCGACCTAATTATGGAGATTTTGATAATCATCCCTAACTGGACAGTGCCATATATTGCATATCTGCTCACGCAGGAGCTTCCAGAGGATGAAGTTGAAGCACGTTAGATTACCCGTAGGTCCAAAACCTTCACGGTAATAGGCGGACAGCTCTATCAAGAAGTGTCACTGGCGTGGCTCAGCGATGTATCTCTCCAGAAGAGGGTTGACTAATTTTGAATGAGATTCACTCGGGGACCTGTGGTCACCATGCATCCTCTCGGACCATCATGGCCAAAGCATACCAAGTAGGATTCTACTGGCCACAAGCCAATGAAGCCACAAAATAAATAGTCGAAAAGTGTGAGGGTTGTCAATTCTACTCAAACAAGTCCCACAAGCCCGTGTCTGCCTTGAAAACCATTCCACTCATCTTGACATTTGCCGTATGGGGTTCGAATATGGTTGGACCTCACAGGACTGGTAGGGGTGGCTTCACTCATGTGCGTGTAGCAGTCGACAAGTTCACCAAATGGATTGAAGCAAAGCCTATCAAAAACTTAGACTCGAGCACCGCCATCAGTTTCGTAAAAGAGTTAATATTCCGATATGGAGTTCCACACAGCATCATCATAGACAATAGCTCAAATTTTGGCTCGGAAGAATTCAGAGAGTTATGTGCTTCTCAGGGCACTCGGGTGGATTACGCATCCGTTGAGCACCCGGAGTCCAATGGGCAAGCCGAGAGAGCAAATGGCCTGATCCTCCAAGGGTTGAAACCTCGGCTCATGCGCAACCTTGAGCACATAGCCGGGGCTTGGGTAACTGAGCTACCATCTATTTTGTGGGGATTGAGGACAACTCCCAACTGATCCACCAACAGAACCCCTTTCTTCATGGTGTATGGGGCTAAAGCCGTGTTACCAAGTGACCTGTATCACAATGCGCCTCGAGTGGAACTTTACTCAGAGGCGGAGGCAGAGCAAGCGCTTCAAGATGCAGTAGACCTTCTATAAGAAGAGTGAGAAATGGATTTGATTCGGTCGACAGTCTATCAGCAAGATCTTCATCGGTTCCATGCTAGGAACATCAAAGGCCGAGCTTTTCAAGAAGGGGACCTCGTACTCCAAGTGGATCAACAATGACCTCACTAGCTTGCCCCCGTGTGGGAAGGTCCTTTCCTCGTCAACAAGGTGTTGAACAACGGGGCTTATCACCTCTACAACTTCGCAAAGAAGATTGACGAGCCACGTGCTTGGAACGTAGATCTGCTCCGCAAATTTTATACTTAACACTCAGATCGTCGAGATGTAATAAGAGTATTTTCATATTATTTATCAAGACATGGTTCCTGCAATCCCTTAATGATTTTTCTCTCATAAGCATGTGTTCGAATCCCCCAGTGGGTGTCTTAGCCGCGAAGCTGTTTTCACCTAAGTTTCAAAAACCTCGAGTGGAGAGCAATCCTCCCACTTAGGTGCTTAGCTGCGAACCTATTTCGCCTAAGTTTCAAAAACTACTCCGAGTGAAGAGCAATCCTCCCACTTGGGGGCTTAGCGGTGATCCCGTACTCACCTAAGTTTCAAAAACTAGTCCGAGTGGAGAGCAATCCTCCCACTTGGGGGCTTAGCTGTGATCCCGTACTCGTCTAAGTTTCAAAAACTACTCTGAGTGGAGAGCAATCCTCCCACTCAGGGGCTTAGCTGTGATTCCATACTCGCCTAAGTTTCAAAAACTACTCCTAGTAGAGAGCAATCCTCCCACTCAGGGGCTTAGCTGCGGTCCCGTACTCGCCTAAGTTTCAAAAAATACTCCAAGTGGAGAGCAATTCTCCACTCGGGGGCTTAGCTGCGATCCCGTACTCGCCTATGTTTCAAAAATACTCTGAGTGGAGAGCAATCCAACCACTCGGAGGCTTAGCTGCGATCCCATACTCGCCTAAGTTTCAAAAACTACTCCGAGTGGAGAGAAATCCTCCCACTCGGGGGCTTAGCTGTGATCCCGTACTCGCCTAAGTTTCAAAAACTACTTCAAGTGGAGAGCAATCCTCCCACGCGGGGGTGCTACCTCTTGAGCATGCGTTGGTTTTCCCTTGAAGAGGAAAGGGTGATGCAGCAAAGTAGCGTAAGTATTTCCCTCAGTTTTGAGAACCAAGGTGTCAATCCAGTAGGAGACAACTCACAAGTCACCTAGTACCTCCACAAACAATCAAGAACCTTGCAACCAACACAATAAAGGGGTTGTCAATCCCTTCACGGTCACTCGCAAAAGTGAGATCTAATAAAGATAGTAAAGTAAATATGTTTGGTATTTTTGTTGTATAGGTTGGAACGTAAAGATTGAAAAATAGTAAACGAGATGTGATGTAAATAAAAGAGATGCAATATAATAAGAAAGAGACCCGGGGGCCATAGGTTTCGCTAGTGGCTTCTCTCAAGATAGCACGTATTACGGTGGGTGAACAAATTACTGCCGAGCAATTGATAGAAAAGTGCATATTTATGAAGATATCTAAGGCAATGATCATGAATATAGGCATCACGTCCGTGTCAAGTAGATTGAAACGATTATGCATCTACTACTATTACTCCACACATCAACCACTATCCAGCATGCATCTAGAGTATTAAGTTCATAAGAACTGAGTAACGCATTAAGCAAGATGACAAGATGTAGAGGGATAAACTCAAACAATATGATATAAACCCCATCTTTTTATCCTCGATGGCAACAATACAATACGTGCCTTGCTGCCCCTACTGTCACTGGGAAAGGACACCGCAAGATTAAACCCAAAGCTAAGCACTTCTCCCATTGCAAGAAAGATCAATCTAGTAGGCCAAACTAAACCGATAATTTGAAGAGACTTGCAAAGATATCAAATCATGCATATAGGAATTTAGAGAAGAGCCAAATAATATTCATAGACAATCTTGTTCATAAATATTGGCTTTTGATCCCTAGATCAATCCACCAGGAGCTACAACGTGTACGTGCAGCAAAGATAGCTAGCAAGCAAGCTAGCAGCTCGATCGATTTTGCATGCACATAATGTACGTGAACCTGGGATTTCACTAGCCCTAGGATCGGATCGACTGATCTCTCGATGGAACGTCCGGCGTAAAGTAGCGATAGAGGAAACACGTCGGTTGATGGCCACAGGTGCCTGTCGCACCTGTTAATTCATCGGATCTCGGCAAACACACCGCAAGAGAGTATTACATCGAATAGATCTCCAAGAACATCGAGGAGAACTTTGTATTGAGAATCAAAGAGAGCGAAGAAGTCATCTAGCTAATAACTATGGACCCCAAGGTCTGTGGTAAACTACTCACGCTTCATCAGAGAGGCAATGGTGTTGATGTAGAAGCCCTCCATGATCGATTCCCCCTCCGACAGATCGCCGGAAAAGGCCCCAAGATGAGATCTCACAGGTATAGAAGGTTGCGGCGGTGGAAAAGAGGTTCGTGCCTCTCTGCGATCGATCTGGGGTATAAGAGTATATATAGGCCAAAGAAGTACGTTGGTGGAGCTACGAGGGGCCCACGAGGGTGGGGGACGCGCCTACCCCCTGGGCGCACCCTCCTGCCTCGTGGCCGCCTCGTGGGGTTCCAGACTTTGACTCCAAGTCTTCTGGATTGCTTTCGGTCCAAGAAAGATCATCGCGAAGGTTTGATTCCGTTTGGACTCCGTTTGGTATTCCTTTTCTGCGAAACTCTAAAATAGGCAAAAAAACAGAAACTGGCGCACTGGCCTCCGGTTAATAGGTTAGTCCCAGAAATAATATAAAAGAGCATATTAAAGCCCATTAAACATCCAAAATAGATAATATAATAGCATGGAACAATAAAAAATTATAGATACGTTGGAGACATATCAAGCATCCCCAAGTTTAATTCCTGCTCGTCCTCGAGTAGGTCAATGATAAAAACAGAATTTTGATGTGGAATGCTACCTAACATAATTATCAATGTAATTTTCTTTATTGTGGCATGAATGTTCAGATTTGAAAGATTCAAGACAAAAGTTTAATATTGACATAAAAATAATAATACTTCAAGCATACTAACAAAGTAATCATGTCTTCTCAAAATAACATGGCCAAAGAAAGTTCATCCCTACAAAATCATATAGTTTGGCTATGCTCCATCTTCGTCACACAAAATATTCAGATCATGCACAACCCCGATGACAAGCCAAGCAATTGTTTCATACTTCAGAATTCTCAAACTTTTTCAACTTTCACGGAATACATGAGCGTGAGCCATGGACATAGCACTATAGGTGGAATAGAATGGTGGTTGTGGAGAAGACAAAAAGGAGGAAGATGTTCTCACATCAACTAGGCGTATTAATGGGCTATGGAGATGACCATCAATAGATATCAATGTGATTGAGTAGGGATTGCCATGCAACAGATGCACTAGAGCTATAAATGTATGAAAGCTCAACAAAATAAACTAAGTGGGTGTGCATCCAACTTGCTTGCTCACGAAGACCTAGGGCATTTTGAGGAAGTCCATTATTGGAATATACAAGCCAAGTTCTATAACAAAAATCCCCACTAGTATATGAAAGTGACAAAATAAGAGACTCTCTATCATGAAGATCATGGTGCTACTTTGAAGCACAAGTGTGGAAAAAGGATAGTAGCATTGTCCCTTCTCTCTTTTTCTCTCCTTTTTTTGTTTGGCTTCTTTGGCTTCCCTTTTTTCATTGGCTTCTTTGGCCTCTCTTTTTTTTCCTCACATGGGACAATGCTCTAATAATGATGATCATCACACTTCTATTTATTTACAACTCAAGGATTACAACTCGATACTTAGAACAAAATATGACTCTATATGAGTGCCTCCAGCGCTGTACCGGGATGTGCAATGAATCAAGAGTGACATGTATGAGAAAATTATGAATGGTGGCTTTGCCACAAATACTATGTCAACTACATGATCATGCAAGGCAATATGACAATGATGGAGCGTGTCATAATAGACGGAACGGTGAAAACTTGCATGGCAAGATATCTCGGAATGGCTATGGAAATGCCATAATAGGTAGGTATGGTGGCTGTTTTGAGGAAGGTAAATGGTGGGTTTATGGTACCGGCGAAGGTTGCGCGGTACTAGAGAGGCTAGCAACGGTGGAAGGGTGAGAGTGTGTATAATCCATGGACTCAACCTTAGTCATAAAGAACTCACATACTTATTGCAAAAATCTACAAGTCATCAAAACCAAGCACTACGTGCATGCTCCTAGGGGGAATAGATTGGTAGGAAAAGACCATCGCTCGTCCCCGACCGCCACTCATAAGGAAGACAATCAAAGAAACACCTCATGCTTCAAATTTGTTACACAACGGTTACCATATGTGCATGCTACGGGACTTGCACACCTCAACACAAGTATTTCTCAAATTCACAAATACTCTAATATCATGACTCTAATATCACCATCCTCATGTCTCAAAACAATCATCAAGCATCAAACTTCTCATAGTATTCAACACACTTTATATGAAAGTTTTTATTATACCCATCTTGGATGCCCATCATATTAGGACTAGTTTTATAGCCAAAGCAGATTACCATGCTGTTCTAAAAGAATCTCAAAATAATATAAGTGAAGCATTAGAGATCAATAATTTCTATAAAATAAAACCACCACTGTGCTCTAAAAAGATATAAGTGAAGCACTAGAGCAAAATTATCTAGCTCAAAAGATACAAGTGAAGCACATAGAGTATTCTAATAAATTCCGATTCATGCGTGTCCCTCCCAAAAGGTGTGTACAGCAAGGATGATTGTGGTAAACTAAAAAGCAAAGACTCAAACCATACAAGATGCTCCAAGAAAAACACATATCATGTGGTAAATAAAAATATAGCCTCAAGTAAAGTTACCGATAGACGAAGACGAAAGAGGGGATGCCTTCCGGGGCATCCCCAAGCTTAGGTTTTTGGTTGTCCTTGAATTTTACCTTGGGGTGCCTTGGGCATCCCCAAGCTTAGGCTCTTTCCACTCCTTATTCCAAAATCCATCAAATCTTTACCCAAAAACTTGAAAACTTCACAACACAAAACTTCAACAGAAAATCTCATGAGCTCCGTTACTATAAGAAAATAAACCACCACTTTAAGGTACTGAAATGAACTCATTATTTATTTATATTGGTGTTAATCCTACTGTATTCCAACTTCTCTATGGTTCATACCCCCCCCCCACGCGATACTACTCATAGATTCATCAAAATAAGCAAAACAACACGCGAAAAACAGAATCTGTCAAAAACAGAACAGTCTGTATCAATCTGGAGGTTCCAAATACTTATGTAACTCCAAAATTTCTGAAAAAGAGGGACAACCAGGATGAAAAGTATATTGATCTACTGCAGTTGGAATTGGTATTTTATCGCTCTCTGGTAAAAAATGATAATTATTTTCGTGAGCGCATACTTTCTGTTTTTATCAGCAAGATCAAACAACAATCACCCAAGAAGACCATAAAGGATTTACTTGGCACAAACACTAACTAAAACATAAAAAACACAATCATAACCGAAGCTAGATGAACTATTCATTACTAAACAGGAGCAAAAAGCAAAGAACGGAAATAAAATTGGGTTGCCTCCCAGCAAGCGCTATCGTTTAACGCCCCTAGCTAGGGATCTATAATTTTAATGATGCTCACATGAAAGATAGCAATTGAAACACAAAGGGAGCATCATGAAGCATATGAAAATCACATCTAAGTCTAACATACTTCCTATGCATAGGCATTATATAAGCAAACAAATTATCAAGACAAGCAAAGACTAGCATATGCAAGGAAGGAGGA
Source organism: Triticum urartu (assembly GCF_056163025.1). Classification (NCBI taxonomy): domain Eukaryota; kingdom Viridiplantae; phylum Streptophyta; class Magnoliopsida; order Poales; family Poaceae; genus Triticum; species Triticum urartu. The sequence continues at coordinate 365,996,458 of NC_141876.1, read as the reverse complement.
AGAAACAATAGCAATCTCAACATAACGAGAGGTAATTTAGTGACACAAAAATTTCTACAACCATATTTTCCTCTCTCATAATAATTACATGTAGGATCATAAGCAAATTCAACAATATAGCAATCACAAAACATATTCTTAACACGATCCACATGTATGCAAAGTTGACACTCTTCCAAAATAGTAGGATTAACATTAACTAAAGTCATGACCTCTCCAAACCCACTTTCAATATTAATGCAAACATTATTATCAATCTCATATTCATCATGGGGCTTAAATAAATTTTCAAGTTCATAAGAAAAATCACCCCAATCATGATCATTGCAACAAGTAGTAGACATAGCAAAATTAGCATCCCCAAGCTTAGGGTTTTGCATATCATTAACACAATTGACATTAATAGAATTTATAATAAAATCATTGCAATAATGCTTTTCATTCAAGGAGCTATCGTGAATCACTTTATAATTTTCTTCTTTCAACACTTCATCACAATTTTCAGATTCACGAATTTCAAGCAAAACCTCATAAAGATAATCTAGTGCACTCAACTCACTAGCAATTGGTTCATCATAATTGGATCTTTTAAAAAGATTAGCAAGAGGATGAGGATCCATAACAATAGGTATTTAGCAAGCGAAGATGCAAGCTAATAGAAGGCACATGTTAACACGAGCAAACAGAAGGACGAGAGGAAGAAGGGCGAAGGAAAGCCAAAGGTTTTCGAAAATCGTTTTAGAAGTGGGGGAGAGGAAAACGAGAGGCGAATGTCAAATAATGTAATGCGAGGGAGAAGAGTTTATGATGGGTACTTGGTATGTCTTGACTTGGCGTAGATCTCCCCGGCAATGGCGCCAGAAATCCTTCTTGCTACCTCTTGAGCATGCGTTGGTTTTCCCTTGAAAAGGAAAGGGTGATGCAGCAAAGTAGCGTAAGTATTTCTCTCAGTTTTGAGAACCAAGGTGTCAATCCAGTAGGAGACAACGCACAAGTCACCTAGTACCTGCACAAACAATCAAGAACCTTGCAACCAACGCAATAAATGGGTTGTCAATCCCTTCACGGTCACTCGCAAAAGTGAGATCTAATAAAGATAGTAAAGTAAATATTTTTGGTATTTTTGTTGTATAGATTGGAAAGTAAAGATTGCAAAATAGTAAACGAGATGTGATGTAAATAAAAGAGATGCAATGTAATAAGAAAGAGACCCTGGGCCATAGGTTTCACTAGTGGCTTCTCTCAAGATAGCATGTATTACGGTGGGTGGACAAATTACTGCCGAGTAATTGATAGAAAAGTGCATAGTTATGAAAATATCTAAGGCAATGATCATGAATATAGGCATCACGTCTGTGTCAAGTAGATCGAACGATTTTGCATCTACTACTATTACTCCACACATCGCCCGCTATCCAGCATGCATCTAGAATATTAAGTTCATAAGAACAGAGTAACACATTAAGCAAGATGACATGATGTAGAGGGATAAACTCAAACAATATGATATAAACCCCATCTTTTTATCCTCGATGGCAACAATACAATACGTGCCTTGCTGCCCCTACTGCCAGTGGCGTAGCTGTAGGGTGGCCAGGGTGGTCCATGGACCACCCTGGAATTCAGCCCATTAGTATACTAATTAGTCTGTAAAAAAAGAAAAAAGAAAAGCAAGCCCAACTCAGCCCATGTACACGTGAAGGATTGGCTCGTTAGTCTCTGCGTCTGTGCGCTGATTGATCGACATGAGAAGACGTTCCTGATTCCCGCCGCCTCTTTCAGTTCGGGAACCCTAGGAGCGAGCGGCCATCGCCATCAGCCATCGCCTAGCGGCCCCCAGCGGGCATCCGCCGGCCTACATGGCACTCGTCGACGGCGACGGACTGGCGGCCGGGCGAAGGACACTTGCCGGCGGCGGCAAACAGGCAGCCGGCGAAGCACGCACAATCTAGTTTGGTTGAGAACCAGTTGTTCAGTTTTCCATCCTACTACTCCGATCTAAAGTAAGATTTTTGTTCTCTGTTAATTCATAAATTCAAAGTATCCCGACAAATACTAGAGTAGAACTTTCATGGTCTTGAGAAGGCGTTATCCCGACAAATAAGACGTGTTATCTTCTTTTATGCAAATTTAAGACATAATCATGAATTTTATATTATTTGAAAGACCTAGTTGATATATTCTGTATTTCTGTATGCATATGTTGGTTTGTTGAATTTGTGGTGCAATTATTTTTCTTGGCAATTGGACCACCCTGGCATGAAATCCTAGCTACGCCACTGCCTACTGCCACTGGGAAAGGACACCGCAAGATTGAACCCAAAGCTAAGCACTTCTCCCATAGCAACAAAGATCAATCTAGTAGGCCTAACTAAACCGATAATTCGAAGAGAGTTGCAAAGATATCAAATCACGCATATAAGAATTCAGAGAAGAACCAAATAATGTTTATAGATAATCTTGTTCATAAATCCACAATTCATCGGATCTCGGCAAACACAGCGCAAAAGAGTATTACATCGAATATATCTCCAAGAACATCGAGGAGAACTTTGTGTTGAGAATCAAAGAGGGAGAAGAAGCCATCTAGCTAATAACTATGGACCCGAAAGTCTGTGGTAAACTACTCACGCTTCATCGGAGAGGCAATGGTGTTGATGTAGAAGCCCTTCATGATCGATTCCCCCTCCGACAGATCACCGGAAAAGGCCCCAAGATGGGATCTCATGGGTATAGAAGGTTGCGGTGGTGGAGAAGTGGTTTCGTGGCTCTCTGCGATCGATCTAGGGTATAAGAGTATATATAGGCGAAAGAAGTACGTCGGTGGAGCTAGGAGGGGCCCATGAGGGTGGGGGCACGCCTACCCCCATAGGCGCGCCCTCCTCCCTCATGGTCACCTCGTGGAGAACCAGACTTCGACTCCAAGCCTTCTGGATTGCTTTCGGTCCAAGAAAGATCATCGCGAAGGTTCCATTCCGTTTGGACTCCGTTTGGTATTCCTTTTCTGCCAAACTCTAAAATAGGCAAAAAAAGAAACTGGCATTGGGCCTCCGGTTAATAGGTTAGTCCCAAAAGTAATATAAAAGAGCATATTAAAGCTCATTAAACATCCAAAACAGATAATATAATAGCATGGAACAATCAAAAATTATAGATACGTTGGAGAAGTATCAGGGGGCTTAGTTGCGATACCGTACTCGCCTAAGTTTCAAAAAATACTCCGAGTGGAGAGAAATCCTCCCACTCGAGGGCTTAGCTGCGATCCCATACTCGCCTAAGTTTAAAAAACTACTCTAAGTGGAGAGCGATACCCGCACTCGGAAGCTTAGCTACGAACCAGCTTCGCCTAAGTCAAAAAAATCCGATCACACAAAACATTCCGGAAGCAAGAAGACAACATTCAGATAAAACCACCAAGTTCGGATAAATCTGGCAAGTTTCAGGACCTCAAGCAAAAGTATCCAGGCATCAGGCCCAAAAGAGTTTTAATGGTTACACAATCACTCGGCATTCTAAGGCAAATAAGTACAGATCATTAAAAAATTTCATTCACTCGGCAGGAGGAGGGCTCGCTGGCTCGATGAAGGTGTCCAAGTTGATGTCGTCAACTATGCGGGTGGCTGCTTCAATAAAGGTCTCCATGAAAGATTGGAACTGGAGCTTCTTTGTGTTTGCTACTTGGAGAGCGTTCAATTTTCCCTCCTTGGCATCCCTGAAGTGAACTCTGACGAGTGAAAGAGCCACGTCGGCTCCACAACGAGCAGCTGATTTCTTCCACGCCTGCACTCGACTAGGGATGTCATTGAGCCAAACCATCAGCGACTCAAGGTCATTCTGAAGTCTGTCTTCTGGCCACAGCTTTTGGTCTATCTTGGACAATGCAATCTTTAGTCGAGCGATGTACCCCAAGACGCCATCAAGACAAGCTTCAAGTCGCATCACATTCATTGTGGCTTCATCTTTAACGAGAGACTTCATGGGGTCTAGGCCCGGTTCAATCCGCTCGGTCTCTTTCTCAAAGTCCCGACAAAACTCTACACGAGGGTAAGAAAATGAGTCCACTACAGAATTGTACAAAAGCTTTCTGGAGTGACTCAGATGGAGAAAAGTACCTTCAAGCATGATGTACAGCTTCTTGGAAAGACCTCCCAGATAAACCTCCAGTTCGTCTCTCTTCCGAGTGAGCTCATCCACCTTATCAATCAGGGCCACCTTCTCTTCTCTCAGTTGCACAGCTTCTTTCTTTGCTTCATCAACAACAGTCTTCAGATTGGCATTTTCTTCTTCGAGCTTGCCGACTGAAGCCAGCTTCCTCTCGGCCAGTTCGGTCTTCTCACCCGCCACCTTCTACACCTCCACAAGTTCAGTGTCCTTCTTCTCCAATGCCTGCGTCATTTTGTCTAAAGAAATAACATTCCTCAATTGAGCTTGGAGTTGGCGGTTTTCACTATGCACATCTGTTCGAGTGAAGTCACTCGGTTCAAAGGATGCAAAAGAATAAATATCAAAGCATACAGTTAGCGAGTTGTTACCTCCCATGGTTGCTACTTCATCCTGAGCAGCCTGCAAGTTCTTCTTAGCGAGCTCCAGATCAAGCTTGAGTTGGATCTTCTCCTTCTCCAAGGCAGCATACTGGGTCCCAAGTTCACAAGATTTCTAGAATCAACAAAAAGACAATTCAGTCGATGACTAGAAAGTTCCTTTACTTCCAAGTGAATAAAAGCAAGTTCAGATTGTTGATGTTAAAGAAGTTCTAAGACCACCGCCGAATCAAGCAGTCAACGACGGTCTCAGGGACTACACCCAGTGGGTGCTCTCAGTGTGCCCCACTGGACGTCACTACAAGACATTTCTCAACATGCGACCATCACTATTGGTCACTGAAAGGCCATTGTTTTTCATTTGCGACCCTTTTTTGACCAAAATCGGATGGTCAAAAGCTGACGGTCGTGAACTAAAATTAATGACCTTCTCTGTGAGAAGGTCGTGGAAGGCAACGACCAAAAAAAGGTCATAGGTTCAACGACCTTCTGTTTTGGTCGCTAGCTGTCTGCCCAGGGCACGTCGGATCCGACATGGCAAGCTGACGTGGCAAATTTGCGACCAAATGAATTGGTCATTGGTAACATTCAGCCTGGTCCAATTCAGTGTTCTACATGGGCCAAGCCCATTAATTCAGCCTTTTATATATTTTTTTCCTATTAATTTTGGTCAGCTACATGGGCCAGGCCCAATATTATAGCCTTTTTATTTTTGGGCTGTAGCCTTTGTTTTTCTTTTTTTTATGCACCCCAATTGTCAAATTCTAGTAAATGGGTCCCAAATGTGGTGTTCTGGTTCGTGGGACCCTGCTGTCGACATCATGTTCTTCAGATTTCAATATATTAATACAGAAAACCGACACAATACTTCAAGTAATAGCAAGAAGCAATATGCTACATCATATAACATACATACATAATGTGATCAGCATCAAGTTTACAATTAGATAACAGCTCTACAAGTGTACAGTCTACCACATGAGTATCACATGAGCCCTACAAGTGTACAGTCTACCACATGAGTCTACAAGTGTACAGTCTACCACATGAGTCTACAAGTGTACAGTCTACATCATATAACACACATACAAATAGGATCAGCCTAAAGGGCTTCATTACTCCCAGAACTAGCTCCAATGAGCTAGAACTATGCTTCTTCCAACTTCTTTGTCCTGATGCTCGCGAAGAAACATGATAGGCCAGCATCTGCACGTTATAGAACAAAATGATTAGGAACAAAATAAAAGTAAATCTGACAGCATATTTACTTTGCAAGGAACCACCACATATTTTTGCAGAAAAAGAACATGTATGCAAACCAACCACCAAACAAATAACGAGTTGGTTCATCTTATACCAGAATAAAAAGAACACCGACAAGGAATAGAAGCATTCCTTGGTTTTCAAGCACACCAATTCATAGACATGATTTGGATATGGAAAAGACAAACATAGCAACAAGAGATAATCATAGAAAGTCGGCCATCCTACTATTCAATAAATGGTTCAGGTTTCACCGTAACAAGACACTTAACAACCTCAACACTTGTATTTTTGCTTGCGGCAATCTAAACAACATCACCACAAGTTCTATGATGCATCCAAACTAGTGAACTTTGTGCATAGATCGGATCGAATCAAAGAGAGAAGGGGAAGGGAAGGGCTACCTTGAGGATCGAATCAAATTAGCCTGCTTCTTCCTGCCATCTTCTTGTGAACAACCTTCTTCCTGCCATCGGCGGAAAGCTTTTTAAGAAGTACAACAGGAGAAACGTTTCATAGAGCGGAAAGGGGGACTTGATCAACATCCACAAACTTCTCAAAAGAAAACACCTATCCAGGCAATAATTTCCCCCTGATTTAATAAGACAGCATGCCTGTTATAAAACTAGACTCATTTACTTCATGGGATTCAGATAAAAAAGGGTTCAAAAAGGGACCTATCCAAGAACCACATGTTAAGATCTGGAGAATGGACGTTAATTCTTTGACCATCGACATTCCCTGACCAATGTAAACTGTAGCTAACTAGTTGATTGACCAATCAGAAAATGTATAAAGTAACCACCAATGCAACAAATTATGTTCTACTTCTAGCGCATTCATTCATAAGCAAAACATGGTGAACTGGAATCTAGAACTCATCTACATAGGGAGACTTGATCCACATCCAACAAATAGACACGAGCTAGATTTGAGAAAGTCAGTCAAACAAATCTGTAAAATTAAGCATTCATGCTTGCTGGATTTGTAAGCAATTAGTTGATCCACCAAACGAGAAAGAGCATTGACAGCATTAAATTGCAGAAGCAAAACTAACAGCAACCCAAAATCACCCAAATCACTGGTTGATTAGCAACAAACAAGACGCGCGTGTGTGGTAATTCAAAGAAGAAACGGCCCTGCAGACGACGGCGCCGCCCATGACAAGGAGCTGCCCGAGGAGCCGTACATCCCCTTCCTTCACAAAACCACATCAGACCTCTTCACGAACCTGTAATAAAATGAACGCACGGATCAGATTGGGGGAGACGAGAGGAAGAAGAAGAGAACATCATCCATTATCTTGAATTACTATTCCATTACCAATAGATTTTTCATGATAAGGTGGCAACGACAACCACAGGTGGCATCACAAAGCATGTGTAACAAGAAATTTCTAGTTAATAGGTGGTATTAACCCTCACAAGCAGCTTGTTTCAGCTATATGCATTGGATCTAGATAGCGACGGAACTATCCATGTTAAATATAACAAGTTTATGAATCAATAGTTTTCCTAGAGACAGATGCGATAAAAATGTCATATATATTGCAGAAATATCATTTGGCATGCTCAATCAGCTGACTTTAAGTAACTTGGTCAACTACAACAGCTAGTTCTGAGCAATCAATAGTAACCAGGTGCAAGGGACAAAAGAATATGACCTTGGTTAGGACTGAACAAATAACACAGGGGCATAATACCAATCCTACACACTTCACTTCTATGCTGGTAGGAATAGGATAGTAGTACAAGGTAACCCCACAAGCTTTGCTTCAGAGAAGCGGCTACTCACTTTGGACTGACTGAAACTGTGCGTCAAACCCACTGAACAAATGCTGAGACGCAATGTCCCAAGTAGCAGCTCCATTCACCTGCAGCAAAACACAGCAAAAAGAAGTTCAGAAATTTGAGGAGGGTGATAATTGGGCCAAGGAGCAGCTCCATTCACCTCCAGCAGCTCCATCCAACTATATTCTGGGTCGTCCACCACACTAGCCACCATCACGTACCCATCGCCATCAGCAACGTTGCTCCCGCAGCAGCAACAGATAACCATTTATAAATTAAACAGACCAGCTATGCGTACAAGGTTACCTAAGCATGTAAGTACAATCCAGCTATAAAGTGGATGGCAAAGCGTGGCTGTTATTGTTGCTACTTTAGCCAACTGAGCTAATTAATCTCATCAACCTAATACACTTCTCTGAAAAATGAAAAAAATAACTTAAAATATTGAGTACGGCAGCAACATCTACTTGTTACTGGAGTTCCAGTTCAAGATGGCCAGAGGCCACTTGGCACCATCGAACCTGCACAATTTCCACCATATATAGTTAGAAAGAAAACTAGAGTTGAACTACCCAGCCTCATACATATATATACATACATACATACAGGAGCAAATTTGATTACACTGGAAGGTAGCTGGAGTGGTGGTTGACGAAATGAAAATCGACGGCCACGGCTCGGCGAGGAGAGGAGCTCAACATTGAAGTTTCGGAAAACAGGAATTCATTAATTTGAGAGTGGGTTTTAGTAGCTCAAACTAAGTTAAGTTAAGCACTTAGTACTAAACAACAGCAACACTTGAACCATAACATGTCCAGAAAGGAAACAAAACATGAGACCAGTATTGATAGCAAGTCCACGAAGGCCATCCAATGGTTTCAGCCACATCCTAATAAACCTGCAGCATTATTTAGCACCTAATTATCAGCAAAAAAAAATGGCCAGATGAGCACCACCACAACAAATCGGCACTAACACTTGGTCATCGACGCGATTGCCAAGCAAGGAACCAGCTCGCACACGCAAGATGATGATTGCATACATACAAATCATGTGTTGGCAGAAAAAAAATCCAAGCAGGAGCTCATCTTCTCTCTCTCTGTTTGGTAACTAACAACCTAAATAAAATAAAATAAAAACATGACTTGTTCATACAGATCCCTCTAAAATTCCTTGGGACAAGTGCATCACATATTCGTCAACTTAGCAGCAGAAGTAGTGAGCACAAGAAGTGGGGGAAGGAGATGGAGGAGCTACCTGCCGCGGTCGCAATGGAAGCAGAGGAGCAGACCCCTCTTGGCCCTCCCCAACGAGCAGGACAGGTCTGCCTTCTGGGCACGCCCCTACTCCTTCGACTCCTCGAGCAGGAGACCCCCTTCCCCTACTGTTGCTTGGCGCGCCGCATCACTAGTCACAAAAAACAAGAAAACGTTTAATAGCCTATGATAGAACAATGACTAACAACAGTAAACATGTAGTTAGCGAATAGCAGTCTCAAGGTGTTATTGTCACATGTGGTTGCCGTATATGGAGTCATAATATACTCATGGATAATAAGATTAATAATCTACAGCAGGAAGTGTCTTTTCAGCACCACAGTTACTTAGTTATTCATGAATTCACAAGTGTTATCACCAACTCTCCTCAGACTAATGGTGCACTTATGAAAATGCTCACCTATCCTGCAGAATCAACAGGAATCACACTCTTATTTCTAGGTTCACATCTTATTAACAGTTGAGCTCAATAACAAAGCCATACACATGACAATATCACCAAATCCTCCCCTCAACGCAAGATTGTGCAGGCTGCAGAGTTCAACATGCATCCAGTGTATAGTGCCAATTGAGCTTGGTCTTGGTAGGGATTAGGGAAATCAATTTGAGAAAGCATTGGAGATAAATATGGTTCGTGCCATACTAACTGACCTTAGAAACCTCATACTGCAAAATAAATCACGCAAATTTTGCTCTGCACAGCCGTTCACGCGGAGAAGCAAGATCCAATCTAATGGGAGCTAACAACCAACAGAACGAGAGGGGGGAAGAAGGGAGGCCATGCGTGGGTTTACCTCGGGTGATGCAGGATCCCAGGCACGCCGCCAACGCCGCGCTGCAGAGGGGCATCCGCGTCTACAGACCCGCCGCCGCCGACCTGCAGGGAAACTCGACGTGAGCACGCGCCCGCAGCCACCCACCCACCCATCTATCGATCTCTTGGACAGTCCGTCGTCTGCGTCTGCAGTTGGTCGCCAACACCCATCGCCAGTGGAGTCGCCACTGGCTTCAGTGAACGGGGGGGATGAGGGAGGGATTCAGGTTCGACTGGATCCACAGGAGGAGGAGGGGAACGATTTTTGGGCTTTATCAGGGAGGGAGCGGAACATGGGGAAAGATGGGTGGCGCACGGATCTGGCGTCGTTGGGCTCGGATGAATGGGCGGCGCGATAGGAGAAGAGGAGAGGAGGGAGGGATGATGGGCGGCACATGCTCGGAAGGAGGGGTGGCGGCACGAGGGGCGGCGGCGGGGCCGGGGGCGGCGGCTAGGCTTTTGGCCAAAGGGGGCGGCAGCGGCTAAGGGTGCGGGAGAGAAGGTGGAGAAGGTTGCGGTAGGGACGTGGGGGTTGTGTCAGGGCTAGGTGGGTGAGAGGGTGAGGGGGCGAGGGCTACCGTTGGATCCAGGAGCATCCAACGGTGCTTGATGCATGATCCGCGTGAGAAGGCTATGGCCCAATCAGAACGCAATGCGTGTATGACATTATGATCATCTATTATTGGACGTTATGACCATTTAAAATTGATCTTAGGCAAATAAAAATAAAGTCTAAAATCATTTCAGCATTTTATTTTTTATTTTCTGAGTGTCCAAAATGAAATTTTTTTGTGCAGAAGCTACCAAATATTTGTACAAGGGTGCACCTTGGAATGACAAACAATGTTGCCTTAGAAAGTTTCCATTTTCCTTGGATAAAATATTCATTTTCCATTTTTTGAGTGCACAAAATAAGTTTTTCTAAGGACCTACCATATATTTGTTGTAAAATTGGACCAAATCATTTTTTAAATACTAGGCCATATATAATGCACAATCGACCAAATGGTTGGGTGTCAAAAGTTTCGATCCACCTCTCGTAGAAAAGACAAATTTTCGGTGATTTAGGAGAAAACGGGTAAAATTTGAATTACAGCTGCCTCATAGTTTGCTCTTTATTTTTTCCAAAAATCATTTCTAGATACATAAGTATCTATTTAATCAGAGAAACACAAAAAGTTTTCCAAGATTCAACCACTAGCTAGGAACGGTCAAGCCCGGCGTTTTGACCGCATTTTGAAATGGGCATGAAAAATTCAAAAAAATCAAAAAAATTAGAAAACCTTCGCATTGTGTCATTATATGTGACCATGTTATCAGGAAAAATAATAAACTTTTCATACGGCTATTACTTTTAAAAAAGTGTTCTCAGAAATGAGCTATCATGTGTGAAGATGCATGGCTTTCAAACCAAATGATCAATCTTATGGCCACATTCATGGCATAGTTTGTTTAGATGATCTAATATGTGCATAAGGGTGCATCTTGGAATGGCAAACAACGTTGTCTAAGGAAGTTTTCATTTTCTTTGGGCGGAAATTTTATTTTTCATTTTTCGAGTGCCCAAAATGAGTTCTTTTTGTGAAAGACTTACCATATATTTGTTGCAAAATTGTACCAAATCAATTTTATAAAATACTAGACCATATATAATGCACAATTTACCAAATGGTTGGGTGTCAAATGTTTCGATCCACCTCTCGTGAAAAAGATAAATTTCCGCCGATTCAGTAGAAAGCGGGTAAAATTTGAACTGCAGCTACCTCATGGTTTGCTCTTTATTTTTTTCAAAAATCATTTCTAGGTACATAAGTATCTATTTAATCATAGAAACACCAAAAAATCCAATATTCAACCACTAGCTAGGAACGGTCATGCCCACAGTTTTGACAACATTTTTAAATGGGCATGAAAAATTAAAAAAAAACAAAAAATTGGAAAAACTTTGCATTGTGTCATTATATGTGACCAAGTTACCAGGAAAAATAATAAACTTGTAATACACCAATAATTTAAAAAAAGTGTTCTCATAAATGAGCTATCATGTGTGAAGATTCATGAGTTTCAAGCCAAATGATCAATCTTAGGCCACATTCATGGCATATTTTGTTCAGATGATATCATATTGTGCATAAGGGTGCATCTTGAAATGGCAAACAATGTTGCCTAAGGGAGTTTTCATTTTCTTTGGATGAAAAATTCATTTTCCATTTTTTAAATGCCCAAAATGAGTTTTTTTGTGAAGGATCTACCATATATTTGTTGCAAAATTGGATCAAATCAATTTTATAAAATATTAGGACATATTTAATGCACATTTGACCAAATGGTTGGGTGTCAAAATTCGACCCACCTCTCGTAAAAAGACAAATCTCTGCCGATTTAGTAGGAAGCGGGTCAAATTTGAACTGCAACTGACTCATAGTTTTCTCTTTATTTTTTTGAAAAATCATTTCTAGGTACATAAGTATCTATTTAATCAGAGAAACATCAAAAAAATTCCAAGATTCAACATCTGGCTAGGAAAGGTCAAGCCCGCCGTTTTGATCGCATTTTGAAACGGGCATAAAAAATTCAAAAAATTGGAAAACCTTTGCATTGTGTCATTATATGTGACCAAGTTTTCAGGAAAAACAATAAACTTGTAATATGGCAATTATTTAAAAAAAGTGTTCTTAGAAATGAGCTATCATGCGTGAAGATTCATGGCTTTTAAGCCAAATGATCGATCTTATGGCCACATTCATGGCATAGTTCGTTCATATGGTCTCATATTGTGCACAAGGGTGCATCTTGGAATGGCAAACAATGTTGACTAACGGAGTTTTCATTTTCTTTGCACGGAAAATTCATTTTCCATTTTTTGAGTGTGCGAAATGAGTTTTTTTTGTGAAGGAACTACCATACATTTGTTGCAAAATTGGACCAAATCAATTTTCTAAAATACTAGGCCATGTTTAATGCACAATTGACCAAAATGGTTGGGTGTCAAAAGCCTTGGTCCACCTCTAGTGAAAAAGACAAAATTCCGCCGATTTAGTAGGAAGTGGGTCAAATTTAAACTGTAGTTGCCTCATAATTTGCTCTTTATTTTTTTCAAAAATCATTTCTAGGTACATAAGTATCTATTTAATAAAATAAATACCAAAAGGTTTCCAAGATTCAACCACTAGCTAGGAACGGTCAAGCCAACCGTTTTGACCGCATTTTGAAACGGGCATAAAAAAATTCAAAAAAATCAAAAAATTGGGAAACCTTCGCATCATGTCATTATATGTGACCAAGTTGCTAGGAAAAATAATAAACTTGTAATATGATAATTATTTTTAAAAAAGTGTTCTCAGAAATGAGCTATCATGCGTGAAGATTCATGGCTTTCAAGCCAAATGATCAATCTTATGGCCACATTCATGGCATAGTTTGTTCAAATAATCTCATATTGTGCACAAGGGTGCATATTGGAATTCCAAACAATGTTTCCTAAGGGAGTTTTCATTTTCTTTGCACGGAAAATTCATTTTCCATTTTTCGAATGCCCGAAATGAGTTATTTGTGAAGGAACTACCATATATCTCTTGCAAAATTGGACCAAATCAATTTTATAATATATTAGGCCATATTTAATGTACAATTGACAAAATGGTTGGTCGTCAAAAGTATTTATACACCTCTGGTGAAAAAGACAAATTTTCGTTGATTCAGTAGGAAGCGGGTCAAATTTGAACTGCAACTGCCTCATAGTTTGCTCTTTATTTTTTCCAAAATCATTTATAGGTACCTAAGTATCTATTTAATCAGAAATATATGGTTTGGTGGCAATACCTTGAGGTTTGGATGGTGGCCGAGGGCTGCAACTCTAGAGCGCGTAAACTCGCATGCCCGCCGCATGGTCACCGCATGACCGTGGTGTTGCCACGCGTTCCGGGCGGCCTAGGCATGTCTAGTGTGTTGGGCACTCCCTTGATAGGTGTCAGGAATAAGAAGGCAATAGAAGAATCTCACGAGGAGAATGAACTGAGCTCAAACATGAATTAGCACCCAAGTGTTTGATTAGTGGTGGGGAAAATGCACATGGCCAATGGTCCTGAGTTTTGGCCGAGGATGATCATCTACTAAAGGACACTATCTTGGAAAATTTTCAGCTCAAATGGAGGATCCTAGGTGTCACTTGCTTTGCAACATACCACACTGGACAAAAATATGAATGTTGAAGCTAGACTCAAATGAATGAATGGATTGATCTGAAATTTGGAGGAGGATGATAATTTGGGCATATGAAGGTACTTTAAAATTTTCATACCATTTGGATAAAAAAAATGGTACTTCCTTCATAGTGCTCTCCATTGAACAGAAAATTGGGAAAATGCTGAGGGAAATTGGCTAGAATAAATGAGCTAAAATTTGGGGGAGGGAGGTTCTATGGGCAGGGTCATGTCGTGGTAAATTTTCAGCAATTATAAATTAACATAAAACATAGTTGCTTCACAAATTGAAAATATCACCAGAAACAAAGATTGGATGATGAGCTCACATGTATTGTTAGATTGGGCTCAAGTTTTGTGGAGAGCTATGATTTGGGAATATAGAAGATGTGGCAAAAATTTAGCTCATTAGGATATGCCTAGCTAGTACTTCCTTCACAACAGTTTGAGTTGAACAAAAACTTTGGAAATTTGTTGAGGAAGATTTACCAGGCAAATGGAGTTGAATATTGTCATGAGGCAATGATTTGGATAGTAAAGAATGCCCAATTTTTTGGGGAATTTTGGGAATGGCGGAAATATAGGTTGCTACACAGCCTAGGGCAAAAATTGACACATGGACATGATACATAGGCAAAAATGATGAGGTGGCGCCTAGTCATAGCAATCCACCACAATTTACAAGGTTATAACCATCTATATTGGTTGTGATCCGCTAGAAATAAGGCAGCAAACTAGTGTTGTCTGCTTCATGACCATTCCGTGTAAGGAAATTATGACCTTTCTGACCAAAATGGTCGTTATAGTTTAGGGTTTGGAGCCCCCCAAACAGCTTTTGACCAATTGGTATCAAATGGTTGTAGATTTATGACCAATTCTTCCAGGGTCACTAACAAAAGGTCACAAGTTGACATATTTCTTGTAGTGACCTTGGAACTCACTCGACACGGCCTGACCGACCCGAGTGACGAATAGCAAACCAACATAATCTACAGACCCCCGTCAAATCAAATATTCGACGGCAGTCTCGGGGACTACACCTAGTGGGTGTACTCAGCGTGCCCCCACTGGTTCCACTCGACACGACCTATCTGACTCGAGTGGAAAATATACATAGAAGAAGAGAACACCCAGTGGGTGTAAATATGCATGGCACAAACGCATGATAGATGTACATTAAAGGTTCCAAAACGCTCATCCACGGACACCTTACGAATAATAAAGCAGCAGTTTTCAGGTAGCATATCCTAGCAGAGAAAGTTTCAAGCCAGAAAGCCAATCGGAAGTCAACTTATAATCGCACTTACTCGGACATTGGTTTGGAGGGCAGAACTGGCGTTGTAAGCGGCCTTGCTGGTCTCATACACCACTTTTAGTCGGTCCATCATCAGACCAGCCTGGATCATTGCTTCCTCGGCGACTCCTATTTGGTCCTCCAGGACGTGATGTAGAGCAAACAGAGTTGATGGAGTCGATGATGCAGCTGGTGCGGGTGGAGCCTGGGGTTGAGCAGTCGGGCCAGAAGTCTGGACAGTCGACGCTGAAGGCTGATCAGTCGACAGGGGAACAACAAAAGAAATAGTAGCCCGTGACGGATCACCAAGTTCTTGAACAACATGCTCGAACGGTAGGTGAGACGTTCGGCTGGAAGGCGCCCTTTTGCTCAAAGCCCTGCCCCTCCTTCCTGCACTCCTTTGGGGTTCATCCTCGTCGTCGTCTTCTGGAAGCCGGATAACGTCTGTTGGCGCTGAAATCACTCGACAGTAAGATTCCAATTGACCATCAAAGTAACTGACAGGGCATAAACATGTCTGCAATATCATACCTGCTCTAGAGGTGGCCACATCCATGGACGTTGTGGAAGTAGCAGCCCTGGAGGTCCTAAATTTCACTTTGTCACACAAATAAAGAAGTCCATTGCAGTGACGAAAGACAAGGGAAGGAAACACTTATGCCGAAGAAATAGGCACAACCACCTTGATCCTGGGCAGAGCCTTCCCAGGCTTGGGTGGGGCGACTTTGGCCTGTTTCGCGGTCTTCTTAGTCAGTTCTGGAGTCGACGTGCGAGTGCGCTTTGGAATCCTTGTGCTCGACACTGCTACCTTGTCGTGGCCTCCCGCGGGATCTTGTGACTGCTTGGATCTGAAAGTGCGTTATATCGACTAGAGGGGGGGTGAATAGGCGATTTTTATGGAAGTCTTCAAAACGTGGAAGTTATGAAGACAAACAGTAGAGATAAGCCTATCACTATGCAGCGGAAGTTAGATTACACTAGGCAAGCCATGGTCAAGTATTCAATAGAGTGAAAGCACAATGACAAGTAGCTGCAGTGTAATAAGGATCAGGTAGGAAGAAGTTATGAAGCCAAACAAATCATACAGTTTCGTTGTGAAGACAAAAGGTATAGCAAGCATGCACTGGCTTCACAATGAGTAACAGTAAGTAAAAAGAAGTGAAGATGAAACCAGTGACTCGATGAAGACAATGATGTGTTAGACCAGTTCCAGTTGTTGTGACAACTGTACGTCTGGTTGGAGCGGCTAGGTATTTAAACCTTAGGACACACAGTCCCGGACACCCAGTCCTGAACACGCAGCTCAGGACACCAAGTCCTCACCGTATTCTCCTTGAGCTAAGGTCACTTAGTCCTCGCCCAATCACTCTGGTAAGTCTTCAAGGTAGACTCCCAAACCTTCACAGACTTTGTTCACTGGCAATCCACAATGTCTCTTGGATGCTCTGAACGCGACGCCTAACCGTCTGGAGGATTCACAGTCCTCAAATGTAATAAGTCTTCAGATCACACAGACAAGAAGACTTAAGTGATGCCCAATGTTCTCTGGCTCTGGGTGGTTAGGGGTTTTCTCCTCACTAGGAATTTTCTCTCAAAGGCTTCGAGGTGGGTTGCTCTGAAACGACAAAAGTCGTGCACTGAAATCTGAGCAGCCAACCGATTATGGTTGTAGGGGGTGGGCTATTTATAGCCACTTGGCAACCCGACCTGATTTGTCCGAAATGACCCTGGGTCACTAAGGAACTGACACGTGTCTCAACGGTCAGATTTCAAACTCTCATGGCAACTTTACTTGGGCTACAAGCAAAGCTGACTTGTCCGGCTCTGGACAAGATTCGCTCTCATTGTCTTCACTTGAAGACATAGGTGTTTAGTTTGGGCATCACTTCAGTCATTCTAACTGGTTCTCCTGGACCCCACTTAACAGTACGGTGGTTCCTATGACTCAACACAAAAGAAAAAGGAACTACGAAAGATCTAAGTCTTCGAGCTCCATAGGCTTCATAACGTGTCTTCTTTTGTCATAGTCTTCAATGTGAATATCTTCATATACCACCTTTGACTTCAATGTCTTCATACATTTTTAGGGGTCATCTCTGGTAGTAAAACCGAATCAATGAGGGACTTCTATCTGTGTTATCCTGCAATTCTTACAAACACATTAGTCCCTCAACTAGGTTTGTCGTCAATACTCCAAAACCAACTAGGGGTGGCACTAGATGCACTTACAATCTCCCCCTTTTTGGTGATTGATGACAAACTAGTTGAAGTTTTCAACGGGGAATATAGTCTGTGAAATTGTAAAGGATAAGGAATTGTCTTCATAAGTTGCAAGGGCTCCCCCTGAAGATGTGCATACAAGTTAATTTGCTTTAGGAATGCAAATGCACATGGCAGGTTGTACTTGTGGAGATCCACTTCAGCTTATGATGACAATCCACTATGCATGTGAAGATATCTGAAGATAATGACATGCATAATGGAAAATGGACGTCTGCAGAATGAGATAAGTGCGGAATTTATCGTCGCACATGCGGAATTTATCGTCGCAAAACAGGGTGGCAAAACAAGTAGCAGACGACCATCGAGTTTTAGTGTTACAACTCAAAGAACCAAATGAAGCAAAAATGAGAGTTGTAAGCACGAAGCAAAATATAGCAAAACATAAAGCACCCGCCCATATGGACCCGCTTGAAGACTATCAACCCATATGCTTCTCCCCCTTTTGTTAGCAAGGACCAAAAAGGTTTGAAGACATAGAGTGTCTACTCGTTCCCAGGAGCAGCAGGGTCGTTGGAGGTGTTTGGCGGTGCAGAAGAGCTTGGAGGTGCTGAAGCAGGTGGCGGTGATGTAGCATCGTCTTCTTCATCAATGATTCTGGCAGTGACTGTGGCAGCAGATGAAGAAAACTCAGAGTCTTCAAGTGATGGTGTGTTGCGCATCACAGCCCTTCTAGGAGGTGTGGTGTCAAACTTGAATCGCTCAGTGAAGCCATCCTCTTCAAGTTCAGCTTCAGTACACATCATTGATAGCCCTTTCCATGTACGATGACAGGTTTCATGAGTGACGAAAGCATTCTTGGTGGCAAGATTTCGAAGACGATTAACATCCACCAAGAGGCTTTTCATCTGTCGCTTTAGCCAGTCGTGATGCCTATCTTGTTTTTGATGAAAGGCCACAAGAAGCTCTCGGTTATTGAGAACACGAGCGCGCTTCTTGGATCTTGAAGCAGGTGCACTATCAGTGGCTTCAGTTGAAGCAGGGTGTGGCGCACGTGTAGTGCCAGCTAAAGGATACACCCTAGAGATGGCTGCAACACCTTCATCGTTCTGAGTGAAGCTCTGGTGTTCTGCATTCTGAAGACTTAAAGGTTGCTTGGCAGGCTCAGGATATATAGCTTCAGCAAAGGTATCCACATCTGGCAAGAAGATCCAATGGTTTCGGGCTGAGGGCTGATACGAGATCGCAGAGTGCAGTTTGATCAGCCTCATCACTCAAGGAGCATAGAACTTTAAACCAAATAAATCTGAGCCTGACGCTGCAAGTTGGCGTATGAAGAAATCCTGTGCGTTGAAGCATTTGCCATGAAGGATATAGAATATGAGAGTCTTCATTGCACCCTCAATCTTGGCATGTGGAGAGTGTCCCTTAATGGGCCAGAGAGTCCGCCGGATGATGTGATATATGGTCCTGGGCAGGAACTCAAAGTCTTCAACGAAGAACTCTGTTGGATAAGGAGCATCGTGGGGCAATGGCTTCATCATTGAGAGCATCTGACTCATATTTGGTTCAGGCCTCTGGAATATGCTCTCAATAGCTTCAGCATGTAGTTGACAGCCTTCCTCGAAGAATTCGCCAGGAGTGGGCAGGCCGGTGAGCTCAATGATATCAAATGCATTGGCTTCATGATGGACATTGCCGGTTATCCACTCCAGGACCCAAGTCTTCGGATCTCTGTTGTATCCTTTAATGTGGAGGGTGGCATAGAACTGAAGCAGAAGCTCTTCATTCTAGTGCTCTTCATCAGTGACAAACTACAGCAGACCCACTTGCTTAAAGCAATCCAAAGCTTCCTCTAGACAGGGCAGACCAGCAATGGCTTCAACATCAAGGCGCTTGTGCGGGAAGATGCGACCTTGGTTGTATAGGATGCATGAATAGTAGCTGCGCCGAGGATAGCTCCAGAACCTATCTGATGAAATCCTTTCCCTTGAATAGGGGTTCTTGGAGCTGTTGAAGAACGTATTGTATGCCTTGAAGCTATTGATGTCAAAGGAGCCAGGTGCTGATGCAGGACCTGGGAACCTTGGCAGCCTTGGGACTGGCTTCTGGACATGAGGCCTGTGCTCAACATGGTAATCAAATTGAGGACCTGCAGCAGACTCAGGAACAGAAGTGTCTGGATCAGTAGCTTCGCTGTCTGCTGAAGCTTTTGGTGGGGAGGGCTCCACATTGGCTTCAGTGTTGGTTGTGGCAGCCTCAACATTTTCAGCCTCCACTTGACTAGCTGGAGGGTCAGACTTAGGCACGTTCTCCTGGAGAACTGCTTCATGGTGTAGCGGGGGAGTAGGATCTTGTGGTACTTCTTCATTGTCTTCGACTGATGCAGCCGGAATGTCTTCAGCATAGACTTGAGGCCTTGGACCTCTGCAAAGCCTGCGGAACGCAGGCGACGCCTGTGGGGTTGGAATGGGCTGGGCCTCAAAGTCTTCTTCCTCTTGAGGGTGATCCGCCCATGACGCATCTTGTGCAATTGGCGTCAGAGGATGACCAATGCTGATGAGTTCGCTGTGTTCATACTGAGGAAGGGCTGCATCATCTTGTACATTGTCCTGATGACCAATGTCTTCAGCAGCGATGGGGTCGACTGCTGGTATGTCTTCAGCTTCAGGAGCCTCTGTGGAAGCAGGCTCATGAACTGTCAGTTGTCGTTCTGCGTTCGGGTGAACCATAGAAATAGGTTCAACTATCAAGGGCTCTGTGGGAGCAGTCCGAGATTTCTTGGTCTTTCTTTTCTTCTTGCCGGGGCAGTAGGAGAGGCTTCAGAGCTTTTCCGCTTCCGGGCTTCAGCCTCAGCAGTTCTTGTCTTCTTGAGCTCTGAAGCTGTTGACCGGCTCTTTGGCTTCGAGCCAGTCGTTGCAGTTGGGAAGACAAGTGGAACCGCTTCCTGACTTGATGCCTCTGGTTCAGCTGGAACAGTGTTCTTCTTTTTCTTTGCGGCCATCTTGGGGTCGATGCCAGGACGCCCAAGTGCCTTGCGCTTCTCAGCCTCATTGTAGGCTTGCACACATCTCTCAGCCAGAGACTTCATCCGCTCACGTGAACCTTGAGCTTCTGCATGCTTCTTCAGAAAGTTTTCCTTAAGTTCATGCAACATGGTCTTGAAGCTCTTCACTTCTTGCACGCTGAGCTTGGCCATATGCTTCTTGAACTGAGCCTTTTCATGATCAATTTTCTGCTTCAGTTCAACTATGCGCTGGGCAATAGCAAGTTCTGAAGCAATAGTGCCTTGGAATGCGATGCTGAGGCCAACGGGCAGCTGCAGATCTTCGAAGCTGATGTCTGGTGAGGCAAACCATTCGTCGATGAAATTGTGGATGATGGCGACATCAAAGAGAGGCAAATTGTTGAAGATTTCAGCTTCTTCTTTGCTCTTGATGAGCTGCTCTAGAGCGTCATCTCCAAGATCTTCATCACTTGACAGATCTATGGCTTCGCTGCGCAGGATGGCAGCAGCTGTGAGCTCTTTGCCGGTGTGTGGCTGAGGCACTTTGGCCTTCTGGGGCTTGGAGACGCGGGATACGTCTTCAGACTGCACACTGTCTTCAGGAGGTGCAGTTGCCAATGGCTTCGCCCTTGAGATTCTTGATGAAGGGGCTGGCTTTGAAGCTTTTGGCTTCTTCGACTGCTTTGGCTTCGGTACAGCAGGAGCTTCATCAGACTCAGAGTCAGCTGGAGGGTCATTCACGGTAGTCCCTTGGACTAAGATGCGGGTGATGAGGCCCTCAAGGTTGGCATACGGACCGATGATATTGGGTTCTGCATCGCGAGTGCCATCTGCCCTTGGTGCGGAGGGACCAGGGTTGAAGTCTAACCCAAATTTCTTCTTGTTCTGCTTCGCTGATTGTTGGGCAAACTAGAAGTTGCGCTTGAACAGATTGTTGTCACGGCACCAGAGTAGTGACGATGGATGTGCATCATCAGGCTGTGGCCCACGAACCATGCATGGATAGAAGCTTTGGGCAATAGCTTCATCTCTGGACCTGGGTACAAGGTTCTTGTATAGGACGTCTCCCCACGGTCTTTTGATGGCACTTTTCTCAGCATACTCTTGGGTAGTGAAGCGGTATCTGAACCATTGTTCAGCCCAATAGCGTCGAATCCATTGGATTCGGGTCTTGCGCTGCCCATAATTCTCTTCAGGATCTGTTTTATACATTTCTGCCAGGTCTTCAGTCAGATCTTTGGACGTTCCTTCACGTCGCTGTCTGCCCCCCTTCCTTGCTGCTGCTTCTGAAGCCATAAACTTTAACTTGAAAGGCTTCAAAACTTTCAAAGGCTTCAAAGGCTTTCCTTTTCTGGACCAACAGGAACTGGCTTCAGGAGAATTTATGTGATGCTGTAGGAATTCTGCAAATGAATGCAGACTATGAGAACCGAAGGATTCTCCCATGGACATGTACCTGTGACAGCATTAAGGTGCGAGGGAAGGGGAAGAGGTCATATGCATTCTCAGAAGGTTTTGAAGATTAATCAGTTTAGAAGACATTGACCTCATCGTGCGAAGACATTCACTCATAGATAAGAAGTTGGTTCCAGATTTGTACGAACCCACAGATCAGTACAAGTGAGGAATCTAACTACTTCATGAAGCACAAGTGAATATACTAGGCATGTTATGAGATGCAGATTGTGAGATCTAACTTATGTGAAGATAAACTTTTTATGGTAGAAAGTGACAGAACCATGAGATCAAAAGGGGCTGTAAAAAGAAGTTTTATTTACCACACTTGGAACTGCTAGACGGAAGTGGGAGATGATGCCGAGCAGTTCAGTCCTCCGTCCCCTAACTTGGCGACGGAAGACACCTACGGCGACGGCGGAGAGAACGATGTCCGCGGTCGGCGTGAGGACGGCGTCGGAGAGGTTGCAGCAGCGAAGCGCTTCGTCGCCGGCGTCGTCGAGAGCTAGCGGTGGAGCTAGGGTTCGTGCGAGGGTGGAAGAAGGAGATAATGACCGCGGTAAGTGTGAATTTATAGGCACAGGGGCGGCACTGTGCTATTACACAGGTGCCCCTGGCGATTCGCATCTGAGGAACGCGTGGCCTGTTTGCGGAAGTTTTGGGGGCAGTTCCACATCCCACGCACGCCTGGATTGTCGGGCGGTCGTTCCTACTTCTCCGGATTTTATGTGGAGAAATGAGCATTGAAAACGGACTTTATGGTTGTCTCTATATCTTCTGCTGAAGGACGCAGTGAAGACATTCGACAGTTTCAATAGAATGCATATGACTTGGAGAGATAGAATTTGAGATAGAAAGCATAGAGAGATTAGGGTCCGATCACATTCACTTAGTTCAAAAGATTCAACCAAGAAGACATAGCTATAAGTGAATGCTGTAGAGGACAGAACACTAGTATGTATACATCTATATAATCAACGTAGTGAAGATAATCATGAAGACATGTTGAGTTCGAAGCCAAATCAAATGTGAAGACATTGCAAGGTAACGCCATGAGTGAAACACTTCAAAATAGAACATTTGGTGGTGGCGTTACCCACCATATAGGAAGTATTAGACCCAGACACGGCGCACAATTATCGTGGCGCTCTAAAGTCAAATTCCACATTAATGTATTCACACTTAGAATGTATGTCTTCATTGATTTGAAGATATACTTTACTTCGTGTGTTGCACATCTAAGTCATTAATATGCATAAGGGTTAGGATGTGTGCCTGATCACAGGACATTTGAGGATTTCAGGATATTTAGCTCACACCATAACTTGCAAAACCTCTTCTCATCCAAAGGCTTGGTGAAGATATCTGCCAATTGCTTTTCAGTGTTGACGTGTATGATATCAATGTCTTCCTTCACAACATGATCTCTAAGAAAGTGATGACGAATTTCAATGTGCTTTGTCTTTGATTGCTGAACTGGGTTGTTGGCAATCTTGATGGCGCTTTCGTTGTCGCAGTAAAGTGACACTTGCTTCAGATGAATGCCATAGTCCTTGAGTGTTTGCTTCATCCACAGAAGCTGAGCGCAGCAAGATCCAGCAGCAATGTATTCAGATTCAGCAGTGGAGAGAGATACATAGTTCTGCTTCTTTGAAGACCAACATACAAGTGATCATCCCAAAAAGTGACATGTGCCTGATGTAGACTTGCGATCAACTTTGTCACCAGCATAATCAGCATCCGAAAATCCAACCAAATCAAACCCTGAGCCCTTTGGATACCATAATCCTAGAGTTGGGGTGTGAGCCAAATATCGAAGAATTCGCTTCACAGCTAAGTGATGCGACTCCTTTGGTGCCGCTTGAAATCGAGCACACATGCAAACACTAAGCATGATATCTGGCCTAGATGCACATAAATAAAGCAAAGAACCAATCATGGAGCGGTATACCTTTTGATCGAACTCTTTACCATTGTCGTCAGGACCTAGATGATGTTTGGCTGGCATTGGTGTTGTGAAGCCTTTGCAGTCTTGCATACCGAACTTCTTCAGGCAATCTTTGAGATACTTCTCTTGAGATATGAAGATGCCATTGCGTTGTTGTCGTATTTGAAGACCAAGGAAGAACTTCAGCTCCCCCATCATGGACATCTGATATTGCTCTTGCATCATGTATCCAAACTCTTCACTGTACTTCTAATTGGTGCAGCCGAAGATAATGTCATCCACATATATTTGGCACACAAACAGTTCACCATCATATGTCTTCGTGAAAAGAGTGGGATCTAGGGAACCAGGTATGAAGCCTTTGCTCTTCAGGAAGTATTTGAGTGTGTCATACCAGGCCCTAGGGGCTTGTTTGAGGCCATACAATGCCTTGTTGAGCTTGTATACCATGTCAGGATGTTTTGGATTTTCAAAGCCAGGCAGTTGTGCAACATACACTTCTTCTTCAATCTTGCCATTGAGAAAGGCACTTTTCACATCCATTTGATATAGAAGTATGTTATGATGATTTGCATAGGCCAGCAGAATGCGTATGGCTTCAAGCCTAGCCACAGGAGCAAATGTTTCATCGAAGTCAATGCCTTCCACTTGAGTATATCCTTGAGCAACGAGACGAGCTTTGTTTCTGACAACTTGACCATGCTCATCTTGTTTGTTGCGGTATATCCATTTGGTGCCTATTATGTTGTGCTTACGTGGATCAGGACGCTTAACCAGTTCCCATACATTATTCAGCTCAAACTGTTGAAGCTCTTCTTGCATAGCTTGAATCCATTCAGGTTCCATGAAGGCTTCTTCAACTTTCTTGGGTTCTGATATTGAGATGAATGCGAAGTGCCCACAGAAATTTGCTAACTGAGTTTCCCTTGAACGAGTGAGTGGACCAGGTGCATTGATGTTGTCAATTATTCTGTCAATCTGCACTTCATTGGCAACACGAGGATGTACAGGGCGAAGACTTTGCTCTTGCTGATCTGTGTTGTTGTTGGGAGGAATGTCTTCAGGCTGAGCATTGTCTTCATGTTGATCAGGTGCTGAGATGATAAGTTCTTCTTCAGGATGAGCTTCAGAAGGTATAATCTCTCTAGTTCCCATTAGCTTGATTGATTCACTAGCTGGAATCTCATCTAGCACATTTGGCAGTTGCTCTCTTTGTGAACCATTTGTCTCATCGAACCGCACATCCACTGTTTCAACCACTTTGTAATGAAAGAGATTGAAGACTCTATAGGAGTGCGAATCCTTTCCATATCCAAGCATAAAGCCCTCATGTGCTTTTGGTGCAAACTTTGAGGTGTGGTGTGGGTCCTTGATCCAGCACCTTGAGCCAAATACTCTGAAGTAACTGACATTTGGCTTCTTGCCAGTTAGGAGTTCATAAGATGTCTTGTTCAGAAGCTTGTGAAGATAAACACGATTGATTGTGTGGCATGCAGTGTCAATGGCTTCAGTCCAGAATTTTCTTGGAGTCTTGTATTCATCTAGCATTGTTCTGGCCATCTCAATGAGTGTTATGTTCTTGCGTTCGACGACGCCATTCTGCTGTGGCGTGTATGGAGCTGAGAATTCATGTGTGATGCCCAAGGTATCAAGATATGTATTAAGGCTAGTGTTCTTGAATTTAGTGCCATTGTCACTTCTGATGTGTTTTATCTTGGCGCCAAAATTGTTCATAACACGATTGGCGAAGTGTCTGAAGACATCCTGCACTTCAGTCTTGTAAAGGATTATGTGCACCCAAGTATATCTAGAGTAATCATCAACAATGACAAAGCCATAGAGGCAAGCAGTAGTAGTAAAAGTTGAGTAGTGAGTGGGGCCGAAAAGATCCATGTGGAGCAGTTCGAAGGGTTGAGTAGTAGTCATGATTGTCTTCGAAGGATGTTTTGCCCTTGTCATCTTCCCTGCTTCACAGGCACCACATAAATGATCTTTCTTGAACTTGACGCCCTTGATGCCTATGACATGCTTCTTCTTCGCAAGGGTGTGGAGGTTCCTCATGCCAGCATTCCCAAGCCTTCGATGCCAAAGCCAGCATTCTAAAGCTTTTGCAAGAAGACATACTGCAAGTTGTGGCCCTGCTGAGAAATCTACCACGTACAGATCATCTTTTCGATACCCTTCAAACACTAGAGACTTGTCAGATTCCATTAGTACTAGGCAACGATATTTTCCAAACATTACGATCATGTTCAAATCGCAAAGCATTGAGACAGACATTAAGTTGAAGCCAAGGGATTCAACAAGCATGACTTTATCCATGTGTTGATCCTTTGAGATTGCAACTCTACCTAGACCCAATACCTTACTTTTACCAGTGTCAGCAAATGTAATATGGCTCTTGTCGGATGGACGTAAGGTTGAGTCCATAAGAAGGCTTCTTTTGCCAGTCATGTGATTTGTACACCCACTGTCAATAATCCATTCTGAAGACTTTGAAGGCGCTGGTGTCGTACCCTACAGTGCAGTTAGGGGGATAGGCTTCACGAAGAGAATTGTGAAGCAAAAACATTTGACGAACCAGTGGGTTATGAAAACTTAGATCCAGATTAGGACTAATAGGGAGAGTGGCATGCGATTCAGGAATGAAGTACATAATGATGCCATTCGGGCATTTTATCTTGCGCCCTACAAGATTTTTAAGGTCCCCAGCAATAGCGTCAGAAGATTTTGTTTTTCTGCTGGAGACCTTTCCCTGCAAAAGAGAGTTAAGCTTTCTTAACCACCCACATCTTCAAGGGTGGCTTAGAAGCAATAAGTCTAAGTGCACCATTTGAGAATTTTGGCTTTGAAGCCTTAGCAAACAGTCTTGCAGGAGGACAATAATACTCATAGGGATAAGCAGAATAATTTTTGGTCATATGAACATGACGGTTCGATGAACCGCTCTCATATTCATATGCTTGAGTATGGTTTGCCTGCAAAACATTTGCGTTAGTGTGACTCAGGTGAGTCCTCTGTTTGTATGAAGCCTTTGGACCGTATGAAGCCTTTGGTCTGAGGTTTGTCTTCTTCAAGTGAGGTGTCATGAAGATATTCACAGGAAGATTTTCCAGACACTTTTTCTGAACCCAGATCTTCTTCATAGGCGGTCCATTCCTGCAGTTAGTACCAATGTACCTGGCAAACACTTCACCATTCTGATTCTTAAACAGTTTATAGTTTGCATCAAAGGATTCATCAATAATAATGGGGTTAGCACATGTGAAGCCAGATAAATTGGATGGATCTACTGAAGGTTCCTTTGCAGCAACCCATGTGGTTTTGGGGTACTGCTCAGGTTTCCAGTAAGAGCCATCTGCATTTATTTTCCTTAAGAACCCAACACCCTCTTTCCTAGGGTTTCGGTTCAGAATCTGCTTCTTGAGGACATCACATAATGTCTGATATCCTTTAAGACTTTTGTACATCCCTGTTTCAAGCAATGTCTTCAACCTAGCATTCTCATCAGCAATAGCAGTGGTATCCTCAGCAGAGGGGTTAGTTACCACATCAACAGTTGAAGATATTGCAACAGCAGTAGCAGTGGAACATTCAGCAACAGAAGTAGCATTATCACGCTCAATGCATTTAAGACATGGTGGTTCAAATCCTTCCTGAGCGGAACTGATCTGTTCGGCACAAAGTGATTCGTTTTCCTTTTGAAGATCTTCATGAGCCGCTCTCAATTTCTCAAGTTCTTGCTTCCTTTGAAGATAATCATAGGAAAGCTTTTCATGAGTTGTTGAGAGAGTATCAAGACGATCTTCAAGTTCCTGATACTTAACGTGAAGATTTTTTATGTCTTCAATTAAGGATTCAGATCGAGTCATTTCAGCACCCAACAGATCACCGCTTCTGTCTAACAGTTTTTGAATATGTTCCATAGCTTTCTGTTGTTCAGTTGCAATTTTAGCAAGTGTTTTGTAGCTTGGTTTTGAATCACAGTCAGAGTCATCGTCACTAGATGTTTGATAGCGAGTAGTGCGTGTGTTTACCTTGGCACCGCGTGCCATGAAGCAGTAGGTAGGAGTGGAGTCGTTCTTGTCATTTGCATCAGTGTCGGTGATGAAGTCATTGTCTTCAGTGTTGAAGATGGACTTGGCGACGTATGCTGTAGCCAGACTCGCAATGCCAGAATCAGACTCCTCCTCAGATTCCACCTCTACCTCCTCAGAAGCGGACTCCTCCTCTGAATCCATTTCCTTACCAACAAACGCACGTGCCTTGCCAGATGAGCTCTTCTTGTGTGATGAAGACTTTGAGGAAGATTTGGAAGAAGACTTTGAGTATTTCTTCTTCTTCTTGTCATCAGAATCATATTCCTTGCTCTTCTTCTTCCTTCTGTTCTCATTGTCCCATTGTGGACACTTAGAGATGAAGTGTCCAGTTTTCTTGCACTTGTGACATGTTTTCTTCTTATAGTCATGAGCAGAAGCTTCATCATTCCTTGAGCTTGATCGTGAAGATTTTCTGAAGCCTTTCTTCTTGGTGAATTTTTGGAACTTTTTCACTAGCATTGCAAGTTCCCTTCCAATGTCTTCAGGATCATCAGAACTGCTGTCAGATTCTTCTTCAGATGAGGAAACTGCTTTTGCCTTCAAGGCACGAGTTCGCCCATAGTTTGGACCGTAGATATCTCTTTTCTCAGAAAGCTGGAACTCATGTGTGTTGAGCCTCTCAAGTATGTCAGACGGATCGAGTGTCTTGAAATCAGGACGTTCTTGAATCATCAGGGCTAGGATGTCAAACGAACTATCAAGTGATCTCAGCAGCGTCTTGACGATTTCATGTTTGGTGATCTCAGTGGCGCCGAGGGCTTGAAGTTCATTTGTGATGTCAGTGAGCTGGTCAAATGTGTGCTGGACATTCTCATTGTCATTTCGCTTGAAGCGGTTGAAGAGGTTGCGAAGAACACTGATTCTCTGATCTCTCTGGGTTGAGATGCCTTCATTGACCTTGGAGAGCCAGTCCCAGACCAGCTTGGATGTCTTCAAGGCACTCACACGGCCATACTGTCCTTTTGTCAGATGACCACAGATGATATTTTTGGCAGTAGAGTCCAGTTGAGTGAACTTCTTGACATCAGCAGCAGTGACACCTTCTCCAGCCTTGGGAACGCTGTTCTCGACGACATACCATAGGTCGACGTCAATGGCTTCAAGATGCATGCGCATCTTATTCTTCCAGTAGGGATATTCAGTTCCATCGAAGACAGGGCACGCAGCGGAGACTTTGATTATCTCTGCAGTCGACATAGCTAAAACTCCAGGTGGTTAAACCGAATCACACAGAACAAGGGAGCACCTCGCTCTGATACCAATTGAAAGTGCGTTATATCGACTAGAGGGGGGGGTGAATAGGCGATTTTTATGAAAGTCTTCAAAACGTGGAAGTTATGAAGACAAACAGTAGAGATAAGCCTATCACTATGCAGCGGAAGTTAGATTACACTAGGCAAGCCATGGTCAAGTATTCAATAGAGTGAAAGCACAATGACAAGTAGCTGCAGTGTAATAAGGATCAGGTAGGAAGAAGTTATGAAGCCAAACAAATCATACAGTTTCGTTGTGAAGACAAAAGGTATATCAAGCATGCACTGGCTTCACAATGAGTAACAGTAAGTAAAAAGAAGTGAAGATGAAACCAGTGACTCGATGAAGACAATGATGTGTTGGACCAGTTCCAGTTGCTGTGACAACTGTACGTCTGGTTGGAGCGGCTAGGTATTTAAACCTTAGGACACACAGTCTCAGACACCCAGTCCTGAACACGCAGCTCAGGACACCAAGTCCTCACCGTATTCTCCTTGATCTAAGGTCACTTAGTCCTTGCCCAATCACTCTGTAAGTCTTCAAGGTAGACTCCCAAACCTTCACAGACTTCGTTCACTGGCAATCCACAATGTCTCTTGGATGCTCTGAACGCGAAATAAGTCTTCAGATCACACAGACAAGAAGACTTAAGTGATGCCCAATGTTCTCTGGCTCTGGGTGGTTAGGGCTTTTCTCCTCACTAGGAATTTTCTCTCAAAGGCTTCGAGGTGGGTTGCTCTGAAACGACAAAAGCCGTGCACTGAAATCTGAGCAGCCAACCGATTATGGTTGTAGGGGGTGGGCTATTTATAGCCACTTGGCAACCCGACCTGATTTGTCCGAAATGACCCTGGGTCACTAAGGAACTGACACGTGTCTCAACGGTCAGATTTCAAACTCTCATGGCAACTTTACTTGGGCTAGAAGCAAAGCTGACTTGTCCGGCTCTAGACAAGATTCGCTCTCATTGTCTTCACTCGAAGACATAGGTGTTTAGTTTGGGCATCACTTCAGTCATTCTAACTGGTTCTCCTGGACCCCACTTAACAGTACGGTGGTTCCTATGACTCAACACAAAAGAAAAAGGAACTACGAAAGATCTAAGTCTTCGAGCTCCATAGGCTTCATAACGTGTCTTCTTTTGTCATAGTCTTCAATGTGAATAGCTTCATATACCACCTTTGACTTCAATGTCTTCATACATTTTTAGGGGTCATCTCTGGTAGTAAAACTGAATCAATGAGGGACTTGTACCTGTGTTATCCTGCAATTCTTACAAACACATTAGTCCCTCAACTAGGTTTGTCGCCAATACTCCAAAACCAACTAGGGGTGGCACTAGATGCACTTACAGGATCGTCTTTTACAGTTTGGAGGTGATTCGACCTCCGATCTTTCATCAAAGTCTTCGCTGTCATCCTCTCTATTATCTGCGTACTTAATATCGGCGCTCCCACCTTCACTTTCTCCTTCTCCAAGATGCTGCACTCCATTCGGCTTGGAATACATCTTCGTGAAAACCTGCAAATCACAAGCCGCAGACATCAGTTCGATTCAAGAATAATTGCATATTGGAGGATACAAGACATAAACACTCGGTAAATCGAGCCTGACCTCTCCTAGGGAATTATTGGCATCGAATGGCAAGATCCTCCTGGCTCCGCGGGGGTTGTCCTTGTTGCATTTATGCTTTGCAACCACTGAGCCACCGTATCCTCAGTGACCTCCTCCGGGTGGACCCGAGCGGTGTCTTCTGGGCCTGAATACATCCACATCGGGTGGTCACGAGCTTGGAGGGGTTGGATGCGTCGACTAAGGAACACCTCCAACAGATCCATGCCAGTCAC
This sequence comes from Triticum urartu, assembly GCF_056163025.1. NCBI lineage: Eukaryota > Viridiplantae > Streptophyta > Magnoliopsida > Poales > Poaceae > Triticum > Triticum urartu. The sequence continues at coordinate 365,965,446 of NC_141876.1, read as the reverse complement.
TCCACCCTAGACTAACGCAATGACCGCGTCGACCAAAGTTGCTACCTCACCCCTCTCCCCCTCCTCTACGGTCAGCGAACAAGGTGTGCGGAGTCACTCCAGAGAAAAAGAAGAGAGGCCAGTTGACTGACCCGGAGTTGGAACATCTTTGTAGTAAAACCAGGTCGTCTGCCATCCCCTAACCGATTCAGGAAAAGTCATAGGGGGGAAAGTGCTCCTACCTCTCATCTTAATCCCTAACCCCCCACACATCTGAATCACATACGTCTTCTCATTAGTCAGATTAGCTTTCTTCACCATCTGAGATCGACAAGTGAAGATATGCTTAAACAATCCCCAATGTGGGTGGCACCCCAGGAAGTTTTCACACATCGAAATGAATGCAACAAGATAAGACATGGTGTTTGGGGGGAAATGATGGATCTGGGCACCGAAGTTCAAAAAACTACAGAATAACGGGTGGGGAGGCAAAGAGAAACCTCGGTCGACGTGAGTGGTGAGGAGAACGCACTCACCCTCACGCAGCTTGGGTTCGATCACCCCCTCCAGCAACCTCCAGGATCCATGTGCAATGAGGCTGTTGGCGGCAAGGTTCTCTAGATCTTCCTCCACGACGGTGGAGCGGATCCAGTCTCCCTGGATCCAACTAGGCGGTAGACCAGACCGTGACGTCGACCCTTCTTACCACACTCCAGGGCCGCAGTCTTGTCCTTTGCCATTGATGCGGAGCTCGAGAAGAGTGGGCATAGGGGCGGAGCGGTGGAGGAGGCGAGGTGGAGAAGCAGAGAGGGAGGGAGCGAATGGGGAGCACAGTACCACACATCGGCAGCGGTGCCTTTTATAGCTTCACTTCCGAGTGACTGAGCTATGGGCCTGTGCGATCCTAGCGCATCCCATAACAGACGCCAGCCCGATACGTGGCGGAAAAGGTGGCACGAGGATCAGGAGTCCCAATCCACCTGCCCCGCTTATCGCGCCGCGTCCCGTCCCGCGCGCTTCTCCAAGTTTCGAACCGCGCGAGATCCGGGAACCGCAGAGCAGTCAATCACACAAAGATATCCAAGTCCAATCTACTCGAAGATATGCAGCATAATTCACTCGGAAATTCCATAAGCAAGAATCCATCAAGGCGACTGACGAAGATTTAAAGTACCAGCATGCTTTCAGGCCCTTGAGGAAATGTCTCCGAGACATTGAATCGGGTCGGAACCAACTTCAACACTTCTTCACTCGGTCCTCAGTCCATTCGGGGGCTAATGAAGATGACATGTACTTAGGGTAGGGTCTTAGGCCTGACCTAGACACCCTGCCCAAGGACACTACCCTAGAGTCAAAGGCCTACAAGGCTCAACAGAAGATACCGATTGAAATCAACCTGAAGTGCAATCCACTCGACGGAAGATTCCACCCGGATCTCCCAATTCCACTCGACCATGATAAATTCCGTCGACCATACAAGAACGCACTTGGATTCCAGAAGGCCTAAAGTCACCCCGGGATGGCAATGGTCAGGCATTCACTTTGTCATCATAAAGACCATTTATTGCAGGCGTTACCAGTAACGTTTAGGACATAACTCTCATTTAACCCCTATGTAACTGAGGGCAACGAGGGCCCAGGCGCACTCTATATAAGCTGCCCCTGCCCTCTGGCACATGGGTTCGCACCCCCGGTAACTATAATACACTTCAATCGACAAGCCTCCGTGGCACCGAGACGTAGGGCTGTTACCTCCTCCGAGAGGGGTCTGAACTCGTAAACATGTGCGTACAACCTCGCCATATCTAGGACTCCGCCCTCACCTATGTACCCCCTACTTCTACTGTCAGACTCGTTCCCACGACAATGGAGGAATCACCCTCGATGGTCCACACTTGAGGGGTTGCACGACAGGGTCGTTATCTAGAGTGGTGAAGGAGGAATCACCCTTGATGTCCACGACCTAATAGCTACACTACAGGGTTAACATCAGAAGTGCTAACGAGGTATCACCCTCGGAACTCGATAGTAACTCTGCAGAGTCATACAACTAGGTGGGGGTGATGTGCGATGTCGGGGCCTGGACGTCGATCATGTTGATCGAGTCATCGAACATAAAGCGGGGCAACTGGGACAAGGTGAGGGGTCACATATGGATCACTAACCAACCTATACTAAGCATTTTAGGATAAACATATAAGGTATGAAAGCAGGTAACAAAAATAGGTTATGCATCAGAATAGGATCATACAAAAATAATAGCAGTTCTAATGAAAGCATGAGAGGAAAACAAATGGGGATATCAGAATGATCAAGGGGGGTTTGCTTGCCTGGAAGCTTTGTAGATAGATACAGTCCCTCGACGGTGGAATAGTCGAAGATTGGTTTAACTGCGGTCTAGGGGTCTACCAGAAAAGAAGTAATGAAATGGGAACACAATAAATAATAGAGCAATCAAAAGCATCACAAAGCATAAATGGCAATATGCGACGCTAGGGGTGGACTAACGCAATGCTACACTTTGCAGACGAAGAGGGAAAACATCCGGGAATGTTCTCTCAGCGTTTGGCATTTTTCGGACAAATGAAAGAGAGAGGACAGTTCCATGTTTGCCATGCTAGAGGCACGCGACAGATGAATGGAGGGCATAATCGGATTCGTCATATTTTTCTGAGAAACTTTCATGTATAACATATTTTCATCAGAGCTACAGTTAATTTATATGATTTTTCAAAGGTTAAAGTATTTTATGAAACTATTTATTATTTTGAATTAAACAAGAAACTTGCTATGGGTACCCAAGAATGTACCCAGCAGAAAGGTTGTGTGACTGACAGTTGGGTCCAGTGACAGAGTTGACCCAATCAACAATTGACTGGTCAAATGATGAATAGTAACAACAGGTCCCGCATGTCATAGACTAAGATATCTTTAATTTTAACTTAGCATTTTAGTTTAACAATAGGGTCCACAAGTCATTGACACATCAGGCTAACTAAACAAAAGTTTAACTTAAACAAAACTTAATTAGCACTACTAATTGAGAGGGCCCATGTGCCAAAGGCACGTACATGCACTCGGTTGTGCACACACACACACACACATCACATAGGCACATGGCCATGGCCACGACCACTGCCGAGGCCAGCAGGGGAACTGCCAGGGAAGGGCGCAGGCGCGAGGGGGAGGGGGAGCGGAGTGGCGGGCGACGGCGGGCAGAGGCGGCTGGAGGCGGGCAGTGGCGGATGGAGACGGCTTGATAGGAAGTCGCGGTAGCATGCAACGGTGGCAGCAGCAGCAGACAGCGGTGGGGCTATGGCGAGGCCAGGAGGCCGAGCGGTGCGCGCGATCGCCGGGAGAGGCGGCCGCCGCCGGCATCGGCATTGGCGCTGGCGGGGGCACACGCTGGGGCATGGTGGCGAGGCTCAGCGGCCGCGGCGCAGTAGAGGGAAGAAGGGCGGAGCGCGGCGGCAGGGTGGGGAGTGGGACATGCGAGTGGGCAGAGGCGGGCACGACCGCAGGCGAGCGCGGGCGCGGCCAGGCTGCCCCCGGTCGCGGCCAGAGGCTGGGGACGCACAACCACGGGCGTGGTGACCGGAGCTGGGGTGCGGCGGTGACGACAGCCTAAGGCGCCGGACCCAAAGCGAAAAAGGGGGGAAACGGAGGAGGATGAAGTTACTTCTCACATCGGTGTCGAGGAGCGACTCGAGGTCGAGGATGACGACGATCTTTGGCAGCACGCGGCGGCCGTGGCGGAGGGGATCGATGCGTACGTCGTTGTGGTGGCCTTCCGGCTCCGATCCATCATCGAGGAAAACAAAGGCGAGCTTGGTGGAGCTTTTGGATACGCCGACGAGGCGAGGTGAGGTCGGTGGCTATGCAAACGATGGTTATGCGTCCAAGGAGGCGTTCAGGCGAGCTCTAGACCGGCAGAGAGGCGCGAGGGAGAGGGGATGAGAGGGTTAGGGTTCATCCGGGGGGGTTGAGGCCTCAAGTTGGGCGCTGGGGGGCTGGATGATCGACACGTAGGCAAGGCAAGGCCATGGCGCCGATGGATGCTTTCCATGGCCTCTCTGTCTCCCTATAGCGAGGAGGTGGGGAAAATATTGCCGGGCTAGGCCAGCTCATGTAGTAGCGGGCCTTAAGTGCCTAGTAGTTTCAACTTTTTTCACATTGTTTTGCAATTAAGACAAATAGCAATTGAATTTTTTTGACAATGAAATTTGGCACATAATTATTAGTCACAATTTTGAAGAGGCCCAAAAAGTTAGAGGTCAAATGAAATTGTGTAAATATTGGTTTATTTTGAAAATGGTATTTTACTTGCTGTTGGACCACTTATTAAATTCCTAAGGATTTATCAGTGGGACAAATGAAGTTGGTTCCACCATGACAATGATCAAGGGAATTTATAGAATAGTGTGAACATTTTAGTTTACTGTTTGAAGAAACATTATTTTGACTTGCAATTTAAATTTGAATTTGACTTGAGTTTTAATTAAGTAAAATTTTAGCTTAGCAAGCATTGTGACATGACATCATTAGGGTGAGGTTACTCTAGCAGATCACCGGGGGTGTTACACAGCCGCAGCGTGTAGGTTGTGCGACGACGGGAAAACCTCAGGACGACGGCAGGGACCGCGTGCCATGCTCGCTACGGCCTGATGGGGGCAATGCGGCGGCAGCGCAATGGGCAGTGCAACCATGGGGATGACTTGGAGTGGACGACCTTAGGGCGGCGGTGGACCACGGGCCACGGCACTATGACCCGAAGAGGCGACATAGTAGCTGCGCGTGGGTCGGTGCAGCTCTAAAAAGAACCACGGGGTGGCGGCAATGACCGCGTGCCACACTCTCTACGACCCGATGGAGCGACGCAGCAGCAGCGTGAGGGTCGGTGCAGCCACGATGACGGCCTAGAGCGGACGGCCTCAGCGCGGCGGTGGACTGCAGGCTGCAACACTACGGCCCGAAGGGGCGACGCATCGGCAACGCGTGGTCATTGTAGCCACAGGAAGAACCATGAGACGACGATGATGTGGTCCGAAAGAACGATGCAGCTGCACTAACAGCTCCATTGGTGGAAGAGCGGTCATACTCGGTAATGATCTTTACAGGACCCACGTAGAAAGCGGACCGCGAGCGGTCAGGCGATAAGACGATCACATCATGATAATAGAACCGAGAAAATACGGGTGGACGGCGAGACAACTGTGGCGTACGTCCGCAGCCGAATGTGCCAGGAGCTTTTTTTAACATTGGTACAGACACAAGCGCATATACACGCACATACACTCATCCATATGAACACACACACTCTACCCCCATGAGCACCTCCGAAAGACTGAGCCGACATATCATCTTGAAATTTACGAAGTCATCGTAGGCACCTCGTCGGCACCTCGTCGTCGACGGGAACGTCTCCTCCCACTGAATGCGCATCACCGAAAATTCTGAAATAAATTCAGAAATAAATGCGAGTACCAGGATTTGAACCCTGTTGGGCTGAGGATACCACATCGCTCTAACCATCCAACCACAGGTTGGTTCGCGAATGTGTCAGGAGCTTACAACTAAAGGCACGCACATGCATGCAAGTATGGACGAGCCTGCGTTTTTTAACATTAGTACACACGCAAGCGCTCATACATACGCGCATACACTCACTTGTATGAACGCACACATGCACACCCTACCCTTATGAGCACCTCCGAGAGACTGAGTCGGCATGTCATCTTGAAATTTACGAAGTCACCGTAGGCACCTCGTTGTCGACGAGAACGTCTTCTTCCAATAAAAGCGCATCGTCGAAAATTTAGAAATAAATTTAAAAATATTGCGAGTACCAGGACTTAAACCTTGATAGCCTGAGTACGAGCCTGTGTTGCTGCACGGGACCACTGCCAACACCTAGCGTAGCGGCACAGGTAACTAATCTCACGGGGCGGGCGACGCAGCGCTAGACGAAGTCCGGATAGGACCGCACGAATGGCTGGCCACACGGTTAGAACCAGCAAGCCAGCGTAGGAGTACGCAAACAGCCAGTAGCAATGAGAATGCCGTGGAGTCGCCGCCCGTTACAGAGCAGAGGCGCGATGTAAATGACGAGTGGGTGGCAGGCGATGCAAATCAATCTTAGATCGGAAAATAAAATGAATAAGTGGATTAAACAACTGGTGAGATGGAAAAAGCCTGGATTAAAGGGTCAGGAGAGAGACTCTTTAGGGCAACCGGTCAACCGGATCGGCATACGAACCCTAGGCACGAACGGCGTGGCCCTCCTATGGCGATCATGAAGATCCATCGTCCCGGGGCAGCGCGGAGACAGCAGCTAGAGTTTGGATTGATTAGGCTGATACCATGTTAGAGGAAATAGACAGGGATTGATGAAATTGATGTTTATTGTCCGAGTCTCATGATATATATAGGTAAAACTGTATTTATCATAGCTTGCCACAGAACTTGTTTAGACTCGCCAAATTTTTAACGGGTTAAAAGTTTTCAAAAAATATGAAATAAATATGTGATAGTCTCTTTAATGTAATAAGATGATCCAACAAAGGAATGATGAAAATATACATTTATGTGTTCTCGGCAAAAATAACAAGCATTTCAGCTCAGTACGACATAAATATATACTGAACTATTTTTTTTCCATGACACATCCAGTCGTATTTTTTTAATCCCTTCATTGAATCATGTTATATTATAGATGTGTTGTTTCAGTATTTTTTTCATGATTTTTGAGAACTTATCCACCGTTAAAACTTTTAGCTAGTTCTGTGTCGCTATTGTAGAAAATCCAAGGCAGGATCAACTTGGTACAAAACAAGGCAAGACCAAATAGGTCCTAGTCTATCCTATATTTCCTAATAATCATAATACTCAACATTGGTATTATCAAGACTTGTGTTTTACTACTGATTTTTTTCTTCAATTTCAACAAACCGTAGATCAGTGAAAATACAATATGTCCATCAGCATTTGCTCCAAGGATTTGGTAACTACTATAGAGCACTCATGAAAATGATTTACTCAACAAAACCCAATGGTGAGACAAAATTCACTAAATCATGCCAAAATGGCATTCTGTCACTCTCACTTGCCTGTAGTACTAACTTTCACAGAGTTCATAGATGGAAACTATATACAAGGGTTAGACTAACAACTCCCCTCAAAACATTAATATAGCCCATATGTTGCAACGTACTCCCTCCGTCTTAAAATAAGTGTCTCAAGTTTAGTACAAATTTTTATTGTACTAAGCTTGAGACACTTATTTTGAGACGGAAAGAGTACATTATTCAGATTGTACATGAACATCTGCCCAACTGAAGACCAACAAAATGTTCACGCCTTATGTATCATCTGCACTCACTCCTAATTAGTGTCCTTCCTTCTGTCCAAGATGCAAAATAGTATACTGCAAAGTCAAGACTTAACTCTGATTTGCCTTTGCAAAACGGCCCTTGATTCTCAACCTGCTGTCCGCACGAGCTTTGCGGGACTCATATCGCACCTGTTTGTCAAATCTGCAAAATGAAATACGGTTATGCACGTGATATCAACATTGAATGCACCCAATCCGACACTTAGGAAGAAATTTCACATGCAAAACATATGCTAAGCTCACCTCCTTGTCCTCCTCTTTTCTTTATAGCGGGAAATGACAATGTCGCGGTCAGGGCCAGCAACAACATCAAAGCCACTTCTTTTGGGGAAAGCTTGCATTGGCATGCCAATACCAGGATTTGCCTGCTGGCTATCGTCCATCATGCCACCATTGCTCATGCTGGGGCAAAGTTCTGACATCTGAACAAACAATGACAAGCATGCTTCAGCTGAGTTTGCTGGAGCCTGCTCCTGTTCATACTCGGTCTTGCAGTCATCTTTTAGGGCATGATAATCGTTGTTGTTCCATCCGCCGTTCTGCCAGACAGATGAACGGACATGTTAATCGACCACTCTATAATATGGTAATGGATCATCAAGTAAGCTAGGACTATGTGTGAAAGAAAATAAAAACCACTGGAGATTTTATATTGGTTTTCCCTCCGTCCGGGTTTATTAGGCCTAAAGACACTTTCTCTTATACCAAGACACATAGTAATTTGCTCGTATTAATTCTTTCATTTCACTCTCAATGCATTCTCTCACGTGCATGCAGCCAATGAAAAAGCACGCTTGAAGTGTATTAATTTTCCAGCCATGGCACTAACAACAATGACTTTCAATGTAATCAATAAAATGGTTGCATGCATGCACCTTTTCAAAGCGGGGCCTTATAAAAGGGGACATGCTTGTAATACTGAGAGGCCTAATAAACCTGGACGGAGGGAGTATCTTTTAGAACCCTTAGCTGTTATACCAGAGAATTAGACACAACACTGAAGAATATATGCATCATCAACATAGCTATGACTTAATAGAAAAGCTTGCTGATAATATCTTCGCCACATATGGTGCAGAGTATCTCTACTCTTCTAATCTCTGCCGTTTGAGTAGATATGTCGCAAGTTGTCTAAATACAAGTTCAGTCAACACTCAACACCTGAGCCAAAATTCTTCTTGGTTGATGAGTAATTGCAGTGGGAGAAAAAAATGGTCATCGTTAGATTCACAGTAGTACATCCGTCCAGCATGGGGAAATTAGTCAGATAGACTGCAGTACCTCATAACCAGGGGTTGGCATGGTTGCAACCTCATGGCTGTTATCTGTGCCGAAATCGCCATTTCCAGTGGTGTGCTGTGACTCTGTCCAGGGAGGCAACTGATGAGCAGCTTGCTCTGCCTCCTCACGAGGTGTTATCTGACCGCCGCCCATGTCCACCTCCGCGAGCTCACGTAACTGCCGTATGACCTCATCGTTCGTCTTTCCATCGGGTGAGTTCTGGATCTTTTGCAGATGAGTTAGAGCTAGGTGTGAGAATTCAGAGCAAGAGCAGAAAACTGGGGAATTTTGGCAGAGAGCGAGCAGGTACCTTGGGCGAGGACGGCGTGACGAGGGGCTGGAAGCTATGGCAAGAAGTGGTGGGCACGATGAGATCCTCCAGGCTGAACACCTGGGGCTCCTCCCAGATGGCCCACCAACCGTCGTCGGCTTTGCCGGCCGAGGGCTTGTCCAAGTCGGGGACCCCGAGAAGAGCAGCGAGGTCGTGCGCCGAGGGTCGTCCCGTGTACCCCTGGACTGTACAGCGGTCGTGCAGCGGCAGCTCGCCGTCCCTGCTCCTCCCGAAGTCGCAGTTGGAGCAGAGGAATTCGGGGCCGCCGTGGCGGAAGACGGCCCCGGTGGCGCGGCATGCGGCGCAGAGCGGAGCGCGCAGGTGGCGGGAGCAGACCGCGTTGGCGGCGTGCACGTGGCGGTCGCACGGCAGGCAGAGCCTGGCGCTGTCGGCCCGGCAGTACACCACCGCCTGTGGGCCGCTGCAGTAGTCGCAGGCTACCGCGTCGGCAGAGAGCTCCTTCTCCATGGCCGGCAGCTCTGGATCCTGGCGCTCGTCTTGACCCATGTCCATGTGATGGACTACCGGTGGAAAAGATGGACTGGTGGAAAAGAGCTTGGTAGGCGCTGCTCCCTACAAGGAGAAGGAGAAGGAGAAGAAGAAGAGAATGAGGAGGTGGAAGAGATAATGCGTGCATATACGGCTTGCTTGCTTGCTTGCGGAAAAAGAAGAAGAAGAAGGTGGGAGAAGAAGCACGAGAGGCGGAGTAAACCGCGAAAGGGATGGTTCGAAAGCGAGGAGGCTGCCTCTGCCTCGTCACTCACTCGCGTAGCTCGGTCCGATATTTCTGTCATGCCTGGATGACTGTGTGCTGTAAGGCCGGCGACGTGGCGGGCTCCGCCGTGCGTGAGGCTGGCCGCGGGCCAGGTGTTGGAGCGGCAGTCTCGTCGCGTCGACGAGCCCGGGCACGGACAAAGGCGGCTTCTCCATGGTTCGATCGACTGCGGGAGTGGGGGTGGGAAAGGAAAGGAAAGGGTTGTCTCACGAGATCTTGCAGGTCGAGCCGACAGGAGATGCGGCCGTTGGCGGAAAGGGACCGCTTGGACGGGTCTCGAGCGGAGCATGACGCAACGGCTGAGGTAATGCCAAAGAGTATGGCATCGCTAGCCTAGCCTTGGCCTTGTGAAGGTGACTATCTGTTGTATCTCGCCTGCCCACCTCGCCCCCGCCGTCGGCCACTGCGGCCCTGGCGTCCACGCCTCCCGCCGGCGGCCACTGCGGCCCCGGCGTCCACGCGCCCTTGCAGGCGGCCTCGAGGGCTCCGGATCTTCGCCTCTCGTCCTCCTTCCCCCCCCCCTCTCTTCCCTGAGGCCTCGTCCATGGCGTCTGACGGATCGCGAAGCCCTTCCTTGGTCGCGTCGGCCTTCCCGCGCGACAGGCCGGTGGTGTCCGGTCTCGGCCTCTCTGGCTCGCCGGGGTCGGCAGGCTCCTCCTCAGTAGGCGCTGCGGTGGTTGGTCCGGCAGCCCCGGCTGCCCCGGCTCAGGAGGCTGGGTGGCACAAGCCTGGGCCTTCCCGTAAGGCGATGTGGCGTCGCCGGCGTGCGCTGCGGCGCCAGCAGGGGGCTGGCGCGCAGGATGGTCGGGCCTCCCCCATCTCGTCTGAGAGGCGTCAAATCCCGCCGGACCTCTGGGGTCTCTGTTTCAGATGTTTTGAGGATGGTCACCGACAGCAGGATTGCACGAGCGACCCCATGTGCATTCCTTGTGGGCTTTCTGGTCATGTTTCCTCCCAGTGCAAGAGGCCGTGCAGCCCCATCTCGGCAGACGAGCTTCGTCGCGTGGTGATTCCCAAGGTCGCCAGGATAGGGCCGCTGCTGGCGTTGCTGCCCGGAGTGGGGGGTTTGCTGATGGAGCCTAGGCAGGACGCACCGCGGGTGCCGCCTTCGCCAGTTGCGCCCAGCTTCCCTCCCATCGTGCCCGCCTACGCGCCCGCTGCCCCGGCGGCGGAGGTATGCATCTTGCCGCGCTCGGAGGGGATGGATGATCTCGAGCGCAGGCTGCAGTTGGTCGTGGTTGCATATGTTGGGGGACCAAGGCCGCCGGTCTCCTGTGTGGATGCGGCCATTGCCATCTCGGAGCGGCTCAACATTCCGCGTCATCGTTTCTCGGTTCACAAGTATCACCCGAAGGACTTCCTCATCGTGTTCGCTTCGCACGAGCTCTGGAACAGGGCGCTGGCGGTTCCGTCGGTGGAGTTTCAGGGCTTCAAGCTTTTCATCGGGCCATGGCCGAGGCAGGCGCATGCCAAGTCTAGATTGATGCGTGTTCAGGTCGACCTGATGATTGAGGGTGTCCCTTCCCATGCTCCGACGAAAATCACCACGCTGATGGTGCTTAGATTCCGGGGATCGCATGGTCTTCGTTGACGGGAGGAGGGACACAGCATCTGCGCCGGGCGGCATGCCTCGCCGTGCCGCATAGTGGCCGAGGTGTGGCCGCCCCATGCTCTGTCGGCGCCAACTCATCATCTTCATTGACAGGAGGCATCTCTGGCGCCCTCATCCATCACCATCGCTCCCTTCCCTATGAGAGGGACGGATCATGTCGGTGTACAAAAGTAGGGGCTCTCCTTTTTACCCTTCTATTTGTGCACGGGCAATCAGAGCCGTACCTGTGGCCACACTTAGCGAGGCAAAGGGGGGAAGCAGAAGCACAAGAATACCAGAGCAGCGCTCCAGCCAGGGGCGCAGAAGACGGAGCAGCAAAACGGGTTTTTCCCCAGCAAGATCCTTGCCGGGGCGGCCTACGCAGCGCAAGCAAGAGCCTTGCCGGGGCAGCTCACCCAACGCCAACATCGCGGCCAACCTTGGGACTAAGAGTACCGACACCATCGACAGCATTGGAACCAAGGCTGGGGAAGCACCTGCATAGTTGGCATGCAAATCTGTGGAAACCAGAAGCCCACAAGACTAGACGATGACCAGAAGACAAGACAATCGCAAGCCCCCTTGCCGAGGATGCCCCCGAGGCCCCGACAAGGCTCCTTGCTGAAAATATACACGGGACCACGACAAGACCTTGCTGCCCCATCACCGCCCCAGCTCAGCGGCCAACCCACCAACTGAGGCTAGTACCCACGTGACAGTACGTGGATGCTAATCCAGCTAGTCAAGCACCTGCGTGGTGGCATGCAGATCTTCGTGAAGACCCTACCACCACCCCATCTCAGCAGCTTGCCAGCTTACGTGGCGTTGCATGCCTCGTTGGCCTGGACGCGTGTCGGAGCAAGGCGGAGCAGCGACGAACGGGCCGGGCCTCGTTGCCGTCCCCAATAAAGCAATGGGACACCTAAGGAGCGCATTTAATGCGCCTCGTCCCGTAATGACAGGCGATAAGCTTGAACACTGTATACCTTTCCACCTTCTATGTGCCACTGTGGCGACCCCTTTTGACTATAAAAGGAGGCTCGAGGCGTACTGGAGAAGGATTCAGATCTTTTGGACTACGCACGCACCGCAGCTAGTTCGACAGCCCAAGAACACTCAAATATACACCAAAGCAGGATTAGGGTATTACGCATCCTTGCGGCCCGAACCTGGGAAAACGATCTTTGTGCTGGCTGCCAGACCCGCTCTTTGCACAACCCCGCGCCCGCCAACCGTAGAAGGGATCCCAGTGGTTCCATAGGTGTCGTTTCCACCGACATCTTTGGCGCGCCAGGTAGGGGGGCGTAGTTGTGGAAATCTGGTCTGGTTGGAGCAGCGGCTTTGTCGTGGTCGTCACTCCAAGGAAGAAGACGACCAAACGGGCGGCGTTGTCTGCAGATGCGGTGAACGCCCGCGCAACGACATAAAAGCTAAGTCATGCAAAGTTTTGAGCAATTTCTTTTTATATATAAGGTTATCGTCCTCGAAGATCTTGCCCCGTGTATGGAAAACCTGCACGCAATGGGGCCCTTCCACTATTGGCAACGGCCTTGCTCTATTTCGAGTCCGCTCAACAGTTCGAGCGGCTGCTCAAGAACGGCAAGGTGGCCTTCTGCAATTGGCAACGCTCTCGTTCTGTCTCGAGTCCGCTCGACAGTTCGAGCAGCCGCGTTAAGAGCGGTAAGGTGGTTTGCCTGGCAGCAAGCACACCCGGCAGGCTATTGGGGATCCGTCCTCAAGGCGCCGCGGCCTAGGGTTTACACGCCGGCAAGCCTACCCGATTAACGTAGGGTGGACATACAAAGGGAGATCAAATGGGAAAATAACATGAATCGTTTTAAGGTACTGCAGAGTTATATTATATCAATTGTTGATGCGGTTCTAACTAAAGATAAAAATTGTCTTGGTCATGAACCTGCAACGACGATGAGAAACGGGGTGCCTAATCCCGGCGCTGGCCCTCTACCCTTCGAACTCTGTCGATGCGGCTGATGACGGGCTCGATATGCTCCTCGAGCGTCGCGAGGTCCGCATCCTCCAGCAAGCTCTCCAGCACGGTGTCGAAGTCGAGGTTGGGGTTCCAGTACGCCACCTTGTTGAGGACCTTGGTCATGGCACCCCAGCAAAGATTCCGGGCCTCATTGGCCAGAGAGGCCGCCTGGTTCGAGCGGAACTGCTCTAGAGCTCCAAGAAGGCCCTTGAAAAACAGGGTTAGTTTGGCATTGGGACTCACGTTCGGCTCCGGGGCGTACCTCACGTTCGGCATCCCCATGATAGCCAGCTGCGTGGTGATCCTGCCGGCGATGTCGGCGAGGCGGCTGATCCAGAGGTTTTCTCCCTTCACAAAATCCTCGTGGCTGGCGGCGTCATTCCTCCGTAGCTGCCTCTCGGCCTCCAGATCTTTGGTCAGGGTCTCCTCCCAGGACCTGACCTCCGAAAGTGTCCCCTCGAGGCCTTCCAGCTTCAGCTTCAGGTCCCTAATGGAGTCATTGGCCTTGGAGAGCAGCTCGACCTTGCCGAGGACTGTGGCTTGCGCGTCAGCCAAAGCGCCTTTGGCCGCATCCCTCTCCTCCGTCAGCTCCAGGACCTGCTTCTTCAGCCTGTCCCGCTCCACCTCCAGCCCGTTCACCTTACCGGCCCGGACTTGGGCCTGAGCATTGAGTGCCTCCTCGTGCCTCTGCTCCAGCTCCCGGGTCCGCTGCACGACAAGCTTCTCGAACTCATCAACCTTGTCGCGGAGTGTCGCTGCGAGCTTCTCCTCACTAGTGGCGAGGTCCTCCTCCTGGGATGTAACGCCCGGATAATCAAGCTACAGTGAACCTCTGCTAATGATGCCACGTCACCTCGGTTACTGTTCCTAATCTCGTGTTAGTTCGAAACTGATTCAAATTCAAATTCAAAATCAACCAAAGAATAAAAACTTTTCAAAATTTAAGACAAAATGTTCGGGGTGTGCAAATAAATGCCTAGGAATTTATGGTGTGTGATCCATGCCTTTATAAAAGACCTAAATACTTAAAATGAATTAAAACAGAAAAGAAAATACAAAAAAACAGAAAACAAACAAAAAAAAGGACCCCCCCACTGGGCCAGACGGCCCAGCCGGCCAGGCCACCCACCAGCCCAACTGGGCAAAGGCCCAACTGGCCGGCCCACCCCACTCCCTTAACCCCCTCACGCCGGAACCCTAACCCATCCCGTCGACCCACTTCCCCCCCCCACTCCCCACGTCTCCCTCTCGTTCCCCCCTCTCTCGTGGATCTGGATCGGGGGCAACCGACGCCCCGATCCCGTCGCCCCCGACCCCGGCACGCCCGAACCCGCCGCCTCGTCCCTACGCCCCGTCTACGCCGTCGTCTTGCCTCCTCACGTCCTCCTCGTCCCGAGCCGAGGCCGCCATTCCGGCGCCGCGCCCTCGACCCCGTCGCCCCGCCGCACTCGTCGCCGGCGACCCGAACGCCGCCCCCTTCCTCGTCCTCCTCCTCGAGCTCGAGACCGCTGCCCCGTTCCCTGCACCTTCCGTGAGCACCCCCCCTCTCTCCCCGTCCCCGTTGCCCGTTCCGGCCACCGCGCCGCCAAGCCCCGCCCCTGTGCGCTGCGGGCGTCGACTGCGCACGCAAGGCCGCACCCGCCTGCTCGACCCGCTCCTCACGCCCGGCCGTGCCCTATGCATGTGCACACTCGCCGCTGCCCCGTGCTGAAGCTCCGCGCGCGCCGTGCTCGCCCACCGGTCGCCCGCGCCGTCCGCGGCTTGCGCGTGTCCGCCCCCTTGCTCGCGATGCTCCCCTCGCCCCGATCGCTGTTGCGTCCGCCGCCGCTCGCTGTCCCACCATTTGCCCGCGCCGCGCCTTCGTTCCCTGCCCCGGCGCCACCCCGACGTGGCCTCGCCGCTGCCGCTGTCGTCCCAGGCGGCCGGGCTTGCCGTGCCCGTGGCCGGCGCCCCCTGCCCATCTGGGCATTTGCCAATCGGGCTGGGTGCCTGCGCCCGTAACCCGCGCGCCCGAATCGCTGTGGCCCTTTGGGCCACTGACATGTGGGGCCCGGCCCCAGAACGTTAAAAAAAAGAGAGCAAAAAAAAGGGAATTAAAAAAATTAATTATTAATTAATTAATTAATTAGTGAATTAATTAACTTAATTAATCTTGTTTAGTTAACCTAATTAAGTATTGTGAGTTAATTAAACTGTGATTAGATTAGTTAGATCCTAATTAGAGTAAACAGTGTATGACATGCGGGACCCACACGTCAGATTGACCCAGTCAACTCCCTGTTGACTGCTGACGTCATGCTGACGTCAGCAGACACTATTCTGGATAATGTTGATTAAATTAATTAAATAAATCCTAAAATTGATTTAAATCTTTTAAAATTAATATAAAATAAACCGTAGCTCGGATCGAAAAACTTTGTACATGAAAGTTGCTCAGAACGGCGAGACGATTCCGGATACGCAACCCGTTCGTCCGCCACACCTCCCTAACCTATCGAACTCGCAACTTTCCCCCTCCGGCTCCTCTGCCCGAAAACACGAAACACCGGGGATACTTTCCCGGATGTTTCCCCCCTTCACCGGTATCACCTCATACCGCGATAGGGCACCCCTAGCACCGATACTTGTCATGTCATGCATCGCTATGCATATGCTTGCATTATATTTATTGTTTCTTCCCCCTCTTCTCTCGCTAGACACCGAGACCGACGCCGCTGCTACCCAGTACGACTACGGAGTTGACGATCCCTCTCTCTTGCCAGAGCAACCAGGCAAGCCCCCCCTTTGATCACCAGATATCGCCTACTCTTCTCTATACTGTTTGCATTAGAGTAGTGTAGCATGTTACTGCTTCCCGTTAATCCTATACTGATGCATAGCCTGTCCTTGCTACTACTGCTGTTACCTTTACCTGCAATCCTAATGCTTAGTATAGGATGCTAGTTTATCATCAGTGGCCCTACATCCTTGTCCGTCTGCCATGCTATACTATCGGGCCGTGATCACTCGGGAGTTGATCACGGGTATATACTATATACTTTATACATGATACATGTGGTGACTAAAGACGGGTCGGCTTGAGGAGCACCTGCGAGTGGATCTTTGAGGCGGAGCGACAGGGCAGGTTCCGACCACCTAGGAGAGAGGTGGGCCTGGCCCTGGTCGGCGTTCGCGGATACTTAACACGCTTAACGAGATCTGGGTATTTGATCTGAGTCTGGCCATTTGGTCTATACGCACTAACCATCTACGCGGGAGTAGTTATGGGTATCCCGGCGTCGTGGTATCAGCCGAAGCCTTCGTGACGTCAGCGACTAAGTGGCGCGCGCCGGATTGGAACGTAAGCCTGCTCTTGTATTAAGGGGGCTAGTTCTGCTTCCGGCCGCGTACGCAACGTGCAGGTGTGCTAAGGGCGATGGGCCCAGACCCCTGTGCGCTTAGGTTTAGACCGGCGTGCTGACCTCTCTGTTGTGCCTAGGTGGGGCTGCGACGTGTTGATCTTTCGAGGCCGGGCATGACCCAGGAAAGTGTGTCTGGCCAGATGGGATCGAGCGTGTTGGGGTATGTGGTGCACCCCTGCAGGGAAGTTAATCTATTCGAATAGCCGTGATCTTCGGTAACAGGACGACTTGGAGTTGTATCTTGACCTTATGACAACTAGAACCGGATACTTAATAAAACACACCCTTCCAAGTGCCAGATACAACCGGTGATCGCTCTCTCACAAGGCGACGAGGGGAGGATCATCGGTTAGGATTATGCTATACGATGCTACTTGGAGGTCTTCAGTCTACTCTCTTCTATATGCTGCAAGACGGAGGCTGCCAGAAGCGTAGTCTTCGAAAGGATTAGCTATCCCCCCTCTTATTCTGGCTTTCTGCAGTTCAGTCCACCGATATGGCCCTTTACACATTTACCCATGCATATGTAGTGTAGCTTCTTGCTTGCGAGTACTTTGGATGAGTACTCACGGTTGCTTTCTCCCTCTTTTCCCCCTATCCCTTCTACCTGGTTGTCGCAACCAGATGTTGGAGCCCAGGAGCCAGACGCCACCTTCGACGACGACTCCTACTGCACCGGAGGTGCCTACTACTACGTGATGCCCGCTGACGACGACCAGGAGTAGTTAGGAGGATCCCAGGCAGGAGGCCTGCGCCTCTTTCGATCTGTATCCCAGTTTGTGCTAGCCTTCTTAAGGCAAACTTGTTTAACTTATGTCTGTACTCAGATATTGTTGCTTCCGCTGACTCGTCTATGATCGAGCTCTTGTATTCGAGCCCTCGAGGCCCCTGGCTTGTAATATGATGCTTGTATGAATTATTTTTTATTTGTAGAGTTGTGTTGTGATATCTTCCCGTGAGTCCGTGATCTTGATCGTACACGTTTGCGTGCATGATTAGTGTACGGTCAAATCGGGGGCGTCACATGGGAGTTCAGCACGGCCTGGTGCTGGTGCCGAGCGGCCTCGTCCTTGGCGGCCTATGCTTTCACCGCCTCCTGGGCCTTCTCGATGTCGGCCTGCTTCAGGACAAGCTCTTGCCTGCACTCCGCCAACAGATCCTGGGCGGTCTTCAGTTCCTCACAGGCCTGGCGGAACCATGCCTGCGTCTTGGCGACGCGCTCCTCGAGATCCACCTCCTCGTTGTCCACCGCCGCCATCCTGGACTTGGCCTTGTCCAGGCGGGCACGGTGAAGCGCCTGGAGCTTTTGGAAGTTGGCGCTCATGGCCTGGAGGAGCCGCTCTTCCTGGGAACCGCCACCACCGGCGCTCGGTTCGTCAACAACCTCAAGCCCGGCGGCGGCGAGCACCTCATCATCAAACACCTCACCCTCGGTGGGCGCCCTGGTGCTCGCCGTTCCCGGGAGGTGGACGAACAGGTCGTTGCTCACCTTCAGGTACTTGGTTGAGCCAGAGGCGGCGGAGGAGGAAGGTGGGTCGTCAACCGCCCCCTCCTTGGCAGTGGCCTTGCCGGCCTCCCCGGCAGGCCCCTTGCTGGCCTCCTCGGCAGCGGCCTTGCCGGTCTCCCCGGCCGGCCCCTTGGCGGCATCCTCAGCAGCACCCTTGGTGGCCTCCTCGGCGGCGATCTTGGCGGTCTCGGCCTCGGCGTCCCTGGCGACCTCCTCAATGATGGTGTCAATGTCCTCCCAGTCCGTCAGGGAAGGGTCTGGATACCGAGGAGGGGAATGAGGCAAAGCCAAGACCAAGGTTCAAAAAGAAGAAGCAAGAACAAGGACATAAGGCAAATAACTCACCCGTGCCGGGCTGGGGAGAAGTGGCCCCCTCCTCGCCAACATTCGGTGCCGGGACGGAGCCACCGGCGCCCGGGTTCGCCTCCTCCTCCTCCGTGCGCATGGGCTCGGTGCTTGGCACCCTTGCCGGGGACGCCCCTCGGGGCGGCGTGGTTGATGGGGGCGGCATGTTGGGGGTGAGACCCTCAGTGGCTCCTCCTGCTGCCGTTCTCCTCCTGCAACCACGGCAAGGTCAGTGCCAAGGGATCGTCCCTCAGCACACGTTGATGGGGAGCGAGTAGTGAACGCACGTTGGGGGCTGCTATCTGGGCTGCTCTCCACCACCAGTGGCGTACTCGAGGTGCCCGTCGGGGGCTGGCCGCCCGTCGAGGCCCCGGCCCTCTTTGCCACCCTTTGGGCCAGCATCTCCACATCCCTGCAAAGGTGAAAACAAGTCAAGAAAACCAGCGTGGTCTGAAGGAACGGAGATGATGAAGGGCAAGATGCTTACTCATCCTCCATCTCCTCTTCCGCTTCCTTCCTCTTCCTCCTTGGGCTGAGAGACCCAAGATCGAAGACGACCTCCGTGTCAACATCTGCGGGAGGAGAGGAAGGGGATGGAGTCCAGCGATGCTTGGACGAAGAAGAGGCGGTCGATTTCCTCTTCTCCACCACGGTCGTCACCACCTTCTTCGCTGTCGCGGCCCTCGTCAGGCGCACGAACTCCCCCTGGACCTTTTGCCGCTGCTCAGTCCTGCCAGGCCGGACTAGCTCGTCAGAGCTGGCCCGCCGCAGGACACGTCTTTTCCCTGTGACCGGAGGGTCATCAGCCCCGGCCTCTTCCTCAGTCAACTCCTCGACCACATCTTCGATAAAAGAGGCCCCGGCGCCAGCGCTGCTAGCCTCCCCAGAAGACTCTGCCCATCCGACAAGCTCCTCCTCCTCTGCGGCCGCCTCGGCCTTGTTCTCCACGTGGCCGATGCTGCCAACTTCCCTGGCGAGCGCCGCCTCCGCCGCCCTGGCGGTGATGTAGTCTAGCTCCTCCTTGGTAGTGTCCTTGATAAGCAGTGGCTCATCGCGGACATACCTTTCTGACAGGTTGTCAAAGAACTCCTGCACTTGCTCCGCCTCCGGCTCGGCCCAATTTGGGTTAGGGTCATGTGCATTGAAGTCCGGCATCATGGCGATGATGTCGGTTTGGCGAGAGTTGTTGCTCAGCGGGACCACTCCTGCCGGCAACCCGAACAGAGGCCCCTTGACGGCCTTGCCGGCTCTCTCACCCCTGCCGTCGTCACCCACATCGAGCTGGAAAAGCCGCTAACAAAAATGAGCGTGCCCCATCACCGTGAAGTTGTGCTTCAAGCCGGGGCGAAGCCTCATGATGTCGGCCGCGTTGCTGAAGAGCCAGGCCGGCTTCCCCTTGTTATGCAATGGGGCGATTCAGCGGCGGATGAACTCGGCCCCAATCATCTCAAGGGTGAGCCCGGCCATGGTGAGGTGATGGATTCTGGTAGTAGAGGTTGCTCCAGTCCTTGCGACGGACTGGCGGGCTCTGACGAACTTGGCGGAAATCCCGCGGATCCTGTTCCTCGATCCATAGCCACCAGCCCCGCCACTCCTCCCACCTCTCGTTCTGGGTGCCCTTCAGATACGTGCCCTTCTCCTGGGCCGTGGGATCCAGGTGACGCAGCCGGAGATGGCACCCCCTGCCTGGATACGGGGAAAGAAGTAGTGGCGGAAGAGTGCCGTACTGGGAAGCATTCCGGCGAAGCCCTCACAGAGGTGGGCAAAGAGGGCCATGCACGCCACTGCATTCGGCGTAAAATCAAGAAGATGGAAGCCGTAGGTGTGCATGATATCATTGAAGAAGTTGGAGAAAGGGGGGCAGAGCTCGCAGGAGAAGTAGTCAATGAAGAAAGGATACCGATTCGGGCCGGCCTCGGCAAAATCGGCAGGGATGATGTGCGTGGCCGGATGCCCCGTCGTCTTCGCCCCCCACAGAGGCATGAAGTGGTACCTGAGGTAGACCGCATCAACCGTCGAGGGGAAGAAGGCAAGCTGCGTCCGAAGCGCCATCGACTCGCTCTTCGGCATCTCCTTCTCCTCGACGTCTCTGGCCACTCCCTTGTCCTTACTGGTTTTGGGTGCCATGGTGGCCGAAAAAGAGGTGAAGAATCTGGAGCAGTGGGAGATTGAGAGCAATGGAGGCGCGGCAGCGACGGATGGAGGCGGGAGTTTCGGCTTTTTCGCTTGAGGAAGAAGGAGGGGGGCGGCGGTTCCGAAATTGGAGAGACACGGAGGGTAAATGAGCAGCGCGCCCGCGGTTTCCCCTTCTCTTATGGGGAAGGCGCGGGCCGCCTCTTTACCATTCACTGTGATGTGACACGTGAGGGCAGCAACCGCTCCACGCATGAACCCCACGTCACGCACGACCCCCGCGTCACGCATTCAACGCGGGTCGTGGGGAAGTGCGACGGGAGAGGAAGTTACAATAGTAAAACTCAGCCCCACATGCCCGCGTACCGTTTTGGGCCTAGCCCAACAACGCGTCACACTTATGTACGGCCCGGGCGCGAGGGCTCCTGTCGATGTACAAAAGTAGGGGCTCTCCTTTTTACCCCTCTATTTGTGCACGGGCAGTCCGAGCCGCACCCGCGACCACACTTAGCGGGGTAAAGGGGGTAAGCAGAAGCACAAGAATACCAGAGCAGCGCTCCAGCTAGGGGCGCAGAAGACGGAGAAGCAAAACGGGTTTTTCCCCGGCAACATCCTTGCCGGGGCGGCCTACGCAGCCCCGGCAAGAGCCTTGCCGAGGCAGCTCACCCAACGCCAACATCGCGGCCACCCTTGGGCCTAAGTGTACCGACACCATCGACAACATTGGACCAAGGCTTGGGAAGTACCTGCATAGTTGGCATGCAAATCTTTGTGGAAACCAGAAGCCCACAAGACTAGACATGACCAAAAGACAAGACAATCACAAGCCCCTTGCCAAGGATCCCCCAGAGGCCCCGACAAGGCTCCTTGCCGAAAATATATGCGGGACCACAACAAGACCTTGCCGCCCAGCTCAGCGGCCAACCCACCAATTGAGGCTAGTACCCACGTGACAGTACGTGGATGCTAATCCAGCTAGTCAAGCACCTACGTGGTGGCATGCAGATCTTCGTGAAAACCCTACCACCACGCCATCTCAGCAGCCTGCTAGCTTACGTGGTGCTGCATGCCTCGTTGTCCTGGACGCGCGTTGGAGTGAGGCGGAGCGACGACGGACGGGACGGGCCTTGTTGCCGTCCCAAATAAAGCAACGGGACACGTAAGGAGCGCATTTAATGAGTCTCGTCCCGTAATGACAGGCGATAAGCTTGAACACTGTATACCTTTCCACCTCCTGTGTGCCACTGTGGCGACCCCTTTTCACTATAAAAGGAGGCCCGAGGCGTACTGGAGAAGGATTCGAATCTTTTAGACTACGCACGCACCGCAGCTAGTTCAAAAGCCTAAGTACACTCAAATATACACCAAAGCAGGATTAGTGTATTATGCATCCTTGCGGCCCGTACCTAGGTAAACGATCTTTGTGCCGGCTGCCAGACCCGCTCTTTGCACAACCCCGCGCCCGTCAACCGTAGAAGGGATCCCAATGGTTACATAGGTGTCGTTTCCACCGACAGATCCAACATCACTTCCAGGTGCTTGCGGCCGCCGCCCAGCACGTGTTTGCTTGCCGATCTTGAACTCTAGCCTCGGTGGATCGTCCATGAGGTATGTAGCTCTCTTATCATTCTATGTCTCTTGTTTATCACATGTACCCAGGCCAGAGCTAATGCACCCTCGCTTGTCAGATGCCACTCCATTCCCTCCCCATCAATTGTCCTTGCCCATGTTTCTGATCCGGCGCCGCCGCGCACTATGGCTATGGATCGGGCACACAGGTCGCCGTGCCGAGGAAGCCGGGACAGCGCCACAGCGGCAGGTCTTCAAGCTGGGGTGTGATGATCCACAAGTATAGGGGATCTATCGTAGTCCTTTCGATAAGTAAGAGTGTCGAACCCAACGAGGAGCAGAAGGTTTTCAGCATTGTATTCTCTGCAAGCACTGAAATTATAGGTAACAGGTAGTTTTGTTATAAGATAATTTGTAAGAGCAACAAGTAACAAAAGTAAATAAAGTGTAGTAAGGTGGCCCAATCCTTTTTGTAGCAAAGGACAAGCCTAGACAAATTCTTATATAGAGAAAAGCGCTCCCGAGGACACATGAGAATTATCGTCAAGCTAGTTTTCATCATGTTCATATGATTCGCGTTCGGTACTTTGATAATCGGATATGTGGGTGGACCGGTGCTTGGGTGCTGCCCTTACTTGGACAAGCATCCCACTTATGATTAACCTCTATTGTAAGCATCCGCAACTACAACAAAATTATTAAGGTAAACCTAACCATAGCATGAAACATGTGGATCCAAATCAGCCCCTTACGAAGCAACGCATAAACTAGGGTTTAAGCTTCTGTCACTCTAGCAACCCATCATCTACTTATTACTTCCCAATGCCTTCCTCTAGGCCCAAATAATGGTGAAGTGTCATGTAGTCGACGTTCACATAACACCACTAGAGGAGAGACAACATACATCTCATCAAATATCGAACGAATACTAAATTCACATGACTACTAATAGCAAGAGTTCTCCCATGTCCTCAGGAAGAAACGTAACTACTCACAAAGCATATTCATGTTCATAATCAGAGGGGTATTAATAAACATATAGGATCTGAACATATGATCTTCCACCAAATAAACCAACTAGCATCAACTACAAGGAGTAATGAACACTACTAGCAACCCACATGTACCAATACCAGACTTGGAGACAAGAATTGGATACAAGAGATGAACTAGGGTTTGAGAGGAGATGGTGCTGGTGAAGATGTTGACGGAGATTGGCCCCCTCCCGATGAGAGGAGCGTTGGTGATGACGATGGCGATGATTTTCCCCTTCCGGAGGGAAGTTTCCCCGGCAGAACAACTCCGCCAGAGCCCTAGATTGGTTCCGCCTCGTGGCGGCGGAGTCTCATCCCGAAAGCTTGCTTATGATTTTTTTCTCATCGAAAGACTCCATATAGGAGAAGATGGGCATCGGAGGGCTACCATGGGGCCCATGAGGCAGGGGGCGCGCCCCCACCCTCGTGGGCAGGGTGTGGCCCCCTCTGGAACTTCTTGCGCTCAATATTTTTTATATATTCTGAAAATGACTTCCATGAAGTTCTAGGACTTTTGGAGCTGTGCAGAATAGGTCTCTAATATTTGCTCCTTTTCCAGCCCAGAATCCCAGCTGTCGGCATTCTCCCTCTTTATGTAAACCTTGTAAAATAAGAGAGAATAGGCATAAGTATTGTGACATAATGTGTAATAAAAACCCATAATGCAATAAATATCAATATAAAAGCATGATGCAAAATGGACGTACCAACTCCCCCAAGCTTAGACCTCGCTTGTCCTCAAGCGAAAGCCGAAATCGAAAAATATGTCCACATGTTTAGAGATAGAGGTGTAGATAAAAATAAAATACGGACATGAGGGCATCATGATCATTCTTAGAACAGCAACTTATATAATTCTTGTCATATGATCTCTTATGCTAGAGTAACAATTCAATCACAATTTCAACTATGAATCATAAACTCCATTGAAAACTAACAAACTATAATCTCAGTCATTGGAGCAATTATAACTTATCATAACATAGGAAAGAGTCAATGTAAGAGCTTTTCAGCAAGTCCACATACTCAACTATCATATAGTCTTTCACAATTGCTAACACTCACACAATACTTATGGGTATGGAGTTTTAATCGGACACAGAGAAAGATAGGGGCTTATAGTTTTGCCTCCCAAAATTTTACCTCAAGGGTAATGTCAACAATAATAGTTCATGAAAACTCACATCCAATTAGCCATATATACCAGGATCTTTCCAACATGTTGTGCTTGCCAAAAGATAAAATGTAAAAAGGAAGGGTGAAAATCACCATGACTCTTATGTAAGGTGGGAGATAAAAGTAAAAGATAGGCCCTTCGTAGAGGGAAGCAGAGGTTTTCATGCGCTTTTATGGTTGGATGCACAAAATCTTAATGCGAAAGAACGTCACTTTATATTGCCACTTGTGATATGGACCTTTATGATGCAGTCCGTCGCTTTTATTTCTTCCGTATCACACGATCGTATAAAGCTTATTTTCTCCCACACTAATAAGTCATACATATTTAGAGGGCAATTTTTATTGCTTGCACCGATGACAACTTATTGAGGGATCTTACTCAATCCATAGGTAGGTATGGTGGAATCTCATGGCAAAACTGGTTTAAAGGTGTTTGGAAGCACAAGTAGTATCTCTACTTGGTGCAAAGAATTTGGCTAGCATGAGGGGGAAAGGCAAGATCAATCATGTTGGATGATCCATGACAATATAATTTATCTCAGATGTAAGAAAATATAACCCATTACGTTGTCCTCCTTGTCCAACGTCAACTCTTTAGCATGCCATATTTTAATGTGTGCTCACAATCATAAAAGATGTCCAAGATAGTGTATCTATATGTGAAGACCTCTCTTTCTTTATTACTTCCTATTAATTGCAACGATGACCAAAACTATGTTTGTCAACTCTCAACAGCTTTTATTCACCATACTCTTTCTATGTGAGCTCATTACTCTCCATAAGATCCATATGATCTCTTTGTTTCTTTTTATTTCTTTCTCTTTTCTTTTATTCACTCAAGATTATGGCAAAATAATCAAGCCCTTAACTCAAAACTAATCTTTATTATATATAACTTACGGACTCGATTACATAGGAAGATCATAAAGCAAAACTCACAACTAGATCATACTGACACTTTATTCTACTAGATCAAAATATTATCAAAAGGATCGAACTAAGAAAAACGGTAAAGATGAACGTGATGGTGATACGATACCGGTGCACCTCCCCCAAGCTTGGCAGTTGCCAAGGGGAGTGCCCATACCCATGTGATTATATCTCTTTTGTCGGTGAAGAAGGTGGAGTTGTCGATAATGGATAGTCGCACATCGAGCATAGGAGGTCCTCCAACTTGCGGATAATTCCCTTGAGTGCGATGATGTGCTCCTTCAACAAAATATTTTCACGTGTGAGATACTTGTTTTGTATACGGGCTAACTCAATCATCTTGAAAGTCTCGATCTCAGTTGGCGTAAGAAGATTGTGATCAAGTTGAAGGATGTCTTCTGTTGCCGGAACTTGGTCCTTCGTGGTCTTCTTGATCCTTTCATCCTTGTTGATCTCCATAGGTTCTTCCCTCTTCAGCTCTATCTTCATTAGCCAAGCATCATTGTCACCATTGTTGGAGGAGGGAGACGACATAATGCCTGGCCTTGACAACCCTGACAGAAAACAGCTCGAAACAAAGACAAGAGATATTTGCGTGATACGGTGGTCAAAACCTCCGGGAGATTATATAATGAATTTTTACTAACCAAAATACGTAACGTGTAAGAAAACGGAGTCCGGAGAGCACACGAGGTGCCCACGAGGCAGGGGGCGCGCCCCCACCCTCGTGGAGCCCTCGTGTCCTTCCCGGACTGCTTCTTATTTTTCTATTTTCTAAATATTCCAAAACGGAGAAAAATTTCCATTAGAACTGTTTTGGAGTCGGTTTACTTACCGTACCACATACCTATTCCTTTTCGGAGTCTGAAACGTTCCGGAAAGTGTCCCTTATGTATTCCTCTGGGGTTACAGTTTCAATAACATTGGTTTCAACATTTATAGGATTACCTGAGATATAATGTTTGATTGTTTGGCCGTTCACCACCTTCGGATTTGTGCCTTCGAAGTTGTTGATTTTTATGGCACCGGAACGATAGACCTCCTCGATGACGTAAGGACCTTCCCATTTAGAGAGAAACTTTCCTACAAAAAATCATAAATGAGAGTTGTATAGCAATACATAATCACCTACATTAAACTCACGCTTTTGTATCCTTTTGTCATGCCATCTTTTAACTTTTTCTTTAAACAATTTGGCATTTTCATAGGCTTGGGTTCTCCATTCATCGAGTGAGCTAATGTCAAATAACCTTTTCTCACCGGCACGTTTGAAATCATAATTGCGCTTTTTAATAGCCCAATAAGCCTTATGTTCTAGGTCGAGAGGTAAGTGACATGCTTTTCCATAAACCATTTTATACGGAGACATACCCATAGTATTTTTATATGCAGTTCTATAGGCCCATAATGCATCATCAAGTTTCTTGGACCAATTCTTTCTAGATCTATTAACAGTCTTTTGCAAAATTAATTTGAGTTCCCTATTACTCAATTCTACTTGACCACTAGATTGTGGGTGATAAGGAGATGCAATTCTATGATTAACATCATACTTAGCAAGCATTTTACGGAAAGCACCATGAATAAAATGTGAACCACCATCAGTCATTAAATATCTAGGGACTCCAAACCTTGGAAAAATAACTTCTTTAAGCATCTTAATAGAGGTGTTATGATCAACACTACTAGTTGGAATAGCTTCTACCCACTTAGTAACGTAATCAACAACAACTAAAATATGTGTATATCCATTAGAGGCAAGAAAAGGTCCCATATAATCAAAGCCCCAAACATCAAACGGTTCAATAACAAGTGAATAATTCATAGGCATTTCTTTACGTCTACTAATATTAACAATTCTTTGACATTCATCACAAGATAAGACAAACTTACGGGCATCCTTGAAGAGAGTAGGCCAATAAAAACCGGATTGCAATACCTTATGTGCAGTTCTATCTCTAGCGTGGTGTCCTCCATAAGCTTCAGAGTGACACTTGTGTAGGATATGTTCATGTTCATGCTTAGGTACACAATGTCTAATAACACCATCTAATCCTTTATAAAGATGTGGGTCATCCCAAAAGTAATGTCTTAAATCATAGAAAAACTTTTTCTTTTGCTGGTATGTGAAACTAGGTGGTATAAACTTAGCAACAATGTAATTAGCATAATCAGCATACCATGGAGCAGTGTGAGAAGCATTTATGACATTTAATTGTTCATCAGGAAAGCTATCATCAATAGGTAGTGGGTCATCAAGAACATTTTCTAACCAAGACAAGTTGTCTGCAACGGGGTTCTCAGCTCCCTTTCTATCAATAATATGCAGATCAAATTCTTATAGCAAGAGAACCCATCTAATAAGTCTAGGTTTAGCATCTTTCTTTTCCATAAGATATTTACTAGCAGCATGATCCGTGTGAATAGTTACTTTAGAATCAACAATATAAGGTCTGAACTTATCACAAGCAAATACAACTGCTAAAAATTCTTTTTCAGTAGTGGCATAATTTCTCTGGGCATTATCCAGAGTTTTACTAGCATATTGAATAACATTTAATTTCTTATCAACTCTTTGCCCTAGAACAACACCTACAACATAATCACTAGCATCACACATAATTTCAAAGGGTAAATTCCAATCAGGTGGCTGAACAATAGGTGCAGAAATCAATGCTTCCTTAAGTATTTCAAATGCTTCTATGCAATCATCATAAAAGACAAAAGGAATATCTTTTTATAATAGATTAGTCAGAGGCCGAGAAATTTTTGAGAAGTCCTTAATGAACCTCCTATAAAAATAGACATGACCAAGGAAGCTTCTTATACCTTTAGTGTCCTTGGGGCATGGCATCTTTTCAATAGCATCAACTTTAGCTTTATCAACTTCAATACCTCTTTCAGAAATTTTGTGCCCCAAGACAATACCTTCATTAACCATAAAGTGGCATTTCTCCCAATTCAAGACAAGGTTACTTTTTTCACATCTCTGCAAAACTCGATCAAGATTTCTTAAGCAATCATCAAAAGATGATCCATAAACGGAGAAATCATCCATGAATACCTCACATATCTTTTCACAAAAATCAGAAAATATAGCCATCATGCATCTTTGAAAGGTAGCAGGTGCATTACATAAACCAAAAGGCATACGTCTATAAGCAAAAGTACCGAAAGGGCAAGTAAAAGTGGTCTTAGATTGATCATCAGCTGACACAGGTATTTGGGAGAAACCAGAATAACCATCTAGGAAGCAAAAATGTGTATGTTTGGATAATCTTTCTAGCATTTGATCAATAAAAGGTAAGGGGTAATGATATTTTTAGTAGCCTTATTTAATTTGCGGAAATCAATTACCATCCTATAACCTGTAATAATTCTTTGCGGGATCAATTCATCTTTATCATTAGGAACGACAGTAATACCTCCCTTCTTAGGAACACAATGGACAGGACTTACCCACTGACTATCAGCAACGGAATAAATTATACATGCCTCAAGGAGCTTTAGTATTTCTTTTCTTACCACTTCTTTCATCTTAGATTCAGCCGTCGTTGGTGATCAATAACTGGTTTGGCATCTTTTTCCAAATTTATTTTGTGTTGACATAGAGTGGGACTAATGCCCTTAAGATCATCAAGAGTATATCCAATAGTTGCACGGTGCTTCTTCAGAATTTTCAATAATTTTTCTTCCTACTTCTCTGAAAGGTTAGCACTAATAATAACAGGATATATCTTATTTTCATCAAGATAAGCATATTTAAGAGTATCAGGCAATGGTTTAAGCTCAAACACAGGATCACCCTTGGGTGGAGGAGGATCCCCTAAGATTTCAATAGGCAAGCTGTGTTTCAGAATAGGTCCCTGTTTAAAGAACACTTCATCTATTTCCCTTCCTTCATTCATATACATATCATTTTC
Organism: Triticum urartu; assembly: GCF_056163025.1. NCBI lineage: Eukaryota > Viridiplantae > Streptophyta > Magnoliopsida > Poales > Poaceae > Triticum > Triticum urartu. Next base: position 365,936,088 of record NC_141876.1, on the reverse strand, counting down.
ATGGTCTAGCAAATATTGTTCTAAAGGATCACTAGGAGGTACGGCAATAGAAGCAAGACCAATAATTTCATCTTTACTAGGCAATTCTTCTTCATGGTGTTGTCCACGAAATTTAGAAAAGTTGAACTCATGAGACATATCACCTAAACCAATAGTAATAACATCCTTTTTGCAGTCTATCCTATCATTAACAGTGTTTAAGAAGGGTCTACCAAATATAATGGGACAAAAGCTATCTTGTGGGGAACCAAGAACAAGAAAATCAGCAGGATATTTAGTTTTCCCGCACAAGACTTCAACATCTCTAACAGTTCCCATTGGTGAAATGGTATCTCTATTGGCAAGTTTAATGGTGACATCAATTTCTTCTAACTCGGCAGGTGCAATATTATGAATAATTTCTTTGTATAAGTCAATAGGTATTGCACTAGCACTAGCACCCATATCACACAAGCCATGATAACAATTATCTCCTATTTTAACCGACATAATAGGCATTCCTACCACAGGTTGATATTTATCTTTAGCACAAGGTTTAGCAATTCTAGCAGTTTCATCACAAAAATAAATAACATGCCCATCAATATTATCAGCCAAGAGATCCTTAACAATAGCAATATTAGGTTCAACTTTAACTTGCTCAGGAGGTGTATAGGTTCTAATATTGCTTTTACGAACCAAAGTTGAAGCTTTAGCACGATCTTTTATCCTAACAAGAAAAGGTGGTTTCTCGACATAAGCAGTTGGAATAATAGGATCATTATAAGTGACAGTCTTTTCTTCAACTTTAATAGGTGCAGCTACTTTTACTTCAATGGGAGGATGATATTTAAACCACTTCTCCTTAGGGAGATCACCATGAGTAGCAAAAGATTCACAGAAAGAAGCTACTATCTCAGAGTCAAGTCCATATTTAGTGCTAAATTTACAGAAAACATCGGTATCCATAAAAGATTTAACACAATGAAACTTAGGTGTCATACCTGACTCCTTACCTTCGTAGAGATACCAATCTTTAGAATTGCGTTTAATTCTTTCCAATAAATCCCATTTGAATTCAATAGTTTTCATCATAAAAGAGCCAGCACAAGAAGTATCGAGCATGGTGCGGTTGTTATCAGAAAGCCGAGCATAAAATTTTTGAATAATCATTTCTCTTGAGAGCTCATGATTGGGGCATGAATATAACATTGACTTAAGCCTCCCCCAAGCTTGAGCGATGCTTTCTCCTTCGCGAGGCCAAAAATTATATATATAATTACGATCATGATGAACAAGATGCATAGGATAAAACTTCTGATGAAATTCCAATTTCAATCATTTGTAGTTCCATGATCACATACCATCACATATCCTATACCATGTCAATGCGTCTCCCTCCAAAATAAAGGGAAGACCTTCTTCTTGATAACATCATCGGGCATACCCACAAGCTTAAATAATCTGCAAACTTCATCCACATATATTAGGTGCTCATCAGGATGTAATGTTTCATCTCCTGCAAAAGGATTAGCTAGCAGTTTTTCTATCATACCCGAAGGAATTTCAAAGCAGACATTTTCATTTTCAATAGTTTCAGTAGGTTGAGGAGCAACTCTATGATCTACTGGTCGGGGTGAAGATACCCCGAACAAGCCCCTCAAAGGATTACTTTCCATAGTAACAAGTGACAGTAAATTTCAGCACACTATATAAATTTTTCCATACCAAATTTCACCTACCAAAGGCGCTTCACTCCCCGGCAACGGCGCCAGAAAAGAGTCTTGATGACCCACAAGTATAGGGGATCTATCGTAGTCCTTTCGATAAGTAAGAGTGTCGAACCCAACGAGGAGCAGAAGGAAATGATAAGCGGTTGTCAGCAATGTATTCTCTGCAAGCACTGAAATTATAGGTAACATGTAGTTTTGTAATAAGATAATTTGTAACGAGCAACAAGTAACAAAAGTAAATAAAGTGCAGCAAGGTGGCCCAATCCTTTTTGTAGCAAAGGACAAGCCTGGACAAATTCTTATATAGAGAAAAGCGCTCCCAAGGACACATGGGAATTATCGTCAAGCTAGTTTTCATCACGTTCATATGATTCGCGTTCGGTACTTTGATAATCTGATATGTGGGTGGACTGGTGCTTGGGTGCTGTCCTTACTTGGACAAGCATCCCACTTATGATTAACCTCTATTAAAAGCATCTGCAACTACAACAAAAATATTAAGGTAAACCTAACCATAGCATGAAACATGTGGATCCAAATCAGCCCCTTACGAAGCAACACATAAACTAGGGTTTAAGCTTCTGTCACTCTAGCAACCCATCATCTACTTATTACTTCCCAATGCCTTCCTCTAGGCCCAAATAATGGCGAAGGTTCATGTAGTCGACGTTCACATAACACCACTAGAGGAGAGACAACATACATCTCATCAAAATATCGAACGAATACCAAATTCACATGACTAATAATAGCAAGACTTCTCCCATGTCCTCAGGAACAAACGTAACTAATCACAAAGCATATTCATGTTCATAATCAGAGGGGTATTACTATGCATATAGGATCTGAACATATGATCTTCCACCAAATAAACCAACTAGCATCAACTACAAGGAGTAATCAACACTACTAGCAACCCACAGGTACCAATCCCAGACTTGGAGACAAGAATTGGATACAAGAGATGAACTAGGGTTTGAGAGGAGATGGTGCTGGTGAAGATGTTGATGGAGATTGGCCCCCTCCCGATGAGAGGAGCGTTGGTGATGACGATGGCGATGATTTCCCCCTTCCGAAGGGAAGTTTCCCCGGCAGAACAGCTCCGCCAGAGCCCTAGATTGGTTCCGCCTCGTGGTGGCGGAGTCTCATTCCGAAAGCTTGCTTGTGATTTTTTCTCATCGAAAGACTCCATATAGCAGAAGATGGGCATCGGAGGGCCACCAGGGGGCCCACGAGGCAGGGGGCGCGTCCAGGGGGTAGGGCGCGCCCCCCCACCCTCGTGGGCAGGGTGTGGCCCCCCTCTGGAACTTCTTGCGCTCAGTATTTTTTATATATTCTGAAAATGACTTTCTTGAAGTTTCATGACTTTTGGAGCTCTGCAGAATAGGTCTCTAATATTTGCTCCTTTTCCAGCCCAGAATCGCAGGTGCCGGCATTCTCCCTCTTTATGTAAACCTTGTAAAATAAGAGAGAATAGGCATACGTATTGTGACATAATGTGTAATAACAGCCCATAATGCAATAAATATTGATATAAAAGCATGATGCAAAATGGACGTATCAGGGTGGAGGGGCATGAGAGAGACCAGAGGCCTGCCCAACTCGCCGGCGCCTCATCCTCCTCGCCATATCGTTGCCTTGGCCAACTGAGCATCAACCGACGACGTTTAAATGCGACCTCCTCCCTTTCTTCTTCTCAGGCAACGAGGCTTGAGGAGACGCTCAGCCCGCCTGGGGCGCAAGGAGCAGTAGGGGAAGACGCGGGCGCCTCAAATGGCGGCTGCTCTTCTCTGGCTTGGACCAGAACCCCGGTATGTTTTTCAGATTTAGGTCTTCAGAGAGAGTATGAGATGTCTGAGGCAAGAATTTTATCCACGCTTTTTTTCCTATTGCAATTTTTAGTATATTTTGGAATAGAAGGTTTGGAAATATTCCTCACAAAATTCAAAAAAAAATCCTTGCAAATTTAGGCCTGTAATTTACGTGTTTGTTACTCTTCAACATTCAGATCATTTTCTATATATAAGATTTTGTACAAATTGATTCAGAAGGTTTGTGCATAAGTTTTTTATCCAGAGGACCATGGAATATATTCGGAAAGCACCAGTTTTGTATTATGTGTGTGCGTCCAGTTAATCTTTCAAAATTTCTTGATACATCGGGTTTATAAAGGGCTATCTCACAAACACTTGACAGCAAGATAATTACTCCATGAAATTACCTCAACTGCATTTAATGGCTGATAAACAAGCTATTCTCCAAAATAAGATTGTTGCTTGCGCTGCTTACCACCTTCTCATTTCAGGCCCTCTGGCTATAATCATGGAAAAGATGGTGTTCGGAGCTATATCTTGGAAATATTTCTTGGCATTCCATTAAATTTCCGAGGTAACAATTTGCCATCGCTTCTACACCATAGTGTGTTCCATAAATACCCTGCATATGGTATTATAATTGTACTCTTTTCCTTTAGATAAGGTATATATTTTGATGTTTCAACGTTCTCCATATGCAGTTAGTGTATAGCTGCTGCTAATTGTTAACTTCTGTACTTCTTTAGAAAATGTTGCTGAAGGTAAGAGTAGGACAATGCTAGATATAACTGATGCTAATATGCTGCGGAAGGTAGAAATATGATGGCATGCACATAATGTCAGGATGATTAAGAGACTGGTTAAGGCCAGAAATAAATTGATTGGGTAACTAAATTAAGAAGTACTCCCTCCGTCTCAAATTAAGTATCTCACTTATTTTGGGGCCGAGGGAGTACTATCAACCTATCCTCCTTTAGGCTATCCTATTTCTCCTGTTGGAAATTATCATCTCCTATTTATTCTGTGAACTTCCGCACAAATGACACTCAGTTTTCAAGTTGTTCTTTCCATTTTCTTTAAGGAGCTCCTTCAATTAGTATGCCTGAATATTACAAATCTGTAAATTTGGTAGTTTGTTCATATATGTTTGACATGCCTTAAAGTTCTTGCTAAAAGGTTAAAAATGGAGGAGCTGTACATGGATGGCGAGAAGGCGGCCAGACCCGAGTTCGCATACCCCAATTGCTACGAGGACAATGAGGTCGCCTCCTTGTGTGCGCACGTAGAAGAGGAGCACCCATTGGCCTGGAAATATAATTTGCACAATGTTTTGGTCCGTCAAATGATTTCATATGTGCAAAAGAGTAGTAGGTTTTTGGCATCTTGGGGTAGAAAATGTTGATCGTGATACTTGGAAATAGAAAAAATAGCTTTTCACATTTGTTGCTATTGAATCCTGACTAGCAATGTATCACCCTCGGGCCTCACTAGCAATTATGTCACCTTCTTATTTGGTTGCAGGTTACTTGCCTTTTTTGTTTTTCAACCCATCTCTCTAAGAATTATAGTTTAGGTTTTGTGGGGCAGGTAAAAGAACCCAATACAATGCTCTTTGAGTTGATACTTTTTTTATATTCCGAGGCATGATTGTTGTGTGCCCTTCATACTGAAGATGATTATGGTGTTATTTGCTTTGAGAAAAGAAAGAGTCGGTTCGATGTGCGCTTCATATCATCACATGAAATGGAATAATCGAATAGGCTTATATATCATCATATCTGCACAAATAATCTCTTCTATGATTGTTAAACTCTTTAGTCTACTGTTGTTAGATGATGAACTTATGCTATTTTATGCCAAGTAGTTAAATTTGCATGCACCTTCTCATCGACCATTCTTAGATTTTGCAACTGTGGCCCATATGGCCATGCTAATTAGTGCTGGCCATGATCAGGAATAAGTTTATACAGATTTTGATTTGCATGTTATTTTGTCCAACACGAAACGCACCAATGGTGCTATTGTTATGTTTATTTTCACTTCATAAAAAAATAATACGTACAACATCTGCTTGAAGTTGTAACTGTAACAGCATGTCTGCATTGGATAATTTCTTGGACTCGTGTACAGTAGCTTGCCTGATCTTTTCTTGGCATGCCAAAAAAATTCTTCTCAAAATAAGCCCATAGGAAATATAATTAGGCATCTTCAACTACAAAAGTTTCTTTCAACAAGATTTTCCATGTTGATATATCTGGATGGTATGAGTTTCAAAAGATTTTCTTAGAGACCTTAGGTAAATTTGGCTATAATGGCCCTCCAGATCTTAGGAATGATCCTGCAAAATTCCTATGTATCCTTGGCTATGTCTCAGTTTCACATGAATTTATACATACCGTCTAGCTCATTTTTGTGCCTTTTTTTTGGAATTCCTATGCATTTCTGACCAATGTGAGTTTTCTCTTACAATCTGGAGAGTCATTAAGATTGTTGATATATTATAAATAACCAACTGATAATAGAAGAGTTCAATGGTTTATCACGTTCTGCAATTAGCATTCATTAGGAACCAAGACGGTAATCCTCCAAACTTTTCAGCAACTTCCTATGTTTTTTTGCACGTAGGCACAATAAAAAGTTGATAGAAACACTACTTAAAAAAATTAAAGGCCTCATTTACTGGTTTACACATGTTTGTTAGGTATACGTATATTTTTAGAACCAGAATATGCGTTTTATAAACACCTTTTTTTAACACACACCAAAGTATTTTTATTATTTTGCATAAGGATCTAACGTCTTAGCGTACATATTTGCTCAAACAGGAGATTACTAAAAAAGTACACATATTTTCAAGGAGACCTAATTTTGAATGGGGCTCTATGCTAACAAATTATAATGTGTATATACATCTCATGTAGACAACAAGCCATCATTTTTCCTATTAAAGAAAATTAAATTTGTTGTCATATGTGCTTGCCCACAATAATAAACCAACTGAGTCATGGATTTTGTTCTGATTGCAACTTTGTGCTACCAAATTAAAATTTGTATATACATCTCATTGTAGACAACAAGCCACTGCTTTTTTCTTAAAAAGAGATTAAATTTGTTGTCATATGTGCTTGCCCTCAACTAAAGCAACAAACCATAGATTTCAATGTGCACATGAATTTAGCGGGTCTCTGCACCATTTGAGACTTTATACAATCAAATAAGAATATGTGATATCATTGTACACAACAACACATCATTTTTTTGGCCAAAGGATATTTCATTTATTATCAGAAGTGCTTTCCCGGACATATATTTTGTTTAAATTGAGACTCTATGCTATCAAGTTAAAATGTTTATATTCATCTCATTGTACACAACAATCTACCATTTTCCTATTAGACGGGATTAAACCATGGAATTTATTTTCATCGCGGACATGGCTTTAGCGTGCACGGGTCCACTAGTTTTATAAGAAATGATGGCATATTATAAAATCTGACCTTCTACCGATGTTTCATGACTTTTTCAATGATCAACTGCAGCTCTTTCATCTCAACTTTGGAACAATTACATTGTTACCAAAGGAGAAGGTAGTGCACATTGAGTAGTGTGAAGGAAATATGCCCTAGAGGCCGGAGAGGTGTCTCGGTCATGTCTACATAGTTCTCGAACCCGTAGGGTCCGCACGCTTAACGTTTGATGATGATTTTGTATTATATGAGTTATGTGATTTGGTGACCGAATGTTGTTCGGAGTCCTGGATGAGATCATAGACATGACGAGTAGTCTTGAAATGGTCGAGAGGTAAAGATTCATATATAGGACGATGATATTCGGACAACGGAAGTGTTCTGGGGGTACTGGGTACATATAGGGTCACCAGAAGAGGTTCCGGGCACCCCCCGGCAACTATATGGGCCTAATGGGCCAAGAGGGGAACAGACCAACCCCTTAGGGGCTGGTGCGCTCCCATATAGGCTGAATAGGAGGAGAAGGAAAGAGGGAGAAGGGAGAAGGAAGGGGAGGGATTCGGCCTCCCCCTTCCTTCCCTCTTCCCTCCTCCTTCCTTCCCCCTCCAGAAGATATGGAAGGGGGGAGGCCGAATTGGGGTGGCGCCCAAGTAGGATTCCTCCTACTTGGGGCGCCCCCTTGGTTGCCTCTCATCCCCTCCAACCTATATATATGTGGAGGGGGCACTGCTAGAACACACAACAATGATTGTTAGCCGTGTGCGGCGGCCCCCTCCATAGTTTACGCTTCCGGTCATATTGTCGTAGTGCTTAGGCGAAGCCCTGCGCGGATCACTTCACTATCACCATCACCACGCCGTCGTGCTGACGAAACTCTCCCTCAACATTTTGCTGGATCAAGATTTTGAGGGACGTCATCGAGTTGAACGTGTGCAGAACTCGAAGGTGTCGTACGTTCGGTGCTTGATCGTTCGGAACAATAAGAAGTTCGACTACATCAACCACGTTGTCAAACGCTTCCGCTTTCGGTTTATGAGGATATGTGGAGACACTCTTCCCCTCTCATTTATATACATCGCCTAGATAGATCTTGCGTGGGCGTAGGATTTTTTTTTTGAAATTGCATGCTACGTTCCCCAACAGTGGCATTTGAGCCAGGTCTATGCGTAGATGATATGCACGAGTAGAACACAACGTGTTGTGGGCGGTGATCATCATACTACTTACCACCAATGTCTTATTTTGATTCGGCGGTATTGTTGGATGAAGCGGCCTAGACCAACCTTACATGACCATGTTCATGAGACCGGTTCCACCGACAGACATGCAACTAGTTTTGCATAAAGGTGGCTGGCGGGTGTCTGTTTCTCCAACTTTAGTTGAATCGAATTTGACTGCGGCCGGTCCTTGTTGAAGGTTAAAACAACAAACTTGATAAATCACCATTGTGGTTTTGATGCGTAGGTAAGAACGGTTCTTGCTAGAAGCCCGTAGCAGCCATGTAAAACTGGCAACAACAAAGTAGAGGATGTCTAACTTGTTTTTGCAAGGCATGTTCTGCTGTGATATGGTCAAGACATGATGTGATATACGTTATTGTATGAGATGATCATGTTCTGTAAAAGTTATCGGCAACCGACAGGAGCCTTATGGTTGTCTCTTTATTGTATGAAATGCAAACGCCATGTAATTGCTTTACTTTATCACTATGCGTTAGCGATAGTTGTAGAAGCAATAGTTGGCGAGACGACCACGACGGTACGATGGAGATCAAGGTGTCGAGCCGGCGACGATGGAGATCATGATGATGCTTTGGAGATAGAGATCAAAAGCACAATATGATGATGGACATATCATGTCACATATTTTGATTGCATGTCATGTTTATCTTTTATGCATCTTATTTTGTTTAGTACGACCGTAGCATTATAAGATGATCCCTTAACTAAATTTCAAGGTATAAGTGTTCTCCCTGAGTATGCACCGTTGCGAAAATTCATCGTGTTGAGACACCATGTGATGATCAGGTGTCATAGACTCTACGTTCACATACAACGGGTGCAAGACAGTTTTGCACATGCGGAATAATCGGGTTAAACTTGACGAGCCTGGCATGTACAAACATGGCATCGGCACACTTGAGATCGAAAGGTTGAACATGAATCATATAGTAGATATGATCAACATGGAGATGTTTGAAGGAAATATGCCCTAGAGGCAATAATAAATTTCTTATTTATATTTCCTTATATCATGATAAATGTTTATTATTCATGCTAGAATTGTATTAACTGGAAACTTGGTACATGTGTGAATACGTAGACAAACAGAGTGTCACTAGTATGCCTCTACTTGACTAGCTCGTTAATCAAAGATGGTTAAGTTTCCTAACCATAGACATGAGTTGTCATTTGATGAATGGGATCACATCATTAGAGAATGATGTGATTGACTTGACCCATCCGTTAGCTTAGCACTATGATCATTTAGTTTATTGCTATTGCTTTCTTCATGACTTATACATGACTATGAGATTATGCAACTCCCGAATACCGGAGGAACACTTAGTGTGCTATCAAATGTCACAACGTAACTGGGTGACTATAAAGATGCTCTACAGGTGTCTCCAATGGTGTTTGTTGAGTTAGCATAGATCGAGATTAGGATTTGTCACTCCGTGTATCGGAGAGGTATCTCTGGGCCCTCTCGGTAATGCACATCACTATAAGCCTTGCAAGCAATGTGACTAATGAGTTAGTTGCGGGATGTTGCATTACAGAACGAGTAAAGAGACTTGCCGGTAACGAGATTGAACTAGGTATTGAGATACCGACGATCGAATCTCGGGCAAGTAACATACCGATGACAAAGGGAACAACGTATGTTGTTATGCGGTTTGACCATAAAGATCTTCATAGAATATGTAGGAACCAATATGAGCATCCAGGTTCCGCTATTGGTTATTGACCGGAGATGAGTCTCGGTCATGTCTACATAGTTCTCGAACCCGTAGGGTCCGCACGCTTGACGTTCGATGACGATTGGTATTATGAGTTTATGTGTTTTGATGTACCGAAGGTAGTTTAGAGTCCCAGATGTGATCACAGACATGACGACGAGTCTCGAAATGGTCGAGACATAAAGATTGATATATTGGACGATGTTATTCGGACACCGAATGAGTTCCGGGGTCACCGGATAAATATCAGAGTGCCGGGGGTTATCGGAAACCCCCGAGGGGGACTAATGGGCCAACATGGGCCTTGTGTGAGAGAGGAGAGGGCCCTAGGGCTGGCCGCTCCCCCCCTTGAGGAGTCCGAATTGGACTAGGAGGGGGCGGCGCCCCCTCCCTTTCCTTCTCCCTCTCCCCCCTCCTTCCTTCCCCCTCTCTTCCCTTGTTGGAAACCTACTAGGAATAGGAATCCTATTCCTAGTAGGAAACCTACTTGGGGGGGGGGCGCCCCATGAGGACCGCCTGGCCTCCCCCTTTGCTCCTTTATATACGGGGGAAGGGGGCACCCTAGAACACACAAGTTGACACTTGTCTTAGCTGTGTGCGGTGCCCCCTTCCACAGATTTCCACCTCAGTAATATCATTGTAGTGCTTAGGCGAAGCCCTGCGTCGATAACTTCATCATCACCGTCATCACGCCGTCGTGCTGACGAAACTCTCCCTCGGCCTCAACTGCGTCAAGAGTACGAGGGACGTCGCCGAGCTGAACGTGTGCAGATCGCGGAGGTGTCGTGCGTTCGGTACTTGATCCATTGGATCACGAAGACGTTCGACTACATCAACCACGTTACTTAACGCTTCCGCTTTCGGTCTACGAGGGTACGTGGACACACTCCCCCCTCTCGTTGCTATGCATATCCAAGATAGATCTTGCGTGAACGTAGGTAAATTTTTTGAAATACTGCGTTCCCCAACAATGGCATCCAAGCCAGGTTTATGCGTAGATGTTATTTGCACGAGTAGAACACAAAGGAGTTGTGGGCGTGGGTATATACATATTGCTTGCCGTCACTAGTTGATTCTTGATTCGGCGGTATTGTTGGATGAAGCGGCCCGAACCGACATTACATGACCGCATTCATGAGACTAGTTCTACCGACGTGCTTTGCACACAGGTGGCTGGCGGGTGTCTGTTTCTCCAACTTTAGTTGAATCAGATTCAATGAACAGGGTTCTTTCTGAAGATCAAAAATCAATTACTATACCACGTTGTGGTTTTTATGCCGTAGGTAAGAATGGTTCTTGCTAAGCCCGTAGAAGCCACGTAAAACTTGCAACAACAAAGTAGAGGACGCCTAACTTGTTTTTGCAGGGCATGTTGTGATGTGATATGGTCAAGACGTGATTATATAAATTATTGTATGAGACGATCATGTTTTTTAACACATTTATCGGCAACTGGTAGGAGCCATATGGTTGTTGCTTTATTGTATGAAATGCAGTTGCCGTGTAATTGCTTTACTTTATCACTAATCGGTAGCGATAGTCGTGGAAGCAATAGTTGGCGAGACGACACCGATGCTTCGATGGAGATCAAGGTGTCAAGCCGGTGACGATGGTGATCATGACGGTGCTTTGGAGATGGAGATCAAAAGGCACAAGATGATGATGGCCATATCATATCACTTATTTGATTGCATGTGATGTTTATCCTTTATGCATATTATTTTGCTTAGTACGGCGCTAGCATTATAAGATGATCTCTCACTAAATTTCAAGGTACAAGTGTTCTCCCTGAGTATGCACTATTGCGATAGTTCATCGTGCCGAGGCACCATGTGATGATCGGGTGTGATAAGCTCTACGTTCACATACAACGGATGCAAGCCAGTTTTGCACATGCAGAATACTCGGGTTAAACTTGACGAGCCTAGCATATGTAGATATGGCCTCAAAACACTGAGACCGAAAGGCCGAGTGTGAATCATATAGTAGATATGATCAACATAGTGATGTTCACCATTGAAAGCTACTCCATCTCACGTGATGACCAGACATGGTTTAGTTGATATGGATCACGTGATCACTTAGATGATTAGAGGGATGTCTATCTAAGTGGGAGTTCTTAAGTAATATGATTAATTGAACTTAGATTTATCATGAACTTAGTCCTGATAGTATTTGCATATCTATGTTGTAGATCAATTGCTCGCGTATAGCTTCCCCGTTTTATTTATGATATGTTCCTAGAGAAAACTATGTTGAAAGATGTTAGTAGCAATGATGCGGACTAGCTCCGTGATTTGAGGATTATCCTCATTGTTGCACAGAAGAATTATGTCCTTGATGCACCGCTAGGTGACGGACCTATTGCAGGAGCAGATGTAGACATTATGAACTTTTGGAAACTTGGTATGATGACTAATTGATAGTTTAGTGCGCCATGCTTTACGGCTTAGAACAAGGAATTCAAAAATGTTTTGAACGCCATGGAGCATATAAGATGTTCCAAGAGCTGAAATTGGTATTTTAGACTCATGACCGAGTCGAGAGGTATGAGACCTCTGACAAGTAATTTGCCTACAAGATGGAGGAGAATAGTTCAACCATTGAGCATGTGCTCAGAATGTGTAAGTACAACAATCGCTTGAATCAAGTGGGAGTTAATCTTCCAGATAAGATAGTGATTGACAGAGTTCTCTAGTCACTATCACCAAGTTACTAGAACTTCGTGATGAATTATAATATGTAAGGGATGACGAAAACGATTCCCGAGCTCTTCGCGATGCTGAAATCAGCGAAGGAGAAATCAAGAAAAGCATCAAGTGTTGATGGTTGACAAGACCACTAGTTTCAAGTAAAAGGGCAAGGGAAAGAAAGGGAACTTCAACAAGAATGGCAAGCAAGTTGCCACCACCATGAAGAAGCCCAAAGCTAGACCCAAGCCTGAAACTGAGTGCTTCTACTACAAAGGAAATGGTCACTGGAAGTGGAACTGCCCTAGATACTTGGCGGATAAGAAGGATGGAAAAGTGAACAAAGGTATATTTGATATACATGTTATTGATGTGTTCTTTACTAGTGTTATAGCAACCCCTAAGTATTTGATAATGTTTCAGTTGCTAAGAGTAATAACTTGAAACGGGAGTTGCAAAATAAACATAGACTAGTTAAGGGAGAGGTGATGATGTGAGTTGGAAGTGATTCCAAGGTTGATAAGATCACCATCGCACACTCCCTTTACCTTCGGGATTAGTGTTGAACCTAAAATAAATATTATTTGGTGTTTGTGTTGAGCATAAATATGATTGGATCATGTTTATTGCAATACGGTTATTCATTTAAGTCAAAGAATAATTGTTGTTCTATTTACATGAATAAAACCTTCTATGGTCATACACTCAATGTAAATGGTTTATTGAATCTCGATCGTAGTGATACATATATTAATAATATTGATGCCAAAAGAAGCAAAGTTAATAATGATAGTGCAACTTATATGTGGCACTGCCATTTAGGTCATATTGGTGTAAAGCGCATGATGAAGAAATCCCATGCTGATGGACTGTTGGAATCACTTGATTATGAATCACTTGATGCTTGTGAACCATGCCTCATGGGCAAGATGACTAAGACTCCATTCTTTGGAACAATGGAGCGAGCAACAGACTTGTTGGAAATAATACATACTGATGTGTGCGGTACAATGAGTGTTGAGGCTCGCGTCGGGTATCATTATTTTATGACCTTCACATATGATTTGAGCAGATATGGTTATATCTACTTGATGAAACATAAGTCTGAAACATTTGAAAAGTTCAAAGAATTTCAGAGTGAAGTGGAAAATCACTGTAACAAGAAAATAAAGTTTCTACGATTTGATCGTGCAAACAAATATTTGAGTTACGAGTTTGGTCTTCATTTGAAACAACGTGGAATAGTTTCGCAACTCACGCCACCTGGAACACCACAATGTAATGGTGTGTCCGAACGTCATAACCGTACTTTATTAGATATGGTCCAATCTATGATGTCTCTTACCTAATTACCCCTATCATTTAGCGATTATGCATTAGAGACAGCTGCATTCATGTTAAATAGGGCACCATCTAAAAATCCGTTGAGACGACACTGTATGAACTGTAGTTTAGCAAGAAACCTAAGTTGTCGTTTCTTAAAGTTTGGGGTTGTAATGCTTATGTGAAAACTTTCAGCCTGATAAGCTCAAACCCAAATCTAAGAAGTGTGTCTTCATAGGATACCCAAAAGAATTTTTGGGTACACTTTCTATCACAAATCTGAAGGCAAGATCTTTGTTGCTAAGAGTGGATCCTTTCTAAAGAAGGACTTTCTATCGAAAGAAGTGAGTGGGAGGAAAGTAGAACTTGATGAGGTAATTGTACCTTCTCCCGCATTGGAAATTAGTTCATCATAAAATCAGTTCCAGTGATGCCTACACCAATTAGTGAGGAAGTTAATGATGATGATCATGAAACTTCTGAGCAAGTCACTACCGAACCTCGTAGGTCAACCAGAGTACGTTTCGCACCAGAGTAGTACAGTAATCTTGTTCTGTAAGTCATGTTACTAGAACATGATGAACCTACGAACTATGAGGAAGCAATGATGAGCCCAAATTCCGCGAAATGGCTTAAGGCCATGAAATCTGAGATGGGATCCATGTATGAGAACAAAGTATGGGCTTTGATTGACTTGCCCGATGATCGGTGAGCCATTCAGAATAAATGGATCTTCGAGAGGAAGACGGACACTAATAGTATTGTTACTATCTTCAAAGCTCGAATTGTCGCAAAAGGTTGTCGACAAGTTCAAGGTGTTGACTACGATGAGATTTTCTCACTTGTATCGATGCTTAAAAGTCTGTCCGAATCATGTTAGCAGTTGCCGCATTTTATGAAATCTGGCAAATGGATATCAAAACTACATTCCTTAATGGATTTATTAAAAAAGAGTTGTATATGATGCAACCAGAAGGTTTTGTTAATCCTAAAGATGCTACTAAAGGAGCAAAGTGTGTCTTCATAGTGATCTAGGAGTAGATCACTGGATAGCGGTTAAAATTATCCTGAGAGGACTAAGGAAATGTTTCTCGGTTATGGAGGTGATAAAAGAGTTCATCGTAAAAAGTTACGTCGATGCAAGCTTTTGACACCGATCTAGATAACTCTAAGTCTCGATCTAGATACATATAGAAAGTGGGAGCAATTAGCTAGAGTAGCGCTGTGCAGAGTATTCTAGACATAGAAATTTGCAAAATACATACGTCTCTGAATGTGGCATACCCGTTGACTAAACTTCTCTCATAAGCAAAACATGATCACTCTTTGGTTGTTAATCACATGGCGATGTGAACTAGATTATTGACTCTAGTAAACCCTTTGGGTATTAGTCACATGGAGATGTGAACTAATCACATAAACATGTGAACTATTGGTGTTAAATCACATGGCGATGTGAACTAGATTATTGACTCTATTGCAAGTGGGAAACTAAAGGAAATATGCCCTAGAGGCAATAATAAAGGTGTTATTTATATTTCCTTATATCATGATAAATGTTTATTATTCATGCTAGAATTGTATTAACCGGAAACTTAGTACATGTGTGAATACATAGACAAACAGAGTGTCACTAGTATGCCTCTACTTGACTAGCCCGTTAATCAAAGATGGTTAAGTTTCCTAACCATAGACATGAGTTGTCATTTGATGAACGGGATCACATCATTAGAGAATGATGTGATTGACTTGACCCATCCGTTAGCTTAGCACTATGATTGTTTAGTTTATTGCTATTGCTTTCTTCATGACTTATACATGACTATGAGATTATGCAACTCCCGAATACCGGAGGAACACTTAGTGTGCTATCAAACGTCACAACATAACTGGGTGACTATAAAGATGCTCTACAGGTGTCTCTAATGGTGTTTGTTGAGTTCGCATAGATCGAGATTAGGATTTGTCACTCTGTGTATCGAAGAGGTATCTCTGGGCCCTCTCGGTAATGCACATCACTATAAGCCTTGCAAGCAATGTGACTAATGAGTTAGTTGCGAGATGCTGCATTATGGAACGAGTAAAGAGACTTGCCGGTAACGAGATTGAACTAGGTATTGAGATACCGACGATTGAATCTCAGGCAAGTAACATACCGATGACAAAGGGAACAACATATGTTGTTATGAGGTTTGACCGATAAAGATCTTCGTAGAATATGTAGGAACCAATATGAGCATCCAGGTTCCGCTATTGGTTATTGACCAGAGATGAGTCTCTATCATGTCTACATAGTTCTCGAACCCGTAGAGTCGCATGCTTAACGTTCAATGACGATCGGTATTATGAGATTATGTGTTTTGATGTACCGAAGGTAGTTCGGAGTCCCGGATGTGATCACGGACAAGACGAGGAGTCTCGAAATGGTCGAGACATAAAGATTGATATATTGGATGATGCTATTCGGACACCGAATGAGTTCCGGGGTCACCAGATAAATATCAGAGTGCCGGGGGTTATCGGAAACCCGGGGGAACTAATGGGCCAACATGGGCCTTGTGAAAGAGAGATGAGAGGGCCCTAGGGCTGGCCGCGCCCCGCCCCCTTGAGGAGTCCGAATTGGACTAGGAGGGGGCGGCGCCCCCTCCCTTTCCTTCTCCCTCTCTCCCTCTCCTTCCATCCCCCTCTCTCCCCTTGTTGGAAACCTACTAGGAATAGGATTCCTATTCCTAGGAGGAATCCTACTTGAGGGCACGCCCCATGAGGGCTGGCCGGCCTCCCTCTTTGCTCCTTTATATACGGGGGCAGGGGGCACCCAAGAACACACAAGTTGACAGTTGTATTAGCCGTGTGCAGTGCCCCCCTCCACAGATTTCCACCTCGGTCATATCGTTGTAGTGCTTAGGCAAAGCCCTGCGTCGGTAACTTCATCATGACCGTCATCACATCGTCGTGCTGAAGAAACTCTCCCTCGGCCTCAACTGGATCAAGAGTACGAGGGACGTCGCCGAGCCGAACGTGTGCAGATCGCGGAGGTGTCGTGCGTTCGGTACTCAATCGGTTGGATCGCGAAGACGTTCGACTACATCAACCACGTTACTTAACGCTTCCTCTTTCGGTCTACGAGGGTATGTGGACACACTCTCCCCTATCGTTGCTATGCATCTCCTAGATAGATCTTGCGTGATCGTAGGTGAAAGAACATGCGGTGCCCCCATGTTTGGTTTTGGTAATTGATGATAATCTCTATGGACTAATGGTTGCCTTGAGTTATATTTGAAGGTTTTGTCCATAGGCTTTTCTTGGAGTACATGTGTTGGTTTCAAGGAGAGTTTGCGTCGACCAAGACATCATCCAAATGAAGAGAATTGGAAAGATTCAAGGTTTATCAAGATTAAGTCAAGAATGAATCAAGTTGATCAACACACAAAGCATACAAGATGTATTGAGGGATCAAGTGATCCCAAGGGATGGTAAGCATTGTCCATTATGCTTTGTTTGCTAACCCATGGTTTTCGTGAGAGTTCTTTGTGGGGTTAGGTTGCGATGTGCAAGTTCAAGTGGAGCATCATGAAGAGATCAAATGCTTGAAGCTTCCCGTCCATTGTGGTAACAATGGATTCATGAAGATGTGTGGAAGAGTGGCTCACCCATAATGGAGTATGGGGAGCAATCAACTAGTCTTCATCGAGCCAACGCAATCAAGAAAGGTGGTCCAACTTGAGGGAGTCAAGATCGTCATCATCTAGCTCAAGTGGACCATGTGCAAGCCAAAGGTTTGCCCTTGATAGGTTTTCTATTTTTCCGGTCTCATGGTGGTAGTTGGGAGACCAGGTTATAGGATCGATTGCCATACTATCAAGGGGGGCTCTCAATGAGTAGCTTTATCGTATCGTTTGTAGAGAGCTCAAACCTTTGCATCCTTGCATCATCTTTATTGGTTCTTGTTTGGTTCGCTTTGTGAGTCTTAGAGCTTATGGTCATCTTGATGATAAGCTCGAGTTCATCAAAAACGGAGTTCACATGCATCTTCTATGATGTTTTCGATGTTGGAGGTTTTGCCGTTTCTTCTCGGTTGGAGGTTTCACTCCTCTATTTGTTAGGCATACCTCCCTAGCCTCTTCTTACTATAACTTTCAACAAGCTTCTCGGTTGGTTGTTTTTATGCTACTCGTCGTCTTGTATCCAACAAGCTTGAGTTTGCTCAATTCGGAGCTCTTATGAAGAAGTTATGACAGTTCTGGTTTTCTCCCTGCGGTAGTACCGCGGTCGGCAGCGGTAGTACCGCTTGTAGCGTCAAGCGGTAGTACCGCTCTACTACCGCCTCGATTTTGGGTCCTGCACTTTTCGTGTCGGATTTAGCAGTAGTTGCACGACAATAAGGCACGGTAGTTCCGCCTACCGCCTATAAGCGGTGGTACCGCTCCGGTCGGGCGGTAGTACTACTACTGCATTACTGCCGCCGTACTCTGCTCTGCCCTTCTGCTTTTGGTCCCGTGTTCTGCTCCTCCAGCGGTAGTACTGCTGGGATGAGCGGTAGTACCGCTTATATGCGGTACTACCGCCCCAAGGTTCATGTTTTGTTGCTCCTTTTCCCTGCTTCTTCCGCCCGAGCGGTAGTACCGCTCGTGTGCGGGCTGAGCACATAACGGTTGGATTTTTTCCCTCCTATAAAAGGGGGTCTTCTTCCCCAATGAACCTTATCATTTGAGATCGTGTTATTCCCCCATTGTTGACCTTCTTCGAGCTTGCTAACTCTCAATCCCTCCATGGTTTCTTGCTAGTTTTTGAGGGAAAAGAGAGAGGAGATATAGATCCACATTTCCACCGATCAATTTCTCCTCTATGTGAGGGGAACCCATTGGATCTAGATCTTGGAGTTCTTCATGTTCTCTTCTTCGTTCTTCCTCTCATTTTCCTCCCTAGCATTTGTTGCTTCGGTGGGATTTGGGAGAGAAGGACTTGGGCACTCTGTGTGCCCTTGCCATTGCATTTGGTGCATCGGTTTGAGTTCTCCACGGTGATACGTGGAAGTTACAAGTTGAGAATCTTATTACTCTTGGGTGCTTGGTACCCTTGAGATTGTTCCTCTTGGGTGCTTGGGCGCCCTAGACGGTTGAGGTCACCTCGAAGCCATATTCCATTGTGGTGAAGCTTCGTGGTGTCATTGGGGAGTTAACCCCAACCTTTGTGGTGTTCGGAGCTCAATCATTGTGGTGTAAAGCTCCGGGCAAGCGTCAGGGTCTCCAATTAGGTTGTGGAGATCGCCCCGAGCAATTTGACGGGTTCCGGTGACCGCCCCCAAGGGTTGCCAAAGTGTAGGGGTTCGGTGACCGCCCCCAAGGGTTGCCATTTGTACGAGTTGGTGACCGCCCTCAAGGGTCCCTTAGTGGAATCATGGCATCTTGCATTGTGCGAGGGCGTGAGGAGATTACGGTGGCCCTGGTGTCTTCTTGGGGAGCATTGTGCCTCCACACCGCTCCAAACGGAGATTAGCATCCGCAAGGGTGTGAACTTCGGGATACATCATCGTCTCCGCATGCCTCGGTTATCTCTTACCCGAGCCCTTTACTTATGCACTTTACTTTGTGATAGCCATATTGTTTCTTGTCTTATATCTTGCTATCACTTAGTTGTTTATCTTGCTTAGCATAAGTTGTTGGTGCACATGGGTGAGCCTAGTTGTTGTAGGTTTTGTGTTTGTCAAATTAACCGCTAGGTTTATTCCGCATTTGTTCAAGCCTAAACCATAATTATTTTAAAGCGCCTATTCGCCCCCCCTCTAGGAGACATCCTCGATCTTTCAGTAGGTAATTTTTTTGAAATATTGTGTTCCCCAACAATGTTCGCCATTGATGACTACTCCATCTCACGTGATGATCGAACATGGTTTAGTTGATTTGGATCACGTATCATTTAGATGAGTTGAGGGATGTCTATCCAAGTGGGAGTTCTCAAGTAATTTTATTAATTGAACTTAATTTATCATGAACTTAGTCCTGATAGTATTTGCATATCTATGTTGTAGATCAGTAGCTCACATTATAGCTCCTATATATATTTTGATATGTTCCTAGAGAAAAGTTGAAAGATGATAGTAGCAATGATGCAGAGTGGGTCCGTGATCTGAGGATTATCCTTGTTGCTGCACAGAAGAATTATGTCCTTGATGCACCGCTAAGTGAAAGACCTATTGCAGGAGCAGATGCAGACGTTATGAGCGTTTGACAAGCTCGGTATGATGACTACTTGACAGTTTGGTGCACCATGCTTTACGTCTTAGAACCGGGACTTCAAAAACATTTCAAATGCCATAGAGCATATGAGATGTTCTAAGAGTTGAAATTAGTATTTCAGACTAATGCACATGTCGAGAGGTATGAGACCTCTGACAAGTACTTTCCTACAAGATGGAGGAGAATGGCTCAACCAGTGAGCATGTACTCAGAATGTCTGGGTAGTACAATCGCTTGAATCAAGTGGGATCCAGATAAGATAGTGATTGACAGATGTGACGCCCCCGATTTGACCGTACACTAATCCATACACGCAAATGTGTACGATCAAGATCAAGGACTCACGGGAAGATATCACAACACAACTCTAGACACAAATTAAAATAATACAAGCTTTATATTACAAGCCAGGGGCCTCGAAGGCTCGAATACAAGAGATCGATCATAGAAGAGTCAGCGGAAGCATCAATATCTGAGTACAGACATAAGTTAAACAAGTTTGCCTTAAGAAGGCTAGCACAAACTGGGATACAGATCAAAAGAGGCGCATGCCTCCTGCCTGGGATCCTCCTAAACTACTCCTGGTCGTCGTCAGCGGGCTGCACGTAGTAGTAGGCACCTCCCGAGTAGTAGTAGTCGTCATCGATGGTGGCGTCTGGCTCCTGGACTCCAACGTCTGGTCGCAGCAATCGGATATAGGAAAGGGGAAAAGGGGGAGAAAAGCAATCGTGAGTACTCATCCAAAGTACTCGCAAGCAAGGAGCTACACTACATATGTATGCATTGGTATCAAATGGAAAAGGGGTATCATATGTGGACTGAACTGCGGAATGCCGGAATAAGAGGGGGATAGCTAGTCCTGTCGAAGACTACACTTCTGGCCACCTCCATCTTGCATCATGTAGAAGAGAGTAGATGGTAAGTCCACCAAGTAGCATCGGGTAGCATAAACCTACCCGATGATCCTCTCCTCGTCGCCCTGTTAGAGAGCGACCACCGGGTTGTATCTGGCACTTGGAAGGGTGTGTTTTATTAAGTATCTGGTTCTAGTTATCATAAGGTCAAGGTACAACTCCAGGTCGTCCTGTTACCGAAGATCACGACTATTTGAATAGATTAACTTCCCTGCAGGGCTGCACCACATAACCCAACATGCTCGATCCCATTGGGCCGGACACACTTTCATGGGTCATGCCCGGCCTCGGAAGATCAACACGTCGCAGCCCTACCTAGGCACAACAGAGAGGTCAGCACGCTGGTCTAAATCCTATGGCGCAGGGGTCTGGGCCCATCGCCCATTGCAAACCTGCACGTTGCGAGGGCGGCCGGAAGCAGACCTGGCCTAGCAGGCATTCCAGTCCAATCCGGCGCGCGCCGCTCAGTCGCTGACGTCATGAAGGCTTCGGCTGATACCACGACGTCGAGTGCCCATAACTGTCCCCGCGTAGATGGTTAGTGCGTATAGGCCAGTGGCCAGACTCAGATCAAATACCAATATCTCGTTAAATGTGTTATCTTGAAATAACTGCGAACGCTGACCAGGGCCAGGCCCACCTCTCTCCTAGGTGGTCTCAACCTGCCCTGTCGCTCCGCCACAAAGATCCACCCAGAGGGCCATCGGGACAAAGGTCCTTTCAGCCCCCAATCCGTGAATCACTCATGGGTACTCCTCAAGCCAACCCGACTTTAGTCATCACATGTATCATGTATAAAGTATATAGTATATACCCGTGATCACCTCCCGAGTGATCACGGCCCGATAGTATAGCATGACAGACGGACAAGAATGTAGGGACACTGATGATAAACTAGCATCCTATACTAAGCATTAGGATTGCAGGTAAAGGTAACAACAGTAGTAGCAAGGACAAGCTATGCATCAGGATAGTATTAACGGAAAGCAGTAACATACTACACTACTCTAATGCAAGAAGTATAGAGAAGAGTAGGCGATATCTGGCGATCAAAGGGGGGGGGGCTTGCTTGGTTGCTCTGGCAAGAGAGAGGGGTCGTCAACACCGTAGTCATACTGGGTAGTAGCGGCGTCGATCTCGGTGTCTAGCGAGAGAAGAGGGGGAAGAAACAATAAGTATTAAGCAAACAGATGCATAGCGATGCATGACAAGATAAGTAGCGGTGCTAGGGGTGCCCTAACGCGGTATGAGGTGGTACCGGTGAAGGTGGGAAACATCCGGGAAAAGATCCCCAGTGTTTCGCGTTTTCGGACAAATGAATTGGAGGGGGAAAGTTGCGTGTTCGATATGCTAGGGATGCGTGGCGGACGAACGGGCTGCGTATCCGGATTCGTCTCGTCGTTCTGAGAAACATTCATGTACAAAGTTTTTTCATCCGAGTTACGGTTTATTTTATATGAATTTCCAAAGTTTAAATGATTTTCTGATTTTTATTTATTTAATTTAAATCAACATTATCCAGAATAGTATGTGATGACGTCAGCATGACGTAGGTGTGACATCAGCAGTCAATAGTGTGGTTGACTGGAGTCAAACCTGACATGTGGGTCTAGTGGGACCCACCTGTCATAGACTAACACGTTAATTACGTTTTAATTAAGCATGATTAATTAAGTTTAATTTAACTAGATTAATTAAGTTAATTAATTAAGTAATTAAGTAATTAATTATTATTTATCTATTTTTATGTTTTTATTTTTATTTTCATTTTTATTTTTAGTTCCAGGGAGGGCCCCACGTGCCATAGGCACAGGGGCCTATCGTGTGTTGCTTAGCGGGCGCGGGGCTAACCGGGGCTTCGCCCCGGTGGTGCAGGTGTGTGCGCCGGGAGCCGGAGCGCGCCGCCAGGGGGAAGAGCGGGCGGCACCGGCGAAAGGGCTGCGCGCGTGCAAGAGCGCTTGTGGGGGGCTGCGCCGCGAGCGAGAGGGGCCCTGTCGGCGTGTGGGCTGGCAAGGCCATCGCAGCGCCGGCGAGGTAGGGCCACGCACGCAGCGAGCGGCGAGCGGGCGGCAGAGGCGCGAGCGGAGGGAGCAGGGGCATGGGTGTGCGGGGCGAACGGAGAGCGCGACGGGCGCGGCGGTGGCCGGAAAGCAGCGGCAGGCGGCGGGGAAGGCCACGACAAGGACGGGGCGGCCAGGGCGCGGGTCGGACGTGGTGAGCGCGTGTGTGGGTGTGGGCCAGTGACCGTCGAGGGGTAGAGGGGCACTGGGAAGGCGCGACCCCGGACGTAGGCGAGGGCGGGTGGTGCAGGTCGACCGGAGCAGGGAGCTGCGGGGCAAAGTCGCGGCGGAGGGGCTCTCGGGCGGTGCTCGGGTTCGGCACTACGGCGTGCTAGCGATCAAAAGAAGCGGATGGGGAGGCTTTACGCTATGCGGCGAACAAGTGGAGAAGCAGGGCCCGACCATTTGGTCGCCGGAACGGCGACGTGCTCCGCGGTGGCGCGTTCGGGCAAGATGGGGGCGGCATCTATAGTTCGAAGAGAGAGCGGGGAAAGGGGGGATCGACGTTGCGGCTTACAGCGATCCTGTAGAGGTGCAAAAGTGGGCTCGGGGTGGGCTGGAGGCGGCGAATCGGGGCGGCAGACGACGTCGTCCGAGAGGCGGACGTGAGCTCGTAGCGCTCGCAGTAGGTGCTCCTGGCTCCGTCCAGTGGAACATGGAGGGGTAGCGCATGGAGGCGAAGCGATCCAGCACGGCGAGGCGGCGGGAGGGAGGCGGTGGCCGCGTGTTTCAGCGGTGGCCATTCATGGCACCGCTCGGGTGGGGTGAGAGCGAGGGAAAAACAGGGAGTGGGGGGGAAGTCGAAGGGGAACACGCTAGGGTTCGGTGCGGGGAGACCTTATAGGGGTGGCCGGTTGGCGGGGTGGCCGACGGATGGCCGCCACGGCGATGCCCGTCGCCGTGGCGGGCACCGGCAGTAGCCACGGTGCGGGAGGTAGCGAACAGAGGAGAGGGAGGGGGTAAGCGGGCCGGCCTGCTCGGGCGGTCGGCTGGCTTTTGGGGGGCAGCTGGGCCACTTGGCCCAGGGGAGAGAGGGGGGGTTCTTTTGTTTTCTATTTTGCATTTTTTTATTTTATTTACTATTTTGTTTTAGTTTAGATCTCAAATGACTTTGGAATATTAAAAGGCTTAATTCTAAATTAGTAACTTACCAAAACCCGCTGAGATAAATTTTCCCAACATTATTTTAACTTAGTTTACAATTATTTATCAAATTAAAAGTATTTATTAATTATTTTAAATGATGTTTTAATTACTTTGGTGCATTAAACTATTTTATAGAAGTGTAGTTTCATCACCCACGTTACTTATGAAATATCCGAAACACCTGGAACATTTTAGTTTTAGCGTTTGAAAACTTTTATTGTTTGACTAATCTATGAATTTGAATTTGAATGGGTTTGATACTAACATGGGACTTAGCAATAGTAAAACGATGACAGGGCATCATTAGCAGTGGATTACTGTAGCTTGATTATCCGGGTGTCACAAATCTCCCCCACTACAAGAAACCCGTCCCGAGATTAAGCGGTGTAGTAAGGGGTAAGGTTCTCGTTGCAAAAATTCTATCGGGTCTTCTCGGTCTTGGCTGCCCTTTTGAAGAGGTTGATTCATTATGCTGATGTCTTCATTCCTTTGTTTCCGGCCGTCATGATCAAGTCATCATCCTTTCTTCAGGATCTTCATCGTCAAACGAACGCGACAAGGGGGGAAACTTTGGAGGAACGTATCTCCATGAAGTCTGTGCATTTGACGATGAATTCAGAAAGTGATACACGAAGTACCCTACGAGTAGTAATTCAGTGAATGCATTGAGAACAATAAGCAATGGTACCAAAGTTTCAAATGGGTAGGCAGTCATTCGATGCCTAACCAGAAGCTAGAATGGGGTCTTGATCAACGAGAATAATATCGTGTTTGATACCAGGATGAAACATGGTAGAATTTAGCTCGTGAATTACACACGAAGCCAAGTGCAAAGAATACATTAGAATCAGGGTTGTGCAGGAGTGTCAGGTTTCGATCCTGTGGAACTGTGGGTTATGGGCCCACCATGTGAGTTAACAGTAGGAAGGGCGGTGATGTCTTGTATGACCATGTAGACAAGACATGTCAGCGGATAGCCTGTCAGTTATGTCGGCAACAATGTCGGTACCAAGGGAGAGGGACGAAGAGAACCATCTTCCTACTCGTTGAACGAGGCGGACCAATAGGCAAAGTTCTCGTCCATCGGTGGTTACCGGAATGTCAACAACAATAGTAACAGGGTCTTACCGACACGGTTGTACACTAAGGGGTTTACATAAGCAGAAGAATATTACTGCTTAGATCATACAGACCACAAGAAAAGGTTAAACCAAACAAGGGAAAGGAAAATATGATTATCAGATTAAACAGAACAATGGAAAGGAGAATGTGTTTAAACACATATTCCAGGGGTATATCCTCCCCAAGGACAAGCAGAGCACGATATCCAAGACAGGATAGAAAGTAGAAAACCATTTAGGAGAGGAATTTTTATGGCATTACCCATACAATGGTGTTTGGATAATGGTTAAAGAAAACTTAGCATTGCACTTTCAATGCTCTTATTGAAAATCAGAGTACCACAGACATGCTTCGAGATAGCATGGACATGGTTAACAGGTGAAGATCAGACTTTGGAAACACAAAGGATCCATCAGGAATAACTTATAGAATAAGTCTTACAATTTCCTCATGGAAGAATGGATAACCTTACTGAAAAGGAAACTATAACCATAGGGCCTCCGGCGGGGTGTGCTAAGCACGACATCCTGGGTATAAAAGATGGTAATACTCCAAGGTAAAGAGAAACAAATGTTGGATAGCAAGGAACTCAAGGTATAACATAGAACGCGAACAAGTTTGTGTTGGAGGGAAGGCAATAAGGTTGTCGATGATAACACAATTCATCGAGGGGCAAGGATGGTATTTCTCCTCATGACTTCGATTGATATCCTAGAAGAGCTCATAAGATTGATGATGATCACGACACAATTGTTGAGAGATTTCATGAAGATGTAATCCATCGGCGATGACATCATGTCAAAAGAATGATGAAGCGGAAGGTTATTGGAACCACGGGTACGGCACAAACTCGAAACCAAGCTTGTGGTTGAAGGAGAAATGATATGATGAGGAAAATCGACGTAAGCTTAGCTCATCATCGAAAATTGTGCTCCGGGAAGAAGGATCAGGTAGCACAGTTAAGAGCAGCACGATAAGGATATAGCCGATCAAGCTAGGAATGACTTGAAGGATTATTTAAACTCGTAAGCAACAAAAATTATTTAGGGTTATTGAATCGGAGTGCGGACTCGATTCACTATTCGGTGTTCTCGGTTGACGACAACCCAGAACGTAGGAACAATTGGATCCGGTGAGTAATAATAGTTGATGAAGAACCCATAAGAAGTTCTGATGTCCCATGATATCTCGGGATACCATGGGGTAATACTCGACGACAGATCAAAGTGGAGGTTGGACTGGGGTATTTCTCTGCAGAAGACAAATGCTTAAAGTTGCACGAGTAATGGTATTTAAAGGAGAACATGGTCGGAACCACGTCCACAGATACGAGATGAACTTATAACAAGGGAATAATTATTTTAAAAGAAGCTTCCATGATAAGATATACATCGTGTCCATGGGCATGAACACAGGGTTCAAGGTCGACTCCCACTTCTCTAATGCATAACCTTTCATTCACTTCTATTTTTCGAAGAAGTTGTAGTGTTGAATTATCTGGCAAAATACCAGACGAGTATGACTCGTGAAAACTTTCGAGTTCACACATAATATGGAAGGCATAGGTTCAACCCATCGAGGCATCTTAGGAGCATATACCACAATTTCAGGAATAAATAACACAAGCTCGATAGTAGAGCATGCTGGAGAAAGCAGAGGATACAATTTACCAAAGGCATTATGTATCCGAGGAAAGGCTCACAAGGTTATTGAATATGGAGGACGTTGTCAGATATCATTTAACAAAGGATCTGGTGGCCCATAAGGGATCTGATATGAGCATCCGTACTCAACCAGAAGAAGAAAGAATGCAAAGGCAACAGGTCATGGAATCATCTAAATAATTCGAAGCTTAAATGCAAAGGAATTACGATTCCAAATTGAAGGATCAGAAGCAGACGCTCTGATCAAGGATGGATAAGTTGAATAGACTTAGGGGCACAATCGACGACAATTCGATTGGCCGAGATCCAGCTCATGTTTAAAATGACGTCGGAGCGGGAAAGATAATTTAAAAGGATCAACTGATGATTGCGTGCATTCGCACTCATGTTGAATCAATAGGATCAAAATCACGGTGTCTAAGGATACTAATGAATATTGCCAGACATATGGAAAGCATCCATAATGCAAGAAGACAAGTATTGCAGAGCAATAAGCTACTGAGAAATTTTGGAGGATCGAATAGTATTTCGAAGACAATTGTGAAACACATGAACAACTGGGGATGAGCGGATACTCGATAAGGGTGAGAAATTATCCGTAGGGGTATTCAGGTGGCAAGGAACTGCAAGGCAGTATGCACAAAATATTCTCGGAACAATAGAGGGGATTTCAGAGTATCTTGTTATAACAAGATCAACTGGGAATAAAAGTAAGAACGGCAAGTGTATGTAATTATCCATAGGGATATTTCGGTGGTAGGGAATTGCAAAAGCAACAGGCTCAAAGTCTCGAGAGAATATCGGAGAGTATCTTCGAAATCCTTCGGTGGACCAAGTAATCATCTGGAGTAAAGGGCTCTCTGGGTGGAAGTAGTTAGGAGAACCTAGAGTCGGCGTTAGTAAAATCATTTAACCTGAATAGAAGAGAGATCAGAGTCCCGGAGTATAGATCGAGGAATAAAAGATCCTAATACCACCCAATGGCGATGTGGGCCTGTAAGGCACACAACCATGTTAGTAAAAGTTTTGCAATGAATAGACTCGACTTCGGCCAAGGAGGTGGAAAGGGGGATTACTACAGGCAGTCGGCTCTGATACCAACTTGTGATGCCCCCGATTTGACCGTACACTAATCATACATGCAAATGTCTACGATCAAGATCAAGGACTCATGGGAAGATATCACAACACAACTCTAGACACAAATTAAAATAATACAAGCTTTATATTACAAGCCAGGGGCCTCAAAGGCTCGAATACAAGAGCTCGATCATAGATGAGTCAGCGGAAGCAACAATATCTGAGTACATACATAAGTTAAACAAGTTTGCCTTAAGAAGGCTAGCACAAACTGGGATACAGATCGAAAGAGGCGCATGCCTCCTGCCTGGGATCCCCCTAAACTACTCCTGGTCGTCGTCAGCGGGCTGCATGTAGTAGTTGGCACCTCCCGAGTAGTACTAGTCGTCGTCGACGGTGGCGTCTGGCTCCTGGACTCCAACGTCTGGTCGCAACAATCGGATATAGGAAAGGGGAAAAGGGGGAGAAAAGCAACCGTGAGTACTCATCCAAATTACTCGCAAGCAAGGAGCTACACTACATATGTATGCTTTGGTATCAAATGGAAAAGGGGTATCATATGTGGACTGAACTGCGGAATGCCGGAATAAGAGGGGGATAGCTAGTCCTATCGAAGACTACGCTTCTGGCCACCTCCATCTTGCAGCATGTAGAAGAGAGTAGGTGGTAAGTCCACCAAGTAGCATCGTGTAGCATAAACCTACCCGATGATCCTCTCCTCGTCGCCCTGTTAGAGAGCGACCACCGGGTTGTATATGGCACTTGGAAGGGTGTGTTTTATTAAGTATTTGGTTCTAGTTGTCATAAGGTCAAGGTACAACTCCAAGTCGTCCTGTTACCGAAGATCACGGCTATTCGAATAGATTAACTTCCCTGCAGGGGTGCACCACATAACCCAACACGCTCGATCCCATTTGGCCGGACACACTTTCCTCGGTCATGCCCGGCCCCGGAAGATCAACACGTCGTAGCCCTACCTAGGCACAACAGAGAGGTCAGCACGCCGGTCTAAATCCTATGGCGCAGGGGTCTGGGCCCATCGCCCATTGCACACCTGCATGTTGCGAGGGCGGCCGGAAGCAGACCTAGACTAGCAGACATTCCAGTCCAATCCGGCGCGCGCCGCTCAGTCGCTAACGTCACGAAGGCTTCGGCTGATACCACGACGTCGAGTGCCCATAACTGCCCTGCGTAGATGGTTAGTGCGTATAGGCCAGTGGCCAGACTCAGATCAAATACCAAGATCTCGTTAAACGTGTTATCTTGAAATAACCGCGATCGCCGACCAGGGCCAGGCCCACCTTTCTCCTAGGTGGTCTCAACCTGCCCTATCGCTCTGCCACAAAGATCCACCCAGAGGGCCGTCGGGGCAAAGGTCCTTTCAGCCCCCAATCCGTGAATCACTCACGGGTACTCCTCGAGCCAACCCGACTTTAGTCATCACATGTATCATGTATAAAGTATATAGTATATACCCATGATCACTTCCCGAGTGATCACGGCCTGATAGTATAGCATGGCAGACAAACAAGAATGTAGGGCCACTGATGATAAACTAGCATCCTATACTAAGCATTAGGATTGCAGGTAAAGGTAACAACAGTAGTAGCAAGGACAGGCTATGCATCAGGATAGGATTAACAGAAAGCAGTAACATACTACACTACTCTAATGCAAGAAGTATAGAGAAGAGTAGGCGATATCTGGCGATCAAAGGGGGGGGGGGCTTGCCTGGTTGCTCTGGCAAGAGAGAGGGGTCGTCAACACCGTAGTCGTACTGGGTAGTAGCGGCGTCGATCTCGGTGTCTAGCGAGAGAAGAGGGGGAAGAAACAATAAGTATTAAGCAAACAGATGCATAGCGATGCATGACAAGATAAGTAGCGGTGCTAGGGGTGCCCTAACACGGTATGAGGTGGTACCGGTGAAGGTGGGAAACATCCGGGAAAAGATCCCCGGTGTTTCGCGTTTTCGGACAAATGAATTGGAGGGGGAAAGTTGCGTGTTCGATATGCTAGGGATGCGTGGCGGACGAACGGGCTGCGTATCCGGATTTGTCACGTCGTTCTGAGCAACTTTCATGCACAAAGTTTTTTCATCCGAGTTACGGTTTATTTTATATGAATTTCCAAAGTTTAAATGATTTTCTGGTTTTTTTATTTAATTTAAACCAACATTATCCAGAATAGTATGTGATGACGTCAGCATGACGTAGGTGTGACATCAGCAGTCAATAGTGCGGTTGACTGGAGTCAAACCTGACATGTGGGTCTAGTGGGACCCACCTGTCATAGACTAACACGTTAATTACGTTTTAATTAAGCAGGATTAATTAAGTTTAATTTAACTAGATTAATTAAGTTAATTAATTAAGCAATTAACTAATTAATTATTATTTATCTATTTTTATGCTTTTATTTTTATTTTCATTTTTATTATTAGTTCCAGGGCGGGCCCCACGTGCCATAGGCACAGGGGCCTATCGGGTGTTGCTTAGCGGGCGCGGGGCTAACCGGGGCTTCGCCCCGGTGGTGTAGGTGTGTGCGCCGGGCGCCGGAGCGCGCGGCCAGGGGGAAGCAGCGGGCGGCGCCGGCGAAAGGGCTGCGCGCGTGCAAGAGCGCTTGTGGGGGGCTGCGCCGCGAGCGAGAGGGGCCCTGTCGGCGCGTGGGACGGCAAGGCCATCGCAGCGCCGGCAAGGCAGGGCCACACACGCAGCGAGCGGCGAGCGGGCGGCAGAGGCGCAGGCAGAGGGAGCAGGGGCGTGGGCGTGCGGGGCGAACGGAGAGTGCGACGGGCGCGGCAGTGGCCGGAAAGCAGCGGCAGGCGGCAGGGAAGGCCACGACAAGGACGGGGCGGCCAGGGCGCGGGTCCGATGCGGTGAGCGCGTGTGCGGGTGTGGGCCGGTGACCGTCGGGGGGTAGAAGGGCACTGGGGAGGCGCGACCCTGGACGTAGGCTAGGGCTGGTGGTGCAGGTCGACCGGAGCAGGGAGCTGCGGGGCAAAGTCGCGGCGGAGGGGCTCTCGGGCGGTGCTCGGGTTCGGCGCTATGGCGTGCTAGTGATCAAAAGAAGCGGATGGGGAGGCTCTACGCTATGCGGCGAGCAAGTGGAGAAGCGGGGCCCGGAACGGCGACGTGCTCCGTGGTGGCGCGTTCGGGCAAGATGGGGGCGGCATCTAT
This sequence comes from Triticum urartu, assembly GCF_056163025.1. Lineage (NCBI taxonomy): Eukaryota > Viridiplantae > Streptophyta > Magnoliopsida > Poales > Poaceae > Triticum > Triticum urartu. The sequence continues at coordinate 365,904,725 of NC_141876.1, read as the reverse complement.
AGTTCGAAGAGAGAGCGGGGAAAGGGGGGATCGACGCTGCGGCTTACAGCGGTCCTGTAGAGGTGCAAAAGTGGGCTCAGGGTGGGCTGGAGGCGGCGAATCGGGGCGGCAGACGACGGCGTCTGAGAGGCGGACGTGAGCTCGTAGCGCTCGCAGTAGGTGCTCCCGGCTCCGTCCAGTGGCATGTGGAGGGGTAGCGGACGGAGGTGAAGCGATCCAGCATGGCGAGGCGGCGAGAGGTAGGCGGTGTCCGCGTGTTTCAGTGGTGGCCACTCATGGCACCGCTCGGGTGGGGTGAGAGCAAGGGGAAAACAGGGAGTGGGGGGGAAGTCGAAGGGGAACCTGCTAGGGTTCGGCGCGGGGAGACCTTATAGGGGTGGCCGGTCGGCGGGGTGGCCGACGGATGGCCGCCACAGCGATGGCCGTCGCCGTGGCGGGCATTGGCAGTGGCCACGGTGCGGGAGGAAGCGAACAGAGGAGAGGGAGGGGGTAAGCGGGCCGGCCTGCTCAGGCGGTCGGCTAGCTTTTGGGGGGCAGCTGGGCCACTTGGCCCAGGGGAGAGAGGGGGGGTTCTTTTGTTTTCTATTTTGCATTTTTTTTTATTTTTTTTACTATTTTGTTTTAGTTTAGATCTCAAATGACTTTGGAATATTAAAAGGCTTAATTCTAAATTAGTAACTTACCAAAACCCGCTGAGATAAATTGTCCCAACATTATTTTAACTTAGTTTACAATTATTTATCGAATTAAAAGTATTTATTAATTATTTTAAATGATGTTTTAATTAATTTGATGCATTAAACTATTTTATAAAAGTGTAGTTTCATCACCCACGTTACTTATGAAATATCCGAAACACTTGGAACATTTTAGTTTTAACGTTCGAAAACTTTTATTGTTTGACTAATCTATGAATTTGAATTCGAACGGGTTTGATACTAACATGGGACTTAGCAACAGTAAAACGATGACAGGGCATCATTAGCAGTGGATTACTGTATCTTGATTATCCGGGTGTCACAACAGAGCTCTCTAGTCACCATCACCAAGCTACTAGAACTTCGTTATGAACTATAATATGCAAGGGATGAAGAAAACGATTCCCGGGCTCTTCGCAATGCTGAAATCAGCGAAGGTAGAAATCAAGAAAAAGCATCAAGTGTTGATGGTTGACAAGATCACTAGTTTCAAGCAAAATGGCAAGGTAAAGAAAGGGAACTTCAAGAAGAATGGCAAGCAAGTTGCCGCTCCCATGAAGAATCCCAAAGCTAGACCCAAGCCTAAAACTGGGTGCTTCTACCGCAAAGGAAATGGTCACTAAAAGCGGAACTGCCCCAAATACTTGGCAGATAAGAAGGATGGAAAAGTGAACAAAGGTATATTTGATATACATGTCATTGATGTGTACTTCAATAGTGTTCGTTGTAGCCCCTAGGTATTTGATACCGGTTCAGTTGCTAAAGATTAGTAAGTCGAAATAGGAGTTACCAAATTAACAAAGACTAGTTGACGGCGAGGTGACGATGTGTGTTGGAAGTGATTCCAAGGTTCATAAGATCACCATCGCATACTCCATCTACCTTCGGGATTAGTGTTGAACCTAAATAAATGTTATTTGGTGTTTGCGTTGAGCATGGATATGATTAGATCATGTTTATTGCAATATGTTTATTCATTTAAGTAAGAGAATAATTGTTGTTCTATTTACATGAATAAAATCTTCTATGGTCATACACCCAATGTGAATGGTTTATTGAATCTCGATCATAGTTATACACATATTCATAATATTGATGCCAAAAGATGCAAAGTTAATAATGATAGTGCAACATACTTGTGGCACTACCGTTTAGGTCATATTGGTGTAAATCGCATGAAGAAACTCCATGCAGATGGACATTTGGAATCACTTGATTATGAATCATTTGATACTTGTGAACCATGCCTCATGGGAAAGATTACTAAAACTCCGTTCTCCGGAATAATGGAGCGAGCCGCTGACTTATTGGAAATAATACATGCCGATGTATGCGGTCCAATGACTGTTGAGGCTCGCTGCGGGTATTGTTATTTTCTGACCTTCACACATGATTTGAGTAGATATGGGTATATCTACTTGATGAAACACAAGTCTGAAACATTTGAAAAGTTCAAAGAATTTTAGAGTGAAGTGGAGAATCATTGTAACAAGAAAATAAAGTTTCTACGATCTGATCGCGGGGGTGAATATTTGAGTTACAATTTTGGCCTACATTTAAAACAATGTAGAATTGTTTCACAATGCACGTCACCTGGAGCACCACAGCGTAATGGTGTGTCCGAACATCGTAACCGTACTTTATTAGATATGGTGCGATTTTTGATGTCTCTTACCGATTTACCACTATCGTTTTGGGTTTATGTATTAGAGACAGCTGCATTCACTTTAAATAGGGCACCGTCTAAATCCGTTGAGACGACACCGTATGAACTGTGGTTGGGAAGAAACCTAAGCTGTCGTTTCTTAAAGTTTGGTGTCGCAATGCTTATGTGAAAAAGCTTCAGCCTGATAAGCTCGAACCAAATCGGAGAAGTGTGTCTTCATAGGATACCCAAAAGCAACTATTGGGTACACCTTCTATCATAGATCTGAAGGTAAGATCTTTGTTGCTAAGAATGGACCCACTACAAGAAATATGTCAACTTGTGACCTTCTGTCAGTGACCCTGGAAGAATTGGTCATAAATATAAGACCATTTAAGACCAATTAGTCAAAAGCTGTTCGGGGGGCTCCAAACCCTAAACTATAACAACCATTTTGGTTAGAAAGGTTGTAATTTCCTTACACGAAATGGTCATGAAGCAGACAACCCTGGTCCGTTGCCTTATTTCTAGCTGATCACGACCAATATAGATGGTCATAACCTTGTAAATTGTGGTGGATTGCTATGAAAATGCGCCACCTCATCAGTTTTGCCTATGTGTCATGTCCATGTGTCAATTTTTGCCCTAGGTTGTGAAGCAACCTATATTTCTGTCATTCCCAAAATTCCCAAAAAATTGGGCGTTCTTTACTATCCAAATCATTGCCTCATGACAATATTCAACTTCATTTGCCTAGTAAATCTTCCTCGGCAAATTTCCAAAGTTTTTTTTCAGCTCAAACTGTTTTGAAGGAAGTACTGGCTAGGCATATCCTAATGAACTAAATTTTTGCCACATCTTCTATATTCCCAAATCATAGCTCTACACGAAATTTGAGCCCCATCTAACAATACATGTGAGCTTAGCATCCAAACTTTGTTTCTAGTGATATTTTCAGTTTGTGAAGAAACTATTATTTATGTTAATTTATAATTGCTGAAAATTTACCACGACATGACCCTTCCCATAGAACCTCCCTCCACCAAATTTTAGCTCATTTATTCTAGCCAATTTCCCTCGGCATTTTTCCCAATTTTCTGTTCAGTAGAGAGCACTGTGAAGGAAGTACTATTTTTATGTATCCAAATGGTATGAAAATTTTGAAGTGGCTTCACATGCCCAAATTATCATCCTTCCCCGAATTTCAGATCAATCCATTCATTCATTTGAGTTTAGGTTCAACATTCATATTTTTGTCCAGTGAGGTACGTTGCAAAGCAAATGCCACCTAAGCTCCTCCATTTGAGCTAAAAATTTGTGAAGACCGTCTTCTTAGTAGATGATCATCCTTAGCCAAAACTCATGCCCATTGGCCATGTGCATTTTCCGTATCGCGAATCAAATAATTGGCTGCTAATTCATGTTTGAGCATAGTTCGGTCTCCTCGTCAGATTCGTCTGTTGTCATTTTCTTCCTAGCACCTACCTGGGGAGTTCCCAACCCACTAGACATGCCTATGCCATTCATAATGCAGGGCAATGCCACGGTCACGCGGTGACCACGCGGCGGTCATGCAAGTTTACGCGCTCTGGAGTTGGGGCCCTCGGCCCTCGGCCACCGTCCAAACCTCGACGTATCGCCACCAAACCATGTATTTCTGATTAAATATATACTTATGTATCTAGAAATGATTTTTGGAAAAAATAAAGATCAAACTATAAGGCAACTGCAGGTTAAATTTGACCTGCTTCCTACTGAATCGGCGGAAATTTGTCTTTTTCACCAGAGGTGGACCAAAACTTTTGAAACCCAACCATTTTGTCAACTATGCATTAAATATGGCCTAGTATTTTAGAAAATTTATATAGTCCAATTTTGCAACAAATATATGGTAGGTCCTTCACAAAAAAACTCATTTCGGGCACTCAAAAAATGGAAAATGAATTTTTCGTGCAAAGAAAATGAAAACTCCCTTAGGCAACATTGTTTGGAATTCCAAGATGCACCCTTGTGCACAATATGAGATCATTTGAACAAACGATGCCATGAATGTGGCCATAAGATTGATCATTTGGCTTGAAGGCCATGAATCTTCACGCATTATAACTCATTTCTAAGAATACTTTTTTCAAATAATTGCCGTATTACATGTTTATTATTTTTCCTGGAAACTTTGTCACATATAATGACACAATGCGAATGTTTTCCAATTTTTTGATTTTTTTTTGAATTTTTATGCCCGTTTCAAAATGCGGTCAAAACGGCGGGCTTGACCGTTCCTAGCTAGTGGTTGAATCTTGGAAAACTTTTGATGTTTTTCTGATTAAATAGATACTTATGTACCTACAAATGATTTTTTGGAAAAAATAAAGAGCAAACTATGAGGCAGCTGCAGTTTAAATTTGACCCGCTTCCTACTGAATCGGCGGAAATTTGTCTTTTTCACCAGAGGTGGATCAAAGGTTTTGACACCCAGCCATTTGGTCAATTGTGAATTAAATATGGCCTAGTATTTTAGAAAATTGATTTGGTCCAATTGTGCAACAAATATATGCTAGGTCCTTCACAAAAAAACTCATTTTGGGAACTCGGAAAATGGAAAATGAATTTTCCGTGCAAAGAAAATGATAACTTCCTTAGGAAACATTGTTTGGAATTCCAAGATGCACCCTTGTGCAAAATATGAGATCATTTGAACAAACTATGCCATGAATGTGACCATAAGATTGATCATTTGGCTTGAAAGCCATGAATCTTCACGCATGATAGCTCAGTTTTGAGAACACTTTTTTAAAAATAATTGCCGTATTACAAGTTCATTATTTTTCCTAGAAACTTGGTCACATATAATGACACAATGCGAAGGTTTTCCAATTTTTTGATTTTTTTGAATTTTTTATGCCCGTTTCAAAATGCGGTCAAAACGGCAGGCTTCACCGTTCCTAGCTAGTGGTTGAATCTTGGAAAACTTTTGATGTTTCTCTGATTAAATAGAAACCTATGTACCTAGAAATGATTTTTGGAAAAAATAAAGAGCAAACTATGAGGCAGCTGCAGTTCGAATTTGACTCGCTTCCTACTGAATCGGTGGAAATTTGTCTTTTTCACCAGAGCTGGATCAAAACTTTTGACACCCAACCATTTGGTCAATCGTGAATTAAATATGGCCTAGTATTTCATAAAATTGATTTGGCCCAATTTTTCAACAAATATATTGTAGGTCCTTCACAAAAAAAACTCATTTCGGGCACTCGAAAAATGGAAAATGAATTTTCCGTGCAGAGAAAATGGAAACTTCCTTAGGCAACATTGTTCGAAATTCCAAGATGCACCCTTGTGCACAATATGAGATAACTTGAACAAACTATGCCATGAATGTGGCCATAAGATTGATCATTTGGCTTGAAAGCCATGAATCTTCACGCATGATAGCTCATTTCTGAGAACACTTTTTTAAAATAATTGTCGTATTACAAGTTTATTATTTTTCCTGGAAACTTTGTCACATATAATGACACAATGCGAAGGTTTTCCAATTTTTTGATTTTTTTGAATTTTTTATGCCCGTTTCAAAATGCGGTCAAAACGGCAGGCTTGACCGTTCCTAGCTAGTGGTCGAATCTTGGAAAACTTTTGATGTTTCTATGATTAATTAGATACTTATGTACCTAGAAATGATTTTTGGAAAAAATAAAGAGCAAACTATGAGGCAACTGCAGTTCAAATTTTACCCGCTTCCTTCTGAATCGGCGGAAAATTGGTCAATTGTGCATTAAATATGGCCTAGTATTTTAGAAAATTGATTTCGTTCAATTTTGCAACAAATATATGGTAGGTCCTTCACAAAAGAAATTCATTTTGGACACTCGAAAAATAGAAAATGAAATTTCCGTGCAAAGAAAATGAAAATTTCCTTTGTCAACATTGTTTCTCATTCCAAGATGCAAACTTGTGCATAATGTGAGACCATTTTTTAGTTTTTTAATGTGTAAAAGTAGAAGAATAACAAAAGGTAAAACACAACTATATGTGCTCTATTCTCATTGGTGGGTTTAGTTGTCACACGAATCGATGACATGGCGCCCATCCATCTGTCCAACTCTCCACCTCTCCATCCAGCCATCCACCCGTCGCCCAAACCCTAACCCGCACCCGCACTCCTCCTCCCTCAGCTCCTCGCCGCCGCCACCTCCTCCCAGATATCCCTCTCCCCGACCCAGACCTCCGTCTCTATGCCATACCAACCCCACCGCCGGCCTCCCCCCATCTCCACCGACGACGACCTCCTCATCGCCCCAGCGCCGGCCATCCTCCCTTCCACCACCACCCCTCCTATCCGAGTTGCCCACTCGCGACCAAATCTCGCGAGCCAATTCCCCTCCCCTCCCCGCACCCCCACGCACGCGTTCTAGGCGGAGATGGACGCTGCCGCCGCCGTCGCCCCCATCCCCATCGTCGATGGCTAGCACCTCCTCTCCTCGAGGCCCAGTTTGAGCTGGCGAGGCGGATTGGCGGCCTTGGCCACGCCGATCTGGCGGACACAGCCTTGATCCGGAGGGAGGGATTTGGCAGCCATGGTGATGGGGGTCGCCTCCCTCCTCCCTCCCCTCGTCGGAGCTCACCAGCGGCGCCCTAGGTTGGCGCGGCTCCCGCGAATAGAAGCCCGTCGCAGCATCGCACAGCAGCAATCCCATCGCCCTAGACCGACGCACGACGACCTCAGCAACTCCGGCCAGGATGGTCACGATCAGGGTGAGCCTCTCTTACTCGTACGTACCGTTATCACGGGGATTATTTCTCGTCGTGTGATCTGAACTGACCATTTGGCACTCGCGCTCGTGCAGTTCCACCAGTACCAGGTGGTCTGGAGGGGCCTGCGGACGCCGACCGAGGAGCATCCCAGGATCTACCGCATGAAGCTCTGGGCCACCAGCGAGATCCGCGCCAAGTCCAAGTTCTGCTGAGGACATGATTCAAATTCGAAAGACTCTCGAGAATGCGTGAAGAAGAGCAACGGCCAGATCCTCGCCTTCAACGAGGTGAGCTATTCTTCCACGCTCATTTGAGTTTACTCCATGGTTGAATCGTAGCATTGAACAGTCGCTCGTTACTGTAGTCGATATTAACAAGTGCAGTGCTCGTGTCGTGGATAGCATAACCCACCTGTGTCACACCAGATTGATTTTGATGGTTTAACATAACAAGTACAACAAGGAGATAGTTTTGTTTTCGCTGTGGTAGTCCTAAACCTGACTGCAAAGCACTGTACGTAGGCACTGAAAGGCAGCTGGAAGTCTTTTATGGGAGTATGTACTTCTTTTATCTATTATGGGAGTATATACTTAATAGACAGAATAAAGAGAAGAGAGTGTACTTAAACAACACTTCTTCTATGGGACTATATACTTGTATCATGTAATAGCATCAGCTCATGTATTTTCAATTCCACATCTAGGCGATACCAAATTGTTCTGTTCATATTTGGGGTGATTCTGGTGCAAAGATGTATTTATCTTGGATTTATATCTACAGAAGCTGCATGTAGAATTCTGGTCTCTTACCTTTTTCATAGAAAGTAAAAGGGAAAAGGTTAATTTTATCTATTAACATGGCCATACTAGAAGGTTAATTTTTTTTGAAACAGATGTCAAGGGTAATTTGAGTTATTCGTCATCTCCAGAAGCTAAACTGTTGTAGTTCTGCTGACCAACCTGCGTGTTTCACTTCAGGTGTGAGGACGAGCCTGTGGCTGAGACTGCATCAGCACAGATGCTGCAACCCATCACAACGAGTTCCTCGACCTCTTTTACGGTCGATGCAGCAGTAACTCAGGACACCAATCATGCCTCGCTGCCACTTCTACATTTTTCTTTCTCTATTCTAGTTACTTATGTGATTTATTCCTGGTAATTGTTGCTGCTGTATTCTGATTACTTGTTGTGACCGGTAATGAGAGATTTTGGTGGTTTCATTGAGTACATTTAACTTGGAGTTCTCCGGTACTCCTAGATTTGTTACTCAGACAAATTTTGAGTACTTGCACTGGAAAGGAGTGAAATACTCATGGTACTTGCATAGGTTTAAAGATGACATGCGTAGGTTTAAAAATACTCCTGGCACTTGTGATTAAACCAACAAGCAACTTGCTAACCTCTTTCAGTGTTCAATCATCTTTTCATTCTTAAATTTCAGTGTTCAATTTCAGATTATACAAACTGGAAGTGTCTGTTGTTCTTCTTCTTTTTTGAACTAAACTAGAAGTAGGAATTCATTTTATTGGGTTAGTGTTGTAAATTGTCGATGCTTCCTTTTTGTAATTGGCTTATTGCTTGCTTGATTTGGACAGCTACAACTGAAATTATTATGATGCCATATTTTTGATATTACTCCATGCTCACCAAGTTATTGAGTTGAAGTTGTTGTTGTTTGCTGTCAAGAATTTCTTAGCCTGAATACATGGTTATGTTTTTTGTACTGTTGTCCCGTTGTCTCTGTTGGATGGACAACATCCCAGTACAAGTACTTGCTAGGTTTTACCTGTTCATGCAAATCTCGTTGGGTGTTGCAACACTTGGATTATTTATCAATAAAACCCAGCAGCGATGCTTCCATTTTAACACATGTATTAGTGTGCTAAAACTACTAAAGTACCTACTTCTTCTTGAAGGAAATATGCCCTAGAGGCAATAATAAAGTTATTATTTATTTCCTTATATCATGATAAATGTTTATTATTCATGCTAGAATTGTATTAACCGAAAACATAATACATGTGTGAATACATAGACAAACAGAATGTCACTAGTATGCCTCTACTTGACTAGCTCGTTGATCAAAGATGGTTATGTTTCCTAACCATAGACATGAGTTGTCATTTGATTAACGGGATCACATAATTAGGAGAATGATGTGATTGACTTGACCCATTCCATTAGCTTAGCACTTGATCGTTTAGTTTGTTGCTATTGCTTTCTTCATAACTTATACATGTTCCTATGACTACGAGATTATGCAACTCCCATTTATCGGAGGAACACTTTGTGTGCTACCAAACGTCACAACGTAACTGGGTGATTATAAAGGTGCTCTATAGGTGTCTCCGAAGGTACTTGTTGGTTTGGCGTATTTCGAGATTAGGATTTGTCACTCCGATTGTCGGAGAGGTATCTCTGGGCCCTCTCGGTAATGCACATCACTTAAGTCTTGCAAGCATTGCAACTAATAAGTTAGTTGCGGGATGATGTATTACGGAATGAGTAAAGAGACTTGCCGGTAACGAGATTGAACTACGTATTGAGATACCGATGATCGAATCTCGGACAAGTAACATATCGATGACAAAGGGAACAACGTATGTTGTTATGCGGTCTGACTGATAAAGATCTTCGTAGAATATGTGGGAGCCAATATGAGCATCCAGGTTCCGCTATTGGTTATTGACCGGAGACATGTCTCGGTCATGTCTACATAGTTCTCGAACCCGTAGGGTCCGCATGCTTAAAGTTTCGGTGACGATTGTATTATGAGTTTATGTGATTTGATGAACCGAAGGTAGTTCGGAGTCCCGGATGAGATCGGGGACATGATGAGGAGTCTCGAAATGGTCGAGACGTAAAGATCGATATATTGGACGACTATATTCAGACATCGGAAAGGTTCGGAGTGATTTGGGTATTTTCGCGGGTATCGGGGAGTTACGGGAATATGAGGAAGAAGTAATGGGCCTCATGGGCCAAGTGGTGGAAGAGAGGAGGCAGGCCCCCCCCCTAGCCCAAACCGAATTGGACTAGGGGGCGGCCCCCCTTTCCTCCTTTTCCTCCTTCTCCTTCTCCTCCTTCCTTTCCTCCTCCTAGTAGGAGTAGGAAAGGGGAGTCCTACTCCTACTAGGAGGAGGACTCCTCCTCCTGGCACGCCCATAGAGGGCTGGCCGGCCTCCCCCTTGCTCCTTTATATACAGGGGCAGGGGGGCACCTCTAGACACACAAGTTGATCAGTTGATCTCTCCCAGCCGTGTGCGGTGCCCCCCTCCACCATAGTCCACCTCGGTCATATTGTAGCGGTGCTTAGGCGAAGCCCTGCGTCGGTAGCAACATCATCACCGTCACCACGCCGTCGTGCTGACGGAACTCTCCCGTGAAGCTCTGCTGGATCGGAGTTCGCGGGACGTCATCGAGCTGAACGTGTGCTGAACTCGGAGGTGCCGTGTGTTCGGTACTTGGATCAGTCGGATCGTGAAGACGTACGACTACATCAACCGCGTTGTGCTAACGCTTCCACTTTCGGTCTACGAGGGTACGTGGACAACACTCTCCCCTCTCGTTGCTATGCATCACCATGATCTTGCGTGTGCGTAGGAAAATTTTGAAATTACTACGTTCCCCAACAGTGGCATCAGAGCCTAGGTTTTATGTGTTGATGTTGTGCATGAGTAGAACACAAGTGAGTTGTGGGCGATATAAGTCATACTGCTTACCAGCATGTCATACTTTGGTTCGGCGGTATTGTTGGATGAAGCGGCCCGGACCTTAGTGTGGTTGGCGGGTGTCAGTTTCTCCAACTTTAGTTGAACCAAGTGTGGCTACGCCTGGTCCTTGCGAAGGTTAAAACAACACCAACTTGACAAACTATCGTTGTGGTTTTGATGCGTAGGTAAGAACGGTTCTTGCTAAGCCCGTAGCAACCACGTAAAACTTGCAACAACAAAGTAGAGGACGTCTAACTTGTTTTTGCAGGGCATGTTGTGATGTGATATGGTCAAGACATGATGCTAAATTTTATTGTATGAGATGATCATGTTTTGTAACCGAGTTATCGGCAACAGGCAGGAGCCATATGGTTGTCGCTTTATTGTATGCAATGCAATTGCGCTGTAATGCTTTACTTTATCACTAAGCGGTAGCGATAGTCATGGAAGCATAAGATTGGCGAGACGACAACGATGCTACGATGGTGATCAAGGTGTCGCGCCGGTGACGATGGTGATCATGACGGTGCTTCGGAGATGAAGATCACAAGCACAAGATGATGATGGCCATATCATATCACTTATATTGATTGCATGTGATGTTTATCTTTTATGCATATTATCTTGCTTTGATTGACGGTAGCATTATAAGATGATCTCTCACTAAATTTCAAGATAAAAGTGTTCTCCCTGAGTATGCACTGTTGCCAAAGTTCGTCGTGCCCAGACACCACGTGATGATCGGGTGTGATAAGCTCTACGTCCATCTACAACGGGTGCAAGCCAGTTTTGCACACGCAGAATACTCAGGTTAAACTTGACGAGCCTAGCATATGCAGATATGGCCTCAGAACACTGAGACCGAAAGGTCGAGCGTGAATCATATAGTAGATATGATCAACATATTGATGCTCACCATTGAAAGCTACTCCATTTCACCTGATGATTGGTTATGGTTTAGTTGATTTGGATCACATGATCACTTAGAAGATTAGAGGGACGTTTTTCTAAGTGGGAGTTCTTTAGTAATATGATTAATTGAACTTAAATTTATCATGAACTTAGTACCTGATAGTATCTTGCTTGTCTATGTTTGATTGTAGATAGATGGCTTGTGCTGTTGTTCCGTTGAATTTTAATGCGTTCCTTGAGAAAGCAAAGTTGAAAGATGATGGTAGCAATTACACGGACTGGGTCCGTAACTTGAGGATTATCCTCATTGCTGCACAGAAGAATTACGTCCTGGAAGCACCGCTAGGTGCCAGGCCTGCTGCTGGAGCAACACCAGATGTTATGAATGTCTAGCAGAGCAAAGCTGATGACTACTTGATAGTTCAGTGTGCCATGCTTTACGGCTTAGAATCGGGACTTCAACAACGTTTTGAACGTCATGGAGCATATGAGATGTTCCAGGAGTTGAAGTTAATATTTCAAGCAAATGCCCGGATTGAGAGATATGAAGTCTCCAATAAATTCTATAGCTGCAAGATGGAGGAGAATAGTTCTGTCAGTGAACATATACTCAAAATGTCTGGTATCATAATCACTTGACTCAACTGGGAGTTAATCTTCCTGTTGATAGTGTCATTGACAGAGTTCTTCAATCACTGCCACCAAGCTATAAGAGCTTCGTGATGAACTATAACATGGAAGGGATGGATAAGACAATTCCCGAGCTCTTCGCAATGCTAAAGGCCGCGGAGGTAGAAATCAAGAAGGAGCATCAAGTGTTGATGGTCAATAAGACCGCCAGTTTCAAGAAAAAGGGCAAAGGGAAGAAGAAGGGGAACTTCAAGAAGAACAGTAAGCAAGTTACTACTCAGGAGAAGAAACCCAAATCTGGACCTAAGCCTGAAACTGAGTGCTTCTACTGCAAGCAGACTGGACACTGGAAGCGGAACTGCCCCAAGTATTTGGCGGATAAGAAGGATGGCAAGGTGAACGAAGGTATATGTGATATACATGTTATTGATGTGTACCTTACTAGAGCTCGCAGTAGCACCTGGGTATTTGATAATGGTTCTATTGCTAACATTTGCAACTCGAAACAGGGACTACGGATTAAGCGAACACTAGCAAAGGACGAGGTGACGATGCGCGTGGGAAATGGTTCCAAAGTCGATGTGATCGCGGTCGGCACGCTACCTCTACATCTACCTTCGGGGTTAGTTTTAGACCTAAATAATTGTTATTTGGTGCCAACGTCGAGCATGAACATTATATCTGGATCTTGTTTGATGCGAGATGGTTATTCATTTAAATCAGATAATAATGGTTGTTCTATTTATATGAGTAATATCTTTTATGGTCATGCACCCTTGAAGAATGGTCTATTTTTTATGAATCTCGATAGTAGTGACACACATATTCATAATGTTGAAGCCAAAAGATGCAGAGTTGATAATGATAGTGCAACTTATTTGTGGCACTGCCGTTTAGGTCATATCGGTGTAAAGCGCATGAAGAAACTCCATACTGATGGACTTTTGGAATCACTTGATTATGAATCACTTGGTACTTGCAAACCGTGCCTCATGGGCAAGATGACCAAAACGCCGTTCTCCGGTACTATGGAGAGAGCAACGGATTTGTTGGAAATCATACAAACAGATGTATGTGGTCTGATGAATATTGAGGCTCGTGGCGGATATCGTTATTTTCTCACCTTCACAGATGATTTAAGCAGATATGGGTATATCTACTTAATGAAACATAAGTCTGAAACATTTGAAAAGTTCAAAGAATTTCAGAGTGAAGTTGAAAATCATTGTAACAAGAAAATAAAATTTCTACGATCTGATCGTGGAGGAGAATATTTGAGTTACGAGTTTGGTCTACATTTGAAACAATGCGGAATAGTTTCGCAACTCACGCCACCCGGAACACCACGGCGTAATGGTGTGTCCGAACGTCGTAATCATACTTTACTAGATATGGTGCGATCTATGATGTCTCTTACAGATTTACCGCTATCGTTTTGGGATTATGCTTTAGAGACGGCTGCATTCACGTTAAATAGGGCACCATCGAAATCCGTTGAGACGACGCCTTATGAACTGTGGTTTGGCAAGAAACCAAAGTTGTCATTTCTGAAAGTTTGGGGCTGTGATGCTTATGTGAAAAAGCTTCAACCTGATAAGCTCGAACCCAAATCGGAGAAATGTGTCTTCATAAGATACCCAAAGGAAACTGTTGGGTACACCTTCTATCACAGATCCGAAGGCAAGACTTTCGTTGCTAAGAATGGATCCTTTCTAGAAAAGGAGTTTCTCTCTAAAGAAGTGAGTGGGAGGAAAGTAGAACTTGATGAGGTAACTGTACCTGCTCCCTTATTGGAAAGTAGTACATCACAGAAACCGGTTTCTGTGACACCTACACCAATTAGTGAGGAAGCTAATGATAATGATCATGAAACTGTAGATCAAGTTACTACCGAACCTCGTAGATCAACCAGAATAAGATCCGCACCAGAGTGGTACGGTAATCCTGTTCTGGAAGTCATGCTACTAGATCATGATGAACCTACGAACTATGAAGAAGCGATGGTGAGCCCAGATTCCGCAAAATGGCTAGAAGCCATGAAATCTGAGATGGGATCCATGTATGAGAACAAAGTGTGGACTTTGGTTGACTTGCCCATTGATCGGCAAGCAATTGAGAATAAATGGATGTTCAGGAAGAAGACTGACGCTGACGGTAATGTTACTGTCTACAAAGCTTGACTTGTTGCAAAAGGTTTTCGACAAGTTCAAAGGATTGACTACGATGAGACCTTCTCACCCGTAGCGATGCTTAAGTCTGTCCGAATCATGTTAGCGATTGCCGCATTTTATGATTATGAAATTTGGCAAATGGATGTTAAAACTGCATTCCTGAATGGATTTCTGGAAGAAGAGTTGTATATGATGCAGCCAGAAGGTTTTATCGATCCAAAGGGAGCTAACAAAGTGTGCAAGCTCCAGCGATCCATTTATGGACTGGTGCAAGCCTCTCGGAGTTGGAATAAATGCTTTGATAGTGTGATCAAAGCATTTGGTTTTGTACAGACTTTTGGAGAAGCCTTTATTTACAAGAAAGTGAGTGGGAGCTCTGTAGCATTTCTAATATTATATGTGGATGACATATTATTGATTGGAAATGATATAGAATTTCTGGATAGCATAAAGGGATATTTGAATAAGAGTTTTTCAATGAAAGACCTCGGTGAAGCTGCTTACATATTGGGCATTAAGATCTATAGAGATAGATCAAGACGCTTAATTGGACTTTCACAAAGCACATACCTTGACAAAGTTTTGAAGAAGTTCAAAATGGATCAGGCAAGGAAAGGGTTCTTGCCTGTGTTACAAGGTGTGAAGTTGAGTAAGACTCAATGTTCGACGACTGCAGAGGATAGAGAGAAAATGAAAGATGTTCCCTATGCTTCAGCCATAGGCTCTATCATGTATGCAATGCTGTGTACCAGACCTGATGTGTGCCTTGCTATAAGTCTCGCAGGGAGGTACCAAAGTAATCCTGGAGTGGATCACTGGACATCGGTCAAGAACATCCTGAAGTACCTGAAAAGGACTAAGGATATGTTTCTCATATATGGAGGTGACAAAGAGCTCATCGTAAATTGTTACGTTGATGCAAGCTTTGACACTGATCCGGACGATTCTAAATCGCAAACCGGATATGTGTTTATATTGAATGGTGGAGCTGTCAGTTGGTGCAGTTCTAAACAAAGCGTCGTGGCGGGATCTACATGTGAAGCGGAGTACATAGCTGCTTCGGAAGCAGCAAATGAAGGAGTCTGGATGAAGGAGTTCATATCCGATCTAGGTGTCATACCTAGTGCATCGGGTCCAATGAAAATCTTTTGTGACAATACTGGTGCAATTTCCTTGGCGAAGGAATCCATATTTCACAAGAGAACCAAGCACATCAAGAGATGCTTCAATTCCATTCGGGATTTAGTCCAAGTGGGAGACATAGAAATTTGCAAGATACATACGGATCTGAATGTTGCAGACCCGCTGACTAAGCCTCTTCCATGAGAAAAACATGATCAGCACCAAGGCTCCATGGGTGTTAGAATCATTACTGTGTAATCTAGATTATTGACTCTAGTGCAAGTGGGAGACTAAAGGAAATATGCCCTAGAGGCAATAATAAAGTTATTATTTATTTCCTTATATCATGATAAATGTTTATTATTCATGCTAGAATTGTATTAACCGGAAACATGATACATGTGTGAATACATAGACAAACAGAGTGTCACTAGTATGCCTCTCCTTGACTAGCTCGTTGATCAAAGATGGTTATGTTTCCTAGCCATAGACAAAGAGTTGTCATTTGATTAATGGGATCACATCATTAGGAGAATGATGTGATTGACTTGACCCATTCCGTTAGCATAGCACTTGATCGTTTAGTTTATTGTTATTGCTTTCTTCATGACTTATACATGTTCCTATGACTATGAGATTATGCAACTCCCGTTTACCGGAGGAACACTTTGTGTGCTACCAAACGTCACAACGTAACTGGGTGATTATAAAGGTGCCCTACAGGTGTCTCCGAAGGTACTTGTTGGGTTGGTGTATTTTGAGATTAGGATTTGTCACTCCGATTGTCGGAGAGGTATCTCTGGGCCCTCTCGGTAATGCACATCACTTAAGCCTTGCAAGCATTGCAACTAATAAGTTAGTTGTGGGATGATGTATTATGGAACGAGTAAAGAGACTTGCCGGTAATGAGATTGAACTACGTATTGAGATACCGACAGTCGAATCTTGGACAAGTAACATACCGATGACAAAGGGAACAACGCATGTTGTTATGCGGTCTGACCGATAAAGATCTTCGTAGAATATGTGGGAGCCAATATGAGCATCCAGGTTCCGCTATTGGTTATTGACCGAAGACATGTCTCGGTCATGTCTACATAGTTCTCGAACCCGTAGGGTCCGCACGCTTAATGTTTTGGTGATGATTGTATTATGAGTTTATGTGATTTGATGAACCAAAGGTAGTTCGGAGTCCCGGATTAAATCGGGTACATGACGAGGAGTCTCGAAATGGTCGAGACGTAAAGATCGATATATTGGATGACTATATTCGGACATCGGAAAGGTTCCGAGTGATTCAGGTATTTTCGGGGGTACCGGGGAGTTACGGGAATACGAGGAAGAAGTAATGGGCCTCATGGGCCAAGTGGTGGAAGAGAGGAGGCAGGGCGCGCGGCCCCCCTTAGCCCAAACCGAATTGGACTAGGGGGTCGGCCCCCCTTTCCTCCTTCTCCTCCTTCCTTTCCTCCTCCTAGTAGGAGTAGGAAAGGGGAGTCCTACTCCTACTAGGAGGAGGACTCCTCCTCCTGGCGCGCCCATAGAGGGCCGGCCGGCCTCCCCCCTTGCTCCTTTATATACAGGGGCAGGGGGGCACCTCTAGACACACAAGTTGATCAGTTGATCTCTCCCAGCCGTGTGCGGTGCCCCCTCCACCATATTCCACCTCAGTCATATTGTAGCGGTGCTTAGGCGAAGCCCTGCGTCGGTAGTAACATCATCACCGTCACCACGCCATCGTGCTGATGGAACTCTCCCGTGAAGCTCTGCTGGATCGGAGTTCGCGGGACGTCATCGAGCTGAACGTGTGCTGAACTCGGAGGTGCCGTGCGTTCGGTACTTGGATCGGTCGGATCGTGAAGACATACGACTACATCAACCGCGTTGTGCTAACGCTTCTGCTTTTGGTCTACGAGGGTACGTGGACAACACTCTCCCCTCTCGTTGCTATGCATCACCATGATCTTGCGTGTGCGTAGGAAATTTTTGAAATTACTACGTTCCCCAACACTTCTTACCCAGAGTAGTACATCAGGCTTGTATTAACTTGTATCAATTGTATTAACTTGTAGCCTAGTCACTGCAGTCATCTTGTGCTTTTATCTTCTCTGTGATGTCATGTCCTTTGAGTCTGCTTATTAAAAACCTTATGCTCATATTTATTTTTACTACCTCTATTTCTATAAATGTGACACTGTTTTGTTTCTAAATACTTGATGCATACAAGTTTGAGGGCATTATCCTAAACCCCTGCTATGATTCATCCATCTCCTATACTTTGTTACTTGTGCTTAATTGAGATGTTACTCAAGGGTAGTGTTTGGGCCAGCATATATAATGGGTATGGTTACTTACTTTAATATGTGTGTTTACAAAAAACTGTCAAAATATCTAGAAAGAGAGTGAACAACTTAAGTATATGTATGAATGTGCTTGAGTCCATGATTTATTTTTCTGATTTTTGATTTGACCTCAAGATTATCTTCTTATTTCTCTTGTTCTTCTTGTGCAATAGGATTTGATTCGGTACAAGGGGTTCGTCATGCCAGGCTCCTCTTTTCTGCTACTTCCATGCAACGGTGGTGGCGGCTGTGTTGTTCAACATCGGCTACAAAAACAACCATGGTGAGATCCTTTCCTTCCTCTGCTCCATTTAGTCACGATTAGTTTATGGAGGTGTTGCTTATTTGGTCAGATTTCCTTACTTGCTTCAGGCATAAGAATAAGCTTATAAGAACAGAATATTGATACTCTGCGAGCTATGAGTAGAATGCTCTATTTTCGTGAGTCACCTTTCTTGTATGAACGAGTATCTTGTTTTGAATAGCTGGATAATAAAAGCATTACACTAGTTGAATTTATGTTATCATCCTAAATAACTTGTGTTTTTTTGAGTGGTCTCTTCATAATATATTGGCTCCATTTTTCTGATTCTTCTGTGTTGATTCATGTAACAGGGCGACTGAGGTTGCATGTTGTTCATGACAGGAGCTCCATCGTGAAGAATATAGCACTGTTGGTAGAGCAGGGGCTCATCGTGTAGAGGTTGTAAAGTACACTTGATAGTTGGTAGTGCAGAAGCGCCATTGTATTCCGTGTTATTTGTAGAGCAGGAGCTCTAGATTTAGCCATTGTATTATGTGTTATTTATTTGTAGAGCAGGAGCTCCATAATGAATCTGGTTGTTATTTGAAGTATTATTATATGTGTTTTCTGTTGTGCCAATTCAAATACTGCTTATTTATTTACTACCAAACTGAAACATGAAGAATATGACCTTGACAGCCAGGATCCACTTAACAGAATCTGATAACTAGGACCCATCTGACTAGTGGACCCATTATATATACAAAAAACAAACTACTGAGACAAAAATCCCACGGCCCAAAAATAAAAAAGGCTGCAATGTTGGGCTTCGCCGATGAAGCCGACCAGAATTAATAAGGAAAAAAATACATTAAATGGGCTGAATTAATGGGCTCGGCCCATATAGACACCTAATCGGACCGGGCTGATTCTTGTCAATGACGTTTTCAATTGGTCGCAATTTTGCCACGTCAGATTGCCATGTCAGATCCGACGTGGCCTGGGCAGACAGCTAGTGACCAAAACAGAAGGTCGTTGAATCAATGACCTTTTGTTTTGGTCATTTCCTTCCACGACCTTCTCACAGAGAAGGTCGTTAATTTCAGTTTACGACCGTCAGCTTTTGACATCTATTTTTGGTCAAAAAAGATCGCAAATTAAAAACAATGACCTTTCAGTGACCAATAGTGATGGTCGGAAGTTGACATATTTCTTGTAGTGATCCTTTCTAGAGAAGGAATTTCTCTCGTAAGAAGTAAGTGGGGAAAATTAGAACTTGATGGGGTAATTGTACCTTCTTTCGAATTGGAAAGTAGCTCATCACAGAAAACCGTTCCTGTGATGCCTACACCAACTAGAGAGGAAGCTAATGATAACAATCATGAAACTTCAGATCAAGCTGCTACTGAACCTCGTAGGTCAACCAGAGCACGCTCCACAAACGAGTGGTACGGTAATCCTGTTCTGGAAGTCATGTTACTAGATCATGATGAACCTACGAGCTATGAGGAAGCGATGATGAGCCCAAATTCTGATATATGGCTTGAGGCCATGAAATCTGAGATAGGGTCCATGCATGAGAACAAAGTATGGACTTTGGTTGACTTGCCCGATGATCGGCAAGCCATAGAGAATAAATGGATCTTCAAGAAGAAGACTGACGCTGATGGTAATGTTACTATCTACAAAGCTCGACTTGTTGCGGAAGGTTTTCGACAAGTTCAAGGAGTTGACTATGATGAGACCTTCTCACACGTAGCGATGCTTAAGTTTGTCTGAATCATGTTAGCAATTGCCGCATTTTGTGATTATGAAATCTGGCAAATGGACGTCAAAACTGAAGGTTTTGTCGATCCTAAAGGTGCTAACAAAGTGTGCAAGCTCCAGCGATCCATTTATGGACTGGTGCAAGCATCTCGGAGTTGGAATATACGCTTTGATAATGTGCAAAGCATATGTTTTTGGACAGACGTTTGGAGAAGCCTGTATTTACAAGAAAGTGAGTGGGAGCTCTGTAGCATTTCTAATATTATATGTGGATGACATATTGTTGATTGGAAATGATATAGAATTTCTGAGTAGCATAAAAGGATACTTGAATAAGAATTTTTTTCAATGAAAGACCACGGTGAAGCTACTTATATATTAGGCATCAAGTTCTATAGGGATAGATCAAGATGCTTAATAGGACTTTCACAAAGCACATACCTTGACAAGATTTTGAAGAAGTTCAAAATGGATCAGTCAAAGAGAGGGTTCTTGCCTGTTTGCAAGGTGTGAAGTTGAGTAAGACTCAAAGCCCCACCACCGTAGAAGATAGAGAGAGAGAATGAAAGTCATTCCCTATGCCTCAGCCATAGGTTCTATAAAGTATGCCATGCTATATACCAGAACTATTGTGTACCATACCATGAGTTTGGAAAGGGGGTACAATAGTGATCCAGGAGTAGATCACTGCACAGCGGTCAAAATTATCCTTAGTTACCTTAAAGAGGACTAAGGAAATGTTTCTCAGTTATGGAGGTAATAAAAAGTTCGTCATAAAGAGTTACATCGATGCAAGCTTTGACACTAATCTAGATGACTCTAAGTCTCAAACTAGATACGTATTGAACGTGGGAGCAATTAGCTAGAGTAGCTGCATGAAGAGCATTGTTGACTTAGAAATTTGCAAAATACATATGGATCTGAATATGGCAGCCCCGTTGACTAAACTTCTCTCACAACAAAACATGATCACACCTTAGTACTCTTTCGGTGTTAATAACATAGCGATGTGAACTAGATTATTGACTCTACTAAACCCTTTGGGTGTTGGTCACATGGTGATGTGAACTATGGGTGTTAATCACATAAAGATGTGAACTATTGGTGCTAAATCACATGGCGATGTGAACTAGATTATTGACTCTAGTGCGAGTGGGAGACTGAAGGAAATATGCCCTAGAGGCAATAATAAAGTTGTTATTTTATATTTCCTTATATCATGATAAATGATTATTATTCATGCTAGAATTGTATTAATCGGAAACTTGATAAATGCGTGGATACATAGACAAAACACGGTGTCCCTAGTAAGCCTCTACTAGACTAGCTCGTTAATCAAAGATGGCTAAGTTTCCTAACCGTAGACATGTGTTTTCATTTGATGAACAGGATCACATCATTAGAAGAATTATGTAATGGACAAGACCCATCCATTAGCTTAGCATATTGATCGTTCAGTTTTATTGCTATTGCTTTCTTCATGTCAAATACATATTCCTTCGACTATGAGATTATGCAACTCCCGGATACCGAAGGAATACCTTGTGTGCTATCAAACGTCACACGTAACTGGATGATTATAAAGATGCCCTACAGGGATCTCTGAAGGTGTTTGTTGGGTTGGCATAGATCGAGATTAGGATTTGTCACTCCGAGTATCGGAGAGGTATCTCTGGGCCCTCTCGGTAATACACATCATGAAAAGCCTTGCAAGAAATGTGACTAATGAGTTAGTTATGGGATGATGTATTACGGAACAAGTAAAGAGACTTTCCAGTAACAAGATTGAACTAGGTATGAAGATACCGACGATCGAATCTCGGGCAAGTAACATACCGATCGCAAAGGGAATAACGTACGTTGTCATTACGGTATGATCGATAAAGATCTTCGTAGAATATGTGGGAACCAATATGAGCATCCAGGTTCTATTGTTTGTTATTGACCGGAAAGGTGTCTCGGTCATGCCTACATAGTTCTCGAACCTGTAGGGTCCGCACGCTTAGCGTTCGATGACTATTTTGTATTATATGAGTTATGTGATTTGGTGACTGAATGTTGTTCGAAGTCCTGGATGAGATCACGGACATGAAGAGGAGTCTCTAAATAGTCGAGAGGTAAAGTTTCATATATAGGACAATGATATTCGGACACGGGAAGTGTTCTGGGGGTACCGGGTACATATCGGGTCAACGGAAGAGGTTCCGGGCACCCCCCGGCAACTATATGGGCCTAATGGGCCAAGAGGGGGAGAGAACAGCCCCTAAGGGGTTGGTGCTCCCCCATATAGGCCGAATAGGAGGAGAAGGAAAGAGGGGGTAGAGAGAAGGAAGGGGAGGGATTCGGCCTCCCCCTTCCTTCCCTCCTCCCTCCTCCTCCCCCCCCTCCAGAAGATATGGAAGGGGGGAAGCCAAGCTGGGGTGGCCCCCAAGTAGGATTCCTCCTACTTGGGGCGCCCCCTTGGCTGCCTCTCCTCCCCTCCAACCTATATATATGTGGGGGGCACCGCTAGAACACACAACAATTGTTAGCCGTGTGCGGCGCCCCCCTCCACAGTTTTCGCCTCCGGTCATATTTGTCATAGTGCTTAGGCGAAGCCCTGCGCACATCACTTCACCATCACTTTCACCACACCGTCATGCTAATGAAACTCTCCCTTGACACTTTGCTGGATCAAGAGTTCGAGGGACGTCATCAAGCTGAACGTGTGCAGAACTCGGAGGTGCCGTACGTTCGGTGCTTGATCGGTCGAAACGTGAATAAGTTCGACTACATCAACCGAATTGTCAAACGCTTCCGCTTTCGGTCTACGAGGGTACGTGGACACACTCTCCCCCTCTCATTGCTATACATCTCCTAGATAGATCTTGCTTGAGCGTAGGAATTTTTTTGAAATTGCATGCTATGTTCCCCAACATAGTTTAGGCCCATTTGTCTTTTAAATGCGATTTTCAAAATATACACGAAAGTCGGTACAAATAGATTGACACGGATTGCCCACTCGCTGGTACAACGGAGTCAAACCGCTTTCATGCCGGGAAGACATATACTTGAAGGGGTGGTTGTCTTACACGAAACTCTACATGAAATTCACTCGAAGAAACTTGATGGGGTGATCTTCAAGGTGAATTTTTAGAAAGCGTACGATAAGGTCAAATGGACCTTCCTCCAGCAAGCCATGCATATGAAAGGGGTCAATGAAGCCTGGAGGAACCAGGTAGATTCCTTCATTTAAGAAGGTACCATGGGGACTAAAGTCAATGATGACACGGGTCATTATTTTCAGACACATAAGGGCTTAATATAGGGAGATCCGATGTCTCCTATTCTATTGAACATAGTGGCTGACATGTTGGCAGTTCTTACCGGTATGGCCAAGGAGAATGGCTAGGTAGGCGGACTCGTTCCTCATGTCAGGGGGTCCATACTACAATACGCCGATGACACAATTATATTCATGAATCATGACCTCGTAAAGGCTAGAAATATGAAACTAGTGTTGGTGCAATGATAGGCCCCTTATGTTTTGGAGTTTGTTGACATAAACAGTATGGGACTTATTTGTTTGCTAGTGCACATAGAGTAACAGGTCCCTGAAGTATCAAGGAGTTTGATGAAAACGACGAAGATAATGTCCCTGCACAGCAGCGAAGTTTATCACCGAAGATAAAGCTACCAAGAGTAACCCCTAAAAATTGCTGACGTCTAAGAAATTGGTTCGGTGCATGTTCGAAGCAAATGACTGCGCTCGAGGAAGAATGAAGACGAAGTGAAGACGTAGCATTTATTTCGTTGGTCTTCTTCTTTCATTGAGTCATAGGACCACCGTACTATTAAGAGGGGTGCAGCGTTCGAAGCTTTGATTCTCTGATGCAAAACCTATGAAAGCTGTGAGAGCAATCTCTTTGTGCTCCGAGTAAATACTTGCCAGCAAGAGACTGTGATCTTCTTCGCTGTGAGTGATTTGACTCAGATCGAGGAGTTAGCATTACTTGTTCCGTTGCTTCAAAATCCGACCGTTGTGAATGTGTCGGTTGGGCATTGGCTGGACCTCGTGTCTAAAATGGTCATTTCCCATCTGGGAAGGCTGCAGCTATAAATAGCCACCATGCGTCGACTTTGTCTCGTGGCTACTCCGTTTGATTCTGAGAACATTGTTGATCAACCCACTCTATGACCGATTTTAGTTTAAATTCCATCGAGAGAAAAACCCTAGAGCCGAAGAATTAGATAGTGGTTCAGCATCACTGGAATCTAAGTTTAGTACACTCCTCTAATACATTTGAGAGCTGTAAAAAATCTCTAGAGGGTTAGGTGTAAATTTCTTCAGAGACCAAGAGTGATTGTGGATCTCAAAGAAGAAGTTTGTAAAGGTTCGGAGATTGCCTTGAAGTATCTACCACTAGTGATCGACATCGGTTGACGAATTGATTATCGACGAGAATAGGGTGAATAGAGTTTATCTTCCGTGTTAAGTCACAACCCCTCCAACCAGATGTAGTCCTTGTGCAGAATGATGAACTGGTCGAACAAATTCCTTGTCGCCATCGAGCACCTTTGGTTACCTCTGCTACTCATGTTTACATTCGATGCATTTCATTCATGTATTTTATTTCGATGCATGTTTTAGTTTCCTTTCAGTACTCAATAGTAGTTCTTAATAGTCTGTTTATCATTTATTCCGCTGCTGGGCTCTAAGAGATTTAAGTTTTTCGAAGAAATTAAACTCCCTTTCACCCCCTATGGTAGACATACTTCGTTCCTACAATTGGTATCAGAGCAAGGTACTCCTTGACTCTGCTCATTTTAGTCTAATGACACTAGTGGAGAAAAACCTAGCTACGACGTGTCGAAAACAGCGTTCGTGGCGTGGACACCCGACGCCATCAATATGGTGCCACTGTTAAAAATTAGCGCTGGCGCTGGCACCTACGCCATCAGTATTTTGAATGGTAATGGCGTGGCGCATTTTCCACGCCAGCAGTATTAGTCATCAGTTGTGACGTTCCATTTTTCTCGATGCCAGTATTTTGATTTTCAAATTTGAAATAAAAGCTGTACAACAGCGATTTCAGCCACAATGAAAACATAATCTAGTTTCAGAACAGTCACTAAATCAACTATATATAAATAGTCCCAATGACAGCATTGAAGTTCAACAATGCATTTATTGATATAGTGAACAAAGTAGGCAAAGTAACACACATATGAATGTACAAGTTCAAATAAATAGAGGTGATAATAACATGATGTATATCTTCCATGCATGCCAACTAACTACGACTTTTCGATGGGCAGAGTCAAGGTCATAGTCTGTAGTAAGTGCACCATCATCATTGTCAGCAGGGCTTGTAGTACACCATGATCTTGTCACGATCGTAGTCGAGGTAGAACGTGGCTCTCTCCCCAGCTTCCATCTCGTAAGCATCTGCAAGGGCTTTCCAACCAGGGCAACCAAAGTAGGTGCGGTTTGCCTCGTTGGTGACAAGACAAATGAATTTTTGGGTCATCGGCACGGTTATCTGTCGTTGGTGATCAACAACTGGTTTAGCATCAGACTCCATATTAATTTTGTGCTGACATAGAGTGGGAATAATGGCGGTATGGTGCTTCTTCAGAGTTTTTAATAATTTATTTTCCTCATGCTCTGAAAGGTTAGCACTAATAATAACATGATATATCTTCTTTTCATCAAGATAAGCATATTTCAAAGTATCAGGTAATTTCTTAAGCACAAACACAGGATCACCCGTGGGTGGAGGAGGATCTCCATGGATTTCAATAGGCAAGTTGTGTTTCAAAACAGACATTTGATTAAAGAAAACTTCATCTAATTCCTTTCTTTCATTCATCAACATATCATTCTCATGGTCTAGTAAATATTGTTCTAAAGGATCGGTAGGAGGCACAACAATAGAAGCAAGACCAATAATTTCATCCTTCCTAGGCAATTCTTTATCATGGGGTTATCTACGAAATTTAGAGAAATTAAAATCATGAGACACATCTCCAAATCTTACAGTAACAATTTATTTCTCACAGTCTATCTTAGCATTAACAGTGTTCAAGAAAGGTATACCAAATATAATGGGAAAAATCATCTTGTTGGGAGCCAAGAACAACAAAATCAGTAGGGTATTTTATTTTCCCACACAAGACTTCAACATCTCTAACAATCCCAATTAGTGATATAGTATCTCTATTGGCGAGCTTAATAGTAACATCAATATCTTATATCTCAGCAGGTGCAATATCATTCATAATTTCTTGATATAAAGTAAAAGGAATTGCACTCACACTAGCACCCACATCACATAAAGCCATGATAATAATGATCTCCTATTTTAACAGAAACAATAGGCATGCCAACAATAGGTCTATGTTTATCTTTAGTATCGGGTTTAGAAATTCTAGCAGCTTCATCATAGAAATAAATAACATGCCCGTCAATGTTATCAACCAAGAGATCTTTAACCATAGCAATACTAGGTTCAACTCTAATTTGTTCAAGTGGTTTAGGTGTTCTAGTATAACTCTTATGAACCACAGCTGAAGCTTTAGCATGATCCTTTATCCTAACAGGAAAAGGTGGTTTCTTAATGAAAGCAGTAGGAACTATAGGATCAACATTATAGGTAATAGTTTCTTCTTCAACTTTAATAGGTTCTACTACTTTCACTTCAATGGAAGGATGATATTTAAACCACTTCTCCTTAGGGAGATCAACATGAGTAGCAAATGATTCACAAAAAGAAGCTATTATCTCAGAGTTGAGTCCATGTTTAGTGCTAAAGTCACGAAAAGCATCGGTATCCATGAAAGATTTACAACAATCAAACTTAAGGTTCATACCTGACTCATTACCATCGTCGGGTTCCCAATCTTTAGAGTTGCGTTTAATTCTTCTTAATAAATCCCATTTGAATTCAATAGTCCTCTTCATAAAAGAGCCAGTACAAGAAGTATCGAGCATGGATTGATCATTACGAGAAAGTCGAGCATAAAAATTCTGAATAATAATTTCTCTTGAGAGCTCATGATTGGGGCCTGAATATAACATTGACTTAAGCCTCCCCCAAGCTTGATCACTACTTTCTCCTTCATGAGGCCAAAAATTATATATATAATTCCGATCACGATGAACCAGATGCATAGGATAAAACTTCTGATGAAATTCCAATTTCAATCCGTTGTAGTTCCAAGATCCAATATCATCACATAGCCTATGCCATGTCAATGCCTTTCCCTTCAAAGATAAAGGGAAGAACTTCTTCTTGACATCATCCTCGGGCAAACCTGCAAGCTTGAGTAATACACAAACTTCATCCACATAGATTAGATGCATATCAAGATGTAATGTTCCATCTCCTGCATAAGGATTAGCTAGCAATTTCTCTATCATACCGGAAGGAATTTCATAATAAATTTTTTCAGTAGGTGAAGTAGGTCGAGGAGCAACTCTTTGATCTTCCGGTCGGGTGAAGATACCCCAAACAAGCCCCTCAAAGGATTATTTTCCATAGTGACAAGTGACAGTAAATTTTAGCACGTAATATAAATGTTTCCTTACCAAATTCCACTCACCAAAGGCACTTCACTCCCCGGCAACGGTGCCAGAAAAGAGACTTGATAACCCACAAGTATAGGGGATCTATCGTAGTCCTTTTGATAAGTAAGAGTGTCAAACCCAACGAGGAGCAGAAGGAAATGGCAAGCGGTTTTCAGCAAGGCATTCTCTGCAAGCACTGAAATTATCGGTAATAGATAGTTGTGTGATAAGATAATTCGTAATGGGTAACAAGTAACAAAAGTAACTAAGGTGCAGCAACTTGGCCCAAACCTTTTTGTAGCAAAGGACAAGCCTGGACGAACTCTTATATAAAGCAAAGTGCTCCCAGGGACACATGAGAATTACTGTCAAGCTAGTTTTCATCATGCTCATATATTCATGTTCGTTACTTTGATAATTCGATATGTGGGTGGACCGGTGCTTGGGTGATGTCCTTACTTGGACAAGCCTCCCACTAATAATTAACCCCTCTCGCAAGCATCCGCAACTACGAAAGAAGAATTAAGATAAAAAACTAACCATAGCATGAAACATGTGGATCCAAATCAGCCCCTTACGAAGCAACGCATAAACTAGGGTTTAAGATTCTGTCACTCTGGCAACCCATCATCTATTTATTACTTCCCAATGCCTTCCCCTAGGCCCACATCATGGTGAAGTGTCATGTAGTCGACGTTCACATAACACCACTAGAGGAGAGACAACATACATCTCATCAAAATATCGAACGAATACCAAATTCACATGATTGCTTATAACAAGACTTCTGCCATGTCCTCAGGAACGAACGTAACTACTCACAAAGCATATTCATGTTCATAATCAGAGGAGTATTAATTATCATTAAGGATCTAAACATATGATCTTCCACCAAATAAAGCAACTAGCATCAACTAAAGGAGTAATCTACACTACTAGCAACCCACACATACCAATATGAGGTTTTGAGACAGAGATCGGATACAAGAGATGAACTAGGGTTTGAGAGGAGATGGTGCTGGTGAAGATGTTGATGGACATTAACCCCCTCTATATGAGAGGATCGTTGGTGATGATGATGGCTTCGATTTCCCCCTTCCCGGAGGGAAGTTTCCCCGACAGAACAGCTCCGCCGGAGCCCTAGATTGGTTCCGCCCAAGTTCCGCCTCGAGACGGCGGCGCTTCATCCCGAAAGCTTCGTCTTGATTTTTTTTCCAGGTCAAAACACACCAGATAGCAGAAGATGGGCACCAGGGGCCTGCTAGGTGGCCCACAAGGCAGGGGGCGCGCCCAGTGGGGTAGCGCGCGCCCCCACCCTTGTGGATGCTTGGTGGGTCTCCTCTGGTGCTTTCTTCGTCTAGTATTTTTATATATTCCAAAATAATTCTTCGTAAATTTTTAGGACTTTTGGAGTTGTGCAGAATAGGTCTCTCAGATTTGCTCCTTCTCCAGTCCAGAATTCCAGCTGCCGACATTCTCCCTCTTCATGTAAACCTTGTGAAATAAGAGAGAAAATGCATAAGTATTGTGATATAATGTGTAATAACAACCCATAATGCAAATAAATATCAATATAAAAGCATGATGCAAAATGGACGTATCAATGAACATTTTGTTTTACTACCCGAAGAAATAATAATTTATCTTGTCTTAAAAAATTGTATTTGAGGTCGGTTTGGAACAAAGTGGTTAGCAAAAATTAATTATGATTGCTTGGAACCATTAACAGGAGTTTATTGTGGCCAGCCTAGCTCCCAAGCTTGTGGTATAGACTGATGATTAATGCACAACGCAGTACAGTCGTGTACCAACTATGATCGCACCAACGTGTCATGCCCAAATCCTCTCTCCTTTTCGTAAAAAAGTGCTCTCACTCCTTTGGGTAACGGGAGTTGCACCGCCTAGGCATTGGTGCAACAACTCAGACCCGTTCAACAGTTGGCCTTCTCGCACTTCCATTCCCATGACCCAAGCAATAAACAAAAAATGAACTACAAACCATAATTAAAATATGCAACTCCCTTTACCATATGCTTTGGGTGTACAAAAGGGGGAAACATCGCTATAGCAATTCTTTGGATATAATATTTCAGGATACCTATTCATTTCAAAGAAATGGCAAACAAATAGCGGAAGTGTTGAAGACCGATTTGAGAGTTGTTGGAAAACAAAGCATATTTCTTATGGTAGGCTTCTGTTCCTTGTCAACTATGTGCTCACTAGCCTACCTATGTTTATGCTCTCATCCTTTCAAGTACCAAAAGGTGTACAAAAGAGATTGGATTTCTAGGTTCTTTTGGCAGAGCCGTTCTAGATTCTTTTGGCGGAGCGATGAAACATAAGAAAAAGTATTTCTTGGCGAAATGACTAAGGGGGGATGGGGATCGAACACCCTGAAGTAAAGAACAAATGCTTACTTAGCCAATGACTATATAAAATGGGAAACACTTAGTACCATAAATCTGATAGGAAGCAATCCTCAGACCACTCATGGTCCGCCCATCTTTGTTTAATCCCACGGCTGCACATAATCCTTGTCCGACTGCTAACCACCCAGTTTTCACGTTTCTGTAACTGCCCCCCTAATTCCTCACCCGGCTCATCTCTCCCAAATTCCCCGTTCCTCTCTCTTCCTTCCGTCGGACCGGTGGACCTCACCCCCGAGCTCGTCATCCACCGTGGCTCTCCTGACTAGCGCCGCAGAACTCTATTCCATAAGCACCGTGCTTTGAACTAACCTCATTTCGGAGTAGTCCACCGCCAAGATCTGTTTCCCTCGACGTAGCCTTGTGCAATGTCGCAGGTCCGCCGGCTCGGCATTAGGCGGCCATGAGCCCATGAATGTCACCAACCACGCTGCAGTACGGCGATGACGGCAAACGCTTCGCAGATGTGGTGGTGGTCCTGCACGGCGAGACGTCATGGAATGCCTCCGACATCGTTCAGGTCTGATGGTTGATTTCGCCTCCTAGTTCTCTGCCCCATGCTTCTCCGTTGTTCTTTTGTTTACACTCCAATGAATGATCCGGGATTGCTTTGTGATTATGTGACAAATTTCTATGCACAAGATTTGATCCTACTTAGTTGGAGCTGCAGGAAAAAAACAGAGGATTAATCTACACCCAGTCCTGCTTAGTATAGAACTATAGATCCACCATGTTATTTTCCTCAAGAGGTTTCCTAGATCAACCAGTTCATCTTGGAGGCACTAGGTGTGAACGGCTCCACCACCCACTACTTGCATTTGCAAATTAATTTAGGTGTCAATTTCCCTTTGTTGCATCCAGTTTCGTAATCCATGCTTCATAGGTCTCCTATGTGTGCTTCATATGTATAACATCTATGCTGCAATGGAGATAGATTTTTGCTTCAGAATCCATGCTTCATAGGTTTCCTATATGTGCTTCTTATCTATAATAACTAGAGTGCCACGGTACAACTATGCTTCTTAATTTATGTAGCAATATGCTTCCATGACTTCCTAACGAACTAGTGCATGCATGATGCCAAGCCATTATCTATTCCTTATAATTCCATGCTTCCAATCTATTTTATTATTGTTTACTGATGTGCATATGTGTCTTTAGATGAATTTTGATTATAGATCAAAACTTTATGCGCCCATATCCTATTCAGTTGGAGATTCAACTATAGCATATATGTTCATTGTATGCTTCAATGCCAAATATGTAATGTTTCACCGCTGCTCTACCTCAATATTATGAGCTATAAACATTTACCTATGAATAATCGGTTGTTTTGTTTCATAGAATCTCACATGATGCTTCAACTACTTAACCTCTATGCACCTTAACATGTGGTGGTAAATCTCCTGGAAGTAAATGAATGAAAACAAATATCTTTCAAGCATGTATTAAGGTTGCAGTGGGAAAGCAAAGTTAGTACCATTTGTGCACAAGGTTGTCAGAATCGCGATTCTATTGTACGACTCTATGACTTTACAATCCAAACTAACCCCTCCGATTCTACGACTTTAGTCTCTAGAATCTACGTTTCTACAATCCTGATAGTGAAGATTCTACGATTTGCGATCCTACCATCGGAGCTCCGATTCGATTCAGAATCACGATTCTGACAACCTTGTTTGTGCAGAATGTATATGAAAAAGTAATGAAGCATATAAAAATAGGATGAAGCATACCAGGACATAAGTTGAAGCGTTTATTGAGTAGTAATGAAGCATTAAAGTTTAAGCAATGAAAAAGCTAAGGTGCATAGAGGTTAAGTAGTTGAAGCTGAAGGAAATATGCCCTAGAGGAAATAATAAAGTTATTATTTATTTCCTTATATCATGATAAATGTTTATTATTCATGCTAGAATTGTATTAACTGGAAACATAATACATGTGTGAATACATAGACAAACAGAGTGTCACTAGTATGCCTCTACTTGACTAGCTCGTTGATCAAAGATGGTTATGTTTCCTAACCATAGACATGACTTGTCATTTGATTAACAGGATCACATCCTTAGGAGAATGATGTCATTGACTTGACCCATTCCGTTAGCATAGCACTTGATCGTTTAGTTTGTTGCTATTGCTTTCTTCATGACTTATACATGTTCCTATGACTATGAGATTATGCAACTCCCGTTTACTGGAGGAACACTTTGTGTGCTACCAAACGTCACAACGTAACTGGGTGATTATAAAGGTGCTCTACAGGTGTCTCCGAAGGTACTTGTTGGGTTGGCGTATTTCGAGATTAGGATTTGTCACTTCGATTGTCAGAGAGGTATCTCTGGGCCCACTCGGTAATGCGCATCACTATAAGCCTTGCAAGCATTGCAACTAATGAGTTAGTTGTGGGATGATGTATTACGGAACGAGTAAAGAGACTTGCCGGTAACGAGATTGAACTAGGTATTGAGATACCGACGATCGAATCTCGGGCAAGTAACATACCGATGACAAAGGGAACAACGTATGTTGCTATGCGGTTTGACCGATAAAGATCTTCGAAGAATATGTAGGAGCCAATATGAGCATCCAGGTTCCGCTATTGGTTATTGACCGGAGACATGTCTCGGTCATGTCTACATAGTTCTCGAACCCGTAGGGTCCGCACGCTTAAAGTTCGATGACGGTTATATTATGAGTTTATATGTTTTGATGTACAGAAGGAGTTAGGAGTCCCGGATGAGATCGGGGACATGACGAGGAGTCTCGAAATGGTCAAGACATAAAGATCGATATATTGGACGACTATATTCGGACATCGGAAAGGTTCCGAGTGATTCGGGTATTTTCGGGAGTACCGGGGAGTTACGGGAATTCGTATTGGGTCTTAATGGGCCATACGGGAAAGGAGAGAAAGGCCTCAAAGTGTGGCCGCACCCCTCCCCTTGGGCTGGTCAGAATTGGACTAGGGAGGGGGGCGCCCCCTTCTTTCCTTCTCCTTTTCCCTTCCCTTTCCTTCCCTCCTACTCCTACTACTTGGAAGGGCTCCTAGTTCTACTATGAAAGGGGAGATCCTACTCCCGGTGGGAGTAGGACTCCCCTAGGGCGCGCCATAGAGAGGGCCGGCCCTCCTCCTCCTCCACAACTTTATATACGGGGGCAGGGGGCACCCCAAAGACACAACAATTGATCTCTTGATCTTTTAGCCGTGTGCGGTGCCCCCCTCCACCATAGTCCACCTCGATAATATCGTAGCGGTGCTTAGGCGAAGCCCTGTGTCGGTAGAACATCATCATCGTCACCACGCCATCGTGCTGATGAAACTCTCCCTCAACAGTCGACTGGATCGGAGTTCGAGGGACGACATCGAGCTGAACGTGTGCTGAACTCGGAGGTGTCGTGCATTCGGTACTTGATCGGTCGGATCGTGAAGACATACGACTACATCAACCGCGTTGTGCTAACGCTTCCGCTTTTGGTCTATGAGGGTACGTGGACACACTCTCCCCTCTCGTTGCTATGCATCACCATGATCTTGCGTGTGCGTAGGAAATTTTTGAAATTACTACGTTCCCCAACAGTGGCATCCGAGCCAGGTTTTATGCGTTGATGTAATATGCACGAGTAGAACACAAGTGAGTTGTGGGCGATATAAGTCATACTTCTTACCAGCATGTCACACTTGGTTCGGTGGTATTGTTGGATGAAGCGGTCCGGACCGACATTACGCGTACGCTTACGCGAGACTGGTTTTACCGCCGTGCTATGCACACAGGTGACTAGCGGGTGTCAGTTTCTCCAACTTTAGTTGAACCGAGTGTGGCTACGCCCGGTCCTTGAGAAGGTTAAAACAGCACTAACTTGATAAACTATCGTTGTGGTTTTGATGCGTAGGTAAGAGCAGTTCTTGCTCAGCCCGTAGCAGCCACGTAAAACTTGCAACAACAAAGTAGAAGACGTCTAACTTGTTTTTGCAAGGCATGTTGTGATGTGATATGGTCAAGACGTGATGAGATATAAGTTGTTGTATGAGATGATCATATTTTGTTGAAGTTATCGACAACTGGCAAAAGCCTTATGGTTATCTCTCTATTGCATAAGATGCAAGCGCCAAATAATTGCTTTACTTTATCGCTATGCGATAGCAATAGTTGTAAGAGCAATTGTTGGCGAGACGACCATGTGACGACACATTGATATAGATCAAGATGATGGAGATCATGGTGTCATGCCGGTGACGATGGAAATCATGACGATGCTTTGGAGATGGAGATCAAAGGCACAAGATGATGATGGCCATATCATGTCACATATTTTGATTGCATGTGATGTTTATCTTTTCTGCATCTTATTTTGCTTAGTTCGACGGTAGCTTTATAAGATGATCTCTCACTAAATTTCAAGATAAAAAGTGTTCTCCCTGAGTATGCACCGTTGCCAAAGTTCGTCGTGCCCAGACACCACGTGATGATCGGGTGTGATAAGCTCTATGTCCATCTACAACGGGTGCAAGCCAGTTTTGCATACGCAGAATACTCAGGTTAAACTTGACGAGCCTAGCATATGCAGATATGGCCTTGGAACACTGAGACAGAAAGGTCGAGAGTGAATCATATAGTAGATATGATCAACATAGTGATGTTCACCATTGAAAACTACTCCATTTCACGTGATGATCGGTTATGGTTTAGTTGATTTGGATCACGTGATCACTTAGAAGATTAGAGCGATGTCTTTCTAAGTGGGAGTTCTTAAGTAATATGATTAATTGAACTTAAATTTATCATGAACTTAGTCCTGGTAGTATTAGCATATCTATGTTGTAGATCAATAGCTCGCGTTTAGCTCCCCTGTTTTATTTTTTATATGTTCCTAGAGAAAACTAAGTTGAAAGATGTTAGTAGCAATGACGCGGATTGGCTCTGTGATCTGAGGTTTATCCTCATTTCTGCACAGAAGAATCATGTCCTTGATGCACCGCTAGGTGACAAACCTATTGCAGGAGCAGATGCAGATGTTATGAACGTTTGGCTAGCTCAATATGGTGACTACTTGATAGTTTAGTGCATCATGCTTAAACGGCTTAGAATCGGGACTTCAAAGACGTTTTGAACGTCATGGACCATATGAGATGTTCCAGGAGTTGAAGTTAATATTTCAAGTAAATACCCGAGTTGAGAGATATGAAGTCTCCAACAAGTTCTATAGCTGAAAGATGGAGGAGAATAGCTCAAGTAGTGAGCATGTGCTCAGATTGTCTAGGTACTACAATCGCTTGAATCAAGTGGGAGTTAATCTTCCAGATAAAATAGTGATTGACAGAATTCTCTAGTCACCATCACCAAGTTAGTAGAACTTCGTGATGAACTATAATATGTAAGGGATAACGGAAATGATTCCCAAGCTCTTCGTGATGCTGAAATCGACGAAGGTAGAAATCAAGAAAAGCATCAAGTGTTGATGGTAAAAAAACCACTAGTTTCAAGTAAAGGGACAAAGGGAAGAAAGGGGAACTTCAAGAAAAACGGCAAACAAGTTGCTGCTCAAGTGAAAAAACCCAAGTCTGGACCTAAGCCTGAAACTGAGTGCTTCTACTGCAAAGGGACTGGTCATTGGAAGCGGAACAACCCCAAGTAATTGGCGGATAAGAAGGATGGCAAAGTGAACATAGGTATATTTGATATACATGTTATTGATGTGTACTTTACTAGTGTTTATAGAAACCCCTCAGTATTGGATACTAGTTCAGTTGCTAAGAATAGTAACTCGAAACGGGAGTTGCAGAATGAACAGAGACTAGTTAAGGGTGAAGTGACGATCTGTATTGGAAATGGTTCCAAGATTGATATGATCATCATCGCACACTCCCTACACTTTCGGGATTAGTGTTAAACCTAAAATAAATGTTATTTAGTGTTTGCGTTGAGCATGAATATGATTTGATCATGTTTATTGCAATACGGTTATTCATTTAAGTAAGAGAATAAATTGTTGTTTTGTTTACATGAATAAAACCTTATATGGTTAAACACCCAATGAAAATGGTTCGTTGGATCTCGATCTTAGTGATACACATATTCATAATATTGAAACCAAAAGATGCAAAGTTAATAATGATAGTGCAACTTATTTGTGGCACTGCCGTTTAGGTCATATTGGTGTAAAGCGCATGAAGAAACTCCATGCTGATGGACTTTTGGAATCACTTGATTATGAATCACTTGATGCTTGCGAACCATGCCTCATGGGCAAGATGACTAAAACTCCGTTCTCCGGAACAATGGAGCGAGCAATTGACTTATTGGAAATAATACATACTGATGTATGCAGTCCGATGAGTGTTAAGGCTCACGGCAAGTATCATTATTTTCTGACCTTCACACATGATTTGAGCAGATATTGGTATATCTACTTAATGAAACATAAGTCTGAAACATTTGAAAAGTTCAAAGAATTTCAGAGTGAAGTGGAGAATCATCGTAACAAGAAAATAAAAGTTTCTATGATATGATCGCGGAAGTAAAATATTTGAGTTACGAGTTTGACCTTCAGTTAAAACAATGTGAAATAGTTTCACTACTCACGCCACCTGGAACACCAAAGTGTAATGGTGTGTCCGAACGTCATAACCGTACTTTATTAGATATGGTGCGATCTATGATGTCTCTTACCGATTTACCACTATCGTTTTGGGGTTATGCATTAGAGACAGCTACATTCACCTTAAGTAGGGCACCATCTAAATCCGTTGAGATGACACATTATGAACTATGGTTTGGCAAGAAACCTAAGCTGTCGTTTCTTAAAGTTTGAGGTTGCAATGCTTATGTGAATAAGTTTCAACCTGATAAGCTCAAACCCAAATCGGAGAAGTGCATCTTCATAGGATACCCAAAAGAAAATGTTGGGTACACCTTCTATCACAGATCCGAAGGCAAGATATTCGTTGCTGAGAATGGATCCTTTCTAGAGAAGGAGTTTCTCTCGAAAGAAGTGAGTGGGAGGAAAGTAGAACTTGATGAGGTAACTGTTGGGGAACATAGTAATTTCAAAATTTTCCTACGTACACACAAGATCATGGTGATGCATAGCAACGAGAGGGGAGAGTGTTGTCTACGTACCCTCGTAGACCGAAAGCGGAAGCGTTAGCACAACGCGGTTAATGTAGTCGTACGTCTTCATGATCCGACCGATCCAAGTACCGAACGCACGGGACCTCCGAGTTCAGCACATGTTCAGCTCGATGACGTCCCGCGAACTCCAATCCAGTAGAGCTTCACGGGAGAGTTCCGTCAGCACGACGGCGTGGTGATGATGATGATGTTCTACCATTGCAGGGCTTCACCTAAGCACCGCTACGATATGATCGAGGTGGATTATGGTGGAAGGGGCACCGCACACAGCTAGGAGATCAAGAGATCAATTGTTGTGTCTTTGGGGTGCCCCCTGCCCCCGTATATAAAGGAGTGGAGGAAGGGGAGGGCCGGCCCTCTCTATGGCTCGCCCTAGGGGAGTCCTACTCCCACCGGGAGTAGGATTCCCCCTTTCCTAGTAGAACTAGGAGCCCTTCCAAGTAGTAGGAGTAGGAGGGAAGGAAAGGGAAGGGAAAAGGAGAAGGAAGGAAGGGGGTGCCCCCCACCCTAGTCCAATTCGGACCAGCCCATGGGGAGGGGTGCGGCCACCCTTTGAGGCCTTTCTCTCCTTTCCCGTATGGCCCATTAAGGCCCAATACGAATTCCCGTAACTCCCTGGTACTCCCGAAAATACCCGAATCACTCGGAACCTTTCCGATGTCCGAATATAGTCGTCCAATATATCGATATTTACGTCTCGACCATTTCGAGACTCCTCGTCATGTCCCCGATCTCATCTGGGACTCCGAACTCCTTCGGTACATCAAAACACATAAACTCATAATATAACCGTCATCGAACTTTAAGCGTGCGGACCCTACGGGTTCGAGAACTATGTAGACATGACCGAGACACGTCTCCGGTCAATAACCAATAGCAGAACCTGGATGCTCATATTGGCTCCCACATATTCTACGAAGATCTTTATCGGTCAGACCGCATAACTACATACGTTGTTCCCTTTGTCATCGGTATGTTACTTGCCCGAGATTCGATCGTCGATATCTCAATACCTAGTTCAATCTCGTTACCGGCAAGTCTCTTTACTCGTTCCGTAATACATCATCCCGCAACTAACTCATTAGTTGCAATGCTTGCAAGGCTTATAGTGATGTGCATTACCGAGTGGGCCCAGAGATACGTCTCCGACAATCGGAGTGACAAATCCTAATCTCGAAATACGCCAACCCAACAAGCACCTTCGGAGACACCTGTAGGGCACCTTTATAATCACCCAGTTACGTTGTGACATTTGGTAGCACACAAAGTGTTCCTTCGGTAAACGGGAGTTGCATAATCTCATAGTCATAGGAACATGTATAAGTCATGAAGAAATCAATAACAATAAACTAAACGATCAAGTGCTATGCTAACGGAATGGGTCAAGTCAATCACATCATTCTCCTAATGATGTGATCCCGTTAATCAAATGACAACTCTTTGTCTATGGCTAGGAAACATAACCATCTTTGATCAACGAGCTAGTCAAGTAGAGGTATACTAGTGACACTCTGTTTGTCTATGTATTCACACATGTATCATGTTTCCGGTTAATACAATTCTAGCATGAATAATAAACATTTATCATGATATAAGGAAATAAATAATAACTTTATTATTGCCTCTAGGGCATATTTCCTTCAGTCTCCCACTTGCACTAGAGTCAATAATCTAGTTCACATCGCCATGTGATTTAACACCAATAGTTCACATCATCATGTGATTAACACCCATAGTTCACATTGTCGTGTGACCAACACCCAAAAGGTTTTACTAGAGTCAATAATTTAGTTCATATCGCTATGTGATTAACACCCAAAGAGTACTAAGGTGTGATCATGTTTTGCTTGTGAGAGAAGTTTAGTCAACGGGTCTGCCACATTCAGATCCGTAAGTATTTTGCAAATTTCTACGTCAACAATGCTCTACACGGAGCTATTCTAGCTAATTGCTCCCACTTTCAATATGTATCCAGATTGAGATTTAGAGTCATCTGGACCAGTGTCAAAATTTGCATCGACGTAACCCTTTACGACGAACCTTTTTGTCACCTCCATAATCGAGAAACATATCCTTATTCCACTAAGGATAATTTGACCGTTGTCCAGTGATCTACTCCTAGATCACTATTGTACTCCCTTGCCATAAACAGTGTAGGGTATACAATAGATCTTACACAGCATGTCACATTTTATAGAACCTACGGCCAAGGCATAGGGAATGACTTTCATTCTCTCTCTATCTTCTACCGTGGTCGGGTTTTCAGTCTAACTCAACTTCACACCTTGTAACACAGGCAAGAACTCTTTCTTTGACTGTTCCATTTTGAACTACTTCAAAATCTTGTCAAGGTATGTACTCATTGAAAAACTTATCAAGCGTCTTGATCTATCTCTATAGATCAATAATTCTACATTATCTCCGATCAACAATATGTCATTCACATATACTTATCAGAAATGCTGTAGTGCTCCCACTCACTTTCTTGTAAATACAGGCTTCACTGCAAATCTGTATTAAACTATATGCTTTGATCAACTTATCAAAGCGTATATTCCAACTCCGAGATGCTTGCACCAGTCCATAGATGGATCGCTGGAGCTTGCATATTTTGTTAGCACCTTTAGGATTGACAAAACTTTCTTGTTGCATCATATACAACTCTTCTTTAATAAATCCATTAAGAAATGTAGTTTTGTTTATCCATTTGCCAGATTTCATAAAATGTGGCAATTGCTAACATGATTCGACAGACTTAAGCATAGATACGAGTGAGAAACTCTCATCGTAGTCAACACCTTGAACTTGTCGAAAACCTTTTGCGGCAATTCTAGCTTTGTAGATAGTAACACTACTATCAGCGTCCGTCTTCCTCTTGAAGATCCATTTAATCTCAATGGCTCACTGATCAATGGGCAAGTCAATCAAAGTCCATACTTTGTTCTCATACATGGATCTCATCTCTGATTTCATGGCCTCAAGCCATTTCATGGAATCCGGGCTCATCATCGCTTCCTCATAGTTCGTAGGCCCGTCATGGTCAAGTAACATGACCTCTAGAACAGGATTACCGTACCACTCTGGTGCGGATCTCACTCTGGTTTACCTACGAGGTTCGGTAGTAACTTGATCTGAAGTTACATGATCATCATCATTAGCTTCCTCACTAATTGGTGTAGTAGTCATAGGAACAGATTTCTATGATGAACTACTTTCCAATAAGGGAGCAGGTACAGTTACCTCATCAAGTTATACTTTCCTCCCACTCACTTCTTTCGAGAGAAACTCCTTCTCTAGAAAGGATCCATTCTCAGCAATGAATATCTTGCCTTCAGATCTGTGATAGAAGGTGTACCCAACATTTTCTTTTGGGTATCCTATGAAGATGCACTTCTCCGATTTGGGTTTGAGCTTACCAGGTTGAAACTTTTTCACATAAGCATCGCAGTCCCAAACTTTAAGAAATGACAGCTTAGGTTTCTCGCCAAACCACAGTTCATACGGTGTCATCTCCACGGATTTAGATGGTGCCCTATTTAACATGAATGTAGCTGTCTCTAATGCATAACCCCAAAACGATAGTGGTAGATCGGTAAGAGACATCATAGATCGCACTATATCTAATAAAGTACGGTTCTGACGTTCGGACACACCATTACACTGTGGTGTTCCAAGTGGCGTGAGTAGTGAAACTATTTCACATTGTTTTAACTGAAGGCCAAACTCATAACTCAAATATTTTACTTCTGCGATCATATCGTAGAAACTTTTATTTTGTTACGATGATTCTCCACTTCACTCTGAAATTCTTTGAACTTATCAAATGTTTCAGACTTGTGTTTCATCAAGTAGATATACTCATATCTGCTCAAATCATCTGTGAAGATCAGAAAATAATGATACCTGCCGCGAGCTTTAATATTCATCGGACCACATACATCAGTATGCATGATTTCCAACAAATCTGTTGCTTGCTGCATTGTTCCAGAGAACAGAGTCTTAGTCATCTTGCCCATGAGGCATGGTTCGCAAGCATCAACTGATTCATAATCAAGTGATTCCAAAAGCCCATCTGCATGGTTTTTCTTCATGCGCTTTACACCAATATGACCTAAACGGCAGTGCCACAAATAAGTTGCACTATCATTCTTAACTTTGCATCTTTTGGTTTCAATATTATGAATATGTGTATCACTACGATCGAGATCCAACGAACCATTTTCATTGGGTGTGTAACCATATATGTAAACAGAACAACAATTTATTCTCTTACTTAAATGAATAACCGTATTGCAATAAACATGATCAAATCATATTCATGCTCAATGCAAACACTAAATAAAACTTATTTAGGTTCAACACTAATCCCGAAAGTATAGGGAGTGTGCGATGATGATCATATCAATCTTGGAACCACTTCCAACACAATCGTCACTTCACCCTTAACTAGTCTCTGTTCATTCTGCAACTCCCGTTTCGAGTTACTACTCTTAGCAACTGAACCAGTATCAAATACCGAGGGGTTGCTACGAACACTAGTAAAATACACATCAATAATCTGTATATCAAATATACCTTTGTTCACTTTGCCATCCTTCTTATCCGCCAAAACTTGGGGCAGTTCCGCTTCCAGTGACCAATCCCTTTGCAGTAGAAGCACTTAGTCTCAGGCTTAGGACCAGACTTGGGCTTGTTCACTTGAGCAGCAACTTGCTTGCCGTTCTTCTTAAAGTTCCCCTTCTTCCCTTTGCCCTTTTCTTGAAACCAGTGTTCTTGTCTACCATCAACACTTGATGCTCTTTCTTGACTTCTACCTTCATCGATTTCATCATAATGAAAAGCTCGGAAATCGTTTTCGTCATCCCTTGCATATTATAGTTCATCACGAAGTTCTACTAACTTGGTGATGGTGACTAGAGAATTCTGTCAATCACTATTTTATCTGGAAGATTAACTCCCACTTGATTCAAGCGATTGTAGTACCCAGACAATCTGAGCACATGCTCACTGCTTGAGCTATTCTCCTCCATCTTTTAGCTATAGAACTTGTTGGAGACTTCATATCTCTCAACTTGGGTATTTGCTTGAAATATTAACTTCAACTCCTGGAACATCCATATGATCCATGACGTTCAAAACGTCTTTGAAGTCCCGATTCTAAGCTGTTAAGCATGGTGCACTAAACTATCAAGTAGTCATCATATTGAGCTAGCCAAACGTTCATGACATCTGCATCTTCTCTTGCAATAGGTCTGTCACCTAGCGGTGCATTAAGGACATAATTCTTCTGTGCAGCAATGAGGATAAACCTCAGATCATGGATCCAATCCGCATCATTGCTACTAACATCTTTCAACTTAGTTTTCTCTAGGAACATATCAAAAATAAAACAGGGGAGCTAAAACGCGAGCTATTGATCTACAACATAGATATGCTAATACTACCAGGACTAAGTTCATGATAAATTTAAGTTCAATTAATCATATTACTTAAGAACTCCCACTTAGATAGACATCCCTCTAATCCTCTAAGTGATCACGTGATCCATATCAACTAAACCATAACCGATCATCACGTGAAATGGAGTAGCTTTCAATGGTGAACATCATTATGTTGATCATATCTACTATATGATTCACGCTCGACCTTTCGGTCTCAGTGCTCCGAGGCCATATCTGCATATGCTAGGCTCGTCATGTTTAACCTGAGTATTCTGCGTGTGCAAAACTGGCTTGCACCCGTTGTAGATGGACGTGGAGCTTATCACACCCGATCATCACGTGGTGTCTGGGCACGACGAACTTTGGCAACGGTGCATACTCAGGGAGAACACTTTTATCTTGAAATTTAGTGAGAGATCATCTTATAATGCTACCGTCAATCAAAGCAAGATAAGATGCATAAAAGATAAACATCACATGCAATCAATATGAGTGATATGATATGGCCATCATCATCTTGTGCTTGTGATCTCCATCTCCGAAGCACCTTCATGATCACCATCGTCACCGGCTCGACACCTTGATCTCCATCGTAGCATCGTTGTCGTCTCGCCAATGTTATGCTTCCACGACTATCGTTACCGCTTAGTGATAAAGTAAAGCATTACAGGGCGATTGCATTGCATACAATAAAGCAACAACCATATGGCTCCTGCCAGCTGCCGATAACCCGGTTACAAAACATGATCATCTCATACATTAAAATTTAGCATCATTTCTTGACCATATCACATCACAACATGCCCTGCAAAAACAAGTTAGACGTCCTCTACTTTGTTGTTGCAAATTTTACGTGGCTACTACGGGCTTAGCATGAACCGTTCTTACCTACGCATCAAAACCACAACGATAGTTTGTCAAGTTGGTGCTGTTTTAACCTTCGCAAGGACCGGGCGTAGCCACACTCGGTTCAACTAAAGTTGGAGAAACTGACACCCGCTAGTCACCTGTGTGCATAGCACGGCAGTAAAACTAGTCTCGCGTAAGCGTACGCATAATGTCGGTCCGGGCCGCTTCATCCAACAATACCGCCGAACCAAAATATGACATGCTGGTAAG
This sequence comes from Triticum urartu, assembly GCF_056163025.1. NCBI lineage: Eukaryota > Viridiplantae > Streptophyta > Magnoliopsida > Poales > Poaceae > Triticum > Triticum urartu. The sequence continues at coordinate 365,861,068 of NC_141876.1, read as the reverse complement.
CAGTATGACTTATATCGCCCACAACTCACTTGTGTTCTACTCGTGCATATGACATCTATGCATAAAACCAGGCTCTGATGCCACTGTTGGGGAACATAGTAATTTCAAAATTTTCCTACGTACACGCAAGATCATGGTGATGCATAGCAACGAGAGGGGAGAGTGTTGTCTACATACCCTCGTAGACCGAAAGCGGAAGCGTTAGCACAACGCGGTTAATGTAGTCGTACGTCTTCATGATCCGACCGATCCAAGTACCGAACGCACGGCACCTCCGAGTTCAGCACACGTTCAGCTCGATGACGTCCCGTGAACTCCAATCCAGTAGAGCTTCACGGGAGAGTTCCGTCAGCACGACAGCGTGGTGACGATGATGATGTTCTACCGTTGCACGGCTTCGCCTAAGCACCGCTGCGATATGATCGAGGTGGATTATGGTGGAAGGGGCACCGCACACGGCTAAGAGATCAAGAGATCAATTGTTGTGTCTTTGGGTGCCCCCTGCCCCCGTATATAAAGGAGTGGAGGAGGGGGAGGGCTGGCCCTCTCTATGGCTCGCCCTAGGGGAGTCCTACTCCCACGGGGAGTAGAATTCCCCCTTTCCTAGTAGAACTAGGAGCCCTTCCAAGTAGTAGGAGTAGGAGGGAAGGAAAGGGAAGGGAAAACGAGAAGGAAGGAAGGGGGCGCCCCCCTCCCTAGTCCAATTCGGACCAGCCCATGGGGAGGGGTGCGACCACCCTTTGAGGCCTTTCTCTCCTTTCCCGTATGGCCCATTAAGGCCCAATACGAATTCCTGTAACTCCCCGGTACTCCCATAAATACCCGAATCACTCGGAACCTTTCCGATGTTCGAATATAGTCGTCCAATATATCGATCTTTACGTCTCGACCATTTCGAGACTCCTCGTCATGTCCCCGATCTCATCCGGGACTACGAACTCCTTCGGTACATCAAAACACATAAACTCATAATATAACCGTCATTGAACTTTAAGCGTGCGGACCCTACGGGTTCGAGAACTATGTAGACATGACCGAGACACGTCTCCGGTCAATAACCAATACCGGAACCTGGATGCTCATATTGGCTCCCACATATTCTACGAAGATCTTTATCGGTCAGACCGCATAACTACATATGTTGTTCCCTTTGTCATCGGTATGTTACTTGCCCGAGATTCGATCGTCGGTATCTCAATACCTAGTTCAATCTCGTTACCGGCAAGTCTCTTTACACGTTCCGTAATATATCATCCCGCAAATAACTCATTAGTTGCAATGCTTGCAAGGCTTATAGTGATGTGCATTACCGAGTGGGCCCAGAGATACCTCTCCGACAATCGGAGTGACAAATCCTAATCTCGAAATACGCCAACCCAACAAGTACCTTCGGAGACACCTGTAGAGCACCTTTATAATCACCTAGTTACGTTGTGACATTTGGTAGCACAAAAAGTGTTCCTCCGGTAAATGGGAGTTGCATAATCTCATAGTCATAAGCACATGTATAAGTCATGACGAAAGCAATAGCAATAAACTAAATGATCAAGTGCTATGCTAACGGAATGGGTCAAGTCAATCACATCATTCTCCTAATGATGTGATCCCGTTAATCAAATGACAACTCTTTGTCTATGGCTAGGAAACATAACCATCTTTGATCAACGAGCTAGTCAAGTAGAGGCATACTAGTGACACTGTGTTTGTCTATGTATTCACACATGTATCATGTTTCCGGTTAATACAATTCTAGCATCAATAATAAACATTTATTATGATATAAGGAAATAAATAATAACTTTATTATTGCCTCTAGGGCATATTTCCTTCAGTAACTGTACCTGCCCCCTTATTGGAAAGTAGTTCATCACAGAAATCTGTTCCTGTGACTACTACACCAATTAGTGAGGAAGCTAATGATGATGACCATGTAACTTCAAATCAAGTTGCTACCGAACCTCGTAGGTAAACCAGAGTGAGATCCGCACCAGAGTGGTATGGTAATCCTGTTCTGGAGGTCATGTTACTTGACCATGACGAGCCTACGAACTATGAGGAAGCGATGATGAGCCTAGATTCCGCGAAATGGCTTGAGGCCATGAAATCTGAGATGAGATCCATGTATGAGAACAAAGTATAGACTTTGATTGACTTGCCCATTGATCGGCGAGCCATTGAGATTAAATGGATCTTCAAGAGGAAGAAGGACGCTGATAGTAGTGTTACTATCTACAAAGCTAGAATTGTCGCAAAAAGGTTTTCGACAAGTTCAAGGTATTGACTACGATGAGAGTTTCTCACTCGTATCTATGCTTAAGTCTGTCCGAATCATGTTAGCAATTGCCGCACTTTATGAAATCTGGCAAATGGATAAACAAAACTGCATTCCTTAATGGATTTATTAAAGAAGAGTTGTATATGATGCAACCAGAAGGTTTTGTCAATCCTAAAGGTACTAACAAAATATGCAAGCTCTAGCGATCCATCTATGGACTGGTGCAAGCATCTCGGAGTTGGAATATACGCTTTGATAAGTTGATCAAAGCATATAGTTTTATACAGACTTGCGGTGAAGCCTGTATGTACAAGAAAGTGAGTGGGAGCACTACAGCATTTCTGATAAGTATATGAGAATGGCATATTGTTGATCGGAGATAATGTAGAATTATTCTGCAAAGCATAAAGGAATGTTTGAAAGGAGTTTTTCAAAGAAAGATCTCGGTGAAGCTGCTTACATATTGAGCATCAAGATCTATAGAGATAGATCAAGACGCTTGATAAGTTTTTCAATGAGTACATACCTTGACAAGATTTTGAAGTAGTTCAAAATGGAACAGTCAAAGAAGGAGTTCTTGCCTGTGTTACATGGTGTGAAGTTGAGTAAGACTCAAAACCCGACCACGTCAGAAGATAGAGAGAGAATGAAAGTCATTCCCTATGCCTCAGCCATAGGTTCTATAAAGTATGCCATGCTATGTACCAGACCTATTGTATACCCTGCCCTGAGTTTGGCAAGGGAGTACAATAATGATCTAGGAGTAGATCACTGGACATTGGTCAAAATTATCCTTAGTGGAATAAGGATATGTTTCTCGATTATGGAGGTGACAAAAGGTTCGTCGTAAAGGGTTACGTCGATGCAAGTTTTGACACTGATCCAGATGACTCAAAGTCTAAATCTGGATACATATTGAAAGTGGGAGCAATTAGCTAGAGTAGCTCCATGCAGAGCATTGTTGACATAGAAATTTGCAAAATACTTACGGATCTGAATGTGGCAGACCCGTTGACTAAACTTCTCTCACAAGCAAAACATGATCACACCTTAGTACTCTTTGGGTGTTAATCACATAGCGATGTGAACTAGATTATTGACTCTAGTAAACCCTTTGGGTGTTGGTCACATGTCGATGTGAACTATGGGTGTTAATCACATGGTGATGTGAACTATTGGTATTAAATCACATGGCGATGTGAACTGGATTATTGACTCTAGTGCAAGTGGGAGACTGAAGGAAATATGCCCTAGAGGCAATAATAAAGTTATTATTTATTTCCTTATATCATGATAAATGTTTATTATTCATGCTAGAATTGTATTAACCGGAAACATAATACATGTGTGAATACATAGACAAACAGAGTGTCACTAGTATGCCTCTACTTGACTAGCTCGTTGATCAAAGATGGTTTTGTTTCCTAACCATAGACATGAGTTGTCATTTGGTTAACGGGATCACATCATTAGGAGAATGATGTGATTGACTTGACCCATTCCGTTAGCATAGCACTTGATCGTTTAGTTTGTTGCTATTGCTTTCTTCATGACTTATACATGTTTCTATGACTATGAGATTATGCAACTCCCATTTACCGGAGGAACACTTTGTGTGCTACCAAACGTCACAACGTAACTGGGTGATTATAAAGGTTCTCTACAGGTGTCTCTGAAGGTACTTGTTGGGTTGGCGTATTTCGAGATTAGGATTTGTCACTTCGATTGTCGGAGAGGTATCTGTGGGCCCACTCAGTAATGCACATCACTATAAGCTTTGCAATCATCGCAACTAATGAGTTAGTTGTGGGATGATGTATTACGGAACGAGTAAAGAGACTTGCCGGTAACGAGATTGAACTAGGTATTGAGATACCGACGATCGAATCTCGGGCAAGTAACATACCGATGACAAAGGGAACAACGTATGTTGTTATGCGGTTTGACCAATAAAGATCTTCGTAGAATATGTAGGAGCCAATATGAGCATCCAGGTTCCGCTATTGGTTATTGACCGGAGACGTGTCTCGGTCATGTCTACATAGTTCTCGAACCCGTAGGGTCCACACGCTTAAAGTTCGATGACGGTTATATTATGAGTTTATGTGTTTTGATGTACCGAAGGAGTTCGGAGTCCCGGATGAGATCGGGGACATGAGAGGAGTCTCGAAATGGTCGAGACGTAAAGATTGATATATTGGACGACTATATTCGAACATCAGAAAGGTTCCGGGTGATTCAGGTATTTTCGGGAGTACCGAGGAGTTACGGAAATTCGTATTGGGCCTTAATGGGCCATACGGGAAAGGAGAGAAAGGCCTCAAAGGGTGGCCGCACCCCTCCCCATGGGCTGGTCCGAATTGGACTAGGGAGGGGGGGCGTCCCCTTCCTTCCTTCTCCTTTTCCCTTCCCTTTCCTTCCCTCCTACTCCTACTACTTGGAAGGGCTCCTAATTCTACTAGGAAAGGGGGAATCCTACTCCCGGTGGGAGTAGGACTCCCCTAGGGTGCGCCATAGAGAGGGCCGGCCCTCCCCCTCCTCCACTCCTTTATATACGGGGGCAGGGGGCACCCCAAAGACACAACAATTGATCTCTTGATCTTTTAGCCGTGTGCGGTGCCCCCCTCCACCATAGTCCACCTCGATAATATCGTAGCGGTGCTTAGGCGAAGCCCTGCGTCAGTAGAACATCATCATCGTCACCACGCCGTCGTGCTGACGAAACTCTCCCTCAACACTCGGCTGGATCAGAGTTCGAGGGACGTCATCGAGCTGAACGTATGCTGAACTCGGAGGTGCCGTGCGTTCGGTACTTGATCGGTTGGATCGTGAAGACGTACGACTACATCAACCGCGTTGTGCTAACGCTTCCGCTTTCGGTCTACGATGGTACGTGGACACACTCTCCCCTCTCGTTGCTATGCATCACCATGATCTTGTGTGTGTAGGAAATTTTTGAAATTACTACGTTCCCCAACAGAAGCATCATGTGAGATTCTATGAAACAACACAACCGATTATTCACAGGTAAATGTTTATAGCTCATAATATTGAGGTAGAGCAGCGGTGAAACATTATATATTTGGCATTGAAGCATACAATGAACATAGATGCTATAGTTGAATCTCCAACTGAATAGGATATGGGCGCATAAAGTTTTGATCTATAATCAAAATTCATCTAAAGACACATATGGACATCAGTAAACAATAATAAAATAGATTGGAAGCATGGAATTATAAGGAATAGATAATGGCTTGGCATCATGCATGCACTAGTTCGTTAGGAAGTCATGGAAGCATATTGCTACATAAATTAAGAAGCATAGTTGTACCGCGGCACTCTAGTTATTATAGATAAGAAGCACATATAGGAAACCTATGAAGCATGGATTATGAAGCAAAAATCTGTCTCTATTGCAGCATAGATGTTATACATATGAAGCACACATAGGAGACCTATGAAGCATGGATTATGAAACTGGATGCAACAAAGGGAAATTGACACCTAAATTAATTTGAAGATGCAAGTAGTGGGTGGTGGAGCCGTGCACACCTAGTGCCTCCAAAATGAACTGGTTGATCTGGGCAACCTCTTGAGGAAAATAACATGGTGGATCTATAGTTCTATACTAAGCAGGACCAAATCTGAATGCATGAGTGGGTGTATATTAATCCTCTATTTTTTCCTGCAGCTCCAACTAAGCAGGATTAAATCTTGTGCATAGAAATTTGTCACGTAATCACAAGGCAAGCCCGGATCATTCGTTGGAGTGTAAACAAAAGAACAACGGAGAAGCATGGGGCAGAGAACTAGGAGGCGAAATCAACCATCAGACCTGAACGATGCCGGAGGCGTTCCACGACGTCTCGCTGTGCAGGACCACCACCACATCTGCGAAGTGTTTGCCGTCTCGCCGTGCTGCAGTGTGGTTGGTGACATTCATGGGCTCATGGCCGCCTAATGCCGAGCCGGGGGACCTGCAACGTCGCACAAGGCCGCGTTGAGGAAAACAGATCTTGGCGATGGTCTGCTTCGAGATGAGGTTAGTTCGAAGCACGGTGCTTAGGGAATAGAGTTCTGGTAGCGCTAGTCAGGAGAGCCACGATGGATGACGAGCTCGGGTGCTGATGTCATCAACAAGCCCCCTTAGTTCCTCGTGGACACCATCATCGTTGCTCGCTTGGAAACATCCAACCACACGACAATGCCCATGTTCAAGCATGCATCAAACTAGCAAGTGCGCTTATATGGTCATCAACAAGCGGAACGTGGTGCTGATGTCATCAACAAGCCCCCGTAGTTCCTCGTGGACGCCATCGTCGTTGCTCGCTTGGAAACATCCAACCACACGACAGTGCCCATGTTCAAGGATGCATCAAACCAGCGAGTGCGCTTATATGGTCTCGCCGGTGTGTCCGTGTGTATGTGTCTCCCTAATGTGGTGGACCACAATGGCATTATCGGCACAGCCTATGTAACATATTTGTGTTGTATATGGAATCAAATTCTGATCATCATTAGAAACAAATATTATTTTCCTTTAGAAGCAATTCCAGTCGATATTGGAAACAACAATAGAGAAAAATATTTGTTTCATTGGAAGCTAACCCTATTATATTTTGGAAGCAATGTTGGTAGAAATACATATTTGTCATTTGGAAGCAATTTAACGCTCCTACAAAACAATTCCTTGTTTGTTTGAAGCACATCTTTTCTAGTTTGAAAACGAAATACCAAATGGAAGCAATGTTCGATCATGTTTGAAGCACTCTCCTTCATCACAACTTCACACGCGAAATAAGTTGCACAGGATTAAAGTTCGCCACAATCGATAACAAAATTTTCTTCTATGGAAGCAAAATTTGTAATTTTGGAAACACTTTATTACTTAATACTATAAGGAAGCACACTACATGGCGTGGAATCTCATTTTCCTAGAGTTGTTATTAGCTTCCTTAAATCCGAAATTTGTTTCCTAAAAAACTGGGACTGAATCAGTGAGCAGTTAATAGCGTATTAATTTATACAAGGAAACACTCAATTAAGGAACGGAGTACCTAATCTCGCGCCAGATCGGACACCATCTTGCTTCTTATCCAACCTCTTTCTGCTGCGTAATACTCTTTCCGTCCCAAAATAAGTGATACCATCTTGCACATATTCCACATTTGGGCATTATGAAACTGTGGAAACGATTTTCTTCTAACAAAACAAATATTCATTTTTTGTGCGTGCCATTTTTAAGGCTTCTCGAGGGATTTTTATAGGTGTCATATCCTGTGAATCCACTTATGTTTGTGAATCGATGGTCGTGGCTACAGGGGATTGACAAAGAAACGATTGGAAAGTACTGGGTTAGGACCTTTTTAAAAAATTCACATGGAGCTTGGGCTGGAGGCGGGCGTCATTGTGCAAAATGAGCCCTCATGCTCGCTAGGCACAAAATTTTCATCAAACGGCTGACGGGGAGAGGATACAGGGATTCACAAACATAACAGTCTGTTTGGTAAACACTTGGGTAAGGGCATGGGAGTTTGCACAAGGGTGTTTATGAAGGGATTAGGCATGAGAAGTAGATTTTTACTCCCATTCCCTTGTTTGACATATGATGGGAATTGGCGTGGGATAAAACTCTCCTCACGAATTAACAAGGTACCCCTGGAAAGAAATCGGTGGGAATTGGGTTTCCCAACTCCCAATCCCCTTCCCACTTAAACTCTCATTCCCTCTAATCAAACAGTGGATTTTTAATCTCCTTATCCCTCAACTCCCATTCCCCATCTCTAATTCCCCTGAACCAAACACGCTGTAAGTGGATTCATAGGATATTGTCATGTTATGGCGTCATATCCTGTGAATCCACTTATGTTTATGAATCCCTGTATCCTGTATCCTCTCCTGTCAGCCGTTTGATAAAAATCTTGTGCTTAGCGTGCGCCGGGGCTCCTTTTGCACAATGACGCCCGCCTCCGGCCCAAGCTTCCTACGATTTTTTTAAAGAAGTCCCCAGGAGAGTACTCTCCAATCGTTTCTCTGTCAATCGCTAATCAGGTCGCAACCTACACCTCGCCGGCGGCCACGGCGACCTCCAATCCCAGTGGCAGCCGCAACGGGATGTGTATCTGCATGGGTGGTTGCTACGACGGTGCGGACAGCCTGCCGTGTGGGTGGTCGTCGCAGCGGCGACCTCGGACAGAGATTCATGTTGATTTCTATCCCTCGGACGGAGATCCATGTCGATGGCCGTCGCATCGGCAGCCTGCACCCGGGATCCGAGTAGGCGGCGGACTGCACCCCGGCGGCGACGACCTGTCATGGAGACAACAGCAAGCGACCACCACACTCTGGCGGCCGCGACCAACACATTCCGAGGAAGATGGCGGCCACCACATCCTGACAACGACGACGACTACAACAGCACAACCCCGTAGACGACCACTACTGCGACCACATACCTACTTTTATTTAGATGAACTCCTCTTGCCGATTGCAGTAGCAGTTCATGTTGTTTGGAGTGCAAAATTCAGAAATACTGAATGTCATTTCTCTAGATTTGTTTTTCAGAAAGTTGGGAGAGAGAGCAACTGGGCAAAACATGTATTGACTGCCTGGGTTAGAATTGACAGTATATCTTGTACTGAAAATGACAATGTAAACATGTTTGTTACTTCATCCGTTCACTTTTGTAAGACCGTTTACACATTTAAGACAACACCGAAACAGTTCAATTTCAACTGTCTAAAATGTCTTATAAAAGTGAACAGAGGGAGTAGATTGAATGAAAGCTCTCGTTTACTCTCAGGAAAAAAGTATTTTTACTTTCTTTTAGTGAATTGATACTGTAATTTGGTTAACAAGTCTCGTATGCCGCCAATACACTTCTACACCTAATAGATGCTACTTCTACTATTAAGCAGCCAGGGTTGAATTGAACACTGCTTGTACAGCAGAATAAATGGATGAGCTCTTGGTTTGCCAAAGTTTTCTGTACATGGATTTCTCCCATGTGATAGCAGCTGCTCCTTAGTAGTATAAGAAAATCAGAGCATGTCTAGGTTTATGTGCTCATTGGTATATATAACAAAATCAGAGCATGTTCAGGTGTATGAGAACATAATATATCTTGGTGCTCCTGCTACTTGCCACACTCCATTCAACTCAACACTCGTCAAAGAAGCAGCTGCCATCACACATAACTCAACACTGGCCATAAGAGAAAAACAGCTTCACAAGAGATCCATCACGATGGCCGTCGCATCGGCAGCTTGCGACGGAGGTCCGCTTAGGCGGCCGCCGCATCCCTGTCCTTGAATAGATTACCACAACTGTGACCACATAGCTACTTTTGTTTAGATGAACTCCTCTTGCCGATTGCAATAACAATTGATGTTGTTTTGAATGCAAAATTCAAAAAAAAAATGAATGTCATTTCTCTGTTTGGAATATAAACCAGAGGATGTTCAGTGCTTTGTGCTCTGTGGTATACATCTACATCACACACAAATATTACTTGTTTTCCATGTGTTGCCTGAAGCTACATTTCTCGTACTGAAGCACAGCTCATATTCTGTAGTCGTAGGGCTTTGGACAGCCACATCAGGGCGTGAGAGATGGCTTTGCTGACAACTAGATGTGCAGGCAAATGCAGAGTAGCCTTTTGGTTTATGGAAGGAGGGTGAGCAGGTTCCCTCCATTGTTCTCGAAGCAGCTTCATCGTCCATAGCAGCAGTAGCTGGCATGCTGATCAGTTGCGAGGAGACTTCGTCCGCCCTGCTGATTGAGAGTTGGGACGTCGTGTCTGTCATGGACTCGCGGTGACGTCCGGCATGTTGATCGGGATCTGGAAGGCGCTTCCCGTCGTGTCTGTCGCGGCGATCGTTGGTAGATGGTCGTGACCACAGGGGATTGACAGAGAAACGATTGGAAAGTACTGGGCTGGGGACCTTTTTAAAAAATTCACATGGAGCTTGGGCTGGAGGCGGGCGTCATTGTGCAAAATGAGCCCTCACGCTCGCTAGGCACAAGATTTCCATCAAACGGCTGATGAGGAGAGGATACAGGGATTCACAAACATAAATGGATTCATAGGATATTGTCATGTTATACGCAGGTTGCGGATTTTATCTTTCTATATTTTGTTTGTGTTGTATTGGATGAATGATACTCACACCTTTAATAATAATTACTAATAAATATGGTTGTGTGCATCACTCGCAACGATATAGAGGCCGAGGCTATGTCCTCCTTAAAAGATCTGAGCTGAAATAGAAAAGAAAAGAAACTAGCCCTCTCAATTTATGCGCAAAATAAGCACGTCATATACATGCTGTCACGCCATACTCTCCATTTCAGTGCGAACACTGTACACGCATTATATTACGCATACCCCGTGCAGGCTTTATCAAATGCTGCTACACGCACTAGTTAGTGTTAGTGTGTGTCACTTGGACGAGTAGGCATGCTCGTCGTCGTCGTCGTCGTCGTCGTGGTGGTGCTCCTCCTTAGCACCGACGCGCTCGTGCTGGCTCAAGACAGAGTGCAGCTCCAGGGGGGTGGCGGACAAGGCCTTGATTAGGTTGCCAAACCCGTGCAACGGCGACGGCAGGGACGAGGGCATCGGCAGGCTCAGCCCCTTCTTCAACGACGGCACCTTGGCCTGGCCCAGCTCTACCTGTCCCATCAGGTGCACCGCCCCTTTCTCCTCGTCCTCCTCCTTGAGCGCCACGAGCTTCTTCTTGTTCCGGTACGCCATGTACAGCGCCAGCTGCGCCGTGCCCATCACAAAACCCATGGCGTTGGGGATCTGAAAGTAGTTCCAGTTCCAACAAGTGTGAAGTTAGTTAAACCTGCGCCTCTACGTAGTGTATATGCGTATGGACGTCATGTGTGCATGATGCGTGCGTACCCCGATGAAGTAGTCCTTGACGAGCAGGGAGTAGACGCTCCAGATGCCGCCGTTGAGGAAGAGGAAGAAGGACAGGGAGAAGGGCATGTACTCCACGCTCCGGGTCTTCACCACTGTCCTCTGCATGCATATCAATTAATTCACGGCGGATAAAGTTTTCAATCGCTCACTTGTAAGCGCTTCTCAACATACTGCCAGTGAGTGCATTTGGGTAATCGAGAACTACGTGGCAAACAAAAAACCTTCTCTTTTCTCCCGAGAGGCTTGAGTGCGATGAGAAACCGAACCACTTAAGGCATCTGAAACACGCATTAATGGTCACCACGTACCAACTGTGGCCTGCGGGGTGATCATGTCATTTTTTTAAAGAAGGATGATGACCCCCGTTCTCTGCGTCTGGACGATGCATACGATCACTTTATTAATTATTTTCATAAGACCTTACAAAATGATACAACAGTAAGATTAAAGCCGTCGTCTAAGCAACAAACTGTCACTACACCTATCCAGTTGATGAAGGGGCGTAGATAGCCTGGGCCTAATACCAAACAGACATCGTAGCCAAGCCTAACATCTAAGACCTAAGACCCCAACCTAGCCACTTGCCGGGGCCGGGGCACACACTGGTCCGCGCGTGCTCTCAGAGGCCGCTGCCGGCAACTGCCACCGCTCCATCTTCAGAACTATACTGATGCATCAACCTTGCTCGGTCTAGCTATCGTCGACGCCACCACGGCGCCCAATGGCACCCCCTCCCTGCGCGCAAACAGCGGTCGCCACTGATACACCTCAGCGCCATGCTGCCAAGTACCATCAGCCGACAGAGTTTGAAGTCCTTGGAAGATCTGTCGTGCGTAGCACCTGCCGACCAGGCATGACAAAGCGTAGCACCTGTCGGTCAGGCATGACTTGACATCTCCACCGAAACTCCATGCAAGACGAAGCCGCTCCACCTCCCGCCTCTGACTTCCAACGCTGCTCCACAAACGATGCTCCCAAAAGAGAAACAACACCGCAGTGCCGCCATCGTCCGATCTGAAACACCAGATCCTAGGGTTTCCCCCGGAGCAACACGAGTGGGTCGACAGTAGTTACACGACGATGCCTTCATCAAGGTAATGACGTGCCGCCATCACCTGCCGTCGGCTCGGTTTTCACCGTCAACCATGTCTCCCCAACTCGCAGTCGGAACTAGATGATGGATCTCGAAATCCAATCACCAAGCTTCTGGCCGGCCACCGCCGACGAAGATGGCCACCATCACTGGCTACACCGGCCAGAACAGATCTGCTATGGATGCCGCCAAGCAGTCCATCAGGCCCTCGACGCCGCCGCTGATCTAAAGCCAATTGACATGCCGCCGAAGACCGCATCGCGCCGCCGCCCGATCTAGGCCCGCCACCGCAGTAGCCGCCCATGGTCCGAGGCAGGGCCGACCGCCGCCGCCGTCGCTTCTAGATCGGCCGCACCTCCACGCATGTTGGGGCCCCGCCATCCCTGAGACGCGGGAGGGAGGAAGAGCTCCCGCCACCGCCGTCGGCCTCCGGGCGCAAGCCGGCGGCGGCGGGAGGAGGGGAGAAAGATGGGCTAGGCCCCGATGGCGGCTAGGGTTGGAGAGCCACTCGAGTCGCCTGAGGGGGGCGACGTAGGGGCCTGATCCGTTTGTGACGCGGGTGATCATGTCATGTCACGTCGTTACATACAAATACGGATAGACTGTGTGTCATGACTCACTCCGCACATGACGAGACTTAATTCGAAATTACTGCAAGTCCAGGAATCAAAATCTAGATATGCATTTTGATGGGGAATGAAATTCTAGAAAGAAGGCATGGACGTCATGTGTGAATGAAAATCTAGAATGATGGCGGTTATCAAACTGACGCCTCCAAATATCCGCAAATACTAGTACGTTTGAACGTGTATGGGTACCACGCCATCCAACCATGTTTCGTAAATACCCATCCATTTCAAACAGTTTAAACATAAATTACGAATAAAATTAAACTAGTTTAATATTCAGTTTTGCTAAAGCACATCTAGATGTGCCATAAATATTGCACATTTAAATTCTATGTCATTGATCTTACGTTGAGATTTGTGTGAATTTTTTTTTTCTTTATGCTTGATTCATTCATTTAGATGTGTAATAACTATAGCATATCTAGATGTGCCTACACACATCATTTAATATTACGTGCAAATAGGTGAGAAGTCGTGCTCAAGCGAAGCTTTCGCTTTTATAATATTGCTTCTGCTATAAATCCAAGAAAACGACATCAGACCAACACCTACTGCTTAATGACAGATTTGGGAGAGTTACACCTACTGCTATAAAATCGAAGAAAACACTGACATTTTGCAAAAGGTACACAGTTTCAAACTGCGATTCAGATTTGGGAGAGTGTGGTTTTAGGTGACAGAGACTTCCAAAATTTCAGACATTTGAGAATTGAAAAATATGATGGAAAATGACTTTGCCCTAGTTAAAGTTACTTCTGCTTGTCCCCGCAAAAAAATAAAATTAACTTCTGCTTGAAAGGAAACGCTGCCGTGAGGGAGACAGTTTCGAAAAGAAAAGAAAAGACCAAGATTTTGGTGGTGGTAGAACTGAAGAGATGATCGAGCTTGTTACTAACCATTGCGACCATGGGCGCAGCATACATTGCGATGGTGAGAGCGGAGCAGAGAACCCCCACCGCGAACAGCCGGACGGCGCCGTGCAGCGCCACCAGCCCCACCACGACGACCGCGGCAAAGAAGCAGATGTTCACTCCCACCACCACCTTCGCCATCTTCACCTGCAAATTAGTTATCCACAGTTCAGATCCGCCCGGGTTCCATCTGGCCATGTTGAGAAGGTCACAGCAGCGCTGCTAGCTGAAAACGGGTTTGTGAAGGGCGCAGAGGGATGGACGCACCTTGGTGTCCCTGGGGGCATAGGCCAGGTAGAGGGCGACGTAGGTGGCCTGCAGAGCGGCGCCGGCGGCGTTGACGGTGATGATGAGGAGGCCGCCGGGCTTGAGGAGGCCATAGAAGGCCCAGAGGGAGGTGCAGAGGAGGGTGGTGACGTAGGGCAGCCACCAGAACTCCTCCGTGCTCTTGTTCCGCACGACCCTCCGGAAAGTCGCACTGAATCATGCAAGCAAAACACATACAGCATCAGCATCAGCTTCTGGATCGCGCAAGAATTGGTAAACCGCGAGCGCTTATACATATAGTCGGAATTGCTGGCTGAACTCACATTGGAGATGTGAAGACGAGTATGGAGATTATGTTCCCTGTTGCGGAAAAGAAAGAGAGTGATGCTGAGAGCAGTGGGCATTTAAGCAAGAGGATGTATGCATGAAGAAGCTTGGATCGGCCATTGAATTTAAGCAGGAGAAAGAGAACTGACCAATGATTCCGACGAAGAAGCTTGGATCGGCCATTGGTGTAAGAGCCGGGAGGTACAAATTGATGGCAAGCTAGCTACGTCTCTCACATAGACATAGATGACCATATATATATAGATAGATAGAGCACTGGTGGACAGCCTCAAGTGTTTGGTTGTACTACTAGGATCTTGTCCCATAAGCACGCATTCCTCAGATTTCACAGTGCCGGATCTGCAGAGGGGCCACACATAGACTGACATAGGCCGGCCGGCCGGTCGGTAGACAGACGTGGCGTGCTACGGAGCGGTGAAATCCATCCGGGGCACTTTCTTGACCTCAAGATTTCTCCTATTAGTTTCCTGGCCACAAGGCCTGGCTTTTTGTTCTCTCTCTCTAAAAAAAAAGGCCTGGCTTTTTGTTGGCCGTAGGTAAGCAGCCGGTAGTGCAGATAACCATTTCCGACGTAGCTGGTTCGTTAATTGAGCGCTGTGGATATCCGATTCCGCCTTGTCGGCCGCAAGAAGTGGACTGGATCACTACCAAGGTGCCATCAGCCTTTGCACGCTCGGGCTCTCACTTGCTAGTAGGAGCTTTAGCTAGTGAGGGTTGGCATGGCAGGATCCAGAATTCCAGACGCCACTCAAAGACTAGAGGCCGAAAGGCGAGGGAATGTGACGTCGACCATGGGAAGGGACACAGATCGGAGGTCGACCACACGTTCTAGAGAGTGGACACGTTGCGGCCATGGAGGCGTAAGTGGGAGCAAGTACCGTACGCGCGATGGCTACACGCCGGCCGATAAAGAATCTTAGATATTCCCGCGTGGCCGTCACCGAGTCCCTGTCCGGTGTGGCCATCTCATCTCGTTCGTAGATGGAAGTACTAGATCGAGAGGAGAGAAAGACGAGAGGTGACGGCGTCGTCGTCGTCGTCGTCGGTTGGTGAAGTAAGTAAAGCAGTAGAAACGTATCGCCTGGGACGGACTGGACTGTTAGCGGAGCAGATCGGAGAGCAGCTAGTTAGATGTAACAGTTGGCCGAGGAATTCGTTTGCTTTTGTCTTTGTGGGGTACACGCCCGGAATGAGATGCTACACGCACTGGGAGGCCTATGCTTTGCTTTGGGACCAAAGCATGCAACTTGCATCAAGCATCGGATGTTGTTATGAACACGGCCTGGTCGACATGACCGGTTAATGTAATGGGAGCAAGGACACGTGTCTCACCCAGTCATCAAACGTTACTCCTTCCTCATCCTGTCGTTGAAATTGAAACGGAGGACGCTTCCCATTTTCTGATATTAACCGATCAAAGGAGCAGTATAGTACAGTAGTAACACCAAAGTCAGGTGAGCTTAACTGCATGGATGCTCCGTTTCAAACGAATAAATGCGTGGATGCATATGCATGGATTATGTGTGTCTGTCGACTTGGTGTCGCTTTACCGGGGCAGTCAGGTGATCTGGGCCTTCACAAAACGAATTGACGTGGAAGTGGGCGGTCATACGTGTTATGGAAGAAAATCATATGCGACCCGGTCGTACGCTCCGCACAGAACGACCCATTTCATCGAGCACCACGTGGATCTCTGAATCTCAAAGCAACCACTCCCATCTTCATCCCTGTCTTCTTTCCCAATGGGCCATCTTCCTATGCTGCAGCGCCACGATACCGCATACACTAGTCGTTGCCGGTGTCAGCCGGAGGCTCCGGGAAGCTCGCCGGCGACCTTGTGGAATTGGTGCTCACCTGTTTCGTGCTGCCTTCTTGCACCCCCCAACTCAATTTTCTAGGGGTATTCTTGCCCCCGTCATCTATTTTTTTCTCCGGCCCACTGCTGCCCATATCCAAGCCCCGTGGCCCATATCCAAGCCCCGTATAACATGATCCATACGTATGTATACGGTGACATCCCGAAAAAAAAGAGGATGACACGACCCCACGACCAGGTAGGACTTGCCGACGGCCGATCCATCAATCACGCAGCTCAATCAATCACGCAGCTCCATCATTCACGCAGCTCCATCATTCACGCAGCTCCTCCATCATTCTGGTGAGGTTCTTTAGAATATCGGCGGCGGCGATCTTATCGCCGGCGATCTCGTCCGAGAGCGCGCGCGGCACTGTCGTCAACCTCCAGCGCTCGCAGGTACCGCATCTCGTTTCCCCACGTTTGTCTCGCTCGCGGCAGCATCAAACGAACTGCCGTTGTTTTCGTCGTAGTGGTTAACCTAGCGGGGCGGGTAACCTAGCTTTCCGGCGGTCCAGGCCATCGCAGATCTTGTTTTGGTAGTGCTGCTCGTCGTGATATACACAGTGATCACGCGGGCTAAAGTGGGTTTCTTCTTTCTAGGGTTAACCTAGTGTCGGTTGCTGTCCGTTGTGTGCACGACGGCTCCGTTATTTGATGCGGCGGCTTAACTAGGTATCTGACGATCCAAAGTAATCACGACTGGTTTCGTGGGCTAGGAATCCGGCGGCGCATGTTATCACGGGTAGCGCAGCTTCTCGCGATCCAAAGTGATCACGTACTGGATTCGTGGGACGTACCTTAACGCCGCTCGGTGTGGACAGGGGGAGGATCCATGGGCGATCAGAGGTTGTTGGCGTCGGTTGTGTGCATGATCTGAACGCCCTCGGTTGGGGCGCTCTCCGGTTGGGGTAGTTTATTTAACATCCGTGATCATGCGCTAGGTGTTGTATATGTCAGCATTGATAATGTTTGCACATGCGATGATACATATTAATTGTTGTAGGAAATGGCGGACGATGAGTTAACTGATATGATGTATGACATGGAGTTTGGAGAAGTGATGAAAGACTGGATAGAAGATTGGTCAGATGATGAAAATTCAGATCGCGGAGATAGGTCAGAGAATGGGAACGTATTGGAAGATCTTAATGTGAGTCGCATTATCATGTTGTAATTTTTTGGTGGCATCCGACAATATTATATTTTGAAAATTTATAGATGGATGAACATGATGATGGTCAGGAAAACAATGAGCATGATGATGGTGAGGAAAACAACTCGGAGATCTCGAATGAAGATTACATTAGTCAGGTATGGAAGTGGAATTTTTTGTTGGCATGCATGCAAGTTGAATAAATCCTGGAATATTATATTATAAGTACTTATGTATTTGTGTTATATTTTTCAGCTCATTTCCGAATGTCATAATGCGTACGACTATTATGGTGAATCCGACGCGGAGACAGGCCTTGATGTCGAATCATTAGCTGCACCTGATTCTGGGGAGTCGCAATCGTCGGTCATCATGAGTGAGGTATGTATGTAATGAATGTTGTATGGAAGTAATGTTATACCATAGAAAACTATTTTCATGGCTATGTTATGATTGTGTAGGTGACAGAAGTTGAGGGGAAAAAGAATGTCCAAGATACTGCTAGTGCAGATGATAAGAGGGATATGTTCATGCAGATAATACAAAAGACTTTTAGGTCTCATGAGGCTGCGTATGATTTCTACAATAGCTATGCTAGAGAAAATGGTTTTGGCATTAGAAAGAATAGGGTCAGGTATACCAAAACCGAGTCACGTCATATGCGTTATAGGCGGTTTGTTTGTTCCAGACAAGGAAAACGTGATAGCAGGTTGCTAACCGAGGAAGGACACAGCCGTAGGCTCCGACCCGAGACACGCTGCCACTGCAAAGCGCACCTGACCGTGAAGCTTGACCAAAAGCGTGGGGTTTGGTATGTTGATAGTTTTGAGGACAAGCATAGCCATATCTTGGCAGGACCGGATGAGGTACCTTTTCTTTGGTCCCACAGAAAAATCAAAGAGTACCAGAGAGCTGAGATACTGTCCATGGGAGCTGCAGGGATTAGAATTCACGACATGATGGATTCGTTCATCAGCAAACATGTATGGTATGGCGGTGTTGGTTTTACCAGGCGTGAAATATACAACCTTTGCGCTAGGGAGAAGAGGAAGCTGCTTTCAAAAGGTGATGCTACCACAGTCATAGGCATCATGGCCAGTAGGAAACAGAGGGATCCTAGCTTCTTTTTCGAGTACAAGCTAGACAAGGAAGGACATATGAATAGGATGTTCTGGTGTGACTCCCAGTCTCGTCATGACTACGAGGACTTCGGCGACGTGCTTGTATTTGACAGCACGTACAAGATGAACCGGTATGGTATGCGATTCATACCCTTTGTTGGTCTTAACCATCACCGGAAGACCAGTGTTTTTGCTTGTCCCATAGTTTTGGACGAGACCGAAGAGACATATGTGTGGCTGCTGGAGACTTTTTTTAGGTCCATGTGTCAAAATATGCCGAATAGTGTTATCATGGACGTCGACGCTGCGATGATCAAGGCAATTCGCCAAGTCTTGCCAGACGTGTGGCACCGTATATTTACGTGGCATATAGAAAAAAATATGAAGATTCACCTCAGTCACAAGTCCTTGAAGGAGTTCCGAACTCTTCTGTACTACAGCACGTCCATGGCCACGTTTGAGGAGAGATGGCAGGCGTTTTCCAAAAGATGGCAGTCGGAAAAAACAATAACATGGTTGAGACAGATGTATAAGAAGAGGAGACTGTGGGCTGCGGCTTATCTGACAGAGGGTTTTTGGCTTGGCATGAAAAGCAACCAGAGGAGTGAAAGTCTAAACTCATGCCTTCACCTCCACCTAGACTGTGAAATGACCCTGGTGGATATGATTTTGCACTATGAGAACGCCGTTGTACGTATCCGTGAGAATGAGGCACGAGATGATTGCACGGCCTCACAGAGTGTACCTGTGGTAGTTACTAGCTCGAGGGAACTTGAGATAGCTGCTTCTCACGTCTTCACTCCAGCAAACTTCCATATGTTGCAAGCTGATCTTAGGAAAATTGGCGGCATGGAGATTGTAGAAATAAAGCTCGGAGATGGATCATAGCAGTACATCGTGGCCTGGAAGAATAACCGGAAGAGCCATTTTTGGGTGGAGTACACTCCAGTAAATTCCGTAGAAACTATAAGGTGCAGCTGCAGAAGAATGATTCGAAAGGGTCTACCTTGCAAGCACATATTCCATGTACTGAAGTACTTGAATATATCTGAAATACAAAAGTGTTTAGTTCTTGTGCGGTTCACGAAAGACGCAAGGTTGGGACCGCCCGCAAGGCGCACAAGTGATCTGTTGGGATTTGGATGGACTGGAGCAGCTGAAAGAATGAAATATAGCCAGGTCAGTGTGTTGGTTTCAGAAGCTATTCATGCAGCATGCAAACACCCAGCTTTGTGGGATCAATTACAGGAGAGTTTGAAGACCGTGATAGCTAAGAGCCATGAGTATGATCAGCTAAAGGAAAATTTGAGTAAGAAAACGGCTGATCTTAGTAGTTGTGCAATTGAATATGTAGACGATGGTGAAGGCAACATAGTTGAAGTTCAAGATCCTATTAAAGTATCGACGAAAGGTGCAACTAAGGTAGATGAGAACCGCCCTATGTCGAAAAATGGTGGGCCACTTTGGTACGACGAGATCAGAATCAGGTGCGGTGCATGCAAATTGCTAGGGCACACTAAACGCAGCAAGAAATGCAAACTAAATAAGAAGTAAGTTTTTGTACGCATTGTAGGTTATAATTGTTTTTAATTTGTCATTCATTAACTTTTCCTGTTATCATGTGCAGAAGCGTGGTGGGCGAAGAAGAGTAGAATAGTTGCTAGAGTTATGTTAGGATGAATCCAGTGATCTAATAGTGAGGTGTTTACAATGTGTTACTGCATACATGATACATGATATATAATATTGCAAGAGGCCACTACCTTGAGATAGTGCTTGTAGCATATATGGACTAAACAGGAGGCGGTCACTAGGGAATTTAATCATGGAAAATGGATAGCATTTTAGCCATTGTAATGATGTCATCTTTTGTGTTGTCCACTCTAGTTATATTATATTAGAAAACTAGACAATACACGGCATGTTGTTGCGGGAATGTTTTGCAATATATTCATAGAGAAATGCTTACATGTAACATGTATATGTTGTTGCGGGAATCTTTTGTTTGCATGTTGTAGTGGACCTTTCTCCATACATGTTGAATAACGAGGTGGCAAACTTGCATGTTAAGAGAAATAGGTTAGTGGTGGCTAGTTGTTTAGATATAGAAGATGTAATTATGTGTGGTAATAATTAATTTTTTTTCACTCCTTTGGTTCACCACCATTTAGATATGGAAGATACTAGCTCACTTTGGTCTATAGTATAGACTTCGTACCAAAACCCCACCATTTTCACCTCATAAAGAAAAGAAAAACCCACCATTTCAGGGCTTGTAGTGTAACTCGTGCCGCTTGTCGCGATGACGTGGAGGGGGGTGACGGATGCCGTTAGACGGCGCGACACACGACCGCTCCCGTTGCCGAGCCCATTTAACAATTTTTATTTTGATTACAACCTGTTTAAATGGGCCGCGCTGGCCACCTGGTCGGGGCGGTTCTTCCCTCACGATCTCCACGCGCGTTCTATCTATCCACTGCGACCGCCGCCGCCGCCACCGATCCACGTCTTGCCGCCGGTCACGTTACGCCATGGTTTCGTGGAGCGACGAGTCGAGCTCTTCTTCGGATGGCGAATCCGTGACTAGCCTGCAGGTACGCTCCTACTATATAATCTTTAGATAGTGCTAGGCTTAGGGTTAGGGTTCTTCATTTCCAGTATTTAACGTAGGGCGTTGATTTGTGCATTATCTCTGTTGTTTTGTTTAGCTTCCTACGACTATCCCGTGCTATGAATGGAGTGGCATTGCTCACGATTTGTCTTCTCGTTGTCTGCATCGAGAACCTTGCGCCAGGCTTGTTGCTTTTGATTCCTTGGACACTGGCAGACGTTTTCTTGCCTGTGGTCAGAAGGTATGTTGTTCCGTACTGTAAATATATGTTTACATTACCTCGTGCTCAACTTACTTCGCGGTAATCCATTGATCTGCCCAAAATTGCATACAATTTCAATTAATTTGTGCATTTACAAATTCCGTATTTATGTTGTCTTTTTCACGGTCTAATATTTGTTTTAGCATATAATAACATATACTTGTAGTTAATTGATCCATATACATATATATGTATATCATTGCATGCTACATTTTGTGTTTATATGATTGAGACCATATTTTTAGTGCATTCCATGTAATTGTATTGCATTTGTGCATATATGATTGAGACCATATTTTTTCATACTGTAGGAAGAAGTGAAATGTAACTATGTGGAATGGGTAGACCCGGAGTGGTCAGTGGCTACGAAGTTCTGCCTGAGAGAACTGTGGAGCATGTATGACGAGAAGCTGAGACAGAATATTAAGAATGCTGAAGACAAATGCATGTTAATTGGAGAAAAGAGGAGGACGGAGGAAGAGCTGAGATTTTTCAAAATGGACTTTGCTAAACTAGTGGCTGATAAGGAGGATGCTCTCACGCAGTTGGGCAATGCAAGATTGTCACTTAGCGATCTCAAAGAGGAGCTGGAGAAGAATAAGATGGCAGACCATGGTTGTGCCAATATACATCAGGTCCTGAGGGTAAAGGCTGAGAAAGACCGGACCAGGTGGTGCTAGAGAGAGACCAAGTGATGAGAGAGAGAGAGGGACCAGCTGAAGCAAGAGAAGAAAAAACTTGAGTATATTATTGCAGATTTTCTCAAACAGAAACATGGGTACGTTGATAAGATCAAGAAGCTGAAGGAGATTTGTGATGAATTTTAAGTATGTTTTGTGGTTTATTGTTGAACTGAATGATCAAGTCCTATCTGCATTGTGGCCAGTTCATTTGTGTAAGGTCTAAGTATATTATATTAACCAATAAATTATATCACTTTCGAAATAGTTTGCCCTTGTTTGACCTGCATCCTAATGCGGGTTCTCGGCTAAGCACTGAAATTCTTTTGCTTCCACCGGAGCTCTAAATCGTACTGATCAAGGGGGCGAAGGAGTAGTTGATCATGTGATTGATGGTGCTACTGATCCTGATCTTCATGATGTAGAAAAGGAAAAGGCTAACAAAAATGTAGCAAAAAAAACTGTGCAACGTGATTTGAAGCAACAGATAACGCCAAGGGAGTCTGGCGCAAGACACGAGGAAGATCCACCTGCGGACGCCGATCCCGAGAGATCCAGCGGCGCAATCATGCGCACAGGATCCCAGGCGGATCTACCTACTCCACCAACCGCAGGATCCACGGGTGGCCCGTCTGCGTCTGACACACGGGCTGTCTCCACCGAGCGGTCGGGTGGGTCCGGACCTGGCGCGTCGCCCCGCGCCAACTGGCGCTCGTCGACTGGGTCGCCCGCGCGGGGACCGGATCTGTCGTTGTCTCGGACACGGGATCCCACACCGGATGGCACGACAGCCGAGGTTGATTCTCAAGCAAACAAAAAGGAATTTATCATTTTTTTCTTATTGTTGAATAATGCCAAATCAAATCAAAAAATATGCAAAAGTAAAAAGGAAATGAATTACTCTTCCATGGAAGAAAAGAATGAACACAACAGCAAAAAACATTAAGACAGAACAAATGAAGGGAAGCAAAAATTTATTGGTACGAAACGTATAGTCTGACTATATTACACATACACAAGTATGTGTGAGCGACCAAAAATCCACACAAAATCCATGGTATCGTGCTTATTACATGAATGATTGAAAATCAAAGTTGTCCATGCCGGGAAACGTGCTTCCGGACTTAAAACAAACGACTAAAACTAGAATCTTGAATCATGTATGATGTCTTTACGCCTTGCTTTTCTTTGCGATGTCACGGATTTTGTTCTTCACACATTCGAGCGTGTTGGTAGGTGAGAGAACCACCTGGGCGACGAGACGCCTTCTCCTTGCATTAACCGTGGCCTGCAATTTTTAGAACAATGTTTAATGAATAGAAGTTGGTATTATACGACAATTGTACAAGTGTACGAAAAGAGAGGATAAATTACCTGGGTAAAATCGGTGGTCCATCGATCCCCGTCCCAATGCTCCATAACGTCAATCACAAAAAGGCCACTAGAGTTCCTAATATATATGCAAACATTAGTCACCGTGCACACGAACATGTCTTTCGTAAGTAGAAAATGATGAACCGTAACTCACCCGTCCTCTTGTAGTGGCATGTCGATCTGAGGTAAGATAGGCCACTTAGTGACGTTTGGATATTTGCCAGGTGTAATACGGTTTGCCTCTTCCATATCAATTGCTATTGCTAGTCGCTATTTGAAAGAAAGTAGTAGTGAGAAACCATATGACATTTCATATGAAGAATGCTCAATGTTGGGGAGAGTACCAGTGCTTTCACAGTGTCGAGAGAGAACTCGAGAGGATAGAGCGAATCAAAAACTCGGAATTCTTTCTTGCGGTTGTGCATCACCACGGTGATCCAGTGTGTATTGCCGATGTTCAAAAGGATAAACGACTAAAATGTGGAACACATTTGTAATCAGATGCAATTATGCTTGTTGAAATGAGTGTTAATTAACTAGTAAGAACATATCGTACCTTATCACGGATGGTATACTCGTCCAGAACCCTACGTACTGCTCCAGCTCTGCTCAGCGCACTATCCATGTTGTATGTCGACGGTTTAGGGTTGTCTCGTGCCTTAGCACGATCAACAAGGTATTTGGACCTCCAGGCTGGACAGAGGTGCCGATCATGACCAACGCGCAGAGCCAAATGTGTCTGATAAGCATCGATAATCTGCGTAAAATAATAGAACATTTTATTTTCATAGGTGACACCTAGATTATGCACTTAAATAGCAGGACATGGTAATAGATCTTACGTCATCCGCCAGCCATGTATGCTCAAGTACCGGTCGTATACTCTCCACAGTCATAGAAGTGCCACGTTCATTGCAGTAAACTCTTTTATTCATATTCTTCTTAGACCGAGCAGCTGCCTCCACAAACGTAACAACAGCATCAATGAGTTCCGGTGTGAGATCGTCCTTAGCAGAGCCTTCCACGTCATTGTTACTAAACAGAGCTGCATGATAAATTATGAACGTCACGAATGGTGAGTACATGAAATGGTAGTAAATTAAGCACTAAGATAGCTACTAACGGTACCTCTAGTTGTGGTAGTGTTGCCGGATGGCTTAGTACCACGAGCGCTTCGCTTGCAGGGCTTGTCAAGTTTAAAGGGGGATTCAAATTTCTTGGGAACAGTCCGTCGGCGCTTCCCGGATATAACATCGTCTTCTTTTGTGGTTGCTGCAGACTTTTTCCCCTTGCTCTTACCCACCATCCTGTCGATAGAACTTGCAGAAATGTCAATGTCGGACGATTCTGCTCGAGGAGAATTACCTACAATCCAAGGGTTCTTCGGTGTTGCGCCGCACTCCGTTGTCTTGTCAACATCTAACTTGGCAGGTGTTTTCTAGTTAACAAAGAAATAATGTGATAGGTTCAGTTAACGAAAATGAAGATGCATAATTGAGATAAATGAAGACAAATAAATGAAAACATACTTCCTCATCATCGTTGTTCTTGTTGACAACAGGCTCGTCAGGCTGTGTCAAATCAATCACCGGCTCTAGACCGTCAGAGTCATCCTTGTACACGAATTCTTTTTTTTCTGGCGGACCATTCTCAAAGGAATCCACTTCTATGTCTGCATCGTTGTTGCCGGAAGCCGCATCAGCCGCTGGCTTGTACATCACACCATTTTGGTTCAACTTCTCTAACAATCTCCGCATTACATTAAAAATATTAATTAATGTCGGCACGGTTTTGCAACTTCAAAAATGTTGTAAACATAGAATTAAGGGTGTGTCACCTCAGCTACTTGTTCCGGTATTTCCTTCATTTGGCTGCGTATGTAATCCATACACCGCTTCATGATGAGGTTCATCATCTCGTCCGCGTTTGAGGCTAACTTGGACTTCTTTGCCGCACCAACGGCGGGCTTCATTTTTGGCTTTTCTGGTTCGGGTACTTTGTGCTCCTACTGTAACACCCCGAGACCGATTTGCCAGGTGTCCTCCAGTTATTCGCTGTTGTTGCCTTGTCTTTTGCTTTCGTGTTGCATCTTACCATGTCATCATGTGCATTGCATCATCATGTTTTCAAAACCTGCATCCGTCCGGGTTCCCCCAGTTTCTTCTGTTGTCCGTTCTGAGCCCAGCCACACTTGCACGTGCCCGCTGCATGTCCGAGATATTATTTTATAAGTGGCCGGAATATGTTCTTGGAATGGGATGAAAGTTGGCGTGCGGTGTTTTTATGTTGTAGGTAGGCCGCCTGACAATTTTCGTCACATTCGGAGTTCGTTTGATGCCCCAACGGATAACTATAGCGGCAGTATAGCCGGTCTAACGTCGGACGTTTTCGGTCTCCGGAAACAATCGCCGGGCCTCCCCCTCTTCTATTCTCTCAGCTCGAGACCGTCTACACAGCCCACTACCTACCGCCAGGACCAACCTAACCTCTCTCGTCAGCCCGCGGCTCTCCTCGCGCGCGCGTCCAAAAAGTTGTCCCGGACCTGACCCGGACAGTCGTCACCAACGGGTCCGGATCATCCCCAAACATCTACAAAACGTCCCCGTTTTGTTAATTGGACTCCTCTAACCTTTTATTCTCGACCGCCCGATTACGATCGGAGGGTCTAATCTGAACCCTATGTTTCCTATTTATAGTGCACCCACTTACTAAATCAGATCTAACCCTAGCCTAACCCTAGACCAACTCCCTCTTTTCCCTCCTCGCGCCGCCACCTTCCTCGGGATCCTCCCCGACCAATCTAGCCAGCCGACAGCCTTCCCCCAACCTCGGGATCTCCTCCCGATCCACCTGCGCCTCTCCTTCTGTGCCCAGCCACTATTTTTTTCTCGATCCAGATCCTCTCGTGCTCCCCCTGCTCCCTCACTCTCGATTGGATCGAGGGGAGGAGCCCCTCGACCCCGCGTCACTGCCAACCTTCGCGCCGGCGAAGCGAACCAGGAGCCAACCAGATGGTCGCCGGCCACCCAAGCATCAGCAGCAGATGAGCACCACGGCCCTCCTCTTCCTCCTGTTTTCTCCTTCTCCTCGTCTTCCTCCTCCATCTCTCAACTCCCCTCCTCTGTTTCTTACCGCAGGAACCGGTCGCAGCCGTCGAACACCATGTATTCGCGCCAAGAGCTCTATGATCCCCGAGGACCTCGCCGCCGGGATCCAGTTCCTCCTGCCATCTCCAGCGCCACCACTCCTCTCGATCCCCACCAATCAGAGCCCCCACGGCCCTTCTCGACCAGCATCCCTCGTCACCCTTGCTCCCGCTCGACTCATCGGCGAGCTGTCAGCCATGGAGACCACCGCGACAAGGCCAGCCCTCGCCGCCCTTCTCCTTTTCCTCCGTCCTTCTTCCACCTCCCTAATCTCTCTGCTCCCTCTCTGCCGCCATGGACAGGACTTCGATGTCGCCGTCCTCGTGCTGCATCGTCCTCGCTGCCGTCACCACGAACCCTCCCCGTTGTCTGCATCTCCTCCGGCAGCGCCGCCGTGCCCGCATGCCTCTGGTGAAGCTCCGGTCAGCCAAGCCGCACCCATTCTTCCATCCTTTCTTCCCTGTTTCTTCTCCCTGTCTCTCCCCTCTGAACTTTTGCTCGCTGTATTTCTTCGCAGGAACAGAGCCATCGTCGTCTTGTTCGACTCCCACCATCAGGAACCAGCTTCCCTCGTCAGATCCGGTGGATTCCGCCGCCGTACGCCGCCTGCAGGCCCCATATCGTCGAACCTCCCATCAAGCAGTGCCGCCTCGCCCTACTTCCTGTCCCATCCGTGCCAGGCCAGCGCCCGGCCTCTCCTTCCCTTGCTTCGAGCAGCAGTTTAGGATCGAGCGCGCCCGCTCGCCCGCTCGTTGACCGCGCCGTGCGTGGGCCTCCTCCTGCCCACCAAGGCCCGGGCCGCAACCGCAGCATGCATCAGGCCCAGCGGCCTCCCCTCCAACTCATGGGCCTCAGCCCATGGTGAGTGCCCCAGCAGCCTGCAGATTCGGCCCGATGTATTTTTTTCCCTTGTCTGCGATTTTAGCAATTAAACCTGAGACTGCAGTTTTGCAGGAAAACCCTTGCACTTCATGCATATAATAATTTCACAGTGTATCTCATTCTTCTTTATTCATGTATCTCATTCTATCCATTCTATACCGGTGCAATCTCAGTTTCTAGCAATCGTCGTGTATCTTTCAGTGGGCCCTAACCCACAGGTCTTTTCCCAGGATCTTACCTGGCTCCTCTCATTTTCTCGGAGCTATCCTCAAATTTCTTTTCGGAGTTTGACGTAAGAATGATTTATCATCAGTCAAATGTCTTTCTCCAAGATCTTCCAAATTCTTTTCATCATTGGTTCAACTTTTCTATTCTTCTTTATTCCGGAGTGTCTCAACAATTCACGGTGGTGTTTCTCATCGTCTTTCTCATCATTTGAAGGCATTAGTAGAGTTTTACCTCCATATCTTATCCGCTCTCTCAGAGATTCACGGTTCTAGCTTGATGTCATCCTCTCATAATTGTTTCGATTGTGACAATTCTTTTCATCCTTCCAGAGCAATTAATGAGTCTTCTCAGTTTGATTATCCGGAGTCCATCAATTCAGGTTTATTAATTCAGTTTGCTAATTCTTACCGGTGATTCACCCCATTACTTCGTTCGTTTTCAATTCTTACGGTGGTTCTTTCAAGTTTTTCTTTCTTGCTATCATATCAATTCATTCATTGTTTCAATTCTACCGATGGATCGTTGAAGACCTTCTCAAGTTTGCGCTATATCTCGCTTAATCCTTACTACGAGAATAAGTAGTGTGCCAAATCCATTGTTTTGTCATCAATCTAATTTGTGAAGGATAAGCATAATGTAATCCTTATTCTTGTTTCTTCCAAGTGATTAATTCCGTATTCCGGAGGCTCATCAAATTCTCGGTTTCACTTGCTTCACCTTTCTTTTCCGGAGTTCCTAGCTTTTCCGCATTATCTCATCGCGAAGCTCCTTCTAAATCATCGCGAGGATTCACCTTGTGCTTTCAACTTCTCATTCCTTTTGTTTGATCATCCTTCTATTACCAGAGTTCCTCATGATGGTTCATCAAGGATTTCTTTTCATTCTTCAATTGTTCTTCAAGATATCTCTCGAAGCTATGATCCGCCAAGATATACTTCAAGCATTCTTCATCTTGCAATCCGAAGTGCAATTCTTTCTACCATATTATTGGAGGTGGTATTATGTCATTCTTGATAATTTGGGTTCATGTTTCATGATTCATATGTTGTTAGGAATGAGGTATTTTAAATCCATCAATCTCTTCTTTGAAGTTATCTTGGGTTATATTTCACCTAAAGCCTTCCCTAAGGATTGTTGCTATTATGGTGCTCATAAAGGACCCAAGTTCTTCTTTATCCTCCCGATGAAATACTTTCTCGTCTCCTTGTTCATGCCAATCCAATTCTTTTTTCCCGTGAGTGGCTGGTTGTCACCTCATAATTTGGGATGTATTCCATAAGACCATATCAAGCTTATTCTTCTCGTTGTTGGTTTTCAAACAATTCCGTTCGACCCTTCTCCAAAGGATACCTTTTCAAACTCTTTTGTGGCAGAAGTTGGCTTTTCTTCTCCATTCTTTTATTTCAATGATCTATATTCTATTTCTCTCTTCTGGAGGCTTTGCTACGTTGTTCTTTTCAACCATCATCTCATTTTGTCAAAGATCATATTCTTTTCTTGCTTATCCATTTAACCGGAGAGTTGTGCCCTCGGCTCAGGTTCTTTTCACCTTATCAAGCCTTGCATCCCTTCTCAACCGGAGTGCTGCCCAAAGTTGTTCTTCCTTGTTCCTCTTTGCTAACGGAGTGCTTTCTACTTCATTTATCTCCGTTGTATTCTTTTCTCGAAATGGCTTAACCTTTTCAAGGCTCGTGGTTTCACTCGTTTTTCAAAGAAGCAACTTAGTTTTACCTCCTCTCTTCCTCTTCCTCTTTCGTTTTTCCCTCCGATGCCATTCTAGATCTCGGGACGAGATCCTCTCGTAGTGGTGGAGTGTTGTAACGCCCCGAGACCGATGTGCCAGGTGTCCTCCAGTTATTCGCTGTTGTTGCCTTGTCTTTTGCTTTCGTGTTGCATCTTACCATGTCATCATGTGCATTGCATCATCATGTTTTCAAAACCTGCATCCGTCCGGGTTCCCCCAGTTCCTTCCATTGTCCGTTCTGAGCCCAGCCACACTTGCACGCGCCCGCGGCATGTCTGAGATATTATTTTATAAGTGGCCGGAATATGTTCTTGGAATGGGATGAAAGTTGGCGTGCAGTGTTTTTATGTTGTAGGTAGGCCGCCTGTCAATTTTCGTCACATTCGGAGTTCGTTTGATGCCCGAACGGATAACTATAGCGGCAGTATAGCCGGTCTAACGTCGGACGTTTTCGGTCTCCGGAAACAGTCGTCGGGCCTCCCCCTCTTCTCTTCTCTCAGCTCGAGACCGTCTACACAGCCCACTACCTACCGCCAGGACCAACCTAACCTCTCTCGTCAGCCCGCGGCTCTCCTTGCGCGCGCGTCCAAAAAGTTGTCCCGGACCTGACCCGGACAGTTGTCACCAACGGGTCCGGATCATCCCCAAACATATACAAAACGTCCCCGTTTTGTTAATTGGACTCCTCTAACCTTTTATTCTCGAACGCCCGATTACGATCGGAGGGTCTAATCCCAACCCTATGTTTCCTATTTATAGTGCACCCACTTACTAAATCAGATCTAACCCTAGCCTAACCCTAGATCAACTCCCTCTTTTCCCTCCTCGCGCCGCCACCCAGTCTCCATCTTCCTCGGGATCCTCCCCGACCAATCTAGCCAGCCGACAGCCTTCCCCCAACCTCAGGATCTCCTCTCGATCCACCTGCGCCTCTCCTTCCGTGCCCAGCCACTATTTTTTTCTCGATCCAGATCCTCTCGTGCTCCCCCCTGCTCCCTCACTCTCGATTGGATCGAGGGGAGGAGCCCCTCGACCCCGCGTCACCGCCAACCTTCGCGCCGGCGAAGCGAACCAGGAGCCAACTAGATGGTCACCGGCCACCCAAGCATCAGCAGCAGATGAGCACCACGGCCCTCCTCTTCCTCCTGTTTTCTCCTTCTCCTCGTCTTCCTCCTCCATCTCTCAACTCCCCTGCTCAGTTTCTTACCGCAGGAACCAGTCGCAGCCGTCGAACACCATGGATTCGCGCCAAGAGCTCTATGATCCCTGAGGACCTCGCCGCCGGGATCCACTTCCTCCTGCCACCTCCAGTGCCACCACTCCTCTCGATCCCCACCAATCAGAGCCCCCACGGCCCTTCTCGACCAGCAGCCC
Organism: Triticum urartu; assembly: GCF_056163025.1. Lineage (NCBI taxonomy): Eukaryota > Viridiplantae > Streptophyta > Magnoliopsida > Poales > Poaceae > Triticum > Triticum urartu. The sequence continues at coordinate 365,830,183 of NC_141876.1, read as the reverse complement.
TCGTCGCCCTTGCTCCCGCTCGACTCGTCGGCGAGCTGTCAGCCATGGAGACCACCGCGACAAGGTCAGCCCTCGCCGCCCTTCTCCTTTTCCTCCGTCCTTCTTCCACCTCCCTAATCTCTCTGCTCACTCTCTGCCGCCATGGACAAGACTTCGATGTCGCCGTCCTCGTGCTGCATCGCCCGCGCTGCCATCACCACGAACCCTCCCCGTTGTCTGCATCTCCTCCGGCAGCGCCGCCGTGCCCGCACGCCTGTGGTGAAGCTCCGGCCAGCCAAGCCGCACCCATTCTTCCCTCCTTTCTTCCCCGTTTCTTCTCCCTGTCTCTCCCCTCTGAATTTTTGCTCGCTGTATTTCTTCACAGGAACAGAGCCGTCGTCGTCTTGTTCGACTCCCACCATCAGGAATCGGCTTCCCTCGTCAGATCCGGTGGATTCCGCCGCCGTACGCCGCCTGCAGGCCCCATATCGTCGAACCTCCCATCAAGCAGCGCCGCCTCGCCCTGCTTCCTGTCCCATCTGTGCCAGGCCAGCGCCCGGCCTCTTCTTCCCTTGCTTCGAGTAGCGGTTCAGGATCAAGCGTGCCCGCTCGCCCGCTCGTTGACCGCGCCGTGCGTGGGCCTCCTCCTGCCCACCAAGGCCCGGGCCGCAACCGCAGCATGCATCAGGCCCAACGGCCTCCCCTCCAACTGATGGGCCTCAGCCCATGGTGAGTGCCCCAGCAGCTTGCAGATTCGTCCCGATGTATTTTTTCCCCTTGTCTGCGATTTTAGCAATTAAACCTGAGACTGCAGTTTTGTAGGAAAACCCTTGCACTTCATGCATATAATAACTTCATAGCCGTGCATCAGTTTAAAACAAACCTTATATGAAAGTTGCTTAGAATTTTGTCTAGTTTAATAATATGCCACTTTCATCCATGTTTAAAATGTTTAAAATGCTGTTTGAGTAAATTTGCTTAAATGCCATGCTAAAATGCTTTATTTCATAACTAAATAACCGTAGCTCCAAACCTAACAAACTTTATATGTAAATGGGGTAGAAAAATGCCTAGTTTAACATGGCGGCATCACTTTGCATGTTAAACAACTCTAAAATATGGTTTAGGGCAGAACAGGACCTAACCTAATATATGCACATGAGGAGTTTCCGGATTTTTGTTTGTTGTTCCCGGCCTCTTTTAAACTTGACTAGATAGGTAGTTTTGCTTTGCTTCACCCTCTTGCCATGTTAATCAACAATTAATCTTGTTGGGTACATAAACGAGAGAGAACTAAATAAGTCATGTGGTGTTTTCTTCAATATGCAACTCCGTTGCATATTGAGCTCCACTTAAGTTGTAGTGTTGTTTGTTGCACTTTGCCATGCCATGCCATGCCATGTATCATTAAACCGGACATGCATCATACTTGGTTGTGCATCATGCCATGTCCATGTGTTGTTTGTTTACTATGTTGTGTGCTTCTTTCCGGTGTTGCTTCTTCGGGTTGGTTCCGATAACATCGCGTTTGTGAGGACCCATTCGACTACGCCCGTTTGTCTTCTTCATGGACTCGTTCTTCTTCCTTGCGGGATTTCAGGCAAGATGACCATACCTCAAAATCACTTCTATCGTTGCTTGCTAGTTGCTCGCTCTTTTGCTATACCTATGCTGCGATACCTACCACTTGCTTTATCATGCCTCCCGTATTGTTAAGCCAAGCCTCTAACCCACCTTGTCCTAGCAAACCGTTGTTTGGCTATGTTACCGCTTTGCTCAGCCCCTCTTATAGCATTGTTAGTTGCAGGTGAAGAATGGAGCTTGTTCCATGTTTGGAACATGGTTATTGGTTGGGTTATCATAATATCTCTTATTTAATTAATGCATCTATATACTTGGTAAAGGGTGGAAGGCTCGACCTTATGCCTGGTGTTTTGTTCCACTCTTGCCGCCCTAGTTTCCGTCATATCGGTGTTATGTTCCCGGATTTTGCGTTCCTTACGCGGTTGTGTTATAATGGGAACCCCTTGACAGTTCGCCTTGAATAAAACTCTTCCAGCAATGCCCAACATTGGTTTTACCATTCGCCACCTAGCCTTTTCTTTTCCCTTGGGAGTCGCGCTCCTGAGGGTCATCTTTATTTTAACCCCCCCGAGCCAGTGCTCCTCTGAGTGTTGGTCCGAACTGAGCTGCCTGCGGGGCCACCTCGGGGAAACTTGAGGGCTGGTTTTACTCGTAGCTAGTCTCATCTGAGTGTGGCCTGAGAACGAGATATGTCCAGCTCCTATCGGGATTTGTTGGCACATTCGGGCGGTGTTGCTGGACTTGTTTTACCATTGTCGAGGACGTCTTGTAACCGGGATTCCGAGTCTGATTGGGTCTTCCCGCTAGAAGGAATATCCTTCGTTGACCGTGAGAGCTTATGATGGGCTAAGTTGGGACACCCCTGCAGGGATTTGAACTTTTGAAAGCCGTGCCCGCGGTTATGGGCAGATGGGAATTTGTTAATGTCCGGTTGTAGAAAACCTGAAGTTTACCTTAATTAAAATACATCAACCGCGTGTGTAACCGTGATGGTCTCTTCTCGGCGGGGTCCGGGAAGTGAACACGGTGTTGGAGTTATGCTTGCCGTAGGTTGTTCTAGGATCACTTCTTGATCATAGTTTCTCGACCGTGCTTTGCCTTCTCTTCTCGCTCTCATTTGCGTATGTTAGCCACCAAATATGCTAGTCGCTTGCTACAGCTCCACCACATAACTTTTACCCTTCCTATAAGCTTAAATAGTCTTGATCGCGAGGGTGTGAGATTGCTGAGTCCCCGTGACTCACAGATACTTCCAAAACCAGCTTGCAGGTGCCGATGATACCGTACAGGTGACGCAACCGAGCTCAAGGAGGAGCTCGATGAAGATCTTGCCCTTTGTGTTTTCCGTTTCCAGTTGATCAGTAGTGGAGCCCAGTTGGGGTCAATCGGGGATCTGTGTAGCATTTGGGGTAGTCTTCTTTTATTTTGGTTCCATAGTCGGACCTTGATTGTATCTGGATGTTGTATTGTTTTATTCATGTAATTGTGTGAAGTGGCGATTGTAAGCCAACTATGTATCTCTTTCCCTTATGTATTACATGGGTTGTGTGAAGATTACCTCACTTGCGACATTGATTTTGATGACCCACAAGTATAGGGGATCTATCGTAGTCTTTTCGATAAGTAAGAGTGTCGAACCCAACGAGGAGCAGAAGGAAATGATAAGCGGTTTTCAGCAAGGTATTCTCTGCAAGTACTGAAATAAGTGGTAACAGATAGTTTTGTGATAAGGTAAATTGTAACGAGCAACAAGTAACAAAAGTAAATAAGGTGCAGCAAGGTGGCCCAATCCTTTTTGTAGCAAAGAACAAGCCGGAAAAATTCTTATACAAGGAAAAGAGCTCCCGAGGACACATGGGAATATCGTCAAGCTAGTTTTCATCACGCTCATATGATTCCCGTTCGGTACTTTGATAATTTGATATGTGGGTGGACCGGTGCTTGGGTGCTGTTCTTACTTGAACAAGCATCCCACTTATGATTAACCTCTGTTGCAAGCATCCGCAACTACAACAAAAGTATTAAGGTAAATCTAACCATAGCATGAAACATATGGATCCAAATCAGCCCCTTACGAAGCAACGCATAAACTAGGGTTTAAGCTTCTGTCACTCTAGCAACCCATCATCTACTTATTACTTCCCAATGCCTTCCTCTAGGCCCAAATAATGGTGAAGTGTTATGTAGTCGACGTTCACATAACACCACTAAAGGTTAGACAACATACATCTCATCAAAATATCGAACGAATACCAAATTCACATGATTGCTTATAACAAGACTTCTGCCATGTCCTTAGGAACGAACGTAACTACTCACAAAGCATATTCATGTTCATAATCAGAGGGGTAATAGTATGCATAAAGGATCTGAACGTATGATCTTCCACCAAGTAAACCAACTAGCATCAACTACACGGAGTAATCAACACTACTAGCAACCTACTAGCACCAATCTCGGACTTAGAGACAAGAATTGGATACAAGAGATGAACTAGGGTTTGGAGATGAGATGGTGCTGGTGAAGATGTTGATGGAGATTGCCCTCTCCCGATGAGAGGAGCGTTGGTGATGACGATGGTGATGATTTCCCCCTCCCGGAGGGAAGTGTCCCCGGCAGAACAGCTCTGCCGGAGCCCTAGATTGGTTCCGCCAAGGTTCCGCCTCGTGGCAGCGGAGTCTCGTCTCGAAAGGTTGCTTATGATTTTTTTCTCATCGAAAGACTTCATATAGGAGAAGATGGGCGTCGGAGAGCCACCAGGGGGCCCACGAGGTAGGGGGGCGCGCCCAGGGGGGAGGGGCGCGCCTCCCACCCTCGTGAGCAGGGTGTGGGCCCCCTGGCCTTCATCTTTGGCGACGATTTTTCTTTATTTATTTTAAGATATTCCGTGGAGTTTCAGGACTTTGGGAGTTGTGCAGAATAGGTCTCCAATATTTGCTCCTTTTGCAGCCAAAATTCCAGCTGCCGGCATTCCCCCTCTTCATGGTAAACCTTGTAAAATAAGAGAGAATAGCCATAAGTATTGTGACATAACGTGAAATAACAGCCCATAATGCAATAAATATCAACATAAAAGCATGACGCAAAATGGACGTATCAACTCCCCCAAGCTTAGACCTCGCTTGTCCTCAAGCGAAAAGCCGATAACAATAAATATGTCCTCATGTTTAGAGGTAGAGGCGTCGATAAAAGTAAAATACGGACATGAAGGCATCATGATTGTTTCATAACAGCAACATATATAGATTGTCATATGATTACTTATGTTCAAGTGATGATCTTTTCACAATGCAAAAGTATGAATCAGAAACCTTATTAGGCGCTAACAAATTATAACCTCAGTCATTGAAGCAATTGCAATTTATCATAACATCGGAAGGAGTCTATGTCAGAGCTTAAAAGCAAGTCCACATACTCAACTATCACTTAGTCCTTCATAATTGCTAACACTCACGCAATACTTGTGGTTATGAAGTTTCAATCAGACACAGAGAAAGATTGGGGCTTATAATGCTGCCTCCAAACTTATTCATCTTTGGGTGATGTCAACAATAATAGTTCATGCTAACATACATCCAATTGGATATATATATCAGGATCACCCCACCATGAAGTGCTTGCCAAAGGATAAAATGAAAAAGGGAAAGGTGAAGATTACCTTGACTCTTGCATAAGATAGAGGATAATAATAAAAGATAGGCCCTTCGCAGAGGGAAGCAGAGGTTGCCATGCGCTTTTATGGTTGGATGCACAAAATCTTAATGCAAAAGAACGTCACTTTATATTGCCCCTTGTATGTGAACCTTTATTATGCAGTCCGTCGCTTTTATTGCATCCACAACAAGTTCGTACAAAGCTTATTTCTCTGCACTAATAAGTCATGCATATTTAAAGAGCAATTTTTATTGCTTGCACCGATGACAACTTACTTGAAGGATCTTACTCAATCCATAGGTAGATATGGTGGAGTCTCATGGCTAAACTGGTTTAAGGGTATTTGGAAGCACAAGTAGTATCTCTACTTGGTGCTGAGAATTTGGCTAGCATGTTTGAATGATCAATGACAATATACTTTAACTGAGATGCGAGAAAACATAACCCGTTACGTTGTCTTCCTTGTCCAACATCAACTCTTTAGCATGTCATACTTAATGAGTGCTCCCAATTATGAAAGATGTCAATGATAGTATATCTATATGTGAAACCTCTCTCTCCTTATTACTTCCTATTAATTGCCACGATGACTAAAGCTATATTTTCCAACTCCTGACAACTTTTTAATCATCATACTCTTTCTATGTGAAGTCATTACTCTCAATAAGATCAATATGAACTCTTTGTTTCTTTTTATTATTTCTTTTATTCACTCAAGATCATGGCAAAATAATCAAGCCCTTGACTCAACACTAATCTTTATTATATATAGCTCACGGACTAGATTGCATAGAGGGATCATAAAGCAAACTTCAAAACTAGATCATGCCGTGACTTTATTCTACCAAATCAAGATACTACTAATAGGATCGAACTAAGAAAAACGGTAAAGATAGGAGTTGTGATGGTGATACGATACCGGGGCACCTCCCCCAAGCTTGGCAGTTGCCAAGGGGAGTGCCCATACCCATGTGATGAGGTCTCCTTCTTTGTTGTTGGAGGTGGAGGTGTTGTTGATGACGCAAGCTTGTCGTCCCCTTCCATGGCATAGGCTCACCCTCATAGAAGGATGATCGAGTCTCCGGAATTCTCAAATCTGCAACGGAAACAGCTCGAAACGAAAACAGGGGATATTTGCATGATACGGGGGTCAAAACCTTCGGGAGAATATATAATGAATTTTTACCGACCAAAATACGTATCGTGCAGGAAAATGGAGTCCGGAGGGCACACGAGGTGCTCATGAGGTAGGGGGGCGCGCCCTCCACCCTCGTGGAGAGCTCGTGTCCTCCCTGGACTGCTACCTATTTTTCTATTTTTCTAAATATTCCAAAACGGAGAAATATTGCCTTAAAAATGGTTTTGGAGTCGGTTTACTTACCGTACCACATACCTATTCCTTTTCGGAGTCTGCAACGTTCTGGAAAGTGTCCCTTATGTATTCCTCCGGGGTTACGGTTTCAATAACATTGGTTTCAACATTTATAGGATTACCTGAGATATAGTGCTTGATTCTTTGACCGTTTACCACCTTCGGATTTGTGCCTTCGAAATTGTTGATTTTTATGGCACCGGAACGATAGACCTCCTCGATAACGTAGGGACCTTCCCATTTAGAGAGAAGTTTTCCTGCAAAAAATCTTAAATGAGAGTTGTATAGCAATACATAATCGCCTACATTAAACTCACGCTTTTGTATCCTTTTGTCATGCCATCTTTTAACTTTTTCTTTAAACAACTTGGCATTTTCATAGGCTTGGGTTCTCCATTCATCAAGTGAGATAATATCAAATAACCTCTTCTCACCGGCAAGTTTGAAATCATAGTTAAGCTCTTTAATAGCCCAATATGCCTTATGTTCTAGTTCGAGAGGTAAGTGACATGCTTTTCCATAAACCATTTTATACGGAGACATACCCATAGGATTCTTATATGCAGTTCTATATGCCCATAATGCATCATCAAGTTTCTTGGACCAATTCTTTCTAGACCTATTAACAGTCTTTTGCAAAATTAATTTGAGCTCTCTATTACTCAATTCTACTTGACCACTAGACTGTGGGTGATAAGGAGATGCAATTCTATGATTAACGTCATATTTGGCAAGCATTTTACGGAAAGCACCATGAATAAAGTGTGAACCACCATCAGTCATTAAATATCTAGGGACTCCAAACCTCGGAAAAATAACTTCCTTAAGCATTTTAATAGAAGTGTTATGATCAGCACTACTAGTTGGAATAGCTTCTACCCACTTAGTAACGTAATCAACAGCAACTAAAATATGAGTGTATCCATTGGAGGCAGGAAAAGGTCCCATATAATCAAAGCCCCAAACATCAAATGGTTCAATAACAAGTGAATAATTCATAGACATTTCTTGACGTCTACTAATATTACCAATTCTTTGACATTCATCACAAGATAAAACAAACTTACGGGCATCCTTGAAGAGAGTAGGCCAATAAAAACCAGATTGCAATACCTTATGTGCAGTTCTATCTCCAGCGTGGTGTCCTCCATAAGCTTCGGAGTGACACTTGCGTATGATCTGTTCCTGTTCATGCTCAGGTACACAATGTCTAATAACACCATCTACTCCTTCTTTATAAAGATGTGGGTCATCCCAAAAGTAATGTCTCAAATCATAAAAGAACTTTTTCTTTTGTTGGTATGTGAAGCTAGGTGGTATAAATTTAGCAACAATATAATTAGCATAATCAGCATACCATGGAGTGCTACGAGAAGTGCTTATGACATTTAATTGTTCATCAGGAAAGCTATCATCAATAGGTAGTGGGCCATCAAGAACATTCGCTAACCTAGATAAGTTGTCTGCAACTGGGTTCTCAGCTCCTTTTCTATCAACAATATGCAAGTCAAATTCTTGCAGCAAGAGAACCCATCTAATAAGTCTAGGTTTAGCATCTTTCTTTTCCATAAGATATTTAATAGCAGCATGATCAGTGTGAATAGTTACTTTAGAATCAACAATATAGGGTCTGAATTTATCACAAGCAAACACAACTGCTAAAATTCCTTTTCGGTAGTAGCATAATTTCTTTGAGCATTGTCTAGAGTCTTACTAGCATAATGGATAACATTTAATTTCTTATCAACTCTTTGCCCTAGAACAGCACCTACAGCATAATCACTAGCATCACACATAATTTCAAAGGGTAAATTCCAATCAGGTGGCTGAACAATAGGTGCAGAGACTAATGCTTTCTTAAGTATTTCAAATGCTTCTACACAATCATCATCAAAGACAAATGGTACATCTTTTTGTAATAAATTAGTCAGAGGCCGAGAAATTTTTGAGAAGTCCTTAATGAACCTCCTATAAAATCCGGCGTGACCAAGGAAACTTCTTATACCTTTGATGTCCTTGGGACATGGCATCTTTTCAATAGCGTCAACCTTGGCTTTATCAACTTCAATACCTCTTTCAGAAACTTTGTGCCCCAAGACAATACCTTCATTAACCATAAAGTGGCACTTTTCCCAATTCAAGACAAGATTAGTTTCTTCACATCTCTGCAAAACTCGATCAAGATTGCTCAAGCAATCATCAAAAGAGGAACCATAGACGGAAAAGTCATCCATGAAAACCTCACAAATCTTTTCACAAAAATCATAGAATATAGCCATGATGCATCTTTGAAAGGTAGCAGGTGCATTACATAAACCAAAAGGCATACGTCTATAAAAAAAGTACCAAAAGGGCATGTAAAAGTAGTCTTTGATTGATCTTTAGCCGACACAGGTATTTGAGAGAAACCAGAATAACCATCTAGGAAGCAATAATGTGTATGTTTGCATAATCTTTCTAGCATTTGATCAATAAAAGGTAAGGGGTAATGATCTCTCTTAGTGGCTTTATTTAATTTGCGGAAATCAATTACCATCCTATAACCTGTGATAATTCTTTGAGGAATCAATTCATCTTTATCATTAGGGACAACAGTAATACCTCCCTTCTTAGGGACACAATGGACAGGACTTACCCACTGACTATCAGCAACGGGATAAATTATACCTGCCTCCAGAAGCTTGAGTATTTCCTTCCTTACCACTTCTTTCATTTTAGGATTCAAACGTCGTTGAGGATCACATACTGGTTTAGCATCCGCTTCCAAATTTATTTTATGCTGACATAGAGTGGGACTAATGCCCTTAAGATCATCAAGAGTATATCCAATAGCGGCACGGTGCTTCTTCAGAGTTTTCAATAATCTTTCTTCTTCATGCTCTGAAAGGTTAGCACTAATAATAACAGGATATATTTTCTTTTCATCAAGATAAGCATACTTAAGATTATCAGGCAACGGTTTAAGCTCAAAAACGGGATCACCCTTGGGTGGAGGAGGATCCCCTAGGATTTCAACAGGCAAATTGTGTTTCAGAATAGGTTCCTGTTTAAAGAATATTTCATCTATTTCCTTTCTTTCATTCATAAACATATCATTTTCATGGTCTAGCAAATAGTGTTCTAAAGGATCACTAGGAGGTACAACAATAGAAGCAAGACCAATAATTTCATCCTTACTAGGCAATTCTTCCTCACGATGTTGTTTACTGAATTTAGAGAAATTAAACTCATGAACCATATCATCCAAGCCAATAGTAACAACATTCTTTTTGCAGTCTATCGTAGCATTAACAGTATTCAAGAAGGGTCTACCAAAAATAATGGGACAAAAGCTATCTTGTGGAGAACCAAGAACAAGAAAGTCAGCGGGATATTTGGTTTTCCCACACAAGACTTCAACATCTCTAACAATTCCCATTGCAGATATAGTATCTCTATTGGCAAGTTTAATTGTAACATCGATATCTTCTAACTCAGCAGGTGAGATATCATGCATAATTTCTTTATATAAGTCAATGGGTATAACACTAGCACTAGCACCCATATCACATAAGCCATGATAACAATGATCTCCTATTTTAACAGAAATAACAGGCACGCCTACCACAGGTCTATGTTTATCTCTATCACAGGGTTTAGCAATTCTAGCAGTTTCACCAGAGAATTCAATGACATGCCCATCAATATTATCAAACAAGAGATCTTTAACAATAGCAATATTAGGTTCTACTTTGACTTGCTCAGGAGGTGTATAAGTTCTAGTATTGCTTTTACGAACAACAGTTGAAGCTTTAGCATGATCCTTTACTCTAGCAGGGAAATGTGGTTTCTCAACATAAGAGGTGGGAACAATAGGATCATTATAAGTGATGGTCTTTTCTTCAACTTTAATAGGTGCAGCTACTTTTACTTCTATGGGAGGATGATATTTAAACCACTTCTCCTTGGGGAGATCAACATAAGTAGCAAAAGATTCACAGAAAGAAGCTACTATCTCAGAGTCAAGTCCATATTTAGTGCTAAACTTACGGAACATATCGGTATCCATAAAAGATTTAACACAATCAAACTTAGGTGTCATACCTGACTCCTTACCTTCGTCGAGGTCCCAATCTTCAGAGTTGCGTTTAATTCTATCCAATAAATTCCATCTGAATTCAATAGTCTTCATCATAAAAGAGCCAGCACAAGAAGTATCGAGCATGGTGCGATTGTTATCAGAAAGCCGAGCATAAAAATTCTGGAGAATTGTCAATTTTGAGAGCTCATGATTGGGGCATGAATATAACATTGATTTAAGCCTCCCCCAAGCTTGAGCGATGCTTTCTCCTTCGCGAGGCCAAAAATTATATATATAATTGCGATCACGATGAACAAGATGCATAGGGTAATACTTTTGATGAAATTCCAATTTCATTCTTTTATAGTTCCATGATCTCGTATCATCACATAGCCTATACCATGTCGATGCGTCTCCCTCCAAAGATAAAGGGAAAGCCTTCTTCTTAACAACATCATCGGGTATACCTGCAAGCTTAAATAATCCACAAATATCATCCAAATAGCGTAGATTCTCGTCGGGATGCTTTGTCCCATCTCCCGTAGAAGTATTAGCCAACAGTTTTTCCATAATACCCGAAGGAAATGCAAAAGGAGTTTCATTTTCAATAGGTTCAGTAGGTTGAGGAGCAACTCTTTGCTCTACTGGACGGGGTGAAGATACCCCGAACAAGCCCCTCAGAGATTTAGTTTCCATAGTAACAAGTGACAGAAAATTTCAGCACACTATATAAATTTTTCCTTACCAAATTCCACCTACCAAAGGCGCTACACTCCCCGATAACGGCGCCAGAAAAGAGTCTTGATGACCCACAAGTATAGGGGATCTATCGTAGTCCTTTCGATAAGTAAGAGTGTCGAACCCAACGAGGAGCAGAAGGAAATGATAAGCGGTTTTCAGCAAGGTATTCTCTGCAAGTACTGAAATAAGTGGTAACAGATAGTTTTGTGATAAGGTAAATTGTAACGAGCAACAAGTAACAAAAGTAAATAAGGTGCAGCAAGGTGGCCCAATCCTTTTTGTAGCAAAGGACAAGCCGGACAAATTCTTATATAAGGAAAAGAGCTCCCAAGGACACATGGGAATATCGTCAAGCTAGTTTTCATCACGCTCATATGATTCGCGTTCGGTACTTTGATAATTTGATATGTGGGTGGACCGGTGCTTGGGTGCTGTTCTTACTTGAACAAGCATCCCACTTATGATTAACCTCTGTTGCAAGCATCCGCAACTGGAACAAAAGTATTAAGGTACACCTAACCATAGCATGAAACATATGGATCCAAATCAGCCCCTTATGAAGCAACGCATAAACTAGGGTTTAAGCTTCTGTCACTCTAGCAACCCATCATCTACTTATTACTTCCCAATGCCTTCCTCTAGGCCCAAATAATGGTGAAGTGTTATGTAGTCGACGTTCATATAACACCACTAGAGGTTAGACAACGTACATCTCATCAAAATATCGAACGAATACCAGATTCACATGACTACTAATAGCAAGACTTCTCCCGTGTCCTTAGGAACAAACGTAACTACTCACAAAGCATATTCATGTTCATAATCAGAGGGGTAATAGTATGCATAAAGGATCTGAACATATGATCTTCCACCAAGTAAACCAACTAGCATCAACTACAAGGAGTAATCAACACTACTAGCAACCTACTAGCACCAATCCCGGACTTAGAGACAAGAATTGGATACAAGAGATGAACTAGGGTTTGGAGATGAGATGGTGCTGGTGAAGATGTTGATGGAGATTGCCCTCTCCCGATGAGAGGAGCGTTGGTGACGACGATGGTGATGATTTCCCCCTCCCGGAGGGAAGTGTCCCCGGCAGAACAGCTCTGCCGGAGCCCTAGATTGGTTCCGCCAAGGTTCCACCTCGTGGCGGCGGAGTCTCGTCCCGAAAGGTTGCTTATGATTTTTTTCTCATCGAAAGACTTCATATAGGAGAAGATGGGCGTCAGAGAGCCACCAGGGGGCCCACGAGGTAGGGGGGCGCGCCCAGGGGGGAGGGGCGCGCCCCCACCCTCGTGAGCAGGGTGTGGACCCACTGGCCTTCATCTTTGGCGACGATTTTTCTTTATTTATTTTAAGATATTCCGTGGAGTTTCAGGACTTTTGGAGTTGCGCAGAATAGGTCTCCAATATTTGCTCCTTTTCCAGCCAGAATTCCAGCTGCCGGCATTCCCCCTCTTCATGGTAAACCTTGTAAAATAAGAGAGAATAGCCATAAGTATTGTGACATAACATGAAATAACATCCCATAATGCAATAAATATTAACATAAAAGCATGACGCAAAATGGACGTATCAGCTTTCAATGCGGTTATGCCTCTAAGTCGTGCTTCGACACGTGGGAGATATAGCCGCATCGAGGGCGTCACACCTGCGCCCTATAATCCTTAGTTATGTTGTCTTCAATCTGCATGTGAAATACAAGTATATGTGATCAATAAAAATATTAATACAACTAATTATGTTATATAAAAGATTTAAGAAGTACCCAACATAATGAATTACCTTGATGTTACCACGGCCACGTCCGTGGTCATAATCAAACTTGTCTCTCCTTGAGGCTGCAGCTTAAGTCCAATTTCTCATTAGTGGTTCCTTGGACAAGCTAGGATTGAATGCGCATTCACCTTCTAGAGGCTGAACCTTCTCCCAGTACAGGCCAAACTTTCATGTAATTTCATGCAGGCCAGCACATAGCACATGTGCAATCACCATCATTCGGGTCTGCCGGAGGGGGAGCCCGATGGACGTTGTTTTTCTGGACTCAACCAAATGGTCCCAAAAAAAATTCACACAATGGGAAGACCATGGACATCATGCATGCCAATTCTCATCGATTTCCGGCACTCGATGCATTTACTAGGATTTTGCCAGCGAAAAGAACCCGAAACGCTGCCCGGACGCGACACAACATTCGTTCGGTGTCAGGAATGGCTCACATGTTGCATGGGGGCCTACATTAGGCATCCTCACATGGTGCCAAACTTTGGTGTAATTTCATGCAGGCCAGCACATAGCACATGTGCAATCACCATCATTCGGGTCTGCCGGAGGGGGAGCCCGAAGGACGTTGTTTTTCTGGACTCAACCAAATGGTCCTAAATTTTTTTCACACAATGGGATGACCATGGAAATCATGCATGCCAATTCTCATCAATTTCCGACACTCGGTGCATTTACTAGGATTTTGCCGGCGAAAAGAACCCGAAACGCTGCCCGGACGTGACGCAACGTTCGTTCGGTGTCAAGAATGGCTCACATGTTGCATGGGGGCCTACATTGGGCATCCTCACATGGTGCCAAAGTTTGGTGTCATTTCATGTGGGCCAGCACATAGCACATATGCAATCACCATCATTCGGGTCTGCCGGAGGGGGAGCCCGAAGGAGGTTGTTTTTCTGGACTCAACCAAATGGTCCCAAATTTTTTTCACACAATGGGAAGACCATGGACATCATGCATGCCAATTCTCATCGATTGCCGGCACTCGATGCATTTACTAGGATTTTGCCGGCGAAAAGAACCCGAAACGCTGCCCGGACATGACGCTACATTCGTTCGGTGTCAGGAATGGCTCACATGTTGCATGGGGGCCTACATTGGGCATCCTCACATGGTGCCAAAGTTTGGTGTCATTTCATGCAGGTCAGCACATACCACATGTGCAATCACCATCATTCGGGTCTGCCGGAGGGGGAGCCCGAAGGACGTTGTTTTTCTAGAGTCAACCAAATGGAATTTTGAAAATAGAATGAAAATTATATTTAAGAAGTGAAACAGAAGACAACATACATTCATGGAATTTTGATTTTTATAACTATAATAAGAAATAAAATACAAACCATATACTTCAATTTTAAAACTCTAAGAAGAAACAACAAAGAAAAAATATATTTGATATACCTTTTTTGAAATAGAAAACAGAAAAGATATATTATAATAAAGATGAAACATATTATATTGCATTTTTTGAATTTTAATAGTGCGAGAATAACTGAAGGAGTAAAAATATATTAGATTTTAAATTATTGTATAGATAAAAAGAAAATAAATATTTAATTGAATAAGTGAACTATAAGACATTAATTTTTGGTACACATTGAATAAGTGAAATATAACACATTGAAGCAGCTCGGTTTTAAATGTGGTACTAATCTGCGCGTGGGTGAGGCTGGCCTGCGACAGCCCACCCAAATTAGGCCCAAGCGAGCGTCGCGCCGGGCACATCCCAGCGGTGCTGGGAGTTTAGTCCCACCTCGCCAAGCGAGGGGAGCTCGCACCGGTTTATATACCGGGCTGAGCTTCCCTTCTCAAGTTCCTTTCTAAAGCGGGCAGCACATGCCTAACCCCGTCCGTCTCTGCCCAGTGGGGCCTACTAGCTATCTATTATCACAATCTGGCGGGCCTACATCCTGGCCCAATAAATGATTGGGTTGCTAGTCGTATGCTGGCCGTTGAATTGTGTAGTATGCAGCTAGTAGGCGGGCTTTTTTTTTGTCATATTTCACTTTTTGCATTTGTCACCATTATTTGTTGTTCTTCAAATCACCTCATAAAAGAATATAACACAACAATTTTTTGCACATTCATGAATTTTCTAACTGTCAGAACAAGTAATACAGAAAAATATATATGTGATTTAATTTTTTTCAAAGATAAAACTAAAAAGAAATATTTTATTTAACAAGTGAAATGAAAGAGAACGCATTATCTTGCATAATTTGAATTGTAAAGCTGTCGGAATTAATGAAAGAGGAGAAATAGATTTGATTTGAAAATATTTGAAATATATATAAGAAATGAAATACGTAAACATCATGGCAATGCACACATTTCCATTGCAACCAGTAATTTAGGCTAACTAGGATTGTTTCCAAACACAAATGTGAGATTATGATAACCTTGCAGGGTTAAGCTATGTATTAGAATCTAGAACCAAATTAACGCAACCTTAGAGTTGAAGAAGTTGCTGATCCATATATCAATAATAATGCTCTATTTTCACCTCAAGCCAGCATAAACCTATATAACCAAAATCCAGCATGGCCTGCAGTCTGCCTAACCCATCATCCTAGGCTTACAAAGTTCATGAGCACCGCAAAATAACAGCAAAAACTACTAAAACATCGCAACAAAGTAAAGGCCACATCTTCAGCAGGAAGTATAGTCTTCTTTTTTATCCTTCCAGTCTTGCCCCGTTGATTCTCCACCCCAGTCTTGCTCCCACCTCCAACACTTTTTTTGTGGCTCCTTTGTCTGAAAAATAGATCAATCAACAATCCAATGGCTCATTAGTTTGATAATAGAGAAAGTAGAAATGGGATTATTTATGAAAATAGAAGGATAACACATGCATTACATTAACAACTGCATTACATAACTTAACAGTTTGAACACATCACATTTGCACTATCTAAACTTCATCATTACATAACTTAACACTTACTGCAGTTCTCTGGGTTTGGTAGCATGGTACTATATGAACCAACGTATTAAAAACTACAGTATTCTTGCGTATACATATGAGATAACATGGTTTGACTAAGACAGAGATTTCTGGAGTATTCACAATACATACAACTGTTTGGTATGCTGTAAATTGTGCTGCATAGCCATTGCATTTAAGCACTCACAAACTCCATTTTTTAAAAAGAGGCTACATTTTTAATTCAGAGAAATAACTATATTTTTCCCAATACTGCAGTAGTAAAATCACATTTATCAGGGGCAACCAAACAGCTCACTGTAAATACAACTAACATAATCTCAAATACTGAAGTATTCTCAAAGAACTTAGAACATAGTATGCTATCAAACGGGTCCAAACTGACTCACTCAGATAGACTAACTGAAGACACTGACATGCCATCACTCTGTTTTCTTGTCCTTCAACTTGTTGATGCGCTCTGAGTGCCGAATGCCCATATGGGTGTAGGTCTCCGCTTCAATCGACATGGTCCTGTCTCCGAGCTACGGGATCTCTGGACCCACAATCTGCACGTCCGCCGGCTGCTCCTGGACAACATCATCCTGCTCCTCCTCTCCAGCACTATCGTCCAGCAGCAGAACAACCTCCTCTTCCCCGCTCTCATCCTTGCTCTGCTGCACATCTTCGCTATCACTCTCATCCTCGCTATGTTCCACATCTTCACTATCACTGTCATCCTTGCTCTGCTCCACATCACTGTCAGAGTGAACATTGGACTGATCAACCGAAGCAGGCACCGCGAGCAACACTCCAACAAGATCTGGCACTGGAATAGGAGGGGTGCGGCGGCACGAGAGGTACATGTACCACCTCGCACGCTGACGCGGATCCGGGGAGTTCTCCGCTTCGTTCATAGCCCAGAGGAAAACCTGGACTGGAACAACTCCTCGAGCAGGACCAAACAACGATTTCTTCTCATTGCCCGTAAGCACCTTGATGAGACCCCTACCGTGGTCGATGAACATCTGCAAGCTAGGAAACCAGCTGCAGATCTCCTCCACATTCGCCCTCTTCTCCAGATCGCCCTGACAGAACTTCCAACTGCCTCCTCCCACTTTTCTTGTGCGCGACGGCAATCACTTGCCGACCGCGACCTCCTTCCCTTCTTGGCCCCTGTCACCGACGACGCCAGATGTGAGATTTGAGCTCACGGAGTGAATGGGGAACAGAAGCAAATACCTAGGGTTCGTATCTGCCAGATGAAATGGGGAAATTTTCCCCTCTCCAGCTGATAACTGCGTGTGAGGCTGGCCTGGTACGGCCCACCCAAATTAGGCCCAAATCAAAGCCGCGGCGGGCACTGTCTCGGGGTGGTGGGAGTTTAGTCCCACCTCGCCAACGGAGAGGAGCCCAGACCGGTTTATAAACCCACCTGAGCTAATCATCTCAAGTTCCTATCTAAAGCAGACAGCTCATTGCCTAACCAGTCTCTCTCTGCCCCGTTGGGCCTACGGGCAACTTATATACATTCACCGCGGGCCTGCATCCTGGCCCAATGGGTTACTAGTCGTATGCAGGCCGTGGGGTTTCATATAAATGCTGTTGGGTAGGCTGGCATTTTTATTATTATTTCTTTTGCATATGTCACATGTCTAATTTTTTGCATATGTCACATGTCAAATTTTGCAAACAAGTTTGAAGCATTAAAATTTTCAAATTTTAAATTAAATATAAATTTTACAAAATATTTAAAATATTTGGACCAAACATTTCCACCATGTGAGGATACACAAAGTAATTTTTTAAATTTGTATTCAATTTTTTGCATATGTCAAATGTCTAATTTTGCACACAAGTTTGAAACAAAATATGTCACATGTCAATTTTTTTGCATATGTCACATGTCAAATTTTGCAAACAAGTTTGAAGCATTAATTTTTCAAATTTTAAATTAAATATAAATTTTACAAAATATTTAAAATATTTGGACCAAACATTTCCACCATGTGAGGATACCCCAAGTAATTTTTTTTAATTTGTATTCAATTTTTTGCATATGTCGAATGTCTAATTTTGCACATAAGTTTGAAACAAAATATGTCACATGTCAATTTTTTTGCATATGTCACATGTCAAATTTGGCACACATGTCAGGACCACCTCCAAATCACCCCTATTTTGGCACACATGATCTCTTGCACAAACAAAGCTAGTTTTCCAAAGTTTTATTTTTTTTTTGAAATTTTTATTAATTTATAATGCCCTCTAGACTGACTGGTCAAACCATCGGTCTATACCTCAAGGGGGCATTGTAAAGTATTAATTTTCCAAATTTTCTTTCATAGCCATGTTTGGCACATGTGGGTCACCATGTACAAGAAAATTTGGGTGATTTGGAGGTGGTGGAAAAAATCACGTATGTACAAAAACTGGCTTAAGTTTAGACCAAATGGCCCCTCCGGAATGCGATGATTTTTTCGACCACCTCCAAATCACCCCTATTTTGGCACACATGATATCTTGCACAAACAAAGCTAGTTTTCCAAGGTTCTATATATTTTTGAATTTTTTAGTAATTTATAATGCCCTCTAGACTAACTGGTCAAACCATTGGTCTATACCTCAAGGGGGCATTGTAAAGTATTAATTTTCCTATTTTATTTCATAGCCATGTTTGGAACATGTGGGTCACCATGTACAACAAAAAATGGGTGATTTGGAGGTAGTGGAAAAAATCACGTATGTACAAAACCGGCTTAAGTTAGACCAAATGGCCCCTCCGGAATGCGATGATTTTTCCGACCACCTCCAAATCACCCCTATTTTGGCACACATGATCTATTGCACGATCAAAGCTAGTTTTCCAAGGTTTTATATTTTTTTGATTTTTTTAGTAATTTATAACGCCCTCTAGACTCACTGGTCAAACCATCGGTCTATACCTCAAGGGGGCATTGTAAATTATTAATTTTCCAAATCTTCTTTCATAGCCATGTTTGGCACATGTGGGTCACCATGTACAAGAAAATTTGGGTCACAATTTTTGAATTTTTTTTGAATTTTTTATGCCCTGCCCAATGCCGGTTCGAAACATGTAGCTTCATGGAGCCACTATAAATTGTACGAAAGGAGATCTTTCATATTACATATAATCAACTTGCATTTCATGAAAAAACTCCTTCATGTTACAAATAATCATTACACCTTTATTCAAATATTGTTTTTTGCACACACACACCATCTTTAACTACTTTTTTATTAGTATTTGATGAAATGAAGGAATATGTGCTCAGTTATTGGAATATTTGATCATATGGTGGAGTATTTGCTATTTTTTCTTACTCAAATGAAGGAAAGATGTCATATGTGTCGACGAACAATTTCCACTTACTTCACTAAAAAACATCAATTTACTTAACGCAAAGTTTTACATTTGGTCCGATTTGCTTATGGGCAGAGCATGTTGCACAAGGCCACGACATGGGAGTTTATTGCACCATTGCCACATCAAGTTCCACATGGCCGCAGCATGGGAAGTGTTTGCAGCATGCCTGATCAGTGAAGCAACACTGATGCGGCATGTCTGATCATTGCAGCAGCTAAATTCAAGCAAATCATACATCTAAGGAACCATAATGGCAAATTTAAGGGACACAAATATAGATAGCAATATATACTACTGCCATAGATAGCAGCATCCACACATCACACTTGCTGATGCAGACCACTAGCATATTAGATATGTTTGGACCGCACATCACAGTACTGCACTTAGATAAAGTTTATGCTAAATTACCACTACAAGTTTCCACCATCAGAATACCACACAAAGTTCACCACAAGGACTGAGCCTTCCTACATCATACGACAATGAGGGTCTAGGGCAACTACATGTCAAGGTTTCTCAGGACCTTGTGGAGGGTAGAATGCTGAGCCCTGATCTTGTAGTCATGAATGCTGATGGATGTAGCCCGACAATGCTCCATCTGATGCTCCAGCAACCCAGACCTGGGCTTGGGCCTGCTGCAGTAGGGGCACCGGTACTTGTCAGACCTCCAGTTGTAGTACCTAGCAGATCCTTGGGCCCTAATCTTCAGCACCTCCTTCTCTTCAAACGACTCGACGTTCCCCTCGACCACATCATCTCCAGATTGATACTGCACACATTAATGACTGACATTAATACATTATGCATTCAAATACTACAAACATCTAACACTAAGTCAATGCACAAATAACATTTCAGCTAGGCCTTACCTCGTACGGCTCATCCTCATCACTGTCATAAGGGTAGTAGCCAGATGAGTCCCACTTCCTCTTCTTGCCAACAAGATCCTCCTTCTGCTATATTGTCAACCAAGCAAGTCATTTACAAGGAATTGAATTGCAGTTCAAATAATGTCATTACAAACAAGTTGATTTTGCATAATGATGGGAAGCTCCTACCTATATTTCATACACTATATATGAAGCTATATACATACTAAACAATTGGCTTATGAAAATACAAGTTCATTCATATGGACATACAATTTCAGTTTTTGCTTTTGAACATGCATATGAAGGTATAAATGAATATCATTCCTCTCTTATTAACCCATGATATAGTAGTTTTTGACAGGCAATGCAAATAGGACCTTTATATATAACTTCACAAACGTGTCAGGTTTTCATTTCATTTGTAAATCTTAACAAATATTTAGTTCAGAGCAGTTCTCAATGATCACTCATAAGTCAGAATAAGTGAAATGGTGAAGCCTAACTCCTACATCTAATTAAAATACCCTAACTCCAGCATCTAATTAAAAAACACTAACTCCTGCATCCACTGGAACATTGAATCACAAAATTTACGTACATATATCATTGGATATAAATGGATCCACTACAAATAACACTAACTCATACATCTAATTAAAATATCATAACTCTTACTTCTACTGCATCATTCAGTCACACCATTTAATTACATTTATCTCTACCTATAAATGAATCCAATACAAAAGAAACCTAACTAAACATCTAATTAAGAAACACTAACTAGTACATCTACTACATCATTCAATCATAGAATCTATATAACTGTCTATAAATGAATAATACAAATAAACCTTAACTAACCAACTAATTAAAAAACCATAAATACTACATCTACTGGATTATTCAATCATACATCCTACATATAACTGGCTATAAATGAATCCAATACAAGAAAACTCTAAGTAAACATCTAATTAAAAAACCCTAACTACTACATCTACTAGATGATTCAATCACAGATTCTGTATATATCTGTCTATAATTGAATCCAATACAAATAAACCTTAAAAACCATAACTACTACATCTACTGGATGTGATTCAATCACAAATTCTACTTATCAATGGCTCTAATTGAATCTAGTACAAAAAATCCCCAACTAAACATCTAATTAAAAAACCCTAACTACTACATCTACTGGATGTGATTCATTCACACATTCTACATATCAGAGGCTATAAATGAATCCAATACAAATAAACCCTAACTAAACATCTAATTAAGAAACCCTAACTAGTACGTCTACTGGATGTGATTCAATCATAGATACAACATATCTGTGGCTCTAATTGAATCCAATACAAAAAATCCCCAACTTAACATCTCATTAAAAAACCCTAACTACTTGATCTACACAATGTTCAATCACAGAATCAACTAAACATCTAATTAAGAAACCCTAACTAGTACATCTACTGGATGTGATTCAATCACAGATACAACATATCTGTGCCTCTAATTGAATCCAATACAAAAAATCCCCAACTTAACATCTCATTAAAAAATCCTAACTACTTGATCTACTGGATGATTCGATCACAAAATCAACTAAACATCTAATTAAGAAACCCTAACTAGTACATCTACTGGATGTGATTCAATCACAGATACAACATATCTGTGCCTCTAATTGAATCCAATACAAAAAATCCCAACTTAACATCTCATTAAAAAAACCTAACTACTTGATCTACTGGATGATTCAATCACAGAATCGAAACTTAACCTTCACTATAAATCAATCAAACATCTAAAAACCCTAACTACCAGAAGGGGATGCAGCAACTAGCAACTACAAAAAACACTAACACCCAAAACTACTGCTTAACGGGGGTAACTAGCAACGGAGGGGACTGCTGGCAAGGATTACCTACAGGTCAACGTGCTCGCTGTCGGCCTCCGCAGGTCCATCAGACGGGCCGCTCGACGCCGTCACGCCAAGCACCGGCACGGCTGAGTCCACCACGGCGGAGTCCGCCACGACCACCTTCTTCTCCAGATCCACCGCCGCAGCGACCGATACAGCGCGTGGGGATGCAGCAGCTCCTACACCCGCGCCGCCGACGAGGGTCTCCACGCCATCTGCCATGGTCTCCACGCCCGTCTTCTGCAGATCTCCGCCCGCGACGGCGGCTTCGCGACAGCCTTGCTCCATCCGAGCCAGAAGCAAGCAGGAGAAGAGAGGGACGCGACGGTGGTGAGCGAGCACGTGGGGTGGCCGGTGAGGGAGACGATGAGGCAGAGCAGAGAGGAGGGAGAGGGAGGCAATTTGGAGGAAATGGGGTGGGCGATGCGGCCGGTGCCTGTTCCCCTCCTCTTATACTAGGTGGCTTTTTTTGGAAACTACCCACGAACACGTGCACGCGCACGACCGCGGGGAAACGCAACCGCCAGCGTATAATACACGTACACGCCCGGCGTACAATAGTACACGGGCCGGCGCGGGCTCATACAGGGCTCTACGACTTGTCTACACGCACTATACACCCACCTGAAATGACCATCGTGCCCCTAGTTATGAACCGCCATCGACGCATCTGGACCATCCTTGTGTTTTTCCCACTCGTGTTCAGCCCAGGGGGAGCACCGAAGCAGAAACGCTGTCCAGCGTGGCCATCTCATCTCGTTCGTAGACGGAAGTACTAGATCGAGAGGAGAGAAAGACGAGAGGTGACGGCGTCGTTGTCGTCGTCGGTTGGTAAAGTAAGTAAAGCAGTAGAAACGTATCGCCTGGGACGGACTGGACTGTTAGCGGAGCAGATCGGAGAGCAGCTAGTTAGATGTAACAGTTGGCCGAGGAATTCGTTTGCTTTTGTCTTTCTGGGGTACACGCCCGGAATGAGATGCTACACGCACTGGGAGGCCTATGCTTTGCTTTGGGACCAAAGCATGCAACTTGCATCAAGCATCGGATGTTGTTATGAACTCGGCCTGGTCGACATGATCGGTTAATGTAATGGGAGCAAGGACACGTGTCTCACCCAGTCATCAAACGTTACTCCTTCCTCATCCTGTCGTTGAAATTGAAACGGAGGACGCTTCCCATTTTCTGATATTAACCGATCAAAGGAGCAGTATAGTACAGTAGTAAACCAAAGTCAGGTGAGCTTAACTGCATGGATGCTCCGTTTCAAACGAATAAATGCGTGGATGCATATGCATGGATTATGTGTGTCTGTCGACATGGTGTCGCTTTACTGGGGCAGTCAGGTGATCTGGGCCTTCACAAAACGAATTGACGTGGAAGTGGGCGGGCATGCGTGTTATGGAAGAAAATCATATGCGACCCGGTCATATGCTCTGCACAGAAAGACCCATTCCATCGAGCACCACGTGGATCCCCAAATCTCAAAGCAACCACTCCCATCTTCATCCCTGTCTTCTTTCCCAATGGGCCATCTTCCTATGCTGCAGCGCCATCATACCACATACACTAGTCGTTGCCGGTGTCAGCCGAAGGCTCTGGGAAGCTCGCCGGTGACCTTGTGGAATTGGTGCTCACCTATTTCGTGCTGCCTTCTTGCACTCGGTAAATCCATGTTGAAATTGGCCAGTTCCCACCGCTCCTGCTGCTTTTCTTGGCGCTCTTCGCCTTGCTCTCGCCGGCAGCGCACCCGGCGGCGGCGGCATGCCACCCGTACAAGACCTAATCGCGCTGCCAACATTGTTCGGGAACCTCACCGTCGCTGGCATCCTCCGTGCTGTGTGGTCCAGCGGGAAGTACTTCTGCAGCTGGGACGGCGTCTCAGCCGTCGAGCAGCCGGAGATCGAGTGGCACGAATCGATCGGGCGGCGCCGCATCACAAGCCTGACAGGGAAGAAGATAAGAGTGCTGCTTTGAGATTCGCGGATCCTTGTGGCGTTCGATGGAATGGGTCGCTCTGTTCGGAGTGTACGACCCGGTCTCATATGATTTTCTTCCGCGTGTTATGGTCTCAGTAGGTTTCTCTCTGTTGATTGGTCTCACATACTAGTAGCACATAGTCTCGAGGTTTTTTTTGGAACGATGAACCAGCTGTATGTATTATAAGTAAAACAAAGTAACAAATATGTAGAAAGAAACACAAAAGCTCAAAATGAACCCAAGTTAACCAACACCAGTTCTAGGAAAGCCTAAAATGTTTACTGGAGCTTAAGTAATATATTGATCAACCCAGTCAAGGAAGGCCTCTTGATTCTATGCTTAACCAGCAAGAGGTTATTCCTGAGTAGTCTGCTCCATGAAAATATGGAAGGTGTCTAAGCCTTGATTTAGAGTGTCTCTGCATACAGATAATCCAACAAGCCATAATAACAATTTCCATAGCAAATTTGGATGGAAGTTCTTGCAGGGAGCATGATCTCATCCATAGTTGATTGCCTCTCTTCGTGTTGTTAATCAAGTAATCCCAATATTTCAGGGCAAAGGAACAATCTGAGAAAAGATGAAGGACGGTCTCTTCAAAGCAGAATTGCATAACTACCAGGCAGATGGAAGGGAGAATGATTTCCTATAGAGCAAATTCTTACTATTAATTTTCTCATGAAAGATCATACAAATAAGATTCTATATCTGAGCACGGTGCTATTCTTCCAAAGTTTTCAAAACATGGGAGCAGCGATGGCCCATTGGACATCTTGATGGAAGAGAAAGAGAAGCTATTCCAGGGATACTTTCATTTTTCCTGAGCATCTATTAATTGAATGGGACGAAGGCACGAGCGAGCGACTCAGACGACATCGAGGGACCAGTGGACGACATTTGCGGTGGAGCGGCATTTTCCGTCCACTGGTCCCTCGAGCCTATGCATACCTGTGATAGCCTGGCTTATTAGGAATGATGGACTACTCATATCAATAAGGAATTCCTTCTTTTTCGGGAGCCCAGTCGGAAAGAACTCCAAAGTTAAGCGTGCTCAGTTTGGAGTAATTTCAGGATGAGTGACCGACCGGGAAGTTGCTCCTGGGTGCGCACGAGTGAGGACAAAATGCACAGAAAAGACTAGTATTGATATGTGGGGACATTCTAGATCCCGCCAGGAGTAACGACCACCGGCGGGTGTGTCTGGAGCGTTACAAGTTGGTATCAGAGCCGACCCTCGTGGTTACACGGATGTTTGCGGACAGATGCGCGGTCATGTTGTTCATGACGTTTGTGACCCGTTGTGGCACACAACATAATTGAATGGAACGAAGGCACGAGCGAGCGACTCGGGCGGCGTCGAGGGACTAGTGGACGGCATTTGCGGTGGAGCGGCATTTGCCGTCCACTGGTCCCTCGAGTCTATGCATACCTATGATAGCTTGGCTTATTAGGGATGATAGACTACTCATATCAATAAGGAATTCCTTCTTTTCCTGGAGCCCATTCGAAAAGAATTCCAAAGTTAAGTGTGCTCAGCTTGGAGTAATTTCAGGATGGGTGACTGATCGGGAAGTTGCTTCCGGGTGCGCACGAGTGAGGACAAAATGCGCAAAAAGACTAGTATTGATATGTGGGGATAGTCTAGATCCCGTCAGGAGTAACGACCACCGGCGGGTGTGTCTAGGGCGTTACAATACCTCCATCGCTCCCCCCATCGCTCCCGCATCGAGCAACTCGGGCAGGCCGCTACCCTAGTTGTCGCCAAGCCCCAATCTACTCCCTCCTCTTATCCCGTCACCGCCGCATGATGCTGCCAGGCTATGCCCGGGGGCAGATGGCGGTGGTAGGGTCTCTCCTCCTCTCCCATTGCTTGGGGTGGGGTGGGGCCCCCGACGTGTGGAGGCGTGGCTGGTCGGGTCATGTGGCGTGGCAGCGGTGGGTGGCTCTGCGGCCGGTCAAATCTCAGTTTGACAGCGGCAACATGGAGGGCCTGGTGGATGGATCGACTGTACGTGTGGTCTGGCCTGCGGTCAGATTTGATCTGGCCGGTGCAGCCTACTCCATGCGTGGCGACGGTGATCGGTGGCGGTCTCGTGCACACAAGGATGGATGGAGGTTCCCCGAGCGGATCTGGGTGAAAACACTACTCTTGGCTCGTTTTCAAGGCCAGCGATGGCGGCGTTTTCTGTGTCATCCCCTTCTTGAAGCATCGTCGTGGAGAAACTGTAGACCCCTATCTGCCACCTCCGGGGGAAACTCTAGATCGGTCGATCAGATGACGGCGGCGCTCTTTTGCTGTATCCCTCCTGGGCGTTATTTTTGGAGGTATGCATAGGATCAAGGGACTAATGGACGACATTTGCGGTGGAGCGGCGTTCCATGCTACGCATTGATGATGTGGAGTCTCAGCAGCGTGGTGCAGCAGGGCCTCGACGACGGATGTGTGATGATGGACGCGCATAGGAAGAGGAGGTGTTGTCTGGCGCCATGGTGGCGTCGTCAACAGGCCTGGCAAGGTCAATGCGTGATGACCCACAAGTATAGTGGATCAATCATAGTCCTTTCGATAAGTAAGAGTGTCCAACAAGCCTCCCATTTATGCTATGTGGGTCGACCGGTACTTGGGTGTTGTTCTTACTTGAACAAGCCTCCCACTTATGATTACTCTCTCTTGTAAGCATCTACAACTACGAAACAAGAATTAAGATAAATCTAACCATAGCATGAAACATATGGATCCAAATCAGCCCCTTACGGAATATCGCATAAACTAGGGTTTAAGCTCTATCACTCTAGCAATCCATCATCTAATTACTGCTCCACAATGCCTTCCCTTAGGCCTAAAGATGGTGAAGTGTCAGTCGACGTTCACATGACACCACTAGAGGAAGCAACAACATACATATCATCAAAATATCGAACGAATACCAAATTCACATGATTACTTATGACAAGACTTCTCCAAGTCCTCAAGAACAAAAGTAACTACTCACAAATCATATTCATGTTCAAGATCAGAGGGGGTACTGAATATCATCAAGGATCTGAACATATAATCTTCCACCAAATAAACCAACTAGTATCAACTACAAGATGTAATCAACACTACTACTAACTGATAACCCACAAGTATAGGGGATCACAACAGTTTTTGAGGGTAGAGTATTCAACCCAAATTTATTGATTCGACACAAGGGGAGCCAAAGAATATTTGCAAGTATTAGCAGCTGAGTTGTCAATTCGACCACACCTGGAGATTAATTATCTGTAGCAAAGTGATCACTAGCAAAATAGTATGATAGTTTTGATAGTAGTAGCAATAGCAATAGTAACAGTATCAGTGATAGCAATTATTTTGTAGCAAGTGTAACAGTATCAGTAATAGTAGTAACTTAGCAAGAGCAATATAAGAGAAATTCGTAGGCATTGCATCAGTGAATTCGCTGCATGATATTTTTCATATAACAGTCATAACCTAGGGCGATATGGCACTAGCTCTACTTCATAAATATAATGTAGGCATATATTCCGTAAATAGTCATACGTGCTTATGGAAAGAACTTGCATGAAATCTTTTGTCCTACCCTCCCGTGGCAGCGGGGTCCAATTGAAAACTAAGGGATATTAAGGCCTTCTTTTAATAGAGAACTGGAACAAAGCATTAACACATAGTGAATACATGAACTCCTCAAACTACGGTTATCACCGGAAAGTATCCCGACTACTGTCACTTCGGGGTTTATGGATCATAACACGTAATAGGTGAATATAACTTGCAATATCAGATCTAGAACATATATATAACGGTGATAACATAAACGGTTCAGATATGAAATCATGGCACCCGATCCCAAAGTGAGAAGCATTAAGCATGGCAAAGTCATATCAACATCAATCTCAGAACATAGTGGATACTAAGGATCAAGCCTTAACAAAACTAACTTGATTACATGATGAACCTCATCCAACTCCTCACCAACCATCGAGCCTACGAAGGAATTACTCACTCCCGACGGGGAGCATCATGGAATTGGCGATAGAGAAGGGTTGGTGATGACGAAGATCGTAGATCCCGCTCTCCGGAGCCCCAAACGGACTCCATATCTGGCCTTCCGATGAAGAACATGAGGTGGCGGTGACTCCGTCTCGCGAAATGCGATAATTCTTTCTCCTTGGTTTTTTCTGGAAAAATAGCTATTTATGGAGTTGGATTCAGTGTCTGCGGGGCCACCAGGTGGGGACAACCCACCTGGGCATGCTAGGAGGAGGCACGCCCTGGTGGGTTGTGCTCACCCAGGGGCCCCTCTCCGGTGGTTCTTGGCTCCAGTAATTCTATTTTATTATATAAAAAATCCACGCAAAGTTTCGTTCCCATCCAAGAACTTTTATTTCTGCACAAAAACAACACCATGGTAGTTCTGTTGAAAACAACGTCAGTACGGGTTAGTTTCATTCAAATCATGCAAATTAGAGTCCAAAACAAGAGGAAAAGCGTTAGGAAAAGTAGATACGACGGAGACGAATCCACTCCCAAGCTTAAACATTTGCTTTTCCTCAAGCAATTCAGTTGATAAACTGAAAGTGAAAAAGAAAAACTTTTACGAACTTTTTTTTCTCTTGTTTACATAAATAAGCTTAAGTAGGACCCAGGATTTCAGCCAAGATCATGACTAACCATGTCGACAATAACTCTTAAAATTTATATTAACTCATATCAATGGCATAATCTACTAGCGAGCAATAATAAGATATCTCACATGGAAACACTTTGTAAAACCAACCACGATATAATATGACAATAATGGTATCTCGCTAGCCCTTTCTGAGACCGCAAAACATAAATCCAGAGCACATCCAAAGTTCAAGTAGCGACTAAACATTTTAATTCATGGTAGAAATGATCCAGTCATGATACGCCCAACATTAGCTCTACACAATGCATGAGGATGGCAATAGTGCTCTCAGGATTTGGCCCTTATTTGAGAAGGTGATGACACAACATATAAGTAAATAGATAGTTGCTACCTCTTGAGCATGCGTTGGTATTCCCTTGAAGAGGAAATGGGTGATGCAGCAAAGTAGCATAAGTATTTCCCTCAGTTTTGAGAATCAAGGTATCAATCCACTAGGAGACAACACACAACTCACCTAGTATTTCACAAACAATCAAGAACCTTGCAACCAATGTGATAAAGGGGTTGTCAATCCCTTCACGATCACTCGCAAAAGTGAGATCTTATAAAGATAGTAAAGTAATTATTTTTGGTATTTTTGTTGTATAGATTGAAAAGTAAAGATTGCAAAATAGTAAACGAGATGCGATGTAAATAAAAGAGATGTAATATATAGGAAAGAGACCCGGGGCCATAGGTTTCACTAGTGGCTTCTCTCAAGATAGCATGTATTACGGTGGGTGAACAAATTACTGCCGAGCAATTGATAGAAAAACACATAGTTATGAAGATATCTAAGGCAATGATCATGAATATAGGCATCACGTCCATGTCAAGTGGATCGAAACGATTCTGCATCTACTACTATTACTCCACACATCGACCACTATCCAGCATGCATCTATATTATTAAGTTCATAAGAATGGAGTAACGCATTAAGCAAGATGACATGATGTAGAGGGATAAACTCAAGCAATATGATATAAACCCCATCTTTTTATCCTCGATGGCAACAACACAATACGTGCCTTGCTGCCCCTACTGTCACTGGGAAAGGACACCGCAAGATTGAACCCAAAGCTAAGCACTTCTCCCATTGCAAGAAAGATCAATCTAGTAGGCCAAACTAAACCGATAATTCGAAGAGACTTGCAAAGATATCAGATCATGCATATAAGAATTCAGAGAAGAACCAAATAATATTCATAGATAATCTTGTTCATAAATCCACAATTCATCGGATCTCGACAAACACACCGCGAAAGAGTATTACATCGAATAGATCTCCAAGAACACCGAGGAGAACTTTTTATTGAGAATCAAAGATAGAGAAGAAGCCACCTAGCTAATAACTATGGACCCGAAGGTCTGTGGTAAACTACCCACGCTTCATCGGAGAGGCAATGGTGTTGATGTATAAGCCCTCCATGATCGATTCCCCCTCCGGCAGATCACCGGAAAAGGCCCCAAGATGGGATCTCACGGGTACAGAAGGTTGCGGCAGTGGAAAAGTGGTTTCATGGCTCTCCCTGATGTTTCTAGGGTATAAGAGTATATATATGCGAAAGAAGTACGTCGGTGGAGCTACGAGGGGCCCATGAGGGTGGGGGGGTGTGCCTACCCCCTGGGTGCACCCTCCTGCCTCGTGGCTTCCTCGTGGAGTTCCAGACCTCGACTCCAAGTCTTCTGGATTGCTTTCGGTCCAAGAGAGATCATCGCGAAGGTTTCATTCCGTTTGGGCTCCGTTTGGTATCCCTTTTCTGCAAAACTCTAAAATAGGTAAAAAAACAGAAACTGGTACTGGGCTCCGGTTAATAGGTTAGTCCCAAAAATAATATAAAAGAGAATATTAAAGCACATTAAACATCCAAGACAGATAATATAATAGCATGGAACAATCAAAAATTATAGATACATTGGAGACGTATTAAGCATCCCCAAGCTTAATTCCTGCTCGTCCTCGAGTAGGTAAATGATAAAAACAGAATTTTTGATGTGGAATGCTACCTAACATAATTATCAATGTAATTTTCTTTATTGTGGCATGAATGTTCAGATACAAAATATTCAAGACAAAAGTTTAATATTGACATAAAAACATTAATACTTCAAGCATACTAACAAAGCAATCATGTCTTCTTAAAATAACATGGCCAAAGAAAGCTTTCCCTACAAAATCATATATTCTGCCTATGCTCTATCTTCATCACACAAAATATTTAATCATGCACAACCCGATTACAAGCCAAGAAATTGTTTCATACTTTTGGCATTCTCAAAAAATTTCAATCTTCACGCAATACATGAGCGCGAGCCATGGATATAGCACTATAGGTGGAATAGAGGGGTGGTTGTGGAGAAGACAAAATGGAGAAGATAGTCTCACATCAACTAGGCGTATCAACGGGCTATGGAGATGCCCATCAATAGATATCAATGTGAGTGAGTAGGGGTTGCCATGCAACGGATGCACTAGAGCTATAAGTGTATGAAAGCTCAACAAAAAAACTAAGTGGGTGTGCATCCAACTTGATTGCTCACGAAGACCTAGGGCATTTTGAGGAAGCCCATCATTGGAATATACAAGCCAAGTTCTATAATGAAAAATTCCCACTAGTATATGAAAGTGACAAAATAAGAGACTCTCTATCATGAAGATCATGGTGCTACTTTGAAGCACAAGTGTGGAAAAAGGATAGTAGCATTGTCCCTTCTCTCTTTTTCTCTCATTTTTCTTGTTTTTGGGGTCCTCTCTTTTTTTGGCCTCTTTTTTTATATTTTTCGTCCGGAGTCTCATCCCAACTTGTGGGGGAATCATAGTCTCCATCACCCTTTCCTCACTAGGAAAATGCTCTAATAATGATGATCATCACACTTTTATTTATTTACAACTCAAGAATTACAACTCGATACTTAGAACAAAATATGACTCTATGTGAATGCCCCCGGGGGTGTACCGGGATGTTCAATGAATCAAGAGTAACATGTATGAAAGAATTATGAATGGTGGCTTTGCTACAAATACGATGTCAACTACATGATCATGCAAGGCAATTTGACAATGATGGAGCGTGTCATAATAAACGGAACGGTGGAAAGTTGCATGGCAATATATCTCGGAATGGCTACGGAAATGCCATAATAGGTAGGTATGGTGGCTGTTTTGAGGAAGGTAAATGGTGGGTTTATGGTACCGGCGAAAGTTGCGTGGTACTAGAGAGCCTAGCAATGGTGGAAGGGTGAGAGTGCGTATAATCCATGGACTCAACATTAGTCATAAAGAACTCACATACTTATTGCAAAGATCTATTAGTTATCCAAATGAAGTACTACGCGCATGCTCCTAGGGGGATAGATTGGTAGGAAAAGACCATCGCTCGTCCCCGACCGCCACTCATAAGGAAGACAATCAATAAATAGATCATGCTCCAAATTCATCACATAACAGTTCACCATACGTGCATGCTACGGGAATCACAAACTTTAACACAAGTATCTCTCAAATTCACAACTACTCTACTAGCATGACTCTAATATCACCATCTTCATATCTTAAAACAATCATAAAGAATCAAACTTCTCATAGTATTCAACACACTTTATATGAAAGTTTTTATTATACCCATCTTGGATGCCCATCATATTAGGACTAGTTTAATAGCCAAAGCAAATTACCATGCTGTTCTAAAAGACTCTCAAAATAATATAAGTGAAGCATGAGAGATCAATAATTTCTATAAAATAAAACCACCACCATGCTCTAAAAAGATATAAGTGAAGCACTAGAGCAAAATTATCTAGCTCAAAAGATATAAGTGAAGAACATAGAGTATTCTAATAAATTCTGATTCATGCCTGTCTCTACCAAAAGATTTGTAAAACAAGGATGATTGTGTTAAACTAAAAATCAAAGTCTCAAATCATACAAGACGCTCCAAGCAAAACACATATCATGTGGTGAATAAAAATATAGCCTCAAGTAAAGATACCGATAGACGAATACGAAAGTGGGGATGCCTTCCGGGGCATCCCCAAGATTAGGCTTTTGGTTGTCCTTGAATTTTACCTTGGGGTGCCTTGGGCATCCCCAAGCTTAGGCTATTGCCACTTCTTATTCCAAAATCCATCAAATCTTTACCCAAAAACTTGAAAACTTCACAACACAAAACTTCAACAGAAATCTCATGAGCTCCGTTAGTATAAGAAAATAAACCACCACTTTAAGGTATTGTAATGAACTAATTATTTGTTTATATTTGTGTTAAACCTACTGTATTCCGACTTCTCTATGGTTCATACCCCTCGATACTACTCATAGATTCATCAAAATAAGAAAACAACACACGAAAAACAGAATCTGTCAAATACAGAACAGTCTGTAGCAATCTGTAACTTTCGAATACTTTTGTAACTCCAAAAATTCTGAAAAATTAGGACGGCCTGAGATATTTGTATATTGATCTACTGCAAGTGGAGTAGGTATTTTATCGCTCTCTGGTAAAAATGAAAATTAATTCCGTGAGCGTAAAAGTTTTTGTTTTTTACAGCAAGATCAAACAACTATCACCCAAGAAGATCCTAAAGTATTTACTAGGCACAAACACTAATTAAAACATATAAAGCACAATCATAACAGAAGCTAGATGAATTATTTATTACTAAACAGGAGCAAAAAGCAAAAAACAAAGAACAAAAATAAAATTGGGTTGCCTCCCAACAAGCGCTATCGTTTAATGCCCCTAGCTAGGCATAAAAACAAGAATATATCTAGGTATTGCCATCTTTGGTATGCAATCCATAAGTGGCTCTCATAATAGATTCATAAGGCAGTTTAATTTTCTTCCTAGGAAAGTGTTCCATGCCTTTCCTTAACGGAAATTGGAATCTAATATTTCCTTCTTTCATGTCAATAATTGCACTAATCGTTCTAAGGAAAGGTCTACCAAGAATAATAGGACATGTAGGATTGCAGTCTATATCAAGAACAATGAAGTCTATGGGCACATAATTCCTATTTGCAACAATAAAAACATCATTAATCATTCCCATAGGTTTCTTAATGGTGGAATCCGCAAGATGCAAATTTAAAGAACAATCATCAAATTCATGGAAACCTAGCACATCACACAAGGTTTTTGGAGTCATGGAAACACTAGCACCCAAATCACACAAAGCATAGCATTAATAATCTTTATCTTAATTTTAATAGTAGGTTCCCACTCATCATAAAGTTTTCTAGGGATAGAAACTTCTAGTTCAAGCTTTTCTTCATAGGATTGCATTAATGCATCAACGATATGTTTAGTAAAAGCTTTATTTTGATTATAAACATGAGGATAATTTAACATGGATTGCAACAAGGAAATACAATCTATCAAAGAGAAATTATCATAATTAAATTCCTTGAAATCCAGAATAGTGGGTTCGTTGCTATGTAATGTTTTGACCTTTTCAATCCCATTTTTATTGATTTTTGCATCAAGATCTAAAAACTTCGAATTATTGGGACGCCTTTTAACTAAAGTTGACTCATCTCCAGTCCCATCTTTATCAAGATTCATATTGGAAAACAAAGATTTAATAGGAGTCACATCAATCACTTTTAGATCTTCATCATTATTATCATGAAAACTAGTAGAACACGCTTTCACAAAGCAATCTTTTTTGCATGCATCCTAGCGGTTTTTTCTTTACACTCATCATTGGAAATTCTCATGGCTTTGAGAGACTCATTTATGTCATGCTTAGATGGAATAGATCTATGTTTCAAAGAATCAACATCAAGAGAAATTCTATCCACGTTCCTAGCCAACTCATCAATCTTAAGCAATTTTTCTTCAACCAAAGCATTGAAATTCTTTTGCGAACTCATAAATTCTTTAACACTAGTCTCAAAATCAGAGGGAATATTATTAAAATTTCCATAAGAGTTGTTGTAGGAATTACCATAATTATTAGAGGAATTACTAGGAAACTGCCTAGAATTAAAGTTTCCTCTATACGCGTTGTTACCAAAATTGTTCCTACCAACAAAATTAACATCCATAGATTCATTATTATTCTCAATTAAAGTGGACAAAGGCACATCATTAGGATCAGAATAAACACTTTTATTAGCAAACAATTTCATAAGTTCATCCATGTTTCCACTCAAAACATTAATCTCTTCAATCGTATGAACTTTTTTACTAGTGGATCTTTCGGTGTGTCATTGAGAGTAATTAACCATAATATTGTCTAGGAGTTTAGTAGCTTCTCCTAAACTGATTTCCATAAAAGTGCCTCCCGCGGCCGAATCTAAAAGATTTCTAGAAGCAAAATTCAGTCCGGCATAAAAGTTTTGTATAATCATCCACAAATTCAAACCATGTGTAGGGCAATCACGTATCATTAATTTCATCCTCTCCCAAGCTTGCGCAACATGCTTATGATCAAGTTGCTTAAAATTCATAATATCGTTCCTAAGAGAGATGATCTTAGCGGGAGGAAAATACTTAGGGATAAAAGCATCTTTGCACTTATTCCATGAATCAATACTATTTTTAGGCAAAGAAGAGAACCAAGTTTTAGCACGATCTCTAAGAGAAAACGGAAATAGCTTCAATTTAACAATATCATTATCCACATCTTTCTTATTTTTCATATCACATAAATCAACAAAGTTGTTTAGATGGGTAGCGGCATCTTCACTAGGAAGGCCAGAAAATTGATCTTTCATAACAAGATTCAACAAAGCGGTATTAATTTTACAAGATTCAACATCGGTAGTAGGAGCAATCGGAGTGCTAATAAAATCATTGTTGGTGGTATTGGAAAAGTCACACAATTTAGTATGATCTTGAGCCATCGTGACAAACAGTCAATCCAACACACAAGCACACAAGAAGCAAGCGAAAAGAGACGAATGGAAGAGGGGCGAAGAAAAGGCAAAGGTTTTCGAAAATCGTTTTAGAAGTGGGGGAGAGGAAAACGAGAGGCGAATGGCAAATAATGTAATGCGAGGGAGAAGAGTTTATGGTGGGTACTTGGAATGTCTTGACTTGGCGTAGATCTCCCTGGCAACGGCGCTAGAAATTGTTCTTGCTACCTCTTGAGCATGCGTTGGTTTTCCCTTGAAGAGGAAAGGGGTGATACAGCAAATTAGCGTAAGTATTTCCCTCAGTTTTGAGAACCAAGGTATCAATCCAGTAGGAGACAATGCACAAGTCACCTAGTACCTGCATAAACAATCAAGAATCTTGCAACCAACACGATAAAGGGGTTTTCAATCCCTTCACGGTCACTCGCAAAAGTGAGATCTAATAGAGATAGTAAAGTAAATATTTTTGGTATTTTTGTTGTATAGATTGGAAAGTAAAGATTGCAAAATAGTAAACGAGATGCGATGTAAATAAAAGAGATGTAATATAATAGGAAAGAGACCCGGGGGCCATAGGTTTCACTAGTGGCTTCTCTCAAGATGACATGTATTACGGTGGGTGAACAAATTACTACCGAGCAATTGATAGAAAAGCGCATAGTTATGAAGATATCTAAGGCAATGATCATGAATATAGGCATCACGTCCGTGTCAAGTATATCGAAACGATTCTGCATCTACTACTATTACTCCACACATTGACCGCTATCCAGCATGCATCTAGAGTAGTAAGTTCATAAGAATGGAGTAATGCATTAAGCAAGATGACATGATGTAGATGGATAAACTCAAGCAATATGATATAAACCCCATCTTTTTATCCTCGATGGCAACAAGACAATGCGTGCCTTGCTGCCCCTACTGTCACTAGGAAAGGACACCGCAAGATTAAACCCAAAGCTAGGCACTTCTCCCATTGCAAGAAAGATCTATGTAGTAGGCCGGACTAAACTGATAATTCGAAGAGACTTGCAAAGATATCAAATCATGCATATAAGAAGTCAGAGAAGAACCAAATAATATTCATAGATAATCTTGTTCATAAATCCACAATTCATCGGATCTCGACAAACACACCACAAAATAGTATTACATCGAATAGATCTCCAAGAACATCGAGGGGAACATTGTATTGAGAATCAAAGAGAGAGAGAAGAAGCCATCTAGCTAATAACTATGGACCCGAAAGTCTGTGTTAAACTACTCACGCTTCATCGGAGAGGCAATGGTGTTGATGTAGAAGCCCTCCATGATCGATTCCCCCTCCGGCAGAATGCCGGAAAAGGCCCCAAGATGGGATCTCACGGGTACAGAAGGTTGCAGCATTGGAAAAGTGGTTTCGTGGCTCTCCCTGATGTTTCTAGGGTATAAGAGTATATATAGGTGAAAGAAGTACGTCGGTGGAGGTACAAGGGGCCCACGAGGGTGGGTGCGTGCCTACCCCCTGGGCGCTCCCTCCTGCCTCGTGGCTTCCTCGTGGAGTTCCAGACTTCGACTCCAAGTCTTCTGGATTGCTTTCGGTCCAACAAAGATCATCACGAAGGTTTCATTCCGTTTGGACTCCGTTTGGTATTTCTTTTTTGCAAAACTCTAAAATAGGCAAAAAACAGAAACTGGCACTGGGCCTTCGGTTAATAGGTTAGTCCCAAAAATAATATAAAATATCATATTAAAGCCCATTAAACATCCAAAACAGATAATATAATAGCATGGAACAATCAAAAATTATAGATACGTTGGAGACGTATCAATAGTCCCTTCGCAGAGGGAAGTAGTGATTTGCAGCGGTGCCGGCGCTCAAAATTTTAAAACAGAGATAAATGAAATTTTGAGAAATGCACCCTTCTTGTTTACTTCGCGACCATTAGTTATCGGTATCTTCCATGCTAAACACATTAGTGGCGGTTCCCAAGCGATAAAAAGTAAAGGTTTACTCCCCCTCCACCAACAAACACACTCCACGGCTAACCGAATCCACGAGTACCGTCGATACCAACATCAGTCCCGGGGGAGTTTTCTTTAATGATTTGCAATTTGATTTCGGGACTGGGAATCCCTATTACCGCCCCTCTCATGCAAGGAAGAGTGAATAAACACTCATCATGAGAATAACCCGCTTAGCTTGAAAGATACTGACTACCTCCTGTCTCTCTATGAACAATCCTGGCACACAAAAATGATATTTATTTGAAGTTTTTTTAGAGGCGGCACATGCAAATTTACTTAGAACGGCAGGGTAATACAGCATATAGGTAGGTATGGTGAACTCATCTAGAATAATGCTAGCTATCTTACGATCATGCAAAGCAATATGACAATAAATGATCAAGTCGTGTATATGATGATGATGGAAGTTGCATGACAATATATCTTGGAATGGCTATGGAAATGCCATGATAGGTAGGTATGGTGGCTGTTTTGAGGAGGATATAAGGAGGCTTATGCGTGATAGAACGTATAATATCACGGGGTTTGGATGCACCGGCGAAGTTTGCACCGACTCTCAAGGTGAGAAAGGGCAATGCACGGTACCGAAGAGGCTAGCAATGATGGAAGGGTGAGAGTGCGTATAATCCATGGACTCAACATTAGTCATAAAGAACTCACATACTTATTGCAAAAATCTATTAGTCATCGAAACAAAGTACTACGTGCATGCTCCTAGGGGGATAGATTGGTAGGAAAAGACCATCGCTCGTCCCTGACCGCCACTCATAAGGAAGACAATCAATAAATACCTCATGCTCCAACTTCGTTACATAACGGTTCACCATACATGCATGCTACGGGAGTCACAAACTTCAACACAAGTATTTCTACAATCCATAACTACCCACTAGCATGAATCTAATATCAC
Source organism: Triticum urartu (assembly GCF_056163025.1). NCBI lineage: Eukaryota > Viridiplantae > Streptophyta > Magnoliopsida > Poales > Poaceae > Triticum > Triticum urartu. The sequence goes on along the minus strand of NC_141876.1, from coordinate 365,791,468 downwards.
CATCTTTATATCGCAAAACTATTGCAAGGAATGGCGGTTTTATATGTGTAGGGAAGCATGCAATCCAAACTTCAAATGATATAAGCGAAGCACATGAAGCATTCTATAAAGCCATACTCAAAAGATATAAGTGAAGTGCAAAGAGCATTCTATAAATCAACCATGGACTATCTGATACCAGCATGGTGCATCAAAGAAAAGTGAAAGCTAAATGCAAAAGACGCTCCAAGATTTGCACATATCACATGAATGAAACGAAACCGAAAACATACCGATACTTGTTGAAGAAAGATGGGATGCCTTCCGGGGCATCCCCAAGCTTAGACGCTTGAGTATCCTTGAATATTTACTTGGGATGCCTTGGGAATCCCCAAGCTTGAGATCTTGCCTCTCCTCCTTCTCCTCACACCGAGACCTCCTCGATCCTTGATCACTTCATCCACACAAAACTCAACAGAAAGTTCGGTAAGATCCGTTAGTATAATAAAGCAAATCACTACTCGTTGCAAACCAATTCATATTTTGTTTTTGGATTGTAGCTACTGTAATATAACTTTTCCATGGCTTAATCCACTGATAGAAATCGATAGTTTCATCAAAACAAGCAAACAATGCATCAAAAACAGAATATGTCTTAAACAGGACAGTCTGTAGTAATCTGAACATTCACCATACTTCTGGTACTCCAAAAATTCTGAAAAATAGGAAAAACAAACAATTTGTATAAAAATACAGTTCAAAATGTTTCAGAACCTTTTGACGTTCCAATAAAAAATGTAAAAGTGTGCACTACAGCCAAAGTTTCTGTTTTGCACTGCACAAACCAACAAGCAATGTAAACATCCTAAAGGAAAATCTTGCCACATTATTTTTATAATACAATGGAATTGTACAAGGGGATAATTATTTTTGTTGAAAAGTTTCTGTAATCAAGATACACAAAGTTTCTGTGAGCATGAACAAAGTTCAAGGAGCTCCCTCACTTCAACAATGCTTGTCTCTCTCACTTTCACTTTCCTTTTTGAAAAGTTTTGGGTTCCCCTCTTTATTTTTTTTGTTTTAAAACTCTATAAAAGCACTCAACATAAATAAGTGACTCTCTAAAACTTCCGGGTTGTCTCCTTGGCAGCGCTTTCTTTAAAGCCATTAAGCTAGGCATAAGGTGCTCAAGTAATGAATCCACCCGGATCCCAAGGTATATGAAAGCAAATTTGAATTAGCAATGATTTGGAATTTAGTAGTGAGCACAAAGCAACATATATCAAGCAATGGCGAAGTCTAACTCTCTTCCTATGCATCGGTATGTCATACAAGAACAATTCATGCACATTAGTAAAGGCCAATGCATAGCATAAGAAGTTTCTTGCAATTTTATCGTGTTGGAAACATAGAGAGGCGGAGATGTAGTTCCTCTCTCATAATAATTGCAAGTAGGAGCAGCAAGCACATGCATATTATATTCATCAAAATTATCATGTGCAACGGTAAAAGGCCACCCATCAATATAATCCTTAATAAGTGCAAACTTCTCCGATATAGTGTAGTTTGGAGAATTCAAAAAGATAATAGGACTATCATGTGTGGGTCCAATAGCAAAAATTTCGTGTTTAACATAAGGAACAACATCTCCATAAGCATAATTCATATTGGCATCTTGGCCACAAGAATAGCAAGCATAAAGTTCATCGAAAAGGGATATTTCAAACGAATCAACGGGATCATAGCAATTATCATGGCATTCATCCTTTGGTAAGAACGAAGGGACATTAAATAATGTATGAGTTGGAGAGTTACTCTCATTACAAGGTGGGCACGGGTAGCTAATCCGATCTTCCTACTTTTGTTCTCCGCTTTCCTCATCATCTTTTTCATCCAATGAGCTCACAGTTTCATTAATTTCTTCTTCCATAGACTCCTACAAAATATTAGTCTCTTCTCGGACAGCGGAGACTTTCTCAATAAATTAATCAATATTTAAGGATAGCTAAATTTTTGGGTCTATAAACTAAATCATCAAAATCTTCAAACTCTTTAAACAAAGATTCAATTTCACAAGCACCCTTAAAAGCAACAAATTCTTCTATTCGTTCCACATCATAGTAATCATATATACCATTAGCACATGAAGAAGGTGTGGAGCCTTCATCCTAGAGCAACAAGTATAATCATATCTGAAGCATAGTTGCCGAGCATACCAATGCAACATATAAATTTGATCCCATAATAGTTTCCCTTTTTGAGTCAAGCGATAATCCCTAAAGTATTCTCATTGATCCAACGTGTCTCCCATTATATAATTGAATGGGGTTTTCTCAGAATTATTAAAGTAGTGCATAATATCTTTCACATAATGAGCATCATGGGTTTTAGGAGGTTCCCCATCTCCATGAGTAGCAAGTAAACCTATTTTTTTGGTATTTCGTGTTCCATATCCATAACTAAAGATAGGAACAACTTAGAACAACAAATAAAATCCACTTAGTGATACAGCAAACAAGCACACACGAGAATATTCACCCCACGCTATTGCTCCCCAGCAACGGCGCCAGAAAAAGGTCTTGATAACCCACAAGTATAGGGGATCAATTGTAGCCTCTTTCGATAAGTAAGAGTGTCGAACCCAACGAGGAGCTAAAGGTAGAACAAATGTTCCCTCAAGTTCTATCAACCACCAATACAACTCTACGCACGCTTAATGTTTGCCTTACCTAGAACAAGTATGAAACTAGAAGTACTTTGTAGGTGTTGTAGGTTAGGTTTGCAAGATAATAAATAGCATGTAAATAAAAGCTAGGGGCTGTTTAGCTAAAGACACAACTAAATTAGTTTCAGTAGAGAGCTTTTTGTCACGAGAAAGTGATTTGTCCGTAGACAATCGATAACTAGACCGGTAATCATTATTGCAATTTTATTTGAGGGAGAGGCATAAGCTAACATACTTTATCTTATTGGATCATATGCACTTATGATTGGAACTCTAGCAAGCATCCGCAACTACTAAAGATCATTAAGGTAAAACCCAACATAGCATTATATGGCATCAAGTCCTCTTTACTCCCATACACAAACAACCTACTTACTCGGGTCTGTGCTTCTGTCACTCACGCCACCCACCATAAGAAAATCATGAAATTCTTGCAAACGCTACAGCGGGGATCCCTCACGCTTGCGCAACACGGAGAGCACCATAGGACAACACCAGTAATAAAACATGCAACTCAGACCAATCACGATCATCACTTAACCCATCGGATAAAACGGATCTACTCAAACATCATAAGATAGCCATACATCATTGGGAAATAATATATAGCATTGAGCACCATATTTAAGTAGATATTACAGCGGGTAAAAGAGGGGTTACACCACTGCATAGAGGGGGGGAAGAGTTGGTGATGACAGCGGTGAAGTTGTTGGTGTAGCTCGTTGTCGCGATGATGGCCCCGGCGGTGTTCCGACGCCACCGGGAGAGAGCCCCCTTCTTATTCTTATTCTTCCTTGACCTCCCCCCTAGATGGGAGAAGGGTTTCCCCTTTGGTCCATGGCCTCCATGGAGGCGGAGGGGCGAGAGCCCCTCCGGGATTGGATCTCTCTCTCTCTCTCTCTCTCTCTCTCTCTCTCTGTTTCCTTCTATTTCTGCGCTCCCTGATTCTACCCTATCACCGTTTCCGAAATTCCCGGAGATCCGTAACTCCGATTGGGCTGAAATTTTGACACGACTTTTATCCGGATATTGGCTTTCTTGCAGTGAAAGAAGGGCACCAACCACCTTACGGAGTGTCCACGAGGGCCCAGGGTGCGCCCTACCCCCTGGGCGCGCCCCTCACCCTCGTGGGCCCCTCGGGCATCGTCTCTCATTGATTCCACTTCCCAAAATTCACATATATTCCAAAAAAATCTTTGTAAGTTTTTATCCCATTTAGACTTTGTTTGATATGGATTTTCTGTGAAACAAAAAACATGCAACAAACAGGAACTGACACTGGGCACTCGATCATTATGTTAGTCCCAAAAATAGTATAAAAAGTTGCCAAAAGTATGTAAAAGTTGTAGAATATTGGCATGGAACAATAAAAAATTATAGATACGACGGAGATGTATCACTTGGCAAGGGCAATAGCTCCAGTGTTGTCATAGAAGAGAGTCATCGGGCCCGACGCATTGGGAATGACTCCTAGGTCGGTGATGAACTCCTTCATCCAGACTGCTTCCTGTGTTGCCTCCGAGGCAGCTATGTACTCCGGTTCACATGTAGATCCCGCCATGATGCTTTGCTTGCAACTGCACCAGCTGACTGCTCCACCATTCAAAATGTACACATATCCCATTTGTTACTTGGAGTCATCCTGATCTGTGTCGAAGCTAGCATCGATGTAACCCTTTACAACGAGGTCTTCATCACCTCCATAAACGAAAACATATCCTGTGTCCTTTTCAGGTACTTCAGGTTATTCTTGACCGCTGTCCAGTGTTCCATACCGGGATCACTTTGGTACCTTCCTACCAAACTTACGGCAAGGTTGACATCAGGTCTGGTACACAACATGGCATACATAATAGACCCTATGGCTGAGGCATAGGGGATGACACTCATCTTTTCTCTATCTTCTGCCGAGGTCGGGCATTGAGCCGTGCTCAATCTCACACCTTGCAATACAAGCAAGAACCCCTTCTTGGATTGATCCATATTGAACTTCTTCAATATCTTGTCAAGGTATGTGCTTTGTGAAAGACCAATGAGGCATCTCGATCTATCTCTATAGATCTTGATGCCTAATATGTAAGCAGCTTTTCCAAGGTCCTTCATTGAAAAACACTTATTCAAGTAGGCCTTTATGCTTTCCAAAAGTTCTATATCATTTCCCATCAATAGTATGTCATCCACATATAATATGAGAAATGCTACAGACCTCCCACTCACTTTCTTGTAAAAACAGGCTTCTCCATAAGTCTGCATAAACCCAAACGCTTTGATCATTTCATCAAAGCGAATGTTCCAACTCCGAGATGCTTGCACCAGCCCATAGATGGAGCGCTGGAGCTTGCATACCTTGTCAGCATTCTTAGGATCGACAAAACCTTCTGGCTGCATCATATACAATTCTTTCTTAAGGAAACCAGTAAGGAATGCCGTTTTGACGTCCATTTGCCATATCTCATAATCATAGAATGCAGCAATTGCTAACATGATTCGGATGGACTTCAGCTTCGCTACGGGTGAGAAGGTCTCATCATAGTCAATCCCTTGAACTTGTCGATAACCTTTAGCGACAAGCCGAGCCTTATAGATGGTCACATTACCATCCGCGTCAGTCTTCTTCTTAAAGATCCATTTATTCTCTATGGCTTGCCGATCATCGGGCAAGTCTGTCAAAGTCCATACTTCGTTTTCATACATGGATCCTATCTCGGATTTCATAGCTTCAAGCCATTTGTTGGAATCCGGGCCCGCTCTCACTTCTTCATAGTTCGAAGGTTCACCATTGTCTAACAACATGATTTCCAGGACAGGGTTGCCATACCACTCTGGTGCGGAACGTGTCCTTGTGGACCTACGAAGTTCAGTACCAACTTGATCCGAAGTTTCATGATCATCATCATTAACTTCTTCTCTAGTCGGTGGAGGCACCATAGAAACATCTTCCTGAGCTGCGCTACTCTCCGGTTCAAGAGGTAGTACCTCATGAAGTTCTACTTCCCTCCCACTTACTTCTTTCGAGATAAACTCTTTCTCTTGAAAGGATCCATTCTTGGCAACAAAGATCTTGCCTTCCGATCTGAGGTAGAAGGTAAACCCAATAGTTTCCTTAGGGTATCCTATGAAGACGAATTTTTCCGACTTGGGTTCGAGCTTTACAGTTTGAAGTTTCTTGACATAAGCATCGCATCCCGAAACTCTCAGAAACGACAACTTAGGTTTCTTCCCAAACCATAATTCATACAGTGTCGTCTCAACGGATTTCGACAGAGCCCTATTTAGAGTGAATGCGGCAGTCTCTAAAGCATAACCCCAAAATGATAGCGGTAGATCGGTAAGAGACATCATAGATCGCACCATATCCAATAGAGTGCGATTACGACATTCAGACACACCATTACGCTATGGTATTCCAGGCGGCGTCAACTGTGAAACAATTCCACATTTCCTTAAGTGTGTGTCAAACTCGTGAATCAAATATTCTCCTCCACGATCTGATCGTAGGAACTTTATTTTCCTGTCACGTTGATTCTCTACCTCACTCTGAAATTCCTTGAACTTTTCAAAGGTCTCGGACTTGTGTTTCATTAAGTAGACATACCCATATCTACTTAAGTCATCAGTGAGGGTGAGACCATAAGGATAGCCACCGCGAGCCTCAACGCTCATTGGACCGCACATATCAGTATTGATGATTTCCAATAAGTTGGTTGCTTGCTCCATTGTTCCGGAGAATGGAATCTTGGTCATTTTACCCATGAGGCATGGTTCACACGTGTCAAATGATTCATAATCAAGAGACTCCAAAAGTCCATCTGCATGGAGTTTCTTCATCCGTTTGACACCAATGTGACCAAGGCGGCAGTGCCACAAGTATGTGGGACTATCATTATCAACCTTACATCTTTTGGCATTCACACTATGAATATGTGTAACATCACGTTCGAGATTAAATAAAAATAAACCATCGACCAACGGGGCATGACCATAAAACATATCTCTCATATAAATGGAACAACCATTATTCTCGGATTTAAATGAGTAGCCATGTTGCGTTAAACAAGATCCAGATACAATGTTCATGCTCAAAGCTAGCACTAAATAACAATTTTTGAGGTTTAAAACTAATCTCAAAGGTAGATGTAGAGGTAGCGTGCCAATGGCGATCACATCGACCTTGGAACAATTCCCGACGCGCATCATCACCTCGTCCTTCACCACTCTCCTCTTATTCTGCAGCTCCTGTTTTGAGTTACAAATATGAGCAAGTGCACCGGTATCAAATACCCAGGAGCTACTATGAGCGCTGTTAAGGTACACATCAATAACATGTATATCACATATACCTTTGGCGTTGTCGGCCTTCTTATCCGCCAAGTACTTGGGGCAGTTCCGTTTACAGTGACCATTTCCCTTGCAATAAAAGCACTGAGTATCGGGCTTGGGTCCATTCTTTGGCTTCTTCCCGGCAACTGATTTACTGCGCGCGGCAACTCCCTTGCCGTCCTTCTTGAAGTTCTTCTTACCCTTGCCTTTCTTCAAACTAGTGGTCTTATTCACCATCAACACTTGATATTCCTTTTTGATTTCCACCTCCGCTGATTTCAGCATCGAATATAACTCATGAATGAACTTATCCATCCCTTTCATATTGTAGTTAATCACAAAGCTCTTGTAGCTAGGTGGAAGCGACTGGAGGATCCTGTCAATGAACGAGTCATCTAGAAGATTAACTCCCAGCTGTGACAAATGGTTGTGCAACCCAAACATTTTGAGTATATGCTTGCTGACAGAACTATTTTCCTCCATCTTACAACTGTAGAACTTGTCGGAGAATTCATATCTCTCGACCCGGGCATGAGCTTGGAAAACCATTTTCAGCTCTTGGAACATCTCATATGCTCTGTGCTGCTCAAAACGCTTTTGGAGCCCCGGTTCTAAGCTGTAAAGCATGCCGCACTGAACCAGGGAGTAATCATCACTACGCGACTGCCAGGCGTTCATAACGTCTTGAGTTGCTGGGAAAATGGGTGCGTCACCTAGCAGTGCTTCAAGGACATATGCTTTCTTGGAAGCTATGAGGATGATCCTCAGGTTATGGACCCAGTCCGTATAGTTGCTACCATCGTCTTTGAACTTGGCTTTCTCTAGGAACGTGTTGAAGTTGAGGGCAACATTAGCGTGGGCCATTTGATCTACAAGACATATTGTAAAGATATTTTAGACTAAGTTCATGATAATTAAGTTCATCTAATCAAATTATTTAATGAACTCCCACTCAAATAGACATCCCTCTAGTCATCTAAGTGATACATGATCCGAATCGACTAGGCCGTGTCCAATTATCACGTGAGACGAACTAGTCATCAACGGTGAACATCTCCATGTTGATCGCATCTACTATACGACTCATGTTCAACCTTTTGGTCACTCGTGTTCCGAGGCCATGTCTGTACATGCTAGGCTCGTCAAGTCAACCTAAGTGTTTTGCATGTGTAAATCTGGCTTACACCTGTTGTATGCGAATGTTAGAATCTATCACACCCGATCATCACGTGGTTCTTCAAAACAACAAACCTTCGCAACAGTGCATAGTTAGGGGGGACACTTTTCTTGAAATTTTAGTGAGGGATCATCTTATTTATGCTACCGTCGTTCTATGCAAATAAGATGTAAACATGACAAACATCGCATGCAAATCATAAAGTGACATGATATGACCAATATTATCTTGTGCCTTTGATCTCCATCTTCGAGGCGCGGCATGATCACCATCGTCACCGGCATGACACCATGATCTCCATCATCGTGTCTTCATGAAGTTGTCTCTCCAACTGTTGCTTTTACTACTATGGCTAACGGTTAGCAATAAAGTAAAGTAATTACATGGCATCTTCATTGACACGTAGGTCATACAATAAATTAAGACAAATCCTATGGCTCCTGCCGGTTGTCATACTCATCGACATGCAAGTCGTGATTCCTATTACAAGAACATGATCAATCTCATACATCACATATATCATTCATCACATCCTTTTGGCCATATCACATCACATAGCATACCCTGCAAAAACAAGTTAGATGTCCTCTAATTGTTGTTGCATGTTTTACGTGGCTGTTATGGGTTTCTAGCAAGAACGTTTCTTACCTACGCAAAAGCCACAACGGTTATATGCCAATTGCTATTTACCCGTCATAAGGACCCTCTTCATCGAATCTGATTCGACTAAAGTGGGAGAGACAGACACCTGCTAGCCACCATATGCATCAAGTGCATGTCTGTCGGTGGAACTAATCTCACGTAAGCGTACGTGTAAGGTCGGTCCAGGCTGCTTCATCCCACAATGCCACCGAATCAAGATAAGACTAGTAATGGTAAGCGAATTGAACAAATCATCGCCCACAACTACTTTGTTTTCTACTCGTGCATAGAATCTAGGCATAGACCTAGCTCATGATGCCAATGTTGGGGAACGTAGTAATAATTCAAAATTTTCCTACGTGTCACCAAGATCAATATAGGAGATGCTAGCAATGAGAGAGAGAGGGAGTGCATCTTCATACCCTTGAAGATCGCTAAGCGTAAGCGTTACAAGAACACGGTTGATGGAGTCGTAGTCACGACGATTCAAATCACAGAAGATCCGATCAAGCGCCAAACGGACGGCGCCTCCGCGTTCAAAACACGTACAGCCCGAGGACGTCTCCTCCTTCTTGATCCAACAAGGGGAGATGAGAAGTTGAGGGAGAACTCCGGCAGCACGACGACGTGGTGGTGATGGAGCTTGTGGTTCTCCGGCAGGGCTTCGCCAAGCACTACGGAGGAGGAGGAGGTGTTGGAGAGGGGGAGGGCTGTGCCAGGGGTAGGGTTCGGCTGCCCTCCCATCCCCTCTATTTATAGGGTGAAGGGAGAGGCGGGCGCCCCCTAGATGCATCTAGAGGGGGGCGACGGCCAAGGGGGGGAACTTGCCCCCCCCCCCCCAAGTTTGGTGGGACGCGCCCCCACCCCCTAGGGTTTTCAACCCTAGGTGCCTTGGGCCCTTGGGGGGTGCACCAGCTGCCTAGGGGCTGGTTCCCACCCTTGTTCAGCCCACTTGGCCCACCGGGGCAAGTGGCCCCACCCGGTGGACCCCCCACACCTTTTGGTGGTCCCGGTACAATACTGATAACCCCCGAAACCATTCCGGTGACTGAAACTGGACTTCCCATATATAATTCTTCACCTCCGGACCATTCCAGAACTCCTCGTGACGTCCGAGATCCCATCCGGGGTTCCGAACAATCTTCGGTAACCACATACTATTTCCCATAACAACTCTAGTGTCACCGGACCTTAAGTGTGTAGACCCTACGAGTTCGGGAACCATGCAGACATGACCGAGACATCTCTTCAGCCAATAACCAACATCGGGATCTGGATACCCATGTTAGTTCCTACATGTTCCCTGATGATCTCATCAGATGAACCACGATGTCGGGGATTCAATCAATCCCGTATACAATTCCTTTTGTCCATCGGTATGTTACTTGCCCTAGATTCAATGGTTGGTATCCCCATACCTCATTCAATATCATTACGGCAAGTCTCTTTACTCGTTCTGTAACGCATGATCCCATGGCTAACTCCTTAGTCACATTGAGCTCGTTATGATGATGCATTACCGAGTGGGCCCAGAGACACCTCTCTGTCATACAGAGTGACAAATCCCAGTCTCAATTCGTGCCAACCCAACAGACACTTTCGGAGATACCTATAGTGCACCTTTATATCACCCAGTTACGTTGTGACGTTTGGTACACCCAAAGCACTCCTACGGTATCCGGGAATTGCACAATCTCATGGTCTAAGGAAACGATACTTGACATTAGAAAAACTTTTAGCAAATGAACTACACGATCTTGTGCTATGCTTAGGACTGGGTCTTGTTCATCACATCATTCTCCTAATGATGTGATCCCATTATCAACGACATCAATGTCCATGGTCAGGAAACCATGACCATCTATTGATCAATGAGCTAGTTAACTAGAGGCTTACTAGGGACATATTATGATCTATGTATTCACACATGTATTCTAGTTTCCGGTTAATACACTTATAGCATGAACAATAGACAATTATCATGAACAAGGAAATATAATAGTAACCACTTTATTATTGTATCTAGGGCATATTTCCAACAATATCGTGGACCATTGATCATTATCGCACACTACCAAGACACTAACGGTTTGGAAATTTGATCCGAGTAGGCCTTTGGCCTTTTTCACACTACCCACCACACGGGAATAAGTATGGGCACTCTGAATCGTATGTTTTAGCCAAAAGCTCACTAACGTCAGCAATGGAGCGGCGCGCACCAGGTTGGACTGCGTAAGCACCTGCCTTATTAAGGAGGTTGCCAGGTCTGCTCACCGGCTATCCTCGCAACGTGTAGGATTGCAAAGGATGATTGGCCCATGACCCCTTTGCATTTAGGATGTAGACCGGCGTGCTGGCCTCTCTGTTGAGCCTAGGTAGGTCTACGGTGTGTTGATCGGCCGAGGCCGGTCATGACATGATGGTGTGTCCGGCCGGAGTTGATCGAGCGTGTTGGGTAAGTTTGTGCACCCCTGCATGGAAGAATTCTATCTATTTGAATAGCTGGGTCCACGGTAACAGATGCTCGAAGTTGTATCCCGATCGATACAACTAGAACTTGATGCTGAGGCATTTAATGGAAATTATGGCTCTGGGATCGTTTCCTCGCACGGAGTCGAGGAAGTGATCTCTGGGCGCTAATGTTACAACATGTTTGCTAAATATAAACTGCTATTCTATACTCTTATGAATGCTGCAAGATGCTTGGAGCCTCTTGAAGATGCTTGTCTTCAATAGGCTAGGCTTTCCCCCTATTCTGGCATTCTGCAGTTCAGTCCACAGATACTACCCATTTCATTGATACCGATGCATATGTAGTGTAGATCCTTTTTTGCGAGTACTTTGGATGAGTACTCATGGTTTCTTTGCTTCCCCCTTTTCCCCTTTTCCTTTCTTCTCGGATGTCACAACCAGATGGTTGAGTCCAGGAGCCAGACGACACCACCGCCTACTACTACTACTACTACTACTACTACTACTACTACTACTACTACTACTACTACTACTACTACTACTACTACTACTACTACCATGAGGGTGCTTACTACTACGTGGATGCCGCCGACGACCAGGAGTAGTTAGGAGGCTCCCAGGCAGGAGGCCTCGCCTTTTCGATCCATGTTGATGTTTGAGCTAGCCTTCTTAAGGCAAACTTGTTTAACTTATGTCTGTACTCAGATATTGTTGCTTCCACTGACTCTTGTGTATTTGAACTGATGTATTCGAGCCCTCGAGGCCCCTAGCTTGTAATATGAGGCTTGTATTATTTTAATTTTGTCTAGAGTTGTATTGTGATACCTTCCTGTGAGTCCCTGATCTTGATCGCACACATTTGTGTGTATGATTAGTGTACGATTGAATCGGGGGCATCACAATAACTATTGACTTTCGTGCTTGCATAGGGAATCACAAATCTTAACACCAATATTCTTACTAAAGCATAATTACTCATCAACATGACTCACATATTATAACATCATATTGCAAAAATATTACAAGGAATCAAGTTTATTTTGTACAATGATCTTCATGAAAGTTTTTATTATATCCCTCTTGAATATCTTTCACTTTGGGACTAAGTTCATATGTTGCTTTTGATAGCTCAAACAAATCTAAGTGAAGAACATGACCATAAAAGTTTTTCTTCTCTCAAAATAATTTAAGTGAAGCATGAGAGAATTTCTTGAATTTTTTACTAACTCTCAAGTAAATCTAAGTGAAGCATGAGAGCATTTCTTCAAAAAAAATACTAAAGCACACCGTGCTAAAAAATATATAAGTGAAGCACTAGAGCAATTCCATAGCTCATAAAGATTTAATTGAAGCACCGAGAGCAATTCAAACAAGTCATAGCATAATTCTGGTCTCTCAAATAAGTGTGTCCAGCAAGGATACTTAACTAAAAAAGGCAAAACAAGCAAATACTCATATCATATAGGAATCTCCAAGCAAAACTCAGGATATGTCACGAATAAAAATATAGCTCCAAGTAAAATACCGATAGTCGTTAGAAGAAAGAGGGGATGCCACTCGGGCCTCCCCAAGCTTAGTTGCTTGGTTCTCTTTTAGATTATAGCTTGTGATGCCATGGGCATTGATGACCCACAAGTATAGGGGATCTATCGTAGTCCTTTTGATAAGTAAGAGTGTCGAACCCAACGAGGAGCAGAAGGAAATGATAAATGGTTTTCAGCAAGGTATTCTCTGCAAGTACTGAAATAAGTGGTAGCAGATAGTTTTGTAATGAGATAATTTGTAACGAGCAACAAGTAACAAAAGTAAATAAAGTGCAGCGAGGTGGCCCAATCCTTTTTGTAGCAAAGGACAAGCCTGGACAAATTCTTATATAAGGAAAAGCGCTCTCGAGGACACATGGGAATATCGTCAAGCTAGTTTTCATCATGTTCATATGATTCGCGTTCGGTACTTTGATAATTTGATATGTGGGTGGACCGGTGCTTGGGTGCTGCTCTTACTTGAACAAGCATCCCAGTTACGATTAACCTCTATTGCAAGCATCCGCATCTACAACAAAATTATTAAGGTAAACCTAACCATAGCATGAAACATATGGATCCAAATCAGCCCCTTACGAAGCAACGCATAAACTAGGGTTTAAGCTTCTATCACTCTAGCAACCCATCATCTACTTATTACTTCCCAATGCCTTCCTCTAGTCCCAAATAATGGTGAAGTTTTATGTAGTCGACGTTCACATAACACCACTAGAGGCTAGACAAAATACATCTCATCAAAATATCGAACGAATACCAAATTCACATGACTACTAATAGCAAGACTTCTCCCTTGTCCTCAGGAACAAACGTAACTACTCACAAAGCATAAACATGTTCATAATCAGAGGGGTATTAATATGCATAAAGGATCTGAACATATGATCTTCCACCAATTAAACCAACTAGCATCAACTACAAGGAGTAATTAACACTACTAGCAACCTACTAGCACCAATCCCGGACTTGAAGACAAGAATCGGATACAAGAGATGAACTAGGGTTTTGAGATGAGATGGTGTTGATGAAGATGTTGATGGAGATTGCCCTCTCCCGATGAGAGGAGCATTGGTGATGACGATGGCGATGATTTCCCCCTCCGGGAGGGAAGTTTCCCCAGCAGAACAGCTCTGCTGGAGCTCTAGATTGGATCCGCCAAGGTTCCGCCTCGTGGAGGCGGAGTTTCGTCCCGAAAGGTTGCCTCTTATTTTTTTTCTCGACGAAAGGCTTCATATAGAAGAAGATGGTCATCAGAGAGCCACCAAGGGGCCCACGAGGCAAGGGGGCGCGCCCTAGGGTGAGGGGGCGCCCCCCACCCTCGTGAGAAGGGTGCGGGGCCCCTGGTCTTCATCTTTGGTGAGGATTTTTCATTATTTATTATAAGGTGTTCCGTGGAGTTTCAGGACTTTTGGAGTTGTGCAGAATAGGTCTCTAATATTTGCTCCTTTTCGAGTCCAGAATTCCAGCTGCCGGCATTCTCCCTCCTTATGTAAACCTTGTAAAATAAGAGGGAATAGCCATAAGTATTGTGACATAATGTGAAATAACAGCCCATAATGCAATAAATATCGATATAAAAGCATGATGCAAAATGGACGTATCAACTCCCCCAAGCTTAGACCTCGCTTGTCCTCAAGCAAAAAGCCGAAATCGAAAAATATGTCCACATGTTTAGAGATGAAGGTGTCGATAAAAATAAAATACGGACATGAGGGCATCATGATCATTCTTGTAACAAAAAGTTATATAATTTTTGTCATATGATCTCTAATGCTAGAGTAATAATTCAATCACAATATCAGGTATGAATCGTAAACTTCATTGAAAACTAACAAACTACAATCTCGGTCATTGAAGCAATTGCAATTTATCATGACATAGGAAAGAGTCAATGTATATGAGCTTTTCAGCAAGTCCACATACTAAACTATCATATAATCTTTCACAATTGCTGACACTCACGCAATACTTATGGGTGTGGAGTTTTAATCGGACAGAGAGAAAGATAGGGACTTATAGTCTTGCCTCCCAATGTTTTGCCTCAAGGGTAATGTCAATAGTAATAGTTCATGAAAACTCACATCCAATTAGACATAGATACCAGGATCTTTCCAACATACTGTGCTTTCCAAAGGATAAAGTGTAAAAAAGGAAGGGTGAAAATCACCATGACTCTTGCATAAGGTAGAAGATAATAATAAAAGATAGGCCCTTCGCAGAGGGAAGCAGATGTTGCCATGCGCTTTTATGGTTGGATGCACAAAATCTTAATGCGAAAGAACATCACTTTATATTGCCCCTTGTGATATGAACCTTTATTATGCAGTCCGTCAGTTTTATTACTTCCACATCACAAGATCGTATAAAGCTTATTTCTCCCACACCAATCAATCATACATATTTAGAGAGCAATTTTTATTGCTTTGCACCGATGACAACTTACTTGAAGGATCTTATTCAATCCATAGGTAGATATGGTGGACTCTCATGGCAAAACTGGTTTAAGGGTATTTGGAAGCACAAGTAGTATCTCTACTTGGTGCAATGAATTTGGCTAGCATGAGGGGGAAAGGCAAGCTCATCATGTTGGAAGATCCAAGACAATATAATTTATCTCACATGTAAGAAAACATAACCCATTATGTTGTCTTCCTTGTCCAATGTCAACTCTTTATCATGTCATATTTTAATGAGTGCTCACAATCATAAAAGATGTCCAAGATAGTATATCTATTTGTGAAGACCTCTCTTTCTTTGTTACTTCCTATTAATTGCAACGATGACCAAAACTATGCTTGTCAACTCTCAACAACTTTTATTCATCATACTTTTTCTATGTGAGCTCATTACTCTCCATGAGATCCATATGATCTATTTGTTTCTTTTTATTTCTTTCTCTTTTGTTTTATTCACTTAGGATCATGGCAAAACAATCAAGCCCTCACTACTAGGAAAAAACTTATACACAGAACTTTAGCAGTAGCGCGGGTCAAAGAAGCACGATGGTGCTAAGTAGCAGTAGCGCGCCTGTGCAAACCGCGCTGTAGAAAAAGTTTTAGCAGTAGCGCGTCTTGTTCTAAACACGTTACTACTAAAATTCCCATGGCTTAGCCCATAGGCTACACATAGTAGTAGCGACCTATATCGAACCGCGCTAGCGCTACTTTCTTTGTAGCAGTGCGTTTTAATCTAAACTCGCTACTGCTAAAGGATATAAAATTAAATGGAAAGCACATAGAAAGGTAATTGAAAATGAAATAAATAGAATAAGGTGAAAGGAAAAAAATAAAATGTGAAGAAAACTAAATGAAAAAGGGGAAAAAAGAGAAAGGAGTAGCAGTAGCGTGTGTCCCAGAACGTGCTGTAGCTAACGTAGCAGTAGCGCGCTTTCTGGAACGCGCTACTGCTACTTCTGACTTAACCACGGGGTTCGTCCTTCCCCACGACCACTTCCCCCAAATACAGCTCTCCACTCTCGCCGCCGCTGTCGCCCGTCGGCCGCCGCGCGCTCTCTGCACACCCTCTACGCCGCCCCCGACCCTAGATTCAACGCCGCCCCCGCCCCCGACCACAACGCCGTCCCGGATGCCGCCCCCGACCCCGACCTCGACGCCGCCATCCGCCGCGCGCCCGAGCCCCGACCCCGACCTCGACGCCGCCTGCCCCTCCCTCGTCGCAGGCACCCGAGGTGAGCACGCCTGCTCCTTCCTCTCCCCTACCTCTGCCTAGGGTTTCTTTATATTTTAGTTCCATCATATTAGTTAGGGTTCATGTAAGGGTGGATACGAATCGGATGCGGATGCGGCTCAAATGAGTTAGGGTTCAACTAAGGGTGGAAACGAATCAAATTTCTAAGATGAATCATAAAACGAGTAAAATTTGACCACTTATTTCACTTTATAGTTGGATAATTGGAATATCCGCTACCACTTTCCACCCCTAGCTTCATCAAATTAGATGGTAATTAGGGCAGTAGTTCCTAGGTACTAATTAGTTAGTAAGAACTAGGTACTAGTTTATTTTTATTTATAGTAAGTTTATTTTTAATAAGAACTAGTTGAATTAATACAACTAGTTAATAAGAACTTGTTGCTATTTTTTTAGTTAAAGCAAATTTTCCTGCATCGACGTGGACGATGCCTATCCCGCATCCTCGTTGTCGAGTCGGCGGAGGACGACACCTGCTTGACCAGATGGGCCATGTCTAGGACTGGGCTCCGCCGGGGTGGTACTGGGAGGCGCTACCTACCGGGGGGCGTAGGTTGGTGAGGAGCCAGCCTGTCGTTGACCCGAACCTTCTTTGGTGGCGGTCGCGTGGGCCAATGATGGTCCACAGGCTCGAGGACCCCGCGGAGGTGGTGCGTCACCGTGTCAGTGAGGAGGACGCGCACGTCCGTGACTACTTGTTTGCGTTGGAGCACAGGTTCTCCAATACCTGGCAGGTTCTCCAGGGATCTCACTGGAGCTATGATCCCGTGATGGTTCCTTCTCTGTGGGTGTCGACCGCCCGCGTCGATACCCGTCGTGTGCTAGGGTTTTAGTTGTATTAGTGATGTTATATGTATGACACTATTCGGGATGTATTAGTGATATTATTCGACGATGTATGGATGCATGAGATGATTTACTTTTGCTTATTGAATGCATGCTAATTTGAGTCCTATAAGATATTTTGAAATGTATATCTTGTGTTGCTCAAATAGGATATGTGCTTGCCCAAGTGGCGGGTCATGTTTGCAGGTTACACCTCTGAGTGGCCTATGTTTTGCCGGAGTGTTGATTCATTTCCGTTCCGGCAAATTTCAGGCGCTCGATATGTCCTATTTTAGCAAAGGTCATGTCGGATGTTTCCGTGAATTTTGGCATGACTTGTGCCAAAAGATGTAGGAAATATCGAGTGCCCCAGATTTGTATGTTCATTATCCTGGTAGTTGTCTTCGATCGATTTTCAATTAATGTTTTAACTATGAACATAGGAAATGTTTGACGACGAAAAGGATTTCGGTATTTGCAAATACTGCAAAGACGAGCGCGGCCTGTGCGACGGAATCTTCCTAGATGATGATAGGCGCTTCAGCATCAAGCTGGACGAGAACTTCGAAGTGGATACAGTAAGTCACAACGACAAGTCTTTTTTCATAATTAAGCATGACATTTGCTTCAACTTATAATTTAAGCATGACATTAAGCATGACATGTCTTTTTTTACTATTCTACTAGCGTATCCACTGCCATGCAAGAGTTTTTGTATTGGATAAGATAGGTTTCAGTCGTACTATGGAGGAAAAGAAAGTTTACTTGAAGACCAAGCATGGTTATATTTTCCACGCAAAATTATACAATTCAGACGACTACGCCTATTTTGGATGCAAAACATGGCGAGCACTATGCAAGACTTATGCATTTGAGCCTGATATGGTTATCACCTTTGATATTCGTCCGGAAGATGATATTGAAGGTAATACCGACATCTGGGTCGATGTGCAGACGCCTCCAGTTATACCATTATGTAAGTTTCTCAACCATATTTATGTTTTTGATATTGTTTATTCAAAAATAGTTGACAACTAATTTGTATTGTCAGCTTATTTCGGTGCAAGCAAACATGTCCAGCGCTTGGTAGACAAGACCTACTACTGTCCTGAGGCTGAACTAAACTGCGAGGAGCTAAGTCATTATGTTTCATGGCTTGACGATCTTGATACTGTCAAGACAAATTTTCTTCCTGCATTTAGAAATACTAGTACTAAAAACGTGCGACCAATAGTGTTCGTAATGAACTATGGTCACATCTATTTAGGAAGGATGGTAAGATTTTTACTATTCGTCCTCAGTGCATCTTTTCCATACATTATTTTTGAAGCTAAACTTCATTGCTAAGTATGCTACCATACAATGTTCTTCAACAGGGACTCCCGATGAATGTTGTGCCTTATGGGATCGAGACTAAAGGTACGATGAGTATTATTAGCTTACGACCAAGATATCCTACAGATTACTTTAGTGCATTCAAGATTAGCGACGGATGCTTAATAGTGCAAGACTGGACCAAATGTGTGATGGAGAAGCGCAGAGAAGTACTAGGGGGCAGCAAACAGATGCACTACCCACGATTAGGAGACAGGTTCATCTGCATGCTCCAACTTGATCAAGGAGGAGAGCTACACATGTTTTATGTTATTTTACCTAAGAGAGAGCAGCAGGAGTGATTAGCTAGCTAGAAATGAGTTTGAGGATGATGATGTGCTACACTATTACCATGATGATAAAATAGCTAGTGTTGGTGGTAATGACTATGATGATTATTATTAGCTAGTGTTAGTGGTGATTAAATAAATACTGTTGGTGGTAATGACTATGATGATGATTAAATAGCTTGTGTTGGCAGATTAGATTCAAGTGGAGGCAACATGTGGTGCACATCGAAATCACTACTAGTCCAAACTGATCAAGTTTGGATTAGTAGTATACTTTTGACATGCACCACATATTGCCTCCACTTGAACCTAATCCACCTTCATTTGACACACTGTTATGGACATAATGATGTAAACCTCATAACTGGTATTGTACCAATATTTGTACGATGGCGCATAAATACACTAAAAATAAAAAAATAAAAAAGAATACTAGTAGCGAGGGAGAGAAAACACGCTACCAGTAGTTACAATAGCAGTAGCGTGGGAGTGAACAAACGCTGCAGCTATTTGTCCTAGTAGTAGCGCGTGCTGGCACGCGTTACTGCTAAGCAATAGCTATAGCGCCTTATTAGTAGCGCGCCTACCCGCGCTACTAGTGAGAACAAAACCAGCGCTACTGCTAGGGTTTTCCCTAGTAGTGCCTTGACTCAACACTAATCTTTATTATATAGCTCACGGACTCGATTACATAGAAGGATAATAAAGCAAAACTCACAACTAGATCATGCCACAAACTTTATTCTACTAGATCAAAATACTACTAAGAAGATCGAATTAAGGAAAACGGTAAAGATAAAAGTGATGGTGATATGATACCGAGGCACTCCCCCAAGCTTGGCAGTTTCCAAGTGGAGTGCCCATACCCAGGTGATTATGTCTCTCTTTTCAGGGATGGTGATGTGATGTTTTTGGCGATGATGCCCTCCAAAATACGATTCTCCTCCTCAAGCTTGTTGACTTGCTGCTTGAGATCCATTATTTCCTTTCGGAGTTTTCCTGTAACAACCAAAGCTCCCTGCACCCAAGGGTGCTGCATAGCTGCGGGAGAACCAGTGACACTCTTTTTCATATTCTCATAAGAAAGAAATCTAACATTGGAAGGGATAACCGAGTTTGGAATAGCTGAGCTCTGAAGTTCTCCCATGGTGAATCCAGCTTGGAAGCGAGAGGCGACTTCTTGATCCTCCATGGCATCTACCCTCATTAGGTCAGCCTCCATATCTTCCTCCGTTGCTGGCCCAAAGTGGTCAGGGTCCCTGTTTGCCCTTGGTTCTGGTGCCGGATTAGATACCCGGCTCTCTCCGACCGACTCTTGAAAAGACATCTTGCTCTAATCTGCAGCAGCAACAGCTCAAAACAAAAACAGAGGATTTTTGCGTGATACGGGAGTCAAAACCCCCAGGAGATTATATGATGAATTTTTACCGACCAAAATACGTATTGTGCAAGAAAACGGAGTCCGGAAGGCACACGAGGTGCTCACGAGGTAGGGGGCGCCCCCAGGGGGTAGGGCGCGCCCTCCACCCTCGCGAGGCCCCCGTGTCCTTCCCGGACTGCTACTTAAATTTCTATTTTTCTAAATATTCCAAAACAGAGAAATATTGCCTTAAAAATTGTTTTGGAGTCGGTGTACTTACCGTACCACATACCTATTCCTTTTCGGAGTCTGAAACGTTCTAGAAAGTGTCCCTTATGTATTCCTCCGGGGTTACGGTTTCAATAATATTGGTTTCAACATTTATGGGATTACCTGAGATATAATGTTTGATTCTTTAACCGTTTACCACCTTTGGATTTGTGCCTTCGAAGTTGTTGATTTTTATGGCACCGGAACGATAGACCTCCTCGATAACTTAGGGGCCTTCCCATTTAGAGAGAAGTTTCCCTGCAAAAAATCTTAAACGAGAGTTGTATAGCAATACGTAATCACCTACATTAAACTCACGCTTTTGTATCCTTTTGTCATGCCATCTTTTAACCTTTTATTTAAATAACTTGGCATTTTCATAAGCTTGTGTTCTCCATTCATCAAGTGAGCTAATATCAAATAACCTCTTTTCACCGGCAAGTTTGAAACCATAGTTGAGCTCTTTAATAGCCCAATATGCCTTATGTTCTAGTTCAAGAGGTAAGTGACATGCTTTTCCATATACCATTTTATATGGAGACATACCCATAGGATTTTTATATGCAGTTCTATAGGCCCATAATGCATCATCAAGTTTCTTGGACCAATTCTTTCTAGACCTATTAATAGTCTTTTGCAAAATTAATTTGACCACTAGACTGTGGGTGATACGGAGATGCAATTCTATGATTGACGTCATATTTAGCAAGCATTTTACGGAAAGCACCATGAATAAAATGTGAACCACCATCAGTCATTAAATATCTAGGGACTCCAAACCTCGGAAAAATAACTTCTTTAAGCATTTTAATAGAAGTGTTATGATCAGCACTACTAGTTGGAATAGATTATACCCACTTAGTAATGTAATCAACAACAACTAAAATATGTGTATATCCATTAGAGGCAGGAAAAGGTCCCATATAATCGAAGCCCCAAACATAAAATGGTTCAATAACAAGTGAATAATTCATAGGCATTTCTTGACGTCTACTAATATTACCCATTCTTTGAGATTCATCGCAAGATAGGACAAACTTACGGGCATCCTTGAAGAGAGTAGGACAATAAAAACCGGATTGCAATACCTTATGTGCAGTTCTATCTCCCGCGTGGTGTCCCCCATAAGTTTCGGAGTGGCACTTGCGTAGGATCTGTTCCTGTTCATGCTCAGGTACACAACGCCTAATAACACCATCTACTCCTTCTTTATAAAGATGTGGGTCATCCCAAAAGTAATGTCTCAAATCATAGAAGAACTTTTTCTTTTGTTGGTATGTGAAGCTAGGTGGTATAAATTTAGCAACTATGTAATTAGCATAATCTGCATACCAAGGGGTACTACGAGAAGTACTTATGACATTTAATTGTTCATCAGGAAAACTATCATCAATAGGTAGTGGGTCATCAAGAACATTCTCTAACCTAGATAAGTTGTCTGCAACGGGGTTCTGAACTCCTTTTCTATCAACAATATGCAAATCAAATTCTTGTAGCAAGAGAACCCATCTAATAAGTCTAGGTTTAGCATCTTTATTTTCCATAAGATATTTAATAGCAGCATGATCAGTGTGGATAGTTACTTTAGAATCAACAATATAAGGTCTGAACTTATCACAAGCAAATACAACTGCTAAAAGTTCTTTTTCAGTAGTAGCATAATTTCTTTGAGCATTGTCTAGAGTCTTACTAGCATAATGGATAACATTTAATTTCTTATCAACTCTTTGCCCTAGAATAGCACCTACAGCATAATCACTAGCATCACACATAATTTCAAAGGGTAAATTCCAATCAGGTGGCTGAACAATAGGTGCAGAGACTAATGCTTTCTTAAGTATTTCAAATGCTTCTACACAATCATCATCAAAGACAAATGGTACATCTTTTTGTAATAAATTAGTCAGAGGCCGAGAAATTTTTGAGAAGTCCTTAATGAACCTCCTATAAAATCCGGCGTGACCAAGGAAACTTCTTATACCTTTGATGTCCTTGGGACATGGCATCTTTTCAATAGCATCAACCTTGGCTTTATCAACTTCAATACCTCTTTCGGAAACTTTATGCCCCAAGACAATACCTTCATTAACCATAAAGTGGCACTTTTCCCAATTCAAGACAAGATTAGTTTCTTCACATCTCCGCAAAACTCGATCAAGATTGCTCAAGCAATCATCAAAAGAAGATCCATAGACGGAAAAGTCGTCCATGAAAACCTCACAAATCTTTTCACAAAAGTTAGAGAATATAGCCATCATGCATCTTTGAAAGGTAGCAGGTGCATTACATAAACCAAAAGGCATACGTCTATAAGCAAAAGTACCGAAAGGGCATGTAAAAGTAGTCTTTGATTGATCTTTAGCCGACACAGGTATTTGAGGGAAACCAGAATAACCATCTAGAAATCAGTAATGTGTATGTTTGCATAATCTTTCTAGCATTTGATCGATAAAAGGTAAGGGGTAATGATCTTTCTTAGTAGCCTTATTTAATTTGCGGAAATCAATTACCATCCTATAACCTGTAATAATTCTTTGTGGAATCAATTCATCTTTATCATTAGGAACAACAGTAATACCTCCCTTCTTAGGGACACAATGAACAGGACTTACCCACTGACTATCAGCAACGGGATAAATTATACCTGCCTCTAGAAGCTTTAGTATTTCTTTTTGTACCACTTCTTTCATTTTAGGATTCAGACGTCGTTGAGGATCACGAACTGGTTTAGCATCTTCTTCCAAATTTATTTTATGTTGACACATAGAGTGGGAATAATGCCCTTAAGATCATCAAGAGTATATCCAATAGCAGCACGGTGCTTCTTCAGAGTTTTCAATAATCTTTCTTCTTCATGCTCTGAAATGTTAGCACTAATAATAACATGATATATCTTCTTTTCATCAAGATAATCATATTTAAGATTATCAGGCAATGGTTTAATCTCAAACACGGGATTACCCTTAGGTGGAGGAGGATCCCCTAGGATTTCAACAAGCAAATTGTGTTTTAGCATAGGTTCTTGTTTAAAGAATACTTCATCTATTTCCCTTCTTTCATTCATAAACATATCATTCTCATGGTCTAGCAAATATTGTTCTAAAGGATCATTAGGAGGTACGGCAATAGAAGAAAGACCAATAATTTCATCCTTACTAGGAAATTCTTCTTCTTCACGGTGTTGTTTACTAAATTTAGAGAAATTAAACTCATGAGTCATATCATCCAAGCCAATAGTAACAACATTCTTTTCGCAGTCTATCCTAGCATTAACTGTATTCAAGAAGGGTCTACCAAATATAATGGGACAAAAGCTATCTTGCGGAGAACTAGGAACAAGAAAATCAGAAAGATATTTAGTTTTCTCGCACAAGACTTCAACATCTCTAACAATTTCCATTGCTGAAATAGTATCTCTCTTAGCAAGTTTAATTGTGACATCAATATCTTCTAACTCAGCAGGTGCAATTTCATGCTTGATTTCTTTATACAAGTCATAAGGTATAACACTAGCACTAGCACCCATATCACATAAGCCATGATAACAATGATCTCCTATTTTAACAGAAATAACAAGCACACCTACCACAGGTCTATGTTTATCTTTGGCACAAGGTTTAGAAATTCTAGCAGTTTCACCGCAGAACTGAATAACATGCCCATCAATATTATCAGACAAGAGCTCTTTAACAATAGCAATCTTAGGTTCAACTTTAACTTGCTCAGGAGGTGTATATGTTTTAATATTGCTTTTACAAACTACAGTTGAAGCTTTAGCATGATCCTTTATCCTAACAGGGAAAGGTGGTTTCTCAACATAAGAAGTAGGAACAATAGGATCATTATAAGTGACAGTCTTTTCTTCAACTTTAATAGGTGCAGCTACTTTTACCTCTATAGGAGGATGATATTTAAACCACTACTCCTTAGGGAGATCAACATAAGTAGCAAAAGATTCACAGAAAGAAGCTACTATCTCAGAATCAAGTCCATATTTAGTGCTAAACTTACGGAAAATATTGGTATCCATAAAAGATTTAACACAATCAAACTTAGGTGACATACCTGACTCCTTACGATTGTCGAGGTCCCAATCTTCAGAGTTGCGTTTAATTCTATCCAATAAACCCCACTTGAATTCAATAGTCTTCATCATAAAAGAGCCAGCACAAGAAGTATCAAGCATGGTGCGATTGTTATCAGAAAGCCGAGCATAAACATTTTGAAGAATTGTTTCTCTTGGAAGCTCATGATTGGGGCATGAATATAACATTGATTTAAGACTCCGCCAAGCTCGAGAGATGCTTTCTCCTTTGCAAGGCCAAAAATTATATATATAATTGCGATCACGATGAACAAGATGCATAGGGTAATAATTTTGATGAAATTCCAATTTCAATCTTCTATAGTCCCATGATCCCATATCATCACATAGCCTATACCATGTCAATGTGTCTCCCTTCAAAGATAAAGGGAAGACCTTCTTCTTAGCAACATCATGGAAATACCTGCAAGCTTAAATAATCCACAAACTTCATCCACATATATTAGGTGTTCATCAGGATGCTTTGTTCCATCTCCTGTAAAAGGATTAGCTAGCAGTTTTTTTATTATACTCGAAGGATACTCATAAGGAATTTCTTTTTCAATAGGTTCAGTAGGTTGAGGAGAAACTCTTTGCTCTACTGGTCAGGGTGAAGATACCCCGAACAAGCCCCTCAGAGGATTACTTTCCATAGTAACAAGTGACAGTAAATTTCAGCACACTATATAAATTTTTCCTCAACAAATTCCACCTAACAAAGGCGCTTCTGTCCCCGGCAACGGCGCCAAAAAAGAGTCTTGATGACCCACAAGTATAGGGTATCTATCGTAGTCCTTTTGATAAGTAAGAGTGTCGAACCCAACGAGGAGCAGAAGGAAATGATAAATGGTTTTCAGCAAGGTATTCTCTGCAAGTACTGAAATAAGTGGCAACAGATAGTTTTGTAATGAGATAATGTTCAATGAGCAACAAGTAACAAAAGTAAATAAAGTGCAACAAGGTGGCCCAATCCTTATTGTAGCAAAGGACAAGCCTGGACAAACTCTTATATAAGGAAAAGCGCTCCCGAGGACACATGGGAATATCGTCAAGCTAGTTTTCATCACGTTCATATGATTCACGTTCGGTACATTGATAATTTGATATGTGGGTGGACCGGTGCTTGGGTGCTTCTCTTACTTGAACAAGCATCCCACTTATGATTAACCTATATTGCAAGCATCCGCAACTACAACAAAAGTATTAAGGTAAACCTAACCATAGCATGAAACATATGGATCCAAATCAGCCCCTTACGAAGCAACGCATAAACTAGGGTTTAAGCTTCTATCACTCTAGCAACCCATCATCTACTTATTACTTCCCAATGCCTTCCTCTAGGCCCAAATAATGGTGAAGTGTTATGTAGTCGACGTTCACATAACACCACTAGAGGCTAGACAACATACATCTCATCAAAATATCGAACGAATACCAAATTCACATGACTACTAATAGCAAGACTTCTCCCTTGTCCTCAGGAACAAATGTAACTACTCACAAAGCATAAACACGTTCATAATCAGAGGGGTATTAATATGCATAAAGGATCTGAACATATGATCTTCCACCAATTAAACCAACTAGCATCAACTACAAGGAGTAATTAACACTACTAGCAACCTACTAGCACCAATTCAGGACTTGAAGACAAGAATCGGATACAAGAGATGAACTAGTGTTTTGAGATGAGATGGTGTTTATGGAGATTGCCTCTCCCGATGAGAGGAGCGTTGGTGATGACGATGGCGATGATTTCCCCCTCCGGGAGGGAAGTTTGCCCGGCAGAACAGCTCTGCCGGAGCTCTAGATTGGACACGCCAAGGTTCCGCCTCGTGGCGGCGGAGTTTCGTCCCGAAAGGTTGCCTCTTTTTTTTTCTCGACGAAAGACTTCATATAGGAGAAGATGGTCATCAGAGAGCCACCAGGGGGCCCACGCGGCAGGGGGGGCGCGCCCTAGGGGGGCGCCCCCCACCCTCGTGAGAAGGGTGTGGGCCCCCTGGTCTTCATCTTTGGCGAGGATTTTTCATTATTTATTATAATGTGTTCCATGGAGTTTCAGGACTTTTGGAGTTGTGCAGAATAGGTCTCTAATATTTTCTCCTTTTCCAGTCCAGAATTCCAGCTGCTGGCATTCTCCCTCCTTATGTAAACCTTGTAAAATAAGAGAGAATAGCCATAAGTATTGTGACATAATGTGAAATAACATCCCATAATGCAATAAATATCGATATAAAAGCATGATGCAAAATGGACGTATCAGGCATCCCCAATCTTAGTCTCTTCTTACTCCTTATTCCTTCATCACCGTGACCTCATCCAAAACTTGAAAACTTCAATCACACAAAACTCAACAAAACCTTCGTGAGATCCGTTAGTATAATAAAGGAAATTACTACTATAAGTATTGTTGCAAACCCATTCATATTTTATTTTTGCATTATATCTACAGTATTCCAGCTTTGCTATGGCTCAAACCCCCCGATAGAGTCTATAGATTCATCAAAATAAGCACACAATGCAAAGAAAACAGAATCTGTCAAAAACAAAACAATCTGTAGCAATCTGAAAACCTATAATACTTCTGTAACTCCCAAAATTCTGAAAAATTAGACAACATGGGAAATTTGTATATCAATCTTGTGTAAAAAATGCACATTTTTCGTTGTTTCTATGATTTTTAAAATTATTTTACTGAACGCAAAAGTTTCTGTTTTCCAACAAGATCAAAGCAACTATCACCCAACATGATCCCAAAGGCTTTGCTTCGTACAAACACTAATTAAACATAAAAAACACAATCATAGCAGTAGCATAATCATGCAAACACTCAACAACAGAAATAAAAAGCTCCAAAAAATTCATTGGGTTGCCTCCCAACAAGCGCTATCGTTTTACGCCCCTAGCTAGGCATAATGCAAAGATTCAAGTGTTTTCATCCTTGTTTCTAGATCCATAAGATGCCCTCATGATTTATTCATATGGTGGCTTAATTCTTGTTCTAGGGAAGTGTTCCCTACAATTCCTTACTGGAAATTGAAATTTAAAATTGCCTTCTTTCATATCAATCACGACACCAATAGTACGTAAGAACAGTCTACCAAGAATAACTGGGCAAGACGGATTGCAATCAATATCAAGAACAATAAAATCTATGGGCACATAATTCCTATTTGCAAGAATAAGAACATCATTAATTCTCCCCATAGGCTTTTTAATAGTAGAATCCTCCAAGTGCAAATTTAAAGAACATTCTTCAATATCAGTAAGACCAAGCACATCACATAAAGATTTTGGCATTATAGAAACACTAGCACCTAAGTCACATAAAGCAAAACACTCACAATTTTTAATCTTGACTTTGATGGTAGGTTCCCATTCGTCATGTAATTTTCTAGGAATTGAAATCTCTAATTCCAACTTTTCTTCCAAGGCTTTCATCATAGCATTAACAATATGTTTAGTAAAAGCTTTATTTTGTTGATAAGCATGGGGTGAATTTATCATGGATTGCGACAAATAAATCCAATCAATCAAAGAGCAACTATTATAATTAAAGTCTTTGTAATCCAAAAGAGTGGGCACATCACTAGTTAAAGTTTTGACCTCTCCAAACCCACTTTTATCAATTTTCTCAACAAAATTTTCACCCTCCAAATTATTGGGACTCCTTCTAACTAAAGTTTACTCTTCTTCAGTCCCTTTTTCATAAATATTAATTTTATTAAACAAAGAATCAATAGAAGAAACACCAATCATTTTAAGAACTTCATCATTTTTACGAAAGCAATCGCTAGAAAACGCTTTTTCTAAAAAATCTCTTTTAGCTCTAAGCATAGCGGTTATTTTCTTACTTTCATCCATAGAAACATATAAAGCTTTAATTGATTCTTCAACCTTAGGCACAAAAATTTTCATCTTGAGATTTTCTACATCATGAGAAATTCTATCAATGCTTCTAGACATATCATCAATCTTGCTCAACTTTTCTTCTACCATAGTATTAAAATTCTTTTGAGCATTGATAAATTCTTTAATATTATTCTCAAGATCAGAGGTGTTCCTATTATTATTATAAGAAGGATTACCATAGGAATTAACATTATTATTAGAGTAATTTTCCGGAAAATGTCTAGGATTGAAATTGCCTCTATAAGCATGCATTGTTGTTAAAATTGTTTCGCGAAACAAAATTCACATCTACGGCATCACTAGTTTGCTCAAACAAAGTAGAAAAGGGCACATCATTCAGATCAATATGAGAATTTTTATTAGCAACCAACTTCATAAGAGCATCAACTTTTTCACTCAAAGAATTTATCACTTCTACCAAATTAACCTTTTTACTAGTAGGAGCTCTTTCGGTATGCCATTGTGAATGATTTTCCATAATATTATCAAGCAATTTAGTAGCTTCACCCAAAGTAATTTCCATAAAAGTACCACCTGCGGAGGAATCTAAAAGATTTCTAGAAACAAAATTCAATCCCGCATAAAAAATTTGTATGATCATCCAAAGATTTAAACCATGAGTAGGACAATTTCTTAGCATCAATTTCATTCTTTCCCAAGATTGCGCAACATGTCCTTGCTCAAGTTGTTTAAAATTCATGATTTGTGTCCTAAGGGAAATAATTTTCACGGGCAGAAAATACTTAGTAATAAAAGAATCCTTGCGCCTATCCCAAGAATCGATACTATTGCAAGGCAAAGAAGAAAACAAAATTTTTGCACTATCTCGCAAAGAAAACGGGAATAAATTCAACTTCACAATATCATTGTCCACATCTTTTTTGTTTTGCATATCGCATACTTCCACGAATGTGTTAAGATGGGACACGACATCCTCACTAGGAGTACCGGAAAATTGATGTTTCATAACAAGATTCAACAAAGTGGCATTAATATCACAAGACTCTGCACTAGTGGCGGGAGGAGCAATCGGAGTGCTAATAAAATCATTGTTGTTGGTATTGGAGAAATCACACAACTTGGTATTCTCTTGAGTCATCGTGACTACGCACCAAGATTGCACTCAAAAACAGATCTGACGAGAAAAACGATGAACAAAAAAGAGGGCGAATAAGAAGGCAAATGTTTGTGAAGTGGGGGAGATGAAAATGAGAGGCAAATGGAAAATAATGTAAATTGCAAGGATATGAGATTTGTGATTAGGAACCTGGTAGATGTTGATGATGTCTCCCTGGCAATGGCGCCAAAAATTCCTTTTGATGCTGCTTGAACTACGTCGGTATTTTCCCAAAGAGGAAGGGATGATGCAACACAACTACGGTAGGTATTTCCCTCAGTGATGAGACCAAGGTTATTGATCCAGTAGGAGAACCAGACAACACTATGTAAATGGTACCTACACACAAAGAACAAATACTTGCAACCCGACGTAAAAGAGGGGCTGTCAATCCCTCCCGGGTAAAAAGATAGATAAAATTGTAGTAGATTGGATAAATAGATCTCGCGGGAACGTGAGATAAAATAAATAACAATAAATTGCAGCAAGGTATTTTGGGGTTTTTGGATTAATAGATCTAAAAATAAAAGCGAATAAAAATAGATCCCGAAGGCAAATTTGATAAAGAAGAGACCCGGAGGCCGTAGGTTTCACTAGTGGCTTCTCTCGAGAAAAATAGCATTCAGTGGGTAAACAAATTACTGTTGGGCGATTGATAGAGCTTCAAATAGTCATGACGATATCCAGGCAATGATCATTATATAGGCATCACGTCTAAGATTAGTAGACCGATTCCTGCCTGCATCTACTACTATTACTCCACACATCGACCGATATCCAACATGCATCTAGCGTATTAAGTTCATGGGAAAACGGAGTAATGCAATAAGAACGATGACATGATGTAGACAAGATCTATTAATGTAGGGATAGACCCCATCTTGTTATACGTAATAGCAATGATACATATGTGTCATTTCCCTTTCTATCACTAGGATTGAGCACCGTAAGATCGAACCCATCACAAAGCACCTCTTCCCATGGCAAGAAAAATTGATCTAGTCGGCCTAACTAAACCACAGATTTGAAGAAGAAATATGAGGCTATAAGTAATCATGCATATAAGAGATCAAAAGACTCAAATAACTTTCATGTATAAAAACATAGATCTGATCATGAACTCAAAGTTCATCGGATCCCAACAAACACACCGCAAAAAGAGTTACATCAAATAGATCTCCAAGAGATCACTTTATTGAGAATTAAAAGAGAGAGAGGAATCCATCTAGCTACTAACTACAGACTCGTAGGTCTACAATGAACTACTCATGCATCATCAGAGAGGTGCCAATGAGGATGATGAACCCCTCCGTGATGGTGTCTAGATTGGATCTATGGTTTCTAGAACTTGCAGCGGATGGTATTGTTTTTCGTCGACCCTCCTAGGGTTTCTAGAATATTGGGGTATTTATAGAGCAAAGATGAGGTGCAGGAGGCCACCGAGATGGGCACAACCCACCGGGACGCGCCTGGGGCTCCAGGCGCGCCCAGGTGGGTTGTGCCCCCCTCGGGGCACCCCTCTGGTACTTCTTTAGCCCATCATGTGTCTTCGGGCCTAGTAAAATTCTCCAAAAGGTTTCTTTGCATTTGGACTCTGTTCGATATTGATTTTCTGCTAAGTAAAAAGCAACTACACTAGGGCACTATGTCAATAGGTTAGTCCCAAAAAATGATATAAAGTTGCTATAAAATGATTGTAAAACATCCAAGAATGATAATATAACAACATGGAGCAATCAAAAATTATAGATACATTGTAGATGTATCAATGTCTTTCATGTACTTTGCATAAGGGGGCATTTTTAAGATATCTGTCAAGTGGGTATGTAAAAAGACTGGCCTAATCATTTCAGCAAAGCGTTCAAATTCTTCATCATCCTTCTTCTTAGTTGATTTAGGTGTAAAGGGCATAGGTTTTTGAACCCATGGTTCTCTTTTCTTACCATGTTTTCTAGAACACAAAGTCTCTTTTATCATATCTTTTATTCTTAAGTTATGGGTTATCAAGATCAACAGCTGGTTCTATTTCAACATGATTATCTGGTTCTTTATTATTTGTTTGAGTGTCTTCATGAACCTCATCATTATCTTTTTCATTATCAGTAGGTGAGTGTTCATTACCAGATTGAGTTTCAGCATCAGAAATAGAAACATCATTATCATTATCAGGAGGCCTTTCTACTTTAAGTTCACTAGAGGCATGCAAAGTCCTATCATTTTTCTTTTTCTTTTTAGAGGGACTAGGTGCATCTGTGTTAAGTCTTTGAGAGTCTTGTTCAATTATTTTTGGGTGTCCCTCAGGGTAAAGTAGTTCCTGAGTCATTTTACCTCCTCTAGTTGCTACTCTAACAACAAAGTCATTTATATTATTGTTCATTTCATCAAGCAATTCTCTTTGAGATTTAGCAAATTGTTATAGATGAGTTTCAAACATAGAGGCATGTTTTCCTACACCTCTAACATCATTGGTGATTCTAAATAACAAGTCACTCAAGCGCGCAATCATGTCAGAATTGTATTTCAATTGCTTCATAACATTTGCATTAAAGTGATATTGCTTTCTAATGTAATTATCAAACTCGTAAAGGCATTGACTAGGATGCATATTGTAAGGATTATCATTGTCATTGAATTTCATTAAAGAATTTACCTCTACCACCTTGGGTGCTGTGGTATCAAGCCCATGTATTTCTTCAATAGGAGGTAAATTTTTGACATCCGCAGCTTTAATACCTTTTTCCTTCATAGATTTCTTTGCCTCTTGCATATCTTCGGGACCGAGATATAAGATACCCCTCTTCTTAGGAGTAGGTTTAAGCGGTGGTTCGGGAAGAGTCCAATCATCATAATTTTTCAATATGTTATTCAATAATTCTTCAGCTTGTTCAACAGTTCGTTCCCTAAAAAAATAACCAACACAACTATCTAGGAAATCCCTAGAAGCATCGCTTAGTCCATTATAGAAGATATCAAGTATTTAATTTTTCTTAAGAGGATGATCAGGCAAAGCATTAAGAAAATGGAGAAGCCTCCCCCAAGCTTGTGGGAGACTCTCTTCTTCAATTTGCACAAAGTTAAATATTTCCTGTAAGGTAGCTTGTTTCTTATGAGCAGAAAAATATTTTTCAGAGAAAATAGTAAATCATATCCTAGGGACTACGCACACAACTAGGAGCAAGAGTATTATACGAAGTCTTAGCATAACCCTTTAATGAGAATGGAAATAATTTGAGAATATAATAGTAGCGAATTTTCTCATCATGAGCAAGTAAGGTGGCTATGTCATACAACTAAGGTGTGCCACAATAGTTTCAGCTTCATAACCATGGAAAGGATCAGATCCAACCAAAGTAATCAACTCTGGGTCAACAGAGAATTCATAATCCTTATCATCAACAAAGATAGGTGAAGTAGAAAACTTAGGATCACATTTCATTCTAGCATTCAAAGATTTCTCTTCCAATTTGCATAATAATTTCTTAAGATCATCCCTGTCATTGCAAGCAAGAAAGTCTCTAGTTGTCTCCTCATCCATAACATAACCTTGTGGTATTTTAGGAAATTCATATCTAGGAGGACTAAGTTTCAAGCTCTTCATCAGTTTCAGTATTTTCATCAGTTTCATCATTATCAAAAGCTTTAGTTCTAGAAAGTTGTTCATCAAGAAATTCACCTAGTGGCACACCATCATCAAGTAAGGTACTAGTATCATCATGAGTATCATTCATAGCATAAGTAGCATCATTGATGACTTGCGACATAATAGGATTAGTCTGATGGTGTTGCAACTCTACTCAAAACAGAGGGTGAATCAAGTGCAGAGTGTGATGGCAGTTCCTTACCTCCCCTCGTCCTAGAGGGAACGATCTTGGTTTTAGTATCCTTCAGATTCTTCATAGTGATAAATTGATAATAATCCCAAGTGACTCAACAAATATAACTATGCTCCCCGGCAACGGCGCCAGAAAAAGGTCTTGATAACCCACAAGTATAGGGGATCGCAACAGTTTTCGATGGTAGAGTATTCAACCCAAATTTATGAATTCGACACAAGGGGAGCCAAAGAATATTTGCAAGTATTAGCATCTGACTTGTCAATTCAACCACACCTGGAGATTAATTATCTGCAACAAAGTGATCAGTAGCAAAGTAGTATGATAGTTTTGATAGTAGTAGCAACAACAATAGTAACAGTGTTAGTGATAGCAACGATTTTGTAGCAAGTGTAACAGGAATAGTAGGAGTAGTAACTTAGAAAGAACAATATAAGAGAAATTCATAGGCATTGGCTCGGTGAATTCGTTGGATGATATTCATCATATAACAGTCATAACCTAGGGTGATACATCACTAGCTCTAGTTCATAAATATAATGTAGGCATGTATTCCGCAAATAGTCATATGTGCTTATGGAAAGAACTTGCATGACATATTTTGTCCTACCCTCCCATGGCAGCGGGGTCCAATTGGAAACTAAGGGATATTAAGGTCTCCTTTTAATAGAGAACCAGGACAAAGCATTAACACATAGTGAATACATGAACTCCTCAAATTACGGCCATCACCGGAAAGTATCCCGATTATTGTCACTCCAGGGTTTACGGATCATAACACGTAATAGGTGAATATAACTTGCAAGATCGGATCAAGAACATAGATATAATGGTGATAACACAAGCGGTGCAGATCTGAAATCATGGCGCCCGGGACCAAAGTGACAAGTATTAAGCCTGGCAAAGTCATATCAACATCAATCTCAGAACATGGTGGATACTAGGGATCAAGCCCTAACAAAAGTAACTCGATTGCATGATGAACCTCATCCAACTCCTCATCGACTAGTGAGCCTACAAAGGAATTACTCACTCTCGGTGGGGAGCATCATGGAATTGGCTATGGAGAAGGGTTGGTGATGACGAAGATCGAAGATCCCCCTCTCCGGAGCCCCAAACGGACTCCAGATCTGGCCTCTCAATGAAGAACAGCAGGTGGCGGCGACTCCGTCTCGCGAAATGCGATAATTCTTTCTCCCTGATTTTTTTCTGGAAAAAAAGTATTTATGGAGTTGGATTCAGGGTCTGCGGGGCCACCAGGTGGGGACAACCCACCTGGGCGCGCCAGGAGGGGGGCGCGGCCTGGTGGGTTGTGCTCATCCAGGGGCCCCCTCCGGTGGTTCTTGGCTCTAGTAATTCTCTTTTATTATATAAAAAATCTTCGTAAAGTTTCGTTCCAATCCAAGAACTTTTATTTCTGCAGAAAAACAACACCATGGTAGCTCTGCTGAAAACGGCATCAGTTCGGGTTAGTTTCATGCAAATCATGCAAATTAGAGTCAAAAACAAGAGGAAAAGCGCTAGGAAAACTAGATACAACAAAGTGGTATTAGTAACCCACAGGTACTAGTCTGAGGTTTTGAGACAAAGATTGAATTCAAGAGATGAACTAGAGTTTGAGATGAGATGGTGCTAGTGAAGATGTTGATGAAGATTGATCCTCCCACGATGAGAGGGTTGTAGGTGATACCGATGGCTTTGATTTCCCCCTCCCGGAGTAAGTGTCCCCGGCGGAATCGCTTCGTCGGAGAGAAAAACTGCTCCTGCCCAGGTTACGCCTCGAGACGGCGGCGCTTTGTCACGAAAGTCTCCTCTCGATTTTTTTTCTAGGGAAAATGGCATCATATAGGAGAAGATGCGCCTCGGAGGCCAGCCAGGGACCCCAAAAGTTACTTGGGCGCACCTTGGAGGGTGGCCGTGCCCCAAGTGCCTTGTGGGCAGCTGGTGGGTCCCCTCTCGTATTTATTTTCTCCAGTATTTTTTACGTATCCCAAAATAATTCTTCATGAAATTTTAGCTCATTTGGAGTTGTGCAGAATAAGTATCTTTAGTATAGCTTTTTTAGGTCCAGAATTTTAGTTGCCGACAAACTCCCTCTTTATGTAAATCTTGCAAATTAAGAGAGAAAAGGCATTAGAATGATAATATAACATCATAGAACAATAAAAAATTATAGATACATTGGAGACATATCAAAGCTCCACCATACTCTATTCCACCTATAGTGCTATATCCATGGCTCACGCTCATGTATTGCGTGAAAGTTGAAAAAGTTTGAGAACACCAAAAATATGAAAGAATTGCTT
This sequence comes from Triticum urartu, assembly GCF_056163025.1. Taxonomy (NCBI): domain Eukaryota; kingdom Viridiplantae; phylum Streptophyta; class Magnoliopsida; order Poales; family Poaceae; genus Triticum; species Triticum urartu. The sequence continues at coordinate 365,755,533 of NC_141876.1, read as the reverse complement.
GGCTAACACCTGGGTTGTGCATGATAAATACTTTTTGTGATGAACATGGAGCATGACAAGCTTATATGATTTTGTAGGGATAACTTTCTTTATCCATGATATTTTGAGAAGACATGATTGCATTATTAGTATGCTTGAAGTATTATTGTTTTTATGTCAATATTAAACTTTTGTTTTGAATCTTATGGATCTGAATATTCATGCCACAATAATAAAAATTACATTGATAAATATGTTAGGTAACATTCCACATCAAAAATTCTATTTTTATCATTTACCTACTCGATGACGAGCAGGAATTAAGCTTGGGGATGCTTGATACGTCTCCAGTGTATCTATATATTTTTATTGTTCCATGCTGTTATATTATCTATCTTGGATGTTTTATATGCATTAATATGCTATTTTATATCATTTTTTGGGACTAACCTATTAACCTAGTGCCCAGTACCAGTTGCTATTTTTTCCCTTGTTTTTGTTTTTTTACAGAAAATAAATACCAAACGGAACAATTTTTTTGACTATTTGTCTTGGACAACAAGACACCTAGGAAGCTTCGGGAGGAGGCCAGAAGACCCATGGGGAGGCCACAAGCCCTAGGGGGCACGCCCCTAGGCTTGTGGGCCCCTCGCAGCTCTTCTAACCCTAATCTCTGCTATATAAATACCCAAATATTCCCCTTACGTCGGAGGGCAGACCAAAAATACTTTTTTGCCACCGCAAGCTTATGTTCTCGTCAGATCCCATCTTGGAGCCTTTTCCGGCACACTACCGGAGGGGGATGCGATCAGGGAGCGCCTCTAGACCAACCTTGCTTCCCTTCCGATGATGTGTGAGTAGTTTACCACAGACCTAAGGGTCCATGGCTAGTATCTAGATGGCTTCTTCTCTCTCTTTGATCTTCAATGCAATGTTCTCCTCAATGTTCTTGGAGTTCTATTTCATTTAATCTTCTTTTGCGGTGCGTTTGTTGAGATCCGATGAATTGTGGATTTATGATCAGATTATCTATGAATACTATTTGAGTCTTCTCTGAACTATTTTATGCATGATTAAGATAGCTTTGTATTTATCTCCGATCTATCGATTTGGTTTGGCCAACTAGATTGGTTTTTCTTGCAATGGGAGAGGTGCTTTGTGATGGGTTCAATCTTGCGATGTCCTCACCCAGTGACAGTAGGGGTAACGAGGCATGCATTGTATTGTTTCCATTAAGGATAAAAAGATGGGGGTTTTACCATATTGATTGGATCTATCCCTCTACATCATGTCATCTTGCTTAAGGCATTACTCCATTCTTATGAACTTAATAGTAATAGTAGTAGATGCAGGCAGGAGTCGGTCTACTTGTCATGGATGTGATGCCTATATTCATGATCATTGCCTTAAATATCATCGTAACTATGTGCTTTTCTACCAATTACTCAATAGTAATTTGTTTACCCACCGTATGCTTTCTTCAAGAGAGAAGCCTCTAGTGAAACCTAGCTATGGCCCCTGGGTCTATTTCTCATCAAATACTTTAAGATTTATAAAACCCAAAACCCAAAAATACCTTACTGCAATTTATTAATATTTACTTTATTTTGCCTTTTACTTATCTTTTATACCTACCTCTATCAGATCTCACTCGTTGCTAGTGACGGTGAAGGGATTGACAACCCCCTTTTCACGTTGTGTGCAAGTGTTTGTTAGTTTGTGCAGGTGCATCTATTGGGGACTTGCTTGTACCTCCTACTGGATTGATACCTTGGTTCTTAGCTAAGGGACATACTTATCTCTACTTTGCTGCATCACACTTTCCTCTTCAATGTAAAAATCAACGTAAGCTCAAGAAGTAGCAGTCATATTTTCCCCAAAAGTAGTGTCTTGGATACTTGTTGATTTGCTCCAAACCCCAACAGGAAGAGCTAGAGTGCATATGAAGAAGATAGGCAAGGTAGACAACACATACTTGATGAGAGTCAACTTGTCTCCATATGATACCAGGGTGGAGTAGCCAGCTAGTCTCTTTTCAATCCTTTGCATAATATGCTGAAATTCTTCAATTCTTGGTTTGGCCAATCCCAAAGGCAGACCCAAATAAGTAAATGTAAAATTGTCTACTTTGCATCCAAAGGAACCATATAATGTTTGAATCTTCTCGTGTCTATTACTAACAGAAACCATCACTGATTTATTAAAGTTAATCCTTAGACCTATGTAGACAGAATAGTGCATGAGAAGGTTTTTAACTTGTTCCAACTAAAATGTATAAGCAGGCACAATCATAACAGTATCATCAACATAGTGGGTCACTGGAAAATCTGGGCAGTGTGGTGTGATAATAAGCTGATTGATGAGAGCATGCTGTATGGAAGTATTTAGGATGGATTCTAGGATATCAACAATTAATACAAAGAGAAGGGAATATAGAGGATCTACTTGTATGACTCCTCTCTTACACAAAATTGTTTGCCAATACCCCCATTGAGAAGCATGTAGCAGAAGATCATGTCCATCCACATTATCCACCTGGGCCTAAACTTCTAGCAATCATGATCTCTATGATGGTTTAATGTTCAATTGTGTCAAATGCTTTCTAAAAATCTAACTTCAGAATAAGTAATTCTTTCCTATAGGAGTGGCATTGGTGAGATGAAGCTGAGGAAGAAGAAACACTACAAAAAAGACACATCCGTGACATTTTGGGCCGAACGAAAAAAAATTCTGGCATGCTTATGACACTTCTACGATGATAATTGTGACAAACCCGGTATCATGATAGATGTGGTGGGCTTCTACATCTATGACAAAAAATCATGACAGCAAATGGGCTTTTCATCCTGGGCGGGCCGGAGACGCACCTGCATGACATTCTTTGGGACGTCCATGACGGAAAACATCATGGTAGAAGCAACGGCGAGGAAAATACCAGGGAGTTTCCAGTTACGGTGGGTGGTCGGGGCCGAGTGATGCACGGAGGTTTGCACGTTTTCTCTCATATACATACACGCGTGTGTGCGAGGCATTGTGCTCTAACTGAACCCAAGCGAGGTGTTCGCTTACCGAATCCGAGCGATTGCACTGGCTACATTACTGAACCCGAGCGATCGATCCCTGGTTGTTAACTAAACCCGAGCGATCCCTCCGCTACTGCTGCTAACCGAAGCCGATTGAACCTGCTGCCTCTTGATGAACAATGAATGTGGGGGTTGGTTGAACGAGTCGAGACGTGCGTGGTTGGGGTTGGATGAACAGTTCCCGTTGGGGGTTGGATGAACAGGACCCTATGGTAGTAAAAGTAGGCCGTTGCCGCTGGATGAACAGGACCTCGGGAGGTGGCCGCCACAGCCAAGCTAGTTGGGGGTGAATGAACAGGACCCCGTGGAGGGCTAGTTTAACAGTAGCCGGTGGAGGGCCGGATGAATAGTAGCCCGTGGATGAACAGTAGCTGGTGGAGGCAGGAGGAAGACGTGGTGGATGAACAGTGTAGGTGGAGGCTGAACGAAGTCGATGGTGGGTGAGCAGTAGCCCGTGGAGTCCCGTTTTGCGGTACACCACACCCTTCCGATGAACAGGACCCCCATTTCGACCATAGCACTCCAACACAAGTCCGTTTCCTCCATCTCTGATGAACAAGACCCCTGTTTCAACCGTAGCGCTCCAACACAAGTCTGTTTCCTCTGTTTTGCGATACGCCACACCCCTCCCAATGAACAGGACCCCCGTTTCGACCGTAGCCAGTCGAACAGAAGGCCGTTTCCTCTGTACTGCGGTACGCCAGACCCTGTTTTGGCTGTTCCATCCAAGACGGCTGGCTCCCGTTAAACATGTCGCATTCTGACCCAGTATGTTTCCTCCCGATGAACATGACGTTGTTTCTCCATTTTGACCCAGCAGGTTGGCTGCCCAATGAACAAGACGACGTTGCTGCCGTCCGTTGCCTCTCCATGTACACGAGCCCTAGCCATACGGATGTGCGAGTACACGTTCGAGACCCCGCCCGTATGTACATATGTGGCCGTATATTTTGGCATGTGGTTGTACGTACATATACACGGTTTAGAAGGGACTTCCTGAACTACTACGTCGGGGGGTCTACTACTACATGTGCCGCTGCTTGCTCGGCCACGGTTCATCATTGCAGAGAGACCGATCGACCAGTATGTATGTATCAAGAAGAGACTAGAGGTAGATTGATTCTTATATGTGTTTAGAAGGAGAGACCTAGCCATGTCTTGAGGGAGATCGATCAACATCCAAACATAAGTGAAGGACGGGAAATAGGTTGGGACACACACACACACACAAGTAGAGTTCCCGAGGGGTGGTGGAGTTACTTCTCAGAGATGGTGGGAGAGGCCTACTAGACAAACTGAGAGTACAAGTTCAATATCAAGAAGAGTGGGATGTATTTCTGTGTGTGCATGTGCATGATAGATGTGTCGAAACGCATGCATGGATGATGAAGGGAGACCATGTGTTTGGTAAGTAGACCTAGCTAGATCAGTAGTTCAATTTTTGTGTGTCGAAGGAAGGGAGAGACGTAACTAATGAGGTAGATCAATCGACACGTGGGGAAAATGAGTTATAAACGACCTAGCTAGCTATATGTATAGTGGGAGATCGGTCGGTGTACATCCATTAGTTAAAGACAAATAAGGCCGAGAGAGATGGATAGAGAGAGAGAGAGGGATGGAGCTAGGAGGTGGTGCGAGAGGCCTACTAGATAGGGGGAGGAGTGTGAGATTGTGAGATCGATGAAAATAGGGGTGAGGCATGGATAGGGAAAGGAGGAGATGGAAAGTGTGTGTGTGTGTGGTAGGCAGGCAGTGCTAGAGGGGTTTATTGGTCGGTGTGTGTCAGAAAGAAGGAGTTGTGGAGACTATAGGAGAACGACCTAAAGAAAAAAATGAATGTGCGCGATGGATAGAATGCTGGGGGAGGGGAGGGCGAGGAGGGCGTGTGCATGCATGAGAGAAATTTAGTGCTAGCTACAAACGTTAGAGGATTGTGTGGGTGTAAGAGACTAACAAAGATCATAATTCAATATGAAAGTGGATTCATATATTTGAATAAGAGATCATAGTGTTATGAACCTATGCATGTGTGAATATAGCAGTGATACGCGTGGTGTGGTTTTGGACAAGTTATACTATAATGTGAAAATGCATGGCATTTGCAGCTCATAACTAAATATCAAACAATCTAGACATACTATATATCCAACAATCTCACATTTTATTTGAATTTGCGATAATGTGTGGCGTTTGTAGCTCAGAACTAGATATTGAACAATCTAAACCATACTATATATCAAACAATCTCACATTTTATTTGAATTTGTGATAATGTGTGGCGTTTGCAGCTCGCAACTAGATATCAAATAATCTAAACCATACTATATATCTAACAATCTCACATTTTATTTGAATTTGTGATAATGTGTGGCGTTTGCAACTCACAGTTAAATACTTGTAGGCGTAGGCGGCGGGGCACCATACATTATGTGATAAACACATTATACATATGAGGCATGGTTTAGATTATGAAGATCTATCTAGAACTTGAAATGTATTGTGATTTGAAATCAACATAAAGTGGATTCAAAAAATCGAGTTCGGGTTCATATAGTACACATAGTTCATATCAAACTCGACAGTATTCATGTGGTGTGATGTGTAGATAATGTAGAAACGATGGTTTAACTTGACGATAATGATGATTTAGATCTTGTTAAAATAGAGAAACGAATTCAAATTGTTTAACTTGACAATAATCATAGTGTAGATCTTATTCAAATAGAGAAACGAATTCAAATTTAGTTCATATTGAAGCGGTAGTATATACGTTTGGGAGGCACTAAAATGTTCATTTGAGTAGCAAGTTGCTTGCATTACACGTAGCGAAATATTTTGATTGAACATAACATGGATTCAAAGTTTTGAATGGCATTTGTAGTAACTCATTTAGTAAAATGGGACTAGACTCTTTTGTGTGGTGCGAATTGATTTCTTTTTGTTTTTTCGTCGAGGGAAGTGCGAATTGGTTTGGTACAGTACTAATTCGTCTCCGTCATATGTATAATTTTTTATTGTTCCATGCCAATATTCTACAACTTTTATATACCTTTGGCAGAAATTTATATGATTTTCTTGTACTAACATATTGATCTAGTGCCCAGTGCCAGTTCCTGTTTGTTCCATGTCTTTTGTTTCGCAGAAAATCCATACCAAACAGAGTCCAAACAGGATAAAAACTTACGGGGATTTTTTTTGGAATATATGTGAATTTTGGGAAGTGGAATCAATGCCAGACTATCTTCATGAACTGCATCATTAACTTTTTCATTATCAGAAGGTGAGTGTTCACTAGCAGGTTGAGTTTCAGCATCAGAGATAGAGACTTCATTATCAGGGTTTTTTTCTACTCTAGGTTCACTAGAAGCATGCAAAGTCCTATCATTTTTCTTTTTCTTTTTAGAAGGACTAGGTGCAATGGTGTTGTTCCTTTGTGAATCATGTTCAATTCTTTTTGGATGTCCCTCAGGATAAAGTAGTTCCTGAGTCATTTTACCTCCTCTAGTTGCAACTCTAACAGCAAAGTCATGTATGTTATTATTTATTTCATCTAGCAACTCTCCTTGAGATTTAGCAACTTGTTCTAACTGGGTTTGTACCATAGAAGCATGCTTTCCAACACCTCTAACATCATTTGAGAATCTAAATAATAAGTCACTCAAGCGAGCAATCATATCAGAATTGTATTTCAATTATTTCATAACATTTTCATTGAAGCGATCTTGTTTTCTAATATAGTTTTCAAACTCATAAATGCATTGGCTAGGGTGCATGTTTTGAGGATTGTCATTGTCATTGAATTTCATAAGAGAATTTACCTCTGCCACCTTAGGCAGTGGTGGTGTATTAAGCCCATGTATTTCTTCAATAGGAGGCAAATTTTTAACATCCACAGCTTTAATACACTACAAAAAAAGACACATCCATGACATTTTGGGCCGAACGAATTTTTTTGTCATGCTTATGACACTTCTATGATGATAATTGTGAGAAAACCCGGTGTCATCATATATGTGGTGGGTTGCTACTTTTATGACAAAAAATCATGACAGAAAATGGGCTTTTCGTCCTGGGCGGGCCGGAGACGCAGCTGCATGACATTCTTTGGGCCGTCCATGACGGAAAAAACCGTGGTAGAAGCGACGGCGAGGAAAATATCGGGGGAGTTCCCGGTTACGGTGGGTGGTCGGGGGCCGAGCGATGCGTGTTTCTCTCGTACATACGCGCGCGTGTGCGAGGCGTTGGGCTCTAACTGAACCCAAGCGAGGCGTTGGGCTCTAACTGAACCCGAGCGATTGCACTGCAGGCTACGCATTACTGGACCTGAGCGATCGATCGATCCCTTGCTGTTTACTGAACCCGAGTGATTCCTTCGCTACTGGTGCTAACTGAAGCCGATCGATGCTACCTCTGGATGAACAGTGAGTGTTGTTGGGGGGATTGGATGAACTGTTCCCGGTGGGGGGTTGGATGATCAGGACTCCGTGGTAGTAGAGGCCGTTACTGCTGGATGAACAGGACCCCGATCGATTTGGTTGGGGGGTGGATGAACAGGACCCCATGGAGGGCTGGTTGAACAGTAGCCGGTGGAGTGCTGGATGAATAGTAGCCCGTGGAGGGGTGGTTGAACAGGACCCCGTGGAGAGGGCTGGTTGAACAGTAGCCGGTGGAGGAGCACGCGGTGGAGGCTGGATGAACAGGAGCCCGTGGATGAACAGTCGCAGGTGGAGGCTGGAGGAGGTCAACGGTGGATGAATAGTATCCCGTGGAGGTAGTCGGTGATGGAGATGAACAGTATCCCATGGTGTCCCGTTTTGCAGTATGCCACACCCCTCCCGATGAACAGGACCCCTGTTTTGACCGTAGCGCTCCAACACAAGTCCGTTTCCTCCGTTTTGTGGTATGCCACACCCCTCCCAATCAACAGGACCCCGTTTCGACCGTAGGAGGTCCGTTTCCTCCGTTTTGCGGTATGCCAGACCCCTCCCGATGAACAGGATCCTGTTTCGACCGTGGCCGGTCGAACACAAGGCCGTTTCCTCCGTAGCCACAGAAAGCCAATCTAGACTCGTTCCGGCACCCTGCCGGAGGGGGCAATCCTTCCCCGGTGGCCATCTTCATCATCCCGGTGCTCTCCATGACGAGGAGGGAGTAGTTCTCCCTCGGGGCTGAGGGTATGTACCAGTAGCTATGTGTTTGATCTCTCTCTCACGTGTTCTTGAGGTGATACGATCTTGATGTATTGCGAGCTTTGCTATTATAGTTGGATCCTATGATGTTTTCTCCCCCCTCTACTCTCTTGTAATAGATTGAGTTTCCCCTTTGAAGTAATCTTATCGGATTGAGTCTTTAAAGATTTGAGAACACTTGATGTTTGTCTTGCTGTGGATATCTGTGGTGACAATGGGATATCACGTGATTCACTTGATGTACGTTTTGGTGATCAACTTGCGGGTTCCGCCCATGAACCTATGCATAGGGGTTGTCACACGTTTTCGTCATGATTCTCCGGTAGAACTTTGGGGCACTCTTTGAGGTCCTTTGTGTTGGTTGAATAGATGAATCTGAGATTGTGTGATGCATATCGTATAATCATACCCACGGATACTTGAGGTGACATTGGAGTATCTAGGTGACATTAGGGTTTTGATTGATTTGTGTCTTAAGGTATTATTCTAGTACGAACTCTAGGGCTGTTTGTGACACTTATAGGAATAGCCCAACGGATTGATTGGAAAGAATAACTTTGAGGTGGTTTCGTACCCTACCATAATCTCTTCGTTCGTTCTCCGCTATTAGTGACTTTGGAGTGACTCTTTGTTGCATGTTGAGGGATAGTTATGTGATCCAATTATGTTAGTATTGTTGAGGGAACTTACACTAGCAAAAGTATGAACCCTAGGCCTTATTTCCACGCATTGCAATACCGTTTACACTCACTTTTATCATTAGTTACCTTGCTGTTTTTATATTTTCAGATTACAAAAACTATTATCTACCATCCATATACCACTTGGATCACCATCTCTTCGCCGAACTAGTGCACCTATACAATTTACCACTGTATTGGGTGTGTTGGGTACACAAGAGACTCTATGTTATTTGGTTGCAGGGTTGCTTGAGAGAGACCATCTTCATCCTATGCCTCCTACGGATTGATAAACCTTAGGTCATCCACTTGAGGGAAATTTGCTACTGTCCTACAAACCTCTGCACTTGGAGGCCCAACAACGTCTACAAGAAGAAGGTTGTGTAGTAGACATCAACAGGGCCGGACGGTGGCATCGCGGTGAGCGCACCAAGGCGGAGGATAAATTGTTGTCGTCAATGTGCTGGGCTGGTTGCAAGAAGAAAATGGTGGGAGAAGGAAGATTGGTCGCCATCTTTGCCTAAGAATTATATCGACTGAATGTAACGACACTATCATAGGAAATAATATCCTCCTGTTAAATCGTGAATTTAAAGAACTGGTGCATGAGAATTTAGCTTTATTTATTTATTTATTTATTTATTTATGTTTAGGGGACCATGACCATGTACCTGGGCCGGATTCATGTGAGAGCCTCCCTTCCAGTTAATTATGGGCTCCTCTATTGGGCCTTCATCAGTGGGCTGCATGTTATCAACAAGTGGAAAATGTGTTCCTATGAAAAATAGTATGCGCTACGTATGGCACGGGGCATGAAAGGATCGAACCATGCAACGACTTCCAAAACATTGTGTTTATCTTTCGAACAACACATTTATTCAACCAACAAGTGAAATATACTACTGATTGTACATAGAAAACATCAGCAGCAGCAACCAGGGCTGGGGGTGCAACAGAAGTAGTAAGCAGGTCAGAAGAGTAAAGACGCAGCTCTCTCTTCCAAACCAAACATCATCCATCATTACAAAAGGGCTACCAAAAAAGAACAAGTGTATGCATCAAACTAAATAAAGATCCTACTACACCAAGTGTACGCATCTAACTAACTGGCTCAGTTAGACATTACTATTTATTAAGCTGTGGAGATTGGCTGACGGCTTGAACAAGATGGGTGCCTGACGGGGGAAACTCCAGCCAGCAGGTCAAAGTCTAATACTTGTGACCCTCTCTCCTAGTTTGGGCTGCAGAGCGTGGCGGCACATATCAAGGTATGGTGCATGCAGAGACGCATGGTACGCTGTGTACACATAGTTTTGCCTGATGAACAAAACCGCGCTGCCATCATGATCCTTGCCGGTGGTTTTCTCCTGGCTAATCGGATAATTCATTCCAAGAAATAGAGAGCATGTACCAAGGCTACTTACCAGCCTCCAGTCAAAAATTCTCAAAGGCCGAGAGAAGCTGGGATCCTGCTCAAAGACCTTGCAGTGACTGTGATTGTATTCCGCGAAACAACACGTCTGGTACGTGCGAACGATCATCAATCGTTCGATGTTGTCTGATCGAGCCAGGAACCACCTGCAACCGCCATGCCGCTTTTCTTTGAAAGGTTTTGGGATTAGGAAGGGTAGGGACACCAGGCAGCCTACAACATCATATCAAGTTGGAGTCAAATAAAAAAGGGCTCTTAATGTAGTCAATCTTAAGAATAGCATGTTATGAGCATGAATATTTTTTCAGTAAATGTTGACAGTAATATAAGCAAGCCATCATGATATCATAGGAAAGTAACATACTGCTGTAACAGCCGTTTGTAGCGATGACTGGAGTAGGCCAGCAATACGTCCAGCCATAGAAGGAGTCGACAGCGTAAATGAAGCCCTTGTGTTCAATGGCATCGAAGAACCATGGAGGATGTATGATCCTGCGATGGACGTGCAGATTTATCCACTTACCGCAGTGACATGTCAGATAGGCGAGACCGCGGTTGAAGAATGCAATTAGCCTTAAGTCTTTATAATTCGCAGATCTTGTGGGCACTTGGCAGATTACAACCTTGAGCAAATCAAACTTGGTATCATGTTGGCTACTGTAAGATTCTGAGTATTCTGGGCCATGGTGCCAAAGCAGTGCAGTGTTAATCGAAGGAAGCAGGATCAATCGCTGGGTGTGGACCTCCACGAGCATCCAGCTGCCACCACCGTCGATGAGCACCATCCAAGACGTGTTCATGCCGACCCAGTACATACCATTAATGTAGTTGAGGGTGACAGGGATCGGATCACAGTCAAGAGGGTTGATGCTCACCACCCTACGATCTTTATGCTGCGTGACATGCCGTTTCTGAAGATCAGGCGGCATCAGCAAGCAAGGAGCTGGCTTAAAAACTTCGTCCTGAGGGCTTTGAGTAAATGGTACAACCCCAACGAGCACACGGCGAGCGGCATGGTACTGAGATTGTCCACACGTGAAACAATGAGCTTGATTACCTCTATGGGGAGCAAATTCCAGCCACTCTTTTGGCGGACGCTGCTTGGTTCTGCCATTGCTAGTGCTTGGGTTTCGGAAGAGGGGGGGAGGCGCCTTAGTGGGGATGGAAGATTGGACGATGATGTGCGGACAAGGATGGAGAAGAGAATATGTGCTAGGTGAAGTGGATAGGTGATGATGACTACAGCATGCCGCTGGACTTACAAGACACGTACTAGCAGCATAGGGTCATATCGATGCCAGACAACTTACTTGAGTGATCACAGTACTGGTACTCCCTACAGTACCTACTACTATGCCCTAACTTGCTTGACTAGAGTAGTAGTGGTGTAGGACTCTGCTCTACTACTAGCACTGGAGGATTAGTATATTCTAATCATTACAAACTTCAATGCCCGAGCGTGGAACGACTACGAACCTCCATCGGTGCTAACTCTAATCCCCAGCAAACGTTTGCTTGCAGACATGGTAGTTGCAAACGCCCGCGACGCAGTTACAGTATGTGTGTAAGGGTGGCGGTTTTGTCAAATACTATGGCTTAAAAACAGGCCACCGTCGGATGGAAATCTGACGGTTCGTGGGATTCGCCATGACTGAGCTCGTGGCGAACAATCGCCAGATATCATTACTAAAAATAGGTTTAAACACCGGGGCTATAACTTGCACCGGCTTACCACCAACAATGATACTAACATAGTTGTAAAATGGTCAAAGACCGTGTCTACTTGGTGTTTGGAATTATATGCAAAAAAACTAGCAAGATGCACACGCATTGCACGGAACATCAAGATGCATTTTTTTTACAAAGCACCTGTTGTGATTGACCCATGCAGGAGTAATCCCATGTGTAACAACTAATGATATCTCGAGAACTTTATCGGAAACATGGTATCTCGACCATTTCATCGAAAAATGATATCTCGAGAAAGATGATAAATAAGGTGAGCAGGAGTGGGACGTGGTGGTGATTGGTGGTCGGACTGGGCGGAGGCATGGAGATGGACGACGCCGACAGTGGTCACCATGCCAGATTGTTCTAGAGACTTCCTTTTTTTAATTGCTCAGTAATGAGGTTGTGGGAGATAAGGATGAATGAGGCAATGCCTTATGTGTAAATGTGGAGAGAGGTGCGGGTATCTTTTGTAAAATTGTCATAGTTTGCTTTCTACCCGTCAGATATAGATCGGACGGTCTATACTATAAGATGGCAGGCACACCATCATCACCAACTCAGTTTTTTCTCTACTCCTACTCCTATATTACTTATACTTATACTCCTATAAAAGACTCAGTTGGTGATGATGGTGTGTCCGCCATCCGCCATTTTTGACCATTAGATCTGCATCTAACGGCTGTGATGTAAGTTGTGGCCTTTGGCAACAATTCCCACTTCTCCGCTCCAGTATACACAAAACCCCTTAGTATCTTGAAACCAACCACATTCCTACCTTACCTCATCAAAACAGCCCAAAGAATATATTTGGTGTGAAACATAAGATATTTTTAGTGACAAAACTAAATTGTTTTCTTTCAAATTTGTGAATATGTATTATTCTACTTTGGATCCGTTGCAACGGACGGGCTCATTGCTATAAAGGTTTATCTCCTACATAGTCCGCAACGAACACCTGGTGTACTGGTCCGGGCCGGATGCTTGCAGCGTGATGGCCTGAGTTTCAATTATGTCCTAAACTGTAGCTTTTTATATTTTTTAATATATAGTTCTTTCACTACTGTACTAGGAGTGGAATCCATGGAGTACTTAGAATACAAGATTAAGGATGGATTCGTTTGTTTCTAACTTTCTGTATGAATCTGTAGCCAGCCTACAAGTAATGTACACTGTACTGAAGGTGGAACCCACATAGTACTTAGAATACAAGATTAAGGATGCAATTAACTTTTTATAGAGGGAGAATCTGATAACCCACAAGTATAGGGGATCACAATAGTTTTTGATGGTAGAGTATTCAACCCAAATTTATTGATTCGACACAAGGGGAGCCAAAGAATATTCTCAAGTATTAACAGTTGAGTTGTCAATTCAACCACACCTGAAAGACTTAATATCTGCAACAAGGTATTTAGTAGCAAACTAATATAGAAGTAACAGTAACGGTGGAAAAAGTAACAGTAGTAGTTTTGTAGTAATGTAAAAGTGGCAACGGAAAAGTAACTAAGCAAAGATCAATATGTGAAAAGCTCATAGGCATTGGATCAGTGACGAATAATTATATCGCACGCGATTCCTCATGCAATAGTTATAACATAGAGTGACACAGAACTAGTTCCAGTTCATCAATGTAATGTAGGCATGTATTCCGAATATAGTCATACATGCTTATGGAAAAGAACTTGCATGACATCTTTTGTCCTACCCTCCCGTGGCAGCGGGGTCCTATTGGAAACTAAGGGATATTAAAGCCTCCTTTTAATAGAGTACCGGAACAAAGCATTAGCACTTAGTGAATACACGAACTCCTCAAACTACGGTCATCACCGGTAAGTATCCCGATTATTGTCACTTCGGGGTTAACGGGTCAAAACACATAATAGGTGACTATAGACGTGCAAGATAGGATCAAGAACTCACATATATTCATGAAAACATAATAGGTTTAGATCTGAAATCATGGCACTCGGGCTCTAGTGACAAGCATTAAGCATAGCAAAGTCATAGCAACTTCAATCTCAGAACATAATGGATACTAGGGATCAAACCCTAACAAAACTAACTCGATTACCTGATAAATCTCATCCAACCCATCACCGTCCAACAAGCCTATGATGGAATTACTCATGCACGGTGGTGAGCATCATGAAATTGGTGATGGAGGAAGGTTGATGATGACGATGGCGACGGATTCCCCTCTCCGGAGCCCCGAATGGACTCTAGATCAGCCCTCCCGAGAGAGATTACGGCTTGGCGGCGGCTCCGTATCATAAAATGTGATGAATCCTTCTCCCTGATTTTTTCTCCCCGAACGTGAATATATAGAGTAGGAGTTGAGGTCGGTGGAGCAGCAGGGGGCCCACGAGACAGGGGGGCACGCCCCCACCCTCATGAACAGGGTGTGGGCCCCCTGACATAGATTCTTTCGCTAGTATTTTTATATATTCCAAAAATATTCTCCGTGAAGTTTCAGGTCATTCCGAGAACTTCTATTTCTGAACAAAAATAACACCATGGCAATTCTGCTGAAAACAACGTCAGTCCGGGTTAGTTCCATTCAAATCATGCAAGTTAGAGTCCAAAACAAGGGCAAAAGTGTTTGGAAAAATAGATACGATGGAGACATATCAACTCCCCCAAGCTTAAACCTTTGCTTGTCCTCAAGCAATTCAGTTGACAAACTGAAAGTGATAAAGAAAAACTTTTAGAAACTCTGTTTGATCTTGTTGCTGTAAATATGTAAAGCCAACATTCAAGTTTTCGGCAAAGATTATGAACTAACCATATTCACAAGAACATTTAGGTCTCATGTTTACTCATATCAATGGCATAATCAACTAGCGAGCAATAATAATAAATCTCGGATGACAACACTTTCTCGAAACAATCATAATATGATATAACAAGATGGTATCTCGCTAGCCCTTTCTGAGGCCGCAAAACATAAATGTAGAGCACCTTTGAAGTTCAAGGACGGACTAAACATTGTAATTCATGGTAAAAGAGATTTAGTCACACTCAATGTAAACTAATAGTAATACATGCAAATGGCAACATTGCTCTCCAACTTTTGCTTTTTAATAAGAGGGTGATGACTCAACATAAAAGTAAATAGATAGGCCCTTCGCAGAGGGAACCAGGGATTTGCAGAGGTTCCAGAGCTCAATTTTGAAATAGAGATAAATAATATTTTGAGTGGTATACTTTCATTGTCAACATAACAACCGAGAGATCTTGATATCTTCCATGCTACCCACATTATAGGCGGTTCCCAAACAGAATGGTAAAGTTTATACCCCCCCACCACCAACAAACATCAATCCATGGCTTGTCCGAAACAACGGGTGCCTCCAACTAACAACAATCTTGGGGGAGTTTTGTTTGCAATTATTTTGATTTGGTTAGAGCATGGGACTGGGCATCCCGGTTACTGGCCATTTTCTCGTGAGTGAGGAGCGGAGTCCACTCCTCTTGAGAATAACCCACCTAGCATGGAAGATATAGACAGCCCTAGTTGATACATGACCTATTCGAGCATACAAAATAGAATTTCATTTGAAGGTTTAGAGTTTGCCACATACAAATTTACTTGGAACGGCAGGTAGATACCACATATGGGAAGGTATGGTGGACTCATATGGAATAACTTTTGGAGTTTACGGAAGTGGATGCACAAGCAGTATTCCCGCTTAGTAAAAGTGAAGGATAGAAAGAGACTGGGAAGCGACCAGCTAGAGAGCGACAACAGTCATGACCATGCATTAAAATTAATCAACACTAAGTGCAAGCATGAGTAGGATATAATTCACCATGAACATAAATATCGTGGAGGCTATGTTGATTTTGTTTCAACTACATGCGTGAACATGTGCCAAGTCAAGCCACTCGAATCGTTCAAAGGAGGATACCACCCTATCATACCACATCACAACCATTTTAATAGCATGTTGGCACACAAGGTAAACCATTATAAACTCCTAGCTAATTAAGCAGGGCATAAGCAACTATAATCTTGTCATTGCAAACATGTTTCATTCATAATAGGCTGAATCGGGAACGATGAACTAATCATATTTACAAAAACAAGAGAGGTCAAGTTCATACCAGCTTTTCTCATCTCAATCAGTTCATCATATATCGTCATTATTGCCTTGCATGACCGAACGGTGTGGATAATAATAATAATAGTGCATGTGCGTTGGATTAAGCTGGAATCTGCAAGCATTCAAGACAAGGGAGAAGACAAGGTAATATGGGCTCTTCGTTAGATCAACAATAATGCATATAAGAGCCACTCAACATTTTCATCATGGTCTTCTCCTCTCGACCCCCAAAGAAAAGAAAAGAGAAGAAACAAAACTATTTGCACGAGATAACTCCCAACAGGCAAAAGAAGAACAAGAAATCTTTTTGGGTTTTCTTTTAGTTATTACTACTACAAGCATGGAAAGTAAACTAGCTAAAAGCTACAACTATTTTTTGTTTTTTATTAAGGTTTTTCAAACACACAAGAAGGCTTAAAAAAGAATATAAACTAGCATGGATAATACAATGAAAAAGTATGAGCACCGACAACTGGAATGAGTGTGTGAACATGAATGTAATGCCGATGAGAGATACATACTCCCCCAAGCTTAGGCCTTTAGCCTAAGTTGGTCTATGGCCACGGCTGAAAGCCGCCCTCTCCACTGTACGGAGGAGTTGTTGGGGAACGTAGCATAAATTCAAAATTTTCCTACGTGTCACCAAGATCAATCTATGGAGTCGTCTAGCAACGAGGGAGGAGTGGATCTACATACCCTTGTAGATCGCGCGCGGAAGCGTTCAAGAGAACGGGGTTGATGGAGTCGTACTCGTCGTGATTCAAATCACCGATGATCCTAGCGCCGAACGGACGGCACCTCCGCGTTCAACACACGTACGGAACGGAGAAATCTCCCACGCCTTGATCCAGCAAGGAGGAGGGAGAGGTTGATGGAGATCCAGCAGCACGACGGCGTGGTGGAAGTAGCGGGATTCCAACAGGGCTTCGCTAAGCGCTGCGGGAGGAGGGAGATGTGTCACGGGAGGGAGAGGGAGGCGCCATGCCTTAGGTTGGTTTGCTCCTCCTTTTCCCCACTATATATAGGGCCAAGAGAGAGCGGGAGGCGCAGCCCTTGCCCCTTCCTCCAAGGAAGGGTGCGGCCAAGGGTGGGGAGGAGTCCATCCTCCCCAAGGCACCTCGGAGGTGCCTTCCCCTTTTAGGACTCTCCCCTTTTTCCCATCTCTTGGCGCATGGGCCTCTTGGGGCTGGTGCCCTTGGCCCATATAGGCCAAGGCACACCCCCTACAGCCCATGTGGCCCCCCGGGGCAGGTGGCCCCACCCGGTGGACCCCCGGGACCCTTCCGGTGGTCCCGGTACAATACCGATGACCCCGAAACTTGTCCCGATGGCCGAAATAGCACTTCCTATATATAATTCTTTACCTCCGGACCATTCCGGAACTCCTCGTGACGTCCGGGATCTCATCCGGGACTCCGAACAACTTTCGGGTTACCGCATACTAATATCTCTATAACCCTAGCGTCACCGAACCTTAAGTGTGTAGACCCTACGGGTTCGGGAGACATGCAGACATGACCGAGACGTTCTCTGGTCAATAACCAACAGCGGGATCTGGATACCCATGTTGGCTCCCACATGTTCCACGATGATCTCATCGGATGAACCACGATGTCAAGGACTTAATCAATCCCGTATACAATTCCCTTTGTCTAGCGGTACGATACTTGCCCGAGATTCGATCGTCGGTATCCCGATACCTTGTTCAATCTCGTTACCGGCAAGTCTCTTTTACTCGTTCCGTAACACATCATCCCGTGATCAACTCCTTGATCACATTGTGCACATTATGATGATGTCCTACCGAGTGGGCCCAGAGATACCTCTCCGTCACACGGAGTGACAAATCCCAGTCTCGATTCGTGCCAACCCAACAGACACTTTCGGAGATACCCGTAGTGTACCTTTATAGCCACCCAGTTACGTTGTGACGTTTGGTACACCCAAAGCATTCCTACGGTATCCGGGAGTTGCACAATCTCATGGTCTAAGGAAATGATACTTGACATTAGAAAAGCTTTAGCATACGAACTATATGATCTTGTGCTAGGCTTAGGATTGGGTCTTGTCCATCACATCATTCTCCTAATGATGTGATCCCGTTATCAACGACATCCAATGTCCATGGTCAGGAAACCGTGACCATCTATTGATCAACGAGCTAGTCAACTAGAGGCTTACTAGGGACATGGTGTTGTCTATGTATCCACACATGTATCTGAGTTTCCTATCAATACAATTATAGCATGGATAATAAACGATTATCATGAACAAGGAAATATAATAATAACTAATTTATTATTGCCTCTAGGGCATATTTCCAACAGTCTCCCACTTGCACTAGAGTCAATAATCTAGTTCACATCGCCATGTGATTAACACTCACAGGTCACATCGTCATGTGACTAACACCCAAATAGTTCTGGGTTTGATCATGTTGCTTGTGAGAGAGGTTTTAGTCAACGGGTCTGAACCTTTCAGATCCATGTGCGCTTCACAAATTTCTATGTCATCTCCTAGATGCAGCTACCATGTTCTATTTGGAGCTATTCCAAATAACTGTTCTACTATACGAATCCAGTTTACTACTCAGAATAATCTGGATTAGTGTCAAAGTTTGCATCGGCGTAACCCTTTACGACGAACTCTTTTACCACCTCCATAATCGAGAAAATTCCTTAGTCCACTAGTTGCTAAGGATAACTTTGACCACTGTCCTGTGATCCGTTCTTGGATCACTCTTTTACCCCTTGACTAACTCATGGCAAGGCACACTTCAGGTGCGGCACACAGCATAGCATACTGTAGAGCCTATGTCTTAAGCATAGGGGACGACCTTCGTCCTTTCTCTCTATTCTGCCGTGGTCGAGCTTTAAGTCTTAACTTCGTACCTTACAACTCAGGCAAGAACTCCTTCTTTGACTGATCCATCTTGAACAACTTCAAGATCATGTCAAGGTATGTGCTCATTTGAAAGTACCATTAAGCGTTTTAATCTATCCTTATAGATCTTGATGCTCAATGCTCAAGTAGCTTAATCCAGGCTTTCCATTGAAAAACACTTTCCAAATAACCCTATATGCTTTACAGAAATCCTACATCATTTCTGATCCATTAGTATGTCAACAACATATACTCATCAGAAATTCTATAGTGCTCCCACTCACTTCTTTGGAAATACAAGTTTCTCATAAACTTTGTATAAACCCAAAATCTTTGATCATCTTATCAAAGCATATATTCCAACTCCGAGATGCTTACTCCAGTCCTTAGAAGGATTGCTGGAGCTTTGCATACCTATTAGCATATTTCAGGATTGACAAAACCTTCCGGTTGTATCACATACAACCTTTCCTCAAAAATCATCGAGGAAACAATGTTTTGACATCCTATCTGCAAGATTTCATAAATAATGCAGTAATTGCTAATACAATTCCAACAGACTCTTAGCATCGCTATGAGTGAGAAAGTCTCATCGTAGTCAACTCCTTGAACTTGTCGGGAAACATCTTAACGACAAGTCAAGCTTTCTTAATGGTGACATTTACCATCATTTTCCGTCTTCCTTTTAAAATCCATCTACACTCAACAGCCTTACGACCATCAAGTAGTTCTTCCAAAGTCTACACTTTGTTTTCATACATGGATCCTCTCTCGGATTATATGGCCTCAACCCATTTATCGGAATCCAGACCCACCATCGCTTCTCCATAGCTCGTAGGTTCATCGTTGTCTAGCAACATGACTTCCAAGACAGGATTACGTACCACTCTGAAGTAGTATGCATCCTTGTCATCCCACGAGGTTTGGTAGTGACTTGATCTGAAGTTTCATGATCACTATCATAAGCTTCCACTCCAATTGGTGTTGGTGCCACAGGAACAACTTCCTGTGCCCTGCTACATACCAGTTGTAGTGACGGTTCAATAACCTCATCAAGTCTCCACCATCCTCCCACTCAATTCTTTCGAGAGAAACTTTTCCTCGAGAAAGGACCCGATTCTAGAAACAATCCCTTATTGCTTTCGGATCTGAGACAGGAGGTATACCCAACTGTTTTGGGTGTCCTATGAGGATGCATTTATCCACTTTGGGTTCGAGCTTATCAGCCTGAAACTTTTTCACATAAGCGTCGTAGCCCCAAACTTTTAAGAAATGACAGCTTAGGTTTCTCTAAACCATAGTTCATACGGTGTCATCTCATCGGAATTACGTGGTGCCCTATTTAAAGTGAATGTGGTTGTCTCTAATTCTTAACCCATAAACTATTGTGGTAATTTGATAAGAGACATCATGGTATGCATCATATCCAATAGGGTGCAGTTATGATGTTCGGACACACCATCACACTATGGTGTTCCAGGCTGTATTAGTTGTGAAACGATTTCCACAATGTCTTAATTTTGTGCCAAACTCGTAACTCAGATATTCATCTCTATGATCATATCATAGATCTTTTATCCTCTTGCTACGACGATCTTTCAACTTCACCCTGAAATCACTTGAACCTTTCAATAGTTCAGACTCGTGATTCATCAAGTAAATATACTCAACATCTACTCAAATCATTTGTGAAGAAAGAACATAACGATATCCACTACATGCCTCAGCACTCATTGGACTGCACACATCAAAATGTATTACTTCCAACAATTTGCTTTCTAGTTCCATTTTACTGAAACCGAGGCTTTCAGTCATCTTGCCCATGTGGTATGATTTGCATGTCTCAAGTGATTCAAGATCAAGTGAGTCAAAATGGTCCATTTGCATGGAGTTTCTTCATGCATTTTATACCGATATGACTTATGTGGCAGTGCCACAAGTAGGTGGTACTATCATTACTATCTTTTGGCATGAACATGTATATCACTACGATCGAGATTCAATAAACCATTCATTTTAGGTGTAAGACCATTGAAGGTATTATTCAAATAAACAGAGTAACCGTTATTCTCCTTAAATGAACAATCGTATTGCCATAGACATAATCCAATCATGTCTATGCTTAACGCAAACACCAATCTCGATGGTAGAGGGAGCGTGCGATGCTTGATCATATCAACATTGGAAACACTTCCAACACATATCGTTAGCTCACCTTTAGTTAGTCTCCATTTATTCCGCAGCTTTTATTTCGAGTTACTAACACTTAGTAACCGAACCGGTATCTAATACCCTGGTGCTACTAGGAGTACTAGTAAAGTACATATTAACACAATTTATATCTAATATACTTCTATCGACCTTGCCAGCCTTCTCATCTACCAAGTATCTAGGGTAATTCTGCTCCAGTGGCTGTTCCCTTATTACAGAAGCACTCAGTCTCGGGTTTCGGTTCGACCTTGGGTTTCTTCACTAGAGCAGCAGCTGAATTGCCGTTTCATGAAGCATCCCTTTTTGCCCTTGCCCTTCTTGAAACTAGTGGTTTCACCAACCATCAACAATTGATGCTCCTTCTTGATTTCCACTTTCGCGGTGTCAAACATCGCGAATATCTCAAGGATCATCATATATATCCCTGATATATTATAGTTCAACACAAAACTCTAGCAGCTTGGTGGTAATGACTTCGGAGAAACATCATTATCTCAACTGGAAGATCAACTCCCACTTGATTCAAGCGATTGTTGTACTCAGACAATCTGAGCACAAGCTCAACAATTAAGCTCTTCTCCTTAGTTTTTTAGGCTAAGAAAATCGTCGGAGGTCTTATACCTCTTGACGTGGGCACGAGCTTGAAATCCCAATTTCAGCCCTCAAAACATCTCATATGTTTCGCGACGTTTCAAAAACATCTTTGGTGCTTCAATTCTAAACCATTTAACTGATCTATCATGTAGTCATCAAAACGTGTATGTCAGAAGTTCGCAACATCCACAGACGACGTTCGAGGTTCAGCACACTGAGCGGTGCATTAAGGACATAAGCCTTCTATGAAGCAATGAGGACAATCCTCGGTTTACGGACCTAGTCCGCATAATTGCTACTATCAACTTTCAACTAATTTTTCTCTAGGAACATATCTAAACAGTAGAACTATAGCGTGAGCTACGACATAATTTGCAAAATCCTTTTGACTATGTTCAGGATAATTAAGTTCATCTTATGAACTCCCACTCAGATAGACATCCCTCTAGTCATCTAAGTGATTACATGATCCGAGTCAACTAGGCCGTGTCCGATCATCACGTGAGACGGACTAGTCAATGACGGTGAACATCTTCATGTTGATCGTATCTTCTATACGACTCATGCTCGACCTTTCGGTCTTCTGTGTTCCGAGGCCATGTCTGTACATGCTAGGCTCGTCAAGTTAACCCTAAGTGTTTTGCATGTGTTCCGAGGCCATGTCTGTACATGCTAGGCTCGTCAACACCCGTTGTATGTGAACGTAAGGATCCATCACACCCGATCATCACGGCGTGCTTAGAAACGACGAACTTTAGGAACGGTGCACAGTTAGGGGAGAACACTTCTTGAAATTGTTATGAGGGATCATCTTATTTACTATCGTCGTTCTAAGCAAATAAGATGTATAAACATGATAAACATCACATGCAATCAAATAGTGACATGATATGGCCAATATCATATTGCTCCTTTTGATCTCCATCTTCGGGGCTCCATGATCATCATCGTCACCGGCATGACACCATGATCTCCATCATCATGATCTCCATCATCGTGTCTTCTTGAAGTTGTCACGTCATCTATTACTTCTACTACTACAGCTAACGGTTAGCAATAAAGTAAAGTAATTACATGACGTTTATGTTGACACGCAGGTCATGAATAAATAAAGACAACTCCTATGGCTCCTGCCGGTTGTCATACTCATCGACATGCAAGTCGTGATTCCTATTACAAGAACATGATCAATCTCATACATCACATATATCATTCATCACATCCTTTGGCCATATCACATCACATAGCATACCCTGCAAAAACAAGTTAGACGTCCTCTAATTGTTGTTGCATGTTTTACGTGGCTGCTATGGGTTTCTAGCAAGAACGTTTCTTACCTACGCAAAGACCACAATGTGATATGCCAATTGCTATTTACCCTTCATAAGGACCCTGTTCATCAAATCCGATCCGACTAAAGTGGGAGAGACAGACACCCGCCAGCCACCTTATGCAACTAGTGCATGTTTGACGGTGGAACCGGTCTCACGTAAGTGTACGTGTAAGGTTGGTTCGGGCCGCTTCATCCCACGATGCCGCCGAATCAAGATAAGACTAGTAACGGCAAGCATATTGAACAAAATCAACGCCCACAACTACTTTGTGTTCTACTCGTGCATAGAATCTACGCAATAGACCTAGCTCATGATGCCACTGTTGGGGAACGTAGCATAAATTCAAAATTTTCCTACGTGTCACCAAGATCAATCTATGGAGTCATCTAGCAACGAGGGAGGAGTGGATCTACATACCCTTGTAGATCGCGCGCGGAAGCGTTCAAGAGAACGGGGTTGATGGAGTCGTACTCGTTGTAATTCAAATCACCGATGATCCTAGCGCCGAACGGACGGCACCTCCGTGTTCAACACACGTACGGAACGGAGACATCTCCCACGCCTTGATCCAGCAAGGAGGAGGGAGAGGTTGATGGAGATCCAGCAGCACGGCGGCGTGGTGGAAGTAGCGGGATTCCAACAGGGCTTCGCTAAGCGCTGCGGGAGGAGGGAGATGTGTCACGGGAGGGAGAGGGAGGCGCCATGCCTTAGGTTGGTTTGCTCCTCCTTTTCCCCACTATATATAGGGCCAAGAGAGAGGGGGAGGCGCAGCCCTTGCCCCTTCCTCCAAGGAAGGGTGCGGCCAAGGGTGGGGAGGAGTCCATCCTCCCCAAGGCACCTCGGAGGTGCCTTCCCCTTTTAGGACTCTCCCCTTTTTCCCATCTCTTGGCGCATGGGCCTCTTGGGGCTGGTGCCCTTGGCCCATATAGGCCAAGGCACACCCCCTACAGCCCATGTGGCCCCCCGGGGCAGGTGGCCCCACCCGGTGGACCCCCGGGACCCTTCCGGTGGTCCCGGTACAATACCGATGACCCCGAAACTTGTCCCGATGGCCGAAATAGCACTTCCTATATATAATTCTTTACCTCCGGATCATTCCGGAACTCCTCGTGACGTCCGGGATCTCATCCGGGACTCCGAACAACTTTCAGGTTACCGCATACTAATATCTCTATAACCCTAGCGTCACCGAACCTTAAGTGTGTAGACCCTACGGGTTCGGGAGACATGCAGACATGACCGAGACGTTCTCTGGTCAATAACCAACAGCGGGATCTGGATACCCATGTTGGCTCCCACATGTTCCACGATGATCTCATCGGATGAACCACGATGTCAAGGACTTAATCAATCCCGTATACAATTCCCTTTGTCTAGCGGTACGATACTTGCCCGAGATTCGATCGTCGGTATCCCGATACCTTGTTCAATCTCGTTACCGGCAAGTCTCTTTTACTCGTTCCGTAACACATCATCCCGTGATCAACTCCTTGATCACATTGTGCACATTATGATGATGTCCTACCGAGTGGGCCCAGAGATACCTCTCCGTCACACGGAGTGACAAATCCCAGTCTCGATTCGTGCCAACCCAACAGACACTTTCGGAGATACCCGTAGTGTACCTTTATAGCCACCCAGTTACGTTGTGACGTTTGGTACACCCAAAGCATTCCTACGGTATCCGGGAGTTGCACAATCTCATGGTCTAAGGAAATGATACTTGACATTAGAAAAGCTTTAGCATACGAACTATATGATCTTGTGCTAGGCTTAGGATTGGGTCTTGTCCATCACATCATTCTCCTAATGATGTGATCCCGTTATCAACGACATCCAATGTCCATGGTCAGGAAACCATGACCATCTATTGATCAACGAGCTAGTCAACTAGAGGCTTACTAGGGACATGGTGTTGTCTATGTATCCACACATGTATCTGAGTTTCCTATCAATACAATTATAGTATGGATAATAAACGATTATCGTGAACAAGGAAATATAATAATAACTAATTTATTATTGCCTCTAGGGCATATTTCCAACAGGAGTGTCCTCAGGGTGCCACTGGTTGGTGATCTCCTCCGGATCCCACTGATAAACAAACTGACGGTCAGGATCAAGTGGTGGCTTCGGCTCAGGCTCTAGAGCTGATGTCAGGATCCAGTATGCATGAACAACCTCCGGCAAAACAAGGTACGTGCCCAAAAATATGTTGACCAGAGAGGGAGCACGCAAGGTAATGGTCTCAAAGTAATTTTTATCAAATATCAGTCTATATTTAAGCATCTTCTTCTTATCCTTAACAATAAAATCATGTGCTACCATACTCTTGTAATCTAGAAAAATAGGAGGCAACAACGTTTCAATGCCTAATAGCTATGTTAAATTGTGCAACAAGGCGCGAGGCAAAGATGCCTCCAAAGACAGGACCCTTTGTATGGTTCAGATTTAACCGTTTGGCAACAATAGCGCCTAAACTAAAAGTGGTATCAGAAACAAAGCTTGGCGCAAAATAACAATATCAGGGGCACTGAGATTTCCACTGTTCCCCCAACCAATTAAGCACCTACTAGCAAATATTGCAAAGTAAAGTAGAATAGGAAAATGTATGCTAGTAATTCTTGCATCGGAAACCTTCCTTGTTTCCCCTACAACAATCATATCAATAAACCCTTCCACATCATTACGATGTGGTTCCTCTATGCTGCCCACAAAGTGTAACTTACAGACCCGACAAAACTCGTGTAGTGACATCTCCTTAACCTCATCATATAAATGAAAGTCCATTGAAGGTGGTGATTTCTTAGCATGAAAGTAAAAATTTTGCACGAAAAAATTAGTGAGGAGGAAATACTGTTTGCGCTCGTCGCGGAGGAAGTCGACGAGGCCTGCATTCTCAGCCAAATAATAAAAGTCTTCAAAAATCCCAGCTGCTCTCAAGAATTCATCACAAGGCCATTCGCACGGCTGAACCTCCGCAGTGCGAGGGCGATTATATTTGGGCTTCTTATTCTCTTCACTTTGCTTATCCTTCGAGCTTCGGCTTGAAGAGCCCCTCAACAATCTTTTCATCATTTTCTTTCTTTAAGAAATTTCTGAAATTTTTAGTGACTCAAAATAAAAGTGAATCAAACTCAACAAGATTGATAACAACTAATCCCACAAGTTCCTAGAGACCATTTCATGCATTAAAACTACCTTTGACCACATAAATTTGACATGCAAGCTCAAGAACAGGGTCACCTAAGTAGCAAAAATTTGCAATAAATGAATCACTAGAACGAAAACTAATTGGACCATGAGGAGTCACATACCGAAGAACAATCCCCCAAAGCAGTTTTGTGAATGGAGCTTTGAGCAAGGAGATCGAAAATGGCAGCAAGATGAGCTAGAACTCGGGTTTGAGCTGGTGGATGATTTTTTCTAGAGGAAGACGAAGTGTGTTGGTGCAAGAATAAGTGGAGGGGGCCCACGTGGGGTCCACGAGGCAGGGGGCGCGCCGTCCACCCTCGTGGGCACATGGTGGGTCCCCCTGGTGTTTGGAGAACTTTTATTTTCAGGGTAATTCTTAAATATTCTAGAAAAAATCATATTAAATTTTCAGGGTATTTGGAGAACTTTTATTTTCAGGGTAATTTTTTATTGCAAGGATAATTCAGAAAATAGATAGAAAATACTATTTTTGCTTTATTTAATCTAAATAGCATAAACTAAAAAGAGGGTACAGAGAGTCGTGCTTTCTAACTTCATCCATCTCATGCTCATCAAAAGGAATCCGTTAACAAGGTTGATCAAGTCTTGTCAACAAACTCTTTCAAATCGCATGAAACTAGAGAATTTTCGAATAACACTAGGTTACCTCAGCTGGGATATGCATGTCCCCAACAATAAGAATATCATATTTCTTCTTGACAGTAGAAGACGAAATTCAAAACCTCCAATAATAATCGTTGAAGTTTTTCCAATAGAATTAATACTGTGGACTTGGGGTTGTTTCCTCGGAAGTGTACCGTATGATGATTACCATTAACATGAAAAGTGACATTGCCTTTATTGCAATCAATAACAGCCCCTTCAGTATTCAGAAAGGGTCTACCAAGAATAATAGACATATCATCGTCCTTGGGAATATCAAGAATAACAAAGTCCGTTAAAATAGTAACATTTGCAACCACAATAGGCACATCCTCACAAATACCGACAGGTATAGCAGTTGATTTATCAGCCATTTGCAAAGATATTTCAGTAGGTGTCAACTTATTCAAATCAAGTCTACGATATAAAGAGAGAGGCATAACACTAACACCTGCTCCAAGATCACATAAAGCAGTTTTAACATAGTTTCTTTTAATGGAGCATGGTATAGTTGGTACTCCTGGATCTCCTAGTTTCTTAGGTATTCCACCTTTAAAAGTATAATTAGCAAGCATGGTGGAAATTTCATCTTCCGGTATCTTTCTTTTATTTGTGACAATATCTTTCATGTACTTAGAATAAGGATTCATTTTAAGCATATCAATCAAACGCATACGAAAGAAGATAGGTCTAATCATTTCAGGAAAGCACTTAAAATCTACATCATCCTTTTTCTTGGAAGGTTTAGGAGGAAAAGGCATGGGTTTTTGAACCCATGGTTCTCTTTCTTTACCGTGCTTCCTAGGAACAAAGCCTCTCTTATCATAACGTTGATTCTTTGATTGTGGGTTATCAAGATCAACAATAGGTTCAATCTCTACGTCATTGTCATTGCTAGGTTGAGCTTCAACATGAACATCATCATTAACATTATCACTAGGTTCATATTCATTACCAGATTGTGTTTCAGCATCAGAAATAGAAATATCATTGGGATTCTCAGGTGTGTCAACAACAGGTTCACTAGAAGCATGCAAAGTCCTACCATTTTTCTTTTTCTTCTTCTTAGAAGAACTAGGTGCATCAACATTATTTCTCTGAGAATCTTTCTCAATTCTCTTAGGGTGGCCCTCAGGATACAAAGGTTCCTAAGTCATTTTACCCCCTCTAGTCACAACTTTAACAATATTATACTTTTTCTTGTTATTTAATTCATTGAGCAAATCATTCTGAGCTTTAAGCACTTGTTCTACTTGAGTGGTAACCATAGAAGCATGTTTACTAATAAGTTTAAGTTCACCTTTAACTCTAGACATATAATCACTCAAGTGTTCAATCATATAAGCATTACATTTCAATTGTCTACCAACATAAGCATTGAAGTTTTCTTGTTTAACAATAAAATTATCAAACTCATCTAAGCATTGGCTAGCAGACTTATTACGAGGAATATCACCTTCATCTAATCCATAGAGAGAATTTACCTTTACTACCTGTGTCGGGTTATCAAGACCATGTATTTCTTCAATAGGTGGTAAATTCTTAACATCTTCAGCTTTAATACCCTTTTATTTCATAGATTTGTTTGCCTCTTGCATATCTTCAGGACTGAGAAATAGAATACCCTTTTTCTTCGGAGTCGGCTTAGGAGTTGGTTCAGGAAGTGTCCAATCATTTTCATTACTCAACATATTATTCAATAACAAGTCAGCTTGATCAATAGTTCTTTCCCTGAAAACAGAACCAGCACAACTATCCAGGTGGTCTCTGGAGGCATCAGTTAGTCCATTATAAAAGATATCAAGTATTTCAATTTTCTTGAGAGGATGATCAGAAAAAGCATTAAGTAATCAGCGAAGCCTCCCCCAAGCTTGTGGGAGACTCTCTTCTTCAGTTTGCACAAAGATATATATTTCCCTTGAGACAGCTTGTTTCTTATGAGCGGGGAAATATTTAGCAGACAAGTAATAAATCATATCCTAGGGACTACGCACACAACCAGGATCAAGAGAATTAAACCATATTTTAGCATCACCCTTTAATGAGAACGGAAATAACTTAAGGATAAAGTAATAGCAAGTTTTATCATCATTAGTGAACATGGTGGCTATATCAGTTAATTTAGTAACATGTGCCACAACAGTTTTAGATTCATAGCCATAAAAAGGATCAGTTTCAACCAAAGTAATTAACTCAGGATCGACATAGAAATCATAATCCTTATCAGAAATACAGATGGGTGAAGTAGCAAAAGCAAGCACATATTTCATTCTAGCATTCAAGGATTTTTCTTAAGATCATATCTATCCCTGCAAGCTAAAAAGTCTCTAGCAGTTTCTTCATCCATAACATAACCCTCATGCACAACAGGTAATTCATATCTAGGGGGAGAATCTTCATCGTCACTTTCATCAATATTTTCCGTTTCAATAATTTCGTTCTCTCTAACCCTAGCAAGTTGTTCATCAATAAATTCACCTAGTGGCACAGTGTTATCAAGCATAGAAGTAGTTTCATTATAAGCATCACGCAAAGCAGAAGTGGCATCATTAATAACATGCGACATATCAGAATGAATAGCAGGAGTAGGTGTCACAAGTTTACTCATAACAGAAGGTGAATCAAGTGCAGAGCTAGATGGCAGTTCCTTACCTACCTTCGTAGTTGAGGGATAAATCTTGGTTCTTTCATCTTTCAAGTTCTTCATGGTGATCAATAGATATAAATCCCAAGTGACTCAAAGAATAGAGCTATGCTCCCCGGCAACAGTGCCAGAAAATAGTCTTGATAACCCACAATTATAGGGGATCGCAACAGTTTTCAAGGTTAGAGTATTCAACCCAAATTTATTGATTCGACACAAGGGGAGCCAAACAATATTCTCAAGTATTAACAGTTGAGTTGTCAATTCGACCGCACCTGAAAGAGTTAATATCTGCAGCAAGGTATTTAGTAGCAAACTAATATAGAAGTAACAGTAACGGTGGAAAAAGTAACAGTAGTAGTTTTTGTAGTAATGTAAAAGTGGCAACGGAAAAGTAACTAAGCAAAGATCAATATGTGAAAAGCTCATAGGCATTGGATCAGTGACTGATAATTATATTGCATGCGATTCCTCATGCAATAGTTATAACATAGGGTGACACAGAACTAGTTCCAGTTCATCAATGTAATGTAGGCATGTATTCCGAATATAGTCATACATGCTTATGGAAAAGAACTTGCATGACATCTTTTGTCCTACCCTCCCGTGGCAGCGGGGTCCTATTGGGAACTAAGGGATATTAAGGCCTCCTTTTAATAGAGTATCGGAACAAAGCATTAACACTTAGTGAATGCATGAACTCCTCAAACTACGGTCATCGCCGGTAAGTATCCCGATTATTGTCACTTCGGGGTTAACGGATCATAACACATAATAGGTGACTATAGACGTGCAAGATAGGATCAAGAACTCACATATATTCATGAAAACATAATAGGTTCAGATCTAAAATCATGGCACTCGGGCCCTAGTGATAAACATTACGCATAGCAAAGTCATAGCAACATCAATCTCAGAACATAATGGATACTAGGGATCAAACCCTAACAAAACTAACTCGATTACATGATACATCTCATCCAACCCATCACCGTCTAGCAAGTCTATGATGGAATTACTCATGCACGGCAGTGAGCATCATGAAATTGGTGGTGGAGGAAGGTTGATGATGACGATGGCGACGGATTCCCCTCTCCGGAGCCCCGAACAGACTCCAGATCAGCCCTCCCGAGAGAGATTAGGGCTTGGCGGCGGCTCCGTATCGTAAAATGCAATGAATCCTTCTCCCTGATTTTTTTCCTCCTCAAACGTGCATATATAGAATCGGAGTTGAGGTCGGTGGAGCATCAGGGGGCCCACGAGGCAGGGGGCGCGCCCCCACCCTCATGGACAGGGTGTGAGCCCCCTGATGTTATTCTTTCACCAATATTTTTTATATATTCCAAAAATATTCTCCGTGAAGTTTCATGTCATTCTGATAACTTTTATTTCTGCACAAAAATAACCCATGGCAGTTCTGCTGAAAACAGCGTCAGTCCGGGTTAGTTGCATTCAAATCATGCAAGTTAGAATCCAAAATAAGGTGAAAAGTGTTTGGAAACATAGATACGATGGAGACGTATCAGAATCATACACGCAATTAACTCAAATGGATTGGATGTGACTCTATTATTCTCCAATGGCAATTGGCAAATTTCCTCCCGCGGGCCGGAGTAGGTTTCTCGGTTTGCATGCGGGTTTAACGGAGGGGTTTGATGGAGGCGAGGAGGCATGTTCAGCCGGGCGTGCAGCGGGCGGCGCGGTACTATTTGATTTGACAGCTACTAGTATATTATAAAAAAGAAAGGAGAGTAGTAGAGATAGAGATAAGAGTAGAGATAGAGACCAGGGAGGAGCACCATCTACTGCTTCGTGTGCTACTCCTACGCTCCATTTTGCCGCCGCAACCTCCCCTACAACCACTCCCTCCCATGCTCCATTCGGCGGGCGCTGTTGAAATTTGGGGAGCGCACTCTCGCGACTACTGGTAGTGACGACTTCACCGAAGATGACTTTTTCCCCGACCTCGACAACCTCTTCGTCAACGACATGGGCGACAACCTGAACGCCAACGGTGCTGCTCCCGTTGCACCATATGTGTTTCGGTTCTTCCTGTTTGAAATCATGGTAGAATTCATGTTTCTAGTCTTTGTCCTAGTTTCGATATGTTCATCTCCTATGCTAGTCCACATGATTAGTTTAATCTCTATTATAGCCATCATGATTTATTTTGTGCTTATTCAGAATAAATCTCATAGTAACTTGCTCATATATTCAACTGGCGCACCGTCCCCTATAGCCACTCCCGTTTCATGGACGGCCTGGTCGATGCCTCCAAGGAGCCCTTCGTCTACTGCTATGAGTGCCTGATGCCGTTTTGGGGCTCGCCGGCGGACCTCGTGCATCACCTCACACAGTCGTCCGTCTATCACTACTGGCCCGCGGCGAAGAACATCAAGTACGAGACGTGCTACCCGTTCACCATGCCGGAGTCAATGTTGGATCACCGCTGCATGTTAGTCTCGGAGGAGGACGACAGCGTCTTCCTCTTGATCGTGGGCACCAGCGAGGCCCGCGCAGGCCGCCGCCCCGTCTCTGTAGTGTGCGTCAGGGGCGACGCCGCTGACGCTAACACTGAAACGAGGCCGATGTACGGGTGTGTGCTCACTGTTACAACCCCTCCGAGTTACGTGGGCGGTGACACTGGCTACGAGAAGCTGACTAGGACTATGCCGAACTGGGAACTTCCCACCTATGTGGACATGGAAGACGCATGGTATGATTCCTGCCCCAACGTGGTGCACGGGAACTCCAAGGAGGTTCACCTAGCCATATGCATTACCAAGTTAAATGTTGATCATTAGCCTTTGCTCAATGTAATCCGCTGTCTAAGCATGTGGAGACTTCCATGCATGATCCTGCTCTATTGGAGTATCGCGCATGAAAAAAGTGTATCCATTTATGGTTTAGTCTAGAATCTTCCATGTATGAAATTTTTACTATAGTACTGGTGAAAGACTTATGATGAACCATTTCTTACATCTCCTCTGCCCCTTCCAAGTCATCCTGATTTAATCCCTCCATCTAGGTGTATAAGGGCACGGTTAATACTTAATAGTATAGCCAACTGTTAACTATAAGAAAGTGCCATGTCATCTGTAGCCAACATGTATAACAATCGATACTCAAAAACTAATTCTTAAATATCATTTCTTGCAAAGCACAATAAGTGTTATTTCTTCACAAGTTTTGGATGCAGGTTGAACAGTTGAACGCTTTTGTTTGCAAAAGATACTTTTTTATCCATTTCACCCGGATGTTTGTGAGCTCTAGAGATGAAATAATATCCGAAGAAACCTATCGATACCCGTTAGACACGAGATGAGCCCCACATCCTTTGTTAAAATAAACAACTCCCCTATCAATGCATTTTCACTGTTCCGTGCAATGCACGGGCACCTAACTATAGATTAGTACGACAAAAAATTGAACTAACATTATATATAGTACGATAAATGCTGATGCATGTCACCTAAAATTATATCATTGAAAACTATGTTCAAACATGAATCCAGCGATATAGTTTTTGTTGACATGCACTAACATTTTGTCAGTTAAATATTCAGTAAAATTCAATGGGGGACTAATAATCCACGATCGATGTAGTACTAGTGTAGAGGGCGGCGATGCATGCGAGTCTCACCCCGCTCGTGGCGCGGCAGTAAAGAAGTCATATCACAAAACCCAACCACTCCCAGTAATAAGTGGTCTAGTAAAATAAACGGAAAAGCAACCATCACATCCCTCCGTCTTTTTTTGCATTTCATCTCTCTGCATTTACTTTCTCTGGTTCATCTCGCACACTCGATCCCTAGCTACTACTCCTAGTATCCCTAGCTACCACTCCCAGGGCCGGTTCTTTCGGCAGCTTAAAAAAATAAGCCGTCTCTTCCCCAGCTTTTCCCATAAGACTAGTCATAGTGGAGAATAACATTAAGGTGCCTCACTCGTTTATTTGGGCTTCTAAACTACTACTAGTACCTCTGTCCTGGTTTATTCGTCACCATTGTAATTTGTGCTAAATTTTGACCAAAGATTTAGCTGATAAAATGTTAGTGCATGTGACATATGCACGTACTTACAAAATGCGTACGAATACACAAGGTTTCCAATCTTTTCCTTTTACATACTTAATTAAGGATGCTAATAATCCCGAACGTTCGGGATTTATCATTTGCATCCCAAAACTAATGAGAACGCCTTATGAAACTAAATTATATTCCTAATAAAAGCCATGATGCTCCTAGGAGCGCTTGCGGCGCGCCACGAGTGCCCTGGTGCGCGGCCATTTCCCAGCGCGTCGACACAACGCCTCTTCCTCAGCCTCGCAACTCGCCAGGTGCTGATTGGTGGCTTGCCGGTGGGCGAGCGCGATCTCACCAGTGTGGTGATCCGGCGCCAACAGGTACTCCTCCTCGCTGGAAGCATGCACCCGGTCCACATACCGCCAAGTGTAGATGAGGCGCTTGGGCCCGACTGCACTTAAGGATTTGGCACGGGCGTCCTCCGCCACCCTCACGGCCCTCGCACGAGCCTTCTGCCAAAGAGCCAATTGCCTAACTCTCTCGGACGCGACATAGGCCTGCCAGACAGCTTGCCCCGCGGAGCGCTTCTCTTTGTCGGCCTTCTTCTCCGCCTCTATTTTGGCGCGCTCTGCCGGAGGCAAAGCCTCCCACAAGGCGACATCCATTTCTTTCCGAAGCTCCTGAAGGATGGGGGGGGGGGGGGGCTCGGCGGGCGGCACGTCGTTCTCCTCGTAGCGGGGAGCTGACGCGTCCTCCGACGCGCGTGTTGGAGAGAGTCGGAACACCGACGCGTCCACCTCAACGCGTCGAGGCGAGGAGCGGAATGCCGACACAACCTCCTCGACTAGTGGCAGCGAGGAACGGAATGGCGATGCATCCTCCTCGACTAGTGGTGGCGAGGAACAGAACGGCGACGCATGACCGTCTGCGCGGTGCAACGAGGGGTGCCTAGGGCTTGGGAGGGGGGATGACATGGTGGTCGACGTGAGAGGGAGGGGGAGGAGATAGCGATGAACGTGAGTGTTCTTCCGAATGCCGTGGGGGCGCAGTATTTATAGCGAGCAATAGCACACCTACGTAATATATGGACTGAGCTTCACTGACTTAACTGCAGGTCCAGTTGCGTCACTGACATGTGGGCCAGATGCCTGTTGGGCCCACATGTCAGTGTCCCAATGCACCTACAGTTAATTAACAGAAGTAGCTACGTGGGCATATTTGTTGGAGTAAATTACGGGTGAGGGAAGGGGTGGAAATATTGCTGGTCACAACGGATTGGATGAGCGCGGGGGAGGAGAGTCATGCATGCAGATTTTTTCCACACAGGGTGGAGTGGTGGGACTTCTGGAGGGAGAAGGAGAGTCAAGGAGGCATTCAGATTTCAAGGTGCACTAAATTATTGCATGCGATGATTAAGGCTGGCCATAGTGGTGGTAATGTGGTACTCCCTCCTTTCTAGTTTATAGGGCTTAATTTGAAAATCTCTTCAACCAAGGTAGATGATGAATGGTGGAACTAATACCGTAGTTTGCAAAAGTACCTAATTAGTACTCTCGTTTTTCTCAAAAAAATTTGTAAACTGATGCATTAATTACACCACATGCATGCATGACCACTCCTATAAAAATCTCAGTTGGTGGTGATGGTATGTCTGCCTATGGACAATGTGAGCCGTTCGATCTACTTGGAACCAACGGCTGAGATGTGTGTGCATAGAGACACGACCTTGCCATCGGAGGTACTGTATAGCAGATATTTACCCACCTCTGCCACTCTATAAAATATGGAACTACTCATTCTAGCCTCATTTCCTTTCTGGTTCATCTCCTTGGATTCTTGCCAGCGGCGGCGAAGGTTCCTGAAGATGGAGTCCAGACTCTAGAAACCACTACAAAAATTATTCCACCGCCTCTATCTTGGTAAGAGTAGGTGAAATTTTTGAATCGAGCCCTTTAAACTAGAAGTGAGGTTGTGGTACTCTGATAGCTAACATTATTGTGATGACTAGATAGGACATGGCACCCACCTGGATGGAGGAACCAGTCTACATTGTGCATTTAAGTTTTGTCTGGAGTCAATGTACCTCTACTTTGACCAAACTTATAGAAAAATGTACATCAATATTCACAATGTCAAATCAATATTTTTATACTCATTATAAAACGTAGTTTTTATACTCATTATAATCAGTATTGTAGATATTGATATTTTTAGTATAAATTTGGTCAAAAACTTTGCAAACGGTTGACAGAAGTAAAAAGAACTAGAGGGAGTATCTTGCATGCAGAGTAGGCAAAAAATTGCTCATTTATAGCCGGTCTAAGTCTCAATGGGCACGACCGCGTGAGGGAGGCGAAGGTCATGGGAGGCGCGACGGTTGAGGGAATTAAGTGAAGTTACATCCACGTGTCGGCATGGTGTGCGAACAGGCAGAAGCTATACCGTCAGGCATACGATATGGCTCTAGTAGACATGACATCTAGTGGGTCCCGCATAGTACTCGAGAACTCTTTGGGGGCTTGCAGCCGTTTATCCACGGGGCAAGCCAACAACCCCATGTCGTTCGCACACCCTACTCGTTCCTGTCTTCTAGCTTACAATAGTTCGCTCCCAGTCGTCCCGTCCTTTCACATTACACCAGTTCAACTTCTCCTAACCCTCCTCCAAAATCCATGGCCTCCCAAATCTCCATGGTCGCCGCTGAGTACCATATTAGAGCCATCACCGGCGATGAGTTCATTGTCATCTACACCCTTGGATATGCGACGGTGAAAGGATGCCTTGCTCGCTTCAGAAGCATGTTCGAAAACTCAAAGGATGAGTGGGTCGCTGGGCTAGATGTTGAGTACACCATAGTCCTGGAAAGCGAGAAGATTCTAAAGGAGGCAGAGAAGAAGAAGCCCGCCATGATCCAGGTTTGCGTACATAACATGTGCTTGGTTACCACATATGCCATGCCGACGTTGAGTGCCAGGATTTTAAGAACTTCCTCAAGGACGAAAGAGTGAAATTCGTTACTATAGACCGATAGGGATGTCCTGGGTCAGATAGGCCTCGTTGTAGGCCAGCCCTTCGATCTCCAGAAGGCAAGCCTGGTGTCCTCCTCTCAGCCTTCAATGCTGACCCTGGCTGTCGGGGGTTGGGTGCGACATATGCCAAAGGATGGCTTATCATGGTGGGAGCGAGTAGAACGTCGCCGGTGCTCGGAACCGGGATTAGGCATAGACACGAACGCCGTCGTACTTAACCCAGGTTCGGGGCTCTCCTAGGAGATAACACCCCTAGTCCTGCTCTACGGGGTCTCCGCATGATCACTAAAGCAAAGTGAGTACAAGGGCGCTCCTCGAGCTGTATGCTGGAGGTAGGAGAAGGCAAGGCTAGCTTTATCCTTCCTATATCTCTCGTCTAGTTCTAATGGGCCCGAACCCTTTGCATGGGTGCCCTGGGGGTTTATATAGGCCTACCCCCAGGGGTACAAGGGTAATATGACTGGGCGCAGGCCTAGCCATCAGTCTCTTCGGCTGCCGACTTCTCCGCTGACTGCTGGGGCCCGCCGATCGGGGGGCGCCACCGACTGGTCTGGTACGGAGCCGACAGGCCGTACCCACCGCTTGGGGGTCTTGCCAGCTGCTGATCACTATGCCGCGCTTCTAATGACGCAGGCTTGGTCGAAGGATCATGGCTACATCACCGCTGTCATGGCGGGCGATCATTGTAGCCACTCCCTGTCTAGTCTGGTTAATGGCGCGTGGGGCCCATGGGAGAGCAGGCCGACTCCTAGGGGCCGACTCCCATCAGGTCTGATTGGTAGGGATCTTCGCTGTATTCTGGACTCTCACTGACTGGTGGGGCCTGTCGTCCTTGGGCCATACAGACAGGCCGTCGTGGGAGTAGGACTCCGCCTGCCCTTGATGACGTCAGGGCTGGCATGGCAATAGTACCGTGCCGGGCGGGGCTCCTCGTTGGTACAGCACACTGTGGCCGCGCCAGCCCTTAGGAAGGGGAGGGGATGGGGTGCACTGTAGCCATCCCCCGCCTCGTCGCCCTTTATGTGGGTACGGGCTTCGAAGGGGCCGTGGGCCAACTCCTGGGAGCCGGCTTCTCTGGAAGCCGCCTGGCAGGAGTCGGCTCGTCTCGACCTCGCCTTCTGGACTCGGACGTCTACGGGCAGCCGGCTATTTCTCCATCCGGCTTCCAGAAGGTGGCTTTTTTCCTTGGCATCCTGAGGGGCGCGAACAACCCCTATGTCTTGAAAGGTTATGGGCGTCGGGTTAGCCTACCCATGGCCCATTACTCCGACAGTAGTCCCCGAAGCTGGTGAGGCGCCGCAGGCTATTGGACGAGGAGCCTCAGCAGTTTCCTTTCTCCAAGTGCTTGAGGCAAAGCTTCGTTCGGCTTCTACCGGGCCGACTGGTAGGAGTCGGACTCGCCCAATCTGACTTGTCCAAAATTTTCGAACGCCTCGGCAGGATCCAAGTGGCGTGCTAGCTAAGCTTCCGGGCCGCCGCCCGTTTCGGGCCTGTCACGTGGCGACGTGCGGCCGGGCCAGTCTGCCCACCCACGCGCGTGACAGGACACGCCTATAAGCGGGGCCCACCACTACCACGCCGCGGCACGCGAGCAGATCCGCTGCGGCCTGGGCGGACGGTTGAGATTCCCGCGGAGTTACTGCGCGTAGTAACTTTGCATGATAAACGTGGGAGGCATGGGGGTAGTGGGCCCAGTAAATCCCACACCCGCCCCCTCGGCTTCGCAGCCCACTGGTCTATAAGTAGGGGGAGGAGGGGGAGCGGCGGAGCGGCGGAGCACGCGCGCCCCTCCTCCTCACTGCTTCCTCCTCTTCTTCCTCTCGCCGCCGCGCCCCAAGCCACGCCGAGTGCCGCGGTGACCCGTTCCCGATGAGCTCTTCTTCCGCCGCCACGCACTCCGCGGTGCACTCCAGCACCTGGGACGGTTCGGAAGTCCACGATGATCACATACATTTCCTCCGCATGACACGATGGCTGCCCGGCAAGGACTTCGTGAGGGTCTGCCTCGCGCCAAAGAAGGAAATCTCGCCGGAGCCGGAGGAGGGCCAGCGGGTCGTCTTCCGCTCGCACTGCCTACGCGGCCTTGGCCTTCCGGCGAGCGGCTTCTTCCGCGCCTTTCTCGGATTCTACGGTCTCTAGCCGCACCACCTCACCCCCAACACGGTGGTGCTGATGTCCGCCTTCGTCGCCTTGTGCGAAGGCTTCCTCGGCGTTCTTCCCACCATCGAGCTCTGGGGGGAGTTCTTCTACTCCAAGCTCGACACCCATGCCGCAGGCGTGACGGCTCAGTGCGGCGCGTTCATCGCCGTGCGGAGGTCGGGGGCCGACAACCCGTTTCCCCCCATCCGGCTGATAAAGTCAGTGAAGATGTGGCAGCGGTCATACTTCTACGTGAAGAGCGTCTTCGTGGAGGGCGACTGGGTCAATCTGTCGGCCTACATGGCCGGCCCGCCGGCTGGGAGGCAGCCCAACTGGTCGTATCAGGCCAGGACGCTGACGCCTGCAGGAGCCGGCGCCATCGCGCGACTCCGAGTGCTGACGTAGTCGGAGGG
Source organism: Triticum urartu (assembly GCF_056163025.1). Taxonomy (NCBI): domain Eukaryota; kingdom Viridiplantae; phylum Streptophyta; class Magnoliopsida; order Poales; family Poaceae; genus Triticum; species Triticum urartu. The sequence continues at coordinate 365,716,206 of NC_141876.1, read as the reverse complement.
CCTGACCGGGCCGGATTTGCTGGCCGCCTTCGTGGCGCGCCGAGTGCTCCCACTCCAAAGTCGCCCCCACATGATTTGCCAGATGAGCGGGCATCGGGACCCGAGTCGTCTATGCACCAAGGAGATGCCTCACGCGGAGGTAGCCCACATGGTGAACTACCTTGCGAACTGCGAGCTCATGGGAGAGTGGTAGTTCGGCAATGAGCCGTATTCACGCGCCAACCCTCCGCCCATGGTGAGTTGTTTCTTTTCCTTTTTCTTTGACTCCTTTGCCGCCGAGTCCGTCTTGTCCAATCTGACCAATCGGCTTTGGTTTCAACCCCCTCCTCCATCCGGCAGCCGACACCGTGGGGCCGGCCCGCAAATTCCTCCCTGACCGGGCGGAGAGCGACGTCGACGACCCGAACTTGGGGGCGCGGCCTTGGAGGACGACACCGAGGGAGGAAGCGGCGAAGTGGGTTGCCCGAGGCTCGGGGCCAGTTCTGATGACTGGCCTGACGATGACGCGGAGGAGGTCGCCCCACGCCACCAGCCAGGAGCCGGCCAGCCCGGTGCGAGCTCTTCTGCCGCGCCGGACGCCCAAGGTGGCGCGAAGAAACGCAGGGCCGCGCCGAGCCTGTTCGGCAGCCGGCCGAAGAAGCACAAGGGCTCGGCCGCGGTGACCAAGCGGGACGAGGCGGCCGCAAAGGCCCACCGCTTCCGCAAGGAAGTGTAGAAGCCGCTGCTGGTCTCCGCGTAAGTGCTACCTTTCTTGCGCTTTCATTTTTTCTTTCGTTGATCTTGTCTGAGTTTGCTTGCTTGTCGCCCTTGGGTCCAGGGCTCCCCTCTCTCTTGACAAGGTCCCTGCTGCCTCCATCGTAGGGTCGGCGGAGACTTCCGCCACCACTCGACGGATTGACCCTGCCGCCGACCTCCCGGGAGGCAACAGAGCGGAACGCATAAGAGGTGCGTGAAGAGCAGGAAGCCGCCCGCCTGAAGAAGGCGGAGGCCACCGCCAATAAGAGACTGGCGGAGGCCGAGGCCGCTGACGCGGTGAAGAAGCGAGCTGAAGAAGCCGTGCACCGCGAGTCAGCGGTTTTTGGTATTCCTCTGAACTCCGCGCCGCCACCCCCGGAGTTCACCACGCATAATGGGGAGGCCAGCGGCGAGAACCCGGTCATGGAGAAGGATGGCAGCGACACCGCCATGCCGGACGTGATCGTGCCGCCACCGCCGCCATCTGGGAGCGCGCAAGGTGAGCAGCCAGCGGACCCGCCGGTGCCGCCGACTGAAGATGAGTTGGTGGCGGGTCTAGTTCTTTAGGTCGGCACGCCGACGAGTCGTCGTCTCGCGAAGGCGGCTTCGGCGCCGCGCCCTCTGGAGACCGGCGCCGCGAGTTCCATGATCGCCGCGCCCACTGGGTGGGTGCGGGGAGGCGGGACAGGCCCATTGAACCGGGCGCTTCTGGACATCCAGGCCATGCTCCGAGCCGAGGGCGATGCCATCAAGAACTGCACCAAGGCGTATCTGGCATCGCGAGAAGCTGTCCGGGTACGTTCCCTTCTTCTTTGTCTCTGCCTCTTGTTCTTCTCGGTGGGGGCGCGCCAGCGCACCCACTGGGTGTAGTCCCCGAGTGTCGAGCCGGCTGCTGAGCAGGCGGCTCGGAACTCTGATCGGCGAGTTCCAAGTACTAATACTTGTTTGAAATTTTGTCACAGGACTACCACAATCTTCGCATGACCACCTTCAATGCCAATGTCGAGGAGCTGGCCAAGCGGACCGCCAACTTGTCGGAAAGCCGAAGTGAGTCCTCTTCCTTCTCTGCGGGGGCACGCTGGCGCACCCGCGGGTTGTAGTCCCCGAGTTTCGGGCCGACTGCTGAGCAGTCAGGCCGGATCTCCTGGGCGACTTTTCTTTTTTCTATTGGTGACTCTTTCTTCACGGGGGCGCGCTGGCGCGCCCGTGGGCTGTAGTCCTCGCGAATCAAGCCGACTGCTGAGCAGTCGGGCCGGATCTCCTGGGCAACTTTTCTTCCTTGTTGGTAACTAACACCTTGTTCTCCTCCTTCTTTTGAAGTGGCCAACGCCGCCCTGCAGCAGCAGCTAGGCGAGGCCAACACCGCCCTGCACACCAAGGAGGAGGAGTGCGGCCAGCTGGCTGAGGAGCGCGACTGGCTGGCCACGTAGCTGGCGGAGCAGAAGGAGCTGCTCAAGAAGGCCCAGAAAGAGGCGAAGGACAAGGAGACCGCCCTCCTTGACGAATTCGCGTCCGAGCGCTCCTCCTGGACCGACAAGGAGGCGATGCTGTCCTCCGACTTCCATGAGATCGAGGATCTCGTCGACGGTGAGCCTCTCCTCACTTTTATTCTTTGAGCTTCCGGCTGTTGGTCGAGCCAGCTTCTAATCTCTAATTTGGCTCTTTGCCTTCCTGTCCTAGCAGACTTCTTCCCTGGCCACTCGGACGCCGCCAACCAGGCCATCGAGGCTGATCGTGAAGGGCGGAGGGCGGATGGCGCGAAGATCGCCGCTGACTCCCCCCGAACCCTTAACGAGCAGATCCTGAGCATTGAGGCTCGTCTTCGGCCGGCTCACCGGATGTTGCGCCGGCTTCAATGTGTCGGCGCCCAGGCGATCGCCGCCCTGTGGCCGGACATGCCGGCACCGCGCACCCCAAGTCAGACTGTCGACTGGCTGGAGGTAGCGATTGGCCGCCTTGAAGCCTGGAAGGGCTCTTCGGCCCGGGCTAGAGCGCGTCGGGCCTTAGAGTTTGTCAAGGTGTGGTATCCTAGGCTGAGTTGAGCCCAGCTAGCCACGTTCCGGCTAGAAGCTCTGGCGGAGTTGGCGGTCATGGAAGATGACCTCGTCAAGCGAGCGGCGTCGATCGCTGAGTACACTAACACCAGCGTCTTCGTCCCGGAGCGGGCTGAGAATGGCGACGAGGCGCTGCCCGAATGGTTCGGGATGAATCCGGCTGACGACGAGGATTCAGCGGAGGTAATCGACTCCAGTGGCGAGGAAGAAGGCGGGGCGGAGGAGGAAGGCGAAGGGGAGGTGCCGGAGGTCGGAGCGGATGGCCAGCCTAAGCTCGACCGCGCCTCCAACAATGAGCCACGCCCAACCGAGCCGGCTACCACTGGAGGCGACCAAGCGGAGACTTCCCAGCCGGCCGCTCCACCAGCCGGCGCCGCCGATTCCGCCGTTCCACCAAGCCCGCCTGCTGCTTCCTAGGCTGCACTTTACCTTTGTTTATACCTGCATATCGGTCTTGATGAACTTTGTTAAATTTGCATAATTCCACCCACGGGGTGTATCTTCAACTGTTGTTTGAAGATTGGCCAAGGGCCTTGCTATGTAAATATATTCCAAGTTCTATCTCTTCTTGCCTGTTGCTCTTTGGCTTTTTTCCCTTGCCGCCTTCCCTTGGTTGCCGTCTTGCCAGTCAGACAGCCGCTCTACGGACTGTTGCTAGATCAAGTACTTAGCTTCTTTTGGGAAGGCAAGTACTTAGCCATTTAGAGTTCTTTGGCAAGTTAAGTAGAACACGGCGAGCCGGCTGCTCAACAGTCGGTCATAAGAGGCGGGAAGCCGGCTTAGACTATGCCCATGCTTGTGTCCTTAGCCATTTTTCATATGGGCATCCTTTCTACCTTACTCCTGCCCACCGTCCAGTCACTCTGCGAGCTGCGGCTTCTGGCAGGAGATGGCTTAGGTGCCACACATTACTTGCCCGGCTGCAGGAAGCATTTCGTAGTGCAAGGCGGCAAGTCCCGGGCCGACTAGTCGGACCCGGTGCCAAGCGGCATAAAAAATAACACACTTATGGGCATGATTCTTATCATATAGATACAAGAGGGCAGCCCCCGAGCTCGTCTCGGGGGACCCGGGGTCTTCGTACTTAATACAAAAGGTAGCGTGGTACATACTGCTTTAACTGTAAAATCTTCGGAGGAGGTTTGCGTTCCACGGCCGTTCCGTCTCCTTGCCGGAGTCGTCCCTCTTCCGTGCTCGAGGCTTCTGAGCGTCGATCAGGTATTAGGAGTCGTTGCCTAGCACTTTGCTGATGACGAAGGGGCCTTCCCAAGGCGCTGAGAGCTTGTGATGAGCGGCTGTTTGCTGGATCAGCCGGAGCACAAGGTCTCCCTCTTGGAAAGATCTCGGCTTGACCTTCCGGTTATGATATCGGCGCAGGCTCTGCTGGTAGATGCTGGACCGACTGAGTGCTAATAGCCGGCCCTCTTCCAGCAGATCGACACCGTCTTGACGTGCTTCTTCCGCCTCCTCTTCGGTGTACATGGTGACTCGAGGGGAGTCGAACTCTATGTCCGTTGGGATGACGGCTTCGGCACCGTAGACGAGGAAGAAGGGCGTGAAGCCGGTTGACTTGTTTGGAGTTGTGCGCAGGCTCCAGAGGACGGCCGGCAGCTCGTCGAGCCAACAGCCGGCCGAACGCTCCAGAGGCTCGACCAGTCAAGGCTTGATGCCGGATAAGATGAGGTCGTTTGCTCGCTCTACTTGTCCGTTTGACTGCGGATGGGCAACGGACGCTAAGTCTAGTCTGATGCCATTCGTCGTGCAGAAACGGGCCAACGCGCCTTTGGCAAAGTTTGTGCCGTTGTCGGTGATGATGCTGTGCGGTATGCCGTATCTGATGGTGATGTCGGAGATGAAAGTCACAGAAGTCAGACCGTTTAGCTTCTTGATTGGTTTGGCCTCTATCCACTTGGTGAACTTGTCCACCGCGACAAGCAGATGGGTCATGCCGCTTCACACTGTTTTGAATGGTCCCACCATGTCCAGGCCCCAGACAGCTACTTGTCCGTTTGACTGCGGATGGGCAACGGACGCTAAGTCTAGTCTGATGCCCTTCGTCGTGCAGAAACGGGCCAACGTGCCTTTGGCAAAGTTTGTGCCGTTGTCGGTGATGATGCTGTGCGGTATGCCGTATCTGATGGTGATGTCGGAGATGAAAGTCACAGCAGTCGGACCGTTTAGCTTCTTGATTGGTTTGGCCTCTATCCACTTGGTGAACTTGTCCACCGCGACAAGCAGATGGGTCATGCCGCCTCACACTGTTTTGAATGGTCCCACCATGTCCAGGCCCCAGACAGCAAAGGGCCGGGCAATGGGAATAGTCTTGAGGGCAGAAGCCAGCTTATGTGGCTTGGAATGAAACTTCTGGCACCCTTTGCATTTTTGGACCAATTCCTTGGCATCTTCAAGAGCAATTGGCCAGAAGAAATCATGGCGGAAGGCTTTGGCGACGATTGCTCTTGAAGCCGCGTTGTAACGCCCCGGACACACCCGCCGGTGGTCGTTACTCCTGGCGGGATCTAGACTGGCCCCACAGATCAATACTAGTCTTTTCTGCGCACTTTGTCCTCACTCGTGCGCACCCGGGAGCAACTTCCCAATCGGTCACCCATCCTGACACTACTCCAAGCTAAGCACGCTTAACTTTGGAGTACTGTTCGAATGGGCTCCCAAAAAAGAAGGAATTCCTTATTGATATGAGTAGTCCATCATCCCTAATAAGCCAGGCTATCACATACACCCCCACTCAGAGGAACCGACGTCCTCGTCGGGCCATAGGAACGTTCCCTCTTGGCACATACGTCTGTGCTTCCAGTCCAGTACATGTGCCATGCCGTGTGCCACGACGGGTCACAACCGTCATGAACAACATGACCACGCACCTGTCCACAACCATCCGTGTAACCGCGAGGGTCGGCTCTGATACCAACTTGTAACGCCCCGGACAGACCTGCCGGTGGTCATTACTCCTGGCGGGATCTAGACTGGCCCCACAGATCAATACTAGTCTTTTCTGCGCACTTTGTCCTCACTCGTGCGCACCCGGGAGCAACTTCCCGGTCGGTCACCCATCCTGACACTACTCCAAGCTAAGCACGCTTAACTTTGGAGTTCTGTCCGAATGGGCTCCCAAAAAAGAAGGAATTCCTTATTGATATGAGTAGTCTTTCATCCCTAATAAGCCAGGCTATCACACGCGTGGTGGCCACATTCGCCTTGATGGATGTCTTTGAGAATCGCTTGGCCTTGCTCTGGCTCCACGTAGCGCTGGTAGACACCAGTGACACTGCGCCTCACGAGCTCTCTGTTGACAATGGTGTAGGCTGCTGCCCGACATTGCACTTGCCGGGCCAAGATCTCATTAGTTGGTAGCTCTTTGTTCACCAAAAAACTGAGGATGGGCTGGGCCCATGAAGGTGCTGCGACTTCTGCAACTGTCAGGACTGCAACTTGGACAAGGGCAGCTGGGCCGGCAGGCGGCGGGTTGGAGTCGGCAGCCGCTTTCTGTGTCGATGAAGTCTCCGGGCCGATTGGTGCAGTCCTCGGGCCGAGTTCTGAAGTCCCCGGGCTAGTCGCTGCAGTCCCTGGGCTGGGTTCTGAAGTCCCCGGGCTGGGTGCGACTACTGCGACCCCTGAGCCGTCCGTCAGAACTCCTGTGCCAGCTGATTGAGCTCTCAAGTCGGATCCGACTGCTTCAGGAGGAGCCAGCACGCAGATAGAATCTGACTCTAGTGATGGCTTGACAGACAGTTTGAGAAGGCGCTGAAGGGTGACGCCGGTTGGTATTGCTTGACGGGTGGAGCCGATTTGTGCCAGGTCGTCTGCTTGGTCGTTGTCGTTTCTTGGCACGTGGAGAAACTCGCATCCCTCAAAATATCCACTGAGTTGTTGTACGAGGAAGCGGTAGCTCGCCATGTTTGCATCTTTGGCGTCCCACTCGCCTGACGACTGCTGGACCACCAAGTCGGAGTCCCCATAGCACAGGATCCGGTGAATGCCGAGCTCTTTGGCAAGCCGGAGCCCGTGAATGAGTGCCTCGTATTCGGCGACGTTGTTGGAGGCGGCAAAGTGGAATTGCAGCACATATTTGAGCTTGTCGCCTTTGGGAGAGGTGAGGATGATGCCGCTCCCAAGCCAGTGCGCATTTTGGAGCCATCAAAATGCATCCGCCAATGGGTGGAGTCAGGCGCTGGCGCCAAGTACTGGGTCTCGGCCCAGTCGACGAGGAAGTCGGCCAGCACTTGTGACTTGATGGCGGTGCGAGGATGGTAGTAGATGGTGTAGGGGGCCATATCTATGGCCCATTTGGCCACTTGGCCCGAAGCATCCCGGCTTCCAATGATCTCGGCCAGTGGAGCTGTGCAGACCACAGTGATTGGATGCTCTTGAAAGTACGGTTTCATTTTTTGGCGGCAAAGTGCACACCGTAGCACATCTTCTGGTAGTGGGGGTAGTTTTGCTTAGAGGTCGACAGTACTTCGCTCAAATAATATACCGGTCTCTGGACAGGTAGGGCTTTGCCTTCCTCCTTGCGCTCTACCATGATGACTGTGCTGACCACTCGGCTGGTGGCGGTGATGTATAGGAGCATGGCCAGGACAGGTGGAGTAGTCAACATCTTCTTCAACTGGAGAAAAGCTTCGTCGGCCTTGTGGTTCCACTCGAAAAAAGTGGTCTACTTCCATGAGTTGGTATAGGGGGAGAGCCTTCTCGCCCAGCCGACTGATGAATCGGGTGATGGATGCCAAACAGCCGGTGAACTTCTGTACGTCCACCAGTCGGCTGGGTACTTCCATCCTCTCAATGGCCTTGATCTTCACAGGGTAGCATTCTATGCTGCGTTCGGAGACCAGGAAGCCAAGAAGCTGGTGGGCTGGTACCCCGAAGACGCATTTCTCTGGGTTGAGCTTGATTTGAAATTGGCGCAAATTCTCAAAGGTCTCCTCGAGGTCTTCTAGCAGCGTTCCACGCTTCTCCATCTTCACCACCACATCGTCCACGTAAACGTGGGCGTTTCTGCTGAGTTGCTTGAGGAGGCACTTCTGCATGCAACGTTGAAAGGTGGCGCCGACATTCCTCAAGCCGAACATCATAGTCAAGTAGCAGAAGTCTCCAAATGGCGTGATGAAGGCGGTCTTCAGTCTGTCAACCGGGTTCAACTTGATCTGGTGGTATCCTGAATATGCATCCAAAAAACTCAACAGCTCGCATCCGGCTGTCGAGTCTATTACTTGGTCGATTTTTGGTAAAGCAAACGGGTCCTTGGGGCATGCTTTGTTGAGGCTGGTGTAATCAATACACATATGCCACTGCTTGTTCTTCTTCAGCACAAGGACCGGGTTGGCCAACCAATCTGGAAAGAACACCTCCATGATGTAGCCGGCTGCCAGCAGCCGGGCAATTTCTTCTCCGACGACTCTTCTCTTCTCTTCTGATAGGCGGCGCAAGGCCTGCCTGATTGGCTTGGCATCAGACTGGACGTGTAATTTGTGCTCGGAGAAATCCATCGGGACACCTGGCATGTCTTTGGGGGACCATGCGAAGATGTCCCGATTCTCATGGAGCAAATCGACGAGCTCGCCTTCCTATTTGCTGTCGAGGTTTGTACCTATGACAACGTACCTCTCCGGGTGCTCTGGGTCCAAGGGTATCTTCTTTGTTTCTTTGGCCGGCTTGAACGAGCCCTCAGCTTCTGACTCCTTGGGATCGGGCGACATCTCTGGCTGCTTGCTTGCCATCACCACAACCTGGTCAAGGAGCCGCTTCTCAGCTGCGATCACGAGGGACTCGGCCAATCGACTACTCTCTGCTGCGCAGGCGGACGACTTCTTGTAGTCGCCAGTTATGGTCAGAATCCCCTTGGAACTTGGCATCTTCATCCTGAACTAGGCATAGTGGGGAACAACCATGAACTTGGCCAGGGCAGGCCAGCCAAGTAACGCATGGTATGGGCTCTCAAGGTCCACCACTTCAAACCATACTGACTCTCAGCGGAAATGATCTTTGTCTCCAAAGAGGACGTCTATCAGAATCTTGCCGATTGGTGAGCAGGAAAGGCCAGGAACTATGCCATGGAATACTGTCCGGCTGGGCTGAAGCTGCCTCTGTCTGATTCCTAATTTCTCCATGGTATCCTTGTATAGGATGTTAATGCTGCTGCCGCCGTCTATCAGGACTCGGGAGAAGCGAGCTGCTCGCTTGTCCGTGGCAAAGGTGGCGTCCAAAATCAGGGCATAGGAGCTGGGCTTAGGCATCACCTCTGGATGATCAGCTCTGCTCCAGCTAATGGGCTTTTCAGACCAATGCATGAATTCTGGGGTCTTTGACGCTACCGCATTTACTTCTTGTTGTTGCAGCCACCTGCTGCGTCGATCATCGGCCACACCGGTGAAGATGACATAGGATCCATGCTCTTATGGGTATTCGCCTTGTATTGCGCCGACTGGTCTGACCACCGGCTGCTGGGGGGAGGAGGAGGCGGCTGCCCAGCAGGCGGGGGTGGCATGAGGCCGTCTCCCTTGACGATCCTAGTGAGCCAGTGGCACTTCCGAGTGGTGTGGTTGGACGGCTTCGCACCACTATGGAATTTGCAGGGAGCATCCAAAGTCTGCTCATATGAGAAAGCCGGCAACCAGTTGGGCTTGCCGCCCTTCTGTCGTTTGGGCGGAGGCGGCCCTTCCGGCTGCTGGTCTTCGACTGTTGCCACCTGTCGGCTGGTGGAAGCCGGCTGCGTGGCCTTGCGCTTGTGGTCGTTCTGTTGTTGACGCCGACTGGCGTCTCCAGCCGGGCTTCGAGGAGCCTGAGGAGCCACCTTGCCAGTCGCACTAACTTGGATTTCCGCTTTCATGGAGGAGTCGGCCGTGGCATATTTGTCTGCTATGATCAGCAGCTCATAGAGGGTCTCTGGCTCGTCGCAGAGGAGCTTGTGCTTGAGGAGGGTGCCCTCTCGGCACCCGGCGGTGAAGTATTCGATGGCCTGCACCTTGTGCATGCCCTCACAGGAGTTACAAAGCTCGGCCCAGCGCGTGAGGTAGTCGCGAGTTGACTCGTTGGGGCCTTGCACGCACAAGGAAAGCTGACGAGGTTTGGGAGGCCACTTGTATGTGCTGGTGAAGTTGCGGACGAAGGCATCAGTGAGGTCGACCCAACTGTTGATGCTGCGGTGTAACGCTCTCTATGCGGCTATATCTCCTACATGTTGAAGCACGACTTAGAGGCATAACCGCATTGAAAGCAATGTTGCAAGTGAGGTAATCTTCACAACAACCCATGTAAATAAATAAAGGGGTAAAGTACATAGCTGGCTTACACTCGCCACGTCACACAATTACATAAATAAGTCATTACATTCATCCAATACACTCATGGTCCGACTACGGTACCAAAATAAAGATCAACCCCCAAATGCGACAAAGTCGCCGATCGCCCCAACTGGGCACCACTACTGATCATCTGTGAAAGACACATAGTAACGACGAGAGTCTTCATCGAACTCGCACTTGAGCTAAAGCGCATCGTCTGGAGCGGTACCATCGGTCCTTGCATCTGGTTTTGGAAGTAAACTGTGAGTCACGGGGACTCAGCAATCTCACACCCTCGCGATCAAGACTATTTAAGCTTATAGGTAAGGCAAGGTATGATGTGGAACTACAGCAAGCGACTAGCATATATGGTGGCTAACCTATTCGCAAAAGAGAGCGAGAAGAGAAGGCAAACGCACGGTCGAACAACTATGATCAAGAAGTGATCCTAGAACAACCTACGTCAAGCATTACTCCAACACCGTGTTCACTTCCCGGACTCCGCCGAGAAGAGACCATCACGGTTACACATGCGATTGGTGCATTTTAATTAAGTTATGTTTCATGTTATCTACAACCGGACATTAACAAATTCCCATCAGCCGATAACCGCGGGCACGGCTTTCGAAAGTTCAAATCCCTGCAGGGGAGTCCCAACTTAGCCCATCACAAGCTCTCACGATCAACGAAGGATATTCCTTCTCCCGAGGTATTTCGATCAGACTCGGCATCCCGGTTACAAGACATCCTCGACAGTGGTAAAACAAGTCCAGCAACACCGCCCGAATGTGCCGACAAATCTAGATAGGAGCTGCACATATCTCGTTCTCAGGGCACACTCAGATTGCCAAACTTCCGGTAGGCCAGCCCAGAGTTGCCCCTGGTGGCCACCGACGGCTGACGAGGTGGACCAACACTCAGAGGAGCACTGGCCCGGGGGGTTTAAATAAAGATGACCCTTGGGCTCCGGAAACCCAAGGGAAAGAGAGGCTAGGTGGCAAATGGTAAAACCAAGGTTGGGCATTGCTGGAGGAGTTTTACTCAAAGCGAACTGTCAAGGGGTTCCCATTATAACCCAACCGTGTAAGGAACGCAAAATCCGGCAACATAACATCGATATGACGGAAATTAGGGCGACAAGAGTGGAAAAAAACACTAGGCATAAGGCCGAGCCTTCCACCCTTTACCAAGTATATAGATGCATTAAGATAACAAGATAATATTGTGATATCCCAACAATAAACATGTTCCAACAAGGAACGATCTCCAATCTTCACCTGCAACTAGCAACGCTATAAGAGGGGCTGAGCAAAGCGGTAACATAGCCAAACAACGGTTTGCTAGGAAATGGTGGGTTAGAGGTTTGACATGGAAATTTGGGAGGCATGATAATCAAGTGGTAGGTATCGTAGCATAGGCATAGCAAAAGAGCGAGAATCTAGCAAGCAAAGATAGAAGTGATTTCGAGGGTATGGTCATCTTGCGTGCAAAGTACTCAGAGTTGTCTTGGTCCTCGTAAGCGAACTCAACGGGCTCCTCGTTCACGAACTCGTCTCCCGACTCTACCCAAGCAAGAACAACAATCAAAAGGAACACAATCAACCACGTGCAATGCTCAAGCAACATGATGCCAACATGGTATGATATGCGGGATGCGGTATGTGATGCCTATGCGGGATTTGGAAAGGAATGAATGAACCTGGCCTCAACTTTGAAATCCAAGAGAGCCACTGGAAAGGTGAGGTGATTTCGGTTGAAATCGATATAAAGATCACCGGAATCGGATGCACGGTTTGGAAATGGCAAGCAAAACAAATATGACACTGGTCTGCGATAATCAGCAAGTGATCAACTAAATGCATCAAGATAAATATGCTAACTCACTCAAACATGACAACAAAATACATGGAAGGGATCCACTCATGAAGCTTGACAAAATATGAACACTGAGCTACGGCTAATTCATCCATTAACAGATACAAACAAGCATGGCAAAAGTGCAAATGATAACAGGTTTCAGACTTTGTGAAATTAACACAAGTCTGGAATTTATCATCAGGAAGCAATCTTTAGAGCATGAAACCTACATGCTACGGGAACTTAACATGGCAAAGCAAGGAATGGCATGAAGCTACTCTAAACACATAACAAAAGTACCTCAGTGACCTTGAGCCAAAAGGGATCAGAAAATACAATTGCAAGCATGTGGACATAGCAAAAAACATAAACAGATTCAGACTTAGTGAAAAAACTGGAGCATGCAAATCAGTCAATGAGTAGGCATGTTTACGAGCTCGATGCACTCACTACAGAGCATTGCACGACAATATAAGCATACACCCATGAAGAAGACATGGCATAGAAGCTAGACATGGCAAGAACAACAACATAGCATGCACAGATCAATAGCAACATCCTCGGCAAAATCGCTAAACATGTCAACAATCTGCCAGGATCATTTTATAGCAAAAGTGGAGCTCGATTGACTCAAGCTAGGGTGCTCCATAAATGCAAACAAAGACATGGATGGATAGAGCACCACAATATTAACAAAACATCCTTACTGATCATCCTCAAAAGAGGCACGGATCACTAGAAACAACATGGACATATGGCACAAAAGCAAAAACAGGACGAGGACTTAGTGAAATTCTAAGTCCCTGAAATCAGCATCAACGATTACGCTACTTTGGATTCTTGTGCTAGTCACCACAAATATCACAAAAATACATGGCAAGCACCTCTGTAAATATGGCATGGCATTCTACAAAACACATGTAGAGCTCAGGATCATAACATGCACACATTAATCATGCCAAAAATGACAAAAGGCCATTTGCTGAAATAGATCTGACAAATTCATCACATAGCCCTCTTCCAACAGCATTTCGGGCATCAAGATGAGATCAAATGAAAATGATGCACCGAAATAAAATGATGTACTCGTCGATACGAACATTTTGATATGCTACACGCACGAATCGGAGCTACGGATGCAGAGTTATGGCATGCGGAAAATGCTAAAAATTAGGGTTACGGGAAGAAAAAGTCAACCGAGGAGATGTCCCAGATCTGGATCTGGCACGGGTTACGACGCCGGAGTTGGAGCTCGGGTCGCCGGACTTGAGGACGAACTCGCCGGAGATGGGGACGGCGAGATCCGGCGACGAGGGGCAACGAGGGGCCGTGGAGGAGGAGGTGGGCGTGCGGCGGGGTCGGCGGTCGCCGGCCAGGGCGCGGCAGGGCGCCGGGCAGCGATGTCGGCGGCCGGCCGGCGCAGCGGCGCAGCGAGGCGGCGGCCGACGCGGGCGAGGAGGCGCGGGCGGCGCAGCAGTCGGGCGCGGGCGACGGGGAGGCGACGCGCGGGAGGCGGCGGCTCGGGCCGGGGGGGCCCCGCCTGGGCCGGGGCGGGCCGGCGCGGGCGAGGCGGCGATGTGGTCTCCCCGGGACAGGTGGCAGCTCCGGGTTGGTCGGCGGAGGCGGCGGACGTGTCCGGTTGCGGCCGGACGTGTCCGATGGCGCGCGAGGTGATTTTCTAGGGTTTGGGAGGAGGGGATTCGGGATTTTTGAGGAGGGGTCTATATATAGGGGTAGAGGGAGCTAGGAAGCTCCAAATGAGGTGCGGTTTGCGGCCACGCGATCGTGATCGAACGCTCTAGACGATGGGTGAGGTTTTGGTGGGGTTTGGGCCAAATTGGAAGGGTGTTGGGCTGCAACACACACGAGGCCTTTTCGGTCCCTCGGTTAACCGTTGGAGTATCAAACGAAGTCCAAATGGCACGAAACTTGACAGTCGGTCTACCGATAGTAAACCAAGGCTGCATGACAAGTCTTGGTCCAATCTGAAAACATTTAACCCCCACACACGAAAAGAGGTAGAAAGGACCTCCAGAGGACATAGGAGCGTCGGAATGCAAAACGGACAACGGGGAAAATGCTCGGATGCATGAGATGAACACGTATGCAAATGCAATGCACATGATGACATGATATGAGATGCATGACAAAGACAAAACACACGGAGACAAAAACCCGACAAGGAGGAAATAAATAACTTAGTGCCAGAAACGACAAGAGTTGGAGTACAGATAAGGTAAATTACATCCGGGGTGTTACAACACTCCACCACTACGAATGGATCTCGTCCCGAGATCTAGGACTAGAAAAACTCTGGGTACTAAGAACGGAGGTGATCCTCGTGTTCCCAGGTGGCTTCACGGTCGGAATGATGTGACCACTTGACTTTGAGGAATTTGATTGACTTGTTGCGAGTCTTGCGCTCAGTTTCTTCAAGGATAGCAACGTGGTGCTCACGATAAGAAAGGTCTTCTTGGAGATCAATGTCTTCGAAGTTGACGGTGCGGTCAGGGGTCTTGAAGCACTTGCGGAGTTGAGAGACATGAAACACGTCGTGCACATTTGCAAAGTTGGAGGGAAGCTTGAGTTGATAGGCGAGATCGCTTCTCTTGCTGGCGATCTTGAAAGGACCCACGTATCTAGGGGCAAGCTTCCCTTTGATACCGAAGCGACGAGTAACTTTCATTGGAGAGACGGGGAGGTAAACATGGTCTCCGATCTCGAAAGCCAAATCACGATGCTTACTATCATAGTGGCTCTTTTGGCGCGATTGCGCTGCTTTGAGGTTATCACGAATGACTTTGCACATCTCTTCTGCCTCTGTAATCAAGTCATTTCCAAGAAGTTGACGTTCACAAGATAATATTGTGATATCCCAACAATAAACATGTTCCAACAAGGAACGATCTCCAATCTTCACCTGCAACTAGCAACGCTATAAGAGGGGCTAAGCAAAGCGGTAACATAGTCAAACAACGGTTTGCTAGGACATGGTGGGTTAAGGTTTGACATGGAAATTTGGGAGGCATGATAAGCAAGTGGTAGGTATCGTAGCATAGGCATAGCAAAAGAGCGAGCATCTAGCAAGCAAAGATAGAAGTGATTTCGAGGGTATGGTCATCTTGCGTGCAAAGTACTCAGAGTTGTCTTGGTCCTCGTAAGCGAACTCAACGGGCTCCTCGTTCACGAACTCTTCTCCCGGCTCTACCCAAGCAAGAACAACAAGAAAAAGGAACACAATCAACCACGTGCAATGTTCAAGCAACATGATGCCAACATGGTATGATATGCGGGATGCGGTATGTGATGCCTATGTGGGATTTGGAAAGGAATGAATGAACCTGGCCTCAACTTGGAAATCCAAGAGTGCCACTGGAAAGGTGAGGTGATTTCAGTTCAAATCGATATAAAGATCACCGGAATTGTATGCACGGTTTGGAAATGGCAAGCAAAACAAATATGGCACCGGTCTGCGATAATCAGCAAGTGATCAACTAAATGCATCAATATAAATATGCTACCTAACTCAAACATGACAAGAAAATACATGGCAGGGATCCACTCATGAAGCTTGAGAAAAAATGAACAATGAGCTATGGCTAATTCATCCATTAACAGATTAAAACAAGCATGCAAAAGTGCAAGTGATAACAGGTTTCAGACTTTGTGAAATTAACACAAGTCTGGAATTTATCATCAGGAAGCAATCTTTAGAGCATGAAAACTACATACTACGGGAACTTAACATGGCAAAGAAAGGCATGGCATGAAGCTACTCTAAACACATAATAAAATTCCCTTCGTGACCTTGAGCCAAAAGGGATCAGAAAATACAATTGCAAGCATGTGAACATAGCAAAAAACATAAACAGATTCAGACTTCGTGAAAAACTGGAGCATGCAAATCAGTCAACGAGTAGGCTTGTTTACGAGCTCGATGCACTCACTACAGAGCATTGCATGACAATATAATCATACACCCATGAAGAAGACATGGCATAGAAGCTAGACATGGCAAGAACAACAACATAGCATGCACGGATCAATAGCAACATCTTCGGCAAAATCGCTAAACATGTCAACAATCTGCCAGGATCATTTTATAGCAAAAGTGGAGCTCGATTGACCGAAGCTAGGGTGCTCCATAAATGCAAACAAAAACATGGATGGATAGAGCACCACAATATTAACAAAACATCCTTACTGATTATCCTCAAAAGACGCACAGATCACTAGGAAACAACATGAACATATGACACAAAAGAAAAAACAGGACAAGGACTTAGTGAAATTCTAAGTCCCTGAAATCAGCATCAACGATTACGCTACTTTGCATGCTTGTGCTAGTCACCACAAATATCACAAAAATACATGGCAAGCACCTCTGTAAAGATGGCATGGCATTCTACAAAACACATGTAGAGCTCAGGATCATAGCATGCACACATTAATCATGGCAAAAATGACAAAATGCCATTTGCTGAAACAGATCTGACAAATTCATCACATAGCCCTCTTCCAACAGCATTTCGGGCATCAAGATGAGCTCAACTGAAAATGATGCAATGAAACGAAATGATGTACTCGTCGAGGCGAACATTTTGATATGCTACACGCACGAATCGGAGCTACGGATGCAGAGTTATGGCTTGCAGAAAAATGCTAAAAATTAGGGTTACGGAAGAAAAAGTCAACCGAGGAGGTGTCCCAGATCTGGATCTGGCGCGGGTTACGATGTTCGCCAGAATTGGAGCTCGGGTCGCTGGACTTGAGGACGAACTCGCCGGAGATGGGGACGGCGAGATCCGGCGACGAGGGGCGACGAGGGGCCGCGGAGGAGCATTCGGGCGCGGACGGCGGGGAAGCGACCCGCGGGAGGCGGCTGCTCGGGCCGGGGGGGGGGGGGCGCCTGGGCCCAGGCGGGCCGGCGCGGGCGAGGCGGCGATGTGGTCTCCCCGGGACAAGTGGCGGCTCCGGGTTGGTCGGCGGAGGCGGCGGACGTGTCCGGTTGCGGCCGGACGTGTCCGATGGCGCGCGAGGTGATTTTCTAGGGGTTGGAAGGAGGGGATCCGGGATTTTCGAGGAGGGGTCTATATATAGGGGTAGAGGGAGATAGGAAGATCCAAATGAGGTGCGGTTTGCAGCCACGCGATCATGATCGAACACTCTAGACGATGGGAGAGGTTTTGGTGGGTTTTGGTCCAAATTAGAAGGGTGTTGGGCTGCAACACACACGAGGCCTTTTCGGTCCCTCGGTTAACCGTTGGAGTATCAAACGAAGTCCAAATGGCATGAAACTTGACATGCGGTCTACCGGTAGTAAACCAAGGCCGCATGACAAGTCTCGGTCCAATCCGAAAACGTTTAACCCCCACACACGAAAAGAGGTAGTAAGGACCACCGGAGGACATAGGAGCGTCGGAATGCAAAACGGACAACGGGGAAAATGCTCGGATGCATGAGACGAACACGTATGCAAATGCAATGCACATGATGACATGATATGAGATGCATGACAAAGACAAAACACACGGAGACAAAAACCTGACAACGAGAAAACAAAATAACCTAGTGCCGGAAACGGCAAGAGTTGGAGTACAGATAAGGTAAATTACATCCGGGGTGTTACATGCGGGGCTTCAAGCTGTTCAGCCAAGTCCGGGCCATGCCCTGGAGCATGAGCGGAACATACTTCATGGCAACACGCTTGTTGCCGTTTGCTATGCTGACTGCTGTGGAGTAGCCAACCAGCCAATCTTCTGGCTTCACAGAGCCGGTGTATTTGGGCATGTCTCTTGGGAGTGTGAACCCTCTGGGAAAGGCTCGTCTCGAATGCGAGGGCTGAAGCACGGCGGGCCTAGCTCATCTTCTTCTTCAAGCGCAAGGGATCGGTGGAGACGGTAGATCCGGTGGCGGTCATCATTCTCTCCGACTCCATCTTGGCGGCCAAGACGGTCGTCGAGCGTCAGGTGGTCAATAGGCGGTGGGGAGACTCGCCTTTCCCTGCGAGGGGGGGGAGGCGGACAGTCGTCCCGTCGTTCCACTGCTCTTGGGCGGCCCTCTTGGTCGCGCTCTATGGTCATATGAGTCTGACTGCGGCTAGCAGCCGGCTCCTTGTCTTTTCTTCCACGGACGCCACCGGTCGGCGTCCGAGATGTCACACCGTGGTCTCGCGGGGGTGTAGGTCATCATTCTGCCGTCGCAGTGCGTCGGTGCGGCAGCCGGCCTCGTTCTACTCGGCAGCCGCGTCGAGGAGCCTCTGAACGTGCTCCGCCATCAGGCGACGCTCCTCGCCCTCGAACTTGTCCAGCTCGTCTGCTGCCGCTTGGGCAGCTCGGATGTTTTTCGCCGGCGTGGCATAGATGGGGCGATCTGCCCTGAACAGGTTGGCGATGGCCACGCCGTGCTGCTAGACTATGCCAAGGTGACTGGGCCCGACGGGAGCCGGCGTGCCGCCAACAGCGCGGTCCATCTCGCGCTGATAGGCCTCCGACAGGCATCTCACGCTGGCCAGCTTCTTGGCGCCTTCGACAAGCTGAAGGCAGCGCGCCTCCAGCGTCTCCGCGTCGGCGTCTTCGGGAATGGGCGCGGTCAGGTCTTGTAGTGCCGCATCAAGCGGGTCGCGAGCACCTCCGTCGGAGTGCTCGCCGTGACCGATGACAAGTACCTCCGTGACAGTGCTTCCGCTGCTCTCCGCGCGAGGGAGCGGCTCGTCATTGACCACCACGTTGGTGGGGAACGTGTCGAGCGACGCGGTGTCAGAGTCGAGCAGCATCGGGTCGGTGGAGCCTTGATACGTCTCCAACGTATCTATAATTTTTGATTGCTCCATGCTACTTTATCTACTGTTTTGGACTATATTGGGCTTTATTTTCCACTTTTATATTATTTTTGGGACTAACCTATTAACCGGAGGCCCAGCCCAGAATTGCTGTTTTTTGCCTATTTCAGTATTTCGAGGAAACAGAATATCAAACGGAGTCCAAACGGAATGAAACCTTCGGGAACGTGATCTTCTCACTGAACGTGATCCAGCAGACTGGGACCCTACTCCAAGAAGTTTCCGGGGAGGTCACGATGGTGGAGGGCACCCCCCTGGGCGCGCCCCCTGCCTCGTGGGCCCCTTGGAGCTCCACCGACGTGATCCTTCCTCCTATATATACCTATGTACCCCCATTAGACCAGAGGGAGCCAAAAACCTAATTCCACCGCCGCAACTTCCTGTATCCACGAGATCCCATCTTGGGGCCTGTTCCGGAGCTCCGCCGGAGAGGGCATCCATCACGGAGGGCTTCTACATCAACACCATAGCCCTTCCGATGAAGTGTGAGTAGTTTACTTCAGACCTTTGGGTCCATAGCTAGTAGCTAGATGGCTTCTTCTCTCTTTTTGGATCTCAATACAATGTTCTCCCCCTCTCTCGTGGAGATCTATTCGATGTAATCCTCTTTTTGCGGTGTGTTTGTTGAGACCGATGAATTGTGGGTTTATGATCCAACTTATCTATGAATAATATTTGAATCTTCTCTGAATTCTTTTATGTATGATTGAGTTATCTTTGCAAGTCTCTTCGAATTATCCATTTGGTTTGGCCAACTAGATTGGTAGTTCTTGCAATGGGAGAAGTGCTTAGCTTTGGGTTCAATCTTGTGGTGTCCTTACTCAGTGACAGAAAGAGTTGCAATGAACGTATTGTATTGTTGCCATCGAGGATAACAAGATGGGGTATTTATCATATTGCATGAATTTATTCCTCTACATCATGTCATCTTGCTTAAGGCGTTACTTTGTTTTTAACTTAATACTCTAGATGCATGCTGGATAGCGGTCGATGAGTGGAGTAATAGTAGTAGATGCAGGCAGGAGTCGGTCTACTTGTCACGGACGTGATGCCTATATACATGATCATACCGAGATAACCTCATAACTATGCTCAATTCTATCAATTGCTCAACAATAATTTGTTCACCCACCGTAGAATATCTATGCTCTTTAGAGAAGCCACTAGTGAAACCTATGGCCCCCGGGTCTATTCTCATCATATCATTCTCCATTACTTTATTTTACTTGTTTTGCTTTTACTTTTAACTTTGCGTCTTTATACCAAAAATACCAAAAATATTATCTCTATCAGATCTCACTCTCGTAAGTGACCGTGAAGGGATTGACAACCCCTAAGTGTTGGTTGTGAGTTGCTACCGTTTTGTGCAGGTACGAGGGACTTGCGCGTGACCTCCTACTGGATTGATACCTTGGTTCTAAAAACCTGAGGGAAATACTTACGCTACTGTGCTACATCACCCCCTCCTCTTCGGGTAAAACCAACGCTAGCTCGAGACGTAGCAAGAAGGATTTCTGGCGCCGTTGTCGGGGAGGCCTACGCCAAGTCAAGTCAAGATTTACTCTCCCGTCAACGAGCCATTTCTGGCACCGTTGCCGGGGAAGCCTACGCAAAAGTCAACATACCAAGTACCCATCACAATCTCTATCTCTCGCATTACATTATTTGCCATTTGCCTCTCGTTTTCCTCTCCCCCACTTCACCCTTGCCGTTTTATTCGCCCTCTCTTTCCCTTTGCCTTTTGTTTGCTCGTGTGTTAGTTTGCTTGCTTGTTCGTCACGATGGCCTTACCTAATTTTGGTGATCTTCACCTTAAAAGGCTAGAAGATATCGAAAACGATGTCAGGAAGTTTATGGTCTTGCAATTTGAGCATAATAATTTCTTTAGAAACGAGCTTAAGGAACAAAAGAGTTTTATGAGTTATATGAATAAAGAGCTCGATGATATGTCCAAAGAATTTGATGGTGTAAGAGCCCAAATTGCTCATCTTGAAAAAATGACCGCTGAAATTTCGGATATGCAAGCCACCTTAGTCAATAAGATGGCCGCTAAACCGAATTCCTATGAAAATCAAGATGAAGATCTGAAAGTTATTGATGTGTCCCCTATTAAATCGTTGTTTTGCAATGTGAATCTTGATGAATCTGATTATGATCTTCCCTTATCTAGAAGGCGTTCTAAGAATTCTGAGTTTTTAGATCCTGATGATGAAATTGATAAAAAAGGGATTGAAAGAAATAAAAATCTAGATATTGCTAAACCCACTATTTTGGATCTCAAGGAATTTAACTATGGAAACTGCTCTTTAATTGATTTTATTTCCTTGCTGCAATCCGTGTTAAATTCTCCTCATGCTTATAGTCGAAATAAGGCCTTTACCGAACACATTGTTGACGCCTTAATGCAATCTTATGAAGAAAAGCTTGAGTTGAAAGTTTCTATCCCTAGAAAACTCCATGATGAGTGGGAACCTACAATTAAGATTAAAATGAAAAATTATGAGTTTTATGCTTTGTGTGATTTGGGTGCTAGTGTCTCTACTATCCCCAAAGCTTTGTGTGATTTGCTAGATTTCCGTTACTTTGATGATTGCTCTCTAAACTTGCATCTTGTGGATTCCACTATTAAAAAGCCTATGGGAAGAATTAATGATGTTCTTATTGTTGCAAATAGGAATTATGTGCCCGTAGATTTTATCGTTCTTGATATAGATTGCAATCCTTCATGTCCTATTATTCTTGGTAGACCTTTCCTTAGAACGATTGGTGCAATTATTGATATGAAGGAAGGGAATATTAAATTCCAATTTCCCTTAAAGAAGGGAATGGAACACTTTCCTAGAAATAAAATAAAATTACCATATGAATCTATCATGAGAGCCACTTATGGATTGCCTACCAAAGATGGCAATACCTAGATCAATCAATGCCTAGCTAGGGGCGTTAAACGATAGCGCTTGTTGGGAGGAAACCCAATTTTATTTTGTGTTTTTTGTTTTTGGGTCTGTTTAGGAATAAATAATCCATCTAGATTCTGTTTATATGTGGTTTTATCTTTTAATTAGTGTTTGTGCCAAGTTAAACCTATTAGATCTTCTTGGAAGATCGTTATTTGATCTTGCTGTAATTTCCAGAATCTTTGCGCTCAGTGCCCGAATTGTAAAAAATCACCAGAACATGATAAAATAGTGATTCCAATTGCTGCTGATCAACAAACAAATTGCCCAGGTCGTCTAATTTTGGTAGAATTGTTTGGGTTCCAGAAGTTTGCGTTAGTAACTGATTACTACAGACTGTTCTGTTTTTGAAAGATTCTGTTTTGCGTGTGTTGTTTGCTTATTTTGATGAATCTATGGCTAGTAAACTAGCTTATAAACCATAGAGAAGTTGGAATACAGTAGGTTTAACACCAATACAAATAAATAACAAGTTCACTACAGTACCTTAAAGTAGTCTTTTGTTTTCTTTCTCTAACGGAGCTCACGAGATTTCTATTGAGTTTTGTGTTGTGAAGTTTTCAAGTTTTAGGTGAATTATTTTGATGGATTATGGAACAAGGAGTGGCAAGAGCCTAATCTTGGGGATGCCCATGGCACCCCCAAGATAATCCAAGGACACCAAAAAGTCAAAGCTTGGGGATGCCCCGGAAGGCTTCCCCTCTTTCGTCCACTTCCATCAGTAATTTACCTGGAGCTATATTTTTATTCACCACATGATATGTGTTTTGCTTGGAGCGTCTTGTATTATTTGTGTCTTTGCTTGTTAGTCTACCACAATCATCCTTGCTGTACACACCTTTTGAGAGAGCCATGTATGAATTGAAATTTGTTAGTTTACTCTATGTGCTTCACTTATATCTTTTTGAGCGTGATAATTTTTGCTCTACTGCTTCACTTAGATCTTTTAGAGCACGGTGGTGGTTTGTTTTAAAGAAACTTGATCTCTCATGCTTCACTTAGATTATTTTGAGAGTCGTTAATAGCATGGTAATTTGCTTAATGTTAATATACTTGGTATTCAAGATATGTGAAACTTTCTTTTTAGTGGGTTGAATACTAAGATAAGTTTGATGCTTGATAATTGTTTTGAGATATGGAGGTGATAATATTATAGTCGTGCTAGTTGATTAGTTGTGAATTTGAGAAATACTTGTTTTGAAGTTAGCAAGTCCCGTAGCATGCACGTATGGTTAAAGTTGTGTAACAAATTTGAAGCATGAAGTGTACCTGGCTTGTGCATCCTTATGAGTGGCGGTCGGGGACGAGCGATGGTCTTTTCCTACCAATCTATCCTCCTAGGAGCATGCGCGTAGTACTTGATTTTTGATGACTTCTAAATTTTTGCAATAAGTATATGATTTCTTTTGACTAATGTTGAGTCCATGGATTATACGCACTTTTACCTTTCCGCCATTTGCTAGCCTCTTCGGTACCGTGTATTGCCCTTTCTCACATTGAGAGTTGGTGCAAACTTCGCCGGCGCATCCAAACCCCGAGATATGATACGCTCTTTCACACATAAACCTCCCTATATCTTCCTCAAAACAGCCACCATACCTACCTATCATGGCATTTCCATAGCCATTCCGAGATATATTGCCATGCAACTCCCACCATCATCATCATCATGACATGCTTTACTTTTGTCATATTGCCATTGCATGATCTTGTAGTTGACATCGTATTTGTGGCAAAGCCACCATGCATTATTTTTCATACATGTCACTCTTGATTCATTGCACCATCCCGGTACACCGCCGGAGGCATTCATATAGAGTCATATCTTGTTCTAGTATCGAGTTGTAATCATTATGTTGTAATCAATAGAAGTGTGATGATCATCATTATTAGAGCATTTCCCAATCAAAAAAAAATAGAAAGGCCAAAAAGAAAAAAAGAAAGGCCCAAAAAAAAGAGAAAATAAAAAGGGCAATGCTACTATCTCTTTTTCCACACTTGTGCTTCAAAGTAGCACCTTGTTCTTCATGTAGTGAGTCTCATAAGTTGTCTTGTTCATACTAGTGGGAATTTTTCATTATAGAACTTGGCTTGTATATTCCAACGATGGGCTTCCTCAAAATGCCCTAGGTCTTCATGAGCAAGCAAGTTGGATGGACACCCACTAGTTTTCTTTTGTTGAGCATTCTTAGCTCTAGTGCATCCGTTGCATGGCAATCCCTACTCCTTGCATTAACATCAATTGATGGGCATCTCCATAGCTCATTGATTATCCTCATTGATGTGAGACTTTCTCCTTTTTTGTCTTCTCCACACAATCCCCATCATCATATTCTATACCACCCATAGTGCTACGTCCATGGCTCGCGCTCATGTATTGCGTGAAGGTTGAAAAAGTTTGAGATTATTTGAGTATGAAACAATTGCTTGGCTTGTCATCGGGGGTATAGAAGTTGGGAACATCTTTGTGTGACGAAAATGAAGCATAGCCTAACTATATGATTTTGTAGGGATGAACTTCCTTTGGCCATGTTATTTTGAGATGACATAATTGTTTGATTACTATGCTTGAAGTATTATCATTTTTTATGTCAATATGAACTTTTGTCTTGAACCTTTCGGATCTGAATATTCATACCATGATTAAGAAGATTTACATCGAAATTATGCCAAAGTATCACTCCGCATCAAAAATTCTCTTTTTATCATTTACCTACTCGAGGAAGAGCAGGAATTAAGCTTGGGGATGCCTGATACGTCTCCAACGTATCTATAGTTTTTGATTGCTCCATGCTAATTTATCTACTGTTTTGGACTATATTGGGATTTATTTTCCACTTTTATATTATTTTGGGACTAACCTATTAACCGGAGGCCCAGCCCAGAATTGCTGTTTTTTTGCCTATTTCAGTATTTCGAGGAAACAGAATATCAAACGGAGTCCAAACAGAATGAAACCTTCGGGAACGTGATCTTCTCACCGAACGTGATGCAGGAGACTTGGACCCTACTCCAAGAAGTTTCTGGGGAGGTCACGAGGGTGGAGGGCACCCCCCTGGGCGCGCCCCCTGCCTCGTGGGCCCCTCGGAGCTCCACCGACGTGCTCCTTCCTCCTATATATACCTATGTACCCCCATTAGACCAGAGGGAGCCAAAAACCTAATTCCACCGCCGCAACTTCCTGTATCCACGAGATCCCATCTTGGGGCCTGTTCCGGAGCTCCGCCGGAGAGGGCATCCATCACGGAGGGCTTCTACATCAACACCATAGCCCTTCCGATGAAGTGTGAGTAGTTTACTTCAGACCTTTGGGTCCATAGCTAGTAGCTAGATGGCTTCTTCTCTCTTTTTGGATCTCAATACAATGTTCTCCCCCTCTCTCGTGGAGATCTATTCGATGTAATCCTCTTTTTGCGGTGTGTTTGTTGAGACCGATGAATTGTGGGTTTATGATCCAACTTATCTATGAATAATATTTGAATCTTCTCTGAATTCTTTTATGTATGATTGAGTTATCTTTGCAAGTCTCTTTGAATTATCCATTTGGTTTGGCCAACTAGATTGGTAGTTCTTGCAATGGGAGAAGTGCTTAGCTTTGGGTTCAATCTTGTGGTGTCCTTACTCAGTGACAGAAAGAGTTGCAATGAACGTATTGTATTGTTGCCATCGAGGATAACAAGATGGGGTATTTATCATATTGCATGAATTTATTCCTCTACATCATGTCATCTTGCTTAAGGCGTTACTTTGTTTTTAACTTAATACTCTAGATGCATGCTGGATAGCGGTCGATGAGTGGAGTAATAGTAGTAGATGCAGGCAGGAGTCGGTCTACTTGTCACGGACGTGATGCCTATATACATGATCATACCGAGATAACCTCATAACTATGCTCAATTCTATCAATTGCTCAACAATAATTTGTTCACCCACCGTAGAATATCTATGCTCTTTAGAGAAGCCACTAGTGAAACCTATGGCCCCCGGGTCTATTCTCATCATATCATTCTCCATTACTTTATTTTACTTGTTTTGCTTTTACTTTTAACTTTGCGTCTTTATACCAAAAATACCAAAAATATTATCTCTATCAGATCTCACTCTCGTAAGTGACCGTGAAGGGATTGACAACCCCTAAGCGTTGGTTGCGAGTTGCTACCGTTTTGTGCAGGTACGAGGGACTTGCGCATGACATCCTACTGGATTGATACCTTGGTTCTCAAAGACTGAGGGAAATACTTACGCTACTGTGCTACATCACCCCCTCCTCTTCGGGGAAAACCAACGCTAGCTCAAGACGTAGCAAGCCTACGGACTCCAAGTCCACAGATGGCTCGCTGGCAACGTGGAGTTGGTCGAGGAGGCCCGCGAGGAGGCTCTCGGGGTCGCCTGTGCCCGCGTCGGATGCGGGTTCATCAGAGAGGCGGACCTTGCCGACAAGATTGGCGAGGCAACTGGCCGCGCAGGTGATTTCCATGCCAAGCAGCGCGTCAGCGCAGACTACGTCTGGCGTGACGGGCTGGCTGCGCTCGCCAGGGAGAAAAAGGGTTCCCGTCCAGAACAGGTCTCCGGATGACGGTGCACCTTGCCCCATGATGGGCGCCAAATGTCGGGGTTGGGTGCGACATATGCCAAAGGATGGCTTATCATGGTGGGAGTGAGTAGAACGTCGCCGGTGCTCGGAAGCCGGACACGAACGCCGGCGTACTTTTCCCAGGTTTGGGGCTCTCCTAGGAGATAACACCCCTAGTCCTGCTCTACGGGGTCTCCGCATCATCACTAAGGCAAAGTGAGTACAAGGGCGCTCCTCGAGTTGTATGCTGGAGGTAGGAGAAGGCAAGGCTAGCTTTCTCCTTCCTATATCTCTCGTCTAGTTCTAATGGGTCCGAACCCTTTGCATGGGTGCCCTGGGGGGTTATATAGGCCTACCCCCAGGGGTACAAGGGTAATATGACTGCGCGCAGGCCCAGTCGTCAGTCTCCCCGGCCGCCGACTTCTCCGCCGACTGCTGGGGCCTGCTGATCGGGGGGGCCCACCGACTGGTCTGGTACGGAGCCGACAGGCTGTACCCGCCGCTTGGGGGTCTTGCCGGCTGCTGATCACTGTGCCGCGCTTCTAATGACGCATGTGTCGGATTTTGGGTACCGGCAGACCCTTGAGGTTCAAACACTGGGGTGCGCGCGGAGATCTCTCCCCTACCGATGTACGTCCAATCTCCTCGCGTGATCTAAGCTGGAAACAACGAACAACACGAGGGACACGAGGTTTATACTGGTTTGGGCCACCGTTGTGGTGTAATACCCTACTCCAGTGTGTGGTGTGGTGGATTGCCTCAGGGGCTGATGACGAACAGTACAAGGGAAGAACAGCCTCGCAAGAGGTGTTCTTGAGCTGGTGCGATGAACTGCTAGGATGAGTTCAGTCGCCTCTCTCTCTCTCTCTCTGCTAGGGTTCTACCAGATTTTTGGGTGTCTTCTAGATGTCTTCTCGATGTCTTCTCCGTGTCTTCTCGATGTCTTCTCCGTGTCTTCTCGATGTCTACTCTGTGGTGGCTAGCTCTATTTATAGAGGCCCTGGGCCTCTCCCCAAATAATGAGCGGAAAGGGCGCCAACAATTGGCCATTTTGAAGGGGAACATATAGTACAAGTTATCCTGACCAAAGGTGGTCTTCGGCTGCCAAAAGCACTGGTGATGACGCCGTCTTGGGCTCCACGGTGACCTCCGTCCTGCCGCTCTGCTAGTCTTGGTCTTGTTGCACGGGAATGGCAACCTTTGCCCGATGCCTTGGCCTGTGCTTGCCCCCTTAGCACCAAAGGGAAACAAGGAAACTGCGCAGGCCAGCGCCCGCCTGGTCTCGATCATCATGGCTTGCGTCACGGGTTCCTCGCGAGGTACCCCTGCCTTCTCGCGAGCCTGCCTGATGAGGCTACCTCTGAGGAAACTTTCCGTCGTCCGCCCCGCGAGGCTTGGCCCCTCGCGAGGGTCTTGAGCTTGAGCTGATGAAGATGGGCCGCGCTGGGCCCCCACTTGAGCCACGCTGCAGGCCACATGCAGGCAAGTCTGGGGACCCCCGTTCCCAGAACCCCGATAGTAGCCCCCGGGCCCAAGGCGCGCCCAGGATTGGCCTGGCGGGGAAGCGAAGGGGTAAGCGCGAAGCGCCGCGGGCCCCAATAGCCTGCGGCCTTGGGCGCCACATGGCGGTTGACTGGACGTGGGCGTATGCGCTTCCCCACAAGTCCCTACATGCAGAGAAAATAGTCATGATTACCTGCGATCGTGGTGCTCGGCGGTTGGCCTCCTCCGACTATAAGTACGGGGCTGGGCGAGCCCCTTCAGTCCATCCCTTATTGCTTCTCCTTTCCTTCTCCTTCCTTGCTTTTGCTTCTCCTTACGCCAATGGCACCAATCCGCCAGTTCTCTGCAGAAGAGAAGGGAAAGGCCCCCCGAGAGGGTCCTGACCCACTTCTGCCGAAGAAGCGGCTGGTCCTCTGCCACCGAGATGAGGGTGCTCAGTGGGAGGCACCGAGGCCCAGGTACGAGCGGCCGCTGCCTCGGTTTCCGCTACCCTTGGACGCCCGCGTCGTAGGTCCTGCGGGAGAAGGCGTCGAGCAACACCGACAGTGCCGCCGTCGATGCCGGCGAGTCACGGTGGTGCGCGTTGTTCCTCCTGGAGTCCACGCCGAACGCTCCTCTCGCGAGCTCGTGCTCCACGCCGCCATGCCTCCAAGCTCTTGGATTCGCCTCCCTCCTTCCTTCGCCTTTAAGATGCGGCTGAGCGGGGCTCTGGAGCTCTGGCTGCAGCATGCTGACTGCAGCACCCTTGTGACCGGAGCGGAGGTCGCGGTTGTCGCTCCGGGCAAGGTCTTCATGACCCGAGGCTGGGGCGAAATCACCCGGGTCTGCCGGACGGTGGGCTCCCTCGTAATTCATCTTGAATACGATGGCGCCTCCCTGATGTTCTTCAAGGTCTTTGACGTTGAAGGACGCCGGCTGGAGTGCTGCCCCAGGGACAGCGGCAGGGGCGATCGGCGAGGACCTGGCCTGCCCGTCAGCCCCCAGCAGCTCCTCAGGCAGTAGCGGAGGAGCTGGGGAATTCAGTGGCTCCCCCGAGCTCCTCGCGACTCCGGAGACGAGCGACGACAGCTACGAGCCCCCGAGCTCGCACGGTGCTCGGAGCAAGGCAGCTGCGTCCAGCCGCCGACGCCATTGATCTGGATGGGGTTGGCGTCGACGTTGGGCAGCCCACTGTTGATGATGGCGTCCCTTGCGGTGGTGCGGGCGAATAGCGTTCCTTAGGATTAGTACTCTTGTTCCCTACGAGGAATCGAGGCAACACCCCGCGGGGGTATGTAAGGCGTCTGCCATGTCTTTTATGAATATTATATCCTTAATATGAATCAATGCAAGGTGCTTGTCCTGTCTCATCTCGGCTCCCCCTTTCTATCCTCGCGAGGACTTGGCGCTCTACCCTGGCAGGTCCTAGTCCCCAGGCAAGCTTCATCCGTCGCTGGTATGCCAGGTCGCGATGCCGTGGTCAAGGCTAGGAGGTGAGCGGCCCGAGGTCCGGTAAGAGCCCCCGAGTCGCGATGCTCGGGAGGTCCCCTTTAGCGCTCAAGCAGCCCTCGCTGGGCGAGAAAGGAAGGTAACGTCACCGTGCCAGAGCTGCACTGGGTGAGGGTTTTGCGCTGCGTTGGTCCAACTCTTGTAAGGGCGTGGCTTATCTCTTGAGTTTGGTGTAGTTCCTCGATGAAGTGCCTGGCCCGAGCGGTGGCCGCTGAGGCGCTGCTGGGTTAGGTCCTCGCGAGCTTCTTCCCACTCCCCCGCATTTTCCTTAATGCTCTACGTCCTCAGGTCCCTCCCTCGAGCGAGCTCAGCCGCCGCTAGTATGACAGGTCACGATGCCGTGGGTCAAGGCCAGGGGGTGAGGGCTGGAGAGCCAGTAGGAGCCCATGAGTCGCGATGCTCAGGCGCTCCCCTTTTAACGTGCAAGCGGTCCGTGCCGAAGAGAGGGAGAGACAGCTCGCGATGTCCCTAGCGTTGCTCCTGGAGTAAGTCCTGCACACCAGTCATAAAGAGAAACAAGACCTGTTGTTACGGTTGCCAGCCAACCTTTGGTCGCTCCGGGGGAGTGATTGGGGCACTGAGGGCCTGGTGAGGTGGCGCCTTGCGGGGCTGCCGCGGCCAGAGCTCGACCACTCAGATTTTTCGGTGTTGCAGGGACGGACCCGTGCGCAGATGTCGTGCCAGAGCAAGTGGCTCCATAGGTAGGCGTCAGTCGAGCAGGCGATTAGGTTGGGTATGCTAAGCACGCAGGAGGAAATTCATTTTAAGTACACGCAGGAAAAGCAAATGCCGCTGGGCCAGGCCTGAGCAGCTCGGGGATGATGCAGCCCAAGGGGCGCCCCCGACAAGGTAAGTAAAGAGCATAATCAAAACGGATACATGCCGCTGGGACGGACCCACGTGGCCTAGGAATGATGCGGCCCTGTGGGCGCTCCCAGCTAAAAACAGAACTTAGAAAGATGTCACCTGGTGCCGTTGAAGATGAAGTGATGCTGAAGAAGCGTGCGATGCACAATGAAGACGTCGACCCTCACGAGCCCCCAGGCCCAGGAGCCTCGGGAGGCTCCGGGGGCACAGGTGGGTATCCGAGGGCCTTCTCCATCCCTGCCAGGACCGTACCATGCCTGACCTCCTGAGCCTCCAGAATGCTCCTCAGCAGGCGCCGACAAGCGGCGACCGCGTTCGGCAGGCCGAAAGGCATGCGAACGTAGCTGTGAGGTGGACCCTCACAACGCCCCGCGCGCGAAGGCCAGAGGCGCTCCTGAGACGCGGCTCGGTTGAGCCCTGATACGTTGATGCAGACGCGCAGCCCACTATCCTCGCCTGGATGTGGGGTCATGGCGAGCAAGCGGCGGTTGCCGTGCATGACTCTCGACTCCTGTAGCTCCTCAGTGTTGCTTGCGATGAACTCCTAAGGGTTTGGTCTTCCTTGCCTTGTACCTTCCTGAGGGAAACGTGCCTGGAAGCACCCCTCCAAGTGGTGCCCGAGCGCATCCCTCGCGACCTTGGCAAAGTCGGTGGCTCTCTAAGAAAGAGCCCCCAAGCGCTGCATGAGGAGGGCGCCGGGCGTGCCTTCCTATGCGAGAGAGGGTGGCGCTCCCTGATTGGGCGCAGATCCTGACCCAACACCTCCAGAGGCGCCTGCCTCCTTATGGCTTGGGCCAGGCGAAGCCTTCTTCTTCTTGGGGGTCGCCTCGGGAAGTCTTCTGTTTCTGCGGTTCGGGTCTTCGATTGCTGCGGCTTGGAACGCGCGCTCAAGTGAACACACTGTGTCCCTTTCTTCACAGGGAACGGTGATGACTCCACCGCTTCCTGGCATCTTGAGGACATTGTATCCATGGTGAGTCACTGCCATGAACTTGGCCAGGGCTGGATACCCAAGGATGGTGTTGTATGGCAGACGGATGTGGGCGACGTCGAAGTCGATGAGCTCAGTGCGGTAGTTGTTGCGCTGCCCGAAGGTGACTGGAAGGCGAACCTGCCCTATCGGAACTGTAGAACCATCGGTGACTCTTGAGAAGGGCTTGGTTGGCTGAAGCTGATCGTACGGCACTTGGAGATTGTCGAACGTCTTGACGGATAGGACGTTGAGTCCTGCTCCACCGTCAATGAGGGTCCTGGTGACCTGCACGTTGCTGATGACTGGGGAGCAAAGCATCAGGAGGACTCCGACCGTTGCCGCGCACTTGAGCTGATCCGCTGAGCTGAACGTGATAGCGCATGCGGACCACCTGAGAGGGCGCGTGGCCTCAAGCTTGGGGAGGACTGCATTCACCTCGCGAGAAAACTGCTTGAAGATGTGCTGTGAGGCTGGGGCCTGCGCGCCACCCAAGATGCAAGCGATTGTGCGCGGCTCCTGAAAGCCCCCAGCCCCCTCGTCCTGATGTTGGTCTTCGTGCGTCCTTGGCGGTGGCGGCAGAGGAGGAAGGCCCGCGTTGCCGGGCGGGCGATCCTCACGAGGCTGATCTCTCCAACCTCCCTCGCGAGGCTGGTCCTGCCAGTGATCCTCGCGAGGTCGGTCTCGCCACCCTTGGCGAGGGCCACGGTCTTCCCATCGTCCACCACCTCTTCCTCCTCCTCGGCCATAGCCCCTGTCGTTGCGCTCGGGGCATCGGCCGACACGTCCGTCTCTCACGGCCCTGAGCTTTTGACATTCGTTGGTGTCGTGGGTGTGGAGGTCGTGGTACACACAGTACCGGCTTCCCTTGGATGACTCAGGCTGATCCCTGCCTTGCTTGGTGTCTGGCTCCGCTGCAAGAATGGAAACCCCCTTGCGCTTCACGTCCTTGGCCTTGGGCTTCTTCTCTTCTGGGTCGGCAGCCGGGGGTTCGAGGAGGGAAAGGCGCCCTGCGCACTTGGTCGCCAAGTTGAACAGCTCCAGGGATGTGCACAGGTCTTCATGGATTGCTAGCTCCTCCTTCATCTTGACGTCGCGTACACCATCGTAGAAGGCCGAGATGATGGCTTCTTCAGTCACCTTGGGGATCTTGAGGCGAGCGTTGTTGAAGCGCTGGATGTATTTCTGCGGGGTTTCCCCTTGCTGTTGCTTGATGCGGCGCAGATCGCTCACGGCCGGGGGCCGGTCTCGAGTGCCCTGGAAGTTGGCGATGGCGAGTGCGCATCTCGTCCCAGGAGGAGATTGTGCCAGGAGCCAGGTGCGGGCCCCGTCCTTGAGCGCCATGGGAAACTAGTTCGCCATGACCCTTTCGTCTCCGTTGGCAGCTTCGATGCATAGCTCGTAGAGTTGCAGGAACTCCGCAGGGTCCGCCGTGCCATCGTAGCGAGGGGGCATGTCAGGCTTGAACTTGCCTGGCCATGCGACGCCGCGTAGCTCGGGGGTGAGGGCACGGAAGCCTGCTATGGCCACTGGTGCCTTTTGCTGGCACTGGGCTTGCTCCTGGGATTACCACGCGCCGCCGCTTGGAGCAGCGCGGGGTCTTGGCGTGGAGGTGCAAGGACGCGATCTTGGCGCGCCAGCGCCAGGAGCGCACGAGCGCCTTCTTGGGGACGAGGGATCTCTTGGCATCACCTTTCTTGCTGCGCAGGCGCCGGGCGCGGAGGGTCTCGCCCCGGGGCTGCGCGCCTTGGAGCCAGGGCGCCTCCTTGGGGAGGAGGTGGTGGAGGCACCTCCTGATCCTCGCCTCCTGCGCGGAATGGAGGGCGAGGCAGTGAGAGGGACGACAAGGGGGAGCCCCCTGCGGCGCTGACGAGCTCGATGATGCCGGCGAGCCAGTCTTCATAAAGGTCGTCGACGGAGCGGTAGTAGAAGAGCTCTCTTGCCAAGAGCAGCACGGTGTGCACGTCCATGGGGGCGCGACGGGCGTGGGACGACGAAGCGGCTGGAGTCAGCGACGGTGTGGCGGTGCGGCCCTCCCACTGCACCGAAGGATGCTGGGAGGAGGCCTGCGGCTCGTTCCCCACCGGGCCGGTGGCGGCGTTGGCGGCAGGCGACGGGGAACGACGAGGACATCCGCCGACGGGCGCCGTCTGGGCGACGCGGGTGGCTAGAGTATCCCGGCGCTCGGTGCGAGCCCGACGAGCGTCAGCCATGGACACGACGGAAGATCACATGCGAATGGTGGAAGAAAGATTCCAGCGCACCCCTCCCTGGCGCGCCAAATGTCGGATTTCGGGTTCCGGCAGACACTTGAGGTTCGAACACTGGGGTGCGCGTGGAGATCTCTCCCCTACCGATCTATGTCCAATCTCCTCGCGTGATCTAAGCTGGAAACAACGAACAACACGAGGGACACGAGGTTTATACTGGTTCGGGCCACCGTTGTGGTGTAATACCCTACTCCAGTGTGTGGTGTGGTGGATTGCCTCATGGGCTGATGAGGAACAGTACAAGGGAAGAACATCCTCGTGATAGGTGTTCTTGAGCTGGTGCGATGAACTGCTAGGGTGAGTTCAGTCGCCTCTCTCTCTCTCTCTGCTAGGGTTCTACCAGATTTTTGGGTGTCTTCTCGGTGTCTTCTTGATGTCTTCTCGATGTCTCTACTCTGTGGTGGCAAGCTCTATTTATAGAGGCCCTGGGCCTCTCCCCAAATAATGAGCGAGAAGGGCGCCAACAATTGGCCATTTTGAAGGGGAACATATAGTACAAGTTATCCTGACCAAAGGTGGTCTTCGGCTGCCGAAAGCACTGGTGATGACACCGTCTTGGGCTCCATGGTGACCTCCGTCCTGCCGCTCTGCTGGTCTTGGTCTCGTTGCACCGGAATGGCAACCTTTGCCCGATGCCTTGGCCTGTGTTTGCCCCCTGTGCACCAAAGGGGAAACAAGGACACTGCGCAGGCCGGCGCCCGCTTGGTATCGATCGTCATGGCTTGCGTCACGGGTTCCTCGCGAGGTACCCCTGCCTCCTCGTGAGCCTACCTGATGAGTCTGCCTCTGAGGAAGCTTTTCGTCATCCGCCCCGCGAGGCTTGGCCCCTCGCGAGGGTCTTGAGCTTGAGCTAATGAAGATGGGCCGCGCTCGGCCGCCACTTGAGCCATGCCGCAGGCCGCAGGCAGGCAAGTGTGGGGACCCCCGTTCCCAAAACGCCGATAGTAGGCTTGGTCGAAGGATCATGGCTACAGCACCGCCGTCATGGCGGGCGATCACTGTAGCCACTCCCTGTCTAGTCTGGTTAATGGCGCGTGGGGCCCGTGGGAGAGCAGGCCGACTCCTAGGGGCCGACTCCCATTGGGTCCGATTGGTAGGGCTCTTCGCCATCTTCTGGACTCTTGCTGACTGGTGGGACCCGTCGTCCTTGGGCCATACAGACAGGCCGTCGTGGGAGCAGGACTCCGCCTGCCCGTGGTGACGTCAGGGCTGGCATGGCAACAGTGCCGCGTCGGGCGGGGCTCCTCGTTGGTACAGCGCACTGTGGCCGCGCCAGCCCTTAGGAAGGGGAGGGGATGGGCTGCACTGTAGACATCCCCCGCCCTGTCCCCCTTGATGTGGGTATGGGCTTCGAAGGGGCCACGGGCCGAATCCTCGGAGCCGGCTTCTCTGGAAGCCGCCTGGCAGGAGTCAGCTCGTCTCGACCTTGCCTTCTGGACTCGGCCGTCTACGGGCAGCCGGCTATTTCTCTAGCCAGCTTCCAGAAGGCGCCTTTTTTCCTTGGCATCCAGAGGGGCGTGGTCAGCCCCGATGTCTTGAAAGGTTATGGGCGTCGGGTTAGCCTACCTGTGGCCCATTACTCCGACACTGGCAGCAGCCATGATTGATCCTTCGTACGCTAAACTGAAGAAACCTCACCACGAGTTTCATCATGCATGGGAGTCGAAGACAATAGATGAAGATCACATCATGTACGCAGCAATGGATTCCTACCTTTGTTTAAATATCTACAAGGGTTGGATGAAGAAGCAGAGCCCAGTGTCCGATTCAAGCAAAGAAGCAGCTGCGAAGAGGAAGAGGAAGAGGGACGAGGAAGAAGTTGAGGACGTGGACTTGGACTCCGAGTAAGGTGGTAGTGCCATCGTTCATGGTGGTTCTACTACAGTGTCAAACGAACTAGTTGCTTAGTATTATTTCAGGGGTGTGTTGTGCTGAGCCCCCAGCATAACTATGTTTATGTTCTTTCTCGTTGTTTGAACTTTATGTTCTTTCTCGTTATTTGAACTCTTTAGTACGTACACTAGTACTAGTACTATGTCTTACTACTGTTCTTCTTGCAGTTGGTACTACCGCTTGTATCTTCGTGTTCCTACTGTACTTAATACGTTCGTACTAGTAGTATAATTTGGGTCAGTCGATTTGTGAAAGAAGTTCGATGGTGCGAAGGAAGAAGACGGCAGAGAAGCTACCCCAGTATCTATATTAGGGTGGTAGGTTGTCCATGATCTATCTTATGAGTGTTGGGTGTGGGATGCAGTTCACCGGAAAAAATGGATCGTGCCCGGGGCTAAATGGATGGCGGGGGTGGGGGAGCATGGCGGTGGCAGGCGGTTCAGGGGAGGGCGGGGCGGCGGCAGCAGGCGGTTAGGCATGTGGCGGGCTGAGAAGATGAGAAGTGCATCAATTTCGGAGGTTGAAGAAGCCCTTCTAGCCATCCAGGTTGCATCCAATGGCTCACAAGAGTCGACTGACCCAAATTACTCCTTCAGATTGCAGGATCCACGTGGCATTCAAGGTCTCGAAGGTAGATTCCGCGTCCGCACCCGGTTTGCGGGCTCGGCGCGGGCGCGACCGGCTTCCGCCGTGATAGCCACCATGCGTGCCTCCTCCACGCGGGCGGAGACGACAATGACACACTAGTTCCTCCTCGTCGGCGTGCTGGAGCACGCGCTCTTCATCCTCTTCGTACGGTACGTGCATAGACGCGGCTCCACCAGCTGCTCGCGTGCTTGGCAGCGCGACAGCATCGCGAGGAGGGACTATGGACGACGTGAGCGGGCGAGCCTTCGGCTTCATGGTATAGGGATGGCGGGGACACGGCGGTGATGGACGAGAAATGGTTGGCCAGAGTAGGCGGGCGCTGGCATGCGCAACGGCGGCGGCGGCAAGTGCGCGTATGGGAGCTTAGTTTAGTTTTATATAGGGTTGGTCAAACATAAAAGAAAACTGTACTAGTACACTTAAACATTAGACTGAGGTAGCGCTTATATTAGTTACCATAGCCACGATATGGAATCCTGTGCAAGCACGTGAACCACAGCCGCGCGGTCGATCGAATGGTGCGTCACCGTGTCGCGCTCGAAGGACACCCATCGAACCTTTTTGTGTGTGTGAAAACAATCCCCGAATATTACTCAACTTTTTTTCTGGAAAAGTTCTTGACGCTACAATATTTCCATATATTTGAATTTAACTCCAGTTTGTGTTTATTTGGATTTGGACGTTTTAGGTGCGCCCTGGTTTTTTTAATACTGATTTTGTGTGTGTGACTGAGAGATAACATGTGTATGTGTCCATATGTGTGTTGTGGTGGAAGGGCGATGTGGAGACGGTGTGCGTGTGATAGAGACATAGAGAGGTGTGAATGTGCAAATGATCATGCATGAGTGAGACATAGATAGATGTCGATACGTTGTGTATACATGAGAGAACGGTCTTCTATTTGTACTTGCGTGTGTGTGAGAGAGAGAGAGAGGAGCATCCGTAACAGAACAACCATCTATCTCGATTCGTCCGTCCCTCGCACGATCGCAAGTAACACATGCATCAACGCACACATTTTGACACCCTCACCGGTCCCCTGCCCACCTCAAGGCCCGCACACCACCCTCTATCTCGCACGCACAATCTCTTCATGAGAACCCTATTTATCATGTAGCTTTCCGTCACATACACACACATTTCTCTCCATAGGTTTGATTTCTCTCAATACCAGACACACACACACACCGCACACACACTCCCCCTCCCTCGAGCACACAATTCATCCCCATCCAAGGCTATATGGCGACCACTCTTCCTTGTGCTTCTCTGCACACCAGCATGCACAACACCTCAACCTGCAAAGAGGGCATCGAGGAAATCGACGATGGTGACCACACTGCACTAGAGAATGCGGGGCCATTTGGAAGCAGGATGATGTGTCGGCGGCTGACTGACTCCTCCCCCCCTCTCTCCCGCACAAAATTACCAATCCCTCTCTCTCCCGCACAAAATTATCAATCCCTCAACCCACAAGGTCCTTCCCCTGTCATTCATATTTTTCCAGTTCTCTCATCAAACCTGTTGTCTCTTCTCCTTCCACGTCTACAGAATCCGGATGGACACACATCTCACGTATATTACATGTCTCCATCTATCTCACAGACCTAACTTCTTCCTCTCTCTTTCTCTCTCTCTCTCTCGTTAGTTTTGTCTCCTACTGTCTTGTCCACATACACACAATCTTTACCGCCCTATCTGCTCCATCTTCACAAGCTCTCTCTACACGTTTCATTCACACATTGGGATGTGTTCAAAATGTTGCTTTTATAATGGATGATGTAGAGTTATGGTTGGTTTTGTTGCATCCTACAAAGTAATAACTATGAAGTGCATTTCGATTCTCATTTGATTGTGATTTTCTGAGTTTGAGCATATTGTGAAGTACTATAGACCTCGTATACATCTTGGAATTCAACAATGAATGTAACTATTTAATTGTATAGACCATTACATTCGAAGTCAATAGCCTAATATATTTATTTCACAATTACAACAAATGATTAATTCACTACAATCTAAGAAAACAAATGTGTACTCCCTCTGTTTTTATTTTAGTCCGCGTATTAGCATTGGTCAAAGTCAAGTTTTGTAAACTCTCAGAAAGTTTATAACAAAAAATATTAACATATACAATAACAAATAAATACCATTAGATTCATTATTGAATGTACTTTCACATCATACATATTTATTATGGATGTTTATATTTTTCTATAAACTTGGTCAAACTTTAGCAAGTTTGACTTCGGTCAAACCTAATATGCAGAGTTAATAAAATCGGAGGGAGTACTAGTAGTTACTAGTACTACTCGCTAGTTGCTTAGCCCAATCACCCAACACGCCACACGAGGAGTTCAGTGTCACAAAATTTTGAGGTCAGCGGGAAAATCTCCCGCGACCCTGATTCGAGCAGTGCGAAGTTACCATCATAACCTTCGGAACAGGTCTACAGATTATGCTTGGTAGGGGCCTATTTTCGTAACTTCAGGTTCACTCTACCCAGACAACCCTACCCCGGCACCCAGAGTAGTACACCTGAATACTCCCCATTTTCTATCCCCACACAAAAATAGACTTCTCCACGGTACCGCAGCCTTTGTGCTCCTCCCCTTCCCCATTGGCGCACTCGTCCACCGTAGCGCATATGCCTCATCGACGACCTCGTACGCCGCACTGGAGCCAGTCTACCGTCGTCGTTGTACATGGAGCCTCTTCCCCGGCACCGTCTTCCACGGTCTCCAATCTGCTTCTCGGAAGCCGACGCCAAGCGCAGAAGCACCACCGTCATGGACAATGAACTGACTCCCGTTGCCGATCATGATGCACAGAGGCTGCCGCGACCATCGTTCTCCTCCTCGATTGGTAATGTGTGTATTGTATCACTTAGCAGTACATGTGCAGTTCCAATTTTGTTCATACTTACCCTTCAAATTTCCTAGTTGCTATTGTTCCCGTAAAAGTAATTGGTTATAGCCTTCATTGTCCAACAGAATATCAGCTTGTAATTCTGTGTTGCCCCTGTATCGCGTGGTGCTTGAGTAGGTTCTTAATCTACAACCTAGTGTGGCAAATGATGGAAAGTTTTTTAGAACTAGCAAGATGCCCATGCATTGCACGGAACATCAAGAGGCATTTGTATGTGTAGTTTATATCTTGTAGGAGAAAAGGATGAATGAGGAAAGGCCTTATTTGCAAATCTGGGGAGGGGTGTGGGTATATTTCTGCAAAATTGCCACAGTTTCCTTCCTATCCGTCAGATATAAATCGGACGGCCTATATTGCAGGATGGCAGGCACACCATCATCACCAACTCTGTTTTTTAAAAGAAAAGAAAGTAGGATATAAGAGTAGAGAGTAGAGAAGTAGAGATAAATATTAAATATAAAATAAATATAGCAGTAGATAAGAGAGTAGAGATAAATATTAAATATAAAATAAATATAACAGTAGAGAAGAGAGTAGAGATAGCAGGGACGTCGGGAAAGGATGGCGAGCGCGGGAAAAAACGGCCAGGCGCGCTTATAAAATCCAATGCCCTCCCACCGCTCTGTGCCATGCCACCGCTCTCTCCCTGCTTTGTGCCTCGCCACTGCTCTCTCCCCGCTCAATGCCTCGCCACCGCTCTCTCCCCGCTCTTTCTCTCCTCGCCGCCGCTGCGCCATCATGTCGTCGCGTTGCCAGGAAACTTGGGGATACCGCGGCGTCCGCGCGTGCCCCTCCGGCGGCTTCTCCGCCGAGATCCAGTTCTGTGGGATGCGCCTCGGCCTCGACAATTTCGACACCGCCAACGAGGTCGCCCGCGCATACGACGCGGTGGAGTGGTGCCTCCGGTGGCCTCATAGAACATTGAACTTCCCCAACGTGCCGACACGGGAGCGGGGGCAGGAGCTCGCACCTCTGCCGCAGCTTATCACCAACGAGGATCCTCACGACAACCGGAGGCGGGAGCACCGTCTCGGCATCACCGAGATGGACGAGGAAGCCATGGTGCTGTGGCATCAATGCTTCCCGCAGGACATCATCAATGAGCGCGAGTTCTACGCGCAAAGGAGGGCAGAGAGGGAGAAGAGGAGGGCGGAGCGAGCCTCCTATCACGAGGACAAGCGTACGCGAAAAGCGGATGCTCAATTCAACTTGTATATGTACTCCACCATTTGTCTGGTGTCCAAAAATTATATAGTATTTATAACTACTAGCAATGTGCCAATGCGTTGCCACACGATCAAAGTAGATTAATACATATTCATTGATTTGATAGAAAAAAGAGTCTAGTTTTGAAATACGTGTATCACTAAAAATATCTTATGTTTCACCCAAAATATATTCCTTTGGAGGTTTTGATGAGATAAGGGAGGAATGTTGTTAGTTTCAAGATTCGAGAAGTGGTATATCTATAATTTCTATTCTTACTAGCAAGATGCCCATACGTTGAACGAAACATCAAGATCTTGTGGGAGAAAAGGATGAACGAGGGAAGGTCTTATTTGTAAATGTGGAGAGGAGTGCGGGTAAATTGCCATAGTTTCCTTCCTATCCGTTAGATATAGATCGGACGACCTATATTGCAGGATGGCAGCCACACCATCATCACCGACTATGCTTTTTATAAGAGTAGAGATAAGAAACAGAGTTGGTGATGATGGTGTGCCGGTCATCCTGCAATATAGGCCGTCTGATTTATATCTGACGGATAGGAAGGAAACTATGGTAATTTTGCAAAAAGATACCCACACTCCTCTCCACATTTGTAAATAAGGCCTTCCCTCAATCATCCTTTTCGCCCACAAGATAAACTACTCATATAAATGCATCTTGATGTTTTGTGCAACACATGGGCATCTTGCTAGTTGTTGCAAAAAGCCCATGTGTGTGTGTTGTGTGTGTGAGAGAGAGGGAGAGAGAAGGAGGACGGAGTGCATGTGTGACAAAGACACAAAGAGTGTGTGTGCGAGAGGTGTCATCTTAAAATGAGGCGATAGTGTGTGTGTGTGTGCACGATCGAGAGGGTGTGTCTCAAGAAGGGACGGAAAATCTACATAGTGTGACGCCCCGAGACCGTTATGCCAGGTGTCTTCTAGTTATTCGCTGTTGTTGCCATGTCTTTTGCTTGCGTGTTGCATCTTGCCATGACATCATGTGCATTGCATCATCATGTTTTCAAAACATGCATCCGTCCCGGTCTCCCCGTTCTTTCTGTTGTTAGTTCTAAGCCGAGACACTCTTGCACGCGCCACGGCACGTCCGAAATATTATTTTATAAGTGGCCAGAAAAATGTTCTCGGAATGGGTTGGAAGTTGGCATGCATTGTTGTTATGTTGTTAGTAGACCGCCTGTCAAGTTTCATCGCATCCGGAGCTCGTTTGATAGCCCAACCATTAAACTATAGCGGCATTATAGCCGGTCTAACGTCGGGCGTTTTCAGTCTCCGGAAGCTGCTGCCGGGCCTCTCTCTCTCCTCTCTTCTCAGCCCACTATCCCACCTACTTTCCCCTCCGCTCCGGACCGTCCGATCGAGATCTGATGCCCGAAAATGGAAGAAAAACCCTCCTAATTTCCCCTAACCCTAAACCTTCCCTATATATAGCCCCATCCTGCCATTTTTGGCAGCGTAGCCCCTCCACCTACCTCTAGCCTTCCCCCTCCTCAGATTCCGCGCCCAGCCATTCCTCCGCCGCCACTTGGCGCTGCACGAGCGTGTAGCCGCCACCAGCGCCACCGCCCGCATCCACTAGGAGTCCACCACGTCGCCTCTTAGCCTCCTCCACCCCGCGTGGCCCGCCCGAGCCCGCAACCGGCCCGCCTTGGGCTGGATCTGGGCCCGAGCGCCTGTGCTCCGTCACCTCATCTACCTCGTTCGCCAGAGCACACCGCACCGTCCGCCGGTGACCTCGACCCCAGGCCGGACCTCCCTTCGCCGCCCCGTGCCCTTCCCTTTCCCTCTCCTTCTCATCTCTCTCCCAGACCTAACATCTCTCTCCCTCACCCTGCAGGATCCGCCATGGCCGCCCGACCCCGAAGCCCATACGTCCACGCCGGTCACCTCTTGGGCGCGCCTCCACCGGATCCGGCACTCCTCGCCTGGATCTGCCCGTTCCCTACCTCGCCGGTCGCGCGTGTCGTCGTTTCCCCGTGCGTCACCCTTGCCGGAGCCGCGCTATGCCACCGTCGTCATCCTACTTCAAGGAGATGAGCTTCGTGCCCACTCGCGTTGACTCCCACGTGGGCCGTTTTTGTCTCCGCCGGCCCAGCCGCTCCCCTATGCCGCGCAAGGCCCAGCGCCGCTGGCCTCCTCCGGCAAGCCGGGCCGAGGCCCATGGTGAGGCCACCCCAGCGCCCGTCCTTTTTTTCCTTTGTTGGGCTTCCTGTCCAGATTCGGCCCATGTCATGTTTTTTCCGTTCTGCGATTTGTCCTTTTATCCAGAGTTAACTGTTCTATAGAAAACACCATTGTCTTCATGCATATAATAATTCATTAACCGAGCATCGTATTAAAATGATTTATATATGAAATATGACCAGAATTTCATCTAGTTTCATAATATGCCACTTTTCATGCATGTTTAAAAATGTTTAAAATGTTGTTTGGTTAAATTTTCTCCTATACCATGATAAAATGCTTTATTTCATAACTAAATAACCATAGCTCCAAACTTAACAAACTTTACATGTAAATGGGGTATAAAAATACCTTGTTTAACATGGTGGCATCATCTTGCATGTTTAACAACTCTAAAATATGCTTTAGGGCAGAACAGTACCAAATCTAATATATCCTCATGAGGATTTTTCTGGACTTGTTGCTTGTTGTTCCGGCCTCATTTAAACTTGCCTAGATAGGTAGTTTTCATTTGGTTCACCCCTTGCCATGTTTAAGAACATTTAATATTGATGGGTACCTAAACGAGAGAGAACTAAATAATTGTTGTGGTGTTTCGTCAATATGCAACTCGTTGCATGTCGAGCTCCACTTAACTTGTAGTTTTGCTTGTGCATATTGCCATGCCATGCCTCATTAATCCGGACATGCATCATACTTGGTTGTGCATCATGCCATGTTTATGTGGTGGTTGTTTATTATGTTGTTTGCTTCTTTCCGGTGTTGCTTCTTCGGGTTAGTTCTGATAACGTCGCGTTTGTGAGGATCCGTTCAACTTCGTATGTTTGTCTTCTTCATGGAGTTGTTCTTCTTCCTTGCGGGATTTCAGGCAAGATGACCATACCCTCGAAATCACTTCTATCTTTGCTTGCTAGTTGCTCGCTCTATTGCTATGCCGCGATAACTACCACTTGCTATATCATGCCTCCCATATTGCCATGTCAAGCCTCTAACCCACCTTTCCTAGAAAGCCGTTGTTTGGCTATGTTACCGCTTTACTCAGCCCCTCTTATAGCGTTGCGAGTTGTAGGTGAAGCTGAAGTTTGTTCCATGTCTGGAACATGGATATGTTGGGATATCACAATATCTATTATGTTAATTAATGCATCTACATACTTGGTAAAGGGTGGAAGGCTCGGCCTTATGCCTGGTGTTTTGTTCCAGTCTTGCCGCCCTAGTTTCCGTCATACTGGTGTTATGTTCCTTGATTTTGTGTTCCTTACACGGTTGGGTGTTATGGGGACCCCTTGACAGTTCGCTTTGAATAAAACTCCTCCAGCAAGGCGTCACCACCACCTACCCTTCCCTCGGGTCGGCCAACCCGAGGGTCATCTTTATTTTAAGCCCCCCCTGGCCAGTGCTTGTCTAAGTGTTGGTCCGAACCGAGTAGACTACGGGACCACCTCGGGGAAACTTGAGGTTTGGTTTTACTCATAGGATGTCTCATCCGGTGTTGCCCTGAGAATGAGATATGTGCCGCTCCTATCGAGATG
This sequence comes from Triticum urartu, assembly GCF_056163025.1. NCBI lineage: Eukaryota > Viridiplantae > Streptophyta > Magnoliopsida > Poales > Poaceae > Triticum > Triticum urartu. Next base: position 365,672,376 of record NC_141876.1, on the reverse strand, counting down.
TCGGCGCATCGGGCGGTCTTGCCGGTCTTGTTTTACCATTGTCGAAATGCCTTGTAACCGGGATTCCGACTCTGATCGGGTCTTCCTGGGAGAAGAAATATCCTTCGTTGACCGTGAGAGCTTGTGATGGGCTAAGTTGGGACACCCTGCAGGGTTTGAACTTCCGAAAGCCGTGCCCGCGGTTATGGACAGATGGGAATTTGTTAATGTCCGGTTGTAGAGAACTTGAAACTTAACTTAATTAAAATGCATCAACCGCTTGTGTAGCCGTGATGGTCTCTTTCCGGAGGAGTCTGGGATGTGAACACAGTTCTTGTGTTATGCTTGAACGTAAGTAGTTTCAGGATCACTTCTTGATCACTTCTAGTTCACGACCGTGCTTTGCTTCTCTTCTCGCTCTCATTTGCGTAAGTTAGCCACCATATATGCTAGTGCTTGCTGCAGCTCCACCTCACTACCCTTTCCTACCCATAAGCTTAAATAGTCTTGATCTCGCGCGTGTGAGATTGTTGAGTCCTCATGGCTCACAGATACTTCCAAACAGTTGCAGGTGCCGATGATACCAGTGCAAGTGACGCAACTGAGCTCAAGTGGGAGCTCGATGAAGATCTTGTTCGTTGTGTTGTTTCGTTTCCTGTTGATCATTAGTGGAGCCCAGTTGGGACGATCATGGACCTAGCATTTGGGGTGGTCTTTCTTCTATTTGGTTCCGTAGTCGGACCTTGATTGTATTCCGGATGATGTATGTTTAACTTGTATTTGTGTGAAGTGGCGATTGTAAGCCAACTCCTTATCCCTTTCTTATTCAGTACATGGGATGTGTAAAGATTACCCCTCTTGCGACATGCCTACCATGCGGCTATGCCTCTAAGTCGTGCACCGACACTAGATATAGCCGCATTGTGGGTGTTACAAGTTGGTAATCAGAGCCTTCCCCGACTTAGGATCCCCCTGCTTGATTGAATCGCTGACGTTGTTGAGTCTAGAAAAATGTTTTGAGTCTTATAGGATTATATATATCGGAGAGTAGGATTCTTTTTACTCCTCAATCTCTTTGTCGCTCTGGTGAGGCCTCCTGACGTAAAGATTTGACTCTTCTCTTCTCAAATTTCACTAAAAAATTTAGGATCATGCGGGTATCTTGGAATCGTTCCAATGGTTTTGTGACGAGAACATTGTTCTTGGTGCCTCCTGACATTTAGGGGTTGTGGCAGTGTCCCGGGGAGTTGAGCTCCGAGGTGTTGTCGTCACAATTTTATCATTACAGTTCTGGAATACCTGAGTTCGCCAACATCGAAAATCTCTTTTATGCAGTTGTTGGTGAGATAACCTCGACGCCACCCAGTACTGGGGCGTGAGTTCGGGAGTATTGCCATAACTCGTATAACGGATGCTTTTCGAAGGTTGAGGTAAATGATTTCCGAAGGTTTCTTGGATATGTGTTGAAGGATGGATACAGCTGGATGTAGGATTTGTTAGTTTGGGTGAGATAATATGCTTCCCATGTATCCCCAACACCTGATTGCAAAACCAGAAAGTTTCGGGAGTTTATAAGTGGGAATTCAAGTATATCGTAGGATATATTTCCAACAGACACATGATATAATATGGGGTCTATCATATGTTTGTTTCTGGCTTATTCTGTAAGCTAATCCTTTGTTTTGTTTTGAGTTGTGGTATTCGAGTTGCTACGAAGTCAAGTGTTGATTCCATACCTTCCCTAAGCGGTGTTCTCATACTCCTATGTGAATACCAATCCTTCATGATAATTGAGATTGTCATGTCAATCCTTTTTCAACCGGCGTGTTTCTCTTCAAGTGGATCCGATCATTTTCAACATCCGCAAGATCAATTCTAAGTTCTTCCCAACGGTGTTTGTTTCATCCATCCCAAGTTCACTTTGTTTTCCCGCCCTCCCACCCCTTTTTCTTCAAGGATTAAGATTCCGTAATCAAGTATCCATTTTATTCATGCGAAGTCTCTTCATTCTTTTCCTTCAATGTTCCTGCCCGGTGGTTCTCATGAAGCTGCTCTACAAGTTCATCATTCTTCGTTTCTTTAATCTTCTCCGGTGGAATAAATTCAAGCTTTGCTGATCATATTCCTTTCCTCTTTTTAAATGTTGTCTCATGCCGGTGCACATCTTAGTCGTTCACCTCTCGCTATTCAATTGTTCCGGAGTGCTGAAGATATCTCGAAGATTCGTGTTTCCACTCTGCATTCGTTCAAGCTCTTTCGAGGATGTTATCTCATTCAAGCCATTTAATTCAACTGGTGCAATCTCTTTTTTCAAGCAATCGTTCAACGGTGTTTCTTTTGAGTGGGCCCTAACCCACAGGTCTTTTCCCATGTTCTTACCTGACTCTTCAATTTTCCCGGAGCTATCCTCAAATTCTTCTCCAAGTTTGACGTAAGAATGAATTATCATCAGTCATATGTATTTCTCCAAGATCTGTCAAATTCTTTTCATCGTTGGTTCAACCTTTCTAATTTTCATCCTGGAGTATCTCGACAATTCATGGTGGTCTCCTTCATCGTCTTTCTCTGTATTTGAAGACCGAAGAAGAGTTTCTCTTCAATCCTTACCCGTTCTTTCAAAGATTCATGATTCTAGCTTGATGCTATCCTCTCATAATTGGTTTCAATTGTGAGAATTCTTTTCACCCATATGGAGAAATTCAAGAGTCTTTTCAGTTTGATTCTCCGGAGCCCATCATCTGAGAATTATTCATTCCAGCTTTCAGCTCTCGTTCTCCAAATCTTACCGGTGCATCGTTCAAGTATTCCCTAATCAACTCGGGATCTCTTCGTTCACTTGTATCTAAATCCCCTCAAGTATCTTCATTCGTTCTTCATATTCTTCCCGGTGAATTGTTCCTTTGCTACTTTCTTGTTCAATTCTTATGGTGGTTCGTTCAAGAGTTCTCTTCCTTCGTTATCATACAGATTCATTCGTTCTTTCCAATCCTACCGGTGGTTCATTGAAGACCTTTCTCAAGTTTGCGATATATCTCTCTTAATCCTTTCTACGAGAATAAGTAGTATGCCAAATCCGTTGCTTGTCATCAATTTAATTGGTGAAGGATGCGCATAACATAATTTTTATTCTTGTTTCATCCAAGTGATTGATTCATTCTTCCGGAGTTTGTTCACGATGAGTAAATTCTCGGTTCAAGTTCTTCATACTTTTCCCGGAGTTCCAAGATCTCTCAACTATATCACCACGAAGATCCATCTAATCATTGCAAGGCTTCAATCTTATTCTTTGCATCCTTCAATTCCTTTTGATCATTCTTTTATTACCGGAGTTCTTCATGGAGTCCCTACACGTTGGTTCATCAAGGACTTAATCCCTTCTCGAAACGTTCATCAAGATTCTTTTCAGAGGAGTTCAAGCTTTCTTCATCTTGCATTCCGAAGTGCAATTCCTTCTACCTTATCTTTTCACGTGGTGTTATGTCATTTTGACAATTTCTTTCATGTTTCATGATTCGCAAGTTGTCAGGAATGAGATAGTTAAACCCATCAATTTCTTCGAGCATGAGCTCTTCTCAATCCATCAATCTCTTCGTTGGAGTATCTTGGTTTAGATTTCACCTAAAGCCTTCCATTGGGAATGTTGCTATTTATGGTGCTTATAAATGACCCAAGTTCTTCATTTATCCTCCCGATGAAGTAACTGTCTCGTCTCCTTGTTGATATCAATCCAATCTATTGTTTCCATTAGTGGGAGAATTTCACCTCATAGTTTTGAGATGTTCTCCATAAGCTCACTACAACCTTGTTCTTTTCGTTGTTGGTTTTCCAACAACTCCGTTCGACCCTTATCCTAAAGATGCTTTAAAAGCTCATTTGAGGTAGAAGATGTTGTTTTCTCCTCCGTTCTTTTGATTCCATTCTTACTTTTGTTCCGGAGGCATTTTGATGTTGCTCTCTTCGACCCATCATCTTGTTTGTCAAGATCATGTTCAATTCCTTCCATTTACAGTTGGAGTGTTGTCCAAATTATATCATTCTTATTCCTTCCCTATCTTGTTTTAACTGGAGTGTTGTGTCTATCATTCCTCTTCTAACTGGAGTCTCATCAAAGTGCTTTCATTTTGCCAAGTTCATATTCTTACCTTCCATTTCCAACCAGAGTGTTGTCATAATTGATCTTTATCATTCCTTGTACATCTCGTTTCAACCGGAGTGCTTGCATGTACTTCTTGTCCATTGCAATCCCTTTTCTTATGTCTTTCAACCTACAGGGTTCTCGTGATGTTCCTGGTTCCTCTTTTCTAACAGAGGTTTTCAACTTTGTTCATCTTCGTTGTATTCTTTCTTTCAATTTGTTTATCCTCGCAAGGTTCTTTGGTTTCACTCAATTGTCAAACAAGCAACTTAGTTTTACCTCGTCTCTTCCTCTTTCGTTTTCTCTCCGGTGCCATCCTAGATCTCGGGACGAGATCCTCTCGTAGTGGTGGAGTGTTGTGATGCCCCGAGACCGTTGTGCCAGGTGTCTTCCAATTATTCATTGTTGTTGCTGTGTCTTTTGCTTGCGTGTTGCATCTTGCCATGTCATCATGTGCATTGCATCATCATGTTTTCAAAACATGAATCCGTCCCGGTCTCCCCGTTCTTTCCGTTGTCAGTTCTGAGCCCAGACACTCTTGCACGCGCCGCGGCACGTCCTAAATATTATTTTATAAGTGGCCAGAAAAATGTTCTCAGAATGGGTTGGAAGTTGGCATGCGTTGTTGTTATGTTGTTAGTAGACTGCCTGTCAAGTTTCATCGCATTCAGAGCTCGTTTGATAGCCCAACCGTTAAACTATAGCGGCATTATAGCCGGTCTAACGTCGGACGTTTTCGGTCTCCGGAAGCTGCTGCTGGGCTCTCTCTCTCCTCTCTTCTCAGCCCACTAGCCCACCTACTTTCCCCTCCGCTCCGGACCGTCTGGTCGAGATCTGATGCCCGAAAACGGAAGAAAACCCCTCCTAATTTCCCCTAACCCTAAACCTTCCCTATATATAGCCCCATCCTGCCATTTTTGGGCAGCCTAGCCCCTCCACCTACCTCTAGCCTTCCCCCTCCTCAGATTCCGCGCCCAGCCGTCCCTCCGCCGCCACTTGGCGCTGCCCGAGTGGGTAGCCGCCACCGGCGCCGCCGCCTGCATCCACTAGGAGTCCGCCACGTCGCCTCTCAGCCTCCTCCACCCCGCGCGGCCCGCCCGAGCCTGCAACCGGCCCGCCTTGGGCTGGCTCTGGGCCCGAGCGCCTCCGCCCCCAGCGCCCCGTCTTCCTCCCGCGGGCAGGAGCCCGAGCGCCTGTGCTCCGTCGCCTCATCTACCTCGTTCGCCGGAGCACGCCGCACCGTCCGCTGGTGACCACGACCCCAGGCCAGACCTCCCTTCGCCGCCCCGTGCCCTTCCCTTTCCCTCTCCTTCTCATCTCTCTCCCAGACCTCACATCTCTCTCCCTCACCCTGCAGGATCCGCCATGGCCGCCCGACCCCGAAGCCCATACGTCGACGCCGGTCACCTCTTGGGCGCGCCTCCACCGGATCCGGGACCCCTCGCCTGGATCTGCCCGTTCCCTACATCGCCGGCCGCGCGTGTCATTGTTTCCCCGTGCGTCGCCCTCGCCGGAGCCGCGCTATGCCACCGCTGTCATCCTACTTCGAGGAGACGAGCTTCGCGCCCGCTCGCGTTGACTCCCGCGTGGGTCGGATTTCTCTCCGCCGGCCCAGCCGCTCCCCTGTGCCGCGCAAGGCCCAGCACTGCTGGCCTCCTCTGCCAAGCCGGGCCGAGGCCCATAGTGAGGCCACCCCAGCGCCCGTCCTTTTTTTCCTTTGTTGGGCTTCCTGTCCAGATTCGGCCCATGTCATGTTTTTTCCGTTCTGTGATTTGTCCTTTTATCCAGAGTTAATTGTTCTATAGAAAACACCCTTGTCTTCATGCATATAATAACTCATTAACCGAGCATCGTATTAAAATGATTTATATATGAAATATGACCAGAATTTCATCTAGTTTCATAATATGCCACTTTCATGCATGTTTAAAATGTTTAAAATGCTGTTTGGTTAAATTTGCTCATATGCCATGTTAAAATGCTTTATTTCATAACTAAATAACGTAGCTCCAAACTTAACAACCTTTACATGTAAATGGGGTAGAAAAATTCCTAGTTTAACATGGAGGCATCATCTTGCATGTTTAACAACTCTTAAATATGCTTTAGGGAAGAACAATACCAAATCGAATATATGCTCATGAGGATTTTTCCTGACTTGTTGCTTGTTGTTCTGGCCTCATTTAAACTTTCCTAGATAGGCAGTTTTCATTTTCTGCACCCCTTGCCATGTTTAAGATCATTTAATATTGATGGGTACCTAAACTAGAGAGAACTAAATAATTGTTGTGGTGTTTCGTCAATGTGCAACTCGTTGCATGTTGAGCTCCACTTAACTTGTAGTTTTGCTTGTGCATATTGCCATGCCATGCCTCATTAATCCGGACATGCATCATACTTGGTTGTGCATCATGCCATGTTTATGCGGTGGTTGTTTATTATGTTGTTTGCTTCATTCCGGTGTTGCTTCTTCGGGTTAGTTCCGATAATGTCGCGTTTGTGAGGATCCGTTCGACTTCGTCTGTTTGTCTTCTTCATGGACTCGTTCTTCTTCCTTGCGGGATTTCAGGCAAGATGACCATACCCTCGAAATCACTTCTATCTTTGCTTGCTAGTTGCTCGCTCTATTGCTATGCCGCGATACCTACCACTTGTTATATCATGCCTCCCATATTGCCATGTCAAGCCTCTAACCCACCTTTCCTAGCAAACCGTTGGTTGGCTATGTTACCGCTTTGCTCAGCCCCTCTTATAGCGTTGCTAGTTGCAGGTGAAGCTGAAGTTTGTTCCATGTTTGGAACATGGATATGTTGGGATATCACAATATCTATTATGTTAATCAATGCATCTATATACTTGGTAAAGGGTGGAAGGCTCGGCCTTATGCCTGGTGTTTTGTTCCAGTCTTTCCGCCCTAGTTTCCGTCATACCGGTGTTATGTTCCTTGATTGTGCGTTCCTTACACGGTTGGGTGTTATGGGGACCCCTTGACAGTTCGCTTTGAATAAAACTCCTCCAGCAAGGCCCAACCTTGGTTTTTCCATTTGCCTCATCACCACCACCTACCCTTCCCTCGGGTCGGCTAACCTGAGGGTCATCTTTATTTTAAGCCCCCCCGGGGCCAGTACTTGTCTAAGTGTTGGTCCGAACCGAGTAGACTGCAGGGCCACCTCGGGGAAACTTGAGGTTTGGTTTTACTCGTAAGATGTCTCATCCGGTGTTGCCCTAAGAACGAGATATGTGCAGCTCCTATCGGGATGTCGACGCATCGGGCGGTCTTGCTGGTCTTGTTTTACCATTGTCGAAATATCTTGTCACCAGGATTCCGAGTCTGATCGGGTCTTCCTGGGAGAAGGAATATCCTTCGTTGACCGTGAGAGCTTGTAATGGGCTAAGTTGGGAGACCCCTGCAGGGTTTGAACTTTCAAAAGCCGTGCCCGCGGTTATGGGCACATGGGAATTTGTTAATGTCTGGTTGTAGAGAACTTGAAACTTAACTTAATTAAAATGCATCAACCGCGTGTGTAGCCGTGATTGTCTCTTTCCGGCGGAGTCCGGGAAGTGAACACGGTTCTTGTGTTATGCTTGAACGTAAGTAGTTTCAGGATCACTTCTTGATCACTTCTAGTTCACAACCGTGCTTTGCTTCTCTTCTTGCTCTCATTTGTGTAAGTTAGCCACCATTTATGCTAGTGCTTGCTGCAGCTCCACCTCACTACCCTTTCCTACCCATAAGCTTAAATAGTCTTGATCTCGCGGGTGTGAGATTGCCGAGTCCTCATGGCTCACAGATACTTCCAAACAGTTGCAGGTGCCGATGATACCAGTGCAGATGACGCAACTGAGCTCAAGTTGGAGCTCGATGAAGATCTTGTTCGTTGTGTTGTTTCGTTTCCTGTTGATCAGTAGTGGAGCGCAGTTGGGACGATCGGGGACCTAGCATTTGGGGTGGTCTTTCTTCTATTTTGGTTCCGTAGTCGGACCTTGATTGTATTCTGGATGATGTATGTTTAACTTGTATTTGTGTGAAGTGGCGATTGTAAGCCAACTCCTTATCCCTTTCTTATTCAATACATGGGATGTGTAAAGATTACCCCTCTTGCGACATGCCTACCATGCGGCTATGCCTCTAAGTCGTGCCCCGACACGTGGGATATATAGCCGCATTGTGGGTGTTACACATAGAGACAAGGAGCGCGAGAGAGGCATGTACGCGATAGTGGAAGACCGAGTGTGCGGGTGTATAAACTTATCTGGAGGCTAGTCGATCAATGATGTGAGAGAAATATGAGTCGGGGGTGCGAAAGCGAGAGTTTTGTGGGTGTGTGAGAGAGACGATAGTCGGGAAGGGGAGTGGAAGCAGGAGCTGTGTGTGAGAGAGAGAGTGGAGGGGGGAGTTTGTCTGATCGGTAAACAAATGAATAATGTCAGTTTTATAACTGGGATGTAGGCGGAAAGGAGACCGCAACAAATGTTGTGTCTGCAGGAGAGAGTAATTTTAGTGGTATGAGTCATATCTAGAGACATAGAGGGTGTGTGAGAGAAACCCATAGAGAGAAAGACAAAGTGAAAGACGAGTGAGACTGTGTGTGTGGCGGTGAAAAATAAAGCTTAGGTACCTAGTGATACCAGAGAACGGTAGAGACGTGAGAGATAAGGAAAATCGTGTAATGTATAATGATAGGGAGAGTGTGACACTTCTCAAGGGAGACATCAAGAGACCATGTTTGCGATGACATGAGAAACATGAAGTGAGCGTGCGGGTGAGCTGGAGAAAAGAGAATGATAGCTACATGAAGGAGCATGCGAGAGAGATGGGCGTGAAAGGAGTCAACATAAAAGGGATTCAAATATTTGGATTCAAGATGATGATACATGTAATTCATACTCGAACCAAAATTGATCTATCAAACATGCATACTCATAAGAATTCATGCGCATCTATGTTATTTAATATGTAGATATTACTGATCCATACATTTTAGTAGAACATAATTTGGTTTAAATTTTTTTGAATTCAACCTTATGATTTTGAGATCATTGTATTTGTAAATCATATTATATACATATAAAGGAGCAGAATTCTTTGTTGTGCTTTTGAAAGTATATATAAAAAATGATGTATATAGACTTTTATTTTAATCGCAAATAGATCATGCCCGAACAAAAATAGAATACAAACTGGATTTGAATTGAGTTGGCACGGTAAACGTGCACTCTTGCTATGCAAAAATTTGAACGAACAGGGGAAAGTCGTAGTAACCGCCCGAAACCAAAATCTGTGAGATGGAAATTACTGCCTATCCCTGACACGCAAAGCCTATCGGCTTGATTTCTATAGGTTTCGATAGGGGTAGGTTTGTAATTTCATTCAAATGTGACATAACCACCTCTCACCCGGATTCATACACGGTGGGCGCCAAACCACAGTGTCTCCTCGGCCGAAATTGACTCCCTCCCCGATTCATACACGGTGGGCGCCAAAAAAACTCTCGTCAGCAAATATTCGGTGTATTCGAGATTACCGTCCTATCCCCAACCTACTAATATTGTTGTGATGTAGGAAATTTTAAATGGGGGCTAAGTTTGTAAATTTCCTGGCTTTTGAGACAAGCGCGCCCTAAAGACATGGTTCCCCCCTTCCTCTCTCCCTCCATTTCCCCATTCGTACTCCGTGGGCGCCAAAACACCCTCTCCACCCCAACCTCCTCCGTCTGCCACCCCATCCACTGTCGTCCTCCTCCACCATGCTGGAGCAGATACCCCGACACCGTCGTTCATTACAAGAGATCGACATCTCTCATCCATGGCTTCAGATCGGGATCCTTGAATCCCGTCCTCTCGCTTTATCCCCACCGTCGTCCACCTTGTCGGTGCCGCTCCTACGACCGTCTCGTCCACGGCGCCCCGCCGCCACCGTCTACCCTCATAGATCTGCTTCCATGCTGCCGACAGCCATCGCTACCGTAGTACCATCAAATTCTCAGCAGATGCATACATGGCGCCGCACCAGAGGCGGTACTCTTTCATATCTGCTCAACTTATTTATCGGAGCAAGAAAATGGATCGCCACTGCTTTACTCTGGTTTCTTGTCCATCACTTGCTAGTTGAAAGCAAACATTGGTTGTGAAGTTGCCTTTGTCTGGTTTGCACCTTCAGATCCGCCATGGCACGCTCAACACTATACTCGCAATACTTATGGTTTTCCCCTTTTATATTCCACACTAGTTAAATGACAGTAGACTAAATTTCAAAATTGGGTTAGCCAATTTTTCAGAGCTCGCCGGAGTTTGCCGGTTCAAAGGAAGGGGTTCGGGTGGGGACGGTGGTTGTGGGAGGCGGTGGTTGGGGTGGGGTGGCGGAGGAACACAGGCGGTGGGGGCCGGTGGTTCGGCTGGTGGCCCGTGCGGTGTTCTGTATGGGAAGAATCAGAGACGAGGAACAAGAAGTGTTAGGAGACGTAGGATCTTCATCCAACTGCCTGAAATGGTCGATTGACCCTAATGACAAAAGTCACACAACTTGCATGTAGACATGCCTTTATATCAATACCCTCATCGTACCTTCTTAGCACTGCTCCTGAATCCATCAAGCTAAACAACGTGCCACTCATAATTCCAAACTTTTTGCTCAAATATGAATATGATATGATGTTGATATTAATAAAACAGATAACATTTAATTGGTCAGCTAATGTTCCTACTTTACTTCCGAAAAGCACATGCACCACATATATAGAGACAACGGGGAGTTGCATTCTTAATGCGCTATTCTTCATCATGTGTGGGCACTGCGCAACGAACATTTTATTATCCAAAATCTGCTTGCTCTTCTTTAGCATGTTCCTCTTCCGTTCTTCTATAATAAGTACTCTCTCCATTCCTAAATACAAGTCTTTGTATAGATTCCACCATGGACTACATATGGAGGAAAATGAGTGAATCTACACTCTAAAATGTATCTGTATACATCTGTATGTGATCCATAGTGGAGATCTCTATGAAGACTTATATTTTTGGAATGGAGGGAGTATGATAGTAGTACAATATGTTCCTTGTAGTGAAGATGAGCAGGGACATTTGCAGTGTAGAAGTCTATACGGTCGGTTGTGATGGACACTTTGAATTCTTCGGGCCTCTTTGATTCGTAGGATTTTGTAAACATAGGAATAGGATTTGTAGTGGCCTGCCCACTTGAATCCTATTAGATTAGCAAGGAAATGCGGGGAGCTGTGTCTCCTTTGAGAGTTACACTTATATTAACAGTACCACACCTTCAGTTGAAGAGAGCTGGTATCCGAAGCCTTTCTAGCTGTATCGGCAATACTAGCACATATATTCCAGCAAGTTCCACATTGTTGATTTTACTCCTGATTCTTACGGTTTTCCCGTTATATCTACACTATGATCTGCGTAGCTGCTATGTGTCAACACTAGCAGCAGTCCACTCTTGAAGCTAAACAACACACCAATCATAAGTCCAAAGCTTACTTCTTCAAATACGAATTGTGATATGATACTGATATTAGTTAATAGACACACATTTAATTGGACAGGTAATGCTCCCACTTGTTTTTCCAAATGCATGTGGCCACATATAGAGAGACAGCATGGAATTGCATTTCTTTGGGCGTTGTGATTCATCATGAGTGGGCAACCAACATTGTATGCAATGAAGTGGAACCTCAAGAATATGCTTCCTCTTCTGTTCTTTAACATGTTCCTCTTTTGTTATTCTATATTTAGTACGTACATTATGTTCCTTGTCCGGAAGTGGCGCAGGGACATCTGCAGTCAATAGTTGATAGAGCTGGCGTGTATGTGATCAATAGGCTTTCAATTAGTAGCGGCAATACAACACCGTATTTTCCAGCCAGTTCCACTTTCCCGATTTATATATCATGGTTATGGTGCACCCCTTTTATGTACACTACGATCTGCCTAGTTGATGTGTGCTCTTGTTATCATGGTTTGACAATAAACTCTGTATACAGTATATTATGAACCTATCATCTGCCAACTATCCTTACTTCTGGAACCTATTTTTGGTGTACTTGTGCCAGATTATATTAATGCACACACCATATTACATCACGCATGAGCTCTCTCACCAGAATCCAGTGATAGCACACAAGGGTTTACAGGGGCATCCCTATATTAGAATATCCTCTGCATTACAAAGATAGTCTCACTAATATTTATGTTTTCATGGTTCTCAGATATTATACATAATTACAGTGAATATCAGAGTCCGCGCATTAGAAGAATATTGTCGAACACTACAACGACCTACAAAATTGGCACCAAGGCATTGAGTGCCATTCTAGATGCAATGAGACTCATACGCTCCCCACTTATAGATTCTTGTTCAGAATATGATCCTAATGACTATTCTAACCTCGAGGAGATAAAGGTACATGGCCTGTCCTGTTCACTCATCAAGGTGCCTGTTCTAATTTGGCAAGGTTTTATTGATTGCGCGTATTTTGCATATGTTGCCTTGCATTTCTTCTACTTTTTTGCACCGCCATCTGCTTAGTTTACTCATCATATATGTCAAGATGCCATGCCCATCCATTATCAATACATATTCCATCTGTCATCATACCATGTTTTTCCACTCAAATGTTGTTCTTGTGCATCGGACATCAAAAAGGAAGAGGGTGATTTCCGAACCTGAAGGAGCACCAGTAAAGTCGTTGAAAAACATGGTGGTGCTGGAGGAATCAGACAGCACCCCACTTATATTGGCTGTACAACTAGTGACACAAAACGTAGGACCGACTCACGCAGACTGTACCCTGCTGTCTACTACACAACCTTCTTCTTGTAGACGTTGTTGGGCCTCCAAGTGTAGAGGTTTGTAGGACAGTAGCAAATTTCCCTCAAGTGGATGACCTAAGGTTTATCAATCTGTGGGAGGCGTAGGATGAAGATGGTCTCTCTAAAACAACCCTTCAACCAAATAACAAAGAGTCTCTTGTGTCCCCAACACACCCAATACAATGTTAAATTGTATAGGTGCACTAGTTCGGTGAAGAGATGGTGATACAAGTGCAATATGGATGGTGGCTATAGGTTTTTATAATCTGAAAATATAAAAACAGTAAGGTAACTAATGATAAAAGTGAGCGTAAACGGTATTGCAATGTGTTGAAACAAGCCCTAGGGTTCATACTTTCACTAGTGCAAGTCCTCTCAACAATAATAACATAATTGGATCATATAACTATCCCTCAACATGCAACAAAGAGTCACTCCAAAGTCACTAATAGCGGAGAACAAACGAGGAGATTATGGTAGGGTACGAAACCACCTCAAAGTTATCCTTTCTAATCGATCCATTCAAGAGTCCGTAGTAAAATAACATGAAGCTATTCTTCCCGTTAAATCTATCATAGAGTTCGTACTAGAATAACACCTTAAGACACAAATCAACCAAAACCCTAATGTCACCTAGATACTCCAATGTCACCTCAAGTATCCGTGAGTATGATTATATGATATGCATCACATAATCTCAGATTCATCTATTCAAACAACACAAAGAACTTCAAAGAGTGCCCCCAAGTTTCTACCGGAGAGTCAAGACGAAAACGTGTGCCAACCCCTATGCATAACATCACGAGGTCACGGAACTCGCAAGTTGATCACCAAAACATACATCAAGTAGATCACATGATATCCCATTGTCACCACAGATAAGCACGTGCAAGACATACATCAAGTGTTCTCAAATCCTTAATACTCAATCCGATAAGATAACTTCAAAGGGAAAACTCAATTCATCACAAGAGAGTAGAGGGTGAGAAACATCATAAGATCCAACTACAATAGCAAAGCTCGCGATACATCAAGATCGTACCACCTCAAGAACATGAGAGAGAGAGATCAAACACATAGCTACTGGTACATACCCTCAGCCCCGAGGGTGAACTACTCCCTCCTCGTCGTGGAGAGCGCCGGGATGATGAAGATGGCGACCGGAGAGGGATTTCCCCCTCCGGCAAGGTGCCGGAATGGGTCTAGATTGGTTTTCGGTGGCTACAGAGGCTTCTAGCGGCGGAACTCCCGATCTATTCTGCTCCCCGATGTTTTTAGGGTATATGGATATATATAGGCGAAAGAAGTTGGTCAGGGGAGCCACGAGGGTGGGGGCGCGCCCAGGGGGGCAGGCTTGCCTCCCTGCCTCGTGGCCACCTCGAAGCTTCCTTGACTTCAACTCCAAGTCTCCTGGATCACGTTTGTTCCAAAATTCATGCTCCCAAAGGTTTCATTCCGTTTGGAATCCGTTTGATATTCCTTTTCTGCGAAACACTGAAACAAGGGAAAAATAGAAACTGGCACTGGGCTCTAGGTTAATAGGTTAGTCCCAAAAGTAATATAAAAGTGTATAATAAAGCCCATAAACATCCAAAACAGATAATATAATAGCATGGAACAATCAAAAATTATAGATACGTTGGAGACGTATCAAGCATCCCCAAGCTTAATTCCTGCTCGTCCTCGAGTAGGTAAATGATAAAAACAGAATTTTTGATGTGGAATGCTACCTAACATATTTCTCTAAGTAATTCTCTTTATTGTGGTATGAATGTTCAGATCCATAAAATTCAAGACAAAAGTTTAATATTGACATAAAAATAATAATACTTCAAGCATACTAATAAAGCAATGATGTCTCCTCAAACTAACATGGCCAAAGAAAGTTCATCCCTACAAAATCATATAGTTTGGTCATGCTCCATTTTCGTCACACAAGAATGCTCTCATCATGCACAACTCCAATGACAATCCAAGCAATTTTTTCATACTTTAGTAATCTCAAACTTTTTTCAACTTTCACGCAATACATGAGCGTGAGCCATGGATATAACACTATGGGTGGAATAGAATATAATGAGGGGGTTATGTGGAGAAGACAAAAAGGACAAAGTCTCACATCGACGCGGCTAATCAATGGGCTAGGGAGATTCCCATCAATTGATGTCAATGCAAGGGGTAGGGATTGCCATGCAACAGATGCACTAGAGCTATAAATGTATGAAAGCTCAACAAAAGAAACTAAGTGGTGTGCATCCAACTTTCTTGCTCACGAAGACCTAGGGCACTTGAGGACGCCCATTGTTGGAATATACAAGCAAAGTTCTATAATGAAAAATTCTCACTAGTATATGAAAGTGACAAAACAAGAGACTCTCTATCATCAAGATCATGGTGCTACTTTGAAGCACAAGTGTGGAAAAAGGATAGTAGCATTGCCCCTTTTATTTTATTTTTTCTTTTTTTATTTTCTTTTATTTTTTTGGGACTTCCTTTTTTTATTTGGCCTTTCTCTTTTTTTGGGACAATTCTCTATTAATGATGATCATCACATTTCTATTTATTTACATCTCAATGATTACAACTCGATACTAGAACAAGATATGACTCTATATGAATGCCTCTGGCGGTGTACCGGGATGTGCAATGACTCATGAGTGACATGTATGAAAAAATTATGAACGGTGGCTTTGCCACAAATACGACGTCAACTACATGATCATGCAAGGCAATATGACAACGATGATGCGTGTCATAATAAACGGAACGGTGGAAAGTTGCATGGCAATATATCTCGGAATGGCTATGGAAATGCCATAATAGGTAGGTATGGTGGCTATTTTGAGGAAGATATAAGGAGGTTTATGTGTGATAGAGCGTATCGTATCATGGGAATTGGATGCACCGGCGAAGTTTGCACCAACTCTCAAGGTGAGAAAGGGCAACACACGGTACCGAAGAAGCTAGCAATGATGGAACGGTGAGAGTGCATACAATCCATGGACTCAACATTAGTCATAAAGAACTCACATACTTATTGCAAAAATCTACAAGTCATCAAAAACCAAGTATTACGCGCATGCTCCTAGGGGGGTAGATTGGTAGGAAAAGACCATCGCTCGTCCCCGACCACCACTCATAAGGAAGACAATCAAATAACACCTCATGTTTCAAATTTGTTACACAACATTTACCATACGTGCATGCTACGGGACTTGCAAACTACAACACAAGTATTTCTCAAATTCACAACTACTCAACTAGCACAACTTTGATATCACTATCACCATATCTCAAAACAATCATCAAGTATCAAACTTCTCTTAGTATTCAATGCACTTGTATGAAAGTTTTTATTATGCCTAAAAGCAAATTGCCATGTTGTTCTAAAGGACTCTAAAAATAATATAAGTGAAGCATGAGAGATCAATTATTTCCATAGAATAAAACCACCACCGTGCTCTAAAACATATAAGTGAAGCACTAGAGAAAATGACAAACTACTCCGAGAGATATAACTGAAGATCAATGAGTAGTTGAATAATTATGCAACTATGTGAAGACTCTCTAACATTTAAGAATTTCAGATCTTGGTATTTTATTGAAATAGCAAGCAAAACAAAATAAAATAAAATGACGCTCCAAGCAAAACACATATCATGTGGTGAATAAAAATATAGCTCCAAGTAAAGTTACCGATGAATGAAGACGAAAGAGGGGATGCCTTCCGGGGCATCCCCAAGCTTAGGCTCTTGGTTGTCCTTGAATATTACCTTGGGGTGCCTTGGTAATCCCCAAGCTTAGGCTCTTTCCACTCCTTATTCCATAGTCCATCGAATCTTTACCCAAAACTTGAAAACTTCACAACACAAAACTTAACAGAAAACACTATAAGCTCCGTTAGTACAAGAAAATAAATCACCACTTAGGTACTGTTGTGAACTCATTATAAATTCACATTAGTGTAATATCTACTGTATTCCAACTTCTCTATGGTTCATACCCTCCGATACTACTCATAGATTCATCAAAATAAGCAAACAACACATAGAAAACATAATGTGTCAAAAACAGAACAGTCTGTAGTAATCTGGATCAAACGTATACTTCTTGAACTCCAAAAATCCTGAGAAATTAGGAAGTCCTAGGAAATTTTTTTATTGATCTACTTCAGTTGGAATTGGTATTTTATATCTCTCTGGTAAAAAACTAAAATTATTCTCGTGAGCGCATACTTTCTGTTTTTTACAGCAAGATCAAATAACAATCACCCAAGAAGGTCCGAAAGGCTTTACTTGGCACAAAAACTAATTAAAACATAAGAAACACAATCATAAAAGAGGATATATGATTAATTTATTACTAAACAGTAACAAAAGGCAAGAAACAAAAATAAAATTGGGTTGCCTCCCAACAAGCGCTATCGTTTAACGCCCCTAGCTAGGCATGATGATTTCAATGATGCTCACATAAAAGATAAGAATTGAAACATAAAGAGAGCATCATGAAGAATATGACTAGAACATTTAAGTCTAACCCACTTCCTATTCATAGGAATTTTTTGAGAAAACAAATTATGGGAACAATAATCAACTAGCATAGGAGGGCAAAACGAGCATAACTTCAAAACTTTAAGCACATAGAGAGGAAAATTGATATTATTGCAATTTCTACAAGCATATATTCCTCCCTCATAATAATTTTCAGTAGCATCATGAATGAATTCAACAATATAACTATCACATAAAGCATTCTTTTCATGATCTACAAGCATAGAAATTTCACTACTCTCCACATAAGCAAAATTCTTCTCATTCGGAATAGTGGGAGTATCATAAGAAACTCGAATACTACAAATTGTTTCCACATTAAAGGAGTAATGTTCAGAAAAGGGTAATCATAATCATGACTAGTTTTATAAATGTAATCATCACTACTTTTTATAGCATATGTATCATCACAATAATTATCATAAGAAGCAACTTTGTTCTCATCATAATCGATTGAAACCTCTTCCAAGATAGTGGAATCATTACTAAATAAAGTCATGACCTCTCCAAATCCACTTTCATAATTATCACAATAAGATTCAACATCCTCCAAAATAGTGGGATTACTAATTCCTAAAGTTGGCACTCTTCCAAACCCACTTTCATCAATATAATCATCATAAGTAGGAGGCCTGCTATCATCATAACAAATTTTCATATCAAAACTCGGGAGGCTAAAACTATCATGTTCATCAAATGTAGCATACCCAAGCTTGGGGCAGAAATTAATTGCAGCAAATATATTCTCAAACATGTCATTCTCATCAAACATAGCATCCCCAAGCTTGGGCCTTTTCATATTATAAGCATAATCACTCTCATCATTAATAGTATGGATAGCACCGATAGTATAGCAATTATCATCATCACAATGAGTAGTAGGAGCAACATCATTTGGGAGGGATACCTTTCTACCTTTGCTCCTCCATCTCTTGTTTTTCTTCTTCACATAATGTGTGGGTTTAACCCTCTTTTTTGAGCTCCTTATTAATGAGATTGGTTGAAAAGAAGGCTCCTCCTTGTTACCTGATTCATCATAAGAAATAATAGGAGGATATTGGGAAGCCTCTTCCCTTTCATTAGTATTCTCTTCATCCTATATTTCTTTTCTTTTATTTATATACTTGGCAATATAAGGATTTTCAATGCAATTCACCGCACAATACATATAAATTTCCTCTAGATCAAAATTAAGAACTCTATCAGGGGAAAATTCTGGAATAACCTTATATATACGTCTCATTTCTTCATAACCCAAGAGCAAACTAAGTTCATTATGATGTGCAAGGGAAATCAAGTCATCACAATTTTTGGACACGATACTATCATGAACCAATTTGCATTGGGTACTGAAATGATCACGTTCATTGCAAAGTTCACAAGTACGGCTAAGAAAGTTTAAATGTTCAGCACAAACATCTAGCCTTTCTTGCAACCATTTAGTTTCCAAATACTTATGCCTCTTGCAGAATCTATCTTCCCTGTTTGGTATGTACTTGCAAACTCTATGCACTCCACAAAAATCGATATGCTTATAAGAGATATTTTCATCATGACTAGTGCAATCATCATTAGTACTATGGATATTCAAAGATTTCATACTAATAACATTGCAATCATGCTCATTATTCAAAGATTTAGTGCCAAACATTTTATAGACTTCTTATTCTAGCACTTGAGCACAATTTTCCTTTCCATCATTCTCACGAAAGATATTAAAAAGATGAAGCGTATGAGGCAAACTCAATTCCATTTTTAGTTTTCTTTTATAAACTAAACTAGTGATAAAACAAGAAACAAAAATATTCGATTGCAAGAACTAAAGATATACCTTCAAGCACTCACCTCCCCAGCAACGGCGCCAGAAAAGAGCTTGATGTCTACTACACTACCTTCTTCTTGTAGACATTGTTGGGCCTCCAAGTGTACATGTTTGTAGGACAGTAGCAAATTTCCCTCAAGTGGATGACCTAAGGTTTATCAATCCGTGGGAGGCGTAGGATGAAGATGGTCTCTCTCAAACAATCCTGCAATCAAATAACAAAGAGTCCCTTGTGTCCCCAACACACCCAATACAATGGTAAATTGTATAGGTGCACTAGTTCGGCGAAGAGATGGTGATACAAGTGCAATATGGATGGTAGATATAGGTTTTTGTAATCTGAAAATATAAAAACAGCAAGGTAACTAATGATAGAAGTGAGCGTAAACGGTATTGCAATGTGTTGAAACAAGGCCTAGGGTTCATACTTTCACTAGTGCAAGTCCTCTCAACAATAATAACATAATTGGATCATATAACTATCCCTGAACATGCAACAAAGAGTCACTCCAAAGTCACTAATAGCGGAGGACAAATGAAGAGATTATGGTAGGGTACAAAACCACCTCAAAGTTATCCTTTCTGATCGATCTATTCAAGAGTCCATAGTAAAATAACATGAAGCTATTCTTTCCGTTCAATCTATCATAGAGTTCGTACTAGAACAACACCTTAAGACACAAATCAACCAAAACCATAATGTCACCTAGATACTCCAATGTCACCTCAAGTATCCGTGGGTATGATTATACGATATGCATCACACAATCTCAGATTCATCTATTCAAACAACACAAAGACCTTCAAAGAGTGCCCCCAAGTTTCTACCGGAGAGTCAAGACGAAAACGTGTGCCAACCCCTATGCATAAGTTCATAAGGTCACGGAACTCGCAAGTTGATCACCAAAACATACATCAAGTAGATGACATGATATCCCATTGTCACCACAGATAAGCACGTGCAAGACATACATCAAGTGTTCTCAAATCCTTAAAGACTCAATCCGATAAGATAACTTCAAAGGGAAAACTCAATTCATCACAAGAGAGTAGAGGGGGAGAAACATCATAAGATCCAACTATAATAGCAAAGCTCGCGATACATCAAGATTGTACCACCTCAAGAACACGAGAGAGAGAGAGAGATCAAACACATAGCTACTGGTACATACCCTCAGCCCCGAGGGTGAACTACTCCCTCCTCGTCATGGATAGTGCCGGGATGATGAAGATGGCCACCAGAGAGGGATTCCCCCCTCCGGCAGGGTGCCGGAAGGGTCTAGATTGGTTTTCGGTGGCTACAGAGGCTTCTGGCGGCGGAACTCTCGATCTATTCTGCTCCTCGATGTTTTTAGGGTATATGGATATATATATATAGGCGAAAGAAGTCGGTCAGGGGCCCATGAGGGTGGGGGCGCGCCTTGGGGGGCAGGCGCGCCTCCCTGCCTCGTGGCCACCTCGAAGCTTCCTTGACTTCAACTCCAAGTCTCCTAGATCACGTTCGTTCCAAAAATCACACTCCCGAAGGTTTCATTCCGTTTGGACTCCGTTTGATATTCCTTTTCTGCGAAACACTGAAACAAGGGAAAAATAGAAACTGGCACTGGGCTCTAGGTTAATAGGTTAGTCCCAAAGGTAATATAAAAGTGTATAATAAAGCCCATAAACATCCAAAATAGATAATATAATAGCATGGAACAATCAAAAAATTATATATACATTGGAGACGTATCATACCCATACTTTACTGGTCACACGACTAGCCCCACCGCACAGGACCTGCACTCCAGCAAAAGGTATGCCGATTTCAGTTGCCATAGCACCAGCCGTACCACAGAAAAATCCCACTCCAGCAAAAAGTACAGCAAGTCCACCGGCAGAAGACCTATCCCAACTATAGAAACGACCAATTCCTGCAGATTGGAACCCCATTCCGGTTATTCCCAATGCTTTCAATGTTGTTAGGGACTATGTGCATATATTCCCATCATGGGAAGATTATAGTGAAGACAAACACCATTTTCACATCTTCCTGTCCCACTTACATGTAAGTGCTATTATTCATGGTGATTATTTTCATGTTTTATGCTGATTGAACACATCAATGATTTACATTACATTGTTGCAAGTAGGCGAGGGTCAATCTAGATAGTCATGACGAGCAAAGCTTGCTTGCGCTTTTCAAGGAAGCATTGCAGCAGTATCGGTGTTACCTGAGGAAATCACACTTTGATGGCAATTCTATAAACTAATTTCCGGTAAAGTCTCCTGTGCTAAATTTAGAAGACATTGAATGGAAAAACCTTGTTATGCACTGGTATCGTTCCCAAGATGAGGTACTATCTATGATATCACATGACAATTTGAACTTCTACTTTTTCGCATGTGCCTTACGAATCTTTTTTGCAGGAAATCAGCTCGAAGAAGAATTCCGGTTTGAAAAGAACGACTGGATATCGCAAATATGCTGCTCGTTGCTTTGCTCTTGTTAGTACCTGTTGTCCTGTATCACTGTACTTGCATTCATACCTGGTTCATTATGTGACAGCAGTATGCATGATAGCTTGCTTATCAGTTGTTTGCTCCAAATTATCTGATATGTATGAATGGTTACATTAGTGTAGAATATATCCAATGCCAATGAAAATTTTTAGCTCTGCATTATTCTTGTAAGTACTTGATGTCCTTTATCAGTGTACTTATATTGAAAGGTAGTTGTTCATGTACCATCACTCTGCAGCTTATTTTCCTTTGCCCTCCATTTTCTATGCATCAGATCTATATTTACTCTTACCATAAGGTTGGATAACACCGATGGTCCTGAAGAAGTTTAGCTCTGCATTGCTCTTGGCTGTACCTTTTGCCTATATTGTTGTACCTACATTTATAGCTACTTGGTTATGTAGCATCACTCTTCATCTTATCTTAAATATTCTCCATTTTTTCTTATATTATCACATATATATTTACTCTTAACAAAATGTAAAATAAAGTCAATGCTTATGAAGAGGATTCGGTGGTAAACTTCTTGAATTGCCCCCCCATCAGCATGGAGAAGGGCTTTATAGAGCCTGTGTTCACCAATAATGTAAGTTTGTCCTTCTCAAGCCTTCAAACTTTGTTGTGTATATTTGGTTAGGCATGACTGCAACAACTGTTTATTTTTGGTGTTTGCATCAAATTGCATGTTTAAAGTTCATTTTGTACTTCATAAACAAAAGTTTGTCCTTCTCAATTTAAGTTTTCAGTTGTACAACCAAGTTCCTACTTCATACCATGTAAATTCAACTATACAGAGCAAGTGACCTTCTTTTGCACTGCATGTATGCTTCTGTTCTTGATCCGTAATCCAGTGGTGTGGTGAACCTACCCACTACAACAAAATGTCATATTCTGCAATGTCTTAAATATGAAGCTGCCAACTCCTTCACAATGTCATTTCCTGCCATGTCTTAACCTGAACAATACCATACTGTCATAATGCTATTTTAAACTGTGTCACTTTATTCGTCAGTAAGAAATGTGATGAGTTATCAGCACTGATACTTATATGTGCAAAACCTGCCATCTGTCTGCTTGTTTATCTTTCAGAGTGAGGAGGATATAAGTGTCAAACAAGCGCAGTCTCATCAGCTTGCTCCGCTACTTGCGCTGCGGCTCCTGAGAAGGGCTAACCTTTCTTGAACTCTATTGAAGTGATGTCGGTTTTGTATATTATTTTGTCAGCGTGTTTATTTGCACTGGTGGCGATCTTTGATGCCTAGTGTATGTAATCTGTTGTCTGCTTGTGCTTTATTATCATAGTGGCGAACTTTGATGCCCAGTGGATGTAATATGCTGTAATTTCTTTATTGTATAGTCTAGGTTTTTTCTCATTCATGATGCTGCAGTTATTTTACTGTATAAATATCCTGTCTTCGCAGTAAATCGGCCAAACCGTAAAATTATGGTACATAATCAGGCCGTCATGCAAATCACTACATAATGGGTCCATTAACAGGCCTAAATGTAAACTAGCCCACTAGTAGATTTGGGCCTCTAATAGGCCGAGTAAATTGCCAGCCCTATTTTCGCAAGAAAACTCAATCGGCTTTTAGGAGGCTGAAAAGTAGGTTGGGCATGAAACGTGCCGAACAGCTCACGGGCCGGCTGCAGGCCGAAATAGACCCCGGCCCATGATTGTGCCAATCACACTACGGGCAGTTAACAGGCCAAAATTGTCTCGGCCCTTGTTTGGCCCGATCAGATTAACGGTTGTGAGCAGGCCGAATGCAAATCAGACCGTAGTTAGGCCCAACTATATGACAGGCTTTTAACAGGACGAAATATATATAGGGCCGAAATGTTAAACAAGCCTTTAACAGGCCGAAACTAATATCAGGCCGAATTACTAAATGGGCCTTTAGCAAGTGGGCCCAAAAGCATAGCGTCCAGTTGACAAGCCGAATCTGATATGGGCCATAATTTAGCCCAAAGCCTCTTAAAGGGCCGGATCTGATCTGGGCCGTAATTTGGCCGAGAAGGTGATAGGATTTTAACAGGCCGGATCTCATATGGGCCTTTATTGGGCCCGGAACGTGACAGGCTGTTATGTAGTGACCAGACCTCAAACGGTCCAATCTCTGTGCTCCGGTGTCATCCCTGGATCAGTAATGCTGACACCACACAGTACTTGAAGGATTTATAACAGAGTAGCAATCACACACTTATTACATCGAGTGTCTCAAAAGAGAACTTATTACAATAAATATGGCTTAAGGCCATCTAATAACGATAACAACGGAAGGCTTGGAAGATAAGTGAGTCCGTCAACTCCAACGGCATCACTGAGTATAGAACCACGACCTAAAGGCACCTTACTCGTCGTCTCAAAAGTCTGCAACATGAACGTTGTAGCCCGAAACAGGTCAGCACATGGAATATGCTAGCAAGGTAACACATAGAGAACAATGAAGGAATAAGGCTATACTACATGCATATTTGGCTGGTGGAAAGATCTATGGTTACAGTTTTGCGTAAAGCCAATTTTTCCCTACTACAAAGGAATACATTTTATTTAACTATCATGGTGGTTGTTAAACATTGAGAGTGTAGACACCCTCTCAATCCCAATTAAGCATCACCATTAAAAACCCAATAAATTAATTAGAGTAACATGATGAGATTCACATGATAATCCAAGTACTAGATATTCAAGTTGTCCATAACCGGGGACACGACTAACCATGATTAGTTTATACACTCTGCAGAGATTTGCGCACTTTTCCCCATAAGCCTCGATCTCCTCCGTTGGGATTCTCGCACTACATGGTGTTTGAGAAACGTATGACCGAGACATAGTCTTTCAGAAGCGCTAGCACCTTATGATAGGGTAAACCGTAACACCTACTTTCCCCTACATCTGCTAGTCTACCACTGTAAGAGTTCGCACAAGTTAGTCAACTATGCTAGAGTCCATAGTAGCTTGTGGCTGCACACGGAAATTTCTAGTATGAATAATCTCATGATCCCTTTGAGCCTGGGTGGCGGTCCATAAAGAAAAACAGGCAATCGCTGGAATACCCAGGTGCCTCAGTCCACCCAGATGTGTATTTAAGTTGCCACCTTAGATAAACCATTAATTTAGCAAACTCACATCTGTCATGGATACACTCACCCAATCCATGTCTACTAGCATAGCATGGCATAATAAGAAAACATAGAAGTAACTCCCAAAGGTTTGATAATAACAGGTAATAGGTACTACCTCATCTATTTCCCAAACCCACAATTTAATTAGATCCTAATCATGCAATGTGTGAGGGTTGATCTAATGCAATAAAAACTGGGTAATAGGAAGTATGATCAAAGTGTTACTTGCCTTGCTGATGATCCGCAAAACCTAGCGATTCGAAGTAGCAAGCGGCGCACTTCGGGTACTCTATCGCAAACAAATAAGCATACAATAAGTACTCAACTAATGCACAGGTAAAATTCAAATGAGAGATTTAACTAGAAAGTTCAACTTAAGAACTCCGGTTGGCAAAAATAATCAAATCGAACAAAGCAAAGAAAGAAAACGGCAAAAGAAACAAGCTTCATTTACTAATATGGATCTATGTCAAATTTTACAGAGGCAAAAACTAGTTTGAGTTGGTTAAACGGAAAGAGGGTTTCGAGACGAAACTCCAGGCAATTGAATCGCCTGATTCCGATAAACGAGCGAAAAGTTATACTAGAACAAAAATCGGATTAGAAATCGTGATCGGAAAAATCGCGGAATAATTCCGAGAAAAAGAAAAACGACGAACAGATTAACGAACGAACGTTCGTTATCTGGATCTGAACGATGAACGCGTTCGTTAAAATGAACAAACGAGCGAACACTTGCTAATTAAACTAAACCAGAAAAAACCGATCGATCTAAAAAAACGGATCTAAAAAAACTGAACGAAAACCGGCGAAAACCAACGGTTTTCTAAAAAAACCGGCGGCGGCGAGATCGACCTCGTCGGCGGCGGCGGGGCGGGCGGTGGCGCGGCAGTGGCGGCGGCGGTTGGGCGGCGGGTGGCTTGGCGCTAGGGTTTGGGAGCGGCGGCGGCTTTGGGCAGGTCGGGCCCCGGGGTCGCGCTATATAAAGGCCCCGGCCCGTAGTCAGTTCGCTCCTTTTAAAAAAAATTATTACGCGTAGAAAAACAAACAAAAGGAATAATAAACGGACTCCAAAAATCCCAAAATAAATTTTCCCCGGCTTCTAAAATCAAGCCGCATAGGATGAACATTTATTTGGGGCCTAAATGCAAATTTGAAAAACGCGCATTTTTCCTAAATTCAATAAAATAGCAAATAAAACCAAAATAAAATCTTATTTGATTTTATCATTTAAATACTCAATATTTATTTATTTTGGGAAAGTCATTTTATTCCCTCTCTCATATTTGATAATAGAAATAATTGAAGATAAAAATAAATAATATCAAATGATCCTATTTTCAAAATTTGAGAAAACTCAAATATGAAAATAACGAAATCCCCAACTCTCTCCGAGGGTCCTTGAGTTGCGTAGAATTTCTAGGATCAACCCCAAAATGCAAATAAAATATGATATGCAAATATGATCTATTGTATAACATTTCAAATTGAAAATTTGGGATGTTACAAACCTACCCCCCTTAAGATGAATCTCGCCCTCGAGATTCGGGTTGGCTAGAAAATAGGTGAGGGTGGTCCTTCAGCAATTCTTCCTCTCGTTCCCAGGTGGCTTCATCCTCCGTGTGGTGGCCCCCCTGAACTTTGCAAAACTTGATAACCTTGCTGCGGGTGACTCGGCTGGCATACTCAAGAATCTTAACTGGTTTCTCCTCGTAGGTCAAATCACTGTCCAACTGAATCTCTTCCAACTACACTGTATCTCTCAGCGGTATATCAGGCATCTCCGCATGGCACTTCTTCAATTGTGAAATGTGGAACACATCGTGAACTCCTGACAATCCTTCGGGTAATTCCAACTTATAAGCTACTTCTCCTATACGCTCCAAAACCTTGTATGGTCCTACAAAATGTGGCACTAACTTTCCCTTAACGCCAAAGCGCTTAACTCCCCGAAGTGGAGATACTCGAAGATAAACTCGGTCTCTGACTTCGTAAACGGTCTCCTTGCGTATAGGATCTGCGTAGCTCTTCTGCTTGGACTGGGCTACCTTGAGCCTATCGCGAATCAATTTCACCTTCTGTTCAGACTCCTTAATCAGATCCGGTCCAAACACTGGCGGTCTCCAACTTCATCCCACGACAATGGGGTCCTGCACCTCCTTCCATACAAGGCTTCGAAAGGGGCCATCTTCAAACTGGATTGATAATTGTTGTTATAAGAGAACTCTACGTATGGCAAATTGTCATCCCAACTAGATCCATAATCTAGCGCACAAGCTCTCAGCATATCCTCCAAAATCTGAATGACTCTCTCGGTCTGTCCATCTGTCTACGGATGGAAAGTTGTACTGAACTCTAGCCTGGTACCCAAAGTTTCATGCAACTGATTCCAGAACTTTGAGGTAAACTGGGTTCCTCTATTTGATATAATGCTCCATGGAACTCCATGCAGACATACGATCCTAGTCATGTATATTTTTGCCAACTTGTCACTAGTGTAAGTAGTCTTCACTGGAATGAAATGAGCTACCTTTGTCAAATGATCGACTACAACCCATATCGAGTCATAGCCTGAACGAGTTCTGGGTAATCCTATAATAAAATCCATGCCTAACTTATCCCACTTCCATTTGGGTATCGGCAATGGCTGTAGCAATCTTGCTGGCTTCTGATGCTCTGCCTTTACTCTCTGACATACATCACAAACTGCTACATACTCTGCAATATCCTTCTTCATTCCGGTCCACCAGAAAGTATCCTTCGAATCCAAATACATCTTGATATCTCCTAGGTGAATCGAATATGGTGAATCATGGGCCTGTTGCAGAATCAACTTCCTGATCTTCGAATCATTAGGCACATAAACACGGTCTTCAAACCATAAGGCATCGTGCTCATCCTCACGAAATCCTTTAGCTTTTCCTTTGCTCATTTTCTCCTTAATAGAAGCAGTCTCCTTGCCAGTCCTTTGAGCTTCTCTGATCTTATCCATCAAAGTAGACTGAATCTCCAATACTGCTACATAGCCTCTTGGGACTATCTCCAAACATAGCTCACGAAGATTTTCGGCTAACTCCCTTGGTAAATCTCCCGTCATTAGGGTGTTGACATGACTTTTACGGCTCAGCGTGTCGGCTAATACGTTAGCCTTTCCGGGGTGATATTGCAATCTCATATCATAATCCTTGATGAGCTCCAACCATCTCCTTTGCCTGAGATTCAACTCCTTCTGTGCGAAAATATACTTCAAACTCTTGTGATCCGTGTACACCTCATAATGATTTCCAATGAGAAAGTGTCTCCAAGTCTTCAATGCATGCACTACGGCTGCTAACTCCAAATCATGCGTGGCATAATTTAACTCATGAGGTTTAAGTTGTCGTGAGGCATATGAAACAACTCTTCCTGCCTGCATAAGCACTGCTCCAAGTCCTCGACGTGAAGCGTCGCAATACACCTCATAATCCTTGTTCTGATTTGGCAAAATCAACACAGGTGATGTAACCAAACGTTTCTTCAACTCCTGGAAACTGGCCTCACATTCCTCGGTCCATATGAACTTGGTATCCTTCTTCATCAACTCCGTCATAGGCTTCGCAATCTTCGAGAAATTTTCAATGAATCTCTGGTAGTATCCTGCAAGTCCAAGAAAACTCCGGATCTCTCGAACTGTTGTTGGCGCTTCCCAATTTGTCACAGTGTCAACCTTGGTGGGATCTACTGCTATATCTTCTCCGGATATAACGTGTCTGAGAAATCCAACTTCCTTCAACCAAAATTCACATTTGCTAAACTTGGCATATAACCGATGTTCTCTGAGTTTACCAAGTACCAAACACAAATGCTCCTTATGCTCCTCTTCATTTTTCGAGTAAACCAGGATATCATCAATGAACACTACGACGAACTTATCCAAAAACTCCATAAATACTTTGTTCATCATATTCATAAAATATGCAGGTGCGTTAGTCAGACCAAATGACATAACGGTATACTTGAACAACCCATACCTGGTGGTAAAAGCCGCCTTAGGTATATCTTGTTCTCGAATCTTCAACTGATGGTATCCTGATTGCAGATCGATCTTGGAAAATACTTTAGCTTCTTGCAATCGATCAAATAGATCATTGATCATCGGTAGTGGGTACTTGTTCTTGATGGTTACTTCATTCAATCCTCGATAATCAACAACCATCCTTAACAATCCATCCTTCTTCTCCACTAGAATTACTGGCGATCCCCAAGGCAAAGAACTTGGGCGGATATACCCTTTATCCAGTAACTCCTTAATCTTCTTCTTAATCTCTTCCAAATCCTTTGCGGGCATCCTATATGGCCTCTTAGATATTGGCCCCGTGCCTGGCAAAAGCTCAATTAGAAGCTCAATATCTCTATCCGGTGGCATGCCTGGCAACTCCTCTGGAAATACATCAGGGAAATCCTTCACTACTGGTACTTCCTCCTGCACAACTCCTGTTAACGAATTTACTTGAGTCCTTTTAGGCACATGCCAGGATACATACTTGATCCTTTTGCCTTCTGGGGTGGTAAGCAAAATTGACTTACTGGCGCAATCGATGTTCCCTCCATACATCGATAGCCAATCCATACCCATAATTACATCCAAACCTTGTGATTCTAAAATGATTAAATCCGAGGGAAACACATGCCTACCTATACTCAATGGCACTTGAAAACATCCCTTACTAGCCATATACTCCGCTCCTGGTGAGCTTACTAACATGGGTGTTCTAAGAACCTTAGTGTGCAGGTTGTACTTATCCACAAATCACCTTGATATGTATGAATGCGATGCACCAGTATCGAAAAGAACGATTGCAGTAAATGACTTAACCAAAAACTTACCGATTACTGCATCCGGCTGCTCTTCAACCTCCTCCACGTTAACGTGGTTCACCTGTCCCCTATTGAAAGGGTTCAGCTTCTTCCCAGAGCTTCCATTTCAATTTCCATTCTGAGATTCAGGACATTCATTGGCATAATGTTCGGTCTTCTAGCACTTAAAGCAAGTGACTTGGCTCAGGTCTCTTTTGGCTGGGGTTGATGGGTTGGTACGGTTCTAGCCATTGCTTCCCCTATTGCCATTACCATTCATGGGGCCATTATGATTGTGCGATCTACCTCCTCCATGGGTATGCTGAAAATGTCCTCCCAGTCTAGGGGTAAAAATGTGGCTTCTGCTGAGCTCCCGAATTGTACTTCCCTTGTCCATACTTCCTCTTGCGATTCTCAATCTGCTGCTGCTTCCCTTCAATCATAAGAGCACGATCTACCAACTCCTGGTAGTTGTTGAAGGTTGCTACCATCAACTACATGCTCAACTCATCATTCAGTCCTTCCAGAAACTTCTCCTACTTAGCTGCATCCGTAGCAACGTCATCTGGAGCATAACGTGCTAGCTGTTGGAAATATGCCCTAGAGGCAATAATAAAAGCATTATTATTATATTTCCTTGTTCATGATAATTTTCTTTTATTCATGCTATAATTGTGTTATCCGGAAACCGTAATACATGTGTGAATTCATAGACACCAACATGTCCCTAGTAAGCCTCTAGTTGACTAGCTCGTTGATCAACAGATAGTCATGGTTTCCTGACTATGGACATTGGATGTCATTGATAACGAGATCACATCATTAGGAGAATGATGTGATGGACAAGACCCAATCCTAAACATAGCAAAAGATCATATAGTTCGTTTGCTAGAGTTTTTCCAATGTCAAGTATCTTTTCCTTAGACCATGAGATCGTGTAACTCCCAGATACCGTAGGGGTGCTTTGGATGTGCCAAACGTCACAACGTAACTGGGTGACTATAAAGGTACATTATAGGTATCTCCGAAAGTGTCTGTTGGGTTGGCACGAATCGAGACTGGGATTTGTCACTCCGTATGACGGAGAGGTATCTCTGGGCCCACTCAGTAATGCATCATCATAATGAGCTCAAAGTGACCAAGTGTCTGGTCACGGGATCATGCATTACGGTACGAGTAAAGTGACTTGCCGGTAACGAGATTGAACGAGGTATTGGGATACCGATGATCGAATCTCGGGCAAGTAACGTACCGATTGACAAAGGGAATTGAATACGGGGTTGCTTGAATCCTCGACATCGTGGTTCATCCGATAAGATCATCGAGGAGCATGTGGGAGCCAACATGGGTATACAGATCCCGCTGTTGGTTATTGACTGGAGAGCCGTCTCGGTCATGTCTACATGTCTCCCGAACCCGTAGGGTCTACACACTTAAGGTTCGGTGACGCTAGGGTTGTAGAGATATGAATATGCAGTAACCCTAAAGTTGTTCGGAGTCCCGGATGAGATTCTGGACGTCAAGAGGAGTTCCGGAATGGTCCGGAGGTGAAGAATTATATATAGGAAGTGCAGTTTCGGCCATCGAGAGAGTTTCGGGGTCACCGGTATTGTACCGGGACCACCGGAAGGGTCCCAGGGGTCCACCGGGTGGGGCCACCCATCCCGGAGGGCCCCATGGGCCAAAGTGGGGAGGGGAACCAGCCCATAGTGGGCTGGTGCGCCCCCCTAGGCCCACCCCATGCGCCTAGGGTTAGAACCCTAGGGGTGGGGGGGGGGGGCGCCCCACCTTGGCTTGGGGGCTACTCCACCCTTGGCTGCCCCCCCAGGAGATCCCATCTCCTATGGCCGGCGCCCCCCTAGGGGATCCTATATAAAGGGGGGGGAGGGAGGGGGCAGCCATACCTTGAGTCTTGGCACCTCCCTCTCCCCTGCTACACCTCTCTCTCTCTCTCGCAGTATACGGCGAAGCCCTGCTGCTGTGACGCCCTGCATCCACCACCACACCGGCGTGCTGTTGGATCTTCATCAACCTCTCCTTCCCCCTTGCTGGATCAAGAAGGAGGAGACGTCACACTGACTGTACGTGTGTTGAACATGGAGGTGCCATCCGTTCGGCGCTAGGATCTCCGGTGATTTGGATCATGTCGAGTACGACTTCCTCATCCCCGTTCTTTGAACGCTTCCGCGCGTGAGCTACAAAGGTATGTAGATGCAATCCGATCACTCGTTGCTAGATGAACTCATAGATGGATCTTGGTGAAACCGTAGGAAAATTTTGTCTTCTACAACGTTCCCCAACAGTGGTATCAGAGCTAGGTCTATGCGTAGTTCTCCTTGCACGAGTAGAACACAATTTGTTGTGGGTGTAGATGTTGTCAACTTTATTGCCGCTACTAGTCTTATCTTGCTTCAGCGGTATTGTGGGATGAAGCGGCCCGGACCGACCTTACACGTACGCTTACGTGAGACTGGTTCCACCGACTGACATGCACTAGTTGCATAAGGTGGCTAGCGGGTGTCTGTCTCTCCCACTTTAGTTGGAGCGGATTCGATGAAAAGGGTCCTTATGAAGGGTAAATAGAAGTTGACAAATCACGTTGTGGCTATTACATAGGTAAGAAAACGTTCTTGCTAGAACCCTTTTGCAGCCACGTAAAACTTGCAACAACAATTAGAGGACGTCTAACTTGTTTTTGCAGCAAGTGATTTGTGATGTGATATGGCCAAAGTTGTGATGAATGATGAATGATATATATGTGATGTATGCGATCATGTTCTTGAAATAGGAATCACGACTTGCATGTCGATGAGTATGACAACCGGCAGGAGCCATAGGAGTTGTCTTTATTTTTTGTATGACCTGCGTGTCATTGAGAAACGCCATGTAAATTACTTTACTTTATTTCTAAATGCGTTAGCCATAGTAGTAGAAGTAATAGTTGGCGAGCAACTTCATGGAAACACGATGATGGAGATCATGATGATGGAGATCATGATGATGGAGATCATGGTGTCATGCCGGTGACAAGATGATCATGGAGCCCCAAGATGGAGATCAAAGGAGCTATGTGATATTGGCCATATCATGTCACTATTATTATTTGATTGCATGTGATGTTTATCATGTTTTTGCATCTTGTTTACTTAGAACGACGGTAGTAAATAAGATGATCCCTCATAATAATTTCAAGAAAGTGTTCCCCCTAACTGTGCACCGTTGCGATAGTTCGTTGTTTCGAAGCACCACGTGATGATCGGGTGTGATA
Source organism: Triticum urartu (assembly GCF_056163025.1). NCBI lineage: Eukaryota > Viridiplantae > Streptophyta > Magnoliopsida > Poales > Poaceae > Triticum > Triticum urartu. The sequence goes on along the minus strand of NC_141876.1, from coordinate 365,639,332 downwards.
GATTCCAACGTTCACATACAACGGGTGTAAGACAGATTTACACATGCAAACACTGAGGTTGACTTGACGAGCCTAGCATGTACAGACATGGCCTCGGAACACAGAAGACCGAAAGGTCGAGCATGAGTCGTATAGAAGATACGGTCAACATGAAGATGTTCACTGATGTTGACTAGTCCGTCTCACGTGATGATCGGACATGGCCTAGTTAACTCGGATCATGTTATACTTAGATGACTGGAGGGATGTCTATCTAAGTGGGAGTTCATTATATAATTTGATTAGATGAACTTAATTATCATGAACTTAGTCTAAAATCTTTACAAAATGTCTTGTAGATCAAATGGCCAACGTTGTCCTCAACTTCAACGCGTTCCTAGAGAAAACCAAGCTGAAAGACGATGGCAGCAACTATACGGACTGGGTCCGGAACCTGAGGATCATCCTCATAGCTGCCAAGAAAGAATATGTTCTACAAGCACCGCTAGGTGACGCACCCGTCCCACAGAACCAAGACGTTATGAACGCTTGGCAGACATGTGCTGATGATTACTCCCTCGTTCAGTGCGGCATGCTTTACAGCTTAGAACCGGGGCTCCAAAAGCGTTTTGAGCGACACGGAGCATATGAGATGTTCGAAGAGCTGAAAATGGTTTTCCAAGCTCATGCCCGGGTCGAGAGATATGAAGTCTCCGACAAGTTCTTCAGCTGTAAGATGGAGGAAAATAGTTCTGTCAGTGAGCACATACTCACTATGTCTGGGTTACATAACTGCTTGACTCAGGTGGGAGTTAATCTCCCGGATGACGCGGTCATTGACAGAATCCTCCAGTCGCTTCCACCAAGCTACAAGAGCTTTGTGATGAACTTCAATATGCAGGGGATGGAAAAGACCATTCCTGAAGTATTTGCAATGCTGAAATCAGCAGAGGTAGAAGTCAAAAAGGACCATCAAGTGTTGATGGTGAATAAAACCACTAAGTTCAAGAAAGGCAAGGGTAATAAGAACTTCAAGAAGGACGGCAAGGGAGTTGCCGCGCCCGGTAAGCAAGCTGCCGGGAAGAAGCCAAAGAATGGACCCAAGCCCGAGACTGAGTGTTTTTATTGCAAGGGAAGTGGTCACTGGAAGCGGAACTGCCCCAAATACTTAGCAGACAAGAAGGACGGCAAAACGAAAGGTATATGTGATATACATGTAATTGATGTGTACCTTACCAATACTCGTAGTAGCTCCTGGGTATTTGATACCGGTGCAGTTGCTCACATTTGTAACTCAAAGCAGGAGCTGCGGAATAAGCGGAGATTGGCGAAGGACGAGGTGACGATGCGCGTCGGGAATGGTACCAAGGTCGATGTGATCGCCGTCGGCATGCTACCTCTACATTTACCTATGGGATTAGTTTTGAACCTCAATAATTGTTATTTAGTGCCAAGTTTGAGCATGAACATTGTATCAGGATCTCGTTTAATACGAGATGGCTACTCATTTAAATCCGAGAATAATGGTTGTTCTATTTATATGAGAGATATGTTTTATGGTCATGCTCCTATGGTGAATGGTTTATTCTTAATGAATCCCGAGCATAATGCTACACATATTCATAGTGTGAATGCCAAAAGATGTAAGGTTGATAATTATAGTCCCACATACTTGTGGCACTGCCGCCTTGGTCACATAGGTGTCAAACGCATGAAGAAGCTCCATACAGATGGACTTTTAGAGTCTTTTGATTATGAATCATTTGACACGTGCGAACCATGCCTCATGGGTAAGATGACCAAGACTCCATTCTCAGGAACAATGGAGCGAGCAACCAACCTATTGGAAATCATACATACTGATGTGTGCGGTCCAATGAGTGTTGAGGCTCGTGGTGGCTATCGTTATGTTCTCACCCTCACCGATGACTTGAGTAGATAAGGGTATATCTACTTAATGAAACACAAGTCTGAAACCTTTGAAAAGTTCAAGGAATTTCAGAGTGAGGTTGAGAATCAACGTGATAGAAAGATCAAGTTTTTGCGACCAGATCGTGGAGGAGAATACTTGAGTCATGAATTTGGTACACACTTAAGAAAATGTGGAATAGTTTCACAACTCACGCCGCCTGGAACACCTCAACATAATGGTGTGTCCGAACGTCGTAATCGCACTCTATTAGATATGGTGCGATCTATGATGTCTCTTACCGATTTACCGCTGTCATTTTGGGGCTATGCTTTAGAGACTGCCGCATTCACTTTAAATAGGGCTCCGTCGAAATCCGTTGAGACGACACCGTATGAATTATGGTTTGGGAAGAAGCCTAAGCTGTCATTTCTAAAAGTTTGGGGATGCGATGCTTATGTCAAGAAACTTCAACCTGGAAAGCTCGAACCCAAGTCGGAAAAATGTGTCTTCATAGGATACCCTAAAGAAACTATTGGGTATACCTTCTACCTCAGATCCGTAGGCAAGATCTTTGTTGCCAAGAATGGATCCTTTCTAGAGAAAGAGTTTCTCTCGAAAGAAGTAAGTGGGAGGAAAGTAGAACTTGATGAAGTATTGCCTCTTGAACCAGAAAGTGGCGCAACTCAGGGAAATGTTCCTGTGGTGCCTGCACCAATTAGAGAGGAAGTTAATGATGATGATGATCAATATACTTCTGATCAAGCTCCTACTGAACTTCGAAGGTCCATAAGGACACGTTCCGCACCAGAGTGGTACGGCAACCCTGTCTTGGAAATCATGTTGTTAGACAACGGTGAACCTTCAAACTATGAAGAAGCGATGGCGGGCCCGGATTCCGACAAATGGCTGGAAGCCTTGAAATCCGAGATAGGATCCATGTATGAAAACGAAGTATGGACTTTTACTGAATTGCCCGATGATCGGCGAGCCATAGAAACTAAATGGATCTTTAAGAAGAAGACAGACGCGGATGGTAATGTGACCATCTATAAAGCTAGGCTTGTCGCTAAGGGTTATCGACAAGTTCAAGGGGTTGACTACGATGAGACATTCTCTCCCGTAGCAAAGCTGAAGTCCGTCCAAATCATGTTAGCAATTGCCGCATACTATGATTATGAGATATGGCAAATGGACGTCAAACGGCATTCCTTAACGGTTATCTTAAGGAAGAACTGTATATGATGCAGCCGGAAGGTTTTGTCGATCCTAAGAATGCTGACAAGGTGTGCAAGCTCCAACGCTCGATTTATGGGCTGGTGCAAGCATCTCGGAGTTGGAACATTCGCTTTGATGAGATGATCAAAGCATTTGGGTTTATGCAGACTTATGGAGAAGCCTGCGTTTACAAGAAAGTGAGTGGGAGCTCTGTAGCATTCTCATATTATATGTAGATGACATACTTTTGATGGGAAATGATATAGAGCTTTTGGACAGCATTAAGGCCTACTTGAATAAGAGTTTTTCAATGAAGGACCTTGGAGAAGCTGCTTATATATTAGGCATCAAGATCTATAGAGATAGATCAAGACGCCTCATAGGTCTTTCACAAAGCACATAGAGATAGATCAAGATATTGAAGAAGTTCATAGAGATAGATCAAGATATTGAAGAAGTTCAATATCGATCAGTCTAAGAAGGGGTTCTTGCCTGTGTTGCAAGGTGTGAAATTGAGCTCAGCTCAATGTGTGACCACGGCAGAAGATATAGAAGAGATGAGTGTCATCCCCTATGCCTCAGCCATAGGGTATGTTATGTATGCCATGATGTGTACCAGACCTGATGTAAACCTTGCCGTAAGTTTGGTAGGAAGGTACCAAGTAATCCCGGCAAGGAACACTGGACAGCGGTCAAGAATATCCTGAAGTACCAGAAAAGGACTAAGGACATGTTTCTCGTTTATGGAGGTGACGAAGAGCTCGTCGTAAAGGGTTACGTCGATGCTAGCTTCGACACAGATCTGGATGACTCTAAGTCACAAACCGGATACATGTATATTTTGAATGGTGGGGAAGTAAGCTGGTGCAGTTGCAAGCAGAGCGTCGTGGCGGGATCTACATGTGAAGCGGAGTACATGGCAGCCTCGGAGGCAGCACATGAAGCAATTTGGGTGAAGGAGTTCATCACCGACCTAGGAGTCATACCCAATGCGTCGGGGCCGATCAAACTCTTCTGTGACAACACTGGAGCTATTGCACTTGCCAAGGAGCCCAGGTTTCACAAGAAGACCAGGCACATCAAGCGTCGCTTCAACTCCATTCGTGAAAATGTTCAAGATGGAGACATAGATATTTGTAAAGTACATACGGACCTGAATGTAGCAGATCCGTTGACTAAACCTCTCCCTAGAGCAAAACATGATCAACACCAGAATTCCATGGGTGTTCGATTCATCACAATGTAACTAGATTATTGACTCTAGTGCAAGTGGGAGACTGTTGGAAATATGCCCTAGAGGCAATAATAAAAGCATTATTATTATATTTCCTTTTTCATGATAATTTTCTATTATTCATGCTATAATTGTGTTATCCGGAAATCGTAATACATGTGTGAATTCATAGACACCAACATGTCCCTAGTAAGCCTCTAGTTGACTAGCTCGTTGATCAACAAATAGTCATGGTTTCCTGACTATGGACATTGGATGTCATTGATAACGAGATCACATCATTAGGAGAATGATGTGATGGACAAGACCCAATCCTAAACATAGCACAAGATCATATAGTTCGTTTGCTAGAGTTTTTCCAATGTCAAGTATCTTTTCCTTAGACCATGAGATCGTGTAACTCCCGGATACCGTAGGGGTGCTTTGGATGTGCCAAACGTCACAAGTAACTAGGTGACTATAAAGGTACATTATAGGTATCTCCGAAAGTGTCTGTTGGGTTGGCACGAATCGAGACTGGGATTTGTCACTCCGTATGACGGAGAGGTATCTCTGGGCCCACTCGGTAATGCATCATCTTAATGAGCTCAAAGTGACCAAGTGTCTGGTCACGGGATCATGCATTACGATACGAGTAAAGTGACTTGCCGGTAACGAGATTGAACGAGGTATTGGGATACCGACGATCGAATCTCGGGCAAGTAACGTACCGATTGACAAAGGGAATTGAATACGGGGTTGCTTGAATCCTCGACATCGTGGTTCATCCGATGAGATCATCGAGGAGCATGTGGGAGCCAACATGGGTATCCAGATCCCGCTGTTGGTTATTGACCGGAGAGCCGTCTCGGTCATGTCTACATGTCTCCCGAACCCGTAGGGTCTACACACTTAAGGTTGGGTGACGCTAGGGTTGTAGAGATATGAATATGCATTAACCCAAAAGTTGTTCAGAGTCTGGGATGAGATCCTAGACGTCACGAGGAGTTCCGGAATGGTCCGAAGGTGAAGAAGTATATATAGGAAGTGCAGTTTCGGCCATCGGGAGAGTTTCGGGGTCACCGGTATTGTACCGGGACCACCGGAAGGGTCCCGGGGGTCCACCGGGTGGGGCCACCCATCCCGGAGGGCCCCATGGGCCAAAGTGGGGAGGGGAACCAGCCCATAGTGGGCTGGTGCGCCCCCCTAGGCCCACCCCATGCGCCTAGGGTTGGAACCCTAGGGGTGGGGGGGCGCCCCACCTTGCCTTGGGGGCTACTCCACCCTTGGCCGCCGCCCCCTAGGAGATCCCATCTCCTATGGCCGGTGCCCCCCTAGGGGAGCCTATATAAAGGGGGGGAGGGAGGGGGCAGCCATACCTTGAGTCTTGGCGCCTCCCTCTCCCCTGCTACACCTCTCTCTCTCGCAGTATACGGCGAAGCCCTGCTGCTGTGACGCCCTGCATCCACCACCACGCCGTCGTGCTGCTGGATCTTCATCAACCTCTCCTTCCCCCTTGCTGGATCAAGAAGGAGGAGACATCACGCTGACCGTACGTGTGTTGAACACGGAGGTGCCGTCCGTTCGGCGCTAGGATCTCCGGTGATTTGGATCACGTCGAGTACGACTTCCTCATCCCCGTTCTTTGAACGCTTCCGCGAGTGATCTACAAAGGTATGTAGATGCAATCCGATCACTCGTTGCTAGATGAACTCATAGACGGATCTTGGTGAAACCGTAGGAAAATTTTGTTTTCTGCAACGTTCCCCAACAGCAGCTTACTAAAGTCCTCCACATACTGGCCAACTGTCCATCCTCCTTGGCGCAAGTTGCGAAACTCATGCTTCTTCATGGCCATAGCTCCTGCTGAAACATGGAAGTACGGAAAGCCTGCTGGAACTGGTCCCATGTGACAGTGTCGATAGGGAAATTGGCGGTGAAATTCTCCCACCATGAGGTAGCGGGTCTGTCAAAGCTGATGTGCGGCAAACTTCACTTTTTCCGCATCTGTGCATCCTGCCGTGGTCAACTCCCTAGCTGTCTTGCGGAGCCAATCATCTGCTACTATAGGCTCGGAGCTACTGGAAAACACCGACGGACTCAGCCTAAGAAAACGGGCTAAGTGATCAACAGGTGGTGGTGGGTTGTTGTTGTTGTTGTTCCCCTAATTTTGATTCTGGACTAGCAATTGCATCAACGTGTTCTGTTGCTGGATCAACTGAGTGAGCTCCGGTGGGAAGGTAAATCCGGGGTCACGTCTCGGAGGCATCTGAGGGTTTAGAAAAGATGAGATTTAAGAATAGAGAGGGGTCTAGAGAGAAAACACTACCCATATGCACATGAGGCAAAAGCAAACAATTCACTTCATTCAATCAAACAAGGGCATACAATCGATCTAACTATCGCAAAAGTGCTCAGACTACTATATTTACATGGTGGACTTCTACTACTATTGTGATGGTCTACTAGAAATATTCTTCGGTTGCAGACTCCATGATATCTGCTCTTGCTTCATCAAAATAGTCATCACCGGTATCATCTGGATCCGAGTCGGTGTCGTCGATGATGATGTAGTCTTCCAGGTGAATCTCCTTGGGTTCTTCGTCTTCTTCTACTGGTGTAGGGCCTCCCATAAATATTCCGATCTTCACGTGTAGCCTTGAGTTCTTCCTCCAGTTCCGTGATTCTTGTCCTCGACTTCTTCGGATCTATCATATCTGCGCACATCTAGTTCTCCTATCGTCGAATGTGCTGGTTTAACTCTTGGATAAAAGCTTCAATTGATCTATCCTTCCTGGTGCTGATCATCTCCCAGTGCTCATCTCGGCGCCCACAAATCTGGTAGATAGTATCCTTGAGATCATTGTGGCAAACTTCTCCAATGCGTCCCATGGCGATGTGTGCTGCCATGCTCTTTCCTAGACTCCAGGTTGGTGCATCAAAGGAAAACTCTATGGGCTCAGTGACTAGCATGAACGTCCTTCCTGGAACTTGAACTTGAATCATCCAATGCTCCTATTCAGGTAAAGTGGCGTTGTAGGTTCCGGTGAAGCTTGGTAGTCCTATGTTCAGATATCTAGTGACTTCCTTCAAGTGACGTCCAAAGGGTGTATCTTCATCCGGTTGCGTGAACTTGTTCCAAGCATCCGCCATCCTAAAAGAGTAGAAAATATGAGGAGTCAGAATGAGAAGAGTGAGTAGTGATCTAGGGCTTTAGCTTAGTGGTCATGTCCTACAGTCAGCATGTGTTCTGATACCATCTTGTAGCAACCAGACCTCAAACGGTCCAATCTGTGTGCTCTGGTGTCATCCCTGGATCAGTAATGCTGACACCACATAGTACTTGAAGGATTTATAACAGAGTAGCAATCACACACTTATTACATCGAGTGTCTCAAAAGAGAACTTATTACAATAAATATGGCTTAAGGCCATCTAATAACGATAGCAGCGGAAGGCTTGGAAGATAAGTGAGTCCATCAACTCCAACGGCATCACTGAGTATAGAACCACGACCTAAAGGCACCTTACTCGTCGTCTGAAAAGTCTGCAACATGAACGTTGCTGCCCGAAACAGGTCAGCACATGGAATATGCTGGCAAGGTAACACATAGAGAACAATGAAGGAATAAGGCTATACTACATGCATATTTGGCTGGTGGAAAGCTCTATGGTTACAGTTTTGCATAAAGCCAATTTTTCCCTACTGCAAAGGAATACATTTTATTTAACTATCATGGTGGTTGTTAAGCATTGAGAGTATAGATACCCTCTCAATCCCAATTAAACATCACCATTAAAAACCCAACAAATTAATTAGAGTAACATGATGAGATTCACATGATAATCCAAGTACTAGATACTCAAGTTGTCCATAACCGGGGACACGGCTAACCATGATTAGTTTATACACTCTGCAGATATTTGCGCACTTTTCCCCACAAGACTCGATCTCCTCCGTTGGGATTCTCGCACTACATGGTGTTTGAGAAACGGATGACCGAGACATAGTCTTTCAGAAGCGCTAGCACCTTACAATCGGGTAGACCGTTACACCTACTTTCCCCTACATCTGCTAGTCTACCACTGTAAGAGTTCGCACAACTTAGTCAACTATGCTAGAGCCCATAGTAGCTTGTGGCTGCATACAGAAGTTTCTAGTATGAATAATCTCAAGATCCCTTTGAGCCTGGGTGGCGGTCCATAAAGAAAAACAGGCAATCGCTGGAATACCCAGGTGCCTCAATCCACCCAGATGTGTATTTAAGTTGCCACCTTAGATAAACCATTAATTTAACAAACTCACATCTGTCATGGATACACTCACCCAATCCACGTCTACTAGCATAGCATGGCATAATAAGAAAACGTAGAAGTAACTCCCAAAGGTTTGATAATAACAGGTAATAGGTAGTACCTCATCTACTTCCCAAACCCACAATTTAATTAGATCCTAATCATGCAATGTGTGAGGGTTGATCTAATGCAATAAAAACTGGGTAATAGGAAGTATGACCAAAGTGTTACTTGCCTTGCTGATGATCCGCAAAACCTAGCGATTCGAAGTAGCAAGCGGCGCACTCCGGATACTCTATCGCAAACAAACAAGTATACAATAAGTACTCAACTAATGCACAGGTAAAACTCAAATAAGAGATCTAACCAGAAAGTTCAACTTAAGAACTTCGGTTGGCAAAAAGAATCAAATCGAACGAAGCAACGAAAGACAGACGACAAAAGAAACAAGCTTCGTTTACTAATCTAGATCTAGGTCAAATTTTACAGAGGAAAAAACTGGTTTGATTTAGTTAAACAGAAAGAGGGTTTCGAGACGAAACTCCAGGCGCTTGAATCGCCTGATTCAAATAAACGAGCAAAAAGTTATACTAGAACGAAAATCGGATTAGAAATCGCGATCAGAAAAATCGCGGAATAAATCCGAGAAAAAGAAAAACGACGAATAGATTAACGAACGAACATTCGTTATCTGGATCTAAATGATGAACGCGTTCGTTAAAACGAACAAACGAGCGAACGCTCGCTAATTAAACTAAACCAGAAAAAAACCATCTATCTAAAAACGGATCTAAAAAAACCGAACGAAAACCGGCGAAAACCAACGGTTTTCTAAAAAACCGGCGGCAGCGAGATCGACCTCGTCGGCGGCGGCGGCGTGGCAGTGGTGGCGGCGGCGGCTGGGCGGCGGGTGGCGGGTGGCGGGCGGCTTGGGGCTAGGGTTTGGGAGCGGCGGCAGCTTTGGGCTGGTCGGGCCCCGGGGTCGCGCTATATAAAGGCCCCGACCAGGGAGTCCTGGCCGAAACCGGCACGTAGTCGGTTCGCTCCTTTATTTAAATTATTATGCGCAGAAAAACAAAGAAAAGGAATACTAAACGGACTCCAAAAATCCCGAAATAAATTTTCCCCGGCTTCTAAAATCAAGCTGCACAGGATGAACATTTACTTGGGGCCTAAATGCAATTTTGAAAAACACGCATTTTTCCTAAATTCAATAAAATAGCAAATAAAACCAAAATAAAATCTTTTTTGATTTTATCATTTAAATCCTCAATATTTCTTTATTTTGGGAAAGTTATTTTATTCCCTCTCTCATATTTTGATAATAGAAATAATTGAAGATAAAAATAAATAAAATCAAATGATCCTATTTTCAAAATTTGAGAAAACTCAAATATGAAAATAACGAAATCCCCAACTCTCTCCGAGGGTCCTTGAGTTGCGTAGAATTTCTAGGATCAACACCAAAATGCAAATAAAATATGATATGCAAACATGATCTATTGTATAACATTCCAAATTGAAAAATTGGGATGTTACATGTTAATGGACTGATAACCCACAAGTATAGGGGATCGCACCAGTTTTTGATAAGTAAGAGTGTCGAACCCAACGAGGAGCTAAAGATAGAACAAATATTCCCTCAAGTTCTATCGACCACCGATACAACTCTACGCATGCTTGACATTCGCTTTACCTAGAACAAGTATGAAACTAGAAGTACTTTGTAGGTGTTGTTGGATAGGTTTGTAAGATAATAAAGAGTACGCACATAAAAAGTAGGGGCTGCTTAGATAAAGAAACAATAAAGTAAATATAGCGAGTGTGGAAAAGTGGTGGTAGGTGTTGCGAAATTGCCCCTAAGCAATTGACTACTTTACTAGACCGATATCAAGTATTATGTGGGAGAGGCCACTGCTAGCATGTCGTCCCTGACTTGGAATTCTATGCACTTATGATTGGAACTATTAGCAAGCATCCGCAACTACTAATGTTCATTAAGGTAAAACCCAACCATAGCATTAAGATATATTGGTCCCCCTTCAATCCCGTATGCATCAATTTCTATGCTAGGTTGAAGCTTCTGTCACTCTTGCCCTCCAATACATAGTCCTATCAACATACAACTAACCCTAGGGTGTGATCCACGCGCGCAATCATATGATGGGCACCAAAGGACATCAAAATAACCACAAGCAAATTAAATCAATCATAGCAATTCATCAACCACCGATAGGGCAATGAAAATCTACTCAGACATCATAGCATGGCAACACATCATTGGATAAAAATATGAAGCATAAAGCACCATGTTCAAGTAGATGGTACAGCGGGTTGCGGGAGAGTGGACCGTTGTAGATAGAGGGGGGAAGGTGATGGAGATGTTGGTGAAGATGGCGGAGGTGCTGGTGTAGATCGCGGTGATGATGATGGCCCCCGATGGCACTCCGGTGCCACCGGAAGCGAGGCGGAGAGAGCCCCCCTCATTCTTCTTCTTCCTTGACCTCCTCCCAAGATGGGAGAAGGGTTTCCCCTCTGGTCCATGGCCTCCATGGCACGGGAGGGGCGAGAGCCCCTCCGAGATTGGACCTGTCTCTCTATCTCTCTCTGTTTCTGCGTTCTCAGATTCTTCCCTTTCACCGTTTCTTATATTCCCGGAGATCCGTAACTCCGATTGGGCTGAAATTTTAACAAGATCTCTATCCGGATATTAGCTTTCTTGCAGCGAAAGAAGGGCATCAACCGCCTTACGGGTGCCCCACGAGGGTCAGGGGCGCGCCCAGGGGGGCAGGCGCGCCCCCTGCCTCGTGGCCACCTCAGGCACCGTCTCGCGTGGATTTTTCTTCCCAAAAATCATATATATTCCAAAAAAAATCTCTGTCAGTTTTTATCCCGTTTGGACTCCGTTTGATATGGATATTCTGCGAAACAAAAAACATGCAACAAACAGGAACTGGCACTGGGCACTGGATCAATATGTTAGTCCCAAAAATAGTATAAAAAGTTGCCAAAAGTATATGAAAGTTGTAGAATATTGGCATGGAACGATCAAAAATTATTGATACGACGGAGACGTATCATGGACCGGATCAAATATGGGCCGGCATTTGGCCCAAAACATGGCAGCCTATTAATGGGCCAGCCCATTAGTGTCCTCAAAATCGTGTGGGCCTTTAGCTGGGCCAGCCCGTTATGGTCAACGAAATCTCGTGGGCATTTAGCTGGACCGGCCCATTATGGTCGGTGAAATATCGTGGGCCTTTAGTTGGGCCGGCCCATTTAATCTTTATGGGCCACTTTTGGGCCGGTCCACGTGTCAATATATCATAGGTGCGTCTTGGCCATTAGATGAGTGACACATGTGCCGATGCGGAGCTGACACATGGTTCCGTCGACCAATGAGAATTTTACACGTGGAAAATCATCATTGGTCGTGGCTGTTAGCGGGTTATCGGATCCAAAACCGGACCCGATAGCTTAACGGCGACCCGTTACGGTGGATTCCATGTGTCGGTCACCCTTGATGAAAGCACTTCCATAATGCGGCATTTATCGTCATGGAAGTGAACACTTCCGTGATGATAATTTTGGTAATGTCGTGGAGCACTTCTACGACAGAACATGTATGACTATCTTGATTCTGTCATAAAATCGTCATGGTTGTACATACATGACAGAAGAAGTGACCTACTGTGACAAACACGTATCATCACGGAAGTGTCTTTTTTTGTATAGATACCTTTTCCTTCATAGATTTCTTTGCCTCTTTCATATCTTCAAGACTAAGATATAATATACCCCTCTTCTTCGGAGTGGTTTTAGGCGGTGGTTCAAGAAGAGTCCAATCATCATAATTTTCAATATGTTTTTCAGTAATTCTTCAGCTTGCCCAACAGTGCATTCCCTGAAAACACAACTAGCACAACTATCTAGGAAATCCCTAAAAGCATCGATTAGTCCATTATAGAAGATATCAAGTATTTCATTTATCTTAAGAGGATGATCAGGCAAAGCATTAAGTAATTGGCAAAGCCTCCCCCAAGCTTGTGGGAGACACTCTTCTTTAATTTGTACAAAGTTAAATATTTCCTATAAAGCAGCTTGTTTCGTATGAGCAGGGAAATATTTTTCAGAGAAGTAATAAATTATATCCTGGGGACTATGCACACAACCAGGAGCAAGAGTATTGTACCAAGCTTTAACATCACCTTTTAATGAGAACGGAAATAATTTAAGAATATAGTAATAGCGAGTCTTCTCATGATGAGTAAAAAGGGTGGCTATGTCATTCAACTTACTAAGATGTCACTAGTACAACGAGGTGCTAAACAAACGGTTTTAACCCCTTTCCGTGATGGCATTTGGAACCGTCGCCAAGTGAGTGTGGGCGATAGTGGGGTCCTTCCCACACGACCCAGAAACCGTCGGGAATATGCCCTCCTGGCACACATGCTCGGCAAAATGAGGTGGTGTGCGACCAACGAGCGCTCAAATACGGAAATACGTACAATAGAGCTAAACATACAATTATACGGCGAAATTGTTTCTGGTCGTAAGTACATCCCACATAGTCAATCCCCGCTAAACGTTTCCGTTCGTATGTACATCCCACACAGTCTCTCCAAGGAAAACGATTCCGTTCACAGGTACATCACACACAATTTTTCCCGTTAAATCATTTGCGTTATTGAATGTATCACACACGGTCCGTAGGAGAAACTGTGTGGCAAAGGCTGTCCATCACACATAGTTTTTATGTGGTAAACATTTGCGCAAGGTGGCCTAATGCAAACAGTTTTCAAGAGAAAGAAGTGTGTGATTGTTCATTGATCCAACATGTTTTATTCCTAGAAACTTTGTGCGTTGCCTGAGGTCATCGCCCATGGTATTTTTTCAACAACCGTTTGCAATAGCAGAACACAATTAGCAGGCTAATTCACCATTAGCAGGCTAGTTATCCGACTATTAATAATCCAGTTATTAATCTAGTTGAGATTTCATATTAAGCACACAATATATTTCATTTTCATAATTGAAATACATTAGAGTACAACATCATATAGCTTCAGCACTCAGCTACCCCATTACACAACTACAGCAGGACCAAGTTTCACATGCAACATCTATAACCTTTCAAAATTAGCATCATAGACAGTACATAGACATATGTATCCCATCCGGAAAACTACTGAAGCAGAAGGAGAATATTGAGCCTTCATTGATGTTGAAGGTCTTTGTAACTTTAGGCCAGTGCCTATGGATGATTGACCGTCCATCCTTCGTCCTCTTCAGGAACACTTCAATATTGAACCGTGGGTGTTGTATGAATACCTTCCTCGCCTCCTGACCATACAGGTGGTTTGAGAGGTAATCATCAGTGAACTGCTTTGGAAAGGCCTGAAAACAAGGGTGTGCATAAATATCTTTTCTATATTGGAAATGGGGTAAGGGAATAAAAAAGGCAAGGTATAATAGTTAGTGCCATCTTGTAGTGAACCGATGTCTTCTTCATTGTGCAGACAAAGATCTTGTTGTTTTTTGTCGCTAATCTCTTTATCCAAACAATCTTTCTGAGTTTCTTGACTTGACTGATATTCATGGACAACTCATTTCCCCATATGCAAAAAGGGTCGAAAAGTGGGTCAAAACCTCTGACAGCAGGACCTACATGTGCAAGACCAAATTGTTAAAAACCTAAATATTAGAATGGTTCCTACAATTGCCCAATAATGTGCTATTAGACAATGGACCATGCACGTGCTAACCTCGATTGTAAATCTCAGTGCTTCCCATTGTTTCCCTGCAACACATATAAGGTAGTAAGTCATCAGGTTAAGTAAGAGCTCGCATGCTATCAGTAAAATATGTTGATGAAAAATAAGCACATTGCAGATTAATTCAAGCCACATGAAAGACCCATTTATCTAAACCAAGCATGATTAAGAACTAGGAAATATATCACTTGTATATGTTTCTCATGTATTAAGCGCAGCCAAATTCGATTTATTCCTCACATGCACAACAATACAAAATTCTACCCACGACAATTGGACATCGCAGTGTAGAATTGAACCAAGCAGTTAGCTAAACACCACAACAAATGAACCAAACATTAACTGAGCACCACATTGCACAATATAACATACTACTAATAGAAGATCAGACAGTTAACCAAACCAAGCATGCTTAACAACTTGGAAATATAGCAATTGTATTTTTTGTCATGTATTTACTATAGCCAAATTCAATTTATTCCTCACATGGTATACAATAACAGAATGCACCCACAACTATTGAACATTGCATTGTAGAATTGAACCAAACAAAACAGTTAACTAAACACCACAACAAATGAACCAAACATTAACTAAGCACCACATTGCACAATATAACATTCTCCTAATAGAAGATCAGACAGTTAACCAAACCAAGCATGCTTAACAACATGGAAATATAACAATTGTATTTGTTTCTCATGCATTTAGTACAGCCAAATTAGATTTATTTCTCACATTGTATACAATAAAAGATTGCACCCACAACAATTGAACATCGTATTGCATAATTGAACCAAACAGCAAACCGCGTCGCATCATCAGTGCGCGGGGCGTCGACAGTGGCCTCGACGGCGAGGTGCTCCTCCAAGATCTAGGGTTCGAAACGAATGGCAGCCAACACGACCTCATACGCGCGTGCGGCCATGATTTGCATCTCCGCTGCCAAATGGTCCTTGGGATCTTGGCTATACTGTGCGCACCATGGCTTAGGGCGGCGCTTATTTTGTGGAGGGTCGGTGATTTGGTGGAAGGTGTCACGCCGACGGTCGTGGCATGTGGGATGTGGAAGGAGAAGGAGGTGGGGTCGGGTGTGGATTACCTGCCTCGATAGTCGAGGCCGAGCAGCGTGGAGGAGGGTCGTCGGCGAGGAGGCGGCGCCGCAAACAAGGAGTGAAGGTTTCAACTAGGAAAGGAAGGAGAAAACAGGGGAAATGTGGCTTTTGGTAAGGGGAGGGGGCGGGAGGTAGATATTTCCACGGAACCAAAAATTTGGAATTGCTTCAGCTAAAAAACTAGAGCGCAAAGTGTCATCAGATATGGTCCCTTATTCAGAACTGTGTACGATATGTGAACATCACAAACGATTCAGATAGCTTAACCCGTGTGTGTTGAGTTTGAACGTCAAAAATTTTGGTTCGAATTTCCCTGGTTACAGTGGTCATCCACGTCATTGCATAATTTTAGTACACAAAGGAGACTAACTTCTTAATCGAGCAAGTTCAGCAATTAAATAGAACTAGATGACCTAAACATTACTCTAACAAATTAAAGACCGGTGCTCTTAATTAAACAAAACAAAGAGTACTACTGCGGCTGGTGCTCGTCGATCTCCGCCGCCGCCTCCATGTCCAGCTCACGCCCGACGGTCTTCTAGGGAAGGGGCTCCATGGCATCAATTGCACCATAATCGGCAAGCATCTCGCCATCCACGTCTGCCATATCTTTGGAATAGGCCGCCACAAGCTGGGCGTGGGCGGCCGCGATCTGGGCTCTGGCGGGCTCCGTCGTGGCAAGGTATGCCGTGCAGGAGCGGATGGCTGCTCGGACTCTCTCGGCGATTTCCAACTCTTCGGCCATGGGTTGCCAACCGTTGTCGGAGAAGCTTCGTTTGATTTGTGCGGTGACTGCCATGAGCTTGGTGTGGAAGGCCTCAACATGGTAGTGGGCGGCCTCCATCAGGGCTAAGGCCACCGCTGCGGAACGGACAGCTGTTGTGCCGCTCTCGCCAGTTGCTATCCTCGAGGAAGATGTTGCTGCCGCCTCCTGAGAAGCAACAGCGGACGTTTGGGTTGCCTTGGCCGCCCGGACGCAGACTGCGGTCACCCTCACGAAGCTTGTTAGCACACGCCTGGCAACTGCGGCCGCGCTCTTGGCGGAGTGGGCCGCCGAAGTTGCCCTCACGACGTGGGTCCACGTCCCCATCTCTCAACGGCGATGAATGAAGAGTGAAAGGATATTGGGGGATTGAGCTAGTGTGCTTAACACGCCGGTGTGGACTGTAGCCGACGCACCTTCTCGCGTAAGTCATAGGCGTACTATACACCGACGGTGCTCCAAGATATTTTGTGATGCATCTCACATGGTTGGTGATAATAAACTATGTGTGATCTACTTGATTTATCGTCTTGATTTGAATTACGTAATGGGGTCACAGCTACAAAGGATGGTTTTTTCAATTTCTAGAACTTTTATCTGCAGTGAACATGCAACTATAGGTGTCTCGTCAAAAAATGGAATTATTCAGGGTTCGTTTGGACATTTTTATACATTAACTTGGCTTTGTAGGCATTTTAGGTATTCTAATTTGAACTACATGCACATCCTCCGGTGCATATAAACGAGTTGAAAAATCAAATATGTGTCCGTGGTCGCATGCTTAGGTCCCATGCAAGAAATGGGAATGAATGTCACACACCCTGCCACCGTCACTCAGCCACAAACATTGAGATACCTGGTTTTTAAATTCTAGTAAATCCAAAACTCGTTTGAAATTCACGGAACTTGGCATGCTATCATGGAGCGGCATTAAGATGCCATGGTAAAAAATTCATCCCATTTGGCGCAGGTTTGGGTATAAGCTTCTCACAAACTAGAGCTTCTCACAACAAGCATGATGGTTTCGGTAGGGAACGTGCCACCTTTGGGGATGAAATGATGTTTGTTGCATCTTATTGCTTTCAAAAAATTTCGAGTGTCAATATAGAACAACAAGAGTGTTGTGTTTAATTTTGGAATTTTTCGGGGTTCATTTGGACATTTTCATACACTAACTGGGCTTCCCCGGCATTTTATGTGCACAATTCAAATTTAACTACATGCATATTCTCCAGTGCATATAAACTGGTTGAAAAATCAAGTATGTGTCCTTGGTTGCATGCTTAGGTCCATGCAAGAAATGGGAATGCATTTCAAACACCCTGCCACCATCACTCGGTCGCAAACATTGAGATCCCTGGTTTTTAAATTCTAGTAAATCCAAAACTCATCTGAAATTCATGAAACTTGGCATGCTATCATGGAGCAGCATCAACATGCCATCGTAAAAAAATTGTCCCATTTGGGGCAGGTTTGGGTATAAGCTTCTCACAAACCAGAGCTTCCCACTACAAGCGTGATGGTTTCGGTAGGGAATGTGCCACCTTTGGGGACGAAACGATATCTATTGCCTCTTATTGCTTTCAAAAAATTTCGAGTGTCAACATAGAACAACAGGAGAGTTGTGTTCAATTTAGGAATTTTTTGGGGTTCGTTTGGACATTTTTTATACATTAACTGGGTTTTCCATGCATTTTATGTGTACAATTCAAATTTGAACTACATGCACATTCTCCAGTGCATATAAACTGGTTGAAAAATCAAATATGTGTCCTTGGTTGCATGCTTAGGTCCCATGCAAGAAATGGGAATGAATTTCAAACACCCTGCCACCGTCACTCATCCACAAACATTGAGATACCCTGTTTTTAAATTCTAGTAAATGCAAAACTCGTCTGAAATTCATGAAACTTGGCATGCTATCATGGAGCAGCATCAGCATGCCGTGGTAAAAATGTTGTCCCATTTGCGGCAGGTTTAGGTATAAGCTTCTCACAAACCTTAGCTTCTCACAACAAGCGTGATGGTTTCGGTAGGGAACGTGTCACCTTTGGGGACGAAATGATATCTGTTGCCTCTTATTGCTTTCAAAAAATTTCTAGTGTCAACATAGAACAACAGGAGTGTTGTGTCTACTTTTTGAATTTCTCGGGGTTCGTTTGGACATTTTTATACGTTAACTGGGTTTTCTAGGCATTTCATGTGCATAATTCAAATTTGAGCTACATGCACAAGCTCCAGTGCATATAAATTGGTCGAAAAATCAAATATGTGTCCTTCGGGGCATGCTTAGGTCCCATGCAAGAAATGGGAATGAATGTCAAACACCAGGGCACTGTTTATTGCCGGCAAAACATTGAGATACCTGGTTTTTAAATTCTAGTAAATCCAAAACTCGTCTAAAATTCATGAAACTTGGCATGCTATCATGGAGCGGCATCAACATGCTGTGGTAAAAAATTTGTCCCATTTGGGGCAGGTTTGGATATAAGCTTCTCACAAACCTTAGCTTCTCACAACAAGCGTGACAGTTTCGGTAGGGAACGTGCCACCTTTGGGGACGAAACGATATCCGTTGCCTCTTATTGCTTTTAAAAAATTTCTAGTGTCAACAAAGAACAACAGGAGTGTTTTGTTTACTTTTGGAATTTTCGGGGTTCATTTGGACATTTTTATACATTAACTGGGTTTTCTAGGCATTTCATGAGCATAATTCAAATTTGAAATACATGCACAAGCTCCAGTGCATATAAATTGGTTGAAAAATCAAATATGTTTCCTTCAGGGCATGCTTAGGTCCCATGCAAGAAATGGGAATGAATTTCAAACACCAGGGCACTGTTGATTGTCGACAAAATGTTGAGATACTTTGTTTTTAAATCTAGTAAATCCAAAACTCGTCTGAAATTCATGAAACTTGGAATGCTATAATGGAATGGCCCCGACATGCTGTGGTATTTTTCGTGTCCATTTTGAGAGAACGCACACTTGAATGACAGCCAACAAAGACATTTTGAAACAAATAGTGCCACTGTAACATCTCAAATGTTCTGTATAATTTAAATTGTGTGCGTTCTGTTAACCATTCACGGGACGCCATGCCTCACTCTTTTAATGGCTAGGAGGTGCCTCGTGGACAGGTGCTTGAGTGCTTGACTGAACGGAAGGCGTGCGAGCTATACTCCAATGAGGAGGCTCATCGGGAAGCATGCGAGCTGTACGCCGCGCAGGCTCACCGGGAAGCGAGCCCTTTGACTTCCATGGCCGCTCGCCTTGCTTGCCTCCTCTACATTAATGGCACCCAAGCCATAGTTTAATATGGTTTTTAATCATAAAACACTCATCGCAAATGTTTTAGTTAGAACACCCATATGCAAAACCAACAATTTCCCTAGGAAGCCAAGGGAAATGTGCCTAGCAAGATTTGTGCAGCTCTTGATCGCAAACATTTTAGTTAGAACACCTGTATGCAAACCGATAGCTTCCCCAGGAAGCCAAGAGAAAATGTGCCGAGCAGGATTTCTGCAGCTCTTGATCGCAAACATTTTAGATAGAACACTCATGTGCAAAGTGAGAGCTATGGTCTTCCCCCTTAAGTCGAGGGAAAATCCGTAGCATAGGATTTGTGCACCCCTTCAACGCAAACGGTTGTTTTGGATGACCCATGTGCAACCATGTACAAACAATTTGGTAAGATTTGCATCTGTCATATTGGGTAGGTTGCCATTTGTCAAACTGGAAAGATCTACATTTGTTGATCTAGTAACGTTGCCATTTGTCAATCCTTGTAACACTGTGATTTGTCAAAATATGCAGCTAGAAATCACTAGCACTATCTATTTTTTGCAACTAAAATTCAGTAATTAAGCATAGATTTCATTCATAGATTAAGCAATCATTCTTAATTTGTTGTAGCCACCTATGTAAGTGGATGTTTAATTTGGTCATGCAAGCATGTCCTTATAAGTGGATGTTTAATTGAGTCGACAAAGAATTCATAAACCTTATCATCAATAAAGATTGGTGAAGTAGCAAACTTAGGATCATATTTCATTCTAGCATTCAGAGATTTTTCTATATAATTGCATAATAATTTCTCTAGATCATCTCTATCCTTACAAGCAAGAATATCTCTAGTTGTCTCCTCATTCATAACATAACCTTCCGGTACCTTAGGCAATTCCTATCTAGGAAGGCTAGTTCTAGCAGGTGTTTCAAATTCCAGCTCATCACCAGATCCAGCAACATCATGTTGAATTACTCTAGCAATTTGTTCATCAAGAAAGTCACCAAGTGGAACATCATTATGATCAAGCAGGGTACTAGCATCATCATTAGTATTATTCATAGCAGAAGTAGCATCATCAACAACTTGCGACATATCAGGATTATTAGGATGTGGTGGTGTTGCAAGTTTACTTATAACAGAAGGTGAATCTAAAGCAGAACGGGGTGGCAGTTCCTCACCTCCCCTCGTCTTAGAGGGATAAATCTTAGTCTTTGCATCCTTCAGATTCCTCATAGTGATAAATTGATAATAATCCCAAGTGACTCAACAAATGTAGCTATGCTCCCCGGCAATGGTGCCGGAAAAAGGTCTTGATAACCCACAAGTATAGGGGATCGCAGCAGTTTTCGAGGGTAGAGTATTCAACCCAAATTTATAGATTCGACACACGGGGAGCCAAAGAATATTTGCAAGTATTAGCAGCTGAGTTGTCAATTCAACCACACCTGGAGATTAATTATCTGCAGTAACGTGATCAGTAGCAAAGTAATATGGTAGTTTTTATAAAAGTGACAATAGCAATGGTAACGGTAACAGTGGTAGCAATAGTTTTGTAGCAAGTGCAATAGTAACATAGCAGTAGTAACTTAGCAAGAACAATATAAGATAAATTTGTAGGCATTGGATCGGTAATTTATTGCATTATATTCATCATGAGACAGTTATAACCTAGGGCGATACGGCACTAGCTCCAGTTCATAAATATAATGTAGGCATGTATTCCATAAATAGTCATATGTGCTTATGGAAAGAACTTTCATGACATCTTTTGTCCTACCCTCCCGTGGCAGCGGCGTCCAATTAGAAACTACGGGATATTAAGGCCTCCTTTTAATATAGAACCGGAACAAAGCATTAACACACAGTGAATACATGAACTCCTCAAACTACGATAATCACCGGGAGTGGTCCCGACTATTGTCACTCCGCAAATGCCGGATCATAACATGTACTAGGTGACTATAACTTGCAAGATCGGATCTAGAACATGGATATAATGATGATAACATAAACGGTTTAGATATAAAATCATGGCACCCAGGCCCAAAGTGACAAGCATTAAACATGGCAAAGTCACAGCGACATCAATCTCAGAGTGTGACGCCCCGAGACCGACGCTCCAGACGGCTTCCATGTTTTTCGTTGTTGTCATGTGTTCCGTTTTTTTGTTGCTTTCATCATGTCATATTTTGCATTGCATCATGTCATCATGCCATCTTTTTCTCAAACCAACTAAAACTCACTTAAATAAAATGCATAGATCTTTGATCTATTTAAATTGAGGGAACTCACATGGTGATTTCTCTATATAACATATCCTCCTAATATTTAGGGAGCTATATTAAACCATTCCATTGGCTTGGAATCACCCACAACACATATGCACCGTTCTTCAAATTTCCTTTTATCCTTCTCAACTTCCCCTTCTTCCTTTGGGGCCTTTTAGTAAAATTGAGTGGCAATTTTACTTTACCCATAAATGTTCCAAATATGCCCATAAATCACATATATTGTATAGGGCCACCTCCTCTAGTTTCAACCCATTTGGAGTTCATTTGAACGGGTTTCGAAATTCAAACTTGCCGAGTTAATTCCAATGCATGTGGATTTTACTTCCTCTAAAAATCCTCAGCCCATTTTTTGTCAAATTCCTCGTATTTTTGTGAGTCCGGGAAATTAACCACCCGCGCAAATTCTATCCCTAACACTTCCTTTCTTCTCCTTTTCTTGTTTGATATTATTCTGTTTTGGAAATATAAGGTAGATTACAAGAAGAGGAGAGAGAGTGATAGCAGCTGCCAGCCGGCCCTTCCCCGCGGCCTCTCTAGGCCCAATCCATCCCCGCGGCCCACCTAGGCCTAGCCGGCCTCTAAGCCTGAAGCCCAGTCGGCGCACCCACCAGTTCTAACCTAACCCTCTCCCCTGCCCGACCCACATCTTCTCGATCCCTTCCCTCGTCTCCCTCCTTGTGCCGCCAGGAGAGCTCTCGGTCGATCCCGCTCACAGCGCCCGGCATCCTCTCGTCGGCGCCCAAGCCAGGACCTCCCCGACCCGCCTTCTTCTGCCCGAGCTCGTGGATGTATGGTCTCCCTCCGTTTCGTCCCTGCTGCCAAGCCCTTCGCCGTCTGCCCACCATGGCTCCCTGCCATGGGCCAGAGGAGCCGCGTCGCGCATCTCCGGCCTCGTCCCCGACGTCTGCTGCCCGGATCCCAGCGTCGGCGACCCCTCCAACCGTGTAGGGCTCCTCTCCATGCGCGCCTGCACCCCTGCATCACTCCCGAAGGCCACCCTACGCGCGACCCCATTACCCTGCTGCAATTGCTCTTCCCGTGTGTCGTCGTGCTCCTGTTCCGTTGTGTTCCAGCCCGAAGGAGTTGGCTGCGTCAACCTCTTGAACGCCTCTGACCCTCCGGTCACCACCATGGCTTTGCTGGCCTCCTCAGAGCGCACGTGCCGAGCTGCCCCTGCCTCATTCGACCACCACCATCGCCTCCTTGCTATTGTCCACCCGAGGCCCTTGTGTTGCTTCATGTTGTACCGTCAAGACCGCAAGTACGACTACCACACCGGAACGCCAAGTACTTGGTTATGCCGAGTTCCTCTCTGAATGTGTGTACAACTACCGTGGCTAAAGACTCGTGTATGTCTACCATCTACAAAGAACCATGTAACGGAACCGTCAAGTTCGACTACGACTCGTGTACGACTATGCGGGATTCCTAAGACGTCAAGTTCAACGATGCGTCAAGTTCCTCGCCGTGACCCCGAACATATATGGAAACTCATGCAACTATGAACGTGAACGACTACCGTCGACCCCAAGTTACTCGGATTTGTCAAGTTCCTCTTCGAAACATGTACCAGTACCGTTGAGGACCGATAGTACCACTACTTCCACTACCATCGCCGAGATCGTGAGAACCTCTACCAACGACCTCGGAACGTGTACGACGACCGTTTTCGAAGACCCGTACCTCTACCGCTTCTCGAACATGTACCATGACTCCCACGACTTCCGTGAACCGCTACTTCCACGACGGCCATGAACGACTACTTCCCTTGACGAACTCAATACACTTCGAAAATGCACGCTTCAAAGGTATAACCCCGAGACGACCATCCGAGAACGATTGCTTGTGTTGTATGAGACGCACCCTTTGTCTGCACCGTGTCCGTAGTGTCTCTCGCTTCCATGCCATCGACTCATGGGAACCCAGTCACCGGGATCACCCCACCATCTTTTGCATGCTCCCGCCACACTTCCTTTTGCACCACTATCTCCATGAGCTACCAGAACCGATATGTTGTTGTGGCATCATTTTCGGATTCGTTGACGTGGCCCCTTTTCCTTCCGCCATGTCAACAAATGCTTCACATCATGTTCATATTAACTTTTTCATAGAAATTGCATAAAACTTGCAAATGTCATCCGCATCATGATAACAACTTTTAAAATGTTAAAATTATTGTGTCCTTTAAATTGCTAAATAACATGTGGGGATTTTCCGAAGTTGTTGTTGTTGTTTCCAGCCTCATTAAAACTTGCTTAAATAGTTAGTTTATTTATGCTTTAACTCTTGCCATGTTTAACAACATTTAATATTGTTGGGTACTTAAACGGAAGAGAACTAAATAATTGATGTGGTGTTTCGTCAATATGCAACTCGTTGCATATTGAGCTCCACTTAATTTGTAGTGTTGTTTGTGCATTTTGCCATGCCTCTTTAAACCAGACATGCATCATACTTGGTTGTGCATCTTGCCATGTTTATGCTTGTGTGTTTACTATATTGCTTGCTTCTTTCCGAGCTGCTTCTCTCATTAGCTTCGGTTTCGTTACGGAGTTGTGAGGATTCGCTCGACTACGTCCGTTTATCTTCTTCATGGACTCGTTCTTCTTCCTTGCGGGAGCTCAGGCAAGACGACCATACCCTCAAAATCACTTCTATCTTTTCTTGCTAGTTGTTCGTTCTATCGCCATGCCTCGCTACCTACCACTTGTCTATCATGCCTCCCATATTGCCATGTCAAGCCTCTAACCCACCTTCCTAGCAAACCGTTGTTTGGCTATGTTACCGCTTTTGCTCAGCCCCTCTTATAGCGTTGCTAGTTGCAGCTGAAGCTGAAGTTTCTTCCATGTTGGAACATCGATATGTTGGGATATCATAATATCTCTTATTTTAATTAATGCATCTATATACTTGGTAAAGGGTGGAATGCTCGGCTTTATGCCTAGTGTTTTGTTCAACTCTTGCCGCCCTAGTTTCCATCATACCGGTGTTATGTTCCTTGATTTTGCGTTCCTTGCGGGGTTGGGTGTTACGGGAACCCCTTGACAGTTCGCCTTGAATGAAACTCCTCCAGCAAGACCCAACCTTGGTTTTAACATTTGCCACCTAAGCCTTTTTCCCTTAGGTTCTGCAGACTCAAGGGTCATCTTTATTTTAAACCCCGGGCCAGTGCTCCTCTGAGTGTTGGTCCAAACTAGAGCACCGTGCGGGACCGTCCTTGGCAACTTGGGTTATGTTGGTACTCATACACTTAGCTTATCCGGTGTGCCCTGAGAACGAGATATGTGCAGCTCCTATCAGGATTTGTCGGCATAGTCGGGTGGTCCTGCTGGTCTTGTTTTACCATTATCGAAATGTCTTGTAACCGGGATTCCGAGACTGATCGGGTCTTCCCGGGAGAAGGAGTATCCTTCGTTGACTGTGAGAGCTTGTGATGGGCTAAGTAGGGACACCCCTGCAGGGTATAAACTTTCGAGAGCCGTGCCCGCGGTTATGTGGCAGATGGGAATTTATTAATATCCGGTTGTAGAGAACATGACACTTGACTTAATTAAAATGCATCAACCGCGTGTGTAGCCGTGATGGTCTCTTCTCGGCGGAGTCCGGAAAGTGAACACGGTCTTGTGTTATGCTTGAACGTAAGTAGTTTCAGGATCACTTGTTGATCACTTCTAGCTTCTCGACCATTGCATTGCTTCTCTTCTCGCTCTTATTTGCGTATGTTAGCCACCATATATGCTTAGTGTTTGCTGCAGCTCCACCTCACTACCTTATCCTACCCATAAGCTTAAATAGTCTTGATCTCGCGGGTGTGAGATTGCCGAGTCCTCGTGACTCACAGATACTTCCAAATAGTTGCAAGTGCCGATGATACCAGTGCAGGTGATGCCGCCGAGCTCAAGTGGGAGCTCGATGAAGATCTTGATTGTTGTTTTGTGACTTTTCTGGTTGATCAGTAGTGGTGCCCAGTTGGGACAATCGGGGATCTAGCATTTGGGGTTTTCTTCTTTTATTTGGGTTCCGTAGTCGGACCTTGATTGTACTCTATATGATGTATGCTTAACTTGTGATTTGTGTGAACTGGCGATTGTGAGCCAACTGTTTGTCCCTTTCTTATTCAATACATGGGATTGTGTGAAGATTACCCCACTTGCGACTAAACCACCATGCGGTTATGGCTCTAAGTCGTTCCTCGACACGTGGGAGATATAGCCGCATCGTGGGCGTTACAAGTTGGTAATCAGAGCCATCCCCGACTTAGGAGCCCCCTGCTTGGTCGAATCGCTGATGTTGTCGAGTCTAGAACAAAATGTTTTGAGTCTTAGGATTATATATATCGGAGAGTAGGATTCTTTTACTCCTCAGTCCCTACGTCTCTCTAGTGAGGCCTCCTGGCGTAGAAGTTTTGACTCTCCTCTCCTCAAATTTCACGATTTTTTTAGGGTCACACGGGTATCTTGGAATCGTTTCGATAGTTTTGTGACGAGAACATTGTTCTTGGTGCCTCCTAACATTAGGGCTTGTGGCAGTGTCCTGGGGAGTTGAGCTCCAAGGTGTTGTCGTCACTATTTTATCGTGGTAGTTCTGGAATACCTGAGTTCGCCGACATCGAAAATCTCTTTTATGCAGTTGTTGGTGAGATAACCTTGATGCCACCCAGTACTAGGGCGAGAGTTCGGGAGTATTGCCATAACTCGTATAATGAATGCTTTTCGAAGGTTGAGGTACATGATTTCCGAAGGTTTCTTGGTTATGTGTTGGAGGATGGATACAACTGGATGTAGGAATTGTTAGTTTGGGTGAGATATTATGCTTCCCCTGTATCACCAACACTTGATTGCATAACCAGAAAGTTTCAGGAGTTTATAGGTGGGAATTAAAGTATCTTGTAGGAATTCTTTCCAACAGACACATGATACAATATGGGGTCTATCATATGTTTGTTCTAGCATATTTTCCAAGCCAATCCT
The DNA here is from genome assembly GCF_056163025.1 of Triticum urartu. Lineage (NCBI taxonomy): Eukaryota > Viridiplantae > Streptophyta > Magnoliopsida > Poales > Poaceae > Triticum > Triticum urartu. The sequence goes on along the minus strand of NC_141876.1, from coordinate 365,612,515 downwards.
TTGTTTTGTTTTGGTTTGTGGTATTCGAGTTGCTTCAATGTCAAGTGTTGATTCCATACCTTTCCTAAGCGGTGTTATCATATTTCTATGTGAATACTAATCCTTCTTGATCATCGAGATTGTCATGTCAATTCTTTTCCTACCGACGTGCTTATCTTCAAGTGGATCCGATCATTTTCAACATCCGCAAGTGTAGCGACCCGACCCGAATGGATCAAGTCTACAGTGCTCCGGTGTCATCCCTGGATCAGTAATGCTGACACCACACAGTACTTCGAAGGATTTATAGCAGAGTTGCAATCACACACTTATTACATCGTTGTCTCAAAGAGAACTTATTACAATAAATATGGCTTAAGGCCATCTAATAACGATAACAGCGGAAGACTCGGAAGATAAAAGGATCCATTAACTCCAACGGCATCACTGAGTATAGAACCACGACCTAAAAGCACCTTACTCGTCGTCTGAAAAGTCTGCAACATGAAACTTGCAGCCCAAAAACGGGTCAGCACATGGAATATGCTGGCAATGTAACACATAGAGAGTAATGGAATGAAACAGCTATACTATATGCATATATGGCTGGTGGAAAGCTCTATGGTTACAGTTTTGTGTAAAGCCAATTTTTCCCTACTGCAAAGGAATAAATTTATTTAACTATCACGGTAGTTGTTAAACATCGAGAATGGTTGACAGCATTCCGATCCCAATTAAGTGAACAATTAAAACCCAACAACATTAATTAGAAGTAACGTGATGAGATTCACATGATATTCAAGTACTAGATACTCAAGTTGTCCATAACCGGGGACACGGCTAATCATGATTAGTTTGTTACACTCTGCAGAGGTTTGCGCACTTTTCCCCACAAGACTCGATCGCCTCCGTTTGGTTTCTCGCACTACATGGTGTTTGAGAACACAGATGACCGAGACACAGTCTTTCAGAAGCGCTAGCACCTCACGATGGATAGACCGGTACACCTACTTTCCCCTACATCTGCTAGTCTACCCTGTAAGAGTTTGCACGACTTAGTCAACTATGCCAGAGCCCATAATGGCTTGTGGCTGCACACGGAAGTTACTAGCATGAATGATCTTATGATCCCTTTGAGCCTGGGTGGCGGTCTGAAATAAAAACAGGCAAGTCTCGATAGACATCAAGTGCCTCAATCCACCCAGATGTGTATTTAAGTTGCCACCTTAAGTAAACCATTAAAATTAACAAACTCACATCTGTCATGGATATCACTCACCCAATCCACGTCTACTGGCATAGCATGGCATAATAAGCAAACGTAGAAGTAACTCCCAAAGGTTTCATAATAATATAGGTGATAGGTACTACCTCATCTACTTCCCATCCCACAATTTAATTAGATCCTAATCATGCAATGTGAGAGGATTGATCTAATGCAATAAAACATGGGTTGTAGAAAAGGTATGATCAAAGTGTTACTTGCCTTGCTGATGATCCGCGAGACCTAGGGTTTTGAAGTAACAAGCGGCGCAATCCGGGTGATCTATCGCAGACAAACAACAAGCACACAATAAGTACTCATCTAATGCACAGGTAAAACTCGAACAAGAGAACGAACCAGAAAGTTCAACTTAAGAACTCTGGTTGCAAAGAAAGAAAGAACCGAACAGACGACGGAAAAACAAACGGCAGAAGAAAACAACTTGGTTCTAGCAAGTTGAAACTAGGTCAAATTTTACTGTAGCAAAGGCTTGTTCAAGTTGATTAGACGGAACGGCGGTTTCGAGACGAAACTCCAGGCGCTTGAATCACCTGATTCCGATAAACGAGCGGGAAGAAAGACTAGAACGAAGATCGGATCTGAGATCGCGATCACGGAATAAATCCGACGAAAAGAAAGAGATGAACGGTTAAACGAACGGGCGTCATTAACCGGGAAAAATCGGTGATCACGTTCGTTGAGACGAACGGTCCGAAAGAAGAATGAAAACCGATCTAGGGTTTCGGAAGAAAACCGAAACAAAGCCGGAAGAAAAAAGAGAAGAACCGGAACGGTTTTCTAGAAGAAAAACCGAACCGAGGAAAAGAAGAGGCGGCGCGGCTACCTCGGGAGGCGGGGCTCCGGGTGGCGGCTTAGGGCGGCGGTGGCGGCTTAAGGCGGCGGCGGCGCAAGGAGGAGAGGGGCGGCGGGCTTGGGTGGTGGAGGAAAAGAGAGGGGGGGATGAGTATATATACTAGGAGGGGGGGTGTGACTTGGCCAAGGGGCAAGGGGGGGGGGGGGCGGCGGCCTAGAGTCCCGCTGGGACACGGCTTCGCGCGAGGGGCTGGGGGTGGTGGCGGCTGGCTGGGCCTTGGCCCGGCTGGCCTGGCGCGCGGGAGCTGCTCTTTTTTTAAAAAAAAAAATCGGTTTCGCGCGCAGAAAAACAAAAGAAAAACTATCTAAACAAACTCCGAAAAATCTAAAGTAAATTTTCCCCGACTCCTAAAAATGAGTCGAACAAAATGAACTTTTCTCCGGGCCAAAAATGCAATTTTTGAAAACGCGCATTTTTCCCTATCCAAATAAAAAGCAAACAAAACTCCGGCAAAACCAAAATTTGATTTATTCATTAGATCTTCATTTTTCCTAACTTTGGGAAAGTCATATTATTCCCTCTCTCATTTTTTTTCATATTGGAAAAATAATTGAAGATGAAATAAATCAAATGATCCTCTTTTCAAATTTGAGAAAACTCTCAAATATGAAAATAACGAAATCTCCAACTCTCTCCGAAGGTCCTTGAGTTGCGTGAAATTTCTAGGATCGACCAAAATGCAAGAAAATATGCTATGCATGATGATCTAGTGTATAACATTCCAAATTGCAAATTTGGGATTTTACAAACCTACCCCCTTAAAATGAATCTCGCCCTCGAGATTCGGGTTGGCTAGAAAATAGGTGAGGGTGGTCCTTGAGCAAATCTTCTTCTCTTTCCCAGGTGGCTTCATCCTCTGAGTGGTGGTTCCACTGAACTTTGCAAAACTTGATAACCTTGCTGCGGGTAACTCTGCTGGCATAATCGAGAATCTTGACTGGCTTCTCCTCATATGTTAAGTCATCCTCCAACTGAATCGCTTCAAGCGGTACTGTATCTCTTAGCGGTACCTCCGCCATCTCAGCGTGACATTTCTTCAGCTGAGAAACATGGAATACATCATGAACTCCTGACAGTCCCTCTGGTAATTCCAACTTATAAGCGACTTCTCCCATACGTTGCAAGATCTTATACGGTCCAACGAAACGCGGTGCTAACTTTCCCTTAACTCCAAAGCGCTTAACTCCTCAAAGTGGGGATACTCGAAGGTAAACTCTGTCTCCAGTTTCGTAAACTGTCTCCTTGCGTTTTGAATCTGCGTAGCTCTTCTGCCTGGACTGGGCTACCTTGAGCCTATCGCGAATCAACTTAACTTTCCGTTCAGACTCCTTAATCAAATCTGGTCCAAAGAATTGACGGTCTCCAACTTCGTCCCATGACAACGGTGTCCTGCACCTCCTTCCGTATAAAGCTTCGAAAGGTGCCATCTTCAAACTGGTTTGGTAACTTTTGTTATAAGAAAACTCCGCATACGGCAAGTTATCGTCCCAGCTAGATCCATAATCTAGTGCACAAGCTCTCAGCATATCTTCCAAAATCTGATTAACTCTCTCGGTCTGTCCATCTGTCTGCGGATGAAAAGTTGTGCTGAACTCTAGTCTGGTTCCTAAAGTTTCATGCAACTGATTCCAAAATTTTGAGGTAAATTGAGTTCCTCTATCTGATACGATACTCCTCGGAACTCCATGCAAACAAATGATCCTAGTCATGTATATCTTTGCCAACTTAGCACTGGTGTAAGTGGTCTTAACTGGAATGAAATGTGCTACCTTTGTCAAATGATCAACTACTACCCATATCGAGTCATAGCCTGATTTTGTCCTGGGTAGTCCTGTGATAAAATCCATGCCTATCTTATCCCACTTCCATTTGGGTATCGGCAATGGTTGTAACAATCCTGCTGGCTTCTGATGCTCTGCCTTTACTCTCTGACATACGTCACAAACTGCTACATATGCTGCAATATCCTTCTTCATTCCGGTCCACCAGAATGTTTCCTTCAAATCCAAATACATCTTGGTATTCCCTAGGTGAATCGAATACGGTGAATCATGTGCCTCTTGCAAAATCAACTTCCTGATCTCCGGGTCATTTGGCACATAAACACGGTCCTCAAACCATAGGGTATCGTGCTCATCCTCACGAAATCCCTTTGCTTTTCCTTCGCTCAATTTCTCTTTTATAGCAGCAATATCCTTGTCAGATTTCTGAGCTTCTCTGATTTTATCCATCAATGTTGACTGAATCTCCAATGCTGCTACATAGCCTCTCGGAACTATTTCCAAACATAGCTCACGAAGGTTTTCTGCTAACTCCTTGGGTATTTTCCTTGTTATTAGAGTATTGACATGGCTCTTACGGCTCAATGCATCAGCTACTACATTAGCTTTTCCGGGATGGTAATGCAATCTCATGTCATAATCCTTGATGAGCTCCAACCATCTCCTTTGTCGGAGGTTCAACTCCTTCTGAGTGAAAATGTACTTCAAACTCTTGTGATCCGTGTACACCTCACAATGATTTCCAATGAGGAAATGTCTCCACGTCTTCAATGCATGCACTACGGCTGCTAACTCCAAATCATGCGTGGCATAATTCAACTCATGAGGCTTCAGTTGCCGTGAAGCATACGAAACAACTCTCCCTTCCTGCATAAGCACCGCTCCAAGTCCTCGACGTGAAGCGTCGCAATACACCTCATAATCCTTGGTCTGATCTGGCAAAATCAATACTGGTGAGGTAACCAAGCGTTTCTTCAACTCCTGGAAACTAGCCTCACACTCCTCAGTCCATTTGAACTTAGTATCCTTCTTCAACAATTCAGTCATAGGCTTTGCAATCTTTGAAAAGTTCTCAATGAATCTCCGGTAGTATCCCGCGAGTCCAAGAAAACTCCGGATCTCTCCAACTGTTGTTGGTGCTTCCCACTTGGTCACGGTTTCAACTTTAGCGGGATCTACTGCTATACCTTCTCCAGATATAACGTGTCCAAGGAATCCTACTTCCTTCAACCAAAACTCACATTTGCTGAATTTGGCATATAACTGATGTTCTCTGAGCTTTCCAAGTACCAAACGCAAATGCTCCTTATGCTCCTCTTCATTCTTTGAATAAACCAGGATGTCATCAATGAACACTACGAAGAACTTATCCAAAAACTCCATAAACACTTTGTTCATCAGGTTCATAAAATAGGCAGGTGCGTTAGTCAATCCAAATGACATAACGGTATACTCATATAGTCCATATCTTGTGGTGAATGCTGTCTTAGGTATGTCCTGCTCTCGAATCTTCAATTGATGGTACCCTGATCGCAAATCGATCTTGGAAAACACTTTAGCTCCTTGCAAACGATCAAGCAGATCATTAATCATTGGCAGTGGGTACTTATTCTTGATGGTTACTTCATTCAATCCTCGATAATCAACAACCATCCTTAATGATCCATCCTTCTTTTCCACTAGAAGTACGGGTGATCCCCAAGGCGAAGAACTTGGGCGAATGTAACCTTTATCCAATAACTCCTTAATATGATTCTTAATTTCCACCAAATCCTTGGCTGGCATCCGGTACGGTCGCTTCGATATTGGGCCTGTACCTGGCAATAACTCAATCAAAAACTCAATGTCTCTATCCGGTGGCATGCCTGGCAATTCCTCAGGAAATACATCAGGAAAATCCTTCACCACTGGTACTTCCTCTTGCACAACTCCTGTTAGGCAGTTTACTTGTGTCCTGTTTGGCACATGCCGGGATACATACTTGATCCTTCTTCCTTCTGGTGTGCTAAGCAAAATTATCTTACTGGCGCAATTGATGTTTCCTCCATACATCGACAGCCAATCCATACCAAGAATCACATCCAGACCTTGGGACTCTAGAATAATTAAATCCGTTGGGAAAACATGCCTTCCTATACTTAATGGCACTTGGAAACATCCTTGTCTGGCCATGTACTCTGTTCCTGGCGAGCTTACTAGCATAGGCGTTTTAAGAATCCTAGTGGGCAGGCTATACTTTTCCACAAATCCCCTTGATATGTATGAATGCGATGCACCAGTATCAAAAAGAACGAGTGCGGTAAATGTCTTAACCAAAAACTTACCGATTACTGCATCGGGCTGATCTTCAACCTCCTCCACATTAACGTGGTTCACCTGTCCCCTATTGAAAGGGTTCGGCTTTTTCCCAGAGCTTCCATTGCCATTTCCATTCTGGCCTTCAGGACATTCATTGGCATAATGTCCGGTCTTGGAACACTTGAAACAGGTGACTTGACTCAGGTCTCTCTTGGTTGGGGTCGATGGGGTGGTCCGGTTCTGGCCGTTGCTTCCTCCATTCCCATTACCATTCTTGTGGCCATTATGGTTGTGCGAGCTACCTCCTCCATGGGTGTGCTAAAACTGAAATCCCGGTTTAGGGGCAAAACGGGGCTTCTGCTGGGCTCCAGAGTTATACTTCCCCTGTCCATATTTCCTCTTGCGGTTCTCAATCTGCTGTTGCTTCCCTTCAATCATGATGGCACGATCTACCAACTCCTGGTAGTTGTTGAAACTCTCTACCATCAGCTGCATGCTTAGTTCATCATTCAGTCCTTCCAGAAACTTCTCCTGCTTAGCTGCATCCGTAGCAACGTCATCTGGGGCATAACGTGCTAACTTGCTGAAATCGTCAACGTACTGGCCAACTGTCCTTCCTCCTTGGCGTAAGTTGCGAAACTCACGCTTCTTCATGGCCATAGCTCCTGCTGAAACATGGGCAGTGCGGAAAGCTTGCTGAAACTGATCCCATGTGACAGTGTCAACTGGGTAAGTGGCTGTGAAATTCTCCCACCATGCTGCCGCGGGTCCGTCAAGCTGGTGAGTGGCAAACTTCACTTTCTCACCATCCGTGCATCCTGCAGTGGTCAACTCCCTTCCTATCTTGCGGAGCCAATCGTCTGCTACTATTGGCTCGGTGCTACTGGAAAACACCGGCAGATTCAGCCTAAGGAAACGGGCTAAGTGGTCAACAGGTGGTGGTGGTGGTGGGTTGTTGTTGTTGTTCTGCTGGTTCTGGACTAACATCTGCATCAATTGATTCTGCTGCTGGATCAACTGAGTGAGCTCCGGTGGGAATCCATTGTCACGTCTCGGAGGCATCTGAGGGTTTAGAAGAGACGAGATTTAGGAATAGAGTGAGGTCTAAAGAGAAAAACACCACCCCAATGCACATGAGCAAATGCACACAAAATCACTTCATTCAATCAAACAAGGGCTTACAAACGGTCTAACTATCGCAAAAGTGCTCGAACTATTGTGTTTACATGGGGGAATAATACTACTATCTGGTGGTCATCTAGAAATTTGAACCAGTGGAAGACTCCATGATATCTGCTCCAGCTTCGTCTTCAAAGTCGGGTTCACTTGGATCCGAATCGGTGTCGTCGATGATGATGTAGTTGTCCGGACATGCGACGTACTCGTCTTCCTCCTTGGATGCTAACTTCCTCTTGAGTTCTTCAATCTCCTGCTTAAGATCGCCATGGTGTTCGCTAGAACTACGATCTCGTCCATGTAGTCCTTGCGTGTAGACTTCAGTTCTCCTTCTAGCTCGATGATCCTTGCCTTTGCATTCTTCAACTCTATCATATCATTGCACATCTGGTTCTCGTGGCGTCGAATGTGCTGGTTTAACTCCTGGATGAAAGATGCAATGGATCTATCCTTCTTGGTGCTGACTAACTCCCATTGTTCATCTCGGCGTCCGCAAATCTGGTAGATAGTGTCCTTGAGGTCTTCTTGATAAACTTCTCCAATGCGTCCCATGGTGATATGAGCTGCCATGCTCCTTCCCAGACTCCAGGTTGGTGCATCGAAAACACTATCTATGGGCTTCGTGATTGGTGCGAATGACCTTCCCAGAACTTGAGCTTGAATCTTCCAGCGCTCCTCTTCAGGCAGAGTGGCGTTGAAGGTTCCCATGAAGCTTGGTAATCCAATGTTCAGGTACTTGGTGACTTCCTTCAAGTGAAATCCAAAAGGTGTGCCTTCATCCGGTTGAGCGTACTTAATATTCACGTTTGTCATCCTAAAAGGGTAGAAAAGATGAGGAGTTATAAAATGAGAAGAGAATGGTGATCTATGGCTTTAACTTAGTGGTCGTGTCCTACAGTCAGCGTGTGCTCTGATACCATCTCTGTAGCGACCCGACCCGAATGGATCAAGTCTACTGTGCTCCGGTGTCATCCTTGGATCAGTAATGCTGACACCACACAGTACTTCGAAGGATTTATAGCAGAGTTGCAATCACACACTTATTACATCGTTGTCTCAAAGAGAACTTATTACAATAAATATGGCTTAAGGCCATCTAATAACGATAACAGCGGAAGACTCGGAAGATAAAAGGATCCATTAACTCCAACGGCATCACTGAGTATAGAACCACGACCTAAAAGCACCTTACTCGTCGTCTGAAAAGTCTGCAACATGAAAGTTGCAGCCCAAAAACGGGTCAACACATAGAGAGTAATGGAATGAAACAGCTATACTATATGCATATATGGCTGGTGGAAAGCTCTATGGTTACAGTTTTGCGTAAAGCCAGTTTTTCCCTACTGCAAAGGAATAAATTTATTTAACTATCATGGTAGTTGTTAAACATCGAGAATGGTTGACAGCATTCCGATCCCAATTAAGTGAACAATTAAAACCCAACAACATTAATTAGAAGTAACGTGATGAGATTCACATGATATTCAAGTACTAGATACTCAAGTTGTCCATAACCGGGGACACGGCTAATCATGATTAGTTTGTTACACTCTGCAGAGGTTTGCGCACTTTTCCCCACAAGACTCGATCGCCTCCGTTTGGTTTCTCGCACTACATGGTGTTTGAGAAGACGGATGACTGAGACACAGTCTTTCAGAAGCGCTAGCACCTCACGATGGATAGACCGGTACACCTACTTTCCCCTACATCTGCTAGTCTACCCTGTAAGAGTTTGCACGACTTAGTCAACTATGCCAGAGCCTATAATGGCTTGTGGCTGCACACGGAAGTTACTAGCATGAATGATCTTATGATCCCTTTGAGCCTGGGTGGCGGTCCGAAATAAAAACAGGCAAGTCCCGATAGACATCAGGTGGCTCAATCCACCCAGATGTGTATTTAAGTTGCCACCTTAAGTAAACCATTAAAATTAACAAACTCACATCTGTCATGGATATCACTCACCCAATCCACGTCTACTGGCATAGCATGGCATAATAAGCAAACGTAGAAGTAACTCCCAAAGGTTTCATAATAATACAGGTGATAGGTACTACCTCATCTACTTCCCATCCCACAATTTAATTAGATCCTAATCATGCAATGTGAGAGGATTGATCTAATGCAATAAAACATGGGTTGTAGAAAAGGTATGATCAAAGTGTTACGTGCCTTGCTGATGATCCGCGAGACCTAGGGTTTCGAAGTAACAAGCGGCGCAATCCGGGTGATCTATCGCAGACAAACAACAAGCACACAATAAGTACTCATCTAATGCACAGGTAAAACTCGAACAAGAGAACGAACCAGAAAGTTCAACTTAAGAACTCCGGTTGCAAAGAAAGAAAGAACCGAACAGATGACGGAAAAACAAACGGCGGAAGAAAACAACTCGGTTCTAGCAAGTTGAAACTAGGTCAAATTTTACTGTAGCAAAGGCTTGTTCAAGTTGATTAGACGGAATGGAAGTTTCGAGACGAAACTCCAGGCGCTTGAATCACCTGATTCCGATAAACGAGCGGGAAGAAAGATTAGAACGAAGATCGTATCTGAGATCGCGATCGCGGAATAAATCTGACGAAAAGAAAGAGATGAACGGTTAAACGAACAGGCGTCGTTAACCGGGAAATATCGGTGATCACGTTCGTTGAGACGAATGGTCTGAAAGAAGAATGAAAACCGATCTAGGGTTTCGGAAGAAAACCGAAACAAAGCCGGAAGAAAAACCGGAAGAATAAAGAGAAGAACCGGAACGGTTTTCTAGAAGAAAAACCGAACCGAGGAAAAGAAGAGGCGGCACGGCTACCTCGGGAGGTGGGGCTCCGGGCGGCGGCTTAGGGCGGCGGCGGCGGCGGCGGCGCAAGGAGGAGAGGGGTGGCGGGCTTGGGTGGTGGAGGAAAAGAGAGGGGGGGATGAGTATATATACTAGGAGGGGGGGTGTGACTTGGCCAAGGGGCAAGGGGGGGCGGCGGCCTAGAGTCCTGCTGGGACTCGGCTTCGCGCGAGGGGCTGGGGGCGGTGGCGGCTGGCTGGGCCTTGGCCCGGCTGGCCTGGCGCGCAGGAGCTGCTCTTTTTTTTAAATCGGTTTCGCGCGTAGAAAAACAAAAGAAAAACTATCTAAACGAATTCTAGGATCGACCAAAATGCAAGAAAATATGCTATGCATGATGATCTAGTGTATAACATTCCAAATTGCAAATTTGGGATGTTACAGCAAGATCAATTCTATGTTTTTCTCAAAGGTGTTTGTTTCATTCCGTCTGCTCCAAGTTGCATTTGTTTTCCCGCCCTCCCACCCTTTTTCTTCAAGGATTCAGATTTCTTAATCGAGTATCCTTTTATTGATGGGAAGTCTCTCCATTCTTTTCCATCAATGTTCTTACCCCGTGGTTCTCATGAAGATGCTCTACAAGTTCATCATTCTTCATTCTTTTTCTTCTCCGGTGGACTAAATTCAAGCCTTCAGTGTGGATCACAATCTTTTTTCTTGTTTCAAATGTTTTCCCATGCCGGTGCACCTCTTAATCGCTCACCTCTCTCTATTCACATCTGAAGTGCTGAAGATATCTCAGAAGATTCAAGTTTCCATTATCAATTCGCTCAAGTTCTGTTGAGGATCTTATCTCATTCAAGTCATTTAATTCAACCGGCGCAATCTCCCTTTCAAGTAATCATTCAATGGTGTTTCTTTTGAGTGGGTCCTAACCCACAGGTCTTTTCCCAGGATCTTACCTGACTCTTCTAATTTTCTGGAGTTATTTTCGAATTCCTTTCAAAGTATGACATAAGTATGAATTGTCATCAGTCATATGTATTTCTCTAAGATCTCTCAAATCCTTTTCTTCGTTGGTTCAACCTTTCCATTCTTCATTCCAGAGTGCCTCAACAATTCATGATGGTGTTTCTCATCGTCATTCTCGGATTTTAAAGACCGAAGAAGAGTTTTTCCTCCGAATCTTATCTGTTCTCTCAAAGATTCGTGATTCTAGCTTGGTGCCATCCTCTCATAATTGTTTTCGATTGTGAGAATTCTTTTCACCCACCTGACGCATTTCAGGAGTTCCGTTCCTTTCTCGATCATCCGAGCCCATCATCTCATAATTATTCATTCTCAGCTTTCAGCCATTGTTCTCCAAATATTACCAGTGCATCATTCAAGTATTCTCTAATCAGTTCGCGATCTCTTCGTTCTCTTGCATCTTGATTCACTCAAGTATCTTCGTTCATTTTCAATCCTTACGGTGGTTCGTTCAAGATTTATCTTCCTTCGTTATCATATCAATTCATTAGTTGTTTCCAAATCCTACCGGTGGTTCATTGAAGTCCTTCTCAAGTTTGCGCTATATCTATCTTAATCCTTTCTACGAGAATAAGTAGTATGCCAAATCCGTTGCTTGTCATCAATTTAAATTGGTGAAGGATACACATAATGTAATTGTTATTCTTGTATCATCCAAGTGATTAATTCCTTCTTCCGGAGTTTGTTCATGATATCAAATTCTCGGTTCCAAGTTGTTCATCTTTTCTTTCCGGAGTTCCAAGTTATCTGGATTATCTCATCGTGAAGCTCCATCTAATCAATGCAAGGATTCATCTTATTCTTTTCAAGCTTCTTTTCCTTGCGACCTTCTTTTTATCTATCCAGAGTTCTTCGACAGTTTTCTTCATGGTGGTTCGTCAAGGGTTCTTTTCATTCTTCAATTGTCCTCAAGATTTCTTTTGAAGTTATGATCCACCAAGCTTTACTCAAAAATAAACATGGTGTTCAACACATGTCTTGTTTTGAGGAGTTCAACCATTCTTCATCTTGCATTCCGAAGTGCAATTCTTTCTCTCTTATCTTTTGAGGTGGTGTTATGCCACTCTTGACAATTTCCCTTCGTGTTCCATGATTCACAAGTTGTCCAGAATGACATATTTTAAACCCATCATTTTCAATTCGTTCATGAGATCCTTGCAACCCATCAATCTCTTCGTTGGAGATATCTTGGGTTATATTTCACCTAAAGCTTTCCCTAAGGAATGTTGCTATTTATGGTGCTTATAAATGACCCAAGTTCTTCATTTATCATCGCGGTGAAATAAGTTTTCATCTCTTCATTGATCTCAATCAATATTTGTTTCCGTTAGTGGCAGGTTGTCACCTCATAATCTTGAGATATGTTCCATAAGCCCACATCAAGCTTATCCTTTCGTTGTTGATAATCCAAAAACTCCGTTCTAGCATTTGTTGTAAGCGTGCTCTCTCAAGATCTTGTTTCCATCCGTTCATTCCATTCCATTCTTTCATTTCTTCCGGAGGCATAGTGATGTTGTTCTTTTCACTCATCATCTCGAATTGTCAGGACCGTGTTCTTTTCGTGCTTATCCATTTAACCGGAGTGCTGTCTGAAATCTTTCTTACCCATTGTGCCATTCTTTCAGTAGTTCTGGAGGCAATGTGTTGTTGATTTCATCAAGTATCATCTAATCTTCCCAAGTTCATCCTTATAATTCCTCCATTTCAATCGGAGTGCTGCCCAAACTATATCATTGTTATTCCTTCTCTATCTTGTTTTAACCGGAGTGTTGTGTCTATCATTCCTCTTCTAACCAGACTCTCATACAAGTGCTTTCATTTTTCCAAGCTCATATTCCTTACCTTCCATTTCCAATCGGAGTGTTGTCCTAATTGATCTTTATTGTTCCTTGTACATGTCTTTTCTACCGGAGTGCTTGCATGTACTTCTTGTCCATTGCAACCCTTTACTTATGTCTTTCAACCTACAAGGTTCCTTGTTCCAATTTTCTAACAGAGTGTTTTCAACTTTGTTCATCTTCGTTGTATTCTTTATTTCAATTTGTTCAACCTCGCAAGGTTCTTTGGTTTCCCTCATTTGTCAAATAAGCAACTTAGTTTTACCTCTTCTCTTCCTCTTCCGTTTTCTCTTCGGTGCCATCCTAGATCTCGGGACGAGATCCTCTCGTAGTGGTGGAGTGTTGTGACGCCCTGAGACCGACGCTCCAGACGGCTTCCATGTTTTTCGTTGTTGTCATGTGTTTCATTTGTTTGTTGCTTTCATCAGATCATCTTTTGCATTGCATCATGTCATCATGCCATCTTTTTCTCAAACCAACTAAAACTCACTTAAATAAAATGCATAGATCTTTGATCTATTTAAATTGAGGGAACTCACATGGTGATTTCCCTATATAACATATCCTCCTAATATTTAGGGAGCTATATTAAACCATTCGATTGGCTTGGAATCACCCACAACACATATGCACCGTTCTTCAAATTTCCTTTTATCCTGCTAAACTTCCCCTTCTTCCTTTGGGGCCTTTTAGTAAAATTGAGTGGCAATTTTACTTTACCCATAAATGTTCCAAATATGGCCATAAATCACATATATTGTGTAGGGTCACCTCCTATAATTTAAACCCATTTGGAGTTCATTTGAATGGGTTTTGAAATTCGAACTTCCCGAGTTAAATCCAACGCGTGTGGATTTTACTTCCTCTAAAAATCCTCAGGCCATTTTTTGTCAAATTCCTCGTATTTTTGTGAGTCCGGGAAAATTAACCACCCGCGCAAATTCTATCCCTAACACTTCATTTCTTCTCTATTTCTTCTTTGATATTTTTCTATTTTGGAAAAATAAAGTAGACTATAAGAAGAGGAGAGAGAGTGATAGCAACTGCCAGCCAGCCCTTCCCGCGGCCTCTCTAGGACCAATCCATCCCCGCGGCCCACCTAGGCCTAGCCGGCTTCTAAGCCTGAAGCCCAGCGGGAGCCCCCGCCAATTCTAACCTAACTCTCTCCCCTGCCCGATCCACATCTTCTCGATCCCTTCCCTCGCCTCCCTCCTCGCGCTGCCAGGAAAGCTCTCGCTCGATCCTGCTCATAGTGCCCGGCATCCTCTCATCGGCGCCCAAGCTAGGACCTCCCTAACCCGCCTTCTTCTGCCCGAGCTCGTGGATGCCCGGCCTCCCTCCGTTTCGTCCCTGCTGCCAAGCTCTTCGCCGTCTGCCTGCCATGTCCCCCTGCCATGGGCCAGAGGAGCCGTGTCGCGCATCTCCGGCCTCGTCCCCAACCTCTGCTACCCGGATCCCAGCGTTGGCGACCCCTCCAACCATGCAGGGTGATAACCCACAAGTATAGGGGATCGCAACAGCTTTTGAGGGTAGAGTATTCAACCCAAATTTATTGATTCAACACAAGGGGAGCCAAAGAATATTCTCAAGTATTAGCAGCTGAGTTGTCAATTCAACCACACCTGGAAACTTAGTATCTACAGCAAAGTGTTTTGTAGCAAAGTAATATGATAGTGGTGGTACCGGCAACAAAAGTAAAGACAGCAAAAGTAATGTTTTTGGTATTTTGTAGTGATTGTAACAGTAGCAGCGGGAAAGTAAATAAGCGAGAACCAGTATATGGAAAACTCGTAGGCACCGGATCAGTGATGGATAATTGTGCCGGATGCGGTTCATCATGTAACAGTCATAACATAGGGTGACACAGAACTAGCTCCAATTCATCAATGTAATGTAGGCATGTATTCCGTCTATAGTCATACATGCTTATGGAAAAGAACTTGCATGACATCTTTTGTCCTACCCTCCCGTGGCAGCGGGGTCCTATTGGAAACTAAGGGATATTAAGGCCTCCTTTTAATAGAGAACCGGAACAAAGCATTAGCACATAGTGAATACATGAACTCCTCAAACTATGGTCATCACCGGGAGTGGTCCCGATTATTGTCACTTCGGGGTTGCCGGATCATAACACATAGTAGGTGACTATAGACTTGCAAGATAGGATCAAGAACTCATATATATTCATGGAAACATAATAGGTTCAGATCTGAAATCAAGGCACTCGGGCCCTAGTGACAAGCATTAAGCATAGCAAAGTCATAGCAACATCAATCTCAGAACATAGTGGATACTTGGGATCAAACCCTAAGAAAACTAACTCGATTACATGATAAATCTCATCCAACCCATCACCGTCTAGCAAGCCTACGATGGAATTACTCACGCATGGCGGTGAGCATCATGAAATTGGTGATGGAGGATGGTTGATGATGACGACGGCGACGAATACCCGTCTCCAGAGCCCCGAACGGACTCCAGATCAGCCCTCCCGAGAGGTTTTAGGGCTTGGCTGCGGCTCCGTATCGTAAAACGTGATGATTTCTTCTCTCTGATTTTTTTCTCTCTGAAAGCAAATATATAGAGTTGGAGTTGGCGTCGGAGGGCATCCAGGGGCCCCACGAGGTAGGGGGCCGCGCCCTAGGGGGGGGGCGACCCCACCCTCATGAGAATGGTGTGGGCCCCCTGGTCTTCATCTTTGGCGAGGATTTATTATTATTTTTTCTAAGATGTTTCGTGGAGTTTCAGGTCATTCCGAGAATATTTGTGTTCTGCACATAAAACAACATCATGGCAATTCTGCTGAAAATAGCGTCAGTCCGGGTTAGTTCCATTCAAATCATACAAGTTAGAGTCCAAAACAAGGGCAAAAGTGTTTGGAAAAGTAGATACGACGGAGACGTATCAAATCCCCAAGCTTAAACCCTTGCTTGTCCTCAAGCAATTCGGTTGACAAACTGAAAGAAAGAGAAAGACTTTTACAAACTCTGTTTGCTATTGTTGTTGTAACTATGTCAAGCCAGCATTCAAGTTTTCAGCATAGATCATAACTAACCACATTTTAAATAATTCTCAGGTCTCATAATTACTCATATCAATAGCATAATCAACTAGCAAGCCATAATAATAAATCTCGGATGACAACACTTTCTCAAAACAATCATAATATGTTATAACAAGATGGTATCTCGCTAGCCCTTTCCGGGACCGCAAAACATAAATGCAGAGCACCTTTAAAGATCAAGGACTAACTAGACATTGTAATTCATGGTAAAAGAGATCCAATAAAGTCATACTCAATGTAAACTAATAGTAATGAATGCAAATGACAGCGGTGCTCTCCAACTTGTGCTTTTTAATAAGAGGATGATGACTCGGCATAAAAGTAAATAGATAGGCCCTTCGCAGAGGGACGCAGGGATTTGTAGAGGTGCCAGAGCTCGGTTTTGAAACAGAGGTGAATAATGTTTTGAGCGGTATACTTTCATTGTCAACATAACAACCAAGACATGGCGATATCTTCCATGCTACACACATTATAGGCGGTTCCCAAACAGAATGGTAAAGTTTATACTCCCCCTCCACCAACAAGCATCAATCCATGGCTTGCTCGAAACAACGAGTGCCTCCAACTAACAAGAGTCTCGGGGGGAGTTTTATTTGCAATTAATTTTGATTTAGTTTGCATAAAGCATGGGGCTGGGCATCCCCGTGACCAGCCATTTATCTCATGAGTGAGGAGCGGAGTCCACTCCTCTTGAGAATAACCCGCCTAACACGGAAGATAAGGACAACCTTGGTTGATACATGAGCTATTCAAGCATACAAAACAGAATGTTTATTTGAAGGTTTAGAGTTTGGCGCATACAAATTACTTGGAACGACATGTAGATACCACATATAGAAGGTATAGTGGACTCATCTGGAATAACTTTGGGGTTTAAGGGATTGGATGCACAAGCAGTATTCCCGCTTAGTACAAGTGAAGGCTAGCAAAAGACTGGGAAGCGACCAACTGGAGAGCGACAACAGCCATGTACATGCATTAAAATTAATAAACATTGGATGCAGGCATGAGTAGGATATAATCCACCATTAACATAAATATCGTGAAGGCTATGTTGATTTTGTTTCAACTACATGCGTGAACATGTGCCAAGTCAAGTCACTTAAATCATTCAAAGGAGGATACCACCCCATCATACCACATCATAAACATCTCAATAGCATGTTGGCACACAAGGTAAATCATTATAACTCATAGCTAATCAAGCATGGCACAAGCAACTATGATCTCTAATTGTCATTGCAAACATGTTTATTCATAATAAGCTGAATCAACAACGAGGGGCTCATCATATTTACAAAAACAAAAGAGGTTGAGTTCATACCAGCTTTTCTCATCTCAGTCAGCCCATCATATATCATCATAATTGCCTTACACTTGCACGACCGAACGGTGTGAATAATAATAAGAGTGTACGTGCATTGGACTAAGCTGGAATCTGGGAGCATTCAATAAACAGGAGAAGACAAAGCAATATGGGCTCTTGGTTAAATAAACAATAATTCATATAAGAGCCACTTCAACAATTTAATTATGGTCTTCTCCTACTGAACCCCAAAGAAAAGAAATAAAACTATTTACACGGGAAAGCTCCCAACAAGCAAAAGAAGAACGGGAAATTTTTTGGGGTTTTCTTTTTAATTATTTCTACTACAGCAGAAAAATAAACTACTACTAATTTTTTTTGTTTTTCTTAAGGTTTAACAAACACACAAGAAGAAAACAGGAAAAAGAAAATAAACTAGCATGGATATTACAGTGAAAATGTATGAGCACCGACATCTAGCAATGAGTGTGTGTGAACATAAATGTAATGTCAGTGAGAAATACGTACTCCCCCAAGCTTAGGCTTTTGGCCTAAGTTGGTCTATGGCCACGGCTGGCCTGGCGGATATCCATAATAAAAGTTGTTGGGGTCGTACTATGATGTGGAAGAATAGTTGGGATCATACTGATTTGCAGCGGTTATCGCCTGCTGAGTTGCAGCATGGAGTCGAGCTGCCTCCGCTCTCCTCTCGTACTCTTCTGCCTCCTCTCTGGTAATAACGTATCTTTTTTTTGTCTGTTAATCAAAGAAGGCAGGAGCAGGGAGAGTAATACGGAAAACATGTCGTTTATCAAAAATTAAACGATATAAGAGAGGTGATTCAGGCCTCTCGACAAACTGGTGCGAAGCCATAGAGTCATAATCTAAATATGCAGGAGGCAACTCCGTATCACCCTCACGAATGTCTATCTCAAGAAAATGAGCTAAGCGGGTTGCATAAATTCCTCCAAAGAAATCTCCATTATGTCTATTATGATGCAACCTACGAGCTACAATGGCTCCCATATGATAAGATTGGTCTCCTAACATAGCACTCCTAAGAATGCTAAGATCAGGGACACACATGTGACATGCTTCATCCTTAGCATTTATGCATCTATCGATGAAAAGAGCAAAATAATGTATAGCAGGAAAGTGAATGCTCCCTATGGTAGCCTGCGTTATATCTCTAGATTCCCCCATAGTTATACTAGCAAGAAAGTTTCTAAATTCAGATTTAGGGGGATCCCTAACACTACCCCATGATGAAAGTTTGCAAGCAGAAGTGAAATCCTCTAAGTCCATGTTATAAGATTTGTCATAGAGATCAAACATGACTGAAGGAGAATTACGTGAAGACGAATACACAAACCTCCTCACAAATGAACTTGTGAGATCATGATACTGGGGGCATTTGTTAGCCTCAAAATCCTCGAGACCGGCATTGCGCAAATATGCTTTGAATTCTTCTTTAGTTCCCGCATGGTCCATAAAATTTTCCGACGGCCATTCGCAAGGCCGTACTGGAGCGTCTCTTGGTGGATCCTCGTTAGCATCGCGCATAGCAATCCTGGGTCCTTGCTTCTAAGAGGAACCACCTTGGAACATCTTCCTAAGCATATTGTTTTTCTCTAAAAAATTCTCAAATTTTTAGTAACTTCAAAGAAAAGTGAACCAACTTTAATAAAACTGATAGCAACTACTCCTACAAGTGCCTAGAGCCTATATCAAGCATTAGAACTACTTAGAACCATATAAATTTGACATGCAAGCTCAAGAACATGGTCACCTATGCAGCACAAATTTGCAAAGAATAAATCACTAGAACAAAAACTAATTGGACCAATGGAGGAGTCACATACCAAGGAACAATCTCCCCAAGTAGTTTTGCGAGAGGTGCTTTGAGCTAGGAGATCGAAAATCACAGCAAAAGTAGCTGGAACTCGTGCTTGAGTTGGTTTTTCGGGTTTGTGTGAGACAGAGGAAGAAGATGGGTGCTGGGATAAGTGGAGGAGGGCCACCGTGGGCCCACGAGGCAGGGGGCGCGCCCTTGAGGGGGGGGGTGCGCCCACCACCCTCGTGGCCAGGTGGCAGCTCCTCCCGCGGTAATTTTTGCACACTAAATCCTCAAATATTCCCGAAAAATCATATTGAATTGGCATGTCATTCTGAGGACTTTTATTTTCGGGATATTTTTATGTTGCACGGATAAGTCAGGAAACAGAAAGAAAAATACTATTTTTACTTTATTTAATATAATTAATAGAAAGTAAAAGTGGGGTACAGAAGTTTGTGCTTCTAGTTTCATCCATCTCATGCTCATCAAAAAGAATCCACTAAGAAGGTTGATCAAGTCTTGTTAATAAACTCATTCCGATAATCATGAAACCGGGGAAATTTCGAATAACACTAAGTTACCTCAATGGGGATATGCACATCCCCAATAATAAGAATATCATATTTCTTCTTGACAGTAGGAAGAGGAAATTCAAAACCTCCAAATATAATCGATGGAATTTTTCCAATAGAGTTGATACTATGAACTTGAGGTTGTTTCCTCGGAAAGTGTACCGTATGCTCATTACCATTAACATGAAAAGTGACATTGCCTTTGTTGCAATCAATAACAGCCCCTGCAGTATTAAGAAAAGGTCTTCCAAGAATAATAGACATATTATCATCCTCGGGAATATCAATAATAACAAAGTCCATTAAAATAGTAATGTTTGCAACCACAACATGCACATCCTCACAAATACCGATAGGTATAGCAGTTGATTTATCAGCCATTTGCGAAGATATTTCGGTAGGTGTCAGCTTATTCAAGTCAAGTCTATGATATAAAGAGAGTGGCATAACACTAACGCCGGCTCCAAGATCACATAAAGCAGTTTTAATATAATTTCTTTTAATGGAGCAAGGTATAGTAGGTACTCAGGGGTCTCCAAGTTTCTTTGGTATTCCACCCTTAAAAGTATAATTAGCAAGCATGGTGGAAATTTCAGCTTCCGGTATCTTTCTTTTATTAGTAATGATATCCTTCATATATTTAGCATAAGGATTTGTTTTGAGCACATCAGTTAATCTCATACGCAAAAAGATAGGCCTAATCATTTCAGCAAATCGCTCAAAATCCTCATCATCCTTTTTCTTGGATGGTTTCGGAGGAAAAGGGATGGGTTTCTGAACCCAAGGTTCCCTTTCTTTACCATGATTCCTAGCAACAAATTCTCTTTTATCATAACATTGATTTTTTGATTGTGGGTTATCAAGATCAACAACAGGTTCAACTTCTACATCATTGTCATTACTAGGTTGAGCATCATCATGAACATCATCATTAATATTTTCATTAGGTTCATGTTCATTACCAGATTGTGTTTCAGCATCAGACATAGAAATATCATTTGGATTATCAGGTGGTTCAGCAATAGGTTCACTAGATGTTTGCACAGTTCTATCATTTTTCTTCTTCTTCTTTTTAGAAGAACTAGGAACATCAATATTATTTCTTTGAGAATCTTGCTCGATTCTCTTAGGGTGGCCTTTAGGATACAAAGGTTCCTGAGTCATTCTACCAGTTCTAGTAGCCACTCTAACAGCATAATCATTTTTCTTACTATTCATTTCATCAAGCACTTCTTTTTGATCCTTAAGTACTTGTTCTACTTGAGTGGTAACCATAGAAGCATGTTTGCTAACACGTTTAAGTTCACCTTTAATATTAGCCATATAATCACCCAAGCGTCTAATCATATAAGCATTTTCTTTTAATTGTCTACCAAAATAAGCATTGAAGTCGTCTTGCTTAAACATAAAGTTATCAAACTCATCCAAGCACTGACTAGCAATTTTAGTAGGAGGGACTTCAGCTTTATCATATCTATAGATAGAATTTACCTTTACTACCTGTGTCGGGATATCGGGATCAGGAGGTTCTTCAATAAATAAAGAATTGAGATCATAGGTTTCTTCAACAGGCGGTGAATTCTTAACATCTTCAGCTTTAATACCTTTTTCTTTCATAGATTTCTTCGCCTCTTGCATATCTTCGGGACTGAGAAATAGAACACCTCTCTTCTTCGGAGTTGGTTTAGGAATAGGTTCAGTAATTGGAGTAGGAGTTGGCTCAGGAGGTGTCCAATTATTTTCATTTGTCAACATATTATTCAATAGGATTTCAGCTTCATCCAGTGTTCTTTCCCTGAAAAGAGAACCAGCACAACTATCCAGGTAATCTCTGGAAGCATCGGTTAGTCCATTATAAAAGATATCAAGTATTTCAGGTTTCTTAAGAGGATTATCAGGCAAAGCATTAAGTAACTTGAGAAGCCTCCCCCAAGCTTGTGGGAGACTCTCTTCTTTAATTTGCACGAAGTTGTATATTTCCCTCAAAGCAGCTTGTTTCTTATGAGCAGGGAAATATTTAGCAGAGAAGTAATAAATCATATCCTGGGGACTACACACACAACCAGGATCAAGAGAATTAAACCATATCTTAGCATCACCCTTTAATGAGAACGGAAATATTTTGAGTATATAGAAGTAACGCGATCTCTCATCATTAGTGAACAGGGCAGCTATATCATTTAACTTAGTAAGATGTGCCACAACAGTTTCAGATTCATAGCCATATAACGGATCAGATTCGACCAAAGTAATTATATCAGGATCAACAGAGAATTCATAATCCTTATCAGGAACACAAATAGGTGAAGTAGCAAAAGCAGGGTCGGGTTTCATTTTATCTCTAAGTGATTCTTTGTTCCATTTAACTAATAACCTCTTAAGCTCATATCTATCTTTGCAAGCTAAAATAGCGGCAGGAGATTCCATATCAAAAAGATAACCCTCAGGAATAACAGGCATATTTTCATCATCACTATCATCATCGTATTCAGATTCAATAATTTCTTTTTATCTAGCCCTAGCAATTTGTTCATCAAGAAATTCACCAAGGGGCACAGTAGTATCAGGCATAGAAGCAGTTTCATCATAAGTATCATGCATAGAAGAAGTGGCATCATTAATAACATGCGACATATCAGAACGAATAGCAGAAGCAGGTGTAGGTGTCGCAAACTTACTCATAACAGAAGGTGAATCAAGTGCAGAGCTAGATGGCAGTTCCTTATCTCCCCTCGTAGTTGAGGGATAGATCTTGGTTTTTGGATCTCCCAAGTTCTTCATAGTGTCCAGCAGATATAAATCCCAAGTGACTCAAAGAATAGAGCTATGCTCCCCGGCAACGGCGCCAGAAATTTGTCTTGATAACCCACAAGTATAGGGGATCGCAACAGCTTTCGAGGGTAGAGTATTCAACCCAAATTTATTGATTCGACACAAGGGGAGCCAAAGAATATTCTCAAGTATTAGCAGATGAGTTGTCAATTCAACCACACCCGGAAACTTAGTATCTGCAGCAAAGTGTTTAGTAGCAAAGTAATATGATAGTGGTGGTAGCGGCAACAAAAGTAAAGACAGCAAAAGTAATGTTTTTGGTATTTTGTAGTGATTGTAACAGTAGCAGCGGGAAAGTAAATAAGCGAGAACCAGTATATGGAAAACTCGTAGGCACCGGATCAGTGATGGATAATTATGCCGGATGCAGTTCATCATGTAACAGTCATAACATAGGGTGACACAGAACTAGCTCCAATTCATCAATGTAATGTAGGCATGTATTCCGTATATAGTCATACGTGCTTATGGAAAAGAACTTGCATGACATCTTTTGTCCTACCCTCCCGTGGCAGCGGGGTCCTATTGGAAACTAAGGGATATTAAGGCCTCCTTTTAATAGAGAACCGGAACAAAGCATTAGCACATAGTGAATACATGAACTCCTCAAACTATGGTCATCACCGGGAGTGGTCCCGATTATTGTCACTTCGGGGTTGCTGGATCATAACACATAGTATGTGACTATAGACTAGCAAGATAGGATCAAGAACTCACATATATTCATGGAAACATAATAGGTTCAGATCTGAAATCATGACACTCGGGCCCTAGTGACAAGCATTAAGCATAGCAAAGTCATAGCAACATCAATCTCAGAACATAGTAGATACTAGGGATCAAACCCTAACAAAAATAACTCGATTACATGATAAATCTCATCCAACCCATCACCGTCCAGCAAGCCTACGATGGAATTACTCACGCACGATGGTGAGCATCATGAAATTGGTGATGGAGGATGGTTGATGATGACGATGGCGACGAATCCCCCTCTTCGGAGCCCCGAACGGACTCCAGATCAGCCCTCCCGAGAGGTTTTAGGGCTTGGCGGCGGCTCCGTATCATAAAACGTGATGATTTCTTCTCTCTGATTTTTTTTCTCTCCGAAAGCAAATATATAGAGTTGGAGTTGGCGTCGGAGGGCATCCAGGGGGCCCACGAGGTAGGGGGTGCACCCTAGGGGGGGCGCGCCCCCCACCCTCGTGAGAAGGGTGTGGGCCCCCTGGTCTTCATCATTGGCGGGAATTTTTTATTATTTTTTCTAAGATGTTCCGTGGAGTTTCACGTCATTCCGAGAATATTTGTTTTCTGCACATAAAACAACATCATGGCAATTCTTTAGAAAACAGCGTCAGTCCGGGTTAGTTCCATTCAAATCAT
Source organism: Triticum urartu (assembly GCF_056163025.1). Lineage (NCBI taxonomy): Eukaryota > Viridiplantae > Streptophyta > Magnoliopsida > Poales > Poaceae > Triticum > Triticum urartu. The sequence goes on along the minus strand of NC_141876.1, from coordinate 365,588,509 downwards.
ACAAGTTAGAGTCCAAAACAAGGGCAAAAGTGTTTGGAAAAGTAGATATGACGGAGACGTATCACAGGGCTCCTCTCCATGCGTGCTTGCACCCCTGCATCACTCCCGAAGGCCACCTCGTGCGTGACCCCGATGCCCTGCTGCAGCTGCTCTTCCCATGCGTCGTCGTGCTCTTGTTTCGTTGTCTTCCAACCCGAAGGAGTTGGCTGCGTCAACCTCTTGAACGCCTCCGACCCTCCGATCACCACCATGGCTTCGCTGGCCTCCTCACAGCACACGTGCCGAGCTGCTCCTGCCTCGTTCGACCACCACCATCGCCTCCTTGCTGTTGTCCACCCGAGGCCCTTGTGTTGCTTCATGTTGTACCGTCCAGACCGCAAGTACGACTACCACACCGGAACGCGCAGTACTTAGTTACGCCGAGTTCCTCTCTGAAGTGTGTACAACTACCATGGCTGAACACCCGTGTATGACTACCGTCTATGAAGAACCGTGTAACGGAACCGTCATGTTCGACTACGACTCGTGTACGATTACGCGGGATTCCTCGGACGCCAAGTTCAATGATGCGTCAAGTTCCTCGTCGTGACCCCGAACATCTACAGAAACTCATGCAACTATGAACGTGAACGACTACCGTTGGCCCCAAGTTACTCGGATTCGTCAAGTTCCTCTTCGAAACATGTACCACTACCATTGAGGACCGATAGTACCACTACTTCCACTATCGTCGTCGAGATCGCGAGGATCTCTACCAACGACCTCAGAACATGTACGATGACCGTTGTCGAAGACAGGTACCTCTACCGCTTCCCGAACATGTACCACGACTCCCACGACTTCCGTGAACCGCTACTTCCACGACGGTCGTGAATGACTACTTCCCTTGACGAACTCGATACGCTTCGAAAACGCATGCTTCGAAAGTATAACCCTGAGATGACCGTCCGAAAATGATTGCTTGTGTTGTATGAGATGCACCCTTTGTCTGCATCGTGTCCGTGGTGTCTCTCGCTTCCATGCCATCGACTCTTGGGAACCCGGTCACCGGAATCACCCCACCATCTTTTGCATGCTCCCTCCACACTTCCTTTTGCACCACTATCTCCATGAGCTACCAGAACCGATATGTTGCTCTGGCATCATTTTTGGATTCGTTGACGTGGCCCCTTTTCCTTCCGCCATGTCAACAAATGCTTCATATCATGTTCATATCAACTTTTTCATATAAATTGCAAAAAACTTGCAAATGTCATCCGCATCATGATAACAACTTTTAAAATGTTAAAACTGTTGTTTGCTTTAAATTGCTAAATAACATGTGGGGATTTTCCGAAGTTGTTGTTGTTGTTGTTGTTGTTTCCGGCCTCATTTAAACTTGCTTAAATAGTTAGTTTATTTATGCTTCACCTCTTGCCATGTTTAAAAACATTTAATATTGTTGGGTACTTCAACGGGTGAGAACTAAATAATTGATGTGGTGTTTCATCAATATGCAACTCGTTGCATATTGAGCTCCACTTAATTTGTAGTGTTGTTTGTGCATTTTTCCATGCCTCTTTAAACCGGACATGCATCATACTTGGTTGTGCATCATGCCATGTTTATGCTTGTGTGTTTACTATGTTGCTTGCTTCTTTCCGGGCTGCTTCTCTTGTTAGCTTCGGTTTCGTTCCGGAGTTGTGAGGATTCGTTCTACTATGTCCATTTGTCTTCTTCATGGACTCGTTCTTCTTCCTTGCGGGATCTCAGGCAAGATGACCATACCCTCGAAATCACTTCTATCTTTTCTTTCTAGTTGTTCGCTCTATCGGTATGCCGCGCTACCTACCACTTGTTTATCATGCCTCCCATACTGCCATGTCAAGCCTCTAACCCACCTTCCTAGCAAACCGTTGTTAGGCTATCTTACCGCTTTTGCTCAGCCCCTTTTATAGCGTTGCTAGTTGTAGGTGAAGCTGAAGTTTGTTCCATGTGGATATGTTGGGATATCATAATATCTCTTATTTTAATTAATGCATCTATATACTTGGTAAAGGGTGGAAGGCTTGACCTTATGCATGGTATTTTGTTCCACTCTTGCGGCCCTAGTTTCCGTCATACCAGTGTGATGTTCCTAGATTTTGTGTTCCTTGCGCGGTTGGGTGTTATGGGAACCCCTTGACAGTTCTCCTTGAATAAAACTCCTCCAGCAAGACCCAACCTTGGTTTTAACATTTGCCACCTGAGCCTTTTTCCCTTGGGTTCTGCAGATTCAAGGGTCATCTCTATTTTAAACCCCGGGCCAGTGCTCCTCTGAGTGTTGGTCCAAACTAGAGCACCGTGCGGGACCATCCCTTGGCAACTTGGGTTATATTGGTACTCGTACGCTTAGCTTATTCAGGTGTGCCCTGAGAACGAGATATGTGCAGTTCCTATCGGGATTTGTCGGCACAGTCGGGTGGTCTTTCTGATCTTGTTTTACCATTGTCGAAATGTCTTGTAACCGGGATTCCGAGACTGGTCGGGTCTTACCGGGAGAAGGAATATTCTTCGTTGACCGTGAGAGCTTGTGATGGGCTAAGTTGGGACACCCCTGCAGGATATAAACTTTCGAGAGTCGTGCCCGCGGTTATGTGGCAGATGGGAATTTGTTAATATCTGGTTGTAGAGAACTTGACACTTGACTTAATTAAAATGCATCAACCGCGTGTTTAGCCGTGATGGTCTCTTCTCGGCGGAGTCTGGGAAGTGACCATGGTCTTGTGTTATGCTTGAACGTAAGTAGTTTCAGGATCACTTCTTGATAACTTCTAGCTTCTCGACCATTGCGTTGCTTCTCTTCTCGCTCTTATTTGCGTATGTTAGCCACCATATATGCTTAGTGTTTGCTGCAGCTCCACCTCATTACCTTATCCTACCCATAAGCTTAAATAGTCTTGATCTCGCGGGTGTGAGATTGCGAGTCCTCGCGACTCACAGATACTTCCAAATAGTTGCAAGTGCCGATGATACCAGTGCAGGTGATGCCGCCGAGCTCAAGTGGGAGCTCGATGAAGATCTTGATTGTTGTTTTGTGACTTTTCCGGTTGATCAGTAGTGGTGCCCAGTTGGGACGATCGAGGATCTAGCATTTGGGGTTTTCTTCTTTTGTTTGGGTTCCATAGTCGGACCTTGATTGTACTCTATATGATGTATGCTTAACTTGTGATTTGTGTGAACTGGCGATTGTGAGCCAACTGTTTGTCCCTTTCTTATTCAATGCATGGGATTGTGTGAAGATTACCCCACTTGCGACTAAACCACCATGCGGTTATGCCTCTAAGTCATGCCTCGACAAGTGGGAGATATAGCCGCATCGTGAGCGTTACACAGAGCACAGTGGATACTAGGGATCAAGCCCTAACAAAACTAACTAGATTACATGATGAATCTCATCCAACTCCTCACCGACCAGCGACCCTATGAAGGAATTACTCACTCCCGGTGGGGAGCATCATGGAATTGGCGATGTAGAAGGGCTGGTGATGACGAAGAACGAAGCCCCCTCTCCAGAGCCCCAAATGAACTCCAGATCTGGCCTCGTGATGAAGAATGGGAGGTGATGGCGGTTCCGCCTTGTGGATCGTAATAATTCTTTCTCCTTGATTTTTTCTAGAAAAATAGGATTTTATAGCGTTGGTTTCAGGGTTTGCGAGATCACCAGGTGGGGACAACCCACCTGGGCACGCCAGGAGGGGGCGTGCCCTGGTGGGTTGTGCTCACCCAAGTGCCCCCTGTGGTGGATCTTGGCCCAGAAATTCTCTTTATTGATATAAAAATTCCATGCAAAGTTTTGTTCCATTCCGAGAAGTTTTATTTGTGCACAAAAGCCACACCATGGTAGTTCTGTTGAAAATAGCATCACTCCTGGGTTAGTTTCATTCAAATCATGCAAACTAGAGTCAAAAACAAAAGGAAAAGCGTTAGGAAAAGTAGATACGTTGGAGACGTATCATTCCCCTTCGTGCTCACTGAAGGATGATTGCTATGATCCCTTTGATTCGTTTGAAATATCCCTTTTTGATGAACTTGATGCTTGCCATGCTGGTGGCCGTGATGCCAATATAAATTATGCTTATGAAGAGGAACTTGCTATAGTTCCTTATGTTAAGAATGAAATTATTGCTATTGCACCCTGATGTCTACTACACAACTTGTTCTTTTAGACTTGTGTTGGGCCTCCAAGCGCAGAGTTCTGTAGGACGGTAGCAATTTTCCCTCAAGTGGATGATCTAAGGTTTATCAATCCGTGGGAGGTGTAGGATGAAGATGGTCTCTCTCAAACAACCCTGCAAGCAAATAATAAAGAGTCTCTTGTGTCCCCAACACACCAAATACAATGGGAATTTGTATAGGTGCACTAGTTCGGAAGAGATGGTGATAAAAGTGTAGTAATGATAGTAGATATTGATTTTTGCAATAAGAACAATAAAAAACAGCAAGGTAGCAACTAACAAAAGTAAGCACAAAAGGTATTTCAATGCTTGAAAATGAGGCCTAGGGTCTGTACTTTCGCTAGTGCAATATCTCAATAGTGCTAATATAATTGGATCATATAACCACCCCTCACGTGTGATGAAGAATCACTCCAAAGTTCCTATCTAGCGGAGAACATAAGAAGAAATTATTTGTAGGGTGCAAAACCACCTCGAAGCTATTCTTTCTGATCGATCTATCCAAGAGTTCGTACTAACACCAAATAATTTCAGATTCATAATACTCAATCCAACACAAAGAACCTCAAAGAGTGCCCCAAGATTTCTACCAAAGAAACAAAGACAAGAACATGCATCAACCCCTATGTGTAGATTACCCCAATGTCACCTCAGGAATCCGCGAGTTGAGTGCCAAAACATATACCAAGTGAATCAATACGATACCGCATTGTCACCGCGAGTATTCATATGCAAGACATATATCAAGTGCTCTCAAATCCATAAAGTATTCAATCCGATAAAAGGAAACCTCAAAGGGAAAACTCAATTCACAACAAGATGGAGAGGGGAAAAACCATATGATCCGACTATATTAACAAACCCGCGATACATCAAGATCGTGACATCTTAAGAACATGAGAGAGAGAGATTAAACACATAGCTACTGGTAGAAACCCTCTGCCCCAAGGGTGGACTACTCCCTCCTCATCATGGTGGCCGCGGGGATGATGAAGATGGCCAGTGGTGATGATTTCCCCCTCCGGTGGAGTGCCAGAACAAGATCTAGATAGGTTTTCAGTGGCTACAAAGGTCTGCGGCAGCGAAACTTCTGATCTAGGTTAACCCTGAGGGTTTTTGGAATATTTGGGAATTTATAGGGTAAAGAGGGGGTGCGGGAGGCCACCGAGGTGGGCACAACCTTGATTACATACTATGCATTGGTTTTTACTTGATGTTCATGAATTGTTCTTTTATGACATGCCAATGCATAAGAATAGAGTTAGACTTCATCGTTACTTGATATATGTTACTTTGTGCTCACTACTAAATCATAAATCATTGTTAATTAAAATTGGCTTTGATATACCATGGGATCCGGGTGGATCCATTACTTGAGCACTTTATGCCTAGCTTAATGGCTTTAAAGAAAGCACTGCCAGGGAGACAACCCTTAAGTTTTAGAGAGTCATTTATTTCTATTGAGTGCTTTTATAAAGTATAAAAACAAAAATAAAGTAGGTAACCTAAAACTTTTTGAAAAAGAGAAGTGAAAATAAGAAAGACGAGCATGAAGTGGGGGGAGCTCCTTGAACTTTGTTCATGCCCATTGGTTTGTGCAGTGAAAAAAACTTTGGCCATAGTGCGTGAATTTTCATTTTTTTTACTGGAATGCCGAATGTTTCTGAAACATTTTGCATGGTACTTCTATGAATTTTTTTATTTTGTCCCAATGTTTCAGAATTTCTGGAATTACAGAAGTATGGTAGATGTTTAGATTACTACAGACTGCCCTGTTTAAGACATATTCTGTTTTTGATGCATTGTTTTCCTAGTTTTGAGGAAACTATCGATTTTATCGGTGGTATAAGCCATAGAGAAGTTATAATACAGTAGCTACAATACAAAAACAAATACAAATGAGTTTGCAACATTACTTAAAGTAGTGATTTGTTTTATTATACTAACAGATCTCATGAGGGTTTTGTTAAGTTTTGTGGGATTGAAGTTTTCATGTTTTGGGTGAGATCGCGATGGATGAAGGAATAAGGAGTGGCAAGAGCCTCAGCTTGGGGATGCCTGAGGCACCCCAAGGTAATATTTAAGGACTTCCAGGCAACTAAGCTTGGGGATGCCCCGGAAGGCATCCCCTCTTTCTTCTAACGACCATCGGTAATTTTACTTTGAGCTATATTTTTATTCTTCACATGACATAGTCCTTGGTTTATTTATAGAATGCTCTTTGCACTTCACTTGGAGCGTCGTGTGCTTTTTATCTTTCTTTTTTAATAATGCACCATGCTCGTATGAGATAGTCCTTGCTTTATTTATAGAATGCTCTTTGCACTTCACTTATATCTTTTGAGTATGGATTTATAGAATGCTTCATGTGCTTCGCTTATATCATTTGAAGTTTGGATTGCATGTTTCTCTTCACATAGAAGACCGCCATTTGTAGAATGCTCTTTTGCTTAACTTATATTTGTTAGAGCGTGGGCATATCTTTTGTAGAAATAATTAAACTCTCTTGCTTCACTTATATCTATTTAGAGAGTTGACGGGAATTGGTCATTGACATGGTCAGTCATAAAATCCTACATAACTTGTAGATCACTGAATATGATATGTTTGATTCCTTGCAATAGTTTTGCGATATGTTTAATTGCTTGGCTTGTCATCGGGGTTGTGCATGATGAAAGACTTTATGTGGTGAAGATGGAGCATAGCCAGACTATATGATTTTGTAAGGATAACTTTCTTTGGCCAAGTTATTTTGAGAAGACATGATTGCTTCATTAGTATGCTTGAAGTATTATTGTCTTAGTGTCAAATGATAGACTATTGCTTTTGAATCACTCATGTCTTAATTCTCATGCCATGATTAGATTATATGATCAAGATTATGCTAGGTAGCATTCCACATCAAAAATTATCTTTTTTTATCATTTACCCACTCGAGGACGAGAAGGAATTAAGCTTGGGGATGCTGATACGTCTCCGTCGTATTTATAATTTTTTATTGTTCTATGCCAATATTCTACAACTTTTATATACTTTTGGCAACAATTTATATGATTTTCTTGGACTAACATATCGATCCAATGCCCAATGCTAGTTCCTGTTTGTTGCATGTTTTTTGTTTCGCAGAAAATCCATATTAAACGGAGTCCAAATGGGATAAAAACTTACGGAGATTTTTTTGGAATATATGTGAATTTTGGGAAGTGGAATCAACTCGAGATGATGCCCGAGGGGGCCATAATGCAGGGGAACATCCTGGGCCCTTGTGGCCACCCCATAAGGCGGTTGGTGCCCTTCTTTCGCCACAAGAAAGCTAATATCCGGATAAAAATCATGTTAAAATTTCAGCCTAATCGGAGTTACAGATCTCCAGGAATTTAAGAAACGGTGAAAGGCCAGAATCTGAGAACGTAGAAACGGAAGGAAACAAAGAGAGAGGTCCAGTCTCGGAGGGGCTCCTGCCCCTCCGCCACCATGGAGGCCATGGACCAGAGGGGAATCCCGTCTGCCATCTAGGGGGTAGGTCAAGTAAGAAGAAGAAGAAGAAGAAGAAGGAGGGGGCTCTCTCCCCCTCTCTTCCGGTGGCACCGGAACGCTGTCGGGGCCATCATCGTGACGGCGATATACACCAACAAATTCACCGCCATCATCACCAACTCTCTCCCCCTCTATGCAGTGGTGTAACACCTCTTCTCCCCACTGTAATCTCTACTTAAACATGGTGCTCAAAGCTATATGTTATTTCCTAATGATGTACGGCTATCCTATGATGTTTGAGTAGATCCGTTTTTTACTATGGGTTAATTGATGATCGTGATTGGTATGAGTTGCATGTTTTATTATTGGTGTTGTCCTATGGTGCTCTCCATGTTGTGCAAGCATGAGGGATCCCTGTTGTAGGGTTTGCAATATGTTCATGATTTGCTTATGGTGGGTGGCGTGAGTGACAGAAGCACAGACCCGAGTAAGTAGGTTGTTTGCATATGGGAGTAAAGAGGACTTGATACCTTATAATGCTATGGTTGGGTTTTACCTTAATGATCTTTAGTAGTTGCGGATGCTTGCTAGAGTTCGAACCATAAGTGCATATGATCCAAGAAGAGAAAGTATGTTAGCTTATGCCTCTCCCTCATATAAAATTGCAATAATGATTACCGGTGTAGTTATCGATTGCCTATGGACAGATAACTTTCTGGTTACAAAAAGCTCTCTACTAAAACTAACTTAGCTGTGTCTTTATCTAAACAGCCGCTAGTTTTTATTTATGTGCTCTTTATTATCTTGCAAACCTATCCTATCACAACTACAAAGTACTTCTAGTTTCATACTTGTTCTAGGTAAAGCAAACATTAAGCGTGCGTAGAGTTGTATCGGTGGTCGGTAGAACTTGAGGGAATATTTGTTCTACCTTTAGCTCCTCGTTGGGTTCAACACTTTTACTTATCGAAAGATGCTACAACTGATTCCCTATACTTGTGGGTTATCAAGTACACGTTAGGCTTGTCCGGAAATTTCAACCCGCGCCTTGTTATCCCGAAATTTTAAGATATTTCTTTGTCTCGTTGTGCTCCTAAAATTCCATCCATCTCAACCTGCGCCTTGCTCTCCCAAAATTACAACGCACGCGAAAACACCCACCTCCTACGAAATCCCGACACACGAAATTCCCGTTATACCCCTGAACCGAAAGAACCACCTAGTTCAAATCAGTGGGGCTACTTTCGTAAGTTACCCCACATTTCGGACAAGCGCGTCCCTAAGGCATGGTTCCCCCCCTCTCATCCCCTCCACCCCCCATTCATACACCGAGGCCGCGAAAACCCGCAAAGCCCCATACCCTCCTCCGTCCGCCACCCAGCCGGAGCCTCTTCCCCAACGACATCGTCCACCGCAATAGCTCGACATCCCTCATCCATAGCACCGGATGAGGATCCATCATCGATCTCGTCGTCCCGCCAATTCAGCCACCCCATTCTCCTCCTCCAAGGAGCTGCCCCGACGTTCGCCTCGTCTTTCACGCCACCTCCATTTCCACAACACCGTCCTCACTTGCACCACCGGAAGAGCAGGACCATCACCAATTCCTCGGATGAAGCCGAGGCCTAATCGGTGCCACCAAAGAGGTCACTAATCGCTGCATTTTCTTCTTGATTTGATCTCACGGTGCTGCCGACGCTCCATCCCGAGCCGCCATGGCACGGCTCCATCTATGGCAGCGTCGTCGACCACTTCCACCATGGCGTCATTCCCAAGGCGGCGACGTCCACATCACTCAGAGCTGCTGCTGCTCTGGCTCTCGCTGGCCCTGCTGCAAGAAAAGCTCAAGGCTCGCGAGCCGGTCGAGGTCGACTCGTCTTTTGGCTCGACTCAAAATCGACTCGAAAAGAAACAAGCTGACTTTGAACACTTTATGTAGCTCGACCGAGAAGTGAGCTGATCTTGAGCCAATATTGGCTCGCTCGATTTTAGCTCGATAGCCCGACATAGTACCATTATGTTAAATGATCATGCCACATATTAATGGAAATAAGATAATTTATTACCATATATGATGTGCATGAATTTTCTCCATTTTATTTACCAGCAAACATGGAAGCTTAATTAAGTGCAGAGAAGATTTATGCCTAATTATGGTACGTGGTCGACTATGTGTTAAATATCATGTTATTTTTGGCAAAATTTCTCAACATATGCAGTTCTGTTTTCTTGTTTTCCATCCACCAAGACCACCATCTACTTGCTAGTTCTCCCAAGCGAACAAGATGAGCTCTCCCGAGCAGGACGAGATTGTCGTGCTAAGTTGTGTCATGTTTTGTCCTTATCTAGTTGGAATAATGAACATAAATTTATAATTTTTACTGTTTTATTTAGCTCAAAACTAGCTTGAGATCGTTACAAACTGAGCACAAGTCATGTTCTACTGCTCGATCTTGAGCTTCACTCAGTTTGAGCTCGCTCGAATTTTAACATGAGTTGAGTTGAGCTAGCTCCAACTCGACTCGTTTGCAGCCCTAGCTGCTGCTGCTATGCTCTTGCTCTCAGTCCCCTACCTGGTCTGCTCTGGCTCTTGCTCGCACTGCTGCTCTTGCTCTTGCTCTCAGCCCCATGCCAGGTTTGCTCTGGCTTTTGCTCGTCCTGCTGCTCTTACTCTTGCTACTGGTCTACTCTTGCTCGCGCTGCTGCTGCACGAGCAGTAGCTTTGGCTCTTGCTCGAGCTCCTGCTGCTGCTACCCGAGATGCTGCTACATGACCAGCTGCCCCGGCTCTCGCACGCGCTGCTACTCTGGGCGCTGCTGCTACTCTGCCATGGCTGCTCTCTGGTAATACGGTCCCTGCTGGAGCGGCTACCGATTTAGATCACTGCTACTCTGCCACTAGTGCATGAGCAGCCAAAACTATTAGAATCGTCATCTTCGGACCCTGAATCATCATCCCACCTTTTACGCTTCCTCGAAGAAGACGGGCCTGCCTCGTTCGCCCCATCATTTGCTTTTGTGCTTTCAGGGGATCCCGTGGAATGAGCCTCCTGCTCTTCCGCAGGCGCATCGGGGTCGGGAGAATCTGGTTCTTTCCCAATAAGAATTCCTAATCCCTAAATCCAAGCAAGGCATGATTGTTAGTCAGGATAACCAGCTTACGTACCGCATTAAGAACGAACCTTTTGGTATGTATTGCCCCCTAACTATAGATCAGATCCACCGGACCAGAAACTCAATTCCGCACTGCTGCTGAGTCGTCGGACTTATCCACCTCAGGGATTCGTGGAATTTCCGTTTTTGAATTGCGTTGGGGGAAATCTACCAAAGCTAGGCAGATAGATAGACTCCTTTCCCGCTGCTAAGGGAGAGCAAGAAACTAAATCAAATGATTGTTTTTTTTCACCAGCGCCCTTTTTTTGCGGGTACTATGCACTGCTTTTCTACTACTAGTGCGTTCAGTTTTGACAATAAAATTTAGTTTTGATAGCAAAACTCAGTTTCGACAGTAAAATTCAGTTTCGACAGTTAAATTCAGTTCTGATTGTTAAGTTCAGAGATGAGCGGCTAATGTGTTTTACATCCAACACTTTTTGTTTATGTATTTTACATCATCTATCAGAGATGCTACAAGAATACCACTTCTGGTTAACATTGTCTCTCTTGTCCTGCGTCAGCCTTGCTGTCGTACACCTCGCCGAAGCTGCTCCAACAACAAAACCCTCCTCTGACTGCCACATCAGCCGCATCATCCTCAACGACCAACCCAATGATGCTGAGATCGACATGGCTTCGCCAAAGAGGTTGTACACTTGCTGCATCGCTTTTTAATCTACATGTCATATATATTGTCCACTGAGCACACGTAGTAATGTGAAATACGATTAGTGCAACGGCCTCGATGCGGCTATATCTCCCACGTGTCGAAGCACGACTTAGAGGCATAACCTCATTGAAAGCAATGTCGCAAGTGATGTAATCTTCACAACAACCCATGTAATCCAATAAGGAAATAAGAGTAACATAGTTGGCTTACACTCGCCACGTCACACAAATACATAAATAAGTCATTACATTCATCCAAATACACTCAAGGTCCGACTACGGAACCAAAATGAAGATAAACCCCAAATGCAACATAGTCCCCGATCGCCCCAACTGGGCACCACTACTGATCAACTGGAAACAGAACAACATAACGAACACGATCTTCATCGAGCTCCTCCTTGAGCTTGGTTGCGTCACCTGCACGGTTCAACGACACCTGCAAGCTGGTTTTGGAAGTAATCTGTGAGTCACGGGGACTCAGCAATCTCACACCCTCACGATCAAGACTATTTAAGCTTATAGGTAAGGTAAAGGTATGATGTGGAGCTGCAGCAAGCGACTAGCATATGTGGTGGCTAACATACGCAAATGAGAGCGAGAAGAGAAGGCAAAAGCACGGTCGAACAACTATGATCAAGAAGTGATCCTAGAACAACCTACGTCAAGCATTACTCCAACACCGTGTTCACTTCCCGGACCCCGCCGAGAAGAGACCATCACAGTAACACACACGGTTGATGCATTTTAATTAAGATAAACTATAGGTTTTCTACAACCGGACATTAAAAAATTCCCATCTTCCCATAACTGTGGGCATGGCTTTCGAAAGATCAAATCCCTGCAGGGGTGTCCCAACTTAGCCCATCACAAGCTCTCACGGTCAACAAAGGATATTCCTTCTCCCAAGACAACCCGATCAGACTCGGCATCCCGGTTACAAGACATCCTCGACAATGGTAAAACAAGTCCAGCAACACCGCCCGAATGTGCCGACAAATCCCGATAGGAGCTGCACATATCTCATTCTCAGGGAACACTCAGATGAGCGCTCTGTACAACTAAAACCAAACCTCGAGTTTCCCCGAGGGGGCGCTGCATAGGGCTCTAGTTTGGACCAACACTCAGAGGAGCACTGGCCCAGGGGGGTTTAAATAAAGATGACCCTTGAGTCCGTAGAACCCAAGGGAAAAAGAGGCTAGGTGGCGAATGGTAAAACCAATGTTGGGCATTGCTGAAGGAGTTTTATTCAAGGCAAACTATCAAGGGGTTCCCATTATAACCCAACCGTGTAAGGAACGCAAAATCCGGGAACATAACACCGATATGACGGAACCTAGCGCGGCAAGAGTGGAACAAAACACCAGGCATAAGGCCGAGCCTTCCACCCTTTACCAAGTATATAGGTGCATTAATTAAATAAGAGATATTGTGATATCCCAACAAAATATCCATGTTCCAACAAGGAACAAACTCCAATCTTCACCTGCAACTAGCAACGCTATAAGAGGGGCTGAGCAAAGCGGTAACATAGCCAAACAACGGTTTGCTAGGACAAGGTGGGTTAGAGGCTTGTCTTAACAATATGGGAGGCATGGTAAGCAAGTGGTAGGTATCGCAGCATAGGCATAGCAAAAGAGCGAGCAACTAGCAAGCAAAGATAGAAGTGATTTCGAGGGTATGGTCATCTTGCCTGAAATCCCGTAAGGAAGAAGAACGAGTCCATGAAAAAGAAAAACGGACATAGTCGAACGGGTCCTCACAAATGCGACGTTATCGGAACCAACCCGGAGAAGCAACACCGGAAAGAAGCACACAACATAGTAAACAACCAACACATGAACATGGCATGATATGCGGGATGCAGTATGTGATGCATATGCATGATTTGGAAAGGAATGATAGAACCTGGCCTCAACTTGGAAATCCAAGAGTGCCACTGGAAAGGGGAGGTGATTTCGGTTGAAATCGATATAAAGATCACCGGAATCAGATGCACGGTTTGGAAATGTCAAGCAAAACAATATGTCACCGGTCTGCGATAAACAGCAAGTAGCCTTCTAAATGCATCAAGAACAACATGCTACGGCACTCCAACATGACAACAAAATACATGGCAGGGATCCACTCATGATGATTGACAAAATATGAACACTGAGCTACGGCTAATTCACTCGTTAACAGGTTCAAACAAGCATGGCAAAAGTGCAAAAGATAATAGGTTTCAGATTTGGTGAAATTAACAGCATGTCAGGAATTTAACATCAGGAAGCAATCTTTAGAGCATGAAAACTACATGCTACAGGAACATATCATGGCAAAGCAAGGCATGGCATGCAACTACTCAAAGCATACAACAAAAGTCCCTTAGTGACCATGAGCCAAAAGGGATCAGAAAATACAATTGCAAGCATGTGAACATAGCAAAAACATAAACAGATTCAGACTTAGTGAAAAACTGGAGCATGCTAAATAGATAACGAGTAGGCATGTTTACGAGCTCGATGCACTCACTACGAGGCATTGCATGACAAACTAAGCATACACCCAGCAAATAGACATAGCATAGAGACTAGACATGGCAGGAACAACAACATAGCATGCATGGATCAACAACAACAAGCTCGGCAAAATTGCTAAACATGTTAACAATCTGCCAGGAACATTTTATAGCAAAAGTAGAGCTCGATTGACTCAAGCTAGGGTGATCCATAATTGCAAACCAAGACATGGATGGATAGAGCACAACAATATCTACAAAACATCCTTACTGATCATGCTCAAAAGAGCCACGGATCACTAGGAAACAACATGAACACATGGCATAAAAATAATAACAGGACAAGGACTTAGAGAAATCCTAAGTCCCTGAAATCAGCAACATTGAGTGACCTACTTTGCATGCTTGTGCTAGTCACCACAAAGATCACAAAAATACATGGCATATACCCCTGTAAAGACAACATGGCATACTTCAAAACACATGTAGAGCTCAGGATCATAGCATGCACACATTAATCATGGCAAAAATGACAAAAGTGCATTTGCTGAAACATATCTGAAACTATCATCACATAGCTCTCTTCCAACAGCATTTCAGGCATCAAGATGAACTCAAATGAGAATGATGCAATGAGATGAAATGAAGTACTCGTCGAGGCGAACATTCCGGTATGCTACACACGCGAATCGGAGCCACGGTGATGAAGTTATGAGCTGATGAAGTATGCAAAAAAGTTGGGGTTTCGGGGGAAAAAGTCAACCGAGGGTCCAGCCGGCGCGAACTTCGAGGATCGCCGGAGTACTATTCACCGGAGATGGGTCGCCGGCCGGAGACGAGGAAGAGGCGGGGAGGCGAGGTGGTGGAGCTCGCCGGAGCGCGTCGGGACGGCGAGGTGGCCACGGCGGAGGGCGCGGAAGCAGAGGCATCGGCGGCGATGACGACGATCGCCGGCGAAGTCCGGCACCGGCGCACAGGTGCGGCAAGAAGCTGGCGGCGGCGGACGAAGGCGCGTGAGGCGCGGGCGCGTCCGGGCGGCGGCGCTGGCGATCCGGGCCGGGCGGGCCCGCGATGGGCTCCACCGGGCCGCGCGGTGGGAGGATGCCGGCGGGACAGGTGGCGCTATCCTGTTGGGCGAGGGCGGCGGCCAACTGACGTGGCGGCTCGCCATTGGCCGGAGTGAGGTGGCTGCGGGGCGGCGGACATGTCCGGCGCGGTGGGGAGTTTCTGTCCGGCGGCGCGAGGAGCGGGCCTAGGGTTTCATCTGCGTGAAAAAAAAATCCAAAAGGCACACATATTTATAGGTAGAGGGAGCTAGGAGTGTCCAAATGAGGTGCGGTTTTTGGCCACGCGATCGCGATCGAACGGCCTAGGTGATGGAGGAGGTTTAGGTGGGTTTTGGCCCACTTTGGAAGGGTGTTGGGCTGCAACACACACGAGGCCTTTTCGGTCCCTCGGTTAACCGTTGGAGTATCAAACGAAGTCCAAATGGCACGAAACTTGACAGGCGGTCTACCGGTAGTAAACCAAGGCCGCATGACAAGTCTCGGTCCAATCCGAAAACGTTTAACACCCGCACACGAAAAGAGGTAGAAAGGGACACCGGAGGACATAGGAGCGCCGGAATGCAAAACGGACAACGGAGAAAATGCTCGGATGCATGAGACAAACACGTATGCAAATGAAATGCACATGATGACATGATATGCAATGCATGACACGCAAGCACATGACAAGGCAACAATAGCAATTAACTAGGAGACACCTGGCACATCGGTCTCGGGGCGTTACAATTAGTTTCTCCTATACAACAAGCAGTGAGGTACCAGGCAACTTAGCTATCCATGATGGACTCTCTCGAAAGCCATAATTATTTATTTCTGCACATTTTTGTGTTGTGCATGTGTAGATGTGCCTGGGAGTTGAGTTAGTAGGGTAGTGGCCTGAGTCCAAAGTAGTACAAGTAGCACAACAACATTTTTGGAGTGTAGGCTTTTGTCTGTTCAAGCCTGCCTACTAGGATTGCCAGTGGTTGAAAGGGAAAGTGAAGGAAAAGCATAGGAATTGGAAAGTTTCCTATGGTACTACTGTTAATGCATTTGGTTCAAAGGAATGGAGCAAAGGAAAACTGCAGGATTTGCTCCTTTAGTGTCTCTTTCAAGGAAAAATCAAGAAATTTTAATATCCACTTGGCCCTCCTTTTCAAATTCCTATTCTTGAAGAACAAGACTAAGTGATAGTAGCATAATAGCATTATAATTGTACAGTTTCTTGTGGTTTGACTTAATTTTCCCATGCTTCTTTGCATTCATGTGACCTTCTAATTCCTGTGAACCAAACAACCAGATTGACAGAAATCATGTGATTTTAAATTCTCTGTTTTGCACATGCATTCCTATCCTATTACTGTGTATTTCATATTCCCGCATTGTTAGAATCCTCCAATTCAAACGAGCCCTTACAAAATTACTTCTCTTATAGATAGTTGTTGAAGAAAACCTTGTGTTGTTTGTCCCGCTCCTGCCGCGTTGTCGTCCACCCCAGCTTAACTACTCCAATGACAGAAGGGTCCACCACAACAGGGATCTGCCCTCTAGACTGTCTTTTGCCGCCTCAGATCTTCTTCCCTGCCGCCGACAGCCATGACAACTGCATTACCATCATCAACTGAGCAGATGACCTTGAGGACTACACAAGTCCGCTAGAGAGGTCGCACTCTTTCGTGTCTGCTTACGTTATGTGATACGTCTCCAATATATCTATAATTTTTTATTGTTCCATGCTATTATATTATCTGTTTTGGATGTTTTATATGCATTAATATGTTGTTTTATATTATTTTTGGGACTAACCTATTAACCTAGAGCCCAGTGGCAGTTTTTGTTTTTTCCTTGTTTTTGAGCTTCACATAAAAGTAATACTAAATGGAGTCCAAACCGAATAAAACTTCACGATGATTTTTCTTGGAGCAGAAGACACCCATGGGACTTGGAGTGCAAGTCATAAGAGCCACGAGGTGGAGGCAAAGGTGGAGGGCGTGTCCTAGGGGGGCACGCCCCCTACCTTGTGGGCCCCTTGGTGACTTCCTGACCTAGCTCTTCCTTCTATATATTCACATATATTCCAGAACCACCAGAAGCATCCATGAAAACACTTTTCCACCACTGTAACCTTCTATTTCCGTGGGATCCCATCTTGGGGCCTTTCCCAGCATCCTACCGGAGGGGGATTCGATCGTGGAGGGCATGTACATCAACCCTATTGTCCTTCCCATGAAGCGTGAGTAGTTTACCATAGACCTACGAGTCCATAGCTAGTAGCTATATGGCCTCTTCTCTCTCTTTGATTCTCAATACCATGTTCTCCTCGATGTTCTTGGAGATCTATCCGATGTAATCTTCTTTTCTGGTGTGTTTGTCGAGATCCAATGAATTGTGGATTTATGATCAGCTTATCTATGAAAATTATTTGAATCTTATCTGAATTCTTATATGCATGATTTGATATATTTGTATTTCTCTTCGAATTATCAGTTTGGTTTGGCTAACTAGATTGGTTTTTCTTGCAATGGGAGAGGTGCTTAGCTTTGGGTTCAATCTTGCGTGATTTCACCTGGTGACAAAGTAGGGGCAGCGAGACACATATTGAAATGTTGCATCGAGGATAAAAAGATGGGTTTTTCATCATATTGCTTGAGTTTATTCCTCTACAACATGCCATCTTACTTAAGGCGTTATTCAATTCTTTATGAACTTGATACTCTAGATGCATGTTGCATAGCGGTTGATATGTGGAGTAATAGTAATAGATACAGGCAGGAGTCGGTCTATTTGACACGGACGTGATGCCTATATTACATAATCATTGCCTTGGATATCGTCATAACTTTGCGCTTTTCTATCAATTGCTCGACAGTAATTTGTTTACTGATTGCTCCCTGACTATAGCGCTAGAAAACTCCTATCTGCTAGGACTACGTTGGTATTTCTCCGAAGAGGAAGGGAAGATGTAGCACAACAAAGGTAGGTATTTCCCTCCGTGATGAAACAAAGGTTATCGAACAAGTAGGAGAACCAAACAACACAATGTAAACAACACCTGCACACAAATAACAACACCTCGCAACCCGACGTGTTAAAGGGGTTGTCAATCCCTTTCGAGTAACGATGCCAGGAATTTGTAGTTGTAACATCCCAAATTTTCAATTTGGAATGTTATACATAGATCATTCATGCATATCATATTTTATTGCATTTTCGTTCCGCAATCCTCGAAATCCTAAGCAACTCAAGGACCCTCGGAGAGAGTTGGGGATTTCCTGGTTTTCATATTTGGTTATTCTCAAATAATGAAACAAGGACTTTTGATTTTGATTATTTTTCTCTCTGAAAAATATTTCATAATAAAATATATGAGAGGAGATAATATGACTTCTCCAAAATAACTGAAATATTGGGGGGGGGGGAATATTAAAATCATTTATTAGATTTTATTTGGATTTTATTTGCATTAGAAAAATTGCACGTTTTCAAAATTGCATTTTAGGGCCAAGAAAATGTTCATCTCGTTCAAAATATTCTATTTAGACGGTGAAAAATTGTTTTAGCATTTTTAGATTTTATTTTATTTTCTAGGATTTATTTTCTGTTCGGCGGAATTCTTTAAAAAAAAACTTCCAAGCGCCGACTTGGCCGAAACCCAGCCAGGCCGGCCCAACCGCCCCACGCCGCCGCCTTCCCTCGCGCGCGCGCGCCGCCGCCGACTTGGATGAGTAGTCCGGCCGGGACTCCTCCTCGCCGCCGCCTTGGCCCCTCCTCCAAGCCGCCGCCCCCGCCCCCTTATATACTCCCGCCCCGAGCCGCCACCACCACCAACCACCTCCGCCAACCCCGCCGCCGCCCTGCCGCCCCACTAGCCCGCCGCACCACGGCCCGAGCCCTGCTTCGCCGGAGTCTCGCCGGAGAGGTACCGCGCCGATCCGTCGCTGCAAGTTTTTTTTAAAACCGTCCGGTTTTTTTAGAACCCTAGTTTGTTTTTTTAGATCGGTTCGCCGATTTTTCCCGGTTCTTCTATTTAGCGGACGTTCGTCCGTACGTTCGTTTTAATGAACGGTTTTCACCCGTTAGTTACAGCTAACGAACGCTCGTTTGTTAGTCTGTTCGTCAGTTTTCTTTTTATCGGATTTTTCCACGATTATTCTTGATCGTGATTTCTAATCCGATTTTCGTTTCGGTTTATCTTTTCGCTCGTTAGTCGGAATCAGATGATTCAAATGCCTAGATCTTCGTCTCGATACCCTCTTTCCACTTAACCAACTTGAACAAGATTTTGGTACTATAAAATTTGACCTGAGTTCAGATTAGAAAACGGATCTTGTTTCTTTCGCCGTTTGAGTTTCGTTGCTCCGTTTGGTTTGATTCTTTTTGCAAACCGGAGTTCTTAAGTTGAACTTTCCGGTTAGATCTTCTTATTTGAGTTTTACTCGTCCTTCTTCGATTGTTGCTTATGTATGCTATTGTTTGTTTGTGATAGAATTCCCGGAGTGCGAAGCGTGTTATTTGGAGTCTCTAGGTTACACGGATCGTCAGCAAGGCAAGTAACACATTCATCATATCCCTTTATCACCTAGTTTTTATGAATTAGTTCCAATCCTCAAACATTGCATGATTAGGATGTCATTAACTTGTGGGTTGGGAAGTAGTTGATGAGGTAGAACCTATTGCCCTATTACATTCAAACCCTGGGAGTTACTTCTACGCGTTGCTTATATTGCTATGCTACGCTCGTAGACGTGGTTTGGATGAGTGAAATCCATGACAGATGTGAGATTG
Organism: Triticum urartu; assembly: GCF_056163025.1. NCBI lineage: Eukaryota > Viridiplantae > Streptophyta > Magnoliopsida > Poales > Poaceae > Triticum > Triticum urartu. The sequence goes on along the minus strand of NC_141876.1, from coordinate 365,568,681 downwards.
TTAATTAATGGTTTAACTTAAGGTGGCAACTTAAATACACATCTGGGTGGATTGAGGCACCTGGAGTACCTAGTGTTGCGTGTATTTTTGGAAATCCCGGAGTACCCGTGTGATCTTCTTATGGACCGCCACCCAGGCTCAAAGGGAACTGAGATTATTCATGCTAAAAACTTTCGTGTGCAGCCACAAGCTATTATTGGCTCCAGCGTAGTTGTGTAAGTTACATGAAGCTCTTGAAGAGGTAGATCAGCAGGTAGTGGGTTTGTAGGTTTGGTATGGTCTACCTGGAGTAGAGAGTTAATGTTTTTGAAAGACCGTGTCTCGGTCATCTGTTTCTCAAACACCATGTAGTGCGAGAAATCCAACGGAGGCGATCGAGTCTTGTGGGGAAAAGTGCGCAAACATCTGCAGAGTGTATAAACTAATCATGGTTAGTCGTGTCCCCGGTTATGGACAATCTTGAGTATCTAGTACTTGGAGTATCTTAAGTATCTCATCACTCTTAATTAATATTGTTGGGTTGTTAATCACTTTAATTGGGATTGAGTTGGAGGAACCTTCTCAATGATGTTTCAACTACCATGATAGTAAATTTAAAATATATTCCTTTGTTGTAGGGAAAAAATGGCTTTTCGCAAAAACTGTAACCATACAGCTTTCCACCAGCCAAATATGCATGTAGTGATAGCATTATTCTGTTCTTGCTCTACTTTGTTACTTTGCCAGCATATTCCATGTCCTGGCCCGGTTTCGGGCTGCAACGTATTATGTTGCAGACTTTTCAGACAAGGAGTAAGGTTCGTTAGGTCATTTCCGTGCAGCTCAACTATGCCGTTGGAGTTGATGGACTCACTTTATCTTCCAAGTCTTCCGCTGTTATCGTATTAGATGGCCTTAAGCCGTATTTATTGTAATAAGTTCTCTTTTGAGACATCCGATGTAATAAGTGTGTGATTGCTACTCTGTTATAAATCCTTCGAGTATTGTGTGTGTCAGCATTACCGATCCAGGGATGACACTGAAGCACAGAGACTTGATCGTTTGAGGTCGGGTCGCTACAAAGATGGTATCGGAGCACACGCTGAGTGTAGGACACGACCACTAAGCTAAAGCCCTAGATCACAATTCTCTTCTCATTTCTGACTCCTCTCCATTTTCCACTCTTTAGGATGGCGGACGCAAGGAACAAGTTTGCACAAATGGATGAAGATGCACCTTTTGGACGACACTTGAAGAAAGTCACTAGGTACCTGAACATAGGAATACCAAGCTTCACTGGGACTTATAACACCACTTTACCTGAAGAGGAGCGATGGATGATTCAAGTTCAAGCTCCAGGAAGGACCTTCACGCCAATCACTAAACCTATAGAATTTTCCTTCGATGCACCAATATGGAGTTTAGGAAAGAGTATGGCAGCTCACAGCACCATGGGACGCATTGGAGAAGTATATCACAAGGATCTTAAGGACACTATCTACCAGATATGTGGGCGCCGAGACGAGCGATGGGAGATGATCAGCACTAGGAAGGATAGATCAATTGCAGCTTTCATCCAGGAACTACACCAACACATTCGACGCCAGGAGAATCATATGTGCACGGACATGATAGATTTGAAGAAGGCGAAGACAAGGATCATCGAGCTGGAAGAAGAACTTAAGTCTACACGCGATGGATATGAGGAGGAAATTGCGACACTACTGGAGAAGAATGACGACCTCATTAAGAAGATCAGAATATTCATGGGAGACCCCACTCTAGTAAAATAAGATCAAGAACCCAAGGAGATTCGTCCGGAGGACTACACCATCATCGACGACACTGACTCTGACCCTAGTGATGATGACTTTGAGGACGAAGCTGGAGCAGATATCATGGAGTCTTCCATCGATCAAAATTTCTAGATGACCACCCAATGATTAGTAGTATTCCCCCATGTATTTAGTAGTAGTTGAGCACTTTTTCGATAGTTCTAGACCGCTTGTATGCCCTTGCTTGATTGATTGTGTTTGTCTCATGTGCATATGGGTAGTGCCTTCTCATTAGACCTCATTCTATTCTAATCTCTTCCATCTAAACCCATCAGATGCCTTCGAGACGTGACCCCGGATTTGCCTTCCCGCTGGAGCTCACTCGGTTGATCCAGCAACAGAACACCTTGATGCAGTTGCTAGTTCAGAACCAGGGCAACAACAACATCAACAACAACAACAACCCGCCGCTAGTGGACAACCTAGCCCGTTTTCTAAGGTTACAGCCGCCGGTGTTTTCCAGTAGCACTGAGCCTATAGTTGCTGATGATTGGCTATGCCGTATTGGAAGGGATTTGACCACCACAGGTTGCACGGATGCTAAGAAGGTGCGCTTTGCCGCACATCAATTGGATGGACCAGCAGCCTCATGGTGGGAGAATTACACGGCCACTTTCCCCATAGCCAACGTCACTTGGGACCAGTTTCAGCACGCTTTTCGCACATCCCATGTCTCAACCGGAGCCATGAATCTGAAGAAGCGTGAGTTTCGCAACTTACGCCAGGGGAACCGTACTGTGGCTCAATACGTGGATGAGTTTAGCAAGCTATCTCGCTATGCCCCTGACGATGTGGCCACAGATGCCGCGAAGGAGGAGAAGTTTATGGAAGGGCTGAATGATGAGATGAGTATGCAGTTGATGGTAGCAACCTTCAACAACTACCAGGAGTTGGTAGATAAGGCTCTTATGATTGAAGGGAAGCATCAGCAGATTGAGAGCCGTAAGAGGAAGTATGGACAAGGGAGGTATAACTTAGGAGCTCAGCAGAAGCCTCACCTAACCCCGAACTCGGGAGGACTTGTTCATAACCATGGAGGTCATAACCACACCGGAGGAGGATCGCATAACCACAATGGTACTAAGAATGGGAATGGGAACGGAGCCAATAACAATCAGAACCGCCCCAATCCAGCCACACCCGCCAAAAGGGATCTAAGTCACGTTACTTGCTTCAAGTGCGGGAAGACTGGACACTATGCCACGGAGTGCCCTGAAGGAAAGAATGGAAACAGAAATGGGAGCTTTGGGAAGAATCCCAATCCATTCAACAAAGGACAAGTGAACCACGTTAACGTGGAGGAGGTTGAAGAGCAGCCGGACGCGGTAATAGGTAAGTTTTTGGTTAAGTTATTTACCGCTGTTGTTCTTTTTGATACTGGTGCATCACATTCATACATATCAAGGGGATTCGTGGATAAGTTTAAACTACCAACCCAAACCCTTAGGACCCCTCTCTTAGTGATTTCACCCGGAGCAGAGTATATGGCTAGTCGATGGTGCGACCAGATACCCCTAACCATTGGCACCCATGTTTTTCCGCCCGACCTAATTATCCTGGAGTCACAAGGATTGGATGTGATATTAGGCATGGACTGGATGTCAAAGTATGGAGGAAGTATTAACTGCGCTAGTAAGTCAATTTATCTCACCACCCCGGAGGGAAAAAGGATTAAGTATATATCTAGGCATGTGCCTAGGAGGAGCCAAGTGAATACCCTCACGGGAGTTGTTCAGGAGGAACTGCCTGTAGTGAGGGATTACCCGGATGTTTTCCCAGAGGAATTACCAGGCATGCCACCAGATCGAGACATCGAGTTTTTGATAGAGCTATTGCCAGGGATAGGGCCAATATCCAAGAGACCCTATCGAATGCCCGCGAATGATCTGGAAGAGATTAAGAAATAGATCAAGGAGTTATTGGAGAAAGGTTACATTCGAAGAAGTTCATCACCTTGGGGAGCCCCAGTGCTTTTGGTTGAGAAGAAGGATAAATCCCTAAGAATGGTTGTTGATTATCGGGCCTTGAATGAAGTGACGATCAAGAACAAGTACCCACTGCTGATGATCAATGATCTGTTTGATTAGCTGCAAGGAGCTAAGGTGTTTTCGAAGATCGATTTGCGATCAGGATACCATCAGTTGAAGATTCAAGAGAAAGATATACCAAACAAACATTCACCACGCGTTACGGATTATATGAGTATACGGTCATGTCATGTGGACTGACCAACGCCCCTGCCTATTTCATGAGCATGATGAACAAGGTGTTCATGGAATATTTGGACAAGTTTGTTGTGGTGTTTATTGATGATATTATGGTATACTCGAAGAATCAAGAGGAGCACAAGGAGCATTTGCGTTTAGTTCTCGAGAAACTCAGGGAACACCAGTTTTATGCCAAGTTCAGCAAATGTGAGTTTTGGTTGGAGGAAGTCGGATTCCTTGGACATGTTATATTAGGAGAAGGTATAGCAGTAGACCCCAGCAAGGTTCAGTCAGTCACTGAATGGTTAGCACCCACTTTAGTTAGCGAGATCCGCAGTTTTCTTGGACTCGCAGGATACAATCGGAGATTCATTGAGAATTTTTCCAAGATTGCGAAGCCAATGATGGAGTTATTGAAGAAGGATACCAAGTTTAAATGGACGGAAGATTGCGAGGCAAGTTTCCAGGAGTTGAAGAAACGTTTGACAACAGCCCCAGTGCTGACGCTGCCAGATATACATAAGGATTTCCAAGTGTATTGTGACGCCTCTTGCTTGGGACTTGGATGTATGCTTATGCAGGACGGAAGAGTTGGTTCGTATGCCTCGCGACAACTAAAACTTCATGAGTTGAATTATGCCATGCATGATTTGGAGTTAGCAGCCGTAGTGCATGCATTGAAGACTTGGAGACATTACCTTATTGGAAACCATTGTGATGTGTACACATATCATAAGAGTTTGAAGTACATCTTCACACAAAAGGAACTAAACCTTAGGCAGAGGAGATGGTTGGAGCTTATAAAGGATTATGACATGAAGCTGCACTATCATCCAGGAAAGGCCAATGTCGTAGCAGATGCTTTGAGCAGGAAGAGTTATGCTAATGTCCTTGAAGGTAAGGGATTGCCGAAGGAGTTAGCAGAGGATATCATTGAACTTCGATTGGAGATTGTTCCAAGAGATTTTGTTGCAACAATGGAGGTTCAGTCCACATTGTTGGGCAAGATTCGAGAAGCTCAGAAGGACGACAAAGAGATTACCGAGATAAAGGAGAAAATGAGCAAAGGAAAGGCTAAAGGTTTTCGTGAACATGAGCACGACACCTTATGGTTTGAGGACCGAGTTTATGTGCCCAATGACACAGAGATCGGGAAGTTAATACTATAGGAGGCCCATGACTCACCATACTCGATACACCCTAGAAACACCAAGATGTATCTGGATTTGAAGGAATGTTTCTGGTGGACAGGGATGAAGAAGGATATTGCCAAGTACGTAGCCGTATGTGATGTATGTCAGAGAGTGAAGGCAGAGCATCAAAAGCCGGCAGGATTGTTACAGCCTATGCCGATACTCGAATGGAAGTGGGATAAACTTGGCATGGACTTTATCACCGGATTGCCCAGGATCAAATCGGGATATGATTCCATATGGGTAGTAGTTGATCGCTTGACCAAAGTGGCTCACTTTATCCCAATGAAAACCACTTATACAAGTGCGAAGTTGGCCAAGATATATATGTCCAGGATCGTACGTTTGCATGGAGTTCCGAGGACCATCGTATCAGATAGAGGAACACAGTTTACTTCAAGGTTTTGGCATCAGTTACACCAGACTTTGGGAACGAGATTGGAGTTTAGTACAGCATTTCACCCGTAGACGGATGGACAGACCGATAGAGTCAATCAGATACTGGAGGACATGTTGAGAGCCTGTGCGCTAGATTATGGATCTAGTTGGGATGACAATTTGCCTTACGCAGAGTTCTCATACAACAATAGCTACCAAGCTAGTTTGAAGATGGCACCGTTCGAAGCCCTGTATGGACGAAGGTGCAGAACGCCGTTGATGTGGGATGAAGTAGGAGACTGACAGTTGTTTGGACCAGACTTGATCAAGGAGTCTGAAGAGAAAGTTAAGCTGATTCGTGATAGATTGAAGATTGCTCAGTCCAGGCATAAGAGTTATGCAGACTCAAAACGCAAGGAGGTAACCTATGAAATTGGAGACAGAGCATATCTGCAAGTACCGCCTTTGCGAGGAGTGAAACGTTTTGGAGTTAAAGGAAAGTTAGCCCCGAGATTTGTAGGACCGTATCGTGTTTTGGAACGGATGGGAGAAGTTGCCTACAAATTGGAGTTACCTGAGGGACTGTCAGGAGTTCATGACGTGTTCCATGTTTCGCAGTTGAAGAAGTGTCATGCTGAGATGGCCGATATACCGTTAAGAGATACAGTACCCGTGGAGGTGATTAAGTTGGACAGTGATTTGACTTATGAGGAAAAGCTAGTTAAGATTCTTGAGTTTGCCAGCCGAGTCACCCGCAGCAAGGTTATCATGTTTTACAAAGTTCAGTGGAGTCACCATACCGAGGATGAAGCCACCTGGGAACGAGAGGATGATCTACGCAAAGACCACCCACACCTATTTTCTAGCCAACCCGAATCTCGAGGGCGAGATTCATCTTAAGGGGGTAGGTTTGTAACATCCCAAATTTTCAATTTGGAATGTTATACATAGATCATTCATGCATATCATATTTTATTGCATTTTCGTTCCGCAATCCTCGAAATCCTAAGCAACTCAAGGACCCTCGGACAGAGTTGGGGATTTCCCGGTTTTCATATTTGGTTTTTATCAAATAATGAAACAAGGATTTTTGATTTTGATTATTTTTCTCTCTGAAAAATATTTCATAATAAACTATATGAGAGGAGGTAATATGACTTCTCCAAAATAACTAAAATATTGGAGGAAAAATATTAAAATCATTTATTAGATTTTATTTGGATTTTATTTGCATTAGAAAAATTGCACGTTTTCAAAATTGCATTTTAGGGCCAAGAAAATGTTCATCTCGTTCTAAATATTCTATTTAGACGGCGAAAAATTGTTTTGGCATTTTTAGATTTTATTTTATTATCTAGGATTTATTTTCTGTTCGGCGGAATTATTTTTTTAAAAAAACTTTCAAGCGCCGACTGGGCCGAAACCCAGCCGGGCCGACCCAACCGCCCCGCGCCGCCGCCTTCCCTCGCGCGCGCGCCGCCGCCGACTCGGACGAGGAGTCCGGCCGGGACTCCTCCTCGCCGTCGCCTTGGCCCCTCCTCCAAGTTGCCGAACCCCCCTTATATACTCCCGCCCCGAGCCATCACCACCACCAACCGCCGCCGCCAACCCCGCCGCCCCGCAGCCCCGAGCCGAGCCACACCGCCGCCCCGCTAGCCGTGCCGCCGCTCCCGCGCCTCGCCGTCGCCGCTGCACCGCCGCCGCCGCCCCGCCCCGCCGCCCCACTAGCCCGTCGCACCACCGCCCGAGCCCTGCCTCGTCGAAGAGGTACCGCGCCGATCCGTCGCCGCCGGTTTTTTTAAAATCGTCCGGTTTTTTTAGAACCCTAGTTCGTTTTTTAGATCGGTTCGCCGGTTTTTCCCAATTCTTCTATTTAGCGGACGTTCATCCATACATTCGTTTTAACGAACGGTTTTCACCCGTTAGTTACAGCTAATGAACGCTCGTTCGTTAGTCTGTTCGTCAGTTTTCTTTTTATCGGATTTTTCCGCGATTATTCTTGATCGCGATTTTTGATCCGATTTTCATTTCGATTTATCTTTTCGCTCGTTAGTCAGAATCAGGCGATTCAAACACCTAGATCTTCATCTCGAGACCCTCTTTCTGCTTAACCAACTTGAACAAGATTTTGGTACTGTAAAATTTGACCTTAGTTCAGATTAGAAAACGGATCTTGTTTTTGTCGCCGTTTGAGTTTCATTGCTCCGTTTGGTTTGATTCTTTTTGCAAACCGGAGTTCTTAAGTTGAACTTTTCGGTTAGATCTTCTTATTTGAGTTTTAACCGTGCTTCTTCGATTGTTGCTTATGTATGCTATTGTTTGTTTGCGATAGAATTCTCGGAGTGCGAAGCGTGTTATTTGGAGTCTCTAGGTTACGCGGATCGTCAGCAAGGCAAGTAACACTTTGATCATATCCCTTTATCACCCAGTTTTTATGCATTAGTTCCAATCCTCAAACATTGCATGATTAGGATGTCATTAACTTGTGGATTGGGAAGTAGTTGATGAGGTACAACCTGTTGCCCTGTTACATTCAAACCCTGGGAGTTACTTCTACGTGTTGCTTATATTGTTATGCTATGCTCGTAGACGTGGTTTGGGTGAGTGAAATCCATGACAGATGTGAGATTGTTAATTAATGGTTTAACTTAAGGTGGCAACTTAAATACACATCTGGGTGGATTGAGGCACCTGAAGTACCTAGTATTTCCTGTATTTTTGGAAATCCTGGAGTACCCGTGTGATCTTCCTATGGACCGCCACCCAGGCTCAAAGGGAACTAAGATTATTCATGCTAGAAACTTTCGTGTTCAGCCACAAGCTATTATGGGCTCTAGAATAGTTGAGTAAGTTACTTGAAGCTCTTGAAGAGGTAAATCAGCAGGTAGTGGGTTTGTAGGTTTGGTATGGTCTACCCGGAGTAGAGAGTTAATGTTTCTGAAAGACTATGTCTCGGTCATCCATTTCTCAAACACCATATAGTGCAAGAAATCCAACGGAGGCGATCGAGTCTTGTGGGTAAAAGTGCGCAAACCTCTGCAGAGTGTATAAACTAATCATGGTTAGCCGTGTCCCCGGTTATGGACAATCTTGAGTATCTAGTACTTGGAGTATCTTAAGTATCTCATCACTCTTAATTAATATTGTTGGGTTGTTAATCACTTTAATTGGGATTAAGTTGGAGGAACCTTCTCAATGATGTTTCAACTACCATGATAGTAAATTTGAAATCTATTCCTTTGTTGTAGGGAATAATTGGCTTTTCGCAAAACTGTAACCTTAGAGCTTTCCATCAGCCAAATATGCATGTGGTGATAGCATTATTCTGTTCTTGCTCTACTGTGTTACTTTGCCAGCATATTCCATGTCCTGACCCGTTTTCGGGCTGCAACATATTATGTTGCAGACTTTTTTCAGACGAGGAGTAAGGTTCGTTAGGTCGTTTTCGTGCAGCTTAGCAATGCCGTTGGAGTCGATGGACTCACTTTATCTTCCAAGCCTTCCGCTGTTATCGTATTAGATGGCCTTAAGCCATATTTATTATAATAAGTTCTCTTTTGAGACATCCGATGTAATAAGTGTGTGATTGCTACTCTCTTATAAATCCTTCGAGTACTGTGTGTGTCAGTATTACCGATCCAGGGATGACACTGAAGCACAGAGACTTGACAGTTTGAGGTCGGGTCGCTACAGTAGTAGATTGAAATAATAGATCGCAAATAAAAAAAAGTGCAGCAAAATATTTTTGTATTTTTGGTTTAATAGAGCTGAATAAAAATGCAAAGGAAAATTAGATCGCAAGTAAATATATGAGAAAAAAGACCCGGGGGTCGTAGGTTTCACTAGTGGCTTCTCTCGAGAAAGATTTCAAATGGTGTGTAAACAAATTACTGTTGGGCAATTGATAGAACCTCAAATAATTATGACGATATCCAGGCCATGATCATTACATAGGCATCACGTCCAAGATTAGTAGACCGAGTCCTGCCCACATCTACTACTATTACTCCACACACCGACCGCTATCCAGCATGCATCTAGTGTATTATTTTCATGGAAAAACAGAGTGATGCAATAAGAACGATGACATGATGTAGACAAGATCTATCTATGTAGAGATAGAACCCATCGTTTTATCCTTAGTAGCAACGATACATACGTGTCGGTTCCCTTTCTGTCACTGGGATCAAGCACCGTAAGATTGAACCCACTACTGGGCACCTCTTCCCATTGCAAGATAAATAGATCAAGTTGGCCAAACAAAACCAAAATATTGGAGAAGAAATACGAGGCTATAAGAGATCAAGCATATAAGAGATCAAAGATACTCAAATAGCTTTCATGGATATAAAAAGATATGACTCATCATAATCTCAAAGCTCATCAGATCCCAACAAACACACCGCAAAAAGAGTTACATCATATGGATCTCCAAGAGACCATTGTATTGAGAATCAAGAGAGAGAGATGAAGCCATCTTGCTACTAACTACAAACGCGAAGGTATACAAAGAACTACTCACGCATCATTGGAGAGGCACCAATGGAGCTGGTGAACCCCATCCGAGATGGTGTCTAGATTGGATCTGGTGGTTCTGGACACTGCAGTGGCTGGATGAATATTTCGTCAACGCTTCTAGGGTTATGGTATTTTTGGGGTATTTATAGAGCAAAGAGGCGGTCTGGGGGCACCAAGGCGCGCCTAGGCCTCCTCTCGCGTCCTAGTGGGTTGTCCCCTCCTCGGGACTCCCCCCAGGTGCAACCAGGGCCTAACATGTTCCTTCTGGTCCATAAAAATGTCTGTAAAGTTTCGTGGCATTTGGACTTCATCTGATATTGATTTTCTGTGATGTAAAAAATGCGGGAAAAACAGGAACTGGCACTTGGCACTATGTCAATAGGTTAGTACCAAAAAATAGTATAAAATGACTATAAGATGATTATAAAACAACCAAGATTGATAATATAATAGCATGGAACAATCAAAAATTATAGATATGTTGGAGATGTATCTGCATCCCCAAGCTTAACTCCTACTCGTCCTCGAGTAGGTAAGTCAAAAATTATAGATATGTTGGAGATGTATCTGCATCCCCAAGCTTAACTCCTACTCGTCCTCGAGTAGGTAAGTGATAAAAACCAAAATTTTGATGTGGAGTGTTGTTTAACATGTCATATCATATTCTTTTCTTTATAGCATGGACATTTGGACTTTTTATGTGATTCAAAGTAATAGTCTAGTTTTGACATAATAATTTAGATACTCAAGCATATCAACAAGCAACCATGTCTTCCAAAATATCAATGCTAAAATAATTTATCCTAGCCCATCATGCTCAAACATTGATCCATTCATGAAACACACTCGAATATTATCTACACCCAATACTTAAGTACGATCATATTGCCTCCTAGTTGGCGCTTTTTATAAGAGAAGATGAAGACTCAAATTCAAAATAAAAATTGCATAAAGTAAAAGAAAGGCCCTTCGCAGAGGGAAGTAGGGATTTGTAGAGGTGCCAGATCTCAAAGCGAAAAACTTAGAGATAAAAACATTTTGGGAGGTGTATCCATCCCACCAACGAAAATGACTTAGAGTTCCCAATACTTTCCATGCATATATATATCATAGGCAGTTCCCAAACAAAAAATAAAGTTTATTCCTTTTCCACCATAACTTTCACTTTCCATGGCTAACCGTATCCACGGGTGCCCTCCATACCAACACTTTCCAAGGAATTTATTATTTGAGAACATAAAGTAAATTCATTTTTTTGCATTTCGGGACTGGGCATCCCCAATACCTTTGCCTTACTCTCGTGCAATGACAAGTGAATAAACACTCATCTTGAGAATAACACATCTAGCATGGAAAATATTAGCCACCCCTCACCGCTCCGCGAGCGAAAAAACACACAAAAGAGAAGTTTATTTTGAAAATTAGAGATGGCACAAGCAAATTTTCTTAGAACAACAAAATAATACCGCATATAGGTAGATATAGTGGACTCATGTGGCAAAACTAGGTTAAAGGATTTTGGATGCACAAGTAGTGATCATACTTAGTGCAAAATGAAGGCTAACAAAAGATTAGGAAGCGACCAACTAAGAAATAGATAATATCATAAGCAAGCATTAAGCATAATTAACACCGAATAATGCACCATAAGTAGGATATAATTTTCATTGCATGATTATTGACTTTCATACTTCAATAGGGAATCACAAACCTTAAAACCAATATTCTTACTAAAGCACAATTACTCATCAACATAACTCACATATCACATCATCATATCTCAAAACTATTACTAAGAATCAAGTTTATTTTATCCAATGATCTTCATGACATTTTTTCTTTATCCTTCTTGGATATCTATCACTTTGGGACTAATTTTCATGTGTTGCTTTTAATAAGCTCAAACAAATATAAGTGAAGATCATGAGTATAACAAATTTTCTTTCAAAAGAATTTAAGTGAAGCAAGAGATAATTTCTTCAAAATTTTACTAACTCTCAAATAAATATAAGTGAAGCACGAGAGCATTTCTTCAAAAATACTAAGCACACCGTGCTCAAAAAGATATAAGTGAAGCACTAGAGCAAGTCCTAGCTCATAAAAGATTTAAGTGAAGCATAGAGAGCAATTCTAACAAGTCATGAAATAATTTTGGCTCTCTCAAATAGGTGTGTCCAGCAAGGATTGATGACTTAAAACACAAAATAAAACAAGCAAAGACTCATATCATACAAGACGCTATAAGCAAAACACATATCATGTGGCGAATAAAAATATAGTTTCAAGTAAAATACCGATGATCGTTGGAAGAAAGCGGGGATGCCACTCGGGGGCATCCCCAAGCTTAGTTGGTTGCTCATTTTTGGATAATAGCCTGTGTCGGGGCATCCGCAAGCTTAGGCTCTTCCATCCTTCCTTCATCCATCGTAAGATAACCCAAAACTTGATAACTTGAATTACACAAAACTCAACAAAACCTTCGTGAGATCCGTTAGTATAAGAATAATAAATCACTAAAATAAGTACTGTATCAAACCAATTCATATTTTGTTTTTGTATTATATCTACTATATTCCAACTTTTCTATGGCAAAAACTCATCAAAGAAAACCATAGAGCCATCAAAATAACCACACAACACAAAGAAAACAGAGTCAAAACAGAACAGTCTGTAGTCAGCTGACTATTTCAAATATTTCTGTAACTCCAAAAATTCTGAAAAATTAGGAAGACTTGAAAAATTTGTATATTGATCTTCTTCATTTGGAATGGGTATTTTATCGCTCTCTGGTAAAAAAATGAAAATTAATTTCGTGAGCGTAAAATTTTCTGTTTTTCAGCAAGATCAAACAACTATCACCCAAGAAGATCCTAAAGGCTTTACTTGGCACATACACTAATTAAAACATAAAAAAACACAATCATAACAGTAGCATAATTGTGCTAACACACAAAAACAGGAAGCAAAAAGCAAAAATAATATTTATTCATTGGGTTGCCTCCCAACAAGCGCTATAGTTTTACGCCCTTAGCTAGGCATAAAGTAAGGATCTAAGTTTTGTCATCCTTGTTCCATGGAAGGAAAAGGGAAAATTTTCTATCAATGATATTTAATTTTCTATCTTGTGAAGCACATGGCCATTGATAGCGGAAGAAAGATTAATCATGTTGCGAAAATTCATATCTAAACTAGCCTTCATCTCTTTAATTATTTCATTTTGATAAAAGCACATAAGAGTAGTTGATTCAATATTTTCTCCTTTAGGGTGCCCAAATATGGCTTTCATCTTTTCATAAGTATCAACGGCATCCCCTTCACGAAAATTGTTTTCAAATATAGAATCTAAAACTTGCTTGAAGGAAGAAGGTAAACCATCATAAAAACTTTTCAAGTATATCTCTATCTGATATTGAGGCACATAACTAGCTCAAATTCTCAACAACCTATTCCAAACATCTTTCAAAGATTCATCAAGTAAATAACGAAAAAATCCGGGATCATCTTCATCACAATGGTTAACATTTTCCTTAACAACCCTAGTAGATCCTTCCATAGCAACATTGTTTATGAGCTTAAAGAGGACAAAGGGGCTATCCAAAGCATTAAGACTAGGGAGAAACCCTTAGCTCTTTTGAGATCGCACATGGCGAGAAAACAACAATTGAAAAAATAGGGGCGAATAAAATGACAAAGTTTTTAAAAGTAGGGGAGAGGAAAACGAGAGGGAAATGGCAAATAATGTAAATTGCAAGGAGATGAGATTTCGAATTAGGAACCTGGTATATGTTGAAGATCCTCCCTGGCAACGGCGCCAGAAATTCCTTTTGATTGCTCCCTGACTATAGCACCAGTAAACTCTTGTTTGCTAGGACTACGTCGGTATTTACCCAAAGAGGAAGGGATGATGTAGCACAGCGAAGGTAGGAATTTCCCTCAATGATGAAACCAAGGTTATCGAACGAGTAGGAGAACCAAGCAACACAACGTAAACAACACCTGCACACAAGTAACAACACCTGCACACAAATAACAACACCTTGCAACCCGACGTGTTAAAGGGGTTGTCAATCCCTTTCGGGTAACGATGCCAGAAATTTGTAGTACATGGAAATAATAGATCACAAATAAAATAAAGTGCAGCAAAGTATTTTTGTATTTTTGGTTTAATAGATCTTGTAAGGCATCTAGTGCCCCTTAGTGATTTTGGTGTATTGAAGACGCCCCTTAGTGATTTTGGTGTATTAAAGACTTATAGGTTAAGGGACTAATGCATGTGTGAGTGTACACAGGTCTATAAGTCTATGAGGAGTTTGATATTTACAGGAAAAGTCGACCCCTAAAAATGAATATCTTCGATTGAAGATTTTGGTATTCCTGAAGACTTTCATGAAGACTTTGAAAGTGAAGATATTGGTGTGTCCGTGAAGACTTGATATTCATGCGAGAAATATGAAGCTTGAAGACTTTCATGTTCATAGTTTTGTTTTTCTCTTTCTTGAGTCATAGGAAACACCGTACTGTTAAAGGGGGTCGAGGAAATACTAAGGAAAAATTTCCATGTGATGCTCAACTCAAATCCTACACTTACCAATCCCTTCAAGTGAAGCCATTGGAAATCTCATACAGTTCAGTCAATTTTTTCAGTGACAGAGACGAAGTTCTTCTGGTCTCTCAGGAATTTGTCCTGACTGAGGAGTTAGGAATTCGCCAGTGCAGATTGCCTACACAGTGAGGAACATGATAGCCCTGAGGATTTTGCTACTCAAAATTCCAACCGTTGCTGTGCTATGCGCCAGCTGTCCCAAAATATCTATCCACCTAACGGTCATATCATTGAAGGGCATTTATGTCTTATCATGTCGGGCTGCTCCCTAGGCTATAAATAGCCGCCCCTACAACCACTATCTGGTTGGCTGCTCCGAGAGAAACTAACACTTGTCATTTGAGAGCAACCCATCCTCTAAGGACTTTGAGCGAAAATCATCAAGTGAGGAAAAACCCAAAACCCAAACACCTACAAACCCCAAGTGATTGAGAATCACTGAAGAGATTGATCTTGAGTGGATCCGACGCTTGTTAACTTTGAAGACTGTGCTTCTTCCAAACGGTTAGGCGTCATGGTCTAGAGCATCCAAGAGGAATTGTGGATCGCCGAGTGACCAAGTTTGTGAAGGTTTGGAAGTCGCCTGAAGACTTACCACAAGTGATTGGACGAGGTCTGTGTGACCTTAGTTCAAGGAGAATAGGTGAGGACTGGTTGTCTTGGACTAAGTGTCCTTGACTGGGTGTCCGGGACTGTGTGTCCTCGAGTTTAAATACTCAGCCGCTCCAACCAGACGTACAACTGAGACAGCAGTTGGAACTGGTCTACCAAATCATTGTCTTCACTGAGCTTACTGGTTCTATTTCCTCAACTCTTTCATTTCCTCATAACTGTGATGTATGTTTGTTCATATCTGTGTTTGAAGACTTTCTCAATTTCCTCAGTTCAATTTCTTCAGTCTGTTTGTCTTCATCCTAAGTTATCCTGTGATTACGCTTCATGTACTCTGTGCCTGTCTTCATTTCATCATGATGACTATGCTTGTATCCTGTTGTGTTTACTTTTGAGTACTTATTCCGCTGCTAGTAGTTCTTCCCTAAGGAATTTCCTCACCAGCAAATTCCTCAGTGAAGAATTTCATAAAAATCGCCTATTCACCCCCCCTCTAGTCGATATAATGCACTTTCAATTGGTATCAGAGCAAGGTACTCCCTTGTTCTGTGTGATTTTGGTTTAACTGCCTGGAGTTTTAGTTATGTCGACCGCAGGTATGATCAAGGTCTCTGTTGGGTGTCCTACCTTCGATGGGACGGACTACCCCTACTGGAAGAATAAGATGTGAATGCATCTTGAAGCAATTGATAACGATCTCTGGTATGTTGTGGAAAATGGTGTTCCCTCAGTCACACCTTCTCTGAATGCTACCGATGTGAAGAGATTCAAGCAACTCGACTCTCAAGCGAAGAATATCATATGTGGCCATCTAAGCAAAGAACAGTATGGCAGAGTGAGTGCTTTGGAAACAGCGAAGCTTATCTGGGACAGGTTGTCCAAAGTGAATGAAGGAGTCTCAACTCAGCGTGAATCTCGAGTTGATGTTCTTCGCAATCTCTTCAACGCTTCAAAAGACTCGACAATGAAAATGTTCAACAAACCTTTGATTGCCTCACTGACATCTCAAATGAGCTTCAAGTACTTGGTTCCACTGACATCACTGACCATGAGGTGGTGAACAAATTGCTGAGATCGCTTGATTCCTCATTTGACACTCTGGCATTGATGATACAAGAACATGCTGATTACAAGTCACTTGATCCCGCTGATATTCTCGAGAGACTAAATACTCATGAGTTCCAACTTGCTGAAAAGAGAGATCTCTATGGTTCAAGCTATGGCAGAACACGTGCACTGAAGGCCAAGGCAGTATCTGAGTCCGAAGATGAAGACTCTGGTAGGAGCCTTGGTGTCGGTGTCAAAACCAGCGGATCTCGGGTAGGGGGTCCCGAACTATGCGTCAAGGCCGGATGGTAACAGGAGACAAGGGACACGATGTTTTTACCCAGGTTCGGGCCCTCTTGATGGAGGTAATACCCTACTCCTGCTTGATTAATATTGATGATATGGGTAGTACAAGAGTAGATCTACCACGAGATCAAGGAGGCTAAACCCTAGAAGCTAGCCTATGGTATGATTGTTGTATATGGAGTTGATTGCCTACGGACTACAACCCTCTGGTTTATATAGACACCGGACAGGGTTAGGGTTACATAGAGTCGGTTACAATGGTAGGAGATCTTGAATATCCGCATCGCCAAGCTTGCCTTCCACGCCAAGGAAAGTCCCATCCGGACACGGGACGAAGTCTTCAATCTTGTATCTTCATAGTCCAGGAGTCCGGCTGAAGGTATAGTCCGGCTACCCGAACACCCCCTAATCCAGGACTCCCTCAGTAGCCGCTGAACCAGGCTTCAATGACGACGAGTCCGGCGCGCAAATTGTCTTCGGCATTGCAAGGCGGGTTCCTCCTCCAAGTCCTTCATAGAAGATTGTAAACACCAAGAGTAGTGTCCGGCTCTGCAAAATAAGCTTCCACATATTGCCATAGAGAGAATAATATTAACACAAATCAAATCTGCTGACGTATTCCGCAGTGCGTCAACACACTACAGCCAAGTCCTTCACTCGAATCGTTTTCACTTTTCCACCTCAGCATGTTTTGCGAGGCGGTTTCCTTGGCACGTCTTGTCAAAGAAGAGATCGTGTACCCCCCTTTTACAGGATTTTCATCAATACAGACATGGGTAACCCAACCCTGCCACTTATCACGGTGCTTGGGAGGCAAGCGAGTTTTACTAGGCAGGTGGGGACGCACAATCGCATCCGCCCATATAAGGGGACAAGGATCCACCTCTTTACCTACGCCTTCTTCCTCCCTTGCCTATCCATCTTCTGCGCACCCGAGCTCCAGCGCCCAAGCCCGCACTTCCCACCTCAACCTTCTCCAGCAATGTCCGGAGCGGGAGGCAAGTGGATGGTCTCCTCCGTCACGGAGGGCAAAGTCAAGAAGCTAAGGAAGGCCGGATACCTGTCCAAGGACATCGCGCACCGGCTTCCCGAAGAGGGGCAGCTTCTCCCCACCCCAAGGCCCCATGAGAGGGTAGTATTTCTCCCCCACTTCCTCCGCGGACTGGGTTTTCCACTCCACCCATTTGTCCGGAGGCTCATGTTCTACTACGGCATGGATTTCCACGATCTGGCTCCGAACTTCATCCTCAACATCTCGGCGTTTATCGTCGTGTGCGAGTATTTTCTCCGCGTCCGCCCCCATTTTGGTCTCTGGCTCAAGACCTTCAACATCAAGCCCAAGGTGGTGCGCGGCAGCCAGGCGGAGTGCGCAGGCGCCATGGCGGGCAAGATGGCCAACGTCTTATGGTTCGAGGGCTCTTTCGTGGAGACCCTAAAGGGATGGCAATCCGGGTGGTTTTATATCACCGAGTCGCGCGATCCGGACCCCCCACGCGGCTTATGTCCTGGAAAGAGACGGGCCTATCGTGGGGTGACGTAAAGGGGTGACCGGATTGCAAACATGCATCCAGTCCCTGGTGAACAAGCCAGTCCGGCTTGTTAATATAATCCAGGTTATGCTCGTCCACCGGATCCTCCCGTGCCAACAACGGGATTTTAATCTGTGGGAGTTTGACCCGGCGCAGCATCAAACCCTCAGCAGGCTCTTCAACACGACGTACGAAGACGCCTGGAAGATGCTATTCAAGGGCGCCGAGGCTCCCGCATCCGCTTCCGAGGACCGCGGATACAGCTCGCAGCGTCACGCTAGCAAGGTAAGCCATCTACACCTTTTACAGAATGTTAAGATTTTTTCATAGTTTGACTCTATGCGGGATCTAAACTCCCTTACCTTTGACAGGCTTGGCGAGCAATATCCGGACCGATTAACTGTCCGGCTCCGCTGCCCGAAGACCCAGCCCCAGCTCTACTAGTGAAGCTGCTGGTTCTGGCGCCTTATGTGGTGCCGGAGAAGAAGGCCAAGAAGAAGAGGACCACAGGGACTCGAAAGAGTGCCCGCAACGTGGTGGTGTCGGACTCGTCATCTGACGAGTCCGAGACGCCCTCCTCCCACGAAAACGAGGAGGAGGAAGAAGAAAACTCTCCCCCCCAGCGGAGGGAGGAGAGAAGAGGAAGGCCGCCCCAACGGGGGAGGCCGAGGGGTCTAGGAAAAGGAAGACCCCTCCGCCGGACTATGCCCCCAACGCCGAAGAGGGAAAAGAGGAGTGGCCAAACAGGGCCAAGCGTCCGGCGAAATCGTAAGTTCGGATATCAGAGTAACTGATGATGTTCCTTTGTTGCACAACTTTCCCTAATGTCGAATGTAATTATGCAGTCCGCCCTGGGCCGAATTCGACGAATCGTCGGGCGGCTCCCTGGACTCACCGGACGTGAACTCAGTTCCGCCCGCTGTCTCCCCCCACACTACGGACAACGCCGAAGTGGCGTCGCGACAAGCTCCGGGGCTGGAGGAGGTGGTCCCGGAGGAGCCGCAAGGCAACCTCCCGGACTCCAGGAGTGAAGGGGATAAGGCTCCCCAGGGCTCTAAGTCCGGCTTTGTGCCGGACACCGCGCCGGAATCAGTTCCGGACCGCGGTAGGCGACCTCCTTCCAACAGGAGCAAGCCTTCTGAGCCGGCGGCCTCCGTCCAACCGGAGGTGCCGGACAATCTGCTGGAGGTGCTTGACGACGCCTCCATCGACGAGGGGCACCGTAATATTATGAGTACGGTGATCCAGAAGGTTCAGTCCGCCAAGAGCGGACTGACTGAAGCTTGCGCTAGCCTTCTAACAGGCTTCGAGGTAAGTAAAAATATGTAGAAATATTACCGCATACACAGTAGCCCCTGATGCTCTGTTTGGCGTTCGGAAAGAAAAGCCGAATAGAGGATCTATTAAATTTCGCAGGAGTCTAAAAAAAGAGTCAATATGCGTATGCAGGCTTCGCTGCTATCCACCGCCGCACTGACTGCGGAGGTGGGTGTCCTGAAGCAGGACCTCGAGTGGACTGAGCAAGAGCTCGGCCTTGCCAAGCGGCGGCTCGAGGAGGAAGAAGGTAAGAAATACCTTAGAGAAAAAGTTCCTATAAAAAGGCTTGATTGCAAAAAGAGTAACAGGATTGTATTGCTTATTGTAGGGGCCACGACTGAGGTGGCGACCCTTAAGCAGGAGCTGTCTGAGGCCGAAAAGAAAACGACTGCAGAGCGCACCGAGCGAGACAGACTTGGGGCTCAGGTCGGCGAGGTGCATCATGAGCTTCAGGATCTCATGAAAAAACATGAGAGTTTGGAGCTGGAGTCGAAGGTGGAAGCATCCGAGCTTGCAACGGCCCTAGAGGCTGCCAAGTCTGCCAAGGCCGAAGCCCAAAAGGCCCTCCATGAGTTGGAGGGGATGAGGAAGATAGCAGCGGGTAAGGCATTCTTTATGCAAAGCAGAAATATAAAAGTGAACTACTTGTTACTTACCCGAATCCGGAGCTCTCCAGGGGCATTCGCAGATCTTCCCCGCAGCGTATCCGACGCCGCCGCATTCTACCGAGCTGAAGAGGGTAGCTCTACGGAGAAGGTGTTCTGGTCTCAGTATTCTGAGGCCGGACACCCTGTGCCCTTGAGCGACCAGCTGAAACAGCTGGTCGAGCTCCACAAGGCGGCCGAGCAGGCCATGAAGGGCTTCATAGTTTGGCTGTGGCCCAGAGAGGCCCTGCATGGGAGCTATTTCGGGCTGGTGCGGCGGCTGGTGGAGGCCTGTCCGAGGCTTGAGGTCATCAAGCGCTCTGTCTGCATCGAAGGTGCCCGTCGGGCCCTTGCCCGTGCAAAGGTGCACTAGGGTAAGCTGGATGGTGAGAAGCTTCTGAAGGACGGGCCGCCGCCGGGGAAGGAGCATCGCAAGCCCGAGAACTACTACAAGGATGTTCTTGCAGGTGCCCGCCTTGTGGCGGATGAATGTACCAAGGATGTGATATTTGAATGAACTCGCTCGTGTTTATCCTGTGCGCTGAAAACTTGTTCATATGCGCTAAGCAATGCTTATTGAACTTAAATTATTACTTTCTGTGCGGCCGATTATCAAAAATTGAGAGATGGCCAGTCGTCGGCTTCTGCCCCCATGCCACTAGTGCTGGGGTGTTCGGGATAAACCTGAGCGCTCTTTTTCCCATAGTTGGGTCCTTCGAGGGAGGCGCTCAGCACAACGAACCAGGCAATCGGACTATAATGCTTGAACACTCTCACTTAGCCATAGAACTCTATAATTTTAAATTTCGGCGAAGCCCCTAGTTCGGGGCGCTATCCACGCCTTGGCCGGACAAAGCCAGCTCCTCGCTCGAAGCGGCATAAGCCTTTAAGGACTTGAAAAACCTCTCGAACAGCGACCGGTCTCTCGCCACATCATGACAGTCAGTTTTAGCTTTCTCCACTGAGGTTCTTAACCCAGCTGAACCGGGGCACAATCGCAGTGGTTCTCCTAGTGCTACCTTAGCCGATAAAGCGGAACGTAAGGCACCAAAACATAGGAGCCGGGAAACCCAACTATTGACCCAAATCATGATTCGGAGCCGATGCATATAGTGCCATAAGTTCGGGGTGCCGCACTTGTGAAAGTGTACGGACTTCTCACACCATTATGAGGGGTACTGAAGCCCCTGGCGTGTTTGCCGTACCATGGTGTACGGGTGCAATCATGTCATTTAATGAACATAAATGTGAAAAGAAGATAATGCACAAAATAGACAAGAAGCTAAGCATTGTTTATAGAGAGGCTATTTATCAAAGCCGAATGATACAAATAGTGCGGTAAGCAAAACATATTGGACTATTCAGTATGCCCTGACCAGGGGCAGGCCGCGGAATTGTATTTAAAACAGGTATACCGCTCATAACAGAGACCAGTTGGGAGTTCCATAATGCGGCATGGCTTGTCTGCCTCCCTGGGTCTTGCATCGTTTGTGCGGCAGTCGAATTGCCGAACAGGTCGTCCGAAGTATGGAGTCCTGAAAGTAAGAAAAAATTAAAAAAAAGAATCCGGCAGCCCCTAGTACGTTTTAAGCCGTATTTTGGGCGTGCCGTTATTGTGCCACTTCCCCTGTGCCCATGGTATTTCAAGGGCATAGTTATGTACGCGAGGTACTGGTTTCGCTATGTCGCGAAAGCTGGGGTTGGGGCCGCATTGCTACGCTTGCTCAGAGTGTGCCAGGCGGTCCTGCTGTGGGTTACTCCGGGCGCGCTTGGCAGTGTCTGGCTTTCTAATGGCCGGACTGGAGAATTGCCTGAGAAGGCTACTTTGTAACTCCGTTGCGAGAGCCGCCGTATGCTCCTCCATACGGAGGGAGCGTTCGGTGTTTCCGTTGACCGTAATTACTCCTCGAGGGCCTGGCATCTTGAGCTTGAGATATGCATAGTGCGGCACCGCATTGAACTTTGCGAATGCGATTCGTCCGAGCAGGGCGTGATAGCCACTGCGAAACAGGACTATATCGAAGATTAACTCTTCGCTTCAAAAATTGTCCAGGGATCCGAAGACCATGTCAAGTGTTACTGAGCCTGTACAGTTGGCTTCTACACCTGGTATAACGCCTTTAAAGGTCGTTCTTGTGGGATTAATCCTTGAGGGATCTATGCCCATTTTCCGCACTATATCCTGATAAAGCAGGTTCAGGCTACTGCCGCCGTCCATGAGGACTCTTGTGAGATGAAATCCGTCGATGATTGGGTCGAGAACCAATGCGGCGAAGCCACCATGACGGATGCTAGTGGGATGGTCCCTTCGATGAAAATTGATCGGGCAGGAGGACCATGGGTTGAACTTTGGGGCGACTGGCTCCATCGCGTATACGTCCCGTAGCGCACGCTTCCGCTCCCGCTTGGGAATGTGGGTTGCGTATATCATGTTCACCGTCCGCACTTGTGGGGGAAAGCCCTTCTGTCCATTGTTGTTCGGCGGCTTGGGCTCCTCGTCGTCGCTGTGCAGCCCCTTGTCTCTGTTTTCGGCCCTTAACTTGCCTGCCTTCTTGAACACCCAACAATCCCTGTTAGTGTGATTGGCTGGCCTTTCGGGGGTGCCATGTATCTGGCACAAGCGATTGAGTATTCGGTCCAAACTGGACGGGCCCTGAGTATTCTTTTTGAATGGCTTTTTCCGCTGACCGGATTTATAGCCTTTGAATCCGGCATTGACTGCCGTGTCTTCATTGCTGTCGCTGCTAACGCGGCGTTTTTTCTTATTCCGACGTGTCATGCCACTTTTGTCCTTGGTATCCGAATTACCAGGGTTCTTTGATAAGTTGTTACTGTGAGCTAGCCAGCTGTCTTCTCCCGCGCAAAAGCGGGTCATGAGTGTCGTGAGGGCTGCCATGGATTTCGGCTTTTCCTGTCCCAGGTGCCGGGCAAGCCACTCGTCGCGGATGTTATGCTTGAAGGCTACTAGGGCCTCTGCGTCTGGACAGTCGACTATCTGGTTTTTCTTTGTTAAGAACCATGTCCAGAATTGTCTGGCCGATTCCTTTGGCTGCTGAATTATGTGGCTTAAGTCGTCGGCATCCGGTGGTCGCACATAAGTGCCCTGGAAGTTGTCGAGGAATGCGGCTTCTAGGTCCTCCCAAGAACCGATTGAGTCTGCTGGCAAGCTGTTAAGCCAATGCCGGGCCGGTCCTTTAAGTTTGAGCGGGAGGTATTTGATGGCGTGTAGATCATCGCCGCGTGCCATGTGGATGTGAAGGAGATAATCCTCGATCCATACCGCCGGATCTGTTGTGCAATCGTATGATTCGATGTTTACGGGTTTGAAACCCTCTGGGATTTTATGATCCATTACTTCATTCGTGAAGCATAGCGGGTGTGCGGCGCCTTTGTACTGGGCTATATCACGACGCATCTCGGAAGAGCTATGTCTGTTGTGTTCGGCCCGGCCGGATTTGTTGTATCCGGAGTGAAGATCATTGTCACATGCTGTAGGGCGCCTGCGCGATCCGTAGATCGATCTTGTTTGTCTTGCCTTATCCTCCAGTATGTCTCGCAGGTCGGTCGCATTTTCCCATGCCTTAGTTGAGCGGCGTCGGGGCATGGCTTGGGTGGAGGGCCGAGAGGCCTCTCTGTCGCGGCCGCGAGGTGGCCGGTCTGCCATGTCATGCGCTGGTGATGTAGGTGTTTCCTCCTCTGATCGGGGTAGCGGCCTGCGCTTCGGGTAACTCTTGGAGGGGCCTTCGAGTTCATACTCTTCGGCCGCAAGGACTTCAGTCCATCTGTCAGCTAGCAAATTTTGGGCAGCTCTAAGCTGTTCCTACTTTTTCTTGAGGCTGCTTGCTGTGGCTAAAAGCCTGCGTTTAAAACGCTCTTGTTCGGCGGGGTCTGATGGTATGACGAATTCGTCGTCATCGAGGCTTGCCTCGTCTTCGGAGGGAGCCGTATAGTTATCATCCTCGACCTCTCGGTCTGCCGCTCTCTCATGAGGGATGGCTTCTCCATCTTCCTTTGCCGAATCTTGCTGAGGTGGGTGTTCTTCGGCGCTATCCGGGGTAGTATTATCTCCCGTGCCGGAATCACCGTTTTTTCTTTGGCGGGATTTAGAGCGGCGCCGCTGTTGCTGGCGCTTTGGCTGTTTCATGGGGGCGTCATCCCCCACTGTTCCATCGCCATCTCCATCTTTTGGAGTATCCACCATATATATGTCATATGACGAGGTGGCCTTCCAGCGCCCTACAGGTGCTGGTTCCTATTCATCTCCTACATCGTCGTCCATGCCGTCGATGTCTTCGGAGCTGAAGTCAAGCATGTCGGTTAGATCATCGACAGTGGCTACAAAGTGGGTGGTGGGTGGGCTTTGAATTTCCTTATCGTCCGTATCCCACCCTCGCTGACCGTAGTCAGGCCAGGGCTCTCCTGATAAAGAGAGAGACTTAAGAGAATTTAGGATGTCGCCAAAGGGTGAATGCTGAAAGATGTCTGCGGCGGTGAACTCCATTATCGGCGCCCAATCGGATTCGATTGGCAGGGGGCGCGGGGGGTTCGGAGTCTGGGGAGGAGTCCGGATCCTCGGAGTCACGGGTCATGCAGAGTGCGGGGCTAGCGTTCGGCTCGATCGCTTTCGGGATCGCAGCCCCTGAGGTGACGTCCAACCGCTCATCCTCGATTGGCGCAATAGGCTCCGAGTTAGGGGTCGGAACCGATGCGTGTGCGGCCTCCAGGACACTGTCCGGGGGCAGAGCTAGATCATGCCCCTCGAGATAGTGCGGCACGCTTGGCCGTGGCTCGAACCCGTCGAAGATCAAGTCTCCGCGGATGTCAGCCATGTAGTTTAAGCTTCCAAACCTGACTTGATGGCCAGGGGCGTAGCTTTCAATCTGCTCCAGGTGGCCGAGCGAATTGGCCCGCAGAGCGAAGCCGCCGAAGACGAAGATCTGTCCGGGGAGAAAAGTCTCACCCTGGACGGCATCGTTGTTGATGATCAAAGGAGCCATCGGGCCTAAAGGCGGCGACACAGAGGAACTCTCAATGAAAGCACCAATGTCGGTGTCAAAACCGGCGGATCTCGGGTAGGGGGTCCCGAACTGTGCGTCAAGGCCGGATGGTAACAGGAGACAAGGGACACGATGTTTTTACCCAGGTTCGGGCCCTCTCGATGGAGGTAATACCCTACTCCTGCTTGATTAATATTGATGATATGGGTAGTACAAGAGTAGATCTACCACAAGATCAAGGAGGCTAAACCCTAGAAGCTAGCCTATGGTATGATTGTTGTATATGGAGTTGATTGCCTACGGACTACAACCCTCCAGTTTATATAGACACCGGACAGGGTTAGGGTTACATAGAGTCGGTTACAATGGTAGGAGATCTTGAATATCCGCATCGCCAAGCTTGCCTTCCACGCAAGGAAAGTCCCATCCGGACACGGGACGAAGTCTTCAATCTTGTATCTCCATAGTCCAGGAGTCCGGCTGAAGGTATAGTCCGGCTACCCGAACACCCCCTAATCCAGGACTCCCTCACTTGGTGATCCTGAAGAACTGAGCCATGATCTGGCTCTGCTCGTGAAGAAGTTCCAAAAATTCTCAAGACGTGGTCGCCTTGGAAGATCCTCAAGGAGCAATGATTCCTCATCCAGTGACTACAAGAAGAGGCTCTATCACAAGTGCAAGAAACCTGGACATTTCATTCAAGATTGTCCTCAGTGGGAAAAGGAATCAAATAAGAAGAAATACAAGGATTACAGTTCTGATGATGCAAAGAAAAAGAAGAAATCCACAAAATCCTCATCATCAAAATCCTCAAAGCCTTCATATCACAAGAAGAGCAGCTCCAAGAAGGCCAGGGCATTCATTGGCAAGGAAATGGACTCTGAGGCTGAATCTGAAGAAAATGAGGAAGAGGAGTCATCTGAGGAGTTTGAATCTGGAGTGGCGAGCCTAGCTCTCGCTACTGCATTCGTCAGCAAGTCTATCTTCAACACTAAAGAAAATGACCTCACTAACAAGGCTGATGAAGGCGATGATGACTACGCTCCCACCTATTGCTTCATGGCAAAGGGTGCCAAGGTACTCAAATATACCTCCTCTGAATCAAGTGAGAATGAATCTGATGAAAACCTTAAGCCCAACTATTCTAAACTTGCTAAGATTGCTATGAAACAACAAAGGGCTTTAGAAAAGGTTCAAACCATGCTAAATAAAAGTGATGATATGTTGGGTGAAGAAATGGATCGCACTGAAACTTTGACTGAAAATCTTCAGAGACTTCAGTCCAAGCTTGACAAACTTCAAAGTCATCATAACACTCTCTTATCGGATCATGAGAAGCTTTCTTATGAATTTCTTCAAAGAAAGCAAGACCTTGAGAAGCTAAGAGTGAGTTATGAAGATCTTCAGAAGGAGCACGATTCATTACTTGCTCAACAAATCTGCGCATCTCAGGAAGAATTTGTTCCTCCATGATTGAAGTGCATTGAACGTGAATCTGCTAATTCTTCACCTGAATGTTCAAATGCTGCTAATGTTTCAAATTCTTCACATGCCTCTGCTATCACTAATTTCTCATTTGAGGACATTGCTAGTATCACTGACAATGAGGGATGAAGGAATTATACACAACAGGCATGTACAAAAGCCTCAAAGGGCATCAGGCTCTTTGTGATGTGCTTAAAAAGCAGATCCTCAATAGGAACCCTAGGAAAGAGGGTATCGCCTTTGAGAGGAAACTCAATGCTGATGGTACATATTGGAAGCCTGAGCAGTACCCCAAAACTACATGGGTAGCTGCAAAGGGACCTCCAGTTGATCCATCTAACTTATCTGGATTTGCATGCGAATCTCCTCATTCTGATGATGAGTCAATTGACTCCAACTATAAGCTATTCAAAAGTCAGAATGGTGAAGTATTTGCTAGATATGTTGGCACTAACTGCAGGAACGGCTCCCCTATGCAGAAAATCTGGGTTCCCAAAAGATGTCTTGATAATCTTCAGGTGAATGTCATCATGACACCACCTATGAAGAATAGGAAACCCAAATCAAATTCTTCATATGGACCAAATTCCTCATATGGAGCAGAGTCCTCATATGAACATCATCGTGCTAACCCGTCTGTTTCACAGGGAAGATCTAAGGATTATGGATATGTCCATTATTCTTCAAATCATTATGTCCATAAGTCCTCGAAGAATTTCTCTGCATACTCTTATGCTTACTCTAACCCCTCTTATGTGAGACGAAATGGACTGGCTTCCATGCCATCCTTTTCGTATGGAGCTCGCAGAATGATGAACTCTTTGCCACCCCTTCAGATGTGGGTGGTGAAGAAAAAGAACTAATCTCTTCTACAGGGTCAGGTCTCCAGACGCACGTAATTGTCTGAAGAATTTGCTGGAGACCTGAGATCTAAGGATTATGGATATGTCCATTATTCTTCAAATCATTATGTCCATAAGTCCTCGAAGAATTTCTCTGCATACTCTTATGCTTACTCTAACCCCTCTTATGTGAGACGAAATGGACTGGCTTCCATGCCATCCTTTTCGTATGGAGCTCGCAGAATGATGAACTCTTTGCCACCCCTTCAGATGTGGGTGGTGAAGAAAAATAACTAATCTCTTCTGCAGGGTCAGGTCTCCAGACGCACGTAATCGTCTGAAGAATTTGCTGGAGACCTGAGCATGCCTGATAGGACGCAAGCTAATCATGAAGAAATGAACTATCATTTCTCACGTCCTCATATTGCTTTATCAGTTCTCTTGCTTGATGAAATTGATCTGATGAATTGATGTCATATTCTTCACTGATGAAGTATATGAGTTTGTAAGCTGCACTAATTCATCTGTAGGATGATCAACCCAAAGCCACTGAGTGGGTCCTCGATAGTGAATGTACAAACCACATGACTGGTGACAAGAATCTATTGATGGATTCTCCATTATCTCCGTCGCATCTGAAGCATACCTTTGCTGACAAAGGCAAAAGTCAGGTATTGGGTCTAGGTAAGGTTGCGATTACAAAGGATCAACACATGGACAAAGTCATGCTTGTTGAGTCCTTAGGATACAACCTTATGTCTGTCTCAATGCTTTGTGATCTTGATATGGTTGTTGTCTTTGGCAAGTACCGTTGTGTTGTGGTTATGGAAGCTGACAATTCCAAAGTCTTCGAAGGCTTTAGGAGAGGAGACCTGTATATTGTTGATTTCTCTATAGGACCACAACCAGCCGTGTGCTTACTTGCAAAAGCTTCAGAACGCTGGCTCTGGCATCGACGACTTGGTCATGCAGGCATGAGGAATTTGCACACGCTTGCGAAGAAGAAGCATGTCATTGGCATCGAGAATGTCAAATTCCTCAAGGATCACCTATGCGGAGCCTGTGAAGCTGGGAAGATGACCAAGGCCAAGCATCCAGCGAAGACTATCATGACCACCACTCGCCCATTTGAATTGCTTCACATGATTCTCTTTGGTCCTAATCATTATTCTGCTATCTCAAATGAAGCATCTCAATATGGCTTCGTTATTGTTGATGATTATTCTCTTTACACATGGGTACACCTTGTTACTTACAAACATGAAGTGCAGGAAGTCTTCAAACAATTTTCCTCGAGGGCTTCAACCAACTTTGGTGTGAAGATCAAGCACATCAGAAGTGACAATGGCACTGAGTTCAAGAATTCTGGTCTCGATGACTATCTTGATGAACTTGGTATCACTCATGAGTTATCTGCTCCTTACACTCCTCAGCAGAACGACATCGTGGAGCGCAAGAACAGGACTCTTGCTGATATGGCTCTCACTATGCTTGATGAATACAAAACGCCTTGTCGTTTCTGGACTGAGGCAATTGATACTGCGTGCCACATCATCAACAGAGTATATCTTCACAAATTCTTCAAAAAGACTGCCTATGAACTCCTCACTGATAAGAAACCCAATGTAAGTTATTTCAAAGTCTTCGGTGCTAAATGTTGGATTAGAGATCTTCATCACAACTCAAAATTTGCACCGAAAGCACATGAAGGTTTTATGCTTGGTTACGGAAAGGACTCGCACACCTATAGAGTCTTCAACAACGTTCTTCACAAAGTTGTTGAAACTGTAGATGTGCGGTTCAATGAAACTAATGGCTCGCAAAGAGAGCACCTACCTACTATGATAGATGAACCAGCACCTGAGGAAACTATCAAGTTCAAGGCTACTGAGGATGTCATTCCTACTGAAGAATCTGCTGAAGAATTCATTCCAGAATATGAAGAACGTCGAGCTAATGCACCTGAAGAAAATGCTGAAGAAAACGGTGCTGCAGACAACACTGATCAAACTCTTCAACGACAACCAGCTCATCCTCGCATTGCAAAAGAAGTGCAAGTTGAATAGATCATCAATGACATCAAAGCACCAGGTCCTCTCACATGCTCAAAAGCTTCACATTTGTCTAACTTTTGTGGGCAGTATGCTTTTGTCTCTATTACAGAGCCCACTAAGGTAGATGAAGCATTTCTGGAGCCTGAGTGGATTCAGGCCATGCAAGAAGAATTACATCAGTCCGAGCTTAACAATGTCTGGGAACTGGTCAAACGTCCAGATCCTCGCAAGCACAATATCATCAGCACAAAGTGGATCTACCGCAACAAGCAAGATGAAATGGCCTTGTGGTGAGGAATAAGGCACGGCTTGTAGCTCAAGGCTACACATAGGTTGAAGGAATTGATTTCGATGAAACTTTTGCACCTGTTGCTAGACTTGAGGCTATTCGCATATTACTTGCTTATGCTAACCATCATGATATCACACTATATCAAATGGATGTGAAAAGTGCATTCCCCAATGGTAAGCTTGAGGAAGAAGTGTATGTTGCTCAACCCCCAGGTTTTGAAGATCCAAAGAATCCTGAAAAAGTCTTCAGACTCAACAAGGCCCTCTATGGCCTCAAGCAGGCCCCACGGGCTTGGTATGATACTTTGAAGGAACTCTTCATGAAGAAAGGCTTCAAACCTGGTTCACTCGACCCTACTCTTTTGACTAAATCTTATGATGGTGAACTGTTTGTGTGCCAAGTATATGTTGATGATATTATCTTTGGCTGTACTGACCAACATTATAGTGATGAATTTGCCTATATGATGAGTGAAGAATATCAAATGTCTAGGATGGGAGAGTTGAAATTCTTCTTAGGTCTTCAAATTCGTCAGCAACACAATGGCATATTCATATCTCAGGAGAAATACCTCAAGGATGTACTGAGGAAATTCGGCATGCAAGATTGCAAAGGAGTCAAAATTCCTATGCCCACAAATGGCCATCTGTGCACTGATGAAAATGGTATTGACTTCGATCATAAGGTATACCGCTCCATGATAGGTTCCTTATTATACTTATGTGCATCTAGGCCAGATATAATGCTTAGTGTTTGCATGTGTGCCCGATTTCAAGCTGCACCGAAGGAATCACACCATAAGGCTGTGAAGCATATTCTTCGATATCTAGCTCACACACCAACACTTGGATTATGGTACCCCAAGGGCTCGGCTTTTGATCTTGTTGGATATTCTGACTCTGACTATGCTGGTGATCGTGTGGATCACAAGTCAACATCTGGTACATGTCATTTCCTCGGACGATCTTTGGTCTGTTGGTCCTCAAAGAAACAGAACTGCGTATCACTATCTACTGCTGAAGCTGAGTACATTGCCGCTGGTTCTTGCTGTGCCCAATTGCTACGGATGAAGCAAACTCTCAAGGACTACGGCGTCAACATGAAGAATGTACCTCTCTTCTGTGACAATGAGAGTGCCATCAAGATTGCTCACAACCCAGTTCAGCACTTGAAGACAAAGCACATTCAGATTCGTCATCATTTTCTTCGTGATCATGTGTTGAAGGGCGACATTTCTATTGAGCATGTGAAGACTGAAGAACAGCTAGCCGATATCTTCACAAAGCCCTTGGATGAGAAGAGATTTAGCAAGTTGCGGTGTGAGCTAAATATCTTAGAGTCTTCGAATGTTCTTTGAAAAGGACACTCATCCTAACACTTATGCAAAATTGATGACTTAGATGTGCAACACATGAAGAAACGTTTTTCTTCAATCAATGAAGAATAACACTCTTAGTGTGAAGAAATTAACGAAGAATTTGATTCTCAGAACCCTACGATAATTGTACGCGGTGTCTGAAATCATCATTCTTATACGGTGGGTCACGCCACCACCAAAAGTTGAAATTCCTCAAATTATTCATATTCTTCAACTTTGCATAGTCTTCACTGGTTCCGTCGTTTTTCTTCATTGGCTATATATATATATGTGTGTGTGTGTGTGTGTTTATGTCCTCTACATCATTCACTTATTGCTATTTCTTCAAGTTGGTTTTTTGCTAAGTGAATGTGATCGGACCCTTCCCCTCTATGCTATACTCAACCCAATCTGTTCACAAATTCTTCATGTGTGTTCTATTTGAAACTCGTTCAAAATCTTCACTGTGTCCTTGTCAGCTGAAGAAATTGCGAACGGAACTTTAAAACCTATCTTATCGAAATTTTCGGTTTTGCCGCTCAAATCGTTCCGCATCCCTCGATACACTTGTCCACTCACCCACGATCTAACACGATCTCCACCTCTCACTAAGTGGGTGACACATGTCATGCGAATGAGAAGGGTCAAGGGCACGTTCGTCCAATTTCTTCGGGCGAGCAGTTTTTCACTGTGGCTATAAATACCCCTCCTTCCCTTCCTCACTTCTTTTACTCCGCTCGACCTCTCTCTCCAGCTCGAACTTCTCAAACCCTAGCACCGCCGCTACTTCATCGCCGCCGGTGATGAAGAGCTTCACTGCCTCGACCTCATCGCCGACGTACTCGCGCCGACCGCCGACATCTTCACTCCGCCGCCACCGTAGTCGTCTTCCTCCGCCAAGTTAGGGCGTGGAAGATCTGCACAAATGAACTTCACATCTCCTCACTCCAGTTCGTCGTGTTCTTCATCTAGGGTAAATAAAAGTTACTTTTACTGCCCTCGTTGATTCGAATGATTATCTACAAAATCTTCAAAAGTGTTTTTCTTCATATCTTCACATACTGAACACCTCACAAGTCAACTGTTCTTGATTTGTTTCTCTAAGCATCATTTTTCTTCAAGATTCCTCAATTGTGTGGATCATCGATCTATACAACTCTGGAACCTAAGACAAAGAACGCTTAGTGAAAATCTTCAAGACTCATCTGGTCCAATTCCTCAAACCTGTTCATTTTGAAAAACCTTCTGAGAACACATATGACCTCTCCAAATTCCTCGCAACTATACTTTGTTCACAGGTACACATGTCAGCTGCTGAATCACTAGGTTCTCATCAACTTAACTCGTTTGCAGCGTTCCTCGAAGAAAAGTTGTATACCTCTTCAGAGAATTCGATTGTTCAAATTCCTCAACTGAAGAAAATGGCTGATGGTAAAAGGCCACAAAAGGGAGGAAAGAGGCCTGAGGTAAATACAACGTTTGAGATCCCTGATGACATATATGCTGGGTACTGCACACCTACCGAGGAAACCAAGAATGAGCGCAAAGTGCGCATGCAGAAGATAGAGAGGAGATGGGCAAGAGAATGGAGGGAGTACAGATATGTCACTCCTAAGTATATGAAGAAATTCGCACTCAATCCTCCATGACCAAGAGCTCCATTGGCACCTGGCCAAATTGCTGATCCCACCAGCCTCAAGCGCGGTGAGGACTATCCTGATGAATGGGCCAAGCGCCATGCAAGTTGGCTAAGCAAGCCAAAGAAGCAGTGAGGAAATTTAATGAAGAATCTGCTGCTGCTGCTGCTGAGGCCTTTGCTGTCAAGCCAAAGAAGGCTATGTCAAAGAAGCCTGCGCGCAAGCCAAGTGCTTCACCAACAATGCCCTCAAGGCCAAGTTCCTCAGCAATGCCCTCATGGCCAGAATCATCAAAGCCCTCACGGCCAATTCCTCATGCTGCTCCTATTCCTCCAAAGTCCTCAGCTCCTCCGCCAAAGCCTTCAGCTCTTTCGACCAAATCCTCAGCACCTGTGCATCTCGCTTCGTGCCAAAGGACTGTCGGCATCTCCATTGCCTCAGGTGTCTCAGCTAGTTCCTCAGCTGCACCAAGTTCCTCAGCTGGCCCCTCACTGCTCAAGACAAAGGCCACTGCTGGACGAGGTCCACGCCCAAGTCCTCAAAAGAAGCAAGTCGCTTTCCAAGTGCCGTCTGATGAAGACGAAGCTGATGATGATGAACTTGCAGAAATCATCAGAGACAGGCAAGTCAGGGCCGCTAGAGCCAAAGGATCAGAGGTGCCACTGCTTTTGGATCCCAAGCTGACCCTCGACTACATTGATGATTGGCACAAGGACCCTAACACTCCCTTGCCTGACTTCAAGCTGACTCCTGGCCAAAGTCACATGCTGACCCACTTCATTCAAGAAGAAAAGTGGAAATTTGAGAAGGCCAGGCAGATCAAGAAAGCGTAGTACAAGAAAGAGCGCTATCTGAAGAAAAACGTTGTCTCTATGACAACTGAAGAACTTGTCACTACTCAGACTGAGATTAAGAAACTCAGTGATGACTTTGAAGCATATCGCACTGATTGGCTTGGAGCCAAGGTTCATTTTGTGAAACTTGCGGATAACTTCACTTCCAATGTTGCAGCCCCAACGCAACAGGAAATTCCTCAGGCTGAAGCATCTGCTCAGCCTACTGAAGAAAATGCCAGCACCCCTGATGACAATCAGGCTGCTAAAGATAATGTGAGTTCCAGGGTTGATGACTGCATTCCAGCCGCTGAAGAAATTGCCAGGGCACCCACTAGTGGTGTGCCTGAAGAAACTGAAGAACTCCGGGCAACTGCATCAGTTGTGCCTAAAGAAAATCAACCAGATTCCTCAGCTGCTCCTGCACCAACTTCAACTCCAACCCTTCCATCTGCATCAGATGTGAAGAAGACCAAGGCTGTAGAGCGTGCTGTAGTGAAGAAAAGGAAAGCATCAGCTGCTTCAGATTCTTCAGCTCCGAAGAAAATGAAGCCTATGACAAGTTCATTTGCACATCCGGTTGATGCTGTTCCCATCTCAACCAGGCCATCAGAGGATCTTGTTCCTTTTGATGAAGAATATGTGATCCCCGGCGGATCTGATGAAGAAACTCATTCTGCTGCTTCGTCTGAACCATTGGATGAAGAAATTGAAGTGGATGCGATCCCTTCAACACCTATCATCTCCTCGCCTATGCCTCAGTTCACAGCTGAAGAGGATGGCATTGAAGAAATGGAAGATGAAGATGTGGACATTGGCTGCTCCACACCCGTAGTCAGTGATGAATTCTGGGGAAGTCAGCATCCAAACTCTCCAATGTTCACCCCTCTACAGCAAACTCCTCAGTCCCCCACACAAACTGTTCACATGGGCTCTGAAGAAACTCATCCCACTGCATCTGTCCATGAGGAAATTCCAGCCACTAGCGCTGATGAAACTGCTGCTGCTGAACAACCAACTACGCAGACTGCCACTGAGGAGGAACCAGAAATTCCTCAGCCTGAAGAACCTGCGATTGAGATTCCTGAAGTCGTGATGCAACTCATTGAGACTCCTCTGCCGAAGCCAAAGGACCCATTCTCACGCAAGTAAAAGTTCAAGGCTGATGATTTCTTCGGCGAGCACGTATTCTTCGAAGATTACAACCCATATGACTCTGCTCGCATTAGGAAGAGGCGTTTCTGGACTGCTAGTCAAGCCAATTTCTATTCCTCAGTGCTGTTCAACAAGGAGAAGATTTTCTACCATGAGCATATTCCTCACGTGGATATGGAATCTCTGCCGTGCTTCGCACCAGTCCTTAGTGTTCTTCACGACGCTGGGCTGCTCAACTTTTGCTCTGACATCTGCGATTGGAATGAAGAACTGATTCTTCAATTCTATGCAACGCTGCACATCACCGGAGATGCTGAAGATGTGAATTCATGGGTGCTGGACTGGATGTCTGAAAACACTCACTACACTGCACCAGCCTCTGAATTGCTTCGTGCTCTACCACTCAGTCCTCCCCTTGAAGAAGCTCACTTCATCTACAGTGAACCTGAGCTCACACATCATTACATGCAGGTACTGATGAAACCTTTGAAGCCAGGTCAAGCACCAAGAACCAAATTCCTCGTGAAGGAATTGTTGTACGTGCCCAGAACTGTCTATCGTATTCTTACAAGGACAATCAGTCCTCTCAAAGGCCACGACTCATCTGATGAGGAAATTGTTGGCATCATGAAGAATATGCTATTCAACATCGTTCATGGCATTCCTGTCAATTATCACGATTTCTTCATGAGGACTATGGCCAATGTTGCTCTGTCTCCGTTTGAGATGAAGCCTTGTGCACCTTGGATCATGAGATTCCTCAGGACAAGGTCTTCACTCAACTTCAAAGCTGATTTCCAGAATCATCTCAGTTAATTGCCCCCAATTGAAGTCCTCAAGCAGACATATTCCTCAGTTGATGGAAAGGGCAAGGCACCAACTGTAATTGATGAAGGCATTCGTCCATTGGATGGTCAGTTTCGCAAAGCTGCATCTTATTCCACCAATGATGACTCTGCCACACATGACTCTGCCAATGCACCCAAGTCCACTCCTCAAGCCACTGCTCTGCGCGTGATGACTAACCGTGAACTTCTTCTTAGTCTTCACCAGAAGGTGGATCGAAATCACAAATGGGTTAAGCGTCAGTTTGGTTCACTTCTTCACAACATGACTGCCACACGCAATGCAGTGAAGAAAAACCACTACTACCTCCATCAAGTCTTCGGTCGCACCTGGGCCATCCTGTCACATCTGTATGGTGAAGAAGATCTGAAGAACATGGGTCTTAATGAAGATTTTGAATGGTCTGCACCTCCACCGAAGAAACTCAAGAAGGTCAAGGTTCCTTCTCTGGTGGCCAGCTCATATTTTTCATCGCGCAACACTGATGAACATGAAGATTTGGACGACACTGCGGCAGGCCCTACATCAACAAACGACCCCAATAACGCTGGCGCTCCTTCATCAACATGATTATCTTCAGGGGCGTTAGTCCTCATTTTCGATCCTTTTGGCCATTCGATGACAAAGGGGGAGAAATATGAGTTAGTCTTCAAGCGGGTCTACTATATGGGCGTTTTTTTGCTAAGTTACAACTCTCGTTCTTCTGAAACTTTATTGGATCGAGTTGTAATCTTAAACCCGATGGTGCTCTGATACTTTTGATGCACTATGCTCTGATACTCTTGATGCACTATTCTACATGCTTATTCCTCGTTAATATTATTGCATGCATGCTGAATTTCATCAGGCACCATATTTCATCATGCATTTCAAATTCTTCATATTATATGTTAAATGCGTGTATGAATTACAAGATATAGGGGGAGATCTCCAAGATTCAACTCTTTAAGTGTGCATTGCTTCAAAAGCAAATTCCTCACTATGCACATCTTCAGGGGGAGTTCTTCTATATCTTGCAATCAAATTCCTCAATATCAGTATTTACACTTCATATGTTTATCCCCGTTGAAAACTTAACCTATATTGTCATCAATCACCAAAAAGGGGGAGATTGTAAGTGCATCTAGTTCCCCTTAGTGATTTTGGTGTATTGAAGACTTATACGTTAAGGGACTAACGCGTGTGTGAGTGTACACAGGTCTATAAGTCTATGAGGAGTTTGATATTTACAGGAAAAGTCGACCCCTAAAAATGAATGTCTTTGACTGAAGATTTTGGTATTTCTGAAGACTTTCATGAAGACTTTGAAAGTGAAGAAATTGTTGTGTCCATGAAGACTTGATATTCAAGCGAGAAATATGAAGCTTGAAGACTTTCGTCTTCATAGTTTTGTTTTTATCTTTCTTGAGTCATAGGAAACACGGTACTATTAAAGGGGGTCGAGGAAATACTAAGGAAAAATTTCCATGTGATGCTCAACTCAAATCCTACACCTACCAATCCCTTCGAGTGAAGCCATTGGAAATCTCATACAGTTCAGTCAATTTCTTCAGTGACAGAGACGAAGTTCTTCTGGTCTCTGAGGAATTTGTCCTGACTAAGGAGTTAGGAATTCGCTAGTGCGGATTGCCTACATAGTGAGGAACATGATAGCCCTGAGGATTTTTCTACTCAAAATTCCGACCGTTGTTGTGCTATGCGCCAGCTGTCCCAAAATATCTATCCACCTAACGGTCATATCATTGAAGGGCATTTATGTCTTATCATGTCGGGCTGCTCCCTAGGCTATAAATAGCCACCCCCCTACAACCACTAGCTGGTTGGCTGCTCCGAGAGAAACTGACACTTGTCATTTGAGAGCAACCCATCCTCCGAGGACTTTGAGCGAAAATCATCAAGTGAGGAAAACCCAAAAACCCAAAACCCAAACACCTACAAACCCCAAGTGATTAAGCATCACTGAAGAGATTGATCCTGAGTGGATCCGACGCTTGTTACCTTTGAAGACTATGCTTCTTCCAGACGGTTAGGCGTCATGGTCTAGAGCATCCAAGATGAATTGTGGATCACCGAGTGACCAAGTTTGTGAAGGTTTGGAAGTCGCCTGAAGACTTACCGCGAGTGATTGGACGAGGTCTGTGTGACCTTAGTTCAAGGAGAATACGGTGAGGACTGGGTGTCTTGGACTAAGTGTCCTTGACTGGGTGTCCGGGACTGTGTGTTCTCGAGTTTAAATACTCAGCCGCTCCAACCAGACGTACAACTGAGACAGCAGTTGAAACTGGTCTACCAAATCATTGTCTTCACTGAGCTTACTGGTTCTATTTCCTCAACTCTTTCATTTCCTCATAACTGTGATGTATGCTTGTTCATATCTGTGTTTAAAGACTTTGACTGAAGACTTTCTCAATTTCCTCAGTTCAATTTCTTCAGTCTGTTTGTCTTCATCCTGAGTTATCCTGTGATTACGCTTCCTGTACTCTGTGCCTGTCTTCATTTCATCATGATGACTATGCTTGTATCCTGTTGTGTTTACTTTTGAGTACTTATTCCGCTGCTAGTAGTTCTTCACTAAGGAATTTCCTCACCAGCAAATTCCTCAATGAAGAATTTCATAAAAATCGCCTATTCACCCCCCTCTAGTCCATATAACGCACTTTCAGATCTGAATAAAAATGCAAAGGAAAAGTAGATCGCAAGCAAATATACGAGAAAGAAGACCTGGGGGCCGTAGGTTTCACTAGTGGCTTCTCTCAAGAAAGATAGCAAACAGTGAGTAAACAAATTACCGTTGGGCAATTGATAGAACCTCAAATAATTATGATGATATCCAGTCAATGATCATTACATAGGCATCACGTCCAAGATTAGTAGACCGACTCCTGCCTGCATCTACTACTATTACTCCACACATCGACCGCTATCTAGCATGCATATAGTGTATTAAGTTAATGGAAAAACGGAGTAATGCAATAAGAACGATGACATGATGTAGACAAGATCTATCTATGTAGAGATAGACACCATCGTTTTGTCCTTAGTAGCAACAATACATACGTGTCGGTTCCCTTTCTGTCACTAGGATCAAGCACCGCAAGATCAAACCCACTGCCGGGCGCCTCTTCCCATTGCAAGATAAATAGATCAAGTTGGCCAAACAAAACCCAAATATCGGAGAAGAAATATGAGGCTATAAGAGATCAAAGAAACTCAAATAACTTTCATGGATATAAAAAGATATGACTAATCATAAACTCAAAGTTCATCAGATCCCAACAAACACACCGCAAAAAGAGTTACATCATATGGATCTCCAAGAGACCATTGTATTAAGAATCAACATAGAGAGATAGATGAAGCCATCTAGCTACTAACTACGGACCTGCAGGTCTACAAAGAACTACTCACGCATCATCGGAGAGGCACCAATGGAGGTGGTGAACCCCATCCGAGATGGTGTCTAGATTGGATCTGGTGGTTCTATACTCTGCGGCGGCTGGATGAATATTTCATCGATGCTTCTAGGGTTCTGGTATTTTTGGGGTATTTATAGGGTAAAGAAGCGGTTCGGGGGCACCCGAGGCGGGCACAACCCACCAATGCGCGCCTGGGCCTCCTGGCGTGCCCTGGTGGGTTGTCCTCCTCGGGACTCCCCCAGGTGCAACCAGCGCCCCACATGTTCCTTCTGGTCCATAAAAATCTCTGTAAAGTTTCGTGGCATTTGGACTCCGTCTGATATTGATTTTCTGCGATGTAAAAAACACGGAAAAACAGGAACTGGCACTTAGCACTATGTCAATAGGTTAGTAGCAAAAAATCATATAAGATGACTATAAAATGACTATAAAACATCCAAGATTGATAATATAACATCATGGAACAATAAAAAATTATAGATACGTTGGAGACGTACCATTTACCCACCATATTATTTGCCTTCAAGAGAGAAGCCTCTAGTGAAACCTATGACCCCCGGGTCTATTTTCCATTATAGCAGTTTCCGATCTACTATTTTGCAATCTTTTATTTTTAGATCTATAAACCAAAAAACCCAAAAATATTTTATATTTTGTTTAGTTTTATCTATCTCTATCATATCTCACCTTTGTAAGTGACCGTGAAGGGATTGACAACCCCTTTATCGCGTTGGGTGCAAGTGTTTGATTGTTTGTGTAGGTGCATCTATTGGGGACTTGCGCGTTTCTCCTACTGGATTGATACCTTAGTTCTT
Organism: Triticum urartu; assembly: GCF_056163025.1. NCBI lineage: Eukaryota > Viridiplantae > Streptophyta > Magnoliopsida > Poales > Poaceae > Triticum > Triticum urartu. The sequence continues at coordinate 365,528,784 of NC_141876.1, read as the reverse complement.
AACTTAGGGAAATACTTATCCCTACTGTGCTGCATCACCCTTTCCTCTTTAAGGGAAAAACCAACGCAAGCTCAAGAAGTAGCATTATGCATCACTTAATATTACATGCTACTTTATCGTCCTGTTCACCGATTAGACTCTGAGTCTGCTCCAAACTGATGCTCAAGCTTGAGTTTTTAAATGGTTGTGGGGTACATATTGGGGCCGCAATCAATAGTATATGTCTACCATCTGGTTAATCTCTGGTGTCTACTATGAGTTTCATGTTTAGTGGGAAACAAACAGTAAAGAAGCCATTATCTGTATTTTTAACTGAAGCCATTATCTTCCTGCTATCATTCGTTTTGGGTCTATCCACAGGTTGCTACCATCACTCTGGATTTCTGCATGCACTCCTTACATAATATCACTATGTTTTATTCATACGCATGTCAGTTATTGTACACAATGGAACTGAACATGTAGAGAAAAAGAGACGATCCTTGCATGGCAATAAAATGTCTTGCATACGTCGCTCCATGGTTGGCGCAAAGGCAGCCCCCCTCCACCCATTTCAGATTGTAATCAAGAGGAAGATAACTGTTCTAAGGGGGATTCGGAAGGAGCAGACCACTCCTATTTACCCCCTAAGGTCTTCTCTCTAACTTGGCATGCTGATGTTGGTCATATCATGCATATGGTGCCTTGCATTGCTTACTTTATGCACCAAATATGTCATCTTCTTAGTTTAAACATGCTTTGTATGAATGCCATCTGTTTAGTTTCTATATCGTATATGTGAATTATGCAACGCCGTCTTGTTTAGCCAGGCATCATATATGTGAACTTTGCAATGCCATCCTTCTTAGCCAGTCATCTTATAGGTGAATTATATCACGCCATCCTTTTTTCATTACGTATTACATTTGTCAACAATGTTAATACATTCAGCTATTCTTTGTGTGCATCAGCCATTTGACATGGTGATGGAAAAATCTGGAGTGAAAACAGGTCTTCCGAGCAGACAATGCTATCTGACGAAGCCCATATATCGCTGGTTACGGATAGCTCCTCAGAGGAGGGTTCAGAGACAAATGACCAGTCCTATTTCCCCGCTGAGGTTGTAACATCCCAATTTTCAATTTGGATGTTAAACATTAGGTCATCATATGCATCCATGATTTCTTTGCATTTTAATTTGATTTATTTGGAAATTTTGATCCAAGAGACCTTAACCAACTCAAGGATCATTTGAGGGAGTTGCAGGTTTTCATAAAATTCTATTTTTGAATTTTCAAAATTTGGTAATTTGGGGTGAGGGTGATTTTATTTGAAGTTATTTTTCCAATTATTTCAAAATAAATAAAATAATGAGAGAAGATAATATGACTTCTTCAAAACAGCAAGGAAATAATGGAAATTTAATTTTGAATAAAAATATATTTTATTTGAATATTATTTGAGATTTATTTGGTTAAATTAGGGAAAATTGTGTCTTTAAAAATTGTATTTTCTCCAGAAAAATGTTCACGTTGTCCTAAATATTAGGAGAGGAAAGTGAAAATTATTTTTGGAATTTTAGGATTATTATTTAGTTTATTTTGGATTTTTCTCTGCGGCGAAATTATGTTAAAAATATATATATTCCTGGGCCGAAGGCCTAGCCGGCCCAGCGGCACGCGTCGCCCGCGACCGACTCCGACAGGAGTTTGGCCGCCGCCCACCGCGGAGTATGGCTCGGACTCCACCTTGCCGCCGCCTTTGCCCCTCCTCCAAGCCGCCCTTCCCTGCCCCTTTATAAGTCGGCCGACCCTCCCTCCCCCTCCCCTCAAGCCGCCGCGTCGCCCCAAGCCGCCGCGCCGCCTCCCACCTTCATTGCGTCGTCCCCGCCTCGTCGTCGCCCCGCTCCACCGCTGATGCTACGTCGCCACAGCTCGCCGGAGTGGCCGCCCACCGCCGATTCATTTTCCCCAAACCGGTATAAACAGCTAAATCCGCCCCGGTTTTTTTTCGGTTTTTCGTTTTAGATCGGTTTATTATTTAGGTCAAGTTATTTAGTGAGTGTTCGCTCGTTTGATTCTGTTAACGAATGAATTCGTTCATTAGTCTCTGTTAGGGACGTTCGTTCGATAGATTTTTCTTTTTAGGTTAATTTTTTCGGCTAGGGACCTATCTGTAATTATTTTCATCATAGATTAGTCCCTGATCTTTAAACCTTCACTACTTTTTGCTCGTTTATCCAAATCCAGTGAAAGCAACGCCAAAATCTTCGTCTTGTTCCCCTCTGTCCATATAAATAACTTGAACATGATTTTGAAAATTTAAAATTTGGTTTCAGGAAGATTTGAATTTGAACTTCTTTTGATCATAGTTTGAGTTTGGTAACTCCGATTCGATTGATACCTTTTGCAAATCAAAGCTCTTCACTTGAAATATCTGTTTAGACATTTTTCTGATTTTAGCTTTGCATCTTATGCTTGAGTGCTTATGCATGCTATTGTTTGTTCATGATAGAGTTTCCGGAGTGCGAAGCTTACTACTACGAATCCCTAGGGTTTTCCGATTGTCATCAAGGCAAGTAACACTTTGATCATATCCCTTTATTACCCAGTTTTTACGCATTAGATTCAACCCTCAAACATTGCCTGAGTAGGTTTTGACAACATGTGGGTATTGGGAAGTTGTTGATGAGGTAGGAACCTATTGTCTTATATCAAACCCCGGGTATTATACGTGATGCTTATACTACATTGCTATGCTCGTAGACGTGGATTGGTATGTGAGATTCATGAAAGATGTGAGAGCTAATATTTAACTAAGGGAAACTTAAGGTGGCTACTTTAATACACATCTAGGTGGATTGGTTGCGGGAACCTGGAGCAATCCAGTATTGTCCTAAGGATATCCCGGAGTACCCGTGTGATCATCCTATGGAATGCCACCCAGTCTCAAAGGGATCATAAGATTATTCATGCTGGGAACTTCCATGTGCAGCCACAAACCATTCTGTGCTCTAGCATAGTTGAGTAAGTTGTGTGACCTCGTTCAGTGGTAGGCTAGCAGATGTATGGGAAAGTAGGTGGTACTGTGTACCCAGAGTAAAGAGTTAATGCTTCAGAAAGACTATGTCTCGATCATCTGATCAGGGATGTGGTCGAGTCTTCTGGGGAAAAGTGCGCAAACCTTTGCAGACTATACAAACTAATCATGGTTAGCTGTGTCCCCGGTTATGGACATCTTGAGTATCTGGTATTTGAATTATTGATTAATCTCATCACTTTACTTAATGAATTTGCTGGGTTATTAATTACTATTTTGGGATTGAGTTGGAGGAACCTTCTCAATTATGACAAGAACTTTGTAGTTAAATAAAATATATTCCTTTGTTGTAGGGAAAAATTAGCTTTATCCAAATGATAACCGTAGAACCTCCACCGGCCAAATATGCATGTAGTGATAGCTGTTATTTGTTCATTGCTCTATAGTGTTATCTTGCCAGCATATTCCATGTGCTGACCTACACGGCTGCAACGTATCATGTTGGAGAATTTTCAGACGAAGAGTAAGATGTGATAGGTCGTTGTCATGCACTCATTTTTCTGGTGGATTTGGATGGACTCATTTATCTTTGAAGCTTCCGTAGTTATCTTATTTAGATGGCCTTCAGCCATATTATTGTAATAAGTACTCTTTATGAGACACTCGATGTAATAAGTGTGTGATTGAACTCTGTTATAAATCCTCGTGTACTTTATGTGTCAGCAATACTGATCCAGGGATGACAATTAAGCATAGAGACTACGGTCCATTGGTATCTGGTCGCTGCAAGATGGTATCAGAGCACACGCTGACTGTAGGATGTGACCACTAGCAAAAGCCACATGATACTCTTCTCTACTCATTTCTAACTCTTGTCCAGCTCTATTCTATAGATGGCGGACCCAAGGAACTAGTTCACTCAACCGAATGACGACACACCTTTCAGACAACACTAGGTACCTGAACATCGGCATACCAAGCTTCACCAGAACCTTCACCACCACTTTACCAGAAGAGGAGCACTGGACGATTCAAGTTCGTGTCCCAGGGAGGATGTTTGCACAAGTTACCCAGCCCATCGAGTTTTCCTTCGATGCACCAACCTGGAGTTTAGGAAAGAGCATGGCCGCCCACATCGCCATTGGACGCATAGGAGAGGTGTATAACAAGGATCTTAAGGAAAACACCTGCCAGATATTTGGACTCCGGGATGAGCAATGGGAGATGATTCACACCAGGAAGGATAAATCCATTGCAGCCTACATACATGAGTTGAACCAGCACATTCGATGCTATGAGAACCAGATGTGAGCCAACATGATAGGCACGAAGAAGGTGATGAGCCGGAATATGGAGCTAGAGGAAGAACTTAAAGCTACACGTGATAGATATGAAGAAGAAATTGTTGTACTACTGGAGAAGAATGAAGACCTGAAGAAGGAGCTAGGAATATTCATGGGGGATCCCGAACCTGGAGTGGATATTCGTTCAGAAGATTACATCATACTAGACGACACGGACTCCGACCCCGACAGCGATGATGATTATGATGACGAAGCTGGAGCAGATATTATGGAGTCTTCCACCGATCAAAATTTCTAGTCGACCACCATATTACCATTAGAACACCCTCCATGTATATAGTAGTAGTCCGCGAGATTTTTAACGGTAGCTTAGATCGATTGTATGAACCTTGTTTGAATTGAGTGGTGTGAAATGAATGTGTTTGTTTCATGTGCATATGGGTAGTGAAATCTCTCTTTAGACCTTATTCTATTTTGTTCTCACCCCTCTAAACCTATTAGATGCCCCCGAGACGTGACCCCACATTCCCCATTCCACCGGAGCTCACTTAGTTGATCCAATAGCAGAATGCCTTGATGCAGTTGCTAGTCCAGAACTAAGGCAACAACAACAATCCACCGCCACCACCCCTAGTGGACAACTTAGCCCGTTTTCTAAGGTTGAATCCACCGGTGTTCTCTAGTAGCACCAAGCCGATTGTTGCTGATGAATGGCCCCACATGATTGTAAGGGAGCTGACCACCGCAGGTTGCATAGATGTTGAGAAGGTGCGCTTTGCCGCACATCAACTAGATGGACCCGCAGCCTCATGGTGGGAGAACTACATAGTCACTTTTCCCATGGCCAATCTCACTTGGGATCAGTTTCAGCAAGCATTCCGCACTACACATGTCTCAGCTGGAGCCATGAGTATGAAGAAGCGTGAGTTCCGGGAATCGTACCGTGGCGCAGTACGTGGAAGAGTTCAACAAGTTAGCCGCTACGCCCCAGATGATGTGGCCACAGATGCCGTGAAGCGGGAGAAGTTTCTTGAGGGGCTGAATGATGAGCTGAGTATGCAGTTGATGGTGGCAACATTCACTAACTATCAGGAGCTGGTAGACAGGGCTCTAATGATTGAAGGCAAGCAGCAGCAAATAGAGAATCGCGAACGGAAGTATGGACAAGGGAAGTACAACTATGTGGCTCAGCAGAAGCCTCGTTTTACCCCGTACTTGGGAGGACACACCCATCATAACCATGGGGGCCATTCTCACAATGGAGGAAGTTCACACAACCACAGTGTCCCTAAGAATGGTTATGGGAATGGAGGAAACACCAGTCAGAACCGTTCCAACCCCACTACACCCGCCTAGAAGGATCTATGTCACGTTACTTTTTTCAAGTGCGCGAAGACTGGACACTACGCCACCGAGTGTCCTGAAGAAAAGAATGGAAATGGCAATGGAAGCTCAGGGAAGAAGCCAAATCCCTTCACCAGAGGTCAGGTGAACCACATCAACGTGGAGGAAGTTGAAGAGCAGCCTGACGCAGTGATTGGTAAGTTTTTGATTAAGTCATGTACCGCCCTTATTCTTTTTGACATTGGTGCGTCACATTCATACATATCAAGGGGATTTGTGGACAAGTTTAAATTGCCAACCTTAGCCCTTAGGTCACCCATGTTAGAAAGATCACTAGGAGCGGAGTATATGGCCAGCCAATGGTGTGATCGGTTGCCATTAACCATTGGTAAGCATGGTTTCCCCTCAGACCTTATTATTTTGGAGTCACAAGGATTGGATATAATACTAGGCATGGATTGGCTCTCGAAGTATGGAGGAAACATCGATTGTGCTAGTAAGTCAATTCTTCTCACCACCCCAAAGGGAAAAGGATCAAGTATGTGTCTACGCATGCGGCAAGGAGGACTCAAGTAAATTCACTCTCGGGAGTTGTTCAAGAGGAAGTGTCGGTTGTAAAGGATTATCCAGATGTATTCCCGGAGGAATTACTAGGCATGCCACCAGACCGAGACATAGAGTTTTGATCGAGCTGTTACCAGGCATCAGACCAATATCTAAGAGACCGTATCGGATGCCCGCAAATGATCTGGAGGATATTAAGAAGCAGATTAAGGAGTTATTGGAGAAAGGTTATATTCGACCAAGTTCATCACCGTGGGGAGCCCCAGTGCTCTTAGTTGAGAAGAAGGATGGATCTTTGAGAATTATTGTTGATTATCATGCACTGAATGTGGTGATGATCAAGAAAAAATATCTTCTACCGATGATCAATGATTTGTTTGACTAGCTGCAAGGAGCTAAAGTATTCTCCAAGATCGATCTTCGATCAGGATATCACCAGCTGAAGATCTGAGAACATGATATACCTAAGACAGCTTTTACCACAAGGTACGGGCTATATGAGTACACGGTCATGTCTTTTGGTTTGACTAACACCCCTGCCTACTTTATGAGTATGATGAATAAGGTGTTCATGGAGTCCTTGGATAAGTTTGTCGTGGTGTTCATTGATGACATATTGGTGTACTCGAAGAATGAAGAAGAACACAAAGAACATTTGCGCTTAGTTCTCGAGAAGCTCATGGAACATCCATTATATGCCAAGTTCAGCAAATCTGAGTTTTGGTTGAAGGAAGTTGGATTTCACGGACATGTTATATCAGGAGAAGGTATAGCAGTAGACCCTATGAAAGTTCAATTTGTCACTGAATGGTTGGCACCCACCTTAGTTGGAGAGATACGCAGTTTTCTTGGACGCGCAGGATACTATTGGAGATTCATTGAGAATTTCTCCAAGATTGCGAAGCCCATGACGGAGTTATTGAAGAAGGACACCAAGTTCAAATGGACCGAAGAATGTGAGGACATTTTTCATGAGTTGAAGAAACGTTTAGTTACAGCCCCAGTGCTAATTCTTCCGGATATACGCAAGGAATTCCAAGTATATTATGATGCTTCTCGCCAGGGACTTGGAGGCGTACTTATGCAAGATGGAAGAGTTATTTCATATGCCTCACATCAGCTTCGACCTCATGAGTTGAATTATGCCATGCATGATTTGACGTTAGCAGCCGTAGTACATGCGCTCAAGACCTGGAGACATTTTCTTATTGGCAACCGTTCTGATGTATACACGGATCATAAGAGTTTGAAGTACATCTTCACACAGAAGGAGTTAAACCTCAGGCAGAGGAGATGGTTGGAGCTCATAAAGGATTATTATATGAAGCTGCATTATCATCCAGGAAAGGCCAATGTTGTAGCAGCCGCGTTGAGCCGCAAGAGTTATGCTAACACCCTCCTAACCGAAGGATTTCCTCAGGAGTTAGCCGAAGATCTCAGGGAACTTCAAATGGAGATAGTTCCAAGAGGTTTTGTTGCATCATTGGAGGTTTAGTCCACATTTTTGGGAAGGATTCGAGAAGCTCAGAAGACTGATAAGGAGATTGCGGAGATAAAGGAAAATATGAGTAAAGGAAAAGCCAAAGGTTTTCATGAGGATGAGCACGAAACTCTATGGTTTGAGGATCGTGTTTATGTGCCCAATGACCTAGAGATCAAGAAGTTAATACTTCAGGAAGCTCATGACTCGCCATACTCGATTCACCCAGGAAACACCAAGATGTATTTGGATTTGAAGGAACGTTTCTGGTGGACAGGTATGAAGAAGGATATTACTGAGTATGTAGCCGCATGTGATGTATGTCAGAGAGTTAAGGCAGAACACCAGAAGGCAACATGATTACTTTAGCCTTTGTCGATACCCGAATGGAAGTGGGATAAGCTTGGCATGGATTTCATCACCGGATTACCCAGTACACGTTCAGGATATGACTCCATCTGGGTAGTAGTAGATCACTTGACCAAAGTGGCTCAATTTATCCCCATGAAAACCACATACATGAGTGTAAATTTGGCCAAGATATATATGACCAGGATCGTATGTCTGCATGGAGTTCCGAGGACCATCGTATCAGATAGAGGAACATAGCTTACCTCGAAGTTTTGGAATCAATTACACCAGACTTTGGGTACTAGGCTAGAGTTTAGTACAACCTTTCATCCACAGACAGATGGACAGACCGAGAGAGTTGACCAGATTCTAGAAGACATGTTGAGAGCTTGTGCGCTAGATTATGGATCTAGGTGGGATGATAATTTGCCTTACACAGAGTTCTCCTACAACAACAACTACCAGGCTAGTTTGAAGATGGCCCCTTTTGAAGCTTTGTATGGAAGGAGGTGCAGGACACTGTTGATGTGGGATGAAGTTGGAGACCGACATTTGTTCGTGCCAGATATAATCAAAAAGTCTGAAGAGAAGGTCAAGTTGATCCGTGATAGACTCAAGGTAGCTCAGTCCAGACAGAAGAGTTATGCAGATACTAAACGCAAGGAGGTAGCCTATGAAGTCGGAGACAAAGCATATCTTCGTGTGTCACCACTTCAAGGAGTTAAATGATTTGGTGTCAAAGGAAAGTTAGCCCCACAATTTGTAGGACCATACCGAGTTTTGGAACGTATGGGAGAAGTTGCCTACAAATTGGAGTTACTCGAAGGTTTGTGAGGAGTTCATGATGTATTTCACGTTTCCCAGTTGAAGAAATGCCATTCAGAGATGGCTGATATTCCTCTGAGAGATACAGTACCCCTGGAAGCAATTCAGTTGGAGAGTGACCTAACCTACGAGGAGAAACCCGTCAAGATTTTCGAGTTTGCCAGCCGAGTTACACGCAGCAAGGTCATCAAGTTTTGCAAAGTTCAGTGGAGACACCATACCGAGGTAGAAGCCACCTGGGAGCGAGAAGAAGACCTACGGAAATACCACCCACACCTATTTGCTAGCCAACCCGAATCTCGAGGGCGAGATTCATCTTAAGGGGGTAGGTTTCTAACATCCCAATTTTCAATTTGGATGTTAAACATTAGGTTATCATACCCATCCATGATTTCTTTGCATTTTAATTCGATTTATTTGGACATTTTGATCCAAGAGACCTTAAACAACACGAGGATCATTTAAGAGAGTTGGAGGTTTTCATAAAATTCCATTTTTGAATTTTCAAAATTTGGTAATTTGGGTTAGGGTGATTTTATTTGAAGTTACTTTTCCAATAATTTCAAAATAAATAAAATAATGAGAGAAGATAATATGACTTCTTCAAAACAGCAAGGAAATAATGGAAATTTAATTTTGAATAAAAATATATTTTATTTGAATTTTATTCGAGATTTATTCGGTTAAATTAGGGAAAATTTGTATTTTTGCCCAGAAAAATGTTCACGTTGTCCTAAATATTAGGAGAGGACCGTGAAAATTATTTTAGGATTTTTAGGATTTTTTTTTGAATTTTCTCTGCGACAAAATTATTTAAAAAATATATCTCCAAGCCGCCGCACTGGGCCGAACTAGGCCGAAGGCCCAGCTAGGCCATCGCCTCGCCTCGCCCGCGACCGACTTCGGTAGGAGTTCGGCCGCCGCCCGCCGTGGAGTCCGGCTCGGACTCCACCTCGCCGCCGCCTTTGCCCCTCCTCCAAACCGCCCTCCCCGGCCCCTTTATAAGTCGGCCGAGCCCCCCTCTCTCCAATCAAGCTGCCCCGCCGCCAAAAGCGATGCCGTTGCCGCAAGCCGCCGCGCAGCGGCGCCGCCTCCCGCCTTCCCCGTGTCGCCGCCGCCCCGCTCCACCACCGCTGCCGCGCCGCCATGCCTCGCCGGAGTTGCCGCCGTCACCGGTTCTTTTTCCTCGAACCGGTATAAACCGCTAAACACGCCCTGGTTTTTTTGTTTTTCGTTTTAAATCGGTTTATTAGTTAGGTCAAGTTATTTAGTGAGCGTTCGCTCGTTTGGTCCTGTTAACGAATGAATTCGTTCGTTAGTCTCTGTTAGCGGACGTTCGTCCGATAGATTTTTATTTTTAGTTTAATTTTTTCGGCCAGGGACCTATCCATAATTATTTTCATTGCAGAATAGTCCCTGATCTTTAAACCCTCACTACTTTTTGCTCGTTTATCCAAATCCAGTGAAACCAACACCAAAATTTTCGTCTTGTTCCCCTCTATCCAGATAAACAACTTGAACATTATTTTGAAAATTTAAAATTTGGTTTCAAGCAGATTTGAATTTGAACTTCTTTTGATCGTAGTTTGAGTTTCATGACTCCGATTCGATTGATTCTTTTTGCAAATCGAAGCTCTTCACTTGTACTTTCTGTTTAGATCTTTTCTTTTGATTTTACCTTTGAATCTTATGCTTGAGTGCTTATGTATGCTATTGTTTGTTCATGATAGAGTTTCCAGAGTGCGAAGCTTGCTACTACGAATCTCTAGGGATTTCCGCTCATCAGCAAGGCAAGTAACACTTTGATCATATCCCTTTATTACCTAGTTTTTATGGATTAGATTCAACCCTCAAACATTGGCTGAGTAGGTTTTGATAACATGTGGGTATTGGGAAGTAGTTGATGAGGTAGGAACCTGTTGTCTTATATCAAACCCCGGGTATTATACGTGATGCCTATACTACTTTGTTATGCTCGTAGACGTGGATTGGTATGTGAGATTCATGAAAGATGTGAGAGCTAATATTTAACTAAGGGAAACTTAAGGTGGCTACTTTAATACACATCTGGGTGGATTGGTTGCGGGCACCTAGAGCAATCCAGTGTTGTCCTAATGATATCCCGGAGTACCCGTGTGATCATCCTATGGAATGCCACCCAGGCTCAAAGGGATCATAAGATTATTCATGCTGGAAACTTCCATGTGCAGCCACAAGCCATTATGGGCTCTGGCACAGTTGAGTAAGTTGTGTGACCTCTTTTAGTGGTAGGCTAGCAGATGTAGGGGAAAGTAGGTGGTACTGTCTACCCAGAGTAAAGAGTTAATGCTTCAGAAAGACTATGTCTCGATCATCCGATCGGGGATGTGGTCGAGTATTGTGGGGAAAAGTGTGCAAACTTCTGCAGAGTGTATAAACTAATCATGGTTAGCCGTGTCCCCGGTTATGGACATATTGAGTATCTGGTATTTGAATTATTGATTGATCTCATCACTTTACTTAATGAATTTGTTGGGTTATTAATTACTATTTCAGGATTGAGTTGGAGGAACCTTCTCAATTATGACATAAAATTTGTAGTTAAATAAAATATATTCCTTTGTTGTAGGGAAAATTAGCTTTATGCAAATGATAACCGTAGAGCCTCCACCAGCCAAATATGCATGTAGTGATAGCTGTTATTTGTTCATTGCTCTATAGTGTCGTCTTGCCAGCATATTCCATGTGCTGACCTACATGGCTGCAACGTATCATGTTGCAGAATTTTTAGACAAAGAGTTAGGTGCGATCGGTCATTGTCATGCACTCCGTTTTGCCATGGAGTTGGATGGACTCATTTATCTTTGAAGCTTCCACAATTGTCTTGTTTAGATGGCCTTCAGCCATATTATTGTAATAACTACTCTTTATGAGACACTCGATTTAATAAGTGTGTGATTTAACTCTGTTATAAATCCTCGAGTATTGTGTGTGTCAGCAATACCGATCCAGGGATGACACTTAAGCACAGAGACTACGGTCCATTGGGATCGGGTCGCTACAGAGGTGTACGCTCTAACTTGGCAGGGTTATGTTGCTCATATCATGCGTATGGTGTCTTGTATTCCTATGTCATTTGCTTAGTTTAGACATGCTTTGTGTGAATGTCACTTGTTCAGTGTCTAATTACCATATATGTGAATTATGCAATGCCATCTTGTTGCAAGACATTATATATGTAAATTATGCAATGCTATCTTGTTGCAAGGCATTATATATGAATTATGCAATGCCATGCTGTTTATCATCATATCTGTGAATTATATCATGCTATCCATTTTTGTATTACGTACTCCATTTGTCGACAATGTTTGTATATTCAACTACTCTTCCTGTGCATCAGCCATTTGAATCGGTGATGGAAGTATCTGGAGTGAGAACAAGGTCTTCAGAGCAGACAATGCTACCTGCTGAAGCAGACATCTTGCTGGTTACAGATTACTCCTCGGAGGAGGAATCAGAGACAGATGACCAATCCTATTTTCCCCCTGAGGTCTATGCTCAAACTTGGCAGGGTTATATTACTCATCATGCATATGTTGTCTTGCATTTCTTAGTTTTTACAACATATATGCGATTGCCATCTGCTTACTTGCTTAGTATATAAATCATATATTTGAATTATATCATGACATCATGTTTACATAGACAACATCTATCTGAATTATGGCATGCTAACCCATTTAATAAAGACATCATATAGTTATATCATCTCATCCTGTTTAGTGTTTAGAGTCATCATATTTTGAATTATGTCATTCTATCCATGAATTATATCATGTTATCATGTTTCCATAGGCGGCATGTATGTGAATTATGGCATGCCAACCTATTTAATAAACACATTATATAGTTATATCATGTCATTATGTTTACATAGTCATTGTATTTTGAATTATGTCTTTCAATCATGTTTAGTTAGCCATCATATATGTGAAATTTTGTCATGATATCCTGTTTAGTTAGCCATCATATATGTGAAATTGTGTCATGCTATCATGTTTGGTTAGGTAACATAAATGTGAATTATTTCATGCCCTCTTTTATTCCCCACTATCCATCGCACCTGTCTATCATACAATGTCTGTACATTCAATTACTTTTCTTGTTTATCAGCCATTGGAATTGGAGGGGGTGATGGCAGTATCTAAGGGAGTAACAACACGGTCTTCAGAAAAGATAGCGCTATCAGTCGATGCAGATAGAACCACGGTGGTACTTGCCCAAGAACCAACCCCACCACACATAACCCAGACTCTCGCAGATTGTACCCCTACCCAGTTGGACAGAGAACCAGCTACACCCCTTCTAACCCCAACCCTTGCAGATAGTAACCTAGTTCCAGTTGACACAACACTGTCTCGACCACAGAGCAGCCAAACACGAGCAGTTAGTAAGGCAACTGCAGTGCCCAAAGCACGAGGACCACCACTCCGAACCCCATCTCAACTCTTAAAGCAGCAGAAGAATTGTTCTCAGGTAAGGTTCTGTAGCTTTGGTTCATACTCCTTTGCTCTTGCATCACTGTATTTACTCATACCAACTATTTTCAAATTTGAAGGATGGAATTGAAACTCCAATGGCGCAACAAGTGTGTTTTAAACCTGTTTTCTTTAACTGGTTTGCTGTTGTAACTTGCTCTATGTTGATTTCAGTTTCAATTGAATAAACAATTATGTTCTCTTGTCATGCACATTACAAGTGTTGTTATTGTTGTGTAGTTTCCCACACTTATATTCTGTATATGCTGCTTTCTCTTAAATATATATTATTTAAACTGTGTCTCTATCTTGATTTGGCAACAAAAACTAGAATGATATAGACCAGACAGTGACCATGGTACATTGATATATGTTTGTTTCATGTTGTTATCCTATCCACTTTACTACTGAACTAATTTACCAAAATGAGTTTCATATACAAGATGGTAAAGCTGTGATGTGTCTGCTTGTTTCTATTTTATAGAATGCAGAAAAAATATTGGAGAAGAGTACCCCATTATGCAATGGTAAAGGAAGCAATGCAGATAAGGTTCAAGATAATGAGACATCCATGTTGGTCTCCAAGAAAGCTGATAAAAACTATCTTGACAACAACGAGATAACCCCAAAGTCTTGTCTTGATGTAGTGTTCGAGTTACTTGCCACTACTGCTGGCACAAGCTCTTCGAACTCGCTACCTGAATCAGTTCGTGTTCTTGAGTCTCAACTTCAAGTTGAAAGAGATTGATCAGATGTGCTGCGACACGAAGCTGAAGGACTGAGGAAGTCCCTTCATAATTCAGATGCATACTTTCTGGTGCAACAACAAGCACTAATGGATTTAAGCGTCAAACAATAAAAAGTTAATAAGCTTGGTAAGCATCTTGCCAGCATCCTGGGTACCCATGATATTGTTTCTTGAGCTCTTCTAATGTGGTTTCAGTTATGGACTTGTTTTGCTGTAGCGTTTATTTGCACTGGTTGCCAACTTTGACAACTAGTGTATGTAATATGCTACTTTGTTCCCCATATTTACACCGGTGGTGAACTTTGATGCCCAGTGGATGTAATATGTGTAATAGCCATGATAGCCTAGCTTAAGTTGCTTGCTTATTTATTTCCTTGTTGTCTTGTTTATTTGTTTGCTTGTAGTCACTGTAGTTCTTTTTTTGCGGTTTGCTAGTGGCCACAATAACCTATTTTTGAAAACTAGGCCACAATAACCATGGGCTACATATCTACTGTAGTGACCCTGGGCCTCCTACGGGCCATAGAACAATGGGCCTTCTACGGGCCGCACGATCAATTTGCCAAACATGTGAAGTAAATATGTCGTAGAGGCAATAATAAAATTATTATTTTATATTTCCTTATTCATGATAAAGGTTTATTATTGAAGCTAGAATTGTATTGATCGGAAACCTTGGTACATGTGTGAATACATAAACAAACACCGTGTCCCTAGTGAGCCTCTACTAGACTAGCTCGTTGATCAAGATGGTTAAGGTTTCCTAACCATGGACATGGGTTGTCATTTGATAACGAGATCACATCATTAGGAGAATGATGTCATGGACACACTACAAAAAAATACACTTCCGTGATGATACGCGTTTGTCACAGTAGGTCACGTTTTCTGTCATGCATGTACATCCATGACGATTTTATGACAGAATCAAGATAGTCATATATGTGCTGTCATAGAAGTGTTCCATGACATTACCAAAATTATCATCACGGAAGTGTCCACTTCCATGACGACAAATCACGCGTCATGGAAGTGCTTTCGTCAAGGGTGACCAACACGTGGCATCCACCATAACGGGTAACCGTTAAGCTATCGGGTGAAGGTTTGGATGCAGTAACCCGTTAACAGCCCCGACCAATGGGGATTTTCCATGTGTAAAATTCTCATTCACCGGATAATACATGTGTCAGCTAATCGTTGGGACAGATGACATTCCTACAATGGACGGAAGACACCTATGATATGTCGACACGTGGAACAGCCCAATAGTGGCACATTTTAGGTAAAAAGGCCGGCCCAGCTAAAGGCCCGCCATGTTTTTTAGACACTCGTGGGCTAGCCCGTTGATAGCCTGCCATGTTTTGGGTCAAATGAGGCCATACCAGATCAGGCCCGTTCACAGCCTGCCGTGTTCTAGGCCAAATTACGGGCCATATCAGATCAAGCCCGTTTCCAGGCCACTGTTCTTTTGGGTCCATTCTAAGATATGTTTGTATTTCAGCCTATTAAATGCCCATTTACCAGTTTGGCCCGATAATAGTTTTGGCCTGTTAGCGGCCCGTGGTGCATCTGGGACGTTGTTGGCACAGATTAACTTTAGGCCATTTAACGACCCATGTAGAAACTGGGCCATTTCTTGTCCGAAGTAACTTTAGACCTCTTAACGGTCCATAGTCTTCGTGGATAAATTTCAGCCCAACTGGCCTACCGGCTTGTTAATGGCTCGTGTAACAGTTGGGCCTAATTACAGCCCACGTTGAATCCGGCCTGCTTACAGCCCATCTGATAATGGACCGTGACACTTTTGGGCCTATAGCCCGCGTGGATACCGGCCCGCTTAAAGCCCATAATTTTATTGGGCCAAACAGGCCCGAGATATATTTTGGCTTGTTAATTGCTTGTCCTATTTGGGCCAAACATGGGCCTTAAGCAGTTTCCGCCTGTATTGGCCCATGAATTTTTTGGCTCAACGCTAGCCCAATCTAGGTTTTAGCGTGTTAAAAGCCCATGGTATTCTCTAGCCCAGTTGGCCAGAACTTTACTCGGCCTGTTAGAGGCAGGAAAATACTATAGGTTTAGACCTGCTAACACTACTCCAGGATGCTGCTAACGCGACACTACGATCAGAGACCCTTTCACGAAACTATGTGCAATGCATCAATCACAAACGGGAAATGTAAAAAACCATCAAAAAAGGTGCAAAACATTTGCAATGGAGGATGCATCTAACACGATTTAGATTTTAGTTGCGTGTGCGATCCAGGGCATACGATTCAGTCCAATGAACTGTTTGCAATGAGGCGAACAAAAGAAACAAGCAACCTGATGAAGGCGTGTGCGATATAGAGCATATGGTTCACTCGGATGAACTTTTTGTGATTAGGCAACACAAAAGAAACGGGCAGCTAGATGAAGGTGTGTGCGATATACAGCATATAGTTCACTCGGATGAACTGTTTGTGATTAGGCAACACAAAAGAAACGGTCAGCCATATCAAGGTGTGTGTGATTGAGGGCATATGCTTCAGAAGGATTAACTGTTTGCAATTAGGCAACAGAACAAAAACGGGTGAGCCAGATCAAAGTGTCTGCGGTTGATGGCATACACTTCACATGGATGAACTGTTTGTGATTAGCCACAACAAATGGAAACAGTTAGACAGATCAACGTGTGTGCGCTAGATGGGCACACCCATTCTAATTAAAAGAAGTGTGCACGATGGTAATAGCAAGCGTGCACGGTTGTTGGAACAAGACGCGTGCTGACATTGCCTATTGCGGTGCACCCTATGGTGCAAATGCCACGTACGTGGCCGAGAAGGCGTACGTGCCCACGTTACGCCTTCCGAGAATAGTGTCGCACTTATAACCGTCAGTAAAGTTTGAGCATGTGTCTTGTCACAATTTTTTTTAGAAGAATAGGGAGGCCGCGTCCCGTCACATTCAAATTGTAAACCTGTTCACACCGATCAAAACCTAAACGGTTTCCCACTTAGGAGTGTATTACTATGCGGTTATAAATACTACTACTCAAAGATGACTGTACATTCCTCCTCAACTCCTCATCCACAAAAAGTCAAAAACAAACAAGTCATTCATCATCGTTCCCTTGCGTCCACCATGGCCAGTGTGAGTTCTGGGTCGAGAGATTGCCACCAAGGAGAGGCGAGCCTGGAAGCGGGAGCATGAGAGATGTCCCTCCTCGCCGCGAAAGCAGCCAACTTGTCCCGCCACACGACTGTAGCAGCAGAGAGGTCCCACCGCGCCGCCGAAGGAGACGGAGGATCCGTTGAGCCGTTGATGCAACAGACTGGTCCGGCCGTGCCGCGGAAGCAGAAGAGATGTCCCTCCACGCCGCGAATGCAGTAGAGATGTCCTCCCGCGCCGTGGAGGCCTGGGAAAATGCCTTGCGGGCAGGCGAGGACTCTTACATGGATCAGATCTCCAGGTGGGAGAGGTTGCGGGATGACCTGAAAGCCTCGTTTGAACAGTCTACCGACGTCATCCGACAACTAAATAAGAGAAATGCGAAGGTTCGGGCCGAGCGCGACCTGCTGAGGGCAAAGATCGTCGGAAGTGCGGAGCAGCAGGAGCAGACCACTGCCTTGTTGAAGAGGACCGAAGTCTTCGTCGAGAAACTTATGGATGAGAATGCCATGCTGCGCATCGAGGGCAGAAGGCTGGTGGAGGAATCCGTGGATGCTCTCAAGCAGCATCTTGAGGAGAAGAAAGAGCTCATCGCCGCTCGCCGCAGAGACTAGTTCCCGTGGCCTGCAGCAACGCATCAAGATAGTAGAGATCAGCTGTAACGCCCTCGATGCGGCTATATCTCCCACGTGTCGCAGCACGACTTAGAGGCATAACCGCATTGAAAGCAATGTCGCAAGTGAGGTAATCTTCACACAACCCATGTAATACATAAGGGAAAGAGATACATAGTTGGCTTACAATCACCACTTCACACAAATACATGAATAAAGCATTACATCAACCAAATACATACAAGGTCTGACTACGGAACCAAAATAAAAGAAGACTACCCCAAATGCTACACAGATCCCCGATCGACCCCAACTGGGCTCCACTACTGATCAACTAGAACGAAACAACACAAAGGACAAGATCTTCATCGAAATCCTCCTTGAGCTTGGTTGCGTCACCTGCTCGGTAACATCGGCACCTGCAAGCTGGTTTTGGAAGTATCTGTGAGTCACGGGGACTCAGCAATCTCACACCCTCGCGATCAAGACTATTTAAGCTTATGGGTAAGGTAAAAGGTATGAGGTGGAGCTGCAGCAAGCGACTAGCATGTTTGGTGGCTAACATACGCAAAAGAGAGCGAGAAGAGAAGGCAAAGCACGGTCGAACAACTATGATCAAGAAGTGATCCTAGAACAACCTACGTCAAGCATAACTCCAACACCGTGTTCACTTCCCGGACTCCGCCGGAAAGAGACCATCACGGTTACACACGTGGTTGATGTATTTTAAATAAGGTCAACTTCAGGTTTTCTACAACCAGACATTAACAAATTCCCATCTGCCCATAACTGCGGGCACGGCTTTTGAAAGTTCAAATCCCTGCAGGGGTGTCCCAACTTAGCCCATCACAAGCTCTCACGGTCAACGAAGGATAAACCTTCTCCCGAGACATTCCGATCAGACTCGGCATCCCGGTTCTACAAGACAACTTCGACAAGGTAAAACAAATCCAGCAACACCGCCCGAATGTGCCGACAAATCCCGATAGGAGCTGCACATATCTCATTCTCAGGGCACAGTCAGTTGAGACATCCTACGAGTAAAACCAAACCTCAAGTGGCCCCGAGGTGGCCCTGCAGTCTACTCGGTCGGACCAACACTCAGAGGAGCACTGGCCCGGGGGGGTTAAAATAATGATGACCCTTGAGAGAGCGACTCCCAAGGGAAAAGTAGGTGGTGGTGAGGCAAAAGGTAAAACCAAGGTTGGGCATTGCTGGAGGAGTTTTACTCAAGGCGAACTATCAAGGGGTTCCCATAATAGCCCAACCGTGTAAGGAACGCAAAATCCAGGAACATAACACCGATATGACGGAAACTAGGGCGGCAAGAGTGGAACAAAACACCAGGCATAAGGCCGAGCCTTCCACCCTTTACCAAGTATATAGATGCATTAATTAAATAAGATATATTGTGATATCCCAACAAGTAAACATGTTCCAACAAGGAACAACACCTCCATGTTCCAACAAGGAACAAACTACAAATCTTCACCTGCAACTAACAACGCTATAAGAGGGGCTGAGCAAAGCGGTAACATAGCCAATCAATGGTTTGCTAGGACAAGGTGGGCTAGAGGCTTGGTTCAACAATATGGGAGGCACAATAAAGCAAGTGGTAGGTATCGCAGCATAGGCATAGCAAAAGAGTGAGCATCTAGCAAGCAAAGATAGAAGTGATTTCGAGGGTATGATCATCTTGCCTGAAATCCCGCAAGGAAGAAGAAGGAGTCCATGAAGAAGACAAATGGACGTAGTCGAACGAATCCTCACAACACGACGTTACCGGAAACAACCCGAAGAAGCAACACCGGAAGGAAGCAAACAACATAGTAAACAACCATCACATAATCAAGGCATGATGCACAATCAAGTATGATGCATGTCCGGTTTAAATATGCATGGCATGGCAAAGTGCACAAACAATCCTACAAATTAAGTGGAGTTCAATATGCAACTCCGTTGCATATTGATGAAACACCACATTCAAGTTGTTTAGTTCGATCTCGTTATTGTACCCAACAATATAAAATGTTATTAAAACATGTCAAGAGGTGAAGCATGAAAACTACCTATCTAGTCAAGGTTAAATGAGGCCGGAAACAACGAACAACAAATTCCGGTAAATCCCCATATGCATATTTTAGATTTGGTGTTGTTCTTCCCTAAACCATATTTTGTAGTTGTTAAACATGCAAAGCAATGTCACCATGTTGAACTAGGAAAAATTCTACCCCATTTACATATAAAGATTAATTAAAACCAAGCAACGGTTAAATAGTTATGAATTAAAACATTTTAACATGGCATAGGAGCAAAATAATGCAATCATCATTTTAAACATTTTAACATGGCAAGAAATTGGCATATTATTAATCTACACATAATTTTAAGCAAGTTTCATATATAAATTATTTTAATCCGATGCACGGTTTGAAAGTTATTATATGCATGAACAGTAGGGGGTTTTCTGCAAATCTATAAAACCTGGGATAAATAGCAGAATCTTAATACTAGGAAAAAAACACCAATGGGCCGCATCTGTCTGGCCCAACAGGAGCAGGGGCACTGGAGCCTCCCATTGGGCCAACAGGCCGGCTGAGGGTGGCGGCTGCACTGGGCCATGGCACAGGAAATGGTCCAGGCGCGGACCTGGGCATCGCTCGGCCGTCTCCCTCGAACAGGACGATGCACAGGACTTGGTCAACGGGCATGACAACACGCGGACTGCGCGCGCGGTACACCGGG
Organism: Triticum urartu; assembly: GCF_056163025.1. Classification (NCBI taxonomy): domain Eukaryota; kingdom Viridiplantae; phylum Streptophyta; class Magnoliopsida; order Poales; family Poaceae; genus Triticum; species Triticum urartu. The sequence goes on along the minus strand of NC_141876.1, from coordinate 365,508,124 downwards.
ATGACGGCAGCGGGCGCCAGACTTGACGCGAGGGATCCGGCGAGGAGGCGTCGGAGATGGCCGGATCGGGCCAGTTCATGACGGGGAGGCGAAGAGGCAGGGCCTGCTCGTGGCTGCGTCAACGCCAGCACTCAGGCGAGTCCAGCAGACAGCAGAGCGAGCGGGCGATGGCAGGATGCGACGGCTGCTCAATCCGGCGAGGACGACATGCCGGTGCGGTGGCATGGGACTTGGGTGCGCCGGCGGCGGGATCCAGGCGACGGAACAAAGGGGCGCGGGCGAGGCTCTCGTCGAGGTCTCCTAGGAAGCAGAGCAGCGGCGGGACGTAGAGGAGCAGCAGAGGGGCTCAGGGGCGTCGCGACGCGAAGCGGTGATTTGGCTGGCGACGGGGTGGCTCGAAGCGGCTGACGATGGGGATGGCGGCAGGAGAGGTTCAGGGCAGCAGCCATGGTTCCCTGCGAGGAATGACGAGACGAGGGAGAAACGGTCAGGGAGGAGCAGCGTGAGGAGGAAAGGAAGGAGAAGGCGGAGAGGGACGGCAGCCTGCTGGCCCTGGTCGCCGGCAGCAGAGCTGACGAGGCAGTGGCGCAAAGTAGTAGAAGAGGTGGGGCGCAGAGGGCTGGCCTGGAGGTCGAGGTCGGGCACGGCCAGTGCTCGGGATGAGCAGGGATCGCGGGAGGCAGGGGAGCGATCGCCCTCCTACGGTGGATCGATGCAGGGAGTGGGTTGCTCGAACAATTTGGACCGGATGGATGGGGATTCGAGAAGGCGGGTGAGTGGATCGGGAGGGATCCCGAGGAAGAAGAGGGGTGGTTGACTGGCGGCGGCGGGGATTAGGCAGGGGTGGGTCCCTAGAAATTAGGTTTTGGTCTGATTTGGAAAGAGCTGGTCTATTTATAGGGACAAAAGGAGTAGGTTTGGACCCTTCGATCGGAATTGGACGGTCGAGAAAAAAATAGGTTTGGAAGTCCAATTAACAAAACGAAGATGGTTTGTAGATGTTAGGGGATGATCCGGACCCATCGGTGAAGACTGTCCGGGTCGGGTTCGGGACAATTTTCGGGCGCATGCGAGGGGAGGTCCGCGGGCTGACGAGAGGGGTTAGGTTGGGCCTGGCGGTAGGTAGTGGACTGTGCAGAAGGGCTCGAGCTGAGAGAAGAGAAGAGAGAGAGGCCCGGCGACTGTTTCCGGAGACCGAAAACGTCCGACGTTAGACCGACTATAATGTCGCTATAGTTATCCGTTGGGCTATCAAACGAACTCCGAATGCGATGAAACTTGACATGCGGTCTATCTACACTATAATAAGGCCACACACCAACTTTCATCCCATTCTGAGAACATTTTCCGGCCACTTATAAAATATTATTTCGGACATGCCGCGGGCGCGTGCAAGTGTGGTTGGGCTCAGAACGGACAACGGACGGAACTGGGGAAACCCGGACGGATGCAAGTTTTGAAAACATGATGATGCAATGCACATGATGACATGACAAGATGCAACACGCAAGTGAATGACATGGAAACAATAGCGAATAACTGGACGACACCTGGCGCAACGGTCTCGGGGCGTCACAACACTCCACCACTACGAGAGGATCTCGTCCCGAGATCTAGAATGGCACCAGAGAGAAAAACGGGAGAGAAAGAGAAGAGGTAAAACTAAGTTGCTTCTTTGACAAACGAGTGAAACCAAAGAACGTTGCGAGGTTGAACAAATTCAAGAAAAAAAATACAACGAAGGTGAACAAAGTCAAAAACACTCCGTTAGAAAAGAGGGACAAAGAACATTGCGATAAACCTTGAGGTTGAAGGGCAAGATATATATTGAAACCACTCTGGTTAAGTCAAGATAGAGAAGGATTAAGAATGATATAATTTGGACAGCACTCCGACTGAAAATGGAAGGAATTAACAAGAACTTGACAAGATGAGAGGATACTTGATGAAATCAATAACACACTACCTCTGGAATTATTGAAAGAATGGCACAAAGGGTGAAAGTGCGTTATATCGACTAGAGGGGGGTGAATAGGCGATTTTTATGAAAGTCTTCAAAACGTGAGAGTTATGAAGACAAACAGTGAAGATTATGCCTATTACTATGCAGCGGAAGTTAGATTACACTAGGCCAGCCATGGTCATGTATTCAATAGAGTGAAAGCGCAATGACAAACAGCTTCAGTGTAATAAGGATCAGGTAGGAAGAAGTTATGAAGCCGAACAGATCATACATTCATGTTGTGAAGACAAAAGATAAAGCAAGCATACAATGGCTTCACAATGAATAACTGTAAGTGAAAGGAAGTGAAGATGAAACCAGTGACACGTTGAAGACAATGATTTGTTGGACCAGTTCCAGTTGCTGTGACAACTGTACGTCTGGTTGGAGCGGCTAGGTATTTAAACCAAAGGACACACAGTCCCGGACACCCAGTCAAGCACACTTAGTCCAAGACACCCAGTCCTCACCATTTTCTCCTTGAGCTAAGGTCACACAGACCTCGCTCAATCACTCAGGTAAGTCTTCAAGATAGACTCCCAAACCTTCACAGACTTCGTTCACTGGCAATCCACAATTTCTCTTGGATGCTCAGAACGCGACGCCTAACCGTCTGGAGGATGCACAGTCCTCAAGTGTAATAAGTCTTCAAATCACATAGACACGAAGACTTAAGTGATGCCCAATTTACTCTGGCTCTGGGTGGTTAGGGCTTTTCTCCTCACTAGGAATTTTTCTCTCAAAGGCTTCGAGGTGGGTTGCTCTCAAACGACAAAAGTCGTGCACTGAAATCTGAGCAGCCAACCGTTTATGGTTGTGGGGGGTGGACTATTTATAGCCACTTGGCAACCCGACCTGATCTGTCCGAAATGACCCTGGGTCACTAAGGAACTGACACGTGTACCAACGGTCGAATTTTGAACTCACACGGCAACTTTACTTGGGCTACAAGTAAAGCTGACTTGTCTGACTCTGGACAAGATTTTCTCTCAAAGTCTTCGCTCGAAGACATAGGATTTGAATTAGGCATCACTACAGTCATTCTGACTGGTTCTTTTGGACCCCACTTAACAGTACGGTGATTCCTATGACACAACATAAATGAAATAAAACTACGAAGGATCTAAGTCTTCGAGTTCCATAAGCTTCATAGGGAGTCTTCTCATGTCATTGTCTTCAATATGAATATCTTCATAAACCACCATTGTCTTCAATGTCTTCGTACATTTTTAGGGGTCATCTCTAGTAATAAAACCGAATCAATGAGGGACTTCTACCTGTGTTTTCCTGCAATTCTCACAAACACGTTAGTCCCTCAACTAGGTTTGTCGTCAATACTCCAAAACCAACTAGGGGTGGCACTAGATGCACTTACAATCTCCCCCTTTTTGGTGATTGATGACAAACTAGTTGAAGTTTTCAACGAGAAACATAATTTGTGAGATAGTAAAGGAATTTGTCTTCATAAGTTGCAAGGGCTCCCCCTGAAGATGTGCATATAAGTAATTTGCCTTTTGAATGCAAATGCACATGGCAGGTTGTACTTGTGGAGATCCACTTCAACTTGTGATGACAATCCACTATGCATGTGAAAGTATATGAAGATAATGACATGCATAATGGAAAATGGACGTCTGCAGTAAGAGATGAGTGCGGAATTTATCGTCGCACATGCGGAATTTATCTTCGCATAACGGAGCGACAAGCAGGTAGCAGACGGCCATCAAGGCTAAGTGTTACAACTCAAAGAAGCAAATGTAGCAAAAACGGGAGTTGTAAGCACGAAGCAAAATGTAGCAAAATATAGAGGCACCCGCCCAAAGTGACCCGCTTGAAGACTATAAACATCATGCTTCTCCCCCTTTTGTCAGTGATGACCAAAAAGGTTTGAAGACATAGAGTTTTCTACGCGTTCCCAGGCGCAGCAGGGTCAGTGGAGTTGTTTGGTGGCGGTGCAGATGAGCTTGGTGCAGATTCGACGTGTGTTGAAGCAGGTGGAGATGATATCGCGTCGTCGTCTTCTTCAATAATCCGGGCAGACACGGTGGCAGCAGAAGAAGAGAATTCTGACTCTTCAAGTGATGGTGTGCTTCGCATCACAGCTCTTCTTGGAGGCGTGGAGTCAAATTGGAATCTCTCTCTGAAGCCATCCTCTTGCAGTTCAGCTTCATTGCTCATCATGGTGAGGCCTTTCCAAGTGCGGCGACAGGTCTCGTGTGCGACAAACGCATTGTTGGTTGCCAGATTTCTGATGCGATTGACGTCTTGCATGATGCTTCTCATCTGCCGTTTGAGCCAGTCATGATGCCTATCTTGCTTTTGGTGAAGAGCCACAAGAAGCTCTCGGTCATTGAGTGCTCGAGCGCGCTTCTTGGGTCTCTTGGCAGCTGTGCTGTCAGTGGCTTCTGTTGATGCAGGGGCACGTGTGGTGCCAGCCATTGGATACACTCGGGAGAGAGCTTCAACACCTTCAATATTTTGAGTGAAGCTCTGGTGTTCTGCATTTTGAAGACTTAATGGTTGCTTGCCAGGCTCTGGATATATTACTTCGGCAGATGTGTCCACATCTGGCAAAAATATCCTATGGTTGCGGGCTGAGGGTTGATAGGAGATTGCAAAGTGAAGCTTGATCAGCCTCATAACCCAAGGAGCATAGAACTTTAATCCAAACAGTTCTGAGGCAGACGCTGCAAAGTGACGGATGAAGAGATCCTGTGCATTGAAGCATTTGCCATGTAGAATGCAGAAGATGAGAGTCTTCATTGCACCATCAATTGTCGCATATCGAGAGTGTCCCTTTACAGGCCATAGAGTCCGCCTTATGATATGATATATTGTTCTGGGCAAGAACTCTAAATCTTCAACGAAGAACCTAGTTGGATAGGGTGCATTAGGAGGCAGTGGCTTCATCATTGAGAGCATCTGACTCATATCTGGCTCAGGACGCTGAAATATGCTCTCAATTGCTTCAGCATGGAGTTGGCACCCTTCTTCAAAGAATTCGCCAGGAGTGGGAAGGCCGGTAAGCTCAATTAGGTCGAAAGCATTGGCTTCATGATGGATATTGCCTGTCATCCACTCCAGAATCCATGTCTTCGGATCTCTGTTATAGCCTTTGATATGCAAAGTGGCATAGAACTGGAGCAGAAGCTCTTCGTTCCAGTGATCTTCATCAGTGATAAATGGCAGCAAACCCACTTGCTTGAAGCAATCCAGTGCTTCTTCCAGACCAGGCAGACCAGCAATAGCTTCAACCTCAAGGCGCTTGTGAGGAAAGATGTAGCCTTGGTTGTATAGGATGCATGAATAATAGCTGCGCTGTTGATGGCTCCAGAACCTATCTGATACAATCCGTTCCCTTGAATAAGGGTTCTTGGAGCGGTCGAAAAACGTGTTATCTGCCCTGAAGCCGTTGATGTTGAAGGAACCAGGAGCTGATGCAGGACCTGGGAACCTTGGCAGTCGTGGGATCGGCTTCTGGACCTGGGGTCTGTACGCAATATGATAGTTGAATTGTGGTCCGGCAGTAGACTCAGGCACAGAATGTTCAGGAGCAGTAGCTTCATTGTCTTCTGAAGCTATTGTTGGGTTGGGCTCCACATTTGCTTCGGCGTTGTTTGTGGCAGCCTCAACATTTGCAGACTCAGGCACGTTCTCCTGGAGAAATGCTTCTTGTTGGTGTGGGGGAGTTGGAGCTTGTGGTGTCTTTGCATGCTCTTCGGCTGATGCAGCCGGAATGTCGTCAGCAGCCTGAGCCCTTGGCCCTTTGCGAAGCCTACGGAATTTGGGTGACGCTTGTGGAGTTGCTGTGGGCTGTGGCTCATCTTCCTCCTGTGGGCGATCTGCCCACGATGCATCTTGTGTGATTGGCGTCAATGGACGACCAATACTGATCAGTTCGCTTGTCTCAAGCTGAGGAAGGGCTGCATCACCTTGCACTTGTCTTGGAGACCAATTTCTTCAGCAGCGTAGGGTTCGTCTGCTGGAATGTCTTCAGTGTTGGGTTCATGCACAGTCAACTGATGATCTGCGTCAGGATAGCAGATGGAGAGGGGTTCAACTATCAAGGGCTCTGTGGGAGCAGCCCGAGATTTCTTGGTCTTGCGCTTCTTGATGATGGGTTCAGAAGGAGAGGCTTCAGAATGTTTTCTTTTCTTAGCTTCAGCCTCTGCAGTCCGTGTCTTCTTGTGCTGTGAGGCGGTTGATCGACTCTTTGGCTTCGAGCCAGTCGTTGCAGCGGGGAAGACAATCGGAGCAGTTTCTGACCTTGGCGCTTCAGGTTCAGGCACAGTGGCCTTCTTTTTCTTCTTCGCGGCCATCCTGGGGTCAATGCCAGGACGCCCAAGTGCCTTGCGTTTCTCTGCCTCATTGTAGGCCTGCACGCAGCGATCAACCAAAGTCTTCATGCGTTCTCGCGAGCCTTGAGCTTCGGCACGCGTCTTCAGCAAGTTCTCTTTCAGCTCGTGCAACATGATCTTGAAGTTTCTCACTTCTTGCACACTGAGCTTGGCCACGTGCTTCTTGAACTGATCCTTTTCATAATCAATTTTCTGCTTCAGTTCTACAATGCGCTGGGCTATTGCAAGTTCTGAAGCAATTGCGCCTTGAAAAGCAATGCTGAGGCCTATGGGCAGCTGCAGATCGTTGAAGCTGATGTCCGGTGAAGCAAACCATTCATCGATGAAGTTGTGGATGATGGCGACATCAAACAGAGGCAGATTGTTGAAGATTTCAGCCTCCTCCTTGCTCTTGATGAGCTGCTCAAGAGCATCATCTCCAAGATCTTCATCGCTTGAGAGATCAATGGCTTCGCAGCGCAGAATGTCAGCAGCTGTGAGCTCTTTGCCTGTGTGTGGCTGAGGCTTCTTGGCTTCTTGGGGCTTGGACACTCGTGATAAGCCTTCTGACTGCATACTGGCTTCAGGAGGTGCAGTTGCTAAAGGCTTCACTCTTGCGATCTTGGGAGAAGCGGCTGGCTTTGAAGCTTTTGGCTTCTTCTGCTTTGGCTTCGGCGCAGCAGGGGCGTCATCTGACTCAGTATCTGCTGGAGGGTCATTCACAGCAGTCCCTTGGACTAGGATGCGAGTGATGAGGACTGCAAGATTGGCATACGGCCCGATGATATTGGGATCGGCGTTGCGTGTGCCATCTGCCCTTGGTGAGGAGGGACCAGGGTTGAAGTCAAGCCCAAATTTCTTCTTGTTTATCTTCGCTGACTGTTGTGCAAACTGAAAGTTGCGCTTGAAGAGATTATCATCGCGGCACCAGAGAAGTGATGACGGATGTGCCTCAGCTGGCTGTGGTCCTCTCACCATGCATGGATAGAAGCCTTGAGCAATGGCTTCGACTCTGGACCTGGGTACGAGATTTTTGTATAGTACGTCTCCCCACGGTCTCTTGATGGCGCACTTCTCCGCATATTCCTGAGTGACGAAGCGGTAGTGGAACCATTGCTTTGCCCAATATCTTCGAATCCATTGGATTCGTGTCTTGCGCAGACCATAGCTTTCTTCAGGATCAGTTTTGTACATCTCTGCCAATTCATCAGGCAGATCTTTGGACGTTTCACCACGTCGCTGTCTGCCTCCCTTCCTTGCTGCTGTTTCTGAAGCCATGAATAACTTGGAAGGCTTCAAGATGTTCAAAGGCTTCAAAGGCTTCCTTTTGCAAGAACTGGCTTCAGGAGAGTTGATGTGATGCTGCAAGTACTCTGCAAATGAATGCAGACTATGAAAACCAAAGGATTCTCCCACGGACATGTACCTGTGACAGCATTAAGGTGCGAGGGAAGGGGAAGAGGTCATATGCATTCTCAGAAGATTTTGAAGATAAATCGGTTTAGAAGACATAGACCTCATTGTGCGAAGACATTCACTCACAGATAAGAAGTTGGTTCCAGATTTGTACGAACCCACAGATCAGTACAAGTGAGGAATCTAACTACCTTATGAAGCACAAGTGAATATACTAGGCATGTCATGAGATGTAGCGAGATAACTAACTGATGTGAAGAGAAACTCCTTATGGCAGAAAGTGACTGAGCTATGGGATCAAAAGAGGCTGTAAAAAGAGGTTTTATTTACCACACTTGGAACTGCTAGACGAAGTGAGAGTTGAGGCCGAGCAGTTCGATCCTCCGTGCCCTAACTTAGCGACGGAAGACACCTACGGCGACGGCGGAGAGAGCGATGTCCGCTGTCGGCGTGAAAACGGCGTCGGAGAGGTTGCAGCAGTGAAGCGCTTCATCGCCGGCGTCGTCGAGTGCTAGCGGTGGCGCTAGGGTTCGTGCGAGGGTGGAAGAAGGAGATAATGACCGCAGTGAATCGTGTATTTATAGGGATAGAGGCGGCACTGCGCTATTACGTAGGTACCCCTGGCGGTCCGCATTTGAGGCACGCGTGGCCAGTTAGAGGAAGATTGGGATTTGTTCCAGGTCCCACGCACGCCTAAATTGTTGGGCGGTCGTTCCTGCTTCTCCGGATCTTATGTGGAGGAATGAGCATTAAAAACGGACTTTTATGGTTGTCACTATGTCTTCAGCTGACAAGGACACAGTGAAGACATTTGACAGTTTCAACAGAATGCATATGACTTGGAGAGATAGAGTTTGAGATAGAAAGCATAGAGAGGTTAGGGTCTGATCACATTCACTTAGTTCAAAAGATTCAACCAAGAAGACATAGCTATAAGTGAATGCTGTAGAGGACAGAACATCAGTACATATATATCCATATAATCAACGCAGTGAAGATAATCATGAAGACATACTGAGAATGAAGCCAAACCAATTGTGAAGACATTGAGAGGTAACGCCATGAGAGAAACACTTCAAAATGGAACGTTTGGTGGTGGCGTTACCCACCGTATAGGAAGTATTAGACCCAGACACGGCGCACAATTATCGTGGCACTCCGAAGTCAAATTCCACATTAATGTATTCACACTTAGAATGTATGTCTTCATTGTTTGAAGATATATGCTACTTCGTGTGTTGCACATCTAAGTCATCAATATGCTTAAGTGTTAGGATGTGTGCCTGATCACAGGACATTTGAGGATTCCAAGATATTTAGCTCACACCGTAACTTGCAAAATCTCTTCTCATCCAAGGGCTTGGTGAAGATATCTGCCAATTGCTCTTCAGTGTTGACGTGTATGATATCAATGTCTTCCTTCACAACATGATCTCTTAGAAAGTGATGACGAATTTCAATGTGCTTTGTCTTCGAGTGCTGAACTGGGTTGTTGGCAATCTTGATGGTGCTTTCGTTGTCGCAGTAAAGTGGCACTTGCTTCAGATGAATGCCATAATCCTTGAGTGTTTGCTTCATCCACAGAAGCTGAGCGCAGCAAGATCTAGCAGCAATGTATTCAGATTCAGCAGTGGAGAGTGATACACAGTTCTGCTTCTTTAAAGACCAATATACAAGTGATCGTCCCAGAAAGTGAGGGGCGTCATCTGACTCAGTATCTGCTGGAGGGTCATTCACAGCAGTCCCTTGGACTAGGATGCGAGTGATGAGGACTGCAAGATTGGCATACGGCCCGATGATATTGGGATCGGCGTTGCGTGTGCCATCTGCCCTTGGTGAGGAGGGACCAGGGTTGAAGTCAAGCCCAAATTTCTTCTTGTTTATCTTCGCTGACTGTTGTGCAAACTGAAAGTTGCGCTTGAAGAGATTATCATCGCGGCACCAGAGAAGTGATGACGGATGTGCCTCAGCTGGCTGTGGTCCTCTCACCATGCATGGATAGAAGCCTTGAGCAATGGCTTCGACTCTGGACCTGGGTACGAGATTTTTGTATAGTACGTCTCCCCACGGTCTCTTGATGGCGCACTTCTCCGCATATTCCTGAGTGACGAAGCGGTAGTGGAACCATTGCTTTGCCCAATATCTTCGAATCCATTGGATTCGTGTCTTGCGCAGACCATAGCTTTCTTCAGGATCAGTTTTGTACATCTCTGCCAATTCATCAGGCAGATCTTTGGACGTTTCACCACGTCGCTGTCTGCCTCCCTTCCTTGCTGCTGTTTCTGAAGCCATGAATAACTTGGAAGGCTTCAAGATGTTCAAAGGCTTCAAAGGCTTCCTTTTGCAAGAACTGGCTTCAGGAGAGTTGATGTGATGCTGCAAGTACTCTGCAAATGAATGCAGACTATGAAAACCAAAGGATTCTCCCACGGACATGTACCTGTGACAGCATTAAGGTGCGAGGGAAGGGGAAGAGGTCATATGCATTCTCAGAAGATTTTGAAGATAAATCGGTTTAGAAGACATAGACCTCATTGTGCGAAGACATTCACTCACAGATAAGAAGTTGGTTCCAGATTTGTACGAACCCACAGATCAGTACAAGTGAGGAATCTAACTACCTTATGAAGCACAAGTGAATATACTAGGCATGTCATGAGATGTAGCGAGATAACTAACTGATGTGAAGAGAAACTCCTTATGGCAGAAAGTGACTGAGCTATGGGATCAAAAGAGGCTGTAAAAAGAGGTTTTATTTACCACACTTGGAACTGCTAGACGAAGTGAGAGTTGAGGCCGAGCAGTTCGATCCTCCGTGCCCTAACTTAGCGACGGAAGACACCTACGGCGACGGCGGAGAGAGCGATGTCCGCTGTCGGCGTGAAAACGGCGTCGGAGAGGTTGCAGCAGTGAAGCGCTTCATCGCCGGCGTCGTCGAGTGCTAGCGGTGGCGCTAGGGTTCGTGCGAGGGTGGAAGAAGGAGATAATGACCGCAGTGAATCGTGTATTTATAGGGATAGAGGCGGCACTGCGCTATTACGTAGGTACCCCTGGCGGTCCGCATTTGAGGCACGCGTGGCCAGTTAGAGGAAGATTGGGATTTGTTCCAGGTCCCACGCACGCCTAAATTGTTGGGCGGTCGTTCCTGCTTCTCCGGATCTTATGTGGAGGAATGAGCATTAAAAACGGACTTTTATGGTTGTCACTATGTCTTCAGCTGACAAGGACACAGTGAAGACATTTGACAGTTTCAACAGAATGCATATGACTTGGAGAGATAGAGTTTGAGATAGAAAGCATAGAGAGGTTAGGGTCTGATCACATTCACTTAGTTCAAAAGATTCAACCAAGAAGACATAGCTATAAGTGAATGCTGTAGAGGACAGAACATCAGTACATATATATCCATATAATCAACGCAGTGAAGATAATCATGAAGACATACTGAGAATGAAGCCAAACCAATTGTGAAGACATTGAGAGGTAACGCCATGAGAGAAACACTTCAAAATGGAACGTTTGGTGGTGGCGTTACCCACCGTATAGGAAGTATTAGACCCAGACACGGCGCACAATTATCGTGGCACTCCGAAGTCAAATTCCACATTAATGTATTCACACTTAGAATGTATGTCTTCATTGTTTGAAGATATATGCTACTTCGTGTGTTGCACATCTAAGTCATCAATATGCTTAAGTGTTAGGATGTGTGCCTGATCACAGGACATTTGAGGATTCCAAGATATTTAGCTCACACCGTAACTTGCAAAATCTCTTCTCATCCAAGGGCTTGGTGAAGATATCTGCCAATTGCTCTTCAGTGTTGACGTGTATGATATCAATGTCTTCCTTCACAACATGATCTCTTAGAAAGTGATGACGAATTTCAATGTGCTTTGTCTTCGAGTGCTGAACTGGGTTGTTGGCAATCTTGATGGTGCTTTTGTTGTCGCAGTAAAGTGGCACTTGCTTCAGATGAATGCCATAATCCTTGAGTGTTTGCTTCATCCACAGAAGCTGAGCGCAGCAAGATCTAGCAGCAATGTATTCAGATTCAGCAGTGGAGAGTGATACACAGTTCTGCTTCTTTAAAGACCAATATACAAGTGATCGTCCCAGAAAGTGACATGTGCCTGATGTAGACTTGCGATCAACTTTGTCACCAGCATAATCAGCATCCGAAAATCCAACCAAATCAAACTCTGAGCCCTTTGGATACCATAATCCTAGAGTTGGGGTGTGAGCCAAATATCGAAGAATTCGCTTCACAGCTAAGTGATGCGACTCCTTTGGTGTCGCTTGAAATCGAGCACACATGCAAACACTAAGCATGATATCTGGCCTAGATGCACATAAATAAAGCAAAGACCCAATCATGGAGCGGTATACCTTTTGATCGAACTCTTTACCATTATCGTCGGGACCCAGATGATGCTTGGCTGGCATTGGTGTTGTGAAGCCTTTGCAGTCTTGCATACCGAACTTCTTCAGGCACTCTTTACGATATTTCTCTTGAGATATGAAGATGCCGTTGCGTTGTTGCCGTATTTGAAGACCGAGGAAGAACTTCAGCTCCCCCATCATGGACATCTGATATTGCTCTTGCATCATATATCCAAACTCTTCACTATACTTCTGATTGGTGCAGCCGAAGATAATGTCATCCACATATATTTGGCACACAAACAGTTCACCATCATATGTCTTCGTGAAAAGAGTGGGATCCAGGGAACCAGGTATGAAGCCTTTGCTTTTCAGAAAGTACTTGAGTGTATCATACCAGGCCCTAGGGGCTTGTTTGAGGCCATACAGTGCCTTGTTGAGCTTGTAAACCATATCAGGATGTTTTGGATTTTCAAAGCCAGGTGGTTGTGCAACATACACTTCTTCTTCAATCTTGCCATTGAGAAAGGCACTTTTCACATCCATCTGATAGAGAAGTATGTTATGATGACTTGCATAGGCCAGCAGTATGCGTATGGCTTCAAGCCTAGCCACAGGAGCAAATGTTTCATCGAAGTCAATGCCCTCCACTTGAGTATATCCTTGAGCAACGAGACGAGCTTTGTTTCTGACAACTTGACCATGCTCATCTTGCTTGTTGCGGTATATCCATTTGGTGCCTATTATGTTGTGCTTCCATGGATCAGGACGCTTAACCAGTTCCCATACATTATTCAGCTCAAACTGTTGAAGCTCTTCTTGCATAGCTTGAATCCATTCAGGTTCCATGAAGGCTTCTTCAACTTTCTTGGGTTCTGATATTGAGACGAATGCGAAATGCCCATAGAAGTTTGTTAGCTAAGTTGCCCTTGAACGAGTGAGTGGACCAGGTGCATTGATGCTGTCAAGTATTTTGTCAATTTGTACTTCATTTGCAACACGAGGGTGTGTGGGGCGAAGACTTTGCTCTTGTTGATCTATGTGGTCATTTGAAGGTATATCTTCAGGCTGAGCATTGTCTTCATGTGGATCAGGTGCTGAGATGATAAGTTCTTCTTCAGGATGAGCTTCAGAAGGTACAATTTCTCCAGTTCCCATAAGCTTGATTGATTCATTTGCTGGAACTTCATCTAGCACATTTGGCAATTGCTCTCTTTGTGATCCATTGGTTTCATCAAATCGCACATCCACTGTTTCAACCACTTTGTAGTGGAAGAGATTGAAGACTCTGTAGGAGTGCGAATCCTTTCCATATCCAAGCATGAAGCCTTCATGTGCTTTTGGTGCAAACTTTGAGGTGTGGTGTGGGTCCTTGATCCAGCATTTTGCGCCAAATACTCTGAAGTAACTGACATTTGGCTTCTTGCCAGTTAGGAGTTCATAAGATGTCTTGTTCAGAAGCTTGTGAAGATAAACACGATTGATTGTATGGCATGCAGTATCAATGGCTTCAGTCCAGAATTTTCTTGGAGTCTTGTATTCATCTAGCATTGTTCTGGCCATCTCAATGAGTGTTCTGTTCTTGCGTTCGACGACGCCATTCTGCTGTGGCGTGTATGGAGCTGAGAATTCATGTGTGATGCCCAAGGTATCCAGATATGTATCAAGGCCAGTGTTCTTGAATTCAGTGCCATTGTCACTTCTGATGTGCTTTATCTTGGCGCCAAAATTGTTCATAGCTCGATTTGCGAAGTGTCTGAAGACATCCTGCACTTCAGTCTTGTAAAGGATTATGTGCACCCAAGTATATCTAGAATAATCATCAACAATTACGAAGCCATAGAGGCATGCAGAAGTAGTAAAAGTTGAGTAGTGAGTGGGACCGAAAAGATCCATGTGAAGAAGTTCGAAGGGTTGAGTAGTGGTCATGATTGTCTTTGAAGGATGTTTTGCCCTTGTCATCTTCCCTGCTTCACAGGCACCGCATAAGTGATCTTTCTTGAACTTGACGCCCTTGATGCCTATGACGTGCTTTTTCTTCGCAAGGGTGTGGAGGTTCCTCATGCCAGCATGCCCAAGCCTTCGATGCCAAAGCCAGCATTCTGAAGCTTTTGCAAGAAGACATACTGCAAGTTGTGGTCCTGCTGAGAAATCTACCACATACAAATCACCTTTCCTATACCCTTCAAACACTAGAGATTTGTCAGATTCCATTAGCACTAGGCAGTGATATTTGCCAAACATTACAATCATATTCAAATCGCAAAGCATTGAGACAGACATTAAGTTGAAGCCAAGGGATTCAACAAGCATGACTTTATCCATGTGTTGATCCTTTGAGATTGCAACTCTACCTAGACCCAATACCTTACTTTTACCAGTGTCAGCGAATGTAATGTGGCTCTTGTCGGATGGACGTAAAGTTGAGTCCATAAGAAGGCTTCTTCTGCCAGTCATGTGATTTGTACACCCACTGTCAATAATCCATTCTGAAGACTTTGAAGTCGCTGGTGTCGTACCCTACAGTGCAGTTAGGGGGATAGGCTTCACGAAGAGTGTTGTGAAGCATAAACATTTGACGAACCAGTGGGTTATGAAAACTTAGATCCAGATTAGGACTAATGGGGAGAGTAGCATGCGATTCAGGAACGAAGTACATAATGATGCCATTTGGGCAGTTTATCTTGCGCCCCACAAGATTTTTATGGTCCCCAGCAATAGCATCAGAAGATTTTGTTTTTGTGCTGGAGACCTTTCCCTGCAAAAGAGAGTTAAGCTTTCTTAACCACCCACATCTTCAAGGGTGGCTTAGAAGCTATGAGTCTAAGTGCAGCATCTGAGAATTTTGGCTTTAAAGCCTTAGCAAACAGTCTAGCAGGGGGACAATAATACTCATAGGCATAAGCAGAATAATTTTTGGTCATATGAATATGACGGTTCGATGAATCGCTCTCATATTCATATGCCTGAGTATGGTTTCCCTGCAAAACATTTGCGTTAGTGTGACTCAGGTGAGTCCTCTGTCTGTATGAAGCCTTTGGACCGAGGTTTGTCTTCTTCAAGTGAGGTGTCATGAAGACATTCACAGGAAGATTTTCCAGACATGTTTTCGGAACCCAGATCTTCTTCATAGGCGGTCCATTTCTGCAGTTAGTACCAATGTACCTGGCAAACACTTCACCATTCTGATTCTTAAACAGTTTATAGTTTGCATCAAAGGATTCATCAATGATAATTGGGTTAGCACAAGTGAAGCCAGATAAATTGGATGGATCTGCTGAAAGTTCCTTTGCAGCAACCCATGTAGTTTTGGGGTACTGCTCAGGTTTCCAGTAAGAGCCATCTGCATTGATTTTCCTCACGAACCCAACACCCTCTTTCCTAGGGTTTTGGTTCAGAATCTGCTTCTTAAGGACATCACATAATGTTTGATGCCCTTTCAGACTTTTGTACATCCCTGTTTCAAGCAATGTCTTCAACCTAGCATTCTCATCAGCAATAGCAGTGGTATCCTCAGCAGAGGGGTTAGTTGCCACATCAACAGTTGAAGATATTGGAACAGTAGTAGCAGTGGAACATTCAGCAACAGAATTAGCATTATTACACTCAATGCATTTAAGACATGGTGGTTCAAATCCTTCTTGAGCGGGACTGATCTGTTCGGCGCGAAGTGACTCGTTTTCCTTTTGAAGATCTTCATGAGCCACCCTCAATTTCTCAAGTTCTTGCTTCCTTTGAAGATAGTCATAGGAAAGCTTTTCATGAGTTGTTGAGAGAGTATCATGACGATCTTCAAGTTCCTGATACTTAACATGAAGGTTTTTTATGTCTTCAATTAAGGATTCAGATCGAGTCATTTCAGCACCCAACAGATCATCGCTTCTGTCTAACAGTTTTTGAATATGTTCCATAGCTTTCTGTTGTTCAGTTGCAATTTTAGCAAGTGTTTTGTAGCTAGGTTTTGAATCACATTCAGAGTCATCGTCACTAGATGTTTCATAGCGAGTGGTGCGTGTGTTTACCTTGGCACCGCGTGCCATGAAGCAGTAGGTAGGAGTGGAGTCGTTCTTGTCATTTGCGTCGGTGTCGGTGATGCAGTTATTGTCTTCAGTGTTGAAGATGGACTTGGCGACGTATGCTGTAGCCAGACTCGCAATGCTAGAATCAGACTCCTCCTCAGACTCCACCTCTGCCTCCTCAGATGCGGACTCCTCTTCTGAATCCATCTCCTTTCCAACAAACGCACGTGCCTTGCCAGATGAGCTCTTCTTGTGTGATGAAGACTTTGATGAAGACTTGGAAGAAGACTTTGAGTGTTTCTTCTTCTTCTTGTCGTCAGAATCATATTCCTTGCTCTTCTTCTTCCTTCTGTTCTCATTGTCCCACTGTGGACACTCACAGATGAAGTGCCCAGTTTTCTTGCACTTGTGACATGTTTTCTTCTTGTAGTCATGAGCAGAAGCTTCATCATTCCTTGAGCTTGATCGTGAAGATTTTCTGAAGCCTTTCTTCTTGGTGAATTTTTGAAACTTCTTCACTAGCATTGCAAGTTCTCTTCCAATGTCTTCAGGATCATCAGAACTGCAGTCAGATTCTTCTTCAGATGAGGAGACAGCTTTTGCCTTCAAGGCACGAGTTCGCCCATAGTTTGGACCGTAGATATCTCTTTTCTCAGAAAGCTGAAACTCATGTGTGTTGAGCCTCTCAAGTATGTCAGACGGATCGAGTGTCTTGAAATCAGGACGTTCTTGAATCATCAGGGCCAGAATGTCAAACGAACTATCAAGTGATCTCAGCAGCGTCTTGACGATTTCATGTTTGGTGATCTCAGTAGCGCCGAGGGCTTGAAGCTCATTTGTGATGTCAGTGAGCCGATCAAAGGTGTGCTGGACATTCTCATTGTCATTTCGTTTGAAGCGGTTGAAGAGATTGCGAAGGACACTGATTCTTTGATCTCTCTGGGTTGATATGCCTTCATTAACTTTGGAGAGCCAGTCCCAGACCAGTTTGGATGTCTTCAAGGCACTCACACGGCCATACTGTCCTTTGGTCAGATGACCACAGATGATATTCTTGGCAGTAGAGTCCAGTTGAACGAACTTCTTGACATCAGCAGCAGTGACACCTTCTCCAGCCTTGGGAACGCCGTTTTCGACGACATACCATAGGTCGACGTCAATGGCTTCAAGATGCATGCGCATCTTATTCTTCCAGTAGGGATATTCAGTTCCATCGAAGACGGGGCAAGCAGCGGAGACTTTGATTATCCCTGCAGTCGACATAGCTAAAACTCCAGGTGGTTAAACCGAATCACACAGAACAAGGGAGCACCTTGCTCTGATACCAATTGAAAGTGCGTTATATCGACTAGAGGGGGGGTGAATAGGCGACTTTTATGAAAGTCTTCAAAACGTGAGAGTTATGAAGACAAACAGTGAAGATTATGCCTATTACTATGCAGCGGAAGTTAGATTACACTAGGCCAGCCATGGTCATGTATTCAATAGAGTGAAGCGCAATGACAAACAGCTTCAGTGTAATAAGGATCAGGTAGGAAGAAGTGATGAAGCCGAACAGATCATACATTCATGTTGTGAAGACAAAAGATAAAGCAAGCATGCAATGGCTTCACAATGAATAACTGTAAGTGAAAGGAAGTGAAGGTGAAACCAGTGACACGTTGAAGACAATGATTTGTTGGACCAGTTCCAGTTGCTGTGACAACTGTACGTCTGGTTGGAGCGGCTAGGTATTTAAACCAAAGGACACACAGTCCCGGACACCCAGTCAAGGACACTTAGTCCAAGACACCCAGTCCTCACCGTTTTCTCCTTGAGCTAAGGTCACACAGACCTCGCTCAATCACTCAGGTAAGTCTTCAAGGTAGACTCCCAAACCTTCACAGACTTCGTTCACTGGCAATCCACAATTTCTCTTGGATGCTCAGAACGCGACGCCTAACCGTCTGGAGGATGCACAGTCCTCAAGTGTAATAAGTCTTCAAATCACACAGACACGAAGACTTAAGTGATGCCCAATTTACTCTGGCTCTGGGTGGTTAGGGCTTTTCTCCTCACTAGGAATTTTTCTCTCAAAGGCTTCGAGGTGGGTTGCTCTCAAACGACAAAAGCCGTGCACTGAAATCTGAGCAGCCAACCGTTTATGGTTGTGGGGGGTGGACTATTTATAGCCACTTGGCAACCCGACCTGATCTGTCCGAAATGACCCTGGGTCACTAAGGAACTGACACGTGTACCAACGGTCGAATTTTGAACTCACACGGCAACTTTACTTGGGCTACAAGTAAAGCTGACTTGTCTGACTCTGGACAAGATTTTCTCTCAAAGTCTTCGCTCGAAGACATAGGATTTGAATTAGGCATCACTACAGTCATTCTGACTGGTTCTTTTGGACCCCACTTAACAGTACGGTGATTCCTATGACACAACATAAATGAAATAAAACTACGAAGGATCTAAGTCTTCGAGTTCCATAAGCTTCATAGAGAGTCTTCTCATGTCATTGTCTTCAATATGAATATCTTCATAAACCACCATTGTCTTCAATGTCTTCGTACATTTTTAGGGGTCATCTCTGGTAATAAAACCGAATCAATGAGGGACTTCTACCTGTGTTTTCCTGCAATTCTCACAAACACGTTAGTCCCTCAACTTGGTTTGTCGTCAATACTCCAAAACCAACTAGGGGTGGCACTAGATGCACTTACAAAGGGTAAGAACGATTTCAGACGGCACTCCGGTTGAGAAGGGAGTCCAAAACTTGACAAAATGGGAAGAACTTGAAAAGAGGGCATGGCACTCCGGTTAAATGGGATAAGCAAGGAAAGAACATGATCTTCACAATCCGAGACAATGAGTGAAGAGAGCAACATCACAAAGCTTCCGGAACAAAAGAATAGAATACAGATAATTTAAATAAAAGAATGGAGAAGAAAATGGCAACTTCTGTCACAATAGAGTTTGAGAAGGCATTCTGAGGAGAAGGGTCGAACGGAGTTGTTGGAACACCAACAACAAAAAGAATAAGCTTGATATGGTCTTAAGGAATACATCTCAAAATTATGAGGTGACAACCTGCCACTCACGGGAAAAAGAATTGGATTGATAAGAACAAATAGACGAGAAGCTATCTCACCGGGAGGATAAATGAAGAACTTGGATCATTTATAAGCACCGTAAATAGCAACAATCCTTAGGGAAAGCTTTAGGTGAAATATAACCCAAGATAGCTCCAATGAAGAGGTTGATGGATTTAAAATACCCCATTCTTAACAACCTATGAATCATGAAGCATGAACTCAACTTATCAAGAATGACATAATACCATCTCAAGAAGATAAGAGAGAACAAATGCACTCCAGATTGCAAGAAGAAGAAATCTTGAGCTTCTTAGAAGAAAATCTCGATGAAAAACTTGGAGAAGGAATTAAATCCTTGATGAACCATCATGTAGAGCCTCCATGAAGAACTCCGGTAACAACAGGATGATCGAACAAAAGGGAGAGAAAAGAAAAGAAAAAAAAGTTGAAAACACAAGGTGAAACCTTGTAATGATTTAGATGGATCTCCGTGGTGATATAATTGCGAGAGGTAGGAACTCCGGGAAAATAGAAGATGAAACAATTGAGATCAAGAATTTGATGAACCTCCGGAATAAGGAATTAATCACTTGGATGGAACAAGAATAAGAATTATGTTATGCGTATCCTTCACCAATTTGAATTGATGACAAACAATGGATTTGACATATTACTTGTTCTCGTAGAAAGGATTAAGATAGATATAGCGTAAACTTGAGAAGGTCTTCCACGAACCACCGGTAGGATGAAACAACGAAAGAATGGATAGGATAAACGAATGACGAGAAGTCTTGAATGAACCACCGTAAGAATTGGCAACGAATAACTAGATGTTATAGCATGGAAGAAAAATCCTGAACAGCCACCGTAAGAATTGGAAATGACCGAAGGGAAGATAAAGAAACACCAAGAAGAATTAAGCAAATGAACGAAGATGATTGAGAGAATTTAGATACATGAGAACGAAGAGATCACGAGCTGATAAGAGAATACTTGAATGATGCACCGATAAGATTTGGAGAACCACAGCTGAAAGCTGAGAATGAATAAATCTTAGATCATGGGCTCCGGATGATCAAACTGAGAAGACTCTTGAATTTGCTCTGGATAGGTGAAAAGAATTCCCACAATCAAAAATAATAATAAGAGGATGGCAACAAGCTAGAATCACGAATCTTGAAGAGAATGTAGTCGTATTGAGAGAAAAATCTTCTTGTCTTCAAATTTTTGAATTACGACGAGAAATACCACCATGCATTATTGAGATCCTTCGGAATAAAGAAGAATAGAAAATTTGAACCAACAATGAAAAGAATTTGAAAGATCTTGGAGAAAAACATAAGATTGATGACAATCATTCTTACGTCAAACTTCGAAAATAAAATTTGAGGATAGCTCCAGGAAAATAACAAGAGTAAGGTAAGATCCTGGAAAAAGTCCTGTGGGTTAGGGCCCACTCAAAAGAAAACACCGTAGAACGATTACTTGAAAAGGAGATTGCAACGGTTGAATTAAATGGCTTGAATGAGATAACATCCTCGAGAGAGCTTGAATGAATGTAGAGTGGAAACACGAATCTTTGAGATATCTCCAGCACTCCGGAACAATTAAATAGCGAGAAGTGAATTATTATGAGGTGCACCAGCATAAGAAAAGCATTGGAACAAGGAAAAGATATGATTAATAAAGCTTGACTTGAAACCACCGGAGATGAAAAGAATGAAGAATGACGAACTTGAAGCTCCATTAGAATCTTCATGAGAATCACCGGATAAGAACATTGACGGAAAAGAATGGAGAGACTTCACATGAATAAAAGGATACTTGATTAAGAAATCCGAGTCCTTGAGGAAAAAGGGTGGGTGGGCGGGAAAAAACAAAGGCAACTCGGAGACGGATGAAACAAACAGCGTTGATAAGAACTAATACTTGATCTTGCGAATGTTGAAGTGATCGGATCCACTTGAAGAGAAACACGCCAGTGAAAAAGGATTGACATGACAATCTTGATTATCAAGAAGGATTAGTATTCACATCAGAGTATGAGAACACCATTTGGGAAGGTATGGAATCAACATTTGCCTTCGAAGCAACTCGAATACCACAACTCAAAACAAAACAAAGGATTGGCTTGCAGAATAAGCCAGAACAAACATATGATTGAGATTTCGTCCGAAGTTTTCGTGGTGGGGCCTACACGGGCTCGATCATACAGCACCATCATCTACAAGGCAGTGCACATGACATACGAAGCGTCCCTGAGTCGGCATAGCCAAGGGCTCTTTAAGACACAACGAGACCACTGTAAAACCAACCATGAATAGGCGGACCACTAGACGTCGAACCCCAATTTCATATCATACATCTGTCGGAAAGATATCCTAAGAGCTACTTGAATTCCCACTTATAAACTCCTGAAATTTTCCGGTTATGCAATCAGGTGTTGGGGATACAGGGGAAGCATAATATCTCACCCAAACTAGCAAATCCTACATCCAGATGTATCCATCCTTCAACACATAACCTAGAAACCTTCAGAAATCGTCTACCTCAACCTTCGAAAAGCATCCGTTATACAAGTTATGGCAATACTCCCGAACTCCCGCCCCAGTACTGGGTGGCATCGAGGTTATCTCACCAACAACTTCATAAAAGAGATTTTCGATGTCGGCGAAACTAAACTCAGGTATACCAGAACTGCAACGATAAAATTGTGACGACAACACCTCGGAGCTCAACTCCCCGGGACACTGCCACAACCCCTAAATGTCAGGAGGCACCAAGAACAATGTTCTTGTCACAAAACCATCGGAACGATTCCAAGATACCTGCGTGATCCTAAATTTTTTTAGTGAAATTTGAGAAGAGAAGAGTCAAAACTCTACGTTAGGATGCCTTACCAGAGCGATGAAGGGACTGGGGAGTAAAAAGAATTCCTAAACTCTCCGATATATAATTCCTAATGACTCAAAACATTTTTTTTCTAGACTCAACAACGGCTGCTAATTCGATCAAGCAGTGGGGGTTCCTAAGGTCGGGGAAGGCTCTGATTACCAACTTGTAACGCCCTCGATGAGGCTATATCTCCCACGTGTCGAAGCACGACTTAGAGGCATAACCGCATTGAAAGCAATGTCGCAAGTGAGGTAATCTTCACACAACCCATTTAATACATAAGGGAAAGAGATACATAGTTGGCTTACAATCGCCACTTCACACAAATACATGAATAAAGCATTACATCAACCAAATACATACAAGGTCCGACTACCGAA
Organism: Triticum urartu; assembly: GCF_056163025.1. NCBI lineage: Eukaryota > Viridiplantae > Streptophyta > Magnoliopsida > Poales > Poaceae > Triticum > Triticum urartu. Next base: position 365,485,612 of record NC_141876.1, on the reverse strand, counting down.
CCAAAATAAAAGAAGACTACCCCAAATGCTACACAGATCCCCGATCGACCCCAACTGGGCTCCACTACTAATCAACTCGAACGAAACAACACAAAGGACAAGATCTTCATCGAACTCCTCCTTGAGCTTGGTTGCGTCACCTGCTCGGTAACATCGGCACCCGCAAGCTGGTTTTGGAAGTATCTGTGAGTCACGGGGACTCAGCAATCTCACACCCTCGCGATCAAGACTATTTAAGCTTATGGGTAAGGTAAAAGGTATGAGGTGGAGCTGCAGCAAGCGACTAGCATGTTTGGTGGCTAACATACGCAAAAGAGAGCGAGAAGAGAAGGCAAAGCACGGTCGAACAACTATGATCAAGAAGTGATCCTAGAACAACCTACGTCAACCATAACTCCAACACCGTGTTCACTTCCCGGACTCCGTCGGAAAGAGACCATCACGGTTACACACGCGGTTGATGTATTTTAAATAAGGTCAACTTCAGGTTTTCTACAACTAGACATTGACAAATTCCCATCTGCCCATAACCGCGGACACGGCTTTCGAAAGTTCAAATCCCTGCAGGGGTGTCCCAACTTAGCCCATCACAAGATCTCACGGTCAACGAAGGATAAACCTTCTCCCGAGACATTCTGATCAGACTCGGCATCCCAGTTCTACAACACAACTCATGGTAAAACAAATCCAGCAACACCGCCGAATGTGCCGACAAATCCCAATAGGAGCTGCACATATCTCGTTCTCAGGGCACACTCATATGAGACATCCTACGAGTAAAACCAAACCTCAAGTTGCCCCGAGGTGGCCCCGCAGTCTACTCAGTCAGACCAACACTCAGAGGAGCACTGGCCCGGGGGGTTGAAATAATGATGACCCTCGAGAGAGAGACTCCCAAGGGAAAAGTAGGTGGTGGTGAGGCAAAAGGTAAAACCAAGGTTGGGCATTGCTGGAGGAGTTTTACTAAAGGCAAACTGCCAAGGGATTCCCATAATAGCCCAACCGCGTAAGGATCGCAAAATCCGGGAAACATAACACCGATATGACAGAAACTAGGGCGGCAAGAGTGGAACAAAACACCAGGCATAAGGCCAAGCCTTCCACCCTTTACCAAGTATATAGATGCATTAATTAAATAAGATATATTGTCATATCCCAACAAGTAAACATGTTCCAACAAGGAACAACACCTCCATGTTCCAACAAGGAACAAACTTCAAGTCTTCACCTGCAACTAACAATGCTATAAGAGGGGCTGAGCAAAGCGGTAACATAGCCAATCAACGGTTTGCTAGGACAAGGTGGGTTAGAGGCTTGGTTCAACAATATGGGAGGCACGATAAAGCAAGTGGTAGGTATCGCAGCATAGGCATAGCAAAAGAGCGAGCATCTAGCAAGCAAAGATAGAAGTGATTTCGAGGGTGTGATCATCTTGCCTGAAATCCCGCAAGGAAGAAGAAAGAGTCCATGAAGAAGACAAATGGACGTAGTCGAACGAATCCTCACAACACGACGTTACCGGAAACAACCCGAAGAAGCAACACCGGAAAGAAGCAAACAACATAGTAAACAACCACCACATAATCAAGGCATGATGCACAATCAAGTATGATGCATGTCCGGTTTAAATATGCATGGCATGGCAAAGTGCACAAACAATCCTACAAATTAAGTGGAGCTCAATATGCAACTCCGTTGCATATTGACGAAACACCACATTCAAGTTATTTAGTTCGATCTCGTTTATGTACCCAACAATATTAAATGTTGTTAAAACATGTCAAGAGGTGAAGCATGAAAAATACCTACCTAGTCAAGGTTAAATGAGGCCGGAAACAACGAACAACAAATTCCGGTAAATCCCCATATGCATATTTTAGATTTGGTGCTGTTCTGCCCTAAACCATATTTTGTAGTTGTTAAACATGCAAAGCAATGTCACCATGTTGAACTAGGCAAAATTCTACCCCATTTACATATAAAGATTAATTAAAACCGAGCTACGGTTAAATAGTTATGAATTAAAACATTTTAACATGGCATAGGAGCAAAATAATGCAAACATCATTTTAAACATTTTAACATGGCAAGAAATTGGCATATTATTAATCTACACATAATTTTAAGCAAGTTTCATATATAAATTATTTTAATCCGATGGATAGTTTGAAAGTTATTATATGCATGAACAGTAGGGGGTTTTCTGCAAATCTATAAAACATGGGATAAATAGCAGAATCTTAGAACTGGGAAAAAACACCAATGGGCCGCATCTGTCTGGCCCAACAGGAGCAGGGGCACAGGAGCCTCCCATTGGGCCAACAGGCCGGCTGAGGGTGGCGGCTGCACTAGGCCTTGGCACAGGAAATGGTCCAGGTGCGGACTTGGGCATCGCTCGGCCGTCTCCCTCGAACAGGACGAAGCAGAGGACTTGGTCAACGGGCATGACAACGCGCGGACTACACGCGCGGTACGCCGAGATGACGGCAGCGGGCGCCGGACTTGACGCGAGGGATCCGGCGAGGTGGAGTCGGAGATGGCCGGATCGGGCCAGTTCATGACGGGGAGGCGAAAAGGCAGGTCCGGCTCGTGGCTGCGTCAACGCCAGCACTCGGGCGAGTCCAGCAGACAGCAGAGCGAGCGGGCGATGGCAGGATGCGGCGGCTGCTCAATCCGGCGAGGACGACATGCCGGTGTGGTGGCACGGGACTTGGGTGCACCGGCGGCGGGATCCAGTCGACGGAACAGAGGGGCGCGGGCGAGGCTCTCGTCGAGGTCTCCTAGGAAGCAGAGCAGCGGCGGGACGTAGAGGAGCAGCAGAGGGGCTCAGGGGCGTCGCGACGTGAAGCGGTGACTTGGCTGGCGACGGGGTGGCTCGAAGCGGGTGATGATAGGGATGGCGGCAGGAGAGGTTCGGGGCAGCAGCCATGGTTCCCTGTGAGGAACGACGAGACAAGGGAGAAACGGTCAGGGAGGAGTAGCGTGAGGAGGGAAGGAAGGAGAAGGCGGAGATGGACGGCAGCCTGCTGGCCCTAGTCGCCGGCAGCGGAGCTGACGAGGTAGCAGCGCGAAGTAGTAGAAGAGGCGGGGCACAGAGGGCTGGCCTGGAGGTCGAGGTCGGGCACGGCCAGTGCTCGGGATGAGCAGGGATCGCGGGAGGCAGGGGAGCAATCGCCCTCCTACGGTGGATCGATGGAGGGAGTGGGTTGCTCGAAGAATTTGGACCGGATGGATGGGGATTCGAGAAGGCAGGTGAGTGGATCGGGAGGGATCCCGAGGAAGAAGAGAGGTGGTTGACTGGCGGCGGCGGGGATTGGGCAGGGGTGGATCCCTAGAAATTAGGTTTTGGTCTGATTTGGAAAGAGGTGGTCTATTTATAGGGACAAAAGGAGTAGGTTTGGACCCTTCGATCGGAATTGGACGGTCGAGAAAAAAATAGGTTTGGAAGTCCAATTAACAAAACGAAGATGGTATATAGATGTTAGGGGATGATCCGGACCCATCGGTGAAGACTGTTCGGGTTAGGTTCGGGACAATTTTCGGACGCGTGCGAGGGGAGGTCCGCGGGCTGACGAGAGGGGTTAGGTTGGGCCTGGCGGTAGGTAGTGGACTGTGCAGAAGGGCTCGAGCTTAGAGAAGAGAAGAGAGAGAGGCCCGGCGACTGTTTTTGGAGACCGAAAACGTCCGACGTTAGACCGACTATAATGTCTCTATAGTTATCTGTTGGGCTATCAAACAAACTCCGAATGCGATGAAACTTGACAGGCGGTCTATCTACACTATAATAAGGCCACACGCCAACTTTCATCCCATTCCGAGAACATTTTCCGGTCACTTATAAAATATTATTTCGGACATGCCGCGGGCGCGTGCAAGTGTGGTTGGGCTCAGAACGGACAACGGACGGAACTAGGGAAACCCGGACGGATGCAAGTTTTGAAAACATGATGATGCAATGCACATGATGACATGACAAGATGCAACACGCAAGCGAATGACATGGCAACAACAGCGAATAACTGGACGACACCTGGCGCAACGGTCTCGGGGCGTCACATCAGCGAGCCAGATCGTTGTCTTCCTTCTTCTTTTGCCCTTATGTATTTCGGGCGTTGCCGCATGTGGCTTTTTTAATTATGTTTCTAAATATGTAAGACAATTATTATCCACTGTCATCGTCGTTATATTCATCATGCTTGCTATAAGTTGCAGTCGATGCTATATAGGTTCGTCGGATCTTACATCAAGATCCGTGCAAAACTTTCTTTTTAGATTTTCATTTTTCTCTCTTAAATCTCAGTCCAGTAATGGAGACGTTGGGAGGGAGGTGCATGGCGGGTAGCGGTCAAAGGGCTCTCCTCCCAATGAGAACGCGCAGGGGTCTGATCGCACGCCTCCCGTACTCAAATAGCTACCCCGCACGGCACCTCCTGGCCAATAAAAAAATGGGACGCGTGGCCGCACGTAATTGGTAAGTCGAACGCCCATGGTTTCAATAATACTTGTGATTGCGATTTGTAACGTGACAACACTTGTTCCAAAATGACTTTGTTGATTGTTAATGTGTGGGCCTTCGCAAATCAGACAGAAAAATTACCACAACATGTTGGTGCCATGTCATGAGACCATGCCAAGTTTCATGATTTTCAGGCATGTTTTGGAATTACAGGAATTACAAAACCTAGTTTCTCAATATTTTCGGCCAAGCCACGACGCCTAGATGTTTCCATTTCACTCCCATCTCTTCCATGGGACCTAGAAATTCACCCAAGGACACACATGTGATTTTCAAACAACTTCGGTGCACTGGAGCATGTGCTTGCAGTTCAAATTTGAATTATGCACATTAAATGCCCAGAAACTCAATTAATGTATAAAAATGCCAAATGAACCCGGAATAATTCCAAAATTTAGCATGGTACTTCTATTTGGTCTAATCTGGGTGTGTAAAAAAATTAAGGCGGGAGAAGGCAGTGTACGTATGTCGTTTGGCACACGGAGGTGACACGTTCCCTCTCGGAACCACGAGCCTTCTTGAGAGAAGCTCCAGTTTGTAAGAAGCTTACACCAAAGCTTGTCCCAATTCGGACAAAAAAATTAACGCAGCATGTTGGTGCCATGTCATGACACCATGCCAAGTTTCATGATTTTCAAGCGTGTTTTGGAATTACAGGAATTAAAAAACCAAGTTTCTCAATCTTTCCGACCTAGCCACGACGCCCAGATGTTTGAATTTCACTTCTATCCCTTGCATGGGACTTAGAAATTCACCCAAGGACACACATGTGATTTTTCAAATTACTTTGGTGCACTTGAGCATGTGCTTGTAGTTCAAATTTGAATTAGCAACATTAAATGCCCGGAAACTCAATTAATGTATAAAAAAGGAGAAACGGGCCCGGAATAGTTCTAAAATTTAGCACGGTACTTCTATTTGGTCTAATCTGGTTGTGTAAAAAAATTAAGACCGGAGAAGGCACTGTGCATATGTCGTTTCGCACACGGAGGTGACACATTCCCTCTCGGAACCACGAGCCTTCTTGAGGGAAGTTCCGGTTTGCAAGAAGCTTACACCAAAGCTTGTCCCAATTCAGCCAAAAAATTACCGCTGCATGATCGTGCCATGTCATGACACCATGCCAAGTTTCATGATTTTCAGGCGTGTTTTGGAATTACAGGCATTAAAAAACCAAGTTTCGCAATCTTTTCGGCCAAGCCACGACACTTAGATGTTTGAATTTCACTCCAATCTCTTGCATGGGACCTAGAAATTCACCCAACGACACACATGTAATATTTCAAACAACTTCGGTGCACTGGAGCCTGTGCTTGTAGTTAAAATTTGAATTATGCACATTGAATGCCCAGAAACTCAATTAATGTATAAAAAAGGCGAAACAAGCCTGGAATAATTCCAAAATTTAGCACGGTACTTCTATTTGGTCTAATCTGGCTGTGTAAAACAATTAAGGTGGGAGAAGGCAGTGTACGTATGTCGTTTCGCACATGGAGGTGACACGTTCCCTCTCTGAACCACGAGCCTTCTTGAGGGAAGCTCTGGTTTGCAAGAAGCTTACACCAAAGCTAGTCCCAATTTGGCGAAAAAATTACCGCAGCATGTTGGTGCCATGTTATGAGACCATGCCAAGTTTCATGATTTTCAGGCATGTTTTGGAATTATAGGAATTAAAAAACCAAGTTTCTCAATCTTTCTGACCGAGCCACGACGCCAAGATGTTTGAATTTCACTCCCATCTCTTGCATGGGACCTAGAAATTCATCCAAGGACACAGATGTGATTTTTCAAAAAACTTTGGTGCACTAGAGCCTGTGCTTGTAGTTCAAATTTGAATTATGCACATTAAATGCCCAAGAACTCAATTAATGTATAAAAAAGGCCAAGCGAACCCGGAATAATTCCAAATTTTATCCCGGCACTTCTATTTGGTCTAATCTGGCTGTGTAAAAAAATTAAGGCGGGAGAAGGCAGTGTACGCATGTCGTTTCGCACACGGAGGTGACACGTTCCCTCTCAGAACCACGAGCGTTCTTGAGGGAAGCTCCGGTTTGCAAGAAGCCTACACCAAAGCTTGTCCCAATTCGGCCAAAAAAATTACCGCTGCATGTTGGTGCCATGTCATTAGACCATGCCAAGTTTCATGATTTCCAGTCGTGTTTTGGAATTACAGGAATTAAAAAACCAAGTTTCTCAATCTTTCCGGCCAAGCCATGACGCCTAGATGTTTGAATTTCACTCCCATCTCTTACATGGGACCTAGAAATTCACCCAAGGACACACATGTGATTTTTCAAACAACTTTGGTGCACTGGAGCACGTGCTTGTAGTTCAAATTTGAATTATGCACATTAAATGCCCAAAAACTCAATTAATGTATAAAAAGGCCAAACGAACACGGAATAATTCCAAAATGTAGCACGATACTTCTATTTGGTCTAATCTGCCTGTGTAAAACAATTAAGGCGGGAGAAGGCTGTGTACGTATGTTATTTCGCACATGGAGGTGACACGTTCCCTCTCGGAACCAGGAGCCTTCTTGAGAGAAGCTCCGGTTTGCAAGAAGCTAACACCAAAGCTTGTCCCAATTAGGCCAAAAAATTTACTGCAGCATGTTGGTGCCATGTCATGACACCATCCCAAGTTTCATGATTTTCAGCCATGTTTTGGATTTACAGGAATTAAAAAACCAAGTTTCTCAATCATTTTGGCCGAGCCACGACACCTAGATGTTTGAATTTTATTCCAATTTCTTGCATGGGACCTATAAATTCACCCAAAGACACACATGTGATTTTTCAGCAAACTTTGGTGCATTGGAGCATGTGCTTGTAGTTAAAATTTGAATTGTGCACATTAAATGCCCAGAAACTCATAAAAATGACAAACGAACCCGGAATAATTCCAAATTTAAACACGACACTCATGTACTAGTTGCATGTTCACTGTACGTAAATGTTCTAGCAATTCAAACTCCATCCTTTCCCTCTGTAGTACCATTTTTTTTTCAAAACATAATGAAAAAATCAGGTATACTACAAAGAGTTTACTAGAAAGAATTGTGTGGGAAGCGATATAAAATATCTTGGTGCACCGTCTTGTCTGGCTTATAGAAGAAACTTCGTCATCTACAGTCCACCGCCCCTGCTTGAACCACACTTGTGCGCCAGTTTCTCATGGCACCGAGCAAAATATTTTTGCCACCGTGGAAATATTTATCTCGCCGCCCCCTCCCTCCTACCAAGAGCCACATTTCCACTATTCCTCCTTTCTTTACAAGTTCAAACCTTCATTGCTCCTTACTGGCAGCTCAACCTCCTCACCGACGACCTTTCTTCTTGCAGCGCCGCCTCCTCGGCGGCCATCCTTCTTCTTGCAGCATCGCCTCCTCGCTGGGGACCCTTCTTCTTGCAGCGCCGCCTCCTCGCCGGCGACCCTTCTTCTTGCTGCGCGGCCTCCTCGTCGCCGACACTTCTTCTTGCTGCGCAGCCTCGTCGATATGATCAGGTAATCGACATCCCACCCACACCATCCTCCTCCTTTCCCGTCCCACATGCCCCGACTGATGGAGCGACACCTTCCACCGAAATCACTGCCCCCTCCTCCAATTAAGTGCCGCCCACAGCCATTTTACACGTAGTATAACGTGGAGCTGAGTAGCATGCGGCCGCACGTGCGAACGAGGTCGCTATGGCTGACATGCGTGTCAACCGCCAGATCTTGGATGAGCACCTTGTCTTCGAGGCCACCGTCGACATCGCCGCGTGGTTGTCTACCTTAAAATACAGTTCGTGATGTTTTCTCGAGGCCACCGCCAGTGCCTTCTAGTGATTTGTCCTCTGTAATGTTAATATGCAATCTGATGTCCAGTTAATAGTTTGGTCCTCTGAAATGTAATGTCAGTTAACACTTTGGTCCAACAATTGCTACATTTCGTAGTACCGTTCTCAAGCATTCTTTGTTTTGTTAACTGCCTTATCTTCTAGTACATGTTTCTATTATGCAATGTCAAGCTTAGTTAACTATTTTGGTTCATTTGGTCTGCTGTCCATTTAACTGTTTGCTTCAGTTCTACAATTTGATTGTCATTTGCTATGGGTACAATTTTGTATTGTTATGCATGTGACTCCAATCGAATTTGGTTGTACTCAATACATATTCTACTGATAGTATGGCAACTCATAGTTAACTTGATCAAGATCTTCCTTATGTGTTGTCAGGACCCCGATTCCAAGTCACATCGATCTAGCCGGTAACACCTCATATCACATTGCGGCCTCACGCATGGTATCCCATGGGTGTCGCCTTACCATGGCCCGGGACCGTTTGCGCCTTTTGGCACACGTATATGATAGTGTCGCTAGCATCCATATGACAGAGAACCCGGGCCGACATGGCTAGTCGTGAACCCAAAGCGGCACAGACCTATGGAGACAGGCATACATGAATCACATCGAGCATGTCGGTCATCAGCGAGTGAATCCGGGCTGTAGCACTGGGCTAACAGGACTCCGGGGAACCTGAGCTGTAGCAGGCTAGGCAGGACTCTGGATGTCACCGCGAGACATTTCCCCGAAGGGATAGACATAGGAACGAAGTGAAAAACATGCCGGCCAATCAAGTGTCCAGAACAGTAGTGCTGGGCTAGCAGGACTCCGGTGAACCGGGCTGTAGCGGACTACTATCGCTCAGGAAGCACTAGACTACATTTCCCCATATGAGAGGCTGCCAAGGATAAACAACTAGATTGTCGGACCCCGCTCATACCGAGCATTTCAATCATACACACAATATGCCCGATATGAGTGCATGCAACATGGCATCACGACAAAACTCTACAACTCAAGTACTTTATTTAAAGGCTCCAGAGAGCCATACATAACATGTTCATACAGGTAGGTGCTCACGTCATACAAGCATACAAGCATAAGCGGAAGTAAATAGTCTGAGTATAGACACTAGAAAGCAAGAAGGCTTCCGAAGCCTGTCTATCTACATAGGGCCCTCCATGGCCAGGATCACCACCTGGGTGGCTAGTCACTCGTCGACATCAAGGTCTATGTAGAACCCATCGGAGGGGGCAGTGTTGTCGTCTGAAAACAGTAATTAAGCAAACATGAGTACAAAGGTACTCAGCAAGTCTTACAACAGAACCTACTATACATGCTCATTCTCAAGAAGGTGGTGGAGTTATTGCAGCAAGCCAGCTTTGACTCTTGGCTAAGCTATCCTACGAGACTCCACTAGTAAAAATAGTTTTCACACACAAGTCCACTACTCACCAACACAATACTCCACCGGGGATCCTCCCTCGTCATCCTACGAGAGGGCCATCCTCGGTACTCACACTTATCTTGAGTCTTCTAGTAGTATCCATTAACTTGTCTATGAACTGTATAGGCAACCAAGTAGTCCTTTACCGCGGACGCGGCTATTCGAATAGTTTTATACCCTGCAGGGGTGTACTTCGTCACACATGTTTACACCACTTAGCGTCTGCACACGACATGTGCTCGGCAGACTTCAAGCGAAAACCGACGTGGGTGTAGACCACGACCTGACTAACCTCACAAGTCTCTAGTCCAGGTTTATCTCCTATTCAGGTTCCATCCGCAAGGAAATCCGGCAGGGGTGTCCTCAACGGCCCCAAACGATGTGTACAGGGTCCCGAGACGCCAAATGGGCGCCCGGCATACCCGGCCACAGTGTATCTACCGCGTCATAGCCCACCCCTAGGGTCAGCGCTACGCACGTCCGCCAACACATAACCTACAAACACCAGAAACTAGTTGCAACTCCTGGACAGAGGGCGAGAGGGGTCAGTAAGTCGAGCGGGGTCATATTTCAGGGCCCAATGTGTGGTAGTAGCTGAATCTTAAATCACGCATACAGATCGCAGTTCTTATGGACGGCCTCAATGAAACAACCCACCATGTACTCCTACATGGCCTCTCATCGATACCTTTACCAAAACATGTTCAACACATCCCTCACATTACCGACATAATCATTTCACTCTAGCCCATCACCCAGATGAACCAGACCTGACACAACTCTAAGCATAGCAGGCATAGCAAGGTAGGAATCACATACATGGCTCAATCAACTCCTACACATGCTAGTGGGTTTTACCTAGTTACTGTGGCAATGACAGGTCATGCAGAGGATAAGGGTTCAACTACCGTAGCACACAGCAGTTTGAATCGCGTTGTCTTAATGTAGTAAACAAGAGCAGAAGCGAGAACATGGGTTTGTATCGGAATGATCAATGCGTTGCTTGCCTGTTGTAGTGGTAGTAGGGTACTGCCCTTCAGACGGATACTCGGGGTTATCCTCGGAGGCAGAACCTACCACGAAAGACACACCGAACATAATCAACACATGACAATATGCAACAATATGATGCATGCTATGACATGGCAAAATGAATGTGTCTTGGCCTAATTCAAGCTAAAACAGAAAGGAATGAACCCATTTGAATCAAAGATTCAAATGATAGTTCATTTATCTTAGCCTTATTAGTGCATTATCTTATTTTGCTTAAACATCAAGGTTATCTTGTTTTGTCATGCATGAAACCATTACAGATGGATAGATTGAATTTTTCTGATCATTTTTCATATATAAATCTTTGCATTTGGAGCTATGGTTGATTTTCTATGATTTTTAGAAGTTTTGGCTATTTTCTGGAATTTCCTATTAAAGAATAAATCCAGTAATTGAATTAATACGTCAGCATGACATAGGTGTGACGTCAGCGGGTCAACTGGGTCGGCCAGGTCAAACCTGACTAGTGGGCCCTGTCTGTCAGTGACTCAGCTAATTAACAGAATTAAATTAACACTAATTAACTGTCAGTGGGGCCTGGGCCCACATGTCAGTGACTAAACGAATTAAAATTAGTTAAAACTAATCCTAAACTAATTAGCAGGCCGGCCCCACCTGTCATAGATTCAAGGGGGGTCAACCTGGGCCCACACGGGGGTCAAACAGGGTCAACTCGCCGGCGTCTAGCCGCCGGCGAGGCCAGACGCGGTGGAGCAGCGCGGGATTTGCACTCCGGCGACCAAAAGGACGGCGGAGACTATCTACGTGATGCAGGGAGGAAGCCGCATCGAGTGGTGGCAGTGGGTGGAGCTGGGGTGGCCGGAAATGTCGCCAGCGACGAGTTTGGCGGCGGCTGGAGCTCGGGTAAGGTTGAACTAGTCGCTAGGGGGCACGGGGAGGCGCGTGGTTTGGTGCGTTGAGCTCCTGGAGGTGCGGTAGGTCTAGTGGACAGGGTGGCGCGGCCATTGGGTGGCCGGAGCCTCGTCGGCGACTAGCTCCACGGCGGTGCATGCGGGTGAGCTACGTGCGGTCGCTATGGGGCTCGAGAGAGAGAACGGAGAGGGTGGGGAGGTGGCTGAGCTCACGGGGGTTTCGTCGAGGCAGTCGGCAAGGTCGAGGATGAGCTGATGCGGCGGGGACAGCAAAGGGGATCTCCGGAGGCCGGAGTTGAGGACGAGCTCGGTGCAGTGTCTCCGAGGCGAGCGAGCGCTCGGGGCTCGGCCTACTCGATGTAGTCGACGACGGCGGAGCTTCCTGGCATGATGAGGCAACGAATGGGCGGCGGTGGCTGCGGTGGAGTTTGTCGGCGGCGACGGCTGCGCTTGGCAGGGAGATGGGAAGAGAGCCGGAGAGGGGGAGAGGCCACGGGGAGAGTGGGAAGAAAGAGAGGGAGACGTGGGGGTCGGCATGGCACTCGTAGATGCCTCCAGGGTGTCGGCGGAAGCAGGAGGTGGCCGGCGTGTGGCCGCGGGCACCGGCCACGTGCTCCTCGTCCTCCTGGTGAGAGGAGGAGGACGACTGGCAAGAGCCAGTGGACTGGGCCGAGCCGGGTGGGCTGCGCCAGGTAAGTCCCTGTTCTTTCTCTCCTTTTCTGTTTTTTTATTTATTCTATTATTTCTGTAACTTCGGGGCTTTATTAAAAATGCCAGGGCATTACCATAAATCAAAAAATTAATCATGGCCACTGCTTAGAATATATCCAATAGCAAACATTTTAGTTTATGATTATTTGAGCATTTAAAATATTTTATAGCATTTAAATGCCAAAATTCAAATACTATAAGGATTAATCCAATGACCTTAGATGTCCTAGAAAAATGTGCACCATTTTTGTCAGGGGTTTTAACCCAAAACAAAAAGGGTGGGCTTTTTAGAAGGGCATTTCAGGTTCATTGAAAAAGTTTTTAGTAAACCCTAGTTGTTCCAGGGGGGGTGCTGGGGGTTCTGTCATCCCCATTTCAAATTTAAGAGGAATTTAAACATGATGCACACTCTAATGCTTGAACTAGCTAGGGTGTGACATGTGTGTTGCAGGGAAACAATGGGAGACACTGCGGTTTACCATCGAGGTTTCTTCAAGCAGGGTCCTTTGGCTAATAGCACATTATTGTGCAGTTGCAGGAATCATTCTAATATTTAGGTTTCCTACAATTTGGTCTTGCACATGTAGGTCCTGCTGTCAGAGGCTTAGACCCACTTTTCGACCCATTTTGCATATGGGGAAATGAGATGTCCATGAATATCAGTCAAGTCAAGAAACTCAAAAATATTGTTAGGATGAATAAACTTGCGACGAATAACAGCAATATCTTTGTTTGCACAATGAAGAATACATCAGTCAACTATAGGATGGTACCAACACTTTTACCTTGTTTTTACCCCTTGCGCCATTTCAAAATTTACAACAGCGATTTATGCATAGCTTTGTTTTCAGTACTTTTCAAAGCAGTTCACTAATGATTACCTCTCAAACCACTCGCATGGTCAAGAGGCGAGGAAGGTATTCATTCAACACCGACGGTACAATATTGAATTCTTGCTGAAGAGGACGAAGGTTGGGCGGGCAATTATCCATAGTCACTGGCCTAAAGTTGCAAGGACATTCAAGATCGCTGAAGGGTCAATATTTGCCTTCCGCTTCTGTAGTTTCCCAGATGAGATTCATCTGTCTATTTACCGTGTATGATGCTACTTTCCAAAGGTTTTTGACGCTGCATGTGAAACTTGGTGTTGTTGTGTAATGGCGTAAATGAGTGCCGAAGCTATCTGATGTAAGTGATTATGAAATCCTGGTTGCTTTTATACGGATATGAAATATATGACGTGTTTCATAAGAAATATCAGTTTGATTAGTACATGGATTATCAATAATAGGCTAATTACCCTGCTTATTGGGGTTTTCTATTTCAAATGGTTACTCAGACAGCACCATGGGAGATGAACTCAAACAACCCGCACGGTTTCTAGAAAGTAGGCGTGTTCGATCAAGTAACAATCACGCACGGGTTCCGGCACCGAACTGTTTGTGTTAGGCCACCTTGCACAAATGTTTCCACACAAAGAACTGTGTGGGATGTACATACCTACGGAAATGATTTTCTGGGATTCACCGTGTGGGATGTACATACCTATGGAAATGATTTCTGGGATTCACCGTGTGGGATGTACATACCTATGGAAATGATTTCTGGGATTCACCTTGTGGGATGTACTTACCTACGGAAATGATTTTTGGGATTCACCGTGTGGGATGTACATACCTATGGAAATGATTTTTGGGATTCACCGTGTGGGATGTACATACCTACGAAAATGATTGGGTTTCCATGCCTCGCCCGATCGCACACGGCCCCAGCCTGGGTCCCACGAGGGCCTATCCCCGATGATTTCTGGGTTGTGTGGGAAGGACCCCCCTATTGCCCGCACTCACTTGGCGATGGTTCCAAATGCCGTCGTGGAAAGGGGATTTAATTCATTTGTTTAGGACCGATGCGTACCAGTGTAATGGCCCAAAATGATTATAGGCCCACGTTTTGGCCCATAAGAGTAACGGGCTAGCCTGAAGACCGACAACACTAAGGTCCACTGAACCTTCCGGCCTAAATTACAGCATACCGACCAAAGAATAAACCTAGACTATACAATAAAGAAATTACGACATATTACATCCACTGGGAATCAAAGTTCGCTACCGGTGATAATAAAGCGCAATGTGACCGTGGATTACATACACTGGGCATCAAAGGTCACCACCAGTGCATATAAACGCGCTGAAAAAAGAATATATAAAACTGAGAGAACTTCAAAAGGCACTAGGCATGGCCAGGACGGGCCCCTCAAGCAGCCGAACAAGCTGATGAGACCTTAGTTGTGTCAACGATAGATGCTCCATTCCTAGATGTATAGCACCATAGTGCACAAGGCAGTCCTCTAACATCTTCATTGCATCTTTGACTTCAAGTCAAAGCTGAGCTGAAGCAAGCCTTTCCGCTTTGAGTTGAGACTGGAGAAGTCGAACTGATTGAGGTAGCGACTGCACAGAGGTTGTCTCATAGCTGCTAGTGAGTAGCTTCAACTCACTGTCTTCATCAAGACATGACCTTTGGGTCATCACGCTCTCCTCAAGATGGTTTGGCTCACTATCTTCCCTAAAGTTCCGCCTGGCATAAGAGATACGACTCTGAAAGAGAAACAAGGAGACATGTAACAGGTTTCACAATTATATAAGCAAATAAATGGATCTATTCTGCATAAGGTACATGTTTTTACAACTACAATTTAAAACTGGTAGTTGTTGCAAACATCCAATCAGATGTAAACAGAAAAGTAAACAGCAGTGGAGGAAATGATGCCTATCCAAATCTATACTAGAACAAAGTTTGAAGGCTTGAGAAGGATGAACTTACATTACATGTTAACACGGGCTAGACAAAGCCCTTCTCCATGTTGATGGAAGGATAATTCAATAAATTCCCAAAGAAACTTCTTTATAAGCGTTGCCATTATTCTATTTTTGCAAATAGTAAATATAGATCAAATAATACTGGAAGAAACAGAGGATAATGAAGCTCGGGTGTAGACTGATGATACATAATCAAATAGCAATTAATTAAGTACAGCGTTCACTGGTATGCGTCGGTGCTATACAAACGGTTTTTAACCCCTTTCCGCGACGGCATTTGGAACAGTCGCCTAGTGAGTGACGGCGTTAGGGGGTCCTTCCCACACGACCCAGAAACCGTCGGGGATAGGGACCCCATAGTACTCCTACTCGTTTGTGCTTGCAGTCAGTATTCTATAACCCAACCAAAAAAACTATCCAACCCAAGAGGTGCTAATTGGAGCTAGTTGCATCTATAACCCACCCAAAAAACTATCCAACCCAATAGGTGATAATTTGAGCTAGTTGTATCTATAACCCACCCAAAAAAACAATCCAACCCAAGAGGTGCTAATTGGAGCTAGTTCTCCTGGTGCATTTATTGTCAATCTAACCCTACCATCCAATCAACTCTTTGGATGGAGTTAGTTCAGGGTTAGTCATGAGCTAGAAACTAACTCTAACCTCTAGCTAAGTTGAGTATCCAAACAGGGTTGTGTTGTTGTTGTTGTTGCTGATGCTGCTCTTCTACGTATATCTAGACATCATCAGAACATTAATATAACACTCTTCCTTGTTGCTATGTAGCCTAGGATTGCATATTTAGACATTAAGTACAGCGCATGTTGCTATGTAGCCTCAGATATATTATATATGGCCCTAGTTAACCTAACGATAAATGGGTTGCAGATATATTCAGTTAAAAGTCTGATTCACCGATTAGTCCCTTATCAACCCCTGGCCTATATGGTACCAGCTACCGATATCCTGAACAATGAGCATATATAAGCCATGGGATGAAACTAACCTCGATGGAAAACAACAGTAGTTCCCAAAATTGTCCTGTGTAGGTACATCGAGAAGCATGTTAAGCACAACAGGCTAAACGTCAACCAAAATTATCCATGGCAGACAAAATAATCTCCAAAAGATAGCTTCAGTGTGCAGGTTTAAGCACGCTAGTAAAGCAAAACAAGTGGAAAGGTGTGTTAACTGCAACAGGCCTAACATTTAACAACAAGCAAACATAGTCATTCAAACTGGTATTGTGCCGATCTAAGTACACTGATTATTGTTAAAAAAATGGAAAGGCGTGTTAACTACAAGATGCAGCAACCAAATGTAGTCATTCATAGTGGTATTGTTGAAACTGGTACTGATGAAATTGAACTGCATAGTTCATACTTGCACATATAGAACACCACGTTGTGAATAACTAGAATAAACAAGGCATACTATGAACAACCAAAGATAGCATTTGAAATTGGACATATGCTAACTACAAACCACCGAAGAATCAAAAAACTTTAAAAGCGGCATATTCTAGCTACAACAGGCTTAACAACAAGCAAATATATGCATTCCTATCGGTATGTCTAAAACTGGATTGATGAAATGTATTGCACAGTAAATAATTGCACATATAGAGCATCAAATTGTGAACAACTAAAATAAACAAGGCATACTGCAAACAACCAGATATAGCAATTAAAACTGGACATATTCTCACTACACTACAAAAGGGACTCGATAAAACAAATCATGGGTTTCCACCTATGAAGAGGCACGACAAAGAAAATCATGGGTTTCCTCACTTGTCATAGATGGGCTCGTTCCCGTGGGAAGAGCACGGACCCTGGATGCGCTCCATGTTGTCAAAGATGGGCTCCTTCCCCTTGGAAGAGCATGACTGTAGGGTGCCCTCCCTGATGTCGCAGATGGGCGCTTTCCCATTGGAAGAGCAGATGGGCTCTTTCCCCTTGGAAGAGCCGGAGAGGGTGCCCTCCTCATGGTCGCTGTCGATGAGGTCTGACTTGGAAGCTGTGGATCCCAAGCCAGCATCGTAGAACGTGTCCTTCAGAAATGATAAAAGGGGCTCGATGGTGATGTAGGATGGCAAATTGTTGACAGCGAGCTAGAGGAGATCAGCGGCGGGTCCATGGACGAGATTGACGGCTGTTGAACCCGAGGGGTTGGGGGTAGGCCGCTTAACCTATGACATAGCCTGCCTTAGGTCGTTGCTGTGGATGACCTCGATGTCGTAGCCGGCGGCCGAGACATGCCCGCATACTCTAGCCCGCTGCTTGTGTGCCTGCCGCCAGTAATGGTCGTTGGCTTCCTCGGCAACATCGGGCAACGAGACCGCGATATACCTCTTTTGGGCCAGTCACTCCTCGAGTTCCACGGAAAGAATAGTCGGGCTTAGGCTACGACGCTCTAGAGTGGGGGATGGGGATGGGGATCTATGGGAAATGGGGCATTTGGCAGGCGTCATCTAAGAACTCAAGGCATCCTGGGTATGGAGATCGGTAGGTAAGCTACACGGGCAAACCGACAGATGCTGACAATGGAGGCTTTGCGGCAGTGGCAACGATGGGGACCTTTCTAGGGTTTCGAGCGAGGGAGGGGGGTGTGTGTGTGCACGCCCAGGAGGTTTTGGTGTGTGTGTGTGGAGGGGCGCAGGGGGTGTTTGAGGAAATGACGCGGGTACTGAAAATTTTACTATGCGGGAGTCAAACACGAGAGTGAAATGCCGGGGCTATTGAAAATTTTGATGATGGTGCATCGCACACGGTCAGGAGATAACAACCGTGTGTTATGAAACAGAAAAACCCTCGAGGGGCAGATATTTTCGAGGGATGCAGGCAGGATTGGGGAATAAGAAACATCACACAAGGATGAAACACAATAACCGTGTGTTATCAAATAGAAAAAGCTGCAGGCGGGTAGATATTTTTGAGAGGGGAAGCCTTGTGGAGCCCAATGCACACAATTAGTTTGAGTGAACCGTGTCTATTGCGTCATCCGACTTGTCTAATGTTCATAAATTTGGTGAAAAATGACGCAAGAAAGGGTCAGAACACGAATACACTTGCATGTGGACCAAATTTATGTATGAAAAGGGTGGTTTGATTTTCAAATACCAAATGCAACTTCGATGTGGCACCTATCACGCAAAGCGCATGGTATTTCATGTCCCAACCCCCTCGTGTCGGCACAAAGGGAATCCTAAGCTATGAATGCATGCCCCCTCCCCCAACCGAGGTTCACCTAGCAAAGTGCAAAGTAGCTAGCAACCCCCCCTCCCTCGTGTCAGCATGAAGGGAATCCTAAGCTATGAATGCATGCCCCCCAACCAAGGTTCACCTAGCAAAGTGCGAAGTAGCTAGCAGCCCCCCCCCCCGCTCCCTCGTGTTGGCACAAAGGGAATCCTAAGCTATGAATGCATGCCCCCCAACCGAGGTTCACCTAGCAAAGTGTGAAGTAGCTAGCAGCCCCCCTCGTGTTGGCACGGAGGGAATCCTAAGCTATGAATGCATGCCCCCTCCCCAACCGAGGTTCACCTAGGCAAAGTGCAAAGTAGCTAGCAGCCACCCCCCCTCGTGTTGCCATGAAGGGAATCCTAAGTTATGAATGCATGCCCCCCCAACTAAGGTTCACCTAGCAAAGTGCAAAGTACGTAGTAGCCCCCCTACACACTTTCAGTTGCCCCCCCAAAATGCACTAACTTTGATGTGCGACATGCCTCAAAAACCGTAAACCATGCACCCTCACAGAGCGAGGTTCATGAAGCGTACTACATATGATGGTCCCCTTCCCCCCTCTTCACCGCATACTATATGCTCCTGCCGTAATATGTATAATCCAAAAGAATCCTCATCGATGGTGAAATTAATTAACCTCTCCCGATGTAGGTCAAAGTGATGCATGCATGCATCGACGATGGCCTAATGGGCCCACAGATGGAAGCGTCACACGTGAGTGTCCTATCTAGGATAACCACCCCATGCATGCATGTGGCCCAAAGAGGTGTTGTGTGATGTTTGAATAGCCAATTTCACAATTTTGATGTGGCACGTGCCTCAGAAATCGAAAAGTCCCGACACTGAGTGAGGTGTACTTGTTCACGGACGCGTACGTATAGTATATATGCTCGTCCCGTCCCACCTCTTCGACGCGTAATATATACCACCATAACACAAACAAAAAAGATTCTACCTTGCTGGTGAAATTAACCTCACTGCCAATTGTTCGTCAAAGTGATGGACGACGACCTCGCGGGCCCACAGAAAGCGTCACACGCAAGTATCAAGTGTCGTGTAGGACAACCATCGACTGCATGTGGCCAAAACATGTATGTATGAAAGGGTTGTGTAATGTTTTAAAGAATGAATTCACGACTCTGATGTGGCACCGGTCTTCCTAACAAAATGGCCAACCCACACGGTGGCTCACCACTCGTAGTGTACTGTGAGCCACCCGCCACCCTCAGATGCACACACCCACACACACATCGCGAATCCACCGCAACTACGATGCATGTTAAATTAATTATCCCACCAAAGGAGGGACGTTTTAATTTCGAAAAAATCACAGATATCATTAAGATGTTTTAGTACATTAACTGATTGATCTACATGCACACGTGACAGTGCACCTAAATGGATTGCAAAAAACATGTGTCTCACTGGGTGCATGTTTACTCCCCGTGTAACAAATTTCAAGCATTGAGAATCTTGATTTTTAAATTATAGTACATCCAAAACTTATTTGAAGTTCATGAAACTTATTGTGATGTCATATCGACACCAATACAAAGTGGCATTGTACTTTTTTGTCAAATTTGAGACCAATTTTTGATGTAATCTTTATCTAATTACAAACGGGAGATTATTAATAATTGGGAACCAATATCCCAAACGGATTATTTATTCGAACCGTGAGCGTTAGACCAACGATGGATGCGTGCCATGCTTCGGTTAAGCAATAAAGCGGCAGCATTAATCATCCAAATAGAAAAACAATATACGTGCCACCGCGTGACCCGTGTGCCGTGCGAGCAGGCGTGAGTTCATGAGATGCATGCGAGAAGTCTGCCGCGCAGGCAGACCGGGAGGCGTGCGTGCAGGTGTGAGAATTGACAGAGGCATGCTCACTACGCAGTGTCATCGGGAGGCGTGCGAGTAACTGTGTGAAAGCATGCCAACAGTCCGGTGTGCAGGCTCACCGGGAGGCGGGCCATCAGTTTGACCGCCCCCTCCTCTCTCCCACTACTCCATATTAATGGTGTGCCCGAGCGGCGCACCACCCATCCTTGCCGCACACACACGATCCTCTCTCTCCGCTTGCATCCTCGATGCCTCTCAGTCCTCAAAGTCGTTAGTGTATGAGGATGCCGCCGAAGCTCCCCATCAGAGGGAGTGGCGACACCGGGGCTGCTAAAGCACCAGAGCACGGCGTGGAAATGGAGACAGAGGTTTCCATCACCGCCGGCGAGTTATCGCTGCACCCTGACGTCGTCGACGGCGTCAAGCTTCCATGGCCGGAGGCGGAGTTCCACACCGACTGGTGACGACCCCGGCGACAACTCCGACGACCACTCCGGCGATGACTCCGACGACGACGGACAGTTGGTTAGTCATCTATACCCATTTATGTGTCAAATAGATCATAGGGTTTCTCTGGTTACTCCTGCCACCCCCCTTTTGGAATAGAAATCCTATGGTTATGTTCTCCCAATCCATGAAATCTGAGTAAGTTTCGTTAGATCCGTGTAGTGTATTGATTGTTTGAATGGTACAGGTGATAAGTGATTAGTTGTTTCATCTGTGCAAATGATTTCTACTAGTAATCCGACTAGGGTTAGTGTTCGTGCTAATAATTCCAAGCCAGCACTTGACAATTGATTTTGAATGACCTACATATGTTTGTGCCATTATTTTCTTCAAGATTTGTCTGTACATAGACGACTGTGCTTAAAAATCAAACCATAATCTCTGGATATGTATAAATAAATAGCCATAAATTCCTAATCCTACTTCACGGCATGTAATCATTGATTGATGCCAAATTTGTTTTAATATTTGTATAGGTGATGTCTGACAATGTGGACAGCGAGGATGAATATGGCTAGAGGAGGTACAAGAGGCAAATCCTGAGGGAGCTTTATGCGGGAATGCATAACAGGCATATTCGGACCTGGAATGGCGGATATCGATTCCCATTTTGCAACCACAAGATTCATGATGCGTATCTAAGCGTTTTGGCGCATGCAAGAGGATGGGCCGTTGGCTCCTTAAAGTAGAAGTATTCTTGCAGGGTGGCGCACGGTGCATACGCCGAGTACCTGGAGAAGCTTCAGGATCATGCCAACATGTGAGATGAGATGTGGGATCGAACTATGTATGCTTGAGTATGCTTAATGACGGTTGAACTATATATGTACTTATGGTTGAACTATGCTTGTGTATGTGTACGCTTATTATCTATGTCCGAGTATGTTTAATCCATGTTTACTTATGTCTAATCGTGGGATATGGATGCAATCAGTTCGGTTGATGGAATCTACCTCCGTCTTGGTTTATTGGTCCCCTTTATAATTTGTGTTAAATTTTTACCAAAGATTTAACTGACAAAATGTTAGTGCAGGTCAGCAAAAATTATATCATTGGATGGGTCTTTGAGCATAGTGTTCAATGATATAATTTTTGGTGACATGCGTAAACATTTCTTAGTTAAATATTTGGTCAAAATTTGGTAAAAATTACAAAGGGGACCAATAAACCAGGACAGGGGTGGTACGTCAATCACACACGATTCCTAAAATTGGAACCGTGTGCAATGACTTTCATTTTGCCTGTTGCATCAATCATACACGGTTGACTCTAGCAAACCGTCGCCTCCAATATTCTTTGTGGGACAAAACCCTCACCACCCAATTCAAAAAAGAAAACCATCACCATCCCCATGTCGCAAAACCCCTCACCCCGCCCGCCAGCCCCTCCGGTCCCCATTCACACCTGCACAAGCTCCTTCGTGTCTATGCATGGCACCACCTATCGCGACGGTAAACACTTAGCTCGACGCCTGCCGCCGCCGCCAGGTTGCCGGCAAAGCCCACCGCATTTCGCCAATTCCGCTTGCCGCCGCCTATCGCCATCGACTTTCTCGATGCTGCTCGCGGTCGACCCAACTCTGCTCGGTTGGGGAATCTGCCGTACTGAGGGTTCTTTCTCATGGACAACAAGGTAACTAATTTAATGAGATATTATCTCATCTCTTATCCCAGTTCATCTACCTCCTTTAATCACCCGGCCGAAATCGCCGTGAATTCATTTTTATTCGAGCTGATTTGAGGGTTTTCTTCCATTCATAGAGTGTACAATGTGCGGACACATCAGGACCTTGTGGCCTCCGCCAGACATTCCATCTCACCCTACCAGATGACTTGAGGATGCGGGCGGTATGTTCAATCTCACCCTAAATCGGCTGGCATGGCCTACTTTCCTGAACATATTCTAAATATTAGTATATTTGGATAAAAGGTGCCACATGCACCATATACGCCAAAGGGGATTTTTTCCCCTCTTCTTTCTATATTAGGAAAATTAATGATGTATTGTTCTTTCGATTACTCTCATATTTGCATGACATCATGTTTACCCTATCTGTTTAATTATAATTTTTTGTCCTTAAATTTCGACTGCTGTATAGTTCTTTCAATTTGGGCCCATATTTGCATGTTACCATATTTTCTTTAACAATCCTACCATTTTTTGCAGTGCGTCCCTTACTATGCAACAGAATCTGTAGTGCACAATGTTTCCCTTCACATAAATCAAGACTGCAGGGATGGCATACTGCACACAAACCATGGATTTACAAATCGTTGCTACTGTAAGACTTGATGAACGCGGTGACTCCTATTTTGGCACTGGATTTTGGAAAGAAATTTCTAAGTTTTATGAACTGAAAGCTGGCACTATAATTGCACTGTACATAAAATGGCCTGGTCATGAGATATATGGTAACTTCCCCGACGATATCATCCGCCTAGACTTTGTTCGAAGTAAGGTTTCTTTTCAACTATCTGCATGTTGACTTACCCGACAATATCAAATGAACTATGTAGTATTTAAGCAACCAACTGTTATTCCCTTTTCTTACTATATGCCTACCTAATAACTTCTAGTTACCAATACACTTTTCTATTGCCCTGTTTTAACTAAATATTCCCTATACTCCCATTTCTATCAGAAAGTGCCGCTGACAAGGAGACTCCGGAGGTGGAGAACGGGGCTGCCAACAAGCGGAGGTGGGGCAAGCTAGAACGGCAAGCGACTTTAGCACGCCTAGACTTCATCAGCAGCCTCCCCGATGATATGTTAACAGTCATCATCTCCCTCCTCCCAATCAAATATGGGGCGCGGACAACCATCATTTCCCAGCGATGGCGCCCCCTATGGAACTCCAGCCCTCTCGACCTCATCAACACCCACGAGCTCTGCCATGGCTATCGCAAAAGCTTGGATGCGTTCTCTAAGATATTCAGCAGTCACCTTGGCCCAACCAGAGCCCTTAGAATGGGCAAGTTCCGTTGCAATGGCAAGGACCGAGCCAAACTGGATGACTGCTTACGATCCCCTGCCCTAGATCGGCTCGAGGAGCTCACTTGTGATGATGGGCATATGTGGTCGCTGCCAATGTCCACACTCCACCTCGCACCCATGATGCGTGTCGCCAAGTTCAGGAACTGTCATCGCCCCTTCATGACCCGCACGCTCTTATTCTACCACGACTGAAGCACCTCGATCTCGTCGTCGTCTGCCTCTCAAACGGTAAAATGGAGCGCCTGCTCCATGGCTATACTGCACTCAAGAACCTTCGTCTTCTGACGATCAATAGGTTGAGTACCTTCCACATTAACCTCCATGACTCTTCAGACTATTTATGTGTGTTGCTGGTGCGGCAGGAAGACATCACAAGATGTGTACCACGGTATGGTCATTGAGGACACACCTTCACTTGAGAGATTACTTGTAGTTGATCAAGAAGGTCCAATAAGAATCAATGTCATTACTGTGCCGAAATTGACAGTGGAGGGCTACTCGTCTGACAAATACTCCGAACATGTTATTGGATCCACACCCGTTCAGGTACAACGACCGCCTTCTACCTATCCTTCTACAAATTAACATTATTTCTATTTTTGAAGATGTTTATTTGTCTGTCATTCAGAAAATGATTCCGACAAGCTTGACCCTGAAACTGCGCACAGTGAAGGTCTTGGCAGTAGAATCTATCGGCCTCAACCTGGAGCAAGTTGTCAGTTTCCTGAGATGCTTTCTGTGCCTGGAGAAGCTATGTATCGAGGCGATGTTCCTTTCATGTTAAATGTTAACCATAAGGGAGTTCAATTTGTGACACCTTTTTCCAAGTTTACAATGACAATGTACTATGATTTCTGAAGGATTCTTTTGGAGGATTTTAGTACATACATGTCCCCCCCCATATTGGTTGCTTGATCCATATGGTTACAATCAATAAGCATTTCTCTTTTGGATTCATCTGTACTAGTTTTCTTAGGGAACTTCATCCACTCCAACCTCTTTTGAAGAAGGCTACATTTTTCTAGAATGTAATCAAATGCCCATGTTAATCATGTCAGATCGAAGATGGCATGTTAGTGCATTTTACAAATCCTGCAAACCAAATAGGCCTATAGTAATGTGCAAAACTGCATGTAGGTACTAACACGTTTTCTTCTTTTGCAGATAAGATTAGGCCTAGTGGTGGATAATGTGATACAATATAATAATCAAGTCGAATGCCTAGATCTGCATCTCTCAGAAATTACTTTGAACTCCTACCAAGGGAGCTTACCGGAGATTATATTCGCCAGGTTCTTTGTTCTCAGAGCAAGGGTGTTGAACAAAATGAGGTTTGCCCTACATTTATTTCGCAAAAATGAATGGTTTGTTGATCAACGCCGGCGCCTACAGCGGAATGTAATAGGCTCCAAAAATGCTGAATTTCATTTTGGAACTTCAGATGACAAAGTAATCGGAAGTCATTGTGTCAACCCCATGCATGACTTCTCAGTGGTTGACACATTTGCAAAAATTGTGATGTTTTGAAACCAGACTTAGAAGTGGTAATATTAGTTTGAACCTATCTGATATCCATGTTCAGCGGATCAGCGTGAGCATTTGCAGCTGATGAACTAAATTCCATATCTAATATCAGTTTGAACCTTGTAATCTTCGAATTTCAGCCATATAACTCTAGAATTTGAACCTTCTAATATTTTGAGCTTTTGTGGTACAATAGTTGAAATGGCATCGTATGAAACTCGTATATTGGTAGCACTATTTTGACCTTAATATGCAATGTTCTTAGATTTTATTAACCATTCTTGAATCTGTTTACCTTGTCGATCTCACAGCACACCATCTGTATAGCTAACTCGACTACGATCTTCGACATTATTGCACATAGTTGGTTTCTTCCATCGTGTGCCCTGTAGAGCGCAGAATTAATTATAGCACTCGAGTGTCCATCATCACCCTTCTGTGTAACTTTGACCTCATCACCCACGGGTAAACTTATGATCAAAGTCATTCCAAACACTTTGTTTTTACAAAGCTTTTTGCCAATAAACGCCCACGATTTCTCCCACTTCTAGCCGACGCATGGCCAAACTAGCCGGGCGGGACGCTTGCACGGTAAACTACATGGTAGCGTGGGAATAGGCTCACCGACGATACATTTGGCGCCACTTCGAGACCACGTGTGAGGTGCAGTGTTGTCAACCGTGCACTAGAATCCACCGCCGTGACAAGACGTGACGATTACAGGCCGGCTGGCCCCATATATTACAGCGGCCATTTAACCCTTCTGTCTCTTCAACCTCTCGATCGCGCCCCACCATTGCAAGAAGCACACCCACCACGAGAAATTCTTAGTGGGTATCATGCGCGGCTCCAATGGCGCTCCGAGCGGCTGCCGATGATGAGAAGCAGTTCACCATGCGTGTCTCTCAGTGGTGTACACCAACGACCCGGTCTGGGTGGATCACTCCATCCACATCATGGAGTTGTTGCTTGCCAGGAGAACTACAAGGTGGTCGGGTTCGACCTCGAGTACACCCGAGCTCGTGCTGGGTCTCGTCCCAAGGTCGTCGTAGCCCAGATGTCCGTGCGCCGCTTGTTCGGGAACATAGCATGCAATTTCAAAAAATTTCCTACGATCACGCAAGATCTATCTATAAGATTCATAGCAACGAGACGGGAAGAGTGTGTCTATGTACCCTCGTAGACCGAAAGCGGAAGCATTAGGTTAACGTGGTTGATGTAGTCGAATGTCTTCATGATCCAACCGATCCAAGTACCAAATGTACGGCACCTCCGTGTTCAGCACACGTTCAGCACGATGACGTTCCTCGAGCACTTGATCCGGTAGAGGGTCGTGGGAGAGTTTCGTCAGCACGACGACGTGGTGATGGTGTTGATGATGTGATGCGCAGGGCTTCGCCTAAGCACTACGGCAATATGACCGAGGTGGTAAAATGTGGAGGGGCACCGCACACGGCTAAGGAACAATTGATGTGCCTTTGGGGTGCCCCCCGCCCCCGTATATAAAGGAGGAGAGGGAGGAGGCCGGTGGCCATGAGGGGGCACACCAAGGGGGAGTCCAACTAGGATTCCCAATCCTAGTTGGACTCCCTTTCCTATTCCAAGAGGGGGAAAGAGGGAAGGAGAGGGGGAGAGAGAGGAATTAGGGGTACGCGTCCCCCTAGTCCAATTCGGACTCCCTTGGGGGGGCCACCCTGCGAGATTCCCTCTCCTACTCCCTTATGGCCCATTAAGGCACATAACTTCCCCGAGGGGTTCCGGTAACCCCTCGATTTCCCGATAAATATCTGAAACGTCCTGAAACCTTTCCGGTGTCCGAATACCTTCATCTAATATATTAATATTAACTTCTCGACCATTTCGAGACTCCTCGTCATGCCCGTGATCTCATCCGGGACTCCGAACAAACTTCGGTCACAAAAACACATAACTCATAATACAAATTGACATCGAACTTTAATCGTGCGGACCCTACGGGTTCGAGAACTATGTAGACATGACAGAGACACATCTCCGGTCAATAACCAATAGCGGAACCTGGATCCTCATATTGGCTCCTACATATTCTATGAAGATCTTTATCAGTCAAACCGAATAACAACATACGTCATTCCCTTTGTCATCGGTACGTTACTTGCCCGAGATCCGATCGTCGGTATCATCATACCTAGTTCAATCTCGTTACCGGCAAGTCTCTTTACTCGCTCCGTAATGCGTCATCCTACAAATAACTCATTAGTCACATTTCTTGCAAGGCTTATAGTGATGTGCATTATCGAGAGGGCCCAGAGATACCTCTCCGATACATAGAGTGACAAATCCTAATCTCGATCTATGCCAACTCAACAAACACCTTCGGAGACACCTGTAGAGCATCTTTGTAATCACCCAGTTACGTTGTGACGTTTGATAGCACACAAGGTGTTCCTCCGGTATTCAGGAGTTGCATAATCTCATAGTCAGAGGAATATGTATAAGTCATGAAGAAAGCAATAGCAATAAAACTAAGCGATCATTATGCTAAGCTAACAGATGGGTCTTGTCCACCACATCATTCTGTAATGATGTGATCCCGTTCATCAAATGACAACACATGTCTATGGTCAGCAAACCTAACCATCTTTGATTAATGACCTAGTGAAGTAGAGGCATACTAGGGACATTCTATTTGTCTATGTATTCACACATGTACTAAGGAAATATAAATAACAACTTTATTATTGCCTCTAGGGCATATTTCTTTCAGTCTCCCACTTGCACTAGAGTCAATAATCGAGATTACATAGTAATGATTCTAACACCCATGGAGTCTTGGTGCTGATCATGTTTTGCTCGTGAGACAAGCTTAGTCAACGGGTCTACAACATTCAGATCCGTATGTATCTTGCAAATCTCTATGTCTCCCTCCTTGACTTGATCGCGGATGGAATTGAAGCGTCTCTTGATGCGCTTGGTTCCCTTGTGAAATCTTGATTCCTTTGCCAAGGCAATTGCTCCAGTATTGCCATAAAAGATTTTCATTGGAGCCGATGCACTAGGTATTACACCTAGATCAGATATGAACCCCTTCATCCAGACTCGTTCATTTGCTGCTTTCGAAGTAGCTATGTACTCCGCTTCACACGTAGATCCTGCCACGATGCTCTGCTTGGAACTGCACAAACTAACAACTCCACCATTCAATATAAATATGTATCCAATTTGTGACTTAGAGTCATCTGGATCAGTGTCAAAGCTTGCATCGACATAACCATTGACGACAAGCTCTTTCTCACCTCCATAAACGAGAAATATTTCCTTAGTCCTTTTGTAGTATTTCAGGATGTTCCTAACCGCTGCCCAGTGATCCACTCCTAGATTACTTTGGTACCTCCCTACTAAACTTATAGCAGGGCACACATCAGGTCTGGTACACAACATTGCATACATGATGGAACCTATGGCCGAGGCATAGGGAATGACTTTCATTTTCCCTCTATCTTCTGCAGTGGTTGGGCATTGAGTCTGACTCAACTTCACACCTTGTAACACAGGCAAGAACCCTTTCTTTGACTGATCCACTTTGAACTTCTTCAAAACTTTATCAAGGTACATTCTTTATGAAAGTCCAATTAAGCCTCTTGATCTATCTCTATAGATCTTGATGCCCAATATGTAAGCAGCTTCACCGAGGTCTTTCATTGAAAAATTCTTATTCAAGTAACTTTTTATGATATCTAGAAATTATGTATTATTTCCAATCAATAATATGTCATCCACATATAATATTAGAAATGCTACAGAGCTCCCACTCACTTTCTTGTAAATACAGGCTTCTCCAAAAGTCTGTATAAAACCATATGCTTTGATCACACTATCAAAGCGTATATTCCAACTCCGAGAGGATTGCACTAGTCCATAAATGGATCACTTGAGCTTGCACACTTTGTTAGTACCTTTAGGATCGACAAAACCTTCTGGTTGCATCATATACAACTCTTCTTTAAGATATCCATTAAGGAATTCAGTTTTGACATCAATTTGCCAGATTTCATAATATAACAGGCGTCAATTGCTAACATGATTCGAACAGACTTAAGCATCGCTACAGGTGAGAAGGTCTCATCGTAGTCAACTCCTTGAACTTGTCGAAAACCTTTTGTGACAAGTCGAGCTATGTAGACAGTAACATTACCGTCAGTGTTAGTCTTCTTCTTGAAGATCCATTTATTCTCTATGGCTTGACAATCATCGGGCAAGTCAACCAAAGTCCACACTTTGTTCTCATACATGGATTCCATCTCAAATTTCATGGCTTCAAGCCATTTTGCGGAATCTGGGCTCATCATCACTTCCTCATAGTTTGTAGGTTCGTCATGGTCAAGTAACATGACCTCCAGAACAGGATTACCATACCACTCTGGTGCGGATCGTACTCTGGTAGACCTACGAGGTTCGGTAGTAACTTGATCTGAAGTTTCATGATCATCATCATTAGCTTCCTCACAAATTGGTGTAGGAATCACTGGAATTGATTTCTGTGATGAACTACTTTCCAATTCAGGAGAAGGTACAATTACCTCATCAAGCTCTACTTTCCTCCCACTCACTTCTTTCAAGAGAAACTCCTCTAGAAAGGATCAATTCTTAGCAACGAATATCTTGCCTTCGGATCTGTGATAGAAGGTGTACCCAATAGTCTCCTTTGGGTATCCAATGAAGACACATTTCTCCGATTAGGGTTTGAGCTTATCAGGTTGAAGCTTTTTCACATAAGCATCGCAGCCCCAAACTTTAAGAAACGACAGCTTAGGTTTCTTGCCAAACCACGGTTCATATGGTGTCGTCTCAACCGATTTAGATGGTGCCCTATTTAACGTGAATGCAGCCGTCTCTAAAGCATAACCCCAAAAAGATAGTGGTAAATCAGTAAGAGACATCATAGATCACACCATATCTAATAAAGTACAGTTACAACGTTCAGACACACCATTACGATGTGGTGTTCCAAGTGGCGTGAGTTGTGAAACTATTCCACATTGTTTCAAATGAAGACCAAATTCATAACTCAAATATTCACCTCCATGATCAGATCATAGAAACTTTATTTTCTTGTTACGATGATTTTCCACTTCACTCTAAAATTCTTTGAACTTTTCAAATATTTCAAACTTATGTTTCATTAAGTAGATATACTAATATCTGCTCAAATCATATGTGAAGGTTAGAAAATAATGATACCCACCGCGAGCCTCATCACTCATCGGACCGCATACATCAGTATGTATAATATCCAATAAGTCAGTTGCTCGCTCTATTGTTCCGAAGAACGGAGTTTTAGTCATCTTGCCCATGAGGCATGGTTCGCAAGCATCAAGTGATTCATAATCAAGTGATTCCAAAATCCCATCAGCATGGAGTTTCTTCATGCGGTTTACACCAATATGACCTAAAGGCAATGCCACAAATAAGTTGCCCTATCATTATTAACTTTGCATCTTTTGGCTTCAATATTATGAATATGTGTATCACTACAATCGAGATTCAACAAAAATAGACCACTCATCAAGGATGCATGACCATAAAAGATATTACTCATATAAATAGAACAACCATTATTCTCTGATTTAAATGAATAACCGTCTCGCATCAAACAAGATCCAGATATAATGTTCATGCTTAACGCTGGCACCAAATAACAATTATTTAGGTCTAAAACTAATCCCGGCGGTAGATGTAGAGGTAGCGTGCTGACGGCGATCACATCGACTTTGGAACCATTTCCCACGCACATCGTCACCACATCCTTAGCCAATCTTCGTTTAATCCGTAGCCCCTATTTTGAGTTGCAAATATGAGCAACATAACCAGTATCAAATACCCAGGCGCTACTCCGAGCATTAGTAAGGTACACATCAATAACATGTATATCAAATATACCTATCACTTTGCCATCCTTCTTATCTGCCAACTACTTGGGGTAGTTCCGCTTCCAGTGACCAGTCCCTTTGCAGTAGAAGCACTCAATTTCAGGCTTAGGGATAGACTAGAGTTT
Source organism: Triticum urartu (assembly GCF_056163025.1). Taxonomy (NCBI): domain Eukaryota; kingdom Viridiplantae; phylum Streptophyta; class Magnoliopsida; order Poales; family Poaceae; genus Triticum; species Triticum urartu. The sequence goes on along the minus strand of NC_141876.1, from coordinate 365,454,221 downwards.
CTTCCCTTGAGCAGCAACTAGCTTGCTATTCTTCTTGAAGTTCCCCTTCTTCCCTTTGCCCTTTTTCTTGAAACTAGTGGTCTTGTTAACCATCAACACTTGATGCTCCTTCTTGATTTCTACCTCTGCAGCCTTTAGCATCGCGAAGAGCTCGGAAATTGTCTTTTCCATCCCTTGCATATTATAGTTCATCACGAAGCCTTTATAGCTTGGTGGCAGTGATTGAAGAACTCTGTCAATGACACTATCATCGGGAAGATTAATTCCTAGCTGAGTTAAGTGGTTATGGTACCCAGACATTCTAAGTATGTGTTCACTGACAGAACTATTCTCCTCCATTTTGCAGCTATAGAACTTTTTGGAGACTTCATATCTCTCAACTTGGGCATTTGCTTGAAATATTAACTTCAACTCCTGGAACATATCATATGCCCATGACGTTCAAAACATCTTCGAATTCCTGATTCTAAGCCATAAAGCATGGCACACTGAACTATTGACTAGTCATCAGCTTTGCTTTGCCAGACGTTCATAACATCTGGAGTTGCTCCTGCAGTGGGTCTTGCACCTAGCGGTGCTTCCAGGACGTAATTCTTCTGTGCAGCAATGAGGATAATCCTCAAGTTACGGACCCAGTCCGTGTAGTTGCTACCATCATCTTACAACTTAGCTTTCTCTAGGAACGCATTAAAATTCAATGGAACGGTAGCACGGGCCATTGATCTACAACAACATAGATATGCAAAAACTATCAGGATCTAAGTTCGTGATAAATTAAAGTTCAGTTAATCATATTACTTAAGAACTCCCACTTAGATAGACATCCCTCTAGTCGTCTAAATGATCACGTGATCCATATCAACTAAACCATGTCTGATCATCACGTGAGATGGAGTAGTTTTCAATGGTGAACATCACTATGTTGATCATATCTACTATATGATTCACGTTCGACCTTTCAATCTCAGTGTTCCGAGGCCATATCTGCATATGCTTGGCTCGTCAAGTTTAACCCGAGTATTCTGCACACATGCAAAACTGGCTTGTACCTGTTGTATGTGAACGTAGAGCTTATCACACCTGATTATCACGTGGTGTCTCGACATGATGAACTGTAGCAACGGTGCATACTCAGGGAGAACACTTGTACCTTGAAATTTAGTCAGGGGTCATCTTATAATGCTACCACCGTACTAACCAAAATAAGATGCATAAAATATAAAAATCACATGCAATCAAAATATGTGACATTATATGGTCATCATCATCTTGTGCCATTGATCTCCATCTCCAAAGCACCGTCATGATCTCCATCATCACCGGCTTGACACCTTGATCTCCATCGTAGCATCGTTGTCGTCTTGCCAACTATTGCTTCTATGACTATCGGTACCGCTTAGTGATAAAGTAAAGCAATTACATGGCGATTGCATTTCTTACAATAAAGCGAAAACTATAAGGCTCCTGCCAGATACCGATAACTTCTACAAAACATGATCATCTCATACAACAATTTATATCTCATCACGTCTTGACCATATCACATCACAACATGCCCTCCAAAAACAAGTTAGACGTCCTCTACTTTGTTGTTGCAAGTTTTACGTGGCCGCTATGGGCTTCTAGAAAGAATCGTTCTTACCTACGCATCAAAAACCACAACGATTTTTCATCAAGTGTGCTGTTTTAACCTTCAACAAGGACCGGCCGTAGTCAAACTCGATTCAACTAAAGTTGGAGAGACAGACACCCGCCAGCCACCCGTGTGCGAAGCACGTCGGTAGAACCAGTCTCATGAACACGGTCATGTAATGTTGGTCCGGGCTGCTTCATCCAAAAATATTGCCGAATCAAAGACGTTGGTGGTAAGAAGTATGACTATTATCGCCCACAACTCTTTGTGTTCTACTCGTGCATATCATCTATGCATAGACCTAGCTCGAATGCCACTGTTGGGGAACGTAGCATGCAATTTCAAAAAAAATCCTACGATCACACAAGATCTATCTAGGAGATGCTGCGAGCGGCTGCCGACGACGAGCAGCAGTTCACCATGTGTGCCTCTCGGTGGTGTACACCAACGACCCGGTCTGGGTGGAGCACTCCATCCATATCATGGAGTTGTTGCTTGCCAGGAGAAGTACAAGGTGGTTGGGTTCAACCTCTAGTACACCTGCGCTCGTGCCGGGTCACGTCCCAAGGTCGCTGTCACCCAGATGTGTGTGCGCCACCTGTTGGGGAACGTAGCATGCAATTTCGAAAAATTCCTACGATCATGCAAGATCTATCTAGGAGATGCATAGCAACGAGATGGGAAGAGTGTGTCTACGTACCCTCATAGACCGAAAGCGGAAGCATTAGGTTAACGCGTTTAATGTAGTCAAACGTCTTCACGGTCAAACCAATCCAAGTACCGAACATACGGCACCTCCGTGTCAAGCACACATTCAACACGATGACGTCCCTCGAGCTCTTGATCCAGTAGAGGGTCGAGGGAGAGTTTCGTCAGCACGACGGCGTGGTGACGGTGTTGACGATGTGATCCGCCCAGGGCTTCGCCTAAGCACTACGACAATATGACCGAGGTGGTAAACTGTGGAGGGGGGCACCGCACACGGCTAAGGAACAATTGATGTGCCTTTGGGGTGCCCCCCGTCCCCGTATATAAAGGAGGAGAGGGAGGAGGCCGGTGGCCATGAGGGGGCGTGCCAAGGGTGAGTCCAACTACGATTCCCAATCCTAGTTGGACTCCCTTTCCTATTCCAAGAGGGGGAAATAGAGAAGGAGAGGGAGAGACAGGAAAGAGGGGGTCGCGCCCCCTCCCCCTAGTCCAGTTCGGACTCCCTTGGGTGGGGGGCTCCACCATGCAGGCTGCCCTCTCCTACTCCCTTATGGCCCATTAAGGCCCATAACTTCCCTGGGGGGTTGCGGTAACCCTCGATTTCCTGATAAATATTTGAAATGTCCAAAAACCTTTTCAGTGTTCAAATACCTTCATCCAATATATTAATCTGTACTTCTCGACCATTTCAAGACTCCTCGTCATCTCCGTGATCTCATCCGGGACACCGAACAAACTTCGGTCACAAAAACACAAAACTCATAATACAAATCATCATCGAACGTTAAGCATGCGGAGCCTACGGGTTTGAGAACTATGTAGACATGACCGAGACACATCTCCGGTCAATAACCAATAGCCAAACTTGGATGCTCATATTGGCTCCTACATATTCTACGAAGATCTTTATCGGTCAAACCGCATACAACATACGTCATTCCCTTTGTCATCGGTATGTTACTTTCCCGAGATTCGATTGTCGGTATCATCATACCTAGTTCAATCTCGTTACCAGCAAGTCTCTGTACTCGTTTTGTAATGCATCATCCCGCAACTAAATCATTAGTCACATTGCTTGCAAGGCTTATAGTGATGTGCGTTACCGAGAGGGCCCAGAGATACCTCTCCAATACATGGAGTGACAAATCCTAATCTTGATCTATGCCAACTCAACAAACACCTTCAGAGACACCTGTGGAGCATCTTTGTAATCACCCAATTACGTTGTGATGTTTCATAGCACACAAGGTGTTCCTCCGGTATTCAGGAGTTGCATAATCTCATAGTCAGAGGAATTTGTATAAGTCATGAAGAAAGCAATAGCAATAAAACTGAACGATCATTATGCTAAGCTAACGGATGGGTCTTGTCCATCACATCATTCTCTAATTATGTGATCATGTTCACCAAATGACAACACATGTCTATGGTCAGGAAACTTAACCATCTTTGATTAACGAGCTAGTCAAGTAGAGGCATACTAGGGACATTCTGATTTCCTATGTATTCACACATGTACTAAGTTTCCTGTTAATACAACTCTAGCATGAATAATAAACATTTATCATGATATAAGGAAATATAAATAACAACTTTATTATTGAGTCTAGGGCATATTTCCTTCACCGCCACATGCTCGTCTACCACTACTGCCTGGCCACAAGGCCTTGGGAGCGTTTTGCTAGGTTTGTCAACAGCCCCCACTACATGTTCGCTATGGTGGACATCACCAATGATGTAAAGGCGCTTGAGAATTCAGGCATCGCCTGCCAGAATCTTGTCGACATCCAGGGCCAATACAAGATCTGGGGCAGCAAGGAGCATGAAAAGGACTCACTGGTTCACCTCGCTGAGGCCATCATCCACCCCTACTACAAAGACAGGAAGGATTCGTGCAACAAGGACAAGTGTGTCTGGCACTTGGCCTGCATGGAGAAACTCGACAAAGATCACGTCGTGTACGCAACCAAGGAGGCGTACACGAGATACGACATGTACAGGCGGATCGTTGACATGAGGAAGTGCCTCCTTCGCCAAAATGGCCAGGGATCCAGCCGGAAGCAGTGCAATGGCAAGCGTCGTCGCAACAATAAGTAGATGATTAGATCCGCATTTCTCCTACTTTAGTATGCATGTAATTGCTTACTTTGGTGTGTGGAAATGTTATGTGTGTAGTCACTTGTGTAATTGTCTGCTTAATTTGGTTATACAATGCTATTTTTTTCAAGTATATATGTTGATGCTCTGTAGACAGAGTGTAGATGTTGTGCGGATAAAGAAAATCATATCGCACACGAACTAAACAATGGAACCCGTCGGTGATGTTTCCATCAGTCACTCACAATTGTATACCTATGATCGTTTGCTCACAACACACACAGCTTATTAGCAGTAATCATCTGTGTTGTTATCGGTCTTCGCACACGTTTCCGATTACAGACTTGTTTGTCGCGTATCACACACCTTGTAAAGTTGAACCATTTCTGTTCTCTTGTCTCAATGCAAACAGTTCATCCAAGTGAACCGCATGCTATATATCGCACACACCTTGATCTGGATGACCGTTTCTTTTGTGTTTCCTAATCACAAACAGTTCATCCGAGTGAACCATATATTTTATATCGCACATGCCTTCATATGGCTGCCTGTTTGTTTTGTTCCTCCTCATCATAAACAGTTAGTTGAACTGAACCGTATGCCCTGCATCGCACACGCAACTAAAATCTGAACCTTGTTTGATGCATCCTCCATCGCAAACGTTTCGCACCTTTTTTACAGTTATTTTACAAAACCGTTTGTGATTATTGCATCACACACAGTTTCGTCAAAGGTTCTCTGATCGTAGTGTCGCATTAGCAGCATCCTGCAGTAGTGGTTACAAGGCAAAAGGTACTGACAAGAGGAATGAAGACATCAACATGTGTAGTAGCATTGTGTCGGGACCTCGATTCCAAGTCACATCGATCTAGCCGGTAACACCTCATATCACTTTGCGGCCTCACGCATGGTATTCCCATGGGTGTCGCCTTACTCTGGCCCAGGACCGTTTGCGCCTTTTGGCTCACGTATATGATTGTGTCGCTAGCATCCATATGACAGAGAACCTGGGCCGACATGGCTAGTCGTGAACCCAAAGCGGCACTAACCTATGGGGACATGCATACATGATTCACATCGAGCATGTCGGTCAGCAGCGTGTGAATCCGGGCTGTAGCACTGGGCTAACAGGACTCCGGATGTCACCGCGTGGCATTTCCCCGAAGGGACAGACACAGGAATGAAGTGAAACACATGCTGGCTAGTCAAGTGTCCTGAGCAGTAGTGCTGGGCTAGCAGGACTCTGGTGAACCGAGCTGTAGCGGACTACTATGGCTCAAGGAAGCACTAGACTACATTTCCCCATAAGAGAGGCTGCCAAGGATAAACAACTAGATTGTCAGATCCCACACATAGCAATATACGTCACACGTACGCATAACATGCAAGTATGTGCTGTACAACATGGCATCACAACATAACGCAACTCATATAGATAAAGGCCCAGAAGAGCCACATAGCATTAAATACAAACATGGGTCACTTGACCCATCATTCAGAGCATACAAGCAACGGAAGCATTACATGTCTGAGTACAGACAACTACAAAAGAAAAAGGCTAAGAAGCCTGATTATCTACAAGTCTCTCCCAAGGGTACAAGATCGTAGCTGAGGTAACAAGCTACTTGTCAAAGTCCAAGCGGTACTACTAGTGAGACAGATGTCTCACCTGCAAAACATAAATAAAGCAAACGTGAGTACAAAGGTACTCAGCAAGACTTACATCAGATCCTATCATACATGCATTAGTATCAAGAAGGCAATGTGGGGTTTAGTTGCAGCAAGCTAGCTTTGACTCAGTGGCTATCCTGTTCTACGACAACGAGAAACTTCTTTGAGGTGAGGCAGTGCACACGAGTCCACTAAACACCACATCAATACACTACTATGGATTCATCCCCGTCTCTCTACGAGAAGGCCATCCATAGCACTCACACTTGTCTTGAGCATTTTAGGGTATCCACTTTAAGTTGTCTATGTACCACGTAAGCATCCAAGAAGTCCATAACCGAGGACACGACTATTCGAATAGATCACGATAACCCTGTAGGGGTGTACTTCTTCACACACGCTCTCACCACTTATCACCATATACACGTCATGTATCTCGGCAACCTTCAAGCGGAAGCCTGGCGAGGGTGTCGGCCATGACCTAACTAACCACACAAGTAGTCCAGGTTTATCGCGTATTCGGGTTCCATCCGCAAGGAGATCCGGCCGGGGTTTCTCTCACGGCCCCAAACGATGTGTACAGGTTTCCTGAGCCCACCATCTGGGTGCCACTCGGTACACCGGGCCACGGTGCCTAGTCTGTCCCAGGTCCACCCTGCCGGGTACCACTCGGTAGAAAAATAGCACTACCTACAAACACCAGAAACTATTTGCAACTCTTGGACAGAGATCAAGTTGGTTAATAAGTCGAGAGGGGCACTTAAGCATTCCAATGTGTGGTAGTAGCTAGTCATTGGACGACATACACGGAACTCAGTGCTTAAGGACGGTTCCAGTGAGACAATCCACCATGTACTCCTACATGGCCTCTCACCGCTACCTTTACCAAATCGTATTCACACACTTAGCTCTCAGCATCAGAACATAGCATTGCACTCCAATTCATTCCCAATGAATCAGACCTGACATACTCTAAGCAATAGCAGGCAAAGCATGGTAGGAACACAACATGGCTCAATCAACTCCTACACATGCTAGTGAGTTTTAACTATTTACTGTGGCAATGATAGGTCAAGCAGAGGAATGGGTTCAATTACCGCAGCATAAAGTAGCAGTTGAATCGTTGTTGTCCTAATGCAATAACTGAGAGCAGGAGCAAGAGAGTAGGATTGTATCGGAATGAACAAGGAGTTTTGCTTGCCTGGTAGATCAACAGAGGGGCACTGCTCCACTGACAGGTACTCTTGATCGGCTCCGGAGCAGGACCTATCGAGAAGGAACGATGTCGAAAATCAAACACAAGCATATGCAACATTATGATGCATGAACATGGCATGAGTATGTGATGTTGTTTGAGTTAATGCATCTAGCATTTATTTGGTTGAAGTCCATTTGAACCAAGGGTTCAAATACAACTCCAAATTAAGCTCTTAAATATGCCATAAGTGTGTTTTCATATATACAGCATGTATAGGTTGGTTTGTCATGCATGAAAATGGTACAGATGGATATATTGAAATTTTCTGATAATTTTTCATATATAAATTATTTCAATCTGAGCTACGGTTGAATTTCTATGAATTTTTGAACTTTATAACATTTTCTGGATTTTCTTGATTTATTTTAAATCCAGAAAATGATATATTGCGTCAGCACAGCGTCATGCTTACGTCAGCAGGTCAAAGGCGCTGACCAAGTCAAACCTGATGTGTCGGGTCCACAGGTCAATGTCTGTGGCTAATCATAAATTAAATTAAACCTAAACTGGTTTAGTTAATGGGGTTGGGCCCACGCGTCAGTGACCCAATTACTTAATCAGGGTTTAATTAGTTGTTAAACTAATCCTAACTAAAAATTAGCAGGGTCGGGCCCCACATGTCAATGACCCAAACGGGTTAAAACTAGTCAACTGGGGAGGTCAAACACGGTCAACCCGCCGGCGTTTAGCCGCCGGCGAGGCAGGACGCGACGGAGGCCTCGGATTTGGTCCTCCGATGACCATTTGGGCGGTGGAGTCCACGAGCGAGGAGCCAGAGCTCTTCCACGTCTTTTGGGGCAAGTGGGAGAGGCAGGGACGGCCGGAGCTCGCCGGAATCGAGCTCGAGGCGGTGGCCGGAGCACGGCTTCGAGTGGGAATGGCCTACGGGGCATGACAGGGGCTGCGGAAGGCGTCTACGGCCTCCTGGCGTTGCGCTGAGCATGGCTATGTGCTCGGGTGCAGCTCTATGTGACGGTGGCCACGGCGGCGACATGGCTGTGCGGCGGCGAGCTTCGGTCACGGCGGCGCTAGCGCTAGAGGACGCGAGGGACGACGAGGCAAGGGGGAAACGGGTCAACGGCTCACCGCGGAGCTGCATGTAATGCCCTCGATGCGGCTATATCTCCCATGTGTCGAAGCACGACTTAGAGGCATAACTGCATTGAAAGCAATGTCACAAGTGAGGTAATCTTCACACAACCCATGTAATACATAAGGGAAAGAGATACATAGTTGGCTTACAATCGCCACTTCACACAATTACATGAATAAAGCATTACATCAACCAGATACAATTAGGGTCCGACTACGGAACTAAAATAAAAGAAGAACCCCAAATGCGACAAGGTCCCCAATCGACCCCAACTGGGCTCCACTACTGATCAACTAGAACGAAACAACACAAAGGACAAGGTCTTCATCGAGCTCCTCCTGAGATTGGTTACGTCATCTGCACGGTAACGTCGGCACCTGCAAGCTGGTTTTGGAAGTATCTGTGAGCCATGGGGACTCAACAATCTTGTACACTAACGATCAAGACTATTTAAGCTTATGGGTAAGGTAAAGGTATGAGGTGGAGCTGCAGCAAGCGACTAGCATATATGGTGGCTAACATACGCAAATGAGAGCGAGAAGAGAAGGCAAAGCACGGTCGATAAAAATATGATCAAGAAGTGATCCTAAAACAACCTACGTCAAGCATAACTCCAACACCGTGTTCACTTCCCGGACTCCGCCGGAAAGAGACCATCACGGTTACACACGCGGTTGATGTATTTTAATTAAGGTCAACTTCAGGTTTTCTACAACCGGACGTTAACAAATTCCCATCTGCCCATAACCGCGGGCACGGCTTTCGAAAGTTCAAATCCCTGCAGGGGTGTCCCAACTTAGCCCATCACAAGCTCTCACGGTCAACGAAGGATATTCCTTCTAGCGGGAAGACCCGATCAGACTCGGAATCCCGGTCACAAGACATCCTCGACAATGGTAAAACAAGTCCAGCAAGACCACCCGCTGTGCCGACAAATCCCGATAGGAGCTGCACATATCTCGTTCTCAGGGCACACCGGATAAGCTAAGTGTACGGGAGCCAACGTAACCCAAGTTTCCAAGGGACGGCCCCGCACGGTGCTCTGGGTTGGACCAACACTCAGAGGAGCACTGGCCCGGGGGTTTAAATAAAGATGACCCTTGAGTCTGCAGAACCCAAGGGAAAGAAAAGGCTAGGTGGCGAATGGTAAAACCAATGTTGGGCCTTGCTGGAGGAGTTTTATTCAAGGCGAACTGTCAAGGGATTCCCAATATAACCCAACCGCGTAAGGAACGCAAAATCCGGGAACATAACACCGATATGACGGGAACTAGGGTGGCAAGAGTGGAACAAAACACCAGGCATAAGGCCGAGCCTTCCACCCTTTACCAAGTATATAGATGCATTAATTAAATAATATATATTTTGATATCCCAACAAGTAAACATGTTCCAACAAGGAACAACATCTCCATGTTCCAACAAGGAACAAGCTTCAATCTTCACCTGCAACTAACAACGCTATAAGAGGGGCTGAGCAAAGTGGTAACATAGCCAAACAACGGTTTGCTAGGACAAGGTGGGTTAGAGACTTGGTTCAACAATATGGGAGGCATGACAAGCAAGTGGTAGGTATCGCAGCATAGGCATAGCAAAAGAGCGAGCAACTAGCAAGCAAAGATAGAAGTGATTTCGAGGGTATGATCATCTTGCCTGAAATCCCGCAAGGAAGAAGAACGAGTCCATGAAGAAGACAAACGGACGTAGACGAACGGGTCCTCACAAACGCGACGTTACCGGAACTAACCCAAAGAAGCAAACACCGGAAAGAATCACACAACATAGTAAACAACCAACACATGAACATGGTATGAATATGCGGGATGCGATATGCGATGCATATGCATGATTTGACAAGGAAAGATTGAAACTGGCCTCAACTTGGAAATCCAAGAGTTCCACTAGAAAGAGGAGATGATTTCGGTTGAAATCGATATAAAGATCGCCGGAATCGGATGCACGGTTTAGAAATGGCAAGCAAAACAAATATGGCACCGGTCTGCGATAAACAGCAGGTAGCCATCTAAATGCAACAAGTTAAATAAGCTACAGCACTCAAACATGGCAACAAAATACATGGCAGGGATCCACTCATAATTCTAGACAAAAGATGAACACTGCGCTACGGCCAATTCATCCATTAACAGGTTCAAACAAGCATGGCAAAAGTGCAATTGATAAACAGGTTTCAGACTTAGTGAAATTAACACTTGTCTGGAATTTCAGATCAGGTAGCACACTTTGGAGCATGAAAACTCTATGATACAGGAGCTTAACATGGCAAAGCAAGACATGGCATGGAGATACTCAAAGAGCTTAACAAAAGTCCCTTAGTGACCTTGAGCCAAAAGATATCAGAAAATACAATTGCAAGCATGTGAACATGGCAAAAACATAATCAGATCACAGACTTAGTGAAAAACTGGAGCAAGCAAATCTGTTAACGAGTAGGCATGTTTACGAGTTCGATGCACTCACTACAGAGCAAGGCATGACAAACTAAGCATACACCCATCAAGAATACACATTATACAAGCTAGACATGGCAAGAACAACAACATATCATGCATGGATCAACTACAACATCCTCGGCAAAATCGCTAACAAGTAGACAATCTGCCAGATTCACGAAATAGCAAAAGTAGAGCTCGATTGACTCAATCTAGGTTGCTCCATAATTGCAAACAAAGACATGGATGGATAGAGAACCACAAGATTAACAAATCATCCTTACTGATCATCCTCAAAAGAGGCACGGATCACTAGGAAACAACCTGAACATATGGCATATTGATAAAAACAGATCAAGGACTTAGTGGAATTGCTAAGTCCCTGAAATCAGCATTAACGAATGCACTACTTTGCAAGCTTGTGCTAGTCACCACACATATCACAAAAATACATGGATAGCACCTCTGGAAAGATGGCATGGCATATAACAAAACACATGTAGAGCTCAGGAGCATATCATGCACACATTAATCATGGCAAAAATGACAAATAGCTATTTGGTGCAGCAGATCTGACAATTAACTCAAATAGCATTCTTCCAACAGCATTTCTGGCATCAAGATGAGCTCAAATGAAAATGATGCAATGATATGAAATGGTGTACTCTCTGAGACAAACATTTTGATATACTATACGTGCAAATCGGAGTTACGGGTGATGAGTTGCGGCATGATGAACATGGGCATTTGAATCAGGAAATCTCGGGGACTTAGTGAAATTTATACCTCCGTGAAAAGTCAACGCGGGACGGAGAGAAGCGGGACGGCACGGATCCAGATCGGGGCGACGCGTTTGGATCGGGGGAGTGGTGGATCTGGTCCCGATCCACGGGACCTCGCTGGAGACAACGGAGATGGCCGGACTCGGAGGAAAACCTCGCTGGAGACGCGGTGGAGGATTACGCGGAGCTCGTCAGAGTTGCACCGGGGGCGATCCCGGCGACCCAAGGTGGCGGCGGCGACTTGGATCTGGGCGGCGGAGCAGCTCGCATGTCGGGCCGCTGTCGGCGGCGGCAGTGGACTCCTCCAGAAGAGAAGCCCTTCCCCTTTTGGGCAGTTTGGCCTCCAAGGGTGCGGAGGCCGTCCTCTTCCTCCTTCCCCCCGCAGGGGATTCATCTTCCTCCTCCTTTTTATCCTCTTCGGAGGCGGAACGGGCATCAGAGCCTTCGGGTATTGTGTCCGAAGTGCCGCGATGACGAAGGCCGCCCCGGGTCTTTTTGGCCTCCTTTTCGGCCGTCTTCTTCGGCACCTTGTAGGGCGCCGAGACTAGCATCTTCGTCAGAAATGGGATGGCCGGGTCTTCGGGCAACGGGGCGGGACAATGGATCTGCTCCGCCTTGTTCATCCAGCTCTGGGGGAGTTGAATAAACATGCGTTAAGCGCTTCCTTTGGGTCATGCGGATAGAAAAGTTTGATAAACTCAGCGAACTTGCAGGGCGGGACAGTTGGTACCCGCGGTCTTCGGCGGAGTCCGGCCATGATTTGCTAGACTTGAAAAGCACCTTCCAAATGTCCTCATGCAAGGAGCCTAAGAACCTTCGCCAAGTTTGGTGCCTGGCCGGATCGAAATCCCATAGATTGCAAGTCCGGTGTTGACAAGGCAGTATCCGGCGGACTAACATCACCTGGACTATGTTAACAAGTTCAATGTTCTTATCTCCCATATCTTTAATGCGCGTCTGGAGAATCGATAGTTCGTCGGACGAGGACCAGTCCAGGCCATTCTTGACCCAGGATGTAAGCCGCAGAGGGGCATCGGATCAAAACTCGGGAGAGGCGGCCCATTCTTTGCCGCACGGCTCAGTGATGTAAAACCACAGTTGTTGCCACTCCTTGACAGAATCATTAAAGGTTCCTGTTGGCCATACGATGTTGGGCATCTTGCTCACCATAGCGCCCCCGCACTCGGCGTGCTCGCCGCCCACCACCTTGGGATTCACATTAAAAACCTTCAACCATAAACCGAAGTGCGGCGAAATACGGAGAAAAGCCTCGCACACGACAATGAATGTCGATATGTTGAGGAAGGAATTAGGGGACAGATCGTGAAGATCGATCCCATAATAATACATGATGCCATGGACGAACAGGTGGAGGGGAAACCCTAGCCCGCGGCAAAGAGAGGGAGGAATACAACCCTCTCGTGGGGTTCCGGAGTAGGGACGACATGTCCCGCCATCGGGAGACGGTGGCTGATTTTCTTGACCAGATACCCAGCCTCCCGAAGCTTTTTGATATCCTTCTCTTGGACGGTAGAGGCCATCCATATGCCTCCTGGTCCGGATCCGGACATCTTTGGAAGACCTTTTTTGGGTAGAGAAGATGAACGCTTGGGCGCTGGAGCCTGAGTAGAAAGTAATGAATCGGGAAGAGGGCGTGGGTGAAAAGAGTGAATCCTAATCCCTTTATAAGGGCGGAAGAGGTGATGCGCCTCCCCACTCGCCTGGTAAAACCTCCTATTCCCCAAGCGCCGTAATTGATGGCGCGGTTGGGTTACCCGCATCCGTATTGATGAGAATCCCATGATAAGGGGACACGATCTCTGCTTCGACAAGACGTGCCAAGGAAACCACCTTGATGTGTGCAGTAGCTGGTTGAGAAAAACGGTTCGAATAATGACCGGGCCGTGGCGTGATGTCATGCTATCAAACGTGTCAGCAGATTAGATTTGTGGAAATATTATTCTCTCTACGGTGGTATGTGGAACTTGTTTTGCAGAGCCGGACACTATCCTTGGTTCAAAATCTTCTATGGGGTATTCGGAGGAGGAACCCGCCTTGCAATGCCGAAGACAAAACTGCGCGTCGGACTCATCGTCATTGAAGCCTGGTTCAAGGGCTACTGAGGGAGTCCTGGATTAGGGGGTCTCCGGACAAGCGGACTGTTGGACTATGAAGATACAAGATTGAAGACTTCATCCCGTGTCCGGATGGGACTTTCCTTGGCGTGGAAGGCGAGCTTGGCAATATGGATATGTAGATCTCCTCCCTTGTAACCGACTATATGTAACCCTAGCCCCCTCCGGTGTCTATATAAACCGGAGGGTTTAGTCCATAGGACAACATACAATCATACCATAGGCTAGCTTCTAGGGTTTAGCCTCTATGATCTCATGGTAGATCAACTCTTGTAATACTCATATCATCAATATCAATCAAGCAGGATGTAGGGTATTACCTCCATCAAGAGGGCCTGAACCTAGGTAAGCATCATGTCCCCTTCCTCCTGTTACCATCCACCTTAGACACACAGTTCGGGACCCCCTACCCGAGATTCGCCGGTTTTGACACCGACAATCACACTATCAAAACGTTTATTCCAACTCCAAGAGGCTTGCACCAGTCCATAAATGGATCGCTGGAGCTTGCACACTTTGTTAGCTCCCTTTGGATCAATAAAACCTTCAGGTTGCATCATATACAACTCTTCTTCCAAAAATCCATTCAGGAATGTAGTCTTTACATCCATTTGCCAAATTTCATAATCATAAAACGCGGCAGTTGCTAACATGATTCGGACGGACTTAAGCATCGCTACGGGTGAGAAGGTCTCATCGTAGTCAACTCCTTAAACTTGTCGAAAACCTTTTGCAACAAGTCGAGCTTTGTAGACAGTAACATTACCGTCAGCGTCTGTCTTCTTCTTGAAGATCCATTTATTCTCAATGGCTTGCCGATCATCAGGAAAGTCAACCAAAGTCCACACTTTGTTCTCATACATGGATCCCATCTCAGATTTCATGGCTTCAAGCCATTTTGCGGAATCTGGGCTCATCATCGCTTCCTCATAGTTCGTAGGTTCGTCATGGTCAAGTAACATGACCTCCAGAACTGGATTACCATACCACTCTAGTGCGGATCTTGCTCTAGTTGACCTACGAGGTTCGGTAGCAACTTGATCTGAAGTTACATGATTGTCATCATTAGCTTCCTCACTAATTGGTGTAGGAGTCATAGAAACAGATTTCTATGATGAACTACTTTCCAATAAGGGAGCAGGTATAGTTACCTCATCAAGTTCTACTTTCCTCCCACTCACTTCTTTCGAGAGAAACTCCTTTTCTACAAAGGATCCATTCTTAGCAACGAATATCTTGCCTTCGGATCTGTGATAGAAGGTGTACCCAATAGTTTCCTTTGGTTATCCTATGAAGACACATTTCTCCGATTTGGGTTCGAGCTTATCAGGTTGAAGCTTTTTCACATAAGCATCGTAGTCCCAAACTTTAAGAAACGACAACTTTGGTTTCTTGCCAAACCATACTTCGTAAGGCGTCGTCTCAACGGATTTTGATGGTGACCTATTTAATGTGAATGAAGTCGTCTCTAAAGCATAACCCCAAAACGATAGAGGTAAATCAGTAAGATACATCATAGATCGCACCATATCTAGTAAAGTACGATTACGACGTTGGGACACACCATTAAGCTGTGGTGTTCCGGGTGGTGTGAGTTGCGAAACTATTCCGCATTGTTTCAAATGTAGACCAAACTCGTAACTCAAATATTCTCCTCCACGATCAGATCACAGAAACTTTATTTTCTTATTATGATGATTTTCCACTTCACTCTGAAATTCTTTGAACTTTTCAAATGTTTCAGACTTATGTTTCATTAAGTAGATATACCCATATCTGCTCAAATCATCTGTGAAGATGAGAAAATAACGAGCCGCGAGCCTCAATATTCATCGGACCACATACATCAGTATGTATGATTTCCAACAAATCTGTTGCTCGCTCCATAGTTCCGGAGAACGTCGTTTTAGTCATCTTGCCCATAAGGCATGGTTCGCAAGTACCAAGTGATTCATAATCAAGTGATTACAAAAGTCCATCAGTATGGAGTTTCTTCATGCGTTTTATACCAATATGACCCAAACGGCAGTGCCACAAATAAGTTGCACTATCATTATCAACTCTGCATCTTTTGGTTTCAACATTATGAATATGTGTATCACTACTATCGAGATTCAACAAGAATAGACCACTCTTTAAGGGTGCATGACCATAAAAGATATTAATCATATAAATAGAACAACCATTATTCTCTGATTTAAATGAATAACCGTCTCGCATCAAACAAGATCCATATATAATGTTCATGCTTAACGCTGGCACCAATTAACAATTATTTAGGTCTAAGACTAATCGCGAAGGTAGACGTAGAGGTAGCGTGCCGACGGTGATCACATCGACTTTGGAACCATTTCCTACGCGCATCGTCTCCTCGTCCTTAGCCATTCTTTGCTTAATCCATAGTCCCTGTTTCGAGTTGTAAATATTAGCAATAGAACCTGTATGAAATACCCAGGTGCTACTGCGAGCTCTGGTGAGGTACACATCAATAACATGTATATCACATATACCTTTGTTCACCTTGCCATCCTTCTTATCCGCCAAATACTTGGGGCAGTTCCGCTTCCAGTGACCAGTCTGTTTGCAGTACAAGCACTCAGTCTCAGGCTTAGGTCCAGACTTGGGTTTCTTCTCCTGAAAAGCAACTTGTTTGCCATTCTTCTTGAAGTTCCCCTTTTTCTTCCCTTTGCCCTTTTTCTTGAAACTGGTGGTCTTATTGACCATCAACACTTGATGCTCCTTTTTATTTCTACCTCCGCAGCCTTTAGCATCGCGAAGAGCTCGGGAATAGTATTATTCATACCTTGCATATTATAGTTCATCACGAAGCTTTTGTAGCTTGGTGGCAGTGATTGAAGAACTCTGTCAATGACACTATCAACAGGAAGATTAACTCCCAGTTGAGTCAAGTGATTATGATACCCAGACATTTTGAGTATGTGCTCACTGACAGAACTATTCTCCTCCATCTTGCAGCTATAGAACTTATTGGAGACTTCATATCTCTCAATCTTGGCATTTGCTTGAAATATTAACTTCAACTCCTGGAACATCTCATATGCTCCATGACGTTCAAAACGTCGTTGAAGTCCAGGTTCTAAGCCGTAAAGCATGGCACACTGAACTATCGAGTAGTCATCAGCTTTACTCTGCCAAATGTTCTTAAAGTTGTCAACAGCATCTGCGGCAGGCCTGGCACCCAACTGTGCTTCCTGGACATAATTCTTCTATGCAGCAATGAGGATAATCCTCAAGTTACGGACCCAGTCCGTGTAATTGCTACCATCATCTTTCAACTTAGCTTTCTCAAGGAACGCATTAAAATTCAACGGAACAATAGCACGGACCATCTATCAACAACAACATAGATAAGCAAAATACTATCAGGTACTAAGTTCATGATAAATTTAAGTTCAAATAATCATATTACTTAAGAACTCCCACTTAGATAGACATCCTCTTATCATCTAAGTGATCACATGATCCATATCAACTAAACCGTGACCGATCATCACGTGAAATGGAGTAGTTTTCAATGGTGAACATCACTATGTTGATCATATCTACTATACGATTCATGCTCGACCTTTCGGTCTCAGTGTTCCGAGGCCATATCAGCATATGCCAGGCTCGTCAAGTTTAACCCGAGTATGATGCGTGTGCAAAACTGGCTTGCACCCGTTGTAGATGGACGTAGAGCTTATCACACCCGATCATCACGTGGTGTCTCGGCATGACGAACTTTGGCAACGGTGCATACTCAGGAAGAACACTTTTATCTTGAAATTTAGTGAGAGATCATCTTATAATGGTACAGTCAAACAAAGCCGAATAAGATGCATAAAGGATAAACATCACATGCAATCAATATAAGTGATATGATATGGCCATCATCATCTTGTGCTTGTGATCTCCATCTCCGAAGCACCGTCATGATCACCATCGTCACCGGCGTGACACCTTGATCTCCATCGTAGCATCGTTGTCGTCTCACCAACTATTGCTTGTACGACTATCGCTACCGCTTAGTGATAAAGTAAAGCAATTACAGGGCGATTGCATTGCATACAATAAAGCGACAACCATATGGCTCCTGCCAGTTGACGATAACTCCGTTACAAAACATAATCATCTCATACAAAAATATAGCTTCATGTCTTGACCATATCACATCACAACATGCCCTGAAAAAACAAGTAAGACGTCCTCTACTTTGTTGTTGCAAGTTTTATGTGGCTGCTACGAGCTAAGCAAAACTGTTCTTACCTACGCATCAAAACCACAACGATACTTCGTCAAGTTGGTGCTGTTTTAACCTTCTCAAGTACTGGGCGTAGCCACACTCGGTTCAACTAAAGTTGGAGAAACTAACACCTGCCAGCCACCTATGTGCAAAGCACGTCGGTAGAACTAGTCTCGCGTAAGCGTACGCGTAATGTCTGTCCGGGCCGCTTCATCCAACAATACCGCTGAACCAAAGTATGACATGCTGGTAAGAAGTATGCCTTGTATTGCCCACAACTCACTTGTGTTGTATTCATGCATATAGCATCAACGCATAAAACCTGGCTCGGATTCCACTGTTGGGGAACGTAGTAATTTCAAAAAATTCCTACACACATGCAAGATCATGGTGATGCATAGCAATGAGAGGGGAGAGTGTCGTCCACGTACCCTCGTATACCGTTAAGAGGAAGCGTTATGACAACGCGATTGGTGTAGTCATACGTCTTCATGATCGACCGATCCTCAGCACGGAATGTGCGACACCTCCACGTTCAGCACACATTCAGCTCGGTGACGTCCCGTGAACTCATGATCCAGTAGAGCTCAGGGAAGAGTTTCGTCAGCACGACGGCGTGGTGACGATGTTGATGAAGCTACCGCAGTAGGGCTTCACCTAAACACCGCTACAGTATGACCGAGGTGGATTATGGTGGAGGGGGGCACCGCACACGGCTGGAGAGATCTTAATGATCAACTTGTGTGTCTAGAGGTGCCCCCTGCCCCCGTATATAATGGAGCAAGGAGGGAGAGGTGGCCGGCCAGGAGGAGGCGCGCCAGGAGGAGTCCTACTCCCGATGGGAGTAGGACTCCCTCCTTTCCTAGTTGGAATAGGAGTTGGGGGAAGGAGGAGGGAGAGAGGAAAGAAAGGGGGGCTGCCGGTGTCAAAACCGGCGGATCTCGGGTAGGGGGTCCCGAACTGTGCGTCTAGGCCGGATGGTAACAGGAGGCAAGGGACACGAAGTTTTACCCAGGTTCGGGCCCTCTCGATGGAGGTAAAACCCTACATCCTGCTTGATGAATATTGATGTATGGGTAGTACAAGAGTAGATCTACCACGAGATCGAGGAGGCTAAATCCTAGAAGCTAGCCTATGGTATGATTGTTGATGTGTATGTTGTCCTACGGACTAAAACCCTCCGGTTTATATAGACACCGGGTAGGGTTAGGGTTACATAGAGTCGGTTACAATGGTAGGAGATCTGCATATCTGTATCGCCAAGCTTGCCTTCCATGCCAAGGAAAGTCCCTCCCGGACACGGGACGAAGTCTTCAATCTTGTATCTTCATAGTCCAGGAGTCCGGCTGAAGGTATAGTCCGGCCATCCGAACACCCCCTAATCCAGGACTCCCTCAGTAGCCCCTGAACCAGGCTTCAATGACGACGAGTCTGGCACGCATATTGTCTTCGGCATTGCAAGGCGGGTTCCTCCTCCAAGTACTTCATAGAAGATTTTGAACACAAAGATAGTGTCCGGCTCTGAAAAATAAGTTTCCACATATTGCCATAGAGAGAATAATATTTACACTAATCTAATCTGCTGACGTATTCCGTAGTGTGTCACACCACGGCCAAGCCTTTATTCGAGTCGTTTCATTATCCCACCTCAGCGCGTCATGCGAGGCGGTTTCCTTGGCACGTCTTGCGAAAGCAGAGATCGTGTCCCCTTATCCCGGAATTCTCATCAATACGGTGTGGGTAACCCAACCGCACCATCGATTACGGCGCTTGGAGATAAGCGAGTTTTACCAGGCTGGTGGGGACATGTAGTTGCGTCCACCCATATAAGGGGATAAAGATCCACCTTTTCACCTACGCCTTCTTCCTCCTTCACCTATCCATTCTTGCACACTCGAGCTCCAGCGCCCAAGTCCGCACTCCCCACCTCAACCTTCTCCAGTCATGTCCGGAGCGGGAGGCAAGTGGATGGTCTCCTCCATTACGGAGGGACACATCAAAAGACTAAGGAAGGCCGGATACTTGTCCAACGACATTGCCCACCGGCTTCCCGAAGAGGGGCAGCTCATCCCTACCCCTAGGCCCCATGAGAGGGTGGTGTTCCTCCCCCATTTCCTCCATGGACTGGGTTTCCCTCTCCATCCATTTGTCTGGGGGATCATGTTCTACTATGGCCTGGATTTCCACGATCTGGCCCCGAATTTTGTCCTCAACATCTCGGCGTTTATCGTCGTGTGCGAGGCTTTCCTCCGCATCCGCTCCCATTTCGGCCTATGGCTCAAGACTTTCAACGTTAAGCCGAAGGTGGTGCGCGGCAACCAGGCGGAGTGCGGAGGCTCCATGGTGGGCAAGATGGCCAACGTCCTATGGCTTGAGGGCTCCTTTGTGGAGACCCTGAAGGGGTGGCAATCGGGGTGGTTTTACATCACCGAGCCGTGCGACCCTAAGTGGGTCGCAGCCCCCGAGTTCCGGTTCGGACCCCCAACGTGGCTCACGTCCTGGAAAGAGACGGCCTGTCGTGGGGCAGCCAAAAGGAGGTGACCGGACTGCAAACATGCATCCAATCCCTGGCGAACAAGCAGCTTAGGCTCGTGAACATAGTCCAGGTTATGCTCATACGCCTGAGCCTCCCGTGTCAACAACGGGCCTTCCATCTATGGGAGTTCAATCCGGCACAGCACCGAACTCTGAGCAGGCTCTTCGACACGACATACGAAGATGCCTGGAAGGTGCTTTTCAAGGGCGCCGAGGCTCCCGCATCCACCACCGAGGATCGCGGATTCAGCACGCAACGTCACGCTAGCGCGGTAAGTTTTTTGTACCTTTTACAGGGCACTAGTTTTTCATAGTTTTAACTCTGTGCGGGATTTAAGCTCCCTTACCTTTGACAGGATTGGCAGGCGAAGTCCGGACAGATCAACTGTCCGGCTCCTTTGCCCGAAGGCCTTGCGGACACTCGCTTGGCGAGGCTGCTGGTTCCGGCACCCTATGTGGTGCCGGAGAAGAAGGTCAAGAAGAAGGCCACGGGGACTCGAAAGAGTGCCTGACGCCCAGAGGTGTCGTATTCATCATCCGACGAATCCAAGACGCACTCCTCCCACGAAGACGAGGAGGAGGAAGAAGAGTCCTCTCCCCCTCCAGCGGGGGAAGGGAAGAAAAGGAAGGCCGCCCCAACGGGGGAGGCCGAAGGGTCCAAGAAGGGGAGAACCCTTCCTTCGGATTGCTCCATCGACGCCGATGACGGTGAAGAGGAGTGGCCGCCCAGGGCCAAGCCCCTGGTGAAATCGTAAGTATCCGGATACCAGAGTAATTCATAGTATTCGTTTATTGCACAGCTTCCCCTTATGTCGAATATGTTTATGCAACCCACCCAAAGACCGGCTTGACGCGTCGTCGAGCGGCTCACTGGACTCGTCGGATGTGAACTCGCTTCCGACGGCTTCCTCCCCCGGCCTACGGACGACACCGAAGTGTTGTCCCAACAGGTTCCAAGCCGGGAGGAGGTGGTCCTGGAGGCGCCGCAAGGCGACCTCCCGGACTCCAGGAGTAAAGGGGATGAAACCCCCCGGGGCTCCAAGTCCGGCTCTAGGCCGGACACCGCTCCGGAACCTTTAGAGGTTCCAGAGTCTGGCGGGGGACCTCCTTCCAAGAGGAGCAAGTCCGCCGTGCCGGTGGCCCCCGTCGAACCGGAGGCGCCGGACAATATGTTGGAGGCGCTCCAAGGCGCCTCCACCGACGAGGAGCACCGCGCTATTATGAGTGCAGTGGTCCAGAAGGTTCAGTCCACCAAGAGCGGACTGACTGAAGCTTGTACTAGCCTTTTGACAGGCTTTGAGGTAAGTAAAGAATGTGTAAATAATAGTACCGCATAGACAGTAGCCCCTGATGCTCTGTTTGGCATTCGGGGAGAAAAGCCGAATATAGGATCAAATATAATTCGCAGG
The DNA here is from genome assembly GCF_056163025.1 of Triticum urartu. Classification (NCBI taxonomy): domain Eukaryota; kingdom Viridiplantae; phylum Streptophyta; class Magnoliopsida; order Poales; family Poaceae; genus Triticum; species Triticum urartu. The sequence continues at coordinate 365,432,208 of NC_141876.1, read as the reverse complement.
AGTCTAACAAAAATGAGTCAATATGCGTATGCAGGCTTCCCTGCTTGCGTCCGCCACACTGACTGCGGAAGTGGACACGCTAAAGCAGAACCTCGAGCGGTCCGAGCAAGAGCTCGAGCGTGCCAAGAAGCAGCTTGAGGATAATGAAGGTAAGAAATACCTTGTTAAAATATATATAAAAAGGTGCAATTGCAAAGAATGACAGGATTATCGTGGCTATTGTAGGGGCCATGTCTGAAGTGATGACCCTTAAGCAAGCGCTGGTCGAGGCCGAGAAGAGTGCGGCCTCGGAGCGCACCGAGCAGGAGAAATATGAGGCCGAGGTTGGCAAGGTGCGGCAAGAGCTCCAGGCTCTCATGGAAAAACATGAGAGTTTGGAGCTTGACTCGAAGACGCAAGCGTCCGAGCTCGCGGTGGCTGTTGAAAATGCCAAATCTGCCAAGGCCGAATCCCAGAAGGCCCTCCAGGAGTTGGATGAGGTGAAGAAGATAGCGGCGGGTAAGGCATTCTTTATGCAAGGCAAACACATAAACGTGAGTTACATGTTACTTACCCGAATCCGGAGTTCTCCAGGAGCGTTCGCAGATCTTCCCCGGAGTGTGTCTGATGCCGTCGCATTCTATCGAGCCGAGGAGGGCAGCTCGATGGAGAAGGTGTTCTGGTCTCAGCACGCTGAGGCCGGACACCTCGTGCCCCTGAGCGACTAGCTGAAGCAACTGGTCGAGCTCCACAAGGCGGCCGAACAGGCCATGAAGGGCCTTATTGTTCGGCTGTGGCCTGGAGGGGCTCTGCCTGGGAGCTATTTCGGGCTGGTGCGGCGGCTAGTGGAGGCCTGTCCAAGGCTCGAAGTCATCAAGCGCTCCATCTGCATTGAGGGTGCCCGTAGGGCCCTTGCCCGTGCTAAGGTGCACTGGGGCAAGCTGGATGCTGAGAAGCTTGTGAAGGACGGGCCACCGCCGGGGAGAGAGCATCGCAAGCCCGAGAATTACTATAAGGATGTTCTGAAGGGTGCCCGCCTTGTGGCGGATGAATGTTCTAGGGATGTAATTTTTGAGTGAAACTTGCTCGTTTTGTCCTGTGCACTGAAAACTTGTTTATATGCGCTAAGCAATGCTGTTGGAATTTAAAATATTACCTTTTGTGCGGCTTTTTATCAATTCTGAGAGATGGCGAGTCGTCGGCTTCTGCCCCCGTGCCGCTAGTGCTGGGGTGTTCGGGGATAAACCTGAGCGCTCTTTTTCCCATGTTTGGGTCCTTCGAGGGAGGCGCTCAGCCCAACGAACAAGGCAATCGGACTATAATGCGTGAAAACTCTCACTTAGCCATAGAATTCTATAATTTTAAATTTCGGCGAATCCCCTGGTATTCGGAAGACCGAGTTCGGGGCGCTATCCACGCCTTGGCCAGACAGAGCCGGCTCCTCGCCCTAAGCGGCATAAGTCTTTAGGGACTCGAAAAACCTCTCGGACAGCGACCAGCTCTCGCTTCATCATGACAGTCAGTTTTAGCTTTCTCCACTGAGGTGCTCGACCTAGCTCCACCGGGGCACAATTGCAGTGGTTCTCCTAGTGCTACCTTAGCCGATATAGCGGAATGTAAGGCACCAAAACATAGGATCCAGGCAAACCCAACTATTGACCCAAGACATGATTCGGAGCCGATGCATATAATGCTATAAGTTCGGGGTGCCGCACTTGTTAAAGTGTTCGGACTTCTCACACAATATTGAGGGGTACTAAAGCCCCTGGCGTATTTCGGCCGTACCAACGTGTACGGGTGCAACATGTCGTTAAGGAACATATATAAAGAAAAAAAGGAAATGCAAAAATAGACGAAAGCTATGCATTGTTTATTAAAAAGGGCTGCGATCAAAGCAGAACGATACAAATAATGCGATAAGTGGAAGGTTGGACTAGTTAACATGTCCGTTCCAGGGGCAAGCTGCGGAATAGTATGCGGAACGGGTATACTGCTCGTGATAGAGACCACCTGGGAGTTCCGTAGTGCGGCGTGGCTTGTCTACTTCCCTAGTTCTTGCATCGTTTGTGCGGCAATTGAACTGCTGAACAGGCCTTCTGAAGGATGAAGTCCTGAAAGTAAGAGAAAATTAAAAAATCGGCAGCCCCTGGTACGGTTTAAGCCGTGTTTTGGGCGTGCCGTGATGGTGCCCCACCCCCTGTGCCCATGGTATCTCTAGAGTGTAGTTATGTATGCGAAGTACTGGCGTCGCCTTTTTGCGAGGGTTGGGGTTGGGGCCACATTGCTATGCCTGCTCGGATCATGCCAGGCAGTCTTGTTGTAGGTTACTCCGGTCGCGCTTGACGGTGTCTGGTCGTTTAGTGGCCGTACTGGAGAACTGCCTGGAGAGGCTGCTTTGAACTTCCGCTGCAAGGGCCGCCGTGTGCTCCTCCATTCATAGGGAGCATTCGGTGTTTCCATTGACCATAATTACTCCTCGAGGGCCTGGCATCTTGAGCTTAAGATATGCGTAATGCGGTACCGCATTGAACTTAGCGAATGCGGTTCGCCCGAGCAGTGCGTGATAGCCACTGCAAAACGGGACTATGTCGAAGATTAACTCCTCGCTTTGGAAATTATTCGGAGATCTGAAGACCACTTCAAGTGTGACTGAGCCTGTACAGTTGGCCTCTACACCTGGTATTACGCCTTTAAAGGTCATTTTGGTGGGCTTAATCCTCGAGGGATCTATGCCCACTTTCTGCACTGTATCCTGGTAAAGCAGGTTCAGGCTGCTGCCGCCGTCCATAAGGACTCTAGTGAGATGAAATCCATCAATAATTGGGTCTAGAACCAATGCGGCGAATCCTCCATGATGGATGCTAGTGGGATGGTCCCTTCGATCAAAGGTGATCGGGCAGGAGGACCATAGGTTGAACTTTGGGGCGACTGGCTCTACCGCGTATACGTCCCTTAACGCACGCTTCCGCTCCCTTTTGGGGACATGGGTTGCATATATCATGTTCACCGTCCGCACTTGTGGGGGAAAACCCTTTTGTCCATTGTTGTTCGGCGGCCGGGGCTCCTTGTCGTCATCGCTATGCAGCCCCTTGTCTTCATTTTTGGCATTTAACTTGTCTGCCTGCTTGAACACCCAACAATTCCTGTTGGTGTGATTGGCTGGCTTTTCGAGGGTGCCATGTATCTGGCACGAGCGGTCAAGTATTCGGCCCAAACAGGACGGGCCCCTAGGATTCCTTTTGAATGGCTTTTTCCGCTGACCGGATTTAGAGCCTCTGAATCTGGCATTAACTGTCGTATCCTCAGCATTGTCATCGTTAATGCGGCACTTCTGCTTGTTGCAACGCGACCTGCCACTACTGTCCCTGGTGTCCGAATTACCAGGGTTCTTGGTCATATTGTTGCTACGAGCAAGCCAGCTGTCTTCTCCCGCGCAAAAGCGGGTCATGAGTGTCGTGAGTGCTGCCATAGATTTCGGCTTTTCCTGTCCAAGGTGTCGGGCCAGCCACTCGTCACGGATATTGTGTTTGAAGGCTGCTAGGGCCTCAACGTCCGGACAGTCGACTATTTGATTTTTCTTTGTTAGGAACCGTGTCCAGAATTGCCTGGCCGATTCCTCTGGCTGCTGAATTACGTGACTTAGGTCATCGGCGTCAGGGGGTCGCACGTAAGTGCCCTGGAAATTGTCGAGGAATGCGGCTTCCAGGTCCTCCCAACAACTGATTGATCCTGTTGGCAAGCTGTTAAGCCAATGCCGAGCTGCTCCTTTAAGCTTGAGTGGGAGGTATTTGATGGCGTGGAAATCATCACCGCGGGCCATGTGGATATGAAGGAGATAATCCTCGATCCATACCGCAGGATCTATTGTGCCATCATATGATTCTATGTTTACGGGTTTGAAACCCTCGGGGATTTGATGATCCATTATTTCGTCTGTAAAGCAGAGTGGGTGTGCGGCGCCTCTGTACTGGGCTATATCATGACATAGCTCCAATGAGCCTTGTCTACTGTGTTCGGCCCCGCCGAATTTGTGGCCGGCGTGACGGTTACCGTCTCGAGCCATGGGGCGCCCACGCGATCCGTAGATCGATCTTGTTTGCCTTGCCTTGTCCTCCAACATGTCTCGTTAGTCCGCCGCATATTCCCGTGCCTTGGTACGGGGTGCGGCTTGAGTGGAGGGCCGAGAGGCCTCTCTGTCGCGACCACGAGGTGGCCGGTCGGCCGCATCAAGTGCTTCCTCCTCTAATCCGGGTAGCAACCTGCGCTTTGGGTAGCTCTTGGAGGGGCGTTCGAGTTTATGCTCTTCGGCCGCAAGGACTTCACTCCATCTGTCAACTAGCAAATCTTGATCAGCTCTAAGCTGTTGCTGTTTTTTCTTGAGGCTTCTTGCCATGGCCATAAGCCTGCGTTGAAAACGCTTTTGCTTGACGGGATCCTCTGGCACGACGAATTCGTCGTCGTCGAGGCTTGCCTCGTCTTCGGAGGGAGGAATATAATTATCGTCCTCGACCTCTCTGTCTGCCGTTCTCTCATGAGGGCTGGTTTCTCCATCCTCCTGTGCTAAATCTTGCTGGAGGGGGTTTTCTTCAGCGCTTTCCAGAGTATTATTATCTCCCGTGCTGGAATCACCTTGTTTGTTTTGGCGGGATTTTGAGCGGCGCCGCTGACGCCGGTGCTTGGGCTGTTTCTTGGAGGGGTCATCCTCCGTTGTTCCATCGCCATCTCCCTCTTTTGGGGTGTCCACCATGTATATGTCATATGACGAGGTGGCTTTCCAGGGCCTAGTAGGCGCTGGTTCTTCATCATCTCCTTCATCGGCGTCCATACCATCGATATCTTCGGAGTCGAAGTCGAGCATGTCGGTTAAGTCGTCGACAGTGGCTACAAAGTGGGTGGTGGGTGGGCTTTGAATTTCTTCATCGTCCGTACCCCAACCTTGCTGACCGTAGGCCGGCCAGGGCTCTCCTGATAAAGAGAGAGAGAGACTTCAGTGACTTCAGGATATCGCCGAAAGGCGAGTGCTAAAATATATCCGCGGTAGTGAAGTCCATGATCGGCGCCCGGTCGGATTCGGTCGGCCGGGGCGTGGAGGGTTCGGAGTCTGGAGAGGAGTCCAGCTCCTTGGAGTCACGAGTCTCATAGAGTATGGGGCTGGTGCTTGGCTCAATCGCCGTTGGGGTCGCAGCCCCGGAGGTGAAGTCCAACCGCCCATCCTCGATCGGCGTAGTTGGCTCCGGATTAAGGGTCGGAGCCGATGCGGGTGCGGCCTCCAGGGCACTGTTCGGTGGCAGAGCTAGATCATGCTCGTCGTGACAGTGCGGCACGCTCGGCAGTGGCTCGAATCCGTCGAAGATCAAGTCCCCGCGGATGTCAGCCATGTAGTTTAAACTTCCAAATCTGACCTGACGGCCAGGGGCGTAGCTTTCGATCTGCTCCAGACGGCCAACCGAATTGGCCCGCAGTGCGAAGCCGCCAAAGACGAAGATCTGTCCGGGGAGGAAGGTCTCACCCTGGACTGCATCGCTATCGATGATCATAGGAGCCATCGAGCCTGACGGCGACGACACAGAGGAACTCTCAATGAAAGCACCAATGTCGGTGTCAAAACTGGTGGATCTTGGGTAGGGGGTCCCGAACTGTGCGTCTAGGCCGGATGGTAACATGAGGCAAGGGACACGAAGTTTTACCCAGGTTCGGGCCCTCTCGATGGAGGTAAAACCCTACGTCCTGCTTGATTAATATTGATGATATGGGTAGTACAAGAGTAGATCTACCACGAGATCGAGGAGGCTAAACCCTAGAAGCTAGCCTATGGTATGATTGTTGATGTGTATGTTGTCCTATGGACTAAAACCCTCCGGTTTATATAGACACCGGGTAGGGTTAGGGTTACATAGAGTCGGTTACAATGGTAGGAGATTTGCATATCCGTATCGCCAAGCTTGCCTTCCACGCCAAGGAAAGTCCCATCCGGACACAGGACGAAGTCTTCAATCTTGTATCTTCATAGTCCAGGAGTCCGGCTGAAGGTTTAGTCCGGCCATCCGGACACCCCCTAATCCAGGACTCCCTCAGGGGCGCCGCCCCCCTCCTTGTCCAATTCGGACTAGAGGCAGAGGGGGCGCGCGGCATGACCTGTCAGCCCCTCCTCTCTTCCACTAAGGCCCATCATGGCCCATTAAACCCCTGGGGGGTTTCGGTAACCCCCGGTACTCTGGTAAAATCCCGATTTCACCCAGAACACTTCCGAAATCCAAATATAGGCTTCCAATATATAAATATTTATGTCTCGACCATTTCGAGACTCCAATTCAAGTCCGTGATCACATCCGGGACTCCAAACTACCTTCGGTACATCAAAACATATAAACCCATAAAACCGATCGTCATAGAACTTTAAGCGTGCGGACCCTACGGGTTCGAGAACTATGTAGACATGACCAAGACACGTCTCCGGTCAATAACCAATAGCAGAACCTGGATGCTCATATTGGTTCCTACATATTCTACGAAGATCTTTATAGGTCAAACCGCACAACACTATACGTTGTTCTCTTTGTCATCGGTATGTTACTTGACCGAGATTCAATCCTCGGTATCCAATACCTAGTTCAATCTCGTTACCAGTATGTCTCTTTACTCGTTCCATAATACATCATCCCGTAACTAACTCATTAGTTATCATGCTTGCAAGGCTTATAGAGATGTGTATTACCGAGAGGGCCCAGAGATACCTCTCCGACAATCGGAGTGACAAATCCTAATCTTGATCTATGCCAACTCAACAAGTACCATCGGAAACACCTGTAGAGCACCTTTATGATCACCCAGTTACGTTGTGACGTTTGGTAGCACACAAAGTGTTCCTCCGGTATTCAGGAGTTGCATAATCTCATAGTCATAAGAACATATATAAGTCATGAAGAAAGCAATAGCAGTAAACAAACGGTCAATTGCTAAGCTAACGGAATGGGTCAAGTCAATCACATCATTCTCCTAATGATGTGATCCCATTATCAAATAACAACTCATGTCTATGGTTAGGAAACTTAACCATCTTTGATCAATGAGCTAGTCAAGCAGACGCATACTAGTGACACTATGTTTGTCTATGTATTCACACATGTATTATGTTTCCAGTTAATACAATTCTAGCATGAATAATAAACATTTATCATGAAATAAGGAAATAAATAATAACTTTATTATTGCCTCTATGGCATATTTCCTTCACCTGCTTGCTGCAGACAAGATGCAGCGCGGCGAGGGACTTAGTGGCTTGGCGAGGTAACGACACCGAGAAGCAGGGAGCGGAGAAGATGGATGGATCCGAGGCTGAGGCAACAAGATCCGGCGACGCGGGTCTCAGGGAAGCAGGGGCGCCGGACTTCGCGCGATTCTGGCGAAGGAGAAGCAGAGGAGGGCTCCTGCGAGCGACATGACAGTAGACAGGGGTGAAGGCCGCCGGGGCCTGGACGACGCAAGACTTGGTGGAGGGGAGCCGGTCTGACGAGGAGGCCGGGGACGGCTCGTCCTTGTCCTCATGAAGCAGAACGATGGCGGCGGAAATGGGTTGGCGGTGAGGAACTCTTGGCGCGAATCCATGGCGGCTCTCGACGCCAGTGACGGGGCGCAGGGGTCTAGGAACCGTGAGGAGGCGAGGGGCGGCCATGGCGCTAGAGCTCCTGTTGAGGTATAGAGAGATGAAGGATTAGGGAGAGAGAGTTGCAGGGACGACGGGACGGAAGGAGAGGGTGGCGAGGAGCTGGCCTATTGGTTCCGGTAGAATTCTGGCGAGGTCATCGGCCGGTGGTGGCGCGCGGGGTCGAGCGAGGCTCTCGGGCGGATGCGGTTGGATGGATGGATCGATGGAATAAGTGGCTGGTTGGCTCGGCGCTGAAAACAAGGAGAAAGAAGATTGTGGCGGCGGCGATGGGACAGACTGCCTAAAATCTAGGGTTATACTGTTTATATAGGTAGGTTGGGTAGGTTAGGGGCACTCGGTCCCTCTAATCAGAATTGGATGGTGACGAATAAATAGCTTAGAGAGCCCAAAAAATAAAACGAAGATGTTTTATAGATGTTTGGGGATGATCCGGATCCAACGGTGACGACTGTTCGGGTCGTGTTCGGGTAAGTTTCGGACACGCGCGAGGGGTCGATGCACTGTGCGAAGAGGGGTAGGCTGGGCCTAGGCTGTGTAGGACAGGTCTCAGGCTGAGAAGAGAGAGACGGAAATGCAGCCCGGCAAGGTTTTCGGAGATCGAAAACGTCCGACGTTTGACCGGCTATATTGCCGCTATAGTTTAACGGTTGGGATATCAAACGGACTCTGAATGCGATGAAACTTCGCAGGCAGCCTACCTACAACATAACAAGACCGCACACCAACTCTCAACCCATTCCCAGAACATTTTCCGGCCACTTATAAAATAATAGTTCGGATGTGCCGCGGGCGCGTGCAAGTGTGTCTGGGCTCAGAACGGACAACGGAAAGAACTGGAGGAATCCGGACGAATGCAAGTTTTTAAAACAAGATGATGCAATGCACATGATGGCATGACACGATGCAACACGAAAGCGAATGACATGGCAATAACAGCGAATAACTGGAAGACACCTGGCACAACAGTCTCGGGGCGTTATATGGGCCTTGCTGGAGGAGTTTTATTCAAGACGAACTGTCAAGGGGGTCCCATAACCCCAACCGCATAAGGAACGCAAAATCAAGGAACATGACACCAATATGATGGAAACTAGGGCGGCAGGAGTGGAACAAAACAGTAGGCATAAGGCCGAGCCTTCCACCATTTACCAAGTATATAGATGCATTAATTAAAATAAGAGATATTGTGATATCCCAACATATCCATGTTCCAACATGGAACAACCTGCAAGGCACCTGCAACTGGCAATGCTATAAGAGGGGCTGAGCAAAAGCGGTAACTTAGCCAAACAAAGGTTTGCTAGGAAGGTGGGTTAGAGGCTTGACATGGAAATATGGGAGGCATGATAAACAAGTGGTAGGTAGCGCGACATAGCGATAGAACAAACAACTAGAAAGCAAAGATAGAAGTGATATCGAGGGTAATGGTCATCTTGCCTGCAATGTTCTCAGAGTTGTCGAAAGCTTGCTCCTCGTTAGTGTACTCAACAGGTTCCTCGTTCACGTAGTCATCTCCTGGCTCTACCCAAAGCAAGAACACAAGCAACGGAACAATGATCAATCACAGTGCAATGCACAAGCAACATGATGCAATACATGGCATGGAATGCAAGATATGATATGCAATGCATATGGGGTACTCCGGAAGGAAAAGGATGAACAAGGCATTAACTTGGCAAAACAAGTATGCCGCTAGAAATATGGGGTGATTTCGGTCGAAATCGATATAAGGATCACCGGAAACGGATGCACGGCCTGCAAATGGCAGGCAAAACAAGAATGACGCAAAACTGCGATTAACAGCATCATGGCACTTAGAATGCAACAAGAAACTATGCTACAACATCCCAACATGAACAAAGAACATGACCATAAAGTAAACATGAAGCTATACAAATCATTAACAGTGAGCTCCTGCTAAAACTCACTAGAACAAACTCAAAATAGCATGGCAAAAATGCAAAAGATAACAGATTCACAGACTTAGAGAAAATACTAAGCATGACAAAACAGCAGCATATAACAATGTTTAGAGCTAGCAAACAACATTCTAAAGGAACTTACATTGGAAAACTAAGGCATGGAATGGTAGTACTAAATACATAGATCAAATCTCCCTTACTGAACTTTACCCAAAGATGCATGGAAAATATGGTAGCACCCATGCAAACATGGCAAGTTATATGAACAGTTTCAGACTTAGAAGAAAAACAGAACATGGCAGGAACAGATTCATGATAGCAACTTTGCAAGCTCAATTCACTCACCACAAACATTTCATGGAATAACAAGGTAACCAACATGAAGTATACATGTCCAAGAAGCTAAGAATGGCAAGAGAAAGTCCATAGGGTACATGCATCACTAGCAAAACATATGGCAATATTGAATATCATGTTAACAATCTGCCAGGAACAATATTTAGCAAAAGTAGAGCACGGTAATGACAATCTAACATGCTCCATAATTGAAACCAGAGGCATGAATGGATAGAGAAATACCACATATTCAAAACACTCTTACTGAACTATCTCAAAATGTGCATGGATCTCATGGTAGCAAATATGTCTCCAACGTATCTATAATTTTTGATTGCTCCATGCTATATTATCTACTGTTTTGGACATTATTGGGCTTTATTATCCACTTTTATATTATTTTTGGGACAAACCTATTAACCGGAGGCCCAGCCCAGAATTGTTGTTTTTTGCCTGTTTTAGGGTTTCGAAGAAAAGGAATATCAAACGGAGTCCAAATGGAATGAAACCTTCGGGAACGTGATTTTCTCAACGAACAAGACCAGGGAGACTTGGACCCTACGTCAAGAAAGGAAATAGGAGGCCACGAGGTAGGGGGAGCACCCACCCCCACCAGGCGCGCCCTCCACCCTCGTGCGCCCCATGTTGCTCCACCGACGTACTCCTTCCTCTTATATATACCTACGTACCCCCAAACGATTAGATACGGAGCCAAAAACCTAATTCCACCACCGCAACTTTCTGTATCCACGAGATCCCATCTTGGGGCCTGTTTCGGAGCTCCGCCGGAGGGGGCATCGATCACGGAGGGCTTCTACATCAACACCATAGCCCCTCTGATGAAGTGTGAGTAGTTTACCTCAGACCTACGGGTCCATAGTTAGTAGCTAGATGGCTTCTTCTCTCTTTTTGGATATCAATACAATGTTCTCCCCCTCTCTTGTGGATATCTATTCGATGTAATCTTCTTTTTGCGGAATGTTTGTTGAGACCGATGAATTGTGGGTTTATGATCAAGTCTATCTATGAATAACATTTGAATCTTCACTGAATTCTTTTATGTATGATTGGTTATCTTTGCAAGTCTCTTCGAATTATCAGTTTGGTTTGGCCTACTAGATTGATCTTTCTTGCAATGGGAGAAGTGCTTAGCTTTGGGTTCAATCTTGTTGTGTCCTTTCCCAGTGACAGTAAGGGCAGCAAGGCACGTATTGTATTGTTGCCATCGAGGATAACAAGATGGGGTTTTCTTCATATTGCATGAGTCTATCCCTCTACATCATGTCATCTTGCTTAAGGCATTACTCTGTTTTTAACTTAATACTCTAGATGCATGCTGGATAGCGGTCGATCAGTGGAGTAATAGTAGTAGATGCAGGCAGGAGTCGGTCTACTTGTCTCGGACATGATGCCTATATACATGATCATACCTAGATATTCTCATAACTATGCTCAATTCTGTCAATTGCTCAACAGTAATTTGTTCACCCACCGTAGAATACTTATGCTCTTGAGAGAAGCCACTAGTGAAACCTATGGCCCCTGGGTCTATCTTTATCATATTAATCTCCTACTACTTAGTTATTTCCTTTGCTATTTACTTTGCCTTTATTTTACTTTGCATCTTTATCATAAAAATACCAAAAATATTATCTTATCATATCTATCAGATCTCACTCTCGTAAGTGGCCTTATAGGGACTGACAACCCCTATTTGCGTTGGTTGCGAGGATTTATTTCTTTTGTGCAGGTGCGAGGGACTCGCGCGTAGCCTCCTACTGGATTGATACCTTGGTTCTAAAAAACTAAGGGAAATACTTACGCTACTTTGTTGCATCATCCCTTCCTCTTCGGGGAAACGCAGTGCTCAAGAGGTAGCAAGAAGGATTTCTGGCGCCGTTGCCGGGGAGGTCTACACAAAAGTCAACATACCAAGTACCCATCACATACCCTTATCTCCCGCATTAAATTATTTGCCATTTGCCTCTCGTTTTCCTCTCCCCCCCCCCACTTGACCCTTGCCGTTTTATTCGCCCTCTCTCTCTCTATCCTCCCTCTCCCTCTCTATTTTCCTCTTTTTGCCTGCTTGCCTTTTGTTTTCTTATGTGTTAGTTTGCTTGCTCATCACGATGGCTCAAGATAATACTAAATTGTGTGACTTCACCAACACCAACAACAATGATTTTATTAGCACTCTGATTGCTCCTCTTACCGATGCTGAATCTTGTGAAATTAATACTGCTTTGCTGAATCTTGTCATGAAAGATCCGTTTTCCGGCCTTCGTAGTGAAGATGCCGCTACCCATCTAAATAGCTTCGTTGATTTGTGTGACATGCAAAAGAACAAAGATGTGGATAATGATATTGTTAAATTGAAGCTATTTCCTTTTTTGCTTAGAGATCGTGATAAAGCTTGGTTTTCGTCTTTGCCTAAAAATGGTATTGATTCATGGAACAAGTGCAAATATGCTTTTATCTCTAAGTATTTTCCTCCCGCTAAGATCATCTCTCTTAGAAACGATATTAAGAATTTTAAGAAACTTGATCATGAAAATATTGCACAAGCTTGGGAGAGAATGAAATTAATGATACGTAATTGCCCTACTCATGATTTAAATTTGTGGATGATTGTTCAAAAAAATTATGCCGGATTGAATTTTGCTTCTAGAAATCTTTTAGATTCGGCCGCGACAGGCACTTTTATGGAAGTCACTTTAGGAGAAGCTACTAAACTCCTATAATATTATGGTTAATTATTCTCAATGGCACACCGAAAAATCTACTAATAAGAAGGTGCATGCGATAGAAGAAATTAATGTTTTGAGTGGAAAGATGGATGAACTTATGAAATTATTTGCTAATAAGAGTGTTTCTTCTGATCCTAATGATAGCCCTTGTCTACTTTGATTGAGAATAATAATGAATCTATGGATGTGAATTTTGTTGGTAGGAACAATTTTGGTAACAACGAGTATAGAGGAAATTTCAATCCTAGGCCTTATCCTAGTAATCCCTCTAATAATTATGGTGATTCCTATAACAATTCTTATGGAAATTATAATAAGATGCCCTCTGATTTTAATGCTATGATTGAAGAAAAGTTGCTTAAGATTGATGATTTGGCTAGGAACATTGATAGAATTTCTCTTGATGTTGATTCTTTGAAACTTAGATCTATTCCACCTAAGCATGATATCAATGAGTCTCTCAAAGCAATGAGAATTTCCATTGATGAGTGCAAAGAAAGAACCGCTAGGATGCGTGCTAAGAAAGATGCCTTTATAAGAGCGTGTTCTTCTAGTTCCTATGAAAATAAAGATGAAGATCTAAAAGTTATTGATGTGTCCCCTATTAAATCTTTGTTTTGCAATATGAATCTTGATAATGATGGGACTGAATATGATGCACCTTTACCTAGAAGGTGTTCCAAGAATTCAGAATTTGTTGATCTTGATGCTAAATTTGATAAAAGTGGGATTGAAGAAATTAAAACTCTAGATGTTGCTAAACCCACTATTATGGATTTCAAGGAATTTAACTATGAAAATTGCTCTTTGATTGATTGTATTTCCTTGTTGCAATCCATGCTAAATTCTCCTCATGCTTATAGTCAAAATAAAGCATTTACTAAACATATCGTAGATGCCTTGATGCAATCTTATGAAGAAAAACTTGAATTGGAAGTTTCTATCCCTAGAAAACTTTATGATGAGTGGGAACCAACTATTAAGATTAAAATTAAAGATCATGAATGCTATGCTTTATGTGATTTGGGTGCTAGTGTTTCCACGATTCCAAAGACTTTGTGTGATTTGTTAGGTTTCGTTATTTTGATGATTGCTCTCTAAACTTGCACCTTGCGGATTCCACTATTAAGAAACCTATGGGAAGAATTATTGATGTTCTTATTTTTGCAAATAGGAATTATGTGCCGGTAGATTTTATTGTTCTTGACATAGATTGCAATCCTTCATGTCCTATTATTCTTGGTAGACCTTTCCTTAGAATGATTGGTGCAATTATTGATATGAAGGAAGGAAATATTAGATTCCAATTTCCATTAAGGAAAGGCATGGAACACTTTCCTAGAAATAAAATTAAATTACCTTATGAATCTATTATGAGAGCCACTTATGGATTGCCTACCAAAGATGGTAATACCTAGATCTATTCTTGCTTGTTATGCCTAGCTAGGGGCGTTAAACGATAGCGCTTGTTGGGAGGCAACCCAATTTTATTTTTATTCCTTGATTTTTGCTCCTGTTTAGTAATAAATAATTTATCTAGCCTCTGTTTTGATTGTGTTTTTTTTGTTTAATTAGTGTTTGTGCCAAGTAGAACCGTTGGGAAGACTTGGGGAAAGTCTTGTTGAACTTGCTGTAAAAAACAGAAACTTTAGCGCTCACGAGAACTGCTGTAATTTTTATTTGCAAAGTGATATTTAGTTAATTCTTTTTGAAGATGATTAATAAATAGATTCCTGACGTCCAGAAATTTATTTTAGAATTTTTGGGGTTCCAGATCTTGCGCTAGCTACAGATTACTACAGACTGTTCTGTTTTTGACAGATTCTGTTTTTCGTGTGTTGTTTGCTTATTTTGATGAATCTATGGCTAGTAAAATAGTTTATAAACCATAGATAAGTTGGAATACAGTAGGTATAACACCAATTTAATTACAGTACCTTGAAGTGGTCTTTTATTTTCTTTCGCTAACGGAGCTCACGAGATTTTCTACTTTAAGTTTTGTATTGTGAAGTTTTCAAGTTTTGGGTAAAGATTTGATGGATTATGGAACAAGGAGTGGCAAGAGCCTAAGCTTGGGGATGCCCATGGCACCCCCAATATAATCTAAGGACACCTAAAAGCCAAAGCTTGGGGATGCCCCGGAAGGCATCCCCTCTTTCGTCTAATTCTATCGGTAACTTTACTTGGAGCTATATTTTTATTCGCCACATGAGATGTGTTTTGCTTGGAGCGTCTTGTATGATTTGAGTATTTTCTTGTTAGTTTACCATAATCATCCTTTCTGTACACACCTTTTGAGAGAGCCATACATGAATTGGAATTTGTTAGAATACTCTATGTGCTTCGCTTATATCTTTTGAGTTATATAGTTTTGCTCTAGTACTTCACTTATATCTTTTAGAGCCCGGTGGTGGATTTGTTTTATAGAAACTATTGATCTCTCATGCTTCACTTAGATTATTTTGAGAGTCTTAAATAGCATGGTAATTTGCTTAAAATCCTAATATGCTTGGTATACAAGATTAATAATAAAACTTTCTTATGAGTGTGTTGAATACTATGATAAGTTTGATACTTGATAATTGTTTTGAGATATAAAGATGGTGATATTAAAGTTGTGCTAGTTGAGTAGTTGTAAATTTCATAAATACTTGTGTTGAAGATTGTGATTCCCGTAGCATGCACGTATGGTGAACCATTATGTGATGAAGTCGGAGCATGATTTATTTATTGATTTCCTTCCTTATGAGTGGCGGTCGGGGACGAGCGATGGTATTTTCCTACCAATCTATCCCCCTAGGAGCTTGCGCGTAATACTTTGCTTTGATAACTTGTAGATTTTTGCAATAAGTATATGACTTCTTTATGACTAATGTTGAGTCCACGGATTATACACACTCTCACCCTTCCACCTTTGCTAGCCTCTCTAATACCGCGCACCTTTCGCCGGTATCATACACCCACCATATACCTTCCTCAAAACAGCCGCCATACCTACCTATTATGGCATTTCCATAGCCATTCCGAGATATATTGCCATGCAACTTTCACCATTCCATTTATTATGACACACTCCATCATTGTCATATTGCTTAGCATGATCATGTAGTTGACATCGTATTTGTGTAAAAGCCACCATTCATAATTCTTTCATACATGTCATTCATGCATCATTGCATATCCCGGTACGCCGCCGGAGGCATTTACATAGAGTCATATTTTGTTCTAAGTATCGAGTTGTAATTGTTGAGTTGTAAGAAAAATAAAAGTGTGATGATCATCATTATTAGAGCATTGTCCTAGTGAGGAAAGGATGATGGAGACTATGATTCCCCCACAAGTCGGGGTGAGACTCCGGATGAAAAATAAAAGAGGCCAAAGAAGCCCAAATAAAAAAAGAAAAGAGGCCATAAAAAAGAGAAAGGCCCAAATAAAAAAATAAAAATAAAAAAATGAGAGAAAAAGAGAGAAGGGACAATGTTACTATCCTTTTACCACACTTGTGCTTCAAAGTAGCACCATGATCTTCATAGTAGAGAGTCTCTCATGTTATCACTTTCATATACTAGTGGGAATCTTTCATTATAGAACTTGGCTTGTATATTCCAATGATGGGCTTCCTCAAAATGCCCTAGGTCTTCATGAGCAAGCAAGTTGGATGCACACCCACTTAGTTTCTTTTTGAGCTTTCATATACTTATAGCTCTAGTGCATCCGTTGCATGGCAATCCCTACTCACTCACATTGATATCTATTGATGGGCATCTCCATAGCCCATTGATACGCCTAGTTGATGTGAGACTATCTTCCCCTTTTTTTCTTCTCCACAACCACCACTCTATTCCACCTATAGTGCTATATCCATGGCTCGCGCTCATGTATTGCGTGAAGATTGAAAAAGTTCTGAGAATGTCAAAAGTATGAACAATTGCTTGGCTTGTCATCGGGGTTGTGCATGATTTAAATATTTTGTGTGGTGAAGATAGAGCATAGCCAGACTATATGATTTTGTAGGGATAACTTTCTTTAGACATGTTATTTTGAGAAGACATAATTGCTTTGTTAGTATGCTTGAAGTATTATTATTTTTATGTCAATATGAACTTTTGTCATGAATCTTTCGGATCTGAATATTCATACCACAATTAAGAAGAATTACATTAAAATTATGCCAAGTACCACTCCGCATCAAAAATTCTGTTTTTCTCATTTACCTACTCGAGGACGAGCAGGAATTAAGCTTGGGGATGCTTGATACGTCTCCAACGTATCTATAATTTTTGATTCTCCATGCTATATTATCTACTGTTTTGGACATTATTGGGGTTTATTACCCACTTTTATATTATTTTTGGGACTAACCTATTAACCAGAGGCCCATCCCAGAATTGCTGTTTTTGCCTGTTTTAGGGTTTCGAAGAAAAGGAATATCAAACGGAATGAAACCTTCAGGAACGTGATTTTCTCAACGAACAAGACCAGGGAGACTTGGACCCTACGCCAAGAAAGGAAACAGGAGGCCATGAGGTAGGGAGTGCGCCCAACCCCACCAGGCGCGCCCTCCACCCTCGTGGGCCCCCTGTTGCTCCGCCGACGTACTCCTTCCTCCTATATATACCTACGTACCCCCAAACGATCAGATACGGAGCAAAAAACCTAATTCCACCGCCGCAACTTTCTGTATCCACGAGATCCCATCTTGGGGCCTGTTCCGGAGCTTTGCCCGAGGGGGCATCGATCACGGAGGGCTTCTACATCAACACCATAGCCCCTCCGATGAAGTGTGAGTAGTTTACCTCAGACCTACGGGTCCATAGTTAGTAGCTAGATGGCTTATTCTCTCTTTTTGGATATCAATACAATGTTCTCCCCCTCTCTTGTGGAGATCTATTCGATGTAATCTTCTTTTTGCGATGTGTTTGTTGAGACCGATGAATTGTGGGTTTATGGTCAAGTCTATCTATGAATAATATTTGAATCTTCTCTGAATTCTTTTATGTATGATTGGTTATCTTTGCAAGTCTCTTTTAATTATCAGTTTGGTTTGGCCTACTAGATTGATCTTTCTTGCAATGGGAGAAGTGCTTAGCTTTGGGTTCAATCTTGCGGTGTCCTTTCCCGGTGACAGTAAGGGCAACAAGGCACGTATTGTATTGTTGCCATCGAGGATAGCAACATGGGGTTTTCTTCATATTGCATGAGTCTATCCCTCTACATCATGTCATCTTGCTTAAGGCGTTACCCTGTTTTTAACTTAATACTCTAGATGCATGCTGGATAGCGGTCGATGAGTGAAGTAATAGTAGTAGATCAGGTAGGAGTCGGTCTACTTGTCCCGGACGTGATGCCTATATACATGATCATACCTAGATATTCTCATAACTATGCTCAATTCTGTCAGTTGCTCACCAGTAATTTGTTCACCCACCATAGAATACTTATGCTCTCGAGAGAAGCCACTAGTGAAACCTATGGCCCCCGGGTCTATCTTTATCATATTAATCTCCTACTACTTAGTTATTTCCTTTTCCTTTATTTTAGTTTGCATCTTTATCATAAAAATACCAAAAATATTATCTTATCATGTCTATCAGATCTCACTCTTGTAAGTGGCCTTATAGGGACTGACAACCCCTATTTGCGTTGGTTGTGACGATTTATTTGTTTTGTGCAGGTGCGAGGGACTCGCGCGTAGCCTCCTACTAGATTGATACCTTGGTTCTCAAAAACTGAGGGAAATACTTACGCTACTTTGTTGCATCATCCCTTCCTCTTTGGGGAAAACCAATGCAGTGATCAAGAGGTAGAAGCATCATGGAAACATAGCATCAAAATATAAGAGGAAAAGGACTTTGCAAAATCAGTCTGAAATCAGCAACATTATGGAGCCTACTTTGCATACTTGTGCTAATCACCACATAGATCACAAAAATACAAGACTTTCACCCCTGTAAAGATGGCGTGATGAAGATCATAAAACATGTAGACATCATGCTCATAGGATGCACGCACAAAATGCAACGAAAATGACAAATCATCAAGTTCCGTTAACTTCCAGCAGACAACATCATATAGCACTTTTGCAGAGATTATAATGGCATAAAAATGGAAAGTAACATGCTTGCAAATGCCACTAACATGAAGAGAATCACGAGGCGAACATTTTGATATATCATATGCATGAATTGGAGCACCAAGCACGGAGATATAGCATGTTGTACAGGGCATCATAATGTTAGGATTTTGGGACTTAGTGGAAATACGAAGTCAACCTTTGTGCAGATCTAGGGTTTGTGCGGGATCCGAGGTTCGTCGGGGGAGTCGCCGGACTTGGAGAAGGAGACGACAGGAGCTGTAGGAAGCTCGCGAGAGAGGACGCTGGTGAGAGGTGGCCGGAGTCGCAGGGAGCCTCGCCGGAGCACGGGGAGGACGGATCTAGAGAGGAGCTCCAGTGGAGCTCGGCAGGCGACGCGGCGGAGGAGCTCCGGTGGCCGGTGCGGGCAACCGGGGTCGCCGACGAGTGGCGACTAAGGTGCGCCGACGGGAAGCGGGTGGTAGACGGGCGGCTCTAGGGCTCGGGCGCGGAACAACCGGGCGGTGGCGGGAGGTGGCACGGGTCCGCGGGGCCGGACGCGGGCCTGACGGGCCAGCGGCGCGGGGGCGGGGCGGAGGCCACGTGGCGCCCTCCGATTGGCGCGGGTGCGGTGACGGGTTTTGTCCGGTGAAGCCCGGACGTGTCCGGCGGCAGAGGGGAGTGGGGCTAGGGTTTCATCTGCGAAAATTTCGGGGAGAGGCTATATATATAGGTAGGAGAGTCCAAATGAGGTGTGGTTTTCGCCCACACGATCGTGATCCAACGACGGAGAGCCTAGAGGTGGTTTAGATGGGCTAGTGGGCTGTTTTGGAGGGGTGTTGGGCTGCAACAAAAGAGGGGCTTTTACGGTTACCCGCTTAACCGTTGGGGCATCAAACGACCTCCAAATGGAACGAAATTTGACAGGCGGCCTACCTGTGATGTACCAAGGCCACTCGACAAATCTCGACCCATTCTGAGAACGTTTTTCTCCCGCTCACGAAACAAGATTAGAGGGGTGCAACGGGTGCATGTGGGAGTGTCGGATCGCGAAACGGACAACGGGGAAAATGACCGGATGCATGAGACGAACACGAATGCAAGTGAGATGCACATGATGACATGAGATGAAATGCATGACATGAACAAAATGCAAAACGAAGACAAAAACCCAACCACGAAGGAAATACCATATCACATGGCCGAAAATGGCAAGAGTCAGAGTTACAAATATGGGAAGTTACATTCGGGTGTTACACCAAAGCAGCAATTTTTCATTCATGTGGCAGGGGTAAAATAGGAATATCGTAGGGCTAAACTTTCGGGCGCAAGATATTTCGATGTGAGCGGGAAGTTTGAAAGCTTTTGGCGCTGGAAATCATAAGTGTTCTGCTCTTGTATGGCCGACTATGATATCATGGTCGAGAATTTATTTGTTTTGCACACAAAAAAAGTGCAAGTTTCGAAAATCAATGTCTCCAACTCGAAACTTAGATTGTCCATTCAATTCAAATATGGATCATTGAGCTAGTACAAGCAAATACCATCATACGGTCCAATTCAAATGAAATTCCAAATGTGTTTATCCTAAATATGATGACAAAAGCAAAAATGTGTATGTGTATGAATAAAGTGGATGATTATAAAGTTTGAACATGCACGTATGTGTATATCTCTAGGTTTGATATATGAATTTTAAATCACGAAATCCCGGCTTAAAAATGTACCTCCGTTTAAATAAATTACAAAAGCTAATGATTGAGTCGAATTCCAAAATTCCAATCTTAGGTTTGTACTTCTGGTACATCAAGGTATATCATGCATGTTCAAAAGTATCGTTATCTCATAGTCCAAACTATGAACAAAATTGATCAACCATGAGTGCACACACTATTGACCATATATATCTCAATTACACTAAAGTCCCTCAAATATAGACACCTCACTCTTTATCAGAAGCCACCCCCCCCCACACACACAAGGCGTTCTCTTCCCCAGACACGAACACACGAGCACATTAACACCCCCTCTCTTCTAAAGTCCAGACCCCAATATAGGTCTCTATCACTTTGTCTCTCGGGCATGCACGCATCTCTTCCCCCACTGTCTAGGTCTCCCGGCATCTCTCTTTCCCAAGCACACGCACTATGTAGAGTGTATCTTTCCCATACACACAAAACATCGCCCTCAAACGTCTATCTCCCAAGTTATGTGGTTCTCGCACACTCACATCACACACCACCCCCACTGCAAACAAGCACACTTTGTCTCCTTGTGCACCAGTCTCCTCTTTCTATCTCTCCCACATGTGGACCCACTCCAGCTCCTTCCTTGTATACATATATGTCATGAATCTTTCCATAGCTCCATAATGTATCATCGTTCTCAATCTCACACATTGTTCTCTACACCATCTATTCTAGATCTCTCATGAAGTCCCTATCACACACACGATGACTCGCTTCCCTTGCATCTCCGTACATAAGCCACTTTCGCACAACATCAACATTTTCTCCCTATCTATACGCCACTTCTGGACACAAACGACCCCTCCCCCTCTCTTCCTCTCTCTCTCTCTCTCTCTCTCTCGCACGCTCTCACACCCCTCTCCCACACACACTCGATGTCTCTTCCAAATAGTCTGCTCCCCACCCGCACCCATGCTATCCTGCTACTACACATGCCTTTGTCTCTCTTTGACACACATGTCACACCATTCCCCCTTCCCTATACTAGATTTACATTATTAGTGGTATCTCTACTCCGCATACACACACTCCCTCTCACACACAAACGTGCGCACAAACACTCATCTATCTGGATCCTTCTTTTAAGACGCACACCCTTGCATATTCTCTCCAGGTCTATGTATGTATATGTCCCCCTCCCCTCTCTAGCTCAGATGCACACCAAAATTCTCCATCTCTCTAACTCACACATCTCTCCCCATGTACGCATATGTATCTCACACACTCACTCTCTGATTATATCTATGTGTCTCCATGTTACACAACACAAAGCACCATGTACATGTCTCTCTCTATCCTCCACAAACACATAGACACAAACAATCTCTTATCATTGCCTCAGTCTCTACACATATCACACACGTACATTGTCTCTCTCTCGCGCAAACACGCTCAACAAGGGTTTCCCCGTGAATAACTTACCGTCTATTCATCAATAGTCGTGGCAGTACGGCGAACACGAGATGTGAAAAAGAATAAATCTACACGTGCATAGACCACCTAGTATGACTACTAGGACTAGAGCAATCTGAAAGAGCGCTGCCGTCACCCCCTCCTTATCGGCGACGGGAAAACCTTTGTTTTACACAGTCGAGAAGTCATTGTGCTAAGGCCCCACATGCTGAGCCGTTGAATAGAATGTAGATCCTAGTTTATGGAAACAAGTATCGATAATACGTTTGTATCTCCATACTTATATTTCTTCTCTTATAAAAAACCGAGTTGGTGATGATGGTACACGTGAAATCTTGCAATATAGACCGTCTGATCTATATCTGATGGATAGAAATTAAACTAAAAGATACCCGCACCTCTCTCCACATTTGCAGACAAGGCCTTTCCTCATTCATCCTTATCTCCAACAACCTCATTGTTGATTAAATTAAAAAAGGAAGCCTCTGGAACAAACTGGCATCGTGGTCGCTGCCAGTGTCGTCCATCCTCATGGCTCCGCTCAGTCCGACCACCAATCACCACCACGCCCCACTCCTATTCACCTCATCTCCTCTTTCTCGAGATATCATTAGTTTTTACACATGGGATTACTCCCTCATGGGTCAATCAGAACAAGTTTTTTATAAAAGATGCATCTTGATGTTCCATGCAATGCATGGACATCTTGCTAGTACTCCTACAACAGACTTAGTTGGTGATGATGGTGTGTCTGCCATCCTCATTTCTGACCAATAGATCTACATCTAACGACTGTGAGGTAAGTTGTTGCCTTTTCTCACCAACATCCCACTTCTCTACAAATTTGCAGAAAAACCCATAAATAGTATCTTAAAACCAACCACATCCGTCCCTCACCTCACCATAACAGCCCGGCGAATATATTCTGATTGAAACATAATATATCTCTAGTGATATATGTATGTCAAAATTAGAGTGTTTTCTATCAAGTTTGTGAATAAGTATTATTCTAATTATGATCTGTTGCAACACACGTGAACATTGGTAGTATTTCCAACCATGCAAAAAATGCTAGTATTTCCATAGTTTTGAGTTTTCCATCAAGATATTAGTAACTCATGGTTGATATTTAGTTTCAATCACATACACATAGGCATGTAACTAGCCTTGCTTATTGGCTTCCAAAGCTTAACTTTCACTCCTACTTATAGTATGTAGAGTATTTAATAAAAAAACTACCACTTTCAACCAGCCCTAGGAAGAAACTATTGTACAAAAATAGCAAAAACATACCCAAAATTTCTTAATATGCGCCAAAAACTACTACCTAGTGCCGATTAGGCTCGTTTGAACCCGTTTATGACAGGGTTGGCCCAGACGTTCATGCTAACGAGGCAGCTTAAACCAACACATTTTGTTTGACTCTTGACACAAGGGACCCACATCTGACCTTATTTCCCGTTATTCCCCCTCAAATCATTATTTTCAATAAACATTACTTCAAACAGTGCTAATGTGTGTTTGTTGGTAGCACCGGTGATGAGCGAGTTGGCCGCCGATCCACCGGACGGGCCGGACGCCGCGCTGGCCTCTGCACGGGTTGGCAGGCTGGCCCGAGCATGACTCACGCGCGAGCAAGCCGCCGCGCTGGCCTTCGCTCGAGCCAGATGGCTGGCCACCGCACCGCCGTGCCAATCTAGCTAGCAAACCTTGCAGACAAGCAACTTGATCCATCCAGCAGGGTGTGTGCTATCTTGGCTAGCTAGCGGCCACGAGCGCCGGACGGAGCTGGCATCCGGGCTGCCGCAAGATGGGCTCTACACCGCCGGCGGTTTTGACCTCGCCTTCTGTCGGCGGTGGTAGCTGCGTCCCATGGCTGAGGATGACTAGGTGGACGGGCCGGTGGTAGGAGGTCACTCGGGGATTTTTGTGTAGACTGACATGTAGGTCCCACAAGTCATAACGCCTAACTTGTCGGTCGAATAGAAGGCATTGACTTAAGGGGCGACATGGGTTGAAACGTGCCTATAACGGCACTTTGTAGAGTAGTCGTTTCTTGGTAGGGCTGGTTGGTAAGGGCATGTACAATGGTTGATAAGGTAGTCTTATCTTAAGTCTGCCACGTATGCAAGTGGTAGTAGTTTCTTGGAATTATTAGTGGTTTCTTGTAAGGAACAATGTACTAGCGACAAAAGGCGATTCTAGGTTGCGTTGTACTCCAACAAGTACTACTAGTGGTCGCGGGAGTGTATAGCTCGTTTTGTGGGTTCGATCCCGGCCAATCACACGGCGGCCTTTTTTTAAATAGTAACTTCGCTTCGAGCCAATATTGTACACTCGTAGTTTGAGTTTTGAAGTCAAACGGACGTGTTGCACCACAATCCGGGTGCACTGGATAGACCAGCCACGTGAACAGGTTTTCCTTCCCATCATCTCATGGCTCGCGTGCTCGCCCTAGCTGCACCTTCCTTGCAGCTTCCTTGTCAGCAAGTAGCATATTTAAACTAGCGCCTCCCAATTAAGCCGGAGGAGCCGGAAAAGCCTGGCGCAGCATCGGGAACTAGGCAATATGGCTCTGTATGTAAAGTGCTAGTACTCTAGTACTCTATAGCTTGTGGTGTTGCACACATGGACTTCACTCCATTATCGGCTCTATAAAAGAAATTCCTCTTGACGTGATTTTTTTGTTTTGAAATGGAGGCAAATGCTTTGCTTCATCTCATTCATAAAGAAGGAACTACTAACAAAGTTCGACGAGATCCATTACACCTCCACAAATGGAAGCGAAAAGCCTAGTCTCGATGTATCAAATAAATCAAATGTTCTGCCCCCGTAGTAACCATCGCTGATAAACAGGCTGCTAGTGTGTTCGTGAGAGGAGCGGCTGAGTAGGCCAGCTACGCGCTTGAATAGAGCATCGAGAGTACCCACTATGTAGGTGTACTTTCCCTGCATTGATAGTACAGTGGTGGTTCTAGAGAACAGTAGTACCATCCACTTCCAACTGTAGCTCCTTGGCCCTGAGATTCAAGAGTTCAAAACTGGTGCACTATACTAGAAGTAAAGTACATCGCAATACTAGTTGAGAAAGTAGTACTAGTACTACTACAGTACGAATACGTAGTAAATAATAGCCTCACCCCTTCGCTAAGGGACGATCGAGGAGCTACAGTTGGAAGGGACGAGGCCCTGCGGTTACTACACTCTTATCTCCTCCTCGTCAGTTCCCCTCCCCCCGAAGAGAAGGCAATTCGTCGCCGCTCCCGTGGATTCATCAGGCGGTTCTCCTCCTCATTGGGGCTGGGATACCTTGGACGACAATCCGCTGGGAGAAATCGCACGCCGCTCCGACATCCTCACCGCGGCAAGACTCGGTGCTTCCTGCATCAACTTTTTCAAGATGGTGCTTAAACAGGCTTGGGAAAAGGCCATGCTTGTTGGTCTTCCATGCGTCCTCGGGGAGAAGGTTCTTCTATGGGACAATCCTTCGAACGGTCCACCACTCCCTGGCCATGGTTGCTTGTTGAGTCCGCTAGAGTTACCGACGTTGAGAGGTAGTCGGATTTTGTCCGATGAGCAGGTCAGTCATGGAGTTTGATCATGTAGTACTTAGTTATTACATTTCCATCCCGTAATTTCTCCGCTGCCCACCGCCTTATATATAGGTCTGGGCCGGTGCCAACGAAGATTGGCTTGCATACCTCCGGCTGGATACCACCATGATTTTGCACAACATCCACAGCAGTGCGGCCGTTCTCGTAGACCCCTTCTCCACCATTGGGATCGGCCTTCCGGGCTGGATAGGCTTGAATACGTATGATGATGCCTACATGAGATTGAAGAATATAGCAATTGCGGACCCGCCGACAAAGCGACACGGCTACGACGATTACTATCTCATCGCGGTGTTCGACATAAGGATTGCCATCAATGCAAGAGGCAGTAACGGCAGAGGCTGGCGCATGTTGGCTGCGACAGATTTGTATCCCTACACGTTCGAAGACGTCGTGCACCATCTAGGACGCATCTTCGCGGTGACAAACTAGGGTACTTGTTTCATCTGGTTGCCATCCTACGGTATGAGGGATTACAAACAGAATGCACAAACCATCATTTGCATCCCTAACAGTACTCCATTATTTTGCAGAGACCAGTCATCCCCTGATTAAAATAAGATTGCCAATCCTAGATGTGCATTCGCATCCGCGATTCGGTCTAACCTGAAACCTTGTAGCTGACTTTGGCATATTGGGATAAACTATCTTAGCAGTCGTTACACATGGTACCACTAATGTGCAACATGGTCACACAATCTACCACGATTGGACCATTAGCATCTACCCAGGTATTCCATTTAGTATTATATTTTTTAACCCTCTCGCCTTCTCTTTCATTGTTGTACTACTTACTAGTAGTACTAGTAGGAGTACTTTTTACCTTGGAGGACGCGTATAGCTAGCTAGGCCCTTGAAGACTTGAACCCACTAGCTCTACCATTTTTGTTTTTCCATGTCTTAGTATCTCATCCATGTAGCCAAGAGTGGCTATATATAATAAGTCGGTTATTTTACTTCCTCTATACCAGAGTAGTATTATTTGCTGCACAGTATTTCTGACCTCCATATTTGAGCACTACATTATTATGCATGGACCTTGACTATTTACGTCACCATGTGTCCAGATCTTAGATGTCGCGTGTACCAGATCAACGGTGTTGAGTTCGACCCCCGTGATGCTATGTGGGTGCCGAGGAACACTCTTGGAGAGTACTTGCTTTTCATTGGGGATAGCTATCCCATTGTGAAGCGGATGCCACCTCCCGTGCACGACACCGAAGGCCTTCCATTCATGAAGCATGGTTGTGTCTTCAGTGTGCACCGCCGGATGAACGACATGCTGGGACATGCTATCCCTGATTTATGCCGCTTCAGCTTGGATAAGTCTCCATCGTGTGGAACCGGACTAGAAAGCTGCGACAATGATTCCCGTTGCCCACCACTATGGATCGTGCCATCCATGAAGAACACCTGGGACTGGAACCTGGAGGAGGACATGTAGCCCATCTATAACGTGCAAGTGGAGTATGGTAAATTGTGAATGTTAGCATTGTGAATATATGTAGACTAGTCATGCACAAATTTATCACATGAAGTGGAGATGAACTTGTGTGGCATACTCGCATTTGTCCTTTAGAATTTATTACTAGTAAATGTGTTATGTGTACGTGTGTAGCGCCCCGAGACCGATGCGCCAGGTGTCTTCCAGTTATTCACCGACGTTGCCATGTCATTTGCTTGCGTGTTGCATTTCATCATGTCATCATGTGCATTGCATCATGTCATCATGACATCGTGTCTTTAATATTTCCAACTCAACTAAATAAATCGTATGGATCTTCGATCCATTTAAATCGAGGGAATTCACATGGTGACATTCTCTTTAAAACATACCAAATTCTCCTACTATTATTAGGGAGCTATTAAAAATAATCCAATAATTTGGAATCACCCATAAACACACTTGCAAATATTCCTCGTGTCTTTTCTACTTCAAGTTTGACTTCAAAACCTTGCCCGCAATTCTCTTCCCATTTGCCGAGGTTCCTCCAAAAATTTCAACATTTTTGGACACTTCAAAAACCTCGTCCTAGCTCAAACCATTTGAATTAAATTCAAATGAGTTTGAATTTAATTTCTGCAATTATGCCACTTCTATTTTTCTGTGTACAAGCACATTTTCGCGAGTCTAGGAAAATTAAACCCATTCCCAAATTCCTTCCCTAATCCTGACTTTTCTCTCCTTTTCTTCCTTCCTTTTTTCCCATCCCTGTTTTGAGAAGAGAGGTTAAGAGAGAGAGAGAGCCCAGCCTTGCCCCTTGGGCCTCCTGTAGCCGCAAGCCACTCAGGCCCAGCAGCAGCCAGCCTCTAGTTGTCCCAAAGCCCATCCGACCGCTCCAACCCTAGCCCTTGCCCGATCCATCTCCACTCTCCCCTTCCTCCCTCCTGTTTGCCGTCAAGTGAGAGAGAGAGACCAAATGTGTCCAATCCCCATCCCTTGACCTCACCACTCGGCGGCGACCAAAGCCTTTGAGGCGCCACCCACCTTCCTCCGCCGTCAAGCACCAGCACCAGGACCCCTCTGTGCCCTTGCCTGTTCCACCCCGCAGCTCCTTGTCATGGTTGGCCTGAGCGCCACTTCGCCGTTCCCCATCGCTCCGCCACTCCAGGAGCGAGCAGATGCACCACCGCTGAAAGAACATGTGGTTCCCCCATGTTTGGTTTTGGTAATTGATGACAATCTCTGTGGACTAATGGTTGCCTTGAGTTATATTTGAAGGTTTTGTCCACATGCTTTTCTTGGAGTACATTTGTTGGTTTCAAGGAGAGTTTGTGATGACCAAGGTGCTATTCAAGGAATTACTTAAAGATTGGTCTTGTGAGAGGTTGATCAAGACTAGGTAAAAGAGTGAATCAAGTTGATCAACACACAAAGCGTAGAAGATGTACTGAGAGGGATCAAGCGATCCCATGGTATGGTAAGCATTGTCCATTATGCTTTGTGTACTAACCCATGGTCTATGTGAGAGTTCTCTGTGGGGTTAGGTACGTGTTCATGGGCTTGCGTCAAGAGGAAGATATCACTCAACCTATGGAGAGGATGACATCAAGTGGTGATCATCATCAAGAATTCCGGGCGCAAGTTCAAGTGGAGCATCACAAAGAGATCAAGTGCTTGATGCTTGCCATCCATTGCGGTTTCAATGGACTTGTGAAGATGTGCCGAAGAGTGGCTCACCCATAGTGGAGTATGGGGGAGCAATCATCTAGTCTTCATCGACCCAACACAATCAAGAAAGGTGGTCCAACTTGAGGGAGTCAAGATCATCATCATCTAGCTCAAGTGGACTTCATGCAAGGCAAAGGTTTTCCCTTGATAGGTTTTATATTTTACCGGTCTCATGGTGATAGTTTGGAGACCGGGTTATAGGATCGATAGCCGTACTATCAAGGGGGGCTCCCAAGTGAGTAGCGTGATCATATCGTTTGTCGAGAGCTCAAAAAATTGCATCCTTGCATCATATTTCTTGGTTCTTGTTTGGTTCTCTTTGTGAGTCTTAGAGCTTATGGTCATCTTGATGACAAGCTTGAGTTCATCGAAAACGGAGTTCGCATGCATCTTCTATGATGTTTTCGGTGTTGAAGGTTTTACCGGTCTTATCCAAGGAAGGGTTCTCATCATTTTCTTATGGTCCTTTTCTAATTTACTTCTTATTGATATTTCTATCAAGATTGTGTTAGCCCAAGTCATTAGCTTTCTAAAAAAACTTGGTTTCGTTGAATTCGGAGTCCGTTTGCAGAAGTTGTGGCTGTTTTGGTAAAGACTGCAGCGGTACTACCGCGGCTAGAGCGGATGTAAAATTTTACTACCGCTCCAAAGAGGTACTACCATGGCTCCTAAGCGGTAGTACCGCTCCGGACCAAAATCTCGTGTTTTCCTCTGCGGAGGTAGGCACGGAAGTATTTTTTTGTACCGCTCGCAAGCAGTAGTACCGCTACTATTTGCGGTAGTACCGTGAGGTCGAGCGGTAGTACCGTGAGGACGAGCGGTAGTACCGCTCCGGTGGTTCTACTGGCCTTTTGCCTCCTCGCTATTGTTTTTCAAAGGGGTACTACCGCCCTAGCGATAGTACCGCTCCTTGGAGCGGTAGTACCGCTCTGTGCAGGTTGTGAGCATAACGGTTGTATTTTTCCCCACCTATAAAAGGGGGTCTTCTTCCCCAATGAACCTCATCTCTTCAGCTAATGTTCTTCCCCCATTGTTTACCTTCTTCAAGCTTGCTAACTCTCAATCCCTCCAATGATTCTTGCTAGTTCTTGAGGGAAAAGAGAGACGAGATCTGGATCCACGTTTCCACCAATCACTTTCTCCTCTAAGTGAGGGGAACCCCTTGGATCTAGATCTTGGAGTTCTTCGTGTTCTTATTTCGTTCTTCCTCTCATTTTCCTCCCTAGCATTAGTTGCTTTGATGGGATTTGGGAGAGAAGGACTTGGGCACTCCGTGTTCCCTTGCCATTGCATTTGGTGCATCGGTTTGAGTTCTCCACGGTGATACGTGGAACTGAAGTTTGAGAATCTTATTACTCTTGGGTGTTTGGGCACCCTAGAGCTTGTTCCTCTTGGGTGCCTTGGCTCCCTAGACGGTTGATGTTGTTCGGAGCTCAATCATTGTGGTGTAAAGCTCCGGGCAAGTGTCGGGGTCTCCAATTAGGTTGTGGAGATCGCCCCAAGCAATTTGACGGGTACCGGTGACCGCCCCCAAGGGTTGCCAAAGTGTACGGGTTCGGTGACTACCCCCAAGGGTTGCCATTTGTACGGGTTGGGTGACCGCCCTCAAGGGTCCCATAGTGGAATCACGGCATCTTGCATTGTGCGAGGGCGTGAGGAGATTACGGTGGGCCTAGTGGCTTCTTGGGGAGCATTGTGCCTCCACACCGCTCCAAACGGAGATTAGCATCCGCAAGGGTGTGAACTTCGGGATACATCATCGTCTCCGTGTGCCTCGGTTATCTCTTACCCGATCTCTTTACTTATGCACTTTACTTTGAGATAGCCATATTTTTTCTTGTCATATATCTTTCTATCACCTAGTAGTTTATCTTGCTTAGCATAAGTTGTTGGTGCACATAGGTGAGCCTAGTTGTTGTAGGTTTTGTGCTTGAGAAAATAACCGCTAGGTTTATTCTGCATTTGTTCAAGCCTAAACCATAATTATTTTAAAACGCCTATTCACCCCCCCTCTAGGCGACATCCATGATCTTTCAATTGGTATCAGAGCCTCGTCTCTCTTTATTAGGCTTTACTGCCTAGAGAGTAAAGATGTCGACTAGGGGATTAGGATTCTCTGACACTCTTAGTTTTGATGGCACAAATTTTGATGTTTGGGTAATTTGCATGCTTAATATCTTTAGGGTCATGGACCCAAATTTAGAGCGAATTGTAGATATGGGTTTTTCTCCTCCAACCAAAGATTATCTTTAGAGGATGAGAAAAACTCTTATCTCAATGCTCAAGCTTCTAATGTGCTTTTCGATTCTCTAAGCAATGTAGTTATATTTCAACTCATGTCGTTCCGGGATGCTCATGAGTTGTGGACAAAGCTTCAAGATAAATTTGGTGTGTCCAAGTTTTCTGGGTATGATTGTTCTCCCTGCACATCTGGCCGTGTTGTGTTCTTAACTTCTTCTACTTCACCTACATGTGGTTTGCCACAAGGTAATGACATGGTGAGTAGTGGTGTACATTGCAATGATGATAGTGGGCTTATTGTTGATAATCCTTCATCACTTTCTTATTGCAATGCTTCATCTTTGGACTTTATCACTCCGAGCACTCCAAATGTTTCACATGCTTGTGTTGATAGTCCTTGCATATCATGTAGAAATTGATTGACTAAATATCATGATGATATGTTTACTATGTATTGTTGCCATGATAGAAATGCATATATTTTGTCGAATTGTTGTGCTAACAATGTAGAGGAAACCCAACACCCCATGGAACAAGATGTGGTCTTGAATGGTGCTTCAACGGATCCTACATCATCATCTATTGCATTTTGCCTTATGGCCAAGGCTTCAAAGGTATCTCCCACTTTGAATCCCAATATATCTTGTGATGATATTGATGATGGCAAGAGTGATGATGATGTTGATTATGATGAAGAGAATGATGATGTTGCCTCCTTACAAATTAAGGGGGAAATGATTTTTAAAGCTCTTCTTAAGAATAAAATTGCTCGTTCCAACTTCATGGAAATCATGTCTATTGCTATTGAGGGCAAGAAATATATTGATGAGTTGGAATCTCATCTGGAGGAGCATGAGGTCACCATTGATAAAATGGAAGGTCATGAGCGTGATTACGCTAATGAGATTGCGGACCTCTCTCAAGCTCTTGAACTTGAACAAACCACCAAGGAATCTCTTGAGGAGACTTTTGCTCTAGAATTATCTAGAGTGAGCGAATCTCGTGATAGAGCTCTTGAGGTGGCCAATGATTTTGAAACTAAAAATGAGGAGCTTGAAGTTGTGCATGAAAAACTCCTTGAGGACTTTGAGCACCTCGAAAATGGCTCAAGGGTCATTAAGAGTGAGCTCATCAAACTCACCGAGTCACATGCTCAACTTGAAGCTTCGTATTCAAAAGAGCATGCCAAGTTGTCTTCTCCTCTTGTTGTTAATGATGATGCTTGTGCTACTAACTCTATCTCTTGTGAAGCATCCATATTGAAGGAGAATGTTGAGCTAAGGGCTCAACTTGAGTTGCTATCTAGAAATTATGGGGTGTTGGAAGAAAATCATGTAAATCTCACGAGCTCTCATGATGATCTTCTAGTATCCCATAATGTGCTAAAGATAGCTCATGAGGCCATGCTTGCTAAGGTAACATCTAGTGAGCCTCATGTGGATACTAGCACTACTATTAGTCAAAATGCTAT
The DNA here is from genome assembly GCF_056163025.1 of Triticum urartu. Lineage (NCBI taxonomy): Eukaryota > Viridiplantae > Streptophyta > Magnoliopsida > Poales > Poaceae > Triticum > Triticum urartu. Next base: position 365,399,826 of record NC_141876.1, on the reverse strand, counting down.
ATTGCCTTGTGCTAGTCCTCGCAATTCAACCATGCATAACATTGGTACATCTTGTGATGAGTTGCTTTCCTTGCCTTGTTGCTTTAACGATGAAGCTTATACTTCCTCTAGTGCTTGTGTTGAGACTAACCATGTAGAGGAAATCAAAGAGCTCAAGGCCCAAGTCACTTCTTTGAAGAATGATTTGGAAAATTGTCATGAAGGGAAGGCCACACTCAACAATATCTTGAATGTACAAAAATCCCCCAATGACAAAGGTGGACTTGGATTCAACTCCAATAAGAAGAAGAAGTCCAAGAGCAACAACAAGAAGGGCCAAAAACAAGTCAAGAATTTGTCCAAGATCATTTGCTTCAAGTGCAAAATTGAAGGGCATCATGTTAGATCTTGCCCATTGAAGAAGAAGGCCATTAGTGACAAGCAACAAGGGAAGCAGCCACAAGTTCATTCTCATGCTCAACCTCAAGTTGAAGAAAAGCCTCTTCCCAAGAAAACTCAAGCTTATGCTTCTCAAGTTGAGAAATCAAGTGAGAAGAAAGTGAAGAGTAGACGTTGCTACCTATGTCGCGAGAAAGGTCACCTTGCCTCTTGATGCACTAGTGGTAACTTATCCAACCCAATTATTATTAATGATATCTATTCTCTTGGGAAGGATAATTTTGGCAATGTGTTTGCCAAAGTTGTTGGTACTCAAAGTGGTGTCAAGAAAAGAACCATTTGGGTAGCCAGGCCTATTGTGACTAACCTCTTAGGACCCAACTTAGTTGGGGACCAACTAGCTCATACTTGATCAATAGGTGTTCGTGGAGGTCATTGGAGACTTGGCTACATTTTGAAGAATTAAGGGGACTTCATCATTCTTATTGTCTCAAGCCAAGTCATTCGGATTATCAAGTTTCTATCTTATATCCAATGTTCCTCCTTGCGGTAACGCATCCTTAAAGTGTTTACATTGATAGTTACTTGCCCCTTTGCATGTTTGGTTTCGTTCCTTGCTTGTGTTTGTATATGTTGTGCTTCCAACTTGATTATCTTGAGCAATCAAGTATGTGCGTGTTGGTTTGCACATCATGTACGTGTGTGTCATGCATTGAGCCTTTTGCATCTTGTTTATTTCTTAGTTGGCTCTTGTGAGAGATTAATGGAATATCCCATTATGGGGGAGTGATGTGCTTTGTGCACCTCACGATCCTATAAATGTGTGTACATGAGTAATACCATCTAGTATTGATATTTCAAGATTATCTAATTGTTATGTGGTATGTCTTCTCATGAGAAATTCAAATTCTAAATGGTCCATTAATTATCTCTTACTGGATCCGTTTATTTGCCTCTTGTTTATCCTTAATTGGTATCACATTATGGGGGGGTAATATTCTATGTGTATATTACTAGCCTAGAAAATATGTACATTTGATATATTGTCACCTAGAGTTGATATTGTAAATTATCTTGTTCCTAGGTGGCATGTTAGCTCTACAAGTTGCAATTTACTTTTTGTCTGGTGTGAAGATGATGTCAGATATCCTTGTTATCTACCACCGGGAATTATTTCCATTTACTTCTTGTCTTTTGACAATTGGTACTCACTTGTGTGGTAGAATTTATTGATCATCTTTACATTGGCTTTTGCCTTTATTTGCCTTTTCTCTTGCCAAGGAATGTATCAACTCCCTTTGTCTTCCATACCACTTGTGGATCTTGTTTATTTCTTGATCTTGTCTAGTGTTTTCTAGATATAGTGAAAGTGGTGATACATTCTTTACATTGGCTTTTCCCTTTATTTGCCTTTTCTCTTGCCAAGGAATGTATCAACTCCCTTTGTCTTCCATACCACTTGTGGATCTTGTTTATTTCTTGATCTTGTCTAGTGTTTTCTAGATATAGTGAAAGTGGTGATCCCATCTTGTGCTTTTTGTATTCAAATGCAAATTCTCTATAATGCACAATGCTTGTGGGAGCTATCCTTTTTCTTAGAACGCTCATCTTGCGATCCTTATCAAGTGTGTGTTGGTGGAAGGCAAGCCATTTTCGTTTTGGTACTTTGTGCCATCATGAAACTTTGTAGAGAGCTTGGTTTGTTTGGAACCATCTTCTCTTTTGGGAGTTTGATATCTTTTATTTTGATTGTATCAATGGATATCTCATTCCTTGATGTATCTTTTATGGATATCCTCCAAGTGATGTTTTATTCATTTGGTCTCGGTTCTTAAAAATCTTGAGCATGCATTTTAAGTTCATGTAGTTTCCTTGGCATGCTTTCTTTCTTTGGCCCAATATATATGGGAAACTCCACCATGTATCAAATTGGATGAGATGTGCATGATTTTCATTTCCATATCTATATGCACATATTTATGTGGAGTTTGTCCTATGTATTGTTGGTGTTTCTAACTCTTGGTGCCAATGAGTTTGGGTACCATTTTGTTTGTGTTGTTGTTCTAGGAACAATTGGAGATGCATTGGATGCTCGACTCACTCACATGGAAGGTGGTGTCACCATGTGCTTATTGGAGTCAAGCTAGGATGATCAATGACCCACTATCTACCTTTAATTGGTATCTGCTACATCCTTCCAATGATATCTCGGTAACAAGTATCTCTTCACGCATTCTTTTCCTGCATTCAGACTTGTGTAGGTTGCATCTTAGCATGATATTCATTCCATCTTGTGAAACTTGTTTCCTTTCGCAAAGCATCTCAACGATGATCTCATGTTGCTAGTTGTGATGTCTTTGATGGTTGTTTGGTAGGAATTCATTTATATACAATAAGACCATATCTAGCCATGTGCTATGCTTCCAAGCAAATATCTTAGTGGTATATGTATGACTTCCTTTTGGATATCTTGTTCCTTCATGTTGTAACTATTTCGGGTGTACATCCTTCTTTGTAGACATATATCATCATGATTTCGTCTACCTAGAATCTTATACACTTGAGATAAGTTGCATATCTAGATGATATCCTTTCTTACACGTCCACCTTGTCTTTCTTATGTTATTTCTTTGGTGGCTCCGTGAAAGCTTTTGCCTTGAGTGTGTGTCTTCTATCGTTGCATCTTGATGCACTCTTGTGTGGTGAAGATTATTTTCCTCATGCTTATCTTTACGAGGCTTTTGCCATCTTAATTGGTATCCCTCGTCTTGATGAGGCTTTCATCTTCTATCTTCACCACGGGTTGTCACAAGCATAGGTTCTTTATATGCTTATTAGTAAGCTTGTGAACCCATTTGCTAGTTTTGTGTGGGAATGATAGGCCTTGCACTGTGTGCCTCATTCTTTCAAGAATTTATTGATCCTTAATGCTCATTCGTCCATTAGTCTTCTCAAGTGCATTGCCTTGACTCACACACATCATTTTGGTTGAGCCCATTCTTAAGTTGCCTCTTTTACTTGTTGCTCAACCATGTGTTTGTTGCAAGTACTAGGCTTTGTTTCCTATATTCTCACTTGCACTTGTTGTAAGTTTCCATTGATTTTGGGGGAGCTATGATCCTATTTTGTGTACTGTGTATCCAAATACAAAAATTCTTCTGTGCACAAATCATGGGGAGCTTCTCTAGTTTCTTTAGAACACTACTTTGCTCATATCGTAATATCCTTTATTCATGTGGCTCGCAGGATCTTTGGTCTAGTTGGTTCAATTGGTATCTTTTGATAGCTTGCTGCTTGCTTCAATTGGTATCGTTTGATTGCTTGTGTCTCTCTCGGTTATGTCCTTGTGGCATATCTTCCTTTAGCAATCTTTGGGCCTCAATATAGTTTGTCTTCCTCCAAGTATTGATAGTTGGATATGTGTAGTGCATTCCACTCTCTTGTTGAGAAATACACAATTTATGGAGGACCACAATTTATATTGGCCCTCTAAGCTTTTCCCCCATTTTGGCAATCGATGCCAATGGGGGAGAAGTTTCAGAGAGTTTTGTGGAGAAGTCTTCAGAGTTTTCTCCTTGCTTTGGTTTTGTTCCTAAGCATTTGCATCTCATATGCATGCATTATTGGTTGTTGCATTGCATGGTGATGCATAATTCCTTGTATAAACTCTCTTGAAAGTGATTGTGATCAATTACCAAAATGGGGGAGATTGAAAGAACATGTGGTGCCCCCATGTTTGGTTTTGGTAATTGATGACAATATCTGTGGACTAATGGTTTCCTTGAGTTATATTTGAAGGTTTTGTCCATAGGCTTTTCTTGGAGTACATTTGTTGGTTTCAAGGAGAGTTTGTGATGACCAAGGTGCTATTCAAGGAATTACCTAAAGATTGGTCTTGTGAGAGGTTGATCAAGACTAAGTAAAATAGTCAATCAAGTTGATTAACACACAAAGCGTAGAAGATGTACCGAGAGGGATCAAGCGATCCCATGGTATGGTAAGCATTGTCCCTTATACTTTGTGTACTAACCCATGGTCTATGTGAGAGTTCTATGTGGGGTTAGGTACATGTTCATGGGCTTGCATCAAGAGGAAGATATCACTCAACCAATGGAGAGGATTTCATCAAGTGGTGATCTTCATCAGGAATTCCGTGCGCAAGTTCAAGTGGAGCATCACGAAGAGATCAAGTGCTTGATGCTTGCCGTCCATTGTGGTGTCAATGGACTTGTGAAGATGTGCTGAAGAGTGGCTCACCCATAGTGGAGTATGGGGGAGCAATCATCTCATCTTCATCGACCCAACACAATCAAGAAAGGTGGTCCAACTTGAGGGAGTCAAGATCATCATCATCTAGCTCAAGTGGACTTCATGCAAGGCAAAGGTTTTCCCTTGATAGGTTTTATATTTTACCGCTCTCATGGTGATAGTTTGGAGACCGGGCTATAGGATCGATAGCCGTACTATCAATGGGGGCTCTCAAGTGAGTAGCGTGATCGTATCGTTTGTCGAGAGCTCAAAGCAATGCATTCTTGCATCATCTTTCTTGGTTCTTGTTTGGTTCTCTTTGTGAGTCTTAGAGCTTATGGTCATCTTGATGACAAGCTTGAGTTCATCGAAAACGGAGTTCGCATGCATCTTCTATGATGTTTTCGGTGTTGGAGGTTTTACCGGTCTTATCCGAGGAAGGGTTCTCACCATTTTCTTATGGTCCTTTTCTCATTTGCTTCCTATTGATATTTCTATCAAGATTGTGTTAGCCCATGTCGTTAGCTTTCCAACAAACTTGGTTTCGTTGAATTCGGAGTCCGTTTGCAGAAGTTGTGGCTGTTTTGGTAAAGACTGCAGCGGTACTGCCGCGGCTAGAGCTGATGTAAAATTTTACTACCGCTCCAGAGCGGTACTGTCGCGGCTCCTGAGCGGTAGTACCACTCCAAAGCTGTACTACCGCGGCTCCTAAGCGGTAGTACCGATCCGGACCAAAATCTCGTTTTTCGCTCAACGGAGGTAGGCACGGAAGTATTTTTTTAGTACCGCTCGCAAGCAGTACTACCGCTACCATTTGCGGTAGTATCGCTATCCCTAGCGGTAGTGCCGTGAGGTCAAGCGGCAGTACTGTGAGGACGAGCGGTAGTACCACTCTGGCGGTTCTACTGGCCTTTTGCCTCCTCGCTGTTGTTTTTCAAAGGGGTACTACCGCCCTAGTGGTAGTACCGCTCCTTGGAGCGGTAGTACCGCTCTGTGCGGGCTATGAGCATAACGGTTGGATTTTTCCCCACCTATAAAAGGGTGTCTTCTTCTCCAATGAAACTCATCTCTTCAGCTCGTGTTCTTCCCCCATTTTTGACCTTCTTCGAGCTTGCTAACTCTCAATCCCTCCAATGATTCTTGCTAGTTCTTGAGGGAAAAGAGAGAGGAGATCTAGATCCACATTTCCACCAATCACTTTCTCCTCTAAGTGAGGGGAACCCCTTGGATCTAGATCTTAGAGTTCTTCGTGTTCTTATTTCGTTCTTCCTCTCATTTTCCTCCCTACCATTAGTTGCTTTGGTCGGATTTGGGAGAGAAGGACTTGGGCACTCCGTGTGCCCTTGCCATTGCATTTGGTGCATTGGTTTGAGTTCTCCACGGTGATACATGGAAGTGAAGTTCGAGAATCTTATTACTATTGGGTGTTTGGGCACCCTATTGCTTGTTCCTGTTGGGTGCCCTGGCGCCCTAGACGGTTGGTGTTGTTCGGTGCCTAATCATTGTGGTGTAAAGCTCCAGGCAAGCGTCGGGGTCTCCAATTAGGTTGTGGAGATCGCCCCGAGCAATTTGACGGGTACCGGTGACCGCCCCCAAGGGTTGCCAAAGTGTACCGGTTCGGTGACCGCCCCCAAGGGTTTCCATTTGTACGGGTTTGGTGACCGCCCTCAAGGGTCCCTTAGTGGAATCACGACATCTTGCATTGTGCCAGGGCGTGAGGAGATTACGGTGGCCCTAGTGGCTTCTTGGGGAGCATTATGCCTCCACACCGCTCCAAACGGAGATTAGCATCCGCAAGGGTGTGAACTTCAGGATACATCATCGTCTCCGCGTGCCTCGGTGTTATCTCTTACCCGAGCTCTTTACTTATGCACTTTACTTTGTGATAGCCATATTGTTTCTTGTCATATATCTTGCTATCACCTAGTAGTTTATCTTGCTTAGCATAAGTTGTTGGTGCACATAGGTGAGCCTAGTTGTTGTAGGTTTTGTGCTTGAAAAATTAACCGCTAGGTTTATTCCGCATTTGTTCAAGCCTAAACCGTAATTAATTTAAAATGCCTATTCACCCCCCCCCCTCTAGGCGACATCCACGATCTTTCAGCCGCCATCCAGGACCACCATGACGCCGCCTTGCTGATCCCTCCCGCGTGCAAGCCCCTCCTCTATCATGGCCTTCCTCTCCCGCGCTGATGCCCTCCTTCGAGTGCTCGCGCCTGCAGCTCCATCCATGAGTTCGTGCAGACATGGCCTCAAGCTCGTCAGGCCGCTGCTCCCTCATCCCGCCTCCGGCCAGGTTGGACACCCACCTGCCAGATCCGCAAGTCCTGTGGCCTCCCTCTTCATCTCTGGCGGATCTCGCACCATGGCAAGCCCCTGCCCCGCCTCTGCCTCGTTCGAGCAGGGAGGAGGACGCGCCTCTGCAAGTCCCACTCGGAACTAGCCTCCTGCACCGCGCCAAGTCCCACGGCCGTCGCCCCTGCATCGCGCCCTGTTGCTGTTGACGCCATGTCCAAGGGTCACCGAACAGGGAATAACGCCAAGTACTAGGTCAACAAGGACCGCCAAGTTTGTCTTCCACCGTCTCCAAAATCGCCAAGTACCATGACGCCAAGTACCCCTTCGGAACGCCAAGGTGGATCTCTATCGTCAAGTGAACGACTACTTCCACGATGATACGAGAACAACTACCGTCGACGTGCATTTTGCCAAGTACCACTCTCGTCGACCCTCGAAGACTCTGTGGACGTCAAGTTCCTCGCCGTGACCCCGAACATCTACGAAAACTTGTGAGACTAAGAATGTGAATGACTACCATCGCCAAGATCGCTAGTACCATGTAACGCCCCGGATACAACTTTCCATATTTTTACTCCGACTCTTGCCTTTTCCGGGGATGCGATATTTATTTCGTGGTTGGGTTTTGTTTTCGTTTTGCATTTTGTTCATGTCATGCATTTCATATCATGTCATCATGTGCATCGCATTTGCATACGTGTTCGTCTCATGCATCCGAGCATTTTCCCTATTGTCTGTTTTGCAATCCGACACTCCTATGTCCTCCGGCGCCCCCTTTTGCCTCTTTTCGTGAGCGGGTGTTAAACAGTCTCGGAATGGACCGAGATTTGCCAAATGGCCTTGGTACACTACCGGTAGACCGCCTGTCAAGTTTCGAGCCATTTGGAGTCCGTTTGATACTCCAACGATTAACCGGGGAACCGTAAAGGCCTCGTGTGTGTTGCAGCCCAACACCCCTCCAAAGTGGCCCAATAACCCATCCAAACCCCCTCCATCCTCTCGGCCGTTCGATCAAGATCGCGTGGCCGAAAATCGCACCTCATATATATATATATATATATATATATATATATATATATATATATATATATATGTGTGTGTGTGTGTGTGTGTGTGTGTGTGTGTGTGTGTGTGTGTGTGATCCCCTCCATTTTTTCGCGTAGTACAAACCCTAGCGTCTTCCTCCTCGCGCTGCCGGACATGTCCAACTGTGCCAGACATGTCCGCCGGACACGTCCCTTCGGCCAATCCAAAGCCGCCACCTCAGCCTCCGCCGCCCCGCGCCCAATCCCCCGCCGCCACATCAGCGCGCCGCCGCCCTCTCTTTCCTCTGCGCTCGCCGCCAGCCCGCGGGGCCCGCAGCCGGCCCGCGCGGCCCGCGCGTCGCCCGCGGCTGCCCGAACCGCTCGCGCCTCCCGCACCGCTCACCTGTGCGCCCCGCCGCCTTCGGCCCACCGCCGACTCGAGCTCGCCGCGCCGCCGCCCCGCCTTGGCTCCGCCCCTCGCCGGTGCGCGTGCCGCACCCCATCGCTCCATCGCGGCCGAGCCCGCGCCTTCGCCGCCTGGCGCTGCACCTCGCCGGCCCTCGGGTCCCCGCGCCTCCCTGTCATCGCCGGAGAGCTCGCCGGAGCTCTCACCGGTGCTGGATCCAGGGAGTGGGATGAGATCCACCACTCCCCCAATCCAAACGCCCTCTCCCCGCCCGGATCCCTCTGTCCCGGGTCGAGCCCGTCCCGCGTTGAGTTTTCGCGGAGGTGTTTTTCTTCTAAGTCCGTAGACCTGTGATATTTTCAGGCCATGGTCTTTGCATCATAACTCCTCATCCGTAGATCCGTTTTGCATGCATGATATATCAAAATGTTCATCAGGTTGTGCTCTTCATTTTGTTCCATTGTGCCATGCTTGTTTTAGTCCATCTTGATGCCCAAATGGTTGATGCAAGAGTGCTATAAAATGTTAGGTGCTGATTCTTATCAGATTACGAGCATTTGTCATTTTTGCTACATTTGTTGTGTGCTGCATATGGGCATGAGCTCTACATGTGTTTCGGTCTATGCCATGCCATCTTTACAGGGGTGTATGCCATGTATTTTTGTGATCAATGTGGTGACTAGCACAAGCATGAAAAGTAGCTCTCGTGATATTGCTGATTTCAGGGACTTAGAATTTCATGAAGTCATTTCCCTGTTGTTATTTTTATGCCATGTATTCATGTTGCTACAGAGAGATCCATGCTTCTTTTGAGTATGTTCAGTAAGGATGATTTGGGCATATGGTTGTGCTCTACCCATAAATGCCCCTGTTTGCATTTATGGAGTTCCCTAGCATGACTCAATCTTGCTCTACTTTTGCTATAAAATGTTCCTGGCAGATTGTTTACTTGCTAATCAATTTTGCGAAGGTTGTTGTAGTTGATCCATGCTTGCTTTTAACTTGTTCTTGCCATGGTTAGATTCATGAACATGCTATCTTGCTGATGCTATGCTTATCTTGTCATACCATGCCTTGTGTTGAGTGAATCGAGCTCGTAAACATGCCTTCATAATTCTGTTTATGCCATGCCCAGTTTTCTGCCAAGTCTGAATCTGTTAACGCAACTTGCTATGTTTACATGGGTGCCATCATATCTTCTGATCCTTTTTGGCTTATGGTCAGTAAGGGACTTGTGTTCTATGCTTTGAGTAGATTCATTCCATGCCTTGTTTTGCTATGATATGTTCCTGTAGCATGTTGTTATCTTGTTCTAAACATTGCTTCCTGATGTTAATTCCTGGCATGTTATTTCACTAAGTCTGTGATGCTGATATCTTTTGCACTTTTTCCATGCTTGTTTGAACCTGTTCTAGTGTGATTTAGCCATAGCTCAGTGTTCATCTTTTGTCAATCATCTTGATTACATCACTTCCATATGCTTTGTTGCTATGTTGGAGTGCAGTAGCTTAGTTTCTTGTTGCATTCTAGATGACATCGTGCTGTTAATCGCAGAATTGTGCCATTATTGTTTTGCTTGCCATTTGCAAACCGTGCATCCGATTCTGGTGATCTTTATATCAATTTGGACTGAAATCATCTCATCTTTCCAGTGGCACAATTGTTTTGCCAAGTTGATGCGTTGATCAATCTTTTCCTTCCGGAGCTCGCATATGCATCGCATATCACTTCCCGCATATCATGCCATGTTTTGCATCATGTTGTTTGCGCATTGCACCGTGGTTGATTGTGGTTTCCTTTGCTTGTGTTCTTGCCTTGGGTAGAGCAAGGAGACGAGTTCGTGGTCGAGGAACCCATTGAGTATGCTTACGAGGATCAACCTTTCTCAACTCGGAGAACTTTGCAGGCAAGATGACCATACCCTCAAAATCACTTCTATCTTTGCTTGCTAGTTGCTCGCTCTTTTGCTATGCTGCGATATGTACCACTTGCTATATCATGCCTCCCATATTGCCATGATAATCCCCTAACTCACCTTTCCTAGCAAACTGTTGTTTGGCTATGTTACCGTTTTGCTCAGCCCCTCTTATAGCGTTGCTAGTTGCAGGTGAAGATGGAGTTTGTTCCATGTTGGAACATGGATATTGTTGGGATATCATCATTATATCTTGTTTACTTTAATGCATCTATATACTTGGTAAAGGGTGGAAGGCTCTTCCTTATTCCTGGTGTTTTGTTCCACTCTTGCCGCCCTAGTTTCTGTCATACCGGTGTTATGTTCCTTGATTTTCCGTTCCTTACGCGGTTGGGTGTTATGGGAACCCCGTGACAGTTCGCTTTGAATAAAACTCCTCCAGCAAGGTCCAACCTTGGTTTTACCATTTGCCTACCTACCACCATATACCTTCCCTTGGGTTCTGCAGACTCAAGGGTCATCTTATTTTAAACCCCCCGGGGCAGTGCTCCTCTGAGTGTTGGTCCGAAACGGGAAGCCTGTGGGGACACCTCGGGGCAACTCGAGGGTTGGTTTTACTCGTAGCTTGACCTATTCGGTGTGCCCTGAGAACGAGATACGTGCGACTCCTATCGGGATTTGTCGGCACATCGGGCGGCTTTGCTGGTCTTGTTTTACCATTGTCAAAATGTCTTGTAACCGGGATTCCGAGACTGATCGGATCTTCCCGCTAGAAGGAATATCCTTCATTGACCATGAGAGCTTGTGATGGGCTAAGTTGGGACACCCCTGCAGGGTTTTGAACTTTCAAAAGCCGTGCCCGCGGTTATGGGCAGATGGGAATTTGTTAATATCCGGTTGTAGAGAACCTGACACTTAAATTAATTAAAATACATCAACCGCGTGTGTAGCCATGATGGTCTCTTCTCGACGGAGTCCGGGAAGTGAACACGGTTCTTGTATTATGCTTGAACGTAAGTAGATTCAGGATCACTTCTTGATCACTTCTAGTTCACGACCGTGCTTTGCTCCTCTTTTCGCTCTCATTTGCGTAAGTTAGCCACCATATATGCTAGTGCTTGCTGCATCTCCACCTCACTACCCCTTTCCTACCCATAAGCTTAAATAGTCTTGATCTCGCGGGTGAGTGATTGCTGAGTCCTCGTGACTCACAGATACTTCCAAAACCAGATGCGGGTACCGATGATGCCAGTGCAGGGGACGCAACCGAGCTCAAGTGGGAGCTTGATGAAGATTGTGTTCGTTGTGTTGTTTCGTTCCCTGTTGATCAGTAGAGGAGCCCGGTTGGGGCGATCAAGGATCTAGCATTTGGGGTTGTCTTTCTTTATTTTGGTTCTGTAGTCGGACCTTGACTGTATTCTAGATAATGTATGATATTTATGTATTGTTTGAAGTGGTGATTGTAAGCCAACTCTTTATCCCTTTTCTTATTCAGTACATGGGATGTGTAAAGATTACCCCTCTTGCGACATGCCTACTATGCGGTTATGCCTCTAAGTCGTGCTCCGACACGTGGGAGATATAGCCGCATCTTAGGTGTTACATACCATTACCATTGTCGAGGACCGATAGTACCACTACTTCCACTACCGTCACCACGAGAACTACTACTTCCCACAATGACCCGTGCACGACTACTTCCACTATGACCGTCCCGAGAATGTCTACTTCCTCTACATTGCATCGAACCCGAACCATCCCGTTTGCATGCTTCGAAGGTATAACCGCCGAGACGATGACCCGTGGAATGAATGCATGTGTGATGTATGAGATGCCCGTGTTTTGCTCCGTGTCCGAGTGGTTGCTTGCACGCTCCTCCTTGTCGCCATGCCATCGACCCCTGGGAACCTGGTAATCGGGAGCACCCCACCATATTGCTCAACTCGCTCACGCCCTTTCTGTTGCCACCGACATCTCAATCGAGTTGCCGGATCATTGGAATGTTGTTGTGGCACCATTTCTATATTCACCGCCATGGCATCATTTCCATTTCGTTGCCGTGTCACCCTTTCTTTCCGCCACGATGACAAATGCTTAATATCTATGTTCATATCAACATTTTCAAAAATTGCCTAAAACTTGTCGGATCACGGGTTCCGGCAAAACCCTCGAGGTTCGAACACTGGGGTGTGCACGAAGGTTTTCTCCCTATCGATCCACGCCCTAGCTCTCTAAGATCTCGCGGACGAACTCAGCGAACTCACGAGACAAAGACACAAGATTTATACTGATTCGGGCCACCGTTGTGGTGTAATACCCTACTCCAGTGTGGTGGTGGTGGATTGCCTCTTGGGCTGATGATGAACAGTACAAGGGGAAGAACAGCCTCCTGAGGTTGAGGTGTTCTTGTGCTCTCTTTTCGTGCTCCCTACTGTGGTGGCAAGTCCTACTTATATAGGCCCTGGTCCTCTCTCCAAATATTGAGCGGGAAGGGAGCCAACAACGTCCAATTTGAAAGGGGACAACTAGTACATCTTATCCTGACAAAAGTGGTCTTCGCCTACAAAAGGCTCTGGTGGTGACGCCGTCTCGGGATCAATGGTGACCTCCGTCTTGCCGTCCTGCTGGTCTTGGTCTCGTTGCATCGATATGGAAACCTTTCCTTGATGCCTCAGAACTCCGCGCCTGTGCTTGTCCCCTTGGAACCAAAGAGGAAACAAGGACGCTGCGCGCGCTGGTGCCCGCCTGGTCTCGATCGTCATGGCTCACGTCACGAGGACCTCGCGAGGTTTGCCTTGCTTGATCTCTCCGCCCCTCGTGAGCCTGCCCGGCGAGGTCGCTCCTGAGGAGATCTTGCGTCGTCTGCCTCGTGAGGCTTGGCCCCTCGCGAGGGTCTTGAATACCTCGTTGATGAAGATGGGCCGTACAGTCCTGCTAGCCCAGCCACGCCGTGGGCCTTAGTGATAACCCGCAAGTATAGGGGATCGCAACAGCTTTCGAGGGTAGAGTATTCAACCCCAATTTATTGATTCGACACAAGGGGAGCCAAAGAATATTCTCAAGTATTAGCAGCTGAGTTGTCAATTCAACCACACCTGGAAACTTAATATCTGCAGCAAGGTATTTAGTAGCAAAGTAATATGATAGTACTAGTAATGGTAGCAAAAGGTAATGATAACAAAAGTAATGTTTTTGGTATTTTGTAGTGATTGTAACAATAGCAACGGAAAAGTAAATAAGTGAAGAGCAATATATGGAAAGCTCGTAAGCAATGAATTGGTGATAGAGAATTATGTCGGATGCAGTTCATCATGTAACAGTCATAACCTAGGGTGACACAGAACTAGCTCCAATTCATCAATGTAATGTAGGCATGTATTTCGAATATAGTCATACGTGCTTATGGAAAAGAACTTGCATGACATCTTTTGTCCTACCCTCCCGCGGCAGCGGGGTCCTAGCAGAAACTAACGGATATTAAGGCCTCCTTTTAATAGAGTACCGAACCAAAGCATTAACACATAGTGAATACATGAACTCCTCAAACTACGGTCATCATCGGGAGTGGTCCTGATTATTGTCACTTCGGGGTTGCCGGATCATAACACATAGTAGGTGACTATAGACTTGCAAGATAGGATCAAGAACTCACACATATTCATGAAAACATAATAGGTTCAGATCTGAAATCATGGCACTCGGGCCCTAGTGACAAGCATTAAGCATAGCAAAGTCATGGCAACATCAATCTCAGAACATAGTGGATACTAGGGATCAAACCCTAACAAAATTAACATGATTACATGATAAATCTCATCCAACCCATCACCGTCTAGCAAGCCTACAATGGAATTACTCACGCACGGCGGTGAGCATCATGAAATTGGTGATGGAGGATGGTTGATGATGATGATGCCTACGGATTCCCCTCTCTGGAGCCCCGAACGGACTCCAGATCGGCCCTCCCGAGAGGTTTTAGGGCTTGGCGGCGGCTCCGTATCATAAAACACGATGAATCCTTCTCCTTTATTTTTTTCTCCCCGAAAGTGAATATATAGAGTTCAGGTTGAGGTCGGAGGAGCTCGAGGGGGCCCACGAGGTAGGGGGCGCGCCCCCCACCATCGTGGCTAGGGTGTGGGCCCCCTGGCCTTGATCTTTTGCCAGTATTTTTTATTATTTCCAAAAAGACGCACCTAAAGTTTCAGGTCATTCTGGGAACTTTTATTTCTGCACATAAATAACACCATGGCAATTCTGCTGAAAACAGCGTCAGTCTGGGTTAGTTCCATTCAAATCATGCAAGTTAGAGTCCAAAACAAGGGCAAAAGTGTTTGGGAAAGTAGATATGAGGGAGACGTATCAACTCCCCCAAGCTTAAACCTTTGCTTGTCCTCAAGCAATTCAGTTGACAAACTGAAAGTGATAAAGAAAAACTTTTACAAACTCTGTTTGCTCTTGTTGTTGTAAATATGTAAAGCCAGCATTCAAGTTTTCAGCAAAGATTTTGAACTAACCATATTCACAATAACACATAGGTCTCATGTTTACTCATATCAATGGCATAATCAACTAGCGAGCAATAATAATAAATCGCGGATGACAACACTTTCTCAAAACAATCATAATATGATATAACAAGATGGTATCTCGCTAGCCCTTTCTGAGACCGCAAAACATAAATGCAGAGCACCATTAAAGATCAAGGACTGACTAGACATTGTAATTCATGGTAAAAGAGATCCAGTCAAGTCATACTCAATGTTAACTAACAGTAATGAATGCAAATGACAGCGGTGCTCCCCAACTGGTGCTTTTTAATAAGAGGATGATGACTCAACATAAAGGTAAATAGATAGGCCCTTCACAGAGGGAAGCAGGGATTTGTAGAGGTGCCAGAGCTCGGTTTTGAAATAGAGGTGAATAATATTTTGAGCGGTATACTTTCATTGTCAACATAACAACCAAGAGATGGTGATATCTTCCATGCTACACACATTATAGGCGGTTCCCAAACAGAATGGTAAAGTTTATACTCCCCCTCCACCAACAAGCATCAATCCATGGCTTGCTCGAAACAACGAGTGCCTCCAACTAACAAGAGTCCCAGGGGGAGTTTTGTTTGCAATTATTTTTATTTGATTTGCATAAAGCATAGGACTGGGCATCCCGGTGACCAGCCATTTTCTCGTGAGTGAGGAGCGGAGTCCACTCCTCTTGAGAATAACCCACGTAACATGGAAGATACGGACAACCCTAGTTGATACATGAGCTATTCGAGCATACAAAACAGGATACTTATTTGAAGGTTTAGAGTGTTGCACATATAAATTTACTTGGAATGGTAGGTAGATACCGTATATAGGTAGGTATGGTGGACTCATATGGAACAACTTTGGGGTTTATGGAGTTGGATGCACAAGCA
Source organism: Triticum urartu (assembly GCF_056163025.1). Taxonomy (NCBI): domain Eukaryota; kingdom Viridiplantae; phylum Streptophyta; class Magnoliopsida; order Poales; family Poaceae; genus Triticum; species Triticum urartu. The sequence goes on along the minus strand of NC_141876.1, from coordinate 365,384,134 downwards.
GTATTCCCGCTTAGTACAGGTGAAGGCTAGAAAAAGACTGGGAAGCGACCAGCTAGAGAGCGACAACAGTCATGAACATGCATTAAAATTAATCAACACCGAATGCAAGCATGAGTAGGATATAATGCACCATGAACATAAATATCGTAGAGGCTATGTTGATTTTATTTCAACTACATGCATGAACATGTGCCAAGTCAAGCCACTCGAATCGTTCAAAAGAGGATACCACCCTATCATACCACATCACAACCATTTTAATAGCATGTTGGCACGCAAGGTAAACCATTATAAGCTCCTAGCTAATTAAGCATGGCATAAGCAACTACAATCTCTAATTGTCATTGCAAACATGTTTATTCATTATAGGCTGAATCAGGAACAATGATCTAATCATATTTACAAAAACAAGAGAGGTCGAGTTCATACCAGCTTTTCTCATCTCAGTCAGTCCATCATATATCATCATAATTGCCTTTCACTTGCACGACCGAACGATGTGGATAATAATAATAGTGCACGTGCATTGGACTAAGCTGGAATCTGCAAGCATTCAATAAACAGGAGAAGCAAGGCAATATGGGCTCTTTTGTCAGATCAACAATAATGCATATAAGAGCCACTTCAACAATTTAATTATGGTCTTCTCCTATCGACCCCCAAAGAAAAGATAAGGAATAAAACTATTTACACGGGAAAGCTCCCAACAAGCAAAAGAAGAACAGGAAATCTTTTTGGGTTTTCTTTTTAATTACTACTAAAAGCATGGAAATTAAAACTAGCTAAAAGCTACAGCTAATTTTTTGGTTTTTCTTAAGGTTTATTAAACACACAAGAAGAAAGCATAAAAAGAGAAAATAAACAAGCATGGATATTACAAAGAAAAAGTATGAGCACCGACATCTAGCAATGAGTGTGTGAACATGAATGTAATGTCGGTGAGAGATACGTACTCCCCCAAGCTTAGGCTTTTGGCCTAAGTTGGTCTATGGCCACGGTTGGCCTGGCGGATATCCATAGTAATAGTTGGGCTCGTATTGCGAAGAAGAAGACTCTGATTGCCACTGGTTGGCAATCATCTCCGGATCCCACTGGTAATTAGACTGTCGTGGAGGATCAATATGTGGTTTCTGACTCAGGCTCTGTGGCTGATGTAGGGTTCCAGTAATCATGAATGTCCTCCCGCGAGACGAGGTACTGCCCTATAGATAAATCAAACAAGGAAGGAGCAGGCAATGTGATAGTCTCAGGATGACGTTTATCAAAGAACAATTTGTATTTAAGCTCCCCTTCCCTATTCTTTATAATAAAATCATGCGCTACCATACTCTTATAATCTAAATAAACAGTAGGCAGCAAAATGAGCTTGGAATCGGGATTGAACTGGATAATGGTGTTTGTGGGAGGAAGAAGGAGTGTGTGGGTGCAGGAATAAGTGGAGGAGGCCTACCGTGGGCCCACGAGGCAGGGGGCGCGCCCAGGGGGTAGGATGTGCCCTCCACCCTCGTGGCCAGGTGGATGCCCCCCTGCTGTGTTCTCAGTGCCAAATATTCTCAAATATTCCAGAAAAAATCATATTTAAATTTCAGGGCATTTGGAGAACTTTTATTTTCGGGGTATTTTTATATTGCCTGGATAATTCAGATAACAGACAGAAAATACTATTTTTACTTTATTTAATATGAATAACAGAAAGTAAAAGGAGGGTACAGGGGGTTGTGTTTTCTAAATTCATCCATCTCATGATCATCAAAAGGAATCCATTAACAAGGTTGATCAAGTCTTGTTAACAAACTCATTCCGCATAACATGGAACCGGAGAATTTTCGAATAACACTAGGTTACCTCAACGAGGATATGCACATCCCCAACAATAAGAATATCATATTTCTTCTTGACAGTAGGAAGAGGAAATTCAAAACCTCCAAAAATAATCGATGGAATTTTTCCAATAGAATTGATATTGTGGACTTGAGGTTGTTTCCTCGGAAAGTGTACCATATTCTCATTACCATTAACATGAAAAGTGACATTGCCTTTGTTGCAATCAATAACAACCCTGTAGTATTCAAAAAGGGTCTTCCAAGAATAATGGACATACTATCGTCCTCGGGAATATCAATAATAACAAAGTCTGTTAAAATAGTAACGTTTGCAACCACAACAGGCACATCCTCACAAATACTGACAGGTATAGCAGTTGATTTATCAGCCATTTGTAAAGATATTTCAGTAGGTGTCAACTTATTCAAATCAAGTCTACTATATAAAGAGAGAGGCATAACACTAACACCGGCTCCAAGATCACATAAAGCAATTTTAACATAGTTTCTTTCAATGGAGCATGGTATAATGGGTACTCCTGGATCTCCAAGTTTCTTTGGTATTCCACCCTTAAAAGTATAATTAGCAAGCATGGTGAAAATTTCAGCTTCTGGTATCTTTCTTTTATTAGTAACAATTTCTTTCATGTAATTAGCATAAGGATTCATTTTAAGCATATCAGTTAATCGCATACGCAAAAAGATAGGTCTAATCATTTCAGCAAAGCGCTCAAAATCCTCATCATCCTTTTTCTTGGATGGTTTGGGAGGAAAAGGCATGGGTTTCTGAACCCATGGTTCTCTTTCTTTACCATGTTTCCTAGCAACAAAGTCTCTCTTATCATAACGTTGATTCTTTGATTGTGGGTTATCAAGATCAACAGCAGGTTCCATTTCTATATCATTATCATTGCTAGGTTGAGCATCAACATGAACATTATCATTAACATTATCACTAGTTTTAGGTTCATTACCAGATTGTGTTTCAGCATTAGAAATAGAAATATCATTTGGATTCTCAGGAGTTTCAGTAATAGGTTCACTAGAAGCATGCAAAGTCCTATCATTTTTCTTTTTCTTCCTTTTAGAAGGACTAGGTGCATCTATATTATTTCTCTGAGAATCTTGCTCAATTCTCTTAGGGTGGTCTTCAGGATACAAAGGTTCCTGAGTCATTTTACCAGTTCTAGTAGCCACTCTAACAACAAAATCATTATTCTTACTATTCAATTCATTGAGCAAATCATTTTCAGCTTTAAATAGTTGTTCTACTTGAGTGGTAACCATAGAAGCATGTTTACTAATAAGTTTAAGTTCACCTTTAACATTAGCCATATATTCACCCAAGTGTTCAAGCATATCAGCACTGCGTTTTAATTCTCTACCAAAATAAGCATTGAAGTCTTCATGCTTAACCATAAATTTATCAAACTCATCTAAGCATGGGCTAGCAAACTTAGTAAATGGGATTTCAACTTTATCATATCTATAGAGAGAATTTACCTTTACTACCTGTGTCGGGTTATCAAGACCATGTATTTCTTAAATAGGAGATGGATTAAGATTATGCATTTCTTTGACACGCGGTAAACTAAGACCATGTATTTCTTCAATAGGAGGTAATTCTTAACATCTTCAGCTTTCATACCCTTTTCTTTCATGGATTTCTTTGCCTCTTGCATATCTTCAGGACTGAGAAATAGAACACCTCTCTTCTTCGGAGTTGGCTCAGGAACTGTCCAATTATTTTCATTTGTCAACATATTATTCAATAGAATTTCAGCTTCATCTGGTGTTCTTTCCCTGAAAACAGAACCAGCACAACTATCCAGGTAATCTCTGGAAGCATCGGTTAGTCCATTATAAAAGATATCAAGTATTTCATTTTTCTTAAGAGGATGATCGGGCAAAGCATTAAGTAATTGGAGAAGCCACCCCCAAGCTTGTGGGAGACTCTCTTCTTCAATTTGCAAAAAATTATATATATCCCTTAAGGCAGCTTGTTTCTTATGAGCAGGGAAATATTTAGCAGAGAAGTAATAAATCATATCATGGGAACTACGCACACAACCAAGATCAAGAGAATTAAACCATATCTTAGCATCACCATTTAATGAGAACGGAAATATTTTAAGGATATAAAAGTAGCGAGTTCTGTCATCGTTAGTGAACAGGGTGGCTATATCATTTAATTTAGTAAGATGTGCCACAACAGTTTCAGATTCATAGCCATAAAAAGGATCAGATTCAACCAAAGTAATTATATCAGGATCAACAGAGAATTCATAATCCTTATCAGTAACACAGATAGGTGAAGTAGAAAAAGCAGGGTCAGGTTTCATTCCAGCATTAAGAGATTGCTGCTTCCATTTAGCTAATAACCTCTTTAGCTCATATCTATCATTGCAAGCAAGAATAGCTCTAGCAGATTCTTCATCCAGAACATAACCCTCAGGAACAACAGGAAATTCATATTTATTAGGGGGAGAGTCTTCATCATCACTTTCATCAATATTATTAGTTTTAATAATTTCATTCTCTCTAACCCTAGCAAGTTGTTCATCAAGAAATTCACCAAGTGGCGCAGTAGTATCAAGCATAGAAGTAGTTTCATCATAAGTATCATGCATAGCAGAAGTGGAATCATCAATAACATGCGACATATCAGAATGAATAGCAGAAGCAGGTTTAGGTGTCGCAAGCTTACTCAAAACAGAAGGTGAATCAAGTGCAGAGCTAGATGGCAGTTCCTTACCTCCCCTCGTAGTTGAGGGATAAATCTTGGTTTTTGGATCTCTCAAGTTCTTCATAATGATAAACAGATATAAATCCCAAGTGACTCAAAGAATAGAGCTATGCTCCCCGGCAACGGTGCCGGAAAATAGTCTTGATAACCCACACGAATAGGGGATCGCAACAGTTTTCGAGGGTAGAGTATTCAACCCAAATTTATTGATTCGTCACAAAGGGAGCCAAAGAACATTCTCAAGAATTAGCAGCTGAGTTGTCAATTCAACCACACCTGGAAACTTAATATCTGTAGCAAGGTATTTAGTAGAAAAGTAATATGATAGTAGTGGTAACGGTAGCAAAAGGTAATGATAACAAAAGTAATGTTTTTGGTATTTTGTAGTGATTGTAACAATAGCAACGGAAAAGTAAATAAGCGAACATCAATATATGGAAAGTTCACAGGCAATGGATCGGTGATAGAGAATTATGCCGGATGCGGTTCATCATGTAACAGTCATAACCTAGGGTGACACAGAACTAGCTCCAATTCATGAATGTAATGTAGGCATGTATTTCGAATATAGCCATATGTGCTTATGGAAAAGAACTTGCATGACATCTTTTGTCCTACCCTCCCGTGGCAGCGGGGTCCTAGCAGAAACTAAGGGATATTAAGGCCTCCTTTTAATAGAGTACCAGACCAAAGCATTAACACATAGTGAATACATGAACTCCTCAAACTACGGTCATTACCGGGAGTGGTCCTGATTATTGTCACTTCGGGGTTGCCGGATCATAACACATAGTAGGTGACTATAGACTTGCAAGATAGGATCAAGAACTCACATATATTCATGAAAACATAATAGGTTCAGATCTGAAATCATGGCACTCGGGCCCTAGTGACAAGTATTAAGCATAGCAAAGTCATAGCAACATCAATCTCAGAACATAGTGGATACTAGGGATCAAACCCTAACAAAACTAACTCGATTACATGATAAATCTCATCCAACCCACCGTCCAGCAAGCCTACGATGGAATTACTCACGCACGGCGGTGAGCATCAAAAAATTGGTAATGGAGATGGTTGATGATGACGATGGCGATGGATTCCCCTCTCCGGAACCCCGAACGGACTCCAGATCAGCCCTTCCAAGAGGTTTTAGGGCTTGGCGGCGGCTTCGTATCGTAAAACATGATGAATCCTTCTCCTTTATTTTTTCTCCCCGAAAGTGAATATATAGAGTTGGAGTTGAGGTCGGAGGAGCTCCAGGGGGCCCATGAGGTAGGGGGCGCCCAGGGGGGCAGGCGCGCCCCCCACCCTCGTGGCTAGGGTGTGGGCCCCCTGGCCTTGATCTTTTGCCAATATTTTTTATTCCCAAAAAGACGCTCCGTGAAGTATTAGGTCATTCCGAGAACTTTTGTTTCTGCACATAAGTAACACCATGGCAATTCTGCTGAAAACAACGTCAGTCCGGGTTAGTTCCATTCAAATCATGCAAGTTAGAGTCCAAAACAAGGGCAAAAGTGTTTGGAAAAGTAGATACGACGGAGACGTATCACGCAGGCAGGCAAGTCTGGGGACCCCCGTTCCCGGAACACCGACAGTAGCCCCGGGGCCCAAGGCGCGCTCGGGCTTGGCTTCGAGGCGAAGCCAAAGGTCAAGTACACAGTGCCGCGGGCCCCAAAAGCCTACAGCCTCGGTCGACACGTGGCGGTTGATTGGACGTGGGCGTCTCTGCTTCCCCATGCTGCCTCGGCAAGTGCCCGACTTGACAAAAAGGCTGACGCAGACAGTGCTTGCCTTCATTGCTTCTTCCTCGCCTTGCTCCAGATCCCCTTTCTCGCTCCTTGCTACTGAAACCTCCAGATCCGCTCCAATCCTTGCTCCGCATCTGCGACCAATGGCGCCACGCAAGGTCAAGTCCTCCTCGGCGCTAGCTTGGTTCGAGCCAGCCCTCGATGCGCCCAATGTCACGGAGAAGAACCTAGCTGCCACGCGCTTGCTAACGGCGGGGGAGAGCAACGAGAGGGGAAAGACGGAGCTCTGGCTTGCCTCCGACGAGCCGGAGCTAGAGGGAAGCACCTTCATCCCTTTCTTCACGAGCAGCAGCGCCGCCGGGTTGGTTCCCCCCTTTTCTGATTTCTTTTTCGAGGTCCTCGACCACTTCAGGCTGTAGGCGCTGCATCTCCACCCCAACTCCATTCTTCTCTTGTCTATCTTCGCCTACTATTGTGAGGCATACCTGGGCGTGATGTCGTCCGTGGCACTGCTGCGCCACTTCTTCTTCCTCCGCCTCACCGTCGGCCATATCTCCGGGTGCGCCAACTTCATCGCGGCCAGCCAGGCCAACTCGATCTCGAAAACTGGGAAGAGGGTTGACAATACCATGGCCAAATGGGTCATGCTGAGTGCCAAGTGCGTCCATCCACGCTTGGAACTACCGACGGAGGCGCCCCAGTCTGACAAGGGGTGGTCTCATGTAAAGCTCACCGACGAGCGGGCGTCGTCGGTGTTGGAGCAGATGAAGATTGATTTGAAGCCGGGCAATGCCAAGGCGGCCAAGGTGATGGGGGCCATGCTCCTGAAGGAATTGTTGACGATGCGTGTTGCTCCACTTCAGGCGCGTGCGCGCCCTTTGTGAAGCTTGGAGATGAAGAAGGCAAGATTCGTCTGAGCCCGGTGGCCTTGCCTGATGACGAGCTGACTGCAGTTCTGCGCCTCTTGGTTGGGGATAACTAAGAGTACCCGCCGAGCGCCTTTGTTCCTTTGTTCCATCGCAAGGACTGGGAGCAACTCGTTGCCTCCAGGCCGACCTTTGACGCGTGCGGGCTGGCGCCGCTGGCGCTCGCTGGGGCCTCTGGAACACCGAAGCCGGTGGAGGTGTCTTCTGACGAGTCCCAAGGGGAGGAAGAGGGGGAGGAAGACTCGGAGGAGACCCCGAGGAGATGGGGGAGAACTCCCCCTTGTGCAAGGCTGACATCATCCGCACTCTGCCAGACGACGCCAAGGTCGACGCTCGCCAGGAGGATAGGGAGCTGCCCCTCTTCCCGACAAGGGGTAGATCGTCGCTGGTCTCTCGAGATGCTGCCTCCGACTTGGCACCGCCTGAGGCCGGCTTCGGCCCTTCTGTTGCGCCGTCTTCTGCCCCCAGAGCCCGTGTGCCCACTCCTATGGCCCTGATGCTTTTGGGTTTCATGCTCGTCAAGCGGAAGGTGGACTATGTCGCAGTGGATCAGTAAGTGCTTCGAGCTTCGTCTTGTTCCTGCTTGTACTTGCTATTTTATGACATTCGCCCTTGGTTGATCAGGCCGGTGTCTTCAGCGAAGAAGAGGAAGGAGGATGCCGTGGCCGTGCCCCCCTCTGCGGAGAAGAGAGGCGACAGCACCCGCACCTCCCTAGCCCGATCACCCTCGCGAGGCCAGGAGGAGCATCGGCAGGATGAATCAGCCCCGTGGCCCCGCTAGCTCCGGAAGTGCCGGCACCCGACTCGGCTGATGAGGTCCCAAGGGCTCTGGAGCCCTCGATCTTCCAGACTCTGGTAACGACTTCGCCTCCTCCTCCTGCTGCGCCTCTGGCCCCGAATTCTTCTGCTTCCTCCGTAGTCTTGGAGCGTGTCTTCTCGGGGATGGCCAAGCTGCGGGAAGACCCCCTAGGTGCGGACCCGCACCTAGTCGCCGGGCGCCTGGAGCTGGCCTCAGGCTGGCTTCACTCCGACTCGGTAGTTCGAGTGTCTCTGAGCCAGGCCACGGCAGCCTCCGAGAAGGAGAAGCAGGCCGCCACCAGAGCTGCGGCCAATCGCGAGGCGGCACTGAAGGACATCGAGGCCGCCCGCGGCCGCTGCCAAAAGCTGGAGGGTGAGCTGAAGAGCCTGTGCGACGAGCGCGCAAAAGATGCACGTGACGGCAAAGCGAAGGAGGAGGAGATGAAGGCTCAGAAGGATGCCATCAAGGGCCGCGATGCCGAGCTGGGGAAGCTGTCGAAGGCACAGGCCACGGAGCGCAGCCGACTAGAGGAGCTGGAGCAGAAGGCGAAGGTGAGGGAGGCCAAGCTCGACGCCAAGGCGAAGCTCCTGGCCGAAGACCGCATGGCCTTCTCGCTTCTTGAGAAGAGGTCCAGTGTGGCGCTGAAGTCACTATACGAGAAGGGCCTGGAGAAGCTGTTGACCACCGACGATGATGGCCCTGCTCAGCTGTTTCCCCACTTGGTGAAGGCGCTTGAGGAAGTCATGGAGGGCATTGGTCCCATGGCTAAGGCAGAGGCTCATGTCCTTTCTTCAGCTGCGCTGACGTGTGTCTTCAGCCATCTGTACATTCGCAACCCCAATGCTCGTCTCGACGAGCTACTGGAGCCTGTAGCTGATGAACATTGTCCGGCCATCGCCGCAGCCATGAAAGGTCAGGTGGAGGCCCTGCTGAAGAAGTTCCGCGTCTTCGTCCTCGCGCCCTTGACCGGCGATGCCACCGATCCTACAGCTGGCGGTGCAGGCGAAGACGATGCTACCAAGGGAGGAGCACCTTCCGTAGGCGATGGCGGTGTCCATGGGTGACCTGCGGCTGCTTTCCTGTTTCATTCCTGTAATACGCATTAGGCCTCGTGGAGGCGTTAAAACTTTCATTTGATATTGTGAGGACAATATGTCTTGTAATATTTGCTTCGAGATTTTGTGGTTTTCCTCCTATTTGCTTTGTGTTTTGCGTCGGCCTCAACCGCCGTTGGGCCGGCTGGAGACCAGGACGGACCAAGGAGTGAGGGGCTACGTGACCAGTTAGGCTCCTGAGTCGCGATGCTCAGGAGTCCCCCTTGACGCGCAAACAGCTTATAGGGAGAGTACGCGAGGATAGGTTAGTGTTCTACATCCACAGAGCCCGGCCCCACGCATACCTCAACCGCCGCTGGGCCGACCGGAGACCAGGACGGACCAAGGACTGAGGGGCTACGTGACCAGTTAGGCTCCTGAGTCATGATGCTTAGGAGTACCCCTTGACGTGCAAACCATCTCTATACCTTTGCCCTCGCCGAGGCTCGGCTCGGGAGCGTGCTACCTCTTGAGCACTGCGTTGGTTTTCCCTTGAAGAGGAAAGGGTGATGTAGCAAAGTAGCATAAGTATTTCCCACGGTTTTTGAGAACCAAGGTATCAATCCAGTAGGAGATCACGCTCAAGTCCCACGCACCTACACAAACAAATAAGAACCTCGCAACCAACGCGATAAAGGGGTTGTCAATCCCTTCACGGTCACTTACGAGAGTGAGATCTGATAGATATGATAAGGTAACATTTTTGGTATTTTTATGATGAAGATGCAAAGTAAAATAAACAGCAAAAGAAATAACTAAGTATTGGAAGATTAATATGATGGAAGATAGACCCAGGGGCCATAGGTTTCACTAGTGGCTTCTCTCAAGAGCATAAGTATTACGGTGGGTAAACGAATTACTGTCGAGCAATTGATAGAATTGAGCATAGTTAGGAGAATATCTTGGTATGATCATGTATATAGGCATCACATCCGCGAAAAGTAGACCGAAACGATTCTGCATCTACTACTATTACTCCACACATCGACCGCTATCCAGCATGCATCTAGAGTATCAAGTTCATAAGAACAGAGTAATGATTTAAGTAAGATGACATGATGTAGAGGGATATACTTATGCAATATGATATAAACCCAATCTTTTTATCCTCGATGGCAACAATACAATACGTGTCGGTTCCCTTTCTGTCACTGGGATCGAGCACCCCAAGATTGAACCCAAAGCTAAGCACTTCTCCCATTGCAAGAAAGATCAATCTAGTAGGCCAAACCAAACTGATAATTCAAAGAGACTTGAAAAGATAAACCAATCATAAAGAATTCAGAGGAGAATCAAATATTGTTCATAGATAAACTGGATCATAAACCCACAATTCATCCGATCTTGACAAACACATCGCAAAAGAAGATTACATCGAATAGATCTCCAAGAAGATCGAGGAGAACTTTGTATTGAGATCCAAAGAGAGAGAAGAAGCCATCTAGCTAATAACTATGGACCCGTAGGTCTGAAATAAACTACTCACATATCACGGGAGAGGCCATGGAGTTGATGTAGAGGCCCTCCGTGATCAATGCCCCCTCCGGCAGAGCTCCGGAAAAGGCCCCAAGATGGGATCTCTCGGGTACAGAAGGTTGCAGCGGTGGAATTAGGTTTTCATGGTGCTCCTGGATGTTTGGGGGGGGGGTACGTGGACTTGTATAGGAGGAAGAAGTGCGTCAGTGGAGCGACGAGGGGCCCACGAGGGTGGAAGGCGCGCCCCCTGCCTCGTGGCTTCCTCGGTTGTTTCTTGACGCCTACTCCAAGTCTCCTGGATCATGTTTGTTGAGAAAATCACGTTCCCGAAGGTTTCATTCCGTTTGGACTCCGTTTGATATTCCTTTTCTTTGAAACCCTAAAATAGGCAAAAAAAAACAGCGATTTGGGCTGGGCCTCCGGTTAGTAGGTTAGTCCCAAAAATGATATAGAAGTGTAAAATAAAGCCCATTAACATCCGAAATAGATAATATAATAGCATGGAGCAATCAAAAATTATAGATACGTTGGAGACGTATCAAGCATCCCCAAGCATAATTCCTGCTCGTCCTCGAGTAGGTAAGTGATAAAAGAAGAATTTTTGATGTGGAATACTTTCTAACATATTTCTCAATGTAATTTTTCTTTATTGTGGCATGAATGTTCAGATCCGAAAGATTCAAGATAAAAGTTTAATATTGACATAGAAATTATAATACTTCAAGCATACTAACTAAGCAATCATGTCTTCTCAAAATAACATGGCCAAAGAAAGTTATCCCTACAAAATCATAAAGTCTGGCTATGCTCTATCTTCACCACACAAAATATTTAAATCATGAATAACCCCGATGACAAGCCAAGAAATTGTTTCATACTTTTGATGTTCTCAAACTCTTTCAATCTTCACACAGTATATGAGCGTGAGCCATGGATATAGCACTATATGTGGAATAGATGTGTGGTTGTGGAGAAGACAAAAAGGAGAAGATAGTCTCACATCAACTAGGCATATCAACGGGCTATGGAGATGCCCATTAATAGATATCAATGTGAGTGAGTACGGATTGCCATGCAATGGATGCACTAGAGCTATAAGTATATGAAAGCTCAACAAAAGAAACTAAGTGGGTGTGCATCCAACTTGCTTGCTCATGAAGACCTAGGGCATTTTGAGGAAGCCCATCAATGGAATATACAAGCCAAGTTCTATAATGAAAAATTCCCACTAGTATATGAAAGTGATATCATAGGAGACTCTCTATCATGAAGATCATGGTGCTACTTTGAAGCACAAGTGTGGAAAAAGGATAGTAACATTATCCCTTCTCTCTTTTTCTCTCATTATTTTTTTTATTTGGGCCTTCTTTCTTTTTTGGCCTCTTTTTTTCTTTTTTTTTGTCCGGAGTCTCATCCTGACTTGTGGGGGAATCATAGTCTCCATCATCCTTTCCTCACTTGGGACAATGCTCTAATAATGATGATCATCACACATTAATTTCATACAACTCAATACTTAGAACAAAATATGACTCTATGTGAATTCCTCTGGCGGTGTACCGGGATGTGCAATGATGCATGAGTGACATGTATGAAGAATTATGAACGGTGGCTTTGCCACAAATACGATGTCAACTACATGATCATGCAAGCAATATGACAATGATGAAGTGTGTCATAATAATGGAATGGTGGAAAGTTGCATGGCAATATATCTCGGAATGGCTATGGAAATGCCATAATAGGTAGGTATGGTGGCTGTTTTGAGGAAGGTATATGGTGGGTTTATGGTACCGGCGAAAGTTGCGCGATACTAGAGAGGCTAGCAATGGTGGAAGGGTGAGAGTGCGCATAATCCATGGACTCAACATTAGTCATAAAGAACTCACATACTTATTGCAAAAATCTATTAGTTATCAAAACAAAGTATTACACGCATGCTCCTAGGGGGATAGATTGGTAGGAAAAGACCATCGCTCGTCCCCGACCGCCACTCATAAGGAAGATAATCAATAAATAAATCATGCTCCGACTTGATCACATAACGGTTCACCATACGTGCATGCTACAGGAATCACAAACTTCAACACAAGTATTTCTCAAATTCACAACTACTCAACTAGCATGACTCTAATATCACCATCTCCATATCTAAAAACAATTATCAAGTATCAAACTTCTCATAGTATTCAATGCACTTCTATGAAAGTTTTTATATTATAGAAAATTTCCATGTTGTTCTAAAGGACTCTAAAAATAATATAAGTGAAGCATGAGAGATCAATTATTTCTATAAAATAAAACCACCGCCGTGCTCTAAAAGATATAAGTGAAGCACTAGAGCAAAAACTATATAGCTCAAAAGATATAAGTGAACCACATAGAGTATTCTAATAAATTTCAAATCATGTGAGTCTCTCTCAAAAGGTGTGTACAGAAATGATGATTGTGTTAAACTAAAAAGCAAAGTCTCAAATCATACAAGATGCTCCAAGCAAAACACATATCACGTGGTGAATAAAAATATAGCTCCAAGTAAAGTTACCGATAGACGAAGACAAAAGAGGGGATGCCTTCCGGGGCATCCCCAAGCTTAGGCTTTTTCGTGTCCTTGCATTTTACCTTGGGGTGCCATGGGCATCCCCAAGCTTAGGATCTTGCCACTCTTTGTTCCATAACCCATCAAATATTTACCCAAAACTTGAAAACTTCACAACACAAAACTTAAAATAGAAAATCTTGTGAGCTCCGTTAGCGAAAGAAAACAAAACACCACTTCAAGGTACTGTAATGAACTCGTTATTTATTTATATTGGTGTTAAACCTACTGTATTCCAACTTCTCTATGTTTTATAAACTCTTTTACTAGCCATAGATTCATCAAACTGAGCAAACAACACACGAAAAACAGAATCTGTCAAAAACAGAATAGTCTGTAGTAATATGTAGCTAACGCAACTTCTGGAACCCCAAAAATTTTAAAATAAATTTCTGGACGTGAGTAATTTATCTATTAATCATCTACAAAAATAATTAACTGAATAGTACTTTCCAAATAAAAATGGCAGCAATGCTTGTGAGCGCTAAAGTTTCTGTTTTTTACAGCAAGATCAAAAAGACTTTCCCCAAGTCTTCCCAACGGTTCTACTTGGCACAAGCACTAATTAAACACAAAAAACACAACGAAAACAGAGTCTAGATAAATTATTTATTACTAAACAGGAGCAAAAAGCAAGGAATAAAAATAAAATTGGGTTGCCTCCCAACAAGCGCTATCGTTCAACGCCCCTAGCTAGGCATAAAAGCAAGGATAGATCTAGGTATTGCCATCTTTGGTAGGAAATACATAAGTGGCTCTCATAATAGATTCATATGGTAATTTAACTTTATTTCTAGGAAAGTGTTCCATGACTTTCTTTAATGGAAATTTTAATTTAATATTCCCTTCCTTCATATCAGTAATTGCACCAATCGTTCTAAGGAAAGGTCTACCAAGAATAATAGGACATGAAGGATTGCAATCTATATCAAGAACAATGAAATCTACGGGCACATAGTTCCTATTTGCAACAATAAGAACATAATTAATTATTACCATAGGTTTCTTAATAGTGGAATCCGCAAGGTGTAAGTTCAAAGAACAATCATCAAAATCACGGAAACCTAGCGAATCACACAAAGTTTTTGGAATCATGGAAACACTAGCACCAAAATCACACAAAGCATAACACTCATGATCTTTAATTTTAATTTTTATTGTAGGTTCCCACTCATCATAAAGCTTTCTAGGGATAGAAACTTCCAACTCAAGTTTTTCTTCATAAGATTGCATCAAAGCATCAACGATATGTTTAGTGAAAGCTTTATTTTGACTATAAGCATGAGGAGAATTTAGCACGGATTGCAACAAGGAAATAAAATCTATCAAAGAGCAATTATAATAATTAAATTCCTTGAAATCCAAAATAGTGGGTTCATTGCAACTTAAAGTTTTAACCTCTTCAATCCCACTTTAAACAATTTTTGCATCAAGATCTAAAAACTCCGAATTTTTGGAATGCCTTCTAGGTAAAGGTGGCTCATATTCAGTCCCATCATTATCAAGATTCATATTGCAAAATCAAGATTTAATAGGGGACACATCAAGAAAATTTAGATCTTCATCTTTATTATCATGAAAACTAGAAGAACACGCCTTCACAAAGCAATCTTTCTTAGCACGCATCCTAGCGGTTCATTCTTTGCACTCATCAATGGAAATTCTCATATCTTTGAGAGACTAATTGATATCATGCTTAGGTGGAATAGATCTAAGTTTCAAAGAATCAACATCAAGAGAAATTATATCAACGTTCCTAACCAATTCATCAATCTTAAGCAATTTTTCTTCAATCAAAGCATTGAAATTCTTTTGCAAAGTAATAAATTCTTTAATATTAGATTCAAAATGAGAGGGCATCTTATTATAATTTCCATAAGAATTGTTGTAGGAATTACCATAATTATTAGAGGAATTACTAGGAAACGGCCTAGGATTAAAATTACCTCTATACGCGTTATTACCAAAATTGTTCCTACCAACAAAATTCACATCCTGAGATTCATTATTATTCTCAATCAAAGTAAACAAAGGAATATCATTAGGACAAGTAGGAGCACTCTTATTAGCAAACAATTTCATAAGTTCATCCACCTTTCCACTCAAAACATTAATGTCTTCTATCGCATGCACTTTTTTACTAGTAGATCTTTCGGTGTGCCATTGAGAATAATTAACCATAATATTATCTAGGAGTTTAGTAGCTTCTCCTAAAGTGATTTCCATAAAAGTGCCTCCCGCGGCCGAATCTAAAAGATTTCTAGAAGCAAAATTCAATCTGGCATAAAATTTTTGTATAATCATCCATAAATTCAAACCATGTGTAGGGCAATTACGTATCATTAATTTCATCCTCTCCCAAGCTTGTGCAACATGTTCATGATCAAGTGGCTTAAAATTCATAATATCGTTTCTAAGAGATATGATTTTAGCGGGAGGAAAATACTTAGAGATAAAAGCATCTTTGCACTTATTCTATGAATCAATACTATTTTTAGGCAAAGACAAAAACCAAGCTTTAGCACGATCTCTAAGGAAAAAAGGAAATAGCTTCAATTTAACAATATCATTGTCCAAATCTTTCTTCTTTTGCATATCACACAAATCAACAAAGCTATTTAGATGGGTAGCGGCATCTTCACTAGGAAGGCCGGCGAATTGATCTTTCATGACAAGATTCATCAAAGCAGCATTAATTTCACAAGATTCAGCATCGGTAAGAGGAGCAATCGGAGTGCGAAGAAAATCATTGTTTTTGGTATTGGTAAAGTCACACAATTTAGTATTATCTTGAGCCATCGTGACAAGCAAGCAATCCAACACACAAGCAAACAAGAACGGACCAAGGAGTGAGGGGCTACGTGACTAGTTAGGATCCTGAGTCGCGATGCTCAGGAGTCCCCCTTGACGCGCAAACATCTTATAGGGAGAGTACTTGAGGATAGGTTAATGTTCTACGTCAGCAGAGCCCGGCCCCGCGCATACCTTAACCGCCGTTGGGCTGACTGGGGACTAGGACGGACCAAGGAGTGAGGGGCTACGTGACTAGTTAGGCTCCTGAGTCGTGATGCTCAGGAGTGCCCCTTGACATGCAAACCATCTCTATACCTTTTCCCTCGCCGAGGCTCGGCTCGGGAGGGTGCTACCCCTTGATCACTGCATTGGTTTTCCCTTGAAGAGGAAAGGGTGATGCAGCAAAGTAGCGTAAGTATTTCCCTCAGTTTTTGAGAACCAAGGTATCAATCCAGTAGGAGATCACGCTCAAGTCCCACGCACCTACACAAACAAATAAGAACCTCGCAACCAACGCGATAAAGGGGTTGTCAATCCCTTCACGGTCACTTACGAGAGTGAGATCTGATAGATATGATAAAATAACATTTTTGGTATTTTTATGATAAAGATGCAAAGTAAAATAAATGGCAAAAGAAATAACTAAGTATTGGAAGATTAATATGATGGAAGATAGACCCAGGGGCCATAGGTTTCACTAGTGGCTTCTCTCAAGAGCATAAGTATTACGGTGGGTAAACGAATTGCTGTCGAGCAATTGATAGAATTGAGCATAGTTATGAGAATATCTAGGTATGATCATGTATATAGGCATCACGTCCGCGACAAGTAGACTGAAACGATTTTCCATCTACTACTATTACTCCACACATCGACCGCTATCCAGCATGCATCTAGAGTATTAAGTTCATAAGAATAGAGTAATGCTTTACGTAAGATGACATGATGTAGAGGCATAAACTCATGCAATATGATATAAACCCCATCTTTTTATCCTCGATGGCAACAATACAATACGTGTCGGTTCCCTTTCTGTCACTGGGATCGAGCACCGCAAGATTGAACCCAAAGCTAAGCACTTCTCCCATTGCAAGAAAGATCAATCTAGTAGGCCAAACCAAACTGATAATTCTAAGAGACTTGCAAAGATAAAGCAATCATACATAAAAGAATTCAGAGGAGAATCAAATATTGTTCATAGATAAACTCGATCATAAACCCACAATTCATCGGATCACGACAAACACACCGTAAAAGAAGATTACATCGAATAGATCTCCAAGAAGATCGAGAAGAACTTGGTATTGAGATCCAAAGAGAGAGAAGAAGCCATCTAGCTAATAACTATGGACCCGTAGGTCTGAAATAAACTACTCACACATCACTAGTGAGGCCATGGAGTTGATGTAGAGGCCCTCCGTGATCAATGCCCCCTCCGATGGAGCTCCGGAAAAGGCCCCAAGATGGGATCTCTCAGGTACAGAAGGTTGCGGCGGTGGAATTAGGTTTTCGTGGTGCTCCTGGATGTTTGGGGGGTACGTGGACTTATATAGGAGGAAGAAGTACATCGGTGGAGTGACAAGGGGCCCACGAGGGTGGAAGGCGCGCCCAGGGGGGTAGGCGTGCCCCCCTGCCTCATGGCTTCCTCGTTTGTTTCTTGACACCTACTCCAAGTCTCCTGGATCACGTTTGTTGAGAAAATCACGTTCCCAAAGGTTTCATTCCGTTTGGACACCGTTTGATATTCCTTTTCTTCGAAGCCCTAAAATAGGCAAAAAACAGCAATTTGGGCTGGGCCTCCGGTTAGTAGGTTAGTCCCAAAAATGATATAAAAGTGTAAAATAAATCCCATTAACATCCAAAATAGATAATATAATAGCTCTCCCGAGGGGAGGCGTTGCGGTGAGGCCGGACGCTGAGCTCTGGGGCTCCCTGAGGTTGGTACGACCGTGAAGCTGCCATCAGTTGTTTATCACCAGCGCGGAGCATAGTGCTTCCGCTTGTGCACGGGCATAGCCGCTCCTCGGCAGTGTCGACGGCCAGCACGGAGCATGGTGCTTCCACTTGTGTGTGGGAGGGGGGCTCCCTCTGCGGAGAGCCCCCGGGGCGTGTACAGCCCCGCTCTGACATGTCGCTTGCATGGCAGGGTTAGATGAGGTGTATCTGGGCACTCGTGAGCCAGCGCGGGACTCACGGGGCCCTACCTCAAAGCGGGTTGCGCCTGGTCTTAGTTCTTGTTTGTTGTGCTGGTCCTGCGAGGTGGTCAGACAACCTGCGCCGAACGAATCTCCTGAGGTTATCACGTGAGAAAGCCAAGCACCAACGGCCCCAGGAGGTGACGTAAGCGGGGCCGGCCTGCCAGACAGAGCTCAGCCGTTGGATTTATCAACGCTGCAGGGAAGGGCCCGAGCACAGACGTCGTGCTCAACTTACTCACGCGAAGGATCCTGAAGAAAGATGGCCGGCGCGCGGTCCCCATGATGGGTGGCGATCGAACAAGTAGTAATCATAGGTAGATTAAACATGAGAGTAGCAGGCTTAAGTAAGTGCATGGGAGATACGTGCCACTTGGTCAGGCCAGAGCGGCTTGGGGATGATGCAGCCCGAGGGGCGCTCCCAACAAGGTAAATTGAAGACATAAAAAGGGATACATGCCACAGGGACGGATCCACGCGGCCTGGGAATGATGCAGCCTGAGGGGCGCTCCCAGCTAAATGAACTTGGAAAATGTCACCTGGTTATGTTGACGAAGGAGAGTTGGGGCAGCTGAAGGTGCGAAGCGAAGGGGTTGCTCCTCACAAGCCACTGGGGCCCTGAGCCTTAGGAGGCTCTGGGGGCTCAGGTGGTTCCTTGAGAACCATCTCCATCTCCATCAGGACGGCGTGGTGCCAGGCCTCCTGAGCTGCTAGGATGCGCCGCAAGTTGCATTGGTAGGCGGACGACACGCTCGACAGGCCGAAGGGCATGCGAATGTAGCTGTGCGGTGGGCCCTCGCAGCGTCCCACACGCGAAGGCCAAAAAAGCTCCTGAGAAGCGGCCGTTTTGAGCCCTGGAACGTCGATGAAGATGCGCAGCCCGGCATCCTCGCCTGGATGGGAAGCTGCGCCTCCTGAGCGGCGGTCGCCGCGCATGGCCCTTGCATCTTGAAATTCCTAGGTGGTCTTGGTGATGAACTCCTGAACGGTGGGCGATCCTTGCCCTGTGCCCTCCTGAGGGAAACGTGCCGTGAAGCACGCCTCCAAGTGGTGCCTAGGCACCTCCCTCGTGATGCGGGCAAGGTCTGAGGCCTTCCAAAAGAAAGCCCCCGAGCCCTGCCCGAGAAGAGCGCCGGGCGCGCCTTTCTATGCGATGGAGGGAGTGATAACCCTCAAGTATAGGGGATCGCAACAGGTTTCGAGGGTAGAGTATTCAACCCAAATTTATTGATTCGACACAAGGGGAGCCAAAGAATATTCTCAAGTATTAGCAGCTGAGTTGTCAATTCAACCACACCTGGAAACTTAATATCTGCAGCAAGGTATTTAGTTGCAAAGTAATATGATAGTAATGGTAACGGTGATAAAAGGTAACGATAGCAAAAGTAATATTTTTGTTGTTTTGTAGTGATTATAACAATAGCAATGGAAAAGTAAATAAGCGAAGAACAATATATGGAAAGCTCGTAGGCATTGTATTGGTGATGGAGAATTATGCCGGATGCGGTTCATCATGTAACAGTCATAACATAGGGTGACACAAACTAGCTCCAATTCATCAATGTAATGTAGGAATGTATTCCGAATATAGTCATACGTGCTTATGGAAAAGAACTTACATGACATCTTTTGTCCTACCCTCCCGTGGAAGCGGGGTCCTATTGGAAACTAAGGGATATCAAGGCCTCCTTTTAATAGACTACTGGACCAAAGCATTAACACATAGTGAATACATGAACTACTCACACTACGGTCATCACCGGGAGTGGTCCCGACTATTGTCACTTCGGGGTTGCCGGTTCATAACACATAGTAGGTGACTATAGACACTACAAAAAAAACACTTCTGTGATGATACATGTTTGTCACGGTAGGTCGCGTTTTTGTCATGCATGTACATCCATGACAAATTTATGACAGAATCAAGATAGTCATACCTGTGCTGTCGTAGAAGTGTTCCATGACATTACCAAAATTATCATCACGGAAGTGTCCACTTCCATGACGATAAATCGCGCGTCACAGAAGTGCTTTCGTCAAGGGTGACCGACACATGGCATCCACCGTAACGGAACACCGTTAAGCTATCGGGTCGGGTTTTGGATCCGATAACCCGTTAACAGCCCTGACCAATGGGAAATTTCCACCTGTAAAATTCTTATTGGCCGGACGAAACACGTGTCAGCTCGTCAGTGGGTCAGATAGGCGCCTATGATATGTCGACACGTGGCACGGCCCAACAGAGGCCCATTCCTATGAAAAGGCCAGCCCGTTTGACTTGGTCAAAAGGTGGCGGGCCGGGCCATGTAAAGCATATTAACGGCATGTTCGCATATAGCCCATTTACAGCCCGCTAACCCAAGGCATGTTACGCCCTATCCGAATTAGGCCCAGTAGCGTCATCTGGGCCATCCAATATGATTCCAGCCCGTTTTCAATTCTGGCCCATGTATGGCCCATGATGTCTTTCGTCCCATATGAGGCCCTATGTAACTCTTGGCCTATTAACGGTCTGTGGTGAAACTGGCCCGTAATGAACAGTGTATCACTTTACACCCATTAACGACCCGTGGTGAAACTGGCCCGTAATGAACAGTGTATCACTTTATACCCATTAACGGCCTGTTATTCCATTGGGCCGTTTCCAGCCCATGTTATCTTTCGGCCTTCTCAGAGCCCATTAATGCTTGGGCTCATTTCCAGCATTCGTTACTTACGGCCCGTTACTGTCATTTTCTGCTTGTGGGCCAAATTCAGCCCGTGGTTATAGTCGGCCCGTTTGTGGTCCGTTAATACGTTGGGCCGTTTTCATAGCGTCATCAAATACGGCCAATTAGCGATGGCCCATTACGGTCGGCCCATGAATGGATGATTCCAACTCTAGCCCGTTTACAGCCATAATGCGGCCTGTTATTGGCCCATGTTTGGCCAATCGATCATACGGCCCGTATAAGGCCCATTGATGATACGACCCGTAGAAGGCCCATTGTTTCTACGGCCCGTAGAAGGCCTACTATTTCTACGGCCAGTAGAAGGCCCACTGTTTCTACGGCCCGTAGGAGGCCCAGTGTCACTACAGTAAATATTAGCCCATGGTTATTGTGGCCTAGTTTTAAAAAATAGGTTATTGCAACCACTAGTTAACCGCAGAAAAAGAACTGCAATGACTACAAGCAAACAAATAAACAGGACAACAAGGAAATAAATAAGCAAGCAACTAACGCTAGGCTATCATGGCTATTACACATATTACATCCACTGGGCATCAAAGTTCGCCACCGGTGAAAATATAGGGAACAAAGCAGCATATCATATACACTGGCCGTCAAAATTGGCCACCAGTGCAAATAAACGCAGCAGCAAAACAAGAGCATAACTGAAACAACTTCAGAAGAGCTCAAGAAACGTTATCCTGGGTATCCACCATGCTGGCAATAAGCTTAGCAAGCTGATTAGCTTTGTCCTGTTTGGCGCTAAAATCCTCCAACGCTTGCTGTTGCACTAGAAAGTATGCATCTGAATGCTCCAGGGACTTCCGCAGTCCTTCTGCTTCTTGTCGCAGCACAGCTGATCGATGTCTTTCAGCTTGTAGTTGAGACTCAAGAAACCGAACTGATTCAGACAGTGAGTTTGAATAGCTTGTGCAAGCCGTAGTGGCCAGTAACTCCAACACTAAACCAAGACAGGATGTGTCACTATCCTCAACCTTATCTGCATTACTTCCTTTACCGTTGCTTAATAAGGCACTCTTCCCCTATATTCTGTCAGCATTCTAAAAGAAGAAACAAGCAGACACATAACAAGCTTAGCATGTACTAGTATATGAAACTCATTTCGGTGAACCAGTTCATTAGTAAGGTGGACAGGATTAAACTACCAAGTCTTCTATTGCCAAGTACTAGTACATAATAAAAGCATCAAACAAACATATATCTATGTCCTATGGTAACAACGGAATCTTAAATTAGAATAGTTGTTCTTCAGGTTTAGGCACTTGTTCTACATGAACAGAGTACAGTAAGACGCAAGAATATAATACTTAAAAATAGAAAATGAGCTCATAGACCTTACGACATTCTTGGTTTGGGACCAGTACAGAACAAGGCGTTCCCAGTCATCGTCCAGTAAATGTGTCTCGGGAGAACGTAAGGGAATTTGATGAGTTTCTTTGCCGGTGAAGTATGTTTTCTTCAGGTAATTTCGATACTGCCACCAAGCATTCTTGAAGATAGCAGAGGTATTAGCACAGGTTACCTCATCCTGAGTTTCCAAATCGGTCCTTCTCTATAGTGAAAAATGGGAAAATTTGATGTATTATAACCATCATGGAGGTAGGATGTATGGGACGAAGCAAAGTAATTGCCATGAATAACATTACTTACACATAACTCCTGGACAAACACTAGCAAATAGCATTTTCCTTCATCTTCGGTATAATATTTCCAAGATGGGAAGATACGCACATACGATTTAACAACATCAAATGCGATAGATGCTAAACTACGACTAGCTGGTTGTGCTTCCTCCACAGGAATAGGTGTACTAACTAGTGGAGTTGGGGTTCGCCATGATAGTACTGGCCCTTTGGGCACTGGAGCTTCCTTACTAACTACTCTTGTTTGGGAGCTCTGTGGTGGAGATGGTGTTGTGTCAACAGGAACTGGGTTACTATCAGCTGGGGTTGGGGTTAGATTGGGTGAAGCTGGTTCTCTGTCCATCGTAGTAGGGGTACAATCTGCGAGAGTTTGGGTTATGTGTGGTAGGGCTGGTTCTTGTGCATGTGCAACTGGGGTGCTATCTCCACCAAGAGGTAGCACTGTTTTATTTGAAGACCATGTTTTTAGTCCGCTAGATACTAGCATCACCCGCTCCAATTCAAATGGCTGATAAACAGGAAACATAGTTGAATGTACAAACATTGTATGAGAGACAGATGCAATAGATAGTGTGGAAAAAAGAGGGCATGAAATAGTTGACATGTATATTGTTTAACTAAAATGGATAGCATGACATAATTTCACATATATGATGTCTATCTAAACTGGATAGCATAGCATAACATAATTCAAAGATATGATGAATAACTAAACAGGATCGCATGACATAATTCACCTACATGTTATCTAAGTAATCAGGATCGCATCATTTAATTCACATATGTGATTTATATGCTAAACAGAGGGCATTCGATATGATGTCTGAACTAAGAACATGGTGTTGAATATTGTGTATATGATGTCTAAACTATGCAATGCAAGACACGGTATGCATGATATGAGCAGTATAACCGTGCCAAGTTAGAGCATACACCTCAGTGGGGGAATAGGACTGGTCATCTGTCTCTGAATCCATCTCTGAGGAGCTATCAGGACCCAACAAGAGATCTGCTTCAATAGGTAGCACTGTCTGCTCTGAAGGCCTTGTTTTCACTCCAGATTTTTCCATCTCCCACCCAAATGGCTGATTCACAGGAAGAGTAGTTTAATGTACAAACATTGTTGACAAATGGAAATTTAATGAAGAAAAGGATGGGAAATATATCATTCAAATATATGATGCCTTGTTAAACAGGATGGCATTACACATTTCACATGTATTATGGCTGGCTAAAAGACATGAGACTGCATAATTCCCAAATATGGTATAGAAACTAAATAGGTGGCATTACAGAACATGTCTAAACTAAGCAGATGACATATATGATGTCAAAAGTAGGCACTGCAAGGCAACATATGCATGATATGACTAACATTATCATGGCAAGGAAGTCCTGGATTAGGGGGTCTCCGGACAGCCGGACTATATCCTTTTGCCGGACTGTTAGACTATGAAGATACAAAATTGAAGACTTCGTCTCGTGTCCGGATGGGACTCTACTTGGCGTGGAAGGCAACCTAGGGAGTACGGATATGGATATCTCCTCCTTTGTAACCGACCTTGTGTAACCCTAACCCTCTCTGGTGTCTATATAAACCGGAGGGTTTTAGTCCGTAGGACAACATACAATCATACCATAGGCTAGCTTCTAGGGTTTAGCCTCTCCGATCTCGTGGTAGATCAACTCTTGTAATACTCATATCATCAAGAATAAATCAACCAGGACGTAGGGTTTTACCTCCATCAAGAGGGCCTGAACCTGGGTAAAACATCGTGTCCCCTGCCTCCTATTACCATCCGCCTTAGACGCACAGTTCGGGACCCCCTACCCGAGATCTGCCGGTTTTGACACCGACATTGGTGCTTTCAGTGAGAGTTCCTCTGTGTCGTCGCCGTTAGGATTGATGGCTCCTACGATCATCGATAGCGATGCAGTCCAGGGTGAGACTTTTCTCCCCGGATAGATCTTTGTGTTCGGCGGCTTCGCACTGCGGGCCAACTCGCTTGGCCATCTGGAGCAGATCGAAAGTTACGCCCCTGGCCACCAGGTCAGGTTTGGAAGCTTAAACTACACAGCCGATATCTGCGAAGACTTGATCTTCGACGGATTTGAGCCTCTGCCTTGTGCATCACGCGGTCATGATGAGTACGATTTAGCTCTACCATCAGACAGTGTTTAGGAGATCGCACCGGCAGACGCTCCGACCCTCAATTCAGAGCCAGTTGCGCCGTCCATGGACGGGTGGATGGACCCCGCCACGGAGGCCTTACCCTCAGCGGCGATCGAGCCGAACATCGACCTTACCATGTACGACAACCGTGTTGTCAGACTGCCGGATCCTTCTCCGGCCACGGACTCCCGACTGCCTGCGCCCATTCCTGGAGAATCCGATTGGGCGTCGATCATGGAGTTTAACTCCACGGATATTTTTCAGCACTCGCCCTTTGGCGACATACTAAACTCATTAAGGTCTCTCTCCTTGTCTGGACGATCCTAGCCGAACTATGTCCGGCAGGATTGGGATGCGGATGATGAAGAAATTCGCTGCCCACCCACCACCCACTTGGTAGCCACTGTCGATGACTTAACCGACATGCTCGACTTCGACTCCGAATACATCGACGGCATGGACGACGATGCGGGAGACGAAGAGGAACCACTGCCCACAGGGCACTGGACAGCCACCTCATCATATGATATATACATGGTGGACACACCCAAAGAAGTCAATGGCGATGAGACAGCGGAGGATGACCCCTCCAAGAAGCAACCCAAGCGCCGACGTCAGCGGCACCGCTCTAAGTCCCGCCAAAGCAAAAGTGGTGATACCAACACAGGAGATAATAACACTCCGGATAGTGCCGAAGATGGCAACAATCCCCTCCAGCATGATCTAGGACAGGAGGATGGAGAGGCCAGCCCTCCAGAGAGAGCGGCAGATGGAGAGGCGGAGGATGATAATTACATGCCCCCCTCCGAAGACGAGAAAGCCTCGACGATGATGAATTCGTCGTGCCAGAGGATCCCGTCGAAAAAGAGCGCTTCAAGCGCCGACTTATAGCCACGACAAATAGCCTTAAGAAAAAGCAGCAGCAGCTTCAAGCTTATCAAGATCTGCTAGCTGACAGATGGACTGAAGTCCTCGCGGCCGAGGAATACAAAATCGAACGCCCCTCCAAGAGTTCCGAAAATGCAGGTTGCTACCCCGACTGGAGGAAGAAGCGTATGACGCGGCTGATCGGCCACCTCGTGGCTGCGATAGAGAGGCTTCCAGCCAAAAGCTCAGCCTGCACCCCGACGCCATTCGAATAAAAAGGCATGGGGAAATACGCCAGACCTGTGAGACGTATTGGAGGACAAAGCAAAACATGCAAGATCGATCTACGGATCACGAGGGCGCGCCACTATGCGAGACGATAAACGTCACGCCGGATACAGTAAAAGTAAATCCGGCCGGGCCGAACACAGCTGGCAAGACTCATTGGATCTGCATCGCGGTATAACCCAGTACAGAGGTGCCGCACACCCCTTATGCTTCACAGATGAAGTAATGGATCATCAAATTCCAGAGGGTTTCAAACCCGTAAACATAGAATCATACGATGGCACGACAGATCCTGCGGTATGGATCGAGGATTTCCTCCTGCACATCCACATGGCCCGCGGTGATGACCTACATGCAATCAAATACCTCCCACTCAAACTTAAAGGACCAGCTCGGCATTGGCTCAACAGCTTGCCAGCAAAGTCCATTGGCTGTTGGGAAGATCTGGAAGCCGCATTCCTCGACAACTTTCAGGGCACTTATGTGCGACCACCAGATGACGATGACTTGAGCCACATAATTCAGCAGCCAGAGGAATCGGCTAGGCAATTCTGGACACAGTTCCTAACAAAGAAAAATCAAATCGTCGACTATCCGGATGAAGAGGCTCAAGCAGCTTTCAAGCACAACATCCGTGACGAGTGGCTAGCCCGGCACCATGGTCAGGAAAAGCCGAAATCAGCTGGCTGGCTCACAGTAACAACATATCAAAGAACCATGGTACTTCAGATACCAAGGACGGCAGTAGCAGGTCACGTCACAACAAACATAAGTGCCGCATTAACAGCGACAATACCGAGGATACGAAAGTCAATGTCGGATTCAAAGGCTCTAAACCCGGTCAGCGGAAAAGGCCATTCAAAAGAAGCACTCCGGGCCCGTCCAGTTTGGACCGTATACTCGATCGCTCGTGTCAAATACACGGCACCCCCGACAAGCCAGCCAACCACACCAATAGGGATTGTTGGGTGTTCAAGCAGGCCGGCAAGTTAATTGCCGAAAACAAAGATAAGGGGCCACATAGCGATGACGAGGAGGAGCCCCGGCAGCCGAATACCGGAGGACAGAAGAGGTTCCCCCCACAAGTGCGGACGGTGAACATGATATACGCAACCCACATCGCCAAGAGGGAGCGGAAGCGTGCGCTCAGGGACGTATATGCATTGGAGCCAGTCGTCCCAAAGTTCAACCCATGGTCCTCCTGTCCGATCACCTTCGATCGCAGGGACCACCCCACTAGTATCCGTCATGGAGGATTCTCCACACTGGTCTTAGACCCAATTATTGATGGATTTCACCTCATTCCAGTCCTTATGGATGGCGGCAGCAGCCTGAACTTGCTTTACCAGGACACGATGCGTAAAGTGGGTATAGACCCCTCAAGGATCAAACCCACAAAAACGACCTCTAAAGGCGTCATACCAGGTGTAGAGGCCCATTGCACAGGCTCAGTCACATTGGAAGTGGTCTTCGGATCCCCGGATAACTTCCAAAGTGAAGAGTTAATCTTCGATATAGTCCCGTTCCGCAATGGTTATCATGCACTGCTCGGGCGAACCGCATTCGCAAGATTCAATGCGGTACCGCATTATGCATACCTCAATCTCAATATGCCAGGACCTCAGGGGGTCATTACAGTTGATGGAAACACAGAGCGCTATCTCCGAACGGAGGAGCACACTGCGGCCCTAGCAAGGGAAGCGCAAAGCAACCTCTTAAGGCAATCCACTAGTTCGGCAATTAAGGACCCGAACACCTTCAAGCGCGCTGGGGTAATCGACAACAGGACCGCCTGGCACGTTCCGAGCTCACATAGCAATGCGGCCCCCACCCCGGCCCAAGCCAAATGGCGAAACTCATGCCACGCGTACATAATTACGCTTTAAAAATACCATAGGCACAGGAAGGGAGGGGGCACGACTATGGCACGCCCCAAGACGTGGCTTAAACCGCACTAGGGGAATCCTGCTTTGTTATTTTTCTCTTTCAGGACATTAATCTCTGGAAACCCTGTCCGGCAGCATGATTGCCGAACACATGATGCAGCAAACAAGGAGGAAGAAAGCTACATCACACCATGGAACTCCCAGGTGGATTACGATAACGAGTGAAATACTTGCTTTAATATTATTCCTCAGCTTGCCCTTGGAGGGGACATAGTCCTACTTTTTGCTCATCGCACTGCATGTATCATTCTGCTCTAACGCATGTTTTTAAATAAACAATGCATTGCATTAAAGCTTTTATTGCATTATTCTTTATATATATATATTCATTCGTGACATCCAGCACCCGTACACTCTGGTATGGCCAATACGCTAGGGGCTTAAGCATACCCCACAATACAGCGTGAGAAGTCCGAACACTTTCGACAGTGCGGCACCTCGAACTTATAGCATTATATGCATCAGCTCCGAATCATGTCTTGGGTCAATAGTTGGGTTTTCCCGGCTCCCATGTTTTGGTACCTTACGTTCTGCTATATCGGCTAAGGTAGCACTGGGAGAACTACTGCGATTGTGCCTCGGTCCTGCTGGGCTAAGCACCTCAGTAGAGAAAGCTAAAACTGACTGTCATGATAAGGCGAGAGACTGGTCGCTGTTTGAGAGGTTTTCGAGTCCTTAAAGACTTATGCCGCTTAGAGCGAGGAGTCGGCCCTGTCCGGCTTAAGGCGTGTACCGCGCCCCAGATTCGACCTTCCGAATACTAGGGGCTTCGCTAAAATTTAAAATTATAGAATTCTATGGCTAAGTGAGAGTGATAACGCATTATAGTCCGATTGCCTTGTTCGTTGTGTTGATCACCTCCCTCAAAGGACCCAAAAATGGGAACAAGAGTGCTCAGGTTTATCCCGAACACCCCAGCACTCATGGCATGGGGGCAGAAGCCGATGACTAGCCATCTCTCAGATTTGATAAACAGCCGAACAGAAGGTAATATTTTAAATTCGAACAAGCGTTGCATAGCGCATATGAACAAGTTTTCATGAATACAGGATTACACGAGCGGGTTCACTCAAATATTATATCTTTCGTACACTCGCCCGCTACGAGATGGGCACCCTTCAGGACACCCTCATAGTACATCTCGGGGTGGCGATGCTCCTTGCCCTCCGGCGGCCCTTCCTTGATCAGCTTCACGGCGTCTAGCTTGGCCCATTGCACCTTCACACGGGCGAAAGCCCGGCGTGCACCTTCGATGCAGACGGACCGCTTGATGACTTCCAGCCATGGGCAGGCATCCACAAGCCGCCTCACCAGGACGAAGTAGCTATTCGGAAGGGCATCGCCAGGCCACGGCCGGACTATAAAGCCCTTCATGGCCTATTCGGCCGCCTTGTGTAGCTCGACCAGCTGCTTTAGCTGGTCGCTCATAGGCACCGGGTGTTCGGTCCCAGTATATTGGGCCTAGAACAACTTCTCCGTTGAGCTTTCCTCCTCGGCATGGTAAAACGTTGCGGCATCCGACACGCTGCGGGGCAAATCTGCGAATGCTCCTGGAGAGCTCCGGATTCGGGTAAGTAACAAGTAATTTACTTTCACATGCTTGCTTTCCATATTGAATGCCGTACCCGCCGCTATCTTCTTCATCGCATCAATCTCCTGGAGGGCCTTTTGGGCTTCGGCCTTGGCATTCTTTGCGCTCTCAAGGGCCGCGACAAGCTCGGACTCTCGCGTCTTCAAGTCAAGCTCCAACGCCTTGTGCTTCGTCACGAGAGCGTGGAGCTCTTGCTGCACCTCGCCCACCCGTGCCTCATGCCTTTCCCGCTCGGTGTGCTCCTTGGCCGCTTTGTTTTCAGCCTCAGATAGCGCTTGCTTCAGGGTCGCCACCTCGGTCGTGGCCCCTGACAAATTTACGATGATCCTGTCATTTTGCAATCGCATTCTTTTTATACATATCCATAGACTAGGTACTACTTACCTTTGTTCTCCTCGAGCTGCCTCTTGGCAAGGCCGAGCTCGTCCTTGGACCCTTTAAGGTCCTGCTTTAGTGCGGCGACCTCCGCAGTCAGTGCGGCAGATGCCAGCAGCGAAGCCTGCATATGCATATTGACATACTTATATTAGACTCCTGCGATATTGTTTGATCCTCTGTTCGGCTTTTCTTTGTGAACATCGAACAGAGCATCAGGGGCTACTGTCTATGCGGCAATATTTTCCCCATATTTCAATAACTTACCTCAAAGCCTGTTAGAAGGCTGGCACAGGCTTCAGTCAGTCTGCTCTTGGCGGACTGAACCTTCTGGACCACCGCACTCATAATAGTGCGGTGCTCTTCTTCAATCGAAGCGCTGCGAAGCGCTCCCAGCAGATTGTCCGGTGCCTCTGGATGGGCAGAGGTCACCGGCACAGGCATCTTGCCCCTCTTGGAAGGAGGCCGCCTGCCCGAGTCCGGAACCACATGGAGAGAATGACAGTAGGGACCCGCCAAGGTCATGACAGTACGCAAGCAAGTGCCTCCTTATTTCAAGCCAATAAAAGAATGGTTCCTCCTAGTGGATTTCTGACATATGGGTCCCATGTCATTGTCAACGTAGTCAATAAATGAGAGAATTGCACAACGAGCGACTAACACCAGGGACCCAGCAGCTCGCCCAGTTATTTTTGTTTTGGGAAAATTTGATAAATGCCACTCCAAATCTGGTGTATCTGAGAAATGCCACTGCAATTTCCAAACTTTGAAAAATGCAATTTCATGCCATTTCTAGTGGCATTTTTCGAAGTCTGGAGTGGCGTTTTTCAAAGTTTGCAAACTGCAGTGGCGTTTTTATGAATCGCCATAATTGGAGTGGAATTTATCTAATTTGTTTTTGAGATGGAAGCAGGGTGTCAACTGGGCTGTGCGGGACACTCTGGCCTGTCTAGAAAACCTTTTCTTTTATGTTTACCACACAACAGCCCAGTAGTTTTTTTCTTTCTGAAAATGGCTAGCCCAGTTCTTTTGTGATTTGTCAAGTAAGTCGCTTTATCAGGCCTGCTGGGCTGCAAATCTTTCAAGACGAGGAGAGCTTCATTCGGCTAGCCGAGAAAATGGCCTATCAGTAATGAGAAATGAGCTGTACATTTTTAAAACACATCAAACCGGCAATTATTTTCAAATATCTTTTTTTCATTTCGAGATTTTAAATTGCATTGATTTTTATGCGTGGAAAATTTATTGGATTTTATATTGATATACATTTATTTTTAAAATCAGTCTGAATGTGACTCGAAATTTCGGGATTAAAAATAGTTCAGACCGCACCGACATATGCAAAATTTCATATAATTTTTTAACCGTGGCCACAATATGGGCCGTAATGCTAGCTGGGACCCAGTATAGTGGGCCTACTAAGATGATGGGGACGAAGGGCTTTGTCAACTTAGTCAATATGCATGATTCTAGCTCGACTGACCGTATGATGTCCATCCAACGGCCGTAGTGCTTCTTCAACCTCTGGTCTTCTTGCTCCAGCCACCCAAAGCAGCACCGGTCGTGCCGCCTGCTCCTTCCTCCCGTGGCCGGCTATGCTGCCGCGGAGGCCTCACCGCCCCCATACTACTCCCACCGCTGGCCAGGCCATCCCTCCACTCCACTCACCCACACCCCTTGTTATTCTGCGGCGATGGCAGCGCAGCCGAACCAGTGAACCCTCGTACTCCTCTCCGCGTGGGCATCCACTGCCGCGTCTTCCCCGGCTCCGCGGCGTCCCCTTCCTAGGCCTCGCCGTCGTCCACCGCCGTGGTGATGTCGGCGCGGCGTGGTCAATGTGGTCAACGGCCGAATTCCATCGGAATAATATTGTACATGGAGAGGCTGACAGCTGGGTCCACGGCAGCCGCAAGGAAGTGTCTCCTTATTATGCAGAAAATAATTATTCCTCCACCTCACAGCAGGGACCCACCAGATGCCCACCAGTATATCGCGAAAAAAACGTTTGCCCCTGACTGCTGGGACCCACCCGACGGGCCACCATATTTCACAAAAAAACGCCCCCCCTGCTGTCAGCTCGGACCCACTGGAAGTGCCTGGTTATTATGCACAAAAAAATGAATACCCCCCTTCTAGCTGGGACCCACCTTAGTGGCAGGCTGACTTGTGGGCCTACTAAGTTGATGGGGAGAGAGGGCTTTGTCAACTTAGTCAATATGCACGATTCTAGCTCCAGTGACTGTACGATGTCCATCCAACAGCCGTAGTGCTTCTTCAACCTCTGGTCTTCTTGCTCTAGCCACCCAAACCAGCGCTGGTCGTGCCTCGTGCTCCTGCCTCCCGTGGCCGGCTGCGATGCGGCGGAGGCCTCACCGCCCCCTACTACTCCCACCGCTGGCCAGGACATCCCTCTACTCACCCACACCCCCTGTTATTCTGCGGCGACGGTAGCCTCACACCGCAGCGAACCAGTGAACCCTCATACTCCTCTACGTGTGGGCATCCACTGCCGCGTCTTCCCCGGCTCCGCCTCATCCCCTTCCTAGGACTCGCCGTCATCCACCGCCCCGGTGCTCTCGGCGCGGCGTGGTCAACGTGATCAATGAACGGCTTCCATCGGAGGTGGACTGTACATGGAGAGGCTGACAGCTGGGTCCACGGCCGCAGCAAGGAAGTGCCTCCTTATTATGTGCAAAATAATTATTCCTCCACCTGATAGCGGGGAGCCACCGGACGGGCCACCAGTATTTTGCGAAAAAAATCATTTCCCCCTGACTGTTGGGACCCACCGAACGGGCCACCGTATTTCATGAAAAAAAAGTCCGCCCCACTGTCAGCTCGGACCCACCGGAAGTGCCTCCTTATTACGCACAAAAAAATGAATACTCCCCCGGCTAGCTGGGACCCACCTTGCTGGGAGGCTGACTTGTGGGCCTACTAAGTTGACGGGGACGAAGGGCTTTGTCAACTTAGTCAATATGAACAATTCTAGCTCCAGTGACCGTACGATGTCCATCCAACAGCCGTAGTGCTTCTTCAACCTCTGGTCTTCTTGCTCCAGCCACCCAAAGCAGCGCCGGTCGTGTCGCATGCTCCTGCCTCCCGTGGCCGGCTGTGCTGCCGCAGAGGCCTCACCGCCCTCTACTATTCCCACCGCTGGCCAGGCCATGCGGCGACGGCAGCCTCACACCGCAGCCGAACCAGTGAACCCTCGTAGTCCTATCCGCGCGGGCTTCCACTGTCGCGTCGTCCCCTTCCTAGGCCTCGTCGTCGTCCACTGTCGTGGTGCTCTCCGCGCGGCGTGGTCAACGTGGTCAAGGAACGACTTCCATCGGAAGAGTACTATACGTGGAGAGGCTGACAGCTGGGTCCACGGCCACAGCCCAGTTTTTTTGTGATTTGCCAAGTAAGTCGCTTTGTCAGGCCTGTTGGGCTGCAAATCTTTCAAGACGGGGAGAGCTTTCATTTGGCTGGCCGAGAAAATGGCCCATCAATAATGAGAAATAGGTTGTACATTTTTAAAACACATCAAACCGGAAATTAGTTTCAAATATCTATTTTTTCATTTCAAGATTTTAAATTACATTAATTTTTATGCGTGGAGAATTTGTTGGATTTTATATTGATATACATTTATTTTTAAAATCAGTTTGAATGTGAGTCAAAATTTCAGGATCAAAAACAGTTCGGACCGCACCGAAATATGCAAAATTTCGTATAATTTTTTAACCGTTGCCACAATATGGGCTGTAATGCTAACAAAAAGAATACGGGCTCAAAAAAACCTTAAGAATTAGCAAATGGGCTGTAAATTATTAGAAATAATGGCAGATGGGTTGTATGCTGTTTTCCACAGATTTGAGGCTTTCCTAAAAAAAAGGTTGACACACAAGCACTGACTGTTGGATGTCCATCCAAAGGCCGTCGTGCTTCTTCAATCTCTGCTCTTCCTGCTCCAGCCGCTCAAACAAGCGTCGGCGGGACTGCCTGCTCCCTCCTCCTCATGGCCGGATGTGCTGCCGTGCAGGCCTCACCGCCCGACTGTACTCCCATCGCTGGCCTAGCCATCCCTCTACTCACCCACACCTGCTGTTATTCTCCGGCGACGGCAGACGAACCAGTAAACCCTCGTACAGTCGTACTCCCCTCCGCGTGGGAAACAACTGTCGAGTCTTCCCTGCCTCCGTGTCGTCCCCTTCCTAGGCCTCGCCGTCGTCCACCGCCCTGGTGCTCTCGGCACGGCGTGGTCAACGTGGTCAAGGAACGACTTCCATCGGACGTGGACTGTACATGGAGAGGCTGACAGCTGGGTCCACGGCCGCAGCAAGGAAGTGCCTCCTTATTACGTGGAAAATAATGATTCCTCCACCTGACAGCTGGGACCCACCGGACGGGCCACTATATTTCGTGAAAAAAACGTTTCCCCCTGGCTGCTGGGACCCACCAGCTACATCTTCGCATGTAAGGAAGTGCGTCCGGGCAAAAAAAACGATTCGCCCCCTGACTGCTGGGACCCACCAGCTACATCTTCATAGGCAAGGAAGTGCCTGACAGTCGGGACCCACCTGGTCGAAGCGTACGTAGCTTTATCATTCTGGTCGCGAACGTGTACGTATATACTGGTCGATGTAGAGGCGCGCACGTGTCATAGTAGAGGCGCGCACGTGTCGTAGTAGAGGCGCGCACGTAGCATGTACACGTACGTACAGCGGCCAAGGTGCAAGAAAGAAAATACGGCCACGTATGTGTACATACAGGCGGGGTCTCAAACGCCTACTCGCGCATACGTACGGCCAGGGCTCGTGTACACGGCCGGGTCGGAACGGAGAAACAGCGTCGCCATCGTGTTCATGGGGAGGCAACGGAATGCGTTGTGTTCATGGGGAGGCAACGGAATGCGTCGTGTTCATCGGGAGGCAACGGAACGCGTGGGAGCCAACCGGCTAGGTCAGAACAGAATGCGTGGTCGTGTTCATCGGGAGGGCTTGGACGGAACAGGCGATGGAGATGAGGCCTGGCGTACCGCACAATGGAGGAAATGGACCTCCTATGTTCGGAACAGGGTCCTGTTGATCGGGAGGGGTCTGGCGTACCGCAAAACGGAGGAAACGGACCTCCTACGGTCGAAACGGGGGTCCTATTCATCGGGAGGGGTGTGGCGTACCGCAAAACGGAGGAAACGGACTTGTGTTGGAGCGCTACGGTCGAAACGGGGGTCCTGTTCATCGGGAGGGGTGTGGCGTACCGCAAAATGGGACTCCACGGGATACTGTTCATCTCCACTGTCGACCCCCTCCAGCCTCCATGAGCTA
The DNA here is from genome assembly GCF_056163025.1 of Triticum urartu. Taxonomy (NCBI): domain Eukaryota; kingdom Viridiplantae; phylum Streptophyta; class Magnoliopsida; order Poales; family Poaceae; genus Triticum; species Triticum urartu. The sequence continues at coordinate 365,349,005 of NC_141876.1, read as the reverse complement.
TTGTTCATCCACCGTCGACCTCCTCCAGCCTCCACCTGCGACTGTTCATCCAGCCTCCATGGCGTGCTACTCCACCGGCTACTGTTCAACCAACCCTCTCCACGGGCTCCTGTTCAACCACCCCTCCACGGGCTACTGTTTATCCTGCCCTCGACGGGGTGGTCCTATTCATCCAGCCCTCCACAGGGTCCTGTTCATCCAGCCCCAACCGGCTCAATCGATCAGGGTCCTATTCATCCAGAGGCAACACCACGGGGTCCTGTTCATCCACCCCCATCGGGAACTGTTCATCCACCCCCCCCCCCACAATGCTCACTGTTCATCCAGAGGCAGCATCGATCGGCTTCAGTTAGCAAGAGTAGCGAAGGAATCGCTCGATCGGGTTCAGTTAACAGCCATCGATCGATTGCTCGGGTTCAGTAACGTGTAGCCTGTAGTGCAATCGCTCGGGTTCAGTTAGAGCCCAATGCCTCGCTCGGGTTCAGTTAGAGCCAACGCCTCTCACACACGCGCGTACGTGTACGAGAGAAGCGCACATCGCTCGGCCCCCGACCTCCCACCATAACCGGGAACTCCCCAAAATTTTCCTCGCCCTCGCTTCTACCATGGTTTTTCTGTCATGGACGGCCCAAAGAATGTCATGCAGCTGCGTCTCTGGCCCGCCCAGGACGAAAAGCCCATTTTCTATCATGATTTTTTGGCATAGAAGTAGGAGCCCACCACATCTATGATGATACCGGGTTTTGTCACAATTATCGTCATAGAAGTGTCATATGTATGACAGAAAAAAATTTCGTTCGGCCCAAAATGTCACAGATGTGTCTTTTTTTTGTAGTGAGACTTGCAAGATAGGATCAAGAACTCACATATATTCATGAAAACCTAATAGGTTCAGATCTGAAATCATGGCACTCGGGCCCTAGTGACAAGCATTAAGCATAGCAAAGTCATAGCAACATCAATCTCAGAACATAGTGGATACTAGGGATCAAACCCTAACAAAACTAACTTGATTACATGATAAATCTCATCCAACCCATCACCGTCCAGCAAAGCCTACAATGGAATTACTCACGCACGGCGGTCAGCATCATGAAATTGGTGATGGAGGATGGTTGATGATGACGACAACGACGGATTCCCCTCTCCGGAGCTCCAAATGGACTCCAGATCAGCCCTCCCGAGAGAGTTTAGGGCTTGGCGGTGGCTCCGTATCATAAAACGCGATGAATCCTTCTTCCTGATTTTTTTTCTCCCCGAACACGAATATATGGAGTTGGAGTTGAGGTCGGTGGAGCTCCAGGGGGCCACAAGGCAGGGCGCGCCCCCCACCCTCGTGGCTAGGGTGTGGGCCCCCTGGCCTTGATTCTTTGCTAGTATTTTTTATTATTTCCAAAAAATAATCTCCGTGGAGTTTCAGGTCATTCCGAGAACTTTTATTTCTGCACATAAATAACACCATGGTAATTCTGCTGAAAACAGCGTCAGTCCGGGTTAGTTCCATTCAAATCATGCAAGTTAGAGTCTAAAACAAGGGCAAAAGTGTTTGGAAAAGTAGATACGGCGGAGACGTATCAACTCCCCCAAGCTTAAACCTTTGCTTATCCTCAAGCAATTCAATTAACAAACTGAAAGTGATAAAGAAAAACTTTTACAAACTATGTTTGCTCTTGTTGTTGTAAATATGTAAAGTTAGCATTCAAGTTTTCAGCAAGGATTATGAACTAACCACATTCACAATAACACTTAGGTCTCATGTTTACTCATATCAATGGCATAATCAACTAGCAAGCAATAATAATAAATCTCGGATGACAACACTTTCTCAAAACAATCATGATATGATATAACAGGATGGTATCTCGCTAGCCCTTTCTGAGACCGCAAAACATAAATGCAGAGCACCTTTAAAGATGAAGGACCGACTAGACATTGTAATTCATGGTAAAAGAGATCCGGTCAAGTCATACTCAATGTAAACTAACAGTAATGAATGCAAATGACAGCGGTGCTCTCCAGCTGGTGCTTGTTAATAAGAGGGTGATGACTCAACATAAAAGTAAATAGATAGGCCCTTCGCAGAGGGAAGCAGGGATTTGTAGAGGTGCCAGAGCTCAATTTTAAAGCAAAGATAAATAATATTTTGATCGGCATACTTTCATTGTCAACATAACAACCAAGAGATGGTGATATCTTCCATGCTACACACATTATAGGCGGTTCCCAAATAGAATGGTAAAGTTTATACTCCCCCTCCACCAACAAGCATCAATCCATGGCTTGCTTGAAACAACGAATGCCTCCAACTAACAATAGTCCCGGGGGTGTTTTGTTTGCAATTATTTTGATTTCATTTGCATAAAGCATGGGACTGGGCATCCCGGTGACCAGCCATTTTCTCATGAGTGAGGAGCGGAGTCCACTGCTCTTGAGAATAACCCGCCTAACATGGAAGATATAGACAGCCCTAGTTGATACATGAGCTATTCGAGCATACATAATAGAAAGTTTATTTGAAGGTTTAGAGTTTGGCACATAAAAATTTACTTGAAACGGCAGGTAGATACCGTATATAGGTAGGTATGGTGGACTCATATGGAATAACTTTGGGGTTTATGGGATTGGATGCACAAGAAGTATTCCCGCTTAGTACAGGTGAAGGCTAGAAAAAGACTGGGAAGCGACCAGCTAGAGAGCGAAAACAGTCATGAACATGCATTAAAATTAATCAACACCGAATGCAAGCATGAGTAGGATATAATGCACCATGAACATAAATATCATAGAGGCTATGTTGCTTTTGTTTCAACTACATGCGTGAACATGTGCCATGTCAAGCCACTCGAATCGTTCAAAAGAGGACACCACCATATCATACCACATCACAACCATCTTAATAGCATGTTGGCACGCAAGGTAAACCATTATAAGCTCCTAGCTAATTAAGCATGGCATGAGCAACTATAATCTCTAATTGTCATTGCAAACATGTTCATTCATAATAGGCTGAATCATGAACGATGAACTAATCATATTTACAAAAACAAGAGAGGTCGAGTTCATACCAGCTTCTCACATCTCAATCAGTCCATCATATATCGTCATAATTGCCTATCACTTGCACGAACGAATGATGTGAATAATAGTAACAGTGCACGTGCATTGGACTAAGATGGAATCTGCAAGCATTCAATAATCGGGTTAAATCAATAATAATAATGCTTATAGGAGTCACTTCAACAATTTAATCATGGTCTTCTCCTATCGACCCCCAAAGAAAAGAAAAGAAATAAATTATTTACACGGGAAAGCTCCCAACAAGCAAAAGAAGAAAGGGAATCCTTTTGAGTTTTCTTTTTAATTACTACTACAAGCATGGAAATTAAAACTAGCTAAAAGCTACAACTAATTTTTTCGGTTTTCTTAAGGTTTATTTCAAACACACAAGAAGAAAGCATAAAAAGAGAAAATAAGCTAACATGGATATTACAGTGAAAGAGTATGAGCACCGACATCTAGCAATGAGTGTGTGAACATGAATGCAATGTTGGTGAGAAATATGTACTCCCCCAAGCTTAGGCTTTTGGCCTAAGTGGGTTTATTGCCACGGATGGCCTGGCGGATATCCAAAGTTGTAGTTGGGGTCGTACTGAGATGCAGTAGTCATTGCATCATGGGCTGCAGCTTGGAGGCGAGCTATCTCAGCCCTCCTCTTATACTCTTCCGCCTCCTGTCTGGTTATAAAATATCTGCTTTTTGCCTGAAAGTCAAAGAAAGTAGAAGCAGGGAGAGCGACGTGATAGGTGCGTCGTTTGTCAAAGATTAGTCGATACTGGAGGAACTGGTCGTTCCTCTCAACAAAATGATGACGAACCATAGCCTCGTAATCCAAATAAGTAGGAGGCAACTCAATATCATCCTCACGTATGGTTATGCCAAGAAAATTAGCTATACGAGTTGCATAAATTCCACCAAAGAAATCTCCATTAAATCTATTATGATGCAACCTACGTGCAACAATGGCTCCCAAATTATATTGTTTATCTCCTAACACAGCACTCCTAAGAATACTGAGGTCAGGGACACACATATGACATGCTTCATCTTTACCATTTATGCACCTACCTATGAAGAGAGCAAAATAATGTATAGCAGGAAAATGAATGCTCCCTGTGGTAGCTTGTGCTATATCTCTAGATTCCCCCACAGTTATACTAGCAAGAAAATCTCTAAACTCAGATTTGCGAGGTTCACTAGTACTGCCCCTTTGTGGAAGTTTGCAAGCAGTGGTAAGGTCCTCTAAGTCCATAGTATAAGAATTTTCATAGAGATCAAACAGGACAGTTTGAGAATTGCGTGAAGATGAAAATTCAAACCTCCTCACAAAGGAACTAGTGAGATAGTGGTACTGACGGCACTTTTCTGCCTCAAAGCTCACATGATCAGCGTTACGCAAATATGCGTTAAATTCTTCCTTAATTCCTGCTCGATCCATGAAGTCCTCTTAAGGCCATTCACAAGGCCGCACCGGGGCGTCCCTTGGTGGTTCATCATCAGCATCACGCATTGCAAGCATGGGTCCTTGCTTCCTTGAAGGACCACCTTGGTACATTTTCCTAAACATATTCCTTCTTCTGAAAAATTTCTGAAATTTTTAGTAACTTCAAATAAAAGTGAACCAAGCTCAACAAAATTGATAACAACTACTCCTACAAGTGCCTAGGACCTATATCGTGCATTAGAACTACTTGGAACCATACAAATTTGACATGCAAGATCAAGAACATGGTCACCTAGGCAGCACAAATTTGCAATGAACAAGGTACTAGAACAAAAACTAATTGGACCAATGGAGGAGTCACATACCAAGGAACAATCCCCCAAAGCAGTTTTGTGAGGGGTGCTTTGAGCAAGGAGATCGAAAATCGCAGCAAAATGAGCTAGAACTCATGCTTGAGCTGGCTGATGATTTTTTGGGAGGAAGAAGAAGTGTGTGGGTGTAGGAATAAGTGGAGGGGAGCCACCATTGGCCCACGAGATAGGGGGCGCGCCCAGGGGTTGGGCGCGCCCTGGACCCTCGTGGCCAGGTGCTTGCTCCCCCTGATGTGTTCTTAGTGCCAGATATTCTCAAATATTCCAGAAAAAATCATATTAAATTGGCAGGGCATTCAGAGAACTTTTATTTTCGGGGTATTTTTATATTGCACGGATAAATCAGAAAACTGACAGAAAATACTATTTTTACTTTATTTCAACTAAATAATAGAAAGTAAAAGGAGGGTACAGAAGGTTGTGCTTTCTAACTTCATCCATCTCATGCTCATCAAAAGGAATCCACTAACAAGGTTGATCAAGTCTTGTTAACAAACTCATTTCAAGTAACATGAAACCGGAGAAATTTCGAATGACACTATGTTACCTCAATGGGGATATGCACATCCCCAATAATAAGAATATCATATTTCTTCCTGACATCAAGAAGAGGAAATTCAACACCTCCAAAAATAATCGATGGAATTTTTCCAATAGAATTGATACTGTGGACTTGAGGTTGTTTCCTCAGAAAGTGTATTGTATGCTCATTACCATTAACATGAAAAGTGACATTGCCTTTGTTGCAATCAATAACAGCCCCTGCAGTATTCAAAAAAGGTCTTCCAAGAATAATAGACATACTATCGTCCTCGGGAATGTCAAGGATAATAAAGTTCGTTAAAATAGTAACGTTTGCAACTACAACAGGCACATCCTCACAAATACCGACAGGTATAGCAGTTGATTTATCAGCCATTTGCAAGGATATTTCAGTAGGTGTTAAATTATTCAAATCAAGTCTACGATATAAAGAGAGAGGCATAACACTAACACCGGCCCCAAGATCACATAAAGCGGTTCTAACATAGTTTCTTTTAATGGAGCATGGTATAGTTGGTACTCCTGGATCTCCTAGTTTCTTAGGTATTCCACCCTTAAAAGTATAATTAGCAAGCATGTGGAAATTTCAGCTTCTGGTATCTTTCTTTTATTAGTAACAATATATTTCATGCAATTAGCATAAGGATTCATTTTAAGCATATCAGTCAAACGCATACGCAAAAAGATAGGTCTAATCATTTCAGCAAAGCGCTCAAAATCCTCATCATCCTTTTTCTTGGATGGCTTACAAGGAAAAGGCATGGGTTTCTGAACCCAAGGCTCTCTTTCCTTACCGTGTTTCCTAGCAACAAAGTCTCTCTTATCATAACGTTGATTCTTTGATTGTGGATTATCAAGATCAACAGCAGGTTTAATCTCTACATCATTGCCATTACTAGGTTGAGCATGTAACACCCTCGATGCGGCTATATCTCCCATGTGTCGGAGCACGACTTAGAGGCATAACCGCATTGAAGGCAATGCCGCAAGAGGGGTAATCTTTACACATCCCATGTACTGAATAAGAAAGAGATACAAGGTTGGCTTACAATCGCCACTTCACACAATACATGAATAAAACATTACAACATCCAGATACAAACAAGGTCCGACTACGGAACCATAATAAAAGAAGACTACCCCTAATTCTACAGATCCCCGATCGCCCCAACTGGGCTCCACTGCTGATCAATTGGAAACAAAACAACACAAAGGACACGATCTTCATCGAGCTCCTCCTTGAGCTTGGTTGCATCACCTGCACGGTATCAACGGCACCTGCAAACTGGGTTTGGAAGTAATCTGTGAGTCACGGGGACTCAGCAATCTCACACCCTCGCAATCAAGACTATTTAAGCTTATAGGTAGGGAAAAGGTATGAGGTGGAGCTGCAGCAAGGACTAGCATATATGGTGGCTAACATACGCAAATGAGAGCGAGAAGATAAGGCAAGGCACGGTCGAGAAACCATGATCAAGAATTGATCCAAGACTACTTACGTTCAAGCATAACTCCAACACCGTGTTCACTTCTCGGACCCCGCCAAGAGGAGACCATCACGGCTACACACGCGGTTGATGCATTTTAATTAAGTTAAGTTTCAGGTTTTCTACAACCGGACATTAACAAAATTCCATCTGCCCATAACTGCAGGCACGGCTTTCGAAAGTTCAAAACCCTGCAGGGGTGTCCCAACTTAGCCCATTACAACCTCTCACGGTCAACGAAGGATATTCCTTCTCCAAGGAAGACCCGATCAGACTCGGAATCTCAGTTACAAGACATCTTGACAATGGTAAAACAAGACCAGCAAAGCCACCCGGATGTGCCGACAAATCCCGATTGGAGCTGCACATATCTCGTTCTCAGGGCACACCGGATTGCCCAAACTTCCGGTAGGCCAGCCCAGAGTTGCCCCTGGTGGCCACCGGCGGCTAACAAGTTGGACCAACACTCAGAGGAGCACTGGCCCGGGGGTTTAAATAAAGATGACCCTTGAGTCTGCAGAACCAAAGGAAAAAAAGGCTTAGGTGGCAAATGGTAAAACCAAGGTTGGGCCTTGCTGGAGGAGTTTTATTCAAGGCGAACTGTCAAGGGGTTCCCATTATAACCCAACCGCGTAAGGAACGCACAATCAAGGAGCATAACAGCGGTATGATGGAAACTAGGGCGGCAAGAGTGGAACAAAACACCAGGCATAAGGCCGAGCCTTCCACCCTTTACCAACTATATAGATGCATTAATTAAAATAAGAGATATTGTGATATCCCAACAAATATCCATGTTCCAACATGGAACAAACTCCAATCTTCACCTGCAACTAACAATGCTATAAGAGGGGCTGAGCAAAGTGGTAACATAGCCAAACAATGGTTTGCTAGGACAAGGTGAGTTAGAGGCTTGACATGGCAATATGGGAGGCATGATATAGCAAGTGGTATGTAACACGATAGAGCATAGCAATAGAGCGAGCAACTAGCAAGCAAAGATAGAAGTGATTTCGAGGGTATGGTCATCTTGCCTAAGATCCCGCAAGGAAGAAGAACGGGTCCACGAAGAAGACAAACGGACGTAGATGAATGGATCCTCACAACTACGGAATGAAACCGAAGCTAACGCGAGAAGTAACCCGGAAAGAAGCAAACAACATAGTAAACAACCATCACATAATCATGGCATGATGCACAACAAGTATGATGCATGTCCGGTTTCATGAGGCATGGCATGGCAAAGTGCACAAACAATACTACAAATTAAGTGGAGCTCAATATGCAACGAGTTTCATATTGACGAAACACCATGTCAATTATTTAGTTCCTCTTGTTTAGGTACCTAACAATATTAAAGGTTGGTTAACATGGCAAGAGGTGAAGCATAAAAAAACTATACCATCTAAAAAATTTAAATGGGGCCGGATATAGCAAACAACAAATCCGGTAAATCCCCACGTGCATTTAGTAATTAAGGCAAACAAAATTTTTAAACATTTTAATTGTTGTTATCATGATGCGGATGACTTGTGCAAGTTTTATGCAATATTTATGAAAAAGTTGATAAGAGCATTTTTTTTGAAGCATTTGTCACTGTGGTAGAAAGAAAGGGGTGCCACGGCGACGAAACGGAAATGGTGCCATGGCAACATTCCGGTTCCGGTAACTCGATTGAGATGCCGGTGAAAAGAAAGTGTGACGGGAGTGAGTCACGCAAGGATGGTGGGGTGATCCCGGATACCGGGTTCCCACGGGTCGACGGCATGGCAAACGAGGGGAGACGTGTAATGACAACTCGGACACGGTGCAAACGCGAACATCACATACAACATGCATTTGTCCACGGTCGTAGGTCCGGCAGTTATACCTTCCAAGGGTGCATTTCGTGGCGGAGCGAGTCGGTGCAAAGTAGAGGAAGTAGACGTTCTCGCGGCGGTAGAGGAAGTAGTGGTACACGTCTCGGAGAAGGACTTGACGCATTTGATGTTTCCGAGGGCGACGGTAGGGGAACTTGGCTTTAGTGCTACACAGGTCTTCGGTGACGGCCGATGTACATGGCAAACGTAGAGGTATTATGCTTCGGTCGTCGTGGTACTTGGCGATAGTAGTGGTACAAGGGTTGTGGCCGGCCTTGGCGGTTCATCGCATAGTCGTAAACGTTACGTAGATGTTCATGTCGTCGTAGCCGTTCGGATCTTGGAGCGATGGTAGTCGTTCACTTGACAGTCTTGAAGGATTCGCAGGGGTACTGGGCGGTCTGTCGTGGTACTCGTTCGGGCATCCGTGTGTCGTGGTACGTGGTATCCCTGTAGTTGACCTTGCCGGTCTTGATGGTATGAAAAGAGGTAGCACAAGGACCTCGGGAGAACTACGAAGCCGCATGGAGGCTTGCAACAGGGAAGTCAGCACAGGCACGGGACCCCGTCCCGTCGCTCGAAAGCAGGGGTACTTGACGCGGCGGAGCTCTACAGCAAAGCAACAACAGCAACAGGACACGGCATGGCGGCGAGAGCTACAGGGGAGGTCGAAGGCTGGGCTGGCACGCTGGAGAGGAAGCAAGAGCATGGCGAGGTGGATGTCTAGCCTGGACCGTGCAATAGCGGCGAGGGACTCCGGGATGGCATGGAGGTCGAGGAAGACGAGCTCGAAGCGGTGCTGGAGCATGGCGACGCGGCGGCCGGACGAAGCAGGGTAACGAGGTGGTGCTTGGGGCTCGAGGTCGCGGGGAAGCAGCAGCTCCGGTGGTGCGGCGCCAGAGATGTAGCAGAGAAGAAGGAGGAGTAGCAGAGGAAGGGGGGCCGCACGGAGGGCGTCATGCTCGCCGGCGTGAGGAAGGAGATCCGGCGAGGCGCGAGGGAACCAGGCGGCGGCCTGCAGGATCCGGCGAGGGGCGACTGCAGGGAGCGGGCGGCTTCCATGGCGCTCGGGAAAGCGCTGGGAGGAGAGGGCCAGGCGCGGGGAGGACGAGAGGAGAGGTTGGGGAATCGGGCAGAGGGGAGAGGTCGAGGGATATCTCGATCCCTCTGGCGGCTCTAGGAGGGACCGAGGGCGATCGGCTAGGGTTGAGGGCGGCTGGGCCAATGGGCCGGCCTAGCTAGGAGGTCCAAGTGACCAGCTGGGCTCTACTCACTCTCACTCTATATATATATTCCCTTTAACACAAAGCATAGAGAGGAGAAAAAGGAAGAGGGGGGAGTTAGAGAAAGAATTTGGGCATGCGGTTAAATTTCCCGGACTCATAAAATGAGTACGATCCAAGAAAAATGGAGTGGGCATATCTCAAAGTTTAAATTCAAACTCATTTGATTTGAATTCAAAAGGTTCGAATAGGAAGTGAGGGTTAGGAAGGTCCAAAAATGTTCGGATTTTTGTGGAGCTCCGGAAAATGATGAAAGAAAAATATGACAAAGTTAGAGACCAAGAGTTGAGAAGGAAAAAGGCATGGGATATTTTCAAGTGTGTTATGGTTAATTCTAAATAAATGAGATAATTTTACCATAGCTCCCTAATAGTATTGAGAGGCTTTAATATGTTATAAAGAGAAATCACAAGTGAATTCCCTCAATTTAAATGGATCAAAGGTCCATGCCATTTATTTAGATGAGTTAAGAAAAGAAATGACATGATGGCATGCTGCAATGCACATGATGCAATGATGAATGCAAAGAACCAAACAAATCACATGACGAAACCCGAAAACCCTGGAAGGCATCTGAAGCTCCGGTCTTGGGGCGTCACAACACTCCACCACTACAAGAGGATCTCGTCCCGAGATCTAGAATGGCACCGGAGGGAAAACGGAAGAGAAAGAGAAGAGGTAAAACTAAGTTGCTTCTTTGACAAACGAGTGAGACCAAAGAACCTTGAGGGGTTGAACAAATTCGATAAAAGAAAACAACAAAGATGAGCGAAGTTGAAAGCACTCCGTTAGAGAAAGAGGAATAAGAAAGAACCGATTTGGGTAGCACTCCGGTTGAAAAGAGATGAAAGACTTGATAAAATGAAAGAACTTGATCGGCGGGCACACACTCCGGTTAAAAAGGATAAGCATGAAAAGATCATGATCTTCACAATTCGAGATGATGACTGAAAAGAGCAATATCTCAAAGCCTCCGGAAGAAATGAAAGAATGGAATGGAATGGGCGGAGGGGAACAAGATCTTGAGAGAGCATGCTAACAACAAATGTTAGACTTGATTAGTTGGATTAACAACAACAAAAGAACAAGGTTGTAGTGGGCTTATGGAGAACATCTCAAAATTTATGAGGTGAAAATTCTGCCACTAACGAAAACAATGGATTTGGATTGATATGAACAAGGATACGAGAAAATTATTCACCGGGAGGATAAATGAAGAACTTGGATCATTTATAAGCACCATAGATAGCAACAATCGTTAGGGAAGGCTTTAGGTGAAAAATGACACAAGATAACTCAAATGAAGAGATTGATGGGATTCAATATCTCATTCCTGACAACTTTTGAATCATGAAACATGAAGGGAAATTGTCAACAATGACATAACACCATCTCAAAAGATAAGGTAAAAAGAATTGCACTCCGTATTGCAAGATGAAGAATACTTGAGCTCCTTTGAAAAGAATCTCGATGAATACTTCGAGAAGGAATTAAATCCTTTATGAACCATCATGTAGAACCTCCATGAAGAACTCTGGTAACAAAATGATGATAAAAAGAAAGAGAAGTTGACAACACAAGGTGAAGCCTTATAATGATTTAGATGGATCTTCGTGATGATCTAATGCGGAAAAACACGGAACTCCGGAAAAGAAAGATGAAACAATTGAAACTGAGAATTTGATGAACCTCCGGAATAAGGAATTAATCATTTGGATGAAACAAGAATAAGAATTACATTATGCTTATCCTTCACCAATTTAAATTGATGACAAGCAACGGATTTGGCATACTACTTATTCTCATAGAAAGGATTAAGATAGGTATAGCGCAACTTGATAAGGTCTTCAACGAACCACCGGTAGGATTGAAACAACGAATGAATTGATATGAAAACGAAGGAAGAAGAATCTTGAATAGCCACCGTAAGAATTAGAAATGAATGAAGTAAAGGGATGAATCAGCGGTAAGAATTAGAGAACAAATGAAGATACTTGAGGGGGTTTTGATACAAGTGAACGAAAAGATCATGAGCTGATTAGAGAAAACTTGAATGATGCATCGGTAAGATTTAGAGAATGATAGCTGAAAGCTAGAATGGAAAATCCCGAAATGATGGCCTTCGGAGAATCAAACTGAAAAATACTCCTGAATTGTTCTAGATGGGTGAAAAGAATTCTCTCAATCGAAAACAATTATAAGAGGATGGCATCAAGCTTGAATTACGCATCTTCGAGAGAACGGACCAAGATTTGAGAGAAACTCCTCTACGGTCTTCAAATGTTGAAAATGACGATGCGATACATCAACATGAGTTATTGAGGCACTCCGGAATAATGAAAAGCGAAGAGGTTGAGCCAACAATGAAAAGAATTTAAAAGATCTTGGAGCAATACGAATGACTGATGATAATTCATTCTTACGTCAAACTTTAGAAGATTTGAGAATAACTCCGGGAGAATAAGAAGAGTCAGGTAAGATCCTGGAAAAAGACCTGTGGGTTAGGGCCCACTCAAAAGATACACCATTGAACAATTACTTGAAAAGAAGATTGCACCAGTTGAGTTAAACGGCTTGAATGAGATAACAACCTCGAAATAGGTTGAACGGATCTTGAATGACAAGATGAGCCTTCTGAGATATCTTCAGCACTCCGGAAAAATGAGTAGCGAGAAGTGAATGATTATGAGGTGCACCGGTCATGGGAAAAGCATTTGCAACGAGGAAAAGATATGATCAACACTGAAAAATTGCATTGAAAACACCGGGAAAGATAAGAGAAACAAAGAATGATAAACTTGAAGCTTCCTTTATCATCTTCATGAGAATCACCGGATAAGAACATGAAGGAAAAGAATGGAGAGATTTCCATAGATAAAATGGATACTTGATTAAGAAATATGAGTCCTTGAAGAAAAAGGGTGGGTGGGTGGGCGGGAAAAACAAAGGCAACACGAGGACAGATGAAACGAACAACGTTGAGAAGAGCTGATAATTGATCTTGCTGATGTGGAAATAATCAGATCCACTTGAAGAGAAACACGCCGGTTGAAAAGGATTGACATGACAATCTCGATTATCAAGAAGGGTTAGTATTGACATAGTAGTGTGAGAACACCGCTTAGGAAAGGTATGGAATCAACACTTGACATTGAAGCAACTCGAATACCACAACTGAGAACAAAAACAAAGGATTGGCTTGCAAAATAAGCCGGAACAAACATATGCTAGAGATTTCGTCCGAAGTTTTCATGGTGGGGCCCACACGGGCTCGATCGTACAGCACCATCATGTACAAGGCAGTGCACATGACATACAAAGCGTCCCCGAGTTAGCATAGCCAAGGACTCTTTAAGACACAACGAGACCACTGTAAAAACCAACCGTGGATAGACGGACCACTAGACGTCGAACCCCAATCTCATATCATGCATCTGTCGAAAAGATATCCTAAGGACTACTTGAATTCCCACTTATAAACTCCTGAAATTTTCTGGTTATGCAATCATGTGTTGGGGATACAGGGGAAGCATAATATATCACCCAAACTAACAATTCCTACATCCAGCTGTATCCATCCTTCAACACATAACCGAGAAACCTTCGAAAATCATTTACCTCAACCTTTGAAAAGCATCCTTTATACGAGTTATGGCAATACTCCCAAACTCCCACCCCAGTACTGGGTGGCAACGAGGTTATCTCACCAACAACTGCATAAAAGAGATTTTCGATGTCGGCGAAACTCAGGTATTCCAGAACTGCAACGATAAAATTGTGACGACAACACCTCGGAGCTCAACTCCCCGGGACACTGCCACAACCCCTAAATGTCAGGAGGCACCAAGAATAATGTTCTCGTCACAAAACCATCGGAACGATTCCAAGATACCGGCGTGATCCTAAAAAAATTTAGTGAAAATTTGAGAAGAGAAGAGTCAAAACTCTACGTCAGGATGCCTCACCAGAGCGACGAAGGGACTGAGGAATAAAAAGAATCCTACTCTCCGATATACATAATCCTAAAAGACTCAAAACATTTTTCTAGACTCAACAACGCCAACGATTCGATCAACCAGGGGGCTCCTAAGTCGGGGAAGGCTCTGATTACCAACTTGTAACACCCTTGATGCTGCTATATCTCCCACGTGTCGGAGCACGACTTAGAGGCATAACCGCATTAAAGGCAATATCGCAAGAGGGGTAATCTTTACACATCCCATGTAATGAATAAGAAAGAGATGCAGGGTTGGCTTACAATCGCCACTTCACAAAATACATGAATAAAACATTACAACATCCAGATACAAACAAGGTCCGACTACGGAACCAAAATAAAAGAAGACTACGCCTAATGCTACAGATCCCCGGTCGCCCCAACTGGGCTCCACTGCTGATCAACTGGAAACGAAACAACACAAGGGACACGATCTTCATCGAGCTCCTCCTTGAGCTTGGTTGCATCACCTGCACGGCATCAACGGCACCTGCAAACTGGGTTTGGAAGTAATCTATGAGTCATGGGGACTCAGCAATCTCGCACCCCCGCGATCAAGACTATTTAAGCTTATGGGTAGGGAAAAGGTATGAGGTAGTGCTGCAGCAAGCACTAGCATATATGGTGGCTAACATACGCAAATGAGAGCGAGAAGAGAAGGCAAGGCACGATCGAGAAACTATGATCAAGAAGTGATCCAAGACTACTTACGTTCAAGCATAACTCCAACACCGTGTTCACTTCCCGGACCCCGCCGAGAGGAGACCATCACGGCTACACACGCGGTTGATGCATTTTAATTAAGTTAAGTTTCAGGTTTTCTACAACCGGACATTAACAAATTCCCATCTGCCCATAACCGCGGGCACGGCTTTCGAAAGTTCAAAACCCTGCAAGGGTGTCCCAACTTAGCCCATCACAAGTTCTCACGGTCAACGAAGGATATTCCTTCTCCCAAGAAGACCCGATTAGACTCGGAATCCCGGTTACAAGACATCTCGACAATGGTAAAACAAGACCAGCAAAGCCACCCGGATGTGCCAACAAATCCCGATAGGAGCTGCACATATCTCGTTCTCAGGGCACACCGGATTGTCCAAAGTTCCGGTAGGCCAGCCCAAAGTTGCCCCTGGTGGCCACCGGCGGCTGACAAGTTGGACCAACACTCAGAGGAGCACTGGACCGGGGGTTTAAATAAAGATGACCCTTGAGTCTGCAGAACCCAAGGGGAAAAAGGCTTAGGTGGCAAATGGTAAAACCAAGGTTGGGCCTTGCTGGAGGAGTTTTATTCAAGGCGAACTGTCAATGGGTTCCCATTATAACCCAACCGCGTAAGGAACGCAAAATCAAGGAACATAACACCGGTATGACGGAAACCAGGGCGGCAAGAGTGGAACAAAACACCAGGCATAAGGCCGAGCCTTCCACCCTTTACCAACTATATAGATGCATTAATTAAAATAAGAGATATTGTGATATCCCAACAAATATCCATGTTCCAACATGGAACAAACTCCAATCTTCACCTGCAACTAACAACACTATAAGAGGGCCTGAGAAAAGCGGTAACATAGCCAAACAACGGTTTGCTAGGACAAGGTAGGTTAGAGGCTTGACATGGAAATATGGGAGGCATGATATAGCAAGTGGTAGGTAACGTGGCATAGACATAGCAATAGAGCGAGCAACTAGCAAGTAAAGATAGAAGTGATTTCGAGGGTATGGTCATCTTGCCTGAGATCCCGCAAGGAAGAAGAACGGGTCCATGAAGAAGACAAATGGACATAGATGAACGGATCCTCACAACTCCGGAACGGAACCGAAGCTAACGCGAGAAGTAACCCGGAAAGAAACAAACAACATAGTAAACAACCATCACATAATCATGGCATGATGCACAACAAGTATGATGCATGTCCGGTTTAATGAGGCATGGCATGGCAAAGTTCACAAACAATACTACAAATTAAGTGGAGCTCAATATGCAACGAGTTGCATATTGATGAAACACCATGTCAATTATTTAGTTCCTCTCGTTTAGGTACCCAACAATATTAAAGGTTGGTTAACATGGCAAGAGGTGAAGCATAACAAAACTATACCATCAAAACAATTTAAATGGGGCCGGATATAGCAGACAACAAATCCGGTAAACCCCCACGTGCATTTAGTAATTAATGCAAACAACAATTTTAAACATTTGAATTTTTGTTATCATGATGCAGATGACATGTGCAAGTTTTATGCAATATTTATGAAAAAGTTGATAAGAGCATTTTATGAAGCATTTGTCACCGTGGTAGAAAGAAAGGGGTGTCATGGCGACGAAACGGAAATGGTGCCATGGCAACATTCCGGTTCCGGTAACTCGATTGAGATACCGGTGAAAAGAAAGTGTGAAGGGAGTGACTCACGCAAGGATGGTGGGGTGATCCCGGATACCGGGTTCCCACGGGTCGACGGCATGGCAAACAAGGGGAGACGTGTAATGACAACTTGGACACGATGCAAACGTAGACATCACATACAACATGCATTTGTCGACGATCGTTGGTCCGGTAGTTATACCTTCCAAGGGTGCATTTCAAGGCGGAACGAGTCGGTGCAAAGTAGAGGAAGTAGACGTTCTCGCGACGGTAGAGGAGGTAGTGGTACACGTCTCGGAGAAGGACTTGACACATTCGATGTTTCCGAGGGCGACGGTAGGGGAACTTGGCGTTAGTGCTACACGGGTCTTCGGTGACGGCCGATGTACATGGCAAATGTAGAGGTACTATGCTTCGGTCGTCGTGGTACTTGGCGATAGTAGTGGTACAAGGGTTGTGGCCGGCCTTGGCGGTTCATCGTGTAGTCGTAAACGTTCCGTAGATGTTCATGTCGTCGTAGCCGTTCGGATCTTGGAGCGATGGTAGTCGTTCACTTGAAAGTCTTGAAGGATTCGAAGGGGTACTGGGCGGTCTGTCGTGGTACTCATTCGGGCATCCGTGTGTCGTGGTACGTGGTATCCCTGTATTTGACCTTGCCGGTCTTGATGGTCTGAAAATAAGTAGCACAAGGACATCGGGAGAACGATGAAGCCACATGGAGGCTTGCGACTGGGAAGTCAGCGCAGGCACGGGACCCCGTCCTGTCGCTCGAAAGCAGGGGTACTTGACGCTGCGGAGCTCTACAGCGAAGCAATAGCAACAGCAGGACTCCGCATGGCGGCGGGAGCTGCGGGGGAGGTCGAAGGCTGGGCTGGCACGCTGGAGAGGAAGCAAGAGCATGGCGAGGTGGATGTCTAGGCTGGACCGTGCAGCAACGACGAGGGACTCCCGGATGGCATGGAGATCGAGGAAGACGAGCTTGAAGCGGTGCTGGAGCATGGCGACGCGGCGACCGGACGAAGCAGGGTGACGAGGTGGTGCTTGGGGCTCGAGGTCGCGGGGAAGCAGCAGCTCCGGTGGTGCGGCGCCGGAGAGCAGCAGAGAAGAAGGAGGAGTAGCAGAGGAAGGGGGGCCGCGCGGAGGTCATCATGCTCACCGGCGTGAGGAAGGAGATCCGGCGGGGCGCGAGGGAACCAGACGGCAGCCTGCTGTATCCGGCGAGGGGCGACTGCAGGGAGCGGGCGGCGTCCATGGCGCTCGGGAAGGCGCTGGGAGGAGAGGGCGAGGCGCGGGGAGGACGAGAGGAGAGGTTGGGGAGTCGGGCATAGTGGAGAGGTCGAGGGATCTCTTGATCCCTCTGGCGGCGCTAGGAGGGACCGAGGGCGATCGTCTAGGGTTGAGGGCGGCTGGGCCAATGGGCCGGCCTAGCTAGGAGGCCCAAGTGACCAGATGGGCTCTGCTCTCTCTCACTCTATATATATTCCCTTTAACACAAAGCATAGAGAGGAGAAAAAGGAAGAGGGGGGAGTTAGAGAAAGAATTTGGGCATCCGGTTAAATTTCCCGGACTCATAAAATGAGTACGATCCAAGAAAAATGGAGTGGGCATATCTCAAAGTTTAAATTCAAATTCATTTGATTTGAATTCAAAAGGTTTGAATAGGAAGTGAGGGTTAGGAAGGTCCAAAAATGTTCGGATTTTGGTGGAGCTCCGGAAAATGATGAAAGAAAAATATGACAAAGTTAGAGACCAATAGTTGAGAAGGAAAAATGCATGGGATATTTGCAACTGTGTTATGGTTAATTCTAAATAAATGGAATAATTTTTATCATAGCTCCCTAATAGTATTGAGAGGCTTTAATATGTTATAAAGAGAAATCACAAGTGAATTCCCTCGATTTAAATGGATCAAAGGTCCATGCCATTTATTTAGATGAGTTAAGAAAAGAAATGACATGATGGCATGCTGCAATGCACATGATGCAATGATGAATGCAAAGAACCAAACAAATCACATGACGAAACCCGAAAACCCTAGAAGGCATCTGAAGTTCCGGTCTTGGGGCGTCACAGAGCATCAACATGAACATCATTATTAACATTATCACTAGGTTCATGATCATTACCAGATTGTGTTTCAGCATCATAAATAGAGATATCATTGGGATTCTCAGGGGTGTTAATAACAGGTTCACCAGAAGCATGCAAAGTCCTATCATTTTTCTATTTCTTCCTCTTGGAAGGACTAGGTGCATCAATATCATTTCTTTGAGAATCTTGCTCTATTCTCTTAGGATGGCCCTCAGGATACAAAGGTTCCTTGGTCATTTTACCACCTCTAGTCATAACTCTAACAACATTATCATTTTTCTTACTATTTAATACATTGAGCAAATCATTTTGAGCTTTAAGTACTTGTTCTACTTGAGTGGTAACCATAGAAGCATGTTTACTAATGAGTTTAAGTTCACCTTTAACTCTAGACATATAATCACCCAAGTGTTCAATCATATAAGCATTTTGTTTCAATTGTCTACAAAAATAAGCATTGAAGTCTTCTTTCTTAACCATAAAGTTATCAAACTCATCCAAACATTGGCTAGCAAACTTAGTAGGAGGGATTTCAGCTTTATCATATCTATAGAGAGAATTTACCTTTACTGCCTGTGTCAGGTTATCAAGACCATTTGTTTCTTCAATAGGTGATGGATTAAAACCATATAACATGCGGTAAATTAAGACCATGTATTTCTTCAATAGGAGGTAAATTCTTAACATCTTCAGCTTTAATACCGTTTTCTTTCATGGATTTCTTTGCCTCCTGCATATCTTCAGGACTGAGAAATAGAAAACCCCTTTTCTTTGGAGTTGGTTTAGGAATAGGCTCAGGAGTTGGATCAGGAAGTGTCCAATTATTTTCATTTGTCAACATATTATGCAATAGAATTTCAGCTTCATCCGGTGTTCTTTCCCTAAAAACAGAACCAACACAACTATCCAGGTAATCTCTGGAAGCTTCGGTTAGTCCATTATAAAAGATATCAAGTATTTCATTTTTCTTAAGAGGGTGATCAGGCAAAGCATTAAGTAATTGGAGAAGCCTCCCCCAAGCTTGTGGGAGACTCTCTTCTTCAATTTGCACAAAATTATATATATATCCCTTAAGGCAGCTTGTTCCTTATGAGCAGGGAAATATTTAGCAGAGAAGTAATAAATCATATCCTAGGGACTACGCACACAACCAGGATAAAGAGAATTAAACCATATCTTAGCATCACCCTTTAATGAGAACGGAAATATTTGAAGGATATAAAAGTAGTGAGTTCTCTCATCATTACTGAACAGGGTGGCTATATCATTTAATTTAGTAAGATGTGCCACAACAGTTTCAGATTCATAGCCATAAAAAGGATCAGATTCAACCAAAGTAATTATATCAGGATCAATAAAGAATTCATAATCCTTATCAGTAACAAAGATAGGTGAAGTAGCATAAGCAGGATCATATTTCATTCTAGCATTCAGAGTTTTTGTTTAATCTTAGCTAATAATTTCTTAAGATCACTTCTATCATTGCATGCAAGAAAGTCTCTTTTAGTTTCTTCATCCATAACATAGCCCTCAGGCACAACAGGCAATTCACATTTATTAGGAGAGCCTTCATCATCACTTTCATCAATATTATCAGTTTCAATAATTTCATTCTCTCTAGCCCTAGCAAGTTGTTCATCAAGAAATTCACCAAGTGGCGCAGTAGTATCAAGCATAGAAGTAGGTTCATCATAAGTATCATGCATAGTAGAAGTGGCATCATCAATAATATGCGACATATCAGAATTAATAGCAGAAGCGGGTTTTGGTGTCGCAAGCTTACTCAAAACAGAAGGTGAACCAAGTGCAGAGCTAGATGGCAGTTCCTTACCTCCCCTCGTAGTTGAGGGATAAATTTTAGTTTTCACGTCTTTCAAGTTCTTCATAGTGACCAGCAGATATAAATCCCAAGTGACTCAAAGAATAGAGCTATGCTCCCCGGCAATGGCGCCAAAAAATAGTCTTGATAACCCACAAGTATAGCGGATCGCAACAGTTTTCGAGGGTAGAGAATTCAACCCAAATTTATTGATTCGACACAAGGGGAGCCAAAGAATTTTCTCAAGTATTAGCAGCTGAGTTGTCAATTCAACCACACCTGGAAACTTAATATCTGCAGCAAGGTATTTAGTAGGAAAGTAATATGATAGTAATGGTAACGGTGATAAAAGGTAACGATAGCAAAAGGAATATTTTTGGTGTTTTGTAGTGAGTATAACAATAGCAACGGAAAAGTAAATAAGCAAAGAACAATATATGGAAAGCTCGTAGGCATTGGATCGGTGATGGAGAATTATGTCGGATGCGGTTCATCATGTAACAGTCATAACATAGGGTGACACAGGACTAGCTCCAATTCATCAATGTAATGTAGGCATGTATTCCGAATATAGTCATACGTGCTTATGGAAAAGAATTTGCATGACATCTTTTGTCCTACCCTCCCGTGGCAGCGGGGTCCTATTGGAAACTAAGGGATATTATGGCCTCCTTTTAATAGAGTACCGGACCAAAGCATTAACACATAGTGAATACATGAACTCCTGAAGCTACGGTCATCACCGGGAGTGGTCCCGACTATTGTCACTTCGGGGTTGCCGGATCATAAAACATAGTAGGTGACTATAGACTTGCAAGATAGGATCAAGAACTCACATATATTCATGAAAACATAATAGGTTCAGATCTGAAATCATGGCACTCGGGCCCTAGTGAAAAGCATTAAGCATAACAAAGTCATAGCAACATCAATCTCAGAAGATAGTGGATACTAGGGATCAAACCCTAACAAAACTAACTCGATTACATGATAAATCTCATCCAACCCATCACCGTCCAGCAAGCCTACGATGGAATTACTCACACACGGCGGTGAGCATCATGAAATTGGTGGAGGATGGTTGATGATGACGACGGCGACGGATTCCCCTCTCCGGAGCCCCGAACGGACTCCAGATCAGCCCTCCTGAGAGAGTTTAGGGCTTGGCGGCGGCTCCGTATCGTAAAACGAGATGAATCCTTCTCCATGATTTTTTCTCCCCGAACACGAATATATGGAGTTGGAGTTGAGGTCGGTGGAGCTCCAGGGGGGCCATGAGGCAGGGGCGCGCCCAGGGGGGCAGGCGCGCGCCCCACCCTCGTGGCTAGGGTGTGGCTCCCCGGCCTTGATTCTTTGCCAGTATTTTTTATTATTTCCAAAAATAATCTCCGTGGAGTTTCAGGTCATTCCGAGAACTTTTGTTTCCGGACATAAATAACACCATGGCAATTCTGCTAAAAACAGCGTCAGTCCGGGTTAGTTCCATTCAAATCATGCAAGTTAGAGTCCAAAACAAGGGCAAAAGTGTTTGGAAGAGTAGATACGATGGAGACGTATCAGGGAGGCGCCCCGGGAGCGGGCGCTGATCCTGACGAGGTTCCGGCTGTGAGGCCACCCTCCTGAGGTCCTGCACGGCGCAGCTGCTTCCACTTCTGGGGGATGACCTCAGGAAGGCCTTCGCCCTTGCTGTCGGGGTCGTCGATTGGTGCAGCTTGGAAGGCACGCTCGAGGGAGCACACCGCATCTCTTTCTTCACATGGGACCGTGACTATCCCGCTGCTTCCCGGCATCTTGAGGACATTGTAGCCGTGATGGGTCACCGCAATGAACTTGGCCAGGGCTAGATACCCGAGGATGGCATTGTACGGCAGACGGATGTGCGCGACGTCGAAGTTGATGAGCTCGGTGCGGTAGTTCTTGCGTTCCCCGAAGGTGACAGGGAGGTGGGCCTGCCCTATCGGTGTGGTGGAACCGTCGTTCACTCCCGAGAAAGGTTTGGTAGTCTAAAGCTGGTCATATGGCACTTGGAGGTTGTCGAACGTGTCGACGGACAGGACGTTGAGCCCTGCGCCGCCGTCGATGAGAGTCTTGGTAACTTGCACGTTGCTGATGACTGGGGAGCAAAGCATCGGGAGGGCGCCAGTGGTAGCTACGCACTTGAGCTGATCTGCCGAGGTGAATGTGATGGGGCACTGGGACCATCTGAGCGGGCGTGTGGCTTCGAGCTTGGGGAGGACTGCATTCACTTCACAAGCAAACTGCTTGAAGATACGCTGCGAGGCTGGGGCATGGGCTCCACCCAAGATGCAGGCGATAGTACGCGGTTCCTGGAAGCCCCCAGCCCCCTCGTCTTGATGGTGTTCGTCATTCCTTCTTGGCGGCGGCAGCAGAGGGATTCCGGCGTTGCCTTGAGGACGATCCTCATGAGGCTGATCCCTCCAGGCGCCCTCACGAGGCTGATCCTGCCAGCGGTTCTCACGAGGCCAGTCGTGCCACTCCTGGGCATCCTCCACCACGTCCTCCTCCTCGGCCGTAGCCCCGGTCGCCGCGCTCGGGACATCGACCGAAGCATCCTTCGCGAATGGCTCTAAGCTCTTGGCAGTCGGTGGTGTTGTGGGTATTCAGGTTGTGGAAGGCGCAGAACGGAGGGCTGCTCTTGGATGACTCTGGTTGGTCTCTGCCACGCTTGGTGTCTAGTTCCGCCGCGAGCACAGCTGCTCCCTTGCGTTTCACGTCCTTGGCCTTGGCTTTCTTCTCCTCCGGGTCTATGGCTGGGAGCTCAAGGAGGGAGAGGTGCCCCTCCTCAGCTCTTGCACACTTGGTCGCCAGGTTGAACAACTCTAGGGATGTGCACAGCTCCTCATGGATAGTGAGCGCTTCCTTCATCTTGACATCACGGACGCCATCAGAGAACGCAGAGATGATGGCCTCGTCCGTCACCTTGGGGATCTTGAGGTGGACATTGTTGAGGCACTGGATGTAGTTCTGGAGGGTCTCTCCCGGTTGCTGCCTGACGCGGCGCAGGTCACCCGCAGCCGGCGGGCAGTCGCGAGTGCCCTAGAAGTTGGCGACGAAGCGGTTGCGCATCTCGTCCCAGGAGGAGATCGAGCCCGGTGGCAGGTTCAGGATCCAGGAGCGGGCACCGTCCTTGAGAGCCATGGGAAAATAATTCACCATGACTTTCTCGTCGCTGTTGGCCACTTCGAGAACTCCACGAGGTTGGGGGTGCCGTCATAGCGAGGAGGCAGATCCGTCTTGAACTTGCCCGGCCAGGCGACGCTACGCAGCTCGGCGGTGAAAGCACGGCAGCCGGCTGTGGTCACCGGGGCCTGCCTTGGCGGTGGAGCTTGGTCTTGATGGGGTCCGCGCCCTGCCGCTACAGGTGGCGCGCGGTCTTGCTGCCGTAGCCGGTCCTGGCGCGGTGGCACGAGGAGCGGCGGAGCATTTTCTTGCGGTCGAGGGACTTCTTGACAGCTTCTGTATTCACGCGCGGGCGCGGGACACGGCAGGTCGTGTTGTGGAGCCGCGCGCCTTGGCGCCAGGGCGCTGTTTTGGGGCAGAGGTGGTGGAGGCGCTCTATGAGCTACGTCGCCCGTAGCTGGCGGAGGGCGCGGCGGAGAAAGGGACGGCGCGGGGGAGCCCCCTGCGGCACGGACCAGCTCGGCGATGCGGTCGAGCCAGTCCTCGTAGAGGTCGTCGACCAGTCGGTAGCGCACGAGCTCGTGCGCCATGAGGAGCGCAGCCTGTGCGTCCATGGGAGGGCAACATGCATGGGAAGAAGAACCGGCCGGGGTCAGCGATGGAGTGGCGGTGCGGCCGTCCCGCCGCACCAAGGGATGCAGCGAGGATGCTTGCTGCTCGTTTCCTGCCGGGCCGATGGCGGCGTTGGCGGCAGGCGACGGGGAACGACGTGGTGGCCCGCCGATGGGAGCCGTCTGAGCGATGCGGGCAGCAAGGGCAGCCCGACGCTCAGTATGAGCGTGGCGTGCGTCCGCCATGGAGATGACGGAGCAACGGGACACGGAGCGACAGAAGGAAGCTTCGGCGCACCCCTACCTGGCGTACCAAATGTCGGATCACAGGTTTCGGCAAAACCCTCGAGGTTCGAACACTGGGGTGTGTGCGAAGGTTTTCTCCCTATCGATCCACACCCTAGCTCTCTAAGATCTCGCGGACGAACTCGACGAACTCACGAGACAAAGACACAAGATTTATACTGGTTCGGACCACCGTTGTGGTGTAATACCCTACTCCAGTGTGGTGGTGGTGGATTGCCTCTTGGGCTGATGATGAACAGTACAAGGGGAAGAATAGCCTCCTGAGATTGAGGTGTTCTTGTGCTCTCTTTTCGTGTTCCCTGCTGTGGTGGTGAGTCCTACTTATATAGGCCCTGGTCCTCTCCCCAAATATTGAGCGGGAAGGGAGCCAACAACGGCCAATTTGAAAGGGGACAGCTAGTACAGATTATCCTGAAAAAAGTGGTCTTCACCTGCAAAAGGCTCTGGTGGTGACGCCGTCTTGGGCTCCATGGTGACCTCTGTCTTGCCGTCCTGCAGGTCTTGGTCTCGTTGCACCGATATGGAAACCTTTCCTTGATGCCTCGGTACTCCGCGCTTGCGCTTGCCCCCATGGCACCAAAGTGGAAACAAGGACGCTGCACGCGCTGGCACCCGCCTGGTCTCGATCGTCATGGCTTGCGTCACGAGGACCTCGCGAGGTTTGCCTTTCCTTGATCTCTCCGCCCCTCGTGAGCCTGCTTGGTGAGGCCGCTCCTGCGGAGGTTTTGCATCATCCGCCTCGCGAGGCTTGGCCCCTCGCGAGGGTCTTGAACACCTCGTTGATGAAGATGGGCCGTACAGACCTGCTAGCCTAGCAACGCCGTGGGCCGCAGGTAGGCAAGTCTGGGGACCCCCGTTCCCAGAACACTAACAAAACTTTTTTATGTCATTCGCATCATGATAACAACATTTAATTCCTTAAAATTGTTGTTGCATTAATTTGCTTAATGCATGTGGGGGTTTACCGGAATTGTTGTTGTTTCCGGCCTCATTTAAATTGCCTAAAATGTGTAGTTTACTTATGCTTCACCTCTTGCCATGCTTAACAACATTTAATTTTGTTGGGTACCTAAACGGGAGTGAACTAAATAATCAAATGTCGTGTTTCGTCAATATGCAACTCGTTGCATATTGAGCTCCACTTAATTTGTAGTATTGTTTGTTGCATATTGCCATGTCTTGCCCCATTAAACCGGACATGCATCATACTTGGTTGTGCATCATGCCATGTTTATGTGATGGTTTTTTACTATGTTGCTTGCTTTGTTCCGGGTTGCTTCTCTCATTAGCTTCGGTTTCGTTCCGGAGTTGTGAGGATTCGTTTGACTACGTCCGTTTGTCTTCTTCATGGACTCGTTCTTCTTCCTTGGGGATCTCAGGCAAGATGACCATACCCTTGATATCACTTCTATCTTTGCTTGCTAGTTGTTCATTCTATCTCTATGTTGCGCTACCTACCACTTGTTTTATCATGCCTCCCATATTGCCATGTCAAGCCTCTAACCCACCTTCCTAGCAAAACGTTGTTTGGCTATGTTGCCATTTTAGCTCAGCCCCTCTTATAGCGTTGTTAGTTGCAGATGAAGTTGAAGTTTGTTCCATGTTGGAACATGGATATGTTGGGATATCACAATATCTCTTATTTTAATTAATGCATCTATATACTTGGTAAAGGGTGTAAGGCTCGGCCTTATGCCTGGTGTTTTGTTCCACTCTTGCCGCCCTAGTTTCTGTCATACCGGTGTTATGTTCCTTGATTTTGCGTCCCTAACACGATGAGGGGTATGGGACCCTCTTGACAGATCGCTTTGAATAGAACTCCTCCAGTAAGCCCCAACCTTGGTTTTACTTTTTCCTAACAACCTAAGCCTTTTTCCCTTGGGTTTCTGGAGCCCGAGGGTCATCTTTATTTTAACCCCCCCCCCCTGGGGGCCAGTGCTCCTCTGAGTGTTGGTCCGAACCGAGCTGCCTGCGGGGCCACCACAGGGAAACTCGAGGGCTGGTTTTACTCGTAGCCTGTCTAATCCGGTGTGCCCTGAGAATGAGATATGTGCAGCTCCTATCGGGATTTGTCGGCATAGTCGGGCGGTCTTGCTGGTTTAGTTTTACCACTGTCGAAATGTCTTGTGCATCGGGATTCCGAGTCTGATCGGGTGTCCCACGATGAAGGATTGTCTCCGCTAATTGTGAGCTTGTGATGGGCTAAGTTGGGACACCCCTGTGGGGTTTAAACTTTCGAAAGCCATGCCCACGGTTATGTGGTAGATGGGAATTTGTTAATGTCCGGTTGTAGAGAACTTGACACTTGACTTAATTAAAATGCATCAACTGCGTGTGTAGCCGTGATGGTCTCTTTTCGGCGGAGTCCGGGAAGTGAACACGGTTTTGGGTTATGTATGAATGTAAGTAGTTTCAGGATCACTTCTTGATCACTTCTAGCTTCTCGACCGTTGTGTTGCTTCCCTTCCCGCTCTTATGTGCGTATGTTGGCCACCATATTTTGCGTAGCGCTTGCTGCAGCTCCACCTCATTACCTTATACTACCCATAAGCATAAATAGTCTTGATCTCGCGGGTGTGAGATTGTTGAGTCCTCGTGACTCACAGATACTTCCAAACAGTTGCAAGTGCCGATGATACCAGTGCAGGTGACGCTACCGAGCTCAAGCAGGAGCTCGATGAAGATCTTGGTCGTTGTTATGTGTCTTTTCCGGTTGATCAGTAGTGGTGCCCAGTTGGGACGGTCGGGGATCTAGCATTTGGGGTTGTCTTCCTTTATTTTGGTTCTGTAGTCGGACCTTGATTGTACTCTGGATGATGTATGTTTAACTTGTTATTTGTGTGAAGTGTCGATTGTAAGCCAACTCTTTATCCCTTTCTTATTCAGTACATGGGATTGTGTGAAGATTACCCCTCTTGTGACTAAACCACCATGCGGTTATGCCTCTAAGTCATGCCTCGACACGTGGGAGATATATCCGCATTGTGGGTGTTACAACGTGCAACTTGTGTGGTTGTTGCACGGGCTCCAACACACTCTTTGAGCAAAAAAGGTGGCACAGCTTTAGATATAGGTGACGTGGCGGCATCATACAGTAGCATGGTTCGCTATAGTTGTAGTATACTCCTAGTAGGACGACAACTCCTATAAAACCTTGCGCTTGGCTCTTTGCCTCTTCGGGAGGTTCAACAGTTCGTATTCGTGTGAACCTTGCACTTGGCTCTTTGCCTCTTCTAAAGGTCCAACAATGATGATACTACAGTACAATATGCTTCTGGCAATCTGACACCGATTGAACTGTTGCACGTCCACCGCGAGGGCGAGGGAGAGAGAGATGGAGAGGGCGTTCTAGTCAAAACCCTCTCCTCGTCCCGCGAGCCACCGCGCGCGTGGGCGAGGAAGAGGCGTACTAAGAGCAAGTATAATAGGTCCTAATCAGTAGGCTATAAGCCATTCCAAGTCAGCAAATTCCAATCTGGAAGAGAGAGAAGGGAGGAAAGAGAGTACAGCCGGTGTTTCGCTAATCGCCCGGCTATAGCGCAATGTACGAGAGAAAGGAGCTACATGCAGCCCTTAAAAGCTGGCACTCGTTCTCCCCTCCAATCAGGTGTGTCTCCCTCCTTCTTCATGCATGCAAAAATTAGTTACTATATCTGATGAGCCACTCCTCTACAGCCATCCCTATTATATCAAACTTTTTCTTTGAAGACTATAGGTGAGATGGCACTAGTATAGAGCCCGTTGCCGGCTCTTCTATTAGCCATGCTCTAAGCAAGCTTCTCCTCGTTCGGCGAGTTGACAGGACACAACAAAGCAGTACTAGCACTAGTGCATACTGCGTCCTTTCCGGTTAATATGTCTTAATTTGAAACGAGAAAAATACACAGGCGGTCAACGTATGTAACAATACGCTCTTTACGGTCACTATATAGTTTTGCGGTGATTATACGATCACTAGCTCATCGTAGAGCACCGTATTGCACCCTATTGACCGGCCACATAGTCGACATGGCACTTTGTTGACTGGTTAAATTGTCACCTGGTTTCTGGGTCCCACCTGTCAGTTAGCACAGCAAAGAAATCAGTTAAACAAAACTTTACGCAGGCGTGACAAGAGTCCAACCCTTGCGCGTGAACCACCCTGGCTGTGTATGTGAGTGCATGCATGTGTACTCCCTCGGTCTTCCAAAAAAGAGTGTACATCGGCTAAAAAAACAAAGAGTGTACATCTACACTTCCAATGCTTTTAGCCTTTAATCTAAATCGATATTGATTGACTAATGCACCAACTTGTGCTATAGCCATAGGCTACATGTCTATCCTTAATTACAGCATGCAACAACCTTCATTTAATCTTCTTCTATCAATGGTCGCATGCACACATAAGTCTGCTACTTTTGGGCGTTAATTATGCCTTGGTCAATGTGTAAATCTCTAAATGTACAGTCTTTCACGGACGTAGGGAGTAGGTTGAGCACTTGAGCGTGAGCGTGTGTGTTGCGTCGTGTGTTGTGTGCCGCATGGGTGCGTGAGTGTTGCGTGCATCCATGTGTACGTGTGATTGTTGCATGTTGCATGCATGCATGAGGCTTTTACTCCCTCCCATTGACATGTTCATATTTCAAGCTTCACTAAAATGTTGCATTCAAGAATTAAGAGATAACTCACCAATGCATGTAAAAGTTCTGGTCATTTGTTCCTCATGCATGCATTCCAATTAATACGTTTGTAAACACAATTTTCTTGAGGAAAACAAGCCCATTATTGAGTACTTTCAGAAAAAAAAAATCTTGGGGCACTCATCATTTACTACTAAATTGGTTGATGATTTTTTTATTGACCTGTATATAAACCTCCGTCCTGGTTTAATGGTCCCCTTCGTACTTAGTGTAAAATTTTGACCGTAAATTTAACTAACAAAGTGTCAATGCATGTAATAAAAAACTATACCATTAAAAACTATGTTCAAATACAAATCCAGTGATACGATTTTTGGTGAAATCTATTACCATTTTATTAGTTAAATACTCCCTCTATCTAGGTGTATAAATCACTTTAAGAAAACCAAATAATCCCAAAACACTTAGGCGTGGTGCATTAACTCCCACCTCGTTTCTTGACACATCAACTAATAAGAGATGTGGGCGTGCATGTTTTCAATGACTCGGGACTACCAAACAAGACATGCAATGGTTAGTTCATTGCATGCAATGCTATTAATTTGCAAATAAACATTAAGTTCTCTTGGTTTTTCCCTCCTTGGTCACGATGCACAACCAAAGATGACTTATTCACCTGGATGGAGAGAGTAGATGGTCAAAGTTTGACACAAAATTAATGCATTGGTAAACATATTTTTTTAGGAAAATGAGTGCATTAAATGAGTGCTTTTGCAAACTACAAAAATTATTCCAACACTCATCATCTACCTTGGTTGATGAGACTTTTTAATTGAGCCCTATAAACCGGAAAGGAGGTAGTACTAGTACTCCTACATTATTGGTGCCAGGTGCCTTGGACAATGTTTCATCTTGTTGGACAGGATGAGCGTACAGGCATAGGGATACTATAGATAGGAAGTCTTCGCGATCCATTATTCCCCATCTCGGTCAGATACAACTATTCAACTAGTCTTCACAGTGAAGTGACAATACACGCTGCAGCAGATGGGACACTTAATTAATAAGCTGAACCAGCGTGTTGGTGTTACTAAATCAGCCTTACCCAGTACTGCCATCATGTTTTCCAATGGTGCATGCTTCCGCAAATACGCCTATGCACCTCTCTCTCTCCTCCATTAACTGACATATGGGCCCTCTTGAGGTAGACCCACATGTCATCGGCGTAACTATTTACGCTCTGAAGGACGATATATCCTGGTAGTAGTACTAGTAGAATTGAGATTTAATGCACTTTCTTCCCCGTCTTTCACTCTTCTTCCTCCTCTCTTCTTCTTCCTCCTCTCTTCCCCATCGTCGGCCGCACACCATTTCCCTCCGCCCATTGCCCGCCCGCCCGCGCCATCTTCCTTGGTAGCTCGTGCATGCCATATCCCCCCTCTCACTGCTCGGCCACACACGCCATCTTCTTCGCTCGCCCGCCCGAATCCACTTCCCCACTGGCTCGCAGGCACCGAAAACCCCAATCACTCAGCACCCTAAAAAACCTATGGCAGAACCGACTGACACGCAGAGCCGCGATTGGAATTCCCTCCCCGATGTTCTCTTGGAGCAGACCTGTAATCTATGGACCTGCTCAGCACCGTCCGTCTGGCTGCATGTTCGGTGTCTTTATACCGTCTACTCATCTACAACCGACCGGCTCTTTTCAAGACACCCTGCTTGTTGATGCCCGATCCTTGCAGGTGCCCCAGACACCGATTTGACGATCCTACGGAGATTGCCCTGGTGCCCCTCGACATGCTACCACTACTCGTCCACCTGTCCTTCATGCGCGGCCACTACTGGGTGGGCATGAAGGCCAACTGGATCATCCTCATCCACCAATCCGGTAGTCTGTGGCGTCTCGTGGATATCTACACCTAGCGAGAGATCACCCTTCCATCGTTGGATACCGCCGCCATCGACCCTCGCGGCCCGCCGGACACTCCTGCCTACTATGCACGAGACACGTCGAGCTTTTGGCTCGACCTCTGTTTGCTGAAGGTTGTAATCTGCGAAGTGCCCACACCATCAGAAGACTACATGGATTACAAGCTCATCGCCTTGTTCAACATGGGATTAGTCTATCTAGAATCTGGTCGCCATACATGGTTATGGCTCATTGTCAATCATGTTGAGGCAAAATTTCTGTCTGATGCTATGGTGCACTATGGCATCGTTTATGCGGTCAACGCACAGATTGGCTGCCTATACTGGTGGAACCTATCGTCGTGTAATTGTTCTATCTCATCTCATCTTTACCTTATGAATACGACTGACTTTTCATTGTTACAAATTTATAATAGATAGTATGTCTATAACCACATCATTGCTATATGTTCCTCTCATTTCCTAGATTTTTATGACCACACATGTTATTGTTAGAGTTGATATGAGAACAATTGGCATCTAATGATTGTTAGAATAGATATTATGAGTATAACCTCATGATTGCTATATATATCAATTAGGCTTCAAGTGTGTACTTGTTGGTGAAAGTGTTGTCCAATGGGAATTATATTTTGTATTACTCATGTAGCCTACAAAGTCTGTCCCACAGCCTTGTAACTTCTTACTCCATTTCTAAATTGGTACTAGTCCTCTATACCGTATATTGTGCTACTCGTACTACTACCCCCCCCTCCTGGTTTATTGGTCCCCTTCGTAATTTGTGTCAAATTTTGACCATAAATTTCACTAACTAAATGTTAATGCATGTCACAAAAAATTATATCGTTTTATTCGTATTTGAACATTCAATGGAATAATTTTCGGTGACATGCATTGACATTTTGTTAGCTAAACATATGGTTAAAATGTGACACTAAATATGACTAGTAAGTAGTACAGTAGCAGTACTAGTATACGTCGGTCAAATTATTCACCATGTCCTCACACTGAATTGACGTGACAACACGCCGCGGGTGAGGTGACACAAGAGTCCCGGCGGCGTGTTCGGGTATTGTGGACTTCAGATTTGGAGTACCACTTATCTGTCGAAATCTTTCATCATTCACTTAAAACAGTCGATTGATCATACATTGAGTACCATATAACTGGAATTAATCGATGCAAGTCCAAGAAGGATTAGTCGGTGCTGCCGGCTAGCGTCAAGTTCGATCCCACGGATCAGGAGCTGATCGAGCACCTTGAGGCCAAAGTGAGTGCTGACAGTGCGAGATCTCACCCTCTCATCGATTTGTTCATACCAACCATCGACAGCGAGCATGGCATATGCTACACCCATCCTGAGAAACTTCCAGGTAAGACACCGATGGACCATCTACTTGCACAAACATATTCCTTTGTTTATAGCTCTATTTTTCTTTTTAGATGCAGACCTAGTGAAGAAATTACAATTTGACAGTTAATAAAAAGTGAAACAAGTGATTGCAACATACCAAAGATGTTATGAAAATGCCAACTACATACACTAAAGCCTGTATTCGACAATACTGCAGGTATCACACTGAGTGGCCTAAGCAAGCATTTCTTCCAGCGCAACTCCAGGGCGTTCAAAAGGGGCACGTGGACGCGTCGCAAGATACAGTCAGAGTGCGTCATGCACGCGATGTGGCACAAGACCGGCAATACCTTGTGGTGATGGTCAACGGTCGGCAGACGGGCAGCAAAAAGGTTCTGGTGCTGCACACTAACAAGAACTTCGACTAGCAGAGGACCAACTGGGTGATGCACTAGTACCACCTCGGGGACCTGGAGCAAGAGAAGGAGCGGGAGCTGGTCTTCTGTAAGATTTTCTACTAGACGACCACTAGGGCCAGGACTAAAAAGATTATAAGTTAGTTTGGTATTGGTACATGTACTACCTTGTTGTCCGCAAGTTGGTATTGTTGTTAACGGTCTTTTGGTATGAACTTGGCATTTTCTTCCAACCATCATGCCGAGGGTCGACGTGGATATAAAGCTGAATCATTTGTTTCAAAATGAATTTTTAGGCACCTGATTTTTATTTGATGGGTAGCATAAGCACCTGCCGTTCGAATACCCAGTTCTCCAAATTTTTTGAAACAAGTGCATGCACTTATTATCATGATGAAAGAACAATATACCTTTTGGATCCCAGTTATCAGTCTGTACTTGCAGAATTCTCTCGTTTATCGAGCAGGTATATTGTTTTTTCAGGTCGAGCAAGTTTCAACTGGGTTGTAGACTGCCATGCTTGGTTTTGTTTTTAACAGGCCCGGCCCATGAAGAGAATGGGGCACAAAGATCCAGCAGGTATCTACTGGCCTCTGGCCCGCCAGCGTTAGTTATATTTTGTCTTAGAACATCCGCAGGCAATTTTTTTACTGAATTAAACACACAACCCAGTTCTATTTTCCTCTTGAAAAGCCTTGTCCTACTTCTGTTTTCTAATCTCTACCTATAGTTTTACTAGTTTATATACACGTATCATTATATTAAAAATACATAAAGTTCCCTTTTCATATTTACATCCTTATTTTTGTTGTTGTTTTCCCTCCCAGCATTGATTTTTTTACCACTGGTTTTCCCTTAAACCAACTCAAGTGTCCCACGTCTTATTTTCTTACAAAAACAAATTAATTTTGTTGGCAAATCAATAAGTTCTTAAAAAATAAATGTTTATCATTTTGGGATTACAACAGTTCAGACTCCATTGAAATATGAAAAATAAGGTTGAAATTTTTGACCGTGGTCCTGGGAAGAAAATGGGTTGTAATGAATTACTTAAGAATTATCAAATGGGCTGCCAATTATTGAAAAAATAACAAATGGGCTCTATGTTGTCTGCCACAGATTTGGAGGCTGACTTGTGGGCCTACTAAGTTCATGCATACGCAGGGTTTCTCAAAAAAGGAACTTAGTCAACAATCCACTCTACCAGCGTCAGATTGTTAGATGTCAATCTAACGGCAATCATGCTTCTTCAGTCTCTAATCTTCCTGCTCCAGCCGCCCAAACCAGCGCCGGCGGAACCACCTGCTCCCGCCTCCCATGGCCGCGTGTGCTGTCGGGCAGGCCTTACGACCCCACCATACTCGCATCCCTGGCCTGGCTATCCCTCTACTCACCCACACCTCGCTTAAATAATCCACAAACTTCATCCACATAGATTAGGTGCAAATCAGGATGTAATGTTCCATCACCTGTGAAAGGATTAGCTAGCAGTTTCTCTGTCATACCCGAAGGAATTTCAAAGTAAACATTTTCAGTAGGTTCAGTAGGTTGAGGAGCAAATCTTTGCTCTACTGGTCGGGGTGAAGATACCTCGAACAAGCCCCTCAAAGGATTATGTTCCATAGTAACAAGTGACAGTAAATTTCAGCACACTATATAAATTTTTCCATACCAAATTCCACCTACCAAAGGCGCTTCACTCCCCGGCAACGGCGCCAGAAAAGAGTCTTGATGACCCACAAGTGTAGGGGATCTATCGTAGCCTTTTCGATAAATAAGAGTGTCGAAACCAACGAGGAGCAGAAGGAAATGATAAGCATTTTTCAGTAAGGTATTCTC
The DNA here is from genome assembly GCF_056163025.1 of Triticum urartu. Taxonomy (NCBI): domain Eukaryota; kingdom Viridiplantae; phylum Streptophyta; class Magnoliopsida; order Poales; family Poaceae; genus Triticum; species Triticum urartu. The sequence continues at coordinate 365,314,470 of NC_141876.1, read as the reverse complement.
TACAAGCACTGAAATTATCGGTAACAGATAGTTTTGTGATAAGGCAATTTGTAACGAGTAGCAAGTAATAAAGGTAAATAAGGTGCAGAAAGATGGCCCAATCCTTTTTGTAGCAAAGGACAAGCCTGGACAAACTCTTATATGAAGGGAAGTGCTCCCAAGGACACATGGGAATTATCGTCAAGCTAGTTTTCATCATGTTCATATGATTCGCGTTCGGTACTTTGATAATTTGATATGTGGGTGGACCGGTGCTTTGGGTACTATCCTTACTTGGACAAGAATCCCACTTATGATTAACCCCCATTGCAAGAATACGCAACTACAACAGAAGTATTAAGGTAAACCTAACCATAGCATGAAACATATGGATCGAAATCAGCACCTTACGAAGCAACGCATAAACTTGGGTTTAAGCTTCTGTCACTCTATCAACCCATCATCTACTTATTACTTCCCAATGCCTCCCTCTAGGCCCAAACAATGGTGAAGTGTCATGTAGTCGATGTTCACATGACACCACTAGAGGGATGACAACATACATCTCATTAAAATATCGAACGAATACCAAATTCACATGACTACTTATAGCAAGACTTCTCCCATGTCCTCAGGAACAAACGTAACTACTCACAAAGCATATTCATGTTCATAATCAAAGAGGTATTAATATGCATAATGGATCTGAACATATGATCTTCCACCAAGTAAACCAACTAGCATCAACTACAAGGAGTAATCAACACTACTAGCAACTCACAGGTACCAATCTGAGGTTTGGATACAAAGATTGGATACAAGAGATGAACTAGGGTTTGAGATGAGATGGTGCTCGTGAAAATGTTGATGGAGATTGACCCCCTCCTGATGAGAGGATCATTGGTGATGACGACGGTGATGATTTCCCCCTCCCGAAGGGAAGTTTCCCCGGCAGAACAGCTCCGTCGGAGCCCTAGATTGGTTCCACCAAGGTTCCGCCTCGTGGCGGCGGAGTTTCGTCCCGTGAGCTTGCTTATGATTTTTTCCTCTATTAAAGACTCCATATAGCCAAAGATGGGCATCATAGGGCCACCAGGGAGCCCACGAGGCAGGGGGCGCATCCAGGGGGGTAGGGCGCGCCCCCCACCCTCGTGCACGGTGGGTGGCCCCCCCTCTGGTACTTCTTTCACCCAATATTTTTTATATATTCTGAAAATAATTCTAGTGGAGTTTCAGGACTTTTGGAGATGTGCAGAATAGGTCTCTAATATTTTCTCCTTTTCTAGCCCAGAATTCCAGCTGCCGGCATTCCCCTTCTTCATGTAAACCTTGTAAAATAAGAGAGAATAGGCATAAGTATTGTGACATAATGTGTAATAACAGCCCATAATGCAATAAATATCGATATAAAAGCATGATGCAGAATGGATGTATCAACTCCCCAAACCTTAGACCTCGCTTGTCCTCAAGGGAAAGCTGAAATCGAAAAATATGTCCACATGTTTAGAGATAGAGGTGTCAATAAAATAAAATACGGACATGAGGGCATCATGATCATTCTTAGAACAGCAACACATATATATATTGTCATATGATCTCTTATGATAAAGTAACAATTCATTCACATACTCAAGTATGAATCAGAAACTTCATTGAAAACTAACAAACTATAATCTCAGTCATTGAAGCAATTGCAATTTATCATAACATAGGAAAGAGTCAATATAAGAGCTTCTCAGCAAGTCCACATGCTCAACCATCTTTTAGTCTTTCATAATTGCTAACACTCACGTGATATTTATGGTTATGAAGTTTTAATCGGACACAGATAAAGATAGGGGCTTATAATTTTTCCTCCCAACCTTTTAACTCAAGGGTAATGTCAACAATAATAGTTCATGCAAACCCACATCCAATTAGCCATATATATCAGGATCTTTCCAACACATTGTGCTTGCCAAAGGATAAAATGTAAAAAGGAAAGGTGAAGATCACCATGAATCTTTGCATGAAGTATAAGACAAGAATAAAAGATAGGCCCTTCGTAGAGGGAAGCAAAGGTTGTCATGTGCTTTTATGGTTGGATGCACGAAATCTTAATGCAAAAGAACGTCACTTTATATTGCCACTTGTGATATGGACCTTTATTATGCAGCCCGTCGCTTTTATTTCTTCCACATCACAAGATCGTATAAAGCTTATTTTCTCCACACTAATAAGTCATACATATTTAGAGAGCAATTCTTATTGCTTGCAACGATGACAACTTACTTGATGGATCTTACTCAATCCATAGGTAGATATGGTGGACACTCATGGTAAGACTGGTTTTAGGGATATTTGGAAGCACAAGTAGTATCTCTACTTGGTGCAAAGAAATTGGCTAGCAAGAGAGGGAAAGGCAAGCTCAACATGTTGGATGATCCATGACAATATAATTTATCTCAGATGTAAGAAAACATAACCCATTACGTTGTCTTCCTTGTCCAACATCAACTCTTTAGCAAGTCATATTTTAATGAGTGCTCACAATCATAAAATATGTCCAAGATAGTATATTTATATGTGAAAACCTCTCTTTCCTTATTACTTCCTATTAATTGCAACGATGACCAAAACTATGTTTGGCAACTCTCAACAACTTTTATTCATCATACTCTTTATATGTGAGCCCATTACTCTCCATAAGACCCACATGATCCCTTTATTTATTTTTATTTCTTCTCTTTTATTCTATTCCCTCAAGATCTTAGCAAAATAATCAAGCCCTTGACTCAACACTAATCTTTATTATATATAGCTCACGGACTCGATTACATAGAAGGATCATAAAGCAAAACTCACAACTAGATCATACTAAAACTTTATTCTACTAGATCAAGATATTATCAAAAGGATCAAACTTAGAAAAGCGGTAAAGGTAAAAGTGTGATGGTGATATGATACCGGGGCACTCCCCCAAGCTTGGTAGTTGCCAAGGGGAGTGCCCATACCCATGTGTTTATGTTTCTTTCCTCGGAGGTGGTGATGAAGGAGTTGTTGATGGCGTGCGCTTCTTCCTTAATTTGCGCTTGAGGACAGAATTCTGCTCCTTTAGGTCTTCGATCTCCCGCTCAAGGCTTAGTACCTTTTTGCATAGTTCTTGCTTGTTCTCCTGCAAGAGACAAAAAAGGGATAAACTCGATCTTAGGTTTCTTTACTCTATTGGGGAGGCTTGACTTTTTGAACTACACATGCATGTCCCCAGGTTGAGGTAATGGGACTTCATCTTCATCTGAGCTCGTCTCCTCCTTTCCCTTAGGCTCATAGTCTTCCTCTTCCTCTGTGGTCCAACCACAATGCTCCAAGTCCCCGTAGACCTTATGATCTGCAAGGTAATCAGCAACATAGCTTACTCCCTCTGAATCTTGGGATGAAATATTGCTCTAATCTGCAGCAGAAACAGCTCGAAACAAAAACAGAGGATATTTGTGTGATACGTTGGTCAAAACCTTCGGGAGGTATATAATAAATTTTTACCGACCAAAATAAGTATCATGCAAGAAAATGGAGTCCGGAGAGCACACGAGGTGCCCACGAGACAGGGGGCGCGCCCTCCACCCTCATGGAAGCCTCGTGTCCTTTCCGGTCTACTTCTTATTTTCCTATTTTCTTAAATATTCCAAAACGGACAAAAATTGCCATTAGAACTGTTTTGGAGTCGGTTTACTTACCGTACCACGTACCTATTCCTTTTCGGAGTCTGAAACATTCTGGAAAGTGTCCCTTATGTATTCCTCTGGGGTTACGGTTTTAATAACATTAGTTTCAACATTTATAGGATTACCTGAGATATAATGTTTGATTCTTTGACTGTTCACCACCCTCGGATCTGTGCCTTCGAATTGTTGATTTTTATGGCACCTGAACGGCAGACCTCCTCGATGATGTAAGGACCTTCCCATTTAGAGAGGAGTTTGCCTACAAAAAAACTTAAACAAGAGTTGTATAACAATACATAATCACCTACATTAAACTCGCGTTTTTGTATCCTTTTGTCATGCCATATTTTAACTTTTTCTTTAAACAGATTGGCATTCTCATAAGCCTGGGTTCTTCATTCATCAAGTGAGCTAATGTCAAAAAGTCTCTTCTCACCGGCAAGTTTGAACTCATAGTTGAGCTCTTTAATAGCCCAATATGCCTTATGTTCTAATTCAAGAGGTAAGTGACATGCTTTACCATAAACCATTTTATATGGAGACATACCCATAGGATTTTTATATGCAGTTATGTAGGCCCATAATGCATCATCAAGTTTCTTGGACCAATTATTTCAAGATCTATTAACAGTCTTTTGCAAAATTAATTTAAGCTCTCTATTGCTATGTTCTACTTGACCACTAGACTATGGATGATATGGAGATGCAATTCTATGATTAACATCATACTTAGCAAGCATTTTACGAAAAGCACCATGAATGAAATGTGAACCTCCATCAGTCATTAAATATCTAGGGACTCCAAACCGCGGAAAAATAACTTCTTTAAGCATATTAATAGAGGTGTTATGATCAGCACTACTAGTTGGAATAGCTTCTACCCACTTAGTAACGTAATCAGCAGCAACTAAAATATGGGTATACCCATTAGAGGAAGGAAAAGGTCCCATATAATCAAAGCCCCAAACATCAAATGGTCCAATAACAAGTGAATAATTCATAGGCATTTCTTGACGTCTACAAATATTACCAATTCTTTGACATTCATCACAAGACAAGACAAACGTATGGGCATCCTTGAAGAGAGTAGGCCAATAAAAATCGGATTGCAATACCTTATGTGCAGTTCTATCTCTTGCATGGTGTCCTCCATAAGCCTCGGAGTGGCACTTGCGTAGGATTTGTTCCTGTTCATGCTTAGGTACACAACGTCTAATAACACCATCTACTCCTTCTTTATAAAGATGTGGGTCATCCCAGAAGTAGTGTCTTAAGTCATAGAAGAACTTTTTCTTTTGCTCGTATGTAAAACTAGGTGGTATAAATTTAGCAAAAATATAATTAGCATAATCAGCATACCATGGAGCAGTATGAGAAGCATTTATGATAGCTAGTTGTTCATCAGGGAAGCTATCATCAATAGGTAGTGGGTCATCAAGAACATGCTCTAACCTAGAAAAGTTATCTACAACGGGGTTCTCAGCTCCCTTTCTATCAATAATTTGCAAATCAAATTCTTGTAGCAAGAGAACCCATCTAATAAGTCTAGGTTTAGCATCTTTCTTTTCAATAAGATATTAATAGCAGCATGATCAGTATGAACAGTTACTTTAGAATCAACAATATAAGGTCTGAACTTATCACAAGCAAATACAACTACCAACAATTCTTTTTCAGTAGTAGCATAATTTCTATGGGCACTGTCTAGAGTTTTACTAGCATATTGGATAACATTTAATTTCTTATCAACTCTTTGTCCTAGAACAGCCCCTACAGCATAATCACTAGCATCACACATGATTTCAAAGGGTAAATTCCAATCAGGAGGTTGAACAATAGGTGCAGAAACCAAGGCTTTCTTAAGAATTTCAAATGCTTCTACACAATCATCATCAAAGAAAAAAGGAACATCTTTTTGTAAGAGATTAGTTAGAGGCCGAGAAATTTTAGAAAAGTCCTTAATGAACCTTCTATAAATACCGGCATGACCAAGGAAACTTCTTATACCTTTAATGTCCTTGGGACACGGCATCTTTTCAATAGCATCAACCTTAGCTTTATCAACTTCAATACCTCTTTCAGAAATTTTATGCCCCAAGACAATACCTTCATTAACCATAAAGTGGCACTTCTCCCAATTCAAGACAAGATTAGTTTCTTCACATCTCTGCAAAACTCGATCAAGGTTGCTTAAGCAATCATCAAAAGAAGTTTCGTAAACGGAGAAATCATCCATGAATACATCAACTATCTTTTCACAAAAGTCAGAGAATATAGCAGTCATACATCTTTGAAAAGTAGCAGGTGCATTACATAAACCAAAAGGCATACGTCTATAAGCAAAGGTACCGAAAGGACAAGTAAAAGTTATCTTTTCTTGATCCTCTTTTGACACAGGTATTTGAGAGAAACCAGAATAACCATCTAGAAAGCAAAAATGTGTGTGCTTGGATAATCTTTCTAGCATTTGATCAATAAAAGGTAAAGGGTAATGATCCTTTTTAGTAGCTTTATTTAATTTGTGGAAATCAATTACCATTCTATAACCTGTAACAATTCTTTGTGGGATGAATTCATCTTTATCATTAGGAACAACAGTAATACCTCCCTTCTTAGGGACACAATGGACAGGACTTACCCACTGACTATCAACAACGGGATAAATTATACCTGCCTCAAGAAGCTTTAGTATTCTTTTCTTACCACTTCTTTCATCTTAGGATTTAACCGTCGTTGGTGATCAACAACTGGTTTAGCGTCTTTCTCCAATTTTATTTTGTGCTGGCACAAAGTGGGAATAATGCCCTTAAGATCATCTAGAGTATAACCAATAGCAGCACGATGCTTCTTCAGAGTTTTCAATAATTTCTTTTCTTCATGCTCTGAAAGGTTAGCACTAATAATAACAGGATATATCTCTTTCTCATCAAGATAAGCATATTTGAGAGTATGAGGTAAAGGTTTAAGCTCAAACACGGGATCACCCTTAGGTGGAGGGGGGACCCTAGGATTTCAAAACAGGCAAGTTGTGTTTCAAAATAGGCCCCTATTTAAAGAATACTTCATCTATTTCCCTTCTTTCATTCATAAACATATCATTTTCATGGTCTAGCAAATATTCTTCTAAAGGATCAATAGGAGGCATGGCAATAGAAGCAAGACCAATAATTTAATCTTTACTAGGCAATTCTTTATCATGGGGTTGTCTACGAAATTTAGCAAAATTAAACTCATGCGACATATCCCCTAAACCAACAGAAACAATATCCTTATTGCAGTCTATCTTAGCATTAACAGTATTCAAGAAGGGTCTACCAAATATAATGGGACAAAAGTCATCTTGTGGGCAACCAAGAACAAGAAAATCAGCAGGATATTTAACTTTCCCACACAAGACTTCAACATCTCTAACAATCCCAGCTGGTGAAATAGTATCTCTATTGGCTGATATGTCTCCAATGTATCTATAATTTTTGATTGCTCCATGCTATATTATCTACTGTTTTGGACATTATTGGGCTTTATTTTCCACTTTTATATTATTTTTGGGACTAACCTATTAACCGGAGGGCCAGCCCAGAATTGCTGCTTTTTGCCTATTTTAGGGTTTCGAAGAAAAGGAATATCAAACGGAGTCCAAATGGAATGAAACCTTCGGGAACGTGATTTTCTCAACGAACAAGACCGAGGAGACTTGGACCCTACGTCAAGACACAAAAGAGGAGGCCACGAGGTAGGGGGCACGCCTACCCCCCCCAGGCGCGCCCTCCACCCTCGTGGGCCCCCTGTTGCTCCACCGACGTACTCCTTCCTCCTATATATACCTACGTACCCCCAAACGATCAGATACGAAGCCAAAAACCTAATTCAACCACCGCAACTTTCTGTATCCACGAGATCCCATCTTGGAGCCTGTTTCGGAGCTCCGCCGAAGGGGGCATCGATCACGGAGGGCTTCTACATCAACACCATAGCCCCTCCGATGAAGTGTGAGTAGTTTACTTCAGACCTACGGGTCCATAGTTATTAGCTAGATGGCTTCTTCTCTCTTTTTGGATCTCAATACAATGTTCTCCCCCTCTCTTGTGGAGAACTATTCGATGTAATCTTCTTTTTGCGGTGTCTTTGTTGAGACCGATGAATTGTGGGTTTATGATCAAGTCTATCTATGAACAATATTTGAATCTTCTCTTAATTCTTTTATGTATGATTAGTTATCTTTGCAAGTCTCTTCAAATTATCATTTTGGTTTGGCCTACTAGATTGATCTTTCTTGCAATGGGAGAAGTGCTTAGCTTTGGGTTCAATCTTGCGGTGTCCTTTCCTAGTGACGGTAGGGGCAGCAAGGCACGTATTGTATTGTTGCCATCGAGGATAACAAGATGGTGTTTCATCATATTGCATGAGTTTATCCCTCTACATCATGTCATCTTGCTTAGAGCGTTACTCTGTTTTTAACTTAATACTCTAGATGCATGCTGGATAGCGGTCGATGAGTGTAGTAATAGTAGTAGATGCAGGCAGGAGTCGGTCTACTTGTCTCGGAAGTGATGCCTATATACATGATCATGCCTAGATATTCTCATAACTATGCTCAATTTTGTCAATTGCTCAATAGTAATTTGTTCACCCACCGTAGAATACTTATGTTCTCGAGAGAAGCCACTAGTGAACCCTATGGCCCCGGGGTCTATCTTTATCATATCAATCTCCTACTACTTAGTTATTTCCTTTGCTTTTTACTTTGCGTTTATTTTACTTTGCATCTTTATCACAAAAATACCAAAAATATTATCTTACCATATCTATCAGATCTCACTCTCGTAAGTGGCCGTGTAGGGATTGACAACCCCTATTCGCGTTGGTTGCGAGGATTTATTTGTTTTGTGCAGGTACGAGGGACTCGTGCGTAGCCTCCTACTGGATTGATACCTTGGTTCTCAAAAACTGAGGGAAATACTTATGCTACTTTGCTACATCATCCCTTCCTCTTCGGGGAAAACCAACGCAGTGCTCAAGAGGTAGCAAGAAGGATTTCTGGCGCCGTTGCCGGGGAGGTCTACACAAAAGACAACATACCAAGTACCCATCACATACACTTATCTCCCGCATTACATTATTTGCCATTTGCCTCTCGTTTTCCTCTCCCCCACTTCACCCTTGCCATTTTATTCGCCCTCTCTCTCTATATATATCCTCCAACTCTTTCTCTATTTGCCTCTTTTTGCCCGCTTGTTTTTTTTTTGCTTGTGTGTTAGTTTGCTTGCTTGCCTCAATGGCTCTACCTAAATTTGGTGATCTCCACCTTAAAAGGCTAGAAGAGATCGAAAGTAATGTCAGGAGTTTTATGGTTTTGCAATTTGAACATAATAGTTTCTTCAGAAACGAGCTTAAGGAACAGAAAAGCTTTATGAGTTTTATGAATAAAGAGCTTGATGATATGTCTAAAGAATTTGATGGTTTAAGATCCCAGATTGCTCGTCTTGAGAAATTGACTGCTAAAATTTCGGATAAGTAGGCCACCTTAGTTAATAGGATGGCCGCTAAACCGGATTCCTATGAAAATAATGATGACGGTCTAAAAGTTATTGATGTGTCCCTATTAAATCTTTGTTTTGGACTATGAATCTTGATAATGATGGGACTGAATATGATCCACCTTTACCTAGAAGGCGTTCCAAGAATTCTGAATTTTTTTTATCTTGATGCTAAAATTGATAAAAGTGGGATTGAAGAAATTAAAACCCTAGATGTTGCTAAACCAAATATTATGGATTTCAAGGAATTTAACTATGAAAATTGGTCTTTGATTGATTGTATTTCCTTGTTGCAATCCGCGCTAAATTCTCCTCATGCTTATAGTCAAAATAAAGCGTTTACTAAACATATCGTTGATGCCTTGATGCAATCTTATGAAGAAAAACTTGAACTGGAAGTTTCTATCCCTAGAAATCTTTATGATGAGTGGGAACCAACTATTAAAATTAAAATTAAAGATCATGAAGCTATGCTTTATGTGATTTGGGTGCTAGTGTTTCCACGATTCCAAAGACTTTGTGTGATTTGTTAGGTTTCCGTGATTTTGATGATTGCTCTTTAAACTTGCACCTTGCGGATTCCACTATTAAGAAACCTATGGGAAGAATTAATGATGCTATTATTGTTGCAAATAGGAATTATGTGCCCGTAGATTTTATTGTTCTTGACATAGATTGCAATCCTTCATGTCCTATTATTCTTGGTAGACCTTTCCTTACAACGATTGGTGCAATTATTGATATGAAGGAATGAAATATCAGATTCCAATTTCCATTAAGGAAGGGCATGGAACACTTTCCTAGAAAGAAAAGTAAATTACCTTATGAATCTATTATGAGAGCCACTTATGGATTGCCTACCAAAGATGGCAATACCTAGATCTATCCTTGCTTGTTATGCCTAGCTAGGGGCGTTAAACGATAGCGCTTGTTGGGAGGCAACCCAATTTTATTTTTATTCCTTGCTTTTTGCTCCTGTTTAGTAATAAATAATTTATCTAGCCTCTGTTTTTGTTGTGTTTTTTGTGTTTAATTAGTGTTTGTGCCAAGTAGAACCGTTGGGAAGACTTGGGGAAAGTCTTGTTACACTTGCTGTAAAAAACAGAAACTTTAGCGCTCACGAGAACTACTACCATTTTTATTTGGAAAGTGATATTTAGTTAATTCTTTTTGCAGATGATTAACAGATAAATGCCTCACGTCCAGCAATTTATTTTAGAATTGTTTGGGTTCCAGATCTTGCTCTAGCTACATATTACTACAGACTGTTCTGTTTTTGACAGATTCTGTTTTTTGTGTGTTGTTTGCTTATTTTGATAAATCTATGGCTAGTAAAATAGTTTATAAACCATAGAGAAGTTGGAATACAGTAGGTATAACACCAATATAAATAAAGAATGAGTTCATTACAGTGCCTTGAAGTGGTCTTTTGTTTTCTTTCGCTAACGGAGCTCACGAGATTTTCTACTTTAAGTTTTGTGTTGTGAAGTTTTCAAGTTTTGGGTAAAGATTTGATGGATTATGGAACAAGGAGTGGAAAGAGCCTAAGCTTGGGGATGCCCCGAAAGGCATCCCCTGTTTCGTCTACTTCTATCGGTAACTTTACTTGGAGCTATATTTTTATTCGCCACATGATATGTGTTTTGCTTGGAGCGTCTTGTATGATTTGAGTCTTTACTTTTTAGTTTACAACAATCATCCTTGTTGTACACACCTTTTGAGAGAGCCATACAAGATTTGGAATTTGTTAGAATACTCTATGTGCTTCGCTTATATCTTTTGAGTTATATAGTTTTGCTCTAGTACTTCACTTATATCTTTTAGAGCACGGTGGTGGATTTGTTTTATAGAAACTATTGATCTCTCATGCTTCACTTAGATTATTTTGAGAGTCTTAAATAGCATGGTAATTTGCGTAAAATCCTAATATGCTTGGTATACAAGATTAATAATAAAACTTTCTTATGAGTGTGTTGAATACTATGAGAAGTTTGATGCTTGATAATTGTTTTGAGATATGAAGATGGTGATATGAAAGTTGTGCTAGTTGAGTAGTTGTGAATTTGAAGAATACTTGTGTTAAAGTTTGTGATTCATGTAGCATCCACGTATGGTGAACCGTTATGTGATGAAGTCGGAACATGATTTATTTTTTGATTGTCTTCCTTATGAGTGGCGGTCGGGGACGAGCGATGGTCTTTTCCTACCAATCTATCCCCCTAGGAGCATGCGCGTAATACTTTGCTTTGATAACTTGTAGATTTTTGCAATAAATATATGAGTTCTTTATGACTAATGTTGAGTCCATGGATTATACGCACTCTCACCCTTCCACCTTTGCTAGCCTCTCTAATACCGCGCACCTTTCGCCAGTATTATACACCCACCATATACCTTCCTCAAAACAGCCACCATGCCTACCTATTATGGCATTTCCATAGCCATTCCGAGATATATTGTCATGTAACTTTCCACCATTCCGTTTATTATGGCACACTCCATCATTGTCATATTGCTTAGCATGATCATGTAGTCGACATCGTATTTGTGGCAAAGCCACCATTCATAATTCTTTCATACATGTCACTCATGAGTCATTGCATATCCCAGTACACCACTGGAGGCATTCATATGGAGTCATATTTTGTTCTAAGTATCGAGTTGTAATTGTTGAGTTGTAAGAAAATAAAAGTGTGATGATCATCATTATTAGAGCATTGTCCCAGTGAGGAAAGGATGATGGAGACTATGATTCCCCCACAAGTCGGGATGTGACACCGGACGAAAAAAAGGCCAAAGAAGCCCAAATAAAAAAGAGGCCATAAAAAAGAGAAAAGGCCCAAATAAAAAAATGAGAGAAAAAGAGAGAAGGGGCAATGCTACTATCCTTTTACCACACTTGTGCTTCAAAGTAGCACCATGATATTCATAATAGAGAGTCTCTCATTTCGTCACTTTCATATACTAGTGGGAAGTTTTCATTATAGAACTTGGCTTGTATATTCCAATGATGGGCTTCCTCAAAATGCCCTAGGTCTTCATGAGCAAGCAAGTTGGATGCACACCCACTTAGTTTCTTTTTGAGCTTTCATATACTTATAGCTCTAGTGCATCCGTTGCATGGCAATCCCTACTCACTCACATTGATATATATTGATGGGCATCTCCATAGCCCGTTAATATGCCTAGTTGATGTGAGACTATCTTCTCCCTTTTTGTTTTCTCCACAACCACCATTCTATTCCACCTATAAGTGCTATGTCCATGGCTCACGCTCATGTATTGCGTGAAGATTGAAAAAGTTAGAGAACACCAAAAGTATGAAACAATTGCTTGGCTTGTCATCGGGCTTGTGCATTATTTAAATATTTTGTGTGGTGAAGATGGAGCATAGCTAGACTATATGATTTTGTAGGGATAACTTTCTTTGGCCATGTTATTTTGAGAAGACATAATTGCTTTGTTAGTATGCTTGAAGTATTATTATTTTTATGTCAATATTAAAGTTTTGTCTTGAATCTTTCGGATCTGAATATTCATACCACAATTAAGAAGAATTACATTAAAATTATGCCAAGTAGCACTCCGCATCAAAAATTCTGTTTTTATCATTTACCTACTCAAGGACGAGCAGGAATTAAGCTTGGGGATGCTTGATACGTCTCCAACATATCTATAATTTTCTGATTGCTCCATGTTATATTATCTACTATTTTGGACATTATTGGGCTTTACTTTCCAATTTTATATTATTTTTGGGACTAACCTATTAACCGGAGGTCCAACCCAGAATTGTTGTTTTTTGCCTATTTTAGGGTTTCGAAGAAAAGGAATATCAAACGGAGTCCAAACGGAATGAAACCTTCGGGGACGTGATTTTCTCAACGAACAAGACCCAGGAGACTTGGACCCTACGTCAAGACACAAAAGAGGAGGCCACGAGGTAGGGGGCGTGCCTACCCCCCCCCCCCCAGGCGCGCCCTCCACCCTCGTGGGCCCCATGTTGCTCCACCTACGTACTCCTTCCTCCTATATATACCTACATACCCCCAAACGATTAGATACAGAGCCAAAAACCTAATTCCACCGCCGCAACTTTCTGTATCCACGAGATCCCATCTTGGGGCCTTTTCCGGAGCTCCGCCCGGGGGGCATCGATCACGGAGGGCTTCTACATCAACACCATAGCCCCTCCGATGAAGTGTGAGTAGTTTACTTCAGACCTACGGGTCCATAGTTATTAGCTAGATGGCTTCTTCTCTCTTTTTGGATCTCAATACAATGTTCTCCCCCTCTCTTGTGGAGAACTATTCGATGTAATCTTCTTTTTGCGGTGTGTTTGTTGAGACCGATGAATTGTGGGTTTATGATCAAGTCTATCTATGAACAATATTTGAATCTTCTCTGAATTCTTTTATGTATGATTGGTTATCTTTGCAATTCTCTTCGAATTATCAGTTTGGTTTGGCCTACTAGATTGATCTTTATTGCAATGGGAAAAGTGCTTAGCTTTGGGTTCAATCTTGCGGTGTCCTTTCCTAGTGACAGTAGGGGCAGCAAGGCACGTATTGTCGATTTCTCAACAGTAATTTGTTCACCCACCGTAGAATACTTATGCTCTCGAGAGAAGCCACTAGTGAACCCTATGGCCCCCGGGTCTATCTTTATCATATCAATCTCCTACTACTTAGTTATTTCCTTTGCTTTTTACTTTGCGTTTATTTTACTTTGCATCTTTATCACAAAAATACCAAAAATATTATCTTACCATATCTATCAGATCTCACTCTCGTAAGTGGCCGTGTAGGGATTGACAACCCCTATTCGCGTTGGTTGCGAGGATTTATTTGTTTTGTGCAGGTACGAGGGACTCGCGCGTAGCCTCCTACTGGATTGATACCTTGGTTCTCAAAAACTGAGGGAAATACTTATGCTACTTTGCTACATCATCCCTTCCTCTTTGGGGAAAACCAACGCAGTGCTCAAGAGGTAGCATTGGGAAGCTTAATTGTAACATCTATCTCTTCTATCTCAGCAGGTGCAATATCATGCATAATTTCTTAGTATAAGGAATGAGGTATTGCACTTGCACTAGCACCCATATCACATAAGCCATGATAGAAATGATCTCCTATTTTAACAGAAATAACAGGCATGCCTACAACAGGTCTATGTTTATTTTTAGTATCAGGTCTAGCAATTCTAGTAGATTCATTGCAGAAGTAAATAACATGCCCATCAATGTTATCCTCCAAGAGATCTTTAACCATGGCAACACTAGGTTCAACCTTAATTTGCTCAGGGGGTTTGGGTGTCTTAATATTACTTTTGTTGAGCACAGTTGAAGCTTTAGCATGATCCTTTATTCTAACAGGGAAAGGTGGTTTCTCAATATAAGCAGTAGGAACAACAGGATCATTATAAGTGATAGTCTTTTCTTCAACTTTAATAGGTGCAACTAATTTTACTTCAATGGGAGGATTATATTTTAACCACTTCTCCTTAGGGAGATCAACATGAGTAGCAAAGGATTCACAGAAAGAAGCTACTATCTCAGAGTCAAATCCATATTTAGTGCCAAATTCACGAAAAGCATCGGTATCCATAAAAGATTTAACACAATCAAACTTAGGTCTTATACCTGAATCCTTAACTTCGTCGAGGTCCCAATCTTAAGAGTCGCGTTTAATTCTATCCAATAAATCCCATTTGAATTCAATAGTCTTCATCATAAAAGATCCAGTACAAGAAGTATCGAGCATGGAGCGATTACTGAGAGAAACCCAAGCATAAAATTTTTGAATAATCATTTATTTTGAGAGCTTGATGACCCACAAGTATAGGGGATCTATCGTAGTCCTTTCGATAAGTAAGAGTGTCGAACCCAACAAGGAGCAGAAGGAAATGATAAGCGGTTTTCAGCAAGGTATTCTCTGCAAGCATTGAAATTATAGGTGACAGATAGTTTTGTGATAAGATAATTTGTAACGAGCAACAAGTAACAAAAGTAAATAAAGTGCAGAACGGTGGCCCAATCCTTTTTGTAGCAAAGGACAAGCTGGGACAAATTCTTATATAGAGAAAAACGCTCCCGAGGACACATGGGAATTATCGTCAAGCTAGTTTTCATCACGTTCACATGATTCGCGTTTGGTACTTTGATAATTTGGTATGTGGGTGGTCCGGTGCTTGGGTACTGCCCTTACTTGGACAAGCATCCCACTTATGATTAACCTCTATTGCAAGCATTCGCAATTACAACAAAAAGTATTAAGGTAAACCTAACCATAGCACGAAACATATGGATCCAAATCAGCCCCTTATGAAGCAACGCATAAACTAGGGTTTAAGCTTTTGTCACTCTAGCAACCCATCATCTACTTATTACTTCCCAATACCTTCCTCTAGGCCCAAATAATGGTGAAGTGTCATGTAGTCGACGTTCACATAACACCACTGGAGGAGAGACAACATACATCTCATCAAAATATCAAACGAATACCAAATTCACATGACTACTAATAGTAAGACTTCTCCCATGTCCTCAGGAACAAACATAACTACTCGCAAAACATATTCATGTTCATAATCAGAGGGGTATTAATATGCATACAGGATCTGAACATATGATCTTCCACCAAATAAACAAACTAGCATCAACTATAAGGAGTAATTAACACTACTAGCAACCCACAGGTACCAATCCCAGACTTAGAGACAAGAATTGGATACAAGAGATGAACTAGGGTTTGAGAGGAGATGGTGCTGGTGAAGATGTTGATGGAGATTGACCCCCTCCTGATGAGAGGATCGTTGGTGATGACGATGGCGATGATTTCCCCCTCCCGGAGGGAAGTATCCCCGGTAGAACAGCTCCGCCAGAGCCCTAGATTGATTCCGCCAAGGTCCCGCCTCGTGGAGGCGGAGTCTCGTCCGGAAAGCTTGCTTATGATTTTTCCTCAATGAAAGACTCCATATAGCAGAAGATGGGCATCGGAGGGCCACCAGGGGGCCCACAAGGCAGGGGCGCGCCTAGGGGGTAGGGCGTGCCCCCCACCCTCGTGGGCAGGGTGTGGCCCCCCTCCGGAACTTCTTGCGCTCGGTATTTTTTATATATTCTAAAAATGACTTCCGTGAAGTTTCAGGACTTTTGGAGCTGTGCAGAATAGGTCTCTAATATTTGCTCCTTTTCCAGCCCAGAATCCCAGCTACCGGCATTCTCCCTCTTTATGTAAACCTTGTAAAATAAGAGAGAATAGGCATAAGTATTGTGACATAATGTGTAATAACATCCCGTAATGCAATAAATATCGATATAAAAGCATGATGCAAAATGGACGTATCAACTCCCCCAAGCTTAGACCTCGCTTGTCCTCAAGCGAAAGCCGAAATCGAAAAATATGTCCACATGTTTAGAAATAGAGGTATCGATAAAAATAAAATATGGACATGAGGGCATCATGATCATTCTTAGAATAGCAACTTATATAATTCTTGTCATATGATCTCTTATGCTAGAGTAACAATTAAATCACAATTTCAAGTATGAATCATAAACTTCATTGAAAACTAACAAACTATAATCTCAGTCATTGGAGCAATTGCAATTTATCATAACATAGGAAAGAGTCAATATAAGAGCTTTTCAGCAAGTTCACATAGTCAACTATCATATAGTCTTTCACAATTGCTAACACTCATGCAATACTTATGGGTATGGAGTTTTAATCGGACACAGAGAAACATAGGGGCTTATAGTTTTGCCTTCCAACGTTTTACCTCAAGGGTAATGTCAACAATAATAGTTCATGAAAACTCACATCCAATTAGCCATATATACCAGGATCTTTCCAACATGTTGTGCTTGCCAAAAGATAAAATTTAAAAAGGAAGGGTGAAGATCACCATGACTCTTATGCAAGGTAGGAGATAAAAGTAAAAGATAGGCCCTTCACAGAGGGAAGCAAAGGTTGTCATGCGCTTTTATGGTTGGATGCACAAAATCTTAATGCGAAAGAACGTCACTATATATTGCCACTTGTGATATGGACCTTTATTATGCAGTCTGTCGCTTTTATTTCTTCCATATCACACGATCGTATAAAGCTTATTTTCTCCCACACTAATAAGTCATACATATTTAGAGAGCTATTTTTGTTGCTTGCACTGATGACAACTTACTTGGAGGATCTTACTCAATCCATAGGTAGGTATGGTGGACTCTCATGGCAAAACTAGTTTAAGGGTGGTTGGAAGCACAAGTAGTATCTCTACTTGGTGCAAAGAATTTGGATAGCATGAGAGGGAAAGGCAAGCTCAATCATGTTGGATGATCCATGAAAATATAATTTATCTCAGATGTAAGAAAACATAACCCATTATGTTGTCTTCCTTGTCCAACGTCAACTCTTTAGCATGTTATATTTTAATGAGTGCTCACAATCATAAAAGATGTCCAAGATAGTATATTTATATGTGAAGACCACTCTTTCTTTATTACTTCCTATTAATTGCAACGATGACCAAAACTATGTTTGTCAACTCTCGACAACTTTTATTCATCATACTCTTTCTATGTGACCTCATTACTCTCCATAGGATCCATATGATCTCTTTAATTTCTCTTTATTCTTTTCTCTTTTCTTTTATTCACTCAAGATTATGGCAAAATAATCAAGCCCTTGACTCAACACTAATCTTTATTATAAATAACTCACGGACTCGATTACATAGAAGGATCATAAAGCAAAACTCACAACTAGATCATACTAAAACTTTATGCTACTAGATCAAGATATTATCAAAAGGATCGAACTAAGAAAAGCGGTAAAGATAAAAGTGATGGTGATACGATACCGGGGCACTCCCCCAAGCTTGGCAGTTGCCAAGGGGAGTGCCCATACCCAATGCTCAGTCCCTTAGGTCATCGATCTCCTGCTCCAGGCTCAGTATCTTTTTGCATAGTTCCTGCTTGTTTTCCTACAAGAGGCGTAAAGGGATAAACTCGATCTTAGGTTTCTTTACTCTATCAGGGAGGCTTGTCTTTTTGAACTCCACATGCACGTCCCCAGGTTGAGGTAATGGGACTTCATCTTCTTCTGAGCTCGTCTCCTCCCTTCCCTTGGGTTCATAGTCCTCTTCTTCTTCCGTAGTCTAACCACAATGATCCACATCCCCATAGACCTTAGGATCCGCAAGGTAATCAGCCACATAGCTTTCTCCTTCTGAATCCTGGGACGACATGTTGCTCTAATCTGCAGCGGGACAGCTTGAAACAAAGACAGGAGATATTTGCGTGATACAGGAGTCAAAACCTTCGGGAGATTATATAATGAATTTTTACCGACCAAAATACCTAACGTGTAAGAAAACGGAGTCCGAAGAGCACACGAGGTGCCCACGAGGTAGGGGCGCGCCCAGGGGGTAGGGCGCGCCCTCCACCCTCGTGGAGCCCTTGTGTCCTTCCTGGACTGCTTCTTATTTTTCTATTTTTCTAAATATTCCAAAACAGAAGAAAATTGCCATTAGAACTGTTTTGGAGTCGATTTACTTACCATACCAGATACCTATTCCTTTTCGGAGTCTGAAACGTTCCGGAAAGTGTCCCTTATGTATTCCTCCGGGGTTACGGTTTCAATAACATTGGTTTCAACATTTATAGGATTACCTGAGATATAATGTTTAATTCTTTGACCGTTCACCCCCTTCGGATTTGTGCCTTCGAAGTTGTTGATTTTTATGGCACCGGGACGATAGACCTCCTCGATAACGTAAGGACCTTCCCATTTAGAGAGACGTTTTCCTGCAAAAAACCTTAAATGAGAGTTGTGTAGCAATACATAATCACCTACATTAAACTCACGCTTTTGTATTCTTTTGTCATGCCATCTTTTAACTTTTTCTTTAAATAATTTGGCATTCTCATAGGCTTGGGTTCTCCATTCATCAAGTGAGCTAATGTCAAATAACCTCTTCTCACCGGCAACTTTGAAATCATAATTGAGTTCTTTAATAGCCCAATAAGCCTTATGTTCTAGTTCGAGAGGTAAGTGACATGCTTTTCCATATACCATTTTATACGGAGAGATACCCATAGGATTTTTATATGCAGTTCTATAGGCCCATAATGCATCATCAAGTTTCTTGAACCAATTCTTTCTAGATCTATTAACAGTCTTTTGCAAAATTAATTTGAGTTCTCTATTGCTCAATTCTACTTGACCACTAGACTGTGGGTGATAAGGAGATGCAATTCTATGATTAACATCATATTTAGCAAGCATTTTACGGAAAGCACCGTGAATAAAATGTGAACCACCATCAGTCATTAAATATCTAGGGACTGCAAACCTTGGAAAAATAACTTCTTTAAGCATCTTAATAGAGGTGTTATGATCAGCACTACTACTTGGAATAGCTTCTACCCACTTAGTAACGTAATCAACAGCAACTAAAATATGTGTATATCCATTAGAGGCAGGAAAAGGTCCCATATAATCAAAGCCCCAAACATCAAATGGTTCAATAACAAGTGAATAATTCATAGGCATTTCTTGATGTCTACTAATATTACCAATTCTTTGACATTCATCACAAGATACAACAAACTTACAGGCATCCTTGAAGAGAGTAGGCCAATAAAAACCGGATTGCAATACCTTATGTGCAGTTCTATCTCCAGTGTGGTGTCCTCCATAAGCTGCGGAGTGACACTTGCGTAGGATCTGTTCCTGTTCATGCTCAGGTACACAACTTCTAATAACACCATCTACTCCTTCTTTATAAATATGTGGGTCATCCCAAAAGTAATGTCTCAAATCATAGAAGAACCTTTTCTTTTGCTGGTATGTAAAGCTAGGTGGTATAAATTTAGCAACAATGTAATTAGCATAATCATCATACCATGGAGCAGTGTGAGAAGCATTTATGACATTTAATTGTTCATCGGGAAAGCTGTCATCAATAGGTAGTGGGCCATCAAGAACATTTTCTAACCTAGACAAGTTGTCTGCAACGAGGTTCTCAGCTCCCTTTCTATCAATAATATGTAAATCAAATTCTTGTAGAAAGAGAACCCATCTAATAAGTCTAGGTTTAGCATCTTTCTTTTCCATAAGATATTTAATAGCAGCATGATTTGTGTGAATAGTTACTTTAGAATCAACAATATAAGGTCTGAACTTATCACAAGCAAATACAACTGCTAAGAATTCTTTTTCAATTGTAGCATAATTTCTCTGAGCATTGTCTAGATTTTTACTAGCATATTGAATAACATTTAATTTCCTATCAACTCTTTGCCCTAGAACAGCACCGACAGCATAATCACTAGCATCACACATAATTTCAAAGGGTAAATTCCAATCAGGTGGCTGAACAATAGGTGCAGAGATTAATGCTTTCTTAAGTATTTCAAATGCTTCTACGCAATCATCATCAAAAACAAATGGTATATCTTTTTGTAATAAATTAGTCAGAGGCCGAGAAATTTTTGAGAAGTCCTTAGTGAACCTCCTATAAAAACCGGCGTGACCAAGGAAACTTCTTATACCTTTGATGTCCTTGGGACATGGCATCTTTTCAATAGCATCAACCTTAGCTTTATCAACTTCAATACCTCTTTCAGAAACTTTATGCCCCAAGACAATACCATCATTAACCATAAAGTGGCACTTCTCCCAATTCAGGACAAGGTTAGTTTCTTCACATCTCTGCAAAACTCGATCAAGGTTGCTTAAGCAATCATCAAAAGAGGATCCATAAACGGAGAAATCGTCCATGAAAACCTCACAAATCTTTTCACAGAAGTCAGAGAATATAGCCATCATGCATCTTTGGAAGGTAGTAGGTGCATTAGATAAACCAAAAGGCATACGTCTATAAGCAAAAGTACCAAACAGGCAAGTCAAAGTGGTCTTAGATTGATCATCGGCAGACACGGGTATTTGAGAGAAACCAGAATAACCATCTAGAAAGCAAAAATGTCTATGCTTGGATAATCTTTCTAGCATTTGATCAATAAAACGTAAGGGGTAATGATCCTTTTTAGTAGCCTATTTAATTTGCGGAAATCAATTACCATCCTATAACCTGTAATAATTCTTTGCAGAATCAATTCATCTTTATCATTAGGGACGACAGTAATACCTCCCTTTTTAGGGACACAATGGACAGGACTTACCCACTGACTATCAGCAACGGGATAAATTATACCTGCCCCAAGGAGCTTTAGTATTTCCTTTCTTACCACTTCTTTCATCTTAGGATTCAGACGTCGTTGGTGATCACGAACTGGTTTGGCATCTCTTTACAAATTTATTTTGTGTTGATATAGAGTGGGACTAATGCCCTTAGGATCATCGAGAGTATATCCAATAGCAGCACGGTGCTTCTTCAGAGTTTTCAATAATCTCTCTTCTTCATGCTCTGAAAGGTTAGCACTAATAATAACAGGATATATCTTTTTCTCATCAAGATAAGCATATTTAAGAGTATCATGTAACAGTTTGAGCTCAAACACGGGATCACCCTTGGGTGGAGGAGGATCCCCTAGGATTTCGACAGGCAAATTGTGTTTCAGGATGGGTTCCTGTTTAAAGAATACTTCATCTATTTCCCTTCTTTCATTCATAAACATGTCATTTTCATGGTCTAGCAAATATTGTTCTAAAGGATCACTAGGAGGCATGGCAATAGAAGCAAGACCAATAATTTCATCTTTACTAGGCAATTCCTCTTCACGGTGTTGTCTACGAAATTTAGAGAAATTAAACTCATGATACATATCACCTAAACCAATAGTAACAACATCCTTTTCGCAATCTATCTTAGCATTAACTGTGTTCAAGAAGGGTCTACCAAATATAATGGGACAAAAGCTATCTTGTGGGGAACCAAGAACAAGAAAATCAGCAGGATATTTAGTTTTCCCACACAAGACTTCAACATCTCTAACAATCCCAATTGGTGAAATAGTATCCCTATTGGCAAGTTTAATTGTGACATCAATATCTTCTATCTCAGCAGGTGCAATATCATGCATAATTTCTTTGTATAAGTCATGAGGTATAGCACTAGCACTAGCACCCATATCACATAAGCCATGATAAAAATTATCTCCTATTTTAACAGAAATAACAGGCATGCCTACCACGGGTCTATGTTTATCTTTAGCATAAGGTTTAGCAATTCTAGCAGTCTCATCAGAGAAATGAATAACATGCCCATCAATATTATCAGACAAGAGATCTTTAACAATAGAAATATTAGGTTCAACTTTAATTTGCTCAGGAGGTGTATGGGTTCTAATATTGCTTTTACAAACCACAGTTGAAGCTTTAGCATGATCTTTTATCCTAACAGGAAAAGGTGGTTTCTCAACATAAGCAGTAGGAACAATAGGATCATTATGAGTGACAGTCTTTTCTTCAACTTTAATAGGTGTAGGTACTTTTACTTCTATGGGAGGATGATATTTAAACCACTTCTCCTTAGGGAGATCAACATGAGTAGCAAAAGATTCACAGAAAGAAGCTACTATTTCAGAGTCAGGTACATATTTAGTGCTAAATTTACGGAAAACATCGGTATCCATAAAAGATTTAACACAATTAAACTTATGTGTCATACCTGACTTCTTACCTTCGTCGAGGTCCCAATCTTCAGAGTTTCGTTTAATTCTTTCCAATAAATCCCATTTGAATTCAAAAGTCTCCATCATAAAAGAGCCAGCACTAGAAGTATTGAGCATGGTGCGGTTGTTATGAGAAAGCCAAGCATATAAATTTTGAATAATCACTTATCTTGAGAGCTCATGATTGGGGCATGAATATAACATTGATTTAAGCCTCCCCCAAGCTTGAGCGATGCTTTATCCTTCGCGAGGCCAAAAATTATATATATAATTGCGATCATGATGGACAAGATGCATAGGATAAAACTTCTGATAAAATTCCAATTTCAATTGTTTGTAGTTCCATGATCCCATATCATCACATAGCCTATACCATGTCAATGCGTCTCCCTCCAAATATAAAGGGAAGACCTTCTTATTGATAACATCATCGGGCATACCTGCAAGCTTAAATAATCCACAAACTTCATCCACATATATTAGGTGCTCATCGGGATGTAATGTTCCATCTCCTGCAAAAGGTTTAGCTCGCAGTTTTTCTATCATGCCCGAAGGAATCTCAAAGTAGACATTTTATTTTCGGTAGGTTGAGGAGCAACTCTTTGCTCTACTAGTCGGGGTGAAGATACCCCGAACAAGCCCCTCAGAGGATTACTTTCCATAGCAACAAGTGACAGTAAATTTCAGCATAGTATATAAATTTTTCCTTACCAAATTCCACCTACCGAAGGCGCTTCACTCCCCAGCAACAGCGCCAGAAAAGAGTCTTCATGACCCACAAGTATAGGGATCTATCGTAGTCCTTTCGATAAGTAAGAGTGTCGAACCCAATGAGGAGCAGAAGGAAATGATAAGCGGTTTTCAGCAAGGTATTCTCTGCAAGCACTGAAATTATAGGTGATGGATAGTTTTGTGATAAGATAATTTGTAATGAGCAACAAGTAACAAAAGTAAATAAAGTGCATCAAGGTGGCCCAATCCTTTTTGTAGCAAAGGACAAGCCGGGACAAATTCTTATATAGAGAAAAGCGCTCACGAGAACACACGGGAATTATCGTCAAGCTAAGCTAGTTTTCATCACGTTCATATGATTCGCGTTCAGTACTTTGATAATTTGGTATGTGGGTGGACCGATGCTTGGGTACTGCCCTTACTTGGACAAGCATCCCACTTATGATTAACCTCTATTGCAAGCATCCACAACTACAACAAAAGTATTAAGGTAAACCTAACCATAGCATGAAACATATGGATCCAAATCAGCCCCTTATGAAGCAACGCATAAACTAGGGTTTAAGCTTCTGTCACTCTAGCAACCCATAATCTACTTATTACTTCCCAATGCCTTCCTCTAGGCCCAAATAATGGTGAAGTGTCATGTAGTCGACGTTCACATAACACCACTAGAGGAGAGACAACATACATCTCATCAAAATATCGAATGAATACCAAATTCACATGACTACTAATAGCAAGACTTCTCCCATGTCCTCAGGAACAAACGTAACTACTTACAAAGCATACTCATGTTCATAATCAGAGGGGTATTAATATGCATATAGGATCTGAACATATGATCTTCCACCAAATAAACCAACTAGCATCAACTACAAGGAGTAATTAACACTACTAGCAACCCATAGGTACCAATCCCAGACATAGAGACAAGAATTGGATACAAGAGATGAACTAGGGTTTGAGAGGAGATGGTGCTGGTGAAGATGTTGATGGAGACTGACCCCCTCCCGATGAGAGGATCGTTGGTGATGACGATGGCGATGATTTCCCCCTCCCGAAGGGAAGTGTCCCGGGCAGAACAGCTCCGCCAAAGCCCTAGATTGGTTCTGCCAAGGTTCCGCCTCGTGGCGGCGGAGTCTCGTCCCGAAAGCTTGCTTATGATTTTTTCCTCAAAGGAAGACTCCATATAAAAGAAGATGGGCATCGGAGGGCCACCAGGGGGCCCACGAGGCAGGGGGCACCTAGGGGGGTAGGGCGCGCCCCCCACCCTCGTGGGCAGGGTGTGGCCCCCCTCCGGAACTTCTTGCGCTCAGTATTTTTTAGATATTCTGAAAATGACTTCCGTGAAGTTTCAGGACTTTTGGAGCTATGCAGAATAGGTCTCTAATATTTGCTCCTTTTCCAGCCCAGAATCCCAGCTGCCGGCATTCTCCCTCTTTATGTAAACCTTGTAAAATAAGAGAGAATGGGCATAAGTATTGTGACATAATGTGTAATGAGAGCCCATAATGCAATAAATATCGATATAAAAGCATGATGCAAAATGGACGTATCAGAGCTCATGATTGGGGCATGAATATGACATTGAATTAAACCTCTCCCAAGCTTGAGAAATGCTTTCTCCTTCGCGAGGCCTAAAATTATATATATAATTACGATCATGATGAACAAGATGCATAGGATAAAACTTCTGATGAAATTCCAATTTCAATCGTTGGTAGTTCCATGATCCAATATCATCACATAGCCTCAACCATGTCAATGCATCTTCCTTCAAAGATAAAGGGAAGACCTTCTTCTTGATAACATCCTCGGGCATACCTACAAGCTTAAATAATCCACACACTTCATCCACATAGATTAGGTGCAAATCGGGATGTAATGTTCCATCACCTGTGAAAGGATTAGCTAGCAGTTTCTCTATCATACCCGAAGGAATTTCAAAGTAAACATTTTTAGTAGGTTCAGTAGGTTGAGGAGCAACTCTTTGCTCTACTGGTCGGGGTGAAGATACCCCGAACAAACCCCTCAAAGGATTATGTTCCATAGTAACAAGTGGCAGTAAATTTCAGCACACTATATAAATTTTTCCTTACCAAATTCCACCTACCAAAGGCGCTTCACTCCCCGGCAACGGCGCTCGAAAAGAGTATTGATGACCCATAAGTGTAGGGGATCTATCGTAGCCTTTTCGATAAGTAAGAGTGTCGAACCCAACGAGGAGCAGAAGGAAATGATAAGCAGTTTTCAGTAAGGTATTCTCTACAAGCACTGAAATTGTCGGTAACGGATAGTTTTGTGATAAGGTAATTTGTAACGAGTAGCAAGTAATAAAGGTAAATAAGGTGAAGCAAGATGGTCCAATCCTTTTTGTAGCAAAGGACAAGCCTGGACAAACTCTTATATGAAGGAAAGCGCTCCCGAGGACACATGGGAATTATCGTCAAGCTAGTTTTCATCACGTTCATATGACTCGCATTTGGTACTTAGATAATTTGATATGTGGGTGGACCGGTGCTTGGGTACTGTCCTTAGTTGGACAAGCATCCTACTTATGATTAACCCCCATTCCAAGAGTCCGCAACTACAATAGAAGTATTAAGGTAAACCTAACCATAGCATGAAACATATGGATCCAAATCAGCCCCTTACAAAGCAACGCATAAACTAGGGTTTAAGATTATGTCACTCTAGCAACCCATCATCTACTTATTACTTCCCAATGCTTCCCTCCAGGCCCAAACAATGGTGAATTGTCATGTAGTCGACGTTCACATGACACCACTAGAGGGATGACAACATACATCTCATCAAAATATCGAACGAATGCCAAATTCACATGACTACTTATAGCAAGACTTCTCCCATGTCCTCAGGAACAAACGTAACTACTCACAAAGCATATTCATGTTCATAATCAGAGAGGTATTAATATGCATAATGGATTTGAACATATGATCTTCCACCAAGTAAACCAACTAGCATCAACTGCAAGGAATAATCAACACTACTAGCAACCCACAGGTACCAATCTGAGGTTTGGATACAAAGATTGGATACAAGAGATGAACTAGGGTTTGAGATGAGATGGTGCTGGTGAAGATGTTGATGGAGATTGACCCCCTCCCGATGAGAGGATCATTGGTGATGACGATGGTGATGATTTCCCCCTCCCGTAGGGAAGTTTCCCTGGCAGAACAGCTCTGCCGGAGCCCTAGATTGGTTCCGCCAAGGTTCCGCCTCGTGGCGGCGGAGTTTTGTCCCGTGAGCTTTCTTATGATTTTTTTCCTCTATGAAAGACTCCATATAGCCAAATATGGGCATCAGAGGGCCACTAGTGGGCCTAGGAGGCAGGGGGCGCGCCCAGGGGGTAGGGCGCGTCCCCCACCCTCGTGGACGGTGGGTGGCCCCCCTCTGGTACTTCTTTCGCCCAATATTTTTTATATATTTTGAAAATAATTCCCGTGGAGTTCAGGACTTTTGGAGATGTGCAGAATAGGTCTCTAATATTGCTCCTTTTCCAGCCCAGAATTCCAGCTGCCGGCATTCCCCCTCTTCATGTAAACCTTGTAAAATAAGAGAGAATAGGCATAAGTATTGTGACATAATGTGTAATAACAGCCCATAATGCAATAAATATTGATATAAAAGCATGATGCAGAATGGACATATCAGTGCCTTCCCCAGCTCCGTGTTGTTCCCTTCGTAGGCCTCGTCGTCGTCCACTGCCCTGGTGCTCTCGGCGCAACGTGGTCAACGAATGACATCCATCGGAAGTGGATTGTACGTGGAGAGGCCGGTAGCTGGGTCCACAGCCGCACACAAGGAAATGCGTCCTTATTACACGCAAAATAATGATTCCTCCACCTGACATCTGGGACCCACCGGAAGGGCCTCCGTATTTCACGAAAAAAATGTTGCCCCCACTGACAGGTCAGACCCACCAGCTATATCTTCGCACGCAAGGAAGTGCATCCTTATTACGCACAAAAAATGAATACTCCCCTTGCTAGCTGGGACCCACCATATGGGAGGCTAACTTGTGGACCTCTAAGTTGATGCGGACGGAGGGCTTTGTCAACTTAGTCAACAAACGATTCTATCACCAGTGACTGTTGGATTGTTAACATCCAACGGTCGTCCTGCTTCTTCAACCTCTGATTTTCTTGCTCCAGCTGTCCAAACCACCACGTGCTCTTGCCTCCCGTGGCCGGTTGTGCTGCCATGGAGGCCTGTGACGCTCGGATAATTACGCTACAGTAAACTTCTACTAATGATGCCACGTCCCCACAATTACTGTTGCTAATCTCGCAAAGATTCAAATCCCGTTCGAATTCAAATTTAAAATAAAGTTAAACAATAAAATTTTTCAAACATTAAAACTAAAATGTTCTAAATGTGACAAATAAATTCATGAGTAATAATGTTGGAGAAACCAACATTTCATATAATATTTAAATGCACTAAAACAACCAAAACAGAGGGCATAATAATTAATTTAATGCCTTTTATAAAGTTACATTGATGTAACTAATTTAGTAGTGTGCCAAAATAATTGTGACAGTAGACTAAATAGTAATACTAATTTAGTTGCTCACTTCGTACTTTATAAAACAAAATTAAAAGAAACTTTAAGTGAAAACAGTAAAAGAAAAATTAAGAAAAACACAATACAAAAAAGAGAACACCTCCCCCCCCCCACGCTGGGCCAACCGGCCCGGCTACCTAACCAACTGGCCGGCCCAGTCACGGCCTATATGGCCTATCCCCCCCGAACCCTAACTCCACCTACCCCCACTCCTCCCGATCCCCTTCTCCCCCATGTTTCTTTCTCCCCGTATGAGCCAGACACTCCTGTCGCCGCCGCTCGTCACTGTCGAGTCCACCGCCCCATTTCTCTCGCCCTCCTTGACCAGGAGCTCTGTCGAGCTCCTTCACGTCGACCCCGCCCTCGAGATCAATGGGGAGAGCTCCACAGCGGCGACCCTGACCCCCCCTTCTTCAACCTCAGTCGTGGTGACACTCCATCCACCACCAGGCCTCCCCGAGCCCACTGCCTTTCCCTACAACCCCGTTGTGAGCTCCCTCCCGATTCCCCTCGATTCCTCCTCCGAACCAACGCGTATACTCGGGTGTGCTGTGGTAGAAGCCCCGCCACAGCCGCTTCGGACTCGCCCCCAGACATGCTCATTGCGCCCGCGCCCGCGGTCGCGCTCCCCTACTCCTCCGGCCACACCCTCTGCCCGCCACACGCTTTCCCCGCCTCACTGCTACTTGCGCGTTGCCTGTCGCCGCTGTTGCTGCTTCTGCTAAGTGCGGTTGCCGCTGCTAGTACTCCTCCTGCTGCCGTGGCCCTGCAGACTAGCGCTCCCCCGGGGCCACCCCTGCTAGTGCTCCTGGCCGTCCTGACACCCGCCTGCAGCTCGTGTACGCCCTGCATCGCATCCACTCGCGCCTGGCCGCATCGTCCACGCACCCTGCTGCATCCCCGCGTGCACGCCACCCTCACATGGCCGTGCTGCCACCGTGCCAGCCCCTGCCGGCCGCGTTTCCCCTCCCTGCTGGCCTCACGGGTCGCCGCCCAGCAATCCCCACCGCGCCGCAACCCCGCGACCTGCCGCACGCCCCTAGCCTCTGCCCGCGCCGCTGGGCACTTCCCTGCGCACCTGCTGCGCCACCCGCCCGTGCACCTCCTCCTGCCCTGTCGTGCTCGTCTCCTGGCTAGGCTGTGGCCACCATCCCCGCCCGGGGTCGTGCCCTTTCCCCCTGGCTGGAGTCCGCTCCCCTGGTGGCCACGGGCGCACGCCCACACCCACTCCCAGCGTCCGTTTGGCCCCTAGGGCCAATGACATGTGGGGCCCGGCCCCAGAACATTTTTTTAATAAATAAATAAATATTAATTATTTAAAGAATTAATTAAGTTAATTAATCATAATTAGATTAATCTAATCACTAATTAACCTAATTAGCTATTAGTTAATTAATCAATCATTGACAGCCGGGACCCACACGTCAGTTGACTAAGTCAAAACCCTGTTGACATGACGTCAGCAGCACTATTCTGGATAATGTTGATTTAAAATAATTAAATAAATGCTAAAAATGATTTAAATATTTTAAAATTAATATAAAATAAACCGTAGCTCGGATGGAAAAACTTTGTACATGAAAGTTGCTCAGAATGACGAGACAAATCTAAATACGCAGTCCGTTCGTCTGCCACACATCCCTAGCATAGCGAACACGCAACTTTCCCCTCCGATTCTTCTGTCTGAAAACGCAAAACACCCGGAATATTTTCCCGGATGTTTCCCCCCTTCACCGGTATCACCTCATACCGCGTTAGGGCACACCTAGCACCGCTACTTGTCATGCATCTGTTTGCATTTTATTCATTGTTTCTTCCCCCTCTTCTCTTCGGAAGACTACGATACTGACGCCGCTGCTGGTGCCCCGGCCGACTACGTTGTTGACGACCCCTACTTGCCAGAGCAACCAGGCAAGCCCCCCCCCTTGATCACTAGATATCGCCTACTCTTCTCCCTACTGCTTGCATTAGAGTAGTGTGCTCCCTCTTGAGCACTGCGTTGGATTTCCCCGAAGAGGAGAGGATGATGTAGCAAAGTAGCGTAAGTATTTCCCTTAGTTTTTGAGAACCAAGGTATCAATCCAGTAGGAGGCTACGCACGAGTCCCTCGTACCTACACAAAAAAATAGCTCAATGCAACCAACGCGCTTAGGGGTTGTCACTCCCTTCACGGTCACTTACGAAAGTGAGATCTGATAGAGATGATAAATAATATTTTTTTGGTATTTTTGGTATAGAGATGCAAAGTAAAAGCAAAGCAATAATAAAGTGATGAAGATTGATATGATGAGAAAGAGACCCGGGGGGCATAGGTTTCACTAGTGGCTTCTCTCAAGAGCATAAGTATTCTACGGTGGGTGAACAAATTACTGTTGAGCAATTGACAGAATTGAGCATAGTTATGAGAATATCTAGGTATGATCATGTATATAGGCATCACGTCTGAGACAAGTAGACCGACTCCTGCCTGCATCTACTACTATTACTCCACTCATCGACCGCTATCCAGCATGCATCTAGAGTATTAAGTTAAAAGCAGAGTAACGCCTTAAACAAGATGACATGATGTGGAGGGATAGTTTCATGCAATATGATAAAAACCCATCTTGTTATCCTCAATGGCAACAATACAATACGTGCCTTGCTGCCCCTTCTATCACTGGGAAAGGACACCGCAAGATCGAACCCAAAGCTAAGCACTTCTCCCATGGCAAGAACAACCAATCTAGTAGGCCAAACCAAACTGATAATTCGAAGAGACTTGCAAAGATAACCAATCATACATAAAAGAATTCAGAGAAGATTCAAATATTATTCATAGATAGACTTGATCATAAACCCACAATTCATCAATCTCAACAAACACACCGCAAAAAGAAGATTACATCGAATAGATCTCCACAAGAGAGGGGGAGAACATTGTATTGAGATCCAAAAAGAGAGAAGAAGCCATCTAGCTACTAACTATGGACCCGTAGGTCTGAAATAAACTACTCACACTTCATCGGAGGGGCTTGGATGATGATGTAGAAGCCCTCCATGATCGATGCCCCCTCTGGCGGAGCTCCGGAACAGGCCCCAAGATGGGATCTCATGGATACACAAAGTTGCGGCAGTGGAATTAGGTTTTTGGCTCCGTCCCCGATCGTTTGGGGGTACGTATGTATATATAGGAGGAAGAAGTACGTCGATGGAGCTTCGAGGGGCCCACGAGGCAGGGGGCGCGCCCTCCACCCTCGTGACCGCCTCGTGGCTTTCTTAACGGAGGGTCCAAGTCTCCTGGATCTTATCTGATGAGAAAATCACGTTTCCGAAGGTTTCATTCCATTTGGATTCCGTTTGATATTCTGTTTCTCCGAAACACTGAAATAGGCAAAACACAACAATTCTGGGCTGGGCCTCCCGTTAATAGGTTAGTCCCAAAAATAATATAAAAGTGGAAAATAAAGCTCAATATAGTCCAAAAGAGTAGATAATATAGCATGGAGCAATCAAAAATTATAGATACGTTGGAGACGTATCAAGCATCCCCAAGCTTAATTCCTGCTCGTCCTCGAGTAGGTAAATGATAAAAACAGAATTTTTGATGCGGAGTGCTACTTGGCATAATTTTAATGTAAATCTTTTTAATTGTGGTATGAATATTCAGATCCGAAAGATTCAAGGTAAAAGTTCATATTGACATAAAAATGATAATACTTCAAGCATACTAACTAAGCAATTATGTCTTCTCAAAATAACATGGCCAAAGAAAGTTCATCCCTACAAAATCATATAGTTTAGTCATGTTTCATTTTCGTCACACAAGAATGCTCTCATCATGCACAACCCCGATGACAAGCCAAGCAATTGTTTCATACTTTAGTAACCTCAAACCTATAAACTTTCACGCAATATATGAGCGTGAGCCATGGACATAGCACTATGGGTGGAATAGAATATAATGAGGGGGGTGTGACGCCCTCGATTCAATCATACACTAATCATACACGCAAATGTGTACGATCAAGATCGAGGACTCACGGAAAGATATCACAACACAACTCTAGACACAAACAGGGGCCTCGAGGGCTCGAATACATAAGCTCGAAAACACAAGAGTCAGTGGAAGCAACAATATCTGAGTACAGACATAATTTAGACAAGTTTTGCCTTAAGAAGGCTAGCACAAAAGAAACATTGATCGAAAAGGCAAGGCCTCTTGCCTGGGAGCCTCCTAACTACTCCAAGTCGTCAGTGGCCGTCACGTAGTAGTAGGCACTCTCGGGGTAGCAGTAGTCATCAGTGGTGTCGTCTGGCTCCTGGGATCCATCATCTAGTCGCAACAAACGGGTATGGGGGAAAAGAGGTAGCAAAGCAGCCGTGAGTACTCATCCAAAGTACTCGCAAGACTTACATCAGATCTAAACTAAGTATGCATCTGTATCAAAGGAAATGGGTTTTATCTATGGACTAAACTGCAGAATGCCAGAAGGGAAGGGGAAAGCCTAGCCTATCGAAGACTAGCATCTTCTGGAATCCACCATCTTGCAGCAACAGGAGGGAATAGAGTAGCATAAAGTAAAGTAGTAGAAGTGTCATCAACCTCGGCCAGAGATCCTTTCTCGACTCCCTGCGAGAAAGCAATCCCAGAGCCATACTATCCAAGTGTCAATACATTCCAATTCTCATCACCATCCAGTTCTCATCACAAGTATCCAGTTCTAGTTGTATCGATCGGGATACAACTCCAAGTGTCCGTTACCGTAGGACATGCTATCGATAGATGTTTTGTTCCCTGCAGGGGTGCACCAACTTACCCACCACGCTCGATTAACTCCGGCCGGACACACTTTCCTGGGTCATGCCCGGCCTCGGCCAAACAATACGCCGCAACCCGACCTAGACTTAATAGAGAGGCCAGCATGCCGGACTAAACCTATGCCCCCAGGGGTCATGGGCCATCTCCCCGGGAACTCCTGCATGTTGCGTACGCGGCCGGTGAGCAGACCTAGCTACCTCCTTCAACAAGGCAGGAGCTTACGCAGTCCAACCCGGTGCGCGCCGCTCAGTCGTTGACGTCTATTAAGCTTCGGATGATGCATACGACGTAGAACGCCCATACTATGCCCACGTGATGGTTAGTGCTATCAGGCCAGAGGCCCCTCGGATCAAATATCCAAATCGTAGTGGATTAGGAGCACGCGGTAACGAGCAGAGACTCACGATCGATGTGACCCCGTCGCCCCGTCTCGAGTACTTGTGGCAAGGGCTAAGAATGCCCGGCCACGCCTCGTAGTTATCTCGCGGGCACCTTCTAGGTCAACCCGGCTCCACATTACTCGCTATTAAGCTCGTGCGGGTACCCCTCATGGTCGACCCGTCTTTAATAACATGGCTCAGTGCAAAGTCATAGTAACCATAGTAACTGTGTGTCTAACACCAAGGAGAAAACCCGATGAATCACCCCCGGTGAATTCCACTCGATGTTGTCATCAAGGTGAACGTAAGAGGATCCACCCTCGAGGTTCACATTTGATGGGTTGCACGACAGAGCCCTATCAGAAGTGGTTAAGGAGGAAATCACCCTCGATGACCTCGACCGTATAGCTACACTACGAAGATCTCATCGGGAGTGATGTAAGAGGTTCCACCCTCGGCCCTCGATGGTAACTCTGCAGAGTCGTACAACTAGGGGGGTGATGTGCGGTGTCGGGGCCTGGACGTCGATCACGTTGATCGAGTCATCGAACATAAAGTGGGGCAACTGGGACAAGGTGGGGGTCACTGATGGATCACTAACCAACCTATACTAAGCAGTTTAGGATAAGCAGGTAACAACAACAGGCTATGCATCAGAGTAGGATCATACAAAAAGCAGTAGCAGTTCTAATGCAAGCATGAGAGGGAAAGAAATGGGCGATATCGGAATTCTGGCAAGGAGGGTTTACTTGCCTTGTTGCTCTGGCAAGGAGGGGTCATCGTCGACGTAGTCGATCAGAGGGGAAACATCGATCTCGGGGTCTACCAGAGAGAAGAGGGGGAAGAAACAGTAAATATAAAGCAACATAGCACCACAAAGCATAACATGACAATAAGATGTGCCGGGTGTGACCTAACGTATGGCTACACAATAAAGGTGAAGGGGGAAAACAGCCGGGAATGTTTTCCTGGTTCCAGACCTGTGTCAGACAGATGATCGGAGGGGGGAAAGTTCCATGTTTAGATAGCTAGAGGCATCTGACAGGTATGTGGGTAGTGTATTCGGGTTTGTCTCGTCGTTCTAAGCAACTTTCATATATAAAGTTTTTTGATCCGAGCTACGGTTAATTTTCTATGAATTTTCAAATTTTAAACAATATTCTAAAGGTACTCTTAATTCGAAAATAAAGATTAAAATGCTAGGTGCACCCAGATCTGTGTACACAGAAGTGCACCAGAGGATGACATGTGGGGTCAGTGAGCAGAGTTGACCCAGTCAATATTTGACTAGTCAACAGATGAACAGTGCAAGTGGGTCCCATGTGTCATTGTCTTAGGTAAACCTAATTTATTTTAACACTTTAATTCTAACAGCAGGCTCCACATGTCACTGACTAGTTAGGGTAAACTAATCCTAAAAATTAGTCCTAAATAATTTGTGAGGGGGGGTGGCCCACGCGGCAGTGGCATCAGGCCACATATTCAGCCGCTTGGCCATGGTCGTGCACGGCCAGTGGCCACGGCGCAGCCGGCCGTACGAGCGGGAGGCCGGTGGCCGGAGGCAGCGCGGAGGGGCGAGGTGGAGCAGGCGGCAGAGGCAGGCGGAGGGAAGGTGGCCGGCGGCGAGCGGGTACGGGGTGGGTGCAGCCGCGCGCGGGAGCTGTGGTGGCGGCGGCTGGTGGCGAGCGCGAGTGGAGGCGCAGGCAGGCGCGGTGGCCAACGGTGGTTCCAACAGCAGCGGAGCAAAGCAGCGGTGATGGGGCTACACGAGGCAGTGTCGGGCGCACGAGCGGCTGCGGGTCAGCGGGCGGACGGCGGCAGGGATGAGCGGCAGCGAGGCGACGCGGCTGCGAGGCGGGACGGACGGCGGGCGAGGCGAGGCCACGCAACGGCGGGGCGCAGCAGGCGTGGCGCAGGGGGCGAGGCGGGCGCGTAGGGAGCAGCGCTTGGAGCTGCAGGCGTCGGTGGGCGAGCGGCATAAGCGCGGGCGGAGCCGAGCGGCGGATACAGGGGCGGGGCGAGCGCCGTTCGGCGCGGGGACGGAAGGCGGGGCCGGCGGCAGCAGCGTGCAGCAGGACATCGGCGCGGGCAGGCGGCTCACGCATCACATGCGCGCGGAGCATCCATGCCGCGGCGGGGAGCTTGCAGGCAGCAGCAACAGAGGCCGCGGCACGGTCGTGGTTGCGGGCGAGCGCACACGGAACATAGCCAAGGCACGGTGAGTATCGGCCTACGGCGGCTACGGGAACGGGAGGAACGGGGGATTCGAAGGGGGGCTCACTTTGAGGCACACGGTGGCCGGTGGGAGCTTAGTAGCACAGAAGCACGACGAAGCCGTCGGCGATCCACGGCGGGGCAGCGGTGGCGACCGATGACGAAGGCGGTGTCGATCCCGTCGAGGCGGTGGCTCCGAGCTTCGAGCACGTCCACATAGTCAACGGAGAAGGAGCCGGCGCGTCTACCGGACATGGACCCAAGCGGTGGGAGCGACGGTTGGCGCGAGAACGATGACGAAAAGCGCAGTCACCGCACGAGCTCTCGCGCTCGAGTATGAGCCGAGGAGGAGGCGGCTCGATGGGGAAAGAGGGGGAATCGGGCGAGGGGTGGTCTAGGGTTCCGCTGGACGCGCTTATAGGATGTGGAGGGGGACGTGGAGGCCATCCACGGCCATGGCCGTCGTGGATGAGTGCCACGCACATCCTCTGCCTCCTGTAGCTCGAGGTAGAGGAAAAGACCAGCCAGGTGGGCTGGGCCTGGTACAGTGTACTTTCTGGGCTGGGTGAATAGAGGGGGTTCTCTCCACTTTTCATTCTTCTTTTATCTTTCTCAGTTTCTTTTATTCTTTTCTTTTTGGATTAATTTGGGCTACCAAATGAATTTTGTTATAGGTGCAACTTTGCACATAATTATTACATAGGATTTTGAAGTAGCATACAAGGTCTCAACTCATTTGGAAAAGTTTCACCATTTATTTAAATTGTAAAGGATGAATTAAATACTACTAGTCCAAGTTTAAATAGGTTAATGGCATTTTAGGCACTCAAATAATGTTGGTTCACATAAGATAATTACTTTGTGAATATTTTCAACCCAACGAACATTTTTGTTTGAATGTTTGAAGAGATGATAAATTGGCTTGCATTTTAAATTTGAATTTGACTTGAGTTTTAATCAAGGGGTGATTGGCTTAGCAAAAGGGTGATGACATGGCATCACTAGGGTGAGGTTACTGTAGTATGACACTGGGGGTGTTACAGGGGGTTATGTGGGGAAGTCAAAAAAGGAGAAAGTCTGACATCAACAAGGCTAATCAATGGGCTATGGAGGTGCCCACCGATTGATGTTAATGCAAGGAGTAGGTATTGCCATGCAACGGATGCACTAGAGCTATAAATGTATGAAAGCTCAACAAAAGAAACTAGTGGGTGTGCATCCAACTTGCTTGCTCACGAAGACCTAGGGCACTTGAGGAGGCCCATTGTTGGAATATACAAGCCAAGTTCTATAATGAAAAATTCCCACTAGTATATGAAAGTGATAACATGAGAGACTCTCTACTATGAAGATCATGGTGCTACTTTGAAGCACAAG
Organism: Triticum urartu; assembly: GCF_056163025.1. Classification (NCBI taxonomy): domain Eukaryota; kingdom Viridiplantae; phylum Streptophyta; class Magnoliopsida; order Poales; family Poaceae; genus Triticum; species Triticum urartu. The sequence continues at coordinate 365,277,522 of NC_141876.1, read as the reverse complement.
TGTGGTAAAAGGATAGTAACATTGTCCCTTCTCTCTTTTTCTCTCATTTTTTGGGCCTTTTCTTTTTTTATGGCCTTTTTTTGGGCCTTCTATTTTTTTATGGTCTTTTTTATTATTCCTCACTTGGGACAATGCTCTAATAATGATGATCATCACACTTCTATTTATTTACAACTCAATGATTACAACTCGATACTAGAACAAAGATGACTCTATATGAATGCCTCCGGCGGTGTACCGGGATATCCAATGAACCAAGAGTGACATGTATGAAAGAATTATGAACGGTGGCTTTGCCATAAATACTATGTCAACTACATGATCATGCTAAGCAATATGACAATGATGAATGTGTCATGATGAACGGAATGATGGAAAGTTGCATGGCAATATATCTCGGAATGGATATGCAAATGCCATAATAGGTAGGTATGGTGGATGTTTTGAGGAAGATATAAGGAGGTTTATGTGTGAAAGAGCGTATCATATCATGGGGTTTGGATGCACCGGCGAAGTTTGCACCAACTCTCAATGTGAGAAAGGGAAATGCACGGTACCGAAGAGGCTAGCAAGGATGGAAGGGTAAGAGTGCGTATAATCCATGGACTCAACATTAGTCATAAAGAACTCACATACTTACTGCAAAAATCTACAAGTCATCAAAAACCTCGGCACTACGCGCATGCTCCTAGGGGGATAGATTGGTACGAAAAGACCATCGCTCGTCCCCGACCGCCACTCATAAGGAAGACAATCAAATAACACCTCATGTTTCAAATTTGTTGCATAACGTTTACCATACGTGCATGCTACAGGACTTGCAAACTTCAACACAAGTATTTCTCAATTTCACAACTACTCAACTAGCATGACTTTGATATTATTACCTCCATATCTCAAAACAATCATCAAGCATCAAACTTCTCTTAGTATTCAACACACTCATAAGAAAGTTTTATTATTAATCTTGCATACCAAGCATATTAGGATTTTAAGAAAATTACCATGCTAATAAGACTCTCAAAATAATCTAAGTGAAGCATGAGAGATCAATAGTTTCTATAAAACAAATCCACATATAAGTGAAGCACTAGAGCAAAACTATAAAGCTCAAAAGATATAAGTGAAGCACATAGAGTATTCTATCAAATTCCAAATCATGTATGGCTCTCTCAAAAGGTGTGTACAGCAAGGATGATTGTGGTAGACTAACAAGCAAAGACTCAAATCATAAAAGGCGCTCCAAGCAAAACACATATCATGTGGTGAATAAAAATATAGCTCCAAGTAAAGTTACCAATAGAAGTAGACGAAAGAGGGGATGCCTTCCGGGGCATCCCCAAGCTTTGGCTTTTAGGTGTCCCTAGATTATCTTGGGGGTGCCATGGGCATCCCCAAGCTTAGGCTCTTGCCACTCCTTGTTCCATAATCCATCAAATCTTTACCCAAAACTTGAAAACTTCACAACACAAAACTTAAAGTAGAAAATCTCGTGAGCTCCATTAGCGAAAGAAAACAAAAGACCACTTCAAGGTACTGTAATGAACTCGTTATTTATTTATATTGATGTTAAACCTACTGTATTACAACTTTTATATGGATTATAAACTATTTTACTAGCCATAGATTCATCAAAATAAGCAAACAACACACGAAAAACAGAATCTGTCAAAAACAGAACAGTCTGTAGTAATCTGTAGCTAGCGCAAGATCTGGAACCCCAAAAATTCTAAAATACATTGCTGGACGTGAGGAATTTATCTATTAATCATCTGAAAAAATAATTAACTAAATAGCACTTTCCAAATAAAAATGACAGCAGTTCTCGTGAGCGCTAAAGTTTCTGTTTTTTACAGCAAGTTCAACAAGACTTTCCCCAAGTCTTCCCAACGGTTCTACTTGGCACAAAAACTAATTAAACACAAAAAACACAACCAAAACAGAGGCTAGGTAAATTATTTATTACTAAACAGGAGCAAAAAGCAAGTAATAAAAACAAAATTGGGTTGCGCCTCCCAACAAGCGCTATCGTTTAACGCCCCTAGCTAGGCATAGCAAGCAAGGATAGATCTAGGTATTGCCATCTTTGGTAGGCAATCCATAAGTGGCTCTCATGATAGATTCATATGGTAATTTTATTTTCTTTCTATGGAAGTGTTCCATGCCCTTTTTTAATGGAAATTGAAATCTAATATTCCCTTCCTTCATATCAATAATTGCACCAACCGTTCTAAGGAAAGGTCTACCGAGAATAATAGGGCAAGAAGGATTGAAATCTATATCAAGAACGATAAAATTTACGGGCACATAATTCCTATTTTCAACAATAAGAACATCATTAACTCTTCCCATAGGTTTCTTAATAGTGGAATCCGCAAGATGCAAGTTTAGAGAGCAATCATCAAAATCACGGAAATCTAGCAAATCACACAAAGTTTTGGGAATAGTAGAGACACTAGCACCCAAATCACACAAAGCATAAAACTCATAATCTTTCATTTTAATTTTAATAGTAGGTTCCCACTCATCATAAAGTTTTCTAGGGATAGAAACTTCCAACTCAAGTTTTTCTTCATAAGATTGCATCAAGGCATCAACGATATGTTCGGTAAAGGCTTTATTTTGACTATAAGCATGAGGAGATTTTATGTAGCGACCAGACCTCAAACGGTCCAATCTCTGTGCTCTGGTGTCATCCCTGGATCAGTAATGCTGACACCACACAGTACTTGAAGGATTTATAACAGAGTAGCAATCACACACTTATTACATCGAGTGTCTCAAAAGAGAACTATTACAATTAAAATGGCATAAGGCCATCTAATAACGATAACAGCAGAAGGCTTGAAAGATAAGTGAGTCCATCAACTCCAACGGCATCACTGAGTATAGAACCATGACCTAAAGGCACCTTACACATCGTCTGAAAATTCTGCAACATGAACGTTGCAGCCCGAAACGGGTCAGCACATGGAATATGCTGGCAATGTAACACATAGAGAGCAATGAAAGAATAAGGCTATACTACATGCATATTTGGCTGGTGGAAAGCTCTATGGTTACAGTTTTGTGTAAAGCCAATTTTTCCCTACTGCAAAGGAATACATTTTATTTAATAACATGGTGGTTGTTAAACATTGAGAGTGTAGACACCCTCTCAATCCCAATTAAGCATCATCATTAAAACCCAACAAAATTAATTAGAGTAACATGATGAGATTCACAAGATAATCCAAGTACTACATACTCAAGATGTCCATAATCGGGGACACGGCTAACCATGATTAGTTTATACACTCTGTAGAGGTTTGCGCACTTTTCCCCACAAGACTCGGTCACCTCCGTTTGATTTCTCGCACTACATGGTGTTTGAGAAACGGATGACCGAGACATAGTCTTTCAGAAGCGCTAGCACCTTACGATCGGGTAGAGTGTTACACCTACTTTCCCCTACATCTGCTAGTCTACCACTGTAAGAGTTCGCACAACTTAATCAACTATGCTAGAGCCCATAGTAGCTTGTGGCTGCATACGGAATTTTCTAGTATGAATAATCTCATGATCCCTTTGAGCCTGGGTGGCGGTCCAAAAGAAAAACAGGCAATCGCTGGAATACTCAGGTGCCTCAATCCACCCAGATGTGTATTTAAGTTGCCACCTTAGATAAACCATTAATTTAACAAACTCGCATCTTTCATGGATACACTCACCCAATCCACGCCTACTAGCATAGCATGGCATAATAAGCAAACATAGAAGTAACTCCCAAAGGTTTGATAATAAAGGGTAATAAGTTCTACCTCATCTACTTCCCAAACCCACAATTTAATTAGATCCTAATCATGCAATGTTTGAGGATTGATCTAATGCAATAAAAACTGGGTAATAGGAAGTATGATCAAAGTGTTACTTGCCTTGCTGATGATACGCAAAACCTAGCGATTCGAAGTAGCAAGCGGCGCACTCCGGGTACTCTATCGCAAACAAACAAGCATACAATAAGTACTCAACTAATGCACAGGTAAAACTCAAATAAGATATCTAACCAGAAAGTTCAACTTAAGAACTCCGGTTGGCAAAAAGAATCAAATCGAATGAAGCAACGAGAGACAAACGGCAAAAGAAACAAGCTTCGTTTACTATTCTGGATCTAGGTCAAATTTTACAGAGGCAAAAAATTGCTTGAGCTGGTTAAACAGAAAGAGGGTTTCGAGACGAAACTCCAGGCGCTTGAATCGCCTGATTCTGATAAACGAGCGAAAAGTTATACTAGAATGAAAATCGGATCAGGAATCGCGATCAGAAAAATCGCGGATTTAATCCAAGAAAAAGAAAAATGACAAACAGATTAATGAACGAACGTTCGTTATCTGGATCTAAACGATGAACACATTCGTTAAAACGAACGAACGAGCGAACGCTCGCTAATTAACTAAACCGAAGAAAAAACCGATCTATCTAAAAAACGAATCTAAAAAAACCGATGAAAACCAATGGTTTTTTGAAGAAAAAACCGGTGGGCGGTGGCGGTTTGACCTCGTCGGCGGCGAGCTCCGGCGGCGGCGGGGTGGCGGCGCGGCGATGGCGGTGGCGGCGGCGGGCGGCGGCGGCGGCGGCGGGCGGCTGCAGCGGGCGGCGCGGCCTAGGGTTAGGGTTGGGGCGGCGGCTTGGGCTGCTCGGGCCCTCCGGGGCGCGCTATATAAAGCCCCAGCCAGGGAGTCCTGGCCGGATACGGCCCGTAGGTCGGTTCGCGTTTTTTTTTAATAAATAATTATGCTAAGAAAAAAACAAAAGGAATACTAAACGGACTCCAGAATTCCCGAAATAAATTTTCCCCGGCTTCTAAAATCAAGCCGCACAGGATGAACATTTATTTGGGGCCTAAATGAAATTTTGAAAAACGTGCATTTTTCCTAAATTCAAATAAAATAGCAAATAAAACCAAAATAAAATCTTATTTGATTTTATTTTTAAATCCTCAATATTTCTTTATTTTTGGAAAGTCATTTTATTCCCTCTCTCATATTTTTATTATAGAAATAATTGAAGATAAAATAAATAAAATCAAATGATCCTATTTTCAAAATTTGAGAAAACTAAAATATGAAAATAACGAAATCCCCAACTCCCTCTGAGGGTCCTTGAGTTGCGTGAAATTTCTAGGATCAACCAAAATGCAATAAAATACAATATTCAATGATGATCTATTGTATAACATTCTAAATTGAAAATTTGGGATGTTACAAACCTACCCCCTTAAGATGAATCTCGCCCTCGAGATTCGGGTTGGCTAGAAAATAGGTGAGGGTGGTCCTTCAGCAATTCTTCCTCTCACTCCCAGGTGGCTTCATCCTCCGTGTGGTGGCTCCACTGAACTTTGCAAAACTTGATAACCTTGCTACGGGTGACTCGGCTGGCATACTCAAGAATCTTAATTGGTTTCTCCTCATAGGTCAAATCACTATCCAACTGAATCGCTTCCAGCGGCACTGTATCTCTTAGCGGTATATCAGCCATCTTCGCGTGGCACTTCTTTAACTGGGAAACGTGGAACACGTCGTGAACTCCTAACAATCCTTCGGGCAATTCCAACTTATAGGCTACTTCTCCCATACGCTCCAAAACCTTGTATGGTCCTACAAAACGTGGCGTTAACTTTCCCTTAACTCCAAAGCGCTTAACTCCTCGAAGTGGAGATACTCGAAGATAAACTTGGTCTCCGACTTCGTAAACTGTCTCCTTGCGTTTAGAATCTGCGTAGCTCTTCTGCCTGGACTGGGCTACCTTGAGCCTATCGCGAATCAACTTTACTTTCTGTTCAGACCCTTAATCAGATCCGGTCCAAACAACTGACGGTCTCCAACTTCATCCCACGATAATGGGGTCCTACACCTCCTTCCGTACAAGGCTTCGAAAGGGGCCATCTTCAAACTGGATGGATAACTGTTGTTGTAAGAGAACTCTGCGTATGGCAAATTCTCGTCCCAACTAGATCCATAATCTAGCGCACAAGCTCTCAGCATATCCTACAAAATCTGATTGACTCTCTCGGTCTGTCCATCTGTCTGCGGATGGAAAGTTGTACTGAACTCTAGCCTGGTACCCAAGGTTTCATGCAACTGATTCTAGAACTTTGAGGTAAACTGGGTTCCTCTATCTGATACAATGCTCCTTGGAACTCCGTGCAGACATACGATCCTGGTCATGTATATCTTTGCCAACTTAGCACTCGTGTAGGTAGTCTTCACTGGGATGAAATGAGCTACCTTTGTCAAACGATTGACTACAACCCAAATCGAGTCATAGCCTGAACGCGTTCTGGGCAATCCTGTGATAAAATCCATGCCTAACTTATCCCACTTCCATTCGGGTATTGACAATGGCTGTAGCAATCCCGCTGGCTTCTAATGCTCTGCCTTTACTCTCTGACATACATCACAAACTGCTACATACTCTGCAATATCCTTCTTCATTCCGGTCCACCAGAAAGTATCCTTCAAATCCAAATACATCTTGGTATTTCCTGGGTGAATTGAATATGGTGAATCATGGGCCTCTTGCAGAATCAACTTCCTGATTTCTGGGTCGTTGGGCACATAAACACGGTCTTCAAACCATAAGGTATCGTGCTCATCCTCACGAAATCCTTTAACTTTTCCTTTGCTCATTTTCTCCTTAATAGAAGCGATCTCCTTGTCAGTCCTTTGAGCTTCTCTGATCTTTTCCATCAAAGTAGACTGAATCTCCAATGCTGCTACATAGCCTCTCGGGACTATCTCCAAACATAGCTCACGAAGATTTTCGGCTAACTCCCTTGGTAAATCTCCCGTCATTAGAGTGTTGACATGGCTTTTACGGCTCAACGCGTCAGCTACTACGTTAGCCTTTCCGGGATGGTAATGCAATCTCATATCATAATCCTTGATGAGCTCCAACCATCTCCTTTGCCTGAGATTCAACTCCTTCTGCGTGAAAATATACTTCAAACTCTTGTGATCCGTGTACACCTCACAATGATTTCCAATGAGAAAGTGTCTCCAAGTCTTGAATGCATGCACTACGGCTGCTAACTCCAAATCATGTGTGGCATAATTTAACTCATGAGGCTTAAGCTGTCGAGAGGCATATGAAACCACTCTTCCTTCCTGCATAAGCACTGCTCCAAGTCCTCGACATGAAGCGTCTTAATACACCTCATAATCCTTGGTCTGATCTGGCAAAATCAACACTGGTGATGTAACCAAACATTTCTTCAACTCCTGGAAACTGGCCTCACATTCCTCGGTCCAAATGAACTTGGTATCCTTCTTCAACAACTCCATCATAGGCTTCGCAATCTTCGAGAAATTTTCAATGAATCTCCGGTAGTATCCTGTGAGTCCAAGAAAACTCCGGATCTCCCCAACTGTTGTTGGTGCTTCCCAATTTGTCACAGTGTCAACCTTAGTGGGATCTACTACTATACCTTCTCCAGATATAACGTGTCCGAGAAATCCAACTTCCTTCAACCAAAACTCACATTTGCTAAATTTGGCATATAACTGATGTTCTCTGAGCTTACCAAGTACCAAAAGCAAATGCTCCTTATGCTCCTCTTCATTTTTCGAGTAAACCAGGATATCATCAATGAACACTACGACGAACTTATCCAAAAACTCCATAAACACTTTGTTCATCATGTTCATAATATATGCAGGTGCGTTAGTCAGACCAAATGACATAACGGTATACTCGTACAGCCCATACCTGGTGGTAAAAGCCGTCTTAGGTATATCCTGTTCTCGAATCTTCAACTGATGGTATCCTGATCGCAGATCGATCTTGGAAAATACCTTAGCTCCTTGCAATCGATCAAACAGATCATTGATCATCGGTAGTGGGTACTTGTTCTTGATGGTTACTTCATTCAATCCTCGATAATCAACAACCATCCTTAACGATCCATCCTTCTTCTCCACTAGAAGTACCGGCAATCCCCAAGGCGAAGAACTTGGGCGAATATAACCTTTGTCCAGTAACTCCTTAATCTGCTTCTTAATCTCTTCCAAATCCTTTGCGGGCATCCTATATGGTCTCTTAGATATTGGCCCTGTCCTGGCAAAAGCTCAATCAAAAACTCAATATCTCTATCCGGTGGCATGCCGGGCAACTCCTCTGGAAATACACCAGGGAAATCCTTCACTACTGGTACTTCCTCCTGCACAACTCCTGTTAACGAATTTACTTGAGTCCTTTTAGGCACATGCCAGGATACATACTTGATCCTTCTCCCTTCTGGGGTGGTAAGGAAAATTGACTTACTAGCGCAATCGATGTTTCCTCCATACATCGACAGCCAATCCATACCCAGAATTACATCCAAACCTTGTGATTCCAAAATGATCAAATCTGAGGGAAACACATGCCTACCTATACTCAATGGCACATGAAAACATCCCTTACTAGCCATATACTCCGCTCCTGGTCAGCTTACTAACATAGGTGTTCTGAGAACTTTGGTGGGCAGGTTATACTTATCCACGAATCCCCTTGATATGTATGAATGTGATGCACCAGTATCGAAAAGAACGAGTGCAGTAAATGACTTAACCAAAAAACTTACCGATCACTACATCCGGCTGCTCTTCAACCTCCTCCACGTTAATGTGGTGTACCTGTCCCCTATTGAAAGGGTTCGGCTTCTTCCCAGAGCTTCCATTGCCATTTCCATTCTGAGATTCAGGACATTCATTGGCATAATGTCCGGTCTTCTGGCACTTAAAGCAAGTGACTTGGCTCAGGTCTCTCTTGGCTGGGGTTGATGGGTTGGTACGGTTCTGGCCATTGCTTCCTCCATTCCCATTACCATTCTTGGTGCCATTATGATTGTGCGAGCTACCTCCTCCATGGGTATGCTGAAAATGTCCTCCCGGTCTAGGGGTAAAACATGGCTTCTGCTGAGCTCCTGAATTGTACTTTCCTTGGCCATACTTCCTCTTGCGATTCTCAATCTGCTGTTGCTTCCCTTCAATCATGAGAGCACGATCTACCAACTCCTGGTAGTTGTTGAAGGTTGCTACCATCAACTGCATGCTCAACTCGTCATTCAGTCCTTCCAGAAACTTCTCCTGCTTAGCTGCATCCGTAGCAACATCATCTAGAGCATAACGTGCTAGCTTACTAAAGTCCTCCACATACTGGCCAACTGTCCGTCCTCCTTGGCGCAAGTTGTGAAACTCACGCTTCTTCATGGCCATAGCTCCTGTGGAAACATGCGCAGTATGGAAAGCCTGCTGGAACTGGTCCCATGTGACAGTGTCGATAGGGAAAGTGGCGATGAAATTCTCCCACCATGATGCTGCGGGTCCTTCAAGCTGATGTGCGACAAACTTCACCTTTTCCGCATCTGTGCATCCTGCCGTGGTCAACTCCCTTGCTGTCTTGCGGAGCCAATCATCTGTTACTATAGGCTCGGTGCTATTGGAAAACACCGGCGGATTCAGCCTAAGAAAACGGGCTAAGTGATCAACAGGTGGTGGTGGTGGGTTGTTGTTGTTCCCCTGATTTTGATTCTGGACTAGCAACTGCATCAACGTGTTCTTCTGCTGGATCAACTGAGTGAGCTCCGGTGGGTAGGTAAATCTGGGGTCACGTCTCGGAGGCATCTGAGGGTTTAGAAAAGATGAAATTTAAGAACAGAGAGGGGTCTAGAGAGAAAACACTACCCATATGCACATGAGGCAAAAGCAAACAATTCACTTCATTCAATCAAACAAAGGCATACAATCGATCTAACTATCGCAAAAGTGCTTGGACTACTATATGTACATGGTGGACTACTACTACTGTTGGGGTGGTCTACTAGAAATATTCTTCGGTTGCAGACTCCATGATATCTGTTCCAGCTTCATCAACATAGTCATCATCGCTATCATCTGGATCTGAGTCGGTGTCGTCGATGATGATGTAGTCTTCCGGGCGAATCTCCTTGGGTTCTTCGTCTTCTTCTACTGGTGTAGGGCCTCCCATGAATATTGCTAGCTTCATTGTTAGGTCGGCATTCTTATCCACTAGTACTTCGATTTCCTCTTCATAATCTTCACGTGTAGCCTTGAGTTCTTCCTCTAGTTCCTTGATTCTTGTCCTCACCTTCTTCAGATCTATCATGTCGGCGCACATCTGGTTCTCCTGACGTTGAATGTGCTGGTTTAACTCCTGGATAAAAGCTGCAATTGATCTATCCTTCCTGGTGCTGATCATCTCCCAGTGCTCATCTCGGCGCCCACAAATCTGGTAGATGGTATCCTTGAGATCATTGCGGTAAACTTCTCCAATATGTCCCATGGCGATGTGAGCTACCATGCTCTTTCCTAGACTCCAGGTTGGTGCATCAAAGAAAAACTCTATGGGCTCAGTGACTGGCATGAACGTCCTTCCTGGAACTTGAACTTGAATCATCCAGCGCTCCTCTTCAGGTAAAGTGGCGTTGTAGGTTCCGGTGAAGCTTGGTACTCCTATGTTCAGATATCTAGTGACTTCCTTCAAGTGACGTCCAAAGGGTGTATCTTCATCCGGTTGCGTAAACTTGTTCCTTGCATCTGCCATCCTAAAAAAATAGAAAAGATGAGGAGTCAGAATGAGAAGAGTGAGTAGTGATCTAGGGCTTTAGCTTAGTGGGCGTGTCCTACAGTCAGCGTGTGCTCTGATACCATCTTGTAGTGACCAGACCTCAAACGTTCCAATCTCTGTGCTCCAGTGTCATCCCTGGATCAGTAATGCTGACACCACACAGTACTTGAAGGATTTATAACAGAGTAGCAATCACACACTTATTACATTGAGTGTCTCAAAAGAGAACTATTACAATAAAATGGCATAAGGCCATCTAATAACGATAACAGCAGAAGGCTTGGAAGATAAGTGAGTCCATCAACACCAACGGCATCACTGAGTATAGAACCATGACCTATAGGCACCTTACTCGTCGTCTAAAAAGTCTGCAACATGAACATTGCAGCCCGAAACGGGTCAGCACATGGAATATGCTGGCAATGTAACACATAGATAGCAATGAAAGAATAAGGCTATACTACATGCATATTTGGCTGGTGGAAAGCTCTATGGTTACAGTTTTGCGTAAAGCCAATTTTTCCCTACTGCAAAGGAATACATTTTATTTAACTAACATGGTGGTTGTTAAACATTGAGAGTGTAGACACCCTCTCAATCCCAATTAAGCATCATCATTAAAACCCAACAAAATTAATTAGAGTAACATGATGAGATTCACATGATAATCCAAGTACTAGATACTCAAGATGTCCATAATCGGGGACACAGCTAACCATGATTAGTTTATACACTCTGCAGAGGTTTGCGCACTTTTCCCCACAAGACTCGATCGCCTCCGTTTGATTTCTCGCACTACATGGTGTTTGAGAAACGGATGACTAAGACATAGTCTTTAGAAGCGCTAGCACCTTACGATCGGGTAGACCGTTACACCTACTTTCCCCTACATCTGCTAGTCTACCACTGTAAGAGTTCGCACAACTTAATCAACTATGCTAGAGCCCATAGTAGCTTGTGGCTGCACACGGAAGTTTCTAGTATGAATAATCTCATAATCCCTTTGAGCCTGGGTGGCAGTCCAAAAGAAAAACAGGCAATCATTGGAATACCCAGGTGCCTCAATTCACCCAAATGTGTATTTAAGTTGCCACCTTAGATAAATCATTAATTTAAAAAACTCACATCTGTCATGGATACACTCACCCAATCCACGTCTACTAGAATAGCATGGCATAATAAGCAAACGTAGAAGTAACTCCCGAAGGTTTGATAATAAAGGGTAATAAGTTCTACCTCATCTACTTCCCAAACCCACAATTTAATTAGATCCTAATCATGCAATGTTTGAGGATTGATCTAATGCAATAAAAACTGGGTAATAGGAAGTATGATCAAAGTGTTACTTGCCTTGCTGATGATACGCAAAACCTAGCGATTTGAAGTAGCAAGTGGCGCACTCCGGGTACTCTATCGCAAACAAACAAGCATACAATAAGTACTCAACTAATGCACAGGTCTTAAATAAGAGATCTAACCAGAAAGTTCACTTAAGAACTCCGGTTGGCAAAAAGAATCAAATCGAACGAAGCAACGAAAGACAAACGGCAAAAGAAACAAGCTTCGTTTACTATTCTGGATCTAGGTCAAATTTTACAAAGGCAAAAACTTGTTTGAGTTGGTTAAACGGAAAGAGGGTTTCGAGACGAAACTCCAGGCGCTTGAATCGCCTGATTCCGATAAACGAGCAAAAAGTTATACTAGAACAAAAATCGGATCAGGAATCGCGATCAGAAAAATCGCGGATTTAATCCGAGAAAAAGAAAAATGACGAACAGATTAATGAACGAACGTTCGTTATCTGGATCAAAACGATGAACACGTTCGTTAAAACGAAGGAACGAGCGAACGCTCGCTAATTAACTAAACCAAAGAAAAAAACTGATCTATCTAAAAAACGAATCTAAAAAAACTGAAAAAAAACCGATGAAAACCAACGGTTTTCTGAAGAAAAAAAAACGGCGGGCGGTGGCGGTTCGACCTCGTCGGCGTCGAGCTCCGGCGGCGGCGGCGCGGCGACGGCGGGCGGCGTGGCCTAGGGTTAGGGTTGGGGCGGCGGCTTGGGCTGCTCGGGCCCTCCGGGGCGCGCTATATAAAGCCCCGGCCAGGGAGTCCTGGCCGGATACGGCCCGTAGGTCGGTTCGCGTTTTTTTTAATAAATAATTATGCTCAGAAAAAAACAAAAGGAATACTAAACTGACTCCAAAATTCCTGACATAAATTTTGCCCGGCTTCTAAAATCAAGCCGCACAGGATGAACATTTATTTGGATCCTAAATAAAATTTTAAAAAACACGCATTTTTCCTAAATTCAAATAAAATAGCAAATAAAATCAAAATAAAATCTTATTTGATTTTATTTTTAAATCCTCAATATTTCTTTATTTTGGGAAAGTCATTTTATTCCCTCTCTCATATTTTTATAATAGAAATAATTGAAGATAAAATAAATGAAATCAAATGATCCTATTTTCAAAATTTGCGAAAACTCAAATATGAAAATAACGAAATCCCCAACTCTCTCCGAGGGTCCTTGAGTTGCGTGAAATTTCTAGGATCAACCAAAATGCAATAAAATATGATATGCAATCATGATCTATTGTATAACATTCCAAATTGAAAAATTGGGATGTTACATTTTAGCAAGGATTGCAACAAGGAAATACAATCAATTAAAGAGCAATTTTCATAATTAAATTCCTTGAAATCCAATATAGTGGGCTTAGCATCATCTAGGGTTTTATTTCTTTTAATCCCACTTTTATCAATTTCACCATCAAGATCTAAATACTCCGAATTTTTAGAACGCCTTCTAGGTAAAGGTGGATCATATTCAATCCCATCATTATCAAGATTAATATTGCAAAACAAAGATTTAATAGGGGACACATCAATAACTTTTAGATCTTCATCATTATTTTCATAGGAACTAGAAGAACACGCTTTAATAAAGGCATTTTTCATAGCACGCGTCCTAGCGGTTCTTTCCTTGCACTCATCAATGGAAATTATCATGGCTTTGAGAGACTCATTAATATCATGCTTAGGAGGAATAGATCTAAGCTTTAAAGAATCAACATCAAGAGAAATTCTATCAATGTTCCTAGCCAAATCATCAATCTTAAGCAATTTTTCTTCAATCATAGCATTAAAATTATTTTGCGAAGAAATAAATTCTTTAATACTAGATTCAAAATCAGAGGGCATCTTATTATAATTTCCATAAGAATTGTTGTAGGAATTACCATAATTATTAGAGGGATTACTAGGATAAGGCCTAGGATTGAAATTTCCTCTATACGCGTTGTTACCAAAATTGTTCCTACCAACAAAATTCACATCCATAGATTCATTGTTATTCTCAATCAAATTAGACAAGGGCATATAATTAGGATCAGAAGAAACACTCTTATTAGCAAATAATTTCATAAGTTCATCCATCTTTCCACTCAAAATATTAATTTCTTCTATCGCATGCACCTTTTTATTAGTAGATCTTTCAGTATGCCATTGAGAATAATTAACCATAATATTATCTAGGAGTTTAGTAGCATCTCCTAAAGTGATTTCCATAAAAGTTCCTCCCGCGGCCGAATCTAAAAGATTTCTAGAAGAAAAATTCAATCCGGCATAAAAATTTTGTATAATCATCCACAAATTCAAACCATGAGTAGGGCAATTACGTATCATTAATTTGATTCTCTCCCAAGCTTGTGCAACATGTTCATGATCAAGTTGCTTAAAATTCATAATATCATTTCTAAGAGAGATGATCTTAGCGGGAGGAAAATACTTAGAGATAAAAGCATCTTTGCACTTGTTCCATGAATCAATACTATTTTTAGGCAAAGATGAAAACCAAGCTTTAGCACGATCTCTAAGCGAAAAAGGAAATAGCTTCAATTTAACAATATAATTATCGACATCTTTATTCTTTCGCATGTCACACAAATCAACGAAGCTATTAAGATGGGTAGCGGCATCTTCACTAGGAAGGCCAGAGAACGGATCTTTCATGACAAGATTCAGCAAAGCAGCATTAATTTCACAAGATTCAGCATCAGTAAGAGGAGCAATCGGAGTGCTAAGGAAATCATTATTGTTGGTATTGGTGAAGTCACACAATTTAGTATTATCTTGAGACATCGCGACAAACAAGCAATCCAACACACGAGCAAACAAAAAGCAAACGGGCAAAAGAGGCAAATAGAGAAAGAGAGTGAGGATAGAGAGAGAGAGGGCGAATAAAACGGCAAGGGTGAAGTGGGGGAGAGGAAAACGAGAGGAAAATGGCAAATAATGTAATGCGGGAGATAGGGATTGTGATGGGTACTTGGTATCTTGACTTTTGCGCAGACTCCCCGGCAACGGCGCCAGAAATTCTTCTTGCTACCTCTTGAGCACTGCGTTGGATTTTCCCGAAGAGGAGAGGATGATGCAGCAAAGTAGCATAAGTATTTCCCCCAATTTTTGAGAACCAAGGTATCAATCCAGTAGGAGGCTACGCGCGAGTCCCTCGTACCTACACAAAAACAATAGCTCAACGCAACCAATGCGCTTAGGGGTTGTCAATCCCTTCACGGTCACTTACGAAAGTGAGATCTGATAGAGATGATAAATAATATTTGTTTGGTATTTTTGGTATAGAGATGAAAAGTAAAAGGTAAAAGCAAAGCAATAATAAAGTGATGGAGATTGATATGATGAGAAAGAGACCCGGGGGCCATAGGTTTCACTAGTGGCTTCTCTCAAGAGCATAAGTATTCTACGGTGGGTGAACAAATTACTGTTGAGCAATTGACAGAATTGAGCATAGTTATGAGAATATCTAGGTATGATCATGTATATAGGCATCATGTCCGAGACAAGTAGACCGACTCCTGCCTGCATCTACTACTATTACTCCACT
The DNA here is from genome assembly GCF_056163025.1 of Triticum urartu. Classification (NCBI taxonomy): domain Eukaryota; kingdom Viridiplantae; phylum Streptophyta; class Magnoliopsida; order Poales; family Poaceae; genus Triticum; species Triticum urartu. The sequence goes on along the minus strand of NC_141876.1, from coordinate 365,262,005 downwards.
CATCAACTGCTATCCAGGATGCATCTAGAGTATTAAGTTAAAAACAGAGTAACGCCTTAAGCAAGATGACATGATGTAGAGGGATAGTTTCATGCAATATGATAAAAAAAACCATCTTGTTATCCTCGATGGCAACAATACAATACGTGCCTTGCTGCCCCTTCTGTCACTGGGAAAGGACACCGCAAGATCGAACCCAAAGCTAAGCACTTCTCCCATGGCAAGAACAACCAATCTAGTAGGCCAAACCAAACTGATAATTCGAAGAGACTTTCAAAGATAACCAATCATACATAAAAGAATTCAGAGAAGATTCAAATATTATTCATATATAGACTTGATCATAAACCCACAATTCATCGGTCTCAACAAACACACCGCAAAAAGAAGATTACATCGAATAGATCTCCACGAGAGAGGGGGAGAACATTGTATTGAGATCCAAAAACAGAGAAGAAGCCATCTAGCTACTAACCATGGACCCGTAGGTCTGAAATAAACTACTCACACTTCATCGGAGGGGCTTGGATGATGATGTAGAAGCCCTCCGTGATTGATGCCCCCTCCGGCAGAGCTCCGAAACAGGCCCCAAGATGTGATCTCGTGGATACAGAAAGTTGCGGCGACGGAATTAGGTTTTTGGCTCCGTCCTCGATCATTTGGGGTACGTAGGTATATATAGGAGGAAGAAGTACCTTGGTGGAGCTTCGAGGGGCCCACGAGGCAGGGGCGCGCCCTAGGGGGGGCACGCCCTCCACCCTCGTGGCTTTCTTGACGGAGGGTCCAAGTCTCGTGGATCTTATCCGATGAGAAAATCACGTTTCCGAAGGTTTCATTCCGTTTGGACTCCGTTTGATATTATGTTTCTCCAAAACACTGAAATAGGCAAAAAACAACAATTCTGGGCTGGGCCTCCGGTTAATAGGTTAGTCCCAAAAATAATATAAAAGTGGAAAATAAAGCCCAATATAGTCCAAAACAGTAGATAATATAGCATGGAGCAATCAAAAATTATAGATACATTGGAGACGTATCATAGTGTAGCATGTTACTGCTTTCCGTAAATCCTATCCTGATGCATAGCCTGCCATTGTTGCTACAGTTATTGGTACCCTACCTGCAATCCTAAATGCTTAGTATAGGATGCTAGTTTATCATCAGTGGCCCTACATTCTTGTCCGTCTGCCATGCTATACTATCGGGCCGTGATCACTCGAGAGGTGATCACAGGCATATACTTATATATATATATATATATAATGATACTTGTGGTGACTAAAGTCGGGTCGGCTCGTAGAGTACCCGCGAGTGATTCACAGATTGGGTCCGAAAGGACGTTTGTCCGGACGACCATCTGAGTGAACCTTTATGGCGGAGCGACAGGGCAGGTTGAGACCGCTTAGGAGAGAGGTGGGCCTGGCCCTGGTCGGCGTCCGTGGTTATTTCAAAATAACACGCTTAACGAGATCTGGGTATTTGATCTGAGTCTGGCCATTGGCCTATACGCACTAACCAACTACGCGGGAACAGTTATGGGCACTCGACGTCGTGGTATCAGCCGAAGCCTTCTTGACGTCAGCGACTGAGCGGCGCGTGCCGGGTTGGACTGGGATGCGTGCTCTTGTATAAGGGAGGCTAGGTCTGCTCACCGGCCATGTACACAACGTGCAGGTGTGCAATGGGCGGTGTTCCCAGACCCCTGCGCCATAGGATTTAGACCGGCGTGCTGACCTCTCTGTTATGCCTATGTAGGGCTGCGGCGTGTTGATCTTCTGAGGTCGGGCATGACCTAGAAAAGTGTGTCCGGGCAAAGGGGATCGAGCGTGTTGGGAAATGTGGTGCACCCCTGCAGGGAAGTTTATCTATTCGAATAGCCATGTCCCTCGGTAAAAGGATGACCCGGAGTTGTACCTTGACCTTATGACAACTAGAACCAGATACTTAATAACACACACCCTTCCAAGTGCCAGATATAGCCGGTGATCGCTCTCTCACAGGGCGATGAGGGGAGGATCACCGGGTAGGATTATGCTATGCGATGATACTTGGTGAACTTGCCATCTAGTCTCTTCTACATGATGCAAGATGGAGGTTGCCAGATGCGTAGTCTTCGATAGGACTAGCTATCCCCCTCCTATTCTGGCATTCTGCAGTTCAGTCCACATATGATACCCCTTTTCCATTTGTACCAATGCATGCATATGTAGTGTAGCTCCTTGCTTGCGAGTAGTTCGGATGAGTACTCACGATTGCTTTTCTCCCCTTTTCCCCCTTTCTATATCCGATTGTTGCGACCAGACGTTGGAGTCTAGGAGCCAGACGCCACTGTCAATGACGACTGCTACTACTCAAGAGGTACCTACTACTACATGCAGGCCGCTGGCGACGACCAGGAGTAATTTAGGAGGATCCCAGGCAGGAGGCATGCGCCTCTTTCAATTTGTATCCCAGTTTGTGCTAGCCTTCTTAAGGCAAACTTGTTTAACTTTTGTCTGCACTCAGATATTGTTGCTTCCGTTGACTCGTCTATGATCGAGCTCTTGTATTCGAGCCCTCGAGGCCCCTAGCTTGTAATATGATGCTTGTATGACTTATTTTATTTGTTGAGTTGTGTTGTGATATCTTCCCGTGAGTCCCTGATCTTGGTCGTACACGTTTGCGTGTACGATTAGTGTACGGTCAAATCGGGGGCGTCACAAGTTGGTATCAGAGCCGACTGTCTGTAGGAATCCCCTTCCATACTCCTTGGCCAAAGTCGAGTCTAGTCACTGAAAAACTTTTACTAACATGGATATGTGCCTTACGGGCCCACGTTGCCATTTGGGTGGTATTAGGATCTTTTACTCCTCATCTATACTCTAGGACTGTGATCTCTCTTCTATTCGGGTTAAATAATTTTGCTAACTCTAACTCTATGTTCTCGTAAATGCTTTCTCCCGAAGAGCCCCTTCATTCCATATGATGGCCTGCTTCACCAGAAGATTCTGAAGATACTCTCCGATGTTATCCCGAGAACTTGTGCTCATTGCGTTTGCAATTCCCTTCCACCATCAACCCCTATAGATAACTACATGCACTGCCATTCTTACCTTTGTCCCCAGTTGCTCTTGTTATTACAAGATACCCCGAAATACTCGTTGTTGTTCCAAGAATCCTTGTGCCTACTGCCTTGCAGTTCCTTGTCACCTGAATACACCTACAAATTAATCCTCACACACACACCAATGATTTGTTTCTCCCCAGTTGTTCATGTGTTTCACCAAAGTCTTCGAAATACTATTTGATCTTCTGAAAATCCTCAGCAGCTTATTGCTCTTGAAATTCTTGCTTGCTTGCATTATGGTTAATCACATAAGTATAGTAATCTTATTGGCATCCTTTGCCACTATCATTTTGAGCCCATTGATTCAATGTGAATGCTCGCAATCCTCAACCAGATGCTAGAATTCATCCTTCTGGCTCAGACATTTTAAACGTGAGCTGGATCTCGACCAATCAATTTGCCATCGATTGTACCCCTAAGGCTATACAACTTATCCATCCCTAGTCAGAGCATTGCTTCTGATCCCTTGTCTTGGAATTCGTAATTCCTTTGCATTTGAGCTTTGAGTTAGTCAGTTGTTTCTATAATCTGATCTCCTTGCATTATTTCTTCCTCTGGTTGAGTACCGATGCTCACATCAGATCCCTTATGGACCACCAGATCCTTTGTTGGATTTTGTCCGACACCGTCCTTCATATTCATCAAACTTGTGAGCCTCTCCTTGGATATATAATGCCTTTGGTAAATTGTATCCTCTGCTTTGTGAACCATGCTCTACTTTCGAACTTGTATTATCTACTCCGAAGTTTATAGTATATGTTCCTAAGATGCCCTGATGGGTTGAACCTACGCCTTCCCTCATCCGTGTGAACTCGAAAGATTTCATGGGTCATACTTATCTGGTATTGCCCCAGGTAAAAAAACTTTCAACAACTAATGTCATTTTCAAAATGAGAGGTGAATGGAACGTTATACATTGAAGAAGTGGGAGTCGACCTTGAACTTTGTGTTCATGCCCATGGACACGATGTATATCCTATCATGGAAGCTTCTTGTAATAATAACTATTCCCTTGATATAATATCATTTGGTATCTGTGAATTGATCCTTTGCAATCGTGGTTCCGATCATATTTTCTCCTTGATTCCATTTCTCAGACTAGTTAAAGCACTTGTGATCAATACACCTCTGCAACCTCTATTATGTTCTACCTTCGAGTATTACCCCGTGGTATCTCGATAAAATCACAGAACCATATTACTTCTTATGAGTTCTTCTTCAAGTATTATTTCTCACCGATTCCAATTTTTCCTCGGGTTCTGAGTTGTTGGACACTCAGGGACACCAAATAGTGAATCGAGTCCGTAATTCGATTCATTAACTCTAAGTAATTTTCGTTGCTTATGAGTTTAATAACCCTTCAAGTCATTCCTAGCCTGATTGGCCATATCATTATCGTGCAAAATTTTAACTATGCTACCTGGCCCTTCTTCTTGGAGCAAATTTTTGACGAGGAGCTAAGCTTATGTCGATCTTTCCTCATCATATCTTGCTTCGGAGTTTGTGTCGTATCATTGGTTCCATTAACCTTTCTCTTCATCATTCCTTTAACTTGATGTCATCGCCGATCTATTAAATCTTCGTGGAGCCTCCGACAAAATTTGTCGTGATCATCACCAACATCTTGACTCCTTCCTGGATATCAGTCGAGTTCCCGATGAGAAATGCCATCCTTACCCCTCGATGATTTGTGTTACCATCGACAACACCCTTACCGTTCTTTCATCACCAACTCGTTCTGTTATGGATGCAACCTGCTATCCAGCTTGCATTATATTCTACCTTGAAGTATTACTGTCTTTTATGTCAAGGATGTTGTGAGACTTGCTCCACCTCATAACAATTCTTGATACGGTGATACTTATCGTCGTATCCATTTGTTTCTTAGTCCGCGTGTTGATTCTAACCGGGATGCAGTGAACGGAACTGTTGGGATTTTGCACTTCTAGCAACCCTAATGCTTTGAAATTAATGGTCGATATTTCATTCTTGGACCATTGGTTATCGAATCACCATTCTAACATTGATCATGCTACCTAAGCCCATATTTCGGGTGCACCTTTCAATCAATGTTTAACTATGTATGTTTTCCTCGAGCATACCTCATTATATCATTTGATCTGACAAATGTTATCTCCTTGTTCACATAAGTGTGGGAATCCATCTTTTGGAAATCTCAATGAATTGTCGCTGAGTCAATCAGCCACCTCCTCACCTCCCCTTGATTTAATGATGAACTCTTGCTTCGGAACTTGCTTCTATAGTTCATTTCCCGAGAATCTTATAATGTCATCTCGTCGATTTTTGTTGCACCTCTTCTCAGGCATCCTGAGTCTGAGGTATCCTGACACCAATCACATCTGAATCTCAGTCAGATATGATGGTTGGAACATATTTCCAGGAGTAATAACATCTTTACATGACCTGGTAAGGTGATGTCATGCCTAGCACACCTGGCCGGAGCACCTAGTGTTATAGTTTCCTTTTCTGCAAGGTTAACCATTCTTCCAGGAGGAAATCGTAAGACTTATTCTATATGTTGTTCCTGATGAATCCTTTGTGTATCCAAGTTCGATCTTTGCTTGAATACCATGTCAATGCTATCTCGAAGCATGTATTTGGTACTCCAAATTTCAATAAGGACATTTGAAGCACAATGCTAAATGTTTCTTGCTCAATTATCCAAACACCGTTGCATGGGTGATGTCATGAAATTTCTCTCCCCTTACCAAAAGGGTTTTCTACATTATATCATGTCGTGGATATCATGTTCTGCTTGTCCTTGGGAAGAATATACCATTGAAATATGTGTTTAAACACATTTTCCTTTCCATTGTTCTGTTTAAACTTGATAATCACTTTTCCTTTCCATTGGTTTGTTTAAACCTTCTTGTGTTCTATATTGTATAAGCAGTAATAATCCCTGCTTATGTAAACACCTCGATGTACCACTCTGTCAGAAAGACCCTGTTACTTTTGTTGATGACATTCCGGTAACCACCGATGGACGAGAATCTTGCCTACTGGTCCGCCTCGTTCAACGAGCAGGAAAATGGTTCTCTTCATCCCTCACCCTTGGTATCGATGTTATTGCCGACATAACTGACAGGCTACCCTCTGACATGCCTTGCTATCATGACCGAGCAAGAAGTCAACGCCCTTCCTACTTTTAACCACATGGTGGGCCCATAACCCACAGTTCCACAGGATCGAAACCTGACTCTTATGTACACCCATGTTGCCAAAGCTATTCCTCACGCGTGACCTCATATGTAATTCACGAGCCACCCTCCGAGAGATCATCAATTCTGGTATCAGACTTAATACTTATTCCCGTTGCTTTGAACCCCTTTCACGCCCTATTTCGGGCATCGAACGATTGCCTGCCCGCTCGAAACTTCCCATGATACCTCCTTACTTGCTCTCGAAATTTTCTTAAGTTTCAATTCGAGAGTTACTTTCCGCCACCTTCCCCGATGTTATTGACCAGATAGTCAACCTTGCAGAGGTCCGTTCTTCCAGAATTCCCACCCTCTATTCATTCGTAAGTCCATTGGAGTTCTCGAAGAAAAGGACGACTTCTCCATGATGACCTGAAGAAGAGAAATGAAGACGTCAATGTAATGGATCGACCTCTTCGAGAAGAGCAACCAAGGCCGAGAAGATCCGTTAGAATTTCATAACTAGACCTCCCCCCCCCTTCTCTACCTATTAAATCTCGGGACGATATTTCTTGTAGTGGAGGAGAATTGTGACGCCCGGATAATTACTCTACAGTAAACTTCTACTAATGATGCCACATCCCCACGATTACTGTTGCTATTCTCGCAAAGATTCAAATACCGTTCGAATTCAAATTTAAAATAAAGTTAAACAATAAAACTTTTCAAACATTAAAACTAAAATGTTCTAAATCTATCCCTAATAATAATAAAGCACGGATTGACTCCGTGGGTTCACCATCACAATACGCTTTCTTCTCATGTCATAATACGCTTTTACAATTTGTATAGACAAAATCGTAATATAAACAAGGTGGTACTAATTACAATAAAGTGCCAATAGGCTTTCCCTTGAAAAAACATGTATTCCTTGATCTATCCCGGCCACCACACGCATCGTGACTCCATCATATTCCTTGCACATATTTTCCCTTAAAAAACATGTATTCCTTGATCTATCCCGGCCACCACACAGCATCGTGACTCCATCATATTCCTTGCGCATATTCCACACGCGGCTGGAGCGCAACGTGGTAGCGTGGCTTGACGTGACCCTCGAGTCGCATCATCATGGAGCGGCAGGAGCGGCGCCCCCAACGCGAGGCACGGCGGCAAGGTCTCAGCCTCCTGACACTGAGACACGGGGGATTAGGACGGAGTGGCCTCAAGCCCTCAACCTATTGGCATGAAGATAACTCTAGGCACAGCGGCAAGGTCTCAGCCTCCTAACGCGGAGACATGGAGGATTAGGACGGCGTGGCCTCAAGCCCTCAACCTATTGGCATGAAGGTAACCCTGGCGTTGTCCACAGCACGGCACTCAGGTCCTCTGGCTATTGATGACGGCATCGCAAAATAGGTCCATAGATTTTGGTCCAGCCGCATGACCCGGCGCAGCTCGATTCCAGTGAACTGAGACGTCTCTCGTTGACACTAACTAACAGGAGGCTAGCACTTGACAGAAGAAGCACCTTGATTGATTCTAATGGTTGGGTGCGTACGTAGCCGATGCATGCACGTACGACTAGATTTACTTTCCGAGGGGTATTCCTCAAGCTAGCTTCATAGATAAATCTGATTTTCTTTCTGAGGGGTATTCTGCAAGCTAGCTTATAGATAAAGCTAGCACGAGGCACGGTCCTTGATTAATTTCAGCGGCCGTATGCGTACCGATGTACCCCGATCGACTCTGGAGCTAGCTACAACAGACCCGGAACACATGGAGGAACTAGCGATTGCTGTAGTGCCAAGCTCTCCTTGCTTTATTCTCATCGTTGCTTGCTTTGTTTCAGATAGTGTTGATTACAGTGTACTCCCTCTGTAAACTAATATAAGAGTGTTTAGATCATTAAAATAGTGATCTAAACGCTCTTATATTAGTTTACGGAGGGTGTACCAAGCAATTCACACCTATTTGAATAGGAAGTCCGGCTTAATTCCTACAATTTTGAATAGGAAGTAGGAAGTCTGGCTTAATTCCTATAAATTTGATGATCTACTCCTATTTGAATAGGAAATCTGGCTTACTTCCTATAAATTTGACATCAATTTGAGTCTGTCCGCATCATGTAGATTTTGCAGGTCCGCGGCTTTACACAATCGAAGAAGTTTCACTAATCTCAGGTAACAATGTGATCTTCTCTTCCATGTATGATTGACATGTTGACTTGGACTAATTAACTAGATTGCAGAAACATTAATTTCAGCCTTTTTTAGGGATTTTCAAAGATTTTTGTTTTTGAGGTAAAATCAATATTCTTTCTCCCACTTATCAGTCATTGATGGCATTGTTAATCTCAATGGTGTTATGCAATTATTGTTGCCCAGTGGTTCGAAAAAGTAGTGTTGTCTGGTCTATGTTTTAATTTTGCAACTTTTTGGCTCATGCACCTGGAAATCATATTAGTTTGTGCCTTTGTGGAGTTTTATTATCTTCAACACTCAAATTTTTAGGTCAGAGCAGATCGATGTTTGTTTACTCAGATTATTGTGGTGCCGATTCATCAGTACGTTATGCATGGCATCATCTTTTCAGTCACGTACGAACTGTCGTCAAACGTAAGATTGCCATTGTAACCGACGCTCCTAATCTCGCCGGAATCATTATCAACAGTAGGGGAGCAATCAAGTTCATCAAAATATCAATGATCTCTTTGTCCAGATAACTGTATCATGTCTTTCAGAATCGTAAGCCTGCAAATGATTTCGTACAACCATCAGGTTTGCCGAGAATCTATTTGTCCAAATAATTGTGAATAACACCTTCCCTTGTATTCGGAAGCACATAATTTTTTTAAATCTGAATCATGCACTTAATTTCATGGAAATTATTGTTGGCCACATACATTCTAAGTGCATATTTAAAATTTAGCATCAACACACTGGATGTCATGGAGGCCACGGTGCAAAGAAAAAAGGTTTGCAATGGATGTATTTTAAAGCTATCTTTGGAAGGACAAAGTTTCAAAGTAAATTAAGATAGCATGAAATGTTGCTATCTTACTAAGCTTAGCAAATGTTATTCAATTGACTTGATATAACTAGGGTAATCATTTTGTGATCTCTTCAAAGATTTTTTTTTTGGTGTCGGATGTTGCAAATCCGTTTATTACGTTTCCTTCTGCATCAAAGAAAATTGAGTTATACATTAAACTATGTAGGTCTGCCATGCAAGCAAGGTTAGAAGAAATTTCGTAATCACTAACAGGCATTTGGCGACTTACTAATTAAACCTTAACTTTTTATCTATGTACATACATGTACGATCGTCATGATTTAGGCTCTTAATAATATATCAACTAATGAATATAATTGTTCCTCACACATGGCAAATTAACTAGGAAGGTAATTCATATATTTAAATTAACCATTTTTTACAATGACAATGAACATATCTTTTATGAGCAGTTATATGTGTATATCTCCTTTTCCTTTTATTTCTCAAGGATGCACATGTCTGTGTGGGGGAAAACATAATGTAATCGACATCAATCTATAACTATTAATAAAGGGATCAATGCTTCTGCCCATCCATCTTAAAATTACCCACTAAGCCATCCATAAGTGAAAACAATGGTTCACTTTACGGGCCATTGCCTTTGGTTTATATATACTGCAATCCCTAATGGATCAAAATCACACATCCAGCCCACTGGCCAGGGACTTACTCCACTACCCAGGTTTCAACCCTAGCCCCGCCCCTTTCGAAAATTCCTATTATATATGTTTACTACCCCATTTAACTTGAGTAGGTATGATAGTTTGATGCTTCCCCAAAAGATATTATTGGTACTATAGTGGAGGTTGATTCCTACCAGGTACCATATGCTAAAGGTTATGATAGGTACATAGTCATCCTATTTTCCACTGTGCACAATAATCAACCAATATATGATGAAATGTTGACTCCTACCGGCTACCATATGCTAAAGGTTATCATAGGCACATTGTCATCCTATTTTCCACCGTGCACAATAATCAAACAATATACGATGATGTACACTAAGTTGTTGATGCGAGCTTTATGTAAACAACTCGCTTAATGTTGATCTCCACATTTTTTGAAATTGTGCCCATAAAGATTTTTGGAAACACCTTGAGTACACTTCAAAAATCATTCAAACATTATCTTTTTCCGCAACATCACGTATCATGTTATTTGTTGTGTGAAGATTTGAAGGGATTTGTTGGTGTAGACGAGTGGGTGTATGATAGGTGATTTTTTCTTTCTCCCGTTGCAACACACATGCATGTTTAAATGTTCTAAATGTGACAAATAAATTCATGAGTAATAATGTTGGAGAAACCAACATTTCTTATAATATTTAAATGCACTAAAACAACCAAAACAGAGGGCATAATAATTAATTTAATGCCTTTGATAAAGTTCCATTGATATAACTAATTTAGTAGTGTGCCAAAATAATTGAGGCAGTAGACTAATTAGTAATACTAATTTAGTTGCTCACTTCGTATTTTATAAAACAAAATTAAAAGAAACTTTAAATGAAAACAGTAAAAGAAAAAATAAGAAAAACACAATACAAAAAAAGAGAACAACCCCCCCCCCCCCCCCCCCCCACACACACGATGGGCCAACCGGCCCAGCTACCTAACCAACGGGCCGGCCCAGTCACGACCTATATGGCCTATCCCCCCCCCCCCCCGAACCCTAACTCCACCTACCCCCACTCCTCCCGATCCCCTTCTCCTCCACGTTTCTTTCTCCCCATACGAGCCAGACACTCCCGTCGCCGCCGCTCGTCACTGTCGAGTCCACCGCCCCATTTCTGTCGCCCCTCCTTGACAAGGAGCTCCGCCGAGCTCCTTCAAGTCGACCCCGCCCTCGAGATCAATGGGGAGAGCCCCACAGTGGCGACCCCAACCCCCCTTCTTCAACCATGGTCGCCGGCGCCACTCCGTCCACCCCCCCCCCCCCCCCCCCCCCCCCGGAGCCCACTGCCTTGCCCTACAACCCCATTGTGAGCTCCCTCTCGATTCCCCTCGATTCCTCCTCCGAACCAACGCGTATACTCGGGCCCACCGTGGTCGAAGCCCCGCCACAGCCGCATCGAGCTCGCCCCAGACATGCTCGTTGCGCCCACGACGCGGTCGTGCTCCCTTGCTCCTCCTGCCACACGCTCTGCCCGCCACACACTTTCCCCGCCTCACTGTTGCTCGCGTGTTGCCTGTCGTCGCCGCTGCTGCTTCTGCTAAGTGCGGCTGCCGCTGCTAGTACTCCTCTTGTTGTCGCGGCCCTGCACACCAGCGCTCCCCCGGGGCCACCCTCTGCTAGTGTACCTGGCCGTCCTGACACCCGCCTGCATCCCACGTACGCCCTGCGTCGCATCCACCCGCGCCTGGCTGCATCTTCCGCGCGCCCTGCTGCATCCCCGCGTGCACGCTACCCTCACATGGTCGCGCCGCCGCCGTGCCAGCCCCTGCCGGCCGTGTTTCCCCTCCCTGCTGGCCTCGCGGGTCGCCGCCCAGCACTCCCCACCGCGCCGCAACCCCGCGACCTGCCGCGCGCCCCTAGCATCTGCCCGCGCCTATGGGCACCTCCACACGCACCTGCTGCGCCACCCGCCCATGCACCTCCTCCTGCCCTGTCGTGCTTGTCTCCTGGCTAGGCCGTGGCCGCCGTCCCCGCCCGGGGCCGTGCCCTTTCCCCCTGGCCGGAGTCCGCTCCCTTGGTGGCCACGGGCGCACGCCCACACCCACTCCCAGCGTCGTTTTGCTCCTAGGGCCAATGACATGTGGGGCCCGGCCCAGAACGTTTTTTAATTAAATAAATAAATAAATACTAATTAATTAAGTTAATTAATCATAATTATATTAATCTAATCACTAATTAACCTAATTAACTATTAGTTAATTAATCAATCATTGACGGCCGGGACCCACACGTCAGTTGACTAAGTCAAAACCTTGTTGACTGTTGACGTCATGCTGACATCAGCAAGCACTATTCTGGATAATGTTGATTTAAATTAATTAAATAAATGCTAAAACTGATTTAAATCTTTTAAAATTAATATAAAATAAACCGTAGCTCGGATGGAAAAACTTTGTACATGAAAGTTGCTCAGAACGACGAGACGAATCCGAATACGCAGTCCGTTCGTCCGCCACACATCCCTAGCATAGAGAACACGCAACTTTCCCCCTCCGGTTCATTTGTCCGAAAACGCGAAACACCGGGGATATTTTTCCGGATGTTTCCCCCCTTCAGCGGTATCACCTCATACCGCGTTAGGGCACACCTAGCACCGCTACTTGTCATGTCATGCATCGTTATGCATCGTTATGCATCTTTTTGCATTGTATTCATTATTTCTTCCCCCTCTTCTCTCCGGTAGACTACGAGACTGACGCCGCTGCTGGTGCCCCGGCCGTCTACGTTGTTGATGACCCCTACTTGCCAGACCAACCAGGCAAGCCCCCCCCCCCCCCGCCTTGATCACCAGATATCGCCTACTCTTCTCCATATTGCTTACATTAGAGTAGTGTAGCATGTTACTGCTTTCCGTAAATCCTATCCTGATGCATAGCATGTCATTGTTGCTACAGTTATTGGTACCTTACTTGCAATCCTAAATGCTTAGTATAGGATGCTAGTTTATCATCAGTGGCCCTACATTCTTGTCCGTCTGCCATGCTATACTATCGGGCCGTGATCAATCAGGAGGTGATCACGGGCATATACTTATATATACATATATATATATATATATATATATATATATTATGATACTTATGGTGACTAAAGTCGGGTCGGCTCGTAGATTGGGTCTGAAAGGACGTTTGTCCGGACGACCCTCTGAGTGAACCTTTGTGGCGGAGCGACAGGGCAGGTTGAGACCGCCTAGGAGAGAGGTGGGCCTGGCCCTGGTCGGCGTCCGTGGTTATTTCAAAATAACACGCTTAACGAGATATGGGTATTTGATCTGAGTCTGGCCACTGGCCTATACTCACTAACCAACTATGCGGAAATAGTTATGGGCACTCGATGTCGTGGTATCAGCCGAAGCCTTCTTGACGTCAGTGACTGAGCGACGCGCGCCAGGTTGGACTAGAACGCCTGCTCTTGGATAAGGGAGGCTAGGTCTGCTCGCCGGCTGCGTACAAAACATGCAGGTGTGCAATGGGTGATGGGCCCAGACCCCTGCGCCATAGGATTTAGACCGGCGTGCTGACCACTCTGTTGTGCCTAGGTAGGGCTGCGACATGTTGATCTTCCGAGGCCGGGCATGACCCAGAAAAGTGTGTCCGGACAAAGGGGATCGAGCGTGTTGGGAAATGTGGTGCACCCCTGCAGGGAAATTGATCTATTTGAATAGCCGCGTCCCTCGGTGAATGGACGACCCGGAGTTGTACCTTGACCTTATGACAACTAGAACCGGATACTTAATAACACACACCCTTCCAAGTGCCAGATACAGCCGGTGATCACTCTCTCACAGGGCGACGAGGGGAGGATCGCCGGGTAGGATTATGCTGCGATGATACTTGGTGAACTTACCATCTATTCTCTTCTACATGCTACAAGATGGAGGTTGCTAGAAGCGTAGTCTTCGATAGGACTAGCTATCCCCCTCTTATTCTGGCGTTCTGCAGTGCAGTCCACATATGATACCCCTTTTCCATTTGATACCAATGCATGCATATGTAGTGTAGCTCCTTGCTTGCGAGTGCTTTGGATGAGTACTCACGGTTGCTTTGCTCCCCTTTTTCCCCTTTCTATATCCGATTGTTGCGACCAGACGTTGGAGTCCAGGAGCCAGATGCCACTGTCAATGATGACTGCTACTACACGGGAGGTGCCTACTACTACGTGCAGGCCGCTGGCGACGACCAGGAGTAATTTAGGAGGATCCCAGGCAGGAGGCATGCGCCTCTTTCGATTTGTATCCCAGTTTGTGCTAGCCTTCTTAAGGCAAACTTGTTTAACTTTTGTCTGTACTCAGATATTGTTGCTTCCGCTGACTCGTCTATGATCGAGCTTTTATATTCGAGCCCTCGAGGCCCCTGGCTCGTAATATGATGCTTGTATGACTTATTTTATTTGTAGAGTTGTGTTGTGATGTCTTCCCGTGAGTCCCTGATCTTGATCGTACACATTTGCGTGTATGACTAGTGTACGGTCAAATCGGGGGCGTCATAAGGCCTCACCACCCCCTACTACTCCTGGCGAGGCCATCCCTCTACTCACCCACACCCCCTGTTATTCTGCGGCGACGACAGCCTCACACCGAAGCCGAACCAGTGAACCCTCATACTCCTCTCCGCGTGGGCATCCACTGTCGCGTCTTCCCCGGCTCCGCGTCATCCCCTTCCTAGGCCTTGTCATCGTCCACCGCCTTGGTGCTCTCGGTGTGGCGTGGTCAATGTGGTCAAGGAACGACTTCCATCGGAAGAGTACTGTACGTGGAGAGGCTGACAGCTGGGTCCACGGCCGCAGCAAGGAAGTGCCTCCTTATTACGCGGAAAATAATGATTCCTCCACCTGACAGCAGGGACCCACCGGACGGCCATCGTATTTCGCAAAAAATGTTTCCCCCTGACTGCTGGGACCCACCAGCTACATCTTCGCACGCAAGGAAGTGCCTGATAGTCGGGACCCACCTGGTCGAAGCATACGTAGCGTTGTCATTTTGGTCGCTAACGTGTACGTACATACTGGTCGATCAGTCTGTCTGCAGGATGCAGCGATGAACCATGGCCGAGTAAGGAAGGGCACGTGTCGTAGTAGAGGCGCGCACGTAGCATGTACACGTACGTACAGCTAGGGTGCAAGAAAGTAAATACGGCCACGTACGTACATACGGGCGGGGTCTCGAACGCCTACTCGCGCATACGTACTACCAGGGCTCGTGTACATGACTGGGTCGGAACGGAGAAACAGCGTCGTCGTGTTCATCGGGAGCCAACCGGCTTGGACGGAACAGCCGATCGAAACGAGGCCTGGCATACCGCAGAACAGAGGAAACAGCCTTATGTTTGACCGGCCACGGTCGAAATAGGATCATGTTCATCGTGAGGGGTCTAGCGTATCGTAAAATGGAGGAAACAAACTTCTCTTGGACCTCCTACGGTTAAAACGGGGTCCTGTTGATTGGGAGGGGTGTGGCATACCGACAAAATAGAGGAAACGGACTTGTGTTGGAGTGCTACGGTCGAAACGGGGGTCCTGTTCATCGGGAGGGGTGTGGCGTACCGCAAAATGGGACTCCATAGGATATTGTTCATCTCCACCATCGACTGCCTCCACGGGCTATTGTTCATCCACCGTCGACCTCCTCCAGCCTCCACCTGCGACTGTTCATCCATAATACGTCTCCAACATAACTACTTTTCCAAACACTTTTGCCCTTGTTTTGGACTCTAACTTGCATGATTTGAATGGAACTAACCCGGACTGACGTTGTTTTCAGCAGAATTACCATGGTGTTATTTATGTGCAGGAATAAACGTTCTCGGAATGACCTGGAACTTCATGGAGCAACTTTTCAGAAAATATGAAAAATACCTGCAAAAGATGAAGGCCAGGGGGCCCACCACCTGTCCACGAGGGTGGGGGGCGCGCCTGCTGTAACACCCCGGATGTAATTTACCTTATCTGTACTCCAACTCTTGCTGTTTCCGGCTTAAGTTATTTTATTTTCCTCGGGTTCGGGTTTTTGTCTCCGTGTGTTGTTGCCTTTGTCAGGCATCTCTTATCATGTCATCATGTGCATTGCATTTGCATACATGTTTGTCTCATGCATCCGAGCATTTTTCCCGTTGTCCGTTTTGCATTCCGGCGCTCCTATCTCCTCCGATGGACCTTTCTACCTCTTTTCGTGTGTGGGGGTTAAATATTTCTGGATTGGACCGAGACTTGCCAAGCGGCCTTGGTTTACTACCGGTAGACCGCCTGTCAAGTTTCGTACCATTTGGACTTCGTTTGATACTCCAACGGTTAACCGAGGGACCGAGAAGGCCTCGTTTGTGTTGCAGCCCAACACCCTTCCAATTTGGCCCAAAACCCACCAAAGACCCTTCCATCACCTAGAGCATTCGATCACGATCGCGTGGCCAAAAACCGCACCTCATTTGGAGCTTCCTAGCTCCCTCTACCTATAAAACAAGCCCCTCCTCCGAAATTCGTGGATCATTCTACCCTAACCCTAAAAAGTTTGCTCTCGCCGCCGCCGGACATGTCCGCCGCCTAACGACCAACGCCGCCAACCACCGTACGCCACGTGTCGCCGCCGCCTCCACCAACCGCGCCGGCCCGAAGAGCCCGCGCGCGGCCCTCCAGGCCCGCGACCTTCGCCGCCCGCCTCCTTTCTTCTCTGTGCCCGGTGCCTCTTTGTCGGCCAGAGCTGCCGGACGTCCTCGCCGGCGAGCTCGCTCCGCCCCACTCCTCCGCCTCGGACGCCGCCCCGCTCCGGCCTCCGCACCGCCACCGCCTTCACTCCTCTCCGGCGTCCTCCTCCAACCGCGACGAGCTCCGTCCACCACCACCATCTCCAGCGACCTCCGGTGAACAGTGTCGCCGACGAACCTCGGGATCCGTGCCGAGTCGCCAGATCTGGATCCACGCTACAGTAAACCCTAGTTAGGGGTTGACTTTTGCCTCTCTCAGTTATTTTTTTTGCAAACTTTGGCATGCTATAACTCTCTCATCGTAGATCCGATTTGTGCGTGTAGCATATCAAAATGTTCGTCTCAACGAGTACATCATTTCATCTCATTGCATCATTTTCATTTGAGCTCATCTTGATGCCCTAAATGCTGTTGGAAGAGGGATATGTGATAAATTTGTCAGATCTGTTGCATCAAATAGCTATTTGTCATTTTTGCCATGATTAATGTGTGCATGATATGCTCCTGAGCTCTACATGTGTTTTGTTATATGCCATGCCATCTTTACAGAGGTGCTTACCATGTATTTTTGTGATATTTGTGGCGACTAGCACAAGCTTGCAAAGTAGCGTAATCGATAATCCTGATTTCAGGGACTTGGAATTTCACCAAGTCCTTGTCCTGATTTTGTCGTTATGTCATATGTTCATGTTGTTTCCTAGTGATCCATGCCTCTTTTGAGGATGATCAGTAAGGATGATTTGTTAATATTGTGGTGATATATCCATCCATGTCTTTTTTGCATTTATGAAGCACCCTAGCTTGAGTCAATCGAGCTCTACTTTTGCTATATCGTGAATCCTGGTAGATTGTTGACTTGTTAGCGATTTTGCCGAGAATGTTGCTATTGATTCGTGCATGCTATGTTGTTGTTCTTGCAATGTATAGCTTCTATGCCATGTATTATTGATGGGTGTATGCTTAGTTTGTCATTCCATGCTCTGTAGTGAGTGCATCGAGCTCGTAAACATGCCTACTTGTTAACTGATTTGCATGCTCCAGTTTTTTCACCAAGTCTGAGATCTGTTTATGTTTTTGCCATGTTCACATGCTTGCAATTGTATTTTCTGATCCCTTTTGGTTCGAGGTCACTAAGGAACTTTTGTTAAGTGTTTGGAGTAGCTTCATTCCATGCCTTGCTTTGCCATGTTAAGTTCCTGTATCTTGTACTTTTCATGCTCTAAAGTGTGCTTCCTGATGATAAATTCCAGACTTGTGTTAATTTCACTAAGTCTGAAACCTGTTATCATTTGCATTTTTGCCATGCTTGTTTGAACCTGTTAATGGATGAATTAGCCGTAGCTCAGTGTTCATCTTTTGTCAAGCATCATGAGTGGATCCCTGCCATGTATTTTGTTGTCATGTTTGAGTGATGTAGCATATTTATCTTGATGCATTTAGATGGCTACTTGCTGATTATCACAGACCGGTGCCATATTTGTTTTGCTTGCCATTTCCAAACCGTGCATCCGATTCCGGTGATCTTTATATCAATTTCAACCGAAATCACCTCACCTTTCCAGTGGCACTCTTGGATTTCCAAGTTGAGGCCAGGTTCAATCATTCCTTGTCAAATCTTGCATATGCACCACATATCGCATCCCACATATCATACCATGTTTGCATCATGTTGTTTGAGCATTGCACGTGGTTGATTGTGTTTCGTTTGCTTGTTGTTCTTGTTTGGGTAGAGTCAAGAGACGAGTTCACGAACGAGGAGCCCGTTGAGTTCACTTACGAGGATCAAGTCAACTTTGACAACTTTGCAGGCAAGATGATCATACCCTCGAAATCACTTCTATCTTTGCTTGCTAGATGCTCGCTCTTTTGCTATGCCTATGCTACGATGCCTACCACTTGCTTATCATGCCTCCCAAATTTCCATGTCAAACCTCTAACCCACCATGTCCTAGCAAACCGTTGATTGGCTATGTTACCGCTTTGCTCAGCCCCTCTTATAGCGTTGCTAGTTGCAGGTGAAGATTGGAGATCGTTCCTTGTTGGAACATTGTTTATTGTTGGGATATCACCATATTATCTTGTTATCTTAATGCATCTATATACTTGGTAAAGGGTGGAAGGCTTGGCCTTTTTCCTAGTGTTTTGTTCCACTCTTGCCGCCCTAGTTTCCGTCATATCGGTGTTATGTTCCCGGATTTTGCGTTCCTTACGCGGTTGGGTTATAATGGGAACCCCTTGAAAGTTCGCCTTGAATAAAACTCCTCCAGCAATGCCCAACCTTGGTTTTACCATTTGCCACCTAGCCTCTTTTTCCCTTGGGTTTCCGAAGCCCAAGGGTCATCTTTATTTAAACCCCCCTAGGCCAGTGCTCCTCTGAGTGTTGGTCCAAACTAGAGCCCTGTGCAGCGCCCCCTCGGGGAAACTCGAGGTTTGGTTTTAGTTGTATGGAGAGCTCATCTGAGTGTGCCCTGAGAACGAGATATGTGCAGCTCCAATCGGGATTTGTCGGCACATTCGGGCGGTGTTGCTGGACTTGTTTTATCATTGTCGAGGATGTCTTGTAAAACCGGGATGCCGAGTCTGATCGGAATGTCTCGGGAGAAGGAATATCCTTCGTTGACCGTGAGAGCTTGTGATGGGCTAAGTTGGGACTCCCCTGCAGGGATTTGAACTTTCGAAAGTCGTGCCCGCGGTTATGGGCAGATGGGAATTTGTTAATGTCCGGTTGTAGATAACATGAAACTTGACTTAATTAAAATGAATCAACCGCGTGTGTAACCATGATGGTCTCTTCTCGGCGGAGTCCGGGAAGTGAACACGGTGTTGGAGTAATGTTTGACGTAGGTTGTTCTAGGATCACTTCTTGATCATAGTTCTTCGTCCGTGCTTTGCCTTCTCTTCTCGCTCTCTTTTGCGAATAGGTTAGCCACCATATATGCTAGTCGCTTGCTGTAGTTCCACATCATACCTTGCCTTACCTATAAGCTTAAATAGTATTGATCGCGAGGGTGCGAGATTGCTGAGTCCCCGTGACTCACAGTTTACTTCCAAAACTAGATGCAGGGACCGATGATACCATTCCAGACGATGCGCTTGAGCTCAAGTGGGAGTCCGATGAAGACTCTCGCCGTTAATATGTGTCTTTCCCAGATGATCAGTAGTGGTGCCTAGTTGGGGCGATCGGGGACCGTGTCGCATGTGGGGGTTGATCTTTTATTTTGGTACCGTAGCCGGACCATGAGTGTATTGGATGATTGTAATGTTATTCATGTATTTGTGTGACGTGGCGAGTGTAAGCCAACTATGTACCTTTTCCCCTTTTATATATTTACATGGGTTGTTGTGAAGATTACCTTACTTGCGACATTGCTTTCAATGCGGTTATGCCTCTAAGTCATGCTTCGACACGTAGGAGATATAGCCGCATCGAGGGCGTTACAAGTTGGTATTCAGAGCCTTCCCCGACCTTAGGAGCCCCCTGCTTGATCGAATTGTTGGCGTTGTTGAGTCTAGAAAAATGTTTTGAGTCATTTAGGAATTATATATCGGAGAGTTTAGGAATTCTTTTTACTCCCCAGTCCCTTCATCGCTCTGGTGAGGCATCCTGACGTAGAGTTTTGACTCTTCTCTTCTCAAATTTCACTAAAAAAAAATTTGGATCACGCGGGTATCTTGGAATCGTTCCGATCGATTTGTGACGAGAACATTGTTCTTGGTGCCTCCTGTCATTTAGGGGTTGTGGCAGTGTCCCGGGGAGTTGAGCTCCGAGGTGTTGTCGTCACAATTTGATCGTTGAGATTCTGGAATACCTGAGTTTTGCCGACATCGAAAATCTCTTTTATGCAGTTGTTGGTGAGATAACCTCGACGCCACCCAGTACTGGGGCGGGAGTTCGGGAGTATTGCCATAACTTGTATAACGGATGCTTTTCGAAGGTTGAGGTAGACGATTTCCGAAGTTTTTCTTGGTTATGTGTTGAAGGATGGATACAGCTGGATGTAGGATTTGCTAGATTTGGGTGAGATATTATGCTTCCCCTATATCCCCAACACCTGATTGCATAACCGGAAAGGTTCAGGAGTTTCATAGGTGGGAATTCTTGTAGCTCTAGTTCTTCTTTCGCGGATATTTGGTTTGAGATTGGGTGATCCTTACCAAGTATTCGTTCTTGTTCCGTATCTTGTTGTTTTTTCTTCTACCTCAATTCTAAGTGGCTTCTCAATTTATGGATATGTGACCATTTCGATTGGAATGCATTCGTTCATTTCGTTTAGATGTGAAGACTATATGTTGCAATTTCAACTCGTTTGATTCAGCTTCAATATTTGTCTGTCAATGTGCTAACGGATGTCAACCTCTTCAGGATGGCTCCTCCAACGCGCACGACTCCGAATCCTGATCCGCCACCACCACCACCACCTCCGGAGGCATGGCAAGCTGTGATGGCCGCTACCAATGCAAACACGCAGCTGATCATGCAACTCCTTCAAGAGCGCAACCAAGGGAACCAGGGTCATGGCAACAATCAGAATCAGTTTGCTACACTCAACCAGTTCCTTGCTAACCAGCCAAAGACCTTCAGCAATAGTGTTGAGGCAACAGACGCTGATGATTGGCTCGTGGACATATGCAAGCATTTCGAGTGCAGTAACGTCAGGCCTGAGGACTTTGTCAAGTTCGCCTCCTTCCAACTCAAAGACCAAGCTGCAGAATGGTTTCAGCAGTACAAAGATTCCAGAGGAGGCCGTGTAATTACCTGGGATGAATTCCGTCAAGACTTCAAAGCTCATCATATTCCTCAGAGCGTGGTTGAAAGCAAGCGTGAGGAATTCCGCAACCTGAAGCAAGGCTCTATGTCTGTTTACGAGTACAACAAGATGTTTCAGAAGCTCACCCGTTTTGCTAAGCAAGACGTCCCAGACGAGAAAAGCATGATATACCAGTTCAGGGGTGGTCTCAGAGAAAAATCCAGATAGCTCTTGTCCTCTTTGAGCCCAAGAGGTGTTGGAAATATGCCCTAGAGGCAATAATAAATTAGTTATTATTATATCTCCTAGTTCATGATAATCGTTTATTATCCATGCTAGAATTGTATTGATAGGAAACTCAGATACATGTGTGGATACATAGACAACACCATGTCCCTAGTAAGCCTCTAGTTGACTAGCTCGTTGATCAATAGATGGTTACGGTTTCCTGACCATGGACATTGGATGTCATTGATAACGGGATCACATCATTGGGAGAATGGTGTGATGGACAAGACCCAATCCTAAGCCTAGCACAAAGATCGTGTAGTTCGTATGCTAAAGCTTTTCTAATGTCAAGTATCATTTCCTTAGACCATGAGATTGTGCAACTCCCGGATACTGTAGGAATACTTTGGGTATGCCAAACGTCACAATGTAACTGGGTGGCTATAAAGGTACACTACAGGTATCTCTGAAAGTGTCTGTTGGGTTGGCACGAATCGAGACTGGGATTTGCCACTCCGTGTAAACGGAGAGGTATCTGGGCCCACTCGGTAGGACATCATCATAATGTGCACAATGTGATCAAGGAGTTGATCACGGAATGATGTGTTACGGAACGAGTAAAAGAGACTTGCCGGTAACGAGATTGAACAAGGTATCGGGATACCGACGATCGAATCTCGGGCAAGTACAATACCGCTAAACAAAGGGAATTGTATACGGGATTGATCGAATCCTCGACATCGTGGTTCATCCGATGAGATCATCGTGGAACATGTGGGAACCAACATGGGTATCCAGATCCCGCTGTTGGTTATTAACCGGAGAACGTCTCGGTCATGTCTGCATGGTTCCCGAACCCGTAGGGTCTACACACTTAAGGTTCGATGACGCTAGGGTTATAAAGGAAGTTTGTATGTGGTTACCGAATGTTGTTCGGAGTCCCGGATGAGATCCCGGACGTCACGAGGAGTTCCGGAATGGTCCGGAGGTAAAGATTTATATATGGGAAGTCCTGTTTTGGTCACCGGAAAAGTTTCGGGTTTTATCGGTAGTGTTCCGGGACCACCGGAGGGGTCCGGGGGTCCACCAAGTGGGGCCACCAGCCCCGGAGGGCTGCATGGGCCAAGTGTGGGAGGGGACCAGCCCCAGGTGGGCTGGTGCGCCCCCCCCCCCCACCAAGGCCCAAGGCGCCTCCAAGAGGGAAGGGGGGCAAACCCTAGGGCAGATGGGCCCTAAGGCCCACCCCAGGTGCGCCTCCCCCTCTCCCCCTTGTGGCCGCCACCCAGATGGGATCTAGGGGCTGCCGCCACCCCTAGGGAGGGAACCCTAGGTGGGGGCACAGCCCCTCCCCTTCCCCTATATATACTTGAGGTATTGGAGGCTACAAGTGACATGAGTTCCTCTCCTTCTTGGCGCAGCCCTACCCCTCTCCCTCCTCGTCTCTTGCGATGCTTGGTGAAGCCCTGCTGGAGTACCACGCTCCTCCACCACCACGCTGCCGTTGTGCTGCTGCTGGATGGAGTCTTCCCCAACCTCTCCTTCTCCCCTTGCTGGATCAAGGCGTAGGAGACGTCACCGGGCTGTACGTGTGTTGAACACAGAGGTGCCGTCTGTTCGGCACTAGGATCATCGGTGATTTGGATCACGACGAGTACGACTCCATCAACCCCGTTCTCTTGAACGCTTCCGCGTAGCGATCTACAAGGGTATGTAGATGCACTCTCCTTCCCCTCGTTACTGGTTTCTCCATAGATAGATCTTGGTGACACGTAGGAAAATTTTGAATTTCTGCTACGTTCCCCAACAGTGGCATCATGAGCTAGGTCTATTGCGTAGATTCTATGCACGAGTAGAACACAAAGTAGTTGTGGGCGTTGATTTTGTTCAATATGCTTACCGTTACTAGTCCAATCTTGTTTCAACGGTATTGTGGGATGGAGCGGCCCGGACCGACCTTACACGTACTCTTACGTGAGACTGGTTCCACCGACTGACATGCACTAGTTGCATAAGGTGGCTAGCGGGTGTCTGTCTCTCCCACTTTAGTCGAAACGGATTCGATGAAAAGGGTCCTTATGAAGGGTAAATAGCAATTGGCATATCACGTTGTGGTTTTGCGTAGGTAAGAAACGTTCTTGCTAGAAACCCATAGCAGCCACGTAAAACATGCAAACAACAATTAGAGGACGTCTAACTTGTTTTTGCAGGGTATGCTATGTGATGTGATATGGCCAAGAAGAATGTGATGAATGATATGTGATGTATGAGATTGATCATGTTCTTGTAATAGGAATCACGACTTGCATGTCGATGAGTATGACAACCGGCAGGAGCCATAGGAGTTGTCTTTATTTATTGTATGACCTACGTGTCATTGAACAACGCCATGTAATTACTTTACTTTATTGCTAACCGGTAGCCATAGTAGTAGAAGTAATAAGTTGGCGAGACAACTTCATGGAGACACGATGATGGAGATCATGATGATGGAGATCATGATGATGGAGATCATGGTGTCATGCCGGTGACAAGATGATCATGGAGCCCCAAGATGGAGATCAAAGGAGCTATATGATATTGGCCATATCACGTCACTATTATTTGATTGCATGTGATGTTTATCATGTTTTTGCATCTTGTTTACTTAGAACAACGGTAGTAAATAAGATGATCCCTCATAATAATTTCAAGAAAGTGTTCCCCCTAACTGTGCACCGTTGCGACAGTTCGTTGTTTCGAAGCACCACGTGATGATCGGGTGTGATAGATTCCAACGTTCACATACAACGGGTGTAAGACAGATTTACACATGCAAACACTTAGGTTGACTTGACGAGCCTAGCATGTACAGACATGGCCTCGGAACACAGAAGACCGAAAGGTCGAACATGAGTCGTATAGAAGATACGATCAACATGAAGATGTTCACCGATGTTGACTAGTCCGTCTCACATGATGATCGAACACGGCCTAGTTGACTCGGATCATGTAATCACTTAGATGACTAGAGGGATGTCTATCTAAGTGGGAGTTCATAAGATGAACTTTATTATCCTGAACATAGTCAAAAAGATCTTTGCAAATTATGTCGTAAGCTCGCGCTTTAGTTCTACTGTTTAGATATGTTCCTAGAGAAAATATAGTTGAAAGTTGACAGTAGCAATTATGCAGACAGTAGAAAGCTTATGTCCTTAATGCACCGCTTAGTGTGCTGAACCCCGAACGTCGTTTGTGGATGTTACGAACATCGGACATACACGTTTAGATAACTACGTGATAGTTCAGTTAAACGGTTTAGAGTTGAGGCACCAAAGACGTTTTCAAAACATCGCGGAACATATGAGATGTTTCGAGGGCTGAAATTGGGATTTCAGGCTCGTGCCCACGTCAGGAAGTATGAGACCTCCGACGATTTTCTTAGCCTGCAAACTAAGGGAGAAAAGGTCAATCGTTGAGCTTGTGCTCAGATTGTCTGAGTGCAACAATCACTCGAATCGAGTGGGAGTTGATCTTCCAGAGATAGTGATGTTTCTCCAAAGTCATTGCCACCAAGCTGCTAGAGCTTCGTGATGAACTATAACATATCTGGGATAGATATGATGATCCTTGAAATATTCGCGATGTTTGACACCGCGAAAGTAGAAATCAAGAAGGAGCATCAATTGTTGATGGTTAGTGAAACCACTAGTTTCAAGAAGGGCAAGGGCAAGAAGGGATACTTCATGAAACGGCAAATCAGCTGCTGCTCTAGTGGAGAAACCCAAGGTTGAACCCAAACCCGAGACTGAGTGCTTCTGTAATAAGGGAAACAGCCACTGGAGCAGAATTACCCTAGATACTTGGTAGATGAGAAGGCTGTTGATAGAAGTATATTGGATATACATTATGTTAATGTGTACTTTACTAGTACTCCTAGTAGCACCAGGGTATTAAATACCGGTTCGGTTGCTAAGTGTTAGTAACTCGAAATAAAAGCTACGGAATAAACGGAGACTAGCTAAAGGGAGATGACGATATGTGTTGGAAGTATTTCCAAGGTTGATCAAATATCGTACGCTCCCTCTACCATCAAGATTGGTGTTTGCGTTGAGCATAGACATGATTGGATTATGTCTATCGCAATACAGTTATTCATTTAAGGAGAATAATGGTTACTCTGTTTATTTGAATAATACCTTCAATGGTCTTGCACCTAAAATGAATGGTTTATTGAATCTCGATCGTAGTGATACACATGTTCATGCCAAAAGATATAAGATAGTAATGATAGTACCACCTACTTGTGGCACTGCCACGTAAGTCATATCGGTATAAAACGCATGAAGAAGCTCCATGTTGATGGATCTTTGGACTCACTCGTTTTAAAAGGTTTGAGACATGCGAACCATGTATATTGGTGTATATGCATGAAGAAACTCCATGCAAATGGACCATTTGGACTCACTTGATTTTGAATCACTTGAGACATGCAAATCATACCACATGGGCAAGATGACTGAAAGCCTCGTTTTCAGTAAAATGGAACTAGAAAGCAACTTGTTGGAAGTAATACATTTTGATGTGTGCAGTCCAATGAGTGCTGAGGCGTGTAGTGGATATCGTTATGTTCTTACTTCACAGATGATTTGAGTAGATGTTGAGTACATTTACTTGATGAATCACGAGTCTGAATTATTGAAAGGTTCAAGTAATTTCAGGGTGAAGTTGAAAGATCATCGTGACAAGAGGATAAAATATCTATGATATGATCATAGAGATGAATATCTGAATTACGAGTTTGGCACAGAATTAAGACATTGTGGAAATTGTTTCACAACTAATACAGCCTGGAACACCATAGTGTGATGATGTGTCTGAACATCATAACTGCACCCTATTGGATATGATGCATACCATGATGTCTCTTATCGAATTACCACGATAGTTTATGGGTTAGGCATTAGAGACAACCACATTCACTTTAAATAGGGCACCACGTAATTCCGATGAGATGACACCGTATGAACTATGGTTTAGAGAAACCTAAGCTGTCATTTCTTAAAAGTTTGGGGCTGCGACGCTTATGTGAAAAAGTTTCAGGCTGATAAGCTCGAACCCAAAGAGGATAAATGCATCTTCATAGGACACCCAAAACAGTTGGGTATACCTCCTGTCTCAGATCCGAAAGCAATAAGGGATTGTTTCTAGAATCGGGTCCTTTCTCGAGGAAAAGTTTCTCTCGAAAGAATTGAGTGGGAGGATGGTGGAGACTTGATGAGGTTGTTGAACCGTCTCTTCAACTAGTGTGTGGCAGGGCACAGGAAGTTGTTCCTATGGCACCTACACCAATTGAAGTGGAAGCTTATGATAGTGATCATGAAACTTCAGATCAAGTCACTACCAAACCTCGTGGGATGACAAGGATGCGTACTACTTCAGAGTGGTACGTAATCCTGTCTTGGAAGTCATGTTGCTAGACAACAATGAACCTACGAGCTATGGAGAAGCGATGGTGGGCCCGGATTCCGATAAATGGCTCAAGGCCATAAAATCCAAGAGAGGATCCATGTATGAAAACAAAGTGTAGACTTTGGCAGAACGGCTCGATGGTCGTAAGGCTGTTGAGTACAGATGGATTTTAAAAGGAAGACGGACAATGATGGTAAGTATCACCATCAAGAAAGCTCTACTTGTCGTTAAGATGTTTTCCGACAAGTTCAAGGAGTTGACTACGATGAGACTTTCTCACTCATAGCGATGCTAAGAGTCTGTTGGAATTATATTAGCGATTACTGCATTGTTTATGAAATCTTGCAGATAGGATGTCAAAAAAAACATTGTTTTCTCAACGATTTTCTTGAGGAAAGGTTGTATGTGATACAACCGGAAGGTTTTGTCAATCCTGAAAGATGCTAATAAGTATGCAAAGCTCCAGCAATCCTTCTAAGGACTGGAGTAAGCATCTCGGAGTTGGAATGTACGCTTTGATGAGATGATCAAAGATTGTGGGTTTATACAAAGTTTATGAGAAACTTGTATTTCCAAAGAAGTGAGTGGGAGCACTAGAGAATTTCTAATGAGTATATGTTGTTGACATATTGTGGATCAGAAATGATGTAGAATTTCTGGAAAGCATATAGGGTTATTTGAAAAGTGTTTTTCAATAGAAAACCTGGATTAGGCTACTTGAACATTGAGCATCAAGATCTATGAGGATAGATCAAAAACACTAAATGGTACTTTCAAATGAGCACATACCTTGACATGATCTTGAAGGTGTTCAAGATGGATCAGTCAAGGAAGGAGTTCTTGCCTGAGTTGTAAGGTATGAAGTTAAGACTTAAAGCTCGACCACGGCAGAAGAAAGAGAAAGGACGAATGTCGTCCCATATGCTTTTGACATAGGCTCTATACGGTATGCCATGCTGAGTACCGCACCTGGTGTGTGCCTTGCCACATGTCTGGCAAGAGGGTACAAAGGTGATCCAGGAGTGGATCACTAGATAGCGGTCAAAATTATCCTTGGAGTAATAAGGACATGTTTCTCAATTATGGAGGTGATAAAGAGTTTACCGTAAAGGGTTACATCGATGCAAGCTTTAACACCTATCTGAATGACTCTGAGTAGCAAACTGGATACGTATAGTGGAGCAACCATTTTGAATAGCTCCAAGTGGAGCGTGGAAGCGGCATTTATAATATGACCTAGAGATTTGCAAAGTCCATACGGATCTGATTGTTGCAGACCCGTTGACTAAAACCTCTCTCACAAGCAAAACATGATCAAACCCCAGAACTCATTGAGTCTTAATCACATGATGATGTGAACTAGTTTAGTGACACTAGTAAACTCTTTGGATGTTGGTCACATGGCGATGTGACCTGTGAGTGTTAATCACATGGTGATGTGAACTAGATTATTGACTCTAGTGCAAGTGGGAGACTGTTGGAAATATGCCCTAGAGGCAATAATAAGTTAGTTATTATTATATTTCCTAGTTCATGATAATCGTTTATTATCCATGCTAGAATTGTATTGATAGGAAACTCAGATACATGTGTGGATACATATATAACACCATGTCCCTAGTAAGCCTCTAGTTGACTAGCTCGTTGATCAATAGATGGTTACGGTTTCCTGACCATGGACATTGGATGTAGTTGATAACGGGATCACATCATTGGGAGAATGATGTGATGGACAAGACCCAATCCTAAGCCTAGCACAAAGATCGTGTAGTTCGTATGCTAAAGCTTTTCTAATGTCAAGTATCATTTCCTTAGACCATGAGATTGTGCAACTCCCGGATACCATAGGAATACTTTGGGTATGCCAAACGTCACAACGTAACTGGGTGGCTATAAAGGTACACTACAGGTATCTCCGAAAGTGTATGTTGGGTTGGCACGAATCAAGACTGGGATTTGTCACTCCGTGTAAATGGAGAGGTATCTGGGCCCACTCGGTAGGACATCATCATAATGTGCACAATGTGATCAAGGAGTTGATCACGGAATGATGTGTTATGGAACGAGTAAAAGAGACTTGCCGGTAACGAGATTGAACAAGGTATCGGGATACCGACGATCGAATCTCGGGCAAGTACAATACCGCTAAACAAAGGGAATTGTATACGGGATTGATCGAATCCTCGACATCGTGGTTCATCCGATGAGATCATCGTGGAACATGTGGGAACCAACATGGGTATCCAGATCCCGCTGTTGGTTATTGACCGGAGAACGTCTCGGTCATGTCTGCATGGTTCCCGAACCCGTAGGGTCTACACACTTAAGGTTCGATGACGCTAGGGTTATAAAGGAAGTTTGTATGTGGTTACTGAATGTTGTTCGGAGTCCCGGATGAGATCCCGGACGTCACGAGGAGTTCCGGAATGGTCCGGAGGTAAAGATTTATATATGGGAAGTCCTGTTTTGGTCACCGGAAAAGTTTCGGGTTTTACCGGTAGTGTATCGGGACCACCGGAGGGGTCCGGGGGTCCACCAAGTGGGGCCACCAGCCCCGGAGGGCTGCATGGGCCAAGTGTGGGATGGTACCAGCCCCAGGTGGGCTTGTGCGCCCCCCCCCCCACCAAGGCCCAAGGTGCCTCCAAGAGGGAAGGGGGCAAACCCTAGGGCAGATGGGCCCTAAGGCCCACCCCAGGTGCGCCTCCCCCTCTCCCCCTTGTGGCCGCCACCCAGATGGGATCTGGGGGCTGCCGCCACCCCTAGGGAGGGAACCCTAGGTGGGGGCGCAGCCCCTCCCCTTCCCCTATATATACTTGAGGTATTGGAGGCTACAAGTGACATGAGTTCCTCTCCTTCTTGGCGCAGCCCTACCCCTCTCCCTCCTCGTCTCTTGCGATGCCTGGCGAAGCCCTGCTGGAGTACCACGCTCCTCCACCACCACCACGCCGTTGTGCTGCTGCTGGATGGAGTCTTCCCCAACCTCTCCTTCTCCCCTTGCTGGATCAAGGCGTAGGAGACGTCACCGGGCTGTACATGTGTTGAACACGGAGGTGCCGTCCGTTCGGCACTAGGATCATCGGTGATTTGGATCACGACGAGTACGACTCCATCAACCCCGTTCTCTTGAACGCTTCCACGTAGCAATCTACAAGGGTATGTAGATGCACTATCCTTCCCCTCGTTGCTGGTTTCTCCATGGATAGATCTTGGTGACACGTAGGAAAATTTTGAATTTCTGCTACGTTCCCCAACAAGAGGTACGATGAGTTTTACAACATGGCAATGAAGCAAGAGACTGCTCAACTGAAGTGAGATGCTTCCAAGAAGCGAGTCAGAGATGCTACTCCTTCTTCCTCAACTCAAGTGGCTAAGCAGCAGAAGTATTGGCTTCCTCCTCCTTCGTTCCGTCAGCCTTATCAGCAGAAGAGCAAAGGTGGCAGTGGATCTTCCCACCCACCCAACCCAGGCTTTCAGAACAAGACTTCTTCTCAAGCTCCAAGATCAAGTGCTCTGTATCACCGTCCGCTCTCGGAGGTCACGTGCAACAAGTCCCAACAGAAGGGTCACTATTCCAACAAATGCTTCAATCAGAGGCGTCTCCCTCCTCCTCCTCCTATGAGATCGGCAAGTACAGTTGTGGTCAAGCATAACCCCAAGCACGCCAAGGTCAATTTGATGAATGCAGCTCGGGAAGAGGACTCATCAGATGTCATCATGGGTAACCTTCCTGTTAACGATGTTCCTGCAAAAGTTCTTTTTGACACTGGTGCATCGCATTGCTTCATTTCAAAACCTTTTGCATCAAAGTATGAGTGCGATTATCAGCTTTTGCAAAGACCTTTGCAAATCGTGTCACCGGGCAAGCATATGACAGCTAATTTCTGCGTCCCGGATATTTGTATCATGTTGGGCGACTACAAATTTCTAGCTTCTCCTATTGTTCTGGGCGACTCGGATATCGATCTTATTCTTGGAATGGATTGCCTTTCTAAGCACAAGGCTCATCTTGATTGTGCTGCCAGGCAGATTCAATTGACTCATTCGTCTGAGGATGTAATTGTCTTTGCCGCTCGTGATGATACCATCCGTCTGTTTTCTCTCAATGAGAAGGGTGAATTGGATGCCATCTCTCAAATTCCAGTCGTTTGCGAATATCAAGACTCTTTCCAGAAGAGCTTCCAGGAATGCCTCTGCACCGGCCAGTTGAATTCGTCATTGATCTTGAGCCTGGCACGAAACCTGTTTGCAAACATCCTTACAAGCTTGGACCTAAAGAATTGAAGGAGCTGAAGAAGCAACTCGATATTCAAGAGAGAATGGGTCTCATCCGACCTAGTTCTTCTCCGTGGGGTTGTGGAGTTCTTTTTGTGAAGAAGAAGTATGGAACGGACCGACTTTGTGTTGACTACCGTCCATTGAACAAGAAGACTATAAAGAACAAGTACCCACTTCCCAACATCAACGAGCTGTTTGAACAACTCAAAGGTGCTCAAG
This sequence comes from Triticum urartu, assembly GCF_056163025.1. NCBI lineage: Eukaryota > Viridiplantae > Streptophyta > Magnoliopsida > Poales > Poaceae > Triticum > Triticum urartu. The sequence goes on along the minus strand of NC_141876.1, from coordinate 365,230,393 downwards.
TATTCTCCAAGCTTGATCTCCGTATGGGCTATCACCAGATCCGAATTCGTGAGCAAGATATCACCAAGACGGTGTTCAGAACAAGCTATGGTTCATATGAATACACTGTCATGTCTTTTGGCCTCGTCAACACTCCTCTGACTTTCTCTTGCATGATGAACTTCATCTTCAACGCCTACACTAATGACTTCGTCTTGGTCTACCTCGATGACATTCTGGTCTTTTCGAAGAACAAGGAAGATCATGCCAAGCACTTGCGTTTGGTGTTGGATAAGCTCAGAGAACATCAGTTCTACGCCAAGTTCTCAAAGTGCGAGTTTTGGCTCGATGAGGTTCTCTACCTTGGGCATATCATCTCTGCCAAGGTCATAGCGGTGAATCCTGAGAAGGTGTCTGCAATTGTGAATTGGGAACCACCTCAGAACGTGAAGCAACTCCGCAGCTTTCTTGGTCTCGCAAGCTATTGTCGAAGGTTCATTGAGAACTTTTCAAAGATCGTGAAGCCTCTTTCAAACCTTCTCCAGAAGCACGTGAAGTACGTTTGGTCTCCTGAATGTGACATTGCTTTCAACACCCTGAAAGAGAAATTAGTCACTGCTCCAGTTCTGACTCCTCCTGATGAATCCAAACCGTTCGAGGTCTTTTGCGATGCCTCTCTTCAAGGTCTTGGTGCAGTGTTGATGCAAGAGAAGAAAGTTGTGGCATATACTTCTCGCCAGTTGAAGCCCAATGAGAAGAACTACCCCACTCATGACCTCGAGTTGGCGGCAGTTGTGCATGTTCTTTTGACTTGGAGACATCTCTTATTGGGAAGAAAAGTGGACATCTTCACTGACCACAAGAGTCTCAAGTACATCTTCACTCAGCCTAATCTCAACCTCAGGCAGACCCGTTGGGTCGAAATGATTCAAGAGTATAATCCGAGTATCGAATATACTCCAGGCAAGGCCAATGTAATTGCTGGCACATTGAGCAGGAAGGCTTACTGCAACAGTATGATTCTCAAGCCTTACCAACCCGAGCTTTGTGAAGCTTTCCGCAAACTCAACCTGCAAGTTGTTCCTCAAGGATTTCTCGCAAACCTTCAAGTCTCTCCTACTTTGGAAGATCAGATTCGCGAGGCTCAACTTCTTGATGCTTTGGTGAAGAAGGTGAAGATTGGGATTGCCAAGAGTCAACCCAAGTACAAGTGCTATCGTCTTGAGGACAAGGATACTCTCTTCTTCGAGGATCGCATTGTTGTGCCCAAAGGTGACCTTCGTAAAGTCATTATGAACAAGGCTCACAATTCTCTCCTCTCTATCCACCCTGGGAGCACGAAGATGTACCAGGACCTCAAGCGGGCTTATTGGTGGACTCGAATGAAGCGCGAGATTGCTCAATTCGTGAATGAATGTGATGTCTACAGAAGAGTGAAGGCAGAACACCAACGACCAGCTCGTCTCCTCCAACCTCTTGCCATTCCAGAATGGAAGTTTGACCACATTGAGATGGACTTCGTGACGGGATTTCCAAAGTCCAAGCATGGCAATGATGCTATTTTCGTTGTCATCGACAAACTCACTAAAGTGGCTCACTTTCTGCCCATCAAAGAGTCTATCACTGCAGCTCAATTGGCAGAGCTTTATACCTCTTGGATTGTCACTCTGCACGGCATTCCACAGTTGATCTCTTCAGACCATGGCAGCATCTTTACCTCCAAGTTTTGGAATTCTTTTCAGAAGGCCATGGGCACCAACATCCGTTTCAGCACAGCTTTTCATCCTCAAACTAGCGGTCAAGTCGAGCGTGTCAATCGGATTCTTGAAGATATGCTCAGGGCTTGCGTTATCTCTTTCGGTATGAAGTGGGAAGAACGGAGTCCAAACGAAATGAAACCTTCGGGAACGTGATTTTCGGAACAAACATGATCAAGAGGACTTGGACCCTACGTCAAGACATCAACCAGGAAGGCACGAGGTAGGGAGGCGCGCCTACCCCCCCCCCCAAGCGCGCCCTCCACCCTCGTGGGGCCCACGTTTCTCAGCCGACGTACTCCTTCCTCCTATATATACCTATGTACCCCCAAACTACCAGATACGGAGCCAAAACCCTAATTCCAACGCCGTAACTTTCTGTATCCACGAGATCCCATCTTAGGGCCTTTTCCGGAGCTCCGTCGGAGGGGGTATCGATCACGGAGGGCTTCTACATCAACACAATAGCCTCTTCGATGAAGTGTGAGTAGTTTACTTCAGACCTTCGGGTCCATAGTTATTAGCTAGATGGCTTCTTCTCTCTTTTTGGATCTCAATACAAAGTTCTCCCCCTCTCTTGTGGAGATCTATTCGATGTAATCTTCTTTTGCGGTGTGTTTGTTGAGACCGATGAATTGTGGGTTTATGATCAAGTTTATCTATGAACAATATTTGAATCTTCTCTGAGTTCTTTTATGTATGATTGGTTATCTTTGCAAGTCTCTTCGAATTATCAGTTTGGTTTGGCCTACTAGATTGATCTTTCTTGCAATGGGAGAAGTGCTTAGCTTTGGGTTCAATCTTGCGGTGTCCTTTCCCAGTGACGGTAGAGGCAGCAAGGCATGTATTGTATTGTTTCCATCGAGGATAACAATATGGGGTTTGTATCATATTGCATGAGTTTATCCCTCTACATCATGTCATCTTAGTTAAAGCGTTACTGAAAGGATCGATATGGTTGACTAGAGGGGGGATGAATAGGCAACTACCAATTTTTAACTTTTCTTTATCAAATTAAACTTTGCATCAAAGTAGGTTGTCTAGATGTGCAACTAGGTGAGCAACCTATATGATGCAATACCAACAAGCAAGCAAGCAAGCAAGAGAAGTAACACTAAAGAGCTTGCACAAGTAAAGGTAAGAGATAACCAAGAGTGGATCCGGTGAAGACGAGGATGTGTTAGCGAAGTTCCTTCCCTTTGAGGGGAAGTACGTCTCCGTTGGAGCGGTGTGGAGGCACGATGCTCCCCAAGAAGCCACTAGGGCCACCGTATTCTCCTCACGCCCTCACACAATGCGAGATGCCGTGATTCCACTATTGGTGCCCTTGAAGGCGGCGACTGAACCTTTACAAACAAGGTTGGGGCAATCTCCACAACTTAATCGGAGGCTCTCAACAAAACCACGAAGCTTCACCACAATGGACTATGGCTCCGTGGTGACCTCAACCGTCTAGGGTGCTCAAACACCCAAGAGTAACAAGATCTGCTAGGGATGAGTGGGAATCGAAAATCCCTTGGTGGAAGTGTAGATCGGGGCCTTCTCAACCACTCCCGAGCAAATCAACAAGTTTGATTGGCTAGAGAGATAGATCGGGCGAAAATGGAGCTTGGAGCATTTAATGGAGCTTGATCAATAAATGGAGCTTGGGGGAGGAAGAGGTAGGTCAAAGAGAAGAAGGGGACTCCCTTTTATAGTGGGGGCAACCATCCAACCATTGCCCCTCACCAACCATCCCCGCACAGGGCGGTACTACCGCTGAGAGGGGGCAGTACTACCGCCAGGTTAGCGGTACTGCCGTGCCAGCCAGCGGCACTGCCGCGCAGAGGAGACTAGTAGGGAATAGGACCCAACGCGGTACTACCGCGGTGGTAGGTGCGGTAATACCGCTCCTGGAACGGTACTACCGCCTCTACAACCGCAACTAGTGCCGCAAAACCCGACACGAGAAAAAGACCCGTCGAGTCAAGGCGGTAGGAGCCACACAGCCCAGCAGTACTACGGTAGCGGGGTCACGGGCGGTACTACCGCCGCGGAGCGGTACTGCCGCTTGTGACCCTTCGGCCGTACTACCGCTGGTAGTGTGGTACTACCGCTGGGGCACAGAAGAGAGAGAGAGAATCTCTCCAAAGAGGCTGAGGACGAGGCAGAGGTGCCAGGCACCCCAGCGGTACTACTGCTGTGGAGCCACGAGCGGTACTACCACTGTAGAGCGGTACTGCCGCTTGTGGCTCCTCAGCGGTACTACCGCTGGGTTGCGCGGTACTACCGCTTGGACCCACACAGGACAAGGAAGAGAGGAGAGATCTCTACAATGGAATGGAAAATCTCGGAGGGTGAGAAGCTGATGTGTACGTGTTGATTCCACCCATGCAATACCCCAGCGGACTCCCTCTTGAAAGTACGGTGCCCTCTACGCAACTAGTCCACCGAGAAAGAAACGAAAGAGCTACACCGTCTTGAAATACACTTCGAGAGGAAGAAAACGTCTCGTGCCAGGGGAGAATCTGTGAATTATTCAAAGCACAAGATTAGTCCGCAAACATGTTGTCATCAATCACCAAAACTACCTTGAGAGAGATATGCCGTAACAATCTCCCCCTTTTTGGTGGATTGATGACAACTAGGGATTTGCGCAAGGAAAAGAAATAAAAGAAGAAAACTCTGAACTACAAAATATAGACGGGCTCCCCCAGAATGTGTGCACCTAGATAGTGGAGCATTTGGAGTAAGACACACACATTTGGATCAACACTCCCCCTATATTTTATAGTCCAACAATACTAAGCACAAGATATATGAGAGAAGAGAATAAAACAGGACAAGCATGCATCTCATAATAAACTACAGTACTGAATAGACATAAGTAATAAGGTAGCGATAGGGAGCATATGTCTCACACCATATGTCTAGAACTTAGGTCTCACAGGCACCAAAGCAAACCAAATAAAGACACCGAGAGAACACACAAGAAACCACAAGACGACTCAAAGCACGGCAATAACACAAATCCCTACACTCTCTCCCCCTTTGGCAGCGAGACACCAAAAAGGGAAAAGAGTGACGCTACGACTCCAGGTGATGGGAAGATGAAGATCTCGAACATCACATCTCTGCATCTTCATCATGGGTCGAAAACTGCTCGGCATCGGAGTCGGTCCAAGGGCAATGCTGATGAATCCATTCCTCCTCTTCAGTGATCTGACCCTCAGACCCACTGGCAATTGTCGCTCCCATCTGACGCATGAGCTCCTTGTGGCGCGTCCTGGCATGCTTCTCCGCCACATGAGTCATGTACTGACCATGAGACTCCATGCAGAAAAGCTTCTTCATCTTGCGTTTAAGCTTCTGTGCCCATGATGGTTCTGTACTAGAGGGCCCAAAGTCCTCCTCATGATCATCAGTAGCAGCCCCACCCTCGGTCCCCATGGCAGCAGCAGCAGCAGACGGATCCCCCATGGCAGCAGCAGCAGACGGACCCCCTGTGTGAGGCGCTGGGGTGGCCCAATTGTCCTTCTTCCTCAGACGCTTGATCTCATGAGAAACCAAGTCTCCAGTTTCTAGCAACACTCTGGGATAAGTCTGTGCCCAGGCCCTCTCAATGAGCCTCATGATGAATGGACCATATATAGGGCACTTGCGCTCAGACACGGCAGAGAGAAGTTCAGACCACATGACATGAGAAATATCCAGGCTCTCTCCAGTGCTTGCTTCCTTCTCATGCTGACAGAAAAGGAGCATGTCCACGAGGTAAGAGTGGACCATATCCAGATTCCCGATCCGAGGGAATAGAGTCTCGCGGAAAATGCGATGAAGAATGTCCAGATACGGAGACAACTCATAGGTCTTCTTCTCAGTTAGTGGGTGAACTTTCACAGTGCAGTAGGGCCAAAGGGCTTGCTTGTGGGTGGACGTAGCATTGCGGTGAGGGCGGAAACCGACAGGAGTCTCAAGCCCGTGATCCACCACATCAAGTAACTCCATGAAAGCCTTCCACTTGACGGAAAGCAGCTTGCCATTGGTCATCCATGTCAGAGTCCTATCGACATCCGTCCCAAGATGGACGGTGGCATAGAATTGAGCCACCAAATCCGCATCGAAATCCTTGTTGAATTGCATGATCCTGAGAATGTTCAGCTGAGTGCACATCTGAAGGGCTTCGCCAAAGTACTCCGGGTCCTTCTCCATAGCATTAGTGTCAATGGAGCGAACATCAACAAAGAGATTCTTCTTGGCCTTGATCACATCAAAGTAGATGGCAAACTGAAAACGGTTCCAGAACGGGCGGTTGACCAAAGTGGGTTCTTGGTCCACCGCATAGGGGTTGCGGCGACGCTTCTCCCAAAACTCCTTGTTGGTCATCTCAATCACAGTCTTCCCCTTTTGCTTGTTGGCAGATCTCTTCGATTGCTGAGGAGGTGGAGGAACACTTGTAGATGCGCTTGCTGGAGGCGGTTGGGTGCTCGAGGAACCACCAGCTGGCTCAGAGGTGCGGTAGCGTTTTGATGTTGCACGCCCGGGGTTGATACGACGAGCTTGATGCTCAGAAGGGTCATCACCTGGAGCCAAAAATAAGAACACGCAAAACAACCAGAAAGAACGAGCATAAGCCAACAAACACAACAAAAATAATCAAGGTAAGGTAGGAATTTGATGGAATTTGGCATGCAGCGGTAGTACCGTGACATGCCCACGGTAGTACCGCCCAAGCGGTAGTACCGCCCCAAAAAGAGCGGTAGTACCACTCAAGGTCAAGCGGTAGTACCGCTCCAATGAGAGCGGTAGTACTGCTCGAGGCAGAGAAATAGCAGTTTCCTACAGCACGAGGCGGAGAAACAGCGGTTTCCTACTACCGTGGTCAGATCCGGCACTACCGGCCTGCCAAATTCAAAAATATTCCTACCAAACTCTAATCGAGAAAGTCTAGTTGCCTTCTCCAACCAACTCAAGCCTAGATTTAGCCAAAAATCTAGAGATGCAACCACCATTGCCCCTAAGAAACAAGATCTGAAAACGAGACAAAAGGAAAGAAGGAACGGGGGCAATACCAGCATCCATGGCAAGAGAACGGGGTGGGGATCGACTCCACCAAAGGAAATGGAGAGGGACGCCCCGGAGACGGAGATCCACCGGAGCCCTCCCGCGGCGAGTGGAGGCTGGAGAGACGAAGAAGAAAGAGGGGGCGAATGGGTATGGGGAAGAAGGAACCTCCCCCTGCCCCGATATAACCCCTGGTCCCGTCCCTCAGCGGTAGTACCGTGCTGGGGGCGGTAGTACTGCTTATGAGCGGTAGTACCGCGCACCACCAGCGGTAGTACCGCCCAGCACGCCACGGCAACCAAACACACAAGGCTTTTGCTCGAAGGAAAGACACAAGCGGCAAGAAAAGAAGAGCACACACGAGCAAACGACCAAGACACACCTCTTCAAAAGAGGGCGGTGGCCGAGGCCACCTATGTTTGAGTCAAGAGGTATGGCGCCGCGAAGATTTTAACCTTGGGCCCATGACCAAAACTCGTCTTTGAAACACAAGTACCATCAACAATGGCTAAAGTGAAAGACTTAATCAATTTATGCATAATGGGGGGAGGGAGAGTTCATTGAGAGAACAACACTCCCCCTATGTCCATGCCTACACCTAAAATAGACAACAAATTGAGCGTGGTGGGGTGTGCAAGGGTTCAAGCCACATTGCTCGAATCAATGATATTTAGCTCATGCCTTAACTCGCGAAATCTTGCTTCATCCAAGGGCTTCGTGAAAATATCTGCAAGGTTGTCATGAGTGTTGACATAGTTGAGCTCGATCTCTCCTCGCCTAATGTGATCCCGGATGAAGTAATACCGAATCTCAATATGCTTCGTCTTGAAGTGTTGCACCGGGTTGAGAGAGATCTTGATGGCACTTTCATTGTCACACCAAAGAGGCACTTTGTCACAAGTGACACCGTAATCCTTTAAAGTTTTCCTCATCCATAGGAGTTGTGCACAACAACTACCGGCGGCAACATACTCTGCCTCAGTGGACGAGAGAGACACACAACTTTGCTTTTTGGAAGACCAACTTACCAAAGAGCAACCAAGGAATTGGAACCCTCCGGAAGTGGACTTCCTATCCACTTTGTCTCCCGCCCAATCGGAATCCGAGTACCCTACAAGCTTGAAGTTTGATCCTCTTGGGTACCATAAGCCAAAGTTTGGGGTATGAGCCAAATATCAAAAGATTTGTTTAACCGCCACATAGTGACTTTCCTTAGGTGCAGCTTGAAACCATGCACAAATTCCCACACTCAACATGATGTCCGGTCTAGATGCACAAAGGTAAAGCAAGGATCCAATCATGGAACGATATACCTTTTGATCCACCACTTTACCATTGGGATCTAAGTCAAGTTGGCACTTGGTGGGCATTGGAGTGGAAGCCGGCTTGACGTCACTTAGCTTGAATCTCTTGAGCATGTCTTGAGTGTATTTGGATTGATTGATGAAGGTTCCTTCTCTTCTTTGCTTCACTTCAAACCCTAGAAAGAACTTCAACTCTCCCATGGAGGACATCTCGAACTTTGAGGTCATGAGAGCGGCAAATTCCTCATTGAAAGCTTTGTTAGGAGAACCAAAGATAATATCATCAACGTATAATTGTCACACAAACAACTCCCCTTTGACCTTCTTAGTAAAAAGAGTGGGGTCGATTAGCCCAACTTCAAAACCACGGTCTTGTAACAACTCGGTAAGGTGGTCATACCACGCACGTGGGGCTTGTTTAAGGCCATAGAGTGCCTTATCGAGTTGATACACATGATCGGGAAAGTAGGGATCCTCGAACCCGGGGGGTTGCTTGACGTAAACCAACTCATTAATGGGACCATTAAGAAAAGCACTCTTCACATCCATTTGTTGTAACTTAAAGTTATGATGAGAAGCACATGCAATCAACGTGCGAATGGATTCAAGACGGGCAACGGGAGCAAAGGTTTCACCATAGTCGATACCCTCGACTTGGGAGTAGCCTTGTGCTACCAAACGAGCCTTGTTGCGAATGATAATCCCATGGGCATCTTGCTTGTTCTTAAATATCCACTTGGTTCCTATGACATTGTGATTCCCGGTCGGTCTTGGCACCAATCTCCACACTTTGTTGTGCTCGAAGTTGTTGAGTTCTTCATGCATGGCATTGAGCCAATCCGGATCTTCTAGCACTTCATAGACCTTGTGGGGTTCCACACAAGAGACAAACGCGTGATGCTCACAATAATTTGCTAATTGTCTACGAGTGCTTACCCCCTTTCTTAAGCTTCCAAGCACATTCGACATGAGATGATCCTTGGTGGAGAGCTTGGAAGCAACCTTGGTGGCACGACGCTCAAATTCCTCCTCGTGGGTGAGATGAGGAGTGGTCACTTGATCATCTTGAGCGTCGTCTTGGGCTTGTTCTTGTTCTTGAACTTGCTCGGAGGAGAGAACTTGACCTTGGGCATCACTTGATGTGTCAACACCGTCTTGAGCGTGATCTTTCCCTTGGTCATGTTCTTGAAGATGAGGGCCTTCATGTTGAACTTCGGAAGCGTGTGGGCCTTGGGTTGGTGATGGCTCCACTTGAGTGGAGCTTTGTCCTTCTCCTTCGGCCAAAAGGGGTTCCTCAATGGGTAGGATAAATCCAACACCCATTCTTCTTATGGCTTGGGGAGGAATTTCATCACCTACATCACAAGTGCCACTTTGCTCCACTTGGGAGCCGTTATTCTCATCAAACTCCACGTTACACGTCTCCTCAATAAGTCTCGTGGATTTATTGAGGACACGGTAAGCATGAGAGTTTGTAGCATAGCCAACAAATATGCCCTCATAAGCTCTAGCCTCAAATTTAGACAACCGAACACCTTTCTTGAGAATGAAACACTTACACCCGAATACCCGGAAGTACTTGAGGTTGGGCTTGTTACGGGTGAGTATCTCGTATGGAGTCTTGTTCAAGCCCTTGCGGAGGTAGAGCCGATTGGATGCATGACACGCGGTGTTGATGGCTTCGGCCCAAAAATTGTACGGAGACTTGAACTCCGCCATCATGGTCCTTGCTGCATCCATCAACGTCCGGTTCTTCCTCTCTGCAACACCGTTTTGTTGAGGGGTGTAGGGTGCGGAATATTGATGCTTGATTCCCTCATCACTAAGAAACTCATCCAAGGTGTAGTTCTTGAACTCGGTGCCGTTGTCACTTCTTATTGTCAAGATCTTTGCATTGTGTTGACGTTGTGCTTCATTTGCAAAGTCAATGACGGTTTGGGTCTCGCTCTTCCTCTTGAAGAAATACACCCACGTGTACCTTGAGTAGTCATCCACAATCACCAAGCAATACTTCCTACCTCCAAGACTATCGAAGGATGGAGGCCCAAAGAGATCCATGTGAAGGAGCTCCAAAGGCCTCTTCGAATAAATGATAGTCGTGGGAGGGTGAGCCTTCTCATGTAGCTTTCCTTTGATACAGGCACTGCAAGCACGATCTTTAGCAAAACTAACATTCGTTAGTCCACGGACATGGTCCCCCTTGAGAAGACTTTGCAAAGATCTCATATTGACATGGGCTAAACGGCGATGCCAAAGCCATCCCACATCAACTTTAGCCATTAGGCATGTCGTGGTCTTAGTGGGTCGCTCCGAAAAGTTAATCACATATAGACCATTCTCGACATGCCCAACAAAGGCTACTTTAAGAGTCTTGCTCCACAAGAGGGCCACGGTATCGATATCAAAGAAAGTGGCAAAGCCCATGATTGCAAGTTGACGAACGGAAAGTAAATTGTATGCAAGGGACTCAACAAGCATGACCTTCTCGATCGTGAGATCATGAGAGATGACCACCTTGCCAAGTCCCAATACCTTAGAAGATGAGGCGTCACCCCACTCGACATTGGTGGGCATAGATGGAACCTTGTACACGTCCACCACCAAGTCCTTGCTTCCGGTCATATGATGTGTAGCTCCGCTATCGAGCAACCATGATCCCCCACCGAAAGCAAACACCTACAAGAGATCAATGCTTGGTTTTAGGTACCCATTTTGTAATGGGTCCTTTGATGTTATTAACAAGGGTTTTTGGAACCCAAATAGACCATTCAATGTATTCATGAGGAGAACCAACAAATTTGGCATAAACATGCCCATCACTAGCACGGCATAACACATAAGAAGGATTAAAATTGCCGGCTTTGTTGGGAGGGGTGACATTGCCCTTCTTGACATTGTTCTTCTTCTTCTCCTCGGAGGCACTCTCTCCCTCCTTCACAAAGGTTTTCATGAGAGGAGGAGGTCGTTTGGCCTTGTCATTCTTCTTCTTGTTCTTGGAGTCGGGCACGTACCTAACCCCTTCCTTGGCCAATACTCCCTTTTGGTTGATCAAGAGATCGTTGAGGTTCTTCTTGCCTTGTATGCAAGTCGCAAGACCTCTCTCAAGTTGCCCCTTTAGCTTAGCGTTCTCCTCAACGAGATGCACATGCTCACAACACGGGTTAGTAGCATTTGCATTATCAATTAACATCATACGAGGGAAAGTGGTTTTTTCCTTGGTTAGCTTTACTTGAAGTTGATCATGAGACTCTTTGAGGCTAGCATGAGCACCCTTCAAGACCTTGTGAGCCTTGTCAAGTAGATCAAACTCCTCTTTGAGTCTAGCAAGATCAACCTCAAGTTCGGCCTTCTCGGAGTTTAGCACATGAGAAACTATGAGGACATGATCATAATCTTTCTTTAACTTAGCATGATCAACGTTGTGTGACTCCTTAAGAGCCAAACGAAGACCACGCTCTTCCTCAAGAGCATTGGAAAGATCCGAAATCTCATCGGCATAGTCACGACTATGATCTTCCATCTTAGTGATGGTGTCTTCGTGAGCCTCGATCATGTCATTGGCTTCACCAAGTTGTTCCAAGAGAGCAACAAAGTGCTTCTTGGATTTTCCCTTGAGTTTGCCCATAAAGGCCTCAAACTCGTTAGCCTCCACATTAGCTCCCTCGAGTTCATTAATGCTATCCGTTGGAGAAGGATGATTAATGATGGTAGTTTTGATATTAGGGGTTACCTTGTTGGTGGCTTTAGCCATGAGGCACTTGGAGGTGATGCTCTCATTGGGTGAGTCGAAGAGAGACACCCGTGAAGTCATCGCAATGGCAACTGATGCCATGGCACCGACTCATCATCTTCATCATCGTCATCATCCTCATTGTACTCTTCTTGTACAACCAATGCCTTGGGAGGAGTCTTCTTGGTGAAGTTGTTCTTGTTGGGGAACGACTTGGCCTTGTCTTTTCGGATGAGCTTGCCACCATTGTCTTCCCTCTTCTCATACGGGCATTCCGCAACAAAATGACTCACGTTGCCGCAATTGTAGCAAGTCCTTACATGTTGCTTGCCCCTCGTGCCACTCGAGTTGTTTTTGCTAAAGTTTGGCCTCGAGTTTTTATTGCTCCAAAATTGCCTTGAAGCAAGTGCCATGTGTTCATGATATGCATACTTCGTATCTTCGGGGTTGCTCTCCTCTTCTTCCTCTTCTTCTTCTTCAACGGTGAGCTTGGCCTTTAATGCAAGGTTAGGCTTCTTTGCCCGTTGAGAACAGAGCACCGCATTGTCGGCGGTCTTGTCCAAAATGTTCATGGCCACAAACTCATCCAACACTTCTCTTGAGGTCAAAGTGTGGAAGTCCGGTCTTTGACGAATGACGGAGGACATGGCCTTGTGGTAGGGCATCATTGCCATGAGGAATTTGCGCTTGATCCAATTTTCATCCGTGTCCTTGCTCCCGTGATCTCGTAGTGAGACCGCGAGTTTGGTTACTCTCCGATAAAGCTCACGAGATTCTTCATCTTCTTTCATAGCAAACTCATCGGCCTCATCTTGCACCACTTCATAGTTCGAGCGTTGAATGCTTGCGCTTCCCCGGTAGAGAGAGACAACACAATGCCATGCATCTTTGGCCAAGGCGAAGGGACGAAGATGAGGTAGGTCTTCGGGTGGAATTGCATCTTGAATGATAAAGAGAGCATTCTCATTGAATTGATTATCCGCGGCTTCTCGAGGAGTGAAGTTGCTTCGATCATGCGGATAAAAACCTTCTTCAATGATTCTCCAAAGGTTAGTGTTCACATGATGTCGGTGTACTAGAGTAGGGGTACCCTAGTATCCCGAACTTGTGCACGGGCAGTCGCGGCATCCCGCGGCAAGGCTTGCCGGGTGACCGCCAAGGTCCTCCGTGGTTCCTTTGGAGCCATTCAAGAACAAAGTATCCAAACCAAGGCACCACAAGACCCCGGCAAGAGGAGCTTGCCGGGAAGGCCAACCAAGGCAAGGCGCTCAAGGAGACAAGACCCCGGCAAGAGGAGCTTGCCGGGAAGGCCACCCAAGGCATCTCAAGGAACTTGCCGCGGTGTGCCACGCGTCCCGGCAAGGCCCGGTGAGCGACAAGCTCCCGGACGCGACAAGACAACGACCGCGGCAAGGCGCTTGCCGCGGCAAGCCACCACTCTGTGCCCGCGCTCCAGCACATCCACCAACGTGTCGCTCTGGGACCCTTCCAGGCGTGCGTGGCGGGAGGCTGTGCAGCCAGCGGTGCGCGGTGGCGAGCGGCGCTGACAAGATTACCATCATGGCGAGCGGTGGCGTTCCTGACGGTCCCTTTTGCACTATTTAGGCGACGCAGACGGACATTTAATGCCTATGTCCCCTGCCGTCAGGGATTAGGTATGATACACTGTAGCAGGTAGCTGTACCTACCGCAACACCTTTCCATTTTTACCCTTTGTCTCTGTTGCCACCTGTCGGTGACCCCTTGAGCATATAAAAGGAGGCCCACGCGCAACGTAGAGGGGGTTGGGAGAAACAGAACACTCACGCTTGGTCTTGTTAGCTGCTGGTGTGTACTGTAGCACTCCGCGCTCCCGAGCAGGAACTCAATACAAACCATAAAGCAGGAGTAGGGTTTTACGCATCCGTGTGGCCCGAACCTGGGTAAACCGCTCGTGTGCTTCGCCTCGATCCGCTCTTCGTGCGACCTCCGCCCCCGCCGAACCGAAAGGGACTCGGCCCGCCGCTGACTTGCCACCACCGCGAAGAGAAGTTCGTCCGCCCCGAAGGCCAAGATCGCCGACTCACCAGATCCACCTCGACAGCGACTCCACCGTGTCATCAGATCCACGAGCTCGTCGCGATCAGCGCCAAGTTCTTCACGAACGACAGCAACAAGACGCTCATACTCGCATCGAGCGCTGAAGAGAAGCGCGACATCAATCAAACCAGCGCGCTGGGCTCTCTATCGACATGCATGCGCCAGGGGAACCAGGCGACTTGCCGTACGCGGTAGGTTGCCCTGCGTCTACTCGTGAGCTGCGGCAAGTCTAGTGGCCCAGCATGAAGAATTTCAAGCCAGACGTACCAGAGAAGTACGACGGCAAGTCGCATCCATCGGAGTTCCTCAGCATCTACACCATCGCGGTGCAGGCTGCCGGGGGGCGGGACGACAATATCCTTGCCAACTACTTCCCGCTGGTGCTTAAGCCTAATGTCAGGTCCTGGCTCATGCACTTGCCGGACAACTCCATATCCTCCTGGGCAGACCTATGCCATCAGTTTGTCGGCGCCTTTACAGGCGGCCACAAACCTCATGGCCAAGAGAGTGACCTTCATCTGCTCGCCCAGAAGGAAGGAGAGCCCCTGCACAAGTACATTCAGAGATTCAGCCGTGTACAGCACAACATCCCGGATGTCCACCCTGCCGCGGTCATCAGCGCGTTCCATCAGAACGTGCGTAACCGCAGGATGCGGGAAGAGATGGCGATGTGCAAGATCAGAGACGTCAGTGAGCTGTATGCCCTGGCCGACAAGTGTGCACGTGCTGAGGAAGGGAGGAAACTTCCCAGAGAGAATACAGGAGCAGGAGGATCTGACAGCGAGGATGCTGCCCCGGCAAAGAAAAACCGGCGGCGGAACAGGAAGAAAAAAGGCAAAGATGTGCTAGTCGTTGAGCAGTCCGGCAACGAAGGTGGCACCAAGAAAGCCAAAGTTGGTAGCTCCGGCAAGGAGATTGCCGCATGCACCAACTGCCAGGCTGTGGCGGTCGCCGACAAGCAGGACGGCACCGACAAGCAGTACTGCAAGATCCACCACACCAAGGGCCATGACCTCCAGAGCTGCAAGAAGGTCGAGCAGCTTGTCCAGCAACAAAAGGCTGAGTACGAGCGACGAGACAAGGAGAGGGCCCAAGGAGGTACTGGAGAATCTGGCAAGAAGCGCGCCGGCCGGGGAGGACGCCGCGGCAAGGCCAAGCAGCGGCAAGGAGACAGACCTCCCCGCGGC
This sequence comes from Triticum urartu, assembly GCF_056163025.1. NCBI lineage: Eukaryota > Viridiplantae > Streptophyta > Magnoliopsida > Poales > Poaceae > Triticum > Triticum urartu. The sequence goes on along the minus strand of NC_141876.1, from coordinate 365,215,317 downwards.
CGCGACAAGGATGAAGATGACGACGACGACGACGAAGACATGGATGATGTCGAGACCAGTGAGCAGGAGTTCCTGAAAGCCACAGAGGTCTTTTGCGTTGATGGCGGTGCTTCTCTGCATACTTCGCACCGCCAACTCAAGCAGTGGGTGCGGGAAGTCAATGCGGCGGAGCCACCTGTCGAGTCACGCAAGCTTCTGAAATGGTCCAGCATGCCTATCATCTTTGATATTGAGGACCACCCTGATCGCACAACTGCGGTCGGGTGCTTGCCGATGTTGGTTTCACCAACTATCCGCAACCTCAAGGTCACTAAGATGCTAGTTGACGGCGGGGTCGGCTTGAACCTGATCTCCTCCGCTGTACTCCAGAAACTCCAGATCCCTGACAGCGAGCTTGAAGAGACCGGCACATTCCAAGGAATCAACCCGGGAAGGAGCAAGCTGAAGGGGAAGGTCACGTTGCCAGTAACATTTGGCAGCGAGCTGAACTTAAGGATTGAGAGGGTCACTTTTGATGTTGCCGATATTCCATTGCCTTACAATGGGATACTTGGCCGTCCAGCACTCGCCAAGTTCATGGCAGCCTCTCACTACGCATACAACATGCTGAAGATGCCAGGCCCGATAAGCGTCATCTCTGTCCCTGGCGACAAGAAGGATGCTCTTATCTACGCCGACAAGATCTACCGGGAAGCGGCAGCCGCAGCAGATCACAAGTCACCTGCCGTTGAAGCTCCCGGGGGGAAGAAGAAGACCAAGTCCGGCAAGAGTTCTGATGCCCACTCCGGCAAGCGCACCTCCTCGGAGTGCTGCGCTGCCGTCGAGGACGCACCATCGAGCTCCACCGGCAAGTTTGAGCAATCAGATTCTTTAAATTTTTAAGTTATCTCCCTTGAACGACCGCACTTTGTATGGAAAACCTGTGCGCGGAGGAACCAACTCGTAGCTAGTTGCACCCTTATTTTGTTTCGAGTCCGCTCAACAACTTAAGTGAGCTGCAACTAGTTGCGACAAGGTTTCTTGTCGGTAGCGGCACCGCCAGCAGGCTGCTGACGTCCCGCACTTAGCGCTCGTGGCTCAGGTGCCTGCACCGGCAAGTTCCCTAAAAGCGTAGGGTAAAAAAAACATACAAAGAGAGGAATCAAGTAAAGGGAATAACATTGCAATCATCACCCGGAATAGAGTTATATTAAAGATAGCTTGTCGCAGCTCTAACAGATTGTTTTCATAACATGACAAACAGCGACAAGAAAAGAAGAAACGGGCGGCCTAGTCTACGCGATCGCCTTCGATCCTCTTGATCCCGCTCACCTTGTCCACAATGGGTGCGACAAGGGTCTTGAGCGCCTCCAGATCAGCATCCGGCGGCAGGGTCTTGAGGACGTTGGTGAGGTTGAGGCCCGGATTGCGGAAGGCCACCTTCACCAACACTTTCTGAATAGCTCCCGCGCAGATCTTGCGCGACTCGTCGGCCAGTTGCTTTGGGATCTTCTCCCGGAGCCGCTGAAGGGCCGTCGCCACGCCTTTGAAGAACAAGGTGAGCTTGGCGCTGGCTTGGAGGTTCTCATCAGAGGAATACCCAAGATCCTCCACCCCCAGCTGCGCCAGCTCCCTGTCAATACCTGCGGCAGCACTCACGAGGCTCTCCGTCCAGTGCTCCACATTTTCCCTGAAAGCATTCTGGGTGGCGGCAGCACTCTCCAGTAGCGCCTTGTCGGCCTTGATCTCCTCCTTCAAGGCCACCTCTTGCTCCTTGGCGCCGTCCAGCGTCTTGGTCAAAGTGGTCAGCTTCAACTCAAGATCCGCGTTGGAGTCCTTGGCGGTGCTGAGCTCTTTGCCCTTCTCGGCGAGATCGGCCTCCAGCTGCGCCACCTTCGTCTCCAGCTCCTTCTTGGCGGCCTCAGCGGCTGCGGCAGCATCTTCCGCTCGCTTGAGGGCTCCGCCGAATGTTCGCTCGCGCGCGGCAAGCTCCTCCTCGTGGGCGTCAAGGTTGACCTTCCGCTGCGCCAACTCGCCTTCCTGCGCAAACAGCTTCTCAGCGGCAAGCCGCCGTTGCTCTTCAACTTCGGCCCTCTCAAGGAAGAAGGCCTTCTGCTCTTCGGCAAGTTGCTCCCGCTCCTCCGCCAGGGACCGGAGAGCTTCCTGGTGGAGACCCCGGAGCTCCTCCGCGTGCTTCTCGATGTCTGCTCCCGCCTTCGCGACAAGCGCCTCGCGGGATTCCAGCTTGGCTTGCCGCGCACGGTAGAGCGACAACAACTTCCGCAGCAGCCGCTCCTCCTCAGGCTCGTTGCTGCTGCTGCTCGGCGCGTCAACCAGCGTCAGCCCAGTGGAGGCAAGCACCTCCCCGTCGAAGATCTCTCCCTCGACCGGCGCCCTGGAGCTTGACGCCCAGGGGAGGTTGATGAAGACGCCATCGCCGGCCTTTAAGTAGACGCCTGGCTGGGGCTCTTCGGAGCCTAGCGCTGCGGCAGTGGCGGACGGGTCGGCGGTCGATGTAGCGCCTGGCGCTCCTGCGGCCTCAGGGCCGTCAGTACGATCGCCAGACCCCTCGCCAGCTGCTGCAGCAGCAGCTTTGGCGGCCCCTGCGCCGGCAGGATCGTCAGCACCGGCTGCTTCTTCGGCGACAACCTCGGTCTCCATCGGCTCCGTAGCAGATGGGTCTGACAGCCGAAAAAGGGAGAAGAGTCAAGCAAATACCCAAGAAGATCAAAAGAAGAAGAACCCAAGGGGAGTTTTGAAGCGAAAGGATTACCTGTACCGGGTTCTGCAGTCGTGGTCTCCGCCGTCGGGGGGCCGCTGGTGCTGTCCCTTACCGGAGAACTCCCCCTTGCCGGAGACTTCTCCCTTACCGGAAAGCTCTCCCTTGCCGGAGGACTCTCCCTTGGCTCCTGGTGGGGCTGCTCTGCTCCTACACAAACCAGCAGTCAGATATCAGCAAAGACAGAGTATCCATGCGCACCTCACAGCGGAAAGCGAATCATATACTTACGCTGGGGGCTGCTCTGGAGAAAAGTTGCTGGGTCCGGCAAGGTTGTCTCGGGCGCACCCCCTGCTGTCGCAGTAGGTTCGTCCTGGATGACAATCACCGGGACCTTGGCTCTCTTTGCTGCTCTCTAGGCCAGAGTCCTAAAGAAGAACAAGTTCAGAGTAAAGCAAATGAGATACAAGACAAAACAGCCAGGATTGAAGAACTGCAAGTACAACAAGAGAATCTTACTCTTCTTCTTCTTCCTCGTCGGAGCTGAACGCGGAGAAGTCGAAGTCCGGCTCACGTCCGGTGCGAGGAGGCGAAGGAGTGGTTTCCCTTGGCTGCTTGGCGGGAACAGTGGCGGTGGTCTGAGACGACCCCGCTCCGGCTGCCGCCGCGGCATGAGAAGCGGCAGGAGCAGAAGCGGTGGTCTGGGAGGGCCCCGCTCCAGTTGCCGTCGCAGCGTGAGGTGCTCCCGCGGCAACATTGCTTGCCGCGGTGGAGCGTGTCGCGCGGCGCGGCAGCTGTTGACTCGCTTGACGCTCCGCTACGTCCCCGGCCTTGCGGAGACGCCTTCTTGGTGGAGATGGAGGCTCTGCTTGCGGCGAGCTGTCTGAAGATGAGGTGGAAGACGAGTTGATCTCCAGTGAGCCGCTCGTATCCTTGGCGGGCTCGCTCGACCCGGCGCCATGCCCGGCAAGTTCTTTCTCGCCGACGCGCTCCTCTCGCTCGGCACGGCTTCCCGCCTCTGCTGCATCTGCCTCCTCCACGGTGAATCCAAATTCGCCCGCGGCTGCGGCTGCCGCCGCCTCTTCCAGCCTGGTGGCGATGCGTGTCATCTCCTCATCGATGGTGTCGCGAGTGAGGCTGTCCTTCTCGTCGGGGCGGATCGCCACTTCTACCAAGCCATCGAAGAATTGCTGCACGACGTCGTCCGCAGGCTCTGTCCAAGTTGGGACAATTCCATGCGAGTCGCACAGTGGCATCATTGCACGGATGCGGTCGAGCGCGGAGTTGTTGCACAGCGGAACAACGCCCCCCGGCAACCTGAACACTTCGGGATGTTGGGGGTCATACTTGAACAGCTCCTGGAGCATCGCGTTGAGCTCCAGAACAGTGAAGTTGAAGTTGAGGCCCGGCCGCAGCCTCATGATATCCGCCGCATTCTTGAACTCCCAGGCGGGTCTCCCTCGTTCCTGCAGGGGGGCGATGCGGCGGCGAAGAAAATCTGCGCCAACAGCGCCTACAGTGAGCCCGGCAAGCCTGAGGCGTAGGATCCGGGAGACGGCAATTCTCAGCCTATCGTCTTCCGGGGCCACGTCACTCCAATCGCTGCCGCGTGCTACTGGGGTTTGGCGCTGGGTGGTAAACGGCTGCGGGTTCTCCTCGTCAATCCAGCACTAGTCTGCTCTCCATTCCTCCCACTTGCCGCGGAACTCTCCCTCCAGATAAGTTTCCTTCTTGCCGGCCCTTGAGATCCAGGCGATTCCGCCGGATAAAGGCTCTCCTCTCTCTACTCGGGGTATAAAGAAATGGCGAAAGAGGGCTACATTGGGATGGACTCCGACAAAGTTTTCGCAGAGATGTGCGAAAACTACCATGGTCAGAACGGCATTGGGGGTGAAGTCAAGGAGGTGGAACCCGTAGGTGTTCATGATATCGCAGAAGAACTCAGAGAAGGGCGGGCAGAGCCCGCAGTAGAAGAACAAGGCGAAGAAAGGATATCCGTTTGGAGCCCTCTTCCAAGCGGTGGCTGGAAGTACCTTCGTGCGCGGATGCGCTCGCGTCTCCGTCGACCAGAAGAGGTAGTAGTTCTCCCTCAGCTCCTTCGCGGCGAGCTTGGGGGGGAGACTGCCCGCTCCTTCCGCAGCGCCGCAAGCCGCTGCGCCTCGGTCGACTTCACAACCTTCCCCTTGTCGGCTTTTGGAGCCATGGCGGAAGTGGTGGAGGAGGTCGACGGCGTTGGTGGTGCTGGTGGCGATGGGGGGCGGAGCGCTGCTCTCTTTCGGCTCTGGGAAGATGGGGGAGCGGCGGAGATTTCCGAGATTGAAGCAGCAACCGGCGAATGGGCGAACTACCCCTGTTTCCCCTGCTTATAAAGAGGGAGGGAGCGGATGTTCCGCATTTCCGAATAAAGAAACCACCCACGATCTCTCCCACGACGCCGCATTCAACGCGTGCCGTTCGGGGAGGGCGCGGTGGATACAGAGAGAGATACGGCGTAACCTAGGCCGCGCGTGCCCGTGCCCTGTTTTGGGCCTGGCCCAACAGCGCTCGGCACCGTGTATGGCCCAAGCCCGGGGGCTCCTGTCGGTGTACTAGAGTAGGGGTACCCTAGTATCCCGAACTTGTGCACGGGCAGTCGCAGCATCCCGCGGCAAGGCTTGCCGGGTGACCGCCAAGGTCCTCCGTGGTTCCTTTGGAGCCATTCAAGAACAAAGTATCCAAACCAAGGCACCACAAGACCCCGACAAGAGGAGCTTGCCGGGAAGGCCAACCAAGGCAAGGCGCTCAAGGAGACAAGACCCCGGCAAGAGGAGCTTGCCGGGAAGGCCACCCAAGGCATCTCAAGGAACTTGCCGCGGCGCGCCACGCGTCCCGGCAAGGCCCGGTGAGCGACAAGCTCCCGGACGCGACAAGACAACAACCGCGGCAAGGCGCTTGCCGTGGCAAGCCACCACTCTGTGCCCGCGCTCCAGCACATCCACCAACGTGTCGCTCTGGGACCCTTCCAGGCATGCGTGGCGGGAGGCTGTGCAGCCAGCGGTGCGCGGTGGCGAGCGGCGCTGACAAGATTACCATCGTGGCGAGCGGTGGCGTTCCTGACGGTCCCTTTTGCACTATTTAGGCGACGCAGATGGACATTTAATGCCTTTGTCCCCTGCCGTCAGGGATTAGGTATGATACACTGTAGCAGGTAGTTGTACCTACCGCAGCACCTTTCCATTTTTACCCTTTGTCTCCGTTGCCACCTGTCGGTGACCCCTTGAGCATATAAAAGGTGGCCCACACGCAACATAGAGGGGGGTTGGGAGAAACAGAACACTCACGCTCGGTCTCGTTAGCTGCTGGTGTGTATTGTAGCACTCCGCGCTCCCGAGCAAGAACTCAATACAAACCATAAAGCAGGAGTAGGGTTTTACGCATCCGTGCGGCCCGAACCTGGGTAAACCGCTCGTGTGCTTCGCCTCGATCCGCTCTTCGTGCGACCTCCGTCCCCGCCAAACCGAAAGGGACTCGGCCCGCCGGTCCCATAGGTGTTCGTGGATCAGCCCCCCGACATCTTTGGCGCGCCAGGTAGGGGGCGTCGAGGTTGTGTGAACCAGATCCGGCGTTCACTCGAGCTAGATCTTCATCATCTTCATCGACATGCCGCCGAAGAAGAAGGCTTCGGAGGCAGCTGCTCCATCCGCGCCGAACCCACCACCGCCGGAGCAAACGGCTGATGGGGCAGACGCCGGCGGAAGAACGGGCGTCGACGAGGGAGCTCACGGTGCTGCCTGGTCCAAGGACAAGGCTGCGCTGCCCATCGGCGGCGTAGCCGGCTCCCACAACGACCGGGCGCACTCCAAGACCTCGGCGTCCGTACATGCACCGCGCCCATCTCATGAGGCGCGGGACCGGCAGCGTCATGGTGCTCACGGTACCATGCGTTTGCTGGACCAAGATCGAGCTGGTGGATCTCGGAGTGCTCGAGACCACCATGCACGCCAACCTGCTGGCGCGAGCGAGACACGGTCGCCTGGACGGGATACTGCTCCTTCTAACATAGTTAGAAGTCCGAGCATATCCCGCTCCTCGCACCGTTCGCCACCACCACCCGCCACTGCAGCAGAAGCTTTGGCGCGAGCTCAACTGCTCCTGGACTACCCTCCAATGGCAGACAAGATCGACGACTGGAGGGCCACCATTCAGAATCTCATCGGCTTCGCCAACAGCGACGCTCAACGGCAGCCAAGCACGTCGCAGCCGCGGCAAGTCAGCCGGGCACGAGCCGGTGGCGACAAGACCGGTGGGGGTGCAACTACTGTGCACTCTCCGCCCCGAAGGCCAAGATCGCCGACTCGCCGGATCCACCTCGACAGCGACTCCACCGCGTCATCAGATCCACGAGCTCATCGCGATAAGCGCCAAGTTCTTCACGAACGACAGCAATAAGACGCTCGTACTCGCATCGAGCGCCGAAGAAAAGCGCGACGTCAATCAAACCAGCGCGCTGGGCCCTCTGTCGACATGCATGCGCCAGGGGAACCAGGAGACTTGCCGTACGCGGTAGGTTGCCCTGCATTTACTCGTGAGCTGCGGCAAGTCCAGTGGCCCAGCATGAAGAATTTCAAGCCAGACGTACCAGAGAAGTACGACGGCAAGTCGCATCCATCGGAGTTCCTCGGCATCTACACCATCGCGGTGCAGGCTGTCGGGGGGCGGGACGACAAGATCCTTGCCAACTACTTCCCGCTGGTGCTTAAGCCCAACGTCAGGTCCTGGCTCATGCACTTGCCGGACAACTCCATATCCTCCTGGGCAGACCTATGCCATCAGTTTGTCGGCGCCTTTACAGGCGGCCACAAACCTCATGGCCAAGAGAGTGACCTTCATCTGCTCGCCCAGAAGGAAGGAGAGCCCCTGCGCAAGTACATTCAGAGATTCAGCCGTGTACAGCACAACATCCCGGATGTCCACCCTGCCACGGTCATCAGCGCGTTCCATCAGAACGTGCGTAACCGCAGGATGCGGGAAGAGATGGCGATGTGCAAGATCAAAGACATCAGTGAGCTGTATGCCCTGGCCGACAAGTGTGCACGTGCTGAGGAAGGGAGGAAACTTCCCGGAGAGAATACAGGAGCAGGAGGATCTGACAGCGAGGATGCTGCCCCGGCAAAGAAAAACCGGCAGCGGAACAGGAAGAAAAAAGGCAAAGATGTGCTAGTCGTTGAGCAGTCCGGCAACGAAGGTGGCGCCAAGAAAGCCAAAGTTGGTAGCTCCGGCAAGGAGATTGCCGCATGCACCAACTGCCAGGCTGTGGCGGTCGCCGACAAGCAGGACGGCACCGACAAGCAGTACTGCAAGATCCACCACACCAAGGGCCATGACCTCCAGAGCTGCAAGAAGGTCGAGCAGCTTGTCCAACAACAAAAGGCTGAGTACGAGCGACAAGACAAGGAGAGGGCCCAAGGAGGCGCTGGAGAATCTGGCAAGAAGCGCGCCGGCCGGGGAGGACGCCGCGGCAAGGCCAAGCAGCGGCAAGGAGACAGACCTCCCCGCGGCCGCGACAAGGACGAAGATGACGACGACGACGAAGACATGGATGATGTCGAGACCAGTGAGCAGGAGTTCCAGAAAGCCACAGAGGTCTTGTGCGTTGATGGCGGTGCTTCTCTGCATACTTCGCACCGCCAACTCAAGCAGTGGGTGCGGGAAGTCAATGCGACGGAGCCACCTGTCGAGTCACGCAAGCTTCTGAAATGGTCCAGCACGCCTATCATCTTTGATATTGAGGACCACCCTGATCGCACAACTGCGGTCGGGTGCTTGCCGATGTTGGTTTCACCAACTATCCGCAACCTCAAGGTCACTAAGATGCTAGTTGACGGCGGGGCTGGCTTGAACCTGATCTCCTCCGCTGTACTCCAGAAACTCCATATCCCTGACAGCGAGCTTGAAGAGACCGGCACATTCCAAGGAATCAACCCGGGAAGGAGCAAGCCGAAGGGGAAGGTCACGTTGCTAGTAACATTTGGCAGCAAGCTGAACTTCAGGATTGAGAGGGTCACTTTTGACGTTGCCGATATTCCATTGCCTTACAATGGGATAATTGGCCGTCCAGCACTCGCCAAGTTCATGGCAGCCTCTCACTACGCATACAACATGCTGAAGATGCCAGGCCCGATAAGCGTCATCTCTGTCCCCGGCGACAAGAAGGATGCTCTTATCTGCGCCGACAAGATCTACCGGGAAGCGGCAGCCGCAGCAGATCACAAGTCACCTGCCGTTGAAGCTCCCGGGGGGAAGAAGAAGACCAAGTCCGGCAAGAGTTCTGATGCCCACTCCGGCAAGAGCACCTCTTCGAAGTGCTGCGCTGCCGTCGAGGACGCACCATCGAGCTCCACCGGCAAGTGTAAGAAGACAATGGCAGCTCCGCCAGAGACAAAGAAGGTGTCCGCCAAGGAGGACGGCACTAGTGGTACCTTCACCATCAATGCCACTCTCGACCCTAAATAGGAAAGCGCGCTCATTGCTTTCCTGCGGGCGAACGTCGACGTGTTTGCGTGGCAACCGTCTGACATCCCCGGTGTTCCCAGGAAAGTAATCGAGCACCACCTTGCCGTTTGTCCTCATGTGCGGCCCGTCAAGCAGAAGGTCAGGAAGCAAGCAGTGGAGCGCCAAGAATTCATTGCAGAAGAGATCAAGAAGTTGGAAGCAGCAGGCCTTGTCAGAGGAGTGCTCCATCCTACGTGGTTGGCCAATCCTGTAGTCGTGCGCAAGGCGAACGGGAAATGGAGACTTTGTATCGATTTTACCGATGTTAACAAAGCTTGTCCCAAAGACCCATTTCCTTTGCCGCGCATTGACCAGATTGTTGAGTCCACAGCCGGATGTGATTTGCTTTCATTTCTTGACGCATACTCAGGATACCATCAGATCTTCATGGCAGAAGAGGATGAGGAGAAGACCGCATTCATTACTCCATGTGGCACGTACTGTTTCATACGGATGCCTTTCGGATTAAAAATGCTGGTTCAACATTTGCAAGAGTAGTCCATGTCGCTCTTGAGCCACAAATACACAGAAATGTGGAAGCCTACATGGATGACATAGTGGTCAAGAGCAAGGACAAGGCGACTCTGATTCAAGATTTAGACGAGACCTTTGCAAATCTGCGCAAGATCAGCCTCAAGCTCAACCCAGAGAAGTGTGTGTTTGGAGTCCCCTCCGGCAAGCTTCTCGGGTTCTTCGTGTCTCAGTGGGGAATTGAAGCCAATCCCGACAAGATCAAGGCCATTGAGCAGATTGAAGCACCAAAGCGCGTCAAGGATGTACAAAGACTTGTCAGTTGCGTGGCTGCTCTCAGCAGGTTTATCTCTAGGTCTGCTGAGCGCGCCCTGCCGTTTTTCAAGTTATTGAAAAAGGCAGGTCCAATGAAATGGACTCCGGAAGCGGAGGCTGCGCTGCAAGACTTGAAGAGATACCTGTCCTCCCCTCCAATACTTGTCGCACCTAAGCCACAAGAGAAGTTGCTGTTGTATATAGCGGCAACCAATCAAGTGGTTAGTGCTGCGTTAGTGGTAGAGAGGGAGGCAGATGACGAGCCAGCAACCACGGCAGGCGCATCCAGCGACAAGCAGGGGGCTTCCCCGGCAAGCTCTGGTCCCGACAAAGATGGATCTGCGCAGATGCGCGAGGAGATACAGAAGAAAATGGTGCAGCGCCCAGTTTACTTTGTCAGTTCCCTTCTGCAGGGGGCTAGGTCAAGGTATTCTGGCGTGCAGAAATTGCTTTTCGGCCTTCTCATGGCCTCGAGAAAGCTGCGCCATTACTTCCAAGCACATGAGATCACGGTTGTCACTCACTTTCCGCTGAAGAGGATACTACAGAATCCAGAAGCGACAGGCAGGATTGTTGAGTGGGCACTGGAACTGTCAAGCTTTGGCCTCAAGTTTGAAAGTACTTCAACTATCCAAAGCAGAGCATTGGCAGAATTCATAGCAGAATGGACGCCAACACCAGATGAAGAAATTCCAGAAACGAGCATCCCCGTCGAGGAAGCAAGCAAAGAGTGGCTGATGTACTTTAATGGTGCCTTTTCGCTGCAAGGCGCCGGCGCTGGCGTGCTGCTTGTCGCACCCATCGGAGAGCACCTCAAGTACGTAGTCCAGATGCATTTTCCCAAGGAGCAAGCAACAAACAATACTACAGAGTATGAAGGCTTGCTTGCCGGTCTCAGGATCGCAGTAGACCTTGGGATCAAGAAGCTCATTGTCAGGGGTGACTCACAGCTTGTCGTCCGCCAAGTGAACAAGAGCTATCAGAGTCCGTTGATGGAAGCTTACGTCGACGAAGTGAGAAAGCTAGAAGAGCACTTTGACGGCCTACAGATGGAGCATGTTCCAAGAGCTCAGAACGCCGTCGCCGATGGCCTGCCAAAGTGCGTCGCACTTAAGTTACCTGTGGAACCAGGGATCTTTGTGCTCAAGCTGACTCAGCCGTCCGTAACGCCATCAACTGGACAGAGCAAGAAGAGGAAGTTGATTTCTGGTGACTATTTTCCGGCAGAGCTTCCCGAAGCCGCCGCCAAGAAGGTCCCCAAGCTCAACGCCAAAGGCGCTGAGGAGCAGTCTGCTCCGGCAAGCCCTAGGGTTTGTTCCGTTGAAGCAGAAGCTCCCGACAAGTTTTGCTCCGGCAAGCTTGCCGGGGAAAGTCAAGCTCCGGCAGAGCCGCAGGTTCTCGCCGTAGAAGCGGATGTTCCCGCAGCAGCAGATTTGCCTTTAGTCCTTGTTGTCGAGCCACAAGCTCCAGCATGGGCGCAGCAGATTGTCCGTTTCCTTCAGACAGGAGAACTTCCCGAAGAACAAGAAGAAGCGGAAAGAGTAGCCCGGCAGTCAAGTATGTACCAGTTTGTCGACAAGACACTGTACAGAAGAAGACTCAATGGTGTGAAATTGAAGCGTATTCACCGGGAAGACGGACAAAAGCTGTTGGCAGAGATACATGGAGGCATATGTGGACACCACATTGGCGCAAGAGCACTTGTCGGCAAAGCATTCCGGCAAGGTTTCTTTTGGCCGACAGCCCTCCAGGATGCAACTGCACAAGTAACCAAGTGTGAAGCGTGCCAGTTCCATTCCAAGCAGATACACCAACCAGCTCAAGCTCTCCAGACGATCCCTTTATCCTGGCCATTTTCGGTCTGGGGGCTCGACATCCTCGGCCCCTTTCCCCGAGCAGTCAGGGGCTTTGAGTACTTGTACGTTGCAATCGACAAGTTCACAAAGTGGCCAGAAGTGGAACAAGTGAGGAAGGTGACAGCACAGTCAGCAGTCAAATTCTTCAGGTCGATTGTTTGCCGCTTCGGGATCCCTAATAGGATAATCACCGACAACGGTACACAATTCACGAGCCGCACCTTCATGCAGTACGTCCAAGATCTTGGCTCCAAGGTCTGCTTCGCTTCTGTTGCTCACCCGAGAAGCAACGGTCAAGCGGAGAGGGCAAATGCTGAAGTGCCGCGCGGGCTCAAGACCAGGACTTTCGACAGGCTGCACAAGTGCGGAAAAAACTGGATCGAGGAGCTGCCGGTGGTTCTTTGGTCGATCAGGACGACGCCAAATCGAGCCACCGGCCAGACACCTTTCGCTCTAGTCTATGGAGCAGAAGCAGTTCTCCCCACGGAACTCGCATACGGGTCACCTCGAGTGCTCGCCTATGATGAGCTTGAGCAAGAGCAGCCGCGACAAGATGACGCGCTGCTCCTTGAGGAAGACCGTTTTCAGGCTGCTGTACGAGCTGCTCGCTACCAGCAAGCTTTGCGCCGCTACCTTAGCCGCAAAGTTAATGCCAGAAGTTTCGAGGAAGGCGACCTTGTTCTTCAGCGTGTTCAGTCCGCCAAGAATTCCAACAAGTTGACGCCGAAGTGGGAAGGCCCTTACCGGGTGAAACGAGTCACTAGGCCTGGCGCTGTCCGCCTTGAGACCAAAGATAGCATTCCGGTGAGCAATTCCTGGAACATTGAGCATCTTCGTAAGTTTTACCCATAAGGCGCGGTTGTCGGAACCTGTTCCGGCAACCACCTTTTGTACAAGTCTTGCCGCTGCTACATGTAATCCTTTGTACAAAGCCGGGCGCAGACCCCGTGCATAAGTAAAGCTCATGTGCTCCGCACATCTTGTCAATTTCATGCTTTTTATTTTTTGCATGTGTTATCTGACACTTTGTGCAGCACCTACTCCCCGGTAAGCAACAACGAGCCGTAAGGCTCCATATCTTTATTTTCTCTTCTTTCTTTTTCCTTCTCAAGGAAAGGAAGGTTCCCTCGCCCACAAGTTTGCCGGGGGGGAAAGGAGAAGATAATGGTATGGACCAGGCGTCGTTCAAGAACGTCATTCAAGAAAGTTTCGCCTTGCCGGGAAGCAAACAACAGAAAAGCTAAGTTGCCAAAGTTTGAGCAATCAGATTCTTTAAATTTTTAAGTTATCTCCCTTGAACGACCGCACTTTGTATGGAAAACCTGTGCGCGGAGGAACCAACTCGTAGCTAGTTGCACCCTTATTTTGTTTCGAGTCCGCTCAACAACTTAAGTGAGCTGCAACTAGTTGCGACAAGGTTTCTTGTCGGTAGCGGCACCGCCAGCAGGCTGCTGACGTCCCGCACTCAGCGCTCGCAGCTCAGGTGCCTGCACCGGCAAGTTCCCTAAAAGCGTAGGGTAAAAAAACATACAAAGGGAGGAATCAAGTAAAGGGAATAACATTGCAATCATCACCCGGAATAGAGTTATATTAAAGATAGCTTGTCGCAGCTCTAATAGATTGTTTTCATAACATGACAAACAGCGACAAGAAAAGAAGAAACGGGCGGCCTAGTCTACGCGATCGCCTTCGATCCTCTTGATCCCGCTCACCTTGTCCACAATGGGTGCGACAAGGGTCTTGAGCGCCTCCAGATCAGCATCCGGCGGCAGGGTCTTGAGGACGTTGGTGAGGTTGAGGCCCGGATTGCGGAAGGCCACCTTCACCAACACTTTTTGAAGAGCTCCCGCGCAGATCTTGCACGACTCGTCGGGCAGTTGCTTTGGGATCTTCTCCCGGAGCCGCTGAAGGGCCGTCGCCACGCCTTTAAAGAACAAGGTGAGCTTGGCGCTGGCTTGGAGGTTCTCATCAGAGGAATACCCAAGATCCTCCACCCCCAGCTGCGCCAGCTCCTTGTCAATATCTGCGGCAGCACTCACGAGGCTCTCCGTCCAATGCTCCACATTTTCCCTGAAAGCATTCTGGGTGGCGGCAGCACTCTCCAGTAGCGCCTTGTCGGCCTTGATCTCCTCCTTCAAGGCCACCTCTTGCTCCTTGGCGCCGTCCAGCGTCTTGGTCAAAGTGGTCAGCTTCAACTCAAGATCCGCGTTGGAGTCCTTGGCGGCGCTGAGCTCTTTGCCCTTCTCGGCGAGATCGGCCTCCAGCTGCGCCACCTTCGTCTCCAGCTCCTTCTTGGCGGCCTCGGCGGCTGCGGTAGCATCTTCCGCTTGCTTGAGGGCTCCGCCGAATGTTTGCTCGCACGCGGCAAGCTCCTCCTCGTGGGCGTCAAGGTTGACCTTCCGCTGCGCCAACTTGCCTTCCTGCGCAAACAGCTTCTCAGCGGCAAGCCGCCGTTGCTCTTCAACTTCGGCCCTCTCAAGGAAGAAGGCCTTCTGCTCTTCGGCAAGTTGCTCCCGCTCCTCCGCCAGGGACCGGAGAGCTTCCTGGTGGAGACCCCGGAGCTCCACCGCGCGCTTCTCGATGTCTGCTCCCGCCTTCGCGACAAGCGCCTCGCGGGATTCCATCTTGGCTTGCCGCGCACGGTAGAGCGACAACAACTTCCGCAGCAGCCGCTCCTCCTCAGGCTCGTTGCTGCTGCTGCTCGGCGCGTCAACCAGCGTCAGCCCAGCGGAGGCAAGCACCTCCCCGTCAAAGATCTCTTCCTCGACCGGCGCCCTGGAGCTTGACACCCAGGGGAGGTTGATGAAGACGCCATCGCCGGCCTTTAAGTAGACGCCTGGCTGGGGCTCTTCGGAGCCTAGCGCTGCGGCAGCGGCGGACGGGTCAGCGGTCGATGTAGCGCCTGGCGCTCCTGCGGCCTCAGGGCCGTCAGTACGATCGCCAGACCCCCCGCCAGCTGCTGCAGCAGCAGCTTTGGCGGCCTCTGCGCCGGCAGGATCGTCAGCACCGGCTGCTTCTTCGGCGACAACCTCGGTCTCCATCGGCTCCGTAGCAGATGGGTCTGACAGCCGAAAAAGGGAGAAGAGTCAAGCAAATACCCAAGAAGATCAAAAGAAGAAGAACCCAAGGGGAGTTTTGAAGCGAAAGGATTACCTGTACCGGGTTCTACAGTCATGGTCTCCGCCGTCGGGGGGCCGCTGGTGCTGTCCCTTACCGGAGAACTCCCCCTTGCCGGAGACTTCTCCCTTACCGGAAAGCTCTCCCTTGCCGGAGGACTCTCCCTTGGCTCCTGGTGGGGCTTCTCTGCTCCTACACAAACCAGCAGTCAGATATCAGCAAAGACAGAGTATCCATGCGCACCTCACAGCGGAAAGCGAATCATATACTTACGCTGGGGGCTGCTCTGGAGAAAAGTTGCTGGGTCCGGCAAGGTTGTCTCGGGCGCACCCCCTGCTGTCGCAGTAGGTTCGTCCTGGATGACAATCACCGGGACCTTGGCTCTCTTTGCTGCTCTCTGGGCCAGAGTCCTAAAGAAGAACAAGTTTAGAGTAAAGCAAATGAGATACAAGACAAAACAGCCAGGATTGAAGAACTGCAAGTACAACAAGAGAATCTTACTCTTCTTCTTCTTCCTCGTCGGAGCTGAACGCGGAGAAGTCGAAGTCCGGCTCACGTCCGGCGCGAGGAGGCGGAGGAGTGGTTTCCCTTGGCCGCTTGGCGGGAACAGTGGCGGTGGTCTGAGACGACCCCGCTCCGGCTGCCGCCGCGGCGTGAGAAGCGGCAGGAGCAGAAGCAGTGGTCCGGGAGGGCCCCGCTCCAGTTGTCGTCGCAGCGTGAGGTGCTCCCGCAGCAACATTGCTTGCCGCGGTGGAGCGTGTCGCGCGGCGCGGCGGCTGTTGACTCGCTTGATGCTCCGCTACGTCCCCGGCCTTGCGGAGACGCCTTCTTGGTGGAGATGGAGGCTCTGCTTGCGGCGAGCTGTCTAAAGATGAGGTGGAAGACGAGTTGATCTCCAGCGAGCCGCTCGTATCCTTGGCGGGCTCGCTCGACCCGGCGCCATGCCCGGCAAGTTCTTTCTCGCCGACGCGCTCCTCTCGCTCGACACGGCTTCCCGCCTCTGTTGCATCTTCCTCCTCCACGGTGAATCCAAATTCGCCCGCGGCTGCGGCTGCCGCCGCCTCTTCCAGTCTGCTGGCGATGCGTGTCATCTCCTCATCGGTGGTGTCGCGGGTGAGGCTGTCCTTCTCGTCGGGGCGGATCGCCAGTTCTACCAAGCCATCGAAGAATTGCTGCACGACGTCATCCGCAGGCTCTGTCCAAGTTGGGACAATTCCATGCGAGTCGCACAGCGGCATCATTGCACAGATGCGGTCGAGCGCGGAGTTGTTGCACAGCGGAACGACGCCCCCCGGCAACCTGAACACTTCAAGATGTTGGGGGTCATACTTGAACAGCTCCTGGAGCATCGCGTTGAGCTCCAGAACAGTGAAGTTGAAGTTGAGGCCCGGCCGCAGCCTCATGATATCCACCGCATTCTTGAACTCCCAGGCGGGTCTCCCTTGTTCCTGCAGGGGGGCGATGCGGCGGCGAAGAAAATCTGCGCCAACAGCGCCTACAGTAAGCCCGGCAAGCCTGAGGCGTAGGATCCGGGTGACGGCAATTCTCAGCCTATCGTGTTCCGGGGCCACGTCACTCCAATCGCTGCCGCGTGCTACTGGGGTTTGGCGCCGGGTGGTAAACGGCTACGGGTTCTCCTCGTCAATCCAGCACCAGTCTGCTCTCCATTCCTCCCACTTGCCGCGGAACTCTCCCTCCAGATAAGTTTCCTTCTTGCCGGCCCTTGAGATCCAGGCGATTCCGCTGGATAAAGGCTCTCCTCTCTCTACTCGGGGTATAAAGAAATGGCGAAAGAGGGCTACATTGGGATGGACTCCGACAAAGTTTTTGCAGAGATGTGCGAAAACTACCATGGTCAGAACGGCATTGGGGGTGAAGTCAAGGAGGTGGAACCCGTAGGTGTTCATGATATCGCAGAAGAACTCAGAGAAGGGCGGGCAGAGCCCGCAGTAGAAGAACAAGGCGAAGAAAGGATATCCGTTTGGAGCCCTCTTCCAAGCGGTGGCTGGAAGTACCTTCGTGCGCGGATGCGCTCGCGTCTCCGTCGACCAGAAGAGGTAGTAGTTCTCCCTCAGCTCCTTCGCGGCGAGCTTGGGGGGGAAGACTGCCCGCTCCTTCCGCAGCGCCGCAAGCCGTTGCGCCTCGGTCGACTTCACAACCTTCCCCTTGTCGGCTTTTGGAGCCATGGCGGAAGTGGTGGAGGAGGTCGACGGCGTTGGTGGTGCTGGTGGCGATGGGGGGCGGAGCACTACTCTCTTTCGGCTCTGGGAAGATGGGGGAGCGGCGGAGATTTCCGAGATTGAAGCAGCAACCAGCGAATGGGCGAACTACCCCTGTTTCCCCTGCTTATAAAGAGGGAGGGGGCGGACGTTCCGCATTTCCGAATAAAGAAACCACCAACGATCTCTCCCACGACGCCGCATTCAACGCGTGCCGTTCGGGGAGGGCGCGGTGGATACGGAGAGAGATACGGCGTAACCTAGGCCGCGCGTGCCCGTGCCCTGTTTTGGGCCTGGCCCAACAGCGCTCGGCACCGTGTATGGCCCAGGCCCGGGGGCTCCTGTCGGTGTACTAGAGTAGGGGTACCCTAGTATCCCGAACTTGTGCACGGGCAGTCGCAGCATCCCGCGGCAAGGCTTGTCGGGTGACCGCCAAGGTCCTCCGTGGTTCCTTTGGAGCCATTCAAGAACAAAGTATCCAAACCAAGGCACCACAAGACCCCGGCAAGAGGAGCTTGCTGGGAAGGCCAACCAAGGCAAGGCGCTCAAGGAGACAAGACCCCGGCAAGAGGAGCTTGCCGGGAAGGCCACCCAAGGCATCTCAAGGAACTTGCCGCGGCGCGCCACGCGTCCCGGCAAGGCCCGGTGAGCGACAAGCTCCCGAACGCGACAAGACAACGACCGCGGCAAGGCGCTTGCCGCGGCAAGCCACCACTCTGTGCCCGCGCTCCAGCACATCCACCAACGTGTCACTCTGGGACCCTTCCAGGCGTGCGTGGCGGGAGGCTGTGCAGCCAGCGGTGCGCGGTGGCGAGCGGCGCTGACAAGATTACCATCGTGGCGAGCGGTGGCGTTCCTGACGGTCCCTTTTGCACTATTTAGGCGACGCAGACGGACATTTAATGCCTTTGTCCCCTGCCGTCAGGGATTAGGTATGATACACTGTAGCAGGTAGCTATACCTACCGCAGCACCTTTCCATTTTTACCCTTTGTCTCCGTTGCCACCTATCGGTGACCCCTTGAGCATATAAAAGGAGGCCCACGCGCAACATAGAGGGGGGTTGGGAGAAACAGAACACTCACGCTCGGTCTCGTTAGCTGCTGGTGTGTACTGTAGCACTCCGCGCTCCCGAGCAAGAACTCAATACAAACCATAAAGCAGGAGTAGGGTTTTACGCATCCGTGCGGCCCGAACCTGGGTAAACCGCTCGTGTGCTTCGCCTCGATCCGCTCTTCGTGCGACCTCCACCCCCGCCGAACCGAAAGGGACTCGGCCCGCCGGTCCCATAGGTGTTCGTGGATCAGCCCCCCGACATCTTTGGCGCGCCAGGTAGGGGGCGTCGAGGTTGTGTGAACCAGATCCGGTGTTCACTCGAGCTAGATCTTCATCATCTTCATCAACATGCCGCCGAAGAAGAAGGCTTCGGAGGCAGCTGCTCCATCCGCGCCGAACCTGGGTAAACCGCTCGTGTGCTTCGCCTCGATCCGCTCTTCGTGCGACCTCCGCCCCCGCCGAACCGAAAGGGACTCGGCCCGCCGGTCCCATAGGTGTTCGTGGATCAGCCCCCCGACATCTTTGGCATGCCAGGTAGGGGGCGTCGAGGTTGTGTGAACCAGATCCGGCGTCCACTTTCAACGGTGCGGTGGAAAGTTTAAGCCCCTCAAGAAATTTAGTAAACATGCTTTCAACCTCGGTCGTCATGGAGGTCTTCAATGTCTCTAAGGCCACATTGAATTCCTCACGAGAGACCAAGGTTCCCCCATCGCCCGTGGACGAGATCGGATTCACACCGGAGTGTTCCTCCACACCGTCTACGGTATCAACCATACTCTTTGGACGGTAAAGTCCTTAATAAAGAGACGAGGCTCTGATACCAATTGAAAGGATTGATATGGTTGACTAGAGGGGGGTGAATAGGCAACTGCCAATTTTTAACTTTTCTTTATCAAATTAAACTTTGCATCAAAGTAGGTTGTCTAGATGTGCAACTAGGTGAGCAACCTATATGATGCAATACCAACAAGCAAGCAAGCAAGCAAGAGAAGTAACACTAAAGAGCTTGCACAAGTAAAGGTAAGAGATAACCAAGAGTGGATCCGATGAAGACGAGGATGTGTTACCGAAGTTCCTTCCCTTTGAGGGGAAGTACGTCTCCGTTGGAGCGGTGTGGAGGCACGGTGCTCCCCAAGAAGCCACTAGGGCCACCGTATTCTCCTCACGCCCTCACACAATGCGAGATGCCGTGATTCTACTATTGGTGCCCTTGAAGGCGGTGACCGAAACTTTACAAACAAGGTTGGGGCAATCTCCACAACTTAATCAGAGGCTCCCAACAAAACCACGAAGCTTCACCACAATGGACTATGGCTCTGTGGTGACCTCAACCATCTAGGGTGCTCAAACACCCAAGAGTAACAAGATCCGCTAGGGATGAGTGGGGGAATCGAAAATCCCTTGGTGGAAGTGTAGATCAGGGCCTTCTCAACCACTCCCGAGCAAATCAACAAGTTTGATTGGCTAGAGAGATAGATCAGGCAAAAATGGAGCTTGGAGCATTTAATGGAGCTTGAGCAATAAATGGAGCTTGGGGGAGGAAGAGGTAGGTCAAAGAGAAGAAGGGGACTCCCTTTTATAGTGTGGGCAACCATCCAACCGTTTCCCCTCACCAACCAGCCCCGCACAGGGCGGTACTACCGCCAGGTCAGTGGTACTGCCGCGCCAGCCAGCGGCACTGCCACGCAGAGGAGACTAGTAGGGAATAGGACCCAACGCGGTACTACCGCGGTGGTAGGGGCGGTACTGCCGCTCCTGGAACGGTACTACCGCCTCTACAACCGCAACTAGTGCCGCAAAACCCGACACGGGAAAAAGACCCCTCGAGTCGAGGCGGTAGGAGCCACACAGCCCAGCGGTACTACGGCAGCGGGGTCACGGGCGGTACTACCGCCGTGGAGCGGTACTGCCGCTTGTGACCCTTCGACCGTACTACCGCTGGTAGTGCGGTACTACCGCTGGGGCACAGAAGAGAGAGAGAATCTCTCCAAAGAGGCTAAGGACGAGGCGGAGGTGCCAGGCACCCCAGCGGTACTACTGCTGTGGAGCCACGGGCGGTACTACCGTTGTAGAGCGGTACTGCCGCTTGTGGCTCCTCAGCGGTACTACCGCTGGGTTGCGCGGTACTACCGCTTGGACCCAGATAGGACAAGGAAGAGAGGAGAGATCTCTACAATGGAATGGAAAAGGTCGGAGGGTGAGAAGCTGATGTGTACGTGTTGATTCCACCCATGCAATACCCCAGCGGACCCCCTCTTGATAGTACGGTGCCCTCTATGCAACTAGTCCACCGAGAAAGAAACGAAAGAGCTACACCGTCTTGAAATACACTCCGAGGGGAAGAAAACATCTCGTGTCGGGGGAGAATCTGTGAATTATTCAAAGCACAAGATTAGTCCGCAAACATGTTGTCATCAATCACCGAAACTACCTTGAGAGAGATATGCCGTAACAGTTACTCTGTTCTCTTGAAATTAATACTCTAGATGCATGCTGGATAGCGGTCGATGTGTGGAGTAATAGTAGTAGATGCAGGCAGGAGTCGGTCTACTTGTCTTGGACGTGATGCCTATATACATGATCATACCTAGATATTCTCATAACTATGCTCAATTCTGTCAATTGCTCAACAGTAATTTGTTCACGCACCGTAATACTTATGCTCTCGAGAGAAGCCACTAGTGAAACCTATGGCCCCGGGGTCTATTTTCCATCAATTAATCTTCCAATACTTAGTTATTTCCTTTGCCATTTATTTTACTTGCATCTTTATTTCTCTTTATCATAAAAATACCAAAAATATTATCTTATCATATCTATCAGATCTCACTCTCGTAGGTGACCGTGAAGGGATTGACAACCCCTTTTATCGCGTTGGTTGCAAGGAGTTTATTTGTTTGTGTAGGTGCGAGGGACTCGTGCGTGACCTCCTAATGGATATATACCTTGGTTCTCAAAAGCTAAGGGAAATACTTACGCTGCTCCGCTGCATCACCCTTTCCTCTTCAAGGGAAAACCAACGTAGTGCTCAAGAGGTAGCAAGAAGGATTTTTGGCGCCATTGTCGGGGAGTCTACGCAAAAGTCAAAATACCAAGTACCCATCACAAACCCTTTTCTCCCGCATTACATTATTTGCCATTTGCCTCTCGTTTTCCTCTCCCCCCACTTCACCCTTGCCATTTTATTCGCCCTCTCTCTCTCCGTCCTCCTACTCTTTCTCTATTTGCTTTTTTGCCCATCTCTTGTTTGCTTGTGTGTTGGATTGCTTGCTTGTCACGATGGCTCTATCTAGATTTGGTGATCTTCACCTTAAAAGGTTAGAAGAGATCGAAAGCAACGTCAGGAGTTTTATGGTCGTACAATTTGAGCATAATAATTTCTTTAGAAATGAGCTTAAAGAACAAAAAATCTTTATGGGTTATATGAACAAAGAGCTCGATGTTATGTCTAAAGAATTTGATGGTTTTAAATCTCAAATTGCTCGTCTTGAGAAGTTAATAGCTGAAGTTTTGGATAAGCAAGCCACTTTAGTTAATAAGATGGCCGCTAAGCCGGAAAAAATTTTGGATAACAAAGATGAAGATCTAAAAGTTATTGATGTGTCCCCTATTAAATATTTGTTTTGTAATATGAATCTTCATAATGATGGGACTAAATATGATCCACCTTTACCTAGAAGGTGTTCCAAAAATTTGGAGTCTTTATATCTTGATGCTAAAATTGTTAAAAGTGGGATTAAAGAAGTCAAAACTTTAAATATCGATGAACCCACTATCTTGGATTTCAAGGAATTTAATTATGATAATTGCTCTTTGATAGATTGTATTTCCTTGTTGCAATCCGTGCTAAATTCTCCTCATTCTTATAGTCAAAATAAAGCCTTTACCAAACATATCGTTGATGCTTTGATGCAATCTTATGAAGAAAAACTTGAGTTGGAAGTTTCTATCCCTAGAAAACTTTATGATGAGTGGGAACCTACTATTAAAATTAAAATTAAAGATCACGAGTGCTATACTTTGTGTGATTTGGGTGCTAGTGTTTCCACGATTCCTAAGGCTTTGTGTGATTTGATAGGTTTCCGTGATTTTGATGATTGCTCTTTAAACTTGCACCTTGCGGATTCCACTATAAAGAAACCTATGGGAAGAATTAATGATGTTCTTATTGTTGCAAATAGGAATTATGTGCCCGTAGATTTTATTGTTCTTGACATAGATTGCAAGCCTTCATGTCCTATTATTCTTGGTAGACCTTTCCTTAGAACGATTGGTGTAATTATTGATATGAAGGAAGGGAATATTAGATTCCAATTTCTGTTAAGGAAAGGCATGTAACACTTCCCTAGAAAGAAAATTAAATTACCATATGAGTCTATTATGAGAGCCACTTATGGATTGCCTACCAAAGATGGCAATACCTAGATCTATCTTCGCTTTTATGCCTAGCTAGGGGCGTTAAACGATAGCACTTGTTGGGAGGCAACCCAATTTTATTTTTATTCCTTGATTTTTGCTCCTGTTTAGTAATAAATAATTTATCTAGCCTATGTTTTTGTTGTGTTTTTTGTGTTTAATTAGTGTTTGTGCCAAGTAGAATCGTTGGAAAGACTTGGGGAAAGTCTTTTTAATCTTGCTGTAAAAAACTGAAACTTTAGCGCTCACGAGAATTGCTGTAATTTTTATTTGGAAAGTTCTATTTAGTTAATTCTTTTTGCAGATGCTTCATAGATAAATTCCTCACGTCCAGAAATTTATTTTAGAATTTTTGGGATTCCAGATCTTGCGTTAGCTACAGTTTACTACAGACTGTTCTGTTTTTGACCGATTCTGTTTTTCGTGTGTTGTTTGCTTATTTTAATGAATCTATGGCTAGTAAAATAGTTTATAAACCATAGAGAAGTTGGAATACAGTAGGTTTAACACCAATATAAATAAAGAATGAGTTCATTACAGTACATTGAAGTTGTGTTTTGTTTTCTTTCGCTAACGGAGCTCACGAGATTTTCTACTTTAAGTTTTGTGTTGTGAAGTTTTCAAGTTTTGGGTAAGGATTTGATGGATTATGGAACAAGGAGTGGCAAGAGCCTAAGCTTGGGGATGCCCATGGCACCCCCCAAGATAATCTAAGGACACCTAAAAGCCAAAGCTTGGGGATGCCCCGGAAGGCATCCCCTCTTTCATCTACTTCCATCGGTAACTTTACTTGGAGCTATATTTTATTTACCACATGATATGTGTTTTGCTTGGAGCATCTTGTATTATTTGAGTATTTATTTGTTAGTTTTCCACAATCATCCTTGTTGTACACACCTTTTGAGAGAGACACACATGATTCGGAAATTTTTAGAATACTCTATGTGCTTCACTTATATCTTTTGAGTTATATAGTTTTTGCTCTAGTGCTTCACTTATATCTTTTAGAGCACGTTGGTGGATTTTCTTTATAGAAACCATTGTTCTCTCATGCTTCACTTAGATTATTTTGAGAGTCCTACAAAACAGCGTGGTAAATTGCTTTAATTATATTAGGCATTCAAGATTAATAATAAAATTTTCTTATGAGTGTGTTGAATACTATGAGAAGTTTGATACTTGATAATTGTTTTGAGATATGGAGATGGTGACATTAGAGTCATGCTAGTTGATTAGTTGTGAATTTGAGAAAATACTTGTGTTAAAGTTTTTGATTCCCTTAGCATGCACGTATGGTGAACCGTTATGTGATGAAGTCGGAGCATGATTTATTTATTGATTGTCTTCCTTATGAGTGGCGGTCGGGGACGAGCGATGGTCTTTTCCTACCAATCTATCCCCCTAGGAGCATGCGCGTAATACTTTGCTTTGATAACTTGTAGATTTTTGCAATAAGTATATGACTTCTTTATGACTAATGTTGATTCCATGGATCATACGCACTCTCACCCTTCCACCATTGCTAGCCTCTCTAATACCGCGCACCTTTCGCCGGTATCATACACCCACCATATACCTTCCTCAAAACAGCCACCATACCTACCTATCATGGCATTTCCATAGCCATCCCAAGATATATTGCCATGCAACTTACCACTATTCCGTTTATTATGACATGCTCCATCATTGTCATATTGCTTCGCATGATCATGTAGTTGACATTGTATTTGTGGCAAAGCCACCATTCATAATTATTTCATACATGTCACTCTTGATTCATTGCATATCCCGGTACACTGCCGGAGGCATTCACATAGAGTCATATTTTGTTCTAAGTATTGAGTTGTAATTGTTGAGTTGTAAGTAAATAAAAAAGTGTGATGATCATCATTTTTAGAGCATTGTCCCAAGTGAGGAAAGGATGATAGAGACTATGATTCCCCCACAAGTCGGGATGAGACTCCGGACTAAAAAAAGAGGCCATAAAAAAAGGAGAAAAGGCCCAAGTAAAAAAATGAGAGAAAAATAGAGAAGGGACAATGCTACTATCCTTTTACCACACTTGTGCTTCAAAGTAGCACCAAGATCTTCATAGAAAGTGTCCTATGTTATCACTTTCATATACTAGTGGGAATTTTTCATTATAGAACTTGGCTTGTATATTCCAATGATGGGCTTCCTTAAAATGCCCTAGGTCTTCATGAGCAAGCGAGTTGGATGCACACCCACTTAGTTCTTTTTGTTGAGCTTTCATATACTTATAGCTCTAGTGCATCCGTTGCATGGCAATCCCTACTCACTCACATTGATATCTATTAATGGGCATCTCCATAGCCCGATGATACGCCTAGTTGATGTGAGACTATCTCCCCCCTTTTTTGTCTTCTCCACAACCACCATTCTATTCCACCTATAGTGCTATGTCCATGGCTCACGCTCATGTATTGCGCGAAGATTGAAAAAGTTTGAGAACACCAAAAGTATGAAACAATTGCTTGGCTTGTCATTGGGGTTGTGCATGATTTAAATACTTTGTGTGGTGAAGATGGAGCATAGCCAGACTATATGATTCTATAGGGATAACTTCCTTTGGCCATGTTATTTTGAAGAGACATAATTTCTTAGTTAGTATGCTTGAAGTATTATTATTTCTAGGTCAATATTGAACTTTTGTCTTGAATCTTTCGGATCTGAATATTCATACAACAATTAAGAAGAATTACATTGAAATAATGCCAAGTAGCATTCCACATCAAAAATTCTGTTTTTATCATTTACAACTCGAGGACGAACAGGAATTAAGCTTGGGGATGATTGATACGTCTCCAACGTATCTATAATTTTTTATTGTTCCATGCTATATTATATCTTGTTTTGGACATTATTGGGCTTTATTATACACTTTTATATTATTTTTGGGACTAACCTATTAACCGGAGGCCCAGCCCGGAATTGTTGTTTTTTGCCTATTTCAGAGTTTCGCAGAAAAAGAATATCAAACGGAGTCCAAATGGAATGAAACCTTCGGGAATGTGATTTTTGGAACAAACGTGATCCAGAGGACTTGGACCCTATGTCAAGACATCAACCAGGAAGGCACGAGGTAGGGGCGTGCCTACCCCCCCCCCCCCCTAGGTGCGCCCTCCACCCTCGTGGGGCCCATGTTGCTCCACCGACGTACTCCTTCCTCCTATATATACCTACATACCCCCAAACTACCAGATATGGAGCCAAAACCCTAATTCCACCGCCGTAACTTTCTGTATCCACGAGATCCCATCTTGGGGCCTTTTCCGGAGCTCCGCCGGAGGGGGTATCGATCACGGAGGGCTTCTACATCAACACCATAGCCTCTCCGATGAAGTGTGAGTAGTTTACTTCAGACCTTCGGGTCCATAGTTATTAGCTAGATGGCTTCTTCTCTCTTTTTGGATCTCAATACAAAGTTCTCCCCCTCTCTTGTGGAGATCTATTCGATGTAATCTTCTTTTGCAGTGTGTTTGTTGAGACCGATGAATTGTGGGTTTATGATCAAGTTTATCTATGAACAATATTTGAATATTCTCTGAATTCTTTTATGCATGATTGGTTATCTTTGCAAGTCTCTTCGAATTATCAGTTTGGTTTGGCCTACTAGATTGATCTTTCTTGGAATGGGAGAAGTGCTTAGCTTTGGGTTCAATCTTGCGGTGTCCTTTCCCAGTGACACTAGGGGCAGCAAGGCACGTATTGTATTGTTTCCATCGAGGATAACAAGATGGGGTTTATATCATATTGCATGAGTTTATCCCTCTACATCATGTCATCTTGCTTAAAGCGTTACTCTATTCTCTTGAACTAAATACTCTAGATGCATGCTGGATAGCGGTCGATGTGTGGAGTAATAGTAGTAGGTGCAGGCAGGAGTCGGTCTACTTGTCTTGGACGTGATGCCTATATACATGATCATACCTACATATTCTCATAACTATGCTCAATTCTATCAATTACTCAACAGTAATTTGTTCACCCACCGTAATACTTATGCTCTCGAGAGAAGCCACTAGTGAAACCTATGGCCCCCGGGTCTATTTTCCATCATATTAATCTTCCAATACTTAGTTATTTCCTTTGCCATTTATTTTACTTGCATCTTTATTTCTCTTTATCATAAAAATACTAAAAATATTATCTTATCATATCTATCAGCTCTCACTTTCGTAGGTGACCGTGAAGGGATTGACAACCCCTTTATCGCGTTGGTTGCGAGGAGTTTATTTGTTAGTGTAGGTGCGAGGGACTCGTGCGTGGCCTCCTACTGGATTGATACCTTGGTTCTCAAAAACTGAGGGAAATACTTACACTGCTCTGTTGCATCACCCTTTCCTCTTCAAGGGAAAACCAACGCAGTGCTCAAGAGGTAGCAGGGTGCCTCGCAAAGAACAGGAAAAACGCTCACGAGGGCACCTGTCCAGTCCCCTCGCTAGGCATGCGAGGGAGAGCACGGACCAAAACAAAGATCCAAGGAAGAACAGAGGAAAAGGAGATCGAACCAAGAGGACAAGAAAAATCAGAATGCAAACTTCCATTAAGAAAAAGGGGGAAAGCCAACTACAGAAAGCAAATGAAAAGCCGCGTCCGGCACCTAGTCTAGTCTTCTCACCAGCGCAGAGCTAAGTGCTGCCACTAGGACGTGGGAGGGAGCCCCCGAGGCCCGAGGACGGCACTCCTGAGACTCCGGGGCGTGTACAGCAACACACATTATTACGTGAGAGTGTCACGAGCGGAGACCTTCGCATGCACGGGGCCTTGCTTCATGGGTAGAACTTCCGGAGGTGCTGAATGTTCTAGGCGTTCCGGATGGGGATCCCGTCCTGCGTCTCCAGGCGCGCGGCGCTAGGCCTGGAGACACGGGCGATCCTAAACGAGCCCTCCCACATGGGCGAGAGGTTGTGCAGCCCTTCCCTTGAGTGCACCCGCCTCAGGACGAGATCACCCACCTTGAGCGTCCTGGAGCGGACGCTGCAATAGTGGTACCGTCGCAGCGCCTGCTGGTACCTTGCCGCTCGGAGCGAGGCTTCATGGTTGTGTTCCTCCCCCAGCACAAGTTCCATCCTCCGCATGGCGTCCTGCTGCGTCTCATCAAACGCCAGGACCTGTGCGGAGCAATGCTTGACCTTGTGAGGGAGAACCGCTTCTGCTCCGTAGACGAGGAAGAGCGAGGTCTCGCCTGTTGGCTTGGTATCGGTGGTGCGGATGGACCACAGTACAGACTGGAGCTCGTCGTGCCAGCCCTTGCCACAGGCCTCAAGCTTCTTCTTGAAGGTCCTGGTCTTAAGGCCTCTGAGGACCTCCGCGTTGGCGCGTTCGGCTTGGCCATTGCTCCTGGGGTGTGTCAATGAAGCGTAGCAGATCTGCGTTCCAAGGTTAGCACAGTATGCCTTGAAAAGATTGCTAGTGAACTACGAGTCGTTGTCGGTGATTATACGATTAGGGACCCCGAACCGACTCATGAGACCCTTGATGAACTTGACCACAGATCCGGCCTAGATGGTGCGGACGGCTTCTACCTCCGCCCATTTGGTGAACTTGTCAATGGCGACATAGAGGTAGTGGTAGCCCCCAGGCGCTCGAGGGAATGGGCCTAAGATATCCACACCCTAGACTGCGAACGGCTACGAGAGCGGGATGGTCTGGAGGCCCTGAGCTGGCTGATGAATCTGCTTGGTGTGGAATTGGCAGGCCTCGCAGGACTTCACCAGCTCGGTTGCGTCACTGAGTGCCATAGGCCAGTAGAACCTGCTGCGGAACGCCTTGCCGACAAGGGTTCGTGATGACGAGTGGTGCCCACAGTCTCCGCCGTGTATGTCAGCCAGCAGCTCGTTCCCCTGTTCCTTGGAGATGCATCATAAGGAAACATCATTTGGCCGCTTCCTGTATAACTCACCGTCATGGATGCAGTATGTCGTAGCCTGTCGGGCCACGCGCTCCGCGTCCTCCTCCTTCTCCAGTAGCGTCCCTTGCATCAGGTATTCCTTGAGCTCCTTGGTCCAGCTCCCTTCCTGAGGCTCGAGTGCCAGGAGTAGGCGCGCTCCCGAGGTCGGGCCGCAGGCCGGGGCTCCCGGGGCTGGTAGTTGGGGGAGCTCCTCTTGAGGCGGCACCGGCCGCGAAAGTGGAGGTGCTACCGACGGCTTGAAGAGCCTCTCTTCAAAGACACCAGGCTCTTGGGGTTGTCGCTTGGACGCCCTTTTGGCGATGTCATCAGCCTCCTTGTTGGTTTGCGGGGCACGTGCTGCAACTCTAGACCCAGGAAATGCTTTTCCATTTTGCGTACCTCCATGAGGTATGCCTCCATGTGCTCATCCTTCGGCTCGTGTACCTTGTTGGAGAAGTTGACGAGGAGCTGCGAGTCGCCCCTGATGGTGAGGCGCTTCACCCCTAGGGCCACCGCGGCCTTGAGGCCAACGTGAGACCTTCGTACTCCATGATGTTGTTGGAGACCTTCTCGCCCTACTGGAAGCAGAGCTGCACGTCATAGTAGAGCTTGTCCTGAGTAGGAGAGATGAGCACTGCTCCAGCCCCTGCGCCCTGGCGTGCGAATGCGCCATCAAAATACATGATCCAGCCATCTGGTGCTTCACTTCCTGGCGAGAGGGACCGGTCCTCGCCTGCTTCAAACACCGGGGCTTCAGTCCATTCTGTCACGAAGTCGGCGAGCGTGGCCCCCTTGATGACCCTAGTTGTGCTGAACTCCAGCTGGAATGCTTGCAGCTCGATGTTCCATTCGGCGACTCTTCCAGCAGCGTTGGGGCTCCTGAGTACCCTCTCCAGCGGGTAGGCCGAGATGACCTTCATTGGGTGACCTTGGAAGTAGTGCTGCAGCTTACACGAGGCCACCAGAAGCATGAGCAGGAGCTTCTGAGGCATGGGGTACCGTGCCCTTGCATCCTGCAGTACCATGCTGGCAAAATATACTGGGTGCTCGACGAGGGTGGGAACGTCGAGGGAGCTTGTGCCTGCCGGCAGTTGGGGCGTCTCCTGAGATGACGGGACCTCAAGAGCCTGATCGCCTGTTGGGACCTCTGCCGGCTCGCGAACGCCGCCTTGCTGGGCCTGGTCACTCGTCGGCATTGCTACAGCCCTTGCGGTGCCCTCTGGGTCTTATATCGCCTCGGCTGGTGGTGCGGCGCGGCACGGCAGCCCCTTGGCCTGACGCCCTTCCCGAACCACCACTAGGGCTGCGCTAGCGGAGTAGGGGGTGGAGTCAACAATCTGATCAATGCGCGGGAGCGGGAATGGGTCTTGGGGACAAGCCTTGTTAAGGTTGGTGAAGTGAACACACATGTGCTCCTTCCCGCCTTTCTTCGGTACGACGACGGGCTTCGCCATCCACTCGGGGTACCGAACCTCGCAAATGACACCCGCTGCCTCCAGCTTGCGGGTTTCCTCGATGATGAAGGACTGCTCCTCCGTGGATTGTCGCCGCGCCTTCTGCTTCATAGGGCGCACATTGGGGCACACCCTCAAGTGATGCTCGATCACCCCTCTTGGGACCCATACTAGCTGCTTGGGTTCCCAGGCGAACACATCCTTGTTCGCGCGCAAGAACCTCACCAGTGCCTCCTCTTGATTTTGGTCGAGGTTGGTATTGGGGAACGTAGTAATTTCAAAATTTTCCTACGCACAAGCAAGATCATGGTGATGCATAGCAACGAGAGGGGAGAGTGTTGTCTACGTACCCTCGTAGACCGAAGCGGAAGCGTTGACGCAACGTAGAGGAAGTAGTCGTACGTCTTCCCGATCCGACCGATCCAAGCACCGTTACTCCGGCACCTCCGAGTTCTTGCACACGTTCAGCTCGATGACGATCCCCGGGCTCCGATCCAGCAAAGCGTCTGGGAGGAGTTCCGTCAGCACGACGACGTGGTGACGATCTTGATGTTCTACCGTCGCAGGGCTTCGCCTAAGCACCGCTACAATATGACCGAGGTGGAATATGGTGGAGGGGGGCACCGCACACGGCTAAGGAACGATCACGAAGATCAACTTCTGTCTCTCTGGGGTGCCCCTGCCTCCGTATATAAAGGACTAAACGGGGGTGCGGCCGGCCTAGGAGAGGCGCGCCAGGAGAGTCCTACTCCCTCTGGGAGTAGGATTCCCCCCCCCCCAATCCTAGTTGGAATAGGATTCGCGGAGGGGGGAAAAGAGAGAGAGAGAGGCCGGCCCCCTCTCCTTGTCCTATTCGGACCAAGGGAGGGGAGGGGCGCGCGGCCCATGTTGGGCTGCCTCTTCTCTTTTCCACTAAGGCCCACTATGGCCCATATAGCTCCCGGGGGGTTCCGGTAACCTCCCGGTACTCCGGTAAAATCCCGATTTCACCCGGAACACTTCCGATATCCAAACATAGGCCTCCAATATATCAATCTTTATGTCTCGACCATTTCGAGACTCCTCGTCATGTCCGTGATCACATCCGGGACTCCGAACAAACTTCGGTACATCAAAATGCAAAAACTCATAATATAACTGTCATCGTAACCTTAAGCGTGCGGACCCTACGGGTTCGAGAACAATGTAGACATGACCAAGACATGTCTCCAGTCAATAACCAATAGCGGGACCTGGATGCCCATATTGGCTCCTACATATTCTACGAAGATCTTTATCGGTCAGACCGCATAACAACATACGTTGTTCCCTTTGTCATCGGTATGTTACTTGCCTGATATTCGATCGTCGGTATACCAATACCTAGTTCAATCTCGTTACCGGCAAGTCTCTTTACTCGTTCTGTAATACATCATCCCGCAACTAACTCATTAGTTGCAATGCTTGCAAGGCTTAAGTGATATGCATTACCGAGAGGGCCCAGAGATACCTCTCCGACAATCGGAGTGACAAATCCCAATCTTGAAATACGCCAACCCAACATGTACCTTTGGAGACACCTGTAGAGCTCCTTTATAATCACCCAGTTACGTTGTGATGTTTGGTAGCGCACAAAGTGTTCCTCCGGCAAACGGGAGTTGCATAATCTCATAGTTATAGGAACATGTATAAGTCATGAAGAAAGCAATAGCAACATACTAAATGATCGGGTGCTAAGCTAATGGAATGGGTAATGTCAATCAGATCATTCAACTAATGATGTGATCTCGTTAATCAAATAACAACTCTTTGTCCATGGTTAGGAAACATAACCATCTTTGATTAACGAGCTAGTCAAGTAGAGGCATACTAGTGACACTCTGTTTGTCTATGTATTCACACATGTATTATGTTTCCGGTTAATACAATTCTAGCATGAATAATAAACATTTATCATGATATAAGGAAATAAATAATAACTTTATTATTGCCTCTAGGGCATATTTCCTTCAGTTGGCCTATGGTGAAGGTGGCTCCTGAGGACCCATCTTCCTCGACCGGCACCTGCTTGGTTTCGGCCCGATCTTGAGTGAACAACTGCTTCTTCTTTGCTAGTGCGGCCTCCTTAGCCCCTGGGGTGGCCTCGTTGGCCGGTCGTGCCACTGCGGCAGTTTTGAGGGCGCACTTGAGCGCCGCTAGAGCCTCCTTAGTATCTTCAACTACGGTGAGGACGTCCTTACTCCCGGGCATCTTCATGAGATTGTAGGCCGGATGGGTCGCCGCCATGAACTGAGCCAGAGCCGGGTATCCGAGGATGGCGTTGTACGGGAGGCTGATGCAGGCAATGTCGAAGTTGATCAGATCGGTGCGGTAGTTATCGCGGGTGCCGAAGGTCACAGGAAGGCGGATTTGCCCCAAGGGGCTGGTGGAGCCACCGCTGACCCCGGAGAAGGGCTTGCTGGGTCTGAGCCGTTGGAGTGGTACATGAAGAAGGCTGAAAGCCTCCATAGAGAGCACGTTGAGACCGGCACCACCGTCGATGAGGGTCTTGGTGATAGCTACGCTGCAGATGGTGGGCGTGCACATCATTGGGAGCATGCCCGAGCCGACAGTGGTGGCGGGGTGATCCCCCATGTCAAAGGTAAGGTCGGCCTTGGGCACGCCCAACCCGGGGGAGCTCCTTGCCGCGCAGAGGCGGCGCTAATCTGGCGAATGAACGGCTTGGTGTGACGGTCCGAGGGTAGTACTTGCGAGCCGCCGAGGAGGGCCGCGACGGCGAGGGGCGCCGGTGCCGCGAAGCGCGCGACGAAGAGACCGCGCAGCTCCTCCCAGGAGGTCACCGAAGATCCTGGCAAGCTGAGCAGCCAGGCGCGTGCCATGCCGCCCAGGGCCAAGGGGAACCAATTGGCCATGACCTGGTCGTCGCCTCCAGCTTTGAGGACGGCCTTCTCATACGCCTCCAGGAAGGCCGCCAGATCTGCCGCGCCATTGTAGCGGGGTGGCATCTCTGGCTTGAACTTGCGCAGCCACTGCACCTGCCGTAGGGTGTGGGTAAAGGCACGGACGCCCGCGGCGCACCCGCAGGCACCCGCCGACCTAACCAGAGGGGTGGCGTCTGCCATGGAGCTGGACGAAGCAAGCGGAGAGGCGGAGCTTCGGCGCACCCCCTACCTGGCGCGCCAAATGTCGGATTTCGGGTTCCGGCAAAACCCTTGAGGTTCGAACACTGGGGTGCGCACGAAGATCTCTCCTCCCTCTAGCTCATGCCCTCACCACAATTTCAAGGCTTGGCGCGTCGAACTCGTAGAACAAAGGGACACCGGATTTATACTGGTTCGGGCCACCGACGTGGTGTAATACCCTACTCCAGTGTGGTGTGGTGGATTGCCTCTTGGGCTGAGGGTGAAAAGTTACAAGGGAAGAACAGCCTCCTGAGGAGAGGTGCTCTTGTGCTTGGCGAGTTTGTGTGCTTGCCTTGGTGGAATGGATCCGGTCCAAGATGATATGCCTCCCTACGATGGTGGCTAGTCCTATATATAGAGGCCCGGGTCCTCTTCCCAAATATTAGGCGGGAAGGGATCCCACAACGGCCAATTTGAAGGGGGACAGCTAGTACAAGCTATCCTGACAAAAGACGGTCTTCGCCTGCCAAAGGATCTGGTGATGACACTGTCCTGGGCTCCACGGTGACCTCCGTCCTGTCGTCCTGCTGGTCTTGGTCTCGTTGCACCGATATGGAAACCTTTGCTTGACGCCTCGGGACTCCACGCTTGCGCTTGCCTCTTTAGCACCAAAGAGGAAACGAGGACACTGCATGCGCTGGCGCTCGCCTGGTCCTGGTCGTCATGGCTTGCATCACAGGAACCTCGCGAGGAGCCCCTTGCCTTGATCTCTCCGACCCTCGTGAGTCAGCCTGGTGAGGCCGCCCCCGAGGAGGTCTTGCGTCGTCCACCTCGCGAGGGTCCTGAGTGTTTTGCCGATGAAGATGGGCCGTACGGGGCCGCTGACAGAGCCACGCCGTGGGCCGCAGGCAGGCAAGTCTGGGGACCCCCGTTCCCAGGACGCCGACAATATGCACCGTTGCTACAGTTCATCGTGTTGAGACACCACATGATGATCGGGTGTGATAGAATCTACGTTCACATACAACGAGTGCAAGATAGTTTTGCACATGCTGAATACTTGCGTTAAACTTGACGAGCCTAGCATGTATAGACATGGCTTCGGAACACTGGAGATTGAAAGGTCGAATGTGAATCATATAGTAGATATGATCAACATAGTGATGTTCACCATTGATGACTACCCCATCTCACATGATGATCGGACATGGGTTAGTTGATTTGGATCGCATATCACTTAGATGACTTGAGGGATGTCTATTTAAGTGGGGGTTCTTAAGTAATTTGATTAACTAAACTTAATTTATTATGAACTTAGTCCTAATAGGATTTGCATATCTATGTTGTAGATCAATGGCCCGTTCTACCGTTCCCCTGAATTTTAATGCGTTCCTAGAGAAAACTAAGTTGAAATATGATGGTATAAACTACACGGACTGGGTCTGTAACTTGAGGATTATCCTCATTGCTGCATAGAAGAATCATGTCCTTGATGCATCGCTAGGTGAAAGGCCTGATGCAGGAGCAGATGCTGATGTTTTGAACGTTTGGCAAGCTCGATGTTATGACTACTCAATAGTTCAGTGTGCCATGCTTTACGGCTTAGAACCAGGACTTCAAAGGCGTTTTGAACGTCATGGATCATATGAGATGTTCCAGGAGTTGAAGTTAATATTTCAAACAAATGCCCGGGTTGAGAGATATGAAGTCTCCAACAAGTTCTATAGTTGCAAGATGGAGGAGAATAGTTCTGTTGGTGAACACATACTCAAAATGTCTGGGTATCACAATCACTTAACTCGGCCGGGAGTTAATCTTCCAGTTGATAGTGTTATTGATAGAGTTCTTCAATCTCTGCCACCAAGCTACAAAGGCTTCATGATGATCTATAATATGCAAGGGATGGACAAGACAATTCCCGAGCTCTTCGCAATGCTCAAGGCTACGGAGGTAGAAATCAAGAAGGAGCATCAAGTGTTGATGGTTAAAAAGACCGCTAGTTTCAAGAAAAGGGCAAGGGAAAGAAGGGGAACTTCAAGAAGAATGGCAAGCAAGTTGCCACTCCCGAGAAGAAGCCCAAAGCTAGACCCAAGCCTGAAACTGAGTGCTTATACTGCAAAGGGACTGGTCATTGGAAGCGGAACTGCCCCAAGTATTTGGCGGATAAGAAGGATGGCAAAGTGAACAAAGGGTATATTTGATATACATGTTATTGATGTGTACCTTACTAATGCTCGTAGTAGTGCCTAGGTATTTGATATTGGTTCGGTTGCTCATATATGTAACTCGAAACAGGAGCTATGGATTAAATGAAGATTGGCTAAGGATGAGGTGACGATGTGCGTCGGGAATGGTTCCAAGGTCGATGTGATCGCCGTCGGCATGCTACCTCTACTTCTAATACTTCTACCTTCAGGATTAGTTTTAGACCTAAATAATTGTTATTTGGTGCCAGCGTTGAGCATGAACATTATATCTGGACTTGTTTAGTGTGAGATAGTTATTCATTTAAATCAGAGAATAATGGTTGCTCTATTTATATGAGTAATATCGTTTATGGTCATGCACCCTTGAAGAGTGGTCTATTTTTGTTGAATCTCGATTTTAGTGATACACATATTCATAATATTGATGCCAAAAGATGCAAAGTTGATAATGATAGTGCAACATATTTGTGGCACTGTCGTTTAGGTCATATTGGTGTAAAGCGCATGAAGAAACTCCATGCAGATGGGCTTTCGGAATCACTTGATTATGAATCATTTGATACTTGCGAACCATGCCTCGTGGGCAAGATGACTAAAACTCCGTTCTCCAGAACAATGGAGTGAGCCAATGACTTATTGGAAATAATACATATCGATGTATTGGGTCTAATGAGTGTTGAGGCACGCGGCGGGTATCGTTATTTTCTAACCTTCACAGATGATTTGAGCAGATATGGGTATATCTACTTAATGAAACACAAGTCTGAAACATTTGAAAAGTTCAAAGAATTTCAGAGTGAAGTGGAGAATCATCGTAATAAGAAAATAAAGTTTCTACGATTTGATCGCGAAGGTTTGAGTTACGAGTTTGGCCTTCATTTAAAACAATGTGGAATAGTTTCACAACTCACGCCACCTGGAACACTACAGCATAATGGTGTGTCCGAACGTCATAATCGTACTTTATTAGATATGCTGCGATCTATGATGTCTCTTACCGATTTACCACTATCGTTTTGGGGTTATGCATTAGAGACAGGTGCATTCACATTGAATAGGGCACCGTATAAATCCTTTGAGACGACACCATATGAACTGTGGTTTGGCCAGAAACCTAAGCTATCGTTTCTTAAAGTTTGGGGTTGCGACACTTATGTCAAAAGGCTTCAGCCTGATAAGCTCGAACCCAAATCAGAGAAGTGCGTCTTCATAGGATACCCTAAGGAAACAATTGGGTACACCTTCTACCACAAATCTGAAGGCAAGATCTTTGTTGCCAAGAATGGAACCTTTCTAGAGAAGGAGTTTCTCTCGAAAGAAGTGAGTGGGAGGAAAGTAGAACTTGATGAGGTAATCGTACCTTCTCTCGAATTGGCAAGTAGCACATCACAGAAATATGTTCCCGTGATGCCTACACCAACTAGAGAGTAAGCAAATGATAATGATCATGAAACTTCAGGCGAAGTTGCTACTAAACCTCGTAGGCCGACCAGAGCATGATCCGCACCAGAGTGGTATGGTAATCATGTTCTGGAAGTCATGTTATTAGACCAAGGCGAACCTATAAACTATGAAGAAGCTATGATGAGCCCAGATTCTGACAATTGGCTTGAGGCCATGAAATCTG
The DNA here is from genome assembly GCF_056163025.1 of Triticum urartu. NCBI lineage: Eukaryota > Viridiplantae > Streptophyta > Magnoliopsida > Poales > Poaceae > Triticum > Triticum urartu. The sequence continues at coordinate 365,178,336 of NC_141876.1, read as the reverse complement.
AGATAGGATTCATGTATGAGAAGAAAGTATGGACTTTGGTGGACTTTCCCAATGATCGGCAAGCCATAGAGAATAAATGGATCTTCAAGAAGAAGACTGCCGTTGATGGTAATGTTACTGTCTACAAAGCTCGACTTGTCGCAAAAGGTTTTTGACAAGTTCAAGGGGTTGACTATGACGAGACTTTCTCACCCGTAGCGATGCTTAAGTCCGTCCGAATCATGTTAGCAATTGCTGCATTTTATGATTATGAAATATGGCTAATGGACGTCAAAACTGCATTCCTTATTGGATTTCTTAAAGAAGAGTTGTATATGATGCAACTAGAAGGTTTTGTCGATCCTAAAGGTGCTAACAAAGTGTGTAAGCTCCAGCGATCCATCTATGGACTGGTGCAAGCATCTCAGAGTTGGAATATACACTTTGATGAGGTGATCAAAGCATATGGTTTTATACAGACTTTTGGTGAAGTCTGTATTTACAAGAAAGTGAGTGCTATCTCTATAGCATTTCTAATATTATATGTAGATGACATATTGTTGATTGGAGATGATATAGAATTTCTAGATAGCATAAAAGGATATTTGAATAATAGTTTTTCAATGAAAGACCTCGGTGAAGCTACTTATATATTGGGCATCAAGATCTATAGAGATAGATCAAGACACTTAATAGGACTTTCACAAAGCACATACCGTGACAAAGTTTTGAAGAAGTTCAAAATGGATCAGTCAAAGAAAGGGTTCTTGCCTGTGTTACAAGGTGTGAAGTTGAGTTAAACTCAAAGCCCGACAACTGTAGAAGATAAAGAGAAAATGAAAATCATTCCCTATGCCTCAGCCGTAGGTTCTATCATGTATGCAATGTTGTGTACCAAACCTGATGTGTGCCTTGCCATAAGTCTGGCAGGGAGGTACCAATGTAATCCAGGAGTGGATCACTGGACATCGGTCAAGAACATCCTAAAGTACCTGAAAAGGACTAAGGATATGTTTCTCATTTATGGAGGTGACAAAGAGCTCGTCGTAAATGGTTATGTCGATGCTAGCTTTGACACTGATCCCGATGACTCTAAGTCACAATCCGGATACGTATTTATATTGAATGGTCGAGCTGTCAGTTGGTGCAGTTCCAAGCAGAGCGTGGTGGCGGGATCTACGTGTGAAGCGGAGTACATAGCTGCTTCAGAAGCAGCAAATGAAGGAGTTCATATCCGATCTGGGTGTAATACCTAGTGCATCGGGTCCAATGAAAATCTTTTGTGACAATACTGGAGCAATTGCCTTGGCAAAGGAATCCAAATTTCACAAGATAACCAAACACATCAAGAGAGGCTTCAAATCCATTCGTAAAGAAGTCAAGGAGGGAGACATAGAAATTTGCAAGATACATACGGATCTGAATATAGCAAAACCGTTGATTAAGCCTCTTTTGCGAGCGAAACATGATCAGCACCAAGACTCCATGGGTGTTAGATTTATTACAATGTAATCTAGATTACTAACTCTAGTGAAAGTGGGAGACTGAAGGAAATATGCCCTAGATGCAATAATAAAATTGTTATTTTGTATTTCCTTATTCATGATAAAGGTTTATTATTAATGCTAGAATTGTATTGACCAGAAACCTTGATACATGTGTGAATACATAAACAAACACCATGTCCCTAGTGAGCCTCTACTAGACTAGCTCATTGATCAAAGATGGTTAAGATTTCCTAAGCATGGACATGAGTTTTCATTTTATAATGGGATCACATCATTAGGAGAATGATGTGATGGACAAGACCCATCGGTTAGCTTAGCATTATGATCGTTCAGTTTTATAGCTATTGCTTTCTTCATGTCAAATACATATTCCTTCGACTATGAGATTATGCGACTCCCGGATACCGGAGGAATGCCTTGTGTGCTATCAAACATCACAAGTAACTGGGTGATCATAAAGATGCTCTACTGGTATCTCCAAAGGTGTTTGTTGAGTTGGCATAGATCGAGATTAGGATTGGTCACTCCGAGTATCAGAGAGGTATCTCTGGGCCCTCTCAGTAATACACATCATAAGCTTGCAAGCAAACGACTAAGGAGTTGGTCATAAGGTGATGTATTACGGAACGAGTAAAGAGACTTGCCGGTAACGAGATTGAACTAGGTATGAAGATACCGACGATCGAATCTCGGGCAAGTAACATACCGATGGACAAAGGGAATTACGTATGTTGTCATAATGGTTCGACCGATATGATCTTCGTAGAATATGTAGGAGCCAAGCATCCAGGTTCCGCTATTGGTTATTGGCCGGAGAGGTGTCTAAGTCATGTCTACATAGTTCTCAAACCCGTAGGGTCCGCATGCTTAACGTTCGATGACGATATAGTATTATATGAGTTATGTGATTTGGTGAACGAATGTTGTTCAGAGTCCTGGATGAGATCACGGACATGAAAAGGAGTCTTGAAATGTTCTAGAGGTAAAGATTTATATATAGGACGATGGTATTTGGACACCAGAAGTGTTTCGGGGGGTATCGGGTACTTATCGGGTCACCGGAAGGGGTTCCGGGCACCCCCGGCAAAATATATGGGCCTTATGGGCCAAGAGGGGAAACACACCAGCCACAAGGGGCTGGTGCGCCCCCCATATGGGCCAGACTAGGAGGAGAAGGAAAGAGGGGAAGGGAAAGGAAAGAGTGGAATAGGATTCCCCCTTCCTTCCCTCTCCCCCCCTCTTTCCTTCCCCCTCCGACAAATATGGCAGGGGGGCGCGGCTTGGGAGGAGCCCAAGTAGGATTCGGTCCCACACACTAGACAATTGCCTAGCCATGTGCGGCGCCCCCCTCCATCATTTACACCCTCGGTCATATTTTCGTACTGCTTAGGCAAAACCCTGCGAGGATCACTTCACCATCACCGTCACCATGCCGTCATGCTAACGGAACTCGTCTACTACCTTGATGTCTTGCTGGATCATGAAGGCGAGGGACGTCACCGAGATGAACGTGTGCAGAATGCGGAGGTGCGTTCAGTACTTGATTGGTCTAAGCACGAAGAAGTTCGAATACATCAACCGTGTTGAGAAACGCTTCTGCGTACGGTCTACGAGGGTACGTAGGCACACTTTCCCCTCATTGCTATGCATCTCCATGGATAGATCATTGCGTGTGCATAGAATTTTTTTTGTTTCCATGCAACAATTCCCATCAGTGGCATCTGAGCCAGGTCTATGCGTAGATGATATGCACGAGTAGAATACAAAGAGTTGTGGGTGGTGATAGTCATACTGCTTACCACCAACGTCTTATTTTGATTCGGCGGTATTGTGGGATGAAGCGGCCCGGACCAACCTTACATATCCATGCACATGAGACCGGTTCCACCGACAGACATGCAACTAGTTTTGCATAAAGGTGGCTGGCGGGTGTCTGTTTCTCCTACTTTAGCAACATGGGACAATAACAGACCGCATTATGGGTTGTAAACGGGCTAGAGTTCGAATCATCCGTTCATGGGCCGACCATAACGGGCCATCGTTAATCGGCCCTATTTGATGATGCTATGAAAACGGCCCAACGGATTAACGGGCCACAAACGGGCCGACTTTAACCACAGGCTGAATTTGGCCCACAACCGGAATATGCGAGTAACGGACCATGAGTAATCGAATGTTGCAAATCAACCCAAGAATAAATGGGCCCTGAGAATGCTGAAAGATAACACGGTATGGAAACGGTCCAATGGAATAATGGGCCTTTAATGGGTATAAAGTGATACACTATTCATTACGGGCCAGTTTCACCACGGGCCGTTAATGGGCTAAGAGTTACAAAGGGCTTCATATGGACCGAAAGACGTCATGGGCCATACATGGGCCAGAAGTTACAACGGGCCGGAATCATATTGGACGGCCCAGATGACGCTACTTGGCCTAATTCGGATAGGCCATAATGGGTCGTGAGTTAGCGGGCTGTAAATGGGCTATATGCGAATAGGCCGTTAACACACTTTTCGTGGGCCGGTCCGCTACCTTTTGACTAAGACAAATGGGCCGGCCTTTTCACCAGAATGGGCCTCTGTTGGGCCGTGCCACGTGTCGACGTATCATAGGTGCCTCATGTCCAATGAGTGGATGACATCTGTCCCAACACTGAGCCAACACGTGGATCCTCCGGCCAATGAGAATTTTACAGGTGGAAAATCCCCATTGGTTGGGGCTATTAACGGGTTATAAGATTCAAACCGGAACCCAATAGCTTAACGGCGACCCATTACGGTGGATGCCACGTGTCGGTTACCCTTGACGAAAACACTTCTATGACGTGTCATTTATCGTCATGGAAGTGGACACTTCCGTAATGATAATTTTGGTATTGTCATGGAACACTTCTACAACAACACATGTATGACTATCTTAATTCTGTCATAAAATCGTCATGGATGTACATGCATGACAGAAAACGTGACCTACCGTGACAAACACGTATCATCACGGAAGTGTATTTTTTTGTAGTGAAAGGAAGGGAGGAGGGAGGGAGTGGGTAGCCATTGTACTATGTCGTTTACGTGCTCCAACTTGGATGCCTTTTCTGTCCCTCGTTCCCCGCTTGAGTAGTCATGACAGACTTGCTAGCTCTGGTCTTGGTGTGTGATGCGCCTCAAACATGTACTAATTTATGAAGTATTCATACTTTATTTAAGTTTCTGGCATAATATTTATTTGATTAGTGCGAGAGGCCAATTCTTGTTTTCTATTGTTTTGTGTTTTTAGGTCAAAAACACGGAGCCGGGATGACATGATTTTTGTTAATTATTTATTGAATAAAAGAGTCCCATAGCTAGAAGACGGGAGCCACGAGGGCCCCACACGTCCAGCCACTGCGACCATCCCCTGGCCACGTGAGGGGATCGCGTTGGAGGCCCCTATGTCGGTTGATTACCTTCTTTGCCGCAAGAAAGATACTATAATAAAAAAACTCCAAATTTTAGTCTGGTCAGAGTTATGGATCTCCATCTATAAAAGAAATGATGCTCGGGCAGAAAATAGTACTGAAAACAAGACAAATAAGAGATATTTGGTCTAGGGGAGATTCCATCTTTTCTCAAAGGGCCAAGGAAGAAGAAGAAGAAGGAGGGCCCCTTCCCCTTCTCCTCCGGTAGTGCCAGAGCGCTGCCAGGGACATCTCTGTCATACCATCACCAACAACTATCTCTTCGTTCTCATGGTGATGTGTGAATAGTTCATCCTCGGGCTAAGGGTATGTACTAGTAGCCATGTGTTTGATCTCTCTCTCCCATGTTCCTGAAATATTACGATCTTGATTGTATCATGAACTTGGTTGATATAGTTGGATCATATGATGCTCCCCCCTCAATTTTTTGTGATGAATTGTGTCTTGCTCCTTGAATTTTATGATGCTTTCCCCTCTATAACTCATAGCCAGGAGTGAAACTGTTCAGACCGTGTGTGGTAAGGTCACCACTAGTGAGAAGTGGTGACACCACCTTATGCAGGTTACAACCAAACAACGTGTGATATGTGCGCCTAAGGCAATGCAGCCAACCAAAAGGTGGGTCAAATTTAGTTCCCTCAGAGCCTGGGAGTAAACCTCCAAGTGGGGATTTCCCCGCTCACATGGTATCCCCGTCAAAACCATGGAGAATATCATGTTGCTGTTTGGGTCGAATCTTGGAGGAAGGAGAAGGAGGATTGGAGGCATATGACAGAGGGTTTTCGCTAGACGGAGGCGACGGAGAATCAGGCGCACGCGTCGTGGGTTTCCTCCCCGACCCCTCTTGACGTGGAAAACTGCCCCATGGAAACGACGCAGATCGGGATCCATAATCCTGGTGAGCGAGCGACCAAATGCTCCCGTAGTTTTCCATGGTCCGACTTGCCCTGTGGGTTGTACGTCCCGGTTTTGGACGGGGATCCCTGAGGCAAATTTGACAATTTTGACCTCTGGACGAAATCAATTCACAGAATGAACTGCCCGTGAAACTATTTCACTCCCCTGACCCTTTTGTGTAGCGCCCGCCACGCAGGCGCCACACCCTACGGTGTAACACCCAGCTCGGGGGCGTTGCACGCCAGTCCACCGTGGCAGCCCCTGGGCCCGCACCCAGCAGTGCAGCGCCTCCGAGCTAGGCGCCACACATGTAATGTGCAGCGCCTAGTCGTCGGGCGCTGCACTGTGACTTAGATAGGGGCTGGGGCCCCCTCCCCCACTCCCCCACCCCACACACCCCAACCCGAGCTTTGCCCCCTCTCCCACTCTCTCCCCCTCTCAAATCCTCTCCCAAATCTTGCAAATTTGAAGAATTTGTCCGTGGATTTCGAAATCAAACCCTCCCTCAAGGTAATCTTCTCCGATCCCCTTGTTTTGATCCAAGTAATGTTATCTAATTGCTCATTTGTTGCTAGTTTGGGGAAACCCTAGTTTTGTTCGGATCTAGAGATTTGCATGGAGATGTGAGATCTTTGTTTGCCATTTTCCTATGATTAGGCTTTGTTAGTATGTTAGGGTTATTCTTATGGGTGTTCTTATGTTGGTGCTAGGGTTATGGTTAGGGTTAGGGTTATTGTTAGGGTTATGGTTAGGGTTGTTGTTTGATATATATTTTAGGGTTTGTATTCCGTGTTAATCCTTAAATTAGTACTCATGGAAGCAATGTTATGTTGTGTTGTTTGAATGCTTATAGGGATGGGAAGAACATGTGTGTTTGTTCATCATGGGGACAAAGACGCCTTCTTGAAAGGCAATATTGAACCGGACCCAGATGAGCTTGACATGGTGTTTGATAGTAGTCCTAGCTATGCAGAGCTCTTGCAACAAGTGAGGAAAGATTTGAATTGGATGGGCCCTAGTGATATCGTTGAGTTGGAGGGAAGGCATAATGTAGGTTTTGGAATGTACATCCGTTGGAAGACAATGTGTGTCAACTCGGAGCAACGTTGGGTTGCATACAAGGAAACGGTGGCCGAATCACTTGACAAGGCTCTTGAGTTATTTGCAACGAAGAAGGTTGATTCAAGTTTGCATTTGGACTTGAACCGGAAACCCTCCCCTTTGGTTGCTAGTAGCCCCCCACCCTTGAAGCGAGATGAAATTGTTGAACCTCTTTTGACCCAAGAAGTGAGGCCAACATTGAGCCCGTTTACAAACAACCAAGATGAAGCTTTGCAAGAGGACAATAATGAGTATGCGAACGATGACAATGAAGTTGATCTCCATGACAACAATGTGGGTGATCTCAACAAATATCATTTGCAAGAGACAAAGGACCATTCCATCCCTTTTTCCCATGCATATGCATCGGATTCAGATGACGAAGGTCCCGATGAACAAGTTGATGAGGAGGGGTTCACGGTGAAGGAGGCCGGAGCTTTCGAGAAGGTATTCGGTCGGGATCACAAGACACCATTGTTCACGGATGTTAGTCTCGCGGATGAAGCCGTTGTGGATGGTGGCAAATCTATATCTCTTGGGGTTAGGCCAAGCTCTCACCGTGATTTGGGAGACGACAAGAACCGGATTGCTAAAGGGTCTAAGTTCGAAACCTTCTTGGAATTGAAGATGTGGATCGACAACTACTCGGTTACGCATTATCGTCCACACAAGGTGGTGCACTCGGACGTCAATGTGCGCTACACGGTTGCATGTGCATGTGAAGATGAAATATGTCTGTGGATTGTGCATGCAAAACCATGGAAAGGAGGTCCCACTTGGCACGTAGTGAGTTGTGTGCCAACTCACATGTGCCGAGGCAAAAGGGTGGATGGCAAGATTGTGTCCCAAGACCACAGACAACTCACGTCTAAGTTCATCGCTTACAGGCTCTCGAACTCAATATCCACACTTCCAACAATGAGCGTCCAACATGTCATTGACCTTGTGAAAGCCATCTTTCATTACAAGGTGAAGTGCGGCAAGGCATGGAAGGCGAAGCAAGCCGCATTTAAGATGTTGTATGGTACTTGGGAGGAAGCATACAACCGAATCCCTAGGTTGTTGTTAGCCATGGCCGCCACAAACCCGGGCATGGTTCATGTGGTCGAGCCTCATGGGCACCAAACAACGGTTCATGAAGGAAGGAAAGTCCGAGTATTTGGTCGTGCATTTTGGCTGTTCAAGCAATGCGTGAGGGCTTTCGAACACTGTAGGCCGGTCATCGCCATTGATGGCACGTTCTTGACCGGACAATACAAGGACACCTTGTTGGTTGCGATAGCAAGTGATGCCAGTAATCGGGTGTTGCCATTGGCATTTGCTTTGGTTGAGGTGGAGAACAATGACAACTGGGAGTGGTTTTTGCGTCTTTTGAGGACGAAGGTGTTACCCGCTCAAAGGGAAATTTGTGTCATATCGGATCGGCATCCAAGAATTCTTAATGCGGTGGAGATTGACATTCCCAGGCATGCTCCGTTGCACCATCGATGGTGCATGAGGCACTTTTGTTCGAACTTCTATAGGGCATATGGCCTTAAGGAGTTGGCCGATGATCTTCAAGATTGTTGTCTCGCTTTCTCCGAGAAGCGGTTTGCCACTTTGTTGAACAAATTGCTCGCACACAAAAAACTTGATCCCTGGGGTCAAGACTTTATCAATAGGCACATTCAACACCGGAACAAGTGGGCACGTGATTTTGATGAAGATGGCCGGAGATACGGTCAAATGACAAGCAATATGGCCGAATGCTTAAATAGGGTGCTCAAAGGTGCACGTGGATTACCCGTGACGGCAATAGTTCAATACACATTTGACAAGATGAATGCATACTTTCTAAAGTACTCGATGGAAACTGATGCACAGATAGCAGGTGAGAACCCGCGCAAGTACAAGTACAAGTTCCCACCCAAGGTTGATGAATGGTTAGAATTTCAATCACGGAAGGCGGACTCAGAAGAAGCTATATTATATGACAATGAAGAGTGGAAGTACGAAGTGAAAGAGCCAGGAGGAACCACAAACAATGGCCGGCAACATGGAGGTCGGGCTTTCAAGGTGTCGTTAACACAATGTGATTGCTCTTGCGGGAGGCCATTGTTGCTTCATCTCCCATGCTCACACTTGTATACCGCTGGTCGCGTTAGAAATGTGGACATCAATCACCCATGCACCGTGAGGGAGTTGGAGTTCTCAATCATGACGGTCAAGAAAACATGGGCTCCCTGCTTTCACCCATACTTTGACCAATCACAATGGCCGGAGTACCATGGAGTTCAACTATGGCCGGATCCGGAGTTGAAGGTTGTTAAACGGGATAGACGTAAGACAAAGCGTCTTAGAGGCGACATGGATGGATGGGGCCATGGTGGCCGCCGCGAAGCGGGAAACAACCAATTCCAAGAGCCTCGTGAGAGCTCCCGTTGTGGGGAATGCAAAGGTCATGGCCACAACAAAAGAAAATGTACGAAACCAAGGAAAAGGTCTAAGAAAAATGATGCAAGCACTAGCCAACAAGGAGCTACACAAGGGAGCCAACCAAGTGGTATCCAACAAGTGCCAAGCCAACCAAGAGGTAGCCAACAAGTGCGAAGGCAACAACGTGGTAGCCAACAAGTGCCAAGGCAACCAAGTGGGAGCCAACAAGTGCCAAGGCAACTAAGTGGGAGCCAACCTAGTGGTAGCCAACAAGTGCCAAGGCAACCAAATGGGAGCCAACCTAGTGGTAGCCAACAAGTGCCAAGCCAACCAAGTGGTAGCCAACAAGTGCCAAGCCAACCAAGTGTTAGCCAAAGAGGATCTGGGTGACAAAGAGGTCGGCAACTAGGACTTACAAGAGGCCGTGGTGGTGGTAGTCTAGGCCGTGGTGGTGGTAGAGCTCGTGGTGGTGGTGTTGCCTGTGGTGATGGTCTTGGCCGTGGTGATGGTCTTGGCCTTGGTGATGGACTTGGCCATGGTGATGGACAAGGGCAAGGTCGTTGCAGAGGAAAGTTTGGATACCTCGATGGACCATTTTCGTATGTTGCTCACTAACTATAATGTTTCATATGTTATTATTTTTCATATGTTCTTGTTTTACATGTGCTTCCATTTGTTCTTATTGTCTTTACTAACCATTATGTTTCACTCATTGTAGGTATGGCGGCTTCACAACCCAACAAATCAACAATGAAGGAGGATGGTGAAGATGAGATGGCGGGATGGTGGGAGAAGGCTGCGAAGAAGCTTAGAGAGGAGGATGTAGCCAAGCTAAAGAAGAAGAAGGAAGAGGAGCTTGAGGAGAAGAGGAAGGCAAAATAGAGAGCGTCAAATGCGATGCGCGCTAGGGAGCAAGCGTTGGTGAGGAAATGTGAGGAGGCACAGAAGAAGCATCAAAAGGATTTTGAAGAAGGAACCATGAAGCTTTGGGCAATTGCAGCTGAAAAAAAGAGAGGGGGAATCAGATATTCATGGAGAGGGTGGTTAAGGAGGCCCACCTCATAAGGAAAAGGGAGGATGAAGAGGAAGAAGAGAGGAGGAGGAGGAGGAAGAAGAAGAAGAAGAAGAAGGGAAAGGGGCCTTGCTCTACGCAATAGAGCTATGTCATCTTCAACTTGCTTGTGGACGATGATCGTGTTATCCTCTAAACTATGCTCTTCGATTTGGTTGTGAACTACTATGTGTCATGAACTACTATCTCTCCTCCTCGATTTGGTTGTGAACTACTATGTGTCGTGAAGTACTATGTATTATGAACTAGTATGTGTCGTGAAGTACTCTGTGCATATGTTTTCTTCACAGTTCTTCGCTTGCTATGTATCAATCCTACTTCACATCATCGGAATATGTGTGCATATGCCAAAAAATTCGCTAAGTACAAGTGCAACGCCTAGCTCCAGGGCGTTGCACTGCTCAGTGTGACGCCTAGTTCTGAGGCGTTGCACTCCTGGGATGAGCTAAACAGAGAGCAAACAAAACGTTTGCAAGTTACAGCTGCTGCAGCGCCTAGCCTGGAGGCGCCACACTGAGTAGTGCAACGCCCTTGTAAACACTTTGTTTGCTCTCTGTTTAGCTCATCCAAGGCGTGCAACGCCTCAGAGCTAGGCGTCACACTGTACAGTGCATCGCCTAGCTCTGAGGCATTACACTCCTGGGATGAGCTAAACAAAGAGCAAACAAAACGTTTGCAAGTTACAGCTGCTGCTGCGCCTAGCCTGGAGGCGCCACACTGAGCAGTGCAATGCCCTGGAGCTAGGCATTGCACTGCTTAGTGTGGCACCTCCAGGCTAGGTGTTGCACGGTTGTAACTTGCAAACTGGGTCATTTTCAGGCACAGTTCAACATTTCCTAGAATAAGCAGTCAGGATCTTTAAGTTCAACATTTCAGTCACAGTTGAACATTATTAAGACAACAAGTTCAACATTGCTAAGATAACCAATGACTTCAAGTTCAACATAGAGCTACCACCACTCCAAGTTCAACATAACTAAGACATACAAGAGGATCAAGTCCAACATAGAGCTACCACCACTCCAAGTTCACCGACATAACAAGTTCCACATTACTACAAGCTACCACCACTTCAAGTTCAACATTACAAATAGAGGACGATGACTAGTTCCTTGAGCACTTTTTGGTTGCTCCCCCCTCTTGCTAGCTAACTTCTTCACCTTCCTAGGAAGAGGAACCCGCTCCCGCTCTGGCTCTGGTTCCTCCACGTCATCCACATCGTCATCCAAATAGTCATCCAAAGCCGCCATCCGCGAGGTGCCGACCATCCTTTTGCCTCTTTGGGTGAAGTCTTCAGGTGTGTACTTGTTGATTCTCGTCCTAGGCTTTAACCTGTATGCAGACCTAACCTGGTACGTCCCCAAGGTCATATCATCAGCAACCTATGCATCAACAAAAGATATGGAAAGACAATGTGTGAGGATATAGTTAGCAATGCATCAACAATTGGATATCTATGCTCATGCCATACCTCTTGGGTGACCACACCCACATCCTCATCCTCCAAATGATCACCATGGCCCTTCCCCGAAGCGGGATCTGATGGTGTCGCCGACCTAGACCGTTCTGGTGATACATACTCGGGGTCACGACAACCGAAAAGGATTGATAGACGCCTTAACTTTTGGCCCTGGCACTGCAACATGTACAAGTGAATGAGACATCGAACGTAGCAACACATGTTAAGTGCTAGTTTGAAGGAGATGTGAACCTTGATGAATGCTCGAAGTGCACCTTCCCCATCGCTTTCGCCAGCCGGGGTTGTTTCAAGAATAGTCTCGGTCTCATCAGCTGCTTTCTTGATCTGGGCACGCTATGAACAGAAACGGTATTAACATGTTAGGCAAGCGAAGATGTGAATAGTGTGAATGAAAAGCAAAGAGGGCAAATACCATAAAGTTCATCATTGGAGCTGAAGGGATCATTGAGTTGCCTTTCCTGACTAATGCGTTGTACTGGTGCTGCGCTACCTCATCAAAAACGGTGGGTTCTTCCAAAATCTCCTCAGCATACGCCGGCTTGCATACCTCCACATGGGTACTTGCAAGAAACCATGTGAGATAGTTGTTGAACGCGATCGGGCAGTGCTCACGAAGCGGGGCTCGTTTTCCAGCCCTAGCTTGCTCCACACTAAGCGCGAACTGTACGACATAGTTCCCGTGATGCTTGTCCCAATTCTTGATCTTCCGCTGCCTTTTCCTATCCAACCTGCAAGTTAGAAACAGAATATTAGCACCATCGAAACCGCCGAGAAGCTGCTAAGTGCTCAAGGTTAATTATATTTTACGCGTGTAGCAACTTGTCCGTGTCCTCCCACTCCGATGGGTGTGCCTAGAACAAACCAAACTTATGGCGCACTCGATGTGGGAGGTGAAGCTCAACCGCCCAATTGCATATGAGTGGGCACCGCATACGCCAGAGATCCCTATCCCTAGTGCACATCGGATTCAGTCTGAACTCTATAGGGTTACCAAAACTGTCTCCTGTTCCATACGGCTCCCATACCACCTGCAAAATGGGATAGAATGCAAAATTGATATCGACTTACAATAGAAGCATCATAATCACTTATGCAATGTCGATTCACCTGCTTAGGCGTGATCGCGTCAAGCTCACTCTAGTACAACTTGTACATGACCGAGGGATCATCCGTCGTCTCATTTAACACATCCCACTTGTAAGCCCAACTGGGGAGCCATAGTGGGTCGCTTTTGTTGTCCCAATCCTCGTACTTCACGGTCTTCGGGCGTCCAACCGGCAAACGCTCCCAGCTCCATATGGAAAGTGCGAGCAAACAACCACCAATACCTCCAAATGACCTACAACAGGCTTCGTCCAACTGCACATAAAAGAGAGCATGGTTAAATTAAGAGCAAGATCGCATTTATAATGTAGCAATGAAGTGAAAAAGAAACAACTTCATACCTGTCTATACAAGTAAGCCAGTGTTGCCGAACCCCAACTCCAATTGCTATCAAAGACGGTCAACACCTTCAGCCACATCCATGGAGCATTCTTGCCTGTGCCATCAGCATACATAGTCCTGGATATCACGTACCACATATAGACACGAGCATATGTCTTGACCGTGTCCTCATTAGCTTCCTAAGGGCAAGTACCAAAGTGCTCAGTAATCCATGTGAAAGGAGCACCGACTGCGACTCTTTCCTTCTTCTTGTCTTCTGTTGCTGGTTCCCGAGGCTCCGGAGGAACCATACCGATAAGGGCATTCATTTGCGCGCGCCACCCATCAGAATCAATGCTCATACATAGAGGATTCCCATTGATAGGAAGACCGGTGATCATAGCAATATCCTGAAGCGTTACGGTCATCTCCCTGGTCCGAAGATGGAAACTGTGTGTCTCCGGCCTCCAATGATCAATAAGCGCGGTGAGTGCTGGAGCATTGTTGGGTGGCGTCGACCGTCTGACCATCTGAATGAAAGGGAGAAGTCCTGTCTCCCTTACATACGGTGTGTATCGCTCATCATAGCGCATCCACCCAAGGGTGACCCCGTGAGAACGAAGCTTCAGAGGTGCAAGCTCCTACAAACAAACAAATCATAACATTACATATGGAGCATTTGTGTTTGAAATAAACACGAAATTCATAAAACCGGCCACTTTCATTATTACCCGCTGCTCCACCGCCATAGCATACGACCGGTGTTGTTTGTTCCAGTGATTATCGAGAAGCCAAACCATCCTAACAATTTTAAAAGAAAATTTTCTTGTCAACACGATTATCTTTTGAATACAAATAAACTAAAGTATGCCTAGTACATACAAAATTCAAAGCATATGTATCCAAAGCATTCTTGTCAACACAAATATAATTTCAACACAAATAAACTAAACTAGGCCTACTACATGCAAGATTTAATACAAATCTCTTTTCCATATAAAATAACATGTCAACCTATGTATCCAAACCATTTTTTTTAATAAAATATACTAAACTAGGGTTGCTAAATTAGGTATCTAATACATGCAAGATTCTAATACATGCAACATTCTAATCTAACAAGGGTTCCCCAAATCTAATACATGCAAGATTCAAATAAGGGTTCCCCAAATCTTCAAAATATCATACATTCTATGGATAGAAAGAAAGGGATCGGAGGAGAGTACCTTCTAGAATGGATTGGTGAAGGAATCCACGGACCAAATCGTTAGATCTGAAGAATTTGGAAGAGGGGATTGAGAGGGGGGAGGAGAGGGCCGCCGCCGCGGCTATGCTGTTTCTGTAACTGTAACTAGTGGTGCAATGGGGTGGGGGGAGGGGGAGGAGAGGGCCGCCGCGGTGAATAAGTCACAATGCAGTGCCCGAGCGCTAGGCGTTGCATATGTGCGGCGCCTAGCTCGGAGGCGCTGCACTGCTGGGTGCGGGCCCAGGGGCTGCCACGGTGGACTGGCGTGCAACGCCGTTGAATTGGACGTTGCACCGTAGGGTGTGGCGCCTGCATGACGGACGCTACACAAAAAGATGAGAAGAGTGAAATAGTTTCACGGGCAGTTCATTATGTGAATTACGGGTAGTTTATTATGTGAATTGATTTCGTCAACAGATCAAAACTGTGAAATTTGCCGATCAGGATAACGTCGAACCAAACAAGCCCTAAAGGTGCAGGATCATTTCTCACAGCGTGCAGAAACACACACACAAAAGAAAAAAGAAAAACCTTCTCGTGTCACGGAAGGCGAGCGAAAACCCCACCCGCTTCCCGCCCGAACCCCCAAACTCCCCGCCGGCAGCCACGCCTTTGGACGGTGATGTCGGCGGCCGCCGTCGATGGCCCTCCCTCGTCGCAGCAACCCCCACGGTCCAGCGTGGAACCTGTCCTCCAACTCGCCTCCCGCGACCCCTCAGCCGCGGTTCCCCTCCTACCCGCTCTCCCGCCAGACGCCCTCGCCGACCTCCTCTGCTCCCTCTCCGCCGCCTCCCCCCCGAACCACCTCTCCCTCCTCCCAGCCCTGCTCTCCCTCTCCCCAAACCCCTCGGCCGCCTCCGCTGCCTTCTCCTCCCTCCTCAACGCGCCCAGCTGGCCGTCTCCGACCCTCCTCGCCGTCGCCTCCCTCCTGCGCGACCTCCCCGTGTCATTCCGATCCCGCGTTCCCGACTGCCTATCTAAGGTTCTCTCCCTCCTCCCCGGCGCCGATGTCCAGGACCTCCCCGCACTCGCCTATCAGCTCCTCCTCCTCGCCTCCAAACCGGTCCACCCCCGGCTCGTCCTCGCCGGCCTCCTCCGCTTCTTCGGCGGCCGCCACGGCGCCCGTGTGCGCGCCCTGCCGTCCATCGCACGGCAGGTCGAGGGCACCGTGCTGATGCACGTCGCCTTTGCGGTTAAGCAGGACCCTGCACTGGCAAGGGAGGTGGTAGCCGCCGTCAAGGCCAATGCCACGGGTGTGCTCAACGCATTCGCCGTGGCGGTACTGCTGTCCGTGGCACGCGTGCGGAGGTTCAACGACGGTGCTGTGGCCGTGCTCCGGGACGCTGCCACTACATCACGCCGGGATTATCGGATGTCGAGGTGAGGGCATTGTTGTCTAATTGGGATGTATTTAGCGTACACATTTGTTGTGAGATGTACTCCCTCCGTTCCAAAATAGATGACCCAACTTTAGTACAAAGTTAGTACAAAGTTGAGTCATCTATTTTGGAACGGAGGGAGTATTTAGCATCGATATTTGTTCTGATTGGCTGGTTTCGTGACCAATGTCTTATAGGCGCTGCAAGTGGTTGCCAGATGGCCTCAAAGAGGAAAGTGTAGAGGCTGCTCATTGTGTTGAGAAGGCACTACTGAAAGCAGTGAGGAATTTGTATTTTGAATCTGTGATGATCAGAATACTCTACCTTGGATTCTTAGTTCTCTTTGGGATTGTAAATTGGGCCTAATATGCAGGTCGCTGAGAGCATTGGTGGGAGGGAGCATGTCGTTCCAAGCATTGTTCAGGTAGGTTTTCTCCTGTTAGAAGCCTCAAACGGTGATCCAGGGGAGGAAGATGGTCCAGACGAAGGGGTTATGAGCACTGAAGAAATAGGTGTTAATATGCTCAAGTCGTTGTTTGAGACCCACGAAATGGCACGCACTGAGGTATGATCAAGGCGGTCTGATCTTTTTGTTGGGGAGTCAATTATGATTAGCTGCTTGATTCGTTTAATATGACATAGCATGTTTCCATTGGCTTACTTTTTTCCCATTGGTTTACTTGAGGTCAGATAATTGAACAATGCAAGTTCCGGATCCTCTCAGCAAAGCCCCAGCAAAGTGCACCAGTCCTTCGGTAACAGAAGCTCGAAAACCCGTTAAAAGCTTGCGGAGTATACTTTCTATTTTAGTAAATTCTGTCTTTTTCTACAGTTTGCTTGGATGCTTAGTTCGGAGTCATCCGTTTCCAATGCTAGAATACGTTGCACACCTGAAGGAGTTGCTGGACTATTTTGCCTTCATGAATGACAAGATATCGACGGGTCTGATCAATTGCATCTTGCCACTCACTAAGTTCAGCCGTGATCTCAAGGTCTGTGACCTTCACAGTATTCCATGCTTTTGTCGTTGTAAACCGGGGTATGATGATTGTGGTGGAATCAATTTTCAGGATTACATAATATTGGTAGTAAGGAAGGCCATGTTCAAGCGGGAGGATGCTGTCCGTATTGCCGCTACAAATGCTATAGTTGAGCTGATTGTAACAGAGAGCGAGTACAGGAAAAATGAGGCTAATCCTTTTCAAGACTCATCAAGTCAACCGAGCTCTAGCCAGCAACCTGAAATACATAGAGAGGTTGGTGTGGAACTCTTTCAAGAATTAAGTGGATTGCTTCGCAGATGTCTTTCCCAGCAGGTATCTTACAGATATACTGTGCCACTTATTTGTTCTATCCTTCATCTATAGCAATGCAGATATTAGTTCCTGACATAGCTACTCTGCTATTACAGGCTAGAGTCAAAATGGTTTTGTACGAGGGTCTCATTCGAATTGTTACCTCCGATCCAGATGTTGCAGACTATGTCCTTGATTTCCTGTGGCCTCACTTCCTAAACTATTACATAGAGGTAAAACTACCAAAGAGATTCTTGTATCTACTTCTGTCCACTTGATACTGTAGATTCACTCAAGTACATTTTTTTCGCAAGCCAAATAAAGTTTTTCTTATGGGATGCTGTTGCCTAAATTGCTTCAGAATGCTGAATGCCCCCTTAAAATGGATTCATGTTTTAAAGTTGAGAATGCCAAAGTATGTATGGTGGAACCTTTGGATTGCCTACTGTCATGTGTCTCGTGCATTCTTCGAGCTCAACAAAATAGTAAATGTCACCGACCACGTGATGCATATTGGAAGTGTTTTGGTTTTGCTCCTTCCCAGGATAATGAGGTTTGGTCTTTGCTCATTTTGAAATCCTTAACTAATTGGTTTAAGCATAATGTATTCCAAATCTATGCTACTGTCAGGTTGGAAGATCCTCATCAAGGGACTTGTTCATGAAAGGATTATCAAATATCCAGAAGTATTTGAGGAAATGCCTCACAGAAGGTTTGTGATAAAGGCATCCCGTTGGTGCTTAACCCTATTATTTTAAATGACACATATTTTCATGCTTACAGTTTGCTGTTGATTTATAACAGATCAACGAGGACAGACCCAAGAAGCTGGTTCTGCTTCTTCATCTTTGGAGATAGTCCAGTGTCATAACGTTTTTATGCCTGGAATCGTTGAGGTTTTTGTTGATTTTGCTTCTTCAAAACTAGCTGAAGCTGCTGATGAACCGAAGGAGAAGTTAGAAAAAGAAATACTGGAGCTCGTTGATGCTCACAGTGGCTTTGAGAGGAAAACAAGCAAGAGCAGGGAGAAAGTTGCACGAAGAAGAGGGGATTCAAGAAGTGCTACAGATAGGCAGACTAATGAACCTAATGAAAATTCAAACGCTTCTTTGCTGAAATTACATGAAAAGAGGGGGAAATTTATGAATTCAAGTTTGTATGAGCTTGTAGTGATGTGTGCCAAACAGTGCCATGCTGATAAATATGATAAAGGCAGCCAGCGTCCTAGCCAATCTAAATTGAATCAGAGCTCCAATCTATTATCCTTTGTACTGAAAGCCTGTCTTGAGATGTTCAGATCACTTACAGCTAAGGCAAGTGATCTGGCCATTGGAAATCTAAGAAGAACGCGGTATGAAGATGTAAAAAACTTAGCGCAGCCAATTGTGAAGCTCATATGGTGGCTTATGTTAGATTCAGAGCAAGAGAATGGTGGATTCAAGAAGAACACAACCCAAGGGAAGAAAACAGTTGAAAACAAAAAGGATCAGTTATATCTGGCATTGACATGCTTTAAAGAACTTTTTAAACTAAGTGTATCAGAAGACCGTTCTAGTGACATTACTGATCTTCTGATATCTTCGGCTCCTTCAAATATAGAGGATATGATGGAAGCTGACCAGCTTCTTGACAATGACACTACTGTGACTGAGAATCCAGCAAAAAGAGGCGCTCATGTGTTTCTGAACATATTGAAGATGTTATATGCTAGAGCCCTTTCCCAATCCCTTTCACGTGAATCCGAGGTAAGCCTAATGGTAATCTGAGTAGGACAGCAACATATGATGGATTGTGTTTCTACTGTATTACATTATTATAACTCTGATGCCCAGTTGCACCTATTTAGCATAATAAGCATAATGCACAGTAGATGCTTCTGCTTCTGCACCGTTCATTTCGTTGGAAATATTTGCACATGCTCCTTGTTGGCCTGCTTATGTTATTTTGGGTGGAAGTTGTGCCACAGTTCAGTTCTACTCCCTCCATTCCAAAATAATTGAAGTTATACATTTGTCGTAAGTCAAACTTGCTTAAGTTTGACTAACTCTATCGAAAAATGTGCTAAGATTTACAACACCAACACATAGTATAAAAATATATTTCATAAAGATTCTCATGAGACTAATTTGATGTTCTAGATTTAATATATTTTATGTAGACTTGGTCAAACTTAAACAAGTTTGCCTTAGGACAAACCTAGAACTTAAATTATTTTGGAATGGAGGTAGTAGATGATATAGATTAGTTGACATTTCATATTCTAGATAACTTATCCGTCCAAACTTGCTGTTCTCAGTCTTTGAGTGATTTTGTTTTCTTTGTTTTAGGTATGTGCGGGTATGTCATGCCAGATACCATGTTATGTGTTAATAAATAACTATCCACAAAATAATCCTCATTGAAGATACAAGTGAATAATTTGATCTTAATGGTTTGCTTTGGTAGATAATCTAAAGTTCTCTCACAAATGGAAAAACTAAAGTTCATGTTCATTTCTGCAGGCTGTATCTGAACTGATTTTTGGCATATCAAGGAAACTGCATCCTGATCAGAGGCATCTTGTGGGACATTGGGCTGCAGGCTTATGTCGAAAGAATACTGTCCAAAGCCCAACCACCGCACAAGAGATGGTAAAACTCGCTGTCCATCTTATGACAACTCCAGATGACATGATTCTTGTGCATGAGATGACAACAGAGTTGAAGAAATTAATAGCCTCCGGAGACGAGGACTCTGTAGATTCTTCCGAGGCATTTCTCATTGTCAATTGTAAAACAAAAAATTCACTTGTTGCTGTCTTCCTTCACATGGTTGAGTCATCTCTTATGGAACTGGAATGGGGTCTTGGTAAGCTTAAGGCAATGCTGACATTAGGTTACGGCTCTTCTAATGTCGACGAGGATCAGCCAGCAGATGAAAGGACGCAAAGAATGTTTCTGGAGGAAGCACTCTACTCCAGATCAACATCAGTAGTTCATGTTCTTTCGTCTTTCACACATATGAGCCTTAAGGGTAGGTTGAAAAAGTATCATAAAACGCCTATATTGTTACATTCCTCTATTCAGTCTGATTTTACCTTTGCACACTCAGATTCTCAGGCAGAGCAGTTTCTGAAACTGACTGCAAAGTTCTACAAGCTCTTGGCTCACATCTCAAAGTCTCAGATTGCACCTAAGGGCTACAAGCAGTTCATACCAGGTCTCAAATTTCAGAAAATGGCGGAAGTAACTTGCAGGATGCTTACTGCTCCACTTTACAATTTTGTCTTTACACTTCAAGAGGTCTCTGGCACTATAAATACACTGTTCACGCTTATGGCTCCTATCACCTCATTTTAATAGTTTCTTGTTTTCTCGTTTGCTTTATTGTGTGTTACAGAGTGAGCAACCGCACAAAAAAGGAACCCTCGCGAAGATTAAAAGGGAGAGCAAATGCATTCCTGATCTTATTTTCCAGGTTGAGGATTATGAGAAGTACCTAATTCAGTTAAGCAAGCTCACAAAGGTGAACCTTCTGAGGCATGCCAAGCGTAGCGTAGCAAGAGATTTTCGGATACAACCAAAGGAGAAAGCTGCAGAAGAAGAACGTGAAGGGGATTCTCCTCCAGCGAGTGCCGCATCACCTGAGAGTGACCCTGAGGAGGATGCAAAAGAAGGTCCAGATGTTCGTGCTGATGAAAACCTGCAGGCCAGTGCACAACATGATGACACCGTCCAAGATTCTGAATCCGATGGAGAAGAGGAGGAAGTATTAGTACACATGAAGAGAGCCAATGCAAACCAAATTGTCCAAGATTCTGAATCCGATGGAGAAGAGGAGGAAGTATTAGCATGCAGCAAGAGAGCTAAGACAAACCAGATGGTCCAAGATTCTGAGTCTGATGGAGAAGAGGAGGAAATGTTAGCACGGAGGAAGAGAGCCAAGACAAACCAAATCATCCAAGATTCTGAATCTGATGAAGATGCTGAAGGCGAGTGAATTTTTTGTAGGCAGCAATCAGAAAGCATAAGTCATAGTTGTAGGAAATATAGATCAATATTCATAGATAGTTTTGAACAGTTTCTGTTGGTTAACCTGTTGATTTTAGACAATATATAAGATGTAATCGCAATCATTGTGCTCTTGCTCTTGGTTACATTTTTCTCGTGAATTTTAACACGAACCACATTTCTTCTGGAGCGAGACATATACTACTGTACTATGCTGGCAATCTTTGATGACTGAATTTTGTCCTTCCTGTCTTACTGTACTTCACTCACTGTCAAGAAGAGCCTCCTGTATTGAAACAACTTGACGTATATTGGCTGTTGACGGGGCAGCATATTGTCGAGTGCAGTGATCCATGTCTAGCACCCTATCAGGAGATAGCTGATGTTTTATTTTTCAAAAAATGGCGGTAGCTGATGTTTCTGGTGGGCAAAGCATAGTCTGCAGTTGCGCACACTCGGCAACATCTGAATCTGATCCAAGGCTCCAAGCCACCGGACCGGACCCAACACAACACGGGGTTCCCGACCTGGTGCTGGTGCGCACAAACCC
This sequence comes from Triticum urartu, assembly GCF_056163025.1. Classification (NCBI taxonomy): domain Eukaryota; kingdom Viridiplantae; phylum Streptophyta; class Magnoliopsida; order Poales; family Poaceae; genus Triticum; species Triticum urartu. The sequence goes on along the minus strand of NC_141876.1, from coordinate 365,156,543 downwards.
ATTCGAGTCAGACTCCACCGCCGAGCCTATATATGCCTCACTCTTTCGGCTCGCCCGCAAAACCCTAGAACCCACCCCTACGCCGCCGCCGCCGCCGCCGCCATGGTAACATACCTCCCGGCCTGCCTTGTCGACGCTGATCTATGTAACCGTGGGCACGATCTGACCCATCTCCTGTGCTCTCTCGTGGCAGGGTATCGACCTCGTCGCCGGCGGCCGTAACAAGAGGACCAAGCGCACCGCGCCAAAGTCGGACGATGTCTACCTCAAGCTTCTGGTGAAGGTAAGCCACACGTTCACCTCGATCCGGTGGAGTCCTCCCCATTTCCTGCCGAATTTCGGAATTTATTTTGAGCAGCGTCTCATCCCGATCCGTGTGCGTGCAGCTCTACCGCTTCCTGGTGAGGAGGACCAAGAGCCAGTTCAATGCCGTGATCCTGAAGCGCCTCTTCATGAGCAAGACCAACCGCCCGCCGCTCTCGCTTTGTCGCCTCGTCAAGTTCATGGACGGCAAGGTCTCTGTTCGTTTGCTTTGGTGTTTATTGATGCGTGATTAGGTTCTTTTCGTTACCTCTGCATGACCCTGTTCGGCTTTGCGATTCTGGGAGTGCAGGATAACCAAATCGCTGTGGTCGTGGGCACCATAACAGATGACAAGAGAGTTTACGAGGTGCCGGCGATCAAGGTGGCAGCGCTCAGGTTCACTGAGACGGCAAGGGCCCGCATTGTGAATTCCGGTGGAGAATGCCTCACCTTTGACCAGCTGGCCCTTTGTGCTCCTCTTGGCCAGAACACGGTAATTTCTGCTGCCCACTTATGTTCTCATCCTCACTCGTCACTAAGTTTGTCTACATACGACCATTGCTATGGATTACAATGTTTTCTATACTTCTAACCGGTGATCCACAGGGAATATGTTTGTTACTAGACTTCTTTTTGTTGTTGCATGCCCTTGTCGGACCGTACTATTTCAGATCCTGTTACATAATCAGATTTAATGTTGCGAAATTTAAACTCAACTTGCCATCTCAGCCATATAAAATATCAGTTTTGCTAAAGCACATCTAGATGTGCCATAAGTATTGCACATCTAAATCATACTCCCTCCGTCCCAAAATTCTTGTCTTAGATTTGTCTAAATACGGATGTATCAAGTCACGTTTTAGTATTAGATACATCCGTATCTAGACGAATCTAAGACAAGAATTTTAAGACGGAGGGAGTATGTCATTGATCTTACATTGAGATTCGTGTGAATTTTTTTTTCTCTTTTTTCTTTTTCTCTTTATGCTTGATTCACTCATTTAGATGTGCAATAACTAGAGCACATCTAGATGTGCCCTAGACACACCCATAAAATATCTTATGGTTCTAGTACTTTTTATATTAGATTACCAAAAAAGGCTTTCGCCCCGCTTTATAAATAAAGCAACCACCAAGCACAGAATATCAAGGTCACAACAACAACACACCACACACACTCACACAAAGCCACCGCGGGCATGGTCCAACACACACACTCAGACAAAGAGACCCAAGTTTCGTTGTGGGCACAACACAACAAGCCCAACACAAGCACACGACGAGACAACAGAGAAACGGCCAGGCGGTGGCGAGAAGACGATGATCTAATCCGGTTTCGGAGGTGGTGGGGGAAGCGGTGGAGCCATCCGGAGAGCCATCGTGCGAAGCTGGGTGATGATGGAGGTGATGGCATCTCTCTCCTTGGGCGGCTAAGCGGCCGCCAAAGCTGCAAGTAAGCAGACCATTTGAACAAAGCGTCAGTAGCACGACGAAGAGGGATGCGCTGAATCACAAGTTTATTCCTAACAGTCCACAGCGTCTAGGCCAGCACCCCAATGGACAGCCACCTAATGTGGCGCACTGCGGGTGGGATCGCCTGGAGGTTGGCGAAGAGAGTGGGGAAGTTGTTGTGGTCCCAGCTTCCACCCACTATCTCGCGGAAACAGCTCCATAGGAACTGTGCGGACACGCAGGTGAAGAAGATATGATTCGAATCCTCTTCCGGCCCGCAGAGCGGGCATCGCCCATCACCTGGGCCATTGCGCTTCAGGACCTTGACGCCAGACGGGAGGCGGCCATGGATCCATTGCCACAAGAAGATCCTAATCTTCAGGGGGGGGCGAATCTCCCAAATGAAGGTGAGCGCCTCATGCCCAGGCGAGGGAGCAATGGCCTGGTACAGGGACTTGGTGGAGAATTGTCCAGAAGGCTCTAGACGCCATCTGGAGCTGTCATCCTCGGTCGTAAGATCAGGCGCGTGCAATGCAATGCAGTCAAGCAGCTCCTGCCAGTTGGCGGTCTCAGCCGGACCAAAGGGCCTCCGGAACATGAGCTGCCCTAAGTCAATAAGGGCTGCCGTGACAGATATCTGAGGGGCCACCACAATGGAGAATAGGTCGGGAAAGCGGGCCGCAAGGGGCAAGTCGCCAGACCATTTGTCGAACCAGAACAGGGTGGCGGTGCCTGATCCGACCTCTATCGAGGTCCCAATCTTGTGGATTGGGAGGAGCTGGATGACGGATTGCCAGAACTGGGATCCCCCAGACCGCTGGCAGAAAGCGAGAGGCTGGCCTCAGAGGTATTTCTGCTGAATGATGTGAAGCCACATGCCACCATCTCCGTTGGCAATCCGCCAAAGCCACCGAGTTAGGAGGGCAGTGTTCATGCGTTTGGAAGACATGATCCCGAGTCCGCCCTGGTAGCGAGGCTTGCAGATTTCTGACCACCTAACCATGTGGTACTTCTGCTTGTCGCCCTCACCGGCCCAGAAGAAACGGCCCTGAACAGTGGCGATCTCGTGATGAAGCGTCTCCGGAAGGTTGTAGAAGCTCATGATGAACAAGAGCAGGCTGGAGAGGGACGAGTTGATGAGCACCGTACATGCTGCTTTGGAGAGCCAACGACCTTGCCAAGGCTCGATACGGTGCTGAAGCTTCCCCACCGTGGGGCGCAGGTCTGCCACCGTGAGCCTAGAATCACTAATGCGTATCCCCAGATAAGTCGTGGGGAAGCTCCCAAGTTGGCAGTTAAGCCGATCCGCAATACTCTGGCGCTCGTCTTGGGAGTACCCCAAGACCATCACCTCGCTCTTGTCGAAGTTGACCTTGAGGCCAGACATCTGTTGGAAGCACAACAGAAGGAACTTGAGGTTCGAAATATCACTCTCCGATCCTTCCACCATGATGATGGTGTCATCCGCATATTGGAGAAGGGAGACCCCGTGCTCCCCAACAAGATGCGGGACTATCCCCTTTATGCGGCCCGCCGCCTTGGCCTTATCCAAGATGGCGGCCAGAGCATCGACAACCATGTTGAACAGGAACAGGGAGAAGGGGTTGCCCTGGCAGGAAGAAAGGGCCGATCTCCCCATTAATGTTCACCGCGGTCTGGCCTGAGGAAACCATCTGCATCACCCTAGTCACCCACCGATCATCGAAGCCCTTTTGGAGGAGACATTCCCAAAGGAAAGACCAGCTAACCGTGTCATACGCCTTGTGGAAGTCTAGTTTCAGGAAGACTGCCTTGAGGTGTTTGGAGTGAACCTCATGGAGTGCTTCATGAAACACTAGGACTCCGTCAAGGATATAATGACCCTGGATGAAGGTCGATTGATCCGGGTGAGTGATCCGGTCGGCGATAGGGGCCACCCTAATGGCGTACCCCTTTGCGAGGATGCGGAAGATGACGTTAATCATCGTAATCGGGCGGAATTGGCTGATCTTTGAGGCCCCCGCCACTTTGGGGATGAGGGGGATTACACCAAAATTGAGCCGGGCGAGGTCGATGGACCCGACCAAGAACTCGTCAAATAGGGCCATCACCTCAGGTTTGATCACCTCCCAGAAGGTCTGGAAGAACTTCACTGGGAGCCCATCTGGTCCAGGAGCCGAGGATGGATTCATGCCCTTAATAGCCGCCCAAATTTCAGCCTCAGAAAACGATGCCGTAAGGGCCTTGTTGTCCGCTGGCGAAACGCAACTGTGGGCAGGCCAAATATCTTGCGCCAGGGCAAGACCTCCCCGTGGGGAAGCAGAGAATAGGTCTTTGTAGAAGTCGTCTACATGAGCCTAGATGTCCTCGGGACTCTGCAAGAGGGACTCTCCGTCCCAAAGAAGAGGGATGGTGTTCCGGCGTCAACGGCCGTTCGCAATGGCATGGAAGTAGGCGGTATTGGCGTCCCCTTTTAAGGACCCAATCCTGAGTACCCCGTAGACGCCAGTAGGCCTCCTCGTCTGAGTAGATGACCGTGAGCTGGTCTTTCGAATCATATCTAAGCATCCACTTGTCAGCTGAGAGGCCAGTGGTGTCAGCCCGCAGGTCGAGCGCTTGGATGTCATGAAGGAGAGCGTTTTTACGCTCCCGGATGTCGCGGCCGACGTTTGCGCCCCAGCCCTTCATGAATTGCTGTGATCGCTTGGCACAGAAGTGCCAGTTGTCGACGGCCGAAAGGGATCGATGGGGGGCCTCACGCGCCTCGCGCCATCGCGCGCCCACTGTGGCAGAAAACCCAGGCTGCCGCAACCAGAAGGTCTCGAAACGAAATCGGGGCGGAAGGGGAGGACACTCATTCTCCGAAGAGAGGAGAAGGGGGGCGTGATCTGAGCCAATCCGCGTAATTGCCCGAAGCGATGCTAGGGGGCAATGAATGTCCCACTCAGGGGAAGCGAAGATCCTGTCAAGAACGGAGCGAGTTGGCTCAACTTGTCGGTTTGTCCAAGTGAACCTGGCCCTGACACGATTGAGCTCGCGAAGCCCCATGTCTGCAATGCAGTTATTGAACATCTGCACCCGCGGGAAATTCACCAAATTATTGCTCTTGTCTTCTTCCGAACGAATGAGGTTGAAATCACCTCCCACCACTACCAGGAGCTGAGCGGCTGCTACCTTCCTACGGAGCTCACCGAGGAAGGCCTTCGATCGGTGGTGGTTGGCCGGCCCATAGACCGTAATAATTTCCCATTTGAAGTTCAGTGCCCGCTCAAAGATCTCCATGCTCACGAAGAACTCACCCCGCTCCATGCTCCCTACCTTAAAGGTGGCATCCTTTACCCCTAGGAGGATGCCACCTGAGTGGCCCGCACTCCCACTAGAAGGGAGCCAGTGCCAAGTAAATAGGTCGGACCTCAAGTGCTCGAGCTCCGACAGAGAGAATTCCTTACGCATGGTTTCTTGAATGGCCACAATGTCGATTTGCTCAGTTCGCATGTATTCGATTAGTTGGCGGCGTCGGCCATCTTGACTGAAACCGCGGATGTTCCAGAAGAGGGTCCGCATCACTCATCCATCGGGGGCTGCTTGACCCGAAGACATGAGAGGCGCGGAGAGCAGCGGTGCGAGAGCGAGTGCGGTCGCGGATCTCAACTGGGGCGGCCGCCATGCGAGGCAAAGGGTTCGGGGCCGTCCCCGAAGGAGAGGGTACTCGTGCACGGGCCTCGACGAGGCGACCATCTAGGATTTCCCCTGCATGGTTAGCCTCAAACTGAACTGCGGGGGGGGGGGGGGGGGCTCTCCCCGAAACACAATTGCCGAGTCCGCTGCCACCTTTGCGAGGTGGCCAAGCGGAGCCGACTCCAAAGCCGAAAAGGAACGAGTAGCGGATGAGGCAGGAATGTGCAGTGTACCTGGCTCGAGGTTCTGGGCAGCGGCCCGGAGCTCTGCCTGCTCGGGGATAGGCAGAGCAGGGCTACCCATCGGTCTGGCCGCCTCGATCCGAGCACTGCATCGAGAGGTCACCGGAGACGAGGTCGACCTGGCCCGCCTGGAGTAGGCCGCGGTCTGGGAGGGTGGAGGGGGGCGGCCACCGGGGTGGTCACCACCACCTGCAGCCCCACGGCGGCGGAGTCCGGAAGCACCAGAGGCGGACCAGGATGAGCAAGGCAGAGAGGCCCATCGGGTGCCCGGGGAGTCAGGTCGGCGTCGGAATGTCGGACCTCCGCCCCCTGGTGCGGCCTGGAAGCTGCCGCAGGCAGCGGGGGGGGGGGGGGGAGAGTGGCGCCAACTCCAGGGCGGTATCCCCAGCGGAAGGGCCCGAGGGAGGCGGGTCCAGAGCCGCCACGACCGCCCCCGGGAGCTCCTCCAAAGGCGCGGGAAGCATGGGCGCGGCCGAGCTGGGCGGGTTCGGGACGGCCCTGGCGGAGAGGGCGGTGAAGACATCGAGGGGCGGACCGTCGGGTGAGCGAGGCGATGAAGCTGGGAAGATCTGGAGGCTGGCGTCCGAAGCGTCGAGACCGTCGTCGGGGGACGGAAGAGCGGCTGAGGAGTGGGAGCGTCTGGTCCCACCGCCACTCCTAGCAGCAGGCGCGGGAGGCTGGGCGTGAGGAGGACTGTCCTCGGAGTCATCGTCGTCCTCCTTCGAACCGGAGCCGCGTCCGTGGTGGGGGTCTTGGTCGCTGCGGCGATCCCCCGCACCATCCCTGTCCGGCCTGGCCCCCAAGAAGCTGTCGTCGGGGATGCGGGGGCGGCCAATGTGGTTGGGCGGCTCGGGGGAGATGTGGAGGTCAAAACCCTGATCATTGAAGAACACCCGGATCGTGGCGCGGAGCTTGGATGAGTCGAGGCATTTGACCTTGACGCGAACCTCCTCTTTGTGGAGGGACAACTCGTCCACCACCACCACCTTGCCGAGGATGTGGGACATGCTCCGAATGACCCGCTTAGATCGAGCGATGTCGGGTAGGCCACCGATGAGGATCCAAGCCGTGTCCAAGACAGCCACTGCCAGGGGGTCCCGCACCGGCACAGAGATGTCCACCACTAGCTTGTAGAGAGCTAGAGTAATGTCTCCGCTGCGGGTGTTGTAGCCATGGCTGACAGCGTCGGGGAACACGACCGAGAACTGGCCTCCAGGCAGCATGGTGACCTGCCAATCCCAGGAGCAGTGGTAGAGATGGTTGAGCTCGGCCTCTATCATCTCTGTCGAAGCGACCCCATCCTTCACAGTGACAATCACCAGGAGCGATGGTGAGGGGGAGGGGATGTCAGGCACCTCGACGTGGAAGAAGCCGAGGCCCTCAATCCCATGCCCGTACATCACCAACTCCTCCGCCACCGGGCGGTTGGGGCAAAGGATCGCCGGGTGGTCAGGATCCGAGCAGAGGTAGCAGCCCTGGGGCTGAGTACATGCCACCTGGGAGAGGCCGCAGTTGAAGCACTTGACAAGGCTGGAGATGCGGTCATCAAGGAGAAGCGCGGTCGTGGTAGATGTCGACGGGTCATGAGTAGAGCCAATGGTCGGGGCCGCGACATTGGGACGCCCCAAGCCCCGCTTCTTCCGGCCGGCCCCGGCCAGCGCCATTGCGCGGGGGGGGGGGGGAGCTCGGTTCCCCACGCAGGGGCTGGTAACGGCGAGACTGGCCAGAGGGGGGTAGAGGGCCTTGCGAGGCAGCGGGTTGGATGTGGTCAGGGGACCGGGGCCAACCACTGCGCGCCGGAGATCGGCTGGACTCCCGCCTGCGCACCGGGGAGGGCGAGCGGCGGCGCTGGTCGCGCCACTCAGCGGCAGGAGGGGGCGACCGGGACCGGCCACGGTGGTCCGACCGGTCGGGCGAGCGGCGAGGGGGGGACCGGCGATCTCCGTGGCCGGAGAGCTGCCGGCGGAGGCCGGCCTCGTGCCAGAGAGCGTCGGGGGAGGGGCGGGAGGGGTCGCGTCGGTCGTCCATGCGGGAGTCGTCGGGCCGACGCTCGTCAGCGCGGCGCTTGGGGCGCGGGGCCGCATCGTTCCAGTCTCTGGGCATGCCGGCGGAGGGCGACGACGGGGAGGGGTGGCGGACGGCGCTGGCGGCGGGAGGGGGCGAGATGGGATGCCGGGGGAATCCAACCGGCGGCCAAATAGGCCGGCCTGGCCCAGGACCGCGCCAAAGTGGGCTGGCCCGTAGGCGAAGCCGCACCAGGGGGTGGCCCAGTGCCAAGCCCAGAAGCCTCGAGGCCCACAGCGGCGCGGCCCAGCCTGCGAGGCGGGGCGGCAGCACCTAGGGTTTCCCCCGATGCTGCGGCCACCGCCGCGGCCGGCGCCGGCATCAGCGAAGGGGCAACGGGGAGCCAAGGGCGTCGCAGGGACTGGCTGGGGGAGAACCGGAGCGACGAGGAGCCGAACGCCGCGATGAACGGGCGGAAGGGGGATCGACGGGCGACCACCGATGAGGCAGCCGGGGTGGCGGACGGCGCTGGCGGCGGGAGGGGATGGGGCGCGGGTTAGGGTTAGAGCAGGGGCGGGAGGGGGCGAGATGGGATGCCGGGGAATCCAACCGGCGGCCAAATAGGCTGGCCTGGCCCAGGACCGTGCCAAAGTGGGCTGGCCCGTAGGCGAAGCCGCACCAGGGGTGGCCTAGCGCCAAGCCCAGAAGCCTCGAGGCCCACAGCGGCGCGGCCCAGCCTGTGAGGCGGGGCGGCAGCACCTAGGGTTTCCCTCGATGCTGCGGCCACTGCCGCGGCCGGCGCCGGCGCCGGCGCCGGCGCCAGCGAAGGGGCAACGGGGAGCCAAGGGCGTCGCAGGGACCGGCTGGGGGAGAACCGGAGCGACGAGGAGCCGAACACCGTGATGAACGGGCGGAAGGGGGATCGACGGGCGACCACCGACGAGGCAGCCGGTGGGCCGGACGGCGGGCGCGGCGGGGCGCCAAGAGCGCTGGGCACGGCCCAGGTCGGACCGCCCCGCGACGCCCCACGCCGGAGCACGGCGGCGGCGAGCGGTCCTGGACCCAAGGGCGTCCCTTTTTCGCGGGGTCGGCAGGAGGGGGAGCGGGGGCGGGGCCGGCGAGCCGAAGGGGGAGATGGACAGCCGGCGGGTCTCGCTGGACGATGGGGCGGCCGGCAGCGGCGTCATCATCCTCCGCCACATCGGCCCAGCGCAGCGGCGCCACCACCACGGCAGGGGCGGCGACGGCCTGGGGGAGCAGGGGGCGCGCGGACCCAACCAGAGGAGCAGGAGCGACGGGGGGCTGCGCAGCAGCGCCGGCGGCCGGGGCGAGGCCGGCCAGAGGCGCGAGCGTCAGATCCGAGGCCGCGGGCGGCGCGTCGCCATCCTACATCAGACCGATGGATTTAGCTCGCCAAACGAAATGGTGAGCGCCAATTTATATTAAATTCATTCAGTCTAGCTTGATCCTGCGAAGGTGGAAGTACCTGTATCACCATGGTGCTACTATCTTGCAAGTAGGAGATAGACTGATGTGCCCAGAAATAGTTTTAATCGCTATGACTCCAGTAGGCAATATGATTGTTTCTTGAGTACAGTTTGTTTCCCTTCTGAGCATATTGGTGTCCCCAGGCTTCTCAGATCACAATCCTGAAGAAACCCCCAATTTCTGTGCTTAGATCTACTATCCCATTTGGTGTTGCAAGTCATGTCACTGTGATTGAGTGGTCATGCATCTCTTGTCCATGTAGTAACAAAATTTGCATTGGAATGATGGCAGTGACCACACCTGCGCTTCTGTTAATCTGTGAAGCACAAGAGAAAACAGTGGTTGAATTTCTTCAAATGAACTAATACATTCATTATTACTCTTCCTTCATTTTATTCTTTAAGATTTATTATCTTTGTATGTTCTCTGGTTTACTGCAGCAGTGATGATACAAACCTTCAGCTTGCATGCCAGTTCTGCTTCTGAGAATTCATGACTGAGAAAGCTGAGATAGATCTGAGCCTTGAACCAGCACATCTTTCTAGGATCATTAATGATTTTGACACTTGCATTAGTTATGTTCTTCTTGGGAACCTTACTCTGGACCAAGGAGGTTTAGCTGGTGCATAAATCTATATGGTTGTCTTACCAGCCCATCACATTATTATGATTGCTTTGGCGCCAAATGATCTAACCGAAATTCTGCTCTTTTGCTTCTTCTGGTGTCCTTCAGTCAAATGTTCTAACAACACTAGCTCTCTCCTTTTTCTAAATGAATGATGTAGTTTCAATATTTGAATATTTGCTGTGTTCTTGGAAGAACAGCATACGATGCATAGTCTAGTGGTACATGCTGTATGCAGTGTGGACCAATACTCTGCTTATTGGTTGATCCCACTAATGGCATCATGATTTTGTTATATGAATGTTTTTTGCTTGCTTAAGTGGTGGGCAGTTTATACTTGAGTATGGACTATGGTAATACTTGAAAATGCATGCACCTGCATATTATGCTACGCTCAATCTGTTGACAAATACTGCTTATTCTCCAGTGCTCTGAATATCGTGATTCTATCGTAGAAATGTTTTCGTGCATTGCATTTTGCATTTTCAGCTATTGATGCAATAAAAACCTACACTTTAGGCATGATTTATTTTAGTGCACATTTTTTTGGGTTGTGATGTTTCAGCCTTGATGTTTGAATGCTAGTCTAGTATCGTCTCCCACTTTTTTGCGACCATGTATTGCCCCTATTATGTGTAGTGTTCATGTCTGTACACTGTTGTGCTGTAAAAATTCCTTCATAATGTTGTTCCTGTTCTTCAAGATATTGCGCTTCTAAATATGCAAATATATGTCATTGCATACCGGCATTGCAACTGGCCCATTACTCTGTGCTGTTGGTTGTGTACCAAGCAAATCATCACAAATTACAATCGTCTTAACAGGTTCTCCTGAGGGGCCCTAAGAACGCCCGTGAGGCAGTGAGGCACTTCGGTAAGGCTCCTGGTGTGCCGCACAGCCATACCAAGCCTTATGTCCGCTCGAAGGGAAGGAAGTTTGAGAAGGCAAGAGGAAGGAGGAACAGCAGAGGCTTCAAGGTCTAGGTTGTTGCTTGTTCATGTGCTACACAGCTCTTGTTTGAGTCTGAGTTATGTTATTATTAAGTGCTAGGATCATCTAAATTTTGTTCGAACGTCATGCACTGTGTAAGAAATTTACATCTGTTTTACCTGATACTGTACTGTTTAACCTCTCTCAACTGGAAATCTTTCAAGTATCTGATCCTCTTGAATGAAGTATGATGGATTGTTTGGCTGCCTGCCGCCCTGTGTCGATTAGGCAGTGGGCTAGAGCCTAGAGCCACGTTCTGCATACGTGGTGTTTGGTTGGCAGCACATGAGGCTAAAAGGCAGGCTTTTGGTTGCTCGTGGCCTCTCAACAGGCGGTACCAAATCAAGGTCGCGTCCCAGTCCTATTCCCTCCGTTCCTTCATGTAAGGTGCATTACCTTATTTTCCACATGGAGACCAAGACACATAATTATAGACATGTTATGGCGAAATTACCCTTATTAAATTTGTTAGTTAGTGGCAAGTAAATCAGTTAGTCCATAAAAATAAGAGATACACCTTACATAAAGTATATCTCTCTTGATCCCTATAAGGAGAGATACATGCAATCGACATAAAGATATTTTCCTTATTTTGCTATAAGGAGAGATACAGACAATCAAGAGAGATATATTTCCTTTTTTTTAAAGGATAACAAGGGAATCATGAGGAATTAGAAGAAGGCCACTACTCTGCGCCGGTGCACCGGCCGAAAGTTTCGGCCGGTCTGGCCAGATCTATCCGATCTACGTGCACAACCGTCAGATCTCTTCATCGTCCTCTCCCGCATCCATCGTCAACCTCCTGCACGGGGAAAAGGTTGAGGAAGGAGAGCACCGCCCCGCACCCGACAGCAAGCCGCCACCGGCCTTCCCGCGTTGTGCTTGCAACCTTGCGCCGCCGTTCACATCCCTCATCGCATAGCATTGGTATCAAATGGAAAAAGGGTAGCATATGCGGACTGAACTGCAGAATGCCAGAATAAGAGGGGGATAGCTAGTCCTGTCGAAGACTACGCTTCTGGCAGCCTCCATCTTGCAGCAGAAGAAGAGAGTAGATGGTAAGTTAACCAAGTATCATCGCATAGCATAATCCTACCCGACGATCCTCCCCTCGTCGCCCTGTGAGAGAGATCACCGGGTTGTATCTGGCACTTGGAAGGGTGTATTTTATTAAGTATCCGGTTCTAGTTGTCATAAGGTCAAGGTACAACTCCGGGCCACCCTTTTACCGAGGGACGCGGCTATTTGAATAGATAAACTTTCCTGCAGGTGTGCACCACATTTCCCAACACGCTCGATCCCCTTTGGCCGGACACACTTTCCTGGGTCATACCCGGCCTCAGAAGATCAACATGTCGCAGCCCTACCTAGGCACAACAGAGAGGTCAGCACGCCGGTCTAAATCCTATGGCGCAGGGGTCTGGGCCCGTCGCCCATTGCACACCTGCACATTGCGAACGCGGCCGGTGAGTAGACCTAGCCTCCCTTATACAAGAGCAGGCATTCCAGCTCAACCCGGCGCGCGCCGCCCAGTCGCTGACGTCAAGAAGGCTTCGGCTGATACCATGACGTCGAGTGCCCATAAATGTTCCCGCATAGTTGGTTAGTGCGTATAGGCCAATGGACAGACTCAAATCAAATACCCAGATCTCGTTAAGAGTGTTATTTTGAAATAACCGCGGACGCCGACCAGGGCCAGGCCCACCTCTCTCCTAGGTGGTCTCAACCTACCCTGTCGCTCCGCCACAAAGATCCACTCAGAGGGCCATCGGGACAAACGTCCTTTCGGACCAATCCATGAATCACTCGCGGGTACTCTTCGAGCCGACCCATCTTTAGTCACCACAAGTATCATATAATATGTATAATTATATACCTGTGATCACCTCCCGAGTGATCATGGCCCGATATTATATCATGGCAGACAGACAGGAATGTAGGGCCACTGATGATAAACAAGAATCCTATAATAAGCATTTAGGATTGCAGGTAAGGTATCAGTAACTGTAGCAACAATGACAGGCTATGCATTGGGATATGATTAACGGAAAGCAGTAACATGCTACATTACTCTAATGCAAGCAGTAGAGAGAAGAATAGGCGATATTTGGTGATCAAGGGGGGGAGGGCTTGCCTGATTGCTCTGGCAAGAAGGAGGGGTCGTCAAAAACGTAGTCGATCGGGGCACCAGCAGCGGCGTTAGTATCTGTAGGATCGAAAGTATGTCTAGAGGGGGGGTGATTAGACTACTTGACCAAATAAAAACTTGACCTTTTCCCAATTTTAGTTCTTGGCAGATTTTAGCTATTTTAGGACAAGTCAAGCAATCATCACACAATTCAAGCAAGCATGCAAAGAGTATATTGGAAGCGGAAAGTAAAGCATGCAACTTGCAAGAATATAAAGGGAAGGGTTTGGAGAATTCAAACGCTATTGGAGACACGGATGTTTTTCCCGTGGTTCGGATAGGTGGTGCTATCCTACATCCACGTTGATGGAGACTTCAACCCACGAAGGGTAAAGGTTGCGCAAGTCCACACAGGGCTCCACCCAAGGGCAACGGTTGCGCGAGTCCACGAAGGGCTCCACCCACGAAGGGTCCACGAAGAAGCAACCACCCACAAAGGGTCCACGAAGAAGCAACCTTGTCTATCCCACCATGGCCATCGCCCACGAAGCACTTGCCTCACTAGCGGTAGATCTTCACGAAGTAGGCGATCTCCTTGCCCTTACAAACTCCTTGGTTCAACTCCACAATCTTGTCGGAGGCTCCCAAGTGACACCTAGCCAATCTAGGAGACACCACTCTCCAAGAAGTAACAAATGGTGTGTAGGTAATGAACTCCTTGCTCTTGTGCTTCAAATGATAGTCTCCCCAACACTCAACTCTCTCTCATAGGATTTGGATTTGGTGGAAAGAAGATTTGAGTGGAAAGCAACTTGGGAAGGCTAGAGATCAAGATTCATATGGTAGGAATGGGATGTCTTGATCTCAACACATGAGTAGGTGGTTCTCTCTCAGAACAAATGAGTTGGAATGATGTGTGTGTTCTGATGGCTCTCTCACTGAATGAGAAAGAGGTGGAGGGGTATATATAGCCTCCACGCAAAATCCAACCGTTACACAGTTTTCCAATCTCGGTGGGACCGAATCATAAAACTCGGTCGGACCGAAAATGTAAACCTAGTGACCGTTAGGAATTTCGGTGGGACTGACATGCAACTCGGTAGGACCGATTCGGTTAGGGTTTGGGCATAACGTAATCTCGGTGAGACCGATTACACAAACTTGGTGAGACCGAGTCTGGTAATTAGCTAACCAGAGAGTTGGTCAGGCAAACTCGGTGGGACCGATTTGCTCTTTCGATGGGACCGAGTGGAACTCGGTGAGACCGAAAAGTTACAAACGGGAAACACTGAGTTTACATTGCAATCTCGGTGGGACCGATTCGCTCTTTCGGTGGGACAGAAAAGTTACGAAAGGGAAACAGAGAGTTTGCAACCCCATCTCGGTGGGACTGAGATCCTTATCGGTAGAACCGAAATGCTAGGGTTTGGCAGTGGCTAATGACAATTGAAACTCGGTGGCGCCGGATAGGAAGAATCGGTAGGACCGAGTTTGGCCTAGAGTTTAGGTCATATGTGGATATGGGAAAGTAGTTGAGGATTTTGGAGCATATCATTAAGCACATGAAGCAAGAGGCTCATTAAGCAACACCTCATCCCTCCTTAATAGTATTGGCTTTTCCTATGGACTCAATGTGATCTTGGATCACTAAAATATGAAATGAAGAGTCTTGAGCTTTTGAGCTTGAGCCAATCCTTTGTCCTTAGCATTTTGAGGGTTCCACTTTCACATCCATGCCATGCCAATCATTGAGCTTTCCTGAAATAATCATCTTGGAATAGCATTAGCTCAATGAGCTATATGTTGTTATGAATTACCAAAACCACCTAGGGATAGTTGCACTTTCAATCTCCCCCTTTTTGGTAATTGATGACAACATATAGATCAAAGCTTCGACAAATGATAATAAGCATGAAATATATCGTCGCTTTGAGAAGTATGTGATAAGTAAGAGCTCCCCCTAAATTTGTGCATATTTAAAATTTGCTTTGGACTGCAAATGCACAAAGAGTTAGAATCATGGGTTACTCTTCCATGTCACATACATCTTGGTGGAGCGCTCAAAATGATAAGATTGAAATACATGCACTCATCACCAAGAATAGTGAATGATCACAAACGATAGATAGAATGATAATATTTAAGCAAGCATTAAGCAAACATTAAGTGTATCATCGATGTCTCACAAACATAAGGACGTAGTATCTCACACACAAAAGCAAACAAAGTTTGAAGAAACCACCAAAAAAACAAGAGAGAAAAGCACACTCTCTCTCTCGAAGCCTATGATCTATACATCTTCTCCCCCTTTGGCAACAAGTTACCAAAAAGTTCCTAGAAAATGCATAGCACTAGATCGACGCTCAGGCTTGATCTTCAGGTGGTGGTGGAGTCCGGATCACTCCAAGGATGAAGGCTTCTGTAGATGTTGAAGTAGTCGCTGGAGTTGGAGCTGAGGTAGACGCTGGAGCTGAGGCTGTAGCTGGTGCTGAAGTAGTAGCTCTGGTGTCAGCAACTGGCAGTGCAGACGACCTTGGACCTCGTGGCACCCTCGCAAACGCATGAGTCGTGGTCCTGCCTCTCCTCTCATTCATGTCCTCCTGGAGCTGCTCCACTGCAGACTGAACTTCTGTTACCTTGATGTCCAAGTCATAGAACCTTTGTTCCATGATCCTCTCTAAACTCGCCTGGTTCTGAGTCAGGGTGGCTAGACTCTGCTCAATCCGCAGGGTGGACGCAATCAAGTAACCAAGCTGCTCTTGTTTGGTCTTCAAGAAGTATTCAGATGCCTCTGCTTGAGTAGGCATCCTGGCAGCTTTTTCCTTCTTCGCCTTCTCCTTCTTTGCATATGCTTGTGCAGACGATGGCTCATTCTCTGTCATCACAACTTCATTGTTCTCAAAATCTGGGCGGATGGGCAGGTGTTCCTTATCCAACAAATATATGCCCGTGCCCATCTTGGAGTTGATGAGCTCCTGAATCTGAGGGGCATATCCACAGCTCCTCTTCTGATCTGCAGCTGTCCTCTTAATGGTTTCCACAATGAGACTCATGACCTTGAATTTCTGAGGCACGTCAAAGACATGAAGCAAGTTGATCGCGTGACCTCTGATCATCTTGTGATCTCCAGACTTAGGCAACATAGTGTGCCTTAGTATCCAATTGATAGTAGGCAATCCTGAGAGCAGATAATGCACTGAGCCAAACTTGAATGTGTCAAGAGCTTCATTGGGAATTTCCTTGTACATGTTGGACATGGAGTTATGGTCCATCTTCTTCTTGGCATAGATATCCAAGTCCTCATCTTGCTCTTCTGGGGCATTGATGATCTGTGCCCACTCAGCCACTGTAGATTGGTACCTTGTACCCTCTGACATCCATGTAATCCTCCCATCTGGATAAAAGTGAGCTGTGGAGTAGAACTGCATGATGAGTTCCTCGTTCCACTTTGTGAGCTTCTGCCCAACAAAGTCCTCTACTCCACACGCTCTGAAGCTGTCCTAAACTCCTGGGTAGTATTATTCATTCTCCTTGATGTAGGTCCAGTCGACCCATCTCATGTCACAAACGATTGGCTTCTTGTCAAGCAAAAGTCTCATAAAAATCTTGTTGCTCCTTGGTGTGAAATCTATAATCCACGGCAGTCCTTCTCCTAGAAGCATACGGATCTGCTTCTCTCCACTTTCTCAGCCCTGAGTCTCTCCTGAGCTTCATGTCCTCAGCCACAGGATGAGCATCGTTGTGGTCTGGGATCTTGGGCTTGAGCTTCCGGAGGACACTCTCTTCCTCTTCTTCAGTAGCTTCAGGCACTGGGGCCTTGTTCTTTTCTGCGGCAGGTATACTCCTTGTGTTTCTCTTTGGTGCTGTCTTAGGCTTAGATGCAGCCTTGGGTGCTTCCTTGGGCTTGGATGCAGCTGTTCCTGACCTTATGGCATCTCGCATAAGTTTGGCTGCCTTGGGCGCTGGTGCAGGTGCCTCTTCTTCCTCCTCCTCTTCTACCATGATGGAGGCTCTCCCAAGCACTTTGGCTACAGTCTTCTTCACCCTCTCTTTCCTCTTTTTGCCCTCAGCAGCAACGGGCTCAATGGGAGCAGGCTTCTCAGTGGAGGCTCTAGCCTTTGACATGGGCTGCCTGCCTGCTGGCCTCTTGATTTTCAGGCCTGGCTTTGAGCCTTGAGCTGGCTCAACTCTCTTGGAAGTGGCCTCCTCCTCTGCCACATAGTCTTCATCCTCAGAATCAGACGTTCTCTTCTTGCTCTGACGTGTGGCAGCCTTAGGCAGATTGCTGGGTGTGCTCCTGCTGCCATCATCAGAAGAACTTGAGGGGCTAGTGCCCTCACTCATCACAACTTGCTGCTCAGACACATTCTGACTGTCACTTTGATCAGACATGTTGCAAACTGACTGCTGACCCCGTGAATAGATTATGGATAAGATAGAGTGGATGAGCATCACAAAAAAACAGAGATTTTTGCAAAAGAATAATTCAAAAACTTAGTTTTAGTTTTCCACAGAAAGCATCTCGGATCTACCAATTTTCAAACTCGGTGACACCGAAGCAGTTTTGGCACCAGAACTGGTGAACTCGGTCAGACCGAGTCATAGTTCGGTGGCACCGAGACTGCTAGGGTTTCACAGAATTCCAAAATCGGTCGCACCGATAAGTTATTCTCGGTTAGACCGAGTTTCACCTGTGCAATGGCAAAAGCCAGATCGGTGGGACCGAGTTTTTCAACTCGGTGGGTCCGAGATGGTTTCGGCGGAAACCTAACCCTAAAATTTTCGAATTAAGCCTAATCTACGAGTTCATTGACTGGATAGGAGTGTTTCAATCGTGGCAAGAATCATGATGATCACAATGTGCTAGGAATCGGATTAAGGAATAGCATAAGGATCAAGTCCATACCCTAGTTTGGCGGGGACTTGCTACGGCGGCAACGGCGGGGCAGAAATTCGTTGACGGCGACGGAGACCAGCGACAGGAGGCTGCTGGCGGCGAGAAGACGATCCGGAGACCACGAAGGCAGAGCAGGCTATCGCGTGGGCGAGGAGGTTTCGGAGAAATTTCCAAAATTCTGCCCGTCACTATATATAGCCCGACCCTGTCGGTGTGACCGAGTGGAACAACTCGGTGGCACCGAGATGCAAAACTGTGTGCAGTTATTGCAACTCGGTGTGACCGAAAAGTTCAAATCGGTTGCACCGAGATCGAAAACCTAGATCAACTTAATGAACTCGGTAGGACCAAAAATGGAGTATCGGTCAGACCGAGATTCATAAAGAGGTTTTGGAAGTTTAAGTCTATGACGAATCGGGGACTCCGAGCGCTCCTCACACAGAGTGGTTCGAATCTGACTTGATCAAATTTTGTGATGCAGCATGAATAGAGTTTGAGACGAGAACAGCATAGATAGATAGAGGAGGTTCTTAGGCATTCTTGTCCATCCACTTGGCAAAAAGAAATAAAACCGAACAATCAAAGCAACAAGTGGATGTCCTCGAATGAGTAAAATATGCAATCAACATGCTCACACAATAAGATGGCAAATGAAATATGTGACAAAGCATGCACAACCAATTCTAGCATCTATCAAGCAATTTGCAATGACTAGGTCATCTATATATGAGTATATTGACTTAGGATTCAAGTGAGAACACTTGATCGTAGGTCATACTCATCGTTTAGGCTCAAGTGGGGTTACCACTTTTACATAAAGCATTGTTTTGTTCACATCTTTAGAGTTGCTTTAGCTCAAGTCTTAGAGTAAAGCTCCCCCTAGATGTGATATCCCCCCTAAGAGGGATGAACTAACCTTGGGTTTTGTCGATGATGACTTCATGTAGATATTGAAGATGTGGATGCTCAATGTTGATGTAGATCTCTTGGAGCTATCCATTTGAGTGAATTGCACTTTCAATACCTACATGGGTTAGTCCCACAAGGAACAAACAAGGATATCCATAGACATAGAGTGATGCACACAAAAGATGATGTCCATGAAAACTTTTAGGTTACCTTGTCCCTTGTCTTACCAACAAGAGGGTTTGTGACTCCTTGAACTAGTGCAAGATGTGGAAGTTGATTGCACTTGTTTTTGCCAAAACGATAAGAGTGAAGTATGTTGGCGGAGTCACCCTCAAGAACTCTCTAGTTCTTCTTCTTTTGGATCCACATCATCTTGATGGGAATCCTTGGAGTTGTAGTCGTACTTGATGAAGTGGAACTTGAAGTAGTCTTGGGAATCCACTTGACTAAGGTCTTTGGAGCTTCTTCAAATGCATCAATTTCCTCTTGAAGCTTGTCCTTGCCTTTTTGCTCGTAGTCTTGTGGTGGAAGATCATCTTGAGCTTGTGTCCCCTTGAAAGAAGTATACTTCTCTTGTTGAGGGACAAACTTCGTCTTGGGGTATTGATCTTCTTCCCATTCAACTCCATTGGCATTGAACTTTCGTTCAAAACCAACACCTTGATTCTTCCGGTGCATTCCTTGCTTGCGCACAATTTCCTCGAATTGCTTACTCCCGGCAAGGCTTTTGTACACTCCTTTCTCTATAATTCCCTTCAATAAGCTATTTTCTTGCTCAAGTGTAACTTGGCTAAGAGAATCATTAGTGGAATCAAGAGAACTACTAGAAGCAACAATATTGGATTTTGCATGATCATTGTTACTACTAGAGGAAGAATCTTTCTTGTTAGATTTGACTTGAGGCATGTAAGTGGATAGGAGTAAACGCTTGGCAATGTAAGAAGAACTTTTCTTGCGGAGATCATCATTGATTGCCTTTAAGAACTCATGTTCTTGCTCAAGATTGAGCTTTTCAAAGCGTAGCTTCTCACGAGCCCTTAAAAGTTCTCGATGATCTTCGAAGATAGTGTCATGAGCTAACTTAAGAGTTTTTAGTTCTTTAGTTAGAGCCTCAATCTTCTCCTTATCATTGTCATTCGTTTTATCTTGATTAGCATGATTAATTGGTCTTTCATCATAGTATTCATCACTAGAGTTGTCACCAATCAAATCATCACCTAACAAGTCATCTTCATCACTATTGAAATCAACATACTCGGGGTGTGTTACCTTAGGACCTTTGGCCATGAAGCATCTTCCAATTCCTTCATTTGGTGAGTCAAATATGTCGTAGGAGTTGGTTGACACAAGTGCTAGACCGGCAACACCTTCATCTTGAGTATCTTCGGAGTCGGAGTGATAACTTCTCTCGGAGTGGCTGTCGGAGTCGGAGCCGGATACCCATTCACCAACATGAGCTTGATGTCTTCGTCTTGTGTAGCTCCTTGATGATTTTTCCTTCCTTTCCGAATCCTTGCTTCTCCGTGAGTATCTTCGTTCATAACGATCATCTCTACTCCTTCTCTCTCTTGGTGGTGATCCTTTGCTTCTTCTTCTTGGAGACTCTTCTCTTCTCTTGTAGGGAGCCGTACACTCGTTGGAATAGTGTCCGGGTCTTCCACAATTGTAACAGTTTCGCTCTCTACTAGAAGATCTTTTATCATTGTAGGACCTTGATTTGGAGCTTCTATCTTTGCTTCTATTCTTGTAGAACTTGTTGAAGTTCTTCACCATTAAGCTCAATTCTTCATTGAAGTCTTGTTTCTCACTTGATGATGTAGGGGCTTCACATGAGGCTTTGTAGGCACCACTTGATTTGTTGTGAAGTTCCTCTTTATCCTTAAGTGACATCTCATGAGCAACAATTCTTCCAATCACCTCCGTTGGCTTGAGATCTTTGTAATTGGGCATCATTTGGATCAATGTGCACACGGTATCATATTTTCCATCCAAGGCTCTTAGGATCTTCTTGATGATGAATTTATCGGTCATCTCTTCACTTCCTAAGCCGGCAATCTCATTTGTGATGAGAGCAAGCCTAGAGTACATTTCAGCGACACCTTCACCATCCTTCATCTTGAACTTGTCAAGTTGGCTTTGAAGCACATCCAACTTGGATTCCTTGACGGAGTCGGTACCTTCGTGCATATCAATCAAAGTGTCCCAAATTTCCTTTGCATTCTCAAGGCGGCTGATTTTGTTGAATTCTTCGGGGCACAATCCGTTGAAGAGAATATCACAAGCTTGAGCATTGTATTGCAACATCTTCAACTCATCCGCGGTAGCTTCACGGTTTGGTTCTCTCCCATCAAAGAAGTCACCTTGCAAACCAACACACACAATAGCCCAAACGGCGGGGTTATGTCCAAGAATATGCATTTTCATTTTATGCTTCCAACTAGCAAAATTAGTACCATCAAAGTAAGGACCTCTACGGTGATAATTTCCCTCGCTAGACGCCATACTCTCCTAGGTTGTGAAACCAAGGCTATGACCACCAAAAGCTATGGAGATCAAGCAAGTGGAGACCAAAGCTCTGATACCACTTGTAGGATCGAAAGTATGTCTAGAGGGGGGGTGATTAGACTACTTGACCAAATAAAAACTTGACCTTTTCCCAATTTTAGTTCTTGGCAGATTTTAGCTATTTTAGGACAAGTCAAGCAATCATCACACAATTCAAGCAAGCATGCAAAGAGTATATTGGCAGCGGAAAGTAAAGCATGCAACTTGCAAGAATATAAAGGGAAGGGTTTGGAGAATTCAAACGCTATTGGAGACACGGATGTTTTTCCCATGGTTCGGATAGGTGGTGCTATCCTACATCCACGTTGATGGAGACTTCAACCCACGAAGGGTAACGGTTGCGCGAGTCCACACAGGGCTCCACCCAAGGGCAACGGTTGCGCGAGTCCACGAAGGGCTCCACCCACGAAGGGTCCACGAAGAAGCAACCACCCACAAAGGGTCCACGAAGAAGCAACCTTGTCTATCCCACCATGGCCATCGCCCACGAAGGACTTGCCTCACTAGCGGTAGATCTTCACGAAGTAGGCGATCTCCTTGCCCTTACAAACTCCTTGGTTCAACTCCACAATCTTGTCGGAGGCTCCCAAGTGACACCTAGCCAATCTAGGAGACACCACTCTCCAAGAAGTAACAAATGGTGTGTAGGTAATGAACTCCTTGCTCTTGTGCTTCAAATGATAGTCTCCCCAACACTCAACTCTCTCTCATAGGATTTGGATTTGGTGGAAAGAAGATTTGAGTGGAAAGCAACTTGGGAAGGCTAGAGATCAAGATTCATATGGTAGGAATGGGATGTCTTGATCTCAACACATGAGTAGGTGGTTCTCTCTCAGAACAAATGAGTTGGAATGATGTGTGTGTTCTGATGGCTCTCTCACTGAATGAGAAAGAGGTGGAGGGGTATATATAGCCTCCACGCAAAATCCAACCGTTACACAGTTTTCCAATCTCGGTGGGACCGAATCATAAAACTCGGTCGGACCGAAAATGTAAACCTAGTGACCGTTAGGAATTTCGGTGGGACTGACATGCAACTCGGTAGGACCGATTCGGTTAGGGTTTGGGCATAACGTAATCTCGGTGAGACCGATTACACAAACTTGGTGAGACCGAGTCTGGTAATTAGCTAACCAGAGAGTTGGTCAGGCAAACTCGGTGGGACCGATTTGCTCTTTCGGTGGGACCGAGTGGAACTCGGTGAGACCGAAAAGTTACAAACGGGAAACACTGAGTTTACATTGCAATCTCGGTGGGACCGATTCGCTCTTTCGGTGGGACCGAAAAGTTACGAATGGGAAACAGAGAGTTTGCAACCCCATCTCGGTGGGACCGAGATCCTTATCGGTAGAACCGAAATGCTAGGGTTTGGCAGTGGCTAATGACAATTGAAACTCGGTGGCGCCGGATAGGAAGAATCGGTAGGACCGAGTTTGGCCTAGAGTTTAGGTCATATGTGGATATGGGAAAGTAGTTGAGGATTTTGGAGCATATCATTAAGCACATGAAGCAAGAGGCTCATTAAGCAACACCTCATCCCTCCTTAATAGTATTGGCTTTTCCTATGGACTCAATGTGATCTTGGATCACTAAAATATGAAATGAAGAGTCTTGAGCTTTTGAGCTTGAGCCAATCCTTTGTCCTTAGCATTTTGAGGGTTCCACTTTCACATCCATGCCATGCCAATCATTGAGCTTTCCTGAAATAATCATCTTGGAATAGCATTAGCTCAATGAGCTATATGTTGTTATGAATTACCAAAACCACCTAGGGATAGTTGCACTTTCAGTATCGTAGTCTACCGGAGAGAAGATGGGTAAGAAACAATGAATACAATGCAAACATATGCATATCTATGCGTGACATGACAAGTAACGGTGCTAGGTGTGCCCTAACGCAACAGGTGGTGATACCGGTGAAGGGGGAAAACAACCGGGAAAATATCCCTGGTGTTTTGCGTTTTTGGACAGATGAACCGGAGGGGGAATGTTGCGTGTTCGCTATGCTAGGGATGTGTGGCGGGCTGCGTATCCGGATTCGTCTCGTCGTTCTAAGCAACTTTCATGTACAAAGTTTTTCCATCCAAGCTACGGTTTATTTTATATGATTTACCAAAGTTTTATGCATTTTTGAAATTTATTTAATTATTTAAATCAAACATTATCCAGAAAAGTGAAAGGTGATGTCAGCATGACATCACCATAACGTCAACAGGTCAAACCCAGCTAACCAGAGTCAAACCTGGCCGGTGGGTCCACTGGGACCCACCTGTCATAGACTAAGACTAACTAAACATGTTTAATTAGTTTGTTAATTGATTAGGTTAATTAAACACAATTAATTAAGTTAATTAATTAATTGATTAATAATAATTATTATTTTTGTTTTCGTTTTGTTTTAATAAATGGGGCGTGGGGCCCGTTAGGCAGTGGCCCAGAGCGGTTAGCGGGCATGCAGGCGCCGGGCTCAGGGCGCGGGCGGCGCATGATTGCAGGGGCGCGGCGGGGCACCGATGTGTGGGCGGCCGGCGTCGGCGACGGCCGGTGACGATGGCAGGAGGCGGAGCCGGGAGGCACTAGGCGAGGCTGTTGCCTCGCGGGGGCGTCGGCGCGCGGCAGCAGAGGCCGATGCGGTGCAACTCGGTGCGAGGTACCACGGAGCGAGGCAGGGAGTAGCGGCGGCGACGTTGTTGCAGACAGTCGCGTCAGGGGGGGCGCAAAGGCGCAGGCGGCTCCAGGGAGGGAGTGGACCTGAGCGGCGGCACCGGTGAACGCAGCAGCGGGCGGATGCACGAGCGGGAGCGGCAGCGGGGGTGTGGGCGTGAGTGCGTGCTGTCGGTCGCGGTCGAGCGCGGCAGAGAACGGGCAGGGGGCGCAGCAGCGGGGCTGGGCGCGGGCATCGCGCCCTGAGGCGCACTGGGCGCGGCCCTGAGCGGCGCGCAGGGGAGGAGGCGAGCGTAGCGCGGCAGCGACGGCGAGTGCGGGCTGCGGAGCCGCAGCCCTGGGCAGCCGAGGCCCAAGCGGGTGCGTAGACGGGCAGGGGAGGCTGGAGGAGGAGCCGCACGGCAGGGGCGCGGCACGAGGGGTCGAGCGCGCACGGGGAAGGAGGAGAGGACGGGGGAAGCGGCGCGCGGCAGGGAGCGTGCGGCGGCATGTGCGTGCGAGCACAAAGGGTACGAGCCCAGGACCAAATGGTCAACGGACGGCTGCCGGCGACGAGCGCATGCGGCGACGCACTCGGGCAAGTTGGGGGCAGCGCGTTCAACTTGCGAACAACGTCAAGAAAGAGAGGGAAGGAAGCGGAGGCTCACCGAGCGACACACACGGTGGCCCTTGGGGGTTTAGTAGCATCAAAGGGCGTCGCCTGAGTTGGTGAAGAGCGGCGGCGAAGCTCATCGGAGCAGAGGAGGAAGACGGTGCCGTCGTGGGCGTTGTGTTGGGGAACGTAGCAGAATTTAAAATTTTCTACGCATCACCAAGATCAATCTATGGAGTTATCTAGCAACGAGGGAAAGGGGAGTGCATCTACATACCCTTGTAGATCGCGAGCGGAAGCGTTCAAGAGAACGGGGTTGATGGAGTCGTACTGGTCGTGATCCAAATCACCGATGACCGAGCGCCGAACTGACGGCACCTCCACGTTCGACACAAGTACGATTGGGAAGACGTCTCCTCCTTCTTGATCCAGCAAGGGGGAAGGAGAGGTTGATGGAGATCCAGCAGCACGACGGCGTGGTGGTGGAAGCAGCGGTGATCTCGACAGGGCTTCGCCAAGCTCAGCGAGAGGGAGAGGTATCACGAGAGGGAGAGGGAGGCGCCAGGGGCTAGGGTGCGCAGCCCTCCCTCCCCCCTCTTTATATAGGGGTCCAGGGGGGCGCCGGCCCCTCTAGATCCCATCTAGATGGGGGGGGCAAGGGGGGTGGCTTGCCCCCCAAGCCAAGTGGGGCGCCCCCACCCCTAGGGTTTCCAACCCTAGGTGCAGGGGGAGGCCCAAGGGGGGAGCACCAGCCCATCAAGGGCTGGTTCCCCTCCCACTTCAGCCCATGGGGCCCTCCGGGATAGGTGGCCCCACCCGATGGACCCCCAGGACCCTTCCGGTGGTCCTGGTACAATACCACTGACCCCCGAAACTTTCCCGGTGGCCGAAACTGGACTTCCTATATACAATTCTTCACCTCCGGACCATTCTGGGACTCCTCGTGACGTCCGGGATCTCATCCGAGACTCCGAACAACTTTCGGGTTACCGCATACTAATATCTCAACAACCCTAGCGTCACCGAACCTTAAGTGTGTAGACCCTACGGGTTCGGGAGACACGCAGACATGACCGAGACGACTCTCCGGTCAATAACCAACAGCGGGATCTGGATACCCATGTTGGCTCCCACATGCTCCTCGATTATCTCATCGGATGAACCACGATGTCGAGGATTCAATCAATCCCGTATACAATTCCCTTTGTCAATCGGTACGTTACTCGCTCGAGACTCGATCGTCGGTATCCCAATACCTCGTTCAATATCGGTACCGGCAAGTCACCTTACTCGTACCGTAATGCATGATCCCGTGATCAACCACTTGGTCACATTGAGCTCATTATGATGATGCATTACCGAGTGGGCCCAGAGATACCTCTCCGTCATATGGAGTGACAAATCCCAGTCTCGATTCGTGCCAACCCAACAGACACTTTCGGAGATACCCGTAGTGCACCTTTATAGTCACCCTGTTACGTTGTGACATTTGGCACACCCAAAGCACTCCTACGGTATTCAGGAGTTGCACAATCTCATGGTCTAAGGAAATGATACTTGACATTCGGAAAAAGCTCTAGCAAACGAACTACACGATCTTGTGCTATGCTTAGGATTGGGTCTTGTCCATCACATCATTCTCCTAATGATGTGATCCCATTATCAATGACATCTAATGTCCATAGTCAGGAAACCATGACTATCTTTTGATCAACGAGCTAGTCAACTAGAAGCTCACTAGGGACGTGTTGTGGTCTATGTATTCACACATGTATTACTATTTTCGGATAACACAATTATAGCATGAACAATAGACAATTATCATGAACAAGGAAATATAATAATAACCATTTTATTATTGCCTCTGGGGCATATTTCCAACAGTCTCCCACTTGCACTAGAGTCAATAATCTAGTTACATTGTGATGAATCGAACACCCATAGAGTTCTGGTGTTGATCATGTTTTGCTCTAGGGAGAGGTTTAGTCAACGGATCTGCTACATTCAGGTCCGTATGTACTTTACAAATATCTATGTCTCCATTTTGAACACTTTCAGGAATGGAGTTGAAGCGACGCTTGATATGCCTGGTCTTCCTGTGAAACCTGGGCTCCTTGGCAAGGGCAATAGCTCCAGTGTTGTCACAGAAGAGAGTCATTGGGCCCGACGCATTGGGAATGACTCCTAGGTCGGTAATGAACTCCTTCACCCAGATTGCTTCTTGTGCTGCCTCCGAGGCTGCCATGTACTCGGCTTCACATGTAGATCCCACCACAACGCTTTGCTTGCAACTGCACCAGCTTACTGCCCCACCATTCAAAATATACACATATCCGGTTTGTGACTTAGAGTCATCCAGATCTGTGTCGAAGCTAGCATCGATGTAACCCTTTACGACGAGCTCTTCGTCACCTCCATAAACGAGAAACATATTCTTAGTCCTCTTCAGGTACTTCAGGATATTCTTGACCGTTGTCTAGTGTTCCATGCCAGGATTACTTTGGTACCTTCCTACCAAACTTACGGCAAGGTTTACATCAGGTCTGGTACACAGCATGGCATACATAATAGACCCTATGGCCGAGGCATAGGGGACGACACTCATCTTTTCTCTATCTTCTGCCGTGGTCGGGCATTGAGCCGTGCTCAATTGCACACCTTGCAATACAGGCAAGAACCCCTTCTTGGATTGATCCATATTGAACTTCTTCAATATCTTGTCAAGGTACGTACTCTGTGAAAGACCAATGAGGCGTCTCGATCTATCTCTATAGATTTTGATGCCTAATATATAAGCAGCTTCTCCAAGGTCCTTCATTGAAAAACACTTGTTCAAGTAGGCCTTTATGCTTTCCAAGAATTCTATATCATTTCCCATCAACAGTATGTCGTCCACATATAATATGAGAAATGCTACGGAGCTCCCACTCACTTTCTTGTAAACACAGGCTTCTCCATAAGTCTGTGTAAACCCAAACGCTTTGATCATCTCATCAAATCGAATGTTCCAACTCCGAGATGCTTGCACCAGCCCATAGATTGAGCGTTGGAGCTTGCACACCTTGTTAGCATTCTTAGGATCGACAAAACCTTCCGACTGCATCATATACAATTCTTCCTTAAGAAAGCCGTTAAGGAATGCCGTTTTGACGTCCATTTGCCATATCTCATAATCATAGAATGCGGAAATTGCTAACATGGTTCGGATGGACTTCGGCTTCGCTACGAGTGAGAAAGTCTCATCATAGTCAACCCCTTGAACTTGTCGATAACCCTTAGCGACGAGTCGAACCTTGTAGATGGTCACATTACCATCTGCGTTTGTCTTCTTTTTAAAGATCCACTTATTTTCTATGGCTCGCCGATCATTGGGCAAGTCAGTCAAAGTCCATACTTTGTTTTCATACATGGATCCTATCTTGGATTTCATGGCTTCTAGCCATTTGTCGGAATCTGGGCCCGCCATCGCTTCCTCATAGTTTGAAGGTTCACCGTTGTCTAACAACATGATTTCCAAGACAGGGTTGCCGTACCACTCTGGTGCGGAACGTGTCCTTGTGGACCTACGAAGTTCAGTAGCAACTTGATCTGAAGTTTCATGATCATCATCATTAACTTCCTCTCTAGTCGGTGCAGGCACCTCAGGAACATTTTCCTGAGTTGCGCCACTTTCCGGTTCAAGAGGCAATAATTCATCAAGTTCTACTTTCCTCCCACTTACTTCTTTCGAAAGGATCCATTCTTGGCAACAAAGATCTTGCCTTCAGATCTGAGGTAGAAGGTATACCCAATAGTTTCTTTAGGGTATCCTATGAAGACGGATTTTTCCGATTTGGGTTCGAGCTTTTCAGGTTGAAGTTTCTTCACATAAGCATCGCATCCCCAAACTTTTAGAAACGACAGCTTCGGTTTCTTCCCAAACCATAATTCATACGGTGTCGTCTCAACGGATTTCGACGGAGCCCTATTTAAAGTGAATGCGGCAGTCTCTAAAGCATAGCCCCAAAATGACAGCGGTAGATCGGTAAGAGACATCATAGATCGCACCATATCCAATAGAGTGCGATTACGACGTTCGGACACACCATTACGCTGAGGTGTTCCAGGCGGCGTGAGTTGTGAAACTATTCCACATTTCCTTAAGTGCGTGCCAAATTCGTGACTCAAGTATTCTCCCCCACGATCTGATCGCAAGAACTTGATTTTCCTGTCACGTTGATTCTCAATCTCACTTTGAAATTCCTTGAACCTTTCAAAGGTCTCAGACTTGTGTTTCATTAAGTAGACATACCCATATCTACTCAAGTCATCAGTGAGGGTGAGAACATAACGACAGCCACCGCGAGCCTCAACACTCATTAGACCACGCACATCAGTATGTATGATTTCCAATAAGTTGGTTGCTCGCTCCATTGTTCCTGAGAACGGAGTCTTGGTCATTTTACCCATGAGGCATGGTTCGCATGTGTCAAATGATTTGTAATCAAGAGACTCCAAAAGTCCATTTGCATGGAGCTTCTTCATGCGTTTGACACCTATGTGACCAAGGCGGCAGTGCCACAAGTATGTGGGACTATCATTATCAACCTTACATCTTTTGGTATTAACACTATGAATATGTGTAACATTACGCTTGAGATTCATTAAGAATAAACCATTCACCAGCGGGGCATGACCATAAAACATATCTCTCATATAAATAGAACAACCATTATTCTCGGATTTAAATGAGTATCCATCTTGAATTAAATGAGATCCTGATACAATGTTCATGCTCAAAGCTAGCACGAAATAACAATTATTGAGGTTTAAAACTAATCCCGTAGGTAAATGTAGAGGTAGCGTGCCGACGGCGATCACATCGACCTTGGAACCATTCCCGACGCGCATCGTCACCTTGTCCTTCGCCAGTCTCCGCTTATTTCGCAACTCCTATTTTGAGTTACAAATATGAGCAACCGCACCGGTATCAAATACCCAGGAGCTACTACGAGTACTGGTAAGCTACACATCAATAAAATGTATATCACATATACCTTTGGTGTTGCCGGCCTTCTTGTCCGCTAAGTACTTGGGGCAGTTCCGCTTCCAGTGACCACTTCCCTTGCAATAAAAACACTCAGTCTTGGGCTTGGGTCCATTCTTTGGCTTCTTCCCGGCAGCTTGCTTACCAAACGCGGCAACCCCCTTGTCGTCCTTCTTGAAGTTCTTCTTACCCTTGCCTTTCTTAAACTTAGTGGTTTTATTCACCATCAACACTTGATGTTCCTTTTTGATCTCCGCCTCCGCTGATTTCAGCATTGAATATACCTCAGGAATGGTCTTTTCCATCCCCTGCATATTGAAGTTCATCACAAAGCTCTTGTAGCTCGGTGGAAGCGACTGAAGGATTCTGTCAATGACCGCGTCATCCGGGATATTAACTCCCAGCTGAGTCAAGCGGTTGTGCAACCCAGACATTTTTAGTATGTGCTCACTGACAGAACTATTTTCCTCCATCTTACAGCTGAAGAACTTGTCGGAGACTTCATATCTCTCGACCCGGGCATGATCTTGGAAAACCATTTTCAGCTCTTCGAACATCTCATATGCTCCGTGTTCCTCAAAACACTTTTGGAGCCCCGGTTCTAAGATGTAAAGCATGCCGCACTGAACGAGGGAGTAATCATCAGCACCCTGCTGCCAAGCATTCATAACGTCTTGGTTCTCTGGGATGGGTGCGTCACCTAGCGGTGCTTCTAGGACATAATCTTTCTTGGCAGCTATGAGGATGATCCTTAGGTTCCGGACCCAGTCCGTATAGTTGCTGCCATCATCTTTCAGCTTGGTTTTCTCTAGGAATGCGTTGAAGTTGAGGGCAACATTAGCGTGGGCCATTTGATCTACAAGACATATTGTAAAGACTTTAGACTAAGTTCATGATAATTAAGTTCATCTAATCAAATTATTCAATGAACTCCCACTCAGATAGACATCCCTCTAGTCATCTAAGTGAAACATGATCCGAGTCAACTAGGCCATGTCCGATCATCACGTGAGACGGACTAGTCAACATCGGTGAACATCTTCATGTTGATCGTATCTTCTATACGACTCATGCTCGACCTTTCGGTCTTCCGTGTTCCGAGGCCATGTCTGTACATGCTAGGCTCGTCAAGTCAACCTAAGTGTATTGCGTGTGTAAATCTGGCTTACACCCGTTGGATTCGAACGTTAGAATCTATCACACCCGATCATCACGTGGTGCTTCGAAACAACGAACCTTCGCAACGGTGCACAGTTAGGGGGAACACTTTCTTGAAATTATTACGAGGGATCATCTTATTTAAGCTACCGTCGTTCTAAGCAAATAAGATGTAAAACATGATAAACATCAGATGCAATCAAATAGTGACATGATATGGCCAATATCATTTTGCTCCTTATGATCTCCATCTTTGGGGCGCCATGATCATCGTCGTGACCGGCATGACACCATGATCTCCATCATCATGATCTCCATCATTGTGTCTTCATGAAGTTGTCTCGTCATCTATTACTTCTACTACTATGGCTAACGGTTTAGCAATAAATTAAAGTAATTACATGACGTTATATGTTGACACGCAGGTCATAAATAAATTAAGACAACTCCTATGGCTCCTGCCGGTTGTCATACTCATCGACATGCAAGTCGTGATCCCTATTACAAGAATATGATCAATCTCATACATCACATATATCATTCATCACATCCTTTTGGCCATATCACATCACATGGCACATGCTGCAAAAACAAGTTAGACGTCCTCTAATTGTTGTTGCAAAATTTTTACGTGGCTGTTATAGGTTTCTTAGCAAGAACGTTTCTTACCTACGCCAAAACGACAACGTGATATGCCAATTTCTATTTACCCTTCATAAGTACCCTTTTCATCAAATCCGATCCGACTAAAGTGGGAGAGACAAACACCCGCTAGCCACCTTATGCAACTAGTGCATGTCAGTCGGTGGAACCAGTCTCACGTAAGCGTACGTGTAAGGTCGGTCCGGGCCGCTTCATCCCACGATGCCGCGAATCAAGATAAGACTAGTAACGGCAAGTAAATTGACAAAATCAACGCCCACAACAACTTGTGTTCTACTCATGCATAGAAACTATGCATAGACCTAGCTCATGATGCCACTGTTGGGGAGCGTAGCAGAATTTAAAACTTTCTACGCATCACCAAGATCAATCTATGGAGTTATCTGGCAACGATGGAAAGGGGAGTGCATCTACATACGCTTGTAGATCGCGAGCGGAAGCGTTCAAGAGAACGGGGTTGATGGAGTCGTACTCGTCGTGATCCAAATCTCCGATGACCGAGTGCCGAACGGACGGCACCTCCGCGTTCAACACACGTACAATTGGGGAAGACGTCTCCTCCTTCTTGATCCAACTAGGGGGAAAGGATAGGTTGATGGAGATCCAGCAGCACGACGGCGTGGTGGTGGAAGCAGCGGTGATCTCGGCAGGGCTTCGCCAAGCTCAGCGAGAGGGAGAGGTGTCATGGGAGGGAGGGGGAGGCGCCAGGGGCTAGGGTGCGCAGCCCTCCCTCCCCCTCTATATATAGGGGTCCAGGGGGCGTCGGCCCCTCTAGATCCCATCTAGATGGGGGGGCGGCGGCCAAGGGGGATGGCTTGCCCCCCAAGCCAAGTGGGGCGCCCCCACCCCTAGGGTTTCCAACCCTAGGCGCAGGGGGAGGCCCAAGGGGGGCGCACCAGCCCATCAGGGGCTGGTTCCCCTCCCACTTCAGCCCATGGGGCCCTCCGAGATAGGTGGCCCCACCCGGTGGACCCTCGGGACCCTTCCGGTGGTCCCGGTACAATACCGGTGACCCCCGAAACTTTCCCGGCGGCCGAAACTGGACTTCCTATATACAATTCTTCACC
The DNA here is from genome assembly GCF_056163025.1 of Triticum urartu. NCBI lineage: Eukaryota > Viridiplantae > Streptophyta > Magnoliopsida > Poales > Poaceae > Triticum > Triticum urartu. The sequence goes on along the minus strand of NC_141876.1, from coordinate 365,124,113 downwards.
TCCGGACCATTCCGGGACTCCTCGTGATGTCCGGGATCTCATCCGGGACTCCGAACAACTTTAGGGTTACCGCATACTAATATCTCAACAACCCTAGCGTCACCTAACCTTAAGTGTGTAGACCCTACGGGTTCGGGAGACATGCAGACATGACCGAGACGACTCTCCGGTCAATAACCAACAGCGGGATCTGGATACCCATGTTAGCTCCCACATGCTCCTCGATGATCTCATCGGATGAACCACGATGTCGAGGATTCAATCAATCCCGTATACAATTTCCTTTGTCAATCGGTACGTTACTCGCCCGAGACTCGATCGTCGGTATCCCAATACCTCGTTCAATCTCGTTACTGGAAAGTCACTTTACTCGTACCGTAATGCATGATCCCGTGATCAACCACTTGGTCACATTGAGCTCATTATGATGATGCATTACCGAGTGGGCCCAGAGATACCTCTTCGTCATACGGAGTGACAAATCCCAGTCTCGATTCGTGCCAACCCAATAGACACTTTTGGAGATACCCGTAGTGCACCTTTATAGTCACCCAGTTACGTTGTGATGTTTGGCACGCCCAAAGCACTCCTACGGTATCCGGGAGTTGCACAATCTCATGGTCTAAGGAAATGATACTTGACATTCAGAAAAAGCTCTAGCAAACGAACTACACGATCTTGTGCTATGCTTAGGATTGGGTCTTGTCCATCACATCATTCTCCTAATGATGTGATCCCGTTATCAATGACATCTAATGTCCATAGTCAGGAAACCATGACTATCTTTTGATCAACGAGCTAGTCAACCAGAGGCTCACTAGGGACGTGTTGTGGTCTATGTATTCACACATGTATTACGATTTCCGGATAACATAATTATAGCATGAACAATAGACAATTATCATGAACAAGGAAATATAATAATAACCATCATATTATTGCCTCTAGGGCATATTTCCAACACGTTGCAGTGGCTCCGAACTCCAACGAGGTGCACCAGTCGAAGCAGCGGACGACGGCGGCCCTTGGAGACGGTGGGGCGGCGAGGTGGGCATGGTGGCCGTGGATAGGCCGGAGCCATGGTGGTGGTGGCGCTCGGATGCGATGGGGAAGGAGAAGCGGTGAGGTGGATCTGAGGGAAGGGGAGGCGCAGGGGACGAAAGGGAGAGCGGGGCTGAGTGGGAGACGGGATCGAGGAGGCGGGGGCGTGGCGGCCTTATCCCCTCCCGGTGTCGATGCCGACGAGGCGGTCAGGTGGAAAGGCGCCCCTGTTCCGACTCGGGTCGGGGGAACAGGGAAGGAAGACAAGGCAGGGGGCCGGGCCGGCCATTGGCTAGCTGGGCCAGGCGGCCCAGGGGGTTTGGGGGGGGGTCTTTTCCCGCTTTTGTTTTGTTTTCTGATTTTGCTCTTTTTCTTTTATTTATTTTCCTTTCTGTTTTAATTCAATTTAAAATATTTAGGCCTTTCCTAAAAATTAGTTTTCTCCATAATAATTACCAGTGCAAAATTTGGCACCCACCGAACATTTTTGTTTCAATGTTTGGAAACATTTGTTGTTTGCGATATTTTGAATTGGTTTTTGAACTAACGAGAGATTAGCAACAGTGACGGAGGTGACGTGGCATCATTAGCAGAGTTTTACTGTCGCTTAATTATTCGGGCGTTACAAAACTCCTCCACTACAAGAAATCTCATCCCAAGATTTAGGAGGTAGAGGGAAATAGTGCGGGGTATTCATCACCCAGGCGGTCCTCGCGCTCCCAAGTGGCTTCATCTTCAAAGTGATGCGACCACTAAACCTTGAGGAACTTGATCGCCTTGTGACGTGTGCGGCGTTCAGCTTGATCGAGAATGTGGACCGGATGCTCTTTATAGGAGAGGTCCTGTTGCAATTCGAGCACTTCATGATCCACTGCTCGGATTGGGTCCTTGAAGCAACGGCGGAGCTGTGACACGTGGAACACATCGTGAACCTGAGAAAGGTTCAGCGGAAGCTCCAGTTGATATGCCACTTTTCCACGCCTTTCAAGAATAGTGAATGGGCCAATATGGTGAGGAGCTAGCTTGCCCTTAATCCCAAAGCGGTGAGTACCCTTCATTGGTGTAACTCGAAGATAAGCCTTTTCGCTAGGTTGATAGACCATGTCTTTATGATGACGGTCATACTGACTCTTCTGACGTGACTGAGCAGTCTTGAGATTCTCACGAATAATGCGGACTTGTTCTTCGACGTGTTGGATAATATCCGGACCGAAGAGTGGACGTTCCCCAGTTTCTGACCAGTTCAAAGGGGTCCGACACTTTCGTCCATATAACACTTCGAAGGGGCCATCTTTAGACTAGCTTGATAGCTATTATTATAAGAGAACTCGGCATACGGAAGAGATTCCTCCCATTTCTTGCTAAAGGAAATTACACAAGCTTGAAGCATGTCTTCGAGAACTTGGTTGACACTTTCAAATTGTCCTTGCGACTGAGGATGAAATGCAATACTGAACGACAGATGAGTTCCCATAGCTTCTTGGAAACTAGCCTAGAATCTTGAAGTGAACAAGCTGCCACGGTCTGAAGTGATAACCAGTGGAATACTGTGAAGTGAAACAATTCTGGACATATAGAGAGTTGCAAGCTGACTAGCAGTGATTGTTTCTTTGATCGCCAGAAAATGTGCAACTTTAGAAAGTCGGTCAATGACGACAAGAATATCATCATTACCTTTCTGCGATTTGGGAAATCCAGTGACGAAGTCCATTTCAACATGGTCCCATTTCCATTCAGGAATAGTGATAGGTTGTAGAGTTCCAGCGGGCCTTTGATGTTCAGCTTTGATATGACAGCAAACGTCACACTCAGCAACATAATGAGCAATGTTTTGCTTCATATTAGACCACCAGAATCTCTGACGGATGTCTTGGTACATCTTTGTACTACTAGGATGGATAGATAGAGGAGTATCATGAGCTTCTTTCATAACCTCCTGTGTCATATCATGGTTTTCCTCTGAACATGGCACCACTAGGCGGCCCTTGAAGTACAGGATGCCATCATCAGCAATAGTGAAGAACGAGGGCCTTCCTTTAGCGAGGTAGCGCTTAATCTTGTGGGCTTGAGAGTCATAATTCTGTAGCGTTTTGATGCTGTCCACGAGATCAGGTTTAGCAACTAGGGTATTGAGAGAACCCTGGGAAACAACATGGAGGTTCATCTTGCGACACTCGGGGGGAGGGGGAGTGAGTGCACCTGGAGGAACTATATGGAGGTTCAGCTTTCTGAATTCTTCAACAAGCGAGGGCTGAACTTTGTGAACCTGGAGGTGGTTGCAGTAAGACTTGCGGCTCAAGGCATCAGCCATTACATTAGCCTTGCCTAGGGTATAGGATATACTCACGTCAAAGTCTGCAACAGTCTCCATCCATCTCTGCTGACGGAGGTTCAGATCTGGCTGAGTAAACAGATACTTCAGACTTCGGTGGTCAGTGAAGATCTCGCAACAATTATCGAGAAGGTAATATCGCCACTGCTTCAGAGCATGAATGACAGCAGCAAGCTAGAGGTCATGAACTGGGTAGTTTTCTTCGTGAGGGCTCACTTGACGAGAGGCATAAGCAATCACTCTGCGCTCTTGCATTAGGACACAGCATAATCCTTGACGGGAAGCATCATAGTAAATGACGAAGTCCTTCTTAGTATCAGGTGGAGCAAGCACTGGGGCAGAAGTCAACTTGTCTTTGAGTGCCTGGAAACTTTCCTGACACTTGTCTATCCATTGGAACTTCATGCCCTTATGCAACAGGTTAGTCAGAGACCTGACGATCTTGGAGAAGTTCTTGACGAATCGACGGCAATAGCTGGCGAGACCGAGAAAACTTCTGACTTGCTTGACATTCTTCGGAGGAGTCCAATCAAGAATAGCCTGGACTCGTTCAGGGTTGACGGCAATACCATCCTTGGAGATGACATGCCCAAGATAGGTCACTTCGGGTAGCCAGAATTCACACTTGGAATACTTAGCGTAGATTTGATGCTCTCGAAGCTTTTCCAACACAAGACGAAGATGTTCATCATGTTCTTCTTTGTTCTTGGAAAATACAAGGATATCATCCAGATAAACCACGACGAACTTGTCGAGGTAATCCATGAATATATAGTTCATCAGATGAGAGAAGGTGGCGGGAGCATTCGTTAAGCCGAATGACATGACGGTGTACTCGTATGATCCATATCGAGTCACGAAGGCGGTCTTTGGGATATCCTCTTCACGAACACAGATCTGGTGGTAACCAACCTCAAGTCGAGTTTGGAGAACACTGATGAACCAGCTAGTTGATCATAAAGATCATTGATCCGAGGGAGAGGATATTTGTTCTGAATAGTGGCTTGGTTAATAGGACGGTAGTCTTGGACTAATCGGTTCGTCCCATCCTTCTTCTTAACAAAGAGAGAAGGTGCTCCCCAAGGATAGCAACTAGGGCGAATGAAACCTTTGTGAAGAGATTTGTCGATTTTCTCCTTAAGCTCAATGAGTTCATGTGGCGGCATCTTGTAGGGTCGTTTGGCTATAGGGGTGGTGTCTGGTTTCAAGTCGATGATGAATTTGACAGCTCTAGCAGGGGGAATCCCTGGAAGTTCTTCCGGAAAGACGTCTTGGAATTCGCGAATGACGGGAATGTTTTCAATGCCCTCAAGTGGTGCAGCGTTCAATGCATTCAAGGCATAAAGCCGTGCCTCGACATTCTGAACCAGATGAGCCTGGTAAGTAATTATTTCATCAGAAGGGTGTAGCAGATGGACGGTCTTAGTGGCGGAAACTATAGAAGTAGTATGCTCTTTCAACCAATCCATTCCCAAAATGAGGTCAATGCTACAGGATTTCAGTACGATGGGAGAGACAAGGAATTCCAGTCCTTCAATTTCAACGGGAACGTTGTGACTAACCATAGAGGTTTGACATTGGCCCGCAGGAGTGTGTACCACTATCGCAGTGTTCATCTCTTCGTATTTAATGCCATGCATGAATGCAAACTCAGCTGATATGAATGAATGTGATGCTCCTATATCAAATAAAATGGATGCTGGTACAGAATTTACGAGGAGTGTACCTATCACAGTAGCAGGCTGGTCTAGAACTTCAGTGAGATCAACGTGGTTGGCATGAACACGACCATAAGACTTGGCATTGTTGTTGCGGGGCTGGTTGCTTCCACGGCTAGCTGCAGGGAGGGCCAGTTGATTCTGCTTATGGTTGCATTCCCTAGCACGGTGTCCTGGTTGACCACACCTGAAGCATAGACCATTATTGGGAGTGGGGATAGGAGCTCGGGTGGTGGAGCTAGAAGTCTTGGCTGCCTAGTTGGTGGGGGAGGCAGATGCGGTGCAGCATAGGACTGCCTTGGAGCAGGTGCAGTTGGCTGGTACATGCTGTTGGGAATCCATATCCTACGCTTCTGCGAGGACGGGCCCGAAGATGAGCCCGTGTCACGGTTGCGCCGGTGAGAGATCTGGTGTTCCTGCAGACCAGTTTCGACATTGATGGCCTTGTTCACCAAGGTGGGGAAATCAGCAAAGTCATGCACTAGAAGTGCGAGCTTGATGTCAGCTTGAAGGCCATCACGGAACTTCTCATGTCTGCGTGCATCAGTTGTAATGTCTTCTTCAGCATAGCGGGACAAGTCCAGAAACACCCGCTGATAAGCTTCCACAGTTTTGTTGCCTTGGGTGAGGTTGCAGAACTCGCGCTTCTTCCGGTCCATGACTCCCTGAGGAATAAAGCGAGCACGGAAAGCAGCTTGGAAGTCTGGCCAGGTGATGATTGTTCCAACTGGCAGAGTACGCCTGTGGCTGTCCCACCATTGAGCAGCGGGTCCTTTCAGGAAGAAGGAAGCAAATGTGACATAGATGGCAGGGGCTACATCAGCAGACTCCATCTCATAGGTGACGTCACGAAGCCAGTCATCAGCATCCAGAGGCTGAGTTGAGCTGCGGCACACAGTTGGGTTGAGGCGCATGAAATCCTGCAGAGTCACTTGGGCTGGCTGCTGGTTCATATTGGGATGAGGAAACTGAGCCATCATATTCTCCATGAACTGGCGATTCATCTCGAGCTGTTGTATCATATCAGCCATGTACTCAGGCGGAGGTGGGGCATAGCCACCACGACCACGACCACCTGGTCTAACCATCCTGCTAAAATTTAACAGGGGTATTTCAGCATTGTGAACTTTGCAAGGACAAGAATCATTCAAGATGAAACATGCAAAATGAAAGGAGCACGGTATGTACTTCATAGTAGTCGGCATGTCTTACAAAAGGGATCATGCATAGAGTTCGGTACACAGAGTCTAGTACATAGGCTAAAGACATCATAGGCGGCACGCAGGCTCACGGTGAATGCATCTAATACTTAATAAGCAAGCCTACATCAGTCCCAGGAGGAACTGTGGAGGTAGGTGTAGCCTGACAGCTGGTAGTGACGCGGCGGGAAGTCCTCCATGTCAGTAGCCTAGGGTCCGCGGATACTTTGGTGCAAAACCCGACGCTTAGGTGGCAGAAGAGGACCAAGTGCAGGAGAGTAGCCTCCCACATCTGGCCAGCCGACACCCTGGGGCATCACGGTCCTGGCAGGGTAGATCATAGAACGCGACAGATCACCAGATCGGACAAAGGGGTGCAACAGCGTCAGAGCACGATAAAGGTGCTAATGGGTGGTGTACAACTCATGGCGAAGAGCTCGATTAGCTCTATCCAGCCCATCAGCATGCAGAACCAGGTTCTGATGGTAGAAGGGCTCTCGGGTGACAGTGGAGTAGGCAGCAGTGTAGTATCCCTCCGCACCAACATCGGATGCGATAGAAATGTGCCTGAAAGGGGAGGTGTCCAACTCCCGATACTCTCCACGAAGATGTGTCAGAGCAGCATAAGTAGCATCATGGACTGCCATGTCGATAGTCACTCCAACACCATGAGCAATGTGCAGCACGGTAGTGGAGTCATACTCCCGAGAGTAGAGGTGGACGATGGCACGGTACTGCTCCTGGTTAAAGTCCTAGTACTCCTCATAGACGGTGTACTCAAGGTGCCAGCAATAACCTAGATAGGTCATCATCTCAGCTAACACAGCAGGTGATCCTGAGACACCAATGGCCTTCGTGTGGCGCACGACTTGCCTCGTGGGTTCCATCTGAAAACAAAGATGTTTCAAAGGAGTCAAATGACTGTGTGGATATAGTTCAAATTACTACTCTAAGGAATAACTAGGGCTTATCCAACTTTGGGGTGAATGTGGTCACGGGATCCTAATGTTAGAGTTAGTAAATTCGTTTAACCCGAGTAGAAGAGAGTTCAGAGTCCCAGAGTAAAGGATCGAGGAGTAAAAGTTCCTTATACCACCCAAATGGCGACGTGGGCCCGTAAGACACACACATCCATGTTAGTAAAAAGTTTTGTAATGTCTAGACTCAACTTCGGCCAAGGAGTGTGGAAGGGGGATTCCTACAGGCAGTCGGCTCTGATACCAACTTGTGACGCCCCCGATTCAATCATACACTAATCATACACGCAAACGTGTACGATCAAGATCAGGGACTCACGGGAAGATATCACAACACAACTCAAAATAAAATAAGTCATACAAGCATCATATTACAAGCCAGGGGCCTCGAGGGCTCGAATACAAGAGCTCGATCATAGACGAGTCAGCGGAAGCAACAATATCTGAGTACAAACATAAGTTAAACAAGTTTGCCTTAAGAAGGCTAGCACAAACTAGGGGTACAGATCGAAAGAGGCACAAGCCTCCTGTCTGGGAACCTCCGGAACTACTCTTGGTCATCATCAGCGGCCTGCACGTAGTAGTAGGCACCTCCAGTGTAGTAGGAGTCATCACCGACGGTGGCGTCTGGCTCCTGGACTCCATCGTCTGGTCGCAACAATCGGGTATCGAAAGGGGAAAAAGGGGGACCAAAGAAACCGTGAGTACTCATCCAAAGTACTCGCGAGCAAGGAGCTACACTACGTATGTATGCATTGGTATCAAATGGAAAAGGGTAGCATATGCAGACTGAACTGTAGAATGCCAGAATAAGAGGGGGATAGCTAGTCCTGTCGAAGACTATGCTTCTGGCAGCCTCCATCTTGCAGCAGAAGAAGAGAGTAGATGGTAAGTTAACCAAGTATCATCGCATAGCATAATCCTACCCGGCGATCCTCCCCTCGTCGCCCCGTGAGAGAGCGATCACTAGGTTGTATCTGGCACTTGGAAGGGTGTATTTTATTAAGTATTCGGTTCTAGTTGTCATAAGGTCAAGGTACAACTCCGGGTCGTCCTTTTACCGAGGGACACTGCTATTCGAATAGATAAACTTCCCTGCAGGGGTGCACCACATTTCCCAACACGCTCGACCCCCTTTGGCCAGACACACTTTCCTAGGTCATACCCGGCCTCGGAAGATCAACATGTCGCAGCCCTACCTAGGCACAATAGAGAGGTCAACACGTCGGTCTAAATCCTATGGCGCAGGGGTCTGGGCCCATCGCCCATTGCACACCTGCACGTTGCGAACGCAACCGGCAAGCAAACCTAGCCTCCCTTATACAAGAGCAGGCGTTCCAGTCCAACCCGGCGCGCGCCGCCTAGTCACCGACGTCAAGAAGGCTTCGGCTGATACCATGACGTCGAGTGCCCATAATTGTTCCCGCGTAGTTGGTTAGTGCGTATAGGCCAATGGCCAAACTCAGATCAAATACCCAGATCTCGTTAAGCGTGTTATTTTGAAATAACCGCGGACGCCGACCAAGGCCAGACCCACCTCTCTCCTAGGTGGTCTCAACCTACCCTGTCGCTCCACCACAAAGATCCACTCAGAGGGCCGTCGGGACAAACGTCCTTTCAGACCCAATCCGTGAATCACTCGCGGTTACTCTTCGAGCCGACCCATCTTTAGTCACCACAAGTATCGTATAATATGTGTAAGTATATACCCGTGATCACCTCCCGAGTGATCACAGCCCGATAGTATAGCATGGAAGACAGACAAGAATGTAGGGCTACTAATGATAAACTAGCATCCTATACTAAGCATTTAGGATTGCAGGTAAGGTATCAATAACTATAGCAACAATGATAGGCTATGCATCAGGATAGGATTAACGGAAAGCAGTAACATGCTACACTACTCTAATGCAAGCAGTAGAGAGAAGAATTGGCCATATCTAGTGATCAGGGGGGCTTCCTTGGTTGCTCTGGCAAGAAGGAGGGGTCGTCAACAACGTAGTCGATCGGGGCACCAGCAGTGGCGTCAGTCTCGTAGTCTACCAGAGAGAAGAGGGGGAAGAAACAATGGATACAATGCAAACAAATGCATATTGATGCATGACATGACAAGTAACGGTGCTAGGTGTGCCCTAACGCAACAGGTGGTGATACCGATGAAGGGGGAAAACAACCGGGAAAATATCCCCAGTGTTTTGCATTTTCGGACAGATGAACCGGAGGGGGAAAGTTGCGTGTTCGCTATGCTAGGGATGTGTGGAGGACGAACGGGCTGCGTATCCGGATTCGTCTCGTCATTCTGAGCAACTTTCATGTACAAAGTTTTTCCATCCGAGCTACGGTTTATTTTATATGATTTACCAAAGTTTTATGCATTTTTGAAATTTATTTAATTATTTAAATCAAACATTATCCAGAACAGTGAAAGGTGACGGCAGCATGACACCACCATGACGTCAGCAGGTCAACCCAGCTGACCAGAGTCAAACCTGACCGGTGGGTCCACCAGGACCCACCTGTCATAGACTAAGACTAACTAAACAGGTTTAATTAGTTTAGTTAATTGATTAGGTTAATTAAAGACAATTAATTACGTTAATTAGTTTAGTTAACTAATTAATTAATTAATTTTATTTTTATTGTTTTTCTTTTCGGTTTAATAAAAGGGGCGTGGGGCCCGTTAGGCATTGGCCCAGAGCGGTTAGCGGGCATGCAGGCGTTGGGCTCAGGGCGTGGGCGCCGCCCGATTGCAGGGGCGCGGTGGGGCACCGATGTGCGGGCGGCCGGCGTCGGTGACGGCCGATGACGATGGCTGGAGGCAGAGCCGGGAGGCACTAGGCGAGGCTGTGGCCTCGCGGGGGCACCGGCGCGCGGCAGCAGAGGCCGGTGCAGTGCAGCCCGGTGCGAGGCACCATGGAGCGAGGCGGGGAGTAGCGGTGCGACGGCGTTGCAGGCAGCCGGGTCAGAGGGGGGGGCGCGAAGGCGCGGGCGGCTCCAGGGAGGGAGTGGAGCTGAGCGGCGGCACCGGTGAACGCAGCAGCGGGCGGATGCACGAGCGGGAGCGGCAGCGGGGGTGTGGGCGCGAGCGCGTGCTGTCGGCTGCGGTCGAGCGCGGCAGAGAACGGGTAGGGGGGCAGCAGCAGGGTTGGGCGCGGGCATCGCGCCCTGAGACGCACTGGGCGCGGCCCTGAGCGGCGCGCAGGGGAGGAGGCGAGCGCAGCGCGGCAGCGACGGCGAGCACCGGCTGCGGAGCCGCGGCCCTAGGCAGCCGAGGCCCAGGCGGGCGCGTAGACGAGCAGGGAAGGCCGGAGGAGGAGCCGCACGGCAAGGGCGCGCGGGGTGCGACACGAGGGGTCGAGCACGCGCGGGGGAGGAGGAGAGGACGGGGGATGTGGCGCGTGGCAGGGAGCATGCGGCGGCGCGCGCGTGCGAGCACAGAGGGTACGAGCCCAGAACCAAATGGTCACCGGACGGGTGCCGGCGACGAGCGCGTGCAGCGACGCGCTCGGGCAAGTTGGGGGCGGCGCGTTCAACTTCCGAACAGCGTCGAGAAAGAGAGGGGAGGAAGCGGGGGCTCACCGAGCGGCACACACGGTGGCCCTTGGGGTTTAGTAGCAGCAGAGGGCGTCGCCGGAGTTGGTGAAGAGCGGCGGCAAAGCTCGTCGGAGCAGAGGAGGAAGACGGCGGCGTCGTGGGCGTTGCGGTGGCTCCGAACTCTAACAAGGTGCACCAGTCGAAGCAACGGACAACGGAGGCCCTTGGAGACACAGTGGGGCGGCGAGGTGGGCACGGTGGCCGTGGCTAGGCCGGAGCCATGGCAGCGGTGGCGCTCGGATGCGATGGGAAAGGAGAAGCGGCGAGGTGGATCTGAGGGAAGGGGAGGCGCAGGGGCCAACAGGGAGAGCGGGGGTGAGTGAGAGATGGGATCGAGGAGGCGGGGGCGTGGCAGCCTTATCCCCTCCCGGCGTCGATGCCGGCGAGGCGGTCGAGCGGAAACGCGCCCCTGTTCCGACCCGGGACGGGGGAACAGTGAAGGGAGACGAGGCAGGGGGGCCGGGCCGGCTGTTGGCTAGCTGGGCCAGGCGGACCAAGGGGTTTGGGGGGTTTCTTTTCCCGCTTTCGTTTTGTTTTCTCCTTTTGCTCTTTTATTTATTTATTTTCCTTTCTGTTTTAATTCAATTTAAAATATTTAGGCCTTTCCTAAAAATGAGTTTTCTCCATAATAATTACCAGTGCAAAATTTGGCACCCACCGAACATTTTTGTTTCAATGTTTGGAAACATTTGTTGTTTGCGATATTTTGAATTGATTTTTGAATTGGTTTTTGAACTAGCAAGAGATTAGCAACAATGACGGAGGTGATGTGGCATGATTAGCAGAGTTTTACTGTCGCCTAATTATCCGGGCGTTACACTCTGTGTGCTACCAAACGTCACAATGTAACTGGATGATTATAAAGTTGCTCTACAGGTGTCTCCAATGGTACTTGTTGAGTTGGTATAGATCAAGATTAGGATTTGTCACTCCGGTTGTCGGAGAGGTATCTCTAGGCCCTCTCGGTAATGCACATCAGGATAAGCCTTGCAAGCAATGCAACTAATGAGTTAGTTGCGGGATGATGCATTACGGAACGAGTAAAGAGACTTGCCGGTAACGAGATTGAGCTAGGTATTGAGATACCAACGATCGAATCTCGGGCAAGTAACATACCGATGACAAAGGGGACAACATATGTTGTTATGCGGTTTAACCGATAAAGATCTTCATAGAATATGTAGGAGCCAATATGAACATCCAGGTTCCGCTATTGGTTATTGACCGGAGACATGTCTCGGTCATGTCTACATAGTTCTCGAACCCGTAGGGTCCGCACGCTTAACCTTAGGTGACGATCGATATTATGAGTTTATGTGATTTGATGTACCGAAGCTAGTTTGGAGTCCCAGATGTGATCACGGACATGATGAGGAGTCTTGAAATGGTCGAGACATAAAGATTAATATATTGGACGACTATATTCGGATACCGGAAGTGTTCCGGGTGATTTCGGAGAAAACGGAGTGCCGGAGGGTTACAGAAACCCCCCCGGGAAAAGTAATGGGCCACATGGGCCTTAGTGGAGAGAGAGAGGGCCGTCCAGGGCAGGCCGCGCCCCCCTCCCCCTCTGGTCCGAATTGGACTAGGGAAGGGGGGCGGCGCCCCCCCTTTTCCTTCTCCCTCTCCTTCTTCCTTTCCCCCTCCTAGTAGGAGTAGGAAAGGGGATTCCTACTCCTACTAGGAGGAGGACTCCTCCTCCTGGCACGCCCTGCAAGGACCGACCGGCCTCCCCCTTGCTCCTTTATATACGGGGGCAGGGGGCACCCGAGAACACACAAGTTGATTATTCCAAGCCATGTGCGGTGCCCCCTCCACCATAATCCACCTCGATCATATCGTAGCGGTGCTTAGGAGAAGCCCTGCGTCGGTAGCAACATCATCACCGGCGTCACGCCATCGTGCTGACGGAACTCTTCTGTGAACCTCTACTAGATCGGAGTTCGTGGGACATCATCGAGCTGAACGTGTGCGGAACTCGGAGGTGCCGTACGTTCGGTACTTGGATCGGTCGGATCGTAAAGACGTATGACTACATCAACTGCGTTCTCATAACGCTTCCGCTTACGGTCTACGAGGGTACGTGGACGATACTCTTCTCTCTCGTTGCTATGCATCACCATGATCTTGCGTGTGCGTAGGAAAATTTTGAAATTACTACGTTCCCCAACAGTGGCATCCGAGTCAGGTTTATGCGTAGATGTTATATGCACGAGTAGAACACAAGTGAGTTGTGGGTGATACAAGTCATACTGCTTACCAGCATGTCATACTTTGGTTTGGCGGTATTATTGGATAAAGCAACCCGGACCGACATTACGCATACGCTTACGCGAGACTGGTTCTACCGACGTGCTTTGCACCCAGGTGGTTGGCGGGTGTCAGTTTCTCCAACTTTAGTTGAACCGAGTGTGACTACGCTCGGTCCTTGTTGAAGGTTAAAACAACACTAACTTGACGAAATATCATTGTGGTTTTGATGCGTAGGTAAGAACGGTTCTTGCTCAGCCCGTAGCAGCCATGTAAAACTTGCAACAACAAAGTAGAGGACGTCTAACTTGTTTTTGCAGGGCATGTTGTGATATGATATGGTCAAGGCATGATGCTATATTTTATTGTATGAGATGATCATGTTTTGTAACGGAGTTATCGGGAACTGGCAGGAGCCATATGGTTGTCGTTTTATTGTATACAATGCAATCGCCCTGTAATTGCTTTACTTTATCACTAAACGGTAGAGATAGTCGTAGAAGCAATATTTGGCGAGACGACAATGATGCTACGATGGAGATCAAGGTGTCACGCCGGTGACGATGGTGATCATGACGGTGCTTTGGAGATGGAGATTAAAGGCACAAGATGATGATGGCCATATCATATCACTTATATTGATTGCATGTGATGTTTATCCTTTATGTATCTTATTCTGCTTGATTGACGGTAGCATTATAAGATGATCTCTCACTAAATTTCAAGGTACAAGTGTTCTCCCTGAGTATGCATTGTTGCCAAAGTTCGTCGTGCCGAGACACCACGTGATGATCGGGTGTGATAAGCTCTATGTTCACATGCAATAGGTGCAAGCCAGTTTTGCACATGCAGAAATACTCGGGTTAAACTTGACGATCCTAGCATATGCAGATATGGCCTCGGAACACTGAGACCGAAAGGTCGAACGTGAATCATATAGTAGATATGATCAACATAGTGATGTTCACCATTGAAAACTACTCCATTTCACATGATGATCGGTCATGGTTTAGTTGATTTGGATCACGTGATCACTTAGATGATTAGAGGGATGTCTATCTAAGTGGGAGTTCTTAAATATGATTAATTGAACTTTAATTTATCATGAACTTAGTACATGATAGTATTTTTCTTGTCTATTTTGTTGTAGATAGATGGCCCGTGTTATTGTTCCATTGAATTTTAATGCATTCCTTGAGAAAGCAAAGTTGAAAGATGATGGTAGCAATTACACGAACTGGGTCCATAACTTGAGGATTATCCTCATTGCTGCATAGAAGAATTACGTCCTGGAAGCACCGCTAGGTGCCAAACCCGTTGCGGGAGCAATGCCAGATGTTATGAACGTCTGGCAGAGCAAAGCTGATGACTACTCGATAGTTCAGTGTGCCATGCTTTACGGCTTAGAACCGGGACATCAACGATGTTTTGAACGACATGGAGCATATGAGATGTTCCAGGAGTTGAAGTTAATATTTCAAGCAAATGCCCAGATTGTGAGATATGAAGTCTCCAATAAGTTCTACAACTGCAAGATGGAGGAGAATAGTTCTGTTAGTGAACATATACTCAGAATGTCTGGGTACCATAACCACTTGACTCAGCTGGGAGTTAATCTTCATGTTGATAGTGTCATTGACAGAGTTCTTCAATCACTGCCACCAAGCTACAAGGGCTTCGTGATGAACTATAACATGCAAGGGTTGGATAAGACGATTCCCGAGCTCTTCGCAATGCTAAAAGCTGCGGAGGTAGAAATCAATAAGGAGCATCAAGTGTTGATGGTCAACAAGACCACTAGTTTCAAGAAAAATGGTAAAGGGAAGAAGAAAGGGAACTTCAAGAAGAACGGCAAACAAGTTGCTGCTCAAGAGAAGAAACCCAAGTCTGGACCTAAGCCTGAGACTGAGTGCTTCTACTGCAAAGGTACTGGTCACTGGAGGCGGAACCGCCCCAAGTATTTGGTGGATAAGAAGGATGGCAAGGTGAACAAAGGTATATGTGATATACATGTTATTGATGTGTACCTTACTAAAGCTCGTAGTAGCACCTGGGTATTTGATACTGGTTATGTTGCTAATATTTGCAACTCGAAACAGGGACTACGGATTAAGCGAGGATTGGCTAAGGACGAGGTGACGGTACGCGTGGGCAATGGTTCCAAAGTCGATGTGATCGTCGTCGGCACGCTACCTCTACATCTACCTTCGGGATTAGTTTTAGACCTGAATAATTGTTATTTGGTCCCAGCGTTGAGCATGAACATTATATCTGGATCTTGTTTGATGCGAGACGGTTATTCATTTAAATCATAGAATAATGGTTGTTCTATTTATATGAGTAATATATTTTATGGTCATGCACCCTTGAAGAGTGGTCTATTTTTAATGAATCTTGATAGTAGTGATACACATATTCATAATGTTGTAGCCAAAAGATGCAGAGTTAATAATGATAGTGCAACTTATTTGTGGCACTGCCATTTAGGTCATATTGGTGTAAAGCGCATGAAGATACTCCATTCTGATGGACTTTTGGAATCACTTGATTATGAATCACTTGGTACTTGCAAACCATGCCTCATGGGAAAGATGACTAAAACGCCGTTCTCCGGAACTATGGAGCGAGCAACAGATATGTTGGAAATCATACATACTGATGTATGTGGTCCGATGCATGTTGAGGCTCGCGGCGGGTATCGTTATTTTATCACCTTCACAGATGATTTGAGCAGATATGGGTATATCTACCTGATGAAACATAAGTCTGAAACATTTGAAAAGTTCAAAGAATTTCAGAGTGAAGTGGAAAATCATCATAACAAGAAAATAAAGTTTCTATGATCTGATCGTGGAGGAGAATATTTGAGTTAGGAGTTTGGTCTTCATTTGAAACAATGCGGAATAGTTTCGCAACTCACACCACCCGGAACACCACAGCGTAATGGTGTGTCCGAACGCCGTAATTGTACTTTACTAGATATGGTGCGATCTATGATGTCTCTTACTGATTTACCGCTATCATTTTGGGGTTATGCTTTAGAGACAGCTACATTCACGTTAAATAGGGCACCGTCTAAATCCGTTGAGATGACGCCTTATGAACTATGGTTTGGCAAGAAACCAAAGTTGTCGTTTCTTAAAGTTTGGGGCTGCGATGCTTATGTGAAAAAGCTTCAACCTGATAAGCTCGAACCTAAATTGGAGAAATGTGTCTTCATAGGATACCCAAAGGAGACTGTTGGGTACACCTTCTATCACAAGTCCGAAGGCAAGACATTTGTTGCTAAGAATGGATCCTTTCTAGAGAGGGAGTTTGTCTCAAAAGAAGTGAGTGGGAGGAAAGTAGAACTTGATGAGGTAACTGTACATGCTCCCTTATTGGAAAGTAGTCCATCACAAAAACCGGTTCCTGTGACACCTACACCAATTAGTGAGGAAGCTAATGATGATGATCATGAAACTTCAGATCAAGATACTACCGAACCTCGTAGGTCAACCAGAGTAAGATCCGCACCAGAGTGGTACGGTAATCCTGTTCTAGAGGTCATGTTACTTGACCATGACGAACCTACGAACTATGAGAACAAAGTGTGGACTTTGGTTGACTTGCCCGATGATCGGCAAGCCATTGAGAATAAATGGATCTTCAAGAAGAAGACTGACACTAACGGTAACGTTACTGTCTACAAAGCTCGACTTGTTGCGAAAGGTTTTCGACAAGTTCAAGGAGTTGAATACGATGAGACCTTCTCACCCGTAGCAATGCTTAAGTCCGTCCGAATCATGTTAGCAATTGCCACATTTTATGATTATGAAATTTGGCAAATGGATGTAAAGACTGCATTCCTGAATGGATTTCTGGAAGAAGAGTTGTATATGATGCAACCTGAAAGTTTTATCGATCCAAAGGGTGCTAACAAAGTGTGCAAGCTCCAATGATCCATTTATGGACTGGTGCAAGCCTCTCAGAGTTGGAATAAACGTGTTGATAGTATGATCAAAGCATATGGTTTTATACAGACTTTTGGAGAAGCCTGTATTTACAAGAAAGTGAGTGGGAGCTCTGTGGCATTTCAAAATGATATAGAATTTCTGGATAGCATAAAAGGATACTTGAATAAGAGTTTTTCAATGAAAGACCTCGGTGAAGCTGCTTATATATTGGGCATCAAGATCTATAGAGATAGATCAAGACGCTTAATTGGACTTTCACAAAGCACATACCTTGATAAAGTTTTGAAGAAGTTCAAAATGTATCAAGCTAAGAAAGGGTTCTTGGCTATGTTACAAGGTGTGAAGTTGAGTAAGACTCAATGCCCGACCACTGCAGAAGATAGAGAGAAAGTGAAAAGTGTTCCCTATGCTTCAGCCATAGGCTCTATCATGTATGCAATGCTGTGTACCAGACCTGATGTGTGCCTTGCTATTAGTTTAGTAGGGAGGTACCAAAGTAATCCAGGAGTGGATCACTGGACAGCGGTCAAGAACATCCTGAAATACCTGAAAAGGACTGAGGATATGTTTCTCGTTTATGGAGGTGACAAAGAGCTCGTCGTAAATGGTTACGTCGATGCAAGCTTTGACACTGATCCGGACGATTCTAAGTCGCAAACTGGATACGTGTTTATATTGAATGGTGGAGCTGTCAGTTGGAGCAGTTCTAAACAAAGCGTCATGACAGGATCTACGTGTGAATCGGAGTACATAGCTGCTTAGGAAGAAGCAAATGAAGGAGTCTGGATGAAGGAGTTCATATCCGATCTAGGTGTCATACCTAGTGCATCGGGTCCAATGAAAATCTTTTGTGACAATACTGGTGCAATTGCCTTGGCAAAGGAATCCATATTTCACAAGAGAACCAAACACAACAAGAGACCCTTCAATTCCATCTGCGATCAAGTCTAGGTGGGAGACATAGAGATTTACAAGATACATACGAATCTGAATGTTGCAGACCCGTTGACTAAGCCTCTCTCACGAGAAAAACATGATCAGCACCAAGGCTCCATGGGTGTTAGAATCATTACTGTGTAATCTAGATTATTGACTCTAGTGCAAGTGGGAGACTGAAGGAAATATGCCCTAGAGGCAATAATAAAGTTATTATTCATTTCCTTATTTCATGATAAATGTTTATTATTCATTCTAGAATTGTATTAACCGGAAACACAATACATGTGTGAATACATAGACAAACAGAGTGTCACTAGTATGCCTCTACTTAACTAGCTCGTTAGTCAAAGATGGTTATGTTTCCTAACCATAGACATGAGTTGTCATTTGATAAACGGGATCACATCATTAGGAGAATGATGTGATTGACTTGACCCATTCTGTTAGCTTAGCACTTGATCATTTTAGTTTACTGCTATTGCTTTCTTCATGACTTGTACATGTTCCTATGACTATGAGATTATGTAACTCCCGATTACCGGAGGAACACTTTGTGTGCTACCAAACGTCACAACGTAACTGGGTGATTATAAAGGTGCTCTACAGGTGTCTCCGATGGTACTTGTTGAGTTGGTATAGATCGAGATTAGGATTTGTCACTCTGATTGCCGGAGAAGTATCTTTGGGCCCTCTCGGTAATGCACATCACTATAAGCCTTGCAAGCAATGCAACTAATGAGTTAGTTGCGGGATGATGCATTACGGAACGAGTAAAGAGACTTGCCGGTAATGAGATTGAGCTAAGTATTGAGATACCGACGATCGAATCTCAGGCAAGTAACATACCGGTGACAAAGGGAACCACATATGTTG
This sequence comes from Triticum urartu, assembly GCF_056163025.1. Taxonomy (NCBI): domain Eukaryota; kingdom Viridiplantae; phylum Streptophyta; class Magnoliopsida; order Poales; family Poaceae; genus Triticum; species Triticum urartu. The sequence continues at coordinate 365,105,234 of NC_141876.1, read as the reverse complement.
TTATGCGGTTTGACCGATAAAGATCTTCATAGAATATGTAGGAGCCAATATGAGCATGCAGGTTCCGCTATTGGTTATTGACCGAAGAAGTGTCTCGGTCATGTCTACATAGTTCTCGAACTCGTAGGGTCCGCACGCTTAACGTTCGGTGACGATCGGTATTATGAGTTTATGTGATTTGATGTGCCTAAGGTAGTTAGGAGTTCCGGATGTGATCACGGACATGACGAGGAGTCTCGAAATGGTCGAGGCATAAAGATTAATATATTGGACGACTATATTCGGATACCGGAAGTGTTCCGGGTGATTTTAGAGAAAACCGGAGTGTCGGAGGGTTACCGGAACCCCCCCCCCCCCGAAGAAGTAATGGGCCACATGGGCCTTAGTGGAGAGAGAGAGAGGGCCGGCCAGGGCAGGCCACGCGCCCCTCCCCCTCTGGTCCAAATTGGACTAGGGAAGGGGGGCGGCGCCCCCCTTTTCCTTCTCCCTCTCCTCCTTCCTTTCCCCCTCCTAGTAGGAGTGGGAAAGGGGAGTCCTACTCCTACTAGGAGGAGGACTCCTCCTCCTGACGCGCCCTGCAAGGGCCGGCTGGCCTCCCCCCTTGCTCCTTTATATACGGGGGCAGGGACACCCTAGAACACACAAGTTGATTGTTCCAAGCCGTGTGCGGTGCCCCCCTCCATCATAATCCACCTCGATCATATCGTAGCGGTGCTTAGGAGAAGCCCTGTGTCGGTAGCAACATCATCACCGTCATCACGCCGCCGTGCTGACGGAACTCTCCTGTGAAGCTCTGCTGGATCGGTGTTCGTGGGACGTCATCGAGCTAAACGTGTGCTGAACTCAGAGGTGTCGTACGTTCGGTACTTGGATCGGTCGGATCGTGAAGACGTACGACTACATCAACCGCGTTCTCATAACGCTTCCGCTTACGGTCTATGAGGGTACGTGGACGATACTCTCCTCTCTTGTTGCTATGCATCACCATGATCTTGCGTGTGCGTAGGAAAATTTTGATATTACTACGTTCCCCAACACCTAGATATCTTGAGTACATGCTCGCTAACGGAGTTGTTCTCTTCCATCTTACATCTAAAGAATCCATCTATGGCATCATACATCTCCACACGGGCATGAGTCTGAAATGCCATTTTTAGTTCCTCAATCCACTCATATGCCCCGTGGCACTCAAAAAAATTTGGAGCCTTGATTCCAAACCATGCAGGATGGCGCAGTGAACTATTGAGTGGTCATCATCACATGTCTGTCACACATTCACAATATCTGCAGGCGTCATTGTAATATTTCGGTGCAGCAAAGCACGCTATCGCTTTTAGTAGTGGTCATACATGATGTGGATGAACAAGGTTTTGGGTTTGGGTTAGGTTTAATGTTAGGAGTCAGGGTTATGATTAGTATTTAGGATTTAGAGTTAGGGTTAGGATTAGGTGTAATGTTGTAACTTGTTTTGCATGGCATGTGGTAGATTTTTATTGCTCTTTGTAATTACTTATTATGGTCCTGTCGGTTTTTGGATGGAGAGGATCGTGAATGTTCAATATGTTGACAAGGGGGCATTTATGCATGTCAAGATTGTTGACAATGATGAGGAAGTGTTGAATTTCTTACAAGTCCTAGCTATGAGGAGGTTGTCAAAGGGATAAGAATTAGATTAAATTGGATGGATATAAGTGACCAGGTGCAACTAGTAGGAAGATATGATCTTGGGGTGGGACATAAGTGTTGAGTGAAGACGACGCCTATCAAGTCAAATTTGCAACGAGGTGCATATAAGGAGGTTGTTCCATCCTTGGAAGTCAAATCACTTGAAGTGTTTGCCACTAAGGTGGTCAAAATTTCTCTTTTTCATGTTGACTTGAGGCAAACCTTGTTAGATGATATGAGCTCAATTAGAAGTGTGCCGCCAATTTTTGAGCAAACTGTTGAAGTGCAAGGCCGTCAATGCAATGAGCCAACCTCTTGTTATCCAATAGAATAAATTCAAGGTGAAAGATATTCAACATGGCAGCAAACAAGCTAATTTGTCAATGTGGATCCCCAATATGAGTGTGTCGGTGGTGCACCGGTGAATGAGGGTGGTCATGACTCCGAGCAAGAGGATGAGAGGCACAAAAATGATCTTGGTGACATAGAGGCTCAAGTCAGGCATAAGGACATGAACCTTGACATCATCTATCAACGTGCTTGTGCGTATGACTTGGATGATGATGGCACGGAGAATGATTTGGATGATGATGGATTCACGGATAAAGAAGCAAAGTGGTACACAAAAATCACCGGTCGGGATCGAGTGCCATTGTTTTGTGATGTTAGCCTTGCCCATAAGGCTATAGTTGATGGTGGCATGAGTAAGACAACTGAGCCTAGACTGTGCCCGAATAGTACATTCGATGAGTCCAAGATATCTTACCTAAGGAAAGTTCGATGTTTGAGCACATGCTAGAATTCAAGATGTGGCCGTGTGAGTATGTTTTTAAGTTCATTTTGTCTACATCATGTCATCTTGCTTAAGGTGTTACTCTGTTTTATACTTAATACCCTAGATGCATGCTAGATATTGGTTGATGGGTGGAGTAATAGTAGTAGATGTAGGCAAGAGTAGGTCTACTTGTCTCGGACGTGATGCCTATATACATGATAATTGCCTTGAATGTCGTCATAACTATGTGCTTTTCTATCAATTGCCCAACAGTAATTTGTTCACCCACCATATGTTATGTGCTCGAGAGAGAAGCCTTTAGTGAAAACTATGGCCCCCGAGTCTAATTTTATCATATATAAAAACACAATAAATACCTTGCTGCTATTTTATTTTGTTTTTCATTTTATTTTATTACCTACCACTATGAGATTTAATCCTTGCAATTAACCGCCGAGGGGATTGACAACCCCCTTGTTTGCATTGGGTGCAAGTATTTGCTTTTGTGTGTGCATGTGCTATTCACAAGGCTTTGTGTGATTCTCCTACTGGATTGATAACCTTGGTTCTTACTGAGGGAAATACTTATATCTACTCTACTGCATCATCCTCTCCTCTTCGAGGAAATCCCAACGCAACTCACAAGTAGCAGGAAGAATTTCTGGCGCCCATTGCTGGGGAGACATCATCAGAACCTATCAAGTACCATTGCACAAACTATCATCTACTTGCTCTTATTTTTTTCATTTTTATTTGCTTTTTCTTCTCGTTTTCATCTTCCCCACTTCTTTTTTTCACAAAAACACAAAAACATTTTTATTTGCTTGTACCCCCGAGAATAAAGTACTTCATTTTAAACAAAGGGGAGGAGAAAGTTTACAAGATGCTTGGCATAGAATTTGCGATGCTCAGAATAGGTCCACTCGCAAGCAATCTACTACCGTTCTTCTTCACAATTTTTATGTGGGTGTTAGTACTTGGTATAGATTTGTGCTTGACACTATCACCGGAGGATGATCTTTGAGTAGTCACCCTATGGATTCTTTAAATGCTATGGGAAATTTAGTGGGATCACCACCTATTACTATTAATGAAACAACATTGACTTTAGAACATGCTATGCAGAGATTGGAATCTATTGAAAACAAAATGCTTACCATAGAACATACTGAAAATCTAGAAAAAAGATCCTTTATAAAGTAACTCAATTTGGATCAAAGGTAGGAACTACATTGAAGATGCTAAAAGAAAACGAACCAATAACTAATGAGAGGATAGAACAAAGTCCCTCTAGAATTGATAAATTGGAAGGTGTTATTAATAACTTGGGTTCCGCTTTTGCTTCCGTTAAAACTTTTGAGAAAACTCCTCCTAGTAAGAACCCTAAGTTTATTTATGTTCCTAAGAACAGAGGTGCATCATCTAGTAATAGAAAAGATCTCAAAATGATTAGTGTGCACCCCAACTTCGTTGATCTAATAAAGAAACCCATTACTGAAAACAAATTTCTTGAATTTGTTCCTAGGAGTGTGATTATTAAAAATATGTATGCCATCTCTCCTAGGAAGTGTGGATGTGTAATTGAGGAGTTGGACTTGAAGGATGACAACACTTGAAACTATGCATTACGCCTAGCTAGGGGCATAAAACAATAGCGCTTGTTGGGAGGCAACCCAATAGTTATCTTATTTTTCTTGTTTTCTTTTCTGTTTTTTTGTGCTCACACAATTATGCTACTATTATGATTGTGTTTTGATTTTTTAATTATTTTTTGTGCCAAGTAAAGCCTTTGGGATGATTTGGTTGATAGTTGACTTGATTCTGTGAAAAAACAGATTTTTTTTGCCCAGTACTGAAATTCTTTAAATTCACTGGAACGTGATAAAATTCTCAACTTTTTACACATTATTGATATACAAATGGACATGTTTTCCTAATTTTTCAGAATTTTTGGAGTTACATAAGTATTGCGTTTGTTCATATCGTTACAGTCTGTTCTGTTTTTGACAGGTTCTGTTTTTGTTGCATAATTTGCTTGTTTTAATGATGCTATGGATTATATCAGGGGGTATAAGTCATGGAGAAGTTAGAATACAGTAGGTATTATGAAATAATAAAATATGAATGGATTGACAACACTACCTAAAGTTTATGATTTGCTTGTTATACTAACGGATCTCACGAGGTTTCTGTTGAGTTTTGTGTGCTGAGGTTTTCAAGTTCTGGGTGCGATCATGATGAATGAAGGAATAAGGAGTGGCTAGACCCTAAACTTGGCGATGCCCAAGGCACTCCACGGTAATATTCAAGGACCACCAAGCATCTAAACTTGGGGATGCCCCGGATGGCATCCCCTCTTTCATTTACAATCCATTGATATATTACTTGGAGCTATATTTTTATTTATCACGTGATATGAGTTTTGCTTGAAGCGTTGTGTATCATACGAGTCTTTGCTTTGTTTGCTTTTTAGTTTTCCACAATCATTGTTTGTTGCACACACCTTTTGAGAGGGACACACATTTATTCATGATTTGTTAGAATACTCTATGTGCTTCACTTATATCTTTTGAGCTAGGCAGTTGCTCTAGTGCTTCACTTACATCTTTTAGAGCACGGTGGTGGTAATATTTTAAAGAAATATTTGCACTCTCATGCTTCACTTATATCTTTTTGAGAATCTAATAAATAGTAATGGCAACATGTATGGGTTATGAAATTGGTCATGATATGATAGGTATTCAAGAGGAATATAATAAAAACTTTCATGTAGATCACTGAATATGATAAGTTTGATTCCTTGCAATAGCTTTGCGATATAGAGATGATAATATGTGGGTTTTACTAGTGAATAATTGTGGTTTAGTAAGAATATTGGTGTTAAGGTTTGTGATTCCCGAAGCATGCACGTATAGTCTTTAGTTATGCTAAGAAGTTGGAGCACGATTTATTATTGAGTGTCTTCCTTTGCATGAAGGTCGGGGCACGCGATGGTTAACTCCTACCAACCTCCCACCCAGGCTCTCCTAAAAACAATATGAGTGGATTGACAACCCCCTTGTTTTATTACCTACCACTATGAGATTTAATCCTTGCACATAATAGTCGAGGGGGTTGACAACCCCCTTGTTTGCGTTGGGTGCAAGTATTTGCTTTTGTGTGTGCAGGTGCTATTCACGAGGCTCTATGTGATTCTCCTACTGGATTCATAACCTTGGTTCTTAACTGACGGAAATACTTATCTCTACTACACTGCATCATCCTCTCCTCTTCGAGGGAATCCCAATGTAGCTCACAAGTAGCAATGCATCGCTCGGTGCGCCACCCAACCTGCAATGCTCTTCATTGAGATCACCTTGACATATCGAAGACCATCATTCCATAAATAAATATGCATTTTCAAATACACATACATAAATTTTTATGATTGCATTTTGGAAATGGTTTATCTAAACAACGCTATATTGGTATATCCACAAAAAAAGGATTGCTTTGATTAAACTAAGACATACCGAAGTAAGTGAATAAAAGGTATGCACAAAAATAATATTGTTTGTTTCAATAGCTAAGTATCTCGAAAGGAAATAACAATGAATGGAGTTTGCCCTTCTAAGTACTCCCATCGTTTCATTTTCAAGGTCTTTGGTAGCAAAATAATAGGGAACGATCCTCTACACAGAAGATGCAATATTGCATATAGGTCGATAAACAACTTAAATTTTGGCATGCTAATATATGGTCATTCTTTGAGTCATGGGTTTGCGAGAGCATTGAACACACTGTTAAATAGGTTTCACGCCACAACTTGTCTGTTGGATGTAAACGAAAGCCTGATCAAACCAAATACAGTGAAGAGAAATCAACAAATGGATGATCACTGGATAGGTTAGTTGGGTATACTTATCTTCATTGTACTAGCTATTTGATTGCATTGTTATAGTTGCACCCATTGGAGTGCATTAAATGTCCAACGGAACTTTACCAGCCAAGTGGCATAATATTGTACCATATTATCTAGAAGTGATTAGGTCTCTTGTAGCATGGTTTTTTCTTGTGAAAACAACCTACAACCTATTAGGGGTAAATATTGCTTTTCACTTCAATGGTATAAACACGTAGTTTAAATTCGATCTGCACTCATAAAAAGAGTTCCATATTCCCTGATTTTTCATGGATTTTTTGTTAGATGATAACATAATGGCATATAAGTTAAAAAATAAGACCATGTGCTTGAAGTAGATGTATCATAAAAAAGATCTTCATGATCTGCTCTATACCTTTCTTTGCACATCCACAACCATTTATGATCATGCTTGCCATAAACAGTCATATATCCATATGTTCGAAAGTGGAGGAGGAACACAAAAAGGTACATATGTCTCTCCTCTACCTTCCAGCTATAGCTCCACCTTCTTGAAACTATAGGTAGAAAAGTAAGATGAACTATCAAATTGCTCACTTGTATACCCGTCTCCACCTTACACTTTGGTTCATCACTATCTCCTACACGAATTTTCTAACTCGGAGACCAATTAGCAGTTGGAATGATCCAGGTGGTTAAGAATGTGAGAAACTAAGAATACACCAATTGGGGGAAATTACTTTTACCGCCTATTGAGCTGCATCATATAGTGAACAATTTAGGCCAAGTTAAAAAATCTCATGAAACAGAAGTTGTACAGCCTTCCACAATGAGCATATCACTGAATCACATTGTACAAATGTCATCAATATGGACCACCAAGTCCAACTAAGTCATTCAAAAAGTGGACACTATGAAGCCTTTGCTACCCTAACAGAACACAAATAAGCCATGGAAAGGAGAACTCCTGAATTTTTTTCATATGTGTTAGCTACACGACTTCGCCTTAGATTTGAAAGAAGAATTCAAAGTGAAGGGGTTGAATTTCATTACCTGAGTGTCACTTAGACCTGATCAGATGTGCCCTAGTCCTGCTTCTATTATGTTGTTTAGAGGTGGGAGTTAGAAAACACGACACAACCAGGATTCGAGTATCTTGTGGATGACAAACATCTGCTCATTTTCCTAGTTGTTGTACTCAGTCGGCTCCGGTGTGACCTTCAAGTTGAGGCTGGGATCGCTGTCCTTGGCATCACATTTCTGAGGTGCTCCAACGCCCCGCTATCATGGAACTCAAGTGCAGGGACCAGGCCCATAATATCATCTTCCAGAAAGCCTCCAGCAGTTGCAACATAATAAAGGGAGCAAGCATGAAGGGCGAACACCAAACACCAGAGAAGCATGCACGGAAGGGAATGGTGGGGGTTTTGTTTACCTAGCCCCGTTGCTGGTCTCGTAGCTTGCTTGTAACCTCCTGCAACGTGCAGGCTATGGTGGTGCGGACACTACGTGAGCCTGTTCGCCGCTGCGCGGGAGTACTAGACCTCCGACCCTTGCCAGTGGTCTTACAGGTTGCCCGTAGTCTCCCGCTAGGCGCAGATGCATCCACAACGAGTGCACATTGGAACTTTCCAAGGCTCCGACATTAGCAGCGCATAGACAGACCAAGGACATCGAAGAGCATGAACGCAGGCACTGCCCGAGCTCCTCCAGTGACAACGCCGACGACACGAATCACCCAAGTCGCCAGCACCGAACACCCCAGAACCCTCCCGGGCCCGCCTCTCCCTTCTGTGCATAGCCGGCCCGATGCGCCCACTCAACACGTATGGAGTCACCCACAGCCACCACACCGCCCACCAGGCTTACCAAAAGGCCCACCATTTCCCTCACCGTCAGCCTTGGCCCACCGCCCCCTCTCACTGCCCAAAAGGACCCACCGGCTGCCCAGCCCCTCCATAGATAGCAGATTATCTCCACAGATAGCAGCGTATGACAGCAATGCAGGACCAAGTCAAAATCGGTCACCCAGTAAATTGATCACCGCAATTGACTCTCAGGGCTTCCACCCCTAAGGATCTTAGTGATATAAGAGATTGGACCGACCAAACTAATTACTAAACATCACAAACATTATATTAGGGAGAAATCTTCACAACTAGGGTTAGGATTCACATGAACAAAGCCATCCAAATACAAAAATCCAACCAATAATAACTTGAGAGATGAAGGAGATTACCTCAAGGAACGGAAAAGTGACCAAATCCAAGGACACATGCCACCGATTTGGAAGGATTTGAAGGAGGATTGAGTGGAGATGAGAGGGCTTGAGCTTGGGGTGAGACTTGAGGAGGAAGAGGGTGGGGTGAGGGGGAAACCCCATCAAGGCCCCGCAACCACTTACTTATCTAGGGCAGAAACACAAGGGCCCTTGACGTGCCTAGAAACACAACCAGCTTTGGAGGAGACACTAGTGTGACAGACGCCGTCCAGACCATAAGACATAGTCTCAGACAGAAGAGACGTCAAACAAGAGTTCGCTATAGCACCATCTCACGGTCAGAGGAGACATTGACAAGGTTTTAGCGATGAATGAATTCGCACGCATGGCCATCACTTCCATCACCCACGTCGTCATGGGTGGCTGCAGATTCTAGCGTCCACGTCTCCGCTATTAGAGCAACTGATGCCCTATAACCTCGCCAGTCGGCTCGCATAATACAGACCAATATGGCATTTTTGCCTGTTTTGCGGTCCGAACATGTCCACTATATTTGACCCGGCCCGTAAAAAATATACAAGCGGCCGTTAAACCGCTCTTGGCCGCTATATCTACCGGACCACGCACGATTTAGGGTTTGTGATTCATTTTCTCCGTCGTCTCCCTTCTCCTTTGCCGCCTCCCTTTCTAACTCCATCGAGCGATTCCACCCAGCGGAGAATTTGTTTTTCCGGTGAGCGATGGCGGGATTCGCACACAGGCGTGGAGGCCATGGCCGTGGCGGGTTGGCGCCACGCAAGATCTTGCATGGCGGCGCGGTGGCCAGCAACTCCCTCCGCTCCCCCACCCCCTGGTCGAAGCTTGGCGGTCGGAGAAAGCGCTGCAGCGCGGCCGCCTCTTCTGAAGAGGCGGGCGATCAACTTGGGCCTACTTCGACCGGCTCCATGAGGAGCTCTACCCGCACACCGTGGCTTGCCGTAGGACAGATGCAGAGCTCCTTGTCGCAACGAGCGTCATCGAGGCCGAAGAAGCAGGGACCGCCGAGAGGCTGGCGGCGAAGGAGGAGCACGCCTTCGCCCACGCTTGCCCCCAGTCGGCGGAGGCGTTCTTCCTTGGCATCAAGCACTAAGCCGTCGTCGTTCCTGCGGCTAGATCTATGTTTATCTATGTATGTGATGAACTCCAGTGTGTTGTGTGATGAACTATGTAGCGGGAATTATGTTTTATCCAAGTTTTTAAGTTAGCTGTAAGCTTTTGCGAGATCTGTTCTTCTTGGAGGCATCACTTCCCGCAAAATTCTTGTGGAACCATGAAACGATTTTGTAGGATGGGATTATACGGCATCTGCTAGAGTTGCTCTTAACCAATCTGGATCCGGTTGGTTATCGCGTTGGTTTCTTGCTTTCTGAGTTACATCTTCCGAGGCAGATTGTATTGTTTACTCCCTTTGTCCTCAAATAAGGGTTCGTTTAGCATTCAAATTTTATCTAGAAAAAGTGTATTTTTATCCTTCTAGTGCATTTTAAAGTAGAAAAATATATTTCTCTCTCATCACACAAGAATCAAGACCAATAACATTCAACATATGGTCTTCTTATTTTTTTTACAAGCACTTAGGTCATTATCAATAACATTCAACATATGCTCTTCTTATTTTTTAGGTGCACTTAGCTCATTGGAAGTAGGGTAACTAAAGAGAAGAGGGATGGTTTGTTTGCATCTTCCCAATGAATTTTCTACTCCACTCCTTAATCTGTTATAAAAAAAATTGTATATGCACACTTATTTAAGGTCTTTGGGAATATGTAGTAGTACTCCCTGTGCCTTAAAATAAATGTCTCAAGTTTATTAGTACTTCCTCAGTCCCAAAATAAATAACTCAACTTTGTACTAAAGTAACTTATTTTAAAGGGCCATGTTGCGCGTCAGCCGATGGATAAGTTGAAAACAGGGCCATGCTACGCGTCAGCCGATGGATAAGTTGAAAACATCCGCCGCCTGGCTGGCCATTGGATGCGTGCGGGATGGCCGTGAGATCTACCCATCCACGTGTGTCATCTCCTTTGCAACAAGAGCGGTGTTGCAGAAACATTTGTAACATAAATCGTGTTGCAGAAACCTTTCAACAGACATGATGCTGCATAAATTTTTTTGCAACAAAGACCATGCTGCAGAAATGTCTGTAGAAATTTGTTACAGAAATATTTTTGTCTTCACTTTTATATAGGTGTTTCGAAAGAAAATTTTGCAACATCATTGATGTTACAAGAATCTTTCTTGCAACATGAAAGATGTTGCAAGAAATAAATCACGGTCCGCTGTTCGCCGTGGACTCCCGTCAAACAGGGGCGGGAAAGGAGCGACGCTGGACCTCCGACCAGGTTGGCTCGCCGTTATCCTCCTTCCCAGCGAGGTGGGTGCACCACGTGCGGCCGACGGTCATGATGGAAGTCGGTGGCCACGGCAGCAACCACACCCCCATCCTCCTCTCCAGTGAGGTGGGCGGCTGCCGGCAAGGGCATCAGCAGTGGTGACTTTTGGCGACAACTATCATGCAGCGATTGGTGTTGACGAGAAAGCAATGGAGATTTCTAGGGAGAAGACTCGTGGAGGAAAAATTCACCATCTCTATTGGGATAAGGTTGGGTGTGACAGCAATGATGGGTCTCCACTGGACACAAGTCGCGCAAATGAGGTGGCGGAAGAAGTCTCAGTTATCTATCGGTTGACGGTAAGTATTTCCCTATTTTAAAACGGAGGGAGTATAACTTTGTATTAAAGTTATAAAAATTAAGACACTTATTTTGGGATGGAGTACCATCCTATCGGCTAAAAAATAAGAATTCTTCAGGAGTGCACTTATGCGACCTGGTTATCCTCTTAGAGAATCAATACCATAGGGTAAGAAAGGAGATTCATGATACCAAATATCCAAATAGGGTCAACATTTTGGGACACTGAGATTCCAGGTAAAAACTGTAGCTGCACATTCAATTACACAACTAGTATATGCAACCCTCAGAAGGGTAAAAAAGAGAGAAGAAACCAGCCTTTATTTGGTCATTCACGGAGGCCTTTTTCTGTATAAACCCAGCCAATCCCTGCACTAACAGTATACTACTCGCTCAGCTATGTACACTCTCGCTTCCAAATGAAGCGTGGTAACATCTGGTTCTAGTTTCATCTGCCTTCACTCTGCCTGCTTTGACAAAGTAAAGGGAACTGAGACCTGACTGCTCCCAAAACATTTCATCCATTGGTGCTTCCAAAATTGTCTCAGCTTCAGTGGAGATGAAGGTCACATCACGACTACACTAGCACTCAAGAACACCAAGCGGATTATAACTACACCCAGCAGACCAACCAAGAACACCAAGAATCATCTCAACACTGGAGCATGCGCTCACCTGCAATTATGCCGTCAGACTTAGGTTTGAATATACACACTTGTAAAGAAACACTAATATATACAGGTCAGCCAAGGGAGTGTACCACATTCTCATCAGTTCCCTCAAAATGGAAAAGCAGCACACCCATTCCTCTTCTGTTATCTCTCTCTGCCTGAAAATTGCAACTTAGATGGTCAAACACAAAACAGTAGATATGGAGATGATTGCCAAATGCAATTACAAGGACCAAGGGATTAGTTAAAACTAATAAATTAAGAAAATGGCGTGTTGTACTTGATACCTAATTTGCACACAGAAAGAACTATCTAAAATTATTGAGGGAAATTCAGTCCACCTACCACACAAGAACATATGGTGATTCCGCAAGCTGTCAAAGCCGAAGTGACTTCAGCCATCATCCCTGTGCACCCCAAAAATTAATTGACATGGTTTTACTAATGTTTGCAATGAAAGCTCAATAACATAGATCCATAATAAATTGCCAAAAATAGATGCTGCAAGTTAATTGATGCTTCAACTAATTAATGTATCCATTCAAGGAAGCGTCTGTTTCAGGAGCATAAACAAACAGTTAGGCATGGGCACGAAATGGAGATGAACATAGTTGCAGTGAAACTTGGCATTACTCTCTGAAGGTACATTGTAGACACTAGTAATGCATTTTCAGTTTAGTAAAAAAGTTTGATGGTAAAGGGGTATTACCTTTTCGATCAACACACACTATGCAAAGCCATTGGATAGAGTTGCCTTCTGTATTGTGCCAAGAGGAAATTTTACCGCATTTCCAATTATCCAAACTAGCAAAAACTTCCTTATAGGCCGGGACGCCAGGGCGCATGAACTCAGTGGAGCTATCACCTCGAACTGTTGAACCATTAATTTTTATGCCTAGTTCCTTGACAGTTTTGTTGTGCTTCCCGTTAATCTTTGGCGTGTGAACGTTGTTAACTGGTAAAAAGCCATCGCTATTTTTATTCACAAAGGATAACTTGTTGGAACTTAATATCTTCTGCCAATTGAATTTATAGTCCTCATTTTGTGTGGTTGGAATTAACTGCTCACTGTCACTTTCATCTTCAAGATCAGCGACAAAGTTATTAACTGCATCCGCCGTTATTTCAGCAGCAGAAAGAGCAGCTTGCTCCCTTAAGAACTGAATATGCAAACGATTAGTTACTACAGCCATCTAATAATGTAAGAAATCAATGATGATTATACCTACTTTCATAATTTTGTGCCTAGCACTGCGGGTTTTGGCATGTTGCAGCCACTGCTGATGACGCTGGAATGCATATTTACTGGACAATTTCTGCAACAAGACAAAAGGGGGGAAATATGTGTATAAGTCGAGTTTACCCAGATACTCAAGAGATAACGTATGTGTGTCAATGTCAATACATACTGCCATGGAATCCTATTGCTGCAGTATAGATTTGTCTGTAGCAATTCAACAATTTGGTAGCTCAACTACAAGTGAAGAATATGAGACTACAATTTTTTTAGTTAGATGGTTATACAATTGAATTAATTTCAGAACCACAATTTATGAAATTTATATTTGGGGAACAAGATTAAAGGGGGGCTTAGCCTTCTGATTATGGCAATTTTTCATTACTAAGCCTATCTCAACCAAATATAAGACGAAGAATACACTACTAAATTTGTCAGAATAATATAACAGAAATAAATCATGCATCTGTGTGAGAAATACTAACATCGTAAGTTATTATCTCCACTACTTCAGCGTTCGCAAGTGCATGGATTGGTGAAACTAGATTACCATTCACCTGAAAAAAAGAGCATGAGCACCCTCATGATTAATTGTTAAATCATACTACTAATGTTTCCACAACTAACCTTTGCTGCTACCATTTTATTGCCGATTTCTGTATGAATCAGATATGCATAATCAATCACAGTGGCCCCTTTAGGCAGGTTTTTAATCTGAGAGTGAAAATATAGTTAGCAAAGTGCCAAACCCAAAGAAAAGCTATGCTCTCCAAGTTCAGTGACTACCTCGCCTTTAGGTGTAAACACAAAGACACGGCTTCCCAGAAGATCTCTGGTAATAGTATCCACAAATTCCCTAGAGCTCATGTTACCAACAAACTCTTCTTGCCATTCACGGATTGCATTTAGCCAACCAATCTATGGGAGATGACAAATAATTGGAGGATTTTTTTTAGTCAAGCGAGGTAAAAGAAATAATGTGAACTGCAATAAGCTTTAACAAACTACTGCAATTATACTAAGTAATAAAACATATACCCTCAGAGCAAAGCCTGTATTGTTAAGACAGATCACTTTCCCATCTAAATTTCTTCCACTAGATATTCCAGGATGAACAGGTCCTGAAACCACCCCTCTTCCACTGTAGTGTGCAGCAATGCCTCTTTCTGCTATCAGATCCATATCCTCTGTTCTTATCTGCAATACAGTTGGAGCATAATTTGTGTCTTAAAATCAATCTTATACTTTCTCTAGCTTAAATTGCTAAGAGTAGGCAACATTACCTGAACTTCCAAATGGAACATACTCTCATTAAGAAACGGTATCACTGTAGTATGTAGACTTTGATAGCCATTAGGCTTTGGAGTTGCAATATAATCTTTAACCTATCGGCATAGCTGAGTTTTAGAAAAATGATAGAAGCAGAGTAAGTCAAAACAACATTGAATAACAGAGGGCGCATAACTCACAGCTTGAGGTATGGGTGTCCATATGCCATGAACAAGACCAAGGACATGGTAGCAGATCTGAATTGTATCAAACATACTTGTGCATCAGCGATAAATTGACTGCATAAACAAGATAATACTTAGTATATAACATTACCTGTTGTGCGGTGCACAGTGGCCCAACACCATTGCAGGATTTTGGTTTTATGATGATCCGCAGCTGAACAATATAAAAACATGTTTTACTAAGACATTCATAAGATGATAAACTGAGCAGGAATAATCACCTATAAAGATATTCAGAACATCGCACCTGAGCAACCTGATTTACCTCGTTTAATGAACTCTTGGATTTGATAGCGGTTTTATAAATGCTGCAAGATGATCCAAACAATCAACAATCCACCAACAAAACAAATCTTACAGCCTATTTCAAACATGGAACCTCGTAATAATTACCTTCTAATAAGACTACACATTGTTTGATTTTTCGGTTGTAAAATGTAAATGAGAGGTCAGCTGAACAAAAGACTATGCAGCAGCAAAAACCAATTTCCTTAACTGTGCCAAATTGTGAACTGATGTTTTGCCAATAATGCGATACAGTGGCAAAACAAATTATTTTTCCTTTTTATAATAAACAAAGAAATTGTGTGGCGACTAGTATGCCCCTCGAAATTCGTTTTTTGAGAAGAAACAGGCCATATAGAACAATAAGCTAAGCACATCTATATCATATACAGAAATTGCATCACTAAGTAGACATAGAGACTGTGCAGTCTAAATGCCCATCTAATAAAATAAACTTATCATAACCAAGGTAAAGTCTAAAGACATCGCTCATTTTACTATGGAGTAGCATGTTTGTTCTACCTGTAAAGTTCTTTACACACTGAGCGCACTTCTGTTTCAACACTCACAAGATCAAGAAATTGATCCTCAGCAATTTTTTGCTTTAGGATTTTATTTGCCTGGAATTGAAAATCGCAGAAGTCAAGAAACATAATTCAACACTAAATGCAAAAACATGTTAGTGCGCAATATCAAAAGAGAGAACCTCTTCCAATTCTTGTTCATGGGCTTTGAAGATGTCATCAACTCTTTTCCTTAGTTCAGCGAAATCACCAGGATTCATGTACATGAAGGACAGATACTCTAACTCAGACTGCAATGTTAAGTGTTAGTCATCAAATGGAATAACCAAACTACTAAGATTGCACAGAGTTAAGAATCAGATGGCACTGTAAGATGCTTCCTTGAGATAACATAAACATTATTCGCATTGCATGGATCTACAGAGTATGACACATACAAAAAAAACGCATAAGGGCGCATTTTTTAACACTGTAATATACCATGTATAAACATCTGCTTTATATATAAGATAAGGGAACATATTTCTTTGGCCCCTTGACTTTGGCAGTAGGTCAATTGAAGTCCCCCAAAGCCACCATCACAGGGAACAAATGTTCTGGTTTAAAAAAACCAAGGAGCTGGATGCTTGGGTTTGTAACTGAACTTGAAGGTCAACTGAGAGTCCCCCAATACATTTGTATAATCAAGTTTTCGGTGAAATAAGCAAAATCTAACATTTCAACAGAGGTAAAAGCAAACATTGAAAAGTAGCAAAGTAGAATGTACTGTTCAAAAACAACATATCAGTAACATAAAAGAAGTATCACCGTAATGAAATTAGTTGGACCATGCACAACAATAATGGCTATCATTTAAGGCGATTTCATCAAAAGTACCTTTATTTGATACATTCCGAGAAGTTTTGCTAGGGGTGCAAAAACCTGCAGTGTCTCCATGGCGATGGCATACTGGAAAAAGCAGTGCTTACAATAAGATGGCACTGAGTTACAGCGAGATCTTATACCAATGAAAATAAGAACATACCTGCTTGTGCTGAGGCATATGTGTAAGAGTACGCATGTTATGCAACCTGTCTGCCAGTTTCACAATGATTACACGAACCTGCAGAAAATTATTATTTCATTTTATTGGGAAACTAGACTTCAAAATGCTGCCGCTGAAACATTCTATATGGGATAAATACCTCTTCTGTCATTGCAAGAAACATCTGTCTTAAGTCTTCAGCTTTGACATCTTGTTTTGAACTACCCTCATTTTTGCATTGAAGTTTCCCTAGCTTAGACACCTGTATTTGTGATTAAATAGGTTTATGATTGCAGTGAAACTATATCAAGATAATATAAGTTTACAGTTAGTAGTACAATAGAAAATGTGAACAGGTGAGATGAAAAGTATACCTTTGTTTCCCCTTCAACAATACGACTTACTGTTGCCCCAAACTCATTTTGGATTGTTTCGAAAGTAACCATGTCAGTATCTTCAACAGTGTCATGCAATAAACCAGCAGCGATTGATTCCCAGTCAAGTTCCTAGTTATGTCCATAGAGTAGAGCACAGCCTGACTTCATTATGTTCATACTAGGATACTTGAGAAAAATATGCCATTACAGGTTCAATGATATACTACTACTCACGTGCTCCCCAAGAATACGAGCAACTTCAACAGGATGAATGATGAAAGGTTCCCCACTCCGGCGTTTCTGCCCATTATGTGCTTCATATGCTAACTGCATTAGACAATAAACTATCATGACACGGATTCTTGATGCATTCTCGGAGGAATCAGCCAGTCTAGAATATTATTCAGAAGCACATGGAAGAGCAATATCAAATGTATTACCTTTAAAGCGTCATGTACGAAGTTCAACTCTTCAGGTTGAAGGTATGAGATAGCTGGTCTGAGACTCTGTTATGTCACAGCATTAATAGTTAACATGCAATTAAAAAATTCAACCTTGGCTCGAACAAAAACAAATATTAGTTGCATTTCAGGAGTGATCCTTGAACATTAAATATGCCAAACCAAGAATAACAACAACCGTGCTACCAAGTCAGTGTTTACCTTGGATGTTTTCACATTTTCTAAAAATATGAAGAAAAATGTCGCTTATTTTTTTCATTATTGTAATGTAAAATGTATCGACAAGATTAAGGAAGTGCATGTGGTGTTACAGTAGTAAGGCACCAAAAGGCTATTTGATTTTATTGTATATGGTCGGAGCCTAGTAGGACTGCTTAGGGAGCTGGAACATAGGGTCTGTGACAGCTAAGTTACGGGAGCTAGTTGACACAACGGTGAAGAGAGGTATTGATATCCTATGTGTCCAAGAAAACAAATGGAGGGGACAGAAGGCAAAGGAAGCGGAGGATACCGGCTTCAAGTTGTGGTACACGGGACAGCTACCAACAGAAATGAAGTAGGCATCTTGATTAACAAGAGCCTCAAGTATGGACTGGTAGACGTCAAGAGGCAAGGGGACCAAATTATCCTGGTCAAGCTGGTAGTCGGGGACTTAGTTCTCAATGTTACCAGCACGTATGCCTCGTAGGTAGGCCACAGTGAGAGCACCAAGAGGGAGTTCTGGGAAGGCCTGGAGGACATGGTTAGTAGTGTACTTATTGGCGAGAAGCTCTTCATAGGAGACCTCAATGGCCACATAGGTACATCTAACACAGGTTTTGAAGGGGTGCATGGGCGCTTTGGCTATGGCATCAGGAATCAAGAAGGAGAAGATGTCTTAAGCTTCGCTCTAGCCTACGACATGATCGTAGCTAACACCCTCTTTGAAAAGAGAGAATCCCATCTAGTGACTTCTAGTAGTGGCCAACACTCAAGCCAGATTGATTTCGTCCTCTCGGGAAGAGAAGACAGGGGTGCTTGCCTAGATTGTAAGGTGATACCAGGAGAGAGTGGTGTCCCTCAACATAAGCTTGTGGTGGCTGACTACCGCTTTTGGATTCGTGTCCAGCGGGATAAGCGCGCCAAAGTCGCTAGAATGAAGTGGTGGAAGCTCAAGGGGGAGGCAGCCCAGGCTTTCAAGGAGAGGGTTATCAAGGAGTGCCCTTGGGAGGAAGGAGGTGATGCAAACAATATGTGGATGAAGATGGCAACTTGCATTCATAAGGTGGCTTCGAGGAGTTTGGTGTGACCAGGAGAAGTAGAAGCTAAAGATACATGGTGATGGAACAACAATGTCCAAAAGGCTATTAAGGAGAAGAAAGATTGTTTCAGACACCTACACCTACACCTAGATAGGAGTGTAGACAACATAGAGAAGTACAAAGTGGCAAAGAAGGCTGCAAAGCAAGTTGTGGGGAAGCAAGGAGTCAGGCATTTGAGGACCTCTACCATCGCTTAGACACGAATGAAGGCAAAAGGGACATCTATAAGGTGGCCAAGATTAGAGAGAGGAAGACAAGGGATGTCAATCAAGTCAAATGCATCAAGATCAGATCCTGGTGAAGGACGAGGAGATCAAGCATAGATGGTGTTAGTACTTCAACAAGTTGCTCAATGGAGAGAATGAGAGCTCTACCACTGAGCTGGACGACTCCTTTGATGATACCAGCAAGCGTTTTGTGCGTCGAATCCAGGAGTCTAAGATCAGGGAGGCTTTAAAGGAGGCAAGGTGATGGGCCCTGATTGTATCCCCATTCATGTGTGGAGAGGCCTCGGAGACATAACGATAGGATGGCCAACTAAGCTTTTCAACATCATTTTTCAAGTAAACAAGATGCCAGAAGAATGGATACGAAGTATATTAGTACCAATCTTCAAGAACAATGGAGAAGTTGTACTAATTACCATGGAATTAAGCTGACGAGCCAAACAATGAAGCTACGAGATAAGAGTCATTGAGCACCGCTTAAGAGGAATGACAAGCGTGACCAAAAATCAGTTTGGTTTCATGCCTTGGAGGTCAACCATGGAAGCCATTTTCTTGGTACGACAACTTATGGAGATAAAAGGAGAAAAAGAAGGACCTACATATGGTGTTCATTGACTTAGAGAAGGCCTACAATAAGATACCGCGGAATGTCATGAGGTGGGCCCTGGAGAAACACAAAGTCCCAACAAAGTACATTACCCTCATCAAGGACATGTATGATAATGTTGTGACAAGTGTTCAAACAAGTGATGGCGACAGTGATGAGTGATGACTTCCCGATTAAAATAGGACCGCACCAAGGGTCAGCTTTGAGCCCTTATCATTTTGCCTTGGTGATGGATGAGGTCACAAGGGATATATAAGGAGATATCCCATGGTGTATGCTCTTTCAGGATGATGTGGCGCTAGTCAATGATATTCAAACAAGGGTTAATAGAAAGTTAGAGCTATGGAGACAAACTTTAGAATCGAAAGGTTTTAAGCTTAGTAGAACTAGCTGAGTAAATGAGGTTCGGTTTCGGTACTACTAGGCACAAGGAGAAGGATAGCTTTGATGGGCAGGTGGTACCTCAGAAAGAGACCTTTCGATATTTGGGGTCAATGTTGCAGAAGGATGGCGATATCGATGAAGATGTGAGCATCGAATCAAAGCCGAATGGATGAAGTGGCGCCAAACTTCTGGCGTTCTCTATAACAAGAGAGTGCCACAAAAGCTAAAAGGCAGGTTCTATAGGAAGGCAATTCGACCCTCAATGTTGTATGGCGCTAAGTGTTGGCCGACTAAAAGGCGACATGTTCAACAGTTGGGTGTAGCGGAAATGCGCATGTTAAGACGGATGTGTGGCCACACAAGGAAGAATCGGGTCCGGAATGATGATATACATGATAGAGTTGGGGTAGCACTGATTAAAGCGAAACTTGTCAAACATTGTCCGAAATGGTTTGGGCGTACACAGGGCAGGCTCCTAAAGTTCCGATGCATGGCGGACAGTTAAAGCGTGCTGATAATGTCAAGAGAGGTCAGGGTAGACCAAACTTAACATGGGAGGAGTCCGTAAAGAGAGATCTGAAGGAGTGGAATATCACCAAAGAACTAGCCATGGATAGGGTGCATGGAAGTTAGCTATCCACGTGCCAGAGCCATGAGTTGGTTTCGAGATCTTATGGGTTTCAGCTCTAGCCTACCCCAACTTGTTTGGGACTAAAGGCTTTGTTGTTGCTGCTGTTGTATAGGCTTGGATACTTGCAAAACAACAAGAGAAATGACAACAAACATTATATTCATTAACATACTATCATGAAATGGTCATAAAGCTAGTGAGCAAATAAAATGTTGATAGAGCAAAGCAATTAATCATAATCTTAAGCTGGTTTTAGAATAAGAGGCATGTGAACATGACTAGTACAAACTAAATATACACCAAAAATGAGCAAAGAGTGTTGAGCTTTTTGGTTTGTTGGCACACCTCCCACAACGTTTCTGGAGAAACAAGGTCAAACGGTCCTGACGAATAGCAGGAAACCTTCCATGTTGATTTCACAGGAGTTGACCAATATCTGATTTTTTTTCCCGATGAAACAAAACTAGCTGATGAACCATGGCCCAACTTTCCTTTGTTGATGTCTTCTGCCCAGGTGATGTGCAGTAACTGGAAATAAAAGGCAATAACTATTAAGGAAGAATCATTATAATATTTCAAATGCAACCAATGCGCACAGTGACCAACTATCGGTATGAGAAGTCACTCGCAAAATTAACTATTTCAGTATTAGTATCAGCACCATTGTATGTCAGCCAGTCTCTAGATACTTTGTCTATAGTTTATGGTAGCTAAGAAGTAAGAACATGCTCTTCTGGATAGACATGTGCCTTAGATTTTGCTGTTGTTGGGTGATCTCGATGTATGAACCTTTCCACTCGTTCAGATTATCTTGAATTAACTCTTTCACTGCGGTCTAAATGAAACAAGAGATTAGCCCGATTTCTCTAAGGAATAACAATTCCTCCGTCTGCTACCAATTTGTTTCTCACTTTAGAATATGCGCAATCAAACTTCTAAAATTCCACACCTAAAATACACAAAAGTACTCAGTCTGACAACACAAAAGCTAATTAGTATATTTCAAGCAAATTTAGTTCCATAATGTTATCATATACACACCATGAATATGTTATGTTAAAGTCAGTACTCAGTAGTCAATAGATGAAACCCTGGCGTGTGTCAATTTCTGAAAAGATGTCCACTTGCAATAGAATGGACACTCTTATCTTGTGAACAAGATGGGAGAGCTAAGAAAATAACAGTGGGGCGGCAGGCATTAAGCCTGTATGAGTACATACAATCTGTATGCCAATGTTGGACAATCCAAAGGGCATAGTGCATACAAGAGATTACAGGTTGTGAAATTGACAAGGTGATTACAGAACACATATTTCCATAACACAAGTCATTTTGAATACATTTAGCAGCAATTGATCCTAAATGAGTTTGCTGATGGAAACTATACGGATGTACATGATAATGGAACACGTAAGGAAATAACCTGTCATACAAATGGGGATTTAATTTTTTCCCTTGAGACAAGGTACTTCACAATGGCCCTTGACCCAAAGGCTAGAGGTATCAACCTTGGTTTTGATATTTCGGATCAGTAATTTCACTAATTCCACCAAAATGAGATAAAACACTAATATCCATTGTCACTCGGTTATTAAAAACCTAAAGTAGCAGAAATACCAAATTATTATCAACAGCATAGCTATACAGCAGAATCTCTAACGGGTAGGAGCAACCCACCGTGTTGTTGTTACTCTGCCGTGGGCGACCTCGCCGCCTCCCGCCGCCTACGGCTTCAGCGTGGCTACAGGAGGAGCACTGCGTGGTGCTGGCAAGCGCGCCGGTGAGGGCGCGTGGAGCGTTCCAGGCGCAGGAGAGCACGCTGCATTCGTAGGGCCTCCCAGCTCCGCCGCCCCCCTTCCACAAGGCCCTGCACGAGCTCGCGAACTCCAGCGACGACGCTGCACGACAGGAACAAAACAAAAACAAAAAATCAGGCTCCGAAAGCAGAATTCTCCCCTCAAAAACCTAAGGCGAGGCAACGGGAGAGGCTTAACCGAATTGCAGGTTTAACGAGGAGTCGGGGCCTACCAGACAGAGCGGCCGTCGGGGGTTGCATGGCGCGGCGGCGGCCAGTCTCATCGGCGGCGCCGCGGGCGGCGAAAGGGGGCCCTCTTCGTGGACCCGGGCTCCGGCAGGGCGCGAATTGGGCGAAACTCGGCGAGCGGTGGAGAGCGAGAGGGGGTTTGCCGATGGGGAGGAGGAGGAGGGAGGAGGCGAGACGGGGAAGAAGAAGGGATAACAGGGGACGGAGGCCACACAAATGGCCGCGGCCGTGGTGAAGTAAAATAGGGCTGGGTTGGAGGCTGGAGCTTTACCTCTGCCAGTCTCAGATTCTACTTTCAATTTCCCTATGATTTCTTTTCTATTTTGTTCTTGGGGTTTTTTGATGATTTTTTCTGGTTTCGCGGCAGGAATGGCGTGGATCACTGGATCGTAATGCTTCCCTCTCCACTAGTAAGTGCTCGTGGCCTCGACTTTCCGCTCCTCTTGGCATAAAAAGGTGATTCTGGTTGTGCGCAAGGAATTCATCGGAGTTGTCTTTCGTGCGTGTTATAGTCGTGAACATTGATGGTGGGCAGAGTGATGAAGAGCGTGTAGTGCACGTCTAGCTCGTGAGTGTTGTGGTATTTATGCGTGCATATATGTTATTTTTATTTGTCTCGACTTCTTCTACTCTCTTTGTTCCCAAATATAAGTCTTTTTAGAGATTCCAACAAGTGACTACATATGAAGTAAAATGAGCGAATCTATACTCTAAAATATGTCGACATACATTCGTATGTTGTAGTCTATTTAAAATGTCTAAAGAGATTTATATTTAGGAACGGAGGGGGTAACATGTAGAGATATGTCGGTAAAAAGGTATGGCGAAATATTTGGGATGGTGATCCATGTGACAATTGTTTGTATTCGTATGCATTTTGGGAGAAAGGATTTGCAGCACGGGGCGAGGAACGCGGACTATGGACTATCTGATTGCCTCGCGATTCGGAAACTGGATTGGTTTTTGCATGTGCTTTAAACCTTAATTATTTTATTAGATGGGGTCCATACATGACAACTTTTTTATAGTGTTTGGCGGCTTCACCCATCCCACCTCGCATGTTTTTTTAGGAAAACTATAAAAACTTGATAAAACAAATGATAAGTTTAACAAATTTCAAAATACTAAAAATTAAAGCATGCACCCTAAACCCTGAAACCTTATAAAAGGACATTGGTAAAACTTGATGAAACTTGATAAAAACCTTAATAGTTGACTATTAATAGTTGATATCTAGTGAAGTGTTTGAAAACGTATTCAAAAGTGGTATTCTTTTAAAGCCCTCGTCACAAAGAATACGAAGATGCAAACGCACAAAATAACTTTTGGTTCAAAAGATATAATAGATTCATATTTGAAAGTTAAAAGAAGAAAGCATGAGTCGTGAGATGTGTGGAGCTGTCACAAGCTATGAAAAGATGCCATGCATGAACCTATGTACATCAGATCTATCTATATTTATACCTATTAATAAAGGGGTTATTGTTTTTTACCACCGTAATTTCGTCCGTTTTTCGTCTGTCCGTCGTCTGTCCACTTCGCCCGTATTATTTTCTATATCCGAGGTGGTACTAATCTTACGCCTCGTTTCCTATGTTTGGTCATCGGCCGGGCCGTGCGTTCCTCCACATGTCTCCGTCGCTTCCTTCTTTTATGTACGTCTCTCTCCTTTAGGACGCAGACTCTCGGTTAGAGTCCAACTGTACGTCGCCTCACCTCTCCCTCTTATTCCTCCCATAAATATTGGTTGGATCCCATGGAGGCAAAAGAGTTGTAGACAGAGCTACTGGACGAGAATAACGCCCAGATCTGCCTCTAGGATCCGAACATTGCCGCCACCAAAAATCCCACAAAGGACGGCAATGAGATCTCCCTCGCTTTCTCCTCCATCTAATGGTTCGCACACGTTCCACAGTGGGCTCGTGGCCTCACCGGTGGCGGCCTTCTGACAATGGAGGCGGGCAGCGCCGGCTTGGCTGAGGTAGAGCGCTGGCTCGCGTTTCGCTTCGAAGCCATCAACGCAAGCGCCGCACACTGCAGGCCGCGCTGAACTGGGCTGACTCGCTCTGCCGCCGCGAGCTTTCCATATCGCGATCTCGAGCAGCTCGACTTCCTTGCTGCCGCGGGCTCCGGTGACGAGTCTAGGACGCCGCAAGCATCACCGAGAGCCTGAGGACTCTCTATGCCAGGATGGACTCTGCGACATACTTCAGATTCGTTGCTGCATGGCACAAGAGGCAGACGCCGCCGACGCTCAGTTGTTGCATGGATTTGGCTAAGTCCATCATGAACGCAATCGCCGACGTGTTTCTGATGGACCGATAGGAGGTGAAGAACCCGCGGACTTGACCTGGGCATGTATGCTCATCCTAGAGGTAGCCGTGCAGGCGCTTGACGGCCTGGACCCAGAGATCGGGGCGACACGACCCTTGCCGCGGGGCACGGCGAGAGAGTTGAAGGAGGCGGTGGAGCTGAAGGGTGCAGATGCAGCCAAGCCCACTCGCGTGCTCCCCTACAAAACGTAGGGCGATCTCCCTCATGCGATCTCTAGCCACTACTCAAAGAAAATCAGCGACCTACTCGCCAACCTAGCCAAGGTCACTGCTTCGTTGCTTCCTCGCCATGGTTTTGTACTTTTGTTGCTTGTGCTACTCAACGCCGATGGGGATGACGGGTTGTTCGTGCGAAAGCTGTGAGCCTCTCTACCGTGCCGGGGTACCTCTTACTCTGTGCCCATTCGTCACCATTATGTACGTCCTCGCTCGGTTCATAGTTCATGGTTATGGGGACTTGCACATGCAAGTGTACATGCATGTCGGCACAACTCAAAATTAGTGGTTGGATTGCATAGAGGAAAATTTTGCACATATTGTCTGGCGGTCCACACATCGATCACTAGCAAACTAAAAAGACAACATATACCCATTTGAACAGAAAGTTAAGCACTTTGATTGGACTTAACATTCACATTATCTTTAAACAATAAATTTATTTACATCTTATACCCATGTAATATGCAGGTAAGCCCCTACCGCCGGAAGGCCCACTCATTACCATGCGCAGATGACTATCTTGGCAGGGCCAGCGGCGGATAATAACGGTAGAACGTTGATGCAGAAATGTGATACATAACCGATGTTGATGATGAAGCCCCTACACCAGAACACGTAGTTGCAGATGATCTCCGACCGCTTCACGGTGTGGGATCGCCTAAAGTCAAAACGCATTCCCCTTGAGACTTTCGCAAAAAAAGTGTGTTTTCTCTAGAGGGCACTCTCTGAATTACGTGTGATATTGAGATATTTCTTTTAGGTTGGGACGAAAACATGATCGAGGTGATGTTCATTGAAAACCCAATGCTCATCGTGCAGCTGAGGACGCTAGGAGAAAGCTTGGCATGCTGATGTTTAGGACAGGGAAGAGGGAGCTTGACCCCAAGAATGTGCACAAGAATGTCGTGCGAAAGGAGGTCTTAGATGCTACTACGGGAAAAACAAATGAAGCCGTCTATGAAACATACACGGCAAAGGCCATTTTAACCACGTCGAATTGTAAGCCGAGTGTTACACTCAGCATAGTGTACATGGCTTAGAATGTTTCGGCTTATGGGCTATAAGCTGAGTGTCAATTAGAATGTTTCGGCTTAGGGGCTATAAGCTGAGTGTCAATTGAAATGGTGAGTGCATATGTGTACAATGACGATTGTGCAACTAAAATTCTCTTGCAAGCAGTCAATCCTACATCTAATGTGATGCTAAATGAACTAATTTTCAACTATATTTTAGCTCAAAAAATATATCTTTGGTCTACAAATTTGAAAACTAAATGAGTTTTTTTGTCGTGATTAGGTATTTCACACAAGGATGCTTCAATAGAAAGTTCTTATCATTTGATTTCATGATTCACGTTAGAGATTTGGTTTTCGGTGATGAGCGTATGCAAGTTGAATAGCAAGATGTACTTAAGAAGCATTGAAATAACAGAAAAAATGTGGTACTTGATTGTAAGTGATCATAGATTTTTTTAAAGAGTGCCAGCTCCGTAGAGAAGCACATGTGTTCCGTAAGTTGTGGACAGAGCGGTGGGGTGACCTTGACGGCAAACGCCAGCAGCACATAAGTGCCATGGAGTGAAGTTTGTGAGGATGCAGCGATTGTTGCTAGTTTATCGCAGTTCCGATGGATGACATCTTGCTTTGTGTTTCTTTCGCTAATCTATTTCTTTTCCCTTGGGGTCGCAAATGGTGTTCTAGACTCTTGATTGAGTTATTCTATATTGTTGATTTGATTTGTAAAACTGATGGCAGATTGGTACAATTTGGTTGGATAATTTCGAGGACTATAAATTTTGTGCCTTTTAGTTGTTCGTCCATTACAATGCACGGGCACTTTTGCTAGTAAGGACTAATCACGTAAACGAGTTTATGAATCGTGCACTATTAGGAAATACATTATAGGTAGATGCTTAACGGTAGCGATGGGTAAGTGCCCCACACTGTTGTTAAGTAGCAGTAGCGAGGGCATGCACCCCGCGCTACACGTACAAGGTAGTAGTAGTGCAGGTTAGCACAAGCCGCGCTACTGCTAAAGGGGGCCCCAAGGTGCACCAGGAGCCCTAATAGTAGCGTTGGCTCTAGCCGGTGGCCCCCATTTAGCAGTAGCGCTGGTTATAAGGCCCTAAAGCCAAAGCTTTAAGCCCTAAACCCTAAAACCCTAAAAAAAGACCTTCATAGAACTTGATGAAACTTGATAAGAACTTAATATATGACTATTAATAGTTGATATCTGGTGAAGTTTTTAAAAACGTATTCAAAAGTGGTATTCTTTCACAGCCCTCGATGCAAAGAATACAAATATGCAAACACACAAAATAGACTTTTGGATCAAAAGATATAATGGATTCATATTTGAAAGTTAAAAGAAAAAAGCATGAGAGGTGAGATGTGTGGAGCTGCCAAAAGTTATGAAAAGATGCCATGCATGAACCCATGTACATCAGATAAGGACTAATTACATAAACGAGTTTATGAATTGTGAAGCACTCATATGGGCACCAAGTTGTGTGCTCCCACACCTAGGTGCTCATGCGAATTTCTCGTATTGGGAGCAAAGACCGCCGATGGGCAATGGCCGGTGTCCACATTTGAATGTAACCTTTTTGTGTAGTACATTACAATGTGCGCACACGTCTACCATGTGTTACGGGTTTGATCTAGATCTTGGGAGGGAGAAGGTAGTTGGCAAAGATAAAGGGGAAGGATAGGGTGCCGAGGAAGGAGGAGATTAGCTTCTCTCTTCCGAATCGTCCGTGTACAATAATTCTTGATGCCTCACATGAGTCACGGCTCCTCTCTTAACTCACTCACAGTCGGCACACGGGCCAACCATGATACACCACACACGGCTGAGTCCCAGCTGTCGGCAACTCTCTCCGTCCTAGCTGCTCGCTCTCTCTGTCGGATGGGCCAACCTTCTCCTAGTCCTTGTCATTGCCATGGGCCGCCTTGTCAGTCATGACATTTTGCCCTCCTTGAGGACCGCCTTGCCCCCAAGGCGGTGTTGGTGGAAACTGTCGTTACATCTTGTCAGGGTCCTCCCATGTCGACAAGGCCGGACCTGAAATTTTGGGGGCCCGAGGCAAAACTAAAACTCGGGGCCTTAATCTAAACACTATACAATAGTGAATATGTATATATGAAATGTAACCAATAAACACTTAGATACATCTAAATGATGTATTCATATCAATTATTTATACATATTACCTTCAAAAAAATTCTTGTAACATTCCTCGATATAAATTCACTTATGATTAACGTTAGACTCATTCAAAAAATTCTTCACTATGCACAACGTTGCCAAATCATTCAACCTCTCTTGAGTCATTACTGAAATCAAATACTTAATAATTCAACTTAGAAAAGCTTCTTCCAGCTGATGCCATAGTCATATGCGCAGTAAATAAGATGTGATAAGCAATGGAAACATTAGGATAATAATCATACTCTACCACAAGCTCAAAAATCTTCATATCAGACATTACGCCATCCAACAAAGTGAATTTTATAACCTTTAATTGCAAAATAAAATCATATACCTCAACATCAGATGAACCATCGAGAGACGAAGTTTATGCAAATTTTGTGCAACATTGAAGTTCATTATCATTTAATGGCTTCAGTGTGCCCGCTCTCAGTAAAAATCTGAATATATCTTCAAACGCCATGAGTGTCAGCAATTCATCATAATGGTTCATCAATGCACTAGTATACTCCTGATATTTTTTTGGGGGCAATAGCTCCTCTCTGTGATTCTACCAAAAAGACCTCGGGTTGTTTCCTTTTTCTTTTATAGCTACCAAATGACTTTTTGGACAACATGATAACACAATGCTGAAAATACAAAAATTGTATCAAAGGCTGCATAGTGTTAATGGAAGGTAAATTACTTAATTAGCAAATAGCCACATCTAAAGGATTAGCGAATGATTATTTGATATACCTAATATCATGAATTAGTCGAGATCTCGTTGGCGTTGAAACTCGGCGATGACGTGATGTACGTTTATGCTCGGTGCGCGAAGAATGGAGACCGGAGGCGCTCGATGATGTTGTGCGTGCTTCATCGCTGCGCCTATGCTTCCGCCTGAGATGGGAATCAGGATTTCTCGACCAGGGGGGAAGAGAGTCTGTAATTAGGGATCTCATGAGCGTTTTTTATGGGAATGTCTCGCGATCAAAGGAAAACTACATTTTTAGGCAAATCAAAGGAAACTACGTGAGATATTCCGATCGCTAACGCTAACTGCGTGCATACGTTGGGCCTTTTCTTTCTTAGAAAAGCGTACGGTGGGTTACTTTTTCTTCGGGAGAAGGTAAAAGGCCTTATGGGCCACTTACCTATTTACAACATGCATACCCTGGCAGGGGGCCCCTGGATTTTGGGGGCCTGGGGCGGGCGCCCCCCTGTCGACGGAGATGGAGGAAGATCTCCCCACCAAACCAGCATATTGAGCTAAAGGGTTCCTTCCGACGTACCAGTTAACGGTCCAGAACGCGCCGGGGTGTGTGCACTGCCTGCAAAATGGTGTTAGAGGGTGGCCATTCGGCACTTATTGTTGCGGAACGTAGTAATTCAAAAAATTTCTTACGATCAAGCAAGATCTAACTAGGAGATGCATATCAATGAGAGGGAGAGTGTGTCCATGTACCCTCGTAGACCGAAAGCGGAAGCGTTTAGTAACGCGGTTGATGTAGTCAAACGTCTTCACGATCCAACCGATCCAAGCACCGAACATACGGCACCTCCGTGTTCAGCACATGTTCAGCATGATGACGTTCCTCGAGCTCTTGATCCAGTTGAGGACGAGGGAGAGTTCCGTTAGCACGACGGCGTTGCGACGGTGATGATGAAGTTACCGGCGCAGGGCTTCACCTAAGCACTACGACGATATGACCGAGGTGTTGAACTATGGAGGGGGCACCGCACACGGCTAAGAGATTGTCTATTGTGCTTTGGGGTGCCCCCTTGCTCACATATATAAAGGAGGGGGGAGGAGGAGGCTGGCCAGGGAGGGACGCGCCATGGGGGAGAGTCCTACTTGGACTCCTAGTCTAAGTAGGATCCGCCCCCCCCCTTTCCTATTCCAAGAAGGGGAAAGAGGGAAGGAGAGGGAGAGGGAAAGGAAGGGGGGCGCGCCCCCTCCCCCTAGTCCAATTCGGACTGCCCTTGGGGGGAGGGGTGCCACCTTGTGGCCTTCCCTCTCCTACTCCCTTATGGCCCATAACTTCCCCGGGGGGTTCCGGTAACCCCTCGGTTCCCCGATAAATATCCGAAACGCCCTGAAACCTTTCCGGTGTCCAAATACCTTCGTCCAATATATCAATCTTTACCTCTCGACCATTTCGAGACTCCTCATCATGTCCGCGATCTCATCCGGGACTCCGAACAAACTTCAGTCATCAAATCACATAACTCATAATACAAACCATCATCGAACGTTAAGCGTGTGGACCCTACGGGTTCGAGAACTATGTAGACATGACCGAGACACATCTTTGGTCAATAACCAATAGCGGAACCTGGATGCTCATATTGGCTCCTACATATTCTACGAAATCTTTATCGGTCAAACCGCATAACAACATACGTCATTGCCTTTGCCATCGGTATGTTACTTGCCCGAGATTTGATCGTTGGTATCACCATACCTAGTTCAATCTCGTTATCGGCAAGTCTCTTTACTCATTCCGTAATGCATCATCCCGTAACTAACTCATTATTCACATTACTTGCAAGGCTTATAGTGATTTGCATTACCGAGAGGGCGTAGAGATACCTCTCCGATACACGGAGTGACAAATCCTAATCTTGATCTATGCCAACTCAACAAACACCATCAGAGACACCTGTAGAGCATCTTTATAATCACCCAGTTACATTGTGACGTTTGATAGCACACTAAGTGTTCCTCCGATATTCGGGAGTTGCATAATCTCATAGTCAGAGGAATATGTATAAGTCATGAAGAAAGCAATAGCAATAAAACTAAACGATCATAATGCTAAGCTAATGGATGGGTCTTGTCCATCACATCATTCTCTAATGATGTGATCCCGTTCATCAAATGACAACACATGTCCATGGTCAGAAAACTTAACCATCTTTGATTAACGAGCTAGTCAAGTAGAGGCATACTAGGGACACTTTGTTTGTCTATGTATTCACACATGTACTAAGTTTCCGGTTAATACAATTCTAGCATCAATAATAAAAATTTATCATAATATAAGGAAATATAAATAACAACTTTATTATTGCCTCTAGGGCATATTTCCATCAGTCTCCCACTTGCACTAGAGTCAATAATCTAGATTACATAGTAATGATTCTAACACCCATGGAGTTTTGGTGCTGATCATGTTTTGCTCGTGAGAGAGGCTTAGTCAATGGGTCTGCAACATTCAGATCTATATGTATTTGCAAATCTCTATGTCTCCCTCCTTGACTTGATCACGGATGGAATTGAAGTGTCTCTTGATGTGTTTGGTTCTCTTGTGAAATCTGGATTCCTTCGCCAAGGCAATTGCTCCAGCATTGTCACAAAAGATTTTCATTGGACCTGATGCACTAGGTATTACACCTAGATTGGATATGAACTCCTTCATCCAGACTCCTTCATTTGCTGTTTTCGAAGCATCTATGTACTCTGCTTCACACGTAGATCCCGCCATGACGCTCTGCTTGGAACTGCACCAACTGACAGCTCCACCATTCAATATAAATACGTATCCGGTTTGTGACTTAGAGTCATTTGGGTCAGTGTCAAAGCTCGCATCGACGTAACCATTTACGGCAAGCTCTTTGTCACCTCCATAAATGAGAAACATATCCTTAGTCCTTTTCAGGTATTTCAGGATGTTCTTGACCGCTGTCCAGTGATCCACTCTTGGATTACTTTGGTACCTCCCTGCTAAACTTATAGCAAGGCACACATCAAGTCTAGTACACAGCATTGCATACATGATAGAACCTATGGCTAAGGCATATAGAATGACTTTCATTTTCTCTCTATCTTTTGTAGTGGTCGGGCATTGAGTCTGACTCAACTTCACACCTTGTAACACAAGCAAGAACCCTTTCTTTGACTGATCCATTTTGAACTTCTTTAAAACTTTATCAAGGTATGTCTTTTGTTGAAGTCCAATTAAGTGTCTTGATCTATCTCTATAGACCTTGATGCTTAATATATAAGCAGCTTCACCGAGGTCTTTCATTGAAAAATTCTTATTCAAGTATCCTTTTATGCTATCCAGAAATTCTATATTATTTCCAATCAACAATATGTCATCCACATATAATATTTGAAATGCTACATAGCTCCCACTCACTTTCTTGTAAATACATGCTTCTTCAAAAGTCTGTATAAAACCATATGCTTTGATCAAATTATCAAAGCGTATATTCCAGCTCTGAGAGGCATGCACCGGTCCATAAATGGATCGATGGAGCTTGCACACTTTGTTAGCACCTTTTGGATTGACAAAACCTTCTGGTTGCATCATATACAACTCTTCTTTAAGATATCCATTAAGGAATGCAGTTTTGACATCCATTTGCCAAATATCCTGTTCATAAAATGCGGCAATTGCTAACATGATTCGGACAGACTTAAGCATCGCTACGGGTGAGAAGGTCTCATCGTAGTCAACTCCTTGAACTTGTCAAAAACCTTTCGCGACAAGTCGAGCTTTGTAGACAGTAACATTACTGTCAGCGTCAGTCTTCTTCTTAAAGATCCATTTATTCTCTATTGCTTGCCGATCATCGGGCAAGTCAACCAAAGTCCATACTTTGTTCTCATACATGGATCCCATCTCAGATTTCATGGCCTCAAGCCATTTCACGGAATCTTGGCTCATCATCGCTTCCTCATAGTTCGTAGGTTCGCCATGGTCAAGTAACATGACTTCCAGAACTGGATTACCGTACCACTCTGGTGCGGATCGTACTCTGGTTGACCTACGAGGTTCGGTAGTAACTTGATCTGAAGTTTCATGATCATCATCATTAGCTTCCTCACTGATTGGTGTAGGAATCACTGGAACTGATTTCTGTGATGAACTACTTTCCAATTCGGGAGAAGGTACAATTACCTCATCAAGTTCTACTTTCCTCCCACTCACTTCTTTCGAGAGAAACTCCTTCTCTAAAAAGGATCCATTATTAGCAACGAATATCTTGCCTTCGAATCTGTGATAGAAGGTGTACCCAACAGTCTCCTTTGGGTATCCTATGAAGACACATCTCTCCAATTTGGGTTCGAGCTTATCAGGTCGAAGCTTTTTCACATAAGCATCGCAACCCCAAACTTTAAGTAACGACAGCTTGGGTTTCTTGCCAAACCACAGTTCATATGGTGTCATCTCAACGGATTTAGATGGTGCCCTATTTAACATGAATGCAACCGCCTCTAAAGCATAACCCCAAAATGATAGCGGTAAATCAATAAGAGACATCATAGATCACACCATATCTAATAAAGTATGGTTACGATGTTCGGACACATCATTATGATGACCCACAAGTATAGGGGATCTATCGTAGTCCTTTCGATAAGTAAGAGTGTCGAACCCAACGAGGATCAGAAGGAAATAATAAGCGGTTTCCAGCAAGGTATTCTCTGCAAGTACTGAAATAAGTGGTAACAGATAGTTTTGTGATAGGATAATTTGTAACGAGCAACAAGTAACAAAAGTAAATAAAGTGCAACAAGGTGGCCCAATCCTTTTTGTAGCAAAGGACAAGCCTGGACAAACTCTTATATGATGTAAAGCGCTCCCGAGGACACATGGGAATATCGTCAAGCTAGTTTTCATCACGTTCGTATGATTCACGTTCGGTACTTTGATAATTTGGTATGTGGGTGGACCGGTGCTTGGGTACTGTCCTTACTTGGACAAGCATCCCACTTATGATTAACCTCTATTGCAAGCATCCGCAACTACAACAAAAGTATTAAGGTAAACCTAACCATAGCATGAAACATATGGATCCAATTCAGCCCCTTACGAAGCAACGCATAAACTAGGGTTTAAGCTTCTGTCACTCTAGCAACCCATCATCTACTTATTACTTCCCAATGCCTTCCCCTAGGCCCAAATAATGGTGAAGTGTTATGTAGTCGACGTTCACATAACACTACTAGAGGCTAGACAACATACATCTCATCAAAATATTGAACGAATACCAAATTCACATGACTACTAATAGCAAGACTTCTCCCATGTCCTCAGGAACAAACGTAACTACTCACAAAGCATAATCATGTTCATAATCAGAGGGGTATTAATATGCATATAGGATCTGAACATATGATCTTCCACCAAATAAACCAACTAGCATCAACTACAAGGAGTAATTAACACTACTAGCAACCTACTAGTACCAATCCCGGACTTGGAGACAAGAATTGGATACAAGAGATGAACTAGGGTTTTGAGAGGAGATGGTGCTGATGAAGATGTTGATGGAGATTGCCCTCTCCCGATGAGAGGAGCGTTGGTGATGACGATGACGATGATTTCCCCCTCCCGGAGGGAAGTTTCCCCGGCAGAACAGCTCTGCCGGAGCCCTAGATTGGTTCCGCCAAGGTTCCGCCTCGTGGCGGCGGAGTTTCGTTCGAGGAGATGGCTTATGATTTTTTCCTCATCGAAAGACTTAATATAGCAGAAGATGGACATCGGAGGGCCACCAGGGGGCCGACGAGGTAGGGGGTGCGCCCAGGGGGGTAGGGCGCGCCCCCTCCCTCGTGGGTAGGGTGTGGCCCCCCTGGTGAACTTGTTGCGCTTAGTATTTTTATATATTATGAAAACGTCTTCCGTGAAGTTTCAGGACTTTTGGAGCTGTGCAGAATAGGTCTCTAATATTTGCTCCTTTTCCAGCCCAAAATCCCAGCTGCCGACATTCTCCCTCTTTATGTAAACCTTGTAAAATAAGAGAGAATATGCATAAGTATTGTGACATAATGTGTAATAACAACCCATAATGCAATAAATATTGATATAAAAGCATGATGCAAAATGGACGTATCAACTCCCCCAAGCTTAGACCTCGCTTGTCCTCAAGCGAAGCCGAAATCGAAAAATATGTCCACATGTTTAGAGATAGAGGTGTCGATAAAAATAAAATACAGACATGAGGGCATCATGATCATTCTTAGAACAACAACTTATATAATTCTTGTCATATGATTTCTTATGCTAGAGTAATAATTCAATCACAATTTCAAGTATGAATCATAAACTTCATTGAAAACTAACAAACTATAATCTCAGTCATTGGAGCAATTGCAATTTATCATAACATAGGAAAGAGTCAATTTATAAGAGCTTTTCAGCAAGTCCACATACTCAACTACCATATAGTCTTTCACAATTGCTGACACTCACGCAATACTTATGGGTATGGAGTTTTAATCGGACACAGAGAAATACAGGGGCTTATAGTTTTGCCTCCCAATGTTTTACCTCAAGGGTAATGTCAACAATAATAGTTCATGAAAACTCACATCCAATTAGCAATATATACCAGGATCTTTCCAACATATTGTGCTTGCCAAAGGATAAAATGTAAAAAGGAAGGGTGAAGATCACCATGACTCTTATGCAAGGTAGGAGATAAAAGTAAAAGATAGGCCCTTCGTAGAGGGAAGCAGAGGTTGTCATGCGCTTTTATGGTTGGATGCACAAAATCTTAATGCGAAAGAACGTCACTTTATATTGCCACTTGTGATATGGACCTTTATTATGCAGTATGTCGCTTTTATTTATTCCATATCACACGATCGTATAAAGATTATTTTCTCCCACACTAATAAGTCATACATTTTAAAGAGCAATTTTTATTGCTTGCACCGATGATAACTTACTTGGAGGATCTTACTCAATCCATAGGTAGGTATGGTGGACTCTCATGGCAAAACTGGTTTAAGGGTATTTCGAAGCACAAGTAGTATCTCTACTTGGTGCGATGAATTTGGCTAGCATGAGGAGGAAAGGCAAGCTCAACTATGTTGGATGATCCATGACAATATAATTTATCTCAGATGTAAGTAAACATAACCCATTATGTTGTCTTCCTTGTCAAATGTCAACTCTTTAGCATGTCATATTTTAATGAGTGCTCACAATCATAAAAGATGTCCAAGATAGTATATTTATATGTGAAGACCTCTCTTTCTTTATTACTTCCTATTAATTGCAACGATGACCAAAACTATGCTTTTCAACTCTCAACAACTTTTATTCATCATACTTTTTCTATGTGAGCTCATTACTCTCCATAAGATCCATATGATCTCTTTGTTTCCTTTTTTTATTCCTTTTCTTTTTCTTTTATTCACTTAGGATCATGGCTAAATAATCAAGCCCTTGACTCAAACACTAATCTTTATTATATATAGCTCACGAACTCGATTACATAGAGGAATTATAAAGCAAAACTCACAACTAGATCATGCCATAAACTTTATTCTACTAGATCAAGATATTACCAAAAGGATCGAACTAAGAAAAACGGTAAAGATAAAAGTGATGATGATACGATACCGGGGAACTCCCCCAAGCTTGGCAGTTGCCAAGGGGAGTGCCCATACCAGGTACTCAATTCTTCTTTGTCGGTGAAGAAGGTGGAGTTGTTGATGATGGATAGTCACACATCGAGCATAGGAGGTCTTCTAACTTGCGGATAATGCCTTTGAGTGCGATGATATGCTCCTTCAACAAAATATTTTCATGTGTGCGATACTTATTTTGTATACGAGCTAGCTCGATCATCTTGAAAGCTTCGACCTCAGTTGGGGTAAGAAGATTGTGATCAAGTTGAAGGATGTCTTCTGTTGCCGGAGCTTGGTCCTCCGGCCTTCTTGATCCCTTCATCCTTGTTGATCTCCATGGGTTCTTCTCTCTTCAGCTCTATCTTCATTAGCCAAGCATCGTTGCCCTCATTGTTGGAGGAGGAGGGAGACGACATGATGTTTAGCTTCGACAACCCTGGCAGAAAACAGCTCGAAATAAGAAAAAGAGATTTTTGCGTGATACAGTAGTCAAAACCTTCGGGAGGTTATATAATGAATTTTTACCGACCAAAATACGTGTCGTGTACGAAAACGGAGTCCGGAGAGCGCACGAGGTGCCCAGGAGGTAGGGGGCGCACCCAGGGGGTAGGGCGCGCCCTCCACCCTTGTGGAGCCCTCGTGTCCTTCCCGGACTGCTTGTTATTTTTCTATTTTTCTAAATATTCCAAAACGGAGAAATATTGCCTTAAAAACTGTTTTGGAGTCGGTTTACTTACCGTACCACATACCTATTCCTTTTCGGAGTCTGAAATGTTCCGGAAAGTGTCCCTTATGTATTCCTCTGGGGTTACGGTTTCAATAACATTGGTTTCAACATTTATGGGATTACCTGAGATATAATGTTTGATTCTTTGACCGTTCACCACCTTCGGATTTGTGGCTTCGAAGTTGTTGATTTTTATGGCACCAAAACGATAGACCTCCTCGATAACGTAAGGACCTTCCCATTTAGAGAGAAGTTTTCCTGCAAAAAATCTTAAACGAGAGTTGTATAGCAATACATAATCACCTACATTAAACTCACGCTTTTGTATCCTTTTATCATGCCATCTTTTAACTTTTTCTTTAAACAACTTGGCATTTTCGTAGGCTTGGGTTCTCCATTCATCGAGTGAGCTAATATCAAATAACCTCTTCTCACCGGCAAGTTTAAAATCATAATTGAGCTCTTTAATAGCCCAATATGCCTTGTGTTCTAGTTCGAGAGGTAAGTGACATGCTTTTCCATAAACCATTTTATACGGAGACATACCCATAGGATTTTTATATGCAGTTCTATAGGCCCATAATGCATCATCAAGTTTCTTGGACCAATTCTTTCTAGATCTATTAACAGTCTTTTGCAAAATTAATTTGATCTCTCTATTACTCAATTCTACTTGACCACTAGACTGAGGGTGATAAGGGGATGCGATTCTATGATTAACGTCATACTTAGCAAGCATTTTACGGAAAGCACCATGAATAAAATGTGAACCACCAACAGTCATTAAATATCTAGGGACTCCAGATCTTGGAAAAATAACTTCTTTAAGCATTTTAATAGAAGTGTTATGATCAGCACTACTAGTTGGAATAGCTTCTACCCACTTAGTAATGTAATCAATAGCAACTAAAATATGTGTATAACCATTAGAAGCAGGAAAAGGTCCCATATAGTCAAAGCCCCAAACATCAAATGGTTCAATAACGAGTGAATAGTTCATAGGCATTTCTTGACGTCTACTAATATTACCAATTCTTTGACATTCATCACAAATTAAGACAAACTTACAGGCATCCTTGAAGAGAGTAGGCCAATAAAAACCAAATTGCAATACCTTATGTGCAGTTCTATCTCCAGCATGGTGTCCTCCATAAGCTTCGGAGTGACACTTGCGTAGGATATGTTCCTGTTCATGCTCAGGTACACAACGTCTAATAACACCATCAACTCCTTCTTTATAAAGCTGTGGGTCATCCTAGAAGTAATGCCTCAAATCATAGAAGAACTTTTTCTTTTGCTGGTATGTGAAACTAGGTGGTATAAACTTAGCAACAATGTAATTAGCATAATCAGCATACCATGGAGCAGTATGAGAAGCATTTATGACATTTAATTGCTCATCAGGAAAGCTATCATCAATAGGTAGTGGGTCATCAAGCACATTTTCTAACCTAGACAAGTTGTCTGCAACGGGGCTCTCAGCTCCCTTTCTATCAACAATATGTAAGTCAAATTCTTGTAGCAAGAGAACCCATCTAATAAGTCTAGGTTTAGCATCTTTATTTTCCATAAGATATTTAATAGCAGCATGATCAGTGTGAATAGTTACTTTAGAATCAACAATATAAGGTCTGGACTTATCACAAGCAAATACAACTGCTAAGAATTCTTTTTTAGTAGTAGCATAATTTCTTTGAGCATTGTCTAGGGTTTTACTAGCATATTGAATAACCTTTAATTTCTTATCAACTCTTTGCCCTAGAACAACACCTACAGCATAATCACTAGCATCACACATAATTTCAAAGGGTAAATTCTGATCAGGTGGCTGAACAATAGGTGTAGAGATCAATGCTTTCTTAAGTATTTCAAATGCTTCTAGACAATCATCATCAAAGACAAATGGTATATCTTTTTGTAATAAATTAGTCAGAGGCCGAGAAATTTTTGAGAAGTCCTTAACGAACCTCCTATAAAATCTGGCGTGACCAAGGAAACTTCTTATACCTTTGATGTCCTTGGGGCATGGCATCTTTTCAATAGCATCAACCTTGGCTTTATCAACTTCAATACCTCTTTCAGAAACTTTATGCCCCAAGACAATACCTTCATTAACCATAAAGTGGCACTTTTCCCAATTCAAGACAAGATTAGTTTCTTCACATCTCTACAAAACTCGATCAAGGTTGCTCAAGCAATCATCAAAAGAAGATCCATAGACGGAGAAATCGTCCATGAAAACCTCACAAATCTTTTCACAAAAGTCAGAGAATATAGCCATCATGCATCTTTGAAAGGTAGCAGGTGCATTACATAAACCAAAAGGCATACATCTATAAGCAAAAGTACCAAAAGGGCAAGTAAAAATAGTCTTTGATTGATTCTTGGCTGACACAGGTATTTGAGAGAAACCAGAATAACCATCTAGAAAGCAAAAATGTGTATGTTTGGATAATCTTTCTAGCATTTGATCGATAAAAGGTAAGGGATAATGATCCTTTTTAGTGGCCTTATTTAATTTGCGAAAATCAATTACCATCCTATAACCTGTAATAATTCTTTGAGGAATCAATTCATCTTTATCATTAGGAACGATAGTAATACCTCCCTTCTTAGGGACACAATGGACAAGACTTACCCACTGACTATCAGCAACGGGATAAATTATACCTGCCTCAAGGAGCTTTAGTATTTCCTTTCTGACCACTTCCTTCATTTTAGGATTCAGCCGTCGTTGATGATCACGAACTGGTTTAGCATCTTCTTCCAAATTTATTTTATGTTGACATAGAGTGGGACTAATGCCCTTAAGATCATCAAGAGTATACCCAATAGCAGCACGGTGTTTCTTCAGAGTTTTCAATAATCTCTCTTTCTCATGCTCTGAAAGGTTAGCACTAATAATAACAGGATATATCCTTTTCTCATCAAGATAAGCATATTTAAGAGTATCAGGCAACGGTTTAAGCTCAAACACGGGATCACCCTTGGGTGGAGGAGGATCCCCTAGGATTTCAACAGGCAAATTGTGTTTCAGAATAGGTTCCTGTTTAAAGAATACTTCATCTATTTCCCTTCTTTCATTCATAAACATATCATTTTCATGGTCTAGCAAATATTGTTCTAAAGGATCACTAGGATGTACGGCAATAGAAGCAAGACCAATAATTTCATCCTTACTAGGTAATTCTTCTTCACGGTGTTGTCTACTAAATTTAGAGAAATTAAATTCGTGAGACATATCATCTAAACCGATAGTAACAACATCCTTTTTGCAATCTATCTTAGCATTAACAGTGTTTAAGAAGGGTCTACCGAATATAATGGGACAAAAGCTATCTTGTGGGGAACCAAGAACAAGAAAATCAGCACGATATTTAGTTTTCCCACACAAGACTTCAACATCCCCAACAATTCCCATTGCTGAAATAGTATCTCTATCGGCAAGTTTAATTGTGACATCAATATCTTCTAACTCAACAGGTGCAATATCATGCATAATTTCTCTATATAGGCCAATAGGTATTGCACTAGCACTGGCACCCATATCACATAAACCATGATAACAATGATCTCCTATTTTAACAGAAAAAACAAGCATGCCTACCACAGGTCTAGGTTTATCTTCAGCACAAGGTTTAGCAACTCTAGCAGTTTCATCATAGAAATAAATAACATGCCCATCAATATTATCAGCCAAGAGATCTTTAACAATAGCAATATCAGGTTCAACTTTAATTTTCTCAGAAGGTGTATAAGTTTTAATATTGCTTTTACGAACCACAGTTGAAGCTTTAGCATGATCCTTTATCCTGACAGGGAAAGGTGGTTTCTCAATATAAGAAGTAGGAACAATAGGATCATTATAAGTGATAGTCTTTTCTTCAACTTTAATAGGTGCAGCTACTTTTACTTCTATGGACGGATGATATTTAAACCACTTCTTCTTGGGGAGATCAACATAAGTAGCAAAAGATTCACAGAAAGAAGCTACTATTTCAGAGTCAAGTCCATATTTAGTGCTAAATTTACGGAAAACATCGGTATCCATAAAAGATTTAACACAATCAAACTTAGGTGTCATACCTGACTCCTTACCTTTGTCGAGATCCCAATCTTCAGAGTTGCGTTTAATTCTTTCCAATAAATCCCATTTGAATTCAATAGTCTTCA
Organism: Triticum urartu; assembly: GCF_056163025.1. Classification (NCBI taxonomy): domain Eukaryota; kingdom Viridiplantae; phylum Streptophyta; class Magnoliopsida; order Poales; family Poaceae; genus Triticum; species Triticum urartu. Next base: position 365,063,677 of record NC_141876.1, on the reverse strand, counting down.
TCATAAAAGAGCCAGCACAAGAAGTATCAAGCATGGTGCGATTGCTATCAGAAAGCCTATCATAAAATTTTTGAATAATCATTTCTCTTGAGAGCTCATTATTGGGGCATGAATATAAAATTGATTTAAGCCTCCCCCAAGCTTGAGCGATGCTTTCTCCTTCGCGAGGCCAAAAATTATATATATAATTGCGATCACGATGAACAAGATGCATAGGATAAAACTTCTGATGAAATTCCAATTTCAATCGTTTGTAGTTCAATGACCCCGTATCATCACATAGCCTATACCATGTCGATGCATCTCCCTTTAAATATAAAGGGAAGATCTTCTTCTTAACAACATCTCCGGGTACACCTGCAAGCTTAAATAATCCACAAACTTCATCCACATATATTAGATGCTCATCAGGATGCTTTGTTCCATCTCCTACAAAAGGATTAGCTGGAAGTTTTTCTATCATACCCGAAGGAATTTCGAAGCAGTCATTTTAATTTTCAGTAGGTTCAGTAGGTTGAGGAGCAACTCTTTGCTCTACTGGTCGGGGTGAAGATACCCCGAACAAGCCCCTCAGAGGATTACTTTCCATAGTAACAAGTGACAGTAAATTTCAGCACACTATATAAATTTTTCCTTACCAAATTCCACCTACCAAAGGCGCTTCACTCCCCGGCAACGGTGCCAGAAAAGAGTCTTGATGACCCACAAGTATAGGGGATCTATCATAGTCCTTTCGACAAGTAAGAGTGTCGAACCCAACAAGGAGCAGAAAGAAATAAGAAGCGGTTTCCAGCAAGCTATTCTGTACAAGTACTGAAATAAGTGGTAACAGATAGTTTTGTGATAGGATGATTTGTAACGAGCAACAAGCAACAAAAGTAAATAAAGTGCAGCAAGGTGGCCCAATCCTTTTTGTAGCAAAGGACAAGCCTGGGCAAACTCTTATATGATGTAAAGTGCTCCCGAGGACACATGGGAATACCGTCAAGCTAGTTTTCATCACGTTCGTATGATTCACGTTCGGTACTTGATAATTTGGTATGTGGGTGGACTGGTGCTTGGGTACCGTCTTTACTTGGACAAGCATCCCACTTATGATTAACCTCTATTGCAAGCATCCGCAACTACAACAAAAGTATTAAGGTAAACCTAACCATAGCATGAAACATATGGATCCAAATCAGCCCCTTACGAAGTAACACATAAACTAGGGTTTAAGCTTCTGTCACTCTAGCAACCCATCATCTACTTATTACTTCCCAATGCCTTCCTCTAGGCCCAAATAATGGTGAAGTGTTATGTAGTCGACGTTCATATAACACCACTAGAGGAGAGACAACATACATCTCATCAAAATATCGAACGAATACCAAATTCACATGACTACTAATAGCAAGACTTCTCCCATGTCCTCAGGAACAAACGTAACTACTCACAAAGCATAATCATGTTCATAATTAGAGAGGTATTAATATGCATATAGGATCTAAACATATGATCTTCCACCAAATAAACCAACTAGCATCAACTACAAGGAGTAATTAACACCACTAGCAACCTACTAGTACCAATCCCGGACTTGGAGACAAGAATTGGATACAAGAGATGAACTAGGGTTTTGAGAGGAGATGGTGTTGATGAAGAGGTTGATGGAGATTGCCCTCTCCCGATGAGAGGAGTGTTGGTGATGAAGATGGCGATGATTTCCCCTCCCGGAGGGAAGTTTCCCCGACAGAACAGCTCTGCCGGAGCCCTAGATTGGTTTCGCCAAGGTTCCTCCTCGTGGCGGTAGAGTTTCGTTCGAGGATATGGCTTATGATTTTTTCCTCATCGAAAGACTTCATATAGCAGAAGATGGACATCGGAGGGCCACCAGGGGGCCGACGAGGTAGGGGGCGCGCCTAGGGGGTAGGGCGCGCCCCCCACCCTCGTGGGCAGGGTGTGGCCCCCCTGGTGAACTTCTTGCGCTCAGTATATTTTATATATTCTGAAAACGTCTTCTGTGAAGTTTCAGGACTTTTGGAGCTATGCAGAATAGGTCTCTAATATTTGCTCCTTTTCCAGCCCAGAATCCAAGCTGCCGACATTCTCCCTCTTTATGTAAACCTTGTAAAATAAGAGAGAATAGGCATAAGTATTGTGACATAATGTGTAATAACAACCCATAATGCAATAAATATCGATATAAAAGCATGATGCAAAATGGACGTATCACATTACGTTGTGGTGTTCCAGGTGGCGTGACTTGAGAAACTATTCCACATTGTTTCAAATGAAGACCAAACTCATAACTCAAATATTCACCTCCACGATCAGATAGTAGAAATTTTATTTTCTTGTTACGATGATTTTCCACTTCACTGTGAAATTCTTTGAACTTTTCAAATGTTTCAGACTTATGTTTCATCAAGTAGATATACCCATATCTACTCAAATCATCTATGAAGGTCAGAAAATAACGATACCCGCCGCGAGCCTCAACACTCATCGAACCGCATACATCAGTATGTATTATTTCCAATAAGTTAGTTGCTCGCTCCATTGTTCCGGAGAACGAAGTCTTAGTCATTTTACCCATGACGCATGGTTCGCAAGCATCAAGTGATTCCAAAAGCCCATCAGCATGGAGTTTCTTCATGCGCTTTACACCAATATGACCCAAACGGCAGTGCCACAAATAAGTTGCACCATCATTATTAACTTTGCACCTTTTGGGTTCAATATTATGAATATGTGTATCACTACAATCGAGATTCAACAAAAATAGACCACTCATCAAGGGTGCATGACCATAAAAGACATTACTTATATAAATAGAACAACCATTATTCTCTGATTTAAATGAATAACCATCTCGCATTAAACAAGATCCAGATATAATGTTCATGCTCAATGCTGGAACCAAATAATAATCATTTAGGTCTAAAACTAATCCCGACGGTAGATGTAGAGGTAGCGTGTTGACAGCGATCACATCAACTTTGGAACCATTTCCCACGCGCATCATCACCTCGTCCTTAGCCAATCTTCGTTTAATCCGTAGCCCCTGTTTCGAGTTGCAAATATGAGCAACAGAACCAGTATCAAATACCCAGGCACTACTACGAGCATTAGTAAGGTACACATCAATAACATGTATATCAAATATACCTTTCACTTTGACATTCTTCTTATCCGCCAAATATTTTGGGCAGTTCCGCTTCCATTGACCAGTCCCTTTGTAGTAGAAGCACTCGGTTTCAGGCTTAGGTCCAGACTTGGGCTTCTCCCCTTGAGCAGCAACTGGCTTGTTCTGCTTCTTGAAGTTCCCCTTTTTCCCTTTGCCCTCTTTCTTGAAACTAGTGGTCTTGTTCACCATCAACACTTGATGCTCCTTCTTGATTGCTACCTCCGCAGCCTTTAGCATCGCGAAGAGCTCGGGAATTATCTTTTCCATCCCTTGCATATTATAGTTCATCACGAAGCCTTTATAGCTTGGTGGTAGTGATTTAAGAACTCTGTCAATGACACTATCATCAGGAAGATTAACTCCCAACCGAGTCAAGTGGTTGTGGTACCCAGACATTCTGAGTATGTGTTCACTAACAGAACTATTCTCCTCCATTTTGCAGCTATAGAACTTGTTGGAGACTTCATATCTCTCAACTCGGGCATTTTCTTGAAATATTAATTTCAACTCCTGGAACATCTCAGATGCTCCATGACGTTCAAAACGTCTTTGAAGTCCCGATTCTAAGCCGTAAAGCATGGCAAACTGAACTATCGAGCAGTCATCAGCTTTGCTTTGCCAGACTTTCATAACGTCCGGAGTTGCTCCTGCAGCGGGTCTTGCACCTAGTGGTTCTTCCAGGACGTAATTCTTCTATGCAGCAATGAGGATAATCCTCAAGTTACGGACCCAGTCCATGTAGTTTCTACCACCCACTTAGATAGACATCCCTCTAGTCATCTAAATGATCACATGATCCATATCAACTAAACCATGTTCGATCATCACGTGAAATGGAGTAGTTTTCAATGGTGAATGGAGTAGTTCATCTCTTGTATCCGATTCTTGTCTTCAAGTCCGGGATTGGTGCTAGTAGGTTGCTAGTAGTGTTAATTACTCCTTGTAGTTGATGCTAGTTGGTTTAATTGGTGGAAGATCATATGTTCAGATCCTTTATGCATATTAATACCCCTCTGATTATGAACATGTTTATGCTTTGTGAGTAGTTACGTTTGTTCCTGAGGACAAGGGAGAAATCTTGCTATTAGTAGTCATGTGAATTTGGTATTCGTTCGATATTTTGATGAGATGTATGTTGTCTAGCCTCTAGTGGTGTTATGTGAACGTCGACTACATAACACTTCACCATTATTTGGGCCTAGAGGAAGGCATTGAGAAGTAATAAGTAGATGATGGGTTGCTAGAGTGATAGAATCTTAAACCCTAGTTTATGCGTTGCTTCGTAAGGGGCTGATTTGGATCCATATGTTTCATGCTATGGTTAGGTTTACCTTAATACTTTTGTTGTAGTTGCGGATGCTTGCAATAGAGGTTAATCATAAGTGGGATGCTTGTTCAAGTAAGAGCAGCACCCAAGCACCGGTCCACCCACATATCAAATTATCAAAGTACCGAACGCGAATCATATGAACGTGATGAAAACTAGCTTGACGATATTCCCATGTGTCCTCGGGAGTGCTTTTCCTTATATAAGAGTTTGTCTAGGCTTGTCCTTTGCTACAAAAAGGATTGGGCCACCTTGCTGCACTTTATTTACTTTTGTTACTTGTTGCTTGTTACAAACTATCTCATTACAAAACTATCTGTTACCACTTATTTCAGTACTTGCAGAGAATACCTTGCTGAAAACCGTTTATCATTTCCTTCTGCTCCTCATTGGGTTCGACACTCTTACTTATCAAAAGGACTACGATAGATCCCCTATACTTGTGGGTCATCAAGACTCTTTTCTGGCGCCGTTGCCGGGGAGAGAAGCGCCTTTGGTAGGTGGAATTTGGTAAGGAAAAATTTATATAGTGTGCTGAAATTTACTGTCACTTGTTACTATGGATAGTAATCCTCCGAGGGGCTTGTTCGGGGTACCTTCACCCCGACCAGTAGAGCAAAGATTTGCTCCTCAACCTACTGAACCTATTGAAAATGAAATTCCTTATGAGTATCCTTCGAGTATAATAGAAAAACTGCTAGCTAATCCTTTTACAGGAGATGGAACAAAGCATCCTGATGAACACCTAATATATGTGGATGAAGTTTGTGGATTATTTAAGCTTGCAGGTATTTCCGATGATGTTGCTAAGAAGAAGGTCTTCCCTTTATCTTTGAAGGGAGACACATTGACATGGTATAGGCTATGTGATGATATGGGATCATGGGACTATAGAAGATTGAAATTGGAATTTCATCAAAAGTATTACCCTATGCATCTTGTTCATCGTGATCGCAATTATATATATATAATTTTTGGCCTCGCGAAGGAGAAATCATCGCTCAAGCTTGGGGGAGGCTTAAATCAATGTTATATTCATGCCCCAATCATGAGCTTCCAAGAGAAACAATTCTTCAAAAAATTTATGCTCGGCTTTCTGATAACAATCGCACAATGCTTGATACTTCTTGTGCTGGCTCTTTTATGATGAAGACTATTGAATTCAAATGGGATTTATTGGATAGAATTAAACGCAACTCTGAAGATTGGGACCTCGACAATGGTAAGGAGTCAGGTATGACACCTAAGTTTGATTGTGTTAAATCTTTTATGGATACCGATATTTTCCGTAAGTTTAGCACTAAATATGGACTTGATTCTGAGATAGTAGCTTCTTTCTGTGAATCTTTTGCTACTTATGTTGATCTCCCTAAGGAGAAGTGGTTTAAATATCATCCTCCTATAGAAGTAAAAGTAGCTGCGCCTATTAAAGTTGAAGAAAAGACTGTCACTTATAATGATCCTATTGTTCCTACTTCTTATGTTGAGAAACCACCTTTCCCTGTTAGAATAAAGGATCATGATAAAGCTTCAACTGGGGTTCGTAAAAGCAATATTAAAACATATACACCTCCTGAGCAACTTAAAGTCGAACCTAATATTGCTATTGTTAAAGAGCTCTTGTCTGATAATATTGATGGGCATGTTATTCAGTTCTGCGGTGAAACTGCAAGAATTGCTAAACCTTGTGCTAACGATAAACATAGACCTGTGGTAGGCGTGCCTGTTATTTCTGTTAAAATGGGAGATCATTGTTATCATTGGTTATGTGATATGGGTGCTAGCGCTAGTGTTATACCTTATGACTTGTATAAAGAAATCAAGCATGAAATTGCACCTGCTGAGTTAGAAGATATTGATGTCACAATTAAACTTGCTAATAGAGATACTATTTCAGCAATGGGAATTGTTAGAGATGTTGAAGTCTTGTGCGGGAAAACTAAATATCCTGCTGATTTTCTTGTTCTTAGTTCTCCGCAAGATAGCTTTTGTCCCATTATATTTGGTAGACCCTTCTTGAATACAGTTAATGATAGGATAGACTGCGAAAAGAATGTTGTTACTATTGGCTTGGATGATATGACTCATGAGTTTAATTTCTCTAAATTTAGTAAACAACATCGTGAAGAAGAATTACCTAGTAAGGATGAAATTATTGGTCTTGCTTCTATTGCCGTACCTCCTAATGATCCTTTAGAACAATATTTGTTAGACCATGAGAATGATATGTTTATGAATGAAAGAAGGGAAATAGATGAAGTATTCTTTAAACAAGAACCTATGCTAAAACACAATTTGCCTATTGAAATCCTAGGGGATCCTCCTCCACCTAAGGGTAATCCTGTGTTTGAGCTTAAACCGTTGCCTAATAATCTTAAATATGCTTATCTTGATGAAAAGAAGATATATCCTGTTATTATTAGTGCTAACCTTTCAGAGCATGAAGAAGAAAGATTATTGAAAACACTGAAGAAGCACCATGCTGCTATTGGATATACTCTTGATGATCTTAAGGGCATTAGTCCCACTCTATGTCAACATAAAATAAATTTGGAAGCAGATGCCAAACCAGTTCGTGATCCTCAACGACGTCTGAATCCTAAAATGAAAGAAGTGGTAAGAAAAGAAATACTAAAGCTTCTAGAGGCAGGTATAATTTATCCCGTTGCTGATAGTCAATGGGCAAGTCTTGTTCATTGTGTCCCTAAGAAGGGAGGTATTACTGTTGTTCCCAATGATAAAGATGAATTGATTGCACAAAGAATTATTACAGATTATAGGATGGTAATTGATTTCTGCAAATTAAATAAGGCTACTAAGAAAGATCATTACCCCTTACCTTTTATCGATCAAATGCTAGAAAGATTATGCAAACATACACATTACTGCTTTCTAGATGGTTATTCTTGTTTCTCTCAAATACCTGTGTCGGCTAAAGATCAATCAAAGACTACTTTTACATGCCCTTTCGGTACTTTTGCTTATAGACATATGCCTTTTGGTTTATGTAATGCACCTGCTACCTTTCAAAGATGCATGATGGCTATATTCTCTGACTTTCGTGAAAAGATTTGTGAGGTTTTCATGGACGACTTTTCCGTCTATGGATCTTCTTTTGATGATTGCTTGAGCAATCTTGATCGAGTTTTGCAGAGATGTGAAGAAACTAATCTTGTCTTGAATTGGGAAAAGTGCCACTTTATGGTTAATGAAGGTATTGTCTTGGGCATAAAGTTTCTGAAAGAGGTATTGAAGTTGATAAAGCCAAGGTTGATGTTATTGAGAAGATGCCATGTCCCAAGGACATCAAAGGTATAAGAAGTTTCCTTGGTCACGCCGGATTTTATAGGAGGTTCATCAAGGACTTCTCGAAAATTTCTCGGCCTCTGACTAATTTATTACAAAAAGATATACCATTTGTCTTTGATGATGATTGTGTAGAAGCATTTGAAATACTTAAGAAAGCATTACTCTCTGCACCTATTGTTCAGCCACCTGATTGGAATTTACCCTTTGAAATTATGTGTGATGCTAGTGATTATGCTGTAGGTGCTGTTCTAGGGCAAAGAGTTGATAAGAAATTAAATGTTATCCATTATGCTAGTAAGACTCTAGACAATGCTCAAAGAAATTATGCTACTACTGAAAAGGAACTTTTAGCAGTTGTATTTGCTTGTGATAAGTTCAGACCTTATATTGTTGATTCTAAAGTAACTATCCACACTGATCATGCTGCTATTAAATATCTTATGGAAAAGAAAGATGCTAAACCTAGACTTATTAGATGGGTTCTCTTGCTACAAGAATTTGATTTGCATATTGTTGATAGAAAAGGAGCTGAGAACCCCATTGGAGACAACTTATCTAGGTTAGAGAATGTTCTTGATCACCCACTACCTATTGATGATAGCTTTCCCAATGAACAATTAAATGTCATAAGTACTTCTCGTAGTACCCCTTGGTATGCTGATTATGCTAATTACATAGTTGCTAAATTTATATCACCTAGCTTCACATATCAACAAAAGAAAAAGTTCTTCTATGATTTGAGACATTACTTTTGGGATGACCCACATCTTTATAAAGGAGTAGTGGTATTATTAGACGTTGTGTACCTGAGCATGAACTGGAACAGATCCTACGCAAGTGCCACTCCCAAACTTATGGAGGACACCACGCGGGAGATAGAACTGCACATAAGGTATTGCAATCCGGTTTTTATTAGCCTACTCTCTTCAAGGATGCCCGTAAGTTTGTCCTATCTTGTGATGAATGTCAAAGAATTGGTAATATTAGTAGACATCAAGAAATGCCTATGAATTATTCACTTGTTATTGAACCGTTTGATGTTTGGGGCTTTGATTATATGGGACCTTTTCCTGCCTCTAATGGATATACACATATTTTAGTTGCTGTTGATTACGTTACTAAGTGGGTAGAAGCTATTCCAACTAGTAGTGCTGATCATAACACTTCTATTAAAATGCTTAAAGAAGTTATTTTTCTGAGGTTTGGAGTCCCTAGATATTTAATGATTGATGGTGGTTCACATTTTATTCATGGTGCTTTCCGCAAAATGCTTGCTAAATATGACGTCAATCATAGAATTGCATCTCCGTATCACCCATAGTCTAGTGGTCAAGTAGAATTGAGTAATAGAGAGATCAAATTAATTTTGCAAAAGACTGTGAGTAGGTCTAGAAAGAATTGGTCCAAGAAACTTGATGATGCATTATGGGCCTATAGAACTGCATATATAAATCCTATGGGTATGTCTCCGTATAAAATGGTTTATGGTAAAGCATGTCACCTACCTCTCGAACTAGAACATAAGGCATATTGGGCTATTAAAGAGCTCAACTATGATTTCAAACTTGCCGGTGAAAAGAGGTTATTTGATATTAGCTCACTTGATGAATGGAGAACCCAAGCTTATGAAAATGCCAAGTTGTTTAAAGAAAAGGTTAAAAGATGGCATGACAAAAGGATACAAAAGCGTGAGTTTAATGTAGGTGATTATGTATTGCTATACAACTCTCATTTAAGATTTTTTGCAGGGAAACTTCTCTCTAAATGGGAAGGCCCCTATGTTATCGAGGAGGTCAATCGTTCCGGTGCCATAAAAATCAACAACTTCGAAGGCACAAATCCGAAGGTGGTAAACGGTCAAAGAATCAAACACTATATCTCAGGTAATCCCATAAATGTTGAAACCAATATTATTGAAACCGGAACCCCGGAGGAATACATAAGGGACACTTTCCAGAATGTTTCAGACTCCGAAAAGGGATAGGTATGTGGTACGGTAAGTAAACCGACTCCAAAACAATTTTTAAGGCAATATTTCTTCGTTTTGGAATATTTAGAAAAATAGAAAATTAAGTAGTAGTCCGGGAAGGACACAAGGGCCTCACGAGGGTGGATGGCGCGCCCTACCCCCTGGGCGCCCCCCTACCTCGTGAGCACCTCCTGTGCCTTCTGGACTCCGTTTTCTTGCACAATACGTATTTTGGTCGGTAAAAATTCATTATATAATCTGCCGGGGTTTTTGACTCCCGTATCATGTAAAAATCCTCTGTTTTTGTTTTGAGCTGTTGCTGCTGCAGATTAGAGCAAGATGTCTTTTCAAGAGTCAGTTGGGGAGAGCCGAGTATCTAATCCGGCACCGGAACCAAGGGCAAACAGCGACCCTGACCACTTTGGGCCAGCAACGGAGGAAGAGATGGAGGCTGGCCTAATGAGGGTAGATGCCATGGATGATCAAGAAGTCACCTCTCGCTTCCAAGCTGGATTCACAATGGGAGAACTGTAGAGCTCAGCTATTCCAAACTCGGTTATCCCTTCCAATGTTAGATTTCTTTCTTATCAGAATATGAAAAAGAGTGTCACTGGTTCTCCCGCAGCTATGCAGCACCCTTGGGTGCGGGGAGCTTTGGCTGTTACAGGAAAACTCCGAAAGGAAATAATGGATCTCAAGCAGCAAGTCAACAAGCTTGAGGAGGAGAATCGTATTTTGAAGGGCATCATCGCCAAAAACATCACATCACCATCCCCGAAAAGAGAGACATAATCACCTGGGTATGGGCACTCCACTTTGCAACTACCAAGCTTGGGGGAGTGCCCCGGTATCGTATCACCTTCACTTTTATCTTTACCGTTTTCCTTAGTTTGATCTTATTAGTAGTATTTTGATCTAGTAGAATAAAGTTTGTGGCATGATCTAGTTGTGAGTTTTGCTTTATTATCCTTCTATGTAATCGAGTCTGTGAGCTATATAATAAAGATTAGTGTTGAGTCAAGGGCTTGATTGTTTTGCCATGATCCTAAGTGAATAAAAGAAAAGAGAAAGAAATAAAAGGAAACAAAGAGATCATATGGATCTCATGGAGAGTAATGAGCTCACATAGAAAAAGTATGATGAATAAAAGTTGTTGAGAGTTGACAAGCATAGTTTTGGTCATCGTTGCAATTAATAGGAAGTAATAAAGAAAGAGAGGTCTTCACACATATATATACTATCTTGGACATTTTTTATGATTGTGAGCACTCATTAAAATATGACATTCTAAAGAGTTGACATTGGACAAGGAAGACAACGTAATGGGTTATGTTTTCTTACATCTGAGATAAATTATATTCTCTTGGATCTTCCAACATGATGAGCTTGCCTTTCCCCCTCATGCTAGCCAAATTCATTGCACCAAGTAGAGATACTACTTGTGCTTCCAAATACCCTTAAACCAGTTTTGCCATGAGAGTCCACCATATCTACCTATGGATTGAATAAGATCCTTCAAGTAAGTTTTCATCGGTGCAAAGCAATAAAAATTGCTCTCTAAATATGTATGATTGATTGGTGTGGGAGAAATAAACTTTATACGATCTTGTGATGTGGAAGTAATAAAAGCGACGGACTGCATAATAAAGGTTCATATCACAAGGGGCAATATAAAGTGACGTTCTTTCGCATTAAGATTTTGTGCATCCAACCATAAAAGCGCATGGCAACCTCTGCTTCGCTCTGCGAAGGGCCTATCTTTTATCATTATCTTCTACCTTATGCAAGAGCCATGGTGATTTTCACCCTTCCTTTTTTACACTTTATCCTTTGGCAAGCACAGTATGTTGGAAAGATCCTGGTATATATGGCTAATTGGATGTGAGTTTTCATGAACTATTACCGTTGACATTACCCTTGAGGCAAAACGTTGGGAGGCAAGACTATAAGCCCCTATCTTTCTCTGTGTCCGATTAAAACTCCACACCCATAAGTATTGCGTGAGTGTCAGCAATTGTGAAATATTATATGATAGTTGAGTATGTGGACTTGCTGAAAAGCTCTTATACATTGACTCTTTCCTATGTTATGATTAATTACAATTGCTTCAATGACCGAGATTGTAGTTTGTTAGTTTTCAATGAAGTTTACGATTCATACCTGATATTGTGATTGAATTATTACTCTAGCATTAGAGATCATATGACAAAAAATATATAAGTTGTTGTTATAAGAATTGTTGGGGAACGTTGCAGAAAACAAAAAATTTCCTACGGTTTCACCAAGATCCATCTATGAGTTCATCTAGCAACGAGTGATCGGATGCATCTACATACCTTTGTAGATCGCGAGCGGAAGCGTTCAAAGAACGGGGATGAGGGAGTCATACTCGACGTGATCCAAATCACCGGAGATCCTAGCGCCGAACGGACAGCACCTCCGCATTCAACACACATACGGTCTGCTTGACGTCTCCTCCTTCTTGATCCAGCAAGGGGAAAGGAGAGGTTGATGAAGATGGCTCCAGCAGCAGCACGACGGCGTGGTGGTGGTGGAGCAGCAGTACTCCGGCAGGGCTTCGCCAAGCTCGTGACGGAGGAGGAGAGGTGTTGGGGAGGGGAGGGGCTGCGCCTTGGATGTGTTCAGCAGCCCTCCCCTCGCCCCTCTATTTATAGGGGAAGGGAGAAGGGGGCTGGCCCCTCTAGATGAGATCTAGAGGGGGGCGGCGGCCAAGCGGAGGGGGCTTGCCCCCCAAGCAAGGGGGGCGCCCCCCTTCAGGGTTTCCCCCAACCCTAGGCGCATGGGCCCTAGGGGGGAGTGGCGCCCCAGCCCACTTTGGGCTGGATCCCTTCCTCATACAGCCCATAAGGCCCTCCGGGAGAGGTGGCCCCTCCCGGTGGACCCCCAGAACCCCTCCGGTGGCCCCGGTACAATACCGATATGCCCCCGAACCTTTCCGGTGACCGTATGACAACTTCCCATATACAAATCTTTACCTCCGAACCACTCCGGAACTCCTCGTGACGTCCGGGATCTCATCCGGGACTCTGAACAACTTTCGGGTTACTGCATATACATATCTCTACAACCCTAGCGTCACCGAACCTTAAGTGTGTAGACCCTACGGGTTCGGGAGACATGTAGACATGACCGAGACGGCTCTCCGGTCAATAACCAGCAGCGGGATCTGGATACCCATGTTGGCTCCCACATGCTCCTCGATGATCTCATCGGATGAACCACGATGTCGAGGATTCAGGCAACCCCGTATACAATTCCCTTTGTCAATCGGTACGTTACTTGCCTGAGATTCGATCGTCGGTATCCCAATACCTCGTTCAATCTCGTTACCAGCAAGTCACTTTACTCGTACCATAATGCATGATCCCGTGACCAGAAACTTGGTCACTTTGAGCTCATTATGATGATGCATTACCGAGTGGGCCCAGAGATACCTCTCCGTCATACGGAGTGACAAATCCCAGTCTTGATCTGTGTCAACCCAACAGACACTTTCAGAGATACCCGTAGTATACCTTTATAGTCACCCAGTTACGTTGTGATGTTTGGTACACCCAAAGCACTCCTATGGTAGCCGGGAGTTACACGATCTCATGGTCTAAGGAAAAGATACTTGACATTGGAAAGACTCTAGCAAACGAACTATACGATCTTGTGCTATGTTTAGGATTGGGTCTTGTCCATCACATCATTCTCCTAATGATGTGATCTCGTTATCAATGACATCCAATGTCCATAGTCAGGAAACCATGACTATCTGTTGATCAACGAGCTAGTCAACTAGAGGCTTACTAGGGACATGTTGGTGTCTGTGTATTCACACATGTATTACGATTTCCGGATAACACAATTATAGCATGAATAAAAGACAATTATCATGAGCAAGGAAATATAATAATAATCCTTTTATTATTGCCTCTAGGGCATATTTCCAACAGTCTCCCACTTGCACTAGAGTCAATAATCTAGTTACATTGTGATGAATCGAACACCCATAGAGTTCTGGTGTTGATCATGTTTTGCCCTAGGGAGAGGTTTAGTCAATGGATCTGCGACATTTAGATTCGTATGTACTTTACAAATATCTATGTCTCCATCTTGAACATTTTCACGAATGGAGTTGAAGCGACGCTTGATGTGCCTGGTCTTCTTGTGAAACCTGGGCTCCTTGGCAAGTGCAATAGCTCCAGTGTTGTCACAGAAGAGTTTGATCGGCCCCGACGCATTGGGTATGAATCCTAGGTCGGTGATGAACTCCTTCACCCAAATTGCTTCATGCACTGCCTCCGAGGCTGCCATGTACTCCGCTTCACATGTAGATCCCGCCACGACGCTCTGCTTGCAACTGCACCAGCTTACTGCCCCACCATTCAAAATATACACGTATCCGGTTTGTGACTTAGAGTCATCCAGATCTGTGTCGAAGCTAGCGTCGACGTAACCCTTTACAACGAGCTCTTCGTCACCTCCATAAACGAGAAACTTGTCCTTAGTCCTTTTCAGGTACTTCAGGATATTCTTGACCGCTGTCCAGTGTTCCTTGCCGGGATTACTTTGGTATCTTCCTACCAAACTTACGACAAGGTTTACATCAGGTCTGGTACACAGCATGGCATACATAATAGACCCTATGGCTGAGGCATAGGGGATGACACTCATCTCTTCTATATCTTCTACTGTGGTCGAACATTGAGCTGAGCTCATTTTCACACCTTGCAACACAGGCAAGAACCCCTTCTTAGACTGATCCATATTGAACTTTTTCAATATCTTATCAAGGTATGTGCTTTGTGAAAGACCTATGAGGCGTCTTGATCTATCTCTATAGATCTTGATGCCTAATATATAAGTAGCTTCCCCAAGGTCCTTCATTGAAAAACTCTTATTCAAGTAGGCCTTAATGCTATCCAAAAGTTCTATATCATTTCCCATCAAAAGTATGTCATCTACATATAATATGAGAAATGCTACAGAGCTCCCACTCACTTTCTTGTAAACGCAGGCTTCTCCATAAGTCTGCATAAACCCAAACGCTTTGATCATCTCATCAAAGCGAATGTTCCAACTCTGAGATGTTTGCACCAGCCCATAAATGGATCGCTGGAGCTTGCATACCTTGTTAGCATTCTTAGGGTCGACAAAACCTTTTGGCTGCATCATATACAGTTCTTCCTTAAGATAACCGTTAAGGAATGCCGTTTTGACGTCCATTTGCCATATCTCATAATCATAGTATGCGGCAATTGCTAACATGATTCGGACGGACTTCAGCTTTGCTACGGGAGAGAAAGTCTCATCGTAGTCAACCCCTTAAACTTGTCGATAACCCTTAGCGACAAGCCTAGCTTTATAGATGGTCACATTACCATCCGTGTCTGTCTTCTTCTTAAAGATCCATTTATTTTCTATGGCTCGCCGATCATCGGGCAAGTCAATCAAAGTCCACACTTCGTTTTCATACATGGATCCTATCTCGGATTTCATGGCTTCCAGCCATTTGTCGGAATCCGGGCCCACCATCGCTTCTTCATAGTTCGAAGGTTCACCGTTGTCTAACAACATGATTTCCAAGACAGGGTTGCCGTACCACTCTGGTGCGGAACGTGTCCTTGTGGACCTTCGAAGTTCAGTAGGAGCTTGATCAGAAGTATCTTGATCATCATCATTAACTTCCTCTCTAATTGGTGCAGGCACCACAGGAACATTTTCCTGAGCTGCGCTACTCTCTGCTTCAAGAGGCAGTATTTCATCAAGCTCTACTTTCCTCCCACTTACTTCTTTCGAGAGAAACTCCTTCTCTAGAAAGTATCCATTCTTGGCAACAAAGATCTTGCCTTCGGATCTGAGGTAGAAGGTATACCCAATAGTTTCTTTAGGGTATCCTATGAAGACGCATTTTTCCGACTTGGGTTCGAGCTTTTCAGGTTGAAGTTTCTTGACATAAGCATTGCATCCCCAAACTTTTAGAAACGACAGCTTAGGTTTCTTCCCAAACCATAATTCATACGGTGTCGTCTCAACGGATTTCGACGGAGCCGTATTTAAAGTGAATGCGGCAGTCTCTAAAGCATAGCCCCAAAATGACAGCGGTAAATCGGTAAGAGACATCATAGATCGCACCATATCTAATAGAGTGCGATTACGACGTTCAGACACACCATTACGCTGAGGTGTTCCAGGCGGCGTGAGTTGTGAAACTATTCCACATTTTCTTAAGTGTGTGCCAAATTCGTGACTCAAGTATTCTCCTCCATGATCTGATCGCAAAAACTTGATTTTTCTGTCACGTTGATTCTCAACCTCACTCTGAAATTCCTTGAACTTTTCAAAGGTTCCAGACTTGTGTTTCATTAAGTAGACATACCCATATCTACTCAAGTCATCAGTGAGGGTGAGAACATAACGATAGCCCCCACGAGCCTCAACACTCATTGGACCGCACACATCAGTATGTATGATTTCCAATAAGTTGGTTGCTCGCTCCATTGTTCCTGAGAATGGAGTCTTGGTCATTTTTCCCATGAGGCATGGTTTGCACGTGTCAAATGATTCGTAATCAAGAGACTCTAAAAGTCCATCTGCATGGAGCTTCTTCATGCGTTTGACACCTATGTGACCAAGGCGGCAGTGCCACAAGTATGTGGGACTATCATTATCAACCTTACATCTTTTGGTACTCACACTATGAATATGTGTAGCATTACGCTCGAGATTCATTAAGAATAAACCATTCACCATCGGAGCATGACCATAAAACATATCTCTCATATAAATAGAACAACCATTATTCTTGGATTTAAATGAGTAACCATCTCGTATTAAACGAGATCCTGATATAATGTTCATGCTCAAACTTGGCACTAAATAACAATTATTGAGGTTCAAAACTAATCCCGTAGGTAAATGTAGAGGCAGCGTGCCAACGGCGATCACATCGACCTTGGAACCATTCCCGACGCGCATCGTCACCTCGTCCTTCGCCAGTCTCCGCTTATTCCGCAGCTCCTGCTTTGAGTTACAAATGTGAGAAACTGCACCGGTATCAAATACCCAGGCGCTACTACGAGTACTGGTAAGGTACACATCAATTACATGTATATCACATATACCTTTCGTTTTGCCGGCCTTCTTGTCCGCTAAGTATTTGGGGCAGTTCCACTTCCAGTGACCACTTCCCTTGCAATAAAAGCACTCAGTCTCGGGCTTGGGTCCATTCTTTGGCTTCTTCCCGGCAGCTTGCTTACTGGGCGCGGCAACTCCCTTGCCGTCCTTCTTGAAGTTCTTTTTACCCTTGCCTTTCTTGAACTTAGTGGTTTTATTCACCATCAACACTCGATGTTCCTTTTTGACTTCTACCTCTGCTGATTTCAGCATTGCAAATACTTCAGGAATGGTCTTTTCCATCCCCTGCATATTGAAGTTCATCACAAAGCTCTTGTAGCTTGGTGGAAGCGACTGGAGGATTCTGTCAATGACCGCATCATCCGGGAGATTAACTCCCAGCTGAGTCAAGATGTTATGTAACCCAGACATTGTGAGTATGTGCTCACTGACAGAACTATTTTCCTCCATATTACAACTGAAGAACTTGTCAGAGACTTCATATCTCTCGACCCGGGCATGAGCTTGGAAAACCATTTTCAGCTCTTCGAACATCTCATATGCTCCGTGTCGCTCAAAACGCTTTTGGAGCCCCGGTTCTAAGCTGTAAAGCATGCCGCACTGAACGAGGGAGTAATCATCAGCACGTGTCTGCCAAGCATTCATAACGTCTTGGTTCTGTGGGACGGGTGCGTCACCTAGTGGAGCTTCTAGGACATAATCTTTCTTGGCAGCTATGAGGATGATCCTCAGGTTTCGGACCCAGTCCGTATAGTTGCTGCCATCATCTTTCAGCTTGGTTTTCTCTAGGAATGCCTTGAAGTTGAGGACAACGTTGGCCATTTGATCTACAAGACATATTGTAAAGATTTTAGACTAAGTTCATGATAATTAAGTTCATCTAATCAAATTATTTAATGAACTCACACTTAGATAGACATCCCTCCAGTCATCTAAGTATAACATGATCCAAGTTAACTAGGCCGTGTCCGATCATCATGTGAGACGGACTAGTCAACATCGGTGAACATCTTCATGTTGATCGTATCTTCTATACGACTCATGCTCGACCTTTCGGTCTTCTGTGTTCCGAGGCCATGTCTGTACATGCTAGGCTCGTCAAGTCAACCTAAGTGTTTGCATGTGTAAATCTGTCTTACACCCGTTGTATGTGAACGTTGGAATCTATCACACCCGATCATCACGTGGTGCTTCGAAACAACGAACTGTCGCAACGGTGCACAGTTAGGAGGAACACTTTCTTGAAATTATTATGAGGAATCATCTTATTTACTACCGTCGTTCTAAGTAAACAAGATGCAAAAACATGATAAACATCACATGCAATCAAATAATAATAGTGACATGATATGGCCAATATCACATAGCTCCTTTGATCTCCATCTTGGGGCTCCATGATCATCTTGTCACCGGCATGACACCATGATCTCCATCATCGTGTCTCCATGAAGTTGCTCGCCAACTATTACTTCTACTACTATGGCTAACACGTTTAGCAATAAAGTAAAGTAATTTACATGGCGTTTCTCAATGACACGCATGTCATACAAAAAATAAAGACAACTCCTATGGCTCCTGCCGGTTGTCATACTCATCGACATGCAAGTCGTGATTCCTATTACAATATCATGAACATCTCATACATCACATATATATCATTCATCATTCATCACAACTTTGGCCATATCACATCACAAAACACTTGCTGCAAAAACAAGTTAGACGTCCTCTAATTGTTGTTGCAAGTTTTTACGTGGCTGCAATAGGGTTCTAGCAAGAACGTTTTCTTACCTACGTGAAAGCCACAACGTGATTTGTCAACTTCTATTTACCCTTCATAAGGACCCTTTTCATCAAATCCGCTCCAACTAAAGTGGGAGAGACAGACACCCGCCAGCCACCTTATGCAACTAGTGCATGTCAGTTGGTGGAACCGGTCTCACGTAAGCGTACGTGTAAGGTTGGTCCGGGCTGCTTCATCCCACAATACTGCTGAAGCAAAATAAGACTAGTAGCGGCAAGAAAGTTGACAACATCTACGCCCACAACAAATTGTGTTCTACTCGTGCAAAGAGAACTACGCATAGACCTAGCTCATGATGCCACTGTTGGGGAACATTGCAGAAAACAAAAATTCTCCTACGGTTTCACCAAGATCCATCTATGAGTTCATATAGCAACGAGTGATCGGATGCATCTACATACCTTTGTAGATCGTGAGCGGAAGCGTTCAAAGAACGGGGATGAGGGAGTCGTACTCGACGTGATCCAAATCACCGGAGATCCTAGCGCCGAACGGACGGCACCTCCGTGTTCAAAACACGTACGGTCTGCGTGACGTCTCCTCCTTGTTGATCCAGCAAGGGGAAAGGAGAGGTTGATGAAGATGGCTCCAGCAGCAGCACGACGGTGTGGTGGTGGTGGAGCAGCAGTACTCCGGCAGGGCTTTGCCAAGCTCATGACGGAGGAGGAGAGGTGTCGGGGAGGGGAGGGGCTGCGCCTTGGATGTGTTCAGCAGCCCTCCCCTCGCCCCTCTATTTATAGGGGAAGGGAGAAGGGGGGCCGGCCCCTCTAGATGAGATCTAGAGGGGGGGCGGCGGCCAAGGGGAGGGGGCTTGCCCCCCAAGCAAGGGGGGCGCCCCCTTCAGGGTTTCCCCCAACCCTAGGCGCATGGTCCCTAGGGGGGAGTGGCGCCCCAGCCCACTTTGGGCTGGATCCCTTCCTCATACAGCCCATAAGGCCCTCCTGGAGAGTTGGCCCCTCCCGGTGGACCCCCGGAACCCCTCCGGTGGCCCCGGTACAATACCGATATGCCCCCGAACCTTTCCAGTGACTGTATGACAACTTCCCATATACAAATCCTTACCTCCGGACCATTCCGGAACTCCTCGTGACATCCGGGATCTCATCCGGGACTCCGAACAACTTTCGGGTTACTGCATATACATATCTCTACAACCCTAGCGTCACTGAACCTTAAGTGTGTAGACCCTACGGGTTCGGGAGACATGTAGACATGACCGAGACGGCTCTCTGGTCAATAACCAACAGCAGGATCTGGATACCCATGTTGGCTCCCACATGCTCCTCGATGATCTCATCGGATGAACCACGATGTCGAGGATTCAGGCAACCCCATATACAATTCCCTTTGTCAATCGGTACGTTACTTGTCCGAGATTTGATCGTCGGTATCCCAATACCTCGTTCAATCTCGTTACCGGCAAGTCACTTTACTCGTACCGTAATGCATGATCCCGTGACCAGACACTTGGTCACTTTGAGCTCATTATGATGATGCATTACCGAGTGGGCCCAGAGATACCTCTCCGTCATACGGAGTGACAAATCCCAGTCTTGATCTGTGTTAACACAACAGACACTTTCGGAGATACCCGTAGTATACCTTTATAGTCACCCAGTTACGTTGTGACGTTTGGTACACCTAAAGCACTCCTACGGTATCCGGGAGTTACACGATCTCATGGTCTAAGGAAAAGATACTTGACATTGGAAAAACTCTAGCAAACGAACTATACGATCTTGTGCTATGTTTAGGATTGGGTCTTGTCCATCACATCATTCTCCTAATGATGTGATCTCGTTATCAATGACATCCAATGTCCATAGTCAGGAAACCATGACTATCTGTTGATCAACGAGCTAGTCAACTAGAGGTTTACTAGGGACATGTTGGTGTCTGTGTATTCACACATGTATTATGATTTCCGGATAACACAATTATAGCATGAATAAAAGACAATTATCATGAGCAAGGAAATATAATAATAATCCTTTTATTATTGCCTCTAGGGAATATTTCCAACAAGAATGATCATGATGCCCTCATGTCCGTATTTTATTTTTATCGACACCTTCATCTCTAAACATGTGGACATATTTTTCGATTTCGGCTTTTCGCTTGAGGACAAGCGAGGTCTAAGCTTGGGGGAGTTGATACGTCCATTTTGCATCATGCTTTTATATCGATATTTATTGCATTATGGGCTGTTATTTCACATTATGTCACAATACTTATGGCTATTCTCTCTTATTTTACAAGGTTTACATAAGGAGGGAGAATGCCGGCAGCTGGAATTCTGGACTGGAAAAGGAGCAAATATTAGAGACCTATTCTGCACAACTCCAAAAGTCCTAAAACTCCACGGAACACCTTATAATAAATAATGAAAAATTCTCGCCAAAGATGAAGACCTGGGGGCCCACACCCTTCTCACGAGGGTGGAGGGCGCCCCCTAGGGCTCGCCCCCTGCCTTGTGGGCCCCCTGGTGGCTCTCTGATGACCATCTTCTCCTATATGAAGTCTTTCGTTGAGAAAAAAAATAAGAAGCAACCTTTTGGGACGAAACTCCGCCGCCACGAGGCGGATCCTTGGCGGATCCAATCTAGAGCTCCAGCAGAGCTGAGCTGCTGGGGAAACTTCCCTCCCAGAGGGGGAAATCATCGCCATCGTCATCACCAACGCTCCTCTCATCGGGAGAGGGCAATCTCCATCAACATCTTCATCATCACCATCTCATCTCAAGACCCTAGTTCATCTCTTGTATCCGATTCTTGTCTTCAAGTCCGGGATTGGTGCTAGTAGGTTGCTAGTAGTGTTAATTACTCCTTGTAGTTGATGCTAGTTGGTTTAATTGGTGGAAGATCATATGTTCAGATCCTTTATGCATATTAATACCCCTCTGATTATGAACATGTTTATGCTTTGTGAGTAGTTACGTTTGTTCCTGAGGACAAGGGAGAAATCTTGCTATTAGTAGTCATGTGAATTTGGTATTCGTTCGATATTTTGATGAGATGTATGTTGTCTAGCCTCTAGTGGTGTTATGTGAACGTCGACTACATAACACTTCACCATTATTTGGGCCTAGAGGAAGGCATTGCGAAGTAATAAGTAGATGATGGGTTGCTAGAGTGACAGAATCTTAAACCCTAGTTTATGCGTTGCTTCGTAAGGGGCTGATTTGGATCCATATGTTTCATGCTATGGTTAGGTTTACCTTAATACTTTTGTTGTAGTTGCGGATGCTTGCAATAGAGGTTAATCATAAGTGGGATGCTTGTTCAAGTAAGAGCAGCACCCAAGCACCGGTCCACCCACATATCAAATTATCAAAGTACCGAACGCGAATCATATGAACGTGATGAAAACTAGCTTGACGATATTCCCATGTGTCCTCGGGAGTGCTTTTCCTTATATAAGAGTTTGTCCAGGCTTGTCCTTTGCTACAAAAAGGATTGGGCCACCTTGCTGCACTTTATTTACTTTTGTTACTTGTTGCTCGTTACAAATTATCTCATTACAAAACTATCTGTTACCACTTATTTCAGTACTTGCAGAGAATACCTTGCTGAAAACCGTTTATCATTTCCTTCTGCTCCTCGTTGGGTTCGACACTCTTACTTATCGAAAGGACTATGATAGATCCGCTGTACTTGTGGGTCATCAGTGAACATCACTATGTTGATCATATCTACTATACGATGCACGCTCAACCTTTCGGTCTCAGTGTTCCGAGGACATATCAGCATATGCTAGGCTCGTCAAGTTTAACCCGAGTATTCTGCGTGTGCAAAACTGGCTTGCACCCGTTGTAGATGGACGTAGAGCTTATCACACCCAATCATCACGTGGTGTCTCGGCACGACGAACTTTGGCAACGGTGCATACTCAGGGTGAACACTTTTATCTTAAAATTTAATGAGAGATCATCTTATAATGCTACCGTCAAACATAGCAGAATAAGATGCATAAAGGATAAACATCACATGCAATCAATATAAGTGATATGATATGGCCATCATCATCTTGTGCTTGTGATCTCCATCTCCGAAGCACCGTCATGATCACCATCGTCACCGGCGCGACACCTTGATCTCCATCGTAGCATCGTTGTCGTCTCACCAACTATTGCTTCTATGACTATCGCTACCGCTTAGTGATAAAGTAAAGCAATTACAGGGCGATTGGATTGCATACAATAAAGCCACAACCATATGGCTCCTGCCAGTTGCCGATAACTCTGTTACAAAACATGAGCATCTCATACAAAAATATAGCATCATGTCTTGACCATATCACATCACAACATGCCCTGCAAAAACAAGTTAGACGTCCTCTACTTTGTTGTTGCAAGTTTTATGTGGCTGCTACGGGCTGAGCAAGAACCGTTCTTACCTATGCATGAAAACCACAACGATAGTTCGTCAAGTTGGTGCTGTTTTAACCTTCTCAAGGACCGGGCGTAGCCACACTCGGTTCAACTAAAGTTGGAAAAACTGACACCCGCCAGCCACCTGTGTACAAAGCACGTCGGTAGAACCAGTCTCGCGTAAGCATACGCGTAATGTCTGTCCGGGCCGCTTCATCCAACAATACCGCTGAACCAAAGTATGACATGCTGGTAAGCAGTATGACTTGTATCACCCACAACTCACTTGTGTTGTACTCGTGCATATAACATCAACGCATAAAACCTGGCTCGGATTCCACTGTTGGGGAACGTAGTAATTTCAAAAAAATTCCTACGCACACGCAAGATCATGGTGATGCATAGCAATGAGAGGGGAGAGTGTCGTCCATGTACCCTTGTAGACCGTTAAGCGGAAGCGTTATGACAACGCGGTTCATGTAGTCATACGTCTTCACGATCGACCGATCCTCAGCACCAAATGTACGGCACCTCCGCGTTCAACACACGTTCAGCTCGGTGATGTCCCGCGAACTCACGATCCAGTAGAGCTCGGGGAAGAGTTTCGTCAGCACGACAGTGTGGTGACGATGTTGATGAAGCTACCACAGCAGGGCTTCGCCTAAACACCGCTACAGTATGACCGAGGTGGATTATGGTGGAGGGGGGCACCGCACACGGCTGGAGAGATCTCAATGATCAACTTGTGTGTCTAGAGGTGCCCCCTGCCCTCGTATATAAATGAGCAAGGAGGGAGAGGCGGCCGGCCAGGAGGAGGCGCGCTAGGAGGAGTCCTACTCCCATCAGGAGTAGGACTCCCTCCTTTCCTAGTTGGAATAGGAGAAGGGGGAAGGAGGAGGGAGAGAGGAAGGAAAGGGGGGCGCCCCCCCCCCCTCCTTGTCCAGTTCGGACTAGAGGGAGAGGGAGCGTGCGGCCTGCCCTGTCAGCCCCTCCTCTCTTGCACTAAGGCCCATCATGGCCCATTAAACCCCTGGGGGGGTTCCGGTAACCCCCGGTACTCCGGTAAAATCCCGATTTCACCCGGAACACTTCCGATATCCAAATATGGGCTTCCAATATATAAATATTTATGTCTCGACCATTTCGAGACTCCTCATCATGTCCGTGATCACATCCGGGACTCCGAACTACCTTCGGTACATCAAAACATATAAACCCATAAAACCGATCGTCATAGAACTTTAAGCGTGCGGACCCTACGGGTTCGAGAACTATGTAGACATGACCAAGACACGTCTCCGGTCAATAACCAATAGCGGAACCTAGATTCTCATATTGGTTCCTTTTACCACACTTGTGCTTCAAAGTAGCACCATGATCTTCATGATAGAGAGTCTCTTATGTTGTTACTTTCATATACTAGTGGGAAATTTTCATTATAGAACTTGGCTTGTATATTCCAATGATGGGCTTCCTCAAAATGCCCTAGGTCTTCGTGAGCAAGCAAGTTGGATGCACACCCACTAGTTTCTTTTGTTGAGCTTTCATACACTTATAGCTCTAGTGCATCCGTTGCATGGCAATCCCTACTCACTCACATTGATATCTATCGATGGGCATCTCCATAGCCCGTTGATACGCCTAGTTGATGTGAGACTATCTTCTCCCTTTTTGTCTTCTCCACAACCACCCTTATATTCCACATATAGTGCTATATCCATGGCTCACGCTCATGTATTGCGTGAAGATTGAAAAAGTTTGAGAACATCAAAAGTATGAAACAATTGCTTGGCTTGTCATCGGGGTTGTGCATGATTTAAATATTTTGTGTGGTGAAGATGGAGCTTAGCCAGACTATATGATTTTGTAGGGATAACTTTCTTTGGCCATGTTATTTTGAGAAGACATGATTGCTTGGTTAGTATGCTTGAAGTATTATTATTTTTATGTCAATATCAAACTTTTGTCTTGAATCTTATGGATCTGAATATTCTTGCCAAAATAAAGAGAACTACATGGATAAATATGTTAGGTAGCATTCCACATCAAAAATTCTGTTTTTATCATTTACCTACTCGAGGACGAGCAGGAATTAAGCTTGGAGATGCTGATACGTCTCCAACGTATCTATAATTTTTGATTGTTTCATGCTATTATATTATCAACCTTGGATGTTTTATATGCATTTATATGCCATTTTATATGATTTGTGGGACTAACCTATTAACCTAAAGCCTAGTGCCGGTTTCTATTTTTTTTCTTGTCTTAGAGTATCGCAGAAAAGGAAAATCAAACGGAGTCCAATTGGCCTGAAACTTCACGGAACTTATTTTTGGACCAGAAGAAGCCCACGGAGTATTGGAGATGGACCAGAAGAGTCCCGGGCTGCCCACGAGGGTGGGGGGCGCGCCCACTCCCCCTGGGCGTGCCCCCTGCCTCATGGATAGCCCGGAGATCCACCGACGTACTTCTTCCTCCTATATATACCCATATACCCTAAAAACTTCGAGGAGCACAATAGATCGGGAGTTCTGCCGCCAGAAGCCTCTGTAGCCACCGAAAACCAATCTAGACCCGTTCTGGCACCCTGCCGGAGGGGGAACCCCTCACCGGTGGCCATCTTCATCATCCCGGCATTCTCCATGACGAGGAGGGTGTAGTTCTCCCTCGGGGTTGAGGGTATGTACCAGTAGCTATGTGTTTGATCTCTCTCTCTCTCGTGTTCTTGAGGTGGTACGATCTTGATGTATCGCGAGCTTTGCTATTATAGTTGGATCTTATGATGTTTCTCCCCCTCTACTCTCTTGTAATGGATTGAGTTTTCCCTTTGAAGTTATCTTATCGGATTGAGTCTTTAAGGATTTGAGGACACTTGATGTATGTCTTGCGTGGGATACCCGTGGTGACAATGGGGTATTCTATTGATTCACTTGATGTATGTTTTGGTGATCAACTTGCGGGTTCTGCCCATGAACCTATGCATAGGGGTTGGCACACGTTTTTGTCTTGACTCTCCGGTAGAAACTTTGGGGCACTCTTTGAAGTTCTTTGTGTTGGTTGAATAGATGAATTTGAGATTGTGTGATGCATATCGTATAAGAATACACACGGATACTTGAGGTGACATTGGAGTATCTAGGTGACATTAGGGTTTTGGTTGATTTGTGTCTTAAGGTGTTATTCTAGTATGAACTCTATGATAGATTGAACGGAAAGAATAGCTTCATGTTATTTTACTACGTACTCTTGAATAGATTGATTAGAAAGAATAACTTTGAGGTGGTTTCGTACCCTACCATAATCTCTTCGTTTGTTCTCCGCTATTAGTGACTTTGGAGTGACTCTTTGTTGCATGTTGAGGGATAGTTATATGATCCAATTATGTTATTATTGTTGAGAGAACTTCCACTAGTGAAAGTATGAACCCTAGGCCTTGTTTCCTAGCATTGCAATACCGTTTATGCTCACTTTTATCATTAGTTACCTTGCTGTTTTTATATTTTCAGATTACAAAAACCATTATCTACTATCCATATTGCACTTGTATCACCATCTCTTCACTGAACTAGCGCACCTATACAATTTACCATTGTATTGGGTGTGTTGGGGACACAAGAGACTCTTTGTTATTTGGTTGCAGGGTTGCTTGAGAGAGACCATCTTCATCCTACGCCTCCTATGGATTGATAAACCTTAGGTCATCCACTTGAGGGAAATTTGCTACTGTCCTACAAACCTCTGCACTTGAAGGCCCAACAACGTCTATAAGAAGAAGGTTGTGTAGTAGACATCAGAGATCTTGATACAGTTGAGGACAAGGGAGAGTTCCGTCAGCACAACGGCATGGCGACGGTGATGATGAAGTTACCGGCGCAGGGCTTCACCTAAGCACTACGACGATATAACCGAGGTGTTGAACTGTGGAGGGGGCACCACACATGGCTAACAAATTGTCTGTTGTGCTTTGGGGTGCCCCCTTGCCCACGTATATAAAGGAGGGGGGAGGAGGAGGCCGGCCAAGGAGGGGCGCGCCATGGAGGGGAGTCCTACTTGGACTCCTAGTCCAAGTAGGATTAGCCCCCCTTTTCCTATTCCAAGAAGGGGAAGGAGGGAAGGAGAGGGAGAGGGAAAGGAAGGGGGGTGCGCCCCCTCCCCCTAGTCCAATTCGGACTGCCCTTAGGGGGGAACCTTGTGGCCTTCCCTCTCCTACTCCCTCATGGCCCATTAGGGCCCATAACTTCCTCGGGGGGTTCCGATAACCCCTCGGTTCCCCGATAAATATCCGAAACGTCCCGAAACCTTTCAGGTGTCCGAATACCTTTGTCCAGTATATCAATCTTTACCTCTCGACCATTTCGAGACTCCTCGTCATGTCCGTGATCTCATCCGGGACTCCGAATAAACTTCGGTCATCAAATCACATAACTCATTATACAAATCGTCATCAAACGTTAAGCGTGCGGACCCTGCGGGTTCGAGAACTATGTAGACATGACTGAGACACATCTCCGGTCAATAACTAATAGTGGAACTTGGATGCTGATATTGGCTCCTACATATTCTAGGAAGATCATTATCGGTCAAACCGCATAACAACATACGTCATTCCCTTTGTCATCGGTATGTTACTTGCCCAAGATTCGACCATTGGTATCATCATACCTAGTTCAATCTCATTACTGACAAGTCTCTTTACTCGTTCCGTAATGCATCATCCCGTAACTAACTCATTAGTCACATTGCTTGCAAGGCTTATAGTGATGTGCATTACCGAGAGGGCCTAGAGACACCTCTCCGATACACGGAGTGACAAATCCTATTCTCGATCTATGCCAACTCAACAAACACCATCAGAGACACCTGTAGAGCATCTTTATAATCACCCAGTTATGTTGTGACATTTGATAGCACACTAAGTGTTCCTCCGATATTCGGGAGTTGCATAATCTCATAGTCAAAGGAATATGTATAAGTCATGAAGAAAGCAATCACATTATTCTAACGGATGGGTGTTGTCCATCACATCATTCTCTAATGATGTGATCCCGTTCATCAAATGACAACACATGTCTATGGTCAGGAAACTTAACCATCTTTGATTAACGAGCTAGTCAAGTAGAGGCATACTAGGGACACTCTGTTTGTCTATGTATTCACACATGTACTAAGTTTTTGGTTAATACAATTCTAGCATGAATAATAAACATTTATCATGATATAAGGAAATATAAATAACAACTTTTTTATTGCCTCTAGGGCATATTTCCTTCACTTATAGGAACATCCGCTCCCATTACCCACTTAAAGAGAGACATGTGCACCAATGGGTGAATCTTGTTGGTCGCTAGTAGATTAAGCGATAGGCCACAACCCCCACTTTGGCTTGGATGGTATACGACCCGTAGTAGCAGAAGGCTAGTTTCTGGAATGACCGTCATGCCACAGGCCTCCGAATAAATGGCTGCATTTTGAGGAAGACCGTGTCACCAACCTGGAAGGATCTCTTAGTACGGTGACGATCAACTTGTTTTTCATCCTGTTGAGCTTTTTTGTGATGCTCACGGAGAACTTCTCGTTCTCGCAACCAAGCATCCAAATTTGGCACCGTACTTTCTTCAACTTGGTCGATGCCAAACTCCCGAGGTAGATGCCCATAGATTACTTCAAAAGGTGTCCTTCCCAAAGCTGAGTGGAAACATGTGTTATACCAGTATTTTGCGAGTGTTAGCCACTTTGCCAAATTGCCTGCACATGGATGCACTAAACATCGGAGGTAAGTCTCCAGGCACTACTTAACGTGCTCCGTTTGACCGTCCATTTGTGGATGATAGGACGAGCTCATCTCCAGTTCAGTTCAGCACAGACGATATCATTCTTGCCATACCTAACTAGTGAAGATGTGATCCCTGTCTGAAATGATCCCCAACAGCAACACATTCAACTTGAAGATCTCCTGCGTTAATACTTTTGCCAAGTCCAGAGCTATAAACAGGTGGGTCAATGGTATGAAATGAGCATACTTGGAAAACTAATCCACCATGACAAGTATGGCATTATAGCCACATGATTTGGGTAGTCCTTCGATGAAGTCCAGTGATACCACTGCCTAGGGTCATTGTGGAATAGGAAGTGGTTGTAGTAATCCAGCTGGAAAATCCTCTCCATCTTCGCTTGCCGATAGACCAAACACTGCCTTACAAACACTTTGATTTGTTATTTCATCCCCTTCCATGAAAATAGACATTTTCACTTAATTATATGTTGCATGGAAGCCGGTGGGCCCACGTGCTGTGTTGGTGTGCAGTGTGCGAATCGCATGTTATTGTGTG
This sequence comes from Triticum urartu, assembly GCF_056163025.1. Taxonomy (NCBI): domain Eukaryota; kingdom Viridiplantae; phylum Streptophyta; class Magnoliopsida; order Poales; family Poaceae; genus Triticum; species Triticum urartu. The sequence continues at coordinate 365,034,258 of NC_141876.1, read as the reverse complement.
TCCATGTCAGCCCCAAGCCACACTCATCCTTTGAAGCACACGATACCATTCTAGAGATTAAAATATGGCTCGCTAGCTGGATCGTGTGCCACGCGTGTCAACAATTCCTTAGTGCCCATGTCTTCATGGTAGCCAATGCAGATTGCTTCGAGCCAAGCAGGTTTGCAAACTAACAATGCAGCGAGGTCGGGCCCCTCAAGGTGATTGATACGTCTCCAATGTATTTGTAATTTTTGATTGTTCCATGCTATTATAGTATCAATCTTGGATGTTATATGCAGTTATATATCATTTTTGGGACTAACCTATTAACTCAGTGCCAAGTGTCAGTTGCTGTTTTTTTGCCTGTTTTTGGTTTTCCAGGAAATCAATACTAAACGAAGTCCAAATGCCACGAAACTTTTTGATGATTTTTTCTGGAAAAGAGGGACTCTAAAAGCTTCTGGAGGATACTAGGCATGCAACAAGGAGATGACAAGGCAGTAGGGCGCGCCCTAGTGCCTTGTGGGCCCCTCGTGGCTCCATCTGACCTAATTCCACCTCTATCAATTCTCTAAAATCAGGAAACCAACAGAGAGCCATCCAAAAGACTTTTTCCGCCACCGCAAGTTTCTGTTGTTCGGAGATCCCATTTGGAGACCTTTCTCGGTACTCTGCCGGAGGGGGGATCGATCACAGAGGGCCTCTACATCAACCTTGTTGCCCTTCTGATGATGTATGATTAGTTTACCACAGACCTACGGGTCCATAATTAGTAGCTATATGACTTCTTCTCTCTCTTTGATCTTCAATACAATGTTCTCCTTGATGTCCTTGGAGTTCTATTCGATGCAATCTTCTTTTGCCGTGTGTTTGTTGGGATCCGATGAATTGTGGTTTTATGATCAGTTTATCTATGAATATTATTTGAGTCTTCTCTGAACTCTTTTATCCATGATTAGTATAGCTTTGTATTTCTCTCTGATCTATCTGTTTGGTTTGGCCAACTAGATTGATTTATCTTGCAATGGGAGGGGTGCTTTGTAATGGGTTCAATCTTGTGGTGCTCTATATCCCAGTGACAGAAAGGGACAAGACACATATTTGTATTGTTTCCATTAAGGATAAAATGATGGGGTTTATCCATATTGCTTGAGTTTACTTTGTCTACATCATGTCATCTTGCTTAAGGCATTACTCCGTTCTTTATGAACTTAATACTCTAGGTGCATGCTGGATAGCGGTCGATGTGTGGAGTAATAGTAATAGATGCAGGCAGGACTCAGTCTACTTGTCTCGGACATGATGCCTGTATACATGATCATTGCCTTGGATATCGTCATAACTATGCACTTTTCTATCAATTCCCCAACAGTAATTTGTTTACCCACAGTATGCTTTTTGTTCGAGAGAGAAGCCTCTAGTGAAAACTATGGCCCCCGGGTCTATCTTTATCATATATTAAAATCCAAAAATACCTTGCTGCAATTTATTTACCGTTATTTTATTTTGTGTTTTTGTTTATTTATCTACCATTATCAGACTTGATCCTTGCAACTAAGCGCCGAGGGGATTGACAACCCCCTTGATCACATTGGGTGCAAGTATTTGTTCTTTTGTGTGTAGGTGTTGTTCATGTGGTCTTGCGTGGTTCTCCTACTGGATTGATAACCTTGGTTCTTAACTGAGGGAAATAATTATCTCTACTATACTGCATCATCTTCTCCTCTTCGAGGAAATCCCAACACAGCTCACAAGTAGCAGGAAGAATTTCTAGCGCCATTGCCGGGGAGACATCACCAAAACCTATCAAGTACCATCACATAAACTTTCATCTCCTACCATTTACTTTCATTTACCTTTTGCCGCTCGTTTTCATCTCCCTCACTTCTAAAACGTTTTCACAAAAACACAAAAAAAATTCGTTTGCATTTTTGCTTGTTTGCTTGCTTGAAGTTGCTATCATGTCTGAGTTTGTTATAAAAAAAGTGAGGATGGTAAAATTCATAAAGTTGAAATTCCCACAAATTTGGATTCTAATTTTTTTGTTATAGGAAGTGGGAACATAGGAAAAAGCAAACTGCTAACCTACTACTTGTACTACGTCGGATCAGATAATGGTGGGCCATCAGTCGGACGGAGTTTAACGTAAAGCTCGAAGGGAGTGTCAACAGTCTTCTCATCATTGAGTTGAGCTCGAGTGATCATGTCATGACGTTATTTGATCTGAGATACCAAATATCCATGAGGATAATTTGTGACCTCCAAGCCAAGAAAAGGCTTAGGGCGCGTCAGCGCCTTCATAGCAAATAATTGATGAAGGCGACACTTGATCAACGATATGGTAACGGAGTAATCACCAGCCAGTTTGATATCATCAACATGCAACAAACAGAATATCACATCCTCGAGGATAAATTGGTACGACCATGGCCAAATCATGGTCACTCTAAGCAAACCCTGCCTGGATAACATAACCACTGTGTTGAACTTCAAAACCCGCGCTATTGGGGCTTGTTGAGACCATAGATCACTTTACGCATGATACGTCTCCATCATATCTACTTTTCCAAACTCTTTTGCCCTTGTTTTGGACTCTAATTTGCATGATTTGAATCGAACTAACCCGGACTGACGCTGTTTTCAGCATAATTGCCATGGTGTTATTTTTGTGCAGAAATAAAAGTTCTCGGATTGACTTGAAAATTTATGGAGAATATTTTTGGAATATATAAAAAATATTGGCGCAAGAATCAACCAAAGTGGGGCCACTCAGAGGCCACAAGCCCTGGGGGCATGCCTACCCCCTAGGGCGTGCCCCTAGGCTTGTGGGCCCCCTAGAGCTCCTGCGACCCTAATTCCAACTCTATAAGTACCTATTCACGGAGAGAAAAATCAAAGAGAAGGATTCATCATGTTTTACGACATGGAGCTGCCGCCGCCTCCTGTTCTTCATCTTGAAGGCTGATCTTGGAGTCCGTTTGGGGCTCCGGAGAGGGGGATTCATCGCCATCATCATCACCAACCTTCCTCCATCACCAATTTCATGATGCTCGCCGCTGGGAGTGAGTAATTCCATCATAGGCTTACTAGACGGTGATGGATTGGATGAGATTTAGCATGTAATCGAGTTAGTTTTGTTAGGGTTTGATCCCTAGTATCCACTATGTTCTGAGATTGATGTTAATATGACTTTGCTATGCTTAATGCTTGTCACTAGGGCCCGAGTGCCATGATTTCAGATCTGAACCTATTATGTTTTCATGAATATATTTGTGTTCTTGATCCTATCTTGCAAGTTGTAGACACCTATTACGAGTTATGATCCGCATACCCCATGGTGGCAATAATTGGGATTCTTTCTGGTGATTACCGTAGTTTGAGGAGTTCATGTATTCACTAAGTTCTAATGCGTTGTTTCGGTTATCTATTAAAAGGAGGCCTTAATATCTCTTAGTTTCCATTAGGACCCCGCTGCCACGGGAGGGTAGGACAAAATATGTCATGCAAGTTCTTTTCCATAAGCACGTATGACTATATATGGAATACATGCCTACATTATATTGATGAATTGGAGCTAGTTCTGTGTCACCCTAGGTTATAACTGTTGCGTGATGAATGCCATCCGACATAATTATCCATCATTGATCCATTGCATACGAGCTTTTCACATATTGATCCTTGCTAAGTTACTTTGCTGTTGCCACTATTACAATCACTACAAAACTACTGCTGTTACTTTTGCCACCGTTACCGTTACTTCCATACTTCTTTACTACTAATTTTTTCCCTGTAGATATTAAGTCTTTCAGGTGTGGTTGAATTGACAACTCAACTGCTAATACTCGTGAATATTATTTGGCTCCCCTTGTGTCGAATCAATAAATTTGGGTTGAATACTCTACCCTCAAAAACTATTGCGATCCCCTATACTTGTGGGTTATCAAGACCTTTTTTGGCACCATTGCCGAGGAGCATAGCTCTATTCTCCGAGTCACTTGGGATTTATATCTTTTGATCACTATGAGGACTCTGAAAGATACTAGAACCAAGATTTTCCCCTCTACGACGAGGGGAGGTAAGGAACTGCCATCTAGCTCTACACTTGATTCACCTTCCGTTTGAGTAAGCTTGCGACATCTACACCTGCTATTGATTCTGAAATGTCGCATGTTATTGATGATGCTACTTCTGCTATGCATGATGCTTATGATGATACTACTACTTTGCTTGATAATACTGTGCCATTGGGTGAATTTCTTGATGAACAAATTGCTAGAGTTAATGATATTGAGAATGATGAAACAGATAATTGATACGTCCACTTTGCATCATGCTTTTATATTGATATTTATTGCATTATGGGTTGTTATTACACATTATATCACAATACTTATGCCTATTCTCTCTTATTTTATAAGGTTTACATGAAGAGGGAGAATGACAGAAGCTAGAATTCTAGGCTCGAAAAGGAGCAAATATTAGAGACCTATTCTGCACAACTCCAGAAGTCCTGAAACTTAACGGAGCATGTTTTTGGAATATATAAAAAATATCGGGTGAAGAAAGTACCAAAGGGGGGCCACCAGCCAGCCACAAGGGTGGAGGGCGCGCCCCCGTCCTTGTGGCCCCCTGACGGGCCTCTGGTGCCCATCTTTGGCTATATGGTGTGTTTTGACCTGGAAAAAAAATCAGAAGGAAGCTTTCGGGGCGAAGCGCCCCCATCTCGAGGCGAAAGCTGGGCAGGACCAATCTAGGGCTCCGGCAGAGCTGTTCTGCCGAGGAAACATCCCTCCGGGAGGGGGAAATCGAAGCCACCGTCATCACCAACGATCCTCTCATCGAGAAGGGGTCAATCTCCATCAACATCTTCACTAGCACCATCTCCTCTTAAACCCTAGTTCATCTCTTGTATTCAATCTTGGTCCCAAAACCTCAGATTGGTACCCGTGGGTTGATAGTAGTGTTGATTACTCCTTGTAGTTAATGCTGGTTGGTTTATCCGATGGAAGATTATATTTTCAGATCCTTAATGATAATTAATACTCCTCTAATCTTGATTATAAATATTCTTTGAGATTAGTTATGTTTGTTCCTGAGGACATGGGAGAAGTCTTATTATAAGTAATCATGTGAATTTGGTATTCGTTCGATATTTTGATGAGATGTATGTTATCTCTCCTCTAGTGGTGTTATGTGAACGTCGACTACATGACACTTCACCATTATTAGGGCCTAGAGGAAGGCATTGGGAAGTAATAAGTAGATGATGGGTTGCTAGAGTGACAGAAGCTTAAACCCTAGTTTATGCGTTGCTTCGTAAGGGGATGATTTGGATCCATATGTTTCATGCTATGGTTATGTTTACCTTAATTCTTCTTTCGTCATTGCGGATGCTTGCGAGAGGGGTTAATCATAAGTGGGAGGCTTTTCCAAGGAAGGGCAACACCCAAGCACCATTCCACCCACATATCAAATTATCAAAGTAACGAACGTGAATCATATGAGCATGATGAAAACTAACTTGACAACAATTCCCATGTGTCCTCGGGAGCGCTTTGCTTTATATAAGAGTTTGTCTAGGCTTGTCCTTTGCTACAAGAAGGATTGGGCCACCTTGCTGCACCTCGTTTACTTTTATTACTTGTTACCCGTTATGATTCATCTTATCACCAAACTATCTGTTACCGATAATTTCAGTGCTGGCAGAGAATAACTTGCTGAAAACCACTTGTCATTTCCTTCTGCTCCTTGTTTGGTTCTACACTCTTACTTATCGAAAGGACTACGATAGATCCCCTATACTTGTGGGTCATCAAGACTCTTTTCTGGTGTCGTTGCCGGGGAGTGAAGCACCTTTGGCAAGTGGAATTTGGTAATGAAATATTTATATAGTGTGCTGAAATTTACTATCACTTGTTACTATGGAAAATAATCCTTTGAGGGGCTTGTTCGAGGTATCTTCACCTCGACTAGAGTAACAAAGATTTGCTCCTCAACTTACTGCACCTACGGAAAATATTTATTACGAAATTCCTTCAGGTATGATAGAGAAACTGCTGTTTAATCCTTATGCAGGAGATGGAACATTACATCCTGATATGCACCTAATCTATGTGGATGAAAGTTGTGGATTATTTAAGCTTGCAGGTATGCCCGAGGATTTTGTCAAGAAGAAGGTATTCCCTTCATCTTTGAAGGAAAAGGCATTGACAACATATAGGCTACTGGATGATATTGGATCATGGAACTACAATCGACTAAAATTGGAATTTCATCAGAAGTTTTATCCTATGCATTTGGTTCATTGTGATCGGAATTATATATATAATTTTTGGCCTCATGAAGGATAAAGTATCACTCAAGCTTGGGGGAGGCTTAATTCAATGTTATATTCATGCCCCAATCATGAGCTCTCAAGAGAAATTATTATTCAAAATTTTTATGCTCGGCTTTTTTACAATGATCTATCCATGCTCGATACTTCTTGTACTGTTCTTTTATGAAGAAGGATATTGAATTCAAATGGTATTTATTGGAAAGAATTAAACGCAACTCTGAAGATTGAGAACCCGATGAAGGTAAAGAGTCAGGTATAAACCTTAAGTTTGTTTGTGTTAAATCTTTTATGGATACTGATGCTTTTCGTGATTTTAGCACTAAATATGCACTTGACTCTGAGATATATAGTAGCTTCTTTTTGTGAATCTTTTGCCACCCATGTTGATCTCCCTATGGAGAAGTGGTATAAATATCATCCTCCCATTTAAGTTAAAGTAGTATAACCTATTAAAGTTGAAGAAGAAACTATTACTTATAATGTTGATCCTATTGTTCCTACTGCTTATATTGAGAAACCACCATTCCCTGTTAGAATAAAGGATCATGCTAAAGCTTCAACTGTGGTGAACAAAAGTTATATTAGAACACCCAACCCCCCTTAGCAAATTAAAGTTGAACCTAGTATTCCAATGGTTAAAGATCTCTTGGTTGATAATATTGATTGACATGTTATTTATTTCTGTGATGAAGCTGCTAGAATTGCTAAACCCGATATGAAAGATAAACATATACCTGTTGTCAGCATGCCTGTTTTTTCTGTTAAAATAGGGGATCATTGTTATCATGGCTTATGTGATGTGGCTGCTAGTGTGAGTGCAATTCCTTATATCTTATATAAAGAAATTATGAATGATATTAATTACACCTGCTGAGATAGAAGATATTGATGTTACTATTAAGCTTGCTAATAGAGATACTATATCACCAATTGGGATTATTAGAGATGTTGAAGTTTTGTGTGGGAAGATAAAATATCCTACTGATTTTCTTGTTCTTGCTTCCCCATAAGATAATTTTTGTCCCATTATATTTGGTAGACCCTTCTTGAATACTGTTAATGCCAAGATAGACTGCGAGAAAGATATTAGCACTGTTGGCTTGGGGGATATGTCTCATGATTTTAATTTCTCTAAATTCCGTAGACAACCCCATGATAAAGAATTACCTAGTAAGGATGAAATTATTGGTCTTGCTTCTATTGCCGTGCCTCCTAATGATTCTTTAGAACAATATTTGATAGACCATGAAAATGACATGTTTATGAATGAAAGAAGGGAAATAGATGAAGTATTATTTAATCAAGGACCTATTTTGAAACACAATTTGCCTATTGAAATCCTTGGGGATCCTCCTCCACCTAAGGGTGATCCCGTGTTTGAGCTTAAACAATTACCTGATACTCTGAAATATGCTTATCTTGATGAAAAGAAGATATATCCTGTTATTATTAGTGCTAACCTTTCAGAGCATGAAGAAAAGAAATTATTGAAAACTCTGAAAGAAGCACCGTGCCGCTATTGGCTATACTCTTCATGATGTTAAGGGCATTAGTCCCACTCTATGTTAGCACGAAATTAAATCGGAGAAAGATGCTAAACCAGTTGTTGATCATCAACGACGGTTAAATCCTAAGATGAAAGAAGTGGTAGGAAATGAAATACTAAAGCTTCCGGAGGCAGGTATAATTTATCCCATTGCTGATAGTCAATGGGTAAGTCTTGTTCATTGTGTCCCTAAGAAGGGAGGTATTACTGTTATTCCCAATGATAAGAACAAATTGATTCCTCAAAGAATTGTTACATGTTATAGAATGGTAATTGATTTTTGCAAGTTAAATAAAGCTACTAGAAAAGATCATTACCCTTTACCTTTTATTGATCAAATGCTAGAAAGATTATCCAAGCATACACATTTTTGCTTTCTAGATGGTTATTCTGGGTTTTCTCAAATATCTGTGTCAAAAGATGATCAAGAGAAAACCACTTTTACTTGCCCTTTCGGTACCTTTGCTTATAGACGTATGCCTTTTGGTTTATGCAATGCACCTGCTACCTTTCAAAGATGTATGACTGCTATATTCTCTGATTTTTGTGAGAAGATTGTTGAGGTTTTCATGGATGATTTCTCCGTTTACGAAACTTCTTTTGATGATTGCTTAAGCAACCTTGACCAAGTTTTGTAGAGATGTGAAGAAACTAATCTTGTATTGAATTGGGAGAAGTGCCACTTTATGGTTAATGAAGGTATTGTCTTGGGGCATAAAATTTCTGAAAGAGGTATTGAAGTTGATAAAGCCAAAGTAGATGCTATTGAAAAGATGTCGTGTCCTAAAGATATCAAAGGTATAAGAAGTTTCCTTGGTCATGCTAGCTTCTATAGGAGGTTTATTAAAGACTTCTCTAAAACTTCTAGGCCTCTCACCAATCTCTTACAAAAAGATGTTCCTTTTGTCTTTGATGATGATTGTGTAGAAGCATTTGAAATACTTAAGAAAGCCTTGATTTCTGCACCTATTGTTCAGCCACCTGATTGGAATTTACGCTTTGAAATTATGTGTGATGCTAGTGATTATGTTGTTGGTGCTATTCTAGGACAAAGAGTAGATAAGAAATTAAATGTTATTCAGTATGCTTGTAAGACTCTAGACATTGCCCAAAGAAATTATGCTACCATTGAAAAAGAATTTTTAGTAGTTGTATTTGCATGTGATAAGTTCAGACCTTATATTGTTGATTCCAAAGTAACTGTTCACACTGATCATGCTGCTATTAAATATCTTATGGAAAAGATGAAGGAAATATGCCCTAGAGGCAATAATAAAGTTGTTATTTATATTTCCTTATATCATGATAAATGTTTATTATTTTTGAGCTGTGCTCAATGGGCGCCTATGTTTGAGTTGTGCTTTGCAACAAAATCTCTTTGGTCCCTTTAATCTGGGTAGCAAGCCCCAAGTGTTTTGTAAGAATGGCGTATAAGCCGGATTAAAGGGTAATCATAGCTTCGCTTCAATGAGCAGGAAGCCCCCAAGTGACCAATAAGATAAGCCCATAAGGCAGGATACCCATGTTTGAACTGCATATCATGGCAGCAAGTTCTCTTTGGCAACCTTTATTTTTTTCTGAGAACTCAAACTTTGAGAGAGATAATTCTTCTTGAACCGGATGTTAAACCGGATATTGAGAGCTTCAAAGCTTTGTGGGAGACAGATTTCCCTTGAACCAGATTTTAAACCGGAAACTTCATTTTGAGCCGGAAATTTTCTGACAGCCTTTTAAGTTTTCATCAATATAACAGCAGCCTCCGAGACCAGGTTATCTTCCCTCCACTGACCCGAAGTTCTTGACTTGCTTTAAACTGTCAGTCATTTACTAAGTCATGTTACCAAGACCTAAACCAGTGAGTCACCAAGATCCATCCGAGTCATACATCCAGCCGGGTTACACCGCGGGGTATATCCCCGACATTAGCGCCCAGTTTAATTTGGATTTATCCATGTGAAACTGATCAGCAATATAAACACCTGAACAAATTTTATAGGTTGTGCTTCGGGTTAAAAATTCTTGTAAGCCGATACCTGATCATCCATAAATCCTTGTCATTTCCTTCTTCTGGACATCCGGGTCAATATACCAGCTTCATATTCAATTTGCTGACATTGGCTTCTCACAGAAATATATTGTGAAAAATATTTGACTCAACTCCCAATGCTTAACAAAAATATTGGTCTTGAAATACTCATTTGATTTTCAGCCGGCTTGTAGAACTTGCCGGTTTATCATTGCCAAAATATCCGATTTGTAAATATTGATAGCACCGGGTCATAATTGTTGCCGACGCCGGGTCATAGTTATTGGTGACGCGGGGTCAATCTGGTTTACTCAAAACTGAGAATTTGAAGATTTTCTCCCTTATATCCATATTACCTGTAGCCCCCAAGTCTTGAGCAGAAACAAAGTGATGACTTAAGACTTGCTTCAATATAAATACAATCACTTTGAAGAAATCCATGTTGTTCATCTTAGTCACTAGTAAAGACTGAATACTCCATATATGTAGCCCCCAAGTGTCGGGTTGTCATGCTTGCAACAACCTGGGACTTGTAATTGCCTTATACTCATAAAAACTTCAACCAGTGTAGCCCCCAAGGGCCGGGTCATTATGCAATAATGAGCAGGGACTTTATAAATATGATCATGTAGACTTGAACAACAATGTGTAGCCCCCAAGGGCCGGCTCAGTAAGATAATATTAAGCTGGGACTTTATATATACTTCTTTAAAAATAACATCATATGATGTAACCCTCATCATGGGGCTTGAACCCACGTCCACAAGGTTAAGAGCTTTGTGCTTTACCAACTGAGCAGTGGACCCTTCAATATAATGGAATAAGACATGTGTACCTTGAATTGTTGACAGGATCAATTGGTAGCCCCCAAGGGCCGGCTCATTATGATGTGATGAGTCGGGTCTTCAATAAGGCCAGTAAAAATGACTTTGCATTAGCTCCCAAGTGTCATGGTGCATGCTTGCAGCGACATGAGACTTGCATATTTGATGTAATCTCAACTTGAATAATGTAGCCCCCAAGTGCCGGGTCGTAAGCCTGAGGTGACTCGGGACTATTCCTTCCATTGTAGAATAAATCATATCCATTGACAAAATAATTGCCATTGCGCTGAAGTGACTTTGAAAACCTCCACCATAATACTGGTTATTGATAACCATAATAAAAATCTAGCCATGTTGGCTATTCAAGATTTGAATAATATAATCCGGTATGAAAACCTAAATCATTCAATAGCATCATGGCAAACCAGCCAAGTTTGGCTATTAAAGATTTGAATACCATATCGGTTGACAAGTAAATCCGGAGTTTAAATACTCAGTGGCTCTTGGCCGATAGCGACTTAATGTGCATCCATTGTAATCCGGGATGTTTGTAACCAGGCGGCTTATAGCCTTTGCGAAAATCAATAATTGATAACCCTTTTGATGATGGGCTTGAGCTTAATCATTTATATAAGTCATAGCTCTGCAAATCCCGCATAGAGTTTAAACAACATATGCCCTGGCGACTTAACGTCAAAAGCCAGGGCGGGTAACAACCCAAATATAATATAGTCTTATGCATTATGAAAAAGACTAGCATACTAGCAACTTTGAAGTTTAAAAACAGGGTGGGTTATCAAACCTCAGATAACAAAAATGAATACCATACCTTTGATACTTATGAACATTGCTGGCTTATAATGCCAGTAAGGGTAATAACCCTGAAGATATAGAGCACAACGCCCTGTCCACTTTAGTCACGCCGCCGGCTTATCACGCCATATGCAGCAAGGGGTAATATCCTAAAACTTAGAGCACATCGCTTCCAAGTATATACGATCATCATACACTGGCGATTTATAATCCACAGTCAGGCCGGGTTAATAAACATTAGATAATTTCTCATCATACACTGGCGACTTATAGTCCAAAGCCAGGCTGGGTTAATAAACACCGGATATTTTCTTATCATATACTGGTCGACTTATAGTCAAAAACCAGGCCGGGTTAATAAACACCGGATAGTATCTCATCTCATACTAGCGACTTATAGTCAAAAGCCAGGCCGGGTTAATAAACACCGGTGAATTATAATCATAAAACCTTATAAGCCTCATTAAATAAACCTCAAAAAAGAAAATTTGTCGAATAAAAACCAATGAAAACGAGGCTTTTCATGGGTTGTCAGGCCGAAAAATGAGGCTTTTCATGGGCTGTCAGGCCATTGAGTTAAACCGTTTTACAAACCTTATAAGATGGACCTCACATAACCAATCGTCGTTTTAACTTTGACAAGTTCAGGATCTGCATAAGATTGACTTGTCAAACATTCGGCGGGTCATTCCAGGATTACCTCGGCGGAGTGGCTTACTTAAAAAAGCAGGATAACCCGGGGTTTTAGGTGAATACACCTGGCTTCCAAGCCTGGCTTTTAAGCCTATTACAAGGGTTATAAAAATCTTTGTTCTTTAGAACAAAAGAGCCCCCAAGCAATATTGTGAGCTGTGCTCAAGGGGCACCTATGTTCGAGTTGTGCCTATAAGCCGGATCAAAGGGTAATTATAACTTTGCTTTATAAAGCATAAGCCCCCATGTGGCCATAATAAGATAAGCCATAAGGCAGGATACCCATGTTTGAACTGCGCATCATGGCAGCAAGTTCTCTTTGGCAACCTTTAATTTTTCTGAGAACTTGAACTTGCAAGAGATGAATTCTTTTTGAACCGGAATTTCAAACCGGATATTGAGAGGTTTAAAGCTTTATGAGAGACAGATTTCCCTTGAACCAGATTTTTAGCCGGAATCCTTCCTGATAACCCAGAATTCTTCTATTGAGCCGGAACTCTATGATTGTCATCAATTTTTTAAACCGGAAATTTTCCGACGGCCTTCAAATTCTCACCAACAGGGTAGTAGCCTCCAGGGCCGGGTTATTTTTCCCTCCAATGACCCAGAGTTTCTTGAATTTTGCTGAAACTGGCAACATTTGCTGAGTCCTGTCATCATAGCCCCCGAGTCTTAAGACAACTCGAGGAGTTGGCTTGAGATTCTTCATACTTGGCCCTGATATAAACCGACATATAGCTGAACAGCGAACCGCTGTCATATGTTGAAGCTGGAAGCAAGGTGGCAAGTTAATGATCTTCGCAACACTCATTGTATATCCTTGGCGTTGATAATGCAATGTGAATCCACGGAAACTTGAGGTCGACTGTGGCGGGCTGTAAATGGCCCCGTATGATTTGCGTCAATAGTTCAGTCAGTGGTTCATCCTAGCTGGTTGTTGAAGATAAACTGTAGTGGCATTAACTTGTGTGCCCTAACCACTGAATCATCTGGTGCAGGCGGGCGAGTCGGCTGCAGCATTATAATTCGGTACGGACGAGCAAGTTGGCCGTGGCGTTTGTAAGCCAGTGTGGACGGTGAGTCGGCAACGGCGTTGTAAGCCGGCGTGGACGAGAAAGTCGCCCGCAGCGTTGCAAAGGGCTCGGCCGCGGGTGCGGGCAATGAATCAGTCGTGTGTGTTGATGTAGCGGGGGTGGCGACTTGCGCATATATCCGTCGAGAAGTACGACACGGACAAGCGCTAGTGCAAAAATAATGTTGGTGCATGCCCCTTTGCGACACCTTTGTAATGAATAATGGTCCCGCGAAAAAAATACCACAGAGCCGAGTAGTTGTTCTCAAATAATTTAACATGTACTGAAAATAGATATGGCGAATAGCACCTGATATTTTTGTTGGCTGTACAACCGGCGTGTAGTACAGTGTTCACGTACCAATTGCCAGATTCATGCCATGTACTAAGAGCAGCAACATAGTGTTGAATATGTGTGTAGGGATATTAGCGCGTGCGTTTATTTTGTGTTAGTTGTAATCAAAGGTTGAGTTAGGCTTGATTCTATTCTCTGTATAGCTGTATATTGTAACGTGGAGATCAAGCCTAACTCCCGTATCTCAACCATGTAATCTTTTGTTGGCCTTGAGCCTATATATACACACACGCATCCCTGCAGAGATGCATACGCTTCAACCATATTTTACATGGTAATCAGAGCCTCTATCTCTTCCACAAACACATCTAGCCATGGCAGGTTCCTCCGCTCCGGCAGCCATCTCCTTCGCCCATGTTCAGATCGCTGAGAAGCTAACCAGGGAGAACTATCTATCCCTGGAAAGCTTAGGTCCTGCCACCGGTCCGAGGTGCCCTTCGCATGGGTTTCCTTGACGGATCGCGGGCAGCACCACCGGAGGAAATTGAGGAGGCAAAGGCGGACAAGACTGTCGAGAAGGTATGTAACCTAGCCTATGCAGCGTGGGTGGCTCAAGACCAGCAGGTTTTGGGCTTTCTGCTCGGGTCTCTTTCCCGAGAGGTGTTGCTGCAGGTGATGGATCATACGGAGAGCAGCAAGCCGTGGGCGGCGATCCAGGCGATGTTCGCCTCGCAATCGCGCACCCGCGTCATCCAGCTCCGCACACAACTCACAAACTCACGCAAGGGAGATCTCTCTGCCACTGCGTACTTCACCTAGATGAAGGGAATCGCTGACCAGCTTGCTGCCGCGGGGAAGATGGACGACGACGATCTGGTCTCGCAGATTCTCTCGGGGCTTGATGCAGACTACAACCCCTTCGTCTCGGCGCTCTCTACCAAGGTGAACGAGCAGGCGATCACCCTCGCCGAACTCTTTTCCGGGCTCCTGGTGGCCGAGTCACGTCTAGAGGCGCAGAACCAGGTGAGTCAGCAGCTGTCGGTCAATCTCGTCGCCAAGGGTGGACGTGGCGGCGGCTATCCTCAGGGTCGCAGTAACAGCAGCGGCAACGGTCGCGGTGGAGGAGGCGGGTGCTCCTCTGATGACGGGCGTGGTGGCTATGGTGGCTACCCCAACCAGCACCAAGGCGAAGGCGGCAGTGGCAGCCATGGCGGTGGTGGTCACGGTGGTGGAGGCTACCACAACGGCGGCGGCGGCTACTACAACGACGGCGACGGGGGCTACAACAACCATACCCGCCCCGACGTGGTCATATGCCAAATCTGTGGCAAGGCCGGCCACGATGCATATCACTGCTGGAAGAGGTTCGAGAAGAACTTCAAGAGGAAGGAGAAGACAACAAACTCCGCAGCCACTTCGTACGGAGTTAATACGAACTGGTACATCGACACTGCAGCAACCAACCACGTCACGAGTGAGCTAGACAAGCTCGCTACCCACGAATGCTACACCGGCATAGATTAAGTCCACACGGCGAGTGGGTCAGGTATGGAAATTGCTCACATTGGTCATGCGCATATTCATACCCATGATCAACCTATTCATCTTCGAGATATTTTACATGTTCCCAAATCTGCAAAGAATTTGATTGCTGCTCAAAAACTTGCTCATGACAATCATGCATACTTGGAAGTTTACCCTGAGTTCTTTTCTATCAAACAACAGGGAACGAGGAAAATTCTGCTGCGTGCACAGAGTAGAGGTGTGGCCTCTATCCTCTACCTCATGCACCATCCGTTCGTGGGAAGCATGTCCTTGGTGTGCAAAAAGCATCGTCTTCTCGGTGGCATGGACGTCTAGGGCATCCATCTTTTGTCATAGTTGATCAAGTAGTCAAAAATAATTGTATTCCTGTGTCAAATAAAAGGCATGAGTCTGTTTGTGATGCATGTCAAAAGGCAAAAAGCCATCAGTTACCGTATCCTCGGTCTACTAGTGTCTCTAGTGCTCCTTTAGAGCTAGTCTTTTCGGATGTTTGGGGTCCTGCTGTTACTTCTGTAGGTAGGTTCACATATTATGTTAGTTTCATTGATGATTTCAGCAAGTTTACTTGGATATACTTGATCAGAAATAGATCTGAAGTGTTTCATAAGTTTCATGATTTTCAGCAACATGTTGAGCGCTTCTTTGATAGGAATATCCTTGCCATGCAAACCGATTGGGGTGGCTAATATCGCAAACTAAATTCATTCTTTGAGTGCATTGGTATTTCCCACCATGTTTCGTGTCCTCATGCCCACCAACAAAATGGCTCCACTGAAAGAAAACATAGACACATTGTTGAAATTGGCCTCGCCTTACTCGCTCATGCATCCATGCCATTAAAATTCTGGGATGAAGCTTTCACTATTGTCGTTTATCTCATTAATCGTCTCCCTAGTAAAGTCATTCAATCTCAAACACCACTAGAGCGCCTTTTCAATATCACCCCAGATTATTCTTTTCTTCGTGTTTTTGGGCGCGCGGTATGGCCTGACCTACGCCCCTTCAACAAACATAAACTGCAGTTTCGCTCTACCCGGTGTGCGTTTCTTGGATATAGTCCTCTCCATAAAGGCTATAAGTGTCTAGACATCTCCAGTGGACGTGTCTATATATCTCCTGATGTTGTGTTTGACGAGTCCATCTTTCCATTTTCTGAACTTCACGAGAACGCTGACGCTCAACTCCGTGCGGAAATCAATTTGCTTCCTCCCACACTCCTTAATCCTCCTGTATTTGATCATGGGGCAATTTGCAAAATGACCATGTGACTTTTTCTGATCAAAATTTGGAGTTTCCAAGTGTACAGGAAGCAGAATATACGCAGGACTCCACAAGTGGTGACGCAACAGATCCTGGTCACGAGGAGGACTCTCCCGCCCTGTCAGGCGCGGGTTCCCATGCAGGGTCTTCGACGCACTCCCAAGCGCCCGACCGATCCATCCCGGGATCAGTGCGACAGACGCATGGAGCGGGCGTGGGAGCCGGTTCTCCCTCACCGCGTGGCCCCAACCCACGGGCTAGTGTAGAGGCGACAGGCCCGGCCGATCGCCAACGGGCTGCATGGACGAACGGGGGAGGAGGCGTTGATCTCTCCCCTGACGCAGTGGACAGTACTCTTGGTGGATCCTCTGTGGCTGCGGGATCACCTGTGGCTACGCCTCCACAGCCTCCACCACCACCTGTTATTTCGAGGGCTCGTACACGTTTACAAACTGGTATTTCTCAGCCAAAAATATGCACTGATGGTACTGTTTGATGGTTAAACTTCTGCAACACAGGTGAACCACAAAATGTGAGAGAAGCATTAGGGGATCAACGGTGGACGGAGGCCATGATTGAAGAATACTCGGCTCTCATGAGAAACAAGACTTGGCATCTTGTACCGTTTGAGAGGGGAAGTAATTTGATAGATTGCAGATGGATCTAGAAAATTAAGCAAAAGTCTAATGGTTCCATTGACAGATATAAGGCACGTTTGGTTGCCAAAGGTTTTAAACAGAGGTATGGAATTGACTACGAGGACACTTTTAGTCCCGTGGTCAAAGCGGCTACCATCAGATTAATTTTGTCCATTGCTGTTTTGAGAAACGGGTGCATGCGACAGCTAGATGTAAAGAACGCGTTCCTTCATGGTGTTCTGGAAGAGAAGGTGTTCATGAGACAACCCCCAGGATATGAGGATCCTAATAAACTTGGGTATGTGTGCAGATTGGATAAGGCTTTGTATGGACTGAAACAAGCTCCACGTGCATGGTATTCTAGATTGTCAACAAAATTCCAAACACTTGGTTTTGTTCCTTCAAAGGCTGATACATCACTATTTTTCTTCAAAAAAATGGTGTAGTCATGTTCATGCTTATTTATGTTGATGACATAATTGTAACTAGTTCCTCACCAAAAGCTGTTGAAGCACTTCTTTAGGATCTTCGGAAAGATTTTGCCTTGAAGGACTTGGGTCAACTTTACTATTTCCTTGGCATAGAGGTTAAGAAGGTAAAGAGTGGTATACTATTGACTCAAGAAAAATATATATAAGAAATTCTCACAAGGGTGGGTGAGGGAGTCCTGGATTAGGGGGTATCCGGACAACTGGATTATATCCTTTGGCCGGACTGTTGGATTATGAAAATACAAGATTGAAGACTTTGTCTCGTGTCTGGATGGGACTCTACTTGGCGTGGAAGGCAAGCTAGGCAATACGGATATGTATATCTCCTCCTTTGTAACCGACCTTGTGTAACCCTAGCCCCCTCCGGTGGCTATATAAACTGGAGGGTTTTAGTCTGTAGGACAACATACAATCATACCATAGGCTAGCTTCTAGGGTTTAGCCTCTCCGATCTCGTGGTAGATCAACTCTGGTACTACTCATATCATCAAGAATAATCAAGTAGGACGTAGGGTTTTACCTCCATCAAGAGGGCCCGAACCTGGGTAAAACATCGTGTCCCCTGCCTTCTGTTACCATCCGCCTTAGACGCACAGTTTGGGACCCCCTACCCGAGATCCGCCGGTTTTGACACCAACATTGGTGCTTTCATTGAGAGTTCCTCTGTGATGTCGCCGTAAGGAAGGATGCCTCATCTCGTTGTTAAAAACAACATTACCGCCGGGGGAGCCCTGGCTGTCAGCCAAACTCTCCGGCTAGGCAGTTTCGTCATGACCGCCTGTTTGGCTGCTGCACCGATGATGACTTCTCGGGTCATCGAAAACAACCTCCACGTTGGCTCGGAATTCGCTGAGCAGATGGATCCAATGGAGCTCTCTTCCCTAAACGAGCTCTTGGATCGTATCGGCGCATTGGGAGTCGCTACGGACTATGATCGGATTGGGCTTAAACCCGATCAAAGGGAGATTAACTCTCCACCGGTCACCCATCATGTTGCAGTGGTGGAGGAACAATGCGGCGATTCTTCCTCTATCTTGAGGACTAACTATGTCCGAATTGCTGAGCTCTCTGATCCGGATACCCG
Organism: Triticum urartu; assembly: GCF_056163025.1. Taxonomy (NCBI): domain Eukaryota; kingdom Viridiplantae; phylum Streptophyta; class Magnoliopsida; order Poales; family Poaceae; genus Triticum; species Triticum urartu. The sequence goes on along the minus strand of NC_141876.1, from coordinate 365,015,652 downwards.
TTTACGGGAGGACATCACCCAAACCCTGAACCTAGAGTCAGGCAGTGGGCCAGACTCATCGGGCAACATCCCGGAATCTGAACTTCCAAGATCGGAAACTCCTCGGCCCCTGGGTCTCAGATCGGGTAGGGGTTCGGACTCAAAACCACCCACCCAGCCAGACATAAACGATCTTTCCCACATTAGGCAAGAGCCCCATGAAACAGTACATCATTATTGGGCCAGATTCCTCCTTGTGATGAACAAGGTTAAGGACTGTCGCGAGGAAGACGAAGTCTCACTTTTCTGCAATAACTACATGGACAAGGGAATCCTTAACGCCATAAGTCACCGTGACATATCACGCTTCGCCGACTTGGCGTCCATAGTACGAAAGTATTGTGCGATGGAAAGTGCCTGGAAAACCAAAACGAAATTTTGGGATAATCCGGCTCCGAATATACACCCAGTCCGAGGTAAAAGGGTGCACTATCATAAGACACCCGAGTTAATTACAAAGAAGCAAAAACCCTCTACAGGGCATGGAACCGTATTGGAGGGATGGCTTAACGGACCCTGCAAAATTCATAGCACAGCGGATACCATACCAACGCACAGCCTTAGAGCATGTTGGATACTCCGGCAGGTGGCCAAAAGTGGTGAGGATCTTCTCATCCCAAATACCACAGAGCACCATCCCGTGGATAACAATACGGTATTAACAGTTTTTGAAACCTTCGCATCAAATAATAGGCACAAGCGAACACTCCACAGCCTCGCCGAAATCTGCCACGTAGCGGCAATGAATCCATGTAGTGACATGGCTATTACCTTTAATGCCAGTGACGAACCTAAATTCCGAACTGCTCGAGCACCAGCTGCACTGGTCCTCAGTCCAATTGTGGATGGCTTTCGACTCACCAAAGTACTCATGGATGGCGGCAGTGGATTAAACCTCATCTACGAGGAAACTCTTCAAAAAATGGAAATAGACTGGAACCGCATTGAGTAAAGCAGCACAACCTTCAGAGGAATCATCCCCAGTCAGGAAGCACGCTGTGCTAGGAAAATCACACTAGATGTGGTATTCGGCACGCCGGAGAACTATACGTCCGAAGAAATTACATTCCAAGTGGCCCCGTTCAGTAGTGGATATCACGCCCTTCTAGGATCGGAGGCGTTCACGATCTTCCAAGCCATACCCCATTATGGGTACATGAAGCTCAAAATGCCCGGGCCCAACAGAATCATCACTCTCGCTAGTGATCCGGACACAGCACTCCGCGCCGAAAACAAAACAACCGCATTGGCCCTCGAAGCATTATCCGAAGCCCTTTCGGCTGAGGAATTAACTGCGCTATGCTCCACGGTGGACAGGGACGACGTAATACTTGACAAGAGATCCAAGTCCACCTCTTTTAAACCAGCGGATGAAATAGTCAAATTCCATGTCCACCCAATGGACCCTACAAAAACAGCCTCCATCGGGGCACAGTTAAACCCCGCAGTGGACGCCGCACTACGAGATTTCCTGCGTGAAAATTGGGACATATTCGCCTGGCACCCCTCAGACATGCCAGGAATCCCACGCAGGCTGGCCGAGCACAGCCTCAATATCCTAAAGGGATTCAAGCAGGTCAAGCAGGCTCTTCGGCGTTTCTCTGAACCTAAGAGACATGCCATGGGAGAGGAACTAGCCAAGTTATTGGAGGCCGGATTCATTAGAGAAATAAAATACCCGGACTGGCTAGCAAACCTGGTGATGGTACCAAAGAAGGACAAATCCTGGCGCCTATGTGTCGATTTCAAGGACCTCAACAAGGCTTGCCCAAAGGATCCCTTCCCCCTCCCCCGCGTTGATCAAATTATTGATGCTACCGCAGGACACGAGTCATTGTGTTTCCTCGATGCATACTCCGGCTACCACCAAATCAAGATGGCGGAGTCTGACCAAGCCGCAACGGCATTTATAACACCATACGACCCCTTCTGTTTCAACACAATGCCTTTTGGGCTCAAAAACGCCAGCGCAACATATCAGCGCATGATCTAGACATGTCTGGAGAAACAGATCGGCAAAACAGTAGAGGCATACGTAGATGATGTGGTCGTTAAAACCAAACACATCGACTCTCTGATAGACGACTTGAGGCTCACATTCGACAACCTCCGAACATACGACATCAAGCTCAATCCGGAAAAATGCATTTTCGGCGTACCAGCAGGAAAGCTCCTGGGCTTCATTGTCTCCAGTAGAGGGATTGAAGCTAATCCGGCCAAAATCCAAGCTCTGTCACAGTTGGCTATCACAACGGACCTCAAACAAATCCAGAAACTAACTGGATGTGTGGCGGCTCTAAGCCGCTTTATCTCCCGCTTAGGAGAAAAGGCATTACCCCTTTATCGCCTCCTTCGGCGCACCGAACACTTCGAGTGGACGGACGCTGCCACAGCCGGATTGGAAGAAATAAAAGCCATACTGGCAACCAACCCAATCCTGGCCACGCCAAACATCGGCGAACCAATGCTGTTGTATACATTGCGGCAACTCATCAAGTTGTAAGCGCAGTGCTCGTCGTCGAACGAGAAGATGACGGACATAAATTCCCTCTTCAAAAGCCGGTATACTATGTATCCACTGTCCTCACTCCATGCAAATAACGGTACCCACATTATCAAAAGATAGCCTATGTGGTATTCATGGCATCCCGGAAGCTGCGACACTACTTTCAAGAGTGTTCGATTACAGTAGCCTCAGAAGTGCCACTTAACGATATTATAAACAACCGCGACGCTACGGGCCGGATTGCCAAATGGGCCATTGAGCTCCTCCTGTTCGACATAACATACAAACCTTGGCGAGCCATTAAATCGCAAGTATTGGCCGACTTTATCACCGAATGGACGGAAGCCGAACTCCCTAAAGAGTACGGCGCATACTCCAATTGGATCATGCACTTCGACGGTTCTAAAATGCTGGCTGGTCTAGGGGCTGGCGTCGTCCTGACGTCCCCAACCGGAGATACCGTTAAGTACGTACTGCATATATTGTATACAGACTCCAACAACGCAGCCGAATACGAAGCTCTGTTGCATGGTCTTCGGATGGCAGTCTCTATGTGCATTCAACGCCTGGAGGTGCGCGGGGATTCAAACCTCGCAATATCCCAAACAAATGGAGACTTTGATGCCAAGGATCCGAAAATGGTGGCCTATCGAAATGCCATCCTAAAGATGTCAGCTCGGCTCGAGGGGCTCGAATTTCACCATGTGGCTCGGGAAAACAATCAGGCGGCGGATATCCTCGCCCTCATCGGCGCAAAGCGCGATGCGGTTTCCCCCAACATCTTTTTGGAGAGGTTGTTTAAGCCATATGTGGTATGGGGAGGGGACACCGGTAACAATAGTCCGGACCCGGCCAAAACACCCGATACCGAACACTCTGACATAATCGGAGGCTCTGCCACCAAAATAACACCTTCAGCCCACGTAATAATGGCCGTCATCGCCCCGTGGACAGAACCATTCCTGACCTACCTAACTAGGCAGGAACTTCCCGAGGACCAAAATGAGGCATGCTGCATAGTGCGGCGATCTAAAGCCTACAGGGTCCACGAGGGAGAGCTATATAAGAAAAGCACTACCGGAGTCCTTCAAAGGTGCATCTCCGAAGAGGAAGGGCGGAAGCTTTTGGCAGAAATTCACGCCGGACTTGGCGGCCACCATGCCGCATCCCGGGCCCTTGTAAGCAAGGCCTTCCGTACAGGTTTTTATTGGCCGACGGCCCGGGTAGACGCACATGACTTGGTCCAACGCTGCGCCGGTTGCCAGCTTTTTGCAAACCAAAGCCATATGCCACCCACCGCCCTCCAAACAATCCCCATTACCTGGCCTTTCGTGGTCTGGGGGTTTGACATGGTTGGACCCCTTAAAGGGGGAACCCGTAAGAAAAAAATACTTACTAGTCATGGTGGATAAATTCACCAAATGGATAGAAGCCAAACCTGTTAAGACAGCCGAATCCGGACCGGTGTTAGACTTCATATCCGGGGTCGTACACCGTTATGGTGTCCCTCACAGCATCATCACTGACAATGGCACGAATTTCACTGCCGACGAGGTAAAACTCTAGTGCAGCAACATGGGCATCAAGCTCGATTATGCTTCCGTCTATCACCCACAAACCAACGGCCAAGTTGAGCGAGCAAATGGTCTTATCATGAGCGGCATTAAACCTAGATTAGTGCGGTCCTTAACGGAGTCTAACACGCACTGGGTAGAGGAGCTCGACTCCGTACTCTGGGGCTGCGGACCACGCCGAATCGTAGTACCGGATATACACCCTTCTTTATGGTGTACGACGCAGAGGCAGTCCTGCCCTGCGACATAATTCATGACTCACTCGAGTGCGCATCTACGAAGAAATAGAAGCCGAGCTCGATCAGCAGGACAGTCTGGACACCCCGGAGGAGGAGCGCGACGTGGCAAAAGCCCGTTCCACATTCTATCAGCAACAGGCTCGCAGATACCAAAGCAGAGAAGTACGGGCCAAAACTTATAACATTGGCGAATTAGTTCTACGCCCGCCGGAGAAGAAAAAGTCCAAGCTCGAGCCCAAATGGGAAGGTCCCTTCATTATTGACCAAGTTTTGACCGGGGGAGCGTACCGTCTGCGGGATGCATCGAATAATCGACTTGAGCCGAACCCATGGAACGCAGCCAGGCTCCGAAGATTCTACGCCTAGCACCGGACTCTATGTTTGTATCCTTCCTCTATCCATTTTTTGAATATATATTATCTGTCTTTTTTCTCTTTCTTTATTTTATTCTTTCTCACGGCCTTCAAGGGCCAGCTTGTGCCTCGTTTTCACATTATAGATGTGCTAACCGCGCTCATTATACCTGGGGGCTTCTTACACAAAAGCTTAATTATCCATCTGGGCTTCATGCCCATCACATGTGTTATTCTTCCACATGTACCTTTTCTTCGCCATTATATGCATCAATATGACTTAAGTTTTGGCCAAGCTGGGTTGCCTGGCTCTTGTATTTATGCCCTATGTTCCCGTTAATTTGGCTAGGGCATAAGGGGAGCACCTCTGCGATTGTTACTGCCGGGTCAGCCGGATGTGTACCTCAGACTGGGTGAAGCCGAAAGCTAGCGTTCTTAAGGGAATATTCGGTCGGTGAACAAAAGATGATTTTGATTTATTTATTTTCCATATGTGCCCCCAGATGTTCTTTCCCGCGTTTCCTCTCGCAGTCCGGACATGCATTTTAGGGCATGCGTACCCAGGGAAAGGAACCCTTAACGAAACTATTCTCCCTGGAAGATGTTTCTTACTACCCATGTAATATAACATAACTAGTTGGGCACTTGTCTGTTCAAGCACTAATGACCCCTACGCCTGGTCTCCATGCATACCCCGGTTCTTATATAACTGAGCGGGTATTCGGATACACTCTGGACTATCGGGTCCCGAGGTTGAAGCGAAAAGGTCCGCCATGACAAATGATCTACAATCCGGCTAGAAGGCATTATACATGTCATTTTAATTACATTGTCATGTAGACTGACTAAATTCCTCTTCTATACCATCCAACAGGTGGTCTAGCCTACAATCCTGTTGGGAATACTTTGCGGCTAATTCTACTTGCCCATAGGCTAAGCTAACGGGGATCTCTTTCCCGTCGGGCCCCACAGGTCCGACCTCGGCCATGTGATTTGGGTCAGCCTTGGTATACCGCGTCTTCACCATGGCCCAGGCTTCCCTGGCACCTTGATGGCATGCATATATCTTCCATAATCGGAAGCGTCGCCGTGCTCCCTTGAGCTTCTCCACAAGCTCTCCAACGCCTTCTGGCAGGGAGACAGATGGCCACAAGGCCTTGGCAATACCTTGCATCACATGCCGAACTTGTTCGTGCAGTTGTGAGAGCTCGGATAGAAGATCACCCGCAGACCCGGGCATCTCCTCCGCGGGACGACCCGTCAGCATACCTGCAGACATAACTCTGTTAGCCGGCTTCTTCGTCGTCCCCTTTATTAAGGGTTTGATATGCCGCGTCGAAGCCGCTTATTCTCCTTCTCGGAGTCCGCCAGCTGGGATCGAACATCTTTCAGTTCCACGCTCAGATTGGTATTGGCGTCTTAGAGATTGTTTTTCTCCCGCCTGACCTCAGTCAGCACGCGTTCGCCAGCCTTTAGCTGTCGTACGGCGTGCTGCTCCTCCGGATTCTCTCCGGATTTATCTGCAACATCTATTATTAGCTCTGCAGCCATGCCGCACGCTATATGGTACCTATCATTCTTTGAAAGAAATGTTACCAGCTGGGGACTTTTTAGGTTCCTTCAATGCGGCAACAGCGGCCCGAAGTTAGGTCTTGCATTCCTCCAGCTCCTGTGATAGTCAACTATTCTTCTCTGTAAGAACCTGCACAATAAGATGATCCTTAAATACTTTCTGCTAACTGTTTCAAGTCTCAGGGGCTACTGATACATATAATCGTCATATTTTCTTACTCGTACATCCTTTACATACTGGTCCGTGGCTCTGGCAAGACCACTTTGAGCAGCACGGAGGTACGCCTCTCCAGAATTGAAGGCATCAAATGCCTCTGGTGAGAAGCAAGTGTCGCGGAGTATGGCCCGGCGACGCCTATGATTCATGGCGCTCTCCACTTATGAATGTGTCGCGGATAGCCTATCAGCATCCTCTGTAGGGGGACTATCCGGCGTCCTCCCCATGTCAGCTTCCGCCTCTATGTCCGGTCCTGGAGCTCGACTGGTGGAAGCATGATCGGCAGCCTCGTCGGACATATTCCGGCGAGCGTTTTTTTTAAAGAAACATGGACGTCATTACATTTCAAGAAAGTCGACAACCACGGAGCGGGGTTTCTGTCATACCTCTGTGCCGGCGTCTCCGTCCTAACCGCCTTCCTTTTTGGCCTGCCCAGCCTCAGTGCCTCTTGTTGGCGAGTTGTTGCGGGTTCAGCATGGCGTCCCGAATGCCTTCCCTGTAAAAACACCATATGTATATGGTAGGTGAAGTATCTAAAAGGGGATCCTAGTTTTTGGAGTTGGGATTTTTGGTTTTTCTTACATGCGACGCAGGAAGCAGTCCAGGATATTCGGCCGTAATGGCCACCATGGCGTCATCACAGCTTAATTGATAGAACTGCCGGTCTATCAGCTCCACGAATATGACCGGATCTTCTTCGAGTCCGGCATCGAGAGCCCGGTCAGGGTCCTCTGGTTGTGGAGATGGGCTGCTGACCTCCCTTATGGCTTTTCGCAGTTCCTGCCGCAAAATGGCAAGGTGAGTACCTACGACAAAGAATGCGGGAAGAACGGGAGTAAGGAGATATAACTCACCCAGCTTGGGGGGTTGTACATGGAGAATCCATCCCGTGGCTTGATGCGGATGAACTCCTCTTCCTCTCCCTTGAACAATTCGGACAGAATTTTTGCTAAAGCGACGGCGTTGTCCGGACCCTTACACCCGCAACGGGTGGCGTCATCTTCCCCGTTAAAACACCACAAGGGGTGCCCTCGATATTGAAGTGGTTGCACTCCCCGCATTATGCATATTGACATAACCTCGGTTACTGTCAATCCCGATTGAGCCAGCGATTTAATCCGGTTCATCAGGTAATGGACTTCTCCATTGTCTTCCTCCTGGGGGCTCCGTGGGCGCCAACTTCGGCATTTCTTCAGAGGAGCATTGCTGAACTCAGGAAGACCCCGCCGAACAGGATCCGGAAGGGGGACGTCCTCCATATAAAACCATTCCGAAGGCCAGTCTTCGGACATCTTCTTTGGAGTACCGGACAGGTATCCGGTTTCGGCGATGCGCCATATTTCGGCTCCGCCCACTTGATAAAGTGACCCCTTCTGTGTGTGAGGGACGAGGCAAAATAACCTATTCCACAGCTCGAAATGAGCCTCGCAGCCCAGGAATAACTCGCAGAGGGCAACATAGCCGGCGATGTGTAAAATGGAAGCAGGGGTGAAATTATGCAGTTGGAGGCCGTAAAACTCCAAGAGCCCGCGGAGGAACGGATGAATCAGAAATCTGAGTCCCCTCAATAAATAAGGGACAAGGCATACTCGCTCCCCCGTAGAGGGGCTTGGGAAGCTCTCCGCTTGCTCCCTGCCATTGTAGGTGGCGAGCCCGGCCCGGACGGGCACCATATACGCCGGAGGGAGAAATCCCTTGGTCCGCAGTTCGACTAATCGACTGTGTGGGACTGAACACCTCTCCCAATCACCGGGCTTAGGGCTACAGGGGCGGGAGGAGGAGCTGCGGAGGTCGTCCATGCTGGAGTGGATTTTTTTGAAGCACACTCCGATGGATTCTCGCTGGGGGAGGATGGATTGGATTGGATCTAAGAATCCCCATCCCTTGAATAGACAATTTATTTATCTGGCTGGAGGGGGGTGGGGGCGAATGTAAAAACGCCCTGGCGCCTCGCATTCATTCAACGCGTGGGAGATAGCCCTTATTGGGTGCGAAAGCCAAGATATTCAACATTTATGGGACCGGGCACTGCTTAACAAACGTTCAAAATTTGGAGAAGAACCCGCCTTGCAATGCCGAAGACAACACTGCGCACCGGATTCATCGTCATTGAAGCCTGGTTCGGGGGCTACTGAGGGAGTTCTGGATTAAGGGGTATCCGGACAGCCGGATTATATCCTTTGGCCGGACTGTTGGTTTATGAAAATACAAGATTGAAGACTTCGTCCCGTGTCCGGATGGGACTCTACTTGGCGTGGAAGGCAAGCTAGGCAATACGGATATGTATATCTCCTCCTTTGTAACCGACCTTGTGTAACCCTAGCCCCCTCCGGTGGCTATATAAACCGGAGGGTTTTAGTCCGTAGGACAACATACAATCATACCATAGGCTAGCTTCTAGGGTTTAGCCTCTCCGATCTCGTGGTAGGTCAACTCTGGTACTACTCATATCATCAAGAATAAATCAAGCAGGACGTAGGGTTTTACCTCCATCAAGAGGGCCCGAACCTGGGTAAAACATCGTGTCCCCTGCCTCCTGTTACCATCCGCCTTAGACGCACAGTTCGGGACCCCCTACCCGAGATCCGCCGGTTTTGACACCGACAGTGGGTATGAAGGATTGTAAGCCTGTTCCAACACCCTTATCTATTTCTGAGAAGTTGTCATTAACAGAGGGAGAGCCACTTGGGTATGAGGATTCTACCAGGTATAGAAGCATAGTTGGTGCATTGCAGTATGTCACATTAACTAGGCCAGATATAGCTTTCTCCGTTAACAAAATATGCAGTTTTTGCACTCTCCTACTTCTGCTCACTGGACTGCAGTCAAGAGAATTCTTAGATATTTGATGTATACATCAAGTCTTGGGCTCAAGTTTGTTAAATCAGACTCCACACTTGTAAGTGCTTTTTCTGATGCTGACCGGGCAGGTTGTCCAAATGACAGAAGGTCGACAGGTGGCTTTGTAGTCTTCTTTGGCTGTAATCTTATTTCTTGGAGTGCTCGTAAACATGATACAGTCTCTAGGTCTAGTACAGAGACTGAATATAAGGCACTGGCAAATGGAACAGCTGAGATAATTTGGGTGCAAACTCTGTTGAGGGAATTGGGTGTGGAACATTCAAAGGTTGCATCATTGTGGTGTGATAATCTTGGAGCCACATATTTGTCAGCCAATCCAGTCTTTCATGCAAGGACAAAACATATTGAAGTGGACTATCATTTTGTTCGAGAGAGAGTAGCTAATAAGTTACTCAATATTCGTTTTATCCCCACGGGTGAACAACTTGCAGATGGCTTCACCAAGACATTGTCTGTGAAACAGCTCGAAGCTTTCAGACACAATCTCAACTTAGATAAGTTGTGATTGAGAGGGGATGTTGAAATATGTGTGTAGGGATATTAGTGCGTATGTTTATTTTGTGTTAGTTGTAATCAACGATTGAGTTAGGCTTGATTCTATTCTCTGTACGGATGTATATTGTAACATGGAGATCAAGCCTAACTGTCGTATCTCAACCATGTAATCTTCTGTTGGCCTTGAGCCTATATATACACGCACGTGTCCCCGCAGAGATGCATACGCTTCAACCATATTTTACACATAGTAATAGCTCCTTGATATTTGAAGCGAGTAACCAGAGGTACTCTGTAGATTTTTTTTTTGACTTGGCCATTCTGCCATCTCTGCTTCTATCATTCTTGCCTTAGCAAACTGCTGTAGTAAGAGCACTCAAAAACCGGTTCGGAGCGATGACTCAAAGGTGAGGTAGAGTCCAGCTCGGAGTGCGACAACAACAACTCGGGGACACACTCCGGCAGCGAGGCAGCATAGGTAGCAACTCGACCATGGCAGCGGCGACTTGCTATAGCTGCAGATGCGATCGATGGCTGTTGGCAATTTGGTCTGGCCGCGACAGCGACTGTGACAAGGCGGCGGTTGGCTTGAAGTCAGAAATCGGCGGGCCATGGTGGCGACTTGGCCGGTACAGTGGGGCGGCAGCAGGCTACAGAGAGAGCGGCTCAAAGGCGCGGTAGCTCGAACTGGATGTGACCCGGAGGCAGGGTCGCGTGTAGAGCGGCTCAACAGCGAGGAGAGGAGCAGCACGGTGTGGCGGAGCAGAACCAATGAGCGGGTGGCTCCAATAATAAACGCAGCAACTGGTGGCGGACCAGCATCGCACAGGGCGGTACAGGAGACCAGGCGCGACCTCGTCTCGAACTCGGCAAAAATGCACGGGCACGCCGACGTACACAAAACCACGACAGTTGACGCCCACTGTGAGGCATGCGCACGATGGTGTTGAGTTCTTGGAGGGATCTTCCTCAGGGATCGAGAAGCTCGCGACTGACCGGCTGAAGAAGAACCGGCACAAAAATATCTATATCAACTTCAAGTTCCTCGGTCCAGATCGGAAAAAGTTTCAATGACAGCGTGCACGGCAAATAATGGTTGATCTATGCTCCGCTATGGCCATTACTTGGATTCGTTTGCGCAAGGTGACAAGCAGTCGGAAAAGCAACCGGATGCGGTCCGAGAGGATGGTTAGGAGGGGAGGCGACTTGGGGGGCGATTCGGGGGGGGGGGGATCCCGCGGGCGACGTTGCTAGCGGCCCCGCGGCGGAGGCAGATGGCTCGACGGTGGTGCGCCTTGCCCAGGGGTGTGCGCGGCGGAACGCGCCGGCGGGGGCGCGGCCCCTCGCCCCGCCCCTCTCCGGCAGCAGGTTCTGGGCTCTGGAGGGGGTCGACTTTGACGACGATGACGAGGTAAGTAGCGAGGTAAGTGATGGTGGTGGTGGTTCGCCGAGGCCCCGGGCGGGGTGCTCGGTGGGTGAATTTATCGCCCGTGCGGAGGAGCTTGGGGGCTCCTTTGTGGCCGGACGCCAGCGTGCCTTCGCTCCTGGTGGGCATGGAGGTCGCCGCCTGGCGCCGCGGATCTGGCGTCCGCCGCGGGGGGTGGATGCGGGCCCTGAGGGTCGTTCGTGCACTCTGGCGGCGGTGGGCCGCTGCGAGGTGGCGCCGGCGGGGCCTCCTCTGGCCTCGGCGAGTTCGTCGGAGCTGACAGGGGTCGGCGGCGGCGACGGCGTGGCCGCCCGGGTCGGGGAACCACGGATCGTGGCTAGGGTTTCCGGGGAGAGGACGGACGGGCCCGTTTCCCCGCTGGGCCAGGAGGCGTGGCCCAGCCTTCCAGGAATTGGGTCGGGGGGCCCATTGGCGGCTCAGCCCGCTTCTTCGAGTGGGGGGTGCAGGGGCTCCCCTCCGTGCTTGGGCCTGTCCAGCCTGGCCCGACGACCTATCGCGAGCCTGCGCAGCGGCCCGGGCCCAACGTGGAGGTGGCCGCGCGGGCGCCTGCTCCTACTAATAGGTGGCTGTGGGTGCCAAAAGGAACCCTAGATCTGACGCTAGGGTTTCCTGCCTCCCACTCGCAGGTGCGGCGTTTCGGGCACCTTGCTCGTCGCCTTATCCGCTCTGCCCCTCCCCCACCTCTCTCTTGCTCGTTCGCCGCTGTGGTGAAGATGGGCTCCCGTCGCAGCGACAAGCCACCCATGTCACCCCCGATTCCGGCGGCGGATCGACAGCGCGAGCAAGAGCTTCGGGCGAAGGCACTCTCCAAGGCGTCGGCGAAGGCCGTGGAAGACGGGGGCTAGGGGCCGCCGCCTCCATGGTGGATTGTGGAGCAGGAGCGGAAGCATCAAGAGGAGTGCGAGCGCAAAAAGAAGGAGAAGGAGGAATACCGGCGCCGGGGGCTGGAGCAGAAGAAAGAGCTCAAGAGGAAGGAGTCTCAGCCCCTTCCGGGCAGCGAGCGGAGCGGAGACCCGTTGGCCAAGAAGCAGAAGCACAAGGGGGGCACGGCGCCGCTGCAACTGGTGGCTGGGCCGGTGGCTTCGAAGGGCTCAGCTGACGCCCCGATCCCAGTGGAGGAGGCCGACGGGCCGGAGTGCTTCAAGTGCGGCAGGGTGGGGCACTACCAAAACACGTGCCAATACAAGCCCCTGTGCGTCGTCTGCCACAAGGAAGGGCACGCGTCGGCATACTGCCCCACACGGGGTCGGCCCCTGATGCTGCAGATCATGGGCAACGCCATTCCGGGCGAGGGCTTCTTCTGCCTCCCTTTCGTGGAGACGGAGGGCGAGGAGGTCTGGGCCCCGTTGGTGGCGGACGCGGCGATCATCTCGGCGGCGCCGGGCACGCTGTCGATCCCCATCTTGGAGGCGGAGCTCCCTCACCTCTTCGAAGGGGAGTGGGATTGGCAGGTGTCGGCCATCGACGTCGACCAGTTCTCGGTCGTCTTCCCCAACAAGGCCATGCTACGGATGGCGACCCGCAGTGGAAAGCTCTACCTCTCCCTCAACGACATCATGGCGGACATCAAGGAACAGTGCCAGGAGGAACCCAAGGCCGAGATTATGCCAGATGTGTGGGTCAAGTTGTGGGGTGTGCCACCCAAGCACCGCCGTGTGGACCGCCTTATGGCCGGGACGGTGATGATTGGGCGGCCCATGGAGGTGGATCCAGCGTCGCTGCCGGGGCTCGGCCCTGTACGGATGCGCTTCGCGTGTCGCGCGCTGGCCAAGCTCAAGGGCTACGTTCAAGTTTGGTTCAACAGCGAGGGGTTCACCATTCGCCTGGAGGCCGAGGAGGGCGAGTTGCAGGGCGCGGCTCCCCCTCCCCCGCCACCAGCCAACGTGGACAAGGGTCCGAACGACAAGGACAGGGATCTCGACACGAGCATGGGGGATGACTCCATCGACACCGCCACTTGGGACAAGCTTGGGCTCAAGGACAAGGACTCCCAGGACGCGCCGCCGGCGGCGGGCGCAGCGATGGACCAGGAGGAACGACAGGTGGTGGTGGGCAACAACGAGTTGGGCTTCAACCAGTACGGCTCCAACTTGTCCTGCGCTTCGGAGGGCCGCTCGATGCTCATCTCCCCGGTGGCTACGGTGGTGGATGAGCCTCGGGCTACCGCGGAGCGCTCTCCCAAGGCGCCGTCAGGCCTCGGGGTCGGTGGGACGCGGCTCCACAAGAAGCCGGCGGGCCGCAAGACTCCCTTCGTGGCGCCGGCGAGCCCACCCTCGGGCTGTGGGAGCACGCCTGCCCCGCAGTGGCCGGTGGTGATGGCGCTGGCCTCTCCAGGGGGTCCGGTGGGTGGTTCTCCGTCGGTCATCTCCCCTCCCGCTTCTGATGCGCTTCGAGTGGAGGTGGCAAAGGTGGCGCCCGTTTCTACGGCCAAGCGCTCCAAGGCGGTGGTGACGTCCACGGCGACGCAGGAGCGGGCGAGCTCCCGCCCGAAGGGTGCCAAGGGCAACCTGCCTACCCTCCAACGCGCCCAACTCCTACAGGCCCAGAAGAACCTGGAAACTGAAGGTAATCCCGTGCCCCGCTTTACGATCTTCGACGATTATTCTGATGAGTGCTTGGGGGGTATCTTAGCGGATAGTGGTGTTAGGATGTCTGACGAGGGGGAAGTGCGCGAAGTTCTTTCTCTTATCCGTGCTAAGGAAATCGCGCAGGCCGCGCTCGCCCAGGCAGCGTTGGCCCGCGTTGCACCAGTCGCAGAAGAAGCAGGGGCTTCTCTGGTGACTGTTGCGCGGCCCGATCAGGAGGACAGAGCAGCAGGGGCTGCATCGTCCCCCTCCAACCATCGTCTTGCCAAGACACGGCGCGTGGCCAAAGCGGTGACCGCTCGCGGTATCCGCCTCCGCAATCGCATTATCTAATGCGTTGCATATTTTGGAATATCCGGGGCTTCGGCCACGCTGGGAGGCGGACCCAGCTAAAAGAGTTCATTCGAAACGAGGCGATCGACGTAGTTGGCCTGCAGGAAACCATCAAGACCGATTTCAAGCGTTTTGTTTGGCATTGGGTGCCGGCGGTCGGGCACTCGGGAGGCATGTTGCTAGGCATCAACCTAGTTTGCCTGGAGGTGGTGGCATGGGATGCTGGCCGCTTCTTTCTGTCGGCCCACGTGCGCCACCGTGCAACTCTCCGCGAGTGGGAGGTGATTGTGGTTTACGGCCCGGCCGATCACTCGCGCTCGCTCGAGTTCTTGGGAGAACTCCAGGCAAAGGTTGCGTCTTTGGGCATGCGAAACCTTCCTCTGCTTGTGGGAGGGGATTTCAACTTAATCCGTTCGGGAGCGGATAAAAACAATGGTATTATTAATTGGACAAGGGTGTCCATGTTTAATAGTGCAATTGCAGCTATGGCCCTTAGGGAAGTGGCTCGTGTGGGGGCACGCTATACCTGGACCAACAAACAACTTACACCGATGCGGTCGGTTTTGGACATGGTTTTTATGTCCCCGGAGTGGGAGGCGCTGTTTCCTCTTTGCTCCTTGCACGCCGAAACAAGGATAGGGTCGGACCACGTCCCCCTCATTCTCTCCTCGGGGGAGAAAAGGCTAAAGTGCAGTCCTCGTTTCTTCTTTGAAACCGCGTGGTTAGAGTCTCCGGACTTTGAGCAAATCTTCCTATCGAATTGGGAGAATTGCGTCGCCCGGATCGGGCGCGTACGCGGGCCGATGGAGTTCTGGATTGCTGCAGGCGCGGGCCTGCGTGCGGCCCTTAAAGGGTGGGGGGCTAACCAGGGGCGCGATGATAAGTTGCTTCGCTCGCGTTTGACTGCTGACCTTGCTCAGATGGACGCTGTGGCGGACGTGCAGACCTTCTCGGAGCAAGAATGGGCTCAGCGCTACGCGCTTGAGGCCCAGGTTGAGTCCCTCCTTCGGGCTGAGGAGGAGTACTGGCGTAGACGTGGAGGAATCAAGTGGACGCTCAAGGGTGACGCGAATACCAAGTATTTTCACGCCTATGCAAATGGCCGTCGTAGCAAATGTGCAATCCTGCGCTTGCAATCTGAGCAGGGGCTCATTTTGCGGCAACAGGATATCGTACGGCACATTTACGATTTTTACATCCATCTCATGGGTTCCAGGGAGGAATCCCGTGCCCGGCTTAGGGCGGACGTGTGGGACCCTGCGCTGCGGGTCACGGATGCGGAAAATGAGGGCCTGGGTCTGGCCTTCACCCCGGAAGAGATTGACAAGGCGACGCTGGGCATGAAATCGGACACCGCTCCCGGGCCGGATGGGTGGCCGGTGGCGATGTTCAAACGGTTCTGGCAAGTGCTCAAAGGGCCTATTTTTGACGTTTGCAATGGTTTTATGCGGGGAACGATAGATATCTCTCGCCTAAACTTTGGGGTTCTCTCTCTGATCCCCAAAGTTCCGGGTGCGGATCATATTAGGCTCTTTCGTCCTATTGCGTTGATTAATGTTCCGTTTAAATTTGTGCGAAAGCTTGCTCGACCCGCCTGACTCCGGTAGCTCACCGTATTATTAGTAGGAACCAGTCGGCCTTTATTCGGGGGCGCAACATCTTGGAAGGGCCGCTGGCCTTAAATGAGATTGTGCACTCCCTTAAACGTGCTCGTCAGCCCGCGATCCTACTGAAACTGGACTTCGAAAAGGCTTACGACCGCGTGAACTGGGAGTTTCTCCGACAGGTTCTCCTGGACCGGGGATTCTCGTCGGTTTGGGTTCACCGTATGATGCAATTGGTCTCGGGAGGCCAAACGGCGATTACGGTGAACAGAGAAGTAGGGAACTTCTTTCGCAACAAGCGTGGGCTGCGGCAAGGGGACCCAGCCTCGCCATTGCTGTTTAATTTTGTGGCCGACGCCTTGGGCGCCATGCTAGACAAAGCCCGTATGGCTGACCACATCAGGGGAGTGGTGGGCAACCTGATCCCAGGGGGGGTGTCTCACCTGCAATACGCGGACGACACACTCCTCCTTTTCGAGCCCGACACTCACAGTATTGCAACGGTCAAAGCCATTCTGCTGTGTTTCGAACTCATGTCGGGGCTAAAAATCAACTTTCACAAATGTGAAGTAATGTCCATAGGGATGGACATGGCTGAGAGCCAGCGGGTTGCCAACTTGCTCAATTGCAAACTTGGCCAATTTCCGTTCACATACCTCGGCCTCCCGATCGCGGCGAAGAAGTGTTCGATCGCTGATTGGGAACCTCTCACCTCCAAGGTAGCGGACAGGGTGTGTCCGTGGAGAGGGAGATTTATGTCTTCAGGGGCTAGACTTATCTTAACCAACTCCAGCCTCTCATCCTTACCTATGTTTGCCATGGGTTTGTTCATGCTGGCGGACGGGGTACACATTAAGTTGGATACCCCGCGGTCCCGCTTCTTTTGGGAAGGAGCGGGTCCTAAACGGAAATACCATATGGTTAAATGGCAGGCCGTTTGCAGACCTAAAGCCCAGGGGGGCCTTGGGATCATCAACTCCAAGCTGATGAACATTGCACTCATGTGCAAATGGATCTGGAAGATGTCTCAGGGTGAGACTGGCCTCTGGATCGACCTTCTCCGTGCGAAATACTTCCTGAATGGGAGTTTCTTTGAGGCGGCCCCTTGTGGGTCCCCCTTCTGGAACTCCATTCAAGCCCTTAAACCCTTCTTCGCCAGGGATGCGAAGTTCGGGGTTAACAACGGACGCTCCACGCGGTTTTGGCTTGACCTTTGGATTGGCCAACAACCCCTTTGGTCCGAATTTCGCCAACTCTACTCCATTGCTGTTGAGCCTAACCAATTGGTTGCTTCGGCCCTTAGCTCATCTCCACCCTACATCAATTTTCGGAGAGAACTAACGGGGCCGGAGATGGCGGAGTGGGATCGCCTTCGGGCGTTGATTGCGGATGTTCCCCTGTCTGACTCTGCGGACATGGTCTCTTGGAGGCTTTCTTGCTCTGGCAAATTTTCTGTCAAGTCCTTATACAGAGAGCTTACCCGCGGCCAGGTTCCTTCGGCTGCCATGGGGCTATGGAAGGCTAAAATCCCTCTAAAGATCAAAGTCTTTTTATGGCAACTTTGCCAAGACCGCCTTCCTACCTCGATCAACCTTGCC
This sequence comes from Triticum urartu, assembly GCF_056163025.1. Taxonomy (NCBI): domain Eukaryota; kingdom Viridiplantae; phylum Streptophyta; class Magnoliopsida; order Poales; family Poaceae; genus Triticum; species Triticum urartu. The sequence goes on along the minus strand of NC_141876.1, from coordinate 364,998,228 downwards.
AAGCGCAATGGCCCCGCCTCTGGCCCTTGCGCTTTGTGTGGGGTGCCGGAAGATGCGGATCACGCCTTCTTCCGGTGCCCCCTGTCGCGTTTCGCTTGGAGTGCGGTTCGCGACGCCGCGGGGGTGGATTGGGACCCCCGCTCCCGTGCCGCGCTGGTGTCTTCCTTGTCTTCGCTTCATGGCTCGTCGCGACGGGTCATGTGGACGTGTGCGGCGGCCATGTTATGGGCTATCTGGCATATTCGTAACAAGCTTACCATTGAGGGTGTTTTTCCCTCGCACCCTGCTGACGTTATCTTCAAATCCATCGTGTTCTTGCAGCAATGGACACCGCTGGGAAGGCAACAGGACTCTGATCTTCATCGACATGCGATTAACCGCCTCCGCTCTGTCTACGCCGAGTCCCGCGCCCCGTCGTCCGCGTCGTCTGCTGGCTCATAGGGATGGGCAGCCCCTTTTGGCTCTACTTTCAGCCGAGTCTGCGTGCTCGTTTCGCTAGGCCGGTCGCGCCCTGTATGGTACTTATTTCCGTCTCCGGTTTAGTTTGCTCTCCTGGACTTTTGCGCTTTTGGTCTGTTGCAAAGTGTGGGTTATGTGGCTGTGCTACGCTGCCTATGTTGAGGGCTTTATTAATTTAAAGCCGGATGCCCCTGGCATCTTTGTTCTAAAAAAAAAACCATCGGCGTCAACTGACCAGAAAACAGCTGCCACACAGATGGTGCTATGCCTGATTTACTTTGATGGTAATAATAGTGGAGGCGAAGACGGAGTTTCACGGGTGATGCTCCACGTGAAGCCACACAAATTTAACCTTGCCTTTTGAACTTGTGCTCAGATCTGACCGGATTAGTAATACTAATTGACGTGCTAGTATTTGGTACGTACTTCTTGATTCCCAAACGAAATTAATTTTCCATCAATCCTCAGGAGCCCCGCCATACAGTAATTGTTTCTTTATTCCTTGGATCTGTGCGGCCGGATTAAACATCAGTCAGCTCCAACCTTCGTCTTTACTAGTGCAAGTAGCACTTCGTTTCTTTGGATTTAACTAGTTTCCATCACAGGAAAAAGTAGCAGCGGCATCGATTCCCTCGGGGCTTGAAGCCACAGGTGGACAGGGAGACGTGGCCAAGCTTCTGGTAGTGGCGTACAGTGGCTGGTTCGGATAGACGATCCCGCAGAGAAAAAACACGAGAACACCTGTCGGTCTCGGCTAAAAAAGGCTGCAGCCTGGGCGATTTGTACGCGTAAGTATAGCAGACCAACTCCTTGTCGGTCTTGGGTAGTGACGTCTTTGATAAATCACATGTGCGGCAGACCTCGTCTCGCACTCGGCAAAAACGCACGGACACGCCGACGTACACAAAACCATGATAGTTGACGCCCGCTGTGAAGCATGCGCACGATAGTGTTGAGTTTTTGGAGGGATCTTCCTTAGGGATCGAGAAGCTCGCGACTGACCGGCTGAAGAAGAACCGGCACAAAAATATCTATATCAACTTCAAGTTCCTCGGTCCAGATCGAAAAAAGTTTCAATGACAACATGCGCGGCAAATAATGGTTGATCTATGCTCCACTATGGCCATTACTTGAATCCGTTTGCGCAAGGTGACAAGCAGTTGGAAAAGCAGATACGAGATTAAGATCGACAGGATTAGGGTTGTAGGTTGTACGGCGCCGCGGCTGGTGATCCGTCGAAATTCGATTTCTGCTGCTTTTGCCGCACGCCACTGAGCCAGGCAGGAGTTCATGTTCATGTCATCAAAGAGTGCAGCGCTACTGTTACACATACGAGCGTTATTCAGCTCATGAGATGTCACATCCCGACGAGTTAGGGTTGCAGCTGATCCGACCAAGATCAACAGAAAATTCTGTTGGACACCGTCACAGAGATCAGCTAAATCTGTGTCCGAGATGGATTGACACAAGGGTCACCCCGAAGCGAATCCGTAAACTAGTCTGATAAAGCCTCCAGCTACTATTGATGAGTAGTAGTGCTACTACTAGTGTTACACACGCATATACGGCCAGCAAGAAACCTGATAAAAATGGATTGTTCAACGACCAGGACAAGGACAGGGATGGGGAGATGGATTCGGACACTGCTGCCTCGCCGCCTCCGAGCCGGACGCCGCGAGCCGCCACTTCTGCGGGCTCGACAAAGTCGCTCCTATCTCTACGGCCAGGGGCCTTATCTTCAAGCCGGAGCCGCCAAGATGCCGCGAGATGCCCTCACCGGCCTCGCCAGGTCTGCCTCACACCTGCCTCAAGCCGGCGCTACAAACCTCGTCTCGCCGAAACTGCTTCCGCGGCCACGAGCCGCCCGCTCCGGCGCGTCCTCGTCACTGCTGCCTTCCCGCCTCGTCCCGGGTCTCCTGTTCGCTGGTCCGCTCCATTGCCGCTTCCACCTCTGCCGGCCTCTGGCCCGCGCGCCTCCTGCGCTGTCCTCCCGCATCGCCCGGCGCCCATCCACCGCGCCTCCGACTTTGCGTGCCTCCACCCGCCGCGGCCTGCAAGCCGTCGGCCGCTATTGAACCGCCGCCGTGGTTCGCCATGCCTCCTACAAACCGCCTCTGCCGTCGAGCTTCGAGTCGGCCCTACCATCTCCGTCATCGCGCGTCGAGCCGCCCTGTTGCTGTTGATCCGCCGTTTGCCGTCTCGCGCCCCTCGCCGTTTTCTACCTCCGTCTCTAAGCATCACCAAGACGCCAAGCTCCGCTGAGGCTCGCCGGTCTCTGCCTCAAGCTACGCCCGCGGTCTCTTCTTGCCGTCCGTGTGTGTAGCTTAAAAACGGGATGGATGCGTGGTTATTTGCTTGGGCGTGAAGGCCTTCCTTTGGTCACATTGATGTGCGTCCACGTCCTCCGAAAGATACATCAGGTGATATTTTTCCTCTATATTTTATCAGCATGATAATTCTTTTGAGAACAATTACTTGGGCTTTGTGATATTGTTTCGTAGGACAATGATTCACTGCAAAGGAAATCATCAGGCCATGGATATAAATCTCGCGCCAATATTATCAAGTGCCAGCATCCAACCGTACTGCATTGTTCAACAAATGTGTGTGCAAGCCGCCGCCTTTGTGGCCCAGTCTACAACAACAACACCGCGGCCGGTGTCGGATGTGGGGTTCCAACAAACCCTCAAGGTTCGAACACTGGGGTGCACGCGGAGTCTTTTCCTCCCACCGACCTACGCCCTAGCTCGCTAAGATCTCGCGGACAAACTCGATGAACCTGCTACATAGAAAGACACAAGATTTATACTGGTTCGGGCCACCGTTGTGGTGTAATACCATACTCCAGTGTGGTGGTGGTGGATTGCCTCTTGGACTGATGATGAACAATACAATGGAAAGAACAACCTCCTGAGGTCGAGGTGTTCTTGTGCCTGGTTAACTTGTGTGGTTCTGGATGGTCTAAAATGGTCCTCCCCTGCCTATGGTGGTGGCTAGTCCTACTTATAGAGGCCTTGGTCCTCTTCCCAAATATTGAGCGGGAAGGGAGCCAACAACGGCGGGCAAATTTGAAGGGGGACAGCTAGTACAAGCTATCCTGACAAAGGCGGTCTCCGCCTGCGAAAGACTCTGGTGGTGACGCCGTCTTGGGCTCCACGATGACCTCCGTCTTGCCGTCCTTCTGGTCCTGGTCTTGTTGCACCGATATGGCAACCTTTGCCTGATGCCTCGGTACTCCTGGCCTGCGCAGGTCTCCTTAGCATCAAAGAGGAAACAAGGATGCTACGCGCGCTGACGCCCGCCTGGTGCCGATCGTCATGGCTCACATCACGAGAGCCTCATGAGGTTTGCCTCGCCTTGATATCTCCGCTCCTCATGAGCTTGCCCAACTAGGCTACTCCAGAGGAGGTCTTGTGTCGTCCGCCTCGCGAGGAGGCTTGGCCCCTCGCGAGGGTCTTGGATGCCCCGTTGATGAAGATGGGCCGTACGGCCCGCTGGCTTAGCCACGTAGCGGGCCGCAGGCAGGCAAGTCTGGAGACCCCCGTTCCCAGAACGCCGACAGTAGCCCCGGGCCCATGGTGCGCTCGGGCTTGGCTTCGTGGCGAAGCCAAAGGTCAAGTACGGAGCACCGCGGGCCCCCAAAAGCCCGCGGCCTCGGTTGACGCGTGGTGGTTGATTGGACGTGGGCGTCTCCGCTTCCCCACGCTGCCTTTGAAACCGCCTGGCTATGCGGCCCCCGCCTCTTACACAGTTATTCTTCCTTCGCCACGCCCGACTCTTCCAATCTCCCTGCTTCCTCGAGGCCTTGCTCTGCCCTCCCAATCTGACTTGTGCTCTGCCTGCTTCACCGCCATGGCGCCGAAACAAGCCGAAAAGGGGAAGAGACCTCTATCTCCGCCAACTGCGCCTCCGTCCTTCAGGCCGGCGCTCGGCCGGCCTCGGGTGCTCAACGACAAGGGCATGGACAAGGTGCACCCATGCTTGCCTCCAGTTTCAGCGAGTGGGGAGAGACGGTGGCTTGGCCCGCGTCTCGCTCTCACATGGCTCGGGCAGTCATCGAGGTTCCGATCTTCATTGAGGCCCTCTGGGCTGGCCTGATTCCTCCCTTCTCCGCCTTCTTCAACGCGGTGCTCGAGCATTATCAGATCCACAAGCTCCATCTCGACCCTCAATCTGTGACCCTTCTTGCCATCTTTGCCTTCTTGTGCGAGGCCATGGTGGGAATCACTCCTTCCGTGGCACTCCTCCGCCACTTCTTCTCGTTGCATCTCACCGGTCCCCGGCAGAGCTCGGGGTGCATGGGTTTCCAGGCCGTGGCTACGACGACGGGCGTGGGGATCGACTTCGAGCTTCCTTCATCCACGAGCGAGTTCCGTACGCGATGGGTGTTTGTTGACGCCGGCGTGCTCAACCCTCTACTCCAAGTTCTGGTGGGGCCCGCTATTCCAAACTCCGGCTGGGGCCATCAGAAGCTCACGAGCCCCCGCCTTGCCCCCGTCTGGGCCAGGTTGAGGTGGTTGAAGGACCTTGGCGTGACTGCGCCCATGGTGGTGATGGAGTTCGTCAGGCATCGAGTCGCTCCACTTCAGCGCCACTCCCGCCCGATGTGGGACTTGCTCCACAGCCAGGACAACATGAGGTTTCAGGAGGAGGGGCTTCCTCTTGCGACGCGGCAAATAGTGCTCATGGTCCTATCGGGTGTCCCTCTGCCGGATGAGATGCCCAGGAACAGCTGCCTATTGTACCACTGCGAGAACAAAGCCGCATTTGCCACGAGCATGCCCTCCTTTGACGCATGGGGGCTGCGCCCAATCGGCTTGGTGGGCCCCGCGAGAACCCCGTCATCGTGGTTCCCTTCCTCACCGTCGGTGCCGAGCTCGCCCCAGGTGGCGACGCAGGAGGGCGAGTTGCGATGGGGGCCGGCGGCTCGAGTGCTGAGGAGCACATGCCGGGTGGTGATCCGGGGGTGTTGTCCTTGGGGGCCTGCGACCCTCCTCCTAAAGCGTCGGTTGCTGAGGAGATGCAGCAAGTGGCTCCCGAGGCTGAGGCTCCAGGAGCCTCGGGAGGTTGCAGTGAGAAGGCGCCGGGCTGTTCGCCACGACCGGGCTCCCCTGAAGCCATCCCTCTCAGTTCTTCTTCGGCTCCGCCGCGCACCGGCCGTCACGTCCAACGCTTCGGTCGTCTTTGTGTGGACTTCAAGGAGCTCCGCAAGAGGAAGGGGTCCCCCAGCGGCAGCAGTATCTTCGGGCCGTTGAAGCGACAGAAGTACATCGCCATTGACGCGTAAGCATCTTATTGCCGTGGCTTCTTGCGTGTGGTCTTCTTATTCTGACGTCTGTCCTTCAGGGCTCCTTCCATTGAAGCTGTTGCGTCTTCCGAGAGGCTGCCTCCTCCTTCATCAACTCCCCCATCGGCCTTGAGCGTTCCTGGCCTACCTGCCGCCCCTGCCGCAGGGTCGGTTGGGGGAGCGTCCCCGCCTTCATGGCGCGCTGAGTCCTCGGCTTGGCCGCCTGATATGTCTCCAACGTATTTATAATTTTTGAGTGCTCCATGCTATATTATCTTCTGTTTTGGACATTATTGGGCTTTATTATCCACTTTTATATTATTTTTGGGACTAATCTACTAACAGGAAGCCCTGCCCAGAATTGCTGTTTTTTTGCCTATTTTAGGGTTTTGAAGAAAAGGAATATCAAACGGAGTCCAAACGGAATGAAACCTTCGGGAACGTGATTTGTGGAACGAACAAGATCTAGAAGACTTGGACCCTATGTCAAGCAACCAACAGGGAGGCCACAAGGTAGGGGGGCGCGCCTCCCCCCAGGCGCGCCCTCCACCCTCGTGGGCCCCCTGTTGCTCCACCGACGTACTTCTTCCTCCTATATATACCTACGTACCCCCAAATGATAAAAAACGGAGCCAAAACCCTAATTCCACCGCCGTAACTTTCTGTATCCACGAGATCCCATCTTGGGGCCTGTTCCGGAGCTCCGCCGGAGGGGGCATCGATCACGAAGGGCTTCTACATCAACACCATAGCCTCTCCGATGAAGTGTGAGTAGTTTACCTCAGACCTTCAGGTCCATAGTTATTAGCTAGATGGCTTCTTTTCTCTTTTTGGATCTCAATACAAAGTTCTCCCCCTCTCTTGTGGAGATCTATTCGATGTAATCTTCTTTTTGCGGTGTGTTTGTTGAGACCAATGAATTGTGGGTTTATGATCAAGTTTATCTATGAACAATATTTGAATCTTCTCTGAATTATTTTATGTATGATTGGTTATCTTTGCAAGTCTCTTCGAATTATCAGTTTGGTTTGGCCTACTAGATTGATCTTTCTTGCAATGGGAGAAGTGCTTAGCTTTGGGTTCAATCTTGTGGTGTCCTTTCCTAGTGACAGTAGGGGCAGCAAGACACGTATTGTATTGTTGCCATCGAGGATAACAAGATGGGTTTTTCATCATATTGCATGAGTTTATCCCTCTACATCATGTCATCTTGCTTAAGGCGTTACTCTGTTCTTATGAACTTAATACTTTAGATGCATGCTGGATAGCGGTCGATGTGTGGAGTAATAGTACTAGATGCAGGCAGGAGTCGGTCTACTTGTCTTGGACGTGATGCCTATATACATGATCATACCTAGATATTCTCATAACTATGCTCAATTCTGTCAATTGCTCAATAGTAATTTGTTCACGCACCGTAAAATACTTATGCTCTTGAGAGAAGCCACTAGTGAAACCTATGGTCCCCGGGTCTATCTTCATCATATTAATCTTCCAATACTTAGTTATTTACTTTTATTTTATTTTAATTTGCATCTTTATCATAAAAATACCAAAAATATTATCTTATCATATCTATCAGATCTCACTCTCGTAAGTGACCGTGTAGGGATTGACAACCCCTTATCGCGTTGGTTGCGAGGATTTATTTGTTTTGTGCAGGTGCGAGGGACTCGCGCGTAGCCTCCTACTGGATTGATACCTTGGTTCTCAAAAACTGAGGGAAATACTTACACTACTTTGCTGCATCACCCTTTCCTCTTCAAGGGAAAACCAACGCAGTGCTCAAGAGGTAGCAAGAAGGATTTCTGGCGCCGTTGCCGGGGAGGTCTACGCAAAAGTCAACATACCAAGTACCCATCGCAAATCCTTATCCCCCACATTACATTATTTGCCATTTGCCTCTCATTTTCCTCTCCCCCACTTCACCCTTACCGTTTTATTCGCCCTCTCTCTCTATCCTCCCTCTTTTTCTCTATTTGCCTCCTTTTGCCCGTTTCTTATTTGCTCGTATGGTTGGAATAGTTGTTTATTTATTACTAAACAGAGAACCTAAGATCTATGGATCCTCATCCGCTTGCTAATCTTTTTAAGAGATCCAATTATGATGAACCAATTGCTAGTGAGTTTCGTGCACTAGATTACCTTTATGAAGTTTTGCTTGAAATTCATGAATCTGAAAATTGTGATGAAGTACTTTATGGAGTGATTCATGATAGATCTTTGAATAAAAATCATGATTGCAATGATTTTACTATAAACTCTCTTGGTGTCAATTGTGCTAATGATATGCAAAACCCTAAGCTTGGGGATGCTAGTTTTGCTATGTCTACTACTTGTTGTAATGATCATGATTGGGGTGATTCTCCTTTTGATCTTGAAAATTTATTTAAGCCTCATGATGAATATGAGATTGATAATAGTGTTCGCAATATTATTGAAAGTGGGTTTGGAAGAGTGTCAACTTTAGATCCCACAAATTTGGAGAATGTTCAATCTTATGAAGTTTTTGATAAAAGTGGGTTTGGAAAGGTCATGACTTTAGTTAATGTTAATCCCACTATTTTGGAACAGTGTCAACTTTACATGCATGCGGATCATGTTGAAAATATTTTATGTGATAGCTATTTTGTTGAATTTTCTTATGATCCTACATGTAATTATTATGAGAGAGGAAAATATGGTGGTAGAAATTTTCATGTTACTAAATTACCTCTCGTTATGTTGAGATTGCTATTGTTTCTTTCCACATCCTTGCAAATGATAGTTTTTGCTTGCCTTGATAATTTGTTTGCCTATAAGATGCCTATGCATAGAAAGTATGTTAGACTTAGATGCGTTTGTCACGTGTTTTATGATGCTCTCTTTGTGCTTCAATTCTTGTCTTTCATGTGAGCATCATTGAAATATTATGCCTAGCTATAAGGCTTTAAAGAAAGGCGCTTGTTGGGAGACAACCCAATACTTTTCCTTGCTGTTATTCAATAAATAATTTATCTAGACTCTGTTTTGGTTGTGTTTTTTGTGTTTAATTAGTGTTTTTGCCAAATAGAACCGTTGGGAAGACTTGGGGAAAGTCTTGTTAATCTTGCTGTAAAAAAAGAGAAACTTTAGCGCTCACGAGAACTGCTGCCATTTTTATTTTGAAAGTGATATTTAGTTAATTATTTTTGAATATGATTAATAGATAAATTCATCACGTCCATCAATTTATTTTAGAATTTTTGGGGTTGCAGATCTTGCGCTAGCTACAGATTACTACAGACTGTTCTGTTTTTGACAGATTCTGTTTTTCGTGTGTTGTTTGCTTATTTTGATGAATCTATGGCTAGTAAAATAGTTTATAAACCATAGAGAAGTTTGAATACAGTAGGTTTAACACCAATATAAATAAAGAATGAGTTCATTACAGTACCTTGAAGTGGTCTTTTGTTTTCTTTCTCTAACGGAGCTCATGAGATTTTCTACTTTAAGTTTTGTGTTGTGAAATTTTCAAGTTTTGGGTAAGGATTTGATGGATTATGGAACAAGGAGTGACAAGAGCCTAAGCTTTGGGATTACCATGGCACCCCCAAGATAATCTAAGTACACCAAAAAGCCAAAGCTTGGGGATGCCTCGGAAGGCATCCCCTCTTTCGTCTACTTCCATCGATAACTTTACTTGGAGCTATATTTTTATTCACCACATGATATGTGTTTTGCTTGGAGCGTCTTGTATGATTTGAGTATTTGCTTTTAGTTTACCAAAATCATCTTTGCTGTACACATATTTTGAGAGAGACACACATGATTCGGAAATTATTAGAATATTCTATGTGCTTCACTTATATTTTTTGAGTTATATAGTTTTGCTCTAGTACTTCACTTATATCTTTTAGGGCACGGTGGTGGATTTGTTTTATAGAAACTATTGATCTCTCATGCTTCACTTAGATTATTTTGAGAGTCTTAAATAGCATGGTAATTTGCTTAAATAATCCTAATATGCTAGGTATTCAAGATTAGTAAAAACTTTCTTATGAGTGTTTTGAATACTAAGAGAAGTTTGATGCTTGATGATTGTTTTGAGATATGGAGCTAGTGATATTAAAGTTATGCTAGTTGAGTAGTTGTGAAATTGAGAAATACTTGTGTTGAAGTTTGCAAGTCCCATAGCATGCACGTATGGTAAACATTATGTAACAAATTTGAAACATGATGTGTTGTTTGATTATCTTCCTTATGAGTGGCGGTCGGGGACGAGCGATGGTCTTTTCCTACCAATCTATCCCCCTAGGAGCATGCATGTAGTGCTTGGTTTTTGATGACTTGTAGATTTTTGCAATAAGTATGTGAGTTCTTTATGACTAATGTTGAGTCCATGGATTATACACACTCTCACCCTTCCATCATTGCTAGCCTCTTCGGTACCGTGCATTGCCCTTTCTCACATTGAGAGTTGGTGCAAACTTCGCCGGTGCATCCAAACCCCGTGATATGATACGCTCTTTCACACATAAACCTCCTTATATCTTCCTCAAAACAGCCACCATACCTACCTATTATGGCATTTCCATAGCCATTCTGAGATATATTGCCATGCAACTTTCCACCATCCTGTTTATCATGACACGTTCATCATTGTCATATTGCTTTGCATGATCATGTAGTTGACATCGTATTTGTGGCAAAGCCACCGTTCATAATTCTTTCATACATGTCACACTTGATTCATTGCATATCCCGGTACACCGTCGGAGGAATTCATATAGAGTCATACCTTGTTCTAGTATCGAGTTGTAAATAAATAGAAGTGTGATGATCTTCATTTAATAGAGGATTGTCCCCCTAAAAAAGAAGAAATGCAAAAAAGGGGAAGCCCCCCCCCAAAAAAAAGAGAAATGAAAAGGGACAATGCTACTATCTTTTTTTCCACACTTGTGCTTCAAAGTAGCACCACGATCTTCATGATAGAGAGTCTCTTGTTTTGTCACTTTCATATACTAGTGGGAATTTTTCATTATAGAACTTGGCTTGTATATTCCAAAAATGGGCCTCCTAAAGTGCCCTAGGTCTTCATGAGCAAGCAAGTTGGATGCACACCCACGAGTTTCTTTTGTTGAGCTTTCATACATTTATAGCTCTAGTGCATCCGTTGCATGGCAATCCCTACTCCTTGCATTAACATCAATCGATGGACATCTCCATAGCCCATTGATTAGCCTCGTTGATGTGAGACTTTCTCCTTTTTTGTCTTCTCCACATAACCCCCATCATTATACTCTATTCCACCCATAGTGCTATATCCATGGCTCACGCTCATGTATTGCATGAAGGTTTATAAACTTTGAGATTACTAAAGTATGAAACAATTGCTTGGCTTGTCATCGGGGTTGTGCACGATGAGAGCATTCTTGTGTGATGAAAATGGAGCATGACTAAACTATATGATTTTGTAGGGATGAACTTTCTTTGGCCATGTTATTTTGAGAAGACATAATTGCTTAGTTAGTATGCTTGAAGTATTATTATTTCTATGTCAATATTAAACTTTTATCTTGAATCTTTAGGATATGAATATTCATGCCACAATTAAGAAGAATTACATTGAAATTATGCCAAGTAGCATTCCACATCAAAAATTCTGTTTTTATCATTTACCTACTCGAGGACGAGCAGGAATTAAGCTTGGGGATGCTTGATACGTCTCCAACGTATCTATAATTTTTGATTGCTCCATGCTAGATTATCTTCTGTTTTGGACATTATTGGACTTTATTATCCACTTTTATATTATTTTTGGGACTAACCTACTAACCGGAGGCCCAGCCCAGAATTGCTGTTTTTTGTGCCTATTTTAGGGTTTCGAAGAAAAGGAATATCAAACGGAGTCCAAACGGAATGAAACCTTCGGGAACGTGATTTGTGGAACAAACAAGATCCAGGAGACTTGGACCCTACATCAAGCAACCAACAAGGAGGCCACGAGGTAGGGGGCGCGCCTACCCCCCCAGGCGGCCCCTCCACCCTCGTGGGCCCCCTTTTGCTCCACTGATGTACTTCTTCCTCCTATATATACCTACTTACCCCCAAACGATCAAAATCGGAGCCAAAACCCTAATTCCATCGTCGTAACTTTCGGTATCCACGAGATCCCATCTTGGCGCATGTTCCGGAGCTCCGCCGGAGGGGGCATCGATCACGGAGGGCTTCTACACCAACATCATAACCTCTCCGATGAAGTGTGAGTAGTTTACCTCAGACCTTTGGGTCCATAGTTATTAGCTAGATGGCTTCTTCTCTCTTTTTGTATCTCAATACAAAGTTCTCCCCCTCTCTTGTGGAGATCTATTTGATGTAATCTTATTTTTGCGGTGTGTTTGTTGAGACCGATGAATTTTTGGGTTTATGATCAAGTTTATCTATGAACAATATTTGAATCTTCTCTGAATTATTTTATGTATGATTGGTTATCTTTGCAAGTCTCTTCGAATTATTAGTTTGGTTTGGCCTACTAGATTGATCTTTCTTGGAATGGGAGAAGTGCTTAGCTTTGGGTCCAATTTTGCGGTGTCCTTTCCTAGTGACAGTAGGGGCAGCAAGGCACATATTGTATTGTTGCCATCGAGGATAACAAGATGGGGTTTTCATCATATTGCATGAGTTTATCCCTCTACATCATGTCATCTTGCTTAAGGCGTTACTCTGTTCTTATGAACTTAATACTCTAGATGCATGCTGGATAGCGGTCGATGTGTGGAGTAATAGTAGTAGATGCAGGCAGGAGTCGGTCTACTTGTCTTGGACGTGATGCCTATATACATGATCATACCTAGATATTCTCATAACTATGCTCAATTCTTTCAAGTGCTCAATAGTAATTTGTTCACCCACCGTAAAATACTTATGCTCTTGAGAGAAGCCACTAGTGAAACCTATGGCCCTCGGGTCTATCTTCATCATATTAATCTTCCAATACTTAGTTATTTACTTTGCTTTTATTTGACTTTGCATCTTTATCATAAAAATACCAAAAATATTATCTTATCATATCTATCAGATCTCACTCTCGTAAGTGACCGTGTAGGGATTGACAACCCCTTATCGCGTTGGTTGCGAGGATTTATTTGTTTGGTGCAGGTGCAAGGGACTCGCGCGTAGCCTCCTACTGGATTGATACCTTGGTTCTCAAAAACTGAGGGAAATACTTACGCTACTTTGCTGCATCACCCTTTCCTCTTCAAGGGAAAACCAACGCAGTGCTAAAGAGGTAGCACCGCCCCTCCCCCATGGTCTGGCGCGGAGCCTGACGGGCGTGCCCAGGGCTCCTCCTTTGCTCGTGGACATCAGCTGGTTGAGTTTGATCTCCGGTTCCTCTTCAAGTGGCGAGCCCCGATCAGCTCGAGCTCCTCGCGAGGGCGGGCTGACGTCAGGCACGGCGTCAGCTCCCAGCCCCCAGCCGGGAGGTGGCGCGCCACTTGATGCTCCGCCCGCGGCCCCCAAGGTGGAGGACGTGGCGGTTCAAGCGTTCGAGCTTGAGCGCGGGCGGAGCGTAGTTCGTCATGAGCTCTTCCAGGAGGCGATGGGTGCGATGAGCCGACTCGGTGAAGAGCTCGCTGGTGTTGACTCGCGCCTTGAGGCTGAAGGCCTCCGGCTGGTGGAGGAGCGGTGCAAGCTGAGGGTGGCCATCAAACTCGGTCTCTATCAGCGCGACCTCGAGAATGAAAAGGCCGAGGCGTCCCTCAAGATCGCCCATGAAGCCCGCTCGCGAGCCTTGGAAGAGGCTCGCGAGGCTGGTCACCGTCGCGAGGCTGCAGAGGAGCGCGCGTGGGGGCTCCAGGCCTAGAGCGCGTCCCTTGAGCAGCAGGTGGAGGCGGCGGGGCCGCTCTTGCATCGCTTAGTGGGACGCCGGTGGAGGAAGAGGAGGTCCGGAAGCGCGAGGAGGCGTTGGCCCTGGAAGCCGTGGAGCGCAGCCTCGAGCTCGAGCAACTGGAGACGAGGGAGCCTCAAGTTGCTCAAGCAAAAGACGCCATCGGGGCCCGCGAGGCCGGAGTCGAGGTGGAGATCAATCGCCGGGTGGCCGAGGTTCGCGCAGATCTGGAGGGCAGGTACGACTTGAAGCTGAAGCTCACGGGTCTGGAGTATGCGGGCAGGGCCGCCATCCTCAGGCCTAGGTTGGATGAGGCCGAGAGGCGTGCGGAGGCCACAGCCGCCGCCCTGGTCACGACGCATGCAGACTTGGCCTCCGCCCGCGCCGAGCTGCTTTCCCTCCGAAAACGAGTTGACGACGCCGAGGCCGTCGCTCAGCGAAATAGGGAGGAAGTGCTCCTGCGCCGGACGCTGGAGCACGAGCATGCTCCTATGCTTCAAGGCCTCCGGAACAGGGCCAACACCGCCCTGGATTATATCTGCGACGAGAATGCTCCGTCCCCTCACTCGAATGACTATGCCAGCCACCTGACCTTCTTTACCGAGGTGGCGACGCGCCTGGAGGCTCGATCTGCCAGGGCTCGCCAGCTTGTGGAGGAAAGGGGTCATGGTCTGCTTGAGCGCGCTTTCTCCCTGTGTCTTCAGCCACCTTCTGAATGCCGACCCCAACTTTGACTTCGACGCCGCCATTGCCCCCGTACCCACGGCCGTCCGGGGCAACCTGACACGTTGGGTAGAGGACCATGTGGACGCGTTGGTTAGGGCCTTCACCTCGGAGGATGATGCGGTGGTGGTCATCACAGACGAAGGCGACGTGGTTGACGACGGTGATGGGGGCGTCGCCGACGGCGGCGACGACACCGATGAAGACGACGACGACGATGCGAGCGACGCGTCCGTGGGTGATGTAGCGAGTGATGTTTCAGGCTGATCCCATGTTCTCCTGTCGTTTCATCCTGCACGCAAAACTCAGGCGTGGCCCTTGGAAGACTCGTAAGAGCATTTTGAGAGGGCGAGCCCATCATATAAGCAAATTGTAGTTTTTACTTTCCTATGCGATGTGGGTATGTGCCCTCGTGAACTCGTGGAGCCAGGGGCGAGTTTTCCATCGTGGTTTACCTTAGTCAGCGCCAACTTCGGGCTGGGTTGTGCGGCGACGAGTTTCCAAGAATCCTGCGAAGCTTATCGCCCCGTTTGAGGGGCCCCATAAGAGGTGAGCACCTGCCGTAGTGCTGGCGCATGCTTGACGAGTGTGCGATCCATGCGGTGCAGCTCGCGAGGAGCTTGCGAGGGAGAGGCGGTGGACATGAGCCCCAAACCAAACGAGATCTAGAAGGCAAGAAATGGCTCGAACGAGAAAAGGCACCTGTCGGTGTCAAAACCGGCGGATCTCGGGTAGGGGGTCCCGAACTGTGCGTCTAAGGCGGATGGTAACAGGAGGCAGGGGACACGATGTTTTACCCAGGTTCGGGCCCTCTTGATGGAGGTAAAACCCACGTCCTGCTTGATTTATTCTTGATGATATGAGTATTACAAGAGTTGATCTACCACGAGATCGGAGAGGCTAAACCCTAGAGGCTAGCCTATGGTATGATTATATGTTGTCCTACGGACTAAAACCCTCCAGTTTATATAGACACTGGAGAGGGTTAGGGTTACACAAGGTCGGTTACAAAGGAGGAGATATCCATATCCGTACTGCCTAGCTTGCCTTCCACGCCAAGTAGAGTCCCATCCGGACACGAGACTAAGTCTTCAATTTTGTATCTTCATAGTCTAATAGTCCGGCAAAAGGATATAGTCCAGCTGTTCGGAGACCCCCTAATCCAGGACTCCCTCAGTAGCCCCTGAACCAGGCTTCAATGACGATGAGTCTGGCGCGCAGTATTGTCTTCGACATTGCAAGGCGGGTTCCTCCTCCGAATACATCACAGAAGAATTTGAATACAAGGATAGTGTCCGACCCTGCAAAATAAGTTCCACATACCACCGTAGAGAGAATAATATTTCCACAAATCTAATCTGCTGACACGTTTTGGCAACATGACATTATGCCATGGCCCGGTAATTATTCGAACCGTTTCCTTTAACTAGCCCCGCACACAACGCGAGGCAGTTTCTTGACACGTCTTGTCAAAGCAGAGATCGTGTTCCCCTTATTACGGGATTCTCATCAATACGGGCGTGGGTAACCCAAACGCGCCATCGATTACAGTGCTTGGGGGATAAGCGAGTTTTACCAAGCTAGTGGGGGCGCATTGTTTCGGCCGCCCTTATAAAGGGACAAGGTTTAACCTTTTTTCTACCCACGCCTTCCTCCTCCTTGCTCATCCACTCTTGCGCACTCGAGCTCCAACGCCCGAGCCCACATCCTTCCCCTCAACCTTCTCCAATCATGTCCGGAGCGGGACGCAAATGGATGGCTTCCTCCGTTACGGAGGGACACATCAAGAAGCTGTGCGGAGCCGGATACTTGGCCGCGAATATAGCGCATCGGCTGCCTGCTGCGGGGCAGATCGTTCCTACCCCTGAACCTCATGAGAGGGTAGTTTTCCTCCACCACTTCCTCCACGGACTGGGGTTTCCCTCCATCCATTCGTCTGTGGTCTCATGTTCTACTACGGGCTGGACTTTCATGATCTGGCCCCAAACTTCATCCTCAACATTTCGGCGTTCATCGTCGTGTGTGAGCTTTCCTCCGCATCCGGCCCCACTTCGGCCTGTGGTTAAAGACCTTCAATATCAAGCCGAAGGTGGTGGGTGGCCAACAAGCAGAATGCGGCGGAGCCATGGTGGGCAAGATGCCCAACATTATATGGCTTGAAGGCTCCTTCGTGGAGATCATAAAGGGGTGGCAATCGACGTGGTTCTACATTACTAAGCCGGGCGACACCAAATGGGTGGCTGCCCCCAAGTTTCGATCCAGATTCCCCACACGGCTCACTTCCTGGAAAGAGAAGGGCTTGTCATGGGGTTCATCGGTAGAGCTGGACGGACTCCAGAAATGTATCCTGAACATGGCAAGCAAGAAGCTCAAGCTTGTCAACATAGTCCAGGTCATGCTCGTCTGCCGGATCCTCCCGTGCCAACAGCGGGACTTCAACTTGTGGGAGTTCGACCCGGCCCAACACCAGACTCTGAGTGAGCTCTTCGACACGGCGCTCAAGGACATCTGGAAGGTGCTGTTCAAGGGCGCAGAGGTCCCTGCCTCTCTCACCGAGGACCGCGGGTTAAGCGCGAAGCGCCGAGCGCATTCGGTGAGTTCCATACATCTGGTAGGATATCTATTTCCCCTAGCTTAACCATGTGCGGGGTCTGATCTCCATGCCTTTGACAGGACTGGGTGGAGACGTCGGGGCAGATTAACTGTCCGGCCCCTCTGCCCGAAGACACTGCGGACGCTCTCCTGATGGAGATGCTGACTCCGACTCCTTACAAGGTGCCGGAGATGACCAAGAAGGCCAAGGGAACCCGAAAGAGCTCCCGACGCCAGGTGTTATCGGACTCATCGCCCGATAACTCCGCGACGCACTCCTCCCCCGAAGACGAGGAGGAAGATGAAGATGCTCCCCCTCTAGTCGGGGGAGACAAGAAAAGGAAGGCCGCCCCTACTGGGGGGCCGAAGGGTCCAAGAAGGGAAGGACTCTCCTTCCGGACTACTCCACCACCGCCGCCGGAGGCGAAGACAAGTGGCTGCTCAGGGCCAAGCCCCTGGCGAAGTCATAAGTATTTGGATACCAGAGTAACTCATAGCATTCCTTTGTTGCACTGCTTCTCCTAACGCCGAATTATGATTGTGCAGGCCGCCCTGAACCCGTATCGATGTATCCTCGTCGGACGGCTCCCTGGGCTCGTCGGATATGGATAGCGATCCACTTCCGACCGCCACCTCCCATTGCCCTATGGACAACGCCGAGGTGTTGTCTCAAGAGGCACTGGGTCGAGGGGAGACAGTCCCAGAGGTGCCTCAAAGCGACCTTCCGAACTCCGAGAGCAGGAGGAGCAAAGCCCCCGAGGGCTCCGAGTTCGGCCCTCAGCCGAACACCGCGCCGGAACCTTCAGTGGTTCCGGACTCGGGCAGGTGACCTCCTTCCAAGAGGGCCAAGATGCCTGTGCCGGTGACCTCTGCCCATCCAGAGGCACCGGACAATCTGCTGGGAGCGCTTCGCAGCGCTTCCATTGACAAAGAGCACCGCACTATTATGAGTGCGGTGGTCCAGAAGGTTCAGTCCGCCAGGAGCGGACTGACTGAAGCCTGTGCCAGCCTTCTAACAGGCTTTGAGGTAAGTTTTTGAAATATGGGGAAAAATATTACCACATAGACAGTAGCCCCTGATGCTCTATTCGGTGTTCACAAAGAAAAGCCGAACAGAGGATCAAACAATATCGCAGGAGTCTAATATAAGTATGTCAATATGCGTATGATGGCTTCGCTGCTGGCATCTGCCGCACTGACTGCGGAGGTCGCCGCACTGAAGCAGGACCTTAAAGGGTCCAAGGACGAGCTCGGCCTTGCCAAGAGGCTGCTCGAGGAGAACAAAGGTAAGTAGTACCTAGTCTATGGATATGTATAAAAAGAATGCGATTGCAAAATGACAGGATCATCGTAAATTTGTCAGGGGCCACGACCGAGGTGGCGACCCTGAAGCAAGCGCTATCCGAGGCCGAAAGCAAAGCGGCCAAGGAGCGCACCGAGCGGGAAAGGCATGAGGCACGGGTGGGCGAGGTGCAGCAAGAGCTCCACGCTCTCGTGACGAAGCACGAGGCGTTGGAGCTTGACTTGAAGACGTGAGAGTCCGAGCTTGCCGCGGCCCTCGAGAGCACAAAGAATGCCAAGGCCGAAGCCCAAAAGGCCCTCCAGGAGATTGATGCGATGAAGATAGTGGCAGGTAAGGCATTCTATATGTAAAGCAAGCATGTGAAAGTAAATTACTTGTTACTTACCCGAATTCGGAGCTCTCCAGGAGCATTCGCAGATTTGCCCCGCAGCGTGTCGGACGCCGCAATGTTTTACCAGGAGAGGAGGGAAGCTCAACGGAGAAGTTGTTCTGGGCCCAATATACTGGGAACGAACACCCGGTGCCTATGAGCGACCAGCTAAAGCAGCTGGTCGAGCTACACAAGGCGGCCGAACAGGCCATGAAGGGCTTTATAGTCCGGCTGTGGCCTGGCGACGCCCTTCTGAACAGCTACTTCGGCCTGGTGAGGCGGCTTGTGGATGCCTGCCCATGGCTGGAAGTCGTCAAGCGGTCCGTCTGCATCGAAGGTGCACGCCGGGCTGTCGCCCGTGTGAAGGTGCAATGGGCCAAGCTAGACGCCGTGAAGCTGATCAAGGAAGGGCTGCCGAAGGGCAAGGAGCATCGCCACCCCGAGATGTACTATGAGTGTGTCCTGAAGGGTGCCCGTATCGTAGCGGACGAGTGTACGAAAGATATAATATTTGAGTGAACCCGCTCGTGTAATCCTGTATTCATGAAAACTTGTTCATATGCGCTATGCAACGCTTGTTTGAATTTAAAATATTATCTTCTGTTCGGTTGTTAATCAAATCTGAGAGATGGCTAGTCATCGGCTTCTGCCCCCATGCCACGAGTGCTGGGGTGTTCGGGATAAACCTGAGCACTCTTGTTCCCATTTTTGGGTCCTTCGAGGGAGGTGCTCAGCACAACGAACAAGGCAATCGGACTATAATGCGTTATCACTCTCACTTAGCCATAGAATTCTATAATTTTAAATTTCGGCGAAGCCCCTAGTATTCGGAAGGCCGAATCTGGGGCGCGATACACGCCTTAAGCCGGATAGGACCGAATCCTCGCTCTAAGCAGCATAAGTCTTTAAGGACTCGAAAACCTCTCGAACAGCGACCAGTCTCTCGCCTTATCATGACAGTCAGTTTTAGCTTTCTCTACTAAGGTGCTTAGCCCATCAGAACCGAGGCACAATCACAGTAGTTCTCCTAGTGCTACCTTAGCCGATATAGCGGAATGTAAGGTACCAAAACATGGGAGCCGGGTAAACCCAACTATTGACTCAAGACATGATTCGAAGCTGATGCATATAATGCTATAAGTTCGGGGTGCCGCACTGTCGAAAGTGTTCGGACTTCTCACGCCGTATTGTGGGGTATGCTTAAGCCCCTAGCGTATTGGCCGTACCAGAGTGTACGGGTGCTGGATGTCACGAATGAATATATATATATATATATAAAGAAGAATGCGATAAAAGCCTTAATGCAATGCATTGTTTATTAAAAAACATGCGTTAGAGCAGAATGATACAGGCAGTGCGATAAGCAAAAAGTAGGACTATGTCCCCTCCAAGGGCAAGCTGAGGAATAATATTAAAGCAAGTATTTCACCCGTTATCGTAATCCACCTGGGAGTTCCGTGGTGTGATGTAGCTTTCTGCCTTCTTAGTTGCTGCATCATGTGTTCGGCAATCATGCTGTCGGACAGGGTTTCCAGAGATTAATGTCCTGAAAGAGAGAAAAATAACAAAGCAGGAAGCCCCTAGTGCGGTTCAAGCCGCGTCTTGGGGCGTGCCGTAGTCATGCCCCCTCCCTTCCTGTGCCCATGGTATTTTTAATGCGTAATTATGTACGCGTGGCACGAGTTTCGCCGTTTGGCTTGGGCCGGGGTGGGGGCTGCATTGCTATGCGAGCTCGAAACATGCCAGGCGGTCCTATTGCCAATTACCCCCGGGCGCGCTTGAAGGTGTTTGGGTCCTTAATCGCCGAACTAGTGGATTGCCTTAAGAGGCTGCTTTGCGCTTCCGCTGCGAGGGCCGCAGTGTGCTCCTCCGTTCGGAGAGAGCGCTCTATGTTTCCATCAACTGTAATGACCCCCCTGAGGTCCTGGCGTCTTGATCTTGAGGTATGCATAATGCGGTACCGCATTGAATCTCGGGAATGCGGTTCGCCCGAGTAGTGCATGATAACCACTGTGGAACGGGACTATATCGAAGATTAACTCTTCGCTTCGGAAGTTATCCGGGGATCCAAAGACCACTTCCAATGTGACTGAGACTGTGCAATGGGCCTCTACACCTGGTATGACGCCTTTAAAGGTCGTTTTTGTGGGTTTGATCCTTGAGGGGTCTATACCCATTTTGCGCACCGTGTCCTGGTAAAGCAGGTTCAGGCTGCTGCCGCCATCCATAAGGACTCGAGTGAGGTGAAATCCATCAATAATTGGGTTTAAGACCAGTGCGGCGAATCCGCCATGACGGATACTAGTGGGGTGGTCCCTGCGATCGAAGGTGATCGGACAGGAGGACCATGGGTTGAACTTTGGGGCGACTGGCTCCAACGCATATACGTCCCTGAGCGCACGCTTCCGCTCCCTCTTGGGGATGTGAGTTGCGTATATCATGTTCACCATCCGCACTTGTGGGGGGAACCTCTTCTGTCCTCCGGTATTCGGCTGCCGGGGCTCCTCCTTGTCATCTCTATGTGGCCCCTTATCTTTGTTTTCGGCAATTAACTTGCCGGCCTGCTTGAACACCCAACAATCCCTATTGGTGTGGTTGGCTGGCTTGTCGGGGGTGCCATGTATTTGACACGAGCGATCGCGTATACGGTCCAAACTGGATGGGCCCAGAGTGCTTCTTTTGAATGGCTTTTTCCGCTGACCGAGTTTAGAGCCTTTGAATCCTGCATTGACTGCCGTATCCTCGGTATTGTCGCTGTTAATGCGGCGCTTATGTTTGTTGTGACATGACCTGCTACTGCCGTCCTTGGTATCCGAAGTACCATGGTTCTTTCATATGTTGTTACTACGAGCCAGCCAGCTGTCTTCTCCCGCACAAAAGCGGGTCATGAGTGTCGTGAGGGCTGCCATAGATTTCGGCTTTTCCTGACCAAGGTGCCGGGCTAGCCACTCGTCGTGGATGTTGTGCTTGAAAGCTACTAGAGCCTTTGCATCTGGACAGTCGACG
This sequence comes from Triticum urartu, assembly GCF_056163025.1. Classification (NCBI taxonomy): domain Eukaryota; kingdom Viridiplantae; phylum Streptophyta; class Magnoliopsida; order Poales; family Poaceae; genus Triticum; species Triticum urartu. The sequence goes on along the minus strand of NC_141876.1, from coordinate 364,976,639 downwards.
ATTTGATTTTTCTTTGTTAGGAACTATGTCCAGAATTGCCTGGCCGATTCCTCTGGCCGCTGAATTATGTGGCTCAAGTCATCGACATCTGGTGGTCGCACATAAGTGCCCTGAAAGTTGTCGAGGAATGCGGCTTCCAGATCTTCCCAACAGCCAATGGACTCTGCTGGCAAGCTTTTGAGCCAATGCTGAGCTGGTCCTTTAAGTTTGAGTGGGAGGTATTTGATTGCGTGTAGGTCATCACCGCGGGCCATGTGGATGTGCAGGAGGAAATCCTCGATCCATACCGCAGGATCTGTCGTGCCATCGTATGATTCTATGTTTACGGGTTTGAAACCCTCTAGGATTTGATGATCCATTACTTCATCTGTGAAGCATAAGGGGTGTACGGCACCTCTGTACTGGGCTATATCGCGACGCAGCTCCAATGAGTCTTGCCCGCTGTGTTCGGCCCGGCCAGATTTACGTTTACTGTATCCGGCGTGACGTTTATCGTCTCGCATAGTGGCGCGCCCTCGTGATCCGTAGATCGATCTTGCATGTTTTGCTTTGTCCTCCAATATGTCTCGCAGGTCTGGTGTATTTCCCCATGCCTTTTTATTTGAATGGCGTCGGGGTGCAGGCTGAGCTTTTGGCCGGAATGCCTCTCTATCGCGGCCACGAGGTGGCCGATCAGCCGCGTCATACGCTTCTTCCTCCAGTCGGGGTAGCAACCTGCATTTTGGGTAACTCTTGGAGGGGCGTTCGAGTTTATATTCCTCGGCCACGAGGACTTCAGTCCATCTGTCAGCTAGCAGATCTTGATCAGCTTGAAGCTGCTGCTGCTTTTTCTTAAGGCTATTTTCCGTGGCTATAAGCCGACGCTTGAAGCGCTCTTGTTCGACGAGATCCTCTGGCACGACGAATTCATCATTGTCGAGGCTTGCCTCGTCTTCGGAGGGGGGCATGTAATTATCATCCTCCGCCTCTCCATCTGCCGCTCTCTCTGCAGGGCCGGCTTCTCCATCCTCCTGTCCTAGATCATGCTGGAGGGGATTGTTGCCATCTTCGGCACTATCCGGAGTGTTATTATCTCATGTGCCGGTATCACCACTTTTGCTTTGGCGGGACTTAGAGCGGCGCCGCTGACATCGGCGCTTGGGTTGCTTCTTGGAGGGGTCATCCTCCGCTGTCTCGTCGCCATTGCCTTCTTTGGGTGTGTCCACCATGTATATATCATATGATGAGGTGGCTGTCCAGTGCCCTGTGGGCAGTGGTTCCTCTTCATCTCCCGCATCGTCGTCCATATCGTCAATGTCTTCGGAGTCGAAGTCGAGCATGTCGGTTAAGTCATCGACAGTGGCTACTAAGTGGGTGGTGGGTGGGCAGCGAATTTCTTCGTCACCCGCATCCCAATCCTGCCGGACATAGTTCGGCCAGGATCCTCCTGACAAGGAGAGAGACCTTAATGAGTTCAGTATGTCGCCAAAGGGCGAGTGCTGAAAAATATCTGTGGAGGTAAACTCCATGATCGGCGCCCAATCGGATTCGCCAGGAACGGCCGCAGGTGGTTCGGAGTCCGTGGCCGGAGAAGGATCCGGCAGTCTGACAACACGGCTCTCGTACAGGGTAAGGTCGATGTTCGGCTCAATCGCCGCTGAGGGTAAGGCCTCCGTGGCGGGGTCCATCCACCCGTCCATGGACGGCGCAACTGGCTCCGAATTGAGGGTCGGAGCATCTGCCGGTGCGATCTCCTGAACACTGTCTGATGGTAGAGCTAAATCGTACTCATCGTGACCGCGTGATGCACAAGGCAGAGGCTCGAATCCATCGAAGATCAAGTCTTCGCGGATATCGGCCGTGTAGTTTAAGCTTCCAAACCTGACCTGGTGGCCAGGGGCGTAACTTTCGATCTGCTCCAGATGGCCAAGTGAGTTGGCTCGCAGTGCGAAGCCGCCGAACACAAAGATCTGTCTGGGGAGAAAAGTCTCACCCTGTACTGCATCGCTATCGATGATCGTAGGAGCCATCAAGCCTAACGGCGATGACACAGAGGAACTCTCAATGAAAGCACCAATGTCGGTGTCAAAACCGGCGGATCTCGGGTAGGGGGTCCCGAACTGTGCGTCTAAGGCGGATGGTAACAGGAGGCAGGGGACACGATGTTTTACCCAGGTTCAGGCCCTCTTGATGGAGGTAAAACCCTACGTCCTGCTTGATTTATTCTTGATGATATGAGTACTACAAGAGTTGATCTACCACGAGATCAGAGAGGCTAAACCCTAGAAGCTAGCCTATGGTATTATTGTATGTTGTCCTACAGACTAAAACCCTCTGGTTTATATATACACCGGAGAGGGTTAGGGTTACACAAGGTTGGTTACAAAGGAGGAGATATCCATATCCGTACTGCCTAGCTTGCCTTCCATGCCAAGTAGAGTCCCATCCGGACACGAGACGAAGTCTTCAATTTTGTATCTTCATAGTCTAACAGTCCGGCAAAAGGATATAGTCCGGCTGTCCGGAGACCCCCTAATCTAGGACTCCCTCAGCACCCCCGCGCACATCGATAAAAATTCGGCTTCAACTTAAATCCAGATCCAGAAAACCAAACCACAGAAAGAGAGAGATCCAAAGCAAAAGGCCGCGTCCGGCACCTAGTCTAGTCTTCGGGTCTTCAAGTCTTCTCACCATCGCGGAGCTAAGTGCTGCCACTAGGCGTGGGAGGGAGCCCCAGTGCCTGAGGCCGGCGCTCCGGAGACTCCGGGGCGTGTACAGCCCCAACTCATTATTACATGAGAGTGTCACGGGCGGCGAGCTTCACATGCACTGGGCCTTCTTCACAGGTACCAACCTTGCTTCATATCGCCAGACGAGGGCCCCGCCTTGCGCCACCCTCGATCTCCTTTGAGCCGACCGGTCACCAGGACGACACAAAAGAGGGAAAGGGGACGCCAGCGGTTCCCTCGGCGACCACAGGTCCTCTGCGCGGGGAAGGGTCGTCGAAGCCTCCCCGGCAGAGGGCCTACCTCCGGGTGTCCCCTGGCTTCGCGCGCCTTGGGGAGGGGCCTGGCTCCCGACCCCTCTCCTGCAGCCCCCAGCGCGATCCTCCCGCCATCAGGGGTCGTCGAGCTGGGGCCGCCGGCCGTTGCGGTGATCTGTTCCTCCGGCGACTCATGGTTAGCGTAAGCTTGCTCCTGAGGGATTAGGGGTACCCTGTAGTGGTCGTCACACACGCGGTCGTGGTGGTTCCCCGGCAGCTCCTGGAAGGCTTCGACTCTTAGCGTCCCTTCTTCCCAATCTTCTCCAATGAACGAGTCTGGGTCGTCCTCTGGTGTGTACTCCTGGTCCGTCATGCAGGGCACGTAGGCTTCCGGGGCTGTTACCCCGAACACCTCGTCGTGGTGCCCCACACTCCATGTCGCCCGGCCCAACGTGACGTCCTGGGGGTGATAGCGTGGCGTCCCACTTGGGCCATGGAAGGCGACGCTCGTACTCATGCTTGTTGCGGGCGGCAGGGCCCCCGGTGCCGCCAGCCATGCTGGTGTTGATGAAGCCCCCTGGCGCACCTGACGACGTGTGGTGGCGGCGTGGTCGCCGTGAATCCCCGCAGCGGCCTGAGGAGGGAGCTGATGGCAGAAGGGCGGGGCTCCCGAGGCCGCCGCGTCCAGCAGCTCGGCAACGCGTTCCAGCAGCGCGTCCCGGCCACTTTCCATCCGCCGGCACCGCAGAAGCTCCCTTGCCACGGTGAGTGCTGCCCGCGTGTTTGCCTGTTCCCGCCGTGAGTGCGGCGCCGTCGCCGCGACATGGCTTGCTGCTCTGGCAGCGGCTCACACCTGCCGTGGAGTGAGGGTAGGTGACGCCTGGCCGCGTCGCCCGCGACCTGCAGGATTGGACGGCGCTCGTGCCACCTGGAGCGCGGGGTTGAGGTCTTCATAGGCGGGCGGCGCCGACCGGGCTGGCCAGGCTGCCCAGCGGTCGGAGTCAACTCTTGGGTCGTCGGACATCGCGGCCGCGGAGCGTCTGCAAGTCGATTGGCAGAGAAGAAGCTCCGGCGCACCCCTACCCGGCGCGCCAAATGTCAGATGTGGGGTTCCGGCAAACCCTTAAGGTTCAAACACTGGGGTGCACGTGGAGTCTTTTCCTCCCACCGATCTACGCCCTAGCTCGCTAAGATCTCGCGGACGAACTCGACGAACTCGCAACACAGAAAGACACGAGATATATACTGGTTCGGGCCATTGTTGTGGTGTAATACCCTACTCTAGTGTGGTGGTGGTGGATGGCCTCTTGGGCTGATGATGAACAATACAATGGGAAGAACAGCCTCCTGAGGTCGAGGTGTTCTTGTGCCTGGTTAACTTGTGTGGTTCTGGATGGTCTAAAATGGTCCTCCCCTGCCTATGGTGGTGGCTAGTCCTACTTATAGAGGCCCTGGTCCTCTTCCCAAATATTGAGCAGGAAGGGAGCCAACAACGGCGGGCAAATTTGAAGGGGGACAGCTAGTACAAGCTATCCTGACAAAGGCGGTCTCCGCCTGCGAAAGGCTCTGGTGGTGACGCCGTCTTGGGCTCCACGATGACCTTTGTCTTGCCGTCCTTCTGGTCCTGTTCTTGTTGCACCGATATGGCAACCTTTGCCTGATGCCTCGGTACTCCTTGCCTGCGCATGCCTCCTTAACGCCAAAGAGAAAACAAGGACGCTACGCGCGCTGGTGCCCGCCTGGTGCCGATTGTCATGGCTTACGTCACGAGAGCCTCATCAGGTTTGCCTCGCCTTGATATCTCCGCTCCTCGTGAGCCTTCCCGACTAGGCCACTCCAGAGGAGGTCTTGTGTCGTCCGCCTCACGAGGCTTGGCCCCTCGCGAGGGTCTTGGATGCCTCGTTGATAAAGATGGGCCGTACGGCCTACTGGCTTAGACACACAGCGGGCCGCAGGCAGGCAAGTCTGGGGACCCCCGTTCCCAGAACACCGACAACCGGTTCACCCGTCTGCGTCGGTTTACAACACCACAGACAACTCACCCATCTGCCCCCGCGGCTAACTCTCCCGCCCGCGCTGGCTTACAACGCCGCGGTCGACTCATCTGTTTGTGCTGCCTTTGATGCTATGGTTGTCTTTACCATCCGTTCCTCATGGTCTGGTCTACATCAACACAACGGGTCGCACCTGTGTGCACAAGTTGCTTAAACGAGAGCGCGCAAGTCGCCGCTCCTACTGCCCGATTTATTCCAACAACTCTGAAGCAAGCCATAATATATTATCAGCCTCCGCCTGCACCGGATGGCTCAATGGGCGGACGCACAAGCTGGGATAAACCGCTGGCCGAATTACTGGCAAAAATCATACGGGGCCATTTATGACCCGCCGAGGTCAGTGTCAACTTTCTATGGATTCACATCGCGTTGTCAACGCCAAGGTTATACAATGAGGGTTGCGAAGATCATCAACTCGCCATCTTGCCTCCAGCTTCAACATATTCCAGCGTTCCGCTGTTCAACTATATGCCGCTTTATATCACGGTCAAATATGGAGAATCTCAAGCCAACTCCTCGAGTCGTCTTAAGATTCGGGGGCTACAATGACACGACTCAGTAAATGACTGACAGTTTAAAGCAAGTCAAGAACTTTGGGTCAGTGGAGGGAAGATAACCCGGTCCCGGAGGCTGCTGTTATATTGATGAAAACTTAAAAGACCGTCAGAAAATTTCCGACTCAAAATGAAGTTTCCGGTTTAAAATCTGGTTCAAGGGAAATCTATCTCCCACAAAGCTTTGAAGCTCTCAATATCCGGTTTAACATCCAGTTAAAGAAGAATTATCTCTCGCAAAGTTTGAGTTCTCAGAAAAAATAAAGGTTGCCAAAGAGAACTTGCTGCCATGATACGCGGTTCAAACATGGGTATCCTGCCTTATGGGCTTATCTTATTGGTCACTTGGGGGCTTCCTGCTCATTGAAGCAAAGCTATGATTACCCTTTAATCTGGCTTATACGCCATTCTTACAAAACAGTTGGGGCTTGCTACCCAGATTAAAGGGACCAAAGAGAGTCTGTTGCAAAGCACAACTCAAACATAGACGCCCATTGAGCACATCTAAAAAATAATAAAAATTTATCATGATATAAGGAAATATAAATAACAACTTTATTATTGCCTCTAGGGCATATTTCTTCATCTTTTCCATAAGATATTTAATAGCAGCATGATCAGTGTGAACAGTTACTTTGGAATCAACAATATAAGGTCTAAACTTATCACATGCAAATACAACTGCTAAAAATTCTTTTTCAGTGGTAGCATAATTTCTCTGGGAACTGTCTAGAGTCTTACTAGCATACTGAATAACATTTAATTTCTTATCTATTCTTTATCCTAGAATAACACCAACAACATAATCACTAGCATCACACAACTCAAACATAGGTGCCCCTTGAGCACAGCTCACAATATTGCTTGGGGGCTCTTTTGTTCTAAAGAACAAAGAGTTTTTATAACCCTTGTAATAGGCTTAAAATCCAGGCTTGGAAGCCAGGTGTATTCACCTAAAACCCCGGGTTATCCTGCCTTTCTAAGTAAGCCACTCCGCCCAGGTAATCCTGGAATGACCCGCCGAACGTTTGACAAGTCAATCTTATGCAGACCCTGAACTTGTCAAAGTTAAAATGACGATTGGTTATGTGAGGTCCATCTTATAAGGTTTGTAAAACGGTTTAACTCAGTGGCCTGGCAGCCCATGAAAAGCCTCGTTTTCCGGCCTGGCAGCCCATGAAAAGCCTCGTTTCTCGTTGGTTTTTTATTCGACGGTTTCTTTCTCTTTGAGGTTTATTTGATAAGGCTTATACAGTTTTATGATTATAATTCACCGGTGTTTATTAACCCGTCCTGGCTTTTGATTATAAGTCGCCAGTATGAGATAATATCCGGTGTTTATTAACCCAGCCTGGCTTTGGACTATAAGTCACCAGGGTATGATGAGAAATTATCTGGTGTTTATTAACCCGGCCTGGTTTTTGACTATAAGTCGACCAGTATATGATAAGAAAATATTCGGTGTTTATTAACCCAGCCTGGCTTTGGACTATAAGTCGCCAGTGTATGATGACAAATTATCCGGTGTTTATTAACCCGGCCTAGCTGTGGATTATAAATCGCCAGTGTATGATGATCTTATATACTTGGAAGCGTTGTGCTCCAAGTTTCGGGATATTACCCCTTGCTGCATATGGCGTGATAAGCCGGCGGCGTGACTAAAGTGGACAGGGCATTGTGCTCTATATCTTCAGGGTTATTACCCTTACTGGCATGATAAGCCGACAATGTTCATAAGTATCACAGGTATGATATTCATTTTTGTTATCTGAGGTTTGATAACCCGCCCTGGTTTTTTAACTTCAAAGTTGCCAGTATCTTTAGGCTTGAATGGCCTTAATGCTAGTGTTTTCCATAATTGCATAAGACTATATTATATTTGGGTTGTTACCCGCCGTGGCTTTTGACATTAAGTCGCCAGGGCATATGTTGTTTAAACTCTATGCAGGATTTGCAGAGCTATGACTTATATAAATGATTAAGTTCAAGCTTATCATAAAAATTGATGTTTCAAAAGGGTTATCCATTCTCGATTTTCTCAAAGGCTATAAGCCGCCGGGTTATAAAAGTTCTGGCTTACAATGAATGCGCATTAAGTCACCATCAGCCAAGAGCCGCCGAGTATTTAAACTCCGGATTTACTTGTCAACCGATAAGGTATTCACATCTTTCATAGCCAAAATTGGTTGGATTTTCATGATGATATTAAATGATTGAGGTTTTCATACCGGATTATATTATTCAAATCTTGAATAGCCAACATGGGTCGATTTTTATTGTGGTTATCAATAACCAGTATTATGATTGAGGTTTTCAAAGTCGCTTTAGCGCAATGGCTATTATCTTATCAATGGATATTATTTATTCTACAACGGAAGGAATAGTCCCGAGTCGCTGCAGGCTTACGACCCGGCACTTGGGGGCTACATTATTCTTTTTTTTGAGCCGGGCATAACCCCTTTCCATTACTTAGCATAACGGAAATACAAATAGTTTTAAGAGTTCAAAAGGAGACCTAGAAAGGGGAAGCGAGCTCAAAGCACCGCTGGGAAACCCACAATGAGCACTCGTCATCGAGCAGCTCACCATGGGGCGAAAACCCAATGACACCCTAAAACCAGCCGACTAACTCTAACCAGGAGAGTTCCAACAAGTTTTAGGAGGGTTACTCCAGACATAAACCATGAGCCCACGCAGGGGCGAAAAGAATATTTTTCCAGATATAGTTAAGCACGCACGCTACATTATTCAAGTTGAGATTACATCAAATATGCAAGTCCCATGTCACTACCAGCATGCACCATGGCACTTGGGGGCTAATGCAAAGTCATTTTTGCTCACCCTATTGAAGACCCGACTCATCACATCGTAATGAGCCAGCCCTTGGGGGCTACCAATTGCTCATGTCACAAATTTAAGTATATATATAAAGTCCCAGCTCAATATTATCTTAGTAAGCTGGCCCTTGGAGGCTACACATTGCTGCTCAAGTCTACATGATCATATCTACAAAGTCCCTGCTCATTATTGCATAATGACCCGGCCCTTGGGGGCTACACTGGTTGAAGTTTTTATGCGCATCAGGCAATTACAAGTCCCAGGTTGCTGCAAACATGACAACCCGGCACTTGGGGGCTACATATGTAGAATATTCAATTTTAACTAGTGACGGAGATGAACAACCTGGATTTCTTTAAAGTGGCAATATTTATATTGAAGCAAATCTTAAGTCATCACTTTGCTCTGCTCAAGACTTGGGGGCTACAGGTAATATGGATATAAGGGAGAAAAATCTTTAAATTCTCAGTTTTGAGCAAACCAGATTGACCCGGTGTCTGCAACAATTATGACCCGGCGTCGGTAACATTTATGACTCAACATCATCTGTTTATAACCCGGCAATTTTGGTAATCATAAATTGGCAAGATCTACATCTTCAAGCCGGCTGAAAATCAGATCAGTATTTCAAGACCAATATTTTTTAAGCATTGGGAGCTGAATCAAATGAATTATTCTTCATAATATTTCTGCGAGAAGCCAATGTCAGCAAATTGATTATGAAGCTGGTCTATTGACTCGGACTGTCCAGAAGAAGGAAATGACAAGAACTTAAGGATTATAGGTACCAGCTTACAAGAATTTTTAACCCAGAGCACAACCTATCAAATTTGTTCTTGTGTTTATTTTGCAGGATCAGTTTAACATGGATAAATCCAAATTAAACTGGGGGCTAATGTTGGGGATATACCCCGCAGTATGACCCGGCGGATATATGAGCCTGCTGGACCTGGTGACTCACTGGTGGCCCCCCTGACTTGGCGGCTCACTAAGTGACCCACCCGGATCTCTCCACTCACTGATGACCCGGCCGAGTCAGGTGACTCATTGGTGACCCGACAGGCGGGTCAGAGGAGCGACAAGACCCGGTGGCCCAGAAGGCGGTTCATGGAAGTCCAGCTCAAGCTATGGTAGGCCGGCTTAAGAGGAAAGCATAAGGAATATTCCCTTACAAAGGAAGCAAGACTAGGACTCCACTTGTAATAGATTAATCCTAATCCTAATAGGACTAGTCATGTAAGCCGCCCCTTCTTCATATATAAGGAGGGGCAGGGTACCCCAAGAGGGACAAGTTTTCACAAGTTCCACAAGTTGGACAAGTTAGATCTAGACAGACAAATCAATAGCTCTCGAGATAGAGCGCCCTTGTAATCGGGATCATCATCAATATCAATGAAGCAGGATGTAGGCTTTTACCTCCACCATGAGGGGCTGAACCTGGGTAAAAACTCACATCTCTCGTCCCGCTCAACCCCTCTCAAGCTACCACATAGATGCGTTGGCCTCGTGACTAAGTCCTTTCAACGAGCACATTTGCCGTGACAAAACCACGACAGGACTGGTCACTGGAAGCGGAACTGCCCCAAGTATTTGGAGGATAAGAAGGATGGCAAAGTGAAAGGTATATTGGATATACATGTCATTGATGTGTACCTTACTAATGCTCATAGTAGCGCCTGGGTATTTGATACTGGTTCTATTGCTAATATTTGCAACTCGAAACATGGGCTACGGATTAAGCGAAGATTGGCTAAGGACGAGGTGACGATGCGTGTGGGAAATGGTTCCAAAGTCGATGTGATCGCCGTCGGCACGCTACCTCTACATCTACCTTCGGGATTAGTTTTAGACCTAAATAATTGTTATTTGGTGCCAGCGTTAAGCATGAACATTATATCTGGATCTTGTTTGATGCGAGACGGTTAATCATTTAAATCAGAGAATAATGGTTGTTCTATTTATATGAGTAATATATTTTATGGTCATGCATCCTTGATGAGTGGTCTATTTTTACTAACTCTTGATAGTAGTGATACACATATTCATAGTATTGAAGCCAAAAGATATAAGTTTAATAATGATAGTGCAACTTATTTGTCAGACTGCCGTTTAGGTCATATTGGTGTAAAGCGCATGAAGAAACTCCATGCTAATGGGCTTTTGGAATCACTTGATTATGAATAACATGATGCTTGCGAACCATGCCTCATGGGCAAGATGACTAAGACTCCGTTCTTCGAAACAATGGAACGAGCAACAGACTTATTGGAAATAATACATACTGATGTATGCGGTCTGATGAGTGTTGATGCTCGTGGCGGGTATCATTATTTTCTGACCTTCACAGATGATTTGAGCAGATATGGGTATATCTACTAGATGAAACATAAGTCTGAAACATTTGAAAAGTTCAAAGAATTTCAGAGTGAAGTGGAAAATCATCGTAACAAGAAAATAAAGTTTCTACGATCTGATCGTGGAGGAGAATATTTGAGTTACGAGTTTGGTCTTCATTTGAAACAATGTGGAACAGTTTCGCAACTCATGCCACCTGGAACACCACAGCGTAATGGTGTGTCCGAACGTCGTAACCGCACTTTATTAGATATGGTGCAATCTATGATGTCTCTTACCAATTTGCCGCTATCTTTTTGGGGTTATGCTTTAGAGACGGCTGCATTCACGTTAAATAGGGCACCATTGAAATCCGTTGAGACGACACCATATGAACTGTGGTTTGGCAAGAAACCCAAGTTGTCATTTCTTAAAGTTTGGGGCTGCGATGCTTATGTGAAAAAGCTTCAACCTGATAAGCTCAAACCCAAATCGGATAAATGTTTCTTCATAGGATACCCAAAGGAGGCTGTTGGGTACTGAGGGAGTCCTGGATTAGGGGGTATCCGGACAGCCGAATTATATCCTTTGGCCGGACTGTTGGACTATGGAGATACAAGATTGAAGACTTCGTCCCGTGTCCGGATGGGACTCTCCTTGGCGTGGAAGGCAAGCTTGGCAATACGGATATGTAGATCTCCTTCCTTGTAACCGACTCTGTGTAACCCTAGCCCCCTCCGGTGTCTATATAAACCGGAGGGTTTTAGTCCGTAGGAAAACATACAATCATACCATAGGCTAGCTTCTAGGGTTTAGCCTCTCTGATCTCGTGGTAGATCAACTCTTGTACTACTCATATTATCATGAATAATCAAGCAGGACGTAGGGTTTTACCTCCATCAAGAGGGCCCGGACCTGGGTAAAACATCGTGTCCCCTGCCTCCTGTTACCATCCACCTTAGACGCACAGTTCGGGACCCCCTACCCAAGATCCGCCGGTTTTGACACTGACATTGGTGCTTTCATTGAGAGTTCCACTGTGTCATCGCCATAAGGAAGGATGCCTTGTCTTGTTGTTAAAAATAACATTACCGCCGGGGGAGCCCTGGCTGTCGGCTAAACTCTCCGGCTAGGCAGTTTCGTCATGACCGCCCGTTCGGCCGCTGCACCAACGATGACTTCTCGGGTCATCAAAAACAGCCTCCACGCCGGCTCGGAATTTGCCGAGCAGATGGATCCAATGGGGCTCTCTTCCCTAAACGAGCTCTTGGATCGTATCGCCGCCCTGGGAGTTGCTACAGACTTTGATCGGATTGGGCTTAAACCCGATCGAAGGGAGATTAACTCTCCACCGGTCACCCATCATATTGCGGTGGTGGAGGAACAATGCGGCGATTCTTCCTATATCTTGAGGACTAACTATGTCCGGATTCCTGAACTCTTTGAGCCGGATACCCGTTTACGGGAGAACATCACCCAAGCCCTGAACCTAGAGTCAGGTAGCGGGCCAGACTTATTGGCCAACATCCCGGAATCTGAACTTCCAAGATCGGAAACTCCTCTGCCCTGGGTCTCAGATCGTGTAGGGGTTCGGACTCAAATCCACCCACCCACCCAGACATAAACGATCTTTCCCACATCAGGCAAGAGCCCCATGAAACAGTACATCATTATTGGGCCAGATTCCTCCTTGTGATGAACAAGGTTAAGGACTGTCGCGAGGAAGACACAGTCTCATTTTTCTGCAATAATTGCACGGACAAGGGAATCCTTAACGCCTTAAGTCGCCATGACATATCACGCTTCGCTGACTTGGCGTCCATAGTACGAAAGTACTGTGCGATGGAAAGCGCCTGGAAAACTGAAACCAAATTTTGGGATAATCCGGCTCAGAATATACACCCAGTCCGAAGTAAAAGGGTGCACAATCATAAGACACTCGAGTTAGTTACAAAGAAACAAAAACCCTCTATAGGGCATGGAACCATATTGGAGGGATGGCTCAACGGCCCCTGCAAAATTCATAGTACAGCAGATACCACACCAACACACAGCCTTAGAGCATGTTGGGTACTCCGGCAGGTGGCCAAAAGTGGCGAGGATCTTCTCATCCCAAATACCATAGAGCATCATCCCGTGGATAACAACACGATATTATCAGTCTTCGAAACCTTCGCATCAAATAATAGGCGCAAGCGAACACTCCGCAGCCTCACCGAAATCTGCCACGTGGCAGCAATGAATCCATGGAGTGACACGGCTATTACCTTCAATGCCAGTGACGAACCTAAATTCCGAACAGCCCGAGCACCACCTGCACTGGTCCTCCGTCCAATTGTGGACGGCTTTCGACTGACCAAAGTACTCATGGACGGCGGCAGTGGATTGAACCTCATCTATGAGGAAACTCTTCAAAAAATGGAAATAGACTAGAACCGCATTGAGCAAAGCAGCACAACCTTCAGAGGAATCATCCCTAGTCGGGAAGCACGCTGTGCCGGGAAAATCACACTAGATGTGGTATTCGGCACGCCGGAGAACTATAGGTCCAAAGAAATTACATTCCAAGTGGCCCCGTTCAGTAGTGGATACCACGCCCTTTTAGGACGGGACGCGTTCACAATCTTCCAAGCCATACCCCATTATGGGTACATGAAGCTCAAAATGCCCGGGCCCAACGGAATCATCACTCTCGCTAGTGATCCGGACACAACACTCCGTGCCGAAAACAAAACAGCCGCATTGGCCCTCGAGGCATTGTCCGAAGCCCTTTTGGCCGAGGAGTTAACAACACTACGCTCCACAGTGGACAGGGACGATGTGATACTTGACAAGAGATCCAAGTCCACCTCTTTTAAACCAGCGGATGAAATAGTGAAATTCCAAGTCCACCCAATGGACCCTACAAAACAGCCTCCATTGGGGCACAGCTAAACCCCGCCGTGGATGCCGCACTACGAGAGTTCCTACGCGAGAGCTGGGACATATGCGCCTGGCACCCCTCAGACATGCCAGGAATCCCACGCAGGCTGGCCGAGCACAGCCTCAATATTCTAAAGGGATTCAAGCCGGTCAAGAAGACTCTTCAGCGTTTCTCTGAACCTAAGAGACAAGCTATGGGAGAAGAACTAGCCAAGTTATTAGAGGCCGGATTCATTAGAGAAATAAAACACCCGGACTGGCTAGCAAACCTGGCGATGGTACCAAAGGACAATTCCTGGCGCCTGTGTGTCGATTTTAAGGACCTCAACAAGGCCTGCCCAAAGGATCCCTTCCCCCTCCCCCGCATTGATCAAATTATCGATGCTACCGCAGGACACGAGTCATTGTGTTTCCTCGACGCATACTCCGATTACCACCAAATCAAGATGGCAAAGTCCGACCAAGCCGCAATGGCATTTATCACACCATACAACCCCTTCTGTTTCAAGACAATGCGTTTCGGGCTCAAAAACGCCGGCGCAACATATCAGCGCATGATTCAGACATGTCTGGAGAAACAGATCGGCAAAACAGTAGAGGCATATGTAGATGATGTGGTCGTCAAAACCAAGCACGTCGACTCTCTAATAGACGACTTGAGGCTAACATTCGACAACCTCCGAAAATACGACATCAAGCTCAATCCGGAAAAATGCATTTTCGGCATACCGGCTGGAAAGCTCCTGGGCTTCATTGTCTCTAGTAGAGGAATTGAAGCTAATCCGGCCAAAATCCGAGCTCTGTCACAGTTGGCTACCCCAACACACCTCAAACAAATCCAGAAATTAACTGGATGTGTGGCGGCTCTAAGCCGCTTTATCTCCTACTTAGGAGAAAAGGCATTACCCCTTTAGCACCTCCTTCGGCACACCGAACACTTCGAGTGGACGGACGCTGCCATAGCCGGATTGGAGGAAATAAAAGCCATACTGGCAACCAACCCAATCCTGGCCGCGCCAAACATCGGCGAACCAATGTCGTCATACATTGCGGCAACTCATCAGGTTGTAAGCGCAGTGCTCGTCGTCAAACGAGAAGCGGACGGACATAAATTCCCCCTTCAAAAGCCGGTATATTATGTATCCACTATCCTCACTCCATGCAAGTCACGGTACCCACATTATCAAAAGATAGCCTATGCGGTATTCATGGCATCCCGGAAGCTGCGACACTACTTTCAAGAGTGTTCGATTACAGTAGCCTCAAAAGTGCCACTTAATGATGTTATAAACAACCACGACGCCACGGGCCGGATTGCCAAATGGGCCATTGAGCTCCTCCCGTTCGACATAACATACAAACCCTGACGAGCAATTAAATCACAAGTATTGGCCGACTTTATCGCCGAATGGAAGGAAGCTGAACTACCTAAAGAGTATGGCGCATACTCCAATTGGATCATGCACTTCGACGGCTCCAAAATGCTGGCTGGTCTGGGGGCTGGCGTCGTCCTGGCGTCCCCAACCGGAGATACAGTCTAATATGTACTGCAGATACTTTATACAGACTCCAACAACGCAGCCGAATACGAAGCCCTGTTACATGGTCTTCGGATGGCAGTTTCCATGGGCATTCAACGCCTGGAGGTGCGTGGAGATTCGAACCTCGCAATATCCCAAATAAATGGAAACTTCGATGCCAAGGATCCGAAGATGGCGGCCTATCGAAACGCCATCCTAAAGATGTCAGCTCGGTTCGAGGGGCTCGAATTTCACCATGTGGCTCGGGAAAACAATCAGGTGGCGGATATCCTCACCCGCATCGGCGCAAAACATGATGCGATCCCCCCAACATCTTTTTGGAGAGGTTGTTTAAGCCATCCGTGGTATGGGAAGGGGACACCGGTAACAATAGTCCGGACCCGGCCAAAATACCCGATACCGAACACTCTGACATAATCGGAGGCTCTGCCACCGAAATAACACCTTCAGCCCACGTAATAATGGCCATCATCACCCCGTGGAGAGAACCATTCCTGGCCTATCTAACTAGGCAGGAACTTCCCGAGGACCAAAATGAGGCACGCTGCATAATGTGGCGATCTAAAGCCTACAGGGTCCACGAGGGAGAGCTGTATAAAAAACGTACTACCAGAATCCTTCAAAGGTGCATCTCCGGAGAGGAAGGGCGGAAGCTTTTGGCAGAAATTCACGCCGGACTCGGCGGCCACCACGCTACAGCCCGGGTCCTTGTAAGCAAGGCCCTCCGTACAGGTTTTTATTGGCCGACGTCCCGGGCAGACGCACAGGACTTGGTGCAACGCTGCGTCGGTTGCCAGCCTTTTGCAAACCAAAGCCACATGCCACCCACCGCCCTCCAAACAATCCCCATTACCTGGCCCTTCGCCGTCTGGGGGCTTGACATGGTTGGACCCCTTAAAGGGGGAACCCATAAGAAAAAAATACTTACTAGTCATGGTGGATAAATTCACCAAATGGATAGAAGCCAAACCTGTTAAAATGGCCAAATTCGGACCGGTGATAGACTTCATATCCGGGGTTGTACACCATTATGGCGTCCCCCACAACATCATCACTGACAAAGGCACGCACTTCATGGCCGACGAGGTAAAACTCTGGTGCAGCAACATGGGCATCAAGCTCGATTATGCCTCAGTCTATCACCCACAAACCAATGGCCATGTTGAGCGAGCAAATGGTCTTATCATGAGCGGCATTAAACCCAGACTAGTGCGGTCCTTAAAGGAGTCTAACACGCACTGGGTAGAGGAGCTCGACTCCGTACTCTGGGGCTGCGGACCACGCTGAATCGTACTACCGGATACACACCCTTCTTTATGGTGTACGGCGCAGAGGTGGTTCTGCCCCGCGACATAATTCATGACTCACCTCGAGTGCACATGTACGAAGAAAGAGAAGCCGAGCTTGATCGGTAGGACAGTCTGGACACCATGGAGGAGGAGCGCGACGTGGCAAAAGCCCGTTCCACGTTCTATCAGCAATAGGCTCGCAGATACCAAAGCAGAGAAGTACATGCCAAAACTTATAACGTTGGCAAGTTAGTTCTACGCCTGCCGGAGAAGAAAAAAAAACCAAGCTCGAGCCCAAATGGGAAGGTCCCTTCATTATTGACCAAGTTCTGACCGGTGGAGTGTACCGTCTGCGGGATGCATTGAATAATCGACTTGAGCCGAACCCATGGAACGCAGCCAGACTCCGAAGATTCTACGCCTAGCGCCGGACTCTATGTTCATCTCTTTCCTCTATCCATTTTTGCATATACATTATCTGTCTTTTTTCTCTTTCTTCCTTTTATTGTTTCTCAAGGCCTTCAAGGGCCAACTTGTGCCTCGCTTGCACACTATAGACGCGCTAACCGCGCTCATTATACCTGGGGGCTTCTTACACAGAAGCTTAATTATTTATCTAGGCTTCATGCCCCGCACATGTGTTATTCTTCCGCATGTACATTTTCTTCGCCATTATGTGCATCGATATGACTTAAGTTTTGGCCAAGCTGGGTTGCCTGGCTCTTGTATTTATGCCCTCTGTTCCCGTTAATTCGGCTAGGGCATAAGGGGAGCACCTCTGTGATTGTTACTGCCGGGTCAGCCGGATGTGTACCTCAGACTGGGTGAAGCCGAAAGCTAGCATTCTTAAGGGAATATTCGGTCGGTGAACAAAAGATGATTTTTATTTATTTTCCATATGTTCCCCTAGATGTTTTTGCCTGTGTCTCCTCTCACAGTCCGAACATGCACTTTAGGGCATGTGTACCCAAGGAAAGGAACCCCTAACGGAACTATTCTCCCTGGAAGATGTTTCTTACTACCCATGTAATATAACATAACTAGTTGGGTACTTGTCTGTTCAAGCACTAATGACCCCTACGCCTGGTTTCCACGCATACCCCGGTTCTTATATAACTGAGCGGGTATTCAGACACACTCCGGACTATCGAGTCCTGAGGTTGAAGCGAAAAGGTCCACCATGACAAATGATTTACAATCCGGCTAGAAGGCATTATACATGTCACTTTAAGTACATAGTCATGTAGACTGACTAAATTCCTCTTCCATACCATCCAACAGGCTGTCTTGCCTACAATCCTGTTGGGAATACTTTGCGGCTAATTCTACTTGCCCATACACTAAGCTAACGGGGATCTCTTTCCCATTGGGCCCCATAGGTCCGACCTCGGCCATGTGGTTTGGGTCAGCCTTGGTATACGGCATCTTCCTCATGGTCCAGGCTTCCTTGGCACCTTCATGGCAGGCTGATATCTTCCATAATCGGAAGTGCCGCTGTGCTCCCTTGAGCTTCTCCGCAAGCTCTCCAATGCCTTCTGGCAGGGAGACGGATGGCCACAGGGCCTGGGCAATACCTTGCATCTCCTGTCGAACTTGTTTGTGCAGTCGTGAGAGCTCGGGTAGAAGATCACCCGCAGACCCGGGCATCTCCTTCGTGGGACAACCCGTCAGCATACCTACAGACATAATTCTGTTAGCCAGCTTCTCCGCCGCCCCCCTTATAAGGGTTCATCCAAGCACTTACTGAAAATGCCGCGTCGAAGCCACTTATTCTCCTTCTCGGAGTCCGCAAGCTGGGCTCGAACATCCTTCAGTTCCATGCTCAGCTTGGTATTGGCGTCTTGGAGATTGTTTTTCTCCCGCCTGACCTCAGCCAGCACGCGTTCGCCAGCCTTTAGCTGTCGTACAACATGCTGGTCCTCCGGATTCTCTCTGGATTCATCTGCAATATCTATTGTTAGATTTGCAGCCACACCGCACGCTATATGGTACCTATCATTCTTTGAAATAAATGTTACCAGCTGGGGACTTTTTAGGTTCCTTCAATGCGGCAACGGCGGCCCGAAGTTGGGTCTTGCATTCCTCCAGCTCCTGTGACAGTCGAGTATTCTTCTCTGGAAGAACCTACACAATAGATGATCCTTAAATCAGTTCTGCTAACTGTTTCAAGTCTCAAGGGATACTGATACATATAATCGTCAGATTTGCTTACCTGTACATCCCTTACATACTGGTCTGTGGCTCTGGCTAGACCATTTTGAGCAGCACGGGGGTACGCGTCTCCAGAATTGAAGGCATCAAATGCCTCTGGTGAGAAGCAAGCATCACGGAGTACGACCCGGCGACGCCTATGATTCATGGCGCTCTCCACTTCTGAATTTGTAGCAGATCCTGGAGCCCGACTGGTGGAAGCATGATCGGCAGCCTCACCGGACATATTCCGGCGAGCGTTTTTTCTGTTAAAGAAACATGGATGTCATTACATTTTGAGAAAGACGACAACCACGGAGCGGGGTTTTTGTCATACCTCTGCGCCGGCGTCTCCGTCCTGACTGCCTTCCTTTTTGGCCTACCCGGCCTCGGTGCCTCTTGTTGGCGAGTTGCTGCGGGTTCGGCACGGTGTCCCGAATGCCTTCCCTGTAAAACACCATATGTATATGGTAGGTGAAGTATCTAAAAGGGGATCCTAGTTTTTGGAGTTGGGATTTTGGTTTTTCTTACGAGCGACGCAGGGAGCAGTCCGGGATAGTGGGCCGTCATGGCCACCATGGCGTCATCACAGCTCAATTGATAGAACTGCCGGTCTATCAACTCCACGAATATGTCCGGATCTTCTTCGAGTCCGGGACCGAGGGCCCGGTCAGGGTCCTCTGGTTGTGGGGACGGGCTGTTGACCTCCCTTATGGCTTTTCGCAGTTCCTGCCATAAAATGGCAAGGTGAGTACCTACGACAAAGAATGTGGGAAGAATGGGAGTAAGGAGATATAACTCACCCAGCTTGGAGGGTTGTACATGGAGAATCCATCCCGTGGCTTGATGCGGATGAACTCCTCTTCCTCTCCCTTGAACAGCTCGGACAGGATTTTTGCTAAAGCAGAAGCATTGTCCGGACCCTTACGCCCGCAACGGGTGGCATCGTCTTCCCCCTTAAAACACCACAGGGGGTGCCCTCGATATTGAAGTGGCTGCACTCCCCGCATTATGCATATTGACATAACCTTGATTACTGTCAATCCTGATTGGGCCAGAGCCCAGTTCATCAGGTAAAGGACTTCTTTGTTGTCTTCCTCCTGGGGGCTCCGTGGGCGCCAGCTTCGGTGTTTCTTCAGAGGAGCATTGTTGAACTCAGGAAGACCCCGCCAAATAGGGTCCGGAAGGGGGACGTCCTCCATATAAAACCACTCCGAAGGCCAGTCCTCGGACGTCTTCTTCGGAGTACCGGATAGGTATCCGGTTTCGGCGATGCGCCATATTTCGGCTCCACCCACTTGATAAAGTGACCCCTCCTGTGTGCGGGGGATGAGGCAAAATAACCTTCTCCATAGCTCGAAATGAGCCTCGCAGCCCAGGAATAACTCGCAGAGGGCAACATAGCCGGCGATGTGTAATATGGAAGCATGGGTGAAATTATGCAGTTGGAGGCCGTAAAACTCCAGGAGCCCGCGGAGGAACAGATGAATTGGAAATCCGAGTCCCCTTAATAAGTAAGGAACACGGCATACCCGCTCCCCTGTAGAGGGGCTGGGGAAGCTCTTCGCTTGCTCCCCACCATTGTAGGTGGCGAGCCCGGCTCGGACGGGAACCATATACACTGGAGGGAGAAATCCCTTAGTCTGCAGTTCGACTAATTCGACTGTGTGGGATAGAACACCTCTCCCAATCACCGGGCTTAGGGCTACGGGTGGGGGGGGGGTGGGGGTGGGGAGGAGGAGCTGCGGAGGTCGGCCATGCTGGAGTGGATTTTTCCGAAGCGCTCTCCGATGGATTCTCGCTGGGGGAGGATGATGTGGATTGGATCTAAGAATCCCCATCCCTTTAATAGACAATTTATTTATCTGGCTAGGGGGTGAATGTAAAAACGCCCTGGCTCCTCATATTCATTCGACGCGTGGGAGATAGCCCTTATTGGGCGCAAAAGCCAAGAGATCCAACATTTATGGGGATGGACACTGCTTAACAAACATTCAAAATTTGGAGAGGAACCCGCCTTGCAATACCGAAGACAATACTGCGTGTCGGACTTGACTTCATTGAAGCCTGGTTCGGGGGCTACTGAGGGAGTCCTGGATTAGGGGGTATCCGGATAGCCGGATTATATCCTTTGGCCGGACTGTTGGACTATGGAGATACAAGATTGAAGACTTCGTCCCGTGTCCGTATGGGACTCTCCTTGGCGTGGAAGGCAAGCTTGGCAATACGGATATGTAGATCTCCTTCCTTGTAACCGACTCTGTGTAACCCTAGCCCCCTCCGGTGTCTATATAAACCGAAGGGTATTAGTCCGTAGGAAAACATACAATCATACCATAGGCTAGCTTCTAGGGTTTAGCCTCTCTGATCTCGTGGTAGATCAACTCTTGTACTACTCATATTATCAAGAATAATCAAGTAGGATGTAGGGTTTTACCTCCATCAAGAGGGCCCGAACCTGGGTAAAACTTTACCTCCATCAAGAGGGCCCGAACCTGGGTAAAACATCGTGTCCCCCACCTCCTGTTACCATCCGCCTTAGACGCACAGTTCGGGACCCCCTACCCGAGATCCGCCGGTTTTGACACCGACAGGTACACCTTCTATCACAGATCCGAAGGCAGGATATTTGTTGCTAAGAATGTATCCTTTCTAGAGAAGGAGTTTCTCTCAAAAGAAGTGAGTGGGAGGAAAGTAGAAATTGATGAGGTAACTGTACCTACTCCCTTATTGGAAAGTAGTTCATCACCGAAATCTGTTCAAGTGATTCCTACACCAATTAGTGAGGAAGCTAATGATGATGATCATGAAACTTCTGATCAAGTTACTACTTAACCTCGTAGGTCAACCAGAGTAAGATCCGCACCAGAGTGGTACGGTAATCCTGTTTTGGAAGTCATGTTACTTGACCCTGACGAACCTACGAACTATGAGGAAGCGATGATGATCCCAGATTCCGCAAAATAGCTTGAGGCCATGAAATCTGAGATGGGATCCATGTATGAGAACAAATTGTGGACTTTGGTTGACTTGCCCGATGATCGGCAAGCCATAGAGAATAAATGGATCTTCAAGAAGAAGACTGACGCTGACGGTAATGTTACTGTCTACAAAGCTCGACTTGTTGCGAAAGGTTTTTGACAAGTTCAAGGAGTTGACTACGATGAGACCTTCGCACCCGTAGCGATGCTTAAGTCCATCCGAATCATGTTAGCAATTGCCGCATTTTATGATTATGAAATTTGGCAAATGGATGTCAAAACTGCATTCCTTAATGGATATCTTAAAGAAGAGATGTATATGATGCAACCAGAAGGTTTTGTCTATCCAAAAGGTGCTAATAAAGTGTGTAAGCTCCAGCGATCCATTTATGGACTGGTGCAAGCATCCCAGAGTTGGAATATACACTTTGATAGTGTGATCAAAGCATATGGGTTTATACAGACTTTTGGAGAATCCTGTATTTACAAGAAAGTGAGTGGGAGCTCTGTAGCATTTCTGATATTATATGTGGATGACATATTGTTGATTGGAATTAATACTAAATTTCTGAATAGCATAAAAGGATACTTGAATAAGAATTTTTCAATGAAAGACCTCGGTGAAGCTGCTTATATATTGGGCATCAAGATCTATAGAGATAGATCAAGACGCTTAATTGGACTTTCACAACACCCATAACTTGATAAAGTTTTGAAGAAGTTCAAAATGGATCAAGCAAAGAAAGGGTTCTTGACTGTGTTACAAGGTGTGAAATTGAGTCAGACTCAATGCCCGACCATTATAGAAGATAGAGAGAAAATGAAAGTCATTCCCTATGCTTCAGCCATAGGTTCTATCATGTATGCAATGCTGTGTACCAGACCTGATGTGTGCCTTGCTATTAGTTTAGCAGGGAGGTACCAAAGTAATCCAGGAGTGGATCACTGGACAGCGGTCAAAAACATCCTGAAATACCTAAAAAGGACTAAGGATATGTTTCTCGTTTATGGAGGTGACAAAGAGCTTGTCGTAAATGGTTACGTTGATGCAAGCTTTGACACTGATCCGGATGACTCTAAGTCACAAACCGGATACATATTTTTATTGAATGGTGGAGCTGTCAGTTGGTGCAGTTCTAAGCAGAGCGTCGTGGTGGGATC
Source organism: Triticum urartu (assembly GCF_056163025.1). NCBI lineage: Eukaryota > Viridiplantae > Streptophyta > Magnoliopsida > Poales > Poaceae > Triticum > Triticum urartu. Next base: position 364,953,813 of record NC_141876.1, on the reverse strand, counting down.
TACCTGTGAATCGGAATACATAGCAGCTTCGGAAGCAACAAATGAAGGAGTCTGGATGAAGGAGTTCATATCCGATCTAGGTGTAATACCTAGTGCATTGGGTCCAATGAAAATCTTTTGTGACAATACTGGTGCAATTGCCTTGGCAAAGGAATCCAGATTTCACAAGAGAACCAAGCACATCAAGACACGCTTCAATTCCATCCGCGATCAAGTCAAGGAGGGAGACAGAGATTTGCAAGATACATACGGATCTGAATGTTGCAGACCCGTTGACTAAGCCTCTCTCACTAGCAAAACATGATCAGCACCAAGACTCCATGGGTGTTAGAATCATTACAATGTAATCTAGATTATTAGCTCTGGTGCAAGCGGGAGACTGAAGGAAATATGCCCTAGAGGCAATAATAAAGTTGTTATTTATATTTCCTTATATCATGATAAATGTTTCATGCTAGAATTTTATTAACCGGAAACTTAGTACATGTGTGAATACATAGACAAACAGAGTGTCACTAGTATGCCTCTACTTGACTAGCTCGTTAATCAAAGATGGTTAAGTTTCCTAACCATAGACATGAGTTGCCATTTGATGAACGGGATCACATCATTAGAGAATGATGTGATTGACATGACCCATCCGTTAGCTTAGCACTTTGATCATTTAGTTTATTGATATTGCTTTCTCCCTAACTTATACATGTTCCTATGACTATGAGATTATGCAACTCCCGAATGCCGGAGGAACACTTAGTGTGCTATGAAACGTCACAACGTAACTGGGTGATTATAAAGATGCTCTACAGGTGTCTCTGATGGTGTTTGTTGAGTTGGCATAGATCGAGATTAGGATTTGTCACTCCGATTGTCGGAGAGGTATCTCTGGGCCCTCTCGGTAATGCTCATCACTATAAGCCTTGCAAGCAATGTGACTAATGAGTTAGTTACGGGATGACGCATTACGGAACGAGTAAAGAGACTTGCTGATATCGAGATTGAACTAGGTATGATGATACCGACGATCGAATCTCGGGCAAGTAACATACCGATGACAAAGGGAACAACGTATGTTGTTATGCGGTTTGACCGATAAAGATCTTCCTAGAATATGTAGAAACCAATATGAGCATCCAGGTTCCGCTATTGGTTATTGACCGGAGATGAGTCTCGGTCATGTCTACATAGTTCTCAAACCCGTAGGGTCCGCACGCTTAAAGTTCTGTGATGATCGGTATTATGAGTTTTTGTGTTTTGATGTACTGAAGGTAGTTCGGAGTCCCGGATATGATCACGGACATGACGAGGAGTCTCGAAATGGTCGAGACATAAATATCGATGAACAATTAAATTTCATAAATGCTTCTTGTAATACTCCATGGTATGCTGATTATGCGAATTATATTGTTGCTAAATTTATACTAGCTAGTTTAACATACCTGCAAAAGAAAAAGTTTTTTCTATGATTTAAGACATTACTTCTGGGATGACCCACACCTTTATAAATAAGGAGTAGATGGTGTCATTAGACATTGTGTACCTGAGCATGAACAGGAACAGATCCTACGCACGTGCCACTCTGAGGCTTACGGAGGACACCATACTCGAGATAGAACTGCACATAAGGTATTGCAATCTGGGTTCTATTGGCCCACTCTCTTTAAGGATGCCCGTAAGTTTGTCTTATCTTGTGATGAATGCCAAAGAATTGGTAATATTAGTAGACGTCAAGAAATGCCTATGAACTATTCACTTGTTATCGAACCATTTGATGTTTGGGGCTTTGATTATATGGGACCTTTTCCTTCCTCTTATGGGTATACACATAATTTAGTTGCTGTTGACTACGTTACTAAGTGGGTAGAAGCTATTCCAACTAGTAGTGCTGATCAGAGCACTTCTATTAAGATGCTTAAAGAAGTTATTTTTGCGAGGTTTGGAGTCCCTAGATATTTAATGACTGATGGTGGTTCACATTTTATTCATGGTTCTTTCCATAAAATGCTTGCTAAGTATGATGTTGATCATAGAATTGCATCTCCTTATCATCCTCAGTCCAGTGGTCAAGTAGAATTGAGCAACAAAGAGATGAAAATAATTTTGCAAAAGACTATTAATAGATCTAGAATGAATTGGTCTAAACAAATTGATGATGCATTATGGGCTTATAGAACTGCTTATAAGAATCCTATGGGTATGTCTCCGTATAAAATGGTTTATGGAAAGGCTTGTCACTTACCTCTTGAGCTAGAACATAAGGCATATTGGTTATGGAAATGCATGTCACTTACCTCTTGAGCTAGAACATAAGGCATATTGGGCTATTAAAGAGCTCAATTATGATTTCAAACTTGCCGGAGAGAAGAGGTTATTTGATATTAGCTCACTTGATGAATGGAGAACCCAAGCCTATGAGAATGCCAAATTGTTTAAAGAAAAAAGTTAAAAGATGGCATAACAAAAGGATACAAAAGCGTGAGTTTAATGTAGGTGATCATGTTTTGCTATACAACTCTCGTTTAAGATTTTTTTTGCAGGAAAGCTTCTCTCTAAATGGGAAGGCCCTTACATCATCGAGGAGGTCTATCGTTCCGGTGCCATAAAAATCAACAACGCCGAAGGCACAAATCTGAAGGTGGTAAACGGTCAAAGACTCAAACATTATATCTCAGGTACTCCCATAAATGTTGAGACCAATATAATTGATACCGTAACCCCGGAGGAGTACAGAAGAGACACTTTCCAAAACGTTTCAGACTCCAAAAAGGAATAGGTATGTGGTACGGTAAGACTCCAAAACATTTCCAATGATAATTTTTCTCCATTTTGGAATATTAAAAATTAGGAAAATTAAAAGGAGTCCGAAAGAGACATGAGGCCACTACAAGGGTGGAGGGCGCGCCCTACCCCCTTGGGCGCGCCGCCCGTCCTTGTGGCCACCTCGTGTGCCCTCCGGACTCCGTTTTCTTGCACGATACTCCTTTTAGTAGGTAAAAATTATTTATATAATCTCCCGAAGGTTTTGACCACCGTACCATGAAAAAATCCTTTGTTTTCTTTTTGAGTTGTTTCTACTGCAGATTTGAAGTAAGATGTCGTCCCAAGACTCAGAGGGAGAAAGCTACATGGCTTATTATATCACAAACCCAAAAGCATATGGGGATGTGGAACACTATGGTTGGACCATGGAGGAAGGAGAAGACTATGATCCAAAGGGGAAGGAGGAGACAAGCGCCAATGAAGAGGACGATCCACTACCTCAACCTGACGATATGCATGTGGAGTTCAAGAAGTCAAGCCTCCCTAAGGTCCAATCTATCCCACCACGTTTTTCCCAAGACAACAAGGCGGCATTATGCAAAAAGATAATGAAACTCGAGATCGAGAATGAGGAACTATAGGAGGAAAATTTTAGCCTCAGACGCAAGCTAGAGAAGAAGAATTCAACAACTCCATCATCATCACCTCCAAAGAAAGAGATCTAAATACATGGGTATGTGCACTCCCCTTGGCAAGTGCCAAGCTTGGGGGAGGTGCCCCGGTATAGTATCACCATCACACCTCTATCTTTATCATTTTTCTTAGTTCGATCCTTTTGGTTATATCTTGATCTAGTAGAATAAAGTTTTAGTATGATCTAGCTTTGAGCTATGCTTCGATCTCTATCTACGCAATCAAGTCCGTGAGTTATATATAATGAAGAATAGTTTTGAGTTAAGGGCGTTGCTTTCTTGCTATGATATTGAGGGAATTAAATAAAAGAAAGAATAAAAAGATCATATATTGATCTTATGGAGTGTAATGACTTCACATATAAAGAGTATGATGAATAAAAGTTGTTGAGAGTTGACAAACATAGTTTTGGTCATTGTTGCAATTAATAGGAAGTAATAAAGAAAGAGAGGTTTCACATATAAATATACTATCTTGGACATCTTTTGTATTTGTGAGAACTCATTAAAATATGCATGCTAAAAGTTTGATGTTGGACAAGGAAGACAACATAATGGTTTTTTTTCCTATATCCGAATATAAGTTATATTGTCATGGATCATCCAACATGTTGAGCTTGCCTTTCCCTCTCTTGCTAGCCAAATTCTTTGCACCAAGTAGAGATACTACTTGTGCTTCCAAACATCTCTAAACCCAGTTTTCCATGAGAGTCCACCATACCCTACCTTTGGATTGAGTAAGATCCTTCAAGTAAGTTGTCATCAGTGCAAGCAATAAAAATTGCTCTCTAAATATATATGATCTATTAGTATGAAGAAATAAGCTTTATACGATCTTGTGATATGGAAGAAATAAAAGCAACGGACTGCATAATAAAGGTCCTTATCACAAGCGGCAATATAAAGCGATGTTCTTTTGGATTAAGATTTTGTGCATCCAACCATAAAAGCGCATGACAACCTCTGCTTCCCTGTGCGAAGGGCCTATCTTCTACCCGTATATAAGATTCATGGTGATCATCACCTTCCCTTTTTATACCTTTTCCTTTGGCAAGCACTATATGTTGGAGAGATCCGGATATATATATCCACTTGGATGTAGGTTTTCATAAATTATTATTGTTGACGTTAACCTCGAGATAAAAGGTTGGGAGGTGAAACTATAAGCCCCTTATCTTTCTCTGTGTCCGATTGAAGCTTTGAACCCATAAGTATCGCATGAGTGTTAGCAATTGTGAAAGATTAAATGATAGTTGAATATGTGGACTTGCTGAAAAGCTCATATTGACTCTTTCTGATGTTATGATAAATTGCAATTGCTTCAATGACTGAGATCACAGTTTGTTAGTTTTTAATGAAGTTTCTGATTCATACTTTGCTTTGTGAACAGATTGTTACTTTAGCATAAGAAAGTATATGGCAATATATGTTGCTGTTGTAAAGATGATCATGATGCCCTCATGTCCGTATTTTATTTTATCGACACCTCTATCTCTAAACATGTGGACATATTTATCGATATCGGCTTTCGCTTAAGGACAAGCGAGGTCTAAGCTTGGGGGAGTTGATACGTCCATTTTGCATCATGCTTTTATATTGATATTTATTGCATTATGGGATGTTATTACACATTATATCACAATACTTATGCCTATTCTCTCTTATTTTATAAGGTTTACATGAAGAGGGAGAATGCCGACAGCTGGAATTCTGGGCTCGAAAAGGAGCAAATATTAGAGACCTATTCTGCACAACTCCAAAAGTCCCGAAACTTCACGGAGCATGTTTTTGGAATATACAAAAAATATTGGGCGAAGAAAGTACCAATGGGGGGCCACCAGCCAGCCAAAAGGGTGGAGGGCGAGCCCACCCCCTAGGCGTGCCCCCCGTCCTTGTGGGCCCCATGGCAGGCCTCTGGTGCCCATCTTTGGCTATATGGTGTGTTTTGACCTGGAAAAAACCAGAAGGAAGCTTTCGGGACAAAGCATCGCCGTCTCGAGGCGGAACCGGGGCAGAACCAATCTAGGGCTCCGATGGAGCTATTCTACCGGGGAAACATCCCTCCGGGAAGGGGGAAATCGAAGCTATCGTCATCACCAACGATCCTCTCATCGAGAGGATGTCAATCTCCATCAACATCTTCACGAGCACCATCTCCTCTCAAACCCTAGTTCATCTCTTGTATTCAATCTTGGTCCCAAAAACTCAGATTGGTACCTGTGGGTTGCTAGTAGTGTTGATTACTCCTTGTAGTTGATGCTAGTTGGTTTATCCTGTGGAAGATTATATTTTCAGATCCTTAATGATAATTAATACTCCTCTGATATTGATTATAAATATGCTCTGTGAGTAGTTACGTTTGTTCCCGAGGACATGGGAGAAGTCTTGTTATAAGTAATCATGTGAATTTGGTATTCGTTCGATATTTTGATGAGATGTATGCTGTCTCTCCTCTAGTGGTGTTATGTGAACATCGACTACATGACACTTCACCATTATTTGGGCCTAGGGTAAGGCATTGGGAAGTAATAAGTAGACGATGGGTTGCTAGAGTGATAGAAGCTTAAACCCTAGTTTATGCGTTGCTTCGTAAGGGGCTGATTTGGATCCATACGTTTCATGCTATGGTTAGGTTTACCTTAGTTCTTCTTTCGTAGTTGCGGATGCTTCCAGGAGGGGTTAATCATAAGTGGGAGGCTTGTCCAAGGAAGGGTAGCACCCAAGCACCGGTCCACCCACATATCAAATTATCAAATTAACGAATACGAATCATATGAGGATGATGAAAACTAACTTGACAACAATTCCCATGTGTCCTCGGGAGCGCTTTGCTTTATATAAGAGTTTGTCTAGGCTTGTCCTTTGCTACAAAAAGGATTGGGCCACCTTGCTTCACCTTGTTTACTTTTTTTACTTTTTACCCATTACGATTTATATTATCACAAAACTATCTGTTACAGATAATTTCAGTGCTTGCAGAGAATACCTTGCTGAAAACCACTTGTCATTTCCTTCTGCTCCTCGTTGGGTGATAACCCACAAGTATAGGGGATTGCAACAGTTTTTGAGGGTAGAGTATTCAACCCAAATTTATTGATTCGACACAAGGGGAGCCAAAGAATATTCTTAAGTATTAGCAGCTGAGTTGTCAATTCAACCACACCTGGAAACTTAATATCTGCAGCAAAGTATTTAGTAGCAAAGTAATATGATAGTAGTGGTAACAGTGGTAAAAGTAACGGTAGCAGTTTTGGTTTTATAGTGATTGTAACAGTAGCAACGGAAAAGTAAATAAGCGAAGAACAATGTGTGAAAAGCTCGTAGGGAATGAATCAATGATGGATAATTATGTCGGATGCGATCAATCATGCAACAGTTATAACATAGGGTGACACAGAACTGGCTCCAGTTCATCAATGTAATGTAGGCATGTATTCCGAATATAGTCCTACATGCTTATGGAAAAGAACTTGCATGCCATCTTTTGTCCTACCCTCCCGTGGCAGTGGGGTCCTATTGGAAACTAAGGGATATTAAGGCCTCCTTTTAATAGAGTACAGGACCAAAGCATTAACACATAGTGAATACATGAACTCCTCAAACTACGATCAGCACCGGTAAGTATCCCGATTATTATCACTTCGGGGTTAACGGATCATAACACATAATAGGTGACTATAGACTTGCAAGATAGGATCAAGAACTCACATATATTCACGAAAACATAATAGGTTCAGATCTGAAATCATGGCACTCGGGCCTAGTGACAAGCATTAAGCATAGCAAAGTCATAGCAACATCAATCTCAGAACATAGTGGATACTAGGGATCAAACCCTAACAAAACTAACTCGATTAGATGATAAATCTCATCCAACCCATCACCGTCCAGCAAGCCTACGATGGAATTACTCACGCATGGCGGTGAACATCATGAAATTGGTGATGGAGGAAGGTTGATGATGACAATGACGGCGGATTCCCCTCTCCGGAGCCCCGAGCGGACTCCATATCAGCCCTCCCGAGAGAGTTTAGGGCTTGGTAGCGGCTCCGTACTGTAAAACGCAATGAATCCTTCTCTTTGATATTTTTCTCCCCGAACATGAATATATGGAGTTGGAGTTGAGGTCATGGAGCACCAGGGGGCCCACGAGGCAAGGGGCGCGCCCAGGGGGGGTAGGCGCGCCCCCACCCTCGTGGACAGGGTGTGGGCCCCCTGGCCTTGATTCTTTCGCTAGTATTTTTTATATATTCCAAAAATAATCTCCGTTGATTTTCAGGTCATTCCAAGAACTTTTATTTCTGCACAAAAATAACACCATGGCAATCCTGCTGAAAATAGCGTCAGTCCGGGTTAGTTCCATTCAAATCATGCAAGTTAGAGTCCAAAACAAGGGCAAAAGTGTTTGGAAAATTAGATATGACGGAGACATATCAATTCCCCCAAGCTTAAACCTTTGATTGTCCTCAAGCAATTCAGTTGAGAAACTGAAAGTGATAAAGAAAAACTTTTACAAACTCTGTTTGCTCTTGTTCTTGTAAATATGTAAAGCCAACATTCAAGTTTTCAGCAAAGATTATGAACTAGCCATATTCACAATAACATTTAGGTCTCATGTTCACTCATATCAATGACATAATCAACTAGCGAGCAATAATAATAAATCTCGGATGACAACACTTTCTCAAAACAATCATAATATTATATAACAAGATGGGTACCTCGCTAGCCCTTTCTGAGACCACAAAACATAAATGTAGAGCACCTTTAAAGATAAAGGACTGACTAGACATTGCAATTCACGGTAAAAGAGATCCACTCAAGTCATACTCAATGTAAACTAACGATAATACATGTAAATGACAACAATGCTCTTCAACTGGTGCTTTTTAATTAGAGGATGATGACTCAACATAAAGGTAAATAGATAGGCCCTTCGTAGAGGGAAGCAGGGATTTGTAGAGGTGCCAGAGCTCGATTTTGAAATAGAGATGAATAATATTTTGAGCTGTATACTTTCATTGTCAACATAACAACCGAGAGATCTCGATATCTTCCATGCTACACACATTATAGGTGGTTCCCAAGCAGAATGGTAAAGTTTATACTCCCCCACCACCAACAAGCATCAATCCATGGCTTGCCCGAAACAACGGGTGCCTCCAACTAACAACAATCCTGGGGGAGTTTTGTTTGCAATTTTTTGACTTGATTTGAGCATGGGACTGGGCATCCCGGTGACCAGCCATTTTCTCGTGAGTGAGGAGCGGAGTCCACTCCTCTTGAGAATAACCCGCCTAGCATGGAAGATACAAACAACCCTAGTTGATACATGAGCTATTCGAGCATACAAAACAGAATGTTTATTTGAAGGTTTAGAGTTTGGCGAATACAAATTTACTTGGAACGGCAGGTGGATACCGCATATAGGAAGGTATGGTGGACTCATATGGAATAACCTTGGGGTTTATGAAGTTGGATGCACATGCAATATTCCCGCTTAGTACAAGTGAAGGTTAGAAAGAGACTGGGAGGCGACCAGCTAGAGAGCGACAACAGTCATGAACATGCATTAAAATTAATCAACACCGAATGCAAGCATGAATAGGATATAATTCACCATGAACATAAATATCGTAGAGGCTATGTTGATTTTGTTTCAACTACATGCATGAACATGTGCCAAGTCAAGCCACTCGAATCGTTCAAAGGAGGATACCACCCTATCATACCACACCACAACCATTTTAATAGCATGTTGGCATGCAAGGTAAACCATTATAAACTCCTAGCAAATTAAGCATGGCATAAGCAACTATAATCTCTAATTGTCATTGCAAACATGTTTCATTCATAATAGGCTGAATTAGGAACGATGAACTAATCGTATTTACAAAAACAAGAGAGGTCGAGTTCATACCAGCTTTTCTCATCTCAATCAGTTCATCATATATCGTCATTATTGCCTTTCACTTGCACGACCGAATAGTGTGGATAATAATAATAGTGCATGTGCATTGGACTAAGCTGGAATCTACAAGCATTTAACTCAGGAGAGAAGACAAAGTAATATGGGCTCTTTGTTATATCAACAATAATGCATATGAGAGCCACTCAACGTTTTCATCTTGATCTTCTCCTCTCGACCCCAAAGAAAAGAAAAGAAACAAAACTATTTACACGGGAAAGCTCCCAAGAAGAAAAAGAAGAACGAGAAATCTTTTTGGGTTTTGTTTTTAATTACTACTACTACAAGCATGGAAAGTAAACTAGCTAAAAGCTACAACTATTTTTTTGATTTTCTTAAGGTTTTTCAAACACACAAGAAGAGAGCTTAAAAAGAAAATAAACTAGCATGGATGATACAATGAAAAAGTATGGGCACCGACAACTAGAATGAGTGTGTGAACATGAATGTAATGTCGGTGAGAAATACGTACTCCCCCAAGCTTAGGCTTTTGGCCTAAGTTGGTCTATGCCCATGGATCAAAATTTTAGCTGGGGTCGTACTAAGAAGGGTCCTCAGGTAGCCACTGGTTGGCGATCTCCTTCGGATCCCACTAATAAACAGACTGACGGTAAGGATCAAGTGGTGGCTCAGGCTCAGGCTCTGCACCTGACATCTGGCCCCGGTACGCATGAATGGCCTCAGGCAAAATGAGGTACGTGCCTGAAAATATGTTAAACAAAGAGGGAGCAGGCAAGGTAATAATCTCACAATAATTTTTTACCAAATATTAATTTGTACTTAAGTATCTTCTTCTTATCCTTAACAATAAACTCATGTGCTACCATACTCTTATAATCTAGAACAATAGGAGGCAGCAACTTTTCCTCTTTCTCAAAATGCCTGATAGGTATGTTAAAGTGTGTAGTAAGGCGCGAGGCAAAGATACCTCCGAGGACGGGGCCCTTTGCACGGTTCAGATTTAACCGTTTAGCAACAATAGCGCCTAAACTGAAAGTGGTATCACGAAACAAAGCATGGTGCAAAATAACAATATCAGGGGCACTAAGATTTCCACAGTTCCAGCGACCAATTAAGCATCTACTAGCAAATATTGCAAAGTAATGCGGAATAGGAAAATGTATGCTAGTGATTCTTGCATCAGAAAACTTTCTCGTTTCCCCTACAGCAATCGTATCAATAAATCCCTCCACATCATTACGATGTGGTTCTTCTATGCTGCCCTCAAAGGGTATCCTACAAACCCGACAAAAATCATGAAGTGACATCTCCTTATGCTCATCATATAAATAAAATTCCACCGAAGGTGGTGATTTCCTAGCATGGAAATGAAAATTTTGCACAAAGATATTGGTGAGTAGGAGATACTTTTCGCGCTGGTCGTGGAGGAAGTCGGTGAGGCCTCTAGTGTACGAGGGAGATTATACTTGGGATTCTTATTCTCTTCACTTTGCTTATCCTTCGAGCTTCGGCTCGATGAGCCCCTCAAAAATCTCTTCATCTTTTTCTGAATTTTTTTTGAAATTTTTAGTAACTTAAAATAAAAGTGAACCAAACTCAACAAGATTGATAGCAACTACTCCCAGAAGTGCCTAGAGGCAATATCATGCATTAGAACTACTTAGAACCATATAAATTTGACATGCAAGCTTAAGAACAGGGTCACCTAAGCAGCAAAAATTTGCAATGAATAAAGAACTAGAACAAAAACTAATTGGACCGTTGGAGGAGTCACATACCGAAGAACAATCCCCAAAGCAGTTTTGTGAATGGATCTTTGAGCAAGGAGATCGAAAATGGCAGCAAGATGAGCTAGAACTCAGGTTTGAGCTGGCTAGTGATTATTTCTCGATGAAGAAGGAGTGTGTGGGTGCTGGAATAAGTGGAGGGGACCCATGTGCAGTCCACGAGGCAGGGGGGCACACCCACGGAGTAGGACGCGCCCTCCACCCTTGTGGGCACATGGCGGGTCCCCATGATGTGTTCTTAGTGCCAAAAATTCTTAAATATTCTGGAAAAAATCACATTTCATTTTTAGGGCATTTGGAGAACTTTTATTTTGGGGTATTTTTATTGCAAGGATAATTCAGAAAACAGACTGAAAATACTATTTTTACTTTATTTAAGATAAATAACAGATAGTAAAAAGAGGGTACAGAAGGTTGTGCTTTCTAACTTCATCCATCTCATGCTCATCAAAAGGAATCCACTAACAAGGTTGATCAAGTCTTGTTAACAAACTCACTCCGAATCGCATGAAACCGGAGAAATTTTGAATAACACTAGGTTACCTCAACGGGGATATGCATGTCCCCAACAATAAGAATATCATATTTCTTCTTGACAGTAGGAAGAGGAAATTCAAAACCTCCAATAGTGATTGTTGGAATTTTTCCAATAGAATTGATACTGTGGACTTGAGGTTGTTTCCTCGGAAAGTGTACCGTATGCTCATTACCATTAACATGAAAAGTGAAATTGCCTTTGTTGCAATCAATAGCAACCCCTGTAGTATTCAAAAAGTGTCTACCAAGGATAATCGACATACTATCGTCCTCGGGAATATCAAGAATAACAAAGTCCGTTAAAATAGTAACGTTTGCAACCACAACAGGCACATCCTCACAAATACCGACATGTATAGCACTTGATTTATCAGCCATTTGCAAAGATATTTCAGTAGGTGTCAACTTATTCAAATCAAGCCTACGATATAAAGAGAGAGGCATAACACTAACACTGGCTCCAAGATCACATAAAGCAGTTTTAACATAGTTTATTTTAATGGAGCATGGTATAGTTGGTACTCCTGGATCTCCAAGTTTCTTTGGTATTCCACCCTTAAAAGTATAATTAGCAAGAATGGTGGAAATTTCAGCTTCCAGTATCTTTCTTTTATTAGTAACAATACCCTTCATGTATTTAGCATAATGATTCATTTTAAGCATATCAGTCAAACGCATATGCAAAAAGATAGATCTAATCATTTCAGAAAAGCGCTCAAAATCCTAATAATCCTTTTTCTTGGATGGTTTATGAGGAAAAGGCATGGGTTTCTGAACCCATGGTTCTCTTTCTTTACCGTGCTTCCTAGCAACATAGTCTCTCTTATCATAACGTTGATTCTTTGATTGTGGGTTATCAAGATCAACAACAGGTTCAATCTCTACATCATTGTCATTGCTAGGTTGAGCATCAACATGAACATCATCATTAACATTATCACTAGGTTCATGTTCATTGCCAGATTGTGTTTCAACATCAGAAATAGAAATATCATTGGGATTCTCAGGTCTGTCAACAACAGGTTCACTAGAAGCATGCAAAGTCCTATCATTTTTCTTCTTCTTCTTAGAAGAACTAGGTGCATCAACATTAGTTCTCTGATAATCTTGCTCAATTCTCTTAGGATCGCCCTGAGGATACAAAGGTTCCTGAGTCATTTTACCCCCTCTAGTCATAACTCTAACAACATTATCATTTTTCTTATTATTTAATTCATTGAGAAAATCATTCTGAGCCTTAAGTACTTGTTCTACTTGAGTGGTAACCATAGAAGCATGTTTACTAATAAGTTTAAGTTCACCTTTAACTCTAGACATATAATCACTCAAGTGTTCAAGCATATCGGCATTGCGTTTAATTGTCTACCAACATAAGCATTGCAGTTTTCTTGTTTAACAATAAAATTATCAAACTCATCGAAGCATTGGCTAGCAGACTTATAACGAGGAATATCACCTTCATCAAATCTATAGAGAGAATTTACCTTCACTACCCGTGTCGGGTTATCAAGACCATGTATTTCTTCAATAGGTGGTAAATTCTTAACATCTTCAGCTTTAATACCTTTTTCTTTCATAGATTTCTTTGCCTCTTGCATATCTTCGGGACTGAGAAATATAATACCCCTTTTCTTCAAAGTTGGCTTAGGAGTTGGTTCAGGAAGTTTCCAATCATTTTCATTACTCAACATTATTCAATAGCAGTTCAGCTTGATCAACAGTTCTTTCCCTGAAAACACAACCAGCACAAGTATCCAGGTGGTCTCTAGAAGCATCAGTTAGTCCATTATAAAAGATATCAAGTATTTCATTTTTCTTGAGAGGATGATCAGGCAAAGCATTAAGTAATTGGAGAAGCCTCCACAAGCTTGTGGGAGACTCTCTTCTTCAATTTGCACAAAATTATATATTTCCCTTAAGGTAGCTTGTTTCTTATGAGCGGGGAAATATTTAGAATAGAAGTAATAAATCATATCCTAGGGACTACGCACACAACCAGGATCAAGAGAATTAAACCATGTTTTAGCATCACCCTTTAATGAGAACGGAAACAACTTAAGGATAGAGTAATAGCGAGTTTTCTCATCATTAGTGAACAGGGTGGCTATATCATTTAATTTAGTAAGATGTGCCACAACAGTTTCAGATTCATAGCCATAAAAAGGATCAGATTCAACCAAAGTAATTAACTCAAGATCGATAGAGAAATCATAATCCTTATCGGAAATAAAGATAGGTGAAGTAGCAGAAGCAGGGTCATATTTCATTCTAGCATTCAAAGACTTTTCTTTAAGTTTAACTAATAATTTCTTAAGATCATATCTATCATTGCAAGCTAAAAAGTCTCTAGCAGTTTCTTCATCCATAACATAACCCTCAGGCACAACAGGCAATTCATATCTAGGGGGAGAATCTTCATCATCACTTTCATCAATATTATCAGTTTCAATAATTTCCTTCTCTCTAACCCTAGCAAGTTGTTCATCAAGAAATTTACCTAGTGGCACAGTATTATCAAGCATAGAAGTAGTTTCATCATAAGTATCATGCAAAGCAGAAGCGGAATCATCAATAACATGTGACATATCAGAATGAATAGCAGGAGTAGGTGTCGCAAGTTTACTCAAAACAAAAGGTGAATCAAGTGCAGAGCTAAATGGCAGTTCCTTACCTCCCCTCGTAGTTGAGGGAAAAATCTTGGTTCTTTGATATTTCAAGTTCTTCATAGTGATAAACATATATAAATCCTAAGTGACTCAAAGAATAGAGCTATGCTCCCCGGCAACGGCGCCAGAAAATAGTCTTGATAACCCACAAGTATAGGGGATCGCAACAGTTTTCGAGGGTAGAGTATTCAACCCAAATCTATTGATTCGACACAAGGGGGGCCAAATAATATTCTTAAGTATTAGAAGCTGAGTTGTCAATTCAACCACACCTGGAAACTTAATATCTGCAGCAAAGTATTTAGTAGCAAAGTAATATGATAGTAGTGGTAACAGTGGTAAAAGTAAAGGTAGCAGTTTTGGTTTTATAGTGATTGTAACAGTAGTAATGAAAAAGTAAATAAGCGAAGAACAATATGTGAAATGCTCGTAGACAATGGATCAATGATGGATAATTATGTCGTACGCGATCAATCATGCAACAGTTATAACATAGGGTGACACAGAACTAGCTCCAGTTCATCAATGTAATGTAGGCATGTATTCCGAATATAGTCATACGTGCTTATGGAAAAGAACTTGCATGCCATCTTTTGTCCTACCCTCCCGTGGCAGCGGGGTCCTATTGGAAACTAAAGGATATTAATGCCTCCTTTTAATAGAGTACCGGACCAAAGCATTAACACATAGTGGATACATGAACTCCTCAAACTACAGTCATCACCGGTAAGTATCCCGATTATTGTCACTTCGGGGTTAACGGATCATAACATATAATAGGTTACTATAGACTTGCAAGATAGGATCAAGAACTCACATATATTCATGAAAACATAATAGGTTCAGATCTGAAATCATGGCACTCGGGCCCTAGTGACAAGCATTAAGCATAGCAAAGTCATAGCAACATCAATCTCAGAACATAGTGGATACTAGGGATCAAACCCTGTGGGGACCCCGACTTCATAAGTTGTGATCACCGAATGCACGTGTACAGTGATCCCAGAGATCAATGCTCACTGAACACACAGAAGCTGAATAACAAGAGTCTTACATCCATACATACCGTCTTACACGGATTATGACCATTATGGTCAAGTCTTACATAGATAAAGCCACAAGGGCTGAATATTGAATAAACTTAAGCAGCGGAAATCTTCGTCGATAAGTAGAACCCATGCCATCTGCCTTAACCCTATAGGCATTCTGACTAGGAAACGTCCTAGTTCGCATGTTCGTCTCCAAAGAACTCTTCATCGAACTCCTGTTCTTCCATGCCTGGTCAATTAAATAACCAGTGGCAAGCCAATGAGTACTTTGAATGTACTCGCAAGCAACCCATGATTGGAACAAGGCACAATATGCAATGATATAGCACTAAGTAGGTAGTTTGCAGAAAGCTAGTTTTGAGTGCAATGGCATGATCTATCAACCTGTAAAGTATGCATCATGAGAGTACAGATTTCCGTATGAACAAGTTACAGATATCAACATAAACAGAGTTGGACACCAATCCAACTTGATCATCGGATCAAGTCATCTGACTTAAACCATTTAGCCTCATCAACACACACACACACGTGGTTTGAAAAATTCTGGACGTACTTTAAGCAGCACCGCCCAACTGTCCTTGACCGTGGACACGGCTATTCGAATAGTTTTACACTCTGCAGAGGTTGCACACTTTACCCACAAGATCCGGGGAACTTCCGTGTCATCCACGACCCGCGGTACCTCAAGTAACCGGGGTAAGCACCCGATCACTATCTTTCCCTAGACGACACTAACAAGGAGTCCACTCGTTGTTCCATATCCTCTCGACGTACATCATATGGGACTCACTCAAGATCGTAACATCCGAGAGGGGACACAATGGTGTATCCGGTGCCCTATGAAAATAGTCATGGCTGCCCTACCTGGCACGAACCCGTCCCAAGAGAGAGCACCAACTCTCCCCCGTCACTAGTAATGCGGGCTCCAAGCTAGTATCGGCCTAGGTAATCAATAATGCCCTTTCCCATACAAGGGTAGAGTGGTTGCGCATGTAAGGTTGGGACAGTCGACAAATCTTAAATCTAATCCGTTTCTGTAAACAACACTTTTATCGAGCCTCGGTACACTACCTCTCCACCAAGTAGTGACCTAGTTCATCATCATCTCCCAGGGGCATTAGTGGCACCCACTGGGCTGTTTGCAAGTATGTCAAACCACACTTGTTTCTTTCCATGCATAACCCTGACCCACTTTGCGTAGCCATTTACTATAGCATATTTCTACAACCCACCAACACAACTCTAAGCAAGGGTAGAGTCATGAACAAAGCAAGTATCAATGGAGTATGCAACAGAGGCAAGCCTAGCAAGGTTGCCATTCAAGGTATATCATGCACTCAGTGAAGCAATGAAAATGCCATCATGATGTAAAATGGTTCATCATGGTCAAAGGGCTGCTTGCCTGTTTTAACAAAGTCTTCGAGGTCTTCAAATATCTCTGGTGCAACTACAAGCATTTCGTCTGCTTCGTCAACTATCGTTGAAAACAACCATAATAAGCAACACAACAAGGCAGGAAATAAAAGTGCTCTAAAAATATTAATTTGACTTTTCTAGGACATATTTGGTTATATGAAAAATAACCAGAGTGGTTTCATTGGAATTGGGTCAGTGGATATTTCTGAACATTTTGATATGATGGAATCAAGGGGTTTATGGATTTGCAAGAAGTGTACAGAAATATTTTTTGAAAAATGAGCAAAGGCACCCATTTAACAAATCATGATTTCGAAGTGTCTAGGAGTTGGTTTCACTAGATTTGGAGTTCAAATCAATTACCTATGAATTTGCAAAGTTGACAAATATGAAGAAATGGCTCATTATTTTGTGGAGTACAGAAAGTATTAAGAAAAATGTTCATAACCTAAGTTATGAAATTAGATGTATCTACAAACTTGAATCATGGCATTTGGATCAAATTTGAGCTCTCTGTGATTTTCTGAAGTTCATCACAGAAATGGAAAATGGGGTTTTGATAAATATGTGTGAAGATAAAGTTCCTGGAAAAATGTGCAAGTTGCACCATGAGATAGATCATGAGTTTATGAGCTACTAGAAATTTGAATCATCAAATTTGGAGTTAATTTGAATTATTTATGGATTTTACAAGTTTACAGAAAAATAAAAAAGAAAAGAGAAAGGGTTTTACCCTTATCCTGCGCACTGGGTGGGAGATAGCAGTGGGCCGGCCCAACAGCTCAGCTGCGCGGGTGGCAGGGGCGACGTCGAAGGCGCCCCGGGCGGAGTACGCCTTCGCTGCGCGTGAAGCGGGTTTACTCCTAGCCCGTCTCCACTTAAACGGGCGGGGCCCGCCCACCGGGTCGCTGACGAGCGGGGCTCGGTGCTCAGGCCATCTCCTACCTCCCGCTCGAACAGAGCAGAGGCAGGGGAGGCGAGGCCAAGCGGGTGCCGGCGTTCTCCCCAGCGGCACCGGCCACCTCCGGCGATGTCCAGCACACCGGCGGGTTCAGGGGGTCACGCCGCATCCGGAGAGGTGCGCCACGACCTCGGGGCGGTCGGTTGCGAGCGCAACGTCGGCCGTGGCGGAGGCCGGCGACGGTGAAGATGAGCACGGCGATGCGGAGAGGGATGGGACGAAATGGAGACCGAGGTGGATCAACGGTGGTGAGGAGAGGCAGACTAAGGCATAGCCTAGTGGTTGGAAGGGGCTGATGCCTTCCCACCCACCCAGGTTCAAGGCATGGTACTTGCAATTTGGGGTTGTTGCACCAATTATACTGTAGGGGGTTCCCTTGCAGTCTTTCTGTCAAAAAAACGGTGGTGAGGAGAGGGTTCTGGAATGGCTAGGGGAAATAAAGAGGGGTTAAGGCGCCAGAATTTTGGCGACGGTCGGCGGCTCGGCTCCGACCATAGAGGTGCAAGGAGGGCGTGGAGAGAGGAGTGAGCTGGTCGAGGTGATGCACAGGAGGGAGAGGGAGCGAACGAAGGTCAGAGAGGTCTTGGGGTGGCCTTTTATGGCGGGGCGATGGCGCACCATGGACGGGGCGCACGGGCGGCCGCGGCGATGGCTCTGGTGGCCAAGGAAGCGAGCGAGGAGGGCTCTGCGGTGCTCGTGGGGATGGTGCACGGTGTTGGGGAGGTAGAGGAGGAGCGGAGCGAGCTCGGGGGCGGGACCCGTGCTTGAGCAGAGAGTGGCAGAGCTGGGCGGCGCTCTATCCACGCGTGGGACGAGCAGGGGAGAGAGAGGAAGGAGGGGGCCGGCAGCTTGCCGTGTTGCGGACGCCGAGGTGGTCCTTCTGGCGCGTGGGAAGAGCCGAGGTCGTCGAGGCGTTGGGCAGAGAGCGGCTACAGTGCCTGGCCGCACTGTAGCGCGCTTTGAGGCGTGCATTTGGCATGCCATGGCATATTATATGCCTTGTGGGCGCGGCCACTGATGTCTGGCAGCTCTAGGGGAGAGTAAAGAATGGGGAGGGGGCCTTGGATGCCATGGATGGCTACTGAAGTGATGAGGGAGGTGGGAAAGGAGAAGAATGCTGTTGTCCAGAAGGGTAAATGGTGATGTTTCACCCCTCAATCGTTGAGCTATGGGCTGGCAAGTCTTGATAGAGGTAGAGGGTAACTAGGAGTAGCTGTGGTAAAAAGTTGAGGCCATGGAGATTAGTGGAACAGGTCAAAAATGGTATTTTGGTAAAGTGTCAGAAGGTGTTTGATAATGGTTTGGGCAAGTAGATGATTTCCATTTGCCATGATACTCCACAGGGTGAAATTACACATATAATTAGGGCCTTCCACCAATTTGGAGCTTATTTGGGCAAAGTTGCCAATGCAACTTTTGTAAACCCTAGAAATCAACAGAAATGGACTTGTGTAGATCTAGTTGAGAAAATCACTTCCCCTTGATGCACCACTTGGTGTTGTGGCCTCATTTGGTCATGTGAACATGCTCACAAAATTTGGGGTCAAGGAGAGAAAGTTGGTAGTACAAAGTTGTTCAAATTTGATTCTGGTCAGAGAGGGCTTTGGGGCACTTTGATCAAGATAACATTCTCTCCAACTTGTGCCATTTGGTATAGATGAATAATTAGACCATTTGAGCATGTGCATGAAGTTTTATAACATTTGGACATGTTTGGCAATGTAAAGTTGCTCAAACTTCAAAATGGACAGAAATGGTTTTGAGGGGATTTCATGGGGTTATACTATTCTCCATGACATGAGATTTGGCAAGATCATCCAGCATGTCATATGTGACATTCTAGAATTTTCTTGGAATTTTTGGGGAATATTTCCTTTGTAAATATTTCAAAAGCTTGAAATATCCAGAAAGGGTTTTTGAGGGATTTTACCAATATTTTGAACATGACCATGTGTTGAAACTCTTATATATGGACAATATATGGCCACTGAGTTTCTTTAGGTTTTTGTCAAATATTTTTGAAACAATAAAATAATTTTTCCCTATTAAAGACCATTTCTGTCCTTAAGAAAAATCTTTTAAATAAAATAGGAAAATAACTTTTTAAATTATATTTTTGTGGTTTATGGGAGTCCTATATCTAATAGGATTCAAATTTACTTTTTGAAAGATTTTTCACACCCCAAATCAAGTACTTGCAGTGCAAACCTCAATTCAGGGGGTTTTGGAAAACTAATTTTTGAAAATACTATTTGGCCAAATTATTTTTGTAAGAAAATACTATATTGCACTATACACATGGCATGATCATTGTGCAGAAGTTTGGGGCAAGGAGATGAAGTATGGGAGGGGGAGTTGTGTTGACTTTAAAGAGCACTTGAAAAACACAGAGAGAAAACCAACTCCAAATAAAAGCCAAATAATGCAAAAGTTTTTGTCAAACCACACTTTATCATGATTTATTAGCTTAAGTGTTGTGGCATGAAAATCAGGGTGTGACAAACCCTAACAAAACTTACTCGATTACATGATAAATCTCATCCAACCCATCACCGTCCAGCAGGCCTACGAATTGGTGATGGAGAACATCATAAAATTGGTTGATGATGACGATTGAGGGAGTCCTGGACTAAGGGGTCCTCGGGCATCCGGCCAGTTAGCCATGGGCCGGACTGATGGGCTGTGAAGATACAAAGACCGTAGACTGCACCCATGTCCGTATGGGACTCTCCTTGGCGTGGAAGGCAAGCTTGGCGACCGAATATGTAGATTCCTTTCTTTGTAATCGACCTTGTGTAACCCTAGATCCTTCCGGTGTCTATATAAACCGGAGGACTTAGTCCGGATAAGGAAGATTCATTATCATAGCCATACAAGCTAGACCTCTAGGGTTTAGCCATCACGATCTCGAGGTAGATCAACTCTTGTAATACTCATATTCATCAATATCAGTCAAGCAGGACGTAGGGTATTACCTCCATAGAGAGGGCCTGAACCTGGGTAAACATCGTTTCCCTTGTCTCCTATTACCATCGACCTTAGACGCACAGTTCGGGACTCCCTACCCGAGATCCGCCGGTTTTGACACCAACATTGGTGCTTTCATTGAGAGTTCCACTGTGCCATCGACAACAAGATTGATGTCTCGCCTTGTTCTCAAGGATAATATCACCACCGGAGGAATGCTGGCTCCAGGCCAAACCCTCCGGCTGGGCAGCTTTACCATGACCGCCCGTTCGGCCATTAAGCCGACGATGACCTCTCGGGTCATCGAAAACCCCCTTCGTATCAACTCTGAACACTCCAAGCAGATGGATCTAGCGGAGCTTTCGTCTTTAAACGAGCTCCTAGATTGCATCGCCGCCCTGGGGGTCACTACAGACTACGATCGGATTGGGCTTAAACTAGATCAGAGAGAAATCAAATCTCCGCCGATCACCCACCAGATAGCGGTAGTCAAGGAGCGACTCGATAACTCTTCCTCCATATTGAGGACGGACTATGTCCAGATCTCCGATCTCGAAGAGCCGGACACCTACCCATGAGGTGAAGCATCCTGCCCTCCGAACATAGAATCGGACGACGGGCCTAAGAAACTAGTGGACATCTCGGAGCCCGATCTACTAAGTTCGGAAGACCTTCAGACTCCGGATCCAAAACCGGGGCAGGGTTCAGATTCAAATCCACCCACCCACCCGAATACAAGCGCTCTCATGAGCACAAAACAGCAGTCTCAGGAAACGGTCCACCACTTCTGGGCCAGATTCCTTCTTGTAAAATTAAAGATTGCCACAACGAGGAAGCGATCTCAGTGTTCCGCAACAATTGCAGGGATGAAGGAATCCTCAACGCCATCAACTGCCGTCGCATCCTACACTTCGCTGACTTGGCAACAATCGTACAGAAGTACAGTGCAATGGAAAGCGCCTCGAAAACTCAAGCAGCTCGTTGGGAATCATCGGTCCCCACTCAACCGCTCATTCAGGCGAAAAGGGCGCACCCATGCAACACGCCCGGCTCAATAGTAAAGAAATACTTGTCCGGTATGGGGCGCAGAACCGTTCTGGAAGGATGGCTCGATGGGCCATGCAAAATACACGCACACCAGATAACATACCAACACATAGCCTTAGAGCATGTTAGATACTCCGGCAAGTGGCCAAGAGCGGCGAGGATATCCTCACCAAGAATAACCCAGAACAACACCCCCAGAGGACAACGACCCCAAAGTACTGACAGTCTTCTACGCGGACTCGCCGAAGTCTGTCAAATAGCAGCAATAAATCCTTGGAACGACAAGGCTATAACTTTTAGTGCCGGTGATGAACCAAAATACAGGACAGTCCGAGCACCAGCCGCCTTGGTCCTCAGTCCAATTGTGGACGGCTTTCGGCTTACCAAGGTCCTCGTGGACGGCCGCAGCGGACTAAACCTCATCTAAGAAGATACACTCCACAAAAAGGAAATAGACAGGAGACGCATTGTGCAAAGCAACACGACCTTCCGAGGAATTATCCCTAGTCGGCAGGCGCGGTGTGCGGGAAAAATAACACTGGACGTGGTATTCGGCATGCCGAAGAATTATCGGTCCGAAGAAATAACCTTCCAAGTGTCTGAAGGAAATATGCCCTAGAGGCAATAATAAAGTTATTATTTATTTCTTTATATCATGATAAATGTTTATTGTTCATGCTAGAATTGTATTAACCGGAAACATAATACATGTGTGAATACATAGACAAACAGAGTGTCACTAGTATGCCTCTACTTGACTAGCTCGTTAATCAAAGATGGTTATGTTTCCTAACCATGGACAAAGAGTTGTTATTTGATTAACGGGATCACATCATTAGGTGAATGATCTGATTGACATGACCCATTCCATTAGCTTAGCACCCGATCGTTTAGTATGTTGCTATTGCTTTCTTCATGACTTATACATGTTCCTATGACTATGAGATTATGCAACTCCCGTTTGCCGGAGGAACACTTTGTGTGCTACCAAACATCACAACGTAACTGGGTGATTATAAAGGTGCTCTACAGGTGTCTCCAAAGGTACATGTTGGGTTGGCGTATTTCGAGATTAGGATTTGTCACTCCGATTGTCGGAGAGGTATCTCTGGGCCCTCTCGGTAATGCACATCACATAAGCCTTGCAAGCATTGCAACTAATGAGTTAGTTGTGAGATGATGTATTACAGAACGAGTAAAGAGACTTGCCGGTAACGATACTGAACTAGGTATTGAGATACCGACGATCGAATCTCGGGGAAGTAACATACCGATGACAAAGGGAACAACGTATGTTGTTATGCGGTCTGACCGATAAAGATCTTCATAGAATATGTAGGAACCAATATGAGCATCCAGGTTCCGCTATTGGTTATTGACCGGAGACGTGTCTCGGTCATGTCTAGATTGTTCTCGAATCGTAGGGTCCGCACGCTTAACGTTACGATGACAGTTTCATTATGAGTTTATGTATTTTGATGTACCGAAGGTTGTTCGGAGTCCCGGATGTGATCATGGACATGACGAGGAGTCTCGAAATGGTCGAGACATAAAGATCGATATATTGGAAGCCTATATTTGGATATCGGAATCGTTCCGGGTGAAATCGGGATTTTACCGGAGTACCGGGGGGTTACCGGAACCCCCGGGGGTTATTGGGCCTACATGGGCCCTAAGGGAGAAGAGGAAAGGAGGCAAGAGGTGGCCGTGCGCCCCTCCCCTCCCTAGTCCGAATAGGACAAGGAGAGGGGGGCGGCGCCCCCCTTTCCTTTCCCTCTTCCTCCTCTTTCCCACTTCTCCTTCTCCAACTAGGAAAGAAGGGAGTCCTACTCCCGGTGGGAGTAGGACTCCCCCTTGGCGCGCCCTCCTTGGCCGGCCTCCCCCTCCCCTTGGCTCCTTTATATACGGGGGCAAGGGGGCACCCTAGGACACACAAGTTGATCTTCGTGATCGTTCCTTAGCCGTGTGCGGTGCCCCCCTCCACCATATTCCACCTCGGTCATATTGTAGCGGTGCTTAGGCGAAGCCCTGCGATGGTTGAACATCAAGATCCTCACCACGCCGTCATGCTGACAGAACTCCTCCCCGAAGCTTTGCTGGATCGGAGCCCGGGGAGCATCATCGAGCTGAACGTGTGCCAAGGACTCGGAGGTGCCGGAGTAACGGTGCTTGGATCGGTTGGACCGGGAAGACGTACGACTAGTTCCTCTATGTTGCGTCAACGCTTCCGCTTCGGTCTACGAGGGTACGTAGACAACACTCTCCCCTCTTGTTGCTATGCATCACCATGATCTTGTGTGTGCGTAGGAATTTTTTTGAAATTACTACGTTCCCCAACAGTGGCATCCGAGCCTAGGTTTTATGGTTTGATGTTATATGCACGAGTAGAACACAAGTGAGTTGTGGGCGATATAAGTCATACTGCTTACCAGCATGTCATACTTTGGTTCGGCAGTATTGTTGGATGAAGCGGCCCGGACGGACATTACGCGTACGCTTACGCGAGACTGGTTCTACCGCCGTGCTTTGCACACAGGTGGCTGGCGGGTGTTAGATTCTCCAACTTTAGTTGAACCGAGTATGGCTACGCCCGGTCCTTGCGAAGGTTAAAACAGCACCAACTTGACAAACTATCGTTGTGGTTTTGATGCGTAGGTAAGATTGGTTCTTGCTTAAGCCCGTAGCAGCCACGTAAAACTTGCAACAAACAAAGTAGAGGACGTCTAACTTGTTTTTGCAGGGCATGTTGTGATGTGATATGGTCAAGGCATGATGCTAAATTTTATTGTATGAGATGATCATGTTTTGTAACCAAGTTATCGGCAACTGGCAGGAGCCATATGGTTGTCGCTTTATTGTATGCAATGCAATCGCCCTGTAATGCTTTACTTTATCACTAAGCGGTAGCGATAGTCGTAGAAGCACAAGATTGGCGAGACGACAACAATGCTACGATGGAGATCAAGGTGTCGCGCCGGTGACGATGGTGATCATGACGGTGCTTCGGAGATGGAGATCACAAGCACAAGATGATGATGGCCATATCATATCACTTATATTGATTGCATGTGAAGTTTATCTTTTATGCATCTTATCTTGCTTTGATTGACGGTAGCATTATAAGATGATCTCTCACTAAATTTCAAGATAAAAAGTGTTCTTCCTGAGTATGCACCGTTGCCAAAGTTCGTCGTGCCCAGACACCACGTGATGATCGGGTGTGATAAGCTCTACGTCCATCTACAACGGGTGCAAGCCAGTTTTACACATGCAGAATACTCGGGTTAAACTTGACGAGCCTAGCATATGCAGATATGGCCTCGGAACACTGAGACCGAAAGGTCGAGTGTGAATCATATAGTAGATATGATCAACATAGCGATGTTCACCATTGAAAACTACTCCATTTCACGTGATGATCGGTTATGGTTTAGTTGATTTGGATCACGTGATCACTTAGATGATTAGAGGGATGTCTATCTAAGTGGGAGTTCTTAAGTAATATGATTAATTGAACTTAAATTTATCATGAACTTAGTCCCTGATAGTATCTTGCTTGTTTATGTTGATTGTAGATAGATGGCCCGTGCTGTTGTTCCGTTGAATTTTAATGCGTTCCTTGAGAAAGCAAAGTTGAAAGATGATGGTAGCAATTACATGGACTGGGCCCGTAACTTGAGGATTATCCTCATTACTGCACAGAAGAGTTGTGTCCTGGAAGCACCGCTGGGTGCCAGGCCTGCTGCTGATGCAACTGACGACGTAAAGAACGTCTGGCAGAGCAAAGCTGATGACTACTTGATAGTTCAATGTGCCATGCTTTACGGCTTAGAACCGGGACTTCAACGACGTTTTGAACGTCATGGGGCATATGAGATGTTCCAGGAGTTGAAGTTAATATTCCAGCAGAATGCCCGGATTGAGAGATATGAAGTCTCCAATAAATTCTATAGCTGCAAGATGGAGGAGAATAGTTCTGTCAGTGAGCATATACTCAAGATGTCTGGGTATTGTAATCACTTGATTCAACTGGGAGTTAATCTTCCGGATGATAGCGTCATTGACAGAATTCTCCAATCACTTCCACCAAGCTACAAAAGCTTCGTGATGAACTATAATATGCAAGGGATGGATAAGACAATTCCCGAGCTCTTCGCAATGCTAAAGGCTGCGGAGGTAGAAATCAAGAAGGAGCATCAAGTGTTGATGGTCAACAAGACCACTAGTTTCAAGAAAAGGGGCAAAGGGAAGAAGAAGGGGAACTTCAAGAAGAACAGCAAGCAAGTTGCTTCTCAGGAGAAGAAACCCAAGTCTGGACCTAAGCCTGAAACTGAGTGCTTCTACTGCAAGCAGACGGGTCACTAGAAGCGGAACTGCCCCAAGTATTTGGCGGATAAGAAGGATGGCAAGGTGAACAAAGGTATATGTGATATACATGTTATTGATGTGTACCTTACTAGAGCTCGCAGTAGCACCTGGGTATTTGATACTGGTTCTGTTGCTAATATTTACAACTCGAAACAGGGACTACGGATTAAGCGAACACTGGCAAATGACGAGGTGACGATGCGCGTGGGAAATGGTTCCAAAGTCGATGTGATCGCGGTCGGCATGCTACCTCTACATCTACCTTCGGGATTAGTATTAGACCTAAATAATTGTTATTTGGTGCCAGCGTTGAGCATGAACATTATATCTGGATCTTGTTTGATGCGAGACGGTTATTCATTTAAATCAAAGAATAATGGTTGTTCTATTTATATGAGCAATATCTTTTATGTTCATGCACCCTTGAAGAGTGGTCTATTTTTGATGAATCTCGATAGTAGTGATACACATATTCATAATATTGAAGCCAAAAGATGCAGAGTTGATAATGATAGTGCAACTTATTTGTGGCACTGCCGTTTAGGTCATATCGGTGTAAAGCGCATGAAGAAACTCCATACTGATGGACTTTTGGAACCACTTGATTATGAATCACTTGGTACTTGCGAACCGTGCCTCATGGGCAAGATGACTAAAGCGCCGTTCTCCAGTACTATGGAGAGAGCAACAGATTTGTTGGAAATCATACATACAGATGTATGTGGTCCGATGAATGTTGAGGCTCGTGGCGGATATCGTTATTTTCTCACCTTCACAGATGATTTAAGCAGATATGGGTATATCTACTTAATGAAGCATAAGTCTGAAACATTTGAAAAGTTCAAAGAATTTTAGAGTGAAGTTGAAAATCATCGTAACAAGAAAATAAAGTTTCTACGATCTGATCGTGGAGGAGAATATTTGAGTTACGAGTTTGGTCTACATTTGAAACAATGCGGAATAGTTTCGCAGCTCACGCCACCCGGAACACCACAACGTAATGGTGTGTCCGAACGTCGTAATCGTACTTTACTTGATATGGTGCGATCTATGATGTCTCTTACAGATTTACCGCTATCGTTTTGGGGTTATGCTTTAGAGACGGCCGCATTCACGTTAAATAGGGCACCATCAAAATCCGTTGAGACGACGCCTTATGAACTATGGTTTGGCAAGAAACCAAAGTTGTCCTTTTCTTAAAGTTTGGGGCTGTGATGCTTATATGAAAAAGCTTCAACCTGATAAGCTCGAACCCAAATCATAGAAATGTGTCTTCATAGGATACCCAAAGGAGACTGTTGGGTACACCTTCTATCACAGATCCGAAGGCAAGACATTCGTTGCTAAAAATGGATCCTTTCTAGAGAAGGAGTTTCTCTCGAAAGAAGTGAGTGGGAGGAAAGTAGAACTTGATGAGGTAACTGTACCTGTTCCCTTATTGGAAAGTAGTACATCATAGAAACCGGTTTCTGTGACACCTAAACCAATTAGTGAGGAAGTTAATGAGGATGATCATAGAACTTCAGATCAAGTTGCTACTGAACCTCATAGATCAAACAGAGTAAGATCCGCACCAGAGTGGTACGGTAATCCTGTTCTGGAAGTCATGCTACTAGATCATGATGAACCTACGAACTATGAAGAAGCGATGGTGAGCCCAGATTCCGCGAAATGGCTTGAAGCCATGAAATCTGAGATGGGATCCATGTATGAGAACAAAGTGTGGACTTTGGTTGACTTGCCCGATGATCGGCAAGCAATTGAGAATAAATGGATCTTCAAGAAGAAGACTGACGCTGACGGTAATGTTACTGTCTACAAAGCTCGACTTGTTGCAAAAGGTTTTCGACAAGTTCAAGGGATTGACTACGATGAGACCTTCTCACCCGTAGCGATGCTTAAGTCTGTCCGAATCATGTTAGCAATTGCCACATTTTATGATTATGAAATTTGGCAAATGGATGTGAAAACTGCATTCCTGAATGGATTTCTGGAAGAAGAGTTGTATATGATGCAACCAGAAGGTTTTGTCGATCCAAAGGGAGCTAACAAAGTGTGCAAGCTCCAGCGATCCATTTATGGACTGGTGCAAGCCTCTCGGAGTTGGAATAAACACTTTGATAGTGTGATCAAAGCATTTGGTTTTATATAGACTTTTGGAGAAGCCTGTATTTACAAGAAAGTGAGTGGGAGCTCTGTAGCATTTCTGATATTATATGTGGATGACATATTACTAATTGGAAATGATATAGAATTTCTGGATAGCATAAAGGGATACTTGAATAAGAGTTTTTCAATGAAAGACCTCGGTGAAGCTGCTTACATATTAGGCATTAAGATCTATAGAGATAGATCAAGACGCTTAATTGGACTTTCACAAAGCACATACCTTGACAAAGTTTTGAAGAAGTTCAAAATGGATCAAGCAAAGAAAGGGTTCTTGCCTGTGTTACAAGGTGTGAAGTTGAGTAAGACTCAATGCCCGACCACTGCAGAAGATAGAGAGAAAATGAAAGATGTTCCCTATGCTTCAGCCATAGGCTCTATCATGTATGCAATGCTGTGTACCAGACCTGATGTGTGCCTTGCTATAAGTCTAGCAGGGAGGTACCAAAGTAATCCAGGAGTGGATCACTGGACAGCGGTCAAGAACATCCTGAAATACCTGAAAAGGACTAAGGATATGTTTCTCGTTTATGGAGGTGACAAAGAGCTCATCATAAATGGTTACGTTGATGCAAGCTTTGACACTGATCCGGACGATTCTAAATCGCAAATCGGATACGTGTTTACATTAAACGGTGGAGCTATCAGTTGGTGCAGTTCTAAACAAAGCGTCGTGGCGGGATCTACGTGTGAAGCGGAATACATAGCTGCTTCGGAAGCAGCAAATAAAGGAGTCTGGATGAAGGAGTTCATATCCGATCTAGGTGTCATACCTAGTGCATCGGGTCCAATGAAAATCTTTTGTGACAATACTGGTGCAATTGCTTTGGCAAAGGAATCCAGATTTCACCAGAGAACCAAGCACATCAAGAGACGCTTCAATTCCATCCGGGATCTAGGCCAGGTGGGAGACATAGAGATTTGCAAGATACATACGGATCTGAATGTAGCAGACCCGTTGACTAAGCCTCTACCACGAGCAAAACATGATCAGCACCAAGGCTCCATGGGTGTTAGAATCATTACTGTGTAATCTAGATTATTGACTCTAGTGCAAGTGGGAGACTGAAGGAAATATGCCCTAGAGGCAATAATAAAGTTATTATTTATTTCCTTATATCATGATAAATGTTTATTATTCATGCTAGAATTGTATTAACCGGAAACATAATACATCTGTGAATACATAGACAAACAGAGTGTCACTAGTATGCCTCTACTTGACTAGCTCGTTAATCAAAGATGGTTATGTTTCCTATCCATGGACAAAGAGTTGTTATTTGATTAAGGGATCACATCATTAGGTGAATGATCTGATTCACATGACCCATTCCATTAGCTTAGCACCCGATCGTTTAGTATGTTGCTATTGCTTTCTTCATGACTTATACATGTTCCTATGACTATGAGATTATGCAACTCCCGTTTGCCGGAGGAACACTTTGTGTGCTTCCAAACATCACAACATAACTGGGTGATTATAAAGGTGCTCTACAGGTGTCTCCAAAGGTACATGTTGGGTTGGCGTATTTCGAGATTAGGATTTGTCACTCCGATTGTCAGAGAGGTATCTCTGGGCCCTCTCGGTAATGCACATCACATAAGCCTTGCAAGCATTGCAACTAATGAGTTAGTTGTGAGATGATGTATTACGGAACGAGTAAAGAGACTTGCCGGTAACGAGATTGAACTAGGTATTGAGATACCGACGATCGAATCTCGGGCAAGTAACATACCAATGACAAAGGGAACAACGTATGTTGTTATGTGGTCTGACTGATAAAGATCTTCGTAGAATATGTAGGAACCAATATGAGCATCCAGGTTCCGCTATTGATTATTGACCGGAGACGTGTGTCGGTCATGTCTACATTGTTCTCGAACCGTAGGGTCCGCACGCTTAACGTTACGATGACAGTTTCATTATGAGTTTATGTATTTTGATGTACCGAAGGTTATTTGGAGTCCCGGATGTGATCATGGACATGAAGAGGAGTCTCGAAATGGTCGAGACATAAAGATCGATATATTGGAAGCCTATATTTGGATATCGGAATCGTTCCGGGTGAAATCGGGATTTTACCGGAGTACCGGGGGGTTACCGGAACCCCCCCGGGGGTTATTGGGACTACATGGGCCCTAAGGGAGAAGAGGAAAGGAGGCAAGAGGTGGCCGTGCGCCCCTCCCCTCCCTAGTCCGAATTGGACAAGGAGAGGGGGGCGCCGCCCCCCTTTCCTTTCCCTCTTCCTCCTCTTTCCCACTTCTCCTTCTCCAACTAGGAAAGAAGGGAGTCCTACTCCCGGTGGGAGTAGGACTCCCCCTTGGCGCGCCCTCCTTGGCCGGCCGCCCCCTCCCCTTGGCTCCTTTATATACGGGGGAAAGGGGGCACCCTAGGACACACAAGTTGATCTTCGTGATCGTTCCTTAGCCGTGTGCGGTGCCCCCCTCCACCATATTCCACCTCGGTCATATTTGTAGCGGTGCTTAGGCGAAGCCCTGTGACGGTTGAACATCAAGATCCTCACCACGCCGTCATGCTGACAGAACTCCTCCCCGAAGCTTTGCTGGATCGGAGCCCGGGGAGCGTCATCAAGCTGAACGTGTGCCAAGAACTCGGAGGTGCCGGAGTAACGGTGCTTGGATCAGTTGGACCGGGAAGACGTACGACTACTTCCTATACGTTGTGTCAACGCTTCCGCTTCGGTCTACGAGGGTACGTAGACAACACTCTCCCCTCTCGTTGCTATGCATCACCATGATCTTGCATGTGCGTAGGAAAGTTTTTGAAATTACTACGTTCCCCAACAGTGTCCCCTTTCAACAGCGGGTATCACGCCCTCTTAGGGCGAGATGCATCTACGCACTTCCAAGCGGTACCCCATTACGGATACATGAAGCTTAAGATGCCTGGGCCCAATGGTATAATCATGTTGGGGAACGTAGTAATTTCAAACAATTTCCTACGCACACGCAAGATCATGGTGATGCATAGCAACGAGAGGGGAGAGTATTGTCCACGTACCCTTGTAGAGCGAAAGCGGAATCATTAGCACAACGTGGTTGATGTAGTCGTACGTCTTCACGATCCGACTGATCCAAGTACCGAATGTACGACACCTCCGAGTTCAGCACATGTTCAGCTCGATGACGTCCCGCAAACTCCGATCCAGTAGAGCTTCATGGGAGAGTTTCGTCAGCACAACGACGTGAGGACGGTGATGATGTTACTACCGACGCAGGGCTTCGCCTAAGCACCGCTACGATATGAACGAGGTGGAATATGGTGGAGGGGGGCACCGCAGATGGCTGGAATAGATCAATAGATCAACTTGTGTGTCTTAGGGTGCCCCTGCCCCCGTATATAAAGGAACAAGGGGGGAGGCGGCCAGCCAAGAGGAGGGCATGCCAAGGGGGGAGTCCTACTCCCACCGAGAGTAGGACTCCTCCTTTTCCTTGTTGGAGTAGGAGAGGGAAGGAATGGAGAGAGGAGGAGAAAGAAAAAGGGGGGCGCCGCCCCCCTCCTTGTCCAATTCGGACTAGAGGGGGAGGGAGCGCGCGGCTGCCATCGCCGCCCCTCCTCTTCTCCCACTAAGGCCCATGAGGCCCAATTAACTCCCCGGGGGTTCCGGTAACCCCCTGGTACTACGGTTTTTCTCCGAAACCACTCGGAACACTTCCAGTGTCCGAATATAGTCGTCCAATGTATCGATCTTTACGTATCGACCATTTAGAAACTCCTCGTCATGTCTGTGATCATATCCGGGACTCCGAACTACCTTCGGTACATCAAAACACAAAAACTCATAATACCGATCGTCACCAAACTTTAAGCGTGCGGACCCTATGGGTTCGAGAACTATGTAGACATGACCGAGACACGTCTCCATTCAATAACCAATAGAGGAACCTGGATGCTCATATTGGCTCCTACATATTCTACGAAGATCTTTATCGGTCAAACCGCATAACAACATACGTTGTTCCCTTTGTCATCGGTATGTTACTTGCCTGAGATTCGATCATCGATATCTCAATACCTAGTTCAATCTCGTTACCGGCAAGTCTCTTTACTCGTTCCATAATGCATCATCCCACAACTAACTCATTAGTCACATTGCTTGCAAGGCTTATAATGATGTGCATTACCGAGAGGGCCCAGAGATACCTCTCCAACAATCGGAGTGACAAATCCTAATCTCGAAATACGCCAACTCAACAAGTACCTTCGAAGACACGGGTAGAGCACCTTCATAATCACCCAGTTACGTTGTGACATTTGGTAGCACACAAAGTGTTCCTCTGGTAAACGGAAGTTGCATAATCTCATAGTCATAGGAACATGTATAAGTCATGAAGAAAGCAATAGCAACATACTAAACGATCAAGTGCTAAGCTAACGGAATGGGTCAACTCAACAAGTGAAGGTGAGAAAATAATGATACCCGCCGCAAGCCTCAACATTCATCGGACCACATACATCAGTATGTATGATCTCCAACAAATCTGTTGCTCGCTCCATTGTTCCGGAGAACGGCGTTTTAGTCATCTTGCCCATAAGGCATGGTTCGCAGGTACCAAGTGATTCATAATCAAGTGATAAGTCCATCAATATGGAGTTTCTTCGTGCGCTTTACACCAATATGACCCAAACGGTAGTGCCACAAATAAGTTGCACTATCATTATGAACTCTGCATCTTTTGGCTTCAACTTTATGAATATTTGTATCACTACTATCGAGATATAACAAAAATAGACCACTCTTCAAGGGTGCATGACCATAAAAGATATTACGCATATAAATAGAACAACCATTATTCTCAGATTTAAATGAATAACCGTCTCACATCAAACAAGATCTAGATATAATGTTCATGCTTAACGCTGGCACCAAATAACAATTATTTAGGTCTAAAACTAATCCCGAAGGTAGATGTAGAGGTAGCGTGCCGACGGCGATCACATTGACTTTGGAACCATTTCCCACGCGCATCGTCACCTCGTCCTTAGCCAGTCTCCGCTTAATCCGTAGTCCCTATTTCGAGTTGCAAATATTAGCAAAAGAACCAGTATCAAATACCCAGGTGCTACTATGAGCTCTAGTAAGGTACACATCAATAACATGTATATCACATATACCTTTGTTCACCTTGCCATCCTTCTTATCCGCCAAATACTTGGGGCAGTTCCGCTTCCAGTGTCCAGTCTGCTTGCAGTAGAAGCACTCAATCTTAGGCGTAGGTCCAGACTTGGGTTTCTTCTCTTGAGCAGCAACTTGTTTGCTGTTCTTCTTGAAGTTCCCCTTCTTCTTCCCTTTGCCCTTTTTCTTGAAACTGATGGTCTTGTTGACCATCAACACTTGATGCTCCTTCTTGATTTCTACCTCCGCATCCTTTAGCATCGCGAAGAGCTTGGGAATTGTCTTATCCATCCCTTGCATATTATAGTTCGTCACGAAGCTCTTGTAGCTTGGTGGCAGTGGTTGAAGAATTCTGTCAAGGACACTATCATCCGGAAGATTAACTCCCAGTTGAATCAAGTGATTGTTATACCCAGACGTTTTGAGTATATGTTCACTGACAGAACTATTCTCCTCCATCTTGCAGCCGTAGAACTTATTGGAGACTTCATATCTCTCAATCCGGGCATTTGCTTGAAATATTAACTTCAACTCCTGGAACATCTCATATGCTCCATGACGTTCAAAACGTCGTTGAAGCTCCGGTTCTAAGTCGTAAACCATGGCACACTGAACTATCGAGTAGTCATCAGCTTTGCTCTGCCAGACGTTCTTAACGTCGTCAGTTGCATCTATAGCAGGCCTGGCACCCAGCAGTGCTTCCAGGACGTAATTCTTCTGTGCAGCAATGAGGATAATCCTCAAGTTACGGACCCAGTTCGTGTAATTGCTAGCATCATCTTTCAACTTTTTGCTTTCTCAAGGAACGCATTAAAATTCAACGGAACAACAGCATAGGCCATCTATCTACAATCAACATAGACAAGCAAAATACTATCAGGTACTAAGTTCATGATAAATTTAAGTTCAATTAATCATATTACTTGAGAACGCCCACTTAGATAGACATCCCTCTAATCATCTAAGTGATCACGTGATCGAAATCAACTAAACCATGTCCGATCATCATGTGAGATGGAGTAGTTTTCAATGGTGAACATCACTATGTTGATCATATCTAATATATAATTCATGCTCGACCTTTCGGTCTCAGTGTTCCGAGGCCATATCTGCATATGCTAGGCTCATCAAGTTTAACCCGAGTATTCTGCGTGTGCAAAACTGGCTTGCACCCGTTATAGATGAACGTAGAGCTTATCACACCCAATCATCATGTGGTGTCTCGGCACGACGAACTTTGGCAACGGTGCATACTCAGGGAGAACACTTTTAGCTTGAAATTTAGTGAGAGATCATCTTGTAATGCTACCGTCAATCAAAGCAAAACAAGATGCATAAAAGATAAACATCACATGCAATCAATATAAGTGATATGATATGGCCATCATCATCTTGTGCTTGTGATCTCAATATCCGAAGAACCGTCATGATCACCATCGTCACCGGCGCGCCACCTTGATCTCCATCGTAGCATCGTTGTCGTCTCGCCAAACTTATGCTTCTACGACTATCGGTACTGCTTAGTGATAAAGTAAAGCATTACAGGGCGATTGCATTGCATACAATAAAGCGACAACCATATGGCTCCTGCTAGTTGCCGGTAACTCGGTTACAAAACATGATCAGCTCATACAATAAAATATAGCATCATGTCTTAACCATATCACATCACAACATTCCCTGCAAAAACAAGTTAGACGTCCTCTACTTTGTTGTTGCAAGTTTTACGTGGCTGCTACGGGCTGAGCAAAAACCACAACGATAGTTCGTCAAGTTAGTGTTGGTTTAACCTTCTCAAGGACCGGGCGTAGCCACACTCAGTTCAACTAAAGTTGGAGAAACTGACACCCGCCAGCCACCTCTGTGCAAAGCACGTCGGTAGAACCAGTCTCACGTAAGCGTACGCATAATATCGGTCCGGGCCGCTTCATCCAACAATACCGCCGAACCAAAGTATGACATGCTGGTAAGCAGTATGACTTGTATCACCCACAACTCATTTGTGTTCTACTCGTGCATATAACATCTACGCATAAAACCTGGCTCTGATACCACTGTTGGGGAACGTAGAAATTTAAAAAAATTCCTACATACACGCAAGATCATGGTGATGCATAGCAACAAGAGGGGAGAGTGTTGTCCACGTACCCTCGTAGACCAAAAGCGGAAGCGTTAGCACAACGCAGTTGATGTAGTCCTACGTATTCATGATCCGACCGATCCAAGTACCGAACGTACGACACCTCCAAGTTCAGCACACGTTCAGCTCGATGACGTCCCGCAAACTCCGATCCAGTAGATCTTCACGGGAGAGTTCCGTCAGCACCACGGCGTGATGACGGTGATGATGTTGCTACCGATGCAGGGCTTCGCCTAAACACCACTATGATATGACCGAGGTGGAATATGGTGGAGGGGGCCCCGCACATGGCTGGAATAGATCAATAGATCAACTTGTGTGTCTTAGGGTGCCCCCTGCCACCGTATATAAAGGAGCAAGGGGGAGGTGGCCGGCCAGGAGGAGGGCGCGCCAAGGGGGGGTCCTACTCCCACCAAGAGTAGGACTCCTCCTTTTCCTTGTTGGAGTAGGAGAGGGAAGGAAGGGAGAGAGGAGGAAAAGGAAAAAGGGGGGCGCCGCCCCCCTTGTCCAATTCGGACTTGAGGGGGAGGGAGCGCGCGGCTGCCCTGGCCTCCCCTCCTCTTCTCCCACTAAGGCCCATGAGGCCCAATTAACTCCCGGGGGGTTCCAATAACCCCTTGGTACTCCAGTCTTGCTCTGAAACCACTTGAAACACTTCCGGCGTCCGAATATAGCCATCCAATATATTGATCTTTACGTCTCGACCATTTCGAGACTCCTCGTCATGTCCGTGATCATATCCGGGACTCCGAACTACCTTTGGTACATCAAAACACAAAAAACTCATAATACCGACCGTCACCAAACTTTAAGCGTGCGGACCCTACGGGTTCGAGAACTATGTAGACATGACCAAGACACGTCTCCGTTCAATAACCAATAGCGGAACCTGGATGCTCATATTGGCTCCAACATATTCTACGAAGATCTTTATCGGTCAAACCGCATAACAACATACGTTGTTCCCTTTGTCATCGGTATGTTACTTGCCCGAGTTTCGATCGTCGGTATCTCAATACCTAGTTCAATCTCGTTACCGGCAAGTCTCTTTACTCGTTCCGTAATGTATCATCCCGCAACAAACTCATTAGTCACATTGCTTGCAAGGCTTATAAGGATGTTCATTACCAAGAGGGCCCAGAGATACCTCTCTGACAATCGGAGTGACAAATCCTAATCTCGAAATACGCCAACTCAACAAGTACCTTCAGAGACACATGTAGAGCACCTTTATAATCACCCAGTTATGTTGTGACGTTTGGTAGCACACAAAGTGTTCCTCCGGTAATCGGGAGTTGCATAATCTCATAGTCATAGGAACATGTATAAGTCATGAAGAAAGCAATAGCAATATACTAAACGATCAAGTGCTAAGCTAACGGAATTGTAACATCCCAAATTTTCAATTTGGAATGTTATACATAGGTCATTCATGCATATCATACTTCTATTGCATTCCGTTTCACAATCCTCGAAATTCTAAGCAACTCAAGGACCCTCGGAGAGAGTTGGGGATTTCACGATTTTCATATTTGTATTCTATCAAATATTGAAATAAGGATCATTTTGGTTTTAATAAATTTTCTCTCCGAAAATATTTCATACCAAAATATATGAGAGGAGATTTCTCCAAAATAAATGAAATATTGGAGGAAAAATATTAAAATCAAATAAAGATTTTATTTGGTTTTATTGCAGTTTTATTTGAATTAGGAAAAATACGTGTTTTTCAAAATTTCATTTTAGGCCCAAACAAAAGTTCACCTTGTCCGGCATATTTTTAGAGGACGGGGAAAATTTATTTCATGATTTTTGGAGTCTGTTTAGTATTTTTTTTCTTTTTTATCTTCTCCTCAGAATTTATTTTAAAAAAAGGTAACCGACCTACGGGCCGTATCTGGCCCAGACTCCTCAGCCCCCCTTATAAGCCGCGCCAGCCGCCAGTCCCGAGCCCTGCAGCCCACCCCAACCCCAACCCAGCCGCCGCCCACGCCCGAACCCAAGCCCCTCTGCCTCGGTTCCCGCGCCAGCCGCCGCCGCCGCTCAAGCCGCCGCCGCCGACTTCGCCAAAGTTAGCCGCCGCCGCCGTGTTTTTTCGGTTTATTTCGGTAAACCCTAGATCTAGATCCATTTTTTCCAGTTTATTTTATTAGATCGGGTTTTCCGCCGGTTTATTTATTTTGCGGACGTTCATCCGTTCGTTCATTTTAACGAACGCCGTTCACCCGTTAGTCACAGACAGCGAACGTTCGTTCGTTAGCCTGTTTGTCCGTTTTTCTTTTTCTAGGGTTTTTCACGATTATTTTCGATCGCGATCTCTGATCCGATTTTCGTTTTAGTTTATCTTTTCGCTCGTTTATTGGAATCAGGCGATTCAAGTGCCTGGATCTTCATCTCGAAACCTTCTTTCGTTTAACCAACTTAAACAAGATTTTGGTACTGTAAAATTTGACTTTAGTCCAGATTAGTAATCAGATCTTGTTTCTTTCGCCGTTTGAGTTTCGTTGCTCCGTTTGATTTGATTCTTTTTGCAAACCGGAGTTCTTAAGTTGAACTTTCTGGTTAGATCTTCTTATTTGAGTTTTACCCATGCATCTTTGCTTGATTGCTTATGTATGCTATTGTTTGTTTGCGATAGAACACCCGGAGTGCGAAGCGTGCTACTACGAGTCTCTAGGTTTTGCGGATCATCAGCAAGGCAAGTAACACTTTGATCATACCCCTTTATCACCCAGTTTTTATGCATTAGTTTCAACCCCTCACACATTGCATGAGTAGGATCTCTTAACATGTGGGTTTGGGAAGTAGATGATGAGGTAGAACCTATTACCTGTTTTATTATCAAACCCCTGGGAGTTACTTCTACGTTATGCTTATACTGCTATGCTATGCTCGTAGACGTGGATTGGGTTTGAGTGTATCCATGACAGATGTGAGATTGTTAATTAATGGTTCAACTTAAGGTGGAAACTTTAATGCACATCTGGGAGCATTGCTTGATTTGGGCACCTGGGGATATACCAGTGTTGTCCTAGGAGATCCCGGGGATATACCATGTGATCCTCCTACTGTCTGCACCCAGGCTCAAAGGGATCATAAGATTATTCATGCTAGAAATTTCCGGGTGCAGCCACAAGACATTATGGGCTCTGGCATAGTTGAGTATGTTGTGTGACCTCTTTCAGCGGTGGGCTAGCAGATGTAGAGGGAAAGTAGGTGTAACTGTCCACCCAGAGTAAAGAGTTAATGCTTCTAAAAGACCGTGTCTCGGTCATCCATTTCTCAAACACCCTGCAGTGCGAGAAATACAACGGAGGAGATCAAGTCTTGTGGGGAAAAGTGCACAAACCTCTGCAAAGTGTATAAACTAATCATGGTTAGCCGTGTCCTCGGTTATGGACATCTTGAGTATCTAGTACTTGGATTATCCTACTGTATCTCATCACTCTAATTTAATCTGTTGGGATGATAATTACTTTTAATTGGGATTGAGATGGGGGTACCACTCTCAATGTTTCAACTACCATGATAGTTAAATAAAATATATTCCTTTGTTGTAGTTAAAAATTGGCTTTTCACAAAAACCATATAACCATAGAGCCTCCACCAGCCATAATGCATGTAGTGATAGCATTTATCTATTCATTACTCTAGTGTGTTACATTGCCAACATATTCCATGTGCTGACCCGTTTTCGGGCTGCAACGTATTATGTTGCAGACTTTTCAGACGAAGAGTAAAGGTGCTATAGGTCGTTGTCATGCACTCAGCTATGCCGTTGGAGTTGATGGACTCACTTTACCTTCCAAGTCTTCCGCTGTTATCGTATTAGATGGCCTTAAGCCATATTTACTGTAATAAGTTCTCTCTTGAGACATTCGATGTAATAAGTGTGTGATTGCCACTCTATTATAAATCCTTCGCGTACTGTGTGTGTCAGCATTACCGATCCAGGGATGGTACTGAAGCACAGAGACTTGACCATTTGAGGTCGGGTCGCTACAAGATGGTATCAGAGCACACACTGAATGTAGGACACGGCCACTAAGAAAAACCATAGGTCACTCTACTCATTTTTGACTCTTTAGGATGGCGGACATGAGGAACAAGTTTGCACAACCGGATGAAGACACACCCTTTGGACGACACTTGAAGGAAGTCACTAGATACCTGAACATTGGAATACCAAGCTTCACCAGGACCTACAACGCCACTTTACCAGAAGAGGAGCGCTGGATGATTCAAGTTCAAGTTCCAGGAAGGACGTTCACGCCAGTCACTAAACCCATAGAGTTTTCCTTTGATGCAGCCACCTGGATTCTAGGCAAGAGCATGGCAGCCCACATTGCTATGGGACGTATTGGAGAAGTCTACAAAAAGGAGTTGAAGGGCACCATATACCAGATATGTGGACGCCGAGACGAGCAATGGGAGATGATCAGCACCAGGAGGGATAGATCCATTGCAGCATTCATCCAGGAGTTAAACGAACACATTCGTCGCCAGGAGAACCAAATGTGCGCAAGCATGATAGATTTGAAGAAGGCAATGACCAGGATCGCCGAGCTAGAAGAGGAACTCAAGGCTGCATGCGACGATTATGAGGAGGAAATCATCGTACTAGTGGAGAAGAATGACGACCTAACAAGGAAGCTAGGAGTTTTTATGGGAGACCCCTCGCCAGGAGGAGAAGACGACGAACCTAAGGAGATTCGTTCTGAAGACTACATCATCATAGACGACACCGACTCCGACCCCGATGATAGTGATGATGATTATGAAGACGAAGCTGGAGCGGACATCATGGAGTCTTCCACCGAGCAATATTTCTAGATGACCACCATATGACTAGTAGTTTCCCCCATGTATATAGTAGTAGTCCGAGCACTTTTAACGATAGTTCTAGACCGTCTGTATGCCATTGCTTGATTGATTGAGTGAAATGATATGATTGTGTTTGTCTCATGTGCATATGGGTAGTGCTTTCTCACTAGACCTCATTCTATTCTAATCTCTTCCCTCTAAACCCATGAGATGCCTCCGAGACGAGACCCCGGTTTTGCTTTCCCACCGGAGCTCACTCAGTTG
The DNA here is from genome assembly GCF_056163025.1 of Triticum urartu. Taxonomy (NCBI): domain Eukaryota; kingdom Viridiplantae; phylum Streptophyta; class Magnoliopsida; order Poales; family Poaceae; genus Triticum; species Triticum urartu. The sequence goes on along the minus strand of NC_141876.1, from coordinate 364,913,102 downwards.
ATCCAGCAGCAGAATGCCTTAATGCAGTTGTTAGTTCAGAACCAAGGCAACAACAACAACAACAACAAGAACAACCCTCTACCACCACCTCAAGTTGACAAATTAGCTCGCTTTCTGAGGTTGCAGCCGCCGGTGTTTTCCAGTAGCACCGAGCCCATATTTGCGGATGATTGGTTGCGCAGGACAGGAAGGGAGTTGACCACCGCAGGTTGCACAGATGCGGAGAAGGTGCGTTTTGCCGCACACCAATTGGATGGACCAGCAGCCGCATGGTGGGAAAATTACACAGCCACTTTTCCTATAGCCAATGTCACTTGGGAGCAGTTTCAGCAAGCATTCTGCACAGCCCACGTATCCACTGGAGCTATGAGCATGAAGAAGCGTGAGTTTCGCAACTTGCGCCAGGGGAATCGTACTGTGGCTCAGTACGTAGATGAGTTTAGTAAGCTATCTCGTTATGCCCCTGATGATGTGGCCACCGATGCCGTGAAACAGGAGACGTTTATGGAAGGGCTAAACGATGAGATGAGCATGCAGTTGATGGTGGCAACATTCAACAACTACTAGGAGTTGGTAGACAAGGCTCTTATGATTGAAGGGAAGCAGCAGGAGATTGAGAATCGCAAGAGGAAGTATGGACAGGGGAAGTACAATTCTGGAGCTCAACAGAAGCCCCGTCTCACCCCGAACTCGGGAGGACTTGTCCATAACCATGGAGGCCACACTCACAATGGAGGAAGTTTGCATAATCATTATGGCCCAAGGAATGGGAATGGGAACAGAGCAAGTAGCAATCAGAACTGCTCTAACCCAGCCACACCCGCCAAGAAGGATCAAAGTCACATTACCCGTTTCAAGTGCGGGAAGAATGGGCACTACGCCAACAATTGTCCGGAATTGAAGAACGGCAATGGCAATGGAAGTGCTAGGAAGAAGCCCAACCCTTTCAATAGAGGACAAGTGAACCACGTGAACGTGGAGGAAGTTGAGGGGCAGCCAGATGCAGTTATCGGTAAGTTTTTGGTTAAGTCTTTTACTGCAATCGTTCTTTTCGATACTGGTGCATCGCACTCATACATATCAAGGGGATTCGTGGATAAGTATAAGTTGCCCACTAAGGTACTTAGGACACCCTTGTTAGTAAGTTCGCTAGGAGCCGAGTATATGGCAAGTCAAGGATGTTTTTAGATGCCATTGACCATTGGAAGACATGTTTTCCCCTCAGACCTGATAATTTTGGAGTCACAAGGATTGGATGTGATACTAGGAATGGATTGGCTATCGATGTATGGGGGAAACATCGATTGCGTGAGTAAGTCGATTTTACTCACCACCCCGGAGGGAAAAAGGATCAAGTATGTATCCAGGCATTCGCCAAGGGGAACCCAAGTACATTCTCTCACGGGAGTTGTTCAGGAGGAAGTGCCAGTAGTGAAGGATTACCCGGATGTATTCCCGGAGGAGTTACCAGGCATGCCGCCAGATCAAGACATAGAGTTTTTGATAGAGCTCTTGCCAGGCACCGGGCCAATATTTAAGAGACCATACCGGATACCCGCAAATGATCTAGAGGAGATCAAGAAACAGATTAAGGAGTTATTGGAGAAAGGTTACATTCGACGGAGCTCATCACCATGGGGAGCCCCGGTGCTATTGGTTGAGAAGAAGGATAAGTCCCTAAGAATGGTTGTTGATTATCGGGCATTGAATGAAGTAACGATCAAGAATAAGTACCCACTGCCGATGATCAATGATTTGTTTGACCAGCTGCAAGGAGCAAGGGTGTTTTCGAAGATCGACCTGCGATCAGGTTACCACCAGCTGAAGATTAGGGAAAAGGATATACCCAAAACAGCATTCACCACAAGGTATGGGCTATATGAGTATACGGTTATGTCATTTTGGATTGACTAACGCCCCCGCCAATTTCATGAGTATGTTGAATAAGGTGTTCATGGAGTTTTTGGATAAGTTTGTTGTGGTTTTCATTGATGATATCTTGGTATACTCGAAGGATGAAGAGGAACACAAGGAGCATTTGCGTTTAGTTCTCGTGAAGCTCAAGGAACATCAGTTATATGCCAAGTTCAGCAAGTGCGAGTTTTGGTTGAAGGAAGTTGGACTTCTTGGACATGTTATATCAGGAGAAGGTATAGCAGTGGATCTCACCAAGGTTCAGTCAGTCACTGATTGGTTGGCACCCACCTCAGTTGGAGAGATCCACAGTTTTCTTAGACTCGCAGGATACTATCGAAGATTTATTGAAAATTTCTCCAAGATTGCGAAGCCTATGACGACGTTGTTGAAGAAGGACACCAAGTTCCATTGGACTAAAGAATGTGAAGCAAGTTTCCAGGAGTTGAAGAAACGTTTGACTACAACCCCAGTGCTGATTCTGCCGGATATACGCAAGGAATTCCAAGTGTATTGCAACGCCTCTCGCTTAGGACTTGGAGGAGTACTTATGCAAGACGAAAGAGTTGTTTCGTATGCCTCACGACAACTTAAACCGCATGAATTGAACTATGCCACGCATGATTTGGAGTTAGCAGACGTAGTGCATGCCTTAAAGACCTGGAGACACTTTCTTATTGGAAATCGTTGTGATGTGTACACAGATCACAAGAGCTTGAAGTACATTTTTACTCAGAAGGAGTTGAACCTCATGCAAAGGAGATGGTTGGAGCTTATAAAGGATTATGATATGAAGTTGCATTATCATCCAGGCAAGGCCAATGTCGTAGCAGACGCTTTGAGCCAGAAGAGTTATGTCAATACCCTCGTAAGTGGAGGAATGCCAAAAGAGTTAGCAGAGGATCTCAGGGAACTTCATTTGGAGATACTTCCTAAAGGTTTTGTTACAAACATGGAAGTTCATTCTACATTGTTGGGAAAGATTCGAGAAGCTCAGAAGGATGACAAGGAGATTGCCGAGATAAAGGAGAAGATGAGCGAAGGAAAAGCCAAAGGTTTTCGTGAGGATGAGCACGACACCCTATGGTTTGAGGACCGGATATATGTGCCCAATAATGCAGAGATCAGGAAGTTAATATTACAGGAAGCTCACGACTCACCATACTCGATACACCCCAGAAACACCAAGATGTATTTGGATTTAAAGGAGCATTTCTGGTGGACGGGTATGAAGAAGGATATTGCCGAGTATGTAGCCATATGTGATGTATGTCAGAGAGTGAAGGCAGAACATCAGAAGCCAGCAGGATTACAGCAGCCTATGCCAATACCCGAATGGAAGTGGGATAATCTTGGCATGAATTTTATCACCGGATTGCCCAGGACCCGATCGGGATATGATTCTATCTGGGTAGTAGTGGATCGCTTGACCAAAGTAGCTCACTTTATCCAAGTGAAAACCACCTATACCAGTGCAAAGTTGGCCAAGATATACATGACCAGGATCGTATGTCTGCACGGAGTTCCGAGGACCGTCGTATCAGATAGAGGAACACAGTTTACTTCAAAGTTTTGGCACCAGCTGCACCAGACCTTTGGAACCAGGCTGGAGTTTAGTACAACTTTTCACCCGCAGACAGATGGACAGACAGAGAGAGTCAATCAGATTCTAGAGGACATGTTGAGAGCTTGTGCGCTAGATTATGGATCTAGTTGGGATGATAATTTGCCTTACGCAGAATTCTCGTACGACAATAGCTACGAGGCCAGTTTGAGATAGCACCGTTCGAGCCCTGTATGGAAGAAGGTGCAGAACACCGTTGATGTGGGATGAAGTTGGAGACCGCTAGTTGTTTGGACCGGATTTGATTAAGGTGTCCGAAGAGAAAGTAAAACTGATTCGAGATAGACTGAAGGTAGCTCAGTCTAGACAAAAGAGTTATGCAGACTCAAAACGCAAGGAGGTAGTCTATGAAATCGGAGACAAGGCATATTTGAGAGTGTCACCACTTCGAGGAGTTAAGCGTTTTGGAGTTAAGGGAAAGTTATCCCCGAGATTTGTGGGACCGTATCATGTTTTGGAACGTATGGGAGAGGTTGCGTACAAGTTGGAATTACCCAAAGGACTGTCGGGAGTTCATGATGTGTTTGACGTATCTCAGTTGAAGAAGTGTCATGCAGAGATGGCCGATATTCCTCTGAGAGATACAGTGCCCCTAGAAGCAATTCAGCTGGATAGTGACTTGACATATGAGGAGAAACCTATCAAGAATCTCGAGTTTGCTAGCCGGGTTACTCGCATCAAGGTTATCAAGTTTTGCAAAGTTCAGTGGAGCCACCATATGGAGGATGAAGCCACCTGGGAATGAGAGGATGATCTACGCAAAGACCACACACACCTATTTTCTAGACAACCCGAATCTCGAGGGCGAGATTCAACTTTAGGGGGGTAGGTTTGTAACATCCCAAATTTTCAATTTGGAATGTTATACATAGGTCATTCATGCATATCATACTTTTATTGCATTCCGTTTCGCAATCCTCAAAATTCTCAGCAACTCAAGGACCCTCGGAGAGAGTTGGGGATTTCACGATTTTCATATTTAAATTCTATCAAATATTGAAATAAGGATCATTTTGGTTTTAATAAATTTTCTCTCCGAAAATATTTCATACCAAAATATATGAGAGGAGATAATATGATTTCTCCAAAATAAATTAAATATTGGAGGAAAAATATTAAAATCAAATAAAAGATTTTATTTGGTTTTATTGCAATTTTATTCGAATTAGGAAAAATATGCGTTTTCCAGAATTGGATTTTCGGCCCAAATAAATGTTCACCTTGTCCGGCATGTTTTTAGAGGATGGGGAAAATTTATTTCGGGATTTTCGGAGTCCGTTTAGTATTCTTTTTTTTGCTCGTCGGAATTTATTAAAAAAAAGGTAACCGACCTACGGGCCGTATCCGGCCCGGACTCCTCAGCCCCCCCTTATAAGCCGCGCCAGCCGCCAGCCCCGAGCCCCGAAGCCCACCCCGACCCCAGCCCAGCCGCCGCCCGCGCCCGAACCCTAGCCCCGCCGCCTCGGTTCCCGCGCCAGCCGCCACCGCCGTGCCGCCATCTCGTCGCGCCGCCGCCGACTTCGCCGGAGTTATCCGCCGCCGCCATGTTTTTTCGGTTTATTTCGTTAAACCCTAGATCTAGATCCGTTTTTTATTTTTTTGGTTTATTTTATTAGATCGGTTTTTCCGTTGGTTTATTTATTTTGCGGATGTTCGTCCGTTCGTTTGTTTTAACGAATGCCAATCACCTGTTAGTCACAGACAGCAAACGTTCGTTCGTTAGCCCGTTCGTCCATTTTTATTTTTCCAGGGTTTTTCCCGATTATTTTCGATCGCGATCTCTGATCCGATTTTCGTTTTAGTTTATCCTTTCGCTCGTTTATCGGAATCAGGCGATTCAAGCGTCTGGATCTTCGTCACAAAACCCTCTTTCCGTTTAACCAACTTAAACAAGATTTTGGTACTGTAAAATTTGACTTTAGTCCAAATTAGTAATCGGATCTTGTTTCTTTTGCCGTTTGAGTTTCGTTGCTCCGTTTGATTTGATTATTTTTGTAAACCGGAGTTCTTAAGTTGAACTTTTTTGGTTAGATCTTATTATTTGAGTTTTACCCGTGCATCTTTGCTTGATTGTTATGTATGCTATTGTTTGTTTGCGATAGAACACCCGGAGTGCGAAGCGTGCTACTACGAGTCTCTAGGTTTTGTGGATCATCAGCAAGGCAAGTAACACTTTGATCATACCCCTTTATCACCCAGTTTTTATGCATTAATTTCAACCCCTCACACATTGCATGAGTAGGATCTCTTAACATGTGGGTTTGGTAAGTAGATGATGAGGTAGAACCTATTACCTGTTTTATTATCAAACCCCTGGGAGTTACTTCTATGTTATGCTTATACTGCTATGCTATGCTCGTAGACGTGGATTGGGTCTGAGTGTATCCATGACAGATGTGAGATTGTTAATTAATGGTTCAACTTAAGGTGGCAACTTTAATACACATCTGGGTGGATTGCTTGATTTGGGCACCTGGGGATATACCAGTGTTGTCCTAGGAGATCCCGAGGATATACCGTGTGATCCTCCTACGGTCCGCCACCCAGGCTCAAAGGGATCATAAGATTATTCATGCTAGAAACTTCCGTGTGCAACCACAAGACATTATGGGCTCTGGCATAGTTGAGTATGTTGTGTGACCTCTTTTAGTGGTGGGCTAGCAGATGTAGAGGGAAAGTAGGTGTAACTGTCCACCCAGAGTAAAGAGTTAATGCTTCTGAAAGACCGTGTCTCGGTCATCCGTTTCTCAAACACCCTGCAGTGCGAGAAATACAACGGAGGAGATCGAGTCTTGTGGGGAAAAGTACACAAACCTCTGCAGAGTGTATAAACTAATTATGGTTAGCCGTGTCCCCGGTTATGGACATCTTGAGTATCTAGTACTTGGATTATCCTACTGTATCTCATCACTCTAATTTAATCTGTTGGGATGATAATTACTTTTAATTGGGATTGAGATGGGGGTACCACTCTCAATGTTTCAACTACCATGATAGTTAAATAAAATATATTCCTTTGTTGCAGGGAAAAATTGGTTTTTCGCAAAAAAACCATATAACCATAGAGCCTCCACCAGCCATATATGCATGTAGTGATAGCATTTATCTATTCATTGCTCTACTGTGTTACATTGCCAGCATATTCCATGTGCTGACCCATTTTCGGGCTGCAACATATTATGTTGCAGACTTTTCAGACGAAGAGTAAAGGTGCGATAGGTCGTTGTGATGCACTCAGCTATGCCGTTGGAGTTGATGGACTCACTTTACCTTCCAAGTCTTCCGCTGTTATCGTATTAGATGGCCTTACGCCATATTTACTGTAATAAGTTCTCTCTTGAGACATTCGATGTAATAAGTGTGTGATTGCCACTATGTTATAAATCCTTCGTGTACTGTGTGTGTCAGCATTACCGATCCAGGGATGACATTGAAGCACAGAGACTTGACCGTTTGAGGTCGGGTCGCTACAGGAATGGGTCAAGTCAATCACATCATTCTCCTAATGATGTGATCCCGTTAATCAAATGACAACTCATGTCCATGGCTAGGAAACTCAACCATCTTCAATTAACGAGCTAGTCAAGTAGAGGCATACTAGCGACACTATGTTTGTCTATGTATTCACACATGTATTATGTTTCCGGTTAATACAATTCTAGCATGAATAATAAACATTTATCATGATATGAGGAAATAAATAATAACTTTATTATTGCCTCTAAGGCATATTTCCTTCAAATCACTCTAGCTAGTTATCCGGACATAGCACTCCACGCCGAGAATAAAACTGCATCCTTGGCCCTCGAGGCATTATCTGAAGCCCTCACAGCCGAAGAATTAGCCGCGCTGCGCTCTACGGTGGACAGGGATGATGTAGTCCTAGAAAAATGACCCAAATCCACCTCCTTCAAACCAGCAGAAGAAATAGTCAAATTCCATGTCCATCCAACGGACCCCAAGAAGACATCATCCATCGGAGCATAATTAGACCCAACGGTTGACGCCGCGCTACGAGAGTTCCTGCACGAGAATTGGGATATATTCACCTGGCACCCTTCTGATACGCCAGGAATCCCATGCGAGTTGGCAGAACACAGCCTTAATATATTAAAGGGATATAGAACGGTCAAGCAAACACTGCAGCGCTTTTCCGAACCCAAACGTCAAGCTATGGGGGAGGAGCTAGCTAAGCTAATTGAGGCCGGATTCATCAGAGAAATAAAACATCCGGACTGGCTGGCAAACCTGGTGATGGTACCAAAGAAGGACAAATCCTGGCGGTTGTGCGTCGATTTTAAAGACCTCAATAAGGCTTGCCCTAAGGATCCCTTCCCCTCCCCCGCATTGATCAAATCATTGAAGCTACCGCAGGACAAGACTCACTGTGTTTCCTGGATGCATATTCCGGATACCATCAAATCAAAATGAAGGAGTCCAATCAAGCTGCAACAGCATTCATTACCCCATATGGGCCATTCTGCTGCAACACCATGCCCTTCGGGCTCAAGAACGCCGGCACCACATACCAACGCATGATTCAAACATACCTGGAGAAATAGATCAGCAAGACAGTTGAAGCTTATGTGGACGACGTCATCATCAAAACTAGGCACGTAGAAACACTAATAGACAATTTATGTCTCCCATTCGACAACCTCCCCGTGTATGACATTAAGCTCAATCCGGAAAAGTGCGCTTTCCGCGTCCCGGCCGGAAATCTGCTGGGCTACATCGTTTCCAATAGAGGAATTGAACCAAATCCAGCCAAAATCTGAGCTTTGTCGCAATTGGCTACTCCAACAGACCTTAAACAAGTTCAAAAACTCGCAGGTAGCGTGGCAGCTCTAAGCCGCTTCTTATCCAGATTGGGAGAAAAGGCACTGCCACTCTATCGCCTTTTACGGCGAACCGATCACTTCGAGTGGACGGACGTGGCAACAGCCGGGCTGGAGGAAATAAAAACCCGTCTTGCGAGCAATCTAATCCTGGCCGCACCAAACACCGGCAAACCGATGTTATTATACATATCGGCAACACATCAGGTGGTGAGTGCCGTACTCGTCGTTGAACAAGAATAGGACGGACATAAATTCCTGCTTCAGAAGCTAGTATACTACATATCCACTGTCCTTACACCATGCAAATCCCGGTACCCCCATTATCAAAAGATAGCATACGAGGTCTTCATGGCATCCCAAAAGCTCTGTCACTACTTCCAGGAGTGTTTGATTACGGTGGCTTCCGAAGTACCACTCAATGACATTATAAATAACCGCGATGCCACGGGCCGGACTGCCAAATGGGCCATTGATCTCCTCCCATTTGACATTACATATAAACCACATTGAGCTATTAAATCCCAAGTATTGGCTGACTTCGTCGCCGAATGGACAGATGCCGAACTCCCTAAAGAGTACGGCACATATTCCAATTGAGTTATGTATTTCGATGGCTCCAAAATGCCGGCAGGGCTAGGAGCGGGCATCGTTTTAACGTCCCCTACTAGATACGTCGTTCAATACGTACTCCAAATAGTATACACAGACTCCAATAACGCAGCCAAATACGAGGCCTTATTGCATGGTCTCCGGATGGCTGTCTCCATGGGAATACAATGCCTAGAAGTGCGCAGGGACTCAAACGTTGCAATATCTCAAATAAATGGAGACTTCGACGCCAAAGATCCGAAGATGGCAGCTTATCATAACGCAGTCATACAAATGTTGGCCCGGTTCGAGGGGCTCGAGTTCCATCATGTGGCTCGAGAAGGTAATCAAGCGGCGGACGTTCTTGCTCGTATCGGTGCTAAGAGCGACCCCGTCCCACCTAATATCTTTCTAGAAAGGCTTTTTAAGCCATCCGTGGTGTCGCAGGGGGAGAACGAAAACACTAGTCCGGATCCAAACATAACCCCAGATCCTGGAAACACCGACGTCATCGGAGGCTCAGCCACCGAAATAACATCGTCGGTGCATCTCATCATGGCTGTCATTGCCCCATGGAACAAACCCTTCCTGGCCTACCTTAGCAGGAAGGAGCTTCTTGAGGACCAGAATGAGGCCCGCTGCATTGTCCGGCGTTCGAAGGCCTACAAGGTTCATGAGGGAGAGCTCTATAAGAAAAGCGCTACCGGAGTTCTTGAACGATGTATTTCCGAGGAAGAGGGGCGGCAGCTCTTGGCTGAAATTCATGCCGGAATCGGTGGTCACCACGCCGCAGCTCGGGCCCTTGTTAGCAAGGCCTTCCATAAAGGGTTTTATTGGCCGACGGACCGAGCAGATGCACAGGAACTCGTCCAACATTGCATCGGATGCCAACTCTTTGCCAACCAAAGCCATATGCCCCCCACTTCCTTACAAACAACCCCCATTACTTGGCCTTTTGTGGTCTGGGGACTCGATATGGTCGGACCCCTTAAAGGAGGAAGCCATAAGAGAAAGTATCTGCTGGTCATGGTGGATAAATTCACTAAATGGATAGAGGCCAAACCAGTCAAAATGGCCGAAGCGGGGCCAGTAATAGATTTCATATCCGGCGTGGTACACCGTTATGGTGTCCCGCACAGCATAATCACCGATAATGGCTCTAATTTCACAGCCGATGAAGTGAAAACCTGGTGTACTAATCTAGGCATTACGCTCGATTATGCCTTTATCTATCACCCGCAGACAAACGGTCAAGTCGAACAGGCTAATGGTCTTATTATGAGCGGCATCAAACCTAGACTAGTGCGGTCTTTGAAAGAATCAGACAAGCACTGGGTGGAGGAACTTGACTTCGTACTCTGGGGGCTGCGGACCATGCCCAATGACACTATTGGATATACACCTTTCTTCATGGTGTACGGTGCAGAAGCAGTGTTACCCTGCGATATTATTCATGACTCACCTCGAGTGCGCATGTACGAAGAGAGAGAAGCCGATCTTGATCGGCAGGACAGCCTAGATGCCTTGGAGGAGGAGCGCGACGTCGCAAAAGCCCGTTCCGGATTTTATCAACGGCAGGCTCACAGGTATCAAAGCAGAGAAGTGCGGGCCAAGACTTATAACGTTGGTGAACTCGTTCTACGCCTGCCGGAGAAGAAAAAGGACAAACTCAAGCCCAAGTGGGAGGGTCCCTTCATCATTGACGAAGTTCTCACCGGAGGAGCATACCGCCTACGTGACGCGTCAGACAATCACCTGAGCTAAACCCCTGGAATGCGGCCAGACTACGACGATTTTATGCCTAGAGCCGAACTCTGTGTTCGTCTCCTCCCTCCTGTTATTAACGTCATTTTTTCTCTCCTTTTGTTTTTATCGTTTTTATCACTTTGCTCTTTAGCCTTACGGCTTCAGTACGGCTAGACCATCCTTATGTGATACGTGCATCTCTACATATGTACGTTCATTATACCTAGGGGCTTCTCGTACAGAAGCTTGCTATTATTCTTCGAGCATCATGCTCACCACATATGAGTTTTTCCATATGTACCTTTTCTTCGCCACTATATGCATCGATATGACTTAAGTTTTGGCCAAGCTGGGTTGCCCGGCTCCTGTGCTTATGCCCTACGTTCCCGTTAGTTTAGCTAGGGCATAAAGGGAGTACCTCTGCGATTGTTACTACCGGGTCATCCGGATGTGTACCTCAGACTGGGTGAAGCCGAAAGCTAGCGTTCTTAAGGGAATATTCGGTCGGCGAATTAAAGATGTTTCCACATTCACACCATTTTGAAACCCCAGAAGTTACTTACTCTGCAATTTTTTCAATCACAGTTTGGACATGCACATTAAACGCAGGCACACCCAGGGAAAGGAACCCTTAACGGAACTATTCTCTCTGGAAGATGTTTCTTACATAATGTAATATGACATAACTAGCCGGATACACATTGTATGTTCAAGAAACTAGGACCCCTACGCCTGGTTCCCATGCATACCCCGGTATATTCTACCGTAAGGGTATTCGGAAACACTCCGCACCTTTGGGTCCAGAGGTCGAAGCGAAAAGGTCGGCCATGACAATTGTTTTTATTATCCAGCTGGAAGGAAAATACATAGTCACTTAGGACTCAAAAACTTCCTCCTCTGTACCGTCCAACAGGCGGTCTAATTTACAATCCTGTTGGGAGTATCTAGCAGTCACCTCTACTTCGCCATATACTAAACTAACAGGAATTTCTTCCCATTTGACCCTAGCGGTCCGCCCCGGGCCATGTGATTCGGATCCAGCTTGGTATATCGTGTTTTTATCATGGCCCAGGCTTCTCGCGCACCCTCTCGGCATGCCGATATCTTCCACAGTCGGATACGCCTCCGCGCTCCCTTGAACAGCTCTACAAGCTTCTGCATACTCCCTGGAGGGGAGGCGGATGGCCATAAGGACTTGGATACACTCCGCATTGCCTACCGAGCTTGCTCGTGCAACTGCGACAGCCCTTGCAGAAGATCACTTGATGATCTGGACACCTCTCTTCAAGACGGCCCGTTAATATACCTGCAATCACAGCTATATTAGCTACTTTTACTTCCAAACTATTATAAGATAAATGTGGCCACATACTGAATATGCCGCCTCGCAGTTTTTTGTTCTCCTTCACGGAGTCAGTTAGCTGAGCTCGCACATCTTTCAGTTCTTCGCCCAGTTTAGTGTTTGAATCCTGGAGCTTCTTTTTCTCCTGAACGACTTTTGTTAACACATGCTCGCCCGCCGCTAGTAGTTTTTTGGCTCCATGTTCTTCGCTTCGAGCGGCGTCCAGCTGCTCTCGCAGTTGTTCTAACGATCCAATACAAATATAAGCAACCAGATTAGCATTATTAGTGTACAATTATGATTTCTCGATGGAGGGAAACATTACTGGGGGATGCCTTCTTCGATTTCTCCAGTTCGGCATTGGCAGCAGACAGCTGGCTCTGACACTTTTCTAGTTCCTGAGTTAACAGGGTGTTCTTCTCCATAAGCACCTGGTTGTACATTGATCCTTAAATCAGTTGTTTCAACTACTTTAAGTCTCGGGGGCTACTGGCATATGGTTATCATAGTCAGACAAAACAAACTTACCTACACATCTTTTAAATGATGTTTTGTGGCTTTGTTAAGCCCATCTCGAGCAGCTCAGATATATGCATCGGCCGAGCTAAAGGCATTAAATGACTCTTCTGAAAAGCCAGGGTCTTGTAAAACGGCCCTGCGGCGCCGATGATTCATGGTGCTCTCCACTTCCGAGTTGGTGACGGATACATCATCCGAGTCCTGGGCTGGAGTACAGTCCAACGTCACCCCCGCATCAGCCCCCGTCTTCACGGCAGGATTTGAATCCTGGCTGCGGGAAGTATGACCGGCCGGACCCCCCGATATAGTCCGACACACCTTTTTCCTGATACAGGGTAAACGGAAAGGTCATAGTTGGATGTGACTGCCAAGGTGCATACTTGCAAATTCATACCTCTTTGATGAAGGCTCGGCCGTATCTTTGTTTGCCTTTCTCTTAGATGGCTTGCCTGGTATGGGGGACGCTCTCTTCGGAGATGCTCCCGGGGCAGCATGGCACACCGAATGCTTCCCCTTCTAAGCACAGGACGGTGCGGTGGGTAAGGAGGAATGAGAAAACTCTTTTGGATAAGGTGTCTTCGGATTACATACACGTGAAGCAGGAAGGAGGCTGGGGTAATCGGCGATAATGGGTACATATGTACCGTCGTAGCTCATCTGATAGAATATTCCATCCTCAAGCTCCAAAAATATGTCCAGATCTTCCTCGTATCCGGGGTCAAGATCCCGGTTGCGATTCTTCGGCTGAGGGGCAGGGTCATGGATCCCCTCGACAGCCTTTTGCCATTCCTGTTATGAGAATGATAAGATGCCACCTGTCAAGAATGATCCAGGGACAAGAGTAAAATAGTGGAGCTGTACCTTACCCAGCTGGGAGGATTATACATGGAAAATTCGTCTCGATATTGGAGATGGGTGAACTCCCCTTCTCCCCTTTATACAACTCGGCCAGTATTTTGGCTAGGGCGGCAGGAGTCTTCGGGCACTTTCGGCCATAGCGTGAGGCGTTGTCTTCTCCGTTATAATGCCACATGGGCAGCCCTCTGTATTGGAGTGGCTGGACCCCCCGCGTTATCGAAAACTCCATCACCTCGACTATTGACAATCCGGACCGGGCAAGCGTCTTAATCTTGCCCAGCAGCAGGCTGATCTCTGCACTATCCTCTTCCTCGAGGCTTCGAGGACACCAGCTATGGCGTTTCTTCAGCGGAGCATTTGAAAACTCGGGGAGGCCCATGCGGACGGGGTCGGGTAGAGCGACGTCGTCAATGTAGAACCATTCGGAAGGCCACTCTTCGGGAGCTTTCTTCAGCATGCCAGACAGGTATCCGGTCCCGGTGATGCGCCACACTTCGGCTCCTCCCACTTCAAAAATTGACCCGCCTTGATTGCGAGGGACGAGGCAGAACAGTCTTCTCCACAAATCGAAATGGGCCTCGCAACCTAGGAATAGTTCGCATAAAGCGACATAACCCGTGATGTGCAGGACGGAGGCCAGGGTAAAATTATGCAGCTGGAGGCCGTAGTACTCCAGAAGCCCTCGGAGGAATGGGTGAATTGGAAATCCCATGCCCCTCAGCAGATAGGGGATGAAGCACACTTGTTCTCCCGCAAACGGATTGGGGAAATCCTCCGCCTGGGTTTTGCCGTTGAAGGAGGACAATCCTGCTCGAACAGGGACCAGATCTGCAGGAGGGAGAAATCCCTGTGTTTGTAGCTTCACCAATTGGCTGTGGGGCACGGAGCACCTCTCCCACTTGCCTATCTCTTGGTTGGAACGGGAAGAGGAGCTGGGAATGTTGGCCATGTTGGAATGGTTTTTCCTTGCAGTATCTGAGGATTTTCTCCGCGTGAAGCCGAAAGGATTTGAGATCCAATCTCTTTAAATAGACACTCTTTCTTGCAGGGCTAGGGTGTTATTTGCAAAAAATACCCTGACCATCCTCATTCACCCGACACGTGGAGGATGAAGTCATGAATGCACAGAAGCCGAGGGGTGCGGCATTGAATTGAGAGCCGAACACATTACTTGGAAGACGTCGGAGGAGGAACCTGCCTTGCAATGCCGAAGACAGTCTGCGCGCCGAACACCTCGTCATTGCAGCCTGGCTCGGGGGCTACTGAGGGACTCATGGACTAAGGGGTCCTCGGGCGTCCGGCCTGTTAGCCATGGGCCGGACTGATGGGCTGTGAAGATACAAAGATCGAAGACTGCACCCGCGTCCGGATGTGACTCTCCTTGGTGTGGAAGGCAAGCTTGGCGACCGAATATGTATATTCCTTTCTTTATAACCGACCTTGTGTAACCCTAGATCCTTTCGGTGTCTATATAAACCAGAGGACTTAGTCCGGATAAGGGAGATTCATTATCATAGCCATACAAGCTAGACCTCTAGGGTTTAGCCATCACGATCTCGAGGTAGACCAACTCTTGTAATACTCATATTCATCAATATTAGTCAAGCAGGATGTAGGGTATTACCTCCATAGAGAGGGCCCGAACCTGGATAAACATCGTGTCCCTTGTCTCCTGTTATAATCGACCTTAGACGCACAGTTAGGGACCCCCTACCCGAGATCCGCCAATTTTGACACCGACAACGATGGCGACGGACCCCCCTCTCTGGAGCCCCGAACGGACTCCAGATCAGCCCTCCCGAGAGAGTTTAGGGCTTGGCGGCGGCTCCGTATCGTAAAACACGATGAATCCTTCTCTCTGATTGTTTTCTCCCCAAACACGAATATATGGAGTTGGAGTTGAGGTTGGTGGAGCACAGGGGGCCCACGAGGCAGGGGCGCGCCTAGGTGGGTAGGCGCGGCCCCACCCTCGTGGACAGGGTGTGGGCCCCCTGGCCTTGATTCTTTCTCCAGTATTTTTTATATATTCCAAAAATAATCTCCGTTGATTTTCAGGTCATTCCAAGAACTTTTATTTCTGCACAAAAATAACACCATGGCAATTCTGCTGAAAACAACGTCAGTACGGGTTAGTTCCATTCAAATCATGCAAGTTAGAGTC
This sequence comes from Triticum urartu, assembly GCF_056163025.1. Classification (NCBI taxonomy): domain Eukaryota; kingdom Viridiplantae; phylum Streptophyta; class Magnoliopsida; order Poales; family Poaceae; genus Triticum; species Triticum urartu. The sequence continues at coordinate 364,897,509 of NC_141876.1, read as the reverse complement.
CAAAACAAGCGCAAAAGTGTTTGGAAAAGTAGATACGATGGAGACGTATCATTGGGTTCGACACTCTTATCGAAAGGACTACGATAGTTCCCCTATACTTGTGGGTCATCAACGATATTTCTGAAACTGATGAAATTATTGAAACTGAAAACTTTGAAACACCTGATAGAACTAGCTCTCCTAGATATGAACTTCCTGTTATACCTAAGGGTTATGTTATGGATGGAGAGGTAGCTAGTGACTTTCTTGCTTGTAAAGATAGAGTGGATCTTAAGAAACTGAGTTGATTACTTTGGTTGAATGTGATCCTTTCCATCGTTATGAATCTGAAACTATTGTGGCACACCTTACTAAATTGAATGATATAGCCACCCTATTTTCTCATGAGGAAAAAAATTCGCTATTACTATATTCTTAAGTTGTTTCCTTTCTCATTAAAGGGTGATGCTAAGATATGGTTTAATTCTCTTGCTTCTGGTTGTGTGCGTAGTCCCCGGGATATGATATATTACTTCTCTGAAAAATATTTTCTTGCTCATAAGAAACAAGCTGCTTTCCAGGAAATATTTAACTTTGTGCAAATTGAAGAAGATAGGCTCCCACAAGATTGGGGGAGGCTTCTCCAATTAATTAATGCTTTGCGTGATCATCCTCTCAAAAAAATGAAATACTTGATATCTTTTATAATGGACTAACCGATGCTTCTAGGGACCACCTAGATAGTTGTGCTGGTTGTGTTTTTAGGGAATGAACTATTGAACAAGCTGAAGTGCTATTGAATAATATAGTGAGTAATGATAATGATTGGACTCTTCCTGAACCACCTCTTAAGCCAACTCCGAAGAAATGAGGCATTCTATTTCTCAGTCCTCAAGATATGCAAGAGGCAAAGAAATCTACGAAAGAAAAAGTTATTAAAGCTGAAGATGTTAATAATCTACCACCTATTGAGGAAATACATGGTCTTAATACTCCGACACAGGTAGTAGAGGTAAATTCTCTCTATAGATTTGATGAGGGTGATATTCCTCATAATAAATCTGCTAGTAAATGCTTGGATGAATTTTATAACTTTATTGTTAAACAAGAAAACTTCAATTCTTATGTTGGTAGACAATTGAAACGAAATGCTTATATGCTTGACTACTTGGGTGACTATATGTGTAGAACTGTTAATGATCTCAAGGTTATTAGTAAACATGCTTCCATGGTAAAAAAATCAAGTAGAACAAGTTCTCAAGGCAAAAAATGATTTGCTTAACAAGATGAATAATAAGAACAATGATTATGATGTTAGAGTGATGACTAGAGGTGGTAAAATGGCTCAGGAACCTTTGTATCCTGAGGGCCATCCTAAGAGAATCAAGAAATATTCTCGGAGAATTAATACCGATGCACCTAGTCCTCCTAGTAATAATAGAAAATGAATGATGATAGGACTTTGCATGCTTCTAGTGAACCTGTTGTAGGCACACCAGAGAATCCAAATGATATTTCTATTTCTAATGCTGAGACACAATCTGGTGATGAACACGAACCTAGTGATAAGGTTAATGATGATGTTCATGTTGATGCTCAACCTAGTAATGATAATGATATGGAGATTGAACCTGTTGTTGATCTTGATAACCTACAACCTAAGAATAAAAGATACGATAAAAGAGATTTCATTGCTAGGAAACATGGTAAAGAAAGAGAGCCATGGAATCAGAAACTCATGCCCTTTCCTTCTAAACCATCCAGAAAAAGGATGATGAGGATTTTGAGTGCTTTTTTGAAATGCTTAGACCTATCTTTTTGCGTATGCGTTTGACTGATATTTTGAAAATGTCTCCTTATGCTAAGTATATGAAAGATATTGTTACTAGTAAAAGAAAGTTACCGAAAGCTGAAATTTCCAACATTCTTGCTAATTATACTTTTAAGGGTGGAATACCAAAGAAACTATGGGATCCAGGAATACCAACTATACCATGCTCCATTAAAAGAAACTATGTTAAAACTGCTTTATGTGATTTGGGAGCCGGTGTTAGTGTTATGCCTTTCTCTTTATATTGTAGACTTGATTTGAATAAGTTAGCACCAACTGAAATCTCTTTGCAAATGGCCGATAAATCAATTGCTATACCTATCGGTATTTGTGAGGATGTGCGTGTCGTAGTTGCAAATGTTACTATCTTAACGGACTTTGTTATTCATGATATACCCGAGGACGACAACATGTCGATCATCCTTGGTAGACCCTTTTTGAATACTGCAGGGGCTGTTATTGATTGCAACAAGGGCAATGCCACTTTTCATGTTAATGGTAATGAGCATACGGTACACTTTCTGAAGAAACAACCTGAAGTGAATAGTATCAATTCTATTTGAAAATTTTCAACAATTACTATTGGGGGTTTTGAATTCCCTCTTCCAACTGTCAAAAAGAAATATGATATTCTTATTGTTGGTGACATCCATATGCCCGTTGAGGTAACTTAGTGTTACACGAAGATTCTCTGGTTCCATGTCATTTAGAAAAAGTTTGTTAACAAGACTTGATCAACCTTGTTAATGGATTCCTTTTGATGGGCATGAGATGGATGAATTTAGTAAACACAACTCTCTGTACCCACTTTTCTGTTATTTAGAATAAATAAAGCAAAATTACTATTATTTTTCTATTTTCTGAATTATCCGTGCAATAAAAAATGACCAGAAAATAAAATTTCTCCAAATGCATTGAATATTTAGTATGATTTTTTCTAGAATACTTAAGAATTTTTGGCACTGAAAACACCTCAGGGAGGTGCACTAGTGGGCTACAAGCCCACAGGGCGCGCTCACCCCCTAGGCACGCCTACAGGGATTGTGGGTCCCATGTGGGTCCCTCTCACATATTCCAGGATCCATCCACTTCGTCTTCCTCCAGAAAAAATCCCATCATAGCTCAAACCCGTGTTCTTGCTCATTTTGCTGCCATTTTTGATCTCCTTGCTCGAAGCTCCATTCGCAAAACTATTTTTGGGGATTGTTCTTTGGTATGTGACTCCTCCAATGGTCCAATTAGTTTTTGTTCTAGTGCTTTATATATTGCAAATTTTTGCTGCTGTGGTGACCTTGTTCTTGAGCTTGCATGTCAAATTTATATGGTCCAAAGTAGTTTTGTTGCATGATATAGCCTCTAGAGACTTGTGGGAGAAGTTGCTATCAATCTTGTTGAGTTTTGTTCACTTTTATTTTGAGTCACTAAAATTTCAGAAATTTTTAGAGAAATAAAATGTTGAGGAAGGTGTTCCAAGGTGGTTCCTCTAAGAAGAAATCCCCAAGGCCGGCGATACATGAGCCGGATCTTGAACCACCAAGGGAGGCTTCAGTGCAACCTTGTGAATGGACGTCGGACCATTTCATGAGTCGTGCCGATTTCAAGGATGAATTCTATGTGTATGTGCATAACACCAAGCTGACAGACTTCGTGTCAGACAAGTGCCCTCAATACTACAACATTACCGATTCCTTTGTGAGGAGATTGAAGTATTCTGTCCAGTGCAATACACATTCTATTTTATTTGATCTATATGATAAATCATTCACCATGGCTTAGAAGATTTTAATGATGCATGAAAAATCCCACAATGGGGCAGTTATTCTGAGCCTCATAAATCTGATTGTTCTGAGTTCCTCGCTAGCATTTCTGCAGGAGAAACCAGAACCATAACACAAGCTACCATAGGGAGCATTCACTTTCCTGCTTTACACTACCTTGCTCTCTTTATAGGTAGATGCATCAACGGTAAATATGATCATAGCCACCTGTGCGCCCCTGATCTCATTGTTCTTAAGAGCGCAGTACTAAATGATAAACGATTTAATTTGGGGGCTATGATTGCACATCGGTTACATAATAATGCTAAAGATGGGGATTTATTTGGTGGAATTTATGCCACTCGTTTAGCTACATATCTTGGTGTTCCCATAAGAGAAAATGATCCCCAGTTACCACCTGCTTTTCTTGACTATGATGCTATGGAGCGTTACCAGTTTCTTGAGATAGGCAAGTTGCCCTTTCAGTATAGACTAATCTTTGACATGCATCGTGATGTCCATATTACGCTTCCCGGTTCTGCCTTCCTTGACTTTCAGGTAAAATGAAGATATTTTATAACCAGAGAGGTGGCAGCTGAGTACGAGAGAGCGAGGGAGACTGCCTGTCTCCATGAGGCAGCTCGCTAGGCGGTGGCAGCTGCAATCGAGTACAACCCCAACTACAACCCTGGATTTTACCCTGGCCAACCGTGGCCATAGACCAACTTAAGCCAAAAGCCTAAGCTTGGGGGAGTACGTATTTCTCACTGACATTACATTCATGTAAACACATTCATTCCAGTTGTCGATGTTCATACTTTTTCATTATATTATCCATGTTAGTTTATTTTTTCTTGCTTTTTTCTTGTGTGTTTGAAAAACTTTGAGAAAATCCAAAAAAATAGTTCTCGCTTCTTTTTAGTTTTTATTTCTAAGTTTATTTAATAGTAGTATTAAAAGAAAACCCAAAAAGATTTCTCGTTCTTCTTTTGATTGTTGGGAGATTTCCTGTGTACATAGTTTTTCTCGTTCTTGTTTTACTTTCTTTAGAAAAACAAAAACTCCAAAAATATTTCAGTGTGTTTCTTTGAAATTCTTTTCTTTTTCGTTGGGTTGTAAGGAGGAGACCACAATGAAAATGTCGAGTGGCTCTCATATGCTTTATTTTTGAGCTAACAAAGAGCCCATATTACCTTGTCTTCCCCTTTGAATAAATGTTTGCAGATTCCAGCTTAGTCCAATGCACGTGCAGTCTTATTATTATCCTCACCGTTTGGTCGTTCAAGTGAAAGGCAATAATGATGAAATGATGAAATGATTGAGATGGAGAAAAGATGGTACGAACTCGACCTATTTTGTTTTTGTAAATATGATTAGCTCACCGTTCTTGATTCGGCCCATTAGGAATGAAACATGTTTGCAATGACAATTAGAGATTATAGTTACTCGTTCCATGCTTAATTAGCTAGGAGTGGATAATGGTTTATCTTGTATACCAACATGCTTTTAAGATGATTATGATGTAGTATGATATTATGGTATCCTCCTTTGAATGATTCAAGTGGCTTGACTTGGCACATGTTCACGCATGTAGTTGAAACAAAAATAACATAACCTCCATGATATTTTCATGGTGATTTATATCCAACTCTTGCTTGCACTAAATGTTGGTTAATCTCAATGCATGTTTATGACCGTTCTGAAAGGACTATGATGTCTCCTAGAGGGGGAGGGGGGTGGGTGAATAGGTTTTTTTAAAACTTCTACGAATTTGGCTTTATCCTAATGCGGAAATAAACTAAACGGATAATTTTCAAGCACAAATCCTAAATATACAAGGCTCAACTAAGTGTACCAACAACTTAATGTAAATGAGGTGAGCACAACAAGGATACTAACAAGCACAAGTAAATTACACAAACTTACTTGAGCAATATCACAAGATATGTAAGTGTATGACACAAGTTAGCAATTCACACTAAACACAAGATATATCAATAGTAGCAAGTATGAATTGCGGGATATAAAGTGTAGGCCTAAATAATCTCTTCAAGGAAATAGCCAACACAATATAATGAGAACAACAATATATAGTGAATGCAAGGTCAAGAGACCAAAGTAAACCACAAGTAGTGGCTAGGGTTAGATATAACCAAAGACACGGAGATGAGGATATATCCCGATGTTCACTTCCTTGGAGGGAAGCTAGTCACCGTTAGAGAGGTGGATGTTACCACAAAGACACACCAACGCCACGAAGGCTCACCCTATTCTCCCTTTGAGACAACACCACGAAGGCGTTTCTCAACCACTAGTGGTAGACCTTGAGGCGGCCTCCAAACCTTCACAAACTTTCCGGGGGAAAATCACAAGTTGATTCCTCACTGTAGTACTCCTACCGCCTAGGAGTCTCCAACCTCCAAGTGTAACAAGATCAAGGGGGAAATGCTCAAGACTTGCTCAAATCACGAATTCCTTTGGTCACAAGAGGGAGAGGGAGTGGATCTATCACTTGATTGGGAAATCTCTCAAGAACTCTCATGAATCTCTCCGGGATCTAAGGTTTGGTGTAGGAGAAGTGAGAGGGAGCCTTTTTGTGTTCTAGGGTTCATATGAATGTATTGCTCAACCCTCTACAAGATTGGTAGAGGGCTACATATAGAAAGCCTAGAAAACTAGTCGTTTTGTGAGTAAGTGGCTGTGTTGGGCTAGACATCCGGGCAAGGGCCGGACATCCGTCGACTGAGAAATACACACACACGCATGTGAAAAACAGATGCCAGAGTACAGGGGCCGAACATCTGGCCCAAGTTACCGGACATCCGGAGGACACAACTAGCATTTCAACACGGTTCTGGACATTTATAGCCCGATTTTCGGGCCAAGTCCCGGATATCCAGCCAACACAAAAACTGCGTGCGCCCCAAAAGTAAAACATACATAACTTCCTCATCCGGACTCCGATTTTGATGATCTTGGGCTTGTTTTGAAGCTATGGAAAAGCTCCAGGTCCTCACATAGAGAAACATCCAAGATAAACCAAAATGGAGGGATCAAAGTATGGAAAGGTAATATTATATACTTTTGGGAATCTAGTTGGCTATGGATTTAATTGGTATGTAGGATAGGAGTGGAATTGTGTATAGAAGATGTTGACTTGAGCAAATCCATCATAAACCCCTTTGGTCCCCTCTTAATAGTTCGGGATCCCTATAACTCAAGAATCATAAAAGAGCTACACTACATAGCTATCGCGAATCCATTCTTGAGTGTATATGTTTCTTCGGTAGTCATCACTCCACAACACTAACGCCAAAGGAACTAATACCTTTGACTCGAGCCTTTCACTTGAGCTTGATGTTGATGTTTATTCTTGGCTCATGTTAAAGGCAAGACATTGGTGAAGTCTTCAAGTAGCTCTCCCATACACAATGTGGGAAGCTTTGCTTTGTATTCAACTTCACTTGTCCATCAGGTGACCATCCACAAGCTTCAAGCATGTAATCCTTTGGTATGGTTATCTTGAACTTGCCCTTGTCAACCATGATCATGAACACTTGATGTCATCATCTCATGGACACTTGGAAGCTTTCTCTCGATGCTAGCCCATGAGAACAACCTAACCCTCATAAACATAAACAACGCAAATCATGGGTTAGTACACAAAGTGCAATTGACAATTTCTTATCATACCACAAGATCCTATGTGATGCATAGTTTGCACTTGTGTGTTGACCATTTAGAGTTCGATTCTTTGTTCTTTATCTTGGTCAACCTTTTTCTTTACTCCATGCTTAATGCTAATGTCTTGAAGGACATAGTGAATTCTTCACTATGCTTCATTTTTTCAAGACATGATTACCCATATATCAATTATCATATGACCATATAGAGTTTATCCATGAATACCATATTGGTCATCATTTGTTCTTCTTCATGCTCCATCACAATCTCTTGAGGGGCACAACGAAATATTCACATGAATTACTTGCTTCAAGACATAATCATCCATGACTAAACATATGAGCCCACGATCCTATCTTCAAGCCATATGTAGAATTCTTATATTTAATCATTCTATCAAGGCTCACCCCATAAGCCTAAGCATGAAAACATCTAAGATCCTTCAATGAACTCCATATAGATTACATCTTGTTCTTCACATGGAATTCATCTTGATCATATTTGATTCAATCATTGAGCTCTATCTTGTACAACTATATGTATATGGCATTCATTCCGAATCCATTCAATCTCCTTCTTGCATCGCCCAAGGAACAAGCCTTCATATATAACTTGATGCCATTGTTTCTTCGTAGGAATTGTCATTCATTATCAAGTCTCAATGCATATATTTGTATTGATGGATTTCATTCTTCAATTCATCCAGTATTATTCATGCAATGCAAATGAAATTTCCTTCACATGTATATCTCAATACAAACATTAGTCCATAAGGATTGTCATTAATTACCAAAACCACACATGGGGACTACATGTACTTTCAATCTCCCCCATTTTGGTAATTGATGAAAATCTCAACAAGAGGGTTTATATAATGAATTTTAACACACGTATGTAATTTACCCAAGGATAAATTGTATACTTGGGATAGTTTTGATAGCATCAAGTATCACAAAGATACTTGAGTTTATCACACTCGGTGTATTAACATCGAAACACTACACAAGTATTTGATGTTAGTAGAACCAAAATATATAGAGCAAGCTCCCCCACAATATATGCATGTGTGAATGAACTTTGAATTTCCTTGCATATATTGGTTGACGTACACTTGGTGGAGTTTTCTCTATCTATCCATTCATGCGACAAACATATATAACCAGGGTAGATAATCATGAATGACAACAAGCACTTAAAATACTTATCTTAAACCATCTAAACTTCTCCCCCATTGGCAACAAATGCCAAGATGGGAACAATCTAGAAGCCAATATATTACGAGTTCCTCCTTAATGTGTGCATATTACAGTATGTGAGTGAAAACTAAACACACATATTCAATGATGAAAATTTGAGGAGCTCAGGGATCTATAGAATGCAACAAGATATTGTGATATAAAAAATAAGCATTCTACATGTGAAAAAAACTTTCAAAAGACCAAAGGAAATATTTTGGACAAGATATAATATGAATGCCCAATCTGATCATCATCATAAGAATGGGTCCAAAATACATTCAAAACATATGAGTGCGCAAGATTATATGCAAAACATACAAGCACTCACGCCACAACCTCTTACCGAAGCCACCATAAGAATAAAATGAAACAAACAAAGTGGCTGGCAAGGAATAAATGATATCAAGGAAAGATACAAACTTTTACATGTATAAACTTAGAGGGCAATAATAACATGATATGTATCCACAAAGAACCTTGCATACACAAAAGACTCATTTGATAAGAACTTGATATCCACAAGCGAATCCATTATTATACAACTGTGATCCTAGCATAAGAGCAAGGCACATGACACAAAGCACATGGCACAAATTGATCTCATTTGCATAACAATGAATTACAAGTAAGATAGCAAATACCACAAGCAAATGAGTGTTTTTGTAATTTTATCAAAATTACACGTGAGAATAATTTAGGAATGATATGCAATAAAATGGCTTTAGCATATTTTGGGATAAGTGAATCATGAATCTGGTTTTATAGATCCCCACTAAATGCTTCTTCTCTATGTCCCACAATTTCAATAAAGCAACTTTTTAAGAACATGCAAGAAGCCTAACTTTTAACAAGTACTAATCATGCCATGATGCAACCTACACAAGGTTGACCCCATTTCTACATATATGCATGAAGTAAATACTTGTAACCGAGATAGCATTGGTATGAAGTTGTAGATCAATAAAATGTGCAAGCTTGGTTCTAATTTCCTCATTGTGCCACCGCCTTCATGAATAAGCCAAGCACCCAATGCTTCTCAAATGTACCTAAAACAATGTAACTACAATATGTTGCCCAAACTTATTGGGTCTGAAGTAGTTAGCATAACTACAAAACATAGGGTAAACCCACTTAAATATGTGCATATCGATATGAATTTGAATTTCATGCACATCTTAGCTATCAAAAATTTGATGGATATACCATATATATATATATATAGGATAGCACTATTCTAATCCTGGGATCAAAATAACTATTTGGATCACGTCAGACCTATATAGGGCCCGATAGGCTCTCCCGAAAAAAAACATCAAAACCAACTACCCCCACACCTCGCACGACCTTCTCTCATCCACCCCACGACCTTCTCCATCCCGCTGCTGCATTCTCTGCCTCCATCGAGCCTTCCCCCGCCTCTCCCGCGTGCTGCCGCGCCGCCGCCCCCACCCCCTCCGGCTCGAGGCCGCCCCCGCCTCTCTGCCGCGCCGCCGCCCCCGCTCCCTCTGCCACGCCGCTGCCCCAACCCCTCTGGCGCGAGGCCTCCCCCGCTTCTCCGGCATGCCACCGCTGCCCACCTCCTCCGGCGCGAGGCCTCACCCGCCTCCTCCGGCGCCAGGCCGCCCCCGCCTCGTTCAACACGTGGCCGTCCCCTCCTCCCAGCACTTACTCCCGGGCTCCAGCTACCCCAACGAGGAGAGCCCCCGCGGACTATTCCGGCAATGCATGCCCCTTTGCCTGCGCTCCTGTCTCCTCCATCCCCGACGAAGCCCGCCCCTGCGGCGACGAAGCCAACCGACCAGGCGTCCTGCGACAAGTGCCTCCTGGTTATCAAGGACAATCTTTTCTCAAGCATCTGTCTTTCTTCCTCTTGTTTTGTGTGGTCTTTGCTTGCTGCTAGAATGATGACGTTTCCCCTGTGATGTGACCATGCGTGCGTAGGTGACGAACACGACGACCGGTGTGCAGATCACGGCGAGGATCATCGACCAATGTAGCAACGGCAGGCTAGACCTGGACTTCGATACGGTGTCCAGAAAGATCGACACCAACGGCAGGCTCCACCGTCAACTACCAGTTCGTTGACTGCCGCGACAACTAATTGATTAACCGGGCCTCAGGCGCTATAGAAAATAAGAAGCTATAGATAAAAGTAATGTGCTATTTGTCTTGATGCACTTCGTAATAAAGGGATGTGATTGTTGAATTATTCTTAGAGCATCTTCAACTTGGCAATCCTGCAGCTGGATGTGCGCGCCACCAGGACATCCCACAGGATTAGGGGATTTTGCTTTGATCTAACAAAATGTATTTGGATGATTTCCCATAAAAAAGAATTTCTGGAAGGTCAGATATAAAAGCAAATGAAGTTCAAACATAGCAGATTGGGATAAAAAATGGGAGAATTTTGTAATAATATAGTAAATAGTATTTGAATAGCAGTTATGCGGTATGTGCAACACCAACGGCGACCACCACGCTATGGTGTGTGGACGGCAGCGATGAGTAATCCAACCTTCTCCGACATCACCATTCTTCCTTCTCTCCTATCCAACAACGCGCGCCCCCGTCCACTTGTGAGGCTCCACCCACTAGTTGCAGTGACGACTGATCCGACCTTCCTCAGCATCACCATTCTTCCTTCTCGCCTATCTAACGACGTGCGTTGCCGTCCACTTGTGAGGCTCCACCCACTAGTATCAGAGACAAGACAATTTTGTACATTAGAAGTTCATGTATTACTGCCCAAAATTCAGTGAAGTTCAATTGTTTATGCCTGTGGGACTGTAACCTTTTTCATTTGACTACCAATTTTTTTTCTAATTCCCTAGAAGTTCAAATAACCGAGCAGGTCAAAAACCATAGAAGTTCAAATTTGCAAACCATAGTAGTTCAATTTGAAATAACCGAGAAATTCAAAAAACCTAGAAGTTCAAATTTGCAAACCTAGAATATTGTTTGCTTATTTAAACCCATATTTTTCTAAGTTCAAAGTAAAAAAATACAAAAGTTTGAAGGTTAAAAAAACGTAGATGTTTCCTCATTACTAAAAAATAAAATGAAGAAGTTCAAATTAAATAAAAAAACTAAAAATAAATTTAAAATAATTTCTTGTTTTGAAAAAAACCAGAAGTTCAAAATAAAATAACAAAGTAGTTCGATGTTTATTGAAAAAACTAGGATTTTACCATCTTTAAGAAAACACATATATCCGCTATTATTAAAGAATCAACTGTGAAGATCAAAAATAAAAAATTAGTCAAATTTATGTTTATTTAAAAAATAAAAATAAAAACTTTACTAAAAAAATAAAAAATAATATGAAGTTCAAATAAATAAAAAAATTGAGAAGTTCGTTGATTATAGAAAACTCAGATTTCCCTCATTATTAAAGTATGGAAAACAAGAAGTTCAAAAATTAAATAACAAGAAGTTCAACTTAAAAAAATAGAGCGCTTCAAAATTTCATAAAAAAGATTCAGAAAAAACCACGAAGTCCATATTAAAAAAGATGGAGAAGTTCAATGATTATAGAAAACTCAGATTTTCCTCGTTATTAAAAAATGGAAACAAGAAGTTCAAAAATAAAAAACAAGAAGTTCACCTTTTAAAAATAGAGCGCTTCAAAATTTCATAAAAAGATTAAGAAATAAAACCAAGAAGTCCATATTAAAAAGATGGAGAAGTTCGATGATTGTAGAAATTTAGATTTTCCTGGTTATTAAAAAGAATGGAAACAACAAGTTCAACTTTTAAAAATAGAGCGCTTCAAAATTCATAAAAAAGGATTAAGAAAATTAGATTAAAAATTCATAAAAAAAACTCAGATATTTTCACGTAACCGAGAGAAGTTCAGATTTATAACTGCCAGAAGTGCACGTACTACACGGTGTGCATTTGCATTAAAAAAGAATAAAAAAAGCAAAGGCTATTTTGTTGTTGTTAAAAGTTCAAGTCCTCGGTCGGAGAAAGTTAAAAAATTATTGTGAGAGAGGTTTATACAAAAGGAATATCATTTGTGTAACACCGATGAACGGATGGGAAAATTGCAAACGAAAATACGTCATAGAAGTTCAACGTAAAAACAACAGGAAGTTCGACTACTATAGTGAATGAATTTCAGATGAAAAACTTTTGAAATCGTCGCGAGTATGAAAAAACGATCAACACGGGAAAGTTGCGTGTTTACATCAGTTTTCCACTGATATATTACTTACTCAATTCCGGTGAGTGTTCCGGTAAGTGGATGGAGAGTTACGGGCAAAAAAATCACGTGAAAAACATAGTGAAGCTCAGGTACACGCACCGAGAAGTTCAGGTTCTTCACGCGGTGCATTTTCGAAGAATCTGTTTCGCGATAGAGGCAGAACGAACGATCCCGCCGTTTTCGAAATTACTTGAAAACGGCTAGGAATCAGAGAAAACCATCAACATGAAAAAGTTTCGCATTTTCCGTAGCTTTTCAATGGTATATTATTTGCCCAATTCCGATAAAGTTTGTAGAAATTACGGCGAAAATACGTTTTTCGCTATTTTCGAAACTGACTTAAAACCGTAAAGAATTGGGAGAAACAATACATACCAAAAAGTTTCACATTAGTTCAAGTTTTCCAACGCCATATCATTTGCTGCATTCAGGCGGACGGTTAAAAGATTAGCTCAAAAATACGAACTCGGTAGGACTTGGACCATTTTCTAAATTACTCTTAAACCATTCAAAATTAGAAAAAAAACTTTCAAGATGAAAAAGTAGCGCATTTTCATAAGCTTTCCAATGCCATATCATATGCCTCCATTGGATTAGCCGTTTAGAAATGACATGGAAAAAACTAGCTCAGCTGTTCGGTTTACGAAATTATACGTTTTTTCAAATTACTCTTTAACCATAGGGAATTAGAGAAAACTTTCAACATGTGGAAGGAGCGGTTTTGCAGCAGCTTTCCAATGCCATATTATATGCCTCATTCCGATAAACGGTTTAGAAATGCGATCGAAAATACGATTCATGTTTTTTATGTGAAGAAAAAACGGTTTTCAAAACTGCACTTAAACCTCTTATATTTCGCCAAAAATTTAACTTTGGTCATGATACTGATGTTCATAGCTTTACAACGGTATATCGCAAGCCCTGTTTGGGCAATGTTGGCAGAAGTTCAACCTAGTTCACAGGGAAGTTCAACGTATTACTAGCGAGGCAGGTCAGGTTGTGATCAGAATATTATTCTGATCGCGTGATCAGAATAGTGTTTATATATGTATATATATGTAGGGTGGGTCTATTATGACAACACCCCTTAAGACCTTATTCTGCTAACAAAACGCTCTTATTTTGATAACACCTCCCACCCGCACAGAGCCCACCCAAGTCAACCAACCGAACCGCCCCGCCCCTCTGAAAAATCCTTCCTCTCGTGCCCACCCCCGCTGCCTCCCCCACTCCACTCACGACCAAACTACCTCCTGCGCCCCCAGGCTCCCGGGGCGGCGCCGCCCACACTTTCCCCGACCCGCCCCACTCCCCCTCTCTCCCAGCTCTGGCAGACGTGCGGGAGGTCGGCCCCCACCCGCTCCGGTCACACCTCACCCGACCCGTCCCACTTCCCTCTCTCCCAGCTCGATCCAGATCGGGATCGAGTGCGTCAGTAACGGCCGGCCGGGCTCCTTCTCCCTCGCCAGTGAGCTCACTTCTCCTCTAATGTTCCTGTGCAGCGGCATCCATATGAGGTCGAGGTGCTCGAAGAAACTGGTCGCCAACCCCTTCTCCTAGCGCCTCCTTCAAGAGCGGCCGCGTGACCCACCACCTCTCATCCTGCGCGGATCTGGTTGCCACTACGACCTCTTCTCCTCCCTCTCTGATGCGCGCGGGGAGGGGGTGAGGGCGCCGCCAGCCCCGGTCCAGATCCACGGTGGTGGATGATGCCACCCCTGAAGCTCCATGGCGCATCCGGGATCCCGTCCCAGCATCCCCCTGCTGTGGTCCCCTGCCCGCCATTGACGGATGAGCTGTGAGCACTGCAGTTCGGTGGCTGTGGCATGCAGTTCAGTCCGGTGGCCTCCCTTTTGTCGATGCGCTCCGATGACCTGCGGTTCATGTCGACCTCCTCCATGGATTCTCCTCTGCCTCCCTCTAGCCCTCTGTAGTACGAACGACGACACCTTGAAGTTCACGGGGACCCATGTTAGAAGCCCTCCCTGCCGAACTCCACTTCCTCATATTCCGCCGAGGTCCCACCCACCCACGGCATGCAGTACAAATGGCGATGCCGTGCAAATCTGTCCAGGTTTGTTGCTGTTTACAAGCATTTTCTAATGTTTTAGACGAAAATTGATCAGTCATTTGGATGCAGTACAGTTCCGAAGCTTACGTTGAACGATCGAGTGGACGCCCCTGGCCTCCTTCTTTCCTCTACGGGAGTGCGGTTCTCTTGTTCTTTAGTTGTTCCTCGCCATTCTCTGGTTATTCAGTAAAATGTTTCTGCTTTCAAAAAAATGTTTTGCTCGATAATACCATGGTGATGCTATGTACAGGAACCTGAACTCTGAAGGAGAAGTCACAAACACTCCAGTATACTGTGACTCGGGTGCAGCATGTAGTACGCTCGGGCTCCTAGTCTGGGTCAGTCGCAGGGGTGCTACAGTGCAGCAGGGCACCACTGTTCACAACAAAAATATATTGAGGCGGTTCTTTGTGAAAAAAAGGACTTCGTTTTTATGGGATGTTTCTGTGGGTTTTTCAGGCAAACTTATAATGATTTTGTTTAACAGAAGTTCATCCCACGTTGTGTTACATTTCATTTTTCTTGACTGTGTGCCCCGCTTGCTTTGTCCACTAACATCCCCTCGACAAGTAATTCGCTATGTTACTATGTACGTAATTTACCGCAATAGTTAATTTGTGAAAACCAGGCACTCCCCCATTCCTACTCTCCGGATGAGCAGCACAAGGTCTCCCTGGAGCAGTCCACACAGCAAGCGCGTGCAACAATCATCGACTCGCCATGCAGTGCACTTGTCTACTGTGAGGAGATCATCGTCAGGATTATGACAAATTTTGTAGTTCTCTTCAATCCCATTTAGCTTGATGGCTCACTTTGCAGTTTAATCGACGCTCTCTTGCAGTGCGGAGCGCATCTGCTTGCAGTCTGCCTCCTGTCCCGCGCATGCGTGTAGTACATTTTGTGGAGATCTTTTTTTTGAAGTGCAATTGGTTTCTGTAAAAGGAATGATGTTTCATTACCCATGTATGAAGTGCAATTTGTTTTGTGTGTTTCAAAAATTAGTCGACTACATCAACACCTGCAGTGTGTTTGGTCCTCGGATGTGGTTCACTTTTGAGAGTGATGCCGTTCACTTGCGCCTAGCATTAAAAATGTGAAAAAAATAGCGAATCAACAAAAAAGTAAAGCGGTGCACTTCGATATATGATGTGGTTCACCTGTCCTAGTCTCTGCGGTCCACTCTCGTTGATAAAAAACGTTAAAAAACAACAAAAACTCCTATGAGAAAAATAACGTCCGACAAAAGAAATTATGCAGCTCGCTTGTCCATCCGATGCAGTGCGGTTTTCATTCTAAAGTAGTGAGGTCGGCCGAATGATGTTGTTCATCCTGTAAGTGCAAAAAACTTGTTATGAAAGCGAAAAAAAGTAATGCGGTTCACTTCTTGATAGTGTTGTGGTTCATTTACACCCGATGTGAAGTGCACTCTACTTTCTTGTCTTTGAAAAAAATTATGTTTGAATAAAATAAACCACGCAGTTCTCTAACACGTCTGATGGAGTGCAGTTTTTCGTACGATGCAGTGCGGTTTTCAGTCGGATGAAGTACCCACGTCGATTTGGGTGTCGCGAAAAACAGTGTCCGCATTTCGGTAAATTTAAAACTGCTCTTAAACTGTAAGGAATTAGAGAGAGTGTTCTACATGAAAAAGTTGTGTCTCGTCGTTATCTTTCCAACGGCATATCATTTGAATCATTTCGACAACCGGTTTGTAAAAATTTTGTGAAAAACGGCCGTTGCCACTCGTCGTCCGCCGCATGATTTTCAAAATTAACTTAAAACTATAGGGAATATCAAAACCATTTCTACATATGAAAGTTGCACCTTGTCCATAGCTTTCCAAGGATGTATTACACGCCTCGTTTCGACAAACGGTTCAAAAACTAGAGCGAAAACAGTACCGAAAATTACAAAAATTTCAAAAAAACAGAATTCCGCGATTTAGTAAATTTGAAACTGCTCTTAAACCATAACGAATTAGAGAAAATAATAGATATTAAAAAGATGCGCCTCGACGATATCTTTCCAACGGCGTATCATTTGCTTTATTCCAATGAGCAGTTTTGAAAAAACATGAAAATACACTCACTGCCACTCATCATCCGCCGCACCATTTTTGAAATTGCTCTTAAAACGATAGGAATCTCAAAAAGTGTTAAACATGGCGAAGTTGCGCCTATTCAATAGTTTTCCAACGGTATATTATACGCCTCGTTCCGATAAATGGTTAAAAAATTAGATCGAAAACAGTACCGGAAAAACACTGCGTGCAGTTTTTGCCGACACGAAGTTCACTCGTGTGAGTACTGCAACACAGTTGGTTCAAATAATGATGTGCACTTGCGTTGAGCGTGCAGTGCGAAAATGTTATCAGAATAGTATTATGCTAATATTAGCAGAATAGACCGGCTGTATATATATATATATATATATAGTGTTACTATTCATCATACGGAGTGCAGAATAAGTATTTCTTCACCCGAGGTAATCTTACGATCATTTCATAATTAAATTACGTTTAGAATTCAAATAGTTACATTCCTATTGATTCACTACGTAAAATTTGACATAAAAAAATAAAAATATAGGTCATAAGACAAGAAAATTTGTAGTTTATGTGTATTTTAGACTATGTTTTTACGTTTGTAATTTTACATAACATAAAATAATTTTTTACGGCGATTATATATTTTCTTACGGTCTCTTTTTATGTCGGAAATAAGACAAAACTTACAGAACGTAAAATTACGGTGCATTGATGGTAAAATAGAGGGGGGTGAAGAATAACTATTCCTCAACTAGGGTGACGAATAACGCGACCTAGGGTATCTAGGTGCCTGGGCACCTAGGGTATCAACCGTTGGATCAATCCATGATCCTGCCAATGCATATCGGGTTTCGATTGTTACACCCGTTAACAGCATTCATTAGCCATGTTTAAATATTTCTCGTGGCCCAATTGTGGTATGATTCTCACCTTCCATATATTATTGCATGAGCATGGATTATTCCCTTCCATGATTTTCGCATAATGTTGTTGCTTATTAATTCGATTCTTTCCAAATATGATAGATGCCCTCCAATTTGATTGTTTACCAAATAAAGAGCCCACGTACTTGCCATAATTCGCCTAGCAATTGAACCTGGACCAAATACAAGCACGCATTTGCATACCTATGTGATACGTGATTCACCTGTCCCTCATTTTCTTCTACACCAGAATATCTTGTGTGGCCATGGTTGCCATTGCCACCGCCGTGCTCGCCGATGGTGCTCACCGGCTGTTTTTGCTCCATTACATCTATAGCAATTTACCTATTTATTTTTGAACTGCAGGCATCTCCACTGGTTTGTCACACTTTTACCTTGCCATGCACATGGCCATAATCGAGGAATACACCATGGAGACTACGACTACCCGGATAACTCAGCTGGGACCTTGAGATGAATAAAAAAAAATATCATGTGACTCTTTTCTCTCTCGATGTTAGTCTTATTCGTGCGAGGTATGTGCGATTCATGTATTTTGTGCAGAATATTTTTGTGAAACCTGAGACTTGAACTGTATGTTGTAATTCGCAAACCTTGTCTCATCTACAGATCTTAGCCATGTGCTTGTAATTTTTGACTTATACGAATACCTCCTATAGGAAGGCACGTCTCATTTTTCATATAGATGTATAATAGTGAGGATACTTCAATATATCTGGTAATTTATTCCTTCATTTTCCTTTGTGTTCATAACTTTTTGGTTCATCTAACTGGATATTGTTTCATTTCTTAATTTCTTTTTCAGTTGACTTTATCGTGGCTCTCTTGTGATAGATCTATGACAAAAATGATCTATAGGACATAGAGCCGCTAAGCTAATGTTGAGATGTGCTGGATGGTTGACAATGAAGGCTTTGTGTGACAACATCGGACACAATCAGTATGCGGAAGCAGAGAATGAGGATACATTCTATTTAATTGTATACTTTCTCTTTTTGGTTCTTGCATTTGTAGTTGCAATTTTGAGTGTGATAGCAAATATTAGTCACGAAAATTGGGATGTAATATGGTCGTGCATGTGTATCAAATTATATGTGATCTCCTTTCATCTTTGAACTCTAATTGTGCGTTGGTACTTGTAATTTGGGTTGTATGACACACATTTTGGGCAACACACTAAGGTATTCTGTAAAATTTTATATATTACAATGAGTCACATTCCCATACTTTTCAAATTTTCATATAATAGGTATCAGTTACCTGTATTAGATTCACATGGTGTCGTATACCTAATGTATGATACCCATACTGTGATGTGCCCAACGACCATACTCAAAGTCTCTTAGTAATAATACACCGACACACTAGTACACAGTCTTTTGAATTTCCTAAACCAATATGGATTTACTGCATTTTTGTATGGTTTATTTTTAATGGGTATCTCATACCCAACAATGAAGTGTAGTAGAGAAAATACCATCTAATTATGGATTTTACTTTTACGTTCATTTGGGTATATCTGGTACCCATGACTGAACTATATATACAGTGAGAACAAATTGGTGAACCATGTAGTATTATACGCCATCATCACACTACATTGCATTATTATTTACCTTTTCCTTATGTGCACCAAACCATAATTGACAAACCTAAAATTTGTTGTATACAAATATAAAAGGCATATAACAACAATCTTACTATGACATACCTAAGTTCGTATAGTCAACTTAGAATCCACCAATTTTTGTGAGTATGTAGTGCACGCACGATGCATACCTACATGGTTGTTATATAATAGGTATCAGATACCTGCAACTTTCTATAATTATCGTTGAGAGATACCTATCGAATGACCATGCAAATTATGCAACAGTTCCTACCCACATGGTGCAACCTGTGGGCATATAATACTTCCACCTGTGGTGATGTTTAGTTATTCACCTAACTATTATGTAAAGCTAGGTAATTTTCATCCCAAAATTACAATACTGTACAGGAGCAGACACATGGTTCCAATTTATTAGAATTATGATAATGATATTTCTGATTCCCTACTCTTGTTTATTTTTTGCATTGGAATGGCTCCGCGATCAACAAGATTTGTACTACCTGTGTATGATACTTAGATTGAACAGACACAAAGTGCTTGCTAAATGAGTTGGGTAGTTCTGGTAGCATGTCGAACGGACGTCGTACTAAAAATGCATACGTATAACACAACAATTTTTGCATATACCCTAGAGAAATAACCACTAATCTAATTAAAAAATATATTATATTTCTTGCAGAAATAGTAGATATTTATATGGTATTGGGCACATTAATATAAAATAATGTCAAAACAAATTTATTTTACAAAATTTAAATTTCCTAGTAAATATATAATTGATGTGGTACAAATTGATTTATTGCGGAGCAATTAGTCATGCACAGTCAAAACAAAACATATAAAAACGGTACATACTCCATCCCTGGGCATTACACACCTAAGGAAGACACACTGTTCCCCTTGATAGTAACAGTGCAACAAAGATTTTTATGATTTCACACTCATTTTGATTTCACACTCATTTCATTTTTGCATAACACTACACTAAGGTCGTGTTAGTCAAGTGTCGTCGTTTTGCCAATTGTTTCGACTTTAATACCAAGGCAGCAGGAACTCGGTGAACGTCCATTTTGCCAGAGTATCTTCCTTTTTCCTAGTGTTTTGCAATAGGCGTGACACTGGGCAAAATCTATGATTTCGGTAGTGCTTGTCTAATATTCCATCCATTAAAATTTACATTCACATTTCCTAATCATTTTCTCTACTCCATATTCCAACATATAGAAGTGCGCTAGTACTAGAAGGAATAGAATTACGCACTCGTATTTTGATATACCCTGAAGATGTAACCACTAATACAATTAAAGATCATCTTATACGATATACCCACGTTAAAAGAATAAATAACATTCAAAGAACAATGATTTTCTAAAAGAAATTCGTAATGATAAAATAACTCTATATTTTAATTTGCGCCTATCGTAGGTACATACCCACACACGACCAGACTAATAAATGAACATCAAATATTTTTTATTATAGGTATATACCCACAAAACCCAGACTAATAAAATAGATAACATTCAACAATTGATGATTTTTTTACAGAAATTCGTAGTGACAAAATACCTTTGTATTTTAACTTGCTCCTAGCATGCATGTACGTATGGAAAATCATTTCGGTTTGAAATAACAGATCATTAATTAGACGCACACCTTTGAAAGGTATTTGATTGAGTAGTTATATACCCTTTCCATAAAGGACACGCCATGCAAAAAAAATTGGAAGGTACAATGGAAAATTATTTCGGTTTGATTCGTTCAAACGATGGCCCATTGATGACATACCCATCTTTGGAAGATATTTCATTGCTATGGTATACCACGCCATGCAATTTTTTTGGAAGGTATTCAATTGGCAGACATCAATTACTTTCGGAAAGTTCGTACGGGTATGCATCACGAACACACATATGGAAACTTATTTTCTTATTAACACTGAGATATAACGCAAAATATAAACCTATTTCTTAACGGATCAGACCCAATAACTCATCTATACATAATAAAAAAATTAGTACGATTCGATCTAAGGGCATCTAGGCAAGGTGCCTGGGCACCTAGGTGTCCCAAACTGCTGTCCTATATATATATATATTGGATCAATTAAAGCAAACAAGGCATGAAAATTTACGCATAGTAAATATGCATGCACAAGCCTACCAAAATCTAAAGAGATACAAATTTGGACAAATGAACACATAACCGTTAATACTTCCAACAACATCACTAATCATTCATGTTGTCCACAATGAATCAAAGTTATAAATCAACATATGATATCACACAAAGTTCAACATATGAACCAAGAAAAACCAATGAGAATATAAGATATGCATTACACACATACTCATAGGAATATCTACTCAAGGGACACTATAAACAATGAGGTAACAAACTCCCATAACTCCATACAAACCGATAATGAACTCGAACAAAATGGTATTTCGAGTTATCCTTCGGTGTAGAAACCAAATAAGTACATGATCATCTATACTAACACAAGCATAACATGAGAGTTTAGAAATAAACACAATGCTTGGATAACATATTATTAACCTTCCAATTAGATAGATCATCATGCAAAGCAACAATTGGAATGGCATTAATCAAACATTTTTTCAAATACGATTTTTAAGTTAGCCATGGGCAAAACCGCACAACAAAGCCATACGAAAATAAGGCATTGCATGCCACAGAGATATAAGATAATCTCAAATATAAGTTCTAAGTGGTATTCCTCAATTATTCACATATAGAAGGATTGTGGTATGCACAAGGCATATCACTCCCTCATAATGTGATCATCCATGTATTGTCCACAAGAGGCAAATGAAACCCAACAAAGGATAATTAATGAATGAGAATTTGAGTTTCAAATGAGCTTTACATACGACATAGTAACTAGATAGTATTGCACTAACCATACTAGGTGGTATCCCACATATATACACATTTAAGGTTTGTGATATGCGTAAAACATAGCACTCCCCCATAATGTGATGTTCCATAAATATCTCAAAAGAGCCAAAGAAGATTCAACTAATGAAGCAATAAAGGCTTGAAACTACACACACTATATGACGTGCATAGAAACCTAGACATGCTAGATAACACAAATCAAGCATACTAGGAGGCACAACATATACAAACACATGCTAGGTACAAAACCTAAACATGAGAGGGGCTAGTAACTTTCAATGTAGACAATATATAAAAGTTACCGCCAAGAGAGGCATTGGAATGACAATACGATGATAATCTTCTTGACTTGGCTTGAACCATAATAAAAGGCGAAAATCATTTTTTTCATGAACTAGCCAAGTCTCCAATGTCCTCCACACACCTATTGATCAAGTTTGAGGTTGATGGTCCCCAACCAAGTTGGGTCCTAAGAAGTTAGTAGCAAAAGGCTTGGCAACCCAAATGGTCTTATCCACTTCCAAACCACTTTGCGCACCCACAAACTTGGCAAACACATTGCCAACAATATCCTTCCTTAGGAAATAATGATTATTGATTGTAGGAGGCTTAGATATGTTACAATTGGGGCATGATGAAGCTATGTGTCCCTTTTGATGAAAAACATATCAACATTTACTCCCTTTTCTCTTCTTTATTTTCTCAACTTGGGGATCAATGTAACACCCACGATGCGACTATATATCCCACGTGTCGGAGCACGACTTAGAGGCATAACCACATTGTAGGCATGTCGCAAGAGGGGTAATCTTTACACATCCCATGTACTGAATAAGAAGGAGATACAGAGTTGGCTTACAATCGCCACTTCACACAAAACATAAATATAGCATTACATCATCCGGATACAATCAAGGTCCGACTACGGAACCAAAATAAAGACAACCCCAAATGCATAAGATCCCCGATCGCCACAACTGGGCTCCACTACTGATCGTCTGGAAAGGAAACATAGTAATGTCCTGAATCCTCATCGAACTCCCACTTGAGTTCGGTCACATCCCCTGGAATGGCATCATCGGCACCTGCATCTGGTTTTGGAAGTAATCTGTGAGTCACGGGGACTCAGCAATCTCACACCCTCGCGATCAAGACTATTTAAGCTTATGGGAAGGAAAAGGTAGTGAGGTGGAGCTGCAGCAAGCACTAGCATATAAGGTGGCTATCTTACGCAAATGAGAGCGAGAAGAGAAGGCAAAGCACGGTCGAGAAGCTACAAAGATCAAGAAGTGATCCTGAAAACTACTTACGTTCAAGCATAACACGAGACCGTGTTCTCTTCCCGGACTCCGCCGGAAAGAGACCATCACGGCTACACACGCTGTTGATTCATTTTAATTAAGTTAAGTGTCAAGTTTTCTACAACCGGATATTGACAAATTCCCATCTACCCATAACCGCGGGCACGGCTTTCGAAAGTTCAAATCCCTGCAAGGGTGTCCCAACTTAGCCCATCACAAGCTCTCACGGTCAACGAAGGATATTCCTTCTCCCAGGACGACCCGATCAGACTCGGAATCCCGGTTACAAGACATCTCGACAATGGTAAAACAAGACCAGCAAAGCCGCCCGATGTGCCGACAAATCCCAATAGGAGTCACACGTATCTCGTTCTCAGGGCACACCGGATGAACACTATGTACAACTATAACCAACCCTCAAGTTTCCCCGAGGTGGCGCTGCAAGTGGCTCTGTTTTGGACCAACACTTAGAGGAGCACTGGCCCGGGGGTTTAAAATAAAGATGACCCTTGAGTCCGCAGAACCCAAGGGAAAAAGGCTTAGGTGGCAAATGGTAAAACCAAGGTTGGGCCTTGCTGGAGGATTTTATTCAAGGTGAACTGTCAAGGGGTTCCCATTATAACCCAACCGCGTAAGGAACGCAAAAACAAGGAACATAACACCGGTATGACGGAAACTAGGGCGGCAAGAGTGGAACAAAACACCAGGCATAAGGCCGAGCCTTCCACCCTTTACCAAGTATATAGATGCATTAAATTAAATAAGATATAATAATGATATCCCAACAATAACCATGTTCCAACAAGGAACAAACTCCAATCTTCACCTGCAACTAGCAACGCTATAAGAGGGGCTGAGCAAAGCGGTAACATAGCCAAACAACGGTTTGCTAGGACAAGGTGGGTTAGAGGCTTGACATGGCAATATGGGAGGCATGATAAAGCATGTGGTAGGTATCGAGGCATAGGCATAGCAATAGAGAGAGCAACTAGCAAGAAAAAATAGAAGTGATTTCGAGGGTATGGTCATCTTGCCTGCAAAGTTCTCCGAGTTGACGTAAGCTTGATCCTCATAAGCGTACTCAACGGGTTCCTCGATCACGAACTCGTCTCCCGGCTCTACCCAAGGAAAGAACACAAGAAAAAGAAATCACAATCAACCACCATGCAATGGGCAAGCAACATGATGCAAAAACATGGCATGATATGCGGGATGTGATATGCAATGCATATGCATGCTCCGAAAGGAAAGGATTGAACCAAGCCTCAACTTGGCAAACCAAGAGTGCCTCTGGAAACATGAGTTGATTTCGGTCGAAATCGATATAAAGATCACCGGAATCGGATGCACGGTTTGCAAATGGCAAGCAAAACAAGAATGGCACAATTCTGCGATTGACAACACGATGCCATCTAGAATGCAACAAGAAACTAAGCTACTGCACTCCAACATAGCAACAAAGCACATGTGTAGCGACCAGACCTCAAACAGTCTGATCTCTGTGCTTCGGTGTCATCCCTGTATCAGTAATGCTGACACCACACAGTACTCAGAGGATTTATAACAGAGTAGCAATCACACACTTATTACATCGAGTGTCTCAAAAGAGATCTTATTACAATAAATATGGCTTAAGGCCATCTAATAACGATAACAGCGGAAGGCTTGGAAGATAAGTGAGTCCATCAACTCCAATGGCATCACTGAGTATAGGACCACGACCTAAAAACTCCTTAATCGTCGCCTGAAAAGTCTGCAACATTAACGTTGCAGCCCGAAACGGGTCAGCACATGGAATATGCTGGCAATGTAACACATAGAGGGTAATGGAATGAAACAGCTATACTATATGCATATTTGGCTGGTGGAAAGCTCTATGGTTACAATTTTGCGTAAAGCCAGTTTTTCCCTACTTCAAAGGAATAAATTTATTTAACTAACATGGTGGTTGTTAAACATTGAGAATGGTTGACAGCATTCTCAATCCCAATTAAATATCATCATTAAATATAACCCAACAAAAATTAATTTAGAGTAACATGTCGAGATTCACATGAAAATCCAAGTACTAGATACTCAAGATGTCCATAACCGAGGACACGGCTAACCATGATTAGTTTATTACACTCTGCAGAGGTTTGCGCACTTTTCCCCACAAGACTCGATCGCTTCTGTTTGGTTTCTCGCACTACATGGTGTTTGATAAGACGGATGATCGAGACATAGTCTTTCAGAAGCGCTAGCACCTTACGATCGGGTAGACCGTACCACCTACATCCCCTACATCTGCTAGTCTACCACTGTAAGAGTTCGCACGACTTAGTCAACTATGCTAGAGCCCATAATAGCTTGTGGCTGCACACAGAAGTTTCTAGTATGAATAGTCTCATGATCCCTTTGAGCCTGGGTGGCGGTCCAAAAGAAAATGGGCAAGTCCTGGAATACCCAGGTGCCTCAATCCACCCAGATGTGTGTTTAAGTTGCCACCTTAGATAAACCATTAATTAACAATCTCATATCTGTCATGGATTTCACTCACCCAATCCACGTCTACTAGCATAGCATGGCATAATAAGCAAACGCAGAAGTAACTCCCAAAGGTTGGATAATAAACAGGTAATAGGTACTACCTCATCTACTTCCCATCCCACAATTTAATTAGATCCTAATCATGCAATGTGTGAGGATTGATCTAATGCAATAAAACTGGGTAGTAGAAAAGGTATGATCAAAGTGTTACTTGCCTTGCTGATGATCCGCGAAACCTAACGATTCGAAGTAACAGGCGGCGCACTCCGGGTATTCTACCGCAGACAAACAAACAAGCATACAATAAGCACTCATCTAAAGCACAGGTAAAACTCAAATAAGATATCTAACCAGAAGGTTCAACTTAAGAACTCCGGTTGGCAAAAAGAATCAAATCGAACGAAGCAACCAAAAACAAACGGCGAAAGAAAACAACTTCATTCTACTAATCTGGATCTAGGGCAAATTTTACAGTAACAAAAACTTGTTTAAGTTGGTTAAACGGATAGAGGGTTTCGAGACGAATCCCTAGGCGCTTGAATTGCCTGATTCCGATAAACGAGCGAAAAGTTAAACTAAAATGAAAATCGGATCAGGAATCGCGATCAGAAAAATCGCGGATTTAATCCGAGAAAAAGAAAAACGACGAACGCCGAATTTTTTTTCTCTTTTTTTCGGCACGGAAATCGAGGCGCGACGAACCTCTGGCGGCGGGATCGTTGGCGGCGACTCCGGCGGCACGCGCGGATCGAGGCGGGGCTGATGGGCTGGGGCGACTCTATTTAAAGGCTGCCCCCGGGCGGTGTCCCGCTCGTGTACGACCTGAAGTCGGTTCGTTTTTTTAGTTATTCCGCTCGAAAGAAAAATAAAAAGAAATACTAAACGGACTCCAAAAATTCCGAAATAAATTTTCACGGGGTTCTAAAATCAAGCCGCACAAGGTGAACATTTATTTGGGCCCTAAATGCAATTTTGAAAAACACACATTTTTCCTAAATTCAAATAAAACACAGAAAAACTCCGAAATAAAATCTTATTTGATTTTTTATTAAATCCTCAATATTTCTTTATTTTGGGAAAGTCATTTTATTCCCTCTCTCATATTTTTGTAATATAAATAATTGATGATAAAATAAATAAAATCAAATGATCCTATTCTCAAAATTTGAGAGAACTCAAATATGAAAATAACGAAATCCCCAACTCTCTCCGTGGGTCATTGAGTTGCATAGAATTTCTAGGATCAACCAAAATGCAAAATAAAATATGATATGCATGATGATCTAATGTATAACATTCCAAATTGAAAATTTGGGATGTTACAAACCTACCCCCCTTAAGATGAATCTCGCCCTCGAGATTCGGGTTGGCTAGAAAATAGGTGAGGGTGGTCTTTGAGCAAATCTTCCTCTCGCTCCCAGGTGGCTTCATCCTCCGTGTGGTGGTTCCACTGAACTTTGCAAAACTTGATAACCTTGCTGCGAGTGACTCGACTGGCAAACTCGAGGATCTTAACTAGTTTCTCCTCGTAGGTCAAATCGTTATCCAACTGAATAGTTTTCGAAGGCACTGTATCTCTCAACGGTATGTCAGCCATCTCCGCGTGATATTTCTTTAACTGAGAAACATGGAACACATCATGTACTCCTGACAATCCTTCGGGCAATTCCAACTTGTAGGCCACTTCTCCCATACGCTCCAAAACTCGATATGGTCCTACAAATCGTGGTGCTAACTTCCCTTTAACTCCAAAACGCTTTGTTCCCCGAAGTGGAGATACTCGAAGATAAGCTCTGTCTCCGACTTCGTAAACTGTCTCCTTGCGTTTAGAATCTGCATAACTTTTATGTCTGGACTGGGCTACCTTGAGCCTATCGCGAATCAATTTCACCTTCTGTTCAGACTCTTTAATCAAGTCAGGACCAAACAACTAGCGGTCTCCAACTTCGTCCCATGATAACGGTGTCCTGCACCTCCTTCCGTACAAAGCTTCGAAAGGAGCCATCTTCAAACTAGTTTGGTAACTGTTGTTGTAAGAGAACTCTGCATATGGCAAATTATCGTCCCAACTAGATCCGTAATCTAGCGCACAAGCTCTCAGCATATCCTCCAAAATCTGATTGACTCTCTCGGTCTGTCCATCTGTCTGTGGATGAAAAGCTGTACTGAATTCTAGCCTGGTTCCCAAAGTTTCGTGCAACTGCTTCCAGAACTTTGAGGTAAACTTGGTTCCTCTATCTGATACGATACTCCTTGGAACTCCATGCAAACATACAATCCTGGTCATGTATATCTTTGCCAACTTATCACTGGTGTAAGTGGTCTTTACCGGGATGAAATGAGCTACTTTTGTCAATCCATCGACTACAACCCAAATCGCGTCATAGCCTGAACGAGTCCTGGGTAATCCCGTGATAAAATTCATGCCTAGCTTATCCCACTTCCATTCAGGTATCGGCAATGGTTGTAACAATCCTGCTGGCTTCTGATGCTCTGCCTTTACTCTCTGACATACATCACAAACTGCTACATAGTTCGCTATATCCTTCTTCATTCCGGTCCACCAGAAAATATCCTTCAAATCCAAATACATCTTGGTATTTCCTGGGTGAATTGAATACGGTGAGTCGTGTGCCTCTTCCAAAATCAACTTCCTGATCTCCGGGTCATTGGGCACATAAACGCGGTCTTCAAACCATAAGGTGTCGTGCTCATCCTCACGAAATCCTTTAGCTTTTCCTTTGCTCAGTTTCTCCTTTATAGCGGCAATCTCTTTGTCGGTCTTCTGAGCTTCCCTGATTCTATCCATCAAGGTTGACTGAATCTCCAATGCTGCTACATAGCCTCTTGGAACTATTTCCAAACATAGTTCACGAAGATTTACTGCTAACTCCTTGGGTATTTCTCCCGTCATTAATGTATTGACATGGCTCTTACGGCTTAATGCGTCAGCTACTACATTAGCCTTTCTAGGATGATAATGCAATTTCATATCATAATCCTTGATAAGCTCCAACCATCTCCTTTGTCTGAGATTTAACTCCTTCTGTGTGAAAATGTACTTCAAACTCTTATGATCCATGTACACCTCACAATGGTTTCCAATGAGAAAATGTCTCCATGTTTTCAAAGCATGCACTACGGCTGCTAACTCCAAATCATGCGTAGCATAATTCAACTCATGAGGCTTCAGTTGTCTTGAGGCATATGAAACAACTCTCCCTTCCTGCATAAGCACTGCTCCAAGTCCTCGACGTGAAGCGTCACAATACACCTCATAATCTTTGGTCTGGTCTGGCAAAATCAACACTGATGAGGTAACCAAACGTTTCTTCAATTCCTGGAAACTAGCCTCACATTTCTCTGTCCATATGAACTTGGTATCTTTCTTCAACAACTCAGTCATAGGCTTCACAATCTTTGAGAAATTCTCAATAAATCTCCGGTAGTATCCTGCGAGTCCAAGGAAACTCCGGATCTCTCCAACTGTTGTTGGGGCTTCCCACTTGGTCACGGTTTCAACTTTAGCGGGATCTACTGCTACACCTTCTCCAGATGTAACATGTCTGAGGAATCCTACTTCCTTCAACCAAAACTCACATTTGCTGAACTTGGCATATAATTGATGTTATCTGAGCTTTCCAAGTACCAAACGCAAATGCTCCTTATGTTCCTCTTCATTCTTCGAATAAACCAGGATATCATCAATGAACACTACGACGAACTTATCCAAAAACTCCATAAACACTTTGTTCATCATGTTCATAAAATAGGCAGGTGCGTTAGTCAGACCAAATGACATAACGGTATACTCATACAACCCATACCTGGTGGTAAAAGCTGTCTTCGGAATATCCTGTTCTCAAATCTTCAACTGGCGGTATCCTGATCGCAGATCGATCTTGGAAAATACCTTAGCTCCTTGCAATCGATCAAACAGATCGTTGATCATTGGTAGCAGGTACTTGTTCTTGATCATTACTTCATTCAATCCTCGATAATCAACAACCATCCTTAACGATTCATCCTTCTTCTCCACTAGAAGTACTGGCGATCCCCAAGGCGAAGAACTTGGGCGAATATACCCCTTATCCAGTAACTCTTTAATCTGCTTCTTAATTTCCACCAAATCCTTTGCTGGCATCCTATATGGTCTCTTTGATATTGGCCCTGTGCCTGGCAATAGCTCAATCAAAAACTCAATATCTCTATCCGGTGGCATGCCTGGCAACTCCTCTGGAAATACATCAGGGAAATCCCTTACCACTGGTACTTCCTCCTGCACAACTCCTGTTAGGCAATTTACTCGAGTCCTCTTTGGCACATGCCGGGATACATACTTGATCCTTCTCCCTTCTGGGTTGGTAAGCAAAATTGACTTACTAGCACATTCAATATTCCCTTCATACTTTGATAACCAATCCATGCCTAATATCACATCCAATCCTTGAGATTCCAATACTATTAGGTCTGAGGGAAAAACATAGTTACCAATCCTTAATGGTAACCGATCACACCATAGACTAGACACATACTCTGCTCCGGGCGAGGTTACTAACATGGGTGACCTAAGGGCTTGGGTTGGTAGGTTATACTTATCCACAAATCCCCTTGAGATGTATGAATGCGATGCGCCAGTATCAAAAAGAACGAGTGCAGTAAATGACTTAACCAAAACTTACCTATTACTGCATCGGGCTGAGCTTCAACCTCCTCCACGCTAACGTGGTTCACCTGTCCCCTATTGAAAGGGTTTGGCTTCTTCCCAGAACTTCCATTGCTATTTTGGCCTTCAGGACATTCATTGGCATAATGTCCGGTCTTCGAACACTTAAAGCAAGTGACTTGGCTCAAGTCCTTCTTGGCTGGGGTTGAGGGGTTGGTGCGGTTCTGGCCGTTGCTTCCTCCGTTGCCATTACCATTCTTGGTGCCATTGTGATTGTGTGAGCTACCTCCTCCATGGGTATGCTGAACCTGGTCTAGGGGTAAAACGTGGCTTCTGCTAAGCTCCTGAATTATACTTCCCTTGTCCATACTTCCTCTTGCGATTCTCAATCTGCTGCTGCTTCCCTGCAATCATAAGAGCACGATCTACCAACTCCTGGTAGTTGTTGAAGGTGGATACCATCAACTGCATGCTCAACTCATCATTCAGTCCTTCTAAAAACTTCTCCTGCTTCGCTGCATCCATAGCGATGTCATCTGGTGCATAACGTGCTAACTTACTAAATTCCTCCACATGCTGGCCAACTGTCCTTCCTCCTTGGCGCAAGTTTCGAAACTCACGCTTCTTCATGGCCATAGCTCATGTTGAAACGTGTGCAGTACGAAAAGCCTGCTGAAACTGGTCCCATGTGACAGTGTCGACTGGGAAAGTGGCTGTGAAATTCTCCCACCATGATGTTGCTGGTCCTTCTAGCTGATGTGCGGCAAACTTCACCTTCTCCGCATCTGTGCATCCTGCTGTGGTCATCTCCCTAGCTGTCTTGCGGATCCAATCATCTGCTATTATCGGCTCGGTGCTACTGGAGAACACCGACGGATTCAGCCTAAGAAAACGGGCTAAGTGGTCAACAGGTGGTGGTGGTGGTGGTGGGTTGTTGTTGTTGTTCCCCTGGTTCTGATTCTGGACTAGCAATTGCATCAATGTGTTCTGCTACTGGATCAACTGGGTGAGCTCCGGTGGAAAGGCAAATCCGGGGTCACGTCTCGGAGGCATCTGAGGGTTTAGAAAAGATGAGATATAAGAATAGATGGGGTATAAAGAGAAAACACTACCCATATGCACATGAGGCAAAAGCAAACAATTCACTTCAATCAATCAAATAAGGGCATACAATCGATCTATCTATCGCAAAAGTGCTCGGACTACTATATTTACATGGTGGACTACTACTACTGATGAGGTGGTCTACTAGAAATATTCTTCAGTTTTTGACTCCATAATATCTGCTCCAGCTTCATCAACAAAGTCATCATCACTACTATCTGCTTCCGAGTCGGTGCCGTCGATGATGATGTAGTCTTCCGGGCTAATTTCCTGGGGTTCTTCGTCTTCATCTACTGGCGTAAGGTCTCCCATAAATATTCCAATCTTCTTGATCAGGTCGTCATTCTTCTCCACCAATACTTCAATTTCTTCTTCACAATCTTCTCGTGTAGCCTTGAGTTCTTCCTCCAGTTCCTTGATTCTAGTCTTTGCCTTCTTTAGGTCTATCATGTCGGCGCACATCTGGTTCTCCTGTCGTCGAATGTGCTGGTTTAGCTCCTGGATAAAAGCAGCGATTGATCTATCCATCCTGGTGCTGATCATCTCCCAGTGTTCATCTCGGCGCCCACAAATCTGGTAGATAGTATCCTTGAGATCCTTGCGGTAGACTTCTCCAATGCGTCCCATGGCGATGTGAGCTACCATGCTCTTTCCTAGATTCCAAGTTGGTGCATTAAAAGAAAATTCTATGGGCTCAGTGACTGGCATGAACGTCCTTCCTGGAACTTGAACTTGAATCATCCAGCTTTGTTCTTCAGGTAAAGTGGCGTTGTAGGTTCCCGTGAAGCTTGGTACTCCTATGTTCAGGTAACTAGTGACTTCCTTCAAGTGTCGTCCAAAGGGTGTATCTTCATCCGGTTGCGTGAACTTGTTCCTTGCATCCGCCATCCTAAAGAGTAGAAAAGATGAGAGGTCAGAAGAGAAGAGAGTGAATAGTGATCTAGGTCTTTAGCTTAGTGGTCGTGTCCTACAGTCAGCGTGTGCTATGATACCATCTCTGTAGCGACCAGACCTCAAACAGTCCGATCTCTGTGCCCCGGTGTCATCCCTGGACCAGTAATGCTCACACCACACAGTACTCAGAGGATTTATAACAGAGTAGCAATCACACACTTATTACATCGAGTGTCTCAAAAGAGATCTTATTACAATAAATATGGCTTAAGGCCATCTAATAACGATAACAGCGGAAGGCTTGGAAGATAAGTGAGTCCATCAACTCCAACGGCATCACTGAGTATAGGACCACGACCTAAAAACTCCTTAATCGTCGTCTAAAAAGTCTGCAACATTAACGTTGCAGCCCGAAACGGGTCAGCACATGGAATATGCTGGCAATGTAACACATAGAGGGTAATGGAATGAAACAGCTATACTATATGCATATTTGGCTGGTGGAAAGCTCTATGGTTACAATTTTGCGTAAAGCCAGTTTTTCCCTACTTCAAAGGAATAAATTTACTTAACTAACATGGTGGTTGTTAAACATTGAGAATGGTTGACAGCATTCTCAATCCCAATTAAATATCATCATTAAACATAACCCAACAAAAATTAATTTAGAGTAACATGTCGAGATTCACATGAAAATCCAAGTACTAGATACTCAAGATGTCCATAACCGGGGACACAGCTAACCATAATTAGTTTATTACACTCTGCAGAGGTTTGCGCACTTCTCCCCACAAGACTCGATCGCCTCCATTTGGTTTCTCGCACTACATGGTGTTTGAGAAGACGGATGACTGAGAGATAGTCTTTCAGAAGCGCTAGCACCTTACGATTGGGTAGACCGTACCACCTACATCCCCTACATCTGCTAGTCTACCACTGTAAGAGTTCGCACGACTTAGTCAACTATGCTAGAGCCCATAATAGCTTGTGGCTGCACACGGAAGTTTCTAGTATGAATAGTCTCATGATCCCTTTGAGCCTGGGTGGCGGTCCAAAAGAAAACAGGCAATTCCTGGAATACCCAGGTGCCTCACCACCCAGATGTGAGTTTAAGTTGCCACCTTAGATAAATCATTAATTAACAATCTCACATCTGTCATGGATTTCACTCACCCAATCCACGTCTACTAGCATAGCATGGCATAATAAGCAAACGTAGAAGTAACTCCCAAAGGTTTGATAATAAACAGGTAATAGGTACTACCTCATCTACTTCCCATCCCACAATTTAATTAGATCCTAATCATGCAATGTGTGAGGATTGATCTAATGCAATAAAACTGGGTAGTAGAAAAGGTATGATCAAAGTGTTACTTGCCTTGCTGATGATCCGCGAAACCTAACGATTCGAAGTAACAGGCGGTGCACTCCGGGTATTCTATCGCAGACAAACAAACAAGCATACAATAAGCATTCATCTAAAGCATGGGTAAAACTCAAATAAGAGATCTAACTAGAAGGTTCAACTTAAGAACTCCGGTTGGCAAAAAGAATCAAATCAAACAAAGCAACGAAAAACAAACGGCGAAAGAAAACAACTTCGTTCTACTAATCTGGATCTAGGGCAAATTTTACAGTAAGAAAAACTTGTTTAAGTTGGTTAAATGGATAGAGGGTTTCGAGACGAATCCCTAGGCGCTTGAATCGCCTGATTCTGATAAACGAGCGAAAAGTTAAACTAAAACGAAAATCGGATCAGGAATCGCGATCAGAAAAATCGCGGATTTAATCCGAGAAAAAGAAAAATGACGAACGCCGATTTTTTTCTTTTTTTTCGGCACGGAAATCGAGGCGCGACGAACCTCGGGCGGCGGGATCATCGGCGGCGGCGGCGGCGGTTCCGGCGGCGCGCGCGGATCGAGGCGGGGCTGATGGGCTGGGGCGGCTCTATTTAAAGGCTGCCCCCGGGCGGTGTCCCGCTCGGGTACGGGCCGAAATCGGTTCGTTTTTTTAATTATTCCGCTCGGAAGAAAAATAAAAAGAAATACTAAACGGACTCCAGAAATTCCGAAATAAATTTTCACGGGCTTTAAAAATCAAGCCGCACAAGGTGAACATTTATTTGTGCCCAAAATGCAATTTTGAAAAACGCACATTTTTCCTAAATTCAAATAAAACACCGAAAAACTCCGAAATAAAATATTATTTGATTTTTTATTAAATCCTCAATATTTCTTTATTATGGGAAAGTCATTTTATTCCCTCTCTCATATTTTTGTAATAGAAATAATTGATGATAAAATAAATAAAATCAAATGATCCTATTCTCAAAATTTGAGAGAACTCAAATATGAAAATAACGAAATCCCCAACTCTCTCCGTGGGTCATTGAGTTGCATAGAATTTCTATGATCAACCAAAATGCAAAATAAAATATGATATGCATGATGATCTAATGTATAACATTCCAAATTGAAAATTTGGGATGTTACAACATGGCAGTGATCTACTCAAGATGCTTGACAAAAGATGAACACTGAGCTACGGCTAAATCACACAATAGCAGGTTCAAACAAGCATGGCGAAAGTGCAAAAGATATCAGCTTCACAGACTTAGAGAAAATACTAACATGTCAGTACTTAACATGAGGAAGCAATGTTTAGAGCAAGATAACCACATGCTATAGGAACATATCATGGCAAAACAATACATGGCATGAATCTACTCAAAGCATATAACAAAAGTCCCTTACTGACCATAAGCCCAAAAGGATCAGAAAATATGATGGCACCCATGTAAACATAGCAAGTTTCGTTAACAGATTCAGACGTAGCAGAAAACTGGACAGAGTTACGTATGCATGTTTGCGAGCTCGATGCACCCACCACAAGGCATTGCATGACAAACTAAGCATACACACAACAAGAAGACATGATCAAGAAGCTAAACATGGCAAGAACCAACTCATAGCATGCAAGGATCAACTACAACAACCTTGGAAAAATTGAATAACATGTAAACAATCTGCCAGGAATATTTTATAGCAAAAGTAGAGCAAGATTGAGTCATGCTAGGGTACTTCATAAATGCAAACAGGGACATGGATGGATAGAGCATAACCATATTCTCAAATCATCCTTACTGAACATACTCAAAAGAAGCATGGATCACTATGTAGCAACATGAATACATGGCATAAAAATATCAACAGAGCAAAGACTTAGTGAAATTCTAAGTCCCTGAAATCAGCAACATCACGAGAGCTACTTTTCATGCTTGTGCTAGTCACCACATTGATCACAAAAATACATGGCATACACCCCTGTAAAGATGGCATGGCGTATCCCAAAACACATGTAGAGCTCAAGTCCATAGGAGGCACACAATAATCATGGAAAAAGTGACAAATGCTCATAATCTGATAAGAATCAGGAACTAACATTTTGTAGCACTCTTGAAACAACATTTTAGGCATCAATATGGGCTCAAACAAGCATGGTGCAATGGAACAAAATGAAGAGCACATCCTGACGAACATTTTGATATGCCACACACATGAAACGGAACTACAATGACAGAGTTATGATGCGATGAACAGGGCTTGAAATTATGGGGGAAAAGGACTTAGAGAAAAATATCACCCCCCGAGATCTAGGGTTAGAATCGCACGCAAACCGAGGTGGCACCGTGGCTTCGCCGGAGACGGACGAGGACGGCGGCCAGCGAGGTTGGGGTCGCCGGATCCGGCCCTCTCGTGGCCGGATCTGGCCGAAGGTGGAGGAGGATGGTGCGGGGCGGCGGCTGTAGTTGCGGGCGACGGCGGCGGCGACCCGCTTCGGCGGTGTGGTGTGCAGGAGGCGCGGGCGGTGGTGATGGCGACGCGGTGGCGGGGCTCGCCGGCGATGCGCCGGTGACGGAGGCAGCCGGGCGCGTGAGCGGCTCGGGCGGACGCGGGCAACGCGTGGGCCGGCTGCAGGCCGCGGCGGTGGGAGGCGGCACGGGGACCGGTGGCCGCACGCGAGTCGTCCGGGCGCGGCGGCGATTTTCTTCCCGTGCGGACCGGACGTGTCCGGCGGCGTGCTGGGATGGATCTAGGGTTTTTGGACCGCGAATTGGACGCGGAGAGCATATATTTATAGGTAGAGGGAGCTAGGAGAGTCCAAATGAGGTGCGGTTTTCGGCCACGCGATCATGATCGAACGACCGAGAGGATGGAGGGGGTTTGGATGGGTTTTGGGCCAGTTTGGAGGGGTGTTAGGCTGCAACACACACGAGGCCTTTACAGTTCCTCGGTTAACCGTTGGAGTATCAAACAGACTCCAAATGATAGGAAACTTGACAGGCGGTCTACCGGTGGTGTACCAAGGCCGCTTTTCAAGTCTCAGTCTAATCCGAGAACGTTTAACACTCACACACGAAAAGAGGTAAAAGGGGACGCCGGAGGACATAGGAGTGCCGGATCGCAAAACGGACAACAGGGAAAATGCTCGGATGCATGAGACGAACACGTATGCAAATGCGGTGCACATGACGACATGATATGAGATGCATGACATGAACAAAATGTGAAACGAAGACAAAACCCAACCACGAGGGAATATCATGACTTAGTGCCGAAAATGGCAAGAGTTGGAATACAAATATGGCAAGTTACATACGGGGCATTACAATCAATAACATGGTTCATCATGGATAGTGGCTGTTCTTCAACTCGAGACTGAGCTTGAGGCCGCTTCCCATGTAGCTTCTCTTTATAAGCCCTTTTCTTCAATGGACAAGATCTCACATGATGTCCAATCTTTTTGCACTTGAAGCAAGAAATGTTGGACTCATTCTTGGCTTGCTCTTGTCCCCTTTTCCTATTCTTGGACTTCTTATTGGAGTGAAAAATATGTCCATCATCGCACGTTTCCAAGTCTTTATTTAAACTTGTGACTTGGGCCTTGAACTCATTAATTTCCTCTACATGGTTAGTTTTAACACTAGAAACAAGAGGATTAGTGGAAGTAGAAACTTCATGGTTAGAGCAACAAGACAAGTTGAGCAATTCATCATGGGATGTACCAATATCTTGTAGAGATGAATTGCAGGGACTAGCACATGGCCTCAGGAGCTAACTTTAGCCCATCATGGAGATTAGAAGATCCTCATAAGTGCCCGAGAGCTTTTCATGACTTTCTTCCAATTTCCCATAATTTCTAGTTAGCAAATCAAGTTTAGTCCTTAGCTCAACATTCTCCTTCAAAATTGATGCTTCACATGAAATCGAGTTAGTAGCACAAGCATCATTATCAATATCATATGAGCATGTAGCAATTATAGACTTCTCATGAGTTGATTGAAGCTCCTCATGAGACTTAGAGAGTTTGATGAGATCTCCCTTGACATTATTGCATTCAAGGAGAAGGAGCTCAAAATCCTCTTTAAGTTTACCATGAGTAATTTCAATCTCTCCTTTTGAAGATATTAAGTCTCTAAGCGTTTAGAAATGAATTATTACGTTTAGAGACTTTAGAGTCTTAAGTGTCTAAGGCTTATCAAACGCTTAAACACTTCAAAGGTTAAAGCTTGATGAATGAGAAGAGAAGTATCACAATCAAGATACATATCCTCAATAGATGGAGAAATCCCATCCTTTGCAATAGTAATTCCAACAAGAACAATTCGCAAAGCATTTGGACCCATGGCCCGAAAGTGGAATAACATGCGAATTCTCCATAGTTGATAATTTGTGCCATCCAAATCAAAAGTGTTGTTGTGCACTAAAACACTAGTCGACATTGATACTCTCTAGGCGGTGAAGCCTAATAAGGAGATACCAATTGAAAGGACCACGATGTCGCCTAGAGGGGGGTGAATAGGCGTTTTTAAAAACTTCTACGTATTTGGGTTTATCCTAATGCGGAAATAAACTAAATGGATACTTTTCAAGCACAAAGCCTAAATATTCAAGGCTCAACTAAGTGCACGAACAATTTAAAGTAAATGAGGTGAGCACAACAAGGATACTAACAAGCACAAGTAAGTTACACAAACTTACTTGAGCAATACCACAAGATATGTAAGTGTATGACACAAGTTAGCAATTCACACTAAATACAAGATATATCAATAGTAGAAAGTATGAATTGCGGGATATAAAGTGTAGGCCTAAATAATCTCTTCAAGGAAATAGCCAACACAATATAATGAGGACACCAATATATAGTGAATGCAAGGTCAAGAGACCAAAGTAAACCACAAGTAGTGGTTAGGGTTAGAGATAATCGAAGACACAAAGACGAGGATGTATCTTGATGTTCACTTCCTTGGAGGGAAGCTAGTCATCGTTAGAGAGGTGGATGTTACCATGATGAAGGCACACCAATGCCACGAAGGCCCACCCTATTCTCCCTTTGAGATAACACCACAAAGGCGTTTCTCAACCACTAGTGGTAGGCCTTGAGGCGGCCTCCAAACCTTCACAAACTTTCCGGGGGCAAATCACAAGTTGATTCCTCACCGGAGTACTCCTACCGCCTAGGAGTCTCAAACCTCCAAGAGTAACAAGATCAAGGGGGAAATGCTCAAGACTTGCTCAAATCATGAATTCCTTTGGTCACAAGAGGGAGAGGGAGTGGATCTATCACTTGATTGTAAAATCTCTCAAGAACTCTCATGAATCTCCCCGGGATCTAAGATTTGGTGTAGGAGAAGTGACGGGGAGCTTTTTTGTGTTCTAGGGTTCATATGAATGTATTGCTCAACCCTCTACTAGATTGGTAGATGGGTATATATAGAAAGCCTATCACTACAAAAAAAAGACACTTCCGTGATGATACATGTTTGTCATAGTAGGTCACGTTTTCTATCATGCATGTACATCCATGACGATTTAATGAAGAATCAAGATAGTCATACCTGTGCTTTCGTAGAAGTGTTACATGACATTACCAAAGTTATCATCACGTAAGTGTCCACTTCCATGACGATAAATCGGCGTTATAGAAGTTCTTTCGTCAAGGGTGACCGACACGTGGCATCCACCGTAACGGGTCGCCGTTAAGCTATAGGGTCCGGTTTTGGATCCGATAACCCGTTAACAGCCCGGACCAATGAGGATTTTCCACATGTAAAATTGTCATTGGGTGGAGGAAACACGTGTTGGCTCACCGTTGGGATAGATGTCATCCATTCATTGGATAGGAGGAGCCTATGATACGTCGACACATGGCATGACCCAACAGAGGCCCAATCCGGTGAAAAGGCTGGCCCGTTTGACTTGGTCAAAAGGTAACGGGCTGGCCCACGGAAAGCCTGTTAACGGCCTGTTAGTATAGAGCCCATTTATGGCCCGCTAACTCACGACCCGTTACGACCTATCGGAATTAAGCCCAGTAGCTTCATCTGGGCCGTCGAATATGATTCCAGCCCGTTGTAACTTCCGGCCCATGTATGGCCTATGATGTCTTTCGGCCCATACGAGGTCATTTGTAAGTCTTGGCCCATTAACGGCCCATGGTGAATCTGGCCCGCAATGAACGGTGTACCGCTTTATACCCATTAACGACCCATTATTCCATTGGGCCGTTTCCAACCTGTGTTACCTTTCAGCCTTCTCAGGGCCCATTTAATCTTGGGCTTATTTCCAGCATTCGGTTACTTACGACCCGTTACTGGCCTTTTCTGCTTGTGGGCCAAATTCATCCCGTGGTTACAATCGGCCCGTTTGCCGCCCGTTAATCCATTGGGCCATTTTCGTACCATCATCAAATACGGCCGATTAACGATGGCCTGTTATGGTCGGCCCATGAATAGACGATTCCAAATCTAGCCTGTTTACGACCCATAATGCAGTATGTTATTGGGCCATGTTTGGCCGATCGATCATACGGCCGTAGAAGGCCCATTGATGCTACGACCCGTAGAAGGCCCATTATGTCTACGGCCCTTAGAAGGCCCATTGTTTCTACGGCCCGTAGGAGGCCCATGGTAACTACAGTAAATATGTAGCCCATGGTTATTGTGGCCTAGTTTAAAAAAATAGGTTATTGCGGCCACTAGCAAACCTCGAAAAAAGAACTGCACCGACTACAAGCAAACAAATAAACAAGACAACAAGGAAATAAATAAGCAAGCAACTCACGCTAGGCTATCACAACTATTACACATATTACATCCACTGGGCATCAAAGTTCGCCACCAGTGCAAATATAGGGAACAAATTCGCATATCATATACACTGGTTGTCAAAGTTGGCGACCAGTGCAAATAAACGCCGCCACAAAACAAGTCAAGAACGGAAACCACTTCGGAAGAGCTCAAGAAACAATATCCTGGGTACCCATAATGCTGGCAAGATGCTTAGCAAGCTTATTAACTTTCTCTTGTTTGGCGCTTAAAACCTCCAGCATCTGCTGTTGCACCAGAAAGCATGCATCTGAATTCTGCAGGGACTTCCTCAGTCCTTCGGCTTCCTGTCGCATAACATCTGATCAATGTTTTTCAACTTGAAGTTGAGACTCAAGAAGCCAAACTGATTCAGGCAGCGAGTTCGAAGAGCTGGTGCCAGCAGTAGTAGCTAGTAACTCGAACACTACATCAAGACATGACTTTGGGGTTGTCTCAGTGTCTTCAATATAATTTTTATCAGCTTTCTTGGAGACCAACAGCGATGTCTCACTATCTTGAACCTTATCTGCATTACTTCCTTTACCATTGCATAATAGGGTACTCTTCTCCAATATTTTATCCGCGTTCTAAAAGAGAAACAAACAAACACATCACAGGTTTACCATGTTGTATATGAAACTCATTTTGGTAAACCAGTTCAGTAGTAAGGTGGACAGGATAAAAACATGAAACAAACATATATCTATGTAGTATGGTCATTGTATGGTCTATATCATTCTAGTTTATGTTGCCAAATCAAGTTAGAGACAGTTCGAATCATATCTATTTTAAGACAAAGCAGCATAGATAGAGTATAAGTGTGGGAAACTACACAACAATAACAACACTTGTAATCTGCATGACATGAGAACATAACTGTTTATTCAATTAAAACTAAAATCAACTTAGAGCAAGTTACAACAACAAACACGTTAAAGAAACAGGTTTAAAACATACCTGTTGCGCCATTGGAGTTTCAATTGCATCCTTCAAATTTGAAATTAGTTGGTATGAGTAAATACAGTGATGCAAGAGCAAAGTAGTATGAACCATAGCTACGGAACTTGACCTGAGAACAATTCTTCTTCTGCTTTAAGCGTTTACTTGGGGTTTGGAGTGGTGGTCCTCGTGCTTTGGGCACTGCAGTTGCCTTACTAACTGCTCATGTTTGGGTGCTCTGTGGTGGAGACGGTGTTGTGTGAACTAGAACTAAGTTACTATCTACTGGGGTTGGGGTTAGAAGGGGTGTAGCTGGTTCTCTGTCCAACTGGGTAGGGGTTCAATCTGCGTGAGTCTGGGTTATGTGTGGTGGGGCTGGTTCTTGGGCAAGTACAACCATGGTTCTATCTGCATCGACATGTAGCATGATCTTTTCTGAATACAGTGTTTTTACTCCCACAGATACTGCCATCACCTCCTCCAATTGAAATGGCTGATAAACAAGAAAAGTAATTGAATGTACAGACATTGTAAGATAGACAGGTGCAATGGATAGTAGGGAAGAAAACAGGGCATGAAATAATTCACATTTATGTTGTCTAACCAAAAAGAATAGCAGGACATAATTTCACATATATGATGGCTAATTAAA
This sequence comes from Triticum urartu, assembly GCF_056163025.1. Lineage (NCBI taxonomy): Eukaryota > Viridiplantae > Streptophyta > Magnoliopsida > Poales > Poaceae > Triticum > Triticum urartu. The sequence continues at coordinate 364,854,980 of NC_141876.1, read as the reverse complement.
CAGGATAGCATGACACAATTTCACATGTATTATGGCTAACTAAACAGGATAGAATGACATACTTCAAAATATGATGACTATGTAAACAGGATGACATGATATAACTATACGATGTGTCTATTAAAGTGGTTGGCATGCCATAAATCACAAACATGTCGTCGATGGAAACATGATGGCATGATATAATTCATGGATAGAATGACATAATTCAAAATATGATGACTATGTAAACAGGATGAGATGATATAACTATATTATGTCTTTAGAAAATGGGTTGGCATGCCATAATTCTGATACATGCTGTCTATGTAAACATCATGGCTTGATATAATTTAAATATATGATTTATATAGTAAGAAAGTGAGCAAAGGGCAATCACATATATGATGTGTCAACTAAGGAGATGGCATTCAATATTGTGTATGTGATGTAAAAACTAAGCATTGCAATACAACATATGCATGATATGAGTAATATAACCCTGCCAAGTTTGAGCATACACCTCAGAGGGATAATAGGACTGGTCATCTGCCTCTGAATCCTCCTCTGAAGAGCTATCTGTAACCAGTAAGATATCTGCTTCAGCAGGTAGCATTGTCTACTCTGAAGACCTTGTTTTCACTCCAGATTTCTCCATCACGAATTCAAATAGCTGATGCACAGGAAGAGCAATTGAATATACAAACATTTTCGACAAATGCAACGATAAATACAAAAAAGGACGACATGATATAATTCACATATATGACGCTTGGCTAAACAGCATGGCATTGCATAATTCACATATATAATGTCTTGCAACAAGATAGCATTGCATAATTCACATATATGATGCTACAAGATGGCATTGCATAATTCACATATATGGTAATTAGACACTAAATAGGTGGCATTCACACAAAGCATGTCTAAACTAAGCAAATGACATAGCAATGCAAGATACCATACACACGATATGAGCAACATAGCCCTGCCAAGTTAGAGCATGCACCTCGGGAGGGAAATAGGACTGGTCATTTGTCTCTGAATCCTCCTTTGAGGAGCTATCCGTAAACAGCAAGACATGCGCTTCGTTAGACAACATTGTCTGCTCTGAAGACCTTGTTTCCACTCCAGATTTTTCCATGATCGTGTCGAATGGCTGATGCACAAGAAGAGTAATTGAATGTACTAAAATTGTTGACAAATTTAACACGCAATAAAAAATGATGGCATGATATAATTCACATATAAGATGACCGGCTAACAAGGGTGGCATTGCAAAATTCACATATATGATGCCTGTCTAAACAAGATGGCATTACATGATTCACATATACGATAAAGTAACTAAACAGATGGCATTCACACAAAGCATGTCTAAACTAAGCAGATGACATATTTGATGTATAAAGTAAGAAATGCAAGGCACCATCTGCATGATATTACCAACATCAGCATGCCAAGTTAGAGCGAAGACCTCAAGGGGTAAATAGGAGCGGTCTTCTCCTTCTGAATCCCCCTCAGAATAGTTATCTTCCTCTTGATTACAATCCGAAATCGGTGGAGGGAGGCTGCCTTTGCACCCACCATGGAGCGACGTCTGCATGAAATTTTATTGCCACACAAGGCTCATCTCTTTTGCTCTACATTTTCAGTTCCATTGTGTACAATAAATGATATGAATATGAATAAAACATAGTGAGATTATGTAAGGAGTGCTTGCACAAATCCAGAGTGATGGTAGCAAACTGTGGATAGACCCAAAACCAATGATAGCAGGCAGATAATAGCTTTAGTTAAAAAATACAGATAATGGCTCCTTTAATGTTTGTTTGCACCCAACATGAAACTCATAGTAGACACCGAAGATTAAGAAGATAGTAGACATATAGTACTGATTGCTGCCCCAATATGTACCCCACAACCATTTAAAAACTCAAGTTTCAGCATTACTTTGGACCTGACTCGGAGTCTAATAGGTGAACACGACGATAAAGTAGCATGTCATCATATTAAGCAATGCATAACGTAAGCAGACACGAAAGAGTGCGACCTCTCTTGCGGACCCGTGTATTCGTCAAGGTCATCTGCTCAGTTGATGATGGTAATGCGGTTGTCGTGGCTGCTGGTGGCGGGGAAGAAGATCTGAGGTGGCGAAAGACAGTCTGGAGAGCGGATCCCTGCTATGGTGAACCCTTCCGTCATTGGAGCAGCTGAGCTGGGGTGGAACACAGCACAACAGGAGCAGGAAAAACCACACAAGGTTTTCTTTGACACATATCTATAACAGAAGTAATTTTGTAAGGGTTTGTTTGAATTTGAGGATTCTAACAATACAGGGATAGGAAATAGACAGGAATAGGATAGGAATGCATGTGCGAAATAGAGAATTTAAAAACACAGGATTTCTACCAATTTGGGTGTTTGGTTCACAAGAATTGAAGATCACAGGATGCAAAGAAGCATGGTGAGATTAAGTCAAACCACAAGAAAATGTACGGTTATAATGCTATTATGCTACTACCTCTTAGTATTGTGCTTCATGAATAGGAATTTGAAAAGGAGGACCAGTGGAAATTAAAATTCCTATGGTTTTTCTTTCAAGGAGACACTAAAGGAACAAATCCTACAGTTTTCCTTTGCCCCATTCCTTTGAACCAAATGCATGAATAGTAGTACCATAGGAAACTTTCCTATTTCTATGTTTTTCCTTCACTTTTCCTTTCAAGCACTGGCGATTCTAGTAGGCAGGCTTGAGCAAGGAAAATCTTACACTCAAAAAATGTTTTTGTGCTACTTCTACTACTTTGGACCTAGGCGACTGCCCTACTAGCTCAACTCCCAGGCCCATCGACAAATGCACAGCTCAAACGCGCAGAGATAAATAATGATGGCATTCAAGAGAGTCCATCACGGATAGCTAAGTTGCCTGGTACCTCACTCCTTGTCATATAGTAGGAGAAACTAATCATATTTCACGTTACTACGTGTGCTTAGTGGACAATATATATATAACATGTAGAGTAAAAAAGAGATGCAACAAGTGTACAACCTCTCTTGCGAAGCCATGTCGATCTCAGCGTGATTGGGTTGGTCGGTGAGGATGCTCCGGCTCAGTTGGCTGTCGGAGGAGGGGAAGAAGATCTTAGGCATCTAGAGATGGAGCCCGGGGTACTGCTCCGTTGTGATGGAGGGTTTCGTCGTTGGAGCAGCTCCGGTGAGTTGTACGACGCCGAGGCTGAAGCAGGACAAGAGAGACAACGTTAACCTGAGTGGAATTGTAATAGCATCTCCAATAGATGACGTAAAATACATAACCACAAAGTTCTAGATGTAAAATACATCAGCTGTTCATCTCTGAACTTAACCGTCAAAACTGAATTTAACTATCGAAACTTAACTTAACTGTCGAAACTGAATTTTGCTGTCGAAACTGAATTTTACTGTCAAAACTGAACGCACTAGTAGCAGAAAAGCACTAGCAGCAGCGCGCGCGAGAGCCTGGGCGGCTGGTCATGTAGCAACATCAGTCGACGGACACCACCAGCCAAACTGCCGCCCCCCGCCGCCCGCGGCCGGCGGTGCGCCGCCCCGCCCGCCCCAAAACCACTCCCCACCGCCGGTCCACTGGCGCCCCGGCCATCCCTCTAGCCGCCCCCCCGTGCCGAGCTTTTTCTACGGCAATCCCCACGCCACGGCCCCACCACCGCCGGCGACCACGGCCGCATCCTGAACCCTAAGATAGATAGTGGGGTGCCTCTCCGGCGAGCCCCCTCCCCGCTGTGGCTGGTTCTTCCTTAACTCCGGCAAGCCCCCACCCCTTGAAAATTGACTGACCCAAAAGTCAATTCAGTCGACTGAAGTGTAGCCAAATCGGAGCAGCATCGCAAGCAAGAGCAAGAGCAATAGCAAGAGCAGACTAGGCAGGGGAACGAGAGCAAGTGCAGAGCAGCAACACGAGCGAGAGCTAAAGCAGCAGCAGCTCCTACTGATGTGGACGTCGCCGCCGAGGGAGCGATGCCATGGAGGAAGTGGCCGACAACGCCACCATGGATGGAGCCATGCCATGTCGGCTCGGGACCGAGCACCGGCAGCACCGTGAGATCGAATCAAGAAGAAAACGCAGCGATTAGTGTACAACCTCTTTGGTGGCGCCGATTAGGCCTCAATTTCATCCGAGGAAACGGTGATGATGCTGCTCTTTCGGTGGTGCAGGTGAAGACGGCGGTGTGGGAACAGAGGTGGCGCGAAAGACAAGGTGGAGGATGGGGTGGCTGAACCAGCGGGACGACGAGATCGACGATGGATCCTCATCCGGTACGGTGGATGAGGGACGTCGAGGTGTTGCTGTGGACGATGTCATCGGGAAGAGGCTCCGGCTGGGTGGCGGACGGATGAGGGTGTGGGGCTTCGCGGGTTTTCACGGCGTCGGTGTTCGAATGGGTGGGATGATGGGATGGGAGTGGGGAACCATGGCTTAGGGACGCGCTTGTCCGAAATGTGGGGTAAGTTACAAAAGTACCCCCACCAATTTGTGCTAGGCGGTTCTCTCGGTTCAGGGGTATCATGGGAATTTCACGTGTCGGGATTTCGTAGGAGGTGGGAGTTTTCGCGCGCGTTGTATTTTTGGGATAGCAAGGCGCAGGTTGAGATGGAGGGAGTTTTGAAAGCACAACGAGACAAAGATATATCTTAAATATTTCGGGGTAACAAGGTGCGGGTTGAAGAGGCGGGAGTTTCGCAGCACGATAGACAGAGATGCTAGCTTGAAATTTTGGCATAACAAGGTGTGGCTTGAAATTTTGGGAGAATAAGCTTAACGTGTAACAAAAAAATAGACAATTTGCACCTCATCACTAGAGAGAGCCACGTCCAGTTTTACTATATTACTAGAAATGCATTTAAATACAACAAAAAAAACTAAAAGAATCAGGACAACAAACATAACGTGTACAGTACCAAAACAATTTGCACTTCCCTCAACAATAAAAAAAATGTGTGTTGTCTAGCATATGGACTAAATTTGAGTACATTTTCCCTATTTGAATGGGATTGTACTCGGGTTAGTTATACAACCATCTAAATATTATCTTCACAACACATGACATGAATATAGGAGGAGTAAATTCCTATATAAATACGAACTACATGTACATACAATCTCAAATTCAAATATATGTATCCATTTTATGTTCAATTCAAATCATAGTACATGTGTGCTGTAGCTAGATGTTCGGAATCTAAACCATGTATGATACTACGTATAATGTGTTTAACACGCACAACACACACACAAACACCATTTAGACTAGTAAGGTACACATGCATTGCATGCATGAGATTTGGCAACCAAATTATGAATAAATACCACATTATAGCATGTAAGCTTTGAGTCATAAATGCATGATGTAGATGTTCGTTTAATTCTTATAGTTCATTTCATTCAAAATCATCTACTTTTTATAAGAAAGCTAATCTATTTGAAGATTCATGGAATTGTGCGTTGTAAAGCATAAAGTAAAAACAAATAATGGCAAATCATGTAGAAAAACATTCGGGCAATTCTGATACGGAAGATTCTAGAACAAAGAAGAAGTGCTTGTGTTTTGAGGATTGTGCATTATGCTTAAGTTCAACCATGGAGTCTTCTAGATTATACATATGGCAAAATCTGATGGAATCTAGATGATATCCAACGGCCAGTAGTGCTCAAATTTGCCATCTATGCACCATTGGATTGGTCTCATCCAATGTAGCGACCTGACCTCAAATGGTCAAGTCTCTGTGCTTCAGTGTCATCCCGGGATCGATAATGCTGACACACACAGTACTCGAAGGATTTATAACATTGTAGCAATCACACACTTATTACATCGAATGTCTCAAAAGAGAACTTATTACAATAAATATGGCTTAATGCCATCTAATACGATAACAGCGGAAGACTTGTAAGATAAAGTGAGTCCATCAACTCCAACGGCATAGCTGAGCTGCACGACAACGACCTAACGAACCTTACTCCTCGTCTGAAAAGTCTGCAATATAATACGTTGCAGCCCGAAAACGGGTCAGCACATGGAATATGCTGGCAATATAACACGGTAGAGCAAGAACAGAACAATGCTATCAGTATATGCATATTTGGCTGGTGGAAAGCTCTACGGTTAAAGTTTTGCAAAAAGCCAATTTTTCCCTACAACAAAGGAATATATTTTATTTAACTATCATGGTAGTTGAAACATCATTGAGAAGGTTCCTCCAACTCAATCCCAATTAAAAGTAATTATCAACCCAAAAATATTAATTTAGAGTGATGAGATATATATGATAATCCAAGTACTAGATACTCAAGATGTCCATAACCGGGGACACGGCTAACCATGATTAGTTTGTACACTCTGCAGAGGTTTGCGCACTTTTCCCCATAAGACTCGATCTCCTCCGTTGGATTTCTCGCACTACATGGTGTTTGAGAAACGGATGACCGAGACACAGTCTTTCAGAAGCATTAACTCGCTACTCCGGATAGACTATACCACCTACAACCCACTACATCTGCTAGTCTACCTCTTCAAGAGCTTCACGCAACTTACTCAACTATGCTAGATCCCATAATAGCTTGTGGGTGCACACGAAAGTTTCTAGCATGAAATATCTCAGTTCCCTTCGAGCCTGGATGGCGGACCTTAGGATTATCACACGGGTACTCCGGGATATGCTAGGACAACACTGGATTCTCCAGGTGCCCGACAAGCAATCCACCCAGATGTGTATTAAAGTTTCCACCTTAAGTTGAACCATTAATTAATAATCTCACATCTGTCATGGATTCACTCAAACCCAATCCACGTCTACGAGCATAGCATAGCAATATAAGCAACGTAGAAGTAACTCCCAAGGGTTTGATAATAAACAGGTGAATAGGTACTACCTCATCTACTTCCCAATCCCACATCTTATCAATTCCTAACCATGCAATGTTTGAGGGTTGAAACTAATGCATAAAAACTTGGTGATAAAGGGATATGATCAAAGTGTTACTTGCCTTGCTGATGATCCGCGAAACCTAGAGACTCGATGTAGCACGCTTCGCACTCCGGGTACTCTATCACAATCAAACAAGCATACAATAAGCAATCAAACAAGGCCACGGGTAAAACTCAAATAAGAGATCTAACCAGAAAGGTCAACTTAAGAACTCCGGTTTGCAAAAAGAATCAAATCAAATGGAGCAACGAAACTCAAACTGCGAAAGAAATAAGATCCGGTTACTAATCTGGACTAAAGTTAAATTTTACACTAGCAAAAACTTGTTCAAGTTGGTTAAACGGAAAGAGGGTTTCGAGACGAAACTCTAGGCGCTTGAATCGCCTGATTCCATTAAACGAGCGAAAAGTTATACTAGAACGAAAATCGGATAAGAAATCACGATCGAAAATAATCGCGGAAAATCCGAGAAAAAAGAAAAACTGACGAACAGGCTAACGAACGAACGTTCGCTGTCTGTGGCTAAATGGTGAATACCGTTCGTTAAAACGAACGTAAAAACGGGCGTTCGCTAAATAACTAAACCAAAAGAATAAACCGAACCGGATCTAAAAAAGGATCTAGGGTGCCGAAAAAGAACCAAATGGTTTTCTCACGAAAACCGAGGCGGCTACCACGGGTCCGGCGAGGCGGCATGGCGCGTGCCGCCGGCGACGCGGCAGCTAGGGTTAGGGCGCGAGGCACGGGTGGGCTTCGGCGGCTCGAGGGTGGCGGCTTATAAAGGCCCCCCGGGCAGAGTCCCGCTCGGGTACGGCCCGGAGTCGGTTGACTTTTTTTTAAATAATTCCGACGTGCAGAAAAAGAAAGAAAAGAAATACTAAACGGACTCCAAAAATTCCGAAATAAACTTTCCCCGTCCTCTAAAAATAAGCCAGACAAGGTGAACATTTATTTGGGCCTAAAATGCAACTTTGAAAAACGCATATTTTTCCTAATTCAAATAAAATAGCGATAAAACTCCGGATAAAAATCTTATTTGATTTTAATATTAAATCTTCGATATTTATCTATTTTGAGGAAGTCATTTTATCCTCTCTCTTTTATTTTTATAAAAGAAATATTCGAAGAGAAAATAATTAAAATCAAACGGTCCTCTTTCCAAAATTCGAGAAAACTCGAATATGAAAATAATGAAATCCCCAACTCTCTTCGTAGGTCCTTGAGTTGCATAGAATTTCTAGGATCAAGCCAAAATGCAATAAAATATGATATGCAATGATGATCTAATGTATAACATTTGGATGTTACAAACGTACCCCCCTTAAGATGAATCTCGCCCTCGAGATTCGGGTTGGCTAGAAAATAGGTGTGGATGGTCCTTGCGTAGGTCTTCCTCTCGTTCCCAGGTGGCTTCGTCCTCGGTATGCTGGCTCCACTGAACTTTGCAAAACTTAATAACCTTGCTGCGGGTAACCCGACTGGCAAACTCGAGAATCCTGACTGGCTTCTCCTCATAGGTCAAATTATTGTCCAACTGAATCGCTTCCAGCGGTACTGTATCTCTCAGAGGAATGTCGGCCATCTCTGCGTGGCACTTCTTCAACTGAGAAACTTGGAACACATCGTGAACTCCTGACAATCCTTCGGGTAATTCCAACTTATAAGCAACTTCTCCCATATGTTCCAAAACTCTATATGGTCCCACAAAGCGTGGCGCTAACTTTCCCTTAACTCCAAAGCGCTTAACTCCTCGGAGTGGTGATACCCGAAGATACACTCTGTCTTCGATTTCATAGACTACCTCCTTGCGTTTTGAATCTGCACAGCTCTTCTGTCGGGACTAAGCTACCTCCAGTCTATCTCTAATCAATTTAACCTTCTCTTCTGATTCCTTAATCAAATCTGGTCCAAACAGGTGACGGTCTCCAACTTCATCCCACAACAACAGTGTCCTGCACCTCCTTCCGTACAAGGCTTCGAAAGGTGCCATCTTCAAACTGGCCTGGTAACTATTTTTGTATGAGAACTCTGCGTAGGGCAAGTTGTCATCCCAACTAGATCCATAATCTAGTGCACAAGCTCTCAACATATCCTCCAGAATCTGGTTGACTTTCTCGGTCTGTCCATCTGTTTGCGGGTGAAAAGCTGTATTGAACTCCAGTATGGTTCCCAAAGTTTCATGCAACTGATTCCAAAACTTTGAGGTAAACTGGGTTCCTCTGTCTGATACAATTGTTCTCAGAACTCCATGCAAACATACGATCCTGGTCATGTATATCTTTGCCAACTTGGCACTTGTATAGTTAGTTTTCACTGGGGTAAAGTGAGCTACTTTGGTCAAGCAATCAACTACTACCCATATAGAATCATATCCTGATTTGGTCCTCGGCAATCTGGTGATGAAATCCATGCCAAGCTTATCCCACTTCCATTCGGGTATCGACATAGGTTGTAACAATCCGGCTGGCTTTTGATGTTCTACCTTCACTCTCTGACATACATCACATACGGCTACATACTCGGCAATATCCTTCTTCATACCAGTCCACCAAAAATGCTCCTTTAAATCCACATACATCTTGGTGTTTCCGGGGTGAATCGAGTATGGTGAGTCATGAGCCTCCTGAAGTATTAACTTCCTGATCTCTATGTTATTGGGCACATAAACACGGTCCTCAAACCACAAGGTGTCGTGTTCATCCTCACGAAAACCCTTGGCCTTTCCTTTGCTCATTCTCTCTTTTATCTCAGTGATCTCTTTGTCATCCTTCTGAGCTTCTCGAATATTTCCTAACAATGTAGACTGAACTTCCATTGTTGCAACAAAACCTCTAGGGACAATCTCCAATCGAAGTTACCTGAGATCCTCTGCCAACTCCTTTGGCAATCCTACGCTTATGAGTGTGTTGGCATAACTCTTCCGGCTCAAATTGTATGCTACGACATTGGCCTTGCCTGGATGATAGTGAAGCTTCATGTCATAATCCTTTATAAGCTCCAACCATCTCCTCCGCCCAAGGTTCAGCTCCTTCTGTGTGAAAATGTACTTCAAACTCTTATGGTCAGTGTATACATCGCAATGGTTTCCAATAAGATAATGTCTCCAAGTCTTCAACGCATGCACTACGGCAGCCAAATCCAAGTCATGCGTGGCATAATTTAACTCATGCGGTTTCAGTTGTCGCGAGGCATACGAAACAACTTTTCCGTCCTGCATCAGTACTCCTCCAAGTCCTAAGTGAGAGGCGTCGCAATACACTTGGAAATCCTTGCGTATATCCGGCAGAATCAGTACTGGGGCTGTAGTCAGACGTTTCTTTAACTCCTGAAAACTCGTTTCACATTCTTCCGTCCATTTAAATTTGATATCCTTCTTCAATAGCTCTGTCATTGGCTTCGCAATCTTGGAAAAATTCTCAATGAATCTCCGGTAGTATCCTGCGAGTCCAAGAAAACTGCGGATCTCGCTAACTGAAGTGGGAGCCAACCATTCAGTGACTGACTGAACCTTGGTGGGGTCTACTGCTATACCTTCTCATGATATAACATGTCCAAGGAATCCAACTTCTTTCAATCAAAACTCACATTTGCTGAACTTGGCATACAACTGATGTTCCCTGAGTTTCTCGAGAACAAAACGCAAATGCTCTTTGTGCTCCTCTTCATTCTTCGAGTATACCATTATATCATCAATGAACACCACAACAAACTTATCCAAATATTCCATGAACACCTTGTTCATCATGCTCATGAAATAGGTGGGGGCGTTAGTCATTCCAAATGACATGACCGTGTACTCAAATAACCCGTACCTTGTGGTAAATGCGGTTTTAGGTATATCCTTTTCCCGGATCTTCAGCTGGTGATATCCTGATCGCAGATCGATCTTCGAAAACACCTTAGCTCCTTTCAACTGGTCAAACAAATTATTGATCATCGGCAGTGGGTATTTGTTCTTGATCGTCACCTCATTTAATGCACGATAATCAACAACCATTCTTAGAGACTTATCCTTCTTCTCAACAAAAAGCACTGGGGCTCCCCATGGTGATGAACTCCGTCAGATGTAACCTTTCTCCAATAACTCCTTGATCTGCTTCTTAATCTCCTCCAGATCATTTGCGGGCATCCGGTAGGGTCTCTTTGATATTGGCCCGGTACCGGGCAATAGCTCTATCAAAAACTCGATGTCTCGATTCGGTGGCATGCCTGGTATCTCCTCTAGAAAAACATCTGGATAATTCTTCACTACAGACACTTCCTCCTGAAAACTCCCATGAGGGTATTTACTTGGCTCCTCCTAGGCGCATGTCTAGATACATACTTGATCCTTTTTCCCTCCGGGGTGGTGAGACAAATTGATTTACTAGCACAGTCAATGCTTCCTTTGACATCCAGTCCATGCCTAATATCGCATCCAATCCTTGTGACTCCAAAATTATTAGGTCTGACAGAAAAACATGGCTACCAATGGTTAGGGGTATCTGGTCGCACCATCGGCTGGCCATATACTCTGCTCCAGGTGAACTTACTAATAGAGGGGTCCTAAGGGTTTGGGTTGGTAGTTTAAACTTATCCGCGAATCCCCTTGATATGTATGAATGTGATGCACCAGTATCAAAAAGAACAAGGGCGGTAAAAGACTTAACCAAAAACTTACCGATAACGGCGTCTGGCTGCCCTTCAACCTCCTCCACGTTAACGTGATTCACTTGTCCTTTGTTGAATGGATTAGGCTTCTTCCCAGCGCTCCCATTACCGTTTCCATTCTTCGCTTCAAGGCACTCCGTGGCATAGTGTCCAGTCTTCCCGCACTTGAAGCAAGTAATGTGACTTAGGTCTCTCTTGGCGGGTGTGGCTGGATTGGAGCGGGTCTGATTGTTGCTTGTTCCGTTCCTAGTCCCATTCTTGGAACCATTGTGGTTATGCGAACTTCCTTCGTTATGGTTATGACCTCCATGGTTATGAACAACTCCTCCCGTGTTCGGGGTTAGACGAGGCTTCTGCTGAGCTCCTGAGTTCTACCTTCCTTGTCCATACTTCCTTTTGCAGCTCTCAATTTGCTGCTGCTTCCCTTCAATCATAAGAGCCTTGTCTACCAACTCCTGGTAGTTGTTAAATGTTGCCACCATCAACTGCATGCTCATCTCATTGTTCAACCCTTCCATAAACTTCTCCTGCTTCGTGACATTTGTGGCCACATCGTCAGGGGCATAACAAGACAGCTTACTAAATTCATCCATGTACTGCCCCACAGTACGGTTCCCTTGGCGCAAGTTGTGAAACTCACGCTTCTTCATGCTCATAGCTCCCGTTGAGACATGGGAGGTGCGGAATGCTTGCTGAAACTGATCCCATGTAACATTGGCTATAGGATAGGTGACTATGTAATTCTCCCACCATTGACACACCTTCTCAGCATCTGTACAACCTGTAGTTGTTAACTCCCTTCCAATCCTGCGGAGCCAATCATCTGCCACTATCGGCTTGGTGCTGCTAGAAAACAACGGTGGCTGCAACCTCATAAAGTGGGCTAAGTTGTCAACTGGTGGTGGTGGTGGTGGGTTGTTGTTGTTGCCTTGATTCTGAACTAACAACTTCATTAGCGTATTCTGCTGTTGGATCAACTGAGTGAGCTCCGGTGGGAAAGTAAATCCAGGGTCACGTCTCGGAGGCATCTGAGGGTTTAGAGGGAAGAGAATAGAATAGAATGAGGTCTAGTGAGAAAAACACTACCCATATGCACATGAGACAAACACAATCATATCACTCAATCAATCAAGCAAGGGCATACAATCGATCTAACTATCGTTACAAAAGTGCTCGGACTATACTATATACATGGTGGAATACTACTACTGATGTGGTGGTCTACTAGAAATATTGATCGGTCGAAGACTCCATGATGTCTGCTCTAGCATAGTCATCATCGCTATCGTTGGGGTCTGAGTCGGTGTCGTCGATGATGATGTAGTCTTCAGAACGAATCTCCTTAGGTTCGTCGTCTTCTCCTCCTGGCGAGGGGTCTCCCATAAAAACTCCTAGCTTCCTTGTTAGGTCGTCATTCTTCTCCACTAGTACGACGATTTCCTCCTCATAATCTTCGCGAGTAGCCTTGAGTTCTTCCTCTAGTTCTATGATCCTTGTCATCGCCTTCTTCCGATCTATCATGCCTGCACAGATCTGGTTCTCCTGGTGACGAATGTGCTAGTTTAACTCCTGGATGAAAGCTGCGATTGATCTATCCTTCCTGGTGCTGATCATCTCCCATTGCTTATCTCGGTGCCCACAAATCTGGTAGATAGTATCCTCAAGCTCCTTATGGTAAGCTTCTCCAGTGCGTCCCATGGTGAGAATCCAGGGGTGCATCAAAGGAAAACTCTATGGGTTTGGTGAATGGCGCGAATGTCCTTCCTGGAACTTGAACTTGAATCTTCCATCGCTCCTCTTCTGGTAAAGTGGCGCTGTAAGTCCCGGTGAAGTTTGGTATTCCAGTGTTCAGGTACTTAGTGCCTTCCTTCAAGTGTCGTCCAAAAGGTGCTTCTTCATCCGGTTGTGCAAACTTGTTACTTGCGTCCGCCATCCTAAAGAGTAGAAAATGGAGAGGAGTCAGAAATGAGAAGAGAGTGGTGATCTAGGGCTTTAGCTTAGTGGTCGTGTCCTACACTCAGCATGTGCTCTGATACCATCTTGTAGCGACCCGACCTCAAACGGCCAAGTCTCTCTGCTTCAGTGTCATCCCTGGATCGGTAATGCTGACACACAGTACTCGAAGGATTTATAACAGAGTAGAAATCACACACTTATTACATCGAATGTCTCAAAAGAGAACTTACTACAATAAATATGGCTTAAGGCCGTCTAATACGATAACAGCGAAAGGCTTGGAAGATAAAGTGAGTCCATCAACTCCAACGACATAGCTGAGCTCCACGGCAACGACCTAACGAACCTTACTCCTCGTCTGAAAAGTCTGCAACATAATACGTTGTAGCCCGAAAACGGGTCAGCACATGGAATATGCTGGAAATATAACACGGTAGAGCAAGAACAGAATAATGCTATCACTATATGCATATTTGGCTGGTGGAAAGCTCTACGGTTAAAGTTTCGCAAAAAGCCAATTTTTCCCTACAACAAAGGAATATATTTTATTTAACTATCATGGTAGTTGAAACATCATTGAGAAGGTTCCTCCAACTCAATCCCAATTAAAAGTAATTATCAACCCAAAAATATTAATTTAGAGTGATGAGATATATATGATAATCCAAGTACTAGATACTCAAGATGTCCATAACCGGGGACACGGCTAACCATGATTAGTTTGTACACTCTGCAGAGGTTTGCGCACTTTTCCCCATAAGACTCGATCTCCTCCGTTGGATTTCTCGCACTACATGGTGTTTGAGAAACGGATGACCGAGACACAGTCTTTCAGAAGCATTAACTCGCTACTCCGGATAGACTATACCACCTACAACCCACTACATCTGCTAGTCTACCTCTTCAAGAGCTTCACGCAACTTACTCAACTATGCTAGATCCCATAATAGCTTGTGGGTGCACACGAAAGTTTCTAGCATGAAATATCTCAGTTCCCTTCGAGCCTGGATGGCGGACCTTAGGATTATCACACGGGTACTCCGGGATATGCTAGGACAACACTGGATTCTCCAGGTGCCCGACAAGCAATCCACCCAGATGTGTATTAAAGTTTCCACCTTAAGTTGAACCATTAATTAATAATCTCACATCTGTCATGGATTCACTCAAACCCAATCCACGTCTACGAGCATAGCATAGCAATATAAGCAACGTAGAAGTAACTCCCAAGGGTTTGATAATAAACAGGTGAATAGGTACTACCTCATCTACTTCCCAATCCCACATGTTATCAAGTCCTAACCATGCAATGTTTGAGGGTTGAAACTAATGCATAAAAACTGAGTGATAAAGGGATATGATCAAAGTGTTACTTTCCTTGCTGATGATCCGCGAAACCTAGAGACTCGATGTAGCACGCTTCGCACTCCGGGTACTCTATCGCAATCAAAGAAGCATACAATAAGCAATCAAACAAGGGCATGGGTAAAACTCAAATAAGAGATCTAACCAGAAAGTGTAACTTAAGAACTCGATTTGCAAAAAGAATCAAATCAAACGGAGCAACGAAACTCAAACTGCGAAAGAAACAAGATCCGGTTACTAATCTGGACTAAAGTCAAATTTTACAGTAGCAAAAATTTGTTCAAGTTGGTTAAACGGAAAGAGGGTTTCGAGACGAAACTCTAGGCGCTTGAATCGCTTGATTCCGAGAAACGAGCGAAAAGTTATACTAGAATGAAAATCGGATCAGAAATCGCGATCGAAAATAATCGCGGAAAATTCAAGAAAAAAGAAAAACTGACGAGCAGGCTAACAAACAAATGTTCGCTGTCTGCGGCTAAACGGTGAAAACCGTTCATTAAAACGAACATAAAAACGGGCGTTCACTAAATAACTAAACCAAAAAAAATAAATTGAACCGGATCTAAAAAAACGAATCTCGGGTTCCGGAAAAGAAAAACGGTTTTCTCAAGAAAACCGAGGCGGCTACCTCGGGTCCGGTGAGGCGGCGCGGCGGCGGTGTGGCTCCGGTGGCGGCGCGGCGGCGGCGGGCGGTGCAGCTACGGGCGATGGCAGCGGCGGCGTGTGGCGGCGTCGGCGGCGCGTGTCGGCAGCGGCGGCTAGGGTTAGGGCGCGAGGCGTGGGTGGGCTTCGGCGGGTGGCTGTGGGCTTCGGCGGCTCGGGGGTGGCGGCTTATAAAGGCCCCCCGGGCGGAGTCCCGCTCGGGTACGGCCCGGAGTCGGTTGACTTTTTTTTAAATAATTCTGACGTGCAGAAAAAGAAAGAAAATAAGTACTAAACGGACTCCAAAAATTCCGAAATAAATTTTCCCCGTCCTCTAAAAATAAGCCGGACAAGGTGAACATTTATTTGGTCCTAAAATGCAACTTTGAAAAACACATATTTTTCCTATTTCAAATAAAATAGCGATAAAACTCCGAATAAAAATCTTATTTGATTTTAATACTAAATCTTCAATATTTCTCTATTTTGAGGAAGTCATTTTATCCTCTCTCTTTTATTTTTATAAAAGAAATATTCGAAGAGAAAGTAATTAAAATCAAACGATCCTCTTTCCAAAATTCGAGAAAACTCGAATATGAAAATAATGAAATCTCCAACTCTCTCGTAGGTCCTTGAGTTGCGTAGAATTTCTAGGATCAAGCCAAAATGCAATAAAATATGATATGCAATGATGACCTAATGTATAAAATTCCAAATTGAAAATTTGGGATGTTACATCCAACGACCATCTTTCAAAGTTAAATTTATCCACACACTATATAAGAAATATAAAATATAAAATATAGGGATATAGATAAAGATATGTGATGCGAAAGCCACTCAACATCTCCAATTAGAATAGTGTGTCCATGCATGGATGCAATGTGGCCAAACAATGTGTGCCATCGGTATCTCAAATTCAAATCAGTCTGACCTTGTTCAATGTGTATACAGTACAACATGCTCATTTCCAAACCACACCGTGCATATCTTAGTTATATTCATGCATGCATGGGTTTCAAACATCATGATCTCTTATTCAAATATTTGAATTCAACTTTACATTGATTATGACCTCACCTAGTCTTTTACACCCATACAGTCGTCTTATCTTTATAATTGTACCACTAACTTTCTCTCATGCATGCATGCACACATACTACCAGTCGGCATTATCCATCGCACACATGCAATATTTTTCTTCAGGTCGGTCTCCCATGCATGCACACACACACACCTCCCCCTCTCCATCATATCGGGCATTGTTTATCTCTCATGTGCATGTGCAATGATCAATGTTCCTCTATGTGTGTGTATATATAGCCAGGTCTTTCACAGTTTTCCACACAAACCGATCAATCTATATATCTAGTGAGGTCTCACCCTCTTTCCCACGTCCACATCGATCAATCTATACCTCTCTATATAGGATTACATAGCTAATACACCCACATTAATTATATATCCAACGTCCCCCTCTCATCATCCATGTCTTCCGCTTCATCTCTCAGACGTGCGCACAGTGGCTAAGAGAGGGGGCAGCCCCTAACATCACTACATATCGAGGCTAATATGAATGTGGTCATTAGACAATTGCTGGTAAAATGGTTTAAGTTGATGAATTGTCCCTCCTCGTAAAGGATTAGCAATGCTTGGCCCCCTAGCTCATTTATTTTTCATGGCTCCGCCACTGCGCGCAACAGCGCACGTTCTTGCCTCCTCTCTTTAAATATTGATCTCGCAGTTGTGCACTCCTTCATAGTTTCCCTCCACTTGGCCCATCGCACCATCTTGTAGCCCCCACCGGATTTTGCCACATGTACAATCTAGCAGACTCCATGGTTGAACTTAAGCATAATGCACAAACCTCAAAACACAAGTGCGTCTCCTTTGTTCTAGAATCTTCCGTATCATAATTGCCAAAACTTTTTTTTCTAGTTGAATTGCCATTATATGTTTTTTACTTTATGCTTTACAACGCACAATTCCATGAATCATAAAATAGATTAAGGTCTTCTTTGATTCAAAGGATTCTCAAAGGAATTTTGGAGGATTCTAATCCTTAGGAATTTTTCCTATCTTGGTTGTTTGATTCGAAGGATTGTAAACCGTAGGAATTTTTCCATAGGATTCATTTGCACTAGATTTCATAGTAAACAACCCATCCACTCAAACTTGTTTGAAAGAATCCTGCGTTTTTTCTATGCACAATCAAACACTCGTACAATCCTATAGGATTCAAGACGACATTCCACTCTAATCCCATGTTTTTCCTATTCCCGCGTTTTGGAAATCCTACGAATCAAAGATGCCCTAGCTTTTTTTTACAAAAACTAATTGATTTTGAATGAGTTGAACTATAAGAATTAAACGAATTTCTACATCAGGCATATATGACTCAAAGCTTACATGCTATAGTGTGGTATTTATTCATAATTTGGTTGCCAAATCTGATGCGTGTAATGCATGTGTACCTTACTAGTACTTTGAGTATGTGCAAAACACGTAAATTAGAATTCCAATAGCACGTTACACGGTGTCTCTCTTACAGTTCATGAAGCCACGTGTCACATGTGGAGGCATTGACGCGACCTCCTTGTGTGGATTGATCATAGTGACGTGTTGCTGGTTCTAGAAGAATGTACTCGTCCTCTCTGAGGCATACTGGCGGTACATGCACGAAGCGAAGATGCGCACACACTCATTCCCTCGCACGCACACGCGGGTACACGAGGGGACGCATTTTTGTATGAAGATCCACCCCATGTGATACTTTGATGCATGTAAAGTCCTTCACTTCATTGATGGTCAATTAATACAGCGCATGCAAATTGAGTGGACGTGAGGGAGGAAGAAAGACATTTGTACTCCACTGCGTGCATGCGAGTAGTTAAATCATGGGTTGCTACTTCCATTGGTCTCCTTCGTATTTTGTGCCAATTTTGACCATATTTTTAAGTAACATATTATTTATGCATGTCATAAAAAGTGGCACAAAAAAGGGAGCCAATAAACCAGGATGCAGGCAGCATGATCAATTTTTGCCGGGGCTACTGTTGGTGGCCTTTGTATTTAAATAGGGATGGAGTGGAGTAGTACTATCTTTATCTTAGCCTCGTAGCGCTCTTCCAGCGCCTAGGCTCGCCTCCCGCCTCACCCACCGGATCCCGCCATGGAGGATCCCACCATGGATAATCCCTTAGATCCCAGGATCCCGCGGGCTGCCCTCTCGATGCAGCCCACAACACTGGAATCACAGATCGGTGGCGCCGGAGGACATGCTAGGACTGCGTATCAGGTGGTGTGCAACAAGGGCAAATCAGATCGAGGAAGCGTCGCATTGATTGGAGAGAAGTTCCAAGGAGCTGCGCCTGGCGCAACACAAGGCGGAGGCGCAAGTCGATCTCAGGGGAGATATGCTGAGGGATGTCAGCATCTGGCAGTGTCGCATTGATTTCGAGCTAGGGCTAATGGCAGAGATCATATTCACGGAGTCAACTACGGAGGAAAGAACGCGCATGCCTGCGCAATGGCATGAGCAGCCTGTGCAACTGTTCAAATGGGCGGTAGGAGAAGCCAAATCCCGGGACCAGTTGCGGCGGCGCCACTGGGCATGCATCGTAGGTGAGGTGAGGTGCCCTCCTTCCCCGCTAGCGATGCAGTAACCTAGTCGGTTGCTGCTACAGTGAACTTGCAATGCCATGTCGGTTTGCATCCTTGACAATCACTCCATCTATATGTATTATATTCCTGTGAAAATACTTGGTTGTTTGGAAAAATATGGTAATTGATTTATCACTAGTTTTAGAATGCTTGGCCATTACAATCAACCGAAGCCACAACAAGAAGTCTCCATTGCGTAATACTTTATGGTCGGTCGCACCAACAGACGGTCGGTCGGACCCGCGTCTCACCGAAGGGACATGCATTGGCTTGGTCTGACATGTACGACCAGTTACATCACTGACTTGTGCGACCGCATTTGAGCAGTGTAGTATCCCTCTATCTCAGTTTACAAGTCTTGCACGTGTACCTAGGTCGTTAATTTGACCAACTTAATAAGAGGCATACGTTACAAAAAATCATTACAAACTTCAAATATTCAGAGTATTTTTTATGTTAAACAATTTATTTTATATAAGTTACATTGACGACCTAGATACACGTGCAAGCCTTGTAAACTGAGATGGAGGGAGTACTTGAAATTTATGTTCCACTGAACTCATCGGGAGCCGTTTCGGGCCTCGAAACCAAAGCCATCAATTAATCTTTAGCTTGTTCCCAGCACATTCCAAAAGTGCATATAAATGCTCCCACCTCGTTTCTTGTTTCTTAACATATCAAGCAATAAGAGATGTGGGGCGTGCATGTTTTCTAGGACTCAAGACTACCAAACACGACATGCAGTGGTTAGTTCATTGCATGCAATGCTATTAATTAGCAAATAAGCATTAAGTTCTCTCATTCTCCACTCCTTCTTGGTCGCAGTGCACAACCTAAGATGACTTATTCACCTAGACGGAGGGAGTAGTATAATTAAGTGCAAACCTACTCATACCTAGTACGTATCAAACCTGAATGTGTTCCCACTATGCATGTTTTAGTACTAGTGCTAGTACTAGGTTATAAAAAGGGGAACTAGTACCTATCCAAAAATCACTCTACCTCTTCCTCCTCATAAGTCTTTCTTGTTCGTACGTCCTTGCCATGGCTGGTGTGCAGAGCTCTAGGTTGAGAACTATCCAAACTACTCGTAACAACGGAGCTGCCACCAAGAATGTGAAAAAAAGAGAGGGCTCGCCACCTCGCAGAGACCTCGAAAGATCTCTCACGGGCAGGCGATGGCTCCCAGGAGCGCCCTAGCCATGGAGGCGAACATGCCGGCATGCCCGATCAGCTCAATAAGCACCTTAGTAAGAAGAAGGAGTTCATCCATGGCTTGGTGCAGCTGCTGAAGGACAGCCTCGACGACATGCCTGCTGAGCTCAATGAGCAGGGGGAGTTAACTGCCAGCTTGGTGATGCTGCTGAAGAACAGAATTGCCTCGGAGAAGAAGGCGACCGACGAAATCCTGCAACTTTAGGAGGACAAGGCGAAGCTCTGCCACGAGCTCGACCTGCTGAAGGAGGAGAACGCAGGCTGGAAGAAGCTGCATGAGAATAGTAGTTCCTCAATGAAGATGCTGCAGACCCTCGTCATGGAACAGAAGGAGGAGTTGGCGAAGCTCCGCATCGAGCAACCAACTACTGTCAAGGTACGTAATGCGGCCGTGGAACAGATGATGAAGGCTCGCATCGAGAAATCCCGCGTCATGGACAGAATGAAGAAGATGGCGGAGGAGACACGCAAGGAGATGGAGGTCGTGGAGGCGATGAAGAAGCAGTTATGACTCCGCGGCCAGCAACCCTTCATGGAGCAGAGAGCAGCGCCCCAGACTTGTGTGCGCGTCTTCCTTCTTTTTTTTGGGGTGATAATCTTCCTTCTTCTTTTGCTCCTGTGTTTCTTCTTTTGCTTCGGGTGTTCCGCCGCACGTGTCACGTTCTCTGTGGGGCATGAATAGAACAATGTTAACAATGAGATGACCAGCAAATTAGATCATTTTTATCGCCACATGGCACTGGGCTGCCGTGTTTTGTGCTCCTCCGTCGTACTACTCCAATGGAAAACTTGAGTATACCGCACGGTTCTTTGCTCCTCCTCAGGTCGTCGGCACATTTATACGAGTAGTGAAATCACAAGGCCCTGCCTTCCAGCAGTAATGAGCGGTCAAATCACAAAGGCCCACGCCTCTCTTGAAACCAACCAAGCTAGACTGCCCCGCCCTCTAGCCTTTTAAAAATTGTATACTTTTGTACAGTGGTAGTATCGATGGATTGCGCCATGGAGCAAAACTAACAGGATGAAATTTAAGAAAAAGGTGGTACATATAGAGAGCGCTCGTCGCCAAATTATGCATATAGTACTATTAAAAAAGCTAGTACGGTCTTAAATGGGGTGCTAAATTATATTAAAGAAATTATCATACCTATTTAATTCTTGGGTTCTTATTATTTATGCCACTAGTTGTGTATCACTACTCAGTTTTGCCATTAGAAGTTACAACTACTCAAAAATGCCATCGATCCGTGAGATGCCTGCTCAAAATGCAATTAGATATCTCAAAAATGCCATCGTTAAGGTAGATGTTTGCTCAAAATGCCATTAGACATTGTTATTTTCACATCAAACCCGTTGACCGTGTTATATGACAAAAATAAGCCGATTCTCACAATGATATGTGTGGCCCCGCTTGTCAGGAGTAACCAGGAGAATAATTTTACAGGAAAATAAGTTTACTATAGTGAGATAGAGGGTGAGCCGGCATGTTGGTCCATCGGTATTTATGTCATTATAACATGGCCAAAGAGATTTGAGTGACAATAACAGTGTCTAGCACAACACACTCCTCAAATAAAACTAAGCACCCTGAAATTATTTGACAACCAAACTGCTGGCTATATGATGTTGGCCATATATATTGTACGTATATAATGTGAAGAAATGAGTGGTAGTACTATAACAACTAAAAGATGAATTGTAAGAAATACTAGTATGTACGTACTGAAGAGTTAAAGTGACGAGAAGGAACATAACATAGTTTCGCCGGGGCTCAGCACAACGCACCCCTCAAATAAAACTAAGCACACCTGAAATTAAACTAAGCAACTAATCCGGTAGACACTGCATTAGAACCACCATGAGCAATGACACTGCCACCTTACTCGGACTCCTCGTCCATGTGCTCGACTTCGTCCTTGTCCCTCTTCCTCTTGGGCGATACTTCTTTGCTTGAACCGCACACTTGGCTCCTACTCTTCATCGAACCCTTGTAGATATTGAAACAAAGGTAGCCATCCATTGTAGCATAGTGGATGTGGTCTATATCTAGTACATTCCACTCCCATGCATGATGAAACTTGAACGGAGGTTTCTTTAGTGTACCGTACGAATGATGAACCATGGCTCCTAACAGGGTCAACATTGAAGGCTGATCACGGGAGGGCACCAGCCCATTCTTCTGGAGGTTGAAGGGGTTACCTACAACGAGGCCTATCCGATCCAGGACATCCATGTCGTTCCTAAAGTCTAAAGTAACAAATTTGACTCGGCCGCCCTTGAGGAAGTTTTGAAATTCCTCGCACTCAACGTCGGCATGGCATATGTGGTAGACCAAGCATAAGTCATGCATGCAAACCTGGATCATGGCGAGCTTCTTCTTCTCTACCTCCTTTAGATTCTTCTCGCTTTCCAAGACTGTGGTGTACTCAACATGTAGCCCATCGACCCACTCATCCTTTGAGTTTTCGAACATGCGTCTGAAGCGAGCAAGGCATCCTTTCACCATTGCGGAAGAACGGGTGTAGATGATGTCGAACTCATCACCGGTGATGGTTCTAACCTTGTACTCACTGTTGATAATGGACATTTGGGACACCATGAATTTGGAAGGAGGGTTAGGATTAGTGGAACTATCGTAATGTGAAAGGACTCGACTAGGAGCGAACTGCCGTAATGTTGAAGGACATCTGGGGACGAGTAGGAGCAAACTGCCAACGGTTTTTCGATTGTAAAAATGCTTAGTGGGGCGTGCGAATGACAGGGTAGTGGCTTGCCTAGTGGATAAATGGATTCATGCACCGTACTATGGGGTCCCAATTGGATGACATGTCTGCTCGATGCCCAATTAAATGGCTTTCGATGTCATGTCAAGCGTCGGGAAAATTACAGGTGATACGAAGCTTTCCATTCTCCCATGATACAGGCTTCCGAGAGCCCTTGGATGTGAGATCGAACGGTTTCATGGCGTGATTCTAGACCTATGGGTGAATATCCTATCCTGGAGGGTTATTCTACAAATTTTCAGCAACTTAGCATGCGACCGTTTGATCTCAGATCCAAGGGCTGCCAGCAGCCCATATCATGGTCGCGCCTACCACGACCTTCGCCTCACTCGCACGGTCGCGCCCTTAGAGATTTAACACGGTGCGTTAGGCTATCTGATGTTGGCATGTCATACATAGTCATCACTTAGTCACTCATACAACAAGGTTAGCTATAAGGTTGGCTATAAGAGTTTTTTTTTTACTTCTCTATATCTCTTTCTTCATAGTATTTATTGCATTTTCCAAGGAGTGGCCTCTTCCAATGAAATGGTAGTTTCAAGTCATTAAAAGCATGCACACGCACATCTCTTATTGGTTGATATGTCAAGAAACAAGAAACGATGTAGAATTTAATGCACCGCGCCTAAGTGTTTTGGATTATTTGGTTTTCGTAAGATGACTTGCACACCTAGACGGAGGGAGTAATTAACTTGCCAAGACTTTATGCCTATGTGGCAGGCTTAGCACCTATACGAGCAAGTACAATAGTGGGCTATAAGCCTGCTTACATGGCATTTTTGCATATGTGGAGGAAACAGGAAAGAAAAAGGTGGAGGAGTGAGCTCTGATGCAAGAGCCAGCCTCTACATGGTGGAGCATTGGGAGAGGCACCTGTATACCATGGAGGTGGTCAGGAATCGGGAGACTCACGCCGGTCGTAGCGCCACAGTTAAAATGATAAATTGGCAAGTCAAATCACGGGCCCCACCTGTCCAGCAGTAACTCGCTGTCAAATCAGACAGCCCTACGTTTGCAGTAGCCTACTCCCTCATCTTCTCGCGTCTCTGTCGAACCGACTAGGCGGAACCGCCCCGCCTACCACGTGGGAAAATCCCCGCCCTTCACTTTTAAATAGTACAGTATACTAATTTTGTATCCATGGATTGCGGCATGGAGCAAAGCCAGAAAACGGAGGCACATATGTACGGAGTATACATCACGCCCGTCGCGTTCGCGTCGCACCCCAGATGGTCGGTCGGTCTGGCACACCGCTCTCCGAATGGAACACGCGTCATATTGCGTTTGCACACACATGTGGGACCGCAATCGAGAACCGACCATAAGCACACTCCCTGGCCCCGCAAGTAGGGTGAGTTAACAGAAGAGAGAGATGAGCGATAGTACTAGAGAAGTGTTGTACAGATGTTGGTGCCTGGACGTTCCCTGCATGACACGGAAGATCAGTTCGTCCATGCATGTGACCAGACTCCAGCAGACACACCTAGATTGGCTATCGTCTACATATCGTGCAGGCTGTGTTGTACAGGGCTGTAGTTCTGATGAGAAATCTAAAAAAGGTTTCTTGTCATCTCGCAATATTAGGTGTCATGTGCTTCGTATCACTGCGAGGGTTAAATAGTGACAACTGAGTTCCTCCAAGGCACTGGTCATTGGGGGCACATGCATGAAGACTACTCGGCTGCCATCTAGGTCAAGCCGGCTATGTTAATTAGGACATCTATCGATGGACCCCTTTTGTACGTGTTTATCTTTAATTTGAGCTTTGATCCTCGTCTAGTTTGTCTGTCAAGATTCATGTCGTCTCCTTTGGGTAGTGAGGTTATGGTTTCTTGTCATGTGGCATTTTTTCGTATTATATGTTATGTCCGGTGCTTCAGATCAAAATGACCACAACTGCGCCTCCGGGGCACGTGCATGAAGACTTCTCGACAATCATTGCCGAGGTCAAGCCGGCTCTGGTAGACAAAATAAAACTAGTACTTCACTATATAGGCAGGAGCCTCCGCGCTTGCTTGCTAGTGTTGCTCTCTTCACATTGTCTCGTCCTCTCTAGAGCTAAACACGACAACGGTGGGCACACACTCTCTCTCTGCTCACCGCTGGTCACAGATCCAGCCGGATCCTCTTTGCCGGGGAAGGTGAGAAGGTGCAACGTTCACGCGGTCGTCCTCGGCGACGACTCTTACCCACCGTCGGCGCATCCCGATCAGCATGCCTTGCCGTTCTCTCCCATGCACTGCTGGCTAGGGAGGGCCTCCGACCCCTTCTTCCTCGCTGCCATAGTGTGGGCAGATCCGGCCTCCTGCCACCCACCTAGCGACATCCTGGCGAACCTAAGGTATAACTTCCTTTGAAACCGGCCTTGTTCTACTTCTCGAGCTCCTGACGTCGCTGCATTTGTATCTTTTACTATTTCCCAGGCCCCCTCGTAGATACGATCGATCGGTTGTTCGAAAGCCACCTAAATTTTGACTGTTAAGAGGTAAAACTAGTTCATGCACTCGAATCTAGTACTACTTGGTTCAAACAAGGAAGAAAGGGGGTTGGGGAAGATCTGTTACCTGAATCTAGGACTTGGTTGAAAGAGGTAATAATGGGGGCGAAAAGTAGCAGAGACTGGCTATCCAACTGGTCTCTTGGTCTAATAGGGAAATAAAGGGAAATGCAGTACAAACTCAATATAAACCCAATCTGTTGGTTGAAATGGAAAGAAAGTGGGGACTGGGGGACAAGTCAACAGATAAGTCCAGCACTAGATTTGCTAGCCTCACACAGTATAAGGTGGCTATACCGAACAAAAATGGGACCAACCCAGATATCCTGTTCTGATGTTTGTTGCCCCAAGCTACTCTTATGTAATGCTTCTGGTAAAATGTAGGAGTCGCACTGTTAAAAGTAAGGACACGTTAAACCAATGTTGCTTTCAATGTAATGCCTCCAGTAATATGAAACAATGGCACTTTTTTCATGTCCTGCGAAATTTCCCATTAGGATAGGTTGCTTCTTTTCGTTAGAAATGCAACTATCCTGGTCCGCCTACTCTCCCGTGCCCAAATACCAAGTCCGTAGCAGCTGTTAATGTAATGTTTCTAGTAAAATGAAGCAATGGCACCATTAAAGTAATGTCATATCTAACGGTTGTC
Source organism: Triticum urartu (assembly GCF_056163025.1). Classification (NCBI taxonomy): domain Eukaryota; kingdom Viridiplantae; phylum Streptophyta; class Magnoliopsida; order Poales; family Poaceae; genus Triticum; species Triticum urartu. The sequence goes on along the minus strand of NC_141876.1, from coordinate 364,828,591 downwards.
ATAGTTAATCCTAATGCCCACACTAATATCTAGCAATGCTACTAATTTAGAAATTGCTACTGGCCTTGTAGGATTGCCATTCAGATAACGAACATGCTTCTTTTCATTTGATGTATGTTTCATCACTTGTTAGTCACCCTCCTTTCCACCTTTTTTTGTGCAAACAGAGATATACATTTCACGCTTGATCTTAGTTGAACTGCACAAATGATATCCAAATTAAAGTTGAACATTCCAGGAGCTTCACAACCAACCTTGTTGTTGCTCAATTTTAGTGCAACTAATGAAGTAGAAGATCTGTGGGTTTTGTTTTCTGATGGAAATGGAACCGACTCTGGAGCCCTTTTCTTAAAAAAAGTGAAGAAGAAGCTGCTAGCTCATGGGACATTGCTTCACTTGAACTGCACCAAAAGGTCCCATGAATTGAATCATCCATGTTTTTTTACCTGAATTGAATCACCCATGTTGGTGACTGGTGTCATCCCTTCTACGATGGTGTTGACTACAGATATGGTTCCCATCACGAGGTATGTTCCTTTTTGGTCTGACCGTTTGCCAAAGATCCTGCATGTTGAGTCTGCTCTTGTGCTACTGTTTTGGCACTGCCATGATAAAGTAGTAATGTTATTACTTTGCACCTTAATCTAGTGGCACTATTAATTTGAGGCAATGTTTTGGCACCGCTAGTGCTATATATATATATATATATAGAAAGAGGGTGTTTCCTCCGATTTCATTAAAGAAACCCTACCATAGAGAACCATTATCCAACAACATCTCAGTGTAAACAAGCAGTTATGCAACTACTACTAGACCGGACTGAGTACTACCAGGAGACAAGTTCACCACATAAGCTAGGCAGGTACGGAGACGCAGCACCATCTCGACCAAGTTCGGATTACAACCCAAATGCTACCATAGAAACATCAGGGGGAAGGTAGAGCCAGCTTTAGCATCCCAGTCTAAGCACCCCGGCCTCCATCCTTGTGTGGCGCTCTCTGTGGATGGATCTTTCTCGGCGGCAAATCCTCTAAGGCCTATTCCAATGCAAGATGCTTAGATGAGGTGCTAAGTGCATTAAATACCTTAGCAACTCAATTCCCCAATGCATAGGTGCTTAACTTGTTGTTGCTAAGCGCACTTTATTTAACGAGTTAGCATCTAAACTCTTTCATGAATTGGTCAAATTGTTTCATTTAAGTGGTTTGCCCAGGTTCTCACGTTTGGCATTGGTTCTTCCTGAAGTTATCGAAGTGCTCTCTCTCCTCTTTAAATGTTATGCCATGTCATATTTTCGCTTATGTGGCATGCTTAGCACCTGTCCACGGTGGAGCACTGGGAAAGGCCTAACCAAATACTAGTAGCTTATATTGGCAGTTTTCTAGGGAGTACTCTTTTCTAAAAGAAGCACCAATCTATTTTTCTTTATTTGTACAGTGTCACAACTTTGACCCAAAGGTCCAGAGCTATTTTAGGGTCATTGGCATAGTACTCGGAGACTGATTGTAAGCATGATTTTCATTAGCCGTCACACTGATTGTAAGCATGAGCAGATGGGAGATTAGGTTAGTGCGAAGCTTACCTTAAACCCTACCACCGTCGTTGAAATGAGGCGAGCGTCGAGGGAACCGTGGAGAACGGCGGGGAAGGGACGTCGCACCATCCGACCTCCTCTTGCTGTGGGAGAACAAATACTCCTGTGGCTCCGGCTGGCTCTGCACCCTCAGGAACGGCACACCGTACTCGATCGATTTGTTATCCTCTGGGTGCTCGACCTTTGACCTGTACGCCCACCACCTCCACCTGACTCCCGCCTCGGGCGAATCTGTCTGCTCCATCGCCCAGAGGAGATACTCGATGAACTCGAAGGATTGCGGCGTGACTGCCCCCGAGGAGTACATCGCCGCCCTCATCGCCGTCGTCTCGCTCTTTCGCATACATTGCCACATGGCCCTCACCTTCCTCGAAATCTCCCACTCATTGTCAAACCAAGTAAGAATCTCATTCAACCTGGCTAACTTTGCCTGGTTGCCACTGGCGATCTGCCTGATCCGCTGCTGCATCCTCTCCATAGATGTCCTTCTGAGTGGTTCGGTGCTAGCTTTGGAAGATGGGAGGAGAGATGGTGGTCTTGCAATAGAGAAGAGGGAGAGGCGAGACTGTGGTTTTCGAATGGAGATGATGGAGAGGAGAGGGGGTGGTTTTGCAATGGAGAGGAGGGAGAGGCGAGATGGTGGTTTTGGAATGGAGATGATGGAGAGGAGAGGAGGTGGTTTTGCAATGGAGAAGAGGGAGAGGAGCGTGCGGCAGCGATTTAGGATTGGACGAGAGGGCCGGCGCGCTGTGACCGGATCAAAATCAAAATCAATTTACCCTTCAATTAAGAAAGCGACCCCGCATTAACTAGTCTCCCTTCTATTGTGGGTTATTGTAAGTGCATCTAGTGCCACCCCTAGTTGGTTTTGGAGTATTGACGACAAACCTAGTTGAGGGACTAATGTGTTTGTGAGAATTGCAGGAAAACACAGGTAGAAGTCCCTCATTGATTCGGTTTTACTACCAGAGATGACCCCTAAAAATGTACGAAGACATTGAAGACAATGGTGGTTTATGAAGATATTCATATTGAAGACAATGACATGAGAAGACTCCCTATGAAGCTTTTCGAACTCGAAGACCTAGATCCTTCGTAGTTTTATTTCATTCATGTTGTGTCATAGGAACCACCGTACTGTTAAGTGGGGTCGAAGAGAACCAGTCAGAATGACTGAAGTGATGCCTAATTCAAATCCTATGTCTTCGAGCGAAGCCTATGAGAGAAAATCTTGTCCAGAGTCAGACAAGTCAGCTTTACTTGTAGCCCAAGTAAAGTTGCCGTGTGAGTTCGAAATCCGACCGTTGGTACACGTGTCAGTTCCTTAGTGACCCAGGGTCATTTCGGACAGATCAGGTCGGGTTGCCAAGTGGCTATAAATAGTCCACCCCCGACAACCTTAAATGGTTGGCTGCTCAGATTTTAGTGCACGGCTTTTGTCGTTTGAGAGCAACCCACCTTGAAGCCTTTGAAAGAAAAATTCCCAGTGAGGAGAAAAGCCCTAACCACCCAGAGCCAGAGTAAATTGGGCATCACTTAAGTCTTCGTGTCTGTGTGATCTGAAGACTTATTACACTTGAGGACTGTGCATCCTCCAGACGGTTAGGCGTCGCGTTCTGAGCATCCAAGAGAAATTGTGGATTGCCGGTGAACGAAGTCTGTGAAGGTTTGGGAGTCTACCTTGAAGACTTACCAGAGTGATTGGGCGAGGTCTGTGTGACCTTAGCTCAAGGAGAAAACGGTGAGGACTGGGTGTCTTGGACTAAGTGTCCTTGACTGGGTGTCCGGGACTATGTGTCCTTTGGTTTAAATACCTAGCCGCTCCAACCAGACGTACAGTTGTCACAGCAACTGGAACTGGTCCAACAAATCATTGTCTTCAAAGTGTCACTGGTTTCATCTTCACTTCCTTTTACTTACAGTTATTCATTGTGAAGCCATTACATGCCTGCTTTACCGTTTGTCTTCACAACATGAATGTATGATCTGTTTGGCTTCATAACTTCTTCCTACCTGATCCTTATTACACTGAAGCTGTTTGTCACTGCAATTTCACTCTATTGAATACATGACCATGGCTGGACTAGTGTAATCTAACTTCCGCTGCATAGTAATAGGCATAATCTTCACTGTTTGTCTTCATAACTCTCACGTTTTGAAGACTTTCATAAAAATCGCCTATTCACCCCCCTCTAGTCGATATAACGCACTTTCAATTGGTATCAGAGCAAGGTGCTCCCTTGTTCTGTGTGATTCGGTTTAACCACCTGGAGTTTTAGCTATGTCGACTGCAGGGATAATCAAAGTCTCCGCTGCTTGTCCCGTCTTCGATGGAACTGAATATCCCTACTGGAAGAATAAGATGCGCATGCATCTTGAAGCCATTGACGTCGATCTATGGTATGTCATCGAAAACGGCGTTCCCAAGGCTGGAGAAGGTGTCACTGCTGCTGATGTCAAGAAGTTCGTTCAACTGGACTCTACTGCCAAGAATATCATCTGTGGTCATCTGACCAAAGGACAGTATGGCCGTGTGAGTGCCTTGATGACATCCAAACTGGTCTGGGATTGGCTCTCCAAAGTTAATGAAGGCATATCAACCCAGAGAGATCAAAGAATCAGTGTCCTTCGCAATCTCTTCAACCGCTTCAAACGAAATGACAATGAGAATGTCCAGCACACCTTTGATCGGCTCACTGACATCACAAATGAGCTTCAAGCCCTCGGCGCTACTGAGATCACCAAACATGAAATCGTCAAGACGCTGCTGAGATCACTTGATAGTTCGTTTGACATTCTGGCCCTGATGATTCAAGAACGTCCTGATTTCAAGACACTCGATCCGTCTGACATACTTGAGAGGCTCAACACACATGAGTTTCAGCTTTCTGAGAAAAGAGATATCTACGGTCCAAACTATGGGCGAACTCGTGCCTTGAAGGCAAAAGCTGTCTCCTCATCTGAAGAAGAATCTGACTGCAGTTCTGATGATCTGGAAGAGAACTTGCAATGCTAGTGAAGAAGTTCCAAAAATTCACTAAGAAGAAAGGCTTCAGGAAATCTTCACGATCAAGCTCAAGGAATGATGAAGCTTCTACTCATGACTACAAGAAGAAAACATGTCACAAGTGCAAGAAAACTGGACACTTCATATCTGAGTGTCCACAGTGGGACAATGAGAACAGAAGGAAGAAGAAGAGCAAGGAATATGATTCTGACGACAAGAAGAAGAAGAAATACTCAAAGTCTTCTTCCAAAACTTCATCAAGGTCTTCATCACACAAGAAGAGCTCATCTGGCAAGGCACGTGCGTTTGTTGGTAAGGAGATGGATTCAGAGGAAGAGTCCGCATCTGAGGAGGCAGAGGTGGAGTCTGAGGAGGAGTCTGATTCTGGCATTGCGAGTCTGGCTACAGCATACGTCGCCAAGTCCATCTTCAATACTGAAGACAATGACTGCATCACCGACACCGACGGAAATGACAAGAACGACTCCACTCCTACCTACTGCTTCATGGCACGCGGTGCCAAGGTAAACACACGCACTACTCGCTATGAAACATCTAGTGACGATGACTCTGAATGTGATTCAAAACCTAGCTACAGAACACTTGCTAAAATTGCAACTGAACAACAGAAAGCTATGGAACACATTCAAAAACTGTTAGACAGAAGCGATGATCTGTTGGGTGCTGAAATGACTCGTTCTGAATCCTTAATTGAAGACATAAAAAATCTTCACGTTAAGTATCAGGAACTTGAAGATCGGCTTGAGACTCTCTCAACTACTCATGAAAAGCTTTCCTATGATTATCTTCAAAAGAAGCAAGATCTTGAGAAGTTGAGAGCGGATCATGAAGATCTTCAAAAGGAAAATGAGTCACTTCGCTCCGAACAGATCAGTCCCGCTCAGGAAGGATTTGAACCACCATGTCTTAAATGTATTGAGCGTGATAATGCTAATTCTGTTGCTGAATGTTCCACTGCTACTGCTGTTGCAATATCTTCAACTGTTGACGTGGTAACTAACCCCTCTCCTGAGGATACCACTGCTATTGCTGATGAGAATGCTAGGTTGAAGACATTGCTTGAAACAGGGATGTACAAAAGTCTTCAAGGGCATCAGATATTATGTGATGTCCTCAAAAAGCAGATCCTGAATCGTAACCCTAGGAAAGAGGGTGTTGGATTTGTGAGGAAAATCAATGTAGATGGCTCTTACTAGAAACCTGAGCAGTACCCCAAAACTACATGGGTTGCTGCAAAGGAACTTTCAGCAGATCCATCCAATTTATTTGGCTTCACTTGTGCTAACCCAATTATCATTGATGAATCCTTTGATGCAAACTATAAACTGTTTAAGAATCAGAATGGTAAAATGTTTGCTAGGTACATTGGTACTAACTGCAGGAATGGACCGCCTATGAAGAAGATCTGGGTTCCGAAAACATGTCTGGAAAATCTTCATGTGAATGTCTTCATGACACCTCACTTGAAGAAGACAAACCTCAGACCAAAGGCTTCATATGGTCCAAATGCTTCATACAAACAGGGGACTCATCTGAGTCGCACTAACGCAAATGTTTTGCAGGGGAACCATACTCAGGCATATGAATATGAGAGTGGTTCATCGAACCGTCATGTTCATATGACCAAAAATTATTCTGCTTATTCCTATGAGTATTATTGTCCACCTGCTAGACTGTTTGCTAAGGTTTCAAAGCCAAAATTCTCAGATGCTGCACTTAGACTTATAGCTTCTAAGCCACCCTTGAAGATGTGGGTGGTTAAGAAAGCTTAACTCTCCTTTGCAGGGAAAGGTCTCCAGCACAAAAACAGAATCTTCTGATGCTATTGCTGGGGACCATAAAAATCTTGTGGGGCGCAAGATAAACTGCCCAAATGGCATCATTATGTACTTCGTTCCTGAATCGCATGCTACTCTCCCCATTAGTCCTAATCTGGATCTAAGTTTTCATAACCCACTGGTTCGTCAAATGTTTATGCTTCACAACACTCTTCGTGAAGCCTATCCCCCTAACTGCACTGTAGGGTACGATACCAGCGACTTCAAAGTCTTCAGAATGGATTATTGACAGTGGGTGTACAAATCACATGACTGGCAGAAGAAGCCTTCTTATGGACTCAACTTTACGTCCATCCGACAAGAGCCACATTACATTCGCTGACACTGGTAAAAGTAAGGTATTGGGTCTAGGTAGAGTTGCAATCTCAAAGGATCAACACATGGATAAAGTCATGCTTGTTGAATCCCTTGGCTTCAACTTAATGTCTGTCTCAATGCTTTGCGCTTTGAATATGATTGTAATGTTTGGCAAATATCGCTGCCTGGTGCTAATGGAATCTGACAAATCTCTAGTGTTTGAAGGGTATAGGAAAGGTGATTTGTATGTGGTAGATTTCTCAGCAGGACCACAACTTGCAGTATGTCTTCTTGCAAAAGCTTCAGAATGCTGGCTTTGGCATCGAAGGCTTGGGCATGCTGGCATGAGGAACCTCCACACCCTTGCGAAGAAAAAGCACGTCATAGGCATCGAAGGCGTCAAGTTCAAGAAAGATCACTTATGCGGTGCCTGTGAAGCAGGGAAGATGACAAGGGCAAAACACCCTTCGAAGACAATCATGACCACTACTCAACCCTTCGAACTGCTTCACATGGATCTTTTCGGTCCCACTCACTACTCAACTTTTACTACTTCTGCATGCCTCTATGGCTTCGTAATTGTTGATGATTATTCTAGATATACTTGGGTGCACATAATCCTTTACAAGACTGAAGTGCAGGATGTCTTCAGACGCTTCGCAAATCGAGCCATGAACAATTTTGGGGCCAAGATAAAGCACATCAGAAGTGACAATGGCACTGAATTGAAGAACACTGGTCTTGATACATATCTGGACACCTTGGGCATCACACATGAATTCTCAGCTCCATACACGCCACAGCAGAATGGCGTCGTCGAACGCAAGAACAGAACACTCATTGAGATGGCCAGAACAATGCTAGATGAATACAAGACTCCAAGAAAATTCTGGACTGAAGCCATTGATACTACATGCCATACAATCAATCGTGTTTATCTTCACAAGCTCCTGAACAAGACATCTTATGAACTCCTAACTGGCAAGAAGCCAAATGTCAGTTACTTCAGAGTATTTGGCGCAAAATGCTGGATCAAGGACCCACACCACACCTCAAAGTTTGCACCAAAAGCACATGAGGGCTTCATGCTTGGATATGGAAAGGATTCGCACTCCTACAGAGTCTTCAATCTCTTCCACTACAAAGTTGTTGAAACAGTGGATGTGCGGTTTGATGAAACCAATGGATCACAAAGAGAGCAATTGCCAAATGTGCTAGATGAAATTCCAGCAAATGAATCAATCAAGCTTATGGGAACTGGAGAAATTGTACCTTCTGAAGCTCAACCTGAAGAAGAACTTATCATCTCAGCACCTGATCCACATGAAGACAATGCTCAGCCTGAAGATATACCTTCAAATGACCACATAGATCAGCAAGAGCAAAGTCTTCGCCCCACACACCCTCGTGTTGCCAATGAAGTACAAATTGACAAAATACTGGACAGCATCAATGCACCTGGTCCACCCACTCGTTCAAGGGCAACTCAGCTAACAAACTTCTGTGGGCATTTCGCATTTGTCTCAATATCAGAACCCAAGAAAGTTGAAGAAGCCTTCATGGAACCTGAATGGATTCAAGCTATGCAAGAAGAGCTTCAACAGTTTGAGCTGAATAATGTATGGGAACTGGTTAAGCGTCCTGATCCACGGAAGCACAACATAATAGGCACCAAATGGATATACCGCAACAAGCAAGATGAGCATGGTCAAGTTGTCAGAAACAAAGCTTGTCTAGTTGCTCAAGGATATACTCAAGTGGAGGGCATTGACTTCGATGAAACATTTGCTCCTGTGGCTAGGCTTGAAGCCATACGCATACTGCTGGCCTATGCAAATCATCATAACATACTTCTCTATCAGATGGATGTGAAAAGTGCCTTTCTCAATGGCAAGATTGAAGAAGAAGTGTATGTTGCACAACCACCTGGCTTTGAAAATCCAAAACATCCTGATATGGTATACAAGCTCAACAAGGCACTGTATGGCCTCAAACAAGCCCCTAGGGCCTGGTATGATACACTCAAGTACTTTCTAAAAAGCAAAGGCTTCATACCTGGTTCCCTGGATCCCACTCTTTTCACGAAGACATATGATGGTGAACTGTTTGTGTGCCAAATATATGTGGATGACATTATCTTCGGCTGCACCAATCAGAAGTATAGTGAAGAGTTTGGATACATGATGCAAGAGCAATATCAGATGTCCATGATGGGGGAGTTGAAGTTCTTTCTCGGTCTTCAAATACGGCAACAACGCAATGGCATCTTCATATCTCAAGAGAAATATCTTAAAGAGTGCCTGAAGAAGTTCGGTATGCAAAACTGCAAAGGCTTCACAACACCAATGCCAGCCAAGCATCATCTGGGTCCCGACGACAATGGTAAAGAGTTCGATCAAAAGGTATACCGCTCCATGATTGGGTCTTTGCTTTATTTATGTGCATCTAGGCCAGATATCATGCTTAGTGTTTGCATGTGTGCTCGATTTCAAGCGACACCAAAGGAGTCACATCACTTAGCTGTGAAGCGAATTCTTCGATATTTGGCTCACACCCCAACTCTAGGATTATGGTATCCAAAGGGCTCAGAGTTTGATTTAGTTGGATTTTCGGATGCTGATTATGCTGGTGACAAAGTTGATCGCAAGTCTACATCAGGCACATGTCACTTTCTGGGACGATCACTTGTATGTTGGTCTTCAAAGAAGCAGAACTGTGTATCACTCTCCACTGCTGAATCTGGATACATTGCTGCTGGATCTTGCTGCGCTCAGCTTCTGTGGATGAAGCAAACACTCAAGGATTATGGCATTCATCTGAAGCAAGTGCCACTTTACTGCGACAACGAAAGCGCCATCAAGATTGCCAACAACCCAGTTCAGCACTCGAAGACAAAGCACATTGAAATTCGTCATCACTTTCTCAGAGATCATGTTGTGAAGGAAGACATTGATATCATACACGTCAACACTGAAGAGCAATTGGCAGATATCTTCACAAAGCCCTTGGATGAGAAGAGATTTTGCAAGTTACGGTGTGAGCTAAATATCTTGGAATCCTCAAATGTCCTGTGATCAGGCACACATCCTAACACTTAAGCATATTGATGACTTAGATGTGCAACACACGAAGTAGCGTATATCTTCAAACAATGAAGACATACATTCTAAGTGTGAATACATTAATGTGGAATTTGACTTCGGAGCGCCACGATAATTGTGCGCCGTGTCTGGGTCTAATACTTCCTATACGGTGGGTAACGCCACCACTAAACGTTCCATTTTGAAGTGTTTCTCTCATGGCGTTACCTCTCAATGTCTTCACTATTGGTTTGGTTTCACTCTCAATATGTCTTCATGATTATCTTCACTGCATTGATTATATGGATATATATGTACTGATGTTCTGTCCTCTACAGCATTCACTTATAGCTATGTCTTCTTGATTGAATCTTTTGAACTAAGTGAATGTGATCGGACCCTAACCTCTCTATGCTTTCTATCTCAAATTCTATCTCTCCAAGTCATATGCATTCTGTTGGAACTGTCAAATGTCTTCACTGTGTCCTTGTCAGCTGAAGACATAGTGACAACCATAAAAGTCCGTTTTTAGTGCTCATTCCTCCACATAAGATCCGGAGAAGAAGGAACGACCGCCCGACAATTTAGGCGTGCGTGGGACATGGAACAAATCCCAATCTTCCTCTAACTGGCCACGCGTGCCTCAAATGCGAACCGCCAGGGGTACCTGCGTAATAGCGCAGTGCCGCCTCTATCCCTATAAATACACGATTCACTGCGGTCATTATCTCTTTCTTCCACCCTCGCACGAACCCTAGCGCCACCGCTAGCACTCGACGACGCCGGCGACGAAGCGCTTCACTGCCGCAACCTCTTCGACGCCGTTTTCACGCCGACAGCGGACATCGCTCTCTCCGCCGTCGCCGTAGGTGTCTTCCGTCGCCAAGTTAGGACACGGAGGATCGAACTGCTCGGCCTCAAATCTCACTTCGTCTAGCAGTTCCAAGTGTGGTAAATAAAACCTCTTTTTACAGCTTCTTTTGATCCTACAGTTCAGTCACTTTCTGCCATAAGAAGTTTCTCTTCACACCAGTTAAATCTCTCACTGCATCTCATAACATGCCTAGTATATTCACTTGTACTTCATAAAGTAGTTAGATTCCTCACTTGTACTGATCTATGGGTTCGTACAAATCTGGAACCAACTTCTTATCTACAAGTGAATGTCTTCGCATAATGAGGTCAATGTCTTCTAAACCGATTTATCTTCAAAATCTTCTGAGAATGCATATGACCTCTTCCCCTTCCCTCACACCTTAATGCTGTCACAGGTACATGTCCATGGGAGAATCCTTTGGTTCTCATAGTCTGCATTCATTTGCAGAGTACTTGCAGCATCACATCAACTCGCCTGAAGCCAGCTCTTGCAAAAGGAAGCCTTTGAAGACTTTGAACATCTTGAAGCCTTCCAAGTTATTCATGGCTTCAGAAACAGCAGCAAGAAAGGGTGGCAGACAGCGACGTGGTGAAACGTCCAAGGATCTGCCTGATGAATTGGCAGAGATGTACAAAACTGATCCTGAAGAAAGCTATGGTCAGCGCAAGACACGAATCCAATGGATTCGAAGATATTGGGCAGAGCAATGGTTTCACTATCGCTTCGTCACTCAGGAATATGCGGAGAAGTGCGCCATCAAGAGACCGTGGGGAGATGTATTATACAAAAATCTCGTACCCAGGTCCACAGACGAAGCCATTGCTCAAGGCTTCTATCCATGCATGGTGAGAGGACCACAGCCAGCTGCGGCACATCCGTTATCACTTCTCTGGTGCCGCGATGATAATCTCTTCAAGCGCAACTTTTAGTTTGCACAACAGTCAGCGAAGATAAACAAGAAGAAATTTGGGCTTGACTTCAACCCTGGTCCCTCCTCACCAAGGGCAGATGGCACACGCAACACCGATCCCAATATCATCGGGCCGTATGCCAATCTTGCAGGCCTCATCACTCGCATCCTAGTCCAAGGGACTGCTGTGAATGACCCTCCAGCAGATACTGAGTCAGATGACGCCCCTACTGCTCTGAAGCCAAAGCAGAAGAAGCCAAAAGCTCCAAAAGCTTCAAAGCCAGCCGCTTCTCCCAAGATCGCAAGAGTGAAGCCTTTAGCAACTGCACCTCCTGAAGCCAGTGTGCAGTCAGAAGGCTTATCACGAGTGTCCAAGCCCCAAAAAGCCAAGAAGCCTCAGCCACACACAGGCAAAGAGCTCACAGCTGTTGACATTCTGCGCTGCGAAGCCATTGATCTCTCAAGCGATGAAGATCTTGGAGATGATGCTCTTGAGCAGCTCATCAAGAGCAAGGAGGAGGCTGAAATCTTCAACAATCTGCCTCTGTTGATGTCGCCATCATCCACAACTTCATCGATGAATGGTTTGACACACCAGACATAAGTTTCAATGATCTGCAGCTACCCATAGGCCTCAGCGTTGCCTTTCAAGGTGCAATCGCTTCAGAACTTGCAATAGCCCAGTGAATTGTAGAACTGAAGCAGAAAATTGATCATGAAAAGGCTCAGTTCAAGAAGCACGTGGCCAAGCTCAGTGTGCAAGAAGTGAAAAACTTCAAGATCATGTTGCACGAGCTGAAAGAAAACTTCCTGAAGACGCGTGCCGAAGCTCAAGGCTCGCGAGAACGCATGAAGACTTTGGCTGATCGCTGCGTGCAAGCCTACAATGAGGCAGAAAAGCGCAAGGCGCTTGGGCGTCCCGGCATTGACCCCAGGATGGCCGCGAAGAATAAAAAGAAGGCGGCTGTGCCCGAACCTGAAGCGCCAAGGTCAGAACCTGATGCTCCGATTGTCTTCCCCGCTGCAACGACTGGCTCGAAGCCAAAGAGTCAATCAACCGCCTCACAGCACACGAAGACACGGACTGCAGAGGCTAAAGCTAAGAAGAGAAAACATTCTGAAGCCTCTCCTTCTGAACCCATTATCAAGAAGCGCAAGACCAAGAAATCTCGGGCTGCTCCCACAGAGCCCCTGATAGTTGAACCACTCTGCGTCCGCTATCCTGACGCAGATCGTCAGATGACAGTGCATGAGCCTTCTTACATAGAGGCTCCGCACGCTGAAGACATTCCAGCAGCCAACCCCAATGCTGCTGAAGACATTGGTCCCCAAGACAATGTGCAAGGTGATGCAGCCCTTCCTCAGCTTGAGACAAGCGAACAGATCAGTATTGGTCGTCCATTGACGCCAATCACACAAGATGCATCGTGGGCAGATCGCCCACAGGAGGAAGATGAGCCCCAACCCACTGCAACTCCACCGGAGCCTACACTCCATAGGCTTCGCAGAGGGCCAAGGGCTCAGGCTGCTGAAGACATTCCGGCTGCATCAGCCGAAGAGCAAGCAGAAATACCACAAGCTCCAACTCCCCCACACCAACAAGAAGCAGTTCTCAAGGAGAACGTGCCTGAAGCTGAAAATGTTGAGGCTGCCACAAACAACGCCGAAGCAAATGTGGAGCCCTCCCCAACAACAGCTTCAGAAGACACCGAAGCTACTACTCCTGAACATTCTGTGCCTGAGTCTGCTGCCGGACCACAATTCAACTATCATATTGCGCACAGGCCCCAAGTCCAGAAGCCGATCCCACGACTACCAAGGTTCCCAGGTCCTGCATCAGCTCCTGGTTCCTTCAACATCAACGGCTTCAGGGCAGATAACACGTTTTTCGACCGCTCCAAGAACCCTTATTCAAGGGAACGGATTGTATCAGATAGGTTCTGGAGCCATCAACAGCACAGCTATTATTCATGCATCCTCTACAACCAAGGCCGCATCTTTCCTCACAAGCGCCTTGAGGTTGAAGCTGTTGCAGGTCTGCCTGGTCTGGAAGAAGCACTGGATTGCTTCAAGCAAGTGAGTTTGCTGCCATTTATCACTGACGAAGAGCACTGGAACGAAGAGCTTCTGCTCCAGTTCTATGCCACTTTGCATATCAAAGGCTATAACAGAGATCCGAAGACATGGATCCTGGAGTGGATGACAGGCAATATCCATCATGAAGCCAATGCTTTCGACCTAATTGAGCTTACTGGCCTTCCCACTCCTGGCGAATTCTTTGAAGAAGGGTGCCAACTCCATGCTGAAGCAATTGAGAGCATATTTCAGCGTCCTGATCCAGATATGAGTCAGATGCTCTCAATGATGAAGCCATTTCCTCCAAATGCACCCTATCCAACTAGGTTCTTCGTTGAAGACTTAGAGTACCTGCCCAGAACAATATATCACATCATAAGGCGGACTCTCTGGCCAGTCAAGGGACACTCTCGATATGCAACGATTGATGGTGCAATGAAGACTCTCATCTTCTGCATTCTTCATGGCAAATGCTTCAATGCACAGGATCTCTTCATCCATCAATTTGCAGCATCTGCTTCAGAACTGTTTGGATTAAAGTTTTATGCTCCTTGGGTTATGAGGCTGATCAAGCTTCACTCTGCAATCTCCTATCAACCCTCAACCCGCAATCATAGGATATTTTTACCAGATGTGGACACATCTGCTGAAGCAATATATCCCGAGCCGGCCAAGCAACCACTAAGTCTTCAGAATGCAGAACACCAGAGCTTCACTCAAAATATTGAAGGTGTTGAAGCTCTCTCCCGAGTGTATCCAATGGCTGGCACCACACGTGCCCCTGCATCAACTGAAGCCACCAACAGCACAGCTGCAAAGAGACCCAAGAAGCGCGCTCGTGCACTCAATGACAGAGAGCTTCTTGTGGCTCTTCACCAAAAACAAGATAGGCATCACGACTGGCTCAAGAGGCAGATGAGAAGCATCATGCAAGACGTCAATCGCATCAGAAATATGGCAACAAAGAATGCATTTGTCACACACGAGACCTGTCGCCGCACTTGGAAGGGCCTCACCATGATGTGCCCTGAAGCTGAACTGCATGAGGATGGCTTCACAGAGCACTTCAAATTTGACTCCACGCCTCCGAGAAGAGCGGTGATGCGCAGCACACCATCACTTGAAGAGTCAGAGTTCTCTTCTTCTGCTGCCACCGTGTCTGCCCGGATTATTGAAGAAGAAGACGACGCAACATCATCTCCACCTGCTTCAATGCGCGTCGAATCTGCACCAAGCTCGTCTGCACCACCGCCAAACAACTCCACCGACCCTGCTGCGCCTGGGAACGCGTAGAAACCTCTATGTCTTCAAACCTTTTTGGTCATCACTGACAAAAGGGGGAGAAGCATATGATGGTTATAGTCTTCAAGCGGGTCACTATGGGCGGGTGCCTTCATATTTTGCTACTTCGTGCTTACAACTCCCGTTTTTGATTCATTTGCTTCTTTGAGTTGTAACACTTAGCCTTGATGGCCGTCTGCTACCTGCTTGTCACTCCGTTATGCGAAGATAAATTCCGCATGTGCGACGATAATTCCGCACTCATCTCATTCTGCAGACGTCTATTTTCCATTATGCATGTCATTATCTTCATATACTTTCACATGCATAGTGGATTGTCATCATAAGTTGAAGTGGATCTCCACAAGTACAACCTGCCATGTGCATTTGCATTCAAAAGGCAAATTACTTATATGCACATCTTCAGGGGGAGCCCTTGCAACTTATGAAGACAAATTCCTTTACTATTTCACAAATTATGTTCCCCGTTGAAAACTTCAACTAGTTTGTCATCAATCACCAAAAAGGGGGAGATTGTAAGTGCATCTAGTGCCACCCCTAGTTGGTTTTGGAGTATTGACGACAAACCTAGTTGAGGGACTAATGTGTTTGTGAGAATTGCAGGAAAACACAGGTAGAAGTCCCTCATTGATTCGGTTTTACTACCAGAGATGACCCCTAAAAATGTACGAAGACATTGAAGACAATGGTGGTTTATGAAGATATTCATATTGAAGACAATGACATGAGAAGACTCCCTATGAAGCTTTTGGAACTCGAAGACCTAGATCCTTCGTAGTTTTATTTCATTCATGTTGTGTCATAGGAACCACCGTACTGTTAAGTGGGGTCGAAGAGAACCAGTCAGAATGACTGAAGTGATGCCTAATTCAAATCCTATGTCTTCGAGCGAAGCCTATGAGAGAAAATCTTGTCCAGAGTCAGACAAGTCAGCTTTACTTGTAGCCCAAGTAAAGTTGCCGTGTGAGTTCGAAATCCGACCGTTGGTACACGTGTCAGTTCCTTAGTGACCCAGGGTCATTTCGGACAGATCAGGTCGGGTTGCCAAGTGGCTATAAATAGTCCACCCCCGACAACCTTAAATGGTTGGCTGCTCAGATTTTAGTGCACGGCTTTTGTCGTTTGAGAGCAACCCACCTTGAAGCCTTTGAAAGAAAAATTCCCAGTGAGGAGAAAAGCCCTAACCACCCAGAGCCAGAGTAAATTGGGCATCACTTAAGTCTTCGTGTCTGTGTGATCTGAAGACTTATTACACTTGAGGACTGTGCATCCTCCAGACGGTTAGGCGTCGCGTTCTGAGCATCCAAGAGAAATTGTGGATTGCCGGTGAACGAAGTCTGTGAAGGTTTGGGAGTCTACCTTGAAGACTTACCAGAGTGATTGGGCGAGGTCTGTGTGACCTTAGCTCAAGGAGAAAACGGTGAGGACTGGGTGTCTTGGACTAAGTGTCCTTGACTGGGTGTCCGGGACTATGTGTCCTTTGGTTTAAATACCTAGCCGCTCCAACCAGACGTACAGTTGTCACAGCAACTGGAACTGGTCTAACAAATCATTGTCTTCAAAGTGTCACTGGTTTCATCTTCACTTCCTTTTACTTACAGTTATTCATTGTGAAGCCATTACATGCCTGCTTTACCGTTTGTCTTCACAACATGAATGTATGATCTGTTTGGCTTCATAACTTCTTCCTACCTGATCCTTATTACACTGAAGCTGTTTGTCACTGCAATTTCACTCTATTGAATACATGACCATGGCTGGACTAGTGTAATCTAACTTCCGCTGCATAGTAATAGGCATAATCTTCACTGTTTGTCTTCATAACTCTCACGTTTTGAAGACTTTCATAAAAATCGCCTATTCACCCCCCCTCTAGTCGATATAACACACTTTCAGTTATAATTGACCATGATTTTCACAAATAAAATATATGTTATATCTTGCAAAAATAATATAATTTGAAAGTACATTCAGATACGAACCAAAGGATACAATTTTTGGTGACATGCATTCACATTTTTCTTGTCAAATATAGTATGTGGTCAAACTTTGACCCAAAATATGCAAAACAAAAAAATACTTCCAAGACCAGCGTCGCTCCTCTCCTCTTAAACCACCGCCGCTCCTCTCCCGTTCCAATCTAAATCCAGCGCTGCTCCTCCCCTCTTCAATTTCAAAACTACCGTCCCTCCTCTCCCGTTCCAATCCAAAACCAGCGTCGCTCCTCTCCTGTTCTAATCCAAAACCAGCGCTGCACCTCTCCTCTTCCATTCAAAAATCACCACCGGCGAGTGAAGGTGATGTGGAGAAGTAGATCGATGGAGGAGTACAACCGATACATGAGGATCACAGACGGCGACCCTGTGAAGCTAGCTAGGATGTTGGAGATACAGTCTTGGTTTGACAACAAGGACCAACTAGCGGCGACGGCGACATCCTTGGTCAGATATCTGCAATAGAGCGAAAAGGCAGTAATACTCCCAAAGGGAGTTGCGTGGGAGTACATAGAGCTGCTCCTTTGGGCCATGGAGCAAACAGATTCACCGAATCCGATCGTGAGGGAGCGATGGTGGGAGTAATGATCAGAGATGGAGCATCGACCAGAGATTGAAGGATCGAGCATCTACAGGGTGCCGTTTGTGAGGGTGTCGTGCCAGAGTGAGCCGGTGGGGTCTTCGTCGACCGAACCCAACTACAAGAGGAGAAAACCAGTTGGCCCGATGACGCTTCCCCGCCAACCTCTCCCTCACCATTCACATCGTCTCACGGGGCGATTGTCTGCCGCTGAGGAATAGGAGGGGACTGCCCCCCTAGCCCAATAATCGGGCAGGTTGTGAATTGTCAGGAGGAGCTTAGGGTTATCAGTATTTGCAAGTTGTGAATTGTTTTTTGTGTTGTGTATTTTGAGAGTACTTTCAGATATGAATGTCTTTTGAATTTCAGATTTGCAGTATTGAGCATATGAAGTATTTTATGAATTCTAGAGATCTATTTTTAGCACTTAAAAATGTAGTTTCATAGGAGTATAAACGTGCAGACAATGTGATTCTTAGAGAAGAAACTGGAAGTTTCAGTTTCACATAAGAAACTGCAAGTTCAGTTTCAGATAAGAAATTGCAACTTTCAGGGGCAGAGCGTTTATACTAACACGGCCTTTTCAAACAGGGATAACATCATGTTGGAAATTTTATTCATGGTCAAAAATGGAACTACCAGCCAGTTAACATCATGCTGATTAACATTCATGCATAGCACATCTTCATATGATGCACAGTCAAAAAGATATGCTATTTTCAAAATGCCCACAAAATGCCGAGTGTGCGAAAAACAGAGGAAACGAGGGACGAAGTTTTGGCAAGTGTTCGACGTGGTGTGCATGGATGACAATGGGGGCCCACATGTCAATAATGGTAGAGGCAAAAAATTGAATATATTTTCCCTGCATCAGGTGGAATTGAACCCGGGCGGAACAGCTGTCGGTAGTGTCACTTGGCCACCGGGCTAGTTCAGTACTTTCGTTACAAATAAGACATTGCCTCAGGTGGTCCAATCTCCTCCTGTGCCTTTGTGCGCTTGCTGCGGTGCCGCTTTCTGCCGTTGTGAACATGTTGAACAAACGAGAGGAATCTAGAGAGGATTGTACGTGGAGAGGCGGACAGTCAGGACCCAGCAGGTCTATGGCCGTACGCAAGCAAGTGCCTCATTGAAAAAATACTTCCTCCTAATGCTATACTGACGTTGGGGCCCACAGTTTTGTCAACATAGTTACATTTTTAGGTGCTTCAACGTAGTTACTAAAGGAGATAAATTCACAACGAAGCCAGGGAGCTAGCAGGTATCATTTATTATCATTGGCGCAGCAAGTATCAGCTGGGTTGTGGGCTGCCCCATCTAGGCTTTCTTTTTTAACACGCGCAGCCCACGACATGCCAGTTTGTATTTTCTTGTGGGCCATCATGTATCGACCGGCCTATGGACCTCCCATCCGAGGTTTTATTTTTCCTGAAACATCAGCAACCCAATTTATGTATTTTTTTGAAGAAAACGCATGGGTCTATTCTATTTTTCTATATAAGAATAGGAACGCCTAGTCCAACTTATGTTTCCCTTCTAACTATATTATATATATTTAAATTGTTTTATATGTTATTATATATTATTGTTATTGTCATCATATATTTAACAGATACTTACATATGTAAGAAAACAATATCCCACATCTTATTAACTTAATAAAATAATTTCTTAACAATAAAATCCTAGATTTTTTTGGGCAACGAAAATCCTAGTGATTATGTACAAAAGCTTGGTAAGATTTAATGACCAACGTAATAATAAATTACTTATTATTTAAATATATTTATAACAAAATGCTCAGTCCCTGTTTCTTTTTTGATAACATTGCTGCGCCCAACCCAACATTATAATTAGAATCAACCCAGCAAAATCGTGTATTTCGAGAAAGTGTAAATGGCCTGTAATTTTTTAGGAAAAAAATAAATGTGCCGCATGGACGCTACATTATTTGTTCACCCAGCCCAACAAATGGACTGTAATTCTAAAAAAAGATCAAACTGACTGTAAATTCTGAAAAAATGGGTTGAATACGTGCCACATTTTTGGAGTCCGAAATGTGGGCCAATACGTCGAAGCCAACACAAGTCGTTGTCAACTTAGTCAACAAATGATTCTGACATCGTTAGCCGTTGGATTTACATCCAACAACCAACATCCATCTTCAATCTCTCGTCTTCTTCCTCCAGCGCCGCCGGGACCACCTGCTGCCGCCTCCTGCTGCTAGCAGCTCTGCTTAGCAGGCTTCGCTGTGAAGCGCTACCCCACCGCCGACCGGGCCATCCCTCCACCCCTCCACACCTCCTGTTCTTCTCCACCAACTGCCGAACCACACCACATCAGAACCAGTTAACCCTAGTTCACCTCTCCGTTTGCGATTCCACTCCTGCATCTTCCCACCCGCGGCTCGTTGCTGTCTGGGGCCTCACCGTCATCTACCACCTTGGATGCGCTCGGCGCGACGTGGTCAACAAATGACATCCATCGGAAGTGGACTGTACGTGGAGAGGCTGACAGCTGGGTTCACGACCGCACACAAGGAAATACCTCCTTATTACGCGCAGAATAATGATTCCTCCACTTGACATCTGGGACCCATCGGAAGGGCCTCTGTATTTCACGAAAAAAATGTTCCCGCCGTTGATAGCTTGGACCCACCAGCTATATCTTCGCACGCAAGGAAGTGCTTCCTTATTACGCACAAAAAAATGAATACTCCCCCCTGCTAGCTAGTTGGGCCCACCATATGGGAGGCTGACTTGTGGGCCTACTAAGTTGACGTGGACGGAGGGTTTTATCAACTTAGTCAATATGAACGATTCTAGCTCCAGTGACCGTACGATGTCCATCCAACGGCCGTAGTGCTTCTTCAACCTCTGGTCTTCTTGCTCTAGCCACCCAAAGCAGCGCCAGTCATGCCGCCTGCTCCTGCCTCCCGTGGCCGGCTGTGCTGCCGCAGAGGCCTCACCGCCCCCTACTACTGCCACTACTGGCCAGGCCATCCCTCTACGCACCCATACCCCTTGTCATTCTGCGATGACGGCAGCCTCACACCACAGCTGAACCAGTGTACCATTGTACTCCTCTCCGCGTGGGCATACACTACCACGTCTTCCCCGGCTCCGCGTTTTCCCCTTCCTAGGCCTCGCTGTCGTCCACCGCCCTAGTGCTCTCGGCATGGCGTGGTCAACGTGGTCAAGGAACAACTTCCATCGGAAGATTACTATACGTGGAGAGGCTGATAGCTTGGTCCACGGCCGCAGCAAGGAAGTGCCTCCTTATTACGCGCAAAATAATGATTCCTCCACCTGATAGTAGGGACCCACCGGATGGGCCATCATATTTCGCGAAAAAACGTTTCCCCCTGACTGCTGGGACCCACCAGCTACATCTTCGCACACAAGGAAGTGCTCGACAGTCGGAACCCAACTGGTCGAAGCGTACGTAGCGTTGTCATTCTGGTCGCAAACGTGTACATACATACTGGTCGATGTAGAGGCGCACACGTGTCGTAGTATAGGCGCGCATGTAGTATGTACACGTATATACATCCAGGGCGCAAGAAAGAATATACGGCCACGTACGTACATACGGGCGGGGTCTCGAATGCCTACTCACACATACATACGACCAGGGCTCGTGTACATGGCTAGGTCGGAACGGAGAAACTGCGTCATCATCGTGTTCATGGGGAGGCAACATAATGAGTCGTGTTCATCCGGAGGCAACGGAACACGTTCTGTTCATCGGGAGCCAACCGGCTTGGACGGAATAGCCGATGAAAACAAGGCCTAGCGTACCGCAGAACAGAGGAAACGGCCTTGTGTTCGACCGGCCACGGTCGAAACGGCATCCTATTCATCGGGAGGGCGTCTGGCGTACCACAAAATGGAGGAAACAGACTTCTCTTGGACCTCCTACGGTCGAAATGGGGTCCTGTTGATCAGGAGGGGTGTGGCGTATCACAAAACGGTGGAACCAGACTTGTGTTGGAGCGCTACGGTCGAAACAGGGGTCCTGTTCATCGGGAGGGGTGCGGCGTACCGCAAAACGGGACTCCACGAGATACTGTTCATCTCCACCGTCGACCTCCTCCAGCCTCCACGGGCTACTGTTCATCCACCGTCGACCTCCTCCAGCCTCCACCTGCGACTGTTCATCCACGGGCTCCTGTTCATCCAGCCTCCACCGCACGCTCCTCCGCCAGCTACTGTTTAACCAGCCCTCTCCACAGGGTCCTGTTCAACCACCCCTCCACGGGCACCTATTCATCTAGCCCTCCACCGGCTACTATTCAACTAGCCCTCCACGGGGTCGTCCTGTTCATCCAGCCCTCCATGGGGTCGTCCTGTTCATCCAGCCCCCAACCGGCTCGATCGATCGGGGTACTGTTCATCCAGCGGCAACAACCTCTACTACCACGAGGTCCTGTTCATCGAACCCCCCACCGGAAGCTGTTCATCCAAACCCCCAACAAGGCTCACTATTCATCAAGAGGCAGCATCAGTCGACTTCAGTTAGCAGCAGTAGCGAAGGAATCACTTGGGTTCAGTTAACAGCAAGGGATCGATCGCTCGGGTTCAGTAACGTAGCTAGTGCAATCGCTCGGGTTCAGTTAGAGCCCAACGCCTCGCTCAGGCCCAGTTAGAGCGCAACGCCTCGCACACACGCGCATACATACGAGAGAAACGCACATCGCTCGGCCCCCAACCACCCACTATAACTGGGAACTCCCCCGATATTTTCCTCGCCCTCGTTTCTACCACGGTTTTTTCCGTCATGGATGGCCCAAAGAATGTCATGCAGCTGTGTCTCCGGCCCGCCCAGGACAAAAGGCCCATTTTCTGTCATGATTTTTTGTCATAGAAGTAGGAGCCCACCACATCTATGATGATACCGGGTTTTGTCACAATTATCGTCATAGAAGTGTCATAAGCATGACAGAAAAAATTTTGTTTGGTGCAAAATGTCACGGATGTGACTTTTTTGTAGTGTAGAAAACTAGCCGTTTGTGAGTAAGTGGCTGTGTTGGGCCGGACATCTGGGCAAGGGCCGGACATCTGGCGGCTGAGAAATGCACACACACGCATGTGAAAAATAGATGCCAGAGTATTGGGGCCGGACATCTGGCCCAAGTTACCGGACATCCGGAGGACACAACCAACATTTCAACACGGT
This sequence comes from Triticum urartu, assembly GCF_056163025.1. Taxonomy (NCBI): domain Eukaryota; kingdom Viridiplantae; phylum Streptophyta; class Magnoliopsida; order Poales; family Poaceae; genus Triticum; species Triticum urartu. The sequence continues at coordinate 364,805,837 of NC_141876.1, read as the reverse complement.
TCTGGACATCTACGACCAGATTTCCGAGCCAAGTCCCGGATATCCGCCAACACAAAAATTGCAGGTGCCCCAAAAGTAAAACATACATAACTTTCTCATCCGGACTCCGATTTTGATGACCTTGGGCTCGTTTTGAAGCTATGGAAAAGCTCCAGGTCCTCACATAGAGAAACAACAATGATAAACCAAAATGGAGGGAGAAAAGTATGGAAAGGTAAGATCCTATACTTTGGGGAACCTAGTCGGCTATGGATTTATTTGGCATATAGGATAGGAGTGGAATTGTGTATATAAGATGTTGACTTGAGAAATCCATCACAAACCCCTTTGATCCCCTCTTAATAGTGCGGGATCCCTGATAACCCACAAATATAGGGGATCGCAACCGTTTTCGAGGGTAGAATATTCAACCCAAATTTATAGATTCGACAGAAGGGGAGCCAAAGAATATTTGAAAGTATTAGCAGCTGAGTTTTCAATTCAGCCACACCTGGAGGTTAATTATCTGCAACAAAGTGATCAGTAGCAAAGTAGTGTCATAGTTTTGATAATAGTAGCAGCAACAAGAGTAACGGTAACAGTAATAGCAATAGATTTGTAGCAAGTTTAACATTGATGATAGCAGTAGTAACTTAGCAGGAACAATATAAGATCAATTCATAGGCATTGGATCGGTGACTTGTTGGATGATATTCATCATGAGACAGTTATAACCTAGGGCGATACGGCACTAGCTCCAGATCATCGATATAATGTAGGAATGTATTCCGTAAATAGTCATATGTGCTTTATTAAAAGAACTTGCATGACATCTTTTGTCCTACCCTCCCATGGCAGCGGGGTCCATATTGGAAACTAAGGGATATTAAGGCCTCCTTTTAATAGGGAACCAGAACAAAGCATTAACACACGGTGAATACATGAACTCCTCAAACTACGGTAATCACTAGAAGAAGTCCCGGTTATTGTCACTCTAGGGTTACCGGATCATAACACGTAGTAGGTGACTATAACTTGCAAGATCGGATCAAGAACATGGATATAATGGTGATAACATAAGCGGTTCAGATCTGAAATCAAGGCAGCCGGGCCCAAAGTGACAAGCATTCAACATGGCTAAGTCATAGCAACATCAATCTAAGAACATAGTGGATACTAGGGATGAAGTCCTAACAAAACTAACTCGATTACATGATGAATCTCATCCAACTCCTCACCGACTAGCGAGGCTACGAAGGAATTACTCACTCCCGGTAGGGAGCATCATGGAATTGGAGATGGAGAAGGGTTGGTGATGACGAAGAACGAAGACCCCCCCCTCTCCGGAGCCCCAAACGGACTCCAGATCTGCCCTCCCGAGGAAGAACAGGACTTGGCACGGCTCTGTCTCATGGACCATGATAATTCTTTCTCCCCGATTTTCTCTCTGAAAATATGATTTTATAGCGTTGGTTTCAGGGTCCGTGGGGCCACCAAGTGGGGACAACCCACCTGGGCGCGCCAGGAGAGGGGCGCGCGCCCTGGTGGGTTGTGCCCACCTAGATGCCCCTCTCCGGTGGATCTTGGCTCTAGAAATTCTTATTTATTGTATAAAAAAATCCTCGCAAAGTTTCGTTCCATTCCGATAACTTTTATTTCTGCACAAAAACAACACCATGATAGTTCTGTTGAAAATAGCGTCAGTCCAGGGTTAGTTTCATTCAAATCATGCAAATTAGAGTCCAAAACAAGAGGAAAAGCGTTAGGAAAAGTAGATACGTTGGAGACGTATCAACTCCCCCAAGCTTAAACCTTTGCTTGTCCTCAAGAAATTCAGTTGATAAACTGAAAGTGAAAAAGAAAAACTTTTATGAACTCTTTCGCTCTTATTTGCATAAATAAGCTTAAACAACACCCAGGTTTTCAACCAACATTATAACTAACCATGCCGACAATAACTCTAAAATATTATATTGACTCATATCAATGACATAATCAGCTAGCGAGCAATAATAAGACATCTCGAATGGCAACACGTTGTCAAAACAATCATGATATAATATGACAATCGTGGTATCTCGCTAGCCCTTTCCGAGACTACAAAACATAAATGTAGAGCACCTCCAAAGTCCAAGTAGCGACTAAACATTGTAATTTATGGTAGAAAAGATCCAGTCATGATGCACCCAACATTAGGTACACACAATGCATAAGTCATGACAGCTGCGCTCTCTCAGTTTCTAGTGCTTGTTTTAGAAGGTGATGACACAACATAAAAGTAAATAGATAGTCCCTTTGCAGAGGGAAGCAGTGATTTGCAGAGGTGCCAAAGCTCAAATGTTTTAAAACAGAGATAAATGATATTTTGAGACATGCACCCTTCTCATTTACTTCACGACTATCGGTTATCAATATCTCGCATGCTAAATAGGCTAGTGGCGGTTCCCAAGCGATAAAAGTAGAAGTTTTGACTCCATTGGGAGTTTTTGTTTGATTATTCAAGCGATTAACTCTTTTTGTATTTTGCAGTTTGGGACTGGGCATCCCTATTACTGCCCTTTTCTCGTGCGATGGCGAGTGAATAAACACTCGACCTGAGAATAACCCGCTTAGCATGGAAGATACCGACTACCTCCTATCGTTCCATGAACGATCCAGACACACAAAACAAATATTTGTTAGAAGTTTTTAGAGGTGGCACATGCAAATTTACTTAGGACATCAGGGTAATACCGCATATAGGTAGGTATGGTGGACTCATCTGGAATAACTTTGGGTTCAAGGTTTTTAATGTACAAGCAGAATCCCCACTTATTACAGGCGAAGGCTAGCAGTTAGATTGAGAAGCGGCCAACTAGAGAGCAACACTGATCATGATCATGCATTATGCGTAAGTAACATTGGACACTAGCATGAGTAGGATATGAACACCATGAACATAAATAACATAGAGGCTATGTTGGTTTTGATTCAACTACATGCATGAACATGTGCCAAGTCAAGCCACTCGGACATTCAGAGGAGGATACCATATCATCATACTACATCACAATCATTTTAATGCAATGTTGATATCCAAGATAAATCATTATTCACTCCTAGCTACTTATGCATGGCATGAGACACTGTAATCTCTAATTGTCATTGCCAACATGTTTAATCATAATGGGCTGAATCATGGATACTAGGTTAAACATATTTACACAAACAGAACAAGTCGAGTTCATACCAGTTTCTCTCTGCCATGACCAGCTCATCAAATATCGTCATTATTGCCTTTCACTTGCACGACCGAACGATGTGAAAATAATAATAGTGCAAGAGTGCCATGGACTAAGTTGGAATGTGCAAACATTTTATTCAATAGGAGAAGACAAGGTAAAATGGGCTTTTTATTAGTTCAACAATTATTCATATGAGAGCCACTAAACATTTTCATCATGGTCTTGTCCTCGGTACAACTCGAATAAAAGAAAAGAAATTCAGAGAAACACACTGAAATATTTTTGGAGTTTTTGGTTTTCTTGAACAAGCAAATAAAAGGGGAAATCAAAAACAAGGAAAACTATTTACACGGGAAAGCTCCCAACAAACGAAAGAAGAACAAGGAAATCTTTTTGGGTTTTTCTTTTTAATACTACTGCTAAGCATGCATGGAAAATAAACTAACTACACCTATTTTTTTTGGTTTTTCTAAAGTATTTCAGACACACAAGAAGAAGGAAAAAATAAAATAAAATTTAAACATGGATGATTCATTGAAAAAGTGTGAACACCGACAAGATGAATAGGTGAACATGAATGTAATGTCGGTGAGAAACACGTACTCCCCCAAGCTTAGGCTTTTGGCCTGACTTGGTAGTAGATGAGAAGTCTGGATGTAGTAGGGGTACTGAGCAGCGGGCATCCAGTGATCCCACTGCAGAGGCTCCTCCTGTGCTACCTCCGCAGCAGCCTGAGCGTTCCGGTAGGCGATGATGTCCGCAGGCATGATCTTATATCCGCCCCTGGCAACAGAATCAAACAAGGTAGGGGCAAGCAATGGAATAATATCTCGAGTTTCAACACTAAAGACCAGGTTATAAGGAATAGGAATGTTAGGATAATCTTGTGCAAGAAAATGATGGTGTTCCATGGCTGCACGGTCTAGATAAACCTTGGTCAGAGGGTAGTCGTGAGGGCGTATCCCAACATAAAAGTGGGCCGCCAAGCGAGTAGCATAAATCCCTCCATGTATTTTTCCCTGAGATTTATTATGGTGAGGCGACGAGCCACAATAGCTCCCAAGCTATAAGTGTTGTCGCCCTCTAATGCATGACATAAAACAACAAGGTCTGGTGAACTAAGTACACCCACCTTCTCCCTAGAAAGCAAGCATTTTGCAATAAAAAGTGCAAAGTACTAAGCAACAGGAAAATGCAAGCCAGCGACAGTGGTACCTGACACCCCTCTCTCAATTCCCACTGTCAAAGTGCCATAAAAGGCCTCGAACCCAGCCGGTCTAGGCTCGGCCAAGCTCCCATCAAAAGGGATCATGCATATGTCACAAAATTCAGTAAGGGACTGTTGCTGCTGATGACCTTGGCCGGGTTGTGGATTATATCCTCCTTGGTTACCAGGATGGCCTTGACCGTGAAATCCTCCTCCACCTGAACCGGCGCTCGGGCCTTGGAAACTGCCTCCACCTGGACCACCACCTGGGCCGTGACCTCCATCAAACGCATTGGAATTTTTAAATGCTTTCATGATCGTACAATCTTTCCACAGGTGGGTGGGTGGCTTCTCCCTTGTGCCGTGCCTTGGAAAAGGTTCATTCAATAGTTGCTCAAGGGTGGGACCTGACCCGCCCGACCTAGGGGGTTGTCTTCCCTTGCGCCGTTGATTTCTGCCCTGTGCATTGGTGTTAGCAACAAACTCATCAGCCTTGCGTTTATTACCTCCTTGATTTGTCGGGTTATGCTGGTGACCCTTGCCGTTGCCGTTCTTCTTTCCCTTCGTTGTCTTTTCTTCGTCAGACACCGGGTCTTTGGTACTATCAGAATTAGCAAACTTGACGAGAGCCGCCATCAACTGGCCCATGTCATTACAGTCACGCTTGAGCCGCCCCAATTTCTGCTTTAGAGGTTCAAAACGGCAATTTTTCTCCAACATCAAAATTGCTGAGCCGGCATCCATCTTATCAGAGGAATGTATTATTTCCTTGACCCGGCGCACCCAATGGGTTGTAGACTCACCATCCTCTTGATTACAATTAGTTAGGTCCACAATCGACATAGGCTGCTTACACGTGTCTTTGAAGTTCTGGATGAACCGGGCCTTTAACTCCGCCCATGAGCCGATAGAATTAGGCGGCAACCCCTTCAACCAAGTACGAGCTGTTCCATCCAACATCATAGTGAAATACTTGGCCATTGCTACGTCACTGACCTCCAACAACTCCATAGCCATCTCATAACTCTCAATCCAAGCCCCGAGCTGTAAGTCAGTCGTGTAATTAGGCACCTTACGAGGCCCCTTAAAGTCCTTCGGCAGACGCTCATTACGTATGGCCGGCACCAAACAAGGGACGCCTCCAGTTCTTGTGGCCACTCCTGCCTGGACCGAGGTTGCTGGATAAGCCAGAAAAGTTTGATGAGCCGCCTGATCTGCTGCCATTTGAACTGCTCGTTCCGCCTCTTGTCGAATCCTCTCCTGATCCACCAAGTTAAGGGCTCCAGCCCGCACCGGCTCATGCCTGTGTGGCCGGTTGTGGCGTTGAGCATTGCTTGACATGTCTGTGGATTCCATATGCCTACTGTAGCTCGGGCTCCAGCTTGGGCGAGGAGTTGAATGGATCCTGTCTCGACTGTAGGAGTACACATCCTGTTGTGCCAGAGCTGTTTGAAGAAGTTCTCTTACCCTCCGCATTTCAACCGCCGCCGGTGAGTCGCCTTCCATCGGGAGAGCCGCTAAACGAGCCGACGCTGCGATGAGGTTTTCCAAGGGGTTGGAGAATTGACCCGATGGTGTTGGTACGTAATGAGGTGGAGCGGTAATTATACGAGGTGGTTCCATGGCATGCAGCTGAGCCGGTGCACCGGGTGTCGCGATCCGGTTTGCCTCTGGCGGGTTGCTTCCCCCAGCCCCGGGTGTATGGAATAGGTTCCTAGGATCAAGCGTCAGAGGTAGACGTGACTAAGTTTTCTGATGCCTCCTCCTCATGACCTCGTTTGACGCGTTGATATCCACCGAGAGCCGGAAGGTCTCCGCTTGAAGCTGTTGAGCACGAACGTCCAAAGCCGCCCGCTCTGCTACCATCCTGACTTCCTCTACGGCTAGATTTTCCTTAGCTTGCACCATCTCTTCACGTACGCGTGCCACCTCTGCGTCGTGCTGGGCTTTATCTGCCGGCTCTACCACGGCGGTCAACAGAGTCGTCAGTTTATCCATGAGATCCATTAGAATCGGAACCGGGGGGCGCGTGGGGTCTCCTGACCTGGCTGCAGCCGACCCAGTAGCTGTTGCTGCCGCTGCTGTAGAGTTCTGCCCGGGCTGTGTCCCTGCCATGAAGACTCCGGCCCAATTCGGCGGCTCAAAAGGGTCTAGAATACTGCTGCCATCAGAACAACCCTCGAGCATGCCGTCCTGCAGCTGGTACAAAGAGTCTGTCTCGCCCGTTGATGATGCAGTGTCAGAACAGACGGCCGTCTCACTGACCTCCGTCGATCCTTCAGAGTATTCACCATCGTGGATGCAACCTACGAAGGCATGCTTCACAACAGATTGAACACGGGTGGTCCTTGCGCACTGAGCCGTTTCGATGAGGTTGGTGTGGACGTCCGACTCAGGGCCTGACTCGCTGATCCGGCCGATGAAGACGTGAATTCCGCTGAAGGGGACCCGGTACCCGTACTCAATTGAGCCGACCTCGGGGCCCCAGCCTTTGTCATCGATGTAGAGCTTGCCGCGACGACTCTTGGTCATCCGACCCACAGCGTATCCCTTGAGCCCTTTGAAGTTGCCCTTCAAGAACTCAAATCCACCGTGCGCTGGCCCCACAGTGGGCACCAACTGTCGTGGAGTTAACACGGCAGATGTCCTAGAGAAAGGACTTGATCGTAGGGCCACCGCAACTAGGAAGCTTAAAGGGGTTAATCGGGACAAAGGACACAAGAGGTTTTATACTAGTTTGGCCCCTTACGATGAAGGTAAAAGCCTACGTCTAGTTGTGTTGGTATTGCTGGGGTTTCGATTACCAAGAGGCTCAACTCGCCGGCTTGGTTATCGATCTGTTCTTTCTTGCCCTAAGCCGCCACCGGGTCGTCCCCTTATATACACGGGTTGACGCCTGGTGGCCTACGGAGTCCCAGCCGGCTCATAATCGTGTCCGGCTCGGTGACTTCCTTTACATGCCTTTCTTTACAAGTCTTACATACAGAGGTTCATAATATCAGGCCTTAAGCCGCCTCCAGGCCTTTGGGCCTTCTATAAGATTTAAACTATCAGCTTGAATGTTTACTGGGCTTCTTGTGTAACCCGCCATTGGGGCTGACCCGGCCCCTTCTGGGCAGGTCATAACTGATAGTTATTTCCCCAACAGAGGTGGTCCTCACGTTCCTAGGTGGCTTCTCGGTCGGAATGATGTGACCACTTCACTTTCAAGAATTTGATAGATTTGTTGCGAGTCTTGCGCTCGATTTCTTCAAGAATAGCAACGGGATGCTCATGATAAGACATGTCTTCTTGGAGATCAATCTCTTCGAAGTTGATGGTGCGTTCAGGTGTCTTGAAGCACTTGCGAAGCTGAGACACGTGAAACACATCATGCACATTTGCAAAGTTGGACGGAAGCTCAAGTTGATAGGCGAGATCGCCCCCTTTGCCAATGATCTTGAAAGGACCCACGTAACTAGGGGCAAGCTTCCCTTTGATACCGAGGCGACGAGTACCTTTCATTGGAGAGACGCAGAGGTAGACATGGTCTCCTATCTCGAAAGCCAAGTCACGATGCTTGCTATCATAGTAACTCTTTTGGCGCGATTGCGCGACTTTGAGATTTTCACGGATGACTTTGCACATTTCTTCAGCTTCGGTGATTAAGTCATTGCCAAGAAGTTGGCCTTCACGAGTCTCTGACCAATTAAGAGGAGTATGACACTTTTTGCCATAGAGAATCTCGAATGGGGCCTTGCCCGAACTCGTTTGGAAGCTGTTGTTGTAGGAGAACTCGGCATATGGAAGAAAATCTTCCCACTTCATACCGAAAGAAATGACACAAGGCCTGAGCATATCTTCAAGAATTTGATTTACTCGCTCCACTTGTCCACTAGTTTGAGGATGGAAGGCTGTGCTGAAGCGAATGTTGGTGCCCATGGCCTTCTGGAAGGAATCCCAGAACTTAGAAGTAAAGATGCTTCCATCATCTGAAGATATCAATTTCGGAATGCCGTGCAAAGAGACAATCCTGGAGGTATATAGCTCTGCCAACTGAGCTGCTGTGATAGATTCTTTGATAGGAAGAAAATGAGCCACTTTAGTAAGCTTGTCGATGACAACAAAGATATCATCATTTCCGCGTTTGGACGTGGGAAATCCAGTCACGAAGTCCATCTCAATATGGTATAACTTCCATTCTGGAATGGCAAGAGGTTGGAGGAGACCGGCTAGCCGCTGGTGTTCTGCTTTCACCCTTCTGCAGACATCACATTCATTCACGAACTGAGAAATTTCTTGCTTCATTCGAGTCCACCAATACGACTGCTTGAGGTCATGGTACATCTTTGTACTTCCAGGATGAATAGATAGGAGTGAATTGTGAGCCTCGTTCATAATGACTTTACGTAGATCACCCTTAGGAACAACTTTGATCCTCAAAGAATAGAGTATCTTTGTCATCAAGGCGATAGCACTTGTACTTGGGTTGGCTCTTGGCAATCCCATTCTTCACCTTCTTCACCATTGCATCAAGAAGTTGTGCCTCACAAATTTGATCTTCAAAAGTAGGAGAGACTTGGAGGTTGGCAAGAAATCCTTGAGGAACAACTTGGAGATTAAGTTTGCGGAAAGCTTCACAAAGATCTGGTTGGAAGGGCTTGAGAATCAAACTGTTGCAGTAAGCCTTCCTGCTCAAAGCGTCAGCAATGACATTGGCCTTGCCTGGAGTATATTCAATACTCAGATTATATTCTTGCATCATTTCGACCCAAGAGTCTGTCTGAGGATGAGGTTGGGTTGAGTGAAGATGTACTTGAGGCTCTTATGATCAATGAAGATGTCCACTTTCCTTCCCAACAAGAGATGTCTCCATGTTAAGAGAGCATGGACAACTGCCGCCAACTTGAGGTCGTGAGTGGGGTAGTTCTTTTCGTTGGTCTTCAACTGACGAGAGTTATAGGCCACAACTTTCTTCTCTTGCATTAACACAACACCGAGACCTTGCAGGGAAGCATCACAGAAAACTTCGAATGGTTTGGATTTATCAGGAGGAGTCAGAACTGGAGCTGTGACTAACTTCTCTTTGAGGGTGTTGAAAGCGATGTCACATTCAGGCGTCCAGACATACTTCACATGCTTCTGGAGGAGGTTGGAAAGAGGTTTCGCAATCTTAGAGAAATTCTCAATGAATCTTCTACAATAGCTTGCAAGCCCAAGGAAACTGAGGAGCTGCTTGACATTCTGAGGCAGTTCCCAATTCACAATTGCAGACACCTTCTCAGGATTAACAATAATGCCCTTGGCAGAGATGATATGCCCAAGGTAGAGAACCTCATTGAGCCAAAACTCGCACTTTGAAAACTTCACATAGAACTGATGTTCTCTGAGTTTGTCCAGCACCAATCTCAAATGCTTGGCATGATCCTCCTTGTTCTTGGAAAAGACCAAGATGTCATCGAGATACACCAAGACGAAATCATTTGTGTAAGGGTTGAAGATGAAGTTCATCATGCGAGAGAACGTTGGAGGAGCATTGACAAGGCCGAAAGACATGACAGTGTATTCATAAGAACCATAGCTTGTTCTGAATGCTGTCTTGGGTATATCTTTCCGGGAGAAACAACTTGCATGACTTTGGACAATATCCGAGTCCATGCCGAGAATTAGATCAAAATCCGAGTTACCAAGAACAATTGGAGAGGACAGAAACTTATAGTCGCCAAACTGGACAGAGACATCGGGAGCAACCAAACTGGAAGTCATAAGCTTTCCGGGAGAAACAACTTGCATGACTTTGGACAAAACCTCTGTGTCAACATTGTGCTCCGATGCAAATGGGAATGACATGAAAGAATGCGATGCACCAGTATAAAAAAGAACTCTTGCAGGAATATCATTAATAGGAAGGTTACCCATGATCACTTCTGAAGAGTCCTCTGCCTGAGCTGCGCTCATCATGTTGACCTTTGCAAACTTGGAATTATGCTTGACCACTGCATTGCTGGCAGTTCTCATAGGAGGAGGAGGCGGAAGGCGCCTCTGGTTGAAGCATTTGTTTTCATAGTGCCCCTTCTGCTGACACTTGTTGCAAGTAACCTCTGAGAGCGGACGGTGATACAGAGTACTTGACCTTGCAGCATGAGACGAAGCTTTGTTGTGATAGCCTGGGTTGGATGGGTTGGAAGATCCATTTCCACCTTTACTCTTCTGCTGATAAGGCTGGCGGAACGGAGGAGGAGGCAACCAGAACTTTTGCTGCTTAGCTGCCACTTGAGTTGAAGAAGAAGAAGGAGTTGCATCCCTGACTCTCTTCTTAGAAGCATCGCACTTGAGCTGAGCAGCTTCTTGCTTTAGTGCCATGTTGTAGAATCCATCATACTCAGTCGGCTCAAAAAGCACAAGAGCTAGTTGTAGATCTTCTCTGAAGCCACCTCTGAATTGATAAATCATGCTCTTCTCGTCAGGGACGTCTTGTTTGGCGAAGCGAGCAAGCCTCTGAAATAGGATGTTGTATTGGTAAACAAACATGTTTCCTTGCTTCAGATTGCGGAACTCCTCACGCTTACTCTCAGCAACACTTTGTGGAATGTGGTGAGCTTTGAAGTCTCGGCGGAAATCATCCCAAGTAATCACACGACCTCCTATGGAATCTTTGTATTGTTGATACCACTCAGCAGCTTGGTCTTTGAGTTGGAATGAAGCAAACTTGACAAAGTCCTCAAGCCTGACGTTGCTAGACTCAAAATGTTTGAAGATATCCACGAGCCAATCGTCAGCATCTGTGGCCTCGACACAGTTACTGAAGGACTTCGGCTGGTTTGCGAGGAACTGATTGAGGGTAGCAAACTGAGCTTGATTGTTTCCTTGGCCTTGATTTCCTCGGTTACGCTCTTGCAAGAGTTGCAAAAGCATCTGCGTGTTGGCGTTGGTGGCGGCCATGGTAGCTTGCCATGCCTCCGGAGGTGGAGGTGGTGGCGGAGGTTCCGGATTCTGACGCGTTGGAGGAGCCATCCTGAAGAGGTTGACATCCGTTAGCATCTTGAAAGACATATATTCAAGCTGAATCAATGGATAGAAATTGCAACATATAGCCTTAACATTCGAACAAGGATGAATGAATGAATTCCAAAGTAAATCATCACACTTCCATAAATTGAGAAGCCACTTAGATAGAGATAGATGAATAAAGCAACAAGGTACGGATATGAACAAATAATTGGTAAGGATTACCCAATCACAAACCAATATCCGCGGAAGAAATACTAGAGCTACAAGAATTCCCACCTATGAAACTCTTGAAATTTTCTGGTTATGCAATCAGGTGTTGGGGATACAGGGGAAGCATAATATCTCACCCAAAACTAGCAAATCCTACATCCAGCTGTATCCATCCTTCAACACATAACCAAGAAACCTTCGGAAATCATTTACCTCAACCTTCGAAAAGCATCCGTTATACGAGTTATGGCAATACTCCCGAACTCCCGCCCCAGTACTGGGTGGCGTCGAGGTTATCTCACCAACAACTGCATAAAGGAGATTTTCGATGTCGGCGAACTCAGGTATTCCAGAACTGCAACGATAAAATTGTGACGACAACACCTTGGAGCTCAACTCCTTGGGACACTGCCACAACCCCTGAATGTCAGGAGGCACCAAGAACAATGTTATTGTCACAAAGCCATCGGAACGATTCCAAGATACCCGCATGATCCTAAATTTTTTTCGTGAAATTTGAGAAGAGTCAAAGCTCTACGTCAGGAGGCCTCACCAGAGCGATGAAGGGACTGGGGAGTAAAAAGAATCCTACTCTCCGATATATATAATTCTATAAGACTCAAAAAAAATTTCTAGACTCAACAACGCCACGATTCGATCAAGCAGGGGGCTCCTAAGTCGGGGAAGGCTCTGATTACCAACTTGTAACACCCACGATGCGGCTATATCTCCCACGTGTCGGAGCACGACTTAGAGGCATAACCGCATAGTAGGCATGTCGCAAGAGGGGTAATCTTTACACATCCCATGTATTGAATATGAAAGGGATAAATAGTTGTCTTACAATCGCCACTTCACACAATACATAAATATAGCATTACATCACCCAGAATACAATCAAGGTCCGACTACGGAACCAAAATAAAGACAACCCCAAATGCATATATCCCCGATCGCCCCAACTTGGCTCCACTACTAATCGTCCGGAAAGGAAACATAGTAACGTCTAGAATCCTCGTCGAATTCCCACTTCAGTTCGGTAGTGTCCCCTGCACTGGTATCGTCGGCACCTGCATCTGGTTTTGGAAGTAATCTGTGAGTCATGGGGACTCGGCAATCTCACACCCTCGCGATCAAGACTATTTAAGCTTTTGGGTAGGAAAAGGTAGTAAGGTGGAGCTGCAGCAAGCACTAGCATGTATGGTGGCTAACTTACGCAAATGAGAGCGAGAAGAGAAGCAAAGCACGGTTGGGAAGCTATAAAGATCAAGAAGTGATCCTGAAACTACTTACGTTCAAGCAATACACGAGACCGTGTTCTCTTCCCGGACTCCGCCGAAAAGAGACCATCATGGCTACACAAGCTGTTGATTCATTTTAATTAAGTTAAGTGTCAAATTTTTCTACAACCGGATATTAACAAATTCCCATCTGCCCATAACCGCGGGCATGACTTTCGAAAGTTCAAAACCCCGCAGGGGTGTCCTGACTTAGCCCATCACAAGCTCTCACAGTCAACGAAGGATATTCCTTCTCCCAGGACGGCCTGATCAGACACGGAATCCCGGTTACAAGACATTTCGACAATGGTAAAACAAGACCAGCAAAGCCGCCCGAATGTGCCGACAAATCCCGATAGAAGCTGCACATATCTCGTTCTCAGGGCACACCGGATGAGCCAGACGTCGGGTTGGCATAGACCATCGTTGCCCAGGGGGCGCCGGACATCGCCCAGGTTGGACCAACACTTAGAGAAGCACTTGCCCGGGGGGGGGGGGGGTAAAATAAAGATGACCCTTGAGTCCGCGAAACCCAAGGGAAAAAGGCTTAGGTGGCAAATGGTAAAACCAAGGTTGGGCCTTGCTGGAAGAGTTTTATTCAAGGCGAACTGTCAAGGGGTTCCCATAACACCCAACCGCGTAAGCAACGCAAAATCAAGGAACATAACACCGGTATGACGGAAACTAGGGCGGCAAGAGTGGAACAAAACACCAGGCATAAGGCCGGGCCTTCCACCCTTTACCAAGTATATAGGTGCATTAAAGTAAACAAGATATAATAATGATATCCCAACAATAAACATGTTCCAACAAGGAACAAACTCCATCTTCACCTCCAACTAGCAACGCTATAAGAGGGGCTGAGCAAAGCGGTAACATAGCCAAACAACGGTTTGCTAGGAAAAGGTGGGTTAGAGGCTTGACATGGCAATATGGGAGGCATGATATAGCAAGTGGTAGGTATCGCGACATAGCAATAGAGCGAGCAACTAGCAATCAAAGATAGAAGTGATTTCGAGGGTATGGTCATCTTGCCTGCAAAGTTCTCCGAATTGACGTAAGCTTGATCCTCGTAAGCGTACTCAATGGGTTCCTCGATCACGTAATCGTCTCCCAGATCTACCCAAGGCAAGAACACAAGCAAAGGAAACAACAATCAACCACGGTGCAATGCGCAAGCAACATGATGCAAAACATGGCATGATATGCGGGATGTGATATGTAATGCATATGCGTGCTCTGGAAGGAAAAGATTGAACCAGACCTCAACTTGGAAAACCAAGAGTGCCGCTGGAAAGATGAGTTGATTTCGGTCGAAATCAATATAAAGATCACCAGAATCGGATGCACGGTTTGCAAATGGCAAGCAAAACAATGATGTCACACTTCTGCGATTAACAGCACGATGCCATCTAGAATGCAACAATAAAGTAAGCTACTGCACTCGAACATAGCAAAAAAGCACACGGTAGTGATCTACTCAAGATGCTTGACAAAAGATGAGCTACGGCTAAATCACAAAAGAGCAGTTTCAAACAAGCCTGGCAAAAGTGCAAAAGATATCAGCATCACAGACTTAGTGAAAATAACATGTCAGGTATTAACATGAGGAAGCAATGTTTAGAGCAAGAAAACAACATGCTACAGGAACGGAACGTAGCAAACAAAGGCATGGCATGAATCTACTCAAAGAATATAACAAAAGTCCCTTACTAACCATAGTCCAAAAAGGACCAGAAGATATTATGGCACTCATGTAAACATAGTAAGTTACGTTAACAGATTCAGACTTGTAGAAAACTGAGCATGACAAAAACAAAGTTATGAAGGCATGTTTGCGAGTTCGATTCACTCAACACAAGGCATTGCATGACAAGCTAAGCATACTACCAGTAAGAAGACATGTTCAAGAAGCTAACCATGTCAAGAACAAACTCATAGCATGGATGGATCAACTACAACAACCTTGGCAAAATTGAATAACATGTAAACAATCTGCCAGGAACATTTTATAGCAAAAGTAGAGCAAGATTGAGTCATGCTAGGGCACTCCATAAATGCAAACAGGAGCATTGTTGGATAGAGCACAACCATATGTCCAAATCATCCTCACTGAACATACTCAAAAGAAGCATGGATCTCTCTGTAGCAACATGAATACATGGCATAAAAATAATAGCAGAGCAATGACTTAGTGAAATTCTAAGTCCCTGAAAACAACAATATTACGAGAGCTACTTTGCATGCTTGTGCTAGTCACCACATTGATCAGAAAAATACATGGCATACACCCTTGTAAAGATGACATGGCATAGCCCAAAACACATGTAGAGCTCATGCCCATAGGAAGTACAAAATAAATGTAGCAAAAATGACAAATGCCCATACTCTGCTAAGAAACAGGAACTAACATTTTATAGCACTCTTGAATCAACAATTTGGGCATCAATATGGACTCAAATAAACATGGCACAATGGAACAAAATGAAGAGCACATCCAGATGAACATTTTGATATATTGCACGCACAAAACGGAGCTACGGATGCGGAGTTATGATGCAATGAACATGAGCTGAAAATGTTAGGGACTTGGGGAAAAACGGGGTCAACCTTGGGTTTTCCTGATCTGGATCTGGTGCGTGGTTCGAGGTTCGCCCGAGAAGGGGTTCACCGGAGTGGAGGGGACGGCGGTGGACGGATCCTTGCCGGAGACGGAGCGGGGAGGCGGCGAGGAGGCGGGACGGCGAGGGCGGAGCGCGGCGCCGGCGGAGGAGGCAGGTGAGCGGCGGCGCTGGTCATCGGGCGCGGTGGCAGTGCGGTCGCAGGCGAGCTGCGCCAGCGAAGGGCGAAGGCAGTGGCGGGCGGATCCGCTCGGGTGGCGCGAGATCCGGGCGTCGGCGAGCGGCGATCTAGCGAGAGACGGCCGAACGGGCCTGCACGGGCCTCCCGCGGGCTCGGGCAGGCCGTGGCGACGTGAAGCGGATGGGGACACGTGGCGGCGGTTCACTGGTGCGGGGGTTGGCGGCGGTTTCTTCCGGCGATGGCTGGACGTGTCCGGCGGCGCGGAGGAAGTTTAGGGTAGGGTTTCGTCTGGGAATGGAGGAGGAGGAGACGTTTTTATAGCTAGAGGGAGCTAGGAGAGTCCAAATGGGGTGCGGTTTTTGGCCACGCGATCGTGATCGAACGGCCGAGAGGATGGAGGGGTTTTGGATGGGTTATTGGGCCACTTTGGAGGGGTGTTGGGCTGCAACACACACGAGGCCTTTACGGTTCCCCGGTCAACCGTTGGAGTATCAAACAGACTCCAAATGGCACGAAACTTGACAGGCGGTCTACCGGTGGTGTACCTAGGACGCTTGTCAAATCTCGGTCCAATCCGAGGATGTTTAACACCCGCACACAAAAAGAGGCAAAAGGGGGCACCGGAGGACATAGGAGTGCCGGATTGCAAAACGGACAACGGGGAAAATGCTCGGATGCATGAGACGAACGCGTATGCAAATGAGATGCACATGATGAGATGATATGAAATGCATGACATAAGCAAAATGCAAAACGAAGACAAAACCCAACCACGAGGTAATCTCATAACTTAGAGCCGAAAATGGCAAGAGTTGGAGTACAAATATGGTAAGTTACATCCGGGGTGTTACATCAACAAGCTTCAAGCATGTAACCCTTTGGGATGGTTATCTTGAACTTGCCCTTGTAAACCATGATCATGAACAATTGATGTCATCCTCTCATGGACACTTGGAATCTTTCTCTTGATGCTAGCCCATGAGAACAACCTAACCCTCATAAACATAAACAACGTATAGCATGGGTTAGCACACAAAGTGCAATTGACAATTTCTTATCATACCACAAGATCCTATGTGATGCATCATTTGCACTTGTGTGTTGACCATTTAGAGTTCGATTCTTTGATCTTTATCTTGGTCAACCTTTTGCTTTACTCCATGCTTAATCCAAATGTCTTGATGGCCATATTGAATTCTTCACTATGCTTCATTTCTTCAAGACATGATTACCCATATCTTAATTATCATATGACCATATAGAGTTTATCCATGAATACAATATTGGTCATCATTTGTTCTTCTTCATGCTCCATCACAATCTCTTGAGAGGCACAACGAAATCTTCACATGAATTACTTGCTTCAAGACATAATCATCCATGACTGAACATATGAGCTCATCATGATCATATCTTCAAGCCATATGTAGAATCCTTCTCTTTAATCATTATCTCAAGGCTCAACCCATAAGCCTAAGCATGAAAACCTCTAAGATCCTTCAATGAACTCCGTATAGATTACATCTTGTTCTTCACATGGAATTCATCTTGATCATATTTGATTCAATCATTGAGCTCTATCTTGATGCACAACTATATGTATATGGCATTCATTCTGAATCCATTCAATCTCCTTCTTGCATCGCCCAAGGAACAAGCCTTCATATATAACTTGATGCCATTGTTTCTTCATAGGAATTGTCATTCATTATCAAGTCTCAATGCATATATTTGTATTGGTGGATTTCATCCTTCAATTCATCCAGTATTCTTCATGCAATGCAAATGAAATTTCCTTGACATGTATATCTCAATACAAACATTAGTCCATAAGGATTGTCATTAATTACCAAAACCACACATGGGGACTACATGTACTTTCACGTTGTCGCTCTCTAGTTGGTCGCTCCTCAATCTTTCACTAGCCTTCACTTGTACTAAGCGGGAATATTGCTCACCCACTTCCTTAAACCCAAAGTTATTCCATATGAGTCCACCATACCTACATATATGCGGTATTTAGCTGCCATTCCAAGTAAATTTGCATGTGCCAAACTCTAAACCTTCAAATAATAATCTATTGTGTATGCCCGAATCGCTCAGGTAGCGACTGGGGGCTGTCAGTATCTTCCATGCTAGGTGGGTTATTCTCACGATGAGTGTTTATTCACTTGTCATTCACGAGAAAGTGGCTGGTATTCAGGATGCCCAGTTCCATGCTCTAAATCAAATCAAAATATAAATATCAAACAAAACTCCCCCAGGACTGTTGTTGGTAT
Organism: Triticum urartu; assembly: GCF_056163025.1. Lineage (NCBI taxonomy): Eukaryota > Viridiplantae > Streptophyta > Magnoliopsida > Poales > Poaceae > Triticum > Triticum urartu. Next base: position 364,787,866 of record NC_141876.1, on the reverse strand, counting down.
GGACGGTACCCGTCGATTCGGCTAGCCGTGGAGTGTGATTGTTGGTGGAGGGGGAGTAAAAACTTTACCATTCTATTTGGGTACCACCTATAATGTAACTTGCATGGAAGATAGTGAGATCTCTTGGTTGTTATGTTGACAATGAAAGCATACCACTCAAAATTATACTCATCTCATTTTTAAAAGCTCCGAGCTCTGGCACCTCTGCAAATCCCTGCTTCCCTCTGCGAAGGGCCTATCTATTCACTTTAATTGCTGAGTCATCACCCTCTTATAAAAACCACCAGTTAGAGAGTACCATTGTCATTTGTATGCTTTGTTATTAATTGATATTGAGTATGAGTGTGAATGGATCTCTTTTGGCATGAATTATAATGTCTAGTCAGTCCTTGATCTTCAGGGGTGCTCTGCATTTATGTTTGCAGTCTCAGAAAGGGTTAGCAAGATACCATTACATCATATTGTATCATGATTATTTTGAAAAGGTGTTGTCATCCAAGATTTATTATTATTGCTCGCTAGTTGATTATGCCATTGATATGAGTACATGTGAGACCTAAATGTTATTGTGAATATGGTTAGTTCATAATCTTTGCTGAAAACCTAAATATTGGCTAGACATATTTGCAACAACAAGATCAAACAGAGTTTGTAAAAGTTTTTCTTTGTCACTTTCAGTTTTCCAACTGAATTGCTTGAGGACAAGCAATAGGGTAAGCTTGGGGGAGTTGATACGTCTCCATCGTATTTACTTTTCCAAACTCTTTTGCCCTTGTTTTGGACTCTAATTTGCATGATTTGAATGGAACAAACCCGGACAGACGCTGTTTTCAGCAGAATTGCCATGGTGTTATTTTTGTGCAAAAATAAAAGTCCTCGGATTGACCTAAAAATTTATGGAGAATATTTTTGGAATATATAAAAAATATTGCCGCAAGAATTAACCAGAGGGGGGCTACCCAGAGGCCACAAGCCCTGGGGGCTCGCCTACCCCCCTAGGGTGCACCCCTAGGCTTGTGGGCCCCCTGGAGCTCCTCCGGCCCTAATTCCAATTCTATAAGTACCTATTCATGAACAAAAAAATCGAAGAGAAGGATCCATCGTGTTTTATGATACGGAGCCGCTGCCGCCTCCTGTTCTTCATTGGGAGGGTTGATCTAGAGTCCGTTCGGGGCTCCGGAGAGGGGGATTCATCGCCATCATCACCACCAACCTTCCTCCATCACCAATTTCATGATGCTCACCGCCGGGAGTGAGTAATTCCATTGTAGGCTTGGTAGATGGTGATGGGTTGGATGAGATTTATCATGTAATTAAGTTAGTTTTGTTAGGGTTTGATCCTTAGTATCCACTATATTCTGAGATTGATGTTGATATGACTTTGCTATGCTTAATGTTTGTCACTAGGGCCCGAGTGCCATGATTTCAGATCTGAACCTATTATGTTTTCATGAATATATTTGTGTTCTTGATCCTATCTTGCATGTTGTAGACTCCTATTACGAGTTATGATCCGCATACCCCAAGGTGACAATAATTGGGATTCTTTATGATGACTATCGTAGTTTGAGGAGTTCATGTATTCACTAAGTGCTAATCACTACTGCAGGATGCTGCTAATGCGACACTACGGTCAGAGATCCTTCGACGAAACTATGCGTGATGCAATAATCGCAAACAGTGATGTAAAAAACCTGTCAAAAAGGTGCAAAACGTTTATGATGGAGGATGCATCAAACACGATTTAGATTTTAGTTGCGTGTGCGATGCAGGGCATACTGTTCAGTTCAATTAACTGTTTTCGATGAGGTGGAACAAAAGAAATGGGCAGCCAGATGAAGGTGTGTGTGATATACATCATAGGGTTCACTCGGATGAACTGTTTGTGATTAGGCAACACAAAAGAAGCGGTCAGCCAGATCAAAGTGTGTGCGATATACGACATGTGGTTCACTCAGATGAACTGTTTATGTTGAGACAAGAGAACATAAACGGTTAAATATATCAAGATGTGTGTGATATGCGGCAAATAGGTCTGCAATCAGAAATGTGTGCAAAGACCGATAATAACACAGACGATTGCTTCTAATAAAATGTATGTGATATGCTCTGTCTACACAACATCTATTGGCCATTGGCCTCGATGTCCTTGTTTTCTTAACACATGTTAAAGAAGGTCTACCGCACTACTTTTTGACAATGTGAGATACGTGGCATACAGTTGATCCATCCGACCTATTTGTGATGGAATAAGCATGTGTGTTGTGGGCAAACGCTTGCTAGTATTCAACCTTTTGCGATTGATGAATTCATCACCGACGGGTTCCCTAGTGTGGTCCGTGTTCATCTGATCATCATCTACTTCGTGTGCTAGCTCAATGTTCCTTCTATACTAAGTTTCCATTAATTGATGGCATTTTATGAACACGCCACCGTTTCCCGCCATTTCCTCACATGTTTCCCGCCACCTAGCGATATTGCTCATAAACCTAGGCGGTGCACGACACACGGAGGTGACAAGCGCAACCTGTAGCACATCCACGTTTTCCAAGCATGCCAACCCACCAAAGCGCCACCTTTTCCATCAACTCGCCGACGAGGAAAACAAGAAGGTGCCATGGCCTGTCGAGGCCGAGGCGCTCCCTGGCAACACGATGGACGATGTCGTGATGCGCGTCATCCCCAGGGTTGAGCAGACGTTTGGCGCATGGTGCTTGAGCGCCGCAGATCAAGATAGGCATGTAAGCGCCAACAGGCTGAAGCTTGCCACACAACATGATCGATGGCGCGCCGCAAAGCAAGCTAGGCGCATCCGCGCCGATAGGCTGTGGATCGCCGCACGGCAAGACCGTTGGAGCGCCGCATAGCGAGAGGCGCGGTGTGCCGCATAGTAAGAGCGGATCCATCAGTGCTTGCCGGCTGTCGACATGGCGTTGTAGCTGGGTACGCGTCCCGTCAGTACTGCCATTCCTGCAAGGAGTGGGCAGAGGCCCTCTGCGCCGTACTTGCACCAGAGACCGGCCGCACCGTACTTGCACCGGACGCCCGCCACGCCATTCGCATGGGTCGCGCCGTTCGCCTTGTCCACGGCCCGCTCGATGCCAATGCGCTGGTCGGTAGGCTCGACCGCCTGCTTGGCCCAGGTGTCCACCTGGGCACAGTAGATGAACATGGCCGTCGCATCCTCGTGCTGGTGATCGCCAATGAAATAGCCAACTTGGAGCTCGAGATCGCGCTCCAGATGTACCGCGAGCGTGTTGACCGCTTGGACGAACGCCTGCACCAGCTCAGGCAGAGCCAAGAGCTACCGTAGGCAAGGGCTGCTGGTCATGGTCTCATGGACGCATTTTATTTTGTTAAGTCATTTCAACGTGGATAGTTATGTATTCATATGTGACACCCGGATAATTAAGCTATAGTAAACTCCTGCTAATGACTGCCAAGTCATCAGAATTATGTTACTAATCATCATTTTGTTCCAAATCAAATTCAAGTTCAAATTCAAATTTCTAGTCAAATTATTTTCTTCAAAAAGACAAAAATGTCCGTTGGGATGCAAATATTCACTAGCTAATTGTCGTGGTTTTGTCACGGCAGATGTCCTAGAGAAAGGACTTAGTCATGGAGCCATCGCGACGGGTTAGCTTGAAGGGGTTAAAGCGGACACAGGGACGCAAGAGATTTTATACTAGTTCGGCCCCTTCGATGAAGGTAAAAGCCTACGTCTAGTTGTGATGGAATTGATGGGGTTTCGATGACCAGGGAGCAAACAAGCTTCGCCTATGTCTCGAGTTGTTGTCTGTTGTCCCTGAACCGCCGCCGGGTCGTCCCCTTATATACACGGGTGACGCCCGTCGGTTCATAGAGTCCCAATACCGGCTCATAGATGTGTCCAGTTTGGTCTCTACTTATTCCTAACTTACAATACAAGTTAAATACCAACACCGGTTTACGGCTACAGGCCTTGAACCGACTATGGGCCTTGAACCCTCATCTGCCTTCTTGGGCTTTAACATACTTAACTACTGACGAAGTTAACCCGACCCAGATAGGCTGGTTTACGCCCAGTAGTGATATCCCCAACATTAGGCCCCAGATTAATTTGAACATGTTCATGTCAATCCTTTAGCAAAAATCTTCATCTTCAATATCTTCTTGTAGTTTGTTGAACTGCCATGACGTCATCTTCTCTGGTCGTTGTAAACCGGCGTGACGTCACTTGTTATAAAGGACCTTAATAGGTCTGCGACAATTAAGGCGACATCTTCGTTTCCAAACCCACGGTCCCTTGATATTCGCGCCTGACTCCTGTCCCTTGCCTTATAAATAGGACCGAAGGGTCATTTCTTTTTCCCCTCCGTGCCCTTGTGCTTCGTCTTCCTCGCGTTGCCCAGCTTCGGAGCTCCGCCGCCACCGTCAATCTCTGCATCAACCTTGGCCGCTGCATCAACATGGGCGCACCAGAGCACCGCGGCAACCTTCCGCGTCTTTCTCATCTCCAGTAAGTCTTCTGTTCTTTTCAACACAGATCTGCTCTAGGGTTTCATGTTCTTCTAGTGTTCATCGCCTGTTTCGTGTTCATACGATAACTCCTAGATGCATCTATGAATCCTTACTCTGTGTAGCGGTAGCTTTTAGCATCCGCCTTCAGTTTCATGCCTCAAGACCATAGATCTATATGTATCTCGGCCCATTGATTCAATACTATTCTTTTTTGAACCTTGAATATTTTCCTTATTTTCTGAACTTGCTTCAGATCCGTCGCTGTAGAGAAGTCTTATGAAATCTGTTTCTGTAAACTTACTCATCTGCTTCAATGTTTAGACCAGACGGTTTAACTTTGTAGAAAAAATTGCCAAACCGGTATATACCATTAGTCCCCTTGTTGAACCGCCAGATGTTGTTGCTTCATAAAACTCTGGTTTAGATAGATCTGTCTCCGGTTTAACATTGCACATACCAATGTACCTTAATCAATGCATTTTTGAACCGGGATCATCTACCTTGTAGATTTCATCATGGCCAAGCAAGTATATGAGTGCAACTAGGTTCCTTCTCGCGTCACAGAGGCTCAGCTGGACGATTTAGTCCTGATCGGCGCCTTAGGCAGCAAAGATACCATCCATTGGAGGGCTCCTGGCAAAGAATGCCCTCCCACACCTCAAGAAGGAGAGGTCGTCGTTTTCGTAGATCACTTGGCCCGGGGCTTTAAGCCGCCCGGTTCTAAATTTTACCGGGACGTTTTAGCCGATTTTCAACTCCACCCACAAGACACTGGTCCCAACTCTGTTACCAACATGTGTCACTTCCAAGTGCTCTGTGAGGCGTTCTTTCAAGAGGAGCCCACAGTGGAGTTGTTCAGAGACTGTTTCCATCTAAACCGCCATACTGAGTTTTCTGATGGTTCCAATACGGAATTGGGCGGTGTGGCGATTCAGAAAAGGAAAGAGGTCACATACCCTCATGCCAAGCTGCATAGCCACCCCAAAGAGTGGAATCAAACATGGTTCTATTGCAAACACACCTCCCCTGCTGGTGAAAATCCTTTGCCTGGCTTTCGTCCGGAGCGGCTTAGCAATACACACCCCTTTCCGCAAAGGTTGACTGCCAAAGAGAGAAGCAAATATGCTCCTCAACTGTTCAAGCTCAGAGCCTTTATGGCCAACGGTTTAACAGGGGTTGATCTCGCTCGCTGTTGGATATCATGGAGCATACTACCCCTTAGTCAGCTCTCCGGTTTGATGTGCGAGTATACTGGCAGTGTTGATGACCCACTGCGACATGCCAACATCCAGCTCACCGATGAAGAAATCACAGAGGCTGTGAATAAGATGCCGAATGAACCGGAACACATCTGTGCTAAAACCGGCCTGCTTCCCTTCTGTGCCACCAACAAACCGCCAGCTGTAAGAGTTTGATTTTTCTTTTTGCTGAATCTGTTATTGATATATCTGGTCATTGTTTAATATCAGTGTCTGTGTAACCAGGGCAATGATCCGTTTTGGAGCAAGAAACTGCCACAGGAGAAACCAGAAAAACCAGACAAACCGGAAAGAGCAACCCGGCAAAAGACTAAAGCTGTGAAGAAGACTGCCCACAGGAAAAGAACCACTGCATCCTCTAATCCGGCCCCTGATGATGATGTGGATAATCCGGACCTTGAGGTAGGGCTTGACTCACTTGGCTTATTTTTCATGCGTCTTATTAATGATCATATTTGTCAGGATGATGCCGAAGCCAGCCATGCTGATGCTGTAGAGGTAATTATTCTCTCTTCCAATTCAGAACCTTTGCCTTCACTAAAAATCCGTCAGGCAAAACGGAAAGTTAAATTTTCTCATCCTCTTGCTTATTTGGATCCCAAATTTCTTATGAAGACCCAACAGCATGAAGCTCGTCGCACAACCCGGCACAGCAGCCAGGTAGTTACCTCCGCCGGTTTACCGAGTAGTCCGGTTCGGAAACGCCATTCAGAGGTCTCTAATTTGCTTGTCAGTGCTTGTCCTAAAGCGGGCTGCTTTCGTCAACCTCTTAATCCATTTGACTCCGATTACCAGGTTACTTCCCACTCATCCTCTGGCGAGTCATCGGCTACTCAGCTGCCACCGCTCAAAACGGTGCTTGGGTAAGCTATACTTATCATAATATTTGCAGTACATCACCTTGGAACACATGCTGTATTTGATTTTGTTATTCCTTTCAGGGCCAAGCCTAGGCCAAGCAAGAAGGCTCGCCTGGACAAAGCGGCCGAAGAGGATGCCGTCCTTGAACCGGGAAAAACACCAGATCTTGAGGCGGCTATTCCTGAGGATATACCCAGTGATCCACCGCAGCAAGACTACGATCTTATTGCTGAAGAGAGACCTATTGATACCTCAAGTCCTGTCAATCAGCCCACAAGCTCCATCCGGATTGAGAAATCCACCGGTCCGACAAAGCCTACTGACAAGCAAACAGCCCCAGTGCAAACCGGTGATGCCAAGGATGATGAGGTTGTCATTACTGGCATTGGCCATACAGAACCAAGCAATCCCGTCGCTTTGTCCAAACGTACTGCCAAGGAAGAATTTGCTGCCTTTGGCAAAGGCAAGTGGAATGCTGATCTGGCGACTTACGCTGCTCTGAACGCCCAAGATATCCATTCCGGCTACCTGAATCGGCTGTATACCAGTCGTGACTATGAAGCCGGTCTGGTTAACATGATGAAAGATAAATATGAGGTAACTTCCATATGCTCTTTCCTGCTTGTATATTTCAATTCTTGTTGACGCTCCTAGCCCCCGAGGGCCGGTTTGTGATTTTCTTTCAAACCGGGACTTACTAATATAAATCTTAATGCTTTGAAATTCGCTGATGTAGTCCCCAAGGGCCGGTTCAACTTAGCGTAGTTAAAACGGGACTTTAAGTAATTGAGATCACCGCATCAGAATATATACGAGCAAATAGCCATTAGCCCCCAAGTGCCAAGTTGAATACTTGTATTGATCTTGGGACTTTGTAAGTAATTGAAAGATGAAGATCGAATATGCATTAGCCCCCAAGTGCCAAGTGCATAACTTGTTATGTGGTTGGTACTTCAATCCTTGTACCATTTTGTTGAATCATATAACTGTTTGCATGCAGGCTGAGCTGAAGACGAAAGAAAGCCAAGTCGCCGATCTCCAAGAAAATCTGAAATCCCAACAAGCTGAAACCTCCAAAGAAAAAGAGGAATTAACCAGCGCTTTAAGCGCCATGGAACAGTTTAAGGAGAGCTTCAAGAAGAAGCGGGCGGATTGGGCCACTAAAAAATCCGCTTTAATCAAACGAGCAGAAGATGCCGAGGCTGCACTAAAACCGGTGGCGGATGAACTGACCAGCATAAAGCAGCACGTGCATGCCATGACCACTACTATCTTTGGTAAGCCGATTTGACTTCTGAATTGATTCTGCCGTCTTACAGAGCTACCGGTTTGTTAACCCTTGGTGATATTTTAGGGACACGCATTGGTCACTTGGGGTCAGATGTGCGGAAGAAACTGAAAGCCGCCTACACGTTGATCGAACAGCTGTACACTGGTGCACAACGAATCATCTGTACTGCATCCCACAACAAGCCGGCGCCCACTTTGATTCAGGACACTCTGATGAAACTGTCGGTGCTTCTTGCCCGGATTGAAGAGCTGAAGAAATCTGCTGCTCGAACCGGTGCGATCAATGCCTTAATCCGGGCAAAAGCTTGGGTGCCGTATTTTGAACCTATTGAAGCGGCTCAGGGCTATCCCAGCTTGAAGGAAGACGGGTCAGAGTTTAGTGAAGCGGATCTGCGAGCAATAAACCGGGAGGTGCGTCCGCTAGCTTGTCAATTGGCTGAAGAAGCAGACTTGTCTCATTATCAAGCCCAATATGACAATCAAAACAAGCGAGTAGCTGCACCAATTCATGAAGCGGAAAATATTATCCCTCCAATCCGTAAGCATACTTACGCTCCCGATATTGACCTGTCGTTACTGATCCATGATGAAGCTGTCTTTCAAGCATTAATGGGAATCGACTGGACAACTGTTGATTTCCAGCCGCTGGGTAGAGAAACTGAAGCTGAAGCGGCGCGGGATGACCCACAACCATCAGGCTGGGCTGGTGACCAAGCTTGAACCAGAAGCCGGTTTAAAATTGTTTCTCCCTTGAGAAAAACAATGATCTTATTGTGGGCACCGTGTTGCCTTGTAATAGGCTAGCTGATACTTTTGATGCTGATATGCCTTCGTGCATAATTACTGCAACTTGCTCTTCCTTTGGGTGATGAACTTTCCAAAGTACTTTCTGCAATAAAAATCTTAAAGTGCCACCACGGTTGTATCGTCAGGCGGAATATGATGTCTGCATACATCAAAACATCCGAAATTTTTAAGTATATAACCAAATTTTGAGATACATAATACCTGCCATCGTTGGACGTGAAGTTGGCGTGGCCAATCTTGAAGCGGAGTTTTATAAACCCACACTGTTGGAGGAGATAGCAGCTCCTGTATATATATGATGCCGGTTTACCATGTAAATCGTGCCGGGTTATAATAAACACCGTGTTACTCCGTAATAGGATGTTAACAAAATATCAAACCGAGCAAATAGTATCTGGATTAAAATGGACCGTGTACCGTCAATAGACAGTGTGAACCGGTTTAAAATTTTGTCGGTTTAAAAAACGCAATAAAAAGAAAGAAATATCTTTCAAAGAAAAGTGTAAAGCAAAGGCAATGACAAAACTGTTTGCAAAAAGAGGCTTATTTGAGCGGATCAGATGGCGTTACCATGGTCGAACACGACCAAGCTCCCAATAGGTGTAGCTATGGTTCAAGTCAGCCAGGTCCCCAAATGAAACCATGGCATTTATGCCGATCAAGTGGCATGGCAATGGTTCGGGTTCGACCAAGCCCCCAAGTGATTCTGTGGCCTTAGGCCGATCAAGAGGCATGACTGGTTCAGACGTGACCAAGTCCCCAACTGATCTGGTGGCTCTCGCCTATCAAGAGGTATTTCATTGGTTCGGACACGACCAAGCCCCCAAGTGATATAACATGATGCTTTTGAAAAGATAACTCAAGGGGTAAACCGGAGGCCGCTTTAGAACAACTCCGTGTAACCACACATGATGTAAAAGAACAGATACCCCGCTTTAGCTGAGGTTCCGGTTTATTATATTTAATCATAATATATACATTGTCGTAATATGTACATAAGTAGAGCCAATGGCTCGGGTATAGTAAGGCCGAAGATGAGCTATGTTCCACGGCCTGTTGGTCTCCTCCTCTGATGTACGTGAGTCTTTATGCTCTCGAATATCGATCAGATAGTATGACCCGTTGTGCAGATTCTTGCTAACCACGAAAGGCCCCTCCCAAGGTGGGGATAGCTTATGCATATCAGTCTGATCTTGGATGAGCTGAAGCACCAAATCTCCTTCCTGAAAGGTTCTGGTTCTGACTCGGCGACTGTGATAACGACGAAGATCCTGTTGGTAAATCGCCAATCGGGCGGCTGCTATGTCACGCTCTTCATCCAACCGGTCCAAAGCATCTTGCCATGCTGTCTCGTTGTCCGCTTCAACATAAGCCGTCACACGAGGTGAATCATGACGGATATCACTGGGGAGAACTGCCTCCGCTCCATAAACCATGAAGAACGGTGTGTATCCTGTTGATCTGTTGGGTGTGGTATTGATGCTCCATAACACAGATGGTAATTCTTCTACCCAACAACCCGGCGTTCTCTACAAAGGAACCATGAGCCGGGGCTTGATGCCTCTCAAGATCTCTTGATTAGCCCTTTCTGCTTGACCATTGGACTGTGGGTGTGCCACTGATGAAACGTCAAGCCGGATGTGCACCCGTTCGCAGAACTCCTTCATGGCACCCTTGGACAAATTGGTACCATTATCTGTGATGATACTGTGTGGAAAGCCAAACCGGAAAATCACCTTTTTGATAAACTGAACCACCGTGGCCGCGTCACACTTGCTAACTGGTTCAGCCTCCACCAGTAAACAAAGATATGTGGGTCTTCTTATCTGTGATGATATGGTTGGGCTGGATATGGTGGGTCTTCTTATCTTTGGACCTTTTGAAAGCCCAACCATATCCAGCCCCCAAGTCGCAAAAGGCCAAGTAATTGGCATCATTCTCAATTCTTGAGCCGGCACATGAGCACGTCTTGAAAACTTTTGGCAACCGTCACATCATCTGACCAGATCCTCCGCATCAGCATGAGCAGTTAACCAATAGAAGCCATGGCGAAACGCTTTAGCTACCAAAGATTTTGAACCGGCGTGGTGACCACAATCTCCTTCGTGGATCTCATGAAAAATTTCACAGCCTTCTTCAGGATACACACAGCGTTGAAACGCCCCTGATATACTGCAATGATGCAACTCGCCATTGACAATAGTCATGGACTTGGACCGCCGGACGATCTGTCGGGCCAGAATCTCATCCTCTGGTAACTCGCCCCGGTTCATGTACGACAGGTAAGGAAGCGTCCAATCCGGAATGACATGAAGAGCTGCCACCAATTGAGCCTCCGGATCAGGAATAGCCAAATCCGCTTCACCAGGGAGCTTGACCGACTGGTTGTGCAGCATATCTAGAAAAACATTGGGCGGGACCGGTTTGCGCTGAGAGCCCAGCCGGCTTAAAGTGTCCGCCGCTTCATTCTTCCGTCGGTCCATGTGGTCCACCTGATATCCTTTAAAATGACCTGCAACAATATCCACCTCACGACGATATGCTGCCATGAGTGGGTCCTTGGAGTCCCAAGTGCCAGACACTTGTTGAGCCACGAGGTCCGAGTCACAGAAGCACTTAACTCAACTTAGGTTCATCTCCTTAGCCATCCGGAGACCATGGAGCAAGGCTTCATACTCAGCTACATTGTTAGTACAAGGAAACATTAAGCGGAGAACGTAACAAAACTTATCACCTCGTGGGGAAGTTAATACGACTCCAGCCCCCGAGCCTTCCAATTGCCTGGATCCGTCAAAATGGATGGTCCAATATGTGTGATCTGGCTTTTCCTCAGGTGCTTGCATTTCCGTCCAATCATTGATGAAATCAACCAGTGCTTGAGACTTCACCGCTGTCCGAGGCACATACTTCAATCCGTGCGGCCCAAGCTCTATAGCCCACTTGGCAATCCGGCCAGTCGTTTTCCGGTTCTAGATGATATCCCCCAAAGGAGCAGAACTGACCACCGTAATTGGGTGCCCTTGGAAGTATTGCTTAAGCTTCCGGCTTGCCATAAAAACTCCGTACACCAGCTTCTGCCAATGCGGATACCTTTGCTTGGACTCAATGAGTACCTCGCTGATATAATAGACCGGACGTTGAACCGGATGCTCCTTACCTGCCTCCTTTCGCTCCACCACAATAGCCACGCTGACCGCACGAGCATTAGCAGCAACATATAGCAATAACGGCTCCTTGTCAATGGGAGCGGCGAGCACAGGCGGATTGGCCAATTGCCGCTTTAAGTCCTCAAATGCTTCATCAGCAGTAGAACTCCAGACGAACTGATCCGTCTTCTTCAACATCTGATACAAAGGGATTGCCTTCTCACCAAGGCGGCTCATAAACCGGCTTAACGCGGCAATCCGGCCTGCCAGGCGTTGAACATCATTGATACACTTCGGTTTAGCCAGGGAGGTGATGGCTGTGATCTTCTCCGGATTAGCCTCAATTCCCCTGTTGGACACCAGAAAACCCAATAACTTGCCCGCCGGTACACCAAAGACACACTTGTCCGGATTAAGCATCATCTTGTACGTCCTTAGGTTATCAAAGGTTTCCTTCAAATCATCAACCAGAGTCTCCTTCTCCTTGGACTTAACCACGATATCATCCACGTAAGCATGTACATTATGACCAATCTGCTTGTGAAGACAATTTTGTACACACCGTTGATAAGTTGCCTGGGCACTTTTGAGCCCAAAGGGCATAGACACATAGCATAAGGCTCCAAAGGGAGTTATGAATGTCGTCTTCTCCTGGTCCTTAACTGCCATTTTGATCTGATGATAGCCAGAATATGCATCCAAAAAACTTAAACGCTCACAACCTGCCGTAGCATCAATGATTTGATCAATACGGGGGAGGGCAAAAGGATCTACTGGACAAGACTTATTAAGATCTGTGTAATCCACACACATGCGCCAGGTGCCGTTTTTCTTAAGGACTAGCACCGGATTGGCAAGCCACTCAGGGTGAAAAACTTCAACAATAAAACCAGCTGCTAAGAGCCTGGCTACCTCTTCTCCAATCGCCTTGCGTCTTTCTTCGTTAAACCGGCGGAGGAACTGTTTCACCGGTTTGTATTTAGGATCCACATTAAGGGTGTGCTCAGCGAGTTGCCTCGGTACACCTGGCATGTCAGAGGGCTTCCATGCAAAAATGTCCCGATTCTCACGGATGAACTCAATGAGCACGCTTTCCTATTTCGGATCCAAGTTGGCACTGATGCTGAACTGCTTGGACGAATCGCCAGGTACGAAGTCAACAAGCTTAGTTTCTGCTACCGATTTGAACTTCAAGGCCGGATCATGCTCCGTAGTTGGCTTCTTTAATGGAGTCATGTCCGCCGGATCAACATTGTCCTTATAATGCTTCAGCTCCTCGGTGGCACAAACCGACTCTGCGTAGGTGTGACGCCCCCGATTCAATCGTACACTAATCATACACGTAGACGTGTACGATCAAGATCAGGGACTCACGGGAAGATATCACAACACAACTCTACAAATAAAATAAGTCATACAAGCATCATATTACAAGCCAGGGGCCTCGAGGGCTCGAATACAAGAGCTCGATCATAGACGAGTCAGCGGAAGCAACAATATCTGAGTACAGACATAAGTTAAACAAGTTTGCCTTAAGAAGGCTAGCACAAACTGGGATACAGATCGAAAGAGGCGCAGACCTCCTGCCTGGGATCCTCCTAACTACTCCTGCTCGTCGTCAGCGGGCATCACGTAGTAGTAGGCACCTCCGGTGTAGTAGGGGTCGTCATCGACGGTGGCGTCTGGCTCCTGGGCTCCAACATCTGGTTGCGACAACCAGGTAGAAGGGAAAGGGGAAAAGAGGGAGAAAAGCAACCGTGAGTACTCATCCAAAGTACTAGCAAGCAAGGAGCTACGCTACATATGCATGGGTATATGTGTAAAGGCCATATCGGTGGACTGAACTGCAGAATGCCAGAATAAGATGGGGATAGCTAGTCTTATCGAAGACTACGCTTCTGGCAGCCTCCGTCTTGCAGCATATAGAAGAGAGTAGACTGAAGACCTCCAAGTAGCATCGTATAGCATAATCCTAACCGATGATCCTCCCCTCGTCGCCCTGTGAGAGAGCGATCTCCGGTTGTATCTGGCACTTGGAAGGGTGTGTTTTATTGAGTATCTGGTTCTAGTTGTCATAAGGTCAAGGTACAACTCCAAGTCATCCTGTTACCGAAGATCACGGCTATTCGAATAGATTAACTTCCCTGCAGGGGTGCACCACATAACCCAACACGCTCGATCCCATTTGGCCGGACACACTTTCCTGGGTCATGCCCGGCCTCGGAAGATCAACACGTCGCAGCCCCACCTAGGCACAACAGAGAGGTCAGCATGCCGGTCTAAACCTAAGCGCATAGGGGTCTGGGCCCATCGCCCTTAGCACACCTGCACGTTGCGTGGGCGGCCGGAAGCAGACCTAGCCTAGTGGCGTTCCAGTCCAATCCAGCGCGCGCCGCTCCGTCGCTGACGTCAAGAAGGCTTCGGCTGATACCACGACGTCGAGTGCCCATAACTGTCCCCGCGTAGATGGTCAGTGCGTATAGGCCAGTAGCCAGACTCAGATCAAATACCAAGATCTCGTTAAACATGTTAAGTATCTGCGAACGCCGACCAGGGCCAGGCCCACCTCTCTCCTAGGTGGTCGGAACCTGCCCTGTCGCTCCGCCTCAAAGATCCACTCGCGGGTGCTCCTCAAGCCGACCCGTCTTTAGTCACCACATGTATCATGTATAAAGTATATAGTATATACCCGTGATCAACTCCCGAGTGATCACGGCCCGATAGTATAGCATGGCAGACGGACAAGGATGTAGGGCCACAAATGGAAATACTAGCATCCTATACTAAGCAAGTAGGATTGCAGGTAAAGGTATCAACAGCAGTAGCAAGGACAGGCTATGCATCAGGATAGGAATAACGAAAGCAGTAACATGTTACACTACTCTAATGCAAGCAGTATAGAGGAGAGTAGGCGATATCTGGTGATCAAGGGGGGGGCTTGCCTGGTTGCTCTGGCAAGAGAGAGGGGTCGTCGGTGATGTAGTCGACCACAGGGGCATCAGCATCGTCACGGGGTCTACCGGAGAGAAGAGGGGGGGAGAAACAGTAAATACATAGCAAGCAAGTGCATAACAGGACAACAAGCAGAGCTAGACGTGTTCTAACGTGGTAGTAGGTGATACCGACGAAGGGGGAAAGCCTCCGGGAAAGTATTCCCGGTGTTTCGCGTTTTCGGACAGATGAACCGGAGGAGGAAAGTTGCGTGTTCGCTATGCTAGAGATGCGTGGCGGACGAACGGGCTGCGTATCCGGATTCGTCTCGTCGATCTGAGCATCTTTCATGTAGAAAGTATTTTCATCCGAGCTACGGATTATTTTATATTAATTTTTAAAGATTTTAAATCATTTTCTAATCTATTAATTAATAATTGAATTAACATTATCCAGAATAGTGTACGCTGACGTCAGCATGACATCAGCAGTCAACAGGGCGTTGACTGGGTCAAACTGACACGTGGGTCCCGCATGTCATTGATTGATTAGGCTAATCAGGGGTTAATTAAGTTAACTAGTAATTAGGTTAATCTAATCAAGATTAGTTAATTTAATTTAATTAATTCTTTAATTAATTAATTAATTTAATAATTATTATTTATTTAATTATTTTTATTATTTTTTTAATTATTTTTATTATTATTATTAAAACATTCTGGGCATGGGGCCCATCTGTCATAGGCCCCAGGGGCCGATGCGGGTGTGCAGGCGCTACAGGCGCCTGTGCGGGCACTCGCCCGCAGGGAGCGGCGGGGCGAGGCCAAGTCACGGCGGCCGCGATGGCCGAGGCGCGGCGGCGTGGGTGGCGCAGGGGATGGAGTGCGGGGCCGGCGACGAGTGCCCGCCCGCCCGGCAGGGCGCTACGGGGCAGCAAGCGAAAACGGGGGGGGCTTGCGGGCTGGCGCCGGCAACCGTGGAGGTGGCCGCGACCGAGGCAGGCGGCTGGGGCGCGCTAGCCTAGCGCGGGCACGGCTGGGCGAAGCCAGCGCGGCCAGGGCGCGTAGTGAGTGAGGGAGCGGGGCGGGGCGCCGGTTGTAGTGGCCGCGGCAGCGCACAGCAAGGGGGGGCGCAGTAGCGGCAGGTAGACGCGAGTGCAGCGGGCAGGGGCCAGGGAGCGGAGCTCCAAGCGCGGCGGCGCTGCAGACGGGAGCGGAGCAGGCGCGCAGCAGTGGGGTAGCGGCGCGGGAAGGCGTGCGGCATCTGGACGGCATCGCTAGCGAAGCGAGGCTGGCGCGCGGGTGCGCGCGTGCTCACCGCGAGCACGAACACCGGGCGGCGCGTGCACGGCTGCGGGACGGTGCGAGGAGCAACGAGGAAGAGAGGCCGGGGCCTCACCACGGATTCGTGGGGTCAAAGGCAGCGGGGCTCGGGGAAGTCGACGGGGACGACGCGCGATGGGGAGGCAGGCCGGCAGGGAGGAGGACGGGGTCGCGTCGACGACGGAGAGGCGAGCGGCGTGGTTCCGGCGACGGGATCCGGGGAGCGTCAGGCGAGGGCGGGTGTTAACGAGGCGGCGGGGTCGTGCCCCGATCCCGTTCTGGATCGGGAAGGGGGTGAGGACGGGGAGGCGAGCGACGGGGTCTAGGCGGCGATGGCGGCGGGGCCATGGCGCGCAGCGGCAGCGGGAGGGGTCGGGGGCGTCGGTTGCCCCCCAATCCAGATCCGTTCGTGGGGGGGGGGAGGAGCAAGGGGAGTGGGGGACGAGTGGGTGGCGGCTAGGGTTTCGGTTGACCAGGGTGGGGGTTATGGGGGTGTGTGGGGGGGCCGGCTGGGCCGGGGGGGGGGGGGGGGGGGGCGGCCCGTTCGGGCGGCTGAGGCCAGCTGGGCCACTTGGCCCAGCGGGGGGGGCTTTCTCTTTTTTTTGTTAGTTTAGTTTTCTCTTTTGTATTTTCTTTTTTTCTTTTATTTCTTTTCCTTTCTGTTTTAATTCAATTTAAAATATTTATGCATTTTATAAAACTGTATCTTCTACACCATAATTATCTATGTAATATTTAGTACAAACCGAACATTTTTATTTTAATGTTTGAAAACTTTTATTGTTTTCCTGTAATTAAATTTTGAATTTGTTTCAGTTTTGAATTATCTAGGGTTTATCAACAGTAACCGAGGTGACGTGGCATCATTAGCGGGGGATCACTGTAGCTTAATTATCCGGGCGTCACAATTCTCCTCCACTACAAGAAATATCGTCCCGAGATTTAAGAGGGGGAATAAGGGGGAAAGGTCTGGTTACGAAATGCTAACGAACCTTCTCAGTCTTGGTTGCTCTTCTTGAAGAGGTCGATCCATTACATCGACGTCTTCATTTCTCTGCTTCAGGTCATCATGGTGATGTCGTCCTTTTCTCGGAAACTCCAACGTACTTACGAATAGGTAAGGGACAGCTCAGCTACGACAGAATGTTTATGAGGGAAACAATCTGGGGGTTAACCCATGAATGAGCGTAAGATTATCTCTCGAGCTGAACATATCGAATACATCAAGAGTAAGGTACGAAGGTATAATAAGGGGTTCCAAGTGGATAGATAGTTGCTCGAAGTCTGAACCAGAGTGAGGAAGGGTTTCAGAGCAACGAGAGTAAGTATTGCGTCTGATACCAGAATAGAGCACTAGGAAGGTGGCCCGTGAATTAAATACGAAGCCAAGCGCGAGGATTAACTTCGACAACAGGGTGTATAGGAGGGTCAGGTTTCGATCCTGTGGAACTGTGGGTTATGGGCCCACCATGTGGGTAAAAAGTAGAAAGGGGGCTGACATCTTGCACGGTCATGATAGCAAGGCAATTCAGAGGGTAGTCTATCGGTTATGTTGACAACAACATCGATACCGAGAGTGAGGGACGAAGAGAACCATTTTCCTGCTCGTTGAACGAGGCGGACCAGTAGGCAGAGTTCTCGTCCATCGGTGGTTACCGGAATGTCATCAACAAAAGTAACAGGGTCTTTCTGACAGAATTGTACACCAAGGTGTTTACATAAGCAGTAGAATATTGCTGCTTAGATCATATAGATCACAAGAAAGGTTCAAACAACCAATGGAAAGTAAAATATGATTATCATATTAAACAGAACAATGGAAAGGAAAATGTGTTTAAACACATATTTCAGGGATATATCCTTCCCAAGGACAAGCAGAGCATGATATCCGTGGCAGGATATAATGTAGAAAACTCTTTAGGTAAGGGGGGAGGAATCTCATGATATTACCCATACAACGGTGTTAGGATAAATGATAAATAAAATTTAGCATCGTGCTTGAAATGTTCCTGTTGAAAATCGGAGTACCATTGACATGCTTCGAGATAGCATTGACATGGTCTTCAGGTGAAGATCAGACTTTGGAAACACGAAGGATCCATCAGGAATAACTAGTAGAATAAGTCTTACAATTTCCTCATGGATGAACGGATAACCTTGTTGAAAAGCAATCTATAATGATAGGTCCTCCAGCCGAGGGGGGGGGTGCTAGGCATGACATCATGTTACCGGGTCATCAAAGGATCAACATCATAACTCTTGGAAAGTTGTCCCAACCATCATATCTGACGGAGATTCAGGTATGATTGGTGTCAGGATACCTCAGGCTCAGGATGCCTGAGAAGAAAGGTGCAACACAAATTGACGGGATGACACTGTAAGATTCTCGGGAAATGAACTATGAAGTGATTTCCGTTAACAAGAGTTCATCATTAACCCAAGGAGAGGATGAGGAGATGGCTGACGGGCTCAGCGACAATTCATCGAGAATTCCAAATGGATGGATTTCCATAATAATGTGAGCAAGAAGATGACACTTGTCAATTCAAATGATATAATGTTGTATGCTCGAGGAAAACATACTCCATTAATCATTAGTTGAAAGGTGTGACCGTGACCTTAGGTAGCAAGATCACTGTTAGAGTGACGATTCAATATCCAACAGTCTAAGATCGAACTATCGATCATTAACTTCAAAGCAATAGGGTTGCTAGAAGTACAGAACCCAAGCAGCATCGTCAGCATATTGGTATCCCGGTTAAAAAAAACAACACGGGGACCAAGGAAGAATGGTGATGGTGAAAAGTATCATCTTACTGAGAATTTCTAAGAGGTGGAGCAATTCCCACGACATTCTTGACATAAAAGGTGGTAATTCTCCAAGGTAAAGAAGAACAATGCTGGGTAGCAAGGAACTCAATGTATAACACCAAACACGAACAAGCTTGTGTTGGTGGGAAGGCAATAAAGGTCGATGATAACGCAGATCATCAAGGGCAAGGATGGTATTTCTCATCATGAACTCATTTGATATCCTGGAAGAGCTCATAAGATTGATGATGATCACAACACACTTTGTCGAGAGATTTCAAGATGTAATCGATCGGCGATGACATCAAGTCAAATGAATGGTGAAGCGAAAGGTTATTGGAACCACAGTTACGACACAAACTCGAACTCAAGCATGTTGCTTAAGGTGAAAGGGTATGACGAGGAAAATTCGACGTAAGCTTAGCTCATCGTAAAAATTACGCTCTGGGAAGAAGGACCAGGTAGCCCAGTTAAGATCGGCACGACAAGGATATAGCCAATCAGGCTAGGAATGACGTGATTGAGTTCAAACTCGTAAGTAATGAGGGTTACAAGAGTTGCTTAATCGCGATGCGGACTCGAGTCAGTTATCGGTGTCTTTGAGTGTTTAATAACTCAAAGCCCGTGAAAAAATTGGAACCAGTGGGAATGTAGCACTTGATGAAGAACTCATAAGATGTTATGCAGTTCCATGATAATCTCGAGATACCAGGGGGGTAATACTCGATGACAGACCAAATTAGAGGTTGGACTGGGGGTATTGCTCTACAGAAGACAAGTGCTTAATCTTGCACGAGAAATGGTATTTAAAAGAGAACATGGTCGGAATCACGATTGCAAAAGGCCAGATCCCAGATATAAGATGAACTTATACCAAAGGAATAGTTATTATTTCAAGAAGCTTCCATGATAGGATCTACATCGTGTCCATGGGCATGAACACAAAGGTTCAAGGTCGACTCCCACTTCTTCAATGCATAACCTTACATTTACCTCCCCTTTTCGAAGTTGTAGTGTTGAAAAGTTATCTAACGAAGCGTCAGCAGGGTATAACCCGCATAAATTTCGAGGTCACACAAATTAAGGAAGGCATAGGTTCAACCCGTCAGGGTATAGTGGAAACATATACCACAAGCTTTGGGAGTAAATATTACCAGCTCGAAAGCAGAGCATGGTTGGCAAAAGGAGGGGATACAAATTACCAAAGGCATTATGTATCGGAGAAAGAACTCACAAGGTGATTAATTATGAAGGACATGTCGGATAGTATCCCAACAGTGGATATGGTGATCCACAATGGAGCTGATGTGAGTATCAATACCCAATCAGAGGAAGAAAGAATGCAAATGCATCGTTTTACAGAACATCTGAATAATTCAACGTTTAAAGAAAATCAATGGAATTATGATTTTCAAATCAAGGGATCAGGAGCAAACGCTCTGATCAAGGACGGACAAGTTGAATAGACTTAGGGGTACAATCGATGGCAATCTGATTGGTCGATAACCAGCTCATGTTTAAAATGACGTGTGAGCCGAAAGGATGAATCATTGGATCTGATTGAGGCTGGCGAGCATTCACAACATTTTGAATCAACGGACTCAAAATGATAATGACAAGGGATGCCAATAAAATTATAGACTTATGGGATTAACCATAATGTAATCAAGTAAGATCTTCAAGAGTAATAGGCTACTCAGGATTTTCGGAAGTTCAAATAGTATTTCGAAGACTTTTGTGAAATACATGAACCAACTGGGGATGAGCAAATATCCGGTGAGTGCTAGAAATTACCCATAGTGATATTCATGTGGCAAGGAATGCAAGGCAGTAGGCACAAAGTATTCTCAGAACAATAGAGAGAATTTTGGGGCATCTTGTAATAACAAGATCAATGAGGAATGATTATATGAATGGCGCGTGTACGTGGTTATCCATAGAGGTTTATCGATAGAAGGGAATTGCAAAAGCAACACGCACAAGGTCTCGACAGAATATCGGAGAGTATCTTCGAAATCTTCTAGTGCAGCCGGCGATCATCTGGACTGAAGGGGCTCTCCGGGAGAAAGTATTTTCGAGAACCTAAGTTAGATTTTTCAAAATTCATTTAACCCGAATAGAAGAGAGTTCAGAGTCCCAGAGTAAGGATCGAGGAGTAAAAGATCCTAATACCACCCAGATGGTGATGTGGGCCCGTAAGGCACACAGCCATGTTAGTAAAAGATTTTGTAATGTCTAGACTCAACTTCGGCCAAGGAGTGTGGAAGGGGAATTCCTACAGGCAGTCGGTTCTGATACCAACTTGTGACGCCCCCGATTCAATCGTACACTAATCATACACGCAAACGTGTACGATCAAGATCAGGGACTCACGGGAAGATATCACAACACAACTCTACAAATAAAATAAGTCATACAAGCATCATATTACAAGCCAGGGGCCTCGAGGGCTCGAATACAAGAGCTCGATCATAGACGAATCAGCGGAAGCAACAATATCTGAGTACAAACATAAGTTAAACAAGTTTGCCTTAAAAAGGCTAGCACAAACTGGGATACAGATCGAAAGAGGCGCAGACCTCCTGCCTGGGATCCTCCTAACTACTCCTGGTCGTCGTCAGCGGGCATCACGTAGTAGTAGGCACCTCCGGTGTAGTAGGGGTCGTCGTCGACGGTGGCGTCTGGCTCCTGGGCTCCAACATCTGGTTGCGACAACCAGGTAGAAGGGAAAGGGGAAAAGAGGGAGAAAAGCAACCGTGAGTACTCATCCAAAGTACTCGCAAGCAAGGAGCTACGCTACATATGCATGGGTATATGTGTAAAGCCATATCGGTGGACTGAACTGCAGAATGCCAGAATAAGATGGGGATAGCTAGTCTTATCGAAGACTACGCTTCTGGCAGCCTCCGTCTTGCAGCATATAGAAGAGAGTAGACTGAAGACCTCCAAGTAGCATCGTATAGCATAATCCTAACCGATGATCCTCCCCTCGTCGCCCTGTGAGAGAGCGATCACCGGTTGTATCTAGCACTTGGAAGGGTGTGTTTTATTGAGTATCTGGTTCTAGTTGTCATAAGGTCAAGGTACAACTCCAAGTCGTCCTGTTACCGAAGATCACGGCTATTCGAATAGATTAACTTCCCTGCAGGGGTGCACCACATAACCCAACACGCTCGATCCCATTTGGCCGGACACACTTTCCTGGGTCATGCCCGGCCTCGGAAGATCAACACGTCGCAGCCCCACCTAGGCACAACAGAGAGGTCAGCACGCCGGTCTAAACCTAAGCGCACAGGGGTCTGGGCCCATCGCCCTTAGCACACCTGCACGTTGCGTGGGCGGCCGGAAGCAGACCTAGCCTAGTGGCGTTCCAGTCCAATCCAGCGCGCGCCGCTCCGTCGCTGACGTCAAGAAGGCTTCGGCTGATACCACGATGTCGAGTGCCCATAACTGTCCCCGCGTAGATGGTTAGTGCGTATAGGCCAGTAGCCAGACTCAGATCAAATACCAAGATCTCGTTAAACGTGTTAAGTATCTGCGAACGCCGACCAGGGCCAGGCCCACCTCTCTCCTAGGTGGTCGGAACCTGCCCTGTCGCTCCGCCTCAAAGATCCACTCGCGGGTGCTCCTCAAGCCGACCCGTCTTTAGTCACCACATGTATCATGTATAAAGTATATAGTATATACCCGTGATCAACTCCCGAGTGATCACGGCCCGATAGTATAGCATGGCAGACGGACAAGGATGTAGGGCCACAGATGGAAATACTAGCATCCTATACTAAGCAAGTAGGATTGCAGGTAAAGGTATCAACAGCAGTAGCAAGGACAGGCTATGCATCAGGATAGGAATAACGAAAGCAGTAACATGTTACACTACTCTAATGCAAGCAGTATAGAGGAGAGTAGGCGATATCTGGTGATCAAGGGGGGGGGGCTTGCCTGGTTGCTCTGGCAAGAGAGAGGGGTCGTCGGTGATGTAGTCGACCACAAGGGCATCAGCATCGTCACGGGGTCTACCGGAGAGAAGAGGGGGGGAGAAACAGTAAATACATAGCAAGCAAGTGCATAACAGGACAACAAGCAGAGCTAGACGTGTTCTAACGCGGTAGTAGGTGATACCGACGAAGGGGGAAAGCCTTCGGGAAAGTATTCCCGGTGTTTCGCGTTTTCGGACAGATGAACCGGAGGAGGAAAGTTGCGTGTTCGCTATGCTAGAGATGCGTGGCGGACGAACGGGCTGTGCATCCGGATTCGTCTCGTCGATCTGAGCATCTTTCATGTAGAAAGTATTTTCATCCGAGCTACGGATTATTTTATATTAATTTTTAAAGATTTTAAATCATTTTCTAATCTATTAATTAATAATTGAATTAACATTATCCAGAATAGTGTACGCTGACGTCAGCATGACATCAGCAGTCAACAGGGCGTTGACTGGGTCAAACTGACGCGTGGGTCCCGCATGTCATTGATTGATTAGGCTAATCAGGGGTTAATTAAGTTAACTAGTAATTAGGTTAATCTAATCAAGATTAGTTAATTTAATTTAATTTATTCTTTAATTAATTAATTAATTTAATAATTTTTATTTATTTAATTATTTTTATTATTTTTTAATTATTTTTATTATTATTATTAAAACATTCTGGGCATGGGGCCCATCTGTCATAGGCCCCAGGGGCTGATGCGGGTGTGCAGGCGCTACAGGCGCCTGTGCGGGCGCTCGCCCGCAGGGAGCGGCGGGGCGAGGCCAAGTCACGGCGGCCGCGATGGCCGACGGCGCGGCGGCGTGGGTGGCGCAGGGGATGGAGTGCGGGGCCGGCGACGAGTGCCCGCCCGCCCGGCAGGGCGCTACGGGGCAGCAAGCGAAAACGGGGGGGGGGGGGGCTTGCGGGCTGGCGCCGGCAACCGTGGAGGTGGCCGCGACCGAGGCAGGCAGCTGGGGCGCGCTAGCCTAGCGCGGGCACGGCTGGGCGAAGCCAGCGCGGCCAGGGCGCGTAGTGAGTGAGGGAGCGGGGCGAGGCGCCGGTTGTAGTGGCCGCGACAGCGCACAGCAAGGAGGGGCGCAGTAGCGGCAGGTAGACGCGAGTGCAGCGGGCAGGGGCCAGGGAGCGGAGCTCCAAGCGCGGCGGCGCTGCAGACGGGAGCGGAGCAGGCGCGCAGCAGTGGGGCAGCGGCGCGGGAAGGCGTGCGGCATCTGGACGGCATCGCCAGCAAAGCGAGGCTGGCGCGCGGGTGCGCGCGTGCTCACCGCGAGCACGAGCACCGGGCGGCGCGTGCACGGCTGTGGGACGGTGCGAGGAGCAACGAGGAAGAGAGGCCGAGGCCTCACCACGGATTCGTGGGGTCAAAGGCAGCGGGGCTCGGGGAAGTCGACGGGGACGACGCGCGATGGGGAGGCAGGCCGGCAGGGAGGAGGACGGGGTCGCGTCGACGACGGAGAGGCGAGTGGCGTGGTTCCGGCGACGGGATCCGGGGAGCGTCAGGCGAGGGCGGGTGTTGACGAGGCGACGGGGTCGTGCCCCGATCCCGTTCTGGATCGGGAAGGGGGTGAGGAAGGGGAGGCGAGCGACGGGGTCTAGGCGGCGATGGCGGCGGGGCCATGGCGCGCAACGGCAGCGGGAGGGGTCGGGGGCGTCGGTTGCCCCCCCGATCCAGATCCGTTCGTGGGGGGGGAGGAGCGAGGGGAGTGGGGGACGAGTGGGTGGCGGCTAGGGTTTCGGTTGACCAGGGTGGGGGTTATGGGGGTGTGTGGGGGGGCCGGCTGGGCCGGGGGGGGGGGGGGGGGGGGCGGCCCATTCAGGCGCCTGAGGCCAGCTGGGCCACTTGGCCCAGCGGGGGGGGGGGGGGGGCTTTCTCTTTTTTTTGTTAGTTTAGTTTTCTCTTTTGTATTTTCTTTTTTTCTTTTATTTCTTTTCCTTTCTGTTTTAATTCAATTTAAAATATTTATGCATTTTATAAAACTGTATCTTCTACACCATAATTATCTATGTAATATTTAGTACAAACCGAACATTTTTATTTTAATGTTTGAAAACTTTTATTGTTTTCCTGTAATTAAATTTTGAATTTGTTTCGGTTTTGAATTATCTAGGGTTTATCAACAGTAACCGAGGTGACGTGGCATCATTAGCGGGGGATCACTGTAGCTTAATTATCCGGGCGTCACAGTAGGCCGCATCTCCTTCCTCGCACTCCAAAGCAATTTTACGGCTTCCGTGAACCGTTATTGTCCCCTTGTGACCCGGCATCTTGAGCTGCAAATACACATAACAGGGCCGTGCCATAAACTTGGCGTAGGCCGGTCGCCCAAACAGGGCGTGATATGGACTTTGGATTTTCACCACTTCAAACTTCAATGTTTCCAACCTGGAATCATGATCATCTCCAAAGGCCACTTCTAGAGCTATCTTACCAACAGGATATGCTGACTTGCCAGGTACCACACCGTGGAACACTGTATTAGACGGTTTGAGATTTTTATCTGATAGTCCCATATGACGGAAGGTCTCATAGTACAAGATATTAATGCTGCTCCCTCCATCCATGAGCACTTTGGTGAACATGTAACCTCCCACCTGAGGCGCCACCACCAGAGCCAACTGACCCGGATTATCAACCTGGGGAGGGTGATCCTCCCTGCTCCATGTGATTGGCTGTTCAGGCCAGCGTAGATAACGGGGCACGGCCGGTTCAACAGAGTTGACTGCCCGCCTCTGAACCTTCCGGTCTCGCTTGTCCAAGCTAGTGGTAAAGACATGGTACTGCCCACTATTCAATTGCTTTGGGTTGCTCTGGTAACCTGACTGTTGCTGTTGCTGGTTGTAACCACCCTAGTTGTTCTGATTATTTTGACTGTTATGTCCGCCTGGATTAACGTTAAATCCTGAACCGGAATTTCCTCCACCGTAACCCGGCCCGGATCCTGAGCCACCGCCGGAGCCGTGATCATACCGGAAAGCACTAGAATTCTTGAACTCCTGCATAATGAAGCAATCCTTCCAAAGGTGGTTTGCTGGCACCTCCTTCATCCCATGTCTTGGACAGGGCTGGCTCAGTAGATAATTTAGGCGGTCTGAGTTAGGGTTGGGTGCCCCACTGCGATTTTTCGGTTTACCCTTGCGTCGCTGGCCATTGTCCTGCGCGTTGGTATTAGCCACAAAGTCCATGTTAGCATCCGCTTTACGCTTGCCTCCACCACCATTGCCTGCCCAGTGATGCTGCTGACCTTTGGAGTTGCTGTTCCTCTTTCCCTTCCCTGCCTTGTCATCATCACATTCGGGATCCTTGGTACTATAAGAATCAGCATACTTTACCAAAGCAGCCATGAGGGTCCCCATGTCAGTGCAATGGCGCTTCATCCATCCCAACTTCAGCTTTAGGGGCCCAAACCGGCAGTTGCCTTCTAGGGTTAAGACTGCGGTGTCAGCGTTGATGCGGTCTGATGAATGCAACACTTGTGAGACCCGGCGCACCCAATGAGTCGTCGATTCTCCTTCCTCCTGGACACAGGCAGCTAAGTCTACTATCGACATGGGCTGCTTACATGTATCCTTGAAATTATTGATAAACCGGGTTCGTAATTGGGCCCATGAACTGATAGAATTGGCCGGTAAGCTTTTTAACCAAGTGCGGGCCGTTCCTTCAAGCATCATGGTGAAGTATTTCGCACATGCCGCATCATCCACATCCAGCATCTCCATGGCCATCTCATAGCTCTCCTCCCATGTCTCTGGGGGTTGATCCGCCGTGTAATTTGGTACCTTGCCCGGGCCCTTGAAATCCTTGGGTAGGCGCACATTGCATAAAGCGGGGACAAGGCAAGGCACCCCCAAAGAGCTAGAAGTAACACCGGGTTCAACCGAAATAGTTGGATGAACCGGCGTAAGCTGCCGAGCCTGATATTGTGCGGCTAACTCAGCCTCCCTGCGTGCTCGGGCCCGGTCCACCACTTCCTGAGCGTTATCAGCACCACCCGCCGGGTTGTTGCCGCGGGGTGCTCCACGTCGTTCATTACTTGACACTGCCGGTTCCTCCATACGCCTGCTATAGCTCCGGCTTGGGCGAGGGGTCGAGTGGATCCGGTCGCGGCTGTACGAGTATGCTTCCTGTTGGTCCAAAGCTGTCCTAAGAAGCTCCTTGACCCATCGCGTCTCTATCGCCTGCAGTGAGTCACCTTCAATTGGAATGGCCTCCAGCCGTGTAGCAGCGGCGACGAGATTGTCCATTGGGTTGGAGTAGTGACCCGGAGGTGTTGAAACAGCCTGAGGTATAACGGTGTTTTGACGAGGCGGATCCATCCGACGAGGCTGAACCGGCGCACCGGTCCCAGGAGCTTCCGCCCGGTTTCCCTCCAGCGGATTACTAGTTCCTGCTCCCGGGGTGTTGAAAAGGTCTCTAGCCTCGAAAACCGGAGGCAAACGGGATCGGTACTTCCTCCTCATGACTTCATGCGACGCGTTCTGGTCCAACATGAGCCTGTAGGCTTGTGCGTCTAGAGCGGCCCGCTCTGTGGCCATCCTGGTATCCTCAGCTGCCAGGTCCGCCTTGGCCTGGGTGATTTGTTCCCTTACCTTTGCAATCTCCGCGTTGTGGACGTCCTGATCCGCCGGATTAGCTTCCGCCATAAGCAGAGCCAATGCATCAAATAGCTCTGATAGAACTTGAGCCGGCGGGCGCACAGGGCCTCCTGCCCCGGCAGCCGTCGCCGCTGCTGAACCGGAGGTTGTTGCCGCAGCGGTCGAAGAATGAAGCGCTGCTTGTGTGCCGGCCATGAATATTCCAACTCGGTTGGGCAGATCAGAGGGGTCCGGAATACTGTCGCCGTCGGAACAGCCCCAAATCCGGCCATCTTGTAGCTGATACAGAGATTCGGTTTCTCCGGTTGATGACTCATCGCCGGAGTAAATGACGGTCTCGCCGCCAGATCCCGATCCATCCTCATGACCTCCTCCATGGATGACTCCCACGAAGACACGCTTCATGGCCAGTTTAACCCGGGCAGATCGCGCACGCTGAGCCGTTTCGACGAGGTCGGTGCAGATATCCGGCTCAGGGCCCGGTTCTCCGATCTTGCCGATGATAACGTGTATGCCACCAAAGGGGACCCGGTACCTGTACTCAACTGAGCCGGCCTCAGGGCCCCAGCCTGCATCGTCGATGTAAAGCTTGCCGCGACGACTCTTAGTCATCCGGCCTATGGCGTAGCCCTCGAGTCCTTCAAAGCGGCCCTCCAAGAACTTGAAACCATCGTGCGATAGCCCCACGGTGGGTGCCAACTGTCGTGGTTTTGTCACGGCAGATGTCCTAGAGAAAGGACTTAGTCGTGGAGCCATCGCGACGGGTTAGCTTGAAGGGGTTAAAGCGGACACAGGGACGCAAGAGAGTTTATACTAGTTCGGCCCCTTCGATGAAGGTAAAAGCCTATGTCTATTTGTGATGGAATTGATGGGGTTTTGATGACCAGGGAGCAAACAAGCTTCGTCTATGTCTCGAGTCGTTGTCTGTTGTCCCTGAACCGCCGCCGGGTCGTCCCCTTATATGCACGGGTGATGCGCGTCAGTTCACAGAGTCCCAATACCGGCTCATAGATGTGTCCGGTTTGGTCTCTACTTATTCCTAACTTACAATACAAGTTAAATACCAACACCGGTTTACGGCTACAGGCCTTGAACCGACTATGGGCCTTGAACCCTCATCTGCCTTCTTGGGCTTTAACATACTTAACTACTGACGAAACTAACCCGGCCCAGATAGGCCGGTTTACGCCCAATAGTGATATCCCCAACACTAATTATCATGTAGAGACCAACATCATTCGACTCACCATTTAATCCCTATAAAAATATAAAGTGGTCCAACAACATCTTAATTGGCTTATTCAATTTATAAAAATGCTTGAACTATTCCTTTGGCTCTCAAACTTTTTATGAAACACTACAATGTTGTGCCTGATTTATGTGTTAAGTTTAACATTCAACTAAATTCATTTGGTCACTCAAATTAATACGAAACAGTAGCTAACTTAGATACATAAAAAAAATAGAAATAGGGCCTAACTAACGGCTGTGCCACCGGGCCTTTGATGACCATAATACTTTTGGCCCAGCCCAACTGACTTTCCTCCACCCCCGCTACAGGAGACAGAGGACGTGCGTGTCACGCATCCATGGCGCCTTAGCCATGGATGGTCTCCACGCAGCCCCCTCTGGACCTACAAATAAGCCCCTCGAAAACCCTATCTCGTACCCATCCGATTCCCTCCCATTCCCCATCGCACCCCTCCTCCTCCTCGGCTCGAAAACGAGCTCACAGCTCGAGCGGTGTCCGCACTCATTGTCGTCATTGTCGCGGCCACTGTCGTCCCCACACCAAGTTAGTGTGTCCACCGGCTTCCTCGTCGTCTTCCACATCATATATAAGGTCTAGATCAAGCCAGGGCATCGCCAAAAGACGGGATCGATTGTCTTCTTCCTTCTGCCGTCATCGTTTTCCGCCTCGATTCGCCGCCTCCTGCAGCTACTAAACACCCACCGGCCTTTCTTGCGCCTCGTGGTGAGCTCCGCCACCGAATCCCATATTCCCCTCTCGATTTAGTCATCGTAGTTGTCTAATAATTGCCGTAGGCGGCCGTCCATAGCTATCAGTCTCTGGCCAGTGGCCACGGCCACCGTGACCATCGAGCCCCGTGTCGCCATCCCCCCTCAAGCCCTTGCTGCACGCCCGCGCGCGGCCTCGCCGCTGCCAGCCTCACTCGTCGCTGCTGCAGCCTCGCGCTCGGCTTGCGCACGTCCCCCGCTGCCTCCCACTGCTGCTGCTCTGCCTGGCTACCACCTCCGGCCTCCCCCGCCACGCCCCGCCAGCACCAGCACTGCCCGCTACCGCCCGAGCCTGGCCCCGCCTCCTCCTGCTGTTGCCCCCATGCCGCCATTACCCTGCGCCTTCCGCTGCTTACGGATTGGGTCACCGCTGCTTCTCTGCCTCGCTGTCGCCGCCTACCGCCTCCGGCCTCCCCTACCGCGCCCCACCAGCGCCGGCGCCGCCCGCTGCCGCCCGAGCCCGGCCCCGCCTGCTTCTGGCCATGGCCGCCCGCGCCACCCCCCGTACGCCCCGCGCTAGAGCTCCGGACGGGCTCGCTTTCACCGCGCCCGTCGCCGTGAGCCTCGCCTCTCCTGCTGCTCCACCCTCCTGCCATAGCGCTCCGCCATGTTGCCTGCTCGTCGCCCCCCTTGGCGTGGCCCTGCCTCTGACCCGCCGCCGCCGGCTACCCTCGCCTGCCTGCTAGCCACGCTGACACGCTGGTCATCGCTGCTGGCAGTGCTGTGGCTGGCCCCTGCCTGCCCGAGCGCTTGCGCGCCGGCCTGCTTACTGTGCCATGGCCAGATAGGCCCCTGCCCTGTTAATTTAGCAGGAGGATTAGTTTAGGTTCAAGTTAAATCAATTAACTGCTAAGTGATACTGACTGACACGTGGACCCACCTAGTTAGTTAGATTAATTAAAACTTGCTTAAAACTCACACTCACTAACATGCGGGTCCCACTGGATTCGTTGACCAGTTAAACATGCTTGCTGGGTCAGTCTAACTGGATTCTTGTCCGTCTGCCATCGGGCCGTGATCACTCGGGAGGTGATCACGGGTATATACTTACATACATAATATGTGATACTTGGTGACCAAAGTCGGGTCGGCTCGTAGAGTACCCGCGAGTGATTCCGGTGTGGGGGCTGAAAGGACAAGTGGTTCCGTCCCGGTAGTGGTGGTCCTGGATTCCCGATGTCCCCTGACTGTTACTTTGTGGCGGAGCGACAGGGCAGGTTGAGACCACCCAGGAGAGAGGTGGGCCTGACCCTGGTCGGCATTCGCGGTTACTTCAAGATAACAAGCTTAACGAGATCTTGGTATTTGATCTGAGTCTGGCCAGTGGCCTATACGCACTAACCAACTACGCGGGAACAGTTATGGGCACTCGACGTCGTGGTATCAGCCGAAGCCTTCATGACGTCAGCGACTAAGCGGCGCGCGCCAGGTTGGACCGCGTAACACAACTTCCTTTGTAATGGACGTTGCTAGGTCTGATCACCGGTCGCGTACGCAACGTGCAGGTGTGCAATGGGCGATGGGCCCAGACCCCTGTGCGCATAGGACTTAGACCGGCGTGCTAACCTCTCTATTGTGCCTAGGTAGGGCTACGATGTGTTGATCTTCCTAGGCCGAGCATGACCCAGGAAAGTGTGTCCGGCCAAAGGGGGATCGAGCGTGTTGGGAAATGTGGTGCACCCCTGCAGGGAAGTTTATCTATTCGAATAACCGTGTCCCTTGGTAAAAGGACGACCCGAAGTTGTACCTTGACCTTACGAGAACTAGAACCAGATACTTAATAAAATACACCCTTCCAAGTGCCAAATACAACCCGGTGATCGCTCTTTCACAGGGCGACGAGGGGAGGATCGTCGGGTAGGATTATGCTATGCGATGATACTTGGTGAACTTACCATCCACTCTCTTCTACATGCTGCAAGATGGAGGCTGCCAGAAGCGTAGTCTTCGATAGGACTAGCTGTCCCCCTCTTATTTCGGCATTCTGCAGTTCAGTCCACATATGCTACTCTTTCTCCATTTGATACCAATGCATACATATGTAGCGTAGCTCCTTGCTTGCGAGTACTTTGGATGAGTACTCACGGTTGCTTTGCTCCCCCTTTTTCCCCTTTCTATACCCGGTTGTTGCGACCAGACGTTGGAGTCCAGGAGCCAGACGCCACCGTCGATGACGTCTCCTACTACTCTGGAGGTGCCTACTACTACATGCAGGCCGCTGACGATGACCAGGAGTAGTTAAGGAGGATCCCAGGCAGGAGGCCTGCGCCTCTTTCGATATGTACCCCAGTTTGTGCTAGCCTTCTTAAGGCAATCTTGTTTAACTTATGTATGTACTCAGATATTATTGCTTCTGCTGACTTTTGTGTATTCGAGCTTATGTATTCGAGCCCTCGAGGCCCCCTGGCTTGTAATATAAAGGTTGTATTATTTTAATTTGTGTCTAGAGTTGTGTTGTGATATCTTCCCGTGAGTCCCTGATCTTGGTCGTACACATTTGCGTGCATGATTAGTGTACGGTCAAACCGGGGGCGTCACAAGTTGGTATCAGAGCCGACTGCCTGTAGGAATCCCCCTTCCAAACTCCTTGGCCGAAGTTGAGTCTATACAATACAAAACTTATACTAACATGATTGTGTTCCTTATGGGCCCACGTCGCCATTGGGTGCTATTAGGATCTTTCATTCCTCATCTATACTCTAGGACTCTGATCTCTCTTCTACTTGGGTTAAATGAATTTTGCTAAGTCTAACGTTAGGATCTCGTGATCACTTTCACCCGGAGGTCCCCTTATCACAGATGATCGCCTGCTGCACCAGAAGATTCTGAAGATACTCTATGATGTTCTCTCGAGACTTGTGCCATCACTCTTGCAATTCCCTTTCATCGATAAATCCTTGTGGATAACTACTTACACATGTCGTTCATATCTTCATTCCCAGTTGCCCTTGATATTACTTGATACCCTGAAAAATTCTCTGATAGTCTGAGAATCCTTTGTGCCTACCGCCTTGCATTTCTTTACCACCTGAATACCCCTACGAATAATTTATCACACTTATCGAGTATCCGCTCATCCGCAGTTGATCAATGTATTTCACAGAAGTCTTCGAATTGCCAGTCGATCTTCTGAAGATCCTCGACAACCTATTGCTTTTAAAATTCTTGCTTGCATGCATTAGATTAATCCCATAAGTCTAGCAATCTTGTTGACATCCATTGTCATTATCATTTTGAGTCCATTGATTCAATATGTTGCGATTTCTTGCAATCCTCATAAGAATCTTAGAATTTCTTTCTTCCGGCTCAGACGCCATTTTAAACATGAGCTGGATCTCGACCAATCAAATTGCCGTCGATTGTACCCCTAAGGCTATTCATCTTATCCATGCCTAATCAGAGCATTGCTTCTGATCCCTTGTCTTGGAATTAATAATTCCTTTGCATTTCAGCTTTGAGTTAGTCAGTTGTTTCTATAATCTTATCTCCTTGCATTCTTTCTTCCTCTGGTTGAGTACCGATGCTCACATCAGACCCCTTGTGGACCACCAGACCCTTTGTTGTGTTTTATCCGACAATGTCCTTCATATTCAATAATCTTGTGAGCCTTTCCTCGGATACATAATGCCTTTGGTAAATTGTATGCTCTGCTTGCTCAAGGATGCTCTACTATCGAGTTTGTGTTATTTATTATTGAAATTTGTGGTATATGATCCTAAGATGCCCCGATCGGTTGAACCTATGCCTTCCCCAAACCGTATGAACCTGAAAGTTTTCGGAGTCATACTCTTCTATTGTTTCGCCAGATAAAATTTCTACACTACAACTTCATCAAAAGCGAGAAGTAAAATGAAAGGTTATGTGAGGGAGTCCTGGATTAGGGGGTCTTCGGACAGCTGGACTATATCCTTTGGCCGGACTGTTGGACTATGAAGATACAAGATTGA
Organism: Triticum urartu; assembly: GCF_056163025.1. NCBI lineage: Eukaryota > Viridiplantae > Streptophyta > Magnoliopsida > Poales > Poaceae > Triticum > Triticum urartu. The sequence goes on along the minus strand of NC_141876.1, from coordinate 364,754,388 downwards.
AGACTTCGTCTCGTAGGACTCTACTTGGCGTGGAAGGCAAGCTAGGCAATACGGATATGTATATCTCCTCCTTTGTAACTGACCTCGTGTAACCCTAACCCCCTCCGGTGTCTATATAAACCGGAGGGTTTTAGTCCGTAGGACAACATACAATCATACCATAGGCTAGCTTCTAGGGTTTAGCCTCTCCGATCTCGTGGTAGATCAACTCTTGTAATACTCATATCATCAAGAATAAATCAAGCACGACGTAGGATTTTACCTCCATAAAGAGGGCCCGAACCTGAGTAAAACATCGTGTCCCCTGCCTCCTGTTACCATCCGCCTTAGACGCACAGTTCGGGACCCCCTACCCGAGATCCGCCGGTTTTGACACCGACATTGGTGCTTTCATTGAGAGTTCCACTGTGTCATCGCCATAAGGAAGGATGCCTCGTCTTGTTGTTAAAAATAACATTACCGCCGGGGGAGCCCTGGCTGTCGGCCAAACTCGGTGTCGACATTGGTGCTTTCATTGAGAGTTCCTCGGTGTCGTCGCCGTTAGGCTTGATGGCTCCTAAGATCATCGATAGTGATGCAGTCTAGGGTGAGACTTTTCTCCCTGGACAGATCTTTGTGTTCGGCGGCTTCGCACTGCGGGCCAACTCGCTTGGCCATCTGGAGCAGATCGAAAGTTACGCCCCTGGCCACCAGGTCAGGTTTGGAAGCTTAAACTACACGGCCGATATCCGCGGAGACTTCACCTTCGACGGATTTGAGCCCCTACCTTGTGCGCCATGCGGTCACGATGAGTACGATTTAGCTCTACCATCGGACCGTATTCAGGAGATCGCACCGGCAGCCGCTCCGAGCCTCAATTCGGAGCCAGTTGCGCCATCCATGGATGGGTGGATAGACCCCGCCACGGAGGCCGTATCCTCAGTGGCGATCGAGCCGAATATCGACCTTACCCTTCACAAGAGCCGTGTTGCCAAACTGCCAGATCCTTCTCCGGCCCCGGACTCCGAACCGCCTGTGCCCGTTCCTGTCAAATCCGATTGGGCGCCGATCACGGAGTTTACCTCCGTGGATATTATTCAGCACTCTCCCTTCGGCGACATACTGAACTCATTAAGGTCTCTCTCCTTGTCAGGAGGATCCTGGCCGAACTATGTCTGGCAGGATTGGGATGCGGATGACGAAGAAATTCGCCGCCCACCCACCACCCACTTAATAGCCATTGTCGACGATTTAACCGACATGCTCGACTTTGATTCCGAAGACATCGACGGTATGGACGACGATGCGGGAGACGAAGAGGAACCACTGCCCACAGGGCACTGGACGTCCACCTCATCATATGATATATACATGATGGACACACCCAAAGAAGGCAATGGCGACAAGACAACGGAGGATGACCCCTCCAAGAAGCAACCCAAGCGCCGGCGTCAGCGGCGCCGCTCTAAGTCCCGCCAAGGCAAAAGTGGTGATACCGGCACCGGAGATAATATCACTCCGGACAGTGCCGAAGACAACAACAATCCCCTCCAGCAAGATTTAGAGCAGGAGGATGGAGGAGCCAGCCCTCCTGAGAGAGCGACAGATGGAGAGGCAGAGGATGATAATTACATGCCTCCCTCTGAAGACGAGGCAAGCCTCGACGATGACGAATTCGTCATTCCAGAGGATCCCATCGAACAAGAGCGCTTCAAGCACTGGCTTATAGCCATGGCAAATAGCCTTAAGAAACAGCAGCAGCAGCTTCAAGCTGATCAAGATTTGCTAGCTGACAGATGGACTGTAGTCCTGGTGGCTGAGGAATATAAACTCGAACGCCCCTCCAAGAGTTACCCAAAGCGCAGGTTGCTACCCCGACTGGAGGAGGAGGCACCAAAATCTACATCCCCGACGTATGACGCGGCTGATCGGCCACCTCGTGGCCGCGATAGAGAGACATTCCAGCCAAAAGCTCAGCCCGCACCCCGACGCCATTCAAATAAAAAGGCATGGGGAAATATGCCAGACCTGTGAGATGTATTGGAGGACAAAGAAAAACATGCAAGATCGATCTACGGATCATGAGGGCGCGCCACTATGCGAGAAGATAATCGTCACGCTGGATACAGTAAAAGTAAGTCCGGCCGGGCCGAACACAGCGGGCAAGACTCATTCGAGCTGCGTCGCGACATAGCCCAGTACAGAGGCGCCGCACACCCCCTATGCTTCACAGATGAAGTAATGGATCATCAAATCCCAGAGGGTTTCAAACCCGTAAATATAGAATCATATGACGGCACAACAGATCCTGCGGTATGGATCGAGGATTTTCTCCTGCACATCCACATGGCCCGCGGTGATGACCTACACGCCATCAAATACCTCCCACTCAAACTCAAAGGACCAGCTCGGCATTGGCTCAACAGCTTGCCAGCAGAGTCCATTGGCTGTGGGAAGATCTGGAAGCTGCATTCCTCGACAACTTTCAGGGCACTTATGTGCGACCACCAGATGCCGATCACTTGAGCCACATAATTCAGCAGCTAGAAGAATCTGCCGGGCAATTCTGGACACGGTTCCTAACAAAGAAAAATCAAATCGTCGACTGACCGGATGCAGAGGCCCTAGAAGCTTTTAAGCACAACATCCGCGACGAGTGGCTCGCCCGACACCTTGGCCAGGAAAAGCCGAAACCTATGGCAGCCCTCACGACACTCATGACCCGCTTTTGTGCAGGAGAAGATAGCTGGCTGGCTCGCAGCAATAACATATCAAAGAACGATGGTACTTCGGATACCAAGGATGGCAATGGCAGGTCACATCGCAACAAACATAAGCGCCGCATTAACAGCGACAATACCGAGGATACGGCAGTCAATTCCGGATTCAAAGGCTCTAAACCCGGTCAGCGGAAAAAGCCATTCAAAAGAAGCACTCCGGGCCCGTCCAATTTGGACCGTATACTCGATCGCTCATGCCAAATACATGGCACCCCCAACAAGCCAGCCAACCACACCAACAGGGATTGTTGGGTGTTCAAGCAGGCCGGCAAGTTAAATGCTGAAAACAAAGATAAGGGGTCACATAGCGATGACGAGGAGCAGCCCCGGTAGCGGAACACCGGAGGACAGAAGAGGTTCCCCCCACAAGTGCGGACGGTGAACATGATATACGCAACCCACATCCCCAAGAGGGAGCAGAAGCGTGCGCTCAGGGACGTATATGCGTTGGAGCCAGTCGCCCCAAAGTTCAACCCATGGTCCTCCTGTCCGATCACCTTCGATCGCAGGGACCACCCCACTAGTATTCATCATGGCGGATTCGCCGCACTGGTCCTAGACCCAATCATTGACGGATTTCACCTCACTCGAGTCCTAATGGACGGCGGCAGCAGCCTGAACCTGCTTTATCAGGACACAGTGCGCAAAATGGGTATAGATCCCTCAAGGATCAAACCCACAAAAGCGACCTTTAAAGGTGTCATACCAGGTGTAGAGGCCCATTGCACAGGCTCAGTCACACTGGAAGTGGTCTTCGGATCCCCGGATAACTTCCGAAGTGAAGAGTTAATCTTCGACATAGTCCCGTTCCGCAGTGGCTACCATGCACTGCTCGGGCGAACCGCATTCACGAGATTCAATGCATTACCGCATTATTCATATCTCAAGCTCAAGATGCCAGTACCTCGGGGGGTCATAACAGTCAATGGAAACACAGAGCGCTCTCTCCGCACGGAGGAGCACACTGCAGCCCTCGCAGCAGAAGCGCAAAGCAGCCTCTTAAGGCAGTCCACTAGTTCGGCAATTAAGGACTCGGACACCTTCAAGCGCGCCCGGAGTAATCGGAAACTGGACCGTCTGGCACGTTCCGAGCTCGCATAGCAATGCGGCCCCCACCCCGGTCCCAGCCAAACGGCAAAATCCATGCCACGCTTAGATAATTACGCATTAAAAATACCATGGGCATAGGTGGGGAGGGGGCACGACTACGGCACGCCCCAAGATGCGGCTTCAACCGCACTAGGGGCTTCCCGCTTGGTTATTTTTCTCTTTCAGGACTTTAATCTCTTGAAACCCTGTCCGGCAGCATGATTGCCGAACACATGATGCAGCAACCAAGGAGGCAGAAAGCTACGTCACACCACGGAACTCCCAGGTGGATTACGATAATGAGTGAAATATTTGCTTTAATACTATTCCTCAGCTTGCCCTTGGAAGGGACATATCAAACAGTCCTAATTTTTGCTTACCGCACTACTTGTATCATTCTGCTTTAATGCACCTTTTTGAATAAACAATGCATAGCATTAAGACTATTATTGTATTCTTCCTTTCTATATATATATGTTCATTCATGACATCTAGCATCCGTACACTCTGGTACGGCCAATACGCTAGGGGCTTAAGCATACCCCATAATGCAGCATGAGAAGTCCGAACACTTTCGACAGTGCGGCACCCCGAACTTATAGTATTATATGCATCAGCTCCGAATCATGTCTTGGGTCAATAGTTGGGTTTGCCTGGCTCCCATGTTTTGGTACCTTACGTTCCGCTATATCGGCTAAGGTAGCACTGGGAGAACTACTGCGATTGTGCCCCGGTTCTGCTGGGCTAAGCACCTCACTAGAGAAAGCTAAAACTGACTGTCATGATAAGGCGAGAGACTAGTCGCTGTTCGAGAGGTTTCGAGTCCCTAAAGACTTATGCCGCTTAGAGCGAGGAGTCGGCCCTGTCCGGCTTAAGGCGTGTATTGCGCCCCGAATTAGGCCTTCCGAATACTAGGGGCTTCGCCGAAATTTAAAATTATAGAATTCTATGGCTAAGTGAGAGTGATAACGCATTATAGTACGATTGCCTTGTTCGTTGTGCTGAGCACCTCCCTCGAAGGACCCAAAAATGGGAACAAGAGTGCTCAGGTTTATCCCGAACACCCTAGCACTCGTGGCGTGGGGGCAGAAGCCGACGACTAGCTATCTCTCAGATTTGATAAACAGCCGAACAGAAGGTAATATTTTAAATTCAAACAAGCGTTGCATAGCGCATATGAACAAGTTTTCATAATACAGGATTACACGAGCAAGTTTACTCAAATATTACATTTTTCGTACACTCGTCCTCTACGAGACGGGCACCCTTCAGGACACCCTCATAGTACGTCTCGGGGTGGCGATGCTCCTTGCCGTGCGGCGGCCCTTCTTTCACCAGCTTCACGGCGTCCATCTTGGCCCAGTGCACCTTCGCACGGGCGAAAGCCCGGCGTGCACCTTCGATGCAGACGGACCTCTTGATGACTTCCAGCCATGGGCAAGCATCCACAAGCCGCCTCACCAGGCCGAAGTAGCTGTTGGGAAGGGCGTCACCAGGCCACATCCGAACAATAAAGCCCTTCGTGGCCTATTCGGCCGCCTTGTGCAGCTCGACCAGTTGCTTCAGCTAGTCGCTCAGAGGCATCGGGTGTTCGGTCCCAGTATACTGAGACCAGAACAGCTTCTCCATTGAGCTTCCCTCCTCGGCCTGGTAAAACTGTGCGGCATTCGAAACGCTGCGGGGCAAATCTACGAATGCTCTTGGAGAGCTCCGGATTCGAGTAAGTAACAAGTAATTTACTTTCACATGCTTGCTTTGCATATAGAATGCCTTACCCGCCGCTATCTTCTTCATCGCATCAATCTCCTGGAGGGCGTTTTGGGCTTCGGCCTTAGCACTCTTTGCACTCTCAAGGGCCACGGCAAGCTCGGACTCTCGCGTCTTCAAGTCAAGCTCCAACGCCTCGTGCTTCGTCACGAGAGCGTGGAGCTCTTACTACACCTCGCCCACCCGTGCCTCTTGTTTTTCCCGCTCGGTGCGCTCCTGGGCCACATTGTTTTCGGCCTCGGATAACGCTTGCTTTAGGGTCGCCACCTCGGTCGTGGCCCCTGGCAAATTTATGATGATCCTGTCATTTTGCAGTCACATTCTTTTTATATATATCCATAGACTAGGTACTACTTACCTTTGTTCTCCTTGAGTTGCCTCTTGGCAAGGCCGAGCTCTTCCTTGGACCCTTCGAGGTCCTGCTTCAGTGCCGCGACCTCCGCAGTCAGTGCGGCAGAGGCCAGCAGCGAATCCTGCATACGCATATAGACATACTTATATTAGACTCCTGCGATATTGTTTGATCCTCTATTCGGCTTTTCTTTGTGAACACCGAACAGAGCATCAGGGGCTACTGTCTATGCGGTAATACTTTTCCTATATTTCAAATACTTACCTCAAAGCTTGTTAGAAGGCTGGCACAGGCTTTAGTCAGTCTGCTCTTGGCGGACTGAACCTTCTGGATCACCGCACTCATAATAGTGCGGTGCTCTTCGTCGATGGAAGCGCTGCGAAGCGCTCCCAGCAGATTGTCCGATGCCCTTGGATGGGGAGAGGTCACCGGCACTGGCGTCTTGCCCCTTTTGGAAGGAGGCCGCCTGCCCGAGTTCGGAACCACTGGGGGTTCTGGCGCGGTGTTCGGCTGAGGGCCGAACTCGGAGCCCTCAGGAGCCTTACTCCCTCTACTCCTGGAGTCCGGAAGGTCGCCTTGAGGCGCCTCCGGGATTGTCTCCCCTCGACCCGGTGCCTCTTGAGACAATACCTCGGCATTGTCCGTCGGGCACGGGGAGGTGGCGGTCGGAAGTGGATCACTATCCATATCCGACGAGTCCAAGGAGCCGCCCGACGAAGATACGTCGATACGGGCTTGGGGTGGTCTGCATAATCATATTCGGCGTTCGGGGAAGCGGTGCAACGAAGGTATGCTATGAGTTACTCTGGTATTTGAATACTTACGACTTCGCCAGGAGCTTGGCCCTGAGCAACCACTGGTCTTCACCTTCAGCGGCGGTGGTGGAGTAGTCCGGAAGGAGGGTTCTCCCCTTCTTGGACCCTTCGCCCCCCCAGTCGGGGCGGCCTTCCTTTTCTTGTCTCCCCCGACTAAAGGGGGAGCATCTTCATCTTCCTCCTCGTCTTCGGGGGAGGAGTGCGTCGCGGAGTTATCGGACGATGAGTCCGATAACACCTGGCGTCGGGAACTCTTTCGGGTTCCCTTGGCCTTCTTGGTCTTCTCCGGCACCTTGTAAGGAGCTGGAGTCAGCATCTCCGTCAAGAGAGCGTCCGCAATGTCTTCGGGCAGAGGGGCCGGACAGTTAATCTGCCCCGACGTCTCCACCCAGTCCTGTCAAAGGCATGGAGCTCAGACCCCGCACATGGTTAAGCTAGGGGAAATAAATATCCTACCAGATGTATAGAACTCACCGAATGCGCTAGGCGCTTCGCACTTAGCCCATGGTCCTCGGTGAGAAAGGGAGGGACCTCGGCGCCCTTGAACAGCACCCTCCAGACGTACTTGTGCTTCGTGTCGAAGAGCTCGCTCAGAGTCTGGTGCTGGGCCGGGTCGAACTCCCACAAGTTGAAATCCCGTTGTTGACACAGGAGGATCCGGCGGATGAGCATGACCTGGACTATGTTGACAAGCTTGAGCTTCTTGCTTGCCATATTCTGGATACATTTCTGGAGTCCGTCCAGCTCCACCGATGAACCCCAGGATAGGCCCTTCTCTTTCCAGGAGGTGAGCCACGTGGGGATTCCGGATCAAAACTCGGGGGCCGCCACCCAGTTGGTGGCGCGCGGCTCGGTGATGTAGAACCACGCCGATTGCCACCCCTTTATTGTGCCCACGAAGGAGCCTTCAAGCCATGTAACATTGGGCATCTTGCCCACCATGGCTCCGCCGCATTCCGCTTGTTGGCCTCCCACCACCTTCGGCTTGATATTGAAGGTCTTTAACCACAGGCCGAAGTGGGGCCGGATGCGGAGGAAAGCCTCACACACGACGATGAACACCGAAATGTTGAGGATGAAGTTCGGGGCCAGATCATGGAAGTCTAGCCCGTAGTAGAACATGAGACCGCGGAAGAATGGATGGAGGGGAAACCCCAGTCCGCGGAGGAAGTGGTGGAGGAAAACTACCCTCTTGTGAGGTTCCGGGGTAACGATCTGCCCCGCAGCGGGCAGCCGATGCGCGATATTCGCGGCTAAGTATCCGGCTCCGCGCAGCTTCTTGATGTGTCCCTCCGTAACGGAGGAAGCCATCCATTTGCCTCCCGCTTCGGACATGTTTGGAGAAGGTTGAGGGGAAGGATGTGGACTTGGGCGTTAGATCTCGAGTGCGCAAGAATGGATGAGCAAGGAGGAAGAAGGCGTGGGTAGAAAAAGGTTAAACCTTATCCCTTTATAAGGGCGGCCGAAACGATGCGCCCCCACTAGCCTGGTAAAACTCGCTTATCCCCCAAGCGCCATAATTGATGGCGCGGTTGGGTTACCCACGCCCGTATTGATGAGAATCCCGTAATAAGGGGGACAGGATCTCTGCTTTGACAAGACGTGTCAAGAAACTGCCTCGCGTTATGTGTGGGGCTAGTTAAAGGAAACGGTTCGAATAATCACCGGGCCATGGCATAATGTCATGTTGCCGAAACGTGTCAGCAGATTAGATTTGTGGAAATATTATTCTCTCTACGGTGGTATGTGGAACTTATTTTGCAGGGTCGGACACTATCCTTGTATTCAAATTTTTCCGTGGTGTATTTGGAGGAGGAACCCGCCTTGCAATGCCGAAGACAACACTGCGCGCCGGAGTCATCGTCATTGAAGCCTGGTTCAGGGGCTACTAAGGGAGTCCTTGATTAGGGGGTCTCCGGACAACCGGACTATATCCTTTGGCCGGACTGTTGGACTATGAAGATACAAGATTGAAGAGTTCGTCTCGTAGGACTCTACTTGGCATGGAAGGCAAGCTAGGCAATACGGATATGTATATCTCCTCCTTTGTAACCGACCTTGTGTAACCCTAACCCCCTCCGGTGTCTATATAAACCGGAGGGTTTTAGTCCATAGGACAACATACAATCATACCATAGGCTAGCTTCTAGGGTTTAGCCTCTCCGATCTCGTGGTAGATCAACTCTTGTAATACTCATATCATCAAGAATAAATCAAGCACGACGTAGGGTTTTACCTCCATTAAGAGGGCCCGAACCTGGGTAAAACATCGTGTCCCCTGCCTCCTGTTACCATCCGCCTTAGACGCATAGTTCGGGACCCCCTACCCAAGATCCGCCGGTTTTGACACCGACATTATGCATTGAAGAAGTGGGAGTCGACCTTGAGCCTTTGCATTCATGCCCATGGACCCGATGTGAAACTTATCATCGAAGCTTCTTGTAATGATAATAATCCCATTGTTATAGGTTTGTCTTGTGTCTATGTTTGGTCCTTTGCGATCGTGGTTCCGACCATATTGTTCTTCTTTGATCCCATTCTCGGACAAGTTGAAGTACTTGTCTTCTGCAGGACAATACACCTGTCCAACCTCTATTCTTCTCTACCTTCGAGTATATCCTATGCTACCTCGAGAATATCACAGAACTACATAACTTCTTATGAGTTCTTCATCAACTATTATTCTCGCCGATTCCAATCCCCCTCTGGTTCTGATTTAATAGTCACTCGAGAACACCGATAAGTGAATCGGTCCGCACTCTGATTAAATAACTCTAAGTAATTTTCGTTGCTTATGAGTTTAATAATCCTTCAAGTTATTCCTAACCTGATCGGCTATATCATTATCGTGCTAAATTTTAACTGTGCCACCCGGTCCTTATTCCCGGAGCACAACTTCCGATGATGAGCTAAGCTTACGTCGATTTACTCATCTTATCATCCCACCTCAAATAGCAATCTTGATTCCGAATTTGTGTCGTATCCATGGCTCCAATAACCCTTCGCTTCACCATTGCTTCTACTTGATGTCGTCGCTAGTCGATTACATCCGCATGGAACCTCTCAACAAATGTATTGTGATCGTCATCAACATTTTGACTCCTTATAGGATATCAATCGAATTCGTGGTGATAAGTACGATCCTCGTCCCTTGGTAAATTGAGTTACCATTGACAACATCCTTACCTTCCTTTCATCACAAACTTGTTAATGTCATGGATGCAACTTGCTATCTAGCTTGTATTATGTTCTACCTTGAATTATTACCATCCTTTACATCAAGGATGTTGTGAGAATTGTTACACCTCTTAATAATTCTTTGTGTAGTGATACTTCTCACAAGCACCATTCTTTCTTGATCCCCGTATTGCCTAACCGAGAATATCGACAAGTGAACGATGCTGCTTGGACTCTTTAATTCAAGCAACCTGTTGCTTCGAAGTTAATGGTCGATAGTTTCATTCTAAGTCTCTTGCTTATTGAATCACCATTCAAACATTGATCGTGCTACCTAGTCCAGATTTCCTGGTGCACCCTTCTATCATTGTTAAATTGTGTATGTTTTCCTCGAGCATACCTCATTATATCATTTGATCTGACAAATGTTATTTTCCTTGTTCACATAGTTGTGGAAATCCATTTTTTGGAAATCTCAATGAGCTGTCGCTGAGTCAATCAGCCACCTCCTCACCTCCTTGATTTAATGATGAACTCTTGTCTCGGAACTCACTTCCATAGTTCAAATTCCCGAGAATCTTACAATGTCATCTCGTTAATTTGTGTCACACCTTTTTTTCTCAGCCATCCCGAGCCTGAGGTAACCTGGCACCAACCTAAACTAAATCTCGGCCAGATATGATGGTTGGAACATACTGGTCTTTTGACCTGATAAGGTGATGTCATGCCTAGCACACCTGGCTGAGGGGCCCAGTGTTACAGTTTCCTTTTAGAAAGGTTAGCCATTCTTCCATGAGGAAATTGTAGGACTTATTCTATAAGTTTTTTCTGATGAATCCTTTGTGTATCCAAGTCCAACCTTTGCTTGAAGACCATGTCAATGCTATCTTGAAGCATTTATGTGGTACTCCGGTTTTCAATAAGAACATTTGAAGCACAATGCTAAAATTTCTTTATTAATTACCCCAAACACCGTTGGATGGGTAATGTCATGATATTTCTCTCCCCTTTCCTAAAGGGTTTTCTACGTTATATCATATCATGGATATCATGCTCTGCTTGTCCTTGTGAAGCATATACCCCTGAAATATGTGTTTAAACACATTTTCCTTTCCATTGTTCTGTTTAAACCTGATAATCACTTTTCCTTTCCATTGGTTTGTTTAAACCTTCTTGTGATCTATATTATATAAGCAGTAATATATCCCTGCTTATGTAAACACCTCGTTGTACCACTCTGCCAGAAACACCCTGTTACTTTTGTTGATGACATTCCGGTAACCACCGATGGATGAGAACTTTGCCTACTGGTCCGCCTCATTCAACGAGCAGGAAAATGGTTCTCTTCGTCAATCGCCCTTGGTACCGATGTTGTTGCGGACATGACCGACAGACTATCCTCTGACATGCCTTGCTTACATGATCGTGCAAGATGTCACCCCCTGGTCTACTTTTAACCCACATGGTGGGCCCATAACCCACAGGTCCCGTAGGATCGAAACCTGACTCTTCTGTATACACTGTTGCTAAAGTTATTTCTCACGCTTGGCTTCGTATGAAAATCCCGAACCGCCTTCCGAGAGTCGATCTATTCTGGTATCAGACACAATACTTATTACCGTTGCTCTGAACCCCTTTTCACACTTTGTTCCACACATTGGACGATTGTCTATCCGCTTCAAGCTTCATATTGAACCTTTACCTTTCTCTTGATGACTTTCTTGAATTTCAACTCGAGAGATGTCTCTATGCCACATTCATTGAGATACTCCCCCAGGTACCTATCAGGTGTTGAGCTTCGTCCTTCCGGAGTCTTTCCCCCCTTATTCCCACCTTAAATCTTGGGATGAGATTTCTTGTAGTGGAGGAAAATTGTGACGCCTGGATAATTAAGCTACAGTAAACTCCTGCTAATGACTGCCAAGTCATCAGAATTATTTTGCTAATCATCATTTTGTTCCAAATCAAACTCAAGTTCAAATTCAAATTTCTAGTTAAATTATTTTCTTCAAAAATTTAAAGACAAAAATGTTTGTTGGGTTGCAAATATTCACTAGCTAATTATCATGTAGAGACCAACATCATTCGACTCACCACTTAATCCCTAGGAAAATATAAAGTGGTCCAACAACATCTTAATTGGCTTATTCAATTTCTAAAAATGCTTGAACTATTCCTTTGGCTATGATACTTTTTATGAAACACTACAATGTTGTGCCTGATTTATGTATTAAGTTTAACATTCAACTAAATTCATTTGGTCACTCAAATTAATACGAAACAGTAGCTAACTTAGATACATGAAAGAAAAATAGAAATAGGGCCTAACTAACTGATGTGCCACCGGGCCTTTGATGACCACAATACTTTTGGCCCAGCCCAACTGACTTTCCTCCACCTCCCGCTACAGGAGACAGAGGACGCGCGTGTCACGCATCCATGGCGCCTCCACGCAGCCCCCTCTGGACCTACAAATAAGCCTCTCAAAAACCCTATCTCGTACCCATCCGATTACCTCCCATTCCCCATCGTACCCCCTCCTCCTCGGCTCGAAAACGAGCTCAAAGCTCGAGCGGTGACCGCGCTCATCATCATCATTGTCGCGGCCATTGCCGTCCCCGCGCTAAGTTAGTGTGTCCACCGGCTTCCTCGCCGTCTTCAATGTCATCTACAAGGTCTAGACCGAGCCAGGGCATCACCAAATGACGGGATCGAGATCGTCTTCTTCCTTCTGCCGTTGTTTATTTCCGCCTCGATTCGCCGCCTCATGCAGCTACTAAACTCCCACCAGCCTTTCTTGCGCCTTGCTGTGAGCTCCGCCACCGAATCCCCTATTCCCCTCTCGATTTAGTCGTCGTAGTTGTCTGATTATTGCCGTAGGCCGCCGTCCATAGCTGTCGGTCTCCGGCCAGTGGCCACGGCCACCGCGACCGTTGAGCCCCGCATCGCCATTCCCCCTCGCGCCCTTGCCGCACGCCTGCGCGCGGCCTCGGCGCTGCTAGCCTCGCTCGTCGCTGCTGCAGCCTAGCGCTCGGCTTGCGCGCGTGTCCGCGCCGCCCGCTCCCCCGCTGCCTCCCACTACTACTGCTCTACCTGGCTGCCACCACCTACCACCTCCGGCCTCCCCTGCCGCGCCGCGCCAGCACCGGCGCCGCCCGCTACTGCCCGAGCCTGGCCCCCGCCTCCTCCTGCTGTTGCGCCCACGCCGCCATTACCCTGCGCCTTCCGCTGCTTACTGATTGGGCCGCCGCTGCTGCTCTGCCTGGCTACCGCCTACCGCCTCCGGCCTCCCCTTCCGCGCCTCGCCAGCGCCAGCGCCGCCCGTTGTCACCCGAACCCGGCCCCGCCTGCTTCTAGCCATGGCCGCCCCCCCCCCCCCCGTACGCCCGCCAGAGCTCCAGATGGGCTCTTGTTTTCCGCGCCCACCGCCGTGGGGCCCGCCTCGCCTGCTGCTCCACCCTCCTGTTGCAGCACTCCGCCACGTTACCTACTCGTCGCTCCCTGGGCGTTGCCCTGCCTCTGACCCGCTGCCGCCGGCCACCCTCGCCCGCCTGCTTGCCGAGCCGCCGCGCTGGTCGCCGCTGCCTACAGCGCCGTGGCGGCCCCTGCCCGCTCGAGCGCTTGCGCGCCGGCCTGCTTGCTGGGCCATGGCCAGATAGGCCCCTACCCTGTTAATTTAGCAGTAGGATTAGTTTAGGTTCAAGTTAAATCAATTAACTGCTAAGTGATACTGACACGTGGACCCACCTAGTTAGTTAGATTAATTAAAACTTGCTTAAAACTCACACTCACTGACAGCGGGTCCCACTAGATCCGTTGACTAGTCAAACATGCTGGCTGGGTCAGTCCAGTCACTTGCAGGTGGGTCCAGTGGACCCCCTTGACCAGTCAACGGTCCTAGTTGACTGCTGATACGTCTCCAATGTATCTATAATTTTTTATTGTTCCATGCTATATTATATCCTGTTATGGACATTATTGGGCTTTATTATACACTTTTATTTTATTTTTGGGCTAACCTATTAACCGGAGGCCCAGCCCGGAATTGCTATTTTTTTGCCTATTTCAGAGTTTCGTAGAAAAAGAATATCAAACGGAGTCCAAACGAAATGAAACCTTCAGGAACGTGATTTTCGGAACGAACATGATCCAGAGGACTTGGACCCTAAGTCAAGCAATCAACCAGGAAGGCACGAGGTAGGGGGCGCGCCTACCCCCCCCCCCCCCCCAAGGCGCACCCTCCACCCTCATGAGGACCACGGTGCTCCACCGACGTACTCCTTCCTCCTATATGTACCTACGTACACCCAAACTACCAGATACGGAGCCAAAACCCTAATTCCACCACCGTAACTTTCTGTATCCACGAGATCCCATCTTGGGGCCTTTTCCAGAGCTCCGCCGGAGGGGGTATCAATCACAGAGGGCTTCTACATCAACACCATAGCCTCTCCGATGAAGTGTGAGTAGTTTACTTCAGACCTACGGGTCCATAGTTATTAGCTAGATGGCTTATTCTCTCTTTTTGGATATCAATACAAAGTTCTCCCCCTCTCTTGTGGAGATATATTCGATGTAATCTTCTTTTGCGGTGTGTTTGTTGAGACCGATGAATTGTGGGTTTATGATCAAGTTTATCTATGAACAATATTTGAATCTTCTCTGAATTCTTTTATGTATGATTGGTTATCTTTGCAAGTCTCTTCGAATTATCAGTTTGGTTTGGCCTACTAGATTGATCTTTCTTGCAAAGGGAGAAGTGCTTAGCTTCGGGTTTAATCTTGCGGTGTCCTTTCCTACTGACAGTAGGGGCAGCAAGGCACGTATTGTATTGTTGCCACGAGGATAACAAGATGGGGTTTATATCATATTGCATGAAATCCCTCTACATCATGTCATCTTGCTTAAAGCATTACTCTATTCTCTTGACTTAATACCTAGATGCATGCTGGATAGCGGTCGATGTGTGGAGTAATAGTAGTAGATGCAGGCAGGAGTCGGTCTACTTGTCTCGGACGTGATGCCTATATACTTGATCATACCTAGATATTCTCATAACTATGCTCAATTCTATCAATTTCTCAATAGTAACTTGTTCACCCACCGTAATACTTATGCTCTCGAGAGAAGCCTCTAGTGAAACATATGGCCCCTGGATCTATTTTCCATCATATTAATCTTCCAATACTTAGTTATTTCCTTTTTCATTTATTTTACGTGCATCTTTATTTCTCTTTATCATAAAAATACCAAAAATGTTATCTTATCATATCTATCAGATCTCACTGTCATAGGTGACCGTGAAGGGATTAACAACCCCTTTATCGCGTTGGTTGAGAGGAGTTTATTTGTTTGTGTAGGTGCGAGGGACTCATGCATGGCCTCCTACTGGATTAATACCTTGGTTCTCAAAAACTGAGGGAAATACTTACGCTGCTCTGCTGCATCACCCTTTCCTCTTCAAGGGAAAACCAACACAGTGCTCAAGAGGTAGCAAGAAGGACTTCTAGCGCCATTGCCGGGGAGTCTATGCAAAAGTCAACATACCAAGTACCCATCACAAACCCTTATCTCCCGAATTACATTATTTGCCATTTGCCTCTCGTTTTCCTCTCCCCCACTTTACCCTTGCCGTTTTATTCGCCCTTTCTCTCTCCATCCTCCCTCTCTTTCTCTATTCGCCTCTTTTTGCCCGTTTCTTGTTTGCTTGTGTGTTGGTTTGCTTGCTTGTCACGATGGCTCAAGATAATACCAAATTGTGTTACTTTACCAATACCAACAACAATGATTTTATTAGCACTCCGATTGCTCCTCTTACCGATGCTAAATCTTGTGAAATTAATGCTGCTTTGCTGAATCTTGTCATGAAGGATTCGTTTTCCGGCCTTCCTAGTGAAGATGCCGCTACCCATCTGGAAAACTTCGTTGATTTGTGTGATATGCAAAAGAAGAAATATGTGGACAATGATATTGTTAAATTGAAGCTATTTCGTTTTTCGCTTAGAGATCATGCTAAAGCTTGGTTTTCGTCTTTGCCTAAAAATAGTATTGATTCGTGGAATAAGTGCAAAGACGCTTTTATCTCTATGTATTTTCCTCCCACTAAGATCATCTCTCTTAGAAATGATATTATGAATTTTAAGGAACTTGATCATGAACATGTTGCACAAGCTTGGGAGAGGATGAAATTAATGATACGTAATTGCCCCACACATGGTTTGAATTTGTGGATGATTATACCAAAATTTTATGCTGGATTGAATTTTGCTTCTAGAAATCTTTCAGATTCGGCCGAAGGAGGCACTTTTATGGAAATCACTTTAGGAGAAGCTACTAAACTCCTAGATAATATTATGGTTAATTATTCTCAATGGCACACTGAAAGATCTACTAATAAGAAAGTGCATGCGATAGAAGAAATTAATGTTTTGAGTGGTAAGATGGATGAACTTATGAAATTATTTGCTAATAAAAGTGTTTCTTCTGATCCTAATGATATTCCTTTGTCTACTTTGATTGAGAATAATAATGAATCTTTGGATGTGAATTTTGTTGGTAGGAATAATTTTGGTAACAATGCGTATAGAGGAAACTTTAATCCTAGGCCGTATCCTAGTAATTCCTCTAATAATTATGGTAATTCCTACAACAATTCTTATGAAAATTTTAATAAGATACCCTCTGATTTTGAATCTAATATTAAATAATTTATTACCTCACAAAATAATTTCAATGCTTTGATTGAAGAAACATTTCTTAAGATTGATGAGTTGGCTAGGAACGTTGATAGAATTTCTCTTTATGTTGATTCTTTAAAACTTAGATCTATTCCTCCTAAGCATGATATCAATGAGTCTCTCAAAGCCATGAGAATTTCCATTAATGAGTGCAAAGAAAGAACCGCTAGGTTGCGTGCTAAGAAAGATTGCTTTATAAAAGCGTGTTCTTCTAGTTTCCATGATAACAAAGATGAAGATCTAAAAGTTATTGATGTGTACCCTATTAAATCTTTGTATTGTAATATGAATCTTGATAATGATGGGACTGAATATGATCCACCTTTACCTAGAAGGCGTTCCAAAAATTCGGAGTCTTTAGATCTTCATGCTAAAATTGTTAAAAGTGGGATTGAAGAAGTCAAAACTTTAAATATTAATGAACCCACTATTTTGGATTTCAAGGAATTTAATTATGATAATTTTTCTTTGATAGATTGTATTTCCTTTTTGCAATCTGTGCTAAATTCTCCTCATGCTTATAGTCAAAATAAAGCCTTTACCAAACATATCGTTGATGCTTTGACACAATCTTATGAAGAAAACATTGAGTTGGAAGTTTCCATCCCTAGAAAACTTTATGATGAGTGGGAACCTACTATTAAAATTAAGATTAAAGATCATCAGTTCTATGCTTTGTGTGATTTGGGTGCTAGTGTTTCCACGATTCCAAAGACTTTGTGTGATTTGCTCGGTTTCCGTGATTTTGATGATTGCTCTTTAAACTTGCACCTTGCGGATTCCACTATTAAGAAAATCACTTAAATCTCTTAAAAGGTCAAATGACCCCTGAAATTTTCCAAATTTGACATGACAGTTGTATTAGTACTACAAAATATCTCGTACATTTAAAACACCATCCGCTGCCACATTACTCCAAATCCGTCTTTCACAGCTAATAAAAAATATCTACAACATCACACGTAGTTGTTTTCTAGGAATAGTTTGTGATGAACATATCTGGGTCCATTTAAGTCTCCCTCCTTAAGCTTCGCCGGCTCGTCTGCTCCAGTGTCGGCAACCCCCGAATCCACGAATCTCGATCCCCATTCCCGCACCCCCTTCTTGCAAAGATGACGGTGTGAAAATGCTTCGTGAAGGCCCGTACGATGGCCGTGCCCCCCCCAAGTGCGGCCGCCTACGCCGAGAGTGCCGCCGCATCCGCTTTGACCGCAGCCGCTTCTGTCGAGAGGGCGTCTGTGGCAGCTGACAGGGTAGCTGTAGCAGCTGAGACGGCTGCAGGTGCTGCAACAAGGCAGCTGCAAACGCTGAGAGCGCTCGAGCTGCCATCCGTGCCGCCGATGTTGCCTTGGCCTGGGTCTAGGCCATCCACGCCAAGATCGAGGATGCACATTCCAAGATATTCCAGACCACCTTGGACTCCAGCATGCAACCCATGTCCGAAAAGGCGGCGATGGCCATGGAGCACCTGCTTCCTCATGAGGTCGCCGAGCAGTAGCTGGAGATGCAGGAGGCGATGGAGATCGAGGAGCGTTGGGAGGAGGAGTTGCGTGTGGCCGTGGCCGAGGTCGAGGTAGAGAAGAGTCTATCCGTCGACGAATCGGCGGTGGAGTACCAATGCGAGCTCTGGCGCAACCACTACTACGAGTACTACAACCTTGAGGGCGGCGCCGAGGAAGAGGACAAGGTCGACTTCAGCAGTAGGACGCAAAGTCCACCAACGGTGGCATGTTGCCAGGACAAGTCATCGACATCTCATCTCACACCGGCGATGCATAGGCCGGCGCGGCGGCGGATTTGTTAAAATTATGCGTACTTAGGCTTCGTTTTTAATGCTGGTATTTTGTTAGAGCAATGTTTAGGTCAACTGGCTCTGTTTAATTACTAAATTTGCTCGATTCAGTAAGTGTGGTCTGTCTGCTGTACACCCTTTTTATGTGCCCAAATTAGCAAGCGATGTTAAATTATGCAATGACGTACCCGGGGAAATTTCCACCCAAATTTGAATTATCAAACTCATCCCATGTGCATAAAACAGAAGAATCATTTGCGATGCACACAATTGTTCAAAGTGAATGGTCCGGCGGCACCGTGCGCAAAGTTTCCCTCTACATTTCCAAAATTTTGGCCTAGCGCGAAAATATCTACCCCCGCCCCCTCACCCCTTCCCCACCCCTTTTCTCCTCGACCACAAGTCACATTTCCCCTATTTCCTCCTTCCTTCCTTCCTAAGCTATAGCCACTTCCTCGTTCTCGCCGTCTCGCATCCTACCACCGGGGTCGCCATCGTCTTCTTCAAAGACCTCTCCAGCGGTTCCTCCTCCGGCGATGACTCCTTCACCACCCAGGTATGCCTCTCTTCTCTCTCCCGGGCTATGACTTGGAATGAAGGATTTTTACCCGGCGGTCGATTTGAGTCATTTCTTCCTCTTGTAGCTCCCTAGGACCATCAGTGGCAACAAATGGAGCGGGGTGGCTGAAGATCTATCTGCTCGTTGTCACCATCAATCTCCATGCGTGAAGCTAGTTGCGTTTGAATCTATGGACAGTGGGAGGAAGTTTCTGGCATGTGCAGAGAAGGTTAGACCCTCTTTCATTGTTACAAATCATTTGTTATATGTGATTCAGACACTGTAACAGTCCCAACCCGTTCAAACCACACCTTCAACCAAACACATCCTAAGACAATGTCACAGTTTGTACCTAGTATCTAAAATTGTTGCCATCTCATCAGTGGTGCCATTAGAAAATTATTTGGCACCACTTCAGCAATTTGTGTATCCAACTTTGGTCCACACATCCGAGTAGCCAAGTAGTAAAATACTAAATCTTTATGGCACGAAGGAACTGGGCATCGGAGCAACTAGGTGCTCCGGAGTCCGGGTCCCTGATTTTTTCCGCTACATCGGCTCGCCAGTGCAGGTCACTGGTGCGAGATGTAGCAACAATTGTCTTCACTCTAGTTTTGGCACACATAGTGGATGGCCTTAGTGCTATTAGTTCTACGTTACTAAATTTGTGCATGTACACACCTGTTAGTATCAATTTGCTGTCATCCAAACACTGTCGCTATGCTGTTGCAGTTTTATTTACCTTCCTCATAAAATGTTCAATTTGTTATTTATTGTACATGATTAAGAACTTGTAGCGTTGTTGTAGTTAATTATAGCTTCTGATGTTCCAGAATTTGGTTGTTGTCTCAGTAGCAATTAATTCATTTGCACATTGATCTTTTTGAGAAGATATGTCATAATTAACATGTTTCTTCAGTTTTTCAAAATAAGCATTGGTGATTTTCTATGTTGCTATAAGCCCATTTCCCCTACAATTGTTACTGGTCTAGTTTTAAATATTATAGGATGAACAGTAGTGTTCTTACTTGGAGTGGGTTGATCAAGAGTGGCCACAGTCTTTGGAGATGTTCCTAGCGAAGCTCTGGTGCATGTATGAGGAAGAGAACAAACGTAGGCTTAGAGAAGGTGTTGTCAACGCTAAAGAATATTTGAAGATGCGGGATAAAAAGAGTAAGGTGGAGAATGAGCTCAAATTTTTAAATCATACTTTGCTAAGATGGTGTTGGCGAAGGAGGAGGCACTTTCCCAGTTGGCCACTGCAAACAGGTTCTTACTGAACTGAAAGCAGAGATGGATAAGACGAGCCTGGATGATCTCAATTAGGGAAATGAATATATTGTTCTAATATTGTTCTTATGAAGTTGAACTAGCTATATGTTGTACTGTGCTATTTTCATGTAGCTATCATACTGTGTGGTTATAATATATTTATGTGCCTGATATGAAATTGGCAAACAATTGTTTGATATGAAATTTGAATTTGCGTAATACTGCAATTATTAATTGTAAACTAATAAACCTACTAAATGTGTAATGGAACTTTGCAAACGGTTCTAGCAGCAAAAGCGCTTGTGATGGATAGCCCAATGCCACACAGTTTCTTCATCAAATCATGTGTGATGTAGTTGATAAAATCATACAGTTAACCAAGGCAGAGCATGTGTGATAGTTACACCTTTCACACACGAGCCTACACATAAAACTGTGTGGGATGTACATATGAACGGAAATGTTTTCCCTGGATTGACTGTGTGGGATGTACATAAGAACAGAAACATATTCCTTGGATTGACTGTGTGTGATATACATACGAATGGAAATGTTTGCCCTGGATTGACTGTGTGTGATGTACATCAGAACGGAAACGTATTCCTTGGATTGACTGTGTGTGCTATACATACGAATGGATTTTTTTCTAGGATTCACCATGTGGGATGTAAATACGAACGAAAATGATTGGGTTTCGATGCCTCGCCTGATCACACACGAGGTCATTTGGCCCCAGCCTATGTCCCGAGAGGGCCTATCCCTGACGATTTCTGGGTCGTGTGGGAAGGACCCCGCTATCGCCCACACTCACTTGGCGACGGTTCCAAATGTCGTCGCAGAAAGGGGTTAAAAACCGTTTGTATAGCACCGATGCGTACCACTGAATGCTTTGTTCCGGTTATTTATTAAAAGGAGGTCTTAATATCCATTAGTTTCCATTAGGATCCCGCTGCCACGGGAGGGTAGGACAAAAGATGTCATGAAATTTCTTTTCCATAAGCACGTATGACTATATACGGAATACATGCCTACATTATATTGATGAATTGGAGCTAGTTCTGTGTCACCCTAGTTTATAACTGTTGCATGATGAATGCCATCCGACATAATTAACCATCACTGATCCATTGCCTACGAGCTTTTCACATATTGAGCCTTGCTAAGTTACTTTGCTGTTGCTAGTGTTGCAATCGCTACAAAACTACTGATGTTACTTTTGCCACCGTTACCGTTACTTCCATACTACTTTGCTGCTAAAAACTTCACTTCATATATTAAGTCTTTCAGGTGTGGTTGAATTGACAAGTCAACTTCTAATACTCATGAATATTCTTTAGCACCCCTTGTGTCGAATCAATAAATTTGGGTCAAATACTCTACCCTCGAAAGCTGTTGCGATCCCCTAAGCATCACGTTCCTAGGGACGGAGACATCTGCGCTCTAAGGCAATCGTACTACCAACATGGTTACATCGTTCTGTGGGAAAGCTTCAACTTCAAAGTCGCCTGATTTGGCACCAGCCAAAGGAGTAGGAACAATAGCTAGGGAAGCACCATTACAATACATGGGATGCTTCATGAACAGCCCCCTCCGTTCATTACCGGTACCTGTCAGATTCCATAGCTGATGAATCTCTTTCTTTTTCCACTCTTTCCCCATCACACAAGATGCTTTTCTAGCACAAACCCAGTAGTTATTTGTCCTACTAATCTTGGGTGAACTGATTACACTAATCCTCCAAGACCAAGAGTTTTCACAGCTAAAGCTATTGATGCTCCTCCCTCCCATGAATCACGATACGTCTCCAACATATCTATAAATTTTTATTGTTCCATGCAATTATACTATCTGTCTTGTATGTTTTATATACATTTACAAGCAATTATATATCTTTTTTGGGCCTAACCAATTAACTTAGGGCGCAGTGCAAATTGTTGTTTTTGCCTGTTTTTGGTTTTTCAGAAATCAGTACCAAACGAAGTCCAAATGCCATGAAACTTTTTGGAGATTTTTTTGGACATAAGAGACCCTGGAAGCTTCGGGAGGGGATGAGAAGATGGAGCAGTGGCCCACGAGGCACCAGGGCATGCCCTTGTGGCTCGTGGGGCCCACGTGGCTCTGTTTCACCTAACTCCACCTCTATAAATTCTCTAAAATCAGGAAACCAATAGAGAGCGAGCTGAAATACTTTTTCCACCGCTGCAAGTGCCAGAACCACGAGATCCCATCTGGAGGCCTTTTCCGATACTCTGCCGGAGGGGAATTCAATCACGGAAGGGCTCTACATCAACCTTGATGCCCTTCCGATGATGTGTGAGTAGTTTAGCACAGACTTACGGGTCCATAGTTAGTAGCTAGATGGCTCTCTCTCTCTCTCTCTCTTTGATCTTCAATACAATGTTCTCCTCGATGTTCTTAGAGTTCTATCCGATATAATCACCTTTTGCAGTGTGTTTGTTGGGATCCGATGTATTGTGAGTTCATGATCAGATTATCCATGAATATTATTTGAGTTTTCTCTGAACTCTCTTAGGCATGATTATTATAGCTTTGTATTCTCTCTGGTCTATTGATTTGGTTTGGCCAACTAGATTGTTTTTTCTTGTAATGGGAGAGGTGCTTTCTAATGAGTTCGATCTTGCGGTGCTTAATCCCAGTGACAGAAAGGGACATGACACGTATTTGTATCATTGCCATTAAGGATAAAAAAATTGGTTTTATTCATGCGTGAGTTTACTTTGTCTATATCATGTCATCTTGCTTAAGGCATTACTCCGTTCTTTATGAACTTAATACTCTAGATGCATGCTGGATAGCGGTCGATGTGTGGAGTAATAGTAGTAGATGGAGGTAGGAGTTGGTTTACTTGTCTAGGACCTGATGCCTATATACATGATCATTGCCTTGGATATCGTTATGATTATTTGCTTTTCTATCAATTGCCCAACAGTAATTTGTTTACCCACTGTATGCTATTTTCAAGAGAGAAGCCTCTAGTGAAAACTATGGCCCCGGGTCTACTTCTATCATATATTAAAAATCCTAAATATACTTTGCTGCACTTTTATCATACTTATTTTATTTTGTATTTTTGTTCAATCTATCTATCAATTACTACACAATTTAATCTTGCACGTAACCGTCGAGGGATTGACAACCCTTTTTCACGTTGGGTTGCAAGGATTTGTTGTTTGTGTGCAGGTGCTGCTAATGAGGTGTTGCATGGTTCTCCTCTTGGATTTATAACCTTGGTTCTTAACTGAGGGAAACATGTATCTCTACTATACTGCATCATCCTATCCTCTTCGGGGAAATCCCGACTTAGTTCACAAGTAGTAGGAAGAATTTCTCGTGCCGTTGCCGGGGAGACATCATCAACATCTATTAAGTACCTACGCATAAACTTTCATCTCCTTGCATTTACATTATTTGCTATTTGCCTCTCGTTTTCATCTCCCTCACTTCTATGTTTTTTGTTACAAAAATACAAAAAAATCCATTTCCCTTTTTCGCATTTGCCTTTCTATCTTGTTTTCCTAGTTACGATATCTCAAGAAAATACAAAATTGTGTGATTTTTACAATACTAATAATAATGATTTTATTAGTACTCCGATTGCCCCTCGGGCCAGTAGTGTGGAGACTTGTGATATTAATGTAGCTTTGTTAAATCTTGTTATGAAAGAATATTTTCTGGTAGCCCTAATGAAGATGCTGCATCCCATCTTATGACTTTCGTAGAATTGTGTGACATGCAAAAGAAAAAATATGTGGATGATGATATTGTGAAATTAAAATTATTTTCATTCTCATTGCGAGATCGCGCTAAAATTCGGTTTTCATCTTTGCCATGAAATAGTATTGATTCTTGGGATGAGTGTAAAGATGCTTTTTTACCAAGTATTTTCCTCCTCTGAAAATTATTTCTCTTAGAAATCAAATTATGAATTTCAAGAAACTTGAGCATGAACATGTTGACCAATCTTTGGAAAGGATGAAATTAATGGTAAGAAATTGCCATACTTATGATTTAAATTTATGGATGATCATACAAAAAAATTATGCGGGATTGAACTTTGTTTCTAGAAATCTTTTAGACACCGACGCGGGTGGTACTTCTATGGAAATTACACTAGGAGAGGCTACTAAATTGCTTGATAATATTATGGCAAATTATTCAGAATGGCATACCGAAAGAACTCTCAGTGGTAAAAAACTGAATTCGGGTGAAGAAATTAGTGCTTTGAGTGATAAATTTGATGCTCTTATGAAACTGGTTGCTAGTAAAAATGATCTTATTGATCCTAGTAATGTGCCATTGTCCACTTTGATCGAGAAAAATAGTAGATGTGAATTTTGTCTCACGAAACAATTTTTATACTAACGCTTATAGAGGTAATTTTAATGTTAGGCCGTTCCCTGGAAATTCCTCTAATAATTATGGAAATTCCTATGGTAACTCTTATGATAATAATAATATTCCCTCTGATCTTGAAATTAATATTAAATAATCTATTAATGCTCAAAAAGTTTTCAACACTATGATAGAAGAAAAATTGAGTAAAATTGATGATATGTCTAGGAGTATTGATAGAATTGTTCATGATGTGGAAAATCTTAAGTACAAAATTTTGCCACCCAATATTGATATTGGTGAATCAATTAAATCTCTTTATGTCTCCATGGATGAAAGTAAAGACAGAACCGCTAGATTGAGGGCTAAGTGAGAATTCTTAGAAAAAGCGATTCCGCCCGGTTTTTATCGTAGTAATGATGAGGACATTAAAATTTTAAACTTGATGAAAAGGGGACTTAAGAAGAGACAACTTTAGCTAGAAAGGCATCTCCATAGTTTGGAGGTTGAAGATCTTAATGAAAAAATTGATAAAAGTGGGTTTGGAGAGGTAAAAACTTTAAATAGTGATGTGCCCACTCTTTTGGATTACAAAGATTTTAATTATGCTAAATTAACCGAATGCTTATGGACAAAATAAGGCTTTTACTAAACATATTATAGAAGCGATGATGAAAGTGCTAGAGGAAAAGCTAGAATTAGAGATTTCAATTCCTAGGAAATTATATGATGAATGGGAGTCCACTATTAAAGTCAAAGTTAAAAATTATGAGTGCAATGTTTTATGTGATTTGGGTATAGCATTTCCACAATACCAAAATCACTATGTGATGTGCTAGGTTTTACCAATATCGATGAATGTTCTCTTAATTTGCACTTAGCGGATTCTACTATCAAGAAACCTTTGGGTAGAATAAATGATGTCCTTATTCTTGCAAATAGGAATTATGTACCCATTTAATTCATTGTTCTTGATATTGAATGCAATGAGTATTGTCCCATAATACTTGGTAGACCGTTCTTACGAACCATAGGTGCCAATACTGATCTGAAAGAAGGGAATATAAAATTTCAGTTTCCATCAAAAAAGGGTATAGAACACTTCCCCGGAAAAGGAATTAAGAAACCATATGAATCTATTATGAGGGCAACCTATGGAGTTAATTTCAAAGATGACAACACTTGAAACTATGTGTTATGCCTAGTTAGAGGCATAAAACAATAGCGCTAATTGGGACGCAACCCAATAGTTATCTTAATTTTCTTGTTTAATTTTCTGTTTTATGGTGTGCACACAATTATGCTACTTTTATGGTTGTGTTTTTGAGTTTAAATTAGTGTTTGTGCCAAGTAAATTCTTTGGGATGATTTGGATGATATTTGCTTTGATTTTGTGCAAAAACGGAAACTTTTGCGTCCAGTAGCAGAATTATCGATATTTTTTGGTGTGATAAAATTCTGATTTTCTTTACACATGATTGATATATAAATTTCCCACATTGTCCTAATTTTTCAGAATTTTTGGAGTTACAAAAGCATGGTAATTGTTCGAATTGCTACAGATTGTTCTTCTTTTTACAGATTCTGTTTTTGATGCATTGTTTTGCTTGTTTTGATGAAACTATGTATTGTATTGGGGGGTATAAGCCATGAAGAAGTTAGAATACAGTAGGTATAATACAAAAATAAAATACGAATGTATTTGCTACAATACTTAAATTAGTGATTTGCTTTATTATACTAACGAATCTCACGGAGGTTTTCTTAAGTTTTGTGTGATTGAAGTTTTCAACTATTGGGTGAGATCATGATGGATGAAGGAATAAGGAGTGGCAAGAGCCTAAGATTGGCGATTCTCAAGGCATCCCAAGGTAATATTCAAGGACTCCCAAGCAGCTATGCTTGGGGATTCCCCGGAAGGCATCCCTCTTTCTTCTACCGACCATCGGTAATATTACTTGGAGCTATATTATTCATCACATGATATGAGTTCTGCTTGGAGCGTCATGTATTATATGAGTCTTTGCTTTGTTTTCTTTTTAGTTTGTCACAATCATCTCTACTGCACACACCTTTTTGAGAGAGACACACTATAAGTGCATCTAGTGCCCCTTAGTGATTTTGGTGTATTGAAGACTTATAGGTTAAGGGACTAATGTGTTTGTGAGTGTACACAAGTCTAATAAGTCTATGAGGAGTTTGATATTTCCGAAGATAACCGACACCTAAAAATGAATGTCTTCAGTTGAAGACTTTGGTTTTCTTGAAGACTTTGAAAATGAGGAAATTGATGTGACCTTGAAGATATTGACATTGATGTGAGGATTATGAAGCATGAAGACTTTTGTTTTCATAGTTTCATTTTCCTTTCTTCAGTCATAGGAAGCACCATACTATTAAAGGGGTTCGAGGTAATAATATGGAAAAATTTCCAAGTGATGCTCTTCTCAAAACCTACACCTACCCAATCCTTCGAGTGAAGCCTTTGGAAATCTCATAACAGTTCAGTCAATTTCTTCAATGACAGAGACGATGATCTTCTGGTCTCTGAGGAATTTGTTCTGACTAAGGAGTTAGGAATTCGCTAGTGCGGATTGCCTACAAGTGAGGAACATGATAGCCTTGAGGAATTTGAGAGCTCCAATTTCCGACCATTGTTGTGATACGCACCGGTTGTCCCAAATATCTTATCCACCTAACAGTCATATCATTGGGGGAATTTATGTCTTATCATGTCGGGCTGCTCCCTGGCTATAAATAGCCGCCCCTCAACCACTAGCTAGGTGGCTACTTCGAGAGAAACTGACGCCTGTCATTTAGAGCATCCCATCCTCCGGCAATTTTGAGATAAAATCATCCATGAGGAAAAACCCAAAAACCCAACACCTAATACCCAAAGTGATTGAGCATCACTAAAGAGATTGTTCCTGTGTGGAACTGACACTTTTTACCTTTGAAGACTATGCATCTTCCAGACGGTTAGGCATCATGGTCTAAAGCATCCAAGAGGAATTGTGGATCGCCGAGTGACCAAGTCTATGAAGGTTTGGAAGTCACCTTGAAGACTTACCACGAGTGATTGGGCGAGGTCTGTGTGACCTTAGCTCAATGATAATATATACAGTAAGGACTGTGTGTCCTGGGATTGTGTGTCCTTTGGTTTAAATACCAAGCCGCTCCAACTAGACATACACCAGTCACAACAGTTGGAACTGGTCTACCAAATCACTGTCTTCACTGAGCTACTGGTTCTTTTTCCTCAACCCTTTCATTTCCTCGCTCATGTGTTGATGAAATTGATCGTTACTGTTTGAAGACTTTCACTGAAGACTTTCTCAATTTCCTCAATCCTATTTCTTCAGTCATCTTGTCTTCTACCTGCTTATCCTGTTTACACGCTACCAGTGCTTTGTGTATGTTTCATTTCATCATGATGACTATGCTACTATCTTATTATGCATGCACCTGAGTACTTATTCCGCCGCTTGTATTTCTTCACTTAGAAAATACCTCAATTAGAAATTCCTTAGTGATGAATTTGCAAAAATCGCCTATTCAGCCCCCCTCTAGTTGATATAACGCACTTTCACACACATTATTCGTGATTAGTTAGAATACTATATGTGCTTCACTTATATCTTTTGGACTAGGCAGTTACTTTAGTGCTTCACTTATATCTTTTTTAGCACGACGGTGATCATATTTTAAAGAAATAGATGAACTCTCATGCTTCACTTATATCTTTTTGAGAGTTGATAATAGTGATGGTAATTCACACAAGATATGAATTTGGTCCCAATATGATGAATATCCAAGAGGGATATAATAAAAACTTTCATATAGATCATTGGATATGATAAGATTAATTCCTTGCAATAGTTTTGCGATATGGAGATGATAATATGTGGGTCACGCTAGTGAGTAATTGTGGTTTAGTAAGAATATTGGTGTCAAGGTTTGTGATCACCTATGCATGCACATAAATTCAATAGTTATGCAATGAAGTTACATCCTACTTATGGTGCGTTATTCAGTGTTAGTTATTCTTAATGCATGTTTATGACCGTTTTTATTTTTCAGTTGGTTGCTTCCCAATCTATTTGCAAGCCTCCACTTGTACTAAGCCTAAATACTGCTTGTGCATCCAACTCCCTAAACCCAAAGTTGTGCCAAATGAGTCCACCATTTCTACCTATAAGTGGTATATACATGCCGTTACAAGTAAATTTTCATGTGCCAACTCTAATCATTCAAAATAATTTTCCATTTTGTGTGCCCGTACCACTCATGATGCAGCAGGGAGTGGCCAATATCTTCCATGTTAGGTGGGTTATTCTCACGATGAGTGTTGCTACTTGTGAGCCGCGCTGGGATTTCCTCAAAGAGGAGAGGATGATGCAGTACAATAGAGATATGTATTTCACTCAGTTATGAAACCAAGGTTATCAATCCAGTAGGAGAACCACAACACTATGTAAACAATACCTGCACACAAACAACAAATACTTGCAACCCAACGCGTAGAGTAGTTATCAATCCCTCAACGGTTACGCGCAAGATTAAACGACATAGTTCTTGATAGATAGATCAAATAAAAATACAAAATAAAATAAATAAAAGAAAATTGCAGCAAGATATTTTGTCTCTTTAATATATGATATAAAATAGACCCCGGGGCCATAGTTTTCATTAGAGGCTTCTCTCATAAAAATAACATACAGTGGGTAGACAAATTATTGTTGGGCAATTGACAAAAAAGCAAATAATTATGATGATATCCAAGGCAATGGTCATGTATATAGGCATCACATCCAAGACAAGTAGAACGATTTTTTTTGCATCTACTACTATTACTCCACACATCGACCTCTATCCAGCATGCATCTAGTGTATTAAGTTCATGGAAGAATGGAGTAACGCCTTAAGCATGATGACATGATGTAGACAAGATAAAGTCATGTATGAAATAAATCCCATCTTGTTACCCTTAATAGCAATGGTGCATGTGTGTCATGTCCCTTTTTGTCACTGGGATTGAGCACCGCAAGATCGAACCCATCACAAAGCACCTCTTCCCATGGCAAGATAAATCAATCTAATTGGCCAAACCAAACCAATAAATCAGAGAAGAAATATGAGGCTATAACAATCATGCATAAAAGAGTTTAGAGAAAACTCAAATAATATTCATGGATAGATCTGATCATAAACTCACAATTCATCAGATCCTAACAAACACACCGCAAAAAGTGATTACATCAAATAGATCTCCAAGAACACCGAGGAGAACATTGTATTGAAGATCAAAAAGAGAGAAGAGGCCATCTAGCTACTTACTATGAACCCATAGGTCTGTGTTAAACTACTCATGCATCAATGGAGGGCAGCAAGGATGATGAAGAGACCGCTCCATGATCGAATCCCCCTTTGACAGGGTGCCAGAAAGGCCCTTAGATGGGATCTCGTGATCCTGGAACCCAACACGCTCGATCCCATTTGGCCGGACACACTTTTCTGGGTCATGCCCGGCCTCGGAAGATCAACACGTCGCAGCCCAACCTAGGCACAACAGAGAGGTCAGCGCGCCGGTCTAAATCCTATGGCGCAGGGGTCTGGGCCCATCGCCCATTGCACACCTGCACGTTGCGAGGGCGGGCGAAAGCAGACCTAGCCTAGCAAGCGTTCCAGTCCAATCTGGCGCGTGCCGCTCAGTCGCTGACGTCACGAAGGCTTCGGCCGATACCACGACGTCGAGTGCCCATAACTATCCCCGCGTAGATGGTTAGTGCGTATAGGCTAGTGGCCAGACTCAGATCAAATACCAAGATCTCGTTAAACGTGTTATCTTGAAATAACCACAAACGCCGACCAGGGCCAGGCCCACCTCTCTCCTAGGTGGTCTCAACCTGCCCTGTCGCTTCGCCACAAAGATCCACACAAAGGGCTGTCGGGAAAGTATGTCCTTCCAGCCCCCAATTCGTGAATCAACCGCGGGTACTCCTCGAGCCAACCCGACTTTAGTCATCACATGTATCATGTATAGAGTATATAGTATATACCCGTGATCACCTCCCGAGTGATCATGGCCCGATAGTATAGTATGGAAGACGGACAAGAATGTAGGGCCACTGATGATAAACTAGCATCCTATACTAAGCATTAGGATTGCAGGTAAGGTATCATCAGTTGGAGCAACAATGACAGGCTATGCATCAGAATAGGAATAACGGAAAGCAGTAACATGCTACAGTACTCTAATGCAAGCAGTAGAGAGAAGAATAGGCGATATCTGGTGATCAAAGGGGGGTCTTGCCTGGTTGCTCTGGCAAGAGAGAGGGGTCGTCAACTCCGTAGTCGTACTGGGTAGCAGCGGCGTCGGTCTCGGTGTCTAGCGAGAGAAGAGGGGGAAGAAACAATAAATATTTAAGCAAACAGATGCATAGAGATGCATGACATGACAAGTATCGCTGCTAGGGGTGCCCTAACGCGGTATGAGGTGATTCCGGCGAAGGGGGGAAACATCCGGGAAAGTATCCCCGGTGTTTCGCGTTTTTGGGCAGAGGAGCCGGAGGAGGAAAGTTGCGAGTTCGATAGGTTAGGGATGCGTGGCGGATGAACGGGCTGCGTATCCGGGTTCGTCTCGTCGTTCTGAGCAACTTTGATGTACAAAGTTTTTCGATCCGAGCTACAGTTAATATTCTATGATTTTTCAAAGTTTTAATATTATTCTGAAATTATTTTTAATTCGAAAATAAATGCTAAATTGCTAGACGCACCCAGCACAGTGTAAACAAAAGTGTACCCAATGGCTGATAGGTGGGCCAGAGGGACCCAGTTGACCAGTCAACGTTTGACTAGTTAACAGGGGTGGGATCCCCCTGTCATTGACTGTTTTAGTCTACTCTAACAGTTTAGTTAGTTTAGTTAGTTATTTGGTTAATCTTAATTATGATTAATTAGTTGTTTTAGTTTAATTAATCAAGATTAATTAATTAATTAATTAATTTATTATTCTTTAAAAAAAACCTTTTTTAAAACGTTCTGGGCATGGGGGCCCACTATCATAGGCCCCAGGGGGGCTAGCGGGCGCTGCGTTACCGGGCGCAGGGCGCAACGGCGGGGATGCCCGAGCGGGGCTGTGGGCACCGGGTCGCCGGACCCGGGCGCGTGTTGGCCGGCCGGCGGCCACAGCAAGACGCCCGCAGCGGGGTAGCGAGGTGAGGGGGCGGTGGCCAACGGGGGTGAGGTCAGGGCGGCCACGAGCGAGGCGGGAGGCGGTGCGGGAGGCGGCGGAGGCAGTGGGCGGAGGGAGCCCGAGCTGCGCCAGGCATGGGGCCACGACGAGCGCGGCGCAGTAGCGCGCGATGCGGGGCAGTGAGTGGACGGCGCGACGCGGAGTAGAGGAGCGAGTGAGCACAGGGGCAGGCGCGTGCGTGCGTGTGGCCGCGGCGAGGCGAGGCGCTGGTGTGCCGCGAGTGGAGTCGGGGGAGCGTGAGCGGCGAGCCGCGGTGCAGGGCGGGCGCGGTGGCATGGTCGGGCGAGGACGGCGCCGGAGTAGGGGGCGGCCCCAGACCACGGCGGCCCTGGCGGGCATGGCCAGGCACCGCGGGGCGGAGGCGATGGTGGCCGGGCGTAGGTGGCTGCAGCGCAGGCGGTCGGCGGCACTGGCTGGGCAGAGCAGAGCCGCGGCAGCAGCAGGCGCGGGTGGAGCGCGGCGGCGGGGCGGAGTGGGGCGAGGTAGGGCGAGGCCGGGGCGCGCGCGGGGTGTGGCCAGGCGCGGTCACGCATGCAGGACGCGAGCGCGCGTGAGGTGGAGGGGGGCTTGCAGCAGGGGGTGAGCGGTGGTAGGCGGAGGCGAGGCCACGAGCGTGCGTCGCGGACGCGGTGGGTCGCGAGCGAGCACGGGGCGGGCGCGGTGCGTGGGCGGCGTGTGCGTGCGCGATGGCGCGGGAGCGCTGCGGGGCGGAGAGGGGAAGAGGGGGCAGCTGACGGGGGGGTCGCAGGGAACGGGGCAGAGGGGCTCGTGGGGGGTTGACGGGGACGATGCAGCGGAGAGGGGCGTGCCGATGGGGGAGTCCGGCGAGGCGGGCGACGGCGTTCGGCGGCAACGAGGGCCTCCTCCCTCGATCCCGATCCAGTCGGGGGAGAGGGGGGATATTTTCGTGGGGCGGGAGTGAGAGTGTCGGTGGAGTGGTGGGGTGGTGGTGAATGGATAAGGAGTGGGGGTGGGTTGGCCGGTTGGGCCGGATGGGTCAGCCAGCTAGGCCTTCTGGCCCAGTTGGCCAGGGGGCCTTTTCTTTAGTTTAGTTTTTTCTTTTGTATTTTCTTTTCTTTTATTTATTTTCCTTCTGTTTTATTTCATTTTAGGGTATTTAGGTACTTTAGAAAATTGTGTCTTCTACACCATAATTACATATACCATTTATGGCACTGCCCGAACATTTCTGTTTTAATTTTTGAAAACTTTTGTTGTTTGCCATTTTTTGTTTGAATTGATTTTTGAATCGGTTTGAACTAACGAAAGTTTAGCAACAGTAATCGAAGATGACATGGCATCATTAAGAGAGTTTTACTGTAGCCTAATTATCCGGGCGTTACAAATCTCCTCCACTACAAGAAATCTCGTCCCGAGATTTAGGAGGTAGAAGGAAACAGTGCGGAGTATTCATCACGCATGCGGTCCTCGCGTTCCCAAGTGGCTTTGTCTTTAGAGTGATTCGACCACTGGACTTTGAGGAACTTGATCGCCTTCTGACGTGTGCGACATTCATCTTGGTCGAGAATGCGGACCGGATGCTCTTTATAGGAGAGGTCCTGTTGCAATTCGAGCACTTCATGATCCACTGCTCGGATCGGATCCTTGAAGCAACGGCGGAGTTGTGACACGTGGAACACATCATGAACCTGAGAAAGGTTCGGCGGAAACTCCAGTTGATATGCCACTTTTCCACGCCTTTCGAGAATAGTGAAGGGACCAATATAGCGAGGTGCTAGCTTGCCCTTGATCCCGAAGCGGTGAGCACCCTTCATTGGTGTAACTCGAAGATAATCCTTTTCGCCAGGTTGATAGACCATGTCTTTGTGATGACGGTCATACTGACTCTTCTGACGTGACTAAGCAGTCTTGAGATTCTCGCGAATAATGCGAACTTGTTCTTCGGCCTGTTGGATAATATCCGGACCGAAGAGTGGACGTTCCCCAGTTTCTGACCAGTTCAGAGGGGTCCAACACTTTCGTCCATATAACACTTCGAAGGGGGACATCTTCAGACTAGCTTGATAGCTATTATTATAAGAGAACTCGGCATATGGAAGAGATTCCTCCCATTTCTTGCCGAAGGAAATTACACAAGCTCGAAGCATGTCTTTGAGAACTTGGTTGACACGTTCAACCTGTCCTTGCGACTGAGGATGAAACGCCGTACTAAACGACAGATGAGTTCCCATAGCTTCTTGGAAACTTGCCCAAAATCTTGAAGTGAATAAGCTGCCACGGTCTGAACTGATATCCAGTGGAATACCGTGAAGTGAAACAATTCTGGACATGTAGAGAGTAGCAAGCTGACTAGCAGTGATTGTCTCTTTGACCGCCAGAAAATGTGCAACTTTAGAAAGCCGGTCCATGATGACAAGAATAGCATCATTACCTTTCTGTGATTTGGGAAATCCAGTGACGAAGTCCATTTCAACATGGTCCCATTTCCATTCAGGAATAGAGATATGTTGCAGAGTTCCAGCAGGCCTTTGATGCTCTGCTTTGATACGGCGGCAAACGTCACACTCAGCAACATAACAAGCAATGTCCTGCTTCATATTAGACCACTAGAATCTTTGACGAATATCCTGGTACATCTTTGTACTACCAGGATGGATGGACAGAGCGTATCATGAGCTTCTTTCATAACCCTTTTAGTCTTATCCAGGTTTTTCTTCGAACATGGTACCACTAGGCCGCCTTTGAAGTACAAGGCGCCATCATCGGCGATAGTGAAGAATGAGGGCTTTCCTTCTGCTAGATGGCGTTTAATCTTATGGACTTCAGAGTCATAACCTTGAATAGTCTTTATACCAGCTACGAGATCTGGTACGACAACTAGGGTATTTAGAGAACCCTTAGTAACAACAAGAAGATTCATCTTTCAGAACTCTGGGGTAGGGGGAGCGAGTGCTCCAGGAGGAACTATATGAAGGTTCGGCTTTCTAAATTCTTCGACAAGCGAGGGCTGAACTTTGTGAACCTGGAGGTGGTTGCAGTAAGACTTGCGGCTCAAGGCATCAGCCATTACATTAGCCTTACCAGGGGTATAGGATATACCCACGTCAAAGTCTGCAACAGTCTCCATCCATCTCTGCTGACGGAGGTTCAGATCTGGCTGAGTAAACAGATACTTCAAACTTTGGTGGTCGGTGAAGATCTCGCAACGATTACCGAGAAGGTAATGTCGCCACTGCTTCAGTGCATGAGTGACAGCAGCAAGCTCAAGGTCGTGAACTGGGTAGTTTTCTTCGTGAGGGCGCAGTTGACGAGAGGCATAAGTAATCACTCTGCGCTCTTGCATGAGGACACAGCCTAATCCTTGACGGGAAGCGTCGCAGTAAATGAAGAAGTCCTTCTTAGTATCAGGTGGAGCAAGCACTGGGGAAGAAGTCAACTTGTCTTTGAGCGCCTGGAAACTTTCCTGGCACTTGTCTGTCCATTTGAACTTGACACCCTTATGCAACAGATTAGTCAGAGGCCTGGCAATCTTGGAGAAGTTCTTGACGAATCGACGGCAATAGCTGGCGAGACCGAGAAAACTTCGGATTCGCTTGACATTCTTCGGAGGAGTCCAATCGAGAATAGCCTGAACTCGTTCAGGGTTGACGGCAGTACCATCCTTGGAGATGACATGCCCAAGATAGGTTACTTCGGGGAGCCAGAATTCACACTTGGAATACTTAGCATACAGTTGATGCTCTCGAAGCTTTTCCAGCACAAGACGAAGATGTTCAGCATGTTCTTCCTTGTTCTTGGAAAATACAAGGATATCGTCCAAATAAACCATGACGGACTTGTCGAGGTAATCCATGAATATATAGTTCATCAGACGAGAGAAGGTGGTTGGAGCATTCGTTAAGCCGAATGACATGATGGTGTACTCGTATGATCCATACCGTGTCACGAAGGCGGTCTTTGGGATATCCTCTTCACGAACACGGATCTGATGGTAACCCAACCTCAAGTCGAGTTTGGAGAACACTGATGAGCCAGCCAGTTGATCATAAAGATCATTGATCCGAGGAAGAGGATATTTATTCTGAATGGTAGCTTGGTTTATAGGACGGTAGTCTTGGACTAATCGGTTTGTCCCATCCTTCTTCTTAACAAAGAGAGAAGGTGCTCCCCAAGGAGAGCAACTAGGGCGAATGAAACCTTTGACAAGAGATTTGTCGATTTCCTCCTTAAGCTCAATGAGTTCATGTGGCAGCATCTTGTAGGGTCGTTTAGCTATAGGGGCGGTGCCGGGTTTCAAGTCGATGATGAATTCGACAGCTCTAGTAGGGGGAATCCCTGGAAGTTCTTCTGGGAAGACGTCTTGGAATTCACGAACGACGGGAATGTTTTCAATGCCCTCGAGTGGTGCAGCGTTCAATGCATTCAAGGCATAAAGCCATGCCTCGGCGTTCTGAACTAGATGAGCTTGGTAAGCAATTATTTCATTAGAAGGGTGTAGCAGATGGACGACCTTAGTGGCGCAAACTATAGAAGCAGTATGCGCTTTCAACCAATCCATTCCCAGAATGAGGTCGATGCTACAGGACTTCAGTACGATGGGAGAGGCAAAGAATTCCAGTCCTTCGATGTCAACGGGGACGTCGTTGCAAATCATGGAGGTCCGACATTGGCCCGCGGGAGTGTGTACTAATAGCGAAGTGTTCATGTCCTCGCTTTTAATTCCATGCATGAATGCAAAATCCTATGACATGAATGAATGTGATGCACCTGTATCAAAGAAAACAGATGCTGGTGCCGAATTTACGAGGAGTGTACCCATCACGGTAGCAGGCTGGTCTAGAACTTCATTGAGATCAACGTGGTTGGCATGAACACGACCATAAGACTTGGCATTGTTTTGCGGGGCTGGTTGCTTCCACGGCCAGTTGTTGGGAGGGCCATTTGATTCTAGTTCTGGTTGCATTCCCTAGCACGGTGCCCTGGTTGACCACACCTGAAGCACAAACCATTATTGGGAGTGGGAACAAGAGCTTGGGGTGGTGGAGCTGGAAGCCTTAGCTGCCTAGTTGGAGGAGTAGGTAGACGAGGTGCAGCATAGGACTGCCTTGGGGCAGGTGCAGTTGGCTGGTACATGCTGTTGGGAATCCATATCTTACGCTTCTGCGAGGGCGGGCCCGAAGATGAGCCCGTGTCACAGTTGCGCCTGTGAGAGCTCTGGTATTCCTGTAGACCAGTTTCGACATTGATGGCCTTGTTCACCAGGGTGGCGAAATCAGCAAAGTCATGCACTAGAAGTGCGAGCTTGATGTCAGCTTGAAGGCCATCACGGAACTTCTCCTGTCTGCGTGCATCAGTTGCAATGTCTTCTTCAGCATAGCGGGACAGATCCAGAAACTCCCGCTGATAACCTTCCACAATTTTGTTGCCCTGAGTGAGGTTGCTAAACTTGCGCTTCTTCCGGTCCATGACTCCCTGAGGAATGAAGCGAGCATGTAAGGCAGCTTGGAAGTCTGGCCAGGTGATGATTGTTCCAACTGGCAAAGTATGCCTGTGGCTGTCCCACCATTGAGCTGCGGGTCCCTTCAGGAAGAAGGAAGCAAAGGTGACATAGCTGGCAGGGGCTACATTAGTAGACTCCATCTCATAGGTGATGTCACGGAGCCATTCATCAGCATCCAGAGGCTGAGTTGAGCTGCGGTACACAGTTGGGTTCAGGCACATGAAATCCTGCAGAGTTACTGGGGTTGGCTGCTGGTTCATATTGGGGCGAGGAAATTGAGCCATCATATTCTCCATGAACTGGCGATTCATCTCAAGCTATTGGATCATACCAGTCATGTACTCAGGCGGTGGTGGGGTGTTGCGACCACGACCACGACCACCTGTTCTAACCATCCTGCTAATATATAACAGGAGTAGTTCAGCATTGAGAAATTGCGAGGACAAGAATCATTCATGATGAAACATGCATAATGAATGGAACACGATAGATACTACATAGTAGTTGGCACATCTTACAAAAGTGATCATGCATAGAGTTCGGTACACAAACTAAGAACATCATAGGCGGCACGCAGGCTCGCGGCGAAGGCATCTAACACTAACAAGAAAGCCTACATCAGTCCCAGGAGGAACTGTGGAGGTAGGTGTAGCCTGACAGCTGGTAGTGACGCGAAGGGAAGACCTCCACGCGAGTAGCCTGGGGTCCACGGATACTCTGGTGCGGAACCCAATGCACAGGTGGCAGGAGAGGACCAAGTGCGGGAGAGTAGCCTCCCACATCTGGCCAACCGACGCCCTGGGGATCACGGTCCTGGCAGGGGAGATCGCAGAAAGTGATAGATCACCAGATCGGACAAAGGGGTGCAACAGCGTCAGAGCACGATATAGGTGCTGACGGGTGGTGTACAACTCGTGGCGAAGAGCTTGGTTAGCTCTATCTAGCCCATCAGCATGCAGAACCAGGTTCTGATGGTAGAAGGGCTCTCGGTTGACAGTGGAGTAGGCAGCAGTGTAGTATCCCTCCGCACCAACATCGGATGCAATAGCAATGTGCCTGAAGGGGGAGGTGTCCAACTCCTGATACTCTCCATGAAGACGTGTCAGAGCAGCATAAGCAGCATCGTGGACCGCCATATCGATAGTCACTCCAACACCATGAGCAGTGTGCAGCACGGTAGTGGAGTCATACTCCTGAGAGTAGAGGTGGACAATGGCACGGTACTGCTCCTGGTTGAAGTCCTGATACTCCTCATAGACGGTGTACTCAGGGTGCCATCGATAACCCAGATAGGTCATCATCTCAACCAACACAGCGGGTGATCCTGAGGCACCAATGGCCGTCGTGTGGCGCACGACCTGTCTCGTGGGTTCCATCTGAAAACAAAGATGTTTTCACAGGAGTCAAATGACAATGTGGATAATGTTCAAATACTACTCTAAAGAATAACTAGGGCTTATCCAATTTTGGGGTGAACGTGGTCACGGGATCCTAATGTTAAAGTTAGTAAAATCATTTAACCCAAGTAGAAGAGAGTTCAGAGCCCCAGAGTAAGGATCGAGGAGTAAAAGATACTAATACCACCCAGATGGCGACGTGGGCCCATAAGGCACACAACCATGTTAGTAAAAGTTTTTGTAATGTCTAGACTCAACTTTGGCCAAGGAGTGTGGAAGGGGGATTCCTACAGGCAGTCGACTCTGATACCAACTTGTGATGCCCCCGATTTGAGCGTACTCTAATCCTACACGCAAACGTGTATGATCAAGATTAGGGACTCACGGGAAGATATCACAACACAACTCTACAAATAAAATAAGTCATACAAGCATCATATTACAAGCCAAGGGCCTCGAGGGCTCGAATACAAGAGCTCGATCATAGACAAGTCAGCGAAAGCAACAATATCTGAGTGCATACATAAGTTAAACAAGTTTGCCTTAAGAAGGCTAGCACAAACTGGGATACAGACCGAAAGAGGCGCAGGCCTCCTGCCTGGGATCCTCCTAAACTACTCCTGGTCGTCGTCAACGGGCTGCACGTAGTAGTAGGCACCTCCCGAGTAGTAGTAGTAGTCGTCGTCAACGGTGGCGTCTGGCTCCTGGGCTCCAACGTCTGGTCACAGTAATCGAGTATAGAAAGGGGGAAAAGAGGGAGCAAAGCAACCATGAGTACTCATCCAAAGTACTCGCAAGCAAGGAGCTACACTACATATGTATGCATTGGTATCAAATGGAATAAGGGTATCATATGTGGACTGAACTGCAGAAAGCCAGAATAAGAGGGGGATAACTAGTCCTGTCGAAGACTACGCTTCTGGTAACCTCCATCTTGCAGCAGGAGAAGAGAGTAGATGGTAAGTTCACCAAGTAGCATCGTGTAGCATAATCCTAACCGATGATCCTCCCCTCGTCGCCCTGTGAGAGAGCGATCACCGGTTGTATCTGGCACTTGGAAGCGTGTGTTTTATTAAGTATACGGTTCTAGTTGTCATAAGGTCAAGGTACAACTCCAAGTCGTCCTGTTACCAAAGATCACGGCTACTCGAATAGATTAACTTCCCTGCAGGGGTGCACCACAAAACCCAACACGCTCGATCCCATTTGGCCGGACATACTTTTCTGTGTCATGCTCGACCTCGGAAGATCAACACATCGCAGCCCTACCTAGGCACAACAGAGAGGTCAACACGTTGGTCTAAATCCTATGGCGCAGGGGTCTGGGCCCATCGCCCATTGCACACCTGCATGTCGCGAGGGCGGCCGGAAGCAGACCTAGCCTAGCAGGCGTTCCAGTCCAATCCGGCGCGCACCGCTCAGTCGCTGACGTCACGAAGGCTTTGGCTGATACCACGACGTCGAGTGCCCATAACTGTCCCGGCGTAGATGGTTAGTGCGTATAGGCCAGTGGCCAGACTCAGATCAAATACCAAGATCTCGTTAAACGTGTTATCTTGAAATAACCGCGAACGCCGACCAGGGCCAGGCCCACCTCTCTCCTAGGTGGTCTCAACCTGCCCTATCGCTTCGCCACAAAGATCCACACAGAGGGCTGTCGGGAAAGTATGTCCTTCCAGCCCCCAATTCGTGAATCAACCGCGGGTACTCCTCGAGCCAACCCGACTTTAGTCATCACATGTATCATGTAGAAAGTATATAGTATATACCCGTGATCTCCTCTCGAGTGATCACGGCCCGATAGTATAGTATGGAAGACGGACAAGAATGTAGGGCCACTTATGATAAACTAGCATCCTATACTAAGCATTAGGATTGCAGGTAAGGTATTATCAGCTGGAGCAACAATGACATGCTATGCATCAGAATAGGATTAACGGAAAGCAGTAACATGCTACACTACTCTAATGCAAGCAGTAGAGAGAAGAATAGGCGATATCTGGTGATCAAAGGGGGGCTTGCCTAGTTGCTCTGGCAAGCGAGAGGGGTCGTCAACTCCGTAGTCGTACTAGGTAGCAGTGGCGTCGGTCTCGGTGTCTAGCAAGAGAAGAGGGGGAAGAAACAATAAATATTTAAGAAAACAGATGCATAGCGATGCATGACATGACAAGTATCGGTGCTAGGGGTGCCCTAACGCGGTATGAGGTGATACCGGCAAAGGGGGAAAACATCCGGGAAAGTATCCCCGGTGTTTCACGTTTTTGGGCAGAGGAGCCGGAGGGGGAAAGTTGCGAGTTCGATAGGTTAGGGATGCGTGGTGGACGAACGGGCTGCGTATCCGGGTTCGTCTCGTCGTTCTGAGCAACTTTCATGTACAAAGATTTTCGATCCGAGCAACGGTTAATATTCTATGTTTTTTCAAAGTTTTAATATTATTCTGAAATTATTTTTAATTCGAAAATAAATGCTAAATTGCTAGATGCACCCAGCACAGTGTACACAAAAGTGTACCCAGTGGCTGACAAGTGGGCTAGAGGGACCCAGTTGACCAGTCTACTCTAACAGTTTACTTAGTTTAGTTAGTTATTTGGTTAATCTTAATTATGATTAATTAGTTGTTTTAGTTTAATTAATCAAGATTAATTAATTAATTAATTATTATTTTAAAAAAACTTTTTAAAAACGTTCTGGGCATGGGGGCCCACTATCATAGGCCCCAGGGGGGCTAGCGGGCGCCGGGTTACCGGGCGCAGGGCGCAACGGCGGGGACGCCCGAGCGGGGCTGTGGGCATCGGGTCGCCGGACCCGGGCGCGTGTTGGCTGGCCGGCGGCCACAGTAGGACGGCCGCAGTCGACCGGAGCGGGGTGGCGAGGTGAGGGGGCGGTGGCCAACGGGGGTGAGGTCAGGGCGGCCACGAGCGAGGCGGGAGGCGGTGCGGCAGGCGGCGGAGGCAGTGGGCGAAGGGAGCCCGAGCGGCGCTAGGCATGGGACGGCGACGAGCGCTGCGCAGTAGCGCGCGATGCGTGGCAGGGAGTGGACGGCGCGGCGCGGAGCAGAGGAGCGAGTGAGCACAGGGGCAGGCGCGTGCGTGCGTGTGGCCGCGGCGTGGCGGGGCGCTAGTGTGCCGCGAGTGGAGTCGGGGGAGCGCGAGCGGCGAGCAGCGCTGCAGGGCGGGCACGGTGGCACGGCCGGGCGAGGACGGCGCTAGAGCAGGGGGCGGCCCCAGACCACGGCGGCCCTGGCGGGCACAGCCAGGCGCCGCGGGGCGGAGGCGATGATGGCCGGGCATAGGCGGCTGCAGCGCAGGCGATCGGCGGCGCTGGCGGGGCAGAGCAGAGCCGCGGCAGCAGCAGGCGCGGGTGGAGCGCGGCGGCGGGGCGGAGTGGGGCGAGGTAGGGCGCGGCCGGGGCGCGCACGGAGTGTGGCCAAGCGCGGTCATGCATGCAGTACGTGAGCGCGCGCGAGGTGGAGGGGGGCTTGCAGCAGGGGGTGAGCGGCGGTAGGCGGAGGCGAGGCCACGAGCGCACGTCACGGGCAAGCACGGGGCGGGCGCGGTGCGCGGGCGGCGTGTGTGTACGCGATGGCGCGGGAGCGATGCGGGGTAGAGAGGGGAAGAGGGGGCAGCTCACGGGGGGATCGCAGGGAACGGGGCAGAGGGGCTCGTGGGGGTTGACGGGGACGATGCGATGGAGAGGGGCAGGCTGGTGGGGGAGTCCGGCGAGGCGGCGCGTGCTCCTGACGGCGGCAGGCGACGGCATTCGGCGGCGAGGAGGGCCTCCTCCCTCAATCCCGATCCAGTCGGGGGAGAGGGGGGATATTTTTGTGGGGGGGGGGAGTGAGTGTCGGTGGAGTGGTGGGGTTGTGGTGAATGGATAAGGAGTGGGGGTGGGTTGGCCGGTTGGGCTGGATGGGTCAGCCAGCTGGGCCTTCTGGCCCAGTTGGCCAAGGGGCCTTTTCTCTAGTTTAGTTTTTTTCTTTTGTATTTTCTTTTATTTTATTTATTTTCCTTTTGTTTTATTTCATTTTAGGGTATTTAGGTATTTTAGAAAATTGTGTCTTCTACACCATAATTACATATACGATTTATGGCACCGCCCGAACATTTTTGTTTTAATTTTTGAAAAATTTTGTTGTTTGCCATTTTTTGTTTGAATTGATTTTTGAATTGGTTTGAACTAACGAAAGTTTAGCAACAGTAATCAAAGATGACATGGCATAATTAAAAGAGTTTTACTGTAGCCTAATTATCCGGGCGTTACAATCATACCTAGATATTCTCATAACTATGCTCAGTTCTGTCAATTGCTCAACAGTAATTTGTTCACCCACCGTAAAATACTTATGCTCTTGAGAGAAGTCACTAGTGAAACCTATGGCCCCCGGATCTATCTTCCATCATATTAATCTTCCAACACTTAGTTATTTTGATTGCCTTTTATTTTACTTTGCATCTTTATCATAAAAATACCAAGAATATTATCTTATCATATCTATCATATCTCACTCTCGTAAGTGACCATGTAGGGATTGACAACCCCTTATC
This sequence comes from Triticum urartu, assembly GCF_056163025.1. NCBI lineage: Eukaryota > Viridiplantae > Streptophyta > Magnoliopsida > Poales > Poaceae > Triticum > Triticum urartu. Next base: position 364,711,059 of record NC_141876.1, on the reverse strand, counting down.
GCATTGGTTGCGAGGATTTATTTGTTTTGTGTAGGTGCGAGGGACTCGCGCGTAGCCTCCTACTGGATTGATACTTCGTTCTCAAAACTGAGGGAAATACTTATGCTACTTTGCTGCATCACCCTTTCCTCTTCAAGGGAAAACCAATGCAGTGCTCAAGAGGTAGCAAGAAGGATTTCTGGCGCCGTTGCCGGGGAGGTCTACGCAAAAGTCAACATACCAAGTACCCATCACAAACCCTTATCTCCCGCATTACATTATTTGCCATTTGCCTTTCGCTTTCCTCTCCCCCACTTCACCCTTGCCGTTTTATTCGCCCTCTCTCTCTATCCTCCCTCTCTTTCTCTATTTGCCTCTTTTTTTGCCCGTTCCTCGTTTGCTTGTGTGTTGGATTGCTTGCTTGTCACGATGGCTCAAGATGACACTAAATTGTGTGAATTTGCCAATACCAACAACAATGATTTTGTTAGCACTCCGATTGCTCCTCTTACCGATGCTGAATCTTGTGAAATTAATGCTGCCTTGCTGAATCTTGTCATGAAAGATCCGTTTTCCGGCCTTCCTAGTGAAGATGCCGCTACCCATCTAAATAGCTTCGTTGATTTGTGTGATATGCAAAAGAAGAAAGGTGTGGACAATGATATTGTTAAATTGAAGCTATTTCCTTTTTCGCTTAGAGGTCGTGCTAAAGCTTGGTTTTCTTCTTTGCCTAAAAATAGTATTGATTCTTGGAATAAGTGCAAAGATGCTTTTATCTCTAAGTATTTTCCTCCCGCTAAGATCATCTCTCTTAGAAACGATATTATGAATTTTAAGCAACTTGATCATGAACATGTTGCACAAGCTTGGGAGATGATGAAATTAATGATACGTAATTGCCCAACACATGGTTTGAATTTGTGGATGATTATACGAAAAATTTATGCGGGATTGAATTTTTCTTCTAGAAATCTTTTAGATTCGACCACGGGAGGCACTTTTATGGAAATCACTTTAAGAGAAGCTACTAAACTCCTAAATAATATTATGGTTAATTATTCTCAATGGCACACTGAAAGATCTACTAATAAAAAAGTTCATGCGATAAAGAAATTAATGTTTTGAGTGGAAAGTTGGATGAACTTATGAAATTATTTGCTACTAAGAGTGTTTCTTCTGATCCTAATGATATGCCTTTGTCTAGTTTGATTGAAAATAATAATGAATCTATGGATGTGAATTTTGTTGGTAGGAATAATTTTGGTAACAACGCGTATAGAGGAAACTTTAATTCTAGGCCTTATCCTAGTAATTCCTCTAATAATTATGGTAATTCCTACAACAATTCTTATGGAAATTTTAATAAGATGCCCTCTAAATTTTAGACTAGTGTTAAGGAATTTATAAATTCACAAAAGAATTTCAATGCTTTGCTTGGATGGAAATTGCTTAAAGTTGATGATTTGGCTAGGAACGTTGATAGAATTTCTCTTGATGTTGATTTTTTAAAACTTAGATATATTCCTCCTAAGCATGATATCAATGAGTCTCTCAAAGCCATGAGAATTTCCATTGATGAGTGCAAAGAAAGAACCGCTAGGATGCGTGCGAAGAAAGATTCCTTTATAAGAGCGTGTTCTTCTAGTTTCCATGATAATAAAGATGAAGATCTAAAAGTTATTGATGTGTCCCCTATTAAATATTTGTTTTGCAATATGAATCTTGATAATGATGGGACTTAATATGATCCACCTTTACCTAGACGGTGTTCCAAAAATTCGAAGTCTTTAGATCTTGATACTAAAATTGTTAAAAGTGGGATTGAAGAAGTCAAAACTTTAAATAGTAATGTACCCACTATTTTGGATTTCAAGGAATTTAATTATGATAATTTCTCTTTGATAGATTGTATTTCCTTGTTGCAATCCGTGCTAAATTCTCCTCATGCTTATAGTCAAAATAAAGCTTTTACCAAACATATCGTTGATGCTTTGATGCAATCTTATGAATAAAAACTTGAGTTGGAAGTTTCTATCCCTAGAAAACTTTATGATGAGTGGGAACCTACTATTAAAATTGAAATTTAAGATCATGAATGTTATGCTTTATGTGATTTGGGTGCTAGTGTTTCCACTATTCCCAAAATTTTGTGCGATTTGCTAGGTTTCCATGATTTTGATGATTGCTATCTAAACTTGCACCTTGCGGATTCCACTATTAAGAAACCAATGGGAAGAATTAATGATGTTCTTATTGTTGCATATAGGAATTATGTGTATCTTTCTTGATCTCAATTGCAATCCTTCATGTCCTATTATTCTTGGTAGACCTTTCCTTAGAACGATTGGTGCAATTATTGATATGAAGGAAGGGAATATTAGATTCCAGTTTCCGTTAAGGAAAGGCAGGGAACACTTCCCTAGAAAGAAAATTAAATTACGTTATGAATCTATCATGAGAGCCACTTATGGATTGCCTACCAAAGATGGCAATACCTAGATCTATTCTTGCTTTTATGCCTAGGTAGGGGCGTTAAACGATAGCGCTTGTTGGTAGGCAACCCAATTTTATTTCTAGTCCTTGCCTTTTGCTCCTATTTAGTAAAAAATAATTTATATAGCCTCTGTTTTGGTTGTGTTTTTTGTTTTTAGTTAGTGTTTGTGTCAAGTAGAACCGTTGGGAAGACTTGGGGAAAGCCTTGTTAATGTTGCTGTAAAAAACAGAAACTTTAGCGTTCACGATAACTGCTGCCATTTTTATTTGGAAAGTGCTATTTAGTTAATTATTTTTGCAGATAATTAATAGATAAATCCCTCACGTCCAGAAATTTATTTTATAATTTTTGGGTTTCCATATCTTGCACTAGCTACAGATTACTACAGACTTTTCTGTTTTTGACAGATTCTGTTTTTCGTGTGTTGTTTGCTTATTTTGATGAATATATGGCTAGTGAAATAGTTTATAAACCATAGAGAAGTTGGAATACAGTAGGTTTAACACCAATATAAATAAATAATGAGTTCATTACAGTACCTTGAAGTGGTGTTTTGTTTTCTTTCGCTAACAGAGCTCATGAGATTTTCTACTTTAAGTTTTGTGTTGTGAAGTTTTCAAGTTTTGGGTAAAGATTTGATGGATTATGGAACAAGGAGTGGCAAGAGCCTAAGCTTGGGGATTCCCATGGCGCCCCCAAGATAATCTAAGGACACCTAAAAGCCAAAGCTTGGGGATGCCCCGGAAGGCATCCCCTCTTTCGTCTACTTCTATCGGTAACTTTACTTGGAGCTATATTTTTATTTACCACATGATATGTGTTTTGCCTGGAGCGTCTTGTATGATTTGAGTCTTTGCTTTTTAGTTTACCACAATCATCTTTGTTGTACACACCTTTTGATAGAGACACACATGATTCGGAAATTATTAGATACTCTATGTGCTTCACTTATATCTTTTGAGTTATATAGTTTTGCTCTAGTACTTCACTTATATCTTTTAGAGCACGGTGGTGGATTTGTTTTATAGAAACTATTGATCACTCATGCTTCACTTAGATTATTTTTAGAGTCTTGAATAGCATAGTAATTTTCTTAAATAATCCTAATATGCTAGGTATACAAGATTAGTAGAAACTTTCTTATGAGTGTGTTGAATACTAAGAGAAGTTTGATGCTTGATGATTGTTTTGAGATATAAAGATGGTGATATTAAAGTTGTGCTAGTTGAGTAGTTGTGAATTTGAGAGATACTTGTGTTAAAGTTTGTGATTCCCGTAGCATGCACATATGGTGAACCGTTATGTGATGAAGTCAGAGCATAATTTATTTATTGATTGTCTTCCTTATGAGTGGCGGTCGGGGACGAGCAATGGTCTTTTCTTACCAATCTATCCCCCTAGGAGCATGCGCGTAATACTTTGCTTTGATAACTTGTAGATTTTTGCAATAAGTATATAAGTTCTTTATGACTAATGGTGAGTCCACGGATTATACGCACTTTTCTTCCTTCCACCATTGCTAGCCTCTCTAATACCACTCAATTTTTGCTGGTATCATACACCCACCATATACCTTCCTCAAAATAGCCACCATACCTACCTATCATGGCATTTCCACAGCCATTTCGAGATATATTGCCACGCAACTTACCACTCTTCCGATTATTACGACACGCTCCATCATTGTCATATTGCTTTGCATGATCATGTAGTTGACATCGTATTTGTGGCAGAGCCACCATTCATAATTCTTTCATACATGTCACTCTTGAATCGTTGCATATCCTAGTACACCGCCGGAAGCATTCACATAGAGTCATATTTTGTTCTAAGTATTGAGTTGTAATTGTTGAGTTGTAAGTAAATAAAAGTGTGATGATCATCATTATTAGAGCATTGTCCCAAGTGAGGAAAGGATGATGGAGACTATAATTCCCCCACAAGTTGGGATGAGACTCCGGAATAAAAAAAGGAGGCCATAAAAAAGGAGAAAAGGCTCAAATAAAAAAATAAAAAATAAAAGAATAGAAAAAATGAGAGAAAAAGAGAGAAGGGACAATGCTACTATCCTTTTACCAGACTTGTGCTTCAAAGTAGCACCATGATCTTCATGATAGAGAGTCTCCTATGATATCACTTTCATATACTAGTGGGAATTTTTTATTATAGAACTTGGCTTGCATATTCCAATGATGGGCTTCCTCAAAATGCCTTAGGTCTTCGTGAGCAAGCGAGTTGGATGCACACCCACTTAGTTTCTTTTGTTGAGCTTTCATGTACTTATAGCTCTAGTGCATCCGTTGCATGGCAACCTACTCACTCACATTGATATCTATTGATGGGCATATCCATAGCCCGTTGATACGCCTAGTTGATGTGAGACTATCTTCTCCCTTTTTTGTCTTCTCCACAACCACCATTCTATTCCACATATAGTGTTATATCCATGGCTCACGCTCATGTATTGCGTGAAGATTGAAAAAGTTTGAGAATGTCAAAAGTATGAAACAATTGCTTGGCTTGTCATCGGGGTTGTGCATGATTTAAATACTTTGTGTGGTGAAGATAGAGCATAGCCAGACAATTTGATTTTGTAGGGATAACTTTCTTTGGCCATGTTATTTTGTGAAGACATAATTGCTTAGTTAGTATGCTTGTAGTATTATTTTTTTATGTCAATATTAAACTTTTGTCTTGAATCTTTAGGATATGAATATTCATACAACAATTAAGAAGAATTACATTGAAATTATGCCTAGTAGCATTCCACATCAAAAATTCTGTTTTTATCATTTACCTACTCGAGGACGAGCAGGAATTAAGCTTGGGGATGCTTGATACGTCTCCAACGTATCTATAATTTTTGATTGCTCCATGCTATATTATCTTCTGTTTTGGACATTATTGGGCTTTATTATTCACTTTTATATTATTTTTGGGACTAACATATTAACGGGAGGCCCAGCCCAGAATTGTTGTTTTTCGCCTATTTCAGAGTTTCGCAGAAAAAGAATATCAAATGGATTCCAAACGAAATGAAACCTTTGGGAATGTGATTTTTGGAACGAACAAGATCCAGGAGAATTGGACACTACGTCAAGCAACAAACAGGGAAGCCACGAGGTAGGGGGCGCGCCTACCCCCCCAAGCACACCCTCCACCTTCGTGGGCCCCCTGTTGCTCCACCGACGTACTCCTTCCTCCTATATATACCTATGTACCCCCAAATGATCAGATACGGAGCCAAAACCCTAATTCCAACGCTGTAACTTTTTGTATCCATGAGATCCCATCTTGGTTCCTATTCTGGAGCTCCGCCGGAGGGGGCATCGATCATGGAGGGCTTCTACATCAACACCATAGCCTGTCCGATGAAGTGTGAGTAGTTTACCTTAGACCTTCAGGTCCATAGTTATTAGCTAGATGGCTTCTTCTCTCTTTTTGGATCTCAATACAATGTTCTCCCCCTCTCTTGTGGAGATCTATTCGATGTAATCTTCTTTTGCGGTGTGTTTGTTGAGACTGATGAATTGTGGGTTTATGATCAAGTTTATCTATGAACAATATTTGAATCTTCTCTGAATTCTTTTATGTATGATTGGTTATCTTTGCAAGTCTCTTCGAATTATCAGTTTGGTTTGGCCTACTAGATTGATCTTTCTTGCAATGGGAGAAGTGCTTAGCTTTGGGTTCAATCTTGCGTTGTCCTTTCCCAGTGACAATAGGGGCAGCAAGGCACGTATTGTATTGTTGCCATCGAGGATAACAAGATGGGGTTTTTATCATATTGCATGAATTTATCCCTCTACATCATGTCATCTTGCTTAAGGTGTTACTCTGTTCTTATGAACTTAATACTCTAGATGCATGCTGGATAGCGGCCGATGTGTGGAGTAATAGTAGTAGATGGAGGCAAGAGTCGGTCTACTTGTCTCAGATGTGATGCCTATATACATGATCATACCTAGATATTCCCATAACTATGCTCAATTCTGTCAATTTCTCAACAGTAATTTGTTCACCCACCGTAAAATACTTATGCTCTTGAGAGAAGCCACTAGTGAAACCTATGGCCCCGGGTCTATCTTCCATCATATTAATCTTCCAACACTTAGTTATTTTCATTGCCTTTTATTTTACTTTGCATCTTTATCATAAAAGTACCAAAAATATTATCTTATCATATCTATAAGATCTCACTCTCGTAAGTAACCGTGTAGGGATTGACAACCCCTTATCGTGTTGGTTGCGATGATTTATTTGTTTTGTGTAGGTGCGACGGACTCGCACGTAGCCTCCTACTGGATTGATACCTTGGTTCTAAAAACTGAGGGAAATACTTACGCTACTTTGCTGCATCACCCTTTCCTCTTCAAGGGAAAACCAACGCAGTGCTTAAGAGGTAGCAGACACGCCCTCGTGGCTTGTGGGGCTGATATGTATATGTCATATCTACTTTTCCTAATGCTTTTCCTCTTGTTTTGGACTCTAATTTGCATGATTTGAATGAAACTACCTAGACTAACACTGTTTTCAGCAGAACTGCCATGGTGTTGTTTTTGTGTAGAAATAAAAGTTCTTGGATTGGAACGAAACTTTTTGGAGAATTATTTCAGAATAAAAGAAAAATACTGTACCCAAGAACCACCGGAGGGGGCCTCGGCGAGGACAACCCACCAGAGCGCGCCCCCTCCAGGCACACCCAGGTGGGTTGTGGCCACCTGGTGGCCCCGTAGACCCTGATCCCAACTGCATAAATACCTATATTTGGAGAAAAAATCAGGGAGGAGGAATTATCGCGTTTCACGAGATGGAGCCGCCGCCACCTCCTGTTCTTCATCGGGAGGCCAGATCTGGAGTCTGTTTAGGGCTTGGAGAGGGGGATCTTCGATCTTCGTCGTCACCAACCCTTCCCCATCACCAATTCCATGATGCTCCCCATCGGGAGTGAGTAATTCCTTCGTAGGCTCGCTGGTTAGTGAGGAGTTGGATGAGATTCATCATGTAATCGAGTTAGTTTCGTTAGGGATTGATCCCTAGTGTCCATTATGTTCCGAGATTGGTGTTGTTATGACTTTGTAATGCTTAATGCTTGTCACTTTGGGCCCGGGTGCCATTATTTCAGATCTAAACCATATATATTTTCACCATTATATCTATGTTCTAGATCCGATCTTGCAAGTCATATTCACCTACTACTTGTTATGATCCACAAACCCCAGTGTGATAGTAATTGGGATACTTTCAGTTTGAGGAGTTCATGTATTCACTATGTGTTAATGCTTTGTTCCGGTTCTCTATTAAAAGGAGGCCTTAATATCCCTTAGTTTCCTTAAGGACCCCGCTGCCACGAGAGGGTAGGACAAAAGATGTCATGCAAGTTCTTTCCATAAGCGCGTATCACTATTTATGGAATACATGCCTACATTGTATTTATGAACTGGAGCTAGTTTTGTATCGCCCTAGGTTATGACTATTATATGATGAATATCATCCAACGAATCTATCGATCCAATGCCTAGAAATTTCCTACATATTGTTCTTGCTAAGTTAATAGTGTTGCTGCTATTAGTTACACTTGCTACAAAATCATTGCTATCACTGTTACCGTTACTATTGTTGTCACTACTACTATCCAAACTATCATATTACTGTGCTACTGACACTACAAAAAAATACACTTCCATGACGATTTTATGACAGAATCAAGATAGTCATACCTGTGCTGTCGTAGAAGTGTTCCATGACATTACCTAAATTATCATCATGAAAGTGTCCACTTCCATGACGATAAATGGCGCGTCATGGAAGTGTTTTCGTCAATGGTAACCGACACGTGGCATCCACCATAACAGGTTGCCGTTAAGCTATCATGTCCGGTTTTGGATCCGATAACCTGTTAACAGCCCGGACCAATGGGGATTTTCCACATGTAAAATTCTCATTGGCCGGAGGAAACACGAGTTGGCTCACCGTTGGAACAGATGTCATCCACTCACTGGACAGGAGGTGCCTATGATACGTCGACACATGGGACGGCCCAACAAAGGCCCATTCTGGTGAAAAGGCCGGCATGTTTGACTTGGTCAAAAGGTAACGGGCCAGCCCACGGAAAGCCTGTTAATTGCGTGTTCATATATAGCCCATTTACGGACCGCTAACTCATGGCCCGTTACGGCCTATAGGAATTAAGCCCAGTAGCTACATCTGGGCCGTCCAATATGATTCCAGCCCGTCGTAACTTCCAGCCCGTGTATGGCCCATGATGTCTTTCGGCCCATATGAGGCCCTTTTAACTCTTGTCCCATTAACGGCCCGTGGTGAATCTGGCCCTTAATGAACAGTGTACCGCTTTATACCCATTAACGACCCATCATTCCATTGGGCCGTTTCCAACCTGTGTTATCTTTTGGCCTTCTCAGGGCCCATTTATTCTTGGGCTCATTTCCAGCATTCGATCACTTACGGCATGTTACTGGATTTTTCTGCTTGTGGGCCAAATTCAGCCCGTGGTTACAGTCGGCCCGTTTGCGGTCCGTTAATCCGTTAGGCCGTTGTCCTAGTGTCATCAAATACGGCCGATTAACGACGACCCATTATGGTCGGCCCATGAACGGACGATTCCAACTGTAGCCTATTTATGCCCATAATGCGGTATGTTATTGGCCCATGTTTGGCTGATCGATCATACGGCCCGTAGAAGGCCCATTGATGCTACGACCCGTAGAAGGCCCATTGATTCTACGACCCGTAGAAGGCCCATTGTTTCTATGGCCCGTAGGAGGCCCATGGTAACTACAGTAAATATGTAGCCCATGGTTATTGTGACCTAGTTTTAAAAAAATTGGTTATTGTGGCCTAGTTTTAAAATTTTGGTTATTGCGGCCACTAGCAAACCGTGGAAAAAGAATTGCACTGACTACAAGCAAACAAATAAACAAGACAACAAGGAAATAAATAAGCAAGCAACTTACGCTAGGCTATCACGTCTATTATACATATTACATCCATTGGGCATCAAAGTTCACCACTAGTGCAAAAATAGGGAACAAAGCAGCATATCATATACACTGGTTGTCAAAGCTGGCGACCAGTGCAAATAAACGCCGCAGAAAAACAAGTCCAGAACTCAAAACACTTCAGAATAGCTCAAGAAACAATATCCTGGGTACCCATAATGCTGGCAAGATGGTTAGCAAGCTTATTAACTTTCTCTTGTTTGGCGCTTAAATCCTCAAGCGCTTGCTATTACACTAGAAGGTATGCATATGAATTACGCAGGGACTTCCTCAGTCCTTCAGCTTCCTGCCGCAGCACATCTGATCGATGTCTTTCATCTCGAAGTTGAGACTCAAGAAGACGAACTGATTTAGACAGCAAGTTCGAAGAGCTTGTGCCAGTAGTAGTGGCCCGTAACTCAAACACTACATCAAGACAAGACTTTTCGGTTGTCTCACTATCATCAAGATAGTTTTTATTAGCTTTCTTGAAGACCAACAGGGATGTCTCACTATCTTGAACCTTATCTCCATTACTTCCTTTACAATTGCATAACGGGGTACTGCTCTCCAATATTTTGTCCACATTCTAAAAGAGAAACAAGCACACACATCATAGGTTGACCATGTTGTATATGAAACGCATTTGGTAAATTAGTTCAGTAGTCAAGTGGACAGGATAACAACATGAAACAAACATATATCTATGTACCATGGTCACTTTATGGTCTATATCATTCTAGTTTTTTTGCAAAATCAAGATAGCGACACAGTTCAAATAATATTTCTTCAAGACAAAGCAGAATAGACAGAATATAAGTGTGGGTAACTATTGAACAATAACAACACTTGTAATGTGCATGACATGAGAACTTAACTGTTTATTCAATTAAAACTGAAATCAACATATAGGAAGTTACAACAACAAACCAGTTAAAGAAACAGGTTTAAAAATACCTGTTGCGCCGTTGGAGTTTCAATTCCATCCCTCAATTATGAAAATAGTTGGTATGAGTAAATACAGTGATGCAAGAGCAAAGGAGTATGAACCATAGCTACTGAACCTGACCTGAGAACAATTCTTCTTCTGCTTTAAGCGTTGAGTAGGGATTCGGATTGGTGGTCCTTGTGCTTTGGGCACTGCAGTTCCCTTACTAAGTGCTTGTGTTTGGGTGCCCTATGGTGGAGACAGTAATGTGTCAACTGGAACTGGGTTACTATCTGCTGGGGTTGGTGTTAGAAGGGGTGTAGCTGGTTCTCTGTCCAACTGGGTAGGGGTACAATCTGCGAGAGTCTAGGTTATGTGTGGTGGGGCTGGTTCTTGGGCAAGTACAACCGTGGTTCTATCTGCATCAATTGGTAGCACTATCTTTTCTGAAGACCGTGTTGTTACACCCTTAGATATTGCCATCACCCTCTCCAATTCAAATGGCTGATAAACAAGAAAAGTAATTGAATGTACAAACATTGTATGATAGACACGTGCTATGGATAGTGGGGAATAAAAGAGGGCATGAAATAATTCACATTTATGTTGTCTAACCAAACAGGATAGCAAGACAAAATTTCACATATATGATGCCTAACTAAACAGGATAGCATGAGACAATTTCACATATATGATGGCTAACTAAAAAAGATAGAAAGACATAGTTCAAAATATGATGACTATGTAAACAAGATGACATTATATAACTATATAATGTGTTTATTAAACAGGTTGGCATGCCATAATTCACATACACGCCGCCTATGGAAACATGATAGCATGATATAATTCATGGATAGAATGACATAATTCAAAATATGATGACTATAAACACTAAATAGGATGAGATGATATAACTATATGATGTCTTTATTAAATGGGTTGGCATGCCATAATTCAGATAGATGCTGTCTATGTAAACATGATGGCATGATACAATTCAAATATATGATTTATATAGTAAGCAAGTAAGAAGATGGCGATCACATATATGATGTAAAAACTAAGCAATGCAAGATAACATGCATGACATGAGTAATATAACCCTGCCAAGTTTGAGCATAGACCTCAGGGGGGAAATAGAACTGGTCATCAATCTCTGAATCCTCCTCTAAGGAGCTATTTGTAACCAGCAAGATGTCTACTTCAGCAGGTATCATTGTCTGCTCTGAATACCTTGTTTTCACTCCAGATACTTCCATCACCGCTTCCAATGGCTAATGCACATGAAGAGTAGTTGAATATACAAACATTGTTGACAAATGGAACACGTAATACAAAAAAGGATAGCATGATATAATTCACAAATATGATGATTGGCTAAACAACATGGCATTGCATAATTCACATATATAATGCCTTGCAACAAGATAGCAATGAATAATTCACATATACAATGTCTTGCAACAAGATGGCATTGCATAATTCACATATATGGTAATTAGACACTAAACAGGTGGCATTCACAGAAAGCATGTCTAAACTAATCAAATGACATAGCAATGCAAGACACCATACACACGGTATGAGCAACATAACCCTGCCAAGTTAGAGCATACACCTCGGGGGGGATAGGACTGGTCATCTGTCTCTGAATCCTCCTCTGACGAGCTATCCGTAGCCAGCGAGATATGCGCTTTGTCAGATAGCATAGTCTACTCTGAAGACCTTGTTTTCACTCCAGAATTTTCCATCACCGTGTCAAATGGCCGATGGACACGAAGAGTAGTTGAATGTACTAACATTGTTGACAAATGTAATACGTAATGAAAAAAGGATGGCCTGATATAATTCACATATAAAATGACTGGCTAAGTAGGATGGCATTGCAAAATTCACATATATGATGCCTGGCTAAACAAGATGGCGTTGCATAATTCACATATACGACGAAGAAACTAAACATATGGCATTCACACAAAGCATGTCTAAACTAAGTAGATGACATATTTGATGTATAAAGTAAGCAATGCAGGGCACCATATGCATGATATTACCAACATCAGCATGCCAAGTTAGAGTGAAGACCTCAGGGGGTAAAGAGGAGTGGTCTTCTCCTTCTGAATCCCCCTCAGAACATTTATCTTCCTCTTGATTACAATCCAAAATGGGTGGGGGGGCTGCCTTGCACCTACCATGGAGCGACGTCTACATGAAATTTTATTTCCACACAAGGCTCGTCTCGTTTGCTCTACATGTCAGTTCCATTGTGTACAATAACTGACATGCATAGGAATAAAACATAGTGAGATTATGTAAGGAGTGCATGCAGAAATCCAGAGTGATGGTAGCAACCTTTGGATAGACCCAAAACCAATGATAGCAGGCAGATAATGGCTTCAGTTAAAAAATACAGATAATGGTTTCTTTATTGCTTGTTTCCCACCCAACATGAAACTCATAGTAGACACCAGAGATAAACCAGATAGTAGATAAATACTATTGATTGCTGCCCCGATATGTACCCCACAACCATTTAAAACTCAAGTTTGACCATTAGTTTGGAGCTGACTTGGACTCTAATCGGTGAACATGACGATAAAGTAGCATGTAATATTAAGCAATGCATAACATAAGCAGACGGGAAAGAGTACGAACTCTCTTGCGGAACCATGTAGTTCTTGAGGTCATCTGCTCGATTGATGATAGTATTGCAGTTGTTGTGGCTGCCGGTGGTGGGGAAGAATATCTGAGGCGGCGAAAGACAGTCTGGAGGCCGGATCCCTGCTGTGCTGGACCCTTCTGTCGTTGGAGCAGCTGAGCTGGGGTGGACGATGGAGCAGCAGGAGCGGGACAAACCACACAAGGTTTTCTTTGACAACTGTATATACGCGAAGTAATTCTATAAGGGCTCGTTTGAATTGGAGGATTCTAACAATGCAGGGATAGCACAGTAATAGGATAGGAATGCACGTGGAAAACAGAGAATTTAAAAGCACAGGATTTCTGCCATTCTGGGTGTTTGGTTCACAAAAATTGGAAGATCACAGGATGCAAAGAAGCATGGTGAGATTAAGTCAAACCACAAGAAAATGTACGATTATAATGTTATTATGCTACGATCTCTTAGTCTTGTGCCTCATGAATAGGAATTTGAAAAGGAGGACAAGTGGATATTAAAATTCCTATGGTTTTTCTTTCAAGGAGACACTAAAGGAACAAATCCTACAGTTTTCCTTTGCTCCATTCCTTTGAACCAAATGCATGAATAGTAGTACCATAGGAAACATTCCAATTCCTAAGTTTTTCTTCAGTTTTCCTTCCAAGCATTGGCGATTCTAGTAGGCAGGCATGAGCAGGGAAAAGCCTACACTCAAAAAATATTTCTGTGCTACTTCTACTACTTTGGACCCAGGCCACTGCCCTACTAGCTCAACTCCTAGGCCCATCTATAAATGCACAGCTCAAATGCGCAGAGATAAATAATGATGGCGTTCAAGAGAGTCCAGCCGGTGTCAAAACCAGACGATCTCGGGTAGGGGGTCCCGAACTATGCGTCTGAGGATCGAAGGTAACAGGAGGCGGGGGACACAATTTTTACCCAGGTTCGGGCCCTCTTGATCGAGGTAAAACCCTACTTCCTGCTTGATTGACTTTGATGAGTATAGGGGTTACAAGAGTTGATCTACCTCGAGATCGTAATGACTAAACCCTATATGTCTAGCCTGTATGATTGAGATTGTCTCTATGGACTAAACCCTCCAGTTTATATAGACACCGGAGGGGCCTAGGGTTATATAGAGTCGGTTTACGGAGAAAGGAATCTTCATATCCGAACGCCAAGCTTGCCATCCACGCAAAGGAGAGCCCCATCCTGACACGGGGGGAGCCTTCTATCTTGTATATTCACGGCTCACCAGTCCGGCCCATGTCACACAGCCCGGACGCCCGGGGACCCCCTAATCCAGGACACCCTCAGTACCCCCTGAACCAGGCTTCAATGACGATGTGTCCGGCGCGCAGATTGTCTTCAGCATTGCTAGGCGGGTCGCTCCTCCGAACACTACAAAGTAATTGATCAAAAGAACTATATCCGGCTATGTACACTAGTTACAACCCTGAACCACAAGGGCAAAATACTTAAACAAAAATAGGTCATGTCTTCTGACAGTTTTTTCGGCGAGGCGTTGTGTTCTAGCCTTATTATTACTTTGAACCTTTTTCAGCCTCCCGCTTCGTGTTTCGAGATGCGATCTTCATTGACAAGTCTCGTCAAAGCGGAGATCGTGTCCCCTTATTGCGGAAATCTCATCAATACGGGTTTGGGTAATACAACCGTGCCGTTTGCACGACCCCTAGAGAATAGGTGAGTTTTAAGGCTCATGGGGGACGCTCGATATTCACTACCTTTTTAAGAACATAAGGATCCACCTTTTTACCCCACGCCTTCTTCCTCCTCAGCCCATCTATCCTCGAGCTCTAGAGCCCCGGCTTCAACCCCTTCCGTCCCCAGCTAACACTCTAGCCATGTCCGGATCTAGAGCGCAGGGCAAGTGGATGGCCTCCTCCGTCATGGAGGAGAACATCAAGGATCTCCGGGAAGCGGGGTACTTAGCCAAAGAAATATCCCATTAGCTCCCTACCAAGAAGCAGACCATCCCCACACCGAAGCCCAATGAGAGGGTAGTATTCATCCCACACTTTCTTCGTGGGCTAGGGTTTCCACTCCACCCCTTCGTCCGCAGGCTCATGTTCTACTACGGGCTAGATTTCCACGATCTAGCCCCTAATTCATTCCTCAACATCTCGGCGTTCATCGTCATGTGCGAGGCATTTCTTCGCACCCCCCACTTCGGCCTATGGCTCAAGATCTTCAACGTGAAGCCAAAAGTGGTCCAGGGTCAACACTCGGAGTGTGGCGGTGCCATGGTGAGCAAGCTCCCTAACGTCACCTGGCCCAAGCGGGACTTCGTGGAAACCGTGAAGGGATGGCAACAGGAGTGGTTATACATCATGGAACCCCATGACACCACATGGGCCGCCACCCTTGGATTCAAATCTAGTCCTCCAATGCAGCTTACATCATGGATCAAAAAGGGCCTAGACTGGGCGTCGTCCAATGAAGTGATGATGCTACAAAAGCGGGTCCAAAGCATGATACAAAAGGACACCAACCTTGCCAACGTGATCCAAGTGATGCTTTTTAGCTGAATTCTCCCATGCCAGCACCGGAATCTCCGTATGTGGGAGTTTGATCTGGCCAATCCCCAGACCCTGCAGTGGTTCTTTGGCACAACGCATGAAGGTATATGGAAGCTGCTTTTCAAGGCCCAGAAGTCGTGGACAAAAACGACCAAAGACCTCGGCCTCGACCGTGCTCATCCGGCTTCTCCCGTATGTTTTTCAGATTTCCAAACATATCCTCGACTTGTAGATCCAAGGAGCATACTAAGCCTTCCCCTTATTCTTGAAGGCTGGACCAAGAAAGCGGAGTGGATCCGGTGTCCAGCTCCACTGCCCGAAGACCCATCTATTCCTCTTCTGACGAAGATGCTGGTTCCGGCTCCATACTAGGCGCCGGAGAAGAAGGCCAAGAAGAAGGGCAAGGAAGCCAGAAGTGGCCTTCATCGTAAAGGTACTTTGGACATAACGTCCGAAAATACCGAAGCTCCCTCCTCCCACGAGGGAGACGATGACAAAGAGGGGGAGGAGGAGAGCAGTTCTCCCCTTAAGGGAGGAAAGAAGAAAAGGGGGGCTTCCGCAGACCTAGAGGAGGAGGCGTCCAAGAAGGGGAAACTCTCCCTTTCAGACGATTCATAATCGGACGTCGAAGCCGCCCCGAATGGAACCCCAGGCCGACGCCCCTGGACGAATCATAAGTATTCAAAGATAATGCATATGTCCGGATTTTTATAAATTATAGGGTGATATATCATCTATGTTTTCCAGTCCGGCACGTGATCTCCCCCAACAATCATTGTCTTCAGGGAATTCTTTGGCGCCGGAGATGATGGACAGCGAGTCGCCTCCACGAGCCTCCCCGCCACATGCCACGGGTGACACTAAGGTGTTATCTCAAAGGACTTCTCCGGGCCAAGGAGAAGTGCAGAGGGCAGCTGAAACGGCGCCAGAGGGCAATTCCACGGCGACCGGAGATATGGGGGGTGTAATCCCATGGAGACTGACGGCGGGGGCCTTGACCAGTTTGGCCCCCAGCCGAATACTGCTCCGGAGTCCCCCACGGCTTCGGATCCGAGTGAGCAGTCCCCTTTGAAAGAGGGGGGAGTGTTGACTCCACCGACGACCTCCATCAATCCGGAGGCACCGGATACATCAAGGGATGCACTTCACCGTGCTTCCATCGTGGATGAGCACCGTGCCCTGATGGGTACGGTGGTTTAAAAGGTTCAGTCCGCCAAAAGCATACTAAACGAAGCGTTCACTAGCCTGCTAACATGTTTTGAGGTATGTGATGTAATATCTATGGTCGCTTTTGCCTGTATAATCATACACCTGTGTATAGATAGTAGCCCCTGAGACTCTGTTTGGCTTTTTGAAGAAAGGGCCGGATAGAGGGTCGAATATTCCTGAGGTAACATACTTGTCTATTTTGGTGAAGAGGCTTCACTACTGGTAGCTTCTGCAAAGAACGCGGAACTTTCCGAACTCTAGTAGAAACTAAAGCTGGCTGATGATGAGATCGACTGTATTAACCAGCGGTTTGATGAGCCCCAAGGCATGCTTTTAAAAGACCCCTTACAAGCCTGAATAATAATGCAAACGCAGAGTTTTACGCTCGTGCACAACTATTAATGATTGTAGGCAACGCGACCGAGGTCGAGGCCCTCAAGAGTGCCCTTGCCGAAGCCAAGGAGGAGGTGAGGGTAAGCAAAGCAGCCGCACAGAAAGTGGCTGTTGATGTGGAGGCCGAAAAGGCCGCCCTCCTTAAGTATGAGGCGAGGGTGACCGAAGTAGAGCAAGCGCTCCAGGAGGCCACCACCAAGTGTGAGTCCTTGGAGGAGAGTAACAAGGCTCAAGTGGTCGATCTCAACATGGCTCTTCAAGCTACAAAGGAGGTGCGGTCCGAGTCCCGGGCTGCTCGCGAGGAGATCAAGCAGGTCGGGTAGATAGCGGCTGGTAAGCCTTTTCTTTTACAAAGTATATTCAGCGGTCGAAGATATGCTTTGCTAAATCGACCATGGAGTGCTCCAAACGCTTTCACGGATCTCCCGAGGAGTGCGGTCGATGTCGCCCAATATTTCCAGGCCCAAGACAGGAACGCGACGGAGAAGCTCTTCTGGTCGTAGCATTTGGCACCGGAGAGACCAGCGGTACTCAACAATCAGATGATGCAGCTGGTGGAGCTGTACAGGATGTCCGGTTTGGCCATGAAGGACATCATAGTCCGGCTGTGGCCAGCCGGACCCATTCCGAGCAACTACTTTGGCCTCGTCAAGCGCTCGACATGCATTGAGGGCGCGCGGATGGCCTTTGCCCATGTCAAGATGCACTGGGCAAAGATGAAGGCCGCCAGCGTAGCCGTTGAAGGTCCTCCCAGAGACAAGGTCCACCACACACTAGAGCGCTACTTCGACGATGTCCTTGAGGGTGCCCGTTTGATAGAGGTTCAATGCTCGAAGGATATTATGTTCGAGTAAATGTATCCGAGCCACCCATGCATTTTATCATAAACCGAGGCTCTGTAATATATTTGTGCATGTTATCTTGAATTACTTCTCCTCCTGTGCGGCCGTTTGTATCTTTGAGAGTTTGCCCGTCGTCGGCTTCAGCCCCCACATAACTAGTACGGGGGTGTTCGGGATAGCACATAATCACTCTTCATCCAACGTCTTGGTCCGTGAAGGAGGTGTTAGTGCGGCGAGAGAGGCAATCGGACTATGTGGCTTTACCACTCTCACTTAGCCATAGGAGTTTGACAATGGGGTTGTAAGATAGCCCCTGGTGCGTATGCAGCTATCAAACTTAGATGCCTTTAGACGCGTGTGTGAACAAAGCCAGACCTCCATGTAATACGAAAGAAATTGCTAGATATTTAATAAGTCACCGAATTCCGGACCAGCTCTCGCCGCATCATGACAGTCAGTTTTCGGCTTTCTCTAGTGAGGTGCTTGACCGGGCTAGCCGAAAACACAATTGCAGTAGTTCTCCCTTTACTACCTTAGCTTAAAAATGGAACGTAAGGTGGAAAATACAGGATCCAGGCAACCCAACTATTGACCAAAGACGTGATTCGGAGCCGATGCATATAATACAGTATTCGGACGCCGAAGTATACTCTGAGAGTGTTCGGACTTTCTATCATTGAAGATACGTATATGGCTTGAATAGAGCCCCTCGCGATTTAAGTCGTGCCAAGGTGTATATGCCAATTTGAACGTAAAGTGGGAAAACAGAAAAAGGCCAATACCAAACAAGGCTGGGCGAAACTGTTTCTGTTATAATCTGATTGGTATGTCAAAACATATTTTTACAGAAGATGCAATAAGCATCACTGCTATTTTACATGCCGATAATAAGGCAAAGTTGTATACAGGTCCTAAATTTGAAAAATGATCTAGAAGATTCTTTGGACATACTGCCGCACGGCAGCGCCGCTTTTCACCTTGCTTTAGGATCCTTTGAGAGGATCGACAATTGAGTATGTATAAGGGGCCTAGAAGGGAGCCCTTGTTAGCTCCAGAAATTAATGCGGGCTATAAAGAACCTGAAAAAAATAAAAACAAGAAGAAAAAGGTGGTGCAATATGTAGGTCCGGATAGGGTCAAGCCGTATCGTGAACCCTATGTTTAGCATGCCTTCGTCCTTGCCCATGGTATTTTTAACGCATAGTTATGTATGCGCGGTACGTTTGCCGCTATCAGGCTGGGGCATTGGCGGAGGCTGAATTGCTAATCTAGCTCTAGATGAGTCGGATTGCCGTTCTGCAGGGTAGACCGGAGTCGTTTAAGCGTGACCGGGGGCTTGACTACCAGTGTGGTTTTCGGCTCAGCAAGGCCACCCTGCACCTCGGCCTCGATGGCTGTGGTATGCTCCTCTGTATGGAGGGAGCGCTCCGTGTTTCCATTAACTGTGATAACGCCACATGGAACAGGCATCTTAAGCTTGAGATAAGAGTAGTGCGGGACTGCATTGAAACGGGCGAAAGCGGTTTGTCCGAGTTGTGCGTGATAGCCGCTTCGTAACGGGACAATGTCGAATATCAGGTCTTCGCTCCAGAAGTTATCCAGTGAGCCAAAGATGACTTCCAGCGTTATGGATCCTGTGCAACAGGCCTCTACGCCGGGTATTACCCCTTTAAAGGTGGTTTTAGTGGTCTTGATTCTTGATGGATTAATGCCCATTTTACGGACAGTGTCCTGATAAAGCAGATTGAGGCTGCTACCATCGTCCATAAGGACTCGCGTGAGGTGGAATCCATCGATAATTGGATCGAGAACCAATGCGGCCGAACCTCCCTGACGAATACTGGTCAGATGGTCTCTCCGATCAAAAGTGATCGGACAAGCTGACCATGGGTTAAATTTTTGGGCAACTGGCTCTATGGTGTAGACGTCCCTTAATGCGTGCTTGCACTCCCGTTTAGGATGTGAGTGACACTACTAGGAAAAGGCCTGCTAGTGGCGCACCTATTTTGCCTACTAATGGTGCACTACAGGTGTGCCACTAGCATCACGCCATTAGAATTTTTTACTAATGGCGCACCAGGGGTGCGCCATTAGTATCTGGTATACTAATGGCGCACCACACAGTGTGCCATTAGTATATCCCACGGTGCGCCATTAGTATGCCTCCCAGGGGCCATATTTACCCATGTGCTCTGGCTTACTAATGGCGCACTGGTTAATGATGCGCTACTAGTGTGCTCTGGCTTACTAATGGCGCACTAGTTGGTGGTGCGCCACTAGTATGAATATTAGGGATTTTTTTCTTTAATGATATTTGCACAGGTTACAAAATATATTACTAGACAGAATATAGACAGCACCACACAGCAACAGCAGATTCATCGAATACAATAGAAGATTAGTCTCCGAATACAATTCATCATATTAGTCTCCAAATTCAAAAGACCGAACAAAGATAGAACATTACAAGTCTCGAGACCGCGAGTAGCGAGTTTGTCGAAAGTAATACTAATCCTAACAAGTCCTATGAATCATCATCATACAACTTCTACTCGTTATTAATAACGAGTCATATGATCATCATCTTGATAGTCATCGAACCAACCCTACTTAATTGTTCTTAGCACATGATCATCAGTATTAGGCAGGACCTAAATACCCTATTTAAGGTAAAATAGCATAAAACAATATAGACCCTGACTCTCCATTATGGAGAATGGAGATCATCCTGTCTCAAATTCTTGCGCTTCTCTTCCTTTTGCTTCGGAGAAGCTCCTTACGACTATCCATACATTTTTTCCATTTACTGATTAGCATGTCTCCACTTCTTTGAGAAATCCGGTATGGACAGTTTAGATTCGTAGGATGACCTGGATATATGATCAAAACACGAAGGCTGCCATTCTGATACATCAAATGAGGCACACAATCCTATGGGATTCTCTATTGAAAAACATAGTAATAACTTTATAGTTAGCAATGATGTACTTGTTTTAGAAGTATGCAAAAGATGCACGGATGTCGTAATAGTAAAATATCTTGCCAGGGTATCTCCATGGTAGTTACCGTAGATCAACACGTGCACCAGTGGCACGTATTGACCATAATGTTGAGGAGTTTTACAATAGATATTGTAATTCTCAAGATCAGTACAAAATCCGACCAGATGATTTTTCTCCTGATAAGTTAACTCGGAGCCATCGGTGTAGTGAGTTTTGTCTACCATGTTCCGCACATTGTTTGAACAACCAAAATAAGCTGTCAATGGAAATAATCTGTCAACTAAATTTAAATGAACAATATAAATTAGTTAATAATTAACTATGTTTGAGAAACTCATATAGCGGTAGAACTGGAGGCGTATCAACAAGGACTCAAATGTCCATATTGTCTTGGTCGATGTCAGGATCACCAAGATCCATGGTGACAAGCATACCCTCGTCAAAACCATACACCTTGCAAAATGCTTCCCAATTTTTGCAACCAAAATGGGTTACGCTCCCAGAATTATACAGATTTACTTCAAAATCCACATCATGATGAGTCCTTAGGTGAATTTTCTTTGTTTCAGAATTTTCATGGCCTTTATAATCCATCCTCTCCAAGACATAGCGTCTTGCATGGCATGGGATAAGCTATACTCGAATTGTAAAAGATGAAAATTACACGTTGAAATAGTTGAAGTCATGCTTAATTATGAAAAAACACTTGTCGTCATTGTGTACCGTTTCAACTTCGAAGGTCTCCTCGAGCTTAATGATGAAGCACCGATCATCGTCCAGGTGAGGCCTGTCGCACAGACCTCGATCGTCGTGGCACCAGCCGCACTCCCCCGGGTGACTTTCATCGTCCGATGACGACATTTTCTATGTTCATAATTCAAAACTACATCATCTCTGTTGGGTCCAATAAGATAATCCACAGTGTAGTGAAAACACACCCTTCGAACTGGTTTGAGCAACTGGTGAATGGAGATGGTCTAAGATTTTCAGTAATAAGAAGTGAAGTGGTAATTTTGAGAGAAAATGGTTAGGATGAGTGGTTCCTCTTTCCTTTTTAGATTTACAATAGAATATTGTTAGTCATGCACACTTGTGCATTTTTAGCCAGGCCCAGTGGAGTTGGCCTAAAAACATTTCTTTCTTTAAGCCTGCTACATCCATCTCAAGTATTTATGGTCAAGGGTTCCAAATAGAATATGTGGTATGGGCTTTTTTTAGTAGGTCATCCTACCAGATTAGGGTTTATCGATGACGAGCAACTGACATTGGTAATAACTATGAGTTGATATCACACTTCTATATGTATAACAAAAGAGGCAGTTGATCCTACTTAATTAAGTACTAAGATACCCCGGCCCATGCATTTGTCGCAAGTACCCCGGCCCATGAATTTTAGCATGACTTTGCTAAAAATAGGACATATGGAGTACCCGAATTTGCCGGAACGGAAGTTCATCGACATTCCGGCAAACTCAAGGGCCTCTCGGGGTACCTGCGAAATCATCACAACACGATGGTCAGAGACAAAACCTAGAAAACTCCTTCCCTTCACTCGGGGTACATCAATATATCTTCTAGGGGTGAAACTGTACCCTAATTCTCCTTTCTTCCTCTTGCCGAAGAGAAGTTGGCTGCAGAGGATGGTCCAACTCAGATCAACCTGCAGAAGTTCATTGTATAATTCTGTTTAGTTCCAAGCATATATGAATACTCTTTAGAGTGGGCACAAAGATGGAAGCAAACTAATAACACAAAGTGAATAGCAAATCGGCTACTGAAACTATACTGAAACCATGCTGAAACTTTACTGAAACTACTCCTTGCAAGGAAACTGAAACTACTCCTTGGAAGCAAATTGTCTTGGTAGGAGTATTGTGTGCACAAATCTACTCCACCTAGTTGCTTTCACTTAGAGATTGTTAGGTAGCCGATAGAACAAACAGCATGAGTCATTCTTCATACTGTTACAAATAGAAACAATGGCAACCAAGGTTAAAACCAACAATCCTATATATTATTCTGAAACTTCATATATTGAAATCACTTAGCACTCTCTTTTTGTGTTCATTCAACACTTAAAATTGGATTCCAGGAATAAATTTGACTGACTGATGTAGGTTTGACTTCTGAAGTCTATTTGGCCAAGAATAATTTTTTTAATGTCCTTCGTAATAGAATTTACCCCAAAAACATATTCCTATCAAGTTTACAAGTACAACCCTATTTCCCCTTGCTCCTAAAAATCTACAAAATTATCCCAACACAAGAATAGTACCTACACTCCTTTTTCCCAAACATCTCCTGATCACAAATCTAAATTTTCAATAGGCCACATGGATTTGCTGAATCAGCATAAACCTTTCAAGTACCAAAAATGCAGCATTTTCTTGGCACGACCAAGCTACTTTTAAGAATTCTCACATTTCATATATTGTCTTTTTCAAAACAAAAAAAGTATCTATGGGGGCTGGAGCTGCATGTTGTGTATCAATGTACCACGACCAAAACCTTGCTAGCCATGGTTATTCACTTATGGCCTGTTGTCCTCGTCAATATGCCAGCAGCAGCACGCAGCACGCACAAGGGGAGGCAGTAGGCGATGGGGCAGCAGGGCGGACGGTGCACCGACTTGTAGAGGCGGGCGCCGGCATGGCGCGAGGCCAGGACGCGCGGGACCCGGGCTGCTGCACGAGGACAGGAAGCAGCGCAGCAGAGCAAGCAGCGTCAGCAGTGGTGGCAAAACAACAGAGCAGCAGTAGCAAAATCATCAGCGATGGGAGCAACAGGGGGAAGGGGCGGTCGACGGGGGCGACGGGTGCACGCGACAGAGGGGGGAATGGGGGGGTGGAGGAGGCTCACCACGGGGAGGGCCGGAGGAGAGCTCGACGAGGCTGGGGACGGGCAAGAGCAGCGGTTGGGGCGACAAGATGTGGGCGGACGAACAAAGAAGGTGGCGACAGCGGCGGCGGCTACTAGAGGGATACTCAGGGGTGGCGGCGGCTTGCGGTGGTGAGGGGTAGAAGAGCTGCGATGGTGATGGGTGGAGGAGAGCTGGAGGTGGGGGCGGGGCGCGCTGGAAAGGGGTCGTCGGCGGAGAGGGGGAAAGGGATCTGGCGTGCGCGGGGGCAAGGGGGCTAGGGATTTGATCGGCGTGGGGGGCGAGGGGGAAAGGGATGGAGGTAGGGGGAAAGGGATATCAATGGCGCACCTCCCGGGGGTGCGCCATAAGTACATCCATAGCAATGGGGCATTACCGCGGGGTGCGCCATAAATAACTTTTTTTATTGATAACAATGGCGCACCCTCTCCCGGTGCGCCATTAGTAACTTTTTTTAATTATTTTTTTATTGATAAAAATTATTACACTATATAGAGGAGAGGAGTAGAGGAGGGAGGGAGGGAGCATTTACATTCGTTGACGAGGCGGTGGTTGGCATCGCATCGGAGATGCAGACCATAGAAAGGAGGAGGACGCCGGTCGTGGTCGTGGTTGTTGGCCGGCCTCGTGACGTCGCGTTGGCGTTCGTTGTCAGTCATCGATGGACTGCGAGTAGCCTCGCCGAAGTCTCCACCTCCGGGCTCTGGCTTCCTCGTCACGGCGGCAGAACAAGGTGCAGTTACCGGTGGGGTGGGGTGGGCCGGGCGGCTGCGGCGAATGGGGTTGGGGGGCGCGACGCGACGCGACCTAGCCTAACCTAGGTTGGAGCGGGGCAGGGTGCAGGGGGTCATAGGCGGCGGTGGAGCGGGGGAGGGTGCGGGGGGTCGTCGGCGACGGTGGGGATCGAGATGGAGGGGGATCTGGCGTGGGGGGGGACGAGGGGAAACGGGGAAGAATAGTAATGACACACTGTACCAAGGTGCGCCATTACTAGTTTTGGGAAAAAAATTGTTAGTAATGGCGCACGGGGTGAGTGGTGCGCCATTAGTATTTTTGGAAAAATAAAAAAAATGTTAGTAGTGGCGCACCATTAGTGTGGTGGGCCATTAGTGTGATAGACACTAATGGCGCACCAGCACATGGTGCGCCACTACTATATAGTAGTGGCGCACTACATGTCTGGTGCGCCATTAGTGTCCATATTATCTATAGCCCTTTTCCTAGTAGTGTGACGTAGATCATGTTCACCATTTTGACCTCGGGGGGAAATTTCTTCTGCCCCCCAGTGTTTTGTGGGCGAGGCTCTTCATCGTCATCCTTGCTGGGCAGCCCTTTCCCCTTCTGTCCGGCGTTGAGCTTGCCGACCTGTTTAAAGAC
The DNA here is from genome assembly GCF_056163025.1 of Triticum urartu. Taxonomy (NCBI): domain Eukaryota; kingdom Viridiplantae; phylum Streptophyta; class Magnoliopsida; order Poales; family Poaceae; genus Triticum; species Triticum urartu. The sequence continues at coordinate 364,685,757 of NC_141876.1, read as the reverse complement.
GCAACAATTTCTGTTGGTATGATTGGCGTGCTTATCGGGGGTGCCGTGAATCTGGCAAGGCCGATCGAGTATTATGTCCAAACTAGATGGACCATCTCTGTTTCCTTTGAATGGCTTCTTCCGCTGGCCGGGTTTAGAGCCACTGAATCCGGCGTTAACCACCGTGTCTTCGCTATCTGGGTTGTTGCTTCGATGCTAGTTCTTGTTGCATGGTGGCTTGCCATTGCCATCCCTGGCTTCGGAGGTGCCGGGGTCACCGGTGCTATTGCTTCTACGATCTAGCTAGCTATCTTCTACGCAAAAGTGGGTCATAAGTGCGGTATGGGCTGCCATGGACTTCGGCTTTTCTTGGCCGAGGTGTCGGGCGAGCCACTCATCTCGGACGCTGTGTTTAAAGGCCGCGAGGGCTTCGACATCCGGACAGTCCACAATTTGGTTCTTTTTAATTAAGAACCTGGTCCAGAGTTTCCGGGCTGACTCTCCGGGTTGCTGGACTATGTGACTGAGGTCATCGGCGTCTGGAGGCCGAACATAGGTACCTTGGAATTTGTCTCTAAAGGCATCCTCCAAGTCTTCCCAGCTGCCAATGGAGTTCTCTGGGAGGCTGTTTAACCAGTGCCGAGCGGGTCCCTTCAATTTGAGCAGGAGGTATTTGATGGCGTGGAGGTCATCACCGTGTGCCATGTGGATATGGAGAAGGAAATCTTTGATCCATACTGCGGGGTCTGTCGTACCATTGGATGATTCAATGTTGATTGGTTTAAACCCTTCTGGGAACTGATGTTCCATCACTTCGTCGGTGAAGCATAGGGGGTGTACGGTGCCCCTATACCGGGCGATGTCGGGGCGTAGTTCGAACAAAGGCCGTATGCGGTTTTCGGCCCGGGTGAGGTTGTGCCTGTCACGCCAGGTCTGATGACCGTCCTCTCGTGTTGGAGCACGCCCCCTCGATCCATAGATTGATCTTGTCTGACCGGCTGTATTGTCCAGGTCCTTGCGTAGGTCGTAGGTGTAGCCCGGGGCCGCTGCCTCCCTGTCCCGACGACGGGGTGGCGCGGCATGGTGTTTGGCATGAGTAGCCGGTCTGTCCCGTCCACGTGGTGGTCGGTCGGGCTCGTGAGAAGTTTTGTGCTTTGGAGGTATTGGCTCAAGGGCCTCATCATCAAATTGTGGTAATATCATGCGCTTCGGGTAACTCTTAGTTGGGCATTCGAGGCCGTACTCGTCGACTGCTAGGACATTAGTCCATCTGTCATTGAGTAAATCCTGATCAGCTTGAAGCTACTACTGCTTCTTTTTTAGGCTTGTTGCAGTGGCGATTAGCCGGAGCTTAAAGTGCACTTGCTCAAGGGGCTCCTCCGGCACGATAAAGTCTTTGTCGCCGAGGCTCACATCCTCTTCGGATATCAGTAGGTAGTTACTATCCTCCGAGTCTTCGTTCCCGATTAGATCATCGGGATTAACTTGCCCATCCTCCCAATCATCATGTTCCGATGTTGGCTCAAAAGGGGCTTCGGGGTCTTCGGCATTCTCTGGAGTGTTATTGTCTTTGGTGCCGGTATTTCTGTCTTTTTGCGACGCGATTTTGAGCGGCGCCGCTGACGTCGATGCTTTTGGAGGTGCTTCGGCAGGCTTGTCCTCAACCGGATCCTTCTTGCCGTCGTCATCATCCTCTTTGGGTGTATCCACCATGTATACGTTGTATGTGGAGGTGGCCGTCCAACGTCCGGCAAACGGAGGGTTTTGGCCTTGATCGTCTCCGGCATCGTCGTCCATACCGTCTGTCGGTGTACAAAAAGAGGGGTACCCTTTTTGTACCCCTATAACTGTGCACGGGCAGTCTGAGCCACGGATACCACCACACCAAGCAAGGCAAGGGAGGTGAGCCAGGGTAAGACCGAAGCTCAAGAGAACTAGAACAATGCCAAGGCCAAGACCACGAAGAGCAAAGGGGACGAAGCGGACTCCCCCGGCAAGGTCCTTGCCGGGAGACAGTTCTAGCAGCCCCGGCAAGACCCTTGCCGCGGCGACTCGTCCCGCGCCTACGGAGCAAATCACCCTTGAGTCCACTACCCCCAAAAGGCAAGGATTCGGGAGACATCCCCGTGGCGGCATGCAGATCTTTGTGAAGACATTCAAGATCAGATACGCACTAAGGAGACGACAATCCTTGGCGGGATCCCAGCCGAGGAAAACCACAAGGCCCCCAGCAAGCACCTTGCCGGGGATGACAGCAGGCGCCTCGGCAAAACCCTTGCCGGGGCCCCGTCAAGGCCCTTGCCAAGGACATCCGCAGGACCACCACCAGGCCCACACCGACTAAACCTCCACCGCCGTTCGCATGCAGCTGCCGACCCAACTAGTTGGGCAGGCTCCTGCGTGGCGGCATGCAGATCTTCGTGAAGACCCACCACTGCGCCACCTCAGCTGCCTGCCTACCTACATGGCATCGCAGGCGTCGCTGGCCAGGGCGCGTGTCGACACAAGAAGGAGCAGCGACGGACGAGACAGGTCTCTCCCCCGTCCCTGATAAAGCAAGGACACCTAAGCAAGATGCATTAAATGCGCCTTGTCATGTAATGCAAGGGATAACCTCGCATCACTGTACCCTTTCCACCTCCTGTGTGCCACTGTGGCAACCCCTTTTCCTATAAAAGGAGGCCCGAGGCGACCAGAGGGAGGATTCGGCTTTTTGGAGCTCCTCACGCCCCATAGCTAGCTCAAGAACACAGATATACAATCCACCAAAGCAGGAGTAGGTTTTTATGCATCCTCGCGGCCCAAACCTGGATAAACGAACCGTGTGCTATCTATTTGATCCGCTCTTCTCACGACCCCGCGCCCCGCTAACCACAGTAGGGATTCTTGTGATCCCATAGGTGTCGTTCCCACCGACATCTTTGGTGCGCCAGGTAGGGGGCCGACGCAGTTGTGAAAATCGGCTCTAGCAATCAGCCCAGCACTCCTTCGTCTTGGTGGCTCTTGGAGAGGGAAGGAGGCCAGAAGATCGGCACTCGAGCGATTGCAAACAGAAGCTAAGTTGCACTAAACCCTTATTTGTTCCATCCTTCTTATATGAGGTTATTCCTCCCCAGAGATGTCACGCCTTTGTATGAGAAACCTGCACGCTAGGGCGCTCTCCCATGATCGGCAGCGCCCTTGCCCTGTTTCGAGTCCGCTCAACAGCTCAAGCGGCTGCGTCAAGAATGGCAGAGTAGCCTTCCGCGATCAACAACGCTCTCGATTCTGACCCGAGTCAAGCTTGACAGTTCGAGCGGCCACGTTCAGAACGGAAAGGTGGGTCGTCCGGCAGCATGCATACCCAGCAGGCCCATGGGGATCCGTCCCCAAAACACCGCTAGGGGCTTCCGCACCGGCGAGCCTACCCAATAGACGTAGGGCGCGCATACAAAGAGGAATTGAACGGGGAAATAACATGCATGAAATTAAGAGTACTGCAAAAGTTATGTTACATCACATCATTGCTGCGGTTCTAACTAAAGACGAAATTTGTCTTGGTCGTGAACCTGCAGTGGTGGTGAAGAACGGGATGCCTAATCCCGGCGCTGGCCTTCCACCCTCTTGATTTCGTCGATGCTGCTGATGACGGGCTTGATGCGCTCCTTGAGCACCGCGAGGTCAGTACCATCCGGCAAGCTATCCATCACGGCATCGAAGTCGAGGTCGGGATTCCAGTACGCCATCTTGGTGAGGACCTTGGTCATGACCCCCCGGCAAAGTCACCGGGCTTCCCCGGCCAACGTGGCCGCTCTGCTGGAGTGAAGATAAGCCAAGGCTCCAAGGACGCCCTTGAAGAACTAGGTCAGCTTGGCATTGACGGTCCCGCTGTGCTCAGGGGCGTACCTCACGTTTGGCATCCCCATGGTCGCCAACTGCGAGGTGACCCTGCCGGCGACGTCCTCCAGACGGCTGATCCATCTGTTCTCGCCCACCACATATTCCTGGTGGGAGGCGGCCTCGTTCGCCCGCAGCTGCTTCTCGTCCTCCTTACTCCTGGTCCAGGTCTCCTCCCGAGCCCTGCTCTCCGACAACATCTTCTCAAGATTCTCCAGCTTCAGCTTGAGATCTCTGACGGAGTTTTGCGCTTCGGAGAGCTCCCCAGCCCTGCTGATGACCGCTCCTTGCACCTCCACCAAGGCGCTGTTGAGCGTGCTCTTCTCGTTGGACAGCTTGAGGGCCTGCTCCTTCAGCTCGTCCTGCTCCACCTCCAACTCCCTTACTTTGCCGGCATGGGCCAGAGCCTGGGCATCGAGTGCCTCCTTGTGCCTCTGCTCTAGCTCGTGAGTCCGCCGCGTGACAAGGGCCTCGAGCTCCTCATCCTTGCCATGGAGCGCTGCGGCAAGCTTCGCCTCACGCACGGTGAGGTCCTCTTCCTGGGAATCCAGTGCGGCTTGATACTGGTTCCGGATGGCCTCGGCCGCGGTAGCCAAGTTCGCCGCCTTTTCCTGGGCCTTCTCGATGTCAGCCATCTTCATGGTGAGCTCAACATTGCGCTTGGCCAATTCCTCCTGAAAGTCCCTCTGTTCCTCACGAGTCTGGTGGAACCAGGTCTGCGTCTCAGCAACGCGCGCCTTGAAATCCACCTCCGCCTGGTCCACCGTTGCCGTCCCGGACTTAACCTTGTCCAGACGGACACAGTAGAGCGCCTGGAGTTTTCGGAAGTTGGCCCCCATAGCGCGGAAAAGCTGCTCTTTTGGAGAACCATCGCCGCCAACGCCCGGCTCATCGACAACCTCGAGCCCGGTGGCGGCAAGCACCTCGCCGTCAAAGATTTCCCCTTCGGCGGGCGCTCGGGAACTTGACACCCCTGGAAGATGGACGAAAAGATCGTCTCCCACCTTCAGGTATCTGCCGGGGCCCGAGGTTGAGGAGGAAGGAGGCTGATCATCAACCACCTCTTCCTTGGCGGTGGCCTTGTCGGCTTCCCCGGCGGGCCCACCGCTGGCGCCCTCGGCAGAAGCCTTGCCGGTCGCCTTGGCGGCCCCCGTAGCGGTGTCCTCGGCAGCATCCTTGGCGGCCTCATCAGCGGCGGCCTCGTCAGCATCTCTGGCGGCCTCCTCGGCAGCAATCCTGTCGGCCTCCGCCGTGACCTCCTCAGCAATATTCCCAACAATAGTATACACGTCCTCCATACCTATTGAAGGAGGTCCTGGGTAGTAATGGGAGCGTTGAAGCCAAGAAAAAGAATAAGGGAAAACAGAGACAGAGGACAGGCGACTCACCAGTGCCAGGCTGTGAAGCAGAAATCCCCTCCCTGCCAGCATTTGGCGCCGTGGTAGAGTCACCAGCGCCAAGTTCCCCTCTTCCTCCATGGGTGTGGGCTCCGTGCTTGATGCCCTTGCCGGGGACGCCCCTCGCGGCGGCGTAGTCGATGGGGGTGGTGTGTTGGGGGTAGCCCTCTATGGCTCCTCCTGCTGCCGCTCCCCTCCTGCAAACCCGACAAGGTCAACACCATAGCATCGAACGCCTACCACAAGTCGAATAAGAGGAGGGTGACGAACTTACGCTAGGGGCTGTGCCGGGGGCTGCTGTCCGGGCTGCTCAACACCACCAGTGGCGTCTTTGAAGCCCCAGCCTGGGGCTGACTGCTCGCCGAGGCCTTCGCCCTCTTCACCCTCTGGGCCAACGTCTCTGCATCCCTGCAAAAGCAAAAACGGATCAGGAGAGGTGAATTAATTTGGGGGAATGGAAATGGTAGTGAGAAACGGAGTACTTACTCGTCATCCATCTCCTCCTCTTCCACCACTTTCCTTTTCCTCTTCGGGCTGAGAGGCCCGAGATCAAAAGCGACCTCCGCGTCAACATCCGAGTCGACATCTGCCGGAGGAGGCGAAGACGGCGGGGTTTGTGCGCGCCCAGATGAGGAAGGGGCTGTTGTCTTCTTCTTCTCAGCGGCCTTCGTCAGCCTCTTGGCTGCCATGGCCCTCGTGTGACGCCCAGACCCCTCCAGGGTCAATTGAGGCCGCGTAGCCCTGCCGGGTCGGACCGGCTCGCCGGAGCCAGCCCGCCGCAGGACTCGCCCTCTTCCCCTGGTTGGCGTCGAGCCCGCCGCCACGTCCTCCTCCTCCGACGACTCGTCGGCCGCATCTTCGACAAGCAGAGCTCCTGTGTCGGTGCTGCTAACCTCCCCGGAGGCCGCCGCCCACCGGGTGAGCTCATCTTCCTCCGCAGTCGTTGCGGCCTTGTCCTCCACACCCTCGGCGCTGCCGGCCTCCATGGAAAGCTGTGCCTCCCTCGCCCTAGTGGCGATGTAGTCCAGCTCTACCTGGGTGGTGTCCATGACAAGCCACCGCTCGGTGTCAGCATTGACATACACCTCGATCAGGGTGTCAAAGAATTGCTGCACATCAGCATCCTTCGGCTCCTTCCAGCTCGGGATAGGGCCGTGCGCGTTACAATCTGGCATCATAGCGATAATCTCGGACCGACGTGAATTATTGCACAACAGGACCACCCTCGCTGGCAACTTGAAGAACGGCCCCTTGATGGCCTTGCCAACCTTTGCGGCAGCCCTCGCGGCCTTGCCGGTCCGTTCGACCTCGCCACCGCGCCCCACATCAAGCTGGAAAAGCCGCTGGCAGAAGTGGGCATGCGCCATCACTGTGAAGTTGTGATCGAGGCCGGGGCGGAGTCGCATAATGTCAGCCGGATTCGTAAAGAGCCAAGCTGGCCTCCCCTTGTTGTGCAACGGGGCGATCCGGCGGCGAATGAAGTCCGCCCCGATCATCTCAAGGGTGAGTACGGCCCGGGTGAGCCGGAGAATCCTAGTAGTGGCAACAGTGAGCCTCCCGTCGGCGACGTCGACATCGCTCCAATTGCTGCCACGGACCGGCGGCACTCGGCGGACCTTGCAGAATTCCGGCGGGTCTTCATCCTCAATCCAGCACCACCGGCCACGCCATTCCTACCACCTCTCCTTCACGGCACCGTCCGGGTACGCCCCCTTGGATCTTGGGATCCAGGTGACGCAACCAGAGATGGCACCTCCCGGCTAGATCCGAGGGAAGAAATAATGGCGGAAGAGCGCCGTGTTGGGCTGCACCCCGACAAAGCCTTCGCAAAGATGCGCGAAGAAAGCCATACATGCCACCGCATTCGGAGTAAAATCCAAGAGGCGAAAGCCGAAGGTGTGCATAATGTCGCAGAAGAAATCGGAGAAAGGGGGACATAACCCGCAAGAAAGATAATCGACGAAAAAGGGATACCGATTTGGGGCAGGATCGGCGCAAGCGGCAGGAATGACGCGCTTCGCCGGATGTCCCGAATTCTCTCCCCCCATCTTCATAAAGGCCTGAAGGAGGCCCGGAGCTCACGAACATCAACCGTCGAGGGGAAGAAGAAGGCAGACTTCGTCCAGTCCCCCGATAGCGCGCTCTCCAGCGGCTCCCCAGTCCCAGCGCCCTTAGCCACCCCCTTGCCCTTGACGGATTTGGGCGCCATGGCGGCCAAGAAGTTTAGAGGGCTGAGGAAGGGGGATGGCGAAGCAACAACGGCGGGCGATGGCGGAAGCTTAGGAAGGAAGGAAGAGAGGAAACGGCGGCTCTGAGATTGGAAAAGGCACGAGGAAAGAGGAGAAAGTGAGCAGCGCGCCCGCGGTTATTCCTTTTTTATGGGGGAAAACACGGGCTGCCTCCTTTCACATTAACTGTGGTGTGACGCATGCCCGCGGGAACCAACCCCACGCATGCTGCCCACGTCACATGCACCTCCCCACGCTACGCCACGCGGGGGAATCGTGGGAAGCGCAGCGCGCGAAGAATCTTACCGCGGTAAAAACCGCCCTGCCTGCCCGCGCACCGTTTTTGGGCCTAGCCCAACAACGCGTTGCGCTTATGTGTGGCCCAGGCCCGGGGGATCCTGTCGGTGTACAAAAAGAGGGGTGCCCTTTTTGTACCCATATAACTGTGCACGGGCAGTCTGAGCCGCGGATACCACCACACCAAGCAAGGCAAGGGAGGTGAGCCAGGGTAAGACCGAAGCTCAAGAGAACTAGAACGACGCCAAGGCCAAGACCACGAAGAGCAAAGGGGACGAAGCGGACTCCCCTGGCAAGGTCCTTGCCGGGAACAGTTCTAGCAGCCCCGGCAAGACCCTTGCCGCGGTGACTCATCCCGCGCCTACCGAGAAAATCACCCTTGAGTCCACTGCCCCCAAAGGGCAAGGATTCGGGAGACATCCCCGTGGCGGCATGCAGATCTTTGTGAAGACATTCAAGATCAGATACGCACTAAGGAGACGACAACCCTTGGCGGGATCCCAGCCGAGGAAAACCACAAGGCCCCCGGCAAGCACCTTGCCGGGGATGACAGCAGGCGCCTCGGCAAAACCCTTACCGGGGCCCCGGCAAGGCCCTTGCCAAGGACATCTGCAAGACCACCACCAGGCCAACGCCGACTAAACCTCCACCACCATTCGCATGTAGCTGCCGACCCAACCAGCTGGGCAGGCACCTGCTTGGCGGCATGCAGATCTTCGTGAAGACCCACCACTGCGCCACCTCAGCTGCCTGCCTACCTATGTAGCATTGCAGGCATCGCTGGCCAGGGCGCGTGTCGACACAAGAAGGAGCGGCGACAGACGAGACAGGTCTCTCCCCCGTCTGCGATAAAGCAAGGACACCTAAGCAAGACGCATTAAATGCGCCTTGTCATGTAATGCGAGGGATAACCTCGCATCACTGTACCCTTTCCACCTCCGGTGTGCCACTGTGGCAACCCCTTTTTCTATAAAAGGAGGCCCGAGGCGACCAGAGGGAGGATTCGGCTTTTTGGAGCTCCTCATGCCCCATAGCTAGCTCAAGAACACAGATATACAATCCACCAAAGCAGGAGTAGGGTTTTATGCATCCTCACGGCCCGAACCTGGATAAACGAACCGTGTGCTATCTGTTTGATCCGCTCTTCTCACGACCCCGCGCCCCGCTAACCACAGTAGGGATTCTTGTGATCCCATAGGTGTCGTTCCCACCGACACCGTCAATGTCTTCGGAGGCGTAGTCCAGCATGTCGGTTAGATCTTCAACGGTGGCTATGAAGTGGGTGGTGGGTGGGACGTAAAATTCCCCGCTCTCAGCCCCTAGTCCAGGCTGGGAGTAATTCAAAAGCGATTCCTTTGTTATGGCAAGGGATCGCATTAACTCCAGAGCCTCATTTAGGAGCGAGGTATGGACACAGAGGCGATAATCCACTGGGCCGACCGGGGTGAGGGCCTCCTGGCTGCGCTCGCTTGTCGCGGACCTCGAGCATTCAGATTTATAGCTCGAAGGAGATTCCAGTGCTTTAGTGACAAGGGGAGTTCAGTTCGTCTCTGGGTTAGCTCATGACGCTGTCCCCTCCGGATCTCTGGTAGTGAGTTCCATAATTGCAGGGAGTCCGGTGGGCTCTGAATTCCCGTCTTCGGATCCGGTGGTCCACTCTAAATCTAAGGCCAGAGCGGTGATCAAGGTCGCGAATCCTTAGAAGATCAAGTCTCCTCGGATATCGGCGACATAGTTTAGGTTCCCGAAACTGCTCTGATGACCAGGGGCGTAGCTGTCGATCTCCTCAAGGTGGCCAATCAAGTTGGCACGCAATGCGAAGCCACCGAATATGGAGATTTGGTCGGGGAGGAAAGTGTCCTCCAAAATAGCATCATTGCAGATGATCAAACGGGCCATCGAACCTTCCGTCGACAACACAGAGGAACTCTCAATGAAAGCACCAATGTCGGTGTCAAAACCAGCCGATCTCGGGTAGGGGGTACCGAACTGTGTGTCTGAGGATCAAAGATAACAGGAGGCGGGGGACACGATGTTTACCCAGGTTCGGGCCCTCTTAATGGAGGTAATACCCTACTTCCTGCTTGATTGACTTTGATGAGTATAGGGGTTACAAGAGTTGATCTACCTCGAGAACGTAATGACTAAACCCTAGATGTCTAGCCTGTATGATTGTGATTGTCTCTATGGACTAAACCATCCGGTTTATATAGACACCAGAGGGGCCTAGGGTTATATAGAGTCAGTTTACAGAGAAAGGAATCTTCATATCCGAACGCCAAGCTTGCCATCCATGCAAGAACCCCATCCAAACACGGGAGAAGCCTTCTATCTTCTATATCCACGGCCCACCAGTCCGGCCCATGTCACACAGCCCGGACGCCAGGGGACTCCCTCAAGTCCATCACGGATAGCTAAGTTTCCTAGTACCTTACTGCTTGTCATATAGTAGGTGAAACTAACCGTATTTCACGTTACTATGTGTGCTCAGTGGACAATATATATAACATGAGTAAAAAAGCAATGCAACAAGTGTACAACCTCTTTGGCAAAGCCATGTTGATCTCAGCGTGATTGGGTTGGTCGGTGACGATGCTCCGGCTGATTTGGCTATCGGGGGAGGGGAAGAAGATCTGAGGCGTCGAGAGATGGAGCCCATGGTACTACTCTGCTGTGATGGAGGGTTTCGTCGTTGGAGCAGCTCTGGTGAGTTGTACGATGGCGAGGCTGAAGCAGGACAAGAGAGACAATGTTAACCTGAGTGGACTTCTAATAGCATCTCCAATAGATGACGTAAAATACATAACCACAAAGTGCTAGATGTAAAATACATCAGTCGCTCATCTTTGAACTGTCGAAACTGAATTTTGCTATCGAAACCGAATTTTACTGTTGAAATTGAACGCACTAGTAGCAGAAAAGCAGTAGCAGCAGCGCGTGCGAGGGCCGGGGAAGCTGGTCGTGTCGCAGCATCTCGGGTAGCAGCTGCAGGGGCTCGAGGGAGAGCAGGATCTGCTGGTCGTGCAGCAGCAGTGCGCGCAAGAGTAGAGCAGTAGCACAAGCAAGAGAAAGAGCGAGAGCAGCACCACAAGCAAGAGCAAAAGTGAGAGCAGGAGCGCGAGCAAGAGTAAGAGCAGATCAGGCAGGGGATTGAGAGCAAGAGAAGAGCAGTAGCGCGAGCGAGAGCCAAAGCAGCAACAACTTCTACTGATGTTGACGTCGCCGCCAAGGGAGCGACACTGTGGAGGAAGTGGCCGGCGAGGCCTTCATGGATGGAGCCGCGCCATGTCGGCACGGGACCGAGCGCCAGTAGCACCCTGGGATCGAATTAAGAAGAAAATGTGGCGATTAGTGTACAACCTCTTTGGTGGCGCCGATTAGGCCTTAACTTCATCTGAGGAAAGGGTGATGATGCTGCTCTTCCAGTGGTGCAGGTGAAGATGGCTGTGTGGGAATGGAGGTGGCGCGAAAGATGAGGGAACATCGGGGCAGCTCCTTGGAGGTGGAGGACAGGGTGGCTGAACTAACGAAACGACGAGATCAACTACGGATCCTCATACGGTACGGTGGATGAGGGACGTCGAGGTGTTGTTGTGGATGACATTGTCGGGGAAGAGGCTCCGGTTGGGTGGCGGATGGAGGAGGGTGTGGGGTTTCGCGGGTTTTTGCGGCCTCGGTGTACGAATGGGTGGGCAGATGGGATGGGAGGTGTTGACACCAGATTTTGACACGGCCAAGAACTGAATTAAGATGACCTCAAATGGAGAAGGGCTCAAAGTGAGAAAGTTTCGCATCGTCAAAAGGAGAAATTTTCATATTTGGGCCATAGCCATCCGATCTCATCTCTACGGCCGAAGTTGTGTTTGAAGTACTCAGATTTTATATTCAGAACACTATTCAGCTGATTACACCCCCAAGATGTACTCCTATGAGCAATGTTTCTACACGGGTTGACTTCGTCTCGTCGAGACGATGGATTTCGATATAAAAAACGTCTAAATCAGAGTTCGTATGCAAAAGTTAGAGCCAAAACGGTGTGCTGCATAAGTTTGCCCCGGAAGTTCCGGGCAAAACTTCCGGGGAGGTTCCGGGCTAAACCGAAAGTTTGCACGCGGTGCGCCCCGAAGACTGGAATTTTAACATTGTTTGCAGATTTGCGGGGCCGATTTCAACATCAATATGACCTCGAATGAAAAAGTGATCAACTGAAGAGTTTTTCTCCATTGCAAGATCTACAACTTTCCTTTTGGGACCATCGCCATCTGAAATAGTATGCGGCCTTCAGATTCAGTGCAAGAGGGCTACTTGATATAATTTCAGCCCGGAAGTTCCGGGCCAGACCAGAAGTTCTGGCCCTCGTAGTCCGAGTTAGGGTAACTTTTGATGATTTGGACATGATTTGAGTCCTTTTCTTGTACGGGAAGTCCAGCCGCCTCATATATATGTAAGGGGTGACGACCGATTGAACAACACACAATCGAACAAATCTATATACATCTTTTACCTTTACTTTACCTTCTCCCTTTGTTCTTCTTCTTCTCGTTCTTAGTTCGTTCTTCTTCATTGCAGGGCGGCGAACCTCGAGGCCCTAGGGGCGGTAAGGCCGACCTAGGGCAACCCATAGCCGCCACGCGTCCAGACGGGGTCCCTCCCGGGTGCATGGGGGCTCGGGTCTACAAAAGCGCCCACCGGATTGTCTTGCGTACTGCACTTCCGGCGAATCTCCTTCGATGTGAGCTGCGGTGCATCATCCCAGGCGTCGAGGGTACACGGTAACGTGTTCGTGTGCGAACACACTTTTTGGCGACTCCGCTGGGGATGAAGCTTTGAACGGTCTCCATCCCGTTCTTGCTACGAAGAGATCGTCATCAAGTTGCTGCAATCTACAAAGGTAATATGAATACCCAATTCCCCTTTGTAGATGCAAATAATCCATATGTTGTTGCTGGATCACCTAATGAGCATAATGTATCGGCTAGCCCTAGTTTTATCAATCATGCATCTAATTATGCACAAGGGCCGATGCAAAGCAATCTTTATGCTTCAAATTCTTATGATTTTAGCAACGTACAACATATGTATCCAAACTCTCATGCATCGGCAACCCCACAAATCCATATGCCGATGAACAACATGATGGGTTTGGTTAATCAATTTGAAACACCTCATATTAAAATTTCCAATAGCATACAAGAAAGTGTTTCACCTTTTTATTCATCGGCAACTAATTTTCAATATGTGAATCCAACCTTGCCGATGGATGGGAGAATTGGCCATGCTACTGCTAGCTATTCGGCCAGTTACTCTCAACCGTCATATGCTACACCTCATGTTAGTAATTTTTCGGCACCATACACAACTGTAGATGCTCAAAATTCGGCTTCACACCTTTCAGGTCATAGCCGAATAAATGTAAATTTTACAGGAGCAGTTGTGCCAAATATTGTAGAAGATGAGGTAGTGGTGGCTACATTGAAGAGTTTATCCCAGAATAAGAGGATTAGTGCTATTTGCCTTGAACAACATGAAAAAGGTCTATTTCCTGATTGTGCCGCAATAAAAGCTAGAGTTTTGCAAGAAGATGAATCTTTGCCAATTGATAAAACTGGCGAGCAAAAATATGGTTTTACAACAATGCATATGCCTTCACCTAGTACTACATCATATTATACACCCCCTACACTACTGCAAAATTTCGGCAACACCCGTGTGTCATTGCCGAAAGAATCTAAAAACATCGGGGGGCAATCGTATCCGGAGTGGGCTGAAATTGAGAAAAAGCTTAAAGCCAACTTTGCCGCTCACCGCCAGAAACAAATAGAAAAAGAATTGGCTTAGATAAAAGAAGCATTGCCAATGGGTAGTATCAATGAAAAGAAGGATGATTCAGAACTTGAAAGTGCTTCGGTTGAAAAAGCCGAATCAAGTAGTATATATTCCGAATCCATCAAATCCAAAGAGGCAAGTATTATTGAGAAAGGGCATGGCAAGCATAGCAAAACAACCTTGCTTGATTTTTTTAAGTTAATGGAACCTACTTCCTGCCTTATGAGTTTCGTGCCATAGAAATTGACAAGCTTCAAGGACAAGAACAAGTAGCCGAACAAGGTTCGATTGACAAAGATCTTCAAATTTATGATGCACGAAATCAAGAAGAAAATTGTGACATGGTGTTGGGAAGTCATCCAGAAGCAAAGCACAATATTATTCATCATATGCAATCATCATGCTCTCCCAACATATTTGAAGAGGTATGTCTAGCAAGTAATTTACCTATTTTCAGATTTGGTCACAACTTTATTGTTGATGCATCTATTAGAAAATTTATATAAGTAATTTTCAAAGACCAATGAAGAAGGGCAATTTACTTGTTAGCAATAAAATTGTTACTAAGCATATGGGCCAATATATTGTACCATTCAAAGAGACCGATAGTGACTTATTACTGCAGCCAAAGTTTTTCCCATTGCTTTATTTAAAGTTAATATCTAATTGGGTAGATTTTCTTGCTTCATGCTTGGCTTATGCATGGTCTCAAATGAGACGTGTATGTTCTAACTACTTTGATTTCAGAAATTTAAAGCCAAGGTTAATATCTTTTGGGAAAACCGATGCTAGTATAGTTTCTTATTTAATGACATCGGAAAAAGTATGCGAAAGAGAATTCATAGCCGAATGGGAAGATGCCAAATCTGAACCCTTCGTTTGCTTAACTCCAAAGCCGTTCTCACAACAAGATCGGCTAGAAAACAAAAAGTATACCTTCAATTCAAACATGTGTGATCAAATCTTTGCTTTGTTGTTGAAAAATAATTACATTAGAATTCTTGATCACCATGTCAAGCCATCTATCCAAGGACGAATGTATTGTAAGTTGCATGATTCGTCCAAGCATAATTTTGAGGACTGCCACATGCTTCGTCAAATAGTTAAATCGGCCATTGAAAAAGGACGATTAAAATTTGTTGAAACACCAAAGGATGACCAGTCTATTCCGATTGGTATTGATGGCAAAAAGTTTTTGCATCGGCTACTTCAAGCCGATCCATCTAAAGAGAAGGTAAAAACTGCAAGTGATGGGATCAAACTTTCAAGTAAAGAAGTAGTTGAAGATCACAATGAACATGAACTTGAGGGTGAGAATTCCATCGAAGCTACAATGAAGACGCTAAGGACTGGGGGGCAACAAGGAAATCCAATGATCGATGAAAGCAAACCAAAAGAAAACAAAGGCCGAAATAAGCGCAAGTGTAAGAGATCAAAAATCACCTTCGCTGAGCTATTGGATAAATATCAAAAGAAGAGTGGAGAGAAGAATGCTTATCGGCCAAATCATGCAAAGAAACCAAGATCACCCCTAAGGCGCAAATATGAGGATCGGTATTGGCAAAGTAAGCATTTTAATGCAACATATTCATATCCTTTTTTGAGCCGCCAATGCCAATGCCGTGGATGCATCCCTATGCTCATGTAGATCCATATTCATCATGGGACAGGTATGATACAAGGGCACACTCTCCATCTTATTTTAGACCATCT
This sequence comes from Triticum urartu, assembly GCF_056163025.1. NCBI lineage: Eukaryota > Viridiplantae > Streptophyta > Magnoliopsida > Poales > Poaceae > Triticum > Triticum urartu. Next base: position 364,670,441 of record NC_141876.1, on the reverse strand, counting down.
AACCAATATTATGCATCTGCGAGAAGATCAACATTTGAACAATCATATGTTAAAGGCTGTTTCAATCATAAGGAATCGGTCCGGAGCTCAAAGAAGAAGAAAGAGGTGGTCAAACAAGTGTACCGTGTTAAAAGAGATGGTCGTAAGAGTGCAACTTCATATTTGATCTCAAATGAAAAAGAGCCAATTAATGTGTTGACATTGGCTACTAAAGGAATGAGACGAAGCAACCAATTATCAAGAGTCAAAGTGCCAAATCTGAAGAAAAGAAGTTGATAGTGAACAAGGTAAAACAAGAATTGCCATTGCTTCAAACAAAATCACAGCCGGGGTGCCCACTCGGCTTATCGTGTTGGTGAAAGAAGGAATTACAAAAACTTAGTGCACAAGAGCTGAAAAAGAAGAACATGGCATGGGTTCCCAAGAGGAGCAGTCAAAATAAAAATGATGTGCATCCTTCTATTGCAACAGGTGTTATAAAAGTGAAGAAAGAGAAGGATGGAAACCAAAAACAATTAAGCCGAAGGTTTGCATCACCCCATCAAAATCTTCGCTTAGCACATCATCCATGTTTTTCAACCATACCATTGATGCCTTTGCCATGGAATTCATCATCAGGTATGATAAATTACCCTCCCTGGATTTATTTTGATCCATGGAAGCGACATAATTTTCTGCATCATGAGAGGGTATTACCAAATCTCTATACAATTTATTAGCTACATTTTTCTTGCTAATCCAAAGGGCCGAAATAGTTGATTGCTATTTCATTTGTTTATTTCGGCTATACATGATTTGGTGAATGAATTCGACATGAACCTCATGGTAATGGCCGATACTTATCTATCGCCCTAAGAATATATGTAAGAATGGTCGGTGTGGTACTCTAACACCATCCTTAGTTTAAGTAGAGATTGAGATAACTGCTTGCAAAGGAATTTGTCCAATTGATGCCATTAAGGATATTATGCATAGACCAATTCACCAAAATTGCAAAGTGAACTTATGTTTTGATTGGGTGTGCTTTGGCTTGTTAGTTTTCAGAACTTACATAAGGCCAAATCATATTTGATTTTATTATTTTGCATCATATTGACATCATGCATAATATTTTCTTTAGCTTGATCTCTCTAGTACCATGGAGATTATATATTGATGGTTAAATTTCTAACAATGGCCAAGGTGTTGGTGTTGTTTATTTATCTCCATATGAAGCTATTTTGTGAAGCCTCATGCCGCTTAAAATATTTTTGCACAATGATCAAAGCCGAATATGCATTGTTATTCAGATTGGAGCTTTGCCTTGCTATAGGTGCTATACATATTGAGGCTTCCAGTGATTCGTTATTAGTAGTGCAACAAATATCCAAGGGTTATCAATGTTTTGATGAATCACTTATAGTTTATCTTTTGGTATGTCTAGATGCAAGATTTACCTTGGGTTGCTTTAAAATTGTTCATATATCTAGACATGACAATTCGAAAGAGTTGGCACAGCAAGCATCCGGCTACTATGTTAACCATGGTGTATTACATTTCTATCAATAGCCGATGCTAGGTCTTGTCAATATAGGTAAGGCCGAATCGAAGCCCACCGCTTTGGCCACTAATGAAACTTTTATGCAGGAGAAGTAAGGATTGGAGGAAGTTCATTCTTGATTATCTGCAAAATCCTAGCGAAAGGGAGAACAATATGGTTCGGAGGATGCTTTTGGTCTATGGAACCTTATCACCGGATTGTTATAGAAGCTGAGAAGTTTTCACCCAAGTTTGCCTCAAGAGGTTCAAACAAGCAATGGCCGATATATACTTATCATCCTAAGAAAATGCAAAATGGCCGACGGAGTGTTGACATCGTCCTTAGAAAAATCATTGTGCAAGTTATTTTTCGGCACACAAGTTTGCCGAAAAACAGGGGGGCATGTGTTAACACCAGATTTTGACACGACCCAGAACTTAATTAAGATGGCCTCAAATGAAGAAGGGCTCAAAGTGAGAAAGTTCCGTATCGTCAAAAGGAGAAACTTTCATATTTGGGCCATAGCCATCCGGTCTCATCTCCATGGCCGAAGTTGTGTTTGATGTACTCAGATTTTATATTCAGAACACTATTCAGCTGATTACACCCCCAAGATGGACTCATATGAGAAATGTTTCTACACGGATTGTCTTCATCTCGTCGAGACGATCGATTTCGATATAAAAACGTCTAAATCGGAGTTCGTATGCAAAAGTTAGAGCCAAAATGGTGTGCTGCATAAGTTTGCCCCGGAAGTTCCAGGCAAAACTTCCGGGGAGGTTCCGGGCTAAACCAAAGTTTGCATGCGGTGCGCCCCGAAGACTGGAATTTTAACATTGTTTGCAGATTTGCAGGGCTGATTTCGACATCAAGATGACCTTGGATGAAAAAGTGATCAACTGAAGAGTTTTTCTCCATTGCAAGATCTACAACTTTGCTTTTGGGACCATCATCATCTGAAGTAGTATGCGGCCTTCAGATTCAGTGCAAGAGGGCTACTTGATATAATTTCAGCCCGGAAGTTCCAGCCCTCGTAGTCCGAGTTAGGGTAACTTTGGATGATTTGGACGTGATTTGAGTCCTTTTCTTGTACGGGAAGTCTAGCCGCCTCATATATATGTAAGGGGTGACGGCCGATTGAACAACACACAATCGAACAAATCTATATACATCTTTTACCTTTACTTTACCTTCTCCCTTTGTTCTTCTTTTTCTCGTTCTTCGTTCATTCTTCTTCATTGCAGGGCGGCGAACATCGAGGCCCTAGGGGCGTTCAGGCTGACCTAGGGCAACCCATAGCCGCCGCGCGTTCAGACGGGGTCCCTCCCGGGCGCGTGGGGTTTCGGGTCTACAAAAGCGCCCGCCGGATTGTCTTGTGTACCGCGCTTCCGGTGGGTCTCCTTCGACGTGAGCTGCGGTGCATCACCCCTGGCGTCGAGGGTACACGGTGACGTGTTCGTGTGCGAACAGCAGGGAGGAACCTTGTCTTAGGGACGTGCTTGTTGGAAATGTGGGGTAAGTTACGAAAGTACCCCCATCGATTAGAGATAGGCGGTTCTTTCGGTTCAGGGGGATCATGGGCATTTTGCGTGTCGGGATTTCATAGCAGTGGGAGTTTTCGCGCGTGTTGTAATTTTGGGATAGCAAGGCGCGGGTTGAGATGGAGGGAGTTTTTGGAGCACAACGAGGCAAAGATATAACTTAAATATTTCGGGGTAACAAGGCACGGGTTGAAATATGCGGACAAGCCTAACGTGTACTGTAGCAAATCAATTCGCACTTCCATCGACGAAAAAACAAAAAGAAATCAATTTGAACCACACAAAAGAGTCTAGTCCCGTGTATTGTACCAAATCAATTTGCACTACAAAATCCATTCAAAACATTGAATTCATGTTATGTTCAATTAAAATATTTCGCTACGTGTATAATGCATGTAACCTGCTACTCAAATGAACGTTTTAGTGCATTCCAAACGTATATACTACCGCTTCAATATGAACTAAATTTGAATTCGTTTCTCTATTTGAATAAGATCTACAATCATGATTGTTGTGAAGTTAAACCATTTGAATTTGTATCTCTATTTTAATAAGATCTATAATCGTCATTATTGTCAAGTTAAACCATCGTTTGTGTATTATCTTCGCAGCACACCACATGATTACTGTCGAGTTAGATATGAACTATGTGTACTATATGAACTCGAACTCGTTTTTTGAATCCATTTTATGTTGATTTCAAATCATAGTACATTTCAAGCTCTAGCTAGATCTTCATAATCTAAACCATGTCTCATATGTATAATGCGTTTATCACATAATGTATGGTGCCCCGCCCCCTACGCCTACAAGTATTTAGATGTGAGTTGTAAACGCCACACATTACCACAAATTCAAATAAAATGTGAGATTTTTCGATATATATATATATATAGTATGGTTTAGATTGTTCTATATTTAGTTATGAGTTGCAAACGCCACACATTATCACAAATTCAAATAAAATGTGAGATTGTTTGATGTGTAGTATGGTTTAGATTGTTCGATATTTAGATGTGAGTTGTAAACACCATGCATTATCACATTATAGTATAACATGTCCAAAACCACACCATGCGTATCACCGCTATATTCATGCATGCATATGTTTATAACACTATGATCTCATATTCAAATATATGAATCCACTTTCATATCGAATTATGATCTTTGTTAGTCTCTTACACCCACGCAATCCTCTAACGTTTGTAGCTAGCACTAACTTTCTCTCATGCATGCACACGCCCTCCTCGCCCTCCTCCTCCCTCAGCATTCTATCCATCGCGCACATTCATTTTTTTCTTTAGTTCATTCTCCCACGGTCTCCACAACTCCTTTCCGACACACACTGATCGATAAACCTCTCTAGCGATGTCTGCCTAACACACACAAACGCACCTTCCATCTCCTCCTTTCTGTGTCCATGCCTCATGTCTCTCATACGGTCCCACACACGTGTAAACTCTCGCCCCTCTTTTCATCGATCTCACAATCACACACTCCTCCCCCTATCTAGCTAGTAGGCCTCTCGCACCACCTCCTAGCTCCATTCTCTCTGTCTATTCGTCTTGCTGGGCCTTATTTGCCTCTAACAAATGGATGTACACTGGCTGATCTCCCGCTATGCATATAGCTAGCTAGGTCGTTATAACTCGTTTTTCCCACGCGTCGATTGATCTACCTCATTAGTTATGTCTCTCCCTTCCTTCGACAAACAACAATTGATCTACCGATCTAGTAAGGTCTGCTTACCAAACACAAGGCCCCCCTTCATCATCCATGCATGCGTCCCGACACATCTATCATGCACACGCACGGACAGAAACACATCCCCACTCTTATTGATAATATTGCAGTTCTACCCTTAGTTTGTCTAGTAGGCCTCTCCCACCATCGTCGAGAAGCAACTCCATCACCCATCCAACATTTTACCCCTCTCCCTCCCTCTCTCTCTCCTCTCTCTCTCTCTCTGTCCCAACCTATTTCCTGTCCTTCACTAATGTATGGATGTCGACCGATCTCCCTCAAGACATAGCTGGGCCTCTCCTTCTCAACACATATACGAGTCGATCTACTTATCTAGTTAGGTCTCTGCATCCCCCCTCCCCCCCCCCCCACACACCAATACATCGAGCGCTCTAGTCATGTCTCCCTGCCACACACAAACTTTCCCTGTGCCCTCTGACGTTCCGGTAGGTCAGTCGCCCTATATCTTTAACTTGCACACACACAATTTCGATGGCTCTCTTCATCAATCTCGCACCCACCCACTTGATCCTCTCTTCGTCTCTACCGATATCTATGACCCCTCCCTCTCTTCTCGTGGATCACCCCCTCTATATATGATGTAGATAGGCCTCTATTTCACACAAATTGCATGTGTCAAATTTTTGTTTGAGATATTCACTTAATCACCCCCCCAACAAAAAACACTCACGAACGCACATGCCATCTATCTAGGTTTGTATCTCTCTCACACACACCCACATAGGAGGGGGACGTGCACGAAGAGAAGAGGTGCACACACGACACACGTACTCTCGTCTCTTTCCCAACCACACCCGCGCGGGTACACGGTGGAGCTCATTTTTGTATGAAAAGGTAGCCCACGTGGTAATTTGACACGTGTACTGGTTGTCCACTTGATGGAGGATCGTGTACCACGAGTGAAAAAACAAATTGCGACTTGATGCGTTATGTTAAAAAAGAGGCAAACCATGTGGGGCCTACCTTAGAGGCAATGCTCTATACACTGGAGATGCTTTGTACGTATTACTTTTGATGTGTCCCGTCAACTCACAGAATGAGGAGAAGCTTGCTTAGTACGCCGTCTCCCCCGCCCATGGGCGTGGTGGCTCGCAAGACAAGGTGAATCTTGCTTACTACGCCTTACGCCCACTCCCTCGCCCACGCGCGCGGTGGCTCGCAGGACGAGATGAAATTTTTACTACTCCCTCCATTTGCTCCTCGTCCCTACCTTGGTTAGAGAGATTATCATATTGTTTGAAATATATGTCTTTTAGTAGATTTCAATATGAACTACTAGTACATAATCCAAACACTGATGTATATAGACATATTTTAGAGTGTAGATTCACTTATTTTGCTCCGTATGTAGTCCATATTGAAACGAACGTAATAGTATGCACTCTCCCTTGCCCCTTGCTCGACCCTCGTCCACGTGGTGGATGTGCAGCAATTCATTCGGTCTCACATAGCCAGAACGATGTATACTGTAGTACCATTATTGCTCGACTTCCCGAAGAGGCAAAGAGCCAAGCGCAAGGTTATTATTTTGGAGATGCCAAGCGCAAGGTTTATAGGAGAACAAGTAGTAGTAGTACTAGTAGTACGTACCAGTGGTACATACTATATGAGGAAGAAGGCAACAAGATGTATGTTTTGCGTGACAGACTCTTCTTACGGGACATGCTAGACCTAGTGGACCTCATTGTTGCAATGGGAGTACTCCCTATCATAGATGGCACGGTTCAGAGTGGTGGGCAGCGGGCATAATTAGGAGATGCTTAGTCTTAAACCCCATGAAGAAGTCCCATTGAAAGGAATAGAAATCCTTTACATGTGCTCCTATGTAAAATGAGTAAATGAGACAAAACGAGAAAGAGACAAAGTAAAAAAAATCACCAGCCTTAGATCTAGCCCTATTGTATAAGTGAATGGTATTTCTACGTCGTGATTGACATGGCTATATTATTAACCATGCTATGGAGGTAGGAGAGGATTTTTATTTATTTGCGGAGTTAGAAGCGGATGGATATTCAACGAGGAGTGAAATGATGGCTGCTTCCTTGGTCAAACATAGAGAAAGGTGGGCCTCGTGATTTGATGGCTTATTAGTCATTATTACTGCCTATACTCTTTGCCCATATATAATCAACGCATGGTACAGTAGTGGGCTATACTTTTCATAACCATGCTCGAAGAGAAGAGGTGCACGCACCCACGCACGTAGTACTAGTAGCACTCTACGTCTTCTGCGTCTTCCCCAACCACACACGTGACACGGTGGAGCTCGTTTCTATAAGATGATGTAGCCCACATGATAATTTGAGGCGTCTAGTAGTAGTTACTCACTTATAAATAATGGAGGGTCGTGAACCATGCATGAACAGTCCCGCGTCATTTATAAATAAAGTTTTTTTCTTTGGTGGCACGTACGCAATATAAATAGGTTCATATGGAGAGAAAAGGAATCCTCTCCACTATATACATAGCCAGGACGAGCCTACACGGTTGCTTGTTGGGGTTGCTCTCTTCACACTCTCTCGCACAAAACGACTATGGCCTCATCTCTAACATCTGGGCGGATCATGTCTGCCGGGGGAAAGGGTGGATGCTTTGTGTAGATGCGGTCGCCGTCGCCGACGGTGAAAACCCACTATCGGCACGTCCCGATCAGGGGTCCCCGCCGTTCTCTCTCTCAAAGCCGGTGAGGTTGCCTTTGTCCCTTGCTCACTGCCGCGATGTGGGCAGTTGCCGCCTCCCGCCGCCCTCCCGTACGAGCTACGTCCCGACATCCCTCAGGTACAACTTCCTTATAGCCGACTTGCACCACTGCCCCAGCTACGCACATCGCTCCATGTGGATATTTCTCTACTTCTTTGACCCACACATACCTCTATTGGCTTCTACTGTATTTGTGATGAGTTTATATGTCATCAATTAGTCCCAGTAATCTTATTCCAATCGCGCTTCTTCAGTTTCTTTGCCACATGGAAGCTCATCTCGATTTTAGTGAAACTGCACAAAATGATCTGATGGTCAAAGGGTTCCAAACTTCATTTCTTCGGAAGCTTCAACGTCGCCAGCAAATTAAAGCCTGGTTAGGGTTTAGGGTTCAAGGGCTAGGGACTGCATGGTTCGTGTTTTTTAGCTGTCTCTATTCCAAAATAAGTGTCAACTTTAGTAGTAGTACAACTTTGTACTAAAGTTTGCATAAAGGTGAGACACTTATTTTGGAACGGAGGGAGTACATATTGCCTATGATCTGTCAATTATTGAGATGCAATAGCATGCATGTTAGTCTCCTTTGTATTTGATGAAAAGATGCAACGGGACAACCTTGGACGCAATATACATGAAACAGAAGCTGGAAGCTTTATAGCATGGTACAAATTTATCTCGCTGAGAAATTACAGTATGTACTATACTAATATATAAAGAGTTAGGTGTCTCACGGTGTCCAAAAAATATGGTGATAGTGTGAGGTGGGCCATGTAATCACTGAGCCTGCGTGTTTTCACTGCTTTCGCACTCCTCTTCTGTAAGAATGGAGAAAATTGTAATCTAGTACCTCCTTTCGCCGCAGCGTGGGACATCCAGCAGTCGTACCACCTAAGTAATAATGACCAATGAGCCATCAAATCAAATAGACCCAGCAGTAAGTTGGACGGACAAAGCAACCATCACTCTTGAATCCGCTTCTCCCTTCAACGCGAGCGCTTGTGAGAGATCACGCCCACTCTGCCCGGGCATGAATGCGGCACCGATTGTTGGAGCGGCACTGACCATTTAGGGCGGGAAGCGCGCGCGGGTCATGGAGGGGGTTTGGGTGGGCCAGGCTAGTCAGGAGTGGGCGTGGCAGCTGTCTCGACCGGACGCCCGGAAACGAGAGGATGCACCAACTCTCGCGGTACACTACACACCATCTCTCTGTAGGAGTAGGTCGATGTGTCGCTCTCTCTAACACACACACTGTTAAACACACACACACGCACACCCACGTTCATTGAATAGGAATGTCGTGCGAGTGCGAAGCCACATGAAGTGAAATACAAATGGAGTACATACAAGAAGATAAGAGGTGACAAATATTCCATCAAACCTGGACTGAGGAGTAGTACTCCCTCCGTCTAGGTGTTAAGTCATCTTATGAAAATCAGATATTCCCAAAATGTTTAGGCGTCGTCCATTAACTTCGCATCTCAATCCCCTCCTAGCCTCGTTGCTAGCGAGCGTTGTTACTTACTCTACCTTGTTATCTCCCCCGGAAACCCAATGCATGGAGTGCAACTACGCGTTGATCAGTCAAGAAATCAAAGTCGGCTTGGATGCGAGTTAATACATGGCCCTGCATGGTAGCGAAAACAACATATCTTAATTGTTGTGACTAATTGTTGTGTTTAGAGATAGAAATCAGGGCTTTGATTAGAGGAAGGAACGGTCAAGTTTCTCCTTCTCCTCCAATCTGCTTGCACCTTGGTCCCGCTGCACCATCTAACGTGACTTACACCTAGACGGAGGGAGTAGTACGAGATCCGGTGGCACACTGACTTAGGTCGAATACAAGTGCCCAAAATTATTGGAGGAGAGCAAAGTGTACAAACTAAATAATTAAAATTGAATTTCTCGTTTATTTTTCCGAAATAGAGGCAAAAGATTTGCCTCATCCACTAAATAAGAGGAGAATAGAGTTTCACAATTTGCATGTGACCCTACAAATAAACGCCATGGCAATTACTCTCAATACGCCCTAGTTTCTTAGCACCCGCTGTAACCCTTAGTACATACAGTGGCACACTGACTTAGGTCGAATACAAGTGCCCAAAATATTTAAAATTGGAGGATGGTGTAGCCCACCTTTCCGATATTTTGACCGTGTGTGGTTCAGTTGTTGTTCACTTCGGAGGGGCGTGTACCACATGTGAACGTTAGTAAGCGCGACCAGGATGCGTGCAATGTTAATTGCGAGTTGACTCATTTGAGCGTTAAATTTTCTTCACATATTAGCATTGCCCCTAGTATTTTTCTTCACTACGTTAAATAAAGAGTTTCAGTTCGTTCACAATTTAAAATGATTTTTATGGAGAGAGAAATATAACCACTCCATCTATATATGCTGCAGCCTCGGCGCTTGTTTTCTAGGGCTTGCACTCTTCACACTCTCTCTCTCTCCACTATATATATATATACACGCTGGAGCCTCAATGCTTGTAGTTGCTCTCTTCACACACTGTCACCCTCTCCAGATCTAAACAAGACTTCGTTGGCCTCTCTCTCTCTCTTTCTCTCTCTCTCTCTCTCTCTCTCTCTCCCTCACTGTTGGTCAAAGAGCCGACAGGATCCGTCCGCCGGGAAGGGAAGGAGGCTTAACGCTCTCACCGTCAGTGAGGGAGGGAATCCAATATCGGCGCAGCTGTTCTCTTTCACCCAGCGGTGGCACAGGAGGGCCTCTGACCCCTTCTTCCTTGCTGCCGTACATAGTGTGGGCAGATCGGACTTCGGCCGCCCACTGAGCCACACCCCGAGAACTTTAAGTTATAATTTACTTACCCCACATGCATTGCTCTAGCTGCATGTGGGCTTTTTCCGCTTCTGCACTTGGATCTAGGTGTTGGATCAAATAGGAAAGTAGTGGGGAAAGTTGTATAGCATGAATCTAGGACGTGGTTCAAAGAGGAAAGGAAGGGGGAAAGTAGTGGGGAAAGTTGTATAGCATGAATCTAGGACGTGGTTCAAAGAGGAAAGGAAGGGGAAAGTAGCACATAATGGCTATCCAACACCTATGTTGATTGAAATGGGAAAACAATGACAAACGTAGTACGCACATCTGCAACGAACTGATCTTTTTGTTTTGGGGGACAAGGCTGTAGAGTTTGAGCAGGACTAGATTTGCCGCCCTCACATAGGGAAAGGTGTCTAAAGATAACAAAACTGGGACCAACACAAATATGTTCCTCGGTTGATTGTTCTTTGTTGGAACAGACTGTGCATCACCCCTTTATACATCAGTAGATGCACATGGTGCTGGTGCGCCCACTATCCCATGCAACTCTTTAGCTATTGTTAATCTAAGGCCCTGTTTGGTTAAAAAGTCCTAGGACTTTTTTAGTCCCAAGTAAAAAGTCCCTAGTCCCTACCTTCTTGGTTCCAGAGACTAAACATGGACTAGAGGTTATTAAATGGCATGCTAAAAGACCATGTTACCCTAGTAATGAACTAATAGAGATAAGGTGTGATGTGGGGCAGGGGCAACTATTGGAAAAAGTCCCAAAAAGACTCTCCCTCAGGGTCTTCTTTCTTTAGTCCCAAATACCCACTTTTAGTCCCTAAAAGTCCCTCATGTTTGGTTTAGATGGGACTAAAAGAGACTAAACATTAAAAGGGACTTTGTTTAGTCCCTACACCAAAAAGTTCGTGTAAACAAACACCCTCTAATAATGCCGCTGGAAAATTGAAGCAATGCCATAGTTAAAAGCAAATTACATGTTCAACGATTTTATTGTTAATATAATCTTTGTGTTAATATGAATCAATGCCACCGTTTGAGAAATGCCACTGTCTTGCTTTCTTTCCCATTTAGATAAGTTGGATGCTTCTTTTTGTTGGCTTCTGTGTCATCCAACATTATTGACCACTAGTTGTTTCCTTTGCACCTCTGTGTAAACATGGTTATCTACTTCACCTCATTGCTATTGTGACCTTTTGTTGCACTGCACAAAACACTTTTGTTTTAAGAGTGTTTTGTGCAGTTCAACCAAAATGTCACACCGACAATGTTGCTTGATAGCTTGATCTTAGTGGAACTGCACAAGAGGAGATCTAACTTCCTATCAATGTTGGAAAATTTGTTTCAGATCTTCCTCTTGTGAGTTGTTTGAATTCCGCATCATGAGAGGTCAGTACTAGCCTTCTTTCACATGATTGTGCAGTGTGCTTTCATATGTTGTGCTACTTATACGGTAATATTGCTTGGTTTTAGTGAACTGCACAAATGGAGACAAGACTTCCAATCTATATATGCACCGTAATATCCCATTGAGGTAAGATAAGGATATTTCACAACTGTTGGCCTGTATTTTGCCACTTCCATCAGAAAATTAATGTTGTTGTTTAGTGCTATACTTGTGCTCCCTAATTGACATGCCAAATCTTACATTGAAGGCAAAGCTTTTCTGTTATTGAACCAAGTGATGAAGGGGAAGAACAAGCGGAAGAAAAACAAAAATCAACTCCCGGTGCTCTAATGAAGCACTGGAACTGTGATGACACAAGTAATGATATAGTTTTGCATCTTAATTTATTTTTTTATGGGAAGGACAGTAGGAGAGGCTCCTACTGTGTTTTCATATATAATGGAGTTGTTTTACATAGTTACATCATATTTACAAGCAGCTCGACCACACCCATCCAAAATGTGGGTATGGTCAGAGGTGAAAGTAAAGTCACAAGCCAAGTAAGTATATCAGGAAAACTACTTATGTGTCAAAGATCAACTAAGAAGGAAGTTATGAGGGCAGAGTGAGCCCTCTTGGTTCTGTGTTGTAGTAGTCCAAAATCTTCCTTGAACCTTCCAAGCCGGGAGTTGATGGAAGGGTCCATCCTTCTAAAATGCTTGTTGTTTCTTTCCTTCCATAAGCTCCAAGCTGCCACGAGGAAAATGTCAAGGAATAGAGGACCGCTCCATGAGTCCTTGGTGGTTTGCAAAACGTGTAGACGGCAGTGAAATCTCGGCCAGACGATCCCAAGTTGACTCCAACACGCTTGATTGAAAGGGCACGTAAAGATCATATGGTCCACCGTATCTTCATCTGGGCCCCCACAAAGAAGGCAACTGTGATCATCACCGATGTCATAGTGGCGTCGTTTCAGCATGTTACGTGTGTTGAGCCTGTCATGAAATAAGAGCCAACCGAAGACCTTAATCCTCATGATGCAATGCGAACGCCAAAGACATTTGAAGATGGGGGGGGGCATGGGCATCTCTGAAGAAATACTGATAGTAGTCTGTTGATCTGTACTCTGTCTTACCCCAAATATAGTGCCAAAGGTCATTAATGGAAGTGGTCGGGCTTATGTGCGGGGAGAGCCTTTGGATATCTCGCACCTCAGATAAAGCCTATGGTGAGAGCGGGAGGTGAAAAGCCGCAGCCAGCGACGTGGTCTCCAAGAACCCCTTGATGGAAGTATCTTCATGCATGGCAAAGGAGAAGGCATGGGGGTGTGTGTTTTGGAGTACATCGTGTCCCCATAGATCTTTCCAAAACAACGCAGACGTGCCAGACACCACTTGTACCTGTGAGATGCCGCGGAAGATTGGGGTGAGCTTCAAGATGTCTCACCACCAGAAAGAGCCAACCGGTGGTACAACATGTGGTATCTTGTCAGTATAGTAGGCGTCCCACAGGAGTTGCACCCATGGTATATCCATCTTGTTGTAAAACTTATGGAGGAATTTCATTAGTAAGGCTTCATTTTGCAGCTTGATGTGTATGACCCCGAGACCTCCATGCTTCTTTGGCTTACAGACCATCTCCCATGCAGCAAGGGAGTTGCATTTCTCTCCTTGCTCAGAATTCTTGGTCCAGAGACATCTCCTCCTGATCTTGTCTAGCATCTCAATCAGTTTTGGCGGGAACTTAAGCGTGCACATGGCGTAGATGAGGAGCGAGGTGACTGTAGCATTGAGCCAAGAGTGCTTACCGCCATACGACATCATTGCAATAGTGGAGGTGAGACGTCATTCAGCACTGTAAACAAGTGGCATGAGATCTAGGATCGTGGGTTTGGTATAAGTGTGGACTTATGAAAATTGATTCGCAAGCCAATCGATGAAGCATAGTCAGTCAGCATCTCTTTCATGGTGGCAGCTTCTTGCAGGCAGGCTGACATTATTAGAATCGTATCATCCGTGTATTATATCACCGGGTATTCCGTTTGACCTGGACACGGGAAGGGCAGTTGGATTCGTCCTTGTTGGAAGCCATCATTAATAGCAGCCTGGAGGAGGTTAGCGGCAAGGACAAAGATTAGGGGGGACAGTGGGTCACCCTGGAGTACACCAGTACGGCAATGAAACTGTCGGCCAGGAACCCCGTTAAGCAACACAGAAGATCTGCCAGTGGAAAAAATACAATCAATCCAAGACAGCCACATGTCTTTGAAGCCCATGTGTTTCATGATGTTAAGCATGGGGGCGTGCTCGATCGTGTCGAAGGCTTTGGCGAAATCCAATTTTAGAGAGATAGCGTTAACAACAGCCAGTCCAGGTGGATCAGAAGCAACTCTGTCAGCAAGCGGACTGGAAACAAGCCCTGGGCTAGCAGGTGATGTAGCGGGAGCGGCAAGCACAACTTCCATCTGGTTCTGCTGGACAGGCAAATTGTTCTGTAAGGGCTCGTCATGGATTTCTTCAATAGTCATAGAAGAAGCAACATTAGGTGCAGTATGGCAGTGAGAGAAGGTGTGCCCAGACTCATCAGATGACACAATGACCTCAAGATCCATGTTGTTAGGCCTTAAGACGTAACCGGCACTCCACGGACCAATGGCAGCAATCATGGGGCGAAGAGCATGAAATATGTAGGTGTTGAGCTGTTGCAGGGGATGGGATCATGCAACAGTAGGTTGATAAGGTGCAGACAGCGGGACCAGAATCAGAGCAGAGTCTTCGGAGCTATCATCAGAAGCAGAGAAGGTGTCATGCCAGGCATCCATAGCATTATCAATCAAGTTGTCTTCAGGCACAATACCATGTTGGACAGTCAATCCTTGCGCAGCTAGCCAGGCCTGATAATTCACCAGGTGAGGAGGAAGCGGCAACAATGGTGGTGCAGGTGGAGCAGGCCAGGCACCCCAGGCAGCATCTTAATTTATTGTTATGGCTGGAACAAGCAATTGCTTTGCCACTGATTTGATGCCACTCTTAATGTAATATGTAATTATCTCTACTTGTGCAAATAGGGATCTTCTTTGAAGATAACAGTGGAACTGCACAAGAAGATGTTGGAAACATTAAACTAATCGAGGAGTACATAGTATGCATGGCAACCACAGTAGATAACAACAGATGGTTCGGGAGAAGTGCTTGATCTGTATGCTCTAGACAATAAGCCTCCTGACAAAGGTTGGTACTCGCCCACGGATTTCATCCATATGATTGAGTTTTCTCATCTCTATTGGTGTTGTGCTGCTGTTTAGATACTGTCATGAGAAAGTGGTATTGTCCTTGAGAAGTGCTTGATCTTTGTTGTTTTAAATATTTCCTTTCCTTTTTTTCGAGCAAACAGGGACGCTAGCATTTAGTTGTCCTCTTGTCTTTGCACAACAGGATCATCCTCCTCTAAAGAAGAATATGGAGTATGTGAAGTGCCTAGTTCCGATTATGCCAGGATTAAGAAGCCAAGCCTCTCTTCTTAAAAAGGGAGCAGTTGAAGGATGGTTACATTATTGCCCACAAGAACAAACTAACTTCAGCTTAGGACTCACGGATCTCCATCTTTGTTGTTGTGATGGCCAATATAATGTTGTGTTAGGATTCCTTCTAGCAATTTCCATTTTTTTAAATGTGTGCTCTGCATGGATCATGTAGGTTTCCCGTTTAAACTGCCAATTCATAGTACAGTTTGCTTTATACTAATCACTTTTTTTGTATTTGTGCAAACAGGGGTGCTCAGCTTGATTTCAATGGGAACTGCACAAAATGTTCATGAATACATCAAAGCATTCATTTCCACCACAAGAAAGGAGGTGCCGATATGTTCAAGGTGTTGCAACATATAAAGGCATAATCATGCAAGCTACGCGTGAATTTGGTTGATTTTGGTGGAACCGCACAAAAAGAACAGCTGGTTTATTTAGCACGAGGTGCCATGTCAATGTCCGAACTGATGGCAAACCCTGCCCATTCCACAATCATAGGCATTTGTTATTTCGGAATGGGAAAACCTTGTCAAAGTTTGCTCATTGATGTATGCCAAACAACACGCATTTGACATTTTGGACTGGGACAACCTTGTCAAATTTTGCTCATTGATGTTAGCAAGAAGACATGCGTTTGATATTTTCGAATGGGACGCCCTTTGCTGTCAGCAGCATCGATCGATTTTTATTTATTCTTTAGTTGTGAAGTAAATATTGGCTCTGACATGTGAATCGCTGAGATGCATAATCATCGATCATTTTAAATGATCTCTATGAATTGTCAAGCCTGTGTGTTTGATTGCAATGTACAGGAACACTAAAAAGATGCTCAAACTCGTTGTACTCCCTCTGTTCCTTTTTTACTTCGCATATTAGAATTCTTTCAAGTTAGTTGATTTTACATTGTGAATGTTCATACTTTTTTCTATAAGATTGGTCAAAGTAGAGATACATTAACTTCAGACAAAACTGATATGCAGACTAAAAAGGACCGGAGGGAGTACATGTGAAACTGCTGCACACGAGGTGATCACCCTGGGAATAATGCTAGTACGTATTGTTTTGCATGTTGATCCAATGCCAGTGATACAAGAATTCGAACTAAATTCATTCATACACGGTTGTATTTCATATAAACGTGCCAGATTTCATTACATTTCATACATTCTTCAACTAAAAAGGGGTGCACTGGAGGTATAATTAATTAACCGAAGCTACCCATCCGTGTCCGGCTGAGCTGAACAGAAGCTTCTTCTCCAGCGGACTGAGCTTCAGTGACTTAACTGCAGGTGCACTTGTGTAACTGACATGTGGCCCAGATGCCTGTTGGGCCCACGTATCAGTGACCCAACTACACTTGTAGGTAAGTAACCGAAGCAGCGTCCTTCTCCAACACAGCTCTCCGACTCCACGTCGCCGCCAAGAAGCTAATCGGTCGTCGATGGTCAACCCGCCTAAATTGGCTTCAACCGGAGGGTAGCAGCGGTGGCCTTACTTGGACCCAAGCGGTGGCGACCTACCGTGTTCTACTCTTCCTCGTTTTCAATGTGGCGCGACCTCGTTGGCAGCGGGGCGGGGCCTCAACGGAGCAGGCAATGTCCTATGTCTCGTTGCCGGCGGGGCGGTGCCTCTGCGGAGCAGGGGAAATCCTCCCCTCGTTGCTGGCTGGGCGGGGCCTTGGCTGAGCCGACGATGTCCTATGCCTCATAGTTGGCGGGGGGGGCCTCGGCGGAGTAGGGCCTCGCCGAAGCCGGCAAAGTCCTCTGCCTCGGTGCTGGCGGGGCGGGGCCTCGGCGAAGCCGGCGATGTCCCCTGCCTCATTGTTGGTGCGGCGGGGCCTCAGCGGGGCAGGGCCTCGCCGAAGCCGGCAAAATCCTCCACCTTAGTGCCAGCATGGTGGCGCATCGACGGAGCCGACGGTGTCCTCTGCCTCGTTGTTGGCGCGACGAGGCCTCGTCGGAGAAGGGCCTTGTCGACGCCAGTAGAGCGGGGACTCGGCGAAGCCGGCATTGTCCTCTGCCTCGTCCTCGGTCTCACTAAAAACTACCTCACCGCTTCATTGCCCTCTTCGTAGGTGGCCGCAACCTCCGCCACCCCGCGTGCAGTAATGCCAGCGCACGAGGCGGCTCTCGCGGGCGAAGCGGTACAAGTCAAGCAGCGCCTCCTGCTCCGCCCGCTCCGCGTCGATCTGCTCCTGCGCCTGCAGGTCCTCCTAGAGGAGATGGTGGTTATAGGTGGCATCGGCCTGCGCCTCCCGGAACTGCTCCTGACGCTTCTGCCTCACCGTATCCATGTATTGGGCATGAGCCTCGCCGATGGTCATGGTGCAATGCACCAGCGAGGATGGCACAGAGGAGGGGGTTGGCGCCGGATCATCGGCTACCATGTTCTCCGTTGGGACGTTGTCGTCCTCCCGCTACCTGCCGGCCAATCGGTCGGCAGCAATGCCTGCCATCTCCTTGTGCTCAATTGCCCGCCCATCCCGAAGAGCGCTGGAGCGCGAGAAAGCCAGGGTGGGCAGTAGTGGTGTGGACAGGAGAAAGGGAACGGAGGCGGATGACTGCAGCTATGGCCGGCGCAGTAGTTTATAGAGCAATGGTGGGCGGCGGAGGGACGGAAGGGTGGCACCGGATTAGCTGCCTTGACAACCGTGTATCATTAATGTGGGCGGCAGATGGACGACACTTGTGTCGTTTGAATGCGGAGCAATCCCCTGCACTGGGAAGCGGCGCGGGCGGCATTGGCCGTTTTGGGCGGAAAGTGCGCGCGGGCGAGGGAGGCGGTCTGGGTGGGCCTGGGTGGTCAAACTTGTGCTTGGCAGCGGGTCGGTCCAGCAGTCGGATATGCTTGGTCGCCAGCGAGCTCGCCGAGCTGAGCAACGACAATCAGACGATGGACGTAGCTTCCGACCAGGAGCTGGGACCACTGTCCAAGCCGGTTCATGCCGTGTTAACCATAGAGCAGGTGCGGCCGCAGTTCAATGCCCTAATGGCAGAAGAGCTACCAGCGCAGGAGGACCTGTGTTGAAACCTTCGTCTCCTCAATGAGCACCGGCGAACAAGCGAACGACAATGCCGTCGCGGACATGTGGCCCTATGATCCTAGCTTCCTGAATGAGCAGCGGGCGCTGTATCAGACCATTCGTAGGGCCCGCGAGGCCCTCTCCGTCGTCCTTAGAGTTGTTGCACTCGCTGTGGCGCCACCATCTCGCGTTGTCAACATGGTCAACGGACATGAGGAATGAGGATATGACTTTACTTGGAGAGGATGATAGTGGGGACCCACCAGGGCTATATCCGCACGTACGCAAGTTCCTCGTTATTATATACAACTATAATTTTTTTTGCTTCCTCCTGGTTTCCTGACATCACGGTCCCAAACCATTGTCAACCTATGTAGTCAATAAATGAAAGAATTGCACAAGGAGCGGCCGACAGCTGGGACCAAGCAGCTCGAGCAATATTTGTGTTTTTGAGGTGTGAGCACTGCAGAGTTTTTCTTGAGCGATGTTTTTGTTGTTGTTCAGAGGAGAGCAGGGTAGTAACTGGGCAGGGTGTGGCTCGTCTAGCCCAGACCAGATATCCAGACCAGATATTATTTTTTTCAAGCTAAAAATGGCTAGCCCAGCTATACTTTTTTTGAGGAATACCTAGGCAAGATCAACTTGTTATTCTCCATCCTGCTGGGCTGCAAATCTTTACTAGGAGGGGTGCATTAGGCTTAACAAGAAAATGGGCTTTAAGAAATAATAAATGGGATGTAATTATAAAAACTGGGCAGTAAGTATAAAAAATGCACCAAACATGTAATTAGTTTTTAAAAAATATTATTTTTGGATTTTGAAAATTTTAATTTCATTAATTATTGCACGCGCAATATTTCGTTGGATTTTTATGTAATACAAATTTATTTTGAAATTATATTTAATCTTACTAGAAATTTCGGGATAAAAATATTTCGGATCCCATCAAAATGTGGGAAATTTTATTGAATTCTGTTTTGAGCGGTTGGTTGAAATTATTAATCGTTGTCCTAGCCAGAAAATGGGTTGTACATTTAACAAACTGTAAATGGGGCGTAGTAAATTTCTTTAGAATTCCAAAATGGGTTGTACATACTTACAAATCGCAAATGGGCCATATGTTCTCTGCCACACACTTGTGGGCCTACTAATTTAACGCGTCCCCTAAAAAACTAAGTTGACGCGTATGCAAGGCTTTGTCAACTTATAGTCAACACACGGTTCTAGCAGGAGTGGTCGTTGGATGTCCATCCAATGGATGTGTGCTTCTTCTTTAATCTCAGATATTCTTGCTTCAGCCGCCCAAAAAATAATTCCTCCCCCTGCCATATGGGGCGCACCATTTCAGAGGCTGACCTGTGAGCCTACTAAGTTGACGTGTACCAAGGGCTTTGTCAACTTAGTCAATATAAACAATTCTAGCTGCAGTGACCGTACGATGTCCATCTAACGACCATCGTGCTTATTCAACCTCTGGTCTTCTTGCTCCAGCCGCCCAAACGAGCGCCGGCAGTGCCGCCTGCTCCTGTCTCCTGTGGTCGGCTGTGCTACTCCCGCTGGCCATGCCATCCCTCTATACTCACCCACACCTCCTGTTATTCTCCGGCGACGGCAGCCTCACACCATAGCTGAAGTAGTCAACCAACGTACCCCCCTCCGTGTGGGCATCCACTGTCGCGTCTTCCCCGGCTCCGCGTTGTTCCATTCCTAGGCCTCGCTGTCGTCCACCACCTTGGTGCTCTCGGCGCGGCATGGTGAACGTGGTCAACGAAGGACAGCCATCGAAAGGGGACTTTAGGCAGTGAGGCTGACAGCTAGACCTACCAGCTACATCTTCGAACACTAGGAAGTACCACCTTATTACTCACAAAATAAAAACAATTCCTCCCACTGACAGCTGGGACCGACCAGCTATATCTTCGCATGCAAGGAAGTGCGTCCTTATCCTCCCTGACCGCTGGGACCCACCCGGTCAAAGCGTACATAGTGTTGTCTGTCTGTTCGCGAACATGTACATACATACTAGTCGATTGGTCTCTCTGCAAGTATGAACCGTGGCCGAGTAAGTAGCGGCATGTGTCATTGTAGAGCACCCGACATAGCAGTTCATGCATTCCCGTCTAAGTCCTGTACACGTACACGTACATACGAGCGGGGTCTCGAGCGCGTACTCGCGCATATACAAATGACCAGGGCTTGTGTACATGGAGAGGCAACAGACGGCAGCAACGGCATCCTGTTCATCGGGCAGCGAACCAGCTGGGTCGGAATGGAGAGATAGCGTCCTATTCATCGGGAGGCAACCGACTTGGTCGGAATGCGTCATGTTCAATGGGAGCCAACCGGCTTGGACGGAACAGCCAAAACGGGGTCTGGCATACAGTAGAACGGAGGAAACAACCTTCTGTTCGATCGGCCATGGTCGAAACGGGATCTTGTTCATCAGGAGGGGTCTGGTGTACCACAAACCAGAGGAACCGGACATGGGTTCGAGTGCCTACGGTCAAAATGGGGTCCTATTAATCGGGAGGGGTGTGGCGTACCGCAAATCAAAGGAAAACAGACTTATGTTGGAGCGCCTACGGTCGAAATGGGGTCCTGTTCATCCACCATCTACGGCCTCGCTCCAGCCTCCATGGGCTACTGTTCATCCATCGTCGACCTCCTCCAGCCTCCACGAGCTACTATTCATCCAGCCTCCACCTGCTGCGATTCATCCAGCCCTCCACGGGGTCCTGTTCATCCACCCCCAACTGGCTGGGGTGTGGCGGCCTCCTCGGGGTCCTGTTCATCCAGCGGCAACAGCCTACTACCGTGGGGTCCTGTTCATCCAACCCCCACCAGGAACTGTTCATCCATAGCAAACCAACCGGCTTGACTCACCACGTCTCGACTCGTTCTATGTACCGCGTGCACAGTAGCAACGGTCACTGTTCATCGAGAGGTAACCCAACACCGCTGGCTACGTCTCGCACGGGGGCTCGACGGCTTCAATAAGAAACATTAGTGATCAATCGCTCGGGTTTAGTTAGCAACAGTGGTGAAGGAATTGCTCGGGTTCAGTCAGTAGCGAGTGAATCGCTCGGGTTCAGTTAACAGCCAAGGGATCGATCGCTTGGGTTCAGTAACGTGCGATCGCTCCTGGTTCAGTGAGCCAACGCCTCGCACACATGCGTGTACATGAGAGAAATGCGCAAACACAGTGCATCGCTCGACCCCTACCACCCACCGTAACCGGGAACTCCGCAATATTTCCTCTCCCTTGCTTCTACCATGATTTTTTCCGTCATGGATGACCCAAAGAATGTCATGCAGCTACGTCTCCGGCCCGCCCAGGACAAAAAGCCCATTTTCTGTCATGATTTTTTGTCATAGAATTACGAGCCCACTACATCTATGATGATACCGGGTTTTGTAAAAATTATTGTCATAGAAGTGTCATAAGCATGACAAGAAAAAATTTCATTCGACCCAAAATGTCACAGATGTGTCTTTTTTTGTAGTGTGATCACTTTGCTATAGATATTTAATCTCTAGGTGTGGTTGAATTGACAACTCAACTGCTAATACTTGCAAATTTTCTTTGGCTCCCCTTGTGTCGAATCTATAAATTTGGGTTGAATACTCTCCCCTCGAAAACTGTTGCGATCCCATATACTTGTGGGTTATCAAGACCTTTTTCTGGCGCCGTTGCCGGGGAGCATAGCTATATTCGTTGAGTCACTTGGGATTATTATCTATTTATCACTATGAAGAATTTGAAGGATACCAAGACTAAGATTTTCCCTCTAAGACGAGGGGAGGTAAGGAACTTCCATCTAGCTCTGGACTTGATTCACCTTCTATTTTGAGTAGACTTGCAACAACACCACATGCTATTAATCTTGATATGTCGCAAGTTATAGATGATGCTACTTCTATGAATGCTACTCATGATGATGCTAGTACCTTGCTTGATGATAATATGCCACTAGGTGAATTTCTTGATGAACATATTGCTAGAGCTAAAGATATTGAGCATGCTGAAACTGATGAAGTACTTGAAACCGAAAATCTTGAAACACCTATTAGACCTAGCCCTCCTATATATGAAATGCCTAAGATACCTGAAGGTTATGTTATGGATGAGGAGATAACTAGAGATTATCTTAAGAAATTATTATGCAAACTAAAAGAAAAATCTTTGAATGCTAGAATGAAATGTGATCCTAAGTTAGCTACTTCACCTATCTTTGTTGATGATAAGGATTATGAATTCTCTGTCGACCCAGACTTAATTACTTTGGTTGAATCTGATTCTTTCCATGGCTATGAAACTGAAACTGTTGTGGCACAACTTACCAAATTAAATGATATAGACACCCTTTTTGCTCATGAGGATAAAATTCGCTACTTCTATATTCTCAAATTATTTATGTTCTCATTAAAGGGTGATGCTAAGATATGGTACAATAATCTTGCTCCTAGTTGCGTGCGTAGTCCCTAGGATATGATTTATTACTTCTCTGAAAAATATTTTCCTGCTCATAAGAAACAAGCTGCCTTATAGGAAATATTTAACTTTGTGCAAATTGAAGAAGTGAGTCTCCCACAAGCTTGGGGGAGGCTTCTCCAATTGCTTAATGCTTTGCCTGATCACCCACTTAAGAAAAATGGAATACATGATATCTTCTAGAATGAACTAACCGATGCTTTTAGGGATTTCCTAGATAGTTGTGTTGGTTGTGTTTTCAGGGAGCGAACCGTTGAACAAGCTCACGAATTATTGAATAACCTATTGAAAAATTATGATGATTGGGCTCTCCTTGAACCGTCGTTTAGACCCACTCCGAAGAAGAGCGGTATCTTATATCTCAGTCCTGAAGATATGTAAGAGGCAAAGAAAAGTATTAAAGAAAAAGGTTTTAAAGTAGATGATGTTAAAAATTTACCTCCTATTGAAGAAATACACGGACTTGATACGCCACCACCAAGGGTGGTAGAGGTAAACTCTTTAATGTAATTTGATGAAAGTGACAATCCTTACAATATGCATCCTAGTCAATGCCTTTATGAGTTTGATAACTACATTAGAAAACAAGATCACTTCAATCAAAATGTTATGAAACAATTGAAATACAACTTTGATTTGATTGCTCGCTTGAGTGACTTGTTATTTAGAATCTCTAATGATGTTAGAGGCATATGAAAGCATGCTTATATGGTTCACACTCTGTTAGAACAAGTTGCTAAATCTCAAAGAGAGTTGCTTGATGAAATTAAAAATAATATGAAAGACCATGCTATTAGAGTAGTAACTAGAGGAGGTAGAATGACTGAGGAACCACTTTACCCTGAAGTTTACCCTAAAAGAATTGAACAAGACTCTCAAAGAAATGACACCGATGCATCTAGTCCTTCTAGAAAGAAGAAGAAGAAGAAAAATAATAGGACTTTGCATACCTCTAGTGAACCTGAAATAAAAAACCTTATCAAGATAATAATAATGTCTCTATCTCAGACGCTGAAGCTTAATCTGGTAATGAACACTCATCTAGTGATAATGAAAAAGATAGTGATGAGGTTCATGAAGATACTCAACCAGACAATGATAAAGAACCAAATAATGATGTTGAGATAGAACCTGTTGTTGATCTTGATAACCCACAACCTAAAAATAAAAGATATGATAAAATAGACTTTGTTGCTAGAAAACATGGTAAAGAAAGAGAACCATGGGTTCAAAAACCCATGCCCTTTCCACCCAAACCAACTAAGAAGAAAGATGATGAACAATTTGAATGCTTTGCTGAAATGCTTAGGCTAGTCTTTTTGTGCACTCGCTTGACTGATATTTGAAAAGTGGCCCCTTATGGAAAATACATGAAAGACATCATCACTAATAAGTGGAAAATACCGGAAGCTGAAATCTCCACCATGCTTGCTAATTATTCTTTTAAGGATGGAGTACCTAAAAAACTGGGAGATCTGGGGATACCAACTATACCTTGCTCCATCAAAAGAAACTATGTTAAAACTGCTTTGTGTGATTTAGGAGCTGGTATTAGTGTTATGCCTTTCTCCGTATACAAAAGACTTGATTTGAATAAACTCACACCTACTGAAATATCTTTGCAAATGACTGATAAATTAACTGCCATACCTATCGGTATTTGTGAGGATGTGCGTGTTGTTGTTGCAAATGTTACCATCTTAACTGACTTTGTTATACTCGAGATGCCCAAGGACGACAACATGTCAATTTTCCTTGGTAGACCCTTTTTGAATACTGCTGGGGCTGTCATTGATTGCAATAAAATCAAGGTTACTTTTCATATCAATGGTAATGAGCATACGGTGCACTTTCCAAAGAAACAATTCCAAGTGAATGGTATTAATGTTATTGAAAAATCTCCGACACTCACTATTGGAAGTTTTCAACTATCTCTACCTACTACCAAAAATAAATATGATATACTTATTGTTGGGGACATGCATATCCCCGTTGAGGTAACTTAGTGTTTTTTATGAAAGTTCTTCAGTTTCATGCTAATCAAAGGTGGTTGTTAATAAGACTTGATCAACCTTATTAATTGATCATTTTTAGAGGTATGAAGTTGATGAATTTAGTAGGCACTACCTTGTGTCCTTACCTTTTGTTTTATGTTTTTCTTAGTTAAATCAAATAAATTGCCATGTTTATCCTGTTTTCTGGATTTTCTGTGCAATAAAAAATGACCCAAAAATAAAAGTGCTTAGAATGCCCTGAAATTTAATACAATTTTTTCTGAATATTTCTGAATTTTTAGTGCAAATAACATCAGAGGGGTGCACTAGGTGGGCACAACCAACTTGGGTACACCAGCAGCCCCAGCTGCACCCTGGTGGGTTGTGGTCCCCACATGGGCCCCCTCACTTTTCTTTTTAGCCCATGTCATCACCTACCTCCAGAAAAAAATCACCATTGCTATCTCTCTCTCTCGTGCTCTTGCTCTCAAACCCGTGGATTTCGATCTCTTTGCTCGAAGCTTAGTTTCCGAAACTATTTTGGGGGATTGCTACTTGGTACGTGACTCCTGAATTGCTCCAATTAGTTTTTGCTTTAGTGGATTATATTTTGAATAATTAGCTACTCTTGGTGCTGCTGTAGATGAGCTTGCATGTTGAATTCTTGTAGTTCTACGTAGTTTGAATGCCTGATTTGGCCTCTATGCATATCTATAAGTAGTTGCTATCAATATTGTGAAGTTTTGTTGACAAAATATTTGTGGACTAAATATTTTAGAATTTTATTTATAGGAATAAGATGAGTTTCTGTCGGATTTCGGGCTCCGAAGACCCAACAAAGTTCAAACTCAGGGGCGTCTGCGAAGATTCCGACCTCTCAAGCTTCGAGCTCGTCGCTCCATAGCCTAGCCTAGCCGGACTCATGTGAGCAAAGAAGAAAATGAACACGGCAGTTTACCCAGGTTCGGGATACCTTGTGTTGTAAAACCCTACTCCTGCTTTGGGGTGGATTGGCCTCATGAAGGGCTGAGGATGAGCTAGTATAGTGGATGAACAACCCCGCGAGGGCTATGTTGGTGAGGGTGGAAAGGGTCTGATCTCCTCTATGGTGGTGGCTAACCTATATTCATAGTGGCCTTTGTCCTCTTCCTTCAAAACGTAGGCAGGAAGGGATCCCACAGTGGCCAATTTGAAAGGGGACAAGTAGTACATCTTATCTTGACGAAAGGTGGTCTTCGCCTGCAAAACTTCTGGTCATGACGCAATGGTGGGCTCGGCGATGTCATCCGTCCTGCCGAGCATGGTCTTCATCTTGTACCACCGGAATGGAAACCTTTGGTAGATTCCTCGGGAACCCATGCATGTCCTTGCTTCCTTAGTACCTAAGAGGAAACTGCGTCCTCTGCGCCCGCTGGCGCCCTACTGGCCTTGGTCGTCATGGCTTGCATGAGTGCAGCCTCATGAGGCTAGTACCTGCATAGAAATCTCCACTCCTCGGGAGGCAGCATGGGGAGGCCACTCCCTCCGGAGGTCTTGGTGTCGTCCGCCTCGTGAGTCCAGGGGGCCTTCACGAGGGTCTTGTCTTGGCGGTCTTGTAGATGGGCCGTACCAGGCCGTCGGCAGACAGGTCTGGGTACCCTGGTTCCCAGAACACGGACAGTAGCCCTCGGGTCCAAGGCGCGCTCGGGCTTGGCTTCGAGGCAAAGCCAAAGGGCAAGGGCGAAGTGCCGCGGGCCCCAACCGCCTGTGGACCAGGCTTGACGCGTGGCGCTCGACGGGATGCGGACGCCCCTGCTTCCTCACGTCGTCTCGGCAACCGCCCACTGAGAAAAGGCCGGTGCACGCCCATGGAGCCATCATTGCCTTGCTGCGCGCTTGCCTTCTGCCCCTCCTCCTCCTCGCAAGCTTGTGCCTTCTTCACCGGGTTCTGCGCCAGCTCAAATACGCCTAGCCGCCATGGCCCCCAAGAAGAAGAGGAGCAAGGCTCCGGCCAAGGCGGGGCTCCCAGTAGGGCTGGAGCCCGCATTGGGCCGGTCCACCGTGATCAAACACGAGGGGCTAGACAAGGTCCGGCAAGCGATTGCCGCTGACACCAACGAGTCGAAGGTGACGAACATCTGGCAGGCCTCCCAGCTCGAAGTTGACAGGGAGGCCACCGAGATCCCTCTCCATCTTCACGCCCTTTTCGCCGGCCTGCTGCCACCGTTCTCCGATTTCTTCAATGTCGGCTCACGCACTACTAAATCCACACATTGCATCTGGATCCCGGGTCACTCGTTCTTCTTTCCGCCTTCATGTTCCTATGTAAGGCCTTTGTGAACATTTCCCCGTCTGTGTCCCTGCTCCGTCACTTCTTCTCCCTGCAGTTGGTCGATGGCGAGCAACACTCGGGGTGCGTGTTGCTTCAGGAGGTGGCGGCAGCCGCATGCTCCAGCATTGACACCTCGCTTCACCCGAACATGGAAGGGTTCTAGAGGCATGATAACCCACATGTATAGGGGATCGCAACAGTTTTCGAGGGTAGAGTATTCAACCCAAATTTATTGATTCGACATAAGGGAAGCTAAAGAATATTCTCAAGTATTAGCAGTTGAGTTGTCAATTCAACCAAACCTGAAAGACTTAATATCTGTAGCAAAGCATTTAGTAGCAAAGTAGTATGGAAGTAACTATAACGGTGGCAAAAGTAACAATAGCAGTTTTGTAGGAATTGTAACAGTGGCAACGGAAAAGTAACTTAGAAAAGATCAATATGAGACGAGCTCGTAGGCAATGGATCAATGATGGATAATTATATCAGATGGCATTCATCATGCAATAGTTATAACATAGGGTGACACAGAACTAGCTCCAATTCATCAATATAATGTAGGCATGTATTCCAAATATAGTCATACATGCTTACGGAAAAGAACTTGCATGACATCTTTTGTCCTACCCTCCCATGGCAGAGGGGTCCTATTGGAAACTATGGAATATTAAGGCCTCCTTTTAATAGAGAACCGGACCAAAGCATTAGCACTTAGTGAATATATGAACTCCCCAAACTACGGTCATCACCAGGAAGTGTCCCGACCATTGTCACTCCGGGGGAGCAATTAGCTAAAGTAGATCCGTGCAGAGCATTGTAGACATAGAAATTTGCACAATACATACGGATCTGAATTTTGGCAGACTCGTTGATTAAGCTTCTCTCACAAGCAAAAAATGATCACACCTTAGTACTCTTTGGGTGTTAATCACATAAACGATGTGAACTAGATTACTGACTCTAGTAAACCCTTTGGGTATAGGTCACATGACAATGTGAACTATGGGTGTTAATCACATGGTGATGTGAACTATTAGTGTTGAATCACATGGCGATGTGAACTAGATTATTAACTCTAGTGCAAGTGGGAGACTGAAGGAAATATGCCCTAGAGGCAATAATAAAGTTATTATTTATTTCCTTATATCATGATAAATGTTTATTATTCATGCTAGAATTGTATTAACCGGAAACATAATACATGTGTGAATACATAGACAAACAGAGTGTCACTAGTATGCCTCTACTTGACTAGCTCGTTAATCGAAGATAGTTATGTTTCCTAACCATGAACAAAAGAGTTGTTATTTGATTAACGGGGTCACATCATTAGAAGAATGATGTGATTGACATGACCCATTCCATTAGCTTAGCACACGATCGTTTAGTATGTTGCTATTTCATTCTTCATGACTTATACATGTTCCTATGACTATGAGATTATGCAACTCCCGTTTGCCAGAGGAACACTTTGTGTGCTACCAAACGTCACAACGTAACTGGGTGATTATAAAGGAGCTCTACAGGTGTCTCCAAAGGTAAATGTTGGGTTGGCGTATTTCGAGATTAGGATTTGTCACTCCGATTGTCGGAGAGGTATCTTTGGGCCCTCTCGGTAATGCACATCACATAAGCCTTGCAAGCATTACAACTAATGAGTTACTTGCAAGATGATGTATTACGAAACGAGTAAAGAGACTTGCCGGTAACGAGATTGAACTAGGTATTGAGATACCGACGATCGAATCTCGGGCAAGTAACATACCGATGACAAAGGGAACAACGTATGTTGTTATGCGGTCTGACCGATAAAGATCTTCGTAGAATATGTGGGAGCCAATATGAGCATCCAGGTTCCGCTATTGGTTATTGACCGGAGACGTGTCTCGGTCATGTCTACATTGTTCTCGAACCCGTAGGGTCCGCACGCTTAAGGTTTTGATGACAGTTATATTATGAGTTCATGCATTTTGATGTACCGAAGTTTGTTCGGAGTCCTGGATGTGATCACGGACATGACGAGGAGTCTCGAAATGGTCGATACATAAAGATTGATATATTGGAAGCCTATATTTGGATATCGGAAGTGTTCCGGGTGAAATCAGGATTTTACCGGAGTACCGGGAGGTTAGCGGAACCCCCCGGGAGGTATATGGGCCTTAGTGGGCTTTAGTGGAAGAGAGGAGAGGTGGCCAGGGCTGGGCCACGCGCCCCTCCCCCCTAGTCCGAATAGGACAAGGAGAGGGGGGCGGCGCCCCCCCTTCCTTCTCTCTCTCCTCTTTCCCCCTCCCGAATCCTATTCCAACTAGGAAAGGGGGGAATCCTACTCCTGGTGGGAGCAAGACTCCTCCTGGCGCGCCCTCCTCCTGGCCGGCCGCACCTCCCCCTGCTCCTTTATATATGGGGGCAGGGGGCACCCCTAGAGACATAAGTTGATCCACATGATCATATTCTTAGCCGTGTGCGGTGCCCCCTTCCACCATAATCCTCGATAATATTGTAGCGGTGCTTAGGCGAAGCCCTGCGACGGTTGTACATCAAGATCGTCACCACGCCGTCGTGCTGACGGAACTCTTCCCCGACACTTTGCTGGATCGGAGTCCGGGGATCGTCATCGAGCTGAACGTGTGCTAGAACTCGGAGGTGCCGTAGTTTCGGTGCTTGATCGGTCGGGCCATGAAGACGTACGACTACATCAACCGCGTTGTGCTAATGCTTCCGCTATCGGTCTACAAGGGTACGTAGATCACACTCTCGTTGCTATGCATCACCATGATCTTGCGTGTGCGTAGGAAATTTTTTGAAATTGCTACATTCCCCAACAGCAAGCTATAATAATAAATCTCAGATGACAACACTTTTTCAAAACAATCATGCTATGATATAACAAGATGGTATCTCTCTAGCCCTTTCGGAGACTGCAAAATGATGACCCACAAGTATAGGGGATCTATCGTAGTCCTTTCGATAAGTAAGAGTGTCGAACCCAACGAGGAGCAGAAGGAAATGATAAGCGGTCTCCAGCAAGGTATTCTCTGCAAGTACTGAAACAAGTGATAACAGATAGTTTTGTGATAGGATAATTTGTAACGAGCAACAAGTAAAAAAAGTAAATAAAGTGCAGCAAGGTGTCCCAATCCTTTTTGTAGAAAAGGACAAGCCTGGACAAAATCTTATATAGAGAAAAGCTCTCCCGAGGACACATGGGAATATCATCAAGCTAGTTTTCATCACGCTCATATGATTCGCATTCGGTACTTTGATAATTTGGTATGTGGGTGGACTGGTGCTCGGGTACTGCCCTTACTTGGACAAGCATCCCACTTATGATTAACCTCTATTGCAAGCATCTGCTACTACAACAAAAGTATTAAGGTAAACCTAACCATAGCATGAAACATTTGGATCCAAATCAACCCCTTACGAAGAAACGCATAAACTAGGGTTTAAGCTTCTGTCACTCTAGCAACCCATCATCTACTTATTACTTCCCAATGCCTTCCTCTAGGCCCAAATAATGGTGAAGTGTCATGTAGTCGACGTTCACACAACACCACTAGAGGAGAGACAACATACATCTCATCAAAATATCGAACGAATACCAAATTCACATGACTACTAATAGCAAGACTTCTCCCATGTCCTCAGGAACAAAAGTAACTACTCACAAAGCATAAACATGTTCATAATCAGAGGGGTATTAATATGCATATAGGATCTGAACATATGATCTTCCACCAATTAAACCAACTAGCATCAACTACAAGGAGTAATTAACACTACTAGCAACCTACTAGCACCAATCCCGGACTTGGAGACAAGAATTGGATACAAGAGATGAACTATGGTTTTGAGAGGAGATGGTGCTGATGAAGATGTTGATGGAGATTGCCCTCTCCCGATGAGAGGAGCATTGGTGATGACGATGGCGATGATTTCCCCCTCCAGGAGGGAAGTTTCCCCGAGAGAACAGCTCCGCCAGAGCCCTAGATTGGTTCCACCTCGTGGCGGCGGAGTTTCGTCCGAGAAGATGGCTTATGATTTTTTTCCCACTGAAAGACTTCATATAGTAGAAGATGGCCACCGGAGGGACACCAGGGGGTCCACGAGGTAGGGGGCGCACCCAGGGGGGTAGGGCGTGCCCCCACCCTCATGGGTAGGGTGTGGCCCCTGGTGAGTTTCTTCCGCTGAGTATTTTTTATATATTCTGAAAACGTCTTCCGTGAAGTTTCATGACTTTTGGAGCTATGCAGAATAGGTCTCTAATATTTGCTCCTTTTCCAGCCCAGAATCCCAGCTGCCGGCATTCTCCCTCTTTATGTAAACCTTGTAAAATAAGAGAGAATAGGCCATAATGTGTAATAACAGCCCTTAATGTGTAATAACAGCCCATAATGCAATAAATATCGATATAAAAGCATGATGCAAAATGGACGTATCAACTCCCCCAAGCTTAGACCTCGCTTGTCCTCAAGCGAAAAGCCGAAATCGAAAAATATGTCCACATGTTTAGAGATAGAGGTGTCGATAAAAATAAAATATGGACATGAGGGCATCATGATCATTCTTAGAACAGTAACTTATATAATTCTTGTCATATGATTTCTTATGCTAGAGTAATAATTCAATCACAATTTCAAGTATGAGTCGTAAACTTCATTGAAAACTAAGAAACTATAATCTCAGTCATTGGAGAAATTGCAATTTATCATAACATAGGAAAGAGTCAACATATAAGAGCTTTTCAGCAAGTCCACATACTCAACTATCATATAGTGTTTCACAATTGCTGACACTCACACAATACTTATGGGTATGGGTATAGGGGCTTATAGTTTTGCCTCCCAACGTTTTATCTCAAGGGTAATGTCAACAGTAATAGTTCATGAAAACTCACATACAATTAGCCATATATACAAGGATCTTTCCAACATACTGTGCTTTCCAAAGGATAAAATGTAAAAAGGAAGGGTGAAGATCACCATGACTCTTATGCAATGTAGGAGATAAAAGTAAAAGATAAGCCCTTCGCAGAGGGAAGCAGAGGTTGTCATGCGCTTTTATAGTTGGATGCACAAAATCTTAATGCGAAAGAAGATCACTTTATATTGCCACTTGTAATATGGACCTTTATTATGCAGTCTGTCGCTTTTATTTCTTCCATATCACACGATCGTATAAAGCTTATTTCTCCCACACTAATAAGTCATACATATTTAGAGAGAAATTTTTTATTGCTTGCACTGATGACAACTTACTTATAGGATCTTACTCAATCCATAGGTAGGTATAGTGGACTCTGATGGCAAAACTGGTTTAAGGGTATTTGGAAGCACAAGTAGTATCTCTGCTTGGTGCGATGAATTTGGCTAGCACGAGGGGGAAAGGCAAGCTCAATATGTTGGATGATTCACGATAATATAATCTATCTCAGATGTAAGAAAACATAACCCATTGCGTTGTCTTCCTTGTCCAACGTCAACTCTTTTAGCATTTCATATTTTAATGAGTGCTCACAATCATAAAAGATGTCCAAGATAGTATATCTATATGTGAAGACCTCTCTTTCTTTATTACTTCCTATTAATTGCAACGATGACCAAAACTATGTTTGTCGACCCTCAACAACTTTTATTCATCATACTTTTTCTATGTGAGCTCATTACTCTCCATAAGACTCACATGATCTCTTTGTTTCTTTTTATTTCTTTCTCTTTTCTTTTATTCACTTAAGATCATGGAAAAATAATCAAGCCCTTGACTGAACACTAATCTTTATTATATAGCTCACGAACTCGATTACATAGAAGAACTATAAAGCAAAACTCACAACTAGATCATACTAAGAACTTTTATTCTACTAGATCAAGATATTACCAAAAGGATCGAACTAAGAAAAAACGGTAAAGATAAAAGTGATGGTGATACGATACTGGGGCACTCCCCCAAGCTTGGCAGTTGCCAAGGGGAGTGCCCATACCCAGGTGATTATGTCTCTCTTTTCGTGGGTGGTGATGTGATGTTCTTGGCGATGATGCCCCTCAGGATACGATTCTCCTCCTCGAGCTTATTGACTTGGTGCTTGAGGTCCATTATTTCCTTTCGGAGTTTTCCTGTAACAGCCAAAACTCCCTGCACCCAAGGGTGCTGCATAGCTACGGGAGAACCAGTGACACTCTTTTTCATATTCTCATAAGAAAGAAATCTAACATTGGAACGGATAACCGAGTTTGGAATAGCCGAGCTCTGCAGTTCTCCCATTGTGAATCCAGCTTGGAAGCGGGAAGTGACTTGTTGATCCTCTTCCATGGCATCTATCCTTTTCAATTCGGCCTCCATCTCTTCCTCCGTTGCTGGCCCAAAGAGGTCAACATTGTTGTTTGTCATTGATCTCGGTGCCGGGCGAGACACCCGGCTCTCCCCGACTGACTCTTGCGAAGACATCTTGCTCTAATCTGCAGCAGCAACAACTCGAAACACAAAACAGATGATAATTGCGTGATACGGGAGTCAAAACCTCCGGGAGATTATATAATGAATTTTTACAGACCAAAATACGTGTCGTGTACGAAAACAGAGTCCGGAGAGCACACGAGGTGCCCACGAGGTAGGGGCGCGCCCAGGGGGGTAGGGCGCGCCCTCCACCCTCGTGGAGCTCTCGTGTCCTTCCCGTACTGCTTCTTATTTTTATATTTTTCTAAATATTCCAAAACGGAAAAATATTGCCTTAAAAAATGTTTTGGAGTTGATTTACTTACCGTGCCACATACCTATTCCTTTTCGAAGACTGAAACGTTCCGGACAGTGTCCCTTATGTATTCCTTCAGGGTTACGGTTTCAATAATATTGGTTTCAACATTTATGGGATTACCTGAGATATAGTGTTTGATTCTTTGACTGTTCACCACCTTCGGATTTGTGCCTTCGAAATTGTTAATTTTTATGGCACCGGAATGATAGACCTCCTCGATAACGTAAGGACCTTCCCATTTAGAGAGAAGTTTTCCTGCAAAAAATCTTAAAAGAGAGTTGTATAGCAATACATAATCACCTACATTAAACTCGCGCTTTTGTATCCTTTTATCATGCCATCTTTTAACTTTTTATTTAAACAACTTGGCATTTTCGTAGGCTTGGGTTCTCCATTCATCAAGTGAGCTAATATCAAATAACCTCTTCTCACTGGCAAGTTTTAAATCATAATTGAGTTCTTTAATAGACCATTATGCCTTGTGTTCTAGTTCGAGAGGTAAGTGACATGCTTTTCCATAAACCATTTTATACGGAGATATACCCATAGGATTTTTATATGCAGTTCTATAGGCCCATAATGCGTCATCTAGTTTCTTGGACCAATTCTTTCTAGATCTATTAAAAGTCTTTTGCAAAATTAATTTGAGCTCTCTATTACTCAATTCTACTTGACCACTAGACCGAGGATGATATGGAGATGCAATTCTATGATTAACATCATATTTAGCAAGCATTTTACAGAAAGCACCATGAATAAAATGTGAACCACCATCAGTCATTAAATATCTAGGGACTCCAAATCTTGGAAAAATAACTTCTTTAAGCATTTTAATTGAAGTGTTATGATCAGCACTACTAGTTGGAATAGCTTCTACCCACTTAGTAACGTAAGCAACAGCAACTAAAATATGTGTATATCCATTAGAGGAAGGAAAGGGTCCCATATAGTCAAAGGCACAAACATCAAATGGTTCAATAACAAGTGAATAATCCATAGGCATTTCTTGACGTCTACTAATATTACCAATTCTTTGACATTCATCACAGGATAAGACAAATTTACAGGCATCCTTGAAGAGAGTAGGCCAATAAAAACCAGATTGCAATACCTTATGTGCAGTTCTATCTCCGGCTTGGTTTCCTCCATAAGGTTCAGAGTGACACTTGCATAGGATCGGTTCCTGTTCATGCTCAGGTAGACAACGTCTAATAACACCATCTACTCCTTCTTTATAAAGAAGTGGGTCATCCCAAAAGTAATGCCTCAAATCATAGAAGAACTTTTTCTTTTGCTGGTATGTGAAACTAGGTGGTATAAACTTAGCAACAATGTAATTAGCATAATCGGCATACCATGGAGCAATATGAGAAGCATTTATGACATTTAATTGTTCAACAGGAAAGCTATCATCAATAGGAAGTGGGTCATCAAGCACATTTTCTAACCTAGACAAGTTGTCTGCAACGGGGTTCTCAGCTCCCTTTCTATCAACAATATGTAAATCAAATTCTTGTAGCAAGAGAACCCATCTAATAAGTCTAGGTTTAGCATCTTTCTTTTCCATAAGATATTTAATAGCATCATGATCAGTGTGAATAGTTACTTTAGAATCAACAATATAAGGTCTGAACTTATCACAAGCAAATACAACCGCTAAGAATTCTTTTTCAGTAGTAGCATAATTTCTTTGAGCATTGTCTAGGGTTTTACTAGCATATTGAATAACATTTAATTTCTTATCAACTCTTTGTCCTAGAACAGCACCTATAACATAATCACTAGCATCACACATAATTTCAAAGGGTAAATTCCAATCAGGTGGCTGAACAATAGGTCCAGAGATCAATGCTTTCTTAAGTATTTCAAATGCTTCTACACAATCATCATCAAAAACAAATGGTATATCTTTTTGTAATAAATTAGTCAGAGGCCGAGAAATTTTTGAGAAGTCCTTAATGAACCTCCTATAAAATCCGGCATGACCAAGGAAACTTCTTATACCTTTGATGTCCTTGGGACATGGCATCTTCTCAATAGCATCAACCTTGGCTTTATCAACCTCAACACCTCTTCCAGAAACTTTGTTCCCCAAGACAATACCTTCATTAACCATAAAGTGGCACTTTTCCCAATTCAAGACAAGATTAGTTTCTTCACCATTCTGCAAAACTCGATCAAGGTTGCTCAAGCAATCATCAAAAGAAGATCCATAGATGGAGAAATCGTCCGTGAAAACCTCACAAATCTTTTCACGAAAGTCAGAGAATATAGCCATCATGCATCTTTGAAAGGTAGCAGGTGCATTACATCGACCAAAAGTCATACATCTATAAGCAAAAGTACCAAAAGGGCATGTAAAAGTAGTCTTTGATTGATCTTTGGCTAACACAGGTATTTGAGAGAAACCAGAATAACCATCTAGAAAGCAAAAATGTGTATGCTTAGATAATCTTTCTAGCATTTGATCGGTAAAAGGTAAGGGGTAATGATCCTTTTTAGTGGCCTTATTTAATTTGCGGAAATCAATTACCATCCTATAACCTGTAATAATTCTTTGAGGGATCAATTCATCTGTATCATTAGGAACAACAGTAATACCTCCCTTCTTAGGGACACAATGGACATGACTTACCCACTAACTATCAGCAACATGATAGATTATACCTGCCTCAAGGAGCTTTACTATTTCCTTTCTTACCACTTCTTTCATTTTATGATTCAGCCATCGTTGATGATCACGAACTGGTTTAGCATCTTCTTCCAAATTAATTTTATGTTGATATAGAGTGGGACTAATGCCCTTAAGATCATCAAGAGTATACCCAATAGCAGCACGGTGCTTCTTCAGAGTTTTCAATAATCTCTCTTCCTCATGCTCTGAAAGGTTAGCACTAATAATAATAGGATATATCTTTTTCTCATCAAGATAAGCATATTTAAGAGTATCAGGTAACGGTTTAAGCTCAAACACGGGATCACCCTTGGGTGGAGGTGGATCCCCTAGGATTTCAACAGGTAAATTGTCTTTCAACATAGGTTCCTTTTTAAATAATACTTCATCTATTTCCCTTCTTTCTTTCATAAACATATCATTTTCATGGTATAGCAAATAATGTTCTAAGGGATCACTAGGAGGTACGGCAATAGAAGCAAGACCAATAATTTCATCCTTACTAGGTAATTCTTCTTCACGGTGTGGTCTACTAAATTTAGAAAAATTAAATTCATGAGTCATATCATCTAAACCGATAGTAACAACATCCCGTTTGCAATCTATGGTAGCATTAACAGTGTTTAAGAAGGGTGTACCAAATATAATGGGACAGAAGCTATCTTGTGGGGAACCAAGAACAAGAAAATCAGCAGGATATTTAGTTTTCCCACACAATACTTCAACATCTCTAACAATTCCCATCGGTGAAATAGTATCTCTATTGGAAAGTTTAATTGTGACATCAATATCTTCTATTTCAGCAGGTGCAATCTCATGCATAATTTCTTTGTATAAGGAATGAGGTATTGCGCTAGCACTAGCACCCATATCACATAAGCCATGATAACAATGATCTCCTATTTTAACAGAAATAACAGGCATGCCTACCATAGGTCTAGGTTTATCTTTAGCACAAGGTTTAGCAATTCTAGCAGTTTCATCACAGAAATAAATAACATACCCATCAATATTATCAGACAAGAGATCTTTAACAATATCAATATTAGGTTCAACTTTAACTTGCTCAGGAGGTGTATATGTTTTAATATTGCTTTTATGAACCACAGTTGAAGCTTTAGCATGATCCTTTATCCTAACAAGGAAAGGTGGTTTCTCAACATACGCAGTAGGAACAATAGGATCATTATAAGTGACAATCTTTTCTTCAACTTTAATAGGTGCAACTACTTTTACTTATATGGGAGGATGATATTTAAACCACTTCTCCTCAGGGAGATCAACATAAGTAGCAAAAGATTCACAGAAAGAAGCTACTATCTCAGAGTCAAGTCCATATTTAGTGCTAAATTTATGGAAAACATCGGTATCCATAAAAGATTTAACACAATCGAAAGTAGGTGTCATACCTAACTCCTTACCTTTGTCGAGGTCCCAATCTTCAGAGTTGCATTTAATTATTTCCAGTAAATCCCATTTGAATTCAATAGTCTTCATCATAAAAGAGCCAGCACAAGAAGTATCAAGCATGGTGCGATTGCTATCAAAAAGCCGAGCATAGAAATTTTGAATAATCGTTTCTCTTGAAAGCTCATGATTGGGGCATGAATATAACATTGATTTAAGCCTCCCCCAAGCTTGAGTGATGCTTTCTCCTTCGCGAGGCCAAAAATTATATATATAATTGCGATCACGATGAATAAGATGCATAGGATAAAACTTGTAATGAAATTCCAATTTCAATCGTTTGTAATTCCAAGACCCCATATCATCACATAGCCTATACCATGTCGATGCGACTCCCTTCAAAGATAAAGGGAAGACCTTCTTCTTAACAACATCTCCGTGTACACCTGCAAGCTTAAATAATCCACAAACTTCATCCACATATATTAGATGCTCATCAGGATGTTTTGTTCCATCTCCTAAAAAAGGATTAGCTAGCAGTTTTTCTATCATACGCGAAGGAATTTCAAAGCAGACATTTTCATTTTCATTTTCAGTAGGTTCAGTAGGTTGAGGAGCAACTCTTTGCTCTACTGGTCGGGGTGAAGATACCCTGAACAAGCCCCTCGGAGGATTACTTTCCATAGTAACAAGTGACAGTAAATTTCAGCACACTATATAAATTTTTACTTACCAAATTCCACCTACCGAAGGCGCTTCACTCCCCGGCAAAGGCGCCAGAAAAGAGTCTTGATGACCTACAAGTATAGGGGATCTATCGTAGTCCTTTCGATAAGTAAGAGTGTCGAACCCAACGAGGAGCAGAAGGAAATGATTAGCAGTTTCCAGCAAGGTATTCTCTCCAAGTACTGAAACAAGTGGTAACAGATAGTTTTGTGATAGGATAATTTGTAACGAGCAACAAGTAACAAAAGTAAATAAAGTGCAGCAAGGTGGCCCAATCCTTTTTGTAGCAAAGTACAAGCCTAGACAAACTCTTATATAGAGAAAAGCGCTCCCGAGGACACATGGGAATATCATCAAGCTAGTTTTCATCACGCTCATATGATTCGCATTCGGTACTTTGATAATTTGGTATGTGGGTGGACCGGTGCTTGGGTACTGCCCTTACTTGGACAAGCATCCCACTTATGATTAACCTCTATTGCAAGCATCTACAACTACAACAGAAGTATTAACCTAACCATAGCATGAAACATATGGATCCAAATCAGCCCCTTACGAAGAAACGCGTAAACTAGGGTTTAAGCTTCTGTCACTCTAGCAACCCATCAGCTACTTATTACTTCCCAATGCCTTCCTCTAGGCCCAAATAATGGTAAAGTGTCATGTAGTCGACGTTCACATAACACCACTAGAGGAGAGACAACATACATCTCATCAAAATATCGAACGAATACCAAATTCACATGACTACTAATAGCAAGACTTCTCCCATGTCCTCAGGAACAAAAGTAACTACTCATAAAGCATAAACATGTTCATAATCAGAGGGGTATTAATATGCATATAGGATCTGAACATATGATCTTCCACCAATTAAACCAACTAGCATCAACTACAACGAGTAATTAACACTACTAGCAACCTACTAGCACCAATCCCGGACTTGGAGACAAGAATTGGATACAAGAGATGAACTAGGGTTTCGAGAGGAGATGGTGCTGATGAAGATGTTGGTGGAGATTGCCCTCTCCCGATGAGAGGAGCGTTGGTGATGACGATGGCGATGATTTCCCCCTCCGGGAGGGAAGTTTCCCTGGCAGAACAGCTTCGCCAGAGCCCTAGATTGGTTCCGCCAAGGTTCCACCTCGTGGCGGCGTACTTTCGTCCGAGAAGATGGCTTATGATTTTTTTCCCATCGAAAGACTTCATATAGCAGAAGATGGCCACCGAAGGGCCACCAGGGGGCCCACGAGGTAGGGGGCGCGCCCAGGGGGTAGGGCGCGCCCCCACCCTCGTGGGCAGGGTGTGGCCCCCCTGGTGAATTTCCTCCACTGAGTATTTTTTATATATTCTGAAAACGTCTTCTGTGAAGTTTCAGGACTTTTGGAGCTGTGCAGAATAGGTCTCTAATATTTGCTCCTTTTCTAGCCCACAATCCCAGCTGCCGACATTCTCCCTCTTTATGTAAACCTTGTAAAATAAGAGAGAATAAGCATAAGTATTGTGACATAATGTGTAATAACAGCCCATAATGCAATAAATATCGATATAAAAGCATGATGCAAAATGGACGTATCACAAAACATAAATGCAGAGCACCCCTGAAGATCAAGGACTGACTAGACATTGTAATTCATGGAAAAAGAGATCTAGTCACAGTCATACTCAATATCAATTAATAACAATGCATACAAATGACAGTGGTGCTATCTAACTGGTGCTTTTTATAAGAGGATGACGACTTAGCAACAAAAGTACATAGATAGGCCCTTTGCAGAGCGAAGCAGCTATTTGTAGAGGTGCCAGAGCTCGAGTTTTAAAATAGAGATAAATAATATTTTGAGCGGTATGCTTTCATTGTCAACATAACAACCAAGAGATCTCGGTATCTTCCATATTAGATACATTATAGGCAGTTCCCAACCTGAATGGTAAAGTTTATACTCCCCCACCACCAACAAGCACATTCCATGGCCGGTCCGAAACAACGGGTACCATACAACTAACAACAATCCTAGGGGAGTTTTGTTTGCAATTATATTTTGATTTGACTTGAGCATGGGACTGGGCATCCCAGTTACCAGCCATTTTCTCATGAATGATGAGCGGAGTCCACTCATTGTGAGAATAACCCATCTAGCATGGAAGATATTGACAGCCCTAGTTGCTACATGAGCGATTCGAGCAAACTAAACAAATTATCATTTGAGGGTTTAGAGTTTGGCACATGCAAATTTACTTGGAATGGCAGGTACATACCGCATATAGCTAGGTATAGTGGACTCATATGGAATAACTTTGGGTTTATGGAAGTGGATGTACAAGCAGTATTCCCGCTTAGTACAAGTGAAGGATAGTAAAAGACTGGGGAGCAACCAACTAGAGAGCGACAATAGTCATAAACATGTATTGAGATTTACCAACATTGAGTGCAAGCATGAGTAGGATATAAATCACCATGAACATAAATATCGTGAAGGCTATGTTGATTTTGTTTCAACTACATGTGTGAACATGTGCCAAGTCAAGCCACTTGAATCATTCAAAGGAGGATATCATCCTATCATAGCACATCACAACCATTTTAAAAGCATGTTGGCATGCAAGGTCAACCATTATAAAATCCTAGCTAATTAAGCATGGCATGGATAACTATAATCTCTAATTGTCATTGCAAACATGTTTCATTCATAATAGGCTGAATCGGGAATGATGAACTAATCATATTTACAAAAACAAGATAGGTCGAGTTATACCAGCTTTTCCTCATCTCCATCATTTCATCATATGTCATCATTATTGCCTTTCACTTGCACGACCGAATGGTGTGGATAATAATAATAATAGTGCACGTGCATTAGACTAAGCTAGAATATGCAAACATTTATTCAAAGGAGAAGACAAGGTAATATGGGCTCTTTGTTAGATCAACAGTAATGCATATAAGAGCCACGCAACATTTTCATCGTGGTCTTCTCCTCTTGACCCCCAAAGAAAAGAAAAGAATTTCAAAGAAACACGCTGAAATGTTTTTGGATTTTTTGTTTTTCTGAAGAAGGTAAAACAAGAACAAGAAAAACTATTTACATGGGAAAGCTCCCAACAAGCAAAAGAAGAATGAGAAATCTTTTTGGGTTTTCTTTAATATTAGAACTAGGCGTGGAAATAAATAAGCTACAACTATTTTTTTGTTTTTTCTTAAAGTTTTTCAAACACACAAGAAGAAAGCGAGAAAAAGAAGTAACCTAACATGGATAATACAATGAAAAATTATGAACACCGGCAACTGGAATGAGTGTGTGAACATGAATGTAATGTGGGTGAGAAATACATACTCCCCCAAGCTTAGGCTTTTGGCCTATGTTGGTCTGAGGCCACCACTAGCCCGGATGATATCTGAAATCATAGTTGGGGTTGTACTGTGCTGTGGCAGCTACCGCTTGGTGAGCTACTTCTTGGAGGCGAGAGCCTCCGCTGTTCTCTCATACTCGTTCGCCTCCTCTCTAGTTATAAAATATCTCCCATTTACCTAAAATTTAAAGAAGGCAGGAGCAGGAAGGGTAACATGGACGACACGTCGTCTGTCAAAGATTAGTCGGTACTGGAGGTACTGTTCATTCCTCTCTAGATACTCGTAACGCACCATAGCATTATAATCTAGAAAAGTGGGCGGTAACTCAATGTCATTCCCTCTTATAGGTACACCAAGATAATTAGCTAAACGAGTTGCATAAATCCCACCAAATAAATCTCCATCTTTAGCATTAAGATGTAACCTCCTTGCAATAATAGCCTCAAGTTATATCGCTTATCACCTAACACTGCACACTTGAGGACACTAAGATCTGGAATGCAAAGGTGGCAATGATAATGCTTAACGTTAATGCACCTACCTATAAAGAGAGCAAAGTAATGTATGGCAGGAAAGTGAATGCTCCCTATGGTAGCTTGTGTGATATTTCTAGTTTCTCCCACAGTGATACCAGCAAGGAAATCATTGTATTCTGCTTTGTGAGGCTCGCTAAGAAGACCCCACTATGGGAGTTTGCAAGCAATATTAAAATCCTCAAGGTCCATGGTATACGATTCATCATAAAGATCAAATAAAACAATATGGGTATTGCGCTTAGATGAAAACTCAAACCTCGGCACAAAGGAATCAGTAAGGTAATAGTATTGTTGGCACTTATCTGAAACGAAGTCCTCAAGGTCGGCATTTTGTATGTATGCATAAAACTCATCCTTGAAACCTGCATGAACCATGAATTCATCTGACGGCCATTCACAAGGCCGCACTTGAGCTTCCCTTGGTGGTTCAAGGTCCGGCTCACGTATCACGAGCCTCGGTGCTTGCTTCCTCGAAGAACCACCTTGGTACATTTTCCTAGACATTTTTATTCCCCTGAAAAATTTCTGAAATTTTTAGTGACTCAAACTAAAAGTGAACCAAACTCAAAAAGATTGACAGCAACTACTCCTACAAGTGCCTAGAGGCTATATCATGCATCAAAACTACTTTGGACCATATAAATTTGACATGAAAGCTCAAGAACAAGGTCACCACAACAACAACAAATTGCAATAAATAAAGCACAAGAACAAAAACTAATTGGACCATTGGAGGAGTCACATACCGAAGAACAATCCTCCAAAGGAGTTTTGTGAATGGAGCTTTGCACAAGGAGACCGAAAACGGCAACAAAACGAGTAAGAACACGGGTTTGAGCTATGGGATGATTTTTTCTGGAGGACGACAAAGTGGATGGGTGCTGGAATAAGTGGAGGGGACCCACGTGGGACCCATAAGGCAGGGGCACACCTAGGGGGGTAGGGCGCGCCCTCCACCCTTGTGGCCCACTGGTGAAGTGCCCTAGTGTGTTCTCAGTGCCAAAAATTCTCAAATATTCTATAAAAAATCATACTAAATTTTCAGGGCATTTGGAGAACTTTTATTTTCGGGACATTTTTTATTGCACGGATAATTCACAAAGTAGACATAAAATACTATTTTTGCTTTATTTATTCTAAATAACAGAAAGTAAAAGATAGGTACAGATAGTTGTGCCTTCTAAATTCATCCATCTCATGCTCATCAAAAGGAATCCATTAACAAGGTTGATCAAGTCTTATTAACAAACTTCTTCCAAATGACAAGAAACCAGAGAATTTTTGAATAACACTAGGTTACCTCAACGGGGATATGCATGTCCCTAACAATAAGAATATCATATTTCTTTTTGATAGTAGGAAGAGGGAATTCAAAACCTCCAATAGTAATAGTTGATTTTTTTTCCAATAGAATGGATAATATGAACTTGAGGTCATTTCTTTAGAAAGTGACATTGCCTTTGTTGCAATCAGTAACAACCCTTGTAGTATTCAAAAAGGGGGTACCAAGGATAATCAACATACCGTCGTCCTCGAGAATATCAGGAATAACAAAGTCTGTTAAGATAGTAGCGTTTGCAACCACAATAGGCACATCCTCACAAATACCGATGTGTATAGCAGATGATT
This sequence comes from Triticum urartu, assembly GCF_056163025.1. Classification (NCBI taxonomy): domain Eukaryota; kingdom Viridiplantae; phylum Streptophyta; class Magnoliopsida; order Poales; family Poaceae; genus Triticum; species Triticum urartu. The sequence goes on along the minus strand of NC_141876.1, from coordinate 364,626,325 downwards.
TATCAGCCATTTGCAAAGAAATTTCAGTAGGTGTCAACTTATTCAATTCAAGTCTATGATATAAAGAGAAAGGCATAACACTAACACTGACTCCAAGATCACATAAATAAGTTTTAACATAGTTTCTTTTAATAGAGCACGGTATAGTTGGTACTCCTGGGTCTCCTAGTTTCTTTGGTATTCCACCCTTATAAGTATAATTAGCAAGATGGTGGAAATTCCAGCTTCTGGTATCTGTCTTTTATTTGTAACAATATATTTCATATACTTAGCATAAGGAGGCATTTTAAGCATATCAGTCAAACGCATACACAAAAAGATAGGTCTAATCATTTCAGCAAAGCGCTCAAAATCCTCATCATCCTTTTTCTTGGATGGCTTAGGAGGAAAGGGCATGGGTTTCTAAACCCATGATTCTCTTTCTTTACCATGTTTCCTAGTAATGAAGTATCTCTTATCATAAAGTTGATTCTTTGATTGTGGGTTATCAAGATCAACAGCAGGTTCAATCTCTACATCATTATCATTACTAGGTTGAACATCAACATGAACATCATTATTAACATTATCACTAGGTTCACGTTCATCACCAGATTGTTTCTCAGCATCAGAAATAGAAATATCATTGGGATTCTTAGGTGTATCTACAACAGGTTCACTAGAAGCATGCAAAGTCCAATCAATTTTCTTTTTCTTTTATTACTAGGACTAGGTGCATAAGTATTAACTCTCTGAGAATCTTGCTCAACCCTCTTAGGATGGCCCTCAGGATACAAAGGTTCCTAGGCCATTTTACCACCTCTAGTCATAACCTAATAGCATTATCATTACTCTTACTATTCAACTCATTAAGAAAATCATCTTGTGCCTTAAGTACTTGTTCTACTTGAGTTGTAACCATGGAAGCATGTTTAATAAGCTTAAGATCATTAACGATTCTACTCATATAATTACCCAAGTGGTCAAGCATGTAAGCATTATGTTTCAATTGTCTACTAACATAAGCATTAAAGTTTTCTTGTTTAACAATAAAATTATCAAACTCATCCAAGCATTGACTAGCAAATCTATTATGAGGAATATGACCTTCATCAAATTTATAGAGAGAATTTACTTCTACTACCAGTGTCGGGTTATCAAGACCATGTATTTCTTCAATAGGCGGTAAATTCTTAACATCTTCAGCTTTAATACCCTTTTTCTTTCATAGATTTCTTTGCCTCTTGCATATCTTCAGGACTGAGAAATAGAATACCTCTTTTCTTCGGAGTTGGCTTAGGAATTGGTTCAGGAAGTGTCCAATCATTATCATTACTCAATATATTATTGAATAGTAATTGAACTTGCTCAACAGTTCTTTCCCGGAAAACACAACCAACATAACTATCTAGGTGGTCTCTGGAAGCATCGGTTAGTCCATTATAAAATATATCAAGTATTTCATTTTTCTTGAGAGGATCATGAGGCAAAGCATTAAGTAATTGGAGAAGCCTCCCCCAAGATTGTGGGAGACTCTCTTCTTCAATTTGCAGAAAGTTAAATATTTCCTTTAAAGCAGTTTATTTCTTATGAGCAGGGAAATATTTTTCAGAGAAGTAGTTAAATCATATCCTGGGGACTACGCACACAACCAGGAGCTAGAGAGTTAAACCATAACTTAGCATCACCCTTTAATGAGAAAGAAAACAACTTAAGAATATAGTAATAGCGAATTTTTTCCTCATGAGCAAATAGGGTGGGTATATCATTCAATTTAGTAAGATGTGCCACAACAGTTTCAAATTCATAACCATAGAAAGGATCAGATTCAACCAAAGTAATTAACTCTGGATCGATAGATAATTCATAATCCTTATCAGTAACAAAGATAGGTGAAGTAGCAAACTTAGGATCATATTGCATTCTAGCATTCAAAGACTTTTCTTTCAGCTTAGCTAACAGTTTCTTAAGATCATCTCTATCATTGCAAGAAAGAAAGTCTCTAGCAGTTTCTTCGTCCATAATATAACCCTCGGGTACAATAGGCAATACATATCTAGGGGGAGAATCATAATCTTTAGTTTCAATAATATCATCAGTGTCAGTAATTTCCTTCTCTCTAACCCTAGCAAGTTGTTCATCAAGAAATTCACCTAGGGGCACAGTATTATCAAGTAGAGAAGTAGTATCATCATAAGGATCATGCATAGCAGAAGTGGCATCATCCATAACACACGACATATTGGAATCAATAGTAGGTGTAGGTGTCGCAAGTTTACTCAAAACAGAAGGAGAATCAAGTGTATAGCTAGATGACAGTTCCTTACCTCCCCTCGTAGTTGAGGGAAAATTCTTGGTTCTTTGATCTTTCAAATTCCTCATAGTGATCAACAGGTATAAAACCCAAGTGACTCAGAGAATATAGCTATGCTCCCTAGCAGCGGCGCCAGAAAAAGGTCTTTATAACCCACAAGTATAGGGGATCACAACAGTTTTCGAGGGTAGAGTATTCAACCCAAATTTATTGATTCGACACAAGGCGAACCAAAGAATATTCTCAAGTATTAGCAGTTGAGTTGTCAATTCAATGACACCTGAAAGACTTAATATCTGCAACAAAGTATTTAGTAGCAAAGTAGTATGGAAGTAATGGTAACGGTGGCAAAAGTAACAGTAGCAGTTTTGCAGCAATTGTAATAGTGGCAACGGAAAAGTAACTTAGCAAAGATCAATATGAGACGAGCTCGTAGGCAATGGAACAATGATAGATAATTATGTCGGATGGCATTCATCATGCAACAGTTATAACATAGGGTGACACAGAACTAGCTCCAATACATCAATATAATGTCGGCATGTATTCCGAATATAGTCATACGTGCTTATGGAAAAGAACTTGCCTGACATCTTTTGTCCTACCCTCCCGTGGTAGCGGGGTCCTATTGGAAACTAAGTGATATTAAGGCCTCCTTTTAATAGAGAACCGGACCAAAGCATTAGCACTTAGTGAATACATTAACTCCTCAAACTACGGTCATCACCGGGAACTGTCCCGACTATTTTCACTCCGGGGTTGCCGGATCATAACACGTAGTAGGTGACTATAACTTGCAAGATAGGATAAAGAACACAAATATATTCATGAAAACATAATAGGTTCAGATCTGAAATAATGGCGCTCGGGCCCTAGTGACAAGCATTAAGCATAGCAAAGTCATAGCAACATCAATCTTAGAACATAGTGGATACTAGGGATCAAACCCTAACAAAACTAACTCGATGACATGGTAAATCTCATCCAACCCATCATTGTCCAGCAATCCTACGATGGTATTAATCACGCACAGCGGTGAGCATCATGACACTGGTGATGGGGGATTGTTGATGATGACGGTGGCGATGATTTCCCCTCTCCGGAACCCAAAACGGACTCCAAATCTGCCCTACCAAGGAAGAACGAGAGGTGGCGGTGGCTCCGTATCGTAAAACGCGATGAATCCTTCTCTCTATATTTTTCTCCCCGAATGTGAATATATGGAGTTGGAGTTGAGGTCCGTGGAGGTCCGTGGAACCCGCAAGACACGGGGGCACGCCCTAGGGGGGCTCCCTCCACCCTTGTAGATAGGTGGTGGGTCCCCTCTGGTTGATTCGTTCACCAATATTTTTTATTTATTCCAAAAACAATCTCCGTGAAGTTTCACGTCATTCCGAGAACTTTTATTCCTACACAAAAATAACACCATGGCAATTCTGCTGAAAACAGCGTCAGTCCATGTTAGTTCCATTCAAATCATGCAAATTAGAGTCCAAAACAAGGACAAAAGAGTTTGGAAAAGTAGATACGATGGAGACATATCAAGGCAGTGGGTGTATGTAGACGCCACCGTGTTTAGGCCCCTGCTCCTGATCCCGTCCGCCCCCGCGGAGCCGAGCTCCGGATGGGAGCACCCGGAGCTAGTCAATTCACACCTCGCTCGGGTATTGACCAGGCTGGCCAACCTGAGGAAGGCAGGGGTGACGATGGCGATGGTGGTGAGGGAATTCCTCCGGCGGCGCATCACTCCGCTCCAGCGCCACTCCTGTACGATGTGGGCATTTATCGTCCCTATAGATAGCATGAGACTCCAGGAGCCTCCCCTTCCTTACAGCACGTTGCATGGACTACTCCGCCTTCTGACTGGTGAGGAGCCTGCCGGGCTCCCTCCAAAGGCCCCCCGCCCTTCTATGATCACGCAAACTATGGAGCCTTCGCCAAGAAGATATCGCGCTTCGACGAGTGGGGGCTGCTCCCCGAGGGCCGCGCCGGGCCTAATGACAACCCTGTGACAGCCTGGTTTTTGCCCTCTTTTCTTTGCTTGATTTTCAGTTGGTTGAATTTGAAATTTTGAGTTTTGAATCTTTTCATATGGACTTAAACACTTGGGTACCCCTTGGCTTCCACCCAAGTGTCCATTTCCCTCTCTAACCATCATTCCCACTCTGGTTCACCTCAAACTAATATTTGGAATATTTTTCTTAAAAGAAAAATATTCATTTCCCTCTCTTAAACCCTAGCTAGCTCAATGTGCTCCAAAGCAACCCCAATTTTTCTTGCCCACAAAAATCTGAGAAAATACACAAATATTCTTTGAACCCTAGGGCACCTTCCTGAGCAAAAATATTTCATCACTTTTTGGAGTATTTTTGCTACAGAAAATATATTCTGTTCTGGACAGAAATGGTGGTTTCTACAGCAACTACCATTTTACTTGCTCCACTCTGGCTGATTTTTCTTGTGCCTCATCACCTTAGTAGATGATTGCTAACATCCAAAGCCCAGCTCCCAACTCCCAGCCGTTTGAGCACAATAAGCTCTCAAAGTTACTGATGAGAAACTTACTAGGCAGTTGAAATCTATCCTACTGCGTCTGGGTCCAAACCAAAGCATGGTAATCTTCAAAACTACCACGAACAACAAGCCAGGCATGAAATTTGGACTTAGGTCGGCCTGAGGGCAGAGTTCACGCGGTGACCACGCGTGTACATGATACCAACCTGCGTGTCGACGCGCTCTGCGTGGCGCCCGAGCTTCTGTTCCTCGCGTGCTCGCTGCCCCAACTGCCTAAGCTTGCCAAACTTCGCCACAATATTTGTCCAAGCTCTCTGAACTCCCTCCTGGAGCTTGTCGACGCTTGAGCTCGCCGCAGCAAGCACGAGCGTGATCCGGCCAATGTAATAGTGTGGTGCGCACTGTGCTCGTCGTCACCCCAGTGCCCCTATGCTCATCCCCGTTCGCCCATAGTCCCTGCGTGAGCTATGTCGCCTTCTCCTCCTCTCACTGATGTCATTCGTCACCGGGCGCTGTGTCCAGGTGTACACCGGCGGAGCCCGAACCACCCTCGATGCTCGGCTATAAATGCAGCCCTCCGCAGCCTCCTCGAGCACCATCCACGCCTCCCACACACTCCACAATCTCGTAGATAGCTGTAGCCCGGCCGAGCAGGCCACGGGCTGCCGTCCCCGAGCTCGAGCTCGCCGGCAATCCCCTCGGGTCGTCTCCGTAGCTCCAGCCCCTCCCAGGCCTGGGCAACCCTTCCAGGGCCTCAGCCGCTCTACGGTGGTGCTGTTCCGCCTGGTTGGATCCCCTAGAGTCGCCTCTGTTCGCCGTCGTCTTCGTCTCCGGCAACCTCCGCTCTCTTCTTTCGCTAGAGAGGTTGATTCCAATGCCGTCCGACCAACCCTAGCTACTCTACGGGTATGGGCAGGTGCGCCTCTGTCTCCTCTTTCGATCCCTCCCTCTTGTTTTGGTGAAGAAGCCCTCGTCGCCGACATGTGCTGCGGTGAAACCACGCCGCCCTCTGTTTCCTTCTCCCTCTCCCCCTCACCCGACTAGCGGGGCCTGCTATTCAACCACTTAGTACGCGCGTGAAGCGGTACGAGTGGTGGCACCCGGAGGCTTTATGCCTTCGACGTCACCCCCCAGTCTGTTTTTATTTAAATTCAAATTTCATATTTTTCCAGAGAGCTTCAAACAGACAAAACTCTTTAACCATAAGTCCAAATGAATTGATTCTTTTTGCATTGTGTTCTTTGTAAAGAAATCTAGGATCTCACCAGAAATGGGATTTTTCCCTGCTGTCTAGATTTTCTGGTGAATTTCAGAAGGGTTCTTGATGTTTTCTTTTTGTGTTTATAAATATTTTCAGAGGGTGAGGCTTGTCTTGAGGATCACCAGGAGGCTTGTGAACCTCATCTGCACTAAGGCAAGCCACATCAACATTTTCATGGTGCCATTACAATATTTGTGATTTTCCTACTTGAATGAATGATTTAATCCATGCATTTAAATCACTGTTATGTTATTTATATTCTATTAGTTGCTTGTTTAAGTTAATATGCTTGATTTACAGAAAGTTTAAAGCTAATTAAGTTGGTAAAGAAACTAGAATTAATTTTTGTTATGAATGAGTAATATAGTTATGGATATAAGTAATTATATGGAGTTATTTTTCTTGCATGAGAAAAATGATAAATTTGCTAGAAAAGATTCTGTTTAAAGTAAGGTTTGATCCTAACCAGAGAAGTGTAATGAGTTGTTGATGTTTATGCTTAGTGTTAATATAGTTGACTCAGTCATTTCCGTTGATATGTGATGCATATGTTAGTGTTGCATTTCATGGCATACTATGACACCGGTTATTTTCACTTTAAGTTGAACCTGATAATAACTCAACTTGAATATATCATTGACCGGGTCATGGTGCCACTGAATTGTTGGGGAACGTAGCAGAATTTTAAAATTTTCTACGCATCACCAAGATCAATCTATGGAGTCATCTAGCAATGAGGGAGAGGGGAGTGCATCTACATACCCTTGTAGAACACGAGCGGAAGCGTTCAAGAGAACGGGGTTGATGGAGTCGTACTCGTCGTGATCCAAATCACCGATGACCTAGCGCTGAACGGACGGCACCTCCGCGTTCAACACACGTACGGTTGGGAAGACGTCTCCTCCTTCTTGATCCAGCAAGGGGGAAGGAGAGGTTGATGGAGATCCAGCAGCACGACGGCGTGGTGGTGGAAACAGCGGTGATCTCGGCAGGGCTTCGCCAAGCTCAGCGAGAGGGAGAGGTGTCACGGGAGGGAGAGGGAGGCGCCAGGGGCTAGGGGTGCGGCTGCCCTCCCTCCCCCCCACTATATATAGGGAACCTAGGGGGGCGCCGGCCCTAGGAGATCCAATCTCCAAGGGGGGCGGCGGCCAAGGGGGGTGGCTTGCCCCCCAAGCCAAGTGGGGCGCCCCCCACCCCTAGGGTTTCCAACCCTAGGTGCAGGGGGCCCAAGGGGGGCGCACCAGCCCACCAGGGGATGGTTCCCCTCCCACTTCAGCTCATGGGGCCCTCCGAGATAGGTGGCCCCACCCGGTGGACCCCCGGGACCCTTCCGGTGGTCCCGGTACAATACCGGCGACCCTCGAAACTTTCCCAATGGCCGAAACTGGACTTCCTATATATAATTCTTCACCTCCGGACCATTCCGGAACTCCTCGTGACATCCGGGATCTCATCCGGGACTCCGAACAACTTTCGGGTTACCGCATACTAATATCTCTACAACCCTAGCGTCACCGAACCTTAAGTGTGTAGACCCTACGGGTTCGGGAGACACGCAGACATGACCGAGACGACTCTCCGGTCAATAACCAACAAAGAGATCTGGATACCCATGTTGTCTCCCACATGCTCCTTGATTATCTCATCGGTTGAACCACGATGTCGAGGATTCAATCAATCCTGTATACAATTCCCTTTGCAAATCGGTACGTTACTCGCCCGAGACTCGATCGTCGGTATCCCAATACCTCGTTCAATCTCGTTACAGGCAAGTCACTTTAATCGTACCATAATGCATGATCCCATGATCAACCACTTGGTCACATTGAGCTCGTTATGATGATGCATTATCGAGTGGGCCTAGAGATACCTCTCCATCATACGGAGTGACAAATCCCAGTCTCGATTCATGCCAACCCAACAGACACTTTTGGAGATACCCGTAGTGCACCTTTATAGTCACCCAGTTATGTTATGACGTTTGGCACACCCAAAGCACTCCTATGGTATCCGGGAGTTGCACAATCTCATGGTCTAAGGAAGTGATACTTGACATTTGGAAAAGCTATAGCAAACAAACTACATGATCTTTGAGCTATGCTTAGGATTGGGTCCTGTCCATCACATCATTCTCCTAATGATGTGATCCCGTTATCAATGACATCTAATGTCCATAGTCAAGAAACCATGACTATCTTTTGATCAATGAGCTAGTCAACTAGAGGCTCACTAGGGACGTGTTGTGGTCTATGTATTCACACATGTATTACGATTTCCGGATAACACAATTATAGCATGAACAATAGACAATTATCATGAACAAGGAAATATAATAATAACCATTTTATTATTGCCTCTAGAGCATATTTCCAACAGCCTCCCACTTGCACTAGAGTCAATAATCTAGTTACATTGTGATGAATCAAACACCCATAGAGTTCTGGTGTTGATCTTGTTTTGCTCTAGGGAGAGGTTTAGTCAACGGATCTGCTACATTCAGGTCCGTATGTACTTTACAAATATCTATGTCTCCATTTTGAACACTTTCACGAATGGAGTTGAAGCGACGCTTGATATGCCTGGTCTTCCTGTGAAACCCGGGCTCCTTGGCAAGGGTAATTGCTCCAGTGTTGTCATAGAAGAGAATCATCGGGCCCGACGCATTGGGTATGACTCCTAGGTCGGAAATGAACTCCTTCACCCAGATTGCTTCTTGTGCTGCCTCCGAGGCTGCCATGTACTCCGCTTCACATGTAGATCCTGCCACAACGCTTTGCTTGCAACTGCACCAGCTTACTGCCCCACCATTTAAAATATACACGTATCCGTTTTGTGACTTAGAGTCATTTAGATCTGTGTCGAAGCTAGCATCGACGTAACCCTTTACGACGAGCTTTTCGTCACCTCCATAAACGAGAAACATATCCTTAGTCCTTTTCAGGTACTTTAGGATATTCTTGACCGCTGTCCAGTGTTCCATGCCGGGATTACTTTGGTACCTTCCTACCAAACTTACGGCAAGGTTTACATCAGGTCTGGTACACAACATAGCATACATGATAGACCCTATGGCCGAGGCATAGGGGACAACACTCATCTTTTCTCTATCTTCTGTTGTGGTCGGGCATTGAGCCGTGCTCAATCTCGTACCTTGCAACACAGGCAAGAACCCCTTCTTTGACTGATCCATATTGAACTTCTTCAATATCTTGTCAAGGTACGTACTCTGTGAAAGACCAATGAGGCGTCTCGATCTATCTCTATAGATCTTGATGCCTAATATGTAAGTAGCTTCTCCAAGATCCTTCATTGAAAAACACTTGTTCAAGTAGGCCTTTATGCTTTCCAAGAATTCTATATCATTTCCCATCAACAGTATGTCATCTACATACAATATGAGAAATGCTACAGAGCTCCCACTCACTTTCTTGTAAATGCAGGCTTCTCCATAAGTCTGCGTAAACCCAAACTCTTTGATCATCTCATAAAAACGAATGTTCCAACTCCGAGATGCTTGCACCAGTCCATAGATCGAGCGTTGGAGCTAGCACACCTTGTCAGCATTCTTAGGATCGACAAAACCTTCCGGCTGCATCATATACAATTCTTCCTTAAGGAAACCATTAAGGAATGCCGTTTTGATGTCCATTTGCCATATCTCATAATCATAGAATGCGACAATTGCTAACATGATTTGGACGGACTTCAGCTTTGCTACGGGTGAGAAAGTCTCATCGTAGTCAACCCCTTGAACTTGTCGATAACCCTTAGCGACAAGCCGAGCTTTATAGATGGTTACATTACCATCCGCGTATGTCTTCTTCTTAAAGATCCATTTATTTTCTATGGCTCGTCGATCATCGGGCAAGTCAGTCAAAGTCCATACTTCATTTTCATACATGGATCCTATCTCGGATTTCATAGCTTCCAGCCATTTGTCGGAATCTGGGCCCGCCATCGCTTCTTCATAGTTCGAAGGTTCACCATTGTCTAACAACATGATTTCCAGGACAGGGTTGCCGTACCACTTTGGTGCGGAATGTGTCCTTGTGGACCTACGAAGTTCAGTAGCAACCTGATCTGAAGTTTCATGATCATCATCATTAACTTCCTCTCTAGTCGGTGCAGGCACCTCAGGAACATTTTCTTGAGCTGCGCCACTCTCCGGTTCAAGAGGCAATACTTCATCAAGTTCTACTTTCCTCCCACTTACTTCTTTTGAGAGAAACTCTTTCTCTAGAAAGGATCCATTCTTGGCAACAAAGATCTTGCCTTCGGATCTGAGGTAGAAGGTATACCCAATAGTTTCTTTAGGGTATCCTATGAAGACGCATTTTTCCGACTTGGGTTCGAGCTTTTCAGGTTGAAGTTTCTTGACATAAGCATCGCATCCCAAATCTTTTAGAAACGACAGCTTAGGTTTCTTCCCAAACCATAATTCATACGGTGTCGTCTCAACGGATTTGGACGGAGCCCTATTTAAAGTGAATGCGGCAGTCTCTAAAGCATAGCCCCAAAATGACAGCGATAGATCGGTAAGAGACATCATAGATCGCACCATATCCAATAGAGTGCGATTACGACGTTCGGACACACCATTACGCTGAGGTGTTCCAGGCGGCGTGAGTTGTGAAACTATTCCACATTTCCTTAAGTGCGTGCCAAATTCGTGACTCAAGTATTCTCCCCCACGATCTGATCGCAAGAACTTGATTTTCCTGTCACGTTGACTCTCAACCTCACTCTGAAATTCCTTGAACTTTTCAAAGGTCTCAGACTTGTGTTTCATTAAGTAGACATACCCAGATCTACTCAAGTCATTAGTGAGGGTGAGAACATCACGATAGCCACCGCGAGCCTCAACACTCATTGGACCGCACACATCAGTATGTATGATTTCCAATAAGTTGGTTGCTCGCTCCATTGTTCCTGAGAACGGAGTCTTGGTCATTTTACCCATGAGGCATGGTTCGCACGTGTCAAATGATTCGTAATCAAGAGACTCCAAAAGTCCATCTGCATGGAGCTTCTTCATGCGTTTGACACCTATGTGACCGAGGCGGTAGTGCCACAAGTATGTGGGACTATCATTATCAACCTTACATCTTTTGGTATTCACACTATGAATATGTGTAACATTACGCTCGAGATTCATTAAGAATAAACCATTCACCAGCGGAGCATGACCATAAAACATATCTCTCATATAAATAGAACAACCATTATTCTCGGATTTAAATGAGTAGCCATCTCGAATTAAACGAGATCCTGATACAATGTTCATGCTCAAAGCTGGCACTAAATAACAATTATTGAGGTTTAAAACTAATCCCGTAGGTAAATGTAGAGGTAGCGTGCCGACGGCGATCACATCGACCTTGGAACCATTCCCGACGCGCATCCTCGTCCTTTGCCAGTCTCGCTTATTCCGCAGCTCCTGCTTTGAGTTACAAATGTGAGCAACCGCACCGGTATCAAATACCCAAGAGCTACTACGAGTACTGGTAAGGTACACATCAATTACATGTATATCACATATACCTTTAGTGTTGCCGGCCTTCTTGTCCGCTAAGTATTTGGGGCAGTTCCGCTTCCAGTGACCACTTCCCTTGCAATAAAAACACTCAGTCTCGGGCTTGGGTCCATTCTTTGGCTTCTTCCCGGCAGCTTGCCTGCCGGGCAAGGCAACCCCCTTGACGTCCTTCTTGAAGTTCTTCTTACCCTTGCCTTTCTTAAACTTAGTGGTTTTATTCACCATCAACACTTGATGTTCCTTTTTGATCTCCACCTCCGCTGATTTCAGCATTGAATATACCTCAGGAATGGTCTTTTCCATCCCCTGGATATTGAAGTTCATCACAAAGCTCTTGTAGCTCGGTGGAAGCGACTGAAGGATTCTGTCAATGACCACGTCATCCAGGAGATTAACTCCCAGCTGAGTCAAGCGGTTATGCAACCCAGACATTTTGAGTATGTGCTCACTGACAGAACTATTTTCCTCCATCTTACAACTGAAGAACTTGTCAGAGATTTCATATCTCTCGACCCGGGCATGAGCTTGGAAAACCATTTTCAGCTCTTCGAACATCTCATATGCTCTGTGTCGCTCAAAACGCTTTTGGAGCCCCGGTTCTAAGCTGTAAAGCATGCCGCACTGAACGAGGGAGTAATCATCAGCACGTGACTGCCAAGCGTTCATAATGTCTTGGTTCTCTGGGATGGGTGCGTCACCTAGCGGTGCTTCTAGGACATAATCTTTCTTGGCAGCTATGAGGATGATCCTCAGGTTCCGGACCCAGTCCGTATAGTTGCTGCCATCATCTTTCAGCTTGGTTTTCTCTAGGAATGCGTTGAAGTTGAGGGAAACATTAGCATCGGCCATTTGATCTACAAGACATAATGTAAAGATTTTAGACTAAGTTCATGATAATTAAGTTCATCTAATCAAATTATTCAATGAACTCCCACTCAGATAGACATCCCTCTAGTCATCTAAGTGAAACATGATCCGGGTCAACTAGGCCATGTCCTATCATCACGTGAGACGGACTAGTCAACATCGGTAAACATCTTCATGTTGATCGTATCTTCTATACAACTCATGCTCGCCCTTTCGGTCTTCCGTGTTCCGAGGCCATGTCTGTACATGCTAGGCTCGTCAAGTCAACCTAAGTGTATTGCGTGTGTAAATCTGGCTTACACCTGTTGTATTCGAACGTTAGAATCTATCACACCCGATTATCACGTGGTTCTTCGAAACAACGAACCTTCGCAACGATGCACAGTTGGGGGGAACACTTTCCTGAAATCATTACGAGGGATCATCTTATTCAAGCTACCGTCGTTCTAAGCAAATAAGATGTAAAACATGATAAACATCACATGCAATCAAATAGTGACATGATATGGCCAATATCATTTGCTCCTTTTGATCTCCATCTTTGGGGCTCCATGATCATCGTTGTCACCGGCATGACACCATGATCTCCATCATCATGTCTTCTTGAAGTTGTCTCGTCATCTATTACTTCTACTACTATGGCTAACGCTTTAGCAATAAAGTAAAGTAATTACATGACGTTTATGTTGACACGCAGGTCATAAATAAATTAAGACAACTCCTATGGCTCCTGCTGGTTGTCATACTCATCGACATGCAAGTCGTGATTCCTATTACAAGAACATAATCAATCTCATACATCACATATATCATTCATCACATCCTTTTGGCCATATCACATCACATGGCACGTGCTGCAAAAACAAGTTAGACGTCCTCTAATTGTTGTTGCAAGTTTTTACGTGGCTGCTATAGGTTTCTAGCAAGAATGTTTCTTACCTACGCCAAAACCACAACGTGATATGCCAATTTCTATTTACCCTTCATAAGGACCCTTTTCATCGAATCCGATCCGACTAGAGTGGGACAGACAGACACCCGCTAGCCACCTTATGCATCTAGTGCATGTCAGTCGGTGGAACCAGTCTCATGTAAGCGTACGTGTAAGGTCGGTCCGGGCTGCTTCATCCCACGATACTGCTGAATCAAGATAAGTCTAGTAATGGCAAGTAAATTGACAACATCGACGCCCACAACTGCTTTGTGTTCTACTCATGCATAGAAACTACGCATAGACCTAGCTCATGATGCCACTGTTGGGGAACGTAGCAGAATTTTAAAATTTTCTACGCATCACCAAGATCAATCTATGGAGTCATCTAGCAACAAGGGAGAGGGGAGTGCATCTACATACCCTTGTAGATCATGAGCGGAAGCGTTCAAGAGAACGGGGTTGATGGAGTCGTACTCGTCGTGATCCAAATCACCGATGACCTAGCGCCGAACGGATGGCACCTCCACGTTCAACACACGTACGGTTGGGAAGACGTCTCCTCCTTCTTGATCTAGCAAGGGGGAAGGAGAGGTTGATGGAGATCCAGCAGCACGATGGCGTGGTGGTGTAAACAACGGTGATCTCGGCAGGGCTTCGCCAAGCTCAGCGAGTGGGAGAGGTGTCACTGGAGGGAGAGGGAGGCGCCAGAGGCTAGGGGTGAGGCTGCCCTCCCTCCCTCCCCCCCACTATATATAGGGAACCTAGGGGAGGCGCCGGCCCTAGGAGATCCAATCTCCAAGGGGAGGCAGCGGCCAAGGGGGTGGCTTGCCCCCCAAGCCAGGTGGGGCGCCCCCCCACCCCTAGGGTTTCCAACCCTAGGCGTAGGGGGAGGCCCAAGGGGGGCGCACTAGCCCACCAGGGGCTGGTTCCCCTCCCACTTCTGCCCATGGGGCCCTCCGGGATAGGTGGCCCCACCCGGTGGACCCCTGGGACCCTTCCGGTGGTCCCGGTACAATACCGGCGACCCCCGAAACTTTCCGGATGGCCGAAACTGGACTTCTTATATATAATTCTTCACCTCCGAACTAGTTCGGTACTCCTCGTGACGTCCGGGATCTCATCCGGGACTCCGAACAACTTTCGGGTTACCGCATACTAATATCTCTACAACCCTAGCGTCACCGAACCTTAAGTGTGTAGACCCTACGGGTTCGGGAGACACGCAGACATGACCGAGACGACTCTCCGGTCAATAACCAACAGCGGGATCTGGATACCCATGTTGGCTCCCACATGCTCCTCGATGATCTCATCGGACGAACCACGATGTCGAGGATTCAATCAATCCCGCATACAATTCCCTTTGTCAATCGGTACATTACTCGCCCGAGACTCGATCATCGGTATCCCAATACCTCGTTCAATCTCGTTATCGGCAAGTCACTTTACTCGTACCGTAATGCATGATCCCATGATCAACCACTTGGTCACATTGAGCTCATTATGATGATGCATTACCGAGTGGGCCTAGAGATACCTCTCCGTCATACGGAGTGACCAATCCCAGTCTCGATTCGTGCCAACCCAACAGACACTTTCGGAGATACCCATAGTGCACCTTTATTGTCACCCAGTTATGTTGTGATGTTTGGCACACCCAAAGCACTCCTACGGTATCCGGGAGTTGCACAATCTCATGGTCTAAGGAAATGATACTTGACATTCGGAAAAGCTATAGCAAACGAACCACACGATCTTTGAGCTATGCTTAGGATTGGGTCTTGTCCATCACCTCATTCTCCTAATGATGTGATCCCGTTATCAATAACATCTAATGTCCATAGTCAGGAAACCATGACTATCTTTTGATCAACGAGCTAGTCAACTAGAGGCTCACTAGGGACGTGTTGTGGTCTATGTATTCACACATGTATTACGATTTCCGGATAACACAATTATAGCATGAACAATAGACAATTATCATGAAAAAGGAAATATAATAATAACCATTTTATTAGTGCCTCTAGGGCATATTTCCAACATGAATCGAGGTTTTCCCAGTGCAACCACATTTTCTTTTATGGGAAGGCCTTTATTCAGTCCATTGTCATGCCCCTAGTCGGTACCTCCAACGAGGGAAGGTTATGGGTGTGCGGTATCCTGGCCCGGTAAGCAGACATAACCTTGTGTGCCCGTTGTTGAGATTTTTGGTACCGTGTCCCCGTATGGGACAGTTTATGTTTTGGCCACGATGGTTGTCGTTGTGTCTTTGGTACACACGGGGCCTCCCAGGACTAGCCCAGTGGGGAGTGAGTCGGAGTGGCCGGGACAGTGTCATGACAATGGAGGGGTTTCATCGGAATGTCGTTGGTCCACCCGAATGGGAATGCGAGGCCATGGGTTCCGTGGTGTGGGTACAGTGTGCTACCTCTGCAGAGTGTATTAATCTATCGATAGCCGAGTCCACGGTTACAGACACGCTCGAAAGTAGGTCACACAATGGGTCAACGTTTAATAAATCTTGCACACTATGTTATGAACTTTACACTGTTGATGATGGCGGGAAGGACATCTTGTTGTTTGAAACCAAGTGTTGGTCGTGGTTGTGATCGCCGGAAGGTTCACCGTTTGAGACCAAATATTGGTCGTGGTTGTGGTCGCCGGAAAGATCACGAGATATCCCTAGTGTGAGGTTGGTACATTTGTGATCCAAGAGCGATCACCGTTGGTAAGCTAGTCCGAGAGATTTTTCTCACAAGTGCATGATCACAACATGTTGGCTATATTGTTGCATTATTAATAATTGGTTAATTATCATGATATTGTTTGTCATTATGTTTATGTTTGTTGTGAGCTTGCAAGTACATTCAATGTACTGACCTGGAATGTCATGCCAGATTTCAGGAAAGTCTCGTTGGAAAGGAGTGTTGTCCGAGTCTAGATCGTGTCCACATCGGTATCCCTGTGCTATGGAGTTCCGCTACGACGTTGTTCCGCTGCCGCGTAGTTGTTATGATCGAAGCCCCTTTATGTTCACTAAATAATGTACATATTGTTCAGCCACACCGTGTGTGCCGCTTGGCCTTGTTACCTATTGTAATATAAACTATGACCCGCTAGCATCAATAAAGCGATTGTTTTCTGTGCCAAGATGGTGTGTGTTGCCAGAAGACAGGGTCTCTGGGCTGGCAATGCATGGTAAACCGGTTGCTCTAAGCCGGGGTGCCACAATGTGATATCAGAGCCGCGCTGACTGTAGGCCACGCTAGACTACGGCGTGTTTACTGGATGTTAGATACGAGTTTAAGTTGAGTGTCGGTAGCATTTGTAGCTGGTTGTTGCATTGCATGCACTTTTTTATTTTTATGCTAACCTACTAATGGTTGTGAGTGTAGATGGCTCTGGTGCCGTATCTATGCCAGTTGCAGCTGATGTCGTTCACGTCGCCGCATCTTCTTCGTAATGTGTGGCATCGGATGTACCCCCTCGGTGACAATCCAGTCTATCGTGTGTACCGGGAGCGTCTAGCTGACTCAGTGTATGAGTATCACGCAGTGGTTACTCTGCGCACCAGTCCCGATTCCAGCACTTACATTCGTACCTCTCGGAGCGGTTATGCTTCTACCGCTTCTCAAGCTGTCCAGTTTGTTGTGTTCGAGGTCCTTGTCGAGCTTCGTTACAACGAGGTCCAGATGCAGAACCACCCAGGTTTCTACTACTATCCTTCTCTGCATGATAATGGTCGTGTCTGTTTCCCTATCATTGATCCGGAGTCTGATAGTGTTGCTAGCCACCTTGCTCATTATATCACCGCTAGTTATCTTCTGATCCACGAGCTGGCTCGAGAGTTGACTCGCGCTCGTACTGCTTTAGCCTCTGCTTTAGTCTCTACTAGATCTGCCACTGCTCCATCCTCCCTGGGATTTACACCTTATCTTCCAGCAAGTTCTAGTTCCCCTGTTTCATCGGTTACTCCTCCGAGTAGCTCGGGCGCCGCGACCGTGAATCCTCTCAGTGCCCCTGCTGAGTGGGTTTCACTTATCACTACTCCTGTAGCCCCGATGCTTCACCCTAGACGTGCCCCTGAGAGAGAGCCCTTGAGGCAGCGTCGTCGTGTTACCTTTAACCCGGAGGTCTTAGTTAACCTCGTCAGTTCAGGATCCGAGCCCGCTTCAGGAGAGGACCCCGCAGCACCAGCAGAGCAGTAGAGCATTTGAGTATTCGTAGTCGTCATGATGGTGTACGAGTGTAGTCGTACAAGTCATGAGGTTTCGTTTCATGTATGAGAGTAGTTGGCAAGTTTGTTTATCTTTCATGTATGAGCCTATGTATAATTATGTTGGAACTCTATTTTATTCGCCATATTTTCGTCGTCATTTCGGTTTTTCTCGGGCTTTTGTTGTTGGCTTTTCCCCAATTTATTTTGAATGTTTCTCATCTCGGTTGCGTTGTCTTGGGAAAATCCACAATAGGATGCCGCGGGGAGGCAGCAGTAGCAACATTCGTGAGGGTACTCCTGTTCGTCGTTCCGCACGACAGGCAGGACACTCCCCCGAGCCATACGTTCCACCACCGCCTCCACCGCCAAATCCGCCCTCCACCGATCAAATTCTGCGTATGTTTGAGGAAATACGGAATAATGATCTGATTGAAATATTAAGAAGTTTGCAAGCTATGGTTGGACAGAATGGAAATCAGAACGGTCATCACTCCAAGCTGTCAGATTTTCAGAGGACCAAGCCTCCCAGTTTTAGTCAGGTTATTGACCCCTTGGATGGAGACGATTGGTTGTGAACCATTGAGAGGAAACTTGAGATTGCTCGTACTAAAGAAGATGATAAAGTTCCATTTGCAACTCATTATCTTGAAGGCGCTGCTGCCATATGGTGGGAAAATATAAAAGCCATGTGGCATGTTGATGAAGAAATCACCTGGTCAAAATTCAAGGATCAGTTCCGAAAATATCATATCCCTACTGGAATTATGAAGACTAAGAAGCGTGAATTTCTTACGCTTCGTCTGTGGGTTAATATTTGCAAAAATTCAATCATCTGTCACGTTACTCCCTTTTTGACGTGGCCACTAAAAAAAAGAAAGATTGATAGATTTCTTGGTGGATTAAACCCGCAACTCCAGTGTACCCTCAGTATGTTTGATTTCCCAGATTTTCAAACTCTGGTGAACAAGGCTTTCATTGCTAAAAGGGAACACAAGCTTGTATCGGATAATAGGCCTGCTAACAACGACCACAAGCGCAAGTTTGAGCCAAAGAAGGATGGACAACCTGTGCAAAAGGCTCGTACCTGGCAGCAGACTCAGGTGGAATCGAGCCCGATTGGCAACAGAATGTTAACAAGACCACCACCTAAGTCAAGAATGTCGTGACCAACCCAGTGCACGAGGAGTGCCAGCGCAACAATTCTTGCTTCATTTGTGGGCAAACCGGACATTATGCCAGACAGTGTCCCAAGAACAGCAAGGTGAATGCTCTATTCAGGCCACAAGTCAACTTTATAGAATCATGCCCGAACCAGCAAAACATCACTGGGCACGTTCATCACCTCTCCGCCGATGAAGCCCAAGAGAACCCCGAAGTCGTCACTGGTATGTTTTCTATTAATAACATACCTGCAGTAATTTATTTGACTCTGGGGCTTCCCACTCTTTTATTTCTCGGAGTTTTGTTTCCCAAAACAAATATCCTTGTTCGCTTTTGGGCAAGAATTTGCTGGTACAAACCCCGGGATCCTTAAGCAAGAGCAATCTGGTCTGCCATAATCTGGAAATCAATATCAACAGAGTCTGTTTTCCAACTTCTTTGATAATTATTGAGTCTGCTAAGTTGGATGTTATCTTGGGTATGAACTGGCTGACTCAATATCAAGTATGCATAAATTGCGTGACCTGAGAAGTCACTTTGACTAGTCAGAAGGGGCAGATTACCAAATCCTATGCTCGCAGAAGCATACCCAAGAAAGAAATGGTCTTCACCACTGTGGCTGAATTGGAATTAATTCATGTGGTCGATGAGTTTCCTGATGTATTTCTAGAAGAGCTGCCAGGCATGCCACCGGATCTAGAGCTTGAGTTTGCAATAGATCTTGTGCCCGGAACCGCACCGTTATACAAGAAGTATTACTGGATGCCCTCATCAGAATTAGTGGAGCTAAAGAAACAGCTTGATGAAATGCTCCAGAAAGGATATATTCGTCCCAGTTCTTCACCATGGGGATCACCTGCTATCTTCGTGGACAAAAAGGATGGCAGCCTCCGCATGTGTGTGGATTACCGTCAGCTGAATGATGTCACCATGAAAAACAAATATCCGCTGCCAAGGATTGATGACTTGTTTGATCAGCTCAGTGGGGCCAAGCTATTCTCCAAGATTGATTTACGGACAGGATATCATCAGCTCAAGATTAAAAAGGAAGATATTCCTAAGACCGCATTCACCACTCGACACGGTCTTTATGAATATACAGTTATGTCCTTTGGTCTCACCAACGCCCCTGCCTTCTTCATGCATATGATGAACAAAGTATTCATGGACTTCCTCGATAAGTTTGTGGTAGTCTTCATCGACGACATACTTATTTCCTCAAGAAGTGAAGAAGATCACAAAGAACACCTCTGAACAGTGTTACAACGACTCCGCGACCATCAGCTATACGCCAAATTCAGTAAATGCAAATTTTGGCTCAAGCAAGTTGGATTTCTTGGACATGTGCTATCCGCTGAAGGTATAGCCGTGGACCCGAGCAAAGTAAAGGATGTGCTCGATTGGTTGCCACCCACAACCGTATCACAGATCCGGAGTTTTCTTGGATTAGCCGGTTACTACCGTCGTTTCATTAAAGGGTTTTCCAAGATTGCTAAACCCATGACGGAGCTACTAAAAAAGGATAAGAAGTTTGAATGGACTGAGAGCTGTGAGAAAAGTTTCAATGAGCTAAAGATACGGCTGACGAGTGCACCTGTGTTGACTCTTCCTGATATCTACCGCAGTTTTAATGTATATTGTGACGCCTCCAGACAAGGACTTGGATGTGTACTTATGCAAGACGACAAGGTAGTAGCCTATGCATCGCGAAAGCTACGACCCCACGAAGGAAATTATCCTACTCATGATCTGGAATTGGCCGCGGTAGTTCGTGTTCTAAAAATTTGGAGACACTATCTTATCGGGAAGAGGTGCCAAATTTTTACCGATCACAAAAGTCTCAAGTATATATTTACTCAGCCAGATTAAAATCTCCGTCAACGAAGATGGCTTGAGTTAGTCAAGGATTATGATCTTGGAATAAATTACCACCCTGGTAAGGCTAACGTGGTTGCCGATGCACTTAGTCGAAAGCCTGTCAGCCTAAATGTCATATTGAAATCCTTGCCTCCTAAACTTCAAGAGGAGATTTCTCAGCTCAACCTGGTCATAGTTGATGCCGGCCTTGCTAATATTTTGGAAGTTGCCCCCACACTTGAGGAAGAGATCCGCAAGGCCCAACCAGCTGACACCGTCTTGCAGAATTGTGCCAAGAATATGGTAGTAGGACAGAGTTCAAATTTGTCGAAGGATCAATTTGGTACCCTCCGCTTCCGTGGAAGGATTTGTGTACCCAATCAAGTGGATTTAAAGCAGAAAATCCTGTCAGAAGAACACGAATCTACGTATTCCATTCACCCTAGAGGTACGAAAATGTATGAAGACCTTCAACAAATATTCTGGTGGGATGGAATGAAGAAAGACATTGCCTATTTTGTGGCCTATTGCGACATATGCAACAAGGTGAAGGTGGAGCATCAGAAGCCAGCCGGACTTCTCCAACCGTTGCCAGTTTAACAATGGAAATGGGATGATGTCTGCATGGATTTCATCACAGGACTACCTAAGACTCAGCAAGGCAATGATGCAATCTGGGTCGTGTGGACACCTTAACCAAGCTTGCTCACCTTATCCCGATCAGAACCACATATCGAGCGGATGAACTTGCACAACTGTATGTATCCAGAATAGTCAGTCTGCATGGAGTACCCCGAACCATCACTTCTGACTGAGGTTCAATGTCTCCATCAAGCCCTGGGGACAGTGCTGAAATACAGTACCGCTTATCATCCTCAGATTGATGGACAGACAGAGCAGGTAAACCAAATACTCGAAGATATGCTGCGAGCCTGTGCTTTGGTCCAAGGACCTAAATGGGAAGACTACCTACCATATGCCGAGTTCTCTCACAACAATAGCTTCCAGACCAGTCTAAAGATGTCACCATATGAGGCTTTTATGGCCGTAAGTGCCGCACTCCTTTAAATTGGTCTCAAACTGGAGATAGCCGTATCTTCGGAACATATATCAGGATGAAAGCTGAGAAACAAGTTAAGGAAATCAGAGACAGATTGCAATTGGCCAAATCTCGACAGAAGAGTTATTATGATGCAAACCACCGATGGATCAGTTTTGAACCCGGAGAACACGTGTACCTCCGAGTCACTCCTATGAAAGGAATCAAGAGATTCCAGACTCATGGAAAGTTGGCACCCAGATTTATTGGTCCATTTCCAGTTATGTCACGAGTGGGTACTGTTGCATATCAGTTGGAACTGTCCCCTGAATTGTCGGACGTGCACAACGTGTTTCATGTCTCACAGTTGAGGCGATGCATATCGCCGCCTGAGAAAAAGACTGCTATGACTGAAATAGAGTTGGCAAGGGACTTAACATATGAAGAGAGGCCAATTAAAATTTTGGATCAGATGGAAAGGGTCACTCGTAGTAAAGTAAGGAAGTTCTACAAGGTTTAGTGGGAGCATCACACAGAGTCAGAATCAACGTGGGAACGGGAAGAATTTCTAAAGGCACATTATCCAGAATGGTTTTCCCAAGCAACCGAATCTCGAGGATGAGATTCATTCTAAGTGGGGGAGGTTTGTGATAGCCTGGTTTTTGCCCTCTATTCGTTGCCTGATTTTCAGTTGGTTGAATTTGAAATTTGGAGTTTTGAATCTTTTCCTATGGACTTAAGCACTTGGGTACCCCTTTGGAGTCCACTTCCCTCTCTAACCATCATTCCCACTCTGGTTCATCTCAAAATAATATTTGGAATATTTTTATTAAATGAAAAATATTCATTTCCCTCTCTTAAACCCTAGCTAGCTCAATGTGCTCCAAAGCAACCCCAATTTTTCTTGCCCACAAAAATCTGAGAGAATTCACAAATATTCTTTGAACCCTAGGGCACCTTCCTGAGCAAAAATATTTCATCACTTTTTGGAGTAAATATTTTCTGTTCTGGATAGAAATGGTGGTTTCTACAACAACTACCATTTTACTTGCTCCATTGTGGCTGATTTTTCTTGTGCATCATCACCTTAGTAGATGATTTCTAACCTCCAAAGCCCAGCTCCCAACTCCCAGCCATTTGACCACAGTAAGCTCTCAAAGTTACACATCAGAAACTTACTAGGCAGTTGAAATCTATCCTACAGCGTCTCGGTCCAAACCAAAGCGTGGTAATCTTCAAAACTACCACGAACAACAGGCCATACATGAAATTTGGACTTAGGTCAGCCTGAGGGCAGAGTTCACGCGGTGACCACGCGTGTACACGATGCCAACCTGCGTGTCGACGCGCTCTGCGTCGCGCCCGAGCTTCTGTTGCTCGCATGCTCGCTGCCCCGACTAGCTAAGCTTGCCAAACTTCACCACAATCTTTGTCCAAGCTCTCTTAACTCCCTCCTGGCGCTCGCCGACGCCGGAGCTCGCCACGGTGAGCACGGGTCCGGTCCGGCCAACATAACAGTGTGGTGCGCAATGTGCTCGTCGTCACCCCAGTGCCCCTGTGCTCGTCCTCGTTCGCCCACAGTCCCCGCGTGAGCTACATCGCCTTCTCCTCCTCTCACTGACGCCGTTCGTCGCCGGGCGCTGTGTCCAGGTGTCCACCGGCAGAGCCCGAGCCCCCCTCTACGCTCGGCTATAAATGGAGCCCTCCCCAGCCTCCTCGAGCACCATCCACGCCTCCCACACACTCCACAATCTCATAGATAGCCGTAGCCCAGCCGGGCAGGCCGCGGGCCACCGTCCCTAAGATCAAGCTCACCGGCGATCCCCTCGGGTCGTCTCCGTAGCTCCAGCCCCTCCCAGGCCTGGGCAATCCTTCCAGGGCCTCCGCCGCTCTCCGGTGGTGCTGTTCGGCCTGGTTGGAGCCCCTGGAGTCACCTCTGTTCACCGTCGTCTTCGTCTACGGCGACCTCCGCTCTCTGCCTCGGCTAGAGAGGTTGATTCTGACGCCGTCCGACCACCCCTAGCTACTCTACAGGTACATGCAGGTGTGCCTCCGTCTCCTCTCTCGATCCCTCCCTCTCGTTTTGGCCAAGAAGCCCTCGTCGCTGGCGTGTGCTCCGGCGAAACCGTGCAGTCCTCTGTTTCCTTCTCCCTCTCCCCCTCACCTGACTAGTGAGGCCCGCTAGTCAGCCATTCAGTACGTGCGCGAAGCGGTACGAGTGGTGGCGCCCCGAGGATTTACGCCTTCGACGTCACCCCCAGTTTGTTTTTATTTAAATTCAAATTTCATATTTTTCCAGAGAGCTTCAAACAGCCAAAACTCTTTAACCATAAGTCCAAATGAATTGTTTCTTTTTGCATTGTGTTCTTTGTAAAGAAATCTAGCAGCTCACAAAAAATGGGATTTTTCCCTGCTGTCTAGATTTTCTGGTGAATTTCAGAAGGGTTCTTGATGTTTTATTTTTGTGTATATAAACATTTTCAGAGGGTGAGGCTTGTCTTGAGGATCACCAGGAGGCTTGTGAACCTCATCTGCACTAAGGCAAGCCACATCAACATTTTCATGGTGACATTACAATATTTGTGATTTTTCTACTTGAATGAATGATTTAATCCATGCATGTAAATCACTATTATGTTATTTTATATTCTGTTAGTTTCTTGTTTAAGTTAACATGCTTGATTTACAGAAAGTCTAAAGCTAACTAGGTTGGTAAAGAAACTAGAATTTACTTTTGTTATCAAAGAGTGATATAGTTATGGATATAAGTAATTATATGGAGTTATGTTTCTTGCATGAGAAAAATGATAAATTTGCTAGAAAAGATTCTATTTAAAGTAAGGTTTAATCCTAACCAGAGAAGTGTCATGAGTTGTTGATGTTTATGCTTAGTGTGGATATAGTTGACTCAATCATTTCCGTTGATATATGATGCATATGTTAGTGTTGCATTTCATGGCATACTATGACACCGGTTATTTTTGCTTTAAGTTGAACCTGATAATAACTCAGCTTGAATATATCGCTGACCGGGTCATGGTGCCATTGAATTGAGTTTTTCCTAGTGCAACCACATTTGCCTTTAAGGGAAGGCCTTTATTTGGTCCGTTGTCATGCCTCTGGTCGGTGCCTCAAACGAGGGAAGGTTATGGGCGTGCGGTACCCTGGCCCGGTAAGCAAACATAACCTTGTGTGCTCGTTGTTGAGATTTTTGGTACCTTGTCCCCGTGTGGGACAGTTTATGTTTTGGCCACGATGGTGGTCGTTGTGTCTTTGGTAGACTCGGGGCCACCCAGGACTAGCCCACTTGGGAGTGAGTCAGAGTGGCCGGGAGAGTGTCATGACAATGGAGGGGTTTCATCGGAATGCCGTTGGTCCACCCAAATGGGAGTGCGAGGCCATGGGTTCCGTGGTGTGGGTACAATGTGCTACCTCTGCAGAGTGTATTAATCTATCGATAGCCGAGTCCATGGTTACGGACGCGCTCGAAAGTATGTCACACCATGGGTCAATGTTTAATAAATCTTGCACACTAAGTTATGAACTTTGCACTGTTGATGATGGCGGGAAGGTCATCTTGTTGTTTGAAACCAAGTGTTGGTCGTGGTTGTGATCACTAGAAGGATCACCGTTTGAGACCAAATATTGGTCATGGTTGTGGTCGCCGGAAAGATCACAAGATATCCCTAGTTTGAGGTTGGTACATTTGTGATCCAAGAGCGATCGCCGTTGGTAAGCTAGTCTGAGAGATTTTTCTCACCAGAGCATGATCACAGCATGTTGGCTATATTATTGCATTATTAATAATTGGTTAATTATCATGTTATTGTTTGTCATTCTATTTATTGTGAGCTTGCAAGTACATTCAATGTACTGACCTGTCGTGTCATGCCAGATTTCAGGAAAGTCTCGTTGGAAAGGAGTGTTGTCCGAGTCTAGATCGTGTCCACATCGGTGTCCCTGTGCTATGGAGTTCCACTACGGAGTTGTTCCGCTGCCGCGTAGTTGTTATGATCGAGGCCCCTTTATGTTCACTAAATAATGTACATATTGTTTAGCCGCACCGTGTGTGCGGCTTGGCCTCGTTACCTGTTGTAATATAAACTTTGGTCCGCTAGCATCAATAAAGAGGTTGTTTTCTGTACCAAGATGTTGTGTGTTGCCAGAAGACAGGGTCTCTAGGTTGGCAATGCATGGTAAACTGGTTGCTCTAGGCCGGGGTGCCAAAAAACCCCTCCTGGTGATCCCAGGGCGAGAAGGCCCTGAGGTGCGCGCTCCACGGGCTACCGCGGGGGAGCGCGCACCACCACATGCTCCTCAGGCATTCTCCTTCAGCCCCGCTCGTGGCAGGGGAGGTGCTCTGCCTGTAGACACAGTAGAGGAAAGGGTGATGTAGCACAGTAGAGATAAGTATTTCCCTCGGTTAAAAACCAAGGTATCAATCCAGTAGGAGAAACGCACAAGTCCCCAATAGATGCACCGACACAAACAATGAAACACTTTCAGCCAACGCGATAAAGGGGTTGTCAATCCCTTCGGTCACTTGCAAAGGTGAGATCTGATAGAGATAGATAAAACTAAACAAAAGATAAAATATTTTTGGGTTTTTTGGGTTATAGATCTGAAAATAAAATATTGCAAAATAGTAGATCAAAAACTAATATGATGGAAAATAAACCAGGGGGCCATAGGTTTCACTAGAGGCTTCTTTCTTGAAGGCAAATAATAAGATGGGTGAAAAAATTACTATCGAGCAATTGATAGAAAAGCGCAAAGTTATGATGATATCCAAGGAAATGATTATGCATATAGGCATCAAGTCCGTGTCAAGTAGACCTACTCCTGCCTGCATCTACTACTATTACTCCACACATCGACTGCTATCCAGCATGCATCTAGAGTATTAAGTTCATAAAGAACAGAGTAATGCCTTAAGTAAGATGACATGATGTAGAGGGATAAACTCAAGCAATATGATGAAAACCCCATCTTTTTACCCTTGACGGCAACAATAGAATGCGTGCCTCACTACCCCTACTTTGTCACTGAGTGAGGACACCGCAAGATCGAACCCAAAACTAAGCACCTCTCCTATTGCAAGAAGAACCAATCTAGATGGCCAAACCAAACCGATAATTTGAAGAGAAATACAAAGATATCAAATCATGCATACAAGAATTCAGAGAAGATTCAAATAATATTCATAGATAATCTGATCATAAATCCACAATTCACCGGATCTCGACAAACACACCGAAAAATAATAATACATTGGATAGGTCTCCAAGAACATCGAGGAGAACATGGTATTGAGAATAAAAGAGAGAGAAGAAGCCATATAACTACTAGCTATGGACCCATAGGTTTGTGGTAAACTACTCACGCTTCATCGGAAGGGCAATAGAGTTCATGTAGAAGCCCTCCATGATCGAATCCCCCTTTGCCAGGGTGCCCCAAAAGGCCCCAAGATAGGATCTCATGGGTATAGAAGGTTACGATGGCGGAAAAGTACTTTGGTGGACGCTCCTGTTGGTTTGGGAATATTTTTGAATTTGTAGGCCAAAGATTAGGGTTGGAGGAGTCCCGTGGGGCACACAAGCCAGGGTGCCCCCTTGTGGAGCCCTCGAGACTCTTCTACCTTCCTCCCCAAGTCCTACATGTGTCTTCTGGTCCAAGAAGAGTCATCGTAAAGCTTTATTCCGTTTGGACTCCGTTTGATATTCCTTTTTTGTAAAACTGAAAATCAAGGAAAAAACAGAAATTGGCACTAGGCTCTAGGTTAATAAGTTAGTCCCAAACATAATATAAAATAGCATATTAATGCATAAAACATCCAAAACAGATAATATAATAGCATGGAACAATGAAATATTATAGATACGTTGGAGACGTATCAAGCATCCCCAAGCTTAATTCTTTCTCGTCCTCGAGTAGGTAAATGATAATAACAGAATTTTTGATGTGGAATGCTACCTAACATATTTATCCATGTAATTTTCTTTATTGTGGCATGAATATCCAGATCCATAAGATTCAGAACAAAAGTTTAATATTGACACAAAAACAATAATACTTAAAGCATACTAATAAAGCAATCATGTCTTCTCAAAATAACATGGCCAAAGAAAGTTATCCCTACAAATCATATAGTCTGGATATGCTCCAACTTCATCACACAAAGTATTAAATCATGCACAACGCCGATGACAAGCCAATAAATTGTTTCATACTTTTGATGTTCTCAAACTTTTTCAACTTTCACGCAATACATGAGTGTGAGCCACAGATATATAACTATAGGTGGAATAGAATATGGTGGTTGTGAAGACAAAAAGGAGATAGTCTCACATCAACTAGGTGTATCAACAGACTATGGAGATGCCCATCAATAGATATCAATGTGAGTAGGTGTCACGCCCAATATGCGATCCTATCCGAGAGGAACTCGAAGGTCCCACCAAGGATAGAGCCACATATTGAAACACTTTTGCAAGGTGGATATCATTACATCGTACCATTACATAATAGATGGGGATACATACAAAGTCATACAATGCCACATGAATACATCAAACATCATACATGAGAACAACATCTGACTACAGATGAAACACAAACAAAAGCTCAACGGCATTCACCCTGCTAGCCCAGGCTCCCGACCAGGAACCTATCCTCTGATCGAAGAAGAAGAAGAACTCGAAAACAAGAAACCATCGCTCTCGCGTCAGATCATCGCATTACCTGTACCTGCAACTGTTGTTGTAGTAATCTGTGAGCGATGAGGAATCAACAATCCCATTACCATGGGTATCAAGACTAGCAAAGCTTAATGGGAATGAAAGGGATAAGTGGTGAGGTTGCAGCAGCACTAAGAATTGTATGGTGGCTAACTTACGAGTACAAGAGTAAGATGAGAGACTACGCAAACGGTCGCAATGAGTAATGATCAAGAAGTGATCCTGAACTACTTATGTTCAACCATAACCCCACCATGTTCTCTTCTCGACTCACTCGAAAAGAGTCCGTCATGGTTACGTACGCGGTTGGCGTATTTTAATTGAGTTTACTTCAAGTTCACTACAATCAGATATTAACAAATTCCCATCTACCACATAACCGCGGGCATGGCTCTTGAAAGTTTAAACCCTGCAGGGGTGTCCCAACTTAGCCCATGACAAGCACACGATCCGCAGAGACAATCCTCCAACGCGGGACCCTCCGAGCAGACTCGGAATCCTCGTGCACAAGACATTTCAACAATGTTAAAACAAGTCCAACGAGACCTCCTGGCGTGCCGACACCTTGATAGTAGCCGCGCATATCTCGTCTCAGGCCAAGACCGGATGGGTCAGCCTACGAGTAAAACCGGAACCTCGGGTCACCCCGTGGTGGCCCCGAAGTCTGCCCATTTGGGACCAACACCATCAGCACTAGCCCCCTATTTATGTGGAGTAAAGAATCCACGGGTTCATGATTCCCTATGCCGATTAATTATTTAGTTCAATATTATTATGTTGGCAAATGTTAAAACCAATGTTGGGCCTTCCTGGAAGAGTTTTATTCAAAGCGAACTGTCAAGAGGGGCCCATAAACCCTCATCATGTTAGGGACGCAAAATCAAGGAACATAACACTGGTATGATGGAAACTAGGGCGACAAGAGTGGAACAATACACTAGGAAAAAGGCCGAGCCTTCCACCCTTTACCAAGTATATATGTGCATTAATTAAATAAGAGATACTGTGATATCCCCAAGATATCCATGATATCCATGTCCCAACATGGGACAACCTGCAACTGCACCTGCAACTAGCAACGCTATAAGAGGGGCTGAGCAAAGCGGTAACATAGCCAAACAATAGTTTGCTAGGAAGGGTGAAAAGTTTAGAGGCTATCATGGCAATTTGGGAGGCTTGATAAAGAAGTGGTAGGTTGCGCGACATAGCGATAGCATCAAGACAACTAGCATAGCAAAGATAGTAGTGAGATCCAAGGTCACGGTCAACTTGCCTAAAATCATGTTAGGAAGAAGAACGAGTCCATGAAGAAGATGATCCCACGTAGTCAAACAAATCCTCACAATTGCAACGAAACATGAACTATCGAGAAGGAGCA
The DNA here is from genome assembly GCF_056163025.1 of Triticum urartu. NCBI lineage: Eukaryota > Viridiplantae > Streptophyta > Magnoliopsida > Poales > Poaceae > Triticum > Triticum urartu. The sequence continues at coordinate 364,596,532 of NC_141876.1, read as the reverse complement.
CAACCAGAAAGAAGCAAAGAACATGGTAAACACACAACACATAAACATGGCATGATGCTCATCCAAGTATGATGCATGAAAAGTCTACATGATGCTACTCATGGCAAGAGAGGATGCATATAAGACCAACACATCAAAGCAAGTTTAAATGAGGCCAGAATCAACATACAACAATTCCGATAAGTCCCCACATGCAAATTCGAAATTGGTTCAGATCTGAATAACACATTATGTTGAAGTTGTTAAACAGAAATTTAAAGTGCGCCATGAAGATCTACGCGTCTTTCTAGTCAAGTTACATATGAAGTTCATTTAATTCACAGCTACGGCCTAGAAGATATGAGCAAAACAAGTTAAACCCGGCATTGATGCAAAATGCATTCAAACATCAAGCACACATGCTCAAACCAAGGCTGCAACAAGGCAAGATGAAACTACATGCAAAACCAAGCAAGTTTCATGTAGAGCATGCTCCAAACGGAGCAACAGTTCAACACATACACATGAAACAAGTTTAAATGACAAGCTGTCCAAAACAACGACTAGGCATCTTACAAGCATCATAACAACATGCTACAAGAACAAGATAGGCACAAACATGATATTCACATAAAGTACAAATTACATGCTTCAATTATAATCAAGGTTTAGGTTCATGGGCATCAAGATTAATCCAACATGGCCAAAGAAAAAGGCAACTTTATAACATAGATTATGACAGTGAGAAACAGGGCATACATGTGAGCAGGAATAACATGTTGACATATTGGACGCATGAAACAATGATGCTATAGTGCAAGATCATAGCAACCAAAAGCATGACATTAAATTACAGGTTATAAATGGCAAAACATGATTACTAAGCATCCTCATATAACCTCTAGATCAATGGCATGCATCAAGACAAGTAAGCAAGTAATAACAGATTCCCAAACTTGGTCAAAAACAAAGTATGGCAGAAAACAGATTCATGATGCATACTTTGAGATATCAAAAGTGTATGCTACATGAACATTTCATGACATCAAAGGGCATCACAAGCATGTACAGGTGGAGCACTACACAACATGAACACTGAGCTACTACTAGAAAACACTAGAACATGCTCAAAACATCATGGCAAAATTGGAAATGATAACAGATTCACAGACTTGGTGAAATAAACTAAACATGGCAGGAACATCGACAAGTAGGCATGTTTGCGAGCTTGTGCAACTCACCACAAAGCATTTCATGGCATGTGAATGTAACCAACAGCAAGAAGGCATATTTGTGCAGCTACTCATGCCAAGTACATGGTCATAGGATGCATAGATCACTAGCTATTCACATGGCAAGAATGAACTTACTATTAACAGACTGATAGCAACATTATTTAGCAACTTTAGAGCACGGTAACAACAAGCTACTAGAGGACATAATTTCAACCAAGGGCATGGAGGGGGTTTTAGATGGGCTAGTGAGCTGTTGTGCAGGGGTGCTGGGCTGCAAAGAGAAAGAGGTTCGGTGATTAACGCGGTTAACCGTTGGGGCATCATACGACCTCCAAATAGAACGAAATTTGACAGGAGGTCTACCGGTGGTATACCAAGACCACTCGACAATTCTCGGCTCATTCCGAGAATGGTTTTCTCCCGCTCATGAAACAAGATCTGAGAGGGGCGGCGGGTGCGTGTGAGAGTGAAAGGGCTCGGAACGGACAACGGAGAGAACTGGGAGACCCGGTCGGATGCAGGTTTTGAAAAACATGTAGTGAAATGCACATGATGACATGGAAAAATGCAACACGCAAGCAAATGACATGGCAATGACGGTGAATAATTGGAAGACACCTGACGCATTGGTCTCGGGGCGTTGCAGTAGGGATTGCCATGCAACGGATGCACTAGAGCTATAAGTTTATGGAAGCTCAAGAAGAAACTAAGTGGGTGTGCATCCAACTCACTTGCTCATGAAGACCTAGGGCAATTTGAGGAAGCCCATCATTGGAATATACAAGCCAAGTTCTTATAACGTAAAATTCCCACTAGTATATGAAAGTGACAACATAGGAGACTCTCTATCATGAAGATCTGGGTGCTACTTTCAAGCACAAGTGTGGAAAAGGATAGTAGCATTGCCCGTTCTCTCTTTTCTCTCATTTTTTTATTTGGGCTTGTTTTGTTTTTTTGTAAAGTCCGGAGACTCATTCCAACTTGTGAGGGAATCATAGCTTCCATCATTCTTTCCTCACATGGGACAATGCTCTAATAATGAAGATCATCACACTTGAAAGATCGTGGATGTCGCCTAGAGGGGGTGAATAGGCGTTTTAAAATAATTATGGTTTAGGCTTGAACAAATGCAGAATAAACCTAGCGATTAATTTGTCAAGCACAAAACCTAAAACAACTAGGCTCACCTATGTGCACCAACAACTTATGCCAAGCAAGATAAGCAACTATGTGATAGCAAGATATATGACAAGAAACAATATGGCTATCACAAAGTAAAGTGCATAAGTAAAGGGCTCGGGTAAGAGATAACCGAGGCATGCGGAGACGATGATGTATCCCGAAGTTCACACCCTTGTGGATGCTAATCTCCATTTGGTGCGGTGTGGAGGCACAATGCTCCCCAAGAAGCCACTAGGGCCACCGTAATCTCCTCACGCCCTTGCACAATGCAAGATGTCGTGATTCCACTAAGGGACCCTTGAGGGTGGTCACCGAATCCGTACAAATGGCAACCCTTGGGGGCGGTCACTGAACCCGTACACTTTGGCAACCCTTGGGGCGGTCATCGGAACCCGTCAAATTGCTCGGGGCGATCTCCACAACCTAATTGGAGACCCCGACGCTTGCCCGGAGCTTTACACCACAATGATTGAGCTCCGAACACCACAAAGGTTGGGGTTAACTCCCCACCAACACCACGAAGCTTCACCACAATGGAATATGGCTCCGAGTTGACCTCAACCGTCTAGGGCGCCCAAGCACCCAAGAGGAACATGCTCAAGGGCACCAAGCACCCAAGAGTAATAAGCTTCTCAACTTGTAACTTCCACGTATCACCGTGGAGAACTCAAACCGATGCACCAAATGCAATGGCAAGGGCACACGTAGTGCCCAAATAATCCTTCTCTCTCAAATCCCACCGAAGCAACAAATGCTAGGGAGGAAAATGAGAGGAAGAACGAAGAAGAGAACACGAAGAACTCCAAGATCTAGATCCAAGGGGTTCCCCTCACATAGAGGAGAAAGTGATTGGAGGAAATGTGGATCTAGATCTCCTCTCTCTTTTCCCTCAAAAACTAGCAAGAATCCATGGAGGGATTGAGAGTTAGCAAGCTCGAAGAAGGTCAACAATGGGGGAAGAACAGGAGCTCAAAGGATAAGGTTCATTGGGGAAGAAGACCCCCTTTTATAGGAGGGGGAAAATCCAACCATTATGTGCTCAGCCCGCACACGAGCGGTACTACCGCTCAGGCGTAAGAAAAAGGGAAAAGGAACAACAAAACATGAACCTTGGGGCGGTAGTACCGCATATAAGCGGTAATACCGCTCACCCCAGCGGTACTACCGCTGGAGGAGCAGAACACGGGACCAAAAGAGGCAGGGCAGAGCAGAGTACGGCGGCAGTAATGCAGTAGCGTTACTACCGCCCGACCGGAGCAGTACTACCGCTTATAGGCGGAACTGCCGTGCCTTACTGCCGTACAACTACTGCTAAACCCGACACGAAAAGAGCAGGACCCAAAATCGAGGTGGTAGAAGAGCGGCACTGCAGCGGTACTATGGCTGAGAGCTCCAAGCGGTACTACCGCTGGGACCAGACAAAAACCACACTCAAGAACACAAGAGCTGCCATAACTTCTACATATGAGCTCCGAATTGAGCAAACTCAAGCGTTGGAAACAATACGACGAGTAGCATCAAAACAGCGAGACCTCCAAATGGAGGAGTGAGACCTCCAACAGAGAAGAACGAGCATAACCTCCAACATCGAAAACATCATAGAAGATGCATGTGAACTCCGTTTTCGATAAACTCGAGCTTGCCATCAAGATGACCATAAGCTCTAAGACTCACAAAGAGAACCAAACAAGAACCAAGAAATATGATGCAAGGATGCAATGGTTTGAGCTCTCAACGAACGATACGATCAAGCTACTCATCGAGAGCCCCCCCCCCCTTGATAGTACGGCAATCGATCCTATAACCCGGTCTCCCAACTACCATCATGAGACCGGTAAAATAGAAAACCTATCAAGGGCAAACCTTTGCCTTGCAAATGGTCCACTTGAACTAGATGATGACGATCTTGACTCCCTCAAGTTGGACCACCTTTCTTGATTGTGTTGACTCGATGAAGACTAGTTGATTGCTCCCCCATACTCCACTATGGGTGAGCCACTCTTCTGCACATCTTTACAAGTCCATTGTCACCACAAAGGATGGAAAACTTCAAGCATTCGATCTCTTCGTGATGCTCCACTTGAACTTGCACACCGCAACCATTCTTGATTGTGTTGACTCGATGAAGACTAGTTGATTGCTCCCCCATACTCCACTATGGGTGAGCCACTCTTCCACACATCTTCACAAGTCCATTGTCACCACAAAGGACGGCAAGCTTCAAGCATTTGATCTCTTCGTGATGCTCCACTTGAACTTGCACACCGCAACCTAACCCCACAAAGAACCCTCACGAAGACCATGGGTTAGTACACAAAGCTTAATTGGCAATGCTTACCATACCATGGGATCACTTGATCCCTCTCGGTACATCTTCTACGTTTTGTGGGTTGATCAACTTGATTCACTCCTTGACTTAGTCTTGATCAACCTCTCACCAGACCAATCTTTAGGTAATTCCTTGAATAGCACCTTGGTCGACACAAACTCTCCTTGAAACCAACACATGTACTCCAAGAAAAGCCTATGGACAAAACCTTCAAATATAACTCAAGGCAACCATTAGTCCATAGAGATTGTCATCAATTACCAAAACCAAACATGGGGGCACCGCATGTTCTTTCAACACTTCTATTTACTTACAACTCGATACTTAGAACAAAAATATGACTCTATATGAATGCCTCCGGCGGTGTACTAGGATGTGCAATGACTAAGAGTGACATGTATAAATCACAAATACTATATCAACTACATGATCATGCACAGCAATATGACAATGACGAAGTGTGTCATAAGAAACAATACGGTGGAAGTTGCATGGCAATATATCTCGGAATAGCTATGGAAATGCCATAATAGGTAGGTATGGTGGCTGTTTTGAGGAAGGGTATATGGTTGGTGTAGTGCACCGACGAAAGTTGCATGGTACTAGAGACGCTAGCAATTGTGGAAGGGTCAGAGTGCGCATAATCCATGGACTCAACATTAATCATAAAGAACTCACATACTTATTGCCAAATTATATTAGCTATCGAAATAAAGTACTACACGCATGCTCCTAGGGGGATAGATTGGAAGGAAAAAACCATCGCTCGTCCCCGACCACCACTCATAAGGAAGACAATCAATAAATAAATCATGCTCCAACTTCATCACATAACGGTTCACCATGCGTGCATGCCGGGAATCACAAAGTTCAACACAAGTATTTCTAGCAATCCACAATTACTCACTAGCATGACTCTAATATCACCATCTTTATATCTCTAAACATCATAAGGAATCAAACTTCTCATTGTATTCAATGCTCTTTATATGAAAGTTTTTATTATATCCCTCTTGGATGCCCATCATATTAGGACTAAATTCATAACCTATGCAAATTACCATACTATTTAGAGAGACTCTCAAAATAATATAAGTGAACCAAGAGAGTTCAACAATTTCTATAAAATAAAGCCACCTCCGTGCTCTAAAAAGATATAAGTGAAGCACTAAAGCAAATTTGCCTAGCTCAAAACATATAAGTGAAGCACATAGAGTATTCAAATAAATTCATGATTCATGTGTGTCCCTCTCAAAAGGTGTGTACAAAAAATATTATTGTGGAAAACTAAAAAGAAAAGACTCGTATCATACAAGACGCTCCAAGCAAAACACATATCATGTGGTAAATAAAAATATGGCCTCAAGTAAATTTACCGATAGACGAAGACGAAAGAGGGGATGCCGTCCGGGGCATCCCCAAGCTTAGATGATTGGTTGTACTTGAATATTACCTTGGGTGCCTTGGGCATACCCAAGGTTAGGCTCTAGCCACTCCTTATTCCATAGGCCGTCAAATCTTTACCCAAAACTTGAACACTCCAGAACACAAAACTCAACAGAAAACTCATGAGATCCATTAGTATAAGAAAATAAATCACCACTTTTTGGTACTATTGTGAACTCATTCTTTATTTATATTGCTATAATATCTACTGTATTCCAACTTCTCCATGGTTCATACCCCCTGATACTACCCATAGATTCATTAAAATAAGCAAACAACACATAGAAAACAGAATCTCTCAAAAACAGAATAGTTTGCAGAAATCTGTAAACTCCTATACTTCTGTAACTCCAAAAATTCTGATAAATTAGGACAACAGAGGCAATTTGTATATCAATCTTGTGTAGAAAAATCAGGATTTTAGCACGCTTCTGTGAATTATGAATATTATTTTACGAGGCACAAAATTTTCTGTTTTTCAGCAAGATCAAATCAACTATCACCGTATGCCATCCCAAAGGTCTTACTTGGCTCAAACACTAATTGAAACACCAAAGCAAAACTACTATAGAGGTAATAATGTGTATTTATTTAAAAACAGAACCAAAAACAAAAAAACAAAAAATAAAATTGGGTTGCCTCCCAACAAGAGCTATTGTTTAACGCCTTAGCTAGGCATAAAAACATAGATCTAGGTATTGTCATCTTTGGTATGCAATCCATAAGTAGCTCTCATAATAGGTTCATATGGCGACTTAATTTTATTTCTAGGAAAGTGTTCCATGCCCTTACTTAACGGAAATTGAAATCTAATGTTTCCTTCTTTCATATCAATAATTGCACTAATTGTTCTAAGGAAAGGTCTACCAAGAATAATATGACATGTAGGATTGCAATCTATATCAAGCACAATGAAATCCACGGGCACATAATTCCTATTTGCAAAAATAAGAACATCATTAATTCTTCCCGTAGGTTTCTCAATAGTGGAATCCGTGAGATGCAAATTTAAAGAACAACCATCAAATTCACAAAAACCTAGCACATCAAATAAAGTTTTTGGAATCGTGGAAATGCTAGCACCCAAATCACACAAAGCATAGCAATCATAATCTTTAATTTTAATCTTAATAGTAGGCTCCCACTCATCATAAAGCTTTCTAGGGATAGAAACTTGCAACTCAAGTTTTTCTTCAAAAGATTTCATCATAGCATCAACGATATGGTTAGTAAAAGCTTTATGTTGATTGTAAGCATGAGGAGAATTCAACATGGATTGGAACAAGGAAAAACAATCTATCAAAGAACAATTATCATAATTAAAATCCTTGAAATCCAAAAGAGTGGATTCATCGCTACTTAAAGTTTTAACCTCTCCAACCCCACTTTTATCAATTTTTGCATTAAGATCTAAAAACTCCGAATCATTGGGATGCCATCTAGATAAAGTTGATTCATCTCCAGTCCCATCTTTATCAAGATTTATATTAGAAAACAAAGATTCAATAGGATTCACACCAATCACTTTAAGATCTTTATCATTATTATCACAAGCAATCGAATAACACGTTTTAATAAACCAATCTCTCTTAGCACACATCCTAGCGGTTCTTTCTTTGCACTCATAAATAGAGATTCTCATAGCTTTTAGAGACTCATTAATATCATGATTGGGTGGAATAGATCTAATTTTCAAAGAATAAATCTCAATAGATATTCTATCCACATTCCTAGCCAAATCATCAATCTTAAGCTATTTTTCCTGAACCATTGCCTTGAAAACTTCTTGCGAATTAATAAATTCTTTAATATTGTTCTCAAGATCAGAGGTCATCTTATTATAATTTCCATAAGAATTGTTGTAGGAACTACCATAATTATTAGAGGAATTACTAGGAAACAGCCTAAGGTTGAAATTACCTCTATACATGTTATTACCAAAATTGTTCCTACCAACAAAATTCACATCCATAGATTCATTATTATTCTCAATCAAAGTAGACAAAGGCATGTAATTAGGATCAATAGGAGCACTCTTACTAGCAAATAATTTCATAAATTCATCCATATTTCCACTCAAAGTATTAATTTCTTCAATCGCATGCACTTTTTTACTAGTAGAAGATCTTTCGGTATGCCATTGAGAGTAATTTTCCATAATATTATGTAGGAGTTTAGTAGCTTATCATAATGTGATTTCCATGAAAGTACCTCCCATGGCCGAATCTAAAAGATTTCTAGATGCAAAATTCAATTCGTCATAAAATATTTGTATGATCATCCATAAACTTAAACCATGAGTAGGGAAATTTCTTATCATCACTTTCATCCTCTCCCAAGATTGTGCAACATGTTCATGATCAAGTTGCTTAAAATTCATTATATCGTTCCTAAGGGAGACGATCTTGGCGGGAGGAAAATACTTGGAAATAAAAGCATCTTTACACTTATTCCATGAACCAATACTATTTTTAGGCAAAGATGGAAACCGAGTTTTAGCACGATCTCGTAGTGAGAACGGAAATAGCTCCAATTTAACAATATCAATATCCACATCTTTCTTCTTTTTCATATCACACATCTCAACGAAAGTATTTAGATGTGATGCGACATCTTCACTAGGAAGGCCAGAAAATTGATCTTTCATAACAAGATTCAGCAAAGCGGCATTAATTTCATAAGATTTCGCACTAGTGGCGGGACCAATCGGAGTACTAATAAAATCATTATTATTAGTATTGGAAAATTCACACAACTTGGTATTTTCTTGAGATATCGTGACAAAGCAAGTAATCTAACACACGAGCAACCAAAAAGGAAACGAATAGACGAATGAAAGAAGGGCGAATGAAAAGGAAATCTTCTTGTGTTTTTCTGAAAATCATTTTAGAAGTGGGGGAGAGGAAAAAGAGAGGAAAATGACAAATAATGTAATTCAAGAGATGAGAGTTTATGGTGGGCACTTGGTAGGCTTGATGTAGATCTCCCCGCAACGGCGCCAGAAATTCTTCCTGCTGCTTCTGAGCTTGCGTTGGTTTTTCCCTTGAAGAGGAAAGGGTAATGCAGCAATGTAGAGATAAGTATTTCCCTCAGTTAATAACCAAGGTATCAAATACAATAGGAGATACAAGCAATTCCTCAATCTATGCACCTCCACAAACAATCAAACGCTTGCACCCAATGCGATAAAGGGGTTGTCAATCCCTTCATGGTCACTTGCAAAGGTGAGATCTGATAGAGATAGCTATAAAAGATTACTAAATTGTAAACAAAGTAAAAGTAAATAAAACACAACGAGGTATTTTTGGGTTTCTTGGTTTATAGATCTGAAAATATTTGATGGAAAATAGACCAGGGGGCATAGGTTTCACTAGAGGCTTCTCTCTTGAAGGAAAATAATAGGGTGGGTGAACAAATTACTGTCGAGCAATTGATAGAAAAGCGCAAAGTTATGAAGATATCCAAGGCAATGATTATGCATATAGGCATCATGTCTGTGTCAAGTAGACCGACTCCTGCATGCATCTACTACTATTAATCCACACATCGACCGCTATCCAACATGCATCTAGAGTATTAAGTTCATAAAGAATAGAGTAACGCCTTAAGTAAGATGACATGATGTAGGGGGATAAACTCAAGAAATATGATGAAAGCCCCATCTTTTTAACCTTGATGGCACCAATACAATACGTGCCTCACTACCCCTACTTTGTCACTGGGTGAGGACACTGCAAGATTGAACCCAAAACTAAGAACCTCTCCTATTGCAAGAAGAACCAATCTAGTTGGCCAAACCAATCGATAATTCGAAGAGAAATACAAAGATATAAAATCATGCATATAAGAATTCAGAAAAGATTCAAATAATATTCATAGATAATCTGATCATAAATCCACAATTCACCGGATCTCGACAAACACACCGCAAAAGAATATTACATCGGATAGATCTCCAAGAACATCGAGGAGAACATGGTATTGAGAATAAAAGAGTGAGAAGAAGCCATCTAGCTATTAGCTATGGACCCGTAGGTCTGCGGTAAACTACTCACATTTCATGAGAAGGGCAATAGAGTTGATGTAGAAGCCTTCCGTGATCGAATCCCCCTCCGGCAGGGTGCCAAAAAAGGCCCCAAGATGAGATCTCACGGATACAGAAGGTTACGGCGGCAGAAAAGTATTTTGGTGAACACTTCTATTGGTTTGGGAATATTTCTTCCTTTTTAAGGCCAAAGATTAGGGTTGGAGGACTTCCATGGGGCCCACAAGCCAGGGGCGCGCCCTCAGGGCCGGTGGAGCCGTCAGGACTCTTCTGCCTTCCTCTCCAAGTCCTACGGGTGTCTTCTCGTCCAAGAAAAATCATCGTAAAGTTTTATTCTGTTTGGACTCCGTTTGATATTCCTTTTCTATAGAACTCAAAAAAATGAAAAAACAGAAACTGGCATTGGGCTAAGTTAGTCCCAAATATAATATAAAATAGCATATTAATGCATATAAAGCATCCAAAACAGATAATATAATAGCATGGAACAATAAAAATTATAGATACACTGGAGACATATCACGCGCCATGCCGCAGCACGTCCCCTCCGAACCCTGGGGTGGTCCGGAAGACGAAGGATCTCGGGAGCCACCACCGTCCTGCCTCAGGGGCCCTAAAGTAGAGGACATGGATCACCATGGACGAGTAAGCGCCTTGCCTCCTTCTTGATCCTTGCATCCTACATCACCTCCTGACTCATGTCCATTAGGATCTGTTCCGACGAGGGGGCGAACGTGCCCCGAGCCTGCCTCCGAAGGGAACTGGTCCTATCGCGACCTCGTGCCTCAGGAGCCGCGCGGTTGTGCGCAAGGTGGTGCCCATACCCGAATCGAGGCCGATCCTGGGAAGCCTCGGGCGTGCATTCCTGGCGTCCTTCCTTCCGGGAGGCCTCCCGGTTGAGGGGGTTGTGCCAAGGGCTCCACCACTGATGCTCGTCGGTAGCCGGGCCGCTTGTGGGATGGCGCCATCTCCAAGCAGCAGGGTGATCCTGTGTTGGGTCCTGCCCCGGGCCAGAGGAGCGAGCGAAGGAGCTCTAGCCCCCGGGCCCCTACCGGGGATGGACGAGCCTTCACGTGCCTCCGCAGTGGACTGGGGCGCGGGGGAAAGCCCCGGCTGCGCGTTGGAGCCTGGACGCGGGCGCAACACTGTCTGGCATGGCCTTCTCCAAGAGGCGGCGAGTGCGCTGGGGCGCCTCGAGGTGGAGGTCGGCGACGTCAACACGCGCCTTGAATCGGAACGCTTGCGCCTGGCGCGCAAGTGGTGCCAGCCCGTGGTCGCCATCAACTTCGGTCGCCTACAGCACGAGCATGCTCGCGCGGGGGTGGTGGAGTCCCTTGCTGTGGCAAAGGAGGCTCGCGATCGTGCCCTGGAGGAGGCCCGAGCCGCAGACTACCGGCGCGAGGCGGCCGAGAAGCATGAGAGGGAGCTCCAAGCTTAGAATGCCACCCTCGAGCGACAGGTCCTAGCGCGCGAGGCGACACTTGCCGCCTCGGTAGGCAGGCTGCCTATGGGGAAAGCGAGGCTCTGCACGCTCGAGGACACGCTGACACTGGAGGCGTTGGAACAGAGCCTGGAGCGCGAGCGGTTGGAGGTGATGGAGTGTCAGGTGGCCACCGCTGAGGATGCTCTCGCCTCTCGGGAGGCAATGATCTGAGTGGAGGCCAACGAGAGGGTAGTGGGGGTCCGTAGGGCCCTCACCGAAGAATATCGCCGGAAGCTGGAGCTTCAGGAGGCTCGCTTCCGCACGTGGCATGATGAGTTGATAGGCAAGGCTGACGGCCTTAAGGAGAAGTTAGCCGCGGTGGAGCGACGCGAGAAAACCTTGGTGGACGCTCGTGCCACCGTTGAGGCCGAGTCGTCCTTCCTTTTCAAATAGGTGGAAGACGTTTCCTCCCTCATGGAGAAAGCTTCAGATGAGGCGAGCCGAGCCTGGGTGCTGTACCGTGAGCGCTCCTAGATGTTTGAGGCCCTCGGGCGTGGGGCCAACAAGGCTCTCAGCATCATTTGTGACGAGAACGTCTCCAACCCGCTTGCTGCTGACCACACCGGCTACCTCAGCTTCTTCACCCAGGTCGTGTCACGCCTTGAAGGTGGGGCCACGAGGGCGCGCCGACTCATCGAGGAGAGGAGATGCGACCTTCTCGTGCATCTTCAGCCACCTTCTCCGCTCTGTTCTTGACTTCGACTTCGAGGCCGCGATAGCCCCCGTGCCTGGAGCAATCCAAGGTGCCACTACTGCAGGATGCTGCTAACGCGACAGTACAATCAGAGACCCTTCGATGAAACTATGTGTGATGCATTAATCGCAAACGATGATATAAAAAACCATCAAAACAGATGCGAAACGTTTGCGATGGCGGATACATCAAACACGATTCAGATTTTAGTTGTGTGTGTTATGTGGGGCATACGGTTCAGTTTAATGAATTGTTTGCGATGAGGAAGAAGAACAGAAATGGGCAGCCAAATGAAGGCATGCACGATATATGGCATATAGCTCAGTCGAATTAACTATTTGTGATGAGGCGGAACAATAGAAACGGGCAGCCGGATGAAGGTGTGTGCGATGGACGACATACACTTCGGATGGATTAACTGTTTGCGATTAGGCAACACAACAGAAACAGTCAGCCAGATCAATGTGTATGCGATTGACGACATACACTTCACACGGATGAACTGTTTGCGATTAGCCACAACAAACAAAAATAGTTAGATAGATCAACCTATGTGCGCTAGACGGGCACACATTCTAATGATAATAAGCGTGCGTGATGGTAATAACAAGCGCACACAGTTGTTGGAACAAGACGTGTGGTCACATTGGCTATTGCGGTGCACCCTATGTTGCAAATGCTACGTAAAGGACCGAGAAAGTGTGCCCATGTTACGTCGTCCCGGAATACTATCGCACTTAGAAATTATAGAACCGTCAATAAATTTTGAGCCCGCGTCCCGTCACATTCCAAATTACTACCACGCTATATTTAATTACAAACCTGTTCACACCGATCAAAACCTAAATGGTTTCCCAATTAGGAGCATATTAGTACTCGGTTATAAATACTACTACTCCAAGGTGACTGCACATTCCTCCTCAACTCCTCATCCACAAAAACAAACAAGTCATTCATCATCGTTCCCTTGCGTCTGCCATGGCTAGCGTGAGTTCTGGGTCGAGAGATTACTAGTAGGGAGAGGCGAGCATGGAAGCGGAAGCACGAGAGATGTCCGGCCTCGCCACGAAAATAGCCGACATGTCCCGCCACGTGGCCGTAGCAGCACAGAGGTCCCGCTGTGCCGCTGAAGCAGCACAGAGGTCCTGCCGTGACGTCGATGCAGCAAACTGGTCTAGCCACGCCACGGTAGCAGCAGAGATGTCCTGCCACACTACGAATGCAGCAGAGATTACCTCCCACACCGCGATGGCATGGGAAAATGTCTCGCAGGCAGGCGGGGACTCTTACAGGTGCATGCATGCGATCGTCCATAGCAAGGTGGGTCAAATCTCCGACTGGGGGAGGTTGCAGGACGACATGAAAGCCTCGTTTGAATAGGCTACCGGCATCATCCAACAACTAAGGGAGGCCAATGCGAAGCTTCAGGCCAAGCACGACCTGCCGAGGGCGAAGATCGTTGGAAGTGCGGAGTAGCAGGAGGAGACCACTGCCTTGTTGAAGAGGACCGGCATCATCGTCAAGAAACTTATGGATGAGAATGCCATGATCCGCATCGAGCGCCAAAGTCTGGTGGAGGAATCCATGGATGCTCTCAAGCAGCGTCTTGAGGACACGAAAGAGGTCATTGTAGCTCGCAGCAGAGACTAATTCCCGCAGCCTTCAGCAAGGCATCAAGAAAGTAGAGATCAGCGAGCCAGATAGTTGTCTTCCTTCTTATTTTGTCCTTGTGTATTTCGGGCGTTGCCACATGTGGCTTTTGAATTATCTTCCTAAATGTGTAAGACAATTATTATCCACTGTCGTCGTCCTTATATTCATCAGTCTTGCTATAAGTCGCAGTCGATGGTATATAGGTCCGTTCGATCTTACATCAAGATCCATGCAAAACTTTGTTTTCAAATTTCCTTTTTTTCTCTCTTAAATCTCAGTCGAGTGAGACATAGCCAGGCCATGAAACAGGGGCTCGGGCGTCTTTAATGGAGAATTTGGGAGGGAGGTGGGCGGTGGATAGAGGTCAAAGGGCTCTCCTCCCAATGAGCACGCGCAGGGGTCTGATCACACGCCTCTCATACTCAAATAGCTACCCCGCACGACACCTCCTAGCCAATAAAAAAATGGGACACGTGGCAGCACGTAAATGGTAAGTAGAACGCCCACGGTTTCAAACATACTTGTGTTTCCGATTTGTAACATGACAACACTTGTTCCAAAGTGAGTTTGTTGATTGTTAATGTGTGCGCCTTCGCAAATCCGACAAAAAAATTACCACATCATGTTGGTGCCATGTCATGACACCATGCCAAGTTTCATGATTTTCAGGCGAGTTTTGGATTTACGGGAATTTTAAAACCAAGTTTCTTGATGTTTCCAGCCGAGTCAAGATGCCTAGATGTTTAAATTCCATTCGCACTTCTTGCATGGGACCTAGAAATTCGCCCAAGTACACATAAATGATTTTCCAATTAACTTTTGCGCACTGGAGCATGCGCTTGTGCTTCAAATTTGAATTATGTGCATTAAATGCCTAAAAATGAATCAATGTATAAAAAAGGCCAAACGAACACGGAATAGTTCCAAAATTTAGCACAAAACTCCCATTTGGTCTAAGGTGCCTGTGTAAAAAAATCAGGGCAGAAGAAGGCAGTGTATGTCATTTTCGCACACAGAGGTGACACGTTGTAGCGACCAGACCTCAGACGGTCCAATCTCAATGCTCAGGTGTCATCCCTGGATCAGTAATGCTGACACCACACAGTACTTGAAGGATTTATAACGGAGTAGCAATCACACACTTATTACATCGAATGTCTCAAAAGAGAACTTATTACAATAACATGGCTTAAGGCCATCTAATGCGATAACAGCGGAAGGCTTGGAAGATAAAGTGAGTCCATCAACTCCAACGGCATAGCTGAGCTACACGCCAACGACCTAACGAACCTTACTCCTCATTTGAAAAGTCTGCAACATAATACGTTGCAGCCCAAAAATGGGTCAGCACATGGAATATGCTGGCAATATAACACAGTAGAGCAAGAACAGAATAATTCTATCACTACATGCATATATGGCTGGTGGAAAGCTGTATGGTTATAGTTTTTGCGAAAATCCAATTTTTCCCTACAAAATAGATTTTAATTTAACTATCATGGTGGTTGAAACATCATTGAGAAGGTACCCCCCAACTCAATCCCAATTAAAGTGATTAACAACCCAACAATATTAATTAAACATGGTGAGATACATGCGATAACTCAAGTACTAGATATTCAAGAATTGTCCATAACCGGGGACACGGCTAACCATGATTAGATTGTACACTCTGCAGAGGTTTGCGCACTTTTCCCCACAAGACTCGAATCGCCTCCGTTGGATTTCTCGCATTACATGGTGTTTGAGAAACGGATGACCGAGACACAGTCTTTCAGAAACATTAACTCTCTACTCCGGGTAGACCATACCAAACCTACAAAACCCACTACCTGCTGATCCACCTCTTCAAGAGCTTCACGTAACTTACTCAACTATGCTAGAGCCCATAATAGCTTGTGGCTGCACACGGAAGTTTCTAGCATGAATCATCTCAGTTCCCTTTGAGCCTGGGTGGTGGTCCATAGGAAGATCACACGGGTACCCCGGGATTTCCAAAAATAAAAACAGACAACACTGGGTTCCCCAGGTGCCTCAATCCACCCAGTTGTTTGATTAAGTTGCCACCTTAAGTTGAACCATTAATTAAGAATCTCACATCTGTCGTGGATTTTACTCAAACCCGAACCACGTCTACGAGCATAGCATGGCAATATAAGCAATACGTAGAAGTAACTCCCAAGGGTTTGAATATAACAGGGCAATAGGTTCTACCTCAGCAACTACTTCCCAACCCACAAGTTAATGACATCCTAATCATGCAATGTTTGAGGATTGGAACTAATGCACAAAAACTGGGTTTGGAGAGAGTATGATCAATGTGTTACTTGCCTTGCTGACGATCCGCGAATCCTAGAGACTCGTAGTAACACGCTTCGCACTCTGGGAATTCTATCGCAAGCAAACAATAACATACATAAGTAACAAGCAATGATGCACAAGCAAAACTCAAATGAGAGAGGTTGACCAGAAAGTTCAACTTAAGAACTCTGGTTTGCAAAAGAATCAAATCGAACAAAGCAACAAAACTCAACCGGCGAATGAAAGAAACTTCGTTTACTATTCTGAACTTAGGTCAAATTTTTATAGTAGCAAAACTTGTTTGAGTTGATTAACCGGAAAGAGGGTTTAGAGACGAAACTCCAGGCGCTTGAATCGCCTGATTCCGATAAACGAGCGAAAAGATAAACAAAAACTAAGATTGGATCCAAAATCGCGATCAGAAAAATCGCGGAATAAATCCGAGAAAAAGAAAAATGAAAAACAGATTAACGAATGAACGTTCATTATCTGGATATAGACGAAGAACACGTTCGTTAAAACGAACGAACGAACGAACGCTCACTAAATAAATAAACCGGAGAAAACCGATCTATAAAAAACAAAAAACGAAACTAGGGTTTTCTAAAAAAACCGAACGGTTTTCTTTGGAAAACCGGGGCGGCGGGGCAGCTACCTCGGCTAGCCTCCGGCGGGGCTCCGGCGGGACTCCGGCGCTGCGGCGGGGCCGCGTGGGGTGCGGGGCTGCGGCGGCGCGGCAGCTGCAGGCGGCGGGGCGGGCGGCTGTGGGCGGTGGGGTGGGTGTCTGCGGCGGCGGTGGCTGGGGCTCCAGGGGGGGCTCCGACGGGGTTATAAAGAGGAGGGGGGCGACCAACTTGGGGAAGGGGGCGGCCTCGGGAGGCGTGTCCGCCCCGGACACGGCGGCGGCGGCGGCTCCGATCGGGACTCTGGTCCTGATCCGGCTGGGGAGGCGGTGGCGCGGGCAGGCCGGCCTGGCTGGGCTGGGATTCGGCCCAGTCGGGCGCGCAGTATTTTTTTTTAAATAATTCCGCCGACATAAATAAAATCCTAGAAAAATAAATAAAAAATCTAAAAATGCCAAAACATATTTTCACCGCCTAATAAAATATTTAGGATGAGGTGAACATTTTCTTGGCTCTAAAATGCAATTTTGAAAACGTGCAATTTTTCTAATGCAAATAAAATCCGAATAAAACCAAATAAAATCCAATAAATGATTTTAATATTTTTCCTCCAATATTTCATTTATTTTGGAGAAGTCATATTATCTCCACTCATTTGATTTAATATGAAATATTTTTCGGAGAGAAAATTATTAAAATCAAAATCCTCGTTTCATTATTTGATAGAAATCAAATATGAAAACCGGAAAAATCCCCAACTCTCTCCGTGGGTCCTTGAGTTGCTTAGGATTTTGAGGATTGCGGAACGGAAATGCAATAAATCATGATATGCATGGATGATCTATGTATAACATTCCAAATTGAAAATTTGGGATGTTACAAACCTACCCCCCTTAAGATGAATCTCGCCCTCGAGATTCGGGTTGGCTAGAAAATAGGTATGGGTGGTCCTTGTGGAGATCATCCTCTCGTTCCCAGGTGGCTTCATCTTCGGTATGGTGGCTCCACTGAACTTTGCAAAACTTGATAACCTTACTGCGGTTGACTCTGCTGGCAAACTCAAGAATCTTAACTGGCTTCTCCTCGTAAGTCAGATCACTGTCCAATTGAATCGCCTCCAAGGGTACTGTATCTCTTAATGGTATATCAGCCATCTCAGCATGACACTTCTTTAGCTGTGAAACGTGGAACACATCGTGGACTCCTGACAATCCCTCAGGTAGCTCCAACTTGTAGGCAACTTCTCCCATCCGTTCCAAAATGCGATACGGTCCTACAAATCTCGGGGCTAACTTTCCTTTAACTCCAAAACGTTTCACTCCACACAAGGGCGGTACTCGCAGATATGCTCTGTCTCCAATCTCGTAGGTTACCTCCTTGCGTTTTGAGTCTGCATAACTCTTCTGCCTAGACTGGGCAATCTTCAGTCGGTCTTGGATCAGTTTTACCTTCTCCTCAGACTCCTTGATCAAGTCTGGTCCAAACAACGGTCGGTTTCCTACCTCATCCCATATCAACGGTGTTCTGCACCTGCGTCCATACAGGGCTTCAAACGGTGCCATCTTCAAACTGGCTTGGTAGCTATTGTTGTACGAGAACTCTGCATACGGCAAATTGTCATCCCAACTAGATCCATAATCTAGCGCACAGGCTCTCAACATGTCCTCCAAAATTTGATTGACTCTCTCGGTCTGTCCATCTGTCTGCGGGTGAAACGTTGTACTGAACTCCAATCTCGTTCCCAAAGTCTGGTGTAACTGATGCCAAAACTTTGAAGTAAACTGCGTTCCTCGATCTGATACGATGGTCCTCGGAACTCCATGCAGACATACGATCCTGGACATATAGATCTTGGCCAACTTTGCACTTGTATAGGTGGTTTTCACTAGGATGAAGTGAGCTACTTTGGTCAAACGATCAACTACTACCCATATGGAATCATATCCTGCTTTAGTCCTGGGTAATCCAGTGATAAAGTCCATGCCAAGTTTATCCCACTTCCATTCGGGTATCAGCATAGGCTGTAACAGTCCTGCTGGCTTCTGATGCTCTGCCTTGACTCTCTGACATAGATCACATACGGCTACATACTCGGCAATATCCTTCTTCATACCAATCCACTAGAAACGTTCCTTCAAATCCAAATACATCTTGGTGTTTCCGGGGTGTATCGAGTATGGTGAGTCATGAGCCTCTTGAAGTATTAACTTTCTGACCTCCTGATTATTGGGCACGTAAATTCGGTCCTCAAACCATAGGGTATCGTTCTCATCCTCACAAAAACCTTTGGCCTTTCCTTTGCCCATCTTCTCCTTTATCTCGGCAATCTCTTTGTCATCCTTCTGAGCTTCCCGAATCTTGTCCAGCAATGTCGACTGAACCTCCATTGTGGCAATGAACCCTCTAGGTACAATCTCTAATCGAAGTTCCATGATGTCCTCTGCTAACTCCTTCGGCAGTCCTTTACTTTGGAGGATATTAGCATAACTTTTCCGACTCGAGGCGTCTGCTACGACATTGGCCTTTCCCGGATGATAGTGTAGCTTCATGTCATAATCCTTTATAAGCTCCAACCATCTCCTCTGTCTAAGGTTCAGCTCCTTCTAGGTGAAGATGTACTTCAAACTCTTGTGATCCGTGTACACATCACAACGGTTTCCAATAAGATAGTGTCTCCAAGTCTTCAATGCATGCACTACGGATGCTAGCTCCAAATCATGCGTGGCATAATTCAGCTCATGAGGTTTTAGTTGTCGTGACGCATACGAAACAACTCTTCCGTCCTGCATAAGCACACATCCAAGTCCTAAGCGAGAGGCGTCGCAATACACTTGGAACTCCTTATGTATATCTGGCAGTACTAGCACTTAGGCTGTAGTCAAACGTTTCTTCAACTCCTGGAAACTTGCTTCACAATCTTCTGTCCATTTAAACTTGGTATCCTTCTTTAGCAGTTCAGTCATTGGTTTTGCAATCTTGGAAAAATTCTCAATGAATCTCCGGTAGTATCCTGCGAGTCCAAGAAAATTGCGGATCTCTCTAACTGACGTGGGTGCCAACCATTTAGTGACTGACTGAACCTTGCTGGGGTCTACTGCTATACCTTCTCCTGATATAACATGTCCAAGGAATCTGACTTCCTTCAGCCAAACTCGCATTTGCTAAACTTAGCGTACAACTGGTGTTCCCTGAGCTTCTCGAGAACTAAACGCAAATGCTCCTTGTGCTCCTCTTCGTTCTTCGAGTATACCATGATATCATCAATAAATACCACAACAAACTTGTCCAAATACTCCATGAACACCTTGTTCATCATGCTCATGAAATAGGCGGGGGCGTTAGTCAGTCCAAACGACATGACCGTATACTCGTATAATCCATATCGCGTTGTGAATGCCGTCTTTGGTATGTCCTTCTCTCGTATCTTCAACTGATGATACCCCAATCGTAAATCGATCTTTGAGAACACTTTAGCTCCTTGCAATTGATCAAACAGATCGTTGATCATCGGCAGTGGGTACTTGTTCTTTATCGTCACTTCATTCAAGGCTCGATAATCAACAACCATCCTTAGGGATTTATCCTTCTTCTCAACCAAAAGTACTGGGGCTCCCCAAGGTGATGAACTTCTTCGGATGTATCCTTTCTCCAATAATTCCTTGATATGTTTCTTAATTTCCTCCAGGTCATTTGCAGGCATCCGATAGGATCTCTTGGATATTGGTCCTGTCCCTGGCAACAGTTCTATCAAAACTCAATGTCTCTGTCCGGTGGCATGCCTGGTAATTCCTCTGGGAAAACATCTGGGTAATCCTTTACTACCGGCACTTCCTCCTGAACAACTCCCGTAAGGGCATTCACTTGGCTCCTCCTAGGCACATGCCTAGACACATACTTAATCCTTTTTCCCTCCGGGGTGGTGAGATAAATCGACTTACTAGCACAGTCAATGCTTCCTCCATACTTTGACATCCAGTCCATACCCAATATCACATCCAATCCTTGCGACTCTAAGATAATTAGGTCGGATGGAAACACATGTGTGCCAATGGTTAAGGGTATCTGGTCACACCATCGGCTAGCCATATACTCTGCTCCGGGTGAACTCACTAAAAGAGGGGTCCTAAGGGTTTAGGTTGGCAGTTTAAACTTATCCACGAATCCCCTTGATATGTATGAATGCGATGGACCAGTATCGAAAAGTACAAGAGCGGTAGATGACTTAACCAAAAACTTACCTATTACCGCGTCCGGCTTCTCTTCAACCTCCTCCACGTTAACGTGGTTCACTTGTCCTTTGTTGAATGGATTAGGCTTCTTCCCAGCGCTTCCATTTCCGTTTCCATTCCTTCCTTCAGGGCAATCATTGGCATAGTGCCCTGTCTTCCCGCACTTAAAGCAGGTAACCTGACTTAGGTCTCTTTTGGCGGGTGTGGACGGGTTGGAGCTGTTCTGATTGTTGTTAGCTCTGTTACCATGCCCATTCTTAGCACCACTATGGTTATGTGATCCTCCTCCAGTGTGGTTGTGACCTCCATGGTTATGATCAAGTCCTCCCGAGTTCGGGGTTAGGCGAGGCTTCTGCTGAGCTCCTGAATTATACTTCCCTTCTCCATACTTCCTCTTGCGGCTCTCAATCTACTGCTGCTTCCCTTCAATCATAAGAGCCTTGTCTACCAACTCCTGGTAGTTGTTGAAGGTTGCTACCATCAACTGCATACTCATCTCATCATTTAGCCCTTCCGTAAACTTCTCCTCCTTCGCGGCATCTGTGGCCACATCATCAGGGGCATAGCGTGATAACTTGCTAAACTCATCCACGTACTGAGCCACAGTACGGTTCCCCTGGCGTAGGTTGCAGAACTCCCGCTTCTTCATCTGCATAGCTCCAGTTGAGACATGGGCTGTGCGGAAGGCTTGCTGAAACTGGTCCCAAGTGACATTGGCTACAGGAAAAGTGGCTGTGTAATTCTCCCACCATGAGGCTGCTGGTCCATCCAATTGATGTGCAGCAAAGCGCACCCTCTCAGCATCTGTGCAACCTGCGGTGGTCAACTCCCTTCCAATACTGCGTAGCCAATCATCAGCAACTATAGGCTCGGTGCTACTGGAAAACACCGGCAGCTGTAACCTTAGAAAACGGGCTAGGTTGTCCACTAGCAGTGGGTTGTTGTTGTTGTTGCCCTGGTTCTGAACTAGTAATTGCATCAAAGCATTCTGCTACTGGATCAACTGGGTGAGTTCCGGTGGGAAACTAAAACCGGTGTCACGTCTCGGAGGCATCTGATGGGTTTAGATGGAAGAGATTAGAATAGAAAAGGGGTCTAATGAGAAAACACTACCCATATGCACATGAGACAAACACAATCATTTCACTCAATCAATCAAGCAAGGGCATACAAACGGTCTAGAACTATCGCAAAAGTGCTCACTACTACTATATACATGGGGAAATACTACTAAGAGTTGGTGGTCATCTAGAAATTTTGATCGGTGGAAGACTCCATGATGTCTGCTCCAGCTTCGTCTTCAAAGTCATCATCACTAGGGTCGGAGTCGGTGTCGTCGATGATGATGTAGTCCTCGGGGCGTATTTCCTTGGGTTCTTCTTCTTCTGTTGGTGCTGGTCCTCCCATGAATACTCCGATCTTCTTGACTAGGTCGTCATTTTTCTCCAGTAGGATCTTGATTTCCTCCTCATATCCATCACGTGTAAACTTGAGTTCTTCCTCTAGCTCGATGATCCTAGTCTTCGCCTTCTTCAAGTCCATCATGTCTGCGCACATCTGGTTCTCCTGACGTCGGATGTGCTGGTTTAACTCCTGGATGAAAGCTGCAATGGATCTATCCTTCCTGGTGCTGATTACTTCCCATTGCTCGTCGCGGCGCCCACATATTTGGTAGATTGTGTCCTTAAGTTCCCTGTTGTAAACTTCTCCAATGCGTCCCATTGTAATGTGGGCTGCCATGCTCTTGCCTAAACTCCAGGTAGGTGATTCGAAAGAAAACTCTATGGGTTTGGAAGTTGGCGAGAACGTCCTTCCTGGAACTTGTACTTGAATCGTCTAGCGCACCTCTTCAGGTAAAGTGGCGTTGTACGTCCCGGTGAAGCTTGGTATTCCAATGTTCAAGTACCTAGTGACTTCCTTCAGGTGACGTCCAAAAGGTGTGTCTTCATCCGGTTGTGCAAACTTGTTCTTCATCTCCGCCATGCTAAAGAGTAGAAAGTGGAGAGGAGTCAGAAATGAGCAGAGAAGTGTGACCTAGGGTTTATCTTAGTGGTTGTGTCCTACACTCAGCGTGTGCTCTGATACCATCTTATAGCGACCTGACCTCAGACGGTCCAATCTCTGTGCTCAGGTGTCATCCCTGGATCAGTAATGCTGACACCACACAGTACTTGAAGGATTTATAACAGAGTAGCAATCACACACTTATTACATTAAATGTCTCAAAAGAGAACTTATTACAATAACATGGCTTAAGGCCATCTAATGCGATAACAGCGGAAGGCTTGGAAGATAAAGTGAGTCCATCAACTCCAACAGCATAGCTGAGCTGCACGGCAATGACCTAACGAACCTTACTCCTCGTCTGAAAAGTCTGCAACATAATACGTTGCAGCCCGAAAATGGGTCAGCACATGGAATATGCTGGCAATATAACACAGTAGAGCAAGAACAGAATAATTCTATCACTACATGCATATATGGCTGGTGGAAAGCTGTATGGTTATAGTTCTTGCGAAAAGCCAATTTTTCCCTACAAAATAGATTTTAATTTAACTATCATGGTGGTTGAAATATCATTGAGAAGGTACCCCCAAACTCAATCCCAATTAAAGTGATTAACAACCCAACAATATTAATTAAACATGGTGAGATACATGCGATAACTCAAGTACTAGATATTCAAGAATTGTCCATAACCGGGGACACGGCTAACCATGATTAGATTGTACACTCTGCAGAGGTTTGCGCACTTTTCCCCACAAGACTCGAATCGCCTCCGTTGGATTTCTCGCATTACATGGTGTTTGAGAAACGGATGACCGAGACACAGTCTTTCAGAAACATTAACTCTCTACTCCGGGTAGACCATACCAAACCTACAAAACCCACTACCTGCTGATCCACCTCTTCAAGAGCTTCACGTAACTTACTCAACTATGCTAGAGCCCATAATAGCTTGTGGCTGCACACGGAAGTTTCTAGCATGAATCATCTCAGTTCCCTTTGAGCCTGGGTGGTGGTCCATAGGAAGATCACACGGGTACCCCGGGATTTCCAAAAATAAAAACAGACAACACTGGGTTCCCCAGGTGCCTCAATCCACCCAGTTGTTTGATTAAGTTGCCACCTTAAGTTGAACCATTAATTAAGAATCTCACATCTGTCGTGGATTTCACTCAAACCCGAACCACGTCTACGAGCATAGCATGGCAATATAAGCAATACGTAGAAGTAACTCCCAAGGGTTTGAATATAACAGGGCAATAGGTTCTACCTCAGAAACTACTTCCCAACCCACAAGTTAATGACATCCTAATCATGCAATATTTGAGGATTGGAACTAATGCACAAAAACTGGGTTTGGAAAGAGTATGATCAATGTGTTACTTGCCTTGCTGACGATCCGCGAATCCTAGAGACTCGTAGGAACACGCTTCGCACTCCGGGAATTCTATCGCAAGCAAACAATAACATACATAAGTAACAAGCAACGATGCACAAGCAAAACTCAAATAAGAGAGGTTGACCAGAAAGTTCAACTTAAGAACTCTGGCTTGCAAAAGAATCAAATCGAACAAAGCAACAAAACTCAACCGGCGAACGAAAGAAACTTTGTTTACTATTCTGAACTTAGGTCAAATTTGTACAGTAGCAAAACTTGTTTGAGTTGATTAACCGGAAAGAGGGTTTCGAGACGAAACTCCAGGCACTTGAATCGCCTGATTCTGATAAACGAGCGAAAAGATAAACAGAAACTAAGATTGGATCTGAAATCGCGATAAGAAAAATCGCGGAATAAATCCGAGAAAAAGAAAAACGAAAAACAGATTAACGAATGAACGTTTGTTATCTGGATCTAGACGAAGAACACGTTCGTTAAAACGAATGAACGAACGCTCGCTAAATAAATAAACCAGAGAAAAACCGATCTATAAAAAAACAAAAAACAAAACTAGAGGCTACCTCGGCTCGGCTCCGGCGGGGCTCCGGCGGGACTCCGGCGCTGCGGCGGGGCGACGTGGGGTGCGGGGCTACGGCGGCGGGCGGCGCGGCGGGCGGTTGCGGCGGCGGTGGCTGGGGCTCCAGGGGGGCTCCGGCGGGGTTATAAAGAGGGGGGCGGCCAACTTGGGGAGGGGGGCGGCCTCGGGAGGCGTGTCCGCCCCGGACACGGCGGCGGTGGCGGCTCCGATCGGGACTCCGGTCCCGATCCGGCTGGGCAGGCGGTGGCGCGGGCAGGCCGGCTTGGCTGGGCTGGGATTCGGCCCAGCCGGGCATGCAGTATTTTTTTTAAATAATTCCGCCGACATAAATAAAATCCTAGAAAAATAAATAAAAAATCTAAAAATGCCGAAACAAAGTTTCACCGCCTAAATAAAATATTTAGGACGAGGTGAACATTTTCTTGGCTCTAAAATGCAATTTTGAAAACGTGCAATTTTTCTAATGCAAATAAAATCCGAATAAAACCAAATAAAATCCAATAAATGATTTTAATATTTTTCCTCCAATATTTCATTTATTTTGGAGAAGTCATATTATCTCCACTCATTTGATTTAATATGAAATATTTTTCGGAGAGAAAAATTATTAAAATCAAAATCCTCGTTTCATTATTTGATAGAAATCAAATATGAAAACCGGAAAAATCCCCAACTCTCTCCGTGGGTCCTTGAGTTGCTTAGGATTTCGAGGATTGCGGAACGGAAATGCAATAAATCATGATATGCATGGATGAGCTATGTATAACATTCCAAATTGAAAATTTGGGATGTTACACACGTTCACTCTCGGAACCACGAGCCTTCTTGAGAGAAGCTCCGGTTTACAAGAAGCTTATACCAAAGTTTGTCCCAATTCAGCCAAAAAATTACCACATCATGTTGGGTCCATGTCATGAAACCATGCCAAGCTTCAAGATTTTCAGGCATGTTTTGGATTTACAGGAATTAAAAAACCAAGTTTCTCAAAATTTCTGGCCGAGCCACGACGCCCAGATGTTTGAATTCCATTCCCATTTCTTGCATGGGACCTAGAAATTCACCCAAGGACACACATGTGATTTTTGAACCAACTTTGGTGCACTAGAGCATGTGCTTGTAGTTCATATTTGAATTATGCACATTAAATGCCCAGAAATTCAATTAATGTATAAAAAAGGCCAAACGAACCCGGAAAAGATCCAAAATTTAGCACAAAACTCCTATTTGGTCTAACCTGCCTGTGTAAAAAAATCAAGGCGGGACAAGGCAGTGTATGTCGTTTTCACACACGGAGGTAACACGTTAACTTTTGAAACCAAGAGCCTTCTTGAGAGAAGCTCCGGTTTGCAAGAAGCTTATACCAAAGTTTGTCCCAATTCAGCCACAAAAATTACCACAACATGTTGGTGCCATGTCATGACACCATGCCAAGTTTCATGATTTTTCAGGCGTGTTTTGGATTTACATGAATTAAAAAACCAAGTTTCTCAATATTTCCGTCCGAGCCACGACGCCCAGATGTTTGAATTCCATTCCCATTTCTTGCATGGGACCTAGAAATTTTCCCAAGGACACACATGTGATTTTTGAACCAACTTTGGTGCACTGGAGCATGTGCTTGTAGTTCATATTTGAATTATGCACAGTAAATGCCTAGAAATTCAATTAATGTATAAAAAGGCCAAACAAACCCGGAATAATTCCAAATTTTAACACGGCAGTCATATCGTTCTATGTTGCCTCTATAAGAAAATCAAGGGGGCAGGCAGCGTATATCGTTTCACACACAAAGGTGACACGTCCCCCCTCGGGAACCACGAGTCTTCTTGAGAGAAGCTTCAATTTGCAAGAAGCTTATACCAAAACTTGTCCAAATGTGGCCAATTTTTTACCACAACATGTTGGTGCCATGAAATGACACCATGCCAAGTTTCATGATTTTAGGCGAGTTTTGAATTTATAGGAATTTAATAACCAAGTTACTCAATATTCCCGGCCGAGCCACGACGCCCAGATGTTTGAATTTCATTCCCATTCTTGCATGGGACCTATAAATTCACCCAAAGACACACATGTGATTTTTCAACAAACTTTAGTGCACTGGAGCATGTGATTGTAGTTCACATTTGAATTATGCACATTAAATGCCCAGAAACTTGATTAATGCATAAAAATGCCAAATGAACCCGGAATAATTACAAATTTAAACACGACACTCATGTAGTTACATGTTCACTATACATAAATGTTCTAGCAACTCAAACACCATCCTTTCCCTCCGTAACACCTCTTTGTCTTTCAAAACATAATGCAAAAAATCAGGTATACCACAAATAGTTTACTAGCAAGAATCGTGTGGGATGCGATATAAAATATCTTGGCGCACCATCTTGTCTGGCTTACGCAGGAAGCTTCGTCGTCTACAGTCCACCGTCCGCGCTTGAACCACACTTGCGTGCCAGTTTCTCGCGGCACCGAGCAGAATTTTTCTACCACCGCAGAAATATCTATCTCCCCGCCCCCTCCCTCCCACCAAAAGCCACATTTCCATTGTTCCTCCTTGCTTTCCAAGTTCAAACCTTCACTGCTGCTTATTGGAAGCTCAGCCTCCTCACCGGCAACCCTTCTTCTTGCAACGCCGCCTCCATGCCGGCGACCTTCTTCTTGCAGGGCTGCCTCCTCACTGCCGACCCTTCTTCTTGTTGTGCAGCCTCCTCGCCGCCGACCCTTCTTCTTGTTGTGCTGCCTCGTCGATATGGTCTGGTAATCCACACCCCACCAACACCATCCCCCTCCTGCCCCGTCCCACATGCCCCGACCGACGACGTGATGCCTTCCGCCGAAATCACTAGCCCCGTCCTCCAATTAAGCGCCGCCCACAGCCATTTTGCACGCAGTATAATGTGGATCTCAGTAGATTATGGCACAGAGAAGCAAATTGCGGTCGCACACGTGCATGATGTCGCTATGGCTGCCATGCGTGCCGACCGCCAGATCTTGGAGGAGCACCTCATCTTCAAGGCCACCGTCGACACCGTCACATGGTTGTGTACTTTAAAATACTGTTCGTGCTATTTTCTCGAGGCCACCGCCAGGGCCTTCTAGTGATTTGTCCTCTATAATGTTAATATGCAATCTGATGTTCAGTTACCTGTTTGGCCCTATGAAATGTAATGTTTAGTTAATAGTTGGTTCCAACAATTGCTACATTTCGTAGTACTATTCTCAAGCATTCTTTGTTTTGTTAACTGTCTTATCTTCTAGTACATGTTTCTATTGTACAATGTCGTGCTTAGTTAACTATTTTGGTTCATTTGGTCTACTGTCCATTTAACTATTTGGTTCAATTCTGCAATTTGATTTTCATTTGTTGTGGGTACAATTTTGTATTGTTATGCATGTGAGAAATAATTCGAATTTGGATGTATACATATTCTGCTGATAGTATGGCAACTCTCAGTTAACCTGATCAAGATCTTCATTATATGTGTTGCAGGGAAACAATGGGAGACACTGCGGTTTACCATCGAGGTTTGCTCATGCATGATCCTTTCGCTAATAGCACATTATTGTATAGTTGTAGGAATCATTCTAATATTTAGGTTTCTTACAATTTGGTCTTGCACATGTAGGTCCTGCTATCAGAGGCTTAGACCCACTGTTTGACCCATTTTGCATGTGGGGAAATGAGATGTCTATGAATATCAGTCAAGTCAAGAAACTCAGAAAGATTGTTAGGATGAAGAAACTTACGACGAATAACAACAAGATCTTTGTTTGCACAATGAAGAAGACATCAGTCAACTATAGGATGGTACTAACTCTTTTACCTTGTTTTTCCCCCCTGCGCCATTTTAGAATTTATAACAATGATTTATGCATATCTTTGTTTTCAGTACTTCTCAAAGCAGTTCACCGATGATTACCTCTCAAACCACCTGCATGGTCAAGAAGCAAGGAAGGTATTCATTCAACATCCATGGTACAATATTGAAGAATTCCTGAAGAAGACGAAGGTCGGGCGGGAAATTGTCCATGGCCGGTGGCCTAAAGTTGCAAGGACATTCGACATCACTGAAGGCTCAATATTTGCCTTCCGCTTCTACAGTTTCCCAAATGAGATTCATCTGTTTATTTACCGTGTATGATGCTACTTTCCAAAGGTTTTCTATGTGGCATGTGAAACTTGGTGCTGTTGTGTAATGGCGTAACTAAGTGATGAAGCTATCTGATATAATTTAATTATGAAATCCTGGTTGCCGTTATACGGATATGAAATATCTGGTGTGTTTTATAAGAAATGTCAATTTGTTTACTACATGGATTGTCAATAATAGGCTAATTACCCTGCTTATTGGGGTTTTCTATTGCAGACGGTTACTCAGACAATACCGTGGGCGATGAACTCAAACAACCCACATGGTTTCTAGAAAGGAGGAGTGTTGGATCAACTAACAATCACACACGGCTTCCAGCAGAGAACTGTTTGCGTTAGGCCACCTTGAACAAGCGTTTCCACACAAAAAACTGTGTGTGATATACATATGAAAAGAAATGTTTTTCTGGGATTCACCATGTGGGTTGTACATACGACCAGAAATGATTGGGTTTCAATGCCTCGCCCGGTCGCACACGAGCTCATTTTGCCCCGACTGTGTGCCCGGAGGGCCTATCCGTGACGGTTTCTAGGCCATGTGGGAAGGACCCCCCTATCGCACACACTCACTAGGCGATACTTTAAAACTCCGTCATGGAAAGGGGGTAAAAACCGTTTGTATATCACGTCTCTACACCAGTGCGCCCTGGCGGACTGGGTAGAGGATCATGTGGACGACCTAATCTCGGAGCTTGCCCCTATTGAGGGTGTGGGTGCGCTCGTGGTCGAGGAACACGGGGCTGACGATGATGACGATGGCAGCAACGATGGTGACAGGGCGTCTCGCTAGGCTTGTTTTCTCTTATTTTCCTGTCAAGACTTTGGATGTGACCCCGCGGGGATGCGAAGGCATTTTTTGGAAGAACTTTCTTTATGATGTATTTTAGTAATATTGCACTCCCTGGTGTAGCCTTTACTTTTCGCGTTCCTTCGGCCCCTAAGCAGGGGCGGCCGTCATTGTCAGGTCGGGTCGTGGTGCTCGACCAAGGTCCAGAGGCGGGCGCCTGCTGAAGGCCCTGCACCATACATACACATCAGCTCGCTTCAAGAGTGCCACGCGAGGATCCGAACGCCGAGGTCCCAGAGAGGTGTGCGCGCGGGGCAAGGCCACGACTGCTGTGGCCTGGACCCTTAGGGTATCGTCAGCACCGCTGGGCTGACCCAAGCGTGTGCACCGTGCCCAACCCCGTTCGCGGGTGCTATGGAAGGACCCACGGGGGGCCGCCATCTTTCACAAAGGTGGAAATCAAGCCATGGAAAACCACTAGAAGGAGTAAAGCCAAGAAACCTGACCCAAGCATGCGCACCGTGCCCAACCCCGTTCGCGGGTGCTATGGAAGGACCCACGGGGGGGCGCCATCTTTCACAAAGGTGGAAATCAAGCCATGGAAAACCACTAGAAGGAGTAAAGCCAAGAAACCCCCCTTGTTCGAACAAAAGCACAAGAAGTGCAAGTTCATTCCAAGAAGTAGCAAACTCGGTTACAAGAGAAAGCAAAGAACAGCCGCGTCCGGCACCTATGCTAGTCTTCTAGTCTTGCTGCCAGCGTGGAGCATGGGGCTTCCACTGGGTGTGGGCATAGTGTCGGTGCAACAAACCCTGGGTCTGTTGCCCAGACTATGCATAGGCACGGGAACAAGATTGAAGCTTCAACCCAAGTCAGAATACAAGGACCAAGAGATTCGAAGGACCGGCATGCAGACCAGAAAGGCCAAGATCGAGCCAAGAAAGCAGAATATCAACCAGAGAAGGGCCTCCCTTGCCGGCCAGGCGAGCCCGGCAAGGGGCGAGGCCACCACCAGAACAATACAACCAAGACACCCCGGCAGGGCCTGCCGGGGCTTGCGGAGGCAGAACCACCTCACCAACCACTCAACCATGACCCATGTCGTCGATCAATGTGGTGTCAAGCCGCAAGGTGATTAAGTGCCATTCGCCACATGGCAGCCATTTTCTAGAGGAGAAACCCACAGATGACACCCGTCCTACGACATGTCACGAGAACAAGCACGGAGCTGGCAAGATAGCCCCGGCAAGCCTTGCCAGGCAACCAGTGATGTGACACTAAGCACTGTTTGTTGTCTTATCAGTGTATAATGACTGTTTTGCCACTGTGGTTACCCCTTGATCTATAAAAGGAGGCCCATGGCGACCCTAGAAAGGGTTAGAAGGTTGGATAACTCACGCTCCCATACGCGCGTAGTCGCTGCTGCCCCAAGGCAATCCCTGCCGGGCAAGTGTACTACGCTCCACCACAACCTTTTCCACCATCGATCCACCAAAGAAGGAGTAGGGTTTTACGCCTCATGGCGGCCCGAACCTGGGTAAATCGCTTGTGTGATCTCTTCTGTGTTGTCCCATGCCCCTCCGCTCTTTGTGCAATGCGTCGCCCCCCTGCCGAACCAGCAAGGGACCTCCTGGTCCCATAGGTGGCCGTGGTTTCCCGTGACATCTTTGGCGTGCCAGGTAGGGGGCTCGCTTGTGCGAATCCGAAGGTGTGCGCAGCGCGTCATGTCCATCACCATCGTCATCTTCGACGATGCCGTCGACCATGGCGCCCAAGAAGAAGCCCGGTCATGTGGCTCACCCATCCACCTCGATGGCTCCACTACCCGCGGCCTCCAACGCTGCAGGGGGTGCGAAGACGCGCGAGGCCACGGACGCTGCTGGGGAAGTGGTTGGAGCAGGTGGCGCCATTGCCACTTCTCCCGCAACCGACGCAGGAGCAGGAGGCACTGGAGGAGATTAGCATCGGCAACATCCCGACGGCCATGCTCCCCAAGGTGCGGGTGAGGGGTCCGCTCCATCTGCGCCCCTATCCCCCACCGACGGGCACAGCCACAGCAATAGCACTCGGACCGGGGCGAACCGCCGCCCTCCGGCCACCCCCACCACGGCTGTGGTCGTTACTTGTGCACCTCCCCCAGGACGGGCCGACGAAGCCGCTGCACTCGACGGAGCCTCTGGCCCTCAAGCGCCTTCACCACACCACGCCCAGGTGGTCGCCCCACAGCGACAGCGAGGCCGGAGTGTTACCGCCACTGGCACCATGAGGAGCTAAGCGATGGCACAATCGACATCCTTGCCAAGTACTGCTTCGGAGGCCATGGTGCAAGCTCAGCTACTGCTGAGGTTTTCGCCAGCGGTTGAGCAGATGGACGAATGGCTTGCCACCATCCAGAGTCTGCTCGGTTTCACTAAGACTGGGGGCTCACAGCAAGCCGACCCATCGCGGCCTCCCCAAACGACCACAATAGCTCGTGTTGCCGACCGTAAGAAAGGGGCCATCCCCACGGTGCAGTCCCCTCCACGGTAGCCAGCACGAGCACAACCGAATCCGGACCCCGACGACGTCTCGATGGCTTCTTCTGACCCTTGGGAACGTCCAGGCCGCTGTCGAGCCCCGGAGGATAGGCGGAGGGGAGACGCACGCGACGTCGAGCAACGTCGCGATCACCTTCGCCGGACCGATGGGTGCGACGGCCTCAATGTCGACGAGCTTGTGCTCGGTGTTGGCGGGTGCCTACATTTCGAGGTTGGCGGCCCTGCCTTTACATGAGAGCTGCGGCAAGTCAGTTGGCCATCCATTCGCACGTTCAAGCCGGAGATACCCAAGAAGTATGATGGGAGGCTGAACCCGGCAGAATTCCTGAGCATCTACACCATCGCTGTTCAGGCTACCGGGGGGAGAGATGAGAAGGTGTTTGCCAACTACTTCCCTTTGGCTGTCAAGTGCAATGTGAGGACTTGGTTGATGCACCCACGGAGAACTCCATCTCGTCAAGGGCTGACCTTTGCCACAAGTTCATTGGCACCTTCACTAGCGGTCATCAAGAACCCAGCAGGCCCAGCGATTTGCAGCTTCTCCAGCAGAAGGAAGGAGAAACCCTCCGTAAGTATTTATAGATATTTAGCAAAGTTCATAGAAATATCCCAAATATCCATTCGGCAGCTATGATAGCAGCCTTCCAGTCCAATGTGCGCAACCGCCGCATCCGTTCCAAGATGAACGTGCGGTTGCCCAAGACTGTGAATGAGCTTTACACGTTAGTGGATAAGTGTGCTCAGATGGAGGAGGGAAGGAGATTGCCTGGAGAGGAAGATTTCATCAATGTTGACTGAGAGGACGAGGATGAATCAACTAGTCAGAGGAAGAGCAAGAAGCGCAATTAGAAGCGAAGAGATAAGGCGGTAATGAATGTTGAAGGATCTGGCACGCCTAGTACTGGCAAGAAGGCCAAAGCTGAGGCTCCTAGCAAGGAAGTTGCCGTGTGCACTGACTGCCCGGAGGTCATTGCTACCGAGAAAGCCGGGAAAGGTGAGGGGCCATATTGCAAGATTTGTCGGACCAAGGGCCACGACCTTCAAGAGTGTTACCAAGTTGAGCAGCTTGTCAAGAAGCAGAAGGCGGAATATGAGAAGCGTGATAAGGAAAAAGGTCAGAATGCTACTGGCGGTAAGGGTCGAGGCAGTGAAGTAAAGCGCCCCGGCAAACCCTTTCGGAACCATGGAAGGCCCGCCAGAGGTTGAGAGAAGGAAATCGGTTTTTTTTACACCTGAAATAGTAGGAGAGGCTCCTACTGTATATATTGAATTAAAGTATCAAAGAGTTTTGTACAAGGTCATAACCTTACATCCATAGCCATGATAAAAAATAAGGGTATATGTAGGTAGCCTAAATAAGTAGTAGACTATGGGACGACAAAGGTCTGGATAAAAGTTGAGAGGAACTGCTTGTGTTTCTCTTTAGCTCTATGTATGAGTAGAGAGAGGTCTTCTTTGAATCTCCTTGCCCAAGAGCCAATCGTGGGGTCAATTCTCCTAAAGTGCTTGTTATTCCGTTCTTTCCACAAACTCCAGGAGGCATATAGAAAAATCTCCATAAACATTTGGTTGTCCCATCTTGATTTGGCTTCCTTGATCCAGTTTAGGCGATCTCCATTAGTTGTCCATTGGATATTCAAGGTGTCCCAATAGGTTGAACTGAAGTGGCAAGTAAAGATCATATGTTCAACCGTTTCTTCCTCAGTGCTGCTGATACATCTCCGTCGTATCTACTTTTCCAAACACTTTTGCCCTTGTTTTGGACTCTAACTTGTATGGTTTGAATGGAACTAACCCGGACTGACTCTATTTTCAGCAGAATTGCCATGGTGTTGTTTTATGTGCAGAAAACAAAAGTTCTCGAAATGACCTGAAACTCCACGGAATATCTTAGAATAAATAATAAAAAATCCTCGCCAAAGATGAAGACCAGGGGGCCCACACCCTGTCCACGAGGGTGGGGGGCGCGCCCCTCCCCCTGGGTGCGCCCCCTACCTCGTGGGCCCCCTGGTGGCCCTTCGACGCCAACTCCAACTCCATATATTGGCTTTCGAGGAGAAAAAAATCAGAGAGAAAGTTTCATCGCGTTTTACGTTACGGAGCCGCCGCCAAGCCCTAATCTCTCTCGGGAGGGCTGATCTGGAGTCCGTTCGGGGCTCCGGAGAGGGGGATTCGTCGCCGTCGTCATCATCAACCATCCTCCATCACCAATTTCATGATGCTCACCGCCGTGCGTGAGTAATTGCATCGTAGGATTGCTGGACGGTGATGGGTTGGATGAGATTTATCATGTAATCGAGTTAGTTTTGTTAGGGTTTGATCCCTAGTATCCACTATGTTCTGAGATTGATGTTGCTATGACTTTGCTATGCTTAATGCTTGTCACTAGGGCCCGAGTGCCATGATTTCAGATCTGAACCTATTATGTTTTCATGAATATATGTGAGTTCTAGATCCTATCTTGCAAGTCAATAGTCACCTACTATGTGTTATGATCCGGCAACCCCGAAGTGACAATAATCGGGACCACTCCCGGTGATGACCATAGTTTGAGGAGTTCATGTATTCACTATGTGTTAATGCTTTGTTTCGGTTCTCTATTAAAAGGAGGCCTTAATATCCCTTAGTTTCCAATAGGACCCCGCTGCCACGGGAGGGTAGGACAAAAGATGTCATGCAAGTTCTTTTCCATAAGCACGTATGACTATTTACGGAATACATGCCTACATTATATTGATGAACTGGAGCTAGTTCTGTGTCACCCTATGTTATGACTGTTACATGATGAACCACATCCGGCATAATTATCCATCATTGATCCGGTGCCTACGAGTTTTCCATATACTGGTTTACGCTTAATTACTTTTCCGTAGCTACTGTTACAATCACTACAAAAATACCAAAAACATTACTTTTGTTGTCTTTACTTTGTTACCATTATCACCACTATCATATTACTTTGCTACTAAACACTTTGCTGCAGATACTAAGTTTCCAGGTGTGGTTGAATTGACAACTCAGCTGCTAATACTCGAGAATATTCTTTGGCTCCCCTTGTGTCGAATCAACAAATTTGGCTTGAATACTCTACCCTCGAAAACTGTTGCGATCCCCTATACTTGTGGGTTATCAGCTGCCACATAGAATGCAACCATAATTGTCCCCGATGTTGTAGTGTCTTCTCTTTAGCATGTTTCTAGTGTTGAGGCGATCAGAGAGAAGAAGCCAACCGAAGACTTTGATTTTCATTGTGGCCGAGGATTTCCAGAGCCATTTGTAGCTAATGTGTGCAGTGGCCTCGCGGAAGTAGAAATTGTAATATCCTTTGGTGGTGTATATCTCAGTGCCCCACTCGTAAATCCAGGAGTCCATGTCCTCGCCCTCATCATTGCCAACATGCGCTGTGAGTTCCTGTATATGACGTAGCTCATTGTGTGCTTGCATGGATAGTGGTAGGTGAAAGGTTTCATTGAGTTTGTACACCCAAGAAAATCCCTGATAGAAATATCTTCAAGTTTGGCATAAGAAAAAGCACGGGGGTGCGAATCGGCAAGGACCTCATCCAACCAAAGGTCTTTCCACATAAGCACAGTATCTCCTTTGCGAACAATCACTTGTGAGATGCCTCTATAGATAGGTGTGAGTTTGAGCACATCTTTCCACCAGAATGATCCACATGGGTCTGAGGCGTGTGGGATTTTGTTATTGTAATAAGTAGACCAAATCAAGTCAACCCACGGCAGATCCCAATGGTTATAGAATTTGTGCAGGTATTTCATGAGTAAAGCATCACTTTGGGTTTGTAAGTCCAGAACCCCTAGTCCCCCACACTTTTTCGGTCTGCAGACCATTTGCCAAGAAGCTAGGGAGTTACATTTTTCCCCATGATCAGTTTTCTTGGTCCATAGGCATTGTCTTCTGATTTTATCCAACAGCTCAATAATCTTCAGTGGCAGTTTGAGGGTGCAAAGGGCAAACATTATAAGAGACGTGATTACTGAGTTAAGGAGCGATAATTTCCCTCCATAGGAAATCATTGATAGCGTCGCGGAAAGTCTCCATTGAACTCCACAGACCAATGGCATGAGATCTTGTACAGTAGGTTTAGAAGTACCCATTGGCAACCCAAGGTAGGTAAAAGGTAACTTGCCCACCGTGCAACCAAAAATTTGTGCAATATCCTGAGCAGTGGAGGCATCATAGTTTATGCGCACTAGAGTTGACTTGTGGAAATTAATCTTGAGACCAATTGAAGTGGCATAATCAGTAAGGATTTGTTTGACAAGAGAAGCTTGGTCCGGACACGCAGGGAGCAGCATGATCGTGTCATCGACGTATCTAATCACCGGATAGTCCGACTGGTTGGGTCGGTGAAAGGGCAGTTGAAGATCATTTCTTTGGAATGAGTCATTAATTGCAGCTTGCAATAAATCTGCCGCCAGGACAAAGATTAGGGGGGACAGGGGATCACCTTGGCGCACTCCACAAACACAATTAAACTGCCTGCCCGGGACTCCATTAAGGAGCACAGAAGACTTTGCAGATGAGAAAATGGTTTTGATCCACCCCAGCCATTTTTCATTGAAACCCATGTGTTTCATGATTTCCAGCATAGCATCATGGTCAATGGTATCAAACACTTTTGCAAAATCCAACTTGAGCAGAACTATTGGCTTTTTGGAAGATTGGCATTGGTATATGTACTCAAAAGCCCAAGCAAGGCAGTCTTGTATAGACCTCTTTTTCAAGAAACCGTATTGGTTACTATGAATAATCTTGAGAATGATTTTTTGTAACCTGTTGGCTAAAAGCTTTGTGATGACCTTAAGACAACAATTAAGCAGAGTGATCGGTCTAAAGTCATTAACTCCTTGGGGCACAGCAATTTTGGGGATGAGTGTGATGAAGCCATCATTGATACTCTCAAGGTTGAGACCACCCTCAAAAAATTGATCACACGAAGCATAGAAATCTTCCTTAATTATGTGCCAACAAGATTTTAGAAATGCACCATTAAACCCATCAGGACCCGGAGCCCTATCCGCAGGCATTTCTTTGATTACTAGGTCAATCTCCTGCCTAGTAAATGGTACAATGAGAGCATCTAACCCCTCAATTCGCTTGATAATGGAGGGAAGATCAAATTTCATGTCATGCTTCGAGGAAGTTCCAAGTATTTCCTTAAAAGATAGATATATGACAGATTCTTTACTTGCGTGATCATCCACTATGGTTCCATCATGTAACATTAAGGAGGCAATATTGTTTCGTCTGTAACGTTCAGAAGCCATGGCTTGAAAATATTTGGAATTCTCATCACCAAAACGAACCCACCGAATTGTGCACCG
Source organism: Triticum urartu (assembly GCF_056163025.1). NCBI lineage: Eukaryota > Viridiplantae > Streptophyta > Magnoliopsida > Poales > Poaceae > Triticum > Triticum urartu. The sequence continues at coordinate 364,558,522 of NC_141876.1, read as the reverse complement.
TTTCTTCCAATATTGCTTTTGATAGGAGAGTAATCGTAGGATGTGGGCCTTTAGGATAATCCTAAAATTAGCCTCAGGAGTTGCCAAAGGCCTTCTGTTCTCCAGCGTGTGCAGATCAGCTAGAGCTTTGTTGGAGTTAGAGATGGCGATGGACAATCGGGAAATGTTCTTGCTCCATTTTCTGAGGCAGTACCGCAAGTGCTTAAATTTTCTACAAAGAATGGTTGCAGAATTGGTCGATCGGACGGGCTTATCCCAAGCAGACTGAACTACCTCCATAAATCTAGGATGTTGGATCCAGAATGGCTCAAAGCGAAAAAGTTTACTTCTAGAAATAGAAGTTTCAATGGACACCATGCAGGGTATATGATCAGACACTGGTTTGCCTAAGGGTTTAACAACTGTGTTGGGGTATGAGCCAGTCCAGCTACATGATGTAAAAAACCAGTCAAGTTGTTCCAACAGTGGATCCTGTTGCATATTGCTCCAAGTGTAAGTGCGGACTTTGAGTGGCAATTCAACAAGAGATTGTGTTCGTATGAAATCATTGAACGTAATCATGTCATTAATGCTCCCACCCGGCTTGTTACGATTGTCAGGGCTGCGAATGTAGTTAAAGTCTCCGAGTAGGAGCCAATCTTCATTAGCCGGGATGTTTAATGAGAACAACCAATTAGTGTAATTAATACGTGGATCACCTTGACATGGGCCATAAATATTCACTAGTGTCCATGCTTGGGAGGACTGAGTTGATTGAAATTTAATTACTAGGGCAAAATCCTCCGAGGCAATAACTGTGCTAGAGAAAACCGAACTGTTCCAAATAGTAACAATTCCACCCGAAGCCCCATGTGAAGGAACAAAAGCAAATTGGTCAAAGCGACGGGGACAGTAAGATTTGATAAAGGCATGATCGATCATAGTCTTCTTAGTTTCTTGCAAACATAAGACCGAGCAACCACTAGCATTGATAGCATTAGAAAGTGCTAATTGTTTATCACCAGAGTTTAACCCACGAATGTTCCAGCATAACACATTCCAATTAACCAAAAGACCCATAAAGTAAATAAAGCAGCAAATTAAGCCGAGGGCGAAGACCCGACATCCTTGGACTCCAAGAGAGCAGCTTCAGTGAGTTCTTCTGGTGGGATGGTGCATTGTTGGACACCCACCTGCTGGATTACTTGAATGGGAGTGGGAGGAGGAATGCCCTGGGCCGTCTCAGAGTCCAGCTCCCTGATGATCACCGAGGAAGGAGCAGCAGGAGTGTGGCGTGGTTTGACCTTTGATTGCTTCTTCTTGGTATCTGTCAGTGCATGGACCTGGAATCCATCATATTTATTAGATCTGGCGCTGCGACGAAGAGAAACTTCACATTCAGGTGCCTGAACTTTGCCACGATGAGAGGAGGCGCCTCCAGGAGCCACGACCACCTCAGATGGAGGCATAAGCAGAGAGCTAGAGCTTCCCAGGATCATATCCATGGGGGGATCAGTCGGAGCCGCATCAGAAATAGACCAGGATTGAACCACAGAGACACATTCTTCATTATCCCTAGTGATCTGGTGCCCAGCAGTGATGAGGATAGAGTCATTGTGGCAGCAAACTTGAACATGAGCCTGCAAGCAGTCCCGAAAGCCCAGCCCCAAGCTCCATGGGCCAAAAGTGGCCATAATTGGCTTAATGGCCGTCCACAGAAAGTCATTAATCTGTCTCACCGGCCTGGAGGAGTGGAAGAGCATAGAAGCCATTAAATTTCCTTGGTGTGACATAGTGAAGTGCAGACCAGCATTGTTCAGAGCAAGATCAATGGTGAGAGAATCTTGCTGCTGTATTATAGGAACCAAAGCAGAATTGGCAGGACTATCAAAATTAATTCTCCAGAGATTGTGCAGAACATTGACAGGCATAAGAACAAACCCATCAGAGCTGACAGAGGAATCAGAGCTGCTGTTCAGAGAGATGGAGTCATTCCAAGCCATTGCAGGGCTATCAAGTAGATTGTTTTCAGGTAAAATTCCATCAGAAACCTGAAGACCTTCAGCAGAAAGCCATGCCTGAAAATTGTACACAGTAGGAGGTGGAGGAGCTGGCCAGGCACCCCATTGCGCCTGAAACTGAACCTGTTGGTCGACAACCACATTGTCATTGGCCTGATTAGCCTGATGCATTGCATGATTAGCAGCCACATTCTGGGCCATCCAATTGTGCAGCTGGGCTTGATACATTTGCTCAGCAGTCAGCCCTTCCCCAAACAGAGGATGTGGAACACCATCCTCAGGAGGTGGATCTTCACCCGCAGGTGGGACTTCAGTTAAGTGCGCATTCCAATCACTACTGCGTAGCATAGTGACAACAACTGTCCAGCAGTGTCTAGCCCCCCCAATCTGCCTCATCACAATACTCTTAGGGACCAATCTAAGATGAATGACCCTGGCCTTCAGAAGCACAAAACGCCTGTCACCCCTGGGGTTATGCCATTCAATCAGAGACCCGAAAGTATCCACCGACTTGTGCATGTAATGATGGGTCTGATAGTCATATGGAAATCGAACATATAAGATCCAAATCTCCGGGCCAAAAGTGGCGAGCTGCATGTTAAGCGCAGCGTCATGAGGAACAAAAGAGATAATCGTGTGCTCATCCGCTTGCATCTCATCTAGTTCAAAGGTGGTTCCGACGACAGGAGAAGGAAATCGGTGAAGATGAGAGTGATGGAGGGGATGAAGAGGAAACCAGTAAGCAAGAGTTTCAGAAGGCCACAGACGCCCTGTGCATTGACGGAGGTGCATCTTCGCATGCTTCTCACCGCCAGCTCAAGTGGTGGGCGCGAGAGGTCAATGTCGTGGAGCCAGCGCCAGAGGCCCAGAAGCCGCTCAACTGGTCCCGTACGCCCATCATCTTCGACGAGGAGGACCATCCTAGCCGTACCACTGCGGTAGGATGTTTGTCGTTGTTGGTTTCTTCGACAATCAGCAACCGCAAGGTCACAAAGATGCTGGTGGATGACGGGGCCGGGTTGAATCTGATTTCCCCGGCAGTCATCAGCAAACTTTAGATAGGAGAAGAAGAGCTAGACATTACCGACACGTTTCGAGGAGTTAATCCCGACAAGAGCCGTCCTAAGGGAAATATCATGTTGTCGGTAACATTCGAGGGAGAGGTGAACTACCAGACTGAGAGGATCGTGTTTGATGTGGTTGATCTCCCCCTGTCGTACAATAGGATTCTGGGACGCCCGGCCCTGGCTAAGTTCATGGCAGCATCTCACTATGCCTACAACACCTTGAAGATGCCTAGGCCACTGGGAGTCATCACCATCCCATAAGATGAGAAGGATGCCATTATTTGTGTGGACAAAATGTACCGGGATGCAGTCATGGCAGAGGACGCGACCGCGGTAGCTCCCGCGAAAGAAAGAAAAGCAAAGGAAAGAGGTTGTAAGACCTCCGGCAAAGAGTCCGGGAAGTGTGGCCCCACCGAGTGCACGACACCTGTTGACGATGTGCTGGAGTGTTCTAACAGCAAGAAATCTAAGGTTGCTGCACCCCAAGTGAAGAAGGTTCCGGCAGGGCTGGCTGGCGTTGACGATACTTTTACTATCAGCGCTACCCTCAATGACAAATAGGAAATTGCGCTTGTTGCCTTCCCGCGGGCGAAATCGACGTGTTTGCGTGGCAACCATATGATATCCCTGGTTTTCACAGGGATGTAATCAAGCACCACCTTGTTGTCTACCCACATGCCCGACCTGTCAAGCAGAAAGTACGGAAGCAGGCTTTGGAGAGGCAGCAGTTCATTGCAGAAGAGATCAAGAAACTTGAGGCAGCGGGTTTGGTCAGAGGAGTACTGCATCCCACGTGGTTGGCAAATCTAGTGGTAGTCCGAAAGGCTAATGGGAAATGGAGGCTTTGCATAGATTTCATAGTTCTCAACAAGGCATGCCCGAAAGACCCATTTCCCTTGCCGCGCATTGACCAAATTGTGGACTCTACTTCAGGTTGTGATTTGCTCTCCTTTTTGGACGCATACTCTGGTTACCACCAAATCTTCATGTCCAAGGAAGATGAAGAGAAGACGTCGTTCATCATCCCATGTGGTATGTACTGCTTTGTCCGTATGACATTTAGATTAAAGAGTGTCGGGTCCACTTTTGTAAGGGCAATCCATATTGGGTTTGAGCCACAGTTGCACAGAAACATAGAAGCCTATATGGATGATATTGTGGTCAAGACCAAGGATAAGGCCACCTTTATTCAGGATTTGGAAGAGACATTTCATAATATGCGCAAAATCAATCTGAAGCTTAACTCGGAGAAGTGTGTATTTGGTGTTCCCTCTGGCTAGCTACTTGGGTTCTTTGTATCACACCACGGGATCTAAGCCAACCCCGACAAGATCAAAGCCGTCGAGCAGATCCAAGCCCCAAGGACAGTGAAGGATGTGAGGCATCTAACAGCTTGTGTTGCCGCGGTAAGAAGATTCATCTCCAAGTCTGCCGAGCGCGCCCTGCCGTTCTTCAAAATTTTGAAGAAAGTCGGCCCGATGAAGTGGACCCTAGAAGCAGATGCATCTTTATAGGAGTTGAAGGCCTACTTGTCCTCTGTGCCTACCTTGGTTGCTCCAAAACCCCAGGAACCGTTGTTGCTATACTTGGTGGCAACCAACCAAGTGGTTAGTGCGGCCCTGGTAGTGCAGAGAGAAGTGGATGAGGCAGAAAGTGAGCAGAGAACGGCAGAGTCAGAAAAGGACCAGGTAAGCAATGAGCACGGCAACGATAGCAACTGTAACGCCCGGATAATTAGGCTATAGTAAAACTCTCCTAAGATGCCATGTCATCTTTGATTACTGTTGCTAAACTTTCGTTAGTTCAAACCGATTCAAAATCAATTCAAAAAAATGGCAAACAACAAAAGTTTTCAAAATATTAAACTAAAATGTTCGGAGTGTGCAAATAAATGCTTAGGTATTTATGGTGAGGGAACCGTGCTTTTATAGGAAACCTAAATCCATAAAATGAAAGAAAATAGTAAAGAATAAATAAAAACAGAAAAGGAATAAATAAAAGAAAGAAAACAAACACATCAAAAAAAGAACCCCCCTCCCCCTGGGCCGAATGGCCCAGCTAGCCAGCAGGCCATCAGGCCAAAAGGCCCAACCGGCCCACCCCCACTCCCCTTATCCCTGGACCCCGAAACCCTAGCCCGCTACCCGTCGCCCCACTCCCCCACTCCCCCCCACTCGCTCTCCCCCTCCCCCTGATCCAGATCTGGATCGAGGGAATGAAAACCCCTCCCCCCGACGTCGTACCCCTTCGCCGTGACGCCGTGCGCCGTCACCGCCGCCCGGGGACCTCGCCAGAACGCTCTCCCGCCGGGCTGCCTCCCGCTCCACCGCGTCGTCCCCGTCGACCTCCCCGAACCTCCCCGCACCCACTGCCTAGACCCCACGACCCGTGGTGAGGCCCCTCCTCCTCTCTCCTCCGCGCGCGCCCGCGCCGCATCGCCACCCCCATTCCCCTCTCTACTCCTGCCGCGTGCGCGCCGCCCGTGCTCACCGCGGCCTCGCCTCGCCCGGCGTGCCGTCGCGCGCACCGGCAGCCGCGCCGAGCCGCACCCGGAGTGCTTGCGCCTGCCGTGGCCCGCACCACAGCAGCCCCTTGCTGCCTACGACGCGACCACCACCGCCCCACACCATCCCGCTGCGGCCCGCTTGCCCTGCCACCGTCCGTGCCGGCGCTGCTGCAGCTCGCCGGACCCGCCGCTCGCCTTTGACCCGCTTCCCGTCGTCCGCTCCTGCTCCTCGCGCGTAGACGTCGCCCCGCTCGCTGTCTCTACTCGAGACCGCTCGCGACGAACCCGCTGGCCACCGCGGCCAACTGCGTCGGCCTCTCGCTCCAGTTCCTCCCCTCCGCCGCTTCCCCTGACCAGCGCCGTGGCCGCCGTCGCCCTGTTGCGCTGGGTCGTGGCCTCCGCCCGTTAACGGGCGCCCGCAGCGCCCACGCACCCGTAGCGCCCATGCCCGCTAACCCGTCTAGACCAATGACAGGTGGGCCTAGCCCAAAACATTTTATTAAAAAATAATTTAAAAAAATATATAAAAAATAATAATATAATTAATTAATTATAGAAATAATTAACTTAATTAATTTTGATTAATTAAACTAAACAAATAATTAAACTAATTAAACATTAGTTATCTAATTAACCTGGTTAGTTAATTAGCTAATTAATTAGTATGACAGTGGGGCCATTAAACTGTTTAATTAAAATGTGTCACTGACCAGTGGGACCCACTGGTCAGATTGACCAGTCAACTCTGTTGACTGCTGACGTCAGCATGACATCATGCTGATGTCATTAATTCATTTTCGAATTAATTTAAATAATTAATTAAATTCCGGAAATTAATAAAATCTTTAGAAAATCATGTCTTTTAATCCGTAACCCGGATTAAAATATTTTCAACATGAAAGTTGCTCAGAACGACGGGACGAGCCCGGATACGCAGCCCGTTCGTCCGCCACGCACCCCTAACATATCAAACACGCAACTTTCCCCCTCCGGCTCCTTTGCCCGAAAACGCAAAACACCGGGGATATTTTCCCGGATGTTTCCCCCCTTCACCGGTATCACCTTATACCGCGTTAGGGCACGCCTAGCATCACGCTTTGTCAGGTCATGCATCGTCATGCATTTGTTTGCATTATATTTATTGTTTCTTCCCCCTCTTCTCTCGCTAGACATCGAGACCGACATCGCTGCTACCCAGTACGACTACGGTGTTGACGACCCCTCTCTCTTGCCAGAACAACCAGGCAAGCCCCCCCTTGATCACCAGATATCGCCTACTCTCCTCTATACTGCTTGCATTAGAGTAGTGTAGCATGTTACTGCTTTCCGTTAATCCTATCTTGATGCATAGCCTGTCCTTGCTACTACCGTTGTTACCTTTACGTGCAATCCTAATGCTTAGTATAGGATGCTAGTTTATGTCTGTACTCAGATATTGTTGCTTCCACTGGCTCATCTATGATCGAGCTCTTGTATTCGAGCCCTCGAGGCCCCTGGCTTGTAATATGATGCTTGTATGACTTATTTTATTTGTAGAGTTGTGTTGTGATATCTTCCCGTGAGTCCCTGATCTTGATCGTACACGTTTGCGTGTATGATTAGTGTACGATTGAATCAGGGGCGTCTCAGCAACCCCAAGGACGCGGCAAGGAAGAAAGTGGTGCGGCGCCCAGTGTACTTCGTCAGCTCCCTGTTACAGGGGGCTAGATCTATGTACTCTGGTGTGCAGAAGTTGATCTTTGGTCTCATTATGGCCTCAAGGAAACTTCGCCACTACTTCCAAGCCCATGAGATCACGGTTGTTACTCGTTTTCTATTGCAAAGGATACTCTGAAACCCTAAGGCTACCGGCAGAATAGTGGAGTGGGCTTTGGAGTTATCCAGCTTTGGTTTGAAGTTTGAGAGCACATCAACGATTGAGATCAGGGTGCTGACAGAGTTTATTGCATAATGGACGCCAACCCCTGATGAGGAAGTGATAGAGACAGTTATCCCCGACAGGGAATCACCCCGAGAATGGATTATGTATTTTGATGGTGCCTTTTCCCTACAAGGTGCAACAGATGGCGTGCTTCTTGTCGCCCCCTCCGGGGAGCACTTGAAGTATGTAACGCCCTCGATGCGGCTATATCTCTCACGTGTCGAAGCACGACTTAGAGGCATAACCGCATTGAAAGCAATGTCGCAAGTGAGGTAATCTTCACACAACCCATGTAATACATAAGGGAAAAAGATACATAGTTGGCTTACAATCGCCACTTCACACAAATACATGAATAAAGAATTACATCATCCAGTTACAATCAAGGCCCGACTATGGAGCCAAAATAAAAGAAGACTACCCCAAAAGCCACACAGATCCCCGATCGTCTCGACTGGGCTCCACTACTGATCAACTGGAAACGGAACAACATAAAGGACAAGATCTTCATCGAGCTCCTCCTTGAGCTTGGTTGCGTCATCTGCACGGTTCAACAGCACGTGCAAGCTGGTTTTGGAAGTATCTGTGAGTCACGGGGACTCAGCAATCTTACACCCTCGCGATCAAGACTATTTAAGCTTATGGGTAAGGTAAAGGTATGAGGTGGAGCTGCAACAAGGGACTAGCATATATGGTGGCTAACATACGCAAATGAGAGCGAGAAGAGAAGGCAAAAGCACAGTCGAAGAACTATGATCAAGAAGTGATCCTAGAACAACCTACGTCAAGCATAACTCCAACACCGTGTTCACTTCCCGGACTCCGCCGAGAAGAGACCATCACGTACACACGCGGTTGATGTGTTTTAGTTAAGGTCATCTTCAGGTTTTCTACAACCGGACATTAACAAATTCTCATCTGCCCATGACCGCGAGCACGGCTTTCAAAAGTTCAAATCCCTGTAGGGGTGTCCCAACTTAGCCCATCACAAGCTCTCACGGTCAATGAAGGATATTCCTTCTAGCGGGAAGACCCGATCAGACTCGGAATCCCGGTTACAAGACATTTCGACAATGGTAAAACAAGACCAGCAAAGCCACCCAGATGTGCCGACAAATCCCGATAGGAGCTGCACATATCTCGTTCTCAGGGCACACCGGATGAGCAAGACGTCGGGTAAGCCAGCCCAGAGTTGCCCCTGGTAGCCTCGGACATCGCTCAGTTGGACCAACACTTAGAGAAGCACTGGCCCGAGGGGGTTTAATAAAGATGACCCTTGAGTCTGCAGAACCCAAGGGAAAAAAGGCTAGGTGGCGAATGGTAAAACCAATGTTGGGCCTTGCTGGAGGAGTTTTATTCAAGGCGAACTGTCATGGGTTCCCATTATAACCCAACCACGTAAGGAACACAAAATCCGGGAACATAACACCGATATGACGGAAACTAGGGAGGCCAGAGTGGAACAAAACACCAGGCATAAGGCCGAGCCTTCCACCCTTTACCAAGTATATAGATGCATTAATTAAATAAGAGATATTGTGACATCCCAACAAAATATCCATGTTCCAAACATGGAACAAGCTCCAATCTTCACCTGCAACTAACAACGCTATAAGAGGGGCTAAGCAAAGCGGTAACATAGCCAAACAACGGTTTGCTAGGACAAGGTGGGTTAGAGGCTTGGTTTAACAATATGGGAGGCATGTTAAGGAAGTGGTAGGTATCGCAGCATAGGCATAGCAAAAGAGCGAGCAACTAGCAAGCAAAGATAGAAGTGATTTCGAGGGAATGGTCATCTTGCCTGAAATCCCGCAAGGAAGAAGAACGAGTCCATGAAGAAGACAAACAGACGTAGTCGAACGGTTCCTCACAAACACGACGTTATCGGAACCAACCCGAAGAAGCAACACCGGAAAGGAGCAAACAACATAGTAAACAACCACCACATGGCCTGATGCACAATCAAGTATGATGCATGTCCGGTTTAATGAAGCATGGCATGGCAAAATGCACAAACAATCCTACAAATTAAGTGGAGCTCAACATGTAACTCCGTTGCATATTGACGAAACACCACATTCAAGTTATTTAGTTCGATCTCGTTTATGTACCCAACACTATTAAATGTTGATTAACATGGCAAGGGGTGAAGCAAACGAAAACTACCTATCTAGGCAAGTTTAAATGAGGCCGGAACAACAAAACAACATTTCCGGAAAAACCTCATATGCATATATTAGGTTTGGTACTGTTCTGCCCTAAACACAATTTTAGGGTTGTTAAACATGCAAAGAAAGATCACCATGTTAAACTAGGCATTTTTCTACCCCATTTACATATAAAGTTTGTTAGGTTTGGAGCTACAGTTATTTAGTTATGAATTTAATCATTTTAGCAAGTTATTTAAGCAAATTTAAACAAACAGCATTTTAAAAATTTTAAACATATGTGAAAGTTGCATATTATTAAACTAGACAAAATTCTAAGCAACTTTCATATTAAGTTTGTTTAAATCCGATGCACGGTTATTTAGGGGTGAGCATTTTAAAAATGATGGCATATTCTGTAATTATGCATGTGAAGGAAAATTAGTAAATTCAAAGAACTAAAAAACATCTATGGGCCGAATCTGGTGCAAGTTGGGCCAACTGCGAGAAAAAAAAGAAGAGGCGCTGCTGGGGGCGTCTCACCATGGACCAAGGCCCAGTTCAGGCGAGAGGCCGGCAAGGGAGGCACTGGGCCGGATCTGGCAACCAGGGAGGCGCTCGTTCAAAGACGCAGCAGAAGACGGAGTCAGGGACACAGTCAACGGCGGGGACACAGGGATTCCGGCGAGCGGCGGGATGGAGTGGAAGGGTGGATCCGATGGGCGACGCGGCAGGGAGGTTGCCGAAGGAGGCGGGCCGGGAACCCTTGGGCAGGGACGCGGGGAGGTCGTCCATGGCGTTTGCCTCCTGTTCGTGACAGAGGAAGAGAGAAAGCAACATGAGAGAGATAGAGAACCAGAAGGAGGGAGATAGAACGGGAAGGAGAGGGGCAACGAGGACGGCATGCGGTGTCTGGACGGCGAGGTAGGAGACGGGAAGGAGAGGGAACACAGCGGCTTCGGTCGCCGGCGGCCACGGCATCAGGGCGCGAGCCCCTTTCGTTTCCTGGCACAGAAGAAATCAAATGAGAGGGAGAGGTTAGAGGAGGAAAGAGAGGAAAAACAGGGGGAGAAAAGGAGACATGCGGCGACTCATCTGCTCGTCTTGGAAGGTTCGGGCGGCGGACGGGGCATCTCCGGCGGTGGCGCTCGCCAACGCGATCGAGCGGGAGGAGGCTCTCGGCCCGTGCGGGAGCTGGGAGAAGCTGGGGCTGCAGAGGCTCTCTGGGCCGTCGGATCTGAGATCCGGTGGTCCAGATCGGGTGGGAAGAGCTTGTGGTGGTTGGCTGAATCTGGATCCGAAGAGAGGTGGGAGGAGGCTGCGGAGGGGATCCTGAGAGGATTTAGGTGGAGTGGCGGCGGAATGGGATAGCTCTCCTTGATTTTAGGGTTTGTCCAAAATAGACTAGAAGTGGAGTATATATACATCACAGTTTAGGTTAGGGGCTCCCTCGTCCCTCCGATCGTAATCGGGCGGTCGAGAAAAATATGTTAGGAAGCCCAAACGAGAAAACGGAGACGTTTTGTAGATATTTGGGGAACACGACGGTGACGACTGCTCGGGTCGGGTCCGGGACAATTTTCGGACGCGCGCGCGAGGAGGGCCGCGGGCTGACGAGAGAGGTTAGGTTGAACCTGCCGGTAGGTAGTGTCGGTGTAGACGGTCTTGAGCTGAGAGAAAAGAAGAGAGGGAGGCCCGGTGACTGTTTCCGGAGACCGAAAACGTCCGACGTTAGACCGGCTATATTGCCGCTATAGTTATCCGTTGGGCGTCAAACGGACTCCGAACGCGATGAAACTTGGTAGGCGGCCTACCTACACTATAATAAGACCGCACACCAACTCTCATCCCATTCTGAGAACATTTTTCGGACACTTATAAAATAATATTTCGAACATGCCACGGGCGCGTGCAAGGGTGTCTGGACTCAGAACTGACAACGGAGAGAACGAGGAGACCGGGACAGATGCAAGTTTTGAAAACATGATGATGCAATGCATGTGATGACATGAATGCATGACATGCAAGCAATGACAACGCACCAACAGAAAATAACTAGAAGACACCTGGCGCAACGGTCTCGGGGCGTCACGAAGTATGTCGTCCAAATGCATTTTTCTCAGGAAGAGGCAACCAACTATACAGCTGAGTATGAAGGACTCCTTGCTGGGCTCAGAATTGCTCTTGAATTGGGAGTCAAGAAGTTGATCATTTGGGGAGATTCACAGCTTGTGGTGAGACAAGTCAACAAGGATTACGAAAGTCCATTGATGGAGGCATACATCAAGGAAGTAAGGAGATTAGAGGATAAATTTGACGGATTTCAAAAAGAGCACGTACCCCGTGCGGAAAATAGCATAGATGATCATTTGTCGAAGTGTGTTGCGCAGAAGCTTCCTGTAGAACCAGGAACTTTTGTTCTCCATCTCACTCAACCCTCCATATCCCCAGCAACAATGGCCTCGAAGACGAGAAAGTTGGACACCGGAAAGCCTCTCCCGATCAAGTTGTCCACTCCCGGCAGATTGCCTGCCGGAAACAACTCCTCACAGCCTGCCGGACCACCCCCTCTAGCCGGGTCCACGAACCCCGCGAACAAGGCTGGTGCTCCCTCCGTAGAGGATGTGCCACTAGTCCTCGTTGTTGAGCCCTAGGCTCCAACATGGGCAAGGCGCATTGTCCGCTTTTCACAAACCGGAGAGCTTCCCGACGACCAAGATGAAGCTGGAAAAGTAGCCCAGAGGGCCAGTATGTATCAGTTTGTCGATGACACTCTATACAGAAGGTGGCCCAACAATGTGAAATTGGAGTGTGTCTGCCGGGAAGGAGGAAAGGAAATGCTAGGTGAGATTCATAGAGGAATGTGTGGCTCCCACATTGGATCAAGGACATTAGTTAGGAAAGCATTCCAGCAAGGATTCTATTGGCCCACAACCCTCCAAGAAGCGGTCGATCTCGTCACGACATGTGAAGCCTGCCAGTTCCATTCCAAGAAAACACACTTGCCTTCCCAAGTTCTTCAAACAATCCCTCTATCATGGCCATTTTCGGTCTGGGGGGTTCGATATCCTTGGCCCCTTCCCCCGAGAAATTGGGGGCTTTGAATTCTTGTTTGTTGCCATCGACAAGGTTACAAAGTGGTCGGAAGTGACTGCTGTGAGAAAGGTGACTGCTCAGTCATCTGTCAAGTTCTTGAAAGAATTGGTGTGTTGTTTTGGAGCTCCGGCAAGGATCATCACCGACAATGGCACCCAGTTCACGAGCCACGCCTTCATGCAATATGTTCATGCCCTCGAATGCAAGATCTCATTCGCCTCTATGGCACACCCTCGAAGCAATGGACAAGCAGAGAGGGCGAACACTTAAGTGCTATGTGGACTCGAGACAAGAACTTTCGATACGCTGCAGAAGCATGGCAGGCGGTTGTAACATCCCAAAATTCTAAATTTTGGAATGTTATAATAAATAGATAGATTTGATTGATTGTTTGATTGATTGACTGAAAGTGAGTGAATTCGAAACTCTTTGAAAGTTAAATGAGAGGGAATAAAAGGACTTTCCCAAACTTTCATATTTTCTTTCTAATCTCCATGAATTCAAATTCTTTTCAAACACAAAACCCCGGAGAGAAGATGACATGACTTCTTCCATTTATTTAAATGACAAAGGGTGTTGAAAATATTTGAATTTCATTTGAAAATATTTCCGATTCTGGAACTTTATGCAACTCAATGATTTTCATGAGAGAAAATAAAATGACTTCTTCAAATTATATGAAATATGAGTTGGGAGTTTCAAAGAATTAAATTCAAAGTTCTTTTGAATTTATTTTCAATTTGGAGTTATTTGAGTTTTATTCAAATTATTTTTCTCCAAAAATAAAATATATGGAAATTAGGGTAACATGATTCCCTACAATAGAAACTTGGAGAAAAATTAATTTGAAATCATTTTGGTATTTTTAAAATGATTTTAGTTGGATTTTAATAGACCAGTAGCACTCTTTGAATTATTAGAATTTGTGTGTATTTTATTTAATGCTAGAAAATGTTCATGTCGTAGAAAATCTTTTTCTGAAAATTTTGATATATAATATGCCTATATAAAGTTTTATTCTATTTTTGTTTTTCAGTTTATCGCATTCTGTTTAAAAAAAACTGCGCGCGGGCCTGAAACTAACTGTCGCCTCGGTACTCATCATAGTACCAGCGAGCGTACTATTTTTTTATTTATCCTATATGGGCCAGACCCAGCCAACCTTTTTTTTTCCTAGGCCGAATTTTCCAAAAAAAAAACTGCACCGCGCACGCTGCGGCCGGCCGAAGGCCTTTAGGCCCATCCGTCTCTTTTCTTTTCTGTTTCGTATATTTTCGTCTATGTTTAGTCCCACATTCCTAGCCTTTGACCTCTAAACCTCTTTTCCACCAATAAAGATAGACCCATAGAGCCTCCAAAAATCATCCGATTCAGGTTAAATCAATATTTTGGTTTGACTAAATTCATTTAAGAAAAATATATTTCTCCTCTCCGGCGCGACTTCTAGAAATTTTCTCCACTCTCCAAAATTGTCTTTTCTCTGCCTTATAAAGGTATCTTTCTTTATTTATTTTTCTTCTTATACTTCCGTAGTTTATTATTTTTAGACTAATACGATAGAATAATTAGATTATCAATTAGTCTACGTATTTATACATTAAACCCTACCCCGTAGCTATTTTTTTCTCTCTCTTCCGTAAAACAGCTTGGCCTTGATTTTTCAAATAGCCATAACTTTTTACTCGTTTGCCCAAATCCAACGAAACCAACGCCCACTTCTTCGTTATGATGTCCTCTATCCAGTAATTCAACCCAAACATGTTTTTAAAATTTTTAAAATTTGAATTAGATCAGATTTGATTTCAAACTTTTTTTGATCATATCTTTTTATCCGTAACTCCGTTTGAGTTGATTCTTTTTGCAAATCAAAGCTCTTGACCTAAACATTCTAATAAGGCCAAATTCACATAATTTTGGTACTGTTAGAAATTGTTTTATGTTGCAAGAGTTATTTGCTTGGTTTTGATGTTTCCGAATCGTCTTCTTCGTTCTTTCTGATCTTTTGAGTGATTGCTTATGTGTGGTTACTATTGCTTGCTTACGATAGATTGACCGGAGTGTGACGAGTAGAGCTATTAAGAGTTTTGAGTGCGAATCATCTTCATCAACATTGCAGGCAAGTTCACACTTTAATCATATCCCCTTCCATACCCAGTTTTTTTGCATTAGATCAATCTTCACACATTGCATGATTAGGATCTAATTAAACTGTGGGATGGGAAGTAGTTGAGGTAGTACCTATTACCTGTTTATTATCAAACCTTTGGGAGTTACTTCTATGTTTGCTTATTATGCCATGCTATGCTAGTAGACGTGGATTGGGTTTTGAGAGTATCCATGACAGATGTGAGATTTTAATTAATGGTTTACTTAAGGTGGCAACTTAAACACACATCTGGGTGGATTGAGGCACCTGGTTATTCTAGGATTGCCTGTCTAGGCACCTGGGTAATCCAGGACTTGCCTGTTTTCTTTTGGACCGCCACCCAGGCTCAAAGGGATCATGAGATTTTTCAAACTAGAAACTTCCGTGTGCAGCCACAAGCCATTATGGGCTCTGGCATAGTCGATTAAGTCGTGCGAACTCTTACAGTGGTAGACTAGCAGATGTAGGGGATGTAGGTGGTATGGTCTACCCGATCGTAAGGTGCTAGCGCTTCTGAAAGACTATGTCTCGGTCATCCGTCTTCTCAAACACCCTGTAGTGCGAGAAACCAAACGGAGGCGATCGAGTCTTGTGGGGAAAAGTGCGCAAACCTTTGCAGAGTGTATAAACTAATCATGATTAGCCGTGTCCCCGGTTATGGACATCTTGAGTATCTAGTTCTTGGATTATCCTGTTGATCTCATCACGTTACTTTAAATAAATATTGTTGGGTTTTAATGATGTTACTTAATTGAGATTGAGAATGCTGTCAACCATTCTCAATGTTCAACAACCACCATGATAGTTAAATAAATTTATTCCTTTGCAGTAGGGAAAAATTGGCTTTTCGCAAAAACCTTATAACCATAGAGCTTTTCCACCAGCCATATATGCATATAGTGATAGCCATTGTTCATCATTTTCTCTATGGTGTGAATTTGCCAGTACATTCAATGTACTGACCTGTTTCGGGCTGCAACGTCTCATGTTGCAGGATTATCTTACGACGAGTAAGTGATACGTTAGGGTTATGATTTCTACACTCAACTTTGCCGTTGGTGTTGATGGGAAACCACAACCTTGTTGCTTCCGCTATATGGATTGAGGTAATAGTATTTACGTTACTTTATACATGTGATTTACCTCTGTTATAAACCCTTCGAGTACTGTGTGTGTCAGCATACCGATCCAGGGATGACACTTAAGCACAGAGACTTGACCCATTCGGGTCGGGTCGCTACAAGATGGTATCAGAGCACATGTTGACTATAGGACGTGACCCTAGAAACCGGCAAGCCCATAGCAAAGACTTTTCTCTACAACTTTCCCTTTCAAAAAGATCTTTTACCTCTCTTCTCTTCTGAGCTTATTCCAAAATTCCCTTTAGTGAGACCATACCCCTTTCCGCTTTTTGACCACACGAAGATTCGACTGATGAGACCACTCCAAGAAGTACAAGATATTGGACAACTAAGACCACTTCGAAATGAAGAGTATTTTCCGTGCATATGAATAGTGGAAACTACAACGGTTGAAGTCCGAAGACAAGTAGAATTTGAAGGCTCTGAAGAATTCTCAGATTTGTATGACCTAGGAAGGCTACCCTTATGGAACTTGGCAGACTATGGAAGTTGTCAATGCCCGAGATCAAGGTGTGTTGGAGAAAGACCAAGCATGGAGAGTTAAAAACCTCAAAGTTTTGTCAAAGAAACCCTAAGGCAGGAGATATCAACTGTGGAGAGATAGCTCATGGAATTGACAAGAGCAGAAACACGGTTATCCGTGATGTCATCACCCGCTAATGCTATTGTCACCGTGCTGAGTTAAGGATGCATGTCTTCAGAATGGATTTGATGGAAGAAGGCTGATGGAGCACCTATCATAAGATGAAGTTTTAGCCCTAGCCGGTGTATCACCAGGATCTGGAGTAGTACATCAAGAAGTTTAAAATGGAGCTCCAGGAAGTCGTATTAGACAAGGAAGTATTTCATGAGGAACTCAGGATCCTGAAGATGAGAGTAGCCAAGCTGGAGGAGCTACAACCTCGAGATACCGGAGAATTGTCAAGAACTGAAGGACAGTATGACCATGGTTCATGTGAAGGATGTTGAAACCAGAAGTTTGAAATGCAACTCCGGAATATTAAAGGATGTCACGAGAGATTTCACGTCAACAGAGATTGATCTGGCAAAAGAACTTGAGAAAGACAAGCATGATCGGAAGAAGCCATTGGAGGCATGAACAAGGCTTGAAGAGTTTGGAGACGTTGAAGATTTATTGACCTTTAGAAGACCAAACCCTTGTTATATACCTACGTTAGATGCGACGTTTGTGAGCTGTCATTTGTTTGATGTTTTTCGATAGCCACAACAAAAATCTGTCTTTTCAAAACTTTTGTTTGTATTGTGTGTCCCTCTCCCTCTCTCTTATCTTACCCCAAACCCACATGGACCCAATAGCGGATGAATGGAGATGAGCTTGTATTTTCTGGACCGATGGGTCAGTTGGAGACAGACCGATGGATTCAGAACATGGAGGATCACATGGAGAATAACCCTATAGTTGGACATGATATGACCCAGCATGCTCTTCTATGCTTTGAAAGAGGTGCTACTACTTGGTGGAGGATGTACCAAACCATGAATGGATGGCAAGGAGTAACCACTTGGAAAGAATTTAAGTAGACTTTGCCAAAGTCTCGGTTTGTGTCCCAAAAGTTGAAACCTTATGGAAAGGATATGAAGAAACATGGTGCATGCAAGATTTGTGGAGAAATCGGACACACCCATAAAGAACACAAGGATGAATGCCCTAATTGTGAAGGAAGTCACCCAGTTGAAGAATGCCCAAATAGGCAGATTACTTGTTTCTTGTGTGAAGGGATTACACACTATCCTACTCAGTGTCACATTTACCCCATGGTACAACGAACCATCCAGCAGAAGAAAGAAGTAATGAAAGGAGCCCTCATGGAAATTTTAGAAAAAGCTGTGATGGAGGACACGCCTAAAGAAGACCCAATTAAACCCTACACCAAGTCATGCTATTCATGTGGAGAAGAAGGACACATCTCCCAAAATTGTTTGAATGGGGATCTAGTAGAATTCTCGACAGAGGAAGTAGAATATGACCCACAGGAAATAGAAGCCCTGATTGGAATAGAAAAGTCCAGGAAGAGAAAGCGATTGGATTCCAGGAAGGACCTGAGTCATATCACCTGTTACAGGTGCAAGGAGTCAGGGCACTACCTCAACAATTGCCCAAAAAGGAAACCTCGATACTTGTCAGAAGTAATATGTTTTAGTGGTAATGGAGCAGGGCACTTTGCCAGAGAATGCCCCAAGGAGAAGGAAACTTGTGCTAGATAGTTGAGTTTGCAACAAAAGTAATGGAGTAGTAGAAGTGAGAACATTTTCTTGAGGTGTTGAGTTGAGACATGTAATGGAAAAGCGAGAGATTGTAATTAATTGAGAGTGAATAAAGTTGCATCGTTGGTACTGATATGGATTTTATGAGTTGTTACTCTATGAAGAAGGATTTTGGCCATTCTGAGGATATGAGAAATATGTTCTATGGAAGATTTGTGCATTTTAAGGGTGGTAGTACCCTATAAGAACCATTGACCCCTGGAAAAGATAAGGATACTCCACTGAGTGGATTTCGGACAAAAATGAATATGAGTTTTGTCTCGATATGTGTGATGCCCCAAGAGTATGTGGGATGAAGTTGGAGACCGTCAGTTGTTTGGACCAAATGTGATCAAGGAGTCAGAAGAGAATGTTAAGTTGATTCGAGATAGACTGAAGGTAGCTCAGTCCAGACAGAAGAGTTATGTAGACTCAAAAACTCAAGGAGGTAGTTTATGAAATTGGAGATAGAGCATGTCTTCGTGTGTCCCCTCTGCGAGGAGTTAAACGAATTGGAGTTAAGGGAAAGTTAGCCCCGAGATTTGTAGGACCATACCGAGTTTTGGAGCGTATGGGAGAAGTGGCCAACAAGTTGGAGTCACCCGAAGGACTGTCAGGAGTTCATGATGTGTTTCACATTTCCCAGTTGAAGAAGTGCCATGCAGAGATGGCCAATATTCCCCTGTAAGGACGCTTGACCCTGGAAAGGATAATGATGTTCCACGAAGTAGAGTATGGACTTCATAAGTATAAGTTTTTACCTCGGTATGTGGGAAATCCCACAAGGATGAAGAGATGAAGTACTATTGGATATAAAGGAGGTATGATGTTGGTAATATGGAGCAATGGCAACCCCATGACAAGTCTGAGTACTCACATCTTGGTTTGGTGCCAATAGAAGGAAGGAAGATAGTACAATTGGATGGATTTAAGAATACTAGGAAGTTGGAACAATGATCAGTTGCCCGATGATAAGTTCAAGGACTACAAGTGATGAGATGGGCCATAACCCATAGGCCCCAGGACCTGCCAAGAAGAAAGCACATTCTTGCTGAAGGAAAAACCCTGAAAGAAGTTACGATTTTATCGACAGACGATCTTATAGGAGTTACGCAAAACCTGAGAGTTGTGAAGGAACGATAGATGGTTGTTTGGCTTGCAGAATCTATGGATTTATTCGAACTTGGTTCGTCGACAAGAGAAATTCTGCAATGCTTGTGAGGATGACCGAGTGTTAGAATGCGAGATTCGCTAAACCATATACAAGGTAATGATTTAGGTGCGGGATGGATTGATCACCATACCGACTTACTCTTATTATTCGCCTTGCTATATGGGATGGTAAATCTGAGTGACTTACCTATAGTAGAGAGACGACGATATTAAACCTTGTTTAAGCCTTAGAATGATATAGGTATTTTTCCCTTGTACAAGGCAGCTTTTGCCAACCGTAGGTTATACGGTGAGGATCAACCCAGACCCATTTCCTACAGGAGAAACCATAAATTGTTGACCACCATGAGATATTGATAGTTGTTTAGTTTTGGCGCCCGACCCATCAGCTAAGAAGACCCAATCTCGGAATAACCTTACCAAGAGGAAAGGACAGAAGAATTGAGGAAAAGGTTATACCACTACCGGAAGAGCCAGAGAAGGAATTTTCCGAGGATTTGAGAAGACCGACACTGTTAACAATATGGATGAAGTATATGAGTTTCGCTGGAGCTGTAACCATGCTTCTAAGGGTGGTAGCACCCCAGACCCCTGTGATGATTGATGGATTTTGAGGAGACCCCCAAACCCTAACTTTTTCTTGCTAGCCTCTCCGAATCTCGAGGACGAGATTCATTTTAAGGGTGGTAGGTTTGTAACATCCCAAAATTCTAAATTTTGGAATGTTATAATAAATAGATAGATTTGATTGATTGTTTGATTGATTGACTGAAAGTGAGTGAATTCAAAACTCTTTGAAAGTTAAATGAGAGGGAATAAAAGGACTTTCCCAAACTTTCATATTTGCTTTCTAATCTCCATGAATTCAAATTCTTTTCAAACACAAAACCCCGGAGAGAAGATGACATGACTTCTTCCATTTATTTAAATGACAAAGGGTGTTGAAAATATTTGAATTTCATTTGAAAATATTTCCGATTCTGGAACTTTATGCAACTCAATGATTTTCATGAGAGAAGCTAAAATGACTTCTTCAAATTATATGAAATATGAGTTGGGAGTTTCAAAGAATTAAATTCAAAGTTCTTTTGAATTTATTTTCAATTTGGAGTTATTTGAGTTTTATTGAAATTATTTTTCTCCAAAAATAAAATATATGGAAATTAGGGTAACATGATTCCCTACAATAGAAACTTGGAGAAAAATTAATTTGAAATCATTTTGGTATTTTTAAAATGATTTTAGTTGGATTTTAATAGACCAGTAGCACTCTTTGAATTATTAGAATTTGTGTGTATTTTATTTAATGCTAGAAAAATGTTCATCTCGTAGAAAATCTTTTTCTGAAAATTTTGATATATAATATGCCTATGTAAAGTTTTATTTTATTTTCGTTTTTCAGTTTATCGCATTCTGTTTAAAAAAAACTGCGCGCGCCTGAAACTAACTGTCGCCTAGGTACGCATCATAGTACCAGCGAGCGTACTATTTTTTTATTTATCCTATATGGGCCAGACCCAGCCAACCTTTTTTTTTCCTAGGCCGAATTTTCCAA
Source organism: Triticum urartu (assembly GCF_056163025.1). Classification (NCBI taxonomy): domain Eukaryota; kingdom Viridiplantae; phylum Streptophyta; class Magnoliopsida; order Poales; family Poaceae; genus Triticum; species Triticum urartu. The sequence continues at coordinate 364,537,504 of NC_141876.1, read as the reverse complement.
AAAAAAAACTGCACCGCGCACGCTGCGGCCGGCCGAAGGCCTTTAGGCCCATCCGTCTCTTTTCTTCTCTGTTTCGTATATTTTCGTCTACGTTTAGTCCCACATTGCCTAGCCTTTAACCTCTAAACCTATTTTCCACTAATAGATATAGACCCATAGAGCCTCCAAAAATCATCTGATTCGGGTTAAATCAATATTTTGGTTTGACTAGATTCATTTAAGAAAAATATATTTCTCCTCTCCGGCGCGAGTTCTAGAAATTTTCTCCACTCTCCAAAGTTGTCTTTTCTCTGCCTTATAAAGGTATCTTTCTTTATTTATTTTTCTTCTTATACTTCCGTAGTTTATTATTTCTAGACTAATACGATAGAATAATTAGATTATCAATTAGTCTACGTATTTATACATTAAACCCTAGCCCGTAGCTATTTTTTTCTCTCTCTTCCGTAAAACAGCTTGGCCTTGATTTTTCAAATAGCCATAACTTTTTACTCGTTTGCCCAAATCCAACGAAACCAACGCCCACTTCTTCGTTATGATGTCCTCTATCCAGTAATCCAACCCAAACATGTTTTTAAATTTTTTAAAATTTGAATTAGATCAGATTTGATGTCAAACTTCTTTTGATCATATCTTTTTATCCGTAACTCCGTTTGAGTTGATTCTTTTTGCAAATCAAAGCTCTTGACCTAAACATTCTAATAAGGCCAAATTCACATAATTTTGGTACTGTTAGAAATTGTTTTATGTTGCAAGAGTTATTTGCTTGGTTTGATGTTTCTGAATCGTCTTCTTCGTTCTTTCTGATCTTTTGAGTGATTGCTTATGTGTGGTTACTATTGCTTGCTTACGATAGATTGACCGGAGTGTGACGAGTAGAGCTATCAAGAGTTTTGAGTGCGAATCATCTTCATCAACATTGCAGGCAAGTTCACACTTTGATCATATCCCCTTCCATACCCAGTTTTTTTTGCATTAGATCAATCTTCACACATTGCATGATTAGGATCTAATTAAACTGTGGGATGGGAAGTAGTTGAGGTAGTACCTATTACCTGTTTATTATCAAACCTTTGGGAGTTACTTCTACGTTTTCTTATTATGCCATGCTATGCTAGTAGATGTGGATTGGGTTTTGAGAGTATCCATGACAGATGTGAGATTGTTAATTAATGGTTTACTTAAGGTGGCAACTTAAACACACATCTGGGTGGATTGAGGCACCTGGTTATTCTAGGATTGCCTGTCTAGGCACCTGGGTAATCCAGGACTTGCCTGTTTTCTTTTGGACCGCCACCCAGGCTCAAAGGGATCATGAGATTTTTCAAACTAGAAACTTCCGTGTGCAGCCACAAGCCATTATGGGCTCTGGCATAGTCGATTAAGTCGTGCGAACTCTTACAGTGGTAGACTAGCAGATGTAGGGGATGTAGGTGGTACGGTCTACCCGATCGTAAGGTTCTAGCGCTTCTGAAAGACTATGTCTCGGTCATCCGTCTTCTCAAACACCCTGTAGTGCGAGAAACCAAACGGAGGCGATCGAGTCTTGTGGGGAAAAGTGCGCAAACCTCTGCAGAGTGTATAAACTAATCATGATTAGCCGTGTCCCCGGTTATGGACATCTTGAGTATCTAGTTCTTGGATTATCCTGTTGATCTCATCACGTTACTTTAAATAAATATTGTTGGGTTTTAATGATGTTACTTAATTGGGATTGAGAATGCTGTCAACCATTCTCAATGTTCAACAACCACCATGATAGTTAAATAAATTTATTCCTTTGCAGTAGGGAAAAATTGGCTTTTCGCAAAAACCTTATAACCATAGAGCTTTTCCACCAGCCATATATGCATATAGTGATAGCCATTGTTCATCATTTTCTCTATGGTGTGAATTTGCCAGTACATTCAATGTACTGACCTGTTTCGGGCTGCAACGTCTCATGTTGCAGGATTATCTTATGACGAGTAAGTGATACGTTAGGGTTACGATTTCTACACTCAACTTTGCCGTTGGTGTTGATGGGAATCCACAACCTTGTTGCTTCCGCTATATGGATTGAGGTAATAGTATTTACGTTACTTTATACATGTGATTTACCTCTGTTATAAACCCTTCGAGTACTGTGTGTGTCAGCATACCGATCCAGGGATGACACTTAAGCACAGAGACTTGACCCATTCGGGTCGGGTCGCTGCAGCGGTGGATTGTGGAGCTGCCGGTAGTTCTCTGGTCCCTCAGAATGACACCAAACTGAGCTACCGTGCAGACTCCCTTCTCCCTGGTCTACGGAGCAGAAGCGGTTATCCCCACGGAACTCATTTATGGGCCGCCTAGAGTACTTGCCTACGATGAAGTAGCGCAAGATCAGCACCGGCGTCACGACGCTGTGCTTCTCGAGGACAACCCTCTCCGGCTCCTATGTGTGTTGCACTCTATCAGCAAGCCCTGCGCCGCTATCACAGCCACAGGGTTCATGCCCGATGTTTTGAGGAAGGTGACCTTGTCCTTAGGCGCGTTCATTCCGCCAAGGGTACACACAAGTTGTCACCAAACTGGGAAGGCCCTTACCGGGTAGTACGAGTCACCAGACCGGGCGCAGTTCGTCTGGAGACCGGAGATGGCACTCAGTTGCAAAACTCATGGAATATTGAGCATCTCTGCAAGTTCTACCCGTAAGGCGCGGCTGTCGAGCCCTGCCCGGCAGCCACCCTTTTGTACAGGCCTTGCCTCCGTTGCATGTAACCCCTTGTACAAAGTCAGGGCGATGACCCCGTGCAAGACAAAATAAAGATGCGTTGTAGGGGGGGCCCGCCAACTAACATTGCATGCATGCATGAGCACACCAAAATCACTGCATCAGCATTACATGAGCATTTGCATATGCATATAGATAGGATTGCATCCTGCATTCATTCTCTTCTGCATGGAGTGGCAAGTTCCTGCCGTGAACTTGGCTTCGTCAAGGAGTTGAGAAGATTGCTCGACACTGCGATCACCGGCAAGCCAAACAGATAAGTTTTACCTCCTGTCCATTAGTGTTCTGTAAAGCTATAACTTTGCATGAGAAAACCTCGCCTCTCTTTTGAGACTTAGGTGCTCCCATCCATGACTCAAGTGTTTCTTCGGTCAGATTGGTCGCAGTGGCCTTTTATTAAAAAGAAGTTGGCGGGGGCTGGCTCCTCTGTCTATTCCCCGGCAGACGCAGCTCTCCGGCAGAAAAAAGGGGGCTGGGAGGATTGCTTGCCGGGGAATGCTTGTTTATTTACATTAAAGAGATCTCTCACCTCTGCATGGACATACACATGCACGAGTTCCTAGCAAGGTTCATCTTTTTCATTCATATGCTAATACAAGTACCAGCATTACAGAACACAAGCATGGACCCGAGGGATTACATTATTTGAATTAAAATTTGGCAAGTGCCTATAGGCTTAAGATTGAAAAAAAGATAAGTGCTCCATAATGCCCTTTCTTGTCCCTCTCCTCCTAGGCACGACTGTCGAAGGCGAGAAGGGCAAAAAGGAGCGTCTGGGCGGGAGCCCAGCCCGCTCCCATCAAGCTCCAGGAGAGGTAGCCCAGCGGGAACGGGAGCGCGAGGGAACGCCTCGATGGAGAGAACGGCGGAAGGCGGCCCCGTCAACCACCGTCACCAGGGCCAGCAGGACTCGGTAGGGCTAACGGAACTGCAGCCCGAGAGGAATCCTGCCGGAGTCCAGCTGGAAGGCTACTGAAGGAGCCCGGCAGCACCATCCGCACCTCCGCATCCAACTCCTCGGCAAATCGCGTTGCTGGGGAGGAGACGCATATGTAGATGATGGTGCTGCCGCCTGATGAAGATGGTGCGGGCGACGATCAGCCGGAGTCAGAGTCATCGCTCCCTCACCCGCTGAGGGAGTCCTGGACTAAGGGGTCCTCGGGCGTCCGACCTATTGGATATGGGCCGGACTGATGGGTCATGAAGATACAAAGGCCGAAGACTCTACCCATGTCTGGATGGGACTCTCCTTGGCGTGGAAGGCAAGCTTGGCGACCAAATATGAAGATTCCTTTCTCTGTAACCGACCTTATGTAACCCTAGATCCCTCCTGTGTCTATATAAACCGGAGGACTAGGTCCGTAGATAGATCCTCATAATCATAGTCAGACAGGCTAGACTTTTAGGGTTTAGCCATTATGATCTCGTGGTAGATCAACTCTTGTAATACTCATATTCATCAAGATCAATCAATCAAGAAGTAGGGTATTACCTCCATAGAGAGGGCTCGAACTTGGGTAAACATTGTGTCCCCCGTCTCCTGTTACCATCGGCCTTAGACGCATAGTTTGGGACCCCCTACCCGAGATCCGCCGGTTTTGACACCGACATTGGTGCTTTCATTGAGAGTTCCACTGTGTCATCGTCGAAAGGTTTGATGGCTCCTTCAATCATCTACAATGACGCTGTCCAAGGAGAAGTTTTCCTCCCCGGACAGATCTTCGTGTTCGGCGGCTTCGCACAGCGGGCCAACTCGCTTGGCCACCTAGAGCAGATCGAAAGCTACGCCCCTAGACACCAGGTCATATTTGGAATCTTGAACTACGTCGCAGATATCCGTGGAGACCTGATCTTCGACGGATTCGAGACCACGGCAGCCGCTCCCTGCCACCACGATGAACATGACGTAAATCTGTCATTGGTCCATACGTAGGAGATAGTACATGTATCTGCTCTGGCCCTAGATCTGGAGCAGATCGCGCCATCCAAAGACGGGAAGCTCAACCTTGCCGCGAAAGCCACAGACTCAGCGGCGTTGCAGCCGCACACAGACTTAACTTCAAGTGACATCTATGTCACCGGAACCATGGACTCGTCTTCGGCTACAGGTTCCAAACCTTGTGCGTCCGCGTACGTCGAGCTTGATCGGTCATCGATCGTTGAATTCAGCTCCGCAGACATCTTCTTCCGGATGTGGGGTTCCGACAAACCCTTAAGGTTCGAACACTGGGGTGCGCGTGAAGTCTTTCCTTCCTACTGATCTACGCCCTAGCTCGCTAAGATCTCGCAGACGAACTCGACGAACTCGCAACACAAAAAGACATGAGGTTTATACTGGTTCGGGCCACCGTTGTGGTGTAATACCCTACTCCAGTGTGGTGGTGGTGGATTGCCTCTAGGGCTGATGATGAACTATACAAGGGAAGAACAGCCTCCTGAGGTTGAGGTGTTCTTGTGAGTAGGCTCTCGATCGGGTTGGATCAAGCTAAGATGAGATGCCTCTACTGTGGTGGCTAGCTCTGCTTATATAGTCCCTGGTCCTCTTCCCAAATATCGAGCGGGAGGGGAGCCAACAACAGCGGGCCAATTTGAAGGGGGACAACTAGTACAAGCTATCCTAAAAAAAGTGGCCTTCGCCTGCGAAAAGCTCTGGTGGTGACACCGTCTTGGGCTCCACGATGACCTCCATCTCGCCGTCCTCCTGTTCTTGGTCTCGTTGCACCAATATAGCAACCTTTGTCTGATGCCTCAGTACTCTTCGCATACGCTGGCCTCCTTAGCACCAAAGAGGAACACAAGGACGCTGCGCGCACTGGCGCCCGCCTGGTATCATGCGTCATGGCTCACATCACGAGGGCCTCGTGAGGTTTGCCCCGCCTTGATATCTCCACTCCTCGTGAGCCTGCCTGGCTAGGCTACTCCAGAGGAGGTCTTGCGTTGTCTCCCTCGCGAGGGTCTTGGATGCCTTGTTGATGAAGATGGGTCGTACGGCATGCTGGCTTAGCCACGTCGTGGGTCATAGGCAGGCAAGTCTGGGGACCCCCATTCCCAGAACGCCGATAGTAGCCCCCGGGCCCAAGGTGCGCTCGGGCTTGGCTTTGCGGCGAAGCCAAGGGTCAAGTTCGGAGCACCACGGGCCCCCAAAGCCTGCGGCCTCGGTTGACGCGTGGCGGTTGACTGGACGTGGGCGTCTCTGCTTCCTCATGCTGCCTCAGCAACTGCACGACTTGACAAGTCCCTGCAACATGCAATGAAAACCGTCATTACCTGCGATCGTGGGAGACGCCGATTGGCCTTCTCTTGCTATAAATGGGCAGGGGGCGGAGCCCCCGTTGCCCATCTCTTCCTTGCTTGCTTGCTCCTTGCTCCTCGCTCCATCACTTGCAGTGACACCCATGGCACCACGAAGGAAGTTCTCCGCCGCCGAGAAGGGGAAGGCCCCTCGCGAGGGACCCAGCTCCCCAGCGCACAAGCGCGGCCGCGGCTGCTCGCACAAGCATGCCGCGACCCTCGCCGTGGCCCATTGTCGAGACGGCGCCACGGCACGCGGAGTGGGTCATCCCAGCCATGGCGGTCCAGTGGATGAGGGAAGGCGTGCCATGGTGGCGCGGCCTCCTCGTCCGCGCTTCCACACGGCGGAGGTGTCGCCGGAGTTCGTCGTCTGGTCGGAGAACCCGGCCGGCAACTGGCTCCAACTTCCGCGCTTCTTCACCGGCGAACTGCCGGCCTCTGGTCCAGGCAGACTCTGGCTGCAGGCGGATGGCTGCTGCAGCAAGGCATCTTGGGTTGCGGTCGAGACTTTTGCCGTAGGCAACATAGCCCTGGCCCCCGGCGGTCAGATATTCGCCCGCGCATGCGGCCTGGGCAGGCGGTGCACCCTCCACTTCAGGTGCGATGGTGGATCGACCCTTTATGTGAGGGTGTTTGGGGAAGAAGGTCGTTGCGTCGGGTGCTGCCCCGAGGCGAACGACGGTGAGCAGGTACTCGGCCTTGGGGACGGTCGCGACGAGGACGAGGATGAGCCCGCGCTCGGCGGCGATCGTGTCTCGTCCAGCTATGGCGGCTCTTCCTCTGGCAACAACTCCAGCAGCGACGGCTATGACCAGTCGCCACACCCGTTTTGAAGGCGGCAGTGGGTCGTCTCGTCGCTGCACCTCCGTGAAGCATGAGGAAGGATCTGGCTAGGCTTGGCGTAGTGCTAGGTGCCTGTCTTCACGGATCGCCACAACGCTACTTTTGTTTTGCTCTTTTCCTGCATCAAGAATGAAACCAGCATGGGCCCAGGGGGCGTGTATCAAACTATGGTTCCTTGGTCATATCAGCATGCGTGTTGTTCTCGTGTTGTGCCGTTATTTTGCGCAAAGATAACTTAACCTAGTATATTCAGCACGTCCTCTTCCTCGCGAAGCGTTTATTTCCTCACATCCATCTTGCCTTGGTGGCCTGCATTCGCTCAGGAACTGCGAAAAACTCATTAGGAAGTGCATTAAAAGATTTGCCGTTTGTCCTAGCCCTGACCTGGCGCTTTGTATCGCGGTACCCGAGGGGCACGGACTAGGAGAGGTGCGCCAGCTTTGGGCTCGAACGAGGGTGGCTCGCGAGAAGGCAGAAAGGAGAAAAAATGCCCGCGAGGGGACCTGCCTAGCCCCCTCGTGAGGCATGCGAGAGAGAGAACATGAGAAAATTCGAGCCAGAAAAAAGTGCAGTGAGAGGCGAGGGAATCAAATCAGCAAGGAACGCCAAAGGCAAACTTTGATTAAGGAAAAGCGAGTCAACTACGGAAAGCAAATGAAAGCGCGGAGCTAAGTGTTGTCCACTAGGCATGGGAGGAAGCCCCGGGGCCTGAGGCCAGCGCTCCTGAGACTCCGGGGCGTGTACAACCGCACACATTATTACGTGAGAGTGTCACAGGTGGCGATTCTTCACAGGCACCAGGCCTTCTTCACAGGCTCTGGGCCTTTCTTCTCAGGCTCTAGGCCTTGCTTCTCAGGCTCTGGGCCTTGCTTCATGGATAGAGCTTCCGGAGGTGCTGGATGTTCCAGGCGTTCTGGATGGCTATCCCGTCCTGCATCTCCAGGCGCGCTGCACCCGGCCTGGAGACATGGATGACCCTGCATGGGCCCTCCCACATGGGCGAAAGCTTGTGCATCCCTTCTCTGGAGAGGACCCGCCTCAGGACGAGGTCGCCCACCTTGAGCATCCTGGAGCGGATGTTGCGGCAGTGGTATCACCGCAGCGCTTGTCGATACCTTGCCGCCCTCAATGCGGCTTGGCGACAACGTTCCTCCCCCAGCACGAGATCCATCCCCCGCATGGCGTCCTGCTGCGTTTCATCGAACACTAGGACCCGTGCGGAGCGATGCTTGACCTCGTGAGGAAGGACTGCTTCAGCTTCGTAGACGAGGAAGAATGGAGTCTCGCTCGTTGGCTTGGAGGCGGTGGTTCGGATGGACCACAGCATGGACTGGAGCTCGTCGTGCCAGCCCCTGCCGTAGGCCTCCAGCTTCTTCTTGAAGGTCCTGGTCTTGAGGCCCCTCAGGACCTCCGCGTTAGCGCGCTCGGCCTGACCGTTACTCCTGGGGTGGGCCACCGAAGCGTGGCAGATCTGCGTTCCAAGGTTAACACAGTAGGTTTTGAAGAGGTTGCTAGCAAATTGCGAACCGTTATCTATGATGATGCGGTTGGGGACCCCGAAGCGGCTCACAAGGCCCTTAATGAACTTGACAACGGAGCCGGCTGGAATGGTACGAACGGCTTCCACTTCCGCCCACTTGGTGAACTTGTCGACGGCGACATAGAGATAGTGGTAGCCCCCTGGCACCCGCGGGAACGGGCCTAGGATGTCTAGCCCCCAGACCGCAAACGGCCATGTGAGTGGGATGGTTTGGAGGCCCTGAGCATGTTGATGGATTTGCTTGGCGTGGAATTGGCAAGCTTCACAGGACTTCACCAGCTCGGCTGCGTCGTTGAGTGCTGTAGGCCAATAGAACCCACTGCGGAACACCTTGCCGACGAGGGTCCGTGACGACGAGTGGTGTCTGCAGTCACCACCGTGTATGTCAACCAACAACTCCCTTCCTTGATCGCTGGAGATGCAGCGCGGCGTGACATCGTTCGGTCGTTTCCTGTATAACTCGCCGTCTTGGATATACTATGCCATGGCTTGCTGGGCCATGCGCTCCGCGTCCTCTTTATTCTCCGGCAGCATCCCGTGCATCAGGTACTCTTTGAATTCCTTGATCCAGCACTCCTCCTGGGGCTCGAGCGCCAAGAGCAGCCGAGCTCCTGAGGTCAGGCCACAGGCTGGGGCTCCCGTGGCCGGGGGCTGTGGGAGCTCCTCCCGAGGCTGAGTCATGCTTGAACGAGGTGGCGTAGCTGATGGCTTGAAGAGCCGCTCTTCGAAGATGCCGGGCTCTTACGGATGCCGCTTGGATGCTCTCCTGGCGATGTCATCGGCTTCCTTGTTGGTGCCCCGGGGCACGTGCTGTAGCTCTAGGCCCGAGAACTTCTTTTCCATCTTGCGCACCTCCGCGAGGTAGGCCTCCATGTGCTCATCCTTCGGATCGTACACCTTGTTGGAAAAGTTGACGAGGAGCCGCGAGTCGCCTTTGACGGTGAAGCACTTCACCCCTAGAGCCGCCGCAGCCCTTAGGCCAGCTATGAGGCCTTCGTATTCTGTGATGTTGTTGGAGACCTTCTCGCCGTGCTGAAAAAATAGTTTCATGGTGTAGTAGAGCTTGTCCTAAGTGGGCAAGATGAGCACTGCTCCAGCTCCCGCGCCCTGGTGCGCAAAGGCGCCATGGAAATACATGACCCAGCCGTCTGGTGCCTCGCTTCCTGGGGAGGTGGACCGGTCTTCTCCTTCCTCAAGAGCCGGGGCATCTGACCATTCCACCACAAAATCAGCGAGCGCGGATCCCTTAATGACCCTGGTAGTGCTGAACTCCAACTGGAATGCTTGCAACTTGATGTTCCACTCAGCGACCCTTCCGGCTGAGTTAGGCCTCCTAAGCACCCTCTCCAATGGGTAGGCTGAGACGACCTTGATGGGGTGGCCCTGGAAGTAGCGCCGCAGCTTGCGCGACGCCACCAAGAGTGCGAGCGGGAGCTTTTGCAGCATGGGGTAGCGCGCCCTCGCGTCCTGTAGCACGGTACTAACGAAGTACACCGGGTGCTCGACGAGGGCTGGCACACTGTCGAGGCTCGGGTCCCGTGGAGATTGTGGCATATCCTGAGGTGGTGGGTTTCCAGAGACCTGACCATCCTCAGGAGCTTCTGCGATGTTGCCCTGCTGAGCTTGGTCTTGCACCGCTGATGGCTTTGCTGCACCTTCCTGACCCCGCGCTGCATCAGCTCTGGCTCGGCGCGGCACACCCTTGTCTTGGTGCTCCTCCCAAACCGCCACCAGCGCCGCGCTGGCGGAGTACGGGATGGCGGCAAGGTAGAGCACCAGAGGCTCGAGAGGCCGCGGTGCCACCATCACTGGGGGCTGGTGAGGTATTTCTTGAGGTCTTGGAAGGCCCGGTCGGCCTCCAGGGTCCACTCGAACGGGCCCTTCTTCTTCATGAGCTTAAAGAAGGGTAAGGCGCGCTTGCCTAGCTTGGAGATGAAATGCCCTAACGCGGTCACCCGCCCTGCTAGCTTCTGCATTTCCTTGAGGGTCTATGGTGGGCTCATGTCTTCGATGGCCTTGATCTTCTCCGGGTTCGCCTTGATCCCTCTGTGGGATACGAGTAACCCCATTAGCTTGCTGGAGGGGACGCTAAACATGCACTTCTCAGGGTTAATCCTCAAGTTCACTTGGCATAAGCTCTCGAAGGTCTCCTCCAAGTCTTGAATCAATGTCCTCGCCTTGCGATATTTTACCACTATGTCATCAATGTAGGCCTCTGTGTTTCTGCCGAGCTACCGCCCCAAGGCGATTTGCATCAACCGTTGAAAGGTTTTACCTTATCTTGAGTGAACAACTGCTTCTTCTTGGCGGGCGCGGTCTCCTTGGCCTCGGGCATACCGGCGCCGGCTGGCTGTGCTGCTGCCGCGGTCTTGAAGGCGAGCCTGAGCGCCGCCATGGCCTCCTTAGCGTCCCCCTTGATGGTGAGGACGCCCTTGCTCCCTGGCATCTTCATGAGGTTGTAGGCCGGGTGAGTCGCCGCCATGAACTGAGTGGGAGCCGGGTACTTGAGGATGGCATGGTACGGGAGACCGATGCGGGCAATGTCAAAGTCCACCAGCTCGGTGCGATAGTTGTCTCGCGTGCCAAACGTGACAGGGAGGCGGATCTGCCCCAGAGAGTGGGCAGCTCCACCACCCACTCCAGTGATGGGCTTGCTGAGGCCGAGCCATTCGAGCGGCACATGAAGAAGGCTGAAGGCCTCTACAGAGAGCAAGTTGAGGCCGGTGCCGTCGTCGATGAGGGTCTTGGTAAAGGCCATGTTGCATATGGTGGGTGTGCAGAGCATCGGGAGCATCCCGGAGCCGGCGGTGGAGTCGGGGTGGTCTTCCGAGCCAAAGGTGAGGTCAGCCTCTGGCGCAGCCCAAGCCGGCGGAGCTCCCGGGCGCTTGGAGGCTGCCCCAATCGGCGGAAGAAGGGTTTGACGTGGCAATCTGAAGGTGGTGCTTGGGAGCCACCCAGCAGTGCCGCAACTGCGTGGTGCGTCGGCACCGCATAGCGCACGGTGAAGAGGTTGCGGAGCTCCCCCCAGGATGCCACCGTAGATCCCGGGAGGTTGATCAGCCGGGCGCGCGGCTCGCCGGCAAGGGCCATGGGGAACCAGTTGGCCATGATCTTGCCGTCGCCTCCGGCTTCGAGGACGGCCTCCTCGTATGCCTGCAGGAACGGCACCGAGTCTGTCGCACTGTCGTAATGCGGCGGCATCTCCGGCTTGAACTTGGCCGGCCACTGCACTCGCCGCAGGGCGGGGGCCAGGGTTCGGTACCCAGACTCCCGGCTGCTGGTGCTGGCCGCAGAGGTGGGTGGCGGAGCACGTGCCATGGGAGTGTAGTGCGGCGGTACAGGGCGCAGGTTGGTGGAGAGGAGCCCCAGCGCACCCCTACTTAGCACGCCAAATGTTGGATATGGGGTTCCGGCAAACACTAGGGTGCGCGCGAAGTCTTTCCTTCCTACCGATCTACGCCCTAGCTCGCTAAGATCTCGTGGACGAACTCGACGAACTCGCAACACAGAAACACATGAGGTTTATACTGGTTCAGGCCACCGTTGTGGTGTAATACCCTACTCCAGTGTGGTGGTGGTGGATTGCCTCTAGGGCTGATGATGAACAGTACATGGGAAGAACAGCCTCCTGAGGTTGAGGTGTTCTTGTGAGTAGGCTCTCGATCGGGTTGGATCAAGCTAAGATGAGATGCCTCTACTATGGTTGCTAGCTCTGCTTATATAGGCCCTGGTCCTCTTCCCAAATATCGAGTGGGAAGGGAGCCAACAACGGCAGGCCAATTTGAAGGGGGGCAGCTAGTACAAGCTATCCTGACAAAAGTGGTCTTCGGCTGCCAAAAGCTCTGGTGGTGACGCCATCTTGGGCTCCACGATGACCTCCATCTCGCCGTCCTCCTGGTCTTGGTCTCGTTGCACCAATATAGCAACCTTTGTCTGATGCCTCGGTACTCTTCGCCTGCGCTGGCCTCCTTAGCACCAAAGAGGAAACAAGGACGCTGCGTGCGCTGGCGCCCGCCTGGTGTTGTGCGTCATGGCTCATGTCACAAGGGCCTCGTGAGGTTTTCCCCGCCTTGATATCTCCGCTCCTTGTGAGCCTGCCTGGCTAGGCTACTCCAGAGGAGGTCTTGCATCATCTCCCTCGCGAGGCTTGGACCCTCGCGAGGGTCTTGGATGCCTTGTTGATGAAGATGGGTCGTACGACCTGCTGGCTTATCCACATCGTGGGCCGCAGGCAGGCAAGTCTAGGGACCCCCGTTCCCAGAACGCCGACATATTTCGACACTCGCCCTTCGGCAATGTGTTAAACTCGTTAAGAGCACTATCCTTAGCGGGGGCGCAGCAAAATAGTATTCAGTTCGAACCGGAGGCTGATGACGGAGAATTTCTCTTCCCACCCACCGCCCACTCTGTAGCCACTGTCGAAGACTTAACTGACATGGTCGATTAAGACTCCGACGACATCGACGTTATGGACGAGGATGCCAGAGAAGAAGAGGCTCAAAACCCGCCGTTTACTGGACGCTGGACGGCCACTTCCTCATACGATATATACATGGTGGATGCACCAAAAGAGAATAGCGGCGATGAAAAGGAAGATCCAGTTGAGGATAAACCTCCCGAGATACAATCAAAGCGCCGGCGTCAGCGGCGCCGCTCTAAGTCACGCCATAGCAAAGACAGCAACACTGGCACAGGAGAAGATAACACTCCGGAAGGTGCCGAAGACAATGAAGACCCCGTTGATGCAACTCCCGAACAGGATGAACGGGAAGATGGGCAAGTTAGCCCTAGTAAACAGGCCATGCACAAAGACTCGGAGGACACTAATTATCTTCCGCTCTCCAAGGATGAGGCGAGCCTCGGCACTGAGGATTTCGTCGTGCCTGAGGAATCTCTTGAGCAGGAGCACTTCAAGCGCCAACTAATAGCCACTGCAAGGAGCTTGAAAAAGAAGTAGCGGCAGCTTCAAGCTGACCAAAATCTGCTCAACGATAAATGCACCGATGTCCTAGCAACCGAAAAATATGGCCTCAAGCGCCCAGCCAAAAGCTACCTGAAGTGCAAATTGCTACCTCAGTTCAGCGACAAGGCGCCGGAGCACATACCACCATCGTGCAATGCGGCTGACCGACCACCACGTGGTCGGGATAAAACGGCAACTCAAGCCGAACACCAGCCCGCCCCGCCTCATCACAAATGCAGAGATAAAACAGCTCGCGGTCATACATATGACCTTCGGCAGGACCTGAACAATACAGCAGGAGATACCAGATCGATCTACGGATCGCGAGGACATGCCTGGACACGTGACGACGGCTATCTATTCAGACTTGACTAACCTAGTCATGTGTGGGCCGAAAGCCGCAGACGGACTCCATTGGAGCTATGTCGCGATGCGGCCCGATATAGAGGCGCCGCACACCCTCTTTGCTTCACTGACGAGGTCATGGAACATGAATTCCCAGAAGGGTTCAAACCCGTGAATATCGAATAAAATAATGGAACCACAGATCCCGCGGTATGGATCGAAGACTTCATTCTCCATATTCATATGTCCCGTGGCGATGACCTTCATGCCATTAAATACATCCCCCTAAAACTCAAAGGACCAGCCCGGCACTGGCTTAACAGTCTGCCCGAAAAATCCATCGGCAGCTAGGAAGACTTGGAAAAAGCCTTCCTTGACAACTTCCAAGGTACATATGTTCGACCTCCGGACGCTAATGACTTAAGCCATATAGTACAATAGCCCGGAGAGTTAGCCAGGAAATTCTGGACTAGGTTCCTAACTAAAAAGAACCAGACCGTCGACTATCTGGATGTCAAAGCCCTAGCGGCCTTCAAACACAGCATTCTCGACAAATGGCTTGCCCGCCACCTCGGGTAAGAAAAGCCGAAGTCCTTGGCAGCCCTCACGGCACTCATGACCCGCTTTTGTGCGGGTGAGGATAGTTGGCTGGCCCATAGAAAAAACAATGCAAGCAACGACGGCACCCCTGAAGCCAGAAACATCAACGACAAGTCCCGACGCAATAGACACAAGCGTCAAAACAACAATGACAACACCGATGATACGGCGGTCAATGCCGGATTCAGTGGCTCTAAGTCTGGTTAGCGGAAGAAGTCGTTCATGAACAATTCGGGCTCATCCAGCTTGGACCGCATCTTGATCGTCCCTGCTAGATTCATGGCACCCCGGACAAACCACCCAATCACGCCAACAGAGATTGTTGGGTTTTTAAACAGGCCGGCAAGTTAAATGCCGAAAGAAAGGACAAGAAATCGCAGAGCGAGGACGACGACAAGGAGCCCCGGCCACCGAACACAGAGGGACAGAAGAAGTTTCCCCCTCAGGTCAAAACGGTGAACATGATATATGCTACCCACATCCCCAAGAGGGAGCGCAAGCGCGCGCTTAGGGACATCTACGCGATAGAGCCAGTCGCCCCAAAATTTAATCCATGGTCGTCATGCCCGATCACCTTCGATCGTCGGGATCACCCGACCAGTATCCGTCACAGCGGTTTAGCCGCACTGGTCTTGGACCCAATAATTGATGGGTTCCACCTAACGCGAGTCGTCATGGACGGTGGTAGCAGCCTTGACCTGCTCTATCAGGATACAGTGCGCACAATGGGCATCAATCCATCACGGATCAAGCCCACAAAGACTACCTTTCAAGGAGTCAAACCAGGTGTAGAGGCCTGCTGTACGGGCTTTGTCACACTAGAGGTTGTCTTCGGTTCTCCAGACAACTTCCAAAGCGAGGAGTTAATCTTCGATATCGTCCCTTTTCGAAGTGGCTATCATGCACTGCTCGGACGAACCGCATTTGCTCGATTCAACGCGATGCCACACTATGCTTATATCAAGATCAAGATGCCCAGAACACGAGGCGTCATACACTACTGGAATCAGCTTGTTTGACGCCCGCCATGGCAGACGTCAAACGCATAGATCCCAGGCGACAAACTTCTTTGCCGTCTGCCAGCAAACGGCAAACTATCCGTCTAAACAGGTGCCAGCAAAGGCCTTCTTTGTCGTCCGCTTCTTAGAAACGGACGGCAAAGGATTGTGTCGTCCGCCATCTGAGGCCAGCAGACGGCAAAGACAACGGACGACAGTGGGGTGCGGTCAGAGCCGCTAGGGGGTTAACGGTGCTCTTTGTCGTCCGCCAGCAGACGGCACAGAGTCAAAGCTCTTTGCTGTCCGCTGACAGATGACAAAGAGCTCAGTTAGGCCAGCACTGGGAAGCTGCCACGTGGCCAGCTATGCCGTCTACCAGTAGACGGTGAACTGACCAAATAGGCATGGAGTGTTCCTAGTTTCTACAGGTAGCTGCCATGTGTCCTCTTTGCCGTCTACTAGCAGATGGCAAAGCTCTTTGCCGTCTACAAAGAGGCTATATATCCCCTGTTTTTATTTATATACATTTAACTTCACTAGAATTCACACACAGATATACATATTTTTTTCACAGGCACAGCAGGCATATGATGTATCCAACACATAGCTCCATCCATGACAACATACATACATAAGAAACACAGTTTCATCCATACATCTTACACTAATATTACAATGTTCATCCAACACATTGTTCCATGCATCCATATAACAAGTTCCACATTATTCTTCGATACAAACGAAAAGAAGAACATGGAAACAAGCACTGCATCCATGCAAGCTTCCATATAGTGAATTAAATCTGCAAAATGGGAAACAAGAAAGTTAGAAGAAGAAGAAGAAGAAGAAGAAGACTACAAGAAGAAGAAGAAGAAGAAGAAGAAGAGGAGAAAGAAGGAGAAGAAGAAGACACCCCGACCCTGACCCCCCCCCACCCCGACCCCCAACCCCCGACACCCTGACACCACACCCTGACCCACACCCCGACCCCGACCCCGACACGACACCCCGGCATGACACCCCGACCCCGTCCCAGTCCTGACCAAGTGGCGGCAATTGTACCGCGCGTACATAACTACGCACTAAAAATACCATGGGCACGGATGGAGGCATAACCAGCTTGTGATCCACAATACGCTCGACCGCCCCGGACACACATACTTTCACTATTTCCTTTTTCTCCTTTATACAGGTTTCTTCTTCACAGGCCTTCCCTGGCGGCTCGACCATCGATTCTTTTCGAAGGATAAGTACACCAAGACGACAGGAAGCATGGACGCACTAGGGAAATTTTAGGTGGTTTCTTTAACGATCCCTCTACCTCTTTTTAGGACCCACACGCAGCTCTCCCTTGGTCAAGGCATATTAAATAGCCTTCTTCTTATTGCACTACTTGTATAAATGCGCCTTTACGCACTAATGAAATTATAAGGGAAACAGTTTGCGGCCCAAATTTTAAAGCTCTAGCTTACTACTTTTTCTTCTTTTTCCTTTTTTGGTAACTTTATCAGATAGCATCTATATACTCTAGTGTGTTTCAATTCACCAGGGGCTTCATGGCACCCCACAACATGGAAACAAAAGTCCGAACACTTTTACAGTATAGTTCGGCACCCCAAATTTAGCACTATATGCATTGGCTCCAAATCATGTCTTTGGTAAATAGTTGGGTTGCCCGGCTCCTGTGATTACTACCTTACATTCCACTGTATCGGCTAGGGTAGTAAAGGGAGAACTACTGCTATTATGCCCCGGTTTAACCGGATGAGCACCTCGGTAGAGAAAGTCGAAAACTGACTGTCATGATGCGGCAAGAGCCGGTCAGCTCTTCGGAGGTCTCAAATCCTTAGAGATTTTTTTCACATTACGCGAGGGATTGGTACTTACCACATCAGGTGTTTACAGCATCCTAGTTCGGATACTAGGGGCTGCGCCTATGTTTCTATTGTCAAACTCCTATGGTTGAGCGAGGGTGCTAAAGCCGCATAGTCTGATTGCCTGGTTCGTCGTGCTAAACACCTCCTTCAAGGACCAAACAATTGGATCATGAGTGTTTAGATTATATCCTGAACACCCCCATACTGCCTACATGGGGGCAGAAGCTGACGACTGGCCAACTCTCAGATTTAACACAACACGGCCGCACAGGAGGAGAAATTCCTTAAATAACAAACATTATATTACATAACGACTTTGTTTCATCATACAAGCCAGAAACAACATGAATGTATTCATTCGAAAATAATGTCTTGTGCACATTGTGTTTCCACAATACGAGACCCCTCCAGGACATCTGCAAAATACCGCTCGGGTGTGCGGTGCTCCTTGCCCTCTGGCGGTCCCTCGGTGGTAAGTTTGACGGCGTCCTTCTTCGCCCACCACACCTTGACGCGGGCGAAGGCCATGCGCGCACCCGCAATGCAGGCCAGTCGCTTGACGACGTCCAGCCGAGGACAGGCGTTCACCAGCCGCTTCACGAGCCCGAAGTAGTTGCGGGGCATAGCTTCGGTAGGTGATACGTCTCCAACGTATCTATAATTTTTTATTGCTCCATGCTATTATATTATCTGTTTTAGATGTTAATGGGCTTTATTTTACACTTTGATATTATTTTTGGGACTAACCTATTAACCGGAGGCCCAACCCAAATTGCTGTTTTTTGCCTATTTCAGTGTTTTGTAGAAAAGGAATATCAAATGGAGTCCAAACATAATGAAACCTTCGGGAAAGTGATTTTTGGAACAAACGTGATCCAGAGGACTTGGAGTGGACGTCAAGCAATCAACGAGGCAGCGACGAGGCAGGGGGCGCACCTACCCCCCTAGACGCGCCCTCCCCCCTCGTGGGCCCCTCGTTGCTCCACCGACCTACTTCTCCCTCCTATATATGTTCACATACCCCGCAAACATCCAGGAGCACCACGAAACCCTATTTCCACCGCTGCAACCTTCTGTAACCAAGAGATCCCATCTTGGGGCCTTTTCCGAAGCTCCGCCGGATGGGGCATTGATCACGGAGGGCCTCTACATCAACTCCATGGCCCCTCCGATGATGTGTGAGTAGTTTACCTCAAACCTTCGGGTCCATAGCTAGTAGCTAGATGGCTTCTTCTCTCTCTTTGGATATCAATACAAAGGTCTCCTCGATTCTCTTGGAGATCTATTAATCTTCTTTTGGGTGTGTTTGTCGAGATCCAATGAATTGTGGGTTTATGATCAAGTTTATCTATGAACAATATTTGAACCTTCTCTGAATTCTTTTATGTATGATTGGTTTATCTTTGCAAGTCTCTTCGAATTATCAGTTTGGTTTCGCCTACTAGATTGATCTTTCTTGCAATGGGAGAAGTGCTTAGCTTTGGGTTCAATCTTGCGGTGCTCGATCCCAGTGACAGAAAGGGAAACGACGCGTATTATATTGTTGCCATCGAGGATAAAAAGATGGGGCTTACATCATATGGCATGAGTTTATCCTTCTACATCATGTCATCTTGCTTAAGGAATTACTCTGTTCTTATGAACTTAATACTCTAGATGCATGCTGGATAGCGGTCGATGTGTGGAGTAATAGTAGTAGATGCAGAATCATTTAGGTCTACATGTCTCGAATATGATGCCTATATACATGATCATACCTAGATATTCTCATAATTATTCGCTTTTCTATCAATTGCTCGACACTAATTTGTTCACCCACCATAATACTTATGCTATCTTGAGAGAAGCCACTAGTGAAACCTATGGCCCCCGGGTCTATTTTCCATCATACAAGTTTCCAATCTATTTTATTTTGCAAGTTTTACTTTAAACCTATATCATAAAAATACCAAAAGTATTTATATTATTATTATCATCTCTATCAGATCTCACTCTTGCAAGTGGCCATGAAGGGACTGACAACCGCTTTATCGCGTTGGTTGCGAGGTCCTTATTTGTTTGTGTAGGTACGAGGTGACTCGCGCATGGTCTCCTACTAGATTGATACCTTGATTCTCAAAAACTAAGGGAAATACTTACACTGCTTTACTGTACCACCTTTCCTCTTCAAGGGAAAACCAATGTAGTGCTCAAGAGGTTGCAAGAAGGATTTCTAGTGTCGTTGCCAGGGAGATCTACGCACAAGACAAGACATACCAAGTACCCATCACAAACTCTTATCCCTCGCATCACATTATTTGCCATTTTCCTCTCGTTTTCCTCTCCCCCACTTAACCCTTGCCGTTTTATTCGCCCTTCTTATGTTCGTCTTTCCATTTGCTTTGATGTCTAACTTGGCTCATTTGCTCGTTTGGTTGGAATAGTTGTTTATTTATTGCTAAACATAGAACCTAAGATCTATGGATCCTCATCCGCTTGCTAATCTTTTTAAAAGATCCAATTATGATGAACCAATTGCTAGTGAGTTTTGTGCACTATATTATCTTTATGAAGTTTTGCTTGAAATTCGTGAATCTGGAAATTGTGATGAAGTACTTTATGAAGCGATTCACGATAGATCTTTGAATAAAAAGCATGATAGCAATGATTTTATTATAAATTCTATCGATGTAAATTGTGCTAATAATATGCACAACCCGAAGCTTGGGGATGCTAGTTTTGCTATGTCCTCTACTTGTTGCAATGATCATGATTGGGGTGATACTTCTTTTGATCTTGAAAATTTATTTAAGCCCCATGATGAATATGAGATTGATAATAGTATTTGAAATATTATTGAAAGTGGGTTTGGAAGAGTGTCAACTTTAGATCCCACATATTTGG
Organism: Triticum urartu; assembly: GCF_056163025.1. NCBI lineage: Eukaryota > Viridiplantae > Streptophyta > Magnoliopsida > Poales > Poaceae > Triticum > Triticum urartu. The sequence continues at coordinate 364,517,406 of NC_141876.1, read as the reverse complement.
ATAATGTTCAATCTTATGAAGTTTTTGATAAAAGTGGGTTTGGAGAGGTCATGACTTTATTTAATGTTAACCCCACTATTTTGGAAGAGTGTCAACTTTGCATACATGTGGATCGTGTTAAGAATATGTTTTGTGATAGCTATATTGTTGAATTTGATTATGATCCTACATGTAATTATTATGAGAGAGGAAAATATGATTGTATAAATTTTCATGTTACTAAATCACCTCTCGTTATGTTGAGATTGATATTGTTTCTTTCCGCTCCCTTGCATATGATAGTTTTTGCTTGCCTTGATAATTTGTTTGCCTATAATATGCCTATGCATAGGAAGTATGTTAGACTTAGATCTGTTTGTCACATGCTTTATGACGCTCTCTTTGTGCTTCAATTCTTGTCTTTCATGTCAGCATCATTAAAATTATCAATGCCTAGCTATAAGGCTTTAAAGAAAAGCACTTGTTGGGAGACAACCCAATATTTTTACTTTCTTTTATTTAATAAATAATTTATCTAGCCTCAGTTTTGGTTGTGATTTTTGTGTTTAATTAGTGTTTGTCCCAAGTAGAACCATTGGGAAGACTTGGGGAAAGTATTTTTGATCCTGCTATAAAAAACAGAAACTTTAGCGCTCGCGAGAATTGCTCCCATTTTTTATTGGAGAGTGCTACTTAGTTAATTCTTTTTTATATGATTAATAGATAAGTTCCTCACGTTCAGCAATTTATTTTAGAATTTTTGGGGTTCCATAAGTGGTCGAAACCTACAGATTACTATAGACTGTTCTGTTTTTGACAGATTCTGTTTTTTCGTGTGTTGTTTGCTTATTTTGATGAATCTATGGCTATAATAGAGTTTATGAACCATAGAAAAGTTGGAATACAGTAGGTTTAAGACCAATATAAATCAAGAATTAGTTCATTATAGTACCTTGAAGTGGTGGTTTGTTTTCTTTTACTAACGGAGCTCACGAAGATTTTCTTCAAGTTTTGTGTTGTGTAGTTTTCAAGTTTTGGGTAAGGATCTGATGGATTATGGAACAAGGAGTGGCAAGAGCCTAAGCTTGGGGATGCCCATGGCACCCCAAGGTAAAATCCAAGGACACCAAAAAGCCTAAGCTTGGGGATGCCCCGAAGGCATCCCCTCTTTCGTCTTCGTCTATCGGTAACTTTACTTGGAGCTATATTTTTATTCGCCACATGATATGTGTTTTGCTTGGAGAGTCTTGTATGATTTGAGTCTTTGCTTTTTAGTTTACCACAACCATCCTTGCTGTACACACCTTTTGGGAGAGACACACTTGAATTGAAATTTATTAGAATACTCTGTGTGCTTCACTTATATCTTTTGAGCTATATAGTTTTTGCTCTAATGCTTCGCTTATATCTTTTAGAGCACGGCGGTGGTTTTATTTTATAGAAATAATTGATCTCTCATGCTTCACTTATACCATTTTGAGAGTCCTTTAGAACAGCATGTTAATTCACTTTGGTTATAAATTTTAAATGCTAAGAGAAGTTGGATGCTTGATAGATGGTTTTGATATATAAAGGTGGTAATATTAGAAGTGTGCTAGTTGAGTAATTGTGAAATTGATGAGTACTTGTGTTGAAGTTGGCAAGTCCCATAGCATGCACGTATGGTGAACGTTATGTGACAAATTTGAAGCATGGGGTGTTCTTTGATTGCTTGCCTTATGAGTGGCGGTCGGGGACGAGCGATGGTCTTTTCCTACCAATCTATCCCCCTAGGAGAATGCGCGTAGTGCTTGGTTTTGATGACTTGTAGATTTTTGCAATAAGTATGTGAGTTCTTTATGACTAATGTTGAGTCCATGGATTATACGCACTCTCACCCTTCCACCATTGCTAGCCTCTTCAGTACCGTGCATTGCCCTTTCTCACCTTGAGAGTTGGTGCAAACTTCGCCGGTGCATCCAAACCCCGTGATATGATACGCTCTATCACACATAAGCCTCCTTATATCTTCGTCAAAACAGCCACCATACCTACCTATTATGGCATTTCCATAGCCATTCCGAGATATATTGCCATGCAACTTCCCACCATTCCATTTATTATGACACGCATCATCATTGTCATATTGCTTTGCATGATCATGTAGTTGACATCGTATTTGTGGCAAAGCCACCGTTCATAATTTTTTAATACATGTCACTCTTGATTCATCGCAATCCCGGTACAGCGCCGGAGGCATTCACATAGATTCATATTTTTTTCTAAGTATCAAGTTGTAATTCTTGAGTTGTAAGAAAATTAAAGTGTGATGATCATCATTAGAGCATTGTCCCATGTGAGGAAAGGATGATGGAGACTATGATTCCCCCACAAGTCAGGATGAGACTTCGGATTAAAAAAAAGAGGCCAAAAAAGAGAGATGGCCCAAATAAAAAAACAATAAATAAATGAGAGAAAAGGATAGAAGGGACAATGTTACTATCCTTTTTCCACACTTGTGCTTCAAAGTAGCACCATGATCTTCATGATAGAGAGTCTCTTATTTTGTCACTTTCATATACTAGTGGGAATTTTTCATTATAGAACTTGGCTTGTATATTCCAATGATGGGCTTCCTCAAATGCCCTAGGTCTTCGTGAGCAAGCGAGTTGGATGCACACCCACTTAGTTTCTTTGATGTGCTTTCATATATTTATAGCTCTGGTGCATCCGTTGCATGGCAATCCCTACTCCTTGCATTGACATCAATCGGTGGGCATCTCCATAGCCCATTGATAATCTGCGTTAATGTGAGACTTTCTCCCTTTTTGTCTTCTCACACAACCTCAATCATCATATTCTATTCCACCCATAGTGCTATGTCCATGGCTCGCGCTCATATATTGCGTAAAAGTTGAAAGAGTTTGAAAAGGCTAAGTATGAAACAATTGCTTGGCTTGTCATCAGGGTTGTGCATGATGAGAGCATTTTGTGTGACGAAAATGAAGCATGGCCAAACTATATGACTTTGTAGGGATAAGTATTCTTTGGCTATGGTATTTTGATAAGACATAATTGCTTGGTTAGCATACTTGGAGTATTACTATTTTTATGTCAGCAATAAACTTTTATCTTGAATCTTTCGGATCTGAACATTCATGCCACAATAGAGAAAAATACATTGAAGAATATTCTAGAAAGAATTCCACATCAAAAATTCTGTTTTTATCATTTACCTACTCGAGGACGAGCAGGAATTAAGCTTGGGGATGCTGATACGTCTCCAACGTATCTATAATTTTTTATTGTTCCATGCTATTATATTATCTGTTTTGGATGTTAATGGGCTTTATTTTACACTTCTATAGTATTTTTGGGACTAACCTATTAACCGAAGGCCCAACCCAAATTGCTGTTTTTTGCCTATTTCAGTGTTTCGTAGAAAAGGAATATCAAACGGAGTCCAAACAGAATGAAACCTTCGGGAACGTGATTTTTGGAACAAACGTGATCTAGAGGACTTGGAGTGGACGTCAAGGAATCAACGAGGTGGCCACGAGGCAGGGGCACGCCTACCCCCCTCGGAGCGCCCTCCCCTCTCGTGGGCCCCTTGTTGCTCCACCGACCTACTTCTTCCTCCTATATATGTTCACATACCCCGCAAACATCCAGGAGCACCACGAAACCCTATTTCCACCGCCGCAACCTTCTGTACCCAAGAGATCCCATCTTGGGGCCTTTTTCAGAGCTCCGCCGGAGGGGGCATTGATCACAGAGGGCCTCTACATCAACTCCATGGCCCCTCCGATGATGTGTGAGTAGTTTACCTCAGACCTTCGGGTCCATAGCTAGTAGCTAGATGGCTTCTTCTCTCTCTTTGGATCTCAATACAAATTTATCCTCGATTCTCTTGGATATCTATTCGATGTAATCTTCTTTTGCGGTGTGTTTGTCGAGATCCGATGAATTGTGGGTTTATGATCAATTTTATCCATGAACAATATTTGAATCTTCTCTGAATTGTTTTATGTATGATTGGTTTATCTTTGCAAGTATCTTCGAATTATCAGTTTGATTTGGCCTCCTAGATTGATCTTTCTTGCAATGGGAGAAGTGCTTAGCTTTGGGTTCAATCTTGCGGTGCTCGATCCCAGTGACAGAAAGGGAAACGACACGTGTTGTATTGTTGCCATCGAGGATAAAAAGATGGGGTTTACATCATATTGCATGAGTTTATCCCTCTACATCATGGCATCTTGCTTAAGGCGTTACTCTGTTCTTATGAACTTAATACTCTAGATGCATGCTGGATAGCGGTCGATGTGTGGAGTAATAGTAGTAGATGCAGAATCGTTTCGGTCTACTTGGCTCGGATGTGATGCCTATATACATGATCATACCGAGATATTCTCGTAATTATTCACTTTTCTATCAATTGATCGACAGTAATTTGTTCACCCACCGTAATACTTATGCTATCTTGAGAGAAGCCACTAGTGAAACCTATGGCCCCCGGGTCTATTTTCCATCATACAAGTTTCCAATCTATTTTATTTTGCAATTTTTACTTTCAATCTATATCATAAAAATATCAAAAGTATTTATCTTATTATTATCATCTCTATGAGATCTCACTCTTGCAAGTGGCCTTGAAGGGATTGACAACCCCTTTATCGCGTTGGTTGCGAGGTTCTTATTTGTTTCTGTAGGTACGAGGTGACTCGCGCGTGGTCTCCTACTGGATTGATACCTTGGTTCTCAAAAACTGAGGGAAATACTTACGCTGCTTTACTACACCACCCTTTCCTCTTCAAGGGAGAACCAACGCAGTGCTTAAGAGGTAGCAGTAGGCCATAGTCAGATTATTTAATCCTTGATGGCCAGTTCGGCCACCCTATGCAGCTCGACCAGCTGTTTTAGCTGATCGCTAAAGGGCACTGGATGTACTGGCGCAAGATATTGCGACCAGAACAGCTTCTCCATTGAGATCCCCTCTTCGTCTTGGAAGAACTGTGCAGCGTCAGACACACTTCGCGGCAGATCTGCAAACGCCCCTGGAGAACTCCAAATCCGGGTTAGTAAGAAATACTTCTTCTTCACATACTTGCTTTGCATACTAAACGCCTTACCCGCCACGATTTTCTTGGCCTCTTGGATCTCCTGGTAGGCGCCCTGGGCCTCAACCCGGGCCTCTTCCGCGCTTTGGCGGGCCTTAGGGAGTTCGGTCTCTCGAGTCAAAACATCGCGCTCCAAGGATTCACATTTCTTAACTACATCCTAGAGCTCTTGTTGGACTTCATCAAGTCTGGCCTCGTGCTCCTCTCAAGCGGCTTTTTCCTTGGTGGCCTTCTCCTCGGCCTCGTTCAGGGCCTGTTTAAGGACCTCGACCTCGGTCGCCGCTCCTACGCATGCCATGGCACTACGGTCAATACGCATTAATTACTCTTTCCGAAATATATAGCCAGCCAGTACATACCTTGCTGGTCTTCCAGCTGCTTTCTCGCTTGGCCGAGCTCCTGCTCGGCCCACTCTAGTCTTTGCTTTAGTTGGGAGAATTCTATAGTATGCATGGTCGCGGCCAGCACGACGCCTGCTTATTCATATAAGACATCTAGTTAGTTCCCTGCAAAAATAAATTGATCCTCTGTCCGGCACTTCTTTCCGAACACTGGACAATGTCTCGGCTACGGTCTATATTAGGACTTTTTCCTTTTGGCGACACTTACCTCAAAGCCTGTCAGCAGGCTGCCGCAGGCTTCGGTCAGTCCGCTTTTGACGGACTGAACCCTCTCAATCACCGTACCCATAAGGATACGATGTTCATCCACAATGGAAGCGCCTCGTAGCGCTTCCAGCAGATTATCCAGTGCCTCTGGTTGGACAGAGGTCACCGGCGGAACATGCACACCCCCTTCTTTCGAAGGAGGTTGCTCGCCGGATTTTGGAGCCATATAGGTCTCCGGACTTGTATTCGGCTGGGGGCCGAATTGAGCAAGGCCCCCATCCCCGGTCTCCATGGGGGTTTGCTCCCCCATGTGTCCGGCAGCCGAGACTTCGCCCTCAGGCGCCACCCTGGTGGCCTCTTGAAACTTTCCCTGGCCTAGGAAGGTCCTTTGGGACAACACCTCGTCGTCGCCCTTGGCCGCGGGAGAGTGAGCGACCGGCGGTGACTCGCTGGCCATCGCCTTCGAATCCAACGAACCTCTTGATGAGGATCGCTGGGAGTTGTCGTGGGCCGGACTGCAACGGCATCATTTAAACATATTAATATCATGAAGCAAGAGAGGCTAGATGTATGGACGTATGCGGGTTTTTAGTACTTACGACGCGGCCAAAGGCTTGTTTCGGGGGCGTCGGTCCGGGCTGTTGTCGACGTCCCACGCGGAGTTATCCGCGGGGGACTCTTCCCCCTCTTGGGCGCCTCCGCCTCCAGATTTGTGGAGGCCGCCCTCTTCTTCCTCCCCCCCATCAGGGGGAGAGGTGCTTTCTTCCTCCTCCTCGTCATCGTCTTCGGTGGCGGAGGAGAGAGTCTTGTCTTCGGACGACACGTCCGAAGCTCCCTTGCGGCGGGGCCACTCTGGACCCCCTTGGCCTTCTTCTTGGCCTTCTTCTCCGGTGCCTTATAGGGCGCCGGCACCAGCATCTTCGCCAGGAGCGGGATGACTGGTTCCTCGGGCAGCGGAGCCGAACAGTGAATCTGCTCCACCCTCTCTGCCCATGCCTGAAAAAAATAGTGATAAGGTTTACATATCCTCCTTCAAGCAAGCAAGTAGAGGATGCGTCTGGAGACATGAAAGGCTTACCGCATTAGTAGAATGGGTAATATCGTGTCTGCGGTCCGGGTCTATGGCGGGCGGCGTCTCATTGCCCTTAAAGAGAAACTTCCAATCATCTTCGTGAGTGGTTCCGAAGAGCCTTTCCAAACTTCTGTGCTTCTTTGGGTCAAATTCCCATAAGGGGCAGCTTCGGCTCTAGCATGGGAGGATCCAGCGAACCAGCATCACCTGGATTACGTCGACGAGCTTGATGTTTTTATCCTCCATGCTTTGAATGCGCATTTGCAGCGCTATCAGCTCGTCCGAGGAGGCCACCGGGAATCGCTCTCTGGTGGCCATCTTCATCATCCCGGTGCTCTCCATGACGAGGAGGGAGTAGTCCACCCTCGGGGCTGAGGGTATGTACCAGTAGCTATGTGTTTGATCTCTCTCTCTCTCATGTTCTTGATTTGGCACGATCATGATGTATCGCGAGCTTTGCTATTATAGTTGGATCTTATGATGATTCTCCCCCTCTACTCTCTTGTAATGGATGGAGTTTTCCCTTTGAAGTTATCTTATCGGATTGAGTCTTTAAGGATTTGAGAACACTTGATGTATGTCTTGCATGTGCTTATCTGTGGTGACAATGGGATATCACGTGATACACTTGATGTATGTTTTGGTGATCAAATTTCGAGTTTAGTGACCTCGTGAACTTATGCATAGGGGTTGGCACACGTTTTCATCTGGATTCTCCGGTAGAAACTTTGGGGCACTCTTTGAAGTTCTTTGTGTTGGTTGAATAGATGAATCTGAGATTGTGTGATGCATATCATATAATCATGCCCACGGATATTTGAGGTGACATTGGAGTATCTAGGTGACATTAGGGTTTTGGTTGATTTGTGTCTTAAGGTGTTATTCTAGTACGAACTCTAGGATAGATTGAATGAAAAGAATAGCTTCGTGTTATTTTACTAAGGACTCTTGAATAGATTGATCAGAAAGGATAACTTTGATGTGGTTTCGTACCCTACAATAATCTCTTCGTTTGTTCTCCGCTATTAGTGACTTTGGAGTGACTCTTTGTTGCATGTTGAGGGATAGTTAAATGATCCAATTATGTTATTATTGTTGAGAGAACTTGCACTAGTGGAAGTACGAACCCTAGGCCTTGTTTCAACGCATTGCAATACCATTTTTGCTCTCTTTTATCATTAGTTACCTTGCTGTTTTTATATTTTCAGATTACAAAAACCTATATCTACCATCCATATTGCACTTGTATCACCATCACTTCGCCGAACTAGTGCACCTATACAATTTACCATTGTATTGGGTGTGTTGGGGACACAAGAGACTCTTTGTTATTTGGTTGCAGGGTTGTTTGAGAGAGACCATCTTCATCCTATGCCTCCCACGAATTGATAAACCTTAGGTCATCCACTTGAGGGAAATTTGCTACTGTCCTACAAACCTCTGCACTTGGAGGCCCAACAATGTCTACAAGAAGAAGGTTGTGTAGTAGACATCAAGCTCTTTTCTGGCGCCGTTGCCGGGGAGGTTAGCGCTTGAAGGTATATCTTTAGATCTTGCAATCGAATCTTTTTGTTTCTTGTTTCATCACTAGTTTAGTTTATAAAAGAAAACTACAAAAAATATATGGAATTGAGGGTGCCTCATATGCTTCATCTTTTTAATATCTTTCATGAAAATAAGGATTCCGATAATTGTGCTCAAGTGCTAGAAGAAGAATGCATTAGAATATTTGGCACTAAATATTTTAATGATGAGCATGATTGCAATGTTGTTAGTATGAATTCCTTGAATATCCATGGTACTAATGGTGATTGCACTAGTCATGATGAAAATGTCTCTTATAAGCATGCCAATTCTTGTGGAGTGCATAGAGTTTGCAAGTACACACCAAATAGGGAAGATAGATTTTGCAAGAGGAATAAGTATTTAGAAACTAAATGGTTGCAAGAAAGGCTAGATGCTTGTGCTGAAGATTTAAAATTTCTTTGCCATCATTGTGAACTTTGCAATGAACGTGATCATTTAAATATCCAATGCAAATTGTTTCATGATCGAATCGTGTCCAAAAATTGTGATGACTTGATTTCCCTTGCACATCATAATGAACTTAGTTTGCTTCTGGGTCATGAAGAAATGAAACGTATAACTAAGGATATTCCAGAATTTTCCCTTGATAAAGTTCTTAATTTTGATCTAGAGGAAATTTATATGTATTGTGCGGTGAATTGCATTGAGAATCCTTATATTGCCAATTACATAAAGTCTAGAAAACAAATAGAAGATGAAGAGAATACTAATGAAAGGGAAGAGACTTCCCAATACCCTCCTATTATTTCTTATGATGAATCAGGTAACGAGGAGGAGCCTTCTATTCAACCAATCTCATTAATGAGGAGCTCCAAAAAGAGGGTTAAACCCATACTTAATGTGAAGAAGAAAAAGAAAAGATGGATAAGTAAAGGTAAAGAGGTATTCCTATCACTTATTGTGATGATGATAATTGCTTTACTATTGGTGCTGTCCATACTATTAATGATGAGAGTGATTATGCTTATGATACTAAAAGGCCCAAGCTTGGGGATGCTATGTTTGATGAGAATGACATGTTTGAGAATTTATTTGCTTCAATTAATGTTTGTCCCAATCTTGGGGATGCTATGTTTTATGAACATGATATGCTTAACCTCCCAAGTTTTGATATAAAAATTTGCTTTGATGATAGCTTGCCTCCTATTTATGATGCTTATATCGATGAAAGTGGGTTTGGAAGAGTGTCAACTTTAGGAAGTAATGATCACAATATTTTGGAGGGTGTTGAATCTTATTGTGACAATTATGAAAGTGGATTTGGAGAGGTCGTGACTTTATTTAGTAATGATTCCACTATCTTGGAAGAGGTTTCAATTGATTATGATGAGAACAAAGTTGCTACTTATGATGATTATTGTGATGACACTTATGCTATAAAAAGTAGTGATGATTGTATTTATAAAAAAATTCATGATTATGATTACCCTTTTTCTGAACATTACTCTTTTAATGTTGAAACAATTTATAGTATTCGAGTTTCTTATGATACTCCCACTATTCCGAATGAGAAGAATTTCGCTTATGTGGAGAATAGTAAATTTTCTATGCTTGTAGATCATGAAAAGAATGTTTTATGTGATGGTTATATTGTTGAATTCATTCATGATGCTACTGAAATTTATTATGAGGGAGGAATATATGCTTGTAGGAGTTGCAATAATATCAAGTTTCCTCTCTATGTGCTTAAAATCTTGAAGTTTTGCTTGCTTTACCTTCCTATGCTAGTTGATTATTGTTCCCACGAGTTGTTTGCTCACAAAATCCCTATGCATAGGAAGTGGGTTAGACTTAAATGTGTTAGTAATATTCTTCATGATGTTCCTTTTATGTTTCAATTCTTATCCTTTATGTGAGCATCATTGAAATCATCATGCCTAGCTAGGGGCGTTAAACGATAGCGCTTGTTGGGAGGCAACCCAATTTTATTTTTGTTCTTTGCTTTTTGCTCCTGTTTAGTAATAAATAATTCATCTAGACTCTGTTTAGATGTGGTTTTATGTTTTCAATTAGTGTTTGTGCCAAGTAGAACCTTTGGGAAGACTTGGGGGAAGTCTTTGTGATCTTGCTATAAAAAACAGAAACTTTAGCGCTCGCGAGATTTTCTGGCATTTTTTACTGGAGATTGCAATTAGGTTGATTCTTTTTGCAGATGATTAATAGACAAATGCCTCACGTCCAGCAATTTATTTCAGAATTTTTTGGGTCACATAAGTATTCGAAACCTACAGATTACTACAGACTTTTCTGTTTTTGACAGATTCTGTTTTCATTGTGTTGTTTGCTTATTTTGATCAATCTATGAGTAGTATCGGAGGGTATGAAACATAGAGACATTGGAATATAGTATATATTACACCAATATGAATTTATAAGGAGTTCATAACAGTACCTAAGTGGTGATTTATTTCTTATACTAACGGAGCTTGCAAGTTTTCTGTTAAGTTTTGTGTTGTGAAGTCTTCAAGTTTTGGGTAAAGATTCGATGGACTATGCAATAACGAGTGGCAAGAGCCTAAGCTTGGGGATGCCCAAGGCACCCCAAGGTAATATTCAAGGACAACCAAGAGCCTAAGCTTGGGGATGCCCCGGATGGCATCCCCTCTTTCGTCTTCATTCATCGGTAACTTTACTTGGAGCTACATTTTTATTCACCACATGATATGTGTTTTGCTTCGAGCGTCATTTTATTTTCTTTTGTTTTGCTTGCCATTTGAATAAAATACCAAGATCTGAAATTCTTAAATGTTATAGAGTCTTCACATAGTTGCATAATTATTCGACTACTCATTGAGCTTCACTTATCACTACTAGGGAAAACCTTATACACAGAGGTATAGCAGTAGCGTTGGTCAAAACTCGGCGCTAGCGCTACTTAGTAGTAGCGCTTGTTGCAAAACCACGATACAACCATTGTTTTAGCAGTAGCGCGTCTTCACGGAAAAGCACTACTACTAAAATTCCCTCACTAATGAAGGTAGGCTAGGAATAGTAGTAGCAGTTCACCCAGAAGCACGCTACTGCTGAAAACTTTGTAGCAGCGCGTTTATGCTGTAGAGCGCTACTGCTATGAAAAAGAAAATAAATAGAAAAGTAAAAGTAAATGAAATAAATAGAAAAAGGAGAAATGAAAAAAATAAAATTTAAAGAAAACAAAAGAAAAAGAAAAATAAAACAGAAAGGAATAGCTGTAGCGCGTTTCTCTGGAACACGCTATAGCTATATAGCTATCTTAGCTATAGCGCGTTTCGGCAAAACGCGCTACTGCTAGTTTGACTCAAATCCCGGTAGCCCGGGACCAAAATTTCACTAAGTCCTTTCCCCCCTCCCTACACCCGGCCCCCCTGTCCCCAACTGCTCCATCGCCACCGTCGCCCTGCCGCCTTCGACCACACCGCCATCGCCCGAGGCCGCCTTCGACCACACCGCCGCCGCCCGAGGCCGCCCTCGACCTCACAGCCGCTGCCCGAGGCCATCGTCGACCTCACCGTCGCCTCCCTCGAGCTCACCGCCGCCGCCCGAGCCAGAGCCTGCCCTCGCCGCCGACCGTAAGGCTCTGCCTCTCCTGTCCCCTACCCTCCTCTCTCTCTCTGCTAGGGCAATTCATATATATGTTGATACTATGTTGATGTTCATATGAAGCCTAGGTGTTCGTATGAATCCTAGGTGTTCATATGAACCCTAGATTTTTTTAGGGCAGTAGGCATTTTATAGCATTTAGGAAAAATGATTAGCAATTTTTTTAGGAAATTAGCTAGGGCAATTTTTATGAAAATGCCTAAACAGTAATTCCATTTAGCTTTAAACTAATAGAGGGTATATAAATAATAGTAGCATTTAGATTTAAATTCATAGAGGCTATAAACAGAAAACACTTAGCTATAAAAAAATATTTGGACTACGGACCTGAATTTGTTCCAAATTTCATTCAATTGAAATTTGAATTATTTGGACTATGGACCTGTATATTTTTGAAGAAATTGGGTGTAGGTACTAAGGTCTTGCTGTGGAAATTTTGGTGAGGTCAGAAGGGTTAGAGAAAATGGAGTTCCTAGACTTTTAGCTTTAGACAAAAACAAAAGTATTTAGCTATAAATAAAAAACAGTAGCTATGGCATTTAGCTATAAGCAAAAAACAGAATTGTTTTTCTTTTCAAAAACTTGGTCAAACTAATTGTTGCTATGTAAACAAAAAACAAGACTGCTTTTATATGATATATGTCATTGATGTTCATTTGCATATTCCATTATTGTTGATTATATCTTTTCATTGAAGTGGCCATGTTATATGCAAATTCCTCAATAGTGTTTGCTCATGTTATATCTTTTCATTGAAGTTGTTTGATTGTGCCCAAGTGGCTTTGTTGTTTCCAGGGAATGATGCTGAGTGGCCTATGTTTTGCGGGAATGTTGATTCATTTCTGTTCCGACAAATTTCAGGTTCTCGATTTTTTCACTTTTTGGCAAAGGTCATGCCGAAATTTTCCGTGAATTTCGGCATGACTTGTGCTACAAACTAGGACATATCGAGTGCCCGGGATTTGCCGCACCAGGAAGGAGTCAACATTCCTGCAAAACAATAGGCCTTTTTTATGTCATTATTCATTTTATTAGGTCTAGAATTAATTGACTAGATTTAATCATTGGAAACATGGCTAGCAACGATGAAGGACAGGGTTCTGGTGATTGCGACGGCGTCTACCGGGCGGCAGACGAATTTTTTAGCCTTGCCGACGATCAAGCGATGTTGTTGCTGGGCCCACCGGTGGCATCGGGGACTGAGACCGACATGCAGACCGGTGCTGAGACTGAGACCGGCGCTGAAACTTAGACCGACATCGAGACCGGCACTGAGACTGAGACCGGCGCTGCCTCGGGGAGCGGAGCCGGTGTAGAACCGAAAGCAAAGAGGCAACGGCTTCCTAACAAACTCAGGACTACTAGACTGGTGGTCACGGAGGTGGACGACGGCAATTTTGAGCCAAAGGCGCCCGAGGAAGCGCGTCGATGCTACGGCAATCAAATAGGCTGCATCGTACGGACAACCGCCACCATCAATGATGAGAAACTACTTAAGATAGAAAATATGAGGAGCTCCCTCCTAAAGAAGTTTCACCAGATATTCTTGTTCCCGGGCCGGAATGAGAAGGATTATGAAGATCCAGATGAGGACCCGGCAATGAAGAAGATAAACAAACACGCCATGACCAAGTTTAGCGACGCATTGGCTGCCTGGAAAAATCGAGTGAAAGCAAAGATCATCGACAAGAAGGAACCCTACTCCGAGATTGTAAAGGATAATCCGACAATCACGAAAGAGCATTTTCAAATATTCAAGGAGGCTTGCGAGGCTGAAGCTACCAAAAAAGTCTAAGTACATGAAGGATCTTCAAGAGAGGAACATTGGGAGTCACCACCTCGGAAGCCGTGGTTACGTCGGAAAGAGGTCCAAATGGGCCAAGGAGGACGCGGAAGCCGTGAGTCTGGGCATCCCAGACCCCTTGGCGGATTTCACCGTCCCGTAGGAGCGTGACGTCCTCAGGGCCCGGCACCGTTGGGACCCAGTGAAGAAGGTTTACGAGACAAAACCGGTCATTACGGAGTTCATGAGACTGCTGGTAATTTTAGTTTCTGATCAATTCGACTGCACACGTTAGTCATATTTGTAAACGATCCTTGTGCCTTTTGCAGAGAGAGCAGCACCGGATTGCGGCCGAAAGCGACTCGCCGTCTGAGGCTTTGGCGAGGCCCAAGTGGGACACTCCATTCTACCGGGCGTTGAACATATTGAAACGACAACCGGTGGATACTCGACCATCGTATGGACGCATGCACGGTGTCGGAGACAACGCCACGTGGAAGAAGTACTACCGTGAGACCACGGAGGAGAGAAAGGAAAGACGAAGGTTAACTGAAGAAAACATCGACAAGAAGGTTGAGATTGCGGTTGAGAAGAAATCATCTCAGACAGTCGCAACAGCGATAGCTGCCGCAAAACAGGTGGTTGCAGATTTGTCTACTTCCTTGGTGACGGGAGTTTTCACTTGGACAAGGCAAAATCCAGAAAAAAATGCAGAGGACTTTCCCCTTGCTGACTTCTTGGGGAGCAGCTCGACTAGCTTTGCACCAGCACCTGCTCCCGCACCGGCTCCTGCACCGGCTCCCGCATCGGACGTGCTCGGTGGTGCTTCGTCTTTGGCTGAGCTCGACGCCCTCACGGTATCTGTCACACCGGCCCCTTTTAATATAAATGTATAATCTCCCGTTTTCGTTGCCTTTCGGATGCCTCACGTCGCATACTTTTCTTTGCAGGCCGACGAAACCCCGTGCACCATATTGTACACCATCAGTGACCAGAAGGTGGATCTGGGGAAGGCGACGATAATGGAGCCGAAGGAACCATTGTTCCACAGCTGGCCGATCCCCCCGAACGTCTTCAAGGTTTCCGTGGCCAGTGTCAAACCGGGCCACGAGAATTTGCCTCCTCCAATACTAGTGGGGGATGACGACGAGACACCGCGGCGGCTTGGTGATTGTTGCAATGGGTGGGTCCTGTTGTGGCTAAGGAGTCTACTTTGTCTAAAGGTGGCCGGGAGCACACCCACGAGCACGCAGCCTCAGCAAGGTATGAACATCAACACCCCACCTACCCAATTAGCGTCGGGTTTCGGGTTGGGTGATAGCGGACAGGGTAAGGAGGAGGCTCCATTAGTCGCTGATGACGTCGCCATGGATGAGGATGAGAACGACGATGGCGCTGAACAGTATGTCTATACTGGCGCCTCCTCGGGGTTTGAGCGCCATGAGTCGGTGCTTGAATTGCCGTCTCAATGTATTATGGACGACCTTCCGGTAGTAAAGAAGTCTAGGAAGAGAGCGAGGAAAGGCAAAAAAGCTGATTCTATGATCCAGCCACCTCAGCAGCCTCGGCTTCAGGACCGTATAGATATCCCCGATGTGAATAAATGGCATATCACCGGTCAACCAATCCTACCTGCAACAGCGCTACGGGTCAGATTCGGCGATCTAAGGAGACTTCATGACGATGTGCTGCGGTTAGAGAAAGGCCTCATCGCCTCAAAAGATCCAGGATACCCACTATACGTGGTTAACGTTCCACGGAAAATGTCGTACGTCGACAGCGTCCCCGCGGATAAGTTCTTCCTCTGATTCGATTACATATTCGACATGTTTCACATGAAGAAGCTGGATTTTACCGCATTTAGGCCTTGCACATGAACTACATCATCGGGGTTGAGAAAATATCTCATATCTATGTCGCTGACCCATACTACATGCACGAGGGCTTCTTGGGAGTCTGCGCAAAGCACCGTGAATACGTGAGGGATTACATCGTCAGTTTGATGCTCGCTAATAAGGACAAGGAGGCGATTCTCGTGCCTTATCATCCCGTGTAAGTCATCCGCGCTGCTATCCTTCCTTCGATTTCAATCATTCATTTGCATGGTGGAGGCTAATTAATTTGAGGTGTACTTATTTTGCGCAATGGCGGGCGCGCCGTCCTCATCATTCTCTACCCCCGATTCTCCCACGCTCTTTACTTTGACTCGTCGAAGAACATTCACAAAAAGGATTACACCCACATCAAGGATGTTCTCAACAGTGCTATGTTTTACTACCAAGCAAGGGGTGGAGAGGTCAGGGACAAGAAGAGAAGGGGCGGTAGGGTCGCCTTCGGCCATAAGACCGACTTCTGCTGCATCCAGCAACCGAATGATTCTCTTAATGATGGATTCTATGTCCTACACCACATGTTGGAGTACATACGGGATCACCAGAACCTTCGCATGTCACCTAGATCCGGCAATGCCCATATTCTACAATGGGCAAAGGACATAGGAGATATCGAGGATCATCGACTTCGAGTGAGTTCTATAACATCCAGCACGAACTTGCCCAAATCATCATGAAGGAGGTTGTCGGTGTCAAAACCGGCGGATCTCGTGTAGGGGGTCCCGAACTGTGCGTCTAGGCGGATGGTAACAGGAGGCAGGGGACACAATGTTTTACCCAGGTTCGGGCCCTCTTGATGGAGGTAAAACCCTACGTCCTGCTTGATCAATATTGATGATATGGGTAGTACAAGAGTAGATCTACCACGAGATCAAGGAGGCTAAACACTAGAAGATAGCCTATGGTATGATTGTTGTTCGTCCTACGGACTAAAACCCTCCGGTTTATATAGACACTGGAGAGGGCTAGGGTTACACAGAGTCGGTTACAATGGTAGGAGATCTACATATCCGTATCGCCAAGCTTGCCTTCCACGCCAAGGAAAGTCCCTTCCGGACACGGGACGAAGTCTTCCATCTCGTATCTTCATAGTCCAGGAGTCTGGCCGAAGGTATAGTCCGGCTATCCGGACACCCCCTAATCCAGGACTCCCTCAGTAGCCCCTGAACCAGGCTTCAATGACGACGAGTCCGGCGCGCAGATTGTCTTCGGCATTGCAAGGCGGGTTCCTCCTCCAAGTACTTCATAGAAGATTTTGAACACAAAGGTAGTGTCCGGCTCTGCAAAATAAGTTTCCACATATTGCCATAGAGAGAATAATATTTACACAAATCTAATCTGCTGACGTATTCCGTAGCATGACATCACACCACGGCCAAGTCTTTATTCGAATCGTTTTACTGTCCCACCTCAGCGCGTTTAGCGAGGTGGTTTCCTTGGCACGTCTTGTCAAAGCAGAGATCGTGTCCCCTTATTCCGGGATTTTCATCAATACGGGCGTGGGTAACCCAACCGTACCCGTTGGTATGTTTTCTCGATCAAAGGCGAGTCCCAAACGGTCACGGGGAGGGCCCTTGGTATTCAACCTCTTATAAAGAGACCAAGGCCTTACTTCTTTCTTTCAATCTCAAATGAGTTCGCCCTTCGCCTCGAGTTCCAACACCCAAGGCTCTAGATTTCAGGCGCTTCGGACCTTCGACAATGTCCGGTTCCGACCTTTGAGGCCGATGGATGCCCTCCTCTGTCACGGAGGAGGACGTGCTGAAGTTGAGAGAGGACAGGTTCTTGACTAGCGAAATCTCGCATAGGCTGCCTGCTCAAGGGCAGGTCATTCCTACTCCCAAGCCTGGTGAGAGTGTGGTGTTCATGTCTCACTTCCTTCGGGGGCTAGGATTCCCGACGGATCCCTTCGTGAGGGGGCTCATGTTTTATTATGGGCTGGAATTTCACGACTTAGCTCCGGAGTCCATCCTCCATATTTCCTCATTCATCGTCGTGTGTGAAGCCTTCCTCCGTATTACTCCTCACTTCGGACTATGGCTCAAGACCTTCAAAGTAGAGCCGAAGATGATCGAGGGACGGCACGCGGAGTGCGGAGGTGCTTTTATAAGCAAGAATGCTGGTGCTCCATGGCCCGAGGGCTCTTTTCTAGGGGAGTCCAGCTTATGGCAACAAGACTGGTTTTATATCACAGCTCCCAGGAGCACCAAGTGGGTGGCGCTGCCTGCTTTCTGCTCGGGTCCCCCGCCACGACTGGCGTCATGGGTCAATAAGGAGCTGGACTGGGGGCCGGCAAAGGACGTGCCCCTGTTGCAGGGCCGCATCCGAGATCTCCTAGAAAGAGACATCAGTCTGGTCGTAGTGACACAGGTTATGTTAATTCGCCGAGTTCTGCCCTGCAAACGTCGCCCCCTCCGCCTGTGGGAGTTCAACCCGGAGGGACCATGAGTTCTCCAACATTTTCTTGGCATGACGCCCATGGAGATGTACAAATTGGTCTTCGGACCACAAGTAGTGTGTCCGGATTCTACGGAGGACGCAGGTCTGAGCTGCAATCGTCCGGATACTCAAGTAAGTAGCCTTGTGCCCGGACTCGCTATCCGTATATTTATCATAAAATTGCCCCTAAAGGAGCTGTCCTTTAAACAAGAGTGGATAACGAAAGCAAAGCTAATCAGGTGTCCGGCCCCCCTCCCCGAGACCACGCCGGGTCCCGTGCTAGTCAGGATGTTGGAGGTTGTGCATTCAAAGGAAAGCGAGGGAGGGGACAAGGAAGCTACAGCCTCCTCGAAGGAGGTTGTCCGGAAGGGAGGAATCGAAAATTCCTCTCCTCGAGGGAAGAAGAGGACCGCCTCTGAAGACCCGGAGACCATGGCCTCAAAGCGAGGGAAGAAATCTTCGCCAGAGGGTCCTGTGCTGGGGGATACTTCGGCCGAATTATGCCCTCAGGGGGATTAGCCCTCCACCGAGCCGTAAGTAGAGAGGAGTTTTCTTTTTAAGAAACGAGAGAAATCCTTGCGTTATATCTGAGAAAAGTAATCAAAAATTTACCTTGTAGCTCGGACCTTAGCCCTTCTCAGCAGAGCTCGTCTTCGGGGGATCTTCTTCCGGAGATGATGGAGAGCGGAATGCCTCCCCCTGCCATACCGCCTTGCGAGGCAGGTGACCCTGACGTATCGTCGCAGAGGGTTACTCCGAATCCGGCAGGACCGGAAGGTAGTCATATGGCCCCTCAAAGCCCTCCGCGTCCGGCCTTCGAAATGGGCCATCGGACGAGTCCGACGCCGTCTGGTGTGCGGTCGGAGGAGCTGAAGGATCTTCTAGGGCGAGCATCTATCTCAGAGGAGCACCGTGCATTGATGGGTACGGTGATTGAGAGGATTTCATCCACGGAGACCGGATTGCACGAGGCTGTCAGGAGTTTGCTGACAGGTTTTGAGGTACGCGAAATAATGTACCCTTTTTGGCAGTTGCGCATAAATAAGATGCGCCATGTGTAGATAGTAGCCCCTGAGACTCTGTGCGTTGTCAAAAGTGATGGCGCGCAGAGGATCATAATCCCAGGTCTAATATGCCGCCTTCATACGTAGGTGGCGAAGTGTCCGGTGTCAAGCCAGACTGATGAATTTGCGGAGCTAAAGCGGCAACTTGACGTGGCAGGTGCCGACATCGCGCTTGTCAACAAGCGGCTTGAGGAGGCCCAAGGTATGTAATTCCTCCGGCGGCACCTGGTAAGAGGAGCTTTATGCCAGTATCTTACAATGTGTGCGCTTGATGCAGATGGTGCTGCTGCCATGGAGAATCTTCAGGCGGAACTTGCCCGAGCCAAGGAGCAAGCCAGGAAAAGTGGTGCGGCTGCCGGAAAGGCAATTGAAGAGCTGAAAGCCAAACAGGCTGCTCACTGCCGAAGCAAGAAGGAAATGGCCGAGATGGCTGTGAAGCTGAAGAACGCTCCTGACCGTTGCAAGCTTCTTGAAAAAGAAGATCGGGCGGAACAGACAGACCTGGAGAAGGCCGTTTCCGATGCCAAGGATGCTCGCTCTGCAATAAGAGCTATGAAGGAGGAGCTGCGTCAGGCCGGAGAGACCGCGGCTGGAAAGCCCTTTATGCTGCGGAGGAAGTTCTGTGATCCTAAACATGCTTCGTTAGACTGGATGTGGAGTATAGCGGACACCTATCTAGATTTGGCAGCGAGTGCCGCGGATGCGGCCGAACACTTCCGAGATCAAGAAGATCGCGAAGTGGAAAAGCTCTTTTGGTCGTAGTTCCACAATCCAGAGCGTCCACTGTCATTAGTCGATCGTTTGGCCGAATGGGCCAAGCTAAATAGGTTATCCGGACTCGCCATGAAGTATGTCATGAGTCATCTATGGCCAGAGAGGCCAGAGCCGAAAAGTTATTTCAACTTGGTGCAGCAGTTTCTTGGTGCGGTGCCGCATATCAATGCGATGAAGAGGTCAGCGTGCATAGAGGGTGCGCGGATGGCTCTTGCCCGTGTGAAAACATACTGGGCGGAAATGGAGGCCACCGCTGTTGCATCCCCAGACTCGGATGGAAGCCGAGTACCTGCCGAGCACTATTTTCAGGAAGTTCTGCAAGGCGCTCGTTTAATAGAGACGCAGTGCTCGAAGGATACTATATTAGAATAGCATATATTATTGTAAAACAATATTTTGATAAATTGTAGAAGCTTTTTATACTTGTGCCTGCAAGTATTATAATACCTCCTGTGCGGCCGTTTAACATATATGTATATATAATCTGAAAGATGGCAGTCGTCGGCTTCAGCCCCCACGAACATAATGCGGGGGTGTTCGCAGAAGGCGCATTTTCACACTTGATCCAATGTCTTGGTCCTACAAAGGAGGTGATAGCGCAGCGAACTAGGCAATTGGACTATGATGCTTTATCACTTTCACTTAGCCATAGGAGTTTGATAGTGAGGCTACTTATATAGCCCCTGGTGGCGCCTGCGCTCGCCCGAACTCAGGGCGCGTATGTGCCTGGCCGGGGAGCGGCCCTTCGTTAATGCGGAGGAATCCTAAATATTCCAGTAAGTCATCGAGTGGTTGACCAGTCTCACGCTATATCATGACAGTCAGTTTTCGGCTTTCTCTACTGAGGTGCTCGCCTGGCCGAACCGGGGCACAATCGCAGTAGTTCTCCTGGTGCCGCCTTAGCCGATAGAGCGGAACGTAAGGTAGAAAAACACAGGAGCTGGGCAAACCCAACATTTGACCAAAGACATGATTCGGAGCTGATGCATACAAGGCCAAACTCGCGACGCCGAACACTCCCTAAGGTATTCGGTCTTTATGAGGGCGGGCGGGATAACGCCCTTAGTAATAAGCCCCTAGTGTCCAGGTACGCGCAAAACTCTGACGTGGCCACATGCCAAAACACCAGCCTCCTCCTTGGTTATACCAAGAAACCAGGGGATGTGTATCAACAAGAGACAGTAAAAAAGGTTTACGCAGGGTCTTAATCTGAAAAGATTCCTTGGGACGGGTCCCTGCTGCACGTCTGCGCCTGTGTCTCCGTTGTGCCGTATCCTGGATGGGCGTAGCACGGTGTTCATCTATAAAAGAGAGGAACTTAGTTTAGGAAAGATCGTGCCGAACATGAGTTATACTAAATAAATGAAGTATAAATCGAAATGGGTAAAATTGAGCTTTATTTTCTCTTGTTTTATATGCGCGGAGCCCCTAGTACAGGGGTATACGGCTATTAAGCCTTTATCAATTGTATGTTTATGCTGGACTCATCTAGCCGTGTCCATGGTCTTGACGACCTGTTTAGGTGCTTTGGCTGGTGAAGCCGCTTTATTGTGGGGCTGTCAAGGCAGCCGCACTGTCTTCCGCGCGGGGGGAACACTCAATGTTTTCCCTTTAATGAGATGATGCCTCGTGTACCGGGCATCTTAAGCGTGAGAGATGCATAATGCGGTATTGCGTTAAAGTGAGCGAAAGCTTCGCGTCCCAGCAGTGCTTGATAGCTACTTGAGAATGGGGCGATGTGGAAAGTTAGCTGTTCGCGATGGAAGTTATTGGGGGAGCCGAACATAACTTCTAGCCGGAGAGAACCCATGCAACGGGCATCCGGGCCTGGCGTTACCCCTTGAAAGGAGGTTTTGCTATGGCAAATTTTTGTTGGGTCTATCCCCATGTTGCGGATTGTGTCCTGGTATAACAGGTTTAGACCACTGTCGCCGTCCATCAGGACATTTGTAAAGTGGAGTCCGCCGATTATTGGATCTAATACCAAGGCAGTCCAGCCTGCGTTCCGGATACTTCTAGAGTAATCCTGATGGTCGAAGGTGATCGGTTTTAACAACCATTGGCGAGACTCCTTTGGGATAGGCCGTATGGCGCGTATCTCTGTTGGCGCCATTCTGTTCGTCACGTGAAGTAAGTTTACTGTTTTGACTTCTTGTGGGAAATCCTTTTGTTTCCTGGTGCTCTGCTTGTGGGGTTCGTTGTCGTCCTCACTTGGTTTGTCGAGCCCCTTGCGTTCGGCATTGAGTTTGCCGGATTGCTTGAAAACCCAACAATCTCTGTGGGTATGGTTCGCAGGCTTCCCGGGAGTACTGTGTATTTGACATATCTTGTCCAAGATTTTGTTTAAGTTGGATAGCTCGTCCCTGTTATCCTTGAGGGGAGGCTTTCTCTGATTCTGCCGCGAGCTTTTGAATCCGACATTGACCGTCGTGCTCTTCGGGCTGTTTCTCTTATTCCAGCACTGGTCCTTGTTGCGTCGGGGTTTTCCGTTTCCATCCCTAACTTCAGATGTACTTGGGTCGCTGGTGCTACATCTTGCCAACCAGCTGTCCTCTCCTGCGCAAAAGCGGGTCATGCGGCTTGTTAATGCGGCCATTGTTCTTGGCTTTTCTTGGCCGAGGTGTCTGGTGAGCCATTCGTCTCGAACGTTATGCTTAAAAGCTGCTAGGGCTTCAGCGTCCGGACAGTCGACTATCTGATTCTTTTTAGTAAGAAATCTGTTCCAGAATTTCCGGGCTGACTCTCCGGGCTGTTGAGTTATGTGACTGAGATCGTCTGCATCTGGAGGGCGGACATAGGTTGCTTGAAAATTTGCCCGGAAAGCATCCTCAAGCTCTTCCCAACTTCCAATGGTGTTTTCGAGAAGGCTTTTGAGCCAATGCCGGGCTGGCCCTTTAAGCTTGAGGGGTAAGTATTTTATGGCGTGGAGGTCATCTCCTCTGGCCATGTGTATGTGGAGGATATAATCCTCGATCCAGACCCTAGGGTCTGTTGTTCCGTCGTACGCCTCTATGTTTACGGGCTTGAATCCCGCTGGAAATTCATGGTCCAGCACCTCATCGGTGAAACATAGGGGGTGTGCGGCACCCCTGTATTTGGGTGTGCCGTGATGTTCGGATATTTGTTGTGTTGCATTGCTTACTAGAGCTTGCTTTCTTGGCCCGTAGATAGATCTGGCTGGGCCATCTTTTTGATGCGGATCCTTTGGTGGATCGCGTGCCGGCTTGTGTGCGTCGCTGCTTGCCGCTCCATGTTGGCCATGCGGTCGTCTATCCGACCGGGTGGCTTTCCTATTTTTTGACTGTGGGGGCTCTAAGGCCTCCTCGTCAAATTCAGGCAGTAGCTTTCGCTTTGGATAGCTTTTTGTGCGGCGACTGCCGCCATATTTGTCTGCGGTGTTGCGTACTTTGCTCCATCTGATTCTGAGTGCATCTTCCGCAGTTTTGAGCTTCCGCTTCTGCTTTTTCAAGCTACGCGCAGTAGCGACGAGCCCTTCATGGAGGTTCTTCTGCTCCATGAGCCTATCCGGCGTAAGGTCATCCAGACTGTTGTTTCCGCCGGGGACGGGGTGTTCGATTTGTTTATCCAAGTTGCCCTGTTCGGACGGTTGCTCGAAGGCATGTTCGTAGTCTGCCGGCTCGTCCTGCTCTCTGGCTGGGTCTGTATGGCTGTTGTCTCTGTCGAGGTGGGGCTTGGAGCGGCACTTACGTCGCCGCTTTGATTGCTTTTCGAGTGAACGATCCCTCGTTGCATCCCTGTGTTCCCCGTCGTCGCTTCCTTTGGGTGTGCCCACCATGTATACATCATGAGATGAGGTGGCTGTCTAGTGCCTTATAGGCGTTGGTTCATGTTCATCTCCTACATCGTCGTCCATACCGTCGATGTCTTCGGAGTCGAAGTCGAGCATGTCGTTGAAATTATCGACAGTGGCTACGAAGTGGGTGGTGGGTGGGCTTTGAATTTCTTCATCATCCGCATCCCAACCTTGTTGACCATAGTCCGGCCAGGGCTCTCCTGATAAAGAGAGAGTCTTTAGTGAATTCATAATATCGCTGAAGGGCGAGTGCTGAAAGATGTCCGCGGCGGTGAACTCCATGATCGGCGCCCAATCGGGTTCGATCGGTAGGGGCGCGGAGGGCTCGGAGTCTGGAGAGGAGTCCGGCTCCTTGGAGTCACAGGCTTCGCACAGAATAGGGCTGGTGTTCGGCTCGATCGCCGTAGAGATTGCAGCCCCCGAGGCGGTGTCCAACCACCCATCCTCGATTGGCGCAATTGGCTCTGAATTAAGGGTCGGAGCTGATGCGAGTGCGGCCTCCAGGGCACTATTCGGCGGCACAGCTAGATCATGCCCATCGTGACAGTGCTGCGCGCTCGGCTGCGGCTCAAATCCGTCGAAGATCAAGTCTCCGCGGAGGTCCACTGTGTAGTTTAAACTTCCAAATCTGACCTGGCGGCCAGGGGCGTAGCTTTCGATCTGCTCCAGATGGCCAAGCGAATTGGCCCGCAGTGCAAAGCCGCCAAATACGAAGATCTGTCCAAGGAGAAAAGTCTCACCCTGGATCGCATCATCGTTGATGATCGGAGGAGCCATCGGGCCTAAAGGTGACGACACAGAGGAACTCTCAATGAAAGCACCAATGTCAGTGTCAAAACTGGCGGATCTCAGGTAGGGGGTCCCGAACTGTGCGTCTAGGCGGATGGTAACAGGAGGCAGGGGACACAATGTTTTACCCAGGATCGGGCCCTCTTCATGGAGGTAAAACCCTACGTCCTGCTTGATTAATATTGATGATATGGGTAGTACAAGAGTAGATCTACCACGAGATCAAGGAGGCTAAACCCTAGAAGCTAGCCTATGGTATGATTGTTGTTCGTCCTATGGACTAAAACCCTCCGGTTTATATAGACACCGGAGAGGGCTAGGGTTACACAGAGTCGGTTACAATGGTAGGAGATCTACATATCCGTATTGCCAAGCTTGCCTTCCACGCCAAGGAAAGTCCCTTCCGGACACGGGACGAAGTCTTCAATCTTGTATCTTCATAGTCCAGGAGTCCGGCCGAAGGTTAGTCCGGCTATCCGGACACCCCCTAATCCAGGACTCCCTCAGAGGTCGTCAGAAAAACAAGGATGTTCTATGGAGAAGGACACATGTCGCAGGAAGACGTTCGAACATGGATAGCCTCTCAGCGTCTCGACATGAAGCCTTTCACTAAGCTCGAGGACTATCTCCCTGACTTGGATGGATGGAACGACATGTTGGAGTGATTGTCAATATATGACAATGTGTCCGTTCAGTCCATACTTTCTGTATGACAAAACTTTGAGTTATGCACGGCAAATCTTTATTTGTGATGTAATTAAACCGTCCTCCTCCTCGACTAGCGAAAATCACTCTAGTTAGGGCATTTTGGGGTACGATGAACTTTGTTATTTATGCTTATGATATGTTGTTTCTATTTTTGCCAAGTCTATCTCTTTCTGTTGCTCAACTATATATGTTTCATATCATCGACTCATGTGACGATGCAGGTGCATAGATCATAGATGGCGAAGAAGTGCTACGCCAGGAGTATATATACGACAAGTGGCCGGAGTGTCTGGCCCAGGTGTACCGGTTTCCGGTTTCCGAGCGACAGGCAGTAGTTAGTTTAGGTTCACGCTAATGTGAGAGAGGGATACGAACTCATGTACTCAAAGTGATAGCTCTTCTCGCGTATATCATTGTTTAGATGGATGACGATGTATTTGCAAGTAATCTATACTTGTATCGCTATTTTCGAGAAGATGATGAGAGACCACTTTGTGTTGGATGATGATTATGATGATGACATGATTTGATGAGACTAATTGTATGTATATGATATGATTACATTTGTATGTGTATGATATGCTAAAGATTATTGTATAAAGCCTATTCAAATACAAAACAAATATGCAGGGAAAAACTAATAAAACTAGTAGTAGCGAGGGGGGAAATTTAGCAGTAGCACCGCCTTATGAGTAGCGCTTCCCAGTAAACAGCGTTGCAGATAATATCAGCAGCGCCCTTTTCTAAATAGCGCTACAGCTATTCATGTATAGCAGTACCGTGGGACAATAGGCGCTACTGCTATACGTTAGTTGTAGCGCCTTATTAGTAGCGCCGGTCCCCGCGCTAATGAGAGGCCCAAAACCCGCGCTGCTGCTAGGCTTTTCCCTAGTAGTGTATATCCTTTTAGAGCACGGCAGTGATTTTATTTTGAAGAAATAGATGAACTCTCATGCTTCACTTATATTATTTTGAGAGTCTTTTAGAACAGTATGGTAATTTGATTTGGTTATGAAACTAGTCCTAATATGTTAGGCATCCAAGATGGGTATAATAAAAACTTTCATATAAGTGCATTGAATACTATAAAAAGTTTGATACTTGATAATTGTTTTGAGATATGAAGATGGTAATATTAGAGTCGTGCTAGTTGAGTAATTGTGAATTTGAGAAATACTTGTGTTGAGGTTTGCAAGTCCCGTAGCATGCACGTATGGTAACCATTGTGTGACAAATTTGAAGCATGAGGTGTTTTTTTGATTGCCTTCCTTATGAGTGGTGGTCGGGGACGAGCGATGGTCTTTTCCTACCAATCTATCCCCCTAGGAGCATGCGCATAGTGCTTGGTTTTTGATGACTTGTAGATTTTTGCAGCAAGTATGTGAGTTCTTTATGACTAATGTTGAGCCCATGGATTATATGCACTCTCACCCTTCCATCATTGCTAGACTCTTCGGTACCGTGCATTGCCCTTTCTCATCTCGAGAGTTGGTGCAAACTTCACCGGTGCATCCAAACCCCGTGATATGATATGCTCTGTCACACATAAAACTCCTTATATCTTCCTCAAAACAGCCACCATACCTACCTATTATGGCATTTCCATAGCCATTCTGAGATATATTTCCATGCAACTTTCCACCGTTCTGTTCATCATGACACACATCATCATTGTCATATTGCCTTGCATGATCATGTAGTTGACATCGTATTTATGGCAAATCCACCATGCATAATTTATCATACATGTCACTCTTGATTCATTGCCCATCCCGGTACACCGCCGGAGGCATTCATATGGAGTCATACTTAGTTCTAGTATCGAATTGTAATCAATGAGTTGTAAACAAATAGAAGTGTGATGATCATCATTGATAGAGCATTGTCCCAAAAAAACAAAAACAAAAAGAAAGGCCAAAAAAAGAGAAAAAAGGGCCAAATAAAAAAACAAAAATGAGAAAATAAAAGGGACAATGCTACTATCCTTTTTCCCACACTTGTGCTTCAAAGTAGTACCATGATCTTCATGATAGAGAGTTTCTTATGTTGTCACATTCATATACTAAGTGCGAATTTTTCATTATATAACTTGGCTTGTATATTCCAACAATGGGCTTCCTCAAATACCCTAGGTCTTCGTGAGCAAGCAAGTTGGATGCACACCCACTTAGTTTCTTTTTGTTGAGCTTTCATACATTTATAGCTCTAGTGCATCTGTTGCATGGCAATCCCTACTCCTCGCATTGACACCAATTGATGGGCATCTCCATAGCCCGTTGATTAGCCGCGTCAATGTGAGACTTTCTCCTTTTTTATCTTCTCCACACAACCCCCATCATTATATTCTATTCCACCCATAGTGTTATGTCCATGGCTCACGCTCATGTATTGCATGAAAGTTGAAAAAAGTTTGAGATTACTAAAGTATGAAACAATTGCTTGGACTGTCATCGGGGTTGTGCATGATGAGAGAATTTTTGTGTGGCGAAAATGAAGCATAGCCAAACTATATATGATTTTGTAGGGATAAGCTTTCTTTGGCCATGTTATTTTGAGAAGACATAATTGCTTAGTTAGTATGCTTGAAGTATTATTATTTTTATGTCAATATTAAACTATTGTCTTGAATCTTATGGATCTGAATATTCTTGCCACAATAAATAGAATTACATGGATAAATATTTTCGGTAGCATTCCACATCAAAAATTCGGTTTTTATCATTTACCTACTCGAGGATGAGCAGGAATTAAGCTTGGGGATGCTTGATACGTCACCAACGTATCTATAATTTTTGATTGTTCCATGCTATTATATTATCAACCTTGGATGTTTTATATGCATTTATATGTTATTTTATATGATTTTTGGGACTAACCTATTAACCTAGAGACCAGTGCCAGTTTCTGTTTTTTCCTTGTTTTTGAGTATCGCAGAAAAGGAAAACCAAATGGAGTCCAATTGACCTGAAACTTCACGGAACTTATTTTTGGACCATAAGAAGGCCATGGAGTAAAAGAGTTGGGCGAGAAGAGTCCCGGGCTGCCAACGAGGGTGGGGGCGCGCCCACCCCCTAGGCGCGCCTCCCTACCTCGTGGATAGCCCGGAGACCCCCCCTGACTTGTTCTCAGCGCCAAAACCTCTTATATATACTGAAACATCTAGAACATAACCTAGATCGGGAGTTCCACCGCCAGAAGCCTCCGTAGCCACCGAAAACCAATCTAGACCCGTTCTGGCACCCTACCGGAGGGGGGGAATCCCTCTCCGGTGGCCATCTTCATCATCCAGGCGCTCTCCATGACGAGGAGGGAGTAGTCCACCCTCGGGGCTGAGGGTATGTACCAGTAGCTATGTGTTTGATCTCTCTCTCTCTCGTGTTCTTGGTTTGGCACGATCTTGATGTATCGCGAGCTTTGCTATTATAGTTGGATCTTATGATGTTTCTCCCCCTCTACTCTCTTGTAATGGATGGAGTTTTCCCTTTGAAGTTATCTTATCGGATTGAGTCTTTAAGGATTTGAGAACACTTGATGTATGTCTTGCATGTGCTTATTTGTGGTGACAATGGGATATCACGTGATTCACTTGATGTATGTTTTGGTGATCAACTTGTGAGTTCCGTGACCTCGTGAACTTATGCATAGGGGTTGGCACACGTTTTCGTCTGGATTCTCCGGTAGAAACTTTGAGGCACTCTTTGAAGTTCTTTGTGTTGGTTGAATAGATGAATCTGAGATTTTGTGCTGCATATCGTATAATCATACCCACGGATACTTGAGGTGACCTTGGAGTATCTAGGTGACATTAGGGTTTTGGTTGATTTGTGTCTTAAGGTGTTATTCTAGTATGAACTCTACGATAGATTGAATGGAAAGCATAGCTTCGTGTTATTTTACTATGGACTTTGAGGTGGTTTCGTACCCTACAATAATCTCTTCGTTTGTTCTCCGCTATTAGTGACTTTTGAGTGACTCTTTGTTGCATGTTGAGGGATAGTTATATGATCCAATTATGTTATTATTGTTGAGAGAACTTGCACTAGTGAAAGTATGAACCCTAGGCCTTGTTTCAACGCACTGCAATACCATTTTCGCTCTCTTTTATCATTAGTTACCTTGCTGTTTTTATATTTTCAGATTACGAAAACCTATATCTACCATCCATGTTGCACTTGTATCACCATCTCCTCGCGAACTAGTGCACCTATACAATTTACCATTGTATTGGGTGTGTTGGGACACAAGAGACTCTTTGTTATTTGGTTGCAGAGTTGTTTGAGAGAGACCATCTTCATCCTACGCCTCCCATGGATTGATAAACCTTAGGCCATCCACTTGAGGGAAATTTGCTACTGTCCTACGAACCTGCGCACTTGGAGGCCCAACAATGCCTATAAGAAGAAAGTTGTGTAGTAGACATCAAGCCACAGTCCGAAGTGGGTTTGGATGCAGAGGAAGGCCTCACACACGAAATGAATGCCGAGATGTTGAGGAAGGAGTTCGGGGCTAGATCATGGAAATCTAGCCCGTAATAGATCATAAGCCCGCGGACAAAAGGGTGTTGAGGAAACCCTAACCCGCGGACGAAATGAGGGATGAACACCACCCTCTTGTTGGGCTTCGGGGTGGGGACGATTTGCCCCTTAGCTGGAAGCCGGTGGGAGATTTCTTTCGCCAGATACCCGGCCTCCCAAAGCTTAGTGGTGTCCTTATCCCTAACGGAGGAGGCCATCCACTTGCCCTGTCCTCCAGATCTGGACATGGCTGAGGGCTTCCTTGAGGTGGAAAGAATGAGAACTTGGGTGCTGGAGCTCGAGAACGGAAGGGCGGAGAAAGAGAGAAGGCGTGGGTGAAGAAAGAGAGCCCTTATCTCCTTATAAAGGCAGTGAATATCAAGCGCCTCCCCACTAGCCTTAAAACTCGTCTGTTCCCAAGGGTTGTGTAAACGACACGGTTATATTACCCACGCTCATAGATGAGAATCCCGCAATAAGGGGACACGACTCTGCTTCGACAAGACGTGCCTATTAAAATCGCATCTCGAAACGTGGAACGGCAGACGGAAAATGGTTCGAAATGATGACCAAGTAGACGTGATGTCACATTACAAAAGGACTATCAGCGGATTGGACTCGTGCAAATATTATATTCTCTACGGTTGTGTGTGGTACTTGTGTTGCAGATCCGAACACGTTCATTACGACCGAAGACTATCTTGGAGTATTCAGAAAGGGGAACCCACCTTGCAATGCCGAAAACAATCTGTGCACCGGACACCTCGTCATTGAAGTCTAGTTCAGGGGCTACTGAGGGAGTCCTAGACTAAGGGGTCCTCGGGCGTCCGACCTATTAGATATGGGTCGGATTGATGGGTCGTGAAGATACAAAGGCCGAAGACTCTACCCTTGTCTAGATGGGACTCTCCTTGGCGTGGAAGGCAAGCTTGGCGACCAAATATGAAGATTCCTTTCTTTGTAACCGACCTTATGTAACCCTAGATCCCTCCTGTGTCTATATAAACCGGAGGGCTAGGTCCGTAGATAGATCCTCATAATCATAGTCAGACAGGCTAGACTTTTAGGGTTTAGCCATTATGATATCATGGTAGATCAACTCTTGTAATACTCATATTCATCAAGATTAATCAAGCTGGAAGTAGGGTATTACCTCCATAGAGAGGGCCCGAACCTGGCTAAACATTGTGTCCCCCGTCTCATGTTACCATCGACCTTAGATGCATAGTTCGGGACCCCCTACCCGAGATCTTCCGGTTTTGACACCGACACCCGCTGCCGTCGTCATCGCTGTCACTCTCCTCCTCGTCGCCTTCGCTCAAGGAGGAGCTTTCGTCGTCGGTCGAGCTCTCTGCGCAACACCCTAGGCGACCTCCCGAGCGCCTAAAGATCTTGACAGAGAGCAGGCCATTCTCCATTATTTTGAATTGGAGAACGTGCCCCTCCGAGAAGCCGTGGGCACGGGCAAAGGTCTTCCAGCCGCGGTGAAGATACATCACATGAGGGGCAGGGAAGTCGACATCAACCCTCACACCTCCATTCCTGTAGCCCCTCATGTGCAGCCATAGAGTGCGTGGTTGCTCGAGCTCCATCTCCCGCGTCAAGGGAGTTGGGAGGCAAAGGTGACCACACAAGGGCTTGTACATCCTGATGATGAACTCCCGGGGTTGGTCACCAACATGGCCTTCCATCGAGGGAGGAACCACCGGTGGAGGGGCCGTCAGGGCGCCACCCCGCCCTCTTCCTCCCTGAGCACCATGGCGACTGCGACCTCGACCCCTTCCTCCTCCCCCCGTGGCCGGCTCCGCCACCTCAGGGTCTCGGGGAGGAGGGACGCGCTATCGAGCAGAAGCCCTTGTCACCGCCGCCAAGAAACCACCTGTAGGATCGAAAGTATGTCTAGAGGGGGTGATTAGACTACTTGACCAAATAAAAATCTAGCGTTTTCCCAATTTTAAGTCTTGGCAGATTTTAGCAACTTATCACAAGTCAAGCAATCAACCTACACATGAAAATCTAAGAGTATATCAGCGGAATATAAATCATTGCATATGAAGGTAAAGGGGAGGATTTTGGAGGGAGCAAACGCAATCTAGACACGGAGATTTTTGGTGTGGTTCCAATAGGTGATGCTATCGTACATCCACATTGATGGAGACTTCAACCCACGAAGGGTAATGGTTGCGCGAGTCCACGGAGGGCTCCACCCACGAAGGGTCCACGAAGAAGCAACCTTGTCTATCCCACCATGGCCATCGCCCACGAAGGACTTGCCTCACTTGGGTAGATCTTCACAAAGTAGGCGATCTCCTTGCCCTTAAAAACTCCTTGGTTCAACTCCACAAATCTTGATGGAGGCTCCCAAGTGACACCTAACCAATCTAGGAGACACCACTCTCCAAAAGGTAATAGATGGTGTGTTGATGATGAACTCCTTGCTCTTGTGCTTCAAATGATAGTCTCCCCAACACTCAACTCTCTCTCATAGATTTGGATTTGGTGGAAAGATGATTAGAGTGGAAAGCAACTTGGGGAAGGCTAGAGATCAAGATTCTTGTGGTTGGATTGGAATATCTTGGTCTCAACACATGAGTAAGTGGTTCTCTCTCAAAAAATGAATGGCGGAAGTGTAGGGACGTTCTGATAGCTCTCTCCACAAATGGAGGATCGGTGGAGGGGTATATATAGCCTCCACGCAAAATCTAACCGTTACACACAATTTACAAAACTCGGTGGGACCAAATAGTTAAACTCGGTCAGACCGATTTAGTTCAAAATGTGAATTTTAGGATTTTCGGTGGGACCGACATGCCAACTCGGTGGGACCAATTCCATTAGGGTTAGGGCATAACGTAATCTCTGTGAGACCGATCACACGAATTCGGTGAGACCAATTTCTGTAATGGGAAAACAGAGAGTTGGTCAGGCAAACTCGGTGGGACTGATTGCTCATTTCGATGAGACCGAAACATTATGAAAAGGAAACAGGGAGTTTGCATTGTGAACTCGGTGGGCCGATCGCTCATCTTGGTTAGACCGAAACGTTACAAAGGGAAACAGAGAGTTTGCAATCCCATCTCGGTGAGACTGAGATCCCTATCGGTGAGACCGAACTGATTAGGTTTTCTGGCTATGGCTATGTCAAATGAACTCGGTGGCGCCAGATAGATCAAATTGGTGGGGCCGAGTTTGACTTTTGGTTCGGGACATATGTGGATATGAGAAAGTGATTGAGGGCTTTTGGAGCATATCACTAAGCATTTTGAGAAAGCAAGTCATTAAGCAACACCTCATCCCCTTTTAATAGTATTGGCTTTTCCTATGGACTCAATGTGATGTTGGATCACTCAAATGAAAATGTAGAGTCTTGAGCTTGAGCCAATATGTGTCCTTAGCATTTTGAGGGGCCCACATCTCTATTCCATGCCATGCCAATCATTGAACTTTCTGGAATGCTCATCTTGAAAGAATATTAGTTCAATGAGCTATATGTTGTTAAGAATTACCCAAACCACCCAAGGATTAGTTGCACTTTCAATCTCCCCCTTTTTGGTAATTGATGACAACATATAGATCAAAGCTTCGACAAAAGATAATAAGAATGAAATATATCGTCGCTTTGATAAGTATGTGATAAGCAAGAGCTCCCCCTAAATTTGTGAATTATTTAAACTTTTCTTTTGAATGCAAATGCATAATCGATTAGGATCATGAGTTACTCTTCCATGTCACATACATCTTGGTGGAGCGCTCAAAATGATAGAATATGAAATATGCACTCATCACCAAGGCAAAGTGAATAATCATATATGAGAGATAAATAGTGTCATAGTTCAAGCACAAGCATTAAAGTGATATGATCAAACACATGACCATACAAGTATGTCACACACATAAACATAGAGTATCATCCAAGAAAGCACACAAATAAGTATCAAACAAGTAGCAAATAAGTAGCAAAAAGAAGCAAATCACTCTCTCTCTCTCTCTCTTGAAGCTTATGATCTATACACTTTCTCCCCCTTTGGCAACAAGTTACCAAAAAGCTTGAAAATGCATAGTGCTATGCATCTCTCTATGCTTGATCTTCGGGAGGAGGCGTTGAGAGGACTCCAAGGACGAATGCATCTGTGGAAGTTTTTGGAGCTGGAGGATTTGCAGCTGGAGGAGCTACTGATGATCTGGCTGCAGGTGCTGACATAGTAGCTCTTGTATCTGTCACAGGCACTACTATAGACCTCTGTGCCCTAGGCACTCTCTCAAAGGCATCTGTGGTAGCTTTCCCTCTCCTCTCTTCAGCTTCTTCTTGGAGTTTCTCAACAGCTGTCTGCATCTCAGTCACCTTCAAGTAAAGATCATAGAACTTTTTCTCAATGATCCTCTCCATGCTCTCTTGATTCTGAGTCAGGGTGGCCAGTCCTTTCTCAATCCTCAAAGTTGCTTGAATAAGATATCCAAGTTGATCTTGCTTTGACTTGAGGAACACTTGTGAAGCCTCTTCAGCACTTGGCATCTGTGCTGCCTTCTCAGCTTTTGCTTTCCCCCTCTTCTCCTCAAAGTCAGGCCTTAAGGGAAGATGTTCATTGTCCAACAAGTATGTGCCTGTGCCCATCTTGGAGTTGATGAGCATATGGATGTGTGGAGCATACCCACATGATCACTTTTGGTCAGTAGTTGTTCTCTTGATTGTCTCAACAATCAAACTCATTACTTTGAACTTCTGGGGCACATCAAACAACTGCAGCAAATTGATGGAGTGGCCTCTGATCATCCTGTGATATCCTGATTTGTGCAACAAGGTGTTCCTCAATATGGTGTTAATAGTGGCCAGTCCAGACAACAGATAATACACATAGCCCATCTTGTGAGTCTCCAAGGCTTTGTCAGGAATCTCCTTATACATGTCGGCCATGGAGTAGTGATCTTTCTTCCTCTTGGCATAAACATCTATGTCATCCTCATGCTCTGCAGGGGCATTAATCAGCTTGGCCCACTCAGCAACTGTTGATTGGTATCTTGTACCTTCAGACATCCATACAATCCTTCCATCGGGATAGAAATGAGTCGTAGAGTAGAATTGCATGATGAGCTCATCATTCCGCTTGGTGAGTTTCTGACCCACAAAAGCATCTACTCCACACAGCCTGAAACTTTCATGCACTCCTAGGAAGTGATCTTCATTGTTGTCAATGTACTTCCAGTCTGCGCACTTCACGTCACATACTATGGATTTCTTGTCCATCAGAATAGTCTCATAGAAGTCTTGCTGCTCCTTGGTGTGAAACCTATAATCCACAGCAGTCCTTCTCCTCACAGCATATGGATCTGATTGTCTCCACAATCTGAGTCATGCATCCTTTCTGATTTTCATGTTCTCAGCCACTGGATGATTGTCATCAAGGTCAGGGATCTTGGGCTTGAGCTTCCTAAGCACTTGGGCTTCAGCATCTTCATCTTCTTCAATCTCAGGCACTGGGGCCTTGTTCTTTTCAGCAGCTGGTATGTTCCTTGTGCTCCTCTTTGGTGCAGTCTTGGGGGCTGGAGCAAAAGCTTTGGGGGAAGTCTTGGGCTTTGAAGGGGCAGCCCCAGACTTGATGGCATCCCCCATCAGCTTTTGAGCTTTAGGTGCTGGTGCAGCATCCTCTTCTTCCTCTTCCTCCTCATCATACTGAATCATCATAGAGGGCTTGCCTAGTAGCAGCCTTAGGCAGGTTGCTAGGAGTACTTCTGCTGCCATCATCATAACTGTCAAAGGGACTAGTGCCCTCACTCAGATTCACCTGCTCCTCAGACTTGTTCTGGCTGTCACTTTGATATGACATGTCTGACACTTCAACTGAAAGCTGACCCTGTGAATAGTTATAGATGAGATAGAGTGGATGAGCATCACAAAGTGCAGAGGTTTTGCAAAACAAATGAGTCAAAACTTAGTTTTAGTTTTCCATAGAAAGCATTTCGGAGCTACCGATTTGTTAAACTCAGTGACAATGAAGCAACTTTTGGAGTCTAAACTGGTGGAATCGGTCAGACCGAGACACAGTTCAGTGACTCTGAGATTGCTAGGGTTTCATTGAGAGTTGAACTCGGTCACACCGATTTGCAAGTTTTGGTCAAACCAAAAATTACAAGTGCAATGGCCTAAGCCAAATCGGTGAGACCGATTTCCACAACTCAGTCGGTCGGATATGAGTTCGGCGGAAACCTAACCCTAAATTTTTGAATCAAAACTAGTCTACAGGAAGTTTTTATTTGATAGGATGATCTCATACGTGGTAAGAATCATGGCATTTGCTTTGTGCTAAGAATCGGAGGAAAGAATTGCACAAAGATTCGAACTCATACACAACTCGGCGATGAGCTCGCTACGGCGACAAGGGCGGTGTAGATTTCCATGGATGGCGACAGAGATCAGCGGCGGGAGGTCGCTGGCGACGAGAGGATGATCCAGAGACCCGAGTCGCTAGAGAAGGACACGCGCTGGTGAAGAGGTTTTGGAGGAATTTCCAAAATTTGACCTGTCGGTATATATATCCTGACCCTGTCGGTGTGACCAAGTGGAACAACTCGGTGGCACCGAGATGCAGAATCACAAGCGGTTACTGCAACTCGGTGTGACCGAATGGTTCTAACCAGTTGCACCGAGATTGAAAACCTAGATCAACTCAGTGAACTCGGTGTGACCGAAAAGGATGAATCGGTCAGACCAAAATGCACAGAGAGGTTTTGGAATTTTAAGTCTATGACGAATCGATGACTCTGAGTGCTCCTCACCCAGAGGGTTTGAATCTGACTTGATCAAACTTTGTGATGTAGCACGAACAGAGTTTGAGACGAGAAAAGCATATATAGCTAGAGGAAGTTCTTAGGCATTCTTGTCCATCCATTTGGCAAAAGAAGAAGAGCCAAACAAACAAGGAAACAAATGGATGTCCTCGAATGAGAAAATATGCAATCAACATGCTCACACAATAAGATAGAAAATTTAGAGACATTACAACCAAGCACTATTCCAGCCCTCTCAGGCCATCAACATTTTTGGCCGTTGGATATGGAGTTGTGTGCATTTCTGGCCTTTGATTTTTTGGCAGTCCCGCCTGGGCTTTCGATTGCATACCAGAAAGTGCTACACAGACTGGGCCGCTACTCCCATAACAAATTCGTCGATCTTCTGTTAATTTGGGCTGACTGGGCTTTTTAAGTGTTGTATGTCATCCGTTCTCAGCGTTGCTTTGCACATGGAAAAAGGGCACGCATCAACACACGCTCAGCCCACAGCCGCAACCACAGGCCTCGCAGGGAGAGCGACCAGTGACCTGGCCCTTGCCGGTCGTGCGATGCTACTGGGTGGGAAGAGCGAGAGGGCGACGAGGTCCATGTGAAGCGAGCGACAAGATCGACTCATTGGGCAACGCCCTAGGCGCGCTAAATGAGGCAGCGAATCATCTCCTGTCGATTGGAGTCCACTCGCTCGCGATCGAAAAAATGAATTACTGTTGCTACAGGACTTTAATGGCAATTGATAGAATGCCCTAACTGACCGAGCTGATTATTTCAAGTCAGTTACCATGTCGCTGCTGTGTTCTTACTCGCTCCACACGCGTCCATATAGTCTCTGTTGTGCTGTGTGTCATCCGACTGTTCGTACGCCCACTCCTCTTCCTCGGTTCCTTAATTCCAAGATAGTATATGCCTCTCCGGCAGCAATGGTTGACGCTCCGGCGCCACTCCATCTTGTGCGTTCCCGCCCCCCCCCCCCCCCAATTCTTTCTCCATGGAATTTAGGAAATCTTCTACCCCCAATTCTCTGATTCCCGTTATTCCACCAAGTTCGGCGTGACTTACTGCTACAAGCTTGAGATTATGTACACAAATTGGATGTTCTAAGGCAGACAGGGGTTGCAAACTTATCTCTTTCACCCAATAAACTATGTATTCTGAATTGTTGTTATATTTTTCTTCCCAATTTGACGCAGGTGGTGTCAGTGTATGGATTGGCGACTTGTTCTACTCGATTGGCAGAAGGAGTCCTATAGTTTTCGATCTCCAATGGCTAATGCCCAGGTTATAATCGGTACGTGTACTCTTATGTGTCCCCCCTCGTTTCCATCCTGATGTTCATGTGCTGATGAATAAGCAATTAGCAGTGAGCAATATGCTATCAACTCCTCCATTCTTACTATATTTGATTGAGCCAAGGGCGAGATAAAAACTATGTGTTGTTGGACATGATTGATCCAAGGAAAACATGAAAACTATGTGTTGTTGAACAATCAGGTTTCATTCTCTCATGTGCATTTTCTATAGCACATTTTCATATATATAACCATATATGTTTTTGTTTCCAATAATTGTTATTCTCTGGTAGGGGCTTTCAGAACATGAAGACTATCATGAAATAGGATTTAGAGTTTCTGTTGGATCCAGTTTGACACATATATTTCTGGTTACCAAAACCCGTCTAGATTAACAATTAGTTTGTCGATAGGTATAACTCTGCACATTCCTAATGCAAGCACAAAACTGAACACGCACACACAACATGTGTTATGATGCAGGGGCGTCTTCTTTTTTCCCTCAAGATCAACTATGCAACTGCCAAGTAATCTAAACCAGAACAATTAAACTGGGTGGATTTTTTCACAGGAAATAGAGTCCCCACCTTGACAAGATTCTCCCTGCATTGCAACAAGGTTGGAAAATAACAGCTGAAGCAATTATTCCAGTCTGGGTGGAAACTTACGTCTAAATAAATACCCAACAAAAAAGAAAAACCCTGAACCAATTGGGCACAAAAAATGGTTAGAAGCGGTTTAGTTAGGGACATCTTCGTGTACCCTCGTGCATACCCAGTGTCCATAGATATAGAACAATATACTTATTCCCGCATCGAAGCATCAAGTTATGTTTGTTGACGATAAGATCCTCGCTGGATGTGAAGCTAAGTACTTGCAATACAATATAGGTCTTTGTGAGTTGTGAAGATTACTTTGCTACTTACATATGGGCACTACTACTAAAAATCTGTCTTCACCACTTGGCGAAGACAATCTAAGTCAAGTATGGTTCTCGGCAATGGGACAGAGAGTTAATTTTCTTTCACTCAATTTAGGATATTACATACAGTGGTGGTATATTCTAGACCAATTTTATATAAACTATCTCAGTATATCCTGCTAACATCGTGAAATTTAAAACAAGCACGATTACCTTTGTGCTATTACATCAGTGCCATTTTTTTGTGGATTTATGTGAAATATACACATACCATATGGAATCTATGTTTAATTTTTCAAAAAGTGCCAGTGGATGATATTATTATTCGTCAGAAAAAGGCAACTAAATTTAAATGATTTTAATTAAATAAATTAGTCATATTGACAATAGATGGGCGTAGCAACGTGTGTGACACTACTTTCTTGCATACCACTCAACTTCCTCTCTAATTAGATAGCAACTTTTTTAAATGAAGACAAGCATAAGTTACAAGAAAGCAAAATACTTAAGGAAATTGCATGTAAATTTATATAAGTTATTTTATATGCCTAATTACTAAGAGCCAAAACAGGTGGGCGCAGCAACGCGCGCCAACAATGATCTAGTGAAATATGTGGCAAAGCATGCACAATCACTCTAGCATCTATCAAGCAATTGGCGATGAATAGGTCATCTATATATGAGTATATTGACTTAGGAGTAAAATGAGAACATTTGATCGTAGGTCATACTCATCATTTAAGCGCAAGTGGGGTTACCACTTTTACATAAAGCATTGTTGTGTTCACACCATTAGAGTTGCTTTAGCTCAATTCTTAGAGTAAAGCTCCCCCTAGATGTGATATCCCCCCTAAGAGGGATGAACTAACCTTGGGTTTTGTCGATGATGACTTCATGTAGATGTTGAAGATGTGGATGCTCAAAGTTGATGTAGATCATTTGGAGCAATCCATTGGAGTGAGTTGCACTTTCAATACCTACATGGGTTAGTCCCACAAGGAACAAGCAAGGATATCCATAGACATAGAGTGAAATACACACAAGATGATGTCCATGAAAGCATTAGGTTACCTTGTCCCTTATCTTACCAACAAGAGGGTTTGTGACTCCTTGAACTAGTGCAAGATGTGGAAGTTGTTTGCACTTGTTCTTGCCAAAATGATATGAGTGAAGTATGTTGGCAGAGTCGCCCTCAAGAACTCTCTAGTTCTTCTTCTTCGGGATCCACATCAACTTGATGGGAATCCTTGGAGTTGTAGTCATGCTTGATGAAGTAGAACTTGATGTAGTCCTGGGAACCCACTTGACCAAGGCCTTGGGAGCTTCTTCAAATGCATCAATCTCCTCTTGAAGCTTGTCCTTGCCTTTTTGCTTGTGGTCTTGTGGTGGAAGATCATCTTGAGCTAGTGTTCCCTTGAAAGTAGGATCATACTTCTCTTGTTGAGGAACAAACTTCGTCTTGGGGTATTGATCTTCTTCCCACTCAACTCCATTGGCATTGAACTTTCGTTCGAAACCAACACCTTGATTCTTCCGGTGCCTTCCTTGCTTGCGTACAATTTCCTCGGATTGCTTACTTCCGGCAAGGCTCTTGTAAACACCTTTCTCTATAATTCCCTTCAATAAGCTATTTTCTTGCTCAAGTGTAACTTGGCTAAGAGAATCTTTAGTGGAATCAATAGAACTACTAGGAGCAACAACATTGGATTTAAGATGATTATTGTTACTACTAGAAGAAGAATCATTCTTACTCTTGTTGCTAGATTTTACTTGTTGCATGTAAGTAGACAAGAGTAAACGCTTGGTAATGTAAGAAGAACTTTTCTTATGAGGATCATCATTGATTGCTTTTAAGAACCCAGGCTCTTGCTCTAGATTGAGATTTTCAAAGCGTAGCTTCTCATGAATCTTTAAAAGCTCTCGATGATCTTCCAAGGTAGTTTCATGAGCTAACTTAAGAGTGTTTAGTTCTTTAGTTAGACACTCAATCTCCTTCTTATCATAGCCATTCGTTTTATCTTGATTAGCATGATTAATAGCAAGTTCATCATAGTTTTCAACACTACAGTTGTCAACAAGTAAATCATCATCACCTAGCAAATCATGTTCATCACTATTCAAATCAACATACTCGTGGTGTGATACCTTGGGCCTTTAGCCATGAAGCATCTTCCAATTCCTTCATTTGGTGAGTCAAATATGTCATAGGAGTTGGTTGACACAAGTGCTAGACCGGCAACACCTTCATCTTGAGTATATTCTGAGTCGGAGTGATAACTTCTCTCGGAGTGATGGTTGGAGTCAGAGCCAGATACCCATTCACTAACATGAGCTTGATGTCTTCGTTTTGTGTAGCTCCTTGATTACTTGTCCTTCCTTTCTGGATCCTTGCTTCTGCGAGAGGTTCTTCGTTCATAACGATCATCTCTACTCCTTCCCTCTCTTGGAGGTGATTCTTCTCTTCTACTTCTCCTTTTAGGTGAGTCTTCTCTTCTTTTGTAGGGAGCCGTACACTCATTGGAGTAGTGTCCGGGTCTTCCACAATTGTAGCAATTACGCTCATGACTAAAAGATCTTTTATCATTGTAGGACCTTGACTTGGAACTCATTTCTTTGCTTCTACTCCTGCAGAACTTGTTGAAGTTCTTCACCATTAGGCTCAATTCCTCATTGAAGACTTGTTTCTCACTTCATGATGTAGGAGCATCACATGAGGCTTTTGTCGGATTTCGGGTTCCGGCAAAACACTTCAGGTTCGAACTCTGGGGTGCACATGAAGATCTCTCCTGCCCCTAGCTCACGCTCTCACCGCAATCTCAAAGCTCAGCACGTCGAACTCGCTGAACAATGGACACAGGGTTTATACTGGTTCAGGACACCGATGTAGTGTAATACCCTACTCCAGTGTGGTGTGGCGGATTGCCTCTTGGGCTGAGGATGGACAAGTACAAGGGAAGAACAACCTCTTGAGGAGAGGCGTCCTTGAGCTCGGAGAGCTTGTGAGATGGCCTTGGTGGAGTGGACCCAATCCAAGATGAGCCGATCCTTGACTATGGTGCTGGCTAGTCCTATTTATAGAGCCCTAGTCGTCTTCCCAAATGTTGGCGGGAAGGGATCCAACAACGGCCAAATTCAAAGGGAGACAACTAGTACAAGTTACCCTGACAAAAGATGGTCTTTGCCTGCCAAAGGCTCTGGTGGTGATGCCGTCCTCGGCTCCACGGTGATCTCCATCCTGCTATCCTACTAGTCTTGGTCTTGTTGCACCGATATGGAAACCTTTGCATGATGCCTCGGGACTCCTCGCCTGCGCTTGCCTCCTTAACACCAAAGAGGAAACGAGTACACTGCGCACGCTGGCACCCGCCTGGCCTTGGTCGTCATGGCTTACGTCACAGGGACCTCGCGAGGTACCCCTCGCCTTGATCTCTCTGCCCCTCGCGAGCTAGCCTGGTGAGGCCGCCCCCGAGGAGGTCTTGCGTCATCCGCCTCGCGAGGCTTGGCCCCTTGCGTGGGTCTTGAGTGTTCGCCGATGAAGATGGGCCATACAGGGCCGCTGGTGGAGCCACGCCGCGGGCTGCAGGCAGGCAAATCTGGTGACCCCCGTTCGCAGGACGCCGACAGTAGCCCCTGGGCCCAAGGTGCGCTCGGGCTTGGCTTTGCTACCTCTTGAGCACTGCGTTGGTTTTCCCTTGAAGAGGAAAGGGTGATGCAGTAGGAGGCCCGTAAGTATTTCCCTCAGTTTTTGAGAACCAAGGTATCAATCCAGTAGGAGGCCACGCACGAGTCCCTTGCACCTCACAAACAAATAAACTCCTCGCACCCTTCACGGTCACTTAAGAAAGTGAGATCTTGTCGGCGTTCTGGGAACGGGGGTCCCCAGACTTGCCTGCCTGCGGCCTGCGGCGTGGCTCAAAAGGGGGCCCAGCACGGCCCATCTTCACCAACACAAACTCAAGACCCTCGCGAGGGGCCAAGCCTCGCGGGGCGGACGACACGGAGCTTCCTCAGGCACGGCCTCGTCAGGCTGGCTCACGAGGAGGCGGAGAGATCAAGGCGGGGTACCTCGCGAGGTGCCGTGACACAAGCCATGACGACTCAGGGCGCCAGGCGGGTGCCAGCCCGTGCAGCGTCCTCCTTTCCTCTTTGGTGCAAAGGGGGCAAGCGCGGCTGCGGAGTACCGAGGCGTCAGGCAAAGGTTGCCATTTCGGTGCAACGAGACCAAGACCAGGAGGACTACGAGACGGAGGTCACCATGGGGCCCAAGATGACGTCATCACCAGAGCTTTGCGCAGGCGAAGACTACTTTTGTCAGGATAGCTGATACTTGCTGTCCCCTTTCAAATTAGCCCGCCATTGTTGGCTCCCTTCCCGCTCAATATTTGGGAAGAGGACCAGGGCCTCTATAAATAGGACCAGACACCCACATGGCAAAGGGTCGACCAGTTGGAAAGAGGGAGAGAGAGAGAAAGGTGGCTGAACTCCTCCCAGCAGTTCATCGCCCCAACCAAGAACAGACCCTCGCGAGGCTGTTCTCCCTTGTATTGTTCATCATCATCAGCCCAAGAGGAAATCCACACACCACACACTGGAGTAGGGTATTACACCACAACGGTGGCCCGAACCAGTATAAACCTTGTGTCCCTTGTGTTGTTCTTTTCATAGCTTTGATCCTAGCCCGGCGGAGGGGTGCAGGTAGGTAGGAGGCGAAATCTCCACGCGCACCCCAGTGTTCGAACCTCAAGGGTCTGCCGTAACCCGAAATCCGACATTTGGTGCGCCAGGTAGGGGTGCGCCGGAATTTGTCTTCCACCGCTCCGTGCCCCGTCGCGTCGTCATCACCATGCCCGGCGACCAGGAGGGCAACCCAGACCCATGGGCTGCGTGGCCCGCCCACGCAGAACCGCTCGCCTCGGGCGACCCCGTGCCCCAGGCAGCTCGCGGTCCACAGGGCGCTGCGGGCCGCGGGCGACGCGAAAAGGCTTCGACAACTCTTACACCACGACAGGCGCGGTCGGCAGCAAGGGCCTCCAATCACGCCGCGACCACGACACCGTACACCCGCCGGGACCAGGCGAACTCGAGAGCCGCACTCACGGTGGCCTGAGAGCTGCTGCAGTGCAGACTGCTGGAGGGCGGCCACGACGTGCTGCTGGAGCGAGTGGCAGAGCTCCTAGGCTTCGCCGCCTCGGGGGCTCACCCCTTCTCCACCCAGCTCCCATCTCAAGCCCAGGGCGACCCACGCGGGGGCCCCGCGCGCGCCCGCGGGCTCCAACGCTACTCTGACGCCAGCGAAGCTGTCAGCGCCGAACCGGCGGCGGCGCTACCCCCGCCCCCGGTCCATGAAGAAGAAGGACTCAACGCGACCCGTGGCCCCACTGAGCGGCCGCGCTGCCACCCCATGGTGGGCACGTCAGGCAGGACCGCGTGGCATGCGGGGCATTACGGCGTGGCATTCGGGATGACAGCGCTGGAGGAATACGTGCCCCTCATGATGGACCAAGGAAACCCTCACGAGAACGGACAAGGCTCGCTCCTCAGCCCAAGCTGGGGGGACGAGGCACTAGAAGCTGAGCCTTTCCAGGAGCCCCGGGACGGTCCCACTGGCCACGCTGGAGGCAACGATTATCGGGTACCGCTAATTCTTCAGGAGCAGGTATACGCTAACCATGGATCGCAGGAGGTGCAGGTCGCCGCAGCGAGCAGCTGCCCCGCTCCCGCAGTCTCCTACCCCTCGGGAGGAGGGCGCAGGGGGCTGCAGGAGAGAGGCAGGGATCCGACATCGCCACCGCGGCGTTCGGAGCAAGGCGTTCTCAGGAGGTAGGCCCTCCGCTGGGGAGGTGCCCTAGGGCCTGCCCCCGGCGGAGGACCCGTGGTCGTCGGGGGAACCGCTGGCGACCGCTCTACCCCATCGGGCGGCGTCCTGGTTTCCGGTCGTTGCTGATGGCACTAGAGTGTGGCGCAAGGCGGGGCCCTCATCTGGCGATATGAAGCAAGGCCAGTACCTGTGAAGAAGGCCCAGTTCCTGTGAAGCTTGCC
Organism: Triticum urartu; assembly: GCF_056163025.1. Lineage (NCBI taxonomy): Eukaryota > Viridiplantae > Streptophyta > Magnoliopsida > Poales > Poaceae > Triticum > Triticum urartu. The sequence continues at coordinate 364,472,675 of NC_141876.1, read as the reverse complement.
GCCCCGTGACACTCTCACGTAATAATGAGTGGGGCTGTACACGCCCGGAGTCTCAGGGGTGCCGGCCTCAGGCCCTAGGGCTCCCTCCCACGCCCAGTGGCAGCACTTAGCACCACGCTGGTGAGAAGATGTCCAAGACTAGACTAGGTGCCGGACGCGGCCTTTTGTTTGCTTTTGTTGCTCTTCCCTTTGGTTGCCGCTTTCCCCCGCTGGATTCAAGTTGGATTCGAATTTGAGATTTGCGTGTGTTCGAGGAAGGGGTGCTTAGTCTCGTTCGAGCAATTTCTCGCGTTTCGGTTACCGCTTCGCCTCAGCTGCCTCCCCTCGTGAGCCCCTCGCGAGCCGGGTCAGGCCTAGCTTGCGCGCAGCCCAGACTGCCGCCGCCGCGTCCTCTCAGGAGGGCGTCTTACTGCAGGTCCAACGGATTCAATCGGGAAACACTCCGGGCTCCACAGCCTCTTGCGGGCTGCCCCAGGGCCTGCACGGGACAAAGGTAAATTAGCCGACCAGCGCGTCGCTTAAGCCAACCACTTGGCGCGGGCGCATGGGCAATGTAGCTCCTACTGATACGATAAACACAAGTTTTACATGAGGGGCTCCCCCTCCAAAATGCTCTCACAGCTATCAGGCCAAAACTTGAGTTCTATTCATACAGGGTAAGCAGGAACGATGCACAATCAGTCGGATGAATCTCCCAATGCGTCCGCAGGAGCGCCATCGGGGCCGTTGCTGGCATCGCTGAACTCACCACCGCTGTCCACGTTGCCACCAGCGGCGTCAGGGCCGCCCGTCACGCCGCCCTCGTCGGCCGCCACGATCGCATCGTCATTGTCCGAGGCGAAGGCCCTGATAAGAGCCTCCACATGGTCTTCCACCCAGTGCGCCAGCTCACCTCGGACGGCCTGGGGGACTGGGGCGATGGCGGCGTCAAAATCGAAGTGGGGATCCATGCTCCGGAGATGGATGAAGACACGAGAAAAGGCGCGCCTGAGCAAGGCGTGGCTCCTCTCCTCCACCAACCTGTCAGCCCTGATCGACCGCGCCTCCAACTGCGTCACCACGTCAGTAAAGAATTGAAGATTGCCCGCGTAGTTAACCGCGTGCGGCTCGCCGACGGTCTCCTCGCAGATGTTGCCCAAGGCCGCGTTGGCCCTCTCCCAGAGCATGGTCAGCATGGGGCCGTGCTCATGCTCCAGGAGCCGCCACTGACATATCTCGTCCACGTTCTGGCGCGCGACGGCCTCAGCCTCCTCCACCCGCTGGCGAAGAAGGAGCACCTCAGCCTGGGAGGTGGTTAGCCCACCTTGCGCCACCTCAAGGGCGGCCCGGGAAGCATCGGCCCGCCGCGTCACCTCCTCCAGCTTGGCCCTCAGGGCAGCAGTCCTGCCTTCGGCTTCGGCCCGGATCAACCCCAGCTTCTCCTTGAACTCGTGCTCGAGGTTCAAATGCGCCATCGCCACCCGACGTCCGACCTCCTCCAGGACACGGGCTTCCTGTGCAGCGACATCGTCCTCCGCCTGCGTCACCAAGCGCTCCCTCGTCTCCAGACGCTCGTACTCGCGGGTACGTTTGGCGGCTTCCAGCGTCAGCGCCTCCTCACGCTTCTGGAGCTCCGTCGAGTCGCCGGAGGCCACCCTCATCGACGCGAGGGCTGCCTCGCGCAGCTCCACCTACTCCTCCAGCGAGTGGCACCAGGCCAGGAGCTCCCGAGCCCGCTCCTCTGCAGCCGTTCGCCGCCGGTCAGCCTCCCGAGCTTCCTCAGCAGCCCGAGACCGGGCCTCCCGAGAGGCCACCAATGACACCTTGGCCTCTGCTTCATCAAGGTCGCGCTGACGGCGCGCAAGGGCGATGGCGCCCTCCAGCTCGCGCCTCTCTGCAGCCAGGCGCAGGCCCTCGGCCTCAAGGCGCGCGTCTTCATCAGCAAGCTCCTCACCAAGCAGGCTCACTGCGTCAGTCGCCCTTCGAAGGAATCCTTGGCAGAGAGCGCGATGCTCCCGAGCGCGCTCAAGCACGTCTTCCACACCATCATCTGCCCCAAGCAAGCGCCGGGGGCTGCAGGTCAGCGCTCCCCCTCCGGGCTGGGGGCTGGCACCCTCACGACGGCCGGGCACGCCGTGTCAGAAGCCCGGCCTGGGGCCAGCCCGACCTCAGGAGAAGAGCGCAGGAAGCGCCTCAGCCAATCGCAGTCCACGACCAAGCGAGAAGCCCATGGCAGGTTGGCTATGCCACGAGAAGGCTCGCGAAGGAGGATCGCGAGGTGCGCGGGACCACGATACGCCTCGGGATGGTTCGCCTCTTCGATCGCCCTCGCCACAAGGGCTCCGCTACTTAGGGCGCTCGAGGACGGTGGAGGGGGCAAAGCCAAAGGGGACGGCTCCTCAGCCGTCTCAGCAAGCTCGGCTGGAAGGGGCCTGCGGAGCAAGGGTCAGTAAGAGCAACGAAAGGATCAGGAGCAGGGAAAGGAGAAGGCTTACTCATCAGTGGCAAAGTACTTTCTGCGCTTCAGCAGGCGACAAGGGTAACCGTCACCCAGGGCCTCCCTTCTCTTCCAGAGAGCCCCAAAGTCCACGCGGAAGCGGCCTAAGAGTCGGGCGCAGCGATCGACCTGCGACAAAGATGGAGCGTTAAGACGATCAGCGTCAGGGGCGCCTGCCTGATGTGCGCCGCCAATCGCCTCCCCAAGAGAAGCAGCTGGAGCCTCAGGGGCCCCAGTCGCAGGCACAGAGGGCAGCTGTTTGTCACCCTCAGCCTCAGCGGTACGGGCCCCGATAACTGCTTCCTCATGAGCCTCGCCTGGTGCCGTCACCACGCCGGGAACCCCCTCGGCCTCTGGCGCCTCGTACCTCCCTGCTCCGCCACTCGAGGACGAGTCGCCTTGGCCGACTGGAAGGGCAGTCACCACCACCAGATTCTCGCGAGACCCCTGAAGGCCGAGGGGCGCAGCCCCCACTCATCAAAGGCAGGCATCTGCTTCACAAAGTCGACCCTGCTCTGGCGGAGGTACAGCAAGGCCCCTCCCTGCCGGACGCTGCCGGGGTTGGGGTCCCCAGCCAGGGTCAAGAGCGCCGTCTTCAGCACCTCAGGAGCCAGGTCCTCTTCCTGGAGCCTCATACTATCCTCGCGCCCACGGAAGGCCCACATCCGGTGAGAGTGGCGTTGAAGAGGAGCAACGCGGCATAGCAGGAACTCCTTCACCACCTTGAGCGTTGTCACGCCAAGCGACCTTAAGAGCGTGAAGCGGCGCCAGACGAAGACGAGCCGGGGGCTCTCAAGCGCCACCTGGCCCCATCCCGAATTGGGAATAGCAGGCGAGGTCGGCTCCGTTAGCAGGGGCTAGGCACCCCTGCGTCCACATACTCCACCGCTCGCGGAACCCAACCGCGGGCAGGGGAGCTTGAAGTCAATCCTAGAGGCGGCAATCTCTGGCGCGGCAACGAAGCTTACGCACGCCCAGCATTGGGTAGGGTCGACAAGATGCAGCGAGAAGAAGTGGCGCAGCAAGGCAAACGAAGGAGGGATGCCCACCATGGCTTCGCAGACGAAGGCGAAGACCGAAAGGAGGGTGATGGATCCAGGACTCAGATGCAGCATGTGGATCTGATAGTGGGAGAGCACGGCATTGAAGAAATCAGAAAAGGGGGGAACCAGACTTGCCCACAGGGCGTCGGCGAAATATGGGACCTCGATAACTATCCTGCCGATGGAGAAGTGGGACGCGGGCCAGGCCGTCGTTCTCCCGCATTCATTGAAGATGGTGGCCAGAGCCAAGCTGACGTTACCCAAACCCTCGGCGGGGGCCGCCAATGGCGGCGGGCGAGGCGGAGACACGGGATTCTTCCCTCTTCCCTTCTTCGTCGGGGCCATGGCGATAGGAAAGGGGGGGGGAAGGATTCGAGATTGAATTGAAAACAGAAACCAGGGCTCGAGCGGAGGAAGGACAGGAAGCGCTCGAGCGATAAAAGGGGAACGGCTGTGTACGACTACGGGTCCGCCTAGCAAGGCGCAAGATAAGGAGGGCGTGGGGGAACAGTGCCGCCCACGTCCAATCAACTGCCGCGCGGCGCCTAAGGCCGCAGGCTGTTAGGGCCCGCGGCGCTTCGCTCTTGCCCTTCCACCTCCCTGCACGGCCAAGTCTGGGCGCGCCTTCGGCCTGGGGGCTACTGTCAGCGTTCTAGGAACGGGGGTCCCCAGACTTGCCTGCCTGCGGCCTGCGGCGTGGCTCAAAAGGGGGCCCAGCACGGCCCATCTTCACCAACACAAACTCAAGACCCTCGCGAGGGGCCAAGCCTCGCAGGGCGGACGACACGGAGCTTCCTCAGGCACGGCTTCGTCAGGCTGGCTCACGAGGAGGCGGAGATATCAAGGCGGGGTACCTCGCGAGGTGCCCGTGACGCAAGCCATGATGACTCAGGGCGCCAGGCGGGTGCCAGCCCGGGCAGCGTCCTCCTTTCCTCTTTGGTGCAAAGGGGGCAAGCGCAGCCGCGGAGTACTGAGGCGTCAGGCAAAGGTTGCCATTTCGGTGCAACGAGACCAAGACTAGGAGGACTACGAGACGGAGGTCACCATGGGGCCCAAGACGGCGTCATCACCAGAGCTTTGCGCAGGCGAAGATTACTTTTGTTAGGATAGCTGATACTTGTTGTCCCCTTTCAAATTAGCCCGCCATTGTTGGCTCCCTTCCCGCTCAATATTTGGGAAGAGGACCAGGGCCTCTATAAATAGGACCAGACACCCACATGGCAAAGGGTCGACCAGTTGGAAAGAGGGAGAGAGAGAAAGGTGGCTGAACTCCTCCCAGCAGTTCATCGCCCCAGCCAAGAACAGACCCTCGCGAGGTTGTTCTCCCTTGTATTGTTCATCATCATCAGCCCAAGAGGCAATCCACACACCACACACTGGAGTAGGGTATTACACCACAACGGTGGCCCGAACCAGTATAAACCTTGTGTCCCTTGTGTTATTCTTTTCATAGCTTTGATCCTAGCCCGGCGGAGGGGTGCAGATAAGTAGGAGGCGAAATCTCCGTGCGCACCCCAGTGTTCGAACCTCAAGGGTCTGCTGGAACCCGAAATCCGACAGATCTAATAGATATGATAAGATAATATTTTTGTTATTTTTATGATAAAGATGCAAAGTAAATAAAGCAAAATAAACGGAAAAGGAAATAGCTTGTTGACGGAAGAATAATATGATGGAAAATAGACTCACGGGCCATAGGTTTCACTAGTGGCTTCTCTCAAGGGCATGAGTATTACGGTGGGTAAACAAATTACTGTTGAGCAATTGACAGAATTGAGCATAGTTAAGAGAATATCTAGGTATGATCACGTATATAGGCATCACGTCCGAGACAAGTAGACCGACTCCTGCCTGCATCTACTACTATTACTCCACACATCGACCGCTATCCAGCATGCATCTAGAGTATTAAGTTCAAAAGAACAGAATAACGCTTTAAGAAAGATGACATGATGTAGAGGGATAAACTCATGCAATATGAAATAAACCCCATCTTGTTATACTCGATGGCAACAATAAAATGCGTGCCTTGCTGCCCCTACTGTCACTGGGAAAGGACACCGCAAGATTGAACCCAAAGCTAAGCACTTCTCCCATTGCAAGAAAGATCAATCTAGTAGGCCAAACCAAACTGATAATTCGAAGAGACTTGCAAAGATAACCAATCATACATAAAATAATTTAGAGAAGATTCAAATATTCTTCATAGATAAACTTGATCATAAACCCACAATTCATCGGCCTCAACAAACACACCGCAAAAGAAGATTACATCGAATAGATCTCCACAAGAGAGGGGGAGAACTTTGTATTGAGATCCAAAAAGAGAGAAGAAGCCATCTAGCTAATAACTATGGACCCGAAGGTCTGAAGTAAACTACTCACACTTCATCAGAGAGGCTATGGTGTTGATGTAGAAGCCCTCCGTGATCGATGCCCCTCCGTGGCGCTGCTGCGCCACTTTTTCTTCCTACAGATCAAGGAGGGCCACTGCTCTGGGTGCGTTGGCTTCGTCGCGGCCAACAAGACCAACGCCATCTCGAAGGCCAGGAAGAAGGCCGAGGGCTTCAGGAGCAAGTGGGTCCTGATGGAAGCCAAGTTCTCTAACCCTCGGCTGCTGCTGACGGAGATGCATGTGTCCCAAGAGGAGTGGCTTTGCACGAAGCTCACTGACTCCCGGGCGGCACAGGTGTTGGAGAGGATGACCGCTGACCTGAGGCCTGGTGACTCAAGGGCGACAAAGCTGACGGGGGTCATGATCATCAAAGAATTCATGAAGCAGCGTGTGGCTCCCCTTCAGGCGCACCCGTGCCCCTTGTGGAGGCTTGGAGACGAAGGGGACGACTTCCGCCTGCGCTCGGAGACCCTTTCTGACAAGGAGTTGCGCTTGTCCCTCCGCTCCTAGGTTGGGGATGGCCAAGGGTACCCGCCGGACTCCTTCGTTCCCCTATTCCACCGCTCAGATGGGGCGAAGGCTGCCGCCGCCCTCGAATGTCCTAGTGACGACGACTCCGGTGGACGTGTCTTTCGACGAGTCTCGCGAGGAGGAAGAGGAGGAAGAAGAGGAGGAGGAGGAGCGCGACTCGAAGGCGATCCGCGAAGGGGCGGGGGAGACCTCCCCTTTGCGCAAGGCCGACATCCTCCGCACCCTGCCTGATGATGATGACGAGGCCGATGTCCCCTTGTGAAGGGGGGAGATGCACGTGACAGGGGGCTCCGTAAGGTCCAAGGTCAGTCCCGGGAGGAGGTTACCGGCCGAGGTTCCGATGAGGGGGGGTCAGCGCTGATCTCCCGAGACGACGCCCCTGTTCTAAAGCTGCCTGGAGCTGCTTCCGTCCTATCTGTTGCCCCCTCTTCTGCGCCTGGAGCCCTCGCGCCCATGCCTCGGGCTGCAAGGCTCTCAGGTTTCAAGCTTAGGAAGCGGAGAGACTACGCCGCGGTGGACCAGTAAGTATTCCTGCCCTGTCTTGTTCTTGCTCCTGCTGTAGATTCTTGGTGCTTCTCCGTTGCGCAATTAGGCCGACGCTCATGGCGAAGAAGAGGAAGAAGGAAGCGGTGGTACTGCTTGGGACCAAATCGCCCGCGGCGGTCGTACCCTCCTCCGTAGGGAAGGGCAGCGATGGCACTCGCGCTTCCTCGGCCCGATCGTCCTCGTGAGACTTGGGGAGCGTCCTCCGGAGGAAGCAGCCCCCGTAGCCCCACTGGCTCCGGAGGTGCCGGCGCCCGGCTCGGTTGCTGGGGTCCCCAAAGCTTAGGAACTCCCAGCCCCCCAGGCCGTGGTGACGACGTTGTCTCCTCCTTCTCCCACCGCACTGCCGACCTCGGGTCCTTCTGTCTCCCCTAACGTCCTGGAGCGTGCTCTCTCTGCGTTAACCCTGCTGTGGGAGGATCTTCAAGGCACCTACCATCACCTGGCGGCTGGGCGCCTGGAGTTCATCTCTGGCTGGCTTCACTCTGATGTGTCCGTTCGGGCGGCGCCGAGCCAGGCTGCTGACACTTCCGAGAAGGACAAGTAGTCTGTCGCCCAAGCCATGGCTGCTCGTGAGGTGGCGCTGAAGGACGTCGGTGCCGCCCAGGATCGCTGTTGTTCGCTGGAGGCCGAACTAGAGACCGCACGCAACGAGCGTGCGACCGAAGCTCGAGACCGCAAGGCGGAGGAGGAGAAGATGAAGGCCCGAGAGGACGCCGTCAGGGGTCGCGACACCGAGCTGGAGTAGCTGGCAAAGGCGCAAGTCGCGGAACGTAGCCGGATGGAGAAGCTGGAGCAGAAGATGAAGGCGGAAAAGGCCGAGCTGGAAGTCAAGGCGAAGGTCCTGGCTGAGGACTGCGTGGCCTTCAAGTCCCTTGACGAGTGGTCCCGCGTGGCGCTGCGGGCACTCTACGAGATGGGCTTGGAGGAGTCGTTGGCGACAGCCAACGAGGGCCCCACCCAGCTGCTTCCTCATCTGGTTGCGGCACTTGAGGATGTCATGGATGGGATCGGCCCCTTGGTGGAGGGGGAAGCCCGCACGCTTTCCTCGGCCACGCTGACGCGCGTCTTCAGCCATCTCCATCTTCGTGATCCTGACGCCAACCTTGACGAGATACTGGAGCCTGTGGATGGCGAGTGTTGCGCAGCTGCTGCCGAAGCTGTGAAGGGCCAGGTGGAGGCCTTGCTGAAGAAGTTATGCGCCTTTGACCATGCGCCCTCAACTGGTGGTGTTGCTGAACCTGCAACTCCGGCAAGCAGCTCAGGTGAGGGCAACATCACCGTCGAAGGGGCATCTTTTGCAAGCAACGGTGGCATCTAGGGATGATGAGATGACTTGCTAGCGATTCCTTTCCCTGTTTTGCTTCTGCAACACGTATCATGCCTCGTGGAGGCGTTAAACTTGTGTTTGGTATTTAAGGAACAGTATGTTTTGTAATATTTATTTGAGTTTCGCGATTTCCTTCCTGTTTGCTTCATGTTCTACGTCGGCAGGGCCCGACCCCACGCATTCCTCAGCCGTCGTTGGGTCGTCCGGATCACTAGGACGAGACCAAGGGTGAGGGGCTACGTGGCCAGTTAGGCTCCTGAGTTGCGATGCTCAGGAGTCCCCCTTGATGCACAAACAGCTTACAGAAAGGAGATGCAGTAGTAGGACTACTGTTCTATGTCGGCAGGGCCCGACCCTGCGCATAGCTCAGCCGCCGTTGGGTCATCCGGATCACCAGGACGAGACCAAGGAGTGAGGGGCTACATGGCCAGTTAGGCTCATGAGTCGCGATGCTCAGGAGTCCCCCTTGACGTCCAAACGACCTTCATACCTTGGCTCCGCTCGGCAGGGTGGCGTACACTTTGGCGTGACCCGAGCACAGCCCCCGTGCCCAGCCCCCTCGCGCGACTCTCCCACAGGGAGGCATTGCGATGAGGCCAGACACTGAGCTCGGAGGCTCCCTGAGGTTGATACTACCATGGGGCCGCCGTCAGTTGTTTATCACCAGCGCAGAGCATAGTGCTTCCGCACTTGCACGGGCATAGCCGCTCCTCGGCCGTGTCAACTGCCAGCGCAGAGCTTGGTCCTTCCACTGGTGCATGGGTGAGGGCTCCCTCTGAGTGGAGCCCCCGGGGCATGTACAGCCCTGCCTTGACACATGGCTTGCACGGCAGGGCTGGACGAGGTGCGTCTAGGCACTCGTGAGCCAGCGCGGGACTCACGAGGCCCTACCTCAAGGCTGGTTGCGCCTAGTCTTGGTTCTTGATGACTGTGTTGGCCCTGCGAGATGGTTAGGCAACCTACGCCGAGCGAATCTCCTGAGGTTATCGCATGAGAAGGCCAAGCACCAACGACCCCAGGAGGTGACGTGAAGGGGGCCAGCCCACCAGACAGAGCTCAACTGTTGGGTTTATCAACGCTGCAGGGACGGATCCAAGCATAGGCACCGTGCCTAGTCTTCTCATGCGAAGGATCCTGAAGAAAAACGATCGGCGCGCGGCCCCCGTGGTGGGTGACAATCAAGCAGGTGATAACCATGAGTAGATCATGAGAGGAAGCGAACTAGCTTAGATAGATGCGAGAACGATACATGCCACTGGGACGGACCCGAGCGGCCTGGGGATGATGCGGCCCGAGGGGCGCCCCCAGTATAGTAAGCTGAAGATGCAAGAGGATACACGCCACAGGGACAGGCCCATGCGACCTGGGAATAATGCGGCCCGAGGGGTGCTCCCAGCTGAATAAACTTAGAAAATGTCACCTGGTTTCGTTGTCGAAGGAGTGTTGGGATAGCTGAAGGCGCGCGCTGAAGAAGTCTCCCCTAGTGAGCCGCCAAGACCCTGAGCCTCAGGAGGCTCTGGGGGCACAGGTGGTTCCTTGAGAACCGTCTCCATCTCCGTCAGGACCGCGTGATGCCTGGCCTCCTGGGTAGCTAGGATGCTCCGTAGGTTGTGCAGCAACGCGGCCGCCATGCTCGTCAGGCCAAATGGCATGCAAACATAGCTGTGAGGTGGACCCTCGCACTGCCCAACGCGCGAAGGCCAGAAGCGCTCTTGTGATGCGGCCCTGTTGAGCCCTGGGATGTCGATGCAAACGCGCAGCCCGCCATCCTTGCCTGGATGGGGAGCTGCACCAGGTGGGTGGTGGTCGCCGCGCATATCCCTTGTTTCTTGAAGCTCCTGGGTGGCCTTGACGATGAACTCCTGAGCGCGGGGCGCTCCACGCTTGGTGCCCTCCTGAGGGAAACGTGCCGCAAAGCCTGCCTCCACGTGGTGCCCGAGCGCCTCCCTCGTGATGTTGGCCAGGTCTGAGGCCCTCCAGAAGAGAGCCCCCGAACCTCGCCCGAGGAGGGCGCTGGGCATGCCTTCCTATGCGAGGGAGGGAGGCGCCCTAGGTGCGGGCGCTGATCGTGAGGCGGCGCCACTCTCCTGAGGCCCTGTGCGGAGTACTTGCTTCTTCTTCTTGGGGATGGCCTCAGGAGGGTACTGCGTGCCCTCGCTATCAGGGTCCTCGATTGCTGTATCTTGGAAGGCGCGCTCGAGGGAGCACACCGCATCTCTTTCTTCGCAGGGGACTGTGATGATTCCACCGTTTCCTGGCATCTTGAGGACGTTGTAGGTATGGTGGGTCACTGCCATGAACTTGGCTAATGCCGGGTACCCAAGGATGGCGTTGTACGGCAGACGGATGTGGGCGACGTCGAAGTCGACGAGCTCAGTGTGGTAGTTGTCGCGCTGGTCGAAGGTGACAGGGAGACGAACTTGCCCTATCAAGGTGGTGGAGCCGTCGGTCGCTCCTAAGAAGGGCTTGGTAGGCTGCAGATGATCATAGGGTACTTGAAGGCTGTCGAACGTCTCGACGGACAGGACACTGAGCCCCGCATCACGGTCGATGAGGGTCTTGGTGACTTGGACATTGCTGATGACGGGTGAACAGAGCATCGGGAGGACGCCGGCAGTCGCCGCGCATTTGAGCTGGTCCGCCGAGCTGAAGGTGATGGCATACTTGGACCACCTGAGCAGGCGCATGGCCTCGAGCCTGGGGAGGGCTGCATTCACCTCGCGAGAGAAATGCTTGAAGATGCGCTGGGAAGCCGGGGCCTAAGCACCGCCCAAGATGCAAGCGATGGCACATGGCTCCTGGAAGCCCACAGCCCCCTCATCCTTATGATGGTCGTCGTTCCTTCTTGGTGGTGGCAGCAGCAGAGGGAGGCCGGGATTGCCCTGAGGATGGTCCTCGCGAGGCTGGTCGCGCCAGGCGCCCTCACGAGGCTGCTCCTGCCAGTGGTCCTCACGAGGTCGGTCGCCCCACTCCTGGCGGGGGCCATGGTCATCCCAGTGTCCTCCACCTCGTCCTCCTCCTCAGCCGTAGCCCCGGTCGTTGCGCTCGGGGCATCGACCGAAGCGTCCATCTCGGATGGCCCTGAGCTCTTGACAATCGTTGATGTTGTGGTCGTGTACGTTGTGGAAGGCGCAAAATGGGCGGCTGCTCTTGGACGACTCAGGGTGGTCCCGGCCGCGCTTCGTGTCCGGCTCCGCCGTGAGCACGACTACTCCCTTGCGCTTCATGTCCTTGACCTTGGCTTTCTTCTCCTCTGGGTCGGCAGCAGGGAGCTCAAGGAGGGAGAGGCGCCCTTCCTCAGCTCTTGCGCACTTGGTCGCTATGTTGAACAGCTCCAGAGTCGTGCATAGCTCCTCGTGGATGACGAGCTCCTCCTTCATCTTGACGTCACAGACGCCATCGGAAAACGCTGAGATGATGGCCTCGTCCGTCACCTTGGGGATCTTGAGGTGAACGCTATTGAAGCGTTGAATGTACTTTTGCAGGGTCTCACCCGGCTGTTGCTTGATGCGGTGCAGGTCACCCGCGGCCGGAGGGTAGTCGCGAGTACCCTGGAAGTTGGCGATGAAGTGGTCGCGCATCTCACCCCTGGAGGAGATTGATCCCGTGGGCAGGTTCAGGAGCCACGAGCGAGCGCCATCCTTGAGAGCCATGGGAAACCAGTTCACCATGACCTTTTCGTCGCCGTTGGCCGCCTCGATGCTCAGCTCGTAGAGCTGCAGGAACTCCACGGGGTCAGGGGTGCCGTCGTAGCGCGGAGGCAGATCCGTCTTGAACTTGCCTGGCCAAACAACGGTGCACAGCTCGGGAGCGAAGGCGCGGCAGCCTGTGGTGGCCATCGGGGCCCTCTGCAGGGGTGGAGCCTGCCCTTGATGCCCGCGCACCGCCACCGCAGGCGGCACACGGTCTTGTCGTGGTGCTGCCGGGAGCGCTGGAGCATTTTCTTGCGGCCGGGGAACCTCTTGGCAACTTCCTTCTTCTCGCGTGGGCGCCCGGCATGATGGATCGCGTCGCGGGACCACGCGTCTCGGAGCGAGGACGCGTTCTTGGTGCGAAGGAGGCGGGGTGCTCCATGTGCCGCGCGTCTCGGCACGAGGGCGCCGTCTTGATGCAGGGGCTGCGGAGGCGCCCCGTGAGCTACGTCTCCAGCGGCCGGAGGCGGGCGAGGCAGCGAGAGGGATGGTGCAGGAGAGCCCCCAGCGGTGTTGACAAGCTCGGTGATGCGGTCCAGCCAGTCCTCGTAGAGGTCGTCGACCGGGCAGTAGCGCAGGAGCTCGCGTGCCATGAGCAGCGCGTCCGTGGGTGCGCGGCGAGCGTGAGACGATGAGCCAACCGGAGTCAGCGATGGGGTGGCGGTGTGGCCGTCCCGCCGCACGGAGGGGTGCAGTGATGATGCTTGCTGCTCGTTTTCTGTTGGGCCGGTAGCGGCGTTGGCAATAGGTGATGGAGAACGGCGAGGGGGGTCCGCCAACGGGCGCCGTCCGGGCGACACGAGCGGCCAGGGTGGCTCAGTGCTCGGCTCGGGCTTGGCGGGCGTCTGACATGGATGCGGTGGAGCGGTGGAACATGGATCAACGGAAGGAAAGCTTCAGCGCACCCCTACCTGGCACGCCAAATGTCGGATTTCGGGTTCTGGCAAAACCCTTGAGGTTCGAACTCTGGGGTGCGCACGAAGATCTCTCCCCCTATCTCACGCTCTCACTGCAATCTCAAAGCTCAGCACGTCGGACTCATAGAACAATGGACACAGGGTTTATACTTGTTCGGGCCACCGATGTGGTGTAATACCCTACTCCATTTTGGCGTGGTGGATTGCCTCTTGGGCTGAGGGTGGACAAGTACAAGGGAAGAACAGCCTCCTGAGGACAGGCGTCCTTGAGCTCGAAGAGCTTGTGAGATGGCCTTGGTGGAGTGGATCTAATCCAAGATGAGCCGATCCTTGACTACGGTGGTGGCTAGTCCTATTTATAGAGGCCTTGGTCCTCTTCCCAAATGTTGGCGGGAAGGGATCCAACAATGGCCAAATTCGAAGGGAGACAACTAGTACAAGTTATACTGACAAAAGGTGGTATTCGCCTGCCAAAGGCTCTGGTGGTGACGCCGTCCTGGGCTCCATGGTGACCTCCATCCTGCCATCTTGCTGGTCTTGGTCTTGTTGCACCAATATGGAAACCTTTGACTGATGCCTTGAGACTCCTCGCCTGCGCTTGCCTCCTTAGCACCAAAGAGGCAACGAGTACACTGCGCGCTGGCACCCGCCTAGCCTTGGTCGTCATGGCTTACGTCACAGGGACCTCACGAGGTGCCCCTCGCCTTGATCTCTATGCCCCTCGCGAGCCAGCCTGGTGAGGACGCCCCCGAGGAGGTCTTGCGTCGTCCGCCTCGTGAGGCTTGGCCCCTCGCAAGGGTCTTGAGTGTTTGCCAAGGAAGATGGGCCGTCGAGGGCTGCTGGTGGAGCCACGCCGCGGGCCGCAGGCAGGTAAGTCTGGGGACTCCCGTTCCCAGGATGCTGACAGCTTTGTAAGCACCACTTAACTTGTTGTGAAGCTCTTCTTTATCCTTGAGTGACATCTCATGAGCAACAATTCTCCCAATGACTTCTGTTGGCTTGAGATCTTTATAATTGGGCATCATTTGGATCAATGTGCACATGGTATCATATTTTCCATTCAAGGCTCTTAGGATCTTCTTGATGATGAATCTGGCGGTCATTTCTTCACTTCCTAAGCTGGCAATCTCATTTGTGATGAGAGCAAGCCTAGAGTACATTTCAGCAACACCTTCACCATCCTTCATTTTGAACTTATCAAGCTGACTTTGAAGCACATCCAATTTGGATTCCTTGACGGAGTCAGTACCTTCATGCATATCAATAAAGTATCTCAAATTTCCTTTGCATTCTCAAGACGGCTGATTTTGTTGATTCTTCGGGGCACAATCCGTTGAAGAGGATATTGCAAGCTTGAGCATTCTATTGCAGCATCCTCAATTCTTCCGCGGTAGCTTCACGATTCGGTTCTCTCCCATGGAAGAATTCACCTTGCAAGCCAATACACACAATAGCCCAAACGGCGGGGTTATGTCCAAGAATATGCATTTTCATCTTATGCTTCCAACTAGCAAAATTAGTACCATCAAAGTAAGGACCTCTACGGTGGTAATTTCCCTCACTAGATGCCATACTCTCCAAGGTTGTGAAACCAAGGCTATGATCACCAAAGCTATGGAAATCAAGGCAAATGGATACCAAAGCTGTGATACCACTTGTAGGATCGAAAGTATGTCTAGAGGGGGTGATTAGACTACTTGACCAAATAAAAATCTAGCCTTTTCCCAATTTTAAGTCTTGGCAAATTTTAGCAACTTATTACAAGTCAAGCAATCAACCTACACATGCAAATCTAAGAGTATAGCAGCGGAATGTAAATCATTGCATATGAAGGTAAAGGGGATGAGTTTGGAGGGAGCAAACGCAATGTAGACATAGAGATTTTTGGCGTGGTTCCAATAGGTGGTGCTATCTTACATCCACGTTGAAGGAGACTTCAACCCATGAAGGGTAACGGTTGCGCGAGTCCACGGAGGGCTCCACCCACGAAGGGTACGAAGAAGCAACCTTGTCTATCCCACCATGGCCATCGCTCACGAAGGACTTGCCTCACTTGGGTAGATCTTCAAAAAGTAGGCGATCTCCTTGCCCTTACAAACTCTTTGGTTCAACTCCACATTCTTGACAGAGGCTCCCAACTGACAACTAACCAATCTAGGAGACACCACTCTCCAAAAGGTAATAGATGGTGTATTGATGATGAAGTCCTTGCTCTTGTGCTTCCAATGATAGTCTCCCCAACACTCAACTCTCACACAGATTTGGATTTGGTGGAAAGATGATTTGGGTGGAAAGCAACTTGGGGAAGGCTAGAGATCAAGATTCTTGTGGTTGGATTGGAATATCTTGGTCTCAAGACATGAATAGGTGGTTCTCTCTCAGAAAATGAATGGTGGAAGTGTAGGAACATTTTGATAGCTCTCTCCACGAATGGAGGATGGGTGGAGGGGTATATATAGCCTCCACACAAAATCTAACCGTTACACACAATTTACCAAACTCGGTGGGACCGAATAGTTAAACTCGGTCAGACCGATTTAGTTCAAAATGTGAACATTAGGATTTTTGGTGGGACCGGCGTCAACTCGGTGGGACTAATTTCATAAGGGTTAGGGCATAACGTAATCTCGGTGAGACCGATCACATGAACTCGGTGAGACTGATTTATGTAATGGGCAAACAGAGAGTTGGTCAGGCAAACTCAGTGGGACCGATCGCTCATTTCGGTGAGACCGAAACGTTACGAAAAGGAAACAGAGAGTTTGCATTGTGAACTCTATGGGACCGATCACTCATCTCGGTTAGACCAAAACGTTATGAAGGGAAATAGAGAGTTTGCAATCCCATCTCGGTGAGACCGAGATCCCTATCGGTGATACCGAACTGATTAGGGTTTCTGGCTATGGCTATGTCAAATGAACTCGGTGGCGCCGGAGAGATCAAATCGGTGGGGCTGAGTTTGACTTTTGGTTTGGGACATATGTGGATATGAGAAAGTCGTTGAGAGCTTTGGAGCATATCACTAAGCATTTTGACCAAGCAAGCCGTTAAGCAACACCTCATCCCCTATTAATAGTATTTGCTTTTCCTATGGACTTAATATGATCATGGGCCACTAAAATGAAAATTTAGGGTCTTGAGCTTAAGCCAATATGTGTCCTTAGTATTTTGAGGGGTCCACATCTCTAGTCCATGCCATGCTAATCATTGAACTTTCTGAAATGATCATCTTGAAAGAATATTAGTTCAATGAGCTATATCTTGTTAAGAATTACCAAAACCACCAAGGGCTTAGTTGCACTTTCACCACCGCGCACTCACCCTCTCGCCATGGCTGGAAGGGAAGGGTTGCGGAGAAGAAGAAGGAGAAGGGTGTGCGGAGAAGTGCCACTCCTGCCCCCTATTTTATAGGGAAACAGGGCAGGGGCTGGCTCCTCATACGGGAAGCGGCCGCCCCGCTCACCCAATGCGGCTTTTCTACACCCACTACAGCTCTGAGGACCGAGGCCGACCCTCTGCTCCAACCATTGACACTCCGTTTTCAGCCATGGCACCCCTCTCCGTGTCCTCCGCATCCACTACCTACCACGCCCAATGCATGCGAGGCATGTGGCAGGTGCGTGCGGAATGGGAGGCAAGTGGGGTGGAAGTTTCTGCCCTGTGATCGTGGGGCGAGGAGAATCCACGGGCCACGATCAAAATTCATCCACAGCGTCACGCATGACACACGAAGAAATTAGAAACTGGCTAGGAATCAAGGCTAATGAAGAAGCAAAGGAAACCTCAACACACCAGCCTCTTTAGCAACCCTTGCCTATGCACTTATTAGGCCCTACCCCGACAACGCTCAAGAATGCGTTCGGGGTAGGCCCGGGGGCTTCTATCAGTGCAACAAACCCTAGGTCTATTTCCCAGACTGTCCATAGGCACGGGAACAAGATTGAAGCTTCAACCCAAGTCAGAATACAAGGACCAGCATGCAGACCAGAAAGGCCAAGACCGAGCCAAGAAAGTAGAATATCGACCAGAGAAGGGCCTCCCTTGCCGGGCAGGCGAGCCCGGCAAGGGGCGAGGCCACCACCAGAAGAATGCAACCAAGACACCCCGGCAGGGCCTGCCGAGGCTCGCGGAGGCAGAACCACCTCACCAACTACTCAACCACGACCCATGTCGTCGATCAATGCGATGTCAAGCCGCAAGGTGATTAAGTGGCAGCCATCCGCCACATGGCAACCATATCCTATAGGAGAAACCCACAAATGACACCCGTCCTGCGACGTGTCACGAGAACATGCACCGAGCTAGCAAGATAGCCCCGGCAAGCCTTGCCGGGAAACCAGTGATGTGACACTAAGTGGTGCATTTAATGCACCCCTATCAGCCCAAGAGTTAGGTATGATAGCACTGTTTGTTGTTTTATTAGTACATAATGACCATTTTTCCACTGTGGTTACCCCTTGATCTATAAAATGAGGCCCATGACGACCCTAAAAAGGGTTAGAAGGTTGGATAACTCACACCCCCATACGCGCGTAGTCGCTGCTGCCCCAAGGCAATCCCTGCCGGGCAAGTGTACTACGCTCCACCACCACCTTTTCCACCATCAATCCACCAAAGCAGGAGTAGGGTTTTACAACTCACATCGTCCTAAACATGGTTCAATCGCTTGTGTGATCTCTGCCCTGCTGTCCCACACCCCTCCGCTCTTTGTGCAAGGCGTTGTCCCCCTGCCGAACCAGCAAGGGGCCTCCTGGTCCCATAGGTGGCCATGTTTTCCCGCGAAACATAGTCATTGGGAGACCGTGTCATCTGCCAACGCTGAGCATGGGGCCTCCATTAGATGTGGGCATTGTCGTTGTAAGACCGTGTTGTCCGCCAGCACGGAGCATGGGGCTTCCACTGAGACGTGGGTGCGAGCTCCCGTGAGGCTTAGGGGCAGCACTCAGGTGACTCCGGGGCGTGTACAGCCCCACTCATTATTACTTGAGAGTGTCACGGGCAGAGACTTGGGGAGGCATAAGGCGGTTTCTTGCTTCCTGGTCGAGGGCCTCACCCCCTACTCTAGGCCGCGCACCAGCGAGCCCGAGCACTGGCAGCCCTGGCCGGGGGCCCCGGTCTGGCGACCACCAGCGGGCGGTGCAACGCGCCATCGTATTGACCTAGGTCGCTTGATCATCTTGCAATGCCCGCCTCCAGGCTCCTCCTAAGCCCTTTTGGCCTCGGGGCCCCAAGCAGACGCGGCTTAGGGGGCCATGGGCCCTCGTGAGGCTCCCTGGCCTCACGGGCCCCTCAAGCCCCCGCCCTATCCTAGTCCATGGTGCCACCTCACCGGGTGCACCCCGGTGTGCACAATCTGGCCGCCGTCTCACGGGCACGCCATGGGATGTAGGTCTCCTGCACTCCAAAGTTAGCAAAAAATATGTTCTGAAAGTACTTGTCTTAATAGCAGTCATGGCCCTGCTTGCAGCTCCCGGGCTTCGAGAGGCCTTGACGATCTTGAGGGCTATACCTGCAAAGGCCTGCCTTCCGCCAACCCGTGCGTTCTTTAGATTTGCTGATTACCGACCCACCGTCGTGTCATGATGGCCAGGAGGTGGCCCGCCGTAGCGCCTCCCACTGGGGGCCGCTTACCCTGCCTGAAGCTCGGGGGGAATCTCCTGAGCCTGGGGGAGATCTCATTCGCCTTCTCTTCGCCGCCCTACCCTCCGAGTCCTCTTCCTGCACAGACGCAGAAAGGGCATGTCTGAGCCTACAGCAAGGGTTGAGACACAGGTGGGGGTCAGAGGGGTTCCATACCCCCGTAGGCGACGTCGAGCAGTTCGGCAACCCGGTCAAGCCAGGCGTGATCGCCCTCTACAGGACGGTAGCGCGGGAATTCATGTGTCGTAAGGAGCACGGCTTGCGCGCCCATCAGCCCCTGGCGGGTGCGGAGGGGTGGAGCCGTGGCGGTGCCAATCAAGTGCGTGGTGGCTCGCCCTTTGCATCGCGCAAGGGGTGGCGGCGGTGAACCTTGTCATTGGTGACGGTGCGCCGAGGAAGGCGGGGCGCGACGAGGAGAGCCGCGGTGGGAGGACACTGCTCGATCGGAGTGCACGGCCCATCACTCGGCGCAAGCCCGGCCAGATGTCGTCATGGCCAAGTGAGGATGGAACGTGTTTGATGAGGAGGCAAGGCTTCGACACGCCCCTACTTGGTGCACCAAATGTCGGATTCCGGGCTCCGCAGACCCAATAACGTTCGAACTCTGGGGCGCGTGCGAAGACTCCAACCTCTCAATCTTCGAGATCGTCGCCCCACAGCCTAGCCTAGCCAGACTCGTGTGAGCAAAGAAGAAGATGAACACGGTAGTTTACCCAGGTTCGGGCCACCTTGCGGTGTAAAACCCTACTCTTGCTTTGTGGTGGATTGGCCTCACAAGGGGCTGAGGATGAACTAGTAAAGTGGATGAATAGCCTTGCGAGGGCTATGTTGATGAGGATGGAAAGGATCCACTCTCCTCTAAAATGGTGGCTAACCTATATTTATAGTGGCCTTGGTCCTCATCCTTCAAAACTTAGGCGGGAAGGGATCCCACAGTGGCCAATTTGAAAGGGGACAAGTAGTACATATTATCCTGACGAAAGGTGGTCTTTGCCTCCAAAGCTTCTGGTCGTGATGCAATGGTGGGCTCGGTGATGTCATTAGTCCTGCCGAGCGTGGTCTTGGTCTTGTAGCACAGGAATGGAAACCTTTGGTAGATTCCTCAGGAACCCCACGCATGTCCTTGCCTCCTTAGCACCAAAGAGGAAACTGCCTCCTCTGCGCCCGCTGGTGCCCGCCTGGCCTTGGTCATTATGGCTTGCGTCATCGCAGCCTCATGAGGCTGGTACCTGCATAGAAATTTCCGCTCCTCGTGAGGCAGCTTGGGGAAGTGTCGCTCCCTCCGGAGGTCTTGGTGTCGTCTGCCTTGCGGGTCCAAGGGGCCTTCACGAGGGTCTTGTCTTGGCGGTCTTCTAGATTGGTCATACCAGGCCGTCAAATGAGCCACGCTATCGGCCAGACAGGCAAGTCTGGATATCCTAGTTCCCATAACGCCAACAGTTTCTTTAGGAAGTTTGCCTCCAAGAAGATCTCTAAGGGAGTCATTGGGGAAATCATCAGACAATGACCTCCATACTCGAAGAAGGGCAGAGGTGCGGCTGTGCGAGTGGCCACACAACCCCTTCATGGATGGAGTCGGGATCCATCAAGAGTTCGCACAGTTTGCTGCTAATACTGGGCTTAGCGACTTCATCGCAGCTGAGTGTGAACAATACCATCTCCTTCAAAATTCCTTTGTTCAAAACTTCCATTTTATGAGTAGGAATAGGCCCCCTGAGGTGCAGTTTAATTTATATGCTAAAACCCGTCAGATGCCACTCACTGATTTTTGTGATGTATGCTTTATCCCTTCTGACGAGGAAATAAGAGAGCCTAGGCCTGCAGATTTTGAGGACTTTTATGGCACACTGTCAGTGGGAGATGAGAGAGGCGTGTCGAGTGTCACTGCTACTAGTTAGCAGTTTCCTGATGTGCATCATTTGGCTCTATCCATTGCTAAGTGTTTAATCGCTAGAGAGAAAGTCGGTGCACTTTGTGCTCCTGACTTTGCCATCTTACGTCCTGCATTATACGGCGATTGATGGAAATATGCCCTAGAGGCAATAATAAAATGGTTATTATTATATTTCCTAATCACGATAAAGGTTTTTTATTCATGCTAGAATTGTATTGACCGGAAACTTAAATACATATGTGGATACATAAACAAATACCATGTCCCTAGTGAGCCTCTACTAAACTAGCTCGTTGATCAAAGATGGTTAAGGTTTCCTAACCATAGACATGAGTTGTCATTTGGTAACGGGATCACATCTTTGGTTTATTTAGGTCGACTAGATCGACTTTTCTTGCCATCGGGAAGAGGTGCTTTATGATGGGTTCGATCTTATGGTGCTCAATCCTAGTGACAGAAGGGGACATGACACATATGCATCGGTGCTATTAAGGATAACAAGATGGGATCTATTCCTACATGAACAGATCTTGTCTACATCATGTCATCATTCTTATTGCATTACTCCGTTTCTCCATGAACTTAATGCACTAGATGCATGCTGGATAGTGGTCGATGTGTGGAGTAATAGTAGTAGATGCAGGCTGGAGTCGGTCTACTAATCTTGGACGTGATGCCTATATAATGATCATTTCCTGGATATCGTCATGATTATTTGAATTTCTATCAATTCCCCAATAGTAATTTGTTTACCCACCGTATTCTATTTTCTTGAGAGAAGCCACTTGTAAAATCTACGGCCCCCAGGTCTATTCTTTATTGTATTTGCTCCGAGATCTAATTTTATTTGCCTTTATTTTCATATCTATAATTCTAAAAGCTCAAAAATACCTTTCTTCACTTTTTCTTTATTTATTTTATGTTGTTTTATCGAGAGATCTATCAATCCAAAATCATACAAATCAATCTATCTTTTTACCTGGGAGGGATTGGCAACCCCTCTTACGCGTCGGGTTGCAAGTATTTGTTCTTTGTGTGCATGTACTATTTACATGGTGTTGCTTGGTTCTCCTACTGGTTCGATAACCTTAGTTTCATCACTGAGGGAAATACCTACCATAGATGTGCTGCATCATCCCTTCCTCTTCGGGGAAAAACTGACACGGACACGATCCATCAGTATTTCTGATATTATATGTGGATGACATATTGTTGATTGGAAATGATATAGAATTTCTGGATAGCACAAAAGGATACTCGAATAAGAATTTTTCAATGAAAGACCTTGGTGAAGTTGCTTATATATTAGGCATCAAGATCTATAGGGATAGATCAAGACGCTTAATAGGACTTTCACAAAGCACATACCTTGAATTTTTTTGAAGAAGTTCAAAATGGATCAGTAAAAGAAAGGGTTCTTGCCTATGTTACGGTGTGAAATTGAGTCAGACTCAAAGCCCAACCACTGCAGAAGATAGAGAGAGAATGAAAGTCATTCCCTATGCCTCGGCCATAGGTTCTATAAAGTATGGCATGTTGTATACCAGACCTAGTGTGTGCCTTGCCATGAGTTTGGCAAGGGGGTACAATAGTGATCCAGGAGTAGATCACTGGACAACGGTCAAAATTATCCTTAGAGGACTAAGGAAATATTTCTCGGTTATGGAGATGACAAAGAGTTCGTCGTAAAGAGTTTCGTCGATGCAAGCTTTGACACCGATTCAGATGACTCTGACTCTCAATCTGGATATGTATTGAAAGTGGGAGCAATTAGCTAGAGTAGCTCCATGCAGAGCATTGTAGACATAGAATTTTGCAAAATACGTACGAATCTAAATGTGACAGACCCGTTGACTAAAATTCTCTCACAAGCAAAACATGATCACACCTTAGTACTCTTTGGGTGTTAATCACATGGCGATGTGCACTAGATTATTGAATCTAGTAAACTCTTTGGGTGTTGGTCACATGGCGATGTGAACTATGGGTGTTAATCACATGGCGATGTGAACTATATTATTGACTCTAGTGCAAGTGGGAGACTGATGGAAATATTCCCTAGAGGCAATAATAAAATGGTTATTATTATATTTCCTAAATCATGATAAAGGTTTCTTATTCATGCTGGAATTATATTGACCGAAAACTTAAATACATGTGTGGATACATAAACAAATACCATGTCCCTAGTGAGCCTCTAGTAGACTAGCTCATTGATCAAAGATGGTTAAGGTTTCCTAACCATAGACATGAGTTATCATTTGATAAGGGTATCACATCATTAGGAGAATCATGTGATGGACAAGACCCATCCGTAAGCTTAGCATTTGGTCGTTCAGTTTATTGCCATTGCTTTCTTAATGTCAAATCCATATTCCTTCGACTATGAGATTATGCAACTCCCAGATACCGGAGGAATACCTTTTGTACTATCAAACGTCACAACATAACTGCATGATCATAAAGATGCTCTACAGGTATCTTCTAAGGTGTTTGTTGAGTTGGCATAGATTGAGATTAGGATTTGTCACTTCATGTATCGGAGAGGTATCTCTGGGCCCTCTCGGTAATACACATCACATGAAGCTTCCAGCAAAGTGACTAAGGAGTTAGTTACGGGATGATGTATTACGGAACAAGTAAAGAGACTTGCTGGTAACGAGATTGAACTAGGTATGAAGATGCCGACGATCGAATCTTGGGCAAGTAACATCTCGACAGACAAAGGGAATTACGTATGTTCTCATAAGGTTCAACCGATAAAGATCTTCGTAGAATATGTAAGAACCAAAATGGGCATCCAGGTTCCGCTATTGGTTATTGATTGGAGAGGTGTCTCGGTCATGTCTACATAGTTCTCGAACCCGTAGGGTCCGCATGCTCAACGTTCGTTAATGATATAATATTGTATGAGTTATGTGAGTTGATGACCGAATGGTGTTCGGAGTCCTGGATGAGATCACGGACATGACGAGAGCTCAGAAATGGTCCAGAGGTAAAGATTGATATATAGTATGATAGTATTTGGTCACTCCAAAGGTTTTAGAAGTACCGGGTATTTTATTGGGGTGTCAGAAGGGGTTCTGGGAGGCCACCGGCAAGCGGGTGGGCCTTATGGACCAAAGGGGGCAAGCACACCAGCCCACAAGGGGGCTGGTGCACCTCTCCACCCCTCTCCCATGCACCAAAGAGGGAGGGAACGAAGGGGGAGGCACCCCAAAGGCAGCTAGCCCCCTTTCCTCCCCCCCCCCCCCATGCACAAATATGGAAGGGGGGATTCAGCCAGGGCAGGAGCCCAAGTAGGATTCGGCCCTACTTGGGGTGCCTCCTGGCTGCTCCCCTCTCCCCCACCTATATATATGTGGGAGGGGGCACGACACATAACCACGACAATCTCTTAGCCGTGTGTGGAGCCCCCTCCACAGTTTCGTTCCTCGGTCATATTTTTGTAGTGCTTACGCGAAGCTCTGCGGAGATAGCATCACCGCCACCATCACCAACCGTCGTGCTGCCGGAACTCATCCACTACTTAGTCGTCTTGCTGGATCAAGAAGGCGAGGACATCATCAAGCTGAACGTGTACTGAACATGGAGGTGTCGTACGTTCGGTACTCGATCGGTTGGATCGCGAAGAAGTTCGACTACATCAACCACGTTACTAAACGCTTCCGCTTACGGTCTACGAGGGTACATAGAAACACTCTCCCCTCTCGTTGCTATGAATCTCCATGGATAGACTTGCATGTGCATAGATTTTTTTGTTTTCCATGCAACGTTTCCCAACAGCGATAACACCTATAGCCTAGGGGCCATTATTGCACGCCGTCTGCACCTTAACAGAGCCAAGGGCAAAATTCATGGTGGTATTTATGCTACTCGTTTAGCGAGTCACTTTAATGTTCAAATTTACCAACATGATTATTGTTTACCCAAGGTTTATTTGGATCACCAAGCGATGAAATATCACCAGTTTACTGACATTGATGATTGTATTAATAATATTCCTTACAACCTGGTTTTTAGTGTGGATACCCGTGATATTATTTCATTGCCTGCACCTACTTTGTTTGATTCTATTGCCAGGGCGGATACAGGATCATGCCAGATGACATCATTGCCTACCGGAACACCCAGGCGGTGGCACGGGAGGAGCCCCAGGAGTGGGATGCTCAGGTGCTGCCGCCGCAGCACTTTGACATGGGACCAGATGGCTACTACGGATGGTGATTACCAAGCTAGGCCAAAAGCCTAAGCTTGGGGTAGTACGTGTTTCCACCGACATTATATTCAAACTCACACATTTCATTCCAGTTGTCGGTGCTCACACTTTTTACTGTATTATCCATGCTAGATTTATTTTCTCGCTTTCTTCTTGTGTGTTTGAAAAACTTTGAGAAAATCCGAAAAAATGTTTCTTTCTTCTTTTCGGTTTTTCTTTCTAGTTTAGTTAGTTGTAATGTTAAAAAGAAAACCCAAAGAGATTTCCTAGTTCTTCTTTTGCTTGTTGGGAGCTTTCCCATGTAAATAGTTTTCTCGTTTTTTTGTTTTTCTTTCTTTATTTTTACTTTCTTCAAGAAAAACTAAAAACTCCAAAAATATTTTAGTGTGTTTCTCTGAAATTCTTTTCTTTTTATTGAGTCATACCAAGGAGAAGACCACGATGAAAATGTTGGTTGGCTCTCTTATGCATTACTGTAAATCTAACAAAGAGCCCAAATTACCTTGTCTTCTCCTTTTGAATAAAATGTTTGCAGATTCCATCTTAGTCCACGGCACTATTGCACTATTATTATTTTCATATCATTCGGTCATGCAAGTGAAAGGCAATAATGATGTTATTTGATGAACTAGCTATGGCAAAGAGAAGTGGGTATGAACTCAACTTGTTCTATTTTTGTAAATATGTTTAACCTAGTATCCATTATTCAGCATATTATGATCAAACATGTTTGCAATGACAATTAGAGATTATAGTTTCTCATGCCATGCTTAGGTAGCTAGGAGTGGATAATGATTTATCTTGCATGTCAACATTGCGTTAAAATGATTGTGATGTAGTATGATGGTATGGTATCCTCCTTTGAATGTTTCAAGTGGCTTGACTTGGCACATGTTCATGCATGTAGTTGAATCAAAACCATCATAGCATATGTGATATTTATGTTCATGGTGTCCATATCCTACTCATGCTAGTATCCAATGTTCATTATTCATAATGCATGTTCATGACCGTTTTCGCTCTCTAGCTGGCCGCTTCTCAACCTATTTGCTAGCCTTCCCATGTACTAAGAGGAAATACTGCTTGTGCATCAAAATCCTAAAACCCAAGTTATTCCAGATGAGTCCACCATATTACCTATATGCGGTATTACCCCGCCATTCTAAGTAAATTTGCATGTGCCACCTCTAAAAACCTCAAAATAAACACATATTTTTAGTGCATGGATTGTTCATAGAGTGACAAGGGCTAGTCGGTATCTTCCATGCTAAGCGGGTTATTCTCATGATGAGTGTTTATTCAGTAGTCCTTGCACGGGAGGGGTGGTAAAAGGGATGCCTAGTCCCAAATTCAAAAATTGCAAATAATTAAAGAAAACTCCTCCAGGACTGATGTTGGTATGGACGGTACCCGTGGATTCGGCTAGCCGTGGAGTGTGTTCGTTGGTGGAGGGGGAGTAAACCTTAACTTTTATCGATTGGGAAGTGCCACTAATGTGTTTAGCATGGAAGATATTGATAACTTTCGGTCGTGAAGTAAACAGGAAGGGTGCATTCCTAAAAATTTCATTTATCTCTGTTTTAAAATTTGAGCTATGTCATCGCTGCAAATCCCTGCTTCCCTCTGTGAAGGGACTATCTATTTACTTTTATGTTGAGTCATCACCATCTCAAATAAGTGCCAGATCTAAGAGCACTATTGTCATCATCATGCATTGTGTATAGTTAATGTTGGATGCATCATGACTGGATGTTTTCAACCATGAATTACAATGTATAGTCGCTGCTTGAACTTTGGAGGTGCTCTGCGTTTATGTTTTGCGGTCTCAGAAAGGGCTAGCGAGATACCATTATTGCTCGCTAGTTGATTATGCCATTGATATGAGTTAAGATAAATTTTAAGAGTTAGTGTTGACATGGTTAATCATGATCTTTGCTGAAAACCTGGGTGCTACTTAAGCTTATTTATGTAAACAATAGCAAAAGAGTTCATAGAAGTTTTTCTTTTTTCACTTTCAGTTTATCAACTGAATTGCTTGAGGACAAGAAATGGTTTAAGCTTAGGGGAGTTGATACATCTCCGTCGTATCTACTTTTTCTAACACTTTTCCTCTTGTTTTGGACTCTAGTTTGCATGATTTGAATGGAACTAACCCGGACTAACGTTGTTTTCAGCAGAACTACCATGGTGTTGTTTTTGTGCAGAAATAAAAGTTCTCGGATTGGAACAAAACTTTTTGCAGAATTATTTCAGAATAAAAGAAAAATACTGGAGCCAATAACCACTGGAGGGGGCCCTGGGTGAGCACAACCCATGAGGGCGTGCCCCCGCTCTAGATGCGCCCAGGTGGGTTGTGCCCACCTGGTGGCCCCGCAGACCCTGATTCCAACTCCATAAATACCTATATTTGGAGAGAAAAATCAGGGAGAAAGAATTATCGCGTTTCACAAGGTGGAGCCGCCGCCACCTCCTATTCTTCATCGGGAGGCCAGATCTGGAGTTCGTTCAAGGCTCCGGAGAGGGGGATCTACGATCTCCGTCATCACCAACCCTTCTCCATCGCCAATTCCATGATGCTCCCCATCGGGAGTGAGTAATTCCTTCACAGGCTCGCTGGTCGGTGAGGAGTTGGATGACATTCGTCATGTAATCGAGTTAGTTTTGTTAGGATTTGGTCCTTGGTATCCATTATGTTCTGAGATTGATGTTGTTATGACTTTGCCATGCTTAATGCTTGTCACTTTGGGCCCGGGTGCCATGATTTCAGATCTGACCGTTTATGTTTTTACCATTATATCTATGTTCTAGATCCAATTTTCCAAGACATATGCACCTACTATGTGTTATGATCCACAAACCCCAGTGTGACAGTAATTGGGATACTTTCCGATGATGACCGTAGTTTGAGGAGTTCATATATTCACTATGTGTTCATGCTTTGTTCCGGTTCTCTATTAAAAGGAGGCCTTAATATCCCTTAGTTTCCTTGTGGACCCCGCTTCCACGGGAAGGTAGGACAAAAGATGTCATGCAAGTTCATTCCATAAGCATGTATGACTATTTACGGAATACATGCCTACATTATATTTATGAACTGGAGCTAGTTTTGTATCGCCCTAGGTTATGAATGTTATATGTTGAATATCATCCAACGAATCTACCGATCCAATGCCTACGAATTTCCAACATATTGTTCTTGCTAAGTTACTACTGTTGTAGTTACTGTTACACTTGCTACAAAATCATTGCTACCACTGTTACCGTTACTATTGTTGTCACTACTACTATCCAAACTATCATATTATTGTGCTACTGATCACTTTGCTGCAGATATTTAATCTCCATGTGTGGTTTAATTGACAACTCAACTGCTAATACCTGCAAATACTCTTTGGCTCCCCTTGTGTCGAATCTATAAATTTGGCTTGAATACTATACCCTCGAAAACTGTTGCGATCACCTATACTTGTGGGTTATCAGGGGCCCATGTGGCTTCGTTTGGCCTAACTCCGCCTCTATAAATTCTCTAAAATCGGAAACCAATAGAGAGCCAGCCAAAATATTTTTTCCGCCGCCACAAGTTCCAGAACAACGAGATCCCATCTGGAGGCCTTTTCCGACAGTCTGCCGGAGGGGGATTCGATCACGGAGGGGCTCTACATCAACCTTGCTGCCCTTCCAATGCTATGTGAGTAGTTTACCACTGACCTATGGGTCCATAGTAGCTAGATGGCTCTCTCTCTTTTTGATCTTCAATACAATGTTCTTCTCGATGTTCTTGGAGTTCTATCCGATGTAGTCACTTTTTGCGGTATGTTTGTTGGGATCCGATGAATTGTGAGTTTATGATCAGATTATCCCTGAATATTATTTAAGTGTTCTCTTAACTCTCTTATGCATGAATTATTATAGCTTTCTATTTCTCTTCGATCTCTGATTTGGTTTGGCCAACTAGATTGATTTTTCTTGCAATGGGAGAGGTGCTTTGTAATGGGTTTGATCTTGCGGTGCTCAATCCCAGTGATAGAAAGGGACATGAAATGTATTTGTATCATTTCCATTAAGGATAAAAAGATGGGGTTTACTCATGCGCGAGATTGCTTTGTCTACATCATGTCATCTTGCTTAAGGCGTTACTCCGTTCTTTATGAACTTAATACTCTAGATGCATGTTGGATGGTAGTCGATGTGTGGAGTGATAGTAGTAGATGCAGGCATGAGTCGGTCTACTTGTCTCGGACGTGATGCCTATATACATGATCATTGCCTCGGATATCGTCATGATTATTTGCTTTTCTATGAATTGCCCAATAGTAAAAAAATTACGCACCATATGTTATTTTCAAGAGAGAAGCCTGTACTAAGAACTATGCCCCCCATGTCTACTTCTATAATATATTAAAAATCCTAAAAATACTTTGCTGCAAGTTGATCATATTTATTTTATTTTGTATTTTTGTTCAATCTATCTATCAATTACTACACAATTTAATCTTGCACATAACTACCGAGGGATTGATGACCCCTTATTCGTTTTAAGTTGCAACAATTTGTTGTTTGTGTGCAGGTGCTGCTAACGAGGTGTTGTGTGGTTCTCCTACTGGATTCATAACTGCTACTTCTTGAGCTTGCTTCGGTTTTCTCTTGAAGAGGAAAGGATGATGCAGCATAGTAGAGATAAGCATTTCCCTCGGTTAAGAACCAAGGTATCAATCCAGTAGGAGAAACGCGCAAGTCCCCAACAGATGCACCTACACAAACAATCAAACACTTGCACCCAATGCAATAAAGGGCTTGTCGATCCCTTCACGGTCACTTGCAAAGGTGAGATCTGATAGAGATAGATAAAACTAAACAAAAGATAAAATATTTTTGGGTTTTTTGGTTTATAGATCTGAAAATAAAAGATCGCAAAATAGTACATCGAAAACTAACTATGACGCCCGGATAATCAAGCTACAGTAAACCCCTGTTAATGATGCCATGTCATCATGATTAAAATTCTGCTAAGCCTCACTTATTTCAAACTTAGTCCAAATACAAATTCAAATAACAAGTCAAACTATAGTTTCATAAAACAATGAGATAAAAATGTTCGTTGGGCTGCAAATATTCACTAACTAATTATCGTGTAGGAACCAACATCATTTAACTCACCATTTAGTTCCTAGGATAATATAAAGTGGTCTAACAACATATTAATTGACCTATTCAATTTTAAAAAATTATTGGACAATTCCGTTGGCTCGGAAACTTTTTATGCAACACCACAATGTTAAGCTTGAATTATGTGCCAATTTCAATATTAACTAAATTCATTTGCTATAGCGTTTAAATAGAAAACAGTTGAGAAAGAAAAAAAAAAGAAAAAGTCTAGCTAAAGAAAAGGAGAAAACAGGAGGATCTAATCTACTATGCACTTTGGCCCATCTAGCAACTTACCCAGGCCTAGCCCATCTATCTCTCCTTCAACCTCACGTATAGGAGCATGGGCGTGGCACACATCCAGGGCGCCATGGCCACGGATGGCCACCACGTGCCCCCTCAGCTTATAAGGACCCCCCCACCCCGAAACCCTATCATGCGCTCTCCTGACCCCCCCCCTCGATTCGCCTTCGCCCCCTTTCCTCTCTGGCTTGGATTCGAGCTCCTGAGCCCATGCGGTGACCGCTGCCTTGTCTTGGTTGTCGCGGCCACCATCCTCTTCGACATGCGGGAGGCCATGCAAGAGATCTGCGGAGGTCGGTTTTATCCGTTCAGAGTACCAGTTGGAGCCAGGAGGACCTACATCAGTGGGATGGACGTCGCCTTCAAGCTCCGTCCCACCGCTCGCCGTCTTTGATTCGGCCTCACGGGAGC
Organism: Triticum urartu; assembly: GCF_056163025.1. Lineage (NCBI taxonomy): Eukaryota > Viridiplantae > Streptophyta > Magnoliopsida > Poales > Poaceae > Triticum > Triticum urartu. Next base: position 364,442,136 of record NC_141876.1, on the reverse strand, counting down.
CTACCCGAGCCCGCCTTGCTCCTCTGCCAACTCACCGTAAGCTCCTCCTTCAGATCCTTGTTTTCCCCCTCGATTTGGTCATCGTAGGTCACCTATCCACCGTCATGACCGAGGCTTTGTTCGCCCGTGCCCCTCGCACGCTCGTCGCACCTCTGCCCGACCTGGCCGCGCGCCTACCTCGCCCGTGTCCACCTTCGCCCGCTGCCCCGTGCTAGCTCACTACGTCGCTGCTTCCTGCTATGCTTTGCTGCTACTCGCTAACGCTGCCGCCTTCACCAGCCGCCTAATGCTCCGGCGCTGGCCCCGCTGCTGCCGCGCCCGCTCCCCCCCCCCCCCCCTCGCTACCTCCCGCTCGCCGTGACTAGGCCACTGTCGCAGCGCGCGTGTGCGAGCCTGGCCGCGTTGGCCTACTGGGCCAATGCCCTGTGTGGCCGGCCTTTTGTTGGTTAAGGGCTAATCCCATGTTAATTAGGCCTAATCTAGGTTAGGTTATCCACTAAACCACCCCTTAACCCCACTAACCATTGGGGCCTCTTTGCTAATAAAATAACTAAGTTAAAACGTTTAAACTATATGACCTATGATGCATGGGACCCATAGTTAAATTAAAATGCTAAAATTCCATTAAAAAAATTTAGCCTAGTCTATGACATAGGCCCCCACTTGACAGCTTTGACCAGTCAACGGTCAACTCTGTTGACTGGGTCAACTGGGCCCTCTGGACCCACCTGTCATCCACTATGACTAGCCCATAGTGTGTACACTTAGCATTTGTTATTTTGTTTTTTTATTAAAATGATTTCAGAAAATGATTAAAACTTAGTAAACTAATAGAAAATAAACCGTAACTCAGATGAAAATATTTTGTACATGAAAGTTGCTCAGAACGATGAGACAAATCTGAATACGCAGTCCATTCATTCGCCACACGTCCCTAGCATATCAAACATGCAACAATCCACCTCCGGTTCATCTGCCCGAAAAAGCGAAACACCGGGAATACTTTCCCGAATATTTTCCCCCTTCGCCAGTAGCACCTAGTATTGCATTAGGTCACCCCTAACTCCGCGTGTTGTCATGTTATGATTCTTATGCTTTGATTGCTCTGTTATTTATTGTGCTCCCCCTCTGTTACTTCTTTCCGATAGACCTCGAGACCGCTGCCTATACCCCCGTGATCGACTACATCGACAACGACTTCTCCTTCTTGCCAGAGCAACCAGGCAAGCCCCCCCCCCTTGATCGCCAGATATCGCCTATTCCTTCTCTCTACTGCTTGCATTAGAATAGTGTAGCATGTTACTGCTTTCCGTTAATCCTATTCTGATGCATAGCATGTCTCTGCTACTACTGTTGTTACCTTTACCTGCAATGCTAAATGCTTAGTATAGGATGCTAGTATTCCATCAGTGGCCCTACATTCTTGTCCGTCTGCCATTCTATACTATCGGTCCGTGATAACTCGGGCGGTGATCACGGGTATATACATACATACATACATACTATACAGGTAGTGACTAAAGTCGGGTCGGCTCGTAGAGTACCCGCATGCGATTCTGATGTGGGGGCTGAAAGGATAGGTGGCTCCATCCAGGTAGTGGTGGGCCTGAGTTCCCGACGGCCCTGACTGTTACTTCATGGCGAAGCGACAGGGCAGGTTGAGACCACCTAGGAGAGAGGTGGGCCTGGCCCTGGTCGGCGTTTGCGGTTACTTCAAAATAACACGCTTAACGAGCTCTTGGTATTTGATCTGAGTCTGGCCACTGGCCTATACACACTAACCAACTACGCGGGAACAGTTATGGGCACTCGACATCATGGTATCAGCCGAAGCCTTCTTGACGTCATCGACTGAGCGGCGCCCGCAGGATTGGACTGGAACACCTACTCTTGTATTAGGGAGGCCAGGTCTGCTTACCGACTGCGTTCTCAACGTGCAGGTGTGCAATGGGTGATGGGCCCAGACCCATGCGCCATAGGATTTAGACCGGCGTGCTGACCTCTCTTTTGTGTCTAGGAGGGGCTGCGACGTGTTGATCTTCGGAGGCCGGGCATGACCCAGGAAATGTGTCCGGCCAGAGGGATCGAGCGTGTTGGGAAATGCGGTGCACCCCTGTAGGGAAGTTTATCTATTCGAATAGCTGTGTCCCTCAGTAAAAGGACGACCCGGAGTTGTACCTCGACCTCATGACAACTAGAACCGGATACTTAATAAAACACACCCTTCCAAGTGCCAGATACAACCCGGTGGTCGCTCTCTCACAGGGTGACGAGGAGACGATCGCCGGGTAGGATTATGCTATGCAGTGATACTTGGTTAACTTACCATCTACTCTCTTCTACTGCTTCAACATGGAGGCTGCCATAAGCGTAGTCGTCGATAGGACTAGCTACCCCCTCTTATTCTGGCATTCTGCAGTTCAGTCCACAGATACTACCCATTTCATTGATACCAATGCATATGTAGCGTAGATCCTTGCTTGCGAGTACTTTGGATGAGTACTCACGGTTGCTTTGCTACTTCTTTTTCCCCCATTCCCGGTTATTGCGATCATATGATGGAGTCCATGAGCCAGAGGATCCCGAGGATAATTCTACATGGAGTTCGGCTTCGAGGAGTAGTTAGGAGGTCCCCGGCAGGAGGCCTTGCCTTTTTGATCGTTAATATTTTTGTGCTAGCCTTCTTAAGGCAGACTTGTTTAACTTGTGTCTGTACTTAGATATTGTTGCTTCCGCTGACTCTTGTGTATTCGAGCCCATGAGGCCCCTGGCTTGTAATATAAAGATTGTATTATTTTAATTTGTGTCTAGAGTTGTGTTGTGATATCTTCCCGTGAGTCCTTGATATTGATCGTACACACTTGCGTGTATGATTAGTGTAGGGTCAAATCGAGGGCGTCACAAGTTGGTATCAGAGCTGACTGCCTGTAGGAATCTCGCTTCCACACTCCTTGGCCGAAGTCGAGTCTATACATTGCAAAACTTTTTCCTAACATGGATGTGTGTCTTACGGGCCCATGTTGCCATTGGATAGTTTTAGGATCTTTTAGTCCTAGTCTATACTCTAGGATTATGATCTCTCTTCTATTCAGGTAAAAAGATTTTACTAGTTTAACTCTAGGTTCTCGTAACTACTTCCCGGAGAGCCCCTTATTACAGATGATCGCCTGCTGCACCAGAAGATTCTGAAGATGTTATTCGATGTTTTTCTGAGACACTTATACCCACCGCCTTTGCAAAATCTTTACCACTGTTAAATCCTTATGGATAACTACTTATGCTTGATTCATACCTTTGTTCCTAGTTGCCCTTGTTATTACTTGATACACTGAAAAATTCCCGATATTCCGAGAAACCTTTGTGCCTACTGCTTTGCAGCTCTTTTCTGCATTATTACCCCCATGAACAATTCCTCGCACTTACCGGGGATATGTCCATCCCTAGTTGTTCAGGTGTTTCACAAAATTCTTCGAAATACTATCCGATCTTTTGAGAATCCTCTCCATCCTATGGCTCTTGAAATTCTTGCTTGCTTGCATTATGATTAAACCCATAAGTCTGGTAATCTTATTGGCATCCTTTTTCATTATCATTTTGAGTCAGTTGATTCAATATGTTGCGAATGCTCACAATCCTCAGTCGAATCCTGGAATTCATCATTTCGGCTCAGATGTCATTTTAAACAGGAGCTGGATCTCAACCAATCAAATTGCCATCGATTGTACCCCTAAGCCACTCGACTTATCCATCCTTAATCAGAGTGTGTGCTTCTGATCCCTTGATTTGGAAATCATAATTCTTTTGCATTTGAGCTTTGAATTAGTTAGTTGTTCCTACAATATGATCTCCTTACATTCTTTCATCCTCTGGTTGAGTATCGATGCTCACATCAGATCCCTTGAGGACCACTGGATCTGTTGTTGGATTTTATCCGACAGCGTCCTTCATATTCAATCACTTTAGAAGTACTTTCCCTGATACATAATGCCATTGGTAAATCATATTCTCATATTTGACCAACCATGCTCTGTTATCGAGATGGTGATATTTACTCTTGAAGCTTATGGTATACATTTCTAAGATGCCCTGATGGGATGCACCTATGCCTTTTCTAATCTGTGTGAACCCAGAAACTACTACGGGTTATACTCTACTGGCTTTTCGTCAGATAAAATTCCAACACTACAACTTCTTCGAAAGCGTGAAGTGAATGAAAAGTTTTGCATTGGAGAAGTGGGAGTCGACCTTGAACTTTGTGTTCATGCCCATGGACATGATGTAGATCTTATCATTAAAGCTTCTCTTAAATTAATTATTCCTTGGGTATAAGTTCATCTTATATCTGGGATCTGTCCTTTACAATCGTGGTTCCGACCATGATTGTTCTTCTTTGATCTCATTTCTCGGACAAGTTAAAGCACTTGTCTTTTGCAAGTCATTACACCAGTCCAACCTCTACTTTCATCTACCGTCGAGTATTACCCTCTGGTATCTCGAGAATATCTAAGAACTGTGTTGCATCTTATGAGTCTTCATCAGCTATTATTTCTCACTAATTCCAATTTTTCATGGGTTATGGGTTGTTGTCAACCGAGAACACTGATATGTGAACCGATTACGCATTCCGGTTCGATAACCCTAAGTAATTTTTGTTGCTTATGAGTTTAATAATCGTTCAAGTCATTCCTAGCCTAATCGGCTATATCATTATCATGCTGAAATTAACTATGCTACCTGGTCCTTCTTCCCAGAGCACAAATTTCGACGGTGAGCTAATCTTACGTCAATTTTCCTTGTCATATAATTTCTCCTTGAAAAAAACTCAATTTCGAGTCTGTGTCGTACCCATGGTTCCAATAGCCATTCGCTTCATCATTCCTTTGACTTGATGCCATCGCCGATCGATTACATCTTCATGAAATCTCTTGACAAATGTGTCGTGATCATCATCAGCATTCTGAGCTCTTCCAGGATATCAATTGAATTCATGATGAGAAATATCATCCTTGCCCTCAATTATTTGTGTTATCATCGACCAATTTATTGCCTTCCATTCAACACAAACTTGTTCATGTTTTGTGTTATACCTTGAGATCCTTGCTATCTAGCATTTGTTCTTCTTTAACTTGGAGTATTACCATCTTTTATGTAAAGAATGTCGTGAGAATTTCACCACCTCTTAAAAATTCTTGATACAAGTGATACTTCTTGCCATGTCCCTTCATTCCTTAGTCCCTGCGTTATTGCTAACCGGAATACCGACAAATCGACTGTGATGTGAAATTTTCAAAACTTCTAGCAACCCTATTGATTGTAAGTTAATGAATGATAGTTTCATTCTTTGTGTATTGGTTATCAGATCACCATACTAACATTGATCATGCTACCTAAGCCCATATTTCGGGTGCACCTTTCAACCAATGTTTGCCCGTGGATGTTCTCCTCGAGCATACATCATTATATCATTTGATCTGACAAATGTTATCTCCTTGTTCACATAATTGTGAAAATCCATCTTTTTGGAAATCTCATTGAATTGTTGCAGAGTCCATCAGCCATCTCATCCTCTCCTTGGTTTAATGATGAACTCATGATTCGGAACTTGCTTCCATAGTTCATTTCCCGAGAATCTTGCAACGCCATCTCGTCAAATTGTGTTGCACCCCTTACTTCTCAAGCATCATGAGTCTGGGGTATCCTAACACCAATCAGATCTGAATCTCGGTCAGATGTGATGGTTGGAACATATTTCCAAGAGTTATAATAATTAGTCTTTATATGAACCAGTAAGGTGATGTCATGCCTAGCACACCTGGCCGGAGGACCTATTATTGTAGTTTCCTTTTTAGCAAGGTTATCCATTATTCCCTGAGGAAATTGTAAGGCTTATTCTATACGTTGTTCCTGATGGATCCTTTGTGTTTCCAAAGTCTAATCTTCACCTAATGACCATGTCAATGCTATCTCGAAGCATGTCTATGGTACTATGATTTTCAATAAGAACATTTGAAGCACAATGCTAAAATTTCTTTATCAATTATCCAAAATTATCCAAACATCGTTGTATGGGTAATGTCATGAAATTTCTCTCCCCTTTCCTAAAGGGTTTTCTATGTTATATCCTGTCATGGATATCATTCTTTGCTTGTCCTTGTGAAGGATATACCCCTGAAAAATGTGTTTAAACACATTTTCCTTTCAATTGTTCTGTTTAATCTGATGGTCACCTTTTCCTTTTCATTGATTTGTTTAACCTTTCTGGTGATCTATATGATCTAAGCAATAATATTCTCCTGCTTATGTAAACACCTTGGTGTACAACTCTATCAGTAAGGACCTGTTACTATTGTTGATGATATTCTGGTAGCCACCGATGGGCGAGAACTTTGCCTATTGGCCCGCCTCATTCAACGAGCAAGAAAATGGTTCTGTTCGTCCCTCGCCCTTAGTACCAACGATGCTGCCAACATAACTGAATGGATATTCTCTGACATGCCTTGCTATCATGGCCGTGCAAGATGTCAATGCCCTTCCTTGTTTTTAACCAAATGGTGGGCCCATAACCCACAAGTTCCACATGATCGAAACCTGACTCTCCTGTACACCCCTGTTGCCAAAGTTATTCCTCGCGCTTGACTTCGTATGTAATTCACGGGGTCACTTTCCGAGTAATCTATTCTAGTAACAGACGCAATACTTATTCTCGTTGCTCTAGACCCCTTTCACACTTTGTTTCAGGCATCGAACGATTATCTGCCCGCTCGAAACTTCTCATGGTACCTTCTTACTTTGATCTCGATTTTTTCTTAAGATCCAATTTGGCAGTTACTTTCCGCCACCTTCCCTGATGTGACAGATCAGACAAGCAACCATGTAGTGGACCATTCTTTTGAAGCTACCCCTTGTCCTCTCATAAGTATGATTAAGACCCCATAGAAGGATGACAACTTCATCATGATAACCTGGAGCAGAGGAATGAAGACGTCAACAGAAGGGGCCAACATCTTGAGAAGAGCAAACCCGAACGAAAAGATCTGTTAGTTTCATAACCAATTCCTTCCCCTTGACTCTACCTCTTAAATCTCAGGACGAGATTTCTTGTAGTGCAGGAGAATTGTGACGCCCAGATAATCAAGCTACAGTAAACCCTTTTAATGATGCCATGTCATCATGAGTAAAATTTTGCTAAGCCTCACTTATTTCAAACTTAGTCCAAATACAAATTCAAATAATAAGTCAATTTATAGTTTCATAAAACAACGAGATAAAATTGTTCGTTGGGTTGCAAATATTCACTAACTAATTATCATGTAGGAACCAACATCATTTAACTCACCATTTAGTTCCTAGGATAATATAAAGTGGTCTAACAACATATTAATTGACCTATTCAATTTTAAAAAATGCTTGGACAATTCTGTTGGCTTGGAAACTTTTTATGCAACACCACAATGTTAAGCTTGAATTATGTGCCAAATTTCAATATTAACTAAATTCATTTACTACAGGGTTTAAATAGAAAACAGTTGAGAAAAAAATAGAAAAAGTCTAGCTAAAGAAAAGGAGAAAACAGGAGGACCTAATCTACTGTGCACTTTGGCCCATCTAGCAACTTACCCAGGCCTAGCCCATCTATCTCTCCTTCAACCTCATGTACAGGAGCATGGGCGTGGCACACATCTAGGGCGCCATGGCCATGGATGGCCACCACGTGCCCCCCAGGTTATAAGGACCCCCCCCCCCCCCCGCCGAAACCCTATCATGCGCTCTCCCGAGCCCCCCCCCCCCTCATTTCGCCTCCGCCGCCTTTCCTCTCTGGCTTCGATTCGAGCTCGTGAGCCCGTGCGGTGACCGCTGCCTTGTCTTGGTTGTCGCAGCCAACGTCCTCTCCGGCGTGCAGGAGGCCGTCCAGGAGATCTGCCGCGGTCGGTTTCATCCGTTCAGAGGACCAGTTGGAGCCAGGAGGACCTACATCACCGGGATCGACGTCGCCTTCAAGCTCCATCCCGCCGCTCGTCGTCTTCGATTCGGCCTCACGGGAGCCTCGCCGAGCCCACCTTGCGTGTGACGCCCCAAGACCGGAGCTTCAGATGCCTTCCTTTTATCTCATTGTCGTTGTATGTTTGAACTGTTTGTTGCCTTGATCAGATGAGTGTCAGTGTCATATTTTGCTTCTTGCATCATGTTCATCTTTTGGTTTATTGCATTGCCATGCTGTAGGATCGAAAGAATGTCTAGAGGGGGGGTGATTAGACTACTTGACCAAATAAAAACTTAACCTTTTCCCAATTTTAGTTCTTGGCAGATTTTAGCTATTTTGGGACAAGTCAAGCAATCATCACATAATTCAAGCAAGCATGCAAAGAGTATATAGGCAGCGGAAAGTAAAGCATGCAACTTGCAAGAATGTAAAGGGAAGGGCTTGGAGAATTCAAATGCTATTGGAGACACGGATGTTTTTCCCGTGGTTCGGATAGGTGGTGCTATCCTACATCCACGTTGATGGAGACTTCAACCCACGAAGGGTAACGGTTGCACGAGTCCACACAGGGCTCCACCCAAGGGTAACGGTTGCGCGAGTCCACACAGGGCTCCACCCAGGAAGGGTCCACGAAGAAGCAACCACCCACAAAGGGTCCACGAAGAAGCAACCTTGTCTATCCCACCATGGCCATCGCCCACACAGGACTTGCCTCACTAGCGGTAGATCTTCACAAAGTAGGCGATCTGCTTGCCCTTACAAACTCCTTGGTTCAACTCCACAATCTTGTCGGAGGCTCCCAAGTGACACCTAGCCAATCTAGGAGACACCACTCTCCAAGAAGTAACAAATGGTGTGTAGGTAATGAACTCCTTGCTCTTGTGCTTCAAATGATAGTCTCCCCAACACTCAACTCTCTCTCATAGGATTTGGATTTGGTGGAAAGAAGATTTGAGTGGAAAGCAACTTGGGAAGGCTAGAGATCAAGATTCATATGGTAGGAATGGAATGTCTTGGTCTCAACACATGAGTAGGTGGTTCTCTCTCAGAACATATGAGTTGGAATGATGTGTGTGTTCTGATGGCCCTCTCATCGAATGAGAAGAAGGTGGAGGGGTATATATAGCCTCCACACAAAATCCAACCGTTACACAGTTTTCCAATCTCGGTGGGACCGAATCAATAAACTCGGTCGGACCGAAAATGTAAACCTAGTGACCGTTAGTGATTTTCGGTGGGACTGACATGCAACTCGGTAGGACCGATATGGTTAGGGTTTGGGCATAACTTAATCTCGGTGAGACCGATTACACAAACTCGGTGAGACCGAATTTGGTAATTAGCTAACCAGAGAGTTGGTCAGGCAAACTCGATGGGACCGATTTGCTCTTTCGGTGAGACCGAGTGGAACTCGGTGAGACCGAAAAGTTACAAAGGGGAAACACTGAGTTTACATTGCAATCTCGGTGGGACCGATTCGCTCTTTCAGTGGGACCGAAAAGTTACGAAAGGGAAACAGAGAGTTTGCAACCCCATCTCGGTGAGACCGAGATCCCTATCGGTAGGACTGAATTGCTAGGGTTTGGCAGTGGCTAATGACAAGTGAAACTCGGTGGCGCCGGATAGGAAGAATCGGTAGGACCAAGTTTGGCTTAGGGTTTAGGTCATATGTGGATATGGGAAAGTAGTTGAGGGTTTTGGAGCATATCACTAAGCACATGAAGCAAGAGGCTCATTAAGCAACACCTCATCCCTCCTTAATAGTATTGGCTTTTCCTAAAGACTCAATGTGATCTTGGATCACTAAAATATAAAATGAAGAGTCTTGAGCTTTTGAGCTTGAGCAAATCCTTTGTCCTTAGCATTTTGAGGGTTCCACTTTCACATCCATGCCATGCCAATCATTGAGCTTTCCTGAAATAATCATCTTGGAATAGTATTAGCTCAATGAGCTATATGTTGTTATGAATTACCAAAACCACCTAGGGATAGTTGCACTTTCAATCTCCCCCTTTTTGGTAATTGATGACAACATATAGATCAAAGCTTCGACAAATGATAATAAGCAAGAAATATATCGTCGCTTTGAGAAGTATGTGATAAGTAAAAGCTCCCCCTAAATTTGTGCATATTTAAAATTTGCTTTGGACTGCAAATGCACAAAGAGTTAGAGTCATGGGTTACTCTTCCATGTCACATACATCTTGGTGGAGCGCTCAAAATGATAAGAATGAAATACATGCACTCATCACCAAGAAAAGTGAATGATCACACAAGATAGATAGGATAATAGTATTAAGCAAGCATTATGTGTAGCTTATGATCAAACACATGATCATCAATGTCTCACAAATAATGACGTAGTATCTCAAGCACTCAAAAGCAAACAAGTTCAAAAAACCACCAAATAAAGCAAGAGAGAAAAGCAACACTCTCTCTCTCGAAGCCTATGATCTATACATCTTCTCCCCCTTTGGCAACAAGTTACCAAAAAGTTCCTAGAAAATGCATAGCACTAGATCGACGCTCAGGCTTGATCTTGAGGTGGTGGTGGAGTCCGGATCACTCCAAGGACGAAGGCTTCGGTAGATGCTGAAGTAGTCGCTGGAGTTGGAGCTGAAGTAGATGCTGGTGGAACTGAGGCTATGGCTGGTGCTGAGGTGGTGGCTCTTGTGTCAGAAACTGGCACGGCAGACGACCTCGGACCTCTAGGCACTCTGGCAAAGGCATGAGTAGTAGTCCTGCCTCTCCTCTCCTGCATGTCCTCCTGGAGCTGCTCCACTGCAGATTGAACTTCTATTACCTTGACATCCAAGTCATAGAACTTCTGTTCCATGATTCTCTCTAGGCTCTGCTGATTCTGAGGGAGGGTGGCCAGACTTTGCTCAATCCTCAGCATGGATGCAATCAAGTAACCAAGCTGCTCTTGTTTAGTCTTCAAGAAATACTCAGATGCCTCCTCTTGAGTAGGCATCTTGGCAGCTTTCTCCTTCCTCGCCTTCTCCTTCTTCGCGTATGCTTGGGCAGATGATGGCTCGTTCTTAGTCATGACAACTTGATTGTCCTCGAAACCTGGACAGATGGGCAGGTGTTCCTTGTCCAATAGATATATGCCCGTGCCCATCTTGGAGTTGATGAGCTCCTGAATTTGAGGGGCATATCCGCAACTCCTCTTCTGGTCTGCTGCAGTCCTCTTGATTGTTTCCACTATGAGGCTCATCACCTTGAACTTCTGAGGCACATCAAACACATGTAGCAAGTTGATAGCATGGCCTCTGATCATCTTGTGATCTCCAGACTTGGGCAGTAAGGTGTGCCTTAGTATCCAATTGATCGTAGGCAGTCCTGACATAAGGTAATGCACAGACCCAAATTTGAAGGTGTCAAGAGCTTCATTGGGAATTTCCTTGTACATATTGGACATGGAGTTATGGTCCATCTTCTTCTTGGCATAGATATCCAAGTAATCATCCATCTCCTCTGGGGCATTTATGATCTGTGCCCACTCAGCCACTGTAGATTGGCACCTTGTACCCTCAGACATCCATGTGATCCTCCCATCTGGATAAAAGTGTGCCGTGGAGTAGAACTGCATGATAAGCTCCTCGTTCCACTTTGTGAGCTTCTGCCCAACAAAGTCAGCTACTCCACAAGCATGAAAGCTGTCATATACTCCTGGGTAGTGTTCCTCCTTCTCCTTCATGTAGGTCCAGATACCACTTGTAGGATCGAAAGTATGTCTAGAGGGGGGGTGATTAGACTACTTGACCAAATAAAAACTTAACCTTTTCCCAATTTTAGTTCTTGGCAGATTTTAGCTATTTTGGGACAAGTCAAGCAATCATCACATAATTCAAGCAAGCATGCAAAGAGTATATAGGCAGCGGAAAGTAAAGCATGCAACTTGCAAGAATGTAAAGGGAAGGGTTTGGAGAATTCAAACGCTATTGGAGACACGGATGTTTTTCCCGTGGTTCGGATAGGTGGTGCTATCCTACATCCACGTTGATGGAGACTTCAACCCACGAAGGGTAACGGTTGCGCGAGTCCACACAGGGCTCCACCCAAGGGTAACGGTTGCGCGAGTCCACACAGGGCTCCACCCACGAAGGGTCCACGAAGAAGCAACCACCCACAAAGGGTCCACGAAGAAGCAACCTTGTCTATCCCACCATGGCCATCGCCCACACAGGACTTGCCTCACTAGCGGTAGATCTTCACGAAGTAGGCGATCTCCTTGCCCTTACAAACTCCTTGGTTCAACTCCACAATCTTGTCGGAGGCTCCCAAGTGACACCTAGCCAATCTAGGAGACACCACTCTCCAAGAAGTAACAAATTGTGTGTAGGTAATGAACTCCTTGCTCTTGTGCTTCAAATGATAGTCTCCCCAACACTCAACTCTCTCTCATAGGATTTGGATTTGGTGGAAAGAAGATTTGAGTGGAAAGCAACTTGGGAAGGCTAGAGATCAAGATTCATATGGTAGGAATGGAATGTCTTGGTCTCAACACATGAGTAGGTGGTTCTCTCTCAGAACATATGAGTTGGAATGATGTGTGTGTTCTGATGGCCCTCTCATCGAATGAGAAGAAGGTGGAGGGGTATATATAGCCTCCACACAAAATCCAACCGTTACACAGTTTTCCAATCTCGGTGGGACCGAATCAATAAACTCGGTCAGACCGAAAATGTAAACCTAGTGACCATTAGTGATTTTCGGTGGGACTGACATGCAACTCGGTAGGACCGATATGGTTAGGGTTTGGGCATAACGTAATCTCGGTGAGACCGATTACACAAACTCGGTGAGACCGAATTTGGTAATTAGGTAACCAGAGAGTTGGTCAGGCAAACTCGGTGGGACCGATTTGCTCTTTCGGTGAGACCGAGTGGAACTCGGTGAGACCGAAAAGTTACAAAGGGGAAACACTGAGTTTACATTGCAATCTCGGTGGGACCGATTCGCTCTTTCGGTGGGACCGAAAAGTTACGAAAGGGAAACAGAGAGTTTGCAACCCCATCTCGGTGAGACTGAGATCCCTATCGGTAGGACCGAATTGCTAGGGTTTGGCAGTGGCTAATGACAAGTGAAACTCGGTGGCGCCGGATAGGAAGAATCGGTAGGACCGAGTTTGGCTTAGGGTTTAGGTCATATGTGGATATGGTAAAGTAGTTGAGGGTTTTGGAGCATATCACTAAGCACATGAAGCAAGAGGCTCATTAAGCAACACCTCATCCCTCCTTAATAGTATTGGCTTTTCCTAAAGACTCAATGTGATCTTGGATCACTAAAATATAAAATGAATTGTCTTGAGCTTTTGAGCTTGAGCCAATCCTTTGTCCTTAGCATTTTGAGGGTTCCAGTTTCACATCCATGCCATGCCAATCATTGAGCTTTCCTGAAATAATCATCTTGGAATAGTATTAGCTCAATGAGCTATATGTTGTTATGAATTACCAAAACCACCTAGGGATAGTTGCACTTTCACCTGCCCATCGTTGTCATGTTGCATTTGTGCCTCTTGTATTTTTGCATTCTCATAATCATCATGTGCATTGTCATATTCATGCATGTCACATTGTTGGATGCTCCATGTATGATCATGCATCATCACCTCCCCCTTCCTTCTTCTTTCTTTCATTTTGGCAAGTGACCTTTTCCCCTCCTCGAGAAATGTTCTTTCTTTTCCTGATGTTAGCTCACCATGCCTAAACCCTCTCTGTCAAATTTAAGATCCTTTGGAGTTGTTTTGGTTAGGTTCAAAAATGCCTCAAGTTTGAATCATATTTAAACTTGTTTTATTTTTCTACCTCTAAAAATGTCCAACCCAATTTTATCAAATAGAGCTCATTTTCAGGATCATGAGAATATTTTTATATTTCTCTAGATCCTCTCCTTTTCCCCCTGCTCTTTCCTTTTTGTATTTCTGTCTGAAGAAATGTAAAAGAAAGGTAATAGCAGTAGCAGCGCCAGGCAGGCCAACCAACATCCTGGTGGCATGCTGCCAGCCGGTCCTTCCCTGCGGCCCACCTAGGCCCAGCCTCAACTGGCCCAAGGCCCAGCGCCGGCGCCAGTAACCCTAGCCAATCCCCACGCGCACTCCTTCTCCTCGAACCCCTCCTCCTCGTTTCCCTTCCACCGCCACCTCCCACGCACACGCTCGCAGCAGCAGGAGCCCGATCCCCTCGCTCTTCCTCCCCTCATCTCCCTCTCCTCTCGTCCTCCTCGAGCCAAGGGAGGATCCCCAACGCCCAATCCCCTACAAGTCGCCGGCGACAACCGAGCCTCCCCAGCGCGCCCCTGCATCGGTCCCTGCCGCGCCCCTGCATCGAGCAGCTAGAGTCGCGTCGCCGGATCCCGTCCGCTGCTGCCATGGACCCTGCAGAACCAGGCCGCGGCCCCACACCATCTCGTGGACCACGCCCGTGCCACCGCTTCTCCACCTCGCCCGGAGCTCCAAGTCCGCTGGCCACCGCTGCTGTTGCCGACCTCCGCCAAGCACCATCCCGCTCCTCTGCCTCCCTGCTTCGTCCGCCGTGACGTCCGGGCGTCGCGCCGCCATGCTGCAGCACCACTGGCCTCGATCTCCTCGTCTTCCCGGCCTCCTCTGCATCCCCTGGCTACCTCTCTCTGCAGTGCACAGCAGCAGCTCAGCGCCTCAGCACCCTGGCACCCCAAGTCCGTCGCCACCTCGCTGGAGAACGTCGTCCTTGCCAGGATCCTCATCGTCAGCCCCAAGCCCCGCCGCTGCTACCTCCACTTCGCCTGACTCGCGCCCCTACTTCGCCTCCAACAGCAGCAGCAGCTTGCTAGTTTGTCCCTGTGAACTCAAATTTAGTCAAACGCCAGGTCCACGGGTCAGGGCCGCCTCCCCTTCCCTTTGCCAGATCTGGCCTCCTGTTCACGTCGACCGAAAGACCGCTAGAGACCTGTTCGTCTCCTGTACACGTTGTTGGTCAACAGATTGTTGAACGCCAAGCACTAAGACTACAGCCGATGCCCCGAGGACACCGAATACGGCTACACGATGATGCGTCAAGTACCTCCACCATGTCTTCGGAATCGCGAAGGAACGCCAAGTACCTTGAACCGTGTACAACTACCGTCACTGAAGGCCGTCGAGTGAACGTCTACCCACGTCGTGTATTTGACCAAGTTCGATGACGACCTCTGAAGAACTCGGATTCGCCAAGTTTCACTACCGTCGCGTGGATCCGACAAGTTCGCGAGTACGACTACTTCCCACGACGACATTGTACCACTACCGTCGTAAGAACCCAGACCGGTAGTCCGAAGACCTAAAGTACCACGACTACCCTCGAGGACATTGGTTCCATCAAGTTTGACTACAACATGTGTACGACTACCGCCACCGTGATTTTCGACAAGACGTCATGAGCCTCTACTTCCACTACCGCCCCGATGATCGCCGATGAACGATAGAACGACTACTTCGACTACCGTCGCGAGAACGTCTATGTCCACCACTTCCACTACGAACTCGTTCCGCCCGAAACGCATGCTTCGAAGGTATACCACCGAGACGACGCCCGTGGAGGAATGCTTGCGATGTATGAGTTGAACCGTGTGTTGCTCCGTGTCCGAGTTGTTGGTGCATGTTGCCCCTCTTTTGCCTTGTCATCGACATGTGGGAACCCGGTATCCGAGATCACCCCACCATCTCTAGCATGTTCCGAACATCCGCACCCTTGCTTCCTTTGCACCGGTATCTCCGTGAGCTACCGGAACCGATATGTTGCCGTGGCATCATTTTCGGATTCGTCGCCATGGCACCCTTTCTTTCCACCACGGTGACAAATGCTTCACAATGCTCTTATCAATATTTTCATAAAACTTGCATATGTCATCCGCATCATGATAATAACACCAAGAAGTTTTTAATTGATATTTGCTTCATTTGCTAAATGCATATGGGGATTTACCGGATTTGTTTTTTGTTATATCCGGCCCCATTTAAATTGTCTAGATAGTATAGTTTTGTTATGCTTCACCTCTTGCTATGCTAACCAACATTTAATATTGTTGAGTACCTAAACGAGAGAGAACTAAATAAGTCATGTGGTGTTTTCTTCAATATGCAACTCCATTGCATATTGAGCTCCACTTAATGTGTAGTGTTATTTGTGCATATTGCCATGCCATGCTTCATTAAACCAGACATGCATCATACTTGGTTGTGCATCATGCCATGTTTATGTGATGGTTGTTTTACCATGTTGTTTGCTTCTTTCCGGTGTTGTTTCTTCGGGCTAGTTCCGATAACGTCGCGTTTGTGAGGATCCGTTCGACTACGTCCGTTTGTCTTCTTCTTGGACTCGTTCTTCTTCCTTGTGAGATCTCAGGCAAGATGACCATACCCTCGAAATCACTTCTATCTTTGCTTGCTAGTTTCTCGCTCTTTAGCTATGTCGCGATACCTACCACTTGCTATATCATGCCTCCCATATTGCCATGTCAAGCCTCTAACCCACCTTGTCCTAGCAAACCGTTGTTTGGCTATGTTACCGCTTTGCTCAGCCCCTGTTATAGCGTTGCTAGTTGCAGGTGAAGATGGAGTTTGTTCCATGTTTGGAACATGGATATGTTGGGATATCACAATATCTCTTATTTATTTTAATGCATCTATATACTTGGTAAAGGGTGGAAGGCTCGGCCTTATGAATGGTGTTTTGTTCCACTCTTGCCGCCCTAGTTTCCGTCATACCGATGTTATGTTCCTTGATTTTGCGTTCCTTACACGGTTGGATGTTATGGGGAACCCTTGACAGTTCGCTTTGAATAAAACTCCTCCAGCAAGGCCCAACCTTGGTTTTACCATTTGCCTCACCACCACCTACCCTTCCCTCGGATCGGCCAACCCGAGGGTCATCTTTATTTTAAACCCCCCCCCCCCGGGGCAGTGCTTTTCTAAGTGTTGGTCCGAACCGAGCCGTCTGCGGGGCCACCTCGGGGAAACTCGAGGTCTGGTTTTACTCGTAGCTTGTCTCATTCGGTGTTGCCCTGAGAACGAGATATGTGCAGCTCCTATCGGGATGTCGGCGCATCGGGCGGTCTTGCTGGTCTTGTTTTACCATTGTCGAAATGTCTTGTAACCGGGATTCCGAGACTGATCGGGTCTTCCTGGGAGAAGGAATATCCTTTGTTGACCGTGAGAGCTTGTGATGGGCTAAGTTGGGACACCCCTGCAGGGTTTGAACTTTCGAAAGCCGTGCCCGCGGTTATGGGCAGATGGGAATTTGTTAATATCCGGTTGTAGAGAACTTGACACTTGACTTAATTAAAATGCATCAACCGCGTGTGTAGCCGTGATGGTCTCTTTCCGACGGAGTCCGGGAAGTGAACACGGTTCTTGTGTTATGCTTGAACGTAAGTAGTTTCAGGATCACTTCTTGATCACTTCTAGTTAACGACCATGCTTTTCTCCTCTTCTCGCTCTCTTTTGCGTAAGTTAGCCACCATATATGCTAGTGCTTCCTGCAGCACCACCTCACTACCTTTTCCTACCCATAAGCTTAAATAGTCTTGATCTCGCGGGTGTGAGATTGCTGAGTCCCCGTGACTCACATTTTACTTCCAAAACTAGTTGCAGGTGCCAACGGTACCGTGCAGGTGACGCAACCGAGCTCAAGGAGGAGCTCGATGAAGATCGTGTTCGTTGTGTTGTTTCGTTTTCCAGTTGATCAGTAGTGGAGCCCAGTCGGGGCGATCGGGGATCTTTCGCATTAGGGGTTGTCTTTCTTTATTTGGTTCCATAGTCGGATCTTGTTTGTATTCTGGATGATGTAATGCTATATTCATGTATTGTGTGAAGTGGCGATTGTAAGTCAACTCTTTATCCCTTTCTTATTCAGTACATGGGATGTGTAAAGATTACCCCTCTTGCGACATGCCTACAATGCGGTTATGACTCTAAGTTGTGCTCCGACACGTGGGAGATATAGCCGCATCGTGGGTGTGACATTGCTCCTCTGCCAACTCACCATGAGCTCCTCCTTCAGATCCCCATTTTCCCCCTCGATTTGGTCGTCGTAGATCACCTATCCACCGCTGTGATCGAGGCTTCGTTCGCGCGCACCCCTGGCACGCTTGTCGCGCCTCTGGCCGACCTGTCTACGCGCCGCGCGCCTTGCCGGTGTCAACCTTCGCCCGCTGCCCCGCGCTACCTCGTTGCATCGCCGCTTCCTGCTGTGCTCTGCTGCTACTCACTAACGCCGCCGCCTTCGCCAGCCGGCTGCCGCTCCGGCGCTGGCCCCGCTGCTGCTGCGCCCGCTTCCCCCGCTCGCTACCTCCCGCTCGCCGCGACCAGGCCACGGCCGCAGCACGTGTGTGTGAGCCTGGCCGCGTTGGCCTGCTGGGCCAATGCCCTGTGTGGCCGGCCTTTTGTTGGTTAAGGGCTAATCCCATGTTAATTAGGCCTAATCTAGTTTTGGTTAGCCACTAAACCACCCCTTAACCCCACTGACCATTGGGCCCTCTTTGCTAATAAAATAACTAAGTAAAAAACGTTTAAACTAGACGACCCTATGACGCATGGGACCCACAGTTAAATTAAAATGCTAAAATTCCATTGAAAAATTAGCCTAGTCTATGACATAGGACCCCACTTGACAGCTTTGACCAGTCAACGGTCAAATCTGCTGACTGTTGACTGGGTCAGCTAGGCCCTCTGGACCCACCTGTCATCCACTATGACTAGCCCATAGTGTGTACACTTAGCATTTGCTATTTTGTTTTTTTATTAAAATGATTTCAGAAAATGATTAAAACTTAGTAAATTAATAGAAAATAAATCGTAACTCGGATGAAAATACTTTGTACATGAAAGTTGCTCAGATCGACAAGACAAATCCGAATACGCAGTCCGTTCGTTCGCCGCACGTCCCTAGCATATCGAACATGCAACAATCCACCTCCGGTTCATCTGCCCGAAAAAGCGAAACACCGGGAATACTTTCCCGGATGTTTTCCCCCTTCGCCAGTAGCACCTAGTACTGCGTTAGGTCACCCCTAACACCGTGTATTGCCATGTTATTCTTGTGATGCTTTGATTGCTCTGTTATTTATTGTGTTCCCCCTCCGTTACTTCTTTCTGGTACACCTCGAGACCGCTGCCGATATCCCCATGATCGACTACATCGACGATGACTTCTCCTTCTTGCCAGAGCAACTAGGCAAGCCCCCCCCCCCTTGATCACCAGATATCGCCTATTACTTCTCTCTACTAGTTGCATTAGAGTAGTGTAGCATGTTACTGCTTTCCGTTAATCATATTCGGATGCATAGCTTATCTTTGCTAGTACTGTTGTTACATTTACCTTCAATCGTAAATGCATAGTATAGGATGCTAGTATTCCATCTGTGGCCCTACATTCTTGTCCGTCTGGCATGCTATACTATCAGGTCGTGATCACTTGGGAGGTGATCACGGGTACATACATACATACATACTATATAGGTGGTGACTAAAGTCGAGTTGGCTCGTAGAGTACCCGCATGTGATTCTGATGTGGGGGCTGAAAGGACAGGTGGCTCCATCCAGGTAGTGGTGGGCCTGAGTTCCCGATGGCCCCCGACTGTTACTTCGTGGTGGAGCGACAGGGCAGGTTGAGACCACCTAGGAGAGATATGGGCCTGGCCCTGGTCGGCGTCCGTGGTTACTTCAAAATAACACGCTTAACGAGATCTTGGTATTTGTTCTGAGTCTGGCCACTGGCCTATACACACTAAACAACTACGAGAGAACAGTTATGGGCACTCGACGTCGTGGTATCAGTCGAAGCCTTCTTCACGTCAGCGACTGAGCAGCGCGCGCCGGATTGGACTGGAACTCCTACTCTTGTATTAGGGAGGCTAGGTCTGCTTACCAGCTGCGTTCGCAACGTGCAGGTGTGCAATGGGCGATGGGCCCAGACCCCTGCGCCATAGGATTTAGACCGGCGTGCTGACCTCTTTGTTGTGCCTAGGTGGGGCTGTGACGTGTTGATCTTCCAAGGCCGGGCATGACCCAGGAAAGTGTGTCCGGCCAGAGGGATCGAGCGTGTTGGGAAATGTGGTGCACCACTGTAGGGAAATTTATCTATTCGAATAGTCGTGTCCCTCGATAAAAGGACGACCCAGAGTTGTACCTCGACATTATGACAACTAGAACCGGATACTTAATAAAGCACACCCTTCCAATTGCCAGATACAACCTAGTGGTCGCTCTCTCACAGGGCGACAAGGAGAGGATCGCCGGGTAGGATTATCCTATGCGGTGAGACTTGGTTAACTTACCATCTACTCTCTTCTACTGCTTCAAGACGGAGGCTGCCAGAAGCATAGTCCTTGATAGGACTAGCTACCCCCCCTCTTATTTTGGCGTTCTACAGTTCAGTCCATAGATACTACCCATTTCATTGATACCAATACATATGTAGTGTAGATCATTGCTTGCGAGTACTTTGGATGAGTACTCACGGTTGCTTTGCTACTTCTTTTGCCCCTTTCCCGGTTATTGCGATCATATGATGGAGTCCAGAAGCCAGAGGATCCCAAGGATGATTCTACATGGAGTTCGGCTTCGAGGAGTAGTTAGGAGGTCCCAGGCAGGAGGCCTTGCCTTTTTTATCATTGATATTTTTGTGCTAGCCTTCCTAAGGCAGACTTGTTTAACTTGTGTCTGTACTCAGATATTGTTGCTTCCGCTGACTCTTGTGTATTCGAGCTTATGTATTCGAGCCCACGAGGCCCCTGGCTTGTAATATGAAGCTTGAGTTATTTTAATTTGTGTCTAGAGTTGTGTTGAGATATCTTCCCGTGAGTCCTTGATCTTGATCGTACATAGTTGTGTGTATGATTAGTGTAGGGTCAAATCAGGGATGTCACAAGTTGGTACCAGAGCCGACTGCCTATAGGAATCTCCCTTCCACACTCCATGGCCGAAGTCGAGTCTAGACATTGCAAAACTTTTTACTAACATGGTTGTGCGTCTTACGGGCCCACGTTGTCACTGGATGGTTTTAGGATCTTTTATTCCTCGTCTATACTTTGGGATTCTGATCTCTCTTCTATTCAGGTTAAAAGATTTTACTAATTTAACTCTAGGTTCCCGTAAATACTTCTTCCCGGAGAGCCCCTTATTACAGATGATCGCCTGCTGCACCAGAAGATTCTGAAGATGTTATTCGATGTTTTTCTGAGACACTTATACCCACCGCCTTTGCAAAATCTTTACCACTGTTAAATCCTTATGGATAAATACTTATGCTTGTCGTTCATACCTTTGTTCCCAGTTGCCCTTGTTATTACTTGATACACCGAAAATTTCCTGATATTCCGAGAAACCTTTGTGCCTACTGCTTTGCAGCTCTTTTCTGCATTATTGCCCCCACGAACAATTCCTCGCACTTACCAGGGATACATCCATCCCAGTTGTTCAAGTGTTTCACAAAATTCTTCGAAATACTATCCGATCTTTTGAGAATCCTCTGCAACCTATGGCTCTTGAAATTCTTGCTTGCTTGCATTATGATTAAACCCATAAGTCTGGTAATCTTATTGGCATCCTTTTTCATTATCATTTTGAGTCCGTTGATTCAATATGTTGCGAATGCTCGCAATCCTCAGTTGAATCCCGGAATTCATCCTTTCGGCTCAGATGTCATTTTAAACAGGAGCTGGATCTCGACCAATCAAATTGCCATCGATTGTACCCCTAAGCCACTCGACTTATCCATCCTTAATCAGAGTGTTTGCTTCTGATCCCTTGATTTGGAAATCATAATTCTTTTGCATTTGAGCTTTGAATTAGTTTGTTGTTTCTACAATATGATCTCCTTACATTCTTTCATCCTCTAGTCAAGTATCCATTTTATATCATTTTTTGTACTAACCTATTGACATAGTGCCAAGTGCCAGTTGCTGTTTTTTCTATGTTTTTTACATCGCAGAAAATCAATATCAAATAGAGTCCAAATGCCACGAAACTTTATGGAGATTTTTTATGGGCCAAAAGGAAGGCAATGGGCCCTGGTTGCACATAGGGGGTGCCCCGAGGGGGCACAACTCACCAGGGCACGCCCTGGTGGGTAGTGCCCACCTCGGGTGCCCCCAGACCGCCTCTTTTCTCTATAAATACCCCCAAAATACCAGAACCCTAGGGGAGTCGACAAAATATTCATCCAGCCACCGCAGAGTCCAGAACCACCAGATCCAATCTAGACACCATCACGGAGGAGTTCACCACTTCCATTGGTGCCTCTTCGATGATGTCTAAGTAGTTCTTTATAGACCTTCGGGTCCGTAGTTAGTAGCTAGATGGCTTCATCTCTCTCTCTTGATCCTCAATACAATGGTCTCTTGGAGATCCATATGATGTAAATCTTTTGCGGTGTGTTTGTTGGGATCGATGAACTTTGAGTTTATGATCAGATCTATGTTTTTATATCCATGAAAGTTATTTGAGTTTTTTTGATCTCTTATAGCCTCGTATTTCTTCTCTGATATTTGGTTTTTTTGGCCAACTTGATCTATTTATCTTGCAATGGGAAGAGGTGCCCGGTAGTGGGTTCGATCTTACGGTGCTTGATCCCAATGACAGAAAGGGAACCGACACGTACATATCGTTGCTACTAAGGATAAAAAGATGAGATCTATATCTACCGCCATATAGATAAACGGATCTTGTCTACATCATGTCATTGTTCTTTTTGCATTACTCTGTTTTTCCATGAACTTAATAAACTAGATGCATGCTGGATAGCGGTCGATCTGTGGAGTAATAGTAGTAGATGCAGGCAGGAGTCGGTCTACTAAGCTTGGACATGATGCCTATGTAATGATCATTGCCTGGATATAGTCATAACTATTTGAAGTTCTATCAATTGCCCAACAGTAATTTGTTTACCCACCGTTTGCTATTTTTCTTGAGAGAAGCCACTAGTGAAACCTACGGCCCTCGAGTCTTCTTTCTCATATATTTGCCTTGCGATCTACTATTCCTTTGCATTTTTATGCAGATCTATTAAACCAAAAATCCAAAAATACTTTGCTTCACTTTATTTTATTTGCGATCTATTATTTCAATCTATTACAACTTTTTCCCATCAACACGCAATTTCTGGCGCCGTACCCCGAAAGGGATTGACAACCCCTTTAACACGTCTGGTTGCGAGGTTTTGTTATTTATGTGCAGGGGTTGTTTGCGTTGTGTTGCTTGGTTCTCCTACTGGTTCGATAACCTTGGTTCCATAACTAAGGGAAATACCTACCGTCGCTGTGCTACATCATCCCTCCCTCTCCAGGGAAATACCGACGTAGTTCCAAACACCATCAAGGGGTCGGTGATTTGGGTGGAAGGTGTCGCGCTCGCGCCGGTGGTCGGGGCATGTGGGATGTGGAAGGAGGAGGAGGATGGGGGTCAGGTGTGGATTACCTGCATGGATAGGCGAGGCCGAGCAGCGTGAAGGAGGGTCGCCGACGAGGAGGCGGCGCTGCAAGCAAGGAGTGAAGGATTCAACTTGGAAAGGAAGGCAGAAACAGGGGAAATGTGGCTTTTGGTAAGGGGGAGGGGGCGGGGAGGTAGATATTTCCGCGGAAGCCAAAAATTTGGAATCGCTTCAGCGAAAAAACTAGCACGCAAAGTGTCATCAGACACGGTCCCTTATTCAGAGTGGGCTATGGACTGTAGCCATCGCACCAAGATATTTTGTGCTGCATCTCACACGATTGGTTATAATAAACTATGTGGGATCTACTTATTTTTCGTCTCGATTTGAGTTACATAATGGGGTCACAGCGGCCATGGATGGTGTATGAATTGCTAGACCTTTTATCTGCGATGAACATGCAACTATATGTGTGTCATAAAGGAATTGAAATTATTCAGGGTTCGTTTGGACATTTTTATGCATTAACTGAGTTTTCAATGCATTTATGTGCATAATTCAAATTTGAACTACATGCACATGCTCCAGTGCATATAAATTGGTTGAAAAATCAAATCTTTTGTCCTTGGGTGCATTCTTAGGTCCCATGCAAGAAATGGGAATGAATGTCAAACACCCTGCCACCGTCACTCGACCGCAAGCATTGAGATACCTGGGTTTTTTAAATTCTAGTAAATCCGAAACTCGTCTGAAATTCATGAAACTTGGCATGCTATCATGGAGCGGCATCACATGTCGTGATAATTTTTTTTGTCCCATCTGGGGCAGGTTTGGGTATATCCTTCTCACAAACCAGAGCTTCTCACAACAAGCATGATGGTTTCAGTAGTTAGTATATTTATATGTGAACCTCTCTTTCTTATTACTTCCTATTAATTGCAACAATGACCAAAACTATGTTTGTCAACTCTCAACAACTTTTATTCATCATACTCTTATATGTGAAGTCATTACTCTCCATAAGATCCATATGATCTCTTTATTTCTTTTTAATTCTTCTCCTTTTTTATTTTATTCCCTCAAGATCATAGCAAAATAATAAAGCCCTTGACTCAACACTAATCTTTATTATATATAGCTCACTGACTCGATTACATAGAAGGATCATAAAGCAAAACTCACAACTTGATCATACTAAAACTTTATTCTACTAGATCAAGATATTATCAAAAGGATCGAACTAAGAAAAACGGTAAAGATAAAAGTGATGGTGATACGATACTGGGGCACTCCCCAAGCTTGGCAGTTGCCAAGGGGAGTGCCCATACCTGATGCTCAGTTCTTCTTTGTTGGTGAAGGTGTTGGTGATGATGGGTAGTCGCACATCGAGCGTAAGAGATCTTCCAATTTGCAGATAATGCCCTTGAGTGCGATGATATGCTCCTTCAACAAAATATTTTCACGTGTGAGATACTTGTTTTGAATACGAGCTAACTCAATCATCTTGAAAGCCTCAATCTCCGTTGGGGTAAAGAGATTGTGGTGAGGCGGAAGGATGTCTTCTTCTGCTACTGCCGGAACTTGATCCCCCATGGCTTTCTTGATCCCATCATCCTTGTTGATCTCTCCGGGTCCTTCTCTATTCATCTCTATCTTCATTAGCCAAGCATTGTTGCCCTCATTGTTGGAGGAGGAGGGAGACGACATGATGCTTGTCCTTGACAACCCTGGCAGAAAACAGCTCGAAACAAGAACATGAGATTTTTGCGTGATACGGTGGTCAAAACCTTCGGGAGATTATATAATGAATTTTTACCGACCAAAAGAAGTATCAAGCAAGAAAATGGAGTCTGGAGAGCACACGAGGTGCCCACGAGGCAGGGGGCATGCCCAGGGGGTAGGGCGCGCCCTCCACCCTCATGGAAGCCCCGTGTCCTTTCTGGTCAGCTTCTTATTTTCCTATTTTTCTAAATATTCCAAAACGGAGAAAATTGCCATCTGTTTTGGAGTCGGTTTACTTACGGTACCACATACCTATTCCTTTTTGGAGTCTAAAACATTCTGGAAAGTGTCCCTTATGTATTCCTCCGGGGTTACGATTTCAATAATATTGGTTTCAACATTTATGGGATTACCTGAGATATAATGTTTGATTCTTTGACCGTTCACCACCCTCGAATTTGTGCCTTCGAAGTTGTTGATTTTTATGGCACCAGAACGGTAGACCTCCTCGATGACGTAAGGGCCTTCCCATTTAGAGAGAAGTTTTCCTGCAAAAAATCTTAAACGAGAGTTGTATAGCAATACATAATCACCTACATTAAACTCACGCTTTTGTATCCTTTTATCATGCCATCTTTTAACTTTTTATTTAAACAGCTTGGCATTTTCATAGGCTTGGGTTATCCATTCATCAAGTGAGATAATGTCAAAAAGCCTCTTCTCACCGGCAAGTTTGAAGTCATAGTTGAGCTCTTTAATAGCCCAATATGCCTTATGTTCTAATTCAAGAGGTAAGTGACATGCTTTTCCATAAACCATTTTATACGGAGACATACCCATAGGGTTTTTATATGCAGTTCTATAGGCCCATAATGCATCATCAAGTTTCTTGGACCAATTCTTTCTAGATCTATTAACAGTCTTTTGCAAAATTAATTTGAGCTCTCTATTGCTAAGTTCTACTTGACCACTAGACTGTGGATGATAAGGGGATGCAATTCTATGATTAACATCATACTTAGCAAGCATTTTACAAAAAGCACCATGAATAAAGTGTGAACCACCATCAGTCATTAAATATCTAGGGACTCCAAACCTTGGAAAAATAACTTCTTTAAGCATCTTAATAGAGGTGTTATGATCAGCACTACTAGTTGGAATAGCTTCTACCCACTTAGTAACGTAATCAACAGCAACTAAAATATGTGTATACCCATTAGAGGAAGGAAAAGGTCCCATATAATCAAAGCCTAAAACATCAAATGGTTCAATAACAAGTTAATAATTCATAGGCATTTCTTGACGTCTACTAATATTACCAATGCTTTGACATTCATCACAAGATAAGACAAACTTACTGGCATCCTTGAAGAGAATAGGCCAATAAAAACCGGATTGCAATACCTTGTGTGCAGTTCTATCTCCAGCATGGTGTCCTCCATAGGCTTCGGAGTGACACTTGCATAGGATATGTTCTTATTCATGCTCAGGTACACAACGTCTAATAACACCATCTACTCCTTCTTTATAAAGATGTGGGTCATCCCAAAAGTAATGTCTTAAATATAGAAAAACTTTTTCTTTTGCTGGTATAAATTTAGCAACAATATAATTAGCATAATCAGCATACCATGGAGCAGTACGAGAAGCATTTATGAAATTTAATTGTTCATCAAGAAAGCTATCATCAATAGGTAGTGGGTCATCAAGAACATTCTCTAACCTAGACAAATTGTCTGCAACGGGGTTCTCAGCTCCCTTTCTATCAATAATATGCAAATCAAATTCTTGTAGTAGGAGAACCCATCTAATAAGTCTAGGTTTAGCATCTTTCTTTTCCATAAGATATTTAATAGCAGCATGATCAGTGTGAATAGTTAGTTTAGAATCAATAATATAAGGTCTGAACTTATCACAAGCAAATACGACTGCTAAAAATTCTTTTTTAGTAGTAGCATAATTTCTCTGGGCATTGTCTAGAGTTTTACTACCATATTGAATAACATTTAATTTCTTATCAACTCTTTACCCTAAAACAACACCTATAGCATAATCACTAGCATCACACATAATTTCAAAAGGTAAATTCCAATCAGGTGGCTGAACAATAGGTGCAGAAATCAAAGCTTTCTTAAGTATTTCAAATGCTTCTACACAATCATCATCGAAGACAAAAGTAATATCCTTTTGTAATAGGTTAGTCAGAGGCCGAGAAATTTTTGAGAAGTCCTTGATAAACCTCCTATAAAAACCAGCATGACCAAGGTAACTTCTTATACCTTTGATGTCCTTGGAAACACGGCATCTTTCCAATAGCGTCAACCTTAGCTTTATCAACTTCAATACCTCTTTCAGAAATTTGATGCCCCAAGACAATACCTTCATTAACCATAAAGTGGCACTTCTCCCAGTTCAAGACAAGATTAGTTTCTTCACATCTCTGCAAAACTCAATCAAGGTTGCTCAAGAAATCATCAAAAGAGGATCCATAAACGGAGAAATCGTCCATGAAAACCTCACAAATCTTTTCACAAAAGTCAGAGAATATAGCCATCATGCATCTTTGAAAGGTAGCGGGTGCATTACATAAACCAAAAGGCATACGTCTATAAGCAAAAGTACCGAAAGGGCAAGTAAAGTGGTCTTTGCTTGATCATCAGCTGACACAGGTATTTGAGAGAATCCAGAGTAACCATCTAGAAAGCAAAAATGTGTATGTTTGGATAATATTTCTAGCATTTGATCAATGAAAGTCAAAGGGTAATGATCCTTTTTAGTAGCTTTATTTAATTTACAGAAATCAATTACCATTCTATATCCTGTAATAATTCTTTGCGGGGTCAATTCATCTTTATCATTAGGAACTACAGTAATACCTCAATTCTTAGGGACACAATGGATAGGACTTACCCACTGACTATCAGCAACGGGATAAATTATACCTGCCTCAAGGAGCTTTAATATTTCCTTTCTTACCACTTCTTTCATCTTAGGATTTAGCCATCGTTGGTGATCAATAACTGGTTTGGCGTCTTTCTCCAAATTTATTTTGTGTTGACATAGAGTGGGACTAATGCCCTTAAGATTATCAAGAGTATATCCAATAGCAGCGCGGTGCTTCTTCAGAGTTTTCAATAATCTCTCTTCTTCATGTTCTGCAAGGTTAGCACTAATAATAACAGGATATATCTTCTTTTCATCAAGATAAGCATATTTAAGAGCATCAAGCAGTGGTTTAAGCTCAAACACGGGATCACCCTTGGGTGGAGGAGGATCCCCTAGGATTTCAACAGGCAAGTTGTGTTTCAGAATAGGTCCTTGTTTAAATAATACTTCATCTATCTCCCTTCTTTCCTTCATGAACATATCATTTTCATGGTCTAGCAAATATTGTTCTAAAGGATCAGTAGGAGGCACGGCAATAGAAGCAAGACCAATAATTTCATCTTTACTAGGAAATTCCTCATCACGGGGTTGTCTACGAAATTTAGCAAAATTAAACTCATGAGACATATCCCCTAAACCAACAGAAACAATATCCTTATTGCAATCTATCTTAGCATTAACAGTATTCAAGAAGGGTCTACCAAATATAATGGGACAAAAGCTATCTTGTGGGGAACCAAGAACAAGAAAATCAGTAGGGTATTTAACTTTCCCACACAAGACTTCAACATCTCTAACAATCCCAATCGGCGAAATAGTATCTCTATTGGCAAGCTTAATGGTAACATCGATATCTTCTATCTCGGCAGGTGCAATATCATGCATAATTTCTTTGTATAAGGAATGAGGTATTGCACTTGCACTAGCACCCATATCACATAAGCCATGATAGCAATGATCTCCTATTTTAACAGAAATAACAGGCATGCCTACAACAGGTCTATGTTTATTTTTAGTGTCAGGTCTAGCAATTCTAGCAGTCTCATCACAGAAGTAAATAACATGCCCATCAATATTATCGGCCAAGAGATCTCTAACCATAGCAATATTAGGTTCAACTTTAACTTGCTCAGGGGGTTTGTGTGTCCTTATATTACTTTTGTTGACTACAGTTGAAACTTTAGCATGATCCTTTACTCTAACAGGGAAAGGTGGTTTCTCAACATAAGCAGTAGGAACAACAGGATCATTATAAGTGATAGTATTTTCTTCAACTTTAATAGGTGAAAGTACTTTTACTTCAATGGGAGAATTATATTTAAAGCACTTCTCCTTAGGGAGATCGACATGAGTAGCAAAGGATTCACAAAAGGAAGCTACTATCTCAGAGTTAAGTCCATATTTAGTGCTAAATTCACGGAAAGCATTGGTATCCATAAAAGATTTAACACAATCAAACTTAGGTGTTATACCTGACTCCTTACCTTCGTCGAGGTCCCAATCTTCAGAGTTCCGTTTAATTCTTTCCAATAAATCTCATTTGAATTCAATAGTCTTCATCATAAAAGATCCAGTACAAGAAGTATCGAGCATGGAGCGATTACTGAGAGAAAGCCGAGCATAAAAATTTTGAATAATCGTTTCTCTTGAGAGCTCATGATTGGGGCATGAATATAAGATTGACTTAAGCCTCCCCCAAACTTGAGCAATGCTTTCTCCTTCGCGAGGCCAAAAATTATATATATAATTAGATCGCGATGAACAAGATGCATGGGATAAAACTTCTGGTGAAATTCCAATTTCAATCGCTTATACTCCCATGATCCCATATCATCACATAGCCTATACCATGTCAATGCATATCCCTTCAAAGATAAAGGGAAGACCTTCTTCTTGATAACATCATCGAGCATACCTGCAAGCTTGAATAATCCACAAACTTCATCCACATAGATTAAGTGTAAATCGGGATGCAATGTCCCATCTCCTGCAAAAGGATTAGCTAGCAGTTTCTCTATCGTACCCGAAAGAATTTCAAAGTAAACATTTTCAGTAGGTTGAGGAGCAACTCTTTCCTCTACTGGTCGGGGTGAAGATACCCCGAAAAATCCCCTCAAAGGATTATGTTCCATAGTAACAAGTGACAGTAAATTTCAACACACTATATAAATTTTCCTTACCAAATTCCACCTACCAAAGGCGCTTCACTCCCCGGCAACGGCGCCAGAAAAGAGTCTTGATGACCCACAAGTGTAGGGGATCTATCGTAGCTTTTCGATAAGTAAGAGTGTCGAACCCAACGAGGAGCAGAAGGAAATGATAAGCAGTATTCAGTAAGGTATTCTCTGCAAGCACTGAAATTATCGGTAACAAATAGTTTTGTGATAAGGTAATTTGTAACGAGTAGCAAGTAATAAAAGTAAATAAGGTGCAGCAGGATGGCCCAATCCTTTTTGTAGCAAATAAAAAGCCTGGACAAACTCTTATATGAAGGAAAGCGCTCCCGAGGACACATGGGAATTATCGTCAAGCTAGTTTTCATCACGTTCATATGATTCGCGTTCCGTACTTTGATAATCTGATATGTGGGTGGACCAGTGCTTGGGTGTTGTCCTTACTTGGACAAGAATCCCACTTATGATTAACCCCCATTGCAAGCATCTGCAACTACAATAGAAGTATTAAGGTAAACCTAACCATAGCATGAAACATATGGATCCAAATCAGCCCCTTACGAAGCAACGCATAAACTAGGGTTTAAGCTTCTGTCGCTCTAAAAACCCATCATCTACTTATTACTTCCCAATGCCTCCCTCGAGGCCCAAACAATGGTGAAGTGTCATGTAGTCGACGTTCACATGACACCACTAGAGGGATGACAACATACATCTCATCAAAATATCGAACGAATACCAAATTCACATGACTACTAATAGCAAGACTTCTCCCATGTCCTCGGGAGCAAACGTAACTACTCACAAAGCATATTCATGTTCATAATCAGAGGGGTATTAATATGCATAATGGATCTGAACATATGATTTTCCACCAAGTAAACCAACTAGCATCAACTACAAGGAGTAATCAACACTACTAGCAACCCACAGGTACCAATCTGAAGTTTGGATACAAAGATTGGATACAGGAGATGAACTAGGGTTTGAGATGAGATGGTGCTGGTGAAGATGTTGATGGAGATTGACCCCCTCCCGATGAGAGGATCGTTGGTGATAACGATGGTGATGATTTCCCCCTCTCGGAGGGAAGTTTCCCCGGCAGAACAGCTCTGCCGGAGCCTTGGATTGGTTCCGCCAAGGTTCCGCCTCATGGCGGCGGAGTTTCTTCCCCAAATCTTGCTTCTGATTTTTTCCTTGACGAAAGACCTCATATAGAAGAAGATGGGCATCGGAGGGCCACCAGGGGGCCCACGAGGCAGGAGGCGCGCCCAGGGGGGTAGGGCACGCCCCCCACCCTCGTGGCCAGGGTGTGGTCCCCCTCTGGAACTTTCTTCACTCAATATTTTTTATATATTTTGGAAATAACTTCCGTGAAGTTTCAGGACTTTTGGAGCTATGCAGAATAGGTCTCTAATATTTGCTCCTTTTCTAGCCTAGAATCCCAGCTGTCGGCATTCTCCCTCTTCATGTAAACCTTGTAAAATAAGAGAGAATAGGCATAAGTATTGTGACATAATGTGTAATAACATCCCATAATGCAATAAATATCGATATAAAAGCATGATGCAAAATGGACGTATCAGTGAGGCGCTTTACCCCCACTGCCACTGCAGCCTTCAGGCTGGCTATGAGGCCTTCGTATTCTGCAATGTTGTTGGAGACCTTCTCGCCCTGCTAGAAGCAGAGCTGCACGGCGTAGCAGAGCTTGTCTTGAGTGGGCGAGATGAGCACTGCTCCAGCCCCCGCGCCTTGGGGCGTGAAGGCACCATCGAAATAGATGACCCAGCCATCGGGCGCCTCGCTTCCCGGTGAGAGGGACCGGTCTTCGCCTACTTCAAGCGCCGGGGCGTCTGTCCATTCTGCCATGAAATAAGCGAGCGTAGCTCCCTTGATGACCCTGGTAGTGCTAAACTCCAACTGGAATGCTTGCAACTCGATGTTCCACTCAACGACCCTTCTAGCAGAGTTGGGGCTCCTGAGCACTCTCTCCAATGGGTAGGCTGAGACGACCTTGATGGGGTGGCCTTGAAAGTAGTGCTGCAGCTTTCGTGAGGCCACCAGGAGCGCGAGCAGGAGCTTCTGAGGCATGGGGTATCGTGCTCTAGCGTCTCGTAACACCGTGCTGATGAAGTATACCGGGTGCTCGACGAGGGTAGGCGTGCTGATGAGGCTTGCGTCTTCTGGAAGCTGGGGTGCCTCCTGAGGTGGTGGAACCCCCGGCGCTTGATCGCTTGCCAAGGCCTTTGGGGTCCGAGAACGTCGTCCTGCTGAGCTTGCTCTTTTGTTGTTGCTGCTGCGGCCCTTGTGGCTCCCTCCCGGTCTTGTGTCGCCTCTGCTGGGGGTGTGGCTCGGCGTGACGCGCCCTTGGCTTGGTGTTCTTCCCGAACCGCTACTAGGGACGCGCTGGCAGAGTAGGGAGTGGCGGCAAGATGGAGCATTAGGGGCTTGAGAGGCCGTGGTGCCACCATCACTGGGGGGCTAGTCAGGTATCTCTTGAGGTCTTGAAATGCTCGGACTGCCTCCGGGGTCCACTCGAACGGGCCCTTCTTCTTCATCAGCTTGAAGAAGGGTAGGGCTCGCTCTCCCAGCTTGGAAATAAAGCGTCCCAATGCAGTCACCTGTCCAGCAAGCTTCTGCATTTCCTTGAGGGTTTGCGGTGGACTCATGTCTTCAATGGCCTTGATCTTCTCTGGTTTGGCCTCGATCCCCTTGTGGGACACAAGGAAGCCCAACTGTTTGCCGGAAGGGACGCCAAACACGCACTTCTCCGGGTTGAGCCACAAGTCCACCTGACGGAGGCTTTCAAAGGTCTCCTCCATGTATTGGATCAAGGTCCTCGCCTCCCGAGACTTCACCATGATGTCGTCGACGTAGGCTTTAGCGTTCCTCCCGAGCTGCCGATCCAAGGCGATGTGCATGAGCCGCTAGAAGGTTGCGCCTGTGTTGCGCAGTCCGAAAGGCATGCAAGTGTAGTAGTACACCCCACACGGGGTCAGGAAGGCCGTCTTCTCCACATCTTCTACCACCATCTTGATTTGGTGATATCCTGAGAACACATCCAGGAAGCACAGCAAGTCGCACTCGGCAGTGGAGTCGACGATCTGGTCGATGCGCGGAAGTGGGAACGGATCTTGGGGGCAGGCCTTGTTGAGGTTGGTGAAGTCGATGCACATCCGCTCCTTCCCGCCTTTCTTGGGGACAACGACGGGGTTCGCCAGCCACTCTGGGTGCCGAACCTCGCGAATGACACCCGCAGCCTCCAGCTTGCGAGTTTCTTGGACGATGAAAGCTTGCTTCTCCGTGGACTGCCGCCTCACCTTTTGCTTCACGAGGCGTACGTTGGGGCACACCTTCATGTGGTGCTCTATCACCTCTCTTGGGACCCCCACCAGCTGATCAGGCTCCCAAGCAAACACTTCCTTGTTTGCGTGCAAGAACCTCACCAACGCCTCCTCCTGATCAGGCTCGAGGTTGGCGCCTATGGTAAAGGTCGCCCCTGAGGACCCTTCCTCCTCCACCGGCACTCGCTTGGTTTCTGCCTTGTCCTGAGTGAAAAATTGCTTCTTCTTGGTTGGTGCGGCTCTCTTGGCCTTGGAGGTATCCGAGTCGAAGGGTTGTGCTGCTGCGGCGGTCTTGAGGGCAAGCTTGAGCGTCATCAAGGCTTCCTTGGTGTCCCCTTGATGGTGAGGACACCCTCGCTCCCGGCATCTTCATGAGGTTGTAAGCCGGATGGGTCACTGCCATGAACTGGGCTAGAGCTGGGTACCCGAGGATGGCATTGTACGGGAGGCCGATGTGGGCGATGTCGAAGTCGATGAGCTCGGTGCAGTAGTTTTCTCGCATGCCGGAGGTCATGGGGAGGCGGATCTTCCCCAGAGAGCGGGCGAAGCCTCCACCGACCCCCAAGAAAGGCCTGCTAGGGCGGAGCCGCTCGAGCGGTACGGGAAGAAGGCTGAAGGCCTCGATGGAGAGCACGTTGAGGCCGGCACCGCTGTCAACGAGCGTCTTGGTGATGGATATGTGGCAGATGGTGGGCGTGCAAAGCATTGGGAGCGCACCCGAGCCGACGGTGGAGGCGGGATGATCCCCTGAGTCGAAGGTGAGGTCGGCCTCGGGTGCGGCCCAGTCCGGCGGAGCCCCCGGGCGCTTGGAAGTGGTGCCGATCTGGCAAAAGAACGGCTTGACGCGACAATCTGAGGGTGGTGCTTGCGAGCCGCCGAGGAGGGCCGCAACCGCATGGTGCGCCGGTGCCCCGTAGCACGCAATGAAGAGGCCGCGCAACTCCTCCCAGGACGCCACTGTGGATCCGGGGAGGTTGAGTAGCCAGGCACATGGTGCTCCAGTGAGGGCCATGGGAAGCCAATTGGCCATGACCTTGTCGTTGCCCCCGGCCTTAAGGACGGCTTCCTCATACGCCAGCAGGAAAGCCGATGGGTCCGTCGCGCCGTCATAGTGCGGCGGCATCTCCAGCTTGAACTTGGGTGGCCACTTCACATGCCGCGGGGCGGGAGCAAGGGCTTGGAGCCCCCTAGTGCCACTGTGAGCACCCGTGGATCCGGCCGGCGGGGCGGTGCCAGCTATGGAGAATGGGCGCGAAGATGGTGGAGCGTGAATCGATGGAAGAAAACTCCGATGCACCCCCTACCTAGCGCGCCAAATGTCGGATCACAGGTTCCTGCAAACCCTCAAGGTTCGAACACTGGGGTGCGTGCGAAGATCTCCCCTCTACCGATCCACCTCCTAACTCAGCTATCATCTTACGAACTAACTCGGCGAACTCGAAACATAAAGGACACAAGATTTATACTGGTTCGGGCCACCGTTGTGGTGTAATACCCTACTCCAGTGTGGTGTGGTGGATTGCCTCTTGGGCTGAGGGTGAATAGTACAAGGGGAAGAACAGCCTCCTGAGGAAAGGTGTTCTTGTGCTTGGTGAACTTGTGGTTGTCCTGGTCTCTCTTGGCCAGACCGATCGATCGATCCCCTAGCTACGGTGGTGGCTAGTCCTATTTATAGGGGACCTGGTCCTATGCCCAATATTAAGCGGGAACGGAGCCAACAACGGCCAATTCGAAAGGGGACAGCGAGTACAACTTATCCTGACAAAAGCTGTCTACGTCTGCAAAAGGCTCTGGTGGTGACGTCGTCTTGGGCTCCATGGTGACCTCCGTCTTGCCGTCCTTCTGGTCTTGGTCTCGTTGCACCGATATGGAAACCTTTGCTTGACGCATCGGTACTCCGTGCCTGCGCTTGCTTCCTTAGCACCAAAGAGGAAACAAGGACTCTGTGCACGCTGGCACCCGCCTGACGCCCGCCTGGTCTCGATCGTCATGGCTCGCGTCATCGGAACCTCGCGAGGTTTGCCTGGCCCTGATCTCTCCATCCCTCGCGAGCGAGCCCGGTGAGGACGCTCCTGAGGAGGTCTTGTGTCGTTCGCCTCATGAGGCTTAGCCCCTCGCGAGGGTCTTGAGTCCTTGCTGGCGAAGATGGGACGTACGGTCCCGCTCGCAGAGCCACGCCGTCGGCCGCAGGCAGGCAAGTCTGGGGACCCCCGTTCCCAGGACGCCGACACGCTCCATGGGCTATGTCGCCCGTAGCAGGCAGCGGACGAGGTAACGAGAGGGACGGTGCAGGCAAGCCCCCAGTCGCGCTGACTAGCTCGGCGATGCGGTCCAACCAATCTTCATAGAGGTCGTCGACTGGGCGGTAGCACAGGAGCTCACATGCCATGAGCAAGACAGCTTGCGCATTCGCCGAACCATGACGAGCAGGGACGACAAGCCGGCCGAAGTTAGCGACGGGGTGGCGGTGCGTCCATAGCGCCGCATTGAGGGGTGCTACTACGAAGCTTGCTGCTCGTGCCCCGGCGGGCCGGTGACGGCGTTGGCGGCAGGTGATGAAGAACGACGGGGAGGTCCGCTGACGGGCGTCGTCTAGGCGATGCGCGCGGCGAGAGCGGCTCGACGCTCAGCATGGGCTCGGCGAGCATCAGCCATGGAGATGGTGGAGCGGCAGCGAGTCGATCGACGGGAGAGAAGCTTCGGAACACCCCTACCTGGCACGCCAAATGTCGGATCCTGGGCTCTGCATACCCTTGAGAGGTTCGAACACTGGGGTGCGTACGAGGAACTCCCTCTCCCCAACCTGCTGGCCCAACGATTTCGCAGCCTAGCTCGACAAACCCAAGGGACAAGCGACACCGTAGTTTATCCTGGTTCAGGCCACCTTGCGGTGTAATACCCTACTCTAGTTTTGTGGTGGATTGCCTCGAGGGGCTGGGGATGAACTAATACAAAGGACGAACCACCTCAGGAGGTGAGGTGTTCTTGAGCTCGATGAGTTGGTGGGTGTGAGGATGGTCTGAATGATCCCCTCTCCTCTTGGGTGGTGGCTAAGTCCTATTTATAGTGGCCTTGTTCCTCTTCCTAAATGTAGGCGGGAAGGGATCCCACAACGGCCAAATTCAAAGGGAGACAACTAGTACAAGTTATCCTGACAAAAGTAGTCTTCGCCTGCAAAGGCTCTGGTGGTGACGCTGTAGTGGGCTCCACGATGACCTCCGTCCTGGCGGTCTTGGTCTTGTTGCACCAATATGGAAACCTTTGCCTGATTCCTCGAGACTCCGCGCCTGCGCTTGCCTCCTTGGCACCAAAGGGGAAACTGGCACACTGCGCCCACTGGCGCCCGCCTGGCCTTGGTCGTCATGGCTCACGTCATGTGAACCTCGCGAGGTACACCTTGCATTGATATCTCTGCTCCTCGTGAGCCAGCCTAGTGAGGCCGCCCCCCAGGGAGGTCTTGGTGTCGTCCGCCTCGCGAGGGTCTTGAGTCGGTGCTGCCAAAACTGGGCCGTACCAGGCCGCTGATGGAGCCACGCCGTGGGCTGCGGGCAGGCAAGTCTGGGTACCCCCGTTCCCAGGACGCCCACAAATGTTCTAATAATGATGATCATCACACTTTTATTTACTTACAACTCAAGAATTACAACTCAATACTTAGAACAAAATATTACTCATAATGAATGCCTCCAGCGATGTACCGGGATGTGCAATGATCTAGCGTAGCAAATGACATCAAAAAACGGACAAGCCATGTAAACATCATGCTGCTTTCTTACGATCATGCAAAGCAATATGACAATGATGGAGCGTGTCATAATAAAATGGAATGGTGGAAAGTTGCATGGCAATATATCTTGGAATGGCTATGGAAATGCCATAATAGGTAGGTATGGTGGCTGTTCTGAGGAAGGTATAAGGTGGGTGTAAGGCACTGGCGAAAGTTGCGCGGTACTAGAGAGGCTAGCAATGGTGTAAGGGTGAGAGTGCGTATAATCCATGGACTCGACATTAGTCATAAAGAACTTACATACTTATTGCAAAAATCTATTAGTCATCGAAACAAAGTACTACACGCATGCTCCGAGGGGGATAGATTGGTAGGAAAAGACTATCGCTCGTCCCCGACCGCCACTCATAAGGAAGACAATCAATAAGTAAATTGCCCTGACTTCATCACATAACGGTTCACCATACGTGCATGCTACAGGAATGACAAACTTTAACACAAGTATTTCTACAATCCATAATTACTCACTAGCATGACTCTAATATCACCATCCTCATATCTCAAAACAATCATAAGGAATCAAACTTCTCACAGTATTCAATGCACTTTATATGAAAGTTTTTATTATATCCCTCTTGGATGCCCGTCATATTAGGAATAAATTCATAACGAACGCAAATTACAACGTTGTTTAGAGAGACTCTCAAAATAATATAAGTGAAGCATGAGAGTTCAAAAATTTCTATAAAATAAAACCACCGCCGTGCTCTAAAAAGATACAAGTGAAGCACTAGAGCAAAATTGCCTAGCTCAAAAGATATAAGTGAAGCACATAGAGTATTCTAATAAATCATGATTCATGCATGTTTCTCTCAAAAGGTGTGTACAGCAAGGATGATTGTGGCAAACTAAAAAGTAAAGACTCATATCATACCAGATGCTCCAAGCAAAAAACATATCATGTGATGAATAAAAATATAGCCTCAAGTAAATTTACCGATAGACGAAGACGAAAGAGGGGATGCCATCCGGGGCATCCCCAAGCTTAGGGCCTTGGTTGTCCTTGAATATTACCTTGGGGTGCCTTGGGAATCCCCAAGCTTAGGCTCTTGCCACTCCTTATTCCATAGTCCATCAAATAAAATCACCACTTTTGGTACTGTTGTGAACTCATTCTTTATTTACATTGGTGTATACTGTATTCCAACTTCTCCATGGTTCATACCCCCTGATACTACCCATAGATTCATCAAAATAAGCAAACAACACATAGAAAACAGAATCTGTCAGAAACAAAACAGTCTGTAGCAAACTATAAACTTAGAGTACTTCTGTAACTCCAAAAATTCTGAAAAAATAGGACAAAAGAGTAAATTTGTATATCAATCTTCTGTAAAAAAATCAAGAATTTATCACGTTCCAGCAGCTCATATCAATTATGTTTCTGGACGCAAAAGTTTCTGTTTTTCAGCAAGAGCAAATAAACTATCATCGTAAGCCATCCCAAAGGTCTTACTTGGCACAAACACTAATTAAAAAACAAACACACATCTAACCAGAGGCTAGAATAATTATTTATTGAAAAACATAACCAAAAAGCAAGAACAAAAAATAAAATTGGGTTGCCTCCCAACAAGCGCTATTGTTTAACGCCCTTAGCTAGGCATAAAAACATAGATCTAGGTATTGTCATCTTTGGTATGCAATCCATAAGTAGCTCTCATAATAGGTTCATATGGCGACTTAATTTTATTTCTAGGAAAGTGTTCCATGCCCTTACTTAACAAAAATTGAAATCTAATGTTTCCTTCTTTCATATCAATAATTGCACCAATTGTTCTAAGGAAAGGTCTACCAAGAATAATAGGACATGTAGGATTGCAATATATATCAAGAAAATGAAATCTATATGCACATAATTCCTATTTGCAACAATAAGAACATCATTAATACTTCCCATAGGTTTCTTAATAGTGGAATCCACAAGATGCAAATTTAAAGAACAATCATCAAATTCACGGAAACCTGACACATCACATAAAGTTTTTGGAATCATGGAAATGCTAGCACCCAAATCACACAAAGCATGACACTCATAATATTTGATTTTAATCTTAATAGTAGGTTCCCACTCATCATAAAGTTTTTCTTGGAATAGAAACTTCCAATTCAAGTGTTTCTTCAAAAGATTTCATCATAGCATCAACGATATGTTTAGTAAAAGCTTTATTTTGATTATAAGCATGAGGAGAATTCAACACGGATTGCAACAAGGAAATACAATCTATTAAGGAACAATTATCATAATTAAATTCCTTGAAATCCAAAAGAGTGGGTTCATCGCTACTTATAGTTTTGACCTCTCCAATCGCACTTTTATCAATTTTTGCATCAAGATCTATAAACTCCAAATCATTGGGACGCCTTTTAACTAAAGTTGACTCATCTCCAGTCCCATCTTTATCAAGATTTATAATGGAAAATAAAGATTCAATATGAGTCACATCAATCACTTTAAGATCTTCATCATTATTTTCACAAAACTTCAGTTTAGCGGCCATCTTATTTACCAAAGTGGTTGTTTATCAGAAATTTGGCCAACTAAATTTTCAAGATGAGCAAATTGAGATTTAAGACCATAAAATTATTTAGACATATAGTCGAGCTCTTTATCCATATACTCCATAAAATTTTTCTGCTCCTTGAGCTCGTTCCTAAAGAAACTATTATGCTCAAATTGTAAGGACATGAAGCTCCTAGTATTATCTTCAATTTCTTCCAACTTATTATAGTAAGGATCAAAGTTCTTGGATTTAACCATCAAGGCAAGCTAACACACAAGCAGACAAAAAGAAAATGAAAAGACGAACGGAAGAAGGGCGAATAAAAAGGCAAATCTTTTTGAAAATTGTTTTAGAAGTGGGGGAGGGGAAATGAGAGGCAAATGGCGAATAATGCAATGCAAGAGATGAGAGTTTTATGATGGGTACTTGGTAGGCTTGATGTATATCTCCCTGGCAACGGTGCCAGAAATTCGTCCTGGTACTTCTTGAGCTTGCGTTGGTTTTTCCCTTGAAGATGAAAGGGTGATGTAACACAGTAGAGATAAGTATTTCCCTTGGTTAAGAACCAAGGTATCAATCCAGTAGGAGAAACGCGCAAGTCCCCAATAGATGCACCAACACAAATAATGAAACACTTTCACCCAACGCGATAAAGGGGTTGTCAATCCCTTCGGTCACTTGCAAAGGTGAGATCTGGTAGAGATAGATAAAACTAAACAAAAGATAAAATATTTTTGGGTTTTTTGGTTTATAGATCTGAAAATAAAATATTGCAAAATAGTATATCGAAAACTAATATGATGGAAAATAGACCCTGGGGCCATAGGTTTCACTAGAGGCTTCTCTCTTCAAGGCAAATAATATGGTGGGTGAACAAATTACTGCCGAGCAATTGATAAAAAAGTGCAAAGTTATGACGATATCCAAGGCAATGATTATGCAATATAGGCATCACAATCCGTGTCAAGCAGACTGGCTCCTGCCTGCATCTACTACTATTACTCCACACATCGACTGCTATTCAGCATGCATCTAGAGTTAAGTTCATAAAGAATGGAGTAACGCCTTAAGAAGATGACATGATGTAGAGGAATAAACTCAAGCAATATGATGAAAACCCCATCTTTTTATCCTCGATGGCAACAATTCAATACGTGTCTCGCAACCCCTACTTTGTTACTGGGTGAAATCTCGCAAGATTGAACCCAAAACTAATCACCTCTCCCATTGCAAGAAAAACCAATCTAGTTGGCCAAACCAAACCGATAATTCAAAGAGAAATGCAAAGATATCAAATCATGCATATAAGAATTCATAGAAGATTCAAATAACATTCATAGATAAGCTGGTCATAAATCCACAATTCATCGGATCTCGAAAAACACACCACAAAAGAAGATTACATCGGATAGATCTCCAAGAACATCAAGCAGAACATGGTATTGAGAATCAAAGAGCGGGAAGAACCCATCTATCTACTAGCTATGGACCCGTTGGTCTGTGGTAAACTACTCACGCTTCATCGGAAGGGCAATATAGTTGATGTAGATGCGTTCCGTGGTCGAATCATCCTCCGCAGGATGCCGGAAAAGGCCCCAAGATGGGATATCACAAGAACAGAAGGTTGCGGCAGTGGAAAAGTGTTTTCATGGATGCTTCTGAGGGTTTTGGAATATATGTGAATATATAGGAGGAAGATCTAGGTCAGGGAGTCACCGAGGGGGCCATAAGGTAGGGGCGCCCCCCCTAGGGCGCGCCCTCCACCCTTGCCGCCGCCTCATGGCTCTTCTGACTTGCACTCCAAGTCCCCTGGGTGTCTTCTAGTCCAAGAAAAATCATCGTGAAGTTTTATTCCATTTGGTATTCCTTTTCTACGAAGCTTGAAAACAAGGAAAAAACATAAACTGGCACCGGACTCTATGTTAATAAGTTAGTCCCAAAAATAATATAAATATCATATTAATGCATATAAAACATCCAAAAACAGATAATATAATAGAATGGAACAATCAAAAATTATAGATACGTTGGAGACGTATCAATAACCTTGGTTCTTAACTGAGGGAAATACTTATCTCTACTATATTGCATCATCCTCTCCTCTTCGGGAAATCCCAACGCAGTTCACAAGTAACATATCACAGCTTTCTGGACGCACTGCTTGAACACCATGGAGCAAGATAGAGAAAAAACTCATATCCCAGTTGATCGAGCTGAACCCATCCACCTCTGGGAAGGTGCATCATCCACTTCTTTCTAGTTTCTGACAAGGCTACCCGCACTAGCTTCTGACTTCTACTCCAAAACCTGAACTTCACAGATCTGAAGCCTAAACCTTGACTACTTCCATCACTTCACGGAGCAGGTCTTGTTTTCAAACTTGCGTTTGGGTTAAATGCAGAAAATCAATTCAATTTTCATGACATTGAGGATCTATTAGATGAGCTACATGGTGCACAACAATTTTCCAAACTTGATTTGAGATCAGGTTATCATCAAATAAGAATGAGAAGAGAAGACATTCATCAAACAGCTTTTAGGACATATTTTTGTCATTATGAATACTTAGTGATGCCATTTGGACTCACTAATGCACGTGCTACCTTCCAATCTTTAATGAATCATGCTTTTGCTTCGGAAATACCTTTTGGTATTCTTTGATGATATTCTGATATATAGCAAGACCAAACAAGCTCATCTCAAGCATCTCAAGTTAGTCCTAGACATTCTAAGGTCACAAAAACTATATGCTAAGATTAGCAAATGTAGTTTTCTTGTCCCTCAAGTGGAGTATTTAGGGCATGTTATCTAAGCATATGGTCTATCTACAGACCCCCAGAAATAGTTGCCATCAAAGAATGGCCAGCACCTAAGACTTTCACTTAGCCGAGGAGTTTTCTTGGTATGGCTGCAGAAAAGGAAGATTTGTCCAGAATTATGGGATCATTTTTTTTCGTGACTGTCTAAAAAAAGATTCATTCCAGTGGTCAGATGCTCAAATTGAGGCCTTCACAACATTGAAGAATTGCCTGGTCACTGCTCCTGCTATGGCTTTGCCTGATTTGACCCCACCATTTACTTTTTAAACAGATGCATAAGGTCAAGGTATTGGTTCTGTCCTCATGCAACAAGGCAAACCAATTTCTTATTTCAGTAAAACCCTTAGACCCAGAAATGCAACTTTGTCAACTTATGATAAGGAAAAGCTTTAGCAATTTTTGAATCCTTGAAGAGATGGCGCTGCTACTTTCTTGGTTCCTAATTCTTTTCTTGATCAAAACTGATCAACAAAGCCTTAAATACATCACAGAACAAAAAGTCTCTGAGGGCATCCAGCACAAGCTTATGTTAAAGTTGCTTGAATTCATTTACAAGATTGAATACAAAAAAAGAAAACAAGCTTGCAAATGCTTTGAGCAGAAGAGATTCTCTTATGATGGCATTCACTGCAGCTATTCCTACTTGGGCTTCAACTGTAGAAACCAGCTACACTAATGATGATACTACAAATCTCTGCTTGAGAAGCTCACTGTATCAGCCAATGCAGCACCCCCTTATACTCTTCATTCCGGTATTTTGAGATATAAAGGAAGAACGTATCTGGGATCAGATGCTGTTCTTAAACACCAAATCATTGATTCACTTCACAACTCTCCCATAGGCCATTCAGGCATTGTGGCTACTTATCGAAGGGTAAAAAAGCTATTTTATTGGCGCGAGGCCAGGAGATTGGAACTTTACTACATGAGTGTGTAGTTTGCCAAAGAGTCAAGGGAGAGCATTGCCACTACCCTGGTCTCCTAGATCCACTACCATTACCTACTTCTGCTTGGACTAACATCTCCCGGGATCTCATTGAGGGTCTTCCCAAATCATTGGGCAAAGAAGTCATATCGTTGGTGGTGGAGAGGTTCACTAAATATTCTCATTTCATTTCCCTTGCTCACCCTTATACAGTACAATCAGTCTCTCATGCTTTCATTGATATTGTTTTTAAGTAGAATGGATTTCCAAAGTCAATAGTCTCTGATAGAAACTGGATATTCATGAGTAACATGTGGTAGGCCTTCTTCAAAGCACTTTAAGTGAAATCAAGGTTTAGCTCTGCCTATCACCCGCAATCAGATGGCCAGATAGAACGTGTGAATCAGTGTGTGTGGAAAATTACTTGCGTTGCATGGTTTTTCAGCAACCAAAGAAGTGGGCTAGTTTGGATCAAGCAAATGCCACTTGGGAGGATGCCGACTTCATCAAAGGTCTCTTTTCGGAGTTCTATACAACTCCTATTCGTGGTTGGTGCCCTAGTTCCAACACTTGACAATGTTTTGGGGGAAGTATTGTCATATCTGAAGATTATTGTACATAACTCTCGATTGAATTCAGAGTGATGCTTTACTTCATTTGTTGTGAACGGAGCCAAGAGGCTTGCATTCATATTTCTTCAGTTACTTGTCTGTTTACTTTCCCAAGTAGCCCAGGGTCAGGAGCTAGGACTTCTGAGGTGAACAGTCCCTCAAAGTAACCCTGTATCAGAGATGCTAACTGGTCATTACCTTCGATCATGTTGCTGTTTGAGTCATTCAAAAACTTTATTATGTTCTTTTTTCTTCGTTGCAAAATGGTGTCATGAAAGAAGCTCGTATTTCGGTCTCCATGGCGAAGCCAATTAGCCCTTCCTCTTTGCAGCCATTAATCCAGGTGCAAACTCTCTCAATTAAGTGTTGGAAGCAGTCACTCCTATCCACTCCTACCAAGGAGGGGAGCCCCAAGTATTTGTCAGTGAGCGATTCAGTGACAATATTCAGCAGGTTGCATACCTCTTGTCTGCCCCCCCCCCTATCTGTGTAAGGGTCCTAGGTAAAACTCTCTTCATTGAAGGCAGTACGTGGGTATCCATCTTATCTATAGTCTGCGGGTCATCCACATGACCAAAACAAAGGGTACGAA
Source organism: Triticum urartu (assembly GCF_056163025.1). Lineage (NCBI taxonomy): Eukaryota > Viridiplantae > Streptophyta > Magnoliopsida > Poales > Poaceae > Triticum > Triticum urartu. Next base: position 364,397,402 of record NC_141876.1, on the reverse strand, counting down.
AGCAGTGAAACCAATATATCTGTTGAAGGCGATCCCAGCGGTCCTATTTATTAAGTTGCAACGACGAGTATCTTGCTTGTGGCATTGGCCGTTTGGCAGCTAGCTATTGCATTTGAAGGCTCCACAGAAAGAACCCGCAGGTAGGTACTATTATGTTAGGTGGCTTCGAAATTGGTCGTTGGGCAACTATCTATTGCATTCAAAGGCTCCACAGAAAGAACCTATAGGTACTATTACGATAGGTGGCTTCGAATCCAATTTGTTAGTCGTTCACATCTCGATTAACAAAAATTAAGCTTGAATCCCTCCATTCATAGATCAATAAGCTAAAGTTGTTAAAACAATGCCCCAGTGAAAAGGTAGCAGAAGGTCGTTCTTTCTTACTCGAAGTTGCACTCAGGTGTTGCCGTTATAGAGCTAGGCGATATTCTCTGTGTAAACCAATACTGTATCCGTTCGATATGGACCATTCTATAAGTATAGTCATTTCAGTCTTTCTCAAAGGATCTCTAGTCTATTGTGAACCTTCCCTTCGAAACCAACCCCACACGAATACTTCTACCCCTTATCACAGCTCCAATGCCCATGCATCTGTCTCTAGCACAAATCATTCACTGAAATCAAGGAGAACCAACACAGGGGCCTCAATTAAAGCTTGCTTGAGTGTACGTGCATACTTCCGCTGATGAAGGAAGAAGCCATCCGGGCGGCGCACCACCTCTACACCGAGGAAGTAGTGCAAAGGACCCAAGTCCTTGATGGCGAACTCAGCGCGAAGACGAGCCGTGAGCTGACTGAGGAGACCAGTCGTACATGTCGTCAGGATGGTGTCGTCGACATAGAGCAGCAAGTAGGCCGTGTCAGAGCCCTGATGGTAGACGAAGAGCGAGGCATCCGAGCGGGTAGAGCGGAACCCAAGCTGGAGGGGAAACGCCGCAATGCGCTGGTACCAAGCGTGCGGAGCCTGCTTGAGGCCGTACAAGGACCGCGAAAGCAGGCACACGTGGTCGGGAAGTGTCGGGTCAACAAACCCGGTGGGCCGCTGGCATAAGACCTACTCCTCGAGGTGACCATGGAGGAAGGCGTTGGAGACGTTCATCTGGTACACCGGCCAAGCACGGCAGACCGCAAGGTGGAGAACCATGTGTATCGTGTCGGGCTTGACGACCGGAGCGAAGGTGTCGGTGAAGTCAATAACAGCACGCTGTCGGAAGCCACGAACGACCCAGGGCGCTTTGTAGCGATCAAGGGTACCATCAGGACGGAGCTTGTGTTTAAAAATCCACTTTCCGGTAATCATGTTGGCATGCTGGGGACGGGGGACAAGCTGCCACGTCCGGTTGCGCAACAGGGCGTCAAACTCCTCTTGCATCGCAGCCATCCAGAGCGGGTCACGAAGAGCGGCTCGAATAGAGGACGGCAACGGCGATGGCTCAGAGGTGGACGCCGCATGGACGTAGTCATCCGAGGCGTAGCGCGAGCTCGGGCGAAAAACGGGCGCGGGTGACCGGACCGGCCACAGAAGGCGCCGAGGAGGCCGGGGGCCCCGAGGGGGGCGCAGGGCCCGGGGGCGCCGGGGGGACGGGGGAGTCAGGGGCTCTAGTGCCGCGGATGTAGGAGGCACCGCATGCGGGGGGCGCGCCTCAAAGCCAGGGCGGGCCAAGAGAGGCGCGCGGGCGCCCTGGGAGAGGCGTCGAGGAGCCCGCGTCACCGGTGGCGGGAGGAACAGCCGGGGGTACCTGCTGAAATGGAAACACATGCTCATCAAAGTAAACGTGTCGGGAAGTGACCACACGGTGGGAGACAGGATCGTAGCACCGATATCCCTTGGAGTTGGAGGAGTAGCCGATGAAGATGTGTTAGGACCCCGATTCCAAGTCACATTGATCTAGCCGGTAACACCTCATATCACTTTGCGGCCTCACGCACGGTATTCCCACGGGTGTCGCCTTACCATGGCCCGGGACCATTTGCGCCTTTTGGCTCACGTATATGATAGTATCGCTAGCATCCATATGACAGAGAACCCAGGCCGACATGGCTAGTCGTGAACCCAAAGCGGCACAGACCTATGGAGACATGCATACATGAATCACATCGAGCATGTCGGTCATCAGCGAGTGAATCCGGGTTGTAGCACTGGGCTAACAGGACTCCGGGGAACCCGGGCTGTAGCAAGCTAGGCAGGACTCCGGAAGTCACCGCGTGACATTTCCCCGAAGGGACAGACATAGGAACGAAGTGAAACACATGTCGGCCAGTCAAGTGTCCTGAGCAGTAGTGTTGGGCTAGCAGGACTCCGGTGAACCGGGCTGTAGCGGACTATTATGGCTCAAGGAGCACTAGACTACATTTCCCCATAAGAGAGGCTGCCAAGGATAAACAACCAGATTGTCGGATCCCACACATACCAAGCATTTCAATCATACACACAATATGCTCGATATGTGCAAATACAACATGGCATCACAACAAAACTCTACAACTCAAGTACTTTATTTAAAGGCTCCAGAGAGCCATACATAACATGTTCATACAGGTAGGGGTCACATGACCCGACACTCAAGTCATACAAGCATACAAGCATACAAGCACATGCGGAAGCAAATAGTCTGAGTACAGACACTAGAAAGAAAGAAGGCTTGTTGAAGCCTGTCTATCTACAAAGGGCCCTCCATGGCCACGGTCACCACCTGGGTGGCAAGTTACTCATCGACGTTGAGGTCTACATAAAACCCATCGGAGGGGCGGTGTTGTCGTCTGAAAACAGTAATTAAAGCAAACATGAGTACAAAGGTACTCAGCAAGTCTTACAACAGAACCTACTATACATGCTCATTCTCAAGAAGGTGGTGGAGTTATTGCAGCAAGCCAGCTTTGACTCTTGGCTAAGCTATCCTACGAGACACCACTAGTAAAATAGTTTTCGCACACGAGTCCACTAAGCACCAACACAATACTCCACCGGGGATCCTCCCTCGTCATCCTACGAGAGAGCCATCCTCGGTACTCACACTTATCTTGAGTCTTTTAGTAGTGACCATTAGCTTGTCTATGAACTGTATAGGCAACCAAGTAGTCCTTTACCGCGGACGCGGCTATTCGAATAGATGATGTTAACCCTGCAGGGGTGTACTTCTTCATACACGCTCTCACCACTTACCGTCGTTTACACGACATGTACTCGGCAACCTTCAAGCGGAGGCCCAACGAGTGTGTCGGCCACGGCCTACCTAAACACTCAAGTCTCTAGTCCAGGTTTATCGCCTATCCAGGTTCCATCCGCAGGGATTCCGGCCGAGGTTTCCACATATGGCCCCGAACGATGTGAACAGGGTTCCCGAGACACCACTCGGCCGAAGTTTGTGGCTTTATTAAAAATAGTTAGGCACTTACAAAAATCCTGAAAATAATCATAGGCTCTGTTTAGATTATTTCCAACAGCCCACACTTATTTCTAGAATTATTTGAGCATTTAAAATGTTTATAGCATTTAAATGCCCAAATGCAAATACTATATGGATTAAGCCAATGACCTTAAGATGTCCTAGAAAAATGTGCACCATTTTTGTCAAAGATTTTAACCCAAAACAAAAAGGGTGGGCTTTTTAGAAGGGCATTTCAGGTTCATTGAAAAAGTTTTTAGTAAACCCTAGTTGTTCCAGGGGGATTTTGGGGGTTCTATCATCCCCATTTCATCTTTCTGGGAAATTTAAACATGATGCAATCACTCTAATGCATGAACTAGCTAGGGTGTGACAACTCACCCCCACTCAAAAGAATCTTGTCCCGAGATTTAGGATCTGTTGGGAAGAAGGTGGGGTACTCGAGTCGAAGAGGATCCTCCCTTTCGCAAGTGGCTTCCTTTTTGGAATGGTGTGACCATTGAACCTTGAGAAACTTGATGTTACGGCGTCGAGTGGTACGCTCGGCTTGATCAAGGATACGAACGGGATATTCCCGATATGAGAGGTTATCTTGCAGATCAAGCGTTTCGTGGTCCACCCCACGGATAGGATCCGCGAAGCAACGCCTGAGTTGAGAAACGTGGAAGACATCGTGAACTCTGGAAAGATGCGGAGGTAGTTCCAATTGGAAGGCAACTTCTCCTCGTTTGGCAAGAATGAGAAAGGGTCCAATGTAACGAGGAGCCAATTTGCCTTTGATACCGAAACGATGGGTTCCCTTTAACGGAGTAACCCAAAGGTAAGCCTTCTCGCCGACTTCATAAGTCATGAGCTTGTGTTTGCAATCATATTGGCTCTTTTGACGAGATTGGGTTGTTTTCAATTTCTCACAAATAACGCGAACCTGCTCTTCTGCTTCCTGAATCATATCCGGGCCAAAGAGTGTCTTTCCCCAGTTTCTGACCAGTTAAGGGGTGTTCGACATTTTCGTCCATAGAGAACTTCGAAAGGAGCTTTGCCCAAGCTAGCTTGATAACTATTGTTATAAGCAAACTCCGTGAATGGAAGGCATTTCTCCCAATCCATTCCGAATGAGATAACAGAAACTCGGAGCATATCTTCCAGAATTTGATTTACTCGCTCTACTTGACCACTGGATTGAGGGTGGAAGGCGGTGCTAAAAGAGAGACGAGTTCCCATAGCATTTTGGAAACTTTCCCAAAATCGAGAGGTGAAGAGACTCCCACGGTCTGAGTTAATTTCCAATGGAACACCGTGAAGAGACACTATTCGGGAGATGTATAAATCAGCTAGCTGGCTAGCGGTGATACTCTCACGAACAGGTAGAAAGTGGGCCACCTTGGAAACACGATCGATTACGACGAAGATGGCATTATTCCCTCTCTTGGTTCTAGGAAACCCAGTAATGAAATCCATAGTGATTTTATCCCATTTCCACTCAGGAATAGCCAAAGGTTGAAGGGTGCCAGCAGGCCGTTGATGCTCTGCTTTAACATGACGACAGACGTCGCAACTAGCAATGTATTGAGCAATTTCTCTCTTCATCCTAGTCCACCAAAACCTCTGGCGTAGGTCTTGATACATTTTAGTACTACCGGGATGAATGGTGAGAGGGGATTCATGAGCTTCCATAAGAATCAACTGACGTAGATGTTGTTTCTTGGGAACCACCAAGCGGTTCTCGAAGAATATAACACCTCGCTCATCCATGGAAAAACATTTAGCAACTCCGCTAGCGATGTTTTCCTAGATCCGAGATATCCCCTTGTCATACCGCTGGGCGGTTATGATCTGATCCATAAGGTTAGGCTTCGCCACCAGGGTGGATAGGAATCCTCGAGGAACTATGTGAAGGTTAAGCTTACGAAATTCCTCGTGGAGAAGTGGTTGACTTTGTTGTAACATCAGGTTGTTACAATAAGATTTATGACTTAGCGCATCAGCCATGACATTGGCTTTGCCCGGGGTGTAAGTTATTCCTAAGTCGTAATCCGAGATCAACTTGCCCCAACGTCTTTGCCTGAGATTCAAATCCGGTTGGGTGAAGATATATTTTAAACTTTGGTGATCGGTGAAGATCTCGCAATGATTACCGAGAAGGTAATGTCGCCAAGTTTTAAGTGCATGGACTACCACTGCAAGCTCTAGATCATGTGTGGGATAGTTTTCCTCATGTGAATGTAATTGCCGTGAAGCATAGGCAATTACCTGACGATCTTGCATGAGTATGCAACCTAGTCCTTGTCGCGAGGCGTCGCAATAGAGAATAAAGTCCTTGGAGAAATCTGGTGGTACCAGTACAGGAGCAGATGTCAGGCGTCTTTTCAGTTCCTGAAAGCGGAACTCGCACTGTGGGGTCCACTCGAACTTTTTATCTTTCTTGAGGAGTTCAGTTAGAGGTTTAGCAACCTTGGAGAAATTCTCGACGAAGCGGCGGCAATAGCTCGCTAAGCCAAGGAAGCTCTGAACTTGCTTGACCGTTTCAGGTGGAGTCCAATCAAGGACGGCTTGAACTCGCTCGGGATTGACGGCAATACCCTTACCAGAGATTACATGGCCTAGATAGGTCACTTCTGGCAACCAAAATTCACACTTGGAGAATTTGGCATAAAGGCGATGCTCTCGAAGTTTCGTCAATACCAGCCTTAGATGTTCGGCATGTTCCTCTTCACTCTTGGAGTAGATGAGTATGTCATCGAGGTATACTACGGCGAATTTATCCAAATACTCCATGAAGACCGAGTTCATTAGTCGAGAGAAGGTGGCTGGGGCATTGGTTAAACCGAAGGACATAACGGTGTACTCGTATTGGCCATAACGAGTAACAAAGGCCGTTTTAGGAATGTCCCCGTTTCTGATTTTGATTTGATGGTAGCCCAACCTCAAATCCATCTTGGAAAAGACTGAGGATCAAGCGAGCTGATCATACAGATCGTTGGTCCTGGGAAGCGGATACTTGTTCTTGATAGTGACCAAGTTGACAGGTCGGTAATCTACAACCATCCGATCCGTTCCATCCTTCTTCTTGACGAAGAGGACGGGGCAAGCCCAAGGGGAGGAACTAGGACGGATGAAACCCTTTTTCAAGGACTCATAGAGTTGGTTCTTAAGCTCGGCTAGTTCTAAGGGTGCCATCTTATAGGGTCTTCTAGAAATTGGAACGGTTCCTAGAACAAGGTCTATCACAAACTCGACATCCCTGTCAGGTGGAACACCTGGCAGTTCTTCTGGAAAGACATCCGGGAAGTCTCGGACTACCGGAATATCTTCAAGGTCTGGAAGGGGGTTGGCATTTAGGGAGTAAAGCTGGCGCTTGGCCACTCGAGTTAAGACATTGACTGTCTTGCCGATGGGCGAGTAAGTTGAACGGTTCTAGTGGCGCAATCAATCTTAGCATAATGAGCTGACATCCAGTCCATACCCAAGATGATGTTTATGTCCGAGGACTTGAGAGCTATTAAGGATTCAAGGAAGACAAGTCTATCGACAAGAATTTCATTCCCATGGCTTACTCTAGAAGTTTTCCATTTGGAACCCAGAGTTTGAATTACCATGGAAGTGGGCATGTCACAGAATGTCGTGTTATGCAATCGAGCATAGTTCTCAGATATGAATGAATGAGATGCTCCAGTATCAAAAAGAACAGATGTCGGATGACAATTAACAAGGAGCATACCAAGGACGACGTTAGGATCCTCATGAGCCTCCTCAGCTGAGACATAGTTGACATGGCCACGTGTAGTGGTGGCTGGCTTGGCGTAGAAGGTCTTTCCCGCTGGCTTACCACGGCCAACGGACTTTCCAGGCTGATTGGGGTTGTTGTTCTGGGGACACTCTCGACTGTAGTGACCCGGCTCTCCACACTTGAAACATGTCACAACATTGGGGCGTGGAGCAGCATTAGCAGCGGGGCCACCATAGGGCTTAGACGGTGCAAACTGCTGGTTGGGGCGAGGCGCCTCAAAGGATGGCCTCGGAATGAACCTGGGTGGCAGTGCCATGCTTGGAATCCACACCCGGCGCTTCTGAGATCCCGAGCCGGATGAGGAACCAAAATCACAACAGTGCTTGCGTGAAGCGTCATAGTCAGACTGGCCTGTCTCAGCACTGATGGCTTTATTGACCAACTTCTGAAAGGAGGTGCACTCATGCAGACGAAGATCGCGGCGAAGCTCAGGGCTAAGTCCCTTGCGGAACCTTGCCTGCTTCTTAGCGTCGGTGGATACCTCTTCAGGAGCATATCGTGCCAGATTCCCAAATTCACGACTATATGCATCCACAGTCAGTCTTCCTTGGGTGAAATTGCAGAACTCTTCCCTCTTGCGATCTCTGAGACCTTCCGGGATGTGATGCTCACGGAAAGCCTCACTGAATTCAGCCCAAGTAGTGATTTGGCCGACCGGGCGCATAGCCTCAAAGTTTTCCCACCAAAGGCTAGCAGGGCCTTCGAGGTGATAGGCAGCATAGGTAACCTTATCAGCTTCGGCTACGTTGGCAGAACATAGCTTGTGTGTGATGCTGCGGAGCCAGTCATCCACGTCGAGGGGCTCGACGGAATGATTAAACTTTGGTGGGTACAACTTGATAAAGTCATTGATTAACACCAAGTCATTTCGCTGATGGCGTGCAGTGTTCTGCTCAATCTGCTCCAGCAAGCGGTTAGTCTCACGCTTGTTTCTTTCCGCCTCCAGCATAACTTCGGCCAGAGAAGGCGGGTGAGGTAGATTTTCACCCCTAGCTGCACTGGCTTCCCCCTGCTCCGGGGCAGCAGGGTTGCTGCGGGTGTTGACCATCCTAGGAAAAACAAGACAACGGTTTAGACAAGGATGGCACAAACTTAGCAAGGAAGTGCAGAATGTAATGGATAACATGGAATGCTAAGATGTTCATTGCACGACATGGTAATATAGAAACTGCCATATATATATACCATTGGTCATACACACCGTACATAGTTTAGTACAAGCCCATGCTAGAGTACAACTACGGTGAAAGATGGAGGCATTCCAAGCTCCTATACATTATTTTTTTACACCTCCGGAGCGTGATACACGCTAAGTCGTATCCCACGGGTCACGCAGGACTGTGGAGAATACAACTATTACAGTACTAGTGAAACTACTACTAGCTCAGACGGCTCCGTAGTAATCCTCATAAAAGTCACCACCAAAGCCTGGAAGTGGAACATGATCATCTGGGAACAGACGGTCCTGCGGAGCCTGCGGACCATAGGGACTCGGATGTGGCCTTGGTCCCACAGGCGGTGGCAGACGGGGACCACGAGGAGGGGTGATGCCTCCTACATCGCGCCACTCCATACAATCTGGCAATCCAGACCGTACAGGGTACAGGTCCCTCATGTCCATGTATCCTGCCTGCACCGCAGGTGCAAACCGAGTCAAAGTGGCCCAATGATCAGAACGAGTGTGGAAAAGCTCCATACGCAAGGCTCGATTTTCGCGGTCCTTATCCTCGAGCATCTCGGCAGTGGTGCGGAGTAGTGACTCCTCATGTGTAGAGTCATAGTACAAAGCCTGATAGTACCCCTGTGCTCCAGGAAGTGAGGCTGGCATGTAGCGGAAGTCGGTGTTCTGAAGCAAGGCGGTCCTGGCTCGAATGATAGTCATCATTGAATAGGCTGCATCCTGCACAGACATCTCAATAGTGGCCCCAAGTCCATAGGAACAGTGAAGGGGCTCAGTGGCTCCAGGATAAGAGGGATATATCCTGACGGTACAAAGGTACTGGCTCTGGCTGAAGTCTCTGAACTGCTCCTCGACAGTATATTCCGGATACCACCGATAGCCTGACTCGACCATCACTCGAACCAACATGGCCGTGTGGCCGGGCACATCGAGGCACCGGGTCAGACGAACCACTTGGTTCTGGGAACGGGTGGCCATCTGAAAGCACAGAATAATGCAAAGGCATTAGAATTTTCTAGGGGAAATCGGACATCATAACGGCTGTAAATGCTCAGAAAAAGATTTGAGACATCCACAACAGTTTGCAATACCACTCAAAAACATCATATCAAGGTTCTGATTCAACTGGCAACATACTAAAAGTAGTAGAAACTGTACTGAGGCTTGTAACAACAATCCTATAAGCTACTACAGATTAGTAACACGTGAACCTGATAGAAGGAGAGAGCCTAGTCCTTAACCCACGTAGAATGAGAAGAGAATGACTCAGATCAGAGGGCATAAGGTAAAGGAGTAAAAGAGCCTTACGTTCCCTCCCGTAATTAATTTCCCTACATATAACTAAAGCATTTCTAGACTCGACATCGACCAGTTTGGCTCAACGAACCTACAGGCAGTCCGGCTATGATGCCAACGCTGTCAGGACCCCGATTCCAAGTCACATCGATCTAGCCGGTAACACCTCATATCACTTTGCGGCCTCACGCACGGTATTCCCACGGGTGTCGCCTTACCATGGCCCGGGACCATTTGCGCCTTTTGGCTCACGTATATGATAGTGTCGCTAGCATCCATATGACAGAGAACCCGGGTTGACATGGCTAGTCGTGAACCCAAAGCGGCACAGACCTATGGAGACAGGCATACATGAATCACATCGAGCATGTCGGTCATCAGCGAGTGAATCCGGGCTGTAGCACTGGGCTAACAGGACTCCGGGGAACCCGGGCTGTAGTAGGCTAGGCAGGACTCCGGAAGTCACCGCGTGACATTTCCCCGAAGGGACAGACATAGGAACGAAGTGAAACACATGCCGGACAGTCAAGTGTCTTGAGCAGTAGTGCTGGGCTAGCAGGACTCCGGTGAACCGGGCTGTAGCGGACTACTATGGCTCAAGGAGCACTAGACTACATTTCCCCATAAGAGAGGCTGCCAAGGATAAACAACCAGATTGTCGGATCCCACACATACCAAGCATTTCAATCATACACACAATATGCTCGATATGTGCAAATACAACATGGCATCACAACAAAACTCTACAACTCAAGTACTTTATTTAAAGGCTCCAGAGAGCCATACATAACATGTTCATTAGGTAGGGGTCACATGACCCGACACTCAAGTCATACAAGCATACAAGCACATGCGGAAGCAAATAGTCTGAGTACAGACACTAGAAAGAAAGAAGGCTCGTCGAAGCCTGTCTATCTACAAAGGGCCCTCCATGGCCACGATCACCACCTGGGTGGCAAGTTACTCATCGACGTCGAGGTCTACATAAAACCCATCGGAGGGGGCGGTGTTGTCGTCTGAAAACAGTAATTAAAGCAAACATGAGTACAAAGGTACTCAGCAAGTCTTACAACAGAACCTACTATACATGCTCATTCTCAAGAAGGTGGTGGAGTTATTGCAGCAAGCCAACTTTGACTCTTGGCTAAGCTATCCTACGAGACACCACTAGTAAAATAGTTTTCGCACACGAGTCCACTATGTTGGGTTTCGTAGTAATTTCAAAAAAAATCCTACGCACACGCAAGATCATGTGATGCATAGCAACGAGAGGGGAGAGTGTTGTCTACGTACCCAACGCAGACCGACTACGGAAGCGCTGACACAACGTAGAGGAAGTAGTCGTACGTCTTCACGATCCAACCGATCAAGCACCGAAACTACGTCACCTTCGAGTTCGAGCACACGTTCAGCTCGATGACGATCCCCGGACTCCGATCCAGCAAAGTGTCAGGGAAGAGTTCCGTCAGCACGACGGCGTGGTGACGATCTTGATGCACTACAGCAGCAGGGCTTCGCCTAAACTCCGCTACAGTATTATCGAGGACTATGGTGGCAGGGGGCACCGCACACGGCTAAGGAATAGATTACGTGGATCAACTTGTGTGTTCTAGGGTGCCTCTGCCTCAGTATATAAAGGACTAGAGGGGGGAGGCTGGCCGGCCAAGGTGTGGCGCGCCAGGAGAGTCCTACTCCCTCTGGGAGTAGGATTCCCCCCCCCCCCAATCCTAGTTGGAATAGGATTCGCGGAGGGGGAAAAGAGAGAGAGAGGGGGCCGGCCACCTCTCCTAGTCCTAATAGGACTAGGGGAAGGGGGAGGCGCATAGCCCATGTAGGGCTGCCTTTTCACTTTTCCACTAAGGCCCATCATGGCCCATTTAGCTCCCGGGGGTTCCGGTAACCTTCTCGGTACTCCGGTAAAATCCCGATTTCACCCGGAACACTTCCGATATCCAAACATAGGCTTCCAATATATCAATCTTTATGTCTCGACCACTTCGAGACTCATCGTCATGTCCGTGATCACATCCGGGACTCCGAACAACCTTCGGTACATCAAAATGCATAAACTCATAATATAAATGTCATCGTAACCTTAAGCGTGCGGACCCTACGGGTTCGAGAACAATGTAGACATGACCGAGACACGTCTCCGGTCAATAACCAATAGCGGGACCTGGATGCCCATATTGGCTCCTACATATTCTACGAAGATCTTTATCGGTCAGACCGCATAACAACATACGTTGTTCCCTTTGTCATCGGTATGTTACTTGCCCGAGATTCGATCGTCGGTATTCCAGTACCTAGTTCAATCTCGTTACCGGCAAGTCTCTTTACTCATTCTGTAATACATCATCCCGCAACTAACTCATTTAGTTGCAATGCTTGCAAGGCTTAAGTGATGTGCATTACCGAGAGGGCCCAGAGATACCTCTCCGACAATCGGAGTGACAAAACCTAATCTCGAAATACGCCAACCCAACATCTACCTTTGGAGACACCTGTAATGCTCCTTTATAATCAACCAGTTACGTTGTGATGTTTGGTAGCACCCAAAGTGTTCCTCCGGCAAACGGGAGTTGCATAATCTCATAGTTATAGGAACATGTATAAGTCATGAAGAAAGCAATAGCAACATACTAAACGATCGGGTGCTAATCTAATGGAATGGGTCATGTCAATCAGATCATTCAACTAATGATGTGACCTCGTTAATCAAATAACAACTCGTTGTTCATGGTTAGGAAACATAACCATCTTTGATTAACGAGCTAGTCAAGTAGAGGCATACTAGTGACACTTTGTTTGTCTATGTATTCACACATGTATTATGTTTCTGGTTAATACAATTCTAGCATGAATAATAAACATTTATCATGATTATAAGGAAATAAATAATAACTTTATTATTGCCTCTAGGGCATATTTCCTTCAGTCTCCCACTTGCACTAGAGTCAATAATCTAGTTCACATCGCCATGTGATTTAAAAGCAATAGTTCACATCACCATGTGATTAACACCCAAAGTTCACATCGATATGTGATAAACACCCAAAGGGTTTACTAGAGTCAATAATCTAGTTCACATCGCTATGTGATTAACACCCAAAGAGTACTAAGGTGTGATCATGTTTTTTGCTTGTGAGATAATTTTAGTCAACGGGTCTGTCACATTTAGATCCGTAAGTATTTTGCTAATTTTTATGTCAACAATGCTCTGCACGGAGCTACTCTAGCTTATTGCTCCCACTTTCAATATGTATCTAGATCGAGACTTAGAGTCATCCAGATCTGTGTCAAAACTTGCATCGACGTAACTTTTTACGACGAACCTTTTTGTCACCTCCATAATTGAGAAATATTTCCTTATTCCACTAAGGATAATTTTGACCGCTGTCCAGTGATCTACTCTTAGATCACTATTGTACTCCCTTGCTTAACACAGTGTAGGGTATACAATAGATCTGGTACACAGCATGGCATACTTTATAGAACCTATGGCTGAGGCATAGGGAATGACTTTCATTCTTTTTCTATCTTCTGTCGTGGTCGGGCTTTGAGTCTTACTCAACTTCACACCTTGTAACACAGGCAAGAAATTATTTTTCTTTGACTGTTCCATTTTGAACTACTTCAAAATCTTGTCAAGGTATGTACTTATTGAAAAAAACTTATCAAGCGTTTTGATCTATCTCTATAGATCTTGATGCTCAATATGTAAGCAGCTTCACCGAAGTCTTTCTTTGAAAAACTCCTTTCAAACACTCCTTTATGCTTTACAGAATAATTCTACATTATTTCCGATCAACAATATGTCATTCACATATACTTATCAGAAATGCTGTAGTGCTCCCACTCACTTTCTTGTAAATACAGGCTTCACCGCAAGTCTGTATAAAACTATATGCTTTGATCAACTTATCAAAGTGTATATTCCAACTCCGAGATGTTTGCACCAGTCCATAAATGGATCACTGGAGCTTGCATATTTTGTTAGCACCTTTAGGATTGACAAAACCTTCTTGTTGCATCACATACAACTCTTCTTTAATAAATCCATTAAGGAATGTAGTTTTGTTTATCCATTTGCCAGATTTCATAAAATGCGGCAATTGCTAACATGATTCGGACAGACTTAAGCATAGATACGAGTGAGAAACTCTTATCATAGTCAACACCTTGAACTTGTCGAAAACCTTTTTGCGACAATTCTAGCTTTGTAGATAGTAACACTACTATCAGCGTCCGTCTTCCTCTTGAAGATCCATTTATTTTCTATGGCTTGCCGATCATCGGGCAAAATCCATCAAATTCCATACTTTGTTCTCATACATGGATCGTATCTCAGATTTCATGGCCTCAAACCATTTCGCGGAATCTGGGCTCATCATCGCTTCCTCATAGTTCGCAAGTTCGTCATGGTCTAGTAACACGATTTCCAGAACAAGATTACCGTACCACTCTGGTGCAGATTCTCACTCTGGTTTACCTACGAGATTCGGTAGTTACTTGATCTGAAGTTACATGATCATCATCATTAGCTTCCTCACTAATTGGTGTAGTAGTCACAAGAACAGATTTCTGTGATGAACTACTTTCCAATAAGGGAGAAGGTATAGTTACCTCGTCAAGTTCTACTTTCCTCCCACTCACTTCTTTCGAGAGAAACTCCTTCTCTAGAAAAACTCCGAATTTTAGCAACAAAAGTCTTGCCTTCGGATTTGTGATAGAAGGTGTACCCAACAGTCTCCTTTGGGTATCCTATGAAGACATATTTCTCCGATTTGGGTTTGAGCTTATTAGGATGAAACTTTTTCATATAAGCATCACAACCCCAAACTTTAAGAAATGACAACTTTGGTTTCTTGCCAAACCATAGTTCAGATTGTGTCGTCTCAACGGACTTAGATGGTGCCCTATTTAACGTGAATGCAGCTGTCTCTAATGCATAACCCCAAAACGATAGTGATAGATCGGTAATAGACATCATAGATCGTACTATATCCAATAAAGTACGGTTATGACGTTCGGACACACCATTACACTATGGTGTTCCAGGTGGCGTGAGTAGTGAAACTATTTCAAATTGTTTTAATTGAAGGCCAAACTCGTAACTCAAATACTCTTCTCTACGATCAGATCTTAGAAACTTTATTTTCCTTTTTACGATGATTTTTCACTTCACTCTGAAATTCTTTGAACTTTTCAAATGTTTCAGACTTATGTTTCATCAAGTAGATATACCCATATCTTCTCAAATCATCTGTGAAGTTCAGAAAATAACGATACTTGTTGTGAGCCTTTAACACTCATCGGACCGCATACATCAGTATGTATTATTTCTAATAAGTCAGTTGCTCGCTCCGGAGAACGGAGTCTTAGTCATCTTGCCCATGAGGCATGGTTCGCAAGCATCATGTGATTCATAATCAAGTGATTCCAAAATCCCATCAGCATGGAGTTTCTTCATGCGCTTTACACCAATATGACCTAAACGGCAGTGCTACAAATAAGTTGCACTATCATTATTAACTTTGCATCTTTTGGTTTCAATATTATGATTATGTGTATCACTACGATCGAGATCCAACGAACTATTTTCATTGGGTGTGTAACCATATAAGGTTTTATTCATGTAAACAGAACAACAATTTATTCTCTTACTTAAATGAATAACCGTATCACAATAAACATGATCAAATCATATTCATGCTTAATGCAAACACCAAATAACACTTATTCAGGTTCAACACTAATCTCGAAAGTATAGGGATTGTGCGATGATGATCATATCAATCTTGGAACCACTTCCAACACACATCGTCACTTTACCCTTAACTAGTCTCTGTTTATTCTGCAACTCCTGTTTCGAGTTACTAATCTTAGCAACTGAACTAGTATCAAATACTGGGGGGTTGCTATAAACACTAGTAAAGTACACATCAATAACATGTATATCAAATATACTTATGTTCACTTTGCCATCCTTCTTATCTGCCAATCACTTGGGGTAGTTCCGCTTCCAGTGACCAGTCCCTTTGCAGTAGAAACACTTAGTCTCAGGCTTAGGACCAGACTTGGGCTTCTTCACTTGAGCAGCAACTTGCTTGCTGTTCTTCTTGAAGTTCCCTTTCTTCCCTCTGCCCTTTTCTTGAAACTAGTGGTCTTGTCTACCATCAACACTTGATGTTTTTCTCGATTTCTACCTTCGTCAATTTCCGCATTATGAAGAGCTTGGAAATCGTTTCCGTTATCCCTTGCATATCATAGTTCATCACAAAGTTCTACTAACTTGGTGATGGTGACTAGAGAATTCTGTCAATCACTATCTTATCTGGAAGATTAACTCCCACTTGATTCAAGCGATTGTTGTACTCAGACAATCTGGGCACATGCTCACTAGTTGAGCGATTCTCCTCCATCTTTTAGCTATAGAACTTGTTGGAGACTTTCATATCTCTCAAATCGGGTATTTGCTTGAAATATTAACTTCAACTCCTGGAACATCTCATATGCTCCGTGACGTTCAAAACGTCTTTGAAGTCCTGATTCTAAGCCATCAAGCATGGTGCACTAAACTATCAAGTAGTCATCATATTAAGCTAGCCAAATGTTCATAATGTCTGCATCTGCTCCTGCAATAGGTCCGTCACCTAGCGGTGCATCAAGGACATAATTCTTCTGTGCAGCAATGAGGATAAACCTCAAACTACGGATCCAATCCGCATCATTGCTACTAACATCTTTCAACACAATTTTCTCTAGGAACATATCAAAATAAACACGGGAAACAACAACACGAGCTCTTGATCTACAACATAATTTGCAAAATACTACCAGGACCAAGTTCATGATAAATTTAAGTTCAATTAATCATATTACTTAAGAACTCCCACTTAGATAGACATCCCTCTAATCTTCTAAGTGATCACGTGATCCAAATCAACTAAACCATAACCGATCATCACGTGAAATGGATTAGTCTTCAATGGTGAACATCATTATGTTGATCATATCTACTATATGATTCACGCTCGACCTTTCGGTCTCCGTGTTCCGAGGCCATATCTGTATATGCTTGGCTCGTCAAGTATAACCTGAGTATTCCGCGTGTGCAACTGTTTTGCACCCGTTGTATTTGAACGTAGAACCTATCACACCCGATCATCACTTGGTGTCTCAGCACGAAGAACTTTTGCAACGGTGCATACTCAGGGAGAACACTTCTTGATAATTTAGTGAGAGATCATCTTATAATGCTACCGTCAATCAAAGCAAGATAAGATGCATAAAAGGATAAACATCACATGCAATCAATATAAGTGATAGGATATGGCCATCATCATCTTGTGCTTGTGATCTCCATCTCCGAAGCACCGTCGTGATCACCATCATCACTGGCGCGACACCTTGATCTCCATCGTAGCATCGTTGTAGTCTCGCCAAGCTTATGCTTCTACGACTATCACTACCGCTTAGTAATAAAGTAAAGCAGTACATCGCGATTGCATTGCATACAATAAAGCGACAACCATATGGCTCCTGCCAGTTGCCGATAACTCGGTTACAAAACATGATCATCTCATACAATAAAATTCAGCATCATGTCTTGACCATATCACATCACAACATGCCCTGCAAAAACAAGTTAGACGTCCTCTACTTTGTTGTTGCAAGTTTTACGTGGCTGCTACGGGCTTAAGCAAGAACCAATCTCACCTACGCATCAAAACCACAATGATAGTTTGTCAAATAGACTCCGTTTTAACCTTCGCAAGGACCGGGCGTAGCCATACTTGGTTCAACTAAAGTTGGAGAGACAGTCGCCCGCAAGCCACCTATGTGCAAAGCACGTCGGGGGAACCGGTCTTGCGTAAGCGTACGCGTAATGTTGGTCCGGGTCGTCTCGTCCAACAATGCCGCCGAACCAAAGTATGACATGCTGGTAGGCAGTATGACTTATATCGCCCATAACTCACTTGTGTTCTACTCGTGCATATAACATCAACATAAATAACCTAGGCTCGGATGCCACTGTTGGGTTTCGTAGTAATTTCAAAAAATTTCCTACGCACACGCAAGATCATGTGATGCATAGCAACGAGAGGGGAGAGTGTTGTCTACGTACCCAACACAGACCGACTGCGGAAGCGCTGACACAACATAAAGGAAGTGGTCGTACGTCTTCACGATCCAACCGATCAAGCACCGAAACTACGGCACCTCCGAGTTCGAGCACACGTTCAGCTCGATGACGATCCCCGGACTCCGATCCAGCAAAGTGTCGGGGAAGAGTTCCGTCAGCACGACGGCGTGGTGACGATCTTGATGCACTACAGCAGCAGGGCTTCGCCTAAACTCCGCTACAGTATTATCGAGGACTATGGTGGCAGGGGGCACCGCACACGGCTAAGGAATAGATCACGTGGATCAACTTGTGTGTTCTAGGGTGCCTCTGCCTCAGTATATAAAGGACTAGAGGGGGGAGGCTGGCCGGCTAAGGTGTGGCGCGCCAGGAGAGTCCTACTCCCTCTGGGAGTAGGATTCCCGCCCCAATCCTAGTTGGAATAGGATTCGCGGAGGGGGAAAAGAGAGAGGGGGAGCCGGCCACCTCTCCTAGTCCTAATAGGACTAGGGGAAGGGGGAGGCGCATAGCCCATGTAGGGCTGCCTTTTCTCTTTTCCACTAAGGCCCATCATGGCCCATTTAGCTCCCGGGGGGTTCCGGTAACCTTCTCGGTACTCCGGTAAAATCCCGATTTCACCCGGAACACTTCCAATATCCAAACATAGGCTTCCAATATATCAATCTTTATGTCTCGACCATTTCGAGACTCCTCGTCATGTCCGTGATCACATCTGGGACTCTGAACAACCTTCGGTACATCAAAATGCATAAACTCATAATATAACTATCATCGTAACCTTAAGCGTGCGGACCCTACGGGTTCGAGAACAATGTAGACATGACCGAGACACGTCTCCAGTCAATTACCAATAGCGGGACCTGGATGCCCATATTGGCTCCTACATATTCTACGAAGATCTTTATCGGTCAGACCGCATAACAACATACGTTGTTCCCTTTGTCATCGGTATGTTACTTGCCCGAGATTCGATCGTCGGTATTCCAGTACCTAGTTCAATCTCGTTACCGGCAAGTCTCTTTACTCGTTCTGTAATACATCATCCCGCAACTAACTCATTTAGTTGCAATGCTTGCAAGGCTTAAGTGATGTGCATTACCGAGAGGGCCCAGAGATACCTCTCCGACAATCGGAGTGACAAAACCTAATCTCGAAATATGCCAACCCAACATCTACCTTTGGAGACACCTGTAATGCTCCTTTATAATCACCCAGTTACGTTGTGACGTTTGGTAGCACCCAAGGTGTTCCTCCGGCAAACGGGAGTTGCATAATCTCATAGTTATAGGAACATGTATAAGTCATGAAGAAAGCAATAGCAACATACTAAACAATCGGGTGCTAAGCTAATGGAATGGGTCATGTCAATCAGATCATTCAACTAATGATGTGACCTCGTTAATCAAATAACAACTCGTTGTTCATGGTTAGGAAACATAACCATCTTTTATTAACGAGCTAGTCAAGTAGAGGCATACTAGTGACACTTTGTTTGTCTATGTATTCACACATGTATTATGTTTCCGGTTAATACAATTCTAGCATGAATAATAAACATTTATCATGATTATAAGGAAATAAATAATAACTTTATTATTGCCTCTAGGGCATATTTCCTTCACACTAAGCACCAACACAATACTCCACCGGGGATCCTCCCTCGTCATCCTACGAGAGAGCCATCCTCGGTACTCACACTTATCTTGAGTCTTTTAGTAGTAACCATTAACTTGTCTATGAACTGTATAGGCAACCAAGTAGTCCTTTACCGCAGACGTGGCTATTCGAATAGATGATGTTAACCCTGCAGGGGTGTACTTTTTCATACACGCTCTCACCACTTACCGTCGTTGTAACGCCTCAGGTGCAACTTTCCCAATTTGTACTCCAACTCTTGCCGTTTCCGGCGTTAAGTTATATTTATTTCCTCGGGTTCGGGTTTTGTCTCCGTGTGTTGTTTTCGTTTTCATGCATCTCATATCATGTCATCATGTGCATTGCATTTGCATACGTGTTCATCTCATGCATTCGAGCATTTTCCCCGTTGTCCGTTTTGCATTCCGGCGCTTCGTTCTCCTCCGGTGGTCATTTCTAGCTTTCTTTCATGTGTGGGGATTAAACATTTCCGGATTGGACCGAGACTTGTCATGCGGCCTTGGGTTACTACCGGTAGACCGACTGTCAAGTTTCGTATCATTTGGACTTCGTTTGATACTCCAACGGTTAACCGAGGGACCGAAAAGGCCTCGTGTGTGTTGCAGCCCAACACCCCTCAAATTTGACCCAAAACCCACCAAACTCTGCTCCATGTCCTAGAGCGTTCGATCACGATCGCGTGGCTGAAAACCGCACCTCATTTGGAGTCTCCTAGCTCCCTCTATGCCTATATATACCCCTTCCATTTTCGGATCTCGTCTTCCCCCTCTCGGAACCCTAAAAATCAGATCCGCCGCGCACCGGACGTGTCCGGCCGCGCCGGACGTTGTCCGCCGCCGCCCGCGTCCTCTCCGGCGCTGCCAAGTGGCAACCGCCGCCGCCGCCGCCTCGGAGGCCCGCCGGCCCGTTCCCGGCCCCCGCGGCCCAACTCCTCCCCGCCGCCTCGCTCCACTCGACCGCCGCCCGCGCCCGCCGTCCGCCACCGCGCCCGCCCGCTCCGGCCAGCCGCTCCGCCCGCCGTCCGTCGCCTCCGCCGGGCAGCGCGCCGCCCCGGGCCGGCCAGCCCCGCCGCCTCGTCGCCCCGGCCGCCGCAAGCCCCCGCCGGCGACCGGCCTCGCCTCGTCCCCACCGGCCCCGGCCTCTCCCCTCCATCTCCGGCCACCACGCCCTCGCCGGAGTTCTCAAAGTCCGCGCCGGTGAACAGTGTCGTGAACAGTGCACGTCGCCAGATCCAGATCCAAAAAACCCTAGGGGTTGACTTTTTCCCTCTCCCCCTTAATTTTTTATGCCTACTTTGACCGCCCGTAACTTTGCATCCGTAGCTCCAATTTGGGCATATTATATATCAAAATGTTCGTCTCGAAGAGTACATCATTTCATTACATTGCATCATTTTCATTTGAGTTCATCTTGATGCCCAAAATTCTGTTAGAAGGAGGCTTCGTGAGTTAATTGTCAGATCTGCTAGTTCATCTTAGACTTTTGTCATTTTTGCCATGATTATTGTGTGCATGCTATGCCTGTGAGTCCTTCATATGTTTTCTTAAGCATTTTGTTTTCTTTCCAGAGGTGAAACCCATGCATTTTTAGGATGTGTGTGGTGACTTGTGCAAGCTTGCAAAGTGAGGCACCCGGTAAATCTGTTTTCAGGGACTTAGTTGTTTTCACCAAATCTGGGATATTTTAGTTCATGATGCCATATGTTCAGCTTGTTTCCTAGTGATCCGTGCCTCTTTTGAGGATGATCAGTAAAGGAGTTTTGTTAATAATGTTATGCTCTATCCATCCATGTCTTTGTTTGCAATTATGGAGCACCATAGCTTGAGTCAATCGAGCTCTACTTTTGCTTCGTGGTGAATCTGGGCAGATCGTCAACTTGTTTGTGATTTTGCCGGCGTTGTTGTAGTTGATCCGTGCATGCTATGCCATTGTTCTTGCCATGTCTAGCTTGTATTTTGTGCCTTCTTAATGTATGTATGCTTGCCTTTCTGTGACTTGCACCATGGTGAGTGCATCGAGATCGTTTACATGCCTTCGTGAGTTCTATTTCAGCATGTCTCAGTTTTCACTAAGTCTGAAAACTGATTGTGTTTTAGCTATGTTCGTGTGCCCGTTAATATATTTTGTGAACCCTTTTGGCCCCAGGTCACTTTGGGTCTTTTGTTAAGCTTGTTGAGTAGCTCCATGCCATGTTATTACTTGTCATGTTCAGGTCATTTATCATGTTGTTTTGCTGCTCCGAAGAGGGCTTCGTGATCTGAAATTTCAGACTAGTGTTAATTTCACTAAGTCTGGAATCTGTTTTGCATTTGCGTTTTTGCCATGCTTGTTTGAACCTTCTAATGTAGGAAGTGGCCATGGCTCAGTGCTAGTCTTTTGTTAAGCATCTTGTGGGCATCCCTGCCATGTATTTTGTTGTCATGTTTGGTGGCTGTAGCATGTTCATTTCGTTGCATTTAGATGCCTATTTGCTGTAAATCGCAGACCGGTGTCATATCTTAAAACGCTTGCCATTTCCAAACCGTAACTCCGATTCTAATGATCTTTATATCGTTTTCAAGCGATTTCATCCCCTCTATCCAGTGGCACCCTTGGAATTCCAAGTTGAGGCCAGGTTCATGCATTTCCTGTCATATCTTGCATTTTGCATCCCGCATCGCATCCCGCATAGCATATCATCATTTCATCATATTGCTTGGTCTTGCACGTGGTTGATTGTATCCTTGTTGCTTGTTTGTCTTGTTTGGGTAGAGCCGGGAGACGAGTTCGCTACCGAGGAGCCCGTTGAGTTTGCTTGTGAGAATCCAGTCAACTCTGACAACTGTGCAGGCAAGATGATCATACCCTCGAAATCACTACTATCTTTGCTATGCTAGTTTGCTCGCTCTTGCTATGCCAATGCTACGATGCCTACCTTTTGCTTGTCAGCCTCCTAATTGCCATGACAACCTCTAACCCACCTTGTCCTAGCAAACCGTTGATTGGCTATGTTACCGCTTTGCTCAGCCCCTCTTATAGCGTTGCTAGTTGCAGGTGAAGTTTGGAGGCCGTTCCTTGTTGGAACATCATTTATTTTTCTTGTTGGGGATATCATTATATTGCTATGTTATCTTAATGCATCTATATACTTGGTGAAGGGTGGAAGGCTCGGCCTCTCGCCTAGTGTTTTGTTCCACTCTTACCGCCCTAGTTTCCGTCATATCGGTGTTATGTTCCCGGATTTTGCGTTCCTTACGCGGTTGGGTTATAATGGGAACCCCTTGATATTTCGCCTTGATTAAAGCTTTTCCAGCAATGCCCAACCTTGGTTTTACCATTTGCCACCTAGCCTTTTCTTTCCCTTGGGTTCTGCAGACTCAAGGGTCATCTTATTTTAACCCCCCCCCCCGGGCCAGTGCTCCTCTGAGTGTTGGTCCCACTGAGCGATGTCCGAGGCTACCAGGGGCAACTCTGGGCTGGCTTACCCGACGTCTGGCTCATCTGAGTGTGCCCTGAGAAAGAGATATGTGCAGCTCCTATCGGGATTTGTCGGCACATTCGGGCGGTGTTGCTGGTCTTGTTTTAACCTGTCGAATTGTCTTGTTGTACCGGGTTGCCGAGTCTGATCGGTGTGTCTCGGGCGGAGGTCTATTCCTTCGTTGACCGTGAGAGCTTGTCATGGGCTAAGTTGGGACTCCCCTGCAGGGATTGAACTTTCGAAAGCCGTGCCCGCGGTTATGGGCAGATGGGAATTTGTTAATGTCCAGTTGTAGATAACTTAAACCTTAATTAATTAAAATGAATCAACTGTGTGTGTTACCGTGATGGCCTCTTCTCGGCGGAGTCCGGGAAGTGGACACGGTGTTGGAGTAATGCTTGCGCAGGTTGCTCTTCTAGATTCTCGATCGCGCTTTGCCTCCTCTTCTCGCTCTCTTTTGCGTATAAGATAGCCACCATATATGCTAGTCGCTTGCTGCAGCTCCACATATATTTGTCTCATCCATTCCTATAAGCTTAAATAGTTTTGATCACGAGGGTGCGAGATTGCTGAGTCCCTGTGGCTCACAAATACTATAATTCCAGATGCAGGACCAGGTGATTTCGCTCCAGGTGACGAGTACGAGCTCAAGTGGGAGTTCGACGAGGACTCTCAACGTTATTATGTTTCCTTTCCCGATGATCAGTAGTGGTGCCTAGTTGGGGTTTGATTCAGGGCCTTGTCGCATGTTGGGTTCTTTTCTATTTTGGCGTCGTAGTCGGGCCATGAGTGATTGTTTGATGGATGTTATTTCTGTACTCTGATGTGAGGTGGCGAGTGTAAGCCAACTATGTATCTCCCCCTTTTATTACTTATTACATGGGATGTTGTAATGGTTGCCTGACTTGCGACATTGCTTTCAATGCGGTTATGTCTCTAAGTCGTGCCTCGACACGTGGGAGCTATAGCCGCATCGAGGGCGTTACAGTCGTTTACACGACATGTACTCGACAACCTTCAAGCGGAAGCCCAACAAGGGTGTCGGCCACGGCCTACCTAAACACTCAAGTCTCTAGTCCAGGTTTATCGCCTATCCAGGTTCCATCCGCAGGGAGTCCGGCCGAGGTTTCCACATATGGCCCCGAACGATGTGAACAGGGTTCCCGAGACACCAAACGGGTGACTCGGTACACTGTACCACGGTGTATCTACCGCATCATAGCCCACCCCTAGGGTCAGCGCTACGCACGGCTGCCAACACATAAACCTACAAACACCATAAACTAATTGCAACTCCTGGACAGAGTACTAGGGTGATTAAGAAGTCGAGAGGGTCAATTAAGGATCCCAATGCATGGTAGTAGCTGATTCTTAAATCACACATACAGATCTCAGTTCTTAGGGACGGCCTCAATGAAACAACCCACCATGTACTCCAACATGGCCTCTCATCAATACCTTTACCAAATCATGTTCAACACATCCCTCACATTACCGACATAATCATTTCACTCTAGCCCATCACCCAGGAGTGGGTGACCGACCCAGGGCGGCAGAACGGCGAGGGGAGGAAGCAGGGCGGCGAGCAGCTGCGTGGCGCGCGCTGGTGCCGGCGTCGAGCACCTGGCTGCCTGCCTGGCCGAGCCAAGCAGCTCGCTGGAGCGGTGGCTGGGCTAGGCCGGCAGGTGGGCTTGCCAGGTGGGCGCCGGGTAAGCCTCTGCTTTGCTTTGTTTTTCTTTTTCTATTTTTCTGTAAGTTTGTGGCTTTATTAAAAATAGTTAGGCACTTACAAAAATCCTGAAAATAATCATAGGCTCTGTTTAGATTATTTCCAACAGCCCACACTTATTTCCAGAATTATTTGAGCATTTAAAATGTTTTATAGCATTTAAATGCCCAAATGCAAATATTATATGGATTAAGCCAATGACCTTAAGATGTCCTAGAAAAATGTGCACCATTTTTGTCGAAGATTTTAACCCAAAACAAAAAGGGTGGACTTTTTAGAAGGGCATTTCAGGTTCATTGAAAAAGTTTTTAGTAAACCCTAGTTGTTCCAGGGGGATGTTGGGGGTTCTATCATCCCCATTTCATCTTTCTGGGAAATTTAAACATGATGCAATCACTCTAATGCATGAACTAGCTAGGGTGTGACAAGATGCAAGCGACAGAACGAGATGCAAGTTTGTGAGGAGCGGAGTCGGCAGTGCTAGGATAGCAAAAGGCACCCGAAAATATGCAAGCCATCATAAGATGGGGGCGTACAGAAGAGAAGATGGTCAGGTGCATAGTTTCACCGTGGACGGCAGGGGCGAAGGTTAATGGGAAGTGAAGCAGTAGCGAGTGCGTCTGGCCAGAAATGACGCGGCACATTAGCATGGAACAGGAGCGTGCGAACGCAGTTGTTCAAAGTGCGAAGGACGTGTTCACCTCAACCGTTCTGCTGTGAAGTATACAGGCATGTGAGACAAAAAATTGTGTCGTGGTGTGACAGAAAAGTGTGGGACGCAAGGTTGTCGAACTCTTTTCCATTGTCAGTCTGAAGAGCAAGGATGGGACGCCCAAACTGCGTGCTGACATATGAGTAAAAAGTCGTCAAAGTGGAGAGTGCATCCGACTTTCCTCGTAAAGGAAACGTCCACACATAGTGAGAATAATCATCAAGGATAACCAGATAATATAAGTAGCCCGAGTTAGTAGGAACAGGAGAGGTCCACACATCGCTATGAATCAACTGAAAAGGAAAAGAAGCTATGGTGGTGGAGTTATTAAACGGGAGGCGAACATGTTTGCCGACACGACAGGCATGACATGTGTGATCCTCTATCTTATGACAACTGAAACTAAAACTCCTAAGAATATGACGAAGTGTGACGGGGTTGGGATGACCCAAACGAGCGTGCCAGAGATCGACGCCAGCGGAGAGAGCAACCGGTGCGGTGGAGGAGGAGGACGACGAAAGCACCGGATAGAGCTCGTCGAGGCTATCACATCGGCGAAGTACCATCCTGGTTCGAGCGTCCTTGACACAAAAACCAAGCTCGTCAAATTCAACAGAAACAGGATTTTCATGAGTTAAACGAACGGAAATAAGGTTCTTAATAAGATGAGGTGACACAAATATGTTAGACAAAGTAATAGGCATGGAATTAGAAGGAAAAGAAGTGTGCCCGACATGTGTGATGGGAAGTGTGGAACCATCACCGACAATGATGCGGCGGTCGGTGGTGACAGGAGTGAAGGAGGCAAGATTACCAGGATGAGCAAACATGTGAGTCGTAGCCCCGGTGTCCATGTACCAATCACCGCCTCCAGTGTAGTTGTTCGGCGTAGGCGCGGTGTGCAGCGCGGCGAGGAGCGCCGGATCCCAGGGTGCCGGCGGCAGGGCCGGTGAGGGCGGCGGCGGGGCCGCAGGGAGCCTGTAGGCGCCGCTCAGCTGTGACAGGGGATAGCCGTCGTACGGCTGCGGAGCCGCGTAGTGCGCCTGATGTGCCGGCGAGCGCGATACGGGAAGGGTCGGTGCAGGAGCCCCCGGAACCGGCATGGTGTAGGCATGGACAACACCGCTCCACGGGTTGTAGCCGGAGGCCCACGGAAGGGGCACTTGGAACTGCTGCTGCTGTTGACGGGGCTGGCCGGCGCCCTGCGGCTGCTGCTGCTGACCGCCGCGGCGGCCCCCACCGCGCTGGCCCCCGCGGCGCCGTTCAGCGGGAGGGGCGGGACGGGCGGGCGGCCCATAGGGCAGCGGAAGCAGCCCCGGCTGCTTGGTGGCCGGGTACGACGGTGGCGCCGAGAACGGCGCCGGGTGGCGCTGCGGCGGGGGCACGACCGGGGCGGATGGAGGCACCGAGGGCGGTGTGGATGGCCCGTGCCTTTACCTGCTTCATCCGCCGCTCCTCCAAGCGGAGGTACGCAATGAACTTGGCGAAGGATGAGTTGGGGATGAGGCTGAGGTTCGTCGCGGTGTTGCCGAAGTCTTCGTTGAGCTCGACGGTGAGCGTGCTGAGGAGATCATCATCGATCTTCGCGCCAATACCGCAGACCTCGTCAGCGAGAGTCTTCAGGCGGCGACAATAGTCATCGACGGAGGTGTTGTCCTGGTGACAACCAAAAAACTCTTGCTGCAAAAAAACGTGATGCTGGAGCTGGTTGTCAATGAAGAGCCCGTTCAGCTTGGTCCACATGGCGCATGCATCGTCACCGTCTGCCACGACCGTCTGGAAGAGGTCTGACGAGATGGTGAGAAAGAACCACCGGATGATGGTGGTGTCGATGGTGGACCAGTCATAAAACTCAGGGATGAGGCTGGAGTCGACAGTGCCGTCAAGGTGGTCGATGAGATGATGCTCCCGGAACACGAGGGAGAAATACGTCTTCCACGTGTAGTAGAAGAAATCCACCTGGAAGAGATGAATCGGCACTCACTCAAAGATGTTCAGGTTACGGATGTCGTTCACGTCGGGAGGGTTGACGTCGGCGGATGGGTTGGAGTTGGTGGACACGGAGGAGATGACGGACGACATGACGAAGACGAGACAGCGCGGTTGTTGCGACGAAAGCTGAGAGGAAGGGGACGGCTACGGCACGGGGCGGCAGCGGCGGCACTGTGTAGCGGCGGCGCCTGCTAGGTGGAGCGTCTCGGAGGCAGTGATCGTGGGCGGCGTGGCGCTTCGGTGCGTTGGCGGCGATTGATCTGGTGGCTTGCGGGGCTAGCTAGCGATTGATCTGGTGGCTTGCGAAGGGATTGATCTGGTGGCTTGCGTAGCTAGCTAGCGATTGATCTGGTGGCGGGCGGCGTTGGCGGCCAGCAATTGTGAAGCTTCCGGATTGGGCTAGCGATCGGGCCGCGTTGGTGGCTACCGAGTGAGGCGGGTGAGACGCGGGGCTAGCGGGCGATCGGGGCAGCACGCGAGCGGCGGCCGGCGCGTTAGGCGCGCAAGCAGCGGTGGTTAGGTGGCGGCGGCGGTGAAAGATTAGGGGTTAGAACTTAAAAACTGATACTATGTACGAAATTATGATTGCATGATGTATTGCTCTTGTGCATAGACATGTATATATGATATATAAAGGTGGATCATGAATTTCAACTATACAAGAAACTAGAAGACGGACCCAATACACAATATGCACATAATACATATACTCAACATTGAGAACATCACAGGATTGCTTTGGCTCGTCCACACAAATGATACTTCTTTCTTTAACAATTTCGTGAGAGGTCTCTTAATTATTGTAGGTCTCCTAATTATGTATATACAGGATGACTCACATCTTGACCGAAGCCATGTAGAGCATAAAAAGCAAAGAGAAAGGATTTGTTCACCACTTTAAGCCAAAAGATAGAAATGAAGTTGTTCCCATAGAATAAGATTAGATCCCGCAAGTGAGCTACTTACCGAAGCTTACAAGAAGCAAAGTTGAAATGAAAGCTTTCCCACCACAGCATCCAACTCTTCTCTTCCGTAAGCAAAGGGGCTTTCAACCAAAAATGCCAAACGGAGACCGAGCTTTATGAATGCCTTTATTTGAAAACTTCAAAATTCAAACTTTTTAGTTTCAAAAAATTTTAAAAATAAATACACATATACCAAGATACATTATGTACATGTGTGCAAATTTTCAGGTCAAAATACATTAAAATGTGAGCTACACAAAAAAGACAAATTTGAGGCTTTTTATCATATGTACTGTTCATCTTTAAAGTCCATGATTTTTTTTTGCAGCTCGCAATTCAAGGTATTTCATCCTGAAATTTTTCACACATACACTTCTACATCCTTGCATACATGTGTATTTTTTCAGAATTTTTTGAAACTGAAATTTATGAATTTTAAATTTTTCAAAATAAAGGGCTCCATGGAGCTCAGTCTCCAAAATGCCCTACTCGCTTTCAACGAGACAGGGAGCTGTACAATTTCCATAAGTATAGATAAGCACGAACTCCATTATATCTGGTTTGGGCTTGGGACTTGAAGTCATAGCAGCACTGATATCAATGAATGTTGCAACCTTCAGATTTGTATATTCATAAGGCAGTGACACTGACAAAGCAATGTTACATTGCTGGTGTGTGTTCAACATATCAAGAACTTGTGAGTTCCAGTTAAGGACGTCAAACGTCAAACTATAAGCTTTCTCAACTACTCACTCCGTTCCAAAATAGACGATCCAACTTTGTACTAAAGTTGAGTCATCTATTTTGAAACGGAGGGATACATGCTATTGCGTCTTACTCCCTCTGTAAACAAAAATATAAGAGCGTTTAGATCACTATTTTAGTGATCTAAATGCTCTTATATTTCTTTACAGAGGGAGTACTAATGAATATTCAACTGTTCCATTACTAAGAAAATAAACATATATATGTAACTTGTACATTCCTATCATTTTATTCTGAAAATGGATAGGTACGTCAACACACGAAATCAATGATCTAGTAACTCAGTATAGTAAACCTGTGGCAGCCTCCATCCTAATAACTCTTAGGCAACCAAATAATTTGCATAGCCTGAAATTTGTAAGTTCCTGGTTCGCAAAATTGAATCTGTCTGAAATTAGCAAAAGGAGCTTTCCCTAGCCCATTAAGAAGATGACACGGTAAACAACAACAATGGTCATGGACTGCAAAGCAACCACTTCAAGACACCTGACAATATTTGCTATAGACACCTACCTATATGAAAGCTAATTTGATCCTTTTGTTATAACATGATTATTTTGGTCAAAATAAAATTTTCACATTGTGGGGCAATTTGCACTTCTCAAATATGCATATGGTCTCTGGAGAGATTCGATCATACAGGCAAAATTAACTCGTTATACTGCAGAACCACACTAGTGTTAGAAATTTGCAACATTACAACTGTCGGGCACACTTCTACAAAGGCAATTAGACAGCACTGACATCTTCAAGCATAAAGCAGAGGCCAAATATACGATGTTCCAGAACCTATGTTGTGAATTGTGATTAAGCATAAAATTAAGACAAGGCACGCAAGAGATGTTCAACAAACACTATAAATACTAATGAACATTACGCCAAAGTGCGAAATAGCATCACCATCTATGCAAAAGATCTGTGTCTTGGATATAATATTTTATCTTAAGATCATAGCAATATCATGATGTTACAAACACAGTGACGGTTTCAAACCACAAAGTGAACTATTAAAGTTCAATACAATATATGATATACAATACATATCAAAGAATATACTGTGTGTGAAGATGCAATGATGTGCTTCATAACACCAAAGTTGTAAATTATTACCCCCAAAGCCACAAGTATAGTAGAACAATTTGAAATAACTCACAGTTTCCATGTCAAGGATGATTACAGTGGTGGTACATAAGGGAACTTGACAAACATCCCTAGTCAGCCATTTTGTTCAATCGATGAATCATACTCCTGGCAAGACGATTCCCAGGGTCAATCTTCAGAACCAAACGCAGGTCCTCAGCCCCAAGCCTATATTTCTCACTGCTCTCATATAAGAGAGCACGTTGCACTAGCACTGTCACATTGTCCTTATCTTGCTCAAGCACCTGCACAGTACAAACCAGTATAACTAAAAGTGGGGAGATCTACTATTAGGTAGAGGTGCCATTGTAATACCTTCGAACAGTCAGCAATAGCCTTCTTGTACTCGCCGACCTCCTTGTAGGACGAGGCCCTTGATGACAACACCTCTGCAATACCAGCATTTTTCCCAGTCTTCTCGATGAGCAGAACAGCCCAAGACAACCATTTGATAGCATCAGCATACTGCCCACCCTTGTAATTATCCATTCCTTTTGCCTTAGCAGCAGATGCCGTCAACCCAGACGGTGGTGGCGGTAATCCCTCCAGCTCTGTGGTTGTGCCACTGCTATCACCACCACCAACATACTCCGACTCCACGTCCACCCAACCATCCATCTCACCAAACATGTCACCGCCACCATTACTCGCCGCAGAAGCAGTTGGTGCAGATGCGGACGAAGGAAACAGCGTGTCAAAATGATCCACGCCAGAGTTCACCGCTGCAGAAACAGGCGCTGGAGCGGGTGCAGGCGGAGGCGTAACATTGGAAGGCTTCGTGGCACCAGAACTCTGGAAGCCACTGGATCCAGCGCCGGCTTTCTGGAAACTACTGAATTCAGCGTTGGCGCCCGAACTCACGCCCTGAAACACGCCAAATCCCTGATCCAATTTGGCCGAACCTGCCTGCTTTGCAGCATTCATAGACCCAGGCTTCGCCGCGAAGGGATCTATGGAGCCGAACGGATCCTTCTTCTGCGCCATGGGCTGTGACGCGGTCGCCGGCGCCATGCCCGCCGGCTTCATTGGCCGGCCACCAACCCCATAACTACCAGAAGCTATCGGTGCCCCGGTGGTTTTCGGGAGCGTGCTCGCCATACCGCCCATCGAGAAGGAAGAGCTGTTGGTCCTAGGATTAGCGCTTGAAGGCTTGGAGGGCTGGGCCGCTGCTGATCTGAGGGGCGCGTTGGACTGGGCTCGGGTGGATCCAAGCGCCGGCCCGAGGAGGTCGCTGAAGAGGTTGGGGTTGTTGGACTGAGGGAGGCCGATGCCGGAGGAGGGCGCAGTGGCGGACCAGCTCCGGCCGGAGATGTCGCCGACCATGGACACAGGCCCGGATCCGAGCGCCGCGGCGGCAGACGGGGATGGCTGATGAGTCCAGGACGTCTTCACCGGCTGGTGTGACCATGTGTTTGTGGTGGTTGGCCTCGGTGAAGGGTTGGTGGCGCCGCCTGGCCTCTGGTCGCGGAGGGGGCGGGAGGTGGAGGAGCGGGAGGGGTTGGCCCCGAAGTCAAACTGGTAGGAGTCGAAGGAGGTTGTGATGGGACGGGAGGAGGACCGGTCGCCGGAGTAGGAGTTCATTGTGGCCGGAGACGGGAAAGATCTGCGAGGAGAGGAGAGACGAGGCGATGGGGGTGGCTCTCTCGTCTTATTTTTTTTATTTTTGTTCTTTTCTGGTGCTTCGTTGTTTCAGTGGAAGCTGCGGTGGGAGCATTATAGTGCCAGCAAGTGCGTTGTCGGGCCTGGTTGGGCCTCGCTTTATCTTATGGTAGGTAGGTAGTTAAAGCGCGTGAACCACCAGGGTGGCCGGCACCCGGGCTGGGCCGTAAATGCTACTAATTTTCACCTTTTTTCTCTTATATTTTTTAAAACCACTTGAGCTTACTCCTACCCCTTAAAAAAACTTGAACTTATTCCTCTCTGGTTAAATGATGTAACTATTATCGTGTTCCAATAAAGGTAGAAGATCTTTGTTAAGAAAAGAGAGTGAACATATCCACTCTGGTGCTTTCCTTGTGCGGCGCACTCTATGTCGTCTTGTATGCGCTCATGTTATCATTCAACCTTGGCAAGAAAAGGCATATAACAAGACTTTGGGATGTGGCGTGTGTAGGAGATGGTCGGATAAAGATAAGGAGTCTCAAGAGAGGGTGCAACAGCCCAAAGTAGTACCCTATTAAGTTGTTGCTTGTTATTTTATTTTTTGCATTATCATGCCATCATATCATCATGCATTAAACTTGAATTAAGTATATTTAAACCCGAAATATTGAATTACTCCAAACCTAATTTAATTTTGCCTTTTCATTTAATAAGGAAAATTTCACCATTTCCCTTTTTGGTGTTTGGTAATACACTAGTAGAAAAAACGGCCTAATGTTCAGCTCATTAGTCTCGGTTTGTATTTAAGCCGGCACTAATGTGATCATTAGTGGCGATTCCAACGGCTAGGCGGGCCACTCTCATTAGTACCGGTTCGTGGCGAACCTTTAGCACCGGTTCGTGGCACGAACCGGTGCTAAACAGAGTGGTGGCAGGATGTTGTCAGTCTGGGGCCCCTTCAACACCTTTAGTACCGGTCCGTGCCACGAACCGGTACTAAAGGTCGTTCTATATAAACCCTTCGTCCACCCGCGATCGAGCTCGCTCTGTTTTTCCCATTCCCCTCTCCTCTCTGTTCTTCCCCTCTTCCTCGAGCTCATCACACATTTTGCCCAAATTTTGTCAAGATTTGAAGGCCCCCATCCATTCCTGATCACAAAGGTAAGAAACTTTGTCATTTTCATCTCTCATTGCTAGATTAGCCCTTGCAATGCTTTATATAGTGATTAATTTGTGGGTTTTAGTACTTTGGGAGGAATTATATGTGGTAGTTTATTTGATTTATATGCAATCTGAGCTCAAAATAACTCTTAGTTTGCATATGTAGGTGTGGTTTACTTAGTGCCTTCCCGTCTCTGTCCTAACCACCGTCGATCGTCCGTACCGTCCCATCGTCGGCACCACTTTATGGTGAGCCTCTTGTTCTTATCTTTTTTATATAAAAAATCATGTTTGTGTGGTTTAGATATATAGTTACTTGTATAATTATCTTACTCGTACATTGTTTGTTATTCATAGTGCCATGGTTTTGATATCCGTCCCCGTCAACCCTCGTCCGAGTTATGATTCGGATGTGGTATATTCTTTTTTATAACTATTTGTTGCATTTCGTGTTTATGACAAATTATGCCCATCAAGTTGACATAGATATTTTTATCTAGGAGGTATTTGAGCCGGAAATTCCAACCGACCCAATTGTCGAGAGGTTAAATTTAGTTGAAAGAGAAAACGAGTATTTGAAAGAAAAATTGAAAAGAATTGAGGGGGAGAAGATGGAATTGGAGTTGCATGTTGCTGATCTCGTCGATGATCACAAGATCAAGATGGAGAAAATGCGCTTGAAGATTAGAAAGATTAAAAAATATGCCATTGATAGTGAGGCTTGGTATCATTATGTTGTTGGATCAATTGTTACCTTAGTTGCGATCTTGATCGCATTTTTTGTTGCATTTAAATGCTTTAGCTAGAGAGTTATTTGTATGTTTGTTTTATGAGAATAAGTGTTGTATGAACTTGTATTAATTTGGTCTATTCGGTGTTGTGTAATGAAGATGAGCCGGCAATGGATGTACGATGACCGATGCTCTCCCCAGTTCGTTGATGGTGTGCATACTTTTCTGCTTGCGGCTGAGGCAAACAAGCGGGCGGATGGTTTTATGCCTTGTCCATGTGTTGTCTGTAAGAATGATCACAATTACTCTAACTCAAGAACCATTCACGTCCACCTGTTTGAGTCTGGTTTCATGCCCCACTATAATGTTTGGACCAAGCATGGAGAAAGAGGGGTTATGATGGAAGACAATGAAGAAGAAGAGGACGACGAGAGCTATCCTGGCCATGGGTTCTCTGAATACGATGATACAACAATGGGGGGAGAATCTGAGCCGGCAATGCAGGAAGAAGCTTAGCCGGCAATGCGGGAAGAAGCTGAAGAAGAGGCATCAAATGAGCCAGCTGATGATCTAGGTCGGGCCATTACCGATGCAGAGAGAAACTGCGCAAGTGAAAAGGAGAAGAAGAAGTTGCAGCGCACGTTAGAGGATCACAAGAAATTGTTGTACCCGAATTGTGAAGCTGACAAGAAAAAGCTGGGCACCACACTGGAATTGTTGCAATGGAAGGCAGAGAATGGTGTATCTGACAAGGGATTTCGAAAGTTGCTGGTAATGTTAAAGAAGATGCTTCCAAAGGACAATGAATTGCCCGAGAGTACTATTGGGTTTCGTAGTAATTTCAAAATTTTCCTACGCACACGCAAGATCATGTGATGCATAGAAACGAGAGGGGAGAGTGTTGTCTACGTACCCACGCAGACCGACTGCGGAAGCGTTGACACAACGTAGAGGAAGTAGTCGTACGTCTTCACGGTCCAACCGATCAAGCACCGAAACTACGGCACCTCCGAGTTCGAGCCCACGTTCAGCTCGATGACGATCCCCGGACTCTGATCCAGCAAAGTGTCGGGGAAGAGTTCCGTCAGCACGACGGCGTGGTGACAATCTTGATGTACTACAGCAGCAGGGCTTCGCTTAAACTCCGCTACAGTATTATCGAGGACTATGGTG
Source organism: Triticum urartu (assembly GCF_056163025.1). Taxonomy (NCBI): domain Eukaryota; kingdom Viridiplantae; phylum Streptophyta; class Magnoliopsida; order Poales; family Poaceae; genus Triticum; species Triticum urartu. The sequence continues at coordinate 364,362,521 of NC_141876.1, read as the reverse complement.
GCTGGGGGCACCGCACACGGCTAAGGAATAGATCACGTGGATCAACTTGTGTGTTCTAGGGTGCCTCTGCCTCAGTATATAAAGGACTAGAGGGGGGAGGCTGGCCGGCCAAGGTGTGGCGCGCCAGGAGAGTCCTACTCCCTCTGGGAGTAGGATTCCCCCCCCCCCCCAATCCTAGTTGGAATAGGATTCGCGGAGGGGGAAAAGAGAGAGAGGGGGCCGGCCACCTCTCCTAGTCCTAATAGGACTAGGGGAAGGGGGAGGCGCGCAGCCCATGTAGGGCTGCCTCTTCTCTTTTCCACTAAGGCCCATCATGGCCCATTTAGCTCCCGGGGGGTTCCGGTAACCTTCCCGGTACTCCGGTAAAATCTCGATTTCACCCGGAACACTTCCAATATCCAAACATAGGCTTCCAATATATCAATCTTTACGTCTCGACCATTTCGAGACTCCTCGTCATGTCCGTGATCACATCCGGGACTCCGAACAACCTTCGGTACATCAAAATGCATAAACTCATAATATAACTATCATCGTAACCTTAAGCGTGCGGACCCTACGGGTTCGAGAACAATGTAGACATGACCGAGACACGTCTCCGGTCAATAACCAATAGCGGGACCTGGATGCCCATATTGGCTCCTACATATTCTACGAAGATCTTTATCGGTTAGACCGCATAACAACATACGTTGTTCCCTTTGTCATCGGTATGTTACTTGCCCGAGATTCGATCGTCGGTATCCAATACATAGTTCAATCTCGTTACCGGCAAGTCTCTTTACTCGTTCTGTAATACATCATCCCGCAACTAACTCATTAGTTGCAATGCTTGCAAGGCTTATGTGATGTGCATTACCGAGAGGGCCCAGAGATACCTCTCCGACAATCGGAGTGACAAAACCTAATCTCGAAATACGCCAACCCAACATGTACCTTTGGAGACACCTGTAGTACTCCTTTATAATCACCCAGTTACGTTGTGACGTTTGGTAGTACCCAAAGTGTTCCTCCGGTAAATGGGAGTTGCATAATCTCATAGTTATAGGAACATGTATAAGTCATGAAGAAAGCAATAGCAACATACTAAACGATCGGGTGCTAAGCTAATGGAATGGGTCATGTCAATCAGATCATTCTCTTAATGATGTGATCCCGTTAATCAAATAACAACTCATTGTTCATGGTTAGGAAACATAACCATCTTTGATTAACGAGCTAGTCAAGTAGAGGCATACTAGTGACACTTTGTTTGTCTATGTATTCACACATGTATTATGTTTCCGGTTAATACAATTCTAGCATGAATAATAAACCTTTTATCATGATTATGAGGAAATAAATAATAACTTTATTATTGCCTCTAGGGCATATTTCCTTCAGTCTCCCACTTGAACTAGAGTCAATAATCTAGATTACACCGTAATGATTCTAACACCCATGGAGCCTTGGTGCTGATCATGTTTTGCTCGTGGTAGAGGCTTAGTCAACGGGTCTGCAATATTCAGATCCGTATGTATCTTGCAAATCTCTATGTCTCCCACCTGGACTAGATCCCGGATGGAATTGAAGCGTCTCTTGATGTGCTTGGTTCTCTTGTGAAATCTGGATTCCTTTGCCAAGGCAATTGCACCAGTATTGTCACAAAAGATTTTCATTGGACCCGATGCACTAGGTATGACACCTAGATCGGATATGAACTCCTTCATCCAGACTCCTTCGTTTGCTGCTTCCGAAGCAGCTATGTACTCCGCTTCACATGTAGATCCTGCTACGACACTTTGTTTAGAACTGTACCAACTGACAGCTCCACCGTTTAATGTAAACACGTATCTGGTTTGCGATTTAGAATCGTCCGGATCAGTGTCAAAGCTTGCATCAACGTAACCATTTACGACGAGCTCTTTGTCACCTCCATATACAAGAAACATATCCTTAGTCCTTTTCAGGTATTTCAGGATGTTCTTGACCGCTATCCAGTGATCCACTCCTGGATTACTTTGGTACCTCCCTGCTAGACTTATAGCAAGGCACACATCAGGTCTGGTACCCAGCATTGCATACATGATAGATCCTATCGCTGATGCATAGGGAACATCTTTCATATTCTCTCTATCTTCTGCAGTGGTCGGGCATTGAGTCTTACTCAATTTCACACCTTGTAACACAGGCAAGAATCCTTTCTTTGCTTGATCCATTTTGAACTTCTTCAAAATTTTGTCAAGGTATGTTGTTTGTGAAAGTCCAATTAAGCGTTTTGATCTATCTCTATAGATCTTTATGCCTAATATGTAAGCAGCTTCACCGAGGTCTTTCATTGAAAAACTCTTATTCAAGTATCCCTTTATGCTATCCAGAAATTCTATATCATTTCCAATCAGTAATATGTCATCCACATATAATATCAGAAATGCTACAGAGCTCCCACTCACTTTCTTGTAAATACAGGCTTCTCCAAAAGTCTGTATAAAACCAAATGCTTTGATCACACTATCAAAGCGTTTATTCCAACTCCGAGAGGCTTGCACCAGTCCATAAATGGATCGCTGGAGCTTGCACACTTTGTTAGCTCCCTTTGGATCGACAAAACCTTCTGGTTGCATCATATACAACTCTTCTTCCAGAAATCCATTCAGGAATGCAGTTTTGACATCCATCTGCCAAATTTCATAATCATAAAATGCGGCAATTGCTAACATGATTCGGACAGACTTAAGCATCACTACGGGTGAGAAGGTCTCATCGTAGTCAACCCCTTGAACTTGTCGAAAACCTTTTGCGACAAGTCGAGCTTTGTAGACAGTAACATTACCATCAGCGTCAGTCTTCTTCTTGAAGATCCATTTATTCTCAATTGCTTGCCGATCATCGGGCAAGTCAACCAAAGTCCATACTTTGTTCTCATACATGGATCCCATCTCAGATTTCATGGCTTTAAGCCATTTTGCGGAATCTGGGCTCACCATCGCTTCTTCATAGTTCGTAGGTTCATCATGATCTAGTAGCATGACTTCCAGAACAGGATTACCGTACCACTCTGGTGCGGATCTCACTCTGGTTGATCTACAAGGTTCAGTAGTATCTTGATCTGAAGTTTCATGATCATTATCATTAGCTTCCTCCCTAACTGGTGTAGGTGTTACTGAAACAGTTTTCTGTGATGTACTACTTTCCAATAAGGGAGCAGGTACAGTTACCTCGTCAAGTTCTACTTTCCTCCCACTCACTTCTTTCGAGAGAAACTCCTTCTCTAGAAAGTTTCCGAATTTAGCAACAAAAGTCTTGCCTTTGGATCTGTGATAGAAGGTGTATCCAATAGTTTCCTTTGGATATCCTATGAAGACACATTTCTCCGATTTGGGTTCGAGCTTATCAGGTTGAAGCTTTTTCACATAAGCATCGCAGCCCCAAACTTTCAGAAACGACAACTTTGGTTTCTTGCCAAACCACAGTTCATAAGGCGTCGTCTCAATGGATTTTGATGGTGCCCTATTTAACGTGAATGCGGCCGTCTCTAGAGCGTATCCCCAAAACGATAGCGGTAAATCAGTAAGAGACATCATAGATCGCACCATATCTAGTAAAGTACGATTACGACGTTCGGACACACCATTACGCTATGGTGTTCTGGGTGGCGTGAGTTGCGAAACTATTCCACAATTTTTCAAATGTACACCAAACTCGTAACTCAAATATTCTCCTCCACGATCAGATCGTAGAAACTTTATTTTCTTGTTACGATGATTTTCAACTTCACTCTGAAATTCCTTGAACTTTTCAAATGTTTCAGACTTATGTTTCATTAAGTAGATATACCCATATCTGCTTAAATCATCTGTGAAGGTGAGAAAATAACGATATCCGCCACGAGCCTCAATATTCATCGGACCACATACATTTGTATGTATGATTTCCAACAAATCTGTTGCTCTCTCCATAGTACCGGAGAACGGTGTTTTGGTCATCTTGCCCATGAGGCACGGTTCGCAAGTACCAAGTGATACATAATCAAGTGGTTCCAAAAGTCCATCAGAATGGAGTTTCTTCATGCGCTTTACACCGATATGACCTAAACGGCAGTGCCACAAATAAGTTGCACTCTCATTATCAACTCTGCATCTTTTGGCTTCAACATTATGAATATGTGTGTTACTACTATCGAGATTCAACAAGAATAGACCACTCTTCAAGGGTGCATGACCATAAAAGATATTACTCATATAAATAGAACAACCATTATTCTCTGATTTAAATGAATAACCGTCTCGCATCAAACAAGATCCAGATATAATGTTCATGCTTAACGCTGGCACCAAATAACAATTATTTAGGTCTAATACTAATCCCGAAGGTAGATGTAGAGGTAGCGTGCCGACTGCGATCACATCGACTTTGGAACCGTTTCCCACGCGCATCGTCACCTCGTCCTTAACCAATCTTCGCTTAATCCGTAGTCCCTGTTTCGAGTTGCAAATATTAGCAACAGAACCAGTATCAAATACCCAGGTGCTACTGCGAGCATTAGTAAGGTACACATCAATAACATGTATATCACATATACCTTTGTTCACCTTGCCATCCTTCTTATCCGCCAAATACTTGGGGCAGTTCTGCTTCCAGTGACCAGTCTGCTTGCAATAGAAGCACTCAGTTTCAGGCTTAGGTCCAGGTTTGGGTTTCTTCTCTTGAGTAGCAACTTGCTTGCCATTCTTTTTGAAGTTCCCCTTCTTCTTCCCTTTGCCCTTTTTCTTGAAACTAGTGGTCTTGTTGACCATCAACACTTGATGCTCCTTCTTGATTTCTACCTCCGCAGCTTTCAGCATTGCGAAGAGCTCGGGAATAGTCTTGTTCATCCCTTGCATATTATAGTTCATCACGAAGCTCTTGTAGCTTGGTGGCAGTGATTGAAGAATTCTGTCAATGACGCAATCATCTGGAAGATTAACTCCCAATTGAATCAAGTGATTATTATACCCAGACATTTTGAGTATATGCTCACTGACAGAACTGTTCTCCTCCATCTTGCAGCTATAGAACTTATTGGAGACTTCGTATCTCTCAATCCGGGCATTTGCTTGAAATATTAACTTCAACTCCTGGAACATCTCATATGCTCCATGACGTTCAAAATGTCGTTGAAGTCCCGATTCTAAGCCGTAAAGCATGGCACACTGAACTATCGAGTAGTCATCAGCTTTGCTCTGCCAGACATTCATAACATCCGGCGTTGCTCCTGCAGCAGGCCTGGCACCCAGCGGTGCTTCCAGGACGTAATTCTTCTGTGCAGCAATGAGGATTATCCTCAAGTTATGGACCCAGCCCGTGTAATTGCTACCATCATCTTTCAACTTTGCTTTCTCAAGGAACGCATTAAAATTCAACGGAACAACAGCACGAGCCATCTATCTACAATTAAACATAAACAAGCAAGATACTAATCAGGTACTAAGTTTCATGATAAATTTAAGTTCAGTTAATCAAATTAATTAAAGAACTCCCACTTAGATAGACATCCCTCTAATCCTCTAAGTGATTACGTGATCCAAATCAACTAAACCATAACCGATCATCACGTGAGATGGAGTAGTTTTCAATGGTGAACATCGTTATGTTGATCATATCTACTATATGATTCACGCTCGACCCTTCGGTCTCCGTGTTCTGAGGCCATATCTGTATATGCTTGGCTCGTCAAGTATAACCTGAGTATTCCGCGTGTGCAACTGTTTTGCACCCGTTGTATTTGAACGTAGAACCTATCACACCCGATCATCACGTGGTGTCTCAGCACGAAGAACTTTCGCAACGGTGCATACTCAGGGAGAACACTTCTTGATAATTTAGTGAGAGATCATCTTATAATGCTACCGTCAATCAAAGCAAGATAAGATGCATAAAAGGATAAACATCACATGCAATCAATATAAGTGATATGATATGGCCATCATCATCTTGTGCTTGTGATCTCCATCTCCGAAGCACCGTCGTGATCACCATCGTCACCGGCGGACACCTTGATCTCCATCGTAGCATCGTTGTCGTCTCGCCAAGCTTATGCTTCTACGACTATCACTACCGCTTAGTAATAAAGTAAAGCATTACATCGCGATTGCATTGCATACAATAAAGCGACAACCATATGGCTCCTGCCAGTTGCCTATAACTTGGTTACAAAACATGATCATCTCATACAATAAAATTCAGCATCATGTCTTGACCATATCACATCACAACATGCCCTGCAAAAACAAGTTAGACGTCCTCTACTTTGTTGTTGCAAGTTTTACGTGGCTGCTATGGGCTTAAGCAAGAACCAATCTCACCTACGCATCAAAACCACAACGATAGTTTGTCAAATAGACTCCGTTTTAACCTTCGCAAGGACCGGGCGTAGCCATACTTGGTTCAACTAAAGTTGGAGAGACAGTCGCCCGCAAGCCACCTATGTGCAAAGCACGTCGGGGGAACCGGTCTCGCGTAAGCGTACGCGTAATGTTGGTCCGGGTCGTCTCGTCCAACAATGCCGCCGAACCAAAGTATGACATGCTGGTAGGCAGTATGACTTATATCGCCCACAACTCACTTGTGTTCTACTCGTGCATATAACATCTACATAAATAACCTAGGCTCGGATGCCACTATTGGGTTTCGTAGTAATTTCAAAATTTTCCTACGCACACGCAAGATCATGTGATGCATAGCAATGAGAGGGGAGAGTGTTGTCTACATACCCACGCAGACCAACTACGGAAGTGTTGACACAACGTAGAGGAAATAGTCGTACGTCTTCACGATCCAACCGATCAAGCACCGAAACTACGGCACCTCCGAGTTCGAGCACACGTTCAGCTCGATGACGATCCCCGGACTCCGATCCAACAAAGTGTCGGGGAAGAGTTCCGCCAGCACGACGGCATGGTGACGATCTTGATGTACTACAGCAGCAGGGCTTCGCCTAAACTCCGCTACAGTATTATCGAGGACTATGGTGGCTGGGGGCACCGCATACGGCTAAGGAATAGATCACGTGGATCAACTTGTGTGTTCTAGGGTGCCTCTGCCTCAGTATATAAAGGACTAGAGGGGGGAGGCTGGCCGGCCAAGGTGTGGCGCCAGGAGAGTCCTACTCCCTCTGGGAGTAGGATTCCCCCCCCCCCAATCCTAGTTGGAATAGGATTCGCGGAGGGGGAAACGAGAGAGAGGGGGCCGGCCACCTCTCCTAGTCCTAATAGGACTAGGGGAAGGGGGAGGCACGCAGCCCATGTAGGGATGCCTCTTCTCTTTTCCACTAAGGCCCAATATGGCCCATTTAGCTCCCGGGGGGTTCCGGTAACCTTCCCGGTACTCCGGTAAAATCCCGATTTCACCCGGAACACTTCCGATATCCAAACATAGGCTTCCAATATATCAATCTTTATGTCTCGACCATTTCGAGACTCCTCGTCATGTCCGTGATCACATCCGGGACTCCGAACAACCTTCGGTACATCAAAATGCATAAACTCATAATATAACTGTCATCGTAACCTTAAGCGTGCGGACCCTACGGGTTCGAGAACAATGTAGACATGACCGAGACACGTCTCCGGTCAATAACCAATAGCGGGACCTGGATGCCCATATTGGCTCCTACATATTCTACGAAGATCTTTATCGGTCAGACCGCATAACAACATACGTTGTTCCCTTTGTCCGGTATGTTACTTGCCCGAGATTCGATCGTCGGTATCCAATACATAGTTCAATCTCGTTACCGGCAAGTCTCTTTACTCGTTCTGTAATACATCATCCCGCAACTAACTCATTAGTTGCAATGCTTGCAAGGCTTATGTGATGTGCATTACCGAGAGGGCCCAGAGATACCCCTCCGACAATCGGAGTGACAAAACCTAATCTCGAAATACGCCAACCCAACATTGTCGGATCGAAAGTATGTCTAGAGGGGGATGATTAGACTACTTGACCAAATAAAAACTTAACCTTTTCCCAATTTTAGTTCTTGGCAGATTTTAGCTATTTTGGGACAAGTCAAGCAATCATCACATAATTCAAGCAAGCATGCAAAGAGTATATAGGCAGCGGAAAGTAAAGCGTGCAACTTGCAAGAATGTAAAGGGAAGGGTTTGGAGAATTCAAACGCTATTGGAGACACGGATGTTTTTCCCGTGGTTCGGATAGGTGGTGCTATCCTACATCCACGTTGATGGAGACTTCAACCCACGAAGGGTAACGGTTGCATGAGTCCACACAGGGCTCCATCCAAGGGTAACGGTTGCGCGAGTCCACACAGGGCTCCACCCACGAAGGGTCCACAAAGAAGCAACCACCCACAAAGGTTCCACGAAGAAGCAACCTTGTCTATCCCACCATGGCCATCGCCCACACAGGACTTGCCTCACTAGCGGTAGATCTTCACGAAGTAGGCGATCTCCTTGCCCTTACAAACTCCTTGGTTCAACTCCACAATCTTGTCGGAGGCTCCCAAGTGACACCTAGCCAATCTAGGAGACACCACTCTCCAAGAAGTAACAAATGGTGTGTAGGTAATGAACTCCTTGCTCTTGTGCTTCAAATGATAGTCTCCCCAACACTCAACTCTCTCTCATAGGATTTGGATTTGGTGGAAAGAAGATTTGAGTGGAAAGCAACTTGGGAAGGCTAGAGATCAAGATTCATATGGTAGGAATGGAATGTCTTGGTCTCAACACATGAGTAGGTGGTTCTCTCTCAGAACATATGAGTTGGAATGATGTGTGTGTTCTGATGGCTCTCTCATCGAATGAGAAGAAGGTGGAGGGGTATATATAGCCTCCACACAAAATCCAACCGTTACACAGTTTTCCAATCTCGGTGGGACCGAATCAATAAACTCGGTCGAACCGAAAATGTAAACCTAATGACCGTTAGTGATTTTCGGTGGGACTGACATGCAACTCGGTAGGACCGATATGGTTAGGGTTTGGGCATAACGTAATCTCGGTGAGACCGATTACACAAACTCGGTGAGACCGAATTTGGTAATTAGCTAACCAGAGAGTTGGTCAGGCAAACTCGGTGGGACCGATTTGCTCTTTCGGTGAGACCGAGTGGAACTCGGTGAGACCGAAAAGTTACAAAGGGGAAACACTGAGTTTACATTGCAATCTCGGTGGGACCGATTCGCTCTTTCGGTGGGACCGAAAAGTTACGAAAGGGAAACAGAGAGTTTGCAACCCCATCTCGGTGAGACCGAGATCCCTATCGGTAGGACCGAATTGCTAGGGTTTGGCAGTGGCTAATGACAAGTGAAACTCGGTGGCGCCGGATAGGAAGAATCGGTAGGACCGAGTTTGGCTTAGGGTTTAGGTCATATGTGGATATGGGAAAGTAGTTGAGGGTTTTGGAGCATATCACTAAGCACATGAAGCAAGAGGCTCATTAAGCAACACCTCATCCCTCCTTAATAGTATTGGCTTTTCCTAAAGACTCAATGTGATCTTGGATCACTAAAATATAAAATGAAGAGTCTTGAGCTTTTGAGCTTGAGCAAATCCTTTGTCCTTAGCATTTTGAGGGTTCCACTTTCACATCCATGCCATGCCAATCATTGAGCTTTCCTGAAATAATCATCTTGGAATAGTATTAGCTCAATGAGCTATATGTTGTTATGAATTACCAAAACCACCTAGGGATAGTTGCACTTTCAATCTCCCCCTTTTTGGTAATTGATGACAACATATAGATCAAAGCTTCGACAAATGATAATAAGCAAGAAATATATCGTCGCTTTGAGAAGTATGTGATAAGTAAAAGCTCCCCCTAAATTTGTGCATATTTAAAATTTGCTTTGGACTGCAAATGCACAAAGAGTTAGAGTCATGGGTTACTCTTCCATGTCACATACATCTTGGTGGAGCGCTCAAAATGATAAGAATGAAATACATGCACTCATCACCAAGAAAAGTGAATGATCACACAAGATAGATAGGATAATAGTATCAAGCAAGCATTAAGTGTAGCTTATGATCAAACACATGATCATCAATGTCTCACAAATAATGACGTAGTATCTCAAGCACTCAAAAGCAAACAAGTTCGAAAAACCACCAAATAAAGCAAGAGAGAAAAGCAACACTCTCTCTCTCTCAAAGCCTATGATCTATACATCTTCTCCCCCTTTGGCAACAAGTTACCAAAAAGTTCCTAGAAGATGCATAGTGCTAAATCGGCGCTCAGGCTTGATCTTCAGGTGGTGGTGGAGTCCGGATCACTCCAAGGACGAAGGCTTCGGTAGATGCTGAAGTAGTCGCTGGAGTTGGAGCTGAAGTAGATGCTGGAGCTGGTGGAACTGAGGCTGTAGCTGGTGCTGAAGTGGTGGCTCTGGTGTCAGCAACTGGCACGGCAGATGACCTCGGGCCTCGTGGCACTCTGGCAAAGGTATGAGTGGTAGTCCTGCCTCTCCTCTCCTGCATGTCCTCCTGGAGCTGCTCCACTGCAGACTGAACTTCCGTTACCTTGACATCCAAGTCATAGAACTTCTGTTCCATGATTCTCGCTAGGCTCTGCTGATTCTGAGTGAGGGTGGCCAGACTTTGCTCAATCCTCAACATGGATGCAATCAAGTAACCAAGCTGCTCTTGTTTAGTCTTCAAGAAAACTCAGATGCCTCCTCTTGAGTAGGCATCTTGGCAGCTTTCTCCTTCCTCGCCTTCTCCTTCTTCGCGTATGCTTGGGCAGATGATGGCTCGTTCTCAATCATGACAACTTGATTGTCCTCGAAATCTGGACGGGTGGGCAGGTGTTCCTTGTCCAATAGATATATGCCCGTGCCCATCTTGGAGTTGATGAGCTCCTGAATTTGAGGGGCATATCCGCAGCTCCTCTTCTGATCTGCTGCAGTCCTCTTGATTGTTTCCACTATGAGGCTCATCACCTTGAACTTCTGAGGCACATCAAACACATGTAGCAAGTTGATAGCATGGCCTCTGATCATCTTGTGATCTCCAGACTTGGGCAGTAAGGTGTGCCTTAGTATCCAATTGATCGTAGGCAGTCCTGACAGAAGGTAATGCACAGACCCAAATTTGAAGGTGTCAAGAGCTTCATTGGGAATTTCCTTGTACATATTGGACATGGAGTTATGATCCATCTTCTTCTTGGCATAGATATCCAAGTCATCATCTTGCTCCTCTGGGGCATTTATGATCTGTGCCCACTCAGCCACTGTAGATTGGTACCTTGTACCCTCAGACATCCATGTGATCCTCCCATCTGGATAAAAGTGTGCCGTGGAGTAGAACTGCATGATAAGCTCCTCGTTCCACTTTGTGAGCTTCTGCCCAACAAAGTCAGCTACTCCACAAGCATGAAAGTTGTCATATACTCCTGGGTAGTGTTCCTCCTTCTCCTTCATGTAGGTCCAGTCAACCCATCTCATGTCACAGACAATTGGCTTCTTATCTAGCAAAACAGTCTCATAGAAATCCTGCTGCTCCTTGGTGTGAAACCTGTAGTCCACTGCTGTCCTTCTCCTTGAAGCATATGGGTCTTCTTCTCTCCACTTCCTCAGCCCTGAATCTCTTCTGAGCTTCATATCCTCAGCCACAGGATGAGCATCGTTGTGGTCTGGGATCTTGGGCTTTAGCTTTCTCAAGACATTCTCTTCCTCTTCTTCAGCAACAGTCTCAGGCACTGGGGCCTTGTTCTTCTCAGCTGCAGGAATGCTCCTTGTATTCCTCTTTGGTTTTGGCTTGGAGGCAGCTTTGGGCTTAGATGCAGTAGCCCCTGACCTTATGGCATCACCCATCAGTTTGGGTGCCTTGGGAGCTGGTGCAGCTACCTCTTCTTCCTCTTCCTCTTCCATGATGGAAGCTTTTCCAAGCACTCTAGCCACAGTCTTCTTCACCCTCTCCTTCCTTTTCTTGCCCTCAGCTGCAACTGGCTCTTGGGGAGTGGGCTTCTCAATTGAGGCTCTTGCCTTTGACATGGGCTGCCTGCCTGCTGGCCTTTTGATTTTCAGACCTGGCTTAGTGCCTTGAGCTGGCTCAATTCTCTTGGAAGTGGCCTCTTCCTCTGCCACATAGTCCTTATCCTCGGAATCTGAAGTCCTCTTCTTCCTTTGTCTCGTGGCAGCCTTTAGCAAATTGCTAGGAGTGCTCCTGCTGCCTTCATCAGATGAACTGGAGGGACTAGTGCCCTCACTCATCACCACTTGCTGCTCTGACATATTTTGGCTATCACTTTGATCAGACATGCTGCAAACTGACTGCTGACCCTGTGAATAGATTATAGAAGAGATAGAGTGGATGAGCATCACAAAATGCAGAGATTTTTGCAAAAGAATGATCCAAAAACTTAGTTTTAGTTTCCCACTGAAATCATCTCGGATCTACCAATTTTCAAACTCGGTGATACCGAAGCAGTTTTGGAACCTAAACTAGTGAACTCCGTAGGACCGAGTCATAGTTCGGTGGCACCGAGACTGCTAGGGTTTCACTGAGTTCAAAAATCGGTCACACCGATAAGTAATTCTCGGTCAGACCGAGTCTCACTTGTGCAATGGCAAGAGCCAAATCAGTGGGACCGAGTTTTTCAACTCGGTGGGTCCGAGATGGTTTCGGCGGAAACCTAAACCTAGAATTTTCGAATCAAACCTAATCTACGGGCGTTTTGACTGGATAGAAGTTTATCAATCGTGGCAAGAATCAATATGATCACAATGTGCTAGGAATCAGATTGAGGAATAGCACAAAGATCAAGTCCATACCCTAGTTCGGCGGGGACTTGCTACGGCGCAACGGCGGGGCAGAATTCCTGTTGACGGCGACGGAGACCAGCGACTGGAGGCTGCTGGCGGCGAGAAGACGATCCGGAGACCTCGAGGGCAGAGCAGGCTATCGCGCGGGCGAAGGGGTTCGGAGAAATTTCCAAATTTTGCCCGTGACTATATATAGCCCGACCCTGTCGGTGTGACCGAGTGGAACGACTCGGTGGCACCGAGATTCATAACTTCGTGCAGTTACTGAAACTCGGTGTGACCGAAAGGTTCAAATCGGTTGCACCGAGATCGAAAACCTAGATCAACTTAATGATCTCGGTAGGACCGAAAGTGGAGTATCGGTCAGACCGAGAATCATAAAGAGGTTTTGGAAGTTTAAGTCTATGACGAATCGGGGACTCCGAGCGCTCCTCACACAGAGTGGTTCGAATCTGACTTGATCAAATTTTGTGATGCAGCATGAATAGAGTTTGAGACGAGAAAAGCATAGATAGCTAGAGGAGGTTCTTAGGCATTCTTGTCCATCCACTTGGCAAAAGAAGATAAAACCAAACAATCAAAACAACAAGTGGATGTCCTCGAATGAGTAAAATATGCACCCAGCATGCTCACACAATAAGATGGCAAATGAAATATGTGGCAAGGCATGCACAACCAATTCTAGCATCTATCAAGCAATTTGCGATGACTAGGTCATCTATATATGAGTATATTGACTTAGGAGTCAAGTGAGAACACTTGATCATAGGTCATACTCATCGTTTAAGCTCAAGTGGGGTTACCACTTTTACATAAAGCATTGTTTTGTTCACATCTTTAGAGTTGCTTTAGCTCAAGTCTTAGAGTAAAGCTCCCCCTAGATGTGATATCCCCCCTAAGAGGGATGAACTAACCTTGGGTTTTGTCGATGATGACTTCATGTAGATATCGAAGATGTGGATGCTCAATGTTGATGTAGATCTCTTGGAGCTATCCATTTGAGTGAATTGCACTTTCAATACCTACATGGGTTAGTCCCACAAGGAACAAGCAAGGATATCCATAGACATAGAGTGATGCACACAAAATATGATGTCCATGAAAACTTTTAGGTTACCTTGTCCCTTATCTTACCAACAAGAGGGTTTGTGACTCCTTGAACTAGTGCAAGATGTGGAAGTTGATTGCACTTGTTCTTGCCAAAATGATAAGAGTGAAGTATGTTGGCGGAGTCACCCTCAAGAACTCTCTAGTTCTTCTTTTTTTGATCCACATCATCTTGATGGGAATCCTTGGAGTTGTAGTCGTACTTGATGAAGTGGAGCTTGAAGTAGTCTTGGGAATCTACTAGACTAAGGTCTTTGGAGCTTCTTCAAATGCATCAATTTCCTCTTGAAGCTTGTCCTTCCCTTTTTGCTTGTAGTCTTGTGGTGGAAGATCATCTTGAGCTTGTGTCCCCTTGAAAGAAGCATACTTCTCTTGTTGAGGGACAAACTTTGTCTTGGGGTATTGATCTTCTTCCCACTCAACTCCATTGGCATTGAACTTTCGTTCAAAACCAACACCTTGATTCTTCCGGTGCATTCCTTGCTTGCGCACAATTTCCTCAAATTGCTTACTCCCGGCAAGGCTTTTGTACACTCCTTTCTCTATGATTCCCTTTAATAAGCTATTTTCTTGCTCAAGTGTAACTTGGCTAAGAGAATCATTAGTGGAATCAAGAGAACTACTAGAAGCAACAATATTGGATTTAACATGATCATTGTTACTGCTAGAGGAAGAATCTTTCTTGTTACTAGACTTGACTTGAGGCATGTAAGTAGATAAGAGTAAACGCTTGGCAATGTAAGAAGAACTTTTCTTGCGATCATTGATTGCCTTTAAGAACTCATGCTCTTGCTCAAGATTGAGATTTTCAAAGCGTAATTTTTCATGAGCTCTTAAAAGTTCTCGATGATCTTCGAAGATGGTTTCATGAGCTAACTTAAGAGTGTTTAGTTCTTTAGTTAGGGCCTCAATCTTCTCCTTATCATTGTCATTCGTTTTATCTTGATTAGCATGTTTAATTGACATTTCATCATAGTATTCATCACTAGAGTTGTCACCAAGCAAATCATCACCTAACAAGTCATCTTCATCACTATTAAAATCAACATACTCGGGGTGTGTTACCTTAGGACCTTTGGCCATGAAGCATCTTCCGATTCCTTCATTTGGTGAGTCAAATATGTCGTAGGAGTTGGTTGACACAAGTGCTAGACCGGCAACACCTTCATCTTGAGTATCTTCGGAGTCGGAGTAATAACTTCTCTCGGAGTGGCTGTCGGAGTCGGAGCCGGATACCCATTCACCAACATGAGCTTGATGTCTTCGTCTTGTGTAGCTCCTTGATGATTTTTCCTTCCTTTCCGAATCCTTGCTTCTCCATGAGTATCTTCGTTCATAACGATCATCTCTACTCCTTCTCTCTCTTGGTGGTGATCCTTTGCTTCTTCTTTTTGGAGAATCTTCTCTTCTCTTGTAGGAAGCCGTACACTCATTGGAATAGTGTCCGGGTCTTCCACAATTGTAGCAGTTTCGCTCTCGACTAGAAGATCTTTTGTCATTGTAGGACCTTGACTTGGAGCTTCTATCTTTGCTTCTACTCTTGTATAACTTGTTGAAGTTCTTCACCATTAAGCTCAATTCTTCATTGAAGTCTTGTTTCTCACTTGATGATGTAGGGGCTTCACATGAGGCTTTATAGGCACCACTTGATTTGTTGTGAAGTTCCTCTTTATCCTTAAGTGACATCTCATGAGCAACAATTCTTCCAATCACCTCCGTTGGCTTGAGATCTTTGTAATTGGGCATCATTTGGATCAATGTGCACACGGTATCATATTTTCCATCCAAGGCTCTTAGAATCTTTTTGATGATGAATCTATTGGTCATCTCTTCACTTCCTAAGCCGGCAATCTCATTTGTGATGAGAGCAAGCCTAGAGTACATTTCGGCGACACCTTCACCATCCTTCATCTTGAACTTGTCAAGTTGGCTTTGAAGCACATCCAACTTGGATTCCTTGACGGAGTCGGTACCTTCGTGCATATCAATCAAAGTGTCCCAAATTTTCTTTGCATTCTCAAGGCAGCTGATTTTGTTGAATTCTTCAGGGCATAATCCGTTGAAGAGAATATCACAAGCTTGAGCATTGTATTGCAACATCTTCAACTCATCCGCGGTAGCTTCACGGTTCGGTTCTCTCCCATCAAAGAAGTCACCTTGCAAACCAACACACACAATAGCCCAAACGGCGGGGTTATGTCCAAGAATATGCATTTTCATTTTATGCTTTCAACTAGCAAAATTAGTACCATCAAAGTAAGGACCTCTACGGTGATAATTTCCCTCGCTAGACGCCATACTCTCCTAGGTTGTGAAACCAAGGCTATGACCACCAAAAGCTATTTAGATCAAGCAAATGGAGACCAAAGCTCTGATACCACTTGTAGGATCGAAAGTATGTCTAGAGGGGGGGTGATTAGACTACTTGACCAAATAAAAACTTAACCTTTTCCCAATTTTAGTTCTTGGCAGATTTTAGCTATTTTGGGACAAGTCAAGCAATCATCACATAATTCAAGCAAGCATGCAAAGAGTATATAGGCAACGGAAAATAAAGCATGCAACTTGAAGAATGTAAAGGGAAGGGTTTGGAGAATTAAAACGCTATTGGAGACACGGATGTTTTTCCCGTGGTTCGGATAGGTGGTGCTATCCTACATCCACGTTGATGGAGACTTCAACCCACGAAGGGTAACGGTTGCACGAGTCCACACAGGGCTCCACCCAAGGGTAATGGTTGCGCAAGTCCACACAGGGCTCCACCCACGAAGGGTCCACGAAGAAGCAACCACCCACAAAGGGTCCACGAAGAAGCAACCTTGTCTATCCCACCATGGCCATCGCCCACACAGGACTTGCCTCACTAGCGGTAGATCTTCACGAAGTAGGCGATCTCCTTGCCCTTACAAACTCCTTGGTTCAACTCCACAATCTTGTCGGAGGCTCCCAAGTGACACCTAGCCAATCTAGGAGACACCACTCTCCAAGAAGTAACAAATGGTGTGTAGGTAATGAACTCCTTGCTCTTGTGCTTCAAATGATAGTCTCCCCAACACTCAACTCTCTCTCATAGGATTTGGATTTGGTGGAAAGAAGATTTGAGTGGAAAGCAACTTGGGAAGGCTAGAGATCAAGATTCATATGGTAGGAATGGAATGTCTTGGTCTCAACACATGAGTAGGTGGTTCTCTCTCAGAACATATGAGTTGGAATGATGTGTGTGTTCTGATGGCTCTCTCATCGAATGAGAAGAAGGTGGAGGGGTATATATAGCCTCCACACAAAATCCAACCGTTACACAGTTTTCCAATCTCGGTGGGACCGAATCAATAAACTCGGTCGGACCGAAAATGTAAACCTAGTGACCGTTAGTGATTTTCGGTGGGACTGACATGCAACTCGGTAGGACCGATATGGTTAGGGTTTGGGCATAACGTAATCTCGGTGAGACCGATTACACAAACTCGGTGAGACCGAATTTGGTAATTAGCTAACCAGAGAGTTGGTCAGGCAAACTCGGTGGGACCGATTTGCTCTTTCGGTGAGACCGAGTGGAACTCGGTGAGACCGAAAAGTTACAAAGGGGAAACACTGAGTTTACATTGCAATCTCGGTGGGACCGATTCGCTCTTTCGGTGGGACCGAAAAGTTACGAAAGGGAAACAGAGAGTTTGCAACCCCATCTCGGTGAGACCGAGATCCCTATCGGTAGGACCGAATTGCTAGGGTTTGACAGTGGCTAATGACAAGTGAAACTCGGTGGCGCCGGATAGGAAGAATCGGTAGGACCGAGTTTGGCTTAGGGTTTAGATCATATATGGATATGGGAAAGTAGTTGAGGGTTTTGGAGCATATCACTAAGCACATGAAGCAAGAGGCTCATTAAGCAACACCTCATCCCTCCTTAATAGTATTGGCTTTTCCTAAAGACTCAATGTGATCTTGGATCACTAAAATATAAAATGAAGAGTCTTGAGCTTTTGAGCTTGAGCCAATCCTTTGTTCTTAGCATTTTGAGGGTTCCACTTTCACATCCATGCCATGCCAATCATTGAGCTTTCCTGAAATAATCATCTTGGAATAGTATTAGCTCAATGAGCTATATGTTGTTATGAATTACCAAAACCATCTAGGGATAGTTGCACTTTCAAACATGTACCTTTGGAGACACCTGTAGTACTCCTTTATAATCACCCAGTTACGTTGTGACGTTTGGTAGTACCCAAAGTGTTCCTCCGGTAAACGGGAGTTGCATAATCTCATAGTTACAGGAACATGTATAAGTCATGAAAAAAGCAATAGCAACATACTAAACGATGGGGTGCTAAGCTAATGGAATGGGTCAGGTCAATCAGATCATTTTTTTAATGATGTGATCCCGTTAATCAAATAACAACTCATTGTTCATGGTTAGGAAACATAACCATCTTTGATTAACGAGCTAGTCAAGTAGAGGCATACTAGTGACACTTTGTTTGTCTATGTATTCACACATGTATTATGTTTCCGGTTAATACAATTCTAGCATGAATAATAAACCTTTTATCATGATTATGAGGAAATAAATAATAAGGCATATTTCCTTCAAGTACGTACAAAGCAAAGAAGGTTGTCTGCCCTCTAGGGTTAGAGGTGCAGAAGATACATGCATGCCCTAATGACTGCATCCTCTACCGCGGTGAGTACGCGGATTTGAACGCGTTCCCAGTATGTGGTGCATCGCGATATAAGATCAGCCGCGATGCCCCTGGTGATGTCGAGGGCGAGCGCCCTAGGAAGAAGATTCCTGCCAAGGTGATGTGGTATGCTCCTATAATACCACGGTTGAAACGTTTGTTTCAAAAGAAAGAGCATGCCAAGGCGATGCGATGGCACAGATAAGACCGTGAGAAAGACGGGAAGTTGAGAGTACCCGCTGACGGGTCGCAGTGGAGAAAAATTGAGAGAAAGTACAGGGAGGACTTTGCAGGTGATGCAAGGAACGTATGGTTTGGTCTAAGCGCAGATTTTGCAGGTGACGCAAGGAACGTATGGTTTGGTCTAAGCGCAGATGGTATTAATCCTTTTGGGGAGCAGAGCAGCAACCATAGCACCTGGCCTGTGACTCTATGTATGTATAACATTCCTCCTTGGTTGTGCCTGAAGCGGAAGTTCATTATGATGCTAATGCTCATCCAAGACTCTAAGCAATCCGGCAATGACATTGATGTGTACCTAAGGCCATTAGTTGAAGAACTCTTACAATTGTGGAATGGAAAAGGTGTACGTGTGTGGGATGAGCACAGACAGGAAGAATTTGACTTAAAGGCGTTGCTGTTCGTGACCATCAATGATTGGCCGGCTCTCGGTAACCTTTCAAGACAGACAAACAAGGATACCGCGCATGCACACACTGTTTGAATGATACTGACAGTATATATTTGAATAATTGTAAGAAGAATGTGTACCTGAGACATCGTCGATTTCTTCCGAGCAGGCATTCCGTAAGAAAGAAAGGCAAGCATTTCAAAGGTGAGGCGGATCACCGGACGAAGCCTCGCCACCGTACTGGTGTTAATGTACATGATATGGTCAAGGATTTGAAGGTAATCTTTGGAAAGGGTCTTGGCGGACAACCTGTTTCGAATGACGCTGACGGACGCGCATCCATGTGAAGAAGAAATCTATATTTTAGTACCCGCCCTATTGGAAAGACCTAGAGGTCCGCTCTGCAATCGACGTGATGCACATGACGAAGAATCTTTGCGTGACTCTACTTGGCTTCTTGAGTGTGTATGGGAAGACAAAAGATACACCGGAGGCACGGGAGGACCAGCAACGTATGCACGGAAAAGACGACACATCAGGGTCATGCCAGCTACGCTCTTACCAAAGAAGAGAAGAAAATCTTCTTTGAATGCCTGCTCAGTATGAATGTACCAT
The DNA here is from genome assembly GCF_056163025.1 of Triticum urartu. Lineage (NCBI taxonomy): Eukaryota > Viridiplantae > Streptophyta > Magnoliopsida > Poales > Poaceae > Triticum > Triticum urartu. The sequence goes on along the minus strand of NC_141876.1, from coordinate 364,342,756 downwards.
ATGGCTTCTCGTCGAATATAAAGGGAATAATAAATATGGCAAAGAAAAAATCAATAACCTAAAGTCTCATGACTGCCACGTAATTATAACGCAACTGCTTCCGGTTGCATTGAGGGGGCTTCTACCGAAAAACGTTCGATTAGCCATTGTGAAGTTATGTGCATTCCTCAATGCAATCTCTCAGAAGATAATCGGTCCAGAAATCATACCAAGGTTAGAAAATGATTTGGTGCAATATCTTGTCAGTTTCGAGTTGGTGTTCCCGCCATCCTTCTTCAACATCATGACGCACGTCCTAGTTCACCTATGCGAAGGGATTAACATTCTGGGTCCTGTACTTCTACATAATATGTTCCTATTTGAGAGATTCATGGGAGTCTTAAAAAAATATATTCATAACCGTGCTAGGTCAGAAGGAAGCGTCTTCAAGGACCATGAAAATGAGGAGGTTATTGAGTTTTGTATTAACTTTATTCCTAACTCTAAACCGATTGATGTTCCTAAATCACAGCATAAGAAAAGACTAGATGGAAAAGGCACACTGAAAGGGGATCAAATTTAAAAACATTATAACCGAGCACTTTTCCTGTCCTTTCAGATTATGTACGTCCGCAATCGTCCGATCTGCACTTTTAGAAAATTTCAGCCAGTGGATTGGCTCTTAACCGCATGTCCGGCCGCTCCGTTCGAGGGTCGCTATTCCAGTGGAAAAATCGAAGGTCTGAGGTTAATTGGACCGTCCACCGCACGAAGCCCATGCCATGTATCAACCTCGCTCGACCCATCTCCCCCCTTCCGCCGCATACCTACCACTGCTCTCTCCTCGGTCGGCATCTCCAAGGAGAGGACCAGACCGGTCGATGGGGAGGCGAAGTTGATGCATCTACAGACGAAGCGGCGATGTACTGTTGGGTGGATGATAAATCCGGCAATCAATCTTCAGTTTCAGGAAGCATTCATGATGATTGATGTGCGCCACTCACCAGCTGCAATTAAATGGAGGTGTGCATTTCCTTCCTTTCCCCCTACCCTTTCCTAGATCCTAGAGATCCCCTATTCCCTCCGGGTTATCTTGATCTCCATCCCCATAATTTCTTCATGTGACCTTCATGTCGGATCTCACGCGAGATAAGCTACGGGAGTAGCTATTTTGGACCCATGTGGTTAATTGGGCAGTTTTCTACGCTGGGCCCAAGCAGCGAAGGCCCTTCTCTTGCAGCGCCTCCTCCGAATCCCGACCTCTCCTACCACTGCCGAGCCCCACCCAGGAGTTGACCCCGGCGGTGTCCACCACGACGCCTGAGTTTGCCGAAGGCGGCACACTGGAACCTGCGTCCGCAGACGGCTCCTGTCCATGGGCAGGGTCGACGCAGTTCCTCGACCCCGGCCTATCTCGCGGTCATAGGGCGAACCCTAGGTGCCGCCGTCATGACCTCCTGGCCGCGACTCCTCGCGGCGCCGATGACCACCCGTCCGGTAACCAAGCCTGTGTCCACTTCGCCTACAGTTATGCTCGCACCTCTCTCCCTTTCTGTTGCACCACCGCTAGCTTCTGTATGGAGGTGTGACATCTGATTTTCGGGGTGTCGGACTGTTGATTAGGCAGACACGGTGCACCTCGGCGCTAACACGCGATGCAGTACGGGTACACACACAATGGCGCTGAAGGTGTTTCGAAGAGCAGGGTATTTTTGTGGTTAAACAGGCATCTGACGCAGGGAAGGGGATGTGAGCGTTCTCTAACCATGTACAGTAGTTTATCTGAAGGGTATATATAGAAGATATTTCCTATTACCTGAACCTTTTATCTGGAATGCATGGACTGCTAGAGGGCTGTAGCCTGTAGATGCACTACGGGTTTGCAAATTGTGATGATATGAAAATAGGGATCACTCCCATCACCTCAAGAACTGCACCTTCTACCATAACTGAATTCAGTATTGTTAAAAAACAAACTGAATTCAGTATTAATGGTTAAGCTATGTACTAATATTCCTATTATTTATTTATTTGTGATGCAGTTAAGCAGCTGCTTTCTTGTCTGCATGAAAGACGATATCATTGAGGGAATTTATGATACTTTCGGAATGCGCTTCCATGAGCAAATCTGTGTCAATTCACAATGTTTGAGCTACTGGCAGTTACATTTGAGGAACTAATGGAATTGCCCCCATCCTGCGTGTTTTAGTGATACTGCATGTTGTGTTGATCAAGGTGGAGGAAAGAGAAAAGGTAAGTAGCATCAGTTCGTTGGACCCAATTTACATATTCTTAATGGTTCTATCTTTTAGGTGCATTTGCTATATATTTGGAGCCTTGGCATGCTGATATTTATGAGTTCCTTGATTTGAGAAAGAACCATCGGAAGGTAAACATTCTAGAAGTAATACGTAACACACTTTCAGGCAGAGATACCCGAAACTGATTACCAGTTTGGATTTACTTTTTTCGCACTGGATCACCACCCTCATGCTATTGATCTCTTTGTTCATTTATCAGGAACAGTAATTTGCAATGGGAAAATCATTTTAATTAATCTGAATCAATTGTTTATGTACAATTAGTTGTTCATGTTTTTTTTATTATCTCCTGTATTTTAGTTGTTCAAGTGCTCCATATCTGCTTGTCCACTGTATATTGTAAGAGGGTGATAACAAGAGTGGATCTCTCAAGCTAAATTAGGCTTGATGCTTCACACCCGCCGATACAATTTGTTTGGTTTGGTAAGGCCCTGAAGCATTTTACAAACTACAGTTACAAAATTAATATTGGCTTTGTTTTCTATTCTTTTCGTAGCCATCAACTTGTCAGAATCATTCAAACAAAAGAAACATTCTTTGGCCTACAAGGAATAGTAATTGATAGAATATGCATGGTTCATGAATCGTGATAAGCGACACCTATTATCAACCATTGCTGTTAAATTTGAGCATCAATGAGAAATAAGGTGACATTGCCAAAGTGCAGAGTTTTTCCAATTCCTCTTTAATTACTTCTGGTCACCAACCATTTGGTTTTAAAGTGCGAAATATTGCATTGGGGATATCCCTTGTGTAACCGGAGAATATTTTGTCATATGAGTAGTTATTTTTATTCCAAACCATGCAATTAGAGGATTCAGAATTCCTCGCCAGGGAGACCCTGTTTATGTCCATGCTATTAATTCTCTTGCTATTAACGTCTAAGAGAACTTCTCTTGCCGGAAGGGGCAGAGCTAGAAATTTTATTAATGGGGGGCCAATGAAACATGTAAAGCATCAAAGGGGCCATCCATAAGAATTTAGACATCAAATTCATTAACTCACATAGTATTTTGGGGTAGCTTGAGAAACTTTTGCAGTGTGGGGGGAGCCATGGCAGGGCACTTTCGCTCAATTTTTTTTTACAGCAGGGCACCCACGAGCCGCTCGGTCTGAACCGAGCCAGAGCCAAGACGAGCCGAGCCTCCAAAAGCAGGCTCGTTCGACCACCGAGCCGAGCCGAGCTTAGCTCGTTCATGGCGAGTCAAAGGCAGGCTCGGATCAAGCTCGCTCGGCTCGTGTCCAGCCCTAGCCCTAGCCCCAGCTCACTCTCGTTTTTGGCATATTACTGGGACTTTGGAGATAAACAACATACTGCTTAACATTCTTTAGGGATCATAAGCGATCTATGGCAAAGACATATGCCTAATTGTAGAATCGTGCAGATCACTGATACTAGAAGGGCTTTGAGGCCATGATTAAGTTGGAATTTGGTTTTACTTTCTGCGTTATATTTCCCATTTTCATTACAGGATTTCACTCCTATTACGTTTATTTTTTTAGCATGGCCTTTTATCTACTACATTTCATGTAGTAAATAATGTTTCTGGCCAAAACATCACCCCTGCAGACATCTAATTAGAAGCTTGGAACATAGAAATAAGACTTACCCTTCAATAACTTGGTAGGTGTCAACTTGTTTGGAAGCTACCTTCATGCATATAATAAAGATGAGGTACTCTGGTTTTTTCTTATCGAGTTGGCGTTAATGCACGATTAAGATGGGGATGATGCCTGTAGTGTAGTGGAGCCTGTTGCTGAAGAGAATTGTACGTGGAGCTTCTTAAATGTGTAGTGTTGTGACTCGGGGAAGTTTTAGTAGGACCTATGCTAATTTGTAGTCAAATTGCTTTTATATTTTGTGCTTATGTTTTATTATAGCTAGCACCAAACAATTATAGTGTTTATTAAGCGATTTCCTTCTGACTTTGCTGTTTTTGAAGATTTAGTATGTTCAACCTGATGCCGGTTAGGACACAGACCATTATGATGCATCAAGTATTGGATTGAGAAATCTGTGCCATGTTTTGTCAAAATAAAATGAATGGCTATATTGTTCTTCTTGAAATACAATAGAAAGATGAAATGCCTTTATAACCATCATATATTTGTGGAAATTACTACCATTCTCATGGAAAAATGGACAGACACAGCAACGTGCGCCATCAATGATCTAGTAATATGTATGGACGAGTATTCTCTCACTTAAGCACATTACACAGTTCTACAGAATTCTGCGTTGGTGGCTCTGTATATGGAGGAACACAAGAATTTTCTATGCTCCAAACACACTGGATTACACGTGAACAAATAGGGACTTTCGCCGGTTGGTTGCAGACATGTGCCATGCATGACGCCGCTATCAAAGATGACATGTACTTGTTGTCCTAGTTACCATCTTTGAATATAATGACTTTTGCCATGCATGACGCCGCTATCAAAGATGACATGTACTTGTTGTCCTAGTTACCATCTTTGAATATAATGACTTTCAAAGGGTACAAGATAAATGGGAATACATTTTACATGATCGCCCAAGATAAGAAGAGCACCAACCAAAACAGTGGTGTCTGCTTTGATGCAGCAACCAAGATTGAGAAGGACATATATTATGGTTACATAGAGGACATATGGGAACTTGACTATGGGCGTGGGTTGAAGGTCTCTTTGTTTCGATGCAAATGGGTCAATATGACACGAGGCAGGGTAACGGAAGACCCGCAGTACGGAATGACAACAGTGGATCTCAACAATCTTGCATACGCAGACGAACCATTTGCCCTAGCCAATGATGTAGTGCGGGTTTTCTATGTGAAGGACATATCTATCAAGCCGAGAAAAAGAAAAGATAAGAAAGCGAATACATCATACGATGAGCCAAAGTGTCACATAGTTCTTTCAGGGAAAAGAAACATCGTGGGAGTGGATGACAAGACAGACATATCAGAAAATTATAAAAAGTTTGATGAGATTGCTCCATTCAGAGTGAATATTGACCCGAGCATCCAGTTAAATGATGAAAATTGTCCATGGTTACAGCGCAAAGGGACACACGCGAAGAAAAAGTTTCACATCCAAAGATCCCACTCTGGGATGTGATCGGCTTCACTGTCACCGCTTTCTTCTCTAGTAAGTTTTCAGACTTGTATATGTTTGTAATAGTTAGGGTGCTTATGTGTTTTGGCACTTGAAACGTGTACTTTTGTGCTTCGGACAAACCTGTACCTTTTTTATATCATTTGCTATTTTTGTGCATTCAATATGCATCCTTGAAAGTCACGTCATCAATTTTCAACCCTTTATGGCATCATTTGCTATTTTTCATGCATTTACTGAATTTTTTGAGCTAAATGACTCTGAAATTGAAAAGCACTACAAATGAACTCTGAAAAGTTTGAAATTTGGTATGGTATCATCATTTCACCTACATAGCATGTGCAAAAATTTAGAGAGGGTCACGACAAAAACTGGATGCACTTCGTGTACAAAATGGACAATCTTTTTCGAAATATCAGGGTTTTGGACGAAAACTCATCTGTTACAAAGGCATTTCATTTTTTTAAAACTTATTTCAACTCCAGACTTTTTGTGCGTTCAGTATGCACCATTCAAAGCCATGTCATCAATTTTCAACCCTTTCTGATATCATTTGCTATTTTTCATGCATTTACTGAATTTTTTGAGCTAAATGACTCTAAAATTGAAAAGCACTACGAATGAACTCTGAAAAGGTTGAAAGTTGGCATGGTATCATCATTTCAGCCACATAGCATGTGCAAAAAAGTTGATAGGGTTACGACAAAAACTGGATGCACTTTGTGTATAAAATGGACAATCTCTTTTGAAGTATCAAGGTTTCAGACAAAAATTCATCTGTTACAAAAGGCATTTCATTTTTAAATAACCTAAGTGTTATCAAATTTAATATAATGATAAAACACACTAATATTAAACATAAGAAAAAAGAATCACTAAAAAAATCTATTTTTAAAGTTAAGGTATTCACAAACTAGTGATTCACACAAATTTCAAATAATTCAAATTTAAACTATTCAAATTTGAAAACTGCTGGCACTAACAAAAAGTACGTAATTTTTTATACCTAAAGCAAAAATATTGACAAAGAAACTCTAAATACAACAAAAAACAACTCTGAAATTAATAAAAGAAATTAAATAAAGCAGAAAAAAAATCGCCTACTGGGCCACAGCGACCTGCATACGACTAGAAACCCAACCTGTATTTGGGTCAGGATGCAGGCCCGCTATCGGTGTCAAAACCGGCAAATCTCGAGGTAGGGGGTCCTGAGCTGTGGATTCTCGGATCAATGGTAACATGAACGAAGAAGACGATGTTTTACCCAGGTTCGGGCCCTCTTGATGGAGGTAAAACCCTACGTCCTGCTCTTGTTTATATTGATGGAGTATCAAGTACAGAGTTGATCTACCGCGAGATCATATATTGTGGTCTAAAACCTGAGGGTATGATGAATAATGTCATAATGATCTATCGACTAGCCTAGCCTTGGTTTATATAATGTACCGGATGCCTAGGATAACAAGAGTCCTAGTCGAATACGTTGGTGGAGAGGAGTTCCTTTAACTTATCGGCCGTTATCAATGCCTTGTTATTTTTACGCCCACCTCGGGTTTGAAGTGTTTCCTGTATCCGAACTCCAATGTCGGACTGTATCCGAGGTGTCATAGATTACCTTGGTCTTGAAAAAGTTAAAAGGGTTCAAATGAGCTTAATGCCGCAGATGCCCTCTATGAAGCCAGCCACTTGCAATGGAGCTTTATGCCGGACTGCTTCTGAGGTATCTTTTGCGGTCGAGCACCAATGCCGGACTGTATTCGAGGTGGTGCACCACCCCGGCCATGGACTTATTGTTATGAATTTGATTTCGAATTGTGCAATGTATTCTTTGCCGAGATGTATAGCCAGTAGCCCTCAAGGTGCGTGTTGGCCTAATATCGAGGATACACCTGAAGAATCAAACCACTGGCCCTAGTAGCCCCTGAGACTCAGGTCGATTCATAAAATCAGCCTGAGAAATCAATTCCCAGCTCAGCAACATACTTAGGAATAGAAACGCGGTGTAATATATTAGAGGAAATAGTGATCGGCGAACGTGCTCTTGAGAGAAGGTTTTGAGAAGTCACCGTAATATATTACTCCCTCCGTTCCGAATTACTTGTCTTGGATTTGTCTAGATACGGATGTATCTAGACTCATTTTAGTGCTAGATACTTCCATATCTAAACAAATCTAAGACAAGTAATTCGGAACGGAGGGAGTAGCTTGATGCCGGATAAATCCTAGATGGTACCTATTGTTGTCCAAAGACGCGTTTGCACATAGTCCGGTCCAGCCGAACACTAAGCACTTTGAATTTTCCGCATTGAATAGGCAATGCAATAGCCCCCGAGACACTAGTCGGATGGCAACACCGGATCAAGGGATCGATATGCCCCTTTAATATTAGTGAATGATAAGACCAAAGCCCAGTAGCCCCCGAGTCTTAATGCCGGCACGGGTGGCTGAATTAAGGATCGATATCCAGAGTAAAATCACAAATTATGTGTAATGATTTTATGTATCCAAGTAATTTACATCATTAATGCTCGGATCCGCACTGTACAAAACTTTGTTGACCGACCATCGGCTCCAACCTCCTCGGCCAGAAGCCAGGGAGTGTTTGTCCTACTTCATAAAGTCGTTATAAGGGCAAAGATTTATGGAAAATAAGGCAATTCAGCCATACAGTTTTATAAACAAAGGTACGCAGAGAGATATGAAACATCTTCCAAAGAAAATAACCCCGCTATCGGTTCCTTTCTTTGGGTTGTCATGCTGATCACGATCATGAAACCTCACCTCCAATCAATGTGGAAGGAAAATATTGAGGATTTAGTTCGGGAAAACTTCCCGAACTCTATGGTATTAATGAACCAAAATTTTCACTTCTGTCGTTGCCGACCAATTATATCCTTTAAGATCGCTAGCTTTCGGCTTCACCCAGTATGAGGTACTAACTCGGATGACTCGGTAGTAACAATCACAGAGGTGCTCCCTTTACCGCCTAGCCGAACAACCAGGAACGTAGGGGTAAGCACAGGAGCCAGGCAACCCATCTTGGCCAAAATCTTAAGTCAAATTGATGCATATTTATGGCTTTATAACATTGATTGCGGAAGGCAGCCCTCGTATATTATATACAAACGTCGATGATATGTTTATTTTGACTCCATTGCGACCGTTTATCAGTTGAAAGTGTCCCATCGTCGGCTTCCACCCCCTTGTAGATGCTACACAGGGTGTTTTGCGATAACAAAATAACCGTTAGCCGACGTCTTGGTGCCCGAAGGAGTCGTGTTAGCGGAAACGAGGCAATCAGATATGCGGGCTTTATAACTTTCACTTAGTCATAGGAGCTTAAAGTTGGGAGGCCAGTAACTAGCCCCCGGTTATTGTTCGGCGACAGTCGAGGTCAAGCCGTAAACACTTCGGCCAATGTTATGAATGTCGTCATTTAACACGGGGTGACCTCTATCGATCTTATAGTTTAATACAGTCATCGGATCACTGACCAGTTTACGCTTATTGTGACAGTCAGTTTTGGCTTTCTCCACTGAGGCGCTTAACCATGCTAGCTGGAAGCACAATCGCAGTGGTTCTTCCCTTGCGCACCTAGCCGAACAAAGTGAAACGTAGGAGGCAAGCACAGGAGCCGGGCAACCCAACTATTGACCGAAGACACAATTCGAAACTGATGCATATGAAGCAATATCCGAGAACATTTTGCCGAGGACTCCTCGGAGTACCTTGGCTTTTGGTGGGTTCGGCTCAAGTCGCAACCCCTTGTTGATATTGTCGATGCTTAAAAAGTCTCCGGCAGTGTACGGCGGGATTTATGCTTGGACCCAACACCGAGGTGCAGGTCGGCGGAAAAAGTGCCGAACTATGTGTCGAAAAAGATTTCCTAAGATGGATTATTATGCAGGGTACCTCGGTCAAGAGGATGTCCCGCCTCATAAAAAAAGCACACAAATAGATCAAAAAGTGCCATAAGCTTAAAAAACCAAAAAAAACTTATGCAGAAACTCTATGGCCGAACTAAATCAATTTTTCTGTGCCAATCTGAAAATTGGTCATAAAATTAGTTTGTGCTTCCCTCGGCTTTAACATGACACACCAATCTCAAGACGACGAGTGGGTCAGCCTTCGGCTTCAACCTCCTATTCCAAAGACGGAGTACTTCTTGTTAGGCCAGTTTAGCGAACTAAACTCGAGCGGTCATTAGAGAGAAAATAGGCTATTCGGCTATTGACCACACACTCGCATCGAAAAAGGAGTGATAGAAAAAGATTTTGCAACGACTAGGAAGAAAACACATTTACTATAAAATGGCTCATATAAATTTAATAGCCCCCAGTAAACTTGGGTAAGAGAAGTGTTTTTAATAAATAACGTATGTGAGCATGGTCGAACTGAACACAAATTAAAAATTTAAAACTTTGAGCATAAAAGCGACATAGCTGTTTAATGTGTTCGGCATTGATGACGCGGTCCGAGCTTACGGTGGGACGAGGTCCTAGCCCCCAAGCCGGTCCTGAGGTGGTAGAGCGAAGAGCTCGACGCTCCGAAGTGGCGACATAGCACGACCGATGCAGGCCGACAGTGTGACGCCGACGTACCCGACGTGGGTTAATGAAGTGATGACGAAGCCCCCGGTCCAGCCGAGGTGGCATGGTATGTCGATACGCCGAGGTGACAGCGCTGCCCAATCCAGATCAATTACCTGTGCACAGAAGATAGTGCAAACCGGAGATAATAATAAAAATAAAAATAATTTTTTAAAATAAAAGTTGCATGATTAATAATTTATGTAAAGTGAGCAATAAAAGAGATATGGCCCGTCGCTGAACACCCGATGAGGTAGGACCCTTGAGATGATGTCGAAGTCCTCGAGGCAACCGAACATGTCGGTATGGCAATTCAATCAACAAGGTGATCATGCGAGACGATTTATGCCAATTGGGACGACGATGTTGGCAGTCTGAAGTGACCGCGTGATGCAGTCGAAGTTGATCACCTACACACATAAAATAGTGCGGTCCAAAAAGAATAATATAAATATATGTAAAATCCTTTCATAATTGCTTTTCGCAAAAATAATTTATTTAAAGAGATGTGGCCTGGTGCCGAAGTCAATGTTGATGCAGGGCGTTGGCATGACGCGGTGAAGGCGTGGCAAAGCCTGAATTCACAGGCCGGTCCGAGTTCCGGATTCAACATTCGCCAAACTGTATATGGAAACTGACCGAACCACCACGCGACCGTCGTTAATGCGTCCACCATTTGACAGACCTGTGTACAGATGATGGAACAAACCAGAGTAATAATTTCTCAGAAAAATAAACCCAAGAAAGAAAAAATTATTAGGATTAATAGCACCTGGTTTATCTGTTTTAGCAACATGAAGAAAGATTACTCCCAAAATTGGGACTAGATTCGCGCACCCATTGCCTAATGGGCGATGAAGCGACGGCATGGCGATGCTGGCAAAGGTTGACTTGCCAAGGCAAAGCCCCGGGTCCAGCTAACGTGACGAAGTTGGTCGGCTGGTGATACGTCTCCGTCGTATCTATAATTTTTGATTGTTCCATGCCAATATTCTACAACTTTCATATACTTTTGGCAACTTTTTATACTATTTATGGGACTAACATATTGATCCAGTGCCCAGTGCCAGTTCCTGTCTGTTGCATGTTTTTGGTTTCACATAATATCCATAACAAACGGAGTCCAAACGGGATAAAAACGGACGGAGATACTTTTTGGAATATTTGGAAAATTCCGGAAGAAAAATCCACGCAAGACGGTGCCCGAGGTGGTCACGAGGCAGGGGGCGCGCTGTAACACCCCGGATGTAACTTTCCCAATTTGTACTCCAACTCTTGCCGTTTCCGGCGTTTAGTTATTTTATTTTCTCGGGTTCGGGTTTTTGTCTTCGTGTGTTGTTATCGTTGTCATGCATCTCATATCATGTCATCATGTGCATTGCATTTGCATACGTGTTCATCTCATGCATTCGAGCATTTTCCCCGTTGTCCGTTTTGCATTCCGGCGCTTCGTTCTCCTCCGGTGGTCATTTCTACCTTTCTTTCGTGTGTGGGGATTAAACATTTCCGGATTGGACCGAGACTTGCCATGCGGCCTTGGTTTACTACCGGTAGACCGCCTGTCAAGTTTCGTATCATTTGGACTTCGTTTGATACTCCAACGGTTAACCGAGGGACCAAAAAGGCCTCGTGTGTGTTGCAGCCCAACACCCCTCCAATTTGGCCCAAAACCCACCAAACTCTTCTCCATCATCTAGAGCGTTCGATCACGATCGCGTGGCCAAAAACTGCACCTCATTTGGACTCTCCTAGCTCCCTCTATGCCTATAAATAGACCACTCCTCCGAATCCGGATCTCCCCCTCATCCCTAACCCTAAAAATCCGCTCGCACCGCGCCGGACATGTCCGATCCGGCTGGACAAGCCGCTGCCGCCCGTGGCCACTGAGGCGCCGCCACGTGTCACCGCCGCCGCCTCCCACCGCGCGGCCCGGGAGCCCAAGGCCGGCCCCCGCGGCCCGCTACCGCCCGCCGCCGCCGCGTTCGTCCCGCCGCCGTCGCCTCTTTCCGCCCCGGCGACCGGAGCCGCCGCGCGCCGCTCGACGCCGGCCAGCCGGAGCCGCGCCTCGCCGCCCGGAGCAGCGCCCCGCCGCCTTCCCTCGTCGCCTCGCCGCCCCGCGGCCGGGTCCGGCGACCCCGCCGCCCTCCGCCGTCCTCTTCCTCAAGCCGGTCGCCGCGCCGCCCGACGCCATCGCCGGCGACCTCCAACTCCGTCGTGAACAGTGCCCCGACCGCGCCTCGGTTTCCGTGCAAACCCTAGATCTGAGAGAGGTTGATTTTTTCACCAAGTCCCCGGTTTTCCTAGTTCAAGTGCTCCGGTTCATCGTGTCGTATCTCCGCATCCGTAACTCCGTTTTTGGCATATAACATATCAAAATGTTCATCTCAGAGAGTACAACATTCAATTCCATTGCATCATTTTCATTTGAGTTCATCTTGATGCCCGAAATGCTATTAGAAGAGAGCTACTTGAGATAATTGTCAGATTTGCTACTCCATTTGCATATTTGTCATTTTTGCCATGATTATTGTGTGCATGATATGCCCATGAGCTCTACATATGTTTTGTTAAGGGTTTTGCTATCTTTCCAGAGGTGCAACCCATGTATTTTTTTGATGTGTGTGGTGGCTAGTGCAAGCTTGCGAAGTGAGGCACTTGGTAGTGCTGATTTCAGGGACTTACCACTAAGTCCTTGGGCTGTTTATTTCATATGGCCATATGTTCTTGTTGTTTTCGAGAGATCCGTGCCTCTTTTGAGGATGATCAGTAAGGAAGTTTTGTTAATCTTGTAGTGCTCTATCCATCCATGTCCTTGTTTGCAAGAGTCAATCGAGCTCTACTTTTGCTACTTTGTGAATCTGGGCAGATTGTCAACTTGTTTGCAATTTTGCCGATGATGTTGTAGTTGATCCGTGCATGCTATGCTATTGTTCTTACCATGTCTAGCTTGCATTTTGTGTGTTCTTGATAGATGTATGCTTAGTTTATCATGACTTGCTCCGTAGCGAGTGCATCGAGCTCGTAAACATGCCTAATTGATATCTGTTTTCAGCATGCTCCAGTTTTCACTAAGTCTGTGATCTGATTATGTTTTTGCCATGTTCACATGCTTGCAATTGTATTTTCTGATCCCTTTTGGCTCAAGGTCACTAAGGGACTTTTGTTAAGATCTTTGAGTAGCTCCATGCCATGCTTTACTTTGCCATGTTCAGGTCCTGTAGCATGTAGTTTTGTTGCTCCAAAGAGGGCTACCTGATCTGAAATTCCAGACAAGTGTTAATTTCACTAAGTCTGAAATCTGTTTGCCATATGCATTTTTGCCATGCTTGTTTGAACCTGTTAATTGGTGAATTGGCCGTAGCTCAGTGCTAGACTTTTGTTAAGCATCTTGAATGCATCCCTGCCATGTATTTTGTTGTCATGTTTGGGTGCTGTAGCATGTTCATCTCATTGCATTTAGTTGGCTACTTGCTGTAAATCGCAGACCGGTGTCATATTTGTTTTGTTCGCCATTTCCAAACCGTAACTCCGATTCCGGCGATCTTTATATCGTTTTCAAGCGATTTATTCTCATATTTCGAGGGGAACACTTGGATTCCTAAGTTGAGGCCAGGTTCATGCATTCCTTGTCACTTCTTGCATATGCATCCCGCATCGCATCCCGCATAGCATACCATACTTGCATCGTATTGTTTGATCTTTGCACGTGGTTGATTGAGTCCTTGTTGCTTGTTTGTCTTGTTTGGGTAGAGCCGGGAGACGAGTTCGCTAACGAGGAGCCCGTTGAGTTTGCTTTCGAGGATCCAGTCAACTCTGACAACTTTGCAGGCAAGATGATCATACCCTCGAAATCACTACTATCTTTGCTGTGCTAGATTGCTCGCTCTTTTGCTATGCCAATGCTACGATGCCTACCATTTGCTTTCAAGCCTCCCAAATTGCCATGTTAAACCTCTAACCCACCATGTCCTAGCAAACCGTTGATTGGCTATGTTACCGCTTTGCTTAGCCCCTCTTATAGCGTTGCTAGTTGCAGGTGAAGATTGGAGGCCGTTCCTTGTTGAAACATTTATTTACTTGTTGGGATATCATTATATTATCTTGTTATCTTAATGCATCTATATACTTGGTAAAGGGTGGAAGGCTCGGCCTCTCGCCTAGTGTTTTGTTCCACTCTTGCCGCCATAGTTTCCGTCATATCGGTGTTATGTTCCCGGATTTTGCGTTCCTTACGCGGTTGGGTTATAATGGGAACCCCTTGATAGTTTGCCTTGATTAAAGCTTTTCCAGCAATGCCCAACCTCGGTCTTACCATTTGCCACCTAGCCTCTTTTTCTCTTGGGTTTCCGGAGCCCGAGGGTTATCTTATTTTAGCCCCCCCTGGGCCAGTGCTCCTCTGAGTGTTGGTCCAACCGAGCAATGTCCGGGGCTACCAGGGGCAACTCTGGGCTGGCCTACCCGATGTCTTGCTCATCTGAGTGTGCCCTGAGAACGAGATATGTGCAGCTCCTATCGGGATTTGTCGGCACATTCGGGCGGTGTTGCTGGTCTTGTTTTAGCCTGTCGAAGTGTCTTGAAGAACCGAGATACCGAGTCTGATCGGAACGTCTTGGGAGGAGGTCTATTCCTTCGTTGACCGTGAGAGCTTGTCATGGGCTAAGTTGGGACTCCCCTGCAGGGATTTGAACTTTCGAAAGCCACGCCCGCGGTTATGGGCAGATGGGAATTTGTTAATGTACGGTTGTAGATAACTTGAACCTTAACTTAATTAAAATGAATCAACTGAGTGTGTTACTGTGATGGCCTCTTCTCGGTGGAGTCCGGGAAGTGGACACGGTGTTGGAGTAATGCTTGCGCAGGTTGCCCTCTAGTTTCTCGCTCGCGCTTTGCCTCCTCTTCTCGCTCTCTTTTGCGAATAGGATAGCCACCATATTATGCTAGTCGCTTGCTACAGCTCCACATATATTCTTACCTTGCCTTACCTATAAGCTTAAATAGTCTTGATCGCGAGGGTGCGAGATTGCTGAGTCCCTGTGGCTCACAGATTACTATTACACCAGATGCAGGGCCTGATGTTTCCGCTCCAGGTGACGCGCTCGAGCTCAAGTGGGAGTTCGACGAGGACTCTCAGCGTTATTATGTTTCCTTTCCTGATGATCAGTAGTGGTGCCCAGTTGGGGGTGATCGGGACCGTGTCGCATGTTGGGTTATCTTTTATTTTGGCGCCGTAGTCGGGCCATGAGTGTTTGGATGATGTAATGTTATTTATGTACCTTGATTGACGTGGCGAGTGTAAGCCAACTATGTTATCTCCCCTTTATTATTATATTACATGGGATGTGTAAAGATTACCTTACTTGCGACATATGCTTTCAATGTGATTATGTCTCTAAGTCGTGCCTCGACACGTGGGAGCTATAGTCGCATCGAGGGTGTTATACGCGCCCCCTACCCTCGTGAGCCACCCATAAGGTGGTTGTCGCTCTTCTTTTGCTACAACAAAGCTAATTTTCGGGGAAAAAATCACGGCGAAGGTTTCAGACCAATCGGAGTTACGGATCTCCATATATACACGAAACGGTGAAACAGAGCCAAGGGAGAACGCAAAAATAGAGAGAGACAGAGAGACAGATCCAATCTCAGAGGGGCTCTCACCCCTCCCACGCCATGGAGGCCAAGGACCAGAGGGGAAACCCTTCTCCCATCTAGGGAGGAGGTCAAGGAAGAAGAAGAAGGGGGCCCTCTCCCCCTTGCTTCCAGTGGCGCTGGAGTGCCACCGGGGGCCATCATCATCACCGTCATCTTCACCAACAACTTCACCGCCTTCACCACCAACTCTCCCCCCCCTCTATGCAGCGGTGTAACCTCTCTCTTACCCGCTGTAATCTCTACTTAAACATGGTGCTCAACGCTATATATTATTTCCCTATGATGTATGGCTATCCTATGATGTTTGAGTAGATCCATTTTGTCCTAATGGCTATTTGATGATCAAGATTGGTTTGAGTTGCATGTTTTATTATTGGTGCTGTTCTATGGTGCTCTCCGTGTCGCGCAAGCGTGAGGGATTCTCGCTGTAGGGTGTTGCAATACGTTCATGATTCGCTTATAGCGGGTTGCGTGAGTGACTGAAACACAAACCCGAGTAAGGGGGTTGTTGCGTATGGGATAAAGAGGACTTGATGCTTTAATGCTATGGTTGGGTTTTACCTTAATGAATCATTAGTAGTTGCGGATGCTTGCTAGAGTTCCAATCATAAGTGCATATGATCCAAGTAGAGAAAGTATGTTAGCTTATGCCTCTCCCTCGAATAAAATTGTAATAATGATTACCGGTCTAGTTATCGATTGCCTAGGAACAAATAACTTTCTCGTAACAACAAACTCTCTACTAAACCTAACTTAGTTGTGTCTTTATCTAAACAGCCCCTACTTTTTATTTACTTGCTCTTTATTATCTTGCATACATATCCAACAACACCTACAAAGTACTTCTAGTTTCATACTTGTTCTAGGTAAAGCGAACATCAAGCGTGCGTAGAGTTGTATCGGTGGTCGATAGAACTTGAGGGAATATTTGTTCTGCCTTTAGCTCCTCGTTGGGTTCGACACTCTTAGTTATCGAAAGAGGCTACAATTGATCCCCTATACTTGTGGGTTATCAAGACCTTTTTCTGGCGCCGTTGCCGGGGAGCAATAGCGTGGGGTGAATATTCTCGTGTGTGCTTGTTTGCTTTATCACTAAGTAATTTTTATTTGTTGTTCTTAGTTGTTCGTTATCTTTAGTTATGGATATGGAACACGAAATACAAAAAAATTAGGTGTACTTGCTACTCATGGAGATGGGGAACCTCCTGAAACCCTCGATGCTGGTTATGTGAAAAATATTATGTACTACTTTAATAATCCTGAGAAAACCCCATTCAATTATGTAATGGGAGTAACGTTGGATCAACGTGAATACTTTAGGGATTACCGCTTGACACAAAAAGGGAAACTATTATGGGATCAAATTCATATATTGTAGTGGTATGCTCGGCAAGTATGCTTGAGTTATGATATTACTTGTTGCTCTAGGATGAAGGCTCCACACCTTCCCTTTTCATGTGAATTTAATGATAATGAAACCTTGGCTTCTTATGCTAGAGGTATATATGATTACTATGATGTGGAACAAATAGAAGAATTTGTTGCTTTTAAGGGTGCCTATGAAATTGAATCTTTGTTTGAAAAGAATGAAGCTTATGATGATGATGTTTATAGGCCTGAAAATTTAGCTATCTTAAAATATTTCTATGATAATTATGAATATAATTCCTATATTAATGCGCTTATTGAGAAAGTCTCCGCTGTCTAAGAAGAGACTAATATTTTGCAGGAATCTATGGAAGAAGAAGTTGATGAAACTGTGAGCTCATTGGATGAAAAAGATGATGAGGAGAGCGAAGAACAAAAGGAGGAAGAGTGGATTGATCACCCGTGCCCACCTTCTAATAAGAGTAACTCTTCAACTCATATATTGTTTAATTCCCCTTCATGCTTACCGAAGGAGGATTGCTATGATGACTGTTATGATCCCTTGGATTCTTTTGAAATATCCCTTTTTGATGATGCTTGTGGCCAAGATGCCAATATGAATTATGCTTATGGAGATGAACTTGCTATAGTTCCTTATGTTAAATATGAAATTGTTGCTATTGCACCCACGCATGATAGTCCTATTATCTTTTTGAATTCTCCAAGCTACACTATATCGGAGAAGTTTGCCCTTATTAAGGATTATATTGATGAGTTGCCTTTTACTACTACACATGATGATTTTGATATATATAATATGCATGTGCTTGCTTTTCCTACTTGCAATTATTATGAGAGAGGAACTATATCTCCACCTCTCTATGTTTCCAATATGATAAAATTGCAAGAAACTGGTTATACTATGCATTGGCCTTTACTATGTGTGCATGAATTGTTTTTTATGACATGCCGATGCATAGGAAGAGAGTTAGACTTCGTTGTTACATGATATATGTTACTTTGTGCTCACTACTAAATTACAAATCATTGTTAATTAAAATCGGCTTTGATATACCTTGGGATCCGGGTGGATTCATTACTTGAGCACTATATGCCTAGCTTAATGGCTTTAAAGAAAGCGCTGCCAGGGAGACAACCCGGAAGTTTTAGAGAGTCATTTATTTCTGTTTAGTGCTTTCATATAGTTTAAAAACAACAAAAATAAAGAGGGGCAACCAAAAAAATTTCTAAAAGAAAAGTGAAAGTGAGAGAGACGAGTATTGTGAAAGTGGGGGACGTCCTTGAACTTTGTTCATGCCCATGGGAACTTTGTGAATCTTGATTACAGAAACTTTTCAACAAAAATAATTATCCCCTTGTACAATTCCATTGTATTATAAAAATAATGTGCCAAGGTTTGCCTTTAGGATGTTTACATTTGCTTGATGGTTTGTACGGTGCAGGACAGAAACTTTGGCTGTAGTGCGCGATTTTACATTTTTTGCTGGAACGTCAAATGGTTATGATTATTTTTGCACTGTCTTCCTATACAAATTATTTATTTTTCCTAATTTTGGTAGAATTTTTCAAGTATCATAAGTATGGTGAATGTTCAGATTATTACAGACTGTTCTGTTTTAGACAGATTCTGTTTTTGATGCATAGTTTGCTTGTTTTGATGAAACTATCAATTTATATTAGTGGATTAAGCCATGAAAAAGCTATATTACAGTATACACAATGCAAAAACAAAATATGAATTGGTTTGCAACAGTACTTAGAGTAGTGATTTGCTTTATTATACTAACGGATCTTACCGAGTTTTCTGTTGAAGTTTTGTGTGGATGAAGTGTTCGATGATTGAGAAGGTTTCGATGTGAGAAGAAGGAAGAGAGGCAAGAGCTAATCTTGGGTATGCCCGAGGCACCCCAAGTAAATATTCAAGGAGACCCAAGCGTCTAAGCTTGGGGATGCTGGGAAGGCATCCCCTCTTTCTTCAACAAGTATCGGTATGTTTTCGGATTCGTTTCGTTCATGCGATATGTGCAATCTTGGAGCGTCTTTTGCATTTAGTTTTAATTTTTTCTTTTATGCACCATGCTGGTATGAGATAATCCTTGGTTGATTTATAGAATGCTCTTTGCATTTCACTTATAGCTTTTGAGTATGGCTTTATAGAATGCTTCATGTACTTCACTTATATCATTTGAAGTTTGGATTGCCTGTTTCTCTTTACATAGACAACCGCCGTTTGTAGAATGCTCTTTTGCTTCACTTATAACTGTTAGAGCACGGGCAATCTTTTATAGAAAGAATTAAACTCTCTTGCTTCACTTATATCTATTTAGAGAGATGACAGAAACTGGTCATTCACATGGTTAGTCATAAAATCCTACATAAACTTGTAGATCGCTGAATATGATATGTTTGATTCCTTGCAATAGTTTTGCGATATAAAGATGGTGATATTAGAGTCATGCTAGTGGGTGGTTGTGAATTGTAGAAATACTTGTGTTGAGGTTTGTGATTCCCGTAGCATGCACGTATGGTGAACCGTTATGTAATGAAGTTGGAGCATGAGGTATTTATTGATTGTCTTCCTTATGAGTGGCGGTCGGGGATGAGCGATGGTCCTTTCCTACCAATCTATCCCCCTAGGAGCATGCACGTAGTACTTTGTTTCGATGACTAATAGATTTTTGCAATAAGTATGTGAGTTCTTTATGACTAATGTTGAGTCCATGGATTATACGCACTCTCACCCTTCCATCATTGCTAGCCTCTCTAGTACCGCGCAACTTTCGCCAGTACCATAAACCCACCATATACCTTCCTCAAAACAGCCACCATACCTACCTATCATGGCATTTCCATAGCCATTCCGAGATATATTGCCATGCAACTTTCCTCATCATCATATACATGACTTGAGCATTCATTGTCATATTGCTTTGCATGATCGTAAGATAGCTAGCATGATGTTTTCATGGCTTGTCCGTTTTTTGATGTCATTGCTACGCTAGATCATTGCACATCCTGGTACACTGCCGGAGGCATTCATATAGAGTCATATCTTTATTCTAGATATCGAGTTGTAATATTGAGTTGTAAGTAAATAAAAGTGTGATGATCATCATTATTAGAACATTTCCCATGTGAGCTTATCAAAATAAAAGTGGCCAAAGAAGCCCCAAAAAAAGGGAGAGAGGCCAAAGAAGCCTACAAAAATAGAGAGAAAAAGAGAGAAGGGACAATGTCACTATCCTTTTACCACACTTGTGCTTCAAAGTAGCACCATGTTCTTCATATAGAGAGTCTGTTGAGTTATCACTTTCATATACTAGTGGGAATTTTCATTATAGAACTTGGCTTGTATATTCCAACGATGGACTTCCCCAAATGCCCTAGGTCTTCATGAGAAAGCAAGTTGGATGCACACCCACTTAGTTTCAGTTTGAGCTTTCATATACTTATAGCTCTGGTGCATCCGTTGCATGGCAATCCCTACTCACTCACATTGATATCTATTGATGGGCATCTCCATAGCCCATTGGTACACCTAGTTGATGTGAGACTATCTTCTCCCTTTTTGTCTTCTCCACAACCACCATTCTATTCCACCTATAGTGCTATGTCCATGGCTCACGCTCATGTATTGCGTGAAAGTTGAAAAGGTTTGAGAACGTCAAAAGTATGAAACAATTGCTTGGCTTGTCATCGGGGTTGTGCATGATGTGAGTATTTTGTGTGGTGAAGATGGAGCATAGCCAGACTATATGATTTTGTAGGGATAACTTTCTTTCGCCTTGTTATTTTGAAAAGACATGATTGCTTTATTAGTGGGCTTGAAGTATTATTGTTTTTATGTCAAATGATAGACTATTGCCTTGAATCACTCGTGTCTTAATATTCATGCCATGATTAGACATATGATCAAGATTATTCTAGGTAGCATTCCACATCAAAAGTTATCTTTTTATCATTTACCTACTCGAGGACGAGCAGGAATTAAGCTTGGGGATGCTGATACGTCTCCGTCGTATCTATAATTTTTGATTGTTCCATGCCAACATTCTACAACTTTCATATACTTTTGGCAACTTTTTATACTATTTATGGGACTAACATATTGATCCAGTGCCCAGTGCCAGTTCCTGTCTGTTGCATGTTTTTGGTTTCGCAGAATATCCATATCAAACGGAGTCCAAACGGGATAAAAACGGACGAAGATACTTTTTGGAATATTTGGAAAATTCCGAAAGAAAAATCCACGCGAGACGGTGCCCGAGGTGGTCATGAGGCAGGGGGCGCGCCGCCTACCCTCGTGAGCCACCCTAAGGCGGTTGACGCTCTTCTTTTGCCGCAAGAAAGCTAATTTTCGGAAAAAAATCACGGTGAAGGTTTCAGGCCAATCGGAGTTACGGATCTCCATATATACACGAAACGGTTAAACAGAGCCAAGGGAGAACGTAGAAACAGAGAGAGACAGAGAGACATATCCAATCTCGGAGGGGCTCTCGCCCCTCCCACGCCATGGAGGCCAAGGACCAGAGGGGAAACCCTTCTCCCATCTAGGGAGGAGGTCAAGGAATAAGAAGAAGAAGGGGGCCCTCTCCCCCTTGCTTCCGGTGGTGCCGGAGTGCCACCAGGGGCCATCATCATCACCGTCATCTTCACCAAGAACTTCACTGCCTTCACCACCAACTCTTCCCCCCTCTATGCAGCAGTGTAACCTCTCTCTTACCCGCAGTAATCTCTACTTAAACATGGTGCTCAACGCTATATATTATTTCCCTATGATGTATGGCTATCCTATGATGTTTGAGTAGATCCGTTTTGTCCTAATGGCTCTTTGATAATCAAGATTGGTTTGAGTTGCATGTTTTATTATTGGTGCTGTCCTATGGTGCTCTCCATGTCGCGCAAGCGTGAGGAATTCCCGCTGTAGGGTGTTGCAATACGTTCATGATTCGCTTATAGCGGGTTGTGTGAGTGACTAAAACACAAACCCGAGTAAGGGGGTTGTTGCGTATGGGATAAAGAGGACTTGATGCTTTAATGCTATGGTTGGGTTTTACCTTAATGAATCTTTAGTAGTTGCGGATGCTTGCTAGAGTTCCAATCATAAATGCATATGATCCAAGTAGAGAAAGTATGTTAGCTTATGCCTCTCCCTCGAATAAAATTGTAATAATGATTACCGGTCTAGTTATCGATTGCGTAGGGACAAATAACTTTCTCGTAACAACAAACTCTCTACTAAACCTAACTTAGTTATGTATTTATCTAAACAGCCCCTACTTTTTATTTACTTGCTCTTTATTATCTTGCATACCTATCCAACAACACCTACAAAGTACTTCTAGTTTCATACTTGTTCTAGGTAAAGTGAACATCAAGCGTGCGTAGAGTTGTATCGGTGGTCGATAGAACTTGAGGGAATATTTGTTCTGCCTTTAGCTCCTCATTGGGTTCGACACTCTTACTTATCGAAAGAGACTACAATTGATCCCCTATATTTGTGGGTTATCAGCTGGTGACGCCGAAATCTCCGGAGTAGGCTGATGAAGAGATGGCGAAGCCCCCGGTCTAGGCCAAGGTAACGGAGCGGGTCGGTAAGGAGACGTTGTAGCTGCCATGTCAGCCGAGGTATTGAAGCAGTTCGCGTGATGGATATCAGCTTGAAGAAGCAACAGTGCGGCCATGCCGACGCTGGTCATAACTTGTGACGCGGTGAAAGTCGGATTGATCAAGTGACCGAGCGGCGATGCCGGCGCGCCTGACCCGTGCAATCCGTGGGGCGATGGTGTTGGTGATAATTTAGTATTCGTGATGCCGAACTCTTGATCGGCTTGCCAAGCTGATGATACGATAAGGTTGGGCTCGGCTCGATGAAGCGACGATATGTCTAGCGCAGGTCGGTGGACTGGAGTAAAGGCTGGTTTGACACTTGCGTGGCGGTGAAGATTACCTTCAAAAATGAGAAAAATTTGTGAGTATGTGTTCATAAACAAAACACAATACCCTACAAAGAGATTCTTCCCAAAAGGTTGTCTAATATCCCATTCGTAAAGAAAGATGAACTCGGGTCAGATTCGTATTCGCGTAGAAAATAGATCCGAAAAGTAATGCACTAATCGGAAGGTTCCCGGAGTTTGGACGGTCGGATCGAGATGAAATTTTGAGAGGTGGTAGATATAGGAATTCCGTAGCCGATTAATGGTTGGATCTTCCAAAGGACGTCCGAGCTAGATGCTGGACACCACGCTCCAAACTCGTCAAGATTCCCGTCCAGATTCGACAGGGCTCTGGTATATCGAAGATCGGCGGAGATTGCTTCGTCGGAACGCGATGAAATTTTACAGTGTTGTTGTAGACTCAATTCCGCACAATTCCAGAGAAGAAATCGTCAAAGCGATGCTCGAGGAGGTGGTGGTAGCGGATACAAGTTCATTGTTCGGAAAAACAGCACGGTCGCCCAAGGGCAATGTTGACGTTGAGCCCCTGAGCTCCATGGATGATTCCTCCATGATCATGATAGAGATTGGAGTTGATGTCGATAAAGTCCCTCGTCCGAACATGATGATTGGAGGCATGGCACAGTCCTTGGTCAAGCCAAGGTGACCAGTCAAGGCGGTGACGAAGACGCCGACGTTGCAGTTGATCTGCAGGCGAGCCGTTGATCTTTTGTCGATCACACAGTAGAACTCTCAATGAAAGCACCATTGGTGGTTGGCCTGGCAAAAATTGACCTTTAGTACCAGTTAGTGGCTCCAACGGTACTAAAGGTCATTCCTATATATACAACACTTACGAAAATTTTGCAGTTTCATCTCCACTTCTTCTCATCTGCTTCGACGTCGCCCGTCGCCGTCCCCATCGCCACCCCCGCCGCGCACCGTCGCCGCCGCCCCCGTCCCCGTCGACACGCCGGCCCCTCCTCGCCGGCCCCGTCGTCGCCGTCTCGCTGCCGCCCCATACTCCGCTGCCCCGTCGCCATCGCCGTGCCCCGGCCCGTTGCCTTGCTGTGAGAACCCCGGCCGCCATGGCCGGGCGCCCCCAAGCCCGCAGACACACACACACACACTTAGATGTTTTTTCTGTTTTTAGTTTTTAGTTTTTTCTGTTTTTCTATTTTTTATACAAAGGTTTTAGATGAATTAATTAATTAGATTATAATGTCAAATGTTAGATGAATTAGCTAGATATTTTAATGTTAATGAATTAATTTTTTATACTTTTAGTTCGATGAATTAAATATATTAATTAATGTTAGATGAATTAGTTTTTTATACTTTTGTCAAAATGTTAGATGAATTAGCTAGCCATATATATATATATTAATGTTAGATGAATTAGCTAGAATTTGCATATAGAATTTAAAAAATGTTATATTTGCATATAGAATTTTGACATATGCAACGATATCATTTTTTAAATTTGTATATGAGAAATCACAATCCAATCATTTAAAAAATGTTACATTTGCATATAGTATTTGTTCTCGATGGTGCCCGACCCGCATCCTCGCTATCAATCCGTTCGCGACGATGTCCTGCTTCAGAGGACCCATGTCCGGGACTGGGCTCCGTCGGGCTGGCACTGGGAGGTGATACCTTCAGGGGCGCGCCGCTTGATGAGGAACCCGACCCCGGGTCCCGTCGTCGACCCTCAGCTCCTTTGGTGGCGTTCGCGTGGGCCACTTTTGGTGTGGATGGAGCCGGCCCCGCCGGAGGTGGTACATCGTCGTGTCAAGGAGGAGGACGAGCACGTCAATCGCTACATGGCTGCTATGGACATCAGGTTCTCCAATACCTGGCAGGTTCTTCGGGGATCTCACCCGAGCTATGATCCTGTGATGGTTCCTTCTCTTTGGGTGTCCACTGCCCGCGCCTCAGGAACCGCGAGTGAGCTAGATTATTCTGTAGTATTCGATCTTTATTAGCTAGAGCTAGCTAGTGATGTATTCGATATATAATATTCAAGACGATGTATCTGAGAATATATATATTATTCGAGACGATGTATTCGAGATTATATATGTATATTATTCGATAATATTCGAGACGATGTATTCGAGATTATATTTGATGATGCATATTATGTACTATGATTCAGTTTTTCCTTATTGATTGCATGCATGCCTTGTAATTTGAATACTAAATTGTTTTATATTTCTTCTGGATTAGTAAATAAAAGCTATGGCGGACAATACCGACAGAGAAGGAGAAGAGGCCCTATTCAAGATCATACGCTCCCCTGGCCGGCCCGATGATAAGAATGAAGAAGATGACAGCTCCCAATATCTGAACAATACCGGGGAGGGTGATATGATAATCAATCGTGATAACCGAACTGATGAAGTCCAGAACTATGATTATGATGACGAAGAAAATGTTGATCTTGAAATAACAGAGACCGGCGAGATATATTTATATAAGTAGGCATCTGGTGATCATCACATGTTTTAAATGATTTGGAGATATATTAATGTAACACCCACGATGCGGCTATATCTCCCATGTGTCGAGGCATGACTTAGAGGCATAACCGCATGGTGGTTTAGTCGCAAGTGGGGTAATCTTCACACAATCCCATGTACTGAATAAGAAAGGGATAAAGACTTGGCTTACAATTGTCACTTCACACAAATAACAAGTTAAACATACATCATCCAGAGTACAATCAAGGAACAACTACGGAACCAAAATAAAAGAAGACAACCCCAATTGCTAGATCCCCGATCGTCCCAACTGGGCTCCACTATTGATCAACCAGAAAAGACACAACACCACGAACAAGATCTTCATCGAGCTCCCACTTGAGCTCGGTAGCATCACCTGCACTGTTATCATCGGCACCTGCAACTGTTTGGAAGTATTTGTGAGTCACGAGGACTCGGCAATCTCACACCCGCGAGGTCAAGACTATTTAAGCTTATGGGTAGGAAAGGGTAGTGAGGTGGAGCTGCAGCAAGCACTAAGCAAATATGGTGGCTAACATACGCAAACAAGAGCAAGAAGAGAAGCAACGCAACGGTCGTGAAGCTAGAAGTGATCAAGAAGTGATCCTGAAACTACTTACGCACAACCATAACATAAGAACCGTGTTCACTTCCCGGACTCCGCCGAAAAGAGACCATCACGGCTACACACGCGGTTGATGCATTTTAATTTAAGTCAAGTGTCAAGTTCTCTACAACCGGATATTAACAAATTCCCATCTGCCACATAACCGCAGGCACGGCTCTCGAAAGTTAATACCCTGCAGGGTTGTCCCAACTTAGCCCATCACAAGCTCTCATGGTCAATGAAGGATATTCCTTCTCCCGGGAAGACCCGACCAGTCTCGGAATCCTCGTTACAAGACATTTCGACAATGGTAAAACAAGACCAGCAAAGGAGCCCGATGTGCCGACAATCCCGATAGGAGTCGCATGTATCTCGTTCTTAGGGAAACACCGGATGAGACTAGCTACGAGTAAAACCAGCCCTCAAGTTTCCCCGAGGTGGCCCCGCATGCAGCTCGGTTCGGACCAACACTTAGAGAAGCACTGGCCCGGTGGGTTAAAATAAAGATGACCCTCGGGAGCGCGACTCCCAAGGGAAAAGTATAGGTGGTGGTGAGGCAAATGGTAAAACCAAGGTTGGGCCTTGCTGGAGGAGTTTTATTCAAAGCGAACTATCAAGGGGTTCCTATAACACCCAACCGCGTAAGGAACGCAAAATCAAGGAACATAACACTGGTATGACGGAAACTAGGGCGGCAAGAGTGGAACAAAACACCAGTCATAAGGCCGAGCCTTCCACCATTTACCAAGTATATAGATGCATTAATTAAAATAAGAGATATTGTGATATCCCAACATACCCATGTTCCAACATGGAACAAATTTCATCTTCACCTGCAACTAGCAACGCTATAAGAGGTGCTGAGCAAAAGCGGTAACATAGCCAAACAACGGTTTGCTAGGAAGGTGGGTTACAAGCTTGACATGGCAATATGAGAGGCATGATATAACAAGTGGTAGGTAGCGCGACATAGCGATAGAACGTACAACTAGCAAGCAAAGATAGAAGTGATTTCGAGGGTATGGTCATCTTGCCTGAAATCCCGCAAGGAAGAAGAATGAGTCCAAGAAGAAGACAAACTGGCGTAGTCGAACGGATCCTCACAAATGCGACGTTGCCGGAACTAACAAGAAGGAGCAACACTAGAAAGAAGCAAGCAACATGGTAAACACACAAGCATAAACATGGCATGATGCACAACCAAGGATGATGCATGGCCGGTTTAACTATGCATGGCATGGCCAAGTGCACAAACAGAACTACAAGTTAAGTGGAGCTCAATATGCAATGAGTTGCATATTGACGAAACACCACATTCAATTATTTAGTTCACCCCCGATTATGTACCCAACAATATTAAATGTTATTAAACATGGCAAGAGGTGAAGCAAAAGTAAACTACACATTTTAGGAAATTTTAAGTGAGGCCGGAAACAATAAATAACCATTCCGGTAAATCCCCACATGCATATTAGTAATTTAAGCAAACAACAGTTTTAAACATTTTAAATGTTGTTATCATGATGCAGATGAAAAATACAAGTTTATGTAATTTTTGTTAAAGGTTGACATGAAGATGATATGGGGCATTTGGTCGCCACGACGGAAAGAAAGGGATGTCATGGCAGCGAAAACGGAAATGGTGCCACGGCAACGTTCCGATGATCCGACAACTAGTTGAGATGCCGGTGCAAGAAGCAAATGTCAGATGTGCGGAATGTGCAAGAGGTACGGGGAGTGATCCCAGATACCGGGTGTCCCATGAATCGGTGACAAGGAAATGAGTGACAAAACGGACACAATGTGAACACGGCCAAACATGAGCATCTCATACAACACATCACACACATTTGTCCACGGGCGTCGTTCTGGCAGTTATACCTTCCAAGGGAGCATTCTCAAAGCGGTTCGAGTTCGTAGAGGAAGTAGTTGTTTCTCGCGACGGTAGTGAAAGTAGCGGTTCTCGCGGGTCGTAGAGGAAGTAGTTGTACTCGCGAACTTGTCGGATCCACGGCGACGGTAGTTGTTCACGTTCTTAGTCACACAAGTTTCCATAGATGTTCAGGGTCATGACGAGGAACTTGACGTCCACGGAGGCTTCGAGGGTCGACGGTAGTGGTACTTGGCAAAATGCACGTCGATGGTCTTGAAGGTTTCGAAGGGGTAATTGATGACTCCAAGCCCTTCACGGTCGATGGTGGTGGTACTTGGCGCAACACCTTGTAGACGTTCGGGCGTCGGTATCCAACAGGAGAAAACGCGCTGGTTGCAACCGAAGGCAACAGGGCATGTGGATGTTGTGCTTGCAGCTATAGGAAACGAAGATGGCCGGGAGGTGCAGCAGAGGATGTCGCGGGTGGCGCACTGGAGGCGGGAGCGGCTGGCGATGGCGGATGCAGGGGGTGCGGCGGCGCAAGGACTCGCCAGATCCTGCACGAGGAGGATGAGAGCGGTCGGCCGGCGTGGTCGTCTCACCATGACCCGAGGCAGGGGAGGAGCGGGCTTGGGGCGGCCGGCGTGGCGCTCCTGGGCGGGCAGCTCGCGGAGGAGGCGACCGGAGAGCTTGAGGAACGACGCTACGGAGGCGGTGGGACGACGCGAGGCAGGGGGCGCCGGAGTTGACCTCCAGGTCGGAGCTTGCTGGCGGCGGAGGATGGAGGCAGCGACGTGGGGCAGGGGTGGCACTGGTTGAGGACGACGCCTCCGGTCAGTGCAGCACGTGCACAGGGGAGGCGGAGCTCTGGTGACCGGGGCGGTCGAGGGAGGAGCGGGCGGTGGCCTCCAGGCGTGTGAGATCGAGAGGGAGGAGGGGGGTCGAGCGTACGGGGATGGGGATCGAGCCGCGGTTCTCTGGCGGCAGGGTGGAGACGAGGGAGAGGGAGAGATGGGATCGGCAGGGGAGAGGGTTAGGGTTAGGTAGCGGCTGGTGATACGTCCATTTTGCATCATGCTTTTATATGGATAATTATTGCATTATGGGCTGTTATTACACATTATGTCACAATACTTATGCATATTCTATATTATTTTACAAGGTTTACATAAAGAGGGAGAATGCCGGCAGCTAGGATTCTGGGCTGGAAAAGGAGCAAATATTAGAGACTTATTCTGCACAGCTCCAAAAGCCCTAAAACTTCACGGAAGTCATTTTCAGAATATACAAAAAATACTGAGCGCAAGAAGTTCCGGAGGGGGCCACACCCTGCCCACGAGGGTGGGGGCGCGCCCTACCCCCTGGGTGCGCCCCCCTGCCTCGTGGGCCCCCCTGGTGGCCCTCCGATGCCCATCTTCTGCTATATGGATTCTTTCGATGAGAAAAAAAATCACAAGCAAGCTTTCGGGACGAGACTCCGGCGCCACG
The DNA here is from genome assembly GCF_056163025.1 of Triticum urartu. Lineage (NCBI taxonomy): Eukaryota > Viridiplantae > Streptophyta > Magnoliopsida > Poales > Poaceae > Triticum > Triticum urartu. Next base: position 364,313,322 of record NC_141876.1, on the reverse strand, counting down.
AGGCGGAACCTTGGTGGAACCAATCTAGGGCTCTGGCGGAGTTGTTCTGCTGGGGAAACTTCCCTCCGGGAGGGGGAAATCATCGCCATCGTCATCACCAACGATCCTCTCATCGGGAGGGGGTCAATCTCCATCAACATCTTCTCCAGCACCATCTCCTCTCAAACCCTAGTTCATCTCTTGTATCCAATTCTTGTCTCCAAGTCTGGGATTGGTACCTATGGGTTGCTATAGTGTCAATTACTCCTTGTAGTTGATGCTAGTTGGTTTATTTGGTGGAAGATCATATGTTCATATCCTATATGCATATTAATACCCCTCTGATTATGAACATGAATATGCTTTGTGAGTAGTTACGTTTGTTCCTGAGGACATGGGAGAAGTCTTGCTATTAGTAGTCATGTGAATTTGGTATTCGTTCGATATTTTGATGAGATGTATGTTGTCTCTCCTCTAGTGGTGTTATGTGAACGTCGACTACATGACACTTCACCATTATTTGGTCCTAGAGGAAGGCATTGGGAAGTAATAAGTAGATGATGGGTTGCTAGAGTGACAGAAGCTTAAACCCTAATTTATGCGTTGCTTCGTAAGGGGCTGATTTGGATCCACATGTTTCATGCTATGGTTAGGTTTACCTTAATACTTTTGTTGTAGTTGCGGATGCTTGCAATAGAGGTTAATCATAAGTGGGATGCTTGTCCAAGTATGGAAAGTACCCAAGCACCGGTCCACCCACATACCACATTATCAAAGTACCGAACGCGAATCATATGAACGTGATGAAAACTAGCTTGACGATAATTCCCATGTGTCCTCGGGAGCACTTTTCTTTATATAAGAATTTGTCCAGGCTTGTCCTTTGCTACAAAAGGGATTGGGCCACCTTGCTGCACTTTATTTACTTTTGTTACTTGTTGCTCATTACCAATTATCTTATCACAAAACTATCTGTTACCTATAATTTCAGTGCTTGCAGAGAAAACCTTGCTGAAAACCGCTTATCATTTCCTTCTGTTCCTCGTTGGGTTCGGCACTCTTACTTATCGAAAGGACTACGATAGATCCCCTATACTTGTGGGTCATCAAGACTCTTTTCTGGCGCCGTTGCCGGGGAGTGAAGCGCCTTTGGTAGGTGGAATTTGGTAAGGAAAAATTTATATAGTGTGCTGAAATTTACTGTCACTTGTTACTATGGAAAGTAATCCTCTGAGGGGCTTGTTCAAGGTATCTTCACCCCGACCAGCAGAGAAAAGAGTTGCTCCTCAACCTATTGAACCTACTAAAAATGAAAATGTCTACTTTGAGATTCCTTCGGGTATGATAGAAAAACTGCTAGCTAATCCTTTTGTAGGAGATAGAACAATGCATCCTAATGAGCACCTAATATATGTGGATGAAGTTTGTGGATTATTTAAGCTTGCAGGTGTGCCCGATGATGTTATTAAGAAGAAGGTCTTCCCTTTATCTTTGAAGGGAGATGCATTGACATGGTATAGGCTATGTGATGATATGGGATCATGGAACTACAAACGATTGAAATTGGAATTTCATCAGAAGTTTTATCCTATGCATCTTCTTCATCGTGATCACAATTATACATATAATTTTTGGCCTCGCGAAGGAGAAATCATCGCTCAAGCTTGGGGGAGGCTTAAATCAATTTTATATTCATTCCCCAATCATGAGCTTCCAAGAGAAATAATTATTCAAAATTTATATGCTCGGCTTTCTGATAACAATCGCACCATGCTCGATACTTCTTGTGCTGGCTCTTTTATGATGAAGACTATTGAATTCAAATGGGGTTTATTGGAAAGAATTAAACGCAACTCTGAAGATTGAGATCTCGATGAAGGTAAGGAGTCAGGTATGACACCTAAGTTTGATTGTGTTAAATCTTTTATGGATACCGATGTTTTCCGTAAATTTAGCACTAAATATGGACTTGACTCTGAGATAGTAGCTTCTTTCTGTGAATCTATTGCTACTCATGTTGATCTCCCTAAGGATAAGTGGTTTAAATATCATCCTCCCATTGAAGTAAAAGTAGTTGCACCTATTAAAGTTGAAAAAAAGTCTGTCACTTATAATGATCCTATTATTCCTACTGCTTATGTTGAGAAATCACATTTTCCTGTTAGGATAAAAGATCATGCTAAAGCTTCAACTGTGGTTCGTAAAAGCAATATTAGAACTTATACACCTCCCGAGCAAGTTAAAGTTGAACCTAATATTGCTATTGTTAAAGATCTCTTGTCTGATAATATTGATGGGCATGTTATTTGATACGTCTCCAATGTATCTATAATTTTTGATTGTTCCATGCTATTATATTATCAACCTTGGATGTTTTATATGCATTTATATGCTATTTTATATGATTTTTGGGACTAACCTATTAACCTAGAGCCCAGTGCCAGTTTCTGTTTTTTCCTTGTTTTAGAGTATCGCAGAAAAGGAAAATCAAACGGAGTCCAATTGACCTGAAACTTCACGGAACTTATTTTTGGAACGAACGCAACCCGGGAGACTTGGAGTGCATGTCAGGAAAGCAACGAGGGAGCCACGAGGCAGGGGGCGCGCCCACCCCCCCTGGGCGCGCCCTCCACCCTCGTGGGCCCCTCGTGGCTCCCCCGATGTATTTATGCCGCCTATATATATCCATATACCCTAAAACGATCGGGGAACACAATAGATTGGGAGTTCCGCCGCCAGAAGCCTCCGTAGCCACCGAAAACCAATCTAGACCCATTCTGGCACCCTGCCGGAGGGGGAATCCTTCTCCGGTGGCCATCTTCATCATCCCGGTGCTCTCCATGACGAGGAGGGAGTAGTTCTCCCTCAGGGCTGAGGGTATGTACCAGTAGCTATGTGTTTGATCTCTCTTTCTCTCTCGTGTTCTTGATTTGGCACGATCTTGATGTATCGCGAGCTTTGCTAATATAGTTGGATCTTATGTTTCTTCTCCCCCTCTACTCTCTTGTAATGGATTGAGTTTCCCCTTTGAAGTTATCTTATCGGATTGAGTCTTTAAACATTTGAGAACACTTGATGTATGTCTTGCCATGCGTATCTCTGGTGACAATGGGATATCACGTGATTCACTTGATGTATGTTTTGGTGACCAACTTGCGGGTTCCGCCCATGAACCTATGCATAGGGGTTGGCACACGTTTTTGTCGTGATTCTCCGGTAGAAACTTTGGGGCACTCTTTGAGGTTCTATGTGTTGGTTGAATAGATGAATATGAGATTGTGTGATGCATATCGTACAATCATACCCACAGATACTTGAGGTTACATTTGAGTATCTAGGTGACATTAGGGTTTTGGTTGATTTGTGTCTTAAGGTGTTATTCTAGTACGAACTCTAGGGCTGTTTGTGACACTTATAGGAATAGCCCAACGGATTGATTGGAAAGAATAACTTTGAGGTGGTTTCGTACCCTACCATAATCTCTTCGTTTGTTCTCCGCTATTAGTGACTTTGGAGTGACTCTTTGTTGCATGTTGAGGGACATTTATGTGATCCAATTATGTTATTATTGTTGAGAGAACTTGCACTAGTGAAAGTATGAACCCTAGGCCTTGTTTCAACACATTGCAATGCCGTTTACGCTCACTTTTATCATTCGTTACCTTGCTGTTTTCATAATTTCAGATTACAAAAACCTTTATCTACTATCCATATACCACTTATATCACCATCTCTTCGCCGAAATAGTGCACCTATACAATTTACCATTGTATTGGGTGTGTTGGGGACACAAGAGACTCTTTGTTATTTGGTTGCAGGGTTGCTTGAGAGAGACCATCTTCATCCTACGCCTCCTACGGATTGATAAACCTTAGGTCATCCACTTGAGGGAAATTTGCTACTGTCCTACAAACCTCTGCACTTGGAGGTCCAACAATGTCTACAAGAAGAAGGTTGTGTAGTAGACATCATTATTCATTTCTGTGATGAGACTGCTAGAATTGCTAAACCTTGTGCTAAAGATAAACATAGACCCGTGGTAGGCATGCCTGTTATTTCTGTTAAAATAGGAGATCATTGTTATCATGGCTTATGTGATATGGGTGCCAGTGCTAGTGCTATACCTCATGACTTATACAAAGAAATTATGGATGATATTGCACGTGCTGAGATAGAAGATATTGATGTCACAAATAAACTTGCCAATAGAGATACTATTTCACCAATTGGAATTGTTAGAGATGTTGAAGTCTTGTGTGGGAAAACTAAATATCCTACTGATTTTCTTGTTCTTGGTTCCCCACAAGATAGCTTTTGTCCCATTATATTTGGTAGACCCTTCTTGAACACAGTTAATGCTAGGATAGATTGCGAAAAGGATGTTGTTACTATTGGTTTAGGTGATAAGTCTCATGAGTTTAATTTCTCTAAATTTCGTAGACAACACCGTGAAGAGGAATTGCCTAGTAAAGATGAAATTATTGGTCTTGCTTCTATTGCCGTGCCTCCTAGTGATCCTTTAGAACAATATTTGCTAGACCATGAAAATGACATGTTTATGAATGAAAGAAGGGAAATAGATGAAGTATTCTTTAAAGAGAAACCCATCCTGAAACACAATTTGCCTGTCAAAATCCTAGGGGATCCTCCTCCACCCAAGGGTGATCCCGTGTTTGAGCTCAAACCGCTACCTGATACTCTTAAATATGCTTATCTTGATGAGAAAAAGATATATCCTGTTATTATTAGTGCTAACCTTTCAGAGCATGAAGAAGAGAGATTATTGAAAACTCTGAAGAAGCACCGTGCTGCTATTGGATATACTCTCGATGATCTTAAGGGCATTAGTCCCACACTATGTCAACACAAAATAAATTTGGAGAAAGATGCCAAACTAGTTCGTGATCACCAATGACGGCTGAATCCTAAGATGAAATAAGTGGTAAGAAAGGAAATAATAAAGCTCCTTGAGGAAGGTATAATTTATCCCGTTGCTGATAGTCAGTGGGTAAGTCCTGTCCATTATGTCCCTAAAAAGGGAGGTATTACTGTCGTTCCTAATGATAAAGATGAATTGATTCCGCAAAGAATTATTACAGGTTATAGGATGGTAATTGATTTCCGCAAATTAAATAAGGCTACTAAAAAAGATCATTACCCCTTACCTTTTATTGATAAAATGCTAGAAAGATTATCCAAACATACACATTTTTGCTTTCTAGATGGTTATTCTGGTTTCTCCCAAATACCCGTGTCAGCTGATGATCAATCAAAGACCACTTTTACTTGGCCGTTTGGTACTTTTGCTTATAGACATATGCCTTTTGGTTTATGTAATGCATCTTCTACCTTCCAAAGATGCATGATGGCTATATTCTTTAACTTTTGTGAAAAGATTTGTGAGGTTTTCATGGACGGTTTCTCCGTCTATGGATCCTCTTTTGATGATTGCTTAAGCAACCTTGATCGAGTTCTGCAGAGATGTGAAGAAACTAACCTTGTCTTGAATTGGGAGAAGTGCCACTTTATGGTTAATGAAGGTATTGTCTTGGGGCATAAAGTTTCTGAAAGAGGCATTGAAGTTGATAAAGCTAAGGTTGATGCTATTGAAAAGATGCCATGTCCCAAGGACATCAAAGGTATAAGAAGTTTCCTTGGTCACGCCGGTTTTTATAGGAGGTTCATTAAGGACTTCTCAAAAATTTCTCGGCCTCTGACTAATTTATTACAAAGAGATATACCATTCGTCTTTGATAATGATTGTGTAGAAGCCTTTGAAATACTTAAGAAAGCATTAATCTCCACACCTATTGTTCAGCCACCTGATTGGAATTTACCCTTTGAAATTATGTGTGATGCTAGTGATTATGCTGTAGGTGTTGTTCTAGGGCAAAGAGTTGATAAGAAATTAAATGTTATTCAATATGCTAGTAAAACTCTAGACAATGCTCAGAGAAATTATGCTACTACTGAAAAAGAATTTTTGGCAGTTGTATTCGCTTGTGATAAGTTCAGACCTTATATTGTTGATTCTAAAGTAACTATTCACATGGATCATGCTGCTATTAAATATCTTATGGAAAATAAAGATGCTAAACCTAGACTCATTAGATGGGTTCTCTTGCTACAAGAATTTGATTTGCATATTATTGATAGAAAGGGAGTTGAGAACCTCGTTGCAGACAACTTGTCTAGGCTAGAGAATGTTCTTGATGACCCACTACCTATTGATGATAGCTTTCCTGATGAACAATTAAATGTCATAAATGCTTCTCGTACTGCTCCATGGTATGCTGATTATGCTAATTATATTGTTGCCAAATTTATACCACCTAGTTTCACATACCAGCAAAAGAAAAAGTTTTTCTATGATTTGAGACATTACTTTTGGGATGACCCACATCTTTATAAAGAAGGAGTACATGGTGTTATTAGACATTGTGTACCTGAGCATGAACAGGAACAGATCCTACGCAAGTGTCACTCCGAAGCTTATGGAGGACACCATGCTAGAGATAGAACTGCACATAAGGTATTGCAATCTGGTTTTTATTGGCCTACTCTCTTCAAGGATGCCCGTAAGTTTGTTGTATCTTGTGATGAATGTCAAAGAATTGGTAATATTAGTAGACGTCAAGAAATGCCTATGAATTATTCACTTGTTATTGAACCATTTGATGTTTGGGGCTTTGATTATATGGGACCTTTTCCTGCCTCCAATGGATACACACATATTTTAGTTGTTGTTGATTACGTTACTAAGTGGGTAGAAACTATTCCAACTACTAGTGCTGATCATAACACCTCTATTAAGATGCTTAAAGAAGTTATTTTTCCAAGGTTTGGAGTCCCTAGATATTTAATGACTGATGGTGGTTCACATTTTATTCATGGTTCTTTCCATAAAATGCTTGCTAAGTATGATGTTAATCATAGAATTGCATCTCCTTATCACCCACAGTCTAGTGGTCAAGTAGAATTGAGTAGTAGAGAGCTCAAATTAATTTTGCAAAAGACTGTTAATAGATCTAGAAAGAATTGGTCCAAGAAACTTGATGATGGATTATGGGCCTATAGAACTGCATATAAAAATCCAATGGGTATGTCTCCGTATAAAATGGTTTATGGAAAAGCATGTCACTTACCTCTCGAACTAGAACATAAGGCATATTGGGCTATTAAAGAGCTCAACTATGATTTCAAACTTGCTGGTGAGAAGAGGTTATTTGACATTAGCTCACTAGATGAATGGAGAACCCAAGCGTATGAGAATGCCAAATTGTTTAAAGAAAAAGTTAAAAGATGGCATGACAAAAGAATACAAAAGCATGAGTTTAATGTAGGTGATTATGTATTGCTATACAACTCTTGTTTAAGATTTTTTGCAAGAAAGCTTCTCTCTAAATGGGAAGGTCCTTACGTTATCGAGGAGGTCTATCGTTCCGGTGCCATAAAAATCAACAACTTCGAAGGCACAAATCTGAAGGTGGTGAACGGTCAAAGAATCAAACATTATATCTCAGGTAATCCTATAAATGTTGAAACCAATGTTATTGTAACCGTAACCCCAGAGGAATTCATAAGGAACACTTTCCGGAATGTTTCAGACTCCGAAAAGGAATAGGTGCGTGGTACGGTAAGTAAACCGACTCCAAAACAGTTCTAATGGTAATTTTCTCCGTTTTGGAATATTTAGAAAAATAGAAAAATAAGAAGCAGTCCGGGAAGGACACGAGGGCTCGACGAGGGTGGAGGGCGCGCCCCCTACCTCGTGGGCACCTCATGTGCTCTTCGGACTCCATTTTCTTGCACGATACTTCTTTTGGTAGGTAAAAATTCATTATTTAATCTCCCGAAGGTTTTGACTCCCGTATCACGCAAAAATCTCCTGTTCTTGTTTTGAGCTGTTTTCTGCCAGGGTTGTCAAAGCCAAGCATCATGTCGTCTCCCTCCTCCTCCAACAATGAGGGGAACGATGCTTGGCTAATGAAGATAGGGCTGAAGAGAGAAGAACCCATGGAGATCAACAAGGATGAAGGGATCAAGAAGGCCACAGAGGACCAAGTTCCGGCAACAGAAGACATCCTTCAACTTGATCACAATATTCTTACCCCAACTGAGATTGAAGCTTTCAAGATGATTGAGTTAGCTCGTATACAAAATAAGTATCTCACACGTGAAAATATTTTGTTGAAGGAGCATATCATCGCACTCAAAGGCATCATCCGCAAGTTAAAAGACCTCCTACGCTCGATGTGCGACTATCCATCATCACCATCATCTTCTTCACCAACAAAAGAGATATAATCACATGGGTATGGGCACTTCCCTTGGCAACTTCCAAGCTTGCGGGAGTGCCCCGGTATCGTATCACCATCACTTCTATTTTTACCATTTTCTTAGTTCGATCCTTTTGGTAATATCTTGATCTAGCAGAATAAAAGTTTATAGTATGATCTACTTGTGAGTTTTGCTTTATGATCCTTTTATGTAATCGAGTCCGTGAGCTATATATAATAAAGATTAGTGTTGAGTCAAGGGGTTGATTATTTTGCCATGATCTTGAGTGAATAAAATGAAAGAGAAATAACAAAAAGAAATAAAAGAGATCATAAGGATCTTATGGAGAGCAATGAGCTCACATATAAAGAGTATTATGAATAAAAGTTGTTGAGAGTTGACAAGCATAGTTTTGGTCATCGTTGCAATTAATAAGAAGTAATAAAGAAAGAGAGGTCTTCACATATAAATACACTATCTTGGACATCTTTTATGATTGTGAGCACTCATTAAAATATGACATGCTAAAGGGTTGACGTTGGACAAGGAAGACAACGTAATGGGTTATGTTTTCTTACATCTGAGATAAATTATATTGTCATGGATCATCCAACATGATTGAGCTTGCCTTTCCCCCTCATGCTAGCCAAATTCTTTGCACCAAGTAGAGATACTACTTGTGCTTCCAAACACCCTTAAACCGGTTTTGCCATGAGAGTCCACCATACCTACCTATGGATTGAGTAAGATCCCTCAAGTAAGTTGTCATCAGTGCAAGCAATAAAAATTGCCCTCTAAATATGTATGACTTATTAGTGTGGGAGAAAATAAGCTTTATACGATCGTGTGATATGGAAGAAATAAAAGTGACAGGCTGCATAATAAAGGTCCATATCACAAGTGGCAATATAAAGTGATGTTCTTTCGCATTAAGATTTTGTGCATCCAACCATAAAAGCGCATGACAACCTCTGCTTCCCTCTGCGAAGGGCCTATCTTTTACTTTTATCTCCTACCTAGCATAAGAGTCATGGTGATCTTCACCCTTCCATTTTACATTTTATCTTTTGGCAAGCACAACATGTTGGAAAGATCCTGGTATATATGGCTAATTGGATGTGAGTTTTCATGAACTATTATTGTTGACATTACCCTTGAGGTAAAACGTTGGGAGGCAAAACTATAAGCCCCTATCTTTCTCTGTGTCCGATTAAAACTCCATACCCATAAGTATTGCGTCAGTGCTAGCGACCGTGAAAGACTATATGATAGTTGAGTATGTGGACTTGCTCCAATGGCTGAGATTATAGTTTGTTAGTTTTCAATGAAGTTTATGATTCATACTTGAAATTGTGATTTAATTGTTACTCTAGCATAAGAGATCATATGACAAGAATTATATAAGTTGCTGTTCTAAGAATGATCATGATGCCCTCATGTCCGTATTTTATTTTTATCGACACCTCTATCTCTAAACATGTGGACATATTTTTCAATTTCGGCTTTCGCTTGAGGACAAGCGAGGTCTAAACTTGGGGGAGTTGATATGTCCATTTTGCATCATGCTTTTATATCGATATTTATTGCATTATGGGCTGTTATTACACATTATGTCACAATACTTATGCCTATTCTCTCTTATTTTATAAGGTTTACATAAAGAGGGAGAATGCCGGCAGCTGGGATTCTGAGCTGGAAAAGGAGCAAATATTAGAGACCTATTCTGCACAGCTCCAATAGTCCTAAAACTTCACGGAAGTCATTTTCAGAATATATAAAAAATACTGAGCGCAAGAAGTTTCGGAGGGGGGCCACACCCTGCCACGAGGGTGGGGGCGCGCCTGTGATAGCCTGGCTTATTAGGGATGATAGACTACTCATAACAATAAGGAATTCCTTCTTTTTCGGAAGCCCATTCGGATAGAACTCGAAAGTTAAGCGTGCTCAACTTGGAGTAGTTTCAGGATGGGCGACCGACCGGGAAGTTTCTCCCGGGTGAGCACGAGTGAGGACAAAGTGCTTAGAAAAGACTAGTATTGATCTGTGGGGCCAGTCTAGATCCCGTCAGGAGTAACGACCACTGACGGGTGTGTCCAGGGCGTTACAAGTTGGTATCAGAGCCGACCCTCGCGGTTACACGGGTGTTTGCGGGCAGGTGCGTGGTCATGTTGTGCATGACGTTTGTGACCCGTCGTGGCACACGGCATGGCACATGTGTCGGACTGGAAGCACAGACGTATGTGCCAAGAGGGAACGTTCATGTGGCCCGACGAGGATGTCGGTTCCTCTGAGTGGGGGTGTATGTGATAGCCCGACTTATTAGGGATGATAGACTACTCATATCAATAAGGAATTCCTTCTTTTCCGGAAGCCCATTCGTATAGAACTCCAAAGTTAAGCGTGCTCAACTTGGAGTAGTTTCAGGATGGGTGACCGACCGGGAAGTTTCTCCCGGGTGCGCATGAGTGAGGAGAAAGTGCGCAGAAAAGACTAGTATTGATCTGTGGGGCCAGTCTAGATCCCGCCAGGAGTAACAACCACTGGCGGGTGTGTCCGGGGCGTTACAGCGTCCTACCCCCTGGGCGCGCCCCCTGCCTCATGGGCCCCCTGGTGGCCCTCCGATGCCCATCTTCTGCTATATGGAGTCTTTTGATGAGGAAAAAAAATCACAAGCAAGCTTTTGGGACGAGACTCCGCCGCCACGAGGCGGAACCTTGGCGAAACCAATCTAGGGCTCTGACGGAGCTGTTCTGCTGAGGAAACTTCCCTCCGGGAGGGGGAAATCATCGCCATCGTCATCACCAACGATCCTCTCATCGGGAGGGGGTCAATCTCCATCAACATATTCACCAACACCATCTCCTCTCAAACCCTAGTTCATCTCTTGTATCCAATTCTTGTCTCCAAGTCTGGGATTGGTACCTATGGGTTGCTAGTAGTGTTAATTACGTCTTGTAGTTGATGCTAGTTGGTTTATTTGGTGGAAGATTATATGTTCAGATCCTATATGCATATTAATACCCCTCTGATTATGAACATGAATATGCTTTGTGAGTAGTTACGTTTGTTCCTGAGGACATGGGAGAAGTCTTGCTATTAGTAGTCATGTGAATTTGGTATTCATTTGATATTTTGATGAGATGTATGTTGTCTCTCCTCTAGTGGTGTTATGTGAACATCGACTACATGACACTTCACCATTATTTGGGCCTAGAGGAAGGCATTGGGAAGTAATAAGTAGATGATGGGTTGCTAGAGTGACAGAAGCTTAAACCCTAGTTTATGCGTTGCTTCGTAAGGGCCTGATTTGGATCCACATGTTTCATGCTATGGTTAGGTTTAGCTTAATACTTTTGTTGTAGTTGCGGTTGCTTGCAATAGAGGTTAATCATAAGTGGGATGCTTGTCCAAGTAAGGACAGTACCCAAGCACTGGTCCACTGATACGTCTCCAACGTATCTATAATTTTTGATTGCTCCATGTTATGTTATCTACTGTTTTGGGCAATATTGGGCTTTATTATCCACTTTTATATTATTTTTGGGACTAACCTATTAACCGGAGGCCCAGCCCAGAATTGCTGTTTTTTGCCTATTTCAATGTTTCGAAGAAAAGGAATATGAAACGGAGTCGAAACGAAATGAAATCAACTGGAGAAGTTATTTTTGGAAAGAAAGCTACTGGATGGACTTGGACCCACGTCAGGAGCCAAGGGAGGTGCTCACGAGGGTGGGGGGCGCGCCCCCCTAGCGCGCGCCCCCTGCCTCGTGGGGCCCCGAAGCTCCACCGACGTACTTCCTGCACCCATATATACCTACGTATCCTAAAACTTCCAGAACAGACAATAGATCGGGAGTTCCGCCGCCAGAAGCCTCCGTAGCCACCAAAAGCCAATCTAGACCCATTCCGGCACTCTGCCGGAGGGGGCAATCCCTCTCCGGTGGCCATCTTCATCATCCCGGTGCTCTCCATGACGAGGAGGGAGTAGTTCTCCCTCGGGGCTGAGGGTATGTACCAGTAGCTGTGTGTTTGATCTCTCTTTCTCGTGTTCTTGATTTGGCACGATCTTGATGTATCGTGAGCTTTGCTATTATAGTTGGATCTTATGTTTCTCCTCCCCCTCTACTCTCTTTTAATGAATTGAGTTTCCCCTTTGAATTTATCTTATCGGATTGAGTCTTTAAAGATTTGAGAACACTTGATGTATGTCTTGCCGTGCATATTTGTGGTGACAATGGGATACCACGTGATTCACTTGATGTATGTTTTGGTGATCAACTTGCGGGTTCCGCCCATGAACCTATGCATAGGGGTTGGCACACGTTTTCGTTGTGATTCTCCGGTAGAAACTTTGGGGCACTCTTTGAGGTTCTATGTGTTGGTTGAATAGATGAATCTGAGATTGTGTGATGCATATCGTATAATCATACCCACGGATACTTGAGGTGACATTAGAGTATCTAGGTGACATTAGGGTTTTGGTTGATTTGTGTCTTAAGGTGTTATTCTAGTACGAACTCTAGGGCTGTTTGTGACACTTATAGGAATAGCCCAACGGATTGATTGGAAAGAATAACTTTGAGGTGGTTTCGTACCCTACCATAATCTCTTCGTCTGTTCCCCGCTATTAGTGACTTTGGAGTGACTCTTTGTTGCATGTTGAGGGATAGTTATGTGATCCAATTATGATATTATTGTTGAGAGGACTTACACTAGTGAAAGTATGAACCGTAGGCCTTGTTTCCTAGCATTTTAATACCGTTTACGCTCACTTTTATCATTAGTTACCTTGCTGTTTTTATAATTTCAGATTACAAATACCTTTATCTACCATCCATATACCACTTGTATCACCATCTCTTCGCCGAACTAGTGCACCTATACAATTTACCATTGTATTCGGTTTGTTGGGGACACAAGAGGCTCTTTGTTATTTGGTTGCAGGGTTGCTTGAGAGAGACCATCTTCATCCTACGCCTCCTACGGATTGATAAACCTTAGGTCATCCACTTGAGGGAAATTTGCTACTGTCCTACAAACCTCTACACTTGGAGGCCCAACAACGTCTACAAGAAGAAGGTTGTGTAGTAGACATCAAGCTCTTTTCTGGCGCCGTTGCCGGGGAGGTGAGTGCTTGAAGGTATATCTTTAGATCTTGCAATCGAGTCTTTTAGTTTCTTGTTTTATCACTAGTTTAGTTTATGAAATAAAACTATAAAAAAATGGAATTGAGTTTGTCTCATATGCTTCACCTTTTTAATATCTTTCGTGAGTATGATGGAAAGGATAATTGTGCTCAAGTGCTAGAAGAAGAAATCTATAAAATGTTTGGCACTAAATCTTTGAATGATGAGCATGATTGCAATGTTGTTAGTATGAATTTCTTGACTATCCATGATGCTAATGATATGCAAAGCCACAAGCTTGGGGAAGCTATGTTTGATGAAGATGATATTTTTTGTCCCCCAAGTTTCGATGAGAAAATTTATTATGATGAAAGCATGCCTCCTATCTATGATGATTATTGTGATGACACGTATGCTTTAAAGAATAATGATAACCATGAAACTTGTCATCTTGATCTTAATTTTCAATCACATGGTAGTTATTTTGTTGAGTTTGCTCCCACTATTATTCATGAGAAGAATTTTGCTTATGTGGAGAGTAGTAAATTTTATATGCTTGTAGATCATGAAAAGAATGCTTTAGGTGCTGGTTATATTGTCGAATTCATTCATGATGCTACTGAAAATTATTATGAGGGAGGAACATATGCTTGTAGGAATTGCAATAATATCAAGTTTCCTCTCTATGTGCTTAAAGTTTTGAAGTTATGCTTGTTTTGCCTTCCTATGCTAGTTGATTATTGTTCCCATAAGTTGTTTGCTCACAAAATCCCTATGAATAGGAAGTGGGTTAGACTTAAATGTGCTAGTCATATTCTTCATGATGCTCTCTTTATGTTTCAATTCTTATCTTTTATGTGAGCATCGTTGAAATCATCATGCCTAGATAGGGGCGTTAAACAATAGCGCTTGTTGGGAGGCAACCCAATTTTATTTTTGTCCCTTGCTTTTTGCTCCTGTTTAGTAATAAATAATTCATCTATCCTCTGTTTAGATGTGGTTTTATGCTTTTAGTTAGTGTTTGTGCCAAGTAGAACCTTTGGGAAGACTTGGGGAAAGTCTTGTTGATCATGCTGTAAAAAACAGAAACTTTAGCGCTCACGAGAATTGCTGCCATTTTTATTTGGAGAGTGATATTTAGTTAATTATTTTTGAATATGATTAATAGATAAATTACTCAGGTCCAGAAATTTATTTGAGAATTTTACGAGTTCCAGAAGTATACGTTTGATTCAGATTACTACAGACTGTTCTGTTTTTGACAGATTCTGTTTTTCGTGTGTTGTTTACTTATTTTGATGAATATATGGCTAGTAAAATAGTTTATAAACCATAGAGAAATTAGAATAAAGTAGGTTTAACACCAATATAAATAAATAATGGGTTGATTACAGTACCTTGAAGTGGTGATTTATTTTCTTATACTAACGGAGCTTACGAGTTTTCTGTTAAGTTTTGTGTTGTGAAGTTTTCAAGTTTTGGGTAAGGATTCTATGGACTATGGAATAAGGAGTGGCAAGAGCCTAAGATTGGGGATGCCCAAGGCACCCCAAGGTAATATTCAATGATATCCAAGAGCCAAATCTTGGGGATGCCCCGGAAGGCATCCCCTCTTTCGTCTTCATTCATCGGTAACTTTACTTGGAGCATCAATTTATTTTGTTAGGATTTGCTTGCTGTTATTTAGAACAATGTTTTGCTTCTTTTATTTCAATAAAAGTGGCATTGATAGCCTTTACTATGCCTATTTTAGAAGTCCACATGTTGCTGTTTGAAAACAGAAAGTTTACCGCTGTTGCAATAATTCCCTAGAAAATTAAGAATGTGATAAAATATTGAAACCTTTTGCATATTAAGCTCTGATAAATTTACTACAGTGGGAATTTTCTTTCATAATTTTTGGAGCTAGGGAAGTATGGATGTTGCTGCATTCTTTACAGACTGTCCTGTTTAGGCAGATCGCTGTTATGTTTGCATTGTTTGCATATGTTTGCTTCTTTAATGATTCTATTTGAGGATAGGACTATTAAAAATGCAGAGGCATTTAGTATGCAATGTTGAATAATAATTTCAGTGATTTTCTACAGTAGAGTATGATAAGGTTTTGGCAATGGTTTATACTAACTTATCTCACGAGTCGTTGTTGAGTTTTGTGTGGATGAAGCTTTTGAGATTTAGGGAGACCGTGATATGAGAGGAATTAAGGAGACACAAAAGCTCAAGATTGGGGATGCCCAAGGCACCCCAAGATAATATCTCAAGAAGTCTCAAGCGTCTAAGCTTGGGGATGCCCCGGTTGGCATCCCACCTTTCTTCTTCAACAACTATCGATTAGTATCGGTTCATCCTAAGTTTTTGCTTCTTCACATGATGTTTGCTATTCTTAGATGCCATTTTATTTTGCTTTGCTTGCTGTTTGAATAAAATACCAAGATCTGAAATTATTAAATGTTAGAGAGTCTTCACATAGTTGCATAATTATTCAACTACTCATTGATCTTCACTTATATCTTTCGGAGTAGTTTGTCGATGCACTAATGCTTCACTTATATCTTTTAGAGCATGGTGGTAGTTTTATTTTGAAGAAATAGATGAACTCTCATGCTTCACTTAGATTATTTTGAGAGTCTTAAATAGCATGGTAATTTGTTTAAAATCCTAATATGCTAGGTATACAAGATTAGTAAAAACTTTCTTATGAGTGTGTTGAATACTAAGAGAAGTTTGATGCTTGATGATTGTTTTGAGACATGGAGGTAATAATATCAGAGTCATGCTATTTGAGTAGTTGTGAATGTGAGAAATACTTGTGTTGAATTTTGCACGCCCCGTAGCATGCACGTATGGTAAACGTTGTGTAACAAATTTTATTTGATTGTCTTCCTTATGAGTGGCGGTCGGGGACGAGCGATGGTCTTTTCCTACCAATCTATCCCCCTTGGAGCATGCGCGTAGTGCCGAGGTTTTTGATGACTTGTAGATTTTTGCAATAAGTATGTGTGTTCTTTATGACTAATGTTGAGTCCATGGATTATACGCACTCTCACCCTTCCATCCTTGCTAGCCTCTTCGGTACCGTGCATTGCCCTTTCTCACATTGAGAGTTGGTGCAAACTTCGCCGGTGCATCCAAACCCCCTGATATGATACACTCTTTCACACATAAACCTCCTTATATCTTCCTCAAAACAGCCACCATACCTACCTATCATGGCATTTCCATAGCCATTCCGAGATATATTGCCATGCAACTTTCCACCATTCCGTTTATCATGACACATTCATCATTGTCATATTGCTTTGCATGATCATGTAGTTGACATCGTATTCGTGGCAAAGCCACCGTTCATAATTTTTCATACATGTCACATTGATTCATCGCAATCCCGGTACACCGCCGAAGGCATTCATATAGAGTCATATTTTGTTCTAGTATCGAGTTGTAATCATTGAGTTGTAAATAAATAGAAGTGTGATGATCATCATTATTAGAGCATTGTCCCAAGTGAGGAATAAAAAAAAGAGAGAAAGGCCATAAAAAAGAGAAGGCCCCAAAAAGGCCATAAAAAATAAAAGGCCCAAAAAATGAGAGAAAAAGAGAGAAGGGACAATGTTACTATCCTTTTACCACACTTGTGCTTCAAAGTAGCACCATGATCTTCATAGTAGAGAGTCTCTCATGTATCACTTTCATATACTAGTGGGAATTTTTCATTATAGAACTTGGCTTGTATATTCCAACAATGGGCCTCCTCAAGTGCCCGAGGTCTTCGTGAGCAAGCAAGTTGGATGCACACCCACTAGTTTCTTTTGTTGAGCTTTCATACATTTATAGCTCTAGTGCATCCGTTTCATGGCAATCCCTACTCCTTACATTAACATCAATCGATGGGCATCCCCATAGCCCATTGATTATCCTCGTTGATGTGAGTCTTTCTCCTTTTTTTGTCTTCTCCACATAACCCCCCTCATTATATTCTATTCCACCCATAGTGCTATGTCCATGGCTCGCGCTCATATATTGCGTGAAAGTTTATAGGTTTGAGATTACTAAGGTATGAAACAATTGCTTGGCTTGTCATCGGGGTTGTGCATGATGAGAGCATTCTTGTGTGACGAAAATGGAGCATGACTAAACTATATGATTTTGTAGGGATGAACTTTCTTTGGCCATGTTATTTTGAGAAGACATAATTGCTTAGTTAGTATGCTTGAAGTATTATTATTTTTATGTCAATATGAACTTTTGTCTTGAATCTTTCTGATCTAAATATTCATACCACAATTAAGAAGAATTACATTAAAATTATGCCAAGTAGCACTCCGCATCAAAAATTCTGTTTTTATCATTTACCTACTCGAGGACGAGCAGGAATTAAGCTTGGGGATGCTTGATACGTCTCCAACGTATCTATAATTTTTGATTGCTCCATGCTATGTTATCTACTGTTTTGGGCAATATTGGGCTTTATTATCCACTTTTATATTATTTTTGGGACTAACCTATTAACCGGAGGCGCAGCCCAGAATTGATGTTTTTTGCCTATTTCAATGTTTCGAAGAAAAGGAATATCAAACGGAGTCGAAATGGAACGAAATCAACTGGAGAAGTTATTTTTGGAAGGAAAGCTACCGTATGGACTTGGACCCCACGTCAGGAGCCAAGGGAGGTGCTCACGAGGGTGGGGGCGCCTCCCTAGGGCGCGCCCCTCTGCCTCGTGGGGCCCCCGAAGCTCCACCGATGTACTCCCTGCACCCATATATACCTACGTATCCTAAAACTTCCAGAACAGACAATAGATCGGGAGTTCCGCCGCCAGAAGCCTCCGTAGCCACCGAAAGCCAATCTAGACCCGTCCCGGCACTCTGCCAGAGGGGGCAATCCCTCTCCGGTGGCCATCTTCATCATCCCGGTGCTCTCCATGACGAGGAGGGAGTAGTTCTCCCTCGGGGCTGAGGGTATGTACCAGTAGCTATGTGTTTGATCTCTCTCTCTCTCTCTCTCGTGTTCTTGATTTGGTATGATCTTGATGTATCGTGAGCTTTGCAATTATAGTTGGATCTTATGTTTCTCCTCCCCCTCTACTCTCTTGTAATGAATTGAGTTTCCCCTTTAATGTTATCTTATTGGATTGAGTCTTTAAAGATTTGAGAACACTTGATGTATGTCTTGCCGTGCGTATCTGTGGTGACAATGGGATACCACGTGATTCACTTGATGTATGTTTTGGTGATCAACTTGCGGGTTCCGCCCACGAACCTATGCATAGGGGTTGGCACACGTTTTCATCGTGATTCTCTGGTAGAAACTTTGGGGCACTCTTTGAGGTTCTATGTGTTGGTTGAATAGATGAATCTGAGATTGTGTGATGCATATCGTATAATCATACCCACGGATACTTGAGGTGACATTGGAGTATTTAGGTGACATTAGGGTTTTGTTTGATTTATGTCTTAAGGTGTTATTCTAGTACGAACTCTAGGGCTGTTTGTGACACTTATAGGAATAGCCCAACGGATTGATTGGAAAGAATAACTTTGAGGTGGTTTCGTACCCTACCATAATCTCTTCGTTTGTTCCCCGCTATTAGTGACTTTGGAGTGACTCTTTGTTGCATGTTGAGGGATAGTTATGTGATCCAATTATGATATTATTGTTGAGAGGACTTACACTAGTGAAAGTATGAACCCCTAGGCCTTGTTTCCTAGCATTGCAATACCGTTTACGCTCACTTTTATCATTAGTTACCTTGCTGTTTTTATAATTTCAGATTACAAATACCTTTATCTACCATCCATATACCACTTGTATCACCATCTCTTCGCCGAACTAGTGCACCTATACAATTTACCATTGTATTGGGTGTGTTGGGGACACAAGAGACTCTTTGTTATTTGGTTGTTAGGGTTGCTTGAGAGAGACCATCTTCATCCTACGCCTCCTACGGATTGATAAACCTTAGGTCATCCACTTGAGGGAAATTTGCTATTGTCCTACAAACCTCTGCACTTGGAGGCCCAACAACGTCTACAAGAAGAAGGTTGTGTAGTAGACATCATCCACCCACATACCAAATTATCAAAGTACCGAACGCGAATCATATGAACGTGATGAAAACTAGCTTGACGATAATTCCCATGTGTCCTCGGGAGCGCTTTTCTTTATATAAGAATTTGTCCAGGCTTGTCCTTTTCTACAAAAGGGATTGGGCCACCTTGCTGCACTTTATTTACTTTTGTTACTTGTTGCTCGTTACCAATTATCTTATCACAAAACTATCTGCTACCTATAATTTCAGTGCTTGCAGAGAATACCTTGCTGAAAACCGCTTATCATTTCCTTCTGCTCCTCGTTGGGTTCGACACTCTTACTTATCGAAAGGACTACGATAGATCCCCTATACTTGTGGGTCATCAGCTGGGCCTTGGTGGGATAGTGGGCCGGCCTGGCTGCTGGGCTTGAAGAGAGTCCTAGGGGCACTGCTCGGGAGGCCCTATTTCCTTTTCCCTCTTTTCTGAAAATTTGGAAATCCCAGGTTCAGAAAAGGAAAAAGGCCAGCAAATATGAAAAGGAATAAGAGGGATATAAACATAGCCTTGTGCTCCTGGATTTATCTAGTATTTGAATAAAATGCCTTGGCAATTTTTAGAGGCTGCAATTTTTATGCAAGTTTGAAAATAACTCAAACTCGAATAAATCCTTAGCCCAACCAAAACACTTCCAGAAGACGTGAAAATTGGAGGAGGTGGTCTTGGCACGGTTTAGTATTTATAGGGAAAAGTTGAACATTTAAAGAAAGAGGAGAATGCCACTTGCAATAAATGGGTGAAATTTGAAAGAAGGAAGAAGTGAAATGGTTTGCACTTGGAGAAGGGCCTTGGAGGAAAGATCATGGATGCAAAAATAGTTTAGAAACGAGAGGGATTTATAATGCAAGTTTGTTGCGGTTAATTCCAAACTAATGGAATATTTTATATAGCTCCCAAATAATATTGGGAGTATATGTTCTAAAGAGAAATCACCATTGTGAATATCCCTCGATTTAAATGGAACGAAGATCCTTACGATTTATTTAGTTGAGTTATTAAAAAGGGTTGCATGATGACATGATGCAATGCACATGATGCAAAGATGAATGCAAAACCAATCTAAATACACAATGAATCTCGGAATCCATGGAAGGCATCTGGAGTGCCGGTCTTGGGGCATCACAACACTCCACCACTATGAGAGGATCTCGTCCCGATATCTAAGGACGTCACCGGAGAGAAACGGAAGAGGAAGAGAAGAGGTAAAACTAAGTTGCTTCTTTGACAAACGATTGAAACCAAACAACCTTGAGAGGTTGAAAACTTGAAAGAGGAACACAACAGAGTTGAACGAAATTGAGAGCACCCAGGGAGAAAAGAGAAACAGGGAACACCACATGAACCTTGGAGGTTGCAAAGCTATTGAATGACGAGCACAATGGACAAGAAGGAATTGAAAACACTCTGGTTGAAACAAGATAAACAAGAAACAAGGAAGAACAAATTCAAACAACACTCCCGTTAGAAAAGAAGAACATGGGATACGACAAGAACCAAGAGGTTAAGTGACAAGATAGATATTGAAACCACTCCGGTTAAAACAAGATAGAGAAGGAATAAGAATGATTTAATTTGGACAACACTCTGACTGAAAATGGAAGGAATTAACATGAACTTGAGAAGATGGGATGATACTTGATGAAATCAACAACACACTGCCTCCGGAACTATTGAAAAATGGCACAAGGGGTAAGAAAGATTTCTGACAACACTCTGGTTGAGAAAGGAGGCAAAACTTGATAATATGAGAGAATTTGAATGAAAGACACGACACTCCGGTTGAATGGACAAGCAAGAAATTAACATGATCTTGACAAAACGAAGTGACGGGTGAAGAGAGCAACATCACAATGACTCCGGAACAAAACAATAGAAGCTAGATTGTTGGGATAAAGGGACGGAGAAGAAAATGACAAATTCTACCACAATTGAATTTGAAAAGCATCTTTAGGAGAAGGGTCGAACGGAGTTGTTGGAAAACCAACAATGAAAAGAGTAAGCTTGTTGTGGGCTTATGGAAAACATCTCAAAATCCTGAGGTGAAATTCTGCCACTAATGAAAACAAAAGATTGGATTGACATGAACAAGGAGACGAGAAACTTATTTCACCGGGAGGATAAATGAAGAACTTGGGTCATTTATAAGCACCATAAATAGCAACAATCCTTAGGGAAAGCTTTAGGTGAAATATAACCCAAGATAACTCCAACGAAGAGATTGATGGGTTGCAAAGGATCTCATGAACGAAGAGAAAATGATGGGATTAAATATCTCACTCCTGACAACTTGTGAATCCTGAAACACAAAGAAATTGTCAAAAATGACATAACACCACCTCAAAAGATAAGGTAGAACAAATTACATTTCGGAATGTAAGATGAAGAATATTTGAGCTCCTCAAAACAAAACACGTGTTTAGCACCATGTTTAATTTTGAGTATAGCTTGGCGGATCATAACTTCGAGAGAAACTTTGAAGAACAATTGAAGAATGAAAAAAATCCTTGACGAACCATGATGTAGAGCCTCCATGAAGAACTCCAGTAATAAAAGGATGATAGAAAGAAAAAGAAGTTGAAAACACAAGGTGAAGCCTTGCAATGACTTAGATGGAGCTTCGCGACGATGTAACCGAGAAAACTTGGAACTCCGGAAAAGAAATCTGAGCAATTGAAACCAAGATTTTTCGATGAACCTCCGGAATAAGGAATTAATCACTTGGATGAAACACGAATGAGAATTACATTATGCGTACCCTTCATCAATTAAATTGATGACACGCAATGGATTTGGCATACTACTCATTCTAACTGGAAATGATTAAGGAGAGATATAGCGTAATCTTGAGAAGGTCTTCAACGAACCACCGGTAGGATTGAAACAGCAAATAAATGTATATGAGAACATAGGAAGAGGAATCTTGAACAAACCACCGTAACAATTGAAAATGAAAGTGGCAAAAGCACAATTCACGAGGAAGATTTGGAAAATGAATGAAGATACTTAAGAGAATCAAGATGCAAGAGAACGAAGAGATCGTGGACTGATTAGAGAATGCTTGAATGATGCACCGGTAAGATTTGGAGAACGAGAGCTGAAAGCTGGAATGAATTATTCTGAGATGATGGACTCCGAAGAATCAAACTGAAAAAATACTCCTGAATGCTCCGGATGGGTGAAAAGGATTCTCCAATCGAAAACAATTATGAGAGGATGGCAGCAAGCTTGAACTACGCATCTCTGAGATAACGGATAAGATTTGGAGGAAAAACTCTTCTTCGGTCTTCAAGATCCGAGAATGACGACGAGAAACAACACCATGAATTGTTGAGACACTCCGAAAGGATTAAAATAGGAAAGGTTGAGCCAAAGATGAAAATAATTTGAAAGTGATATTGGAGAAGGCAACTAACTGATGAAATTCATTCTTACATCAATCTTTAGAAGATTTTGAGGATAGCTCCGAGAAAATTAGAAGGGTAAGGTAAGATCTTGGGAAAAGACCGGTGGGTTAAGGCCCACTCAAAAGATACACCGTTGAACGATTTAAAAGAGAGATTGCGCCGGTTGAATTAAATGGCTTGAATGAGATTACAATCTTGAAATAGCTTGAACAGATTGATAGTGGAGACACAAATCTTCTGAGATATCTTTGGCACTACAGAACAAATGAATAGCTTGAGGTGAATAATTAATTGGTGCACCGGAATGATAAAACATTTGAAATAAGGAAAGAGATATGACCAACACCGAAAGCTTGAATTGAATCCACCGGAAAAGAAAAGAGAACGAAGAATGATAACTTGAAGCTCTGTTAGTACCTTCCTGAGAATCACCGGATAATAACATTGACGGAAAAGAATGGAGAGACTTCCCATCAATAAGATGGATACTTGATTAAGAAATCCAAGTCCTCGAAGAAACAAAAGGGTGGGAGGGCGGGAAAACAAAGGCAACTTGGGCAGATGGAACGAACACCATTGAGAAAACTGAGAGGTGATCTTGCGAATGTTGAAATGATTGGATCCACTTGAAGAGAAAGACATCGATTGGAAAAGAATTGGCATAACCATCTCAATGATCAAGAAGAATTAGTACTCCCACAGAAATATGAGAACACCACTTAGAAGGAGGCATGGAATCAACATTTGACTTTGAAGCAACTCGAATACCACAACTCAAAACAAAACAAAGGATTGGCTTGCAGAATAAGCCGGAACAAATACATATGATAGAGATTTGCCCAATCCCATATCATGCATCTGTCGGAAAGATATTCTAGGAGCTACTTGAATTCCTACTTATAAACTCCCAAAACTTTTTGGTTATGCAATCAGGTGTTGGGGATACAGGGGAAGCATAATATCTCACCCAAACTAACAATCCCTACATCCATCTATATCCATCCTTCAACACATAACCAAGAAACCTTCGGAAATCATGTACCTCAACCTTCAAAAAGCGTCCGTTATACGAGTTATGGCAATACTCCTGAACTCCCGCCCCAGTACTGGGTGGCATCGAGGTTATCTCACCAACAACTGCATAAAAGAGATTTTCGATGTCGGCGAACTCAGGTATTCCAGAACTGCAACGATAAAATTGTGATGACAACACCTCGGAGCTCAACTCCCCGGGACACTGCCACAACCCCTAAATGTCAGGAGGCACCAAGAACAATGTTCTCGTCACAAAACTATCGGAATGATTCCAAGATACCCGCGTGATCCTAAATTTTTTTAGTGAAATTTGAGGAGAGGAAAGTCAAAACTTCTATGTCTGGAGGCCTCACCAGAGCGACGAAGGGACTGAGGAGTAAAAAGAATCCTACTCTTCGATATATATAATCCTAAGACTCAAAACATTTTGTTCTAGACTCAACAACGTCAGCGATTCGATCAAGCAGGGGGCTCCTAAGTCGGGGATGGCTTTGATTACCAACTTGTAACACCCACGATGCGGCTATATCTCCCACGTGTCGAGGCACGACTTAGAGGCATAACCACATGGTGGTTTAGTCGCAAGTGGGGTAATCTTCACACAATCCCATGTACTGAATAAGAAAGGGATAAAGAGTTGGCTTACAATTGCCACTTCACACAAATAACAAGTTAAACAAACATCATCCAGAGTACAATCAAGGTCCGACTACGGAACCAAAATAAAAGAAGACAACCCCAATTGCTAGATCCCCGATCATCCCAACTGGGCTCCACTACTGATCAACCGGAAAAGACACAACACCATGAACAAGATCTTCATCGAGCTCCCACTTGAGCTCGGTAGCATCACCTACACTAGTATCATCGACACCTGCAACTGTTTGGAAGTATCTGTGAGTCACGAGGACTCAGCAATCTCACACCCGCGAGATCAAGACTATTTAAGCTTATGGGTAGGAAAGGGTAATGGGGTGGAGCTGCAGCAAGCACTAAGCAAATATGGTGCCTAACATACGCAAATAAGAGCGAGAAGAGAAGCAACACAACGGCCGTGAAGCTAGAAGTGATCAAGAAGTGATCCTGAAACTACTTACGCACAACCATAACACAAGAATCGTGTTCACTTCCCGGACTCCGCCGAAAAGAGACCATCACGGCTACACACGCGGTTGATGCATTTTAATTTAAGTCAAGTGTCAAGTTCTCTACAACCAGATATTAACAAATTCCCATCTGCCACATAACCACGGGCACGGCTCTCAAAAGTTTATACCCTGTAGGGGTGTCCCAACTTAGCCCATCACAAGCTCTCACGGTCAACGAAGGATGTTCCTTCTCCCGGGAAGACCCGATCAGTCCCAGAATCCCTGTTACAAGACATTTCGACAATGGTAAAACAAGACCAGCAAAGCCGCCAAATGTGCCGACAATCCCGATAGGAGTTGCACGTATCTCGTTCTCAGGGCAACACCGGATGAGACTAGCTACGAGTAAAACCAGCCCTCAAGTTTCCCCGAGGTGGCCACGCAGGCAGCTCGGTTCGGACCAACACTTAGAGAAGCACTGGCCCGAGGGGGGGGGGTTAAAATAAAGATGACCCTCGGGAGCACGACTGATGACCCACAAGTATAGGGGATCTATCGTAGTCCTTTCGATAAGTAAGAGTGTCGAACCCAACGAGGACAAGAAGGAAATGATAAGCGGTTTTCAACAAGGTATTCTCTGCAAGCACTGAAATTGTAGGTGATAGATAGTTTTGTGATAAGATAATTTGTAACGAGCAACAAGTAACAAAAGTAAATAAAGTGCAGCAAGGTGGCCCAATCCTTTTTGTAGAAAAGGACAAGCCTGGACAAATTCTTATATAGAGAAAAGCGCTCCCGAGGACACATGTGAATTATCGTCAAGCTAGGTTTCATCACGTTCATATGATCCGCGTTCGGTACTTTGATAATCTGATATGTGGGTAGACCGGTGCTTGGGTGCTGTCCTTACTTGGACAAGCATCCCACTTATGATTAACCTCTATTGCAAGAATCCGCAACTACAACAAAAGTATTAAGGTAAACCTAACCATAGCATGAAACATATGGATCCAAATCAGCCCCTTACGAAGCAACACATAAACTAGGGTTTAAGCTTCTGTCACTCTAGCAACCCATCATCTACTTATCACTTCCCAATGCCTTCCTCTAGGCCCAAATAATGGTGAAGTGTCATGTAGTCGACGTTCACATAACACCACTAGAGGAGAGACAACATACATCTCATCAAAATATCGAACGAATACCAAATTCACATGACTACTAATAGCAAGACTTCTCCTATGTCCTCAGGAACAAACGTAACTACTCATAAAGCATATTCATGTTCATAATCAGAGGGGTATTAATATGCATATAGGATCTGAACATATGATCTTCCACCAAATAAACCAACTAGCATCAACTACAAGGAGTAATCAACACTACTAGCAACCCACAGGTACCAATCCCAGACTTAGAGACAAGAATTGGATACAAGAGATGAACTAGGGTTTGAGAGGAGATGGTGTTGGTGAAGATGTTGATGGAGATTGACCCCCTCTCGATGAGAGGATCTTTGGTGATGACGATGGCGATGATTTCCCCCTCCCGGAGGGAAGTTTCCCCGGCAGAACAGCTCCGTTGGAGCCCTAGATTGGTTCCGCCAAGGTTCCGCCTCGTGGTAGCGGAGTCTCGTCCCGAAAGCTGCTTTATGATTTTTTCCTCATCGAAAGACTCCATATAGCAGAAGATGGGCATTGGAGGGCCACCAGGGGGCCCACGAGGCAGGGTGCGCGCCCAGGGGGTAGGGCGCGCCCCCCACCCTCGTGGGCAGGGTGTGGCCCCCCTGGTGAACTTCTTGCGCTCAGTATTTTTTATATATTCTGGAAATGACTTCCGTGAAGTTTCAGGACTTTTGGAGCTGTGCAGAATAGGTCTCTAATATTTGCTCCTTTTCCAGCCCAGAATCCCAGCTGTTGGCATTCTCCCTCTTTATGTAAACCTTGTAAAATAAGAGAGAATAGGCATAAGTATTGTGACATAATGTGTAATAATAGCCCATAATGCAATAAATATCAATATAAAAGCATGATGCAAAATGACGTATCAGCGACTCCCAAGGAAACATATAGGTGGTGGTGAGGTAAATGGTAAAACCAAGGTTGGGCCTTGCTGGAGGAGTTTTATTCAAAGCAAACTGTCAAGGGGTTCCCATAACACCCAACCGCGTAAGGAACGCAAAATCAAGGAACATAACACTGGTATGACGGAAACTAGGGCGGCAAGAGTGGAACAAAACACCAGGCATAAGGCCGAGCCTTCCACCCTTTACCAAGTATATAGATGCATTAATTAAAATAAGAGATATTGTGATATCCCAACATATCCATGTTCCAACATGGAACAAACTTCATCTTCACCTGCAACTAGCAACGCTATAAGAGGCGCTGAGCAAAAGCGGTAACATAGCCAAACAACGGTTTGCTAAGAAGGTGGGTTACAGGCTTGACATGGCAATATGAGAGGCATGATATAACAAGTGGTAGGTAGCGCGACATAGTGATAGAACGTACAACTAGCAAGCAAAGATAGAAGTGATTTCGAGGGTATGGTCATCTTGCTTGAAATCCCGCAAGGAAGAAGAACGAGTCCAAGAAGAAGACAAACGAGCGTAGTCGAACGGATCCTCACAAACGCGACGTTACCAGAACTAACAAGAAGGAGCAACACCGGAAAGAAGCAAGCAACATGGTAAACACACACGCATAAACATGGCATGATGCACAACCAAGGAAGATGCATGTCCGGTTTAACTATGCATGGCATGGCCAAGTGCACAAACAAAACTACAAGTTAAGTGGAGCTCAATATGCAACGAGTTGCATATTGACGAAACACCACATTCGATTATTTAGTTCACCCCCGATTATGTACCCAACAATATTAAATGTTATTAAATATGGCAAGAGGTGAAGCAAAAGTAAACTACACATTTTAGGCAATTTTAAGTGAGACCGGAAACAACAAATAACCATTCCAGTAAATCCCCACATGCATATTAGTAATTTAAGCAAACAATAGTTTTAAACATTTTAAATGTTGTTATCATGATGTGGATGAAAAATACAAGTTTATGCAATTTTTGTTAAAGGTTGACATGAAGATGATATGGGGCATTTGTTGGGGAACGTAGCAATTTCAAAAAACAATTCCTACGCACACGCAAGATCATGGTGATGCACAGCAACGAGAGGGGAGAGTGTTGTCTACATACCCTCGTAGACCAGAAGCGGAAGCGTTATAACAACGCGGTTGATGTAGTCGTACGTCTTCACGGCCCGACCGATCAAGCACCGAAACTACCACACCTCCGAAGTTTTGCACACGTTCAGCTCGATGAAGATCCCCAGACTCCGATCTAGCAAAGTGTCGGGGACGAGTTCCGTCAGCATGACGGCGTGGTGACGATCTTGATGTTCTACCGTTGCAGGGCTTCGCCTAAGCACCGCTACAATATTATCGAGGATTATGGTGGAGGGGGGCACCGCACACGGCTAAGAGATCAATGATCAATTGTTGTGTCTATGGGGTGCCCCCTGCCCCCGTATATAAAGGAGTGGAGGAGGGGGCCGGCCAAGGAGGGTGGCGCGCCCAAGGGGGGGAGTCCAACTCCCACCGGGAGTAGGACTCCCCCTTTTCCTATTAGGAGTAGGAGAGGGAAGGAAGAGGAAGGAGGGAGGAAGGAAAGGGGGGGCCGGTCCCCCTCCCAATTCGGATTGGGCTTGGGGGGGGGGCGCCCCCTCCCTTGCTCCTTTCCCCTCCTTTCCACTAAGGCCCAATAAGGCCCATATACCTCCCGGGGGGTTCCGATAACCTCCCGGTGATCCGGTATTGTCCCAATCTCACCCGGAACCTTTCCGGTGTCCAAATATAGTCGTCCAATATATCGATCTTTATGTCTCGACCATTTCGAGACTCCTCGTAAAGTCCGTGATCACATCTAGGACTCCGAACAACCTTCGGTACATCAAAATATATAAACTCATAATGAAACTGTCATTGTAACATTAAGCGTGCGGACCCTACGGGTTCGAGAACAATGTAGACATGACCGAGACACGTCTCCGGTCAATAACCAATAGCGGAACCTGGATGCTCATATTGGCTCCTACATATTCTACGAAGATCTTTATCGGTCAGACCGCATAACAACATACGTTGTTCCCTTTGTCATCGGTATGTTACTTGCCCGAGATTCGATCGTCGGTATCTCAATACCTAGTTCAATCTCGTTACCGGCAAGTCTCTTTACTCGTTCCGTAATACATCATCTTGCAACTAACTTATTAGTTGCATTGCTTGCAAGGCTTAAGTGATGTGCATTACCGAGAGGGCCCAGAGATACCTCTCCGACAATCGGAGCGACAAATCCTAATCTCGAAATACGCCAACCCAACATGTACCTTTGGAGACACCTGTAGAGCACCTTTATAATCACCCAGTTACGTTGTGACGTTTGGTAGCACACAAAGTGTTCCTCCGGTAAACGGGAGTTGCATAATCTCATAGTCATAGGAACATGTATAAGTCATGAAGAAAGCAATAGCAACATACTAAATGATCGGGTGCTAAGCTAATGGAATGGGTCATGTCAATCACATCATTCTCCTAATGATGTGATCCCGTTAATCAAATGACAACTCATGTCTATGGTTAGGAAACATAACCATCTTCGATTAACGAGCTAGTCAAGTAGAGGCATACTAGTGACACTTTGTTTGTCTATGTATTCACACAAGTATTACGTTTCCGGTTAATACAATTCTAGCATGAATAATAAACATTTATCATGATATAAGGAAATAAATAATAACTTTATTATTGCCACTAGGGCATATTTCCTTCAGTCTCCCACTTGCACTAGAGTCAATAATCTAGATTACACAGTAATGATTCTAACACCCATGGAGCCTTGGTGCTGATCATGTTTTGCTCGTGGAAGAGGCTTAGTCAATGGGTCTGCTAGATTCAGGTCCGTATGTATCTTGCAAATCTCTATGTCTCCCACCTGGACTAGATCCCGGATGGAATTGAAGCGTCTCTTGATGTGCTTGGTTCTCTTGTGAAATCTGGATTCCTTTGCCAAGGCAATCGCACCTGTATTGTCACAAAAGACTTTCATTGGACCCGATGCACTAGGTATGACACCTAGATCAGATATGAACTCCTTCATCCAGACTCCTTCGTTTGCTGCTTCCAAAGCAGCTACGTACTCCACTTCACATGTAGATCCCGCCACGACGCTTTGTTTAGAACTGCACCAACTGACAGCTCCACCGTTTAATGTAAATACGTATCCGGTTTGCGATTTAGAATCGTCCTGATCAGTATCAAAGCTTGCATCAATGTAACCATTTACGATGAGCTCTTTGTCACCTCCATATGCGAGAAACATATCCTTAGTCCTTTTAAGGTATTTCAGGATGTTCTTGACCGTTGTCCAGTGATCCACTCCTAGATTACTTTTGTACCTCCCTGCTAGACTCATAGCAAGGCACACATCAGGTCTGGTACACAGCATTGCATACATGATAGAGCCTATGGCTGAAGCATAGGGAACATCTTTCATTTTCTCTCTATCTTCTGCAGTGGTCGGGCATTGAGTCTTACTCAACTTCACACCTTGTAACACAGGCAAGAATCCTTTCTTTGCTTGATCCATTTTGAACTTCTTCAAAACTTTGTCAAGGTATGTGCTTTGTGAAAGTCCAATTAAGTGTCTTGATCTATCTCTATGGATCTTAATGCCCAATATGTAAGCAGCTTCATCGAGGTCTTTCATTGAAAAACTCTTATTCAAGTATCCCTTTATGCTATCCAGAAATTCTATATCATTTCCGATTAGGAATATGTCATCCACATATAATATCAGAAATGCTACAGAGCTCCCACTCACTTTCTTGTAAATACAGGCTTCTCCAAAAGTCTGTACAAAACCAAATGCTTTGATCACACTATCAAAGCGTTTATTCCAACTCCGAGATGCTTGCACCAGTCCATAAATGGATTGCTGGAGCTTGCACACTTTGTTAGCTCCCTTTGGATCGACAAAACCTTCCGGCTGCATCATATACAACTCTTATTCCAGAAATCCATTCAGGAATGCAGTTTTGACATCCATCTGCCAATAATCATAAAATGCAGCAATTGCTAACATGATTCGTACAGACTTAAGCATCGCTACGGGTGAGAAGGTCTCATCGTAGTCAATCCCTTGAACTTGTCGAAAACCTTTTGCGACAAGTCGAGCTTTGTAGACAGTAACATTACCGTCAGCGTCAGTCTTCTTCTTGAAGATCCACTTATTTTCAATTGCTTGCCGATCATTGGGCAAGTCAACCAAAGTCCACACTTTGTTCTCATACATGGATCCCATCTCAGATTTCATGGCTTCAAGCCATTTTGCGGAATCTGGGCTCACCATTGCTTCTTCATAGTTCGTAGGTTCATCATGATCTAGTAGCATGACTTCCAGAACAGGATCACCGTACCACTCTGGTGCGGATCTTACTCTGGTTGATCTACGAGGTTCAATAGTAACTTGTTCTGAAGTTTCATGATCATCATCATTAGGTTCTTCACTAATTGGTGTAGGTGTCACAGAAACCGGTTTCTGTGATGTACTACTTTCCTATAAGGGAGCAGGTACAATTACCTCATCAAGTTCTACTTTCCTCCCACTCACTTATTTCGAGAGAAACTCCTTCTCTAGAAAGGATCCATTCTTAGCAACAAATGTCTTGCCTTCGGATCTGTGATAGAAGGTGTACCCAACAGTCTCCTTCGGGTATCCTATGAAGACACATTTCTCCGATTTGGGTTCGAGCTTATCAGGTTGAAGCTTTTTTACATAAGCATCGCAGCCCCAAACTTTCAGAAACGACAACTTTGGTTTCTTGCCAAACCATAGTTCATAAGGCGTCGTCTCAACGGATTTTGATGGTGCCCTATTTAACGTGAATGTGGCCGTCTCTAAAGCATAACCCCAAAACGATAGCGGTAAATCTGTAAGGGACATCATAGATCGCACCATATCAAGTAAAGTACGATTACGACGTTCGGACACGCCATTACACTGTGGTGTTCCGGGTGGCGTGAGTTGCGAAACTATTCCGCATTGTTTCAAATGTAAACCGAACTCGTAACTCAAATATTCTCCTCCACGATCAGATCGTAGAAACTTTATTTTCTTGTTACGATGATTTTCAACTTCACTCTGAAATTCTTTGAACTTTTCAAATGTTTCAGACTTATGTTTCATTAAGTAGATATACCCATATCTGCTTAAATCATCTGTGAAGGTGAGAAAATAACCATATCCGCCACGAGCTTCAACATTCATTGGACCACATACATCTGTATGTATGATTTCCAACAAATCTGTTGTCTCTCCATAGTACTGGAGAACGGCGTTTTAGTCATCTTGCCCATGAGGCACGGTTCGCAAGTACTAAGTGATTCATAATCAAGTGGTTCCAAAAGTCCATCAGTATGGAGTTTCTTCATGCGCTTTACACCGATATGACCTAAACGGCAGTGCCACAAATAAGTTGCACTATCATTATCAACTCTGCATCTTTTGGCTTCAACATTATGAATATGTGTATCACTACTATCGAGATTCATCAAAAATAGACCACTCTTCAAGGGTGCATGACCATAAAAGATATTGCTCATATAAATAGAACAACCATTATTCTCCGATTTAAATGAATAACCGTCTCGCATCAAACAATATCCAGATATAATGTTCATGCTTAACGCTGGCACCAAATAACAATTATTTAGGTCTAATACTAATCCCGATGGTAGATGTAGAGGTAGTGTGCCGACCGCGATCACATCGACTTTGGAACCATTTCCCACGCGCATCGTCACCTCGTCCTTCGCCAGTGTCCACTTAATCCGTAGTCCCTGTTTCGAGTTGCAAATATTAGCAACAGAACCAGTATCAAATACCCAGGTGCTACTGCGAGCTCTAGTAAGGTACACATCAATAACATGTATATCACATATACCTTTGTTCACCTTGCCATCCTTCTTATCCGCCAAATACTTGGGGCAGTTCCGCTTCCAGTGACCAGTCTGCTTGCAGTAGAAGCACTTAGTTTCAGGCTTAGGTCCAGACTTGGGTTTCTTCTCCTGAGCAGCAACTTGCTTGCTGTTCTTCTTGAAGTTCCCCTTCTTCTTCCCCTTGCCCTTTTTCTTGAAACTAGTGGTCTTGTTGACCATCAACACTTGATGCTCCTTCTTGATTTCTACCCCCGCAGCTTTTAGCATTGCGAAGAGCTCGGGAATTGTCTTATCCATCCCTTGCATATTATAGTTCATCACGAAGCTCTTGTAGCTAGGTGGAAGTGATTGGAGAATTCTGTTAATGACGCAATCATCCGGAAGATTAACTCCCAGTTGAATCAAGTGATTATTATACCCAGACATTTTGAGTATATGCTCACTGACAGAACTGTTCTCCTCCATCTTGCAGCTATAGAACTTATTGGAGACTTCATATCTCTCAATCCGGGCATTTTCTTGAAATATTAGTTTCAACTCCTGGAACATCTCATATGCTCCATGACGTTCAAAACATCGTTGAAGACCCAGTTCTAAGCCGTAAAGCATGGCACATTGAACTATCGAGTAGTCATCAGCTTTGCTCTGCCAGACGTTCTTAACGTCGTCAGTTGCATCAGCAGCAGGCCTGGCACCCAGCGGTGCTTCCAGGACGTAATGCTTCTGTGCAGCAATGAGGATAATCCTCAAGTTATGGACCCAGTCCGTATAATTGCTACCATCATCTTTCAACTTTGCTTTCTCAAGGAACGCATTAAAATTCAACGGAACAACAGCACGGGCCATCTATCCACAATCAAACATAAACAAGCAAGATACTATCAGGTACTAAGTTCATGATAAATTTAAGTTCAATTAATCATATTACTTAAGAACTCCCACTTAGAAAGACATCCATCTAATCTTTTAAGTGATCACGTGATCCAAATCAACTAAACCATAACCGACCATCACGTGAAATGGAGTAGTTTTCAATGGTGAACATCACTATGTTGATCATATCTACTATATGATTCACGCTCGACCTTTCGGTCTCAGTGTTCCGAGGCCATATCTGCATATGCTAGGCTCGTCAAGTTTAACCTGAGTATTCTGCGTGTGCGAAACTGGCTTGCACCCATTGTAGATGGACGTAGAACTTATCACACCCGATCATCACATGGTGTCTGGGCACGACAAACTTTGGCAACGGTGCATACTCAGGGAGAACACTTTTATCTTGAAATTTAGTGAGAGATCATCTTATAATGCTACCGTCAATCAAAGCAAGATAAGATGCATAAAAGATAAACATCACATGCAATCAATATAAGTGATATGATATGGCCATCATCATCTTGTGCTTGTGATCTCCATCTACGAAGCATCGTCATGATCACCATCGTCACCGGCGCGACACCTTGATCTCCATCGTAGCATCGTTGTCGTCTCGCCAATCTTATGCTTCTATGACTATCGCTACCGCTTAGTGATAAAGTAAAGCATTACAGGGCGATTGCATTGCATACAATAAAGCGACAACCATATGGCTCCTGCCAGTTGCCGATAACTTGGTTACAAAATATGATCATCTCATACAATAAAATTTAGCATCATGCCTGGACCATATCACATCACAACATGCCCTGCAAAAACAAGTTAGACGTCCTCTACTTTGTTTGTTGCAAGTTTTACGTGGCTGCTACGGGCTTAGCAAGAACCAATCTTACCTACGCATCAAAAACCACAATGATAGTTTGTCAAGTTGGTGCTGTTTTAACCTTCGCAAGGACCGGGCGTAGCCACACTCGGTTCAACTAAAGTTGGAGAAACTGACACCCGCCAGCCACCTGTGTGCAAAGCACGTCGGTAGAACCAGTCTCGCGTAAGCGTACGCGTAATGTCGGTCTGGGCCGCTTCATCCAACAATACCGCCAAACCAAAGTATGACATGCTGGTAAGCAGTATGACTTATATCGCCCACAACTCACTTGTGTTCTACTCGTGCATATAACATCAACACATAAAACCTAGGCTCAGATGCCACTGTTGGGGAACGTAGTAATTTCAAAAAAAAAATCCTACGCACACGCAAGATCATGGTGATGCACAGCAACGAGAGGGGAGAGTGTTGTCTACATACCCTCGTAGACCAGAAGCGGAAGCGTTATAACAACGCGGTTGATGTAGTCGTACGTCTTCACGGCCCGACCGATCAAGCACCGAAACTACGGCACCTCCGAGTTTTTGCACACGTTCAGCTCGATGACGATCCCCGGACTCCGATCCAGCAAAGTGTCGGGGATGAGTTCCGTCAGCACGACGGCGTGGTGACGATCTTGATGTTCTACCGTCGCAGGGCTTCGCCTAAGCACCGCTACAATATTATCGAGGATTATGGTGGAGGGGGGCACCGCACACGGCTAAGAGATCAATGATCAATTGTTGTGTCTATGGGGTGCCCCCTGCCCCCGTATATAAAGGAGTGGAGGAGGGGGCCGGCCAAGGAGGGTGGCGCGCCCAAGGGGGGGAGTCCAACTCCCACCGGGAGTAGGACTCCCCCTTTTCCTATTAGGAGTAGGAGAGGGAAGGAAGAGGAAGGAGGGAGGAAGGAAAGGGGGGGCCGGCCCCCCTCCCAATTCGGATTGGGCTTGGGGGGGGGCACCCCCTCCCTTGCTCCTTTCCCCTCCTTTCCACTAAGGCCCAATAAGGCCCATATACCTCCCCGGGGGTTCTGATAACCTCCCGGTGATCCAGTATTGTCCCAATCTCACCCGAAACCTTTCCAGTGTCCAAATATAGTCATCCAATATATCGATCTTTATGTCTTGACCATTTCGAGACTCCTCGTCAAGTCCGTGATCACATCCGGGACTCCGAACAACCTTCGGTACATCAAAATATATAAACTCATAATGAAAATGTCATCGTAACGTTAAGCGTGCGGACCCTTCGGGTTCGAGAACAATGTAGACATGACCGAGACACGTCTCCGGTCAATAAACAATAGCGGAACCTGGATGCTCATATTGGCTCCTACATATTCTACGAAGATCTTTATCGGTCAGACCGCATAACAACATACGTTGTTCCCTTTGTCATCGTTATGTTACTTGCCCGAGATTCGATCGTCGGTATCTCAATACCTAGTTCAATCTCGTTACCGGCAAGTCTCTTTACTCGTTCCGTAATACATCATCTTGCAACTAACTTATTAGTTGCATTGCTTGCAAGGCTTAAGTGATGTGCATTACCGAGAGGGCCCAGAGATACCTCTCCAACAATCGGAGCGACAAATCCTAATCTCGAAATACGCCAACCCAACATGTACCTTTGGAGACACCTGTAGAGCACCTTTATAATCACCCAGTTACGTTGTGACGTTTGGTAGCACACAAAGTGTTCCTCCGGTAAACGGGAGTTGCATAATCTCATAGTCATAGGAACATGTATAAGTCATGAAGAAAGCAATAGCAACATACTAAACGATCGGGTGCTAAGCTAATGGAATGGGTCATGTCAATCAAATCATTCTCCTAATGATGTGATCCCATTAATCAAATGACAACTCATGTCTATGGTTAGGAAACATAACCATCTTCTATTAACGAGCTAGTCAAGTAGAGGCATACTAGTGACACTTTGTTTGTCTATGTATTCACACAAGTATTACGTTTCCGGTTAATACAATTCTAGCATGAATAATAAACATTTATCATGATATAAGGAAATAAATAATAACTTTATTATTGCCTCTAGGGCATATTTCCTTCAGCATTTGGTCGCCACGACGGAAAGAAAGGGGTGTCATGGCGGCGAAAACGGAAACGGTGCCACGGCAACTTCCCGATGATCCGACAACTAGTTGAGATGCCGGTGCAAGAAGCAAATGTGAGATGTGCGGAATGTGCAAGAGGTACGGGGAGTGATCTCGGTGTCCCACAAATCGGTGACAAGGAAATGAGTGAAAAAACGGACACGGTGCGAACACGGCCAAACAGGAGCATCTCATACAACACATCACAAGCATTTATCCATGGGCGTCGTTCCAGCGGTTATACTTTCCAAGGGAGCATTCTCAAAGAAGTTTGAGTTCAT
Source organism: Triticum urartu (assembly GCF_056163025.1). Taxonomy (NCBI): domain Eukaryota; kingdom Viridiplantae; phylum Streptophyta; class Magnoliopsida; order Poales; family Poaceae; genus Triticum; species Triticum urartu. The sequence continues at coordinate 364,276,171 of NC_141876.1, read as the reverse complement.
AGAGGAAGTAGTTGTTCTCGCGACGGTAGTGAAAGTAGCGGTTCTTGCGGGCCCCGTCCATGACGGGTGTCGGGCACTTTTTTCCCGTGTCCCCGTACCGCCTGTTTTGGGTACGTGTATGGGTCCGTGTACGGATCGTGGAATCGTCTATGCTTTTGCCATGTTTTCCATGGCGCGCGTCCAGTTCCGTCCACGACAGGCGTCGGGAACTTTTTTCCTGTGTCCCCGTACCGCCCGTTCTGGGTACGTGTACTGGTCCGTGTACGGATCGTGGAATCGTCTGTGCTTTTGCCATGTTTTCCATGGCGCGCGTGCTGCGCCGTCCACGACGGGCGTCGGGCACTTTTTTCCCGTGTCCCCGTATCACCCGTTTTGGGTACGTGTATGGTCTGTGTACGGATCGTGGAATCGTCGATGCTTTTGCCATGTTTTCCATGGCGCGTGTCCAGTTCCGTCCACGACGGGCGTCGGGAATTTTTTTCCCGTGTCCCCGTACCGCCCGTTCTGGGTATGTGTACTGGTCCGTGTACGGATCGTGGAAACGTCTGTGCTTTTGCCATGTTTTCCATGGCATGCGTAGAGGAAGTAGTTGTACTTGTGAACTTGTCGAATCCACAGCGACGGTAGTTGTTCACGTTCTTAGTCGCACAAGTTTCCGTAGATGTTCGGGGTCACGGTGAGGAACTTGACGTCCATGGAGGCTTCGAGGGTCGACGGTAGTGGTACTTGGCAAAATGCATGTCGACGGTCTTGAAGGTTTCGGAGGGGTAATTGATGACTCCAAGCCCTTCGCGGTCGATGGTGGTGGTACTTGGCGCAACACCTTGTAGACGTTCGGGCGTCGGTATCCAACAGGAGAAAATGCGTCGGTTGCAACTGAAGGCAACAGGGCTTGCAGATGTTGTGCTCGCAGCTACAGGAAACAAAGATGGCCAGGAGGTGCAGCAGAGGATGTCGCGGGTGGCGCACTTGAGGCGGGAGCGGCTGGCGATGGCGGATGCAGGGGGTGCGGCGGTGCAAGGACTCGCCAGATCCTACGCGAGGAGGATGAGAGCGGTCGGCCGGTGTGGTCGTCTCACCATGACCCGAGGCAGGGGAGGAGCGGGCTTGGGGCGGTCGGCGTGGCATTCCTGGACGGGTAGCTCGCGGAGGAGGCGACCGGAGAGCTTGAGGAACGGCGCGACTGAGGCAGTGGGACAACGCGAGGCAGGGGGCGCCGGAGTTGACCTCCAGGTCGGAGCTTGTTGGCGGCGGAGGATGGAGGCAGTGACGCGGGGCAGGGGTGGCACTGGTCGAGGACGACGCCTCTAGTCAGTGCAACACGGACGCAGGGGAGGCGGAGCTCCGATGACCGGCATGGTCGAGGGAGGAGCAGGCGGCGGCCTCCGGCCGTGCGAGATCGAGAGGGAGGGGGGGGGTCGAGCGTACGGGGATGGGGATCGAGCCGCGGCTCTCTGGCGGCGGGGTGGAGATGAGGGAAAGGGAGAGATGGGATTGGCAGGGGAGAGGGTTAGGGTTAGGTAGCGGCTGGGCCTAGGTGGGATAGTGGGCCAGCCTGGCTGCTGGGCTTGAAGAGAGGCCCAGGGGCACTGCTCGGGAGGCCCTATTTCCTTTTCCCTCTTTTCTGAAAATTTGGAAACCCCAGGTTTAGAAAAAGGAAAAAAGGCCAGCAAATTTGAAAAGGAATAGGAGGGATATAAACATACCCTTGCGCTCCTGGATCTCTACTCCTAATGTCTCAGTTGGTAGTCCCCGTTCCGGGTTTATTTTCGTCCCACCATTTTTGTCTGGTTATTTTTCGTTGGTTATTTTTCATCAGTTATTTTTCGTCCGTTTTTTCGCCCACCTCCCACCACCCCGTGCAAAACGAAAAAACATACGCCACCATCCGTCTCTCGATCCACCTAATCTCGATGCGGCCACCCTATCTCCCTCGTCTCGTCTAGCGATGAAGCGCCGCCCCAATCTCCCCGCTCCGCCGCTGCCGCCCCCGCCTTCCGCTATGACCCGCTCAGCCACCTCCACCCTCCTCTACATCGCCGGATCCGCTTATAGATCGTCAAGGAAGCGGCTCCCGGGTCCGCGCTCGTGCAGCCGTGATGGAGGGTCTCGAGATGGCCACCGCCGAATATGAAGCCCCTGACGAAGGAGTCTAGATCTGGCACCTCACCAAGGTCGCCCCCACGGTGAGTGCACATGCCTTCTGAATCCCGACCCGTCCATCTTCTCCCTGAGTTGTAGCGACGACGAACCCAAAACTGCCTCCTTATTTTTGGAAAAAAATCATGCGTAAGAGATTTGGAAAGAATCATGTGTGAGACTGACATGGGTCATCGGGAGGAGTCTACGGTCGGTAACTGGCGTAGAAGGAAAGTTCCCTTGTTAGGACCATAGTGCTCTGCTCCTTTTAACTGAAGAATATGACACCAATACTGAAGAATTCAACACCGCTAGCGGAGCGCTACGCAACGACTGGATGGACGATCGAGATGCATTCGGTTAAAAGTTGATCAACGGTACACAGCTCGAGACATTGGCTGTTCCGTTTCACTCCAGCCAGACGGTGAAAACGGACAGTGCCAGCTCGTGAGCGCCCACCACAGCCTGGTTGCCCTTTATCTTTCCCCTCTACATAGGGAGATTCATCTTTCCCTTTCTCCAAGTTGTAATAGAGTAGCTTAGAACCCTAGACTACTTGGTAGATGAGGTAGATCCTCGAATTTGTATCCCTTACCTTATTTCTTCCGCTGATAATCAAAATCGGAGCTAGTTTGAGTACCAGAATTACTCCTCTGTAATTTGTGCCTGTCAATTGGTATCATGAGCCAGTGAATCCTCGGAGGCGAATCGGATCTGACCATGATTTGGGGTTGGGATATCTCGTAAAATCCCCCTTATCCAGTGTCAGGTCCCGGCGGCAGTGCAGATCATCAGAACGGAGGTGGCATGGAGTAGGCATCGTTCGGCTACAAATTGGGGAGAAACTCGGTTGCAGTCGGAACAATTCCACCGTGGTAAAATTCCGTAGCGTATCCCTAGTTTGTGCAGCATCGGAGGCGAGCATGACGTGGAGGAATTGGCGGCGGTAGACTGAAGACCGAGTCCCCCATCAGATCGACAAGATGAGCACCCGAGTCAAGCACATGGGTGAGATCTCTGACGAGCTAGAAGCACTTCGTACTGAATTTGCTGCGATGGGGTCCAAGCAACATTTGATCCAGAATCAGTTAGACGAGGTAAACTCCAGGTTGGACAGGGTGGAGAGGTTTGAGGAGAAAATCGATACAGTAGAAAATTTGGTGTCCAAGAGCGCCCAAATCCAAGGAGAAATGTTCAAGTACCTGAAGGAAATTGAAGCAAAAATTACCCAACCACCCAGCCCTTTAGGCTCTCCTGCTATGAGTCCTACTCAATCAGTCATCCGTGATCCTGACAAGCAGCAGCAAACAACAGAGGTTCTGCAAGAATTGGACAAACATATGGAAGATATAATCCAATCAAAATTGTAGAAGTTCATGAGAGAGGCCAATGACACTAGAGAACCCACCCAGCCACTGCAACAACCTGCAGTGCCCAAAGACTTGGAAACTCAAGTAGAAGCACTCATACAGTCAAAGTTACAACAATTGCAAACTGGAAGTACAGTTAACAGCAAGGAACCACAACAACAACAGTACAAAACAGAGAGGGCTACACAGTTTCTGAAAAGCATTGCTAACGTCCCAAAGATGGATTTCCCATGTTTCTCTGGTGAAAATCCTTTGGGGTGGATCAGGCAAATGAACAAATATTTTGAGCTGGCACAAGCTCGTGAGGAATGCAAGGTGGATTTGGCCCAAACATATATTGTGGGAAGAGCAGACAACTGGCTAAGAAGTTCTAAGCTAGCTAATGTCTCGATGCCATGGGAAGAATTTTGCCGACTAATTTGCAACAGATTTGCTGAATCTAGCATTTATGAAATACTGGAAAAATTTCACTCTGTCAAACAACTTAGTATGACAGTATCAGACTATACTGACAAGTTTGAAGAAATAATGGCCATTGTCAGAGAGGAACACCCATATCTCCAAGAACACTACTATGTGGTGAGTTTTGTCAATGGTCTAAAGCCTAACATCAGATGCAATCTTCGGCCTCAAAGACCAAAAACACTCAGTGAAGCCTACTGGATGGCAAGAGATTATGAAAGTGGTTTACAGGCCAAGATGCAATCCTTTGTAACACAACAAGAAAAACAGCTTCAAAGCTATAACACACAGCAAAAGCAGTACGCTCCCCCCCAAATCTCAAAATACCTGCTCCTACTCCTGCAGCTAGAAAACCTGGCATGTGCTGGCGATGCAATGCTGCCTGGATACCTGGCCACAAGTGCAAGCAAGCACCCAACCTGCATACCATCACAAGTGAAGTGGAACAGGAAGAGATAACTGATCCTGAAATATTTGAAGATACAACAGAGCAACAGTTAACTAAAATTGAAGAAAAATGCATGGAGATCTCTGCCCAAGCTATCTCTTGAAAAGCTTCCGTAAATACCTTAGATGTGAAAGTTTTGATTGGTGGCAAAATGGGTGTTGCTCTAGTAGATACTGGTAGCACTGCAACCTTTATAGATCTGAAGTTTGCTCTCAAAACAAACTGCAACTTGGTCAATAATCAAATACACAGAGTGAAAGTAGTAGGGGGAGGACTGTTAACTTCTGGTGCTCACATTCCTGATGCACTTTTCTCCATCAGCAAAGATACCTATCAACACACTTTCACGGTTTTGGATTTACAAGGATATGATATGGTCATTGGATGTGATATGCTATACCACCACAACCCCATTTATCTGGACTATAAAGCAAGAAAAGTCCATTTTACTAAAGATGGAAAACAATATGTTACATATCTTGACTGTAACTACACTGACCACATCAAGATCATTAGCAGTGAGAAACTAGAGAAAATGAGTAATAAAGGAGTGAGTGGATATGTCCTAAGTCTACACCTGATATCTCCTAAAAGAGCCGCTAAACAGAAACAGGTTCCTGAAGCCATCCAACCAGTACTAGAGCAATATGATAATTTATTTCAGGAGACCTCTTCCTTACCCCCTCCCAGGAAGTGTGATCATGCAATACCCCTAAAACCAGATGAAATACCCCCCAAACGTGAGACCCTACAGAGTTCCACACCACCAAAAGGAAGAAATGGAACAACAAGTGAAAACACTGTTAGAGCAATCTCTCATTCAACCTAGCAGTAGTCCTTATGCTGCTCCTGCTCTGCTTGTTAAGAAGAAAGAAGGATCGTGGAGGTTATGTCAAGATTTCAGGAAACTAAATGACCAAAGTATCAAAAATAAATTTCCAATTCCAGTTATTGAGGATCTCATTGATGAATTGTCCGATGCAACAATTTTCACTAAGCTAGATTTAAGGTCTGGCTATCACCAAATCAGAATGAAACCTGAGGATGTCCACAAAACTGCTTTCAGCACATACTTTGGACATTTTGAGTATTTGGTCATGCCATTTGGTCTAACCAATGCACCAGCAACATTTCAAGCACTCATGAATTCAATTTTTGGTCCCTGTCGGTGTCAAAACCGGCGGATCTCGGGTAGGGGGTCCCGAATTGTGCGTCTAGGCAGATGGTAATAGGAAGCAGGGGACACGAAGTTTTACCCAGGTTCGGGCCCTCTTGATGGAGGTAAAACCCTACGTCCTACTTGATTAATATTGATGATATGGGTAGTACAAGAGTAGATCTACCACGAGATCAGAGAGGCTAAACCCTAGAAGCTAGCCTATGGTATGATTGTGTGTGTTGTCCTACAGACTAAAACCCTCCGGTTTATATAGATACCGGAGAGGGCTAGGGTTACACAAGGTCAGTTACAAAGGAGGAGATATGCATATCCGTATTTCCTAGCTTGCCTTACACGCCAAGTAGAGTCCCATCCGGACACGAGACGAAGTCTTCAATCTTGTATCTTCATAGTCTAACAGTCCGGCCAAAGAATATTGTCCGGCTGTCCGGAGACCCCCTAATCCAGGACTCCCTCAGTAGCCCCTGAACCAGGCTTCAATGACGATGAGTCCGGCACGCAGTACTGTCTTCGGCATTGCAAGGCGGGTTCCTCCTCCGAATACATCACGGAAGAATTTGAATACAAGGATAGTGTCCGACCCTGCAAAATAAGTTCCACATACCACCGTAGAGAGAATAATATTTCCATGAATTTAATTTGCTGACTTGTTTTGGCAACACGACCTTATGCCATGGCCCGGTGATTATTCGAACCGTTTCCTTTAACTAGCCCCGCACATAACTCGAGGCAGTTTTTTGACACGTCTTGTCAAAGCAGAGATCGTGTCCCCTTATCATGGGATTCTCATCAATACGGGCGTGGGTAACCCAACCGCGCCATCGATTCCGGCCCTTGGGGGATAAGCGAGTTTTACCAGGCTAGTGGGGGCGCATAGTTTCGGCCGCCCATATAAAGAGATAAAGATTCACCTTTTCATCCACGCCTTCTTCCTCCTTTGCTCATCCACTTTCGCCCACTCGAGCTCCAGCGCCCAAGTCCGCATTTCCCACCTCGACCTTCTCCAACCATGTCCGGAGCGGGAGACAGGTGGATGGTCTCCTCCGTCACGGAGGGACACATCAAGAAGCTGAGGAGAGCCGGATACCTGCCCGACGACATCTCGCACCGGCTCCTAGATGAGGGGCAGCTCATCCCCACCCCCAGGCCCCATGAGAGGGTAGTGTTCCTTACCCACTTCCTTCGCAGACTGGAATTCCCTCTCCATCCATTCGTCCGGGGGCTCATGTTCTACTATGACCTGGATTTCCACGATCTGGCCCCGAACTTCATCTTCGACATCTCGGCGTTTATCATCGTTTGCGAGGCCTTCCTCCGCATCAAGCCCCACTTCGGCTTATGGCTGAAGACCTTCAACGTCAAGCCGAAGGTAGTGAGTGGCTGCCAGGCGGAGTGCGGAGGCGCCATGGTGGGCAAGATGCCCAACGTCACATGGCTCGAGGGTTCCTTTGTGGAGACCATAAAGGGGCGGCAATCGGGGTGGTTCTACATCACCGAGCCGCGTGACCCTAAATGGGCAGCGGCCCCCGAGTTCCGATCTGGCTTCCCCACGCGGCTCACCTCCTGGCAAGAGAAGGGCCTGTCCTGGGGTAGTTCGGGATAGCTGACTGGACTCCAAACATGTATCGAAAACATGGTGAACAAGAAGCTCAAACTCGTCAATGTAGTCCAGGTCATGCTCATCCGCTGGATCCTCCCGTGCCAACAACGGGCTTTCAACTTGTGGGAGTTCGACCCAGCCCAACACCGAACTCTGAACAGGCTCTTTGACACAACTCACGAAGAAGCCTGGAAGGTGCTATTCAAGAGTGCCGAGGTTCCCCCTCCCACTACCGAGGACCGCGGATTCTGCGCGAAGCGCCAAGCCAGCACGGTAAGCTGTTTTACCTCTCACAGGATACTTGTCTTTCATAGTTTGACTCTATGCGGGATCTAAGCTCATGTACCTTTGACAGGACTGGCAGGAAACGGCCGGACAGATCGACTGTCCGGCTCCTTTGCCCGAAGGCCCAATAGACACTCTCCTGGCGAAGATGCTGACTCCGGTTCCTTACACGCTGCCGGAGAAGACCAAGGGAACCCGAAAGAGTTCCCGATGCCAGGCGTCATCGGACTCACCGTCCGATGACTCTGCGGCACACTCCTCCCCCGAAGACGAGGAGGAAGAAGAAGATGCTCCCCTCCAGGCGGGGAAGACAAGAAAAGGAAGGCGTCCCCAACTGGGGGGCCGAAGGGTCCAAGAAGGGAAGGATTCTCCTTCCGGACAATTCCACCGCCGCCGCCGAAGGCGAAGACGAGTGGTTGCCCAGGGCCAAGCCCCTGGGGAGGTCGTAAGTACTCGGATACCAGAGTAACTCATAGCATTCCTTTGTCGCACTGCTTTCCCTAACGCCGAATATGATTATGCAGGCCGCCACAAGCCCGTATCGATGTATCGTCGGACGGCTCCCTGGGCTCATCGGATATGGATAGCGATCCACTTCCGATTGCCACCTCCCCTTGCCCTGCGGACGACGCCGAGGTACTGTCTCAAGAGGCACCGAGTCGAGGGGAGACAGTCCCGGAGGCGCCTCAAGGCGACCTTCCGGACTCCGAGAGCAGAGGGGACAAGGCCCCTGAGGGCTCCGAGTTCGGCCCTCAGCCGAACACCGCGCCGGAACCTCCAGTGGTTCCGGACTCGGGCAGGCGGCCTCCTTCCAAGAGGGGCGAGACGCCTGTGCCGGTGACCTCTGTCCATCCAGAGGCGCCGGACAATCTGCTGGGAGCACTTCGCAGCGCTTCCATCGACGAGGAGCACCGTACTATTATGAGTGCGGTGGTCCAGAAGGTTCAGTCCGCCAAGAGCGGATTGACTGAAGCCTGTGCCAGCCTTCTAACAGGCTTTGAGGTAAGTGTTTAAAATATAGGAAAAATATTACCGCATAGACAGTAGCCCCTGATGTTCTGTTCGGTGTTCACAAAGAAAAGCCGAACAGAGGATCAAACAACATTGCAGGAGTCTAATAGAAGTATGTCAATATGCATGTGCAGGCTTCGCTGCTGGCATCTGCCGCACTGACTGCGGAGGTCGCCGCACTGAAGCAGGACCTTAAAGTGTCCAAGGACGAGCTCGGCCTTGCCAAGAGGCAGCTCGAGGAGAACAAAGATAAGTAATACCTAGTTTATGGATATGTATAAAAAGAATGCGATTGCAAAATGACAGGATCGTCATGAATTTGCCAGGGGCCACGACCGAAGTGGTGACCCTAAGGCAAGCACTGTCCGAGGCCGAAGATAAAGCGCCCAAGGAGCGCACCAAGCAGGAAAGGCAAGAGGCTCGGGTGGGCGAGGTGCAGCAAGAGCTCCAGGCTCTCGTGACGAAGCACGAGGCGTTGGAGCTTGACTCGAAGACATGAGAGTCTGAGCTTGCCGCGGCCCTCGAGAGCGCAAAAAGTGCCAAGGCCGAAGCCCAAATGGCCCTCCAGGAGATTGATGCGATGAAGAAAATAGCGGCGGGTAAGGCATTCTATATGCAAAGCAAGCATGTGAAAGTAAATTACCTATTACTTACCCGAATCCGGAGCTCTCCAGGAGCATTCGCAGATTTGCCCCGCAGCGTGTCGGATGCCGCACAGTTTTACCAGGCCGAGGAGGGAAGCTCAACGGAGAAGCTGTTCTGGTCTCAGTATACTGGGACCGAACACCCGGTGCCTATGAGCGACTAGCTGAAGCAGCTGGTCGAGCTACACAAAGCGGCCGAACAGGCCATGAAGGGCTTTATAGTCCGGCTGTGGCCTGGCGATGCCCTTTCGAATAGCTACTTCAGCCTGGTGAGGCGGCTTGTGGACGCCTGCCCACGGCTGGAGGTCGTCAAGCGGTCTGTCTGCATCGAAGGTGCATGCCGGGCTTTCGTCCGCGTGAAGGTGCAATGGGCCAAGCTAGACGCCGTGAAGCTGATCAAGGAGGGACCGCCGCAGGGCAAGGAGCATCGCACCCTCGAAATTTATTATGAGGGTGTCCTGAAGGGTGCCCGTCTTGTAGCGGACAAATGTTCAAAGGATGCAATATTTGAGTAAACTTGCTCGTGTGATCCTGTATGATGAAAACTTGTTTCATATGCGCTATGCAATGCTTGTTTGAATTTAAAATATTACCTTCTGTTTGGCTGTTTATCCAATCTGAGAGATGGCTAGTCCTCGGCTTCTGCCCCCTTGCCGCGAGTGCTGGGGTCTTCGGGATAAACCTGAGCACTCTTGTTCCCATTTTTGGGTCCTTCGAGGGAGGTGCTCAGCACAGCGAACAAGGCAACCAGACTAATAATGCTTTATCACTCTCACTTAGCCATAGAATTCTATAATTTTAAATTTCGGCGAAGCCCCTGGTATTCGGAAGGCCGAATTCGGGACGCGATACACGCCTTTAAGCCGGACAGGATCGGCTCCTCGCTCTAAGCAGCATAAGTCTTTAGGGACTCGAAACCTCGCCGAACAACGACCAGTCTCTCGCCTTATCATGACAGTCAGTTTTAGCTCTCTCTACTGAGGTGCTTAGCCCAGCAGAACCGGGGCACAATCGCAGTAGTTCTCCTAGCGCTACCTTAGCCGATAGAGCGGAACGTAAGGTACCAAAACATAGGAGCCGGGCAAACCCAACATTTGACCAAAGACATGATTCGGAGCTGATGCATATAATGCTATAAGTTCGGAGTGCCGCACTTGTGAAAGTGTTCGGACTTCTCACACCATATTGTGGGGTACTTAAGCCCCTGATGTGTTGGCCGTACCAAAGTGTACGGTTGCAAGGCGTCATTAATGAACACACACACACACATATATATAACAAGAATGCAATAATAGTCGTAATGTTATGCGTTGTTTATTCAAAGAGGTGCGTTAAAGTAGAATGATATAGATAGTGCGATAAGCAAAAAGTAGGACTATGTCCCTTCCAAGGGCAAGCTGAGGAATAGTATTAAAGCAAATATTTCACTCATTATCATAATCCACCTGGGAGTTCTGTGGTGTGACGTAGCTTTCTGCCTCTCTTGGTTGCTACATCATGTGTTCGGCAATCATGCTGCCGGACAAGGTTTCCAGAGATTAAAGTCCTGAAAGAGAAAAATAACAAAGCGGGAAGCCCCTAGTGCGGTTTAGGCCGCGTCTTGGGGCGTGCCGTAGTCGTGCCCCCTCCCCACCTGTGCCCATGGTATTTTTAATGCGTAATTATGTACGCGTGGCACGAATTTCGCCATTTGGCTTGGGCCGGGGTGGGGGCCGCGTTGCTACGCGAGCTTAGACCGTGCTAGGCGGTCTAGTTGCCGATTACTCCGAGCGCGTTTGAAGGTGTCCGGGTCTTGAAACGCCGAATTGGTGGATTGCCTTGAGAGGCTACTTTGCGCTTCTGCTGCGAGGGCTGCAGTGTGCTCCTCCGTGCGGAGAGAGCGCTTTGTGTTTCCGTTAACTGTGATGACCCCCCGGGGTCCTGGCATCTTGAGCTTGAAGTATGCATAATGCGGTACAACATTGAATCTCGCAAATGCGGTTCGCCCGAGCCATTCATGATAGCCACTGCGGAACGGGACGATATCGAAGATTAATTCTTCGCTTCAGAAGTTATCCGGGGATCCGAAGACCACTTCTAGTGTAATTGATCCTGTGCAATGGGCCTCTACACCTGGAATGACGCCTTTAAAGGTCGTTTTTGTGGGTTTGATCCTTGAGGGGTCTATACCCATTTTGCGCACTGTGTCCTGGAAAAGCAGGTTCAGGCTGCTGCCGCCGTCCATGAGGACTCGAGTGAGGTGAAATCCGTCAATGATTGGGTCTAAGACCAGCGCGACGAATCCTCCATGACGGATACTAGTGGGCTGGTCCCTGCGATCGAAGGTGATCGGGCAGGAGGACCATGGGTTGAACTTTGGGGCGACTGGCTCCAACGCATATACGTCCCTGAGCGCACGCTTCCGCTCCCTCTTGGGGATGTGGGTTGCGTATATCATGTTCACCGTCCGCACTTGTGGGGGGAACCTCTTCTGTCCTCCGGTGTTCGGCCGCCGGGGCTCCTCTTCGTCATCGCTGTGTGACCCCTTATCTTTGTCTTCGGCAATTAACTTGCCGGCCTGCTTGAACACCCAGCATTCACTGTTGGTGTGGTTGGCTAGCTTGTTAGGGGTACCGTGTATTTGACATGAGCGATCGAGTATGCGGTCCAAACTGGACGGTCCCGGAGTGCTTCTTTTAAATGCCTTTTTCCGCTGACCGGGTTTAGAGCCTTTGAATCCGGCATTGACTGTCGTATCCTCAGTATTATCGCTGTTAATGCGGCGCTTATGTTTGTTGCGACGTGACCTGCTATTGCCGTCCTTGGTATCCGAAGTACCATGGTTTTTTGATATGTTATTACTGCGAGCCAGCCAGCTGTCTTCTCCCACACAAAAGCGGGTCATGAGTGTCGTGAGGGCTTCCATAGATTTTGGCTTTTCCTGTCCAAGGTGCCGGGCAAGCCACTCGTCGCAGATGTTATGCTTGAAAGCTGCTAGGGCCTTGCATTCGGACAGTCGATGATTTGATTTTTCTTTGATAGGAACCGTGTCCAGAATTGCCTGGCCGATTCTTCTGGCTGCTGAATTATGTGGCTCAAGTCATCGGCGTCTGGTGGTCGCACATAAGTGCCCTAAAAGTTGTCGAGGAATGCGGCTTCCAGATCTTCCCAACAGCTAATGGACTCTGCTGGCAAGCTGTTAAGCCAATGCCGCGATGGTCCTTTGAGCTTTAGTGGGAGGTATTTGATGGCGTGTAAGTCATCGCCGCGGGCCATGTGAATGTGGAGGAAGAAATCCTCAATCCATACCGCAGGATCTGTTGTGCCATCGTATGGTTCAATATTTACGGGTTTGAAACCCTCTGGGATTTGATGATCCATTACTTCGTCTGTGAAGCATAGGGGGTGTGCGGCGCCTCTGTATTGGGCTATATCACGACGCAGCTCGAATGGGTCTTGCCCGCTGTGTTCGGCCCGACCAGATTGAATTTTACTGTATCCGGCGTGACGTTTATCGTCTCGCATAGTGGCGCGCCCTCGTGATCCATAGATCGATCTTGCATGTTTTGCTTTGTCCTCCAATACGTCTCGCAGGTCTGGCGTATTTCCCCATGCCTTTTTATTTGAATGGCGTTGGGGTGCAGGCTAAGTTTTTGGCTGGAATGCCTCTCTATCGCGGCCACGAGGTGGCCGATCAGCCGCATCATACGCTTCTTCCTCCAGTCGGGGTAGCAACCTGCATTTTGGGTAACTCTTAGAGGTGCACTCAGGTTTATATTCCTCGGCCGCGAGGACTTCAGTCCATCTGTCAGCTAGCAGATCTTGATCACTTGAAGCTGCTGCTTTTTCTTAAGGCTATTTGCCGTGGCTATAAGCCGGCGCTTGAAGCGCTCTTGTTCGACGGGATCCTCTAGCACGGCGAATTCGTCATCGTCGAGGCTTGCCTCGTCTTCGGAGGGGGGCATGTAATTACCATCCTCCGCTTCTCTATCTGCCGCTCTCTCAGGAGGGCTGGCTCCTCCATCCTCCTGCTCTAAATCTTGCTGGAGGGGATTGTTGTTGTCTTCAGCACTATCCGGAGTGTTATTATCTCCTGTGCCGGTATCACCACTTTTGTTTTGGCGGGACTTAGAGCGACGCCGCTGACATCGGCGCTTGGGTTGCTTCTTGGAGGGGTCATCCTCCACTGTCTCGTCGCCATTGCCTTCTTTGGGTGTGTCCACCATGTATATATTGTATGATGAGGTGGCTGTCCAGTGCCCTATGGGCAGTGGTTCATCTTCGTCTCCCGCATAGTCGTCCATACCGTCGATGTCTTCGGAGTCAAAGTTGAGCATGTCGATTAAGTCATCGACAGTGGCTACTAAGTGGGTGGTGGGCGGGCCGCGAATTTCTTCGTCGTCCGCATCCCAATCCTGCCGGACATAGTTCGGCCAGGATCCTCCTGACAAGGAGAGAGACCTTAACGAGTTCAGTATGTCGCCAAAGGGAGAGTGCTGAAAAATATCCGCAGAGGTAAACTCCATGATCGGAGCCCAATCGGATTCTCTAGGAACGGGCGCAGGCGGTTCGGAGTCCGTGGTCGGAGAGAGATCCGGCAGTTTGTCAACACGGCTCTCGTGCAGGGTAAGGTCGATGTTCGGCTCGATCGCCGATGAGGGTAAGGCCTCCGTGGTGGGGTCCATCCACCCGTGCATGGACGGCGCAACTGGCTCCGAATTGAGGGTCGGAGCGGCTGCCGGTGCGATCTCCTGAACACTGTCTGATGGTAGAGCTAAATCGTACTCATCATGACCGCGTGATGCACAAGGCAGAGGCTCGAATCCGTCGAAGATCAAGTCTCCGCGGATATCGTCCGTGTAGTTTAAGCTTCCAAACCTGACCTGATGGCCAGGGGCGTAGCTTTCAATCTGCTCTAGGTGGCCAAGCGAATTGGCCCGCAGTGCAAAGCCACCGAATACAAAAATCTGTCCGGGGAAAAAAGTCTCACCCTGGACTACATCGCTATCGATGATCATAGGAGCCATCAAGCCTAACGATGACGACATAGAGGAACTCTCAATGGAAGCACAAATGTCGGTGTCAAAACCGGCGGATCTCGGTAGGGGGTCCCGAACTGTGCGTCTAGGCGGATGGTAAGAGGAGGCAGGGGACACGAAGTTTTACCCAGGTTCGGGCCCTCTTGATGGAGGTAAAACCCTACGTCCTGCTTGATTAATATTGATGATATGGGTAGTACAAGAGTAGATTTACCACGAGATCAGAGAGGCTAAACCCTAGAAGCTGGCCTATGGTATGATTGTGTGTGTTGTCCTACGGACTAAAACCCTCCGGTTTATATAGACACCGGAGAGGGCTAGGGTTACACAAGGTCGGTTACAAAGGAGGAGATATGCATATCCGTATTGCCTAGCTTGGCTTCCACGCCAAGTAGAGTCCCGTCCGGACACGAGACGAAGTCTTCAATCTTGTATCTTCATAGTCTAACAGTCCGGCCAAAGAATATTGTCCGGCTGTCCGGAGACCCCCTAATCCAGGACTCCCTCAGTCCCTATTTAAGGAAATTTGTGCTTGTATTCTTTGATGACATATTAATCTTCAACAAATCTCTTGAGGAGCATATACATCACCTCACCATTGTGTTTGAGCTCTTACAAGCAAATCAACTCTTACTTAAATTCTCCAAATGCACATTTGGCTCTAGTTCAATGGAATATCTAGGACATGTTATTTCCCAAGAAGGTGTTGCAACAGATCCCAGCAAAATCATTGCTGTAAGAAACTGGCCACAACCTTCCAACACTACTGAGTTAAGAAGCTTCCTTGGACTATCTGGCTACTACAGGAGGTTTATCAAGGATTACGGTCAGATCTGCAGACCCTTGCATGACCTGCTCAAGAAAGATGCATTTGTTTGGACTGACAAGCAAATTCAAGCTTTTGAACAACTCAAGTACAACCTCACTCATGCTCCTGTCCTAGCACTTCCAGATTTCTCCCTTCCACTTATACTGGAGTGTGATGCTTCTGGGTCAGCTATTGGAGCTGTACTTATGCAGAACAAGGGACCAATTGCTTATTTTAGCAAAACATTAGGCCCCAGAGCCTCTGCACTCTCTATTTATGAAAAAGAAGCGATTGCCATACTGGAATCCTTAAGGAAATGGAGGCACTACTTCTTGGGATCTTCACTAACAATTAGAATTGACCATCAGAGTCTGAAGTTTATTACAGAACAAAGAGTCTCTGAAGGCATTCAACATAAACTCATGCTCAAGCTGTTGAAGTTCACTTACACAATTGAGTATAAAAAAGGGAAAGCAAACAGAGCTGCTGATGCTCTCTCCAGAATTCCTACTCTCTTTGCTATTACTGCTGCTGTTCCTTCTTGGTCTGAAGATATTGAGAAGTCTTATACTCAAGATGCAACATGCACTTCCCTCATCACACAACTAACTGCTGGTTCAACCACACTGCCTAAATATTCATTTCAAGCTGGTATCCTGAGGTACAAGGGAAGGATTTATATTGGCACAGATTTAAAATTCCAACACACCTCTTGACCATTTCCACTCATCTCCAATGGGAGGCCACTCCGGAATTAGAGCTACTTATCACATGATCAAAAGAATTTTCTATTGGCCAAACTTAAAGAAAGCTGTTGAAACATTTGTCCAACATTGTCCTGTCTGCCAGAGAGCTAAGGCGGAACATTGCCACTACCCTGGATTACTGGAACCCCTCTCCATCCCTGACATGGCTTGGAGGCACATATCAATGGATTTTGTGGAAGGATTACCTAAATCTCAGGGCAAGGAAATCATACTAGTAGTGGTCTGCCGACTTACTAAGTATGCTCATTTCATACCCCTCTCCCACCCTTACATAGTTCAATTTGTAGTGCAAGCTTTTATAGATAACATATTCAAGTTACATGGCATTGCCAGTTTCTATAGTTACAGACAGAGACAGAATCTTTACAAGTAACTTCTGGCAAGCTCTCTTCAAATCTCTACATGTTAGTTTGAAAATGAGCACTGCCCACCATCCTCAGTCGGATGGGCAAACCGAGAGGGTAAATTAGTGTCTCGAGGCATATTTGAGAAGCATGGCTTTCAATGAACCAAGAAAGTGGTTTTCCTGGCTCCCATTTGCAGAATGGTGGTACAACACTTCATATCATACAGCCACAAAATTCTCCCCCTTCCAGTGCCTTTATGGTTTTCCTCCACCTCTCATCAATGAAGTTTCCATCCCTGGCCCTATAGATCCAGAATCCAAAACATTCTTGGAAGAGAAAGAACACATACATACATTGCTCAAACACAATCTAGAGCAAGCTCAAGCAAGAATGAAAAAGTATGCTGATCAAAAGAGAACGGACAGAAAATTTGACACGGGAGACATGGTATACTTAAGAATGCAACCATACAGACTAGCAGCTTTTGACATCCGTACAGGCTTGAAGTTAGCTACAAAATACTATGGTCCATTCAGAGTTCTACAAAAGATAGGCCCCAGTGCATACAAGATACAGTTACCAGCAACAGCTCAAATACACAATGTTTTTCACACAAGCCAGCTCAAGAAATACCTGGGCTCACATGCTGTCCAGCTCCTGGACTTCCTTTAGTCGATGCCCAGGGCAGAATCAAAGTGGAACCGGTTCTAGTTTTGGACACAAGAGCTCTGCCACGACCTCCTCATCTTGTCACACAGTGGCTTGTGCAATGGCTCAACATGTCGCCCGATGATGCAACTTGGGAAGATGCAGACTTCATTAAATTCACCTTCCCAGACTTCTTCAACAGGACGATCAGATCATGGTTTCCCTCCAAGGATCCTAGTGGACAAGGATCGTTTTCAGCAGCGGGCAGTTGTCAAGACCATAGTGCTCTGCTCCTTTTAACTGAAGAATATGACACCAATACTAAAGAATTCAACACCGCTGGCGAAGCGCTACGCAACGACTGGATGGACGCTCGAGATGCATTCGGTTAAAAGTTGATCAACGGTACATAGCTCAAGACCTTGACTGTTCCGTTTCACTCTAGCCAGACGGTGAAAACGGACAGTGCCAGCTCGCGAGCGCCCACCGCAGCCTGGCTGCCCTTTATCTTTCCCCTCTGTGTAGGGAGATTCATCTTTCCCTTTCTCCAAGTTGTAATAGACTAGCTCAGAACCCTAGACTACTTGGTAGATGAGGTAGATCCTCGAATTTGTATCCCGTACCTTATTTCTTCCGCTGATAATCGAAATTGGGGCTAGTTCGAGTACCAGAATTACTCCTCTGTAATTTGTGCCTGTCATCCCTCACCTACCGTTTATGATTTTCTCTCTATCAAATAGGACTCCCGATCGAGGGCTTGGTCTTGTCTCCCACTCGGGCGCACGCCGCCGCCGTGATCCTTCCGCTCGAGAGCCCCGTATTCTCACGGTCTCACCCACGCCCGACCCCGGCTCCGGTTATCCTCCTACCCAGCTGCCGGCTACCGGAGTCGCTTCCCTCTTCTCGCCGGTGGATCGGCTCCACCCTCCCACGAATCCCCACTCCCTTTGCCGCCGGATGCTCCAACACCGATGCCATCACGCCATCGCTGGTAGGCCTGCACGCCCACACGCCCAGCAGCTACCAAGGCCGGTGATGGAGCAGCCCCTGGGACCCTCCTTGTGTTGCGGTGGGAGCAGCAGAGGCAAGGATGGAGATGGGTCTGCAGGTGAGGGCGGCTGTAGCGGGCCTCTGGTTCGGCGGCTGTGGCGCTAGGTGAAGCGGGATGGAAAGCAAAACCCTGAGGCGACATGTATGGCCTTCGAGACTACTACCCTTAGTGCATCCCCCTATATGGGTATGCTAGAGTCCAGTTCGTCCGTCGCCTCTGAGAGTCTTGGTCCATCGGGCATGCAATGAAAGAGCAGAGCAGATGACAGGGGCGCGTGGCTGACCCTGTAGGTGGTAAGGATGGAGAGGGGTTTGCTCTAGGGATGGGAAGGTGTGTTGCGGCGCTACAACTTGTGCTCATAGGCATAGAGGGAGCTAGGAAGCTCCAAATGAGGTGCGGTTTGCGGCCACGCGATCGTGGTCGAACGCTCTAGATGATGGAAAGGTTTTTGGTGGGTTTTGGGCCAAATTGGAAGGGTGTTGGGCTGCAACACAAACGAGGCCTTCTCGGTCCCTCGGTTAACCGTTGGAGTATCAAACAAAGTCCAAATGGCACGAAACTTGACAGGCGGTGTACCGGTGGTAAACCAAGGCCGCTTGGCAAGTCTCGGTCCAATACGGAAATGTTTAACCCCCACACACGAAAATAGGTAGAAAGGACCACTGGAGGACATAGGAGCGTTGGAATGCAAAACGAACAACGGGGAAAATGCTCGGATGCATGAGACGAACACGTATGCAAATGCAATGCACATGATGACATGATATGAGATGCATGACAAAGACAACAACACACACGGAGACAAAAACCCAACACCGAGGAAAATAAAATAACTTAGGCCGGAAATGGCAAGAGTTGGAGTACATATAAGGTAAATTACATCCGGGGTGTTACACCGTTGCTTATAGAAATCCCCCCGAAGCAACCTTCCATTGCAACCCGATTCCAGCTGGCTATGCTCGTGTCGTGGTTGATGAAGTGGTGGACCAATATTAGGGGCTAGAGCTTGACATTCTTGGAGGTGACGAGGAGCACACACTGGGAGAGGCCAAACATCGTATCATCCTATGAAGAAAGGATTGCATCATCTTTCGAAGGCCACCTACACCGCGTCAGCCGACTCCTCCTCGAAGTCTGCCACCGCGTCAGCAGACTCCCGCTCCTCCAAGTCATCAGCCACCGCCTCAGCAGAGTCCTGCTTCTTCAAGTCCGCCAATGCGTCAGGCCACTCCTCCTCCTCCAAGTCCGGCACCGCGTCAGGCTACTCCTCCTGCTCCAAGTCCAGCACTGCGTCAGCCCACTCCTCCTCCTCCAAGTCCGGCACCGCATCAGCCCACTCCTCCTCCTCCAAGTCAGCCACGTCAGCCGTCTTCGCTACCTCAACAACAACAGAAGAGAGCCACCGCAGCTATGGTGCGTAGCAGTACAAGTCGAGGTAGTACATGAGGTACAGACGGAGGCAAGCGATTTCAATATGGTCCAAGCCTCACGCCTCTTCCGATGAGGCATTACAACATGACCGACAAGCAAAACGAAGCCGAAGTGAAGGCCCAAGTGGACGCCCATTTTGGACCGAAACCGCCATCGCCGCCAAAGGAGAAAGTACCTGAGGAAGTCGTTGACCACTTTATTCGTATGGCTAAAAAACCACCTCCCAAGCCTGTTGACTCAGACTATGAGCGCCAAATCATAAAGGCACATCGAGCACGACAACAGAAGGAGTCAAGCTCGAGCTCGAGCCAAGCAGCTGCCAAAAAAGTGGGAAAACCATTCCCCACCTGGGAGAATAGGCGGTGCAATCGATCCTCCCGCTCATTGTAACAACACATGCGAGTACCGGCGCCGATCAGCTGGTAATAACCGACGACCATAGAAGGTAGGCTTCAAAGATCGGATGCACTGTAGAACAACTCCTAGGCTTGGAGCCCATGGAAACTTTTAAAAGGAGGAGCTAAAACGGAAATATGTCCGCGGCGAACCTTTGGTCAAGCTTGAGGTCCAGAAGCTCTCAACGAGAATGTATGAATTGCATTAATGGTACATGGAAATTACCAAGACTACCAATCGAGAGTCCCTCATGTTGAAAGTCAAGAAAGAGCATTACTTCCATCAGCTAGCTCTGTCTATTATAGAACTATTTTAGTTATTCAATCAGGACGCACTCGAAAAATCTATCGTCAATTGCTATTGTTTGTAAGTGATCTCTTTCTGTAATTTAAGTCTCAAGCTAGCTGTAGTGCTCTCGTTGATCATTACCTGTAATTATCCTCACTATATTCTTTTCTATAGTATTATGTAGGATGAAGATGTATGAAATGAAAAAAGCTGGACACTATGGCATTGGGTTCATTGACCCAAATACCATTAATGAAGAGACATGGACATATGAATGGTATAAAGCAGAAGTAGAGAAAAACATGCTAGAGTTCTTGAAGCGCCTCAATACCAATCCAGATATACTACTTCCTTACAATTTTCGGTGAGTCACACTGTCTTGTACTACAAATTCTGTTTTTGCTTACTAGCTAGATGTTAATTAGTGTATAGGGTTTAGGGTAGTTGATGAGTGTTATGCACATGCCCGCTTAATTTATACATATGCAAACGTATGCGCATGCAGTTTCCACTGGATCTTGTTAGTCATTAAAGTTGAAGAAGAAACAGTTGAAGTACTGGATTCACTACTTAAAAAACTACTGACTACACAATCCTGAAGGGGATAGTCAACAGGTAATTTCAATCATTCTTGAACTATGTGTCGGCCTTTTTAGTTCGTCATTTTCTGATATCAACTAATTAATTACTCCTTTATTCATTTTCTTTGCCGGCGGGCAGGGCTTGGCAAAAGTTCATCAATACGGTTCCACGCGAATGGAAACAAAAGCTGCATTGGTTTCGACCTAGGATAAGTAATTAAGTCTAGTACTAGCTAGCTACCATCTCTTTAATTCTAGTTTCAATATAATTAATTATCATGCTTGATTAATTATTATCTGATTGATTTCTATTCTCCTAAAGGCTATGAAGCAGGAGCCGGTGGCTGATTTATGTGCATACTACGTTTTCGAGAACATTCGCATGATGGTGTCCGAAAGGACAAAAACTGCTAGACAGCTATGCGTACGTTTGCCAGAACACTATTCACAATTTTTACATCATTATCGATATCTAATCACACAACTAATACATGCATATTGATCTCCTTCTTAAAAGTTCAATAAGGTGCGGGATCAGCTCCTACCAATGGATCACGTAGGAGCAATTTAAGAGGAAATAACGGGATTTTTACTCGACCAGGTCATAGACCCCAAAGGAGAATACCATTATCCGCTACCGCAGTAATGCCTCCATGTAGGAGAAATTATATATACCAAATTGTATATATGTATACATGTGTATGTGTGAATGGTGTGATCGGTTCTATGAGAAATTATATATATATGTACAATACGTAGTATCGTAAAATACCAGGAAATGAAAAACAATTAAATGGAAAACACAAAATTAAAAGAAAAAAAATCATGAACCCCAAACCCCGCAAACCTTCCAGTACCGGTTGGTGTTACAAACTGATACTAAAGGTCTCCCCGCCCCCGACGCTGACTCGTGCCACGTGGTGGCCCTTTAGTGGCGGTTCATGCTGAACCGGTACTAAGAGGGGGAGGGGGCTTTAGTCCCCACCCTTTAGTGCCGGTTACAAAACTGGCACTAAAGGGCCTTACGAACTGGTGATACAACCCGGTTTTGCACTAGCGATGACCCAACTTGTTAAATCGTGTCATTAGTGTCGTGTGATCATCATGTAACATAATGGATCTTACTAGAAGGGAAAGACGCGCGTTGCAGCGTTTGCTCTTGTACAAATGGATTATTATTTTTTAGTTTTTGGATCAAAAGTATTAGTTAGATTATTTCAAATTCCAAGGGACATGAAATATTTCATATGCTTGTGCCAACTATGAACAATCAGATTTTAATGCGAAAAAATGTTCAGTACCTTAGGCCTCCACGCATGAACATGTTAGAGAAATAAAGCTGGCCGTGGCAAGTTCAATAGAACACTCGACAAAGTTCGATAGAAAAACAAAAGAACATGACAACCTTTGGAAGTTTTACAGGAAATACATCCATTCCTCTATATGTACTCTAACTTGTTATTCTTATATTTCTTTACGGAGGGAGTATTCCTTACCGGTAACCGCACATTTCCCCTTGAATTAACTGCCTTGGATACAAAATTAATGAGAATTTGAACCATATGAGCATGTGTAAGTAAATACTTTTGCAACCAAATTTCAAATAAAATTGTTTGTTCGTATCTTTAATTGGAAACACTACAACTAAAGTATAGAACATGTCAAGAGACAAAATATGAAAAAAAATGTTCATATCCAATAAGCCAGCAAGTATGAACTCCCAACTAACGCCCTCTATAATTACATGGGATGACATTTAGGTACCACCATGCCATCGTCAACATAAGTTCTGGAAAGGCAAAGTGGATAATAAAGAACACCTTGCCTCTGAAGAGAACAAACGACGGAATTAGTCATCTGGAATCCGGTTCATAATTGTTGAACGTGACATATCTTGTATTGCTATTCTTATCTTTTCTAGCCTTGTATAGATGACTTCTAAAGATATGGTAGGATTAGTTTCCTTGTCACGAAAGACATCCTGTGTATATATTGTAACCTATTCCATGAAATACAATGAGTTGCATCCTACACCTTTCTACATGATATCAGTTTACCCTACAATTTTCATCGCTTCCGCCCTGCACCGCCGCTGCCCCCGCATCTCCCTGTAGCCGCCGCCGCCGCCGCGCCACCTCAACCCTAGGCCGCCGCGCGTCTCCCGCAGCCGCCGCCCCGCAACTCACCCAACCCCGCCGCCGCCGCTTCTCTCCCGTAGCAGCCGCCGCACCCCTCCCAAAACCCTAAACCCACCGCTGCCTCTCCTCGCAGCCGCCACCCTCCCTTCCCCTCCCAAACCCTACACCCGCCGCTGCCTCTCTTCGCAGCCGCCACCCTCCCTTCCCCTCCCACGCAGCCGCTGCCTTCCGCCGCTGCCATCTTCTCCCTCCACCACCTCCCAAAACCCTAGCCGTACCACCCTCCTCCTCCACCATGTCTCGCTCCAAGGCCGACCCCTCTGACGCCGGCTCCTTTGCCGGTGCCATTTTCACCTCCGATCGTCTCAATGAGCTCCACATCAAGGATCATGTGCCCGTCATCCTCGACCTTGACTCGTTGTCCTACAACGCACGGCGCACCTACTTCGCGCTTTTGTTCCGCTCCTACCGTCTCATCGAGCACATTGATGGGAGCGTCGACTTCCGCGACATGAAGGACGACGACGAGTGGCTTGCCGTGGATGCCTGCATCGTCAAGTGGCTCTTCCTCATCATCTCTCCAGGCCTCTTCAACATGGTGAACTCCCGTGACCCCTCGGCATACGCCATGTGGACACGGCTGTGCGATCTCTTCCTCGACAATCAGCTCCAACGTCGTGTCTTCCTCCAAGGTGAATTCTTCACTATGCAGCAAAACGATCTTTTGATCGATGAGTACTGCACGCGGCTGAAGGTTCTCGCCGACGAGCTGCGCGACGTCGGCATGAACATCGACGACTCCGTCCTCCTCACCAACCTCCTTCGGGGCCTCCACCCCGACCTCGGCCAGTCCGCCGCCAACCTCTCCCTCGTCACGCCGACATACGCAAAGGCGGTCACGTACCTTCGTATGGAGGAGAAGCGCCTCCGCCACTCCGCCCGGCAGGCTACCCATGCCGCTTTTCATGTTGGCATCGCCGCCGGCCACGGTGCTTCCCCAACTCAGCCGGGGCCGTGCGCGTCTGCTCCTGCCCCGCCACCCGCGCCCGCGCCCTCTGGCGGCTGCAACTAGAAGGGTCGCGGGGGCCAGGGCTGCAACTCCAACACGACGCCGCGCCCCCCGCACCCGCCGCGGCTCCTCCTCCTCCGCCTTGGCTCTCGGGGTATAACCCATGGATGGGTGTCGTGCATTCCTACTCTATGCCCGTTCCCCGCCACCGGCTCCGGGTATACTCGAACCATGGCCGACTCCTCCTCAAGCGCTGCTGACCACACCGGTTCCCGCCACGTATGGCACCGCTGCCGCCTACGGTGGTCCCTCGACGTACGGCGGCCCTCCGGGCTATGGTGCATATGGCGGCGCTCTTTCGGTCTACGACGCTCCTCTCCGCTCTCCATGCTGCCCCCTCGCCGAGCACCTACAACGGAGGCGGCGATTGGTACATGGACACTGGCGCCGCTGCTCACATGGCCTCTAACCCCGGTATCTTATCTCGTGCCTTCCCCTATCCCTTCTCCTCGCGCATCATGGTTGGTGATGGGAGCTCCCTTCCCATCACTCATCATGGTTCATCCTCCCTTCCGTTACCCTCTTCTTCTTTAACTCTCAATAATGTGCTCGTTTCACCATCTTTAATTAAAAACCTCTGTTTCGTTCATACTCTTACTCGTGGAAATCCTGTCACTGTTGAGTTTGACGCTCTCAGTTTTTCTGTTAAGGATGCTCGCTCCCGGAGGGTTCTGCACCGATGTGACTCTCCTGATGATATCTACCCATGTGGTGCTTCTACACGCGGCGGCCCGGTTGCACTTCACGCCGATGTTTCGCTTTGGCACGCTCGTCTCGGTCATCCCGGCGCCGATTCTCTCCATAAAATTTTGAGCACCTTTCCCTTTTCATGTAATAAATCAGCGGCTCACACTTGTCATGCCTGCTGCATAGGAAAACACGTTCGTCTACCATTTTTTTCATCTTCATCAATTGCTACTTTTCCCTTTGATGTTATTCATTGTGATGTTTGGACATCTCCAGTGCCTAGCAATTCGGGCTTACCATATTATCTTGTGATTTTAGATGATTTTTCTCACTTCACTTGGACTTTTCCGTTATGCCGAGAATCCGACATCGCCTCCACTCTCCACTCCTTTTATGCCTACGTTAACACCCACTTTCATCGCACCATTGCTCATCTTCATTGATAACCTCGCCATTCGACATCTTCTTTCCACTCATGGCACCATCTTTCGCTTAACCTGTCCATACACATCACAACAAAACGGACGTGCCGAACGTGTTCTCCGCACCCTCAATGAGAGTGTCCGTGCTTTGCTATTTCATGCACACATGCCGCCTCGCTTTTGGCCCGATGCTCTCACCACCGCTACTCTCCTTCTCAACATCCGACCCTGCAAACCACGCTGGAACTATACCCCTCATCATCTTCTGTTCGGGTCTCCTCCATCCTATGACGATCTTCACGTCTTTGGTTGTTTGTGTTATCCCAATGTCACCGCTACAGCGCCACACAAACTTGCACCACGCTCTCTCGCTTGTGTCTTTCTTGGATATCAACCCAACACCAAAGGCTTTCGCTGCTTCGACCCGGTCTCTCGTCGTGTGCTTGTCTCGCGGCATGTTTACTTTGATGAAGGTGTTTTTCCCTTTCAGCAAGTTTCGCCGACGGCAGCCCCGTCCTTGGACGCTCCCACCCGGCGGCCTCGGGGAGCCCTTGCGCTTCCCTCGCCGCGCCCGCCTCCTCCTTCGGCGGGCCCTTCGGGTCTCTTGGCAGGGCCTCTCTTGCCGGCTCAGGAGGAGTCGGCCTTGCCTCGGCAGGCGTCTGCACCAACATCTACTGGCCTCGCCTCATCGGCTGGGTCATCGTCCGCGACTCCACTCATGCAAGTTGCGGCCTCCCCGCCACCCGCGGCCTCGCCTGTGGCCCTGACGCCGTCGCCGTTGCTGCCACCTGCGGCCTCGCCCGCGACTCTGTCGCCGTCGCTGGTGCTGCCACCCGCGGCCTCGCCTGCGGCTTCGTCGCCGTCACCCGCAGCCTTCTCGTCGCCTTCATCATCTGCGGCTTCGATTGCGGCCACGCCATCGTCATCGGCGGTCTCGTCTCTGGCCTCGACCACCGCCTCGTCACCCGCGGCTGTCACCGCGGCCTCGCCTTCACCCGAGGTTGCGGTTCCTCCTCAACGTCGGGCTCGGCCCCCGCCTCCACCGCCTCATCATTCTATGGTGACAGGAGCCAAGGACGGGATCCGACAACCGAACCCTCGTTATCATAACCTCAGTGTCTTGGTCATCTCTCCCGTACCGCGCTCGGTGCACTCTGCATTGAGTGATCCGCATTGGCTCGCAGCCATGCGCTCTGAGTATGATGCCCTCGTCGCCAACCGGACTTGGACGTTAGTCTCTCGTCCCCCTGGAGCTAACATCATCACTGGCAAGTGGGTATTTCGGCATAAGTTTCTTCCGGATGGCTCTTTGGATAGGTACAAGGCCCGTTGGGTTGTTCGTGGCTTTGCACAACGTGCCGGCGTTGATTTCTCGGAGACCTTCTCTCCGGTTGTCAAACCCGCCACGATTCGTGTTGTTCTTCAGCTCGCAGCATCTCGTCATTGGCCTGTTCATCAGCTCGACATCAACAACGCCTTTCTTTATGGTCATCTTCAGGAGCGTGTTCTCTGTCAGCAGCCTACTGGTTTTGTTGATCCCACTCGGCCTAATGATGTCTGCTTGCTCTCACGGTCGCTATATGGTCTGAAACAGGCGCCTCGTGCTTGGTATCAACGCATTGCAGCAGTCCTCACTGTTCTTGGGTTTCGCAGCACCACCTCGGACACGTCGCTATTTGTGCTTCATTGAGCTGATCATGTCGCCATGCTTCTCTTGTATGTTGACGATATTGTCATCACCGCCTCTCGCGCGGATCTACTTCGCGACATCATCGGTCGTCTTGGCTCCGAGTTTCAGCTGAAGGACTTGGGTGCATTGCACTTCTTCCTCGGCATTAATGTACGACGTGATGCTTCCGGATTCTTTCTTCATCAAGGACAATATGCTCTTGATCTCCTGGATCGTGCTGGTATGACCGACTGCAAGCATGTTGCCACTCCTGCTGAGGCCAAGCCGAAGCTTTCTGCTACTGCCGGGCAAGCTGCCACTGATGCCGCTCTCTACCACAGTATTGTTGGTGCTCTTCAGTACCTCATGCTCACCACACCCGACATTCAGTTTGCGGTGCAGCAAGTTTGCTTGCATATGCACTCGCCCCGTGATGTTCACTGGCGGTATATTCATGGCACACCGACCTTCGGGCTTCGTCTTCGTGCTTCCGCCTCCACCGAGCTGCTTGCCTACACTGATGCGGATTGGACCGGTTGTCCTGACACTTGACGCTCCACGTCCGGATATTGTGTCTTCTTCGGTGATTCTCTCATCTCTTGGTCCTCCAAGCGGTAGCCCACCGTCTCCCGCTCGAGTGTTGAGGCCGAGTATCATGCCGTCGCCAATGTTGTTGCCGAGACATGTTGGCTCCGTCAGTTACTTGGTGAACTTCGGGTTCCAATCCCGAAAGCTACGGTGATTTTTTGTGATAATGTTTCGGCCACCTACCTCACGGCCAACCCAGTGTAGCATAAGCGCACCAAACATATTGAACTTGATGTTCACTTTGTCCGCGAGAAGGTACAGTTGGGTCAGCTTTGTGTTCTTCATGTACCGACCACCCAGCAGTTTGCCGACATTATGACCAAGGGGTTTCCAACCACTGCATTCCAGGAGTTTCGTTCCAGTCTTTGCATCGCCGACGCTGACGCTTCGACTATGGGGGGGTGTTGAACGTCACATATCTTGTATTGCTATTCCTATCTTCTCTAGCCTTGTATAGCTGACTTCTAGAGATATGGTAGGATTAGTTTCCTTGTCACGCAAGACATCCTGTGTATATATTGTAACCTACTCCATGGAATACAATGAGTTGCATCCTACACCTTTCTACAATAATATCATTAAAAAACAATCATGTATAGTAAGTTAGTTAACCAGAAAAAAACATGTGTCAAGAAAACTATGAAACCACTGCTGTAGTACAGTCTTAATCCAACAATTTGTAGCACATGGCGAGAAGGGGATGCTTCATTGAAGGAAAGCACATCATTCAGCTGGCAATATGTGATATCTGCTCCCTACCATCATATATATGACAATAGCAAAAGTAATTAAGGAGTCGCAACATGCGAGATAACCATTGCAGTGTCATTAAGATAACATTGTATGATATGGTACATAGAAAGAAACTTCTAAGCCAAATTGTCCATAGTCAAAATATGAAAATGAGCTACAACTCTGTATTAAGATCATAAAAACTTCTAAGCCAAATTGTCCAGAGTCAAAATGTGAAAATGAGCTATAACTCTGTATTAAGATTGTAAGATTAAAAAATATAAGAAATCTGTACAAAAAATATATCTGAAACCGCTAGATATGTCTTACAAACTTGACACACCATAATTCTGATCAACCTTTCACAATACATGGACAAAATGAGCATTTTTCCAACATTTCTAGAGTTAATAGCTTGAACAACCGCTCATATGGGATCTCAATAGCTTATCTCCCTTCTTCCTTGCCTCAGTGTTAAACACATTAGGTCCGAGGTAAGTAGATAAACAGGAGGAAATGCTTGACTTGGAATGCACCTTGTATAGTCTATAATGATCCACTAATATATAATTGCTATTTGGCGGCGAACTGGTCCATTACGGACCATTTAATTATATAGAGGACAGGAAAAAAATTCTAACGATTTCATGACCTTCTGTTTTCTAAGTATATGCGTGATGGACCTTGGAACCAATTGTTTCCACAAGTTGTTTTCCTTCTGACATATAAAGGAGAAGTGAAAGAAGTGGCATAGAACCACTAATCATGAGCTAACTAATTACTATTCCCTTGTCCAAAATTACTTGTCGCTCAAACAGATATATCTATCACTGAAATATGTCTATATACTTCCATTTCAGCGACAACTAATTCCGGACAAAGGGAGCACATGATTACTTTACTTGTTACTGAAATAATTTATATTCATTGGTGTACACTAAGACCAAAAAGGGAAAAAGGAGAAAAAACCAGAACCTAGCACTTACCCAATACAATGAAAAATAATTAGCTTTATAAACCAAAAGCACAATATGTTTGATGTGCACGTTCAACCACATAGCTACATCCAATTGACCTAAAGGGGGCATATTTATCATATTGAATTTCTCCTACAGGCATGCAAGAGGTTTGAAGAAGGAAAGAGAAGATAAAGCTCTACATACACACAAGGCATGACCTTTCATTGTTTAAAAAATATATATACCTGAAATAACAGTTTATGACCCTGCGAGCAAAAGTAAAACAAAACGCATGAAGTTCATGTGAATAAATATATATTTTTGCAGAGAAAGTTCATTTGAATAATTGGCTAAGCAGACTCCTAATAGAAATGATACAACACAGAAGACGACAATGCTATCATCCTATATGTGTTGCTAGCACCAAAGAAACAACTTGATGAGATTCGGAGGGAAGTGGAATGGGGTATTAATTAACTCATATAACAGTGATGGCAATATCACTGTTCCTAATTTTCTTCACAACTAAACAGTTGCATTCTTATACCAAGTTAGCCCTGTTGTTGCAGCTCTCTCTCACTTAGGACTAGAGATAGAAGAAGGAACACAATACACTAGAGTTTCACCCAGTTGCACACACAGCCCCGTTACTATTTCCAAAGCACAAAACTCTCTTACACACACTTGTGGCCGTGGATTTGTAGTCTCACAGCAGCGTAGCAGCCAACTTTTCGTTGCCCACGTACGCAAGACCCGACCACCATAGCACGGCCGGTTCACCCACGAATCAACTAATCAAGTCCTACATGCATGGTCATCCAACGATTGTGCAGCTCCACAAACAGCCACACGACCTGGCTGTAGCTAACTAACGGGGTGAGTTATTCATTCACAATGTCGGCTAACTAACTCACACCACCACGCCACACACGCATGCCACACTTTGCCACGGCTTCCGCTGCGTCCCACACGTCCCGCGCGCATCCGGCGCGTCCGACGAGTCCGACTGCACCAATGCGTCCCGCACGTTCCGTGCGCATTCCACGCGCCCGACAAGCCCGACTGCACCAATGCGTCCCGCTCGTCCCGCGCGATTCCGTCGCGTCCGACGAGCCCGACCACACACGCCTACACCGCAGTCCCGCCGCACCTGACACGCCCGGCGCGCGCCCATACACGCGCCCGACGTATCCGACACTGGCACCGCGGCTTATTCCGGCCAACACTCACCCCCTAAGCCGTGGCCTCACCGCACGGCCTGCCGACGGGGGCCCTGGCTCGTCGTCGTCGCCTCATCGCCATGTACGCCTCCGCTGCGTCTCCGGCACAAGCCGCCGCTCGCTGCCGCTGCAGCAGCCCACAGTCCCGTGCGCCGCCACGTCGCGTCTCCGTGCCACGCGCCTCCACGGTTGTCACGCCGAGCCGTCGCGACCTCTGCGCCACCACGCAGGTCCTTCGCGACCTCCTCGTCTCAACGACCGTCGTGCCCTTCGCGCGCACGACATCACACCGCACAGCTGTGGACTCGCCGCGCGTTGCCGTCGCCACGCGCCGTAGCCGATGCCTCCATGTCGGCCGCGCATGCCGTGTTAGCAATAAACCATGCGTTGTGTGTGCGTGTGTGGCGTGCGTGGGTGCGCATGTGTGTTGTGGTGGTGCGTGAGCCTGGGTTAGGCTGTTGGCGATAGCTGTGGGAGGCCGTTGGCATTCTGTTGAGGGAGGCCCGCGACGTGCGCATGTGGGACGCGTCGAGGGCGTGGACCGGACCAAGCGGATCGTGGCGTGCAAGCAGCGTCGTGCATGTATGGGCACCGATGTTGGCTTGGGTATAAGAACTCTCCATTGTGTACGCTTGTAAGTTGAGCCGAGATGAAGAAATACAAGAGAGAAAAAAGGCCCCGGCGTTCATCGCCGGGGCGGGCGTCCGTCGCCGCGGGTGTTTGTCGCCGGGCAAAATCGTCTGCTCGTATTCTTGTGATTGTTTGTCGATCCTCGGTTCCAACAATTGGTATCATGAGCTGGTTCACCTTGGGTGTCGTCGCCATGCCGGAGGCGTGCCGGTGGTGGCGGCGTTCGCCGGCAGCTGTGCGGTGAAGTTCCGGGCTGTGTGTCGGCCTGTGGAGGTGCACTGCGCCGCGGCTGCCATGGCGGACGCGGAGGTGGCACACAGTGAGTCCACGGCGTGTGGTGCGGTCGGGCTCGTCGGGCGCGCGGGACGTGCGGGACGCACTGGTGCAGTCGGGCTCGTCGTGCGCGTCGGGCGCGCACGGGACTTGCTGGACGCCGAGGGACGTCAGGTGTGTGTCGCCGGCGGCGGAGGAGCTCGGCGTATGTCGCGCCGGAGACGTGACGGAGCACGGTGGGACCGGCGTCAGTACGCCAGGTCATGTCCGTGGCGGTGCGACCGACGTCGGCGCGCCAGGTCGGGTCCGCGGGCTGGGTCACGGCCGTGGCGACATCGACGACGAGGGCTACACCAACTCCGACGACGGTGAGCTGGTGGCACGTCACAGCGATGGGCGGAGGCGCGCGGTGGCGTCGGGAGGAGGCTGCCATGGCGACGACGAGCCGGGGCTCCCGCAAGGTCATGGTTTAGGGGGAGATTGTTAGCAATAAACCATGCGTTGTGTGTGCGTGTGTGACGTGCGTGGGTGCGCATGTGTGTTGTGGTGGTGTGTGAGCCTGGGTTAGGCTGTTGGCGATAGCTGTGGGAGGCCGTTGGCATTCTGTTGAGGAAGGCCCGCGACGTGCGCGTGTAGGACGCGTCGAGGGCGTGGACTGGACCAAGCGGATCGTGGCGTGCAAGCAGCGTCGTGCATGTATGGGCACCGGTGTTGGCCTGGGTATAAGAACTCTCCCTTGTGTACGCTTGTAAGTTGAGCCGAGATGAAGAAATACAAGAGAGAAAAAAGGCCCCGGCGTTCGTCACCGGGGCAGGCGTCTATCGTCGCGGGTGTTTGTTGCCGGGCAAAATCGTCTGCTCGTATTCTTATGATTGTTTGTCGATCCTCGGTTCCAACACGCCGCACTCGCCGCGGACTCCACCGCGCGCCACGACCGCCCCTCGAACCTTGTGGGTCTGATATCAATTGTTGTTGCAGCTCTCTCTCATTCAGAACTAGAGGTAGAAGAAGGAGCACAATACACTGGAGTTTCACCCGGCTGCACACACAGCCCATTACTATTCCCAAAGCACAAAACTCTCTTACACACACTTGTGGCCGTGGATCTGTAGTCTCACAGCACCGTAGCAGCCAAGTTTTCGTTGCCCACCTACGCAAGACCCGGCCACCACTAGCACGGCCAGTTCACCCACGAATCAACTAATCAAGTACTACATGCATGGTCATCCAGCGATTGTGCAGCTCCACAAACGGCCACACGATCTGGCTGTAGCTAACTAACTCGGTGAGTTATCCATTCACTATGTCGGCTAACTAACTCACATCACCACGCCACATACGCACGCCATACTTTGACATGGCTTCCGCTGCGTTCCACACGTCCCGCGCGCATCCGACGTGCCCGACGAGTCCGACTGCATCAGTGCGTCCTGCATGTCCCGCGCGCATCCCACGCGTCCGACGAGCCCGACTGCACCAGTGCGTCCCGCTCGTCCCATGCGAATCTGCCGCGTCCGACGAGCCCGACCACACACGCCTACACCGCGGTCACGCCGCACCTGAGACGCCCGACGCGCGCCCCTACACGCGCCCGACGTGTCCGACATTGGCGCCGCGGCTTATTCCAGCCAACACTCACCCCCTAAGCCGTGGCCTTGTCGCACGGCCTGCCGACGGGGGCCCTGGCTCATCGTCGTCGCCTCATCGCCATGTACGCCTCCGCTGCGTCTCCGGCACAAGCCGCCGCTGCAGCAACCCGCAGTCTCGTGCGCCGCCACGTCGCGTCTCCGTGCCACACGCCTCCACGCCCCACTTTTTTCAAGAATGAATGAGCCGCTCGGACCTTCCATTTCCGTCAAATGACCCGGCTTCCTGTCACGCCGAGCCGTTGCGACCTCTACGCCACCACACAGGTCCTTCGCGACCTCCTCGTCTCCACGACCTCCGTGCCCTTGCGCGCACGACATCACACCGCACAGCCGTGGATTCGCCGCGCGTTGCCGTCGCCACGCGCTCGCCGCGCGCCGTAGCCGATGCCTCCATGTTGGCCGCGCACGCCGCGCTCGCCACGGACTCCACCGCGCGCCACAGCCGCCCCTCAAACCTTGTGGCTCTGATACCAATTGTTGTTGCAGCTTTCTCTCTCACTCGGGACTAGAGGTAGAAGGAGCACAAAACACTGGAGTTTCATTCGGCTGCACACACAGCCCCGTTACTATTGCCAAAGCACAAAACTCTCTTACACACACTTGTGGCCGTGGATTTGTAGTCTCACAGCAGCTAAGCAGCCAAGTTTTCATTGCCGACGTACGCAAGACCCGACCACCACTAGCACGGCCAGTTCACCCACGAATCAACTAATCAAGTCCTACATGCATGGTCATCCAGCGATTGTGCAGCTCCACAAATGGCCACACGACCTGGCTGTAGCTAACTAACTCGGTGAGTTATCTATTCACAATGTCGGCTAACTAACTCACACCACCACGCCACACACGCATGCCACACTTTGCCACGGCTTCCGCTGCGTCCCACACGTCCCGCGCGCATTCGACGCGTCCGATTGCACCAGTGCGTCCCGCACGTCCCGCGCGCATCCCACGAGCCCGACGAGCCCGACTGCACCAGTGCGTCCCGCTCGTCCCGCGCGAATCTGTCGCGTCCGACGAGCCCGACCACACACGCCTACACCGCGGTCCTGCCGCACCTGACACGCCCGGCGCGCGCCCATACACGCGCCCGACGTGTCCAACACTGGCGCCGCGGCTTATTCCGGCCAACAAGCCCTATTGCATTTGCATGGTTTCTTAAGGTTTACCAACAGAAATATCATAGGAAGGCAAAATTAGTCTAATTGCACAACACGCCCTACTATTAAAGAAAAGAAATGTTAATTAATCAACCAATTCATGGACCATATCACCTACAATATATAGCATGACCATGTAGTCATAAATTAAATAGTAGCATACCGACCTACAAAGTCTTCTAACGAATTTAAAAATCCACATCTATTATACAGTGTATTTCTTTTCTTGTAGTCCGTCTACAGTAGTAGACTGAAACAAAAAAAATCGAAGATGACATTTAGGCAAGCATACACAAAATCAGTCATTAATCCTCTAAACATGTACAGAAGCACAAATTAGCATACAAAAAATTCTCCATCCTGCTGTCTATTCACAATAGTAAACTGTATTGCGTTCATCTCTGAACTGCAGCTAACCATGCAACCATTGAAGCATAGATACATAACTATATGCCTGGTTAGATCATACAAGTAATTCATAAAACAATATAAATGTATTATTCTCACTAGCCCTTGGCTTGCCGTCAGTTTAATTGCTTGCTTGAGGCTATAGGTTAGAAAGAATCAAATCGAAAAGAGAAACTACAAAAGGGGAGTCAAAAGGAATACAGATAGGCGAGGAGCCTAGAGATATAGCCAGTGTAGGCCTCCATCACAGTTCATCCTCCACCACCAGGAAGAGAGAGAGAGAGAGAGAGAGAGAGAGAGAGCAGGCGCATGCTACGCACAGATGCATCCATCTAAGTTCAGAGAGATGAGAACCGGGCCAGGTGATGCAACCCCTCCCCTCCTCATACCTGAACCAAATCCAATCTGCGATTAAAAACCCAAATTTGCTCCTAGGTAAAAATCCCGTTCCCGAAGGCCCTATCACACACATGACATTTTTTTAGAACGAAGACGCAAGTAGCGTCCAACTTTAAATTAATAAAGCCCTCCGACAGTGTAACACCCCGGATGTAACTTTCCCAATTTGTACTCCAACTCTTACCGTTTCCGGTCTTAAGTTATTTTATTTTCTCGGGTTCGGGTTTTTGTCTTCATGTGTTGTTATCGTTGTCATGCATCTCATATCATGTCATCATGTGCATTGCATTTGCATACGTGTTCATCTCATGCATTCGAGCATTTTCCCCGTTGTCCGTTTTGCATTCCGGCGCTTTGTTCTCCTCCGGTGGTCATTTCTACCTTTCTTTCGTGTGCGGGGATTAAACATTTCCGGATTGGACTGAGATTTGCCAAGCGGCCTTGGTTTACTACCGGTAGACCGCCTGTCAAGTTTCGTATCATTTGGACTTCGTTTGATACTCCAACGGTTAACCGAGGGACCGAGAAGGCCTCGTGTGTGTTGCAGCCCAACACCCCTCCAATTTGGCCCAAAACCCACCTAAACCTGCTCCATCATCTAGATCGTTCGATCACAATCGCATGGCCGAAAACCGCACCTCATTTGGACTCTCCTAGCTCCCTCTATGCCTATTTAAAGAGCCCCCGAATATCTCCTTCCCCCTTCCTCCCGAAAAACCCTAGATCCACCCCTCGCGCGCGTCGGACAAACTCCCCCGCCGACGGACATTGTCCGATCTGCCCGCGCGCCCACTCCTGTGCCGCCACATGGCACCTCCGCCGCCAGCCGCTGCCGCGGCCCGGCGAGCCCGCAGCGGGCCCGCCCGGCCCATCGTCTCCGCCGCCGCTTCGTCCGCCTCCCCGCCGCCCGAGCGCCACCGCGCGCCATCGCCGCCGCCACCACGCGCCCTCGCCGGCCGACGTGCCTCCCCGACGCCGGTGAACGCCGCC
Organism: Triticum urartu; assembly: GCF_056163025.1. Classification (NCBI taxonomy): domain Eukaryota; kingdom Viridiplantae; phylum Streptophyta; class Magnoliopsida; order Poales; family Poaceae; genus Triticum; species Triticum urartu. The sequence goes on along the minus strand of NC_141876.1, from coordinate 364,240,704 downwards.
TCTCCTCTCGGGTCGCCGCGCCGCCCTGACGCCCCCGCGGCGCCGCTCGCCGCCCCGGCCGCCGCGTCCTCGCCGCCCTCCGGCCCTCCCTCGTCGACCCCGGCCGCCATCGCCTCGCCGGAATCGCTACAGTGCTCGCCGGAGTCGCCTCGGGCTGCGTGCCACCGAAACCCTAGATCCGGAGGTTGAAAAATTCGTCTAAGTTCCCAATTTTTCAGATCCATATGCTCCTGTTCATGGCCTCGTAACTTTGCATCCGTAGCTCCAATTCATGCATATAGCATATCAAAATGTTCATCTCAGAGAGTACATCATTTCATTCCATTGCATCATTTTCATTTGAGGTCATCTTGATACCCGAAATGATGTTAGAAGAGAGCTACTTGAGTTAATTGTCAGATCTGCTACTCCATTTAGACTTTTGTCATTTTTGCCATGATTATTGTGTGCATGATATGCCCTGATGCTCTACATATGTTTTGTTAAGGGTTTTGCCACTCTCCAGAGGTTTAACCCATGTATTTTTGTGATGTGTGTGGTGCCTAGTGCAAGCTTGCAAAGTGGTGCACTTGGTAATTCTGTTTTCAGGGACTTAGCATTTCCACTAAGTCCTTGAGCTGTTTAATTCATGTTGCCATATGTTCATGTTGTTTCCTAGTGATCCGTGCCTCTTTTGAGGGTGATCAGTAAGGATGTTTTGTTAACCTTGTAGTGATCTATCCATCCATGCCTTTGTTTGCAATTATGGAGCACCCTAGCTTGAGTCAATCGAGCTCTACTTTTGCTACTTTGTGAATCTGGGCAGATTGTCAACTTGTTTGCAATTTTGCCGATATTGTTGTAGTTGATCCGTGCATGCTATGTTATTGTTCTTGCCATGTCTAGTTTGCATTTTGTGTATTCTTGATAGATGTATGATTATCTTGCACCGTAGTGAGTGCATCGAGCTCGTAAACATGCCTACTTGAGTTATGTTTCAGCATGTGTCAGTTTTCACTAAGTCTGAAAACTGATTATGTTTTTGCTATGTTCACATGCTTGCAATTGTATTTTCTGATCCCTTTTGGCTCAAGGTCACTAAGGGACTTTTGTTAAGCTCTTTGAGTAGCTCCATGTCATGCTTTACTTTGCCATGTTCAGGTCCTGTAGCATGTAGTTTTGTTGCTCCAAAGAGGGCTACCTGATCTGAAATTCCAGACAAGTGTTAATTTCACTAAGTCTGAGATTTGTTTGCCATATGCATTTTTGCCATGCTTGTTTGAGCCTGTTTATGGATGAATTGGCCGTAGCTCAGTTCTAGACTTTTGCTAAGCATCTTCAATGCATCCCTGCCATGTCTTTTGTTGTCATGTTTGGATGCTGTAGCATGTTCATCTCATTGCATTTAGATGGTTACTTGCTGTAAATCGCAGACCGATGTCATATTTGAATCGCTTGCCATTTCCAAACCGTAACTCCGATTCCGGCGTTCTTTATATCGTTTTCAAGCGATTTCATCTCATCTTTCCAGTGGCACACTTGGTTTTCCAAGTTGAGGCCAGGATCTTGTATTTCCTGTCACATCTTGCATATGCCTCCCGCATTGCATCCCGCATAGCATACCATGTTTGCATCCTCTTATTTGATCCTTGCACGTGGTTGATTGTGTTCTGTTTGTTTGTTTGTCTTGTTTGGGTAGAGCCGGGAGACGAGTTCGCTAACGAGGAGCCCGTTGAGTTTGCTTTCGAGGATCCAGTCAACTCTGACAACTTTGCAGGCAAGATGATCATACCCTCAAAATCACTACTATCTTTGCTATGCTAGATTGCTCGCTCTTTTGCTATGCCAATGCTATGATGCCTACCACTTGCTTTCAAGCCTCCCAAATTGCCATGTCAAACCTCTAACCCACCATGTCCTAGCAAACCGTTGATTGGCTATGTTACCGCTTTGCTCAGCCCCTCTTATAGCGTTGCTAGTTGCAGGTGAAGATTGGAGACCGTTCCTTGTTGGAACATTTATTTACTTGTTGGGATATCATTATATTGCCATGTTATCTTAATGCATCTAGTGTTATGTTACCGGATTTTGCGTCCCTTACGCGGTTGGGTTATAATGGGAACCCCTTGATAGTTCGCCTTGATTAAAGCTTTTCCAGCAATGCCCAACCTTGGTTTTACCATTTGCCACCTAGCGTCTTTTCCCTTGGGTTTCCGGAGCCCGAGGGTCATCTTATTTTAGCCCCCCGGGCCAGTGCTCCTCTGAGTGTTGGTCCAACCGAGCGATGTCCGGGGCTACCAGGAGAAACTCTGGGCTGGCCTACTCGACGTCTTGCTCATCCGGTGTGCCCTGAGAATGAGATATGTGCAGCTCCTATCGGGATTTGTCGGCACATCTGGGTGGTGTTGCTGGTCTTGTTTTAACCTGTCGAAGTGTCTTGAAGAACCGAGGTACCGAGTCTGATCGGAACGTCTTGGGAGGAGGTCTATTCCTTCGTTGACCGTGAGAGCTTGTCATGGGCTAAGTTGGGACTTCCCTGCAGGGATTTGAACTTTCGAAAGCCGTGCCCACGGTTATGGGCAGATGGGAATTTGTTAATGTCCGGTTGTAGATAACTTGAACCTTAATTTAATTAAAATGAATCAACTGAGTGTGTTACCGTGATGGCCTCTTCTCGGCGGAGTCCGGGAAGTGGACACGGTGTTGGAGTAATGCTTGCGCAGGTAGCTCTCTAGTTTCTCGCTCGCGCTTTGCCTCCTCTTCTCGCTCTCTTTTGCGAATAGGATAGCCACCATATATGCTAGTCGCTTGCTGCAGCTCCACTTATTTTTACCTTGTCTTACCTATAAGCTTAAATAGTCTTGATCGCGAGGGTGCGAGATTGCTGAGTCCTTGTGGCTCATAGATTACTATTACACCAGATGCAGGGCCTGATGTTTCCGCTCCAGGTGACGCGCTCGAGCTCAAGTGGGAGTTCGACGAGGACTCTCAATGTTATTATGTTTCCTTTCCCGATGATCAGTAGTGGTGCCCAGTTGGGGGTGATCGGGACCGTGTCGCATGTTGGGTTATCTTTTATTTTGGCGCCGTAGTCGGGCCATGAGTGTTTGAATGTTGTAATGTTATTTATGTACCTTGATTGACGTGGCGAGTGTAAGCCAACTATGTTATCCCTTTTTATTATCAATATTACATGGGATGTTTGTGATGATTGCCTGACTTGCGACATATGCCTTCAATGCGATTATGCCTCCAAGTCGTGCCTCGACACGTGGGAGATATAGTCGCATCGAGGGTGTTACAGACAGGTAGCATCCAACAGGTATGGTGAAAGTAAACAGTAAGAAGTTAACCGCCGAAGCCCAAGTACGATATATGCAACCGGCCTAAGCCTGAATTAGAAGAAACTGAACTACAACACACAGGGAGCCAGCCCAAAACGAAGCAAACACACATCGCCTTAGTGACGGGCAGCAATCTGGATCACACGAATCCGCTCCATGGCCTCCGTCATCCGATCTGCGTCACGCCGTTTCCCCAATAGCGCCTTAGTGACGGGCAACAATCTAGATCACACACACGACATGAATCAAGAACCAATAGACAAACATAGAGAGAAGGCGAGGTCCGGCCTCCGTGAGCTCCTCGTGCTCGCCATTCTCCCCCTCCCCCCCGCGTCGCCTCCCCCTGGGCGATGCTAGGGCCTCCTGAACCCTAGCGCCGCATGTCGCCCCTTACGCCTCCCTCTGCCGCCGCTACCGCCGGCGTGGGCTGCGGTGGCAGTGGGCCCGACGCCGAAGGCACCTGGGTGGGTGGATGCTGCGGGATCCCATCTGAGGCAGCAGGGGCGGCACCTCTCGTGGGAATCCGAAGGCGGAGGCTTGGGCGGCGACCCTATGCCATGCGGCGGTGGCCGAAGCACCATACCCGTGGAGCGGCGGCCCTGAGATGGACGGCGGTGGCAGCAACCCATCCGACGAGGTTGGCTGATCTGTGCGAAGATGTTGACGGCAGTGGCTGCGGATGCAACGCCCTGATCGGATCCGCCGCGGGGTGGCCTTCCACCGACCGGCGACACGTGGAGGGACTGGTGAGGAGATGACGGATCTTTGCCGGAATACCGATGGCGGCGTACGTCTTTGTGGCGAGGCTTCGCTCGGTTCCAGCGAGCCGCGAGATCGGGATGGCATGGCTTCTGGTGAAAATTGCGCCTGACTGCGGTCATGGCGGACGATGGCGGTGTCTTGGACGTCATTGCCTTCTCGAGGCATCGTTGTTGCAGGTCACGTTAACCTGATCGGGAGATTCTAGGGGAAAACCCTAGATCTAGATCTACCGGATCGGACGATGACGACGTTCTGTCGTTCTCCTTCCTGGGGGCATCGTTTTGGAGCAAGTGCTGGCTGGAGGGGACAAAAGGAGGAGTGGTGCTTCATCTTGCCCATTGATGACGGCGGATCTCGGCAGCGTGGCGCAGTGGAGACTCGGCGTCCGATGCGTGAAGATGGACTCGCGCAGGAGGAGGTAGCTGTCTGGCGTCATCGTGGCGTCGACGGCAGATAGACCGGGCAAGGTAGATGCAACAGTACAACACTGAAGATGGATTGGTGGCAGGTGGCTGCGGCGGCCTCATACCCGGCAGGCGTCCTGATTGAGGAGTACGCCCAACTGGTGGATGCCCCATACCCGGCAGGAGTCCTGGTTGGGACCTCAGGTCTTAGATGTTAGGTTTGGCTGCGAGATTTATTTGGTATTAGGCCCAGACTTTCAACATCCCTTCATCAACTGGATAGAAGTAGTGACAGATGTTGCGTAGACGGTGGCTTTAGTCTTACTATTGCATAATTTTGTAAGGTCTTATGCGAATAATTAATAAAGTGGCTGCATGCATCGTCCAAATGTAGAGACCGGGGTCCTCCTTCATTTCTAGAAAAATTAAGAGAAAGGAGAGAGGAGACCATTGGACATAGAGGGAGAGGTGACTTCACCTCACACGCGTCGTGGGCCTTAGTTCGAGTTCGCCGGCAGCGTCCTTTTTTCTGTTGGTGAGTGCGAGAGAAAGGGTGAGAGGCGCTAGGTTCTACGAACGGTACAAGCACATAGCACACCAAAAGCAATCGATCGAAGAATATAATGGAAGAACAAAGGCTTAGGTCATGTACAATGGTTGATAAAATAATCTTATCTTAAATTTTGCATGTAATTTAAAGATGACAAAAAAAAGTCTACAATGGGTCATCTCTTAGCCTTATCTTAAATAACTAGCAATTCCTAAAAATATGGTGAAACATATTGTGCTAAGAGATCATCTCTTGTCTTCTTTTAAATAAGAGAAGACAAGTCTTTTCTTATGAGTTCTCTCTTCTTCACCTCATCATTGATCCTACGTGGCACTCCTAAGGTAACATCATTGTACATGCCCTTACAATATGATACGGAGAAAGACGATGCGGTGAACAGGAGCAGACAAGATAAATTACTGATTGAATCTACTTCTTTCCGAGGACAAGAAAAGTGCCTGAAGATTAGCTCCTCCGCTGGCATCTAGAAAATGTCTCTGGAGCGGGTGATAGAATTAGAATATTAGATAGTGAGAGAAAAAGGGAAAGGGAACGGGATGCTAACCGTGGCGGGGCCATGGAAGGCGGCTGAGCATTGGAGGTGGTGGACGTTCCCCATCCGGTGATGCCACAATGCTTGTCGGCGACGCGGTGCAAGGTGAGGATATTGGCGGCCTCCCATAGATCCCACACTCCCTGCTCCTTCAGGGTCATGCATCGCTATAGTCGACCATTGCCTAGTCGTGAGAGTGGGGGAGAATATGGCGAGATGAGCGGCGGTGTTAGTGGGTATCGTTTGGCCTGTGCGGCACGGAGAACGGTAGGAGTGACACCAACACCAAGACCTCCCATGTAGTATCGGGGACTATCTCAAACCGACAACCCGCACACATCCTGGACTCCCACGGGGGGCCACATTCCTATCGCGACCCGTCAAAATTGGACGAACCGGTCAAAATCATCGAAGCCACGGCCAAATCCATTACGTGGATTGCTCTGGGCGTTTTTACCCCAGGGAGCTTAGTGAATTAAGGGATGTCATGACTTCATCACACAGTTGCATGTTTAAAGCGTCTTTAAGTAAAAATAAAACTTAGCAAACTACTTAAACATGCTCTTGAACAAATGTCGTGAAGCAAATTTCACCCGAAAAATGACATATTTTTTTGGGCCCTACATGTCATAAATAACCCATCTTGGTCATCTCAAACTTCCACAGGCCAGTTTTGGTATTTGAAGCAAGTGTTATTTGTTCAAATTCAAAGTTGGCTGAATTGTAATATAATTTTGGTGACGACCCCCTTATAAAATCCATGAAAATTCATATCTGGGGATAATATATTACCTATAACCTTCAATAATTTTTGCATGAACATTGAAATCATTTTTCACTTACCTACCGTTCAAACCCGAATTTGAGTGCAAAAAATGGTTTTGAAACTAAAGAGCTGTCAAATACCGCAAAGATAAATCTGGTAAAGTTCATGGTACATCATAATATTTCTTACAACACATCTGCACTTTTCTAGTTTTTCTAGGGAGGTGTCAAGACTTAACCAAAACATTTAGTGTAACTAGTGGGGATACAAAGATAAATACAAATAAGTAAAAAAAGATTTTCCTATGGAAAACATTTCCCTACACACATCTGATAAGAAGTATTCATGAGCCCCGTTGTACGCCTTCAACTTATATTATGTAAAAGGGTCCCCCCCACCACTTTATATATAAAACAACCATCACCACAACATTCTGACAAAGATACAAATGCACTCCACCACTACACTCAACACACACACACACCCAAGACGAGATACAAAGGTGTCGGGCACCGAAACACCACCCCAACGATGACCAAGCAACCTAATGATAAGCAAAGAACAACCGCTTGGGCCGACGAAGATCACCACAAAGATGAGAAATCCACCAAGGAGCAGTGAGACACACACGGCCGGAGCGAGGACTCCAAGACGATGCTTCAGGAAGGATACATCCACAGGTAGCCGCCACCGTCTGATCCCGAAGATCAAGTTTTCACCCGGAGTGTCACGAAAGGAGTGGGAGCACCACGACGGAGCATGGAAGGAGGAGAATGACGTCCACGGGTGCCGCCTATGTCGACCAGTACAGGGATTGGGCAAGTGTCGTACCCCGGTGCTCCTACCCCACCGTCGCATCCCCACTCCGCCAACCACTGATACGGCTCCGTCGTATCTACAATTTTTTATTGTTTCATGCCAATACTATAAAAATTTTATAAACTTTTGGCAATATTTTATATGATTTATTTGGACTAACATATTTATCCAGTGCCCACTGCCAGTTCCTGTTTGTTGCATGTTTTTTGTTTCGCAGAAAATACATATCAAACGAAGTCCAAACGCAATAAAAATTTATAGAGAATTATTTTGAAATATATGTGATTTTTGGGAGGTGGAATCAACATAAACGGGGGCTAACATGCCCCGAGATACACTAGGGCGCGCCAGGGGGTGCCCGGCGCGCCCAAGTGTCTTATGCCCTCCTCGTAGGCGGTTGGGGCCCTTCTTCTGGAGCAAGAAAGATAATTTATGGAAAAAATCGTGTAAACATTTTAGCGGAATCGGAGTTACGGATCTCCGGGAATTTAAGAAACTGTGAAGGGCCAGATCTGGGGAACGCAAAACAGAAGGGAACAGAGAGACAGATCCAATCTCGGAGGGGCTCCCGCCCCTTCGCCGCCATGGAGGCCATGGACCAGAGGGGGAACTCTCCTCCCATCTAGGGGAGGCCAAGGAAGAAGAAGAAGGAGGGGGGGCTCTCCCCCCTCTCTCCCGATAGCGCCGGAGTGCCGCCGGGGCAAGGATCGTGACGGCGATCTACATCAACAGTCTTGCTACCGTCAACACCAACTTTCTCCCCCTCTATGCAGCGGTGTAACACCCATTCTCCCCGCTGTAATCTCTACTTAAACATGGTTCTCAACTCCATATATTATTTCCCAATGATCTATGGTTATCCTATGATGTTTGAGTAGATTCATTTTGTCTTGTCGGGTTAATTGTGATCTTGGTTGGTATGATTGTATATTTTATTATGGTGTTGTCCTACGGTGCCCTCCGCATCGCGCAAATGGAGCCCCCCCGCCGCTGTAGGGTGTTGCAATATGTTCATGGTTTGCTTATTGTCAGTGTTGCGGGGGTGACAACAGCCTAAACGCGGATAAGTGGGTTATGGCGTATGGGAGTAAAGAGGACTTGATACTTAATGCTATGGTTGGGTTTCATGACCTTAATGATCTTTAGTAGTTGCGGATGCTTGCTAGGTGTAACACCCCGTATGTAATTTACCTTATATGTATCCCAACTCTTGCCGTTTCTGGCGCTAAGTTATTTTATTTCCTCGGTTTCGGGTTTTTTTGTCTCCGTGTGCTGTTGCCTTTGTCATGCATCTCATATCATGTCATCATGTGCATTGCATTTGCATACGTGTTCGTCTCATGCATCCGAGCATTTTCCCCGTTGTCTGTTTTGCATTCCGGCGCTCCTATCTCCTCCGGTGCCCCTTTCTACCTCTTTTCATGTGTGGGGGTTAAACATTTCCGGCTTGGACCGAGACTTGCCAAGCGGCCTTGGTTTACTACCGGTAGACCGCCTGTCAAGTTTCGTACCATTTGAACTTCGTTTGATACTCCAACGGTTAACCGAGGGACCGAGAAGGCCTCGTTTGTGTTGCAGCCCAACACCCTTTAAATTTGGCCCAAACCCACCAAAACCCCTTCTATCGTCTAGAGCGTTCGATCACGATCGCGTGGCCGCAAACCATGCTCAATTTGGAGCCTCCTAGCTCCTCCTATTTATAAAAAGGTCTCCTCCCCGAAAATTTCGGATCAAGTCTACCCTAACCCTAGCTCCCTGCTCCTCTCCGCGCGCCGGACGTGTCCGCCGGCGCCGGACAACGTCCGCCGCCGCCCGCGCCCTCTCAGCTCATGCCACGTGGCACTGTCTCCTCCACCGCCGCCAAAGCCCGCCGCGGCCCGTGGCCAGCCCGCCCGCGCCTGCGCATGGGCCAGAGGCGCCCACCGCGCCGCCTTCGTCCCTTCCTTCGCGCTGCCGCCAAGCGCACCGGCCGCCGCCGCCAAGACACCGCCCCGCGCCGGCGAGCGCCGACGCACTGGGCTGGCCGCCGCCCCGCGCCAACGAACGCCGCCGCGCCGAGCCAGCTCCGCCCCGCCGCCAACCGCGCTCCGGTGACCGCACCGCGCCGACATCGCCTCCTCACCGCTCCGGCCTCCTCTTCCTCCGGCGAGCCCTGCGACGAACTCAGGAGAACAGTGATCCCCGGCGAACCTCGAGAATCGCACCAGATCTGGATCTGGATCTGAGAAATCCGGTTGACTTTTTCCCTACATATTCTAATTTTGGCAATTTTCATCATGTCGTAACTCTCTCATCGTAGATCCGATTCATGCGTCCAACATATCAAAATGTTCGTCTCGATGAGTACATCATTTCATCTCATTGCATCATTTCAATTTGAGCTCATCTTGATGCCCGGAATGCTGTTGGAAGAGGGCTATATGGTGAATTTGGCAGATCTGTTTCAGCAAATGGCATTTTGTCATTTTTGCCATGATTAATGTGTGCATGCTATGGCCCTGAGCTCTACATGTGTTTTGTTATATGCCATGCCATCTATATAGAGGTGCTTGCCATGTATTTTTGTGATATTTGTGGTGACTAGCACAAGCTTGAAAAGTAGCATAATCGGTAATGCTGATTTCAGGGACTTAGAATTTCTCTAAGTCCTTGTCCTGATTTGTCGTTATGCCATATGTTCATGTTGTTTCCTAGTGATCTGTGCCTGTTTTGAGGATTATCAGTAAGGATGTTTTGTTAACATTGTGGTGCTCTATCCATCCATGTCTTTGTTTGCAATTATGGAGCACCCTAGCTTGAGTCTATCGAGCTCTACTTTTGCTATAAAGTGAATCCTGGCAGATTGTTGACATGTTTAGCGATTTTGCCGAGGATGTTGCTATTGATCCGTGCATGCTATGTCTTTGTTCTTGCCATGTCTAGTTCCTATGCCATATCTTCTTGATGGGTGTATGCTTATTTTGTCATGCCATGCTCTGTAGTGAGTGCATCGAGCTCGGAAACATGCCTACTCGTTAACTGATTTGCATGCTCCAGTTTTTCACTAAGTCTGAGATCTGTTTATGTTTTTGCTATGTTCACATGATTTCCATTGTATTTTTTGATCCCTTTTGGCTCAAGGTCACTAAGGGACTTTTGTTAAGTGCTTTGAGTATCTTCATGTCATGCCTTGCTTTGCCATGTTAAGTTCCTGCAGCATGTACTTTGCATGCTCTAAAGTGTGCTTCCTGATGATAAATTCCAGACTTTAACTCTGAAACCTGTTATCATTTGCACTTTTGCCATGCTTGTTTGAACCTGTTAATGGATGAATTAGCCGTAGCTCAGTGTTCATATTTTGTCAAGCAGCATGAGTGGATCCCTGCCATGTATTTTGTTGTCATGTTTGAGTGCTGTAGCATATTTATCTTGATGCATTTAGTTGGTCACTTGCTGATTATCGCAGACCGGTGCCATATTTGTTTTGCTTGCCATTTCCAAACCATGCATCCGATTCCGGTGATCTTTATATCGATTTCAACCGAAATCACCTCACCTTTCCAGTGGCACTCTTGGATTTCCAAGTTGAGGCCAGGTTCAATCATTCCTTGTCAAATCTTGCATATGCATCACATATCGCATCCGGCATGTCATACCATGTTTGCATCATGTTGTTTGAGCATTGCACGTGGTTGATTGTGTTCCGTTTGCTTATTGTTCTTGTTTGGGTAGAGCCAGGAGACGAGTTCGTGAACGAGGAGCCCGTTGAGTTCGATTACGAGGATCAAGTCAACTCTGAGAACTTTGCAGGCAAGATGACCATACCCTCAAAATCACTTCTATCTTTGCTTGCTAGATGCTCGCTCTTTTGCTATGCCTATGCTACGATGCCTACCACTTGCTTATCCTGCCTCCCAAATTGCCATGTCAAACCTCTAACCCACCATGTCCTAGCAAACCGTTGTTTGGCTATGTTACCGCTTTGCTCAGCCCCTCTTATAGCGTTGCTAGTTGCAGGTGAAGATTGGAGATCGTTCCTTGTTGGAACATTTGTTTATTGTTGGGATATCACCATATTATCTTATTTATCTTAATGCACCTATATACTTGGTAAAGGGTGGAAGGCTCGGCCTTTTTCCTAGTGTTTTGTTCCACTCTTGCCGCCCTAGTTTCCGTCATATCGGTGTTATGTTCCCGGATTTTGCGTTCCTTACGCGGTTGGGTTATAATGGCAACCCCTTGACAGTTCGCCTTGAATAAAACTCCTCCAGCAATGCCCAACCTTGGTTTTACCATTTGCCACCTAACCTCTTTTTCCCTTGGGTTTCCGGAGCCCGAGGGTCATCTTTATTTAAACCCCCTCGGGCCAGTGCTCCTTTGAGTGTTGGTCCACCTCGTCAGCCGCCGGTGGCCACCAGGGGCAACTCTGGGCTGGCCTACCGGAAGTTTGGACAATCTGAGTGTGCCCTGAGAACGAGATATGTGCAGATCCTATCGGGATTTGTCGGCACATTCGGACGGTTTTAATGGACTTGTTTTACCATTGCCGAGGATGTTTTGTAACCGGGATGCCGAGTCTGATCGAAATGTCTCGGGAGAAGGAATATCCTTCATTGACCGTGAGAGCTTGTGATGGGCTAAGTTTTTTTTGACAGAAAGACTGTAAGGGAACCCCCTACAGTATAATTGGTGCAACAATCCCAAATTGCAAGTACCATGCCTTGAACCTGGGTGGGTGGGAAGGCATCAGCCCCTTCCAACCACTAGGCTATGCCTTAGTCTGCTTGTGATGGGCTAAGTTGGGACTCCCCTGCAGGGATTTCAACTTTCGAAAGCCGTGTCCGCGGTTATGGGCAGATGGGAATTTGTTAATGTCTGGTTGTAGATAACATGAAGTTTAACTTAATTAAAATGAATCAACCGCATGTGTAACCGTGATGGTCTCTTCTCGGCGGAGTCCGGGAAGTGAACATGATGTTGGAGTAATGTTTGACGTAGGTTGTTCTAGGATCACTTCTTGATCATAGTTCTTCATCCATGCTTTGCTTTCTCTTCTCGCTCTCTTTTGCGAATAGGTTAGCCACCTTATATGCTAGTCGCTTGCTGCAGCTCCACATCATACCTTGCCTTACCTATAAGCTTAAATAGTCTTGATCGCGAGGGTGCGAGATTGCTGAGTCCCCGTGACTCACAGTTTACTTCCAAAACCAGATGCAGGGACCGATGATACCATTCCAGACGATGCGCTTGAGCTCAAGTGGGGGTTCGATGAAGACTCTCGTCGTTACTATGTGTCTTTCCCAGATGATTAGTAGTGGTGCCCAGTTGGGGTGATCGGGGACTTTGTCGCATGTGGGGCTTGATCTTTATTTTGGTACCGTAGTTGGACCATGAGTGTATTTGATGATTATAATTTTATTCATGTATTTGTGTGACGTGGCGAGTGTAAGCCAACTATGTACCTTTTCCCCTTTTATCTATTTACATGGGTTGTTGTGAAGATTACCTTACTTGCGACATTGCTTTCAATGCGGTTATGCCTCTAAGTCGTGCTTCGACACGTAGGAGATATAGCTGCATTGAGGGCGTTACACTAGGGGTCCAATCATAAGTGCATATGATCCAAGTAGAGAAAGTATGTTAGCTCATGCCTCTCCCTCATGTAAAATTGCAAGAATGATTATCGGTACTTGTTATCGATTGCCTAGGGACAAATGACTTTCTTGTTGACAAAAGCTATTCACTTTTATTACCTTGCAATTTATTCATACTTTTATTCTCGCGAAGTACTCGTAGTTTTATTGTTGCAAAATAGTTTCATACTTGTTTTAGGTAAAGCAAACGTCAAGTGTGCGTAGAGTTGTATCGGTGGTCGATAGAACTTGAGGGAATATTTGTTCTACCTTTAGCTCCTCGTTGGGTTCGACACTCTTATTTATCGAAGAAGGCTACAAATGATCCCCTACACTTGTGGGTTATCAACCACCTGCAGCCATGCCGCCCAAGCGACCATGGCTGCCCGCCCGCACCCGAGCCGCGTCGTCAGCCCACGACCAACGTGCCTCCCCCAGCCAGAGCCGCCGCTCCACATCCAGACCGCCCCGAGAACCACCAAAGGCTGCGACTTTGAGTTGATCCACATCCCCACCACCGTCGGCAAACCACCCCGCCTCGGGCAACACTGGAACCGAGAAATGAGAAACCGGGATGGGGAAGGGGGAGGGGATGGAGTGGCCCATGGCCAAGACCAGCGATAACCTGTGTCGGTGACAAGCAGCTCGACCACGGAGCCCCCGTCCCTCCAACCAGCCTCCCCTCGAAACCCATGTTTCACTCCACCGTGGCTGCTGGCCGGGACCAGCACGAGAACACAGGCAGTAGCCCGTCACCGAAGAGGGAGGGAGCAGAGCCATCGCCGCCGCCGCCATTGATGGCCACTAGGGGGTCTCCCGCGCCATGCGTGAACGACCAACCGCAAGGGCCCGACCAGCCAGCAGCGAACGCAACCACCAGTTGCGGCGTCGCCCCCCACCCATGAGCCATGGCAAGGGTGCCGACCGTGACCCAGGTCGCTCGTGACCCGCGACGTTGGAGGCAGATCTGGGCACGCCACCACCAGCCTCTAGCCCGCTCCACCTCCATGTCGACCGTCGCATTGCCGTCACATCGCTGTCGCCGGCCCACTTAGGAGCGCCGATGAGCTACCGCGCCTAGCACCGAGCGTCACATCCAGCCTAAGGCAACCGGCCTACGCCGTCCCCTAGCGCAAAGACGAGGAGCCCCGCCCTCACCAGCGATGAACGGGCTTCACCCACTCGCGCCCCTGGTGGCAGCGAGGGAGGAGGGAGTGGAGAGGGGGGCGGGGGCGCTAGGGTTGGCCTCCCGGATGCTCACGGGAGCGTCGCGGGAGGAGTAGTCTTTCCCTTAGGGCTCCCTAGCTGGTTCGTCAACTTGTATTTGATCTGAAGGCTGAGAGATGCACTCAAATCATGCGCCAGAAGCCCGATACTAACCACCTGATGTTTGGCCCACCTCCTTATTATCTCTCCTAACGCAATCACCCAAACAACTCTCCCAAATGCAGCTCCGAGCTCGTCATGCCCCTCGCCACACAGCTCCCTCCATGGTACGAGTTCTTGAGCTACCCATCTACGACCTCCGCTTCAACTTGTCGGTGCTCCGTCCCGTTCGACAGCTGCGCGGCGACTGGGCAAACACTCTCTCATCAACGAGCCCGTAACCTTCCTCGTCGTCATACTCAACTCTACCAGGATTGGGCCTTGCTCCACCTGTAGTTTTGTCGTCCGATCCACCAAAATTGCAACTTACCAGTTTCAAGTTGGGGTCATGCATTCTTACACGCAGATGACCAAATTAAGTTGTAACATAATACATACCGCTCTAAAATTAGTATGTGCACATCAGAAGTATTACCCATAAGCAATAATTTTGCTACATACTGGTATCACCACCGTAGCATAGATCAATGGCCCCTCACAGAGAAATTGGGATCTATGTGAGGAATGCCTGTATTTCCGTCAGCTATAAATGCCACAAGCCCGTGTGAGGGGGAGTTATTCAAGGCTAGTACATTCAATGGGGAGCATTTCCAGGTATTGGGGGGTTCTACTCCCGTAAGACTTGTTGGATTCCTTGAAGAGGAAAGGAGATGTAGCACATCAGCAGAAAGTATGTCCCCTAGTTAAGAACCAAGGTTTATCGAACCAGTAGGAGGCACCACTCTACCAAAATCAGCAGGACCTGCACACAAACAAAACAATTGCTTGCACCCAACAAACATAAGGGGGTCATCACTCCCCTTGTTCTTGCTAGCCACAAGATTAAAAGCAGGGGCAAAGTAGCAAAAAGGTAAAGAACAAATAAAAACAATAGTAGATGCTTTTTTATTGATGGAAACTAGACCTGGTGGCCATAGGTTCGCTAGTGGCATCTTTCTCTAAAGCATAACAATGGTGTGGTAGACAAATTACTGTCGGACAATTTACAGAATTGAGCATAGTATAGTTGTGATCATTCATGGCATAGTCTCACATAGGAATTATGTCTGTCACAAGTAGACCGTTAATCCAACTGCATCTATGACTATTACTCCACCCCAAGACCGCTATCCAACATGCATCTCAAATTATTATGTTCACGGTGAACAGAGTAACACAATAAGCATGATGACATAATGTAGACAGAAAACGATCAATGAATATGACCAAACCCCATCGTTTTAACCTTGGTGCCAACAACACAATACGTCCCTTCGCCCCTCATGTATAGGGAAAGATCACCGCAAGGTTGAACCCACTACTATGCACCACTCTCTCTGAAGATCTACTCATCTAATTGGTCAAAGAAGACTCATAGATGGGAAATCATACATAGCTATACAATTACACAAGAGAGAAACTTCAAGAGAATCAAAATAGATCAATGTAGAGTTGGGGTAGCGCGTCCAGAGTTGTCTCCGCCTCGTCGATCTCCCACATAGCCAATCAGATCCTGTGAACAGGTTCGCCAAAGTAGCACAAGCGGACCGCGTCTAACGGCATCCGCGCGTGCAGGAGGAACGTTGTGCAGCAGACTGCTAGGTCCAATCACACAACCGACAGCGAGTGGAGGTGGCTAGTTGCAACACATGCAAAGCCATAATGAAGGCGTCAAAGCAATCAACTGAAACCGTATGCTGCACCTCCACTATATATAGGCATCTGTCGCGGGCTAAACACTTGGGCCTTGCATGGATCCTAAAGCCCAAAGTCGGTTCGACCTAGATCACAGTCCCAGTAGGATCATATCTGACTGGTGGAGTCGGATCTGGCCTCACAGGTTCCTTCCCTTAAGCGCGTGATCCCTTAGGTTCAAGTCGGCTTGGTCGCAGGTGATGTCCTGCAAGGGCACGGGGTTATTGTAGCACTTTTGTGCGATAAGTAGAGTGTCAAACCCACAAGGAGCAAATAGAAAGATACTACCAACTCCGCAACTATGTTGTTTGCGTAGCTACATTCGCACCCAAACAATAGTTCAGAAATAGCCTATTCTATCAGTTGCTACCCATAAAATAATAGAAGGGTATTTAACTAGACTACAAACTTGGACAGAAAATATATTAAACTAGAACACAAAGTAAAAGGGGATGTACATGTAGGATAGAATAGAGCAAAATATAGTATCTATGCTTTCAGTCTCACTAGTACCAAAGGAGCATCTAAGTGGCATACAAGTATTATAGACTACTAAATGTTCTCCTATAGTTTGCATCCGCGGTCTCTCACTCCTAGGTGTACTAGACATAACATCGCGTCATGGTCACATGCGACTGCCAATAACACACAACGGCACCAAAGGATCACAAAGTCCATCTATCTACTCCATGTACGTACAAGTGCTATACATGCAACGCGAGAGAGTAAATACTAAACAAAGCCACAAAGACTACTTGTGCGTACTAGATCATACCTCAACCTAGAGCCGGATCAATTACTCAAACATGGATGAATGGACATAGAAAGAGGAATGGATTATTGCTGCCATCAACATGTTCAATCTTACAAAATACATGTGCGAGGGCGGAGATGGAGATGGGGGATGAGCACCGGTGCGCCCGGCCTGTGGCTGGCACCTGGTGATGGCAGCAACTCCTCCTCTCGCATGGCCTTTGTGGTGATGGTGATGGAGGGAGAGACCTTCCCCTAGATGAGATGCGAGAGCCTCTTGGCGGCTGTGATAACTTGTGTGGAATGAGTATGATGATCCCGACTGCTAGGGTTGGATCTCTTCATATGAGAGGCCTCCTCGGGTCTCCTCCATTGATGTAGCCTCCACCCCTTCATCCAAGGGATCCAGGGGAGTCAAATACACACGCAAATGATGCATTATCTGCCAAGGACCGCGTAGGAACAAACCCGGACGAAATTGAAGCAAGATCGGGAAAGTTCTGGCCAATTTACGAAGCTGTCTCGAGATCATACGGGCGCCCATACGAGCAGCATGGAAGGCTGTCATCCGGTCTGGACTCCGGGAGCACTTTCGTATTTTGGTCACCATTTCTTCGAACTCTGATTTTTGACATTCTTGAGCTCGTTAGG
This sequence comes from Triticum urartu, assembly GCF_056163025.1. Lineage (NCBI taxonomy): Eukaryota > Viridiplantae > Streptophyta > Magnoliopsida > Poales > Poaceae > Triticum > Triticum urartu. The sequence goes on along the minus strand of NC_141876.1, from coordinate 364,223,451 downwards.
TTGCTAACAAAAAGCCCGACGCATTTGTGGCCTTGGATATTCAATTTGGACATTTTAATAAATGTGAAATTATCAAATACTCCAAAGGGCATTCATCTGGTGCCTGGAACTTCTCCGGTTTTGCTCCCAACTTGGTTCTTTTGATGTGCCAAGTCCTTGAACATGCCAATACACCTACAAAGACCACAAAACAAAGGAAAACTAATAAAAATAAAAGTTGTGCAATGAACTTGGTAAAATGAGTAAATACGAAAAACTATGCATTGGGGACATGTATAACTACTAGATGGATACGTTATGATGTTTTTTTTGCACTACAATATACTCTAAAATGTATGCACAAAATCCACTCATCAACTTCCCCAAGCTTAATCCTTACTCATCCTCGTGCAAGAAGTTCGATAAACCAGAGGTAACCATCTAGTTGATCAATAAGATTGTTGCCCATAGGTGTATCCTCGTCTTCTCTACAAGCTATAAGCAAGATGGATCATATTTGTACAAGGTAGTACATGCTCAACTAGGTAACATATAGACATTTTGACACAACCCATGAGAGCTTCAGTAAAAATTTCTATTCTCCTTGTCAAGTTTAATCTAGCATGAAAACAAATACTTGGACCCTCTTACTCAATAGCTTATTTATTTCTTTTTGTTGTTTTTCTTTTTAAACAAGCTTGAACATAGAGAGTTCAAAAAGATAATATATAGAGTTTCTCATCACTTCCCACTAACGTTCTCAAGCTAAGGCTCTCAGACACTTACTTCAATTATTGTTTGCTAAAACTTAATTTGTCAAGTGGCGATATCATGTTAAAGAAACATCATGCATAAGGTTTCCCAGTGGCTGAATTTTTGGGTACCATGGACCAATATGTTGTCTCTTTCAAGCTCTTGTGATCAGTACCGATGTTAGGGCGTATTTCTCTCTTAGTGGTTTTGGTGATTGATGACAATGCTTTTGCGGACTAATCGTGTGCATTGAGCCTTTCAGATAATCTATCATATGGCACAAAGACGATTTGAACCCCACTGGATATTTAAGAAGATGGTGTTTTTGCTGCGTTTCTTTTTCGATGGATTTGAGCTGTAGGATCACCGTACTAGTAAGAGGGGGTCAGCTTCAGAAAGGTTTGGGTGGAATCAACACATACACTATCTCATTGCACCATCATTCTTTCCCGACAATTGAGCTTGTCCCTCCTTTGTGTTTGAACCTTGTCAGAACAGACTAAGCGGTAGTACCGTTTTGCCCCACGGTAGTACCGCCCCAACGGTACTGCCGCTGTGCAGTGCGGCTCCTACCCCCGCCTAATTTGTGGGTTATGTAAATAGGCGGTAGTAGAGCGACAGTTTTCTATAGTAGTAGCGCCCCTGTGGTACTACGGGGCTAATTGCCTCTCAACTACCGCGGGCTTAATAGGCACTCACAGGCTAAGCGGAAGTAACGCTGCTCACCACGGTAGTACCGCTCTAGCGAAACTACCACTGACTTGTAGCACGGGGAGTACCACTTATTTTTATCTTCTGGACAGGTCTGTTCCATGTGCGGTAGTAGAGCGGCAGTTCCTAGCGGTAGTACCACCCCGGGCGGCACTACCGCCCTGCCCTCCTCTACTACCGCGGGTTTTGGCTGCAGTTCAACACCACACGATAGTACCACTGGTGGGAGCGGTAGTACCGCTCCGATGGCACTACTGCCTCCTTGACATGTTCAGTTTGAACTATGTGGCCAGATCTTCCGTGCCAGTGGAAGTACCGCTCACGCGAGCGGTACTACCACTTATGCACGGGCTATGGGAGCATAAAGGTTGGATCCCTTCTCCCACTATATAAAGGAGTATTCTTTATCCTAGTTGACCACCTCTTCCTCCCCTAAGCTCCATTGTTGCCCACAAGCTCATTCTTGCCCGATCTCTCTCCTAGCCAATCAAACTTGTTGATTCTTTAGGGATTGCTTGAGAAGGCCTAGATCTACACTTCCACCAAGAGAAATTTGATTCCCCCCACTAATCCCTTGCGGATCTTGTTACTCTTGGGTCACTGGTACGCGTCGGTGCTATACAAACGGTTTTAAACCCTTTCCGCGATGGCATTTGGAACCGTCGCCTAGTGAGTGACGGTGATAGGGGGGGGGGGTCCTTCCCACACGACCCAAAAACCATCGGGGATAGGGACCCTACAGTACTCCTACTCGTTTGTGCTCGCATTGCCATCGCAGTCGGTATTCTGTGGTGCTACATTTACGATGCGCGGCCCATCACAAATGGTTCACTATTATAGAGTGTGTATGATAAGCATACAATCACACACATTCGCTTTTCCCAAACCGTATGCGATAACTAATTAAGAAGATTAGCTAATCGTCGTACGAGTGTCGGACATGATTACAAAACGTCTGACCGTCGTAACATTGTCGTACATGACAACTATCGCACATGCTATTATGTGGTGTAACGTTTACGATGCATAATTCATCAGAAACAGTTCATGGTTGCGAATCGTGTACGATAAGGTAACTAACACAAAACGTTTAGTTTGCCTGCGCTGTTTGTGATATTGTCTGACATCGCACACGCTTTGCAAACGACAATTGTGTGCATGCTTTCACACGTTTCCTCTCCGTGAACCGTCTCATATTATGGTGTATATCGCAAACATTTGTGTTTTACCAACCATGTGTGCCATAACGACCTGGAGAGCATAATTTCACCATAATTTATTTGCTGCTATTTCAAATTATACAGGATTTGAATTTGAATTTGAATGTATGCTACAGCTTTATTCATATCCATCAGGTTCAAACAACAAATGCATTATTCGATTCATAGGTTCATATGTTCAAGAATTACATAAGAACCAAATAAAGAATGATGAATCACAGTTGTATACTTGTACTATTAAAGATGACAAAGAAAGAGGCGAAGTACATTCGTATTGTGCCCTCCTCCATGCACAAGGCACGCACGACTCTAGGCCAACCCCTTATGATGGCCGGCCACCCATCCTTCACAGTCTTCATGAAAACATCTAGATAATCATCGTGTTCTGGTAGAAATACTTTAACCTTTGCATGCCCACCAATCATGTAGTTTGAGAGGTAATCTTGAGTAAACTGCTTTGGCAACCACTGCAAAGGAAATTGCACAATGATGTAGTACAACACTCTTTTATAATATCTTATAACATCCAATATACTCACATATTAGATGAATTTACATCTTACATTATGGGCCGAAAGGATTTTAGTGCATTCTTACAAATTATTGGCTAATTAACTGCTGCTGTATCCATGGGTTACACTTAGTTTGAGCTAGTTCAGGCTCAAATAGCCCTAAAGTATATCTAAACATGAGGGCTAGTTTGAGCTAGTTGCATCTATAACCCACCCAAAAAAACTATCCAATCCAAGAGGTGCTAATTGGAGCTAGTTCTCCTAGTGCATTTATTGTCAATCTAACCCTGCCATCCAAACAACTCTTTGGATGGAGTTAGTTCAGGGTTAGTCATGAGCTAGAGACTAACTCTAACCTATAGCTAAGTTGAGTATCCAAATAGGGCTGTGCTCTTCTACGTATATCTAGACATCATCAGAACATTAATGTAACACTCTTCCTTGTTGCTATGTAGCCTACGATTGCATATTTTGACATTAAGTACAGTGCATGTTGCTATGTAGCCTCAGATATATTACATATGGCCCTAGTTGACCTAATGATAAATGGGTTACAGATATATTCAGTTAAAAGTCTGATTCACCAATTAGTCCCTTATCAGCTCCCGGCCTATATGGTACCAGCTACGATATCCTGAACAGTGAGCATATATAAGCCATGGGATGAAACTAACCTCGATGGAAAACAACATTCGTTCCCAAAATTGTCCTGTGTAGGTACATCGAGAAGCATGTTAAGCACAACAGGCTAAACATCAACCAAAATTATCCATTGTAGACAAAATAATCTCCAAAAGATAGGTTCAGTGTGCAGGTTTAAGCACGCTAGTAAAGCAAAACAAGTGGAAAGGTGTGTTAACTGCAACATGCCTAACATTTAACAACAAGCAAACATAGTCATTCAAACTGGTATTGTGCCGGTCTAAGTACACTGGTTATTGTTAAAAAAATGGAAAGGCATGTTAACTACAAGATGCAGCAACCAAATGTAGTCATTCATAGTGGTATTGTTGAAACTGGTACTGATGAAATTGAACTGCACAATTCATACTTGCACATGTAGAACATCACGTTGTGAATAACAGGAATAAACAAGGCATACTACGAACAACCAAAGATAGCATTTGAAACTGGACATATGCTAACTACAAACAACTGAACAATCAAAAAACTTTAAAAGAGGCACATGCTAGCTATAACAGGCTTAACATGAAGCAAATATATCCATTCCTATCGGTATGTTTAAAACTGGATTGATGAAATGTACTGCACAGTAAATAATTGCACATATAGAGCATCACATTGTGAACAACTGAAATAAACAAGGCATACTACAAACAACCAGATATAGCAATTAATACTGGACATAATCTCACTACACTACAAAAGGGACTCGACAAAACAAATCATGAGTTTCCCCCTGTGAAGAGGCACAACAAAACAAATCATGGGTTTCCTCACTTGTCACAGATGGGCTCGTTCCCATGGGAAGAGCATGGACCCTGGACGCGCTCCATGTTGTCGTAGATGGGCTCCTTCCCCTTGGAAGAGCACGGCTGTAGGGTGCTGTAGGATTGAAAGTATGTCTAGAGGGGGGGGGGTGATTAGACTACTTGACCAAATAAAAATCTAGCCTTTTCCCAATTTTAATTCTTGGCAGATTTTAACAACTTAGCACAAGTCAAGCAAACAACCTACACATGCAATTCTAAGAGTATAGCAGCAGAATGTAAAACAATTGCATATGAAGGTAAAGGGAGGAGTTTGGAGGGAGCAAACGCAATGTAGACACAGAGATTTTTGGCGCAGTTCCGATAGGTGGTGCTATCGTACATCCACGTTGATGGAGACTTCAACCCACGAAGGGTAACGGTTGCGCGAGTCCACGGAGGGCTCCACCCATGAAGGGTCCATGAAGAAGCAACCTTGTCTATCCCACCATGGCCATCGCCCATGAAGGACTTGCCTCACTAGGGTAGATCTTCACAAAGTAGGCGATCTCCTTGCCCGTACAAATTCCTTGGTTCAACTACACAATCTTGACGGAGGCTCCCAAGTGACACCTAACCAATCTAGGAGACACCACTCTCCAAGAGGTAACAAATGGTGTGTTGATGATGAACTCCTTGCTCTTGTGCTTCAAATGATGGTCTCCCCAACACTCAACTCTTTCTCATAGGATAAAATTTGGTGGAAAGATGATTTGAGTGGAAAGCAACTTGGGGAAGGCTAGAGATCAAGATTTATGTGGTTGGAATGAAGTATCTTGACCTCAACACAAGTGTAGGTGGTTCTCTCTCAGAAAGTGTATGTTGGAAGTGTAGGCATATTCTGATGGCTCTCTCCATGAATGAAGAGTGGGTGGAGGGGCATATATAGCCTCCACACAAAATCTAACCATTACACACAAATCACCAAACTCGGTGGGACTGAATCATACAACTCGGTCATACCGATTTAGTTCATAATGTGACCATTAGGTTTTTCGGTGGGACCGACATGTCAACTTGGTGGGACCGATATCATTAGGGTTAGGGCATAGCATAATCTCGGTGAGACTGATTACACAAACTTGGTGAGACCGATTTTGGTAATAGACTAACCAGGGAGTTGGTCAGGCAATCTCGGTGGGACCGATTCGCTCTCTCGGTAGAACCGAAACGTTACGAAAGGGAAATAGAGAGTTTGCCTTGCAATCTCGGTGGGACTGATCGCGCATCTCAGTTGGACCGAAACATTACGAAGGAAAACAGAGAGATTACAATCCCATCTCGATGAGACCGAGATCCCTATCGATGGGACCGAAAAGACTAGGGTTTGTGGCAGTGGCTATGTCAAGTGAACTCGGTGGCGCCGGATAGATCAAATCGGTGGGACCGAGTTTGACTTTTGGTTTGGGATATATTTGTTATGAGAAAGTGGTTGAAGGTTGTGGAGCATATCACTAAGCACTTTGAGCAAGAGCCTCATTAAGCAACACCTCATCCCCTCTTAATAGTATTGGCTTTTCCTATGGACTCAATGTGATCTTGGATCACTAAAAATGAAATGTAGAGTCTTGTGCTTTGAGCTTGAGACAATTCTTTTGTCCTTAGCATTTTGAGGGGCCCACTTTCTAATCCATGCCATGCCAATCATTGAGCTTTTCCTGAAATATTTATCTTCAAGTAGCATTAGCTCAATGAGCTATATGTTGTTAGGAATTACCAAAACCACCCGGGGATAGTTGCACTTGCAATCTCCCCCTTTTTGGTAATTGATGACAACATATAGATCAAAGCTTCGACAAATGATTATAAGATTTTAAAACATCATGGCTTTGAGAAGTATGTGATAAGAAAGAGCTCCCCCTAAATTTGTGCATTATTTATAATTTGCTTTTGAATGCAAATGCACAATCGATTAGGATCATGGGTTACTCTTCCATGTCACATTCATCTTGGTGGAGCGCTCAAAATGATAGAAATTAAAAGCATGCACTCATCACCAAGCAAGGGAATGATCATATATGGAATATAAAGGATAGCATCATTCAACCAAACATTAATGTAGCATATGATCAACCACATGATCATATAAGTATCTCACAAGGACATAAGGTATCTCACACAAGCACACAATAAAAGTAGTTCAACCGAAATAGCAAGAGAGATAAAAAGCAAGACACTCTCTCTTGAAGCCTATGATCTATACATTTTTCTCCCCCTTTGGCAACAAGTTACCAAAAAGTTTGAAAATGCATAGTGCTATACGTCTCTCAGGCTTGGTCTTCGGGAGGAGGTGTGGATAGAACTCTAAGGACGAAGGCTTCCGATGAAGTAGTTGGAGCTGCTGGAGTGGGTGCTGGAGGTGGCACTAGAGCTGTAGCTGCTGGTGCTGACACTGAAGCTCTAGCATATGAGACTGGCACTGCAGCAGACGTTGGACCTCCTGGCACACGCTTGAAAGCATCAGTGGTTGCTTTTCCTCTCCTCTCCTCCGCTTCCTCCTGAAGCTGCTCAACTGCAGTCTGAATCTCAGTCACCTTCAGATCAAGATCATAGAATTTTGTTTCCACAATCCTCCCCAGGCTCTCCTGATTCTGAGTTAGGGTGGCCAAGCCCTTCTCAATCCTCAGTGTAGCTTGAATTAGATATCCAAGCTGATCTTGCTTGCTCTTCAGGAATACTTGAGATGCCTCTTCAGCTATTGGCATCCTTGCAGCTTTCTCTGCCCTTTCCTTCTCTCTCTTCTCATGTGCTCGCACATATGATGGATCTTCCTCAGTCATCACAACGGTATTGTCTTCAAAATCAGGATATATGGGTAGATGCTCCTTGTCTAGAAAATAAGTTCCTATGCCCATCTTAGAGTTGATGAGCTCCTGAATGTGTGGAGCATACCCACAACTTCTCTTCTAGTCAGTAACAACCCTCTTGATTGTTTCTACCATTAAGCTCATAACCTTGAACTTCTGAGGGACATCAAATAGTTGGAGCAGATTGATAGAATGCCCTCTGATCATCTTGTGATCTCTTGACTTGGGTAGCAGAGTGTGCCTCAAGATCCAGTTGATCGTAGGCAGACTAGACAACAAGAAATGCACATATCCAAGCTTGTGAGTTTCCAAAGCCTTGTTGGGGATCTCCTTGTACATGTTTGCCATGGAGTTGTGGTCTTTCTTCTTCTTGGCATATACATCCAAGTCATCTTCATGCTTTGCAGGGGCATTGATCAGCTTAGCACATTCATCAACTGTGGACTGGTACCTGGTACCCTCAGACATCCAAACTATCCCCCATCTGGATAGAAGTGGGCAGTGGAGTAGAACTGCATGATCAACTCATCATTCCACTTGGTGAGCTTTTGTCCAACGAATTCATCAACTCTACATGCCTTAAAGCTTTCATACACTCCAGGGAAGTGATTTTCACTTTCCCGGATAACTCCCAGTCCACCCATTTCATGTCACACACTATGGGCTTCTTGTCAAGCAGAATGGTTTCATAGAAATCTTGTTGTTCCTTTGTATGGAACCTGTAATCCACAGCAGTTCTCCTCCTAACAGCATATGGGTCAGACTATCTCCATAACCTCAATCCTGCATCTTTCCTGATGTGCATGTCCTCAGCGACTGTATGAGCATCATTATGGTCAGGAATTTTGGGCTTCAACTTCCGCAAAACATGGGATTCATCATCCTCTTCTTCAGCTTCAGGCACTGGGGCCTTGTTCTTTTCCTCAGCAGGTATACTCCTGGTGTTTCTCTTGGGCTTCGGGTGTTTCTGAGCTTGATCTTTGGGAGCAGACTTGGGCTTAGATGTTGCAGCCCTTGGTTTAATTGCATCTCCCATGAGCTTCTGAGCCTTAGGAGCTAGTGCAGCATCCTCTTCGTCTTCCTCTTCTTCTTCTTCTTCTTCTTCTTCTTCTTCTTCTCCTCAATCTCTCATAATGGAGGATCTACCAAGTACTCTGGCAGTTGTCTTCTTGACCCTTTCCTTCCTTTTCTTTCCTTCTCCAACTGCCTCTTCAGTTGGCTTGAAAGTTTCAGCAGTTGAGGCTCTGGCCTTTGACATGGGAATCCTCTTGGCTAGAACCTTCTTGTGCATCTCTAGCTTTGTTGTAGCAGCTGAGCCATACTCTTTCTTCAGCACCTTTTTCTTGGAGCTGACTTCCTCCTCAATAGCCACATAATCCTCATCCTCAGAATTTGAGGTCTTCTTCTTCCTTGTTCTGGTGGCTGCCTTGGGAAAGTTGCTTGGTGTGCTCCTACTGCCCTCATCAGAAGTGCTAGAGGGACTAGTGCCCTCACTCAAATGAACCTGCTCCTCAGACTTGTTCTAGCTGTCACTTTGATAAGACATCTTGCAGGCAAACTGTCAGCAGACCCTGTGAATAGATTGTAGATGGTGTAGAGTAGATGAGCATCACAAAGTGCAGAATTTTTGCAAAACAGATGACTTAAAAACTTAGTTTTAGTTCTTCACAGAAAGCATTTCAGATCTACCGATTTGTAATATCGGTGATACCGAAGCAGCTTTTGGAACCTAAACTAGTGAACTCGGTCAGACCGAGTCACAGTTCGGTGGCACCGAGACTGCTAGGGTTTCACAGAGAATCGAACTCGGTCACACCGATTTGCAATTTTCGGTTAGACCGAAAACACATGTGCAATGGCCTAAGCCAAATCGGTGAGACCAATTTCTACAACTCGGTCGGTCCGAGATGAGTTCAGTGGAGACCTAACCCTAAATTTTTGAATCAAATCTAATATACGGGATGCTCGCTAGACAGGATGATTTCATACGTGGCAAGAATCATGGCAAAGCAATGTGCTACGAATCGGAGTTAAGGAATAGCACAAAGATCAAGTTAATACCCTACTTCGGTGGTGAACTTGCTACGACGGCAACGGCAGGGTAGATTGCCATTAACGGCGGCAGAGACCAGCGGCGGGAGGTCGCTGGCGGCGAGAGGACGATCCGGAGACCCGAGGAGGCAGATCAGGTCACGCGCTGGTGAAAGGTTTTGGAATTTTTTTCCAAAATTTGACCCGTCTGTATATATAACCTGACCCTGTCAGTGTGACCGAGTGGAACAACTCGGTGGCACCGAGATGCAAAACTATGAGCAGTTACTACAAGTCGGTGTGGTCGAGAAGTTCTAATCGGTTGCACCGAGATTGAAAACCTAGATCAACTTAGTGATCTCGGTGTGATCGAAATGGATGACTCGGTCATACCGAAATGCACAAAGAGGTTTTGGAAGTTTAAGTCTATGACGAATCGGGGACTCCGAGTGCTCCTCACACAGAGTGGTTCGAATCTGACTTGATCAAAATTTGTGATGTAGCATGAATAGAGTTTGAGACGAGGAAAGCATAGATAGCTAGAGGGAGTTCTTAGGCATTCTTGTCCATCCATTTGGCAAAAGAGAAAAATCCAAACAATCAAAGCAACAAATGTATGTCCTTGAATGAGTAAAATATGCAACCAACATGCTCACAAAATAAGATGACAAATGAAATATGTGACAAAGCATGCACAAACACTCTAGCATCTATCAAGCAATTTGGCGATGACTAGGTCATCTATATATGAGTATATTGACTTATGAGTCAAATGAGAACATTTGATCGTAGGTCATACTCATTGTTTAAGCACAAGTGGGGTTGCCACTTTTACATAAAGCATTGCTGTGTTCACACCATTAGAGTTGCTTTAGCTCAATTGATTAGAGTAAAGCTCCCCCTAGATGTGATATCCCCCCTAAGAGGGATGAACTAACCTTGGGTTTTGTCGATGATGACTTCATGTAGGTGTTGAAGATGTAGATGCTCAATGTTGATGTAGATCCTTTGGAGCAATCCTTTGGAGTGAGCTGCACTTTCAAGACCTACACGGGTTAGTCCCACAAGGAACAAACAAGGGTATCCATAGACATAGAGTGATATTCACATGAGATGATGTCCATGAATGCATTAGGTTACCTTCTCCCTTGTCTTACCAACAAGAGGGTTTGTGACTCCTTGAACTAGTGCAAGATATGGAAGTTGTTTGCACTTGTCCTCGCCAAAATGATATGAGTGAAGTGTGTTGGCGGAGTCACCCTCAAGAACTCTCTAGTTCTTCTTCTTCGGGATCCACACCATCTTGATGGGAATCCTTGGAGTTTTAGTCGTACTTGATGAAGTAGAACTTGATGTAGTCTTGGGAACCCACTTGACCAAGGCTTTGGGAGCTTCTTCAAATGCATCAATCTCCTCTTGAAGCTTGTCCTTGCCTTTTAGCTTGTGGTCTTGTGGTGGAAGATCATCTTGAGCTCGTGTTCCTGGGAAACAAGTAGGATCATACTTCTCTTGTTGAGGAACAAACTTCGTCTTAGGGTATTGATCTTCTTCCCACTCAACTCCATTGGCATTGAACTTTCGTTCAAAACCAACACCTTGATTATTTCGGTGTCTTCCTTGCTTGCATACAATTTCCTCAAATTGCTTACTTCCGGCAAGGCTCTTGTAAACACCTTTCTCTATAATTCCCTTCAATAAGCTATTTTGTTGCTCAAGTGTAACTTGGCTAAGAGAATCATTAGTGGAATTAAGAGAACTACTAGAAGCAACATCATTGAGTTTAGCATGATTATTGTTACTATTAGAAGAAGAATCTTTCTTACCCTTGTTTCTAGATTTAACTTGTGGCATGTAAGTAGACAAAATTAAACGCCTGGCAATGTAAGAAGAACTTTTCTTGCAGAGATCATCATTGATCACCTTTAAGAACTCATGCTCTTGCTCAAGGTTGATCTTTTCAAAGCGTAGCTTCTCATGAGTCTTTAAAAGCTCTCGATGATTTTCCAAGGTAGTTTCATGAGCTAACTTAAGAGTGTTTAGCTCTTTAGTTAGACGCTCAATATCCTTCTTATCATCATCATTCGTTTTGTCTTGATTAGCATGATTAATAGCAAGTTCATCATAGTTTTCATCACTAGAATTGTCAACAAGTAAATCATCATCACCTAGCAAGTCATCTTCATCACTATTGAAATCAACATACTCGGGGTGTGATACCTTTGGGCCTTTAGCCATGAAGCATCTTCCACTTCCTTCATTTGGTGACTCAAATATGTTGTAGGAGTTGGTTGACACAAGTGCTAGACCGGCAACACCTTCATCTTGAGTATATTCGGAGTCAGAGTGATAACTTCTCTCAGAATGATCGTCGGAGTCGGAGCCGAATACCCATTCACCAACGTGAGCTTGATGTCTTCGTTTTGTGTAGCCCCTTGATGATTTGTCCTTCCTTTACGAATCCTTGCTTCTCCGTGATGTTCTTCGTTCATAACGGTCATCTCTACTTCTTCTCTATCTTGGTGGTGATTCTTCTCTCCTACTCCTTCTTTTGGGAGAACCTTCTCTTCTTTTGTAGAGAGCCGTACACTCATTGGAGTAGTGTCCGGGTCTTCCACAATTGTAGAAATTATGTTCACGACTTGAAGATCTTTTGTCATTGTAGGACCTTGACTTGGAACTTCTTTCCTTGCTTCTACTCTTGTAGAACTTGTTGAAGTTCTTCACCATTAGGCTCAATTATTCATTGAAGTTCTGTTTCTCACCTGATGATGTGGGAGCATCACATGAGGCTTTGTAAGCACCACTTGACTTGTTGTGAAGCTCTTCCTTATCCTCGAGTGACATCTCATGAGCAACAATCCTTCCAATGACTTCCGTTGGCTTGAGATCTTTGTAATTGGGCATCATTTGGATCAATGTGCACACGGTATCATATTTTCCATCCAAGGCTCTTATGATCTTCTTGATGATGAATCTATCGGTCATCTCTTCACTTCCTAAGCCGGCAATCTCATTTGTGATGAGAGCAAGCCTAGAGTACATTTCAGCGACACCTTCACCATCCTTCATTTTGAACTTGTCAAGTTGACTTTGAAGCACATACAATTTGGATTCCTTGACGGAGTCGGTACCTTCATGCATATCAATCAAAGTATCCCAAATTTCCTTTGTATTCTCAAGATGGCTGATTTTGTTGAATTCTTCGGGGCACAATCCGTTGAAGAGAATATCACAAGCTTGAGCATTGTATTTTAGCATCTTCAACTCTTCCGCGCTAGCCTCACGGTTCGGTTCCCTCCCATCAAAGAATTCACCTTGCAAGACGATACACACAATAGCCCAAACGGCGGGGTTATGTCCAAGAATATGCATTTTCATCTTATGCTTCCAACTAGAAAAATTAGTACCATCAAAATAAGGACCTCTACGGTGGTAATTTCCCTCACTAGACGCCATACTCTCCTAGGTTGTGAAACCAAGGCTATGATCACCAAAGCTATGGAAATCAAGGCAAATGGAGACCAAAGCTCTGATACCACTTGTAGGATTGAAAGTATGTCTAGAGGGGGGGGGGTGATTAGACTACCTGACTAAATAAAAATCTAGCCTTTTCCCAATTTTAATTCTTGGCAGATTTTAGCAACTTAGCACAAGTCAAGCAAAACAACCTACACATGCAATTCTAAGAGTATAGCAGCGGAATGTAAAACAATTGCATATGAAGGTAAAGGGAGGAGTTTGGAGGGAGCAAACACAATGTAGACACTAAGATTTTTGGCATGGTTCCGATAGGTGGTGCTATCGTACATCCACGTTGATGTATACTTCAACCCACGAAGGGTAACAGTTGCACGAGTCCATGGAGGGCTCCACCCATGAAGGGTCCATGAAGAAGCAACCTTGTCTATCCCACCATGGCCATCGCCCACGAAGGACTTGCCTCACTAGGGCAGATCTTCACGAAGTAGGCGATCTCCTTGCCCGTACAAACTCCTTGGTTCAACTAACCAATCTAGGAGACACCACTCTCCAAGAGGTAACAAATGGTGTGTTGATGATGAACTCCTTGCTCTTGTGCTTCAAATGATAGTCTCTCCAACACTCAACTCTCTCTCATAGGATAGCATTTGGTGCAAAGATGATTTGAGTGGAAAGCAACTTGGGGAAGGCTAGAGATCAATATTTATGTGGTTGGAATGAAGTATCTTGACCTCAACACAAGTGTAGGTGGTTCTCTCTCAGAAAATGTATGTTGGAAGTGTAGGCATGTTCTGATGGCTCTCTCCATGAATGAAGAGTGGGTGGAGGGGTATATATAGCCTCCACACAAAATCTAACCGTTACACACAAATCACCAAACTCGGTGGGACCAAATCATACAACTCGGTCAGACCGATTTAGTTCATAATGTGACCTTTAGCGTTTTCGGTGGGACCGACATGTAAACTCGGCGGGAATGATATCATTAGGGTTAGGGCATAATGTAATCTAGGTGAGACTGATTACACAAACTCGGTGAGACTAATTTTGGTAATAGACTAACCAAAGAGTTGGCCAGGCAATCTCGATGGGACTGATTCACTCTCTCGGTAGAACCGAAATGTTACAAAAGGGAAACAGAGAGTTTGCATTGCAATCTCGGTGGGACCGATCGCTCATCTCGATTGGACCGAAACGTTATGAAGGAAAACAGAGAGATTACAATCCCATCTCGGTGAGACCGAGATCCCTATCGGTGGGACCGAAAAGACTAGGGTTTGTTGCAGTGGCTATGTCAAGTGAACTCGGTGGTGCCGGATAGATCAAATCAGTGGGGCCGAGTTTGACTTTTGGTTTGGGATATATTTGGATATGAGAAAGTGGTTGAGGGTTGTGGAGCATATCACTAAGCACTTTGAGCAAGAACGTCATTAAGCAACACCTCGTCCCCTCTTAATAGTATTGGCTTTTCTTATGGACTCAATGTGATCTTGGATCACTAAAAATGAAATGTAGAGTCTTGTGCTTTGAGCTTGAGCCAATTCTTTTGTCCTTAGCATTTTGAGGGGTCCACTTTCTAATCCATGCCATACCAATCATTGAGGTTTTCCTGAAATATTTATCTTCAAGTAGCATTAGCTCAATGAGCTATATGTTGTTAGGAATTACCAAAACCACCCGAGGATAGTTGCACTTTCAGGTGCCCTCCCTGATGTCGCAGACGGGTGCTTTCCCCTTGGAAGAGAAGATGGGCCCTTTCCCCTTGGAAGAGCCGGAGAGGGTGCCCTCCTTGTGGTCACCATCGATGAGGTCTGACTTGGAAGCTGTGGATCCCAAGCCAGCGTGGCAGAATGTGTCCTTCAGAAATGACAAAAGGGGCTCGATGGCGATGTAGGATGGCAAATTGTTGACAGCGAGCTAGAAGAGATCAGCGGCGGGTCCATGGATGAGATCGACGGCGTTGAACCCTAGGTGTTGGGGGTGGGCCACTTAACCTGTGACATAGCCCGCCTCAGGCCGTTGCTGTCGATGACCTCGATGTCGTAGTCGGTGGTCGAGACATGCCCACATACTCTAGCCCGCTGCTTGGGTGCCTGCTGCCAGTAATGGTTGTCAGCTTCCTCGGCGACGTCGAGCAAAGAGACCGTGATACACCTCTTTTGGGATAGTCGCTCCTCAAGCTCCATGGGAAGTGTAGTCGGGCTTAGGCTGCGATGCTCTGGAGTGGGGGATGGGGATCTATGGGAAAGGGGGCATTTGGCCAGCGTCATCTAAGAAACTCAGGGCGGCCTGGGTATGGAGATTGGTGGGTAAGCTGCACGGGCAAACCGGCTGATGCTGACAATGGAGGCCTTGCGGCAGAAGCGGCGGCGACGGTGGCGGGGACCTTGCTAGGGTTTTCAGCGAGGGAGGAGTGTGTGTGTGTGCGGTTTGACCGATAAAGATCTTTGTAGAATATGTAGGAGCCAATATGAGCATCCAGTTTCCGCTATTGGTTATTGACCGAAGATATGTCTCGGTCATGTCAACATAGTTCTCGAACCCGTAGGGTCCGCACGCTTAACGTTCGGTGACGATTTGTATTATGAGTTCCGTATTTTGATGAACTGAAGTTTGTTCGGAGTCCCGGATGTGATCACAGACATACGATGATTCTCAAAATGGTCGAGACATAAGGATTCATATATTGGAAGGCTACATTTGGACACCGGAATGGTTCGGGTCGTTTCGGAGTACCGGGGGGTTACCAGAACCCACCAGGAGGTTAATGGGCCACCATGGGCCTTAGTGGAGAAGAGAGAGGGCCGGCCAGGAGGTGGTGCATGCCCCCTTGCCCAGTCCAAATTGGACAAGGGGTGGGGGCGGCGCCTCCTCCTTCCTTCTCTCCTCTTGGTCCTTCCCTTCTTCTCCTACTTGGAATAGAAAAGGGGGGGGACCAAACCCTACTGGGACCGGGAGTCCAAGTAGGACTCCCCCCATGGCGTTCCCTCTAGGGCCGGCCACCTCTCCTCCACCCTTTATATACGTGGGAGGGGTCACCTCAAAGACACACCAAGTCTTCTCTTAGCCGTGTGCGGTGCCCCCCCTCCACAGTTACACACCTCGGTCATATTGTCGTAGTGCTTAGGCGAAGCCCTGCGCCGGTAACTTTATCATCACCGTCATCATGCCGTCGTGCTGACGGATCTCTCCCTCATCCTCAACTGGATCAAGAGGTCGAGGGACGACATCAAGCTGAACATGTGCTCAACACGGAGCTGCCGTACGTTCGGTGCTTGGATCGGTTGGATCGCGAAGATGTTCGACTACATCAACCGCGTTACTAAACGCTTCCGCTTTCGGTCTACGAGGGTATGTGGACACACTCTCCCCTCTCATTGCTATGAATCTCCTAGATAGATCTTGTGTGATCATAGGAATTTTTTTGAAATACTGCGTTCCCCAACACAGCCCCCCTCATGCCGGCATGAAGGGAATCCTAAGCTATGAATGCATGCCCCCCAACCGAGGTTCACCTAGGCAAAGTGCAAAGTAGCTAGCAACCCCCCTCATGTCGACACGAAGGGAATCCTAAGCTATGAATGCATGCCCCTCAACCGAGATTCACCTAGAAAAGTGTGAAGTGCGTAGCAGCCGCCCCACACACTTTCAGTCGGCAGGCCAGAGAGGCATATCTCACCAAGATGGATCGTAAAACGGACCAAGAATAATCCACCTTGGTCGTACAACCTCTCTCTTGTTGTTGGTCAAAGTGATGGCCGTCCATGCGACCCCGGAGATGGGCTAGCTCGCCAATAATCATGCACGTAGCCAGTCCCCGAACACAGCCACTGCATGCGTGTGGCCCAAACATATGTATGGAGAGGTGTGTTTTTGAGTAACAATGGAACAACTTTGATGTGGCACCGTGATTTCAAACTAGAAATCCCCACACTGAGTGAGGGTTAGGTTGACGATGCATATGTATGTTACACCACACTTCAAGCCAACGATGGGGATTCATGCATGCATGCGTGCATAGTATTTGCGCTCAAACTTAATTAGGTCTGAATCTCACAATGACATATACTACGATAACACAAAC
Source organism: Triticum urartu (assembly GCF_056163025.1). Classification (NCBI taxonomy): domain Eukaryota; kingdom Viridiplantae; phylum Streptophyta; class Magnoliopsida; order Poales; family Poaceae; genus Triticum; species Triticum urartu. The sequence continues at coordinate 364,206,384 of NC_141876.1, read as the reverse complement.
CAAATGAAGAATCCGCCATGGTAACCTATCTTGTTGTCAGTCAAGGTGATCATGGATGTCCATGCAGGCCCACAAATATATAGGCTTGTCGCCGATAACCACGCGAGGGAGTGTACCGTTCGAAGGCAACCACTACATGAATATGTATGGAGGTGATGCGTGCATGCATGTTTGAATACCATTTCACAACATTGACGTGGCGCGTGCGTCAAAAATCATACACTAGCTCCCCACACAGAGCGAGATCGGTTCATGACGTGTCATTGTACTAGCCACTTCGACTCGATGGGAGGGATTCATGCGTGCACATGCATGTGTGTGTGCTCAAACTGTATCATGCATGTCATCCCAGAGCATGACCTATATATATACCGTATTACAAGCAAAAAAATAATCCCCTCCTAAGTCAAATTAACCTCTCTTGTTGTCAGGCAAAAAGTAGTGATGGACCAAGCGGGCCCACAGATGGAAAGCATCGATATCGCCGATAACCGCTTAAGTGGGTGTGAGAGGACAACCACCACTGCTTTGCATGTGGGCCAAACATATATATGTTGAATACCGAAAATGCACAACTTTGATGTGCCACATGCCTCAAAAACTGTAAACCATGCACCCACACAAAGCGAGGTTCATGAAGCGTACTATATATGATGGTCCCCTTCCCCCCTCTTCACCGCATACTATATGCTCCTGCCATAATATGTACAACCCAAAAGAATCTTCATTGATGGTGAAATTAATTGACCTCTCCCAGTGTAGGTCAAAGTGATGCATGCATGCATCGATGATGGCCCCGTGGGCCCACAGATGGAAGCGTCACACATGAGTGTCCTAGCTAGGATAACCACCACGTGCATGCATGTAGCCCAAAGAGGTGTCGTGTGATGTTTGAATAGCCAATTTCATAATTTTGATGTGGCACGTGCCTCGGAAACCGAAAAAGTCCCGACACTGAGTGAGGTGTACTTGTACACGGACACGTACGTATAGTATATATGCTAGTCACCTCCCACCTCTTAGACACGTACTATATACCACCATAACACAAACAAAAAAATATTCTACCTTGCTGGTCAAATTAACCTCACTGCTAGCTGTTCGTCAAAGTGATGGACGACGACCTCGCGGGCCCACAGAAAGCATCACACACGAGTATCGAGTGTAGTGTAGGACAACCATCGACTGCATGTGGACAAAACATGTATGTATGAATGTAATGTTTTAAATAATGAATTCACGACTCTGATGTGGCACCGGCCTGCCTAACAAAACGGCCAACCCACAGGGTGGCTCACAACTCGTACTGTACTGCGAGCCACCCGCCACCCACAGACGCACACACCCACACACACACCCCGAATCCACCGCAACTACGATGCATGTTAAATTAATTATCCCGTGGTGAACATATGTTACCAAAGGAGGGGCGTTTTAATTTCGAAAAAATCACAGAGATCATTAAGACGTTTTAGTACATTAATTGATTGATTTTGTATGGGTAAAATGTGCAAAAATCGATTTTGAGCTACATGCACACGTGACAGTGCACCTAAATGGATTGCAAAAACACATGTGTCTCACTGGGTGCATGTTTACTCCCCATGCAACAAATTTCAAACATTGAGAATCTTGATTTTAAAATTCTAGTACATTCAAAACTTATTTGAAGTTCATGAAACTTATCGTGTTGTCATATGGACACCAATACAAAGTGGCATTGTACTTTTTTGGTCAAATTTGAGACCAGTTTTGATGTAATCTTTATCTAATTACAAACGAGATATTATTAATAATTCGGAACCAATATCCCGAATGGATTATTTATTCGAACCGTGAGTGTTAGACCAACAGTGGATACGTGCCATGCTTCGATTAAGCAATAAAGCGGCATCACTAATCATCCAAATAGAAAAACAATATACTTGCCGCCGCGCGACCCGTGTGCCATGTGAGCAGGCGTGAGTTGACGAGATGCATGCGAGCAGTCCGCCACGCAGGCTGACCGGGAGGCGTGCGTCCAGGTGTGTGAATTGACGGAGGCGTGCTCGCTGTGCAGTGTCATCGGGAGGCGTGCGAGTAGCTGTGTGAAATTTTGGTAGGCATGCCAGCAGTCCGGTGCGTAGGCTCACCTGGAGGTGAGCCATCGGTTTGACTGCCACCCGCCTCTCTCCCACAACTCCCACTGCTCCATATTAATGGTGCGCCCGAGCGGCCGCACCCCCCATCCTCGCCACACACACAATCCTCTCTCTCCGCTTGCATCCTCGACGCCGCTCTTAGTCCTCAAAGCCGCCAGTGTATGATGATGCCGGCGAAGCGCCCCATCGGAGGGAGTGGCGATGCCGGGGCTGCTAAAGCACCGGAGCATGACGTGGAGATGGAGACAGAGGTTGCCGTCACTGCTGACGAGTTATCTCTGCACCCTTATGTCGTCGAGGGTGTCGAGCTTCCAGAGCAGGAGGCGGAGTTCCACACCGACTCTGGTGACGACCCCGGCGACAACTCCGACGACCACTCCGGCGATGACTCCGAGGACGACGGACAGCTGATTAGTCATCTATACCCATTTGTGTGTCAAATAGATCAGAGGGTTTCTCTGGTTACTCCTACCTCCCCCCTTTTGGAATAGAAATCCTATGGTTATGTTCTCCCAATCTATGAAATCCGAGTAATTCTCGTTAGATCCATGTAGTGTATTGATTGTTTCAATGGTACAAGTAATAAGTGATTAGTTGTTTCATCTGTGCAAATGATTTCTGCTAGTAATCTGACTAGGGTTAGTGTTCGTGCTAATAATTCCTAGCCAGGACTTGACAATTGATTTTGAATGACCTACATATGTCTGTGCCATTATTTTCTTCAAGATTGGTCTGTACATAGACGACTGTGCTTAAAAATCGAACCATAATCTCTGGATATGTAGAAATAAATAGCCGTAAATTCCTAGTCGTACTTCACGGCATGTAATCATTGCTTTGATGCCAAATTTATTTTACTATTTGTATAGGTGCTGTCTGACGATGTGGATAGCGAGGATGAAGATGGCCAGAGGAGGTACAAGAGGCAAATCCTGAGGGAGCTTTATGCGGCAATGCATAACAGGCGTATTAGGACCTGGAACGACGGCTATCGATGCCCATTTTGCAACCACAAGCTTCATGACGCATATCTAAGTGTTCTGGCGCATGCAAGAGGACGGGCCGTTGGCTCCTTCAAGCAGAAGTATTCTCGCAGGGTGGCGCACGGTGTGTACGCCGAGTACCTGGAGAAGCTTCAGGATCGTGCCGGCATGCGAGATGAGATGTGGGATCAAACTATGTATGCTTGAGTATGCTTAATGACGGTTGAACTATGTACTTATGGTTGAACTATGCTTGTGTACGTGTACGCTTATTATCTATGTTTGAGTATGTTTAATCTATGTTTACTTATGTCTAACTGTGGGATATGGATGCAATCAGTTCGGTTGATGGAATCTACGCCCGTCTTGGTTTATTGGTCCCCTTTGTAATTTGTTTTAAATTTTGACCAAAGGTTTATCTGACAAAATGTTAGTGCAAGTCAGCAAAAATTATATCGTTGGATGGGTATTTGAGCATAGTGTTCAATGATATAATTTTTGGTGACATGCCTAAACATTTCTTAGTTAAATATTTGGTCAAAATTTGGTAAAAATTACAAAAGGGACCAATAAACCAGGACGGAGGTAATACGTCTACCACACACGGTTCCCAAAATTGGAACCGTGTGCAATGACTTTCATTTTGCCTGTTGCGTCAATCACACACGGTTGGCTCTAGCAAACCATCGCCTCCAAAATTCTTTGTGGGATAGAAAACCCTCACCACCCAATTCAAAAAATAAAAAGAAAACCCTCACCATCCCCACGTCACAAAAACCCTCACCCTCACCCCGCCCGCCACCCCCTCCGATCCCCATTCATACCTACACAAGGTCCTCCACGTCTATGCATGGCACCACCTATCGCGGCGGTAAACACTTAGCTCGTCGCCTGTCGCTGCCGCCAGGCTGCCAGCAAAGCCCACCGCATTTCGCCACTTCCGCTAGCCGCCGCCTATCACCATCGACTTTCTCGACGCTGCTCGCGGTCGACCCAGCTCCGCTCGGTTGGGGAATCTGCTGTACTGAGGGTTCTTTCTCATGGACAACAAGGTAACTAATTTAATGAGATATTATCTCATCTCTTATCCCAGTTCATCTGCCTCCTTTACTCACCCGACCGAAATCACCATGAATTCATTTTTATTCGAGCTGATTTGAGGGTTTTCCTCCATTCATAGAGTGTACAGTGCACGGACACATCAGGACCTTGTGGGCTCCGCCAGACATTCCATCGCATCGTACCAGATGACTTGAGGATGCGCGCGGTATGTTCAATCTCACCCTAAATCGGCTGGCATGGCCTACTTTCCTGAACATATTCTAAATATTACTACATTCGGATAAAAGGTGCCACATGCACTATATACGTCAAAGGGGATTTCCCCCCTCTCCTTTCTATATTAGGCAAATTAATGATGTATTGTTCTTTCGATTACTCTCATATTTCCATGACATCATGTTTACCCTATCTGTTTAATTATAAATTTTTATCCTTCGATTTCGACTGTTGTATAGTTCTTTCAATTTGGGCCCATATTTGCATGTTACCATATTTTCTTTAACAATCCTACCATTTTCTGCAGCGCGTCCCTTGCTATGCAACATAATCTGTAGTGCACAATCTTTCCCTTTACATAAATCAAGACTGCAGGGATGTCATACTGCACACAAACCATGGATTTACAATCGTTGCTACTGTAAGACTTGATGAACGTGGTGACTCCTATTTTGGCACTGGCTTTTGGAAATAAATTTCTAAGTTTTATGAACTGAAAGCTGGCACTATAATTGCATTGCACATAAAAGGGCCTGGTCATGAGATATATGGTAACTTCCCCAATGATATCATCCGTCCAGACTTTGTTCGAAGTAAGTTTTCTTTTCAACTATCTGCATGTTGACTTACCCAGCAATATCAAATGAATTGTGTAGTATTTAAGCAACCAACTGTCATTCCCTTTTCTTACTATATTCCTACCTGGTAACTTCTAGTTACCATTACACTTTTCTATTGCCCTATTTTAACTAAATATTCCCTGTACTCCCATTTCTATCAGAAAGCGCCGCTGACAAGGAGACTCCGGAGGTGGAGAATGGGGCTGCCAACAAGCGGAGGCGTTGCGAGCTAGAACCGCAAGCGACTCCAGCAGGCCTAGACTTCATCAGCAGCCTCCCGGATGATATGTTGACCGTCATCATCTCCCTCATCCCAATCAAATATGGGGCACAGACAACCGTCCTTTCCCGGCGGTGGCGCCCCCTATGGAACTCCAGCCCTCTCGACCTCATCGACACCCACGAGCTCTGCCATGGCTATCGTAAAAGCTTGGATGCTTTCTCCAAGATGCTCGGCAGTGACCTTGGCCCAACCAAAGCCCTTAAAACGGGCAAGTTCCGTTCCAACTGCGAGGAACAAGCCAAGCTTGACGACTGGTTCTAATCCCCTGCCCTAGATCAGCTCGAGGAGCTCACTTTTGATGATGGGCATATGCAGTTAATGCCATTGTCCGCACTCCGCCTCGCGCCCATGCTGTGCGTCGCCAAGTTCAAGAACTACCATCCCCCTTAATGACGCACCCGCTCTTATTCTACCACGACTGAAGAACCTTGAGCTCGTCGCTGTCTGCTTCTCAAATGGTGACATGGAGCGCCTACTCCGTGGCTGTACTGCACTCGAGTACCTTCATCTTCAGGCAATCAATGGTTTGAGTACCTTCCACATCGAACGGCTGTTAGCCGGGGTACTTTCTTTGCCGTTCGCTAGCTGACTACAAAGAAAGTGGCCGTTAAGTTCTTCTGTTAGTGGGCCACCCACCCTCTTTGCCGTCGGCTAGCTGACGGCAAAGCTTCTAATCCGTCAGCTAGTGGACGGCAAAGAGAAGGCTGACGACAAACATGTTCTTTGCCGTCAGTTTTCATCAAGCTGATGGCAAAGACCCTCTTTGCCATCAGCTAGCTGACGGCAAAGAGCTCGCTGACGGCAAAGATCCTGATTCCAGTAGTGATCACCTCCAGGACTCTTCGAACTATTTATGTGTGTTGCTGGTGCGGCAGGAAGACATCACAAGATGTGTACCACGTCATGGTCATTTAGGACACACCTGTACTTGAGAGATTACTTGTAGTTGATGAAGAAGGTCCAACAAGAATCAATGCCATTTCTGCACTGAAATTGACAGTGGTGGGCTACTCGTATGACAAATACTCCGAACTTGTTATTGGATCCACACCCGTTCAGGTACAACAACCGCCTTCTACCTCTCCTACTAAAAATTAACATTATTTCTAATTTTGAAGATGTTTGTTCGTCTATCATTCAGAAAATGATTCCGACAAGCTTGACCCCGAAACTGCGCACAGTGATGGTCTTGGTAGTAGAATCTATGGGCCCCAACCTGGAGCCAGTTATCAGTTTCCTGAGACGCTTTTCGTGCCTGGAAAAGCTATATATGGAGGTGATGTTCCTTTCCTGCTAAATGTTAACCATAAGGGAGTTCAATTTGTGACACCTTTTTTCAAGTTTATAATGACAATGTACTATGATTTCGGAAGGATTCTTTTGGAGGATTTTAGTACATACATGTTCCCCCCATACTGGTTGCTTGATCCATATGGTTACAATCAATAAGCATTTCTCCTTTGGATTCATTTGTACTAGTTTTCTTAGGGAACTTTTCATCCACTCCAACCTCTTGTGAAGAAGGCTACATTTTTCTAGAATGTAATTAAATGCCCATGTTAATCATGTCAGATCAAAGATGGCATGTTAGTGCATTTTACAAATCCTTCAAACCAAATAGGCCTGTAGTAATGTTCAAAACTGCATGTAGGCACTAACAAGTTTTCTTCTTTTGCAGATAAGATTAGGCCCAGTGGTGGATAATGTGATACAATATAAAAACCACGTCCAATGCCTAGATCCGCATCTCTCAGAAATTACTTTGAACTCCTACCGAGGGACCTTACCTGAGATTATATTCGCCAGGTTCTTTGTTCTCAGAGCAAGGGTGCTGAAGGAAATGAGGTTTGCCCTACATTTATTTCGCAAAAAATGAATGGTTTGTTGACCTGCGCCGGCGCCTGTGGCAGAATGGAATAGGCTCCAAAAATGCTGAATTTCATTTTGGAACTTCAGATGACAGAGTAAATGGAAGTCATCGTGTCAACCCCATGCATGACTTCTAAGTGGCTGACCCCTTTGCAAAAATTGTGAGGTTTCGAAACCAGGCTTAGAAGTGGTAATATTAGTTTGAACCTCAATGATATCCATGTTCAGCGGATCAGCGCGAGCGTTTGCAGCTGATGAGCTGAATTTCATTTCTAATATCAGTTTGAACCTTGTAATCTTCGAATTTGAGCCATATAACTCTGGAATTTGATCCTTGTAATATTTCAAGCTTTTGTGGTACACTCGTTGAAATGGCATTGTATGAGACTCGTATATTGGTAGTACTATTTTGACCTTAATATGCAATGGTCTTAGATTTTATTAACCATTCTCGAATCTGTTTACCTTGTCGATCTCACAGCACACGATTTGTATAGCTAACTCGACTGTGATCTTCGACATTATTGCACACAGTTGGTTTCGTCCACCTTGTGCCCTGTAGAGCGCAGAATTAATTATCGCACTCGAGTGTCCATCATCACCCTTTTGTATAACTTTGACCTCATCACCCACGGGTAAACTTATGACCGTAGTCATTCCACACACTTTGTTTTTGCAAAGCTTTTTGCCAATTAAACACCCACGATTTGTCCTTCTTCTAGCTGACGCGTGGCCAAACTAGTCGGTGTTGGAAATATGCCCTAGAGGCAATAATAAAATGGTTATTATTATATTTCTTTGTTCATGATAATTGTCTATTGTTCATGCTATAATTGTGTTATCCGGAAATTGTAATACATGTGTGAATACATAGACCACAACACGTCCCTAGTGAGCCTCTAGTTGACTAGCTCGTTGATCAAAAGATAGTCATGGTTTCCTGTCTATGGACATTGGATGTCATTGATAACGGGATCACATCATTAGGAGAATGATGTGATGGACAAGACCCAATCCTAAGCATAGCTCAAAGATCGTGTAGTTCGTTTGCTGTAGCTTTTTCGAATGTCAAGTATCATTTCCTTAGACCATGAGATTGTGCAACTCCCGGATACCGTAAGAGTGCTTTGGGTGTACCAAATGTCACAACGTAGCTGGGTGACTATAAAGGTACACTACAGGTATCTCCGAAAGTATCTGTTGGGTTGGCACGAATCGAGACTGGGATTTGTCACTCCGTATGACGGAGAGGTATCTCTGGGCCCACTCGGTAATGCATCATCATAATGAGCTCAATGTGACCAAGTGGTTGATCACGGGATCATGCATTACGGTACGAGTAAAGTGACTTGCCGGTAACAAGATTGAACAAGGTATTGGGATACCAACGATCGAGTCTCGGGCAAGTAACGTACCGATTGACAAAGGGAATTGTATACGGATTGATTGAATCCTCGACATCGTGGTTCATCCGATGAGATCATCGTGGAGCATGTGGGAGCCAACATGGGTATCCAGATCCTGCTGTTGGTTATTGACCGGAGAGGCATCTTGGTCATGTCTGCATGTCTCCCGAACCCGTAGGGTCTACACACTTAAGGTTCAGTGACGCTAGGGTTGTAGAGATATTAGTATGCAGTAACCCGAAAGTTGTTCGGAGTCCCGGATGAGATCCCAGACGTCACGAGGAGTTCCGGAATGGTCCGTAGGTAAAGATTTATATATAGGAAGTCCAGTTTCGGCCATCAGGAATGTTTCGGGGGTCGCCGGTATTGTACCGGGACCACCGGAAGGGTCCTGGGGGTCCCCATGGGCTGAATTGGGATGGGAACCAGCCCCTAGTGGGCTGGTGCGCCCCCCTTGGGCCTCCCCTGCACCTAGGGTTGGGAAACCCTAGGGGTGGGGGCGCCCCCCACTTGGCTTGGGGGGGGGGGAAGCCACCCCTTGGCCGCCGCCCCCTGGAGATCCATCTCCGAGGGCCGGCTCCCCCAAGGCCCCTATATAAATAGGGGGGAGGGAGGGCAGCCGCACCCCATGCTCTTGGCGCCTCCCTCTCCCTCCGTAACACCTCTCCTCCCCGCTTGCGCTTGTCGAAGCCCTGCCGGGATCTTGCTGCACCCACCACCATGCCGTCGTGCTGCTGGATCTTCATCAACCTCTCCTTCCCCCTTGCTGGATCAAGAAGGAGGAGACGTCTTCCCAACCGTACGTGTGTTGAACGCGGAGGTGCCGTCCGTTCGGCACTAGGTCATCGGTGATTTGGATCACGCCGAGTACGACTCCATCAACCTCGTTCTCTTGAACGCTTCCGCACGTGATCTACAAGGGTATGTAGATGCACTCCTCTCTCCCTCGTTGCTAGATGACTCCATAGATTGATCTTGGTGATGCGTAGAAAATTTTAAAATTCTGCTACGTTCCCCAACAGTGGTATCAGAGCTAGGTCTCTGCGTAGTTCCTATGCACGAGTAGAACACAAAGCAGTTGTGGGCGTCGATATTGTCAATTTGCTTGCCGTTACTAGTCTTATCTTGATTCGGCGGCATTGTGGGATGAAGCGGCCCGGACCGACCTTACACGTACGCTTACGTGAGACTGGTTCCACCGACTGACATGCACTAGTTGCATAAGGTGGCCGGCGGGTGTCTATCTCTCCCCCTTTAGTCGGATCGGATTCGATGAACAGGGTCCTTATGAAGGGTAAATAGAAATTGGCAATTCACGTTGTGGTTTTGGCGTAGGTAAGAAACATTCTTGCTAGAAACCTATAGCAGCCACGTAAAAACTTGCAACAACAATTAGAGGATGTCTAACTTGTTTTTGCAGCAAGTGTTTTGTGATGTGATATGGCCAAAGGATGTGATGAATGATATATGTGATGTATGAGATGATCATGTTCTTGTAATAGGAATCACGACTTGCATGTCGATGAGTATGACAACCGGCAGGAGCCATAGGAGTTGTCTTTATTTATTTATGACCTGCGTGTCAACATAAACGTCATGTAATTACTTTACTTTATTGCTAAAGCGTTAGCCATAGTAGTAGAAGTAATAGATGACGAGACAACTTCAAGAAGACACGATGATGGAAATCATGATGATGGAGATCATGGTGTCATACCGGTGACAACGATGATCATGGAGCCCCGAAGATGGAGATCAAAAGGAGCAAATGATATTCGCCATATCATGTCACTATTTGATTGCATGTGATGTTTATCATGTTTTACATCTTATTTGCTTAGAACGACGGTAGCTTAAATAAGATGATCCCTCGTAATAATTTCAAGAAAGTGTTCCCCCTAACTGTGCACCGTTGCGAAGGATCGTTGTTTGAAAGCACCACGTGATGATCGGGTGTGATGGATTCTAACGTTCGAATACAACGGGTGTAAGCCAGATTTACACACGCAATACACTTAGGTTGACTTGACGAGCCTAGCATGTACATACATGGCCTCGGAACACGGAAGACCGAAAGGTCGAGCATGAGTCGTATAGAAGATACGATCAACATGAAGATGTTCACCGATGTTGGCTAGTCCGTCTCACGTGATGATCGGACACGGCCTAGTTAACTCGGATCATGTTTCACTTAGATGACTGGAGGGATGTCTATCTGAGTGGGAGTTCATTGAGTAATTTGATTAGATGAACTTAATTATCATGAACTTAGTCTAAAATCTTTACAATATGTCTTGTAGATCAAATGGCCCATGTTGTCCTCAACTTCAATGCGTTCCTAGAGAAAACCAAGCTGAAAGATGATGGCAGCAACTATACGGACTGGGTCCGGAACCTGACGATCATCCTCATAGCTGCCAAGAAAGATTATGTCCTAGAAGCACTGCTAGGTAACGCACCTGTCCCAGAGAACCAAGACGTTATGAACGCTTGGCAGTCAAGTGCTGATGATTACTCCCTCATTCAGTGCGGCATGCTTTACAGCTTAGAACCGGGGCTCCAAAAGCATTTTGAGAGACACGGAGCATATGAGATGTTCGAAGAGCTGAAAATGGTTTTCCAAGCTCATTCCCGGGTCGAGAGATATGAAGTCTCCGACAAGTTCTTCAGTTGTAAGATGGAGGAAAATAGTTCTGTCAGTGAGCACATACTCAAAATGTCTGGGTTGCATAACCGCTTGACTCAGCTGAGAGTTAATCTCCCGGATGACGCGGTCATTGACAGAATCCTTCAGTCGCTTCCACCGAGCTACAAGAGCTTTGTGATGAACTTCAATATGTAGGGGATGGAAAAGACCATTCCTGAGGTATATTCAATGCTGAAATCAGCAGAGGTGGAAATCAAAAAGGAACATCAAGTGTTGATGGTGAATAAAACCACTAAGTTCAAGAAAGGCAAGGGTAAGAAGAACTTCAAGAAGGACGGCAAGGGAGTTGCCGTGCCCGGTAAGCAAGCTGCCGGGAAGAAGCCAAAGAATGGACCCAAGCCTGAGACTGAGTGTTTTTATTGCAAGGGAAGTGGTCACTGGAAGCGGAACTGCCCCAAATACTTAGCGGACAAGAAGGCCGTCAACACTAAAGGTATATGTGATATACATGTAATTGATGTGTACCTTACCAGTACTCGTAGTAGCTCCTGGCTATTTGATACCGGTGCGGTTGCTCACATTTGTAACTCAAAGCAGGAGCTGCGGAATAAGCGGAGACTGGCGAAGGACGAGGTGACGATGCGCATCGGGAATGGTTCCAAGGTCGATGTGATCGCCGTCAGCACGCTGACTCTACATTTACCTACGGGATTAGTTTTAAACCTCAATAATTGTTATTTAGTGCCAGCTTTGAGCATGAACATTGTATCAGGATCTCGTTTAATTCGAGATGGCTACTCATTTAAATCTGAGAATAATGGTTGTTCTATTTATATGAGAGATATGTTTTATGGTCATGCTCCGATGGTGAATGGTTTATTCTTAATGAATCTTGAGCGTAATGCTACACATATTCATAGTGTGAATACCAAAATATGTAAGGTTGATAATGATAGTCCCACATACTTGTGGCACTGCCGCCTTGGTCACATAGGTGTCAAATGCATGAAGAAGCTCCATGCAGATGGGCTTTTGGAGTCTCTTGATTACGAATCATTTGACACGTGCGAACCATGCCTCATGGGTAAAATGACCAAGACTCCATTCTCAGGAACAATGGAGCGAGCAACCAACTTATTGGAAATCATACATACTAATGTGTGCGGTCCAATGAGTGTTGAGGCTCGCGGTGGCTATCGTTATGTTCTCACCCTCACTGATGACTTGAGTAGATATGGGTATGTCTACTTAATGAAACACAAGTCTGAGACCTTTGAAAAGTTCAAGGAATTTCAGAGTGAGGTTGAGAATCAACGTGACAGGAAAATCAAGTTCTTGCGATCAGATCATGGGGGAGAATACTTGAGTCATGAATTTGGCACACACTTAAGAAAATGTGGAATAGTTTCACAACTCACGCCGCCTGGAACACCTCAGCGTAATGGTGTGTCCGAACGTCGTAATCGCACTCTATTGGATATGGTGCGATCTATGATGTCTCTTACCGATCTACCGCTATCATTTTGGGGCTATGCTTTAGAGACTGCCGCATTCACTTTAAATAGGGCTCTGTCGAAATCCGTTGAGACGACACCGTATGAATTATGGTTTGGGAAGAAACCTAAGCTGTCGTTTCTAAAAGTTTGGGGATGCGATGCTTATGTCAAGAAACTTCAACCTAAAAAGCTCGAACCCAAATCGGAAAAATGCGTCTTCATAGGATACCCTAAAGAAACTATTGGGTATACCTTCTACCTCAGATCCGAAGGCAAGATCTTTGTTGCCAAGAATGGGTCCTTTCTAGAGAAAGAGTTTCTCTCGAAAGAAATAAGTGGGAGGAAAGTAGAACTTGATGAAGTATTACCTCTTGAACCGATAAGTGACACAGCTCAAGAAAATGTTCCTGAGGCGCCTGCACCGACTAGAGAGGAAGTTAATGATGATGATCATGAAACTTCAGATCAAGTTCCTACTGAACTTCGTAGGTCCACAAGGACACGTTCCGCACCAGAGTGGTACGGCAACCCTGTCTTGGAAATCATGTTGTTAGACAACGGTGAACCTTCGAACTATGAAGAAGCGATGGCGGGCCCAGATTCTGACAAATGGCTGGAAGCCATGAAATCCGAGATAGGATCCATGTATGAAAACGAAGTATGGACTTTGACTGACTTGCCCGATGATCGGCGAGCCATAGAGAATAAATGGATCTTTAAGAAGAAGACAGACGCGGATGGTAACGTAACCATCTATAAAGCTCGGCTTGTCGCTAAGGGTATCGACAAGTTCAAGGGGTTGACTACGATGAGACTTTCTCACCCGTAGCAAAGCTGAAGTCCGTCCGAATCATGTTAGCAATTGCCGCATTCTATGACTATGAGATATGGCAAATGGACATCAAAACGGCATTCCTTAATGGTTTCCTTAAGGAAGAATTGTATATGATGCAGCCGGAAGGTTTTGTCTATCCTAAGAATGCTGACAAGGTGTGCAAGCTCCAACGCTCGATTTATGGGCTGGTGCAAGCATCTCGGAGTTGGAACATTCGTTTTGATGAGATGATCAAAGCGTTTGGGTTTACGCAGACTTATGGAGAAGCCTGCATTTACAAGAAAGTGAGTGGGAGCTCTGTAGCATTTCTCATATTGTACGTGGATGACATAATGTTGATGGGAAATGATATAGAATTCTCGGAAAGCATAAAGGCCTACTTGAACAAGTGTTTTTCAATGAAGGACCTTGGAGAAGCTGCTTATATATTAGGCATCAAGATCTATAGAGATAGATCGAGATGCCTCATTGGTCTTTCACAGAGTACGTACCTTGAAAAAATATTGAAGAAGTTCAAAATGGATCAGTCAAAGAAGGGGTTCTTGCCTGTATTGCACGGTACGAGATTGAGCACGGCTCAATGCTCGACCACTGCAGAAGATAGAGAAAAGATGAGTGTCGTCCCCTATGCCTCAGCCATAGGGTCTATCATGTATGCTATGCTGTGTACCAGACCTGATGTAAACCTTGCCGTAAGTTTGGTAGGAAGGTACCAAAGTAATCCCGGCATGGAACACTGGACAACGGTCAAGAATATCCTGAAGTACCTGAAAAGGACTAAGGATATGTTTCTCGTATATGGAGGTGACGAAGAGCTCGTCGTAAAGGGTTACATTGATGCTAGCTTCGACACAGATTTGGATGACTCTAAGTCACAAACCGGATACGTGTATATTTTGAATGGTGGGGCAGTAAGCTGGTGCAGTTGCAAGCAAAGCGTTGTGGCGGGATCTACATGTGAAGCGGAGTACATGGCAGCCTCGGAGGCAGCACAAGAAGCAGTGTGGGTGAAGGGTTCATAACCGACCTAGGAGTCATACGCAATGCGTCGGGCCTGATGACTCTCTTCTATGACAACACTGGAGCTATTGCCCTTGCCAAGGAGCCCAGGTTTCATAGGAAGACCAGGCATATCAAGCGTCGCTTCAACTCCATTCGTGAAAGTGTTCAAAATGGAGACATAGAGATTTGTAAAGTACATACGGACCTGAATGGTTACAATCAATAAGCATTTCTCCTTTGGATTCATTTGTACTAGTTTTCTTAGGGAACTTTTCATCCACTCCAACCTCTTGTGAAGAAGGCTACATTTTTCTAGAATGTAATTAAATGCCCATGTTAATCATGTCAGATCAAAGATGGCATGTTAGTGCATTTTACAAATCCTGCAAACCAAATAGGCCTGTAGTAATGTTCAAAACTGCATGTAGGCACTAACAAGTTTTCTTCTTTTGCAGATAAGATTAGGCCCAGTGGTGGATAATGTGATACAATATAAAAATCACGTCCAATGCCTAGATCCGCATCTCTCAGAAATTACTTTGAACTCCTACCGAGGGACCTTACCTGAGATTATATTCGCCAGGTTCTTTGTTCTCAGAGCAAGGGTGCTGAAGGAAATGAGGTTTGCCCTACATTTATTTCGCAAAAATGAATGGTTTGTTGACCTGCGCCGGCGCCTGTGGCAGAATGGAATAGGCTCCAAAAATGCTGAATTTCATTTTGGAACTTCAGATGATAGAGTAAATGGAAGTCATCGTGTCAACCCCATGCATGACTTCTAAGTGGCTGGCCCCTTTGCAAAAATTGTGAGGTTTCGAAACCAGGCTTAGAAGTGGTAATATTAGTTTGAACCTCAATGATATCCATGTTCAGCGGATCAGCGCGAGCGTTTGCAGCTGATGAGCTGAATTTCATTTCTAATATCAGTTTGAACCTTGTAATCTTCGAATTTGAGCCATATAACTCTGGAATTTGATCCTTGTAATATTTCGAGCTTTTGTGGTACACTCGTTGAAATGGCATTGTATGAGACTCGTATATTGGTAGTACTATTTTGACCTTAATATGCAATGGTCTTAGATTTTATTAACCATTCTCGAATCTGTTTACCTTGTCGATCTCACAGCACACGATTTGTATAGCTAACTCGACTGTGATCTTCGACATTATTGCACACAGTTGGTTTCGTCCACCTTGTGCCCTGTAGAGCGCAGAATTAATTATAGCACTCGAGTGTCCATCATCACCCTTTTGTATAACTTTGACCTCATCACCCACGGGTAAACTTATGACCGTAGTCATTCCACACACTTTGTTTTTGCAAAGATTTTTGCCAATTAAACACCCACGATTTGTCCTTCTTCTAGCCGACGCGTGGCCAAACTAATCGGTGTTGGAAATATGCCCTAGAGGCAATAATAAAATGGTTATTATTATATTTCTTTGTTCATGATAATTGTCTATTGTTCATGCTATAATTGTGTTATCCGTAAATCATAATACATGTCTGAATACATAGACCACAACACGTCCCTAGTGAGCCTCTAGTTGACTAGCTCGTTGATCAAAAGATAGTCATGGTTTCCTGACTATGGACATTGGATGTCATTGATAACGGGATCACATCATTAGGAGAATGATGTGATGGACAAGACCCAATCCTAAGCATAGCTCAAAGATCGTGTAGTTCGTTTGCTGTAGCTTTTCCTAATGTCAAGTATCATTTCCTTAGACCATGAGATTGTGCAACTCCCGGATACCGTAAGAGTGCTTTGGGTGTGCCAAACGTCACAACGTAGCTGGGTGACTATAAAGGTACACTACAGGTATCTCCGAAAGTATCTGCTGGGTTGGCACGAATCGAGACTGGGATTTGTCACTCCGTATGATGGAGAGGTATCTCTGGGCCCACTCGGTAATGCATCATCATAATGAGCTCAATGTGACCAAGTGTTTGATCACGGGATCATGCATTACGGTACGAGTAAAGTGACTTGTCGGTAACGAGATTGAACAAGGTATTGGGATACCGACAATCGAGTCTCGGGCAAGTAACGTACCGATTGACAAAGAGAATTGTATACGGATTGATTGAATCCTCGACATCGTGGTTCATCCGATGAGATCATCGTGGAGCATGTGGGAGCCAACATGGGTATCCAGATCCCGATGTTGGTTATTGACCGGAGAGGCATCTCGGTCAGGTCTGCATGTCTCCCGAACCCGTAGGGTCTACACACTTAAGGTTCGGTGACGCTAGGGTTGTAGAGATATTAGTATGTAGTAACCCGAAAGCTGTTCGGAGTCCCGGATGAGATCCCGGACGTCACGAGGAGTTCTGGAATGGTCCGGAGGTAAAGATTTATATATAGGAAGTCCAGTTTCGTCCATCGGGAATGTTTCGGGGGTCGCCGGTATTGTACCGGGACCACCGGAAGGGTCCCGGGGGTCCACCGGATGGGGCCACCTATCCCGAAGGGCCCCTGTAGGATCGAAAGTATGTCTAGAGGGGGGTGATTAGACTACTTGACCAAATAAAAACTTAACCTTTTCCCAATTTTAGTTCTTGGCAGATTTTAGCTATTTTAGGACAAGTCAAGCAATCATCACACAATTCAAGCAAGCATGCAAAGAGTATATTGGCAGCGGAAAGTAAAGCATGCAACTTGCAAGAATGTAAAGGGAAGGGTTTGGAGAATTCAAACGCAATTGGAGACACGGATGTTTTTCCCGTGGTTCGGATAGGTGGTGCTATCCTACATCCACGTTGATGGAGACTTCAACCCACAAAGGGTAACGGTTGCGAGAGTCCACACGGGGCTCCACCCACAAAGGGTAACGGTTGCGCGAGTCCACACATGGCTCCACCCACGAAGGTTCCACGAAGAAGCAACCACCCACAAAGGGTCCACGAAGAAGCAACCTTGTCTATCCCACCATGGCCATCGCCCACACAGGACTTGCCTCACTAGCGGTAGATCTTCACGAAGTAGGCGATCTCCTTGCCCTTACAAACTCCTTGGTTCAACTCCACAATCTTGTCGGAGGATCCCAAGTGACACCTAGCCAATCTAGGAGACACCACTCTCCAAGAAGTAACAAATGGTGTGTAGGTAATGAACTCCTTGCTCTTATGCTTCAAATGATAGTCTCCCCAACACTCAACTCTCTCTCATAGGATTTGGATTTTGTGGAAAGAAGATTTGGGTGGAAAGCAACTTGGAGAGGCTAGAGATCAAGATTCATATGGTAGGAATGGAATATCTTGGTCTCAACACATGAGTAGGTGGTTCTCTCTCAGAACATATGAGTTGGAATGGTGTATGTGTTCTGATGGCTCTCTCTTCGAATGAAGAGGAGGTGGAGGGGTATATATAGCCTCCACACAAAATCCAACCGTTACACACAATTTTCCAATCTCGGTGGGACCGAATCAACAAACTCGGTCGGACCGAAAATGTAAACCTAGTGACTGTTAGAGATTTTCGGTGGGACTGACATGCAACTCGGTAGGACCGATATGGTTAGGGTTTGGGCATAATGTAATCTCGGTGAGACCAATTACACAAACTCGGTGAGACCGAATTTGGTAATTAGCTAACCAGAGAGTTGGTCAGGTAAACTCGGTGGGACCGATTTGCTCTTTCGGTGAGACCGAAATGTTACAAAGGGGAAACACTGAATTTACATTGCAATCTCGGTGGGACCGATTCGCTCTTTCGGTGAGACCGAAAAGTTACGAAAGGGAAACAGAGAGTTTGCAATCCCATCTCGGTGAGACCGAGATCCCTATCGGTAGAACCGAATTGCTAGGGTTTGGCAGTGGCTTATGACAAGTGAAACTCGGTGGCGTCGGATAGGAAGAATCGGTAGGACCGAGTTTGGCTTAGGGTTTAGGTCATATGTGGATATGGGAAAGTAGTTGAGGGTTTTGGAGCATATCACTAAGCACATGAAGCAAGAGGCTCATTAAGCAACACCTCATCCCTCCTTGATAGTATTGGCTTTTCCTAAAGACTCAATGTGATCTTGGATCACTAAAATATAAAATGAAGAGTCTTGAGCTTTTGAGCTTGAGCCAATCCTTTGTCCTTAGCATTTTGAGGGTTCCACTTTCACATCCATGCCATGCCAATCATTGAGCTTTCCTGAAATAATAATCTTGGAATAGCATTAGCTCAATGAGCTATATGTTGTTATGAATTACCAAAACCACCTAGGGATAGTTGCACTTTCAATCTCCCCCTTTTTGGTAATTGATGACAACATATAGATCAAAGCTTCGACAAATGATAATAAGCATGAAATATATCGTCGCTTTGAGAAGTATGTGATAAGTAAGAGCTCCCCCTAAGTTTGTGCATATTTAAAATTTGCTTTGGACTGCAAATGCACAAGGAGTTAGAGTCATGGGTTACTCTTCCATGTCACATACATCTTGGTGGAGCGCTTAAAATGATAAGAATGAAATATATGCACTCATCACCAAGAATAGTGAATGATCACATAAGATAGATAAGATAATAGCATTAAGCAAGCATTAAGTGTAGCTTATGATCAAACACATGATCATCAATGTCTCACAAGCAATGACATAGTATCTCAAGCACTCAAAATCAAACAAGTTCGAAAAACCACCAAATAAAGCAAGAGAAAAAAAACAACACACTCTCTCTCTCGAAGCCTATGATCTATACATCTTACTCTCTCTCTCTCTCTCAAAGCCTATGATCTATACATCTTCTCCCCCTTTGGCAACAAGTTACCAAAAAGTTCCTAGAAAATGCATAGTGCTAGATCGACGCTCAGGCTTGATCTTCTGGTGGTGGTGGAGTCTGGATCACTCCAAGGACGAAGGCTTCTGTAGACGCTGAAGTAGACGCTGGAGTTGGAGCTGAAGTAGATGATGGAGCTGGTGGAACTGAGGCTGTACCTGGTGCTGAGGTGGTGGCTCTGGTAGCAGCAACTGGCACGGCAGACGACCTCGGACCTCGTGGCACTCTGGCAAAGGCATCAGTGGTAGTCCTGCCTCTCCTCTCCTGCATGTCATCCTGGAGCTGCTCCACTGCAATCTGAATCTCTGTCACCTTGACATCCAAGTCATAGAACTTTTGTTCCATGATCCTCTCTAAGCTTGCCTGGTTCTGAGTTAGGGTGGCTAGTCCTTTCTCAATCCACAGGGTGGATGCAATCAGGTAACCAAGCTGCTCTTGTTTAGTTTTCAAGAAATACTCAGATGCCTCCTCTTGAGTTGGCATCTTGGCAGCTTTCTCCTTCCTTGCCTTCTCCTTCTTTGCTTGTGCTTGGGCAGAAGATGGCTCATTCTCAGTCATGACAACTTGATTGTCCTCAAAATCTGGACGGATGGGCAGGTGTTCCTTGTCCAATAAATATATGCCCGTGCCCATCTTAGAGTTGATGAGCTCCTGAATTTGAGGTGCATATCCACAGCTCCTCTTATGATCTGCTGCAGTCCTCTTGATAGTCTCTACTATGAGGCTCATGACCTTGAACTTCTGTGGCACATCAAAGACGTGAAGTAAGTTGATTGCATGGCCTCTGATCATCTTGTGATCTCCAGACTTGGGCAATAAGGTGTGCCTCAATATCCAATTGATGGTTGGCAGCCCTGACAGAAGATAATGCACTGAGCCAAATTTGAAAGTGTCAAGAGCTTCATTTGGAATTTCCTTGTACATGTTGGACATTGAGTTATGATCCATCTTTTTCTTGGCATAAATGTCCAAGTCATCTGCTTGCTCCTCTGGGGCATTGATCAGTTGAGCCCATTCAGCAACTGTAGATTGGTACCTCGTACCCTCAGACATCCAAGTTATCCTCCCATCTGGATAAAAGTGCGTCGTGGAGTAGAATTGCATGATAAGCTCCTCGTTCCACTTTGTGAGCTTCTGCCCAACAAAGTCTGCAACTCCACACGCACTAAAGCTGTCATACACTCCAAGGTAGTGTTCCTCATTTTCCTTCATGTAGGTCCAGTCGACCCATCTCATGTCACAAACAATGGGCTTCTTATCTAGCAGCACTGTCTCATAGAAGTCCTGCTGTTCCTTGGTGTGAAATCTGTAATCCACAGCAGTCCTTCTCCTTGAAGCATACGGGTCTGCTTCTCTCCACTTCCTCAGCCCTGAATCTCTCCTGAGCTTCATGTCCTCAGCCACAGGATGAGCATCGTTGTGGTCTGGGATCTAGGGCTTGAGCTTTCTAAGAACTTGCTCTTCATCCTCTTCTTCAGCAACAGTCTCAGGCACTGGGGCCTTGTTCTTCTCAGCTGCAGGAATGCTCCTTGTATTCCTCTTTGGTTTTGGCTTGGAGGCAGCTTTGGGCTTAGATGCAGTAGCCCCTGATCTTATGGCATCACCCATCAGCTTGGGTGCCTTAGGTGCTGGTGCAGCTACCTCTTCTTCCTCTTCCTCTTCCATGATGGAAGCCTTTCCAAGCACTCTGGCTACGGTCTTCTTGACCCTTTCCTTCCTCTTCTTGCCTTCTGCAGCAACTGGCTCTTTGGGAGTGGGCTTCTCAGTTGAGGCTCTAGCCTTTGACATAGGCTGCCTGCCTGCTGGCCTTTTGATCTTTAGACCTAGCTTTGTGCCTTGAGCTGGCTCAACTCTCTTTGATGTGGCCTCTTCCTCTGCCACATAATCTTCATCTTCGGAGTCTGAAGTTCTCTTCTTCCTCTGTCTGGTGGCAGCTTTTGGCAGATTGCTTGGGGTACTTCTGCTGCCATCATCTGAAGAGCTGGAGGGACTAGTGCCCTCACTCATCTGCACTTGCTGCTCTGACAAGTTCTGGCTGTCACTCTGATCAGACATGCTGCAAGCTCTGACTGCTGACCCTGTGAATAGTTTATAGATGAGGTAGAATAGATGAGCATCACAAAATGCAGAGATTTTTTTTGCAAAAGAATGATCCAAAAATTTAGTTTTAGTTTCCCACTGAAATCATCTCGGATCTACCAATTTTTAAACTCGATGATACTGAAGCAGTTTTGGAACCTAAACTAGTGAACTCGGTTGGACCGAGTCACAGTTCGGTGGCACCGAGACTGCTAGGGTTTCACAGAGTTCCAAAATCGGTCACGCTGATAAGTAATTCTCGGTCAGACCGAGTCTCACTTGTGCAATGGCATAAGCCAAATCGGTGGGACCGAGTTTTTCAACTCGGTGGGTCCGAGATGGTTTCGGCGGAAACCTAACCCTAAAATTTTCGAATCAAAGCTAATCTACGGGCGTATTGACTAGATAGGAGTGTTTCAATCGTGGCAAGAATCATGATGATCACAATGTGCTGAGAATTGGATTGGAGAATAGCACAAAGATCGAGTCCATACCCTAGCTTGGCGGAGACTCGCTACGGCGGCAACGGCGGGGCAGAATTCCCATTGACGGCGACGGAGACCAGCGACTGGAGGCGGCTGGCGGTGAGAAGACGATCCGGAGACCACGTTGGCAGAGCAGGCTATCGCGCGGGCGAAGGGGTTCGGAGAAATTTCCAAATTTTGCCCGTGACTATATATAGCCCGACCCTGTCGGTGTGACCGAGTGGAACAACTCGGTGGCACCGAGATTCATAACTGCATGCAGTTACTGAAACTCGGTGTGACCGAAATGTTCAAATCGGTTGCACCGAGATCGAAAACCTAGATCAACTTAATGATCTCGGTAGGACCGAAAGTGGGGTATCGGTCAGACCGAGAATCATAAAGAGGTTTTGGAAGTTTAAGTCTATGACGAATCGCGGACTCCGAGCGCTCCTCACACAGAGTGGTTTGAATCTGACTTGATCAAATTTTGTGATGCAGCATGAATAGAGTTTGAGACGAGAAAAGCATAGATAGCTAGAGGAGGTTCTTAGGCATTCTTGTCCATCCACTTGGCAAAGGAAATAAACCCAAACGATCAAAACAACAAGTGGATGTCCTCGAATGAGTAAAATATGCAATCAGCATGCTCACACAATAAGATGGCAAATGAAATATGTGGCAAGGCATGCACAACCAATTCTAGCATCTATCAAGCAATTTGCGATGACAAGGTCATCTATATATGAGTATATTGACTTAGGAGTCAAGTGAGAACACTTGATCATAGGTCATACTCATCGTTTAAGCTCGAGTGGGGTTACCACTTTTACATAAAGCATTGTTGTGTTCACATCTTTAGAGTTGCTTTAGCTCAAGTCTTAGAGTAAAAATCCCCCTAGATGTGATATCCCCCCTTGGAGGGATGAACTAACCTTGGGTTTCGTCGATGATGACTTCATGTAGATGTTGAAGATGTGGATGCGCAATGTTGATGTAGATCATTTGGAGCTATCCATTTGAGTGAATTGCACTTTCAATACCTAAATGGGTTAGTCCCACAAGGAACAAACAAGGATATCCATAGACATAGAGTGATGCACACACAAGATGATGTCCATGAAGACTTTTAGGTTACCTTGTCCCTTGTCTTAGCAACAAGAGGGTTTGTGACTCCTTGAACTAGTGCAGGATGTGGAAGTTGATTGCACTTGTTCTTGCCAAAATGATAAGAGTGAAGTATGTTGGCGGAGTCACCCTCAAGGACTCTCTAGTTCTTCTTCTTTTGGATCCACATCATCTTGATGGGAATCCTTGGAGTTGTAGTCGTACTTGATGAAGTGGAACTTGAAGTAGTCTTGGGAATCCACTTGACTAAGGTATTAGGAGCTTCTTCAAATGCGTCAATTTCCTCTTGAAGCTTGTCCTTGCCTTTTTGCTTGTAGTCTTGTGGTGGAAGATCATCTTGAGCTTGTGTCCCCTTGAAAGAAGTATCATACTTCTCTTGTTGAGGAACAAACTTTGTCTTGGGGTATTGATCTTCTTCCCACTCAACTCCATTGGCATTGAACTTTTGTTCAAAACCAACGCCTTGATTCTTTTGGTGCATTCCTTGCTTGCGCACAATTTCCTCGAATTGCTTGCTCCCGGCAAGGCTTTTGTACACTCCTTTCTCTATAATTCCCTTCAATAAGCTATTTTCTTGCTCAAGTGTAACTTGGCTAAGAGAGTCATTAGTGGAATCAAGAGAACTACTAGAAGCAACAATATTGGATTTAGCATGATCATTGTTACTGCTAGAGGAAGAATCTTTCTTATTCTTGTTACTAGACTTGACTTGAGGCATGTAAGTGGATAAGAGTAAACGCTTGGCAATGTAGGAAGAACTTTTCTTGCGGAGATCATCATTGATTGCTTTTAAGAACTCATGCTCTTGCTCAAGATTGAGCTTTTCAAAGCGTAATTTCTCATGAGCTCTTAAAAGTTCTCGATGATCTTCGAAGATAGTTTCATGAGCTAACTTAAGAGTGTTTAGTTCTTTAGTTAGAGCCTCAATCTTTTCCTTATCATTGTCATTCGTTTTATCTTGATTAGCATGATTAATTGACATTTCATCATAGTATTCATCACTAGAGTTGTCAATAAGCAAATCATCACCTAACAAGTCATCTTCATCACTATTGAAATCAACATACTCGGGCTGTGTTACCTTAGGACCTTTGGCCATGAAGCATCTTCCAATTCCTTCATTTGGTGAGTCAAATATGTCGTAGGAGTTGGTTGACACAAGTGCTAGACCGGCAACACCTTCATCTTGAGTATCTTCGGAGTCGGAGTGATAACTTCTCTCGGAGTGGTTGTCGGAGTCGGAGCCGGATACCCATTCACCAACATGAGCTTGATGTCTTCGTCTTGTGTAGCTCCTTGATGATTTTTCCTTCCTTTCCGAATCCTTGCTTCTCCGTGAGTATCTTCGTTCATAACGATCATCTCTACTCCTTCTCTCTCTTGGTGGTGATTCTTTGCTTCTTCTTTTTGGAGAATCTTCTCTTCTCTTGTAGGGAGCCGTACACTCATTGGAATAGTGTCCGGGTCTTCCACAACTGTAGCAGTTTCGCTCTCGACTAGAAGATCTTTTGTCATTGTAGGACCTTGACTTGAAGCTTCTATCTTTGCTTCTACTCTTGTAGAACTTGTTGAAGTTCTTCACCATTAAGCTCAATTCTTCATTGAAGTCTTGTTTCTCACTTGATGATGTAGGGGCTTCACATGAGGCTTTATAGGAACCACTTGATTTGTTGTGAAGTTCCTCTTTATCCTTAAGTGACATCTCATGAGCAACAATTCTTCCAATCACCTCCGTTGGCTTGAGATCTTTGTAATTGGGCATCATTTGGATCAATGTGCACACGGTATTATATTTTCCATCCAAGGCTCTTAGAATCTTCTTGATGATGAATCTATCGGTCATCTCTTCACTTCCTAAGCCGGCAATCACATTTGTGATGAGAGCAAGCTTAGAGTACATTTCAGCGACACCTTCACCATCCTTCATCTTGAACTTGTCAAGTTGGCTTTGAAGCACATCCAACTTGGATTCCTTGACGGAGTCGGTACCTTCGTGCATATCAATCAAAGTGTCCCAAATTTCCTTCGCATTCTCAAGACGGCTGATTTTGTTGAATTCTTCGGGGCACAATCCGTTGAAGAGAATATCACAAGCTTGAGCATTGTATTGCAACATCTTCAACTCATCTGCGGTAGCTTCACGGTTTGGTTCTCTCCCATCAAAGAAGTTACCTTGCAAACCAACACACACAATAGCCCAAACGGCAGGGTTATGTCCAAGAATATGCATTTTCATTTTATGCTTCCAACTAGCAAAATTAGTACCATCAAAGTAGGGACCTCTACAGTGATAATTTCCCTCGCTAGACGCCATACTCTCCTAGGTTGTGAAACCAAGGCTATGACCACCAAAAGCTATGGAGATCAAAGCAAATGGAGACCAAAGCTCTGATACCACTTGTAGGATCGAAAGTATGTCTAGAGGGGGGTGATTAGACTACTTGACCAAATAAAAACTTATCCTTTTCCCAATTTTAGTTCTTGGCAGATTTTAGCTATTTTAGGACAAGTCAAGCAATCATCACACAATTCAAGCAAGCATGCAAAGAGTATATTGGCAGCGGAAAGTAAAGCATGCAACTTGCAAGAATGTAAAGGGAAGGGTTTGGAGAATTCAAATGCAATTGGAGACACGGATGTTTTTCCCGTGGTTCGGATAGGTGGTGCTATCCTACATCCACGTTGATGGAGACTTCAACCCACAAAGGGTAACGGTTGCGAGAGTCCACACAGGACTCCACCCACAAAGGGTAATGGTTGCGCGAGTCCACACAGGGCTCCACCCACGAAGGGTCCACGAAGAAGCAACCACCCACAAAGGGTCCACGAAGAAGCAACCTTGTCTATCCCACCATGGCCATCGCCCACACAAGACTTGCCTCACTAGCGGTAGATCTTCACGAAGTAGGCGATCTCCTTGCCCTTACAAACTCCTTGGTCACCTCCACAATCTTGTCGGAGGCTCCCAAGTGACACCTAGCCAATCTAGGAGACACCACTCTCCAAGAAGTAACAAATGGTGTGTAGGTAATGAACTCCTTGCTCTTGTGCTTCAAATGATAGTCTCCCCAACACTCAACTCTCTCTCATAGGATTTGGATTTTGTGGAAAGAAGATTTGAGTGGAAATCAACTTGGAGAGGCTAGAGATCAAGATTCATATGGTAGGAATGGAATATCTTGGTCTCAACACATGAGTAGGTGGTTCTCTCTTAGAACATATGAGTTGGAATGGTGTATGTGTTCTGATGGCTCTCTCTTCGAATGAAGAGGAGGTGGAGGGCTATATATAGCCTCCACACAAAATCCAACCGTTACACACAGTTTTCCAATATCGGTGGGACCGAATCAACAAACTCGGTCGGACCAAAAATGTAAACCTAGTGACCGTTAGAGATTTTCGGTGGGACTGACATGCAACTCGGTAGGACCGATATGGTTAGGGTTTGGGCATAACGTAATCTCGGTGAGAATGATTACACAAACTCGGTGAGACCGAATTTGGTAATTAGCTAACCAGAGAGTTGGTTAGGTAAACTCGGTGGGACCGATTTGCTCTTTCGGTGAGACCGAAAACTTACAAAGGGGAAACACTGAATTTACATTGCAATCTCGGTGGGACCAATTCGCTCTTTAGGTGAGACCGAAAAGTTACGAAAGGGAAACAGAGAGTTTGCAATCCCATCTCGGTGAGACCGAGATCCCTATCGGTAGAACCGAATTGCTAGGGTTTGGCAGTGGCTTATGACAAGTGAAACTCGGTGGCGCCGGATAGGAAGAATTGGTAGGACCGAGTTTGGCTTAGGGTTTAGGTCATATGTGGATATGGGAAAGTAGTTGAGGGTTTTGGAGCATATCACTAAGCACATGAAGCAAGAGGCTCATTAAGCAACACGTCATCCCTCCTTGATAGTATTGGCTTTTCCTAAAGACTCAATGTGATCTTGGATCACTAAAATATAAAATGAAGAGTCTTGAGCTTTTGAGCTTGATCCAATCCTTTGTCCTTATCATTTTGAGGGTTCCACTTTCACATCCATGCCATGCCAATCATTGAGCTTTCCTGAAATAATCATCTAGGAATAGCATTAGCTCAATGAGCTATATGTTGTTATGAATTACCAAAACCACCTAGGGATAGTTGCACTTTCAGCCCCATGGGCTGAATTGGGAGGGGAACCAGCCCCTAGTGGGCTGGTGCACCCCCCCTTGGGCCTCCCCTATGCCTAGGGTTGGGAAACCCTAGGTGTGGGGGCGCCTCCCCACTTGGCTTGGGGGGAAGCCACCCCTTGGCCGCCGCCCCCCTGGAGATCCATCTCCTAGGGCTGGCGCCCCCCAAGGGCCCTATATAAAGAGGGGGGACGGAGGGCAGCCGCACCCCTTGCTCTTGGCGCCTCCCTCTCCCTCCGTAACACCTCTCCTCCCCGCTTGCGCTTGGCGAAGCCCTGCCGGGATCCTGCTGCATCCACCACCACACCGTCGTGCTGCTGGATCTTCATCAACCTCTCCTTCCCCCTTGCTGGATCAAGAAGGAGGAGACGTCTTCCCAACCGTACGTGTGTTGAACACGGAGGTACCATCCGTTTGGCACTAGGTCATCGGTGATTTGGATCACGTCGAGTACGACTCCATCAACCCCGTTCTCTTGAACGCTCCCGCACGTGATCTAAAAGGGTATGTAGATGCACTCCTCTCTCCCTCATTGCTAGATGACTCCATAGATTGATCTTGGTGATGCGTAGAAAATTTTAAAATTCTGCTATGTTCCCCAACTGTCGGGTGGGAAGCTTGTGTTGTAAACTGCGCGGTAGCGCGGGAATAGGCTCACCGATGATATATTTGGCGCCTCTTCGAGCCCACGTGCGGTGCGGTGTTGTCAAGCGTGCACTGGAATCCTCCGCTATGAACGCCGTGAGAAGACGTGATAATTACTGGCCGGCCGACCCCCATTTATTACAGGTGGCCATTTAACCCTTGTGTCTCTTAAACCTTTCGAACGCGCCCCACCATTGCAAGAAGCACACCCACCACGAGAAATTCTTAGAGGGTATCCTGCGTGGCTCCAATGGTGCTCCGAGCGGATGCTGATGATGAGCAGTAGTTCACCATGCGTGCTGTGGTGGACACCCACAGAAGGTTCATGGACCTCTCGGTGGTGTACAACAACGACCAGATCTGGGTGGAGCACTCCATCCACCTCATGGAGTTGTTGCTTGCCGAGGAGAAGTACAAGGTGGTCGGGTTTGACCTAGAGTACACCCGCACTCGTTGAGGGAGTCCTGGATTAGGGGGTCCCCGGGCGTCTGGGCAATGTGACGTGGGCCGGACTAATGGGCCGTGAAGATACAAGATAGAAGGCTTCCCCCGTGTCCGGATATGACTCTCCTTGGTGTAGAAGGAAAGCTTGGCGTTCGGATATGAAGATTCCTTTCTCTATAAACCAACTCTGTACAAACCCTAGCCTCCACCGGTATCTAGATAAACTGGAGGGTTTAGTCCATAGAGGCAGTCATAATCATACAAGCTAGACATCTAGGGTTTAGCCATTATGATCTCGTGGTAGATCAACTCTTGTAACCCCTATACTCATCAAAGTCAATCAAGCAGGACGTAGGGTTTTACCTCCATCAAGAGGGCCCGAACCTGGGTAAACATCGTGTCCCCTGCCTCCTGTTACCTTTGATCCTTAGACGCACAGTTCGGGACCCCCTACCCGAGATCTGCCGGTTTGGGCACTGACATTGGTGCTTTCATTGAGAGTTCATCTGTGCTGTTGACAAAGGATTCGATGGCTCTTTCGATCAATAATGATATTGTTTCGGGGGAGATTCCCCTCCCCCCAGGCCAAAATTTTGAATTCGGCGGCTTCGCACTGCGTGCCAACTCGATTGGCCACCTCAAGCAGATCGACACCTACGCCCCTGGTCACTAGATCAGTTTCAGGAACTTAAACTACGTCGCTGATATCCAAGGAGATTTGATCTTCGAGGGGTTCGCAGCCCCAATTACTGCTCTGGCCTTAGATCCGCAGCAGGCCAACAAGTCAAAGATGGGAGTTTAGAGCCCGCCGGACTCTCTGCACTTATGGAGCTTGCTGCGGGAGAAGCACCGGACACTCCGCCGGACTCTAGGTCCGAAATCTCGAGGTCCATGTAAAGCGGGCGCCACCAGGAGACTCCAACTCCGGACAACCCCACGGACTCTCGTGTCTCTGTCCAACCCTCGCCTTTAAACGAGGCCCTGGACTTAATGTGATCACTCGCCATTACAGAAGGATCTCTTCCAAACTACGCCCAGCCCAGACTAGGGGTTGAGAGTGGGGAATTTTGCATCCCACCCACCACCCACTTCATAGCCACTGTTGAAGATTTAACCGACATGTTGGATTATGCCTCCGAAGACATCCACGGTATGGACGACAATGGCGGAGACGACCAAGGCCAAAACCCTCCGTTTACCGGACTATGGACGACCACCTCCACATATGACGTGTACATGGTGGACACACCTAAAGAGGATGGCGACACAGGCAAGGAGAATCCGGTTGAGGACAAGCCTGCTGAAGCCCCTCCGAAGCGTCGACGTCAACGGTGTTGCTCAAAATTGCGTCGCGACAAAGACGACAATACCGGCACCAAAGACAATAATACTCCAGAGAATGCCGAAGACCCTGAAGCCCCTATAGAGCCAACATCTGAACATGATGATTGGGAGGATGGGCAGGTAAACCCCAATGATCTTGTCGAGAACGAGGGCTTGGAGGATAGTAACTACCTACCAACCTCCGAAGAATATGTGAGCCTGGGTGACGAAGATTTCATCGTGCCGGAGGAACCCCTCAAAAAAGAAGCCACCGCAAGAAGACCGAAAGAGAAACAGCAGCAGCTTCAAGCTAATCAGGACTTACTCAACGACAGATGGACTAACGTCCTGGCAGCTGAGGAATACGACCCCGAATGCCCAACAAAGAGCTACCCGAAGTGCAAGCTGCTACCCCAATTCGACGATGAGGCCCTAGAGCCCATACCAACAACGCGTAACGCTGCTGACATACCTAACTGACCGTCGCGTGGCCGGGACAGAATGACAACTCAAGCCGAGCACCAGCCCGCACCACCTCGCCATAAAAGCAGGGGAACGACGGCTCCAGAATATCCATACGTCCTACGACAAGACCTGGACAATAAAGCCGCTCAAACTAGATCAATCTATGGATCAAGGGGACGTGCCCCAGCATGAGAGGATGGCCATCAGGCCTAGCATGACAAGCACAACCTCACTCAGGCCGAAAATCGCATACAGAATTCATCCGAACTGCGTCGCGACATTGCCCGATACAGAGGCGCCACACACCCTCTATGCTTCACCGATGAGGTAAAGGAGCACCAGTTCCCAGAAGGGTTTAAACCCGTAAACATCGACTCACACGACGAACCCCGCGGTCTGGATTGAAGATTTTCTTCTCCACATACACATGGCTCGCGGTGATGACCTACATGCCATCAAATATCTCCCCTTGAAACTTAAGGGACCAGCATGTCACTGGTTAAACAGCCTCCTAGAAAATTCTACCGGCAGCTGGGAAGACTTGGAAGACGCCTTTTGAGACAACTTCCGAGGTACCTATGTACGACCCCCGGATACTGATGACCTCAGTCACATAGTCCAGCAACCCAGAGAGTCAGCCCGAACACTCTGGACAAGGTTCTTAATTAAAAAGTACCAAATCGTTGACTTCCCGGACGTCAAAGCCCTTGTGGCCTTTAAACACAGCGTCCGCGATGAATGGCTCGCCCGACACCTCGGCCAAGAAAAGCCGAAGTCCATGGCAGCCCTTACCACACTAATGACCCGCTTTTGCGCGAGAGAAGACAGCTGGCTTGCACACAGAAGCAATAGCACCAGCGACCCCGACACCTCTGAAGCCAGGGACGGCAATGGCAAACCACGATGCAAAAAGCACAAGCGTCGAGTCAATAACGAAAATACTGAAGACACAACGGTCAACGCTGGATTTAGCGGCTCTAAATCCGGTCAACGGAAGAAGCCATTCAAAGGAAACAGAGATTGTCCATGTAGCTTGGACAGAATACTCGATCGGCCTTGCCAGATCCATGGCACCCCCGATAAGCCTGCCAATCATGCCAACAGAAACTGTTGGGTCTTTAGGCAGGCCGGCAAGCTTAATATCGAACATAAAGGGAAAGGGACGCCCAGCGAGGACGACGACGAAGAGCCTCGCCCACCGAACATGGGGGGATAGAAGAAATTTCCACCAAGGTAAAAACGGTGAATATGATATATGTCACACATATCCCCAAGCGGGAGCGCATGCGCGCGTTAAGGGACGTCTACGCCATCGAGCCGGTCGCCACAAAATTCAACCCACGGTCGGCTTGTCCGATCACCTTTGATCGAAAGGACCACCCAACCAGTATCCTTCATGGAGGTTCGGCAGCTCTGGTCCTTGATCCAATCATCGACGGATTCCACCTTATGCGAGTCCTCATGGACGGTGGTAGCAGTCTCAACCTGCTTTATCAGGACACTGCCCGCAAAATGGGCATCGATACATCAAGAATCAGGCCCACTAAAACTACCTTTAAAGGAGTAATACCCGTTGTAGAGGCCTGCTGTACGGGCTCAGTTACATCAGAAGTCATCTTTGGTTCGCCGGACAACTTCCGAAGAGAAGACTTGATCTTCGATATCGCCCCCTTCCGCAGTGGACATCACGCACTACTTGGACGAACCGCTTTCGCCCATTTTAACGTGGTCCCGCACTACGCTTATTTAAAGCTCAAAATGCCAGGCACACGTGGCGTCATTACAATCGATGGAAACACGGAACGCTCCCTCCGTACTGAGGAGCATACTACGGCCACCGCGACCAAAGTACAGAGTGGCCTAGTCAAGCCGCACACCTCATCAGTCGTCAACCGCCGACCTTCATTAAACAAGACCGGTCAGTTCTGCCTACATACAGCTCGGTAATTCCAGAGCTGGACTAGCAGTTTCGCCTCCGTCGGTCGCCGCACACATCCGTGAACTTCGTACCGCGCGTGCATAATTATGCACTTAAAATACCTTGGGCATCGGTGGAGGCACAATATGGGTAGGCCCTTAGTACGGTTCGACCCTATATGGCCTTCCCCTTTTCCTTAATTATTTTTTCTCTTTTACCATAGGTGAATTAAAACCTATTCATCCTACGAACTTACAAGGACTCTTTTCGAGCCTGGTTTCGTACAAATAGCCGAAGACCATTCCTCTTAAGGAACCCCTCTCTTTAAGATGAAAGTGGCGCAGATGTGCGGCAGGAGGTCCAAAGAATTTTGTAGACCAAAACTTTATTCAAGAACCTGCATAGAGCTTTTCTCCTTCTCCTTAGACCCTTGGCATATAAAATGGCCTTGGTGATTATGGTGCCCTTTGTAAGATCACGTTTTGACGTATCAATCAGATTTCAGTGAAAACAATTTTTATTTGGTATCATCTTTATTTATAGACCGTATACCGTCTTCTTAGTTGTCTCACTCACCTCGGCACAAATTGCCACGGGCTCTATATGGCCACACATGTGTCGCCAAACAAAAGCCCGAATAACTTTACATCACAATTCGGCATATCAAGCTCGACATTATATGCATCGGCTCCGGATCATGTCTTTGGTCAATACTTGGGTTGCCCGGCTCCTGTGTTTGCTACCTTACATTCCGTTTCTTCCGCTAGGGTTGTAAAGGAAGAACTACTGCGATTGTGTTTCTGGTTCATCCGGTCAAGCACCTTAGTAGAGAAAGCCGAAAACTGACTATCATGATGCGGCGAGAGCTGGTCAGCCACTTGGCGACTTATTAAAATCTTTAGCGATTGTTTCCGTATTACATGAAGGATCGCTTTTCCGGTCACATACATAACACATCCACATTCGGACAGCTGCATACATACTAGGGGCTATCTTCTAGCCCCATCGTCAAACTCCTATGGCTAAGCGAGAGTGGTAAAGCCACATAGTCCTAGTGTCTGGTTCGCCGCACTGACACCTCCTTCAAGGACCAAGACATTGGGTCAAGTGTGATCATGTGCTATTCCGAGCACCCCCATAGTATCTACGTGGGGGCTGAAGCCGACGGCTGGAAAACTCTCAGGAATACAAAACAGCCGCACATGAGGGAAGAACTTTCAGACAAAGGCACAAATATATTACAAAGCCTTCAAATATAACAAAATTCTGGACAATTCGGGTACATTTATTCGAACATAATGTCCTTTGAGCATTGACCCTCTATCAAGCGGGCACCCTCTAGGATGTCCTCTAAATAGCGCTCCAGCTTGTGGTGGTTCTTGCCTCCGGGAGGGCCCTCGACAGCCACTTTGGCAGCCTTCATCTTTGCCCAGTGCATCTTGATGCGGGCGAAGGCCATCCGTGCACCTTCTATGCACACCGACCGCTTGATTGGGTCAATTCGGGGCACTGCATCGACGAGTCGCCGCGCCAGGCCGAAATAGCTGCTCGGAATGGATTCGGCTGGCCATAGTCGAACTATGACGTCCTTCATGGCTGCTCCGGACATCTTATGCAGCTCGACCCATTGTGCCATTTGATCGTTCAGCAACGCTGGGCGTTCCCGTGCCGTGAACTGTGACCAAAACAGCTTCTTCGTCACATGCCCCTCCCGAGACTCGAAGAATTGCGCGGCGTCGGCGGCACTCTTCGGAAGATCCGCAAAAGTGTCTGGAGAACTCCATAGTCGATTAAGCAAGGCATGTCTCTGATCGCCAAACTCAGTCTATAAAAGAAAGGGCTTACCAGCCGCTATCTGTCCGGCCTGCCGGATCTCCTCGCAAGCCACCCTAGATTTGGATCGTGCCTCTTTGGCCTCTTGAAGGGCCTTGGCGAGCTCGGCTGCCTTGGCTTTATTCTCCTCCTCGATGGGCTTGGTCCGGGGGCGGGCTTGGGGATATCCTCGATGTCTGAATCCGAGTCATCCGAAAGGGATAACTTTCCCCTTTTGGACGCCCTCGCCTCTGGGTCAGTGGAGGCCGCCCTCTTTTACCCTTCGAGAGGAGGGTTATCTTCTTCTTCCTCCTCGTCCTCATTTTCGTCTCCCTTGTGAGAGGAGGGAGCCTCGGTCCCTCCAGACATAGCGTCCGAGGTACCTTTGTGGTTGAGGGAGTCCTGGATTAGGGGGTGTCCGGATGGCCGGACTATACCTTCAGCCGGACTCCTGGACTATGAAGATACAAGATTGAAGACTTCGTCCCGTGTCCGGTAGGGACTTTCCTTGGCGTGGAAGGCAAGCTTGGCGATACGGATATGTAGATCTCCTACCATTGTAACCGACTTTGTGTAACCCTAACCCTCTCCGGTGTCTATATAAACCGGAGGGTTTTAGTCCGTAGGACAACATACAGAACAACAATCATACCATAGGCTAGCTTCTAGGGTTTAGCCTCTTCGATCTCGTGGTAGATCTACTCTTGTACTACCCATATCATCAATATTAATCAAGCAGGATGTAGGGTTTTACCTCCATCAAGAGGGCCCGAACCTGGGTAAAACTTCGTGTCCCTTGCCTCCTGTTACCATCCGGCCTAGACGCACAGTTCAGGACCCCCTACCCAAGATCCGCCGGTTTTGACACCGGCAATGGTGCTTTCATTGAGAGTTCCTCTGTGTCGTCGCCGTTAGGCTTGATGGCTCCTACGATCATCAATAGCGATGCAGTCCAGGGTGAGACCTTCCTCCCCGGACAGATCTTCGTCTTCGGTGGCTTCACACTGCGGGCTAATTCACTTGGCCATCTGGAGCAGATCGAAAGCTATGCCCCTGGCCGTCAGGTCAGATTTGGAAGTTTAAACTACACGGCTGACATCCGCGGGGACTTGATCCTTGACGGATTCGAGCCACTGCCGAGCGCGCCGCACTGTCACGACGAGCATGATCTAGCTCTGCCGCCGAACAGTGCCCTGGAGGCCGCACCCGCATAGGCTCCGACCCTTAATTCGGAGCCAACTGCGCCGATCGAGGATGGGTGGTTGGACGCCGCCTCGGGGGCTGCGATCCCAACGACGATTGAGCCGAACGCCAGCCCCGCACTCCGCGATACTCATGACTCCAAGGAGTCGGACTCCTCTCCGGACTCCGAACCCTCCGCACCCCTGCCGATCGAATCCGATTGGGCGCCGATTATGGAGTTTACTACCGCGGACATCTTTCAGCACTCGCCTTTCGGCGACATTCTGAAGACACTAAAGTCTCTCTCTTTATCAGGAGAGCCATGGCCAGACTATGGCCAGCAAGGTTGGGATGCGGACGATGAAGAAATTCAAAGCCCACCCACCACCCACTTTGTAGCCATTGTCGACGATTTAACCGACATGCTCGACTTCGACTCCGAAGACATCGACGGTATGGACACCGATGCAGGAGACGATGAAGAACCAGCGCCTACTGGGCCCTGGAAAGCCACCTCGTCATATGACGTATACATGGTGGACGCACCAAAAGATGACGACAAGGAGCAGAAGGACGCACCGAAGGCTTGTTCCCTCGAGAAGCTGTCAAAGCGGCGACGCAAGCGCCGCCCCAAATCCTGCCTCGACAGAAATAACGATCACACAGACCCAGCGCTGGAGCAGGGCGAACCGCTGCCGGACAACGGCAATCCGGATAATCAAACCGAACAAACAAATTCTATCAAGGATAATAGTCCGGCCGACATAACGCCGGACAGGCACCCAGAGCAGCAGAATGCCCGTAAAAGGCTTGTTGCCACTGCGAGAAGTCTTAAAAAGCAGAAGCAAAGGCTCAAGGCTGCGCAAGACACACTCCAATTCAGAGGGAGTAAAATACTCAACACAGCAGCAAGGTACGGTGACAATCGCCCCTCCAAGAGCTACCCAAAGCAGAAGGTGCTACCTGAATTCGATGAGGAGGCCTCAGACCCCCCACAACCAAATATCAAAGCAGCCACCTGACCGGATGGACGACCCTCTACCAACACAGAGCGGCATACAACGCCACTCACAATACAACACACGACCCATGCGAGGGCTCGCACCCAAAGGACGGCGGAACAAGATCCATCTACGGACCACGCAAGCGCGCCCCAGCATACAATGCAACACAACAAACATCCGAACAACGCGGTACACCCAGCTACAGGGGTGCCGCACACCCCCTATGTTTCACCGATGAGGTGCTGGACCATGAATTTCCAGAGGGATTCAAACCCGTAAACATAGAGGCATACGACGGAACAACAGACCCTGGGGTCTGGATTGAGGACTACATCCTTCATATCCATATGGCTCGAGGAGATGATCTCCACGCCATCAAGTACTTACCCCTCAAGCTCAAAGGGCCAGCTCGTCACTGGCTCAAAGGCCTCCCCGAAAGCTCCATTGGAAGTTGGGAAGAGCTCGAAGACGCCTTTCGGGCAAATTTTCAAGGGACTTATGTCCGACCCCCGGATGCGGACGATTTGAGTCATATAACTCAACAGCCTGGAGAGTCAGCCCGAAAACTTTGGAACAGGTTTCTTACCAAAAAGAACCAGATTGTCGACTGTCCGGACGCCGAAGCCTTGGCAGCTTTTAAGCATAGCGTCCGTGATGAATGGCTCGCCAGACACCTCGGCCAAAATAAGCCGAGAACGATGGCCGCATTAACAAACCTCATGACCCTCTTTTGCGTGGGTGAGGACAGCTGGCTAGCCAGATGCAGCACCAGCGACCCTAGTACATCCGAAGTTAGAGATGGAAACGGGATATCACGGCGCAACAGCAATAACAAACGCCGGAATAAAGAAGACAGCACGAAGGGCACGGCAGTAAACGCCGGATTCAAAAGCTCTCAGCCAGGTCAGCAAAAGCCGCCCTCTAAAGGCACCAGGGATGAACTGTCCAGCCTCAACAAAATTCTGGACCAAGTATGTTAGATCCATAGTACCCCTGGTAAACCTGCTAATCATACCCACAGAGAATGTTGGGTCTTCAAGCAGTCCGGCAAGCTCAACGCCGTACACAAGGGGGAGGATACAACAAGTGAAGACGAGGACGAGCCTCCCAAGCAAGACACTGGGGAACAAAAGAAATTTCCACCAGAAGTCAAAACAGTAAATGTGTTACACGTGATCAAGGGAAAAAACAACGCGGCACTCCCAGGAAAATATACCCAAGTGCCTGTCACTGCGAAGTCCTGCCACTAGTCGTCTCAACCGATCACTTTTGACCATCGCGATTACTCAACAAGTATCCGACACGCAGGATGGGCCGCCCTAGTATTAGACCCAGTAATTGGCGGATATCACTTCACATGAGTCTTGATGGACGGTGGCAGCAGTCTAAACCTAATATATCAGGATACAATTCGCGGGATGGGGTTAGACCCAACAAAAATTCGCCATAGCAATACTACCTTTAAAGGAGTAACGCCAGGCCCAGGGGCTAGTTGTACGGGCTCCCTCCTACTACAAGTTATATTCAGCTCCCCTGATAACTTCTGTCGCGAGCATTTAACCTTCCACATCGCTCCGTTCCAAAGTGGCTATCAAGCACTGCTCGGACGCGAAGCTTTCACTCGCTTTAATGCAATACCACACTACGCCTCCCTCACACTCAAGATGCCCGGTCCACATGGCATCATTTCAGTGAAAGGAAATATCAAGCGATCTCTGCGCGCCGAAGAGAGTGCGGCTGCCTTCGCAGCCACACACTAAAGGTGCCCGGACCAGCGAAAGCATCCAATAGGCCGTCAAGACCTCAGACACAACTAATCAAGTCCGGCGCCGCTATTTATACCGAATAAATGGTCACACCCCTATTTGTCAATACAAGGGGTTCAACGCGCGCAGACAAGTGGCAATTTCTTCTCATCTTGAATTATACATGGTTTCTTTAAAAACTATCCTTTTTGCATGACAACTTTTTCACCTAAATTCCTCTCTTTTACAGACGATCATCGTGCTACACCCGTCCAGAATACGGCACAACGGAGATACAGGCGCAGACGTGCAGCAGGGACCTGCCCCAAGGATTCTTTTTAGATTAAGACCCTACGTAAACCTTTTTTACTGTCTCTTGTTGATACATATCCACCGTTGAGAAGGATGCTGACGTCTTGCATGTGGCCACGCCAGAACAATGCACGTACCTGGACACAAGGGGCTTCTTACAAAGGCCATTATTTAGGCCCGGTTTATACCAGAAAGACCAAATACCTTAGGGAGTGTTCGGCGTCGCGAGTTTGGCCCTATATGCATCAGCTCCGAATCATTGTCTTTGGTCAAATGTTGGGTTTGCCCGGCTCCTGTGTTTTGGTGCCTTACTTTCTGCTTTACCGGCTAAGGTAGCACCACGAGAACTACTGCGATTGTGCCCTGGTTCATCCGGACGAGCACCTCAGTAGAGAAAGCCAAAAACTGACTGTCATGATATAGCGTGAGACTGGTCAACCACTCGATGACCTGTTGGAATGTTAGAATTCCTCCGCCTTAACGAAGGGCCGTTTTCCGGCCAGGCATGTACGCACCCCGGGATCGGGAGAGTGCGGAGCCACCAGGGGCTATCTAGTAGCCCCATTGTCAAACTCCTATGGCTAAGTGAAGGTGTTAAAGAATTATAGTCGAGTTGCCTCGCTCGCTCCGCTATCACCTCCTTGATAGGACCAAGACATTGGGTTAAGTGTGAACGCGTGTTTTTTGCGAGCACCTCCGCATTATATGCGTGGGGGTCGAAGCCGACGGCTGCAATCTTTCAGGTCATACACATGTATACATAAACGGCCACCCAGGAGGCATCATATTACTTTCAGGCAAAAGTATAAAAATAGCCTTATAAAAATTTATAAAAGCATTTCGCTTACAATGAGATTACATATCACTCAAACATAATATTTTTTGAGCACTAGGTCTCTATCAAACGAGCACCCTCAAGAACTTCTTCAAAGTAGTGCTCAGCAGCCATTCGACCTATGGCCGAATCCCGTGCTGCAACAGTGGTAGCATCCATCTCCGCCCAGTATGCTTTAACACGGGCAAAGGCCATCCGTGAGCCCTCTATGCATGCCGACCTCTTCACCGCATTAATGCGTGGCACCACGTCAAGGAGCTGCTGCACCAAGCTGAAATAGCTGTTCGGTTTTGGCCTTTCCGGCCATAGCTGATCCACAACAGACCTCATGGCGAGTCCGGACAACCTATTCAGTTCGACCCATTCAGCTAATTGGTCAGTCAATGAAAGCGGACGCTCGGGAGAATGGAATTGTGTCCAAAACAGCTGGTCCACTTCACGGTCCGTCTGACCCTGGAAGTACTTGGCCGCATCGGCAGCGCTCGCTGCCAAATCCATATACACATATTCCAAACTCCACAGCCGATCCAGAGAGGTATACCGTGGATCTCCGAACTTCCTCCGCAACATAAAGGATTTCCCAGCTACAATATCCCTGGCTTCCCGCAGCTCCTCCTTCTTCGCCCTCATAGCAGAGCGTATGTTTTTCTCGTTGCAGCAGCCTTCTCAAGGTCCGAGGCCTTCGCTAAGTTTTCCTTTTCAAGAACCCGGCAACGGTCGGCGGCGGCTTTTAATTCTATGGCCATCTTGGCCATCTTATCTTGGCTCTCACCATGCGCGGCCTTCTCGGTTTTCAACTCTTTGGCCGCCTTCAAAGCAGCCGCATTACTAAACCTCGCTTGTTCCTTGGCTCGGGCAAGTTCTGCCTGCAAGGCTTCAACAGTGGTGGCTCCATCTGCAGTCACAACATATTAAAAATACTGGCATCATGCTGCTCTTACTATGTGGCGTTTACCAGATACTGACACTTACCTTGGGCCTCATCAAGCCTTTGGTTAACAAGCTCGATGTCGGCGTCTGACGCATCTAACTGCCATTTTAAATGGGCAAACTCGCTAGTCCGGCTAGCCACCGGAGCTTCCATCACCCGCACATAGAGGCAGTATGGCTATTACATGGGAATATGATCCTCTGTTCGTCGTCGTTTCCGACGACAACCAGAGTCTCAGGGGCTACTATCTACACAGGGCACCCCTAGCATGTGCAGGACTATCATACATTATTTTACGTACCTCAAAGCATGTCAGTAGACTCATAAAAGCTTCATGCAATCCGCTTTCGGCGGACGAGATTCTCTCCATCACCGGATTCATCAGCACACGGTCTTCATCTGAGATGGCCGCTCGCCCCACCAAATCCCTCAGAACATCCGTTCGCACACCAGACGGTGCCGGACTCTTTTTTCTGCTCTCTTCGGGAGCCGAACACTGGGAGCTTCGGGGGTCAATGGGATTATCTTCTGGCCTCACCGGACCCGGAGAGGCCCTCCGCGACGACACTTCGGGGTCGCCCGCTTCCGAAGCGGAGGAGTCCGGAGGGGGCATTTCGCTCTCCATCATCTCTGGAAGAAGATCCCCCGAAGACGAGCTCATTTGAGAGGGGCTAAGACCCGAACTGCAAAGATATATGCGGCGGTTATTTTCTCAGGAGAAAAAGATGGCATACCTATATTATTAAAGTATTTCGGGTCACTTACGACTCGCTGGAGAATTGATCCCCCCGCGGACTTTGTGCGACAAAAGCATCCCCCGAGGTAGGACCCTCTGTGGGAGATTTCTTCTCCCGTTTGGAAGCTTCGGCTTCCGAATCCCCGGGCGCAGTCCTTTTCCTCCTCCGGTCGTCTTCCTTCATGGAGACGCTCGCTCCCTCGGTTAGAATGGGCAGCGTTGGGGGCCCGCGTCCGCCCGTATTATCCTCCCCAGTATATTCCTTCAAGGGCTCCGGGCAAGGTGTGACCTGGAGCATCTTTTCCAATACCGGATTCTCCAAACCCTCAGGGAGGGGGGCCGAACACCGAATCAACTTCGCCTTTGTCAGCCAGTCCTGGTCAAAAAGCAAACTCTCAGAAATAACTTCGTAACAAGTGAGAGATAGTGTGTTCGGCCGGAAGATTCCTTACCTGTTCGGCGGCGCGGTTACTGCTCAGGCCCACGTCCTCGGTAATTTCCGGACACTCTACCTGAGGTCCGAAGAATGACTTGTACATCTCCTCGTGCGTCAGGCCGAGGAAATTTTGAATGACACGCGGCCCCTCGGGATTGAACTCCCACAAGCGAAGGGGCCGACGTTTGCAAGGCTGGACTTGACGAACCAGCATAACTTGTCTTACCGCAACCAAACTAAAATCTCCATTGAAGAGATCTCGAATGTGGCTTTGCAGTATAGGCACGTCCTTGGACGGACACCAGCTCAGACCTCTGCTGATCCATGACATCAGTTGTGGTGGAGGGCCCGAGCGGAAGACTGGGGCGGCCGCCCACTTGGCACTTCTAGGAGCCGTGATGTAGAACCACTCCTGTTGCCACAATTCAGACACCTCTGGAATGGAACCTTTGGGCCATGGAGCTCCCGTCATCTTGCATATTGAGGCACCTCCACACGCTGCATGTTGCCCCTTGATCATCTTCGGCTTTACTTCAAAGGTCTTGAGCCACAGGCCAAAGTGAGGGGTAACCCGGAGGAAGGCCTCACACATGACAATAAATGTCGTGATATGAAGAAAGGAGTCTGGAGCTAGATCATGGAAATCTAGCCTGTAATAAAACATCAAACCCCTGACGAAAGGATCC
The DNA here is from genome assembly GCF_056163025.1 of Triticum urartu. Lineage (NCBI taxonomy): Eukaryota > Viridiplantae > Streptophyta > Magnoliopsida > Poales > Poaceae > Triticum > Triticum urartu. Next base: position 364,164,735 of record NC_141876.1, on the reverse strand, counting down.
AGAGCAAGGCCTAGACCTCGGAGGAAGTGGGAGACGAACACGACGTTCTCGTTGGGTTCGGGGGAGGGGACGGCCTGCCCTCGGGCGGGCAGCCGATGCACAACCTCGGCGGTCAGATATCTGGCCTCCCTCAACTTTTTGATGTCTTCTACCGTGATGGAGGAAGGCACCCATCGGCCTTGAAGGCTAGATCCGGACATGATTGAAGGTTCGGAGCACCTGACCTGAACCTTGGGTGTTTGAGCTTGAGGTGGGGGAAGGATTCGATTGAGCACGGGAGGGAAAAAAGTAAGAGCCTTGTCCCTTTATAAAGAGGGTGAATATCAAGCGTCCTCTCCGTGGCCGTTTGGACTTGCCTATAGTCTAGGAGTCCTAGAAGCGGTTGGGTTACCCACGCCCATATTGATGAGAATACCGGAATAGGGGGACACGATCTCTGCTTTAACAAGACGTGCCAAGGAAACCGCCTCGCATGACGCGCTGAGGTGGGATAATAAAATGATTCGAATAGAGGCTTGGCCGTGGTGCGATGTCGCACTATGGAATACGTCAGCAGATTAGATCTGTGTAAATATTATTCTCTCTATGGCCATATGTGGAAACTTATTTTGCAGAGCCGGACACTATCTTTGTGTTCAAAATCTTCTATGAAGTACTTGGAGGAGGAACCTGCCTTGCAATGCCGAAGACCATCTGCGCGCCGGACTCGTCGTCATTGAAGCCTGGTTCAGGGGCTACTGAGGGAGTCCTGGATTAGGGGGTGTCCGGATGGCCAGACTATACCTTTAGCCGGACTCTTGGACTATGACGATACAAGATTGAAGACTTCATCCTGTGTCCGAAAGGGACTTTCTTTGGCATGGAAGGCAAGCTTGGCGATACGGATATGTAGATCTCCTACCATTGTAACCGACTTTGTGTAACCCTAACCCTCTCCGGTGTCTATATAAACCGGAGGGTTTTAGTCCGTAGGACAACATACAGAACAACAATCATACCATAGGCTAGCTTCTAGGGTTTAGCCTCTCCGATCTCGTGGTAGATCTACTCTTGTACTACCCATATCATCAATATTAATCAAGCAGGACGTAGGGTTTTACCTCCATTAAGAGGGCCCGAACCTGGGTAAAACTTTGTGTCCCTTGCCTCCTGTTACCATCCGGCCTAGACGCACAGTTCGGGACCCCCTACCCAAGATCCGCCGGTTTTGACACCATCAGTGGTGGAGGCCACTTTCGGCCTCGTTGTTCTTCTTCTTCTTGTCCTTCTTTACCGGCACCTGGTATGGCGCCGGGACCAGCATCCTCATTAGGAGGGAATCAGCCGAGCCTCCGGGAAGAGGGGCCGGACACCTGATCCGCTCCTCCTTCTTCATCCAGACCTGTTTAAAGGATGGAATGGTTAGTATATCCCCTGGATTAACAAACCAAGCTATAGGCGGAAGCTTAGCCCTTACCCGGGGGGGGGGGGGGTGGGTGGGTTGGTTGCAGTCAAGGCCAACGTCTTTGGACGTCTCCGGCCACGACTTTTGAGATTTAAAGAGCAATTTCCAGATCTCTTTGTGTGTCATGCCGAAGAATTGTTGCATAGTTCACGTCCCTTCCAAATTAAACTCCCATAAACGGAGAGGCCATCGCTGGCAGGGAAGGGTTCAGCGGATAAGCATCACCTGAATCACGTCAGTGAGGCATGTGTTCTTCTCTATGATACTTTTGATTCGCTTTTGCAGCATCAGCACCTCATCGGTTGATCCCCAGTCTGTACCCTTGTTGGTCCATGAAGCGAGTCACAGAGGGGGTCCGGATCTGAATGCAGGAGTGGCGCCCACTTGGTGCCACGGGGTTTGGTGATATAAAACCACTCCTGCTGCCATGTCTTGATGGTATCCACAAAGGCCCCTTTAGGCCAGCTAGCGTGAGGGAGCTTGCTCACCATGGCTCCACCGCAGTCCGCGTGCTCCTCGTCGACCACCTTTTGCTTCATGTTGAAGGTCTTGAGCCATAGGCCGAAGTGTGTGGGGATGCGGAGAAACGCCTCACACATGACAATGAACGCCGATATATGGAGGAAGGAGTTCAGGGCTAGATCTTGAAAATCTAGCCCATAGTAGAACATGAGGCCGCGAACAAAGGGGTGAAGGGGAAACCCTAACTCGCGGAGGAAGTGGGGTATGAACATGACCCTTTCGCCAGGCTCTGGAGTAGGGATGACTTGCCCCTTCGTTGGAAGTCTATGAGCGATTTTCGTGGTTAAGTACCTCGCCTCCCGGAGTCCTGGATATCTTTATTTGTCACGGAAGAGGCCACCCACTTGCCTTGCGAATCGGATCCGGACATGGTCGGAGAGCATGGTGGCAATGGAGAAGGATTAAGACTTGGGCGCTGGAGCTCAAAGATGGGAAGGCTGAGGAAGGAGAAGGCGTGGGGTAAAAGATGGGTCCTTATCCCTTTATAAAGGCAACGAATGCCAAGCGACCCCACACAAGCCTTAAAATTTGCCTATTCCCAAGGGGTCGAGCGGATGGAATGGTTGGATTACCCAAACCCTCATTGATGAAAATCCCGCAATAAGGGGAAGCGATCTTTGCTTTGACAAGACTTGTTGCTGGGAGTTGCGTCTCGATACACGAAACAGGAGGCTGAAAAAATGGTTCAAAATAATAATGAGGCTGGGATTCAATGCCTCGCCGAAGAAGTTATCAGAAGACATGACCTATTTTTTGCTTAAGTATTATGCCTTTGTGGTTCAGGGTTGTGACTATTGTATAGAGCCAGATATATTTTTCTCAGTCGAGCTACTTTGGAGTATTCGGAGGAGGAACCTGCCTTGCAATGCCGAAGACAATCTACACGCCGGACACATCGTCATTGAAGCCTAGTTCAGGGCCTACTGAGGGAGTCCTGGATTAGGGGGTCCTCGGGCGTCCGTCCTATGTGACGTGGGCCGGACTGATGGGCCGTGAAGATACAAGATAGAAGGCTTCCCCCATGTCCGGATGGGACTCTCCTTGGCATGGAAGGCAAGTTTGGCGTTCGGATATGAAAATTCCTTTCTCTGTAAACCGACTCTATACAAACCCTAGCCCCCTTCGGTATCTATATAAACCGGAGGGTTTAGTCCGTAGAGGCAGTCATAATCAAAATGCTAGACATCTAGGGTTTAGCCGTTACGATCTCGTGGTAGATCAACTCTTGAAACCCCTATACACATCAAAGTCAATCAAGCAGGACGTAGGGTTTTACCTCCATCAAGAAGGCCCGAACCTGGGTAAACACCGTGTCCCCTGCCTCCTGTTACCTTCGATCCTTAGACGCACAGTTCAGGACCCCCTACCCGAGATCTGCCGGTTTTGACACCGACATTGGTGCTTTCATTGAGAGTTCCTCTGTGCTATCGACAAAGCATTCATTGTCTCTTTCAATCAATAATGATACTATTTCGGGGGAGATTCCCCCCAGGCCAAATTTTCGTATTCGGCGGCTTCGCGTTACGTGCCAATTCGATTGGCCACCTCGAGAAGATCGACAGCTACGGCCCTAGTCATCAGATCAGTTTCGGGAACTTAAGCTATGTCGCTGATATCCGAGGAGATTTGATCTTCGAGGGGTTCGCGACCCTAATTACCGCTCTGGCCTTAGATCCGGAGTAGGCCAACAGGTCCGAAGACGGGAGTCTAGAGCCCGCCGGACTCTCCGCACTTATGGAGCTTGCTGCCGGAGAAGCACCGGACACTCCACTGGACTCTAGGTCCAAAATCTCGAGGTCCGTGTCAAGTGGGCGCCGCCAGGAGACTCTGACTCCGAACAGCCCCACATACTCTCGTTTCTCTGTCCAACCCTCACCTTCAAACGAGGCCCTGGACTTAACGCGGTCACTTGCCATTACGGAAGGATCGCTTCCGAACTACGCCCAGCCCATACTAGGGGCTAAGAGCGGGGAATTTTGCGTCCCAGCCACCACCCACTTCATAGCCACTGTTGAAGATTTAGCCGACATGTTGGATTACGCCTCCGAAGACAACGACGGTATGGGCGATGATGCCGGAGACGAACAAGGCCAAAACCCTCCGTTTACCGGACTATGGACGGCCACCTCCACATATGACGTGTACATGGTGGACACACCTAAAGAGGATGGCGACGCCGGCAATGAGAATCCGGTTGAGGAAAAGCCTGCCGAAGCCCCTCCGAAGCGTCGACGTCAGCAGCGCCGCTCAAAATTGCGTCGCGACAAAGACGAAAATACCGGCACCGAAGACAATAATACTCCTAAGAATGCCGAAGACCTTGAAGCCCCTATAGAGGCAACATCCGAACAGGATGATTGGGAGGATGGGCAGGTAAACCCCGACGATCTTGTCGAGAACGAGGGCTCAGAGGATAGTAACTACCTACCAACCTCCGAAGAAGATGTGAGCCTCGGTGATGAAGATTTCATCGTGCCGGAGGAACACCTCGAACAAGAGAACTTTAAGCATCGGCTAATCGCCACCACAAGAAGCTTGAAAAAGAAGCAACAGCAGCAACATCTTCAAGCTGATCTGGACTTACTAAACGACAGACGGACTAACGTCCTGGCAGCCGAGGAATACGACCTCAAATGCCCAACAAAGAGCTACCCGAAGCACAACCTGCTACCCCAATACGACGATGAGGCCCTAGAGCCCATACCACCAACGCGTAACGCTGCTGTCAGACCTAATCGACAGTCGCGTGGCCGGGACAGAACGATAACTCAAGCCGAGCACCAGCCCGCACCACCTCGCCATATAAGCAGGGGAACGACGGCTCTAGAATATATATATGACCTATGACAAGACCTGGACAACAGAGCCGGTCAAACCAGATCAATCTATGGATCAAGGGGATGTGCCGCGGCGCGAGAGGACGGCCGTCAGGCCTGGCGCGACAAGCACAACCTCACTTGGGCCGAAAATCGCATATAGACTTCATCCGAACTGCATTGCGACATTGTTCGATACAGAGGCGCCGCATACCCTCTATGCTTCACCGACGAGGTAATGGAGCACCAGTTCCCAGAAGGGTTTAAACCCGTAAACATCGAATCATACGACAGCATGACGGACCCCGCAGTCTGGATTGAAGATTTTCTTCTCTACATACACATGGCTCACAGTGACGACCTACATGCCATCAAATATCTCCCCTTGAAACTTAAGGGACCAGCATGGCCCTGGTTAAACGGCCTCCCAGAAAATTCTATCGGTAGCTGGGTAGACTTGTAAGACGCCTTTAGAGACAACTTCCAAGGTACCTATGTATGGCCCCCGGACACTGATGACCTCAGTCACATAGTCCAGCAACCCGGAGAGTCAGCCCGGAAACTCTGGACAAGGTTCTTAATTAAAAAGAACCAAATCGTTGACTTCCCGGACGTTGAAGCCCTTGCGGCCTTCAAACACAGTGTCCGCGATGAATGGCTCACCCGACACCTCGTCCAAGAAAAGCCAAAGTCCATGGCAGCCCTTACCGTACTAGTGACCCACTTTTGTGCAGGAGAAGACAACTGGCTTGCACGCAGAAGCAATAGCACCAGCGACCCCGGCACCTCTGAAGCCAGGGACGGCAATGGCCAACCACGAGGCAACAAGAACAAGCGTCTAGTCAATAACGAAAATACTGAAGACACAATGGTCAACACTGGATTCAGCGGCTCTAAATCCGGTCAACGGAAGAAGCCATTCAAAGGAAACAGAGATGGTTCATCTAGCTTGGACAGAATACTCGATCTGCCTTGCCAGATCCATGGCACCCCGATAAGCCTGCCAATCATGCCAACAGAGACGGTTGGGTCTTTAAGCAGGCCGACAAGCTTAACGCCCAACATAAAGGGAAAGGGACGCCTAGTGAGGACGACGACGAAGAGCCTCGCCCACCGAACACGGGGGGACAGAAGAAATTCCCCCCGAGGTAAAAACGGTGAATATGATATATGTCAAACATATCCCCAAGCGGGAGCGCAAGCGTGCATTAAGGGACGTCTACGCCGTCGAGCCGGTCGCCCCAAAATTCAGCCCAAGGTCGGCTTGTCCGATCACCTTTGATCGAAAGGACCACCCAACCAGTATCCATCATGGAGGTTCGATAGCTCTGGTCCTTGATCCAATCATCGACGGATTCCACCTTACGCAAGTCCTCATGGACGGCGGCAGCAGTCTCAACCTGCTTTATCAGGACATTGCCCGTAAAATGGGCATCGATTCATCAAGAATCAGGCCCACCAAAACAACCTTTAAAGGAGTAATACCCGGTGTAGAGGCCCACTATACAGGCTCAGTAACATCGGAAGTCATCTTCGGTTCGCCGGACAACTTCTGAAGTGAACACTTGATCTTCGATATCGCCCCCTTCCGCAGTGGATATCACGCACTGCTCGGACGAACCGCTTTTGCCCGTTTTAACGGGGTCCCGCACTACGCTTATTTAAAGCTCAAAATGCCCGGCACATGCGGCATCATTACAATCAATGGAAACACGGAACGCTCCCTCCGTACTAAGGAGCATACTGCGGCCACCACGACCGAAGTACAGAGCGGCCTGGTCAAGCCGCACACCTCATCGGCCATCAGGCCGCCAGCCTTCATTAAACCAGACCGGTCAGTTTCGCCCGCCGACAGCTCGGTAATTCCAAAGCTAGACTAGCAGTTTCGCCTCCGCCGGTTGCCGCACACATCCGCGAACTTCGTACCGGGCGTGCATAAATATGCACTTAAAATACCTTGGGCATCAGCGGAGGCACAATATGGATAGGCCCATAGTACAGTTCGACTCTATATGGCCTTCCCCTTTTCCTTAATTATTTTTTCTCTTTTACCATAGGTGAATTAAAACCTATTCACCCCACGAACTTACAACGACTCTTTTCGAGCCCGGTTTTGTACAAATAGCCGAAGACCATTCATCTTAAGGAACCCCTCTCTTCAAGGCGAAAATGGTGCAGACGTGCGTCCGGGCTATGTGACGTGGGCCGGACTGATGGGCCATGAAGATACAAGATAGAAGGCTTCCCCCGTGTCCGGATGGGACTCTCCTTGGTGTGGAAGGCAAGCTTGGCGTTCGGATATGAAGATTCCTTTCTCTATAAACCGACTCTGTACAAACCCTAGCCCCCTCCGGTATCTATAGAAACCGGAGGGTTTAGTCCATAGATGCAGTCATAATCATACATGCTAGACATCTAGGGATTAGCCATTACGATCTTGTGGTAGATCAACTCTTGTAACCCCTATACTCATCAAAGTCAATCAAGCATGACGTAGGGTTTTACCTCCATCAAGAGGGCCCGAACCTGGGTAAACATCGTGTCCCCTCCCTCCTGTTACCTTCTATCCTTAGACGCATAGTTCGGGACCCCCTACCCGAGATCTGCCGGTTTTGACACCGACACTCATGCCGGGTCTCGTCCCAAGTCGCCATTGCCCAAATGTGCATGCGCCACCACGTCCTCGTCTACAACTACTACCTGGCCACAAGGCCTCGCGAGTGTTTCGTGAGGTTTGTCTACATCTCCCAGTACATGTTCGCTATGGTGAACATCACCAATGACGTAAAGGCGCTCGAGAATTCGGGCATCACCTACCAGAATCTTGTCGACATCCAGGGCCAACACAAGATCTGGGACAGCAAGGAGCATGAGAAGGACTCACTAGTTCACCTCGCCGAGTCGATCATCGACCCCTACTACAGAGACATGAAGGATTCGTGCAACAAGGACAAGTGTGCCTGGCACTCGGCCTGGATGGAGGAACTCGACAAAGCTCACGTTATGTACACGGACAACAAGGCGTACACGAGCTACGGCATGTACATGCGGATCATTGACATGAGGAAGTGCCTCCTTCCCCAAAACGGCCAGGGATCCAGCCGGAAGCAGAGCAATGGCAAGCATCGTCGTAACAATAAGTAGATGATTAGATCCTCGTTTCTCCTACTTTAGTATGCATGTAATTGCTTACTTTGGTGTGTGGAAATGTTATGTGTGTAGTCACTTGTGTAATTGTATGCTTAATTTGGTTATGCAATGCTGTCTTTTTAAGTATATATGTTGATGCTATGTAGACAGAGCATAGATGTTGTGCGGACAAAGAAAATCACATCACACACGGACTAAACGATGGAACCCGTCGGTGATATTTTCATCAATCACTCACAATTGTATACCAGCGATCATTTTCTCACAACACACGCGGCTTGTTAGCAGTAATCGTGTGTGTTGTTATAGGTCTTCACACACGTTTTTGATTAAAGACCTGTTTGCCGCGTATCACACACATCTTGTAAAGTTGAACCGTTTCTGTTCTCTTGTCTCAACGCAAACAGTTCATCCGAGTGAATCGCACACACCTTGATCTGGCTGACCATTTCTTTTGTGTTTCCTAATCACAAACAGTTCATCCGAGTGAACCGTATGCTGTATATCGCACACACCTTCATCTGGCTGCTGTTTCTTTTGTTCCTCCTCATCGCAAACAGTTAATTGAACTGAACTGTATGCCCTGCATCGCACACGCAACTAAAATCTGAACCGTGTTTGATGCATCCTCCATCGCAAATGTTTTGCACCTTTTTTGATGGGTTTTTACACCGCCATTTGTGATTATTGCATCGCACATAGTTTTGCTGAAGGGTCACTAATCGTAGTGTCGCGTTAGAAGCATCCTGCAGTAGTGGGTGTTTGAGCACCCTAGATGGTTGAGGTCACCTCAGAGCCACATTCCATTGTAGTGAAGCTTTGTGGTGTTGTTGGGAGCCTCCAATTTGGTTGTGGAGAGAGCCTCATCCTTTTTTGTAAAGGTTCGGTTGCCACCTTCAAGGGCACCACTAGTGGAATCACGCCATCTCGCATTGTGTGAGGGCGTGAGGAGAATACAGTGGCCCTAGTGGCTTCCTGGGGAGCATTGTGCCTCCACACTGCTCCAATAGATACGTACTTCCTCTCAAAGGTAAGGAACTTCAGTAACAAATCCTCGTCTTCACTATCTCCACTTGTGGTTATCTCTTACCTTTACTTTGTGCAAGGTTTACTTGTGGTGTATCCTTTGCTTGCTTGTGTTGCTCATGTTGCTAGCATCATATAGTTGATGACCCACAAGTATAGGGGATCTATCGTAGTCCTTTCGATAAGTAAGAGTGTCGAACCCAACGAGGAGCAGAAGGAAATGATAAGCGGTTTCCAGCAATGTATTCTCTGCAAGTACTGAAATAAGTGGTAACAGATAGTTTTGTGATAGGATAATTTGTAACGAGCAACAAGCAACAAAAGTAAATAAAGTGCAGCTAGGTGGCCCAATCCTTTTTGTAGCAAAGGACAAGCCTGGAAAAACTCTTATATGATGTAAAGCGCTCCCGAGGACACATGGGAATATCGTCAAGCTAGTTTTCATCACGCTCATATGATTCGCGTTCGGTACTTTGATAATTTGGTATGTGGGTGGACCGGTGCTTGGGTGCTGCCCTTACTTGGACAAACATCCCACTTATGATTAACCTCTATTGCAAGCATCCACAAATACAACAAAAGTATTAAGGTAAACCTAACCATAGCATGAAACATATGGATCCAAATCAGCCCCTTACGAAGCAACCCATAAACCAGGGTTTAAGCTTCTGTCACTCTAGCAACCCATCATCTACTTATTACTTCCCAATGCCTTCCTCTAGGCCCAAATAATGGTGAAGTGTCATGTAGTCAACGTTCACATAACACCACTAGAGGAGAGACAACATACATCTCATCAAAATATTGAACGAATACCAAATTCACATGACTACTAATAGCAAGACTGCTCCCATGTCCTTAGGAACAAAAGTAACTACTCACAAAGCATAAACATGTTCATAATCAGAGGGGTATTAATGTGCATATAGGATCTGAACATATGATCTTCCACCAATTAAACCAACTAGCATCAACTACAAGGAGTAATTAACACTACTAGGAACCTACTAGCACCAATCCCGGACTTGGAGACAAGAATTGGATACAAGAGATGAACTAGGGTTTTGAGATGAGATGGTGCTGATGAAGATGTTGATGGAGATTGCCCTCTCCCGATGAGAGGAGCGTTGGTGATGACGATGGCGATGATTTCCCCCTCCGGGAGGGAAGTTTCCTCGGCAGAATAGCCCCGCCAGAACCCTAGATTGGCTCCGCCAAGGTTCTATCTCGTAGCGGCGGAGTTTCGTCCGAGAAGATGGCTTATGATTTTTTTCCCATCAAAAGAGTCCATATAGCAGAAGATGGTCACTGGAGGGCCACCAGGAGGCCCATGAGGTAGGGGGCGTGCCCAGGGGGGTAGGGCGCGCCCCCCACCCTCGTGGGCAGGGTGTGCCCCCTGGTGAAGTTCTTGCGCTCAATGTTTTTTATATATTTGGAAAACATCATCCATGAAGTTTCAGGACTTTTGGAGCTGTGCAGAATAGGTCTCTGATATTTTCTCCTTTTCCAGCCAAAATCCCAGCTGCCGGCATTCTCCCTCTTTATGTAAACCTTGTAAAATAATAGAGAATAGGCATAAGTATTGTGACATAATGTGTAATAACAGCCCATAATGCAATAAATATTGATATAAAAGCATGATGCAAAATGGACGTATCAATAGGTTGCTCACCAAGTTGCATATCTAAATAACCTATTTGCTGCTAACCCTTATTTGATATGATAAGTTAAAAATTGGTAATTGCCTATTCACCTCAACCAAGAGCGCCGAATAATACTCGATATGGTGTTACCACTACGTACGGTAACAAGCTAGTTCGAAGAGACTTGCAAAGATATCAAATCATGCATATAAGAATTCAGAGCAGATTCAAATAATATTCATAGATAAGCTGATCATAAATCCACAATTCATTAGATCTCGGCAAACACACCGCAAAAGAGTATTACATCAAATAGATCTCCAAGAACATCGAGGAGAACTTTGTATTGAGAACCAAAGAGAGAGAAGAAGCCATCTATCTACTAGCTATGGACCGGTAGGTCTGAAGTAAACTACTCACACTTCATCGGAGAGGCAATGGTGTTGATGGAGAAGCCCTCCGTGATCGATTTCCCCTCTGGCAGGATGCTGGAAAAGGCCCCAAGATGGGATCTCACGGGTACAGAAGGTTGCGGCACTGGAAAAGTGGTTTTGTGGCTCCTCTGGATGTTTTTGGGGTATAAGAGTATATATAGGAGGAAGAATTAGGTCAGGAGAGCTACAAGGGGCCCACAAGGTCGGGGGGCGTGCCCTCCACCCTTGTGGCCGCCTCGAGGCTCCTTTGACTTGCACTCCAAGTCTCTTGGGTTTCTTCTGGTCCAAGAAAAATCATCGTGAAAGTTTTATTCCGTTTGGACTCCGTTTGGTATTCCTTTTCTGCGAAACTCTAAAATAAGGAAAACAGAAACTGGCACTGGGCTCTAGGTTAATAGGTTAGTCCCAAAGATCATATAAAATAGCATATTAATGCATATAAAACATCCAAAACACATAATATAATAGCATGGAACAATCAAAAATTATAGATACGTTGGAGACGTATCAAGCATCCCCAAGCTTAATTCCTGCTCGTCCTCGAGTAGGTAAATGATAAAAACAGAATTTTTGATGTTGAATGCTAGCTAACATATTTATCCATGTAATTCCCTTTACTGTGGCATGAATGTTCAGATCCATAAGATTCAAAACAAAATTTTAATATTGACATAAAAACAATAATACTTCAAGCATACTAACAAAATTATTATGTTTCTCAAAATAACATGGCCAAAGAAAGCTTATCCCTACAAAATCAAATAGTCTGGCTATGCTCCATCTTCATCACACAAAATATTTAAATCGTGCACAACTCCGATGACAAGCCAAGCAATTGTTTCATTCTTTTGATGTTCTCAAACTTTTTCAACTTTCACACAATACATGAGCGTGAGCCATGGACATAGCACTATAGGTGGAATGGACGATGGTTGTGGAGAAGACAAAAAGAAGGAGATAGTCTCACATGAACTAGGCGTATCAACGGGCTATGGAGATGCCCATTAATAGATGTGAATGTGAGTGAGTAGGGATTGCCATGCAACGGATGCACTAGAGCTATAAGTGTATGAAAGGTCAAAAGAAACTAAGTGGGTGTGCATCCAACTTGCTTGCTCACGAAGACCTAGGGCAATTGAGGAAGCCCATCATTGGAATATACAAGCCAAGTTCTAAAATGAAAAATTCCCACTAGTATATGAAAGTGATATCACAGGAGACTCTCTATCATGAAGATCATGGTGCTACTTTGAAGCACAAGTGTGGCAAAAAGGATAGTAACATTGTCCCTTCTCTATTTTTCTCTCTGTTTTTTATTTGGGCCTTCTCTCAATTGTTTGGCCTCTTTATTTTTATTTTTCGTCCAAAGACTCATCCCGACTTGTGGGGAAATTATAGTCTTCATCATCCTTTCCTCATATGGGACAATGATCTTATAATGAACATCATCACACTTTTATTTACTTACAACTGAAGAATTACAACTTGATACTTAGAACAAAATATGACTCTATGTGAATGCCTCTGGTTTTGTACCAGGATGTGCAATGAATCAAGAGCGGCATGTATAAAAAATGATGAATGGTGTCTTTGCCACAAATACAATGTGAACTACATGATCATGCAAAGCAATATGCCAATGATGAAGCGTGTCATAATAAATGGAACGGTGGAAAGTTGCATGGCAATATATCTTGGAATGGCTATGGAAATGCCATAATAGGTAGGTATGGTGGCTGTTTTGAGGAAGGATATGTGGTGGGTTTATGGTACCGGCGAAAGTTGCCCGGTACTAAGAGGCTAGCAATGGCGGAAATGTGAGAGTGCGTATAATCCATGGACTCAACATTAGTCATAAAGAACTCACATACTTATTGCAAAAATCTATTAGTCATCAAAACAAAGTACTACGTGCATGCTCCTAGGGTGATAGATTGGTAGGAAAAGACCATCGCTCATCCCCGACCGCCACTCATAAGGAAGACAATCAAAAAATAAATCATGCTCCGACTTCATCACATAACGGTTCACCATACGTGCATGCTACAGGACACACAAACTTTAACACAAGTATTTCTCAAATTCACAACTACTTACTAGCATGACTCTAATATCACCATCTTCATATCTCAAAAAAACATAAGGAGTTAAACTTCTCATAGTATTCAATGCACTTTATATGAAAGTTTTTATTATATCCCTCTTGGATGCCTATCATATTAGGACTAATTTTATAACCAAATGAAATTACCATGTTTTTTAGAGACTCTCAAAATAATATAAGTCAAGTATGAGAGTTCATCAATTTCTATAAAATAAAACCACCACCGTGCTCTAAAAAGGTATAAGTGAAGCACTAGAGAAAATTTTGCCTAGCGCAAAAGATATAAGTGAAGCACATAGAGCATTCTAATAAATCACGATTCATGCGTGTCTCTCTGAAAAGCTGTGTACAGCAAGGATGATTGTGGAAAACTAAAAATCAAAGAATCAAATCATACAAGACGCTCCAAGCAAAACACATATCATGTGGTGAATAAAAATATAGCCTCAAGTAAAGTTACCGATAGACGAAGACAAAAGAGGGGATGCCTTCATTGGGCATCCCCAAGCTTAGGATTTTTGACATCCTTGAATATTAACTTGGGGTGCCTTGGGCATCCCCAGCTTAGGCTCTTGCCACTCCTTCCATAGTCCATCAAATCCTTACCCATAACTTGAAAACTTCACAACACAAAACTCCAACAGAAAATCTCGTAAGCTCCGTTAGTATAAGAAAATAAATCACCAGTTTTGCTACTGTTGTGAACACATTCTTTATTTATATTGGTGTAATATCTACTGTATTCCAACTTTTCCATGGTTCATACCCCCCGATACTAGCCATAGATGCATCATAATAAGCAAACAACACGCGAAAAACAGAATCTGTCAAAAACAGAATAGTCTGTAGCAATCTGAATATTTTGAATAGTTCTGTAATTCCAAATATCCCGAGAAATTAGGAAGTCCTAGATAATTTCTTTATTAATCCTCTGCAAAAGGAATCGGTATTTTATTGTGCTTCTGTAAGAAACTAAAACTAATCAGCTGGGTGCAAAAGTTTCTGTTTTTCAGCAGGATCAAATCAACTATCATCGCATGCTATCCCAAAGGTCTTACTTGGCACAAACACTAATTAAAACACGAAACCACATCTAACCAGAGGCTAGATGATTTATTCAAATAAAAAAGGACCTAAAAACCAAGAACAAAAATAAAATTGGATTGCCTCCCAACAAGCACTATTGTTTAATGCCCCTAGCTAGGCATAAAAACACGAATGGATCTAAGTATTCTCATCTTCGGTATTCTTCGCATACGAACACATCACTGTGTACCCTTGACGCTGGGAGTGATGCACTGCAGCTCACGTCGAAGGAGACCCGGCCGGAAGTGCGGTACGCAAGCAGTCCAGCAGGCGCTTTTGTATACCCGAAACCCCACACGCCCGAGAGGGACCCCGTCTGGACGCGTCGCGGCTATGGGCTGCCCTAGGTCGACCTGATCGCCCCTAGGACCTCGTGGACTGCTGCCGTCCAAGATGAAGAACGAACGAAGAACGAGAAGAAAGATACAAGGGGAGATAGATAAAGATAGATGAACACGAAAAGGTAGTAGATTGATTTGTTTGATTGTGTGTTGTTCAATCGGCCGTCATCTCTCGTCTATTTATGAGGTGGCTGGACTTTCCGTACAAGAAAAGGACTAAAAATTCTGTCCAAAACATCAAAAACCTTAACCTAACTCGGACATGAATCTTTGGTAATTTTTTGGATCAACTTAGTCCCACCGATTGGTTCGTTTCGGTCCCATCGAGTGGACGTTGCCAACTCTCTGTATACTTTTGTAATTTCTCGGATCAACTCGGTCTTACCGATTGGTTTGCTTCGGTCCTACCGAGTGAACATTGCCAACTCTCTGGTAAATTTTTGGACCAACTCGGTCTCACCGATCAAATCAACTCGGTCGGTCCGAAATGACTCTGCAGCTTTTGTTTCTGACCTTGTTTTGCCTCCACAGGTTGCATACGACCTCGGATTAAGTCGATTTTTATGTAGAAATCAATTGTTTCGATGAGACGCACAACTTTAGTGTTGAAACCGTTTCCATCAGTGGCCATGTTGATTGAGTTTCATGCTTTTCTTTACTCTGGTGTCAACATGAGCATCTCTGAACTTGTCATAACTTTTGCGTCCGAGCTCCGTTTTAGACCATCTTCGTATCCATCTTGATCTTCTCAAAGAGAGACATCCCAAGGTGACTTCCAATCATAAGTTTGAATTAGTCTTGATATAACCTAAGCTAATTTTATGACTATGCCAATTTTGAGCGTCAACACGTGCCCCCCTGTTTTTCGGCATAGCTAGCGTGCCAAAAAATAACTTGTACCATGTTGGTTCTAAGGACGATGTCAACACTCCATCAACCATTCTGCATATTCTTAGGGATATAAGTATATATCGGCTATTAGTTGTTTGAATCCTTGATGCAAACTTGGGTGAAACCTTCTCATTTTCATTAACAATCCGTTGAAAAATTTCCCTAGATATTTATTTCAAAATCATCCTCCGAACCATATTGTTCACCCTTTCGCTGGGATTTTGCAGACAATCAAGAATGAATTCCCTCTAATCCTTTATTTCACCTGCATACAAATTTCATTAGTGGCCGAAGCAGTGGGATTTGGTTCAGCCTTACCTATGTCGGTGAGATCAAGTATCAGCTATTGATAGATTTGCAATAAACCATGATCAACGTGGTAGCCGAATGCTTGTTGCGCCAACTCATTTGCTCTTCAATTTTCTTGTCTAGATATATGAGATATATTGAAGCAACCCAAGATAAATGTTATATCTAGAGATACCTTAAGGTAAACTATAAGTGATTCGTCAAAACATTGATAACCCTTGGATATTTTTTGCACTACTCATAAGGAATCACTGAAAGCCTCAATGTGCATAGCACCTATGACACTCAAAAGATCCAAACCGAATAACATTGCATATTCGGCTTTGATTATTGTGAAAAATATATTTTAAGTGGCATGAGGCTTCACAAAATAGCACCATAATGAGATATATAAACAACACCAACACCTTGTCCATTGTTATGAAGTCAACCATCAAAACAAAATCTCCATAGTACTAGAAAGACAGGGCTAATATCAATATTATGCATGTCATAAATTCGATGGTCGATAATAAAACAACAATGATTTGGCGTCTCATAGACTTGAAAGATTCATAGGCCAAATCATATATATTAAATCAAAGCATAAACCCACTCAATTTCTATGAATTGGTCTATTCAACATATTTTGAATGACATCGGTCATAATGTTTCATCTCCATGCAAGCATAATATAAGTATACATATAGATTTCCATGAACATGTACCTTGTCTTGATCTCCAATCAAACTAAAGATGATGTTAGAATGCTATACCGGCCATGCTTTGTCATATTCTTAGGGCGATAAATAAATATCGGCCACCTCCATAAGGTTCATGTAGAATTCATCCACCAAAGCATGTATAGCCAAAATAAACAAATGAAATGACAAATCAAGTATTTTGGCTCTTTGGATCAGCAACAAACTTGTAGCTAATCAAATGTATAGTGATTTGGTAATACCCTCTCATGATATAGAAAATTATGTTGCATCCATGGATGAAAATAAATCCATGGAGGGTAATTGATCATACCTAGGGATGAATTCCATGGCAAAGGCATCAATGGCATGGTTTTGAAGAAAATGGATGATGTGCTAACCGAAGATTTTGATGTTGTGATGCAATCCTTCGGCTTAATTATTTGTTGCTTCCATCCTTCTCTCTCTTCAATTTTATTGTACTTCTTGTAATGGAAGCTTGCACATAATTCTTATTTTGGGCACTTCCTTTTGGAACCCATGACATATTCCTTTCCTCATGTTCTTGTGCACTAATTTTTTGCAATTTCTTCTTCTGCCAATATGATAAGCCGAGTGGGCACTCTGGCTGTGATTTTGTTTGAAGCAATGGCAACTCTTGTTTTACCTTGTGCACTCTCAACTTCTTTTCTTCAGATTTTCCACTTGATTGACTTGCCTCATCGCCTTTAGTAGCCAATGTCAACACTTTAATTGGCTCTTTTTCATTTGAGATCAAATCTAAAGTAGCACTCTTACGGCCATCTTTTTTACCACAGTAAACTTGCTTGACCAACTCTTTCTTGTTCCTTGAGCTCCGGACCGATTCCTTATGATTGAAGCGGTCTTTGACATGTGATTGTTCATCAAATGTTGATCTTCTTGGAGCTGCATAATGTTGGTGAGATGGTCTAAAATAAGATGGATTATGTGCCCCTGTATCATACCTATCCCATGATGGATATGGATTTGGCATCGGCGGCCCAAAGTAAGGATATGAATATGCTGCATTGAGATTATCACTTTGCCAATATCGATCCTTGGATTTGCGCCTAGGGGGTGATCTTGATGCTTTTGAATTACTTGACCAATAAGCACTTTTATCTTCACTCTTTTTTTGATATTTATCCAATAGTTCAGCAAAGGTGATTTCTGATCTCTTACACTTGCGCTTATTTCGGCCTTTTTTTCTTTTGGTTTGCTTTCATCGATCATTGGATTTCCTTGTTGCCCCCCAGTCCTTAGTGTCTTCATTGTAGCTTCAATGGAATTCTCACCCTCAAGTTCATGTTCATTGTGCTCTTCAACAACTTCTTCACTTGAAAGCTTGATCCCATCACCTGCAGTTTTCCCTTCTCTTTACATGGATCGGCTTGAAGCAGCCAATGCGAAAACGTTTTGCCATCATGACCAATAGGAATAGACTAGTCATCTCTTGGTGTTTCAATAAATTTCAGTCGTCCTTCTTCAATGGCCGATTCAACTATTTGATGAAACATGTTGCAATCCTCAAAATTATGCTTGAACGAATCATGCAACTTACAATACATTCGTCCTTGGATAGATGACTCAACATGGTGATCAAGAATTCTTATGTAATTATTTTTCAGCAACAAATCAAATATTTGGTCACACATGCTTGAATTGAAGGTAAACTTCTTGTTTTCTAGCCAATCTTGCTGTGTCAACGGCTTAGGAGATAAGCAAACGAATGGTTTGGATTTGGAATCTCCCCATTCGGCTATGCATTGTGTTTTCCACTCTATCTCTGATGTCTTTGGATAAGACATTATATTAGCATCGGATTCTCAAAAGAATTTAACCTTGGCTTTAAATTTCTGAAATGAAAATATTTAGAACACACATGTCTCAATTGAGACCAAGTGCAAGCCAAGTACGAAATAAGAAAAGCTACCCAATTAGATATGAACTTTAGATAAAGCAATGGGGAAAGCCTTGACTGCATCAGTAAGTCATTATCGGTCTTTATAAATGGCACAATAGGTTGACGATACATTCTATAACAATTTTATTGCTAACAAGTAAATTACCCTTCTTCATTGATATTTCAAAATTACTTATGAGGATTTTTCTAATAGATTCATCAACAATGTGACCAAATCTGAAAATAGATAAATTACTTGCTAGACATACCTCTTAAAATATGTTGGGAGAGCATGATGATGGTGTGACTTGAACAATATCTTGCTCCGCCTTTCGATGGCTCCCCAACGCCTTTTCATCATCTTTTTCTTGATTCCGTGCATCATTACATTGAATACTTTTATCAGCCGAACTTTGTTCAGCTACTTTCTCTTGTCCTTGAGGCTTGTCAATTTCTACGGCATGGAAGTCATAGGGCAGGAAGTAGGTTCCATTAACTTCAGAAAAATCAAGCATGGTAGTTTTCTTATGCTTGCCGTGCCCTTTCTCAATAATGCTTGCCTCTTTGAATTTGATGGATTCGGAACATATACTACTTGATTCAGCTTTTTCAACCGAAGCACTTTCAAGTTCTGAATCATCCTTCTTTTTATTGATACTACCAATTGGCAATGCTTCTTTTATCTAAGCCAATTCTTTTTCTATTTGTTTTTGGCGACGAGCAGCAAAATTGGCTTTAAGCTTTTTTCTAAATTTCAGCCCACTCCGGATATGATTGCCCCCAATGCTTTTAGATTCTTTCGGCAATGACACACTAGTGTTGCCGCAATTTTGCAATAGTGTAGGGGGTGTATAATATGATGTAGTACTAGGTGAAGGCATATGCATTGTTGTAAAACCATATTTTTGCTCGCCAATTTTGTCAATTGGCAAAGATTCATCTTCTTGCAAAACTCTAGCTTTTGTTGCAGCATAATCAGGAAATAGCCCCTTTTTCATGTTGTTCAAGGCAAAGGGCACTAATCCTCTTATTTTGGGCTAAACTCTTCAATGCAGCCACCACCACCTCATCTTCTACAATATTGGGCACAACCGCTCCTGTAAAATTTACATTTATTTGACTATGACCAGGAAGGTGTGAACCGAATTATGAACATGTACAGTTCTGTACAGTGCTGAAAAATAATTGTCATGAGGTGTAGCATATGATGGTTGAGAATAACTGGCCGAATAGCTAGTAGTAGCATGGCCAATTCTCTCATTCATCGTCATGGTTGGATTAGTATATTGCACGTTACTTGCTGATGAATAAAAGGGTGAAACACTTTCTTGCATGGCATTGGAAATTATAACATGAGGTGTTTCAAATTTATTAACCAAACTCACCATGTTGTTCATCGACATAATGATTTGTTGGGTTGCCGATGCATGAGAGTTGGGATACATATGATGCATGTTACTAGTATCATAAGAAGTTAAAGCATGTAAATTACTTTGAATCGTCCTATGCACGTAATTAGATGAATGATTGAACAAACTAGGGCTGGCCGATAGAGTTTACTCATTGAACGATCTAGTTACACCATATGAATTATTTGCATCTACATTAGGGAATTGGGTATTCATGTTACCTTTGTAGATTGCAAACCCTAGAAGACGATCTATTCGTAGCAAGAATGGGCTGGAGACCGTTCAAAGCTTCGGTCCCCAGAGGAGTCGCCAAAAAGTGTGTTTGCACACGAACACGTCACTGTGTACCCTTGACGCCAGGGGTGATGCACCGCAGCTCACGTCGAAGGAGACCCGGCTGGAAGTGCGGTACGCAAGCAGTCCAGCGGGTGCTTTTGTAGACCCGAAACCCCACACACCCGAGAGGGACCCCGTATGGACGCGTGGCGTCTATGGGCTGCCCTAGGTCGACCTGATCGCCCCTAGGACCTCGTGGACCACTGCCCTCCAAGATGAAGAACGAACGAAGAACGAGAAGAAAGATACAAGGGGAGAGAGATAAAGATAGATGAACACGAAAATGTAGTAGATTGATTTGTTCGATTGTGTGTTGTTCAATCGGCCATCACCTCTCGTCTATTTATGAGGCGGCTGGACTCCGTACAAGAAAATGACTAAAAAATCCGTCCAAAACATTAAAAACTTTAACCTAACTTGGACAGGAATCTTTGGTAATTTTCTGGATCAACTCAGTCCCACCGATTGGTTCATTTCGGTTCCACCGAGTGGACGGTGCCAACTCTTTGTATACTTCTATAATTTCTTGGATCAACTTGGTCTTACTGATTGGTTTGCTTCGGTCCTATCGAGTGAACATTGACAACTCTCCGGTAAATTTTCGGACCAACTCGGTCTCACCGATCAAATCAACCCGGTCGATCCGAAATGACTCTGCAGCTTTTGTTTGACCTTGTTTTTGCTCCACATGTTGCATACGACATCGGATTAAGATGATTTTTATATCAAAATCAATCGTTTTGACGAGACGCACAACTTTAATGTTGAAATAGTTTCCATCAGAGGCCATATTGATTGAGTTTCATGCCTTTCGTTACTCTAGTGTCAACATGAGCATCTCTGAACTTGTCATAACTTTTGCGTCCGAGCTCTGTTTTAGACCATCTTCATATCCATCTTGATCTTCTCAAAGAGAGACATTCAAAGGTGACTTCCAATCATAAGTTTGAATTAGTCTTGATATAACCTAAGCTAATGTTATGGCTATGCCAATTTTGAGCATGTATTCAATTCTTTTCTCATCAAGTCTTCCAAAACTCGTCTAAGTAATTCTATTCTTTCTTTTATCTTCCTCCTAGTCGATGAACTTAGATCGTGAAAGGGACTTTGATTGGTAATTTTAACATTCATGAACCTATAATCGGGATCATCCCCATAAATATCATCATATAAAATAAGTAGCTCGTTTCTAACGGGTTCCTTCATCATTTTATTCAACCAATCCCTATTAAATCCTACATAAATTCCTCTAGTTATCCAATCAAATTATTCAAAAGTTTCAAGATACAAAGATTGAGAGATCTCAGAATGGGGAACCCTTTTCCTAAGATTTTCACTATAAGATTGATAATCCCTAGATTCCAAACTGCGCATAGTTTCTTTATCATGAAGGATGTCTATGATTGGAGGGTGCTCAAAATCCTTTTTATAGAAGGCAAAAATATCCCTAGCCTCTTGGATAATAAAATCAAATTCATGCATAAGAATAATAGTGGCAATCTTTTTAGCTGTGGGGTGATTGATTTTAGGGAGTTCATAAAACACTGTTTGCAAAGCAGGATGAAGATGCACAAATTTTCTTTCTAATTTCTCAACAAGCATCACAATAGCATCACATAACAATTTGTCTCAAGAAGAATAGTTCTTTCATTAATAGGCAAGGATCCGGTACAATCAAAGAATTCTTGAATAATACTTTTCCCTATAATATTACCGTCTCCCATATGAAATTTTTTAGTTTTGTAATTAGGAGGCTTTTCAGCTCCAGGATCCAAGGAGCAACTTTCAAGATTCTCCTCAAGATTTTCGGTGTTAACATCCCCAGTATCAGACATGATGGCGACAAATGAGAAAACGGAAAAGGCGAATGAAAGAGGGGTGAAGAAAAGGCGAATCTTTTCGAAAATCATTTTAGAATTCTGGGGAGGAAAACAAGAGGCGAATGTCGAATAATGTAATGCAAGAGATGAGAGTTTATGATGGGTACTTAGTATGTCTTGGCTTGGTGTAGATCTCCCCGAAAATTACTGCCGAGCAATTGATAGAAAAGCGCAAGGTTGTGACGATATCTAAGGCAATGATCATGAATATGGGCATCACGTTCGTGTCAAGTAGACCGAAACGATTATGCATCTACTACTATTACTCCACACATCGACCGCTATCCAACATGCATCTAGAGTATTAAGTTCATAAGAATAGAGTAACGCCTTAAGAAAGATGACGTGATGTAGAGGAATTAACTCAAGCATTATGATGAAAACCCCATATTTTTATCCTCGATGGCAACAATACAATACATGCCTTGCTGCCCCTATTGTCACTGGGAAAGGACATCGCGAGATTGAATCCAAAGCTAAGCACTTATCTCATTGCGAGAAAAACCATTCTAGTTGGCCAAACCAAATTGATAGTTCGAAGAGACTTGCAAAGATATCAAATCATGCATATAAGAATTCAGAGGAGATTCAAATAATATCCATAGATAAGCTGATCATAAATCCACAATCCATTGGATCTCGACAAACACACCGCAAATGAGTATTACATCAAATAGATCTCCAAGAACATCGAGGAGAACTTTGTATTGAGAATCAAAGAGAGAGAAGAAGCCATCTAGCTACTAGCTATGGACCCGTAGGTCTGAAGTAAACTACTCACGCTTCACCGGAGAGGCAATGGTGTCGAT
This sequence comes from Triticum urartu, assembly GCF_056163025.1. NCBI lineage: Eukaryota > Viridiplantae > Streptophyta > Magnoliopsida > Poales > Poaceae > Triticum > Triticum urartu. The sequence continues at coordinate 364,141,931 of NC_141876.1, read as the reverse complement.
GTAGAAGCCCTCCGTTATCGATTCCCCCTTCGGCAGGATGCCTGAAAAGGCCCCAAGATGGTATCTCACGGGTACAGAAGGTTGCGGCTATGGAAAAGTGCCTTCGTGGCTCCCCTGGATGTTTTTGGGGTATAAGAGTATATATAGGGGGAAGAATTAGGTCAAGAGAGCTATAAGGGGCCCACAAGGTCGGGGGGTGCGCCCCACCCCCTGTGCACGCCTTCCACCCTTGTGGCCACCTCGAGGCTCCTCTGACTTGCACTCAAAGTCTCCTGGGTGTCTTCTGGTCCAAGAAAAATCATCAGGAAAGTTTATTCCGTTTCGACTCCGTATGGTATTCTTTTTCTACAAAACTCTAAAACAAGGAAAAACAGAAAACTGGCACTGGGCTCTAGGTTAATAGGTTAGTCTCAAAAATCATAAATAGCATATTAATGCATATAAAACATCCAAAACAGATAATATAATAGCATGGAACAATCAAAAAATATAGATATGTTGGAGACGTGTCAATAACCGTGCCAAAGTCGCTAGAACGAAGTGGTGGAAACTCAAGGGAGAAGTAGCTGAGGCGTTCAAGGAGAGGGTCATTAAGGAGGGCCCTTGGGAGGAAGGAGGGGAAGCGAACAATGTGTGGATGAAGATGGCAACTTGCATTCATAAGGTTGCCTCGGAGGAGTTTGGAGTGTCCAAGGGGAGGAGAAGCGAAGATAAGGATACCTGGTGGTCGAATGATGTTGTCCAGAAAGCGATTAAAGAGAATAAAGATTGTTTCACACGCCTATACCTAGATAGGAGTGCGGACAACATAGAGAAGTACAAGATGGTGAAGAAGGCCGCAAAGCGAGCTGTCAGTCAAGCGAGGGGTCGGGCATATGAGGAGCTCTACCAACGGTTAGGCACGAAGGAAGGTGAAAGGGACATCTCTAAGATGGCCAAGATCCAAGAGAGAAAGACGAGGGATATTGGCCAAGTCAAATGCATCAAGGACGGAGCAGACCAACTCTTGGTGAAGGACGAGGAGATTAAGCATAGATGGCAGGAGTACTTTTACAAGCTATTCAATGGGGAGAATGGGAGTTCTACCATTGAACTGGATGACTCCTTTGATGAGACCAGCACGCATTTTGTGCGGCAAATCCAGGAGTTTGAGGTCAAGGAGGCGTTAAAAAGGATGAAAGGAGGCAAGGCGATGTGCCCTGATGGTATCCACATTAAGGTGTGGAAAGGCCTCGAGGACATAGCGATAGTATGGCTAACCAAGCTTTTCAACCTCATTTTTCGGGCAAACAAGATGCCAGAAGAATGGAGACGGAGCATATTAGTACCAATCTTCAAGAACAAGGGGGATGTTCAGAGCTGTACTAATTACCATGGAATTAAGCTGATGAGCCATACAATGAAGCTATGGGAGAGAGTCATTGAGCACCGCTTAAGAAGAATGACAAGTGTGACCAAAAATCAGTTTGGTTTCATGCCTGGGAGGTCGACCATGGAAGCCATTTTCTTGGTACGACAACTTATGGAGAGATACAGGGAGCAAAAGAAGGACTTGCATATGGTGTTCATTGACTTGGAGAAGGCCTATGATAAGATACATCGGAATGTCATGTCGTGGGCCTTGGAGAAACACAAAGTCCTAGGAAATTACATTACCCTCATCAAGGACATGCACAATAATGTTGTGACAAGTGTTCGAACAAGTGATGTCGACATTGATGACTTCCCGATTAAGATAGGACTACATCAGGGGTCAACTTTGAGCCCTTATGTTTTTTGCCTTGGTGATGGATGAGGTCACAAGGGATATATAAGGAGATATCCCATGGTGTATGCTCTTTGCGGATGATGTGGTGCTAGTTGACGATAGTCAGACGGGGGTAAATAGGAAGTTAGAGTTATGGAGACAAACCTTGGAATCGAAAGGGTTTAGGCTTAGTAGGACTAAAACCGAGTACATGATGTGCGGTTTCAGTACTACTAGGTGTGAGGAGGAGGAGGTTAGCCTTGATGGTCAGGTGGTACCTCAGAAGGACACCTTTCGATATTTGGGGTCAATGTTGCAGGATGATGGGGGTATTGATGAAGATGTGAACCATCAAATTAAAGCTGGATGGATGAAGTGGCGCCAAGCTTCTGGCATTCTCTGTGATAAGAGAATGCCACAAAAGCTAAAAGGCAAGTTCTACAGGACGGCTGTTCGACCCGCAATGTTGTATGGCGCTGAGTGTTGGCTGACTAAAAGGAGACATGTTCAACAATTAGGTGTGGCGGAGATGCATATGTTGAGATGGATGTGTGGCCACACAAGGAAGGATAGAGTCCGGAATGATGATATATGATATAGAGTTGGGGTAGCACCAACTGAAGAGAAGCTTGTCCAACATCGTCTAAGATGGTTTGGGCACATTCACCGTAGGTCTCTAGAAGCTCCAGTGCATAGCGGAAAGCTAAAGCGTGTGGATAATGTCAAGAGAGGTCGGGGTAGACCGAATTTGACATGGGAGGAGTCTGTTATGAGAGACTTGAAGGACTGAAGAATCACCAAAGAACTAGCTACGGACAAGGGTGCGTGGAAGCTTGCTATCCATGTGCCAGAGCCATGAGTTGGTCGCGAGATCTTATGGGTTTCACCTCTAGCCTACCCCAACTAACATTTTCTAACCAATACAAGTTGTCTGCAATAGGGTTCTTAACTCCCTTTCTATCAATAATATGCAAATCAAATTCTTGCGGCAAGAGAACCCATCTAATAAGTCTAGGTTTAGCATCCTTATTTCCCATAAGATATTTAATAGCAGCATGATTGGTGTGAACAGTTACTTTAGAATCAACAATATAAGATCTGAACTTATCACAAGCAAAAACAACTGCTAAAAATTCCTTTTCAGTAGTAGCATAATTTGTCTGTGCACTGTCTAGAGTTTTACTAGCATAATGAATAACGTTCAACTTCTTATCAACTCTTTGTCCTAGAACATCACGAACATCATTATCACTAGCATCCCACATAATTTCAAAGGGTAGGTTCCAATCAGGTGGTTGAATAATAGGCGCAGAAATCAAGGCTTTCATAAGTATTTCAAATGCTTCTACACAATCATCATCAAAAACAAAAGGAACATCTTTTTGCAAGAGATTAGTGAGAGGCCTAGAAATTTTAGAGAAGTCTTTAATAAATGTCCTATAGAAACCAGCATGACCAAGAAAATTTCTTATACCTTTGATATCTGTAGGACATGGCATTTTTTCAATAGCATCTGCCTTAACTTTATCATCTTCAATACCTCTTTCAGAAATTTTATGCCCCAAGACAATACCTTCGTTAACCATAAGGTGGCACTTTTCCCAATTCAAGGCAAGATTAGTTTCTTCACATCTCTGCAAAACTCGATTAAGGTTGCTTAAGGAATCATCAAAAGAAGTTCTATAAATGGAAAAATCTTCCATGAAAACCTCAACAATCTTCTCACAAAAGTCAGAGAATATAGCAGTCATACATCTTTGAAAGGTAGCAGGTGCATTGCATAAACCGAAAGGCATATGTCTATAAGCAAAGGTACCGAAAGGGCAAGTAAAAGTAGTCTTTTTCTTGATCCTCTTTTGACACAGGTATTTGAGAAAAACCAGAATAACCATCTAGACAGCAAAAATGTGTATGTTTGGACAGTCTTTCTAGCATTTGATCAATAAAAAGGTAGAGGGTAATGATCTTTCCCAGTAGCTTTTAACTTGCGAAAATCAATTACCATTCTATAACCTGTAACAATTCTTTGTGGAATCAATTCATTCTTATCATTAGGAACAACAACAATGCCTCCCTTCTTAGGGACACAATGAACGGGACTTACCCACCTACTATCAGCAATAGGATAAATTATACCTGCATCTAGAAGCTTTAGTATTTCATTTCTTACCACTTTCTTCATCTTAGGATTTAACCGTTATTGGTGATCAACAACTGGTTTAGCATCAGGCTCCATATTAATTTTGTGTTGACATAGAGTGAGACTAATACCCTTAAGATCATCAAGAGTATATCCAATAGTAGCACGGTGCTTCTTCAGGGTTTTCAATAATCTCCTTTCTTCATGCTCTGAAAGGTTAGCACTAATAATAACAGGATAAATCTTCTTTTCATCAAGATAAGCATATTTTAAAGTATCATGTAATTGTTTAAACACAAACACGGGATCACCATTGGGTGGAGAAGGATCCCCAAGGATTTCAACAGGCAAATTGTGTTTCAAAATAGGCATTTGATTAAAGAATATTTCATCTAATTCCTTCCTCTCATTCATAAACATATCATTCTCATGGTCTAGTAAATATTGTTCTAAAGGATTGGTTGGAGGCACAACAATAGAAGAAAGACCAATAATTTCATCCTTACTAGGCAATTCTTTATCATCGGGTTGACTACGAAATTTAGAGAAATTAAAATCATGAGACACATCCCCAAAACATACAGTAACAAATTCTTTCTCACTGTCTATCTTAGCATTGACAGTGTTCAAGAAAGGTCTACCAAATATAATGGGACAAAAGTCATCTTGTGGGGAACCAAGAACAAGAAAATCAGTAGGGTATTTTATTTTCCCACACAAGACTTCAACATCTCTAACAATCCCAATTGGCGATATAGTATCTCTATTGGAAAGCTTAATAGTAACATCAATATCTTCCATCTCAGCAGGTGCAATATCATTCATAATTTCTTGATATAAAGTAAAAAAAATTGCACTCACACTAGCACCCACATCATATAAGCCATGATAACAATGATCTCGTATTTTAACATAAACAATAGGCATGCTAACAACATGTCTATGTTTATCTTTATCATCGGGTTTGGCAATTCTAGCAGCTTCATCACAGAAATAAATAACATGCCCATCAATATTATCGAGCAAGAGATCTTTAACCATAGGTATACTAGGTTCAACTTTAATTTGTTCAAGGGGTGTAGGTGTTCTAGTATAACTCTTATGAACCACAGTTGATCCTTTATCCTAATGGGAAAAGGTGGTTTCTCAATATAAGCAGTAGGAACAACATTATAAGTAATAGTTTCTTCTTCAACTTTAATAGGTTCTAATACTTCCACTTCAATGGGAGGATGATATTTAAACCACTTCTCCTTAGGGAGATCAACATGAGTAGCAAAATATTCACAATAAGAAGCTACTATCTCAGAGTCAAGACCATATTTAGTGCTAAATTCACGAAAAGCATCGGTATCCATAAAAGATTTAACACAATCAAACTTAAGATTTATACCTAACTCCTTACCTTCTTCGAGTTCCCAATCTTCAGAGTTGCATTTAATTCTTTCCAAATATCCCATTTGAACTCAATAGTCTTCTTCATAAAAGAACCAGTGCAAGAAGTATCAAGCATGGATTGATCACTACGAGAAAGCCGAGCATAAAAATTCTGAATAATAATTTCTCTTGAGAGTTCATGATTGGGGCATGAATATAACATAGACTTAAGCCTCCTCCAAGCTTGAGCAATACTTTCTGCATGAGGCCAAAAATTATAAATAAAATTCCGATCATGATGAACTAGATGCATAGGATAAAACTTCCGACGAAATTCCAATTTCAATCGATTGTAGTTCCAAGTCCCAATATCATTGCATAGCCTATACCATGTCAATGCCTTCTCCTTCAAAGATAAAGGGAAGACCTTCTTCTTCGCTTCATCCTCGGGCAAACGTGTAAGCTTAAATAGTCCACAAACTTCATCCACATAGATTAGGTGCATATCAGGATGTAATGTTCCATCTCCTACATAAGGATTAGCTAGCAGTTTCTCTATCATACCCGTACGAATTTCATAATAAATATTTTCAGTAGGTGCAGTAGGTTGAGGGGCAACTCTTTGCTCTTCCGATCGGGGTGAAGATACCCTGAACAAACCCCTCAAAGGATTATTTTCCATAGTAACAAGTGTGAGTAAATTTAAACACACTATATAAATGTTTCCTTACCAAATTCCACTTACCAAAGGCACTTCACTCCCATGCAACGACACCAGAAAAGATTCTTGATGACCCACCGATGACCCACAAGTATAGGGGATCTCTCGTAGTCCTTTCAATAAGTAAGAGTGTCGAACCCAAAGAGGAGCAGAAGGAAAATATAAGCGGTTTTAAGCAAGGTATTCTCTGCAAGCACTGAAATTATAGATAACAGATAGTTTTGTGATAACATAATTTGTAACGAGAAACAAGTAACAAAAGTAAATAAAGTGCAGCAAGGTGGCCCAATCCTTTTTGTAGCAAAGGACAAGCCTGGACAAACTGTTATATAGAGAAAAGCACTCCCGAGGACACATGGGAATTATCGTCAAGCTAGTTTTCATCACGTTCATATGATTCGCGTACGGTACTTTGATAATTTGGTATGTGGGTGGACCGGTGCTTGGGTACTATCCTTACTTGGACAAGCATCCCACTTATGATTAACCTCTATTGCAAGCATCCGCAACTACAACAAAAGTATAAGGTAAACCTAACCATAGCATGAAACATATGGATCCAAATCAACCCCTTACGAAGCAACGCATAAACTAGGGTTTAAGCTTCTGTCACTCTAGCAACCCATCATCTACTTATTACTTCCCAATGCCTTCCTCTAGGCCCAAATAATGGTGAAGTGTCATGTAGTCGACGTTCACATAACACCACTAGAGGAGAGACAACATACATCTCATCAAAATAACGAACGAATACCAAATTCACATGACTACTAATAGCAAGACTTCTCCCATGTCCTCAGGAACAAACGTAACTACTCACAAAGCATATTCATGTTCATAATCAGAGGGGGATTAATGTGCATATAGGATCAGAACATATGATCTTCCAGCAAATAAACCAACTAGCATCAACTACAAGGAGTAATCAACACTACTAGCAACCTACAAGTACCAATCCCAGACTTAGAGACAAGAATTGGATACAAGAGATGAACTAGGGTTTGAGAGGAGATGGTGCTGGTGAAGATGTTGATGGAGATTGGCCCCCTCCCGATGAGAGGAGCATTGGTGATGACGATGGTGTTGATTTCCCCCTCCCGGAGGGAAGTTTCCCCAGCAGAACAGCTCCGCCGGAGCCCTAGATTGGTTCCGCCAAGGTTCCGCCTCATGGCGGCAGAGTCTCGTCCCGAAAGATTGCTTATGAGTTTTTTCTCAACGAAAGACTCCATATAGAAGAAGATGGGCATCGGAGGGCCACCAGGGGGCCCAAGAGGCAGGGGGCGCGCCCAGGGGGGTAGGGCATGCCCCCACCCTCGTGGCTGGTGAGTGGCCCCCTCTGATACTTCTTGTGCTCAGTATTTTTTATATATTCTGAAAATAACTTCCGTGAAGTTTCAGGACTTTTGGAGCTGTGCAGAATAGGTCTCTAATATTTGCTCCTTTTCCAGCCTAGAATCCCAGCTGCCGGCATTCTCCCTCTTTATGTAAACCTTGTAAAATAAGAGAGAATAGGCATAAGTATTGTGACATAATGTGTAATAACAGCCCATAATGCAATAAATATCGATATAAAAGCATGATGCAAAATGGACGTGTCAACTCCCCCAAGCTTAGACCTTGCTTGTCCTCAAGCGAAAGCCGAAATCGAAAATATGTCCACATGTTTAGAGATACAGGTGTCGATAAAAATAAAATAACATAGGAAAGAGTCAATATAAGAGCTTTTTAGCAAGTCCACATACTCAAATATCATATAGTCTTTCACAATTTCTAACACTTATGCAATACTTATGGGTATGGAGTTTTAATCGGACACAGAGAATGATAGGGGCTTATAGATTTGCCTCCCAACCTTTTACCTCAAGGATAATGTCAACAATAATAGTTCATGAAGACTCACATCCAATTAGCTATATATATCAGGATCTTTCCAACGTATTGTGCTTGCCAAAAGATAAAATGTAAAAAGGAAAGGTGAAGATCACCATGACTCTTATGTAAGGTGGGAGATAAAAGTAAAAGATAGGCCCTTCGCAGAGGAAAGCAGAGGTTGTCATGCGCTTTTATGGTTGGATGAACAAAATCTTAATGCAAAAGAACTTCACTTTATATCGCCACTTGTGATATGGACCTTTATTATGCAGTCTGTCACTTTTATTTCTTCCACATCACAAGATCGTATAAAGCTTATTTTCTCCACATTAATAAGTCATACATATTTAGAGAGCAATTTTTATTGCTTGCACCGATGACAACTTACTTGAAGTATCTTACTCAATCCATAGGTAGATATGGTGGACTCTCATGGCAGAATTGGGTTTAGGGATATTTGGAAGCACAAGTAGTATTCTACTTGGTGCAGAGAACTTGGCTAGCATGAGAGGGAAAGGCAAGCTCAACATGTTGGATGATCCATGACAATATAATTTATCTCAGATGTAAGAAAACATAACCCATTACGTTGTCTTCCTTGTCCAACGTCAACTCTTTAGCATATCATACTTTAATGAGTGCTCACAATCATAAAAGATGTCCAAGATAGTATATTTATATGTGAACCTCTCTTTCTTTATTACTTCCTATTAATTGCAACGATGACCAAAACTATGTTTGTCAACTCTCAACAACTTTTATTCATAATACTCTTTATATGTGAGCTCATTACTCTCCATAAGATCCATATGGTCTCTTTTATTCTTTTTATTTCTTGTTTTATTTTATTCCCTCAAGATCATGGCAAAATAATCAAGCCCTTGACTCAACAATAATCTTTATTATATAGCTCACGTACTCGATTACATAGAGGGATCATAAAGCAAAACTGAAAACTAGATCATACTAAAAACTTTTATTCTACTAGATCAAAATATTATCAAAAGGATCGAACTAAGAAAAACGGTAAAGATGAAGGTGATGGTGATACGATACCGGGGCAGCTCCCCCAAGCTTGGCAGTTGCCAATGGGAGTGCCCATACCAAATACTCAATTCTTCTTTGTTGGTGGAGAGGGTGGAGTTGTTTATGATGTAGGCGTGTCGTCCCTCTTCCAAGGCATAGGCTTGCCATCATAGAAGGATGGCCGAGTCTCCTGAATCCTCAAATCTGCAGCCAATCTCATCCTCTTGAATCTATACTCATACTCATAGTTTTGATTTTGCAGGTCATAGATCTGGGCTTGGAGGTGCTCGATTTTCTCGTGAAGCTTGAAGTTGGCCTCCCCAATGTCCTTGACGTCCAGCTTGTGGTTGTTGGTGAACTCTGTGATCATAATGTGATTGGAGTCGAGTCCACGCTCCACCATCTCCTGACACTTGAAAACTTGTTGCTCCAATGCCTCGAGCCTTGCCTGCGTGCTTCCGGTCTTCCTTGGTCCCTCAACATCGCGGACGTGCAACAACCCCTCACGTATCTCAATGGTTTGAGGGTGTTGCAGCACCTCCGTGAGGTAGGGGTTGATGACCTTCTCGAAGAACTTGTCCTTGGGGGCACTTGAAGACGACATGACGACCTAGATCTGTCAGAAAAACAGCTTGAAACAAAGACGAGAGATATTTGCGTGATACAGGAGTCAAAACCTCCGGGAGATTATATAATGAATTTTTACCGACCAAAATACGCAATGTGCAACAAAACAGAGTCCGGAGAGCGCACAAGGTGCCCACGAGGTAGGGGGCGCACCCTCCACCCTCGTGGAGCCCTCGTGTCCTTCCCGGACTGCTTCTTATTTTTCTATTTTTCTAAATATTCCAAAGCGGAGAAAAATTGCCATTATAACTGTTTTGGAGTCGGTTTACTTACCGTACCACATACCTATTCCTTTTCGGAGTCTAAAACGTTTCGAAAAGTGTCCCTTATGTATTCCTCCGGGGTTACGGTTTCAATAACATTGGTTTCAACATTTATAGGATTGCCTGAGATATAATGTTTGATTCTTTGACCGTTCAGCACCTTTGGATTCGTGCCTTCGAAGTTATTGATTTTTATGGCACCGGAATGATAGACCTCCTTTATAACGTAAGGACCTTCCCATTTAGAGAGAAGTTTTCCTGCAAAAAATCTTAAACGAGAGTTGTATAACAATACATAGTCACCTACATTAAACTCACGCTTTTGTATCCTTTTGTCATGACATCTTTTAACTTTTTCTTTAAACAATTTGGCATTCTCATAGGCTTGGGTTCTCCATTCATCAAGTGAGCTAATGTCAAATAACCTCTTCTCACCGGCAAGTTTGAAGTCATAGTTGAGCTCTTTAATAGCCCAATATGCCTTATGTTCTAGTTCGAGAGGTAAGTGACATGCTTTTCCATAAACCATTTTATACGGAGACATACCCATAGGATCCTTTTATGCAGTTCTATAGGCCCATAATGCATCATCAAGTTTCTTGGACCAATTCTTTCTAGATCTATTAACAGTCTTTTGCAAAATTAATTTGAGTTCTCTATTACTCAATTCTACTTGACCACTAGACTGTGGGTGATAAGGAGATGCAATTCTATGATTGACATCATACTTAGCAAGCATTTTACAGAAAGCACCATGAATAAAATGTGAACCACCATCAGTCATTAAATATCTAGGGACTCCAAACCTCGGAAAAATAAATTCTTTAAGCATCTTAATAGAGGTGTTATGATCAACACTACTAGTTGGAATAGCTTATACCCACTTAGTAACGTAATCAACAGCAACTAAAATATGTGTATATCCATTAGAGGCAGGAAAAGGTCCCATATAATCAAAGCCCCAAACATCAAATGGTTCAATAACAAGTGAATAATTCATAGGCATTTCTTGACGTCTACTAATATTACCAATTCTTTGACATTCATCACAAGACAAGAAAAACTTACGGGCATCCTTGAAGAGAGTAGGCCAATAAAAATCGGATTGCAATACCTTGTGTGCAGTTCTATCTCCAGCATGGTGTCCTCCATAAGCCTCGGAGTGACACTTGCGTAGGATTTGTTCCTGTTCATGCTTAGGTACACAACGTCTAATAAAACCATCTACTCCTTTATAAAGATGTGGATCATCCTAGAAGTAATGTCTGAAATCATAGAAAAACTTTTTCTTTTGCTGGTATGTGAAACTAGGTGTTATAAATTTAGCAACAATGTAATTAGCATAATCAGCATACCATGGAGCAGTATGAGAAGCATTTATGACATTTAATTGTTCATCAGGAAAGCTATCATCAATAGGTAGTGGGCCATCAAGAACATTTTCTAACCTAGACAAGTTGTCTGCAACGGGGTTCTCAGCTCCCTTTCTATCAATAATATGCAAATCAAATTCTTGTAGCAAGAGAACCCATCTAATAAGTCTAGGTTTAGCATCTTTATTTTCCATAAGATATTTAATAGCAGCATGATCAGTGTGAATAGTTACTTTAGAATCAACAATATAAGGTCTGAACTTATCACAAGCAAATACAACTGCTAAGAATTCTTTTTCAGTAGTAGCATAGTTTCTCTGGGCATTGCCTAGAGTTTTACTAGCATATTGAATAACATTAAGTTTCTTATCAATTCTTTGCCCTAGAACAACACCTACAACATAATCACTAGCATCACACATAATTTCAAAAGGTAAATTCCAATCAGGTGGTTGAACAATAGGTGCAGAGATCAATGCTTTCTTAAGTATTTCAAATGCTTCTACACAATCATTATCGAAGACGAACATTATATCTTTTTGTAATAAATTAGTCAGAGGTCGAGAAATTTTTGAGAAGTACTTAATGAACCTCCTATAAAAGCCGGCATGACCAAGGAAACTTCTTATACCTTTGATGTCCTTGGGACACGACATCTTTTCAATAGCATCAACTTTAGCTTTATCACCTTCAATGACCCTTTCAGAAATTTTGTGCCCCAAGACAATACCTTCATTAACCATAAAGTGGCACTTATCCCAATTGAAGACAAGTTTAGTTTCTTCACATCTCTGCAAAACTCGATCAAGGTTGCTTAGGCAATCATCAAAAGAGGATCCATAAACGGAGAAATCGTCCATGAAAACCTCACAAAACTTTTCACAAAAGTCAGAAAATATAGCCATCATGCATCTTTGAAAGGTAGCAGGTGCATTACATAAACCAAAAGGCATACGTCTATAAGCAAAAGTACCAAAAGGGCAAGTAAAAGTGGTCTTAGATTGATCATCAGCGGATACAGGTATTTGAGAGAAACCAGAATAACCATCTAGAAAGCAAAAATGTGTATGTTTGGATAATCTTTCTAGCATTTGATCAATAAAAGGTAAGGGTGATGATCTTTTTTAGTAGCCTTATTTAATTTGCGGAAATCAATTACCATCCTATAACCTGTAATAATTCTTTGCAGAATCAATTCATCTTTATCATTAGGAACGACAGTAATACCTCCCTTCTTAGGAACACAATGGACAGGACTTACCCACTGACTATCAGCAACAGGATAAATTATACCTGCCTCAAGGAGTTTTAGTATTTCTTTTCTTACCACTTCTTTCATCTTAGGATTCAGCCGTCGTTGGTGGTCAATAACTGGTTTGGCATCTTTCTCCAAATTTATTTTGTGTTGACATAGAGTGGGACTAATGCCCTTAAGATCATCAAGAGTATATCCGATAGCAGCACGGTGCTTCTTCAAAGTTTTCAATAATTTTTCTTCCTCCTTCTCTGAAAGTTTAGCACTAATAATAACAGGATATATCTTCTTTTCATCAAGATAAGCATATTTAAGAGTATCAGGCAATGGTTTAAGCTCAAACACGGGATCACCCTTGTGTGCAGGAGGATCCCCTAAGATTTCAACACGCAAGTTGTGTTTCAGAATAGGTCCCTGTTTAAAGAACACCTCATCTATTTCCCTTCTTTCATTCATAAACATATCATTTTCATGGTCTAGCAAATATTGTTCTAAAGGATCACTAGGAGGTACAGCTATAGAAGCAAGACCAATAATTTCATCTTTACTAGGCAATTTGTAACATCCCAAATTTTCAATTGGAATGTTATGCATTAGAGCATCATTTCATATCATGTTTTATTGCATTTGTGTTGATCCTAGAAATTCCAGGCAACTCAAGGACCTACAGATAGAGTTGGGGATTTCGTTATTTTCATATTTGAGATTTTCTCGAATTATGAAAAGAGGATCATTTGATTTTAATTATTTTTCTCTGAATTATTTATTTTATTAAAAATAAAAGAGAGAGAGAGGATAAAATGACTTCCTCAAAATAAAGAAATATCAGAGATTTAATATTAAAATCAAATAAGATTTTTATTCGGAGTTTTGTCGCTATTTTATTTGAATACCCTGATGCCGCTGTTAGTTCAGAATCAAGGTAACAATAACAACAACCCACCGCCACCACCACCACTAGTTGACAACTTAGCCCGTTTTCTGAGGTTGCAGCCGCCGGTGTTCTCAAGTAGCACCGACCCGATAGTTGCAGATGATTGGCTCCGCAGGATTGGAAGGGAGTTAACCACTACAGGATGCACAGATGCTGAGAAGGTGCGTTTTGCCGCACACCAATTGGATGGACCAGCAGCCTCATGGTGGGAGAATTACACTGTCACTTACCCTATAGCCACTGTCACATGGGATCAGTTCCAGGAAGCTTTCCGTACTGCCCATGTATCAGCAGGAGCTATGGCCATGAAGAAGCGTGAGTTTCGCAACTTAAGCCAAGGAGGACGCACTGTTGGCCAGTATGTGGATGAGTTTAGCAAGTTAGCATGTTATGCTCCAGATGACGTTGCTACGGATGCAGCTAAGAAGGAGAAGTTTCTGGAGGAACTGAATGATGAGCTAAGCATGCAACTGATGTTAGCAAATTTCAATAACTACCAGGACTTGGTGGATAGATCTCTCATGCTTGAAGGGAAGCAACAGCAGATTGATAGCCGCAAGAGGAAGTATGGATAGGGGAAGTATAATTCTGGAGCCCAGCAGAGACCCCGTTTCACCCCGAACTCGGGAGGACTTGTTCATAACCATGGAGGCCACACTCATAATGGGGGAAGTTCACACAACCATAATGGCCCCAAGAATGACAATGGTAATGGAGGAAGTAGCGGACATAACCGTTCCAACCCGGCAACACCCGCCAAGAAGGATCTAAGCCATGTTACTTGCTACAAGTGTCAGAAGACCGGACATTACGCCAATGAATGTCCAGAAGCTAAGAATGGAAACGGCAATGGAAGCTCTACGAAGAAGCCCAACCCTTTCAATAGGGGACAAGTGAACCACGCTAACATGGAGGAGATCGAAGCCGAGCCAGACGCAGTAATTGGTAAGTTTTTGGTTGAGTCTTTTACTGCAGTCGTTCTTTTTGATACTGGTGCATCGCATTCATACATATCGAGGGGATTTGTGGATAAGTATAAGTTGCCCACTAGAGTTCTTAAGACACCCATGTTAGTAACCTCACCAGGAGCAGAGTATATGGCAAGCCATGGATGTTTTCAGATGCCATTGGCCATAGGTAGGCATGTTTTCCCCTCCAATCTGATAATTTTGGAATCGCATGGTTTGGATGTGATTCTGGGTATGGATTGGCTATCGATGTATGGAGGAAACATCGATTGCGCTAGTAAGACGATTTTACTCACCACCCCAGAAGGAAGAAGGATCAAGTATGTATCCCGGCATGTGCCGAATAGGACTCAAGTAAATTGCTTATCGGGAGTAGTACAGGAGGAAGTACCAGTGGTGAAGGAATTTCCGGATGTATTTCCAGAAGAGTTGCCAGGCATGCCACCGGATAGAGACATAGAGTTCTTGATAGAACTTTTGCCAGGCACATGGCCAATATCTAAGAGACCGTACAGGATGCCCGCACAGGATTTAGAAGAAATTAAGAAGCAGATTAAGGAGTTACTGGATAAGGGATATATTCTCCCAAGCTCGTCACCTTGGAGATCACCAGTACTTCTAGTGGAGAAGAAGGATGGATCGTTAAGGATGGTTGTTGACTATCGTGGATTAAATGAAGTAACGATCAAGAACAAGTACCCACTGCCGATGATCAATGATTTGTTTGATCAGCTGCAAGGAGCTAAGGTGTTTTCCAAGATCGATCTTCAATCAGGTTATCACCAGTTGAAGATTCGAGAGCAGGACATACCTAAGACAGCTTTTACCACAAGGTATGGGCTATATGAGTATACCGTTATGTCATTTGGCCTGACTAACGCACCTGCCTATTTTATGAACATGATGAACAAAGTGTTTATGGAGTTTTTGGATGAGTTCGTCATTGTGTTCATTGATGATATTTTGGTCTACTCGAAAAATGAAGAAGAACATAAAGAACACTTGCGTTTGGTACTTGGCAAGCTCAGGGAACATCAGTTATACGCCAAGTTCAGCAAGTGTGAGTTTTGGTTGAAGGAAGTTGGATTTCTTGGACATGTTATATCTGGAGAAGGAATAGCAGTAGACCCCAACAAAGTTGTCACCGTGACAAATTGGGAAGCACCTACGATAGTTGGAGAGATCCGGAGTTTTCTTGGACTCGCAGGATACTACCGAAGGTTCATTGAGAATTTCTCAAAGATTGCTAAGCCCATGACGGAGTTGTTAAAGAAGGACACCAAATTCAATTGGACTAAGGAATGTGAGGCCAGTTTCCAGGAGTTGAAGAGACGCTTGGTTACATCACCGGTGTTGATTCTACCAGATCAACGCAAGGATTATGAAGTGTATTGCGATGCTTCTCGTCGAGGACTTGGAGTCATGCTTATGTAGGAAGGAAGAGTTGTTTCATATGCCTCACGACAGCTTAAACCCCACGAGTTAAACTATGCTACGCATGATTTGGAGTTAGCAGCCGTAGTGCATGCGTTGAAGACATGGAGACATTTTCTTATCAGAAACCATTGTGAGGTATACACGGATCACAATAGTTTGAAGTATATCTTCACACAGAAGGAGTTAAATCTCAGGCAGAGGAGATGGTTGGAACTCATTAAGGATTATGACATGAAGTTGCACTATCATCCCGGAAAGGCTAACATAGTAGCCGATGCGTTGAGACGCAAGAGTCATGTCAATACCCTCATGACCGGAGGATTACCCAGGGAGTTAGCAGAAGACCTTCATGAGCTATGTTTGGAGATAGTTCCGAGAGGTTATGTAGCAGCTTTGGAGATTCAGTCCACTTTGATGAATAAGATCAGAGAAGCGCAAAAGACGGACAAGGCGATTGCCGAGATAAATGAAAGGATGAGCAAAGGAAAAGCCAAGGGATTTCATGAGGATGAGCATGATACTTTATGGTTTGAGGACCGCGTATATGTGCCAAAAGATCAGGAGATCAGGAAGTTGATTCTGCAAGAGGCCCATGATTCACCATATTCGATTCACCCAGGAAACACCAAGATGTTTCTAGATTTGAAGGACAGTTTCTGGTGGGCCGGTATGAAGAAAGATATTGCAGAGTGTGTAGCAGTTTGTGATGTATGTTAGCGAGTGAAGGCAGGACATCAGAAGCCAGCAGGATTGCTACAGCCATTGCCTATACCCGAATGGAAGTGGGATAAAGTAGGCATGGATTTTATCATGGGATTGCCCAGGACTCGTTCAGGCTATGACTAGATATGGGTTGTAGTTGATCGATTGACGAAGGTAGCCCATTTCATCCCAGTAAAGACCACTTACACCAGTGCTAAATTGGCAAAGATCTATATGACCAGGATCGTATGTCTGCATGGAGTTACGAGGACCATTGTATCAGATAGAGGAACCCAGTTTACTTCAAAGTTTTGGAATCAGTTGCATGAAACTTTGGGAACCAGACTAGAGTTCAGTACAAATTTTCACCCGCAAATAGATGGACAGACTAAAAGAGTAAATCAGATTCTGGAGGACATGTTGAGAGCTTGTGCGCTAGACTATGGATCTAGTTGGGACGATAATTTTCCTTATGCAAAGTTCTCTTATAACAACATTTATCAAGCCAATTTGAAAATGGCCCCTTTTGAAGCACTGTACGGAAGGAGGTGCAGAACACCGTTATTGTGGGACGAAGTGGGAGACCGACAGTTGTTTGGACCAGATTTGATTAAAGAGTATGAAGAGAAGGTTAAGCTGATTCGCAATAGACTCAAGGTAGCCCAATCCAGGCAGAAGAGTTATGCGGATTCGAAACGCAAGGAGACAGCCTACGAAGTCGGAGACACAGCGTATCTTCGAGTATCACCACTCTGAGGAGTGAAGCATTTTGGAGTTAAGGGAAAGTTAGCACCACGTTTTGTGGGACCATACAGAGTTTTGGAACGTATGGGAGAAGTTGCTTACAAGTTGGAATTACCCGAGGGATTTTCCGGAGTTCACAATGTGTTCCACGTTTCTCAGTTGAAGAAGTGCCACGAAGAGATGGCTGAAATTCCTCTGAGAGATACAGTGCCTCTAGAAGCAATACAGTTAGATAGCGATTTGACCTTCGAGGAGAAACCAGTCAAGATACTCGAGTTTGCCAGCCGAGTTACACGCAACAAGGTTATCAAATTTTGCAAGGTTCAGTGGAGTCACCATACCGAGGATGAAGCCACTTGGGAATGAGAAGAAGACTTATGAAATGATCACCCTCACCTATTTTCTAGCCAACCCGAATCTCGAGGGCGAGATTCATCTTAAGGGGGGTAGGTTTGTAACATCCCAAATTTTCAATTTGGAATGTTATGCATTAGAGCATCATTGCATATCATGTTTTATTGCATTTTGGTTGATCCTAGAAATTCCACGCAACTCAAGGACCTACGGAGAGAGTTGGGGATTTCGTTATTTTCATATTTGAGATTTTCTCGAATTATGAAAAGAGGAACGTTTGATTTTATTTATTTTCCTATGAATTATTTCTTTTATTAAAAATAAAAGAGAGAGGATAAAATGACTTCCTCAAAATAAAGAAATATCAGAGATTTAATATTAAAATCAAATAAGATTTTTATTCAGAGTTTTGCCGCTATTTTACTTGAATTAGGGAAAAAAGTGCGTTTTTCAAAATTGTATTTTAGGCCCAAATAAATATTCACCTTGTCTGGCTTATTTTTAGAGGACGGGGAAAATTTATTTCAGGATTTTTAGAGTCGTTTCGTATTTCTTTTCTTTCTTTTTCTGTGTGTTGAAATTATAAAAAAAACAACCGACTTAGGGCCGTACTCGGCCAAGACTTCTCGGGCCAGGCCTTTAAAAGCCGCCGCCCCAGCCCGTTCAACCCGCCCCGCCACCCGAACCCTAACCCTAAGCGCCGCCCCGCCACCCACGCCGCCGCCGCTCGCGCCGGAGCCCGCCGGAGCCCGCGTCGCCGCGCCGCCACCCGCGCCGCCTCTCGCCGGAGCCCGCCGCCGCCCGTCGGAGCCCCGCCGCCGCCGACTCGCCGGATCCCGCCGGAGTTCGAGGTAGCTGCCGGTTTTTTTAAACTGGTCGGTTTTATTTCATAAACCCTAAATCCTTTTTTCTCTTTTAGTTCCGTTTCTGTTTATTTTTCTTCGGTTTAGTTATTTAGCAAACACCCGTTTTTACGTTCGGTTTTACGAACGGTTTTGACCGTTTAGCTACAGACAACGAACGTTCGTTCGTTAGCTTGTTCGTCAGTTTTTCTTTTTCCCGGATTTTCCGTGATTATTTTCAATCGCGATTTCTGATCCGATTTTCGGTCTAGTATAACTTTTCGCTCGTTCATCGGAATCAGGCGATTCAAGCGCCTAGAGTTTCGTCTTGAAACCCTTTTTCCGTTTAATCAACTTAAACAAGTTTTTGCTACTGTAAAATTTGACCTAGGTCCAGATTAGTAAACGAAGCTTGTTTCTCTCGCCGTTTGAGTTTTGTTGCTTCGTTTGGTTCGATTCTTTTTGCCAACCGGAGTTCTTAAGTTGAACTTTCTGGTTAGAGATCTTATTTGAGTTTTACCCGTGCTTTTTCTTGATTGCTTATTGTATGCTTGTTTGATTGTGATAGAGTACCCGGAGTGCGAAGCATGCTACATCGAGTCTCTAGGTCTCGCGGATCATCAGCAACGCAAGTAACACTTTGATCATACCTCTTCATACCCAGTTTTCATTGCATTAGATCAACCCTCAAACATTGCATGTTTAGGATCTGAATTAAATTGTGGGGTTGGGAAGTAGTTGAGGTAGTACCTATTTACCTGTTTATTATCAAACCTTGGGAGTTACTTCTACGTTGCTTATATTGCTATGCTATGCTTGTAGACGTGGAGTGGGTTTGAGTGTATTCATGACAGATGTGAGATTGTTTAATTAAAGGTTATCTTAAGGTGGCAACTTTAATACACATCTGGGTGGATTGAGGCACCTGGGGAACCCAGTGATTGCCTGTATTTTTGGAAATCCTGGGGTACCGTGTGATTCTCCTATGGACCGCCACCCAGGCTCAAAGGGATCATAAGATTATTCATGCTGGAAATTCCGTGTGCAGCCACAAGCTATTATGGGCTCTAGCATAGTTGATTAAGTCGTGTGAACTCTTACACTGGAAGACTAGTAGATGTAGGGGATGTAGGTGTACCGGTCTACCCATCGTAAGGTGCTAACGCTTCTAAAAGACTGTGTCTCGGTCATCCATTTCTCAAACACCTTGTAGTGCGAGAAATCCAACGGAGGAGATCGAGTCTTGTGGGGAAAAGTGCACAAACCTCTGCAGAGTGTACAAACTAATCATGGTTAGCCGTGTCCCCAGTTATGGACATCTTGAGTATCTAGTTCTTGGATTATCATGTGGATCTCATCAGTCTTAATATAATATATTGGGTTTAAGGATGATTACTTTTAATTGGGACTAAGTTGGGTGAAACTTCTCAATGTTTAACAACTACCATGATAGTTAAATAAAATTTATTCCTTTGCAGTAGGGAAAAATTGGCTTTTCGCAAAACCTATTAACCATACAGCCTCCACCAGCCATATATGCATATAGTGATAGCTTTACATTGTTCATTACTCTCTTGTGTTACCTTGCCAGCATATTCTATGTGCTGACCCGTTTTCGGGCTGCAACGTATCATGTTGCAGACTTTTCAGACGACGAGTAAGGAGCCTTAGGTCGTGGTCTTTCACTCAGTGATGTCGTTGGAGTTGATAGACTCACTTTATCTTCCAAGCCTTCCGCTGTTATCGTATTAGATGGCCTTAAGCCATATTGATTGTAATAAGTTCTCTTTTGAGACATTCGATGTAATAAGTGTGTGATTGCCACTCTGTTATAAATCCTTCGAGTATTGTGTGTGTCAGCATTACCGATCCAGGGATGACACTTATACACAGAGATCATACTGTTTGAGGTCTGGTCGCTACACAATTCCTCTTCACGGTGTTGTCTACGAAATTTAGAAAAGTTGAACTCATGAGACATATCACCTAAACTAATAGTAACAACATCTTTTTTGCAGTCTATCATAGCATTAACAGTGTTTAAGAAGGGTCTACCAAATATAATGGGACAAAAGCTATCTTGTGGGGAACCAAGAACAAGAAAATCATCATGATATTTAGTTTTCCCACACAAGACTTCAACATCTCTAACAATCCCAATTTGTGAAATATTATCTCTATTGGCAAGTTTAGTTGTGACATCAATATCTTCTAACTCAGCAGGTGCAATATCATGCATAATTTCTCTGTATAAGTCAATAGGTATTGCACTAGCACTAGCACCCATATCACACAAGCCATGATAACAATGATCTCCTATTTTAATAGAAATAACAGGCATGCCTACCACAAGTCTATGTTTATCTTTAGCACAAGGTTTAGCAATTCTGGCAGTTTCATCACAGAAATAAATAACATGCCCATCAATATTATCAGCAAAGAGATCCTTAACAATAGCAATATTAGGTTCAACTTTAACTTGCTCAGGAGGTTTATAGGTTCTAATATTGCTTTTACGAACCATAGTTGAAGCTTTAGCATGATCTTTTATCCTAACAGGAAAAGGTGGTTTCTCAACATAAGCAGTAGGAACAATAGGATCATTATAAGTGATAGTCTTTTCTTCAACTTTAATAGGTGCAACTACTTTTACTTCTATGGGAGGATGATATTTAAACCACTTCTCCTTAGGGAGATCAACATGAGTAGCAAAAAATTCATAGAAATAAGCTACTATCTCAGAGTCAAGTCCATATTTAGTGCTAAATTTACGGAAAACATCGGTATCCATAAAAGATTTAACACAATCAAACTTAGGTGTCATACCTGACTCCTTACCTTCATCGAGATCCCAATCTTCAGAGTTGCATTTAATTCTTTCCAATAAATCCCATTTGAATTCAATAGTCTTCATCATAAAAGAGCCAGCACAAGAAGTATCGAGCATGGTGCGATTGTTATCAGAAAGCCGAGCATAAATTTTTTGCATAATCATTTCTCTTGAGAGCTCATGATTGGGGCATGAATATAACATTGATTTAAGCCTCCCCCAAGCTTGAGTGATGCGTTCTCCTTCGTGAGGCCAAAAATTATATATATAATTACGATCACGATGAACAAGATGCATAGGATAAAACTTCTGATGAAATTCCAATTTCAATCGTTTGTAGTTACATGATCCCATATCATCACATAGCCTATACCATGTCAATGCATCTCCCTCCAAAGATAAAGGGAAGACCTTCGTCTTGATAACATCATCGGGCATACCTACAAGATTAAATAATCCACAAACTTCATCCACATATATTAGGTGCTCATCATCATGTAATGTTCCATCTCCTGCAAAAGGATTAGCTAGCAGTTTTTCTATCATACCCGAAGGAATTTCAAAGTAGACATTTTCATTTTTAGTGGGTTCAGTAGGCTGAGTAGGTTGAGGAGCAACTCTTTGCTCTACTGGTCGAGGTGAAGATACCCCGACCAAACCCCTCAAAGGATTACTTTCCATAGTAACAAGTGACAGTAAATTTCAGCACACTATATAAATTTTTCCTTACCAAATTCCACCTACCAAAGGCGCTTCACTCCCCGGCAACAGTGCCAGAAAAGAGTCTTGATGACCCACAAGCATAGCGGATCTATCGTAGTCCTTTCAATAAGTAAGAATGTCGAACCCAGCGAGGAGCAGAAGGAATTGATAAGCGGTTTTAAGCAAGGTATTCTCTGCAAGCACTGAAATTATAGATAACAGGTAGTTTTGCGATAAGATAATTTGTAACGAGCAATAAGTAACAAAAGTAAATAAAGTGCAGCAAGCTGGCCCAATCCTTTTTGTAGAAAAGGACAAGCCTGGACAAACTCTTATATAGAGAAAAGTGCTCCCGAGGACACATGGGAATTATCGTCAAGCTAGTTTTCATCATGTTCATATGATTCGCGTTCGGTACTTTGATAATTTGGTATGTAGGTTGACCAATGCTTGGGTACTATCCTTACTTGGACAAGCATCAAACTTATGATTAACCTCTATTGCAAGCATCTGCAACTACAACAAAAGTATTAAGGTAAACCTAACCATAGCATGAAACATATGGATCCAAATCAGCCCCTTACGAAGCAACACATAAACTAGGGTTTAAGCTTCTATCACTCTAGCAACCCATCATCTACTTATTACTTCCCAATGCCTTCCTCTAGGCCCAAATAATTGTGAAGTGTCATGTAGTCGACATTCACATAACACCACTAGAGGAGAGACAACATACATCTCATCAAAATATCGAACGAATACCAAATTCACATGACTACTAATAGCAAGACTTCTCCCATGTCCTCAGGAACAAACGTAACTACTCACAAAGCATATTCATGTTCATAATCAGAGGGGTATTAATGTGCATATAGGATCTGAACATATGATCTTCCACCAAATAAACCAACTAGCATCAACTACAAGGAGTAATCAACACTACTAGCAACCTACAGGTACCAATCCCATATTTAGAGACAAGAATTGGATATAAGAGATGAACTAGGGTTTGAGAGGAGATGGTGCTGGTGGAGATGTTGATGGAGATTGCCCCCCTCCCGATGAGAGGATTGTTGGTGATGACGATTGCGATGATTTCCCCCTCCCGGAGGGAAGTTTCCTCAGCAGAACAGCTCCGTCAGAGCCCTAGATTGGTTCCGCCAAGGTTCCGCCTCGTGGCGGCGGAGTCTCGTCCCAAAAGCTTGCTTGTGATTTTTTTCTCATCAAAAGACTCCATATAGCAGAAGATGGGCATCGGAGGGCCACCAGGGGGCCCACGAGGCAGGGGGCGCGCCCAGGGGGTAGGGTGCTGTAACGCCCCGGACACACCCGCCAGTGGTTGTTACTCCTGGCGGGATCTAGACTGGCCCCACAGATCAATACTAGTCTTTTCTGCACACTTTCTCCTCACTCATGCGCACCCGGGAGAAACTTCCCGGTCGGTCACCCATCCTGAAACTACTCCAAGTTGAGCACGCTTAACTTTGGAGTTCTATACGAATGGGCTTCCGGAAAAGAAGGATTTCCTTATTGATATGAGTAGTCTATCATCCCTAATAAGCCAGGCTATCACATACACCCCAACTCAGAGGAACCGACGTCCTTGTCGGGCCACATGAACGTTCCCTCTTGGCACATACGTCTGTGCTTCCAGTCCGACACATACGTCACATACACCCCCACTCAGAGGAGCGTTGGTGATGATGATGGTGGTGATTTCCCCCTCCCGGAGGGAAGTTTCCCCGGCAGAACAGCTCCGTCGGAGCCCTAGATTGGTTCCGCCAAGGTTCCGCCTCGTGGCAGCGGAGTCTCGTCCCGAAAGCTTTCTTATGATTTTTTCCTCAACGGAAGACTCCATATAGCAAAAGATGGGCATCGGAGGGCCACCAGGGGGCTCATGAGGCAGGGGGCGCGCCTAGGGGGGTAGGGCGGGCCCCCACTCTCGGGGCTGGTGAGTGGCCCCCTCTGGTACTTCTTGCGCTCAGTATTTTTTATATATTCTGAAAATAACTTCCATGAAGTTTCAGGACTTTTGGAGCTGTGCAGAATAGGTCTCTAATATTTGCTCCTTTTCTAGCCCAGAATCCCAGCTGCCGGCATTCTCCCTCTTTATGTAAACCTTGTAAAATAAGAGAGAATAGGCATAAGTATTGTGACATAATGTGTAATAACATCCCATAATGCAATAAATATCGATATAAAAGCATGATGCAAAATGGACGTATCACCCACAAGTATAGGGGATCTATCGTAGTCCTTTCGATAAGTAAGTGTCGAACCCAACGAGGAGCAGAAGGAAATGACAAGCGGTTTTCCGCAAGGTATTCTGTGCAAGCACTGAAATTATCAGTAACAGATAGTTGTGTGATAAGATAATTTGTAACGGGTAACAATTGTAACAAAGTTGCAGCAAGGTGTCTCAATCTTTTTTGTAGCAAAGGACAAGCCTGGATGAACTCTTATGTAAAGCAAAGCACTCCTGAGGACACATGGGAATTACTATCAAGCTAGTTTTCATCATGCTCATATGATTCACGTTCGTTACTTTGATAATTTGATATGTGGGTGGACCGGTGCTTGGGTGTTGTCCTTACTTGGACAAGCCTGCCACTTATGATTAACCCCTCTCGCAAGCATCTGCAACTACGAAAGAAGAATTAAGATAAATCTAACCATAGCATGAAACATGTGGATCCAAATCAGCCCCTTACGAAGCAACACATAAACTAGGGTTTAAGCTTCTGTCACTCTAGCAAACCATCATCTACTTATTACTTCGCAATGCCTTCCCCTAGGCCCAAATAATGGTGAAGTGTCATGTAGTTGATGTTCACATAACACCACTAGAGGAGAGACAACATACATCTCATTAAAATATCAAACGAATACCTAATTCACATGATTACTTATAACAAGACTTCTTCCATGTCCTCAGGTACAAACGTAACTACTCAAAAAGCATATTCATGTTCATAATTAAATGAGTATTAATTATCATTAAGGATCGAAACATATGATCTTCCACCAAATAAACCAACTAGCATCAACCACAAGGAGTAATCAACACTACTAGCAACCCACAGGTACCAATCTGAGGTTTTGAGACAAAGATCAGATACAAGAGATGAACTAGGGTTTAGAGGAGATGGTGCTGGTGAAGATGTTGATGGAGATTGACCCCCTCTAGATGACAGGATCGTTGGTGATGATGATGCCTTCGATTTCCCCCTCCGAGAGGGAAGTTTCCCCGGCAGAACAACTCTGCAGGAGCCCTAGAATGGTTCTGCCCAAGTTCCGCCTCGAGACGGTGGCGCTTCGTCCCAAAAGCTTCCTCTTGATTTTTCTTCCAGGACAAAACCCTTCATATAGCAGAAGATGGGCACCGGGGGCCTGCCAGCTGGCCCACAAGGCAGGGGGGCACCCAGGGGGTAGGGCGCGCCCCCACCCTTATGGATGCCTCGTGGGTCCCCTCTAGTGCTTTCTTCGCCCAATATTTTTTACATATTCCAAAATAATTCTCCGTAATTTTTCAGGACTTTTGGAGTTGTGCAGAATAGGTCTCTTAGATTTGCTCCTTTTCTAGTCTAGAATTCCAGCTGCCGGCACTCTCCCTCTTCATGTAAACCTTGTGAAATAAGAGAGAAAAGACATAAATATTGTGATATAATGTGTAATAAGAGCCCAAATGCAATAAATATCAATATAAAAGCATGATGAAAAATGGACGTATGAGAGGTTCAGTCGAGTACACAGGAACATTCCAGACATCCACCCGGCAGCTATGATAGCTGCCTTCCAGTCCAACATGCGCAATCGTCGAATACGTTCTAAGATGAACATTTGGTTTCCCAAGACTATGAAGGAGCTATACACTCCGATGGATAAGTGTGCTCGTGTAGAGGAGGGGAGGCGGCTCCGCGGTGAAGAGGATGGCATCGACATCGACTCAGAGGATGACGATGAGGCCACCAATCATAAGAAGAATATCAAGAAGCGCAACAAAAACACAAGGATAGGGCAGTGATGACCGTCGAGGGATCGAGCACACCTAGTGCCGGCAAGAAGGCCAAGACCAAGGTTCCCGGTAAGGAAGTTGCCGCATGCACTAATTGCCGGGAACCCGTGACTGCTGAGAAAGCTGGGAAGGGTGATGGACCATACTGCAAGATCCATCGGACCAAGGGCCACGCTCTTCAGGAGTGTCATCAGGTTGAGCAGCTCGTTAAGAAGTAGAGGGATGAATACAAGAAGCATTATAAGGAGAAATATCAAGATGGCCCTGGCGGGAAGGGCCGAGGCGACAGAGCAAGCCGCCCCGGCAAGGCTCCTCAGAATCAAGGAAAACCTGCCAGAGGCCGTGAGAAGAAGGATTGCAGTGAGGAGAGTGATGAAGGAGATGAAGAGGAAACCAGCTAGCAGGAGTTTGATGACCCACAAGTATAGGGTATCAATTGTAGTTCTTTTCGATAAGAGTGTCAAACCCAACGAGGAGCAGAAGGAAATGACAAGTGGTTTT
The DNA here is from genome assembly GCF_056163025.1 of Triticum urartu. NCBI lineage: Eukaryota > Viridiplantae > Streptophyta > Magnoliopsida > Poales > Poaceae > Triticum > Triticum urartu. The sequence continues at coordinate 364,115,501 of NC_141876.1, read as the reverse complement.
CGGCAAGGCAATGTCTGCAAGTGCTGAAATTATAAGTCGCAGAGTAGTTTGATATCAAGGTAATTTGTGACGAGCAAGTAAATATAGTAGTAACAAAAGTGCAGCAAGTTAGCCCAATCCTTTTGAGGCAAATGATAGGCCAAAGCGGTCTCTTATGATAAGCAAAGCGTTCTTGAGGGTACGTGAATTTCATCTAGTCACTTTCACCATGTTGGTTCAATTTGTGTTCGCTACTTTGATAATTTGATATGTGGGTGGACCGGTGCTTAGGTGCTTTTATTAATTGAACAAACCTCCTACTTATGATTAACCCTCCCGCAAGCATCCGCAACTAAGAGAAAAGTATTAAGAATAAATTCTAACCATAGCATTAAACTTTTGTATCCAATCGGTCCCTTATGGAATAGCGCATAAACTGGGGTTTAAGCTTCTGTCACTCTCGCAACCCATCATCTAATTGCTACTCCACAATGCATTCCCTTAGGCCCAAATATGGTGAAGTGTCATGTAGTCGACGTTCACATGACACCACTAAGGGAATCACAACATACATACTATGAAATATATCGAACACACATCAAGTTCATATGATTACTTGCATCATGATTTATCCCGTGACCTCAAGAACAAAAGTAACTACTCACAAACGATAATAATGCTCAAGATCAGAGGGATATTAAATAGCATATTGGATCTGAACATATAATCTTCCACCAAATAAACCATGTAGTAATCAACACTACTAGTCACCCACAAGCACCAATCTATAGTTTCGGTAATAAGATTGAACACAAGAGATGAACTAGGGTTTGAGATGAGATGGTGCTCTTGAAGATGTTGATGGAGATTGCCGTCCCCAAGATGGGAGAGTTGTTGGTGATGATGATGACGATGATTCCCCCCTCCAGGAGGGAAGTTCCGCCGGCGGAATCGCTCCGCCGGAGGGTAAAAATGCTCCTGCCCAAGTTCCGGCTCGAGACGGCGGTGCTCCGTCCTGAAAGTCCTCTCCTTATTTTTTCCAGGTCAAAATGGCTTAAATACCAGAATATGGGCACCAAAGGTGGGCCTGGGTGAGCACAAGACACCAGGGCGCGCCTGGGCTGCCTGGCGCGCCCAGGTGGGTTGTGCCTACCTAGTGGGCCCCCTCTGGTAGTTATTTGCTCCAATATTCATCATATAATTGATAAAAATCTCCATGAAGTTTCAACTTGTTTGGAGTTGTGTAGAATAGATGGCCTGACGTAGCTTTTTCCAGGTCCAGATTTCCAGCTGTCGGAATTCTCCCTCTTTGTCTATACCTTGCATATTATGAGAGAAAAGGCATTATAATTACTCCAAAAAGCATTATTATGGATAAAAACATCATAAATAATAGTAAGAAAACATGATGCAAAATGGATGTATCAACTCCCCCAAGCTTAGACCTCGCTTGTCCTCAAGCGAAAACCGAAATAGAAAAACATGTCTACATGCTTAGAGAGAGAGGTGTCGATAAAAAATATGGACATAGAAGCATCATGTTCATTATTATAACAACATAAAACTTAAACATAAAACTTTATCATAGACTTCTCATGAATAAGTGACAATTCATCACACTATTTAAGTATAAAGAAAAAAACTCTATTATAAACCAACAAACTATGTTCTCAGTTAACTTTGCAACTACAATTCATCATTTTTTCAGGAAGGGTCACGTATCGGAGCCTTTAGGCAAGTCCAGATACTCAACCATCATATAGTCTTCCATGATTGCTAACACTCACCACGTACACATGAGAAAAACGTTTCAACTGGACACATAAGAAGATAGGGGCTTATAGTTTCGCCTCCCAATGTATTCACCTCAAGGGTGATGTCAACAATAATAACTCATGCTATCTATATTCAACTGGACATATGTGCCTAGATCTTTCCTCACCACATGATGCTTGCCAAAGGAGAAAAATAAAACGGAATAGAAGGAAAACTTTGACTCTTTACATAAAAGTAAATACATAAAAGTAAAAGATAGGCCCTTCGCAGAGGGAAGCAGAGGTTTCCATGCATTTATTTCTTTGTATGCTCAACCCCTTAGTGCAAAAGAACGTCACGTTGCATTGCCCCTTGTGATAGCGACCTTTATTATGCAGACTGTCGCTTTTATTCTTCACCATCACAAGTTCATGCAACACTCAATTTTCTCTTTCACTAAATGATCTCACACTTTGGAAGCAATTTTATTGCCTTTTTGCACCGATGAAACTTACTTGACAGATCTTGCTCAATCCCTGGGTAGGTATGGTGGACACTTGAAAAATAAGATTTGGGTATAAGGGTTTTTGGATGCACAAGTAGTATCTCTACTTAGTGCGGAATTTTTGGCTAGCAAAGATAGGGCTCAAGCAGCACATGTTAAAGGATCCATGACAATATGACTTCTATATGAATACAAACAAACATAAACCGTTAAGTTGTCTTCCTTGTCCGACGTCAACAATTTTGGCAGATAATATTTTGATGAGGGCTCACAATCACAAAAGATTTCTAGGATAGTATATTTATATGTGAATCTTCTCTTCCCTTATTAATTCTTTCATGAGTTGCATCATTGACTAATGATATTTTTGTCAATCTCTAATAAATTTTTCTACTTATACTTTTCCTTATGTGGTGTCATCACCTACCATAAGATTAGTATATGATCTTTTTGATTTATTTCCTTTCTTTTATTTATTTCCTTTCTCCTTTTCTTTTATTTATGACATGAAAGTAAAGAAAGCAAAAAATCAAACTAAACTTTATTATATATCTTGCACACATTTACAAGGATAGATCACTAAGCAAACTCCCGAAAAGAAAGTATCAAACTAAACTTTTATTCATCCAAAGCAAAAGATCGAACTAAAATAAGTAAAGGCAGAAAGATAGTGGGATGATACGATACCAGGGCACCTCCCCCAAGCTTGGCGGAAGCCAAGGGGAGTGCCCATACCCGATACTCAATTCTCCTTTGGTGGTGAAGAAGATGATGGTGGTGATGAAGCGATCCTATCCTTAAGGATCAAGAGATTCTCCAATCGATGGATGACGCTCCGGAGGTGGATGATATGCTCTTGATGCAAAATATTTTCATGAGTGAGATACTTATTTTGTATATGAACTATTTCAATGATGTGAAAGGCTTCAATCTTAGTAGGAGTAAGGTGAGCAAGGTAAGGTTTAAGGATATCATCCTCAACTGGTAGTTCTTATTCGAAGACCGGAGGCTGATCCACAGTAACCTCCTTTCTCTCGTCTCCCCTGACGGCTTCTGCAGGCTCTTCTGTCTTCATCTCGATCTTCATCAACCAAGCATCCTCTTCCATGTTGTTGGAGGAAGAAGAAGACATGATGCCTGACTCAACAGATCTGACCAAAAACAGCAAGAAAAGAAAATAGAGGATTTCTCCACGATACGGTGATCAACAGGTTCGGGAAGTATATATATAGATTGTTTATCTTGGGGGACAAGCAAACGGAAGAAAAACGGGGTCCGGAACGTGTCCTAGGTGGGCACAGCCCCCCTGGGCGCACCAGGAAAGCCTGGTGTGCCCTGGTGTCTTGTGCCCACCAGGGTACGCTTCCCAGTAGTTTCTTATTTTCCTATTTTTCTAAACATTCCCAAACTGACGAAAAATATTTTTGCGGATTTTTTGGAGTCTGTTTACTTACCGTATCATGTACCTCCTTATTTTCACGATTCTGGAGTGTTCAGGAAGGACTCTTTTATGTGTTCTTCCGGTGTCATAGTTTGGATAATATTACTTTCAACATTAATGGGCGTACCTAAGATATAATGTTTTATTCGTTGCCCATTGACAACATCCGGGTTAGTACCTTCGGCATTATTTATTTTTATGGCTCCAGACCAATAAACCTCCTCGATAACGTAGGGGCCTTCCAATTTTGAGAGGAGTTTTCCTGCAAAGAATCTGAAATGAGAGTTGTACAAAAGAACATATTCTCCGACTTTAAACTCACCCTTTTGTATTATTTGTCAAGCCATCTTTTAAATTTTTCTTTGAATAATTTTGCATTTTCGTAAGCTTGGGGTTCTCCATTCATCTAATGAGCAAATATCAAATAACCTCTTTTCACCAGCAAGTTTGAAATCATAATTGAGCTCTTTGATGGCCCAATATGCTTTATGTTCTAACTCAAGAGGCAAATGCCAAGCTTTTCCATAAACCATTTTATAAGGAGACATACCCATAGAATTTTTATATGCTGTTCTATAAGCCCAAAGTGCATCATCTAATTTCTTAGACCAATTCTTCCTGGACCTATTGACAGTCTTTTGCAAAATTAATTTTATTTCTCTATTGCTAAGTTCAACTTGACCACTAGACCGAGGATGATAAGGTGAAGCAATTCTATGGTTAACATCATACTTGGCAAGCATTTTACGGAAAGCACCATGAATAAAGTGTGAACCACCATCAGCCATTAAATATCTTGGGACTCCAAACCTTGGGAAAATAACTTCCTCAAGCATTTTAATAAAGGTGTTGTGATCAGCACTACTGGTTGGAATAGCTTCTACCCATTTAGTAACATAATCAACAACAACCAAAATATGTGTATACGCATTAGAGGAAGGAAAAGGTCCCATGTAATCAAATCCTCAAACATCAAATGGTTCAACAGCAAGTGAATAATTCATAGGCATTTCTTGACGCTTACCAATATTACCTATTCTTTGGCATTCATCACAAGATAATATGGACTTACGGGCATCCTAGAAGAGAGTAGGCCAATAAAATCCAGATTACAATACCTTCTGAACAGTTCTATCTCCAGCATGATGCCCTCCATAAGGTTCAGAGTGACATTTCCGTAGGATTTGTTCATGTTCATGCTCTGGTACACAACGTCTAATAATACCATCTACTCCTTCTTTATAAAGATGTGGGTCATCCCAAAAGTAATGTCTTAAATCATAGAAGAATTTTTTCTTTTGTTGATATGTAAAACTAGGTGGTAAATATTTAGCAACAATGTAATTAGCATAGTCAGCATACCAAGGAGTATTATGAGCAACATTTATTGCAGCTAATTGCTCATTAGGAAAACTATCATCAATAGGTAGTGGGTCATCAGGAAAATTTTCAAGCCTAGATAGATTATCAGCTACGGGGTTCTCAGCTCATTTTCTATCAATGATATGTAAATCAAATTATTGTAACAAGAGAACCCATCAAATGAGTTTAGGTTTAGCATCTTTCTTTTCCATAAGATATTTAATAGGAGCATGATCGGTGTGAACAATTACTTTGGAATCAACAATATAAGGTCTAAATTTATCACAAGCAAACACCACTGCTAAGAATTCTTTTTTAGTAGTAGCATAGTTTCGTTGAGCACTGTCTAGAGTTTTACTAGCATAATGAATAACATTCAGTTTGTTATCAACTCTTTGTCCTAGAACAACACCAATAGCATAATCACTAGCATCACACATAATTTCAAAAGGCAAGTTCCAATCAGGTGGTAGAACAATAGGTGCAGAAATTAATGCTTTGTTGAGTGTTTCAAAGGCTTCTAAACAATCATCATCAAAAACAAAAGGAATATCCTTTTGTGAAAGACTCGTAAGAGGCCTAGAAATTTTAGATAAGTATTTGATAAATCTCCTATATAAACCAGCATGACCTAAGAAACTATGACTACCTTTTATATCTTTTGGACATGGAATTTTCTCAATTGCATCAACCTTAGCTTTGTCCACTTCAATACCTCTTTCAGTAAATTTATGACCCAAGACAATGCCTTCATTAACCATAAAGTGGCACTTCTCCCAATTCAGGACAAGATTTGTTTGTTCACATCTCTGCAAAACTCGATCAAGATTGCTTAAACAATCATCAAAAGACTTCCCATAAACAGAGAAGTCATCCATGAAAACCTGAACTATCTTTTTACAAAAGTCAAAGAATATAGTAGTCATACATCTTTGAAAGGTAGCAGGTGCATTACATAAACCGAAAGGCATACGTGTATAAGCATAGGTTCCGAAGGGACAAGTAAAAGTGGTCTTTTCTTGATCAGGTTGAGAAACAAGTATTTGTGAAAAGCCAGAATATCCATCAAGGAAGCAAAAATGCGCGTGCTTAGATAATCTTTCAAGCATTTGATCAATAAAAGGCAGAGGGTAATGATCTTTTCTAGTTGCTTTGTTTAATTTTCTAAAATCAATTACCATTCTATAGCCTGTAACAATTCTTTGTGGAATAAGTTCATTCTTATCATTAGGAACAACAGTTATACCTCCTTCCTTAGGGACGCAATGAACATGACTTACCCATCTACTATCAGCTATAGGATAGATTATACCCGCTTCCAGAAGTTTTAAGATTTCTGTTCTTACCACTTCTTTCATCTTTAGATTTAACTGACGTTGGTGGTCAACAATGGGTTTAGCATCAGGTTCCATATTAATTTTGTGCTAACATAGAGTGGGACTAATGCCCTTTAAATCATCAAGAGTATATCCAATAACAGCTCAGTGCTTCCTTAGAACTTTCAATAATCTTTCTTCTTCGTGTTCTGAAAGGTTAGCACTAATAATAACAGGATATATCTTCTTTTCATCAAGTTAAGCATATTTCAAAGTGCCTAGCAATTGTTTTAATTCAAACACATGATCACATTTAGGTAGAGGAGGACCTCCTAGAGTTCCAATAGGCAAGTTGTGTTTAAGCAGAGGACGTTGTTCAAAGAAAATCTTATGTATTTCATTTCATTTCTTTCATGCATATGTAAATCATTTTCATGGTCTAGAAAATATTGTTCTAAATGATCAGTAGGTGGTATAACTATAGAAGCAAGACCAATTAATTCATATTTACTAGGCAATTCTTTTTCATGAAGCTTTCTACTAAACATGGAAAAATTAAACTCATGAGACTCATCACCAAAACTAACACCGACAGGTTGTTTCTTACAATCTATTTTAGCATTAACGGTGTTCAAGAAAGGTCTACCAAAGATAATGCGACAAAAATCATCTTGTGGGGAACCAAGAACAAGAAAATCAGTAGGGTATTTTATTTTCCCACATAAGACTTCAACATCTTTGAGGGTGCTATGCCATTCATAATTTCTTGATATAAGGTGTAAGGAATAGCACTCACACTAGCACATATGTCACATAAACCATGATAACAGTCATCTCCTATTTTAACTGAGACAACGGGCATGCCGGTAACAGGTCTATGTTTATCCTTTTTATCAGGTTTGGCAATTCTAGCAGCTTCTTCACAGAAGTAAATAACATGCCCATCTACATTTTCTTCCAAGAGATCTTTAATCATAGCAATACTAGGTTCTATTTTAATTCGTTCATCAGGTTTCGGTGTTCTAATATAGCTTTTGTTGACCACTTTTGAAACTTTAGCATGTTCCTTTATCCTAACAGGGAAAAGTGGTTTCTCAATATAAGCAGAAGGAACAACGGGATCAACATTATAAAGTATAGTTTCTACTTTAAATGGCACCGGTTCTTTGATTTATTCTTTAATAGGTGGGTGATATTTAAACCACTTCTCTTTAGGGAGATCAACATGAGTAGCATATGATTCACAAAAAGAGGCTACTATCTCAGAGTCAAGTCCATATTTAGTGCTAAACTTCTGGAAAGCATCAGTATCCATAAAAGATTTAACACAATCATACTTAAGTTTAACACCTAAATCTTGACCTTCGTCGAGTTCCCAATCTTCAGAGTTGCGTTTAATTCTTTCCAAAAGATCCCACTGGAATTCAATAGTCTTCTCCATAAAAGAACCAGCACAAGAAGTATCAAGCATGATTTGATCATTACGAGAAAGTCGAGCATAAAAGTTCTGGATAATGATTTCTCTTGAGAGCTCATGACTGGGGCATGAATGTAACATTGACTTAATCCTCCCCCAAGCTAGAGCGATACTTTCTCCTTCATGAGGCCACAAGTTATATATATAATTCTGATCACGATGAACTAAATGCATAGGATACATTTTTTGATGGAACCACTGGTACATCGACGTGCTAAACAAATGATTTTTAACCCCTTTCCGCGACGGCACTTGGAACCGTCACCAAGTGAGTGTGGGCGATAGGGGGGTCCTTCGCACATGACCTAGAAATCGTCGGGGATAGGCCCTCCTGGGACCTAGGCTGGGGCCGTGTGCGATCGGGCGAGGCATCGAAATCCAATCATTTCCGTAGGTATGTACTTCCCACACGGTGAATCCCAGAAAATCATTTCCGTAGGTATGTACATCCCACACGGTGAATCCCAGAAAATCATTTCCGTAGATATGTACATCCCACACGGTGTATCCCAGAAAAACATTTTCGTAGGTATGTACATCCCACACAGTGAATCCTAGAAAAACATTTCCGTACGTATGTATATCACACATAGTTCTTTGTGTGGAAACGTTTGTGCAAGGTGGCCTAATGCAAACAGTTCACTGTCGGAAGTCGTGTGTGATTGTTAGTTGATCGAACACGCCTACTTTCTAGAAACCGTGCGGGTTGTTTGAGTTCAACGCCCACGGTGCTGTCTGAGTAACCGTCTGCAATAGAAAACTCCAATAAGCAGGGTAATTAGCCTATTATTGATAATCCATGTACTAATCAAACTGATATTTCTTATAAAACACGCCAGATATTTCATATCCGTATAAAAGCAACCAGGATTTCATAATCGAATTACATCAGATAGCTTCGGCACTCAGTTACGCCATTACACAACAGCACCAAGTTTCACATGCAACATCAAAAACCTTTAGAAAGTAGCATCATACACAGTAAATGGACAGATGAATCTCATCTGGGTAACTACAGAAGCGGATGGCAAATATTGAGCCTTCAGTGATGTTGAATGTCCTTGCAACTTTAGGCCAGCGGCTATGGATAATTGCCCACCCATCCTTTGTCCTCTTCAGCAAGACTTCAATATTGTACCATGGGTGTTGAATGAATACCTTCCTCGCCTCTTGACTATGCAGGTGGTTTGAGAGGTAATCATCGGTGAACTGCTTTGAAAAGTATTGAAAACAAAGCTATGCATAAATTGCTGTTGTAAATTTTGAAATGGCGCAAGGGGTAAAAACAAGGTAAAAGAGTTGGTACCATCCTATAGTTGACTGATGTCTTCTTCATTGTGCAAACAAAGATCTTGCTGTTATTCGTCGCTAGTGTCTTTGTACAAAAGTAGGGGCCTTTTGTACCCCTTTACTTGTGCACGAGCAGTCGTAGCCGCACCTGTGGCCACGCTTGACAAAGCAGGAGGAGGCAAAGATACAAGACTGCCAAGGCAGCACCCAAGCCAGAAGCATGAAGAGCGAAGGGACGAGATGGGCATCCCCCAGCAAGAGCCTTGCTGGGGCTGCCTATGTAGCCCCGGCAAGAGCCTTGCCGAGGCAACTTGCCCAACACCAGCAAGACTGCCACCCTTGAGCCTGAGAGTTATGATGCCATCAACAACGTCAAGACCAAGGCTCGGGAGCGCATGCATGGTGGCATGCATATCTTGGTAAAGCCCAAAGGCCTGCAAGCCTAGATGAGCACCATAAGACGATCTTGGTAAAGCCCAAAGACCCTTGCCAGGGATGCTTGCAAGCCCCCAGCAAGACCCTTGCCGGGGAGGCCCATGAGACCTCGGCAAGACCCTTGTCGGTGGCATCTACGGAGCCGAGACCAGGCCCGTACTTGCCAAAGTTTCGCTGCCCTGCTCCCATTCCAACGTGGCGGCTAGCCTGCCAACTAGGCACGCACTTGCGTGGCAGCATGCAGCTTCTAGGCCAACCAGCCAAGCACCTGCGTGGTGGCATGCAGATCTTCGTGAAGACCTTGCCACCGCCCCAGCTCAGCAGCCAGCCAGCATGGCGCTGCATGCCTCATCAGTTTGGACGCGCGCCAGGGTGAGGTGAGGTGGTGACGGACGGGACGAGCTTCTCTGCCATCCCTAATAAAGCAAGAGGGCATGTCGTCAGTGCATTAAATGCGTTTGTCCTATGGTGCCAGGCGATAGACTTGTACACTGTACATACTTTCCACCTCCTGTGTGCCACTATGGCAACCCCTTTGACATATAAAAGGAGGCCCGAGGCGTACTTAGGAAGGATTTAGACTTTTTGGACTAGCCATGCACCGCAGCTAGTTCAAGATCTCAAGAACACTAAATACACACAAAGTAGGACTAGGGTTTTACGCATCGTTTGCGGCCCAAACCTGGGTAAAAAAATCCCACCGCGTTGATCTTCTAGTCCCGTTCTTTGCGCAGCCCCACGTCCCGCAACCGTAGAAAGGACTCCCCGAGGGATCCCATAGGTGTCATTCCAGAGCCCCGATATCTTTGGCGCGCTAGGTAGGGGCGCTGAGGCTGTGAAAATCCGGTTTTGAAGCCTACTCATTGACTCCTTCGTCATGATGGCTGTAGAGAAGAAGCCGACGTCGGTCAGCCACGCTTCGGTGCCATCAGCTAGGCGAGGCGGTGCCGTCCACAACCGCAACAACCATCCGCGTGGCAACAAAAAGCTAAGTCACATAAAACCTTGAGCAATTATTTTCCTTTTTATAAGGTTATATTCCTCGAAAGATCTTGCTCCTTGTATGGAAAACCTGCACGCAAGGGAACCCTTCCGCTATTGGCAACGCCCTTGTTCTGTTTCGAGTCCGCTCAACAGATCAGGCGGCTGCGCCGAGAACAGCAAGGTGATTTGCCCGGCAGCTAGCGCCCCCCGGCAGGCTGCTAAGGATCCGTTCCTCAAAGCACCACAACATGGGTTTACGTGATGGCAAACCTATCCAACTAGGCGTAGGGTGTGTACATGCAAGGAAAGATTGAACAAGAAGATAGCATGCTTCATTTGAAAATACTGCAGAGTAATATTACATTAGTGATTGCCGCGGTACTAACTTAAGATAAATTGTCTTGGGCATGAACTCGCAGCGGCAAACAAAAATTGGGTGGCTAGTCCCGGCACTGGCCCTCCACCCTCTTGACTCCGTCGACGCAACTGATGACGGGCTCGATACGCTCTTCGAGAGCCGCGAGGTCCATGCCCTCCGGCAAGCTCTCAAGCGTGTCGGCGTAGTCGATGTTCAGGTTCCAGAACGCCACCTTGGTCAAGGTACCCCGACAAAGCCTCCGGGACTCATTGGCCAGATAGGTCGCTCGATTGGAGCGGAGCTGCTCCAGGGCGTCGAGGATGCGCTCGAAGAACAAGGTCAGCCTAGCATTGGGGCTTGTGTTCGCCTCCTGGGAGAACCTGACGTCCGGCATGCCCATGACGGCTAGCTACACGGTGAGCTTCTCTGCAACGCCGATGAGACGACTGATCCAGAGATTTACGCCGTCCTGATAGTTCTTATGGGCGGCGGCGTCATCACTCCGCAGCCACTTTTTGGTCTCGAGGACCTTGTTCAGGGTCTCCTCCCGGGCTGTAGCCTCTGAAAGCTTTCCCTCCAAAGCACCCAGTTGCAGCTTCAGATCATCAATGGAGCTGGTGGCCTCGGAGAGCGGCTCGATCTGGTCGAAGATGGTGACCTGCGAATCCGCCATAGAGCGGTTGGCCGTGTCCCTCTCCTCCATCATCTCCAAGACCTTCTTCTTCAGCTCCTCCCGCTCCAGCTACAGCTTCTCCACCTTCCAGTGTGGTCCAGGGCCAGAGCATCGAGTGCCTCCTTGTGCCTCTGCTCCAGCTCTTGGATCCACTGTGCGACGATCTTCTTGATCTCCTCATCCTTGCCGTGGAGCGTGGCTGCAAGCGCCTGCTCATGCACAACGAGGTCTTCCTCCAGGGTGTCCAGCAGAGCTTGCTGCTGCACCCGGGCGGCTTCGTCCTTGGTGGCATGTTCCTTCGCCGCCTCTTAGGCCTGCTCGATCTTGGCCTGCTTCAGGATGAGATCTCGCTTGCACTCATCCAGCTCACCCTGGGTAGTTCTCAGTTCCTCCCGCGCCTCACCAAACCAGACATGCGTCTGAGCGACACACTCCTCAAAATCCTCCTCCGCCCTATCCACCGCCGCCATCCTGGCTTTCACTTTGTCTTGGCGGGCACGGTGGAGCGCCTGGAGCTTTTGGAAGTTGGCGCTCATGGCTCAGAGGAGCTACTCCTCTTCGGAACCGCCGCTGCCGGCGCTCGGTTCGTCAACAACCTGGAGCCCGGCGGTGGCGAGCGCCTCATCATCAAACACCTCCCCATCGGCTCGCGCTCTAGCGCTCGCCGTCCCTGGGAGGCGGATGAATAGGTCGTCGTCCACCTTCAAGTACTTGCCCGAGGCGGGGGCTATAGGGGAGCAAGGTTGGTCGTCGGCCATCCCCTCCCCAGCAGGCTCCTTGGCGGCCTCCTCGGCGGCACCCTTGCCGGCCTCCCCGGCAGGCCCCTTGTCGGCCTCCTTGGCAGCAGACTTGGCGGCTTCGTCAGCCACGATCTTGGCGACCTCGGCTTCGGCGTCCTTGGCGACCCCCTCGATGACGGTGTCAATGTCCTCCTAGTCCATCGAGGGAGGGTTTGAAACCTAGAAAGGAGAGTTAAACGAGGCCAAAATCAAAGTTTAGAACAAAGAAATAAGAGAGGGCATTGCATGGCAGAGATAGCAAGGAACAGGAACCAGGCCGCTTACCTATGCCGAGCTGAGCAGAAGTGGTTCCCTCCCTGCCAACATTCATTGCCAGGATGGAGCCACCGGTGCCCATGCGTTCCTCCTCCTCCTCCATGCGCGACGACTCGGTGGAAGGTGCCCTAGCCGGTGACACCCCTCTGGGTGGCGTGGTTGACGGGGGCAGCGTGTCGGGGGTGGCCCTTAGTGGCTCCTCCTGTTGCCGTTCTCCTCCTACAGACCCGGCAAGGTCAGCACCAAGGATTCACGCCCCAACGCCCGTCGGTGGGGAGTGAATCAGGAACTCACGCTGGGGGCTGAAGCGGGGGCTGCGTCGGGGGTTGTTGTCCGGGTTGATCACCACCAACACCAGCGTGCGCGGAGTGCTTGCCGAGGGCTTGTTGCCCGTTGAAGCCCTAGCCCTCTTCGCCACCCTCTGGGCCAGTGTCTCCGTGTCGCTGCAAAGATAAGATCAAGTCAGGGAAGATGGTACAGACTGAGGGTTAGAAATGATGAAGCGCGAGATGCTTACTCGTCCTCCTCTGCTGGCCTCCTCTTCCTCTTCGGGCTGAAGGACGCAAGGTTGAAGTTGGCCTTCGAGGCGGCATGCGCGGGTGGAGGGGGAGGCGAAGGCGTCATGCGCCGCTTGGATGAGTAAGAAACGGTGGCCACGACCTTCTTCACCGCCACAACCCTCGTCTCGCGCGTGGGCTGCGCCTGGGCCTGTTGCCGCTGCGTGGTCCTGCCGGGCCGGACCAGCTCGCCAGAGCTAGCCCGCCACAGGACACGTTTTCTCTCCGGGTCCGGGGGTTCGTCCACCTCGGTCTCCTCTTCGGCCGACTCCTCGACCACGTCTTCAACGAGGGAGACCCAGCGCCAGCGCCGCTGGACCCCCCGACAGCTCCCGTCCACTCGGCGAACTTTTTCTCCTCTACAGCTACATCGGCCTTGTCCTCCATGGTGCCGAGGCTGCCGGCCTCCTCGGCAAGCGCTGCCTCCTCTACCCAGGCGGCGATGTACGCTAGCTCCTCCACGGTGGTGTCGCGAATGAGCTACGGCTCATCGCGAACGTACCTCTCCGACAAGTTGTCGAAGAATTCTTGCACCAGCTCTACTTCTGGCTCGGCCCAAATTGGGTCGAGGCCATGCACGTTGAAGACTGGCATCATGGCGATGATGGTGGTCTGGCAAGAGTTGTTGCTCAGCGGGACCACCTCCGCCGACAAGCCGAACAGAGACCAACCGGCTTTGCCAGCCTTGCCGGTCTTCTCGGCCTTGCCGGTCCTCTCGGACTTGCCGCCCTTGTCGACCTTGAGATGAAAAAGCCTCTGGCAGAGGTGGGCGTGCTGCAGCACCGTGAAGTTGTGATTCAGACCGGGGAGGAGCCTCATGATGTCGGTCGCGTTCTTGAAGTCCCAGGCCGGCCTCCCCTTATTATGCAGCGAGGCAATCCCGCGGCGGATGAAATCGGCCCCGATCATCTAGAGAGTGAGTCCGTCCGAGGTGAGGCGATGGATCCTGGTGGTGGCGACCGTGAGCTTCTTGTCGTCGGCATCGACATCTCTTCAATCCTTCCTGCAGACCGGTGGCTTTCGGCGGACCCGGCAAAACTCCTACAGATCCTCCTCCACAATCCAGCACCACTGGCCCCGCCACTCTTCCCACCTCTCCTTCTGGGCACCCTCTGGGTACGTGCCCCTGCTCTGGGTCCTCGGGATCCAGGTGATGCAGCTAGAGTTGGCGCCCCCTGGATGGATGCGAGGGGTGAAGTAGTGGCGAAAGAGCGCCATGCTGGGGTGCACTCCGGCGAAGCCCTCACAAAGGTGGGAAAACAAGGCCATGCACGCCACGGCATTCGGCGTAAAATCCAGAAGATGGAAGCCGAAGGTGTGCATGATGTCGTTGAAGAAATCGGAGAAAGGAGGGCAGACCCCGCAGGAGAAGTAATCGACAAAGAAGGGGTACCGATTTGGGCTGGCCTTGGCAAAGGAGGCGGGAATGATACGCGTGGCGGGGTGCCCCGACGTCTCCGTCCCCCAGAGGGGCCTGAACTTCTCCTTGAGGGTGAGCGTATCGACCGTCAAGGTGAAGAGGGTCCATTCCGTCCGCATCTCCACCAACTCGCTCTCTGGCGCCTCTTTCTCCCCGGCGTCCTTGGCCACTCCCTTGCCCTTGCCTGTCTTAGGCGCCATGGCGGCTGAGAAGAGGTGAGGGATCGAGAGCAATGGGGCGTAGCGGCGGCGGTGGCGAGCAGAGGCGAAAGCTTCGGTTCACGCTTGGAGAAGAAGAGGGGAATGGCGGTTCCAAGATTGGAACGGGCGCAGAAGGTAAATGAGCAGCGCCCTTGTGGTTTCCTCTTTTTTATGGGGAAGACGCGGGCCGCCTCTTTACTATTCACTGCGAGGTGATGCAAGCGTGCTATGCCGTTCCACGCATGACCCCCATGTCACGCACTCAATGCGGGTCTTGGGGAAGCGCAACTGGCGAAGGTGTTATCATAGTTAAAACTCTTCCATGCATGTCCACGCACCATTCTAGGCTTGGCCCAACAACACCTAGCGCTTATGTGTGGCCCAGGCCCGAGGGCTCCTGTTGGTGTACAAAAGTAGGGGCCTTTCTGTAGCCCTTTACTTGTGCACACGCAGTCGTAGCCGCACCTGTGGCCACGCTTGACAAAGCAGGTGGAAGCAAAGATACAAGACTGCCAAGGTAGCACCCAAGCCAGAAGCATGAAGAGTGAAGGGACAAGATGGGCTTCCCCCGGCAAGAGCCTTCCCGGGGCGGCCTACGTAGCCCTAGCAAGAGCCATGCCGGGGCAACTTGCCCAACACTAGCAAGACCGCCACCCTTGAGCCTGAGAGTTATGACGCCATCGACCACGCCAAGACCAAGGCTCGGTAGCGCCTGCATGGTGGCATGCAGATCTTGGTAAAGCCCAAAGGCCTGCAAGCCCAGATGAGCACCATAAGGCGAAGACCCCCGGCAAGATCTTGCCGGGGACGACCGAAGACCCACGGCAAGATCTTGCCGGGGACGACCGAAGACCCACGGCAAGACCCTTGCTAGGGACGCTCGCAAGCCCCCGGCAAGACCCTTGTCGGGGACGCCCACGAGACCCCGGCAAGGCCCTTGCTGGGGGCATCTACGGAGCCGAGACTAGGCCCTCACTTGCCAGAGTTTCGCTGCCCCGTGCCCATTCCGACATGGCAGCCAGCCTAACAACTAGGCACACACTTGCATGGCCGCATGCAGCTTCTAGGACAACCAGCCAAGCACCTGTGTGGTGGCATGCAAATCTTCATGAAGACCCTGCCACTGCCCTAGCTCAGCAGCCAGCCAGCCAGCATGGCGCTACATGCCTCATCAGCTTGGACACGCATTAGGGCGAGGCGAGGCGGCGACGGATGGGACGAGCTTCTCTGTCGTCCCCAATAAAGCAAGAGGGCACGTCGGAAGCGCATTAAATGTGTTTGTCCTACGATGCCAGGCGATAGACTTGTACACTGTACATACTTTCCACCTTCTGTGTGCCACTATGGCAACCCCTTTAACATATGAAAGGAGGCCCAAGGCGTACTGAGGAAGGATTCGGATATTTTGGACTAGGCATGCACCGCAGCGAGTTCAAGAGCTCAGGAACACTAAATACACACAAAGCAGGACTAGGGTTTTATGCATCGTTTGCGTCCTGAACCTGGGTAAAAAATCCCACCGCGTTGATCTTCTAGACCCGCTCTTTGTGCAGCCCCACGCTCCGCAACCGTAGAAGGGACTCCCCAAGAGACCCCATAGGTGTCGTTCTAGAGCCCCGACGGCTAGTTTCTTCATCCTAAAAATCTTTCTGAGTTTCTTGACTTGACTGATATTCATGGACATCTCATTTCCCCATATGCAAAATGGGTCAAAGAGTGAGTCTAAGCCTCTAACAGCAGGACCTACATGTGTGTGACCAAATTGTAAGAAACCTAAATATTAGAATGATTCCTGCAACTGCACAATAATGTGCTATTAGCCAAAGGACCCTGCTTGAACAAACCTCGATGGTAAACCACAGTGTCTCCCATTGTTTCCCTGCAACACACATAAGGAAGATCTTGATCAGGTTAACTGAGATTTGCCATACTATTAGTAGAATATGTATTTAGTACAGCCAAATTCGATTGGTGTCACATGCATAACAATACAAAATTGTACCCACAGCAAATGGAAATCAAATTGCAGTACTGAACCAAATAGTTAAATGGACAACAGACCAAATGAACCAAAATAGTTAACTGAGCACGACATTGCAGAATAGAAACATGTACTAGAAGATAAGAAAGTTAACAAAACAAAGACTGCTTGAGAAAAGTACTAGGAAATGTAGCAATTGTTGGACCAAAGTGTTAACTGAACATTACATTTCAGAGGACCAAATTGTTAACTGAACATCAGATTTCGTATTAACATTATAGAGGACAAGTCACTAGAAGGCACTAGCGGTGGCCTGGAGAAAACATCACGAACTGTATTTTAAAGTAGACAACCGCATGGCGGTGTCGACGGTGGCCTCGAAGACTAGGTGTTCCTCCAAGATCTGGTTGTCGACACGCATGGCAGCCATAGGGACCTCGTTCGCGCGTGCGGCTGCTACTGAGCTCCATGTTATACTGCGTGTAAAATGGCTGTGGGTGGCGCTTAACTGGAGGAGGGGTGGTGATTTATGTGGAAGATGTCGCTCCACCGGTTGGGGCATGTGGGATGGGAAAGGAGGAGGATGGTGTGGGTGGGGTGTGGATTACCTGACCATATTGACGAGGCTATGCAGCAAGAAGAAGGGTTGGCGGTGAGGAGGCCACGCAGCAAGAAGAAGGGTCACCGGCGAGGAGGCGGCGCTGCAAGAAGAAGGGTCGTCGGTGAGGAGGCGGCGCTGCAAGAAGATGGGTAGCCGGCGAGGAGGCTGCGCTGCAAGAAGAAGGGTCGCCGGCGAGGAGGCTGAGCTGCCAATAAGCAGCAGTGAAGGTTTGAACTTGGAAAAGCAAGTAGGAACAGTGGAAATGTGGCTTTTGGTAGGAGGGAGGGGGCGGGGAGATAGATATTTCCGCGGTGGCAAAAAAAATTCGCTCGATGCCGCGAGAAACTGGTGCGCAAGTGTGGTTCAAGCGGGGCGGTGGACTGTAGACGTCGAAGCTTCCTGCGTAAGCCAGACAAGACGGTGCGCCAAGATATTTTATATCTCATCCCAGATGATTCTTTCTAGTAAACTGTTTGTGGTATACCTGATTTTTTCATTATGTTTTGAAAGACAAAACTGTAATACAGAGGAAAAGGATGGTGTTTTAATTGCTAGAACATTTACGTACAGTGAACATGCAACTAGTACATGAGTGTTGTGTTTAAATTTGGAATTATTTTGGGTTTGTTTGGCATTTTTATGCATTAATTGAGTTTTTGGGCATTTAATGTGCATAATTCAAATTTGAACTACAAGCACATGTTCCAATGCACCAAAGATTGTTGGAAAATCACATGTGTGTCTTGGGGTGAATTTATAGGTCCCATGCATGAATTGGGAATAAAATTCAAACATCTGGGTGTCGTGGCTCGGTCGGAGTGATTGAGAAAATTAGTTTTTTAATTCCTGTAAATCAAAAACACGGCTGAAAATCATGAAACTTGGCATGGTGTCATGACATGGCACCAACATGCTGCGGTAATTTTTTTGGCCGAATTGGGACAAGCTTCGGTGTAAGCTTTTTGCACACCGGAGCTTCCCTCAAGAAGGCTCGTGGTTCCGAGACGGAACGTGTCACCTCCATGTGTGAAACAACATACGTACACTGCCTTCTCCCGCCTTAATTTTTTTATGCAGGCATAATAGACCAAATAGAAGTATCATGCTAAATTTTGGAATTATTCCGGGTTCTTTGGCCTTTTTATACATTAGTTGAGTTTCTACGCATTTAATGTGCATAATTCAAATTTGAACTACAAGCAAAGGCTCCAGTGCACCAAAATTGTTGGAAAAATCATATGTGTGTTCTTGGGTGAATTTCTAGATCCCATGCAAGAGATGGGAGTGAAATTCAAACATCTGGGTGTCATGGCTCGGCCGAAAAGATTGAGAAACTTGGTTTTTTAATTCCTATCAATCCAAAACATGCCTGAAAATCATGAAACTTGGAATGGTGTCATGACATGGCATGAACATGCGGCAGTAATTTTTTTGGCTGAATTGGGACAAGCTTTGGTGTAAGCTTCTTGCAAACTGGAGCTTCCCTCAAGAAGGCTCGTGGTTCTGAGTAGGAACGTGTCACCTCCGTGTGCGAAACGACATACGTACACTGCCTTCTCTCGCATTAATTTTTGTACACTTGCAGATTAGACCAAATAGAAGTATTGTGCTAAATTTTGGAATTATTCCGGGTTCATTTGGCCTTTTTATACATTAATTGAGTTTCTGGGCATTTAATGTGCATAATTCAAATTTGAACTACAAGCACATGCTCTAGTGCACCAAAGTCAGTTTAAAAATCACATGTGTGTCCTTGGGTGAATTTATAGGTTCCATGCAAGAAATGGGAATGAAATTCAAACATCTGGGTGTCGTGGCTCGGCCAGAAAGATGGAGAAACTTGGTTTTTTAACTCCTATAAATCCAAAACACGCCTGAAAATCATGAAAGTTGGCATGGTGTCATGACATGGCACCAACATGCTACGGTAATTTTTTTGGCCGAATTGGCACAAGCTTTGGTGTAAGCTTCTTGCAAATCGGAGCTTCCCCCAAGAAGGCTCATGGTTCCGAGAGGGAACGTTTCACCTCCGTGTGTGAAATGACATACGTACACTACCTTCTCTCGCCTTAATTTTTTTTACACAGGCAGATTAGACCAAATAGAAGTATCGTGCTAAAATTTGGAATTTTTCTGGGTTTGTTTGACCCTTTTTATACATTAATTGAGTTTCTGCGCATTTAATGTGCATAATTTAAATTTGAACTACAAGCACATGCTCCAGTGCACCAAAGTTGTTTGAAAAATCACATGTGTATCCTTGTGCGAATTTCTAGGTCCCATGCAAGAGATGGGAGTGAAATTCAAACATCTGGGCATCGTGGCTCGGCCAGAAAGATTGAGAATTTTGGTTTTTTAATTCCTGTAAATCCAAAACACACCTAAAAATCATGAAACTTGGCATGGTGTCATGACATGGCACCAACATGCTGCGGTAATTTTTTTGGACGAATTGGGACAAGCTTTGGTGTAAGCTTCTTGCAAACCGGAGCTTCCCTCAAGAAGGCTCGTGGTTCCGAGAGGGAACGTGTCACCTCCGTGTGCAAAACGACATACATACACTGCCTTCTCCCACCTTAATTTTTTTACACAGGCAGATTAGACCAGATAGAAGTATCATGCTAAATTTTGGAATTATTTCGGGTTCGTTTGGCATTTTTTATACATTAATTAGGTTTCTGCGCATTTAGTGCGTAATTTAAATTTGAACTATAAACACAGGCTCCACTGCACCAAAGTTGTTTGAAAAATCACATATGTGTCCTTGGGTGAATTTCTAGGTCTCGTGCAAGAGATGGGAGTGAAATTCAAACATCTAGGCACGGTGGCTCGGCTGGAAAGATTGAGAATTTTGGTTTTTTAGTTCCTATAAATCCAAAACATGCCTGAAAATCATGAAACTTGGCATGCTGTCATGACATGGCACCAACATGCTGCGGTAATTTTTTTGGCCGAATTGGGACAAGCTTTTGTGTAAGCTTCTTGCAAACCGGAGCTTCCCTCAAGAAGGCTCGTGGTTCCGAGAGGGAACGTGTCACCTCCGTGTGGGAAACAACATACGTACACTACCTTCTCCTGCCTTAATTTTTTTACACAGGCATATTAGACCAAATAGAAGTATCATGCTAAAATTTAGAATTATTCCGGGTTCGTTTGGCCTTTTTATACATTAATTGAGTTTCTTCGCATTTATGCATAATTGAAATTTGAACTACAAGCACACGCTCCAGTGCACCAAAGTTGTTTGAAAAATCACATGTGTGTCCTTGGGTGAATTTCTAGGTCCTGTGGAAGAGATGGGAATGAAATTCAAACATTTGGGCATCGTGGCTCGGCTTGAAATATTGAGAAACTTGGTTTCTTAATTCATGTAAATCCAAAACACGCCTGAAAATCATGAATCTTCACATGGTTCCATGACATGGCACCAACATGTTGTGGTAATTTTTCTGTCCAATTTGTGAAGGCGCACACATTAACAATCAACAAAGTCATTTTGGAAGTTTGAGTAGAATATACTTGTATTCAGACTGGATGTCCGCAACAGAATAATGTCAGCTGAAAACCTCGTTGCTTTTAAGTGAATTCCTTGGTGTATATCTGTACTGCTTACGACTTCTTCTGATCTAGTGTCGGTCGAGGAGTAATTTCCATAAGGGGGTAACACCGAGGATTCAAAACAAAGAAGCACGAGAAAACGATTTGTTGCAACAAAGCATACAACAAACAAGCTACAAAGATGGTCCACACAAACACACACAAGCATGATACTACAGCAGATGCACATGCACTACACAAAGGACTACACCCTACGCTTGAGCCAACGCTCGCGCACTAACGAGGAAGCTAAGGGAGTAGCGAGTGGAACTGCTCACTCCGAAGCTCCGGATGGACAAGGCGGAGGGGTTGGAGAAGCTGGCGGAGACTGAGGTAAAGCGACACCAAGAAATCTCCTGGCTCGAATGGCGTCTCGGACTAACTCAGAAATAAGTAGACACTTGGCTGTCATGTAACGAGACATGGCGAGGATAGCCAGGTCATCTTGAGGGTTGACGGAGGGAAATTGGATCCGCCTAGGATTCTCGACGATGGTGGGATAATATTGATAAGCACGGTTATCTTGCACCATGCTCTCTTGATGATGAAGACCAATGACTCCAGCCATTGCGGCAAGCTGAACGGCACGCTCGGGGGTAGCACCGTAATCACCATGGAAACTGTAGGTGCGCTTACCAACAGGAATCGGGGCTGATAGATGAACATGAGCAACATATTCCTGAATTCTTCCTCCAGCGGAAGACTGGAATACTTGATAATGAGTTTGATCTCCGAGGGGATAAATACTGCGCCACATGTCGCCAAGGAGGGCGGCAAAGCTGAGAAGTGCAGGCGTGGGGCTGAACTCAATAGGAACAGCACCAGGAGTTATGGGAGGGCACTGAACTCATGGAAGTTGACCGCCATCTACGCATGAAACAGGGGTTAACGGTAACCGAAATAAGACTATATGCAGCAAACATATGCAACAACCAAATGCAGCAAGCAAGGGCAATAACCAGACCCTATACTACCATTTTCTAACGTTCCAGCGGACTAGGACGCTCTACAGCCAGACCTGCTCTAATACCAAGCCTGTGGCACCCCCGCTCAGGGAAAACCGGAACGCCCCGTATTCCAGCCCAGAGATCGAGGTGAAGTCTTTTGGAATACGGCACTGCTTAGCATAGAACAAACAAGCTCTCTATTACAACACAAATATGAATACAACGGTTCTGATATTACACTGAATAACGTCGACACGGCGACACTACGCCATCCTTAGTTGCTCTATGCAAGAAGCATAACGATATGGGGCAGTGGAACAACTACTAGCAGCGGAACAACGAATGGTGATGATGGACTCCAATCCGTAGGGACTCTGCCTAGAACATTTATCCTAGCTCGCGAACACAGGAACAACACCAAACAAGCAAGCAATCCCGGCACAACCTACAAACCAGCATGACACGCCAGGTCAGTACATTGAATGTACTTGCAAGCTCACAATAACCAGAAGCATTCAAGACAAACAACAACATGGCAATTACAGGTTAAGCAGGAATTATCATGAGATCATTAGGATAACATGGCATGAACAATATGACTTGGGTTATCATATGCATCACTTACCAACCTCGGACATTACACGATCATCTCAGGATCAACTCAAGCTTGGTATAAACACTACTGTAGTAATCATTAAATGACCACAAGGAGCTTGATCTTTACCCACGATTCTCGCACAACATCACAAATACTTATCAACTTGGTATCCTCGATACCACGATGATCATCTCACGATCACAAGTGGAACCGTTCTTGGCTCAACGGGTTACCTCGTAACCACACGGTGATCATTCACGGATCACAGCACCAACTTATCTCAGCATCGAACCGGGGTTGTTATTAAGCACATCATTATTATTATTACTGATGACCCATAGTGTGACCGACACGAACTGGGCCCTTATCCACGGGCACGGCTATCGATAGATTTAATACACACTCTGTAGAGGTTAGCACACTGTACCCACACCATGGAACCCATGGCCTCGCACTCCCATTCGGGCAGACCAACTTTGTTTCGACAAAACCGTCATACTGCCATGACACTCTCCCAGCCACTCCGACCAACTCCCCTTTGGGCTAAGTCATGGGTGGCCCCGTGCCTACCAAAGACACCAACGGCCGCCGTCGTGGCAAAACATAAACGGTCCCAAACGGGGACAAGCGTGCAAAACAACTCGGGCACACAAGGCTTATGCCGTCCTACCTGATCAGGGTAGCGCCCGCGCATAACCTTCCCTCGTTGGAGGCACCGGCGAGAGGTATGACAATAGACCCAGTTAGGACCTTCCCAATAGGTAAGCTTGGTTGCTGAGGGAGTCCTAGATTAGGGGGTCTCCAGACAGCCGGACTATATCCTTTGGCCGGACTGTTGGACTATGAAGATACAAGTTTGAAGACTTCGTCCCGTGTCCGGATGGGACTCTACTTGGCGTGGAAGGCAAGCTAGGCAATACTGATATGTACTCCTCCTTTGTAACCGACCTTGTGTAACCCTAGCCTCCTCCGGTGTCTATATAAACCGGAGGTTTTAGTCCGTAGGACAACATACAATCATACCATAGGCTAGCTTCTAGGGTTTAGCCTCTTTGATCTCGTGGTAGATCAACTCTTGTAATACTCATATCATCAAGAACAATCAAGCAGGACGTAGGGTATTACCTCCATCAAGAGGGCCAGAAACTGGGTAAACATCGTGTCCCCTGCCTCCTGTTACCATCCGCCATAGACGCATAGTTCGGGACCCCCTACCCGAGATCCACCGGTTTTGACACCGACATTGGTGCTTTCATTGAGAGTTCCACTGTTTCGTCACCGTAAGGCTTGATGGCTCCTTCGATCATCGCTAGCGATGCGGCCCAGGGTGAGGCTTTACTCCCTGGACAGATCTTTGTATTCAGCGGCTTCGCACTGCGGGCCAATTCGTTTGGCCATCTGGAGCAGATCGAAAGCTACGCCCCTGGCCATCAGGTTAGATTTGGAAACTTGAACTACATGGCCGACATCCGCGGAGACTTGATCTTCGATGGATTCGAGCCCATGACGGCCGTGCCGCACAGCCGCAACGAGCATGACATAACTCTGTCATCGGACAGTGTTCGGGAGATTGCATCCGCAACTACTCTGGCCGTTAGCCCGGAGCAAATCGCGCCATCCGAGAGCAGAGGGATAGACCCCTCCATGGAGGCCGCACTCACAGTGGCGATAGAACCAAATACTGACTTCACCCCTTACGAGAACCATGTCGCCGAACCACTGGATTCATCTCTGACCACGGACTCTGAGCCGCTCACATCCGTGCCCGTCGAATCCGACTGGGCACCGATTATGGAGTTCACCTCCGCGGATATCTTTCAGCACTCACCTTTCGGAGATGTGGTAAATTCATTAAGGTCTCTCTCCCTGTTAGGAGAACCTTGGCCGAACTATGTCCGGCTAGAATGGGATGCGCACGATGAAGAAATTCGTTGCCCACCCACCACCCACTTAGTAGCCACTGTCGACGACTTAACCGACATGCTCGACTTCGACTCCGAAGACTTCGACAGTATGGACGACGAAGCCGGAGACGAATAGGAACCACCGCCCTCAGGCCGCTGGACCACCACCTCATCATATGATATATACATGGTGGACACCCCCAAACAAGGCAATGGCGACGAGACAGCAGAGGATGACCCCTCCAAGAAGCAACCCAAGCGCCGACGTCAGCGGTGCCGCTCTAAGTCCCGCCACAGCAAGAGCAGTGATACTGGCACGGGAGATAATAACACTCCGAATAGCGCCGATGACAACAACAATCCCCTCCAGCACGATGTAGAGCTAGAGGACGAACAAGCTAGCCCTCCAGAGCAGACAGCAGATGGAGAACCGGAGGAGGACAATTACATGCCTCCCTACGAAGACGAGGCGAACCTCGGCTACGACGAGTTTATCGTGCCTGAGGACCCCGTCGAGCAAGAGCGCTTCAAGCGTCGGCTTATGGCCACAGCAAGTAGCCTTAAGAAAAAACAGCAACAGCTTCAAGCTAATCAAGACCTGCTAGCAGACAGGTGGACCGAAGTCCTTGCGGCCGAGGAGCATGAACTCGAGCGCCCGTCCAAGAGTTACCCAAAACGCAGGTTGCTACCTCACCTCGAGGAGGAAGCATTGAAACCTCATTCACCAGCGTACGATGCGGCTGACCGGCCACTACGCGGCAGAACCAGAGAGGCGTTTCAGCCTAAAGTTCAGACCGCACCCCGCCGCCACTCAATCAAAAATATTTAGGCCCGGGGCAACACAGAGGACTTGTGCGACATCTTGGACAATATGGCAAAAATCGCAAGGTCAATATACGGGACACGGGCACATGTGCCCACACGAGACGACGATCGTCGCGTCGGATACACAAAGAGTAAATCCGGTTGGGCTGAATACAGCAGACAAGACTCCTACGAACTACGTCGGGATATAGCCCGGCACAGGGGTGTCGCACACCCCTTATGCTTCACTGATGAAGTTATGAATCATGAATTCCCGGAGAGTTTCAAACCCGTAAATATCGAATCATACGATGGCACAACAGATCCCGCTGTATGGATTGAGGATTTCCTCCTTCATATCCACATGGCTCACGGTGATGATCTACATGCTATCAAGTACCTCCCACTAAAACTCAAAGGACCAGCTCGGCATTGGCTGAATAGCTTGCCAGCAGATTTCATCGGCAGTTGGGAGGATCTGGAAGACGCATTTCTTGACAACTTCCAGGGGACTTATGTGCGGCCACCGGATGCTGATGACTTGAGCCACATAACCCAGCAGCCAGGGGAGTCGGCCAGACAATTCTGGACACGGTTCCTGACTAAGAAAAATCAAATTGTAGACTGTCCGGATGCAGAGGCCCTAGCGGCATTCAAGCATAACATCCGAGACGAATGCCTCGCCCGCCACCTAGGCCAGGAGAAGCCGAAATCTGTGGCAGCCCTCACAACACTCATGACCCGCTTTTGTGCGGGCGAGGATAGCTGGCTGGCTCGCGGCAACAACACATCCAAGAATCCGGATACCTCGGATACCAAAATGTTAACGGTAGGCAGCGTCGTAATAGATCAAAGCGCCGCAATAACGGCGATAACACCGAAGATACGGCAGTCAATGCCGGATTCAGAGGCTCTAGATCCGGTCAGTGGAAAAAGGCATTCAAAAGAAGTACTCCGGCTCCGTCTAGTCTGGATCGCATACTGGATCGCTCGCGTCAAATCCACGGCACCCCCGACAAGCCAGCCAATCACACCAATAGAGAATGTTGGGTGTTCAAGTAGGCCGGCAAGTTAAATGCCGAAAACAAGGACAAGGGGCTGCATAGCGATGACGAGGAGGAGCCCCGGCCACTAAACACAGGAGGACAGAAGGGGTTTCCCCCACAAGTGAAGATGGTGAACATGATATACGCAACCCACATTCCCAAGAGGGAGCGGAAGCGTGCACTAAGGGACGTCTACGCGATGGAGCCCGTCGCCCCAAAGTTCAACCCATGGTCTGCTTGCCCGATCACCTTCGGTCGCAGGGATCACCCCACTAGCATCCGTCATGGCGAATCCGCCGCACTGGTCCTAGACCCCATCATTGACGGATTTCACCTCACTCGAGTCCTTATGGACGGCGGCAGCAGCCTGAACCTGCTTTATTAGGATACAGTGCGAAAATTGGGTATCGATCCCTCGAGGATCAAACCCAGCAAAACCACCTTTAAAGGCGTCATCCCATGTGTAGGGGCCCATTGCACAGGCTCAATCACACTGGAAGTGGTCTTCGGATCACCGGATAACTTCCGAAGCGAAGAGTTAATCTTCGACATCGTCCCTTTTCGCAGTGGCTATCATGCACTGCTCGGACAGACAACATTTGCAAAATTCAATGCAGTGCCGCATTATGCATACCTCAAGCTCAAGATGCCAGGACCTCGCGGGGTCATAACAGTAAATGGAAACATAGAATGCTCGCTCCGTACGGAAGAGCACACTGCATCCCTTGCACCAGAGGCACAAAGCAGCCTGTTCAGGCAGACCACTCATTCGGCGTCACGGCCCCCGGACACCCTCAAGCGAGTCCGAAACAAGCTGCAACAGGATCGCCTGGCACGATCAGAGCTCACCTAGCAATTTGGCCCCCGTCCCAATCCCAGTGACATAATCCGTGCCGCGCATACATAACTACGCATTAAAAATACCATGGACATAGGCGGGGGCACGATCAGGACACGCCTCGCATTGTGGCTTAACCACACTAGGGGTTGTATATCTTCGACATTCCTTTTCTCTTTTAGGGCCTAACTCTCTGGAAGCCCTTTCCGGCAGTACGATTGCCGGACACATTCCGGAAGAAACAACCAAGGCGGCAAGAAGCTAAGATGAACACGGGAACGGCCAGGTGGTCTCTAGTAATAATTGATATACCCGCTTTTCACTATTTTATGCGCAGCTTGCCCTGGGGTAGGACATTTCGAATTGTCCTACTTTATGCTTATTGCACTACTTGTACCAAGTACGCTTCGACGTATCATTTAAATAACAATGCATATCATTAATCTATCATTGCATTATTTAAGTTTTTCTCTTTCTCTTATATGTCCATTTACGACAATCCGCACCCGCACGTGCGGGTACAGTTAGTTCGCCAGGGGTCCTCGTTTACCCCATAACACGGCACCCGAAACTTATAGCATTATATCCATCAGCTCTGAATCATGTCTTTGGTCAAATGTTGGGTTGCCCTGCTCCCACGCTTTGGTACCTTACGTTCTGCTATATCGGCTAAGGTAGCGGTGGGAGAACTACTGCGATTGTGTCCCGGTTCTTCCAGACGAGCACCTCAGTAGAGAAAGCCAAAAACTGACTGTCATGATAAGATGAGAGACTGGTCGCTGTTCGAGAGGTCTCAAGTCCTTAAGACTTTTTTTGCTTCGCGCGAGGAGTCGGCCTTGTCCGGCTTGGGCGTGTATAGCGCCCCAAATTTGGCGCTCCAAATACCAGGGGCTTCGCCAAAAATTTAAAATCATAGACTTCTATGTCTAAGTGAGAGTGATAAAGCATTATAGTCCGATTGCCTGGTTCGTTGCGCTGAACACCTCCCTCGAAGGACCCAAAATTGGGGTAAAGAGTGTTCATATTTATCCCGAACACCCCAGTACTAGTTACATGGGGGTAGAAGCCGACGACTGGCCAACTCTCAGATTTCATAAACGGCCGCACAGAAGGTAATATTTTAAATTAAGAAAGCGTCGCATGGCGCAAACGAACTCGTTTAATATTACAGGATCACATGGGCATGTTCATTCAAAAATTACATCCTTGGCACACTCATCTGCCACTAAGAGGGAACCCTTCAGGACACTCTCATAATAATTCTCGGGGCAGCGATGCTCCTTGCCCTTCGGCGGCCCGTCCTTCACCAGCTTCACGGCGTCCAGCTTCGCCCAGTGCACCTTCGCCCGGGCAAAAGCCCTGCGTGCACCCTCGATGCAGACAGACCGCTTGATGACTTCAAGCTGTGTGCAGGCTTCCACTAGCCGCCTCACCAGGCCGAAGTAGCTGCCGGACAGGGGCTCACCAGGCCACATCTGGACTATAAGGCCCCTCATGGCCTATTCGGCCGCCTTGTGAAGCTCGACCAACTGCTTCAGCTGGTCACTCAAGGGCACGGGGTGTTCGGTCCTAGTATACTGAGACCAGAACAACTTCTCCGTTGAGCTCCCCTTCTCAGCCCGGTAAAACTCCGCGGCATCTAGTACACTGCGGGGAAGATCTGCAAACGCTCCTGGAGAGCTCCGAACTCGGGTAAGAAAAAGGAAAGTCTCCTTCACATGCTTGCTTTGCATATTGAATGCCTTACCCGCCGCTATCTTCTTCACCACGTCAATATCCTAAAGGGCCTTGTGGGCTTCGGCCTTGGTGCTCCGGACGCTTTCAAGCGCTTGCGCGAGCTCGGACTCTCGCATCTTGGAGACAAGCTCCAAGGACTCGTGCTTTTTGGAAAAAGCCTCGAGCTCTTGCTGCACCTCGCCTACTCGGGCTTCTTGTTTCTCCCGTTCAATGCGTTCTTTGTCCGCTTTTTCTTCGGCCTCGGACAACGCCTTCCTTAGGGTCTCCACCTCGGTCGTGGCCCTCGACAAATTCATGACGATCCTATTACTTCACACCTGAACTTCTTTTTAACTATATAGACAGGGGTATATCTTACCTTTGCTCTCTTCGAGCTGCCTCTTGGTAAGGTCGAGCTCGTCCTCGGACCGCTTCAGGGCCTGCTTCAGCGCAGAGACCTCCGCAGTACGTGCAGCAGTGGCCAGCAGTGAAGCCTGCACATACACATAGACATACTCTAATTAGACTCCTGAGTTATCATTTGATCCTCTATTCGACTTTTCTTCATGAACGCCGAACAGAGCATCAGGGGCTACTATCTATGCAGTAATATTTTCTTATATTTTGACTTCTTACCTTAAAGCCTGTTAGGAGGCTGGCGCAAGCTTCGGTCAGTCTGTTTTTGGCGGACCGAACCTTCTCGACCACCGCACTCATAATAGTGCGGTGCTCTTCATCGATGGAAGCGTTGTGAAGCGCTTCCAGCAAGTTGTCCGGTGCCTCTGGTTGGACAGAGGACACCGGCACGGATGGTTGGCCCCCCTTAATGGGGGACCACCTGCCAGAGTCTGGAACCATCGAAGGTTCCAGCACAGTATCCGGCTGGGGCCCGAACTCGAAGCCCGTAGCAGCCTTGCTCCCTTGGTACCCAGGGTCCGGGAGGTCGTCGTGAGGCACCCCTAGGATCACCTCCCCTTGGCTCGGTGCCTTTTGAGACAGCACCTCGGCGTTGTCCGTAGGGCGAGGGGTGGAAGCGGTCGGAGGAGAACCATTGTTCATATCCGATGAGTCCAAAGAGCCGCTCGACGAGGGTACGTCGAGATGAGCTCGGGACGGACTGCATAATCATGTTCGGCATGAGGAAAGGCAGTACAATAAAACATACCATGAAGCACTATGGTGTCTGGACACTTACACTTCGCCAGGGGCTTGTCCCTGGGTAGCCACTCATCGCCGCTGTCGGCGGCTGTCGTGGCACAGTCTGGAGGAAGGGTCCTTCCCTTCTTGGACCCTTCGGCCTCCCCGGATGGGTCGGCCTTCCTTTTCTTGTCTCCCTAGGGGGGAGAACTTTTCTCCTCCTCCTCGTTTCCGTGGGAGGAGTGCGCGTCGGAGTCATCGGACGATGAGTCCGATATAACCTTGCGCCGGAGACACTTTCGGGTCCCCGTGGCCTTCTTCGTGGCCTTATTTGCCGGCACCTCGTAAGGTGCCGGAGTCAGCATCTTCGTGAGAAGAGCATCTGCAGGATCTTTGGGCAGGGGGGCTGGGCAATCAAGCTGCTCTGCTGTCTCTATCCTGTCCTGTTAATGACACGAAAGCTTAGATCTAGCACATAACTAAACCAGGGCAAATCAATACCCTGAGAGATATAAAAGCCTACCGGATGGGCGCGGCGCTTTGCGCTGAGTCCGCGGTCCTCGGTGAGGGAAGGAGGCATCTTGGCGTTCTTGAACAGCACCCTCTAGACGTCCTCGTGCGTCGTGTTGTAGAGCTCTCGCAGCGTCTGGTGCTTGGCCAAGTCGAACTCCCACAAAACAAATGCCCGTCGTTGACACGGAAGGATCCGGCGGAAGAGCATAACCTGGACTACGTTGACGAGCTTGATTTTCTTGTTCGTCATGTTCTGGATGCAGGTCTGGAGTCCGGTCAGCTCTACCGAAGAACCCCAGGACACGCCCTTCTTTTTCAGGAGGTGAGCCGCGTGGAGATTCCGGATCGATATTTGGGGGCCGCCACCCAGTTGGAGTCGCGCGGCTCGGTGATGTAGAACCACCCCGATTGCCACCCCTTTATGGTATCCACATAGGTGCCCTCGAGCCAGGTGGCATTAGGCATCTTGCCCACCATGGTGCCTCCGCACTCTGCTTGTTGGCCTCCCACCACCTTCGGTTTGACATTGAAGGTTTTTAGCCATAGGCCGAAGTGGGGCCTGATGCGGAGGAATGCCTCACACACGACGATAAACACCGAGATGTTGAGGATGAAATTGGGGCCAGATCATGAAAATCTAGTCCGTAGTAGAACATGAGCCCTTGGACAAATGGGTAGAGAGGGAATCCCTCTCCGCGGACGAAATGGGTAAGGAAAACTACCCTCTCATGGGGTTCGGGCGTTGGGACGATCTGCCCCGCTCTCGGCAGCCGGTGCGCGATATCCACAGCCAGGTATCCGGCTTCCCGTAACTTTTTGATGTTCTCCTCCGTGACGGAGGAGACCATCCACTTGCCTCCTGCTCCATACATTCTTGGAGTGGTTCGAGAAGAAGAACGCGAGCTTGGGCGCTAGAGCTCTAGTGTGCGGGAATGGGTAAGTGAGGAGGAAGAAGGCGTGGGTGAAAAAAGTAAATCTTTGTCCCTTTTAAAAGGGCGGAAGAGGCGATGTGCCTCCCCACTTGCCTAGCAAAACCGCTTATTCCCCAGGCGTCCCCACGTCCATATTGATGAGAATACCGTGATAAGGGGAACACGATCTCTGCTTTGACAAGATGTGTCAAGAAAACCGCCTCGCGATATGTGCGGAGCTAGTTAAGAAAAACGGTTCGAATAAAAACCGAGCCATGGCATGATGTCATGCTGTCAAAACGTGTCAACAGATTAGATTTGTGGAAATATTATTCTCTCTACGGTGGTATGTGGAAATTATTTTGCAGGGTCGGACACTATCCTTGTATTCAAAATCTTCAATGGTGTAGTCAGAGGAGGAACCCGCCTTGCAATGTCGAAGACAACACTACGCGCCGGACTCATCGTCATTGAAGCCTGGTTCAGGGGCTACTGAGGGAGTCCTGGATTAGGGGGTCTCTAGACAGCCAGACTATATCCTTTGGCCGGACTATTTGACTATGAAGATACAAGTTTGAAGACTTCGTCCCGTGTCCGGATGGGACTCTACTTGGCATGGAAAGCAAGCTAGGCAATATGGATATGTATATATCCTCCTTTGTAACCGACCTTATGTAACCCTAGCCTCCTGCGGTGTCTATATAAACCGGAGGGTTTTAGTCCGTAGGACAACATACAATCATACCATAGGCTAGCTTCTAGGGTTTAGCCTCTTTGATCTCGTGGTAGATCAACTCTTGTAATACTCATATCATCAAGAACAATCAAGCAGGACGTAGGGTATTACCTCCATCAAGAGGGCCCGAACCTGGGTAAACATCGTGTCCCCTGCCTCCTGTTACCATCCGCCTTAGTCGCACAGTTCGGGACCCCCTACCCGAGATCCGCCGGTTTTGACACGGACAGTTGCACTGGTCAGCTTGATATGGTGGCACCATGACTCAGCCAACAGTTGTTCAAGTTCAATTTAATCCGGTTAAACTTGAATGCAATATGTTGAGCCATGATAAAGTAACATGATGCAAATTACAATGCATGAACATGATATCAATATAAACATGGAGGTGCAATATAACTATTAACCATATCGACAATGAATCATATCCAACTGAGCATGGCATACTGACTAGCATGAACATCACAAGTACATACTTCTGAGAAACATAGCATGAACACTAGCATCACAACAAATATCATGTAAGCACATACCAACAATGCCATCAAGCATTTAACCAACTGGATGCAATGGTACATGCATAACAACGATACTCGAGATAGACGGCAGTCATGCACCAAAGACCATCACCAACATCAACATGTACTACTAGCAAAGATAAGCATATGAAAGGAATACTAGCAACTAGCAGGGCACAATAACCAGGTGCATATCAACATAGTAAGAAAGTAAGCACTAACCTAGAAGCATTACAGAAACAACGATAAACATATTTTAAACAAGCAAACAGTTAATAAATATTCAAGTTGAAAACCATGGCTACTGCATAACTATCATGCAAGTGGGTATTGTGGCTTGCCTGGGGTGATGTAGACTCCGGGAAGAAGTGCGGTGAAGCCACGGAACGAAACGTCGGGCGGTTCTTTCTAAGAGGGGGCTGATTAGAGGCAAGGGCATACTGGTCATTTTCACTATGAAACCACCTAGTGTAAATGTTACCAAAAGACAGAGCTCAACGAGACGAACAAGTGAGCGCTGGTTTCACCTCGGTCGAAGTTACCGTTGAAAAGTTGTGAGGGGTCGAAGATCAGGGACTTTTCTGTAAAAGAATATTCATAGCCGGGTCCCTAAGTGGATAAGACAAAAACAGATTTGAGCAAATACGCTTTCTGATTTACAAAATGCACTATGGAGAAAAGAAGAAGGAAATACGCTTTCGGGCAAATGAAAGCGTACTAAAGGAAATGCGCCTTCAGAGACCTGAAAAGCTCACTCACCTGAAACCGTTTCCACTTGCCACGTGGGATGAGGCGCCTGGGCCACTGGCGCGTGGGGCCCAGGGGCAGGGGAGGGGGTCGGGCGCACGTCATCTTCCTCCCTCTGTTAGCTCACGCGAGGAATAGAGGAGGAACGAGGCCAGGCAGGGGCGCTCAGGCGAGGGGGCCGGCTAGCTCCGACCATCTCTGGCCGAGCCGAGGCCACCAGCGGGTGCGGGAGGCCATGGCGCACATGTTCAGAGGGTAAGGCGGCGCCGGGGAGGAGTGGAGAGGAGGGAAGGTCGTGACGACGGGAGGCGCCAGGAGGTTCGGGCGGCGGCGGCTCTCGGCGATGTGGGCTCTCTGTCGACAAACGGAGGAGATGGGGAGGCTGGCGGAGGTGTGGGGAGTGCCATGGTGGAGACTGGAGAGAGGGAGAAGCTCCAGATTGTCGAGACGGGGTGGTGGCCGAGAGGTCGAGGCGGTGGCCGAACATGGAAGCCGTGGCCACGGTGCACTCCGGTGAGGGGCGAGGTGGTGGGGTGGCTCAGTGGGGCTAGGGGGACTCGGTGGACGTGGTAGGAGGAGGGGATGAGGCTTGAATTGGTCGGAACCAAGCTGACGCTGAGGCGGCTATGGTGGACGGTGACGAACTCCGGCGAGATGAGGCGCCTTCGGAGGACAAATGAGGTGGGGGAGGGATGAGTGAGCTGCGGAGGGGTTCGGGGGTCCTTAAATAGGCGCGGGGAAGAGCTCTAGAGCTCACGAGCGAGCTCCTGACCAAGCTTTAATGGCGGGCAGAGGCTGGGCATGGGGTTTGCGACGCATTTAAGGCGAACCACGACGAGGCAGCAACGCAGTGAGATGAAGTCGATCACGGGGAAGCTCCAGGACATGGTTGGTGTCAAGACGAGGAGGAAGGAGATGAGCACAGTGGCCGGACCAAGCCAGAGCTTGCACTATGTGTGACGCCAGCGTGATCACCACGGGCACTAGTGCAAACGGCGTGTTCTGGCCGGGTCGACCATGTCCAGTAGATAGACCGTCGTGTCCTCAGTCAAGATGAGGAAATAAATTGGTCCAGGGGCAAAGAAGAGATTTGCACTTAGCTCCAAAGTAAATCAACAGGAAGGTGCTTGTAACTTGCTGTGGTGACACTAGCTTTGTAACGTGGTAAATAATTTGTCTGGTGATGATCACACACTAAGGTGATTTTGGTCACGAAAAATCAGACTAAGAGGAGGAGTTTAGATGAGGGTTGCTGTAGAAAGTGCAAAACTGGCCAGATTTGAACATTAGGAAGTGGCACTGACGTACTTGATTGTCATGAGCTGAAATTTGGCATGGAGGGGTTATATGATGATATGAAGCTGCTATAAAAGTTTCATGTCATTTGTAAATACCAAAGTGACACTTCCTTCACAAAGCTTCATTCTGGACAGAAAGTTGGAAAAATTGGACAGGGCAATTGGATTAACTAATTGAGCTAAAACTTGGTGGAAGGAGTTGATATAGGTAGAAGCATGTCCTGGTAAAGTTACAGCTCAATTGAAGCAATATAAAATATAGTTGCTTCACAAATTGAAAATCTGACCAGAAACTAAGATTTGGAGCTGGGATGTCATAGGTAATTTACATGAGCTCAAATTTGGTGGAGAGTCATGATTTTATCATATTAAGGACCTTGCAAAATTTCAACTCCTTTGGATATGCCTAGCTTGTACGTCCTTCACAATCACTTCCCTCAGACAGGAACTTTGAAAATTTGCTCAGGAATATTTACTAGGTAAATTGAGTTGAATTTTTGCATGAGGCAATTATTTGTACAAGAACATATGTACAAGAAGTTTGGGTTGAATTGGGCAAAGATAAATGGCACTTGCTTCACAAACTGCCATTCAGGTCAAAACATAAAAGGAGTTAACTGAGCATGATGGGAAACATGGACAATGAAATATTTTGCCATATTTGAGGAAGATATGACCCAAACAATTTATGAGAATTATTTGGTAATTTTAGGAGTGACGGGAATATAGGTTGCTTCACAACTCAGGGTTTAAAAGGGTTATTCCTTTATGAGAAAAGGAATATTCCCAACAAGAAGAATTTTGGGTTAGGTCAAGGATGGAAATGACATGATCTTGGGATGATTATGAGGGTGACAAGCCACTATAAAACCTAGGAAGATATGATCTTCCCAAGTTTTAGAACCACATAGCCACGGAAAAGCAAATCAAATCTGGAAATCCAAGAAAATCAAAGGAAAAAAGAAAAGGGAAAAAGTCCAGGCTGTTACAAACCTTCCCCCCTTAAAGAAATCTCGCCCTCGAGATTCGGTTGCTCAGGGATAAATAATCTTTCTGACTTGAAGAAACCGTTTCCAACTCGGGTTTCTTTTATTCATTCTCATACAATATTTCCACTAAATTGGATCTGACTGTCTGTCTTGATCTGGGGTGGTTTGCTTCACCGGATCTGACATACTGACAGGACTTACCTCATATATTCTTGTTCATCCTGACTCAAAATTTTCTTTCATATCTGTTGGCTGAGCTAGGGTCCGAAAGGCCTCCTGACATACGTGTCCTTCTTGATATTTATCCTTGCTCGAAATGTTATGCTCGTACTGAGTACCGAGAATATTCCATGGAGTTGGGGAACATATCTTCCCGTGGAACAAAGAATCTCTTCTATCTAGGCATTGGGTTCCTTGAATATATGCATGCCTTCTAGGTTCAAAAACAGTGAGGTGGATCATACCTATTTTGCTAACAGATTCTGACAACTTGTAGGAGTTTCTGACTTATCTTGACTGGCTTCACAGTCTTGAGTATCCAAGTTGTACCAAGGTTTGACTGTTGCTTGCCGTGACTGATAGGAAAAATGCACCATCTCCTAATGATAACATTTGCAGACTTGACTGGCAGTGATCTTGGCAAAGAATCCCATTCACACAGGATATTATTTTAATTGCTTCCCATATGCGAGAGATAACAATCCTCAAAGTATGTGCTCTCACACTAATTCTTCATCTTTGCCGGTATCCCCATGGGAATAACAGTCCGTGCGATGTCCATCACGGGTGTTGAGGCCAATATATTGAGTTGTCCTGGGTTTGGACTTGACAGACTCGGGCATTTAACGCTGACAGTGCCAGGTTTAATAGTATCACCTTGTCGGATATGCGGGGTTGATCTTGATAATCACTGGCAAGACTATTGCCTCAACATTGTCTTTCCTTCAAGACTTGTCGATTATTGCCTCACCCACTAGTTTTTTGTCTCTTGAATAACTGGTGAGGTTGTCGGATGCATGCCGTGAATTCTTCCTTGTGCGAGGGACTTGCATGGACTTGGCAGCATACTCATTGTATGAACAAATAACTGATTCTCGAGGCATAACTTTGTTCTGACTGATTTTTGTTTTAGACCAAACTGTTGCGGACCTGCCACTTGGAACGCTGCCACATGCTGACAATTCATAATTTAATGTCTTGTATTAGTACGGTACAGAAGAAGTCTGGGCAGCTTGCGTTCGGAAACAACCGGGGTATCGCGCTAAGGAAGGTTGGATGATTTGTGCCCGAAGCCTTCGGTGGATATCCTATTGAGGAAAACGAGGTACCGTACCTCATAAGCTTCCCACCTTAAAGACTTTGCTAGGGAAGACTCGGTACCTTATGCCAAAAGCTTTTGCAGTATTTTATTAAGAAGACTGAATATCTTGCATGGGAATCCATTCATTCCCTACCGATGCAGACTGGGAACCTTGTCTTTGTACACTTCACCAATAAAATGTGGAGAAGGACGGGACTGATTTTCTTGGTGAATGGAATGACATATATATTTTCTTGTCAGTCCGGTAGCTGATTATTTGTATGGCAAGAATTGTCTGACTATCCTTGTTGAATTCATTGCGTATTTGGACTGACCTCTGGGTGTCGCAGTGTTTTAATTGTGAATTGTGGCAGATTCAGTTATTGTGCATAGCCCATACCTTTGACTTGAAATGCACTGCTGATCCAATTTTGTCCTCTTTCTGATTTAATCTTTGCTGCGATAAAGGTGTATCTCTGACAGGTACTTGTTGTTGAAAGTTTGAGTAGAATATACTTGTATTCAGACCGGATGTCTGCAACACAATGCTGTCAGCCGAAAACCTCATTGCTTTTAACGGAATTCCTTGATGTATATCTGTACTGCTTACGGCTTCTTCTGATCCAGTGTCGGTCGAGGATTAATTTCCATAAGGGGCTAACACCGAGGATTCAAAACAAAGAAGCACGAGAAAATGATTTATTGCAACAAAGCATACGACAAACAAGCTACAAAGCTGGTCCACACAGGCACACACAAGCATGATACTACAGCAGATGCACATGCACTACACGAAGGACTACACCCTACGCTTGAGCCAACGCTCGCGCATTGACGAGGAAGCTAAGGGAGTAGCGAGTGGAACTACTAACTTCGTAGCTCCGGATGGACGAGGCGGAGGGGTTGGAGAAGCTGGCGGAGGCTGAGGTAAAGCGACACCAAGCAATCTCCTGGCTCGAATGGCGTCTCGGACTAACTCAGAAATAAGTAGACACTCGGCTATCATGTAACGAGACATGGCGAGGATAGCTGGATCATCTTGAGGGTTGATGGAGGGAAATTGGATCCGCCTAGGATTCTCGACGATGTTGGGATAATATTGATAAGCACGGTTCTCTTGCACCATGCTCTCTTGATGACGAAGACCGGTGACTCCTGCCATTGCGGCAAGCTGAACGGCACGCTCGGGGGTAGCACCGTAACCACCATGGAAACTGTAGGTGCGCTTACTGACAGGAATCAGGGCTGATAGATGAATATGAGCAACATATTCCCGGATTCTTCCTCCAGCAGAAGACTGGAATACTTGATAATGAGGTGGATCTCCGAGGGGATAAATACTGCGCCACATGTCGCCAAGGAGGGCGACTAAGCTGAGAGGTGCAGGAGTGGGACTGAACTCAATAGGAACAGCGCCGGGAGCTATGGGGAGGGCACTAAACTCATGGAAGTTGACCGCCATCTACGCATGAAACAGGGGTTAACGGTAACCGAAATAAGACTATATGCAGCAAACATATGCAACAACCATATGTAGCAAGCAAGGGCAACAACCAGACCCTATACTACCGTTTTCTAACATTCTAGCGGACTAGGACGCTCTACAGCCAGATTTGCTCTGATACCAAGCCTGTGGCACCCCGGCTCAGGGAAAACC
Organism: Triticum urartu; assembly: GCF_056163025.1. Lineage (NCBI taxonomy): Eukaryota > Viridiplantae > Streptophyta > Magnoliopsida > Poales > Poaceae > Triticum > Triticum urartu. The sequence continues at coordinate 364,076,856 of NC_141876.1, read as the reverse complement.
GAAACGCCCTGTATTCCAGCCCAGAGATCGAGGTGAAGTCTTCTGGAATACGGCACTTCTTAGCATAGAACAAACCAGCTCTCTATTACAACACAAATATGAATACAAGAGGTTTCGATATTACACTGAATAACATCGGCACAGTGACACTACGCCATCCTCAGTTGCTCTATGCAAGCAGCGTAACGATCTGGGGCAGCGGAACAACTACTGGCAGCGGAACAACGAATGGCGATGATGGACTCCAATCCGCAGGGACTCTGGCTGGAACGTTTATCCTAGATCACGAACACAGGAATAACACCAAACAAGCAAGCAATCCCGGCACGACCTATAAACTGGCATGACACGCCAGGTCAGTACATTTAATGTACTTGCAAGCTCGCAATAACCAGAAGCATTCAAGACAAACAACAGCATGGCAATTACAGGTTAAGCAGGAATTATCATGAGATCATTAGGATAACATGGCATGAACAATATGAACATAATATTGCTAGAACAACATGGGCATGGCATGAACATATAATTCTGATGATACTAGCATGCAACATGATGACACTATACGCACCACTTATTCTGCTCGGGTTATCATATGCATCACTTACCAACCTCGGACATTACACGATCATCTCAGGATCAACTCAAGCTTGGTATAAACACTACCGTAGTAATCATTAAATGACCACAATGAGCTTGATCTTTACCCGTGATTCTCGCACAACATCACGAATACTTATCAACTTGGTATCCTCGATACCACGATGATCATCTCACGATCACAAGCGGAACCATTCTTGGCTCAATGGGTTACTTTGTAACCACACGGTGATCATTCACGGATCATAGCACCAACTTATCTCATCATCGAACCGGGGTTGTTGTTAAGCACATTATTATTATTATTACTGTTGAACCATAGTGTGACCGACACGAACTGGGCCCTTATCCACGGGCATGGCTATCGATAGATTTAATACACACTATGCAGAGGTTAGCACACTGTACCCACACCACGGAACCCATGGCCTCACACTCCCATTCGGGCAGACCAACGATGTTCCGAAAAAATCATCATACTGCCATGACTCTCTCCCGGCCACTCCGACCAACTCCCCTTTGGGCTAAGTCATGGCAAAACATAAACGGTCCCAAATGGGGACAAGCGTGCAAAACAACTCGGGCCCACGCATAACCTTCCCTCGTTGGAGGCACCGGCGAGAGGTATGACTATAGACCCAGTTAGGACCTTCCCAATAGGTAAGCTTGGCTGCACTGGTTAGCTCGATATGGTGGCACCATGACTCAACCAACAGTTGTTCAGGTTCAATTTAATCAGGTTAAACTTGAATGCAATATGCTGAGCCATGATAAAAAAATATGATGCAAATTACAATGCATGAACATGATATCAACATAAACATGGAGGTGCAACATAACTATTAACCATATCGACAATGAATCATATCCAACTGAGCATGACATACTGACTAGCATGAACATCACAAGTACATACTTCTAAGAAACATAGCATGAACACTAGCATCACAATAAATATCATGTAAGCACATACCAACAATGCCATCAAGCATTTAACCAACTAGATGCAATGGTACATGCATAACAACGGTACTCGAGACAGACGACAGTCATGCACCAAAGACCATCACCAACATCAACATGTACTACTAGCAAGCATAAGCATATGAAAGGAATACTAGCAACTAGCAGGGCACAATAACCAGGTGCATATCAACATAGCAAAAAAGTAAGCACTAACCCAGAAGCATTACCGAAACAACGATAACCATATTTTAAACAAGCAAACAGTTAATAAATATTCAAGTTGAAAACCATGGCTACTGCATGACTATCATGCAAGTGGGTATTGTGGCTTGCCTGGGGTGATGTAGACTCCAGGAAGAACTGTGGTGAAGCCGCGGAATGAAACGTCAGGCGGTTCTTTCTAAGAGGGGGCTGATTAGAGGCAAGGGCATACTGGTCATTTTCACTGTGAAAGCACCTTGTGTAAATGTTACCAAAAGATAGATCTCGACGAGACGAAGAAGTGAGCGCTGGTTTCACCTCGGTCGGAGTTACAGTTGAAAATTTGTGAGGGGCTGAAGATCAGGGACTTTTCTGTAAAAGAATATTCACAGCCAGGTCCCTGAGTGGATAAGACAGAAACAGATTTGAGCAAATACGCTTTCTGATTTAGAAAACGCACTTTGGAGAAAAGAAGAAGGAAATATGCTTTCGGGCAAATGAAAGCGTACTAAAGGAAATACGCCTTCAGAGAACTGAAAAGCGCACTCACCCGAAACCGTTTCCACTTGCCATGTGGGATGAGGCACCTGGGCCACTGGCGCGTGGGGCCCATGGGTAGGGGGAGGGGGTCGGGCGCACGTCGTCTTCCTCCCTCTGTTCGCTCACGCGAGGAACGGAGGAGGAACGAGGCCAGGCAGGGGCGCTCAGGCGAGGGGGCCGGCCGGCTCAGGCCATCACCAGCCGAGTCGAGGCCACCAGCCGAGTCGAGGCCACCAGCGGGTGCGGGAGGCCATGGCGCACCCGTTCAGAGGGTAAGGCGGTGCCGGGGAGGAGTGGAGAGGAGGGAAGATCGCGGTGATGGGAGGCGCCAGGAGCTTCGGTCGGCGGTGGCTCTCGGTGATGCGGGCTCTCCGGCGATGAACGGAGGAGATGTAGAGGCTGGCGGAGATGTGGGGAGTGCCGTGGTGGAGACGGGAGAGAGGGAGAAGCTCCGGACTGTCGAGACGGGGTGGTGGCCGAGAGGTGGAGGCGGTGGCCAAACATGGAAGCCGTGGCCACAGTGCACTCCGGTCAGGGGCGAGGTGGTGGAGCGGCTCAGTGGGACTAGGGGGACTCGGTGGACGTGGTAGGAGGAGGGGAGGAGGCTCGGGTTGGTCGGAACCAAGCCGAGGCCGAGGCGGCTATGGTGGACGGCGACGAACTCCGGCGAGATGAGGTGACTCCAAAGGACAAATGAGGCGGGGGAGGGATGAATGAGCTATGGAGGGGTTCGGGGGTCCTTAAATAGGCGCGGGGAAGAGCTCTAGAGCTCACGAGCGAGCTCCTGACCAAGCTTTAATGGCAGACAGAGGCTGGGCATGGCACGGGAATAGCGTTTGCGACGCATTTAAGGCGAACCACGACGAGGAAGCGACGCTCCAAAGTAAATCAACACGAAGGTGCTTGTAACTTGTTGTGGTGACACTAGCTTAGTAACGTGGTAAATAATTTGTCTGGTGATGATCACACACTAAGGTGATTTTGACCATCAAAAATCAGACTAAGAGGAGGAGTTTAGATGAGGGTTGCTGTAGAAAGTGCCAAACTGGCTAGATTTGAACATTAGGAAGTGGCACTCACGTACTTGATTGTCATGAGCTGAAATTTGGCATAGAGGGGCTATATGATGATATGAAGCTGCTGTAAAAGTTTCATGCCATTTGGAAATACCAAAGTGACACTTGCTTCACAAAGCTTCATTCTGGACAGAAAGTTGGAAAAATTGCACAGGGCAATTGGATTAACTAATTGAGATAAAACTTGGTGGAAGGAGTTGATATAGGTAGAAGCATGTCCTGGTAAAGTTTCAGCTCAATTGAAGCAATATAAAATATAGTTGCTTCACAAACTGAAAATCTGACAAGAAACTAAGATTTGGAGCTGGGATCTCATAGATAATTTACATGAGCTAAACTTTGGTGGAGAGTCATGATTTTATCATATTAAGGACCGTGCAAAAATTTCAACTCCTTTGGATATGCCTAGCTTTTACTTCCTTCACAATCACTTCCCTCAAACAGGAACTTTGGAAATTTGCTCAGGAATATTTACTTGGCAAATTGAGTTGAATTTTGGCATGAGGCAATCATTTGGACAGGAAAAGATGTCCAAGAAGTTTGGGTTGAATTGAGCAAAGATAAATGGCACTTGCTTCACAAACTGCCATTCAGGTCAGAACAGAAAAGGAATTAATTGAGCATGATGGGAAACATGGCCAATGAAATATTTTGCCATATTTGTGGAAGATATGACCCAAACAATTTATGATAATTATTTGGTAATTTTAGGAGTGACAGGAATATAGGTTGCTTCACAACTCAGGGTTTAAAAGGGTTATTCCTTTATCAGAAAAGGAATATTCCCAACAAAAAGAATTTTGGGTTAGGTCAAGGATGGAAATGACATGATCTTGGGATGATGATGAGGGTGACAAGCCACTATAAAACCTAGGAAGACATGATCTTCCCAAGTTTCAGAACCACATAGCCACGGAAAAGCAAATCAAATCACGAAATCCAAGAAAATCAAAGGAAAAAAGAAAACGGCTAAAATCCAGGCTGTTACAAATAATTGTATTACATATTTAGGAACATAATTAAAAAAGCCACATGCGGCAACGCCCGAAATACAAAAGGGCAAAAGAAGAAGGAAGACAACGATCTAGCACCGCTGATCTCTACTTTCTTGATGTGTTACTGCAGGCCGCGGGAACTAGTCTCCGCGGGGAGCGGCGACGAGCTCTTTCTTGTCCTCAAGATGCTGCCTGAGAGCATCCACGGATTCCTCCACCAGCCTTCTGCGCTCGATGCGCAGCATGGCATTCTTGTCCATAAGTTTCTCGACGATGACGCCAGTCCTCTTTGATACGTCTCCGTTGTATCTATAATTTTTTATTGTTCCATGCCAATATTCTTCAACTTTCATACACTTTTGGCAACTTTTTATACTATTTTTGGGACTAACATATTGATCCAGTGCCCAGTGCCAGTTCCTGTTGGTTGCATGTTTTTTGTTTCGCAGAAAATCCATATCAAATTGAGTCCAAACGGGATAAAAATGGACGGAGAATGTTTTTTGGAATATATGTGATTTTTGGGAAGTGAAATCAACACGAGACGATGCTCGAGGGGCCCATGAGGCAGGGGGCGCGCCCCAGGGGGGCAGGCGCGCCCCTGACCCTCGTAGCCACCCCGTAAGGCGGTTGGTTCCCTTCTTTTGCCGCAAGAGAGATAATATCCAGATAGAGATCATGTTAAAATTTCATCCCAATCGGAGTCATGGATCTCTGGGAATATAAGAAACGGTGAAAGGGTAGAATCTAAGAACGCAGAAACAGAGAGAGACAGAGAGACAGATCCAATCTCGGAGGGGCTCTCGCCCTCCCACGCCATGGAGGCCATGGACTAGAGGGGAAACCCTTCTCCCATCGAGGGAGGAGGTCAAGGAAGAAGAAGAAGAAGGAGGTGGTCTCTCTCCCCCTCGCCTTCGGTGGCACCGAAGTGCCACCGGGGGCCATCATCATCACCGCAATCTTCACCAACAACTTCACCGGCATCATCACCAACTCTTGCCCCCTCTATGCAGCGGTGTAACCTCTCTCTTACCCGATGTAATCTCTACTTAAACATGGTGCTCAACGCTATATATTATTTCCCAATGATGTATGGCTATCCTATGATGTTTGAGCAGATTTGTTTTGTCCTATGGGCTATTTGATGATCGTGATTGGTTTGAGTTGCATGTTTTATTATTGGTGCTGTCCTATGGTGCTCTCCGTGTCGTGCAAGCGTGAGGGATCCCCGCTGTAGGGTGTTGCAATACGTTCATGATTCGCTTATAGTGGGTTGCGTGAGTGACTGAAACACAAACCCGAGTAAGGGAGTTGTTGCGTATGGGATAAAGAGGACTTGATACTTTAATGCTATGGTTGGGTTTTACCTTAATGATTTTTAGTAGTTGCGGATGCTTGCTAGAGTTCCAATCATAAGTGCATATGATCCAAGTAGAGAAAGTATATTAGCTTATGCCTCTCCCTCATATAAAATTGCAATAATGATTACCGGTCTAGTTATCGATTGCCTAGGGACAAATAAATTTCCCGCAACAAAAAGCTCTTTACTAAAACTAACTTAGTTGTGTCTTTACCTAAACAGCCCCTACTTTTTATTTACGTAATCTTTATTATCTTGCAAACCTATCCAACAACACCTACAAAGTACTTCTAGTTTCATACTTGTTCTAGGTAAAGCAAACATCAAGCATGCATAGAGTTGTATCGGTGGTCGATAGAACTTGAGGGAATATTTGTTCTGCCTTTAGCTACTCGTTGGGTTTGACACTCTTACTTATCGAAAACTGTTGCGATCCCCTATACTTGTGGGTTATCAAGACCTTTTTTCTGGCGCCGTTGCCGGGGAGCAATAGCGTGGGGTGAATATTCTCGTGTGTGCTTGTTTGCTTTATCACTAAGTAATTTTTATTTGTTGTTCTTAGTTGTTTTCTATCTTTAGTTATGGGTAGGAAACGCAAAATACCAAAAAAAATAGTTGTACCTACTAAACCAATGGTTGAAGAACCACTCTAAATCTATCACACTACCGAAGCTTATTACTTGGATCATCTTCGATCCCTATGTGCTCGTGCTGAAACCCCAACTAGCTTAGTTGAGGGCAAATCTTTACATGAGCATGCTTTTTATGTGCGACACCGAATATCTGAAAAAGGGAAATTTTACTGGGTCAAATTCATCGTTTGCAATGCTATGCTTGGAATTTATGTGAAATATATGATTTTACTTGTTGTTCTGAAAACCCTAAGAAACACCTTCCCTATCAATGTGAGTTTAGTGATAATGGAATCGTATCTTTGTATGCTAAGGGTGTTTATAGTTACTATGATGTTCAACAAATTGAAGAATGTGTTGCTTTTAAGGGTGCTTATGAAATTGCTTCTTTGATTGAAAAGTATGATGCTACTCTTTACAAATCTAAAAATTTTGCCATACTTAAATATTGCTATGATAATTATGCTTCTAATGCCTATGTTTAACCATATATTGAGGACCACTCCGCTATCCCAGAAGAGACTAATATTTTGCAGGAGTCTATGGAAGAAGAAATTGATGAAACCCTGAGCTCATTGGATGAAAAAGATGAGGAGGAGAGCGAAGAACAAAAGGAGGAAGAGCGGATTAGCTACCCGTGCCCACCTTCTAATGAGAGTAACTCTTCAACTCATACATTGTTTAATTTCCCTTCGTGCTTACCGAAGGATGATTGCTATGATGATTGTTATGATCTCGTTGATTCTCTTGAAATATCCCTTTTTGATGATGCTTGCTATGCTTGTGGCCAAGATGCCAATATGAATTATGCTTATGGAGATGAACTTGCTATGGTTCCTTATGTAAAACATGAAATTGTTGCTATTGCACCCATGCATGATAGTCCTATTATCTTTTTGAATTCTCCCGACTACACTATATCGGAGAAGTTTGCATTTATTAAGTATTATATTGATGGGTTGTGTCTTACTATTACACATGATGATTTTGATGAATATATTATGCATGTGCTTGCTGCTGCTACTTGCAATTATTATGAGAGAGGAACTATATCTCCACCTCTCTATGTTTCCAATATGATAAAATTGCAAGAAACTGTTTATACTATGCATTGGCCTTTACTATGTGTGCATGAATTGTTCTTTTATGACATGCCGATGCATAGGAAGAGAGTTAGACTTCGTTATTGCATGATATATGTTACTTTGTGCTCACTACTAAATTACAAATCATTGTTAATTAAAATTGGCTTTGATATACCTTGGGATCCGGGTGGATACATTACTTGAGCAATATATGCATAGCTTAATGGCTTTAAAGAAAGTGCTGCCAGGGAGACAACCTGGAAGTTTTAGAGAGTCATTTATTTCTGTTGAGTGCTTTCATATAGTTTAAAAACAACAAAAATAAAGAGGGGAACCCAAAACTTTTTCAAAAAGGAAAGTGAAAGTGAGAAAGACAAGCATTGTTGAAGTGGGAGAGCTCCTTGAACTTTGTTCATGCTCACGGCAACTTTGTGAATCTTGATTACAGAAACTTTTCAACAAAAATAATTATCCCCTTGTACATTCCATTGTATTATAAAAATAATGTGCCAAGGTTTGCCTTTAGGATGTTTTGAGTGCTTGTTGGTTTGTATGGTGCAGGACAGAAACTTTGGCTGTAGTGCGTGATTTTAAATTTTTAGATGGAACTTCAAATGGTTCTAATTATTTTTGCACTGTCTTTCTGTACAAATTGTTTATTTTTCCTAAGTTTGGTAGAATTTTTCAAGTATCATAAGTATGGTGAATGTTCAGATTATTACAGACTGTTCTGTTTTAGACAGATTCTGTTTTTGATGCATAGTTTGCTTGTTTTGATGAAACTATCAATTTATATCAGTGGATTAAGCCTTGAAAAAGTTATATTACAGTAGACACAATGCAAAAACAAAATATGAATTGGTTTGCAACAGTACTTAGAGTAGCGATTTGCTTTATTATACTAACAGATCTTACCAAGTTTTCCGTTGAAGTTTTGTGTGGATGAAGTGTTCGAAGATCGAGGAGGTCTTGATGTGAGAAGAAGGAGGAGAGGCAAGAGCTCAAGCTTGGGGATTCCTGAGGCACCCCAAGTAAATATTCAAGGAGAATCAAGCGTCTAAGCTTGGGGATGCCCCGGAAGGCATCCCCTCTTTCTTCAACTAGTATCGGTACGTTTTCGGATTCGTTTCGTTCATGCAATATGTGCAATCTTGGAGCATATTTTGCATTTAGTTTTCATTTTTCTTTTATGCACCATGCTGGTATGAGATAGCCCTTGGTTGATTTATAGAATGCTCTATGCACTTCACTTATATCTTTTGAGTATGGCTTCATAGAATGCTTCATGTGCTTCACTTATATCATTTGAAGTTTGGATTGCCTGTTTCTCTTTACATAGACAACCACCATTTGTAGAATGCTCTTTTGCTTCACTTATATTTGTTAGAGCACGGGCATATCTTTTGTAGAAAGAATTAAACTCTCTTGCTTCACTTATATCTATTTAGAGAGATGACAGGAATTAGTCATTCACATGGTTAGTCATAAAATCCTACATAAAACTTGTAGATCACTGAATATGATATGTTTGATTCCTTGCAATAGTTCTGCGATATAAAGATGGTGATATTAGATTCATGCTAGTGGGTAGTTGCGGATTAGTAGAAATACTTGTGTTGAGGTTTGTGATTCCCGTAGCATGCACGTATGGTGAACCGTTATGTAACGAAGTCGGACCATGAGGTATTTATTGATTGTCTTCCTTATGAGTGGCGATCGGGGATGAGCGATGGTCTTTTCCTACCAATCTATCCCCCTAGGAGCATGCGTGTAGTACTTTGTTTCGATAGCTAATAGACTTTTGCAATAAGTATGTGAGTTCTTTATGACTAATGTTGAGTCCATGGATTATACGCACTCTCACCCTTCCACCATTGCTAGCCTCTCTAGTATCGCGCAAGTTTCGTCGGTACCTTAAACCCACCATATACCTTCCTCAAAACAGCCACCATACCTACTTATCATGGCATTTCCATAGCCATTCCGAGATATATTGCCATGCAACTTCCATCATCATCATATTCATGACTTGAGCATTCATTGTCATATTGCTTTGCATGATCGTAAGATAGCTAGCATGATGTTTCCATGGCTTGTCTGTTTTTTGATGTCATTGCTACGCTAGATCATTGCACATCCCGGTACACCGCCGGAGGCATTCATATGGAGTCATATCTTTGTTCTAGTATCGAGTTGTAATATTGAGTTGTAAGTAAATAAAAGTGCGATGATCATCATTATTAGAGCATTGCCCCAGTGAGGAAAGGATGATGGAGACTATGATTCCCCCACAAGTCGGGATGAGACTCCGGACGAAAAAATAAAAAAATAAAAAAGAGAAAGGCCAAAAAAAGAGAAGGCCCAAAAAAAGAAGAAAAAAACAAAAAAAATGAGAGAAAAAGAGAGAAGGGGCAATGTTACTATCCTTTTACCACACTTGTGCTTCAATGTAGCACCATGTTCTTCATATAGAGAGTCTCTTGAGTTATCACTTTCATATACTAGTGGGAATTTTTCATTATAGAACTTGGCTTGTATATTCCAACGATGGGCTTCCTCAAATGCCCTAGGTCTTCATGAGAAAGCAAGTTGGATGCACACCCACTTAGTTTCAGTTTGAGCTTTCATATACTTATAGCTCTAGTGCATCTGTTGCATGGCAATACCTACTCACTCACATTGATATCTATTGATGGGCATCTCCATAGCCCATTGATACGCCTAGTTGATGTGAGACTATCTTCTCCTTTTTGTCTTCTCCACAACCACCATTCTATTCTACCTATAGAGCTATGTCAGTGGCTCACGCTCATGTATTGCGTGAAAGTTGAAAAGGTTTGAGAACGTCAAAAGTATGAAACAATTGCTTGGCTTGTCATCGGGGTTGTGCATGATGTGAATATTTTGTGTGGTGAAGATGGAGCATAGCCAGACTATATGATTTTGTAGGGATAACTTTCTTTGGCCTTGTTATTTTGAAAAGACATGATTGCTTTATTAGTGGGCTTGAAGTATTATTGTTTTTATGTCAAATGATAGACTATTGCTTTGAATCACTCGTGTCTTAATATTCATGCCATTATTAGATATGTGATCAAGATTATGCTAGGTAGCGTTCCACATCAAAAATTATCTTTTTTATCATTAACCTACTCGAGGACGAGTAGGAATTAAGCTTGGGGATGCTAATACGTCTCCGTCGTATCTATAATTCTTGATTGTTCCATGCCAATATTCTACAACTTTCATACACTTTTGGCAACTTTTTATACTATTTTTGGGACTAACATATTGATCCAGTGCCCAGTGCCAGTTCCTGTTGGTTGCATGTTTTTTGTTTCACAGAAAATCCATATCTAATGGAGTCCAAACGGGATAAAAACGGACGGAGATTTTTTTTGGAATATATGTGATTTTTGAGAAGTGAAATCAACGCGAGACGATGCTCGAGGGGCCCGCCCCTGACCCTCGTGGCCACCCTGTAAGGCGGTTGGTGCCCTTCTTTCGCTGCAATAAAGATAATATCCAGATAGAGATCGTGTTAAAATCTCAGCCCAATCGGACTTACGGATCTCCGGGAATATAAGAAACGGTGAAAGGGTAGAATCTGAGAACGCAGAAATAGAGAGAGACAGAGAGATAGATCCAATCTCGGAGGGGCTCTCGCCCCTCCCACGCCATGGAGGCCATGGACCAGAGAGGAAACCCTTCTCCCATCTAGGGAGGAGGTCAAGGAAGAAGAAGAAGGAGGGGGCTCTCTCCCCCTCGCTTATGGTGGCACCGGAGTGCCACCGGGGGCCATCATCATCACCGCAATCTTCACCAACAACTTCACCGCCATCATCACCAACTCTTGCCCCCTCTATGCAGCGGTGTAACCTCTCTCTTACCCGCTGTAATATCTACTTAAACATGGTGCTCAACGCTATATATTATTTCCCAATGATGTATGGCTATCCTATGATGTTTGAGTAGATCCGTTTTGTCCTATGGGCTATTTGATGATCGTGATTGGTTTAGGTTGCATGTTTTATTATTGGTGCTGTCCTATGGTGCTCTCCGTGTCGCGCAAGTGTGAGGGATCTCCGCTATATGGTGTTGCAATACGTGCATGATTCGCTTATAGTGGATTGCGTGAGTGACTGAAACACAAACCCGAGTAAGGGAGTTGTTGTGCATGGGATAAAGAGGACTTGATACTTTAATGCTATGGTTGGGTTTTACCTTAATGATCTTTAGTAGTTGCAGATGCTTGCTAGAGTTCCAATCATAAGTGCATATGATCCAAGTAGAGAAAGTATGTTAGCTTATGCCTCTCCCTCATATAAAATTGCAATAATGATTACCGGTCTAGTTATCGATTGCCTAGGGACAAATAACTTTCTCGTAACAAAAAGCTCTTTACTAAAACTAACTTAGTTGTGTCTTTACCTAAACAGCCCCTACTTTTTATTTACGTAATATTTATTATCTTGCAAACCTATCCAACAACACCTACAAAGTAATTCTAGTTTCATACTTGTTGTAGGTAAAGCGAACATCAAGCGTGCGTAGAGTTGTATCGTTGGTTGATAGAACTTGAGGGAATATTTGTTCTGCCTTTAGCTCCTCGTCGGGTTCGACACTCTTACTTATCGAAAACTGTTGTGATCCCCTATACTTGTGGGTTATCAAGACTCTTCAATAAGGCAGTGGTCTTCTCCTGCTGCTCTGCACTTCCGACGATCTTCGCCCTCAGCAGATCGCGCTCGGCCCGGAGCTTCGCATTGCTCTCATTTAGTTGCTGGATGACGTCGGTAGACTATTCAAATAAGGCTTTCAGGTCATCCTGCAACCTCGCCCACCTAGAGATCTGATCCATCTGCCTAAGGACGAGGGCACGCATGCACCTATAAGAGTCCTCGCCAGCCCGCGAGACATTTTCCCAGGCCGCCGTGGCGCGGGAGACATCTCTGCTACATTTGCGGCACGGCAGGACATCTATTCTGCTTCTGCGGCGCGATCGGACCAGTCTGCTGCATCGACGGTGCAGCGTGACCTCCGTGCTACTTCGGCGGCGCGGCGGGACCTCTCTGCTGCTACGGCCGTGCGGTGGAACTTGTTGGCTGCTTTCGCGATGAGGCAGGACATCTCTTGTGCTTCCGCTTACAGGCTCGCCTCTCCCTGGTGGCAATCTCTCGACCCAGAACTCATGCTGGCCATGACAGATGCAAGGTAATGATGATGAATGACTTGCTTGTTTTTGTGGATGAGGAGTTGAGGAGGAATGTGCAGTCATCTTGGAGTAGTAGTATTTATAACCGAGTAGTAATACGCTCCTAAGTGGGAAACCGTTTAGGTTTTGATCGGTGTGAATAGGTTCGCAATTTGGAATGTGATGGGACGCGGCCTCCCTGTTCTTCTAAAAAAATTGTGACGGGATGCATGCTAAAAATTTACTGACGGTTATAAGTGCGGCACTATTCCCAAAAGGCGTAACGTGGGCATGTACGCCTTCTCGACCGCGTACGTGGCGTTTGCACCATAGGGTGCATCGCAATAGGGAATGTCAGCACATGTATTGTTCCAACAACTGTGCGCGCTCGTTATTACCATCGCACACGCTTCTTTTAATTAGAATGTGTGTGCCCGTCTAGCGCACACACGTTGATCCATCTAACTGTTTCAGTTTGTTGTGGCTAATCGCAAATAGTTCATCCATGTGATGTGTATGCCATCAATCGCAGACACTTTGATCTGGCTGACCCGTTTTTGTTCTGTTGCCTAATTGCAAATAGTTAATCCTTCTGAAGCGTATGGTCTCAATCACACACACCTTGATCTGGCTGACCGTTTCTTTTGTGTTGCCTAATCACAAACAGTTCATCTGAGTGAACCGTATGCTCTATATCGCACACGCCTTCACCAGGCTGCCTGTTTCTTTTGTTCCGCCTCATCGCAAACAGTTCATTGGACTGAACCGTATGCCCTGGATCGCACATGCAACTTAAATCTGAACCGTGTTTGATGGCTCTGCCATCGCAAACGTTTTGCACCTTTTTGACGGTTCTTTTACACCACCATTTGTGATTATTGCATCGCACACAGTTTCGTCGAAGGGTCTCTGATCGTAGTGTCGCGTTGGCAGCATCCTACAGTAGTGAACTCCAATTTCAAGCGATTCCAATTCCAAGATCCAATATCATCGCATAGCCTATACCATGCTAATGCTTTTCCCTTCAAATATAAAGGGAAAACCTTCTTCATAACTTCATCTACAGGTAAACCTGTAAGCTTGAACAATCCACAAATTTGTTCTACATATATCAAGTGCATATCAGGATGTTCGGTTTCATCTCTTGCATAAGGATTAGCTAGCACTTGTTCTATCATACCCGAAGGAATTTCATATTCAATATTTTCAGTAGGTGCAGTAGGTTGAGGGGTAGCTAATTGTGGTTCCGGTCGAGGTGAAGATACCCCGAACAAACCCCTCAAAGGATTGTTTTCCATATTAACAAGTGACAATAAATTTCAGCACACTATATAAATGTTTCCTTACCAAAGGCGCTTCATTCCCCGGCAACGGCGCCAGAAAATAGCCTTGATGACCCACAAGTATAGGGGATCAATTGTAGCACTTCTCGATAAGTAAGAGTGTCGAACCCAACGAGGATCAGAAGGAAATGACAAGTGGTTTTCGGCAAGGTAATGTCTACAAGTGCTGAAATTGTAAGTAGCAGAGTAGTTTGATAGCAAGATAATTTGTAACGAGCAAGTAACGACAGTAGTAACAATAGTCCAGCAAGGTAGCCCAATCCTTTTGAGGCAAAGGACAGGCCAAAACGGTCTCTTATGATAAGCAAAGCGTTCTTGTGGGCACACGGGAATTTCATCTAGTCACTTTCACCATGTTGGTTCGATTTGTGTTTGCTACTTCGATAATTTGATATGTGGGTGGACCGGTGCTTAGGTGATGTTATTACTTGAACAAACCTCCTACTTATGATTAACCCTCCCACAAGCATCCGCAACTACGAGAAAAGTATTAAGAATAAATTCTAACCATAGCATTATACTTTTGGATCCAATCGGTCCCTTACAGAATAGCGCATAAACTGGGGTTTAAGCTAATGTCGCTCTCGCAACCCATCATCTAATTGCTACTCCACAATGCATTCCCTTAGGCCCAAATATGGTTAAGTGTCATGTAGTCGACGTTCAGATGACACCACTAAGGGAATCACAAATACATACTATCAAAATATCAAACACATATCAAGTTCATATGATTACTTGCAACATGATTTCTCCCGTGACCTCAAGAACAAAAGTAACTACTCACAAATTATAATCATGCTCAAGATCAGAGGGGTATTAAATAGCATATTGGATCTGAACATATAATCTTCCACCAAATAAACCATATAGTAATCAACTACAAGATGTAATCAACACTACTAGTCACCCACAAGCACCAATCTATAGTTCCCATGACAAGATTAAACACAAGAGATGAACTAGGGTTTGAGATGAGATGGTGTTGTTGAAGATGTTGATGGAGATTGCCCTCCCCATGATGGGAGAGTTGTTGGTGATGATGATGACGATAATTTCCCCCTCCGGGAGGGAAGTTCCCCCGGCGTAATCTCTCTGCCGGAGGGCAAAAGTGCTCCTGCCCAAGTTCCGCCTCGAGACGGCGACGCTCTGTCCTAAAATTTGTCTCATTATTATTTCTAGGTCAAAATGACTTAAATACCAGAAGATGGGCACCGGAGGTGGGCCTGGGTGACCACAACCGACCAAGGTGCGCCCAGGTGGGTTGTGCCCACCTGGTGGCCCCCTCTGGTAGTTATTTGCTCCAATATTCATCATATAATTGATAAAAAAATCTCCTTGAAGTTTCAGCTTGTTTGGAGTTGTGCAAAATAGGTGGCCTGTGTAGCTTTTCCAGGTCCAGATTTCCAGCTGCCGGAATTCTCCCTCTTTGTGTATACTTTGCATATTATCAGAGAAAAGGCATTAGAATTACTCCAAAAAGCATTATTACGGATAAAAACATCATAAATAACAGTAAGAAAACATGATGCAAAATGGATGTATCAGAGTTCCAGAAAGCCACAGATGCCTTGTGCATTGACGGGGGTGCATCTTTGCACTCCTCTCACCGCAAACTTAAACAATGGGCGCGTGAAATCAATGTTGTGGAGCCAGCGGCAGATTCTCGGAAGCCGCTCAAGTGGTCCTGCATTCCCATCATCTTTGATGAAGAGGATCACCCTGGCCGCAAGACCACAGTAGGGTGATTGCTGTTGTTGGTCTTGATATGTCCATTTGCATCATGCTTTCATATTGATATTTATTGCATTATGGGCTGTTATTACACATTATATCACAATACGTATGCCTATTCTCCCTTATTTTACAAGGGTTACATGAAGAGGGAGAATGTCGGTTGTTGGAATTCTGGAGTGGAAAATGAGCAAATAGTAGAGACCTATTCTGCACAACTCCAAAAGTCCTAACTTCACAGAGCTTACTTTTTGAAATATATAAAAAATATTGGGTGAAGAAAGAACCAGAGGGGGGCCACCAGCAAACCACAAGGGTGGAGGGCACGCCCTACCCCCTGGGCGCCCCTGACCTTGTGGGCTCCCTGGCAGGCCTCCGGTGCCCATCTTTTGCTATATGTTGTCTTTTACCCTGGAAAAAATCAAGAAGTTTTCAGGACGAAGTGCCGCCATCCCGAGGCAGAACCTGGGCAGAACCAATCAAGGGCTTCGGCGGAGCTGTTCTGCCGGGGAAACATCCCTCCGGGAGGGGGAAATCGTCGCCATCGTCATCACCATTGATCCTCTCATCGAGAGGGGGTCAATCTCCATCAACATCTTCACCAGCACCATCTCCTCTCAAACCCTAGTTCATCTCTTGTATTCGATCTTGGTCCCAAAACCTCAGATTGGTACTTGTGGGTTGCTAGCAGTGTTGATTACTCCTTGTAGTTGATGCTAGTTAGTTTATCCGGTGGAAGATCATATGTTCAGATCCTTAATTATAATTAAGACTCCTCTGATTATGATTATGAATATTCTTTGTGAGTAGTTATGTTTGTTCCCGAGGACATGGAAGAAGTCTTGTTATAAGTAATCATGTGAATTTGGTATTAGTTCGATATTTTGATGAGATGTATGTTGTCTCTCCTCTAGTGGTGTTATGTGAACATCGACTACATGACACTTCACCATTATTTGGGCCTAGAGGAAGGCATTGGGAAGTAATAAGTAGATTATGGGTTGCTAGAGTGACAGAAGCTTAAACCCTAGTTTATGCGTTGCTTCGTAAGGGGCTGATTTGGATCCATATGTTTCATGCTATGGTTAGGTTTACCTTAATTCTTCTTTCGTAGTTGCGGATGCTTGTGAGAGGGGTTAATCATAAATGGGAGGTTTGTCCAACGAAGGGCAGCACCCAAGCACCGGTCCACCCACATATCAAATTATCAAAGTAACGAACGTGAATCATATGAGCATGATAAAAACTAGCTTGACAACAATTCCCATGTGTCCTCAGGAGCACTTTGCTTTATATAAGAGTTTGTCCAGGCTTGTCCTTTGCTACAAAAAGGATTGGGCCACCTTGCTGCACCTTAGTTACTTTATTTACTTGTTACCTATTACGATTTATCTTATCACAAAACTATTTGTTACCGATAATTTCAGTGCTCGCAGAGAATACCAAGCTGAAAACCGCTTGTCATTTCCTTCTGCTCCTCGTTGGGTTGACACTCTTACTTATCAAAAGGACTATGATAGATCCCCTATACTTGTGGTTCATCAAGACTCTTTACTGGCGCCGTTGCCAGGGAGTGTAGCTCCTTTCGTAAGTGGAATTTGGTAAGGAAACATTTATATAGTGTGCTGAAATTTACTGCCACTTGTTACTATGGAAAATAATCCTTTGAGGGGTTTGTTCGGGGTATCTTCACCTCGACCTGAACCACCATTAGTTGCTCCTCAACCTACTGCGCCTACTAAAAATATTTATTATGAAATTCCTTCGGTATGATAGAGAAACTGCTAGCTAATCCTTATGCAGGCGATGGAACATTACATCACGATATGCACCTAATCTATGTGGATGAAGTTTGTGGATTATTTAAGCTTGCAGGTATGCCCGAGAATGTTGTCAAGAAGAAGTTCTTCCCTTTATCTTTTAAGGGAAAGGCATTGACATGGTATAGGCTATTGGATGATGTTGGATCATGGAACTACAACCGATTTAAATTGGAATTTCATTAGAAGTTTTATCCTATGCATCTGGTTCATCGGGATCGGGATTATATTTATAATTTTTGGCCTTGTGAAGGAGAAAGTATCGCTCAAGCTTGGGGGAGGCTTAAGTCAATGTTATATCCATGCCCTAATCATGAGCTCTCAACAGAAATTATTACTCAAAATTTTTATGCTCGGCTTTCTCATAATGATCGATCCATGCTCGATACTTCTTGTACTGGTTCTATATGAAGAAGGATATTGAATTTAAATGGGATTTATTGGAAAGAATTAAACGCAACTCTGAATATTGGGATCTCGACGAAGGTAAAGAATCGGGTATAAATCTTAAGTTCCATTATATTAAATCTTTTATGGATACCAATGGTTTCCGTGATTTTAGCACTAAATATGGACTTGACTCTGAGATAGTAGCTTCTTTCTGTGAATCATTTGCTACTCATGTTGATCTCCCTAAGAATAAGTGGTTTAAATATCATCCTACCATTGAATTTAAAGTAGTTGAACCTATTAAAGTTGAATAAGAAACTATTAATTACTTATAATGTTGATCCTATTGTTCCGACTGCTTATATCGAAAAACCAACTTTCCCTGTTAGAATAAGGGATCATGCTAAAGCTTCAACTGTGGTTAAAAAAGCAATATTAGAGCACCCAAACCTTTTGAACAAATTAAAGTTGAACCTAGAATTGCTAAACCCAATACGGAAGGTAAACATAGACCTGTTGTTGGCATGCCTGTTGTTTCTGTTAAAATAGGAGATCATTGTTATCATGGCTTATGTGATGTCGGTGCTAGTGTGAGTGCAAATCCTTATACCTTATATAAATAAATTATGAATGATATTGCACCCTATGAGATAGAAGAAATTGATGTTACTATTAAGCTTGCTAATAGTGATACTATATCACCAATTGGGATTGTTAGAGATGTTGAAGTCTTGTGTGGGAAAATAAAATACCCTACTGATTTTCTTGTTCTTGGTTCCCCACAAGATAATTTTTGTCCCATTATATTTGGTAGAACTTTCTTTAATACTGTTAATTCTAAGTTAAACTGCAAGAAATATATTGTTACTCTTGGTTTAGGGGATATGTCTCATGCTTTTAATTTCTCTAAATTTCATAGACAACCCCATGATAAATAATCACCTAGTAAGGATGAAATTATTGGTCTTGCTTCTATTGCCATGCCTCCTAATGATCCTTTAAAACAATATTTTTGCTAGACCATGAAAATGATATGTTTATGAATGAAAGAAGGGAAATAGATGAAGTATTCTTTAATGAGGGACCTAGTTTGAAACACAATTTGCCTGTTGAAATCCTTGGAGATCTTCCTCCACCTAAGGGTGATCCCGTGTTTGAGCTTAAGGCATTACCTGATACTTTGAAATATGCTTATCTTGATGAAAAGAAGATATATCCTGTTATTATTAGTGCTAACCTTTCACAGCATGAAGAAAAGAAATTATTGAAAACTCTGAAGAAGCATAGTGCCACTATTGGATATACTCTTGATGATCTTAAGGGAAATAGTCCCACTCTATGACAACATAAAATTAAATTGGAGAAAGATGCTAAACCAGTTGTTGATCATCAACGACGGTTAAATCCTAAGATGAAAGAAGTGGTACGAAATGAAATACTAAAGCTTCTAGAGGCAGGTACAATTTATCCTATTGCTGATAGTCAGTGGGTAAGTCATGTTCATTGTGTCCCTAAGAAAGGAGGTATTACTGTTGTTCCTAATGATAATAATGAATAGATTCCTCAAAGAATTGTTACAAGTTATAGAATGGTAATTGATTTCCTCAAATTAAATAAAGCTACTAGAAAAGATCATTACCCTCTGCCAGTTATTAATCAAATGCTAGAAAGATTATCCAAACATACACATTTTTGCTTTCTAGATGGTTATTCTGGTTTCTCTCAAATACCTGTGTCCAAAGAGGATCAAGAGAAAACCACTTTTACTTGCCCTTTGAATACCTTTGCTTACAGATGTATGCCTTTTGGTTTATGCAATGCACCTGCTACTGTCGGTGTACAAAAGTAGGGGCCTTTGTGTACCCCTTTTACTTGTGCACGGGCGCTCGTAGCCACACCTGCGGCCACGCTTGGAGAGGAAGAAGAAGGAAAGGTACGAGACTGCCAAGGCAGCACTCAAGCCAGAGGCATGAAGAGCGAAGGGGCAAGATGGGCTTCCCCCGGCAACACCCTTGTCGGGTGATACGTCTCCAACGTATCTATAATTTTTTATTGTTCCATGCTATTATATTATCCGTCTTGGATGTTTTATATGCATTTATATGCTATTTTATATGATTTTGGGACTATCCTATTAACCTAGAGCCCGGTGCCAGTTTCTGTTTTTTTCCTTGTTTTTGAGTTTTATAGAAAATGAATACCAAACGGAGTCCAATTGACGTCCAATTTTTGATGATTTTTTATGGACCAAAAGAAGCCCCGGAGTAAAAGAGTTGGGCCAAAATAGTCCCGAGCCATCCACGAGGGTGGGGCGCGCCCTACCCCTTGGGTGTCCCCCTATCTCGTGGACGACTCGGGGACCCCCTGACGTGAGACCTACGCCAAAAATTCCTATAAATACAGACCTCTAGAAAATAACCTAGATCGGGAGTTCCGCCGCCGCAAGCCTCTGTAGCCACCGAAAACCAATCAGGACCCTGTTCCGGCACCCTGCCGGAGGAGGGGTCCCTCACCGGTGGCCATCTTCATCATCCCGGCGCTCTCCATGACGAGGAGGGTGTAGTTCACCCTCGGGGCTGAGGGTATGTACCAGTAGCTATGTGTTTGATCTCTCTCTCTCTCTCTCATGTTCTTGATTCAGCACGATCTTGATGTATCACGAGCTTTGCTATTATAGTTGGATCTTATGATGTTTCTCCCCCTCTACTGTCTTGTAATGGATTGAGTTTTCCCTTTGAAGTTATCTTATCAGATTAAGTCTTTAAGGATTTGAGAACACTTAATGTATGTCTTGCATGTGCTTATCTGTGGTGACAATGGGATATTCACGTGATCCACTTGATGTATGTTTTGGTGATCAACTTGCAAGTTTCGTGACCTTGTGAACTTATGCATAGGGGTTGGCACAAGTTTTCGTCTTGACTCTCCGGTAGAAACTTTGGCGCACTCTTTGAAGTTCTTTGTGTTGGTTGAATAGATGAATCTAAGATTGTGTGATGCATATCGTACAATCATACCTATGGATACTTAAGGTGACATTGGAGTATCTAGGTGACATTAGGGTTTTGGTTGATTTGTGTCTTAAGGTGTTATTCTAGTATGAACTCTAGGATAGATCGAACAGAAAGAATAGCTTCATGTTATTTTACTACGGACTCTTGAATAGATCAATGAGGAAGGATAACTTTGAGGTGGTTTCGTAACCTACAATAATCTCTTCGTTTGTTCTCCGCTATTAGTGACTTTGGAGTGACTCTTCATTGCATGTTGAGGTATAGTTATATGATCCAATTATGTTATTATTGTTGAGAGAACTTGCACTAGTGAAAGTATGAACCCTAGGCCTTGCTTCCTAGCATTGCAATACCGTTTGCGCTCACTTTTACCACTTGCTACCTTGCTGTTTTATATTTTCAGATTACAAAAACCTATATCTACCATCCATATTGCACTTGTATCACCATCTCTTCGCCGAACTAGTGCACCTATACAATTTACCATTGTATTAAGTGTGTTGGGGACACAAGAGACTCTTTGTTATTTGGTTGCAGGGTAGTTTGCGAGAGGCCATCTTCATCCTACGCCTCCTGGGGATTGATAAACCTTAGGTCAACCACTTGGGAAATTTGCTACTGTCCTACAAACCTCTGCACTTGGAGGCCTAACAACGTCTACAAGAAGAAGGTTGTGTAGTAGACATCAAGCTCTTTTCTGGCGCCGTTGCCAGGGAGGTGAGTGCTTGAAGGTATATCTTTAGATCTTGCAACTGAATCTTTTTGTTTCTTGTTTTATCACTAGTTTAGTCTATAAAAGAAAACTACAAAAAAATGGAATTGAGGGTGCCTCATATGCTTCATCTTTTTAATATCTTTCATGAAAATAAGGATTCCGAAAATTGTGCCAAAATGATCGAAGAAGAATGCATTAAAATGTTTGGCACTAAATCTTTGAATGATGAGCATGATTGCAATATTGTTTGTACGAACTCTTTGAATATCCATAGTACTAATGATGATTGCACTAGTCATGATGAAAATGTCTCTTATAAGCATGTCAATTTTTATGGAGTGCATAGAGTTTGCAAGTACACACCAAATATGGAAGATAGATTTTGCAAGAGGCATAAGTATTTAGAAACTAAATGGTTGCAAGAAAGGCTAGATGTTTGTGCTGAAAATTTAAATTTTCTTAGCCATCCTTGTGAACTTTGCAATGAACGTGGTCATTTAAATATCCAATGCAAATTGTTTCATGATCGAAGCGTGTCCAAAAATTGTGATGACTTGATTTCCCTTGCATATCATAATGAACTTAGTTTGCTTGTGGGTTATGAAGAAATGAAACCTTCCAGAATCTGTCCTTGATAAAGTTCTTGATTTTGATCTAGAGGAAATTTATATGTATTGTGCGGCGAATTGCATTGAAAATCCTTATATATCCAATTACATAAAGACTAGAAAACAAATAGAAGATGAAGAGAATACTAATGAAAGGGAAGAGACTTCCCAATATCCTCCTATTCTTTCTTACGATGAATCAGGTAACGAGGAGGAGCCTTCTATTCAACCAATCTCATTAATAAGGAGCTTAAAAATAGGATTAAACTCACACATAATGTGTAGAAGAAAAAGAAAAGACGGAGAAGCAAAGGTAAAAAGGTACCCCTCCCAAATGATGTTGCTCCTATTACTCATTTTGATGATGATAATTGCTATACTATTGGTGCTATCCATACTATTAAGGATGAGAGTGATTATGCTTACGATATGCAAAGGCCCAAGCTTGTCGGGGACGCCCACGAGACCCTGACAAGACCCTTGCTGGGGGCATCTGCGGGGCCATAGCTAGGCCCGCGCCCACCAACGTTTCGCTGCCCCGCGGCCGTTCCAACGCGGCAACTAGCTCGCCAATTAGGCAAGTACCTGTGTGGCAGCATGCAGCTTCTAAGCCAACTAGTCAAGCACCTGCGTGGTGGTGTGCAGATCTTTGTGAAGACCCTGTCACTGCACCAGCACAGCAACCAGCCAGCCAGCATGGCACTGCATGCCTCGTCAGCTTGGACGCGCGTCGAAGCATTAAATGCTTCTATCCTACGGTGTTAGAGGATAAACTTGTACACTGTAGATACTTTCCACCTCTTGTGTGCCACTTTGGCGACCCCTTTGACATATAAAAGGAGGCCTGAGGTTGTAACACCCCGGATGTAACTTGCCATATTTGTAACTCCGACTCTTGCCTTTTCCGGAGATGTGATTCGATATTCCCTTCGTGGTTGGGTTTCGTCTTTGTTTTGAATTTTGTTCATGTCATGCATTTCATATCATGTCATCATGTGCATCGCATTTTCATATGTGTTCATCTCATGCATCTGAGCATTTTCCCCGTTGTCCGTTTCGCAATCTGACACTCCTACATCCACCGGCACACCCCTCCTATCTCTTTTCGTGAGCGGGTGTTAAACGTTCTCGGAATGGGTCGAGATTTGCCAAGTGGGCTTGGTACACCACCGGTAGACCTCATGTCAAATTTCGATCCATTTGGAGGCCGTTTGATGCTCCAACGGTTAACTGGGTAATCGCAAAAGCCCCTTGCGTGTTGCATCCCAACACCCCTCCAAAACAGCCCAATAACCCATCTAAACCATCTCCATGTCCTTCGTCGTCGGATCACGATCGTGTGGGCGAAAACTACACCTCATTTGGACACTCCAAACTCCCTCTACCTATAAATATGTGATCCCCTCCGAATTTTCGTGGATGAAACCTAACCTCCTCCACGTGTCCGGACGCGTCCGCGCCGCGCCGGACATGTCCGCCGCCCTCAGCCACGTCGCTTCGGCCAATCATGGAGCGCCATGTCATCCCCTCCGCCGCTCTCCTCCAACCGCGCGCCACGTGTTGCCGCCGTCCCCCTCCACCGCGTGGGCCCGCGAGCCTGGAGCAAGCCCGCCGAGCCCGGTCGTCGCCGCCTGCACCGCCCGGCTCCCCGTAGCCTTGGTGTCGCCCGAGCGCGCCTCGCTCCTCCCGCCGGCGAACCTCGCCACTGCCGCCGTCGACCCCAGCAGTCACCGCCGTCCAGAGATCTCGCTGCCATCTTTGACCCCGGGCGGATCCAGCCGCTTCCCGGTGCCCGTGCCAAGATCTGCTGCCACCATGGTGTTCGACCTCGCCCTCCGCCCCGAATCCCGCCGCGCTTGCTCTTCCGGCCGCCCTAGCCTTCGCCGGAGTGCCGCCCCGCCTTGCCGAAGGTGCGCCGCCGCCCCTGCCTCCCTTGATCCAGGCGGGATCGAGGAGGAGGATGACGCCCTCGCCCCTGGGCCTCTTCCTGCGTCCATGGGCCGGCCCAGCCCCAGATCCACCGGCCCACCGCACCGCTCCATGTTTTGGGCAGAGCCCACTGGGTGAGCTGCCCCTATGTCTCGCCCTGAGCACGTTCTCCAATTCCCCGCTCGTCTCTGTTTTTTTAAACGACTAAGTCCTCAGATCCTCATAATTTGTGCCCCTCTTCATCATGTCACATCTCCATGACCATAGTTCCAAATGATGCATATGATATGTCGAATTGTTCGTCTCGTTGAGCTATCCATGCAAGAAGCATTTCCATGCATGTGCATGTTCATTATGATGCTATTTTCATTGATGCAATAGTGCTATAAAATGTTAGCTGCTGGTACTTATCAGATCATGAGGTTTTGTCATTTTTGTTGCATTTGATGTGTGCATCGTATAAGCTTGAGGTCTACATGTGTTTTGAACTACGTCATGCCATCTTTACAGTGGTGCTTGTCTTGTATTTTTTTGGTCTATGTGGTGACTAGCACAAGAATGCAAACTAGGCTTCGTGATGTTGCTGTTTTCAGGGACTTAGGATTTTGCCAAGTCTTTTCCTGCTGTTATTTTAATGCCATGTAAACTTGATGCTACAATGAGATCCATGCTTATTTTGGGATACTTCATTAAGGGTGTTTTCAACATGTGGTTATGATATATCCATCCATGCCCCTGTTTGCAATTATGGAGTTGTCTAGCATGTCCTTTTCTTGCTCTACTTTTGCTATAAAATGTTCCTGTCAGAATGTTAACATGTTAATCAATATTTCAATGGTTGTTGCTAGTGGTCCGTGCATCCTATGAACTTTATCTTGCCATGGTTAGCTTCACAAACATGTCATCTTGCATTTGGTATGCTTATTTTGTCATGCAATGATTTGTGGTGAGTGTCATGAGCTCGCAAAATTGCTATCGTGAATCTGTTTATGACATGCTCTGTTTTTCTGCTAAGTCTGAAACTGTTAATACAACTTGCTATGTTTACGTGGGTGCCATCATATCTTGTGTGCCTTTTTAGCTCATGTTCAGCAAGGGACTTTTGATCTATGCATCTAGTAGAATCATGACATGCCTTTGTTTGCTATGTTATGTTCCTGTAGCATGTTGTTTTCTTGCTCGAAACATTGCTTCCTATTATTGTTTTTGACATGTTAGTATTTTCACTAAGTCTGTGATGCTAATATCTTTTGCACTTTTGCCATGCTTGTTTGAACCTGTTCTATTGTGATTTAGCCGTAGCTCAGTGTTCATGTTTTGTCAAGCATATCTTGTAAATCACTGCCATATGCTTTGTTGATATGTTGGAGTGCAGTAGCTTAGTTTCTTGTTGCATTCTAAGTGCCATTGTGCTGTTAATCGCAGTTTTGCTTCATCCTTGTTTTGCTTGCCATTTGCAAACCGTGCATCCGTTTCCAGTGACGTTTATATCGTTTTCGACCGAAATCATCTCATCTTTCCAGAGGCACACTTGATTTTCCAAGTTTATGCCTTGACCTTTCTTTCCCTTCCGGAGCACGCATATGCATTTCATATCATATCTTACATATCATGCCATGTATTGCATCATGTTGCTTGTGCATTGCACCATGATTGATTGTTGGTCCTTTGCTTGTGTTCTTGTTTTGCGTAGAGCCGGGAGGCGAATACATGAATGAGGAACTTGTTGAGGATGCTTACGAGGATCAAGCTTTCGACAACTCTGAGAACTTTGCAGGCAAGATGACCATACCCTCGAAATCACTTCTATCTTTGCTTGCTAGTTGTTCGTTCTATCGCTATGTCGTGCTACCTACCACCTGTTATATCATGCCTCCCATATTGCCATGTCAAGCCTCTAACCCACCTTCCTAGCAAACCGTTGTTTGGCTATGTTACCGCTTTTGCTCAGCCCCTCTTATAGCGTTGCTAGTTGCATGTGTAGATGAATCTTGTTCCATGTTGGAACATGGATTTTGTTGGGATGTCATTATTATAATATTATTTAATTTAAAGCATCTATATACTTGGTAAAGGGTGGAAGGCTTGGCCTTATGCCTGGTATTTTGTTCCACTCTTGCCGCCCTAGTTCCCGTCATACCGGTGTTATGTTCCTTGATTTTGCTTTCCCTACCATTGCGTTGCTTCTCTTCTCACTCTCTTTTTCGTATGTTAGCCATCATATATGCTAGTGCTTGCTGCAGCTCCACCTCACTACCTTCTCCTACCCATAAACTTAAATAGTCTTGATCTCGCGGGTGTGAGATTGATGAGTCCTCGTGACTCACGGATACTTCCAAACAGTTGCAGGTGCCGAGGATACCAGTGCAGGTGACGATACCGAACTCAAGTGGGAGTTCGACGAGGATACGGGCCCTTACTATGTTTCTTATCCGGATGATCAGTAGTGGTCCCAGTTGGGACGATGGGGATCTAGCATTTGGGGTTGTCTTCTTTTATTTTGGGTTCCGTAGTCGGACCTTTGATTGTACTTTGGATGATGTATGGATTATTTATGTATTGTGTGAAGTGGCGATTGTAAGACAACTCTTTATCCCTTTCTTATTCAGTACATGGGATGTGTGAAGATTACCCCTCTTGCGAAAAGCCTACCATGTGGCTATGCCTCTAAGTCATGCCCCCACATGTGGGAGATATAGCCGCATTGTGGGTGTTACAAGTTAGTAATCAGAGCCATCCCTGACTTAGGAGCCCTCTGCTTGATCGAATCACTGACGTTGTTGAGTCTAGAACAAAATGTTTTGAGTCTTAGGATTATATATACCGGAGAGTAGGATTCTTTTTACTCCTCAGTCCCTTTGTCGCTCTGGTGAGGTCTCCTGACGTAGAAGTTTTGACTCTTCTTTCCTCAAATTTCACCGTTTTTTAGGATCACGCCGTATCTTGGAATCGTTCCAATGGTATTGTGACGAGAACATTGTTCTTGGTGCCTCCTGACATTTAGGGGTTGTGGCAGTATCCCGGGGAGTTGAGCTCCGAGGTGTTGTTGTCACAATTTTATCGTTGCAGTTCTGGAATACCTGAGTTCACCGACATCGAAAATATCTTTTATGCAGTTGTTAGTGAGATAACCTTGATGCCACCCAGTACTGGGGCGGGAGTTCGGGAGTATTGCCATAACTCGTATAACAGATACTTTTCGAAGGTTGAGGTACACGATTCCTGAAGGTTTCTTGGTTATGTGTCGAAGGATGGATACAACTAGATGTAGGGATTGTTAGTTTGGGTGAGATATTATGCTTCCCCTGTGTCCCCAACACCTGATTGCATAACCAAAAAGTTTCAGGAGTTTATAAGTGGGAATTCAAGTAGCTCCTAGAATAATCTTTCCAACAGACACATGATACGATATGGGATCTATCATATGTTTGTTTCCAGCTTATTTTGCAAGCCAATCCTTTGTTTTGTTTTGAGTTGTGGTATTCGAGTTGCTTCAATGTCAAGTGTTGATTCCATACCTTTCCTAAGTGATGCTCTCATATTTCTATGAGAGTATTAATTCTTCTTGATCATCAAGGTTGTCATCTCAATTCTATTTTCCAACCGGTGTGCTTCTCTTCAAGTGGGTCCGATCATTTTCAACATCTGCAAGATCAACTCTAAGTTTTTCCTCAACGGTGTTCGCTTCATCCGTCCCCAGTTGCCTTTGTTTTCCCACCCTCCCACCCTTTTCCTTCAAGGAATTAGATGTCTTAATCAAGTATCCATTTTATTCGTGTGAAGTATCTTCATTCTTTTCAATCGATGTTCTTATCCGGTGATTCTCAGGAAGATGCTAACAGAGCTTCAAGTTCATCATTCTTCGTTCTCTTTCTTCTTCGGTGGATGCAATTCAAGCTTTTGGTGTTGATTATATCCCTTTCCTCATTTCAAATGTTTTCTCATGCCTGTGCACCTCTTAATCCTTCATCTCTCTCTATTCATATCCGAAGTGCTGAAGATATCTCAGAAGATTCAAGTTTCCATTCTCAATTCGCTCAAGTTCTTTTGAGGATGTTATCTCATTCAAGCCATTTAAATCAACCGGTGCAATCTCCCTTTCAAGCAATCGTTTGAAGGTATTTCTTTTGAGTGGGACCTAACCCACAGGTCTTTTCCCAGGATCTTACCTGACTCTTCTATTTTTCCCGAAGCTATCCTCAAATTCTTTTCGAAGTTTGACGTAAGAATGACTTATCATCAGTCATATGTCTTTCTCCAACATCTTTCAAATTCTTTCATCGTTGGCTCAACCTCTTCGCTTTTGATTCTCCCGGAGCATCTAAACAATTCTTAGTGGTGGTTTTTGTTGGAAATATGCCCTAGAGGCAATAATAAATTAGTTATTATTATATTTCCTTGTTCATGATAATCGTTTATTATCCATGCTATAATTGTATTGATAGGAAACTCAGATACATGTGTGGATACATAGACAACACCATGTCCCTAGTAAGCCTCTAGTTGACTAGCTCGTTGATCAATAGATGGTCACGGTTTCCTGACCATGGACATTGGATGTCGTTGATAACGGGATCACATCATTAGGAGAATGATGTGATGGACAAGACCCAATCCTAAGCCTAGCACAAGATCATATAGTTCGTATGCTAAAGCTTTTCTAATGTCAAGTATCATTTCCTTAGACCATGAGATTGTGCAACTCCCGGATACCGTAGGAATGCTTTGGGTGTACCAAACGTCACAACGTAACTGGGTGGCTATAAAGGTACACTACGGGTATCTCCGAAAGTGTCTGTTGGGTTGGCACGAATCGAGACTGGGATTTGTCACTCCGTGTGACGGAGAGGTATCTCTGGGCCCACTCGGTAGGACATCATCATAATGTGCACAATGTGATCAAGGAGTTGATCACTGGATGATGTGTTATGGAACGAGTAAAAGAGACTTGCCGGTAACGAGATTGAACAAGGTATCGGGATACCGACGATCGAATCTCGGGCAAGTATCGTACCGCTAGACAAAGGGAATTGTATACGGGATTGATTAAGTCCTTGACATCGTGGTTCATCCGATGAGATCATCGTGGAACATGTGGGAGCCAACATGGGTATCCAGATCCCGCTGTTGGTTATTGACCAGAGAACGTCTCGGTCATGTCTGCATGTCTCCCGAACCCGTAGGGTCTACACACTTAAGGTTCGGTGACGCTAGGGTTATAGAGATATTAGTATGCGGTAACCCGAAAGTTGTTCGGAGTCCCGGATGAGATCCCGGACGTCACGAGGAGTTCCGGAATGGTCCGGAGGTAAAGAATTATATATAGGAAGTGCTATTTCGGCCATCGGGACAAGTTTCGGGGTCATCGGTATTGTACCGGGACCACCGGAAGGGTCCCGGGGGTCCACCGGGTGGGGCCACCTGCCCCGGGGGGCCACATGGGCTGTATGGGGTGTGCCTTGGCCTATATGGGCCAAGGGCACCAGCCCCAAGAGGCCCATGCGCCAAGAGATGGGAAAAAGGGGAGAGTCCTAAAAGGGGAAGGCACCTCCGAGGTGCCTTGGGGAGGATGGACTCCTCCCCACCCTTGGCCGCACCCTTCCTTGGAGGAAGGGGCAAGGGCTGCGCCTCCCCCTCTCTCTTGGCCCTATATATAGTTGGGAAAAGGAGGAGCAAACCAATCTAAGGCCTGGCGCCTCCCTCTCCCTCCCGTGACACATCTTCCTCCTCCCGCAGCGCTTAGCGAAGCCCTGTTGGAATCCCGCTACTTCCACCACGCCGTCGTGCTGCTGGATCTCCATCAACCTCTCCCTCCTCCTTGCTGGATCAAGGCATGGGAGACGTCTCCGTTCCGTACGTGTGTTGAACGCGGAGGTGCCGTCCGTTCGGCGCTAGGATCATCGGTGATTTGAATCACGACGAGTACGACTCCATCAACCCCGTTCTCTTGAACGCTTCCGCGCGCGATCTACAAGGGTATGTAGATCCACTCCTCCCTCATTGCTAGATGACTCCATAGATTGATCTTGGTGACACGTAGGAAAATTTTGAATTTATGCTACGTTCCCCAATAGTGGCATCATGAGCTAGGTCTATTGCGTAGATTCTATGCACGAGTAGAACACAAAGTAGTTGTGGGCGTTGATTTTGTTCAATATGCTTGCCGTTACTAGTCTTATCTTGATTCGGCGGCATCGTGGGATGAAGCGGCCCGGACCAACCTTACACGTACACTTACGTGAGACCGGTTCCACCGTCAAACATGCACTAGTTGCATAAGGTGGCTGGCGGGTGTCTGTCTCTCCCACTTTAGTCGGGTCGGATTCGATGAACAGGGTCCTTATGAAGGGTAAATAGCAATTGGCATATCACGTTGTGGTCTTTGCGTAGGTAAGAAACGTTCTTGCTAAAAACCCATAGCAGCCACGTAAAACATGCAACAACAATTAGAGGACGTCTAACTTGTTTTTGCAGGGTATGCTATGTGATGTGATATGGCCAAAGGATGTGATGAATGATATATGTGATGTATGAGATTGATCATGTTCTTGTAATAGGAATCATGACTTGCATGTCGATGAGTATGACAACCGGCAGGAGCCATAGGAGTTGTCTTTATTTATTCATGACCTGCGTGTCAACATAAACGTCATGTAATTACTTTACTTTATTGCTAAACGTTAGCTGTAGTAGTAGAAGTAATAGATGACATGACAACTTCAAGAAGACACGATGATGGAGATCATGATGATGGAGATCATGGTGTCATGCCGGTGACGATGATGATCATGGAGCCCCGAAGATGGATATCAAAAGGAGAAATATGATATTGGCCATATCATGTCACTATTTGATTGCATGTGATGTTTATCATGTTTATACATCTTATTTTCTTAGAACGACGGTAGTAAATAAGATGATCCCTCATAACAAATTCAAGAAGTGTTCTCCCCTAACTGTGCACCGTTCCTAAAGTTCGTCGTTTCTAAGCACGCCGTGATGATCGGGTGTGATGGATCCTTACGTTCACATACAACGGGTGTTGACGAGCCTAGCATGTACAGACATGGCTTCGGAACACATGCAAAACACTTAGGGTTAACTTGACGAGCCTAGCATGTACAGACATGGCCTCGGAACACAGAAGACCGAAAGGTCGAGCATGAGTCGTATAGAAGATACGATCAACATGAAGATGTTCACCGTCGTTGACTAGTCCGTCTCACGTGATGATCAGACACGGCCTAGTTGACTCGGATCATGTAATCACTTAGATGACTAGAGGGATGTCTATCTGAGTGGGAGTTCATAAGATGAACTTAATTATCCTGAACATAGTCAAAAGGATTTTGCAAATTATGTCGTAGCTCACGCTATAGTTCTACTGTTTAGATATGTTCCTAGAGAAAAATTAGTTGAAAGTTGATAGTAGCAATTATGCGGACTAGGTCCGTAAACCGAGGATTGTCCTCATTGCTTCATAGAAGGCTTATGTCCTTAATGCACCGCTCAGTGTGCTGAACCTCGAACGTCGTCTGTGGATGTTGCGAACATCTGACATACACGTTTTGATGACTACATGATAGTTCAGTTCAATGGTTTAGAATTGAAGCACCAAAGATGTTTTGAAACGTCGCAAAACATATGAGATGTTTTGAGGGCTGAAATTGGGATTTCAAGCTCGTGCCCACGTCAAGAGGTATAAGACCTCCGACGATTTTCTTAGCCTACAAAACTAAGGAGAAGAGCTTAATTGTTGAGCTTGTGCTCAGATTGTCTGAGTACAACAATCGCTTGAATCAAGTGGGAGTTGATCTTCCAGTTGAGATAATGATGTTTCTCCGAAGTCATTACCACCAAGCTGCTAGAGTTTCGTGTTGAACTATAATATATCAGGGATATATATGATGATCCTTGAGATATTCGCGATGTTTGACACCGCGAAAGTAGAAATCAAGAAGGAGCATCAATTGTTGATGGTTGGTGAAACCACTAGTTTCAAGAAGGTCAAGGGCAAAAAGGGATGCTTCATGAAACGGCAATTCAGCTGCTGCTCTAGTGAAGAAACCCAAGGTCGAACCCAAACCCGAGACTGAGTGCTTCTGTAATAAGGGAACAGCCACTGGAGCAGAATTACCCTAGATACTTGGTAGATGAGAAGGCTGGCAAGG
This sequence comes from Triticum urartu, assembly GCF_056163025.1. Lineage (NCBI taxonomy): Eukaryota > Viridiplantae > Streptophyta > Magnoliopsida > Poales > Poaceae > Triticum > Triticum urartu. The sequence continues at coordinate 364,044,483 of NC_141876.1, read as the reverse complement.
TCGATAGAAGTATATTGGATATAAATTGTGTTAATATGTACTTTACTAGTACTCCTAGTAGCACCAGGGTATTAGATACCAGTTCGGTTACTAAGTGTTAGTAACTCGAAATAAAAGCTGCGGAATAAACGGAGACTAGATAAAGGTGAGCTGACGATATGTGTTGGAAGTGTTTCCAATGTTGATATGATCAAGCATCGCACGCTCCCTCTACCATCGAGATTGGTGTTTGCGTTAAGCATAGACATGATTGGATTATGTCTATCGCAATACGATTGTTCATTTAAGGAGAATAACGGTTACTCTGTTTATTTGAATAATACCTTCAATGGTCTTACACCTAAAATGAATGGTTTATTGAATCTCGATCGTAGTGATATACATGTTCATGCCAAAAGATAGTAATGATAGTACCACCTACTTGTGGCACTGCCACGTAAGTCATATCGGTATAAAATGCATGAAGAAACTCCATGCAAATGGACCGTTTTGACTCACTTGATCTTGAATCACTTGAGACATGCAAATCATACCACATGGGCAAGATGACTGAAAGCCTCGGTTTCAGTAAAATGGAACTAGAAAGCAAATTGTTGGAAGTAATACATTTTGATGTGTGCAGTCCAATGAGTGCTGAGGCATGTAGTGGATATCGTTATGTTCTTTCTTCACAAATGATTTGAGTAGATGTTGAGTATATTTACTTGATGAATCATGAGTCTGAATTATTGAAAGGTTCAAGTGATTTCAGGGTGAAGTTGAAAGATCGTCGTAGCAAGAGGATAAAAGATCTATGATATGATCATAGAGATGAATATCTGAGTTACGAGTTTGGCACAAAATTAAGACATTGTGGAAATCGTTTCACAACTAATACATCCTGGAACACCATAGTGTGATGGTGTGTCCGAACATCATAACTGCACCCTATTGGATATGATGCATACCATGATGTCTCTTATCGAATTACCATGATAGTTTATGGGTTAGGCATTAGAGACACCCACATTCACTTTAATTAGGGCACCACGTAATTCCGATGAGATGACACCGTATGAACTATGGTTTAGAGAAACCTAAGCTGTCATTTCTTAAAAGTTTGGGGCTGCGACGCTTATGTGAAAAAGTTTCAGGCTGATAAGCTCGAACCCAAAGCGGATAAATGCATCCTCATAGGACACCCAAAACAGTTGGGTATACCTCCTGTCTCAGATCCGAAAGCAATAAGGGATTGTTTCTAGAATCGGGTCCTTTCTCGAGGAAAAGTTTCTCACGAAAGAATTGAGTGGGAGGATGGTGGAGACTTGATGAGGTTATTGAACCGTCACTACAACTGGTATGTAGCAAGGCACAGGAAGTTGTTCCTGTGGCACCTACACCAATTGGAGTGGAAGCTTATGATAGTGATCATGAAACTTCAGATCAAGTCACTACCAAACCTCGTGGGATGACAAGGATGCATACTACTTCAGAGTGGTACGTAATCCTGTCTTGGAAGTCATGTTGCTAGACAACGATGAACCTATGAGCTATGGAGAAGCGATGGTGGGCCTGGATTCCGATAAATGGGTTGAGGCCATATAATCTGAGAGAGGATCCATGTATGAAAACAAAGTGTAGACTTTGGAAGAACTACTTGATGGTCGTAAGGCTGTTGAGTGTAGATGGATTTTAAAAGGAAGATGGACAATGATGGTAAATGTCACCATTAAGAAAGCTCGACTTGTCGTTAAGATGTTTCCCGACAAGTTCAAGGAGTTGACTACGATGAGACTTTCTCACTCGTAGTGATGCTAAGAGTCTGTTGGAATTGTATTAGCAATTACTGCATTATTTATGAAATCTTGCAGATAGGATGTCAAAACATTGTTTCCTCGACGATTTTTGAGGAAAGGTTGTATGTGATACAACCGGAAGGTTTTGTCAATCCTGAAATATGCTAATAGGTATGCAAAGCTCCAGCAATCCTTCTAAGGACTGGAGTAAGCATCTCAGAGTTGGAATATATGATTTGATAAGATGATCAAAGATTTTGGGTTTATACAAAGTTTATGAGAAACTTGTATTTCCAAAGAAGTGAGTGGGAGCATTATAGAATTTCTGATGAGTATATGTTGTTGACATATTGTTGATCAGAAATGACGTAGAATTTCTGGAAAGCATATAGGGTAATTTGGAAAGTGTTTTCAATGGAAAACCTGGATTAAGCTGCTTGAACATTGAGCATCAAGATCTATAAGGATAGATCAAAACGCTTAATGGTACTTCCAAATGAGCACATACCTTGACATGATCTTGAAGTTGTTCAAGATGGATTAGTCAAAGGAGTTCTTGCCTGAGTTGTAAGGTATGAAGTTAAGACTTAAAGCTCGACCACGGCAGAATAGAGAAAAAGGACGAAGGTCGTCCCCTATGCTTAAGACATAGGCTCTATAGTATGCTATGCTGTGTACCACACCTGAAATGTGCCTTGCCATGAGTCAGTCAAGGGGTACAAGAGTGATCCAAGAATGGATCACAGGACAGTGGTCAAAGTTATCCTTAGCAACTAGTGGACTAAGGAATTTTCTCGATTATGGAGGTGGTAAAAGAGTTCGTCGTAAAGGGTTACGCCGATGCAAACTTTGACACTAATCCAGATTATTTTGAGTAGTAAACTGGATTCGTATAGTAGAACAGTTATTTGGAATAGCTCCAAATAGAACATGGTAGCTGCATCTAGGAGATGACATAGAAATTTGTGAAGCGCACATGGATCTGAAAGGTTCAGACCCGTTGACTAAAACCTCTCTCACAAGCAACATGATCAAACCCAGAACTATTTGGGTGTTAGTCACATGACGATGTGACCTGTGAGTGTTAATCACATGGCGATGTGAACTAGATTATTGACTCTAGTGCAAGTGGGAGACTGTTGGAAATATGCCCTAGAGGCAATAATAAATTAGTTATTATTATATTTCCTTGTTCATGATAATCGTTTATTATCCATGCTATAATTGTATTGATAGGAAACTCAGATACATGCGTGGATACATAGACAACACCATGTCCCTAGTAAGCCTCTAGTTGACTAGCTCGTTGATCAATAGATGGTCACGGTTTCCTGACCATGGACATTGGATGTCGTTGATAACGGGATCACATCATTAGGAGAATGATGTGATGGACAAGACCCAATCCTAAGCCTAGCACAAGATCATATAGTTAGTATGCTAAAGCTTTTCTAATGTCAAGTATCATTTCCTTAGACCATGAGATTGTGCAACTCCCGGATACCGTAGGAATGCTTTGGGTGTACCAAACGTCACAACGTAACTGGGTGGCTATAAAGGTACACTACGGGTATCTCCGAAAGTGTCTGTTGGGTTGGCACGAATCGAGACTGGGATTTGTCACTCCGTGTGACGGAGAGGTATCTCTGGGCCCACTCGGTAGGACATCATCATAATGTGCACAATGTGATCAAGGAGTTGATCACTGGATGATGTGTTACGGAACGAGTAAAAGAGACTTGCCGGTAACGAGATTGAACAAGGTATCGGGATACCGACGATCGAATCTCGGGCAAGTATCGTACCGCTAGACAAAGGGAATTGTATACGGGATTGATTAAGTCCTTGACATCGTGGTTCATCCGATGAGATCATCGTGGAACATGTGGGAGCCAACATGGGTATCCAGATCCCGCTGTTGGTTATTGACCAGAGAACGTCTCGGTCATGTCTGCATGTCTCCCGAACCCGTAGGGTCTACACACTTAAGGTTCGGTGACGCTAGGGTTATAGAGATATTAGTATGCGGTAACCCGAAAGTTGTTCGGAGTCCCGGATGAGATCCCGGACATCACGAGGAGTTCCGGAATGGTCCGGAGGTAAAGAATTATATATAGGAAGTGCTATTTCGGCCATCGGGACAAGTTTCGGGGTCATCGGTATTGTACCGGGACCACCGGAAGGGTCCCGGGGGTCCACCGGGTGGGGCCACCTGCCCCGGGGGGCCACATGGGTTGTATGGGGTGTGCCTTGGCCTATATGGGCCAAGGGCACCAGCCCCAAGAGGCCCATGCGCCAAGATATGGGAAAAAGGGGAGAGTCCTAAAAGGGGAAGGCACCTCCGAGGTGCCTTGGGGAGGATGGACTCCTCCCCACCCTTGGCCGCACCCTTCCTTGGAGGAAGGGGCAAGGGCTGCGCCTCCCCCTCTCTCTTGGCCCTATATATAGTTGGGAAAAGGAGGAGCAAACCAATCTAAGGCCTGGCGCCTCCCTCTCCCTCCCGTGACACATCTTCCTCCTCCCGCAGCGCTTAGCGAAGCCCTGTTGGAATCCCGCTACTTCCACCACGCCGTCGTGCTGCTGGATCTCCATCAACCTCTCCCTCCTCCTTGCTGGATCAAGGCATGGGAGACGTCTCCGTTCCGTACGTGTGTTGAACGTGGAGGTGCCGTCCGTTCGGCGCTAGGATCATCGGTGATTTGAATCACGACGAGTACGACTCCATCAACCCCGTTCTCTTGAACGCTTCCGCGCGCGATCTACAAGGGTATGTAGATCCACTCCTCCCTCATTGCTAGATGACTCCATAGATTGATCTTGGTGACACGTAGGAAAATTTTGAATTTATGCTACGTTCCCCAACAGTTTTCGTCATCATTCTCAACATTTGAAGACCGAACAAGAGTTTCTCTGCAATCATATCCGTTCTTCCAAAGATTCATGGTTCTAGCTTAATGCCATCCTCTCATAATTGTTTTCGATTATGAGAATTCTTTCCACCCATACGGAGCAATTCAGGGGTCTTTCCAGTTTGATTCTCCGGAGCCCATCATCTCAGAATTATTCATTCTCATCTTGTAGCTATCGTTCTCCAAATCTTACCGGTGCATCGTTCAAGTATTCTCTAGTCCGCTCGTGATATCGTCGTTCTCATGTATCCAAATCCCCTAAAGTTTCTTCATTCGTTTTCCAATTCTTCCCAGTGAATTGTGCCTTTGCTACTTCCATTTTCAATTCTTACGGTGGTTCGTTCAAGAGTTCTCTTCCATGGTTATCATATCAATTCATTCGTTCTTTCCAATCCTACCGGCGGATCGTTGAAGATTTTTCTCAAGTTTGTGCTATATCTATCTTAATCCTTTCTACGAGAATAAGTAGTATGCCAAATCCATTGCTTGTCATCAATTTATATTGGTGAAGGAGGAGCATAACATAATTCTTATTCTTGTTTCATCCAAGGGATTAATTCCTTATTCCAGAGGCTCATCAAATTCTTGATTTCATTTGTTCATCTTTCTTTTTCGGAGTTTCAGGTTTTCCCCATTATCTCGTCGCGAAGCTCCATCTAAATCATCGCAAGGCTTCACCTTGTGTTTTCAACTTCTCTTTCTTTTCGTTATCCTTTTTTATTACCAGAGTTCTTCAGGGAGGCTCTACACGATGGCTCATCAAGGATTTAATTCCTTCTCGAAGTTTTCATCAAGATTCTTTTCAAAGGAGCTCAAGTATTCTTCATCTTGCATTCCGAAGTGCAATTTTTTCTATCTTATCTTTTTCAGGTGGTGTTATGTCATTCTTGACAATTTCCCTTCGTGTTTCATGATTCACAAGTTGTTAAGAATGAGATATTTAAACCCATCACTTTTTTCCTTGGATTTTTCTTGGTATAGATTTTACCTAAAGTCTTTGGGAATGTTGCTCTTTGTGATGATTACCTATGATCCAAGTTTTCTTATCACCTCGGTGGTAGAACCTTTCTATCTTTTCTAGCTCTCAATCAAATCTTTTCCCCGTGAGTGGCAGGTTGTCACCTCATAATTTTGAGATGTATTCCATAAGCCCATATCAAGCTTATCCTTTCGTTGTTGATAATCCAACAACTCCGTTCTAGCATTTGATGTAAGCGTGCTCTCTCAAGATCTTGTCTCCCTCCGTTCATTCCATTCCATTCTTTCATTTCTTCTGGAGGCATAGTGATGTTGCTCCATTCTGTCATCATCTCGAGTTGTGAGGATCGTGTTCTTTTCATGCTTATCCATTTAACCGGAGTGTTGTGTCCTCTGCTCAAGTTCTTTTCTTCTCATCTAGTCTTGCATCTCTTTTCAACTACGGTGCTATCCGAATTTGTTCTTCCTTGTTCCTCTTTTCTAACGGAGTGTTTTCAACTTAGATCATCTCCGTTGTATTCTTTTCTCGAATTTTTTAACCTGTCAAGGTTCTTTGGTTTCACTCGTTTGTCAAAGAAGCAACATAGTTTTACCTCTTCTCTTCCTCTTCCGTTTTTTCCCTCCGGTGCCATCCTAGATCTCGGGACAAGATCCTCTCTTAGTGGTGGAGTGTTGTAACACCCCGGATGTAACTTGCCATATTTGTAACTCCGACTCTTGCCTTTTCCGGAGATGCGATTTGATATTCCCTTCGTGGTTGGGTTTTGTCTTCGTTTTGCATTTTGTTCATGTCATGCATTTCATATCATGTCATCATGTGCATCTCATTTGCATATGTGTTCGTCTCATGCATCTGAGCATTTTCCCCGTTGTCCGTTTCGCAACCCAACACTCCTACTTGCACCGGCACACCCCACCTGTCTCTTTTCGTGAGCGGGTGCTAAACATTCTCAGAATGGACCGAGATTTTCCAAGTGGCCTTGGTACACCACCGGTAGACCGCCTGTCAAATTTCGTTCCATTTGGAGGTCGTTTGATGCTCCAACGGTTAACCGGGTAACCGCAAAAGCCCCTTGTGTGTTGCAGCCCAACACCCCTCCAAAATAGCCCAATAACCCATCTAAACCATCTCCATGTCCTCTGTCGTCAGATCATGATCGTGTGGGCGAAAACTACACCTCATTTGGACACTCCAAACTCCCTCTACCTATAAATATGTGATCCCCTTCGAATTTTCGCGGATGAACCCTAACCTCCTCCTACTCCGCGCGTCCGGACGCGTCCGCGCCGCGCCGGACATGTCCGCCGCCCTCAGCCACGTCGCTCCAACCAATCGTGGAGCGCCACGTCATCCCCGCCGCCGCTCTCCTCCAACCGCGCGCCGCCACATGTTGCCGCCGTCCCCCTCTACCGCGCAGGCCCGCGAACCCAGAGCAGGCCTGCCGAGCCTGGTCGACACCGCCCGCACCGCCCGGCTCCCCGCAGCCTTCGTGCCGCCCGAGCGCGCCTCGCTCCTACCGCCGGCGAACCTCGCCACTGCCGCCGACGACCCCAGCAGTCACCGCTGCCCGAAGAACTCACCGCCATCTTCGACCCCAGGTGGATCCAACCGCTTCCCGGCGCCCACGCCAAGATCCGCCGCCGCCATGGCGTTCGACCCCGCCCTCCGCCCCGGATCCCATCGCGCTTGCTCTTCCGTCCGCCCTGGCCTTCGCCGGAGTGCCGCCCCGCCTTGCCGAAGGTGCGTCGCCGCCCCTGCCTCCCTCGATCCAGCCAGGATCGAGGAGGAGGACGACGCCCTCGCCCCTGGGCCTCCTCCTGCGTCTTTGGGCCGGCCTAGCCCCAGATCCACTGGCCCACCGCACCGCTCCATGTTTTGGGACGAGCCCACTGGGTGAGCTGCCCCTAAGTCTCGCCCTGAGCACGTTTTCCTATTCCCCACTCGTCTCTGTTTTTTTCAAAAAAACAACTAAGTCCTCAGATCCTCATAATTTGTGCCCCTCTTCATCATGTCACATCTCCATGACCATAGGTCTAAATGATGCATATGATATGTCGAATTGTTCGTCTCGTTGAGCTATCCATGCTAGAAGCATTTCCATGCATGTTCATGTTCATTATGATGCCATTTTCATTGATGCAAGAGTGCTATAAAATGTTAGCTGCTGGTACTTATCAGATCATGAGGTTTTTTCATTTTTGTTGCATTTGATGTGTTCATCATATGAGCTTGAGGTCTACATGTGTTTTGAACTACATCACGCCATCTTTATAGAGGTGCTTGTCTTGTATTTTTATGATCTATTTGGTGACTATCACAAGCATGCAAACTAAGCTTCGTGATGTTGATGTTTTCAGGGACTTCGGATTTTGCCAAGTCTTTTCCTGTTGTTATTTTGATGCCATGTAAACTGATGCTACAGTGAGATCCATGCTTATTTTGGGATACTTAAGTAAGGGTATTTTGAGCATGTGGTTATGCTCTATCCATCCATGCCCCTGTTTGAAAATGTTCCTGGCAGAATGTTAACATGTTAATCAATATTTCCATGGTTGTTGCTAGTGGTCCATGCTTCCTATGAACTTGCTCTTGCCATGGTTAGCTTCATGAACATGTCATCTTGCATTTGGTATGCTTATTTTGTCCTGCAATGCTTTGTGGTGAGTGTCATGAGCTCGCAAAGTTGCTATCGTGAATCTGTAAATGACATGCTCTGTTTTTCTGCTAAGTCTGAAATTGTTAATAAAACTTGCTATGTTTACTTGGGTTCCATCATATCTTCTGTGCCTTTTTAGCTCATGTTCTAGTGTGATTTAGCCATAGCTCAGTGTTCATGTTTAATCAAGCATCTCTTGTAAATCACTATCATATGCTTTGTTGCTATGTTGGAGTGCAGTAGCTTAGTTTCTTGTTGCATTCTAAGTGTCATCGTGCTGTTAATCACAGTTTTGCGTCATCCTTGTTTTGCTTGCCATTTGCAAACCGTGCATCCGTTTCCGGTGATCTTTATATCGTTTCGACCTAAATAATCTCATCTTTCCAGCGGCACACTTGATTTGCCAAGTTGATGCCTTGACCTTTCTTTCACTCCCGGAGCACGCATATGCATTGCATATCATGCCATGTGTCATGAATTAACACGTCAGATGTCCTTAGTGTCAGGACTTAGTCGCAAGGCCAACGCATCTATGTGGTAGCTTGAGAGGGGTTGATCGGGACGAGAGACGCAACACACAAGACAAAGATTTAGATAGCTTCGGGCCCCGGGAAACATCATCCGGTAACAACCCTACATGCTGTTTGAGGCTAGATTTCATTATCATCACGAGGGAGTTGCCGTAAACCGGCTCTTCTCTAATTGTGTCTAGCCCTAAAGATTTGCTGTTTGCTTGTCCCTCTTTGGGGAGCCCTGCCCCTCCTTATATAAGTTGAAGGGGCGGGTTACATGTAGAGTCCATCTTGGACTAAGATTTAAACTATTTTGACTTCCTTTCCTGGGCTTCTTAACGTCTGCCGGTTTAACATTGTCTGCCGGTTTAACATTGTATTGCATCATGTTGCTTGTGCATTGCATCGTGATTGATTTGTTGGTCCTTTGCTTGTGTTCTTGCTTTGGGTAGAGCCGGGAGACGAGTACGTGAATGAGGAACCTGTTGAGTATGCTTACGAGGATCAAGCTTTCGACAACTCGAGAACTATGCAGGCAAGATGACCATACCCTCGAAATCACTCCTATCTTTGCTTGCTAGTTGTTCATTCTATCGCTATGTCGCGCTACCTACCACTTGCTATATCATGCATCCCATATTCCCATGTCAAGCCTCTAACCCACCTTCCTAGCAAACAACGTTGTTTGGCTATGTTACCCGTTTTGCTCAGCCCCTCTTATAGCGTTGCTAGTTGCAGGTGTAGATGAATCTTGTTCCATGTTGGAACATGGATTTTGTTGGGATGCCATTATTATATCTTAATTAATTTAATGCATCGATATACTTGGTAAAGGGTGGAAGGCTTGGCCTTATGCCTGGTGTTTTGTTCCACTCTTGCCCCCCTATTTCCCGTCATATCGGTGTTATGTTCCTTGATTTTGCGTTCCTTACGCGGTTGGGTGTTATGGGAACCCCTTGACAGTTCGCCTTGAATAAAACTCCTCCAGCAAGGCCCAACATTGGTTTTACATTTGCCTACCTAAGCCTTTTCCCTTGGGGTCTGCAGACTCAAGGGTCATCTTATTTTAACCCCTCCCCCCCCCCCCCGGGGCCAGTGCTCCTCTGAGTGTTGGTCCGAACTGAGTAGACCACGGGGCCACCTCGGGGAAACTTGACGGTTGGTTTTACTCGTAGGATGTCTCATCCGTGTTGCCTTGAGAACGAGATACGTGCGGCTCCTATCAGGATTTGTCGGCACATCAGGCGGTTTGCTGGACTTGTTTTACCATTGTCGAAATGTCTTGTAACCGGGATTCCGAGACTGATCGGGTCTTCCCGGGAGAAAGAATATCCTTTGTTGACCGTGAGAGCTTGTGATGGGCTAAGTAGGGACACCCCTGCAGGGTATAAACTTTCGAGAGCTGTGCCCGCGGTTATGTGGCAGATGGGAATTTGTTAATATCCAGTTGTAGAGAACTTGACACTTAACTTAATTAAAATGAATCAACTGCGTGTGTAGCCGTGATGGTCTCTTTTTGGCAGAGTCTGGGAAGAGAACACAGTCTCGTGTTATGCTTGAACGTAAGTAGTTTCAGGACCTCTTCTTGATCACTTATAGCTTCTCGATCGTTGCGCTGCTTCTCTTCTCGCTCTCTTTTGCGTATGTTAGCCACCATATATGCTAGTGCTTGCTGCAGCTCCATCTCACTACCTTCTCCTACCCATAAACTTAAATAGTCTTGATCTCGCGGGTGTGAGATTTTTGAGTCCTCGTGACTCACGGATACATCCAAACAGTTGCAGGTGACGAGGATACCAGTGCAGGAGACGATACCGAACTCAAGTGGGAGTTCGACGAGGATTCGGGCCGTTACTATGTTTGTTTTTCGGATGATCAGTAGTGGAGCCCAGTTGGGATGATCAGGGATCAAGCATTTGGGGTTGTCTTCTTTTTTTTGGGTTCCGTAGTCGGACCTTTGATTGTACTTTGGATGATGTATGAATTATTTATGTATTGTGTGAAGTGGCGATTGTAAGCCAACTCTTTATCCCTTTTTTATTCAGTACATGGGATGTGTGAAGATTACCCCTCTTGCGACAAGCTTACCATGTGGCTATGCCTCTAAGTTGTGCCCCGACACGTGGGAGATATAGCCGCATTGTGGGTGTTACAAGTTGGTAATCAGAGCCATCCCCGACTTAGGAGCCCCCTGCTTGATCGAATCACTGATGCTGTTGAGTCTAGAACAAAATCTTTTGAGTCTTAGGATTATATATATTGGAGAGTAGGATTATTTTTACTCCTCAGTCCCTTCGTTGCTCTGGTGAGGCCTCCTGACTTAGAAGTTTTGACTCTTCTCTCCTCAAATTTCACGATTTTTTTAGGATCACACGGGTATCTTGGAATCGTTCCGATGGTCTTGTGACGAGAACATTGTTCTTGGTGCCTCCTGACATTTAGGGGTTGTGGCGGTGTCCCGGGGAGTTGAGCTCCGAGGTGTTGTTGTCACAACTTTATTGTTGCAGTTCTGGAATACCTGAGCTCGCCAACATCGAAAATCTATTTTATGCAATTGTTGGTGAGATAACCTCGACGTAGTCCGTGCCCGAAGATCATTGTTTTTCTTGCCATTTGCAAACCGTGCATCCGTTTCCGATGATCTTTATATCGTTTTCGACCGAAATCATCTCATCTTTCCAGCTGCACAATTGATTCGCCAAGTTGATGCCTTGACCTTTCTTTCCCTTCCAGAGCACGCATATGCATTGCATATCATATCTTGCATATCATGCCATGTATTGCATCATGTTGCTTGTGCATTGCACCGTGATTGATTGTTGGTCCTTTGCTTGTGTTCTTGCTTTGGGTGGAGCTGGGATACAAGTATGTGAATGAGGAACTTGTTGAGTACGCTTACGAGGATCAAGCTTTCGACAACTCTGAGAACTTTGTAGGAAAGATGACCATACCCTCGAAATCACTTCTATCTTTCCTTGCTAGTTGTTCGTTCTATCGCTATGTCGCGCTACCCACCACTCTCTATATCATGCCTCCCGTATTGACATGTCAAGCCTCTAACCCACCTTCCTAGCAAACCGTTGTTTGGCTATGTTACCGCTTTTGCTCAGCCCCTCTTATAGCGTTGCTAGTTGCAGGTGTAGATGAATCTTGTTCCATGTTGGAACATGGATTTTGTTGGGATATCATTATTATATCTTATTTAATTTAATGCATATATATACTTGGTAAAGGGTGGAAGGCTCGGCCTTATGCATGGTGTTTTATTCCACTCTTGCCGCCCTAGTTCCCGGCATACCGGTGTTATGTTCCTTGATTTTGCGTTCCTTACGCGGTTGGGTGTTATGGGAACCCCTTGATAGTTCGCCTTGAATAAAACTCCTCCAGCAAGGCCCAACCTTGCTTTTACATTTGCCTACCTAAGCTTTTCCCTTGGGTTCTGTAGACTCAAGGGTCATCTTTATTTTAAACCCTCCCAGGCCAGTGCTCCTCTGAGTGTTGGTCCGAACCGAGTAGACCGCGGGGCCACCTTGGGGAAACTTGAGGGTTGGTTTTACTCGTAGGATGTCTCATCCGGTGTTGCCTTGAGAACGAGATACGTGCGACTCCTATCGGGATTTGTTAGCACATCGGGTGGCTTTGCTGGTCTTGTTTTACCATTGTCAAAATATCTTGTAACCGGGATTCCGAGACTGGTCGGGTCTTCCCGGGAGAAGGAATATCCTTCGTTGATCGTGAGAGCATGTGATGGGCTAAGTTGGGACACCCCTGCAGGGTATAAACTTTCGAGATCCATGCCCGCGGTTATCTGGCAGATGGTAATTTGTTAATATCCAGTTGTAGAGAAGTTGACAATTAACTTAATTAAAATGAATCAACTGCGTGTGCAGCCGTGATGGTCTCTTTTCGGCGGAGTCCGGGAAGAGAACACGGTCTCGTGTCATGCTTGAACGTAAGTAGTTTCAGGATCTATTCTTGATCACTTATAGCTTCTCGACCATTGCGTTGCTTCTCTTCTCGCTCTCTTTTGCGTATGTTAGCCACAATATATGCTAGTGCTTGCTGCAACTCCACCTCACTACCTTCTCCTAGCCATAAACTTAAATAGTCTTGATCTCGCGGGTGTGAGATTGCTGAGTCCTCGTGACTCACGGATACTTCCAAACAGTTTCAGGTGCCGAGGATACCAGTGCAGGAGACGATACCGAACTCAAGTGGGAGTTCGACGAGGATTCGGGCCGTTACTATGTTTCTTTTCCGGATGATCAGTAGTGGAGCCCAGTTGGGACGATCGGGGATCTAGCATTTGGGGTTGTCATCTTTTATTTTGGGTTCCTGATGTCTACTACACAACCTTCTTCTTGTAGACATTGTTGGGCCTCCAAGTGCAGAGGTTTGTAGGACAATAGCAAATTTCCCTCAAGTGGATGACCTAAGGTGTATCAATGCATAGGAGGCATAGGATGAAGATGGTCTCTCTCAAACAACCCTGCAACCAAATAACAAAGAGTCTCTTGTGTCCCCAACATACCCAATACAATGGTAAATTGATGGTAATACAAGTGCAATATGGATAGTAGATAATAGTTTTTGTAATCTGAAAATATAAAAACAACAAGGTAACTAATGATAAAAGTGAGCGTAAATGGTATTGCAATGCGTTGAAACAAGGCCTAGGGTTCATACTTTCACTAGTGCAAGTCCTCTCAACAATAATAACATAATTAGATCATATAATTATCCCTCAACATGCAACAAAGAGTCACTCCAAAGTCACTAATAGCGGAGAACAAACGAAGAGATTATGGTAGGGTACGAAACCACCTCAAAGTTATCCTTTCTGATCGATCTATTCAAGAGTCCGTAGTGAAATAACATAAAGCTATTCTTTCCGTTCAATCTATCCTAGAGTTCGTACTAGAATAACACCTTAAGACACAAATCAACCAAAACCCTAATGTCACCTAGATACTCCAATGTCACCTCAAGTATCCCTGGGTATGATTATACGATATGTATCACACAATCTCAGATTCATCTATTCAACCAACACAAAAGTACTTCAAAGAGTGCCCAAAGTTTCTACCGGAGAGTCAAGACGAAAACGTGTGCCAACCCCTATGCATAGATTCGCATGGTCACGGAACCCGCAAGTTGATCACCAAAACATACATCAAGTGGATCAATAGAATACCCCATTGTCACCACAGGTATCCCACACAAGACATACATCAAGTGTTCTCAAATCCTTAAAGACTTAACTCGATAAGATAACTTCAAAGGGAAAACTCAATCCATTACAAGAGAGTAGAGGGGGGAGAAACATCATAAGATCCAACTATAATAGCAAAGCTCGCGATACATCAAGATCGTACCACCTCAAGAAGACGAGAGAGAGAGATCAAACACATAGCTACTGGTACATACCCTCAACCCCGAGGGAGAACTACTCCCTCCTCGTCATGGAGAGCACTGGGATGATGAAGATGGCCACCGGAGTGGGATTCCCCCCTCCGGCAGGGTGCCGAAATGGGTCTAGATTGGTTTTCGGTGGCTATGGAGGCTTCTAGCGGCGAAACTCCCGATCTATTGTGCTCCCCGAAGTTTTTAGGGTATATGGGTATATATGGGAGGAAGAAGTACGTCGGTGGACCTCTGGGCTGTCCACGAGGCAGGGGGCGCCCAGGGGGGTAGGCACGCCCCCCACCCTCGTGGGCAGCTCGGGACTCTCCTGGTCCAACTCTGATACTCTGTGGGCTTCTGTGAAGTTTCAGGTCAATTGGACTCTGTTTGATTTTCCTTTTCTTCAATACTCTAAAACAAGGAAAAACAGAAACTGACATTGGGATCTAGGTTAATAGGTTAGTCCCAAAAATCATATAAAATAGCATATAAATGCATATAAAACATCCAAGGTTGATAATATAATAGCATGGAACAATAAAAAATTATAGATACGTTGGAGACGTATCAGCATCTCCAAGCTTAATTCCTGCTCGTCCTCGAGTAGGTAAATGATAAAAACAGAATTTTTGATGTGGAATGCTACCTAACATATTTATCCATGTAGTTCACTTTATTGTGGCAAGAATATTCAGATCCATAGGATTCAAGACACAAGTTTAATATTGACATAAAAATAATAATACTTCAAGCATACTAACCAAGTAATCATGTATTCTCAAAATAACATGGCCAAAGAAAGCTATGCCTACAAAATCATATATTCTAGCTATGCTCTACATTCACCTCACAAAATATTTAAATCATGCACAACCCTGATAACAATCCAAGCAATTGTTTCATACTTTTGATGTTCTCAAACTTTTTCAATCTTCACGCAATACATGAGCGTGAGCCATGGACATAACACTATAGGTGGAATAGAATGGTGGTTGTGGAGAAGACAAAAAGGAGAAGATAGTCTCACATAAAATAGGCGTATCGACGGGCTATGGAGATGCCCATCAATAGATATCAATGTGAGTGAGTAGGGATTGCCATGCAACGGATGCACTAGAGCTATTAGTGTATGAAAGCTCAACAAAAGAACTAAGTGGGTGTGCATCCAACTTGCTTGCTCATGAAGACCTAGGGCAATTTTGAGGAAGCCCATCATTGGAATATACAAGCCAAGTTCTATAATGTAAAATTCCCACTAGTATATGAAAGTGACAACATAGGAGACTCTCTATCATGAAGATCATGGTTCTACTTTGAAGCACAAGTGTGGTAAAAGGATAGTAGCATTGCCCCTTCTCTCTTTTTCTCTCATTTTTTTATTTGGGCCTTTTCTATCTTTTTATGGCCTTTTTTTATTTGGGCATTTTCTCTTTTTTGGCCTCTTTTTTTAGTCCAGAGTCTCATCCCGACTTGTGGGGGAATCATAGTCTCCATCATCCTTTCCTCACTGGGACAATGCTCTAATAATGATGATCATCATACTTTTATTTACTTACAACTCAAGAATTACAACTCAATACTTACAACAAGATATGACTCTATATGAATGCACCCGGCGGTGTACCGGGATGTGCAATGACTCATGAGTGACATGTATGACAGAATTATGAATGGTGGCTTTGCCACAAATACATTGTCAACTACATGATCACGCATAGCAATATGACAATGACGGAGCGTGTCATAATAACGGAACAGTGGAAAGTTGCATGGCAATATATCTCGGAATGTCTATGGAAATGTCATAATAGGTAGGTATGGTGGCTGTTTTGAGGAAGGTATATGGTGGGTTTATGGTACCGGTGAAAGTTGCGTGGTACTAGAGAGGCTAGCAATGGTGGAAGGGTGAGAGTGCGTATAATCCATGGACTCAACATTGGTCATAAAGAACTCACATACTTATTGCAAAAATCTATTAGTTATCAAAACAAAGTACTACGCGCATGCTCCTAGGGGGATAGATTGGTAGGAAAAGACCATCGCTCATCCCCGACCACCACTCATAAGGAAGGCAATCAATAAATAAATCATGCTCAGACTTCATTACATAACGGTTCACCATACGTGCATGCTACGGGAATCACAAACTTCAACACAAGTATTTCTCAAATTCACAACTACTCACTAGCATGACTCTAATATCACCATCTTCATATCTCAAAACAATTATAAGGAATCAAACTTCTCATAATATTCAATGCACTTTATATGAAAGTTTTTATTATATCCCTCTTGGATGCCCATCATATTAGGACTAAATTCATAACCAAAGCAAATTACCATGCTGTTTAGGACTCTCAAAATAATATAAGTGAAGCATGATAGATCAATTATTTCTATCTAATAAAACCACCACCGTGCTCTAAAAGATATAAGTGAAACACTAGGGCAAATGACAAACTACTGCGAAAGATGTAAGTGAAGATCAATGAGTAGTCGAATAATTATGCAACTATGTGAAGACTCTCTAACATTTAATAGTTTCAGATCTTGGTATTTTATTCAAACAGCAGGCAAAGAAAAAGAAAAATGACATTCTAAGAATAGCAAACATCATGTGAAGAAGCAAAAACTTAGGATCAACCAAAACTTACCGATAGTTGTTGAAGAAGAAAGGCGGGATGCCAACCGGGGCATCCCCAAGCTTAGACGCTTGAGACTTCTTGAAATATTATCTTGGGATGCCTTTGTCATCCCCAAGCTTGAGCTTTTGTATCTCCTTAATTCCTCTCATATCACGGTCTCCCTAAATCTCAAAAGCTTCATCCACACAAAACTAACCAAGGACTCGTGAGATAAGTTGGTATAAACCAATGCAAAAAACCTTATCATACTCTACTGTAGCAAATCACTAAAATTATTAGTAAAAATTTAATACTAAATGCCTCTTCATATTTAATAGTCCTATCCTCAAATAAACTCATTAAAGAAGCAAACATATGCAAACAATGCAAACATAACAGCAATCTGCCTAAACAGGACAGTCTGTAAAGCATGCAGCAGGATCAATACTTCCCTACCTACAAAAATTATGAAAGAAAATTCCAACTGTAGTAAATTTATCATATCTTATTATGCAAAAGGTTTCAACATTTTATCACATTCTGAATTTTCTAGGGAATTTTTGTAACAGCGGTAAACTTTCTGTTTTCAAACAGCGACATGTGGACTTGTAAAATAGGCATAGTAAAGGCTATCAATGCCACTTTTATTGAAATAAAAGATGCAAAACATTGTTCTAAATAACATCAATCAAATACTAACAAAATAAATTGACGCTCCAAGCAAAACACATATCATGTGGTGAATAAAAATATAGCTCCAAGTAAAGTTACCGATGAACGAAGACGAAAGAGGGGATGCCTTCCGGGGCATCCCCAAGCTTAGGCTCTTGGTTGTCCTTGAATATTGCCTTGGGGTGCCTTGGGCATCCCCAAGATTAGGCTCTTGCCACTCCTTATTCCATAGTCCATCTAGTCTTTACCCAAAACATGTAAACTTCACAACACAAAACTTAACAGAAAACTCGTAAGCTCCGTTAATATAAGAAAATAAAACCACCACTTAGGTACTGTTGTGAAATCATTCTAAATTCATATTGGTGTAATATATATTGTATTACAACTTTTCTATGGTTCATAAACTCTATTACTAGCCATAGATTCATCAAAATAAGCAAACAACACACGAAAAACAGAATCTGTCAAAAACAGAACAGTCTGTAGTAATCTGTAGGTTTCGAATACTTCTGTAACTCCAAAAATCCTGAGAAATTAGGAAGTCCTAGGAAATTTGTTTATTGATATACTGCATGTGGAATTGGTATTTTATCTCTCTCTGGTAAGAAATGAAAATTATTATCGTGAGCGCATACTTTCTGTTTTTTACAGCAAGATCAAATAACAATCACCCTATAAGATCCTAAAGGCTTTACTTGGCACAAACACTAATTAAAACATAAAGAACACAATCATAACAGAGGATAGATAAATTATTTATTACTAAACAGGAACAAAAAGCAAGGAACAAAAATAAAGTCGGGTTGCCTCCCAACAAGCGCTATCGTTTAACGCCCCTAGCTAGGCATGATGATTTCAATGATGCTCATATAAAAGATAATAATTGAAACATAAAGAGAGCATCATGAAGAATATTACTAGCACATTTAAGTCTAACTCACTTCCTATGCATAGGGATTTTTTAGCAAACAATTTATGGGAACAATAAACAACTAGCATAGGAAGGCAAAACAAGCATAATTTCAAGATTTTCAACACATAGAGAGGAAACTTGATATTATTGCAATTCCTACAAGCTTATATTCCTCCCTCATAATAAATTTCAGTAGAATCATGAATGAATTCAACAATATATCTATCACATAAAGCATTATTTTCATGATGCATAAGCGTAGAATTTTTATTACTCTCCACATAAGCAAATTTCTTCTCATGAATAGTAGTGGGAGCAAACTCAACAAAGTAACTATCATGTGAGGCATAATCCAATTGAAAATTAAAATCAAGATGACAAGTTTCATGGTTATCATTATTCTTCATAGCATACAAGTCATCACAATAATCATCATAGATAGCAACTTTATTCACATAATCAATTGGAACCTCTTCCGAAATAGTGGATTCATCACTAAATAAAGTCATGACCTCTCCAAATCCACTTTCATAATTATAATAATCATAAATAGGAGGCATGATATCATCATAATAAATTTGCTCATCAAAACTTGGTGACTAAAAATATCATCTTCATTAAACATAGCTTCCCCAAGCTTGTGGCTTTGCATATCATTAGCATCATGGATACTCAAGGAATTCATACTAACAACATTGCAATCATGCTCATCATTCAAATATTTAGTGCCAAACATTCTAATGCATTCTTATTCTAGCATCTGAGCACAATTATCAGAATCCTTATTCTCATGAAAGACATTAAAAAGATGAAGCATATGAGGCATCCTTAATTCCATTTTTTTGTAATTTTCTTTTATAAACTAAACTAGTGATAAAACAAGAAACTAAAATATTCGATTGCAACATCTAAAGATATACCTTCAAGCACTCACCTCCCTGGCAACGGCCCCAGAAAAGAGCTTGATGTCTACTACACAACCTTCTTCTTGTAGACGTTGTTGGGCCTCCAAGTGCAGAGGTTTGTAGGACAGTAGCAAATTTCCTTCAAGTGGATCACCTAAGGTTTATCAATCCGTAGGAGGCATAGGATGAAGATGGTCTATCTCAAACAACCCTACAACCAAATAACAAAGAGTCTCTTGTGTCCCCAACACACCCAATACAATGGTAAATTGTATAGGTGCACTAGTTTGGCGAAGAGATGGTGATACAAGTGCAATATGGATAGTAGATAATAGTTTTTGTAATCTGAAAATATAAAAACAGCAAGGTAACTAATGATAAAAGTGAGCGTAAATGGTATTGCAATGTGTTGAAACAAGGCCTAGGGTTCATACTTTCACTAGTGCAAGTCCTCTCAACAATAATAACATCATTGGATCATATAACTATCCCTCAACATGCAACAAAGAGTCACTCCAAAGTCACTAATAGCAGAGAACAAACGAAGAGATTATGGTAGGGTATGAAACCACCTCAAAGTTATCCTTTCTGATCGATCTATTCAAGAGTCCGTAGTAAAATAGCATGAAGCTATTATTTCCGTTCAATCTATCCTAGAGTTCGTACTAGAATAACACCTTAAGACACAAATCAACCAAAACCCTAATGTCACCCAGGTACTCCAATGTCACCTCAAGTATCCATGGGTATGATTATATGATATGTATCACACAATCTCAGATTCATCTATTCAACCAACACAAAAGTACTTCAAAGAGTGCCCCAAAGTTTCTACCGGAGAGTCAAGACGAAAATGTGTGCCAACCCCTATGCATAGATTCCCAAGGTCACGGAACTTGCAAGTTGATCACCAAAACACACATCAAGTGGATCAATAGAATACCCCATTGTCACCACAGGTATCCCACGCAAGACATACATCAAGTGTTCACAAATCCTTAAAGACTCAATCCAATAAGATAACTTCAAAGGGAAAACTCAATCCATTACAAGAGAGAGAGGGGGAGAAACATCATATGATCCCACTATAATAGCAAAGCTCGCGATACATCAAGATCGTACCACCTTAAGAACACGAGAGAGAGAGAGAGATCAAACACATAGCTACTGGTACATACCCTCAGCCCCGAGGGAGAACTACACCCTCCTCGTCATGGAGAGCACCGGGATGAAGAAGATGGCCACCGGAGAGGGATTCCCCCCTCCGGCAGGGTGCCGGAACGGGTCTAGATTGGTTTTCGGTGGCAATGGAGGCTTCTGGCGGCGGAACTCCCGATCTATTGTGCTCCCCGAAGTTTTTAGGGTATATGGGTATATATGGGAGGAAGAAGTACGTCGGTGGACCTCCGGGCTGTCCATGAGGCAGGGGGCGTGCCCAGGGGATGGGCGCGCCCCCTGCCTCATGGGCAGCCCGGGACTCTCCTGGTCCAACTCTGGTACTCCGTGGGCTTCTTCTGGTCCAAAAATAAGTTCCGTGAAGTTTCAGGTCAATTGGACTCCGTTTGATTTTCCTTTTCTGCGATCCCCCTGGGCACGCCCCCCACCCTCGTGGGCAGCCTGGGACTCTCCTGGTCCAACTCCGGTACTCCGTGGGCTTCTTCTGGTCCAAAAATAAGTTCCGTGAAGTTTCAGGTCAATTGGACTCCGTTTGATTTTCCTTTTCTACGATACTATAAAACAAGGAAAAAACAGAAACTGGCACTGGGCTCTAGGTTAATAGTTTGTCCCAAAAATCATATAAAATAGCATATAAATGCATATAAAACATCCAAGGTTGATAATATAATTGCATGGAACAATAAAAAATTATAGATACATTGGAGACGTATCAGTTCCGTAGTCGAACCTTTGATTGTACTTTGGATGATGTATGAATTACTTATGTATTGTGTGAAGTGGCGATTGTAAGCCAACTTGTCAGTGTCAAAACCGGCGGATCTCGGGTAGGGGGTCCCGAACTGTGCGTCTAAGGCGGATGGTAACAGGAGGTAGGGGACACAATGTTTTACCCAGGTTCGGGCCCTCTTGATGGAGGTAAAACCCTACGTCCTGCTTGATTAATATTGAAGATATGGGTAGTACAAGAGTAGATCTACCACGAGATCGGAGAGGCTAAACCCTAGAAGCTAGCCTATGGTATGATTGTATATTGTCCTACGGACTAAAACCCTCCGGTTTATATAGACATCGGAGAGGTTAGGGTTACACAAGGTTGGTTACAAAGGAGGAGATACACATATCCGTATCACCTAGCTTGCCTTCCACGCCAAGTAGAGTCCCATCCGGACACGAGGCAAAGTCTTTAATCTTGTATCTTCATAGTCCAATAGTCCGGCCAAAGGATATAGTCCGGCTGTCCGAAGACCCCCTAATCCAGGACTCCTACAGTAGCCCTTGAACAAGGCTTTCAATGAGATGAGTCCGGCGCACAGTATTGTCTTCGGCATTGCAAGGCGGGTTCCTCCTCCGAATATACCACGGAAGAATTTGAATATAAGGATAGTGTCCGACCCTGCAAAATAAGTTTCCACGTACCACCGTAGAGAGAATAATATTTCCACAAATCCAATTTGCTGACTTATTTTGGCAACACAACATTATGTCATGGCCCGGTGATTATTCGAACTGTTTCCTTTAACTAGCCCCGCACATAACGCGAGGCAGTTTTTTGACACGTCTTGTCAAAGCAGAGATCGTGTCCCCTTATCACGGGATTCTCATCAATACGGATGTGGGTAACCCAACCGCGCCATCGATTATGGCGCTTGGGGGACAAGCGAGTTTTACCAAGCTAGTGGGGGCGCATAGTTTCGTCTGCCCATATAAAGGGATAAGGATTTACCTTTTCATCCACGCCTTGTTCCTCCTTTGCTCATCCACCTTCGCACACTCGAGCTCTAGCGCCCCAGATCGCATTTCCCACCTCGACCTTGTCAAACCATGTCCGGAGTGGGAGGCAGGTGGTGGTCTCCTCCGTCACGGAGGGACACGTCAAGAAGCTGAGGAGAGCCGGATACTTGCCCGACGGCATCGCGCACCGGCTCCCAGAGGAGGGGCAGCTCATCCCCACCCCCAGGCCCCATGAGAGGGTAGTGTTCCTCACCCATTTCCTCCGCGGACTGGGATTTCCTCTCCACCCATTTGTCCGGGGCTCATGTTCTACTACGGCCTGGATTTCCACGATATGGCCCCAAACTTTATCCTCAATATCTCAGTGTTTATCGTCGTGTGCGAGGCTTTCCTCCGCATCAAGCCCCACTTCGGTTTATGGCTGAAGACTTTCAATGTCAAGCCGAAGGTAGTGAGTGGCCGCCAGGCGGAGTGCGGAGGCGCCATGGTGGGCAAGATGCCCAACGTCACATGGCTCGAGGGCTCCTTCGTGGAGACCATAAAGGGGTGGCAATCGGGGTGGTTCTACATCATCGAGCCGCGTGACCCTACATGGGTAGCGGCCCCCGAGTTCCGATCTGGCTTCCCCACACGGCTCACCGCCTGGCAAGAGAAGGGCCTGTCCTGGGGTAGTCCGGGAGAGCTGACCGGACTCCAAACATGTATTCAAAACAAGGTGAACAAGAAGCTCAAACTCGTCAACGTAGTCCAGGTCATGCTCCACCGCCGGATCCTCTCGTGCAAACAACGGGACTTCAACTTGTGGGAGCTCGACCTGGTGCAGCACCGAACTCTGAACAGGCTCTTCGACACAACTCACGAAGATGCCTGGAGGGTGCTGTTCAAGAGCGCCGAGGTCCCCCTCCCATTACTGAGGATCGCGGATTCAACGCGAAGCGCCAAGCCAGTGCGGTAAGCAGCTTTACCTCTCACAGGATACTTATTTTTTATAGATTGACTCCATGCGGGATCTAAACTCCCGTACCTTTGACAGGACTGGTAGGAGACGGCCGGACAGATCGACTGTCCGGCTCCTTTGCCCGAAGGCCCAGCAGATGCTCTTCTGGCGAAGATGCTGACTCTGGCCCTTATACGGTGCCAGAGAAGACAAAGAAGGCCAAGGGAACCCGAAAGATTTCCCGACGCCAGGTGTCGTCGGACTCACTGTCTGAGGACTCTACGACGCAATCCTCCCCCGAAGACGAGGAGGCAGAAGAAGATGCTCCCCCTCCAGACGGGGGAGACAAGAAAAGGAAGGCCGCCCCAACTGGGGAGGGCGAAGGGTCCAAGAAGGGGAGAACTCTCCTTCCAGATTGCTCTACCACCACCGCCGATGGCGAAGACGAGTGGCTGCCCAGGGCCAAACCCGTGGGGAAGTCGTAAGTATTCGGATACCAGAGTAAGTCATAGTATTCCTTTGTCGCACTACTTCACCTAACGCCGAAATATGATTATGCAGGCCGCCTCGAGCCCGTATCGATGTATCATCGGACGGCTCCTTGGTTTCGTCGGATATGGATAGCGATCCAGTCCCGACCGCCACCTCCCCTCATCCTGCGGACGACGCCGAGGTGCTGTCTCACGAGGCACCAGGTCGAGGGGAGACAGTCCCGGAGGCGCCTCAAGGTGGCCTCCCAGACTCCGGGAGCCGAGGGGACAAGGCCCCTGAGAGCTCCGAGTTCGGCCCTCAGCCGAACACCGTGCCGGAACCTCCAGTGGTTCCGGACTCGGGCAAGCAGCCTCCTTCTAAGAGGGGAGAGACACCTGTACCGGTGACTGTTGGCGTTCTGGGAACGGGGGTCCCCAGACTTGCCTGCCTGCGGCGTGGCTCAAAGGGGGGCCCAGCACGGCCCATCTTCATCAACACAGACCCAAGACCCTCGCGAGGGGCCAAGCCTCACGGGGCGGACGACACGGAACTTCCTCAGGCACGGCCTCATCAGGCTGGCTCGCGAGGAGGCGGAGAGATCAAGGCGGGGTACCTCACGAGGTGCCCGTGACGTAAGCCATGACGACCAAAGGCGCCAGGCGGGCGCCGGCCGCGCAGTGTCCTCCTTTCCTCTTTGGTGCAAAGGGAGCAAGCACAGGCGAGAGCATCAAACAAAGGCACCCGTTTCGGTGCAACGAGACCAAGACCAGTCCAATGGCAGGGAGGAAGTCATTGTGGAGCCCAAGCCAGCGTCACCACCAGAGCCTTTGGCAGGCGAGGACCAACTTTAGTCAGGATAAGTGTACCAGATGTTCCCCTTCAAAATGGCCAATTGTTGGCGCCCTTCCCGCTCAATATTTGGGAAGAGGCCCAGGGCCTTTGCCTATAAATAGGACTAGCCACCCCCAGGGTAGGGGGCAATCAAGAAGGGAGAATCTAGAAGCCAAGAGAGAAACTAGCTAGGATCAGATCGAGTAGCATCACATAGAGAGAAAGAGAGAAGGGCGACTGAACTCCTCCTAGCAGTCCATCCCCCCAGCCAAGAACATACCCTCGCGAGGCTGTTCTTCCTTGTATTGCTCATCGTCATCAACCCAAGAGGCAATTCACCACACCACACACTGGAGTAGGGTATTACACTACAACGGTGGCCCGAACCAGTATAAACCCTGTGTCTCTTGTGCTGTTCTTTCCATAGCTTAGATCTTAGCGAGGCGGAGGGGTGCAGGTAGGTAGAAGGCGAAATCTCCGCGCGCACCCCAGTGTTCGAACCTCAAGGGTCTGCCGGAACCCGAAATCCGGCATTTTGCACGCCAGGTAGGGGTGCACCGGAATTCGTCTTCCACCACCCCGTTCTCCTCCGACCATCGCGTCCATGTCTGACGCTCGTCGGGCCCGCGCCGAGCGCCGGGCCACTCTCGCTTCCCGCGTCGCCCGGACGGCTCCTGTCGGCAGGCGTCCTCGCCGTTCCTCGTCACCTGCCGTCAACGCCGCCACCGGCCCGGTGGGGAACGAGCAGCAAGCGTCGTCTCAGCATCCATCCGTGCGGCAAGACGGCCGCACCGCTACTTCCTCGCTCACCCCAGCTGGTTCTTCGTCCCGCGCGCTCCGTGCACCCATGGAGGCTCGAGCTGCGCTCATCGCGGCAAACGAGCTCCTGCGCTACCGCCCCGTCGACAACGTCTACGAAGAATGGCTCGACCGCGTCGCCAAGCTCGTCCGCGCCGCAGGGGGCTCTCCTGCGCCGTCTGTTCCGCTGCACCGCACCCCGCCCCGCGTGGGCGACGAAGCTCCGGGGGCGCCCCAGCCGCCTCCTCCTCAAGAAGGCGCCATGGCTCCAAGGCGCGTGGCCCCTGGGCGGAACCCACTCCGTCAGGTGCCAGCGCGGCAAGAGTGGAGCTGCCAAGAAGTCCCTCGCCCGCAAGAAGCTGCTCGGGCGCTCCCTGCTCCAGCACGTCGCGACCATGCTCCTGCTCCCGCACGTCAAGACCCCGCGCTGCTCCCAGCTGCAGCGCGTGGGGACATGCAAGACCAAGCTCTCCGTCACCCAAGGCCTCCCGTGGCCACAGCAGGCTGTCGTGCCTTCACCACCGAGCTACGCAGCGTCGCGTGGCCCGGCAAGTTCAAGCCAGACCTGCCTCCTCGTTACAACGGCACGGCCGACCTGCAGAGTTCCTCCAGCTCTGTGAGCTGGGCATCGAAGCTGCCAACGGAGACGAGAAAGTCATGGCGATCTGGTTTCCCATGGCGCTCAAGGACGGGGCCCGCACCTGGCTCCTGAACTTGGCTCCAGGCACGATCTCCTCCTAGGACGAGATGCGCACCCGCTTCATCGCCAACTTCCAAGGTACTCGCGACCGGCCACCTGCCGTGAGCGACATGCGCCGCATCAAGCAACAACCCGGAGAGACCCTGCAGAAGTACATCCGGCGCTTCAACAACGCACGCCTCAAGATTCCCAAGGTGACCGAGGAGGCCATCATCTCAGCCTTCTCCGACGGCGTGCGCGATGTCAAGATGAAGGAGGAGCTGGCGATGCATGAAGACCTGTGCACTTCCTTGGAGTTGTTCAACTTGGTAACCAAGTGTGCCAGGGCTGAGGAAGGGCGTCTCTCCCTCCTCGAGCTGCCTGCCGCGGACCCAGAAGAGAAGAAGCCCAAGGCCAAGGATGTGAAGCGCAAGGGGGCTGCCGTGCTCGCGGCAGAACCAGACACCAAGCAGGGCAGAGATCAGCCCGAATCTTCCAAGGGCAGTCGGTACTGTGTGTACCACGACCTCCACACCCACAACACCAACGAATGTCAAGAGCTCCGAGCCGTGCGAGAAGGAAGGATTGGCCGTCGCCTCGACCACGGTGACCGGGGCTACAGTCGAAGAGGAGGAAGGAACGCAGGATGCTGGGAAGACCGCTGCCCGCGCCAAGGGTGGCGCGATCGACCTCGCGAGGATCGCTGGCAAGACCCGCCTCGCGAGGGAGACTGGAGGGATCAGCCTCCCGAGGATCACCCGCAAGGCAACGCAGGCCTCCCTCCACTGCCGCCGCAGCCAAGGAGAAACGAGGACCGCCATCGAGCATCCTGGGCCTGGGGGCTTCCAGGAGCCGCGTGCGATCGCCTGCATCCTGGGCGGGGCTCTAGCCCCAGCCTCTCAATGCATCTTCAAGCAGTTCGCCCACGAAGTGAATGCAGTCCTCCCCAAGCTCGAAGCCACGCGCCCTCTCAGGTGGTCGGCGTGCGCCATCATGTTCAGCTCAGCAGATCAGCTCAAGTGTGCGGCCACAGCCGGAGTCCTCTCGATGCTTTGTTCCCCAATCATCAGCATCATGGTGGTCACCAGGACCCTCATCGATGGCGGGGCAGGGCTCAACGTCCTGTCCGTGGAAACATTCAACAATCTCCAAGTGCCCTACAGCCAGCTTCAGCCAACCAAGCCTTTCTCCGGAGTCACCGACGGCTCCACGGTCCCGATTGGGCGGATCCGCCTCCCTGTCACCTTCGGGGCACGCGACAACTACCGCACTGAGCTCATCGACTTCGACGTTGCTCACATTCACCTGCCGTACAACGCCATCCTTGGGTACCCAGCGCTGGCCAAGTTCATGGCCGTAACTCACCACGGCTACAACGTCCTCAAGATGCCAGGAAGTGGCAGAGTCATCACGGTGCCCTGTGAAGAGAAGGACGCGGTGTGTTCCCTGGAACGAGCCTTTCAGGCCGCATCACTGGAAGACCCAGATCGCGGAAGCAGGAGGCTTCCCGAGACCACCCCCAAGAAGAAGAAGACACCGTCCGGCCCAGCCCCTCAGGAGGCAGGCCCCTCAGGGCCCGCGCCTGCCCAGGGGGAACCTCCTTCCATCGCATAAGAAAGCACGCCTGGCGCCCTCCTCGGGCAGGGCTCGCGGGCTCTCCCCTGGAGGGCCACCGACCTGGCTAAGGTCACGAGGGAGGCGCTTGGGCACCACATGGAGGCGTGTTTCGAAGCTCGTTTCCCTCAAGGAGTAAGGCAAGGAGAGCCAGACCCTCAGGAGTTCGTCAGCAAGGCCATTCAGGAGCTACAAGAGTCAAGAGTCATGAAAGGCGGCCGCCGCCTACCAGCTGTGGCTCCCCATCCAGGTGAGGATGGTGGGCTGCGCGTCTGCATCGACATACCAGGGCTCAATCGAGTCGCCTCTCTGGAGCGCCTCTGGCCCTCGCGAGTGGGGCGCTGCGAAGGTCCACCCCACAGCTACGTTCGCATGCCTTACGGCTTGCCGAACGCGGCTGCCACGTACCAACGCCTCATGAGGGGCATCATGGAGGCTCAAGAGGCCAGGCGTTCCGCAGCCCTGGCGGAGACGGAGATGGTCCGCGAGGAGCCACCAGCGCCTCCGGAGCCTCCCGGGGCCCCTGGGCCTGGGGGCTCGTGAGGATCGGCTTCCGCAGCCCACCGAGTCTGCTACACCAACACTCCTTCATCGTCAACATCATCAGGTGACATCTTTCAAGTTTCATTTCCAGCTGGGAGCGCCCCCCAGAGCTGCATTATTCCCAGGCCGCGTGGGTCCGTCCCTGCGGCATGTATCCCCTTTATTTCATGTTGTTAGCTTACTTTGTTGGGGGCGCCCCACGGGCTGCATCATCCCCAAGTCGCTCGGGCCTGACCCAGTGATGTCCGCCTTCCCAGCATCTATTTGAATGAATCCACTCCTTCGCGGCTAATGTGTTTGGCCTAGTTGCCCGCTCAACTGACGCCAACTGACGGAGCTGCTCCCAAACGGCACGACGCTTGCGCATGGGTCCGTCCCTGCAACACCGACAAACCTGAATGGCTGAGCTCTGGCCGCGGCAGCCCCGCATGGCACCACCTCGTCAAGCCTTCAGTGCCTCATCGCCCCTCGGAAGCAACCAACGGCTGACTGTCAATTGTCATGGAAACCCCTCGTTCTTTCTATGATGGGTCTACAGGATCTCCTAAAGGAGCTGCGTCAGGCGAGGCCCTTGCGGTGTCTCCTTCACTCTCATCCGCGTGAACCGCTTGCACGTTAAAGGGGGGTGCCTGAGCATCGCGACTCAGGGCTCCTACTGGCTCTCCAGCCCTCACCCTCTGGCCTTGTCCACGGCATCGCGACCTGGCATACCAGCGACGGCTGAGACTCGCTCGAGGGCCGGGACCCGAGGACGTAGAGTAGAAAGGGGAGCAAAGGCAAGAGGGGAGGGACATGCGAGGACCTCGCCGAGCAACCTCACGCCTGCCGATGCACGGACCCGACGACACACCAGAGAGCGGTCCCTGATTCTCAAGATAAGTCACCACCCGGAAGCACCAGCTACCGTGGCACCATCCCCGCACCTAATGCAATCCCGTGTTAGCGACGCCGCTCTCCTTTCTCACCGAACGACGGCTGCTTGAGCGCCAAAGGGGACCTCCTGAGCATCGCAACTCAGGAGCTCTTACCGGACCCCGGGTCGCTCACCTCCTGGCCTTGACCACGGCATCGCGACCTGGCATACCAGCGACAGCTGAAGCCGCCTTGGGACTGGGACCTGTCGGCGCAGAGCACCAAGCCCTCGTGAGGTTCAAAAGGGAGAACTGAGCTAAGACGGAATGAGCAACTCGCACAATTCTATGACAAGGGTTATATTAACAAACAGGATCACAGGCACCTTACAAGCCCTCACAGGACGCGTCTTTGATTCCTTGCAGGGAACAGATCCTAAAAGGACGCTAACTACATGCACCCCTGCAAAAGACGCCATCGTCAACAGCGGGCCGTCAAGCACCGGCACCAACCCCATCCAGATCAGAGTCGGTGACGGCCTGACGAGCCCGCCCTGCTCCAGGAGCGGCGCCGGCTCGGGGGCTCGTAGCTGTCGTCACTCATCTCCGGAGTCGCGAAGAGCTCGCCGGAGTCGCTGGACCCTCCGACGCCTCCGCCGCCTGAGCAGCCGCCAAGGGAGTGGTCGGCGGGCCCAGTCCTCGCCGTAGCAGGGTCCCGACCACCTCTCCCGGGGCAGCACTCTAGCCGGAGCCCGTTCGCATCGAAGACCTTGAAGAACATCACCGAAGCATCGTCGTACTCCAAGTGGATCGCGAAGGCTCCTCTTGTCGTGCAAACCCGGGCGATTTCGCTCCAGCCTCGAGTCATGAAGACCTCGCCCGGGGCAACGACTGCGACCTCTGCCTCGGTGTGACGTAGCTTTCTACCTCCTTGGTTGTTGCATCATGTGTTCGACAATAGTGCTGCCGGACAGGGTTTCCAGAGATTAAGGTCCTGAAAAAGAGAAAAATAACCAGACGGGAAGCCCCTAGTGCGGTTTAAGCCGCGTCTTGGGGCGTGCCGCAGTTGTGCCCCCCTCCCCACCTGTGCCCATGGTATTTTTAATGCGTAATTATGTACGCGTAGCACGAGTTTTGTCGTTTGGCTGGGACTGGGGTGGGGGCCGCATTGCTACGCGAGCTCAGATCGCGCCAGGCGGTCTAGTTGTCGATTGCTCCGAGCGCGCTTGAAGGTGTCCAGGTCTTGGAATGCCAAACCAGTGGATTGCCTTGAGAGGCTGCTTTGCGCTTCTGCTGCGAGGGCCGTGGTGTGCTCCTCCGTTCGGAGAGAGTGCTCTGTGTTTCCATTGACTGTAATAACCCCGCGAGGTCCTGACATCTTGAGCTTGAGGTATGCATAATGCGGTACCGCATTGAATCTCGCAAATGTGGTTCGCCCGAGCAGTGCATGATAACCACTGCGGAACGGGACTATATCGAAGATTAACTCTTCGCTTCGGAAGTTATCCGGGGATCCGAAGACCACTTCCAGTGTAATTGAGCCTGTGCAATGGGCCTCTACACCTGGAATGACGCCTTTAAAGGTCGTTTTTGTGGGTTTGATCCTTGAGGGGTCTATACCCATTTTTCGCACTGTGTCCTGATAAAGCAGGTTCAGGCTGCTGCCCCCATCCATAAGGACTTGAGTGAGGTGAAATCCGTCAATGATTGGGTCCAGAACCAGTGCGGCGAATCCGCCATGACGGATACTAGTGGGATGGTCCCTGCGATCGAAAGTGATCGGATAGGAGGACCATGGGTTGAACTTTGGGGCGACTAGCTCCAACGCATATACGTCCCTGAGCGCACGCTTCCGCTCCCTCTTGGGGATTTGGGTTGCATATATCATGTTCACCGTCCGCACTTGTGGGGGAAACCTCTTCTGTCCTCTGGTGTGTGGCTGCCGGGGCTCCTCCTCG
Organism: Triticum urartu; assembly: GCF_056163025.1. Taxonomy (NCBI): domain Eukaryota; kingdom Viridiplantae; phylum Streptophyta; class Magnoliopsida; order Poales; family Poaceae; genus Triticum; species Triticum urartu. The sequence goes on along the minus strand of NC_141876.1, from coordinate 364,013,540 downwards.
TCATCGCTATGTGGCCCCTTGTCCTTGTTTTTGGTGATTAACTTGCCGGCTTCCTTGAACACCCAACAATCCCTGTTGGTGTGATTGGCTGGCTTATCTAGGGTGCCGTGTATTTGACACGAGCGATCGAGTATATGGTCCAAGCTGGACGGACCCGACGTACTTTGTTTGAATGGCTTTTTCCTCTGACCAGGTTTAGAGCCTTTGAATCCGGCATTGACTGCCGTATCCTCGGTATTATCGCTGTTAATGCGGCGCTTATGTTTGTTGCGACATGACCTGCTATTGCCGTCCTTGGTATCCGAAGTACCATGGTTCTTTGATATGTTATTAGTGCGAGCCAACCAGCTGTCTTCTCCCGCACAAAAGCGGGTCATGAGTGTCGTGAGGGCTGCCATAGATTTCGGCTTTTCCTGACCAAGGTGCCGGGCTAGCCATTCGTCGCGGATGTTGTGTTTGAAAGCCGCTAGGGCCTCTGCATCCGGACAGTCTATGATTTGATTTTTCTTTGTTAGGAACCGAGTCCAGAATTGCCTGGCCGATTCTTCTGGCTGCTGAATTATGTGGCTCAAGTCATCGGCATCTGGTGGCCGCACATAAGTGCCTTGAAAGTTGTCGAGAAATGTGGCTTCTAGGTCTTCCCAACAGCTAATGGACTCTACTGGCAAGCTGTTAAGCCAATGCCATGTTGGTCCCTTGAGCTTTAGTGGGAGGTATTTGATGGCGTGTAAGTCATCACCGCGGGCCATCTAGATGTGGAGGAGGAAATCCTCGATCCATACCGCGGGATCTGTTGTGCCATCGTATGATTCAATATTTACAGGTTTGAAACCTTCTGGGATTTGATGATCCATTACTTTGTCTGTGAAGCATAAGGGGTGTGCGGCGCCTCTGTATTGGGCTATATCGTGACGCAACTCGAATGGGTCTTGCCTGCCGTGTTCGGCCCGACCGGATTTGCTTTTATTGTATCCGGCGTGACGATTATCGTCTCGCATAGTGGCGCGCCCTCGTGATCCGTAGATCGATCTTGCATGCTTTGCTTTGTCCTCCAATATGTCTCGCAGGTCTGGCGTATCTCCCCATGCCTTTTTATTTGAGTGGCGTCGGGGTGCAGGCTGAGTTTTTGGCTGGAATGCTTCTCTATCGCGGCCACGAGGTGGCCGATCAGCCGCATCATACGCTTCTTCCTCCAGTCGAGGTAGCAACCTGCACTTTGGGTAACTCTTGGAGGGGCGCTCGAGTTTATATTCCTCGGCTGTGAGGACTTCAGTCCATCTATCAACTAGCAGATCCTGATCAGCTTGAAGCTGTTGCTGCTTTTTCTTAAGGCTATTTGCCATGGCTATAAGCCGGTGTTTGAAGCGCTCTTGTTCGACGGGATCCTCTGGCACGGCGAATTCGTCGTCGCCGAGGCTTGCCTCGTCTTCGGAGGGGGCATGTAATTATCATCCTTCGCCTCTCCATCTGCCGCTCTCTCAGGAGGGCTGGCTCCTCCATCCTCCTGCTCTAAATCTTGCTGGAGGGGATTGTTGTTGTCTACGGCACTATCTGGAGTATTATTATCTCCTGTGCCGGTATCACCACTTTTGCTTTGGCGGGACTTAGAGCGGCGCCGCTGACGTCGGCGCTTGGGTTGCTTCTTGGAGGGGCCGTCCTCCGCTATCTCGTCGCTATTGCCTTCTTTGGGTGTATCCACCATGTATATATCGTATGATGAGGTGGCTGTCCAATGCCCTGTGGGCAGTGGTTCCTCTTCGTCTCTCGCATCGTCGTCCATACCGTCGGTGTCTTCGGAGTCGAAGTCAAGCATGTCGGTTAAGTCATCGACAGTGGCTACTAAGTGGGTGGTGGGTGGGCCATGAATTTCTTCGTCGTCCGCATCCCAGTCCTGCCGGACATAGTTCAGCCATGATCCTCCTGGCAAGGAGAGAGACCTTAATGAGTTCAGTATGTCGCCAAAGGGCGAGTGCTGAAAAATATCCGCGGAGGTAAACTCCATGATCGGTGCCCAATCGGATTCGATAGGAACGGGCGCAGGTGGTTCGGAGTCCGTGGCCGGAGAAGGATCTGGCAGTTTAACAACACGGCTCTCGTGCAAGGTAAGGTCGATGTTTGGCTCGATCACCGCTGAGGGTAAGGCCTTCGTAGCGGGGTCCATCCACCCATCCATGGACGGCGCAACTGGCTCCGAATTGAGGGTCGGAGCGGCTGCCTGTGCGATCTCCTGGACACTGTCCGATGGTAGAGCTAAATCGTACTCATCGTGACCGCGTGACGCACAAGGAAGACGCTCGAATCCGTCGAAGATCAAGTCTCCACGGATATTGGCCGTGTAGTTTAAGCTTCCAAACCTGACCTGGTGGCCAGGGGCGTAACTTTGAATCTGCTCCAAATGGCCAAGCGAATTGGCCCGCAGTGCAAAGCCGCCGAACACGAAGATCTGTCCGGGGAGAAAAGTCTCACCCTGGACTGCATCGCTATCGATGATAGTAGGAGCCATCAAGCCTAACGGCGACGACACAGAGGAACTCTCAATGAAAGCACCAATGTCAGTGTCAAAACCGGCGGATCTCGGGTATGGGGTCCCGAACTGTGCGTCTAAGGCGGATGGTAACAGGAGGTAGGGGACACAATGTTTTACCCAGGTTCGGGCCCTCTTGATGGAGGTAAAACCCTACGTCCTTCTTGATTAATATTGATGATATGGGTAGTACAAGAGTAGATCTACCATGAGATCGGAGAGGCTAAACCCTAGAAGCTAGCCTATGGTATGATTGTATATTGTCCTACGGACTAAAACCCTCTGGTTTATATAGACACCGGAGAGGTTAGGGTTACACAAGGTCGGTTACAAAGGAGGAGATACACATATCCGTATCACCTAGCTTGCCTTCCACGCCAAGTAGAGTCCCATCCGGAGACGAGACGAAGTCTTTAATATCGTATCTTCATAGTCCAACAGTCCGGCCAAAGGATATAGTCCGGCTGTCCGGAGACCCCCTAATCCAGGACTTCCACACAACTCTTTATCCCTTTCTTATTCAGTACATGGGATGTGTGAACATTACCCCTCTTGCGACAAGCCTACCATGCGGCTATACTTCTAAGTCGTGCCCCGACACGTGGGAGATATAGCCGCATTGTGGGTGTTACAGAGGTGTACTGTGGAAGGATCCGGACTTTTTGGACTGGGCATGCATAGTAGCTAGTCCAAAAATGGAAGAACACCAAATAAACACAGACAAGCAGGACTAGGGTTTTACGCATCGTTTGCGGCCCGAACCTGGGTAAAAATCCCCTTGCGTTGATGGGTAGACCTGTTCTTTGCGTAGCCCCACGCCCCGCCAACCGAAGAAGGGATTCCCTAGATTCCATAGGTGTCATTTCCTCGACATCTTTGGGGCACCAGGTAGGGGGCCTGAGGTTGTGAAAATCTGGTCTAGAAGTCAACGCATCGACTCCTTCATCGCGATGGCTCCAAAGAAGAGGGCAACAGCGACTAGCCACACTCCGGTGCCATCAGCTAGGCGGGCGGTGTCGTCTGCGGCCGCAACAACCATCCGGGTGGCGACGAAAAAGCTAAGTCACGCAAAACGTTGAGCAATTTCCTTTTTTATATATAGGGTTATTTTCCTCGAAGGTTTTTGATCCTTGTATGGAAAACCTGCATGCAAGGGAACCCTTCCGCTATTGGCAACACCCTTGTTCTGTTTCGAGTTCGCTCAATAGTTCAAGCGGCTACGCTGAGAATGGCAAGGTGGCTTGCCTGGCAGCAAGTGCCCCCGGCAGGCTGCTAAGGATCTGTTCCTCAAAGCGCCACACCATGGGTTTACGCGCTGGCAAACCTATCCAACTAAGCGTAGGGTGTGTACATACAAAGAAAGATCAAACAGGAAGATAGAATGCGCCATTTCAAAATACTGCAAAGTTGTATTACATCAGTAGTTGTCGCGGTTCTAACTTAATATAAAATTGTCTTGGTCAAGAACTCGCATCAGCAATGAGAAACGGGGTGGCTAGTCCTGGCGCTGGCCTTCCACCCTCTTGATTCCGTCAACGCTGTTAATGATGGGCTTGATACGCTCTTTGAGTGCCTCGAGGTCCACATCCTCTGGCAAACTCTCAAGCGCGTTGGCGAAGTCGACGCTCGGGTTCTAGAATGCCACCTTGGTGAGCACCTTGGTCAGGGCGCCCCGGCAATGCTTCCGAGCCTCATTAGCCAGATAAGTCGCTCGACTAAGCAGAGCTGTTCCAGGGCATCGAGGACGCCCTTGAAGAACAAGGTCAGCCTGACACTAGGGCTTATGTTCGCCTCCTAGGACTACCTGAAGTTCGGCATGTCCATGACGGCTAGCTACGTGGTGAGTCTCTCTGCAACGTCAACGAGGCGGCTGATCCAGAGATTTATGCCGTCCACATAGTCCTTGTGGGCGGTGGCATCGCCCTGCCACAGCAGCCTCTCCCCCTCAAGGGCCTTATTCAGGGTCTCCTCATGGGCCCTGACCTCCGAAAGCGTCCCTTCCAAGGTGTCCAGTTTTAGATTCAGATAGTTGATGGAGTCGTTGGCCTCGGAGAGCGGCTTGGTCTTGTCGGAGATGGTGACCTACAAATCCGCCAGAGTGCGGTTAGCCGTGTCCCTGTCCCCCGTCAGCTTTGAGATCTCCTTCTTCAGCTCCTCCCGCTCCAGCTCCAACTTCTCCACCTTGCCGGCTTGGTCTAGGGCCAGAGCATCAAGTGCATCCTTGTGCTTCCGCTCTAGCTCCTAGGACCGCTGCGCAGCGATCTTCTTGATTTCCTCGTCCTTGCCGTGGAGCATGGCGACAAGCGCTTGTCCACGAGCAACAAGGTCTTCCTCCTGGGTGTCCAGCAGAGCTTGCTGCTGCCGCTAGACAGCTTCGTCCTTGGCGGTCTGTTCCTTCGCCGCCTCTTGGGACTTCTCGATGTCGGCCTGCTTCAGGAGGAGCTCTCGCTTGCGCTCATCCAGCTGATCCTGGGCGGCCCTCAGTTCCTGCCGGGCCTCGCCGAACTAGACTAGCATCTGAATGACGCGCTCCTGAAAATATGCTTCCGCCTTGTCCACAGCCGCCATCCTGGAGTTCACCTTATCCTGGCAGGCATGGTGGAGCGGCTGAAGCTTCTGGAAATTGGCGCTCATGGCCCGAAGGAGCTGATCCTCCTAGCAACCACCGCCGCTGGCGCTCGGTTCGTCGACAACCTGGAGCCCAGCGGTGGCGAGCGCCTCATCATCGAAAACCTCCCCTTCGGCTGGCGCTCTGGTGCTTGCCGTCCCTGGGAGGCAGATGAACAGATCATCACCCACTCTCAAGTACTTATCTGGGGCGGGGGCTGCGGGGGAGGAAGGTTGGTCGTTGGCCACCCCCTCCCCGGCTGGCCCCTTGGCGGCCTCCTCGGCAGCGGCCTTGCCGGCCTCCCCGGTAGCAGCCTCGCCACTCTCCCCGGCGGGCCCCTTGGCAGCCTCCTCGGCGGCGGACTCAGCGGCTTCACCAGCCGCGATCTTGGTGAACTCAGCTTCGGCATCGTTGGCGACCTCCACGATGACAGTGTCGATGTCTACTTGGTCCATCGAGGTAGGGTCTGGAAACCAGAAAGGAGAATGAAGCGAGGCCAAAACCAAAGTTCAGAACAAATAAAAGAAAGAACAGGGACGAGAGGTAGGCAACTTACCCGTGCCGAACTGAGAAGAAGTGGTTCCCTCCCCGCCAACGTTCATTGTCGGGACGGAGCCACCGGCAACCAAGCTTGCCCCCTCTTCGTCCATGCACGTGGGCTCGGCGGTAGATGCCCTTGCGAGTGACACCCCTCTACGTGGTGTGGTCGACGGGGGCGGCGTGTCAGGGGCGGCCCTTAGTGGCTCCTCTTGTTGCCGCTCTCCTCCTGCGAACCCGGCAAGGTCAGCACCAAGGATACACACCTCAATGCCCGTCGATGGGGAGTGAATAACGGACTCGCGCTAGGGGCTGAAGAAGGGGCTGCATTGAGGGCTGTTGTCCGGGCTGATCACCACCAACGTCGGCGTGCGCGGAGCGCTCGCCGGGGGCTCGCCGCCCGTCGAAGCTTTGGCTCTCTTCGCCACCCTCTAGGCCAGCGTCTCCGTGTCACTGTGAAGATATGATCAAGTCAGAGAACGATAACGCGGGCGGAGGGTCAGGAAATGATTAGGGGCAAGGTGCTTACTCGTCCTCCTTCGCTAGCCTCCTCTTCCTATTCGGGCTAAAGGACTCGAGATCGAAATCGGCCTCCGGGGTGGCGTCCGCGAGGGGAGGAGAAGGGGATGGAGTCCTGGGCCGCTTGGAAGAGGAGGAGCGGCGACCACGACCTTCTTCACTGCTGCAGCCCTCGTCAGGCGCACGGACTGCGCCTGGGCCTGTTCCCGCTGCATGGTCTTGCCCGGCCAAACCGTCTCGCCGGAATTAGCCCGCCGCAGGACGCGTTTCTTCCCTAGGGCCGAGGAGTCATCCACATCGGTCTCCTCTTTGGCTGACTCCTCGACCGCTTCTTCAACAAGGGGAACCCCAGCACCGGCGCCGCTGGGTTCCCTGGCAGACCCCGTCCACTTGGCAAACTGCTTCTCTTCTGCGGCCATGTCGGCCTCGTCCTCCATAGTGCCGAGGCTGCCGGCCTCCTCGGCAAGTGCTGCCTCCTCCGCCCTGGCGGCAATATACGCCAGCTCTTCCTCAGTGGTGTCGCGAATGAGCTATGGCTTGTCACGAACATACCTCTCCAACAAGTTATCGAAGAATATCTGCGCCAGCTCCGCCTTTGGCTCAGCCCAGGTCGGATCGAAGCCATGCACGTTGAAAACCGGCATCATGGCGATGATGGCGGTCAAGCAAGAGTTGTTGCTCAAGGGACTACCCCCGCTGGCAACCCGAACAGGCTGTCAGACTTGCCGGCCCTGGCGGCCTTGCCGGTCTTCTTGGCCTTGTCGGTCCTCTCGACCCTGCTGACCTCGTGAACCTAGAGCTGGAAAAGCCTCTGACAAAGATGAGCATGCTGCAGCACCGTGAAGTTGTGGTTCAGGCTGGGGCAGAGCCTCATGATATCAACCGCATTCCTGAAGTCCCAGTCCGACCTCCCCTTATTGTGCAGTGGGGCAATCCGGCGGCAGATGAAGTTGGCCCCAATCATATCGAGAGTGAGCCCGGCCGAGGTGAGGCGATGGATACTGATGGTGACGACCGTGAGCTTCTTGTCGTCGGCGTCGAGCTCGCCCCAGTCCTTGCTGCAGACCGGCGACCTCCGACAGACCCGACAGAACTCCTGAGGATTTGTCACCTCGATTTAGCACCACCGGCCCCTCCACTCATCCCACCTCTCCTTGTGGGCACCCTCCAGGTACGTGCCCCTGCTCTGGGTCCTCGGGATCCAGGTGATGCAGCCGGAGATGGCGCCCCCTGGCTGGATGCGAGGGGTGATGTAATGGCGGGAGAGTGACGTGCTGGGGTGCACTCCGGCGAAGCCCTCGCAAAGATGGGCAAAGAAGGCCATGCACACCATGGTGTTCAGCGTAAGGTCCAGAAGGTGGAAGCCGTAGGTGTGCATAATGTCGTTGAAGAAATCTGAGAAAGGGAGGCAGAGCCCGCAAGAGAAGTAGTCGACAAAGAAAGGATACTGATTTGGACTGGGCTTGGGGAAGGAGGCAAGGACGATGCGTGTGGTGGGATGCCCCGATGTAACGCCCCGGACACACTAGTTTTTTCTGCGCCCTTTGTCCTCACTCGTGCGCACCCGGGAGCAACTTCCCGGTCGGTCACCCATCCTGACACTACTCCAAGCTGAGCACGCTTAACTTTGGAGTTCTGTCTGAATGGGCTTACGGAAAAGAAGGAATTCCTTATTTATATGAGTAGTCTATCATCCCTAATAAGCCAGGCCATCACATACACCCCCACAAAGAGGAACCGACGTCCTTGTCGGGCCACAGAAACGTTCCCTCTTGGCACATACGTCTGTGCTTCCAGTCCAGTATATGTGACATGTCGTGTGCCACGACGGGTCACAAACGTCATGAACAACATGACCACGCACCTGTCCGCAATCATCCGTGTAATCGCGAGGGTCGTCTCTGATACCAACTTGTAACCCTCCTCACCGCTCGCCGCCGCGGACGCCGGATCTCCACCGAAGCCCAGCGCCGGCGCCGCCCACGTCCTGCTCCGAGCACCTCCTCGTCGGTGCCCCGCACAAATCCGACGAGCTCTTCCGACTCCGGTCAGCGTATCCTCCAACTCTGGCATCGTCTCCGGCGAGATCCGCTGCCGCCTCGTTTTGCGTGCCCGGGTCAACCCTAGATCCGGAGGTGATTTTTATTCTATGTCCCCGGATCTGTAACATTTTCTAGGCATGTTCACTGCACCATATCTCATCATCCATAGCTCCGTTTTGCGTGTGTGATATACCAAATTGTTCGTGTGGATGTGCTCTTCATTTCATTCCATTGCATCATGCTTGTTTGAGTCCATCTTGATGCCTAAAATGTTGTTGCAAGAGTGCTATAGAATGTTAGTTTCTATTTCTTAACAGATTATGGACATTTGTCATTTTTGCCATGATTATTGTGTGCCTCCTATGAACTTGAGCCCTACATGTGTTTTGGGCTATGCCATGCCATCTTTACAGGGGTGTATGCCATGTATTTTTTGTGATAAATGTGGTGACTAGCACAAGCATGAAAAGTAGCTCTCGTGATGTTGCTGATTTCAGGGACTTAGAATTCTTCGAAGTCATTTCCCTGATGTTACTTTTATGCCATGTATTCATGTTGCTACAGAGTAATCCATACCTCTTTTGAGCATGTTCAGTAAGGATGATTTTGAGATATTGTTATGTTCTATCCATCCATGTCTTTGTTTGCAATTATGGGGTACCCTAGCATGACTCTATCTTGCTCTACTTTTTCTATAAAATGTTCCTGGCAGATTGTTTACATGTTATTCAATTTTGCCAAGGTTGTTGTAGTTGATCCGTGCATGCTATGAGATTGTTCTTGCCATGGTTAGCTACTTGAACATGTCTTCTTGCTGGGTGTATGCTTAGTTTGTCATGCAATGCCTTGTGGTGAGTGCATCGAGCTTGCAAACATACCTACGTAACTCTGTTTTTGCCATGTCCAGTTTTCTGCTAAGTCTGAATCTGTTAACGAAACTTGCTATGTTTAGATGGGTGTCATCATATATTCTGTTCCCTTTTGGCTTATGGTCAGTAAGGGACTTTTGTTATATGCTTTGAGTGGTTTCATGCCATGCCTTGTGCTGCTATGATCTGATCTTGTAGCATGTCGTTATCTTGCTCTAAACATTGCTTCCTGATGTTAAATCCTGTCATGTTATTTTTACCAAGTCTGTGAACCTGATATCTTTTGCACTTTTGCCATGCTTGTTGAACTTGCTATTGTGTGATTTAGCCGTAGCTCAGTGTTCATCTTTTGTCAAGCATCTTGAGTGGATCACTGCCATGTGCTTTGTTGCTATGTTAGAGTGCAGTAGCTTAGTTTCTTGTTGCATTTTAGATGGCATCATGCTGTTAATCGCAGAATTGTGCCATTATTGTTTTGCTTGCCATTTGCAAACCGTGCATCCGATTCCAGTGATCTTTATATCGATTAAGACCGAAATCAACTCATCTTTCCAGCGGCACTCTTGGTTTGCCAAGTTGAGGCCTGGTTCAATCTTTTCCTTCCGGAGCACGCATCTGCATTGCATATCACATCCCACATATCATGCCATGTTTTGCATCATGTTGCTTGCGCATTGCACCGCGGTTGATTGTGTTTCCTTTGCTTGTGTTCTTGCTGGGTAGAGCCGGGAGACGAGTACGTTATCGAGGAACCCGTTGAGTACGCTTACGGGGATCAAGCTTACGTCAACTCGGAGAACTTATGGCATAACAAAATATAGAATCCCACCTAAAAAGATGGCGTCTCCCACCTCCCACCTCCCACCTCCCACCCCACCTTCGGCGATCTCCTCCCACCACCACTAAAACCCTAATCTTTCCCTACCAATCTCTCCGGCGTCTCCCCCTCACTCAGGGGTCATGGTTTTCTCATCGGGATCAACCCTTGGCTTGGACTTCTCCAAGGGTTTGGAGTTTGCGGATAAAGTTTTCAGATCTACTGGTTTTTCGGTCCACCCTACGGAGGACACAGGTCACTTCACGTTGGTGGTGTCCTTTAGCCGTCATGTTTTCAGGCTTGATGATCATTCTGTGGCGGCGGCTCTAGAGGCTGCTGTTGGTGGATCTGCGATCGAGTTGGGTGTCTCATGTTTACATGACAAGGTTTATTCCTTCAACGTTTCTTCCAAGCAAGTTGGTTTACTTATTGTTGATCTTCGATCTTTTGCTTGCCCGCAATTCAAATGTTATTTTAATCTTTGGGGCCATGGAGGACCAAATTGGGTTCGACAGTTTAAACTTTGGAAGTTGCAAAGTGATGCGGAATGGATCTTAGTTAGCCCATCTAAGAGACGGGCGGCGCTTGGGATGATCGTTATGCATAAACCACCGTCTAAGTCCTCTTTTAGATCTTCTGGTTCTGTGCAAAAGAAAATGTCTTTTGCAACGTTCCAAAGCTATGATGCATGCAAGGGTTATAGATATCCGGCCACGCAGGATTGTATTGATACTCTTTCTGATGCTGGATATGTTGTCCCGGCAAATGAGCGTTTGATCATTCGACCATCGCCGCCGGTGAATCTCCAGTGGACTGTTGCTTCTCCGTCGATTACTTTCGGTTCTGTTGACCCGCCGCGGATTCAACGGAATTCACCCGAGGCGGTTAGTTTGTTCTCATCTGCTCTCGATTCTTCTGCATCCCATGTTGGGCCAGCCCTCCATGACGGACTACAGCCCACCACCCAGCCAATGGATATCCCGTCTACTCAGGAAGCTGCTGTTTTGTTTGATGAGATGGTCAATGACATGGTGGACCGAGTTCTAACTTGTTCCAACTGTCACCAGCGGGGCCACTTGTCGGTCTCTTGTCCTGTTTGCCTGGCTTGCTCACGTTATGGTCATCGTCGTCGGGATTGCATTAATTGGGCCCAGGATAATGGTTATGTTTGGAGAGTTAAACACACGAAACAAAATCCAGAAAAATCTCCACTGTTGATTCCCATGCCCGCCACGAGTCAGCCTACTACTCCATCGCCTAGGGACTCCTCGGGTATAGAGACAACCCACGCGCCGGCGCAGACGAGTCACATCACGTCTTCACCACTTCCCGTGCACCACCAACCTGCTCCACCTCCACCAGAGCAAGCCATGGCAAATTTTCCACTGGATCCTCTTGAGTTCCTTCCACCAGGGTTCGAGTTCATCGATGGAGGGCCAACCCGTGTGCCTCGGACTTTCTACTCTCCAGCCATTGCGCCGGATCATCGCCATGAGCAGTTTGCTATTGGCTTTGTTGAGCCTCCGCCGCCACCCGGACAGATTCATCACTTTAGGCAACTGGTTAGTGACTTTGTGATGACTCAGCTTCACCGTGACGTTCTTAGTGATCAGCAATGGATTGAGGGTGTTGGTTTGTTTGAGTTCCGATCTCCTGCATCTAGGCATGCCATTATAAATCATCCTCCTTATGATCTTGGCAATGGTCACTTTGTTCGGTTTATTCCTCATGATCAAGGCATCAATCACAGAGCAATTCAGGGTTTTCGTAGGGGCTAGATTATGATGTTAGGTGCTCCTTTGGACTACCGCACAACACAGCATATTTCTGAGGCAGTTAGCACCTTTGGTCGTTTTCATATCTGGCATCAGGATGATCCACGGCTAGTCAGGACTCTTGTTTATGTTTCTTTCCCAAGTCCTCAGCAAGTACCTAGGGATGTTGTCTATCGTGAGTATGCAGACTTTGGAGCTACGCATCTATCTTGGATAGCACCTATCTATGTGCTCTCTGCAGAATTTGCTGACATTATGCCAGCTGATGAAGATCCGATGCCTTTCAATGGAAACCCTCATCCTTTGCCCGGGAACATGCATTTTGATAATGTTAACTTTGTCATGCCTGAGTTTCCAGAGCTGGGTTGGAATGAGGACCCTCATGCTCATAATGATGATCCGCAGCCTCATAACCAGCATGACAATGTCATTATTGAGGAGATTCATGAGGATGAAGCACTACCTGCTTCTCAAGAGTCAGTGGTTTTAGAGAACTCAAGGCCTGTTGATTCTACTGAGGGATCTGTCAATAATCAGCAAGGTGTTGTGGCAGCTTATGTGCCTCCTCTGATCCAGCCTCACGTTGTTATTGGTCAAGTTCTGACAGTTTTCAGACCAGAGCTTCCTCCGGTAATGCAATGGACAAGATCTTTTCAGCGTATGATGCCAGTCTTTGATACAATGCACATTCCTCGAGGGTTACAGTTCTTCAGTCCTTTCAAACCAGTTCTACTGTCTAAGCGCTCTTGGGATTTATCTTTTTCTTACTCTGCTATGAAGAACAAGCTGGTTTTTCATCCTTCACCTGTTCGTCGGATGGTAAATATTCCAAGGAAGCCTCCTGTTTCTCGTGCACTTTGTTTTGACAATGTTGCTGAGGATTGTGCCATGGTTGACCCAGCGTTGTCTGCGGTTGAGATGTATGCCTTCAATTTCTCTGTAGCCCCAAGTCAGCGTCCAAGTCGTGCTCGTCAACCAAAGTCTGTGATTGTTGAGTCTGAGGTTAGGCGCAGTGCCAGGCTCTCAGCCTTACGTGATGGCTTCAGGCATTCTACTCCAGCCAAGTCCCCTATGAAGAAACCTGCAACAAAGCCCCAGAAGAAGCGCAAGGTTACTATGGATGGCGAACTACCGCGGGCTCCTCCTCACGATGCAGATCAACCTACTGTGCCGCCGCCCACGCCAATCAATGTGCTGCAGCAGATTGGCCTTCGCCTCGGCATTGGGCCGGAGAAGCTCACTAAGGAGAAGCTTGAGGCTTCTTCTTGCAAGTCTTCTGCTCCTCCTAGCTCCAATGATAGCTGATCATTTCATTTGGTGGGGTTTATGGTTAACCCTTGTGAAAACCATTTATCTGCACTTATCTTTTAGGCTTTGTCTGAACTTTTATGCTATCCCTTGGCTGAACTAGTACTGTCATTATGTGACAGTCTTTTGCTGTTACTTAATTATGGTCTGTAATGAATCACAATGATGTTAGAGATTGGAAAGTTCTCTGTTGGAATGTGCGAGGTCTGAATTCAGATGACAGAAAGCGTGCAGTTTGTCAGAAAATCGATGAGAGTGCTTGTTCCATTGTTTGCCTCCAAGAAACAAAATGTGAGGTCATTGATCAGCGTTTCATCCGTAAGTGTTGTCCACGATGTTTTGATCAGTTTATCCATGTGCCTTCGTCTGGAGCCTCGGGTGGGTTGTTAGTCGTATGGAATACTGCTTTGTTTGCTGGGAAGCTAATTGAGTCCAATAGTTTTGGTATTATGGTGGAGTTCATGTCTGTTCATAACTCCCAAACCTGGACTCTTGTTTCAGTCTATGGAACCTGTCAAAATCCAGCTAGAGATAATTTTATTAATTGGTTGCATGATATAACTATCCCTGATGATGCTAACTGGTTGTTTCTGGGTGATTTCAATTTCATGCGATCAATGGATAATAGGAATAAACCAGGTGGTGATATTAATGACATGTTCATCTTTAATGAGGTTATTGGGCATCTGGGCTTAATTGAATTACCGATCAAGGGCAGAAGGTACACTTGGACAAATATGCAAACTGCTCCTTTTCTTGAACAGATTGATTGGTTTTTTACAACCCCTTCATGGACATGTTCTTTTCCTAACACTATGGTCCTTCCTCTGGCTAGAACCACTTCAGATCATGTGCCATGTGTGGTGCAAATCAAAACCACTATTCCCAAGGCCAAAGTGTTTAGATTTGAAAATTACTGGACTAATTTGCCTGGTTTTCTTGATTGTGTCAGTGAATCTTGGAATAGGCCAGTTCATAAGAGATCTTCTGCTGCTATAATATCTGCAAAGTTTAAAGCTCTCAGGCAGGCACTCAAACACTGGCACATTAGGCTTGCTACCGTCAAGGCTCTAATTTCCAACTGCAATAAAGTAATTCTTTGTTTGGATGGTCTTGAGGAGTTAAGGCCTTTGTCTGGGCCTGAGGAAAATTTCAGGAAAATTGTAAAGTTACACTTGGAGGAAACTCTAAGGTTGCAATTTACCTACTGGAAGCAGAGATGTACCATTAGAAGCATTAAAGTGGGAGAGGAAAACACCAAATTTTTCCATGCCATGGCCACAGAGAGATACAGGAATAACTCTATTTCTAGTATAACTTCTGATGATGGGCAAGTCACCTCTGATCATGCAACAATTGCTGGATTATTTTTGCAGGAGTTCAAGCAGAGGATGGGATGCACAAATAATACACAAATGGGTTTTGATATGCCAAATATTATTAAGAAGGTTCAGGGACTAGATGACTTGACCAAGACCTTTTCTGAGAAGGAAATTGATTGTGTTATTAAGGAAATGCCTCCTGACAGAGCACCTAGGCCAGATGGTTTCACTGGCCTTTTTCTTAAGAAGTGTTGGCACATAATTAAAGATGACTTTCATCAACTGGTCAAAGAGTTGTTTGAGGGGCACCTTGATTTGGAGTGTATCAACAGTTCTCTCATAACCTTGATCCCAAAAAAGCTTTCACCTGAGGGTTTGAATGATTACAGGCCAATATCTTTGACAAATACCTGTTTGAAATTCCTCACTAAACTTTTGGCAAACAGGTTGCAGAAGGTCATCCTTTCCTGTATTCATAAAAACTAATATGGGTTTATTAAATCCAGGTCTATTCAGGATTGTCTAGCTTGGTGCTTTGAGTATATCCACCAGTGTAATGCTTCAAAGAGACCAATAGTGCTGCTGAAATTGGATTTTACTAAAGCCTTTGACACTATTGAACATGATGCCATTCTTAGAATCTTAAGATACAAGGGTTTCAATGAAAAATGGATCTCCTGGATGCAAACTATTTTGTCTTCTGGCTCTTCTTCTGTGCTTCTTAATGGTGTTCCTGGTAACCATTTTAAATGTAAGAGAGGAGTCAGGCAAGGAGACCCAATGTCACCTCTTCTTTTTGTCCTTGCCGCTGACCTGCTTCAGTCTGTTGTCAACGACATGTGCAGTAAAGGAATTCTGACTTTGCCAATCCCTTCCAACAGCCAGGATTACCTCATTGTTCAGTATGCTGATGATACACTAATTGTGTTGCCTGCTATTGATCACCAACTGCTTTCTCTTAAAGACATGCTTGATGTCTTTGCTGCGACAACAGGATTATCTGTGAATTTTACAAAATCCCTTATGGTGCCTATGAACTTGTCATCTGATGAAGCTAACAAGTTGGCCTCAATTCTAGGCTGTAGCATAGGAACCATGCCTTTTACTTACTTGGGTCTACCCATGGGGACTACAAGGCCCTCAATCCAAGACCTCATGCCCCTTGTGCATAGGATTGAAAGAAGATTGTCTGCCACTTCATGTTTTCTGAATCAAGGTAGCAGGTTGCAGTTGCTCCACTCTGTTCTAACATCAATGCCTATATACTTCCTGTGCACACTAGTCATCCCAACTGGAATTTTGAAGCAAATTGAAAGGATTCAGAGACAATGTCTATGGAGAGGAAACTCTAATACTCCGAGACAATCTCTGGCCGCCTGGGACTTGGTATGCTTACCAAAAAACAAAGGGGGTCTTGGTGTGCTTAATCTCAGGGTGCAGAATGAGGCCTTGCTTATGAAGTTCTTGCACAAATTTTATAATCATCATGACATCCCCTGGGTTGGCCTTATTTGGAATGCCTACTATGCCAACTTTTTCCCTCATACTACCACGCTCTGTGGATCTTTTTGGTGGCGTGATGTGTTTAAATTGGTTGACAAATATTGTTAGATGGCTACTCCAGCGTTGGGTGATGGCAGGTCCATTCTCTTTTGGTCTGACAGATGGATGGTTGGGCTTAAGGGTTCCTGTCTCAGTGAAAAATTTCCCAGGCTCTTCTCCTTTGTTATTGATGAGCAACTTTCAGTGTCTGATGTGCTTTCCCAGGAGTTTTTGTCAAATTTGCATTTGCCCATCTCTACAAAGGCCTTTGCTGAGCTTGAATGTCTTCAACAGCTGACTCATGATTATTCTTGCTCTGCAACTCATGACGCATGGATTTGGCCTTTTCATAAGGGTTGTTTCAGACCCAAATCCTTCTATGTGTATGAGCATCAGCATATTGTTGTTGATCCAATCTTCCAATGGATTTGGAAATCTTCATGCACATTGAAAATCAAAATGTTTGGTTGGTTACTGCTGAGAGATCGTTTAAACACCAGAGACATGCTACTCAGAAGGCATTGGCATGTGGAAGATCATACTTGTGTCCTATGTCCATATCTGATCCATGAAGATCGTGCACATCTGTTCTTCTCTTGTAATTTTAGCATTAGAGTCTGGAATTACTTGCAGATTATCTGGGACCCACAGCCTGGGATGACAACTTACAACATGGCAGTAAAGGCTAGGAAGGATTTTGGGCATTCTTTCTTCATTGAAGTGGTCTTTACAGCAGCTTGGAACATTTGGATCTTGAGGAATGGCAAGGTTTTCAGGAATGAGACACCTTCTTTCAGAGCATGGAGGCATAACTTCATCCATGACATAACCCTTCTTTCTCATAGGATAAAATGTAAATACAAGGATAGCCTTCTAACTTGGATCTCTAACCTTCCTTAGGTAGTGTTTTTCTTTGCCCTGCTTGGGTTGTAACTTTGTAAGTATTTCTGTCTTCCTCTTTTCTCTTCTTGTATGGACTTGTAATAGGACTTTGTTCTTTGTTGTTTTCAATAAAGAGTTGTGCGGTTGTTGCCTTGCAGTACATATTCAAAAAAAACTCGGAGAACTTTGCAGGCAAGATGACCATACCCTCGAAATCACTTCTATCTTTACTTGATAGTTGCTCGCTCTATTGCTATGCCTATGTCGCTATACCTACCACATGCTTTATCATGCCTCCCATATTGCCATGTCAAACCTCTAACCCACCTTGTCCTAGCAAGCCATTGTTTGGCTATGTTACCGCTTTGCTCAGCCCCTCTTATAGCGTTGCTAGTTGCAGGTGAAGATTGGAGTTTGTTCCTTGTTGGAACATGTTTATTGTCGGGATATCATTATTATATCTTGTTTACTTTAAATGCACCTATATACTTGGTAAAGGGTGGAAGGCTCGGCCTTATGCCTGGTGTTTTGTTCCACTCTTGCTGCCCTAGTTTTCCGTCATACCGGTGTTATGTTCCTTGATTTTGCGTTCCTTACGCAGTTGGGTTATAATGGGAACCCCTTGATAGTTCGCCTTGAATAAAACTCCTACGGCAAGGCCCAACCTTGGTTTTACCATTTGCCACCTAAGCCTTTTTCCCTTGGGTTCCGCGGACTCAAGGGTCATCTTTATTTTAAACCCCCGGGCCAGTGCTCCTCTGAGTGTTGGTCCAAAACAGGTCCACTTGCAGCGCCACCTCGGGGAAACTTGAGGGTTGGTTTTAGTTGTACATAGTGTTCATCTGGTGTGCCCTGAGAATGAGATACGTGCGACTCCTATCGGGATTTGTCGGCACAATGGGTGGTCTTGCTGGTCTTGTTTTACCATTGTCGAGATGTCTTGTAACCGGGATTCCGAGTCTGATCGGGTCATCCTGGGAGAAGGAATATCCTTCGTTGACCGTGAGAGCTTGTGATGGGATAAGTTGGGACACCCATGTAGGGTTTTGAACTTTTGAAAGTCGTGCCCGCGGTTATGGGCATATGGGAATTTGTTAATGTCCGGTTGTAGAAAACCTAAAACTAAACTTAATTAAAATGAATCAACAGCGTGTGTAGCCATGATGGTCTCTTTTCGGCGGAGTCCGGGAAGAGAACATGTTCTTGTGTTATGCTTGAACGTAAGTAGTTCTAGGATCACTTCTTGATCATAGATTCTTGACCGTGCTTTGCCTTTCTCTTCTCGCTCTCATTTGCGTATGTTAGCCACCATATATGCTAGCGCTTGCTGCAGCTCCACCTCATACCTTTTCCCTACCCATAAGCTTAAATAGTCTTGATCGCGAGGGTGTGAGATTGCTGAGTCCCCGTGACTCACAGATTACTTCCAAAACCAGATGCAGGTGCCGTTGATGTCATTCCAGGAGATGTGACTGAACTCAAGTGGGAGTTCGATGAGGACTCAGGATGTTACTACGTTTCCTTTCCAGACGATCAGTAGTGGAGCCCGGTTGGGGGCGATCGGGGATCTTATGCATTTGGGGTTGTCTTTATTTTGGTTCCGTAGTCGGACCTTGATTGTATCTGGATGATGTAATGCTATATTTATGTATTGTGTGAAGTGGCGATTGTAAGCCAACTCTGTACCTCTTTCTTATTCAGTACATGGGATGTGTAAAGATTACCCCTCTTGCGACATGCCTACAATGCGGTTATACCTCTAAGTCGTGCTCCAACACGTGGGAGATATAGCCGCATCGTGGGTGTTACCACCAACTTCTCCTTGAGGGTGAGCGCGTCGACCGTCGAGCTGGAGAGGGCGTACTGCATCCGCAGCTCCACCAACTCGCTCTCCGGCGCCTCCTTCCCGCCGACGTCCTTGGCCGCTCCCTTGCTCTTGCTTGTCTTGGGCGCCATGGCGCTGAGAGGGGATGAGGGATCAAGGGCAATGGGGGAACGGCGGCAGCGAGCAGAGGCGAAAGATTTGATTTGAGCTTGATGAAGAAGAGGGGAACGGCGGTTCCAAGATTGGAAAAGGCACGGAGGGTAAATGAGCAGCGCCCCTGCGGTTTCTTCTTTTTATGGGGAAAACGCGGGCCGCCTCTTTACTATTCACCGCAGGGTGATGCAAGCATGCTGCGACAGTTCCATGCACGACCCACACGTCAGGCACTCAATGCGGGTCGTGGGGAAGCGCAACTTGGGACTGAGGAGGATAAAACTCTGCCACACGTACCCGCGCACATTAATGGGCCTGGCCCAACAACTCTTTGCGCTTATGTGTGACCCAGGCTCGGGGGCTCCTGTTGGTGTACAAAAGTAGGGGCCTTTCTGTACCCTTTTACTTGTGCACGGGCGCTCGTAGCCACACCCGCGGCCACGCTTGGCGAGGCTGAAGAAGCAAAGGTACGAGACTGCCAAGGCAACACTCAAGCCAGAGGCATGAAGAGCGAAGGGGCAAGATGGGCTTCCCCCAGCAACACCCTTACCGGGGTGGCATACATAGCCCCGGCAAGAGCCTTGCCGGGGCGACTTACCCCACACAAGCGAGGCCGCCACCCTTGAGCCTGAGAGCTCTGACACCATCGACAACATCGAGACCAAGACTCGGGGGCGCCCGCGTGCTGACATGCTGATCTTTATGAAGACCAAAGGCCTGCGAGCCTAGATAAGAACCAGAAGACGAAGACCCCTGGAAAGATCCTTGCCGGGGATGGCCGAAGACCCCCGGCAGGATCCTTGCCAGGGACGCCCGCGAGACCCCGGTAACACCCTTGTCGGGGGCATCTGCGGGGCCACATCTAGGCCCACACCCACCAACGTTTCACTGCCCCGCGGCCATTTCGACGCGGCAACCAGCCCGCCAATTAGGCAAGCTCCTGCGTGGTAGCATGCAGCTTCTAAGCCAACTAGTCAAGCACCTGCGTGGTGGCATGCAGATCTTCGTGAAGACCCTGTCACCGCACCAGCACAGCAATCAGCCAGCCAGCATGGCACTGCATGCCTCATCAGCTTGGACGCGCATTGAAGCAAGGCGAGGCGGCGACGGACAGGACGAGCTCTGTTGCCACCCCCGATAAAGCAAGAGGGCACGTAGGCAGCGCATTAAATGCATTTGTCCTATGGTGTCAGGCGATAAACTTGTACACTGTAGATACTTTCCACCTCCTGTGTGCCACTCTGGTGACCCCTTTGACATATAAAAGGAGGCTCGAGGCATACTGTGGAAGGATTCAGACTAGGCACACATAGTAGCTAGTTCAAGAACGGAAGAACACCAAATAAACACAAATAAACAGGACTAGGGTTTTATGCATCGTTTGCGGCCTGAACCTGGGTAAAAATCCCCTCGCGTTGATCGGTGGACCTGCTCTTTGCGCAGCCCACGCCCCGCCAACCGAAGAAGGGATTCCCTAGGATCCCATAGGTGTTGTTTCCCCAACAACTACCTTTCAAAGATGTATGACTGCTATATTCTCTGAGTTTTGTGAAAAGATTGATGAGGTTTTCATGGATGATTTTTCAGTTTACGGAACTTCTTTTGATGATTGCTTGAGCAACCTTGATCAAGTTTTGTAGAGATGTCAAGAAACTAATCTTGTCTTGAACTGGGAGAAGTGCCACTTTATGGTTAATGAAGGTATTGTCTTTGGGCATAAAATTTCTAAAAGAGGTATTGAAGTTGATAAAGCTAAAGTAGATGCTATTAAAAAGATGTTGTGTCCTAAAGATATCAAAGGTATAAGAAGTTTTCTTGGTCATGCTGGTTTCTATAGGAGGTTTATTAAAGACTTCTCTAAAATTTCTAGGCCTCTCACTAATCTCTTGCAAAAAGATGTTCCTTTTATTTTTGATGATGATTGTGCAGAAGCATTTGAAATACTTAAGAAAACTTTGATTACTGCACCTATTGTTCAGCCACCTGATTGGAATTTACCCTTTGAAATTATGTGTGATGCTAGTGATTATGCTGTTGGTGATATTCTAGGACAAAGAGTTGATAAGAAATTAAATGTTATTCGGTATGCTAGTAAAACTACAGTGCCTAGAGAAATTATGCTACCACTAAAAAAGAATTTTTAGCAGTTGTATTTGCATGTGATAAGTTCAGACCTTATATTGTTGATTCCAAAGTAACTGTTCACACTGATCATGTTGCTATTAAATATCTTATGGAAAAGAAAGATGCTAAACATAGACTTATTAGATGGGTTCTGTTGCTACAAGAATTTGCTTTGCATATTATTGATAGAAAGGGAGCTGAGAACCCCGTTGCAGACAACTTGCCTAGGTTAGAGAATGTTCTTGATGACCCACTACCTATTGATGATAGCTTTCCCGATGAGAAATTAAATTTCATAAATGCCTCTCATAATATGATATGCTAATTATATTGTTGCTAAATTTATACCACCTAGTTTCACATACCAGCAAAAGAAAAAGTTGTTCGGTGATTTAAGACATTACTTTTGGGATGACCCACACCTTTATAAAGAAGGAGTGGATGGTGTCATTAGACATTGTGAACCTGAGCATGAACAGAAACAGATCCCACACAAGTGCCACTCCAAGTCCTACGGAGGACACCACACTGGAGATAGAAGTGCACATAAGGTACAGCAATCCGGTTTCTATTGGCCCACTCTATTTAAAGATGCCCGTAAGCTTTTCTTGTCTTGTGATCAATGTCAAAGAATTGGTAATATTAGTAGATGTCAGGAAATGCCTATGAATTATTCACTTGTTATTGAACCATTTGATGTTTGGGGTTTTGATTATGTGGGACCTTTTCCTTCCTCTAATGGGTATACACATATTTTAGTTGCTGTTGATTATGTTACTAAGTCGGTAGAAACTATTCCAACTAGTAGTGTTGATCATAACACTTCTATTAAGATGCTTAAAGAAGTTATTTTTCCGAGGTTTGGAGTCCCTAGATATTTAATGACTGATGGTGGTTCACATTTTATTCATGGTGCTTTTCGTAAAATGCTTGCTAAGTATGATGTTAATCATAGAATTGCATCTCCATATCATCCTCAGTCTAGTGGTCAAGTAGAATTGAGCAATAAAGAGATTAAATTAATTTTGCAAAAGACTATTAATAGATCTAGAGTGAATTGGTCTAAGAAATTTGATGATGCTTTGTGGGCTTATAGAACCGCTTATAAGAATCTATGGGTATGTTTCCGTATAAAATGGTTTATGGAAAGGCATGTCCCTTACCTGTTAAACTAGAACATAAAGCTTATTGGGCTATTAAAGAGCTCAACTATGATTTCAAACTTGCCGGTGAGAAGAGGTTATTTGACATTAGATCACTTGATGAATGGAGAACTCAAGCCTATGAGAATGCCAAGTTGTTTAAAGAAAAAGTTAAAAGATGGCATGAGTTATATAGCAAAACATGATCACCTACAAAAGCGTGAGTTCAATGTAGGTGATCATGTTTTGCTATACAACTCTCATTTATGATATTTTGCAGGAAAGCTTCTCTCTAAATGGGAAGGCCCTTACATTATTGAGGAGGTCTATCGTTCCGGTGCCATAAAAATCAACAACGCCGAAGGTAAAAATTCGAAGGTGGTAAATGTTGAAAGACTCAAACATTATATCTCAGGTACTCCCATAAATGTTGAGACCAATATAATTGATACCGTAACCCCGGAGGAGTACATAAGGGACACTTTCCATAACGTTTCATACTCCGAAAAGGAATAGGTATGTGGTACAGTAAGTAAACCGACTCCAAAACGTTTCCAATGATAAATTTCCTCCGTTTTGGAATATTTAAGAAATTGAGAAAATTAAAATAGTCTGAAAGAGACACGAGGCCACCATAGGGGTGGAGCGCGTGCCCTACCCCTCTGGGCGCCCCCCGTCCTTGTGGCCACCTCGTGTGCCCTCCGGACTCTGTTTTCTTGTAGAATATTTCTTATGGTCGGTAAAAATTCATTATATAATCTCCCAAGGTTTTGACCACCGTACCACGCAAATATCTCCTATTTTTGTTTCAAGCTGTTTTTTCGACAGATCTAGATCACCATGACGTCTCCAAGCGCCCCCAAGGATAAATATTTCGAGAAGGGCACCAACCCCTACCTTGTAGAGGTGCTGCGACACCCTCAAGCCATTGAGATGCGTGAGGGGGTGCTGCACATCCATGATGTTGAGGGACCGAAGAAGACCGGAAGCATGGAGGCAAGATTCGAAGCAATGGAGCAGCAAGTTTTCAAGTGTCAAGGGATGGTGGAATGCGGACTCAACGCCAACCACATGATGATCGCGGAGTTCACCAACAAGCACAAGCTGGACCCCAAGAGCATTGAAGAGGCCATCTACATGCTTCATGATAAAATCGAGCATCTCCAAGCCCAGATCGATGACCTGCAAAACTAAAACTGTGAGTATGAATATAGATTCAAGATGATGAGTTTGGCTACAGATTCGAGGATCCCGGAGACCCGCTCGTCTTTCTATGATGGTGAGCCTATGCCTTGGAAGATGGACGACAAGCCTGCTTCATCAAAAACTCCTTCATCCCCCCCCCCCCCCCGAAGAAAGAGATCTAATTACATGGGTATTGGCACTCCCCTTGCCAACTGCCAAGCTTGGGGGAGTGCCCCGGTACCGTATCACCATCACATCTTTATCTTTATCGTTTTTCCTAGTTCGATCCTTTTGGTTGTGTCTTGACCTAGTAGAATAAAGTTTTAGTATGATCTAGATTTGAGTTTAGTCTTATGTTCCCTCTATGTAATCGAGTCCGTGAGATATATAATAAAGAGTAGTTTTGAGTTAAGGGCTTTGCTTTCTTGCAATGATCTTGAGGGAATTAAATAAAAGAAAGAATAAATAGAAATGAAAAGTTCATACATTGATCTTATGGAAAGTAATGACTTCACATATAGAGAGTATGATGAATAAAAGTTATTAAGAGTTGACAAACATAGTTTTGATCACTGTTGCAATTAATAGGAAGTAATTAAGAAAGAGAGACCTCACATATGAATATACTATCTTGGATATCTTTTGTAATTGTGAGCACTCATTAAAATATGACATGCTAAAAAGTTGATGTTGGACAAGGAAGACAACATAATGAGTTATGTTTTCTTACATCCAAATAGAAATTATATTGTTTTGAATCATCCAACATATTGGGCTTGCCTTTCCCCCTCATGCTAGCCAAATTCTTTGTACCAAGTAGAGATATTCTCTACTACTTGTGCTTCCGAATATCCCTAAACCCAGTTTTGCCATGAGAGTCTACCATACCTACCTATGAATTGAGTAAGATCCTTCAAGTAAGTTGTCATCGATGCAAGTAATAAAAATTGCTCTCTCTAAATATGTATGATCTATTAGTATGAAGAAAATAAGCTTTATATGAACTTGTGATATGGAAGAAATAAAAGCGACGGACTGCATAATAAAGGTCCTTATCACAAGTGACAATATAAAGTGACGTTCTTTTGCATTAGTATTTTGTGCATCCAACCATAAAAGCGCATGACAACCTCTACTTCCTTCTACGAAGGACTTATTTTTTACTTTTATTTTCTACCCTTATATAAGAGTCATGATGATAATCGCCTTTTCTTTTTACATTTATATATATGGTGGGTCTATTCTAACGACCCCCTTAAGACCTTATTCTAACAACACGTAGCCTTATTCTGCTAACAGTTTCGTGATGCCTTAGAGCATTACTAGTAGAGCCCTCAAACCCTCAAAATTCCTAAAAATAACTGTTTTTTTTTACAGTTTTCATCGAAAAAAGTCGTAGACTAGAACCCCTTAACCCTTAAACCCTCAAAAAATTTTAAAGGTCCAACCTTCAAACTCTCTCCCAATCCTCAAAAGTAAGGGTTGGGGAGCAAAACCTACCCCAACCCTCATTTGGTGGTAATACTCGCGCGGGAGGGAAAAATCCTCCCAACTCCCGCGTCCACGCCCGCGACCGCCGCTGCTAGTCGCCCCCGTCGCCGACGGCCGCTCCGTCGACCTCCCGCGCGCAACGACAACGTCGTTCATGGGGAATATTTCGTTATAAGGGTTGGGTTTGAGGGTTCTAATCTTTACCCCTGTTTTTCAACCCGTAAAAATGCAAAAAAAATCATTTTTGAACCATTGAAACGCTAGTGAGGGTTTGAGGATTTGAGAGTTCTACTAGTAATGCTCTTACATCCCACCTTACCCATTCGAGCCCCCATCCTCCACACCGCCCCGCGACCACCCACTCCCTCTCCTTCCCACTCCCGCCCAACAACCACCTTCCACGACGTGGAACACCGCCGGCGGGCGCGGCGCCCACCTTCTCCGGTGCGGCCCACCCGAGCCACCACCTCACCCTCCCACCTTCTTCATAGCGGGGCGGCCCACCCGCCCGAGCCGGCGCCCCACGCTCCCACCTTCTCCGGCCCGGCTAGCCGTCGGCCACCACTCCACCTTCCTCGGCCGGATCCATGGCACCACCACCTTCCTCCAGCCCCGCCGCCCACCACCACCGTCGTGCCGCAGCTCACACCACCAGCCTCCCCACCTTTCCACGCAGGCTGCCCAACCACTACCCACCGGCGCCCCCAAATCCCACCAGACTACCAGCGATTGGGGAACGCCATCGCGCGCAACTCGCCACCGCAACCTCCCCAACGCAGCTTGCCCCAGTCAGGTCACCACTAGATCCATCCCGGCCCTTCTCGGCCTCCACCACCATCCCCCACCACTGCCCCACTTTGGATCCGGCGAGCTGCCGCTAGAAAGGAGCAGAGTACTGCCGCGCCTCTTCCTCCGCGCACGGCCTTGGTGCCTCTCTCCACCACCTCGGAGCCGCGACACCGCTGCCGCCATGGATCTGAGGTCGAGCCTCCTTCCTCGAGCTCATCTTGTGCGCGCCGCTGCTGGATCGGGCTAGCCACCCGCACTATGCACCACGGCCCGCCACCACCCCAGCGTCCCTCAAGTCGCGCCGCCCCGCGCCTGACTACCCTCGTGCGGCCCACCTCAGGCTCC
Source organism: Triticum urartu (assembly GCF_056163025.1). Classification (NCBI taxonomy): domain Eukaryota; kingdom Viridiplantae; phylum Streptophyta; class Magnoliopsida; order Poales; family Poaceae; genus Triticum; species Triticum urartu. The sequence goes on along the minus strand of NC_141876.1, from coordinate 363,987,741 downwards.
ACTGTAGTCCGTCCTCCCCGGCCAGGAGGTTCTCTCAAGCGCACCGGCCTCCCCTCTGCTTCTTCTCCACTTCTGACGAACACAAAAACATGTGAGCATTTGGGTTTGTTGTTGGAGTTCACTTTTTTTTGGGGATGAAAAATTCAGTGCACTGCAGTTTGCTATTCCTGCTATTGCGGTTTCAGTTTGCAGGAGGCCAACCTCTTTCAATCACGGAGCTGGAGGTGAACGGCGGCAACAACGCCCCGTGCAGTTCAAAAATTGCTTGTTTTGCTGCTTCTTTTTTTTTGCATTCAGATGCAGTTCGCCATGGCCTCGCACGCGGTCTGGTGTCACAGCTGTTTCAGTGCTTGCGTGCGCCATGGCCTCGCACGGATGCAGTTCAGAAAAGTGCTTGTTTTCTTGTTTTGCAGTGCAGATTGTATCGACGAGAAGTGCACCACATGTACAAAGGAGAAAAAAGAATATCGTCATTTTTTTTGAAGTTTGTTTTATTGTTCGAGAAAACAGACATAATGCTGGAGTGTAAAACGAGTTGGCTGTGTTATAATTTCTGTTGAGAGGTTCACTTTCGTTCGTCGAGAGGTTTGCTTTCGTTAGTCGAGATGTTTGCTTTAATTCCTTGGTGAAAAATGCTAAGAAAAACTAACGTAGTAGTTCACTATGTACAACTTTTTCATTTGCTCTGTGAAAAAACCGACTAGGAAGTTCACTACATTCATCTTTTTTCATTTTTTGGAAAAGTAATTTGTTCTGCACTCGGTAATGAGGGAGAAGAGAGCATCAATGTTCCTTTAAAAAGAAGTTCATTTTATTGTTTGAGAAAATGCAGAGAGGAAATGAGTGTGAAAAGGATGTGGATGAATGCAAACAAAAAATGTAGTCCACTCGCGTCATCCCTGCAGTGCATATTTCATTAACCAAAAAAATGTATGCAGTGCACTAGGGGGAAACTAAACTCTAGAGAAAAAAAATAAAGAGGAAACTAAAGTGCACTCCGGTCTTACAAGAAGTCCACTCCGAAGGACTTTGAAGTACACTTCACTTGGAAAAATGTATTTAGAAAGTTTATGTTGTGTTTGTTGAAGGACATTTAAACTAGTAAAAGAAAGTAACGAGGTTCATTCTCAAGAGTGTTGTGCGTCACTTTCAAGAGTGTTGGGCTTCACTTGCCGTCGTTTATGCGGTCCACTCTCGTTCATAATTTTTTATAAAAAATATAAAATAATCCATGTAGTTCGCTCGACCCTTATATGCAGTGTGGTTTTTCGTCTGAAGCAGTGTGATTTTATGTTGGATGAAGTTCACTCGTCGATTTGAGTGTCGCAAAAAACAGAGTGTCGCAAAAATATTTTCGTGTGTCTCAGAATTCAGTCGACTACATCAAACACTTGCAGTGCGTTCGGTCTTCGAATGTCGTTCCCTTTTGAGAGTGACGTTGTTCACTTGCGCCCAACATGAGAAGTGTGAAAATTTTAACGAAACAACAAGATAGTAATGTGGTTCACTTTGATGTATGTCACGGTTCACTTGCCTCATCTCTGCGGTCCACTTTCATTCATAAAAAAAGTTGGAAAAAAGACAACAAAAACTCGTCTAAGAAAAATTTACGTCCGACGAAAGAAAATCATGAAGTTCACTTGCCTGTCTGATGCAGTGCAGTTTTCGTCCGATGCATTGCAGTTTTTTGTCGGATGACGTTCACTCGCCGATTTGGGTGTCGCAAAAAACTGTGTTCGCACTTCCATAATTTTAAAATTGCTCTTAAACCATAAGGAATTAGAGAGAGTGTTCTACATGAAAACGTTGCTTCTCGTCGATATCTTTCCAACGGCATATCATTTGAATCATTTCGACAAGAGGTTTGTAAAAATTTCATGAAAAATGACTACTGCCACTCGTCGTCCGCCGCACCATTTTCAAAATTAACTTAAAATCGTAAGGAATCTCAAAACCATTTCTACATATGAAAGTTGCGCCTTGTCCATAGCTTTTCAACGACATATTACACGCCTAGTTTCGACAAACGGTTCAAAAACAAGAGCGAAAATAGTACCGGAAATTGCAAAAAATTCAAAAAAAATAATTCCGCAATTTAGTAAATTTGAAACTGCTTTTAAACCGTAACGAATTAGAGAAAATAATAGATATGAAGAAGATGCGCCGCGACGATATCTTTCCAGCGGCGTATCATTTGCTTTATTTCAATAAGCGGCTTAGAAAAATCACAAAAATACGCTCGCTGCCACTCGTCATCCGCAGCACCGTTTTCGAAACTTCTCTTAAACCACGAGGAATCTCGAAAAGTGTTCAACATAGTGAAGTTGCGCATAATCCATAGCTTTCCAACGGTATATTATACGCCTCATTTCGATAAACGGTTAAAAATTTAGAGCAAAAACTGTACCGGAAAAACACTGCGTGCAGTTTTCTCTGACACGAAGTTCACTAGTCTGTATTGCAGTGCTCTTGCTATGGAAAGTGCAATGCTCTCGCATTGAGCGTGCAATGCGGAAGTGTTATCAAAATAACTATTCTGCTAATATTAGTAGAATAGACCAGCTATATATATTGTTGACATTACCCTTGAGGTAAAAGGTTGGGAGGCAAAACTATAAGTCCCTTGAGGTAAAAGGTTGGGAGGCAAAACTATAAGTCCCTATATTTCTCTGTGTCCGGTTGAAGATTTGTACCCATAAGTATCACGTGAGTGTTAGCAATTGTGAAAGATTATATGATAGTTGAGTATGTGGACTTGCTGAAAAGCTCTTATATTGACTATTTCCGATGTTATGATAAATTGCAATTGTTCAAATGACCGAGATCATAGTTTGTTAGTTTTTAATGAAGTTTTCGATTCATACTCTATCTTGTGAATGAATTGTTACTTTAGCATAGGAAATTATATTGCATTATATGTTGCTTTTCTAAAGATGATCATGATGCCCTCATGTCCGTATTTTATTTTTATCGACACCCCTATCTCTAATCATGTGGACATATTTATCAATATCGGCTTTCGCTTGAGGACAAGCAAGGTCTAAGCTTGGGGGAGTTGATACATCCATTTTGCATCATGCTTTCATATTGATATTTATTGTATTATGGGCTGTTATTACACATTATATTACAATACATATGCCTATTCTCCCTTATTTTATAAGGGTTACATGAAGAGGGAGAATGCCGGCAGCTAGAATTCTGGACTGGAAAAGGAGAAAAATTAGAGACCTATTCTGCACAACTCCAAAAGTCCTGAAACTTCACGGAGCTTATTTTTGGAATATATAAAAAATATTGGGCAAAGAAAGAACCAAAGGGGGGCCACCAGCCAGCCACAAGGGTGGAGGGCGTGCCCTACCCCCTGGGCGCGCCCCTCGACCTTGTGGGCCCCCTGGCAGGCCTCCAGTGCCCATCTTTGGCTATATGGTGTATTTTGCCCTAGAAAAAATCAAGAAGAAGTTTTCAGGACGAAGCGCTACCGTCTCGAGGTGGAACCTGGGCAGAACCAATCTTGGGCTCCGGCGGAGTTGTTGTGCCGGGGAAACATCCCTCCGGGAGGGGGAAATCGTCGCCATCTTCATCACCATCGATCCTCTAACCGAGAGGGGGTCAATCTCCATCAACACCTTCACCAGCACCATCTCCTCTCAAACCCTAGTTCATCTCTTGTATTCAATCTTGGTCCCAAAACCTCAGATTGGTACCTGTGGGTTGCTAGCAGTGTTGATTACTCCTTGTAGTTGATGCTAGTTGGTTTATCCGGTGGAAGATCATATGTTCAGATCCTTAATGATAATTAACACTTCTCTGATTATGATTATGAATATGCTTTGTGAGTAGATACGTTTGTTCCTGAGGACATGGGACAAGTCTGGTTATAAGTAATCATGTGAATTTGGTATTCGTTCGATATTTTGATGAGATGTATGTTGTCTCTCCTCTAGCGGTGTTATGTGAACGTCGACTACATGACACTTAACCATTATTTGGGCCTAGAGGAAGGCATTGGGAAGTAACAAGTAGATGATGGGTTGCTAGAGTGACAGAAGCTTAAACCCTAGTTTATGCGTTGCTTCGTAAGGGGCTGATTTGGATCCATATGTTTCATGTTATGGTTAGGTTTACCTTAATTCTTCTTTCGTAGTTGCGGATGCTTGCAAGAGGGGCTAATAATAAGTGGGAGGCTTGTCCAAGGAAGGGCAGCACCCAAGCACCGGTCCACCCACATATCAAATTATCAAAGTAACGAACGCGAATCATATGAGCATGATGAAAACTAGCTTGATAACAATTCCCATGTGTCTTTGGGAGCGCTTTGCTTTATATAAGAGTTTGCCCAAGCTTGTAGTTTCCTACAAAAAGGATTGGGACACCTTGCTACACCTTAGTTACTTTATTTACTTGTTACCCGTTACAATTTATCTTATCACAAAACTATATGTTACCGATAATTTCAGTTCTTGCAGAGAATACCTTGCTAAAACCTCTTGCCATTTCCTTCTGCTCCTTGGTTCGACACTCTTACTTATCGAAAGGACTACGATAGATCCCCTATACTTGTGGGTCATCAGGTCTCACCAACAATCTATAACCTCAAAGTCAAAAAGATGTTGGTTGACGGCGGGGCCGGGTTGAATCTGATTTCTCTAAAGGTCGCTAGCAAGGTCCAGATAGCAGATGAAGAACTCAAGGTTACTGGTACATTCCAAGGAATTAACCCCAGCAGGAGTCTTCCTAAGGGAAAGATCACACTGCCGGCGACGTTCGGAAGGGAGTTAAACTACCGGACCGAGAAGAAGATATTTGATGTGGTTGACCTCCCCCTGTCATACAATGGTATCCTTGGTCACCCAGCTCTGGCTAAAATCATGGCGGCATCCCACTATGCCTACAATACTTTGAAGATGACAGGGCTGATAGGCGTCATTTCCATTCCATCAGACGAGAAGGATGCAATCATTTGTGTGGACAAGATGTACCGGGATGCAGTTACTGCAGAGGCCACGGAAGCTGCTACTCCCGCCAAGGAAAGTAAGAGAAAGAAGAAAGCTAACAAGGGCTCAAGTGAGGAATCCGGGAAGCACACCTCTTCGTAGTGTGTTGCGCCTGTTGATGACTTGCCGGAGAGTTCCAATAGCAAGAGATCCAAAGCTAATGCACCCGCTATGAAGAAGGTCCCGACAGGGCAGGCTGGCACTGATGGTACCTTTACTATTAATGCCACCCTCAATGACAAATAGGAAAGCACGCTCATTGCCTTCTTGCGGGCGAACGTCGATGTGTTTGCATGGCAACCATCTGACATCCCTGGTGTTCCCAGGAAGGTAATCGAGCACCACCTTGTTGTCTGTTGATATGTCTCCAACGTTGTTCCATGCTATTATATTATCTGTTTTGGATGTTTTATATGCATTAATATGCTATTTTATATTATTTTTGGTACTAACCTATTACCTAGAGCACAGTGCTAGTTTTAGTTTTTTCCTTGTTTTTTAGCTTCATAGAAAGGAATATTAAATTGAGTCCAAACGGAATAAAACTTTCATGATGATTTTTCTTGGACCAAAAGACACCCAGGAGACTTGGAGTGCAGGTTAGAAGAGCCACGAGGCGGTGACAAGGGTGGAGGACGCGCCCCCTACCTTGTGGCCCCTCGTGACCCCCCTGACCTAGTTCTTCCTCATATAGATTCACATATATTATTGAACCTCCAGAAGTATCCACGAAAACACTTTTCCATCGCTGCAACCTTCTGTTCCCGTGAGATCCCATCTTGGGGCCTTTTCTAGCATCCTGCCGGAGGGGGATTCGATCACAGAGGGCATCTACATCAACTCTATTACACTTCTGATGAAGCGTGAGTAGTTTACCTCAGACCTATGGGTCCATAGCTAGTAGATAGATGGCTTCTTCTCTCTCTTTGATTCTCAATACCATGTTCTCCTCGATGTTCTTGGAGATCTATCCAATGTAATCTTCTTTTTCGATGTGTTTGTCGAGATCCGATGAATTGTGGATTTATGATCAGATTATCTATGAATATTACTTGAATCTTCTCTGAATTCTTATCTGCATGATTTGATAACTTTGTATTTCTCTTCGAACTATCGGTTTGGTTTGGCCAACTAGATTGGTTTTTCTTGCAATGGGAGAAGTGTTTAGCTTTAGGTTCAATCTTGCGGTGTCCTCACCCAGTGACAAAGTAGGGGTAGCGATGCATGTATTATATTGTTGCCATCGAGGATAAAAAGATAGGGTTTACATCATGTTGCTTGAGTTTATTCCTTTACATCATGTCATCTTACTTAAAGCGTTACTCTATTCTTTATGAACTTAATACTCTAGATGCAGCCAGGAGTCGGTCGATGTGTGGAGTAGTAGTAGTAGATGCAGGTAGGGGTCGGTCTACTTGACACGGACGTGATGCCTATATTGCGTCATAACTTTGCACTTTTTTATCAATTGCTCGACAGTAATTTGTTCACCCACCATATTTATTTTCCTTCATGGGAGAAGCCTCTATTGAAACCTATGGCCCCCGGGTCTATTTTTCATCATATTAGTTTCCGATTTACTATTTTGCAATCTTTTATTTTCAGATCTATAAACCCAAAAACCCAAAAATATTTTATCTTTTGTTTAGTTCTATCTATTTCTATCAGATCTCACCTTTGCAAGTGACCGTGAAGGGATTGACAACCCCTTTAACGCGTTGGGTGCAAGTGTTTGATTGTTTGTGCAGGTATTGGTGATTTGCGCTTTCTTATCCTACTAGATTGATACCTTGGTTCTTAACTGAGGGAAATACTTACCTCTACTGTGCTGCATTACCCTTTCCTCTTCAAGGAAAAAACCAACGCAAGCTCAAGAAGTAGCATCTGCCCACACACCCGAGAAGTCAAGCAGAAGGTCCAGAAGCAAGCTTTGGAGATGCAACAGTTTATTGCTGAAGAGATCAAGAAACTTGAGGCAGTTGGTTTGGTCAGAGGAGTATTCCATCCAACATGGTTAGCAAATCCAGTGGTAGAACGCAAGGCGAATGGGAAATGGAGGCTTTGCACAGATTTCACAGATCTAAAAAGGCATGCCCGAAGGACCTATTCCCCTTGCTGCACATTGACCAGATTGTGGATTCCACCTCCGGGTGTGACCTGCTTTCCTTTTTGGATGCCTACTCTGGATACCACAAGATCTTCAAGTCCAAGGAATACGAAGAGAATACCGCATTCATAACCCCATGTGGCACGTACTGCTTTGTACGGAGGCCCTTCGGGTTGAAGAACGCCGGATCCACTTTTGCAAGAGCAGTACAAATTGGCTTTGAGTCCCAGCTACACAGAAACATTGAAGCTTACATGGATGATATAGTGGTCAAAACCAAGGACAAAATGACTCTTATTCGGGATTTGGAAGAAACCTTTGCTAATCTACGCAGGATCAACTTGAAGCTGAACCCGAAGAAGTGTGTGTTCGGTGTTCCTTCGGGCAAGCTACTTGGCTTCTTCGTGTCCCATCGAGGGATAGAAGCCAACCCAGACAATATCAAGGCTATCGAGCAGTTTCAAGCACCCAAGATAGTTATAAGGACGTGAGGCATTTGACTGGATGTGTTCCCGTGCTAAGCAGGTTCATTTCCAAGTCTGCCGAGCGCGCCCTGCTGTTCTTGAAGATCTTAAGAAGGCATGACCCATGCAATGGACCTCAGAGGCAGACGCTGCACTACAACATTTGAAGACCTATCTTTCCTCTGTGCCCACTTTGGTCGCTCCCAAACCACAAGATCTGTTGCTGCTATACTTGGCGGCAACCAATCAAGTTGTTAGTGCAGCACTAGTGGCGCAGCGGGAAGTGGATGAAGAGGCAGCCACAACCAGTGTCCCCTCTGGAGAGGAAAGTGAACCCGTCCCGGCAAGGTCAGATGCAGTTCAAGACAAGGGAGAGCAAGGCAGCGGAAACAATTCCATGGTCGCGGCAAGGAAGAAGGTGGTGCAGCGCCCAGTGTACTTCGTCAGCTCCCTATTGCAGGGGGCTAGATCGAGGTACTCTGGCATGCAAAAATTGATTTTTGGCCTAGTCATGGCCTCAAGGAAACGGCACCACTACTTCCAAGCCCACGAGATCACGGTTGTCACACGCTTCCCTTTGCAACGCATACTCAGAAACTTAGAGGCTACTGGAAGAATAGTGGAATGGGCCTTGGAGTTGTCCAGCTTTGGTTTGAAGTTTGAGAGCACATCGACTATTCAGAGCAGAGCACTGGCAGAGTTTATCACAGAATGGACACCAATCCCTGACGAAGAAGTGTTGGAGACTGTTATCCCCGGCAAGGAAGCACCCCAAGAATGGATTACGTATTTTGATGGTGCCTTCTCCCTACAAGGTGCAGGGGCTAGCGTGCTTCTCGTTGCTCTCATTGGGGAGCACCTTAAGTACGTCGTCCAGATGCATTTCCCTCGGGAGAAGGCTACCAACAATACTGCAGAGTATGAAGGGCATCTTGCCGGGCTCAGGATTGCAATAGAACTGGGAATCAAGAAGCTGATCATCCACGGAGACTCACAACTTGTGGTGAGACAAGTAAACAAGGATTACCAACGCCCGTTGATGGATGCATACGTTGAAGAATTGAGAAAGTTGGAGGAGCGCTTTGACAGATTGCAAATAAAGCGTGTGCCCCATGCAGAACACAACATTGCTGATCATCTGTCAAAGTGCGCTGTGCAAAATCTCCCTGTGGAACCAGGGACTTTTGTTCTCTATCTAACTTAGCCCTCCGTATCCCCGGCAACAATGGCCAGAAAAAGGAGGAAACTGGACTCCGGCAAGCCTCTCCCGGCAGAGCCTCCCGAGGACCCCCACAGGCGAGAACAACTCCCTTTCGATCGATGAGCTGCACCCTCCCGCCAGACCACCGGTCCCTGCGATCGAGGAGTGTGCTACCACGAATGAGGAGGTGCCGCTGGTCCTCGTTGTCGAGCCCCTGGCTCCAACTTGGGCATGACACATAGCCCATTTCGACCAAACTGGAGAACTCCCCAAAGAGCAAGAAGAAGCTAAAAGAGTAGCCCGGAGGGCCAGTATGTATCAGTTCGTTGACAACATGCTATACAGAAGAAGGCCCAATGGTGTGAAACTGAAGTGCATTTGCCAGGAAGAAGGAAAGGAACTGTTGGCAGAGATACCCAAGGGTATGCTTGGCTCACACATTGGATCGAGGGCCCTGGTTGGAAAAGCCTTCCGGCAAAGATTTAATGGCCCACGGCCCTCCAAGATGCAATTGAGCTGGTCACCAAATGTGAAGCCTTCCAGTTCCACTCCAAGAATATCCATCAGCCTACCAAGCTCTCTAGATGATCCCTTTATCATGGCCCTTCTCGGTCTGGGGGCTTGACATCTTGGGCCCCTTCCCAGTGCTACCAGGGGCTTTGAGTTCTTGTTCGTTGCTATCGACGAGTTCACAAAGTGGCCAGAGGTGGAGCTCGTGAGAAAGGTGACCGCACAATCAGCTATCAACTTCTTGAAAGGATTGGTGTGACGCTTCGGAATCCCTGCCCAAATCATCACCGACAATGGCACCCAATTCATGAGTTGCACCTTCATGCCATATGTTCATGCCCTCGGAAGCAAGATCTCATTTGCCTCTGTTGCCCATCCCAGGAGCAACAGGCATGCCGAGAGGGAGAACGCTCAAGTGCTGCAAGGCCTCAAGACAAGAACATTTGTTAGGCTGCAGAAGTGTGGCGGGCGATGGATCGACGAGCTGTCGTGGTTCTTTGGTCCCTCAGAACGACACCAAATCGAGCTACCGGGTAGACTCCCTTCTCCCTAGTCTATGGGGCAGAAGCAGTTGTCCCCACAGAACTCATATATGGGTCACCTTGAGTGCTTGCCTAAGATGAAGTACGAAAGAATGGCATCGGCGCGACAATGTTGTGCTACTTGAGGAGAACCATCTCTGGGCTGCTACGCGTGCTGCATGCTACCAGCAAGGCCTGCGTCGCTATCACAGCCGCAGGGTTCACGACCGGAGTCTTGAGGAAGGCAACCTTGTCCTTAGGCACGTTCAGTCCGCCAAGGGTACAAACAAGTTGATGCCAAAGTGGGAAGGCCCTTACCGTGTAGTACGAGTCACCAGACCTTGCGCAGTCCATCTAGAGACCGGAGATGGCATTCAGTTGCAAAACTCATGGAACATTGAGCATCTCTGTAAGTTCTATCCGTATGGCGTGGCTGCCGGGCAGGCCCGGCAACCACCCTTTTGTACATGCCTTGCTGATGTTGCATGTAACCCCTTGTACAAAGCCAGGCGCAGACCTTGAGCAACAGAGAAATGAAACGAAGCGCTAGGGGCCCCCAACAAATTTCATGCATCCATAAGCATATCATGAGCATATCATGTTCATGTAGATAAGATCCCATGTAGCACTATTTTCGTCTGCACTAAGCCGCAGGGTCCTTGCTGTGGATTTGACCCCAAAGAAAGGAAGAGAAGACAAGCCTACGTTGCGATCCCTGGCAAGCCAAATAGATAAGTTCTTTCTTATCCATACGTGTTCTATAAGTAGAGACTTGTGCATATGAAAACCTCGCCACCTTTGAAACTTAGGTGCTCCCATCCCTTGACTTGAATGTTGCTTCGACCAAGATGGTTGCAGTGGCCTTTGGTGGAAAATGTTTGGCGGGGGGCTGGTCCCTCTTTGTGATTTGTGCCCAGCAGGCCTAGCTCGATGGCAACAAACTGAGGGTACCGGTAGGATAGCCTGCCGGGGGAAAACTTGTTTACTTGAATGTATAGAGGCATTACACCTCTGCATTGACCAGTTACATGCACAAGTACTAGGCAAGGCTTGTCTTTTTCATTAATATGTTGATTAACAAGTACAGATCTTACAGAACACAAACATGGGTAAAGAAGATTACATAATTTAGACTAAAGTTTGGCAAATTTCTACATATTTCAGATTGAAAAAAGATAAGTGCCCCGTGATGCCCTTTCTTGTCCCTCTCTTCCTAGGCACTACGGTGGGAGGTGAAGAGGGCAAAAGGAGCGCCTGGGCAGAAGCCCAGCCTGACCCCGTCAGGCCCTTTGACAAGGAGTCTGGCAAGAATGGGAGGGCACGAGTGAAGGTGATGGTGAAGAGATTGGCTAGGACGACCCCCCCGGCCGCCACCACCAGGGCCAGCAGGACGCGGCAGGGCGAAAGAATCCGACAACCCGCAAGGAAGCCTGTCGGGGTCCAGTTGGAAGGCCGCTGGAGGAGCCAGGGGCACCATTCCCACCTCTGCATCCAACTCCCCGGCAAATCACCTTGCCAGGAAAGGGGTACAGGTGTAGATGGTGGTGTCGCCGCCTGACGGTTATGGTGCGACTGATGTTCAGCTGGAGTCGGAGCTGTCGTCCTCCCCGTCGCTGTCATCATCATCACTGTCACTGTCCTCCTCGTCGCTGTCGCTTGAGGAGGAGCTTTCATTGTCGGTCGAGCTCTCCGTGCAGCACCCTGAGCGAGCACCCGAAGACCTTGATGGAGAGCAGCTCGGCATCCATTAATTTAAAATGAGGATGTGCCCCTCCGACAAGCTGTGGGCACGAGTGAAAGTCTTCCAACCGCGTCGGAGGAGGGTGACCCGAGGAGCGGGGAAATCTACATCCACCCGCATGCTACCATTACAACAGCCCCTCATGTGCAGCTTCAATGCGCGCGGCTGCTCGAGCTCCATCACCCTCGCAAATGGAGTAGGGAGGTGGAGGCGGCCACGTGGAGGCTTGTACAATCTAATGATGAACTCCAGAGGTTGGTCCCCGACGTGGCCTTCCATCGGGGGAGGGGCGGCCAGTGGGGGCACAATGAGAGCGCCACCCCATCCTCCTCGCCCCGGGCACCACGACGACCACAACCTTGCCCCTCCCACCTCCTCTTGTGGCGGGCTCTGCCCCCGCATCTTCGGAGGAAGGAGGGAGACGCTATCGAGCAGAAGTTCTCGTCGCCGCCACCGGAAGAGCGCCGCATCCCCGGCCTCTTACCATGGTAAGCAGGGACTGCTGGGAGAAAGGAAGGAGTGGGATGTGTGAAGAAGCGCCCCGCCTCGCGTCTCCTTTTATAGGCGAGCGGGGCAGGGGGCTAGCTCTTTCCCATGGAGGTAGCTGCCTCGCTCCTCCAGTCCGGCTCCCCCTTGAGGGAGTCCTAGACTAAGGGGTCCTCGGGCATCCGGCCTGTTCTCCATGGGCCGGACTGATGGGCTGTGAAGACATGAAGACCGAAGACTGTACCTGTGTCCGGATTGGACTCTCCTTTGCGTAGAAGGCAAGCTTGGCAACCGATTATGAAGATTCCTTCTTATGTAACCGACTCAATGTAAACTCCAGATCCCCCCGGTGTCTATATAAACCGGAGGGGTTAGTCCGAAAAGCATATACTCATTACCATAGTCATATAGGCTAGGCTTCTAGAGTTTAGCCATCACGATCTCATGGTAGATCAACTCTTGTAACACTCATAATCATCAATATCAATCAAGCAGGACATAGGGTATTAACTCCATAGAGAGGGCCCGAACCTGGGTAAACATCTTGTCCCCTGTCTCCTGTTACCATCGATCCTAGACGCACAGTTCGGGACCCCCTACCCGAGATCCGCCGGATTTGACACCGACATTGGTGCTTTCGTTGAGAGTTCCACTGTGTCGTCGACGAAACATTCGATGGCCCCTTCAATCGTCTATAGTGACGCTATCCAAGGAGAAACCTTCCTCCCCGGACCAATTTTCGTGTTCGGCGGCTTCGTACTGCGGGCCAGGTCGCTCAGCCATCTGGAGTAGATCGATAGCTACGCCCCTGGCTACCAGGTCAGATTTGGAAGCTTGAACTACATCGCGGATATCCGTGGAGACTTGATTTTCAATGTATTTGAGACTGCAGCGATCGCTCCACCTCGCTCCGAAGAACATGACTTAAATCTGTCATCGGATCACATCCAGGAGATGGTCCCTATTCCTGCAACGGCCTTAGAACCGGAGCAGATCGTGCCATCCAAAGCCATAGAGACCGCGGCATTGGAGCCGCACACGGAATCGGCACCTTGCAATATCTGCGTCAATGGAACTCTGGATTCGTCTCCGGCTATAAATTCCGGACCATATACGCTTGCAGACACCGAGCTAGATCGGTTAGTGATCTTCGAATTTAGTACCGCAGACGTTTTTCAGCACTCACCTTTGGGTGATGTGCTAAACTCTTTAAAGAACCTGTCATTCACGGGATACTCGCAGCCAAACTATGTCCGGTTCGCACTAGGGGATGACGACGGAGAATTTTGTTTCCCACCCGCCACCCACTTCATAGCCACTATCGAGGACTTAACCGACATGCCTACTCCTGGCTCCGCAGACATTGACGGTATAGACGACGATGCAGACAAGGAGCAAGGCCAAGACCCACCAGTCATCAGGCGCAAGACGGCCACCCCTTCACATGACGTGTATATGATCGATACACTTAAAAACCCTCGCGGCAAAGACAAGGGAGATCCAGTTAAAACTCCCGAGTCACAGTCTAAGTTCCAGCACCCCAAACGCCGCCCCAAGTCACATCGCAGCAACAATGGCACTGGAGAAAATAGTACTCCGAACAGCGCCGAAAGCAATGAAGACCCTGTGGGAGCAACATTCGAGGAGGAGAAACAAGAAAATGGGCAAGCCAGCCCTGACGAATAGGCCCTACCCAGCGACGGTTCGGAGGACGACAACTACCTTCCGCTCTCTGAAGATGAGGTAAGCCTCGGCGACGAAGACTTCATCGTACCCGAAGAGCCCCTCGAACAGGAGCCTTCAAGCACAGGCTGATAGCTACGGCAAGGAGCCTGAAAAAGAAGCAGCAACAGCTTCAAGCTGACCAAGACCTACTCAATGACAGATGGACCGAAGTCCTGGTCGCCGAAGAATACGGCCTCAGTGGCCCAGCCAAAAGCTACCCAAAGCATAGATCGCTCTACCAGTCCGATGACGAGGCGTTGGAGCCCATACCATCGTCACACAACGCAGCAGGTCGCCGGCAACTCTGTCCGGATAAAGAGGCAACTCAAGTCGAACAACAGACCGCCCCACCTCACCGTAAAGGCAATAACAACGCAGGCCACGATTACCCAGATAACCTGCAGAGGGACTGGGACAATAGAGAAGGAAACACAAGACCGATCTACGGATCACGAAAACATGCTTCGACACGCGACGATGGCTACCTATTCGGACGTGTCACACCTCGCCGCGACCAGGCCAAAAACAGCAATGGGACTCCTTCGGTGTTACGCCGCAGTGTGGCCCAACATAGAGGTGCCGCACACCCGCTTTGCTTCATTGATGAAGTAATGGATCATGAATTCCCCAAAGGGTTCAAACCCGTCAATATTGAATCATACGACGGGACAACCGGTCTCGCAGTATGGATAGAAGATTTCATCCTCCACATCCATATGGCCCGTGGAGACGACCTCCACGCCATTAAATACCTCCCACTAAAACTAAAAGGACGAGCTCGGTACTGGTTAAACAGCCTGCCTGAAAATTCCATAGGCAGCTGGAAGGACTTGGAAGAGGCCTTCCTCGATAACTACCGAGGAACACATGTCCGGCCACCGGATGCCGATGACCTAAGTCACATTGTCCAACAACCCGGTGAATCAGCTAGGGAGCTCTGGACCCGGTTCTTAGTCAAAAAGAACCAAATCGTCGACTGTCCGGATGCGGAACCCCTCGCGGCTTTCAAACACAGCATCCGGGATGAATGGCTTGCACGCCACCTCGGCCAAGAAGGACCTAAATCCATGACAGCTCTCATTGCTCTGATGACTTGTTTTTGTGTGGGAGAAGACAGCTGGCTCGCTCGTAGAAGCAATAGTGCCAGCAACCAGGGAACCTCTGAAATCCGAGACGCTAACGGCAAGCCACGAGGAAGCAAAAACAACAGTCACAATGACAATGAAAGATTAGGCGACATAGGGTCAACGCCGGATTCAGCAACCCCAAGCTCGGTCATCGGAAGAAGCCATCCAAGGCGAATCAAGACGAACCATCCAACCTGGAAAGGATATTGGACCGACCCTGCCAGATTCATGGCCACCCCGATAAACCAGCTAATCATACCAACAGAAACTGCTGGGTCTTTAAACAGGCCGGCAAGCTCAACGCCGAACACAGGGGAAGGAAGCCGCCAAGCGACAGGGATGACGGAAAGGTTCACCAATGAAAACCGGGGGTCTGAAGCAGTCTCCACCCGAGGATCAACTACCCCTAGAACGGAAATAGCAATCCGGCTTCCGCCGCCCACTCCGTACACCTACAAAGTTTGTACCGCGCGTACATCATTACGCACTCAAGATACCATGGGCATCGGCGGAAGCACAATACGGACAAGCCTGCGAGCACTCCAGTAACCTTTTTCTACATATAATTATTTATTTTCTTTTTATTTCTTCTTGCAATATCCTTTAAAAACAGGTGACGAACATGATAAAAATCGGAAACTGGCTCTATCGGAGTCTAGATCCGTACACTCACCTAAGGGGCTATGTCCATCAAGGATTCCCCCCACCGAGGACTGGCGGCGCAGACGTGCGACAGGAGGTCCAAAATAACTTTTTGTAGACCGCACTCTCTATTTTTTGAGCCTGTACTATGCATGTTCCTCCGCCTCCAACCCCGAGCATGTCGAATATTCGGGGGGGGTGGCTTTTATATACATATATCATAAGTAATCATCGGCATATCGCTCAGTTACCAGTAAACAATATCCAAACTAATCATCCATATGGTTTTCCCGACAAATATGGCTCTTACGGTTATTTCACAGAAATACCTTGGCCTAACCGGCCAGGGGCTCGGTGTGGGAACAAATGAGTTTCCAGTAAAAGTCCGAACAACTCTATAGCATAATTCGGCGTCGCAAGTTTGGCCTTATATGCATCAGCTCCGAATCATTATCTTGGGTCAATAGTTGGGTTTCCCGGCTCATGTGCTTGCTACCCTACGTTCCGCTCTATCGACTAGGGTAGTAAAGGGAGAACTACTACGATTGTGCCCTGGTCTAAACCGGATGAGCACCTCAGTGGAGAAAGCCGAAAACTGACTGTCATGATGCGGCGTGAGCTGGTCAACCACTTGACGACTTATTGGAATCTTTAGCGATTCTTTGTGTCACACGAAGGATCTTTTTCAGATCAAATATGTAAGGCACCATACGCCGCATACATACCAGGGGCTATGTCGTAGCTCCACCATAAAACTCCTATGGCTAAGTGAAAGTGTTAATGCCTTACAGTCTGATTGCCTGGTTCGCCGCATTATCACCTCCTTCATGGACCAAGACGTTGGATAAGGAGTGATTAAATGCTTTTCCGAACACCCCGTACTTCCTACGAGGGGGCTGAAGCCGACGACTGGAAAACTTTCAGATTATATTAAAATGGCCGCACAGGAGGAATTCAAGCTTTCAAGGAGAACATAAATAGATTAATTATAAAATTGTTTTTTTACAATTTTCATACACCTCACTCGAACATTATGTATTTTGAGCACTGACCCTCTACAAAGCGGGAGGCCTCTAGGATGTCTTCAAAATAATGCTCCGGTTCCGGACGGTCCTTGCCTTCGGGTGGACCCTTCGTCGCAACACCAATGGCCTTCATCTTCCCCCAGAACATCTTGACTCGGACAAAAGCCATCCGTGCACCCTCAATGCACATTGACTGCTTCACAGTGTCGATACGCAGAACCGTGTCAACAAGCCTTTGCACTAAACCGAAATAGCTATTCGGAACAGGCTTGGTTGGCCACAACCGGACTATGACGTCCTTCATGGCAGCGTCAGACATCATATGAAGTTCGGCCCATTGGGACATCTGTTCATTGAGCAACAAAGGGCGCTTTGATGCGCCAAACTGCGACCAAAAAAGCTTCTCCATCGCATATCGATCCTGCGCTTGGTAATACTGCGCCGCATCAGCAGAACTCTTCGGCAAGTCCAAGAACTCGTCCGGAGAACTCCATACTTGGTTGAGTTGGGCATAGTTCGGGGCGCCGAACTTAGTTTGCAGCAGAAAGGGCTTTCCACCCGCAATCTCCCTCGCCTGTCGAACCTCCTCACGGGCCGCTTTACATTCCGACCGCGCTCCTCTCGCCTCTTGTAAGGCCTTCTCCAGATCAGCCATTAAGACTTCACTCTCCTTCTCCAGAAATTCACAGCGGCCGGTAGGATTCTCTAGCTCGAGCGTCATCATGGATATCTTCTCCTCATCTTAGCGCCATGTAGCTCGTTCGGCTTTTAATTCAGCCGATGCCTTTTCGCTAGCAGCATTACTACGCCGGGCCTGCTCCTTGGCCCGGGCTAGCTCCGCTTGAAGAAATTCAACGACGGCAGCACCATCTACAGCCAAATTTCATCATCATGCTTATACCACAAAAATGTATGAGGATTGCCCCGAATACATACCTTGCGACTCGTCAAGATGCATATTGATTAAAGCAAGATCGTCCCCTGCCACATCCCGCTGCAAATCGGCAATTTCCATAGTTCGGGAAGCGGCCAAGGGAGAAGAAGCTTGTGTTAAAAGTTGATCAGGTTAGTCCTCAAACGATCCTTTTCGATCCTCCATTTTACTTCCCAGCGGAAGCCAACCCGAGTATCAAGGGATAGTACCTATACACAGGCGCATCTTTGCAAATGAAACATAGCTGAAAACATTAGGTTACAAACCTCGAAGCCCTTCAGTAGGCTCATGAAGGCTTCATTTAATCCGCTCTTCACGGACGAAATCTTCTCAATCACTGTACCCATCAAGGTACGTTGTTCCCCCGAGACAAATGCTGCAACATGTCCCGCAATATATCCGGAGTCTCCGGGTTCCCGGAGGCTGCCCCAAAAGCACAATCATCCTTTGAAGGAATCGGCTCACCCGTCTTCAAAATCGCCGTCGGCTGTGAACCAAACAGTCCGGGGCCTCGGTTATCATCAGCCCCAGGATCCCGGATGATCGGAGATCCACCTTTGGGTATCGCCTCTTCTGTCCCCCGGTCTAAGGGGCCCCTCCGTGATGAGACTTCAGAGTCATCCGCCTTATTGGGAGAGGAGGTCGGAGGAGGCATCTCGCTCTCCATCATCTCTGGGAGGAGACTCCTCGAAGAAGAGGATCGCCCCGAAACATTCTGTGCCGACCTGTAAAAATGCATAAATGCGTTACGTGTATCTTCGGTAACAATAACAGAGTGGGACACTATCA
Source organism: Triticum urartu (assembly GCF_056163025.1). Classification (NCBI taxonomy): domain Eukaryota; kingdom Viridiplantae; phylum Streptophyta; class Magnoliopsida; order Poales; family Poaceae; genus Triticum; species Triticum urartu. Next base: position 363,969,472 of record NC_141876.1, on the reverse strand, counting down.
AAGTACTCCGGATTCTCTTATGATTCGGCCAAGGGCTTGTCCCCTTGTTGGAGCTGCTCAACGGCATCACTTTCCCAACCCAAGCCGGTTGACGGTGGCATCTTGCCCTTCTTGGGAGACCACCCCTCCCCATCTTCGGAGGCAGCCCTTTTTCTCCTGTTCGGAGAAGGGATACTGGGTCCTTTTCCGCCTCCGTCTTCGGGTGAGGAAAGGTTGATTTCTCCGGATTCATTGTCCGACTTACCTTCGAAACCAAGGTCACCTTGGATCTTTTTCGCCCTCCCCTGCTGGTGCCTGGCATGGCACCGGGGCCAGCATCCTTGTCAACACAGGAGGAGCTGAGTCCTCGGGAAGGGGAGCCGGACACCTAATCAATTCCACCTTCTTTATCCAGCCCTAAAAAGGATGATACTGTTGGTATCTTGCCACTGGGTATCTGATTATGAAGTATTCGGTAAACGAGTACTTACTGGGGTGTCCGGGTGGTTACATTCAGGGCCGACATCTTCGATGGTGTTCGGCCATTGCCTTCGTTTCCCGAAGACTAACCTCCACATTCCTTCGTGTGTTGTGCCAAAGAAGTTCTGAAGAGTTCGCGACCCTTCTGGATTGAACTCCCATAGGCGGAGAGGCCATCGCTGGCACAACAGGGTCCGACGAACTAGCATTATATGAACAATGCTGGCTATGTCGATGTCCCTCTCAATGAGGCTTCGGATGCGACCTTGCAGAGTTCGCACATCATTCATTGATCCCCAATCTCGCCCCTTGTTAATCCACGATGCAAGTTGAGTTGGAGGGCTGGGTTGAAGTGCGGGCGCGGTCGCCCACTTGGAGCTGCGGGGCTCGGTGATATAGAACCACCCTGCTGCCACAGATCGGAAGATTTGGCGAAGGATCCTTTTAGCCAAATGGCGCTAGCAAGCTTGCTCACTGTAGCGCCGCCGCACTCGGCCTGCTCCCCCTCTACCACTCGCGGCTTTACATCAAAGGTCTTGAGCCACAATCCGAAGTGCGGAGGAGTTCGGAGGAGGGCTTCGCACGTAATGATAAACGTCAAGATAAGAAGAATAGAGTCTGGGGCCAAATCGTGGAAGTCTAGCCCGTAATAGAACATGAGCCCTCGGAAGAAGGGGTTAAGTGCAAACCCCAACCCGCGGAGGAAGTAGGACACGAACACGAGCCTCTCGCCGGATCTGGGGGTGGGAATAACCTGCCCCTGGGCAGGAAGCTGATGATGGATTTCAGCGGTCAGGTACCTCGCCGCCCGAAGCTTTGCAATATCTTCCTCCGTAACAGAAGAAGCTACCCACCGGCCTTGACGGCTAGATCCAGACATGATTGGGGCTGGTGGCGACCGAAACCTGAGTGTTGGAACTCAGGGCAGCAGGGGTTGAGGAAGAGCCAAGCGTGGAAGAAAAATACGGGTCTGTACCCCTATATAGAGGCTGGAAATACCAAACGTCTCCTCTCGGGCCTCAAAAACTTGCTTGTTTCCAAGGAGTTGTACCCAAGCGACGGTTGGGTTACCCACGTTCGGGTCGACAGGAATCCCTTAAAAAAGGGAGGCACTATCTCCGTTTGGATAAGATGCGCCAATAAGGCCACATCCTGGGACGTAGGGCGACGGGCCGCCTAAAACGGTTCGCAAGCAAAGGCCGGGCAGGCGTGGTTTCATATTACCAAAAAGTAGTCGGTGGGTTGAACCCATGAAATATTATATCCTCTATGGTTGTGCATACAAGTCCGTATACAATCATTACATCTGAAGATCAACTAGGAGTTCGGAAGGGGGAACCCGCCTTAAAATGCCAAAGACAATCTACGCGCCGGACTCCTCGTCATTGAAGCCAGGTTCAGGGGCTACCGAGGGAGTCCTGGACTAAGGGGTCCTTGGGCATCCGACCTGTTATCCATGGGCCGGACTGATGGGCTGTGAAGACATGAAGACCAAAGACTGTACCTGTGTCCAAATTGTACTCTCCTTAGCGTGGAAGGCAAGCTTGGCAACCGATTATGAAGATTCCTTCTTACTTAACCGACTATATGTAAACCCTAGATCCCCCCGGTGTCTATATAAACCAGAGGGGTTAGTCCGGAAAGCATATACTCATTACCATAGTCATATAGGCTAGGCTTCTAGGGTTTAGCCATCACAATATCGTGGTAGATCAAGTCTTGTAACACTCATATTCATCAATATCAATCAAGCAGGGCGTAGGGTATTACCTCCATAGAGAGGGCCCGAACCTAGGTAAACATCTTATCCCCTGTCTCCTGTTACCATCGATCCTAGACGCACAGTTCGGGACCCCCTACCCGAGATCCGCCGGTTTTGACACCGACACCCCTCACCATCAAAGGCTCGATGAATCAAGGCTGACCCCCTGCACCAACCCATGGTGCTTAGTTTTCTGCCATGGCGCTCATTTATGCACCCTCCGCATCCGCCACCAACCCTGCATCATGCATGCAGCACACGCGGCAGAAACGTCGGAGGCGGGGAAGCTAGTGGAATGGTAGTCATCGCCCTATGATCGTGGGACATGGGCAACCCACGGGTTGTGGCTCGAATACCCTCCAAAACATCCTGCATGACTTGCACGGGGAAATGGAAACTGATGCAAGCTCAGATTAATGAAGAAGCAAAGAAGACTTCAAAGGACGAACTACCGCAGCCTCCTCGCCTGTGTACTTAATAGGGCCGACCCCGACAATGCTTGGTAGCGCGTTCAGGCCAGGCCCGGGGGCTTTTGTCGGTGCGACAAACCCCAGGTCTGTTGCCCGAACTGTACACAAGCACAAGAGCAAGGTTGCAACATCCAAGATGAGACCAAGTTGAAGAGATAGCTCTTTGAGAAATTAGAGAGCGGATCAAGAAGACCAAGTCAAGCCAAAGGAAGCAAAATACCACTAAGGAGAAAAGCTCCCTTGCCGGGCAGGCAAGCCCGGCGAGGTCGAGGTTGTTCCAGAGATAATCCTCAAGACTGCCTCGGCAAGCTTGTCGGGAATGCCAAGGGCGGACTACCCCGCCAAGGCTCCACCGCTCCACCTCGCAGTGATGCAAGTCATCTATCGATGCGATGTCGAGCCCCTAAGTGACTAGGTGGTTGTTATTTGGCACATGGCAGCCACTTCCTAAGGAAATCACCTCCAAATGACACTCGTCCAGAGATGTGTCAAGCAGACAAACAAGAAGGTGGCTGAACAGCACGACAAGGCTTGCCGGGCATGCCATGATGTGACACTAAGCGACGCACTTAATGCACTCTACCCTGTCTGCAGAGTTAGGTATGATAGCACAGTTTGCTATCTAATCAGTATATAATGACCGATTTGCCATTGTGGTGACCCCTTGATCTATAAAAGGAGGGTCGTGGCAACCTTAGAAAGGATTCGGACCCTTGTACACTCATACGCGCATAGCTGCTCTCACCCCGTGGCAACCTTGTCGGGCTAGAGCGCTAGGTCTCCACCACAGTCCCTCATCAATCCACCAAAGTAGGAGTAGGGTTTTATGCCTCGCGGCATCCCAAACCTGGGTAAAAACAGCCTGTGTGATCTCTGCCGTGCTGCGCTACGCCCTCTGCTCTTTGTGCAATGCTTTCATCCCCCCTTCCGAACCACAAGGGGCTGATGGCCCCATAGGTGGCCGTGGTTTCCCCCGACATAGGGGGAATTACTCACGCATCATAAGAGGGGAATAAATTACTAGAGAGATTAATCCAATGAAAACCATATCGATAATACCATGAAGATCCACAATAAGATGAAATGGATAATTAAAATAGTCTTGATCTCCAAACAAGATTGAGTAATATTACAATTGTTCTTTGATAACCCACAAGTATAGGGGATTGCAACAGTTTTTGAGGGTAGAGTATTCAACCCAAATTTATAGATTCAACACAAGGGGAGCCAAAGAATATTTGCAATTATTAGCAACTGAGTTATCAATTTAATCACACTTGGAGATTAATTATCTGCAGCATAGTGATTAGTAGCACAGTAATATGATAGCTTTGATAGTAGAGGTAGCAGCAATAGTAACTGTAACAATGATAGTGATAGTTTTGTAGCAGTGAGAATAGTAACAGCAGCAATAGTAACTTAGCAAGATCAATATGTAGGAAAATCGTAGGCATTGGATCGGAGATTTGTTGGATGATATTCATGATGTGACAGTTACAACCTAGGGCGATATGGCACTAGCTCTGGTTCATAAATATAATGTAGGCATGTATTCTGTAAATAGCATACATGCTTATGGAAAGAACTTGAATGATATGTTCTGTCCTACCCTCCCATGGCACGGGGGTCCTCTTGGAAACTAAGGGATATTACGGTCTCCTTTTAATAGAGAACCGGAAAAAAGCATTAACACATGGTGAATACATTAACTCCTCAAACTACGGTCATCACCGGGAAGTGTACTGACTATTGTCACTCCGGGGTTGCCAGGTCATAACACGTAGTATGTGACTATAACTTGCAAGATCATATCTAGAATATAGATATAATGGTGACAACATAAACTGTTTAGATCTGAAATCATGGCACCTGGGCCCAAAGTGACAATCATTAAGCATGGCAAAGTCATAGCAACATCAATCTCAGAACATAGTGGATACTAGGTATCAAGCCCTAACAAAAGTAACTTGATTACATGATGAATCTCTTCCAACTCCTCACCGACCAGTGAGCCTACGAAGGAATTACTCACTCCCGGTGGAGAGCATCATGGAATTGGTGATGGAGGAGGGTTGGTGATGATGAAGACTGAAGATTCCCCTCTTTGGAGCCCCAAACGGACTCCAAATCTGGCCTCCCGATCAAGAGCGGGAGATGGCGGCGGCTCCGTATCGCGAAACAAGATAATTCTTCCTCCCTAATTTTTTCCTAGAAATATGTGATTTTATAGCATTGGTTTCAGGGTCTGTCGAGCCACCAGGTGGGGACAACCCACCAAGGCGCGCCTGGAGGGGGGGCGTGCCCTGGTGGGTTGTGCCCACCTAGGTGCCCCCTCCGGTGGTTCTTAGCTCCAGAAATTATCTTTATTTGTATAAAAATTCCTCGCAAAGTTTCGTTCCAATCAAAGAACTTTTATTTGTGCACAAAAACAACACCATGGTAGTTCTACTGAAAACAACGTCAGTCCGGGTTAGTTTCATTCAAATGATGCAAATTAGAGTCCAAAACAAGAGGAAGAGCATTAGGAAATGTAGATATGGCAGAGACGTATCAAATCCCCCAAGCTTAAGCCTTTGCTTGTCCTAAAGCAATTCAGCTGACAAACTAAAAGTGAAAAAGAAAAACTTTTACGAACTCTTTTGCTCTTATTTGCATAAATAAGCTTAAAAAGCACCCAAGTTTTCAGCCAAGATTATAACTAACCATGTCGACAATAACTCTTAATTATGTTAACTCATATCAATGAAATAATCAGCTAGCCAGCAATAATAAGATATCTCAAACAACAACACGTTGTCAAAACAACCAGAATATAATATGACAATAGTGGTATCTCCCTAGCCCTTTCCGAGACCGCAAAATATAAATGCAGAGCACCTCCAAAGTTCAAGCAGTGACTAAACATTATAATTCATGGTAGAATAGATCCAAGTCATGATGCACCCAACATTAGCTAGACACAATGCATGAGGATGAAAATAGTGCTCTCAGGTTTTGGTGCTTATTTGAGAAGGTGATGACACAACATAAAAGTAAATAGATAGTCCGTTCGTAGAGGGAAGCAATGATTTGCAGCGGTGCCAGAGCTCAAGTTTTTTTAAACAGAGGTAAATGAAATTTTGAGAAATGCACCCTTATTGTTTATTTCGCGACCATTAGTTATCGGTATCTTCCATGCTAAACACATTAGTGGCGGTTCCCAAGCAATAAAAGTAAAGGTTTGCTCCCCCTCCACCAACAATCACACTCCACGGCTTGTCCGAAACAACAGATACCATCCATACCAACAACAGTCCTCGGGGAGTTTTATTTAATTATTTCCAATTTGAGTTCGGGACTGGGAATCCCTATTACCGCCCCTCTCATGCCAGGATGAGTGAATAATACTCATCATGAGAATAACCCGCCTAGCATGGAAGATATTGACTACCTCCTATCGCTCTATGAACAATCCAGGCACACAAAAAGGATATTTATTTGAAGTTTTTATAGGTGGCACATGCAAATTTACTTAGGATGGCAGGGTAATACCACATATAGGTAGATATGGTGGACTCGTCTGGAATGACTTGGGTCTAAGGTTTTTGATGCACAAGTAGAATTCCCACTTAGTATAGGAGAGGGCTAGCAAATAGGTTGAGAAGCGGCCAGCTAGAGAGCGAAAATGGTCATGAACATGCATTATGCATAAGTAACATTGTACACTAGCATGAGTAGTATATGAACACTGTGAACATAAATATCATAGAGGATATGTTAGTTTTGATTCAACTACATGCATGAACATGTGCCAAGTCAAGCCACTCGAACATTCAGAGGAGGATACCATATCATCATACTACATCACAATCATTTTAATGCAATGTTGAAATCCAAGATAAATCATTATCCACTCCTAGCTACTTATGCATGGCATGAGAAACTATAATCTCTAATTGTCATTGCAAACATGTTTGATCATAATAGGCTGAATCATGGATACTAGGTTGAACATATTTATAAAAACAAAACCAGTCGAGTTCATACCCTTTTCTCTTTGCCACAACCAGTTCATCAAATATCGTCATTATTGCCTTTCACTTGCACGACCGAACGATATTAAAATAATAATAGTGCAAGAGTGCTGTGAACTAAGCTGGAATCTGCGAACATTTTATTCAAAAGGAGAAGACAAGGCAATATGGGCTTTTTGTTAGATCAACAATAATGCATATGAGAGCCACTCAACATTTTCGTCGTGGTCTTATCCTCGGTACAACTCCATAAAAAGAAAAGAAATTCAGAGAAACACACTAAAATATTTTTAGAGTTTTTGGTTTTTCTTAAGCAAGCAAATAAAAAGGGAAAACAAAAATGAGAAAAACTATTTACACGGGAAAGCTCACAACAAATAAAAGAAGAATAAGGAAATATTTTTGGGTTTTTCTTTTTAGAACTACAACAATTTACACTAGGAAGAAAAATCAAAAAGAAGCAGGAAATATTTATTTTTTGAATTTTCTCAAAGTTTTTCAAACACACAAGAAGAAAGCGAGAAAACAAATTTAGCATGGATAATACAATGAAAGAGTGTGGACATCGATAACTGAAATGAAATGTGTGAACATGAATGTAATTTCGGTGGAAATACATACTCCTCCAAGCTTAGGATTTTGGCCTAACTTGGTAATAAATCAGTAGCCTGCATAATGGTTAGAGTGATAGCTCACGGAGGCTCTCGGTGCGGATGCCTCAGCCCGCCGTGCAGCCACAACTACGACATTATGAGCTCAGTCCTCGCTCTCAAGAACATAATATCTTCCCCTACTGTGAACATCAAAGAGAGCAGGTGCAGGCAAATATGTGTCCACAACGAAACTTTTATTAAACAACAGGTTATAAGTGAAATTATGGGGTTCACCACTAGGGATCTTATGATGTTTCATAGCATCAAATTCTAAGTACTGTGTGGGTAAAATTGGGTCATAAGGAAAAGGTGAAACACCCAGCTCTCTTGCTAAGCGTGTGGCATAGATTCCACCATAAAAATATCCACTACCAGCGTTGTGTTGCAACATGCGTGCAACAATCGCTCCAAGATTATAACTTTTGTCACCGGTGAGAGCGGTGTGTATGAGGCTCAAGTCTGGAGCACAAAGTGTACTACAATCTTGTTTAGCTACAATACATTTTCCATTAAATAATGCAAAGTACTGGATTGAGGGAAAATGAACGCTCTTTATTCTACCCTGCGTCACTCCCCTAGTCTCACCATAGCAAAGACTAGTCAAGAATATCTCAAACTCAGATCTTGGTGGTTCGTCAAGGGAACCCCAGAATGGGATTTTGCAGCAGTAGGTAAATCTCTCTAGAGATATGGTAAATGGATTTTCATACAGTTTAAATGACACCCTAGACTCACGGGGATGGAATTTAAATCCTTTGGTAAATGATTCAGTGAGAGTGAGGTGTTGGTTGCACTTATCTGAAATGTAGGGACTGAGCTCGGCATTGTGAACTTATTGCTCAAATTATTCCTTAATGCCCACACACACCATATAATTGTTGCATGACCATAAGCATGTTTTGGTGGCGGCATCTCGTACGAAACTTTCACTTTGTTCAACATAAGACCGACGAGCGGAGCTCCTACTAGAAGATGCCTCCGAGGATCTCCTCCTCGAAGAACTCCTTCCAAAGAGGTTCATCACATTCACGTACAATTTTCTGAAAAAATTTGGCCACAAAATTTTTTAACAAAACTTCACAAGATTGAAAGCAACTACTCATAGGGATGCATAGAGGCCTTAGCAAGCATTCAAACTACTTAGAACTCTAAGAATTCAACATGCAAGCTCATCTACAGCAGCACCAAGAGCAACTAATTATTCAAAGTATAAACCACTAAAGCAAAAACTAATTGGACCAACGAAGGAGTCACATACCAAGCAACAATCCCCTGAAACAGTTTTGGAAACGGAGCGTCGAGCAAAGAGATCGAAATCCGCGGGTTCGAAAGCATGAACACGAGAGAGAGAGAGAGAGAGCAGTGGTGATTTTTTTCTGGAGGTAGGTCGTGATGTGGGATGAAGAGATGAGTGAGGCAGCCCACGTGGGGACCACAACCTACCAGGGCGCGCCTGGGGGTCCTGGCGCGCCTAGGCGGGTTGTGCCCACCTGGTCCACCTCCCTCTGATGTTATTTGCACCAAAAATACTCAAATATTCAGAAAAAATTGTATTAAATTTTCAGAGCATTCTGAGAACTTTTATTTTTGGGTCATTTTTTATTGCACGGGAAATTCAGAAAACAGACAAAACATGGCATTTTATTTTATTTAACTAATGAAAAACAGAAAACAAAAGGTAGGGATAGAAGGTAGTGCTCACTAAATTCATCAACTTCATACCTCTAAAAAAATGATCCATTATAGGGTGTCCTTCCCACACGACCCAGAAATCGTCGGGGATAGGCCCTCCTGGGACCCAGGTTGGGGCCGTGTGCGATCGAGCGAGGCATCGAAACCCAATCATTTCTGTAGGTATGTACATCCGACACAGTGAATCCCTGAAATCATTTCCGTAGGTATGTACATCCCACACAGTAAATCCCATAAATCATTTCCGTAGGTATGTGCACCCCACACGGTGAATCCCAGAAAATCATTTCCGTTCGTATGTATATCACAGATGGTCAATCCAAGGAATACATTTCTGTTCTTATGTACATCCCACACTGTCAATCCAGGGAAAACGTTTCCGTTCGGACGTAAATCCCACACAGTTTTATGTGTAGGCTCGTGTGTGAAAGGTGTAACTATCACACACGGTCTTCCTTGGTTAACTGTTTGCTTTTATCAACTATATCACACACGATTTGATGAAGAAAACTGTGTGGCATTGGGCTATCCATCGCAAGCGCTTTTACTGCTAGAACCGTTTGCAAAGGTTGATCACACATTTAGCAGGTTTATTAGTTTACAATTAATAATTCCAGTATTACGCAAATTCACATTTCATATCAAACAGCTGTTTGCCAATTTCATATCAGGCACATAAATATATTATAACATCACAGTATGGTAGCTACATGAAAACATCACAGTACAACATATAGCTAGTTCAACTTCATAAGAACAATATATTCATTTCCCTAATCGAGATCATCCAGGCTCGTCTTATCCACCTCTGCTTTCAGTTCAGTAAGAACCCATTTTGCATGGGCCAACTAGGAAAGTGCCTCCTCTTTCATCAACACCATCTTAGCAAAGTCTGATTTAAAAAATCTGAGCTCATTCTACGCCTTCAAATTTTTATCCCGCATCTTGAAATATGCTTCAGTGTTCACTTCCTCATACATGCTCCATAGCTTCGTTAGGCACATCTTCAAAGACTCTGGCCACTCTTGATCAACCAACTCCAAGTAAGAACACTTCTGTTCATCCTATAATATTTAAAACTATATCAGTAACAATTGTAGGGAAAATGGGTTTATAGCAACATAGAAAATCACCAATGCTTATTTAGAAAAACTGAAGAAACATGTTAATTATGACATATCTTCTCAAAAAGATCAATGTGCAAATGAAATAATTGGTACTAAGACAACAACCAAATTCTGGAACATCATAAGCTATAATTAACTACAGCGATGCTACAAGTTCTTACTCATGTACAGTAAATAAGAAATTGAACATTTTATGCGGAAGGTAAATATAACTGCAACATCACAGCGATAGTGTTTGGATGACAGCATATTGATACTAATAGGTGTGTACATGCACAAATTTAGTAACATAGAAATAATAGCACCAAGGCCGTCCACTATGTATGCCAAAACTGGTATAAAGACAATTGTTGCTACATCTCACACCGGTGCCCTGAACTAGCGAACCGATGCAGCGGAAAAAAAATCAGGGACCCAGACTTCGGAGCACGTAGTTGCTCCGATGCCCAGTTCCTTCGTGCCATAAAGATTTAGTATTTTACTGCTTGGCTGCTCAGATGTGTGGACCAAAGTTGGCTGCATAAACTGCTGAAGCGGTGCCAAATAATTTTCTAATGGCACCGCTGATGAGATGGCAACAATTTAAGATACTAGGTACAAACTGTGACACTATCTTAGGATGCGTTTGGTTGAAGGTGTGGTATGAATGGGTTGAGACCGTGACAGTGTCTGGATCACATCTAACAAATGATTTGTAACAACGGAAGAGGGTCTAACCTTTTCTGCACATGCCAGAAACTTCCTCCCAGTGTCCACAGAATCAAACGCAAGTAGCTTCACGCATGGAGATTGATGGTAACAATGAGCAGATAGATCTTCAGCCACCCCGCTCCATTCATTGCCACTGATGGTCTTAGGGAGCTACAAGAGGAAGAAATGACTCAAATCGACCTCCGGGTAAAAATCCTTCATTCCAAGTCATAGCCCGAGAGAGAGAAGAGAAGCATACCCGGGTGGTGAAGGAGTAGTCACCGGAGGAGGAACTGCTGAAGATGTCTTTGAAGAAGACCATGGCGATTCCGACGGTAGGATGCGAGCCGGCGAGAGCGAGGAAGCGGCTATAGCTTAGCAAGGAAGGAAGGAAGGAAGGAGGAAACAGGGGAAATGTGACTTGTGGTCAGGGAGAAAAGGGGGTGGGGAAGGGGGGAAGGGGGGGCGTAGATATTTTGGCGGTAGGCCAAAATTTTGGAAATGTGGAGAGAAACTTTGTGCGCGGTGCAACCGGACCATTCACTTTGAACGATTGTGTGCATCACAAACAATTCTTCTGCTTTACGCGCATGGGATGAGTTTGATAATTCAAATTTTGGTGGAAATTTCCTCGGGTACGTCATTGCATAATTTAACATCGCTTGCTAATGTGGGCACACAAAAGAGCGTACAGCAGATATACCACACTTACTGAATCGAGCAATTTTAGTAATTACATAGAGCCAATTGACCTAAACATTGCTCTAACAAAAGACCAGCATTTAAAAACAAAGCCTAAGTACGCATAATTAAAAATTCGCCTCCGCGCCGGCCTATGCATCACCGGTGTGAGATGAGACGTTGATGACTTGTCCTGGTGACATGCCGCCGTTGGTGGACACCGCGTCCCCCCCGCTGAAGTCAAACGCGTCCTCATCCTCGGTGCCGCCCTCAAGGTTGTAGTACTCGTAGTAGTGGCTGCGCCAGAGCTCGCGTTGGTACTCCTCCACCGATTCCTCAACGGACAGACTCTTCTCTATCTTGACCTCGGCCACGCGCAACTCCTCCTCCCTTCGCTCCTCGATCTCCACCACCTCCTGCATCTCCAGCTCCCGCTCGGTGACCACATCAGGAAGCAGGTGCTCCATGGCCACCGCTGCCTTTTCAAACATGGGTTGCATGATGGAGTCCGAGGTGGCCTGGAATATCTTGGCATGTGCATCCTCGATCTTGGCGTGGATGGCCTCGACCCGGGCCAGGGCGACATCAGCGGCACGGACGACAGCTCGAGCGCTCTCGGCGTTTGCATCCGCCGTCGCAGCAGTAGCTGCAGCTGTCCTGTCGGCTGCCGCAGACGCCCTCTCGGCTGAAGTGGCCGCGCTCAATGCGGATTCGGCGGCACTCTCAGCGTAGGAGGCCGCTCGGGGGGGGGGGGGGGACGCGGCCATCGTACGGGCCTTCACGAAGCGTTTCTACGACGTCATCTTTGCAACAAGGGGGTGCGGGAATGGGGGTTGCCGGCACTAGAGCAGACGAGCCAGCGAAGCTTAAGGAGGGAGACTTAAATAGACCCATATATTTTCATCGCAAACGGTTCCTAGAAAACAAGTGTGTGTGATGTTGTAGATATTTTTATTAGCTGTGAAAGACGAATTTGGAATAAAGTGCCAATGGATGGTGTTTTAAATGAATGAGAAATTTTGTAGTACTAATACAACTGTCATGTCAAATTTTGGAAAATTTCAGGGGTCATTTGACCTTTTAAGACATTTACGTGATTTTCTAGCCATTTAATGGCCGTAATTGAAATTTTAACTACATGTACATGCAACAGCTAACCATAACGGTTTGAAAACTCATATTTCGTGTACTTGTGTGCAATTTAATTCCATGTGCCGTAAATTGGAAGGAATTTTCAAACATTTTGGCCTAACAGCTATGACACTATTAAGCATCGAGTGACATGGCATTTCAATTCCAAAAAATTAAAAAAAATCAGAAACACATGAAACCTTGGTTGATGTAATGTCATGCCACCAAGATGATGTGGTGAAAAAATTGGCATGTTTGACCAAAGTTTGGACACACACACACCCCTCACAAACCGGAGCAACTCACTAGAAGGCTCGTGGTTCTGAGAGGGAACAATGCATGTTTGATGAAGAACGGGAGATAGCTTCCTCTTACGGCCTTCAAATTTTTTTCTACGTCTAACGTGTAGTACTAGAACTGTAATGTGAAATTTTTGAAAATTCTAGGGGTCAGTTGACCTTTTAAAGACATTTAAGTGATTTTCTAGCCATTTAATGACCGTAATTCAAATTTGAACTACATCTACATGCAACGCGTAACCAAAACGGTTTGAAAAAAAATCATATTTGTGTACTTGTGTGCTAGTTAATTCCATGTGCAGTAAACTAGAAGGAATTTTCAAACAGATTTGTATCACGACATGGACACATATGCACGAATACGTATGCATGGAGTGGCATGGCATTTTATTTCAAAAAAAAAACAGAAACACATGAAACCTTGGTCGACGTAATGTCATGCCACGAAGATGATGTGGTAAAGAAATTGGCATGTTTGATGAAAGTTTGGACACACACCCCTCACAAACCGGAGCAACTCGCTAAAAGGTTCATGGTTCCTAGAGGGAACAATGCATGTTCGATGATGAACGGGAGATAGCTTCCTCTTACGGCCTTCAAATGTTTTCTACGTCTAACGTGCACTACTACAACTGTAACGTGAAATTTTGGAAAATTCTAGGGGTCATTTGACCTTTTAAAGACATTTAAGTGATTTTATAACCATGTAATGACCGTAATTCAAATTTGAACTACATCTGCATGCAACGCCTAACCAAAACGGTTTGAAAAATCATATATGTGTACTTGTGTGCGAGTTAATTCAATGTGCAGTAAATTAGAAGGATTTTTCAAACATATTGGTCTCACGACATAGACACATGCATATGTATGCATGGAGTGACATGGCATCTTAATTCAAAAAATAGAAAAATGATCAGAAACACATGAAACCAAGGTTGATGTAATGTCATGCCACCAAGATGATGTGGTAAATAAATTGGCATGTTTGACGAACGTTTGGACACACACCCCTCACAAACCGGAGCAACTCGCTAGAAGGTTCGTGGTTCCGAGAGGGAACAATGCATGTTTGATGACGAATGGGAGATAGTCCTCTTACGGCCTTCAAATTTTTTTCATACGTTTAACGTGCACTAATACAACTATCATGTGAAATTTTGGTAAATTTTAGGGATCATTTGACCTTTTAAAGACATTTAATTGATTTTCTAACCATTTAATTACCATAATTCAAATTTGAACTACATCTACATGCAATGCCTAACCATAATGGTTTGAAAAATAATATTTTGTGTACTTGTGTGCGAGTTAATTCCATGTGCTCTAAATTAGAAGGAATTTTCAAATATATTAGTGTCAAGGCATGGGAACATGCATGGAGTCCATGCCATGTCATTTTAATTCCACCAAATTAAAAAATGATCAGAAAAACATGAAACCTTGCTTGATTTAATGTCATTCCACCAAGATGATGTCGTAAAGAAATTGGTATGTTTGACGGAAGTTTGGACAGACACACCTCACAAACCGGAGCAACTCGCTAGAAGGTTCGTGGTTCCGAGTGGGAAAAATGCATATTTGATGATGAACGGGAGATAGTTTCCTCTTATGGCCTTGAAATTTTTTCTACGTCTAACGTGAACTACTACAACTGTAATGTGAAATTTTGGAAAATTCTAGGGGTCATTTGACCTTTCAAAGACATTTAAGTGATTTTCTTACCATTTAATGATCGTAATTCAAATTTGAATTACATCTACATGCAACACCTAACCAAAACGGTTTGAAAAATCATATATGTGTACTTGTGTGCAAGTTAATTCCATGTGCAGTTAATTAGAAGAAATTTTCAAACATATTGGTCTCACGACATGGACACATGCATACGTATGCATGGAGTGACATGGCATTTTAATTCAAAAAATAGAAAAATGATCAAAAACACATGAAACCTTGGTTGATGTAATGTCATACCACCAAGATGATGTGGTAAAGAAGCTGGCATGTTTGATGAACGTTTGGACACATGCCCCTCACAAACCGGAGCAACTCGCTAGAAGGTTTGCGGTTCCGAGAGGGAACAATGCATGTTTGATGACGAACGGGAGATAGCTTCCTCTTACGGCCTTCAAATTTTTTTCCTATGTTTAACATGCAACTGTCATGTGAAAATTTGGTAAATTTCAGGGGTCATTTAACCTTCTAAAGACATTTAAGTGATTTTCTAACCATTTAATGACCATAGTTCAAATTTGAACTAAATCTACATGCAACGCCTAACCAAAACGGTTTGAAAAATCATATTTTTGTGTACTTGTGTATCAGTTAATTCCATGTGCAGTAAATTCGAAGGAATTTTCAAACATATTGGTGTGTCAAGGCATGGGCACATGCATGGTGTGCATGCCATGGCATTTTAATTCCAAAAAATTAAAAAATAATCAGAAAAACATGAAACCTTGCTTGATTTAATGTCATGCCACCAAGATGATGTGATAAAAAATTGGCATATTTGACGGAAGTTTGGACACACACCCCTCACAAACTGGAGCAACTTACTAGAAGGTTCGTGGTTCTGAGAGGGAACAATGCATGTTTGTTGACGGACTGGAGATAGCATCCTCTTATGGCCTTCAATTTTTTTCCTACGTTTAACATGCACTAATACAACTGTCATTTGACCTTTTAAAGACATTTAAGTGATTTTCTAACCATTTAATGACCGTAATTCAAATCTGAACTACATCTACATGCAGCTCCAAACCAAAATGGTTTGAAAAATCATATTTTTATGTACTTGTGTGCGAGTTAAAAAGAAAATCTAAAGATCTGACAAGACAAGAAGCCCCCACACGATTGGCACTCTATCTCGCAGCTCGAGGTTTGGTTGGTGAATGGCGATGATCATTAATCAGACACGGTTCTGCTTTGGAAACCGTCAGCTATTATGTTCACACACGGATTTTGGCTATTATGTTCACACACAGATTTTGCTGCAGGAATCGTGTGTAATTCAAACTACAATACTCATAAATTCCGGCGACCGACATGTGTACTATCCCCGTCGATCTATATTACGGCTACCAATAAATACTACCTTGCTCATGTCGTCATGCCTGCATTCTCATCTACATCCTACCCTCACTCGCCCCCCCCCTCTCTCTCTCTCAAATCTCTGCCATGGCGCCGCCTGTCTGCGCACACGCCGACGAGTAGTCGCCGCCCCCCGAGCACGCTCACTCGATTAGCAGCGACGAGGACCCCTACGCACCGCCTGACGAGGTTGCGCCGGACCCCCCAACTTTGGATTGGTTTTGGGGCCAGTACAATATTTGTCTATGGAAGTCGCTGCCGCCGGCTGAGAAAGCCGGGAAAGTGGCGTTGAAGAAGGACATGGCGGAGGAGGAAGCCAGGTGCCAGGCAACCCGTGAAGCCCGTGATGCCGCCTGGAAAAAGGAGGCGGGGGAGCTTTAGGGGCGGGCGCGTCGTCGTGCCGAGGAGGTGTACGAAGATGGGTACTTCCCGAGGAAGGTCATAGGCGCTGGGCGCCTCGTTGCTGCATCGATGTGGGCCGATAAGCTCCAGCGTGCCACCGACGAGGAGCTCCAGTGGGAGCCCAACAAAATGGCCAGATCGGCCGCGCGCGTCCACCAGCAAGAGGCAGATCGGCACGTCAAGCGCTGCGAGGCGGAGGAGTCGGAGTACTGCCTCCGCACTGGTAAGACGCCGCGCACCAGGGAGCTACTGGCGAGGGGCTACCGGAATACTGGCCCCAGGAGGTATTATTAGTTTTAGTATTGATCGTTTTCAATTTTATGCATTGTACCTAGTAGTTAAGTATCATCACGTATATGTGATTATATATATATTCTATGATGATCTAATGAACAATTAATATATATATATATATATATATATTATGAATTACATTTTCTATCTGTTTTTGTATACTAATTTGAATTTAGCTATTATCATCCACATATACAGAATGGAAAGCGTATATACACACATTGAAACAGAGCAATAAATAGAGCAATACTATGATTGCTGTGAATACATAGCTATCCACGTCGAAATGACTTTCCAAAATAAAACGCATCCATAAGACCATGACCAGCAGCCCTTGCCTAGGGTAGCTCTTGTCTCTGCCTGAACTCGTGCGGGCGTTCGTCCAAGCGGTCGAAACACTCGCGGTACATCTGGAGCGCGATCTCGAGCTGCAAGTTGGATATTTCATCGGAGATCACCAGCTCGAGGATGCGATGACCATGTTCCTCTAGTGCGCCCAGGTGGACACCTGGGCCAAGGAGGCGATCGAGCCTATGGACCAGCACGTTGGCATCCAGCGGGCCGCGGACAAGGAGAATGGCGGCACCCACATGAACGGCGCGGCGGGAGTCCCGTGCAAGTACGGCGCGACCAGCCTCTGGTGCAAGTACGGCGCTGAGGGCCTCTACCCACAACTGACGAGGAATGGGGGTACTGACGGGACGTGTACCCAGCTGCGACACCGTGTCGACAGTAGGCAAGCGCCGATGGATCCGCTGTTGCTGTGCGGCACGCCGCGCCTCTCTCACTGCGACGCTCCAACGGTCTCGCCATGTGGTAAGCGGCAACCTATCAGCATGGATGCGCATAGCTTGCTCTGCGGCGCACCATCGATCATGTTGTGCGGTGAGCTGTAGCCTATCGGCGCTGACATGCCTATCTTGATCCGCGGCGCTCAAGCGCCATGCGCCAAAGGTCTGCTCAACCCTGGCGATGCTGCGCATCACGACATCGTCCATCGCTTTGCCGGGGAGCGCCTCGGCCTCGACGGGCCGTGGCGCCTACTCGTTTTCCTCGATGATGAGGTTGATGGAAGAGGCGGCGCTTTGGTGGGTTGGCATGCTTAGAAAAGGTGGATGTTCTACAGGTTGTGCTTGTCGCCTTCGTGCGTCGCGCCCCCCCTATGCACAATATATCAGGGTGGCAGGAAACAGGTGAGGAAATGGCAGGAAACGGTGGCGTGTTCATAAAACACCATCAATTAATGGAAACTTAGCATCGAGCTAGCACAAGTCATAGATGATGATCAGATGAACACGGACCACACTAGGGAACTCGTCGGTGATGAATTCATCAATCCCAAACGGTTGAATACTAGCAAGCGTTTGCCCACAACACACACGGCCTATTCCATCACAAATATGTCGGATGGATGAACTGTATGCCATGTATTGCACATTGTCAAAAAGTAATGCGGTAGACCTTCTTTAATTGACACGTGTTAAAAAATAAAAAACAAGGACCTCCAGCCTGAGCACACTTAACTTGATAGTTTTCTTACATGAGCTACTGGTGGAACAGCTAGTTCTTGCTGATAGGAATGCCTCTTCACATCCTTATGGCGTATCCGGATGACCGCCCGTCCCACAATGGCCAATAGATCTTTTGTAGACAGAGCATATCACATACGTCTTATTAGAAGCAATCATCTACGTTATTATCAGTCTTCGCACATATTTATGATTACCGACCTGTTTGTCGCGTATCACACACGTCTTGTTATATTGAACCATTTCTGTTCTCTTGCCTAATCACAAATAGTTAATCCGAGTGAACCATATGCTGTATATCGCACACACCTTCATCTGGCCGCCCGTTTCTTTTGTGTTGCCTAATCATAAACAGTTCATCCGAGTGAACTGTATGATGTGTATCGCACACACCTTCATCTGGCTACCCGTTTCTTTTGTTCCTCCTCAGTGCAAACGGTTAATTGAACTGAACGGTATGCCCTTCATCGCACATGCAACTAAAATCTGAACCGTGTTTGATGCGTCCTACATCGCATATGTTTTACACATTTCAGACGGTTTTCATACAGCACCGTTTGCAATTATGGCATCGCACACAGTTTCTCAAAGGGTCTCTGATTGTAGTGTCGCGTTAGCAGCATCCTGCAGTAGTGCATCCACCGTAACGGGTCGCCATTAAGCTATCAGGTCCGGTTTTGGATCCGATAACCCGTTAACAGCCCGGACCAATTGCGATTTCCACGTGTAAAATTCTCATTGGCCGAAGGAAACACGTGTCAGCTCATCATTGGGTCAGATAGTCGCCTATGATATGTCGACACGTGCGACAACCCACCACTGGCCCATTTAGCTTACAAATGCCAGCCCGTTTCACTTGGTCAAAAGTTAGCGGGCCGGCCCATGAAAAGCCTGTTAATGGTCTATTCCCAAATAGCCCATTTTCGGCCCGGTAACTCACGTCCCGTTAATGCCTTCCCGAAAGCGGACCAATAGCGTCATGTGGGCCATCGAATATAACACCAGCCCGTTTCACTTTCGGCCCATGTATGGACCACAACGTCTTTGGGCCCATATGAGGCCTTTCGTATCTTTAGGTCCTTTAGTGGCCCACGGTGACTCTAGCCCATAATTTACAGTAAATTTCTTTGTACCCATTAATGGCCCATGATTCACATGGGCCGTTTCAAGCCCGTGTTAGCTTTCGGCCTACTGACGACCCATACGTTCTTGGGCTCCTTTCCAGCCCTCGATTACTTCTACCCTGTTATTGCCATGTTCCCCTAATGGGACAACTTTAGCCTGTGGCTAGAATCGTCCCGTTTGTGGCCTGTTAACCCGTTGCGTCGTTTCCAGCCCGTCCTATATTCTGGCCCATTAACGACCAGTTATGCCTGTGATAGAATTAAGCCTTTGTTGTCTTCCGGCCTGTTAACGACCCATTACCGTGTTGGCCCGATACCAATTACGCCCGTTTACAGCCCATGTGGACCCATTTATCCGATGACCCGAGGCCCACCGATTCTACGTCCCTTTGGAGGCCCATTTATCCGACAGCCTGTAGGAGGCCCATAGATCCTACAGCCTGTAGCAGGGTCAAGGTTACCATGGTCCTTATATGGCCAATGGTTGTTGTAACCACTAGTAAACCAGGGAAAAAGAAGACTAGGAAATAAATAAGCCCGAAACTAATGCTAGGCTATTAAGGCGATTGCGCAGATTACATCTAGTGGGCATCAAAGTTCACCACCAGTGCAAATATAGGGAACACCCTACACTATACAAAAATGGCTTGCTGTTTTCTTCAGCCGGTGGCTGCACGTTAAGAACAAATTTTGTATCGCAACAAAACAAATTAGAACCATAAAACAAAAGGAAGGTTGGCATAAAAGTTAACAGTCTGGTAGATAAATGCACCACCAAAAGTTCAGAAGCTCAGTTCATTTGACCTCACTGTTACATTTTCATGTTGTATTGTTCGATGGAGCACCATAACCTTCGCCTTCATTTCTCCTAGGCTCCTGAACAACATAGCAAATGTCTGATAGTCTGGTTTCAAAACCATGCATATCTTGACGACATCGAACAATGGTTGTACTTATTTCACAAAGGGTCTCTATTAGGGAATGGACTTGTGTCTGGAGCGCAGATATAACATTGTTTTGAGCTTGCATATCTTGATCATGAGGCAGTTTGGATGAGATTACCTTAACAACCAACCCAGTATTACGCGGGAACGTGCTTTTGGCACTGTTAGTGGACATGTATTGACCCACTCCAGCAAGAGGTGACATTGCGGTTATAGTTGCCTCATCACCTTCCAAAGGTGGCGGTTCACCATATTTTCCATAGCTTGCTGAAAAGTTGAGTTTTTACATTAGTAGTACCAGAACAGAAGATATTAAGGAGGCAGCAAAACCAAACAAAATAGCTTTGGTCTATATGCAGAACTTATTCTGGTGAACCCGTGTAAAATATTAGTTGTATTTTACTGCAAAGTACATAATAAAACCAGGTTCCAAACATATGACCAGATACCATGGCTAATGTATTGTCTATTTATTCACATTGTATTGAGAGCTAAGGCTAAACAGACAAAGTTTATATCACAGAACAACTGAGAACAGACAAACAAGCTTCTAGCAAGAACGTTGTGTGGGCAAGTTGTAACGCCCTCGATGCGGCTATATCTCCTACGTGTCGAAGCACGACTTAGAGGCATGACCGCATTGAAAGCAATGTCGCAAGTTAGGCAATCTTCACAACATCCCATGTAATATAAATAATAAAAGGGGAAGGAACATAGTTGGCTTACACTTGCCACATCAATCAAAGTACATAAATAGCATTACATCATTCAAACACTCATGGCCTGACTATGGCGCCAAAATAAAAGATCAACCCAACATGCGACACGGTCCCGATCGCCCCAACTGGGCACCCCTACTGATCATCAGGGAAAGACACATAGTAACGACGCGAGTCCTCGTCGAACTCCCACTTGAGCTCAAGCGCGTCATCTGGAATGGAGTCATCAGGCCCTGCATCTGGTTTGGAAGTAATCTGTGAGCCACAGGGACTCAGCAATCTCGCACCCTCGCGATCAAGACTATTTAAGCTTATAGGTAAGGCAAGGTAAAATATGTGGAGCTGCAGCAAGCGACTAGCATATATGGTGGCTAACCTGTTCGTAAAAGAGAGCGAGAAGAGAAGGCAAAGCGCGAACGAATAACTAGAGAACAACCTGCGGCAAGCATTACTCCAACACCGTGTTCACTTCCTGGACACCGCCGAGAATAGACCATCACGGTAACTCACACAGTTGATTCATTTTAATTAAGTTAAGGTTCAAGTTATCTACAACCGGACATTAACAAATTCCCATCTGCTCATAACCGCGGGCACGGCTTTCGAAAGTTCAAATCCCTGCAGGGGAGTCCCAACTTAGCCCATGACAAGCTCTCACGGTCAACGAAGGAATAAACCTTCTCCCGAGACATTCCGATCAGACTCGGTATCCCGGTTATACAAGACACTTCGACAAGTTAAAACAAATCCAGCAACACCGCCCGAATGTGCCGACAAATCCCGATCGGAGCTGCACATATCTCGTTCTCAGGACACACTCAGATTGTCTAAACTTCTGGTAGGCCAGCCCAGAGTTGCCCCTGGTGGCCACCGGCGGCTGACGAGGTGGACCAACACTCAGAGGAGCACTGGCCCAGGGGGTTTAAATAAGATGACCCTCGGGCTCCGGAAACCCAAGGGAAAAAGAGGATAGGTGGCAAATGGTAAAACCAAGGTTGGGCATTGCTGGAAAAGCTTTAATCAAGGCGAACTATCAAGGGGTTCCCATTATCACCCAACCGCGTAAGGAACGCAAAATCCGGGAACATAACACCGATATGACGGAAACTAGGGCGGCAAGAGTGGAACAAAACACTAGGCGAGAGGCCGAGCCTTCCACCCCTACCAAGTATATAGATGCATTAAGATAACAAGATAATATAATGATATCCCAACAAGTAAATAATGTTCCAACAAGGAACGGTCTCCAATCTTCACCTGCAACTAGCAACGCTATAAGAGGGGATGAGCAAAGCGGTAACATAGCCAATCAACGGTTTGCTAGGACATGGTGGGTTAGAGGTTTGACATGGCAATTTGGGGGGCATGATAAGCAAGTGGTAGGCATCGAAGCATAGGCATAGCAAATGAGCGAGCATCTAGCTAAGCAAAGATAGTAGTGATTTCGAGGGTATGATCATCTTGCCTGCGAAGTTGTTAGAGTTGACTGGATCCTCGAAAGCAAACTCAACGGGCTCCTCGTTAGCGAACTCGTCTCCCAGCTCTACCCAAACAAGACAAACAATCAAACGGAACACAATCAACCACATGCAAAGCTCAAACTACATGATGCAAACATGGTATGCTATGCGGGATGCGATATGTGATGCATATGCAAGATTTGACAAGGAATGAATGAACCTGGCCTCAACTTGGAAATCCAAGTGTGCCACTGGAAAGGTGAGATGATTTCGCTTGAAAACGATATAAAGAACGCCGGAATCGGAGTCACGGTTTGGAAATGGCAAGCAATTCAAACATGGCACCGGTCTGCGATATACAACAAGTAGCCATCTAAATGCAACAAGTTAAACATGCTACATCACTCAATCATGGCAAAAAAATACATGACAGGGATCCATTCATGATGCTTAACAAAAGATGAACACTGAGCTACGGCCAATTCATCCATTAACAGGTTCAAACAAGCATGGCAAAAAATGCATTTGGTAAACAGATTTCAGACTTTGTGAAATTAACACTTGTCTGGAATTTCAGATCAGATAGCACACTTTGGAGTATGAAAACTATATGCTACAGGGCCTGAACATGGCAAAGTAAAGCATGGCATGGAGCTACTCAAAGAGCTTAGCAAAAGTCCCTTAGTGACCTTGAGCCAAAATGGATCAGAAAATACAATTGCAAGCATGTGAACATGGCAAAAACATAATCAGTTCTTAGACTTAGTGAAAACTGGAGCATGCAAAAACAGATATCAAGTAGGTATGTTTACGAGCTCGATGCACTCACTACAGAGCAAGTCATGACAATCTAAGCATACACCCATCAAGAATACACATTATACAAGCTAGACATGGCAAGAACAATAACATAGCATGCACGGATCAACTACAACATCCTCGGCAAAATCGCTAACAAGTAGACAATCTGCCCAGATTCGCGAAATAGCAAAAGTAGAGCTCGATTGACTCAAGCTAGGGTGCTCCATAATTGCAAACAAACACATGGATGGATAGAGCACTACAAGATTAAGAAATCATCCTTACTGATCATCCTCAAAAGAGGAACGGATCACTAGGAAACAACATGAACATATGGCATATTGATAAAATCAGTCCAAGGACTTGGTGGAATTACTAAGTCCCTGAAATCAGCATTAACGAATGCACCACTTTGCAAGCTTGTGCTAGTCACCACACACATCACAAAAATACATGGGTTGCACCTCTGGATAGATGGCAAAACATATAACAAAACACATGTAGAGCTCAGGGGCATATCATGCACACATTAATCATGGCAAAAATGACAAATATCTAATTGGAGCAGCAGATCTGACAATTATCTCAAAAGGCATTCTTCCAACAGCATTTCGGGCATCAAGATGAACTCAAATGAAAATGATGCAATGAGATGAAATGATTTACTCTCTGAGACGAACATTTTGATATGCTATATGCCCAAAACGGAGCTACGGATGCGGAGATAGAACGTGATGAACATTGCCAAAAATTAAGGGGAGAAGGGAAAAAGTCAATCGACGTTTGAATCCAGATCTAGGGTTCTACATCGGGTATTGTAGCACGGGGCCGATGTGGCGGCGGATCCTGCCGGAGAAGCTCTCCAGAGAATCGGGGAAGCGGGGGCCGGCCGGATCTCGCCGGATCCGGGGCCGGGGCGGCGCTAGGACGAGGCGGCGGTGGCGCGCGGGGCTGAGGCGACGAGGTGGCGGCGGGCGGCGAGGCGGACCGCGGCGGCGGAGCGACGGCCGCCGGCGAGGAGGCGGTGGCCGGCGCGGGCTCCGGGCGCCGGCGTCGAAGGAGAAAGGCGGCGGGGCGAGCCGGGTGGGCGGCGGCGGCGCGCGGGCCTCGGGGGCCCTCCCCAGGCCGAGCGGGCCGGCGGCGGGAGCGGCGAAGTGGGGCGCGCGGGCGCCACGTGGCGGCCTGCGGTTCGTCACGGGCGGCGGCGAACGTGTCCGGCGGCGGCGGACATGTCCGGCGGCCGGCGGACATGTCCGGCCGCGCGGAGAGAGGTGGACCTAGGGTTTCGGACGAGGGGAACCGCGAATTTCGGGAGGGTGGCGTATTTATAGGCACAGAGGGAGCTAGGAGTGTCCAAATGAGGTGCGGTTTTCGGCCAAGCGATCGTGATCAAACGCTCTAGATGATGGAGAGGGATTTGGTGGTTTTGGGCAAAATTGGAAGGGTGTTGGGCTGCAACACACACGAGGCCTTCTCGGTCCCTCGGTTAACCGTTGGAGCATCAAACGAAGTCCAAATGGTACGAAACTTGACAGGCGGTCTACCGGTAGTAAACCAAGGCCGCATGACAAGTCTCGGTCCAATCCGGAAAGGTTTAATCCCCACACACGAAAGAAAGGTAGAAATGACCACCGGAGGAGAACGGAGCGCCAGAATGCAAAACGGACAACGGGGAAAATGCTCGAATGCATGAGACAAACACGTATGCAAATGCAATGCACATGATGACATGATATGAGATGCATGACAACGATAACAACACACGGAGACAAAAACCCGAACTCGAGAAAATAAAATAACTTAACGCCGGAAATGGCAAGAGTTGGATTACATATTAGGTAAATTACATCCGGGGTGTTACAACACTCCACCACTACGAAAGGATCTCGTCCCGAGATCTAGGACTGAAAGAACGCCGGGTACTCAGAACAGAGGTGATCCTCGCGTTCCCAGGTGGCTTCACGGTCGGAATGGTGTGACCACTTGACTTTGAGGAATTTGATTGACTTGTTGCGAGTCTTGCGTTCAGTCTCTTCAAGAATAGCAACGGGGTGCTCATGATAAGAGAGATCTTCTTGGAGCTCAATGTCTTTGAAGTTGACAGTGCGATCAAGAGTCTTGAAGCACTTTCGGAGCTGAGAGACATGGAACACGTCATGCACATTTGCAAAGTTTGAAGGAAGCTCGAGTTGATAGGCGAGCTCGCCTCTCTTGTTGACGATCTTGAAAGGTCCCACATATCTAGGGGCAAGCTTCCCTTTGATACCGAAGCGACGAGTACCTTTCATTGGAGAGAGGCGGAGGTAAACATGATCTCCGATCTCGAAAGCCAAATCACGGTGCTTACTATCATATTAGCTCTTCTGGCGGGATTGGGCTGCTTTGAGGTTATCTCGAATGACTTTGCACATTTCCTCTGCCTCTGTGATTAAGTCATTTCACAGAAGTTGACGTTCACTGGTTTCAGACCAGTTGAGAGGGGTACGACACTTCCTGCCATACAGAATTTCGAATGGGGCCTTGCCCGAACTTGATTGAAAACTGTTGTTGTAGGAGAATTCAGCATATGGAAGACAATGCTCCCACTTCATGCTGAAGGAGATCACACAAGCCCTGAGCATATCTTCAAGAATCTGGTTGACACGCTCGACTTGACCGCTAGTTTGAGGATGGAAAGCTGTGCCGAAGCGGATGTTGGTGCCCATGGCCTTCTGAAAAGAATCCCAAAACTTGGAGGTAAAGATGCTGCCACGGTCTGAAGAGATCACCCGTGGGATACCATGCAGCGAGACGATTCGAGAGGTATAGAGCTCCGCCAATTGAGCTGCAGTGATAGACTCTTTGATAGGCAGAAAGTGAGCCACTTTAGTGAGTTCGTCGATGACAACGAATATAGCATCATTGCCACGCTTGGACTTTGGAAACCCAGTCACGAAGTCCATCTCAATGTGCTCAAACTTCCATTCTGGAATGGCAAGAGGTTGGAGGAGACCAGCTGGCCTTTGGTGTTCTGCCTTCACTCTTCTGCAGACATCACATTCATTCACGAACTGAGCAATCTCGCGCTTCATTCGAGTCCACCAATAAGTCTGCTTGAGGTCCTGATACATCTTCGTGCTCCCAGGGTGGATGGAGAGAAGAGAATTGTGAGCCTCGTTCATGATCACTTTACGAAGGTCACCTTTGGGCACAACAATACGATCCTCGAAGAAGAGAGTGTCCTTGTCATCAAGGCGGTAACACTTGTACTTGGGTTGACTCTTGGCAATCCCAATCTTCACCTTCTTCACCATAGCATCAAGAAGCTGGGCTTGGCGAATCTGGTGTTCCAAGGTAGGAGAGACTTGAAGGTTGGCGAGGAAACCTTGAGGAACAACTTGCAGATTAAGTTTGCGGAAAGCTTCACAAAGCTCGGGTTGATAAGGCTTGAGAATCAGACTGTTGTAATAAGCCTTTCTGCTCAATGCGTCAGCAATCACATTCGCCTTGCCTGGAGTATACTCGATACTCGGATTATACTCTTGAATCATTTCGACCCATCGAGTCTGCCTGAGGTTGAGATTAGGCTGAGTGAAAATGTACTTGAGACTCTTGTGGTCAGTGAAGATGTCCACTTTTCTTCCCAATAAGAGATGTCTCCAAGTCAGAAGAGCAAGCACAACTGCCGCCAACTCGAGGTCATGAGTGGGGTAGTTCTTCTCGTTGGGCTTCAACTGGCGAGAGGTATAAGCCACAACTTTCTTCTCTTGCATCAACACTGCGCCAAGACCTTGAAGAGAAGCATCGCAGAAGACCTCGAACGGTTTGGATTCATCAGGAGGAGTCAGAACTGGAGCAGTGACCAATTTCTCTTTCAAAGTGTTGAAAGCGATGTCACATTCCAGAGACCAAACGTACTTGACGTGCTTCTGGAGAAGATTTGAGAGAGGCTTCGCGATCTTAGAAAAGTTTTCAATGAACCTTCGACAGTAGCTTGCGAGACCGAGGAAGCTACGGAGTTGCTTCACGTTCTGAGGTGGCTCCCAATTCACAATTGCAGACACCTTCTCAGGATTCACCGCAATGCCCTTGGCAGAGATGATATGACCAAGATAAAGAACCTCATCGAGCCAAAATTCACACTTGGAGAACTTGGCGTAGAACTGGTGTTCCCTCAGCTTATCGAGTACCAAATGCAAGTGCTTGGCATGATCTTCCTTGTTCTTCAAAAAGACCAGAATGTCGTTGAGATAGACCAAAACAAAGTCATTGGTGTAGGCGTTGAAGATGAAGTTCATCATGCGAGAGAACGTCGGAGGAGCGTTGACGAGGCCAAAAGACATGACAGTGTATTCATATGAACCATAGCTTGTCCTGAAAGCCGTCTTGGGAATATCTTGCTCACGGATTCGAATCTGATGATAACCCATACGAAGATCAAGCTTGGAGAATACTTGGGCACCTTTGAGTTGTTCGAACAGCTCGTTGATGTTGGGAAGTGGGTACTTGTTCTTGATAGTCTTCTTGTTCAATGGACGGTAGTCAACACAAAGTCGGTCCGTTCCATCCTTCTTCTTCACAAAAAGAACTCCACAACACCACGGAGAAGAACTAGGTCGGATGAGACCCATTCGCTCTTGAATATCGAGTTAGTTCTTCAGCTCCTTCAACTCTTCAGGTCCGAGCTTGTAAGGATGCTTGCACATTGGTTCCGTTCCAGGCTCAAGATCAATGACGAATTCAACTGGCCGGTGCGGAGGCATTCCTAGAAGCTCTTCTGGAAAGACGTCTTGATATTCGCAAACGACTGGAATTTGCGAGATGGCATCCAGTTCACCCTTCTCATTGAGAGAAAACAGACGGATTTTATTATCCCGAGCAACAAAGACAATTACATCCTTAGATGAATGAGTCAATTGGATCTGCCTGGCTGCACAATCAAGCTAAGCCTTGTGCTTAGAAAGCCAATCCATCCCGAGAATAAGATCAATATCCGAGTTACCAAGGATCATTGGAGAAGCCAGAAACTTGAAATCACCCATCGAGATAGAAATATCCGGAACCTCGTAGTTAGCGAGAAAACATCTACCCGGAGAGACAACTGCTAATGGTTTATGCATAACTTGAGAATACCACCCATGCTTAGATGCAAAAGGTCTCGAGATGAAACAATGCGATGCACCAGTGTCAAGAAGAACTTTTGCAGGAACATCGTTAACAGGAAGGTTACCCATGATGACATCTGACGAATCCTCTGCCTGAGCTGCATTCACCATATTAACCTTGGCGTACTTGGGGTTATGCTTGACCACAGCTATTGTAAGTGCATCTAGTGCCACCCCTAGTTGGTTTTGGAGTATTGACGACAAACCTAGTTGAGGGACTAATGTGTTTGTGAGAATTGCAGGATAACACAGGTAGAAGTCCCTCATTGATTCGGTTTTCCTATCAGAGATGACCCCTAAAAATGTATGAAGACATTGAAGTCAAAGGTGGTATATGAAGATATTCACATTGAAGACTATGACAAGAGAAGACATCACATGAAGCCTATGGAGCTCGAAGACTTAGATCTTTCATAGTTCTTTTTCTTCTTTATTGAGTCATAGGAACCACCGTACTGTTAAGTGGGGTCCAAGAGAACCAGTCAGAATGACTGAAGTGATGCCTAACCAAAACCTATGTCTTCGAGTGAAGACTATGAGAGCGAATCTTGTCCAGAGTCGGACAAGTCAGCTTTGCTTGTAGCCCAAGTAAAGTTGCCGTGTGAGTTTGAAATCTGACCGTTGGAACACGTTTCAGTTCCTTAGTGACCCAGGGTCATTTCGGACAAATCAGGCCGGGTTGCCTAGTGGCTATAAATAGCCCACCCCCTACAACCATAAACGGTTGGCTGCTCAGAGTTAGTGTACGGCTTTTGTCGTTTGAGAGCAACCCACCTCGAAGCCTTTGAGAGAGAATTCCTTGCGAGGATAAATCCCTAACCACCCAGAGCCAAAGAGAATTAGGTATCACTTAAGTCTTCTTGTCTGTGTGATCTGAAGACTTATTACACTTGAGGACTGTGAATCCTCCAGCCGGTTAGGCGTCGCGTTCTGAGCATCCAAGAGACATTGTGGATTGCCAGTGAACGAAGTCTGTGAAGGTTTGGAAGTCTACCTTGAAGACTTACCAGAGTGATTGGGCAAGGTCTGTGTGACCTTAGCTCAAGGGGAATACGGTGAGGACTGGGTGTCCTGAGCTACGTGTTCAGGACTGGGTGTCCGGGACTGTGTGTCCTCAGGTTTAAATACCTAGCCGCCCTAACCAGACGTACAGTTGTCACAGCAACTGGAACTGGTCCAACACATCATTGTCTTCAGTGAGTCACTGGTTTCATCCTTCCCTTCTCTTTACGTACTGTTACTCCTTGTGAAGTTGTTGTATGATTGCTCTATCTTTTATCTTCACTGAGTGACTGCGTGTTCTGTTTGGCTTCATAATATCTTCCTACCTGATCCTTACTACATTGCTGCTATTAGTCATTGTGCTTTCACTCTATTGAATACTTGACTATGGCTTGCCTAGTGTAGTCTACCATCCGCTGCAGGGTAATAGGTTTATTTCTATCGTTTGTCTTCATAACTTCCACGTTTTGAAGACTTTCATAAAAATCGCCTATTCACCCCCCTCTAGTCGATATAACGCACTTTCAGTTGGTATTAGAGCAAGGTACTCCCTTGTTCTGTGTGATTCGGTTTAACCACCTGGAGTTTTAGCTATGTCGACTGCAGGGATAATTAAAGTCTCCGCTGCGTGCCCCGTCTTCGATGGAACTGAATATCCGTACTGGAAGAATAAGATGCGCATGCATCTTGAAGCCATTGACGTCGACCTATGGTATGTCGTCAAGAACGGCGTTCCCAAGGCTGGAGAAGGTGTCACTGCTGCTGACGTCAAGAAGTTCGTTCAACTGGACTCTACTGCCAAGAATATCATCTGTGGTCATCTGACCAAAGGACAGTATGGCCGCGTGAGTGCTTTGGAAACATCTAAGCTAGTCTGGGACTGGCTCTCCAAGGTCAACGAAGGCGTCTCAACCCAGAGAGATCAGAGAATCAGTGTCCTTCGCAACCTCTTCAACCGCTTCAAGAGAAATGACAATGAGAATGTCCAGCTCACATTTGATCGACTCACTGACATCATGAATGAGCTTCAAGCCCTTGGCGCTACTGAGATCACCAAGCATGAAGTCGTCAAGACACTACTAAGATCACTTGACAGTTCGTTTGACACCCTAGCCCTAATGATTCAAGAACGTCCTGATTTCAAGACACTCGATCCGTCTGACATACTTGAGAGGCTCAACACACATGAGTTTCAGCTGTCTGAGAAAAGAGATATCTACGGTCCAAACTATGGGCGAACTCGTGCCCTGAAGGCAAAAGCTGTCTCCTCATCTGAAGAAGAATCTGACAGCAGCTCTGATGATCCTGAAGACATTGGAAGGGAACTTGCTATGCTTGTGAAGAAGTTCCAAAAATTCACCAAGAAGAAAGGCTTCAGAAAGTCTTCCCGATCAAGCTCAAGGAATGATGAAGCTTCTGCTCATGACTACAAGAAGAAAACATGTCACAAGTGCAAGAAACCTGGCCACTTCATCTCTGAGTGTCCGCAGTGGGACAATGAGAACAAAAAGAAGAAGAAGAGCAAGGAATATGACTCTGACGACAAGAAGAAGAAGAAATACTCAAAGTCTTCTTCCAAGTCTTCTTCAAAGTCTTCATCACACAAGAAGAGCTCACCTGGCAAGGCACGTGCGTTTGTTGGCAAGGAAATGGATTCAGAGGAGGAGTCCGCTTCTGAGGAGGCGGAGGTGGAGTCTGAGGAGGAGTCCGATTCTGGAGTCGCAAGTCTGGCTACAGCATACGTTGCCAAGTCCATCTTCAACACTGAAGATAATGACCTCATCACCGACACCGATGCAAATGACAAGGACTACTCCACTCCTACCTACTGCTTCATGGCACGCGGTGCCAAGGTAAACACACGCACTACTCACTATCAAACATCTAGTGACGATGACTCTGATTGTGGTTCAAAACCCAGCTACAAAACACTTGCTAAAATTGCAACTGAACAACAGAAAGCCATGGAACATATCCAAAAGCTGTTAGACAAAAGCAATGATCTGTTAGGCGTTGAAATGACTCGTTCTGAGTCAATAATTGAAGACATAAAAAAAATCTTCACGTTAAGTATGAGGAACTTGAAAGTTGTCATGAAACGCTCTCAACAACTCATGAAAAGCTTTCCTATGATTATCTTCTAAGGAAGCAAGATCTTGAGAAATTGAGAGCGGCTCATGAAGATCTTCAAAAGGAAAATGAGTCACTTCACTCCAAACAGACCAGTTCCGCTCAGGAAGGATTTGAACCACCATGTCTTAAGTGCACTGAGCGTGATAATGCTACTACTATTGCTGAATGTTCTACTGCTGCTACTATTGCAATATCTTCAACTGTTGATGTGGGAACTAACCCCTCTGCTGAGGATTCCACTACTATTGCTGATGAGAATGCTAGGTTGAAGACATTGTTTGAAACAGGGATGTACAAAAGTCTTAAAGGGCATCAGACACTATGTGATGTCCTCAAAAAGCAGATCTTGAACCGAAACCTGAGGAAAGAGGGTGTTGGGTTCGTAAGGAAAATGAATGTTGATGGCTCTTACTGGAAACCTAAGCAGTACCCCAAAACCACATGGGTTGCTGCAAAGGAATCTTCAGCAGATCTATCCAATCTATGTGGCCTCTCTTGTGCAAATCCCATTGTCATTGATGAATCCTTTGATGCAAACTATAAACTGTTTAAGAATCAGAATGGTGAAGTGTTTGCCAGGTACATTGGTACTAACTGCAGGAATGGACCGCCTATGAAGAAGATCTGGGTTCCGAAAAAGTGTCTGGAGAATCTTCCTGTGAATGTCATCATGACACCACACGTGAAGAAGACAAACTCAGACCACAGGCTTCATACGGTCCAAAGGCTTCATACAGATAGAGGACTCACCTGAGTCGCACTAATGCAAATGTTTTGCAGGGAAACCATACTCAGGCCTATGAATATGAGCGCGGTTCATCAAACCGCCATGTTCATAAGACCAAGAACTATTCTGCTTATTCTTATGAGTACTATTGTCCGCCTGCAAGACTTTTTGCTAGGGCTCCAAAGCCAAAGTTCTCAGATGCTGCACTTAGACTTATTGCTTCTAAGCCACCCTTGAAGATGTGGGTGGCTAAGAAAGCTTAACTCTCTTTTGCAGGGAAAGGTCTCCAGCAGAAAACCATAATCGTCTGACGCTATTGCTGGGGACCTTAAACATCTTGTAGGGCGCAAGATCAAATGCCCGAATGGTCTTACTATGTACTTCGTTCCTGAATCGCTTGCTACTCTCCCTATCAGTCCTAATCTGGATCTGAGCTTTCATAACCCACTGGTTCGTCAAATGTTTTTGCTTCACAATTCTCTTCGTGAAGCCTATCCCCCCAACTGCACTATAGGGCACGACACCAGCGTCTTCAGAATGGATTATTGATAGTGGGTGTACCAACCACATGACTGGCAAAAGAAGTCTTCTTATGGACTCAACCTTACGTCCATCCGACAAGAGTCACATCACATTTGTTGACACTGGTAAAAGTAAGGTATTGGGTCTAGGTAGAGTTGCAATCTCAAAGGATCAACACATGGATAAAGTCATGCTTGTTGAATCCCTTGGCTTCAACTTAATGTCTGTCTCAATGCTTTGCGATTTGAACATGATCGTAATATTTGGAAAATATCGCTGCCTTGTACTAATGGAATCTGACAAGTCTCTAGTGTTTGAAGGGTATCGGAAAGAAGATCTGTACGTGGTAGATTTTTCGGCAGGACCACAGCTTGCCGTATGTCTTCTAGCAAAGGCTTCAGAATGCTGGCTCTGGCATCGGAGGCTAGGGCATGCTGGCATGAGGAACCTCCACACCCTTGCAAAGAAGAAGCATGTCATAGGCATCGAGGGCGTCAAGTTCAAGAAAGATCACTTATGCGATGCCTGTGAAGCAGGGAAGATGACGAGGGCCAAACATCCCTTGAAGACAATCATGACAACCACTCGACCCTTTGAACTGCTCCACATGGATCTTTTCGGTCTCACTCATTACTCAACTCTTACTACTACTGCTTGCCTCTATGGCTTTGTTATTGTTGATGATTATTCTAGATATACTAGGGTGCACATAATCCTCTACAAGACTGAAGTGCAGGATGTCTTCAGACGCTTCGCCAATCGAGCAATGAACAACTATGGCGCCAAGATAAAGCACATCAGAAGTGACAATGGCACTGAATTCAAGAACACTGGCCTTGATACATATCTTGATACCTTGGGCATCACACATGAATTCTCAGCCCCATACACGCCACAGCAGAATGGCGTCGTCGAACGCAAGAACAGAACACTCATTGAGATGGCCCGAACGATGCTTGATGAATACAAGACTCCAAGAAAATTCTGGCCTGAAGCCATTGATACTGCATGCCATACAATCAATCGTGTTTATCTTCACAAGCTTCTGAACAAGACATCTTATGAGCTCCTTACTGGCAAGAAGCCAAATGTCAGTTACTTCAGAGTATTTGGTGCCAGGTGCTGGATCAAGGATCCACATCACACTTCAAAATTTGCACCAAAAGCACATGAGGGCTTTATGCTTGGATATGGAAAGGATTCGCACTCCTACATAGTCTTCAATCTCTTTCATTATAAAGTGGTTGAAACAGTGGATGTGCGGTTTGATGAGACTAACGGTTCACAAAGAGAGCACCTGCCAAATGTGCTAGATGAAGCTCCATCCAGCGAATCAATCAAGCTTATGGGAACCGGAGAAATCATACCCTCTGAAGCTCAACCTGAAGAGGAACATATCATCTCCGCACCTGATCAACCTGAAAATAATGCTCAGCCTGAAGACAATCCCACTAACAATGACAATGATTAGCAAGAGCAAAACCTTCGCCCTGTACATCCTCGTGTTGCCAATGAAGTGCAGATTGAGAGAATAATTGACAGCATCAATGCACCCGGTCCGCTCACTCGATCAAGGGCAACTCAGCTGGCAAATTTCTGTGGGCACTTCGCATTCGTCTCAATAACAGAAGCCAAGAAAGTTGAAGAAGCCTTCATGGAACCTGAATGGATTCAAGCTATGCAAGAAGAGCTTCAACAGTTTGAGCTGAATAATGTATGGGAACTGGTTAAGCGTCCTGATCCTCGGAAGCACAACATAATTGGCACCAAATGGATATACCGCAACAAGCAAGATGAGCATGGTCAAGTTGTCAGAAACAAAGCTCGCCTCGTTGCTCAAGGATATACTCAAGTGGAAGGCATTGACTTTGATGAAACATTTGCTCCTGTGGCTCGATTTGAAGCCATATGCATACTGCTGGCCTATGCAAATCATCATAACATACTTCTATATCAAATGGATGTGAAGAGTGCTTTTCTCAATGGCAAGATTGAAGAAGAAGTGTATGTTGCACAACCGCCTGGCTTTGAAGATCCAAAACATCCTGACATGGTATACAAGCTCAACAAGGCACTGTATGGCCTCAAGCAAGCCCCTCGGGCTTGGTATGACACACTCAAATACTTCCTGAAGAGCGAATGCTTCATACCTGGTTCCCTCGACCCCACTCTCTTCACGAAGACATATGATGGTGAACTATTTGTGTGCCAAATATATGTGGATGACATTATCTTTGGCTACACCAATGAGAAGTACAGTGAAGAGTTTGGATATATGATGCAAGAGCAATATCAGATGTCCATGATGGGAGAGCTGAAGTTCTTCCTCGGTCTCCAAATACGACAGCAACGCAACGGCATCTTCATATCTCAAGAGAAGTATCTCAAAGATTGCGTGAAGAAGTTCGGTATGCAAGACTGCAAAGGCTTCACAACACCAATGCCAGCCAAACATCATCTGGGTCCTGACGACAATGGTAAAGAGTTCGATCAAAAGGTATACCGCTCCATGATTGGTTCTTTACTTTATCTATGTGCATCTAGGCCAGATATTATGCTTAGTGTTTGCATGTGTGCTCGATTTCAAGCGGCACCAAAGGAGTCGCATCACTTAGCTATGAAGCGAATTCTTCGATATTTGGCTCACACCCCAACTCTAGGATTATGGTATCCAAAGGGCTCAGAGTTTGATCTGGTTGGATTCTCGGATGCTGATTATGCTGGTGACAAAGTTGATCGCAAGTCTACATCATGCACATGTCACTTTCTGGGACGATCACTTGTATGTTGGTCTTCAAAGAAGCGGAACTGCGTATCTCTCTCCACTGCTGAATCTGAATACATTGCTGCTAGATCTTGCTGCGCTCAGCTTCTGTGGATGAAGCAAACACTCAAGGACTATGGCATTCATCTGAAGCAAGTGCCACTCTACTGCGACAACGAAAGCGCCATCAAGATTGCCAACAACCTAGTTCAGCACTCGAAGACAAAGCACATTGAAATTCGTCATCACTTTCTCAGAGATCATGTTGTGAAGGAAGACATTGCTATCATACACGTCAACACTGAAGAGCAATTGGCAGATATCTTCACCAAGCCCTTGGATGAGAAGAGATTTTGCAAGTTACGGTGTGAGCTAAATATCCTGGAATCCTCAAATGTCCTGTGATCAGGCACACATCCTAACACTTATGCATATTGATGACTTAGATGTGCAACACACGAAGTAAAGTATATCTTCAATCAATGAAGACATACATTCTAAGTGTGAATACATTAATGTGGAATTTGACTTCGGAGCGCCACGATAATTGTGCGCCGTGTCTGGGTCTAATACTTCCTATACGGTGGGTAACGCCACCACCAAATGTTCTGTTTGAAGTGTTTCACTCATGGCGTTACATTTGCTATGTCTTCACATTTGGTTTGGCTTCAATCTCAACATGTCTTCATGATTATCTTCACTATGTTGAATATATATATATATATATGTACTAGTGTTCTGTCCTCTACAGCATTCACTTATAGCTATGTCTTCTTGTTGAATCTTTTGAACTAAGTGAATGTGATCGGACCCTAACCTCTCTATGCTTTCTATCTCAAACTCTATCTCTCCAAATCATATGCATTCTATTGAAACTGTCGAATGTCTTCTCTGCGTCCTTGTCAGCAGAAGATACAGAGACAACCATTAAGTCCGTTTTCAATGCTCATTCCTCCACCTGAAACCCGGAGAAGTGGGAACGACCACCCGACAATCCAGGCGTGCGTGGGATGTGGAACAAACCCCAATATGCTGCATGATGGCCACGTGTTCCTCAGATGCGAATCGCCAGGGGCACCTGTGTAATAACGTAGTGCCGCCCCTGTACCTATAAATACACACCTCACAGCAGTCATTATCTCTTCTTCCACTCTCGCACGAACCCTAGCGCCACCGCTAGCCCTCGACGACGCCGGCGACGAAGCGCTTCGCTGCCGCAACCTCTCCGGCGCCGTCTTCACGTCGACCGCGGACATCGTCTTCTCCGCCGTCGCCGTAGGTGTCCTCCGTCGCCAAGTTAGGGCACGGACGATCGAACTGCTCGGCCTCCTCTTCCAGTCCGTCTAGCAGTTCTTCGTGTGGTAAATAAAACCTCCTTTTTACGCCCCCCTTTGATCCTATAGCTTTATCACTTTCTACCACAAGCAGTTTCTATTCACACAAGTTGGATCTCTTTCATACTGCATCTCATAACATGCCTAGTATATTCACTTATGCTTCACAAAGTAGTTAGATTCCTCACTTGTACTGATCCGTGGATTCGTACAAATCTGGAACCAACTCCTTATCTATGAGTGAATGTCTTCGCACGATGAGGTCAATGTCTTCTAAACTGATTTATCTTCAAAGTCTTCTGAGAATGCATATGACCTCTTCCCCTTCCCTCGCACCTTAATGCTGTCACAGGTACATGTCCGTGGGAGAATCCTTTGGTTCTCATAGTCTGCATTCATTTGCAGAATTCTTACAGCATCACATAAATTCTCCCGAAGCCAGTTCCTGTTTGCCCAGCAAGCGAAAACCTTTGAAGCCTCTGAACATATTGAAGCCTTTCAGATTAAGGTTCATGGCTTCAGAAAAATCAGCAAGGAAGGGTGGCAGAAAGCGTCATGGAGAAACATCAAGAGATCTGCCCGATGACCTCTCAGAGCTGTACAAGACAGATCCTGAAGAGGATTACAATCAGCGCAAGACGCGAATCCAATGGATTCGACGCTATTGGGCAGAACAGTGGTTCAAGTACAGATTTGTGTCCAAGGAATATGCTGAAAAGAATGCCATCAAGCGACCATGGGGAGACATCCTCTACAAAAATCTTCAACCCAGGACTAGAGATGAAGCCATTGAACAAGGCTTCTATCCCTGCATGGTCCGTGGACCACAGCCTGCGGATGCTGACCCATCGTCCCTGCTATGGTGTCATGACGACATTCTGTTCAAGCGCAACTTCTAGTTTTCCCAGAACTCAGCAAAGTAGAACAAGAAGACATTGGGACTAGACTTCAACCCTGGTCCTTCAGCTCCAAGGGATGACGGCACACATGATGCAGAACCCAATGTCGTCGGTCCTTTCTACAACCTTGAAGGTCTCATCACCCATATCTTGGTTCAAGGGACTGCCGTGAATGAGCCTGCAGATGAACCTGAATCAGATGAAGCGCCTGCAGCGCCAAAGCCAAAGAAGCAGCCTAAAGCTTCAAAGCCTGCCTCTGCTCCAAAAATCTCACGGGCGAAGCCACTGGCAACTGCACCTCCTGAAGACAGTGTGCAGTCTGAAGATTTGTCACGCATCTCCAAGCCCCAGAAGGTCAAGATGCCTCTGCCACACACCGGCCAAGAGCTAACAGCTGCTGCCATTCTGCGCAATGATGCCATTGATCTATCAAGTGATGAAGATCTTGCAGATGACGCTCTTGAGCAACTCATCAAGAGCAAAGAAGAAGCAGAAATCTTCAATGATCTGCCTCTCTTTGACGTGACAATCATCCACAACTTCATTGATGAGTGGTTTGACACGCCAAACATCAGCTTCGAAGATCTGTAGCTACCCATTGGCCTAAGTGTCACCTTCCATGGCGCCATTGCTTCAGAGCTAGCTCTCGCTCAGCGCATCATCGAACTGAAGCAAAAGATTGACTATGAAAAGGCTTAGTTCAAGAAGCATATGGCCAAGCTCAGCGTGCAAGAGGTGAAGAACTTCAAGATTATGCTGCACGAGCTCAAGGAAGCCTTTCTTAAGAAGCGTGCATAAGCTCAGGGTTCTCGTGAGCGTATGAAGGTTCTGGCTGACAGATGTGTGCAAGCCTACAATGAGGCTGAGAAGCGCAAGGCCCTTGGGCATCCTGGCATCGATCCCAAGATGGCCGCAAAGAAGAAGAAGAAGCCCGCTACGGCTGAACCCGACGCACCAAGGCAGGAAGCAGATCCCATTGTCTTCCCAACTAGAATGACTGGCTCGAAGCCAAAAAGCCGGTCAACTGCTTCAGAGCTGAAGAAGAAGAGGACTGCTGAGGCTGAAGCCCGGAAGAGGAAATATCCTGATGCCTCTCCTACTGCCCCCTCCAAGAAGAAGAGGAAGACCAAGAAAGAACGGGCTGCTCCCACAGAGCCCTTGATTGTTGAACCCATTTCCATGGTTTGTCCTAATGCTGAACGCCAACTGACAATCCATGAGCCTGCTTTCACAGAGGCTCATGAAGCTGAAGACTTTCCAGCAGCTAATCCCATCGCTGCTGAAGACATTGGTCACCATGACCATGTAGAAGATGGTGCAGTCCTTCCTCAGCTCGAGCACAGCGAACTCATCAGCATTGGTCGTCCTCTGACGCCAATTGCTCAGGATGCTTCATGGGCTGATCTCCCACAAGAGGAAGAAGACTTTGAGGCCCAGCCAACTCCAACTACACAGGCGTCGCCTGCGTTGTGCAGGCTTCGCAAAGGACCAAGGCCTCCAGTCTCTGTGTCTGAAACTGATGAAGACATTCCGGCTGCATCAACCGATGAAGAAGAAGTCCCACAAGCTGCTACTTCCCTGTCCCACCAAGAAGCGGTTCTCGAGGAGAACGTGATTGTGACCGACCCTCCAGCTCGTCAAGTGGAGGTTGAAAATCTTGAGGCTGCCACCACCAACACCACAGAAGCCACTGACGCTGTCATGGCTGAAGCTAATGTGGAGCCCTCACCAACAAAAGCACCAGAAGTCAGCGAAGCCACTGATCCCACTGCTTCTGTTCCCGCGCCTGCTGCCGATCCTCAGTTCGACTATCATGTTGAGCACAGGCCTCAGGTACAGAAGCCAATCCCAAGACTGCCCAGGTTTCCAGGTCCTGCATCAACACCTAGATTCTTCAATGTCAATGGCTTCAGAGCAGACAACACATTCTTCAATAGCTCCAGGAACCCCTACTCAAGGGAAAGAATATCATCTGATCGGTTCTGGAGCTATCCGCAGCGAAGCTATTACTCTTGCATTCTCTACAATCAAGGTCGCATCTTCCCACACAAGCGTCTTGACATTGAAGCAATAGCTGGTCTGCCCTGTCTGGAAGAAGCTCTGGATTGCTTCAAGGAAGTTGGATTGCTGCCATTCGTCACTGATCAAGAGCATTGGAATGAAGAGTTGCTGCTCCAATTCTATGCCACACTTCACATCCGCGGGTATAACAGAGATCCGAAGACTTGGGTCCTGGAGTGGATGACAGGAAACGTTCATCACGAAGCCAAAGCCTTTGACATCATTGAGCTCACTGGTCTACCCACTCCCGGCGATCTCTACGAATCTGGCTGTCAACTTCACAGTGAAGCTGTGGAGAGCATCTTTCAGAAGCCTGAACCTAACATGAGTCAGATGCTCAGTATGATGAAGCCATTACCCCAAGATGCTGCATATCCCAAAGAGTTCTTTGTTGAAGACCTAGAGTATCTGCCAAGGACTATTTATCACATCATAAGGCGAACTCTCTGGCCCATCAAAGGGCACTCTCCACATGCCAAGCTGGAAGGTGCAATGAAGACTTTGGTCTTCTATATTCTTCATGGCAAATGCTTCAATGCACAGGACTTCTTCATTCGCCAACTTGCTGCATCAGGCTCTGATCTGTTTGGCTTGAAGTTCTACGCCCCATGGGTAATGCGGCTGATCAAACTTCACTTCGCTATCTCATATCAGCCATCTTCTCGCAATCATCGGATTTTTCTGCCTGATGTGGATATGTCTATTGAAGCCATCTATCCTGAGCCTGCAAAGGAACCTCTAAGTCTTCAGAATGCAGAGCATCAAAGCTTTTCTCAGAACATTGAAGGAGTTGAAGCAGTCACTCGTGTGTATCCTTTGGCTGGCACTACACGTGCACCACATCCTGCTCTCACTGAAGCCACTGACAGTACAACTGCCCCACGACCCAAGAAGCGCACTCGTGTTCTCAATGACCGAGAGCTTCTTGTGGCTCTTCATCAGAAACAGGATAGGCATCATGACTGGCTGAAGCGTCAAATGCAAAGCCTCTTGGTGGATGTTAATCGCATTCGCAATCTTGCCACCAAGAATGCCTTTGTTGCCCATGAAACCTCTCGACGCACATGGAAAGGGCTGACGCTGATGTGTTCTGAAGATGATCTTCAAGAGGATGGCTTCTCTGAGCGCTTCAAGTTTGACTCCACACCTCCTCGAAGGGCAGTGTTGCGACGAACTCCATCTCTTGAAGACTCTGAGTTCTCTTCCTCTGCTGCAACTGTAAATGCCAGAGTGATCGAGGATGACGACATTGCTACTTCACTGCTGCCTCCTTCAGCACGCTTCGACACTGCTCCAAGCTCTTCTGCACCGCCAAACACCACCGACGACCCTGCTGCCTCGCCTACTCTTCATGGGAACGAGTAGATGCTCTATGTCTTCGAACCTTTTTGGTCCTTACTGACAAAAGGGGGAGAAGCATACGAGTTTGATAGTCTTCAAGCGGGTCCATATGGGCGGGTGCTTCATATTTTGCTTCGTGTTTACAACTCTCGTTTTGATACATTTGGTTCTTTGAGTTGTAACACTTAAAACTCGATGGTCGTCTGCTACTTATTTGCCATTTTGTGATGCGATGATAAATTCCGCATGTGCGACGATAAATTCCGCACTTAGATCATTTTGCAGACGTCCATTTTCCATTATGCATGTCATTATCTTCACATACCTTCACATGCATAGTGGATTGTTATCATAAGTTGAAGAGGATCTCCACAAGCACAACCTGCCATGTGCATTTGCATTCCAAAAGCAAATTACTTATATGCACATCTTCAGGGGGAGCCCTTGCAACTTATGAAGACAATTCCTTATCCTTTACAATTTCACATATTATATTCCCCGTTGAAAACTTCAACTAGTTTGTCATCAATCACCAAAAAGGGGGAGATTGTAAATGCATCTAGTGCCACCCCTAGTTGGTTTTGGAGTATTGACAACAAACCTAGTTGAGGGACTAATGTGTTTGTGAGAATTGCAGGATAACACAGGTAGAAGTCCCTCATTGATTCGGTTTTCCTATCAGAGATGACCCCTAAAAATGTATGAAGACATTGAAGTCAAAGGTGGTATATGAAGATATTCACATTGAAGACTATGACAAGAGAAGACATCACATGAAGCCTATGGAGCTCGAAGACTTAGATCTTTCGTAGTTCTTTTTCTTCTTTATTGAGTCATAGGAACCACCATACTGTTAAGTGGGGTCCAAGAGAACCAGTCAGAATGACTGAAGTGATGCCTAACCAAAACCTATGTCTTCGAGTGAAGACTATGAGAGCGAATCTTGTCCAGAGTCGGACAAGTCAGCTTTGCTTGTAGCCCAAGTAAAGTTGCCGTGTGAGTTTGAAATCTAACCGTTGGAACACGTGTCAGTTCCTTAGTGACCCAGGGTCATTTCGGACAAATCAGGTTGGGTTGCCTAGTGGCTATAAATAGCCCACCCCCTACAACCATAAACGGTTGGCTGCTCAGAGTTAGTGTACGGCTTTTGTCGTTTGAGAGCAACCCACCTCGAAGCCTTTGAGAGAGAATTCCTTGCGAGGATAAAGCCCTAACCACCCAGAGCCAAAGAGAATTAGGCATCACTTAAGTCTTCTTGTCTGTGTGATCTGAAGACTTATTACACTTGAGGACTGTGAATCCTCCAGCCGGTTAGGCGTCGCGTTCTGAGCATCCAAGAGACATTGTGGATTGCCGGTGAACGAAGTCTGTGAAGGTTTGGAAGTCTACCTTGAAGACTTAACAGAGTGATTGGGCAAGGTCTGTGTGACCTTAGCTCAAGGGGAATACGGTGAGGACTGGGTGTCCTGAGCTGCGTGTTCAGGACTGGGTGTCCGGGACTGTGTGTCCTCAGGTTTAAATACCTAGCTGCCCTAACTAGACATACAGTTGTCACAGCAACTGGAACTGGTCCAACACATCATTGTCTTCAGCGAGTCACTGGTTTCATCCTTCCCTTCTCTTTACGTACTATTACTCCCTGTGAAGTCGTTGTATGATTGCTCTATCTTTTATCTTCACTGAGTGACTGCGTGTTCTGTTTGGCTTCATAATATCTTCCTACCTGATCCTTACTACATTGCTGCTATTAGTCATTGTGCTTTCACTCTATTGAATACTTGACTATGGCTTGCCTAGTGTAGTCTACCTTCCGCTGCAGGGTAATAGGTTTATTTCTATCGTTTGTCTTCATAACTTCCACGTTTTGAAGACTTTCATAAAAATCGCCTATTCACCCCCCTCTAGTCGATATAACGCACTTTCAGCTATACTTGCCGATCTCACAGGAGGAGGAGGAGGAAGACGTCTCTAATTTAAGCATTTGTTGGCATAGTGACCCTTCTGTTGGCACTTGTTGCATGTGACCTCTGAAAGCGGACGGTGATACAGAGCACTCAATCTTGGAGCTTGAGACGAAGCCTTGTTCTGAAAGCCAGGGTTGGGTGGGTGGGAAGATCCACTACCACCTTTGCTCTTCTGCTGATATGGCTGACGAAACGGAGGAGGAGGAAGCCAATACTTCTGCTGCTTGGCCACTTGAGTAGAGGAAGAAGGAGTAGCATCTCTGACTCGCTTCTTGGAAGCATCACACCTCAGTTGAGCAGCCTCTTGCTTCAATGCCATGTTGTAGAACTCATCGTACCTCAAGGGCTCAAAGAGAACAAGAGCTAGCTGGATTTCTTCTCTGAGACCACCCCTGAACTGGTATATCATGCTCTTCTCGTCAGGGACGTCCTGCTTAGCAAAGCGGGCGAGCTTCTGAAACAACTTGTTGTAGTCATAGACAGACAAAGAGCCTTGCTTCAGGTTGCAGAATTCCTCACGCTTGCTTTCGACCACGCTCTGAGGAATATGATGAGCTTTGAAGTCTTGACGGAATTCATCCCAGGTAATCACACGGCCTCCTCTGGAATCTTTGTACTGCTGGAACCATTCTGCAGCTTGGTCTTTGAGTTGGAAGGAAGCGAACTTGACAAAGTCCTCAGGCCTGATGTTACTGCACTCGACATGCTTGCACAGATCCACGAGCCAATCGTCAACATCAGTTGCCTCAACACAATTGCTAAAAGTCTTTGGCCCGTTAGCAAGGAACTGGTTGAGTGTAGTAAAGTGATTCTGATTGTTGCCTTGGTTGCCTTGGTTCGCTTGATTGCGCTCTTGAAGAATTTGCATGATCAACTGCGTGTTTGCATTGGTTGTGGTCACCACAGCTTGCCATGCCTCCGGAGGAGGAGGAGGTGGTGGCGGATCCTGATTCTGATTCTGATTTTGATTGCTGCTCTTAGCGGGAGCCATCCTGAAGAGGGTGACATCCGTTAGCACATTGATAGATAAATATTGAAGATGAATCCAACGGAATGAAATTGCAACATAAAGTCTTCACATCCGAACAAAATGAACGAATGCATTCCCCTTGAAATGGTCACATATCCATAAATTGAGAAGCCACTTAGAATTTAGGTAGAGGAATAAATCAACAAGGTATGGATCAAGAATGAATACTCGGTAAGAAATCCCAATCTCAAACCAAATATCCGTGGATGAAGAACTAGAGCTACAAGAATTCCCACCTATGAAACTCCCGAACCTTTCCGGTTATGCAATCAGGTGTTGGGGATACAAGGGAAGCATAATATCTCACCCAAATCTAGCAAATCCTACATCCAGCTGTATCCATCCTTCAACACATAACCGAGAAAAACTTCGGAAACCATCTACCTCAACCTTCGAAAAGCATCCGTTATACCAGTTATGGCAATACTCCCGAACTCCCGCCCCAGTATTGGGTGGCGTCGAGGATATCTCACCAACGAACTGGATAAAAGAGATTTTCGATGTCGGCGTACTAAACTCAGGTATTCCAGAACTGCAATGAAAAAATTGTGACGACAACACCTCGGAGCTCAACTCCCCGGGACACTGCCACAACCCCTAAAGACAGGAGGCACCAAGAACAATGTTCTCGTCACAAAACCATCGAA
Organism: Triticum urartu; assembly: GCF_056163025.1. Lineage (NCBI taxonomy): Eukaryota > Viridiplantae > Streptophyta > Magnoliopsida > Poales > Poaceae > Triticum > Triticum urartu. The sequence continues at coordinate 363,924,558 of NC_141876.1, read as the reverse complement.
ACGATTCCAGGATACCCGCGTGATCCTAAATTTTTTTTAGTGAAATTTGAGAAGAGAAGAGTCAAAACTCTACGTCAGGATGCCTTACCAGAGCGATGAGGAGACTGGGGAGTTAAAATAATTCCTAAACTCTCTGATATATAATTCCTAAATGACTCAAAACATTTTTCTAGACTCAACAACGGCTACTAAAAACGATCAAGCAATGGGGGCTCCTAAGGTCGGGGAAGGCTCTGATTACCAACTTGTAACGCCCTCGATGCGGCTATATCTCCTACGTGTCGAAGCACGACTTAGAGGCATAACCGCATTGAAAGCAATGTCGCAAGTTAGGCAATCTTCACAACATCCCATGTAATATAAATAATAAAAGGGGAAGGAACATAATTGGCTTACACTCGCCACGTCAATCAAAGTACATAAATAGCATTACATCATTCAAACACTCATGGCCCGACTACGGCGCCAAAATAAAAGATCAACCCAACATGCGACACGGTCCCGATCGCCCCAACTGGGCACCCCTACTGATCATCAGGGAAAGACACATAGTAACGGCGTGAGTCCTCGTCGAACTCCCACTTGAGCTCAAGCGCGTCATCTGGAACAGAGTCATCAGGCCCTGCATCTGGTTTGGAAGTAATCTGTGAGCCACAGGGACTCAGCAATCTCGCATCCTCGCGATCAAGACTATTTAAGCTTATATGTAAGGCAAGGTAAAATATGTGGAGCTGCAGCAAGCGACTAGCATATATGGTGGCTAACCTGTTTGCAAAAGAGAGCGAGAAGAGAAGGCAAAGCGCGAACAAATAACTAGAGAACAACCTGCGGCAAGCATTACTCCAACACCGTGTTCACTTCCCGGACTCCGCCGAGAAGAGACCATCACAGTAACTCACACAGTTGATTCATTTTAATTAAGTTAAGGTTCAAGTTATCTACAACCGGACATTAACAAATTCCCATCTGCCCTTAACCGCGGGCACGGCTTTCAAAAGTTCAAATCCCTGCAGGGGAGTCCCAACTTAGCCCATGACAAGCTCTCACGGTCAACGAAGGAATAAACCTTCTCCTGAGACATTCCGATCAGACTCGGCATCCCGGTTCTACAAGACACTTCGACAAGTTAAAACAAATCCAGCAACACCGCCCGAATGTGCCGACAAATCCCGATCGGAGCTGCACATATCTCGTTCTCAGGGTACACTCAGATTGTCTAAACTTCTGGTAGGCCAGCCCAGAGTTGCCCCTGGTGGCCACCGGCGGCTGACGAGGTGGACCAACACTCAGAGGAGCACTAGCCCGGGGGGGGGGGGGTTTAAATAAGATGACCCTCGGGCTCCGGAAACCCAAGGGAAAAAGAGAATAGGTGGCAAATGGTAAAACCAAGGTTGGGCATTGCTGGAAAAGCTTTAATCAAGGCGAACTATCAAGGGGTTCCCATTATCACCCAACCGCGTAAGGAACGCAAAATCCGGGAACATAACACCGATATGACGAAAACTAGGGCGGCAAGAGTGGAACAAAACACTAGGCGAGAGGCCGAGCCTTCCACCCCTACCAAGTATATAGATGCATTAAGATAACAAGATAATATAATGATATCCCAACAAGTAAATAATGTTCCAACAAGGAACGGTCTCCAATCTTCACCTGCAACTAGCAACGCTATAAGAGGGGCTGAGCAAAGCGGTAACATAGCCAATCAACGGTTTGCTAGGACATGGTGGGTTAGAGGTTTGACATGGCAATTTGGGGGGCATGATAAGCAAGAGGTAGGCATCGAAGCATAGGCATAGCAAAAGAGCGAGCATCTAGCTAAGCAAAGATAGTAGTGATTTCGAGGGTATGATCATCTTGCCTGCGAAGTTGTCAGAGTTGACTGGATCCTCGAAAGCAAACTCAACGGGCTCCTCGTTAGCGAACTCGTCTCCCGGCTCTACCCAAACAAGAGAAACAAGCAAACGGAACACAATCAACCACGTGCAAAGCTCAAACAACATGATGCAAACATGGTATGCTATGCGGGATGCGATATGTGATGCATATGCAAGATTTGACAAGGAATGAATGAACCTGGCATCAACTTGGAAATCCAAGTGTGCCACTGGAAAGGTGAGATGATTTCGCTTGAAAACGATATAAAGAACGCCAGAATCGGAGTCATGGTTTGGAAATGGCAAGCAATTCAAATATGGCACCGGTCTGCGATATACAACAAGTAGCCATCTAAATGCAACAAGTTAAACATGCTACAGCACTCAATCATGGCAACAAAATACATGGCAGTGATACATTCATGATGCTTAACAAAAGATGAACACTGAGCTACGGCCAATTCATCCATTAACAGGTTCAAACAAGCATGGCAAAAAATGCATTTGGTAAACAGATTTCAGACTTAGTGAAATTAACACTTGTCTGGAATTTCAGATCAGGTAGCTCTCTTCGGAGCAACAAAACTACATGCTACAGGACCTGAACATGGCAAAGTAAAGCATGGCATGGAGCTACTCAAAGAGATTAACAAAAGTCCCTTAGTGACCTTGAGCCAAAAGGGATCAGAAAATACAATTGCAAGCATGTGAACATGGCAAAAATATAATCAGTTCTTAGACTTAGTGAATACTGGAGCATGCAAAAACAGATATCAAGTAGGCATGTTTACGAGCTCGATGCACTCACTACAGAGAAAGTCATGACAATCTAAGCATACACCCATCAAGAATACACATTATACAAGCTATACATGGCAAGAACAATAACATAGCATGCACGGATCAACTACAACATCCTCGGCAAAATCGCTAACAAGTAGACAATCTGCCCAGATTCGCGAAATAGCAAAAGTAGAGCTCGATTAACTCAAGCTAGGGTGCTCCATAATTGCAAACAAACACATGGATGGATAGAGCACTACAAGATTAACAAATCATCCTTACTGATCATCCTCAAAAGAGGAACGGATCACTAGGAAACAACATGAACATATGGCATATTGATAAAATCAGTCCAAGGACTTGGTGGAATTACTAAGTCCCTGAAATCAGCATTAACGAATGCACCACTTTGCAAGCTTGTGCTAGTCACCACACACATCACAAAAATACATGGGTTGCACCTCTGGATAGATGGCAAAACATATAACAAAACACATGTAGAGCTCAGGGGCATATCATGCACACATTAATCATGGCAAAAATGACAAATATCTAATTGGAGCAGCAGATCTGACAATTATCTCAAATGGCATTCTTCCAACAGCATTTCAGGCATCAAGATGAACTCAAAAGAAAATGATGCAATGAGATGAAATGATTTACTCTTTGAGACGAACATTTTGAGATGCTATATGCCCAAAACGGAGCTACATATGCGGAGATAGAACGTGATGAACATTGCCAAAAATTAAGGGGAGAAGGGAAAAAGTCAACCGGCGTTTGATTCCAGATCTAGGGTTCTACGCCGGGTACTGTAGCACGGGGCCGATGCGGCGGCGGATCCCACCGGAGACTCCGGGAAGCGGGTCCGGTCGGATCTCGCCGGATCCGGGGCCGGGGCGGCGCTAGGACGAGGCGGCGGTGGCGCGCGGGGCCGAGGCGATGAGGTGGCGGCGGGCGGCGAGGCAGACCGCGGCAGCGGAGCGACGGCCGCCGGCAAGGAGGCGGTGGTCGGCGCGGGCTCCGGGCGCCGGCGTCGAAGGAGAAAGGCGGCGGGGCGAGCCGGGTGGGCGGCGACGGCGCGCGGGCCTCGGGGGCCCTCCCCGGGCCGAGCGGGCCGGCGGCGGGAGCGGCGAAGTGGGGCGCGCGAGCGCCACGTGGCGGCCTGCGGTTCGTCGCGGGCGGCGGCGGACGTGTCCGGCGGCCGGCGGACGTGTCCGGCCGCGCGGAGAGAGGTGGACCTAGGGTTTCGGACGAGGGGAACCGCGAATTTCGGGAGGGTGGCGTATTTATAGGCACAGAGGGAGCTAGGAGTGTCCAAATTATGTGCGGTTTTCGGCCACGCGATTGTGATCGAACGCTCTAGATGATGGAGAGGGATTTGGTGGGTTTTGGGCCAAATTGGAAGGGTGTTGGGCTGCAACACACACGAGGCCTTCTTGGTCCCTCGATTAACCGTTGGAGTATCAAACGAAGTCCAAATGGTACGAAACTTGACAGGCGGTCTACCGGTAGTAAACCAAGGCCGCATGACAAGTCTCGGTCCAATCCGGAAAGGTTTAATCCCCACACATGAAAGAAAGGTAGAAATGACCACCGGAGGAGAACGGAGCGCCGGAATGCAAAATGGACAACGGGGAAAATGCTCGAATGCATGAGATGAACACGTATGCAAATGCAATGCACATGATGACATGATATGAGATGCATGACAATGATAACAACACATGGAGATAAAAACCCGAACCCGAGAAAATAAAATAACTTAACGTCGGAAACGGCAAGAGTTGGATTACATATTAGGTAAATTACATCCGGGGTGTTACACAAGTCTAGCACGGAACTAGATTTCAGATCAAGATCCAAGGAACATCACTCCTCTCTTTTAAACTTTGTAAGGTGCAATGATACGGTAAGAAAATTGTGTATAAAATTGAAAAGACTAATAGATATTGGCTGCAAACCATGTAGTTCAATGCACAAGTCAGAGTAAGTAGTAGTTAAAAAGCATGAGGATTAAGGACATACAACAGCGGCTTTCACTGGTGTAGTCATGCCCTTTGTCTTGCTGATGTGACAGTCCTTGAAGATTTCCACAGCATTTGGTTCAGGTACTTTTTGGTCCTTGTGGGCTTTCGTCTGCATTTGAAACAAGTCAATATAGATCTGATAATATGGCACATCGAAAAGAGTGAAACAACAGCTAATTACAAGAGCCTCGTAGTGTGCAATATAGTTATGAGATCCTGTCCTCTGTTGGAATTTGACTTTCGTACGGTTGGCCTTGTTCTTTGAACAGTTCACCTACAAGAAGATAGGTTCATGAGGCACATGCATAAATAGGAGTTCAACATGTGATCTGATCACATACATATAACGTACCTGATAATTTGGATCAGACCAGTGTTTAACAAGGCCTCTCCACTCTTCATCTGATATATTTTCCACTAGAGATGTTTGGGCAAGTTCACTATTAGCCTTGCCTTCAAAGTGAGTTTTCCTCAAGTTATACCAATACTATCGCAGAGCAGACTTGAAACATGGCTGCAAGCTTGTCTGGTTGCATCATCTTGGCTATCCAACTTGAACCTCATCTGTTGAAAATTATGGGAGTCTCATTATTAGCAACCTAGAAAGTATGGGACAAAGCAAGACGATATTAATAGTTTCCATACATAACCATACTTATAGAGAAATGGTTGAGGAAGGTGTTGAACTTGGTTTCGTCTTTGTCATTCCTGTACTGAATCCATGTTGGGAGCATACGTCCATGACAGCTAACGGCAACCGCTGCCTCTGATTCACGTGGCCTTTTTAAACCTGCCTCAAAACGGATCTCCATTCTTCCTCCTCTAGATTTAGCTAACCTATGAAGCATTATCCCTAATGTTTGTTTCCTCTTGCGCCTTGGTGCTAGTCCAACAACGAACATAGGAAGTGTTAGTGTACATCAAACTGTGAGACTACATATAAAGAAGCATGCAACTGTAACTTGACTCCAGCAACTACCTTCTTGCTGTTGAAGCTCACAAAGTTCATCTGATCTTGCCCACTCGTCTTGTGTTAAGAGTGCTTCAGAAGTAGTGTCAGGTGGCAAGGGAGCTTGGGAACATGCTGCTAGCTGAGTTGATGAACGAGTAACTCGTGAAGCTGGTGGTACTCTAGAAGGTGTTGCAACAACTAGGGCTGTCTCTGCTTGTTTGGTGGAAGCTATTGGTTTATGTTTGGCTTGTTCTGCAGCTCTTGTAGCATAGGATACCACGTTTGTACAATTTTCCGCTGGACTTTGACCTTCTATTGCACCATCAGTACCAGCAGAATCTGCAGGATTCTTCCGCTTCCCTTTCTCTGTGTCCTTAGTACTAACACCATCCCCTGTCATTATGTGTTCCTTCCTCATTCTCTGTGCCATGTTAAGTCAAGCCGACAAGAAAAAGGAATAACAATTAGTTCTTCAGAACAAATTGATGCGTGATACAGATGAACTGAACTTTGATGTTAGACAACCACATGATAGGAAGATGTAATATGTACGAAAAACAGGAAAGTGTGAGATAATCAGGACTATGATGTGTAAACTAAGCAGAAGACATTTCACTAAATTAGAAGCAATGCAATGGAAGGTAGACACCATATGAAAGATGCTACAAATATCGCTCTGCCAAGTTAACAGTGTCTTCATAACTAGCATTTAAACAAATGTGAAGCATTACAATAAGTAAATCATATGCAAGATGCAAACAACATCGCACTACCAAGTTAAAGGTCTCTCGTCATTAGTGCCATTGCATATTCACAGCATTGCATATTCATTGCTTATGATGTGTAAACTAAGCAGAAGGCATTTCAACAAATTAGAAGCAATGAAAGCTAGACACCATATGAAAGATGCAACGAATATCACTCTACCATGTTAAAATTGTCTCATCATAAGTGCCATTTCAACAAATTAGAAGTAGTACAAGCTAGAAAATAATGCGGGATGTAAGGCAAACACATGATACCAGGATGGAATATGAATGAAAAACAGGATGACATGGCATATTCACAACTGTTTGTGTAAACTAAGAAGAAGCCATTTCAAAAAATAAGAAGCAATGCAAGCTAGACACCATATGCAACATGCAAGACAATATCACACTCCCAAGCTAGAGAAAGCACCTGGGATGCCAGTTTTTCCAGAAGACTGCCATCAGTCCCTGCCTTTTTTTCCTTCCTCTTTCTTGGTTGTATTGCCTTGTCAAGTCAAACCCACAAGAAAAATGAATAAAAATTTGCTTTTCAGAACTCATAGATGCAGGATGCTGACGAGCACTACTTTAATGTAAGGAGACCGCATGATAGGACGATTGAATGTGTAAGAAAAATGGACAACATTGCATATTCACAGCTATGATGTGTAAACTAAGCAGAAGGCATTTCAACAAATTAGAAGTAATGAAAGCTAGACACCATATGAAAGATGCAACGAATATTACTCTACCAAGTTAAAAATGTCTCGTCATAAGTGCCATTTCAAAAAATTAGAAGTAGTACAAGCTAGAAAAGAATGTGAATTGTAACCTATATCACACTCCCAAGTCAAACGTGTCTTATGATAAATGATTTTTGCAGGTTACACAACAGTAGTACTTTGATGTAAGAACTTTGTGTGATAGACAGATACTGTATGTACTAGAAACAGGAACACGTGTCTTATTCACAAGTATAATGTGTAAAGTAAGCAGATGGAATTCAACAAAATTAGAAGCAATACAAGCTAGACATCATACATAGCATGCAACCACATATAACAGTGCCATGTTAGAGGGAGCACCTGTGATGGTGCACTAGGGGAGACGTGCTCATCATCAACATAGCTATGTTGAGTGTCTATGCATGTGTTGTCTTGCAAATCTTCTTGGGGGGGTGGAGGAGTAGAATCTGTAGAGGCCCTCCGTTTGGAAGGAGCACCTTTATCTGCTACCTTGCTAATTTCCTTCCGCTTTATTGATTTTGAATTGTCAAGTAAAACCGACAAGAAAAGCAATAAAATTCACTCTTCAGAACTCATTCGTGCATGATACTGGCAATCACTACTTTGGTGTGAGGCAAACACATGATACCAGGGTGGAATATGTACGAAAAATAGGACGACATGGCATATTCACAACTGTTTGTGTAAACTAAGAAGAAGCCATTTCAATAAATAAGAAGCAATGCAAGCTAGACACCACGTGAAAGATGCAACCAATACGACTCTGCCAAGTTAAAAGTGCCCATCATAAATGGCATTTCAACAAATTAGAAGTAGCGCATGCTATAAATCATATGAAAGATGCAACTAATATCACACTGCATATACTAAAGGTGTCTCGTCATATTGATTGATGTGGGATATAAAGAAAACAATAGTTTTATGTAAGGACATGCTTAAGAGACAGATGTACTATGTACTAAAAACAGGAAGGCATGTCAGATTAACATGTATAATGTATAAACTAAGCAGAATAGCACATGCAATTTAACCAGATTGGAAGAATTACAATCTGGACACCATATGCAACATGCAACCACATATCACGCTGCCAAGTTAGAGCAGGAACCTACGATGCTGGTGTAGGGGAAATGCGGTAATCAACTACAGAGATACGTTCACTATCTTCACCTAGCCTTGCAGTTTCTTGAGAATCATGTGGGGAGGCTAATGCTGCATTCTTTAAATGAGGATCTTTTCTCACAGTAGTGCACAAGCCTGACTGCCTCATCAAGAGTGATTGATGAGGGATACACAAGAACATTAGTTTGATGTAAGAACATGGTTAATAGACCGATGTACTAGTATGTACCAAAAACAGGAAGGCATGTCATATTCAAAGGTATAATGTGTAAGCTAAGTAGATGCAATTTAACCAAATTAGAAGCAATACAAGCTAGACATCCGTCTAGAGTGGTGAGCATGATCATCGAGGCCCTGAGAGCCTGGTGGGAGGCGGGCTGCTTCACCACCATCGTGGCTTTTTAGTTGGCTTCCAGGTGATGCCTGCCTGTGCTGGGCTTGTCACTGGCTTGGCCAGTGCCCTGACTAGCTATTTGTCTTTTGGTGCTCCCGGAATGGTGGTTCATGTAAAAAATAAAATATCTTTCCATATCTTAATAAAGACCGACTTTGGCCTTTTGGATACAAGCTAGACACCATATGCAACATGCAACCACATATGACACCGCGAAGTTAAAGAAAGCACCTGGGATGGTGGTTCATGGCGAGTGAGATCATCAACTCCAGAGCTACGTTTACCGTCTCCATCTGTTGAACATCCAACCTTTAAAGCATGGAAACGTGTGTTGCCTGCCAGCGAAGCAAGCAAGGGCGACTTCTCTCTTTTCTTTTGTGCTTCTGTCAAGGCAGAGTTTGAAATACCCTTGCATAAAAACACAATAGTGAGAGTATGGGTGAAGTGTGTGCAGAACTAGTGCACTGTAAAAGTAGCAGATAGCAGGTGGCCGAAAAATAAATGACAGGGGACATATGATAGCTCTACAACATTTCCTGGCAAAAAAATTATATTCTACTCCGTATGATTTTGTAATATATGAGCATAGGGATGGCTGGGAAATGAAGGTACTCCTCTAGCACACCACCACATGCGGTCCTATCAAAAAAACAGTTGACTGAAAATAAATAGGTCAGTCGATTTTTTATGAACCTTCCGATCTATAAGGAATGGGCAGATGGCCTTCGTCTACCTTCCGCCAGTCACTGTTGACGATCTTTCTCGAATCGCGAGAGACCATCGGCTCTGGCCCCTGCCTCCACCGCCCCGCACTCCCCTCGACCTCACACCACCGCCGTGCTTGGCAGCGCCCCCCGACCATCCCTTTAATCCCGACCGACCTCCAGATCAGACGCCCGCAGCTCCTAGGCCCCCACACACCCCTAAGATAAACACCGAGGCGCTACTTCCCCGGTGTAATAGGCGGACTAGCACCTGTTACGCCCAAGAATGCTTCCTTTAATTGGAAATCAACTGACCAGGAATTGAAATCCATGGTGGCGATGGACCTCTAGCTAAGGTGAAATAGTATATGAGGAGAAACCTTGTGCATCGTGAGTTACTAGGAACATCTTGTATCGGGAAGAAGTGGTCAACTAGTGTCTTCTGTGGGATGAATACCGTGCAAGCAAACACGTAAGGTTTGCACGAATAAGGGAAGAGAAGCACCATTTCTGGTTGCTAGTGTTGCGTCCTTCGGATGTCACGGTGATTTTCTTGTTTTTACCGGGGAACCGATGTTTTGGAGGAGGGTCGAAGCTTGGATGAACCCATGGCCAAATTGTTGACTGTGTTGCGGTGGCCATCTGTCGGCGGAGGGGAAGCAGATCGGAGGCAGCGAAGGACGGCGTAGCGGGAACAGCTCCGGTGCGGTGGACGGTGGCGAATTTGGAGCGGTAACGGTGAGGCGCAGGTTTGCGTGGTTGAACTGGCTCGGGTACGGACAGCTCGGCCTCGGATTGAACTACTAGCCGTAGAGCGCGTTGCAGTTGCGGTTGTGGTGGACGATGACGTCGGGGTATCGACTCTGGCATGATAGAGGAGGGAGGCAGTTGATGGGTGGGATGGGGTGGCAGAAGGAATTATTTTCGACTTTGACCTTGTATGTTTGAAGACCTCATTAAATTATGCGCTCCTTTTTGAAATTTTGACACTTGAAAATCCTATAACTATGATTATTTTGGAATGGAGGAGGTAAATTTGAATCTATTTTGTACATGACTATATATATATATAGTGTTACTATTCATCACCCAAGATGCAGAATAAGTTATTCTTCACCCGAGGTAATATTACGATCATTTCATAATTAAATTATATTTGGAATTCAAATAGTTACATTCTTATTGATTCACTACGTAAAATTTGGCATAAGAAAATAAAAATATAGATCATAAGACAAGAAAATTTGCAATTTATGTGTATTTTACACTATGATTTTACGTTTGTAATTTTACATATCATAAAATATTTTTTACAACGATTATATATTTTCTTACGGTCTCCTTTTACGTCGAAAATAAGACAAAACTTACGGAACCTAAAATTACGGTGCATTGATGGTAAAATAGAGGGGGGTGAAGAATAACTATTCCTCACCCAGGGTGACGAATAGCGCGACCCTATATATATTATGTACAAAAGCAGAGGAAAAGATTGGTGCCCCCATAATTTAGGTATGATTTACAAATGACATGATATTGAATTCAAATAATGGAATGGACTTCATGTTGAATTCAGATTTTTTTAAACCACCTTAAGTTTAATTCAAATGTATGCTAGTTCATAACTAGCTATTTATAATGTTCATTGTGTAACTTTTGTATGTATAACATGCTTTACACACACAACATGAACTATACTCGCATTTATATTCAATTGCTAAAGTGATGCATTGTCTGGAGTTCAAAATACTAACTATGTGGATCAATTATGTCGAATAATAACATAGACATGCTCAAATTCGATAGAATACAGATATCTGATGGATCAATGACCCTTCCTTACGTGAATTGCAAATATCATGATCCCATCCTAATATTTGGATACAATTTATTTTTTAATCAATGTGTACATCAGTCTTTTACATGTAGTTTCACTCTCCAACAAAGACACCACACAAAAAAATTCTCCTCGTGCCTCTATCCCCTCCCCCCTTGCATATACACACTCAAGGGCATCTCTCGCCATGATATCATATTCGTCACTCTCTCTAGACCTCTCTCATTTCTCGTGCTATCTCTGTCATGCCCCCCCGCCGGCCCCTCTATCCATGCCTCTCTCGAATACGTAATACACACACATACCTCTCTAGGCCCTGCCAGATACAACAACTACACATTCACACATGTTACATCACGTACCCCATTAATCGAAAAAGCCCTTTCTTCACGTTTATTTCGCATACAACATTCCTTTTGAATTAAGTGTGGCGAAAAAATTATTTTAGAATTTCTACATATATACAACATTACAAAGTTATATGGAGGAGTCACTGGTACGCGTCAGTGCTATACAAACGGTTTTTAACCCCTTTCTGTGACGGCATTTGGAACCATCGCCTAGTGAGTGACGGTGATAGGGGCGTCCTTCCCACACGACCCAGAAACCGTTCGGGATAGGGAGCCAAGATGCATATACAATACTCCTACTCGTTTGTGCTCGCATTGCCATCGCAGTCCGTATTCTATGGTGCTATGTTTACGATGCGCGACCCATCACAAATGGTTAACTATGATAGAACATGTATGATAAGCATACAATCACACACATTCGCTTTTCCCAAATCGTATGTGATAAGTAATTAAGAAGATTAGATAATCATCGTACGAGTGTCAGATAGGATTACGAAACATTGGACCGTCGTAACATTGTCGTACACGACAACTATCACATACGCTATTCTGTGGTGCAACATTTACGGTCAATAGTTCATCAGAAACAGTTCATGGTTGCGAATCATGTACGATAAGGCAACTAACGCAAACGTTTAGTTTGCCCACACCATTGTGAGCACACGCTTTGCAAACGGCAACTGTGTGCATGCTTGCACATGTTTCCTCTCTGTGAACCATCTCGGATTATGGTGTATATCGCAAATGTTTGTGTTTTACCAACTGTGCGTGTCGTAACGACCTGGAGAGCATAATTTCACCATAATTTAATTGCTGCTATTTCAAATTGTACCAGATTTGAATTTGAATTTGAATGTATGCTATAGCTTTATTCATATCCATCAGGTTCAAACAACCAATGTATTATTCGATTCATAAGTACATATGTTCAAGAATCACATAAGAACCAAATAAACAATGATCAACCATAGTTGTATAGTTGTACTATTAAAGACGGTAAAGAAAGAGGCGAAATACATTCTGGTTGTTGAACAAGGTGAAGCGGAATGCCCATATTGTGCCCTCCTCCATGCAGAAGGCACGCACGACTCTAGTCCAACCCCTTGTGATGGCCGACCGCCCATCCTTCACGATCTTCATGAAAACATCTAGATAATCATCGTGTTCTGGTAGAAATACTTTAACCTTTGCATGCCCACCAATCATGTAGTTTGAGAGGTAATCTTGAGTAAACTGCTTTGGCAACCACTGCAAAGGAAAAAGATTCAGACATTGTCATCTAACGCAACTCATTATGGGCAGTAAAAAGAAGGCTGCGGAGTTCTTACTTACCATCCTGCAGTTCGCTGTTGTCTTGGATAAAGTGTAAAAAAATAGTTTAATTGCCATCTTTGGACCCATTACTAACAATATTTATCAGTTTCCTCACTTGATGCGGGTTCATCGATATCTCATTGCCCCATACACAGAAAGGGTCAAAGCGCGGATCTTTACCAATGACATATGTACCTAAAAGCACCAAGTAAATATTAGAAGCTAAACAACAATTGCACAATGATGCAGTACAACACTCTTTTATAATATCTTATAAAATCCAGTATACTCACATATTAGATGAATGAACATCTTATATTATGGGTCGGAAGGAGTTTATTGCATTCTTACAAATTATCGGTTGATTAACTGTTGTTGTATCCATGGGTTATAGTTAGTTTGAGCTAGTTCGGGCTCAAATAGCCCTAAAGTATATCTAAACCTAAGGGCTAGTTTGAGCTAGTTGCATCTATAACCCACCCAAAAAAACTATCCAACCCAAGAGGTGCTAATTGGAGCTAGTTCTCCTAGTGCATATATTGTAAATCTAACCCTGCCATCCAAATAACTCTTTGGATGGAGTTAGTTCAGGGTTAGTCATGAGCTAGAAACTAACTCTAACCTCTAGCTAAGTTGAGTATCCAAACAGGGCTGTGTTGTTGTTGCTGCCGTTGCTGTTGCTGCTGTTCTACGTATATCTAGACATCATCAGAACATTAATGTAACACTCTTCCTTATTGCTATGTAGCCTAGGATTGCATATTTAGACATTAAGTACAGTGCATGTTGCTATGTAGCCTCCTCTATATTACATATGTGGGTTGTATATATATTCTGTTAAAAGTCCGATTCACCAATTAGTCCCTTATCAGTCCCCGGCCTATATGGTACCAGCTATCGATATCCTGAATAGTGAGCATATATAAGCCATGGGAAGAAACTAACCTCGATGGAAAATAGCAGTCGTTCCCAAAATTGTCATCTGTAGGTAAATCGAGAAGCATGTTAAGCGCAACAGGCTAAACATCAACCAAAATTATCCATGGCAGACAAAATAATCTCAAAAAGATAGCTTCAGTGTGCAGGTTTAGGCACGCTAGTAAAGCAAAACAAGTGGAAAGGTGTGTTAACTGCAACATGCCTAACATTTAACAACAAGCAAACATATTCATTCAAACAGGTATTGTGCTGGTCTAAGTACACTGGTTATTATTAAATAAAAATGGAAAGGCGTGTTAACTACAAGATGCAGCAACCAAATGTAGTCATTCATAGTGGTATTGTTGAAACTGGTATTGATGAAATTGAACTGCACAGTTCATACTTGCACATATAGAACATCACATTATGAATAATTGGAATAAACAAGGCATACTACAAACAACCAAAGATAGCATTTGAAACTGGACATATGCTAACTACAAACAACCGGACAATCAAAAAACTTTAAAAGAGTCATATTGATGACCCACATGTATAGGGGATCTATTGTAGCTCTTTTCGATAAGTAAGAGTGTCGAACCCAACGAGGAGCAGAAGGAAATGACAAGTGGTTTTCAGTAAGGTAATGTCTGCAAGTGCTGAAATTGTAAGTAGCGGGGTAGTTTGATAGTAAGATAATTTGTAATGAGCAAGTAACAATAGTAGTAACAAAAGCGCAGCAAGGTAGCCCAATCCTTTTGAGGCAAAGGACAGGCAAAAATGGTCTCTTATGATAAGCAAAGCGTTCTTGAGGGTACACGGGAATTTCATCTAGTCACTTTCATCATGTTGGCTTAATTCGTGTTCGGCACTGTGATAATTTATTATGTGGGTGGACCGGTTCTTAGGTGTTGTTCTTACTTGAACAAACCTCCTACTTATGATTAACCCTCCCGCAAGCATCCACAACTATGAGAAAAGTATTAAGAATAAATTCTAACCATAGCATTAAACTTTTAGGTCCAATAGGTCCCTTACGGAATAGCGCATAAACTGGGGTTTAAGCTTCTATCACTCTCGCAACCCATCATCTAATTGCTACTCCACAGTGCATTCCCTTAGGCCCAAATATGGTGAAGTGTCATGTAGTCAACGTTCACATGACACCACTAAGGGAATCACAACATACATACAATCAAAATATCGAACACATATCAAGTTCACATTATTACTTGCAACATGATTTCTCCCGTGACCTCAAGAACAAAAGTAAATACTCACAAATGATAAAACATGGTCAAGATCAGAGGGGTATTAAATACCATATTGGATCCGAACATATAATCATCCACCAAATAAACCATATAGTAATCAACTACAAGGTGGGTTTGTGCCCACCTGGTGGGCCCCCTCTGGTAGTTATTTGCTCCAATATTCCTGAAATATTCCATAAAAATTCTCCGTGAAGTTTTGGCTCATTTGGAGTTGTGCACAATAGGTGGCCTGGCGTAGCTTTTCCAGGTCCAGATTTCCAGCTCCCGGAATTCTCCCTCTTTGTGTATACCTTGCATATTATGAGAGAAAAGGCATTAGAATTACTTCAAAAAGCATTATTATGGATAAAACATTATAAATAACAGTAAGAAAACATGATGCAAAATGGACGTATCAACTCCCCCAAGCTTAGACCTCGCTTGTCTTCAAGCGAAAACCGAAATCGAAAAACATGTCCACATGCTTTGAGAGAGAGGTGTTGATAAAAACAAAATACGGACATTGAAGCATCATGTAGATTATTATAACAGCAACAAAATTAAACATAAGACTTTTATCATAGACTTCTCATGAATAAGTGACAATTCATCACACAATTGAAGTATAAAGCAAAAACTCTATTAAAAACCAACAAACTATGTTCTCAGTCAACTTTGCAACTACAATTCATCATGTTTTCGGGAAGGGTCATGTGTCGGAGCCTTTAGGCAAGTCCACATACTCAACCATCATATAGTCTTCTATGATTGCTAACACTCATCGCGTACACATGAGCAAAACATTTCAACCGGACACATAAGAAGATAGGGGCTTATAGTTTCGCCTCCCAGCGTACTCACCTCAAGGGTGATGTCAACAATAATAACTCATGCTATGTATATTCAACTGGACATATGTGCCTAGATCTTTCCTCACCACATGATGCTTGCCAAAGGAGGAAAATTAAAGGAATATAAGGAAAACTTTGACTCTTTGCATAAAAGTAAATACATAAAAGTAAAAGATAGGCCCTTCGCAGAGTGAAGAAGAGGTTGCCATGCGCTTATTTGTTTATATGCTCAACCCCTTAGTGCAAAAGGACGTCACGTTACATTGCCTCTTGTGATAGCGACCTTTATTATGCAGTCTTTCGCTTTTATTCTTCACCATCACAAGTTCATGCAACACTCAATTTTCTCTCACACTAAATGATCTCACACATTTAGAAGCAATTTTTATTGCCTTTTTGCACCGATGACAACTTACTTGAGGGATCTTGCTCAATCCCTAGGTAGGTATGGTGGACACTTGAAAATAAGGTTTGGGTTTAAGGGTTTTTGGATGCACAAGTAGTATCCCTACTTAGTGCAGAATTTTTGGCTAGCAAAGATAGGGGCAAGCACCACATGTTGAAGGATCTATGACAATATGACTTCTATGTGAATATAAACAAACATTAAGTTTTCTTCCTTGTCCAATGTCAACAATTTTGGCATATAATATTTTGATGGGGGCTTACAATCACAAAAGATTTGTAGGATAGTATGTTTATATGTGAATCTTCTCTTACATTATTAATTCTTTCATGAGTTGCATCATTGACTAATGCTATGTTTGTCAATTTCTAATAAAATTTTCTACTTACACTTTTCCTTATGTGGTGTGATCACCTACCATAAGATTAGTATATGATTCATTTATTTCCTTTCTTTCTTTTAATTCCTTTCTCCTTTTATTTTTATTTGCAATAAGAAAGTAAAGAAAGGCAAATACTCAAACTAAACTTTATTATATAACTTGCACACGATTACAAGGATAGATCACTAAGCAAACTCTCAAATAAAGGATTGAACTAAACTTTTATTCATCTAAAGCAAAAGATCAAACTAAAATAAGTAAGAGTAAAGAGGTAGTGGGATGATACAATACCGGGGCACCTCCCCCAAGCTTGGCGGAAGCCAAGGGGAGTGCCCATACCCAATACTCAATTCTCCTTTGGTGGTGAAGAAGATGATGTTGGAGATGAAGAAGGGATCTTATCCTTGGATTTCCATGGCAGTGGTCCACCATCATAAGAGGAGGAGTGAGTCTCACAGGTCCTACAACTAGCAGCCAAACTCATACCTTTAAACCTTGCCTCATATTCAAAGACTTGGTTTTGGAAGTCATAGATCTGGGTTTGGAGGAAGTTGATTTGCTTGTTGAGGGTGAAGACGATGTCCTTCATGGGCTTCCCATCCACCTCAAGATCACGGGAGAGGTCTGTGATCATAAGTTGATTGGTGTTGAGGCCACGCTCCACCATCCCCTTGCACCAGAAGACGTCCTGCTCCATGGCTTCAAGCCTGGCCTACACGGTTCCCGTCCCCTTTGGACATGGCACAACACAGAGGTGAAGCATTAGCTCATGCATCTGGATGACCTGAGGGTGCTACACCACCTCCCGAAGGTATGGGTTGATGACGTTCTTGAAGAAATTATCCTTGGAGGAGTTTGAAGTAGCCATGGTAGATGGGATCTCACAGAAAACAACAAGGAAAAGAAAACCGAGGATTTCTCCGCGATACAGTGATCAACAGGTTCGGGAAGTATATATAGATTTTATTTTATCTTGGAGGACAAGCAGGCGGAAGAAAACAGAGTACGGAAGGTGTCCCAGGTGGGCACAACCCACCTGGGCACGCCAGGCAAGCCTGGCGTGCCCTGGTGTCTTGTGCCCACCAGGGTACGCTTCCCAGTAGTTTCTTTATTTCCTAATTTTCAAATATTCCAAAATTGATAAAAAATATTTTTGCGGATTTTTCGAAGTCTGTTTACTTACTGTATCACGTACCTCCTTATTTTCATGATTCTGGAGTGTTCCAATAGGACTCTTTTATGTGTTCTTCCGGTGTCAAAGTTTGGATAATATTACTTTCAACATTAATGGGCGTACCTGAGATATTATGTTTTATTCATTGCCCATTGACAACCTTAAGGTTAGTACCTTCGGAATTTATATTGATGGCTCCAGACCGATAAACCTCCTCGATGACATATGGGCCTTCCCATTTTGAGAGGAGTTTTCCTGCAAAGAATTTGAAACGATAGTTGTACAAAAGAACATATTCTCCGACTTTAAACTCACGCTTTTGGATTCTTTTGTCATGCAATCTTTTAACTCTTTCTTTGAATAATTTTGCATTTTTATAAAGTTGGGTTCTCCATTCATCTAAGGAGCTAATATCAAATAACCTCTTTTCACCAGCAAGTTTGAAATCATAATTGAGTTCTTTGATTGCACAATATGCTTTATGTTCTAACTCGAGGCAAATGAAAAGCTTTTCCATAAACCATTTTATATGGAGACATACCCATATGATTTTTATATGCTGTTCTATAAGCCCAAAGAGCATCATCTAATTTCTTAGACCAATTCTTCCTGGACCTATTGACAGTCTTTTGCAAAATTAATTTTATCTCTCTATTGCTAAGTTCAACTTGACCACTAGACTGAGGATGATAAGGTTGTCGGCGTCCTGGGAACGGGGGTGCCCAGACTTGCCTGCCTGCGGCCCGAAGGCGAGGCTCCACCAACGTCCTGGTATGGCCCAGCTTCGGCAGCGACCACCCAAGACCCTCGCGAGGGGCCAAGCCTCATGAGGCGGATGACACCAAGACCTCCCTGGGGGTGGCCTCACTAGGCCGACTCCCGAGGAGCGGAGATATCTATGCAAGGGGCATCTCGCGAGGTTCACATGACGTGAGCCATGACGACCAAGGCCAGGCGGGCGCCAGCGGGCACAATGTACCAGTTTCCTCTTTGGTGCTAAGGAGGCAAGTGCAGGCTCGGGGTCCCGAGGCATCAGGCAAACGTTTTCATATCGTTGCAACTAGACCAAGACCTCCATGACGGCAGGACGGTGGTCATCGCGGAGCCCACATCAGCATCACCACCAGAGCCTTTGGCACGCGAAGACCACCTTTTGTCAGGATAGCTTGTACTAGTTGACCCCCTTCAAACTTGGCCGTTGTGGGATCCCTTCCCGCCTAACATTTGGGAAGAGGACCAAGGACACTATAAATAGGGCCTATCCATCACCGTAGCAAGGGGGGCATTCAGATCATCCTCACACACATCAGCTCATCAAGCCCAAGAACACCTCACCTCCTGAGGCTGTTCATCCACTGTGCTAGTTCATCCTCAGCCTCTCGAGGCAATCCACCACACACTAGAGTAGGGTATTACACCACAAGTTTGCCCGAACCAGTATAAACCCTCATGTCTCTTGTTCTTTGGGTCCGTCGAGCTAGGTCGTGGGATCATTGATCGAGGGAGCGAGCTAGTAAGAGAGTGTTCTTTGTGCGCACCCTAGAGTTCGAACCTCACAAGGGTTTGCCGGAACCCCTAATCCGGCATTTGGCGCGCCGGGCAGGGGTGCGCAAAAGCCTTCCTTCTGTCGATCGATGCACCACTGCTCCGTCGCATCCATGGTTGACGCTCGTCGGGCCCGTGCTGAGCGTCGGGCCTCCCTTGCCGCTCGCGTCGCCCATACGGCGCCTATTGGCGGACCTCCCTGTCGCTCTCCATCACCCGCTGCGAACGCCACCATCGGCCCGACGGGAAATGAGCAGCAAGCTTCGTCACTACACCCCTCTGTGCAGCGGGACGGACGCGCAGGGCGCGCTGCTCATGGCGCGCGAGCTCCTGCGTTACCGCCCCGTCGAGGACCTCTACAAAGACTGGCTGGACCGCATCGCCGAGCTCATCAGCGCCGCTGGGGGCTCACCCGCACCGTATCTCTCGCTGCCTCGTCCGCCCCCTACTGCGGGCGATGTAGCCAATGGAGCCCCTCCGCCACCTCCACATCAGGACGTCGCCATCGCACCAAGACACGCGGCCCCGCGGCGCGACCCACCGCGCAGGCCGCCCACGCGTGAAGAAGGCAGCTGCCAGGAAGTCCCGCGGCCGCAAGAAGATGCCCCTGCACTCCCCGCACCACCATGTCAAGATCGTGCTCCACCTGCGGCACCGACTCATGGGTACCAAGACCAGGCTACACCTCCACGTCGGGCTCTAGTGACCACAGCGGGTTGCTGCGCCTTCACCCCCGAGTTGCGCAGTGTTGTCTGGCCTGGCAAGTTCAAGCCCAACCTGCCTCCGTGCTATGATGGCACGCCCACCCCTACTGAGTTCTTGCAGCTCTACGAGCTGAGCATCGAGGAGGCTAATGGCGGGTTTCCCATGGCTCTCAAAGACAGCGCGCGCTCGTGGCTCTTGAACCTGCCCGTGGGATCGATCTCCTCCTGGGAGAGATGGGCGAGTGCTTCGTCGCCAACTTCCAAGGCACTCGTGACCGCCCGCCTGCCGCTGGTGATCTGCGGCGCATCAAGCAGTAGCCAGGGGAGACCCTGCAGAAGTATATCCAGCGTTTCAACAGCGTTCGCCTCAAGATCCCCAAGGTGACGGACGAGGCCATCATCTCAGCATTTTCTAACGACGTCTATGATGTCAAGATGAAGGAGGAGCTCGCCATACATGAGGACTTGTGCACAGCTCTGGAGATGTTCAACATGGCGACCAAGTGCGTGAGAGCTGAGGAGGGACACCTCTCCCATCTTGAGCTTCCAGCCGCCGACCCGGAAGACAAGAAGGCCAAGACCAAGGACGTGAAGCGTAAGGGGGCTGTCGTGCTCGCGGCGGAGCCGGAGATGAAGTGCGGCTGTGACCACCCCGAGTCATCCAAGGCCAACCGCCTGTTTAGCGCCTTCCACAACATGCACAACCACAACACCAACGATTGTCATGAGCTCAGGGCCATCCGCGACGGGCGCTTCGGTCAACGCCCCGAGCGCAATGACCGAAGCTACGGCCATGGAGGAGGCTAAAGTGGAGGACGCTGGGACGACCACGGCCCCCGCCAGGAGTGGCGTGACCGGCCTCGCGAGGATCGCTAGCAGGACCAGCCTCACGAGGCGCCTGGAGAGACCAGCCTCGTGAGGACCGTCTGCAGGGCAAGGTCTGGCTGCCTCCACTACCACCACTAGCGAGGAGGAACGGTGACCATCACCAGGACGAGGGGCCGGGGGTTTCCAGGAACTGCGCAGCATCGCTTGCATCTTTGGTGGCGCCCAGGCCCCAGCCTCTTAGCGCATCTTCAAGTAGTTTGCTCGCGAGATGAATGCGGCCCTCCCCAGGCTCGAGGCCATGCGCCCGCTCAGGTGGTCCAAGTACACCATTACCTTCGGCTCATCCGACCAGCTCAAGTGCGCGGCAACTATCGGCGCCCGCCCGATGCTCTGCTCGCCCATAATCAGCAACGTCCACATCACTAAGACCCTTATCGACGGCGGCTAGGGCTCAATGTCCTTTCCGTTGAAATGTCCGACCGCCTCCAAGTGTCGTATGATCAGCTGCAGCCAGCCAAACCCTTCTCAGGGGTGACCGACGGCTCCACCACCCCGATAGGGAAGGTCCGCCTCCCTGTCACCTTCGGCAAGCATGATAACTACCGCACTAAGCTCATCGACTTCAACGTCGCCCACATCCGCCTGCCATACAATGTCATCCTTGGGTATCCAGCCCTGGCCAAGTTTATGGCAGTGACTCATCACAGCTACAATGTCGTCAAGATGCCAGGAAGCTGCGGTGTCATCATGGTCGCCTGCAAGGAAAGGGACGTTGTGTGCTCTCTCGAGCGCGCTTACCAGGTTGTAGCGGCCGAAGACCCAGATAACGAAGGCGACGTCTACCCTCCTGAGGCTGTCCCCAAGAAGAAGAAGCAGCTGCTCCGCCAAGGGCTTCAAGAGGGCGGAGTCTCCAGTGACACCGCCTCAGGGCCCGTACCCGCAGATGGGGCACCTCCCTCTCTCGCATAGGAAGGCGCGCCCGACGCCCTCCTCAGGCTAGGCTCGGGGGCTCTTTTCTTGAGGGCCTCTGACCTAGCCAATGCCACGAGGGAGGCGCTCGGGCACCACATGGAGGCATGCTCCCCTCACAAGGGCACAAGGCGTGGAGTGCATGGTGCTCAGGAGTTCATCACCAAGGCGATCGAGGAGCTTCAAGAAGGGAGAATCATGCGCGTCGACCGCCGCCCACCACCTGGCGCAGCTCCTTGTCCTGGCGAGGATGACCAGCTACGCGTCTGCGTCGACATCCCATGACTCAACAGGGTGGCATCTCAGGAGCGTTTCTAGCCTTTGCATGTTGGTCGGTGCAAGGGTCCACCTCACACTTATGTTCGCATGCCATTCGGCTTGCCGAATGCAGCCGTCACCTTCCTGCGCCACCTGCAGAGCGTTCTAGCGGCTCAGGAGGCCTGGCATCACGCAGTTCTGGCAGAGATGCCGATGGTTCTTCATGACCCGCCCAGGCCCCCGATGCCTATCGAGGCTTAGGACCCAGGCGACTCGTGAGGAGCAACTCCTTCAGTATGCATCTCCAGCAACTTCAACACACTCGAGCAGCGGTACCAGGTGACTCTTTCCGATTTATTCAGTTGGGGTGCCCCTCGGGTAGCATTATCCCCAAGTTGCACGGGCCATTCCCTGCGACGTGTATCCTTTTGCATCCCTAGCTTACTCTATTGGGGGCGCCCCTCAGGCTACATCATCCCCAGGCCGCACGGGTCCATCCCTGCGGCATGTATCATCCTTGCATGAGCCGCCTTATGATTATCACCTGCTTGGCTGTTGTCCTTCGCAGCCACCCGCGTTGCTGACCGGCCTCCTGCTGATCCCGCAACGGGGGCTACACATGCTGGCACGGCGCTTGTGCTTGGGTCCGTCCCTACAACGATGACAAACCTGAGTGGTCGAGCTCTGGCTCGCAGCGGCACGCCCCGCGCACGTCACCTCACCAGACCCTTAGTGCCTTCATTTTCTTGTGGAAAGACCAGCGGCTGGACAACAAGCGCGATTACAAGCTGTATTCTCCCTTCGCACTAACCCGCAGGGATCTACGGGGCTCGGCTATGTGTGGCCTCGCCGGTCGACCTCCTTTCGCGTGAATTGCTTGCGCATTAAAGGTGGGCTCCTGAGCATCGCACCTCAGGAGCTCCTAGTGAATCTCCAGCCCTCACCCCTGGTCTTGACCACGGCACCCTGACCTGGCATACCAGTGGCGGCTGAGCTTGATCGAGGGTCGGGACCCGAGGACGCAGAGCATTTAGATGAGCAAGGACAGGGGGAGCCGGCGTGAGCCCTGCCCAGTAACATAACCGCTGAAGCGCAAACCGGACGCCGTACAAGGGACCACCTCGGACTCGACAAGATAAGTCACATACTCATGTAGCACAACGCCGCAATTGGAATTTTTTAGTTCGGGCAGCCTTGCTCTGGCAATGCCGCCTTCCTTTTCTACCTTCGGGATGCTGCTTGCATGCCAATGGGGACCTCTCGAGCATCGCGCCTCAGGAGCTCTTACCAAACCTCGGGCCGCTCACCTCCTGGCCTTGACCACGGCATCGCGGCCTAGCATACCAGCGACGGTTGAAGTCTTCCTGGGGACTGGGACCTGCCGGCATAGAGCGCTAAGCTACCACGAGAATGAAAGGGGGGGGGTAGTGCCGAATCAAGTCGTGCAACCACAAATCTCATAGTAGGGGCAATAAGCATAGAAGCAAGAGTATTACAGATTCCTTACACAACCCCACGGGGTTCGTTCAGATTCCTCGTAGGGAACAAAGGAAGAAAAACTTCAAGGGGTCCTAGCTACAAGTGTCACCGTCGACGCCATCATCAACAGTGGGCCATGAGGGGCCGACACCGACCCCATCCAGATCGGCGACAGCGCGCAGATGCCGCTGCCGCGCTCCGGGCATGACGAGAGCTTGGTGGTAGGTAGCCGTCATCGCTTGTCTCTAGAGATTCGTCAAGCTCGAGAGATTCGCTAGACTCCCACGAGCCACCACTGCTGCTGGAGGAACTGCCAGCAGGCCCGGGGGTGGGCTTGACGCCCGCTGTCGCGCCATCCCGGCGGACCCCTCTTGGGCACCACTCCAGGCGGCGGCCTCACTCGTCGAAGACCTTGAAGAACATCATGGAGGGGCTGTTGTACTCAAAGTGGATGACGAGAGCCCCCTCTGTGCGGCAAGCGCGGGCGACTTCTCCCCATCCACGAGTCATGAAGATCTTGCTCGGGGAGACGACCTCGACCTCCGCCCCAGTCGCCGAGGTGCTTCACTCGGCATGTTGCAACCACAGCTCGAGGGGCCCTCTCGGCGGCATCTCTTCAGCGAAGAACTGCAGGAATCAGATCCATGTGCGCAGTGGCATCGCTGCCCACACCACGAGCTCGCGCAAGGAGCCCTTAGCATGAGTTCGTGCGCCTGCGGCACGTGCCACCACAGCCTGGCCACCACGGCCGTGACGCGAGCGGCGCGGAGCGCTGCCTCCTCCTCCGGAGGCTTGCACATGGGCATGCAAGGGCATCGGGTACCCGGGAGGAGGCCGCTCGTACCAAGGCCTCATCACCTCCTGCCTCACGATGGCATCGCGGGAGCGGACGAACCTCTTCTTCGGTGGAAGTGGCCAATGTTCTTCGCGGGGGTTTTTCCCTTTATCAGCGGTGGAGAATCTCCTTATCGGCGCCATGGGTGTCACGGCAGGACGGAGGGACGACGAGGAGGAAGAAGAAACAGGCGGCATGGAGAAGGGGATGAGCAACGGGGTCTCCGCCCCTCTCCTTATTTGTAGCCAGAAGAAGGCCAATCACCAGCCTCCATGATCGTAGGTAATGATGGTTTTCTTCTGCATGCAGTAGACTCTCGTCAAGTCAAACGGTTGCCGAGGCAGCATGGGGAAGCGGAGACGCCCATGTCCCATCGATCGCCACACATCATTCAAGGCAGCAGGTGGTTGAGGACTGCGGTGCTCTGCACTTGCCCTGTGGCTCCACCTCGAAGCCAAGTTCGAGCGTGCCTTGGGCCCGGGGGCTACTGTGGGCGTCCTGGGAATGGGGGTGCCCATACTTGCCTGCTTGCGGCCCGAAGGCATGGCTCCACCAATGGCCTGGTACGGCCCAGCTTCAGCAGCGACCACCCAAGACCCTCGCGAGGCGGACGACACCCAGACCTCCCTGGGGGTGGCCTCACTAGGACGACTCCTGAGGAGCGGAGATATCTATGCAAGCGGCAACTCGCGAGGTTCACGTGACGTGAGCCATGACGACCAAGGCCAGATGGGCGCCAGTGGGCACAGTGTACCGGTTTCCTCTTTGGTGCTAAGGTGGCAAGCGCAGGCTTGGGGTTTCGAGGCATCAGGCAAAGGTTTCCATATCAGTGAACAAGACCAAGACCGCCAGGACGGCAGGACAAAGGGCATCGCGAAGCCCACATCAGCATCACCACCAGAGCCTTTGGCAGGCAAAGACCACCTTTTGTCAGGATAGCTTGTACTAGTTGTCCCCGTTCAAACTTGGCTGTTGTGGGATCCCTTCCCGCCTAACATTTGGGAAGAGGACCAAGGCCACTGTAAATAGGGCCTAGCCATCACCGTAGCAAGGGGGAGCATTCAGATCATCCTCACACACATCAGCTCATCAAGCCCAAGAACACCTCACCTCCTGAGGCTGTTCATCCACTGTACTAGTTCATCCTCAGCCCCTCGAGGCAATCCACCACACACTGGAGTAGGGTATTACACCGCAAGGTGGCCCAAACTAGTATAAACCCTCGTGTCTCTTGTTCTTTGGGTCCATCGAGCTAGGTCGTGGAATTGTTGAGCGAGCGAGCTAGGAAGAGAGTGTTCTTTGTGCGCACCCCAGAGTTCGAACCTCACAAGGGTTTGCCGGAACCCGTAATACGACAAAGGTGATGCAATTCTATGGTTAACATCATACTTGGCAAGCATTTTATGGAAAACACCATTGATAAAGTGTGAACCACCATCAATCATTCAATATCTAGGGACTCCAAACCTTGGGAAAATAACTTACTTAAGCATTTTAATAGAGGTGTTCTGATCAGAAGTACTTGTTGGAATAGCTTCTACCCATTTAGTAACATAATCAACAACAACCAAAATATGTGTATACCCATTAGAGGAAGGAAAAGGTCCCATGTAATCAAATCCCCAAACATCAAATGTTTCAACAGCAAGTGAATAATTCATAGGCATTTCTTGACGCTTACTGATATTACCTATCCTTTGACATTCATCACAAGATAAGACGAACTTACATGCATCCTTGAAGACAGTAGGCTAATAAAATCCAAACTGCAATACCTTGTGAGCAGTTCTATCTCTAGCATGATGCCCTCCATAAGCTTCGGAGTGACATTTCCATAGGATTTTTCCCTGTTCATGGTCAGGTACACAACGTCTAATAATACCATCTACTCCTTTATAAATATGTGGGTCATCCCAAAAGTAATGTCTTAAATCATAGAAGAATTTTTTTCTTTTGTTGGTATATAAAGCTAGGTGGTAAATATTTAGCAACAATGTAATTAGCGTAATCATCATACCAAGGAGTAGTGATAGAAACATTTATTGCAGCAAACTGCTCATTGGGAAAACTATCATCAATAGGTAGTGGGTCATCAAGCACATTTTCAAGCCTAGATAAATTATCAGCTACTGGGTTCTCAGCTCCTTTTCTATCAATGATATGTAAATCAAATTCTTGTAATAAGAGAACCCATCGAATAAGTCTAGGTTTAGCATCTTTCTTTTCCATAAGATATTTAATAGCAGCAAGGTGTCTGTGAACAGCTACATTGGAATCAACAATGTAAGGTCTAAATTTGTCACAAGCAAACACAACTGCTAAGAATTCTTTTTCAGTAGTAGCATAATTTCTGTGAGCACTGTCTAGAGTTTTACTAGCATAATGAATTACATTAAGTTTCTTATCAACCCTTTGTCCTAGAACAGCACCAACAGCATAATCACTAGCATCACACATAATTTCAAAAGGCAAGTTACAATCAGGTGGTTGAACAATAGGTGCGGAAATTAAATCTTTCTTGAGTGTTTCAAAGGCTTCTAAACAATGATTATCACAAACAAAAGGAATATCCTTTTGCAAGAGACTAGTAAGAGGCCTAGAAATTTTAGACAAGTCTTTGATAAATCTCCTATAGAAAACAGGATGACCTAAGAAACTACGAATACCTTTTATAAGTTTAGGACATGGCATTTTCTCAATTGCATCAACCTTAGCTTTGTCCACTTCAATACCTCTTTCAGAAATTTTATGACCCAAAACAATGCCTTCATTAACCATAAAGTGGCACTTCTCCCAATTCAAGAGAAGATTTGTTTTTTCACATGTCTGCAAAACTCGATCAAGATTGCTTAAACAATCATCAAAAGACTTCCCATAAACAGAAAAGTCATCCATGAAAACCTCAACAATCTTTTCAAAAAATTCAGAGAATATATCGATCATACATCTTTGAAAGGTAGCAGGTGCATTACATAAACCAAAAGGCATACGTGTATAAGCATAAGTTCCAAAGGGAAAAGTAAAAGTGGCATTTTCTTGATCAGGTTGAGAAACATGTATTTGTGAAAAACCACAATATCCATCAAGGAAGCAAAAGTGTGTGTGCTT
Organism: Triticum urartu; assembly: GCF_056163025.1. NCBI lineage: Eukaryota > Viridiplantae > Streptophyta > Magnoliopsida > Poales > Poaceae > Triticum > Triticum urartu. The sequence continues at coordinate 363,896,984 of NC_141876.1, read as the reverse complement.
AGATAATATTTCAAGGATTTGATCAATAAAAGGCGGAGGGTAATGATCTTTTCTAGTTGCTTTATTTAATTTCAAAAATCAATTACCATTCTATAGCCTGTAACAATTCTTTGTGGAATAAGTTCATTCTTATCATTAGGAACGACAGTAATACCTCCTTTCTTAAGGACACAATGAACAAGACTTACCCATCTACTATCAGCTATAGGATAGATTATACCTGCTTCTAGAAGTTTTAATATTTCCGTTCTTACCACTTCTTTCATCTTCGGGTTTAACTGATGTTGGTGATCAACAACGGGTTTAGCATCAGGTTCATATTAATTTTGTGCTGACATAGAGTGGGACTAATTCCCATTAAATCATGAAGAGCATATCCAATAGCAGCTTTGTGCTTCCTTAGAACTTTCAATGATCTTTCTTCTTCATGTCCTGAAAGGTTAGCACTAATAATAACAAGATATATCTTCTTTTCATCAAGATAAGCATATTTCAAAGTGTCTGGCAATTGTTTTAATTCAAACATAGGATCAGCTTTAGGTGGAGGATGACCTCCTAGAGTTTCAACAGGAAAATTGTGTTTAAGCAGAGGACGTTGTTCAAAGAAAATTTTATCTAATTCATTTCTTTCAGGCATATGTAAATCATTTTCATGGTCAAGCAAATATTGTTCTAAAGGATCAATAGGTGGTACAACAATAGAAGCAAGACCAATTAATTCATCCTTACTAGGCAATTCTTTTTCATGAAGCTTTCTACTAAACTTGGAAAAATTAAATTCATGAGAATCATCACCAAAACTAACACCGACAGTTTGCTTCTCACAATCTATTCTAGCATTAATGGTGTTCAAGAAAGGTCTACCAAAGATAATGGGACAAAAGTCATCTTGTGGGGAACCAAGAACAAGAAAATCAGTAGGGTATTTTATTTTCCCACACAAGACTTCAACATCTCTAACAATCCCAATCGGTGATATTGTGTCTCTATTAGCAAGTTTAATAGTAACATCTATGTCTTCTATTTCTGCGGGTGCTATGTCATTCATAATTTCTTGATATAAGGTGTAGGGAATAGCACTCACACTAGCACCTATGTCACATAAACCATGATAACATTAATCTCCTATTTTAACTGAGACGACAGGCATGCCAACAACAGGTCTATGTTTATCCTTTTTAATCAGGTTTGGCAATTCTAGCAGCTTCTTCACAAAAGTAAATAACATGCCCATCCATATCTCCTTCCAAGAGATCTTTAACCATAGAAATACTAGGTTCTACTTTAATTTGTTCATCAGGTTTAGGTGTTCTAATATAGCTTTTATTAACCACAGTTGAAACTTTAGCATGTTCCTTTATCCTAACAAGGAAAGGTGGTTTCTCTATATAAGCAGAAGGAACAACTGGATCAACATTATAAAGTATACTTTCTTCTTTTACGTTACTGGTTCTTTAGTTTCTTCTTTAATAGGTGGGTTATATTTAAACCACTTCTCTTTAGGGAGTTAAACATGAGTAGAAAATGATTCACAAAAGGAGGCTACTATCTCAGAGTCAAGTCCATATTTAGTGCTAAAATTTTGAAAAGCATCGGTATCCATCAAAGATTTAACACAATCATACTTAAGTTTAATACCTGACTCTTTACCTTTGTCGAGTTCCCAATATTCAGAGTTGTGTTTAATTCTTTCCAAAATATCCCACCGGAATTCAATAGTCTTCTTCATAAAAGAACCAACACAAGAAGTATCAAGCATGGTTTGATCATTACGAGAAAGCCGAGCATAAAAATTCTGGATAATAATTTCTCGTGAGAGCTCATGATTGGGGCATGAATATAACATTGACTTAAGCCTCCCCCAAGCTAGAGTGATACTTTATCCTTCACGAGGCCAAAAATTATATATATATAATTCCGATCACGATGAACTAGATGCATAGGATAAAAATTTTGTTGGAACTCCAATTTCAAATGATTCCAATTCTAAGATCCAATATCATTGCATAGCCTATACCATGCCAATGCTTTTTCCCTTCAAAGATAAAGGGAAAACCTTTTTCATAACTTCATCCCTGGGTAAACCGGCAAGCTTAAACAATCTACAAATTTGTTCTACATATATCAAGTGCATATCATGATGTTTGGTTCCATCTCCTGCATAAGGATTAGCTAGCAGTTGTTCTATCATACCCGAAGGAATTTTCATATTAATATTTTCAGTAGGTGCAGTAGGTTGAGGGGTAACTAATTGTGGTTCCGTACAAGGTGAAGATACCCCGAAAAAACCCCTCAAAGGATTGTTTTCCATAGTAACAAGTGACAATAAATTTCAGCACACTATATAAATGTTTCCTCACCAAAGGTGCTTCACTCCCCGGCAACGGCGCCAGAAAATAGCCTTGATGACCCACAAGTATAGGGGATCAATTGTAGCCCTTTTCTATAAGTAAGAGTGTCGAACCCAACAAGGAGCAGAAGGAAATGACAAGTGGTTTTCAGTAAGGTAATGTCTGCAAGTGCTGAAATTGTAAGTAGCGGAGTAGTTTGATAGCAAGATAATTTGTAACGAGCAAGTAACAATAGTAGTAACAAAAGTCCAGCAAGGTAGCCCAATCCTTTTGAGGCAAAGGACAGGCCAAAACGGTCTCTTATGATAAGCAAAGCGTTCTTGAGGGTACACGGGAATTTCATCTAGTCACTTTCATCATGTTGGCTTAATTCATGTTCGGTACTTTGATAATTTGATATGTGGGTGGACCGGTGCTTAGGTGCTGTTCTTACTTTAACAAACATCCTACTCATGATTAACCCTCCCGCAAGCATCCTCAACTACGAGAAAAGTATTAAGAATAAATTCTAACCATAGCATTAAACTTTTAGGTCCAATCGGTCCCTTACGAAATAGCGCATAAACTAGGGTTTAAGCTTCTGTCACTCTCGCAACCATCATCTAATTGGTACTCCACAATGCACTCCCTTAGGCCCAAATATGGTGAAGTGTAATGTAGTTGACGTTCACATGACACCACTAAGGGGATCACAACATACATACTATCAAAATATCAAACACATATCAAGTTCACATGATTACTTGCAACATGATTTCTCCCGTGACCTCAAGAACAAAAGTAACTACTCACAAATGATAAACATGCTCAAGATTAGAGGGGTATCAAATAGCATATTGTATCTGAATATATAATCTTCCACCAAATAAACCATATAGTAATCAACTGCAAGATGTAATCAACACTACTAGTCACCAGCAAACACCAATCTATAGTTCTGGTAACAAGATTGAACACAAGAGATGAACTAGGGTTCTAGAGGAGATGGTGATGTTGAATAAGTTGATGGAGATTCCCCTGCCCAATATGGGAGAGTTGTTGATGATGATGATGATGATTTCCCCCTCCGGGAGGGAAGTTCCCTCGGCGGAATCGCTCCACCGGAGGGCAAAAGTGCTCCTGCCCATGTTCCGCCTCGAGGTGGCGACGCTCCATCCCGAAAATCCTCCCCTTATTTTTTCTAGGTCAAAATGACTTATATACTAGAAGATGGGCACCGGAGGTGGGCTTGGGTGAGCACAACCCACTAGGGCGCGCTTGGGCTCCCTGGCGTGCCCAGGTGGGTTGTGCCCACCTAGTGGGCCCCCTCTGGTAGTTACTGGCTCCAATATTCCTCAAATATTCCATAAAAATTCGCCATGAAGTTTCAGCTCATTTGGAGTTGTGCATAATAGGTGGCCTGATGTAGCTTTTTCAGGTCCAAAATTCCAGCTGCCGGAATTCTCCCTCTTTGTGTATACCTTGCATATTATGAGAGAAAAGGCATTAGAATTACTCCAAAAAGAATTATTATGGATAAAAAAATTAGAAATAACAGTAAGAAAACATGATACAAAATGGACGTATCACATATGCTAGCTATAACAGGCTTAACAACAAGCAAATATATGCATTCCTATCGGTATGTTTAAAACTGGATTGATGAAATGTACTGAACAGTAAATAATTGCACATATTGAGCTTCACATTGTGAACAACTGAAACAAATAAGGCATACTACAAACAACCAGATATAGCAATCAAAACTGGACATATTATCACTACACTACAAAAGTAACTCGACAAAACAAATCATGTGTTTCCCCCTGTGAAGAGGCACGGCAAAATAAATCATGGGTTTCCTCACTTGTTAGAGATGTGCTCGTTCCCGTGGGAAGAGCATGGACCCTGGATGCGCTCCATGTTGTGGCAGATGGGCTCCTTCCCCTTGGAAGAGTACGGCTGTAGGGTGCCCTCCCTGATGTCGCAGAGAGGCGCTTTCCCCTTGGAAGAGAAGATAGGCTCTTTCCCCTTGGAAGAGCCAGAGAGGGTGAGCTCCTCGTGGTCGCCGTTGATGAGGTCTGACTTGGAAGCTGTGGATCCCAAGCCAGCGTCACAGAACATGTCCTTCAGAAATGACAAAAGGGGCTCGATGGCGATGTAGGATGGAAAATTGTTGACAGCGAGCCAGAGGAGATCAGCGGCGGGGCCATGGATGAGATCGACGGTAGTTGAACTCGTGGGGTTGGGGGTGGGTAACTTAACCTGTGACATAGCCCGCCTCAGGCCGTCACTGTCGATGACATGGATGTCGTAGCCGGTGGCCGAGACATGCCCACATACTCTAGCCCACTGCTTGAGTGCCTGTCGCCAGTAATGGTCGTCAGCTTCCTTGGCAACATCAGGCGAAGAGACCGTGATACACCTCTTTTGGGTCAGTCGCTCCTCGAGCTCCACAGGAAGCGTAGCCGGGCTTAGGCTGCGACGCTCTAGAGTGGGGGATGGGGATCTATGGGAAAGGGGGCGTTTGGCAGGCGTCATCTAAGAAACTAAGGGCGGCCTAGGTATGAGATCGGTGGGTAAGCTGCATGGGCAAATCAGCGGATGTTGACAAGGGAGGCCTTGCGGTGGCGGCGGCGAGTACCTTGCCAGGGTTTCGAGCGAGGGAGGGTGTGTGTGTGTGCGCATGCCCGATGAGGTTTTGGTGTGTGTGTGGGGGCGGGATGTGTTTGAGGAAATGATGCGGGTACTGAAAATTTTACTACGCGAGAGTCAAATGCAGGAGTGAAATGCCGGGGCTATTGAAAATTTTGATGATGGTGCATCGCAATCGGTCCAGAGATAATAACCTTGTGTTATGAAATAGAAAAACCCTCGAGGCGGGCAGATATTTTCGAGGGATGCATGTAACGCCCCGGACACACCCGCCGGTGGTCGTTACTCCTGGAGGGATCTAGACTGGCCCCGCAGATCGATACTATTCTTTTCTACGCACTTTGTCCTCACTCGTGCGCACCTGGGAGCAACTTTCCGGTCGGTCGCCCATCCAGAAATTACTCCAAGCTGAGCACGCTTAACTTTGGAGTTATTTCTGAATGGGCTCCCGAAAATGAAGGAATTCCTTATTGATAAGTGTGGTCTATCATCCCTAATAAGCCAGGCTATCACATACACCCACACTCAGAGGAACCGACGTCCTCGTCGGGCCACAGGAACGTTCCCTGTTGGCACATACGTCTATGCATCCAGTCCGGTACGTGTACCATGCCGTGTGAAATGATGGGTCACAAACATCATGAAAAACATGACCACACACCTGTCCGCAAACATTCGTGTAACTGTGAGTGTCGGCTCTGATACCAACTTGTAACGCCCCGGACACACCCGCCGGTGGTCGTTACTCCTGGCGGGATCTAGACTGGCCCCACAGATCAATACTAGTCTTCTCTATGCACTTTGTCCTCACTCGTGAGCTCCTGGGAGCAACTTCCCGGTCGGTCACCCATCCAGAAATTACTCCAAGCTGAGCATGCTTAACTTTGGAGTTCTTTCCGAATGGGCTCCTGGAAAAGAAGGAATTCCTTATCGATATGAGTAGTCTATCATCCCTAATAAGCCAGGCTATCACATACACCCCCACTCAGAGGAACCGACGTCCTCGTCGGGCCACAAGAACGTTCCCTATTGGCACATATGTCTATGCATCCAGTCTGGTACATGTACCATGCTGTGTGCCATGACGGGTCACAAACGTCATGAACAACCTGACCGCGCACATGTCCGCAAACATCCGTGTAACCGCGAGGGTCGGCTCTGATACCAACTTGTAACGCCCCGGACACACCCGCCGGTGGTCGTTACTCCCGGCGGGATCTAGACTCGCCCCACAAATCAATACTAGTCTTTTCTATGCACTTTGTCCTCACTCGTGCGCACCCGGGAGCAACTTCCCGGTCGGTCACCCATCCTGAAATTACTTTAAGCTGAGCACGCTTAACTTTGGAGTTCTTTCTGAATGGGCTCTCGGAAAAGAAGGAATTCCTTGTTGATATGAGTAGTCTATCATCCCTAATAAGCCAGGCTATCACAATGCAGGAGGGATTGGGAACAAGAAACATCACACATGGTCAAAACACAATAAACTTGTGTTATCAAACAGGAAAAAGCTGCAGGCGGGTAGATATTTTTGAGAGGGGAAGCCTTGTGGAGCCCAATGCACACGGTTAGTTTGAGTGAACCGTGTCTGTTGCGTCATCCGACTTGTCTAATGTTCATAAATTTGGTGAAAAATGACGTGGGAGAGGGTCAGAACATGAACACACTTGCATGTGGACCAAATTTATGTATAAAAAGGGTGGTTTGATTTTTAAATACCAAATGCAACTTCGATGTGGCACCTATCTCACAAAGCGCAGGGTATTGCTTGCCCCCACCCCCCCCTCGTGTCAGCATGAAGGGAATCCTAAGCTATGAATGCATGCCCCCTCCCCCCCAACCGAGGTTCACCTAGCAAAGTGCAAAATAGCTAGCAACCCCCCTCCCTCGTGTCGGCATGAAGGGAATCCTGAGCTATGAATTCATGCGCCTCCCCCCAACCGAGGTTCACCTAGCAGAGCGAGAAGTAGCTAGCAGCCCCCTCATGTTAGCCTGAAGGGAATCCTAAGCAATAAATGCATGTCCCCCAATCGAGGTTCACCTAGCAAAGTGCGAAGTAGCAGCCCCCCCCCACACTTTTAGTCGGCGGGCCAGAGAGGCATATCTCACCAAGATGGATCATAAAATGGACCAAGAATAATCCACCTTCGTCGTACAACCTCTCTTTTATTGTTGGTCAAAGTGATGGCCGTCCATGCGACCCCAGAGATGGGCTAGCTCGCCAATAATCACGCAAGTAGCTAGTCCACGAAGACAACCACTACATGCGTGCGGCCCAAACATATGTATGGAGAGGTGTGTTTTTTAGTACAGAATGGAACAATTTTGATGTGGCACCGTGATTTCAAACTAGAAATCCCCACACTTAGTGAGGGTTAGGTTGACGATGCATATGTTTGTTACACCACACTTCAAGCCAACGACGGGGATTCATGCATGCATGCGTGCATAGTATATGCGCTCAAACTTAACTAGGTCTGAATCTCACCATGACCTATACTATGATAACACGAACCAAATGAAGAATCCGCCATGGTAATCTATCTTGTTGTCGGTCAAGGTGATCATGGATTACCATAGGCTTGTCGCCGATAACCACGCGAGGGAGTGTATCGTTCAAAGGCAACCACTACATGCATATGTATGGAGGTGATGCGTGCATGCATGCTTGAATACCATTTCACAACATTGATGTGGCGCGTGCATCAGAAATCGTACACTCCCCACACAGAGCGAGATCGGTTCATGACGTGTCGCCGTACTAGCCACTTCGACTCGATGGGAGGGATTCCTGCGTACACATTCATGTGTGTGTGCTCAAATTGTATCATGCATGTCATCCCCACTACAAAAAAAGACACATCCGTGACATTTTGGGCCGAACGAAATTTTTTCTGTCATACATATGACACTTCTATGACGATAATTGTGACAAAACCCGGTATCATCATAGATGTGGTGGGCTCCTACTTCTATGACAAAAAATCATGACAGAAAATGGGCTTTTCGTCCTGGGCGGGCCGGAGACGCAGCTGCATGACATTCTTTGGGCCGTCCATGACGGAAAAAACCATGTTAGAAGCGAGGGCAAGGAAAATTTCGGGGAGTTCCCGGTTACGGTGGGAGGTCGGGGGCCGAGCGATGCACGTTTCTCTCATACACATACGCGCGTGTGTGCGAGGCATTGGCTCTAACTGAACCCGAGCAAGGCGTTGGGCTCTAACTAAACCCGAGCGATTGCACTGCAGGCTACGCGTTACTGAACCCGAGCGATCGATCGATGGCTGTTAACTGAACCCGATCCAGCGATTCCTTCGCTACTGCTGCTAACTGAAGCCATCGATTGGATGAACAGTGAGCGTTGCAGGGGGGGTTGGATGAACAGTGAGCGGTGGCGTTGCCTCTGGATGAACAGGACCCCATGGTGTGGTGGAGGGCTGGATGAACAGTAGACGATGGAGGGGTGCCCGTGGAGGGGTGGTTGAACACTAGCCGGTGGAGTAGCGCGCGGTGGAGGCTGGAGGAGGTCGACGGTAGCCCGTGGAGGCTGGAGGAGGTCGACGGTGGAGATGAACAGTATCTCGTGGAGTCCCGTTTTGCGGTACGCCTCACCCCTCCCGATGAACAGGACCCTTGTTTCGACCGTAGGAGGTACGTTTCATCCGTTTTGTGGTACGCCACACCCCTCCCGATCAACAGGACCCCCGTTTCGACCGTAGGAGGTCCGTTTCGGCCGTTTTGCGGTATACCACACCCCTCCCGATCAACAGGACCCCCGTTTTGACCGTAGGAGGTCCGTTTCCTCCGTTTGCGGTACGCCACACCCCTCCCGATCAACAGGACCCCGTTCCGAACATAGGAGGTCCATTTCCTCCGTTTTGCAGTATGCCAGGCCTCGTTTCCATCGCCTGTTCCGTCCAAGCCCTCCCGATGAACACGACCACGCATTCCGTTCTGACCCAGCCGGTTGGCTCCCATGCGTTCCGTTGCCTCCCGATGAACACGTCACATTCCGTTGCCTCCCCATGAACACGACGCATTCTGTTGCCTTCTCATGAACACGACGATGACATTGTTTCTCCGTTCCTACCCAGGCATGTACACGAGCCCTGGCCGTACATATGCGCGAGTAAGCGTTCGAGACCCCGCCCGTATGTACAAATACGTGACCATATTTTCTTTCTTGCACCCTCGCAGCTATACGTACGTGTACATGCTACGTGCGCGCCTCTACTACGACACGTGCGCGCCTCTACATCCACCAGTATATATATCTACGTACACGTTCGCGACCAGAATGACAACGCTACGTACGCTTCTACCAGGTGGGTCCCGACTGTCAAGCACTTCCTTGCGTGCGAAGATGTAGCTGGTGGGTCCCAGCAGTCAGGGGGGAAACGTTTTTTCGCGAAATACGAAGGACCATCCGGTGGGTCCCCGCTGTCAGGTGGAGGAATAATTATGTTGCATGCAATAAGGAGGCACTTCCTTGCTGCGGCCGTGGACCCAGCTATCAGCCTCTCCACGTACAGTCCACGTCCGATGGAAGTCGTTCCTCGACCACGTTGACCACACCGTGCCGAGAGCACCAGGGCGGTGGACGATGGCGAGGCATAGGAAGGGGATGACGCGGAGCCGGGGAAGACGCGGCAGTGGATGCCCACGCGTAGAGGAGTACGAGGGTTCACTGGTTCGCTATGGTGTGAGGCTGCTGTCGCCGCAGAATAACAGGGGGTGTGGGTGAGTAGAGGGATGGCCTAGCCAGCGATGGGAGTAGTAGGGGCGGTGAGGCCTCCGCCGCATCGCAGCCGGCCACGGGTGGCAGGAGCACGAGGCACGACCGGCACTGGTTTGGGCGGCTAGAGCAAGAAGACCAAAGGTTGAAGAAGCACTACGGCCGTTGGATGGACATTGTACGGTCACTAGAGCTAGAATCGTGCATATTGACTAAGTTGACAAAGCCCTCCGTCCTCGTCAACTTAGTAGGCCCACAAGTCAGCCTACCACTACACTGGGTCCCAGCTAACAGGGGGAGTATTCATTTTTTGTCCATAATAAGGAGGCACTTCCTTGCGTGCGAAGATATAGCTGGTGGGTCCGAGCTGTCAGCGGCGGTAACGTATTTTTTGCGAAATACAGACGCCCTTTCGGTGGGTCCCTGATGTCAGGTGGAGGAATCATTATTTTGCGCGTAATAAGGAGGCATTTCCTTGCGTGCGACCGTGGAACCAGCTGTCGGCCTCTCCACGTATAGTCCACTTCAGATGCATGTCGGTCATTGACCACGTTGACCAGGCCGCGCCGAGAGCACCAGGGCGGTGGACGACGGCGAGGCCTAGGAAGGGAACGACACGGAGGAAGGGAAGACTCGGCAGTTGTTTCCCACGCGGAGGGGAGTATGACTGTATGAGGGTTTACTGGTTCGTCTGTCGTCGCCGGAGAATAACAGCAGGTGTGGGTGAGTAGAGGGATGGCTAGGCCAGCGATGGGAGTACGGTGGGGCGGTGAGGCCTGCGCGGCAGCAGAGCCGGCCGCGGGGAGGAGGGAGCAGGCAGTCCCGCCGGCGCTTGTTTGAGCGGCTGGAGCAGGAAGAGCAGAGATTGAAGAAGCACGACGGCCTTTGGATGGCCATCCAACATTCACTACCTGTGCGTCAACCTTTTTTTAGGAAAGCCTCAAATTTGTGGAAAACAGCATACAGCCCATCTGCCATTATTTCTAATAATTTACAGCCCATTTGCTAATTATTAAGGTTTTTTGGAGCCCATATTCTTTTTGTTAGCATTACAGCCCATATTGTGGCCACGGTTAAAAAATTATATGAAATTTTGCATATTTCGGTGCGGTTCGAACTGTTTTTAATCCCGAAATTTCGACTCACATTCAAACTGATTTTAAAAATAAATGTATATCAATATAAAATCCAACAAATTCTCCACGCGTAAAAATTAATGTAATTTAAAATCTTGAAATAAAAAAAAGATATTTGAAACTAATTGCCGGTCTGATGTGTTTTAAAAATGTACAACCCATTTCTCATTACTGATGGGCCATTTTCTCGGCCAGCCGAATGAAAGCTCTCCTCATCTTGAAAGATTTGCAGCCCAACAGGCCTGACAAAGCGACTTACTTAGCAAATCACAAAAAACTGGGCTATGGCCGTGGACCCAGCTGTCAGCCTCTCCACGTACAGTACTCTTCCGATGGAATGTCTATGACCACGTTGACCACGCCGCGCTGAGAGCACCAAGGCGGTTGACGACGGCGAGGCCTAGGAAGGGGATGACGCGGAGCCGGGGAAGACGCGACAGTGGATGCCCACGCGGAGAGGAGTACGAGGGTTCACTGGTTCGGCTGCGGTGTGAGGCTGCCGTCACCGCAGGGCCTGGCTAGCGGTGGGAGTAGTAGGGGGCGATGAGGCCTCAACCGCAGCACAGCCGGCCACTAGACGCAGGAGCAGGCGGTCGCCCCGGCGCTGGTTTGGGTGGCTGGTGCAAGAAGAGCAACGATTGAAGAAGCAGCAGGACCGTTTGATTCAAATCCAACGGTTACTGCTGCTACAATCGTTTGTTGACTAAGTTGACAAGCCCTGCATACGCGTCAACCTAGTAGGCCCACAGGTCATCCTCCCAACCGGTGCGCCCCAAATGTCAGTGGGAGGAATCATTTTTTCGCGTAATAAGGAGGCAGTTGATTGCGTGCGGCCAGGCCAGCGGAGGGAGTAGGGTGGGCCGAGGAAGCATGCATGGCATCACAGCGGGCCACAAGAGGAGGGAGCAGTCAGTCCCGCCGGCGCTAGTTTAGGCGGCTGGGGCAGGAAGATCAGAGATTGAAGAAGCACGTCGGCCGTTGGATGGACATCCAACAGTCACTACTGCTAGAATCGTGTGTTCACTGACAAAGCCTTGCGTAAACAAGCCAGCCTCGACATTTGTGGCGTGTACAGCCCATTTTCTATTATTTTTATAATTTTTACTCATTTTCTAATTCATATGGAATTTATTGCAGCCCGTTTTCCATTTTTAGAATTGCTGGCCATTTTCTGGTTAGTACCAGGGTCAAAAAATTAACTAAATACGTGGGAAATTTTGAAAATTCGTAAATATTTGCTGGGGAACGAAATATTCTTCATCCAAAAATTAATAGCCATACTAGAACAAATTTAAAAATAAATTAGTACTATGTCATGTTAAATTCAATGAAATACATATAAGATATTAGTGAAGAACAAAAACAAAAAAAGAAACTTATATCCCATTTGCTATAATTTTTTTGGAATTTTCAACCCCTTTTGATATTACTTTTAACAGACATTGACCATACTCTTAAGCTAGGCCATAATGCATCCCTCCTCGTCTTGAAAGATTTGCAGCCCAGTAATTCAGAGAAAACAAATAGGCCTAGCTTGGGTATTCTTCAAAAAGAAATACTGGGCTACCTATTTTCCCAAAGAACTGGTGCATGATCATTTAGCTTTATTTATTTATTTAGTTATTTATGTTTATGGGACCATGAACATGTACCTGGGCCGGATTCATGTGAGAGCCTCCCTTCCAGTTAATTATGGGCTTCTCTATTGGGCCTTCATCAGTGGGTTGCATGTTATCAACAAGTGGAAAATGTGTTCTGTACGAAAAATAGTATGCGCTACATACGGTACGGGGCACTAAAGGATCAAACCGTGCAACGACTTCCAAAACATTGTGTTTGTCATTCTAACAACACATTTATTCAACCAACATAAGAAATATACTACTAATTGTACATTGAAAACAGCAGCAGCAGCAACCAGGGCTGGGGGTGCAACAGAAGCAGTAAGCAGGCCAGAAGAGTGAAGACACAGCTCTCTCTTCCAAACCAAACATCAGCCATCATTACAAAAGGGCTACCAAAAAAGAACAAGTGTATGCATCAAACTAAATAAAGATCCTACTACACCAAGTGTATGCATCTAACTAACTGGCTCAGTTAGACGTTACTATTTATTAAGCTGTGGAGATTGGCTGACGGCTTGAACCAGATGGGTGCCTGACGGGGGAAACTCCAGCCAGCAGGTCGAAGTCTGATACTTGCAACCCTCTCTCCTACTTTGGGCTGCAGAGCGTGGCAACACATATTAGGGTATGGTTTGCATGCAGAGACGCATGGTACGCTGTGTACACACAGTTTTGCCTGATGAACAAAACCGCGCTACCATCATGATTCTTGCCGTCGGTTATCTCCTGGTTAATCGGATAATTTAGTCCGACAAACAGAGAGCTTGTACCAAGGCTACTTACCAGCCTCCAGTCAAAAATTCCTGAAGGCCCAGAGAAGCTGGGATCCTGCTCAAAGACCTTGCAGTGATTGTGATTGTATTCCGCGAAACAACACGTCCGGTACGTGCGAACGGTCATCAATCTTTCGCCGTCGTCTGATCAAGCCAGGAACCACCTGCAACTGCCATGCCGCTTTTATTTGAAAGGTTCTGGGATTAGGAAGGGTAGGGACACCAGGCGGCCTACAACATGATATGAAGATGGAGTCAAATAAAAAAGGGCTCTTGATTTAGTCAATCTTAAGAACAACATGTTATGAGCATGAATTTTTTTTCAGCAAATGTTGACAGTAATATAAGCAAGCCATCATGATATCATAGGAAAGTAACATACTACTGTAACAACCGTTTGTAGTAATGACTGGAGTAGGCCAGCAATACGTCCAGCCATAGAAGGAGTCGACAGCGTAAATGAAGCCCTTGTGTTCAATGGCATCAGAGAACCATGGAGGATGTATGATCCTGCGATGGACTTGCAGATTTATCCACTTACCGCAGTGACCTGTCAGATAGGCGAGACCGCGGTTGAAGAACGCAATTAGCTTGAAGTCTTTATAATTCGCAGATCTTGTGGGCACTTGGAAGATTACAACCTTGAGGAAATCAAACTTGGTATCATGTTGGCTACTGTAAGATTCCGAGTATTCTGGGTCGCGGTGCCAAAGCAGTGAAGTGTTAATCGAAGGAAGGGGGATCAATCACCGGGTGTAGACCTCCACGAGCATCCAGCTGTCGCGACCGTCGACGAGCACCATCCAAGATGTGTTCATGCCGACCCAGTTCATACCGTTAATGTAGTTGAGGTTGACGGGGATCGGATCGCAGTCAAGGGGGTTGATGCTCGCCACCCTACGATCGTTATGCTGTGTGACACGCCATTTCTGAAGATCAGGCGGCATCAGCAAGCAAGGAGCTGGCTTAAAAAGCTCCGGCCTGATGGCTTTGAGTAAACGGTACAGCCCCGACGAGCATGCGGCGAGCGGCATGGTACTGAGATTGTCCACACGCGAAACAATGAGCTTGATTACCTCTGTGGCGAGCGAATTCCAGCCACTCTGTCAGCAAATGCTGCTCGGTTCTGCCATTGTTAGTGCTTGGGTTTCGGACGAGGGGGGAGGCACCTTAGCGGGGATGGAAGATTGGACGAGATTATGTGTGGACAAAGATGGAGAAGCGAATATGTGCTGCTGGAAGTGGACAGGTGATGATGACTACAGCATGCCACTTGACTTACGAGACACATACCAGCAGCGTAGGGTCATGTCGATGCCAGACAACTTGCTTGAGTGATCACAGTACTGGTACTCCCTACAGTGCTATGCCCTAACTTGCTTGAGTAGAGTAGTAGAGTAGGACTCTGCTCTACTACTAGTATCGAAGGAGTAGTATATTCTAATCGAAAATAGTTACAAACATCAATGCCCAATCGTGGAACGACTACGAACCGTGCTCAAAGACCGTGTCTACATGGTGTTTGGACATGGGCGACAACCTCAACGCCAATGGTGCTGCTCCCATTGCACCGTATGTGTTTCTGTCCTTCCTGTTCGAAATCGCTCAATGTAATCCGCTGTCTAAGCATGTGGAGACTTCCATGTAGGATCTCGCTCTATTGGAGTATCGCGCATGAATAAAAGTGTATCCGTTTATGGTTTAGTCTAGAATCTTCCATGTATGAATTTTTACTACAGTACTGGTGAAAGACTTACGATGAACCATTTCTTACATCTCCTCTGCCTGCTTGCAAGTCATCCTGATTTAATCCCTCCGTCTAGGTGTATAAGGGCATGGTTAATATTACTTCATAATATAGCCAACTATTGACTATAAGAAAGTGTCATGTCATCTGTAGCCAACATGTATAACAATCGATACTCAAAAACTAATTCTTAAAGATCATTTCTTGCAAAGCACAATAAGTGTTATTTCTTCACAAGTTTTGGATGCAGGTTGAACAGTTGAACGCTTTTGTTTGCAAAAGATACCTTTTATCTATTTCACTCGGATGTTTGTGAGCTCTAGAGATGAAATAATATCCGAAGAAACCTATCGATACCCGTTACACATGAGATGACCCCCACATCCTTTGTCAAAATAAACAACTCCCCAATCAATGCATTTCACTCTTCGGTGCAACGCACGGGCACCTTACTACTATAGATTAGTATGACCAAAAATTGAACTAACATTATATATAGTACGATAAATGCTGATGCATGTCACCTAAAATTATATCATTCAAAACTATGTGCAAATACGAATCCAACGATATAATTTTTGTTGACATGCACTAACATTTTGTCAGTTAAATCTTCAGTCAAATTCAATGGGGGACTAATAAACCACGACCGATGTAGTACAACTGTAGAGGGCGGCACTGCACGGGAGTCTCACCTCTCACCTCGCTCGTGGCGCAGCAGTAAAGCCGTCATATCACAAAACCCAACCACTCCCAGTAATAAGTGGCCTGGTAAAATAAACGGACAAGCAACCATCACACCCCTCCGTCTTTTTTGCATTTCATCTCTCTGCATTTACTTTCTCCGGTTCATCTCGCACACTCGATCCCTAGCTACTACTCCTAGGGCCAGTTCTTTTGGCGGCTTCCCCAGCTTTTCCCACAAGACTAGTCACAGTGGAGAGTACTACTCATTTATTTGGGCTACTAAACTACTACTTCGTCCTGGTTTATTCCTCACCATTGTAATTTATGCTAAATTTTGACCAAAGATTTAATTGGTTTATTCCTCACCATTGTAATTGCTCCGTCTAGGTGTGTAAGCCATCTTACGAAAACCAAATAATCCCAAAACACTTAGGCGCGGTGGATTAACTTCTACCTCGTTTCTTGTTTCTTGACATATCAACCAATAAGAGATAAAGAGTGTGCATGCTTTTAATGACTTGAGATATCAAACACGACATGCAGTGGTTAGTTCATTGCATGCAATACTATTAATTAGCAAATAAACATTAATGTTTCTCGTTTTCTCCTCCTCCTTGGTCACGGTGCACAGCCTAAGATGACTTACTCACCTAGATGGATGGAGTAGTGCATGTGACATGACTAACATTTCATTAGTTAAATTTATGATCAAAATTTGACACAGATTACAATGGGGACCAATAAACCAGGACGGAGGTAGTAGTTATGGGATTACTAATCTAGAAGCCTAAAAGAACTGGCCCCTGGTACTCCTACTAGTAGTAGTACTCAAGTTGGAAGTCCAATTGCACGGCACAACTTGTTGGGCAAAAAATTCGATACATGGTGTAGGAAGCGGTTTGGGAATTTGCATGCCTTTCCAACCAGTGAGATACTCCGTACAAATTACGACAGAGAAATAACCACAGAGAAGGAAGCTAAAAGTAAACAATCAAACGAGCATTTTGCATTTGTTTTGCATTGAATCGTTTCGCAAGCTTGACTAGTGTTGTTTTTCTACTTTTACAAAAACCGCATCGTAATGTTAAAACGTGCATTTGCACGTACATAAGTAATAGTAGTACTCCCTTCGTCTAGGTGTATAAGTCTTCCCTCCTTCTTGGTCACGGTGCACAACCAAAGATGACTTATTGACCTGGACGGAGGGAGTAGCACAGTCTGCAAGCATATATCGAGAGAGATGTGTAGTGCGATAGTATATAGTAAAGTTTGTGCTATATGCACGTACTTGCAAAATGCATACGAATACACAAGGTTTCCAAACTTTCCCTTTTACATACTTAATTAAGGACGCTAAAAATTCCTGAACGTTCGGGATTTATCATTTGCATCCCAAAACTAATGAGATCGCCTTACGAAACAAAAATTATACTCCTCCTAAAAGCCACGGCGCTCACAGGAGCGCTTGCGGCGCACCACGAGAGCCCTGGTGCGCGGCCGTTTCCTAGCGCGCTGACACAACGCCTCTTCCTCAGCCTCGCAACTTGCGAGGTGCTGATTGGCGGCTTGCCGGTGGGCGAGCGCGATCTCACCGGTGTGGTGATCCGGCGCCAATAGGTACTCCTCCTTGCTGGAAGCGTGCACCCAGTCCACGTACCGCCAAGCGTAGATGAGGCTCTTTGGCCCGACTACACTCAGGGCGTCGGCACGGGCATCCTATGACACCCTCACGGCCCTCGCACGAGCCTTCTGCCAAAGAGTCAATCGCCTGACTCTCTCGGACGCAACATAGGCCTCCCAGGCAGCTTGTTCTGCGGTGCGCTTCTCTTCCTCGGCCTTCTTCTCCGCCTCTATTTTGGTGCACTCTGCTGGAGGCAAAGCCTCCCACAAGGCGACATTCATTTCTTTCCAAAGCTCCTCAAGGCTGGTGGGGCTCGGCGGGCGGTGCGGCGTTCTCCTCGTAGCGAGGAGCCGACGTGTCCTCCGGCGCGCATGCTGGCGAGATTGGGAACGCCGACGCGTCCTCCTCGACTAGTGGCGGCGAGGAACGGAATGACGACGCGTGACTGTCCGTGCGGTGCAATGAGGGGCTCCTAGGGCTTGGGAGGGGTCGATGCCATGGTGGTCGACGTGAGAGGGAGGGGGAGGAGATAGCGATGAACGTGAACGTGAGGGGGAGGAGATAGCGATGTCGTGGGAGGCGCAGTATTTATAGCAAGCAATGGCACACCTACGTAAGATATGGACTGAGCTGCACTGACTTAACTGCACGTCCAGTTGCGTCACTGACATGTGGGCCAGACCCCTGTTGGGCCCATATGTCAGTGACCCAATGCACCTGCAGTTAAGTAACAACTACGTGGGTATATTTGCTGGAGTAAATTACAGGGGAGCAAAGGGGTGGAAATATTGCTGGTCACAACGGATTGGATGAGCGTGGGGGGAGGAGAGTCATGCATGCAGATTTTTTTCACGCGGGGTGGAGTGATGGGACCGCCGGAGGGAGAAGGAGAGTTTGGCATGCATATTGTTTCCACACATGGAGATGAAAAGATTTGGAGACGAACGGGCTTCTTGAAGGTATGGGGAACAATGCATAATAATTCATCTTGCATGCCGGGCTAGGTATAGTCTCAAGTCATTAAAAACATACACGCCCCACACATGTTCATATTTCAAGGTGCACTAAATTATTGCATGTGATGATTAAGGCTAGCCATAATGGTGGTATCTTAGCTGGTATCATGCACACGGGAATAGCAAACATGCTGATGTGGCAAAGAATTAAAGAAGAGAGGGGGGTTAGAGTAACTAGTGTTCATGCATGCACTGGTAAACACATTTTTTTGTGAAGAACCACAACACTAGTTGAGTACTTTTGCAGACTTCAAAAACTATTCCACCGCCTCTACTATCTTGCTAAGTGTATGTGAAAATTTTGAATCGAGCCCTTTAAACTAGAAGGGAGGTAGTGGTACTCTAATAGCTAACCTTGTTGTGATGACAAGATAGGACATGGCACGCACCTGGACGGAGGAACTAGTCTGCAGTGTGCATTTAAGTTTTGTCTGAAGTTAATGTACCTCTACTTTCACCAGACTTATAGAAAAATGTGTCAACATTCACAATGTCAAATCAATATTTTTACACTCATTATAAAATGTAGTTCTTATACTCATTATAATCAGTATTGTAGATATTGATATTTTTAGTATAAATTTGGTCGTGGGATTTCATATGCCTGTCAAAGCATGGAGGAAGCGGAGCTTAGGGCTTGCATTGCCGGTCTCTACATAGGTATTTCTCTTCATAATCCTGTAATTTTAGAGACTGATTGCGCTTTTGTGGTAGCGTCTCTTGCATCGGGTGACTATGACAGGTCTGCTATGCGTGACCTGAAGATGAAAGCGTTGAGCATCTCGAAGTTGATCAACAATCTTCAATTCTCAAAGATTAGCCGCTCGGCCAATAAGGTGGCACACTTAATCGCTAAGTATAGCTTTGATAATAGATTAGATGGTATTCTTGTAAATAACGTACCGCCCTGTGTGGTGAATATTGTATCGAATGAGTGTACTGGTGTGGCTCGTTAATTAATATAAGGTGGTGTTAAAAAAGTATAAATTTGGTCAAACACTTTGCAAATGGTTGACAGGAGTAAAAAGGACCAGAGGGAGTATCATGCATGCTGAGTAGGCAAAAAAATTGCTTGTCTAAGAAAAAGGCAAAAAAATTGCTCATTATAGCCGGTCGAAGTCTCAAAGGGGGCAACCGCGCGAGGGAGGCGAAGGTCATGGGAGGCGCGGCGTTTGACAGAATTAAGTGAAGTTACATCCACGCGCCGGCATGGCGTGCGAACAGGTAGAAGCTATACCGTCAGGCCTACGATATGGGTCTAGTAGACATGACATCTAGTGGGTCCCGCATAGTTCTCGAGAATTCTTTGGGGGCTTGCAGCCGTTTATGTAAGTGCATCTAGTGCCACCCCTAGTTGGTTTTGGAGTATTGACGACAAACCTAGTTGAGGGACTAATGTGTTTGTGAGAATTGCAGGAAAACACAGGTAGAAGTCCCTCATTGATTCGGTTTCACTACCAGAGATGACCCCTAAAAATGTACGAAGACATTGAAGACAATGGTGGTTTATGAAGATATTCATATTGAAGACAATGACATGAGAAGACTCCCTATGAAGCTTTTGGAACTCGAAGACCTAGATCCTTCGTAGTTTTATTTCATTCATGTTGTGTCATAGGAACCACCGTACTGTTAAGTGGGGTCGAAGAGAACCAGTCAGAATGACTGAAGTGATGCCAAATTCAAATCCTATGTCTTCGAGCGAAGACTTTGAGAGAAAATCTTGTCCAGAGTCAGACAAGTCAGCTTTACTTGTAGCCCAAGTAAAAGTTGCCGTGTGAGTTCGAAATCCGACCGTTGGTACACGTGTCAGTTCCTTAGTGACCCAGGGTCATTTAGGACAGATCAGGTCGGGTTGCCAAGTGGCTATAAATAGTCCACCCCCCACAACCTTAAATGGTTGGCTGCTCAGATTTCAGCGCACGGCTTTTGTCGTTTGAGAGCAACCCACCTCGAAGCCTTTGAAAGAAAAATTCCCAGTGAGGAGAAAAGCCCTAACCACCCAGAGCCAGAGTAAATTGGGCATCACTTAAGTCTTCGTGTCTGTGTGATTTGAAGACTTATTACACTTGAGGACTGTGCATCCTCCAGACGGTTAGGCGTCGCGTTCTGAGCATCCAAGAGAAATTGTGGATTGCCAGTGAACGAAGTCTGTGAAGGTTTGGGAGTCTACCTTGAAGACTTACCAGAGTGATTGGGCGAGGTCTGTGTGACCTTAGCTCAAGGAGAAAACGGTGAGGACTGGGTGTCTTGGACTAAGTGTCCTTGACTGGGTGTCCGGGACTGTGTGTCCTTCGGTTTAAATACCTAGCCACTCCAACCAGACGTACAGTTGTCACAGCAACTGGAACTGGTCCAACAAATCATTGTCTTCAACGTGTCACTGGTTTCATCTTCACTTCCCTTCATTTACAGTTATTCATTGTGAAGCCATTGCATGCTTGCTTTATCTTTTGTCTTCACAACATGAATGTATGATCAGTTCGGCTTCATAACTTCTTCCTACCTGATCCTTATTACACTGAAGCTGTTTGTCATTGAGCTTTCACTCTATTGAATACATGACCATGGCTGCCCTAGTGTAATCTAACTTCCGCTGCATAGTAATAGGCATAATCTTCACTGTTTGTCTTCATAACTCTCACGTTTTGAAGACTTTCATAAAAATCGCCTATTCACCCCCCTCTAGTCGATATAACGCACAAATGAGCTTCAAGCCCTCGGCGCCACTGAGATCACCAAACATGAAATCGTCAAGACGCTGTTGAGATCACTTGATAGTTTGTTTGACATCGTGGCCCTGATGATTCAAGAACGTCCTGATTTCAAGACACTCGATCCGCCTGACATACTTGAGAGGCTCAACACACATGAGTTTCAACTTTCTGAGAAAAGAGATATCTACGGCCCAAACTATGGGAGAACTTGTGCCTTGAAGGCAAAAGCTGTCTCCTCATCTGAAGAAGAATCTGACTGCAGTTCTGATGATCCTGAAGACATTGGAAGAGAACTTGCAATGCTAGTGAAGAAGTCCCAAAAATTCACTAAGAAGAAAGGCTTCAGGAAATCCTCACGATCAAGCTCAAGGAATGATGAAGCTTCTGCTCATGACTACAAGAAGAAAACATGTCACAAGTGCAAGAAAACTGGACACTTCATCTCTGAGTGTCCACAGTGGGAAAATGAGAACAGAAGGAAGAAGAAGAGCAAGGAATATGATTCTGACGACAAGAAGAAGAAGAAATACTCAAAGTCTTCTTCCAAAACTTCATCAAAGTCTTCATCACACAAGAAGAGCTCATCTGGCAAGGCACGTGCGTTCGTTGGAAAGGAGATGGATTCAGAGGAGGAGTCCGCATCTGAGGAGGCAGAGGTGGAGTCTGAGGAGGAGTCTGATTCTGGCATTGCGAGTCTGGCTACAGCATACGTCGCCAAGTCCATCTTCAATACTGAAGACAATGACTGCATCACCGACACCGACGCAAATGACAAGAACGACTCCACTCCTACCTACTGCTTCATGGCACGCGGTGCCAAGGTAAACACACGCTCTACTCGCTATGAAACATCAAGTGACGATGACTCTGAATGTGATTCAAAACCTAGCTACAAAACACTTGCTAAAATTGCAACTGAACAACAGAAAGCTATGGAACATATTCAAAAATTGTTAGACAGAAGCGATGATCTGTTGGGTGCTGAAATGACTCGATCTGAATCCTTAATTGAAGACATAAAAACCTTCACGTTAAGTATCAGGAACTTGAAGATCGTTATGATACTCTCTCAACAACTCATGAAAAGCTTTCCTATGATTATCTTCAAAGGAAGCAAGAACTTGAGAAATTGAGGGTGGCTCATGAAGATCTTCAAAAGGAAAACGAGTCACTTCGCGCTGAACAGATCAGTCCCGCTCAGGAAGGATTTGAACCACCATGTCTTAAATGCATTGAGCGTGATAATGCTGCTTCTGTTGCTGAATGTTCCACTGCTACTACCGTTTCAATATCTTCAACTGTTGACGTGGTAACTAACCCCTCTGCTAAGGATACCACTGCTATTGCTGATGAGAATGCTAGGTTGAAGACATTGCTTGAAACAGGGATGTACAAAAGTCTGAAAGGGCATCAGACATTATGTGATGTCCTTAAGAAGCAGATTCTGAACCGAAACCCTAGGAAAGAGGGTGTTGGGTTCATGAGGAAAATTAATGCAGATGGGTCTTACTGGAAACCTGAGCAGTACCCCAAAACCACATGGGTTGCTGCAAAGGAATCCTCAGCAGATCCATCCAATCTGTCTGGCTTCACTTGTGCTAACCCAATTATCATTGATGAATCCTTTGATGCAAACTATAAACTGTTTAAGAATCAGAATGATAAAGTGTTTGCCAGGTACATTGGTACTAACTGCAGGAATGGACCGCCTATGAAGAAGATCTGGGTTCCGAAAACATGTCTGGAAAATCTTCCTGTGAATGTCTTCATGACACCTCACTTGAAGAAGACAAACCTCAGACCAAAGGCTTCATATGGTCCAAATGCTTCATACAAACAGGGGACTCACCTGAGTCGCACTAACGCAAATGTTTTGCAGGGGAACCATACTCAGGCATATGAATATGAGAGTGGTTCGTCGAACCGTCATGTTCATATGACCAAAAATTATTCTGCTTATTCCTATGAGTATTATTGTCCACCTGCTAGACTGTTTGCTAAGGTTTCAAAGCCAAAATTCTCAGATGCTGCACTTAGACTTATAGCTTCTAAGCCACCCTTGAAGATGTGGGTGGTTAAGAAAGCTTAACTCTCCTTCGCAGGGAAAGGTCTCCAGCACAAAAACAAAATCTTCTGATGCTATTGCTGGGGACCATAAAAATCTTGTGGGGCGCAAGATAAAATGCCCAAATGGCATCATTATGTACTTCATTCCTGAATCGCATGCTACTCTCCCCATTAGTCCTAATCTGGATCTAAGTTTTCATAACCCACTGGTTCGTCAAATGTTTATGCTTCACAACACTCTTCGTGAAGCCTATCCCCCTAACTGCACTGTAGGGTACGATACCAGCGACTTCAAAGTCTTCAGAATGGATTATTGACAGTGGGTGTACAAATCACATGACTGGCAGAAGAAGCCTTCTTATGGACTCAACTTTACGTCCATCCAACAAGAGCCACATTACATTCGCTGACACTGGTAAAAGTAAGGTATTGGGTCTAGGTAGATTTGCAATCTCAAAGGATCAACACATGGATAAAGTCATGCTTGTTGAATCCCTTGGCTTCAACTTAATGTCTGTCTCAATGCTTTGCGATTTGAATATGATTGTAATGTTTGGCAAATATCGCTGCCTGGTGCTAATGGAATCTGACAAATCTCTAGTGTTTGAAGGGTATAGGAAAGGTGATTTGTATGTGGTAGATTTCTCAGCAGGACCACAACTTGCAGTATGTCTTCTTGCAAAAGCTTCAGAATGCTGGCTTTGGCATCGAAGGCTTGGGCATGCTGGCATGAGGAACCTCCACACCCTTGCGAAGAAAAAGCACGTCATAGGCATCGAGGGTGTCAAGTTTAAGAAAGATCACTTATGTGGTGCTTGTGAAGCAGGGAAGATGACAAGGGCAAAACATCCTTCGAAGACAATCATGACTACTACACAACCCTTCGAACTGCTTCACATGGATCTTTTCGGTCCCACTCACTACTCAACTTTTACTACTTCTGCATGCCTCTATGGCTTCGTAATTGTTGATGATTATTCTAGATATACTTGGGTGCACATAATCCTTTACAAGACTGAAGTGCAGGATGTCTTCAGACGCTTCGCAAATCGAGCTATGAACAATTTTGGCGCCAAGATAAAGCACATCAGAAGTGACAATGGCACCGAATTCAAGAATACTGGCCTTGATACATATCTGGACACCTTGGGCATCACACATGAATTCTCAGCTCCATACACGCCACAGCAGAATGGCGTCGTCGAACGCAAGAACAGAACACTCATTGAGATGGCCAGAACAATGCTAGATGAATACAAGACTCCAAGAAAATTCTGGACTGAAGCCATTGATACTGCATGCCATACAATCAATCGTGTTTATCTTCACAAGCTCCTGAACAAGACATCCTATGAACTCCTAACTGGCAAGAAGCCAAATGTCAGTTATTTCAGAGTATTTGGCGCAAAATGCTGGATCAAGGACCCACACCACACCTCAAAGTTTGCTCCAAAGGCACATGAAGGCTTCATGCTTGGATATGGAAAGGATTCGCACTCCTACAGAGTCTTCAATCTCTTCCACTACAAAGTGGTTGAAACAGTGGATGTGCGATTTGATGAAACCAATGGATCACAAAGAGAGCAATTGCCAAATGTGCTAGATGAAGTTCCATCAAATGAATCAATCAAGCTTATGGGAACTGGAGAAATTGTACCTTCTGAAGCTCAACCTGAAGAAGAACTTATCATCTCAGCACGTGATCCACATGAAGACAATGCTCAGCCTGAAGATATACCTTCAAATGACCACATAGATCAGCAAGAGCAAAGTCTTCGCCCCACACACCCTCGTGTTGCAAATGAA
Organism: Triticum urartu; assembly: GCF_056163025.1. Taxonomy (NCBI): domain Eukaryota; kingdom Viridiplantae; phylum Streptophyta; class Magnoliopsida; order Poales; family Poaceae; genus Triticum; species Triticum urartu. The sequence continues at coordinate 363,872,069 of NC_141876.1, read as the reverse complement.
GTACAAATTGACAAAATACTGGACAGCATCAATGCACCTGGTCCACTCACTCGTTCAAGGGCAACTCAGCTAACGAACTTCTGTGGGAATTTCGCATTTGTCTCAATATCAGAACCCAAGAAAGTTGAAGAAGCCTTCATGGAACCTGAATGGATTCAAGCTATGCAAGAAGAGCTTCAACAGTTTGAGCTGAATAATGTATGGGAACTGGTTAAGCGTCCTGATCCACGGAAGCACAACATAATAGGCACCAAATGGATATACCGCAACAAGCAAGATGAGCATGGTCAAGTTGTCAGAAACAAAGCTCGTCTAGTTGCTCAAGGATATACTCAAGTGGAGGGCATTGACTTCGATGAAACATTTGCTCCTGTGGCTAGGCTTGAAGCCATACGCATACTGCTGGCCTATGCAAATCATCATAACATACTTCTATATCAAATGGATGTGAAAAGTGCCTTTCTCAATGGCAAGATTGAAGAAGAAGTGTATGTTGCACAACCACCTGGCTTTGAAAATCCAAAACATCCTGATATGGTATACAAGCTCAACAAGGCACTGTATGGCCTCAAACAAGCCCCTAGGGCCTGGTATGATACACTCAAGTACTTTCTGAAAAGCAAAGGCTTCATACCTGGTTCCCTGGATCCCACTCTTTTCACGAAGACATATGATGGTGAACTGTTTGTGTGCCAAATATATGTGGATGACATTATCTTCGGCTGCACCAATCAGAAGTATAGTGAAGAGTTTGGATACATGATGCAAGAGCAATATCAGATGTCCATGATGGGGGAGCTGAGGTTCTTTCTCGGTCTTGAAATACGGCAACAATGCAACGGCATCTTCATATCTCAAGAGAAATATCTTAAAGAGTGCCTGAAGAAGTTCGGTATGCAAGACTGCAAAGGCTTCACAACACCAATGCCAGCCAAGCATCATCTGGGTCCCGACGACAATGGTAAAGAGTTCGATCAAAAAGTATACCGCTCCATGATTGGGTCTTTGCTTTATTTATGTGCATCTAGGCCAGATATCATGCTTAGTGTTTGCATGTGTGCTCGATTTCAAGCGACACCAAAGGAGTCGCATCACTTAGCTGTGAAGCGAATTCTTCGATATTTGGCTCACACCCCAACTCTAGGATTATGGTATCCAAAGGGCTCAGAGTTTGATCTGGTTGGATTTTCGGATGCTGATTATGCTGGTGACAAAGTTGATCGCAAATCTACATCAGGCACATGTCATTTTCTGGGACGATCACTTGTATGTTGGTCTTCAAAGAAGCAGAACTGTGTATCTCTCTCCACTGCTGAATCTGAATACATTGCTGCTGGATCTTGCTGCGCTCAGCTTCTGTGGATGAAGCAAACACTCAAGGATTATGGCATTCATCTGAAGCAAGTGCCACTTTACTGCGACAACGAAAGCGCCATCAAGATTGCCAACAACCCAGTTCAGCACTCGAAGACAAAGCACATTGAAATTCGTCATCACTTTCTCAGAGATCATGTTGTGAAGGAAGACATTGATATCATACACGTCAACACTGAAGAGCAATTGGCAGATATCTTCACAAAGCCCTTGGACTAGAAGAGATTTTGCAAGTTACGGTGTGAGCTAAATATCTTGGAATCCTCAAATGTCCTGTGATCAGGCACACATCCTAACACTTATGCATATTGATGACTTAGATGTGCAACACACGAAGTAGCGTATATCTTCAATCAATGAAGACATACATTCTAAGTGTGAATACATTAATGTGGAATTTGACTTCGGAGCGCCACGATAATTGTGCGCCGTGTCTGGGTCTAATACTTCCTATACGGTGGGTAACGCCACCACCAAACGTTCCATTTTGAAGTGTTTCTCTCATGGCGTCACCTCTCAATGTCTTCACAATTGGTTTGGCTTCATTCTCTGTATGTCTTCATGATTATCTTCACTGCGTTGATTATATGGATATATATGTACTGATGTTCTGTCCTCTACAGCATTCACTTATAGCTATGTCTTCTTGGTTGAATCTTTTGAACTAAGTGAATGTGATCGGACCCTAACCTCTCTATGCTTTCTATCTCAAACTCTATCTCTCCAAGTCATATGCATTCTGTTGAAACTGTCGAATGTCTTCACTGTGTCCTTGTCAGCCGAACACACTGAGACAACCATAAAAGTCAGTTTTAATGCTCATTCCTCCACATAAGATCCGGAGAAGCAGAAACGACCGCCCGATAATTTAGGCGTGCGTGGGACGTGGAACAAATCCCGATAATCTAACTGGCCACGCGTGCCTCAAATGCGAACCGCCAGGGGTACCTGCGTAATAGCGCAGTGCCGCCTCTATCCCTATAAATATACGATTCACTGCGGTCATTATCTCCTTCTTCCACCCTCGCACGAACCCTAGCGCCACCGCTAGCACTCGACGACGCCGGCGACGAAGCGCTTCACTGCCGCAACCTCTCCGACGCCATTTTCATGCCGACAGCGGACATCACTTTCTCCGCCGTCGCCGTAGGTGTCTTCCGTCGCCAAGTTAGGGCACGGAGGATCGAACTGCTCGGCCTCAACTCTCACTTCGTCTAGCAGTTCCAAGTGTGGTAAATAAAACCTCTTTTTACAGCTTCTTTTGATCCTACAGTTCAGTCACTTTCTGCCATAAGAAGTTTCTCTTCACACCAGTTAAATCTCTCGCTGCATCTCATAACACGCCTAGTATATTCACTTGTGCTTCATAAAGTAGTTAGATTCCTCACTTGTACTGATCTATGGGTTCGTACAAATCTGGAACCAACTTCTTATCTATAAGTGAATGTCTTCGCATAATAAGGTCAATGTCTTCTAAACCGATTTATCTTCAAAATCTTCTGAGAATGCATATGACCTCTTCCCCTTCCCTCGCACCTTAATGCTGTCACAGGTACATGTCCGTGGGAGAATCCTTTGGTTCTCATAGTCTGCATTCATTTGCAGAGTACTTGCAGCATCACATCAACTCGCCTGAAGCCAGTTCTTGCAAAAGGAATCCTTTGAAGCCTTTGAACATCTTAAAGCCTTCCAAGTTATTCATGGCTTCAGAAACAGTAGCAAGGAAGGGAGGCAGACAGCGACGTGGTGAAATGTCCAAAGATCTGCCTGATGAATTGGCAGAAATGTACAAAACTGATCCTGAAGAAAGCTATGGTCAGCGCAAGACACGAATCCAATGGATTCGAAGATATTGGGCAGAGCAATGGTTCCACTACCGCTTCGTCACTCAGGAATATGCGGAGAAGTGCGCCATCAAGAGACCTTGGGGAGATGAATTATACAAAAATCTCGTACCTAGGTCCAGAGACGAAGCCATTGCTCAAGGCTTCTACCCATGCATGGTGAGAGGACCACAGCCAGCTGATGCACATCCGTCATCACTTCTCTGGTGTTGCGATGATAATCTCTTCAAGCGCAACTTTCAGTTTGCACAACAGTCAGCAAAGATAAACAAGAAGAAATTTGGGCTTGACTTCAACCCTGGTCCCTCCTCACCAAGGGCAGATGGCACACGCAACGCCGATCCCAATATCATCGGGCCGTATGCCAATCTTGCAGGCCTCATCACTCGCATCCTAGTCCAAGGGACTGCTGTGAATGACCCTCCAGCAGATACTGAGTCAGATGACGCCCCTGCTGCTCCGAAGCCAAAGCAGAAGAAGCCAAAAGCTCCAAAAGCTTCAAAGCCAGCCGTTTCTCCCAAGATCGCAAGAGTGAAGCCTTTAGCAACTGCACCTCCTGAAGCCAGTGTGCAGTCGGAAGACTTATCACGAGTGTCCAAGCCCCAAGAAGCCAAGAATCCTCAGCCACACACAGGCAAAGAGCTCACAGCTGCTGACATTCTGCGCTGCGAAGCCATTGATCTCTCAAGCGATGAAGATCTTGGAGATGATGCTCTTGAGCAGCTCATCAAGAGCAAGGAGGAGGATGAAATCTTCAACAATCTGCCTCTGTTTGATGTCGCCATCATCGACAACTTCATCGATGAATGGTTTGACACACCAGACATAAGCTTCAATGATCTGCAGCTACCCATAGGCCTCAGCGTTGCCTTTCAAGGTGCAATTGCTTCAGAACTTGCAATAGCCCAGCGTATTGTAGAACTGAAGCAGAAAATTGATTATGAAAAGGCTCAGTTCAAGAAGCACGTGGCCAAGCTCAGTGTGCAAGAAGTGAAAAGCTTCAAAACTATGTTGCATGAGCTGAAAGAGAGCTTCCTGAAGACGCGTGCTGAAGCTCAAGGCTCGCGAGAATGCATGAAGACTTTGGCTGATCACTGCGTGCAGGCCTACAATGAGGCAGAAAAGCGCAAGGCGCTTGGACGTCCCGGCATTGACTCCAGGATGGCCGCGAAGAAGAAAAAGAAGGTGGCTGTGACCGAACCTGAAGCGCCAAGGTCATAACCTGATGCTCCGATTGTCTTCCCCGCTGCAACGACTGGCTCGAAGCCAAAGAGTCGATCAACCGCCTCACAGCACAAGAAGACACGGACTGCAGAGGCTAAAGCTAAGAAGAGAAAACATTCTGAAGCCTCTCCTTCTGAACCCATCATCAAGAAGTGCAAGACAAAGAAATCTCGGGCTGCTCCCACAGAGCCCCTGATAGTTGAACCACTCTGCGTCCGCTATCCTGACGCAGATCGTCAGTTGACAGTGCATGAGCCTGCTTACATAAAGGCTCCGCACGCTGAAGACATTCCAGCAGCCAACCCCAATGCTGCTGAAGACATTGATCCCCAAGACAATGTGCAAGGTGATGCAACCCTTCCTCAGCTTGAGACAAGCGAACAGATCAGTATTGGTCGTCCATTGACGCCAATCACACAAAATGCGTCATGGGCAGATAGCCCACATGAGGAAGATGAGCCCCATCCCACTGCAACTCCACCAGCGCCTACACTCCATAGGCTTCGCAAAGGGCCAAGGGCTCAGGCTGCTAAAGACATTCCGGCTGCATCAGCCGAAGAGCAAGCAGAAATACCACAAGCTCCAACTCCCCTGCACCAACAAGAAGAAGTTCTCAAGGAGAATGTGCCTGAAGCTGAAAATGTTGAGGCTGCCACAAACAACGCCGAAGCAAATGTGGAGCCCTCCCCAACAACAGCTTCAGAAGACACCGAAGCTACTGCTCCTGAACATTCTGTGCCTGAGTCTGCTGCCGGACCACAATTCAACTATCATATTGCGCACAGGCCCCAGGTCCAGAAGCCGATCTCACGACTACCAAGGTTCCCAGGTCCTGCATCAGCTCCTGGTTCCTTCAACATCAACGGCTTCAGGGCAGATAACACGTTTTTCGACCGCTCCAAGAACCCTTATTCAAGGGAACGGATTGTATCAGATAGGTTCTGGAGCCATCAACAGCGCAGCTATTATTAATGCATCCTCTACAACCAAGGCCGCATCTTTCCTCACAAGCGCCTTGAGGTTGAAGCTGTTGCAGGTCTGCCTGGTCTGGAAGAAGCACTGGATTGCTTCAAGCAAGTGGGTTTGCTGCCATTTATCACTGACGAAGAGCACTGGAACGAAGAGCTTCTGCTCCAGTTCTATGCCACTTTGCATATCAAAGGCTATAACAGAGATCCGAAGACATGGATCCTGGAGTGGATGACAGGCAATATCCATCATGAAGCCAATGCTTTCGACCTAATTGAGCTTACTGGCCTTCCCACTCCTGGCGAATTCTTTGAAGAAGGGTGCCAACTCCATGCTGAAGCAATTGAGAGCATATTTCAGCGTCCTGAGCCAGATATGAGTCAGATGCTCTCAATGATGAAGCCATTTCCTCCAAATGCACCCTATCCAACTAGGTTCTTCGTTGAAGACTTAGAGTACCTGCCCAGAACAATATATCACATCATAAGGCGGACTCTCTGGCCAGTCAAGGGACACTCTCGATATGCAACGATTGATGGTGCAATGAAGACTCTCATCTTCTGCATTCTTCATGGCAAATGCTTCAATGCACAGGATCTCTTCATCCATCAATTTGCAGCATCTACTTCAGAACTGTTTGGATTAAAGTTTTATGCTCCTTGGGTTATGAGGCTGATCAAGCTTCACTCTGCAATCTCCTATCAACCCTCAACCCGCAATCATAGGATATTTTTACCAGATGTGGACACATCTGCTGAAGCAATATATCCCGAGCCGGCCAAGCAACCACTAAGTCTTCAGAATGCAGAACACCAGAGCTTCACTCAAAATATTGAAGGTGTTGAAGCTCTCTCCCGAGTGTATCCAATGGCTGGCACCACACGTGCCCCTGCATCAACTGAAGCCACCAACAGCACAGCTGCAAAGAGACCCAAGAAGCGCGCTCGTGCACTCAATGACAGAGAGCTTCTTGTGGCTCTTCACCAAAAACAAGATAGGCATCACGACTGGCTCAAGAGGCAGATGAGAAGCATCATGCAAGACGTCAATCGCATCAGAAATATGGCAACAAAGAATGCATTTGTCACACACGAGACCTGTCGCCGCACTTGGAAGGGCCTCACCATGATGTGCCCTGAAGCTGAACTGCATGAGGATGGCTTCACAGAGCACTTCAAATTTGACTCCACGCCTCCGAGAAGAGCGGTGATGCGCAGCACACCATCACTTGAAGAGTCAGAGTTCTCTTCTTCTGCTGCCACCGTGTCTGCCCGGATTATTGAAGAAGAAGACGACGCGGCATCATCTCCATCTGCTTCAACGCGCGTCGAATCTGCACCAAGCTCGTCTGCACCGCCGCCAAACAACTCCACCGACCCTGCTGCGCCTGGGAACGCGTAGAAATTTCTATGTCTTCAAACCTTTTTGGTCATCACTGACAAAAGGGGGAGAAGCATATGATGGTAATAGTCTTCAAGAGGGTCACTATGGGCGGGTGCCTTCATATCTTGCTACATTTTGCTTCGTGCTTACAACTCCCGTTTTTGCTACATTTGCTTCCTTGAGTTGTAACACTTAGCCTTGATGGCCGTCTGCTACCTGCTTGTCACTCCGTTATGCGAAGATAAATTCCGCATGTGCGACGATAAATTCCGCACTCATCTCATTCTGCAGACGTCCATTTTCCATTATGCATGTCATTATCTTCATATACTTTCACATGCATAGTGGATTGTCATAAGTTGAAGTGGATCTCCACAAGTACAACCTGCCATGTGCATTTGCATTCAAGAAGCAAATTACTTATATGCACATCTTCAGGGGGAGCCCTTGCAACTTATGAAGACAATTCTTTTACAATTTCGCAAATTATGTTTCCTGTTGAAAAATTCAACTAGTTTGTCATCAATCACCAAAAAGGGGGAGACTGTAAGTGCATCTAGTGCCACCCCTAGTTGGTTTTGGAGTATTGACGACAAACCTAGTTGAGGGACTAATGTGTTTGTGAGAATTGCAGGAAAACACAGGTAGAAGTCCCTCATTGATTCGGTTTCACTACCAGAGATAACCCCTAAAAATGTATGAAGACATTGAAGATAATGGTGGTTTATGAAGATATTCATATTGAAGACAATGACATGAGAAGACTCCCTATGAAGCTTTTGGAACTCGAAGACCTAGATCCTTCGTAGTTTTATTTCATTCATGTTGTGTCATAGGAACCACCGTACTGTTAAGTGGGGTCGAAGAGAACTAGTCAGAATGACTGAAGTGATGCCAAATTCAAATCCTATGTCTTCGAGCGAAGACTTTGAGAGAAAATCTTGTCCAGAGTCAGACAAGTCAGCTTTACTTGTAGCCCAAGTAAAAGTTGCCGTGTGAGTTCGAAATCCGACCGTTGGTACACGTGTCAGTTCCTTAGTGACCCAGGGTCATTTAGGACAGATCAGGTCGGGTTGCCAAGTGGCTATAAATAGTCCACCCCCCACAACCTTAAATGGTTGGCTGCTCAGATTTCAGCGCACGGCTTTTGTCGTTTGAGAGCAACCCACCTCGAAGCCTTTGAAAGAAAAATTCCCAGTGAGGAGAAAAGCCCTAACCACCCAGAGCCAGAGTAAATTGGGCATCACTTAAGTCTTCGTGTCTGTGTGATTTGAAGACTTATTACACTTGAGGACTGTGCATCCTCCAGACGGTTAGGCGTCGCGTTCTGAGCATCCAAGAGAAATTGTGGATTGCCAGTGAACGAAGTCTGTGAAGGTTTGGGAGTCTACCTTGAAGACTTACCAGAGTGATTGGGCGAGGTCTGTGTGACCTTAGCTCAAGGAGAAAACGGTGAGGACTGGGTGTCTTGGACTAAGTGTCCTTGACTGGGTGTCCGGGACTGTGTGTCCTTCGGTTTAAATACCTAGCCGCTCCAACCAGACGTACAGTTGTCACAGCAACTGGAACTGGTCCAACAAATCATTGTCTTCAACGTGTCACTGGTTTCATCTTCACTTCCCTTCATTTACAGTTATTCATTGTGAAGCCATTGCATGCTTGCTTTATCTTTTGTCTTCACAACATGAATGTATGATCAGTTCGGCTTCATAACTTCTTCCTACCTGATCCTTATTACACTGAAGCTGTTTGTCATTGAGCTTTCACTCTATTGAATACATGACCATGGCTGCCCTAGTGTAATCTAACTTCCGCTGCATAGTAATAGGCATAATCTTCACTGTTTGTCTTCATAACTCTCACGTTTTGAAGACTTTCATAAAAATCGCCTATTCACCCCCCCTCTAGTCGATATAACGCACTTTCAGTTTATCCATCGGGCAAGCCAGCAACCCCACGTCGTTCGCACGCCCTACTCGTCCCCGTCTTCTACCTTACAACAGTTCGCTCCTAGTCGTCCGTCCTTTCACATTAGTTCGCTCCCAGTTTTTTTGCGGGGTACAACAGTTCAACTTCTCCTAACCCTCCTCCAAAATCCATGGCCTCCCAAATCTCCTTGGTCGCCACTGAGTACCAGGTTAGAGCCATCACCGGCGATCAGTTCATCGTCATCTACACACGTGGATCCGAGACGGTGAAAGCATGGCTTGCTCGCTTCCTATGCATGTTCAACAGTTCAACGGATGAGTGGGTCGCTGGGCTAGATGTTGAGTACACCACAGTCCTGGGACGAGAGAAGGATCTAAAGGACGAAGAGAGGAAGAAGCCCGCCATCATCCAGGTTTGCGTACATAACGTTTGCTTGGTCTACCACATATGCCATGCCGACATTGAGTGCCAGGATTTTAAGAACTTCCTCAAGGACAAAAGAGTGAAATTCGTTACTGTAGGCTTTAAGAACGACAGGGATGTCCTGTGTCGGATAGGTTTCTTTGTAGGCCAGCCCTTCGATCTCCAGAAGGCAAGCCTGGTGTCCTCCTCTCAACCTTCAATGCTGACCCTAGCAGCAGCCATGATTGATCCTTCGTATGCTAAACTGAAGAAACCTCATCACGAGTTTCATCATGCATGGGAGTCGAAGACATTAGATGAAGATCACATCCTATACGCATCAACGGAGGCCTACCTTTGTTTAAATATCTACAAGGGTTGGATGAAGAAGCAGAGCCCAGTGTCCGGTTCAAGCAAAGAAGCGTCGGCGAAGAGGAAGAGGAAGAGGGACGAGGAAGAAGTCGAGGATGTGGACTTGGACTCCGAGTAGGTGGCAGTGTCGTCTCTCATGCTGGTTCTACTGCAGTGTCAAGCGGACTAGTTGCTTAGTTTATTTTCAAGGGTGTTTTGTGCTGAGGCCCCAGCAGAACTATGTTTATGTTCTTTCTCGTTATTTGAACTCTTTAGTACGTACAGTAGTACTAGTACTATGTCTTACTACTATTCTTCTTGCAGTTGGTACTACTGCTCGTATTTTCGTGTTCCTACTGTACTTAATACGTTCGTACTAGTAGTATAATTTGGGTCAGTCGATTTGTGAAAGAAGTTCGACGGAGCGAATGAAGAAGACGGCAGAAGAGGTGGAAGAAGCCCTTCTAGCCATCCATGTTGCATCAAACGGCTCACATGAGTTGACTGACCCAAATTGCTCCTTCAGATTGTAGGATCCACATGGCATTCAAGGTCTCGAAGGTAGATTCCGCGTCTGCACCCGGTTTGCGGGCTCGACGTGCACGCGACCGGCTTCCGCCGCGACAGCTACCATGCGCGCCTCCTCTGTGCGGGCGGAGACGACAATGACGCGCTAGTTCCTCCTTGCCAGCGTGCTGGAGCACACGCTCGTCCTCCTCTTCGTACGTTGCGTGCATAGACGCGGCTCCACTAGCTGCTCACGTGCTTGGCAGCGCGGCAGCATCGTGGGGAGGGACTGCAGACGATGTGAGCGGGCGAGCCTTTGGCTTCATGGCACAGGGATGGCAGCGACACAATGGTGATGGGCGAGAAATTGTTGGCCGGAGCAGGCGGGCGCCGGCATGCGCAACGGCGGCGGCGGCATATTGATGAGTGCGCGTGTGGGAGCTTACTTTAGTTTTATATATAAGGTTGGTCAAACTTAAAAGAAAACCGTATGAGTACACGTAAACATTAGACTTAGACAACGCTTTTATTAGTTAGTACCACAGCCACGATACGGAATCATGTGCAAGCGCGTGAACCGCGGCCGCGCGGTCGATCGAACGGTGCGTCACTGTGTCGCGCTCGAAGGACATCCACCGAACCTTTTTGTGTGTGTGAAAACAATCCTCGAATATTAATCAACTTTTTTCCCTGTGAAAGTTCTTGACGCTGCAATATTTCCATATATTTGAATTTAGCTCCAGTTCGTGTTTATTTGGATTTGGACGTTTTAGGTGCGCCCTAGTTTTTTTAATACTGATTTTGTGTGTGTGACTGAGAGAGAATGTCTGTATGTGTCCATATGTGTGTTGTGGCGGAAGGGCAATGTGGGGACGGTGTGCGTGTGATACAGACATAGAGAGGTGTGAATGTGCAAATGATCATGCATGAGTGAGACATAGAAAGATGCCGATATGTTGTGTATACATGAGAGAACAGTCTTCTAGTTTACTTGTGTGTGTGTGAGGGAGAGAGAGAGACAGAGAGCGGAGCATCCGTAACACAACAACCATCTCTCTCGATTCGTCCGTCCCTCGCACGGTCGCATGCAACACATGCATCGACGCGCACATTTTGACACCCTCACCCGGCCCCTGCCCACCTCAAGGCCCACACAATCTCTTCGTGAATACCCATTTCTCTCCTTATGTTTGTTTTCTCTCAATATCTGGCACACACACACACAGAGACACGCGGCACACACACACACACACACACTCCCCTGAGCACACAATTCATCCCCATCCAAGGTTATACAGCGACCACTCTCGCTTGTGCTTCTTTGCAACCCAACATGCACAACACCTCAATCTTCAAAGAGGGCATCGAGCAGATCGAAGACGGCGACCACACCGCGCTAGAGAATGCAGGGTCATTTGGAAGCAGGGTGAGGTGACAACGGCTGACTGACTCCTCCCCCCACCCTCTCTCTCTTGCACAAAATTACCAATCCCTCTCTTCCCCGCACAAAATTGTCAATCCCTCAACCCACAAGATCCTTCCCCTCTCGTCCATTTTTTCTAGCTCTCTCATCAAACATGTTGTCTCTTCTCCTTCCACGTATACAGAATCCAGATGCACACGCATCTCATGTATATTACATGTATCCATCTTTCTCACAGACCTAACTTCTTCCTCTCTCTTCCTCTCTCTATCTCTCTCTCTGTCTCGTTAGGTTTGTCTCCTACTCTCTCATCCACATACATACAATCTTTCCCGCCCTATCTGCTCCATCTTCAAAAGCTCGCTTTGCACGTTTCATTCACACATTAGGATATGTCAAAATGTTCCTTCTATAATGGCTGATGTAGAGTTATGGTTGTTTTTGTTGCATCCTACAAAGTAATAACTATGAAATGCATTTAGATTCTCATTTGACTGGGATTATGTGAGTTTGAGCATGTTGTGAAGTACTATAGACCTTGTATACATCTTGGGATTCGACAATGATTGTAACTATTGAATTGTACAGACCATTACATTCGAAGTCAATGGCCTAATATATTTATTTCACAATTTCAACAAATGATTAGTTCACTACAAAATAAGAAAACAAATGTTTACTTCCTCCGTTTTTATTTAAGTCCGCATAATAGCATTGGTCAAAGTCAAGTTTTGTAAACTCTCAGAAAGCTTATAACAAAAAATATTAACATATACAATAACAAATAAATATCATTAGATTCATTATTGAATGTACTTTCACATCATACATATTTGTTATGGTAAATGTTTATATTTTTCTATAAACTTGCTCAAACTTTGGGAAGTTTGACTTTGGTCAAACCTAATATGCAGAGTTTACTACTACTACTACTACTACTACTACTACTACTACTACTACTCACTAGTTGCTTAGCCGAATCACTCAACACGCCACACGGGGAGTCTAGTGTCACAAAAATTTGAGTTCGGTGGAAAAATCTCCCGCGACCCTGATTCGAGCAGTGGGAAGTTACCATCATAGACTTCTGAACAGGCCTACGGATGACGCTTGGTAGGGGGCTGTTTTTGTAACTTCAGGTTCACCCTACCCAGCCAACCCCACCTCGGAACCATAGTAGTACACCTGAATACTCCCCATTTTCTATCCCCACCGCAAAATAGACTTCTCCACGGCACCGCAGCCTTCGTGCTCCTCCCCTTTACATCGGCGCACTCGTCCACCGCAGTGCATCTGCCTCATCGATGACCTCGTACGCCGCACTGGAGCCGGTCCACCGTCGTCGTCGTACACGGAGCCTCTCCCCGGCATTGTCTTCCACGGTCTCGGATCTGCTTCCCGAAAGCCAATGCCAAGCGCAGAAGTACCACCGTCATGGACAAATGAACTGACTCCCATTGCTGACCATGACTCACAGAGGCCGCCGCGACCATCGTTCTCCTCCTCGATTGGTAATGTGTGTATTGAATCACTTAGCAGTACATGTGCAGTTCCAATTTTATTCATACCTACCCTTCAAATATCCTGGGTGATATTGTTCCCATAATAAAATTAATTGGTTATAGCCTCCATTGTCCAACAAAATATCAGCTTGTAATTTTGCGTCGCTCCTGTAGCGCGCTGTGCTTGGGTAGGTTTTTCATCTGCAAGCAATAGTGTGGCAAATGATGGAAATGTTTTTAGAACTAGCAAGATGCCCATGTGTTGCACGCATCAAGATGCATTTGTATGAGTAGTTTATCTTGTGGGAGAAAAGGATGAACAAGGGAAGGCCTTATTTGCAACTCTGGAGAGGGGTATGGGTATCTTTTTGCAAAATTCCATTTGTTTCCTTCCTATCTGTCAGATATAAATCGGACGGCCTATATTGCAAGAAAAAAAGTATAGAGAAAAAAAGTAGACAGTAAAGGAAGTAGAGATAAATATTAAATAATAAATATAAAATAAATATAACAGTAGAGAAGAGAGTAGAGATAGCATGTTGAGATTTTTAAAGTGCCACACGTTGCGATTCTGTTGGAGATGCTCTAACATGGCAGACGAGTGCTTTAATGTTGCCCACAAGATGCGCGAGTATTACTAGTAGTATATTTTTCTTGCCATGTTGAGATTTTAAAACCACGAGTGCGAACATGCAGAGGAGCAATGAAGACCAAACACGGGATATTCGGGACATCTTCAAGGAGCATGGCAAGTTAAAGAGGAGCTGTACCGAACCTGTAAAACAAGCTTTGGCAAGTAACACCCTTTCAATTACTTTTGTGTAGCCTCGTGTTCTTCGATGTGTATATGTTGTAGTTTCTGTTTCTCTTAAGTGTGGTGTTCTTCGATGTGTAAAAAGAAGAGTCTTAATCGTCCTAATGCTTTCGTTTTTAGCTCGATGTAGGAAGTGAGTGTTCTCACCTTGTAGTCTGTTTTTATTTATTTTTTCCTTTTGAATTCACTTCTCCGAGTTCTGTTTATCTTGCTTCTACTAAATGGATCTAGGTTGCTCTGAGTATTGATCTAAAAAAGAAGTAACTTCATGTCAGGATGCAGTTCCTGCGAGGAGGGAAGTATGGTCAACCTCGAGATCATGTTTCCAAAATGAGGCTAGATTACACACAAGGTGCCAGTTCCCTAATGATGCTGGATTAGACACAAGGTGCAAATTCCCAGATGATGCTGGATTACACACAAGCCAGGTGGAGTCGTCAGTTGTTCATGTCCTCATGGCATTAGTAAAGGCTGAACAAAAGCATGCAGCAGCCCTTGAGAATGTAGCTGAGTTCCTGAAGAAGCGAAAAGAGCAATCAGATGCTCTCTTCACCCAAGCCAAAGAAGAGATGGAAGAAGCCAGAAATTAGCTAGCAGAGGCAGAGCAGGCTAGGCGTCTCCTGCTATCTAAAACTGTTGTCAATACAAAATTTCCTTCATAATATCTAGGTTCAAATGTTTATCCAGTCAGCATGCCTGTTGTGATGTCCGTGCATCTACTGATGTGGCACAAAATGTTTTTTTCGGGTCATGTAATAACAGCAATTACTTTCCAAACAATAACAGACGAAGCATTGCACATGGTATAGTTCACGCGCAAGCCCGACATTCCAAGTTCAACTTCCACATCAAACGCATGTTCACAGACATCTGCACATTCACACATAATGTCCACAACCATGATTCACTTCAAAGCCAAAAAATGTGAGGAGAGTTATAAATAAAGAAAATCCTCTACTAGTTCCTGCTACCAGTGCGAGCACAACAAGTCAATACCATGCGTAAATTAATTATATTTTAGTCATTTCTTGTGTTCTAAAATGCCTGCTGGCTCGCGGAAGGACGTGTTGCCGGCACACGTGCGGATTCAATGAAGGCAAGCGGGGCAGTCTTAAGCTGGTTGCACGCGGCGAGGAGGCATGCTCAGCCGGGCCTGCAGCGAGTGCGGCCCTCTTCGTCGGCATGCCGGTTCAATGCATGCGCTATGAGAGGTCGCGTCCATGTCAGAGCAATCACTCCCTCCAGTCCTTTTTTGTTTGGCTATAACAAAATCTTGTTTTCCATTCACATTTTACAAGTAAAATTCGTGGAAAAACTTTGACCCAAAGTACGATGGGGACTAGTAAACCAGAATGGAGGTAGTAGTTTTTTTTAATCAAAGAAGGGTTTCCCCTTCCGATTTTCATTACTGAAAACCAGCATCTAAATCTAAACCATAGTATTTGCCCTAGAACTACCAGGTCCAACATCTCGCAACATAAACCCATACAACCTCCATCGCAAAAAAACCATACAACCATACGCCAAGGAGGTACATAGTACCATGAATTCAATTTTCTCTCCATACCAATCATTCTAAAAACTACTTACTACTTATAACGCGTCATTGAAAATCGGAACTCTTAACCCCGCTAAAAAAATGATATTTTAAATGTGGCTACTCGATCTATGGCAACTGGCGAGCCACCGCGCTCCAAGTCGTTCACCTGTGGTCCCGACCATCAACTCCTACAGATCAAATTATCACGCGAGCTGACTATTCCTACAAAGGTGCTCTACCACGTACCCAGTACCCGCGAATGCAGCAATCGTGCACCTAGGGTTTTAGGGTTTATTTGTTAACGTTGCCTTTACGTAACACTCATGTGTGCGAGACAGCGAGAGGCCGACTGCGTGCGTGCGCCTCTTCTCTTCGTATATGTACTGCACCGTTTGTCTGGTGACCAAAAAATTATAATAACTACTAGCAATGTGCCAATGCGTTGCCACACGATCAAAGTAGATTAATACATATTCACCGATTTGATAGAAAAAAAGTCTAGTTTTGAAATACGTATATCACTAAAAATATGTTATGTTTCACTCAAAATATATTCCTTTGGCGGTTTTGATGATATAAGGGAGGAATGTTGTTGGTTTCAAGATTCGAGAAGTGGTATATGTCTAATTTCTACTCTTACTAGCAAGATGCCTGTGCGTTGCACGGAACATCAAGATCTTGTGGGAGAAAAGGATGAACGAGGGAAGGCCTTATCTGCAAATGTGGTGAAGAGTGTGGGTAAATTGCCATATTTTCCTTCCTATCCGTCAGATATAAATCGGACAACCTACATTGCAGGATGGTAGGCCCACCATCATCACCAACTCTATTTTTTATTCCTACTCTTATAAAAAGCATTGTCGGTGATGATCATGTGCCTGCCATCCTGCAATATAGGCCGTCTGATCTATATCTGACGGATAGGAAGGAAACTATGGCAATTTTGCAAAAAGATACCCACATCCCTCTCCACATTTGCAAATAAGGCCTTCCCTCGTCCATCCTTTTCCCCCACAAGATAAACAACTCATACAAATGCATCTTGATGTTCCGTGCAACGCATGGGCATCTTGCTAGTTGTTGCAAAAAGCCCATGTGTGTGTGAGAGAGAGGGAGAGTGGAGGAGGACGGAGTGCATGTGTGACAAAGACACAAGGAGTGTGTGTGCGATAGGTATCAGCTTAAAATGAGGCGATAGTATGTTTGTGCACGATCGAGAGGGCGTGTCTCAAGAAGGGAAGAAAAATCTACATAGATACAAGGAGCGGGAGAGAGACATGTATGCGATGGTGGAAGCACGAGTGTGCGGGTGTATAAACCTATCTAGAGGCTAGCTAGTCGATAAATGTTTGTGAGAGAAATACGAGTCGGGGTGCAAAAGCGAGAGTTTTGTGAGTGTGTGAGAGAGACGGTAGTCGGGAAGGGGAGTGGAAGAAGAAGTTGTGTGTGTGTGTGTGAGAGAGAGAGAGAGAGAGGAGACGGTAGTCGGGGTTGTCTGATCGGTAAACAAATGAATAATGTCAGTCTGGGATGGAGACAAAAAGGAGACCGCAACAAATGTTGTGTCTATAGGAGAAAGAGAGAGAGTAATTTTAGTGGTATGAATCATATTTAGAAACATATAGGGTGTGTGAGATAATCCCATGGAGAGAAAGACAAAGTGAAAGACGAGTGGAGACTGTGTGTGTGGCGGTGAAAAAGAAAGCTTAGGTACCGAGTAATACTAGAGAACAGTAGAGACGTGAGAGATAATGAAAACCGTGTAATGTATAATGATAGGGAGAGTGTGAGACTTCTCAAGGGATACGTCGAGAGACCATGTTTGCGAGGATAGGAGAAACATGAAGTGAGCGTGCGGGTGAGCTGGAGAAAAGAGAGTGATAGCTACCTGAAGGAGCATGCATGCGAGAGAGATGGGCGTGAAAGGAGTGAAAAAAAGGGATTCAAATATTTGAATTCGAGATGATGATACATGTAATCCATACTCGAACCAAAATTGATCTATCAAACATGCATACTCATATGAATTCACGCACATCTATGTTATTTAATATGTAGATATTACTGATCCATACATTTTAGTAGAACATAATTTGGTTAAATTTTTTCGAATTCAACCTTAAGATTTCGAGATCGTTGTATTTGTAAATCATATTATACATATAAAGGAGCAGAATTCTTTGTTGTGCTTTTGAAAGTATATATAAAAAATGATGTATATAGAATGTAATTCCAATTGAAAATGGATTCCGCCCGAAAAAAATAGAATACAAACGGGATTCGAATTGAGTTGGCACGGTAAATGTGCACTCTGCAAAATTTGAACGAAGCGGGGAAAGTCGCAGTAACCGCCCGAAACCAAAATCTGCGAGATGGAAATCACTACTGCCTATCCCTGCCACACAGCCTATCTGCTGGATTTCTATAGGTTTCGATAGGGGTAGGTTTGTAATTTCACCCAAATGTGACGTAACCGCCTCTCACCCGAATTCATACACGATGGGCGCCAAAACACTGTGTGTCCTCGGCCGAAATCGACTCCCTCCCTGATTCATATTCATACACGGTGGGCGCCAAAAACAAACTCTCGTCGGCAAATATTCAGTGTATGCGAGATTACCGTCCTATCCCCAACCGACTAATGTTGCTATGATGTAGTAGAAATTTGAAACGGGGGCTAAGTTTGTAAATTTCCTCGCATTTGAGACAAGCGCGCCCTGAATACATGGTTCCCCCCGTCCTCTCTACCTCCCTTTTCCCCATTCATACTCCGTGGGCGCCAAAATACCCTCTCCACCCCACCCTCCTCCGTCCGCTGCCGTCCGCCACCCCATCCACCGTCGTCCTCCTCCACCATGCCGGAGCTGATACCCCGACGCCGCCGTCCAATACAAGAGATCGACCTCTCTCATCCACGGCTTCAGACCGGGATCCTAGCATCCCATCCTCTCGCTTCATCCCTGCCGTCGTCCACCTTGCCAGCGCCGCTCCTACGACCGTCTCATCCACCGCGCCCAGCCGCTACCGTCTACCCTCCTAGATCTGCTTCCACACCGCCGACAGCCATCACTACTGCAGCACCATCAAATTCTCAGCAGATGCGTACATGGCACCGCACTAGAGGCGGTACTCTTTCGTATCTGCTCAACTTATTTATCGCAGAAAGAAAATAGATCGCCACTGCTTTACTCTAATTTCTTGTCTTGATTGCGAAGTTGCCTTTGTCCGGTTTGCACCTTCATATCCGCCATGGCACGCTCAACACTATACTCCCAATGCTTATGGTTTTCCCATTTTATATTCCACACTAGTTAAATCACAATAGACTAAATTTCAAAATTGGGTCAATCGATTTTTCAGAACTCGCTGGAGTTCGCCGGTGAAATCGAAGGGGCTCGGGTGGTTGTGAGGCCTCGCCGAACGAAGAAAACTCGACACGGGTGGGGGTTGGGGCGGGGGTGGGGGTGGCGGAGGAACACAGGCGGTGGGGGCCGGTGGTCCGGCCGGCAGCCCATGCGGTGTTCTGTATGGGAAGAATCAGAGACGAGGAAGAAGGGTTAGGAGACGTAGGATCTTCATCCAACCGCCAGAAATGGTCGAGAGACAGCTGGGAGTTGCATTCTTAATGCGCTCTCATTCATCATGTGTGGGCACTGTGCACCAACATTTTATTATCCAAAATCTGCTTGCTCTTCTTTACCATGTTCCTCTTCCGTTCTTCTTTAATATGTACTCTCTCCGTTCCTAAATACAAGTCTTTGTATAGATTCCACCATGGACTACATATGGAGCAAAATGAGTGAATCTACACTCTAAAATGTATCTGGATACATCTGTATGTCATCCATAGTGGAAAACTCTACCAAGACTTATATTTTTGAACGGAGGGAGTATGATAGTAGTACAGTATGTTCCTTGTACTGAAGATGAGCAGGGAAATTTGCAGTGTAGAGGTCTATACGGTCGGTTGTGATGGACACTTTGAGCCTCTTTGATTCGTAGGATCTTGTAAACATAGGAATAGGATTTGTAGTGGCCTGCCCACTTGAATCCTATAAGAATAGCAAGGAAATGCGGGGAGCTGTGTCGCGTTTGAGAGTTACACTGATATTAACTGTACCGCACCTTCACTTGAAGAGAGATAGTATCTGAAGCCTTTCTAGCCGTACCGGCAATACTAGCACATATATTCCAGCAAGTTCCACTTTGCTGATTTTACTCTGATGCTTAAGGTTTTCCCATTTTATCTACACTATGATATGTGTAGCTGCTTTGTGTCGCACTAGCAGCAGTCCACTCTTGAAGCTAAACACTGCAATGACTTACAAAATTGGCACCAAGGCATTGAGTGCCATTCTGGATGCAATGAAACTCATACTCTCCCCACCTGTTGATTCTTGTTCAGAATATGATCCTAATGACTAATCTAACCTCGAGGAGTCAAAGGCAAATGGCCTGTCCTGTTCACCCATCAAGGTGCATGTTCTAATTTGGCAATGTTTTATTGATTGCGGGTATCTTGCATATGTTGTCTTGCATTTCTTCTACTTTGTTGCACCGCCATCTGCTTAGTTTACTCATCATATATGTCGAGATGCCATGCCCATCCATTATCAATACATATTCCATCTGTCATCATACCATGTTTTTCCACTCAAATGTTGTTCTTGTGCATCAGACATCAAAAGGGAAGAGGGTGCTTGCCGAACCTGAAGGAGCACCAGCAAAGTCTTTGAAAAACGTGGTGGTGCCGGAGAAATCAGACAACACCCCACTTATATTGGTTGTACAACCAGTGACACAAAACGTAGGACCGACTCCAGTAGACTGTACCCATACTTCACTGGACACACCACTAGCCCCACCACACAGGACCTGCACTCCAGCAAAAGGTATACCGATTTCATTTGCCATAGCACCAGCTGTATCATAGAAAAATCCCACTCCAGCAAAAAGTACAACAAGTCCACCGGCCGAAGACCTATCCCAACCGTAGAGACGGCCAATTCCTGCAGATTGGAACCCCATTCCATTTATTCCCAGTTTAAAAGACAATGCTTTCAATGTTGTTAGGGACTACGTGCATATATTCCCATCATGGGAAGATTATTGTGAAGACAAACACCATTTTCACATCTTCCTGTCCAACTTACGTGTAAGTGCTATTATTCATGGTTATTATTTTCCTGTTTTCTGCTGATTGAACACATCAATGATTTACATTACATTGTTGTAACTAGGCGACGGTCAATCTGGATAGTCATGACGAGCAAAGCTTGCTTGTGCTTTTCAAGGAAGCATTGCAGCAGTATCGGTGTTACCAAAGGAAATCACACTTCGATGGCAAGTCTATAAACGATTTCCGGTGAAGTCTCTTGTGCTAAATTTAGAAGACATTGAATGGAAAAACCTTGTTATGCACTGGTCTCGTTCCCAGGATGAGGTACTGTCTATGAAATCACATGACAATTTGAACTTCTACTTTTCCGCATGTGCCTTACGGATCTTTTTTGCAGGAAATCTGCTCGAAGAAGAATTCTGGTTTGACAAGAACGACAGGATATCGCAAATATGTTGCCCGCTGCTTTGCTCTTGTTAGTACCTGTTGTCCTGTATCACTGTACTTGCATACATACCTAGTTCATTATGTGACAGCAATATGCATGATAGCTTGCTTATCAATTGTTCGCTCCAAATTATTTGATCTGTATGAATGGTTACATTAGTGTATAATATATCCAATGCCAATGTTTTTTTAGCTCTGCATTGTTCTTGTAAGTACATGTTGTCCTTTATCAGTGTACTTATAATGATAGGTAGCTGTTCATGTACCATCACTCTGCAGCTTATTTTCCTTTGCCCTCCATTTTCTACACATCAGATCTATATTTACTCTTACCTGTAAGGTTGGAACTGAAGAAGTTTAGCTATGCATTGCTCTTGGTTGTACCTTTTTCCTGTATCGCTGCACTTACATTTATAGCTACTTGGTTATGTAGCATCACTCTTCATCTTATCTTAAATATTCTCCATTTTTTCGTATATTATCACATCTATATTTAATCTTAACAAAATGTAGAATAAAGGCAATGCTTTTGAATAAGATTCTGTGGTAAACTTCTTGAATTGCCCCCCGCCCATCAGCATGGACAAGGCCTTTATAGAGCCTGTCTTCACCAATAATGTAAGTTTGTCCATCTCAAGCCTTTAAACTTTGTTGTATATATTTGCTTAGGCATGACCGCAACAGCTGTTTATTTTTGGTGTTTGCATCAAATCGCTTGTTTAAAGTTTATTATGTAGTTCATAAACAAAAGTGTGTCCTTTCTCAATTTAAGTTTTCAGTTGTACAACCAAGTTCCTTCTTCATACCATGTAAATTAAACTATACAGAGCAAGTGATCTTCTTTTGCACTGCATGTATTCTTCTGTTCTTCATCCGTAATCCAGTGGTGTGGTGAACCTACCCACTACAGCACAATGTCATATTCTGCAATGTCTTAACTATGAACAATGTCATATCATTCTACTATTATTTAAACCATCTCTTTATTTACCAATCTGAAATGGTATAAATTGACAGCACACTAACCATTGATACTTATGAGTTCTTGATCTGTAATCCAGTGGTGTCGTGAAGCTGCCAACTCCTTCACAATGTCATTTCCTGCCATGTCTTGACATGAACAATACCATATTGTGTTAATGCAATTTTAAACTGTGTCACTTTATACGTCTGTAAGAAATGTGATGAATTGTCAGCACTGATACTTTTATGTGCAAAACCTGTCATATGTCTGCTTGTTTATCTTTCAGAGTGAGGAAGATATAAGTGTTGAACAACCGCAGTCTCATCATCTTGCTCAGCTGCTTGCGCTGCAGCTCCCCAGCAGGGCTAACCTTTCTTGAACTCTATTGAAGTGCTGTCGGTTTTGTATATTATTTTGTCGGCATGCTTATTTGCACTGGTGGCAATCTTTGATGACCAGTGTATGTAATATGCTGTCTGCTTGTGCTTTATTATCATAGTGGCGAACTTTGATGCCCAGTGGATGTAATATGCCGTAATTTCTTTATTGTATAGTCTAGGTTTTTTCTTATTCACGATGTTGCAGTTATTTTACTGTATATATATATCATGTATTCGCAGTAAACCGGCCAAACCGTAAAATTAAGGTACATAATCGAGCCGTCATGCAATCACGATGTAGGTTGGGCCTGAAACGTGCCGAACAGCTCACGGGCCGGCAGCAACCCAAAATGAACCCCGACCCATGATTGTGCGAATCAAATCACAGGATTTTAATAGGACAATTGTCTCGGTCCTTGTTTGGCTCAATCAGATATCGGCTGCGAGCAGGCCGGATGCAAAACGGACCGTAGTTAGGCCCAACTATATGACAGGCTTTTAACAGGCTGAAATTAATATAGGGACAAAATGTTAAACGGGCCCTTAACAGGCCAAAACTAATATCAGGCCGAATTACTAAGTGGGCCTTTTATCAAGTGGGCCCAAAAGCATAGTGTCCAATTGACGGGCCGAATCTGATATGGGCCATAATTGAGCCCAAAGCCTCTTAAAGGGTCAGACCTGATCTGGGCCGTAATTTGGTCTAGAATGTGGTAGGCTTTTAACGGGCCGGATCTCATATGGGCCACAATTAGGCCAGGAGCATGGCATGCCATTAATGGACCGGACCAAATATGGGCCGGCATTTGGCCCAAAACATGGCAGCCAGTTAATAGGCCGGCCTACTAGGGTCCTCAAAATCTTGTGGGCCTACCGCTGGGCCAGCCTATTAATGTCGGCGAAATCTCGTGGGCCTTTAGCTGGGCCGTCTCATTATGATCTGCAAGAATCTTGTGGGCCTTTACCTGGGCCGGCCCATTATGGCTCGCAAAATCTTGTGGGCCTTTAGTTGGGCCAGCCCATTATGGTCTGCAAAATCTCGTGGGCCTTTAGCTGGGCCGGCCCATTATGGTCCGCAAAATCTTGTGGCCTTCAGTTGGGCCGGCCCATTTAAACTTGATGGGCCAGTCCACGTGTCAACATATCATAGGCGCGTCTCGCCCATTGGATGAGTGACACCTGTGCCAACACGGACCTGACACGTGTCTCCTCCAGCCAATGATGATTTTACACATGGAAAATCCCCATTAGTCGGGGCTGTTAACGGGTTATCGGATCCAAAACCCGACCCGATAGCTTAACGGTGTTCCGTTACGGTGGATGCCACATGTCGGTCACCCTTGATAAAAGCACTTCTGTGACGCGCGATTTATTGTCATGGAAGTGGACACTTCCGTGATGATAATTTTGGTAATGTCATGGAACACTTCTACGACAGCACAGGTATGACTATCTTGATTCTGTCAAAAATTTGTCATGGATGTACATGCATGACAAAAAACGCAACCTACTGTGACAAACACGTATCATCACGGAAGTGTATTTTTTTGTAGTGCCCAGAGCATTACCTGTATATATATACCATATTACAAGCAAAAACATAATCCCCTACTAAGTCAAATTAATCGCTCTTGTTGTTAGGAAAAAAGTAGTGATGGACCAAGCGGGCCCACAGATGGAAAACATCGATATCGCTGATAACCGCTTAAGTGGGTGCGAAAGGACAACAACCATCGCTTTGCATGTGGTCCAAACATATATATGTTGAATACCCAAAATGCACAACCTTGATGTGCCACATGCCTCAAAAACCGTAAACCATGCACCCACACAGAGCGAGGTTCATGAAGCATACTACATATGATGGTCCCCTTCCCCCCTCTTCGACGCATACTATATGCTCCTACCATACTATGTACAACCCAAAAGAATCTTCATCGACGGTGAAATAAATTAACCTCTCCTGATGTAGGTCAAAGTGATGCATGCATGCATCGACGATGGCCTCGTGGGCCCACAGATGGAAGCGTCACACGTGAGTGTCCTAGCTAGGATAACCACCGTGTGCATGCATGTGGCCCAAAGAGGTGTCATGTGATGTTTGAATGGCCAATTTCACAATTTTGATGCAGCACGTGCCTCCGAAACCGAAATGTCCCGACACTGAGTGAGGTGTACTTGTTCACGAACGCATACGTATAGTATATATGCTAGTCACCTCCCACCTCTTTGACACATACTATATACCACCATAACACAAACAAAAAAGATTCTGCGTTGCTGTTCAAATTAACCTCACTGCTGGTGTTCGTCAAAGTAATGGACGACGACCTCACGGGCCCATAGAAAGCGTCACACACGAGTATCGAGTGTCTTGTAGGACAACCATCGACTGCATGTGGCCAAAACATGTATGTATGAAAGGGTTGTGTAATGTTTTAAATAACGATTTCACAACTCTGATGTGGCACCGGCCTGCCTAACAAAATGGCCAACCCACACGGTGGCTCACAACTCCTAGTGTACTGCGAGCCACCCGCCCCCCCCAGACGTGCAAACCCACACACACACCATGAATCCACTGCAACTACGATGCATGTTAAATTAATTATCCCGTGGTGAACATATGTTACCAAAGGAGGCACGTTTTAATTTTGAAAAACAGAGACCATTAAGACGTTTTAGTGCATTAATTGATTGGTTTTTTATGGGCATAATGTGCAAAAATCAAATTTGAGCTACATGCACACGTGATAGTGCACCTAAATGGATTGCAAAAACACATGTGTCTCACTGGGTGCATGTTTACTCCCCATGTAACAAATTTCAAACATTGAGAATCTTAATTTTTAAATTCTAGTACATCCAAAACTTATTTGAAGTTCATGAAACTTATTGTGTTGTCATATGGACACTAATACAAAGTGGCACTGTACTTCTTTGGTCAAATTTGAGACCAGTTTTGATGTAATCTTTATCTAATTACAAATGGCAGATTATTAATAATTGGGACCCAATATCCCAAATGGGTTATTTATTCAAACCATGAGTGGTAGAACAACAATGGATACGTGACATGCTTCGGTTAAGCAATAAAGCAGCAACATTAATCATCCAAATAGAAAAACAATATATGTGCTGCCGCGCAACCCATGTGCCGTGCGAGTAGGCGTGAGTTGATGGGACGGATGCGAACAGTCCACCGCACAGGCATACCGGGAGGTGTGTGTGCAGGTGTGTGAATTGACGAATGCATGCTCACTGCGCAGTGTCATCGGGAGGCGTGGGAGAGGCGAGCCATCGGTTTGACCGCCGCCCGCCTCTCTCCCACAACTCCCACTACTCCATATTAATGGTGCGCCCGAGTGGCCGCACCTCCCATCCTCGTCACACACACAATCCTCTCTCTCCTCTTGCATCCTTGATGCCGCTCTCAGTTCTCAAAGACTTCAGTGTATGAGGATGTCGTCGATGTGCCCCATCGGAGGGAGTGGCGACGTCGGGGCTGCTAAAGCACCGGAGCATGGCGTGGAGATGGAGACAGAGGTTGCCTTCACTGCCAGCGAGTTATCGCTGCACCATGACATCGTCGACAGCGTCGAGCTTCCATAGCCGGAGGCGGAGTTCCACACCGACTCTGGTGATGACTCCGGCGACGACTCTGACGACCATTCCGGCGACGACTCTGACAACGACGGACAGATGGTTAGTCATCTATACCCATTTATGTGTCAAATAGATCATAGGGCTCTCAGGTTACTCCTGCCTCCCCCTTTTTGGAATAGAAATCCTATGGTTATGTTCTCCCAATCCATGAAATCTGAGTAAGTTTCGTTAGATCCGTGTAGTGTATTGACTGTTTGAATGGTACAAGTGATAAGTGATTAGTTGTTTCATCTGTGCAAATGATTTATGCTAGTAATCCGACTAGAGTTAGTGTTAGTGCTAATAATTCCTAGCCTGGACTTGACAATTGATTTTGAATGACCTACATATGTTTGTGCCATTATTTTGTCTGTACATAGAAGACTGTGCTTAAAAATCGAACCATAATCTCTGGATATGTATAAATAAATAGCCATAAATTCCTAATCCTACTTCACGGCATGTAAACATTGATTTGATGCCAAATTTGTTTTACTATTTGTATAGGTGTTGTCTGACGATGTGGACAGCGAGGATGAAGATGGCCAGAGGAGTTACAAGAGGCAAATCCTGAGGGAGCTTTATGCGGGAATGCATAACAGGCGTATTAGGACCTGGAACAGCGGCTATCGATGCCCGTTTTGCAAGCACAAGCTTTAGGACGTGTATCTAAGTGTTATGGCGCATGCAAGAGGATAGGCCGTTGGCTCCTTCAAGCAGAAGTATTCTTGTAGGGTGGCGCATGACGCATACGCCGAGTACCTGGAGAAGCTTCAGGATCATGCCGGCATGTGAGATGAGATGTGGGATCGAACTATGTACGCTTGAGTATTCTTAATGACAGTTGAACTATGTACTTATGCTTGAACTATGCTTGTGTACGTGTACGCTTATTATCTATGTATGGGTATGTTTACTTATGTCTAACCGTGGAATATAGATGCAATCAGTTCGGTTGATGGAATCTACCTCCGTCTTGGTTTATTGGCCCCCTTTGTAATTTGTGTTATATTTTGACCAAAGGTTTAACTGACAAAATGTTAGTGCAGGTCAGCAAAAATTATATCGTTGGATGGGTATTTGAGCATAGTGTTCAATGATATAATTTTTTGTGACATGCATAAACATTTCTTAGTCAAATATTCGGTAAAAATTACAAAGGGGATGAATAAACCAGGACGGAGGTAGTATCTGTTGTGTCAATCACTTCACAAAATTGGAACCATGTGCAATGACTTCCATTTTGCCTGTTGCGTCAATCACACGACTGGCTCTAGCAAACTGCCGCCTCCAAAATTCTTTGTGGGACAGAAAACCCTCACCACCTAATTCAAAAAAGAAAAAAGAAAACCATCACCATCCACACGCCACAAAAAGGGCCTGGTCATGAGATATATGGTAACTTCCCGACGATATCATCCGTCCAGACTTTGTTTGAAGTAAGTTTTATTTTCAACTATCTGCATGTTGACTAACCCAGAAATATCAAATGAATTGTGTAGTATTTAAGTAACCAATTGTTATTCCCTTTTCTTACTATATTCCTGCCTAATAGCTTATAGTTACCAATACACTTTTCTATTGCCCTGTTTTAACTAAATATTCCCTGTCCTCCCATTACTATATGAAAGCACCGCTGACAAGGAGACTCCGAGGGTGGAGAATGGGGCTGCCAACAAGCGGAGGCGGGGCGAGGTAGAACCGCTAGCGACTCCAGCAGGCCTAGACTTCATCAGCAGCCTCCCTGATGATATGTTGACAGTCATCATCTCCCTCCTCCCAATCAAATATGGGGCGCGGACAACCGTCCTTTCCCAGTGGTGGTGCCCCCTATGGAAGTCCAGCCCTCTCGACCTCGTCGGCACCCACGAGCTCTACCATGGCTATCGCAAAAGCTTGCATGCGTTCTCCAAGATCCTCGGCAGTCACCTTGGCCCAACCAGAGGCCTTAGAATGGGCAAGTTTCGTTCCAACGGCAAGGACCGAGCCAAGTTTGACGACTGGTTCCGATCCCCCACCCTAGATAAGCTCGAGGAGCTCACTTTTGATGGGCATATGCGGTCACTGCGAACGTCCGCACTTCGCCTCGGGTCCACGATGCGCGTCGCCAAGTTCGGGAACTGCCATCCCCCACCTGAATGACGCGCCCGCTCTAATTCTACCACGACTGAAGCACCTCGAGCTCGTCGTCATCTGCCTCTCAAACGGTGACATGGAGTGCCTGCTCTATGGCTGTACTGCACTCGAGTACCTTCGTCTTCAGGCGATCAATGGGTTGAGTACCTTCCACATCACCTCCATGACTCTCCAGACTATTTATGTGTGTTGCTGGTGCGGAAGGAAGACATCACAAGATGTGTACCATGGTATGGTCACTAAGGACACACCTGCACTTGAGAGATTACTTGTAGTTGATCAAGAAGGTCCAACAAGAATCAATGTCATTTCTGCACCGAAATTGACAGTGGTGGGCTACTCGTCTGACAAATACTCTGAACTTGTTATTGGATCCACACCCGCTCAGGTACCACAGCCGCCTTCTACCTCTCCTTCTACAAATTAACATTATTTCTTATTTTGAAGATGTTTGTTCATCTGTCATTTAGAAAATGATTCTAACAAGCTTGACACCGAAACTGCTCACAGTGAAGGTCTTGGCACTAGAATCTATCGGCCCCAACCAGGAGCAAGTTGTCAGTTTCCTGAGATGCTTTTTGTGCTTGGAGAAGCTATATATCGAGGTGATGTTCCTTTCCTTTTAAATGTTAACCATAAGGGAGTTCAATTTGTGACACCTTTTCCAAGTTAACAATGACAATCTACTACGATTTCTGAAAGATTCTTTTGGAGGATTTCAGTACATACATGTCCCCCCCATATGGTTACAATGAATAAGCATTTCTCCTTTGGATTCATCTATACTAGTTTTCTTAGGGAACTTTTCATCCTCTCCAACCTCTTATGAAGAAGGCTACATTTTTCTAGAATTTAATCAAATGCCCATGCTAATCATGTCAGATCGAACATGGCATGTTAGTGCATTTTACAAATCCTGGAAACCAAATAGGCATGTAGTAATGTTCAAAACTACATGTAGGCACTAACACGTTTTATTCTTTTGCAGATAAGATTAGGCCCAGTGGTGGATAATGTGATACAATATAATAATCACGTCAAATGCCTAGATTTGCATCTCTCAGAAATTACTTTAAACTCCTACCGAGGGACCTTACCGGAGATTTTTTTTGACTATGTACTGCAAGGCAATAGCCTCATAGCTCTTTATTCATCAAAACAAAAGTTCACTGTACAAAAGGGGAAGAAAATAAATAAGATTAATTACAATACTTACAAAGAGAACTAGGTGAGGGAGGCTATCCAAGTTAACAGGCTATCCCTATGTACCGGAGATTATATTCGCCAAGTTCTTTGTTCTCATAGCAAGGATGCTGAAGGAAATGAGGTTTGCCCAACATTTATTTCACAAAAATGAATGGTTTGTTGATCAGCGCAGGCGCCTGCAGTAGAATGGAATAGGCTCCAAAAATCCTGAATTTCATTTTGGAACTTCAGATGACAGAGTAATCGGAAGTCATCGTGTCAACCCCATACATGACTTCTCAGTGGCTGACCCTTTGCAAAAATTGTGAGGTTTCGAAACCAGACTTAGATGTGGTAATATTAGTTTGAACCTCTCTGATATCCATGTTCATTGAATTAGTGTGAGCGTTTGTAGCTGATGAGCTGAATTTCATTTCTAATATCAGTTTGAACCTTTTAATCTTCGAATTTGAGCCATATAACTCTGGAATTTGAACCTTGTAATATTTCGAGCTTTTGTGGTACAATCGTTGAAATGGCATCGTATGAGACTCGTATATTGGTAGCACTATTTTGACCTTAACAGGTAATGGTCTCAGATTTTATTAACCATTCTCGAATTTGTTTACCATGTCGATCTCACATCACACGATCTGTATAGCTAACTTGACTACGATCTTCGACATTATTGCACACAGTTGGTTTCTTCCACCGTGTGCCCTGTAGAGCGCAGAATTAATTATCGCACCCGAGTGTCCATCATCACCCTTCTGTGTAACTTTGGCCTTATCACCCACGGGTAAACTTATGACCGAAGTCATTCCACACACTTCGTTTTTACAAAGCTTATTGCCAATAAACGCCCTCGATTTGTCCCTCTTCTAGCCGACACATGGCCAAACTAGCCGGGCGGGAACCTTGCGCGGTAAACTGCGCGGTAGCGCGGGAACAGGCTCACCGACGATACATTTGGCGCCTCTTCGAGCCCACGTGTGTGGTGCGGTGTTGTCAAGCATGCACTGGAATCCTCCTCTATGAACGTCGTGACAAGACATGACGATTACAGGCCGGCCGACCCCCATTAATTATAGCGGCTAACCTTTTGATCGTGCCCCACCATTGCAAGAAGCACGCCCACCACGAGAAATTCTTAGAGGGTATCCTACGCCCACCAAAGACGAGCAGTAGTTCACCATGCATGTCGTGGTGGACACCCACAAAAGGTTCATGGACCTCTAGGTGGTGTACACCAACGACCCGGTCTGGGTGGAGCAGTCCATCCACATCATGGAGTTGTTGCTTGCCGAGGAGAAGTACAAGGTGATCGGGTTTGACCTCGAGTACACCCGCGCTCGTGCCGGGTCTTGTCCCAAGGTCACCGTCGTCAATATGTGCGTGCCCCACCATGTCCTCGTCTACCACTACTACCTGGTCATGAGGCCTTGCGAGCGTTTCGCTAGGTTTGTCAATAGCCCCCACTAAATGTTCACTACGATGGACATCACCAACGATGTAAAGGCGCTTGAGAATTCGGGCATGGCCTGCCAGAATCTTGTCGACATCCAGGGCCAATACAAGATCTGGGCAGCAAGGAGCATGAGAAGGACTCACTGGTTCACCTAGCCGAGGCCATCATCGACCCCTACTATAGAGACATGAAGGATTCTTGCAACAAGGACAAGCATGCCTGGCACTCGGCCTAGATGGAGAAACTCGACAAAGCTCATGTTGTGTACGCGGCTAAGGAGGCGTACACGAGCTACGACATGTACAGGCGGGCCGTTGACATGAGGAAGTGCCTCCTTCCCCAAAGCGGCTAGGGATCCAGCCGGAAGCAGAGTAATGGCAAGCGTCATTGCAACAATAAGTAGATGATTAGATCCTTGTTTCTCCTACTTTAGTATGCATGTAATTGCTTACTTTGGTGTGTGGAAATGTTATGTGTGTAGTCACTTGTTTAATTGTATGCTTAGATGTTGTGCGGACAAAGAAAATCACATCGCACACGGACTAAACAATGGAACCCGTCGGTGATGTTATCATCAATCACTCACAATTGTATACCAACAATCGTTTGCTCACAACACACATGACTTGTTAGTAGCAATCTTGTTATCGGTCTTTGCACACATTTTCGATTGCAGACCTGTTTTCCGCATATCACACACATCTTGTTAAGTTGAACCATTTCTATTCTCTTGTCTCAACGCAAACAGTTCATCCGAGTGAACCGCATGCCGTATATCGCACCCACCTTGATCTGGCTGACTGTTTCTTTTGTGTTGCCTAATCACAAACAGTTCATCCGAGTGAATCATATGTTGTATATCGCACACACCTTCATCTGGCTGCCCGCTTCTTTTGTTCCTCCTCGTCGCAAACAGTTAATTGAACTGAATTGTATGCCCTGCATCGCACATGCAA
The DNA here is from genome assembly GCF_056163025.1 of Triticum urartu. Taxonomy (NCBI): domain Eukaryota; kingdom Viridiplantae; phylum Streptophyta; class Magnoliopsida; order Poales; family Poaceae; genus Triticum; species Triticum urartu. The sequence continues at coordinate 363,840,507 of NC_141876.1, read as the reverse complement.
CTAAAACCAGACCCATCTTTGATGCGTCCTCCATTGCAAATGTTTTGCGTCTTTTTTGACGGTTTTTACACCACCGTTTTGTGATTATTGCATTGCACATAGTTTCGTCGTAGGGTCTCTAATCATAGTGTCGCGTTAGTAGCATCCTGCAGTAGTGAGTATGAACGTTAATTTGCATTGCATGGTGCCCACAATGATATTTATTCCGCACTGTGAATTTTTATATTTTTATTCTATATACAAAGTTAGTCATAATAAAGAGAAACGAAGAGCATCTCTCTATCCATCGCATACACCCCCTCTACGCCCCTTTCACTTACGCACACAAACTATCTCCAGGTCCTCTAAAAGTATGCCCCCAGCATATTCACACATGTTTCATCTTTCTCTCACGATTGATACAGTGACGATCATTGTATTTGAAGCGAAAGCACGATACGTACATTGGACTTCAGAATCCACTCATTACGGTCACCATTTACGTTTTGTGGTTATTATACAGTCATGTCTCACCGTACAACTCTGTATTTGCTCAAGACACGACTAGTTGACCAGTTAAACGATCCACGTGGCACCTCTAGTGTTGCATCACATTGTCTCACTACCATTGGGCCCACATGTTGGCGTGTATCTACTCTACTCTAAAAAACGGAGTTGGTGATGATGGTGTGCTTGCCATCCTGCAATATAGACCGCCCGATTTATATCTGACAGATAGGAAGGAAACTATGGCAATTTTGCAAAAAGGTACCCACACCCCTCTCCACATTTGCAAATAAGGCCTTTCCTCGTTCATCCTTTTCTCTCACAAGATAAACTACTCATACAAATGCATCTTGATGTTATGTGCAATGCACGGGCACCTTTCTAGTAAGAATGAAAACAAACGATAAAAACATATTGGACGGTCGTTCGAAGTCATGATCGCGGGCACAACGAACAAGCTGGCCTTGTATTGGTATGATGAGCCGTCTGTTTTAACACACAGGAGCTGGTGTGGTGATTATGCACACACACACGCATGCACAAGAACTACATCTACGCAACACTCACACGAACACACGCAGCCACGCAGGCACGCAACACTCACACGTACACACACACAGCCACGTACGTAGGCAACACTCACACGCATACACTCATGCATGCATGCACACACCACACGACCAACACACACTCTCACGCTCAAGTGCTCAACCTACACGTGCATGCGCACACTTCAGGCCTTGACAGACACATACACAACCAGGTGGTTCCCGCGCACGGGTTGGAGTCTTGTCGCGCCTGCGTAAATTTGTGTTTATCTAACCTTTTTCCTATGTGAAATGACAGGTGGGACCCACAAGGAACATGGTCAATTTAACTAGTCAACATAGTGCCACGCAAACTATTTGGCTGGTTAATAAAGTGCAATCCGATGTTGAACGGTGAGCAAGTGACCGTATAATCACCGCAAAACGTATATAGTGACCGTAATGAGCTTATTCTGAAGTCCGGTGACTGTATTACGCTTTTCTCTCTGTAGGCCCTCCAAAACTACATCTCTACACGTTCTCGCATGTTACATCTAACAACTATGTAATACAACACTACTACTACACTCTAACACAATAAATCATATGTGTTTTTAGTTTTACAAGATCTCACATTGTTACTTAATTATTCAATTTGCATACATTAAAATTGCCTTTGAAATGTATGCCCAGTATCATCTACTGCGTGGGAAAAATCCCGCCCTTTCCAGTTTAATTGGGTTTGTATCGATGGATCGTGCGAAACAGCAAAACTATAGTAGTACTACAGTACAAGTAACAGTTCACTGGGCCGCCGTGTCATGTACTCCTCCGTCGTAAGAGTGGAGCGCTCGCTTTCATAAATGTTCTAGTTCCTTTCATTGACATGTGGGACATCAAGCAACCGGGTCCACATGCCATACCAAAATACAGTGCAGAGCAGCAGGGGTGAAGCACCCCCTTCATGGCGCTGACGTAGTAATGAGCAATGAGGCGTCAAATCACAAAGCCGCACCTTTCCCGTAGTTAAGTTGGAGGGACAAAGTAATAATGCTAAAAAAAGGGAGTTGGAGGGACAAAGCAACCATCATTTCACTCGTTGCTGAATCCGCTTCTCCCTCATCTTCTTCAAGTTAACCACGTGTTGCTTCTGCCGTTGTTCTGCCTCATGTGGGACGCGAATCGGCTTGGTAAAGCAATGACACGTGGGACAACATGTTAGCAAACCACCAGGCCAACGTCCTCTAAAAATAAGAAACCTCCCCCGCCATCCGTGCGGCAAAATGACCTCCTTTTTACAAATCTTGATACTATAATTTTTTAGATCAATATAATTGAGATTTGTATAGATAGCACACAGGAGCAAAACCAAGTGGTACGGTTAAGGGCATCCATGATATGTAGCCAAATGTGAAAATAGCTTTTGGCATCGATGGAAACCATTGTGGACGGTGCTGCCAAAGCCAAAAAGATGGAACTGAATCTCCCTAATTGATTGATTGAAGGAATAGAAAAATGCAACATCTCTCCTCTTTCTCCCGTGCTTGGACGCATGTACAGTATAGAGCATAGAGTCTACTCCCCTGTCCCTTCTATCAAAAATCACAAAGAAGTGAGGCATCAAATCACAAAGCACGGACGAAGCAACCATCATTTCACTCTTCGCTGACTCCGCTTCTCCATCGTCTTCTTCGAGAAACCACCTCACCCCACTAAGCTGGATAGACGATGCTATTGTGTAGTACTAGTACATTTACGCGTCCTTTGGTTCAAGGGACTTCCTGGATGCAAATAAGGTGATTGTCTCGGCTTGCAGGCGGCACTTGCGAATGACTTACCGTGGTCTCCCTCAATGGTGTTCTTCGTCGAACGCACTTCACCAAACCACAACGTTCGAGATATCATCGACGTCACCGCAATGGGGAAGGAAGTCAAATAGTTACAACCTCCATTTTTTTGTACACAAGGCCAATATACCAAAATTACAATTTGCAGAAGGCCACTAACACTAATCGAGGCAAAATTGATGGGGTTTGCCTCGTACTAGCAACCAAGGACATTAATAAAACCTTGCATGCATGCGGAAGTGAGAAGGTTGGTTTGCATGGCGCTGCATTAATCAAGCCATGGGGAGTGAGATGGTTAGCTCTTTGGACGTTGGAGAAAAGATATGCATTAATTGACACGTCTAACAAGGATTTGTATCGATCAATCCCGCGAAGGAAAATCCCACCTTTCCTTTTTAACACAAGTAGTACTCCTACGTACGTACTTGTATCCTCTTTGGGTCTAGGCCTTGCATTGCCATACTTCGCCACACATTTTTGCCAAGCTTGCCTAAAGTTTTCGAAATTAAAATGAGGTACACTTGTGCACGGCTGTCGCGGTCGGACCGCACCCTCACACAGTCGCTCCTGCATGCCGCGATCGCACCGCACCCTCACACAGTAGCTCCTGCACGCTGCAAACCCAACCAAGGGAACGCACCCTCACTGACACATGCTACCGCATGTGATCAAACCAAACTCATCCATCGTACCACTGACACATAATTTACGTTCATACAGTATGTTCATCCAACCGCATGTTGGGGAAGAACCGTATGGCCCATGCGGTGGTCTGTTTGGGAAGAAGAAGAGGTGAGGAAGAAGGGTTAGGAGACGTAGGATATTCATCCGACCGCCTAAAATGGTTGACTGACACAAATGATGAAAGTCAAGCGACTTGCATAAATATATGTTTTTACACAGCAAAAGATCCCTCAAAACAACAACATAAAGACCCAACCGCGCTGTTTTAGTCGTCTTACCGGATTACTACTAGTAGTAGTATCAATGGATCACGCAAAGAACCAAGTTTTTTAGGGGGCGAAGCACCAAGTTTAAAAGGAAAAAAGGCGGTACACTCACAGCACGCCTGTCGCAGTCGCATTGCACCCCACACACGGTCGGTCTTGCACACGGCTCACGCGAACGGAACACGCTTCAGCTTGCCTCTTCACTGACACGTGGGACTACACTTGTAGAAACCGACCATGCGCCAAACTCCCCCCGCCCACCGCGCAACCCCCCCCCCCCAAAAAAATTCCCCCAAATCCCAAATTCAACTGCCCTTCGGCCAACTAGCCAATAATATTCCCCAAACCCCCTTCCTCCGGCCCCTCCACTCCATTCACTCCGCCAAATCCGCCCTCCCCGCTGTGCTGATACGTCGGCGCCGCGGTTCGTCGAGGGGACGCACGGCGATCCTCTCGCTCCCATAGTACGCTCTCATAGACTACCGTCCTCTAGCCGCGCCGCCACCGCTGGCGACGTTCTTGTTGAGACGCATGGCGGTCAGCGCCGCCACCACTGGTGATGTTCATGTGGAGACGCATGGCGGTCAGCTTCTCCCGTGGTACGCGCATTCTAGATAGAGGCCCCATTCATGTCGGTGTAGCACTGAATGTTAGTTGATAGACGTTGTTAATCTCACTGTTTGCCGAAGTAGTTTACAGTAAATATGCTTTTCTTAAGAAGCTTCCTTGCCCTATTCTGCAGTCAATCTGCTTAGCTGAGATGGCATGCCAAGCCCGATTAGTTGCTAAAATATCCTGCCATACATTTATTGTGACGTAGATTGCCATGGTCCAGTAGCCAATCTGTTAGGTGAAATAGCTCTACACCGTTTTATACTTGATCTTTGTTGCTGAGATGGCCTTCGATGGCTGTGTGCTCGGCCTCATTGACTGCTAAAACAGCCTGCCATAATTTAGCACTCAAATCTATTTGTTGAATTAGCTTTACATATATTTCATTACTTAGATCTGCTTGTCCAAATATCTTGCCATAGATTTAGACATCAACCTAGGTATTTTGTTCTAGACTTCATAAAAAAGCATATATGTTTTTCCTGTAATATCTAGTAGAAGAACTAATTTGTATGTCTAACAGATGGACATGACTTGGATAGCTTCTGCTTGAAGATTCTCCGCTGCATTTGTTGAGGGGGTTGAAAACTTCATGAACTTTATAAGAGATGAGTACGGTGGTCCGAAATACGATGTGCTCTGCCTGTGTAGCAGTTGTATGAATTCAGTTACAAGACCCCAGTCAACTGTGCAAAATCATCTACACTTGTATGGGATGTCGGTCACATATACTAGGTGGGTTCATCATGGTGAATGATACATCTCCAACATATCTATAATTTTTTATTATTCCATGCTATTATATTATCTATCTTGGATGTTTTATATGCATTTATATGCTATTTTATATGATTTTTGGGACTAACCTATTAACCTAGAGCCTAGTGCTAGTTTCTGGTTTTTCCTTGTTTTTGAATTTCGAAGAAAAGGAATATCAAACAGAGTCCAATTGACCTAAAACTTTATGATGATCTTTTATGGACCGAAAGAAGCCCACGGAGTACCAGAGATGCACCAGAGGAGTCCCGAGGCCACCACAAGGGTGGGGGACACCCCCCCTAGGGCGCACCCCCTGACCTTATGGGCCCCTCGTGGACTCCCCTGACTTGTTCTTGACGCCAACACCTCTTATATATCCCCAAACCTCAAAAACAGAACCTAGATCAGGAGTTCCGCCGCCGCAAACCTCTGTAGCCACGAAAAACAAATCGGGAGCCAGTTTCAGCACCCTGCCGGAGGGGGAAACCATCACCAGTGGCCATCTTCATCACCCCGGCGCTATCCATGACAAGGAGGGAGTAGTTAACCCTAGGGGTTGAGGGTATGTACGAGTAGCAATGTGTTTGATCTCTCTCTCTCTCTCTCGTGTTCTTAATTTGGCACGATGTTGATGTACCGCGAGCTTTGCTCTTATAGTTGGGTCTTATGATGTTTCTCCCCCTCTACCTTCTTGTAATTGATTGAGTTTTCCCTTTGAAGTTATGTTATTGCATTGAGTCTTTAAGGATTTGAGAACACTTGATGTATGTCTTGCATGTGCTTATCTGTGGTGACAATGGGATATTCACGTGATCTACTTGATGTATGTTTTGGTGATCAACTTGCGGGTTCTGTGACCTTGTGAACTTATGCATAGGGGTTGGCACCAGTCTTTGTCTTGACTCTCCGGTAGAAATTTTGGGGCACTCTTTGAAGTTCTTTGTGTTGGTTTGAATATATGAATCTGAGATTGTGTGATGCATATCGTATAGTCCAACCCACGGATACTTGTGGTGACATTGGAGTATCTAGGTGACATTAGGGTTTTGGTTGATGTGTATCTTAAGGTGTTATTTTAGTACGAACTCTAGGTCTGTTTGTGACACTTATAGGAATAGCCCAATAGATCGATTAGAAAGAATAACTTTGAGGTGGTTTCGTACCCTACAATAATCTCTTCGTTTGTTCTCCGCTATTAGTGACTTTGGAGTGACTCTCTATTGCACGTTGAGGGATTGTTATATGATCTAATTATGTTATCATTGTTGAGAGAACTTGCACTAGTGAAAATATGAAACCTAGGCCTTGTTTCTAAGCATTGCAATAACGTTTTTGCTCACTTTTGTTACTAGTTACCTTGCTGTTTTTATATTTTCATATTACAAAAAACTATATCTACCATCCATATTGCACTTGTATCACCATCTCTTCGCCGAACTAGTGCACATGTACAATTTACCATTGTATTGGGTGTGTTGGGGACACAATAGACTCTTTGTTATTTGGTTGCAGGGTAGCTTGATAGAGACCATCTTCATCCTACGCCTCCCATGGATTGATAAACCTTAGGTCATCCACCTGAGGGAAATATGCTACTGTCCTACAAATCTCTGCACTTGGAGGCCTAACACGAGTCTGCAACAAGAAGGTTGCGTAGTAGACATCAAGCTCTATTTTGGCGTTGTTTCCTGGGAGGTTAGTGCTTGAAGGTATATCTTTAGATCTTGCAATCGAATCTTTTAGTTTCTTGTTTTATCACTAGTTTAGTCTATAAAAGAAAATTACAAAAAAAATGGAATTGAGGTTTCCTCATATGCTTCATATTTTTAATATTTTTCGTGAAAATGATGGAAATGAAAATTGTGCTCAAGTGTTAGAAGAAGAAATTTATAAGATGTTCGGCACTAAATATTTGTATGATGAGCATGATTGCAATGTTGTTAGTATGAATTCCTTGAATATGCATGATGCTAATGATATGCAAAGCCACAAGCTTGGGGATGCTATGTTTGATGAAGATGATATTTTTTGTCCCCCAAGTTTTGATGAGTGAATTTATTATGATGATAGCATGCCTCCTATTTATGATGATTATTGTGATGACATGTATGCTATAAAGAATAATGATAACCATGAAACTTTTCATCATGATTTTAATTTTCAATTGGATTATGCCTCACATGATATTTATTTTGTTGAGTTTGCTCCCACTACTATGAATGGGAAGAATTTTGCTTATGTGGAGAGTAATAAAATTTCTGTGCTTGTGGATCATGAAAAGAGTGCTTTATGTGATGATTATATTGTGTAATTCATTCATGACGCTACTGAAAATTATTATGAGGGAGGAATATATGCCTGTAGGAGTTGCAATAATATCAAGTTTCCTCTCTACATGTTGAAAATCTTGAAGTTCTGCTTGCTTTACCTTCCTATGCAAGTTGATTCTTGTTCTCATAAGTTGTTTGCTCACAAAATTCCTATGCATAGGAAGTGGGTTAGACTTAAATGTGCTTGCCACATATGTTTGATGATGCTCTCTCTATGTTTCAATTCTTATCTTTTATGTGAGCATCATTGAAATCATCATACCTAGCTAGGAAGGCATTAAAGAAAAGCGCTTGTTGGGAGACAACCCAACATTTACCCCTACTGTTTCTATGTGTTCACATGATTATTATACTGTAGTAATCATGTTTTATAGCTTTTGTTTCAATAAAGTGCCAAGTAAGACCTTTGGGATGATCTATGGTGATAGTTGATTTGATCTTGCTGAAAATAGAAACTTTTGTGCTCAGGAAATCAATTCTCACTTTTGACAGAAGCGCGATAAAATACTGATTATTTTTGCAGAATATTATTAAACAAATTTCACAGCTTGTCCTAGTTTTTCAGAATTTTTGGAGTTACAGAAGTATTCGAGAGTTACAGATTACTACAGACTGTTCTGTTTTTGACAGATTCTGTTTTCTATGTGTTGTTTGCTTATATTGATGAACCCATGAGTAGTATTGGAGGGTATGAACCATATATAAGTTGGAATACAGTAGATATTACACCAATATAAATAAAGAACGAGTTCACAACAGTACCAAAAGTGGTGATTTATTTTCTTATACTAACGGAGCTTATGAGATTTTCTGTTGAGTTTTGTGTTGTGAAGTTTTCAAGTTTTGCGTGAAGTTTTGATGAACCATGGAATAAGGAGTGTCAAGAGAAGCTTGGGGATGCCCAAGGCACCCCAAGGTAATATTCAAGGACAACCAAGAGACTAAGCTTGGGGATGCCCCGGATGGCATCCCCTCTTTCGTCTTCGTTCATCGATAACCTTACTTGGAGCTATATTTTTATTCACCACATGGTATGAGTTTTGCTTGGAGTGTCATTTTATTTTATTAGGATTTGCTTGCTGTAATTTAGAGTAATTTTTTGCATCTTTTATTTCAATAATAAGGTCAAGTATAGCCTTTACCATGCTTATTTTTGCAAGTCCATATGTTGTTGTTCTAAAAACTAAAAGTTTGCTGTTATGTTTTAAATATTTGTGCATAGTGAGAACATGATAAAATCTTGAAGTTTTTACACAATTAGTAACAACAATTTTTTTACAGTGTGGTAATTTTTCAGAAGTTTTGGAGTTAGATAAGTATGATTCCTCTTGCATTCTTTATAGACTATTCTGTTTACACAGATTACTGTTATGTTTGCATTGTTTGCATATGTTTGCTTGTTTAATGATTCTATTTGAGGATAGGAGTATTAAATATGCAGAGGCATTTAGTATGCAATGTCAAATTACAATTTTAGTGATTTTCTACAGTATAGAATGATAAGGTTTTGCATGGATTTATACTAACTTATCTCACGAGTAATTTTTGAGTTTTGTGTGGATGAAGTTTTTAAGATAAGGGAAACCGTGATATGAGAGGAAGTAAGGAGACACAAAAGCTCAAGTTTCGGGATGCCCAAGGGATACCTAGTTAATATTTCAAGAAGTCTCAAGCATCTAAGCTTGGGGATGCTACCTCTTGAGCATGCGTTAGTTTTCCCTTGACGAGGAAAGGGTGATGCAGCAAAGTACCATAAGTATTTCCCTCGGTTTTTGAGAACCAATGTATCAATCCAGTAGGAGGTAACACGCAAGTCCCTAGTACCTGCACAAACAAACAAGAACTTCGCAACCAACACGATAAAGGGGTTGTCAATCCCATCACGGTCACTTACGAATGTGAGATCTGATAGAGATAATAAGATAAATATTTTTGGTATTTTTATTGTATAGATTGGATCATAAAGATTGCAAAATAAACAACGATAGAAATAGCAAGTAGATAGGAAAATAATATAATGGAAGATAGACCCAGGGGCCATAGGTTTCACTAGTGGCTTCTCTCAAGATAGCAAATTCTACGGTGGATGAACAAATTATTGTCGAGCAATTGATAGAAAAGCGCATAGTTATGAGAATATCTAGGCATGATCATGTATATCGGCATCACGTTTGCAACAAGTAGACCGAAACGATTCTCCATCTACTACTAATACTCCACACATTAACCACTATCCAGCATGCATCTAGAGTATTAAGTTCATAAGAAGAGAGTAACGCATTAGGCAAGATGACATGATGTAGAGGGATAAACTCAAGCAATATGATATAAACCCCATCTTTTTATCCTCGATGGCAACAATCCAATACGTGCCTTTTTGCCCCTGCTGTCACTGGGAAAGGACACCGCAAGATTGAACCCAAAGCTAAGCACTTCTCCCATTGCAAGAAAGATCAATCTAGTAGGCCAAACCAAACTGATAATTCGAAGTGACTCGAAAGATATTAAATCATGCATAAAAGAACTCAGATAAGAATCAAATATTGTTCATAGATAATCTTGATCATGAACCCACAATTCATCAGATCTCGACAAACCCATCGCAAAAAAAATTACATCGAATAGATCTCCAAGAGAATCGAGGAGAACTTTGTATTGAGATCTGATACGTCTCCAACGTATCTATAATTTTTGATTGCTCCATCCTATATTATCTACTGTTTTGGACTATATTGGGCTTTATTTTCCACTTTTATATTATTTTTGGGACTAACCTATTAACCGGAGGCCTAGCCCAGAATTGCTGTTTTTTTGCCTATTTCAGTATTTCGGAGAAACAGAATATCAAACGGAGTCCAAACGGAATAAAACCTTCGGGAACGTGATTTTCTCACCGAACGTGATCCAGGAGACTTGGACCCTACTCCAAGGAGTCAAAGAGGCAGTCACGAGGGTGGGGGGCGCGCCCCCTGCCTCGTGGGCCCCTCGGTGCTCCACCGACGTACTCCTTCCTCCTATATATACCTACGTACCCCCAAACAATCAGAAGAGGATCCAAAAACCTAATTCCACTGCCACAACTTTCTGTATCCACGAGATCCCATCTTGGGGCCTGTTCCGGAGCTCCACCGGAGAGGGCCGTCATCACGGAGGGCTTCTACATCATCATAGCCCATCCGATGAAGTGTGAGTAGTTTACCTCAGACCTTCGGGTCCATAGTTAGTAGCTACATGGCTTCTTCTCTCTTTTTGGATCTCAATACAAAGTTCTCCCCCTCTCTCGTGGAGATCTATTCGATGTAATCTTCTTTTTGCGGTGTGTTTGTTGAGACCGATGAATTGTGGGTTTATGATCAAGTCTATCTGTGAATAATATTTGAATCTTCTCTGAATTCTTTTATGTATGATTGGTTATCTTTGCAAGTCTCTTCGAATTATCCGTTTGGTTTGGCCAACTAGATTGGTAGTTCTTGCCATGGGAGAAGTGCTTAGATTTGGGTTCGATCTTGCGGTGTCCTTTCCCAGTGACAGAAGGGGCAGCAAGGCACGTATTGCATCGTTGCCATCGAGGATAACGAGATGGGGTTTATTTCATATTGCATGAATTTATCTCTCTACATCATGTGATCTTGCTTAAAGCGTTACTCTATTTTTAACTTAATACTCTAGATGCATGCTAGATAGCGGTCGATGAGTGGAGTAATAGTAGTAGATGCAGAATTGTTTCGGTCTACTTGTCACGGACGTGATGCCTATATACATGATCATGCCTAGATATTCTCATAACTATGCTCAATTATGTCAATTGCTCAACAGTAATTTGTTCACCCACCGCAGAATACTTATGCTCTTGAGAGAAGCCACTAGTGCTCTCATCATATCAATCTCCATCACTTTAATCTTGCTTTGCTGTTTTACTTTGCCTTTTACTTTTCACTTTGCATCTCTATACCAAAAATATTATATCTATCAGATCTCACTCTCGTAAGTGACCGTGAAGGGATTGACAACCCCTAATCGCGTTGGTTGCGAGTAGCTATCGTTTTGTGCAGGTACGAGGGACTTGAGCGTGGCCTCCTACTGGATTGATACCTTGGTTCTCAAAAACTGAGGGAAATACTTATGCTACTCTACTGCGTCATCCCTTCCTCTTCGGGGAAATCCAACGCAAGCTCAAGAGGTATCAAGAAGAATTTCTGGCGCCGTTGCCGGGGAGTCTACGCAAAAAGTCAATATACCAAGTACCCATCACAATCCCTATCTCTCGCATTACATTATTTGCCATTTTCCTCTTGTTTTCCTCTCCCCCACTTCACCCTTGCCATTTTATTCGCCCTCTCTTTCCCAATCTCCTTCTCCTTCCCTTTCTCCGTTGGCCTCTTTTTGCCCGCTTGCCTTTTGTTTGCTCGTGTGTTGGATTGCTTGTTTGTCGCGATGGCTCAAGATACTACCAAATTGTGTGACTTCACCAATACCAATAATAATGATTTCCTTAGCACTCCGATTGCTCCTCTTGCCAATACTGAATCTTGTGAAATCAATACTGCTTTGTTGAATCTTGTTATGAAAGATCAATCCGCCGGCCTTCCTAGTGAAGATGCCACTACTCATCTGAATAGCTTCGTTGATTTATGTGATATGCAAAAGAAAAAGGATGTTGATAATTATGTCGTTAAATTGAAGCTATTTCCTTTTTCGCTTAGAGATCATGCTAAAGCTTGGTTTTCATCTTTGCCTAAAAATAGTATTGATTCTTGGAACAAGTGCAAAGATGCTTTTATCTTTAAGTATTTCCCTCCCGCTAAGATCATCTCTCTTAGAAACGATATTATGAACTTTAAGCAACTTTATCATGAACATGTTGCACAAGCTTGGGAGAGAATGAAATTAATGATACGTAATTGCCCTACTCATGGTTTGAATTTGTGGATGATTATACAAATATTTTATGCCGGATTGAATTTTGCTTCTAGAAATATTTTAGATTCGGCCGCGGGAGGCACTTTTATGGAAATCACTTTAGGAGATGCTACTAAACTCCTAGATAATATTATGGTTAATTATTCTCAATGGCATACTGAAAGATCTTCTAATAAAAAAGTGCATGCGATAGAAGAAATCAATGTTTTGAGTGGAAAGATGGATGAACTTATGAAATTATTTGCTACTAAGAGTGTTTCTTCTGATCCTAATGATATGCATTTGTCTACTTTGATTGAGAATAACAATGAATCTATGGTTGTGAATTTTGTTGGTAGGAATAATTTTGGTAACAACGCTTATAGAGGGAATTTCAATCCTAGGCCATATCCTAGTAATCCTTCTAATAATTATGGGAATTCCTACAACAACTCTTATGGAAATTATAATAAGATTACCTCTGAATTTGAGAATAGTGTTGAAGAGTTTATGAATTCACAAAAGAATTTTAATGCTTCGCTTGAAGAGAAATTGCTTAAAGTTGATGATTTGGCTAGGAACGTTGATAGAATTTCTCTTGAGGTTGATTCTTTAAAGCTTAGATCTATTCCTCCTAAGCATGATATCAATGAGTCTCTCAAAGCCATGAGAATTTCCATTGATGAGTGCAAGGAAAGAACCGCTAGGATGCGTGCTTCCAAAGATGCCTTTATTAAAGCGTGTTCTTCTAATTACTATGAAAATCAAGATGAAGATCTAAAAGTTATTGATGTGTCTCCTATTAAATCTTTGTTTTGCAATATGAATCTTGATGAAACTGAATATGATCTTCCTTTACCTAGAAGGCATTCTAAAAATTCAGAGTATTTAGATCTTTATGATGAAATAGATGAAAGTGGGATTGAAAGAAATAAAAATCTAGAGGTTGCTAAACCCACTATATTGGATTTCAAGGAATTTAATTATGAAAGTTTCTCTTTAATTGATTGTATTTCCTTGTTGCAATCCGTGCTAAATTCTCCACATGCTTATAGTCAAAACAAAGCCTTCACCGAACATATTGTTGATGCCTTGATGCAATCTTATGAAGAAAAACTTGATTTGAAAGTTTCTATCCCCATAAAACTCTATGATGAGTGGGAACCAACTATTAAAATTAAAATTAAAGATCATGAGTTTTATGCTTTGTGTGATTTGCTAGATTTCCGCAATTTTGATGATTGCTCTCTAAACTTGCATCTTGCGGATTCTACTATTAAGAAACCTATGGGAAGGATTAATTATGTTCTTATTGTTGTAAATATAAATTATGTGCCCATAGATTTCATTGTTCTTGATATAGATTGCAATCCTACTTGCCCTATTATTCTTGGTAGACCTTTCCTTAGAACAGTTGGTGCGATTATTGATATGAAGGAAGGGAATATTAGATTTCAATTTCCATTAAAAAAGGTCATGGAATACTTTACAAGAAAGAAAATAAAATTTCCATATGAAACTATCATGAGAGCCACTTATGGATTGCCTACCAAAGATGGCAATACCTAGATCTATCCTCACTTTTATGCCTAGCTAGGGGCGTCAAAATGATAGCGCTTGTTGGGAGGCAACCCAATTTTATTTTTACTCCACTCATCGACCGCTATCCAGCATGCATCTGAAATAGGAAAAAAAACAATTTGCACTGGGCCTTTGGTTAGTAGGTTAGTCCCAGAAATAATATAAAAGGGTATATTAAAGCCCATTAAACATCCAAAACAGATAATATAATAGCATGGAGCAATCAAAAATTATAGATATGTTGGAGACGTATCAAGAATCCCCAAGCTTAATTCATGCTCGTCCTCGAGTAGGTTAATGATAAAAACAGAATTTTTGATGTGGAATGCTACCTAACATAATTCTCAATGTAGTTTTCTTTATTGTGGCATGAATTTTCAGATCCGAAAGATTCAAGACAAAAGTTTTATATTGACATAAAAATAATAATACTTCAAGCATACTAACAAAGCAATCATGTCTTCTCAAAATAACATGGCCAAAGAAAGTTATCCCTACAAAATCATATAGTTTGGCTATGCTCTATCTTCATCACACAAAGTATTTAATCATGCACAACCCCGATGACAAGCCAAGCAATTGTTTCAAACTTTTGATGTTCTCAAACTTTTTCAATCTTCACGCAATATATGAGCGTGAGCCATGGACATAGCACTATATGTGGAATAGAATGGTGGTTGTGGAGAAGACAAAAAAGAGAAGATAGTCTCACATCTACTAGGCGTATCAACTGGCTATGGAGATGCCCATCAATAGATATCAGTGTGAGTCAGTAGGGATTGCCATGGAATGGATGCACTAGAGCTATAAGTGTATGAAAGCTCAACAAAAGAAACTATGTGGGTGTGCATCCAACTCGCTTATTCACGAAGACCTAGGGCATTTTGAGGAAGCCCATCATTGGAATATACAAGCCAAGTTCTATAATGTAAAATTCCCATTAGTATATGAAAGTGACAACATAGGAGGAGACTCTCTATCAGGAAGATCATGGTGCTACTTTGAAGCACAAGTGTGGTATAAGGATAGTAACATTGTCCCTTCTCTCTTTTTCTCTCATTTCTCTTTTTTCCCTTTTTTATTTGGGCCTTTTCTCTTTTTTATGGCCTCTTTTTTCTCTTTTTTTATTTTTCATCCGGAGACTCATCCGGACTTGTGGGGGAATCATTGTCTCCATCATCCTTTCCTCACTTGGGACAATGCTCTAATAATGATGATCATCACACTTTTAGATACTTACAACTCAAAAATTACAACTCGATACCTAGAACAAAACATGACTCTATGTGAATGCCTTCGGTGGTGTACCAGGATATGCAATGAATCAAGAGTGACATGTATGAAAGAATTATAAAGGTGGCTTTGCCACAAATAAGATGTCAACTACATGATCATGCAAAACAATATGACAATGATGTAACGTGTCATAACAAACGGAACGTTGGTAAGTTGCATGGAAATATATCTCGGAATGGCTATGGAAATGCCATGATAGGTAGGTATGGTGGCTGTTTTGAGGAAGGTATATGGTGGGTGTATGGTACCGGTGAAAGTTGCGCAATACTAGAGAGGCTAGCAATGGTGGAAGGGTTAGAGTGCTTATAATCCATGGACTCAACATTAGTCATAAAGAACTCACATACTTATTGCAAAATTCTATTAGTTATCAAAACAAAGTACTACGCGCATGCTCCTAGGGGGGTAGATTGGTAGGAAAAGATCATCGCTCGTCCCCGACCGCCACTCATAAGGAAGACAATCAATAAATAAATCATGCTCCGACTTCATCACATAACGGTTCACCATACGTGCATGCTATGAGAATCACAAACTTTAGAACAAGTATTTCTCAAATTCACAACTACTCAACTATCATGACTCTAATATCACCATCTTCATATCTCAAAATAATCATCAAGTATCAAACTTCTCATAGTATTCAATGCACTTTTTATGATAGTTTTTATTATACCCATCTTGGATGCCTATCATATTAGGACTAATTTTATAGCCAAAGCAAATTACCATGCTGTTCTAAAAGACTCTCAAAATAATATAAGTGAAGCATGAGAGATCAATAATTTCTATAAAATAAAACCACCATCGTGCTCTTAAAAAGGATATAAGTGAAGCACTAGAGCAAACTTTTCTAGCTCAAAAGATATAAGTGAAGCACAAAGAGTATTCTAATAAATTCCGATTCATGTGTGTATCTCCAAAAGGTGTGTACAGAAAGGATGATTATGTTAAAATAAAAAGCAAAGACTCAAATCGTACAAGACGGTCCAGGCAAAACACATATTATGTGGTGAATAAAATTATAGCATCAAGTAAAGTTACCGATCAAGACGAAAGAGGGGATGCCTTCCGGGTCATCCCCAAGCTTAGGCTTTTGGTTGTCCTTGAATTTTACCTTGGGATTCCATGGGAATCCCCAATATTAGGCTCTTGCCACTCCTTATTCCAAAATCCATCAAATCTTTACCCAAAACTTGAAAACTTCACAACACAAAAACTCAACAGAAAATCTCATGAGCTCCGTTAGTATAAGAAAACAAATCACCACTTCAAGTTAATATAATGAACTCATTATTTATTTATATTGGTGCTAAAACTACTTTATTCCAACTTCTCTATGGTTCATACCCCCCGATACTAGCCATAGATTCATCAAAATAAGCAAACAACACACGAAAAAACAGAATCTGTCAAAAACAGAACAGTCTGTAGTAATCTGTAGGGTTTAGAATACTTCTTTAAGCCCAAAAATTCTGAAATAAATTGGTCGACATTAGGAATTTTTCTATTAATCATCTGCAAAAACAATCAACCTAATCTCACTCTCCAGTAAAAAATGGCAGCAAATCTCATGAGCACTAAAGTTTCTGTTTTTTTACAGAAAGATCGCAAAGACTTCCCCCAAGTCTTCTCAAATGTTCTACTTGGCACAAACACTAATTAAAAACATAAAACCACATCTAAACAGAAGCTAGATGAATTATTTATTACTAAACAGGAACAAAAACAAGAAGCAAAAATAAAATTGGGTTGCCTCCGAATAAGCGCTATCGTTTAACGCCCCTAGCTAGGCATTGATAATTTTAATGATGCTCACATGAAACATAGCAATTGAAACACAAAGAGAGCATCATATAGCATGTGAAAAACATATCTAAGTCTAACATACTTCCTATGAATAGGCATCTTATAGGCAAACAAATTATCATAGCAAGCAAAAACTAGCATATGCAAGGAAGAGGAAAGAAACAATAGCAATCTCAACATAACGAAAGGTAATTTAGCACCATGAAAATTTATACAACCATATTTCCCTCTATCATAATAATTACATGTAGGATCATAATCAATTTCAACAAAATATCTATCACATAAAATATTTTCAACACGATCCACATGCATGCGAAGTTTACACTCTTCCAAAATAGTGGGATTGACATTAACTAAAGTCATGACCTCTCCAAACCCACTTTTCTAAAAAAATTCATAAGATTGAACATTCTCCAAATATGTGGGATCTAAAGTTGACAC
Organism: Triticum urartu; assembly: GCF_056163025.1. Lineage (NCBI taxonomy): Eukaryota > Viridiplantae > Streptophyta > Magnoliopsida > Poales > Poaceae > Triticum > Triticum urartu. The sequence goes on along the minus strand of NC_141876.1, from coordinate 363,822,967 downwards.
TCTTCCAAACCCACTTTCAATAATATTGCAAACACTATTATCAATCTCATGTTCATCATGGGGCTTAAATAAATTTTCAAGATCATAAGAAGAGTCACCCCAATCATGATCATTGCAACAAGTAGAGGACATAGCAAAACTAGCATCCCCAAGCTTAGGGTTTTGCATATTATTAGCAAAATTTACATAAATAGAATTTATAATAAAATCATTTCAATCATGCTTTTTATTCAAAGATCTATCGTGAATCGCTTCATAAATTAATTCATCACACTTTTTAGATTCATGAATTTCAAGCAAAACCTCATAAAGATAATCTAGTGCACTCAACTCACTAGCCGGTTCATCATAATTGGATCTCTTAAAGAGATCAGCAAGTGGATGAGGATCCATAAACTTTTAGCAAGCAAATATGCAAACAAAAAGAAGGTATATGGTAACACGAGCAAATAGAAGGATGAACGGAAGAGAGGCGAATAAAACGACAAAGGTGAAGTGGGGGAGAGGAAAACGAGAGGCGAATGGCGAATAATGTAATGCGAGGGATAAGAGTATGTGATGGGTACTTGGTATGTCTTGACTTGTGCGTAGATCTCCCCGACAAGGGCGCCAGAAATGGCTTGTTGATGGGAGATCAAATTTTGACTTGACTTGGTGCAACCTCCCCGGCAACGGCACGCGAAATCCTTCTTGCTAACTCTTGAGCATGCGTTGGTTTTCCCTTGAAAAGGAAAGGGTGATGCAACAAAGTAGCGTAAGTATTTCCTTCAGTTTTTCAGAACCAATGTATCAATCCAGTAGGAGATAACACACAAGTCCCTAGTACCTGCACAAACAAACAAGAACCTCGCAACCAAGGCGATAAAGGGGTTGTCAATCCCTTCACAGTCACTTACGAAAGTGAGATCTGATAGAGATAATAAGATAAATGTTTTTGGTATTTTTATTGTATAGATTGGAAAATAAAGATTGCAAAATAAACAACAATAGAAATAGCAAGTAGATAGGAAAATAATATAATGGAGGATAGACCCGGGGGCCATAGGTTTCACTAGTGGCTTCTCTCAAGATAGCAAATTCTACGGTGGGTGAACAAATTACTATTGATCAATTGATAGAAAAGTGCATAGTTATGAGAATATCTAGGCATGATCATGTATATAGGCATCACATCCGCGACAAGTAGACCGAAACGATTCTGCATCTACTACTATTACTCCGCACATCGACCGCTATCTTGCATGCATCTAGAGTATTATGTTCATAAGATCAGAGTAACGCATTAGGCAAGATGACATGATGTAGAGGGATAAACTCAAGCAATATGATATAAACCCCATCTTTTTATCCTCGATGGCAACAATACAATACGTGCCTTGCTGCCCCTGCTGTCACTGGGAAAGGACACCGCAAGATTGAACCTAAAGCTAAGCAATTCTCCCATTGCAAGAAAGATCAATCTAGTAGGCTAAACCAAACTGATAATTCAAAGAGACTTGTAAAGATATTAAATCATGCATAAAAGAATTCAGAGAAGAATCAAATATTGTTCATAGATAATCTTGATCATAAACCCACAATTCATCAGATCTCGACAAACACACCACAAAATGAATTACATCGAATAGATCTCCAAGAAAATCGAGGAGAACTTTGTAGTGAGATGCAAAGAGAGAGAAGAAGCCATCTAGCTAATAACTATGGACCCGAAGGTCTGTGGTAAACTACTCCCACATCATCGGAGAGGCTATGGTGTTCATGTAGAAGCCCACCGTGATCGATTCCCCGTTCGGAGGAGCACCGAAAAAGGCCCCAAGATGGGATCTCACAGGTACAGAAGGTTGCGGCGGTGTAAATAGGGTTTCGTTGTGCTCTCAGATGTTTTCAGGGTATATGAGTATATATAGGCGAAAGAGGTAGGTCGGTTGAGCCACGAGGGGCCCACGAGGGTGGGAGCGCGCCTACCCCCCTTGGCGCGCCCTCCTACCTCGTGGCCACCTCGTTTCTTCCTTGACGTCCACTCTAAGTCTCCTGGATTGCGTTTGTTCCAAAAATAAATCTCCCGAAGGTTTCATTCAGTTTGGATTCCATTTGATATTCCTTTTCTGCAAAACACTGAAATAGGCAAAAAAACAGCAATTTGCACTGGGCCTTTGGTTAGTAGATTAGTCCCAAAAATAATATAAAAAGGTGTATTAAAGCCCATTAAACATCCAAAACAGATAATATAATACCATGGAACAATAAAAAAATTATAGATACATTGGAGACGTATTAGGGGATGCCCCAGTTGGCATCCCACCTTTCTTCTTCAACAACTATTAGTCAGTTTTGGTTAAGCCTAAGTTTTTGCTTCTTCACATGATATGTCCTATCCTTGCAATACCATTTTATTTTGTTTTCCTTGTTGTTTGAATAAAGTACTTAATATCTGAAATTTTATTTATGAGAAGGAGACTTCACATAGTTACATAATTATTCAACTACTCATTGATCTTCACTTATATCTTTTGGAGTAGTTTGTCATTTGCTCTAGTGCTTCACTTATATCTTTTTAGAGCACAACAGTAGTTTTATTTTGAAGAAATTTTTGAACTCTCATGCTTCACATATATTATTTTGAGAGTCTCCAAACAGCATGGTAATTTGCTTAGGTTATGAATTTAGTCCTAATATGATGGGCATCCAAGAGGGATATAATAAAAACTATCATATAAAGTGCATCGAATACTATGAGAAGTTTGATTCATTATGATTGTTTTGAGATATAAAGATGGTGATATTAGATTCATGGTAGTGAGTAATTGTGAATTTGAGAAATACTTGTGTTAAGGTTTGTGATTCCCGTAGCATGCACGTATGGTGAACCGTTATGTGATGAAGTTGGAGCATGATTTATTTATTGATTGTCTTCCTTATGAGTGGCGGTCAGGGACAAGTGATGGTCTTTTCCTACCAATCTATCACCCTAGGAGCATGCGCTTAGTACTTCATTTTGAGAACTAATAGGTTTTGCAATAAGTATATGAGTTCTTTATGACTAATGTTGAGTCCATGGAATATACGCAATCTCACCCTTCCACCATTGCTTGCCTCTCTTGTGCCGCGCAACTGTCGCCGGTACCATACACCCACCATATACCTTCCTCAAAACAGCCACCATACCTACCTATTATGGCATTCCATAGCCATTCCGAGAGATATTGCCATGCAACTTTCCATAGTTCCGTTTATTATGACACGCTCCATCATGGTCATATTGCTATACATGATCATGTAGTTGACATTGCATTTGTGGCAAAGCCACCATTAATAATTCATTCATACATGTCACTCTTGATTCATTGCAAATCCCGGTACACCGCTGAAGGCATTCATATAGAGTCATATTTTGTTCTAAGTATCGAGTTGTAAGTAAATAAAAGTGTGATGATCTTCATTATTAGAGCATTGCCCAATGTGAGGTAAGGATGATGGAGACTATGATTCCCCCACAAGTTGGGATGAGACTCCAGACGAAAAAAAGAGGCCAAAAAAAGAGAGAAGGCCAAAAAACAAACAAAAAACAAAAAAATGAGAGAAAAAGAGAGAAGGGGCAATGCTACTATCCTTTTACCACACTTGCGCTTCAAAGTAGCTCCATGATCTTCATGATATAGAGTCTCCTATGTTGTCACTTTCATATACTAGTGGGAATTTTTCATTGTAGAACTTGGCTTGTATATTCCAACGATCGGCTTCCTCAAATTTCCCTAGGTCTTCATGAGCAAGCAAGTTGGGTGCACACCCACTTAGTTTTCTGTTTGAGCTTTCATAAACTTATAGCTCTAGTGCATCCGTAGCATGGAAATCCATACTCACTCACATTGATATCTATTGATGGGCATCTCCATAGCCCGTTGATACGCCTAGTTGATGTGAGACTATCTCCTTCCTTTTTGTATTCTCCACAACCACCTTCTATTCCACATATAGTGAAATGTCCATGGCTCACACTCATGTATTGCGTGAAAGTTGAAAAAGTTTGAGAACATCAAAAGTATGAAACAATTGTTTGGCTTGTCATTGGGGTTGTGCATGATTTGAATATTTTGTGTGATGAAGATAGAGCATAGCCAGACTATTTGATTTTGTAGGGATAAGCTTTCTTTGGCCATGATATTTTGAGAAGACATAATTATCTTGTTAGTATGCTTGAAGTATTATTGTTTTTATGTCAATATTAAACTTTTGTTTTGAATCATACGGACCTAAACATTCATACCACAATGAAGATAATTACATGGATAGATATGTTAGGTAGCATTCCACATCAAAAATTCTGTTTTTATCATTTACCTACTCGAGTATGAGCAGGAATTAAGCTTGGGGATGCTTGATACGTCGCCAACGTATCTATAATTTTTGATTGTTTCATAATATTATATTATCTATCTTGGATGTTTTATATGCATTTATATGCTATTTTATATGAATTTTGGGACTAACCTATTAACCTAGATCCCAGTGCCAATTTCTATTTTTCCTTGTTTTTGAGTTTCGCAGAAAAGGAATATCAAACGGAGTCCAATTGAGCTAAAAATTTACGACGATTTTTCATGGACCAAAAGAAGCCCACAGAGTACTGGAGATGCACCAAAGGAGTCCCGTGGCCACCACAAGGGAGTTCCGCTGCCGCAAGCCTCTGTAGCCACGAAAAACCCATCGGGTGCCCGTTCCGGCACCCTGCCGGAGGGGCAAACCATCACCGGTGGCCATCTTCATCATCCCGGCACTCTTCATGACGAGGAGGGAGTAGTTCACCCTCGGGGCTGAGGGTATGTACCAATAGCTGTGTGTTTGATCTCTCTCTCATGTTCTTCATTTGGCAGGATCTTGATGTACCGCGAGCTTTGCTATTATAGTTGGATCTTATGATGTTTCTCCCCCTCTTCCTTCTGATGTCTACTACACAACCTTCTTCTTGTAGACGTTGTTGGGCCTCCAAGTGCAGAGGTTTGTAGGACAGTAGCAAATTTTCCTCAAGTGGATGACCTAAGGTTTATCAATCCATGGGAGGCATAGGATGAAGATGGTCTCTCTCAAACAACCCTGCAACCAAATAGCAAAGAGTCTCTTATGTCCCCAACACACCCAATACAATGGTAAATTGTATAGGTGCACTAGTTCGGCGAAGAGATGGTCATACAAGTGCAATATGCATGGTAGATATAGGTTTTTGTAATCTGAAAATATAAAAACAGCAAGGTAACTAATGATAAAAGTGAGCAAAAACGGTATTGCAATGCATTGAAACAAGGCCTAGGGTTCATACTTCCACTAGTGCAAGTTCTCTCAACAATGATAACATAATTAGATCATATAACAATCCCTCAACATGCAACAAAGAGTCACTCCAAAGTCGTTAATAATAGAGAACAAACGAGGAGATTATTGTAGGGTACGAAACCACCTCAAAGTTATCCTTTCCGATCGATCTATTCAAGAGTCCGTAGTAAAATAACACGAAGCTATTCTTTCTGTTTGATCTATCCTAGAGTTCCTACGAGAATAACACCTTAAGAGACAAATCAACCAAAACCCTAATGTCACCTAGATACTCCAATGTCACCTCAAGTATCCGTGCGTATGTTTATACGATATGCATCAAACAATCTCAGATTCATCTATTCAACCAACACAAAGAACTTCAAAGAGTGCCCCAAAGTTTCTACTGGAGAGTCAAGACGAAAACGTGTGCCAACCCCTATGCATAAGTTCACAAGGTCACGGAACTCGCAAGTTGATCACCAAAACATACATCAAGTGGATCACGTGAATATCCCATTGTCACCACAGATAAGCACATGCAAGAGATACATCAAGTGTTCTGAAATCCTTAAAGACGCAATCCGATAAGATAACTTCAAAGGGAAAACTCAATTCATCACAAGGAGATAGAGGGGGAGAAACATCATAAGATCCAACTATAATAGCAAACCTCGCGATACATCAAGATCGTGCCGACCCAAGAACACGAGAGAGAGAGAGATCAAACACATAGCTACTAGTACATACCCTCAACCCCGAGGGTGAACTACTCCCTCCTCGTCATGGAGAGCGCCGGGATGATGAAGATGGCCACCGGTGATGGATCCCCCCTCCGGCAGGGTGCCGGAACAGGGTCCCAACTGGTTTTTGGTGGCTACAGAGGCTTGCGGCGGTCCTCCCGGTCTAGGTTATTTTCTGGAGGTTTGGGTATTTATAGGAATTGTTGGCGTCGGTCTTACGTCAGGGGGGTCTCCTAGTCGTCCACGAGATAGGGGGAGGCGCCCAGGGGGGTAGGGCACACCCCCCACCCTCGTGGATGGCTCGGGACTCTTCTGGCCCAACTCTTTTACTCCGGGGGCTTCTTTTGGTCCATAAAAAATCATCAAAAATTGGCACGTCAATTGGACTCCGTTTGATATTCCTTTTCTGTAAAACTCAAAAGCAAGGAAAAAACAGAAACTGGCATTGGGCTCTACGTTAATAGGTTAGTCTCAAAAATCATATAAAATAACATATAAATGGATATAAAACACCCTAGATGGATAATATAATAGCATGGAACAATCAAAAATTATAGATACGTTGTTGACATATCAAGCATCCCCAAGCTTAATGCCTGCTCGTCCTCGAGCAGGTAAATGATAAAAACAGAATTTTTGATGTGGAATGCTACCTAACATAATTATGAATGTAATTTTCTTTATTGTGGCATGAATGTTCAGATACTAAAGATTCAAGACAACAGTTTAATATTGACATAAAAATAATAATACTTCAAGGATACTAACAAAGTAATCATGTCTTCTCAAAATAACATTGTCGGCGTCCTGGGAACGGGGGTCCCCAGACTTGCCTGTCTGCGGCCTGCGGCGTGGCTCAAGTGGGGGCCTAGCGCAGCCCATCTCCATCAGCTCAAGTTCAAGATCCTCGCGAGGGGCCAAGCCTCGCGGGGCGGACGACCGGAAGCTTCCTCAGAGACAGCCTCATCAGGCAGGCTCGCGAGGAGGCGGAGAGATCAAGGCAGGGGCACCTCGCGAGGAGCCCATGTCGCAAGCCATGACGATCGAGACCAGGCGGGCGTCAGGCGGGCGCCTGCCTGCGCAATGTCCTTGTTTCCCCTTTGGTGCAAAGGGGGCAAGCACAGGCCAAGGCATCGGGCAAAGGTTACCATTCCGGTGTAACGAGACCAAGACCAGCAGAGCAGCAGGACGGAGGTCACCATGGAGCCCAAGACGGCGTCATCACAAGTGCTTTTGGCAGCCGAAGACCACCTTTGGTCAGGATAACTTGTACTATATGTTCCCCTTCAAAATGGCCATGTGTTGGCGCCCTTCCCGCAAATTATTTGGGGAGAGGCCGAGGGCCTCTATAAATAGAGCTAGCCACCACAGAGTAGAGGGACGGCTAGAGATCTAATAGAACCCTAGCAAAGAGAGAGAGTGAGAGAGGCGACTGAACTCACCAAAGCAGTTCATCGCACCAGCTCAAGAACACCTCTCGCGAGGCTGTTCTTCCCTTGTACTGTTCATCCTCAGCCCCTGAGGCAATCCACTACACCACACACTGGAGTAGGGTATTACACCACAACGGTGGCCCGAACCATTATAAACATCGTGTCCCTTGTGTTGTTCATTGTTTCCAGCTTAGATCACGCGAGGAGATTGGACGTAGATCGGTAGGGGAGAGATCTCCGTGCGCACCCCAGTGTTCGAACCTCAAGGGTCTGCCAGAACCCGAAATCTGACATTTGGTGCGCCGGGTAGGGGTGCGCCGGAATTCTCCCTTCCGACGACCCGCTCTCCCCCAACATCGCATCCTGCCCTCATGGCGGACAACGCGCCGCCCGCTCCAGCGACGGATGCCGGCATTGGGGCCAGGGGGCTTCGGGCCTTGGCCCCCACCTTGCGACAGGTGCAGTGACCGCACAAGTTCAAGCCCGACATGCCGCTATGCTACAACGATGCGACAGACCCGATGATTTTCCTGCTGGCGTATGAGGAGGCCGTCCTCAGAGCCGGGGGCGACGACCGGGCGATGGCCAACTGGTTACCCATGGCCCTAACTGGCATCCCGCGCGCGTGGCTCCTCCACCTGCCGACGGCTTCTGTCACCTCTTGGGAGCGGCTGCGCGACCTGTTCCTCACCTGTTTTGCCACACCAGCGCCGCCAGTCGTTGCAGCTCTCCTGGGTGGCTCCCAGGCACCACCCTCGAGCCATCATGTCAAGCCGTTCACCCACTGGATCAGCACCGCCTCCAAGCGCCGGGAAGCCCCCCCGGGCTGGGTGGCGCCCGAGGCCGATCTAACCTTCGACTCGGAGGATCACCCCTTCAACCCCGTCGGTTCGGGCGCGCTCCCAATGTTGTGCACCCCCACCATCTGCCAAGTGGCCGTCACCAGGACCCTCATCGACGGTGGTGCCGGCCTCAGCATGCTCTCGGTGAAGGCCTTCAGCCTCCTCAACGTGCCGCTGGAGTGGCTCCAACCCAGCAGGCCTTTCTCGGGCGTCGGAGCCGGTTCCACCGCCTCCTTGGGACAGATCCGCCTCCTAGTGACCTTCGGCACCCACGACAACTTCCGCACGGAGTTGATCGACTTCGACATCGCCCCCATTGGCCTCCCCTACAACGCCGTCCTCGGCTATCCGGCCCTGGCTCGGTTCATGGCGGCAACTCACCCGGCGTACAACCTCATGAAGATGCCTGGGAGCAGCGGTGTCCTCATCGTGTCAGGAGACACAAGGGATGCGCTGCAGGTGCTCCAGCTTGTTTTCAGGGCGGCCGTGGTGGCACAGCCCACTAGCACCGGCGCCCTTGAGCCCAAGGGGGCTGCGCCGGCTGAAAAGAATCAGCTATTCACCCATGACAAGGCGGAAACCAAGCAGGTACCAGTCGACGAGGATGGGTCCACTGGCGCTACCTTCACCATAGGGACCAACCTCAAGCCTGAGCAGGAGAAGGCCCTGGTGAGGTTCCTGCGTGCGAACAAGAAGGTGTTCGCGTGGGAACCTGATCAGCTAGCAGGGGTCCCAAGGAAAGTGATAGAGCATCACCTCAACGTGTGCTCCAATGTGCGCCCCATGAAGCAAAAGGCGAAGACGGCTTTCCTGACCCCGTGTGGAGTGTACTGCTATACGTGCATGCCATTTGGGTTGCGCAACGTAGGCGCGACCTTTCAGCGGCTGATGCACATCGCCTTAGGCCGGCAGCTCGGGAGGATCGCTGAAGCTTACGTCGATGACATTGTGGTGGAGTCTCGTGAGGCAAGAACCCTGATACAGGACCTGGAAGAAACCTTTGCGAGCCTCAACGAAGTGGACCTACGGCTCAACCCGAAGAAGTGCGTGTTCGGAGTCCCCTCGGGCAAGCTCCTGGGTTTTCTCGTGTCCCACAGGGGCATCGAGGCCAACCCGGAGAAGGTCAAGGAATTCGAAGACATGTGCCCGCCAAGGACCCTTAGAGAAATGCAGAAGCTCACCGGGCGTGTAACTGCGCTGGGGCGCTTCATCTCCAAGCTGGGGGAACGAGCGCTGCCCTTCTTCAAGCTGATGAAGAAAAAGGGCCCCTTCGAATGGACTGAAGAGGCCGACAAGGCATTCCAAGACCTCAAGAGGTACCTTACCAGCCCGCCAGTGATGGTAGCTCCGCGTCCTCGGGAGCCCCTGGTTCTCTACCTTGCGGCCACCCCCTACTCCGCTAGCGCAGCCCTGGTGGCGGTCAGGGAGGAGCGCTATGCCAAGGCCGCATCGACCGTCCGAACTGAAGCAAAGCAGAGCCGGGAGGGCCTCGCAAGGGCCGCAACCACAGCCGCAAAGGAACAACCACAGCAGAACGCATCCGAAGCAGGAGAGGCCTCTTCAGGCGACCAAGCACTGGGGGTTCCGTCATCTCAAGAGACAACTCGACCTCTAGAGGACGCAAACTACGCCAGCACCATCAACCTCGTCGAGCATCCCGTTTACTTCGTCAGCACGGTGCTACGGGACGCAAGGGAACGGTACCCCATGCCTCAAAAACTCCTCGCGCTACTAGTGGCCTCACGCAAGCTGCGCCACTACTTCCAAGGCCATCCCATCAAAGTCGTCTCAGCATACCCCTTGGAAAGAGTACTCAGGAGCCCCAACTCAGCTGGGAGGGTCACAGAATGGAACATTGAACTACAGGCATTTCAGCTAGAATTCAGTATGACCAGAGTCATCAAGGGAACCGCACTTTTGGATTTTGTGGCGGAATGGGCAGAAGCGCCGGGTCTCAAGGCAGGCAAAGATAGATCACTTTCCCGGGAAGTGAAGCACCGGACGGCTGGGTCATGTACTTCGATGGGGCATTCTCCCGACACGGTGCGGGAGCTGGCGCAGTGCTCATATCCCCTACCAAGGACAAACTCTACTACGTCGTACAACTCTGCTTCCAGCACGGAGAAAAGGTCTCCAACAACATGGCAGAGTACGAAGGCCTAATAGCAGGCTTGAAGGCCGCAATTGCCTTAGGGGTAAAGCGTCTCATCATCAAGGGTGATTCGCAGCTCCTCATCAAATTCTCCAACAAGATATATGTGCCAAAGGACGAGCACATGGAAGCCTACCTCGCTGAGGTTCGCAAGATGGAGAAACAGTTCTGGGGGCTGGAGTTGCAGCATGTGCCTCACGACACCAATTAGGAGGCTGATGACATTGCCAAGAGGGCATCTAGGCGGCTGCCTCAGAAGCCCGGCATCTTCGAGGAGCGGCTCTTCAAACCCTCGGCGGTGCCGTCACTGTCGAGCATGACGCAACCAAGGGAGGAGCTCCCTCAGCCGCCTGCCTCAGGAGCCCCGGTCTGCGGCCCGGCCTCAGGGGCGTGCCTGCTCCTGGCATTAGAGCCTCAGGAAGGGTGTTGGATCCCGGAGCTCAAGAACTACCTGATGCAAGGGGCTCTGTTGGAGAAAGAGGAGGAAGCGGAGCGTGTGGCACGGCAGGCCACAACTTATTGCATCAAGGATGGAGAGCTCTATAGGAAGCGACCAAATGACGTGTCCCTACATTGCATCTCCCGAGAGCAAGGGAAGGAGCTACTGGCGGACATACACGGCGGAGACTGCGGGCAGCACTCGTCGTCGCGAACCTTCGTCGGCAAGGCGTTCCGCAGTGGATTCTACTGGCCCACAGCGCTCAACGACTCCTTTGAGATGGTGAAGGCTTGCGAGGCCTGCCAGTTTCACGCTAAGCAGATCCATCAGCCTGCAGGGGATCTACAGACTATACCCCTCTCATGGCCGTTCACAGTTTGGGGGTTGGACATTCTGGGCCTGTTTCCTCGGGCGCCAGGGGGCTATCGCTACCTCTACGTCGATGTGGACAAGTTCACCAAGTTGGCTGAGGTGGAAGCCATCTGCACGATCTCGGCAGGATCTGCGGTCAAATTCATCAAGGGCCTCGTGAGCCGATTTTGAGTGCCCAACCGCATCATCACCGACAACAGTTCACAGTTCACTAGTAATCTCTTCAAAACGTACTGTGCTAACCTTGGAACGCAGATATGCTACGCTTCGGTAGCACACCCCCGGAGTAACGACCAGGCCGAGCGAGCCAACACGGAGGTCCTGAGGGGCCTCAAAGCTAGGACCTTCAAGAAGAAGCTGGAGGCATGTGGCAGGGGCTGGTACGACGAGCTCCAGTCCATGCTGTGGTCGATCCGCACAACTACGACCAAGCCGACTGGCGAGACCCCATTCTTCCTCGTCTACGGAGCAGAGGCTGTTCTCCCTCACGAGGTCAGGTGTTGCTCCGCACGGGTCCTGGTGTACGACGAGGCGCAGCAGGACGCCATGCGGGGGACAGATCTCGTGCTAGGGGAGGAACACCATCGAGAAGCCGCACTGCGAGCGGCAAGGTATCAATAGGCGCTGCGACGATACCACTGCCGCAACATCCGCCCCAGAACTCTTGAGGTAGGTGATCTCGTACTCAGATGGGTTCTCTCCAGGGAGGGGCTGCATAAGCTCTCTCCCATGTGGGAGGGCCCATTCAAGGTTGTTCATGTCTCTAGGCCTGGCTCCGCGCACTTGGAGACCACGGAGGGGGTACCCATCCAGAACGCGTGGAACATTCAACATCCGGAGGTTCTATCCCTGAGCGAGGCCTAGCGCCTAGGAAAGGCCCGGTGCCTGTGAAGAAGGCAAATGCCTGTGAAGCTGCCGCGTTTTGGGAAGGGCCCGGTGCCTATGAAGAAGGCAAATGCCTGTGAAGCAGCCGCGTTTTGGGAAAGGCCCGGTGCCTATGAAGAAGGCAAATGCATGTGAAGCTGCCGCGTTTTGGGAAAGGCCCGGTGCCTGTGAAGAAGGCAAATGCCTGTGAAGCTGCCACGTTTTGGGAAAGGCCCGGTGCCTGTGAAGAAGGAAAATGCCTGTGAAGCTGCCGCATTTCGGGAAAGGCCCGGTGCCTGTGAAGAAGGCCAATGCCTGTGAAGCTCGCCGCCCGTGACACTCTCACGTAATAATGAGTGGGGATGTACACTCCCCGGAGTCTGCGGAGTGTCGCCCTTGGGCCTCGGGGGCTCCCACCCATGCCCAGTGGCAGCACTTAGCTCCGCGCTGGTGAGAAGACGTTGAAGACTAGAATAGGTGCCGGACGCAGCTTTTCCATTTGCTTTCTGCAGTTGGCTTGTTTACTCTCGTTTGAAGTTTTATTGAAGCTATTGACGTTCCTGGCTTGTGACTCTTTGTCTTTTTCACTCGCTTGCCTCATTTTCTCTGACACAAGTCTCGCGAGGGAGGTTCGTGGGCGCTCTTGCGAGTGTTTTCTGCCCTGATCATTTGGATCTTTCCTATCCGAGTCCTCTGCGGGAGCACCCCTCCCAATCCGTGCCTCACGGGCATCGCGACACGAGCGCAGGACCTAGAACGATCGCCCCCACAACTAAGACCGAAAGTTACCCCTCCTACTGATCCTTGCAGGGCACAAAGTGCACGGCGAGGCCATGGCCTCGGGAGGCGAGGACCGCGTCAAGCCCCACCGAGCTAAAATAATTCCCGCACATGGGTACATGGCACGAGAACACAGCGCAGAAATAGCGGAAGCACCACGATAGTTAACAGCAGCAGTTCTAAAACGCCCCCGCGGGGCCCTATACTACCTTCTATTTTTGCGCAGGAAAAGAAGGAGAACAAAATGGGCGTGATTCGTCCTGCACCAACCCACAGTGAAGGTTCGAGCTGCTCCTGGGCCTCAGGCGGATCCCTCCTCTCGCTTCGCTGGGGCGCGACGGCGGGCTGACCCGCTACCTTCACCTAGGCGGGCGCGACGGCGCGGGGGCTGGTCGCGGCCACCGCTAGAGGAGCTGCTGCCTGAGAGGGAGTCGCCGAAGCTCAGCAAACTCCGAGTGCGGCCGCCTGTATGCTTGTCGCCGTCTTCATCCTGGTCAGTACCAGGACTGGGCAGGCGGCCGCGTTCGTCGTCTTCGGGGCAGCACCCAGCACGGCGACCGTCTTCCCCGAACACCCTCATGTAGAGGGTGGCGTCGCGATCGAACTTGAAGTGCAAGGTGCACCACCGGCCCAGGCCGCGCGCGCGGGCATATGTTTGCCAGCCGCGGGTTAGGGCCCCATTCCCCGAGACGGAGACTTCCAGCGAAGCCCAGGAGGCCCTGCTGCAGTAGCCGTCTGCCTGGAGCCAGAAGCCGCACCGGGCGCTGGCCGGCAGATCACCTACGAAGAAACGGGGGAGTTGGAGCCGGCTGCTGGTTGGGTCCGCTGACCACACGACGAACTCCGGCAGTACCTCCACAGAGAGAAAGCATGGCCTAGGGGGGCGCGCAGCCATGGCGTGCCCCCCATCGGCGGCCGGGCGCTCACCACCGCGCAGGGAACCGCCTCCATGGCCGCGGGAAGCCACTACGGGGACCGTGGAATGCTTGCGAGGGCGGCCTCGGCTGCGCTTGATCGGGGGGAAGTCAGGCCCTGCCTGGCGGGCCTTTCCTTTCTCCGTGGTCAAGAATCTCTTTGGAGCCATGGGAACGGCGAGCAGCCAAGAAGAAGAAAAGGAGCAGCAAGAAGGGATGGGGTGAAGGGGCTCACGCAGCCCCGTACTTATAGCCGGAGGAGGCCAACCATCGAGCACCACGATCACAGGTAATCATGACCAGATTTCTCTGCATGCAGGGACTTGCCAAGTCGTGCGGTCGTCGAGCTGTCATGGGGAAGCGCATACGCCCACGTCCAATCAGTCGCTACGTGGCGCCCAAGGCCGCATGCTATTAGGGCCTGCGGCGCTTCGCACTCGCTCCTCCGCTTCCCAGCTAGGTCGAGCCCGGGGGCTACTGTCGGTGTCCTGGGAACGGGGGTCCCCAGACTTGCTTGCCTGCGGCGTGGCTCAAGTGGGGGCCCAGCGTGGCCCATCTCCATCAGCTCAAGTTCAAGAACCTCGCGGGGGGCCAAGCCTCGCGGGGCGGACGACCGGAAGCTTCCTCACAGGCAGCCTCATCGGGCAGGCTCACGAGGAGGCGGAGAGATCAAGGCAGGGGCACCTCGCGAGGAGCCCATGACGCAAATCATGACGATCGAGACCAGGCGGGCGTCAGGCGGGCCCTGCCTGCGCAGTATCCTTGTTTCCCTTTGGTGCAAAGGGGGCAAGCACAGGTCAAGGCATCGGCAAAGGTTACCATTCCGGTGTAACGAGACCAAGACCAGCAGAGCAGCAGGATGGAGGTCACCGTGGAGCCCAAGACGGCGTCATCACCAGTGCTTTTGGCAGCCGAAGACCACCTTTGGTCAGGATAACTTGTACTATATGTTCCCCTTCAAAATGGCCAAGTGTTGGCGCACTTCCCGCTCATTATTTGGGGAGAAGCCCAGGGCCTCTATAAATAGAGCTAGCCACCACAGAGTAGAGGGACGGCTAGAGATCTGGTAGAACCCCAGCAGAGAGAGAGAGAGAGAGAGGCGACTGAACTCACCAAAGCAGTTCATGGCACCAGCTCAAGAACACCTCTCGCGAGGCTGTTCTTCCCTTATACTGTTCATCCTCAGTCCCTGAGGCAATCCACTATAGCACACACTGGAGTAGGGTATTACACCACAACGGTGGGCCGAACCAGTATAAACCTCGTGTCCCTTGTGTTATTCATTGTTTCCAACTTAGATCACGCGAGGAGATTGGACGTAGATCGGTAGGGGAGAGATCTCCGCGCGCACCCCATTGTTCGAACCTCAAGGGTCTGCCGGAACCCGAAATCCGACAAACATGGCCAAAGAAAGTTCATCCCTACAAAATCATATAGTTTGGCTATGCTCCATCTTCGTCACACAAAATATTCAGATCATGCACAAAACAAGCCAAGCAATTCTTTCATACTCTAGTATTCTCAAACCTTTTCAACTTTCACGCAATACATGAGTGTGAGCCATGGATATAGCACTATAGGTGGAATAGAATGGTGGTTATGGAGAAGGCAAAAAGGATGAAGATGGTCTCACATCAACTAGGCGTATTAATGGGCTATGGAGATGCCCATCAATAGATATCAATGTGAGTGAGTAGGGATTGCCATGCAACGGATGCACTAGAGCTATAAATGTATGAAAGCTCAACAAAAGAAACTAAGTGGGTGTGCATCCAACTTGCTTGCTCACGAAGACCTAGGGCATTTTGAGGAAGCCCGTTGTTGGAATATGCAAGCCAAGTTCTATAACGAAAATTCCCACTAGTATATGAAAGTGACAAAATAAGAGACTCTCTATCCTGAATATCATGGTGCTACTTGGAAGCACAAGTGTGGTAAAAGGATAGTAGCATTGCCCCTACTCTCTTTTTCTCTCACTTTTTTGGGTCTTCTCTTTTTTTGGCCTTTCTCTTTTTTTTTAATTTCCTCGCATGGGACAATGCTCTCATAATGAAGATCATCACATTTGTATTTATTTACAACTCAAGGATTACAACTCGATACTTAGAACAAAATATGACTCTATATGAGTGCCTCCGGTGGTATATCAGGATGTGCAATGAATCAAGAGTGACATGTATGAAAATTATGAATGGTGGCTTTGCTGCAAATACGATGTCAACTACATGATCATGCAAGGAAATATCACTACACCACAACACTAACACAAGGACAGAAAAACTATCAGGAGAAGTCACTTACAAGGGTAGACAAACTGCCGGGAACGATATTCTACCAGCAGACAGAACTGCCACGAGAACGGCTGCTGGGAATTATAATTCCCGGCAGACAGAGATCTCCCGGCAGTTTTTATGCCGCCATGTTCACATTTCCCACGACGGTTTCTAGTCTCCAGACTTGTTCTCCTGGCAATTAACACCTATCCCAGCAGCTAATGTGACAGTGCTACAAGTACCCCGACCTATATGGCTATTCCGCTCTAGTATTGCATTGATGAGGCACCCATTCAAATAAGGTAGAAGGAAATTGCATGTGTACTTCACATTTATATTAGAAATTCTCATAGTCAAGCATTTAAATCGTTACAATGTATGATATTCATAGATTACACATAAAGAATTGCATCATAATTTAGCAAATGCAGTTTCAAGACGTCCAAGTTGTACAGAATGGAAGTAGCACAAAGAGTAAAGCTTGTAAGTCTTCTACTTGAGCTCGGAGCATATGGTTACAGCAAGGTATCTTAACCAGTCTTCCGGGACATCTCCAACCTGAACATGAAGAGAACAATTGAAAGTACATGTATTATAAAACATGATTTGCATACATTGATTTACAACACTCAAAGAAGATAATGAGTGCACCATTCCCACTTATTTTATAACAAAGACCTCTACATCATCAAGAGAATTTCTCATCAACTTCCTTAAAGGCATCAAGTGAATATTCAATTTAATAGGAAACTATAAAATGTCAGCAGTTTCAGGCTTTAACACACAAATTAAGCAAATCTAGTTGACCACAATTACATCATCTCATTACCTCTGATATTAATTTTAGTTTCATGTATGTGAAAATTCTATAGAATGTTGTCTAGAAAACTGAACATAAGACAAAATAGCAAGTGACAAAAAGAAGTGACATCCACAACTTGTATGAATTTTTGACATCATAGGATCTTGTGTTTTCGTATAAACACACAAAGCCTGTAGTAAAACATATGAAATAATTCCATCGCATGGAAAAACAGCAAAGTTTAAACGTTTTTCCAGCCAAATATGACAGAATATATGAAATGAAATGTTTAGTGTTACATTGAAGTAGTTTACTAATCCCTCTGTAAAGAAATATAAGAGTGTTATAGTTCTTTACAGAGGGAGTACATTCTTATTAGTCTTTTGGGCTCCCAATCACATGTGCCGATGTTCTTATCCACTGGACTAGCACTTTTTGCAAAATTAAATTATTAACGTAACAAAAATAGAACAAGTTAAATGCCAAAAGGTCGTACTATTTCCAGTCTTATATGGTCAATCGGTTGGCAACCATATATGCAGAACAACCATTTAATCACAAATTGAGTTGTACAAGATGCATTCAACAAAATAGATGCGTAGCTAACAAAACACATATTTCTACTAGCATGATTTTAGACTTCCAGTGTGTATCTGTAGTAAGATTCATGTTTGCATACTAAATACTAAACAGTGTAATGCGAGTCAACCATTTTTTATACATGAAATGGTACATTTCTCCCAAAAAATGCAAGTCCGGCATAACATAACTAGATTTATGAAAGATGATGGAGGACCATAGATATAACCAAGAATGTGACATCGTTTTACTTGCATCAAGGAAAGAAAGTATTGGGTTAAAGACTAAGCTTCCGAATACCATGCTTTTTGAGTCGTGAATAGTCAAGTCGCCGCGAGCCCTGCGGCTCGGCGATTAGTCGACGAAAGTCGCTGTATAGTCTCCATAAGTCGTTGTATAGTCGCGAGTCGCCCTAATTTCTAGAAAATGACTTGGCGATTAGTCGGTGACTATACAACGACTAATCAGCGACTCAAAAACCATGCCTTCTACATAGGACATGCAAAAGCTTAGTTCCAGAACATGCATACACTGGACATGTAAAAGCTTCCACTAATTGTATGCACAAAAAGACTTAGCACATTCATGACATGCATACACATGCCAAGCAAAAGCTCAGTTCATATGTTCACTACAGTTTCATTTGCATGAAGCTTATAAGAAACCAAATGCTAAATGAAGTTTCAATGTTTTGAAATAGCAGCAAGCATGTATCCGAAAGAAAAATACTATAGCCAAGACTTAACTACCAAGACTATGACCTCCTTAGTTTTCTTGTGGTCGCACTGCTGCTTTTTCCATGAACTTAGAATCCACTTTCAGTTGCATACTATGAAGCAAAGACTTTTAAGAAATCAACCATAATAGTCATTGGTAAATGGAAGATCTCTTCGACATAAAAAATTGGGCTATAGGATGGCAAAGATAGTACCAGTTGGGCCAAGATAAACAAACTGGACTCATTCTAGTTACTGCTCTGAAGAAAAAAGGGACAGAAGTGTGGAAAGTAATCTCACATGTCAAATTCTCTTAGTTGGGGCAAAGAAGTAGAGGAGGTGGCACTTGGAGAGGATGTAGAGGAGGCCGACAATAGGTGACACTAAGCCCAAACAAATTACAAATATCACCTTGTAAAATTAATAAGGGTTAAGCTAGAGTCACCTAATAAAATATAAGTTGGAATACTATAGGAAATACACCACGCAAATATACACTGCATTTGTAAACAAGAGCAAGCTGTTAGTAACATAGAGATATTAATTTAAGTGAAATATTGCATAGCAAATGCTTTGTCCACATCTTTGCCATAAGTCTATATCATAAAAGCATAGCACATTGTCTGTCCACATCTCGTATTTCGCAAAACACAAACAAAGATGGTGCTACCTTGGGGGATCAACTCAACAAACAAAGACTTAAAATGAACTCCAAAGCTCAACTAAACAACTTAGTCAGGTTTTTGCTGTTATTAGATCAAAGTAAATAACCTTCAAACTGACAGACAATAGATGCTTTGTTCTAACTAACAAAATAGTTCAGTGCTGCTACTGACAGTATAGTTCAGTGCTGCTACTCCAAAGCTCATGTTTTTTTATGTTATTAGATCAAAGCAATTAAAAATTGGTGCTTTGCTCTAACTAACAGAATAGTTCAGTGCTACTACTTCAATATTATTACACTTCTACACATTGTGTATAGCTGCACATTCAGAACAAATAAGACAAAGAGGGAAGCAATAGTAGAAACTATTTGTGCATAGCTATTGGGAACATGTCCGTGATGTAAGAAGTCTAATACAACTATATACCTTCAGGTAAGCAGTATTAGGAGGCGCAGAAATTGTTCAAAACCAGTACAGCAGCTAGCAATGTTGATGCTCAGCAGCCAGAGGTACCCGCTGGAGAAGAGGGCCAAAGCGGTGATCTTCTGCTTCCAGGGCTTGTGGAGGAGGTGGACCCATGCTCGGTGAAGCCTGCTTGGGGAGGAAACGCATGATTCCGAGATATAGCTCTAGGCGATGACGGCAGTGGTCAGCAATGGCTTGCGGTCCAGTGGAGGGTGGTGGATGGTTGGGAGGAGGAGGAGGAGGTGGGCAGTGGATGGTTGGTTGGGGGCGGCGGCGGCGGTGGTGGTGGATGCTTGGGAGTGGTGGCGGCGGTGGATGCTCGGGGGTGCGGCGGCTTGTGGTGGTGAGGGGTGGAGGAACTGCGGTGGTGAGGGGTGGGAGCGCTAGAGGTGGGGGCGGGGCGCGCTGGAGGTGGTGGATGCTTGGGAGCGGCGGCGGTAGTGGATGCTCGTGGGTGGAGGCGGCTTGCGGTGGGGATGGGTGGAGGAGCTCCGGTGGTGATGGGTGGAGGAGCGCTGGAGGTGGCCGCGCCCCGGCGGTGAGATGCGCTAGGTCTTGTGGGCGGCGGGGCAGTCGATCTGGTGGAGGCATTTGGGGGTAGCGCTGCGAATCTGGTCGCCGGAGGGCCGGCGCGTCTATTTCACGATGGGCCAAATTTTTCGTCAAGTCGCGGGCTTTTTTCTGGCTGGCGCACCAGGCCTTTTTACGGCTTCGCGCCAAAGACAGTCTCCAGCATGGGCCGGTAGACTGTGGGCCGGCATTTAGTCCTCCCGGCAGTGCATGTGCGGGAAAGTGTATCGGCAGTTGGTGTGCCGTTGTTACTGTAGTTCTCCCGACAGTTAGGCCACCTTAACATGCTTCTAGCAGCAGTAAGACATTTTCCGGCAGATAGTTTGCCCTTAAACATGTTTTTCTCCCGGCGATTAACTGCCCCCAATTAAGTGTTGTGGTGTAGTGATATGACAATGATGGAGCGTGTCATAATAAACGGAATGATGGAAAGTTGCACGGCAATATATCTCGGAAAGGCTATGGAAATGCCATAATAGGTAGGTATGGTGGCTATTTTGTGGAATTTATATGGTGGGTTTATGGTACCGGCGAAAGTTGCGTGGTACTAGAGAGGCTAGCAACGGTGGAAGGGTGAGAGTGCGTATAATCCATGGACTCAACAATAGTCACAAAGAAATCAAATACTTATTGAAAAAATCTACAAGTCATCAAAACCAAGCACTAAGCGCATGCTCCTAGGTAGATAGATTGGTAGGAGAAGACTATCGCTCATCCCCGACCGCCACTCATAAGGAAGACAATCAAAGAAATACCTCATGCTTCAAATTTGTTACACAACGGTTACCATACGTGCATGCCACGGGACTTGCAAACCTCAACACAAGTATTTCTCAAATTCACAACTACTCAACTAGCATGACTCTAATATCACCATCCACATGTCTCAAAACAATCATCAAGAATCAAACTTCTCATAGTCTTCAATGCACTTTAATGAAAGTTTTTATTATATCCCTCTTGGATGCCTATCATATTAGGACTAAATTCATAACCAAAGAAAATTACCATGTTGTTCTAAAGACTCTCAAAATAATATAAGTAAAGCATGAGAGTTCATCTATTTCTTCAAAATAAAACCACCATCGTTCTCTAAAAGATATAAGTGAAGCACTAGAGCAAACGACAAACTATTCCGAAAGATATAAGTGAAGATCAATGAGTAGTTGAATAATTATGCAACTGTGTGAAGACTCTCTAACATTTAAGAATTTCAGCTCTTGGTAATTTATGCAAAGAGCAAGCAAAACAAAAGAAAATAAAATGACACTCCAAGCAAAACACATATCATGTGGTGAATAAAAATATAGCTCCAAGTAAAGTTACCAATGAACGAAGACGAACGAGGGGATTCCATCCGGGGCATCCCCAAGCTTAGGCTCTTGGTTGTCCTTGAATATTACCTTGAGGTGCCTTGGGCATCCCCAAGCTTAGGCTCTTGCCACTCCTTATTCCATGGTCCATCGAATCTTTACCCAAAACTTGAAAACTTCACAACACAAAACTTAACAGAAAACTCGTAAGCTCTGTTAGTATAAGAAAATAAATCACCACTTAGGTACTATTGTGAACTCATTCTAAATTCATATTGGTGTAATATCTACTGTATTCCAACTTCTCCATGGTTCATACACTCCGATACTACTCATAGATTCATCAAAATAAGTAGACAACACAATGAAAACAGAATTTGTCAAAAACAGACTAGTCTGTAGTAATCTGGATATTTCCAATACTTCTGTAACTCCAAAAATTCTGAAAAATTAGGACCACCAGGATAAAGAAGTATATTGATCTACTGCAGTTTGAATTGGTATTTTATCGCTCTCTGGTAAAGAATGATAATTATTTTCATGAGCGCGTACTTTCTGTTTTTATCAGCAAGATCAAACAACAATCACCCAAGAAGATCCTAAAGGCTTTACTTGACACAAACACTAATCAAAACATAAAAGACACAATCATAACAGAAGCTAGATAGATTATTTATTACTAAACAGGATAAAAAGGCAAAGAACAAAAATAAAATTGGGTTGCCTCCCAACAAGCGCTATCGTTTAACGCCCCTAGCTAGGCATGATGATTTCAATGATGCTCACATAAAAGATAAGATTGAAACATAAAGAGAGCATCATGAAGAATATGACTAGCACATTTAATTCTAACCCACTTCCTATGCATAGGGATTTTGTGAGCAAACAATTTATGGGCACAAGAATCAACTAGCATAGGCAAGCAAAACAAGCATAACTTCAAGATTTTAAGCACATAGAGAGGAAACTTGGTATTATTGCAATTCCTACAAGCATATATTCCTCCATCATACTAATTTTCAGTAGCATAATGAATGAATTCAACAATATAACTATCACATAAAGCATTCTTTTCATGATCTACAAGCATAGCATTTTTATTACTCTCCACATAATAAGAAAATTTCTTCTCATGAATAGTAATGGGAGAAAACTCAACAAAATAACTATTATCTGAGGCATAATCCAATTGAAAGTTGAAATCATGATGACAAGTTTCATGGATATCATTATCCTTTATAGCATATGTGTCATCACAATAATCATCATTGATATGAGGGATGCTTTCATCATAACAAATTTGCTCATCAAAACTTGGTGGACAAAAAATATCATCTTCATCAAACATAGCATCCCCAAGCTTTTGGCTTTGCATATCATTAGCATCATGGATATTCAAAGAATTCATACCAACAACATTGCAATCATGCTCGTCATCGAAAGATTTAGTGCCGAATATTTTAATGCATTCTTCTTCTAACACTTGGGCACAATTTTCCTTTCTATCATTTTCACGAAAGATATTGAAAAGATGAAGAATATGATGCACCCTCAATTCCATTTTTTGTAGTTTTCTTTAATAAAATAAACTAGTGATAAAACAAGAAACAAAAAGATCCAATTGCAAGATTTAAAGATATACCTTCAAGCAATAACCTCCCGACAATGGCGCTAGAAAAGAGCTTGATGTCTACTACACAACCTTCTTCACGTCGACGTTGTTGGCACTACTAGGAAAAGGGCTAAAGATGAAATTGACACTAATGGCGCACCAGAGAAGTGGTGCGCCACTACTATATACTAATGGCGCACCATGTGGAGATGCGCCATTAGTGTGGAAGATACTAATGGCGCACCAGGCACACAGTGCGCCACTAGTAACAAAATGTTTTTTTTTCATTTTTTCAAACATACTAATGGCGCATCCGGGCAGAGTGCGCCATTAGTAGTTAGAACTACTAATGGCGCACCAGCCATAGAGTGCGCCACTACTGTATTTTTTTTTACTTTTTTGCAAAACTACTAATGGCGCACCGTTGCATAGTGCGCCATTAGTATAAAAATTATTTTTTTTACTTTTTTGCAAAACTACTAATGGCGCATGTCTGTGTGGTGCGCCATTAGTATGTTGGGTTACTAATGGTGCGTGGCTGTGTGGTGCGCCATTAGTAACCTGGGACCAGCTAGATATTTTTGGACAGCCACACCTACACAATCACTTTACCCACTTCATTCCCCCCACCTCCTTCTCTAAGCTTGTCGGCTGCCTCCTCCTCCTCACCTCATTTGCACCATAGATTCATCAAAATTAAGTGTTGAAATTACCTTTTTTTGATAGGTAAGTAAGGGGAAAGCTATCTTCATGTTGTAGATCTACTTTTTTTCTCCCTAGCTCGCTCCAACAACGTGCACATGCACTTTTTGTGGCCTAGCTAGATCTATGTATGTTTGTGGTGTTGCATATGTTTGTGGTGTTGCATATATGTTTGTGTTTGCAGGTCCCAGTATTTGAAATGTGATAGTTGCCAATATTTTGCCGGAATGTTGATTCATTTCTGTTTCGGCGAGAATTTTGGCACTATGCATTCTTTTTGGTCCTATTTTTAGGGAAAGTCATGCCAAATTTTTTCTTGGTTCTAAAATATCGTTTTGCTCTACCCCGCAAACGACCATGGTCCGCACGATGACCGAAGGCATCGTGAATAGGTTTTTGAGCTCCGCGAAGGCCGAGATGCTTCAAAAGAACGAGATGGAGATAATATGTCCGTGTCGAAGATGCAAGCTGAAGAGCCTTATTGCGGACCCGGATTCCGGGCAGGTGCGGGACCATCTGCTCTTGCGTGGTTTCATGGGTGGCTATCGGTGGCAAGGTGACGAAGATGACTATGAAGTCGTCCATGGGGGCCGCGCAAGAAATGAGGAAGGGCAGCAAGACAACCACCGCGGCTCGGGTGGGCGAGAAGACGAAGAATCTCCAGGACATGATCACGCACACAGTCATCATGTAGAAGATGCCGGACATGATGATGAGGAAGATGCCAGAGAAGATGAAGGGCATGATCATGAAGATCAAGATGCCGGAGGAGCAGACGACGATGGACCATCGACGGGCTGGGTGCAGGACCCTCATATTCAAGAGCTGCTTCTCAAGCAGACGGATAACGCAAGAGCTGCCGCCCGAGAGAAAGCCAAGCTGGATCAACTGGAGATAGACGCGATTACTCCATTGTATGAAGGATGCAGACCCGAGGATACCCGCCTGAAAGTAACGCAGAGGTAAAACACAAAATGACCGATGCATGCCTCGACGAGAACATGTCATTCTGGCATGAACGTCTTCCCAAGGGGAACAAGTTCCCGACCAGTTTCAAGGAGGCGAAGAAAGTCGTGTGTCCTCTGGATTTACCGCACGTGAAATACCATGTGTGCATGAACAATTGCATCATTTATCTAGGCGAGCACGCGGAGTCTACCATATGTCCGGTGTGCGGCGTCACTCGATACAAGAAGAGGAAGAAAGCTCCTCGAAAAGTGGTGTGGTACTTTCCGATCACTCCTCGTCTGCAGCGGTATTTCGCGGACCCTAAGGTAGCAAAGCTCCTACGTTGGCACGCAGATAGGGAGGAGAAGAAGCGAGAAGATGACGCAAATGATCCGGAGATAAATAAAAAAGACAAGATGCTGAGTCACCCTAAGGATGGGAGCCAGTGGCAAGCGTTGAACTTTGAACACCCATAATTTGGGAAGGATCCAAGGAACATCGTGCTGGGCGCAAGCACCGATGGAGTCAATCCGTTTGGCAGCCAGAGAAGCACACATAGCACCTGGCCTGTGTTTGTGTGGATGTACAACCTTCCCCCTGGTTGTGCATGAAGAGGAAGTACATTCACATGAGTATGCTAATTGAAGGGCCGAAACAACCAGGGAACGACATCAATTTGTATCTGGGGCTGCTAAAAGAGGAGCTAGACACACTGTGGAAAACGCCAGCCAATACGTGGGACACTGCAGAGAAAGAATATTTCCCTATGAGAGCCGCACTACTCACGACGGTGCATGACTATCTCGGTTACGGATATCTCACGGGGCAGGTGGTCCATGGATTTTCTGGATGCGTCAGGTGCATGGATGACACAACGTATCGCCAGCTAGATAGAGATCCCGGGTCTTCAAAAACCGTGTTCATGGGACATCGAAGGTGGCTTCCTGACGATGACCCGTGGAGGAAACGCAAGGATCTGTTCGATGGTGAAACCGAACTCCGAAGACGCCCGCGTACGAGGAGGGGCAAGGAAATAGATGGGCTGTTGAAAAATTGGAAAGATTGCCCATTGCCGGGAAAGAAGCAAAAGGCGCCAGAGCCGGGAAAGAAGCGAAAGGCGCCAGAGCCGCTGCTGAAGGTATGGAAAACGAGGTCTGTTTTCTGGGACTTGCCGTACTGGAAGATCCACCGTGTGCCTCACAGCCTTGATGCCATGCATATCACGAAGAACGTGTGCGAGAGTCTGCTTGGTACCCTGCTCAACATGCTAGAGAGGACCAAAGATGGGCCGAAAGCAAGGGCAGACTTGAAATCAATGGGCATCAGGCAGGAGCTTCATGCTAATGATGATGATGATGATGATGATGATGATGATGATGATGATGATGATGAGGCGAAGCAGGACACAGAAAGTCGTCGCAAAGGCAAAAAGGCCAACAAGACCAGAAATGACTACCCTCCCGTGTGCTTCACTCTAAGTCAGGAGGAGATCGAGCAGTTTTTCAGCTGCCTCGTAGGAGTAAAACTTCCTTACGGTTACGCGGGGAAGATAAGCAGATACCTAGACCCAGCGAAGCAGAAGTTCAGCGGGATGAAGTCTCATGACTGTCACGTGCTCATGACGCAGATACTTCTCCGTGGGATCATGGACACGCACGTCCGTGAAACGCTATTTGGCCTATGCAACTTTTTTGACGTCATCTCTCGGAAGTCGGTTGGCGTGAGACAACTCAGAAGGCTACAGGAAGAGATCGTGGTGATACTATGCGAGCTTGAGATGTACTTCCCGCCCGCATTCTTCGATGTTATGGTGCATCTGCTGGTCCATATCATGGAGGATATCATCCAACTCGGGCCGATGTTCCTGCACAGCATGATGCCGTTCGAAAGGATGAATGGTGTCATCAAAGGATACGTTCGCAACATGTCACGTCCAAAGGGAAGTATAGCCAGGGGCTTTCTGACCGAAGAGTGCATCTCCTACTGCACGAATTATCTAGGCATCGAGAACCCCGTTGGTCTGCCCGTCAATAGGCACCTCGGCAGGCTCGCTGGATGGGGTCACCGTGAGGGTCACCGCGAAATGCATGTCGACTTCGAGGGTCGACTCGCCAACTTTGAAAGAGCAAACCTAGTCGCGCTACAACACATAGACGTGGTCGATCCTTGGGTGGTAGAGCACAAAACCTTTATTGAGAAGATGTACAATGACTGAGGCCAACAGAGGACGGACGGAGATATAATCAAAGAGCACAACTCATGTTTCATGCGTTGGTTCAAGCAGAAGCTTCTGTCGTACCCTTTACATGAGGATTCTTCCGCGGAAGAACAACTCATATTCGCCTTGTCACAGGGCGCCGAGCACAACCTGATGACCTATGAGGCGTACGATATCAACGGCTACACATTCTACACCGAGGACAAGGACATGAAGAGCGATGGTTATCAGAACTCTGGGGTAACGATGGAATCCTACACCGGTAACGACAAGGATAGATAGTACGGAAGGATCAAGGAGATCTGGGAGTTGAGCTACGCTGGAGAGAAGGTCCCGATGTTCCGTGTCAGATGGGCCAAGAGCGTCCTAAAAGAAGACCGGTATTTCACCACCATGGTTATACCCGAAGCCAAATCCAAGACCGTGGGCGCAAACGTCACCGCGAAAAATGAGCC
Organism: Triticum urartu; assembly: GCF_056163025.1. Classification (NCBI taxonomy): domain Eukaryota; kingdom Viridiplantae; phylum Streptophyta; class Magnoliopsida; order Poales; family Poaceae; genus Triticum; species Triticum urartu. The sequence goes on along the minus strand of NC_141876.1, from coordinate 363,795,803 downwards.
ATGGGTACTGGCTTCCCAAGTGGACCAATGCTTCTTCATTACCGACCCGTCAAAGCCCAGTCGTGTTGTCGTGAGGAGAGGCAAAAGGAAGATCATCGGAATGGATGGAGTAGCCAATGAGCAAGACTTCGACAAGTATGGCGACCCGAAGATCGAACATGACGACGATGATGAAGTAGTAGCAGCATACACCACAAGAAGAAGCAGGACCACCCTACCTAAAGGACGTCCGTTCCACAGAAGAACTCCATTTGCGAAAAAGAAGGGCAAGAAGATTATGGACAGATAGCTAGCTAAGATCGACTGTATTTAAATCATAGTCTTCATTTCTCGGTTGTATTTCATGGGCACTTTTTGATATCATGAATATTTTTAAATTTCATGGGCACTTTTTGAATTCATGAATATTTTTTCAAATTTGATGATATTTTTTCATATTCAATATGATAAAATATTGAATATTCATGAGGACACTCGATCTCGATCCCCCTCCATCTCGATCGCTATCCCCCTCCATCTCGATCTCGATCCCACCCGCACCCTCCCCCGCTAGCTCCACCGCCGCCGACGACCCACCACACCCTCCCCCGCTCCACCGACCGCGGGTGGGCCATTAGTAAGATCCTCCCCTAGCTAATTCCCTCCCTCTCGCCAGATCCCCTTCGTCCCTCTCCCTCGCCAAATCCACCCGCGCGCTGCCCCGACCCCCGCCGGACTCCACCCCTGCCGCCCCCGCACCCCCGCGGCCCCCACCACCGTAGCTCCCCCGCACCGCCACCCCCACGCCCCCACCACTGCAGCTCCCCCGCGCCCCGAGCCGGAGGAGGAGGACTAGGATGTAACGCCCCGGACACACCCGCCGGTGGTCGTTACTCCTGGCAGGATCTAGACTGGCCCCACAGATCAATACTAGTCTTTTCTGTGCACTTTGTCCTCACTCGTGCGCACCCGGGAGCAACTTCCCGGTCGGTCACCCATCCTGACACTACTCCAAGCTGAGCACGCTTAACTTTGGAGTTCTGTCCGAATGGGCTCCCGGAAAAGAAGGAATTCCTTATTGATATGAGTAGTCTACCATCCCTAATAAGCCAGGCTATCACATACACCCCCACTCAGAGGAACCGACGTCCTCATCGGGCCACATGAACATTCCCTCTTGGCACAAACGTCTGTGCTTCCAGTCCGATACATGTGCCATGCCGGGTGCCACGACGGGTCACAAACGTCATGAACAACATGACCACGCACCTGTCCGCAACCATCCGTGTAACCGCGAGGGTCGGCTCTGATACCAACTTGTAACGCCCCGGACAAACCCGCCGGTGGTCATTACTCCTGGCGGGATCTAGACTGGCCCCACAGATCAATACTAGTCTTTTCTGCGCACTTTGTCCTCACTCGTGCGCACCCGGGAGCAACTTCCCGGTCGGTCACCCATCCTGACACTACTCCAAGCTGAGCACGCTTAACTTTGGAGTTCTGTCCAAATGGGCTCCCGGAAAAGAAGGAATTCCTTATTGATATGAGTAGTCTACCATCCCTAATAAGCCAGGCTATCACACAGGAGGAGGGCGAGGAGGAGGAGGAGGAGGAGACGACGACCGCCTCTACCCCGCCGGACTCCACCCTCGCCGCCACCTCCCCTTCTCCGGCGGCTTCCCGTAGGAAATTTCGCGCCACCTCCTCCGATGTCCCCCCTCATCTCTCCTCTAGTTCTAGGGTTCGCACCATCACCACTGAGCTCCGCCACGGTCGAAGAACTAGCTTCTTGATTTGCCTATATGCGACGGCGCGCTCTTGCTCCATCCATCTATGGTCCAGACCTCCATCTGCATCTCCCTCCCCGGCGAGTTCCGAGGGCACCACGGCCGTCGCCAAGTTCACCTCACCTTAGCCTTTGTCGTCTGTAGACATGTATATATGTAGCTGCTTATCATCTGCAAGTCGTTGAAATACTAGTGCTGAATGATTGCCAGAATTGAGTTTGTGATGCTCTTTTCTATAATGCAAGAATCTAGGTTGATGATCTAGCGGCAGTAGGTTACATTTCTGTATCAGGTGCATTTCTGCTGCTACCTCACTGTCATGTGCTGCCGTGACTTGCTAACCAAATTGGTTTGTGTCAATTTCATAAACTTGCAGGCTTATAGAATTAGAAATACTACTGTATTAGATACCCTCACAGTCATGGGCTTTCTATTATTAGTCAAGTAGTATGCTTAGAATTTTGTTGGGAGAGTAAAGCTTTGCTTTCAGTTTTTTCTTGTATGTGGGGATTGCTACAGCTCATACAGGAGAAAATTGATAACTACTATGTCATTGTGTACTCCCTCCGTGCCAAGTGTAATGTCAAGTTTAGATTGGTCAATATGGTTCTCGTTTTCAAATTTTTTACATGCTCTCATTTTTTGTGTGGGTAATGTTTTATATGCTCTTTATCTCTTCCATTGATAGACATTCGACAAGGCAGTGGGCAATATAGCTTTCTAGCTCCTTAGGGGGGTTGTTCCTCTTTACAGGTGTGTTAAACAGGGTTTTATGTGGTCATATGGAGTTTATTAGGTAGAGAAAGTACCTTGTGATTTTTCTAATTTTGGACATATATCAAGTCTCACCAAGACATCTTCATTACAACACATAGGAGTGAAAATATATCAAGTGTAATGTGATACAGATGCTGTCAAAATGAGAAAATTGTTAAAAAACACTCAGCTTATCCAGGACATCTTCATTACATTCTAGACAGGATAGAAGCCTACTTTGTTTAGAAACAGAGTCAGAATTTGAAAAGGAAAACCCTTAAGCCAAACATACAACCTAGCTCTGCATTAGTTGTTTTGTGCTTCAAGTGTCCCAGTCAAGGACAAACTGAGTGGTTGCAAAATAATATTATGTGGTCAATGTGGATTTACTATTTTCTGGTGATAGTTCTGAACTGGTAAATAAGTTAACATGCGTAAGTGAGACTTGGCATTTTAAAGCTTAGGGTCTTCAACTTCAACCATGAATTGGGATGATAATGTTATTTTGCCTTCTTAACAGAATGGTGTCATAATCAGAACAAAGCTGCTGCAAATGCATACCTTTTTTTACAAGTGCATCTGCACCTTCTGATCCATTTAGAGTTATCATAAATATATTTCCAAGGTTTTTTTCATTTCACTGTAGAGTCTTTGCTTCTGGACTCAATGCACATTCATCAGTCATATGAGATAAATACTAGTAAGTCAAGGGCACCAGAATTTGATCATGCCTCTTTTGAGAAGTATGTCTATTGATTCAAAATTGATCATACTATTGATGATTTTTTGTTGGGTAACCTATTATATCTGGAATGGAAGCTCACATAAGTTGAGCTGATTTTTTCCATATGAAAGCAGAGGACCATATGGTCTGTGGCTGGGTTTTGTCTCCGACCATTGTGTCGTGATGAATTTGTAGGTACCCCGAGAGGCCCTTGAGTTTGCCGGAATGTCGATTAACTCCTGTTCTGGCAAATTCGAGTACTCCATATGTCCTATTTTTAGCAAAGGTCATGCTGAAATTTTCCGTGAATTTTAGCATGACTTTGCTAAAAATAGGACATATGGGGTACTTGCGACTAATGCATGGGCCGGGGTATCTTAGTACTTAGTTAAGTAGGATCAACTGCCACGCCATTCTTGCTGCACTAAACCATAGGTGGCAATAGAGCCAAGTGATTAGGCCCAACTTAGAATTCTCCTTAGCATCGATAAACCCTAGATGATAAACCCAACATAGGTGGCAATAGAGCCAAGTGATTAGTGCCAAGTGATTAGGCCCAACCTAGGGTGCCTCGCATCGATAAACCCTAAATGATGAAAACTTAACTTGGCTTCTATAGGGTGCCTTGGTGTCGATGAGAACCTAAATGATGTACGCTTAGGCTTTTAGGGTGCCTCGGCGTCGACAAACCGTAAATGATAAAAGCTTAGCTTTTAGGATGCCTTGGTGTCAACAAACCCTAAATGATGAGACCATGATCTTGTTCCTTGACAATAACCAACTTTTTGACCAAACTTTTTTCCTATTTAGAGCGAAACATGGCCCACAACGATGAGGCCGGCGGTTCGGGCGGCAAGCAATTCTGGGAGCTGTCCCAGGAGTTGGAGGAAGAACCTCACCGCTATGAGGACGCCCCGGAAGACACCGATCCTGATTACACAACCCCTAGTGGCGTTGGGGATGACACCACTGATGATGGTGCCGCGGATGCCACCACTGATGATGGCGGCGCACGCACAGATGGCAGCCAACCGAAGAGGCAACGGAAGGACCGGCGCCCGAACGTGCTCGGCACCGTCAAGGAGGAATTTACTGAAGTGAACTCCGACGGGCATCCGACGGCGCCCAAACACGTAGTCAAGGGGTACTCGGTTCAGCTCGGGTGCATTCTCCGGAGCACCGCCTCGATCAACACCGAGAACCTAAGGCATAAGGACCGAGGGAATTTTCGCAGCCTCCTCTTCACGAAGCTGCACGAATGATACAAGTTCCCCGCTGAGTTCGCAAACACACGCCTCTCGGGGAATAAAGTGAACGGTGCCGCCCTCACGAGGATGAGCACGGCCCTGTCTACTTGGAAAAGCACGGTGAAGGCAATGATTGACAAAGGTGATAGTTATGAGAAGATCAAGGCGAAATATCCTTTGATTAGCAAAGATGACTGCAAGGAGTTCAAGATCAAGTGCAAGAGCCCCGCAACCTCCGAATCAAGTCAGTGGGGGAAAGAAATGCGGCAGTTGAACTTAGGGGTCCACCAACTCGGTCCCGGCGGTTACAGAGTGGCAGAGCCTATATGGGACAAGGAGGACGCGGAGCGTGTCGAGCAAGGCCTACCGCCCCGCTTCAAGAAATACCGTGACAAGCAGACCAGGAACTTTCTCAGGGCCCGGTACAAGGAGGACCCGGTAACAAAGGAGCTTACCACGGATCCGAAGACCAAGGCGCTTGAACTTGTTCTGGTAAGGAATACACCCCCGCGTAATTAGCTCCATATGGTTGCATTCTAATTAATCCCCAATATTTCTAAATTGTTCACGTTCCTTCCGTAGGACAAAGAAAGCAGTAGCGCGGGGTCGTCCCAGAGCTCCCCTTTCGACACCCCTTTGAATAGGGCGTTGAACATAATGAAAAACAGGGATAAGCTCAGTAAGCCAACATCAGCTGGTCGTGTGGCAGGCAAAGGCTTGTCCACAAAATGGTCGTCATACTATACCACTGGTGGGCGAAAGGAGAAAAAGACCAGCTCGAAAAGCCAGTTGCGCGAGGTTGAAGCACTCAAGGCGCAAGTGGCGTGGATTCCGGAGATGGTCCAAGAGCAAGTGCAACAACAACTGGGATCGATGCTCACCGGCATTATGCCTACCTTGATTCATGGGATAACAACGTGGATTGCGGGTGGCCAACAGGGGCCACCCCAGATTCCCAGCTTCACGGCCAGCAACTTGCACAACGCACAGGCGGCGCCATTGGTCTCTCCGGCGGCGGCGGTATTGGTGTCTACGGCGGCGGCGCCATTGGGGTCTTCGGCGGCGGCGATATTGGTGTCTCCGACGCCGGCATTGGAGCTTAATGCACCCGGGTGTACGCCAGCCGGCACCTCGCCGGCAAGCGGCCCCTCCGTCAGTTGCACGCCCGTCGTTGGTGGTGCCTCGACACTGGCCGAGCTCGATGGCATCACGGTAACTAAGCCTCTCGGCCGATGACTTCATCTCCTTGCCTTTGACTGGGCATCCCTGACGCCCTACATGTTTTCGCACGGCACCGCTGACGTTCCTTGCACTCTCCTGCACTTCGTGGGCGGCGAGTTGGTCGATGTCGCCAAGGGCAGAATCGTTCAACCGGGGAACCCTGTGTTCCATGGTAATCCGATGCCACCCACAATGTATAGGGTTGAAGTGGTTAGGGTGCTGCCAGGCTGCGATGAGCTGTTACCTCCGATTCGACCCGCTGGGGCCGACGAAGAAGATGAGATGACCCTCAGCGCCTGCGTAAGTTGGCCCCTGCTTTGGCCGAAGAGCCAGATTCATTTGGGTGTGGGGGACACCACCCCACAGACAAGACCGCCGGTCGTGCCGGCGCCAAGCCATGGCAAGAATGCCGCAACGCTACCGGACATGCTGGACATCCCTATGGCACAGGATCCGGACATGCATATGGCACAAGGTCCGGACGACGACGACAACGGTACATTTAACAACGTCGATAAGTACTTTGCCGAACATGGGTATGATGACGAGTTCTGCGGGCCTCCTTCTCAAGAACCCAACCAAGACGACCGCGATCTAGCGGGTACGTCGGAGAAACCCAGTTGCAACAGGCGTCGTCTGGCGTTCAGTTCTCAGGAGACGCCTCCAGCTGGCGCCTTCACCGAGCCTCAAATAGCTGAGGTGCGAAATATTATCAGCCCCAACATGCTCAAGAAGGCAGTCTTTGAGTAGAACTCGGTCCCATTACAACAGATCAAGAAGAAGAGCCAGAAACGGCAGACTAAAAAGGGCGCCGGTGCGAGCCAGCCGGCACCGAGTACGATCCGTGCTCAGGACGGGCCACCTTCACCTAAGGATATCTCAAGGAGGGTGCATGTGGCGGGTAGGGTGATGCTACCGATGTCGGCGTTCCGGGAACGGGGGTCCCCAGACTTGCTTGCCTGCGGCGTGGCTCAAAGGGCGGCCCAGCACGGCCCATCTTCATCGACACAGACCCAAGACCCTCGCGAGGGGCCAAGCCTCGCGGGGCGGACGACACGGAGCTTCCTCAGGCACGGCCTCACCAGGCTGGCTCGCGAGGAGGTGGAGAGATCAAGGCGGGGTACCTCACGAGGTGCCCGTGACGCAAGCCATGACGACCAAGGGCGCCAGGCGGGCGCCAGCCCGCGCAGTGTCCTCCTTTCCCCTTTGGTGCAAAGGGGGCAAGCGTAGCCGCGGAGTACCGAGGCATCAGGCAAAGGTTGCCGTTTTGGTGCAACAAGACCAAAACCAGGAGGACCGCAAGACGGAGGTCATCATGGATCCCAAGACGGCGTCACCACCAGAGCTTTGTGCAGGCGAGGACCAACTTTAGTCAGGATAAGTGTACTAGATGTTCCCCTTCAAAATGGCCAATTGTTGGCGCCCTTCCCGCTCAATATTTGGGAACAGGCCCAGGGCCATTGCCTATAAATAGGACCAGCCACCCACAAGGATCAGGGTTCGGGTTCGAGGTAAAAGGAAGGTTAGAGATGGAGATCTAGGATCAAGGATCGGACCGAAATTAGAGAGAGAGAAGGGTGACTGAACTCCTCCTAGCAGTTCGTCCCCCCCAGCAAAGAGCAGACCCTCGCGAGGCTGATCTTCCTTGTATCATTCATCATCATCAGCCTAAGAGGCAATCCACCACACCACACACTGGAGTAGGGTATTACACCACAACGGTGGCCCGAACCAGTATAAACCCTGTGTCTCTTGTGTTGCTCTTTCCTTAGCTTAGATCTTAGCGAGGCGGAGGGGTGCAGGTACGTAAGAGGCGAAATCTCCACGCGCACCCCAGTGTTCGAACCGCAAGGGTCTACCGGAACCCGAAATCCAACATTTGGTGCGCCAGGTAGGGGTGCGCCGGAATTCGTCTTCCACCCCGTTCTCCTCCGACCATCGCGCCCATGTCTGACGCTCATCGGGCCCGTGCCGAGCGCCGGGCCGCTCTCGCTTCCCGCGTCGCCCAGACGGCTCCTGTCGGCGGGCGTCCTCGCTGTTCCCCTTCACCTGCCGTCAACGCCGCCACCGGCCCGGCGGGGGACGAGCAGCAAGCATTGTCTCAGCATCCGTTAGTGCGGCAAGACGGCCGCACCGCTACTCCCTCGCTCACCCCAGCTGGTTCTTCGTCCCGCGCGCTCCGCGCACCCATGGAGGCTCGAGCTGCGCTCATCGCGGCAAACGAGCTCCTGCGCTACCGTCCCATCGATGATGTCTACAAAGAATGGCTTGACCACGTCGCCGAGCTCGTCCGCGCCGCAGGGGGCTCTCCTGCGCCGTCCGTTCCGCTGCACCGCACCCCGCCCCGCGCGGGCGACGAGGCTCCGGTGGCGCCCCGGCCGCCTCCTCAAGAAGGCACCATGGCTCCAAGGCGCGTGGCCCCTGGGCAGAACCCGCTCCGCCAGGTGCCAGCGCGGCAAGAGCAGAGCTGCCAAGAAGTCCCTCGCCTGCAAGAAGCTGCCCGGGCGCTCCCTGCTCCAGCATGTCGCGACCATGCTCCTACTCCCGCACGCCAAGACCCCGCGGTGCTCCCAGCTGCAGCGCGTGGGGACATGCAAGACCCAGCTCTCCGTCACCCAAGGCCTCCCGTGGCCACAGCACGCGACCGTGCCTTCACCACCGAGCTACGCAGCGTCGCGTGGCCCGGCAAGTTCAAGCCTGACCTGCCTCCTTGTTACGACGGCACGGCCGACCCTGCGGAGTTCCTCCAGCTCTATGAGCTGGGCATCGAAGCTACCAACGGAGACGAGAAGGTCATGGCGAACTGGTTTCCCATGGTGCTCAAGGACGGGGCCCGCACCTGGCTCCTGAACCTGGCCCCAGGCACGATCTCCTCCTGGGACGAGATGCGCACCCGCTTCATCGCCAACTTCCAAGGTACTCGCGACCGGCCACCCACCGTGAGCGACATGCGCCGCATCAAGCAACAACCCGGGGAGACCCTGCAGAAGTACATCCAGCGCTTCAACAACGCACGCCTCAAGATTCCCAAGGTGACTGAGGAGGCCATCATCTCAGCCTTCTCCGACGGCGTGCGCGATGTCAAGATGAAGGAGGAGCTGGCGATGCATGAAGACCTGTGCACTTCCTTGGAGCTGTTCAACTTGGCAACCAAGTGCGCCAGGGCTGAGGAAGGGCGTCTCTCCCTCCTCGAGCTGCCTGCCGCAGACCCAGAAGAGAAGAAGCCCAAGGCCAAGGATGTGAAGCGCAAGGGGGCTGCCGTGCTCGCGGCAGAACCAGACACCAAGCGGGGCTGAGATCTGCCCGAACCTCCCAAGGGCAGTCGATACTGTGTGTACCACGACCTCCACACCCACAACACCAACGAATGTCAAGAGCTCCGAGCCGTGCGAGAAGGAAGGATCGGCCGTCGCCCCGACCGCGGTGACCGGGGCTACGGTCGAGGAGGAGGAAGGAACGCATGACGCTGGGAAGACCGTGGCCCGCGCTAAGGGTGGTGCGATCAACCTCGCGAGGACCGCTGGCAAGATCCGCCTCGCGAGGGAGACTGGAGGGATCAGCCTCGCGAGGATCGCCCGCAAGGCAACGTAGGCCTCCCTCCGCTGCCGCCGCAGCCAAGGAGGAACGAGGACCGCCACCAGGACGAGGGGGCTGGGGGCTTCCAGGAGCCGCGCGCGATCGCCTGCATCCTGGGCGGGGCTCAAGCCCCAGCCTCTCAATGCATCTTCAAGCAGTTCGCCCACGAAGTGAATGTAGTACTCCCCAAGCTCGAAGCCACGCGCCCTCTCAGGTGGTCGGCATGCGCCATCACGTTTAGCTTAGCAGATCAGCTCAAGTGTGCGGCTACAGCCGGTCCTCCTGATGCTTTGTTCCCCAATCATCAGCAACGTGGTGGTCACCAGGACCCTCATCGATGGCGGGGCAGGGCTCAACGTCCTGTCCGTGGAAACATTCAACAATCTCCAAGTGCCCTACAGCTAGCTTCAGCCAACCAAGCCTTTCTCCGGAGTCACCGACGGCTCCACGGTCCCGATTGGGCAGGTCCGCCTCCCTGTCACCTTCGGGGCACACGACAACTACCGCACCGAGCTCATCGACTTCGACGTCGCTCACATTCGCCTGCCGTACAATGCCATCCTTGGGTACCCGGCGCTGGCCAAGTTCATGGCCGTAACTCAACACGGCTACAACGTCCTCAAGATGCCAGGAAGTGGCGGAGTCATCACGGTGCCCTGTGAAGAGAAGGACGCGGTGTGTTCCCTGGAGCGAGCCTTTCAGGCCGCGTCACTTGAAGACCCGGATTTGCGGAAGCAGGAGGCTTCCCGAGACCGCCTCCAAGAAGAAGAAGACATCGTCCGGCCCGGCCCCTCAGGAGGCAGGCCCCTCTGGGCCAGCGCCTGCCCAGGGGGAACCTCCTTCCATCGTATAGGAAAGCGCACCCGGCGCCCTCCTCAGGCAGGGCTCGGGGGCTCTCCCCTGGAGGGCCACCGACCTGGCTAGGGTCACGAGGGAGGCGCTTGGGCACCACATGGAGGCGTGTTTCGAAGCACGTTTCCCTCAAGAAGGAGTAAGGCAAGGAGAGCCAGACCCTTAGGAGTTCGTCAGCAAGGCCATTCAGGAGCTATAGGAATCAAGAGTCATGAAAGGCGGCTGCTGCCTACCAGCAGTGGCTCCCCATCCAGGCGAGGATGGTGGGCTGCGCGTCTGCGTCGACATACCAAGGCTCAATCGAGTCGCCTCTCTGGAGCGCCTCTGGCCCTCGCGAGTGGGGCACTGCAGAGGTCCACCCCACAACTACGTTCGCATGCCTTACGGCTTACCGAACACGACTGCTACATACCAGCGCCTCATGAGGGGCATCATGGAGGCACAAGAGGCCAGGCGTTCCACAGCCCTGGCGGAGATGGAGATGGTCCGCGAGGAGCCACTAGCGCCTCCGGAGCCTCCCGAGGCCCCTAGGCCTGGGAGCTCGTGAGGATCGGCTTCCGCAGCCCACCGAGTCTGCTATACCAACAGTCCTTCGTCCTCAACATCATCAGGTGACATCTTACAAGTTTCATTTCCAGCTGGGAGCGCCCCCCAGGGCTGCATTATTCCCAGGCCGCATGGGTCCGTCCCTGCGGCATGTATCCCTTTTATTTCATGTTGTTAGCTTACCTTGTTGGGGGCGCCCCTCGGGCTGCATCATCCCCAAGTCGCTCGGGCCTGACCCAGTGATGTCCGCCTTCCCAGCATCTATTTGAATGAATCCACTCCTTCGCGGCTAATGTGTTTGACCTAGTTGCCCGCTCAACTGACGCCAACTGACGGAACTACTCCCAAACGGCACGACGCTTGCGCATGGGTCCGTCCCTGCAACGCCGGCAAACCTAAATGGCTGAGCTCTGGCCGCGGCAGCCCCGCATGGCGCCACCTCGTCAAGCCATCAGTGCCTCATCGCCCCTCGGAAGCAACCAACGGCTGACTGTCAATTGTCATGGCAACCCCTCGTTCTTTCTATGATGGGTTTACAGGATCTCCTAAAGGAGCCGCATCAGGCGAGGCCCTTGTGGTGTCTCCTTCACTCTCATCCACGTGAACCGCTTGCACGTTAAAGGGGGGTGCCTAAGCATCGCGACTCAGGGCTCCTACTGGCTCTCGAGCCCTCACCCTCTGGCCTTGTCCACGGCATCGCGACCTGGCATACTAGTGACGGTTGAGACTCACTCGAGGGCCGGGACCCGAGGACGTAGAGCAGAAAGGGGAGCAAAGGCGAGAGGGGAGGGACACGCGAGGACCTCGCCGAGCAGCCTCATGCCTGCCGATGCACGGACCCGGCGACACACCAGAGAGCGACCCCTGATTCTTGAGATAAGTCACCACCCGAAAGCGCCAGCTACCGTGGCACCATCCCCGCACCTAATGCAATCCCTTGTTAGCGACGCCGCTCTCCTTTCTCACCGAACGATGGCTGCTTGAGCGCCAAAGGGGACCTCCTGAGCATCGCAACTCAGGGGCTCTTACCGGACTCCGGGTCGCTTATCTCCTAGCCTTGACCACGACATCGCGACCTGGCATACCAGCGACGACTGAAGCCGCCTTGGGACTGGGACCTATCGGCGCAGAGCACCAAGCCCTCGTGAGGTTCGAAAGGGAGAACTGAGCTAAGACGGAATGAGCAACTCGCACAATTCTGCGACAAGGGTTATATTAACAAAACAGGATCACAGGCACCTTACAAGCCCCCACGGGACGTGTCTTTGATTCCTCGCAGGGAACAGATCCTAAAAGGACGCTAACTACGCGCGCCCCTGCAAAAGACGCCATCATCAATAGTGGGCCGTCAAGCACCGGCGCCAACCCCATCCAGATCAGAGGCGGCAACAGCCTGACGAGCCCGCCCTGCTCCAGGAGCGGTGCCGGCTCGGGGGCTCCTAGCTGTCGTCGCTTGTCTCCGGAGTCACGAAGAGCTCGCCGGAGTCGCTGGAACGTCCGCCGCCTCCGCCGCCTGAGGAGCCGCCAAGGGAGCGGTTGGCGGGCCAAGTCCTCGCCGCAGCAGGGTCCCGGCCACCTCTCCCGGGGCAGCACTCCAGCCGACGCCCATTCGCATCGAAGACCTTGAAGAACATCACGGAAGCACCATCATACTCCAAGTGGATCATGAAGATGCCGCTTGTCCTACAAACCCGGGCAACTTCGGTCCAGCCTCGAGTCATGAAGACCTCGCCTGGGGCGACGACCGCGACCTCTGCCTCGGTCGCGAGGGTGTTGCAACCGGCGTGCTGCAGCCAAAGCTCCAGGAGTTCTCCCTGTGGGATGATGGAGGCGAAGAAGGGAGGAAGGCGAATCCAAGACTGAGGAGGCATGGCGGCATGGAGCACGAACTCTCGGGAGGAGCCCTCGGTGTGGACCCCAAGGGGACGACCCACACCTTCGTGACCCGTCGGCGCCGACGGCAGCGCCGCCCGTGGCGATCAGCATCAACTCCTTCAGGGCCCTCGATCTGGGCGTACAAGGGAAGCGGGAACCCCAGCGGTGCCCGCTCGCACCAGGGCCTCAACACCACCTGATGGGCCCCCTCATCCGGGCCGCGGAGGGCGAGCCGTTTCTTCGGCGGGAGCGGGTCTGGTTTCGCTCGGGGAGCCTTTCCCTTCTCTGCCATCGAGAACCGGTGGATCGGAGCCATCGCAGCAAGACGGAGCAAAGACCGGGAAGAAGGAGAAGCAAGAAGGGATGGACTGGAAGGGCACGCACCGTTGTTGGAAATATGCCCTAGAGGCAATAATAAATTGGTTATTATTATATTTCTTTGTTCATGATAATCGTTTATTATCCATGCTAGAATTGTATTGATAGGAAACTCAGATACATGTGTGGATACATAGACAACACCATGTCCCTAGTAAGCCTCTAGTTGACTAGCTCGTTGATCAATAGATGGTTACGGTTTCCTGACCATGGACATTGGATGTCGTTGATAACGGGATCACATCATTAGGAGAATGATGTGATGGACAAGACCCAATCCTAAGCCTAGCACAAGATCATGTAGTTCGTATGCTAAAACTTTTCTAATGTCAAGTATCATTTCCTTAGACCATGAGATTGTTCAACTCCCGGATACCGTAGGAGTGCTTTGGGTGTGCCAAATGTCACAACGTAACTGGGTGGCTATAAAGGTACACTACAGGTATCTCCGAAAGTGTCTGTTGGGTTGGCACGAATCGTGACTGGGATTTGTCACTCCATGTAAACGGAGAGGTATCTTTGGGCCCACTCGGTAGGACATCATCATAATGTGCACAATGTGATCAAGGAGTTGATCACGGGATGATGTGTTACGAAACGAGTAAAGAGACTTGCCGGTAACGAGATTGAACAAGGTATCGGGATACCGACGATCGAATCTCGGGCAAGTATCGTACCGCTAGACAAAGGGAATTGTATACGGGATTGATTAAGTCCTTGACATCGTGGTTCATCCGATGAGATCATCGTGGAGCATGTGGGAGCCAACATGGGTATCCAGATCCCGCTGCCAGAGAGGTGTCTCGGTCATGTCTGCACGTTTCCCGAACCCGTAGGGTCTACACACTTAAGGTTCGATGACGCTAGGGTTATAGGGAAAGTATGTACGCGTTTACCAAATGTTGTTCGGAGTCCCGGATGAGATCCCGGACGTCACGAGGAGTTCCGGAATGGTCCGAAAGTAAATATTGATATCTAGGAAGTATGGTTTTGGCCACCGGAAGTGTTCCGGGCATCACCGGTAGTGTACCGGGACCACCGGAGGGGTCCGGGGGTCCACTGGGAGGGGCCACCAGCCCCGGAGGCTTGCGTGGGCCATAAGTGGGAAGGGACCAGCCCCTATGTGGGCTGGGGCGCCTCCCACCAAGGCCCAAGGCGTCCTCAAGAGGAGAGGGGGCAAACCCTAGGTGCAGATGGGCCCTAAGGCCCACCCTAGGTGAGCCCCCCCCCTCTCTCTCCCTTGGCCGCCTCCCAGATGGGATCTGGTGGCTGCCGCCACCCCTAGAGAGGGAACCCTAGGTGGGGGTGCAGCCCCTCCCCTCCCCCTATATATACTTGAGGTTTGGGGCTGCCCAACAGATGTAATTTGCTCTCCCTGTTGGTGCAGCCCTACCCCTCTCCCTCCTCGTCTCTCGTAGTGCTTGGCGAAGCCCTGCTGGAGTCCCGCGCTCCTCCACCACCACCACGCCGTCGTGTAGCTGCTGGATGGAGTCTTCCCCAACCTCTCCTTCTCCCCTTGCTGGATCAAGGCGTAGGAGATGTCACCGGGCTGTACGTGTGTTGAACACGGAGGTGCCGTCCGTTCGGCACTAGGATCATCGGTGATTTGGATCACGACGAGTACGACTCCATCAACCCCGTTCACTTGAACGCTTCCGCTTAGCGATCTACAAGGGTATGTAGATGCACTCTCCTTCCCCTCGTTGCTAGATTACTCCATAGATTGATCTTGGTGATGCGTAGAAAATTTTGAATTTCTGCTACGTTCCCCAACAGTGGTATCAGAGCTAGTTCTACACGTAGTTACTATGCACGAGTAGAACACAAAGTAGTTGTGGGCGTCGATATTGTCAATTATCTTGCCGTTACTAGTCTTATCTTGTTTCGGCGGCATCGTGGGATGAAGCGGCCCGGACCAACCTTACACGTACGCTTACATGAGACCGGTTCCACCGACTGACGTGCACTAGTTGCATAAGGTGGCTGGCGGGTGTCTGTCTCTCCCACTTTAGTCGGATCGGATTCGATGAACAGGGTCCTTATGAAGGGTAAATAGAAATTGGCCATTCACGTTATGGTTTTGGCGTAGGTAAGAAACGTTCTTGCTAGAAACCTATAGCAGCCACGTAAAAACTTGCAACAACAATTAGAGGACGTCTAACTTGTTTTTGCAGCAAGTGTTTTGTGATGTGATATGGCCAAAGGATGTGATGAATGATATATATGTGATGCATGAGATCATGTTCTTGTAATAGGAATCACGACTTGCATGTCGATGAGTATGACAACCGGCAGGAGCCATAGGAGTTGTCTTTATTTTTTTTGTATGACCTGCGTGTCATTGAGAAATGCCATGTAAATTACTTTACTTTATTGCTAAACGTGTTAGCCATAGTAGTAGAAGTAATAGTTGGCGAGCAACTTCATGGAGACACGATGATGGAGATCATGGTGTCATGCCGGTGACAAGATGATCATGGAGCCCCAAGATGGAGATCAGAGGAGCTATATGATATTGGCCATATCATGTCACTATTATTTGATTGCATGTGATGTTTATCATGTTTTTGCATCTTTTTTACTTAGAACGACGGTAGTAAATAAGATGATCCCTCATAATAATTTCAATAAAGTGTTCCCCCTAACTATGCACCATTGCGACAGTTCGTTGTTTCGAAGCACCACGTGATGATCGGGTGTGATAGATTCTAACATTCACATACAATGGGTGTAAGACAGATTTACACACGCGAAACACTTAGGTTGACTTGACGAGCCTAGCATGTACAGACATGGCCTCAGAACACAAGAGACCGAAAGGTCGAGCATGAGTCGTATGGTAGATACGATCAACATGAAGATGTTCACCGATGATGACTAGTCCGTCTCACGTGATGATCGGACACGGCCTAGTTGACTCGGATCATGTAATCACTTAGATGACTAGAGGGATGTCTATCTGAGTGGGAGTTCATAAGATGAACTTAATTATCCTGAACATAGTCAAAAGGTCTTCGGAAATTATGTCATGGCTCGTGCTTCAGTTCTACTGTTTAGATATATTCCTAGAGAAAATTTAGTTGAAAGTTGATAGTAGCAATTATGCGGACTAGGTCCGTAAACTGAGGATTGTCCTCATTGCTTCATAGAAGGCTTATGTCCTTAATGCACCACTCAGTGTGCTGAACCTCGAACGTCGTCTATGGATGTTGCGAACATCTGACATACACATTTTGATAACTACGTGATAGTTCTGTTAAACGGTTTAGAGTTGAGGCACCGAAGACGTTTTGAAACGTCGCGAAACATATATGAGATGTTTCGAGGGCTGAAATTGGGATTTCAGGCTCGTGCCCACGTCAAGAGGTATAAGACCTCCGACGATTTTCTTAGCCTGCAAACTAAGGGAGAAAAGCTCAATTGTTGAGCTTGTGCTCAGATTGTCTGAGTACAACAATCATTTGAATCGAGTGGGAGTTGATCTTCTAGATGAGAAAGTGATGTTTCTCCGAAGTCATTACCACCAAGCTGCTAGAGCTTCGTGATGAACTATAATATATTGGGGACATATATGATGATCCTTGAGATATTCGCGATGTTTGACACCACAAAAGTAGAAATCAAGAAGGAGCATCAATTGTTGATGGTTGGTGAAACCACTAGTTTCAAGAAGGGCAAGGGAAAGAAGGGATACTTCATGAAATGGCAAATCAGCTGCTGCTCTAGTGAAGAAACCCAAGGCTGAACCCAAGCCCGAGACTAAGTGCTTCTGTAATAAGGGGAACAGCCACTGGAGCAGAATTACCCTAGATACTTGGTAGATGAGAAGGCTGGCAAGGTCGATAGAAGTATATTGGATATACATTGTGTTAATGTGTACTTTACTAGTACTCCTAGTAGCACCATGGTATTAGATACCGGTTCGGTTGCTAAGTGTTAGTAAACTCGAAATAAAAGGCTGCGGAGTAAACGGAGACTAGCTAAAGGTGAGCTGGCGATATGTGTTGGAAGTTTTTCCCAAGCTTGATGTGATCAAGCATCGCACGCTCCCTCTACCATCGAGATTGGTGTTTGCGTTGAGCATAGACATGATCGGATTATGTCTATCGCAATACGGTTATTCATTTAAGGAGAATAATGGTTACTCTCTTTATTTGAATAATACCTTCAATGGTCTTGCACCTAAAATGAATAGTTTATTGAATCTCGATCGTAGTGATACACATGTTCATGCCAAAAGATATAAGATAGTAATGATAGTACCACCTACTTGTGGCACTGCCACGTAAGTCATATCGGTATAAAACGCATGAAGAAGCTCCATGTTGATGGATCTTTGGGCTCACTCATTTTTGAAAAGTTTGAGACATGCGAACCATGTCTATTGGTGTATATGCATGAAGAAACTCCATGCAAATGGACCATTTGGACTCACCTGATTTTGAATCACTTGAGACATGCAAATCATACCACATGGGCAAGATGACTGAAAGCCTCGTTTTCAGTAAAATGGAACTAGAAAGCAACTTGTTGGAAGTAATACATTTTGATGTGTGCAGTCCATTGAGTGCTGAGGCGTGTAGTGGATATCGTTATGTTCTTACTTCACAGATGATTTGAGTAGATGTTGAGTATATTTACTTGATGAATCACGAGTCTGAATAATTGAAAGGTTCAAGTAATTTCAGGGTGAAAGATCGTCGTGACAAGAGGATAAAATATCTATGATATGATCATAGAGATGAATATCTGAATTACGAATTTGGCACAGAATTAAGACATTGTGGAAATTGTTTCACAGCTAATACAGCCTGGAATACCGTAGTGTGATGGTGTGTCCGAACATCATAACTGCACCCTATTGGATATGATGCATACCATGATGTCTCTTATCGAATTACCACGATAGTTTATGGGTTAGGCATTAGAGACAACCACATTCACTTTAAATAGGGCACCACGTAATTCTGATGAGATGACACCATATGAACTATGGTTTAGAGAAACCTAAGCTGTCATTTCTTAAAAGTTTGGGGCTGCGACGCTTATGTGAAAAGTTTCAGGCTGATAAGCTCCAACCCAAAGCGGATAAATGCATCTTCATAGGACACCCAAAACAGTTGGGTATACCTCCTGTCTCAGATCCGAAAGCAATAAGGGATTGTTTCTAGAATCGGGTCCTTTCTCGAGGAAAAGTTTCTCTCGAAAGAATTGAGTGGGAGGATGGTGGAGACTTGATGAGGTTATTGAACCGTCTCTTCAACTAGTGTGTGGCAGGGCACAGGGAGTTGTTCCTGTGGCACCTACACCAATTGAAGTGGAGGCTTATGATAGTGATCATGAAACTTCAGATCAAGTCACTACCAAACCTCGTGGGATGACAAGGATGCGTACTACTTCAGAGTGGTACGTAATCCTGTCTTGAAAGTCATGTTGCTAGACAACAATGAACCTACAAGCTATGGAGAAGCGATGGTGGGCCTGGTTTCCAAAATGGCTCGAGGCCATAAAATCCGAGAGAGGATCCATATATGAAAACAAAGTGTAGATTTTGGAAGAACTACTTGATGGTCGTAAGGCTGTTAGGTACATATGGATTTTAAATGGAAGATGGACAATGATGGTGTGTATCACCATTAAGAAAGCTCGACTTGTCGTTAAGATGTTTTCCAACAAGTTCAAGGAGTTGACTACGATGAGACTTTCTCACTCGTAGCGATGCTAAGAGTCTGTTGGAATTATATTAGCGATTACTGCGTTATTTATGAAATCTTGCAGATAGGATGTCAAAACATTGTTTCCTCGACGATTTTCTTGAGAAAAGGTTGTATGTGATACAACCGGAAGGTTTTGTCAATCCTGAAAGATGCTAACAAGTATGCAAAGCTCCAACAATCCTTCTAAGGACTGGAGTAAGCATCTCGGAGTTGGAATGTATGCTTTGATGAGATGATCAAAGATTTTGGGTGTATACAAAGTTTATGAGAAACTTGTATTTCCAAAGACGTGAGTGGGAGCACTATAGAATTTCTGATGAATATATGTTGTTGACATATTGTTGATCAGAAATGACGTAGAATTTCTGGAAAGCATATAGGGTTATTTGGAAAGTGTTTTCCAATGGAAAGCCTGGATTAAGCTACTTGAACATTGAGCATCAAGATCTATAAGGATAGATCAAAACGCTTAATGGTACTTTCAAATGAGCACATACCTTGACATGATCTTGAATGTGTTCAAGATGGATCAGTCAAAGAAGGAGTTCTTGCCTAAGTTGTAAGGTATGAAGTTAAGACTTAAAGCTCGACCACGGCAGAAGAAAGAGGAAGGACGAAGGTCGTCCCCTATGCTTTTGTCATAGGCTCTATACGGTATGCCATGCTGAGTACCGCACCTGATGTGTGCCTTGCTACATATTTAGCAAGAGGGTACAAAGGTGATCTAGGAGTAGATCACTAGATAGCGGACTAAATTATCCTTAAAGGAATAAGGATATGTTTCTCGGTTATGGAGGTGATAAAGAGTTCGACGTAAAGAGTTACGTCGATGCAAGCTTAACACCTATCCGGATAGCTCTGAGTAGAGATACCAGATACGTATAATGGAGCAACAATCTAGAAAAGCTCCAAGTAGAACAGTTATTTGAAATGGCTCCAAATGTAGCGTAGTAGTTGCATCTACAAGATGACATAGAAATCTGCGAAGTACATACGGATCTGAATGTTGCAGACCCGTTGACTGAAACCTCTCTCACAAGCATAACGTGATCAAACCAAGAACTCTTGGGTGTTAGTCACATGGGGATGTGACCTTGAGTGTTAATCACATATCGATGTGAACTGGATTATTGACTCTAGTGCAAGTGGGATACTGTTGGAAATATGCCCTAGAGGCAATAATAAATTGGTTATTATTATATTTCCTTGTTCATGATAATCGTTTATTATCCATGCTAGAATTGTATTGATAGGAAACTCAGATACATGTGTGGATACATAGACAACACCATGTCCCTAGTAAGCCTCTAGTTGACTAGCTCATTGATCAATAGATGGTTACGGTTTCCTGACCATGGACATCGGATGTTGTTGATAACGGGATCACATCATTAGGAGAATGATGTGATGGACAAGACCCAATCCTAAGCCTAGAACAAGATCATGTAGTTCGTATGCTAAAACTTTTCTAATGTCAAGTATCATTTCCTTAGACCATGAGATTGTGCAACTCCCGGATACCGTAGGAGTGCTTTGGGTGTGCCAAACATCACAACATAACTGGGTGGCTATAAAGGTACACTACAGGTATCTCCGAAAGTGTCTGTTGGGTTAGCACAAATCGAGACTGGGATTTGTCACTCCGTGTAAACGAAGAGGTATCTCTGGGCCCACTCGATAGGACATCATCATAATGTGCACAATGTGATCAAGGAGTTGATCACGGGATGATGTGTTACGGAATGAGTAAAGAGACTTTCCGGTAACGAGATTGAACAAGGTATCGGGATACCGACGATCGAATCTCGGGCAAGTATCATATCGCTAGACAAAGGGAATTGTATACAGGATTGATTAAGTCGTTTACGTCGTGGTTCATCCGATGAGATCATCATGGAGCATGTGGGAGCCAACATGGGTATCCAGATCCTGCTGTTGGTTATTGACCAGAGAGGTGTCTCGGTCATGTCTGCATGTTTCCTGAACCCGTAGGGTCTACACACTTAAGGTTCGATGACGCTAGGGTTATAGGGAAAGTATGTACGCGGTTACCGAATGTTGTTCGGAGTCCCGGATGAGATCCCAGACGTCACGAGGAGTTCCGAAATGGTCCGGAGGTAAAGATTGATATATAGGAAGTATGGTTTTGGCCACCGGAAGTGTTCCGGGCATCACCGGTAGTGTACCGGGACCACCGGAGGGGTCCGGGGGTCCACCGGGAGGGGCCACCAGCCCCGGAGGCTTGCGTGGGCCATAAATGGGAAGGGACCAGCCCCTATGTGGGCTGGGGTGCCTCCCACCAAGGCCCAAGGCGTCCTCAAGAGGAGAAGGGGCAAACCCTAGGCGTAGATGGGCCCTAAGGCCCACCCTAGGTGAGCCCCCCTCTCTCTCCCCCTTGGCCGCCTCCCAGATGGGATCTGGGGGCTGCCGCCACCCCTAGGGAGGGAACCCTAGGTGGGGGCGCAGCCCCTCCCCTCCCTCTATATATACTTGAGGTTTGGGGCTGCCCAGCAGATGTAATTTGCTCTCCCTGTTGGCGCAGCCCTACCCCTCTCCCTCCTCGTCTCTCGTAGTGCTTGGCAAAGCCCTGCTGGAGTCCCGTGCTCGTCCACCACCACCACGCCGTCGTGCTGCTGCTGGAAGGAGTCTTCCCCAACCTCTCCTTCTCCCCTTGCTGGATCAAGGCGTAGGAGACGTCACCGGGCTGTACGTGTGTTGAACACGGAGGTGCCGTCCGTTCGGCACTAGGATCATCGGTGATTTGGATCACGACGAGTACGACTCCATCAACCCCGTTCACTTGAACGCTTCCTCTTAGCGATCTACAAGGGTATGTAGATGCACTCTCCTTCCCCTCGTTGCTAGATTACTCCATAGATTGATCTTGGTGATGCGTAGAAAATTTTGAATTTCTGCTACATTCCCTAACAGTCGTTCCGTACTTATGGCCGGCGAAGGCCAACCGCCGACCTCCATGATCACAGGTAATCATGACCCTCTTTGCATGCAGGGGCTTGTCCAATCCGTGCAGTTGCCGAGGCGCCATGGGGAAGTGGAGACGCCCACGTCCAATCAACCGCCACGTGACACCCAAGACCGCAGGCTGTTAGGGCCCGCGGCGCTTCGCTCTTGCCCTTCCGCCTCCCTGCACGGCCAAGTCCGGGCGCGCCTTGGGCCCGGGGGCTACTGTCGGCGTTCTGGGAACGGGGGTCCCCAGACTTTCCTACCTGCGGCGTGGCTCAAAGGGGGGCCCAGCACGACCCATCTTCATCGACACAGACCCAAGACCCTCGCGAGGGGCCAAGCCTCGCGGGGCGGACGACACGGAGCTTCCTCAGGCACGGCCTCACCAGGCTGGCTCACGAGGAGGCGGAGAGATCAAGGCGGGGTACCTCACAAGGTGCCCGTGACGCAAGCCATGATGACCAAGGGCGCCAGGCGGGTGCTAGCCCACGTAGTGTCCTCCTTTCCCCTTTGGTGCAAAGGGGGCAAGCGCAGCCGTGGAGTACCGAGGCATCAGGCAAAGGTTGCCGTTTCGGTGCAACAAGACCAAGACCAGGAGGACCGCAAGACGGAGGTCATCGTGGAGCCCAAGACGGCGTCACCACCAGAGCTTTGTGCAGGCGAGGACCAACTTTAGTCAGGATAAGTGTACTAGATATTCCCCTTCAAAATGGCCAATTGTTGGCGCCCTTCCCGCTCAATATTCGGGAAGAGGCCCAGGGCCATTGCCTATAAATAGGACCAGCCACCCACAAGGATCAGGGTTCGGGTTCGAGGTAAAAGGAAGGTTAGAGACGGAGATCTAGGATCAAGGATCGGATCGAAATTAGAGAGAGAAAAGGGTGACTGAACTCCTCCTAGCAGTTCGTCCCCCCCAGCAAAGAGCAGACCCTCGCGAGGCTGTTCTTCCTTGTATCGTTCATCATCATCAGCCCAAGAGGCAATCCACCACATCACACACTGGAGTAGGGTATTACACCACAACGGTGGCCCGAACCAGTATAAACCCTGTGTCTCTTGTGTTGCTCTTTCCTTAGCTTAGATCTTAGCGAGGAGGAGGGGTGCAGGTAGGTAACAGGCGAAATCTCCGCGCGCACCCCAGTGTTCGAACCTCAAGGGTCTGCCGGAACCCGAAATCCGACAACTGACAAATATGCTCAATGCTGCAACCGATGCTATGCGGAGTCTGCACGGCAGTGTTCTTTCTTTGGAGAAGCGGCGTCTAAGAGAGAATGATGTGGCATACCCGGTTTTCGTGGCCAAGGTGCCAGAGGGCAAGGGCTTTGTGGATGGCGACATCGGGGGTACGATTGTCCTGCGGTTTGATGACATCTTTGCTATGTTTAACCTTCATCCGCTGCACTACACCTTCGTTCGGCTGTTTTCGCTGAGTATGGAGATGCGGATCATTAGAGACAAGACCCCGGACATCGTGATCATCGACCCCTTCTACATGCGTGCCAAGCTCTTGAGCAGCGCTGGGGACCGCCAAGTCGCGAGTTCACTCCTCGAAGACGTCATTCTGGCAAAGCCAGATAAGGATAACTTCCTTGTGGCTTACTTTCCCGAGTAAGTCATCCCTTAATCGCCCCGTAACATATGATTTCTTAGATTTCGATCGTTCTTTTTTTTCTAACATTCCGTGTTCTATGAAGTGACACACATTGCACACTCATCCTCTTAAGCCCGAAATATTCCATGGCCACGTATTTCGACCCGAACCGTAACTCCAAGATAGACTACACAAATATCAAGAAAGTTCTTGATGATGTTCTCCCCGGCTACGCCTAATCTGGAGGCACCTTCACCAGGGCAGTTCGTAAGTACGACAAGCACGTGTTCGCCCACAATACGACGTTCTTCTGCGTTAAGTAGCCGCCTGGCGGTCAGAAGGATGCCTACTACGCCCTCCATCACATGCGGGCGATCGTAAGGGACCATCATCACCTTCTGCTACCAAATAATCTCAAAGATTGGGCCGCGAGCTTGTCGTCAATCCAGGACGCGGACATCAGACAAGAATTCTTTCGCATCCAGTCGGAGTTTGCGGACATCATCCATCAAGATGTCCTTCATACCTCGAGGCAGTTCTACCTCAGATATCAACCGTCCAACAGGGAGATAGACGGAACACTACAAATGCAGGCTGACAACGCCCGTGATTTCATGATCGTCACGACAGACGGCGGCTTCATCCATGCTCCGGTCCCATGAGTCAAGTCGACAGTAGTGATGCTATGTGTAGTTCTGAAACATTGATTGGCTCATGTTGTAATTAAACTTTAATGAACTTGTATGTCTCTTTGGTTTGGACAGTCATTCAACTTAGATGTAATCGATGCTATTTATTAGTAGGACCATGAATCGTGGTATTAATGTCATGCCTTGCTTTTCTCTTCCGATCCTTTTGTTGCATACTTATATATTGCTTATGTATGTATTGTCTGTTGTTTGGCTTGTGCATAGAGATGCCGTCGTATGTCATGTACAAGGGTAAGGTTCCCGGAGTCTACGACGACTAGGAGGAGTGTCAGAGACAGGTTCACCGTTTCAGCGGTAACAGTTACAAAGGGTACACCACTAGGGCGGAGGCGGAATCTAGATACACCCGCTATCTAGTGGGGGAGAGGAGGGTGCGTTGGAGGAACCGGATGAAGACCAATTTCATCGCGATGATGCTGATCGTGATGACCGCAACTCTCTTCTATGTGATGGTAGTTTAGATGATCGATATCGACTTGTAATGTGAAGACAAACTCGATACTCGCGGTCTCGAGACTTGTAATGTTTTATCTTTGTTCGGTCTTTTGAATTCGGAGACTAATATGATGAATTGTATTCGGAGACTAATCTTCTATTGTATTCGATGAATCTGCTATTGCTGTGTGCTACTGTCTATATTCTGTCAAATAATATATTTTGTAACCTGTGCAAAAATCAGAAAAGTAAAAAAAATAAAACCTAATATTCATAATAATGGCGCATCACTACAGAGTGCGCCATTAGCATTCCAAAGTATACTAATGGCGCATCACCAAACAGTGCGCCATTATTATGCCAAGTATACTAATGGCGCATCCATCCGCAGTGCGCCATTAGTGTGCCAAAGCACATGGTTAAATATGGGCCCTGGGAGGCATACTAATGGCGCATGGTGTTATATACTAATGGCGCACTGGGTGGTGCGCCATTAGTATACCAGATACTAATGGCGCACCAGTGGTGCGCCATTAGTAATAAATACTAGTGGCGTGATACTAATGGCGCACCAGTGATGCGCCATTAGTAGGCAAAACTGGTGCGCCATTAGTAGGCCTTTTCCTAGTAGTGTGGGCCTCCAAGTGCAGAGGTTTGTAGGAAAGTAGTAAATTTCGCTCAAGTGGATGGCCTAAGGTTTATCAATCCGTGGGAGGCGTAGGATGAAGATGGTCTCTCTCAAACAACCATGCAACCAAATAGCAAAGAGTCTCTTGTGTCCCCAACACACCCAATACAAAGGTAAATTGTATAGGTGCACTAGTTCGGCGAAGAGATGGTGATACAAGTGCAATATGTATGGTAGATATAGGTTTTTGTAATCTGAAAATATAAAAACAGCAAGGTAACTAATGATAAAAGTGAGCAAAAACGGTATTGCAATGCATTGAAACAAGGCCTAGGGTTCATACTTTCACTAGTGCAAGTTCTCTCAACAATGATAACATAATTAGATCATATAATAATCCCTCAACATGCAAAATGTTGCGCTCCAAAGTCACTAATAGCGGAGAACAAATGAGGAGATTATTGTAGGGTACGAAATCACCTCAAAGTTATCCTTTCTGATTGATATATTCAAAAGTCCGTAGTAAAATAACACGAAGCTATTCTTTCCGTTTGATCTATCCTAGTGTTCGTACTAGAATAACACCTTAAGACGCAAATCAACCAAAACCCTAATGTCACCTAGATACTCCAATGTCACCCCAAGTATCCGTGGGTATGATTATAAGATATGCATCACACAATCTTAGATTCATGTATTCAACCAACACAAATAACTTCAAAGAGTGCCCCAAAGTTTCTACCGGAGAGTCAAGATGAAAACGTGTGCCAACCCCTATGCATAAGTTCACAAGGTGACGGAACTCGCAAGTTGATCACCAAAACATACATCAAGTGGATCACGTGAATATCCCATTGTCACCACAGATAGGCACATGCAAGACATACATCAAGTGTTCTCAAATCCTTAAAGACTCAATCCGATAAGATAACATCAAAGGGAAAACTCAATTCATCACAAGGAGATAGAGGGGGAGAAACCTTGTAAGAATCAACAATAATAGCACATCTCGCGATACATCAAGATCGTGCCAAATCAAGAACACAAGAGAGAGAGATCAAACACATAGGTAATGGTACATACCCTCACCCCCGAGGGTGAACAGCTCCCTCCTCGTCATGGAGTGCGCCGGGAAGATGAAGATGGCCACCGGTGATGGATCCCCCCTCCGGCAGGGTGCTGGAACCGGGTCCTGATTGGTTTTTGGTGGCTACAGAGGCTTGCGGCGGTGGAACTCCCTATCTAGGTTATTTTCTAGAGGTTTGGGTATTTATAGGAAATTTTAGCGTCGGTCTAACGTCAAGGGGATCTCCTAGTCATCCACGAGATAGGGGGACATGCCCAGGGGGGTAGGGTGCTCCCCTACCCTCGTGGATGGCTCGGGGCCCTTCTGGCCCAACTCTTTTACTTCGGAGGCTTCTTTTGGTCCATAAAAATTCATCAAAAATTGGCACGTAAATTGGACTCCGTTTGGTATTCCTTTTCTGTAGAACTTAAAAACAAGGAAAAAGTAGAAACTGGGACTGGGCTCTAGGTTAATAGGTCAGTCCCAAAAGTCATATAAAATAGCACGTCAATACATATAAAACATCCTAGATGTGTAATATAATAGCATGGAACAATCAAAATTTATAGATACGTTGGAGACATATCACCTTCTTGTAATGGATTGAGTTTTCCCTTTGAAGTTATCTTATCGGATTGAGTCTTTAAGGATTTGAGAACACTTGATATATGTCTTGATTGTGCTTATCTGTGGTTACAATGCGATATTCACGTGATCTACTTGATGTATGTTTTGGTGATCAACTTGCAGGTTCGGTGACCTTGTGAACTTATGCATAGGGGTTGGCACACATTTTCGTCTTGACTCTCCGTTAGAAATTTTGGGGCACTCCTTGAAGTTCTTTGGGTTGGTTTGAGTAGATGAATCTGAGATTGTGTGATGTATATCGTATAATCAAACATGCGGATACTTGTGGTGACATTGGATTATCTAGGTGACATTAAGGTTTAGGTTGATGTGTATCTTAAGGTGTTATTTTAGTACGAACTCTAGGGTTGTTTGTGACACTTATAGGAATAGCCCAGTAGATCGATCAGAAAGAATAACTTTGAGGTGGTTTCGTACCCTACAATAATCTCTTCGTTTGTTCTCCACTGTTAGTGACTTTGGAGTGACTCTTTGTTGCATGTTGAGGGATTGTTATATGATCTAATTATGTTAACATTGTTGAGAGAACATGCACTAGTGAAAGTATGAACCCTAGGCCTTGTTTCTAAGCATTGCAATACCATTTTTTCTCACTTTTGTTACTAGTTACCTTGTTGTTTTTATATTTTCAGATTACAAAAAAATATCTACCATCTATATTGCACTTGTATCACCATCTCTTCGCCGAACTAGTGCACACTACTTCAGGATGCTGCTAACGTGACACTACGATCAGAGACCCTTCGACGAAACTGTGTGCGATGCCATAATCGCAAACAGTGGTGTAAAAACCCGCCAAAAAAGGGGCAAAACGTTTGCGATGATAGATGCATCAAACACAATTCTGATTTTAGTTGCGTGTGCGATTGAGGGCATACAGTTCAGTTCAATTAACCATTTGAGATGAGGAGGAACAAAATAAACGGGCAGCCAGATGAAGGTGTTTGCGATGTACATCATACGGTTCACTCAGATGAACTATTTCTGATTAGGCAACACAAAATAAACGGTCAGCCAGATCAAAGGTGTGTGTGATATACGGCATGCGGTTCACTCGAATGAACTATTTGCATTGAGACATGAGAACAGAAATGGTTCAAATGAACAAGATGTGTGTGATACAAGGCAAACAAGTCTATAATCGGAAACGTGTGCGAAGACCGATAACAACACAGAGATTACTGCTAACAAGCCGTGTGTGTTGTGAGCAAACGATTGCTGGTACACAATTGTGAGTGATTGATGAAAACATCACTGAGGGGTTCCATTGTTTATTCTGTGTGCAATGTGATTTTCTTTGTCCGCACAACATCTACGCTCTGTCTACGGGGAATCAACATATATACTTAAAAAGACTGCATTGCATAACCAAATTAAGCATACAATAACACAAGTGACTACACACATAACATTTCCACACACCAAAGAAAGCAATTACATGCATACTGAAGTAGGAGAAACGAGGATCTAATCATCTACTTATTGTTGCGACGATGGTTGCCATTGCTTTGCATCCGGTTGGATCCCTGTCCGTTTTGGGGAAGGAGGCACTTCCTCATGTCCACGATCCGCCTGTACATGTCGTAGCTCGTGCACGCCTCCTTGGCCGCGTACACGACATGAGCTTTGTCGAGTTTCTCCATCTAGGCCGAGTGCCAAGCACGCTTGTCCTTGTTGCACGAATCCTTCATGTCTCTATAATAGGGGTCGATGATGGCCACGGCGAGGTGAACTAGTGAGTCCTTCTCATGCTCCTTGCTGCCCCAGATCTTGTATTGGCCCTGGATGTCGACAAGATTCTGGCAGGTGATGCCCGAATTCTTGAGCGCCTTTACATCGTTGGTGATGTCCACTGTAGCGAACATGTAGTGGGGGCTGTTGACAAACCTAGCGAAACGCTCGCAAGGCCTTGTGGCCAGGCAGTAGTGGTAGACGAGGACGTGGTGGCGCACGCACATCTAGGCGACGGCGACCTTGGGACGAGACCCGGCACGAGCGCGGGTGTACTCAAGGTCGAACCTGATCACCTTGTACTTCTTCGCGGCAAGCAACAGCTCCATGATGTGGATGGAGTGCTCCACCTAGACCGGGTCGTTGGTGTACACCACCGAGAGGTCCATGAACCTTCTATGGGTGTCCACCACGGCACGCATGGTGAACTGCTGCTCGTCATTGGCAGCCGCTCGGAGCGCCATTGGAGCCACACAGGATACCCTCTAAGAACTTCTCATGGTGGGTGTGCTTCTTGCAATTGTCGGGCGCGATCGAAAGGTTGAAGAGACACAAGGATAGGTTAAATGGCCGCTGTAATAAATGGGGGACGGCCGGCCTGTAATCGTCACGTCTTGTCATGGCATTCATAGCGGAGGATTCCAGTGCACGCTTGACACCACCGCACCGCACACGTGGGATCGAAGAGGCGCCAAATGTATCGTCGGTGAGCCTATTCCTGCGCTACCGTGTTGTTTACCGCGCAAGCTTCCCTCCCGGCTAGTTTGGCCACGCGTCGGCTAGAAGAGGGACAGATCGTGGGCATTTAGTGGCAAAAATCTTTGTAAAAACAAAGTGTGTGGAATTACTTCGGTCATAAGTTTACCCTTGGGTGATGAGGTCAAAGTTACACAGAAGGGTGATGATGGACACTCGAGTGCGATAATTAATTCTACACTCTATAGTGCACACGGTGGAAGAAACCGACTGTGTGCAATAATGTCGAAGATTGCATTCGAGTTAGCTATACAGATCATGTGTTGTGAGATCGACAAGGTAAATTGATTCGAGAATGGTTAATACAATCTAAGACCATTGCACATTAAGGTCAAAATAGTGCTAGCAATATATGAGTCTCATATGATGCCATTTCAACGATTGTACCACAAAAGCTTGAAATGTTACAAGGTTCAAATTCCAGAGTTTTATGGCTCAAATTCGAAGATTACAAGGTTCAAACTGATATTAGAAATGAAATTCAGCTCATCAGCTGCAAACGCTCGCGCTGATCCGCTGAACATGGATATTAGAGAGGTTCAAACTAATATCACCGCTTCTAAGTCTGGCTTCGAAACCTCACAATTTTTGCAAAGTGGTCAGCCACTGAGAAGTCATGTACGGGATTGACACGATGACTTCCGATTACTCTGTCATCTGAAGTTCCAAAATGAAATTCACCATTTTTGGAGCCTACTCCATTCTGCCGCAGGCGCTGGCGCTGGTCAACAAACCATTTTCTGTGAAATAAGTGTAGGGCAAACCTCATTTCCTTCAGCACCCTTGCTCTGAGAACAAAGAACTTGGCGAATATAATCTCCGGTAAGGTCCCTCGGTAGGAGTTCAAAGTAATTTCTGAGATATGCAAATCTAGGCATTCAATGTGATTGTTATATTGTATCACATTATTCACCACTGGGCCTAATCTTATCTGCAAAAGAACAAAACATGTTAGTGCCTACATGCAGTTTTGAACATTACTACAGGCCTAGCTATTTGGTTTGCAAGATTTGTAAAATGCACTAACATGTCATCTTTGATCTGACATGATTAACATGGGCATTTGATTACGTTCTAGATAAATTTAGCCTTCTTCACAAGAGGTTGGAGTGGATGAAAAGTTCCCTAAGAAAACTAGTACAGATGAATCCAAAGGAGAAATGCTTATTGATTGTAACCATATGGATCAAGCAACCAATATGGGGGGGGACATGTATGTACTGAAATCGTCCAACTGAACCTTCAGAAATCGTAGTACATTGTCATTGTAAACTTGGAAAAAGGTGTCACAAATTGAACTCCCTTATAGTTAACATTTAACTGGAAAGGAACATCACCTCGATATATAGGTTCTCCAGGCACGGAAAGCATCTCAGGAAACTGACAACTTGCTCCAGGTCGGGCCCGATAGATTCTAGTGCCAAGACCTTCAGTGTGCACAATTTTGGGGTCAAGCTTGTCGAAATCATTTTTTGAATGACAGACGAACAAACATCTTCAAAATTAGAAATAATGTTAATTTGTAGAACAAAAGGTAGAAGGCGGCTGTTGTACCTGAACGGGTGTGGATGCAATAACAAGTTCGGAGCATTTGTTAGACGAGTAGCCCACCACTGTCAATTTTGGCGCAGAAATGACATTGATTCTTGTTGGACCTTCTTGATCAACTGCATGTAATCTCTCAAGTGCAGGTGTGTCCTAGATGACCATACCGTGGTACACATCTTGTGATGTCTTCCTGCTGCACTAGCAACACACAAAAATAGTCCGGAGAGTCATGCAGGTGATGTGGAAGGTACTCAACCCATTGATCGCCTGAAGACGGTGGTACTCGAGTGCAGTACAGCCACGGAGCAGGCGCTCCATGTCACCCTTTGAGAGGCAGATGGCAACGAGCTTGAGGTGCTTCAGTCATGGTAGAATAAGAGTGGGCGCGTCATTAAGGGGCGGGAAATGGCAGTTCCTGAACTTGGCGACGCGCAGCGTGGGCGCGAGGTGGAGTGTGGACATTGGCAGTGACCGCATATGCCCATCATCAAAAGTGAGCTCCTCGAGTTGATCTAGGGCGAGGGATCAGAACGAGTCATCAAGCTTGGCTTGGTCCATGCCGTTGGAACAGAACTTGCCCATTCTAAGGCCTTTGGTTGGGCCAAGGTGACTACCGAGGATCTTGGAGAACGCATCCAAGCTTCTACGATAGCCATGGTAGAGCTTGTGGGTGTCGATGAGGTCGAGAGGGATGGAGTTCTGTTGGTGTTCTGGGAACGGGGGTCCCCAGACATGCCTGCCTGCGGCCTGCGGCGTGGCTCACGTGGGGGGCCCAGCACGGCCCATCTTCATCAGCTCAAGCTCAAGACCCTCGCGAGGGGCCAAGCCTCGCGGGGCGGACGACATGAAGCTTCCTTAGAGGCAGCCTCATCAGGCAGGCTCGCGAGGAGGCAGAGAGATCAAGGCGGGCATACCTCGCGAGGAGCCAGTGACGCAAGCCATGACGATCGAGACCAGGCGGGCGCCAGGCGGGCGCCGGCCTGTGCAGTGTCCTTGTTTCCCCTTTGGTGCAAAGGGGGCAAGCACAGGCCAAGCCATCGGGCAAAGGTTACCATTCCGGTGCAACGAGACCAAGACTAGCAGAGCGGCAGGACGGAGGTCACCGTGGAGCCCAAGACGGCGTCATCACCAGTGCTTTTGGCAGACGAAGACCACCTTTGGTCAGGATAACTTGTAGTAGATGTTCCCCTTCAAAATGGCCAATTGTTGGCGCCCTTCCCGCTCATTATTTGGGGAGAGGCCCAGGGCCTCTATAAATAGAGCTAGCCACCACAGAGTAGAGGAGGATCGATCTAGAGATCGGACGGAGAAGATGGACACACCTAGACATCTAGAGATCTAATAGAGCCCTAGCAGAGAGAGAGAGGCGACTGAACTCACCCAAGCAGTTCATCGCACCAGCTCAAGAACACCTCTCGCGAGGCTGTTCTTCCATTGTACTATTCATCATCAGCCCCTGAGGCAATCCACCACACCACACACTGGAGTAGGGTATTACTCCACAACGGTGGCCCGAACCAGTATAAACCTCGTGTCCCATGTGTTGTTCGTTGTTTCTAGCTTAGATCACGCGAGGAGATTGGACGTAGATCGGTAGGGGAGAGATCTCTGCGCGCACCCCAGTGTTCGAACCTCAAGGGTCTGCCGGAACCCGAAATCCGACATCTGGCACGCCAGGTAGGGGTGCGCCGGAATCTTTCTTCCGCTCTTCGCGTGCGAGCTTCGGTCATGTCCATGGCTGACGCTCGTCGGGCTCGCGCCGAGCGCCGGGCTGCTCTCGCCACCCGCGTTGCCTAGACGGCACCCGTCGGCGGACAGCGTCGTCGTTCCCCGTCGCCTGCCGCCAACGGTGCCACCGGCCCAGCGGGGAACGAGCAGCAGGCCTCGTCCCAGCATCCTTCGGTACGGCGGGAGGGTCGCCCCACCACACCGTCGCTGACTCCAGCCGCTTCGTCGTCCCACGCCCGTCGCGCCCCCACGGACACGCACGCCGCGCTGCTCCTGGCGAGAGAGCTCTTGCACTACCGCCCCGTCGACGACCTCTACGAGGACTGGCTCGCCCGCATCACCGAGCTCGTCAGCGCCGCGGGGGGCTCCCCCTTGCCGTCCCTCTCGCTGCCTCGCCCACCATTCCGCGCAAGAGGGGAAGATCTTGAGGTGCCTCCACCACCACCTCCCCAAGAAGGCGCCCTGGCTCCAAGGCGCGCAGCCCCGGGGCGAGACCCTCCGCGTCCGGTGGCTGCACAGTAAGAAAGGAGCTGCCAAGAGATCCCTCGCCCCCAAGAAGGTGCTCGCGCGCTCCTAGTGTCGGCGCGGCAAGATCGCGTCCCTACACCTCCACGCCAAGACACCGCGCTGCTCCAAGCGGTGGCACGCGGTAATCCCCAGGAACAAGCCCAGCACCAGTAAAAGGCGCCGGTGGCCATAGCAGGCTGCCGTGCCCTCACCCCCGAGCTACGCGGCGTCGCATGGCCAGGCAAGTTCAAGCCTGACCTGCCCCCTCGCTACGATGGCACGGCGGACCCCGCGGAGTTCCTACAGCTCTACGAGCTATGCATCGAAGCCGCCAATGGAGACAAAAGGGTCATGGCGAACTGGTTTCCCAAGGCGCTCAAGGACGGGGCCTGCACCTGGCTCCTGAACCTGGCTCCTGGCACGATCTCCTCCTGGGACGAGATGCGCACTCGCTTCATCGCCAACTTCCAGGGCACTCGCGACCGGCCCCCGGCCATGAGCGATCTGCGCTGCATCAAGCAGCAGCAAGGGGAAACCCTGCAGAAATACATCCAGCGCTTCAACAACGCTCGCCTCGGCATCCCCAAGGTAACTGAAGAAGCCATCATCTCGGCCTTCTCCAATGGCGTACGTGACATCAAGATGAAGGAAGAGCTAGCAATCCATGAAGACCTATGCACATCCCTGGAGCTGTTCAACTTGGCGACCAAGTGCGCCAGGGCTGAGGAAGGGCGCCTCTCCCTCCTCGAACTCCCGGCTATCGACCCAGAAGAGAAGAAGCCCAAGGCCAAGGACGTGAAGCACAAGGGGGCTGCCGTGCTAGCAGCGGAACCAGACACCAAGCGAGGCAGGGATCAGCGCGAGTCATCCAAGGGCAGCCGGTACTACGTGTACCACGACCTCCACACCCACAACACCAACGAATGTCAAGAGATCAGGGCCGTGAGAGATGGACGTGTCGGCCGACGCCCCGAGCGCAACGACACGGGCTATGGCCGAGGAGGAGGAAGAGGTGGCGGATGATGGGAAAACCGTGGCCCTCGCCAAGGGTGGCATGACCGACCTCGCGAGGATCGCTTGCAGGACCAGCCTCGCGAGGGAGGCTGGAGAGACCAGCCTCGTGAGGATCGCCCGCACGGCAACGCAGGCCTTCCTCCTCTGCCGCCACCGCCAAGGAGGAACGAAGACCAACATCAAGATGAGGGGGCTGGGGGCTTCCAGGAGCCGCGCGCAATCTCTTGCATCTTGGGTGGAGCGCAGGCCCCAGCCTCCCAGCGCATTTTCAAGCAGTTTGCTCGCGAGGTGAATGCAGTCCTCCCCAAGCTTAAGGCCACACGCCCTCTCAGGTGGTCCGCGTGCGCTATCATGTTCAGCTCAGCGGATCAGCTCAAGTGTGCAGCAACGGCCAGAGTCCTCCCGATGCTTTGCTCCCCAGTCATCAGCAATGTGCAGGTCACCAGGACCCTCATTGACGGCGGAGCAGGACTCAACGTCCTGTCCGTCGAGACGTTCGACAATCTCCAAGTGCCGTACGATCAGCTTCAGCCAACCAAGCCCTTCTCAGGAGTCACTGACGGTTCCACTGTTCCAATAGGGCAGGCTCTCCTTCCAGTCACCTTCGGGCAGCGCAACAACTACCGCACAGAGCTCATCGACTTCGACGTCGCCCACATCCGCCTGCCATACAACGTCATCCTCGGGTACCCAGCCCTGGCCATGTTCATGGCAGTGACTCACCATGGATACAATGTCCTCAAGATGCCAGGAAGTGGTGGAGTCATCATCGTACCTTGTGAAGAAAGGGATGCAGTGTGTTCACTTGAGCGTGCGTTCCAAGCCGCAGCAATCAAAGACCCGGACCACAGGAGCGGAAGACTTCCCGAGGTGACCCTTAAGAAGAAGAAGGTTTCGCCTGGCCCAAGCCATAAGGAGGCAGGCGCCTCTAGAGGTGTTGCGTCAGGATCTGCGCCCAATCAGGGAGCGCCACCCTCTCTCGCATAGGAAGGCACGCCCGACACCCTCCTCAGGCATGGCTCGGGGGCTCTTTCTTGGAGAGCCACCGACTTTGCCAAGGTCGCGAGGGAGGCGCTCGGGCACCACTTGGAGGGGTGCTTCCAGGTGCGTTTCCTGAGGAAGGTACAAGGCAAGGAAGACCAAACCCTCAGGAGTTCATCGCAAGAAACACCCAGGAGCTACAGGAGTCGAGAGTCATGTGCGGCAGCCGCCGCTTGCCTGCCGTGGCCCCACATCCAGGCGAGGATGGTGGGCTGCGCGTCTGCATCGATGTGCCAGGGCTCAACCGAGCCGCGTCTCAGGAGCGCCTCTGGCCTTCGCGCGTGGGGCGTTGCGAGGGTCCACCTCACAGCTACGTTCGCCTGCCTTTAGGCCTGCCGAATGCGGTCACCGCTCATCAGCGCCTGCTGAGGAGCATTCTGGAGGCTCAGGAGGTCAGGCATTGTGCGGTCCTGGCGGAGATGGAGATAGCCCTCGGAGACCCGCCTGAGCCCCCTGGGCCTCTCGAGGCTCCTGGGCCTGGGGACTCGTGAGGGTCGATGTCATCATCGTGCATCGCCATCTTCTTCACCTTCAACGACACCAGGTGACATCTTTCTAAGTTCCGTTTTTAGCTGGGGGCGCCCACAGGGCCACATCATTCCCAGGTTGCGTGGGTACGTCCCTGCGGCATGTATCCGTTTTTCTTATGCTCTTTACTTACCTTGTAGGGGGCGCCCCTCGGGCTACATCATCCCCGAGCTGCTCGGGCCTGGCCTAGCGGCGTTTGCTTTTCTCGCATCTATTTAAAATGAATTTCCTCCTGCGTGCTTAACGTACCCGACCTAATCGCCTGCTCGATTGACGCCTACCTATGGAGCCGCTCGCTTTGGCATGGCATTTGTGCATGGGTCCGTCCCTGCAACACCGATAAATCTGAGTGGTCGAGCTCTGGCGGCAGCAGCCCCGCAAGGCGCCACCTCACCAGGCCCTCAGTGCCCTAATCACTTCCCCGGAACAACCAAAGGTTGGCTGGCAACTGTAATGACAGGTCTTGTTTCTCTTCATGATTGATGTGCAGGACCAACTCGAGGAGAAACGTT
Organism: Triticum urartu; assembly: GCF_056163025.1. Classification (NCBI taxonomy): domain Eukaryota; kingdom Viridiplantae; phylum Streptophyta; class Magnoliopsida; order Poales; family Poaceae; genus Triticum; species Triticum urartu. Next base: position 363,759,738 of record NC_141876.1, on the reverse strand, counting down.
GGGGACGTCGCGAGCTGTCTCTCCCTCTCTCCGGCATGGACCGCTTGCACGTTAAAAGGGGGGCGCCTGAGCATCGCGACTCATGGGCTCCTACTGGATCTCCAGCCCTCACCCCCTGGCCTTGACCCACGGCATCGCGACCTGTCATACCAGCGACGGCTGAGCTTGCTCGAGGGCCGGGACCTGAGGATGTAGAGCATTAAGGAAAGTGCGGGGGAGTGGGAAGAAGCTCGCGAGGACCTAACCCAGCAGCGCCTCAGCTGCCACCACTCGGGCCGGGCGCTTCGTCAAGGAACTACACCAGACTCAAGAGATAAGTCATGCCCTTACAGGAGTTGGACCAACGCAGCGCCTAACCCTCGCCCAGTGCGGCTCTGCCACGGCGACGTTGCCTTCCTTTCTCACCCAGCGAGGGCTGCTTGAGCGCTAAAGGGGACCTCCCGAGCATCGCTACTCGGGGGCTCTTACCGGACCTCGGGCCGCTCACCTCCTGGCCTTGACCACGACATCGTGACCTGGCATACCAGTGACGACTGAAGCCTGCCTGGGGACTGGGACCTGTCAGCGTAGAGCGCCAAGTCCTCGTGAGGATAGAAAGGGGGAGCCGAGCCGAGACAGGACAAGCACCTCGCATTGATTCATATTAAGATATAATGTTCACAAAAGACATGGCAGGCGCCTTACATACCCCCACGGGGTGTTGCTTCGATTCCTCGCAGGGAACAAGAGTACAAATCCTAAGGAACGCTAATTGCCCTCACCTCCGCAAGGGACGCCATCATCAACATTGGGCTGCCCAACGTCGGCGCCAACCCCATCCAGATCAGTGGTGTCGGAGGCCGGACGCAGCTACCCCGCTTCGAGCACGGCGCGAGCTCGGGGGCTCGTAGCTGTCGTCGCTCGTCTCCGGAGTCACGAGGAGCTCGGGGGAGCCGCTGGATTCCCCAGCTCCTCCACTGCTGCCTGAGGAGCTGCTGGAGGGCTGATGGGCGGGCTAGGTCCTCGCCAGTTCGTTTCCCCTGCCGCTCTCCCTGGGGCAGCACTCCAGCCGGCGTCCTTCAGCATCGAAGACCTTGAAAACATTAGGGAGGCGTCGTCATATTCAAGATGAATTACGAGGGCGCCTACCGTCCGGCAGACCCGGGCAATTTCGCCCCAGCCCCGGGTCATGAAGACCTTGCCCGGAGCGACGACCGCGACCTCCGCTCCGGTCGCAAGGGTACTGTAGTCAGCATGCTGCAGCCAGAGCTCCAGAGCCCCGCTCGGCGGCATCTCGAAGGCGAAGGAAGGAGGAAGGCGGATCCAAGAGCTTGGAGGCATGGCAGCGTGGAGCACGAGCTCGCGAGGGGAGCACTCGGCGTGGACTCCAGGAGGAACGACGCGCACCACCGTGACTCACCGGCGTCGATGGCGGCACCGTCGATGTCGCTCGATGCCTTCTCCCCCAGGACCGATGACACGGGCGTACAAGGGTAGTGGAAACCCAGGCGGTGGCCGCTCGTACCAGGGCCTCGGTGCCTCCTGTTGAGCACCCTCATCTCGGTGGCAGAGGAACAGCCGCTTCTTCGGCGGAAGTGGGTCAGGACCCTCTCGGGGGGCCTTTCCCTTCTCTTCTGCAGAAAACCGGCAGATTGGTGCCATTGATGTAAGGAGGAGCAAGAACGAGATAAATAAGGAAAGGAGCAGCAGGAAGGGATGGACTGAAGGAGCTCGTGCAGCCCTGTACTTATAGCCGGAGGAGGCCAACCGCCGAGCACCACGATCGCAGGTAATCATGACCGGTTTCTCTGCATGCGGGGACTTGTCAAGTCGTGCGGTCGACGAGGCGTCGTGGGGAAGCGCATGCGCCCATGTCCAATCAATCGCCACGCGGCGCCCAAGGCCGCATGCTGTTGGGGCCCGCGGCGCCTTGCGCTTGCCCCTTCGCTTCCCTGCTAGGCCAAGCCCGGGCGCGCCTTGGGCCCGGGGGCTACTGTCGGCGTTCTAGAAACGGGGGTCCCCAGACTTGCCTGCCTGCGGCGTGGCTCAAGTGGGGGGCCCAGCGCGGCCCATCTTCATCAACTCAAGCTCAAGACCCTCGCGAGGGGCCAAGCCACGCGGGGCGGACGACAGGAAGCCTCCTCAGAGGTAGCCTCATCGGGCAGGCTCGCGAGGAGGCGGAGAGATCAAGGCGGGGATACCTTGCGAGGATCCCGTGACGCAAGCCATGACGATCGAGACCAGGCGGGCGCCAGCCTGTGCAGTGTCCTTGTTTCCCCTTTGGTGCAAAGGGGGCAAGCACAGGCCAAGGCATCGGGCAAAGGTTACCATTCCGGTGCAACGAGACCAAGACTAGCAGAGCGGCAGGACGGAGGTCACCGCGGAGCCCAAGACGGCGTCATCACCAGTGCTTTTGGTAGCCGAAGGCCACCTTTGGTCAGGATAACTTGTACTAGATGTTCCCCTTCAAAATGGCCAATTGTTGGCGCCCTTCCCGCTCATTATTTGGGGAGAGGCCCAGGGCCTCTATAAATAGAGCTAGCCACCACAGAGTAGAGGAGGATCGATCTAGAGATCGGACGGAGAAGATGGACACACCTAGACATCTAGAGATCTAATAGGAATATATTAAGAAAAGGGAATAACAATTGGTTGCTTAAATACTACACAATTCATTTGACATTGCGGGGTAAGTCAACATATGCAGATAGTTGAAAAGAAAACTTACTTCGAACAAAGTTTGGACGGATGATTTTGTCGGGGAAGTTAGCATATGTCTCATGACCAGGCCCTTTTATTTGCAGTGCAATTTTAGTGCCAGCTTTCAGTACATAAAACTTTGCAATTTCATTCCAAAAGCCAGTGCCAAAATAGGAGTCACCACATTCATCAAGTCTTATAGTAGCAACGATTGTAAATCCATGGTTTGTGTGCAGTATGCCATCTGTGGAGCCTTGATCTATGTAAAGGGAAAAATTGTGCACTACATAATCTGTTGCAGAGCGAGGGATGTTCTGCAGAAAATGGTAGGATTGTTAAAGAAAATATGGCAACATGCAAATATGGGCCCAAATTGAAAGAACTGTACAACAGTTGAAATCGAAGGACAAAAAATCTATAATTAAACAGATAGGGTAAAAATGATGTCATGGAAAAATGAGAGTAATCGAAAGAACAATACATCATTGATTTTCCTAATATAGAAAGAAGAGGGGAAAATCCCCTTTGACGTATATGGGGCATGTGGCACCTTTTATCCAAATGTAGCGATATTTAGAATATGTTCAGGAAAGTAGGCCATGCCAACCGATTTAGGGTGAGATTGAACATACCGCGCGCGTGCTCAAGTTATCTGGTATGGAGAGATGGAATCTCTGGCGGCGGTCGCAAAGTCCTGAAGTGTCAGTGCACTGTACATTCTATGAATGAAAGAAAACCCTCAAATCAGCTCGAATAAAAATGAATTCACGGCGATTTCTGTCGGGTGATTAAAGGAGGCAGATGAACTGGGATAAGAGATGAGATAATATCTCGTTAAACTAGTTACCTTGTCGTCCATGAGAAAGAACCCTCAGTACGGCAGATTCCCCAACCGAGCGGAGCTGGGTCGACTGCGAGATAGGTGGAGATAGGTGGCAGCAAGCGGAAGTGGCGAAATGCGGTGCGCTTTGCCGGCAGCCTGGCGGCAGCGATAGGCGTCGAGCTAAGTGTTTACCGGCGCAATAGACGGTGCCATGGCATAGATGCGGAGGAGCTTGTGCAGGTGTGAATGGGGAACGTACCGGAAGGGCCGAGGGGGTGGCGGGCGGGGTGAGGGTTTTTGTGACGTGGGGATGGTGAGGGTTTTCTTTTTTCTTTTTTGAATTGGGTGGTGAGGGTTTTCTGTCCCACAAAGAATTTTCGGCGCGACGGTTTGCTAGAGCGAACCGTGTGTGATTGACGCAGCAGGCGAAATGAAAGTAATTGCACATGGTTCCAATTTTGGGAACCGGTGTGTGATTGACGTACTACCTCCATCCTAGTTTATTGGTCCCCCGTTGTAATTTTTACAAAAAATTGGCGAAATATTTAACATACTCAGACATAGATAATAAGCGTACACGTAGATAAGCATAGTTCAACCATAAGTAGTACATAGTTCAACAGTATTAAGCATACTCAAGCGTACATATATAGTTCCATCCATCCCACATCTCATCTCACAGGGCGGCATGATCCTGAAGCTTCTCCGGGTACTCGGCGTACGCGTCGTGCGCCACCCTGCGAGAATACTTCTGCTTGAAGGAGCCAACGGCCCGTCCTCTTGCATGCGCTAGAACACTTAGATACGCGTCATGAAGCTTCTGGTTGCAAAATGGGCATCCATAGCCGCCGTTCCAGGTCCTAATACGCTTGTTATGCATTCCCGCTTAGATACACATCATGAAGCTTCTAGTTGCAAAATGGGCATCCATAGCCGCCGTTCCAGGTCCTAATACGCTCGTTATGAATTCCCGCATAAAGTAGCCTTAGGATTTGCCTGTTGTACCTCCCCTGGACATCTTCATCCTCGCTGTTCACATCGTCAGACACCAGCTATACAAATAGTAAAACAAATTTGGCATCAAATCAATGATTACATGCCGTGAAGTAGGATTAGGAATTTATGGCTATTTATTTATACATATCCAGAGATTATGGTTCGATTTTTAAGCGCAGTCGTCTATGTACAGACCAGTCTTGAAGAAAATAATGGCACAAACATATGTAGGTCATTGAAAATCAATTTTCAAGCCCTGGATAGGAATTATTAGCACGAATACTAACCCTAGTCGGATTACTAGCAGAAATATGCACATATGAAACAACTAATCACTTATCACCTGCACCATTCAAACAATCAATACACTACATAGATCTAACAAAACTTACTCAGATTTCATGGATTGAGAGAACATAACCATAGGATTTATATTCCAAAAAGGGGGAGGCAGGAGTAACCAGAGAAACCCTATGATCTATTTGACACATAAATGGGTATAGATGACTAACCAGCTGTCCGTCGTCGTCGGAGTCGTCGCCGGAGTGGTCGTCGGAGTCGTCGCCGGAGTTGTCATCGGAGTCGATGTGGAACTCTGCCTCCGGCTGTGGAAGCTCGACGTTGTCTAAGATGTCAGGGTGCAGCGATAACTCACCGGCGGTGACGGTAAGCTCTGTCTCCATCTCCACACCGTGCTTCGGTGCTTTAGCATCCCCGTCGTCGCCACTCCATCCGATGAGGCGCTTTGGCGCCATCCTCATACACTGACGGCTTTGAGGACTGAGAGCGGCGTCGAGGATGCAAGAGGAGAGAGGGGATTGTGTGTGCATAGCGAGGATGGGGGTGCGGCCTCTCGGGCACACCATTAATATGGAGTAGTGGGAGTTGTGGGAGAGAGGCAGGCGGCGGTCAAACCGATGGCTCGCCTCCCGGTGAGCCTGCGCACCGGATTGCTGGCATGCCTACCAAAGTTTCACATAGCTACTCGCACGCCTCCCGATGAAACTACACAGCGAGCACACCTCCATCAATTCACACACCTGCACGCACGCCTCCCCGCCTGCCTGCGTGGCGGACGCGTCCCATCAACTCACGCCTGCTCGCACGCCACATGGGTCACGCGGCGGCACGTATATTATTTTTCTATTTGGATGATTAATGCTGCCGCTTTATTGCTTAACCGAATCATGGAACGTATACATTGTTAGTCTAACACTCATGGTTAGAATAAATAATCCGTTTGGGATATTAGTTTCCAATTATTAATAATGTGCCATCTGTAATTAGATAAAGATTACATCAAAACTAGTCTCAAATTTGACAAAAAAGTACAATGCCACTTTGTATTGGTGTCCATATGATAACACGGTAAATTTCATGAACTTCAAATAAGTTTTGGATGTACTAGAATTTAAAAATCAAGATTCTCAGTGTTTGAAATTTGTTGCACGGGGAGTAAACATGCACCCAGCGAGACACATGTGTTTTTGCAATCCATTCAGGTGCACTGTCACGTGTGCATGTAGCTCAAATTTGATTTTTGCACATTATACCCATAGAAAATCAATCAATCAATGTACTGAAACGTCTTATTGATCTCTGTGATTTTTTTGAAATTAAAACGTCCCTCCTTTGGTAACATGTATGTTCACCGCGGGAGAATTAGTTTAAAATGCATTGTAGTTGCGGTAGATTCGCTGTGGGTGTGTGCGTCTGGGGGTGGTGGGTGGCTCGTAGTACACTACGAGTTGTGAGCCACGGTGTGGGTTGGCCGTTTTGTTAGGCAGGCTGGTGCCACATCAGATTTGTGAAATCTTTATTTAAAACATTACACAACCCTGTCATATGTAAATGTTTTGGCCACATGCAGTCGATGGTTGTCCTACACGACACTTGATACTCGCATGTGACGCTTTTTGTGGGCCCGCGAGGTCGTCGTCCATCACTTTGACGAACAGCCGGCAATGAGGTTAATTTGACCAACAAGGTAGAATCTCTTTTGTTTGTGTTATGGTGGTATATAGTATGCGTCGAAGATGTGGGAGGGGACTAGCATATATACTATACGTACGTGTCTGTGAACAAGTACACCTCACTCAGTGTCGGGACCTTTTGGTTTCCGAGGCACGTGCCACATCAAAATTGCAAAATTGGTTATTCAAACATCACACAACACCTTTTTGGGCCACATGCATATCCTAGCTAGGACACTCACGTGTGACGCTTCCATCTGTGGGCCCACGAGGCCATCGTCGATGCATGCATGTATCACTTTGACCTACATCAAGAGAGGTTAATTAATTTCACCATCGATGAGGATTCTTTTGGGTTACATATATTACGGCAGGAGCATATAGTATGCGGTGAAGAGGGGGGAAGGGGACCATCATATGTAGTACGCTTGATATTAACCTCGCTCTGTGTGGGTGAATGGTTTATCGTTTTTGAGTCATGTGGCACATCAAAGTTGTGCATTTTGGGTATTCAACATATATATGTTTGGCCCACATGCAAAGCGGCGGTGGTTGTCCTCTCGCACCCACTTAAGCGGTTATCAGCGATATCGATGATTTCCATTTGTGGGCATGCTTGGTCCATCACTACTTTTTGCCTGACAACAACAGAGGTCAATTTGACTTGGGAGGGGATTATTGTTTTTTCTCTGGGATGACATGCATGATACAGCTTGAGGACACACACATGCATGTGTACGCATGAATCCCTCCCATCGAGTCGAAGAGGCTAGTATAATGACACATCATGAACCGATCTCGCTCTGTGTGGGGAGCTAGTGTACGATTTTTGACACACGAGCCACATCAATGTTGTGTATTCAAACATGCATGCACGCATCACCTCCATACATATGCATGTAGTGGTTGCCTTCAAACGGTACACTCCCTCACGTGGTTATCGGCGACAAGCCTATATATTCGTGGGCCCGCGTGGGCATCCATGATCACCTGACCAACAACAAGATAGGTTACCATGTCGGATTCTTCATTTGGTTCGTGTTAACGTAGTATAGGTCATGGTGAGATTCTGACCTAATTATGTTTGAGCACATATACTATGCACGCATGCATGCATGAATCCCCGTCGTTGGCTTGAAGTGTGGTGTAACATACATATGCATCGTCAACCTAAGCCTCACTCAGTCTGGGGATTTCTAGTTTGAAATCACAGTGCCACATCAAAGTTGTTCCATTGTTACTCAAAAACACACCTCTCCATACATATGTTTGGGCCACACACATGCAGTGGTTGTCTTCGGGGACTAGCTATTTGTGTGATTATTGACGAGCTAGCCCATCTCCGGGATCGCATGGACGGCCATCACTTTAACCAACAACAAGAGAGAGGTTGTACGACCAAGGTGGATTATTCATGGTCCATTTTACGATGCATCTTGGTGAGATATATGCCTCTCTGGCCCGCCGATTGAAAGTGTGTGTGTGGGGGGGGGGGGGGGGTTGCCACTTCGCACTTTGCTAGGTGGACCTCGATTGGGGGGCATTCATTCATAGCTTAGGATTCCCTTCGTGGCGACATGAGGGGGGTGGGGGTGCTAGCTACTTTGCACTTTGCTAGGTGAACCTCGGTTGGGGGGAGGGGGCATGCATTCATAGCTTAGGATTCCCTTCGTGCCGACACAAGGGGGGGCTGCTAGCTACTTCGCACTTTGCTAGGTGAACCTCGGTCGGGGGCATGCATTTATAGCTTAGGATTCCCTTCCTATCGACACGAGGGAGGGGTGGCTGCTAGCTAGTTCGCACTTTGCTAGGGTGAACCTCGGTTGGGGGGCATGCATTCATAGCTTAGGATTCCCTTCATGCCGACACGAGGGAGGGGGGGCTGCTAGCTACTTCGCACTTTGCTAGATGAACCTCAGTTGGGCAGGAGCATGCATTCATAGCTTAGGAATCCCTTCGCGCCGACACGAGGGAGGGGGGCTGCTAGCTACTTCGCACTTTGCTAGGGTGAACCTCGGTTGGGGGGCATGCATTCATGGCTTAGGATTCCCTTCGTGCTGACACGAGGGAGGGGGACTGCTAGCTACTTCGCACTTTGCTAGGGTGAACCTCGGTTGGGGGGGCATGCATTCATAGCTTAGGATTCCCTTCGTGCCGACACGAGGGAGGGGGGAGGGGGCTGCTAGCTACTTCGCACTTTGCTAGGTGAATGAATCTCGGCTCGGGGGGGTGCATTCATAGCTTAGGATTCCCTTCATGCCGACACGAGGGAGGAGGGGGGCTGCTAGCTACTTCGCTTGGTAGGTGAACCTCGGTTGGGGGGAGGGGCCATGCATTCATAGATTAGGATTCCCTTCGTGCCGACATGAGGGGGGTGGGGGCAAGCAATACAGTGTGCTTTGTGAGAGAGGTGCCACATCGAAGTTGTATTTGGTATTTAAAAATCAAACCACCCTTTTGATACATAAATTTGGTCCACATGCAAGTGTGTTCGTGTTCTGACCCTCTCGCATGCCATTTTTCGCCAAATTTATGAACATTAGATAAGTTGGATGACGCAACAGACATGGTTCACTCAAACTAACCCACTACAAGAAATATGTCAACTTGTGACCTTGACTATTGGTCACTGAATGGTCATTATTTTCCATTTGTGACCTTTTTGTGACCAAAAATAGATGGTCAAAAGCTGACGGTCGTAAATTGAAATTAACGATCTTCTCTGTGAGAAGGTCGTAGACGTTTACGACCAAAATATGCCTACTATTTTGTTTTGGTCACTAGCAGCCTCCCCCGGCCACCTAGGCATCCGACGTGGCAATCTGATGTGGCACAAGAATCAGCCCGGTCCAGTTCGGTGTTTTACATGGGCCGAGCCCATTAATTCAGACTTTTTATATTTTTTTCTGTCAATTTTTGATCAGCTGGATGGGCCAAGCCCATTATTGCAGCCTTTTTAATCGTTGGGCCGTGGCCTTTTTAATCCATCGTTTTTCTAGTTTCGGGGGCCGTGGCCTTTTTAATCCATCAATTTTCTAGTTTCGGCCATATATATTGGAGCTAGGCCCACTAGTCAGACAAGCACCACATATCATAATCTCATACATAATGCTCAAAAATAATCATAATCTCATACATCAGTCCCACACGTCAGATATTTCAACATTGCTCAGATTATTTTGGTAAGTGGATCCCACTAATCAGGTTTCCATTTCACAAATTTATAAATCACTATTTCAAACAAAACAAAACAAACATAATTTATCAAATCTGTTACAATGTCACAATCTCTACAGCCTATTACAGTCAAACACAAACAAATCACTGGCATCATGGCTTTGCACTTGGCTTCATGGCTTTGCACTTCAAATTTGTCCTGGTGCTCATGTAAAAGAGTGAACACAAATACTTCCAACATTAGTGTATTGCTACTGGTCAGAACCAAACAAATGCAATGGCAACAGAAATGTAAGCAGGAAAGTACTAGAAAGGGCAAATAAAACAACAGACTTGCATAGTGAAATTTTTGCTTTTACAAATCTTATAGAATAATTTGTATAAATTATACATTTAATATAGGCTTCATGAAGATGGGTAGAAAAAGAAGGTACTTCAACCACTTTGCACAACAAGATCACAAGCAGGAAACAATGAGGAGACATTACAAAGTTTGTGGTGGAGAACATGTGTAGCTTCAGCAGCACCATGCATGTCCACAAGCAATATGTTCCTAATAGATATCAGCTCATCTCAATTTAATTTCTTAAGTTTCTAATATTTGACGATAAAAAGAGACCAATAAATCATGTTTTTTTCTTGACTAGGCCACAATTAGAACTCACAAGCAATATGTATAATTTCAGGCAATGGTGTTTATGTAGACTTTCACTTGTCACTATATTTTTGAATGGGAATCAAAAGCATCCATTTTAGTAAACATGAGTTTAAGTTGTTGCATGATCATGGACAAGTTTAAGTAAACATAAGTTTAATTTGCTACATAATCATGGACAAGTCACACAAAATTTCAGTAAACTGTAGATGCTCAAAATTTCAGTGAACTTTGCATAATTTTGCATAAATATTACTACTGCTGGTGAGTGATTGTTTCTTAAAAGTGAAAAAGAAATAGAATTCCATGGAAAATTGCTTGTAGTTTACACTATGCAAAAAAATGGCATTCAACATCCAATTCAAATTCAATGAAGTTTAACTGAATGTGCAGTTTCACCATAGACTAGTTTATACAACCCCAAGGTCGGAAGTTTACCTTAAATACAACCCCAAATGAACCAGTTCCAACAGTGACCTACCAGCATAAGAGTTGACAATAAGATTTCTCATTTAGAAATATGCAAGGAGTACAAATTAGGTTTAGTTTGCAAGGAAGAAAATTCAGTTCAGTTTGCTTGCCTGCAACCAAACTGTACAATTTCGGCGTACTACTTCTTGCAAGCAAACATACTGTACATGAGAGCAAGCAAGAATTTAAGTTGCAAGGAGTAGAGCAAAGATTTTGTAAGCAACTAGAACAACAGGAAGGTACTGAGCACATACAACTGGCTCTAGTATACCGCCATGCATGAGCACTTGTTAATATTTATATTCATCATAGCAACATATAACCACCTAGGTCACAAACCCGATATATCGCATTGACACTGCGTGTGCCATGATTTGGATAAAAAGTGCAAACAACACGAAACACATACTGTAGCACAACTAAGAACAGCACATGCCATCGCAATAATGTAACCAGTCAAGGGCTACTCTAAGCAAACATAGTTGCACATGCATATTCAACTGTCTAGTTAAATGCTCTACAAGTCTTCTAAATTGCTCAACAGATAAAAACAGCGCAAAATACTTCATGAAAGCATGAAATCATTACATTGTACTAGTACTGAAATAGAAATAGGAACAAATCGAGCATCGACTCACACGTAGATCGGGAATATAGCAATACAGTATCAAAAATAAACTACTAGAATAGATAGAAATTCCTTGCAGATGAGTAATTCCATAATACAGTTTCTTTTTTTGAAGAGTTGCATATCACAATAAAAATAGATACAATGTTTAATTTCCCTAGGCCAGAACAGTATAGTAAAGAAAACAGAACATACAAGGCATGGATCTATCTAGCAAACCATTTTAAGAACAAATCACATCAAGACATGGACAGTAAAGGCAATCATTTTAGAAGGCTTGGACTGCATATACACATTGATCATGGAACTAATAGTACAAACTAGTCAGATCTAGATGATATCAAACTGAAGCAAATCAGCCACATCAAAGAAAGGAGAAAGTGATACAACTAAAGAAAAAGATGGATGGAGGCAAGATAGAGAAGCAGCAGCCAACCTCATACTGCTCGGTCCACAGGCTGGTCCCAGTGGCCTGCTGGTAGCGGTCGAAGATCCCCTTGATGCTGCAAGTAGGACATGAAGAAGAAGAACAAAACCAATAGTTTTGCATTATTAACCACCTAACTAAGAAGGGTCATGCAGGCAAATTTGATCACATTTTGAAATCGGCATAGGAAATTCACAAAAAAATGAAAAACCTTCGCATTGTGTGATTATATGTCTACAAGGGTGCATATTGGAATGGCAAACAATGTTGCCTAAGGAAGTTTTTATTTTCTTTGGACGAAAAAACTATTTTCCATTTTTCGAGTGCCCAAAAGGAGGTGTTTTTGTGAAGGACCTCCCAAATAATTGTTGCAAAATTGGACCAAATCAATTTTCTAAAATACTAGGGCATACTTAATGCACAATTGACAAAATGGTTGGGTGTAAAAAGTTTTGATCCACCTCTCGTGAAAAAGACAAATTTCCGCCGATTCAGCTGGAAGCGGGTCAAATTTGAACTGCAGCTGCCTCATAGTTTGCTATTTATTTTTTACAAAAATCATTTATAGGTACAAAAGTATCTATTTAATTAGAGAAACACCAAAAAAATCCAAAATTCAACCACTAGCTAGGAACGGTCATTCCCGCCGTTTTGACCGCATTTTGAAACGGGCATAAAAAATTCAAAAAATCATAAAATTGTGAAACCTTCGCATTGTGTCATTATATGTGGCCAAGTTCCCAATAAAAATAACAAACTTGTAATACATAAATTATTTTAAAAAAGTGTTCTCAGAAACGAGCTATCACGTGTGGAGATCAGTGGCTTTCAAGCCAAATGAACAATCTTATGGCCACATTCATGGCATAGTTTGTTCAAATGATCTCATATTGTGCACAAGGGTGCATATTGGAATGGCAAACAATGTTGCCTAAGGGACTTTTTATTTTCTTTACACGAAAAATTCATTTTCCATTTTCTGAGTGCCCGAATTGAGTTCTTTTTGTGAAGGACCTACCATATATTTGTTGCAAAATTGGACCAAATCAATTTTCTAAAATACTAGGCTATATTTGAATCACAATTGACCAAATGGTTGGGTGTCAAAAGCCTTGATCCACCTCTGGGGAAAAAGACAAATTCCCGCCGATTCAATAGGAAGCGGGTCAAATTTGAACAGCAGCTGCCTCATAGTTTGCTCTTTATTTTTTCAAAAAATCATTTCTAGATACATAAGTATCTATTTAATCAGAGAAACATCAAAAGTTTTCCAAGATTCAACCACTAGCTAGGAATGGTCAAACCCGCCGTTTTGACCGCATTTTGAAACGGGCATACAAAAATAAAATAAAAATAAAAAATTGGGAAACCTTCGAATTGTGTCATTATATGTGACCAAGTTTCTAGGAAAAATAATAAACTTGTAATACGGCAATTATTTTAAAAAAGTGTTCTCAGAAATGAGCTATCATGCGTGAAGATTCAGGGCTTTCAAGCCAAATGCTCAAACTTATGGCCACATTCATGGCATAGTTTGTTCAAATGATCTCATATTGTGCACAAGGGTGCATCTTGGAATTCAAAACAATGTTGGCTAAGGGAGTTTTTATTTTCTTTGCACGGAAAATTCATTTTCCATTTTTTGAATGCCCAAAATGACTTTTTTGTGAAGGAGCTACCATATATTTGTTGCAAAATTGGACCAAATCATTTTTATAAAATATTCGGCCATATTTAATGCATAATTGAAAAAATGGTTTGGTGTCAAAAGTTTTGATCCACCACTTGTGAAAAAGACAAATTTCTGCCGATTCAGTAGGAAGTGGGTCAATTTTGAACTGCATCTACCTTATTGTTCGCTCTTTATTTTTTCCAAAAATCATTTATAGTTACATAAGTATCTATTTAATCATAAATACATGGTTTGGTGGCGATACGTCGAGGTTTGGATGTGGCCCAGGGCCCCAACTCCAAGGCGTGTAAACTCGCATGCCCGCCGCGTGGTCACCGCGTGACCTTGGCGTTGACATGCGTTCTCGGAGGCCTAGGCATGTCTAGTGGGTTGGGCATTCCCCAGGTAGGTGCTCGGAAGAAAATTACAACAGAAGAATCTCACGAGGAGACTGACCTATGCTCAAAGATGAATTAGCAGCCAAGTGTTTGATTAGCGGTACGGGAAATGCACATGGCCAATGGGCGTGAGTTTTGGCTGAGGATGATCATCTACTAAGGAGAATGTCTTCACAAATTTTTAGCTCAAAAGGAGGATCCTAGGTGGTACTTGCTTTGCAAAGTACCACGCTGGACAAAAATATGAATGTTGAAGCTGGGCTCAAAATAATGAATGGATTGAGCTGAAATTTGGTGGAGTATGGTTATTTGGGCATAGGAAAGCATTGTAGAAAATTGATACCATTTGTACATGCCAAAGTAGTACTTCCTTCACAATGCTCTTCTATGGACAGAAACGTGGGAAAACTAGTGAGAGAGATTGGATGAATGAAATGAGCTCAAAATTGGTGTAGGTAAGTTACTTAGGTATGGTCATGTGCTGGTAAATTTTCAGATCATTTGGGTAAGCCTAGCTAGTACTTACTTCACAAAGCTTCTCTCGAGGTAGAAACTTTGGAAATTTCCTGAGAAAGATTTACTAGGAAAATTGAGCTGAATATTATCATGTGGCCATGATTTGGGTATGGAAGAGTGCCCAAAAAGTTTGAGGGTAATAGGAGGGGTCTAGATAACACTTGCTTTGCAACATGCCAATCTGGCCATAAAATATAAATTGAACCTGGGCTCACATAGATGATTTGACTGAGCTGCAATTTGGAGGAGGGTGATAATTTGGGCATATGAAGGAACTGTATAAATTTCATGTCATTTCGATATATAAAAAAGGTACTTCCTTCACAATGCTTCTAGGTGGACAAAAACTTTGGAAATTTGCCGAGGAAGATTTGCTAGGCAAATGGAGCTGAATTTTGTCATGCAGTAATGATTTGGATAGGAAAGAGTGCCCAAATATTCCGAGGGCAATCAAAAATATATAAATAGCACTTCCTTCATAAAGTGTTGTTGTGAACATAATAGGAAAATGAATATTGTTGAATTAGTTTTGAACTAGGCAAGGAAGGATTTTTACATATTTGATGAAGATATGACCCAAAGAATTTATGAGATTTTTTTGGGAATTTTGGGAATGACAGAAATATAGGTTGCTTCACAACCTAGGGCAAAAATTAACACATGGACATGACACATAGGCAAAACAGATGAGGTGGCGCCAAGTCATACCAATCCACCACAATTTAGAAGGTTATGACCATCTATATTGGTCATGATTAGCTAGAAATAAGGCAGCGGACTAGTGCTGTCTGCTTTATGAACATTTCGTGTGAGGAAATTACGACCTTTCTGGCCAAAATGGTCGCAATGGTTTAGGGTTTGGAGCCCCCCGAACAGCTTTTGACCAATTGGTCTCAAATGGTCATAGATTTATGACCAATTCTTCCAGGGTCACTGACAGAAGGTCACTAGTTGACATATTTCTTGTAGTGACCGTGTGCCATGTCGGTGCACCTGTCACGCACACATCCGCATAGTACATTGGGCTCCACGAGGCTCCCCTCTCAAAAATATCTGCCCGCCTCAAGGGTTTTTTTGTTTCATAACACACGGTTGTTATCTCCGGACCATGTGCGATGTTTCTTTTTCCCAATCCCGCCTGCATCCCTAGAAAATATCTGCCCGCCTCGAGGGTTTTTCTGTTTCATAACACACGATTGTTATCTCCGGACCATGTGTGATGCACTATCATCAAAATTTTCAATAGCCCGACATTTCAATCCCTCGTTTGACTCCCGCGTAGTAAAATTTTCAGTACCCGCGTCATTTCCTCAAACACCCCGCGCCCCCTCCACACACACACACACACCAAAACCTCCTCGGGCATGCGCGCACACACACACACCCGCTCCGTCGCTTGAAATCCTAGCAAGGTCCCCCCCCCCCCCGCCGCCGCAAGGCCTCCATTGTCAACATCTGCCGGTTTACCCGTGCAGCGTACCCACCGATCTCCATACCTAGGCCTCCCTGAGTTTCTTAGATGACGCCTACCAAATGCCCCCTTTCCCATAGATCCCCATCCCCATCCCCCACTCCAGAGCGTCGCAGCCAAAGCCCGGCTACGCTTCCCTTGGAGCTCGGGGAGCGACTGGCCCAAAAGAAGTGTATAGCGGTCTCTTTGCCCGACGTCACCGATGAAGCTGACGACCATTACTGGCAGCAGGCATTCAAGCAGCAGGCTAGAGTATGCGGGCATGTCTCGTCCGCCGGCCACGACATTGAGGTCATCGACAGTGATGTCCTGAGGCGGGCTATGTCATAGGTTAAGTGGCCCACCCCAACTCCTCGGGTTCAATCGTCGTTGATCTCATCCATGGCCCCGCCGCTGATCTCCTCTCGCTCGCTGTCAACAATTTCCCATTCTACATCTCCATTGAGCCCCTTTTCTCATTTCTAAAGGACACGCTCTGCAACGCTGGCTTGGATCCATAGCTTCCAAGTCAGACCTCATTGACGGCGACCACGAGGAGGGCACCATCTCCGGCTCTTCAAAGGGGAAAGAGCCCATCTTCTCTTCCAAGGGGAAAGCGCCCGTCTGCGACATTAGGGAGGGCACCCTACAGCCGTGCTCTTCCAAGGGGAAGGAGCCCATCTATGATAACATGGAGCGCATCCAGGGTCCGTGCTCTTCCCATGGGAACGAGCCCATCTGTGACAAGTGAGGAAACCCGTGATTTGTTTTCCCATGCCTCTTCACAGGGGGGAAACCCATGATTTGTTTTGTTGAGTCCCTTTTGTAGTCTAGTGAGAATATGTCCAGTTTGTATTGCTATATCTGGTTGTTTGCAGTATGCCTTGTTTATGTCAGTTCTTCACAATGTGATGCTCTATATGTGCAATTATTTACTGTGCAGTACATTTCATCAATCCAATTTTAAACATACCGTTAGGAATGCATATATTAGCTTGCCATTAAGCCTGTTATAGCTAGCATATGCCTCTTTTAAAGTTTTTTGATTGTTCGGTTGTTTGTAGTCAGCATATGTCCAGTTTCAAATGCTATCTTTGGTTGTTCGTAGTATGCCTTGTTTATTCCAGTTATTCACAACGTGATGTTCTATATGTGCAATTATGAACTGTTGTGCTTAACATGCTTCTTGATGTACCTACACAGGACAATTTTCAGAACGACTATTGTTTTCCATCGAGGTTAGTTTCATCCCATGGCTTATATCTGCTCACTATTCTGGATATCGGTAGCTGGTACCATATAGGCCGGCGGCTGATAAGGGGCTTATCAGTGAATCAGACTTTTAACTGAATATATCTGCAACCCATATATCGTTAGGTTAACAAGGGCCATATGTAATATATCTGAGGCTACATAGCAACATGCACTGTACTTAATGTCTAAATATGCAATCCTAGGCTACATAGAAACAAGGAAGAGTGTTACATTAATGTTCTAATGATGTCTAGATATACGTAGAAGAGTAGCAGTAGCAACAACAACAACACAACCCTGTTTGGATACTCAACTTAGCTGGATGTTAGAGCTAGTTTTCTAGGTCATTACAAACCATGAACTAACTCCATCCAAAGAGTTGTTTGGATGGCAGGGTTAGATTGAGAATAAATGCACTAGGAGAACTAGCTCGAATTAGCACCTCTTGGGTTGTATAGTTTTTTGGGTGGGTTATAGATGCAACTAGCTCAAACTAGCCCATGTGTTTAGATATACTTTAGGGCTATTTGAGCCCAAACTAGCTCAAACTAACCGTAACCCCTGGATACAGCAGCAGTTAATCAGCCGATAATTTGTAAGAATGCACTAAACTCCTTCCGGCCCATAATATAAGATGTTAATTCATCTAATATGTGAGTATATTGCATGTTATAAGGTACTCCCTCCGTTCCTAAATATTTGTCTTTTTAGATATTTCAAATGGACTACCACATACAGATGTATATAGACATATTATAAAAGAGTGTTGTGCTACATCACTGTGCAATTGTTGTTTAGCTTCTAATATTAACTTGGTGCTTTTAGGTACATATGTCATTGGTAAAGATCCGCGCTTCGACCCTTTCTACGTATGGGGCAATGAGATATCGAAGAACCAGCATCAAGTGAGGAAGCTGATAAAGATTGTTTGTAAAATGGATCCAAAGATGGCAAGTAAACAATTAGTTTACACTTTATCCAAGACAACAACGAACGGTAGGATGGTAAGTAAGAACTACTCAGCCTGCTTTTTACTACCTATAATGAGTTGTGTTAGATGAAAATGTCTGATTATTTTTCCTTTGCAGTGGTTGCCAAAGCAGTTTACTTAAGATTACCTCTCAAACTACAAGATTTGTGGGCATGCAAAGGTTATAGTATTTCTACCAGAACACGATGATTATCTAGATGTTTTCATGAAGACCGTGAAGGATGGGCGGTCGGCCATCACAAGGGGTTGGACTAGAGTCGTGCGTGCCTTCTGCATGGAGGAGGGCACAATATGAGCATTCCGCTTCACCTTGTTCAGCAACCAGAATATATTTTGCCTCTTTCTTTACCGTCTTTAATAGTACAAGTATACAACTGTGGTTCATCATTATTTATTTGGTTCTTATGTAATTCTTGAACATATGTACCTATGAATCGAATAATGCATTGATAGTTTGAACCTAATGGATATGAATAAAGCTGTAGAATACATTCAAATTCAAATTCAAATCTGGTACAACTTGGAAAAGCAGCAATTAAATTAGGGTGAAATTACGCTCTCCAGGTTGTTACGGCACACACGGTTGGTAAAACACAAACGTTTGCGATATGCACCATAATACGAGATGGTTCATAGAGAGGAAACGTGTGCAAGCATGCACACAGTTGCCGTTTGCAAACCGTGTGCGATGTCAGACAATATCGCAAACAGTGCGGGCAAACTAAATGTTTGTGTTAGTTGCCTTATCGTACACGATTCACAACCATGAATTGTTTCTGATGAAGTATGCATCGTAAACCTTGCACCACAGGATAGCGTGTGCGATAGCTGTCGTGTACGACGATGTTATGATGGTCCGACGTTTCGTAATCCTGTGCGACACTTGTACGATGATTAGCTAATCTTCTTAACAGTGAACCGTTTGTGATGGTCCGCGCATCATACAGGTTCTATAATAGTGAACCGTTTGTGATGGGCCACGCATCGTAAACGTAGCACCACAGAATCCCGACTGTGATGGCAATGCAAGCAGAAACGAGTAGGAGTACTGTAGGGGCCCTATCCCCGACGGTTTCTGGGTCGTGTGGGAAGGACACCCCTTATCACCCACACTCACTTGGCGACGGTTCCAAATGCCGTCACGGAAATGGGTTAAAAACCGTTTGTTTAGGACCGACACGCACCAGTGGCACCTATACAATTTACCATTGTATTGGGTGTGTTGGGGACACAAGAGACACTTTCTTATTTGGTTGTAGGGTTGCTTGAGAGAGACCATCTTCATCCTACGCCTCCCACGGATTGATAAACCTTAGGTCATCCACTTGAGGGAAATTTGCTACAGTGCTACAAACCTCTACACTTGGAGGCCAACACGAGTCTACAAGAAGAAGGTTGCGTAGTAGACATAAGTGAAGCTGTGAACGTCAATGCTACTGACTATGTGGAAGCAACAGATCACCATATTGATCTACATGATGCTCAGGTAGAAGAGGAGGAGGTGGTGGTGGCGGAGCCAGTGAGTTTGACCAACATTGAAACAATGCTACGAAATGCTCGTGCATTTCATGAACTTTCACCTGCAGAAGAAAAATGATGGGACCGCATGTTGGAACAATGCAACATGGGTATCACCCCAGGAAATAAGCTGTCACTATTCCCAGTTATCACTACAAAAAAATACACTTCCGTGATGATACGTGTTTGTCATAGTAGGTCACACTTTTTATCATGCATGTACATCCATGACGATTTTATGACATAATCAAGATAGTCAGAAGTGTGTTGTCGTAGAAGTGTTCCATGACAATACCAAAATTATCATCTTGAAAGTGTCCACTTCCATGACGATAAAAGGTGCATCATGGAAGTGCTTTCGCCAAGGGTAACTAACACATGTCATCCACCGTAACGGGTCGCCGTTAAGCTATCGGGTTTCAGTTTGGATCCGATAACCCGTTAACAGCCCGGACCAATTGGGATTTTCCATGTGTAAAGTCATCATTGGCTGGAGGAAACACGTGTCGGCTCACCGTTGGGACAGATGTCATCCACTCATTAGACAGAAGGCACCAATGGTACATCGACACGTGGCACGACCCAATAGAGGCCCATTCCTGTGAAAAGGCCGGCCCGTTTAACTTGGTCAAAAGATAGTTGGCCGGCCCACGGAAAGCTTGTTAACGGCCTGTTCGCACATAGCCCATTTACAGCCCGCTAACCCAAGGTCCGTTACGGCCTATCCGAATTAGGCCCAATAGCGTCATCTGGGCCGTCCAATATGATTCCAGCCCGTTGTAACTTCCGGCGCATGTATGGCCCATGATGTCTTTCGGCCCATATGAGGCACTTTATAACTCTTGGCCCATTAACAACCCATGGTGAAACTGGCCGTAATGAATAATATATCGCTTTATGCCCATTAACGGCCCATTATTCCATTGGTCTGTTTCAAGCCCATGTCATCTTTCGGCCTTCTCAGGGCCGATTTATTCTTGGGCTCATTTCCAGCATTCGGTTACTTACGGCCTGTTACTAGCCTTTCTGCTTGTGGGCCAAATTCAGCCAGTGGTTACAGTCGGCCCGTTAGTGGCCCATTAATCCATTGGGCCGTTTTCATAGCGTCCTCAAATACGGCCAATTAACGACGGCCCGTTATGGTTGGCCCATGAACGGACGATTCCAACTCTAGCCCGTTTATGGCCCATAATGCGGTCCGTTATTGGCCCATGTTTGGCCAATTGATCGTACGACCCGTAGAAGGCCCATTGATGTTACTCCCCGTAGAAAGCCCATTGTTTCTATGACCTATAGAAGGCCCATTGTTTCTATGGCCCGTAGGAGGCCCAAGGTCACTACAGTAAATATGTAGCCCATGGTTATTGTGGCCTAGTTTTAAAAAATATGTTATTGCGGCCACTAGCAAACCGCGGAAAAAGAACTCCACTCACTACAAGCAAACAAATAAACAAGACAACAAGGAAATAAATAAGAAAGCAACTTAAGCTAGGTTATCACGACTATTACACATATTACATCCACGAGGCATCAAAGTTTGCCACCAGTGCAAATATAGGGAACAAAGCAGCATATCACATAGACTGGTTGTCAAAGTTGGCGGCCAGTGCAAATAAACATTGCAGGAAAATAAGTCCAGAACTGAAACCACTTCAGAAGAGCTCAAGAAACAATATCCTGGGTACCATAATGCTCGCAAGATGCTTAGCAATCTTATTAACTTTCTCTTGTTTGGCGCTTAAATCCTCCAGTGCTTGCTGTTGCACAAGAAAATATGCATCTGAATTCTGCAGGGACTTCCTCAGTCCTTCTGATTCTTGCCGCAGCACAACTGACTGATGCCTTTCAGCTTGTAGCTGAGACTGAAGAAGCCGAGGTGATTCAGGCAGCAAGTTTGAAGAGCTTGGGCCAGCGGTACTGGCCAGTAACTCGAACACTACATTGACGTAGGATTGTGGGGTTTTCTCACTGTCGACAAGATCATTTTTATCACCTTTCTTGGAGACCAACAGGGTTGTCTCACTATCTTGAGCCTTATCTACATTACTTTCTCTACCATTGTATAGTGGGGTGCTCTTCTCCAATATTCTGTTCGCATACTATAAGAGAAACAAGCAGACACATCATAGGTTTAGCATGTAGTATACAAAACTCATTTTGATAAATCGGTTCAGTAGTAAGGTGGAAAAGATAACAGCATGAAACAAACATATATCTATGTAAGACACAACAACATAGATAGAATATAAGTGTGAGAAACTACACAGCATTGGCAACACTTGTAATGTGCATCACATGAGAACATAACTGTTTATACAACAGAAACTGAAATCAACATAGAGGAAGAAGTTAGAACAACAATCCAGTTAAAGAAATAGGTTTAAAACATACTTGTTGTGCCATTCAAGTTTCAATTGGATCATTCAAATTCGAAAGTAGTTGGTATGAGTAAATACTGTGATGCAATAGCAAAGGAGTATGGACCACAGCAACGAAATCTGACCTGAGAATAGTTGCTCTTCTGCTTTAAACTTGGAGTTTGGGTTCGCTGTGGTGGTCTTCGTGCTTTGGGCACTGCAGTTGCATTACAAACTGCTCATGTGGGGGTACTCTGTGGTGGACATGGTGTTGTGTCAACTAGAAGTGGGTTACTATCCGCTGGGGTTGGGGTTAGATGGGTTGTAGCTAGTTCTCTGTCCAACGGTGTAAGTGTGCAATATGGAAGAGTCTCGATTATGTGTGGTGGGGCTAGTTCGTGGGCCAGTAAAACCATCGTTCTATCTGCATCGACGGGTAGCACCATCTTTTGTGAAGAACGGGTTTTTGCTCCCTTAGATACTACCATCACCCCCTCCAATTGAAATGGATGATAAACAAGAAAATAAATTAAATGTACAAACATTGTATGATAGACAGATGTGGTAATTCACATATATGTTGTCTAGCCAAATAGGACAGCATGACGCAATTTCACATATATGATGCCTAACTAAATAGGATAGCATCACACAGTTTCAGATATATGATGGATAACTTAATAGGATATAATTGCATAACTCAACATATGATGAGTATCTAAACAAGATGACATGACAAAAACTATATGATGTCTTTCTAAAATAGGTTGGGATGAAATAATTCACATACATGTTGTCTAAGTATACAAGATAGCATGATATAATTGACGTAATTGATTTATCTACTAAGCAGCTGGCACTCTCATGTATGATCTCTAAACTAAGCAGATGGAATTCAATATTGTGCATATGATGTCTAAACTAAGCAATGCAAGACACCATATGCATGATATGAGAAATATAAACATTGCAACTTAGAGCATACACCTCAGGTGGGATATAGGACTGGTCATCTATCTCTGAATCCTCCTCTGAGGAGCTACCTGTAACCATCGAGATATATGCTTCAACAGGTACTATTGCCTACTCTGAAGACCTTGTTTTCACTCCTGACTTCTCCATAACCAGCTCAAATGGCTGATACACATGAAGAGTAGTTCAACATACACAGATTGTCGACAAATGGAATACGTAAAGAAAAAAAGATGGCATGAGATAATTCACATATATGATGCCTGGCCACATGGCGGTGCTTAATTCACATATATGATAACTGGCTAGAAAACATGGCATTCCATAATTCACATATCTGATATGGAAAGCAAATGGGAGGCATTCACACAAAGAATGTCTAATCTAAGAAGATGGCATGGCAATGCAAGACACCATATGCATGATATGAGAAATATAAACCTGCCAAGTTAGAGCATGCACCTCGAGGGGGAATATGACAGGTCATCTGTCTCTGAATCCTCCTTTGAGGAGCTATCTGTAACCAGCAAGAAATCTGCATCGACAGGTAGCACTGACTGCTCAGAAGACCTTGTTTTCACTCC
Organism: Triticum urartu; assembly: GCF_056163025.1. Lineage (NCBI taxonomy): Eukaryota > Viridiplantae > Streptophyta > Magnoliopsida > Poales > Poaceae > Triticum > Triticum urartu. The sequence continues at coordinate 363,736,197 of NC_141876.1, read as the reverse complement.
AGATTTTCCCATGACCGAGTCAAATGGCTGATGCACAGGAAGACTAGATGAATGTATAAACATTGTTTACAAATGGAATACATTATGAAAAAATGGCACAATACAATTCCCATATACGATGACTGGCTAAATAGGATGCATTACATGATTCACGTATATGATGCCTGGCTAAATAAGATGGCATTCCATAATTTCCATATATGATATAGAAAACAAACAGGTGGCATTCACACAAAGCAAATCTAAACTAAGCTGATGACATATAAGATGTATAATGTAAGTAATGCGAGGCGCCATATGCATGATATGACCAACATCAGCATGCCAGGTTAGAGAAAACACCTCAGGTGGTAAATAGGAGTGCTCGGCTCCCTCTGAATCCCCATCTGAACAGTTATCTTCCACTGGAATACAATCTGGAATGGTAGGAGGGGGACCACTTCGCACACCATGGAGCGGCGTTTGCATGGCATTATATTCCCACACAATGGCCTTCTCTTTTTCTCTACATGTTCAGTATGATTATGTATAATAACTAACATTGTCGGGGGTGACGTGCGACATATGCCAAGGGATGGCTTATCACGGAGGGGGATAATAAGACATCGTCGGTGCCAGGAAACGGGATGACGCGAAGACATGCACGCCGACACATCTTACCCAGGTTCGGGGCTCTCCTAGGAGATAACACCCCTAGTCCTGCTCTACGGGGTCTCCGCATGATCACTATCTCAACAAGTAGCTACAAGTTGCTCCATGAGTTGTGTTTCTAGAGGAGGAAGAAGTGCAGTGCTAGCTCTCTCCTCTCTATATATATATGTGTGTGTTTCTCTAAAGATCTGAACCCTTTGCATGGGTGCCCTCGGGGGTTTATATAGGCCAACCCCCTAGGGGTACAATGGTAAACAGGCCGGGTGTGGGCCCAGGTCATCAATGCCTCTCTTGGCCGGCCCCTCTGCTGACTGTTGGGGCCCGCCGACTGGTGGGCCCCGCCGGCTGTCTGGTACTTGGCCATCAGGCCGGACCCGCCGCTTACGGGTCCTGCCGGCGGCCAAGCACTGTAGTCATGCTCCTAATGAGGCTTGCTTTCTCGGGGAAGGCGTGGCTACAGTTCCACCGCCTGGCGGTCGTTCACTGTAGCCATTCCCCATCTCTTCTGGATGATGGCGCACAAACTCTTAGGAGGGCGAAGGGCCGCCTGCTGGAGCCTCCCCCCAAGCCAACTGGCCGAGCTTGCCGCCTTCTGGATTCTCACGGGTTGGTAGGGCCCGCCTCCTGTGGGCCGTACCGACAGCCCGTCGTGGGAGCGGGGTCCCCTCTGACTTGAGTGATGTCATGGGTGAAAGGGAAACAGTGTTGCGCCATGCGAGAGATCGCCAGCTGGTATGACGCACTATGGCAACGACCCGCCCGGGATTCGAGGGTGGCATGCTTCTCTATAGCCATGCCTTGTCTTATCGTATTCATGGGGTCTCGGACCTTGAGGGGGCTTAGGGCCGCCTGCTAGGAGTCGGCCCAGCTGGGGGCCGCCTCCTAGGAGACGGCCCAGCTCATTGCTGTCTTTTGGGGTTCACCACCTTCTGGCAGCCGGCTGCTTAGACCAGCCGGCCACAAGAAGGCGGCGATCAATCTTCGATACTCGAGGGGCGCAGTCGGCCCCGATGTCTTGAAATGCCATGGGGGTAGATGAGGCTACCCATGGCCAATAACTCCGACAGTAGTCCCCGAAGCTGGTGGGTCACCGCGGTTGAGAAAGCGGGGTGCCCCGGCAGCCTCCTACTCCATGAAGTCTTGGTTGCCTGTCTTGTCCGTCCTCTGGGGCGCCGACTGCCAGGAGTCGCCCCTGGCCAAGCAAGCCGACTGGTGGAATTTGAACCGTCGCGGCGGGAGCCATGCGGCACACTAGCTAGGCGCCTAGGCTTGCCGCCCGCTCCACACGCGCCATGCGGCATCAGCTGGCTGCGCCAGCCTGCCAGCCCATGCTCGATGGGACGTCGCTGCAGGCCGAGCCCGCCACTACTGGGCCTCGGCACCCGCGCGGATCCGCTACGGCCGAAGCGGGGGGCTATAAGTAGGGGGATGAGGAGAGGGGCAGAGGCGCGTGCGCCCTCTCGCCCTTTCTTCTTCTTATCCATTGCCGCACTCCACGCTCCGCCGAAGTGCTGTCGCGGCTCGCTGCCGCCGTCAAGCTTCTTCTTCCCGAGCCCTCTCTCCGATCTGCCACGGGCCCGCACGCTAGTCACCACCCTTCTCCTTCGTCGAGCTCGAGCCGTCATGGAGCACTCCGGTGACTGGGACGGCTCCAACATCCATGAAGGCCACCTCACATTCCTCCGCAACACACAGCGACTGCCCGGTGCAGACCGTGTCAGGGTGCGCGTGCCGCCCGCCAACGAAATCTCGCCGGCGCCAGAGGAAGGCGAGCGCGTCATCTTCCGCTCGCACTTCCTCCGTGGCTTCGGCCTGCCGGCGAGCGACTTCCTCCACTCTTTCTTGACCTTCTACCGACTCCAACCGCACCACCTCACACCAAACACAGTGGTGCTGTTGTTGGCTTTCGTCACCCTATGCGAGGGTTATCTTGGCGTACTCCCCACCATCGAGCTCTGGGGGCCTTTTTCTACACCAAGCTCGGCACCGCCACCAAGGAGGAGGCGGCCCAGTGCGGAGCTTCAATTGTGGTGTGGCGTCTGGGTCCTGGAAATGCCTTTCCAGCCATCAAGTTGATACAGTCGGTGAAGCTGTGGCAGAAGTCATACTTCTATGTGAAGAACGCCGACCCGGCGAACGACTTCATCAACCTGCCGCCTTATGTGGCAGGTCCGCCTGCCGTGCCACGCGTCAATTGGGGTTTCAAGCCGAAGCCACTATCGGATGACGCCTCCACCGCCATCGCCCGCCTTAAGGTGATGACAGAGTCGGAGGGCCTCAAGGCGTCCGACTTGCTAGTCGCCTTCGTGGTGCGCCGGATCCCCCACTTCAAGGCCGGCCTCATATGATGAGCCAGATGAGCGGGCATCGCAACCCGTGCCGGATGTGCACCAAGTAGATGCCGACTGCAGAGGTGGCCCTCCTGGTGAATGAGATCGCGGACCTCAAGATCGAGGAGGAGGGGTGGCGGTTAGGCAAGCGGCCGTACTCCCACGCCAATCCACCGCCTGTGGTAAGGTCTTGATTCTTTTCTCTCCCTCCTGCCAGGTTCTGTTTTGCCGACTGACCAGTTTGACACTGATGCAGATCCTCCCTTCTCAACCGGAGGCCAACATCGACTATCAGCCGGACCGGGATGTGAGCGACGTGGTGGACCCCGACTTGGGGGCGGCCGCCCTGGAGGACGATGCCACAGGTGGTGGCGGAGCAGGCGGCTCCGTAGGAGGAGGCGGTGTGGAGGACTGGACGGATGATGATGATGAGGAGGAGGAGGTGTTGCACCGTCCGCCGCCTTCCGATAAGGCGAGTCCAAGCTCCTCAGCCACACCGACCGCACCAGGAGGTGGGCCCAAATGCCGAGGCGTGCTGCTATTCGGCAGCCACCCCAAGAAGCCCAAACACTCGGCCGCCGCGGCCAAGAACACGGCCACCATGACTAAGCAGCGTGAGGGCACAGCGAAGGCGGCCAAGTTCCAGAAACCCCCAAGCAGCCTCCGATGGTGTCGGGTAGGTTTTTAACCTTCCTTGTGTCTTCTTTTATTCTTTTATCTTGTCGATTACTTCTGAATCTCCTTTTTACCTTTTTTGTGCAGGGCCCCGCTCTCTCTTGAGCGGTCGACCTCAGCCTTCGTCATCAGGGCGTTGGAGGGCTCCACCAGTACCCGCCGCATAGACCCGGCCGCCGATTTACGAGAGGCGCGGGAAAGGAACGCATGGGAAGTGCAGGAGGAGAAAGAAGCCGCCTCCAAGAAGGCGGAGGCCGACAAGGCGGCCGCAGCCAAGGCGGCGCAAGCGTACGCAGACGTCGTGGCGAAGGCCCAAGCCGACGCCGCGGCGAAGAAACGGGCGGATGATGCCGCACGTAACCAGACCCCGCAGCTCATCATCCCTCAACGCTCTGTGCCGTCAGCACCAGAGATCCCGGTGCCAACTGGAGGAGCCAGCAACGAGAAGCTGGTCATGGAGAGGGATGGCGGCGATGCCGTCTTGCCGGAGATAGAAGCGCCTCTGCAACCGCTAGCCGCAGACGCGCAGAGCATCCAGTCGGCTGCCCCATTGGTGCCGCCAGCCGGAGGCAAGCTGGTAATGGGGCCGGCTCCCATAGCCCGCACACTAGTGCGCCGCCGTGTGGCGAAAGAAGCATCAGCACCAAGGCCGATGGAGATTGGGAGCGCCAGCTCGTCGTCTCCTGAGGCCGAAGCCACCAACGCTGCATCGACAGAGTGGGTGCATGGAGGCGGGACGAGCGCCTTGATCAAGGCGGCACAGGACGTCCAAGCCGACTTCAGAGCCGAAGTCGCCGCCCTTTTGGAATGCATGAAGGTGTTTATAAAGACGCGAGCCACCGTTCGGGTACGTGATTTGCTTCTTGTTTTTGTTTCCTGTAATCTTCGGTGGGGGCGTGCCAGCGCACACACTGGGTGTAGTCCCCGATTTCTAGGCCGGCTGCTGAGCAGGCGGCCTGGAACTTCATAGTGGGTCCTGAACTTCTGACTTACTTCTCTTTTTGTTGTCGGGAGCTAGACCGACGGACCGCCGACTTGGCTGAAAGCCAGAGTAATCACTCCATCTTCTTCTCTCTGCGGGGGCACGTCAGCGCATCCATGGGCTGTAGTCCCCGAGATACGAGCCGATTGCTGAGTAGTCGAGCCGGATCTCCCAGCAAGTACTTCTCTTTTTTCTTAATTGTTGATATCTTTCCTCTCTTGTTCTTTCAGAAACCAACGCCGCCTTGCACTAGCAACTGGGTGAAACCAACACTGCGCTGCGCGCCATAGGAGGAGTGCGACAGGGCGGCCCGGGAGCATGATCGCCTGGTTAAGGAATTGGCGGACCAGGCAAAACTTCACAAGGCGGCCCTGAAGCAGGCGGAGGACAACGAAGCCCGTCTCCTGGCTGAGTTTAAGACCGGGCGTTCGGGTTGGGTCGAGACAGAGGCAGCACTGACCGCTGGTTATGGCTAGATTGAAGATATAGTTGACGGTGAGCTTTCTTCTCTTCTCTCGACTGCTGGCTATCGAGCGAGCCGGCTTCTAGCTTCGGACTCCTGACTTATTGTTTTGCTTGTGCAGACTTCTTCCCCAGCCATTCCGTCGATGCCAACGAGGCTATTGAGGCTCGCTGCGAGGAACGACGGGCGAGTGGCGCGGAATTGCTGCCAACGCCCCTCGGACCCTTGGCTAGCAGCTCCTCAGCATTCAAGCTCATCTCCAGCCAGCACACTGGATGCTCCAGCGGCTGCAGCATGCTGGGGCTTAGGCGATCGCCGCCCTCTAGACAAACAGGCAAGCCCCACGCACCCACAATCGGACCGCCGACTGGTAGGAAGTGGCAGCCGGCCGTCTTGAGGCGTGGATGGGCTCCGCGGCTCGAGCTGGAGTGCGGCGGGACTTGGAGTTCGCCAAGGCGTGGTATCCTGGTCTAGAGCTAGCCCAGTTGGCCACGTCTCGGCAGGAAGCCATCGCCGAGCTGGTGGCGGTGGAGCGTGACCTCACCATACGCGAGTAGGCGATCGCCGAGTACACCAACACCAGTGACTTCATCCCTAAGCTGAACGAGAACGGCGTTGAAGCGCCGCCAGAATGGTTCAGACTGAACCTGGATGATGGCGAAGACTCAGCGGAGGAAATCGCCTCCAGCGACAAGGGGGAGACGAGGAAGACGAGGATGATGAAGATGGCGCGCAGGAGGTCGGAGCAGATGGCCAGCCTCAGATCAGCCGCGCCTCCAGCACCGAGCCGCGTGCAAGAACGCTGACTGTTGCTGAAAGGGGCCAAGCTGAGACTCGCCAGCCGGCCACTCCACCAGTCGGTGCCCCCGACTCCACCAACCTGCCGGACTCGCCTGCTGCTCCTTTGGTCTAGGCCGCCAATTTATCGTAGCTTTTCCTGCTTAGTAGTCTTCTCCGCAATTTTTTTGTTAAATTTTCACAATTCCACCCGCGGGGTGTATTCAAACTATGTTGAATGTTGGTCGAGGGCCTTTTGGTATGTAAATTATTTTCCGCACATGTTGTGCTTTGGCCGAGTTCCGACTTTTCTTGCTTTTTTGTTCCTTGGTTTTTTCCTTTGCCGCCCTCCCTTGGTACCTACTTGCCAGTTGGACAGCCGCTCTGCGCACTGCAGCTTGGTCAAGTACTTCACCATTGTGGGAGGACAAGTACTTTGACCAATTGGAACGTTGCAAGCTAAGTAAGAAGCCGGTTGGCCAGCTGCTTAGCAGCCGGTCGGTGAGGCGAAGGGCCGGCCTGTCCTATGTCGATGTTTTGGTCCTTAGCCATTTTTCATGTGAGCATCGTTTCTTGCCTTTACCTCTTGCCAAGGGAACAGCCGCTCTACGAGCTGTGCCTTGTGGCAAGAGAGGGCTTAGGTGCTGGCATATTACTTGTCCGACTGCAGAAAACACCGACATAGTAGAAGGTGGCAAGCCCCCGGGCCGACTGATCGAGCTCGGTTTCAGACGGAGAAATGGAATAACACATTTGTAGGAAAAATACTTATCATATAGATAAAAGAGGGGTAGCCCCTGAGTGCTCCTCGAGGGACCCGAAGTCTTCGTATTTAATACAAAAGGTAGCGTGGTACATACTTCATCAACTGTAAAATCTTTGAAGGAGATTTGCATTCCATGGGCGCTCTGTTTCCTTGCCGTAGTCGTCCCTCTTGCGTGCCCTGGGCTTCTGAGCATCGATCTGGTAGTAGGAGTCGTTTCCCAAGGCTTTGCTGATGATGAAAGGGCCTTCCCAAGGGGCCGAGAGCTTGTGCTGACCAGCTGTTCGCTGGATCAGCCAGAACACAAGGTCTCCCTCTTGGCTTGACGTTCCGGCTGTGGTAGCGGCGTAGACCCTACTGGTAGATGGCGGACCGGCTGAGTGCCAACTGCCGGCCCTCTTCTAGCAGATCGACGTCGTCTTCTCGTGCTTCATTTGCCTCCGCCTCGGTGTACATAGTGATGCGAGGTGAGTCGAACTCGATGTCAGTTGGGATGACCGCCTCGGCTCCATACACGAGGAAGAAGGGTGTAAAGTCGGTTGACTTGTTCGGAGTAGTGCGCAGACTCCAGAGGACGGCCGGCAGCTTGTCGATCCAGCAGCCGGCTGAACGCTCCAATGGCTCGACCAATCGGGGCTTGATTCTGGACAAGATGAGGCAGTTTGCTCGCTCGACCTAACAGTTTGACTATGGGTGGGCAAGGACACTAAGTCCAGTCGGATGCCCTGTGTCGAACAGAAATGGGCCAAGGTGCCCTTGGAAAAATTGGTGCCATTGTCGGTGATGATGCTGTGAGGTATGCCGTACCGAGTGGTGATGTCTGCAATGAAAGTCACAGCAGTTGGACTGTTCAACTTCTTGATTGGCTTTGCTTCTATCCACTTGGTGAATTTGTCCATGGCAACAAACAGATGAGCCATGCCGCCGCGTGCTGTCCTGAATGGTCCCACCATGTCCAATCCCCAGATGGCAAAAGGCCAAGAAGGGGAATGGTCTTGAGTGCAGAAGCCGGTAAATGTTGCTTGGAACTAAACTTCTGACATCCCTTACATTTCTTGACCAAGTCTTTGGCATCTTCTAGAGCATTCGGCCAGAAGAAACCATGGTGAAAGGCTTTGGCAACAAGTGATCTTGGGGCCGCGTGGTGGCCACACTCGCGTTGGTGGATATCTTTGAGGATTGACTGGCCCTTTTCCGGTTCCACGCAGCGCTGGTATACACTAGTGACACTGCGCCTCACGAGTTCCCTGTTGATGATGGTGTATGCTGCTGCCCGACGTTGCACCTGTCAGGCCGAGATCTCGTCGATTGGCAGCTCCTTGTTCACCAGAAAGTTGAGGATGGGCTGAGCCCATGATGCTGAGACTTCCTCCACTGTCAGTACTGCCACTTCTAGTGGGGCGGTTGGGATGGGAGGTGGTGGGCTGGAGTCGGCCGCCGCTTGCTATGTTGTTGAAGTCCCCGAGCCTACTGTTGAAATCCCCGGGCCAATTGCTAAAGCTCCCGGGCCGGGATCTGAAGTCCCCAGGCCGGGTGCGACTGCTGCAGTCCCCGGGCCGCCTGCCGAAGTCCCCGGGCCGACTGCTGAAGTTTTGGAGTCGGATCCGACTATTTCAGGAGCAGCCGACACGAAGATAGAATCTGATTCTGGCGAGGGCTTGATGGACGGCTTGAGGAGGTGCCGAAGGGATACACCTGCTGGTATGGCTTGCCGGGTGTAGCCAATCTCGTTGTCACTTCGTGGCACATGAAGGAATTCGCACCCTTCAAAATATCTGCTGAGTTGCTGGACGAGGAAGCGGTAGCTTGCCATGTTTGCATCCTTGCCATCCCAGTCGCCAGATGACTGTTGGGCCACCAAGCCGGAGTCACCGTAGCACAGAATACGGTGAATGCCGAGTTCTTTGGCAAGCCGGAGTCCGTGTACTAGTGACTCATACTCGGCCACATTATTGGAGGCAGCAAAATGGATTTGCAATGTGTATTTGAGCTTGTCGCCTTTGATAGAGGTGAGGACGATGCCGGCTCCCAAAACAGTGTGCATCTTTGAACTGTCAAAATGCATCTGCCAATGGGTGGAGTCCGGCGCTGGCGGCAGGTACTGGGTCTCGGCCAAGTCGACGAGATAGTCGGCCAGTTCTTGGGACTTGATGGTGGTGCAAGGCTAGTAGAAGATGGTGTGGGGAGCCAACTCGATGGCCCATTTTTCCACTCGGCCTGAAGCATCTCGGCTGCCTATGATCTCAGCAAGCGGATCAGTGCAAACAACCGTGATAGGGTGCTCTTGAAAATATGGCTTTAACTTCTTGGCGGTAAAGTGCACTCCGTAGCACATCTTCTAGTGGCGGGGGTAGTTCTGCTTGGAAGCCGACCATACTTCACTCAAATAATACACCGGTCTCTGGACTGGCAGAACCTTCCCGTCTTCCTTGTGCTCAACTACCATGACTGTGCTGACCCCCCAGCTGGTGGCGGCGATGTACAGGAGCATGGGCTCCTTAGCAGCCGACGCGGCCAGGACAGGCGGCGTGGTCAACATCTTCTTGAGCTGGAGAAAGGCCTCATCCACCTTGTCATTCCACTCGAAGTGAGCGGTTTTCTTTAGGAGTTGGTACAGGAGAAGGGCCTTCTCGCCTAGCCGACTAATGAAGCGGCTGATGGATGCCAAGCAACCGGTGAATTTTTGGACATCTCGCAGTTGGGTGGGTACTTCCATCCTCTCGATGGCTTTGATCTTAACATGGTTGCACTCAATGCCGCGTTCTGAGACCAGGAAACCAAGGAGCTGGCCGGCTGGTACTCCGAACACGCACTTCTCTGGGTTGAGCTCGATCTGAAATTGGCGCATATTTTCAAAGGTCTCCTCGAGGTCTTCCAATAAGGTACCACGCTTCTCCGTCTTTACCACAATATCGTCCACATAGACGTGGGCGTTCCTGCCGAGTTGCTTGAGGAGGCACTTCTACATGCAACACTGGAACGTGGCGTTGGCATTCCTAAAGCTGAATGTCATCGTCAAGTAGCAGAAGGCTCCAAATGGTGTGATGAAGGAGGTCTTCAGGCGGTCTGCCGGATTCAACTTGATCTGGTGATAACCTGAGTCGGCATCCAAGAAACTCAACAGCTCGCATCCGGCTGTGGAGTCTATCACTTGGTCAATCCGTGGCAAGGCAAACAGATCCTTGGGGCAGGCTCTGTTGAGACTAGTGTAGTCAATACACATGCGCCACTTTTGTTCTTCTTCAGCACAAGGACTGGGTTGGCAAGCCATTCCGGGAACAAAACTTCCATGATGAAGCTGGCTGCCAACAGGTGGGTGATCTCTTCTCCAAAAATTCTCCTCTTCTCCTTCGACAATTGGCGGTGGGGCTATTTGACTGGTTTGGCATTGTCGGATTTCGGGTTCCGGCAAAACCCTTAAGGTTCGAACACTGGGGTGTGCACGAAGATCTCTCCCTCACCGATCACGCCCTCAAGCACTTCACGATCTCAAAGGCTAGCTCAACAAACTTGCAACACAAGAGACACAAGATTTATACTGGTTTGGGCCACCGTTGCGGTGTAATACCCTACTCCAGTGTCGTGTGGTGGATTGCCTCTTGGGCTGAGGATGAACAGTACAAGGGGAAGAACAGCCTCCTGAGGCAAGGTGTTCTTGTGCTTGGTGGATGTGAGGATGGGTTCCCTCTTTTACTATGGTGGCTAATCCTATTTATAGAGGCCCCGGTCCTCTCCCCAAATATTGAGCGGGAAGGGAGCCAACAACGGCCAATATGAATGGGCATATCTAGTACAAGTTATCCTGACAAAAGCAGTCTTCGCCTGCCAAAGGCTTTGGTGATGACGCCGTCTTGGGTTCCACGGTGACCTCTGTCCTGTCGTCTTGCTGGTCTTGGTCTCATTGCACCGATATGGAAACCTTTGCTTGACACCTCGGTACTCTTCGTCTGCGCTTGCCTCCTTAACACTCAAGAGGAAACAAGGACACTGTGAGTGCTGGCGCCCGCCTGGCACGCGCCTGGCCTCGATCATCATGGACCACATCATTGGAACCTCGCGAGGTTTGCCTGGCCTTGATCTCTCCGCCCCTCGCGAGCCAGCCTGGTGAGGCCGCTCCTGAGGAGGTCTTGTGTCGTTCGGCACGTGAGGCTTGGCCCCTCGCGAGGGTCTTGAATGCTTGTTGGTGAAGTTGGGCCATACGGGCCTGCTTGCAGCGCCACGTCGTGGGCCGCAGGCAGGCAAGTCTGGGGACCCCCGTTCCCAGAACACCGATAGTAGCCCCCGGGCCCAAGGCATGCTCGGGCTTGACTTCGAGGAGAAGCCAAGGGGCAAGTGCGGAGTGCCGCGGGCCCCAATAGCCTGCGGCCTTGGTCGACACATGGCGGTTGATTGGACATGGGCGTCTCCGCTTCCCCACGCAGCCTCGATAACTTCTCGACTTGACGAGTCCATGCTGCATGCACGGAAAAACCATCATTATTACCTTAGATCATGGAGGCCAGCGGTTGGCCTCCCTTTGGCTATAAATGGGAGGTGTGGGGCAGAGCCCAATCTCCCGTCTCTCCTCTGCCTCTCCCACTTCTTCTCCTTCCTTGCTCCACTCCTTGCTGGTGCAGTCATGGAGCCGATTCGAAGGTTCTCAGCCGCGGAGAAGGGTAAGGCTCCCCTCAATGAGCCCGAGCTGCTCCCGCCGAAGAAGAGGAGGTCCCATCGTCGAGAGATGGTCGTGAGGCCGGTGGTGTCGCGGTCGTGGTATGAAAGGCCGCCTCCTGGGTACCTGTTGCACTTGTATGCTCACGCCGATGATTCTAAAGGGAGGAGCGATCAGCACCGCCGCCCACGCCAGGGCCGTGGCCGCGGAGGCGGATGCCGTCGCCCCAAGGGTCCACACTGCGGACTCCTTGTGCGAGTTCGTGTTGTGGGTGGCGATGCCCCCGAGCACTTGGATTCGCTTCCCTTCCTTCTTCTCCACAGAGATGCCTCCAAGGGGGCCCCTCGAGCTTTGGCTGCAGCGTGCCGACTGCGATGACCCGGCGATGGAGCGGAAATCGAAGTCATTGCCTCCAGGAGGATCTTCATGACCCGAGACTGGGGCGAGATTGCCCAAGTATGCCGCGCAGAGGGCGCCCTCGCGATCCACTTCGAGTACGACGGTGCCTCCATGCTCTTCTTCAAAGTCTTCGACAAAGAAGGCCACCGCCTGGAGTGCTGCCCTAAAGGAGGTCGCCAGGACGGCGCAGCGACGGCGCTGGGCCTGCCGCTTGCCTCGCCTGCAACTCCAGCGATAGCGGTGAGTCTTGGTGGTCCAGCGACTCTCCTGAGCTTTACGAGACTCTGAAGACGAGCGACGACAGCTACGTGCCCCAAGCTCTCGCCTAGCCCGGAGTAGGGCTGCAGCGTCCGGCCGCCGTCGTTGATGATCTGGATGGGGTTGGTGCCGGCCTCTCGTGGACCATTGTTGATGATGGCGTCGGCGTTGTCCGGCACGTCTAGATAGAGATCCTAGGGATTCCTTTCCTTTTGTTCCCTGCGAGGAATCGAAACTTACCCCGCTAGGGCGTGTAAGGCGTCTATAATGTCCTTTGTTGATATTATCCTTATTATGAAGTTGTGCATGTGCATGCTCCATTCCGGGCCAGCTTCCCCTTTCCAACCTCGCGATGACGTGGTGCCCTATGCCGACAGGTCCCGGTCCCCAGGCAGGCTTCAGCCGTCGCTAGTATGCTAGGTCGCGATGTTGTGGTCAAGGCCAGGAGGTGAGCGGCCCAAGGTCCAGTAAGAGTTCCTGAGGCGCGATGCTCAGGAGATCCCCTTTGGTGCGCAAGTGACCGCCGAGAGGTAAGAGAGGGAGACTACGTTGCCTCAGCGGGGTAACGCAAATGAGAACTCTAAGCTGCAGCGGTTGGTTGACCCGAGCATGAAACTTATCTTGGCAATCCAGGGTTGGTCCTTCGCGAGACGCCAGGCATGGGCATCGGCCACTGCTGAGTAGCTAGGTTAGGCCTGTGCGTGCCTTCCCCTCTTCGCCACGTTCTTCCTGGTGCTCTACGTCCTCAGGTCCCGGCCCTCGAGCGAACTCACCCGCCGCTAGTATGCCAGGTCGCGATGTCGTGGTCAAGGCCAGAGGGTGAGGGCTAGAGAGCCAGTAAAAGCTCCTGACTCGCGCTGCTCAGGTGCCCCCCCTTTTAACGCGCAAGCGAATCGCATGGGAAAAGAGAGAGAGTCCGCGATACCTCCCGCTGTAGCCTTCAAGAAATTCCTGCAAGTTAGTGCGAGGAAGGGCATCAATCGCAATGGTGATTGCGGGTCCGCCTCTAGTACGTGGAAGGGGACTCTCTACTGCGGAGAGCCCCCGGGGCGTGTACAGCCCTGCCCTGACACGTGGCTTGCACGGCAGGGTTAGACGAGGTGTGTCTGGGCACTCATGAGCCAGCGCGGGACTCACGAGGCCCTACCTCAAGGCGGGTTACGCCTGGTCTTGATTCTTGTTCGCTGTATTGGTCCTGCGAGGTGGTCAGACAACCTGCGCCGAACGAATCTCCTGAGGTTATCGCGTGAGAAAGCCAAGCACCAACGGTCCCAGGAGGTGACGTGATCGGGGCCGGCCCGCCAGACAGAGATCGGCCGTTGGATTTATCGACGCTGCAGGGACGGACCCGAGCACAATCACCGTAACTAACCCTCTCATGCGAAGGGTCCTGAAGAAAGACGATCAGCGCACGGCTCATACGATGGCCGACAATCAAGCAGGTGATAGTCATAGATAGATTAAGCATGGAAAGAAAACTAGCTCTGGTAAATGCATGAACGATACGCGCCACTGGGTCCGGCCTGAGCGGCTTGGGGATGATGCAGCCCGAGGGGCGCCCCTAGCAAGGTAAGCTAAAGACGTAAAAAAGAAGGGATACATTCCACAGGGACGGACCCACGCGGCCTGGGAATAATGCAGCCCTGAGGGCGCTCCCAGCTAAATAAACTTGGAAAATGTCACCTGGTTCCATTGATGAAGGGGTGTTTAGGAAGCTGAAGGTACGCGGCGAAGGGGTTGCTCCTCACGGGCCACCGGGGCCCTGAGCCTCGAGAGGCTCTGGGGGTCCAGGAGGTTCCCTGAGAACAGTCACCATCTCCGCCCGGACCGTGTGGTGCCTGGCCTCCTGACCCGCCATGACGCTCCGCAGATTGCGCTGGAAGGCAGCAGCCGCGCTCGGCACGCCGAACAACATGCGAACGTAGCTGTGAGGTGGACCTTTGCAGCGCCCAACATGCGAAAGCCAGAAGCGCTCCTGAGATGCGACTTGGTTGAGCCCTGGTATGTCGATGCAGACGCGCATCTCAGCACCCTCGCCTGGGTGGGGTGCAATGCCAGGTGGGCGGTGGTCGCCGCGTATTGCTCTTGCTTCCGGAAGCTCCTGAGATACCTTGGTGATGAACTCCCGAGCGTCGGGCGCTCCTTGCCTGGTGTCCTCCTGAGGGAGACGTGCCATGAAACATGCCTCCAAGTGGTTCCCGAGCGCCTCCCTCGTAATGTTGGCAAGGTCTGAGGCCCTCTAGAAAAGAGCCCCCAAGCCCTGCCCGAGGAGGGCGCTGGACGCGCCTTCCTATGCGATAGAGGAAGGCGCCCCAGGTGCGGGCGCTGATCCTGACGAGGTACCGCTTGCAGCGCTGCCCTCCCGAGGTCCAGCACGGAGTAGCTGCTTCTTCTTGGGGATGACCTCAGGAGGGTACTGAGCTGCCTTGTTGCCGGGATCTTCGATTGACGCTGCTTGGAAGGCGCGCTCGACGGAGCACACCGCATCTCTTTCTTCGCAGGGGACTATGATGATCTCACCGCTTCCTGGCATCTTGAGGACATTGTAGCCGTGCTGCATCACTGCCATGAACTTGGCCAGGGCCGAATACCCGAGGATGGCATTGTACGGCAGACAAATGTGGGCGATGTCAAAGTCGATGAGCTCGGTGCGGTAGTTGTTGCGTTCTCCAAAGGTGACTAGGAGGCGGACCTGACCTTCCAGCATGGTGGAGCCGTCAGTCACTCCTGAGAAAGGTTTGGTAGGCTGAAGCTGATCGTATGGCACTTGAAGGTTGTCGAACATCTCGACGGACAGGACGTTGAGCCCTGCGCCCCCGTTGATGAGGGTCTTGGTGACTTGCACGTTGCTGATGACGGGTGAACAAGGCATTGGGAGAGCACTAGCGGTGGCCACGCACTTGAGCTGATCTGCTGAGCTGAAGGTAATGGCACACTTGGACCACCTGAGCGGGCGTGTAGCCTCGAGCTTGGGAAGAACTGCGTTCACCTCACGAGCAAACTGCTTGAAGATACACTGTGAGGCTGGGGCTTGAGCTCCGCCCAAGATGTAGGCGATAGCATGTGGCTCCTGGAATCCCCCAGCCCCCTCGTCTTGGTGGTGGTCGTTGTCAGTGTCAAAACCGGCAGATCTCGGGTAGGGGGTCCTGAACTATGCGTCTAAGGCGGATGGTAACAGGAGGCAGGGAACACGATGTTTTACCCAGGTTCGGGCCCTCTTGATGGAGGTAAAACCCTACGTCCTGCTTGATTATTCTTGATAATATGAGTAGTACAAGAGTTGATCTACCACGAGATCGGAGAGACTAAACCCTAGAAGCTAGCCTATGGTATGGTTGTATGTCGTCCTATGGAGGGGGCTAGGGTTACACAAGGTCGGTTACAAAGGAGGAGATATACATATCCGTATCGCCTAGCTTGCCTTCCACGCCAAGTAAAGTCCCATCCGGACACGAGACGAAGTCTTCAATCTTGTATCTTCATAGTCCAACAGTCTGGCCAAAGGATATAGTCCGGCTGTCCGGAGACCCCCTAATCCAGGACTCCCTCAGTAGCCCCTGAACCAGGCTTCAATGACGATGAGTCCAGCGCGCAGTGTTGTCTTCGGCGTTGCAAGGCGGGTTCCTCCTCCGAATACATCACGGAAGAATTTGAATACAAGGATAGTGTCCGACCCTGCAAAATAAGTTCCCCATACCACCGTAGAGAGAATAATATTTCCACAAATCTAATCTGCTGACTTGTTTTGGCAACATGACATTAAGCCATGGCCCGGTGATTATTCGAACCGTTTTTCTTCAACCAGCTCCGCACATAACGCAAGGCGGTTTCTTGACATGTCTTGTCAAAGCAGAGATCGTGTTCCCCTAATTACGGGATTCTCATGAATACGGTCGTGGGTAACCCAACCGTACCTAGGACTCCTAGATTTTAGGCAAGTCCCAAACGGCCACTAGGAGGACGCTTGATATTCACCCTCTTTATAAAGGGACAAGGCTTTTACTCTTTTCCCTCCCGTGCTCAATCGAATCCTTCCCCCGCCTCGAGTTCTAACACCCAAAGCCCAGGTCAGGTGCTTTGGACCTTCAATCATGTCCGGATCTAGCCTTCAAGGCCGGTGGATGCCCTCCTCCGTTACGGAAGAGGACATCAAGAAGTTGAGGGAGGCCAGATACCTGACCGCCGAGGTTTCGCATCGGCTGCCTGCCCGAGGGCAGGCCAACCCTACTCCTGAACACAACGAGAATGTTGTGTTCATCTCCCACTTCCTCCAAGGTCTAGGCCTCACTCTGGATCCCTTTGTCAAGGGCTTGATGTTCTATTACGGTCTAGACTTTCACGATCTAGCCCCGGACTCCTCTCTCCACATCTCGGCATTTATTGTCGTGTGTGAGGCCTTCCTCCGCATTACCCCTCACTTCGACCTGTGGCTCAAGACCTTTGACGTGAAGCCGAAGATGGTCGAGGGGCAGTATGCAGCGTGCGGAGGCGCATCAATAAGAAAGATAGCAGGAGCTCCATGGCCAAAAGGTTCCTTTCTAGAGGTGTCCGGATTATGGCAACGGGAGTGGTTTTACATCACAGCTCCCAGAAGTGCCATGTGGGTGGCTGCCCCCACTTTCCGCTCGGTCCCTCCACCACAACTGATGTCGTGGATTAGAAGAGGACTGAGCTGGGGTCCAGCCAAGGATGTGCCAATACTGCAGAGCCACATTCAATATCTCTTCGAAGGAGATTTCAATCTGGTTACGGTGGTGCAAGTCATGCTGGTTCGTCGAGTCCAGCCTTGCAAATGCCGGCCCCTCCGCATGTGGGAGTTCAACCCAGAAGGGCCGCACACTATCCAGAATTTCCTCGGCCTAACGCACGAGGAGATGTACAAATCATTCTTCGGACCCCAAATAGAGTGTCCGGATACTACCGAGGACGTGGGCTTGAGCAGCAACCATACCGCCGACCAGGTAAGTAATCATTTAGCCAAACACACCATCTTTCATTTACCATGACGTCATTCTGAGAAACTGCTCTTTGACCAGGACTGACTAACAAGGGCAAAGATGATTCGGTGTTCGGCCCCCCTTCCTGAGGGTTTGGAGAATCCGGTACTGGAAAAGATGCTCGAGCTAGCACCTTGCCCGGAGCCCTCAAAGGAAGATAAAGGGGGAATAATGAGGTCGAAAGCGGTCCCCCATCGCTACCAATGCCAACCGAGGGAATGAGCGCCTCCGTGAAGGAGGATAGCCAAGGGGAAGAATCTGACCTTCTCTCGCTTCGGGGAAGGAAGAGGACTGCCTCTGAAGATCCGGAAACCGAGGCTTCCAAACGGGAGAAGAAGTCTCCACCAGAGGGTCCTGCCTTGGAGGGTGCTTTTGCCGCACAAAGTCCGCGCGAGGATCAGCCCTCCAACAAGCTGTAAGTAATCAAAAAGTACTTTAATAGTGGAGATATACTACCTTACCTCTGAGGAAAATAACCGAAGCATTTATCTTGCAGTTCAGATCTTAGCCCTTCTCAGTAGAGCTCGTCTTCGGGGGATCTTCTTCCGGAGATGATGGAGAGCGAAACGCCTCCCCCGGACTCCCCCGCTCAAGAAGCGGGCGACCTTGAAGTGTCACCACGGAGGGCCTCTCCATATCCGGTGAGGCCAGAAGATAATCCTATAGTCACCCGAAGTCCCCAGCGTCCGGCTCTTGAAGAGAGCAACCAAAAGAGTCCGGCACCGTCTGGTATGCGGTCGGACGTATTGCGGGAGCTGTTGGAGTGAGCGGACATCTCAGAAGAATACCGTATGTTGATGGGTACAGTGATGGAAAGAATTTCATCTGCCGAAAGAGGATTGTATGAAGCCTTTATGAGTCTACTGACAGACTTTGAGGTACGTGAAATGATATACTTTTTGATAGTACCGCACATTTTTAGGTGTGCCCTGTGTAGATAGTAGCCCCTGAGACTCTGGTTGTCGTCGTGAACGGCGGCGAATAGAGGATCGTAGTCCCAGGTAATAACCAAACCGCCTTTATGTGCAGGTGGTGGAAGCTCCGGCTGCTAGCCGGACTAATGAGTTTGCCGAGCTAAAGCGGCAACTAGATGCGGCCGATGCCGACATCGAGCTTGTTAACAAGCGGCTTGACGAGGCATAGGGTAAGTAATGTTTTCTGGTGAATGTCATATAGTAAGAGCAGCGTAACGCCAGTATCTTTAATATGTTGTGACTGCAGATGGAGCTGCCACCGTGGAGACCCTTCGGGCGGAACTTGTCCGAGCCAAGGAACAAGCAAGGATTAGTAATGCGGCTGCTTTAAAGGCGGCCGAAGAGTTAAGAGCCAAAAAGGCTGCACATTGCAAGAGCAAAGATAAAATTGCCAAGATGGATGTAAAGTTAAAAGACACTGTCGACTGCTTCCAGATCCTTGAAGAAGAAAACCGAGCGAAGGCGACGGACCTTGAAAAGGCCGCGGTGGGAACGAAAGACACCCGCTCTGCTATGAGGGCAAAGAAGGAAGAGCTGCGTGAAGCCGGAGATATTGCGGCTGGGAATCCCTTTTTGCTACGAAGGAAGTTCGGAGATCCGTGGTAAGCCCCTTTGGATCGGTTGTGGAGTTCGGCAGAAGCATATATGGACTTGGCGGCGAGCGCTGTCGATGCGGCCAAATACTTCCGAGATCAAACAGATCGTGGAGTGGACAAGTTGTTCTGGTCACAGTTTAACGTTTTGGAGCATCCGCTTCCATTGACTGATCAGTTAGCCGAATGGGCCGAACTCAACAGGTTGTCCGGACTCGCCATGAGGTCCGTCGTAGATCATCTGTGGCCGGAAAAACCGAAGCCGAACAACTATTTTAGCTTAGTGCAGCAGTTCCTTGGAGCGGTGCCACGCATCAATGCGATGAAGAGGTCGGCGTGTATAGAGGGCTCGCGGATGGCCCTTGCCCATGTCAAAGCATACTGGGCGGAGATGGATGCTATCACTGTTGCGGCGCAGGATTCGGCCATAGGCCGAGTGGCTGCCGAGCACTATTTCGAAGAAGTTCCCGAGGGCGCTCATTTGATAGAGGCCCAGTGCTCGAAGAATATTATGTTTGAGTGACATGTATTCCCATTGTAAACACAATGTTTTTATGAAATTTATTAAGGCTGTATTTATACTTTTGCCCGAAAGTAATATGATGCCTCATGTGCGGCCGTTTATGTATACATGTGTATAACCTGAAAGATTGCAGTCGTCGGCTTCAGCCCCCACGCATATAATGCGGATGTGTTCGCAAAAGACGCGTATTCACACTTAATCCAACGTCTTGGTCCTAATAAGGAGGTGACGACGCAGCAAACTAGGCAACCGGACTATAATGCTTTCACACTTTCACTTAGCCATAGGAGTTTAACAGTGGGGCTACTATATAGCCCCTGGTGGCTCCGCACTCTCCCGAATTCGGGGTGCGTACATGCCTGGCCGGGAAACGGCCCTTCCTTAAGGCGTCGGAATTCTAACATTCCGATAGGTCGTCAAGTGGTTGACCAGTCTCACGCTATATCATGACAGTCAGTTTTCGGCTTTCTCTACTGAGGTGCTCGTCCGGATGAACCACGGCACAATCGCAGTAGTTCTCCTGGTGCCGCCTTAGCCGATAGAGCGGAACATAAGGCAGCAAAACACAGGAGCCGGGAAAACCCAACATTTGACCAAAGACATGATTCGGAGCTGATGCATATAAGGCCAAACTCACGACGCCGAACACTCCCTAAGGTATTCGGTCTTTATGGTATAAACCGGGCCTAAATAGTGCCCTTTGTAAGACCCTGGTGTCCAGGTACGTGCATTATTCTGACGTGGGCACATGCCAAGACGTCAGCATCCTTCTCAACTGTACTGAGAATCCGAGGGATGTGTATCAACAAGAGACAGTAAAAAAGGTTTACGCAGTGTCTTAATCTAAAAAGAATCCTTGGAACGGGTCCCTACTACACATCTGCGCCTGTGTCTCCGTTGTGCCGTATCCTGGACGGGTGTAGCACGATGGTCATCTGTAAAAGAGAGAAACTTAGGTGAAAAGTTGTCGTGCAAAAAGGTAGGTTTAAAGAAACAATGTACAATTCAAGATGAGTAAAAATTGCCACTTGTCTATGCGTGTTGAGCCCCTTGTATTTGTAATAGGGGTGTGGCCATCAAACCTGTATGAATTACATGTAGCTGCGCCGGACTCGTCTAACCGTGTCCGTGGTCTTGACGACCTATCAAATGCTTTAGTTGGTGAGGCCGTTTTTAGTGTGCAGCTGCCATGGCAGTCGCACTCTCTTCGGCGCGCAAGGATCGCTCAATATTTCCATTTACTATAATGATGCCACATGGACCGGGCATCTTAAGCGTGAGGGAAGCGTAATGCGGTATTGCATTAAATCGAGCGAAAGCTTCGCGTCCAAGTAGTGCTTGATAGCCACTCTGGAACGGAGCAATGTGGAAGGTTAAATTTTCGCTACGGAGGTTATCGGGGACGCCGAATATAACCTCCAGTAGTAGGGAGCCCGTGCAATGAGCCCCTGGGCCTGACGTAACTCCTTTAAAGGTAGTATTGATGTGGCAAATTTCCGTTGGGTCTATCCCCATTTTGCAGATTGTGTCCTGATATATCAGGTTTAGACTGCTGCCATCGTCCATCAGGACTCGTGTGAAACGGTATCCGTCAATTATTGGGTCTAATACCAAGGCAGCCCATCCTGCACGCCGGATACTTGCTGAATAATCCCGATGGTCGAAAGTGATCGGTTGAGACGACCAGTGGCAGGACTCCGTGGTGATAGGCCCTTGGGCATATTTCTCTGGGAGTGCCACTTTGTTTCTTCCCTTGATCACGTATAACACGTTCACTATTTTGACTTCTGGTGGAAATTTCTTTTGTTCCCCAGTGTCTTGCTTGAGAGGCTCATCCTCGTCTTCGCTTGGTGTATCCTCCCCCTTGTGTACGGCGTTGAGCTTACTGGACTGCTTGAAGACCCAACATTCTCTGTGGGTATGATTAGCGGGTTTACCAGGGGTGCTATGGATCTGACATATTTGGTCTAGAATTTTGTTTAAGCTGGACAGTTCGTCTCTACTGCCTTTAGAGGGCGGCTTTCGCTGACCTGGCCAAGAGCTTCTGAATCCGGCGTTTACTGCCGTGCTCTTCGGGCTGTCTTGTTTATTCTGGCGCGTATTATTTTTGTTGCCTCGTGATTTCCCATTTCCATCTCTAACTTCGGATGTACTTGTGTCGCTGGTGCTGCATCTGGCCTGCCAGCTGTCCTCACCCACGCAAAAGCGGGTCATGAGGCTTGTTAATGCTGCCATTGTTCTCGGCTTTTCTTGGCCGAGGTGTCTGGCAAGCCATTCGTTGCGGACGCTATGCTTAAAAGCTGCCAAGGCTTCGGCGTCCGGACAGTCGACTATTTGGTTCTTTTTAGTAAGAAACATGTTCCAAAGCTTTCGGGCTGACTCTCCGGGCTGTTGAGTTATATGACTCAAATCGTCCGCGTCCGGAGGTCGGACATAAGTCCCTTGAAATTTTTCCCGAAAAGCATCTTCGAGCTCTTCCCAGCTTCCAATGGAGCTTTCGGGGGGGCTTTTAAGCCAGTGCCGAGCTGGCCCTTTGAGTTTGAGGAGTAAATACTTAATGGCGTGGAGATCATCTCCTCGAGCCACATGGATATGGAGGATATAGTCATCAATCCAGACCCCAGGGTCTGTTGTTCCGTCGTATGCCTCTATGTTTAAGGGTTTGAATCCCTCTAGAAATTCATGGTCCAGCACCTCGTCGGTGAAACATAGGGGGTGTGCGGTACCCCTGTATCTGGGTGTACCATGGTGTTCGGATGTTTGTTGTGTTGCATCGTATGCTGGAGCGTGCTTGCGTGGTCCATAGATGGATCTGGTTGCGCCGTCCTTTTGGTGCGAGCCCTCGCGTGGATCGCGTATTGGCTTATGTGCGGTGTTGTTTGCCGCTCTATGATGGCCTTGAGGTCGTCTATCCGGCCAGATGGCCGTTTTAATTTTTGGTTGCAGGGGATCTAAGGCCTCCTCATCGAATTCAGGTAGCAACTTCCGCTTCGGGTAGCTCTTGGTTGGGTGATTACCACCGTACTTCGCTGTTGTGTTGAGCACTTTACTCCATCTAATTCTGAGTGTGTCTTGCGCAGCCTTGAGCCTTTGCTTCTGCTTTTTTAGACTCCTCGCGGTGGCAACGAGCCTTTGATGAGCATTCTGTTGCTCCGGGTGTCTGTCCGGTGTGATGTCGTCCGGACTATTGTCTTTGACAGAGTCGGGTTGTTTGGTTTGATTCTCCGTGTTGCCGTGGTCCGGCGATGGTTCACCCTGCTCTAATGCTGGGTCTGTATGATCGTTGTTTCTGCCGAGGAGGGATTTGGAGCAGCGCTTGCGTCGCCACTTTGACTGCTTCTCGAGGGGACAACCCTTCGTTGCGTCCTTCCGTTCCTCGTCGTCATCTTCTTTTGGTGTGTCCACCATGTATACATCATGTGATGAAGTAGTTGTCCAGTGCCCTATGGGCAGTGGTTCCTCTTTGTCTCCCGCATCGTCGTCCATACCGTCGATGTCTTCGGAGTCGAAGTCGAGCATGTCAGTTTGGTCATCGACAGTGGCTACTAAGTGGGTGGTGGGTGGGCCGTGAATTTCTTCGTCGTCCGTATCCCAATCCTGCCGGTCATAGTTTGGCCAGGATCCTCCTGACAAGGAGAGAGACCTTAATGAGTTCAGTATGTCGCCAAAGGGTGAGTGCTGAAAAATATCTGCGGAGGTAAACTCCATGATCGGCGCCCAATCGGGTTCGCTAGGAACGGGCGTAGGCGATTCGAAGCCCGTGGCCGGAGAAGGATCCGGCAGTTTGACAACACGGCTCTCATGCAGCGTAAGGTCAATGTCCGGCTCGATTGCCGATGAGGATAAGGCTTCCGTGGCGGGGTCCATCCACCCATCCATGGAAGGCGCAACTGGCTCCGAATTGAAGGTTGGAGCGACTGCCGATGCGATCTCCTGAACAATGTCTGATGGTAGAGCTAAATCGTACTCATCGTGACCGTGTGACGCACAAGGCAGAGGCTCGAATCCGTCGAAGATCAAGTCTCCGCGGATATCGGCCGTGTAGTTTAAGCTTCCAAACCTGACCTGGTGGCTAGTGGCGTAACTTTCGATCTGCTCCAGATGGCCAAGCGAGTTGGCCTGCAGTGCGAAGCCGCCGAACACAAAGATCTGTCCGGGGAGAAAAGTCTCACCCTATACTACATTGCGATCGATGATTGTAGGATCCATCAAGCCTAACGGCGACGACACAGAGGAACTCTCAATTAAAGCACCAATGTCGGTGTCAAAACCGGCGGCTCTCGGGTAGGGGGTCCTGAACTGTGCGTCTAAGGCGGATGGTAACAGGAAGCAGGGAACACGATGTTTTACCCAGGTTCGGGCCCTCTTGATGGAGGTAAACCCCTACGTCCTTCTTGATTAATATTGATGATATGGGTAGTACAAGAGTAGATCTACCACGAGATCAGAGAGGCTGAACCCTAGAAGCTAGCCTATGGTATGATTGTCTGTTGTCCTACGGACTAAAACCCTCCAGTTTCTATAGACACCGGAGGGGGCTAGGGTTACACAAGGTCAGTTACAAAGGAGGAGATATACATTCCGTATTGCCTAGCTTGTCTTCCACGCCAAGTAAAGTCCCATCCGGACACAAGAAGAAGTCTTCAATCTTGTATCTTCATAGTCCAACAGTCCGGCCAAAGGATATAATCCGGCTGTCCGAAGACCCCCTAATCCAGGACTCCCTCAGTCATCGTTCCTTCTTGGTGGCGGTAGTGGAGGAAGCCCAGCATTGCCCTGAGGACGGTCCTCGCGAGGTTGATCCCTCCAGGCACCTTCACGAGGCTAATCCTACCAGCGGTCCTCACGTGGTTGGTCGCGCCACTCTTGGCGTGGGCCTCGGTTATCCTAGCGTCCTCCACCTCGGTCGTAGCCTCGGTCGTTGCGCTCGGGGCGTCGACTGAAGCGTCCGTCACACATGGCTCTGCGCTCTTGGCAATCGTTGGTGTTGTGGCTGTGTACGTTGTGGAAGGCGCAGAACGGTCGGCTGCCCTTGGATGACTTAGGCTGGTCCCTGCCGCACTTCGTGTCCGGCTCTGCCGCGAGTATGGCCGCTCCCTTGCACTTCACGTCCTTGACCTAGGCTTTCTTCTCCTCCGGGTCGGCAGCCGGGAGCTCGAGAAGGGAAATGCGCCCTTCCTCAGCCCTTGCGCACTTGGTCACCAGGTTGAACAGCTCCAGGGATGTGCAGAACTCCTCATGGATGGCGAGCTCCTCCTTCATCTTGATGTCGCAGACACCATCGGAGAACGCAGAGATGATGGCCTCATCCGTCACCTTGGGGATCTTGATACGAACGTTGTTGAAGCGCTGGATGTACTTTTGGAGGGTCTCCCCTGGTTGTTGCTTGACGCGGCGTAGGTCACCCACGGCCGGGGGGCGGTCGCGAGTGCCTTGGAAGTTGGCGACGAAGCGGTCGCGCATCTCGTCCCAAGAAGAGATGGAGCCAGGAGGCAGGTTTAGGAGCCAGGAGCAGGCACCATCCTTGAGAGCCATGGGGAACCAGTTCGCCATGACTTTCTCATCGCCGTTGGTCGGCTCGATGCTCAGCTCATAGAGCTGCAAGAACTCAGCGGGGTCGGGGGCGCCGGCCTAGCGCGGAGGCAGGTCTGGCTTGAACTTGCCTGGCCAGGCGACGCTACGCAGCTCGGGGGTGAAGGCGCGACATCCGGCCATGGTCACCGGGGCCTGTCTTGTAGGTGGAGCCTGGTCGTGGTGCCCCTGCATCGCCGCGGAACATGGCGCGTGGCCCTGTCGCAGCAAGCAATCCTGGCATAGCGGAGCTGGGAGTGGTGGAGCACTTCCTTGGGGACGGGGAATCTCTTGGCAGCTTCTTTCCTCATGCGCTGGCACGTAGCGCGGTGGGTCGCGGCGCTGGACCGCACATCTTGGAGCGAGGACGCCGCCTTGGCGTGGGGAATGCTGAGGTACTCCCTGAGCCGCATGCCTCGGTGCAAGGGTTCCATCTTGTTGTGGAGGAGGCGGAGGCGCTCTGTGAGCCATGCCGCCCGCAGCTGCTGGAGGGCGAGGCAGTGAGAGGGACGGTGCAGGAGAGCATCCTGCGGCGCTGATGAGCTTGGCGATGCGGTCCAGCCAGTCCTCGTAGAGGTCGTCAACCGGACGATAACGCAGGAGCTCGCGTGCCACGAGCAGCGCGGCCTGCGCGTCCACGGGGCAGGGGGGCAGCGAGCGTGAGATGACGAGCCAGTGGGAGTCAGCAACGGGGTGGCGGTGTGGCTGTCCTGGCGTTGCTGCTCGTTCGCCCTCGGACCGGTAACGGCGTTGGCGGCGGGTGACGGAGAACAATGGGGAGCCCCTCCGACGAGAGCCGTCTGAGCAACACGGGCGGCGATGGCGGCCCGGCGCACAGCACGAGCTCGGCTAGCGTCGTCCATGAGCTTGGTGGAGTGACGAAGCATGGGTCGACAAAGAAGAATGCTTCGGCGCACCCCTACCTAGCGCGCCAAATGTCAGATTTTGGGTTCTGCCAAAACCCTTAAGGTTCGAACACTAGGGTGCGCACGAAGATCTCTCCCTCACCGATCACACCCTCAAGCACTTCGCGATCTCAAAGCCTAGATCGACGAACTCGCAACACAAGAGACATAAAGATTTATACTAGTTCGGGCCACCATTGCGGTGTAATACCCTACTCCAGTGTGGTGTGGTGTATTGCCTCTTGGGCTGAGGATGAACAGTACAAGGGGAAGAACAGCCTCCTGAGGCGAGGTGTTCTTGTGCTTGGTGGATGTGAAGATGGTTCCCTCTTTTACTGTGGTGGCTAATCCTATTTATAGAGGCCCTGGTCCTCTCCCCAAATATTGAGCGGGAAGGGAGCCAACAACTGCCAATTTGAAAGGGGACAGCTAGTACAAGTTATCCTGACAAAAGTAGTCTTCGCCTACCAAAGGCTCTGGTGATGACGCTGTCTTGGGCCCCACGGTGACCTCCGTCCTGCCGTCCTACTGGTCTTGGTCTCGTTGCACCGATATGGAAACCTTTGCTTGACGCGTCGGTACTCTTCGTCTGCGCTTGCCTCCTTAACACCAAAGAGGAAACAAGGACACTGTGAGCACTAGCACCCGTCTGGCACCCACCTGGCCTCGATCGTCATGGCTCACGTCATTGGAACCTCGCGAGGTTTGCCCGGCCTTGATCTCTCCGCCCCTCGCGAGCCAGCCTGGTGAGGCCGCTCCTGAGGAGGTCTTGTGTCGTCCGCCTCGCGAGGGTCTTGAATGCTTGTTGGTGAAGTTGGGCCGTACAGGCCCGCTTGCAGCACCACACCGTGGGCCGTAGGCAGGCAAGTCTGGGGACCCCTGTTCCCAAAACACCGACAAGCATCTGCTCTTACATGTAGCTTGTGCTCGGCGAAATCCGTCAGAACAACCGGCATGTCTTTGGGGGACCATGCAAAGATGTCCGGATTCTCACGGAGGAAATCGACAAGCTCGCTTTCCTATTTGCTGTCAAGGTTTGTACCTATGACAACGTACCTCTCCGGGTGCTCGGGGTCCAAGGGAATCTTCTTTGTTTCTTTTGCCGGCTTGAAGGACTCCCGGGGTCTCTGACTCTTTGGCTTCTGGAGACATCTTTGGCTGCTTGCCGGCCATGCCCACCACCCGGTCCAGGAGCTTCTTTTCTATCGCAATCACGAGGGACTCGGCCAGCCGTCTGCTGGCTGCAGCGCAGGCGGTCTATTTTTCATAGTCTCCACTGATTGTGATAATGCCCTTAGTTCCTGGCATCTTCATCTTGAGGTAGGCATAATGAGGCCCCGCCATGCATTTGGCGAGAGCTGGCCGGCCTAGGAGCACATGGTACGGGCTCTCCAGGTCAACCACCTCGAACCAAATGGCTTCACAGTGGAAATGATCCTTGTCTCCGAAGAGGACGTCTATCTTGATCTTGCCGATTGGGGAGCAGGACAAGCCGGGCACAATGCCATGAAACACAGTCTGACTGGACAGCAGCTGCTTCTCTTTGATCTTGAACTTCTCCATGGTGTCTCGGTAAAGGATGTTGATACTGCTACCGCCATCTATCAGGATCTGGGAGAAACGAGCAGCTCACCTCTCCGTTGAAAGGGTGGCATCCAATACCAGGGCATAGGAACCTGGAGAGGGCATCACTTCTGGGTGGTCAGCCCGGCTCTAGCTGATGGGCTTCTGAGACCAATGCATGAACTCTGGAGCAGTGGAGGCAACCGCATTCACTTCGTGGTGTTGCTGGCGCCGGCTGTGTCTATCGCTGGCCATACTAGTGAAGATGACATAAGCGCCGTGCTCTTCGGGGTAATCATCTTGGACTTGGACGACTGCTGGACGGGCGGCCGGCTGCTGGGGAGGCGGAGCCGGCGGGCCAATAGGCGGAGAAGGCAGTCGTTCTCCCTTAGCGATACGGACAAGCCAGTGACACTTCCGGGTCATGTGGTTGGATGGCTTCGCGCCGCTGTGGAACTTGCAGGGGGCATCGACGGTTTGCTCAAAGGATAAGGCGGGCAACCAAGCCGACTTGCCGCCCTTCTGACGCTTGGGGGTGGCTACCCTTCGGGTTGTTGATCTTCAACCATTGCCACCTGCCGGCTTCGGCTGGGGGGCTTTGGCGCCGACTATTGTCTACAGCCGGTGCTCGAGGGGCCGGGGAGAGCACCTTTCCAGAAGTGTCCACCCAGAGTTCCGACTTCATGGAGGAGTCGGCTGTGGCGTATTTATCTGCTATGATTAGCATCTCGTCGAGTGTGGTCGGCTCATCGCAAAGAAGACGGTGCTTGAGTAAGGTGCCCTCTCGGCACCCGGCGGTGAAGTACTCGATAGCTTGGACCTCGTGCACCCCTTCATAGGAGTTACTTAGCTCTGCCCACCGTGTTTGGTAATTGCGGGTGGACTCATTGGGGCCTTGGACGCATGGTGAGAGCTGGCGAGGCTTGGGAGGCCGCTTGTAGGTGCTGGTGAAGTTTCGGGTAAACACTGCGGTGAAGTCCACCCAGCTGTTGAGGTTGTAGGGCTTGAGGGTGTTCAGCCACATCCGAGTTGTACCCTGGAGCATGAGCAGGACGTACTTCATGGCAACACGTTTGTTGCCGTTTGCTATGCTAACGGCCGTGGAATAGTCCACCAGCCAACCCTCTGGCTTCACGGAGCCGTTGTACTTGGGTGTGTCCCTTGGGAGCGAGAACCCCTTGGCGAAATGCTCGTGACAAATGTGGGGGCCAAAACAAGGCGGACCCATCGCGTCTTCTTCTTCAAGCGCCAGGGATCGAGCCAGCCGGTCGATCCGGTGGCGCGCGTCGTTCTCGCCGACTCCTTCTCGGCGGCCCAGCCGGTCGCCAAGAGTCGGGTGATCAACAAGCGGCGGGGAGGCGCACCTCTCCCTTCGAGGAGGCGGCGGCAGCAGATCATCGCCCCGTCGTTCGACTACCCGAGGGCGGCCATCTTGGTCACACTCGATGGTGATGCGAGTCCGGCTGCGGCTGGCAGTTGGCTCTTTGTCTCACCTGTCACGGGCGCCACCAGTCGGCGTCCGAGTGGTCGCGCCGTGCTCTTGGCGAGGGGGTGGGTTCTCAACCCGCTGGTGAAGCTCTTTAGCATGACAGCCGGCTTCTTGCTGCGCAGCAGCCGCATCGATAAGCTGCTGAACGTGCTCTATCATCTAGCGTCGCTCGTCGCCTTCCAGGTGGTCCAGCTCATCTGCTGCCGCCTAGGCAGCGCGTATGTTCTCCATGGGCGTGGCATAGACCAGGCCATCCACTCCAAACATGCTGGCGACGACTCCGCCTCGCTGCCTGACCGTGCCTGCTCGGCTGGGCCCAACATCAGTCGGTGTGCTGTCGACAGTGCGATCAACCTCACACTAGAAGGCTTCGGAGAGGCGTCTCGTGGTAGCCAATTTCTTGGCGTTCTCCACAAGCGAAACGTGGCAGGCTTCTAGCGTCTCGGCATCCGCATCCGCAGCAATGGTCGTGGACAGATCCCGCATTGCCACTTGCAATGGGTCCTGGCCGGCTCCTCCATAGCCCCCATTGTGGCTGATAACAAGCACCTCCATGATGGTGCTGCCGCCGCTCTCCGCGCGTGGGAGCGGATCGTCGATGACCACCACGTTGGCGGGGAAAGCATCGAGGGATGTCGTGTCAGAATCGACAAGCATCGGGTCGGTGGAGCCGATCGACTCCAAGTCGAAGGCCGGCTCATTGGCGATGTGGAGCTGGCCGAAGAGGTTGACGAGGTGACTCTCGGGGACATCTGTGCCTACGTCAAACGCAGGCTCGTCGAAGAGGCGGACCTCGCCAACAAGGTCGGCGAGGTAGCTTGCTGCGCAGGCAACCTCCGCACCATGCAGCACGTCTTCGCAAATGCCGTCTGGCGTGCCAGGCTGGCTACGCTCATTGGGGAGGAAGAGGGTGCCGTCCAGAATAGATCTTCGGATGACGGTGCACCTAGCCCAATGGTGGGCACCAAATGTCGAGGCTGTCGTGCGACATATGCCAAGGGATGGCTTATCATGGAGGGGGCTAATAAGACGTCGCCGATGCCAGGAAACGGGATGAGGCGAAGATATGCACGCCAGCGGATCTTACCCAGGTTCGGGGCTCTCCTAGGAGATAAAACCCCTAGTCCTGCTCTGCGGGATCTCCTCATGATCACTATCTCAACAAGTAGCTACAAGTTGCTCCTTGAGTAGTGTTTCTAGAGGAGGAAGAAGGGTAGGGCTAGCTCTCTCCTCCTCTATATATGTGTGTGTTTCTCTAAACATCTGAACCATTTGCATGGGTACCCTGGGGGTTTATATAGGCCTACCCCCCAGGGGTATAATGGTAAACTGGCCGGGTGTGGGCCCAGGTAGGTGGTGCCTTTGTTGGTCGGCCCCTCTGCTGACTGCTAGAGCCTGCCGACTGGTGGGCCCCGCCGGCTATCTTATACTTGGCCGATAGGCCGGAGCCGCCGCTTGCGGGTCCTGCCAGCGGCCAAGCACTGTAGTTGTGCTCCTAATGACGCTTTCTTTGTCGAGGAAGGCGTGGCTACAGTTCCGCCGCCTGGCGGTCGTTCACTGTAGCCATTCCCCATATCTTCTGGTTGATGGCGCACAAAATCTTAGGAGGGGGAAGGGCCGCCTACTGGAGGCCCGCCTCCCCGCAAGCCGACTGGCCGAGCTTGCCACCTTCTGGCTTCTCACGGGCTGGTAGGGCCCATCGCCTGCGGGCCGTACCGACAGCCCGTCGTGGGAGCGGGGTCCCCTCTGACTTGAGTGATGTCACGGGGGGAAGGGCAACAGTGTCGCGCTGTGCGGGGATCGCCAGCTGGTGCGACCCTGTAGCGACCAGACCTCAAACAGTCTGATCTCTGTGCTCCGGTGTCATCCCTGGATCAGTAATGCTGACACCACACAGTACTCGGAGGATTTATAACAGAGTAGCAATCACACACTTGTTACATCGAGTGTCTCAAGAGAAAACATATTACAATAAATATGGCTTAAGGCCATCTAATAATGATAACAGCGGAAGGCTTGGAAGATAAGTGAGTCCATCAACTCCAACGGCATCACTGAGTATAGAACCACGACCTAAAAACTCCTTAATCGTCGTCTGAAAAGTCTGCAACATTAACGTTGCAGCCCGAAACGGGTCAACACATGGAATATACTGGCAAGGTAACACATAGAGAGTAATGGAATGAAACAGCTATACTATATGCATATTTGGCTGGTGGAAAGCTCTATGGTTACAGTTTTGCGTAAAGCCAATTTTTCCCTACAGCAAAGGAATAAATTTTTTTAACTATCATGGTAGTTGTTAAACATTGAGAATGGTTGACAGCATCCTCAATCCCAATTAAGCATCATCATTAAACAAAACCCAACAAAATTAATTTAGAGTAACATGTTGAGATTCACATGATAATCCAGGTACTAGATACTCAAGATGTCCATAACCGGGGACACGACTAACCATGATTAGTTTATTACACTCTGCAGAGGTTTGCGCACTTTTCCCCACAAGACTCGATCGCCTCCGTTTGGTTTCTCGCACTACATGGTGTTTGAGAAGACGGATGACCGAGACATAGTCTTTCAGAAGTGCTAGCACCTTACGATCAGGTAGACCGTACCACCTACATCCCCTACATCTGCTAGTCTACCACTGTAAGAGTTCGCATGACTTAGTCAACTATGCTAGAGCCCATAATAGCTTGTGGCTGCACATGGAAGTTTCTAGTATGAATAGTCTCGCGATCCCTTTGAGCCTGGGTGGCGGTCCAAAAGAAAACAGGCAAGTCCTGGAATACCCAAGTGCCTCAGTCCACCCAGATGTGTGTTTAAGTTGCCACCTTAGATAAACCATTTGTTAACAAACTCACATCTGTCATGGATATCACTCACCCAATCCACGTCTACTAGCATAGCATGGCATAATAAGCAAACGTAGAAGTAACTCCCAAAGGTTTGATAATAAACAGGTAATAGGTACTACCTCAACTACTCCCCATCCCACAATTTAATTAGATCCTAATCATGCAATGTGTGAGGATTGATCTAATGCAATAAAACTGGGTAGTATGAAAGGTATGATCAAAGTGTTACTTGCCTTGCTGATGATCCGGGAAACCTAGCGATTCGAAGTAACAAGCGGCGCACTCCGGGTATTCTATCGCCGACAAACAAACAAGCATACAATAATTACTCATCTAATGCACAGATAAAATTCAAATAAGAGATCTAACCAGAAGGTTCAACTTAAGAACTCCGGTTTGCAAAAAGAATCAAATCGAACGAAACAACGAAGTCAAACGGCGAAAGAAAACAACTTCATTCTACTAATCTGGATCTAAGGCAAATTTTACAGTATCAAAAACTTGTTTAAGTTGGTTAAACGGATAGAGGGTTTCGAGACGAAACTCCAGGCGCTTGAATCGCCTGATTCCGATAAACGAGCGAAAAGTTATACTAAAAAGAAAACCGGATCAGGAATCGCGATCAGAAAAATCGCGGATTAAATCCGAGGAAAAGAAAAAAAGAACGTTCGTTAGAACGAACGAACGGAGGAACGCTCGCTATTTAAATAAATCGGAAAACCCGATCTATTTAAAAAAACCGAAACTAAAAAACTGACGGAAAAACCGGACGATTTTTCGAAAGAAAAAAAACGGCATGGAAATCGAGACAACCTCGGGCGGCGGCGGTGGCGGGCGCTGGCGGCGGCGGGGCGGCGCTGGGGGCGGCTTGGCTAGGGTTTGGCTGGGGCTGGGCCTCCCCCCCGGCTTATATAGCCTAGTCGGGCCGGAGTCCGGGTTGGACACGGCCCGTTAGGTCGGTTCATTTTTTTTTAAATAATTATGCGCGGAAGAAAAATAAAAATAAATACTAAACGGACTCAAAAAATCCCGAAATGAATTTTCCCGGGCTTCTAAAATCAAGCCGCACAAGGTGAACATTTATTTGGGGCCTAAATGCAATTTTGAAAAACGCACATTTTTTCTAAAAACAAATAAAATAACGAAAAACTCCGAAATAAAATCTTATTTGATTTTATTATTAATCCTCAATATTTCTTTATTTTGGGAAAGTCATTTTATTCCCTCTCTCATATTTTTGTAATAGAAATAATTGACGATAAAATAACAAAATCAAATGATCCTATTCTCAAAATTTGAGAAAACTCAAATATGAAAATAACGAAATCCCCAACTCTCTCCGTGGGTCCTTGAGTTGCGTAGAAATTCTAGGATCAAAACCAAAAGCAAAATAAAATATGATATGCATTTATGATCTAATGTATAACATTCGAAATTGAAAATTTGGGATGGTACAAACCTACCCCCCTTAAGATGAATCTCGCCCTCGAGATTCGGGTTGGCTAGAAAATAGGTGAGGGTGGTCCTTGAGCAAATCTTCCTCTCGTTCCCAGGTGGCTTCGTCCTCCGTGTGGTGGCTCCACTGAACCTTGCAAAACTTGATAACCTTGCTGCAAGTAACTCAGCTGGCAAACTCGAGAATCTTAATTGGTTTCTCCTCGTAGGTCAAATCGTTATCCAATTGAATACTTTCCAATGGCACTGTGTCTCTCAACGGTATGTCAGCCATCTCCGCGTGGCACTTCTTCAGCTGAGAAACGTGGAACTCCTGACAATCGGGGAACTCCTGACAATCCTTCGGGCAATTCCAATTTGTAGGCCACTTCTCCCATACGCTCCAAAACTCGATATGGTCCTACAAATCGTGGTGCTAACTTTCCTTTAACTCCAAAACGCTTTGTTCCTCGAAGTGGAGATACTCGAAGATAAGCTCTATCTCCGACTTCATAAATAGTCTCCTTGCATTTAGAATCTGCATAACTCTTCTATCTGGACTGGGCTACCTTGAGCCTATTGCGAATCAACTTCACCTTCTGTTTAGACTCCTTAATCAAGTCAGGTCCAAACAACTGGCGGTCTCCAACTTCGTCCCACGACAATGGTGTCTTGCACCTCCTTCTGTACAAGGCTTTGAAAGGGGCCATCTTCAAACTAG
This sequence comes from Triticum urartu, assembly GCF_056163025.1. Taxonomy (NCBI): domain Eukaryota; kingdom Viridiplantae; phylum Streptophyta; class Magnoliopsida; order Poales; family Poaceae; genus Triticum; species Triticum urartu. The sequence goes on along the minus strand of NC_141876.1, from coordinate 363,702,617 downwards.
TTTGGTAACTGTTGTTGTAAGAGAACTCTGCATATGGCAAATTGTCGTCCCAACTAGATCCGTAATCTAGCGCACAAGCTCTCAACATATCCTCCAAAATCTGATTGACTCTCTCGGTCTGTCCATCTGTCTGTGGATGAAAAGCTGTACTGAATTCTAGCCTGGTTCCCAAAGTTTCATGCAACTGCTTCCAGAACTTTGAGGCAAACTGGGTTCCTCTATCTGATACGATACTCCTCGGAACTCCATGCAGACATACGATCCTGGTCATGTATATCTTTGCCAACTTTGCACTGGTGTAGGTAGTCTTTACTGGGATGAAATGAGCTACTTTCGTCAATCGATCAACTACAACCCAAATCGAGTCATAGCCTGAACGAGTCCTGGGTAATCCCGTGATAAAATCCATGCCTAACTTATCCCACTTCCATTCGGGTATCGGCAATGGTTGTAACAATCCTACTGGCTTCTGATTCTCTGCCTTTACTCTCTGACATACATCACAAACTGCTACGTACTCTGCAATATCCTTCTTCATTCCGGTCCACCAGAAAATATCTTTCAAATCCAAATACATCTTGGTATTTCCTGGATGAATCGAATATGGTGAATCGTGTGCCTCTTGTAGAATCAACTTCCTAATCTCCGGGTCATTGGGCACATAAACACGGTCTTCAAACCATAGGGTGTCGTGCTCATCCTCACGAAATCCTTTAGCCTTTCCTTTGCTAAGTTTCTCCTTAATAGAGGCAATCTCCTTGTCAGTCTTCTGAGCTTCTCTGATTTTATCCATCAATGTAGATTGAATCTCCAATGCTACTACATAGCCTCTCGGAACTATTTCCAAACATAGTTCATGAAGATTTTCTGCTAACTCCCTTGATATTCCTCCCGTCATTAATGTATTGACGTGGCTCTTACAGCTTAATGTGTCAGCTACTACATTAGCCTTTCCGGGATGATAATGCAATTTCATATCATAATCCTTGATGAGCTCCAACCATCTCCTTTGTCGGAGGTTTAACTCCTTCTGTGTGAAGATGTATTTCAAACTCTTATGACCCGTGTACACCTCACAATGATTTCCAATCAGAAAATGTCTCCATGTTTTCAATGCATGCACTACGGCTGCTAACTCCAAATCATGCGTAGCATAATTCAACTCATGAGGCTTCAGTTGTCTTGAGGCATATGAAACAACTCTCCCTTCCTGCATAAGCACTGCTCCAAGTCCTCGACGTGAAGCGTCGCAATACACCTCATAATCTTTGGTATGGTCTGGCAAAATCAACATGGGTGAAGTAACCAATCGTTTCTTCAACTCCTGGAAACTAGCCTCACATTCCTCCGTCCATATGAACTTGGTTTCCTTCTTTAATAACTCCGTCATAGGCTTCGCAATCTTTGAGAAATTCTCAATGAATCTCCGGTAGTATCCTACGAGTCCAAGAAAACTTCGGATCTCTCCAACAGTGATTGGTGCTTCCCACTTGGTCATGGTATCAACTTTAGTGGGATCTACTGCTATTCCTTCTCTAGATATAACGTGTCCGAGGAATCCTACTTCGTTCAACCAAAACTCACATTTGCTGAACTTGGCATACAACTAATGTTCTCTGAGCTTTCCAAGTACCAATCGCAAATGTTCCTTATGCTCTTCTTCATTCTTCGAGTAAACCAGGATATCATCAATGAACACCACGATGAACTTATCCAAGAACTCCATAAACACTTTGTTCATCATGTTCATAAAATATGCAGGTGCGTTAGTCAGACCAAATGACATAACGGTATACTCGTACAGCCCATACCTGGTGGTAAAAGCTGTCTTAGGAATATCCTGTTCTCGAATCTTCAACTGGTGGTATCCTGATCGTAGATCATTCTTGGAAAATACCTTAGCTCCTTGCAATCGATCAAACAGATCATTAATCATTGGTAGTGGGTACTTGTTCTTGATCGTTACTTCATTCAATCCTCGATAATCAACAACCATCCTTAACGATCCATCCTTCTTCTCCACTAGAAGTACTGGCGATCCCCAAGGCGAAGAACTTGGGCGAATATATCCCTTATCCAGTAACTCCTTAATCTGCTTCTTAATTTCCACCAAATCCTTTGATGGCATCCTATACGGTCTCTTTGATATTGGCCCGGTGCCTAGCAATAGCTCAATCAAAACTCAATATCTCTATCCGGTGGCATGCCTGGCAACTCTTCTGGAAATACTTCAGGGAAATCCTTCAGTACTGGTACTTCCTCCTGCACAACTCCTGTTAAGCAATTTATTTGAGTCCTCTTTGGCACATGTCGGGATACATACTTGATCCTTCTCCCTTCTGGGGTGGTAAGCAAAATTGACTTACTAGCACATTCAATATTCCCTTCATACTTTGATAACCAATCCATGCCTAATATCACATCCAATCCTTGAGATTCCAATACTATTAGGTCTGAGGGAAAAACATAGTTACCAATCCTTAATGGTAACCGATCACACCATCGACTAGCCATATATTCTACTCTAGGCGAGGTTACTAACATGGGTGACCTAAGGGCTTGGGTTGACAGGTTATACCTATCCACAAATCCCCTTGAGATGTATGAATGTGATGCACCAGTATCAAAAAGAACGAGTGCAGTAAATGACTTAACCAAAAACTTACCTATTACTGCATCAGGCTGAGCTTCAACCTCCTCCACGTTTACGTGGTTCACCTGTCCCCTGTTGAAAGGGTTCGGCTTCTTCCCAGAGCTTCCATTGCCATTTCCATTTTGTATTTCAGGGCATTCATTGGCATAATGTCCGGTCTTTGAACACTTAAAGCAAGTGACTTGGCTCAGGTCCTTCTTGGCTGGGGTTGATGGGTTGGTGCGATTCTGGCCATTGCTTCCTCCATTCCCATTACCATTCCTGGTGCCATTGTGATTGTGCGAGCTACCTCCTCCATGGGTATGCTAAAAATGTCCTCCAGGTCTAGGGGTAAAACGTGGCTTCTGCTGAGCTCCTGAAGTGTACTTTCCTTGTCCATACTTCCTCTTGCGATTCTCAATTTGCTGCTGCTTGCCTTCAATCATAAGAGCATGGTCTACCAACTCCTGGTAGTTGTTGAAGGTTGCTACCATCAACTTCATGCTCAACTCATCATTCAGTCCTTCCAGAAACTTCTCCTGCTTAGCTGCATCCGTAGCAACGTCATCTGGGGCATAACGTGCTAACTTACTAAAGTTCTCCACATACTGGCCAACTGTCCGTCCTCCTTGGCGCAAGTCGCGAAACTCATGCTTCTTCATGGCCATAGCTCCTGCTGAAACATGGGCAGTACGAAAGGCCTGCTGAAACTGGTCCCATGTGACAATGTCGACAGGGAAAGTGGCTGTGAAATTTTCCCACCATGATGCTGCGGGTCCTTCAAGCTGATGTGCGGCAAACTTCACCTTCTCCGCATCCGTGCATCCTGCTGTGGTCAACTCTCTAGCTGTCTTGCGGAGCCAATCATCTGCTACTATCGGCTCGGTGCTACTGGAAAACACCGGCAGATTTAGCCTAAGAAAACGGGCTAAGTGATCAACAGGTGGTGGTGGTGGGTTGTTGTTGTTGTTGTTCCCTTGGTTCTGATTCTGGACTAGCAATTGCATCAATGTGTTCTGCTGCTGGATCAACTGGGTGAGCTCCGGTGGAAAGGTAAATCCGGGGTCACGTCTCGGAGGCATCTAAGGGTTTAGAAAAGATGAGATGTAAGAATAGAGGGGGTCTAAAGAGAAAACACTACCCATATGCACATGAGGCAAAAGCAAACAATTCACTTCATTCAATCAAACAAGGGCATACAATCGATCTAACTATCACAAAAGTGCTCGGACTACTATATTTACATGGTGGACTACTACTACTTATGAGGTGGTGTACTAGAAATATTCTTCGGTTGCAGACTCCATGATATCTGCTCTGGCTTCATCAATATAGTCATCATCGCTATCATCTGGATCCGAATCGGTGTCATCGATGATGATGTAGTCTTCCGGGCGTATCTCCTTGGGTTCTTTGTCTTCATCTACTGGTGTAGGGCCTCCCATAAATATCCCGATCTTCTTTGTTAGGTCGGCATTCTTATCCACCAATACTTCAATTTCTTCTTCATAATCTTCACGTGTAACCTTGAGTTCTTCCTCCAGTTCCTTGATTCTTGTCCTTGCCTTCTTCAGATCTATCATGTCGGAGCATATCTGGTTCTCCTGTCGTCGAATGTGCTGGTTTAACTCCTGGATAAAAGCTGCAATGGATCTATCCTTTCTGGTGCTGATCATCTCCCAGTGCTCATCTCGGCCCCCACAAATCTGGTAGATAGTATCCTTGAGATCATTGCGGTAGACTTCTCCAATGTGTCCCATGGCGATGTGAGCTGCCATGCTCATTCCTAGACTCCAAGTTGGTGCATCAAAAGAAAACTCTATGGGCTCAATGACTGGAATGAACGTCCTTCCCGGAACTTGAACTTGAATCATCCAGCGCTCTTCTTCAGGTAAAGTGGCATTGTAGGTTGCGGTGAAGCTTGGTACTCCTATGTTCAGGTATCTAGTGACTTCCTTCAAGTGACGTCCAAAGGGTGTATCTTCATCCGGTTGTGTGAACTTGTTCCTTGCATCCGCCATCCTAAAAGAGTAGAAAAGATGAGGAGTCAGAAGAGAAAAGAGAGGATAGTGATCTAGGTCTTTAGCTTAGTGGCCGTGTCCTACAGTCAGCGTGTGCTCCGATACCATCTCTGTAGCGACCAGACCTCAAACAGTCTGATCTCTGTGCTCCGGTGTCATCCCTGGATCAGTAATGCTGACACCATACAGTACTCGGAGGATTTATAACAGAGTAGCAATCACACACTTGTTACATCGAGTGTCTCAAGAGAAAACTTATTACAATAAATATGGCTTAAGGCCATCTAATAACGATAACAGCGGAAGGCTTGGAAGATAAGTGAGTCCATCAACTCCAACGGCATCACTGAGTATAGAACCACGACCTAAAAACTCCTTAATCATCGTCTGAAAAGTCTGCAACATTAACGTTGCAGCCCGAAACGGGTCAGCACATGGAATATGCTGGCAAGGTAACACATAGAGAGTAATGGAATGAAACAGCTATACTATATGCATATTTGGCTGGTGGAAAGCTCTATGGTTACTGTTTTGCATAAAGCCAATTTTTCCCTACTGCAAAGGAATAATTTTTTTAACTATCATGGTAGTTTTTAAACATTGAGAATGGTTGACAGCATCCTCAATCCCAATTAAGCATCATCATTAAACAAAACCCAACAAAATTAATTTAGAGTAACATGTTGAGATTCACATTATAATCCAGGTACTAGGTACTCAAGATGTCCATAACGGGGACACGGCTAACCATGATTAGTTTATTACACTCTACAGAGGTTTGCGCACTTTTCCCCACAAGACTCGATCGCCTCCGTTTGGTTTCTCGCACTACATGGTGCTTGAGAAGACGGATGACCGAGACATAGTCTTTCAGAAGTGCTAGCACCTTACGATCGGGTAGACCGTACCACCTGCATCCCCTTCATCTGCTAGTCTACCACTGTAAGAGTTCGCACGACTTAGTCAACTATGCTAGAGCCCATAATAGCTTGTGGCTGCACACGGAAGTTTCTAGTATGAATAGTCTCATGATCCCTTTGAGCCTGGGTGGCGGTCCAAAAGAAAACAGGCAAGTCCTGGAATACCCAGGTGCCTCAATCCACCCAGATGTGTGTTTAAGTTGCCACCTTAGATAAACCATTAATTAACAAACTCACATCTGTCATGGATATCACTCACCCAATCCACGTCTACTAGCATAGCATGGCATAATAAGCAAACGTAGAAGTAACTCCCAAAGGTTTGATAATAAACAGGTAATAGGTACTACCTCAACTACTCCCCATCCCACAATTTAATTAGATCCTAATTATGCAATGTGTGAGGATTGATCTAATGCAATAAAACTGGGTAGTAGGAAAGGTATGATCAAAGTGTTACTTGCCTTGCTGATGATCCGGGAAACCTAGCGATTCGAAGTAATAAGCGGCGCACTCTGGGTATTCTATCGCAGACAAACAAACAAGCATACAATAAGTACTCATCTAATGCACAGGTAAAAGTCAAATAAGAGATCTAACCAGAAGGTTCAACTTAAGAACTCCGGTTTGCAAAAAGAATCAAATCGAACGAAGCAATGAAAGTCAAACGGCGAAAGAAAACAACTTTGTTCTACTAATCTGGATCTAAGGCCAACTTTGTTCTACTAATCTGGACGAAACTCCAGGCGCTTGAATTGCCTGATTCTGATAAACGAGTGAAAAGTTATACTAAAAAGAAAATCGGATCAGGAATCGCGATCAGAAAAATCGCGGATTAAATCCGAGGAAAAGAAAAAAAACGAACGTTCATTAGAACGAACGAACGGACGAACGCTCGCTATTTAAATAAAACGGAAAAACCGATCCATTTAAAAAACCAAAACTAAAAAAACCGACGGAAAAACTGGACGGTTTTTCGAAAAAAAACGGCGTGGAAATCGAGACGACCTCGGGCGGCGTGTCGGCGGCGGGCGGCGGCAGGCGGCGCGGCGGCGGGGCGGCGCTGGGGGCGGCTCGGCTAGGGTTTGGCTGGGGCTGGGCCTCCCCCCCGGCTTATATAGCCTAGTCGGGCCGGAGTCCGGGTCGGACACGGCCCGTTAGGTCGGTTCATTTTTTTTAAATAATTATGCGCGAAGAAAAATAAAAAGGAAATACTAAACGGACTCCAAAAATCCCGACATAAATTTCCCCGGGCTTCTAAAATCAAGCCGCACAAGGTGAACATTTATTTGGGGCCTAAATGCAATTTTGAAAAACGCACATTTTTCCTAAATGCAAATAAAATAACGAAAAACTCTGAAATAAAATCTTATTTGATTTTATTATTAAATCCTCAATATTTCTTTATTTTGGGGAAGTCATTTTATTCCCTCTCTCATATTTTTGTAATAGAAATAATTGACGATAAAATAACAAAATCAAATGATCCTATTCTCAAAATTTGAGAAAACTCAAATATGAAAATAACAAAATCCCCAACTCTCTCCGTGGGTCCTTGAGTTTCATAGAAATTCTAGGATCAAAACCAAAAGCAAAATAAAATATGATTTGCATTTATGATCTAATGTATAATATTCCAAATTGAAAATTTGGGATGTTACAGACTCACTGTGGCTGCGACCTGCCCGGAATTCAAGGTTGGCAGGCTTCTCTGTAGCCATGCCTCGTCTCATCATATTCATGGGGGCTCAGACTTTGAGTGCTCTTAGGGTCGCCTGCTAGGAGATGGCCCAGCTGGGGGCCGCCTGCTAGGAGACGGCCCAGCTCATGGTCGTCTTCTGGGGTTCACCGCCTTCTGGCAACCGGCTGCTTAGACTAGCCGGCCACAAGAAGGCGGCGATCAATCTTCGATACTTGAGGGGCGCAGTCGGCCCTGATATCTTGAAATGCCATGGGGGGCAGAGGAGGCTACCCATGGCCAATAACTCCAACAAACATGCATAATAAAAAAACATAGTTATATTATGTAAGGCCTAAGGGGTGCATGCAGAAATCAAGACTGATGGTAGCAAACGAGTGGATAGACCCAAAACTAATGATAGCAGGTAGATTATAGCTTCAATTTAAAAATAGAGACAATGGATCATCTACTGTTTGTTGCCAACCCAACATGAACCAGATAGTAGACATATACTATTTGTTGCTACCTGGATATGTGCCCCACGGGCATTTTAAAACTCAAGTTTGAATGATAAAGTAGTAGGTAATAATATCCGATATATAATGTAAGCAAACACGAAAGAGTGCAACCTCTCTTCCAAAACTGTGTAGTCCTCGGGTTCATCTGCTCAGTCGATGATGGTAATGCAGTTGGCGTGGCTGCCGGCAACGGGGAAGATGATCTGAGGCGGCAAAATAAAGTCTGTAGGGGGAATCTCTGGTACAGTGAATGCTTCCATCGATGGTGCACCTCAGGTGGGGTGGATGACGACACGGCAGGAGCATGACATAACAGACAGAGTTTTCTTTGATGCCTATCTGAAAATGAAGTAAATCTTTAAGGGCTCCTTAGAATTGGAGGATTCTTTAAACGCATGGGACATGAAAAACACAGGAATAGGGTAGGAATGCACGTGCAAAATAGAGCGTTTGGAAACATAGGATTTCTGTCAACCCGGGTGTTTGGTTCACATGAATTGGAAGAACACAGGAATGGAGAAACATGGTCAAATTAAAGTCAAACCACATGAAAATGAAAAAAATAAGAATCTTATTATGCCAGTAATGCAATTAGTCATGTCCTTCATGCATATTAATTTGAAAAGGACATCCAAGTGGATATTAAAATTCCTACGTTTTTTCTTTGAAAGAGACAACAAAGGAAAAAAATACTCCAGTTTTGCTTTTCTCCACTCCTTCTAACCAAATGCACGAATAGTAGTACCATAGTAGTTCCATCGCAAAGGATGCCTGAGGGATCGACATGAATGCAGAGTAATAAAGTGATGTGATGAGTGTACAACCTCTTTGACATAGCCTTGTTGACCTCAACATCATTGGGTTGGACGTGGAGGATGGTGATGCTGGTGTGACTGTTGGAAGCGGGGAAGAAGATCTGAGGCCTCTGGGAACGGCGCCGAGGGTACTGCTCCACTGTGATGGATGGTTCCGTCGTTGCAGCAACTCCGGTGAGGTGTATGGCGGCGAGGCTAAAGCAGGACAAGACAGACAATCCTAATCTGAAGTGGTACTCTAAGATCATCTGCAATAGATGATGTAAAATACATTACCAAAAAGTGCTAGATGTAAAACGCATTAGCCGCGCCATGGCCACTCGGACAGGTGTTGTAAATATTGTTCACTCTGAACTTAACTGAAGAAACTGAACTTTATAGTTGAAACTGCATTTTACTATCGAAACTAATTGAACTAGTACACTACAAAAAAGACACATCCGTGACATTTTGGGCCGAACGAAATTTTTTTGTATCATACTTATGACACTTCTGTGACGATAATTGTGACAAAACCCCGTATCATCATAGATGTGGTGGGCTCCTACTTCTATGACAAAAAATTATGACAGAAAATGGGCTTTTCGTCCTGGGCGGGCTGGAGACGCAGCTGCATGACATTCTTTGGGACGTCCATGACGGAAAAAAAACCATGGTAGAAGCGAGGGCGAAGAAAACATCGGGGTGTTCCTGGTTACGGTGGGTGGTCGGGGCCGAGCGATGCGCGTTTCTCTCATACACTCACGCGCGTGGGTGCGAGGCGTTGGGCTCTAACTGAACCCGAGCGATTGCACTGCAGGCTACGCGTTACTGAACCCGAGCGATCGATCGTTGGCTGTTAACTAAACCCGATCGTGCGATTCCTTCACTACTGTTGCTAACTGAAGCCAATCGATGTTGCCTCTAGATGAACAGTGAGCGTTGCTGGGGGGTTTGGATGAACAGTTCCCGGTGGGAGTGGATGAACAGGCCCCCGTGGTGCTGCCTCTGGATGAATAGGACCCCGATCAATCGAGCCGGCTGGGGCTGGATGAACAGGACCCCGTGGAGGGCTGGATGAACAGTAGACAGTGGAGGGCTGGATGAACAATAGCCCGTGGAGGGGTGGTTGAACAGGAGCCCGTGGATAGGGCTGGTTGAACAGTAGCCGGTGGAGTAGCGCGCGGTGGAGGCTGGATGAACAGGAGCCTGTGGATGAACAGTCGCAGGTGGAGGCTGGAGGAGGTCGATGGTGGATGAACAGTAGCCCGTGGAGGCTGGAGGGGTCGATGGTGGAGATGAACAGTATCCCGTGGAGTCCCGTTTTGCGGTATGCCACACCCGTCCCGATGAACAGGACCCCCGTTTCGACCGTAGCGCTCCAACACAAGTCTGTTTCCTCCGTTTTGTGGTATGCCACACCCCTCCCGATGAACAGGACCCCCGTTTCGACCGTAGGAGGTCCGTTTCCTTCGTTTTGCGGTACACCAAACCCCTCCCGATGAACAGGATCCCGTTTCGACCGTGGCCGGTCGAACACAAGGCCGTTTCCTCCGTTCTGCGGTACGCCAGGCCTCGTTTCCATCGGCTGTTCCGTCCAAGCCCTCCAGATGAACACGACGACGCACTCCGTTCCGACCCAGCCGGTTGGCTCCCCAAGAACACGACGACGACGTTGTTTCTCCGTTCCCACCCAGCCATGTACACGAGCCCTGGCCGTACGTATGCGCGAGTAGGCGTTCGAGATCCTGCCCGTATCTACATACGTGGCCGTATTTTATTTCTTGCACACTGGCCGTTGTACATACGTGTACATGCTACGTGCGCGCCTCTACTATGACACATGCGCGCCTCTACATGGACCGGTATGTGCATACACATTCGCGACCAGAATGACAACGCTACGTGCGCTTTGACCAGGTGGGTCCCGACTGTCAGGCACTTCCTTGTGTGCGAAGATGTAGCTGGTGGGTCCCAGCAGTCAGGGGGGTGAATCGGGTTTTTTTTCCCGGACGCACTTCCTTGCATGCGAAGATGTCGCTGGTAGGTCCCAGCAGTCAGGGGGGAAATGTTTTTTCGCAAAATACGGTTTCCCGTCTGGTGGGTCCCTGCTGTCAGGTGGAGGAATCATTATTTTCCGCGTAATAAGGAGGCACCACCTAACTATCAGCCTCCCCACGTACAGTCCACGTCCGATGAAAGCCGTTCCTTGACCACATTGACCACGCCGCGCCGAGAGCACCAGGGCGGTGGACGACGGCGAGGCCTGGGAAGGGGACGACAAGGAGCCGGGGAAGACGCGGCAGTGGATGCCCACACGTAGAGGAGTATGAGGGTTCACTGGTTCGCTGCGATGTGAGGCTGCCGTCGCCGCAGAATAACAGGGTTGTGGGTGAGTAGAGGGATGCACTACAAGAATCCTGTTAATCCATGACAGATTGTTTCCGTCATCGATAAGGGAAAAACCATCATGGATGCACGTCCATGACAGATTAGAAATCTGTCATGTATCACGCGTCATAATTTGACACCTTACCTTCAATGACAGATTTTGACCGTCACGGGTCTGCCCCTAGGCCCGCCCAGCCCAAACTTGGCCCATGCCTCTATGATGGAACAAGCCGTCATAGACAGATGCCACGTAGGATTTTGGATTGACTGATTGGAATGACGTGGCTGCCTACATGTACATTATTTTTCGTCACAAGAACCATCATGGATTTAGAAGCTATTTAAGTATTGTCCATCCAATTATCCCATTTAAATTCAGCTCAATTTTGAGACAGCACTTTTTTAGCATAATGCATTACACTGATCATAATGTCAACTTCGACCCAAGACAAAGTATTTCCAAAATGCGATATAATACATAGATCATGTAGCATTTATACAAGCATCCACCGATATATACAATACAACAGTTTACAGTATCCTCAGTGAAATGTTGACATAATACAAAACGGATCAAAGTTAGGAACTAGCACAATCCAGTTTACATCAACAACACATAAAAGTTTCTTAAAGCCCCTTAGTTCCACCTCACAGCTCATTCTTTCAGTTCTCTCGGAGAAGTTGCTCTCCATCAAATTCAATGTAATGCAATACCTACAAACATGATTAAGCACATCAGAAGCATCAAGGGAAATGGATTAGGAAGGAAAACATCAGGGAGGAACAAAAATCTTAAAGATCAGGGGAAACTATCACAACAAATAGCATGGTTCTGGGCTTGGTAGGTACTGTCCTAAAAACCATTTACTAAGAAGTCCTTACAAAACTATCTTCAACAATTCAAATCAAGATATCTTAGTTAGATGATCAGATGCGAGCTTCACATCATGTCATAAACATGCATACTGTCTACTCTCGCAGAAACAACGAGTACAAATAAATTTCCTGAAAGTTTCTTAGCATAAGTACATTATAAGATGTTAGTAACATAATAGCCTTGCCTAAGAAAGTTCTAGATCCACAAAATATAATATACATATTACTAACCATGGTTCATGAGTTCTAATTTTCACAAATATCAGACAACCAATTTCACAAACTGAAAATTGGAACGACAACTTGGTGAAATAAATTTATCACAACTCAATGGAGTGACCGTGTTAGAGGTATGAATGTAACGGCGATTTCCAGCTCCAAGAGCGTTCTAAAAATCTATTGAGGTATGTCATTATGTCGGAAAGGACAGCCCCTCTACTAAGAAAAATGAGAACCATAAAATTTATTTAGTTTCCATGACTAGAAGCAAACAGTCTAGTTAATTTTCTACCAAGATTTTGCTTGGAGAAGGTAATAAAAATGGCACTAATGATTATCATTTTAGTATCTTGTTGTCTGCTACGACAAGTCAGCCGAGTCTCTCTACCAGATAAGGGAACGATCTTTGGTTAGCTCACTTTATATGGTATAAACATACTTAATTCACATATGTGCAAAGCAAATGAAATGAGCTTGTTTGCCAACAAGCTAGGATAGTATCCTGTGGAAAGCAAACAAAATGAACACATGACAAGACCAAAGGGAAGAAGGGAGGGGGATACCTTCAAATTTTATGGTTGAGGCCGACAACACCGTCACCGGAGCTAGCCCAAACCAACCCAAACGGCATGATGAACCCCTTCTCTGTTCTACAATGAACCCCTTCTCTGTTCTACAGTCCTTCCTGCACATTCATAAATGGATGAAGCAAGTATTAACCTATAAAGAAGTGACCTGAATAGAAGTTATGATTATGAAACAACCGTATAATTTGTGGATTTATAGAGATTATAACCTCTAAAGAAGTGACCTAAACAGCAGCCATGCAACATATTTTTTACATGTTTCTTCAACATTTTGCTTTCTAAAGTACACATACTTCTTTCTCTTGCATAAAGCAATGTATGTTCACATGATATTTAGAACTGTAGGAGGGAAATGATCATAGAACTGTAAACTGTTGTTAGTAGAGGTTGCTATTATACTAAACATTATTTGGCATCACAAGTTGACCAAGGACAAAGTATATATATATATATTTGATGAGTCTATATTTATTTGTGTTAAGAATCTATTTTGTATATTTATTTGAGATCTTTATGATTCCAAGCAATCATCTATAACACTTGAAGTAAGTTTACATGTACAACTCTATTTGCGGACATGCTACTTTTACTTCTATCTCAGGATTGCATTTACTATTATTTTGGAAGATAACACCAACAAAATATGTGGATACTGCGCTAGTACATACATGGTAATTAGAATGTAAATATTCAGACCAAAGTATCAGATAAAAGGAGATTATATTTCATATAAACTTGACTGAAACTAAATCAGGAAAGCCATGTAAACAGGACCACCACTAGAAATATGATGTGCCTCTTTCAGGTATTGGAATTTTGAAACAAGAAAGGCATTGACTACATGACAACAACCACGTACATGGAGTACAGGAAGATTAGGGAGGAGTTTTGTTCAAAATAAAAGCCAAGGAGCGGCCGTGTGCAGACTCATGGACGCATACATATGGGGAGCGACCGTTTACTACAGGTACCATCCCAATCTAGACACATACCAAACCATGGTGCTTATTCATATTTATATATGTAACAGATGCAAGTGCCATCCAGATTTGGGTTAGAGGGGGGAGAGGGAGGAAGCTCACCATGTACACGCGCATGACGACAAGTTGTACATCGCCGGATGGGTGGACGGGTTCAGAGACGAGGAGCACTGGCGTTCTCCGCCGCCATCGTCGGGCGAGACAAGGCCGTCGGGCTCGCGCTCATCCCGAACATGCCGCTGCAGGGTGCGCCCATCAGCACATCCTGCGGGAGGTCGGCCTCGCATGGCCCTATTCCAGAAGCACCATCCAGCAGGTGGCAGGAGACGAAGAGGATTGGTCGGTGCCGCGTCGGCGCCGAAACCCTAGCAACGGGGATGGGTTGCTGGAGAGCGCTAGTGGTGAATCTAGTAGGAGGGGAGGACGGAGCAGAGAGAGGGGAAGATGGGGGTAGGCTGCGCGTCGGCCATAGCCGCCGAAAGTCATCGGAATCATGGGGCGGCAGCGAGGTGTCGCATGGGAGGAGAGATGGGGGCGGCGGCGAGGAGTCCTGTGGGAGGAGATATGGGGGCTGCGGAGGGAGAGAGGAGCGGCTGAGAAGGGATTAGGGTTAGCATTTTATACCAGGAACGGTTAGCCGGGCTCGAGCGGGCTTGAGCGGGACTGTACTAGTCCGTCCATGACAGTATTCAAAAACGTCATCAGAAATCCATCATAGATTAACAGGTTTCTTGTAGTGATGGCCTGGCTAGCGGTGGGAGTAGTAGGGGGCAATGAGACCTCCGCCGCATCGCAGCCGGCCACAGGAGGCAGGAACGCGAGTCACGACCGACGCTGGTTTGGGCGGCTGGAGCAAGAAGACCAGAGGTTGAAGAAGCACTACGGCCGTTGGATGGACATCGTATGGTCACTGGAGCTAGAATCATGCATATTGACTAAGCTGACAAAGCCCTCGTCTCCATCAACTTAGTAGGCCCACAAGTCAGCCTGCCACTATACTGGGTCCCAGCTAGCAGGGGGAGTATTCATTTTTTTGTGCGTAATAAGGACGCACTTCCTTGCGTGCGAAGATGTAGCTGGTGGGTCCCAGCAGTCAGGGGGGAAACGTTTTTTCACGAAATACGGTGGCCCGTCCGGGGGTCCCTACTGTCAGGTGGAGGAATAATTATTTTGCGCGTAATAAGGAGGCACTTCCGATGGACCTAGCTGTCAGCCACTCCACGTACAGTACTCTTCCGATGGAAGTCGTTCCTTGACGACGTTGACCACGCCGCGCCGATAGCACCAGGGCGGTGCACGATGGCGAGGCCTAGGAAGGGGACGACGCGGAGCTGGGGAAGACGCGGAAATGGATGCCCACGCATAGAGGAGTATGAGGGTTCACTCGTTCGCTGCGGTGTGAGGCTGCCGTCGCCTCAGAATAACAGGGGGTGTGGGTGAGTAGAGGGATGGCCTGGCCAGCAGGGGGAGTAGTAGGGGGCGGGGAGGCCTCCGCGGCATCGCAGCCGGCCACGGGAGGCAGGAGCATGAGGCACGACCAGCGCTGGTTTGGGCGGCTGGTGCAAGAAGACCAAAGGTTGAAGAAGCACTACGACCGTTGGATGGACATCGTACGGTCATTGGAGCTAGAATCGTGCATATTGACTAAGTTGACAAAGCCCTCCGTCCCCGTCAACTTAGTAGGCCCACAAGTCAGCCTCCCACTATACTGGATCCCAGCTAGCAGGGGGAGTATTCATTTTTTTGTCCGTAATAAGGAGGAACTTCCTTGCGTGTGAAGATATAGCTGGTGGGTCCGAGCTGTCAGCGGCGGTAACATTTTTTTCGCGAAATATAGAGACCCTTTTGGTGGGTCCCAGATGTCAGGTGGAGGAATCATTATTTTGCGCGTAACAAGGAGGCATTTCCTAGCGTGCGGCCATGGACCCAGCTATCAGCCTCTCCACATACAGTCCACTTCATATGCATGCCGGTCGTTGACCACGTTGACCAGGCCGCGCCGAGAGCACCAGGGAGGTGGACGACGTGGAGGCCTAGGAAGGGATTGGGGCTAGGGAAGACTTCAGTAGTTGTTTCCCACGCGGAGGGGAGTACGACTGTACAAGGGTTTACTGGTTCGTCTGCCGTCGCCGGAAAATAACAGCAGGTGTGGGTGAGTAGAGGGATGGGTAGGCCAGCGATGGGAGTACGATGGGGCGGTGAGGCCTGCGCGGCAGCATAGCCGACTGCGGGGAGGAGGGAGTAGGCAGTCCCGCCGGCGCTTGTTTGAGTGGCTAGAGCAGGAAGAGTAGAGATTGAAAAAGCACGACGGCCATTGGATGGACATCCAACAGTCACTGCTTGTGCGTCAACCTTTTTTTAGGAAAGCCTCAAATCTGTGGAAAACAGCATACAGCCCATTTGCTAATTCTTAAGGTTTTTTTGGAGCACATATTCTTTTTTTTAGCATTACAGCCCATATTGTGGCCACGGTTAAAAAATTATACAAAATTTTGCATATTTCGGTGCGGTCCGAATTATTTTTAATCCCGAAATTTTGGTTCACATTCAAACTGATTTTAAAAATAAATGCATATCAATATAAAATCCAACAAATTGTCCATGCATAGAAATCAATGCAATTTAAAATCTCGAAATGTAAAAAATAAAAAAAATAAAATTGAAACTAATTGCTGGTTTGATGTGTTTTAAAAATGTACATCCCATTTCTCATTACTGATAGGCCATTTTCTCGGCCAGCCGAATGAAGCTCTCCTCGTCTTGAAATATTTGCAGCCCAACAGGCCTGACAAAGCGACTTACTTGGCAAATCACAAAAAAACTGGGCTAGCCATTTTCAAAAAGAAAAAAACTACTGGGGTAGTGTGTGGTAAACATAAAAGAGAAGGCTGTCTAGACAGGCCAGAGTGCCCCGCACAGCCCAGTTGACACCCTGCTTACGTCTCAAAAACAAATTAGATAAATGCCACTCCAATTATGGTGATTCATAAAAATGCCACTGCAATTTCCAAACTTTGAAAAATGCCACTGCAATTTTTGCAAACTTTGGGAAACGCCACTGTAATTTGCAAACTTTGAAAAACGCCACTCCAGACATCGAAAAATGCCACTGGAAATGGCATGAAATGGCATTTTTCAAAGTTTGAAAATTGCAGTGGCATTTCTCAGAAACACCAGATTTGGAGTGGCATTTATCAAATTAACCCAAAACAAAAATAACTGGGTCAGCTGCCGGGTCCCTGGTGTCAGCCGCTCGTTGTGCAATTCTCTCGTTTATTGACTATGTTGACAATGGCATGGGACCCAGATGTCAGAAATCCATTAGGAGGAGCCATTTTTATTGGCTTGAAATAAGGAGGCACTTTCTTGTGTACTGCCAAGACCTTGGTGGGTCCCTGCTATCATCCTCTCCACGTACAATCATCTCCTGATTGTGTGCGCGTCAACTTGGTAGGCCCACAAGTCAGCCTCTAAACCCGTGGAGGACAAATACAACCCATTTATATTAAAAAAACAGCCCATTCCATACGTTCAAACGGAAAGTTCAACATTCAGAGCAAAGTAATAGGCCTGATCCACATATAGAGTACCGAACTTCCACGTTGACAACCATCATAGCCAAGTTAACTATCTACTCCCACTAATACTCTAGTAGCGTACAAGTACTAACTTACTCTTAGCTAACTAGACGATGCCGGCCGCCATCTGCGGTACACGCTAAACGCCGGCACCGGTGTCCTCCGCCTCGCCTCAGACTTGTCAGAGGTGTGATAGGGCACGTTGCTCGCGCGCGTTGGCCCTTTCCATGCCGGCATGGTCCACCGAAGCTTTGGCTTCTAAGCGGGAAACCCACTTGACAAGCTGGTAGTAAAAATCGGCGTTGCGAACGTGTGCGTGCCCGACAGCCTCCAGGGCTATTTGCCGGGCGCCGGCCTCCACATAGTCGGCCCAGTTGCGGGCGCTCTGCTCGCGACTCAAAGCGTCGGTGCGCTACTGCTCCATGTCCCGCTGGTGGCACAAATCGGCAATACGCTGCTCCTCCGCCAGGCGGTCGCGCTCCAACAACTCCTCATAGTCCGCATTGCCATCTAAAGACCGATAGAATGCCTCCTCCCTCCGTCTGCCTTCCGGTGAAAAACAAAACACTAGTTCCGGCGGTGACCGCCTCCGGTGTCGCCTATCGCGGACGGGCGGGGGCATGGCGGACGTGGCGAGAGCGAGGATAAGTGATGAGCGACGTCGGGCCGGTGGGGGCTTATGAGGATAGGGCGATTTGGGTGATGGTGCCACCGGAGAAGCCCGAGAAACAGTAATTATAGGTGGAAGGTAGGCGAACTAGCGTGTCGCGAGAAACACGACGGTCATCGCGGTCATCGGAATTCAATGCATAAGCAGGCATGGCTTAGCGTGCCAGCTTGCCGTGGAAAACTAGAAAAATTGAAATTATGATTGTGCCGTCCCGTCCCGTCAGTGGTGCGTCCCGTCCGTGTTGGGTCGCACGCCGGCATGACGGTCAAACGAGTGCACTCGAATCATCCAGATGAGGTACTCCCTCCTTGTAAAAAATGATTCCACCACTCATCATCTACCTTGGTTGGTTAGATTTTTGAATTAAGCCCTGCAAACCGGAAAGGAGGTAGTACATGCGTGATCCGCTATTTATTCGTGTATGATCGAGTAGGTCATTTTTTGAATTGAGCCCTGCAAACCGGAAAGGAGGTAGTACGTGAGTGATCCACTATTTATCCGTGTAGGATCGAGTAGGTCGGATAGTGTATCTGTAGGATCGAGTAGGTCGGACGGTGTATGTGTACGAACGCATTAGCGGATGAACGTTTTCTTCAGATTCGCATGGCATTTTCTTTAGACCAGCTTGTCAGTTTCTTCAGTGGAAGGCATTTTTATTCAAAAAACTACCACTTCGGATCTTGCGTCAGAACTAAAACTACCAGGAGCGCATTAGTAGGCTAGCTAGTGATCGATCAATAACTTGTAAACACTGAGCGAACAGAAATAAGGACCTGTTAGTAACTTGTAAACATTGAGAACACAGAAATAAGGATCATGTTGTGCACAGCAGTAAGAGCCGATCCGTTCAAATTGAGCATCCAATCATTGAATCCTGTCCTGCACCTCCAATGTAGGTCCACCCTGCCAATAAATTCACACGCAAACCACTAGTATTACTATCTAATGACAGTACAAAAAGAGTAGCAAGATAGTAGAAAACCATGTACCTTCGTAATGAACAGCTCATAGTGCCATCAATTGGATATAAAGGTTTGGAAGAAAACATGCTCCTAATGTTGAACCAGTTGGACTTTTTGTGCAGTTCCACTAAAATCGAGCATCCCTGTTTGCATAGATATTGAAAGTGTGATTACTATAAAAGTGGCACTAGTTGAAGCATAGACTCACAAATATAAGCATTCCAATTTCTTAATGGGAAAAGGTAGCAAGACTGTTTCTAACCACCTGTTTGAAGGAATAAATAAGGCAACAGCGGCTGATGTCAGAAAGGCATATATAGTTATTTCTAAAAGAATGATCGATTCCTGACCTTTCCTCTTCTTTTAAGCATATTTTGTGCAGTTCAACTAAAATAGAATGCCATCACTGCCTTAACAATTCAGTGACACTGTACAAAAGGAAATGACTTAACATTACATCATGATGTCAGGTATGTAGTCGACAGGCATTAGAGACAAACATACAGACCTCCTCCGATAACATAATGAACATTAATTTTAACAAAGGTGTGACTAGCTTTACCAGGATAATTTGAGTGAACTCTACATGCTCTGTTCCTTAATTTAAGACGTTTTCGTAGTTTAATTTAAAGTACCCAAACGTCCAGTATTTAGAAAAATAGGTAATAGTTTTATGGAGCACATATCTGGGAAAGTTTGCTACACTTTATATATGTCCATAAGCTAATGCAACACCATTCGAATAGTACAAATATACACTAATCCAGTGGCTAGTGCAACAGTAGAGTAGTTATTTTATTACAGGGTACAATACAATGGTTTTACTGAACATATTTCCATAAGCTCTAGCACTGGAAGATTTTTATAAGAATTAACAATACAAAATGTAAAGGTAACAAGTTTCAGCATTGGTATACTAGCTGTGCACGAGCATTAAACCAAATACAAAAGTCTGACGGTAACTAGCATTATTAAGTAATGACAGTATTAAAAAATTGCAAACCATGTACCTTCAAGGTAAATATCATTTCGAACTCGAGTGGACATGAAAAATTGCTATCCCAATCTTGATAATCGATCAAACATAAAAACTTGATCGAACAAATCAGTACAATAGCCAAAGGAGGAGGTGCACACTCTTGACCTTTCCTCTTGTCTTCATAATTTTTTGTGCAGTTTAACCAAAATAAAATGACATCAGCGCCTTAGCATTTAGGTGACACTGTACAAAAAAATTGACTTATCTCATGAAAGTGAGGTATGTAATCTATAAGCATTAACAGTGCAAAAATCTAAAGGTAGTAACAAGTTTCATCATCGGTATACTAGATGTGCAACAACATTAGAATGCCTTAGCTAAAAAATCTTTAATACATCCACAATCAACACCTAACCCTGAAATAATCCAGAGACATTAAATGGCATTGCTTAAATTTATTGGTGGCATTAGACTGAGTGCGGCATTAGTTAAATGTGGCATCACTTTAGCAGTAGCATTGGTTGACTTTACCGCTGGCGGTATACTAACAACAAAAAAGTGGCAATAAGAGCATGGGAGACCCATTCGGACAGTGGGCGCACTAGCACGATGTACCTCCACAGACGCAGAGTGGTGAGGGAGGTATGGTTACCCAGAGCAACAAATATCCAGGAAGCATATGTGGATCACGTCCCATTTTTGTTCTCTTTAGCCACCTTTTTACTATGTGAGGACAACAAACCGATCGACCTGGGCATTCTCTATTGCGTTGTCATGCCTTTCTACCCTTCTTTAACCAAGAGACAGGAGACTCGTTCCTTAGCTACTGATTTTCCCCTTTTCAACCTAGATGCGGGTTTGATGCCTACTATCTTGGACAGTTCAGTCTCCCTTCATTTCCTTATTCAACCTAGACATGGATTAGTCTGCATGAAGTAGGGTTTCCTTTAATAATGCAAATTAAGGTTTTCATCTGCGTGACCAGCAGAGCAGACGATAGGAAATTGGGAAGATGGTGGAGTGGAAAAAGATCCACATGCAGCGATGTGGTAGATGGGGCAATAGAACAAGGGTATGGTTCGAAAATAGGTAGCATACCTGAGGGTCAGTGGGAAGTGGCTTCGCTCGTGGTTGTCGTCCTCCGCACGCACTACAGCAACGAGCTTGGGGACGGAGGCCATCCCACGCGGGCGCTAGGTCTGAGAGGACGGCCTTGTTGTCAATGCGTGACCTCGCTCGCCGACAACGAGTGCGTCAATGCTGCACGTCCTTTTCTTCCCCGACGGATGAGGGAGTCCTGGATTAGGGGGTCTCCGGACAGCCGGACTATATCCTTTGGCTGGACTGTTGGACTATGAAGATACAAGATTGAAGACTTCGTCCCGTGTCCGGATGGGACTCTACTTGGCGTGGAAGGCAAGCTAGGCAATACGGATATGTACATCTCCTCCTTTGTAACCGACCTTGTGTAACCCTAGCCCCCTCCGGTGTCTATATAAATCGGAGGGTTTTAGTCCGTAGGACGACATACAATCGTACCATAGGCTAGCTTCTAGGGTTTAGTCTCTCCGATCTCGTGGTAGATCAACTCTTGTACTACTCATATTATCAAGAATAATCAAGCAAGACGTAGGGTTTTACCTCCATCAAGAGGGCCCGAACCTGGGTAAAACATCGTGTCCTCGGCCTCATGTTACCATGCGCCTTAGACGCACAGCTCGGGACCCCCTACCCGAGATCTGCCGGTTTTGACACCGACATTGGTGCTTTCATTGAGAGTTCCTCTGTGCCGTCACCATAAGGAAGGATGCCTCGTCTCGTTGTTAAAAACAACATCACCGCCGGGGGAGCCCTGGATATCGGCCAAACTCTCCGGCTATGCAGTTTCATCATGATTGCCCGTTCGGCTGCTGCCCCGATGATGACTTCTCGGGTCATCGAAAACAGCCTGCACGTCGGCTCGAAATTCACCGAGCAGATGGATCCAATGGAGCTCTCTTCACTAAACGAGCTCTTGGATCGCATCGCTGCCTTGGGAGTCACTACGGACTATGATCGGATTGGGCTTAAACCCGATCAAAGGGAGATTAACTCTCCATCGGTCACCCATCATGTTGCGGTGGTGGAGGAACAATGCGGCGATTCTTCTTCTATTTTGAGGACTAACTATGTCCGGATTCCTGAGCTCTCCGAGCCGGATACCCGTTTACAGGAGGACATCACCCAAGTCCTGAACCTAGAGTCAGGCAGCGGGCCAGACTTATCGGGCAACATCCCGGAACCTGAAATTCCAAGATCGGAAACACCTCAGCCCCTGGGTCTCAGATTGGGTAGGGGTTCGGACCCAATTCCACCCACCCACCCAGACATAAACGATATTTCCCACATCAGGCAAGAGCCCCATGAAATAGTACATCATTATTGGGCCAGATTCCTCCTTGTGATGAACAAGGTTAAGGACTGTCGCGAGGAAGACGTGGTCTCATTTTTCTGCAATAATTGCACGGACAAGGGAATCCTTTACGCCTTGAGTCGTCGTGACATATCACGCTTCGCTGACTTGGCGTCCATAGTACGAAAGTACTGTGCGATGGAAAGCGCCTGGAAAACCGAAAAGAAATTTTGGGATAATCCGGCTCGGAATATACACCCAGTCCGATGTAAAAGGGTGCACTATCATAAGACACCCGAGTTAGTTACAAAGAAACAAAAACCCTCTTTAGGGCATGGAACCATATTGGAGGGATGGCTTAACGGACCCTGCAAAATTCATAGTACAGCGGATACCATACCAACACACAGCCTTAGAGCATGTTGGATACTCCGGCAGGTTGCCAAAAGTGGTGAGGATCTTCTCATCTCAAATACCACAGAGCACCATCCCGTGGATAGCAATACGGTATTAACAGTCTTTGAAACCTTCGCATCAAATAATAGGCGCAAGCGACACTCCGCAGCCTCGCCGAAATCTGCCACGTGGGAGCAGTAAATCCATGGAGTGACACGGCTATTATCTTCAATGCCAGTGACGAACCTAAATTCCGAATAGCCCGAGCACCAGCTGCACTGGTCCTCTGTCCAATTGTGGACGGCTTTCGACTCACCAAAGTACTCATGAACGGCGGCAGTGGATTGGACCTCATCTATGAGGAAACCCTTCAAAAATGGAAATAGACTGGAACCGCATTGAGCAAAGCAGCACAACCTTCAGAGGAATCATCCCTAGTAGGGAAGCACGCTGTGCTGGGA
The DNA here is from genome assembly GCF_056163025.1 of Triticum urartu. NCBI lineage: Eukaryota > Viridiplantae > Streptophyta > Magnoliopsida > Poales > Poaceae > Triticum > Triticum urartu. Next base: position 363,679,560 of record NC_141876.1, on the reverse strand, counting down.
AAATCACACTAGATCTGGTATTCGGCACGCCGGAGAACTATAGGTCCGAAGAAATTACATTCCAAGTGGCACCGTTCAGTAGTGGATACCACGCCCTTTTAGGACGGGAAGCGTTCACGATCTACCAAGCCATACCCCATTATGGGTACATGAAGCTCAAAATGCCCGGGCCCAACGGAATCATCACTCTCGCTAGTGATCCGGACACAGCACTCCGCGCCGAAAACAAAACAGCCGCATTGGCCCTCGAGGCATTATCCGAAGCCCTTTCGGACGAGGAATTAACCGTGCTATGCTCCAAAGTGGACAGGGATGACGTGATACTTGACAAGAGATCCAAGTCCACATCTTTTAAACCAGCGGATGAAATAGTCAAATTCCAAGTCCACCCAACGGACCCTACAAAAACAGCCTCCATCGGGGCACAGTTAAACCCCGCCGTGGACGCCGCACTAAGAGAGTTCCTTCGCGAGAATTGGGATATATTCGCCTGGCACCCCTCAGACATGCCAGGAATCCCACACAGGCTGGCCGAGCATAGCCTCAATATTCTAAAGGGATTCAAGCCGGTCAAGCAGGCTCTTCGGCGTTTCTCTGAACCTAAGAGACAAGCTATGGGAGAGGAACTAGCCAAGCTATTGGAGGCCAGATTCATTAGAGAAATAAGACACCCGGACTGGCTAGCAAACCTGGTGATGGTACCAAAGAAGGACAAATCCTGGCACCTATGTGTCAATTTCAAGGACCTCAACAAGGCTTTCCCAAAGGATCCCTTCCCCTGCCCCGCATTGATCAAATTATCGATGCTACCATAGGACACGAGTCATTGTGTTTCCTCGACGCATACTCCGGCTACCACCAAATCAAGATGGTAGAGTCCGACCAAGACGCAACGGCATTTATCACGCCATACAGCCCCTTCTATTTCAACACAATGCCTTTTGGGCTAAAAAACGCCGGCGCAACATATCAGCGCATGATCCAGACATGTCTGGAGAAACAGATCGGCAAAATAGTAGATGCATATGTAGATGATGTGGTCGTTAAAACCAAACACGTCGACTCTCTAATAGACGACTTGAGGCTCGCATTCGACAACCTCCGAACATACGACATCAAGCTCAATCCGGAAAAATGCGTTTTCGGCGTACCAGCCGGAAAACTCCTGGGCTTCATTGTCTCCAGTAGAGGAATTGAAGCTAATCCGGCCAAAATCCGAGCTCTGTCACAGTTGGCTATCCCAACGGACCTCAAACAAATCCAGAAACTAACTGGATGTGTGGCGGCTCTAAGCCGCTTTATCTCCCGCTTAGGAGAAAAGGCATTACCCCTTTATCGCCTCCTTCGGCGCACCGAACACTTCGAGTGGACGGACGCTGCCACAGCCGGATTGGAGAAATAAAAGCCATACTGGCAACCAACCCAATCCTAGCCGCGCCAAACATCGGCGAACCAATGTTGTTCTACATTGCGGCAACTCATCAAGTTGTAAGCGCAGTGCTCGTCATCGAACGAGAAGCTGACAGACATAACTTCCCTCTTCAAAAGCCGGTATACTATGTATCCACCGTCCTCACTCCATGCAAATCATGGTACCAACATTATCAAAAGATAGCCTATGCGGTATTCATGGCATCCTGGAAGCTGCGACACTACTTTCAAGAGTGTTCGATTACAGTAGCCTCGGAAGTGCCACTTAATGATATTATAAACAACCGCGACGCTACGGGCCGGATTGCCAAATGGGCCATTGAGCTCCTCCCATTCGACATAACATACAAACCTCAGCGAGCCATTAAATCGCAAGTATTGGCTGACTTTGTCGCCGAATGGACGAAACCGAACTCCCTAAAGAGTACGGCGCATACTCCAATTGGATCATGCACTTCGACGGCTCTAAAATGCTGGCTGGTCTGGGGGCTGGCGTCGTCCTGACGTCCCCAACCAGAGATACAGTTCAATACATATTGTAGATACTGTATACAGACTCCAACAACGCAGCCGAATACGAAGCCCTATTACATGGTCTTAGGATGGCAGTTTCCATGGGCATTCAACGCCTGGAGGTGCGTGGGGATTTGAACCTCACAATATCCCAAATAAATGGAGACTTCGATGCCAAGGATCCGAAGATGGTGGCCTATCCAAACGCCGTCCTAAAGATGTCAGCTTGGTTCGAGGGGCTCGAATTTCACCATGTGGCTCGGGAAAACAATCAGGCGGCGGATATCCTCGCCCGCATCGGCGCAAAACGTGATGCGGTCCCCCCAGCATCTTTTTGGAGAGGTTGTTTAAGCCATCCGTAGTATGGGAAGGGGACACCGGTAACAATAGTCCGGACCCGGCCAAAATGCCCGATACCGAACACTCTGACATAATCGGAGGCTCCGCCACCGAAATAACACCTTCAGCCCACGTAATAATGGCCCTCATTGCCCCATGGACAGAACCATTCCTGGCCTACCTAACTAGGCACGAACTCCCCAAGGACCAAAATGAGGCACGCTGCATAGTGCGGCGATCTAAAGCCTACAGGGTCCAAGAGGGAGAGCTGTATAAAAAAAGCACTACCGGAGTCTTTCAAAGGTGCATCTCCGAAGAGGAAGGGCGGAAGCTTTTGGCAGAAATTCACGGCGGACTCGGTGGCCACCACGCCGCAGCCCGGGCCCTCGTAAGCAAGGCCTTCCATACAGGGTTTTATTGGCCGACGGCCCGGGCAGACACATAGGACTTGGCCCAACGCATCGCCGGTTGCCAGCTTTTTGCAAACCAAAGCCACATGCCACCCACCGCCCTCCAAACAATCCCCATCACCTGGCCCTTCATGGTCTGGGGACTTAACATGGTCGGATCCCTTAAGGGGGGAACCCATAAGAAAAAATACTTACTAGTCATGGTGGATAAATTCACCAAATGGATAGAAGCCAAACCTGTTAAAACAGTCGAATCCGGACCGGTGATTGACTTCATATCCGGGGTTGTACACCGTTATGGCGTCCCCCACAGCATCATCACTGATAACGGCACGAACTTCACGGCAGACGAGGTAAAACTCTGGTGCAGCAACATGGGCATCAAGCTCGATTATGCTTCCGTCTATCACCCACAAACCAACGGCCAAGTTGAGTGAGCAAATGGTCTTATCATGAGCGGCATTAAAGCCAGATTAGTGCGGTCCTTAACGGAGTCTAACATGCACTAGGTAGAGGAGCTCGACTCCGTACTCTGGGGGTTGCGGACCACACCGAATCGTAGTACCGGATATACACCCTTCTTTATGGTGTACGGTGCAGAGGCAGTTCTGCCCTGCGACATAATTCATGACTCACCTCGAGTGCACATGTACGAAGAAAGAGAAGCCGAGCTTGATCGGCAGGACAGTCTGGACACCCTGGAGGAGGAGCGCGATGTGGCAAAAGCCCGTTCCGCATTCTATCAGCAACAGGCTCACAGATACCAAAGCAGAAAAGTACGGGCCAAAACTTATAAGGTTGGTGAGTTAGTTCTACGCCTGCCGGAGAAGAAAAAGACCAAGCTCGAGCCCAAATGGGAAGGTCCCTTCATTATTGACCAAGTTCTGACCGGTGGAGCATACCGTCTGTGGGATGCATCGAATAATCGACTTGAGCCGAACCCATGTAACGCAGCCAGGCTCCGAAGATTCTATGCCTAGCGCCGGACTCTATGTTCGTCTCCTTCATCTGCCCATTTTTTGCATATATATTATCTGTCTTTTTTCTCTTTCTTTCTTTTATTATCTGTCAAGACCTGCATGGTCCAACTTGTGCCTCGCTTGCACACTATAGATGCGCTAACCGCGCTCATTATACCTGGGGGCTTCTTACACAGAAGCTTAATTATCTATCTGGGCTTCATGCCCAGCACATGTGTTATTCTTCCGCACGTACCTTTTCTTCGCCATTATATGTATCGATATGACTTAAGTTTTGGCCAAGCTGGGTTGCCTGGCTCTTGTATTTATGCCCTACATTCCCGTTAATTCGGCTAGGGCATAAGGGGAGCACCTCTGCAATTGTTACTGCCGGGTCAGCCGGATGTGTACCTCAGACTGGGTGAAGCCGAAAGCTAGCGTTCTTAAGAGAATATTCGGTCGGTGAACAAAAGATGATTTTTATTTATTTTCCATATGTGCCCCCAGATGTTTTTTCTTGCGTTTCCTCTCACAGTTCGGACATGCACTTTAGGGCATGCGTACCCAGGGAAAGGAACCCTTAACGGAACTATTCTCCCTGGAAGATGTTTCTTACTACCCATGTAATATAACATAACTAGTTGGGCACTTGTCTGCTCAAGCACTAATGACCCCTACGCCTGGTCTCCACGCATACCCCGGTTCTTATATAACTGAGCGGGTATTTGGATACACTCCAGACTATCGGGTCCTGAGGTTGAAGCGAAAAGGTCCGCCATAACAAATGATCTACAATGCGGCTAGAAGGCATTATACATGTCACTTTAATTACATAGTCATGTAGACTGACTAAATTCCTCTTCTATACCATCCAACAGGCGGTCTAGCCTACAATCCTATTGGGAATACTTTGCGGCTAATTCTACTTACCCATAGACTAAGCTAACGGGGATCTCTTTCCCGTCAGGCCCCACAGGTCCGACCTCGGCCATGTGATTTGGGTCAGCCTTGGTATACCGAGTCTTCACCATGGCCCAGGCTTCCCTGGCACCTTGACGGCAGGCAGATATCTTCCGTAATCGGAAGCGCCTCCGTGCTCCCTTGAGCTTCTCCACAAGCTCTCCAACACCTTATGGCAGGGAGATGGATGGCCACAAGGCCTGGGCAATACCTTGCATCACCTGCGGAACTTGTTCGTGCAGTTGTGAGAGCTCGGATAGAAGATCACCCGCAGACCCGGGCATCTCCTCCACGGGACGACCCGTCAGTATACCTGCAGACATAACTCTGTTAGCCGGCTTCTCCGCCGTCCCCTTTATTAAGGGTTCGTTCAAGCACTTACTGAATATGCCGCGTCGAAGCCGCTTATTCTCCTTCTCGGAGTCCGCAAGCTGGGCTCGAACATCTTTCAGTTCCACGCTCATCTTGGTATTGGTGTCTTGGAGATTGTTTTTCTCCCGCCTGACCTCAGTCAGCACGCATTCGCCAGCCTTTAGCTATCATATGGCGTGCTGCTCCTCCGGATTCTCTCCGGATTCATCTGCAACATCTCTTATTAGATCTGCAGCCATGCTGCATGCTATATGGTACCTATCATTCTTTGAAAGAAATGTTATCAACTGGGGACTTTTTAGGTTCCTTCAATGCGGAAACAGCAGCCCGAAGTTGGGTCTTGCATTCCTCCAGCTCCTGTGACAGTCGACTATTCTTCTCTGTAAGAACCTGCACAATAAGATGATCCTTAAATCAGTTCTGCAAACTGTTTCAAGTCTCAGGGGCTACTGATACATATAGTCATCAGATTTTCTTACCCGTACATCATTTTGCATACTGGTCTGTGGCTCTAGCTAGACCATTTTGAGCAGCACGGAGGTACGCCTCTCCAGAATGGAAGGCATCAAATGCCTCTGGTGAGAAGCAAGAGTCGCGGAGTACGGCCTGGCGACGCCTATTATTCATGGCGCTCTCCACTTCTGAATTTGTAGCGGATAGCCTATCCGCATCCTCTGTAGGGGGAGTATCCGGCGTCCGCCCCATGTCGGCTTCCGCCTCTATGTCCGATCATGGAGCCCGACTGGTGGAAGCGTGATCGGCAGCCTCACTGGACATATTCCGGTGAGCGTTTTTTCTGTTAACGAAACATGGACGTCATTACATTTCAAGAAAGGCGACAACCACGGAGCGGGGTTTCTGTCATACCTCTGCGCCGGCATCTCCGTCCTGACCGCTTCCTTTTTGGCCTGCCCGGCCTCGGTGCCTCTTGTTGGCGAGTTGCTGCGGGTTCGGCATGGTGTCCCGAATGCCTTCCCTGTAAAAACACCATATGTATGTGGTAGGTGAAGTGTCTAAAAGGGGATCCTAGTTTTTGGAGTTGGGATTTTTGGTTTTTCTTACGTGCAACGCAGGAACAGTCTGGGATAGTCGGCCGTAATGGCCACCATGGCGTCATCACAGCTTAATTGATAGAACTGCCGGTCTTTAGCTCCACGAATATGTCCGGATCTTCTTCGAGTCTGGGACCGAGGGCCCGGTCAGGGTCCTCTGGTTGTGGAGATGGGCTGCTGACCTCCCTTATGGCTTTTCGCAGTTCCTGCCGCAAAATGGCAAGGTGAGTACCTACAACAAAGAATGCGGGAAGAATGGGAGTAAGGACATATAACTCACACAGCTTGGAGGGTTGTACATGGAGAATCCATCCCGTGGCTTGATGCGGATGAACTCCTCTTCCTCCCCCTTGAACAATTCGGACAGAATTTTTGCTAAAGCGGCAGCGTTGTCCGGACCCTTACGCCCGCAACGGGTGGCGTCATCTTCCCCGCTAAAACACCACAGGGGGTGCCCTCGATATTGAAGTGGTTGCACTCCCCGCATTATGCGTATTGACATAACCTCGATTACTGTCAATCCTGATTGAGCCAGCGGTTGAATCCGGTTCATCAGGTAAAGGACTTCTCCGTTGTCTTCCTCCTGGGGGCTCCGTGGGTGCCAACTTCGTCGTTTCTTCAGAGGAGTATTGCTGAACTCAGGAAGACCCCGCCGAACAGGGTCCGGAAGGGGGACCTCCTCCATATAAAACCATTTCGAAGGCCAGTCTTTGGATGTCTTCTTCGGAGTACCGGACAGGTATCCGATTTCGGCGATGCACCATATTTCGGCTCTGCCCACTTGATAAAGTGACCCCTTCTGTGTGCGAGGGACAAGGCAAAATAACCTTTTCCACAGCTCGAAATGAGCCTCACAGCCCAGGAATAACTCGCAGAGGGCAACATAGCCGGCGATGTGTAAAATGGAAGCATGGGTGATATTATGCAGTGGGAGGCCGTAAAACTCCAGGAGCCCGCGGAGGAACGGATGAATTGGAAATCTGAGTCCCCTTAATAAGTAAGGAACAAGGCATACCTGCTCCCTCGTCGAGGGGCTGGGGCAGCTCTCCGCTTGCTCCCCGCCATTGTAGCTGGCGAGCCCGGCTCGGACAGGAACCATATACGCTGGAGGGAGAAATCCCTTGGTCTGCAGCTCGACTAATTGACTGTGTGGGACGGAACACCTCTCCCAATCACCGGCTTAGGGCTACGGGGGGCGGGAGGAGGAGCTGTGGAGGTCAGACATGCTGGAGTGGATCTTTCCGAAGCGCGCTCCGATGAATTCTCGCTGGGGGAGGATGGTATGGATTGGATCTAAGAATCCCCATTCCCTTTAATAGACAATTTATTTATCGGGCTAGGGGGGCGAATGTAAAAATGCCCTGGCTCCTCGTATTCATTCAACGCGTGGAAGATAGCCCTTATTGGGCGCGGAAGCCAAGAAGCCCAACATTTATGGTACTGGACACTACTTGACAAACGTCTGAAATTTGGAGAGGAACCCGCCTTGCAATGCCGAAGACAACACTGCGCACCGGACTCATCGCCATTGAAGCCTGGTTCAGGGGCTACTGAGGGAGTCCTGGATTAGGGGGTCTCCGGACAGCCGGACTATATCCTTTGGCCGGACTGTTGGACTATGAAGACACAAGATTGAAGACTTCGTCCCGTGTCCGGATGGGACTCTACTTGGCGTGGAAGGCAAGCTAGGCAATACGGATATGTATATCTCCTCCTTTATAACCGACCTTGTGTAACCCCAGCCCCCTCCGGTGTCTATATAAACCGTAGGGTTTTAGTCCGTAGGACGACATACAATCATACCATAAGCTAGCTTCTAGGGTTTAGGCTCTCCGATCTCATGGTAGATCAACTCTTGTACTACTCACATTATCAAGAATAATCAAGCAGGACGTAGGGTTTTACCTCCATCAAGAGGGCCCAAATCTGGGTAAAACATCATGTCCCCTGCCTCCTGTTACCATCCACCTTAGACGCACAGTTCGGGACCCCCTACCCGAGATCCGCCGGTTTTGACACCGACAGCGGATCTGTGACCACCAGTGAGGAGGGAGAGAGAGGCCGTCTTTTTTAGATCTGGAGAGAGGGTGATAGTGTGAGAAGCAAGTGGGCAGCCCTTAGTAAGAAAGCTCTGAAGCTCCAGCCTATATATCTTTTCTATACTACTAGTACTAGAGGTGGAGTAGTGTTACAGTAGTTTATATTTTCTCTGCAAATAGTACAAGTTAGTTGTGCTTCAAAACTGAATGGCACACCATTAAAAAAATAAAGGTCGATAACTAATGCGGCACCTCGGGCCAACATGGCCAGATTGCATTTTGCACGAGAAATGACACACCATGTTTCACTGACATGTGGTCCCGTTCCAACATGTCAGTGAGACGATAGCAAGTCCTTTTGTACAATTTCCGAAATGACGTGTAGGCTGGGGCGCCTCTTCGTGTACCGTGGCGAACTGGCAACTATCCACCGATTCTTCACCTTTCCCTCTCAATTTGGAACTGCTGTCACACGCTCTTCCTCCCTCCTCCATTTGCCTTCACCCTTCCTTCTTCCATTGTTCGATCGTCTTCTCCATGGAGGGAACAAGCCAGAAATGACCCCGTTATTCTTGCCCCGATCTGAAAGATGACGTGGTGGGGGAACTCATTGATCGGTGCAACGTCATCACCTCGGCTAGCATGGCAGGTTCGTTCAAGCCCATTCTCGACTCAACTAATAACATCATTACAAGGAACCCAAGGGTCCAGGAGTGGTTTGATCTCCCCTATCCTCTTCGCTATAAGCCTGTTCGCATGGGCGCGGACGACGGACGCCTCGCCTTGTGCAAGTTGATGCCACTTGATAACGATACGTGTGATTTCAAGATGCCATCGCTTTAGGGTAAGGCCTGGGCTGGCGCAAATGGAGATTGGGTTGTTTATATTGGGTACAATTGCGAGTGGGAACTTGTGAATGTGTACACTCGTCAGCAGATTCCACTTCCAAAAATCTCCGAGTGCCCTGAGGTTGAGCACACAGATGATCTACTTACGTTCAAATACGATAATGGTGACTGTGGTCTACGGAACATAGCAATTTGTTGAGTTCCCAACCGCTCTTGGAATTACAAGAACTATCAAGTTGTTGCTATCTTCGACAAGCTTGTTTCCGTCCTTTGTGGTTCGACTGGATGGATATTGCTCAAGAATCAGTTTCTGTACACGGATGAGTACTATGATGCAATTCAATACGAGGGTCTTGTGTTTGCTGCCACCACTTGTGGCTCTGTTTTTGCATCGGATCCTCGTAGTTTCGGCATGTTTGTCTTCCACCGTAATTACAATTGTTTCATCCACATGCATGCGGGTTAGCAAGTTTCCCTTTACTAATTAACCTTCTTCTTGTGTTTCCAAGGTCCTGTGAACATTCCACCACCTATACTTGAAAAAAATTATGACCAAGGGGGAGATGGCGATGGTGATGATCACGAGCATGAGGACGAGCAGAACTTATATACTCAGTGGCTCCTAGCAACTAATTCCGATGGATCACCTCTTCTTGTCTGTATACAGTGCACTGTGATTATTACTACTGAGGTAGAAGGTGTTCTCTCCCATGGTCGCCCTCTCCGGACCTATTCCAACACCCGTTGCACAGTATTCGAGATTGATACTAGTGTGCTAGTGCCAACACCTTCTCCCTGGTATATTATTGATAGTCTTGGAGAAAATTCGCTCTTCCTTGGACAAAACTACCCAATGATGGTGAAAGGCGATCTAGCTGCTATTGACACAACGTTACTACCATTTATGAGAAGCAACTGTATCTATACCTTGGACATTGCGGTGGTTCCTTAACCTGGTCCTGATATATGCCGCTTTTGTCGGATCTCGGGTTCCGGCAAAACCCACTAGGTTCGAACACTGGGGTGCGCACGAAGATCTCCCCCTACCGGTCCATGTCCTAGCTTCGCTAAGATCTCAAGGGCAAACTCGACGAACTCGCAACACAAAGGACACAAGATTTATATTGGTTCGGGCCACCACTGTGGTGTAATACCCTACTCTAGTGTGATTTTGTGAATTGCCTCTTAGGCTAACGATGAACAGTACAAGGGGAAGAACAGCCTCCTGAGGCGAGGTGTTCTTATGCTTGGTGAACTTGTGGTTGTTTGGGTATCCTCCCCTAGCTATGGTGGGTGTGAGGATGAACTGAATGAGTTGAGACCCCTCCTACTGTGGTGGCTAATCCTATTTATAGAGGCCCTGGTCCTCTCCCCAAATATTGAGCGGGGAAGGAGCCAACAACGGCCAATTTGAAAAGGGACAGCTAGTACACTTATCTTGACCAAAGCAATCTTCGCCTGCAAAAGGCTCTGCTGGTGACGCCACCTTGGGCTCCATGGTGACCTCCGTCTTGCCATCCTGGTGGTCATGGTCTCGTTGCACCGATATGGAAACCTTTCCTTAACGCCTCGGTACTCCACGCCTGCGCTTGCTTCCTTAGCACCAAAGAGGAAACAAGGACACTGTGCGCGCTGGCGCCCACCTGGCCTTGGTCGTCATGGCTCATGTCAGAGGAACCTCGCGAGGTTTGTCTTGCCTTGGTCTCTCCGCCCCTCGCGAGCCAGCCTGGTGAGGCTGCTCCTGATGAGGTCTTGTGTCATCCGCCTCGCGAGGCTTGGCCCCTCGCGAGGGTCTTGGGTGCTTGTTGGTGAAGATGGGCCGTACGGGCTCGCTCACAGAGCCACGCTATGGGCCGCAGGCAGGCAAGTCTGGGGACTCCCATTCCCAGAACGCCAATAGTAGCCCTCGGGCCCAAGGCGCACTCGGGCTTGGCTTTGAGGTGAAGCTAAAGGTCAAGTGCGGAGCGCCCAGGCCCCAATAGCCTGCGGCCTTGGTCGACGCGTGGCGGTTGATTGGGCGTGGGCGTCTCCGCTTCCCCATGCTTCCTCGGCAACTGCCCGACTTGACAAGTCCCTGCAACATGCAAGGAAAAACCAGCATTACCTGTGATCATGGGGGCGCTGGTTAGCCTTCTCCTGCTATAAATGGGAGGGGGAGCCCCCGTCACCCATCTCTTCCCATTTCTCTTGCTTCTCCCCCCTCGCATCATTGCCGACACCAATGGTGCCCATCTGAAGGTTTTCTGTGGCATAGAAAGGAAAGACTCCCCTCGACGGGCTGGTACCGCTCCCGCCGAAGAAGAGGCCGGCCCACCGCCACGACGAGGCGACGATGCAGGTGGTGACAAGGCCTTGGTGCGAGCAGCCTCCTCCCGGGTATCCGTTACCCCTATACGCCCAAGCCGGGGGCTGAGGAGGGAGAGGCGACGAGCGTCGGCGCGCGTGCCATGGCCATGGAGTCCACGCCACAGACTCCTCGCGCGAGCTCGTGCTGTGGTTGGCAATGCCCCCAAGCACTTGGATCCGCTTCCCGTCCTTCTTCTTAGCCGAGATGCCGCCGAGGGGGCCCCTTGAGCTTTGGCTACAGCACACCGATTGCGACACGCCGGCGACTGGAGCGGAGGTTGAGGTCGTGTCCTCGGGGAAGATCTTCATGACCTGAGGCTGGGGTGAGGTCGCCCGAGTGTGTCGTGCGGAGGGTGCCCTCGCGATCCACTTCGCGTACGACGGTGCCTCCACCCTGTTCTTCAAGGTCTTCGACATAGAAGGCCGCCGTCTGGAGTGTTGCCCCAGGTGGGGTCATCAGGCTGGCGCCACAGCTGGGATAGGGTCTGCTTCCCATGTCGCCAGCGACTCCTCTGGTAGCAGCGGCGACACTTGGGAGTCCAACGATTCTTCCGAGCTCTACGAGACCCCGGAGACGAGCGACGACAGCTACGTGCCCCCAAGCTCCCGCCGAGCCCGGAGCAGGGCTGCAGCGTCAGGACGCTGCCGCTGCTGATCTGGATGAGGTTGGCGCCGGCCTCTGGTGGCCCACTGTTGATGATGGCATCATCCACAGGGGCACGTGTAGTTAGGATTCCCTAAGTTCTTGCCTTTTGTTCCCTGCAAGGAATCAAGAAATGCCCCATGGGGGTGTGTAAAGGTTTTGTAATGCCTCTTGTCAATATTGTCCTTATTATGAACTTGCACGAGCACGAGTCCTACTTCAGCTCGGTCTCCCTTTCCGACCTCGCAACGACTTGGCGCTCTACGCTGATAGGTCCCGGTCCCCAGGCAGGCTGCAGCCGTCACTAATATGCCAGGTCGCGTGCCATGGTCAAGGCCAGGAGGTGAGCGGCCCGAGGTCTAGTAAGAGTTCCTGAGGCGCGATGCTCAGGAGGTCCCCTTTAGCGCTCAAGCAGCCGTCGAGAGGTAAGAAAGGGGGGTGACGTTGCTGCAGCAGGGTTGCGGTTAGTATGGTTCTTTGTCCTTAGCGGTTTAGCCAACCCGGGCTCGGGACTTATCTTGACGGTCCCGAGTTGATTCCTCATGATGCGCCAGATTCGTGCATTGGCGTCCGAAGCATAGCTAAGCCAGGCCCATGCGAGCCTCCCCCTTCTCCACGCTCTGCTTTGTCTCTGCGTCCTCAGGTCCCGGCCCTCGAGCGAGCTCAGCCGCCGCTGGTATGCCAGGTCGCGTGCCATGGTCAAGGCCAGGGGTGAGGGCTGGAGAGCCAATAAGAGATCCTAAGTCGCGATGCTCGGGAACCCCCCCCCTTTAAAGCGCAATAGGATTGCATGGGAGAAGAGGGAGCTCGCGGTCCCACCTGCCGTCGCCTTCAAGAGATTCCTACAAGCCAGCACAAGGAGAGACACAGGTTGCCATTACGGTTGCCGGTCCGCCGCTGGTTGCTCCGCGAGGATATGAAGGCACTGAGGGCCTAGTGAGGTGACGTGCGCGGGGCATGCCGCGAGCCAGAGCTCGACTGCTCAGGTTTGTCGACGTTGCAGGGACGGACCCGAGCACAAGCATCGTGCCAGCGTGAGTAGCCCACACGGCGGGTGAGAATCAAGCAGGTGATGGTCATAGGTAGATTAAGCACGGAAAGCAAACTGGCTTAGGCAAATGCAGGGAAGATACATGCCACCGGGTCAGGCCCGAGCGTCTTGGCGATGATGCAGCCCGAGGGGCGCCCCCAGCGAGGTAAGCTAAAGACATAAAAAGGGATACATGCCATAGGGACAGACCCACGCGGCCTGGGAATGATGCAGTCCTGAGGGCGCTACCAGCTAAATAAACTCAAAAAATGTCACCTGGTTCCGTTGATGAAGGGGTGATGAGGCAGCTGAAGGTACGCGGCGAAGGGGTTGCCCCTCACGAGCCACCGGGGCCCTGAGCCTCGGGAGGCTCTAGGGGTCCAGGCGGTTCCTTGAGGACCATCTCCATCTCCGTCAGGATGGTGTGGTGCTTGGCCTCCTGACCTGCCATGACGCTCCGCAGGTTGCACTGGAAGGCAACAGCCATGCTCGGCAGGCCGACAGCATACGAACGTAATTGTGAGGTGGACCTTCGCAGTGCCCAACACGCGAAGCCCAGAAGCGCTCCTGAGATGCGGCTCGGTTGAGCCCTGCTATGTCAATGCAGACGCGCAGCTCACCACCCTCGCCTGGGTGGGGAGCAACGCCAAGTGGGCGGCGGTCTCCGCGTATTGCTCTTGCTTCCTGAAGCTCCTGAGATACCTTGGTGATGAACTCCTGAGCATCGGGCGCTCCTTGCCCAGTGTCCTCCTGAGGGAGACGTGCCGCAAAACACGCCTCCAAGTGGTGCTCGAGCGCCTCCCTCGTGACGTTGGCAAGGTCTGAGGCCCTCCAGAAGAGAGGCCCCAAGCCCTGCCCGAGGAGGGCACCGAGCACGCCTTCCTATGCGACGGAGGGAGGCGCCCCAGGTGCGGGCGCTGATACTAACGCGGTGTCACTTGCGGCGCTGCCCTCCTGAGGTCCAGCACGGAGTAGCTGCTTCTTCTTCTTGGGGACGACCTCAGGAGGGTACCGAGTTGCATTGTTGCCGAGGTCTTCGATTGATGCTGCTTGGAAGGTGCGCTGGAGGGAGCACACCGCATCTCTTCCATCGCAGGGGACTGTGATGATCCCGCCGCTTCCTGGCATCTTGAGGACGTTGTAGTTGTGGTGCGTCACGGCCATGAACTTGGCCAGGGCCGGATACCCGAGGATGGCATTGTATGGCAGACGGATGTGGGCGACATCGAAGTCGATGAGCTCGGTGCAGTAGTTGTCGCGCTGTCTGAATATGACGGGGAGGCGGACCTGCCCGATCGGGGTAGTGGAGCCGTCGGTCACTCCTGAGAAAGGCTTGGTGGGCTGAAGCTAATCATACGACACTTGGAGGTTGTCGAACATGTCGACGGACAGGATGTTGAGCCCTGCGCCGCCATCGATGAGAGTCTTGGTAACTTGCATGCTGCTAATGACTGGTGAATAGAGCATCGGGAGGGCGCCGGCAGTAACCGCGCACTTGAGCTGATCTGCCCAGTTGAACGTGATGGCGCACTTGGACCATCTGAGCGGGCGCATGGCCTCGAGCTTGGGGAGGACTGCATTCAGTTCACAAGCGAACTGTTTGAAGATACAATGTGAGGCTGGGGCTTGAGCTCCGCCCAAGATGCAGGCGATGGCACGCAGCTCCTGGAAGCCCCCAGCCCCCTCATCCTGATGGTGGTCGTCATTCCTTCTTGGTGGTGGCAGTAGTGGAGGGATACCGGTGTTGCCCTGAGGACGATCCTCATGAGGCTGATCCTCATAAGGGAACCTTCGGCCACCCCTACCTGGCACACCAAATGTTGGATCTCGGGTTCCGGCAAAACCCTCAAGGTTCTAACACTGGGGTGTGCGCGAAGATCTCCCCCTACCAGACCACGTCCTAGCTTCGCTAAGATCTCAAGGGCAAACTCGACGAACTCGCAACACAAAGGACACAAGATTTATACTTGTTCGGGCCACCATTGTGGTGTAATACCCTACTCTAGTGTGGTGTGGTGGATTGCCTCTTGGGCTACGGATGAACAGTACAAGGGGAAGAATAGCCTCCTGAGGCGAGGTGTTCTTGTGCTTAGTGAACTTGCGGTTGTTTGGGTCCCCTCCCCTAGCTATGGTGGGTATGAGGATGAACTGAATGAATTGAGCCCCCTCCTAATGTGGTGGCTAATCCTATTTATAGAGGCCCTGGTCCTCTCCCCAAATATTGAGCGGTGTTGGGGATATTACTATTGGGTGTAAACCGGTCAGGAAAGGCTGGGTTAGCTTCATCCGTAGTGGATTATGCTTGAAGCCCATGTAGACAGAAGAGGAAAGGCCCAGGGCCTAGAAACTGGTTTAAAGCCTGTAGCCATGAACCGGAATTAGTATGTAACTTGCGTTGTAGGATAGAAAGAGTGGAGACCGAATCGGACACATTTATGAGCCGGTTACGGGACTCTGTAAACCGACGGGCGCCACCCATGTATATAAGGGGACGATCCGGCAGCAGTTCAAGAGACAGACAACAACTCGAGAGCCAGGCAAAGCGGATTCGCTCCCTGGCCTTGGAAACCCAAGCAATACCAATCACAACTAGACGTGGGCTTTTACCTTCATCGAAGGGGCCGAACTAGTATAAACTCTCGGTGTCCCTTTGTCCGGTTTAACCCCTTTAAGCTAACCCGTTGCGATGGCTCCATGACTAAGTCCTTTCACAAGCACATCTTTCGTGACAAACCCACGACAGTTGGTGCCCACCGTGGGGCTATGGCACGATGGTTTCGAGTTCTTGAAGGGCATCTTTGATGGACTCAAGGGATACGATGTGAGTCGGATGACGAAGAGTCGTCGCGGCAAGCTCTACATCGAGAACGCAGGATGGGGTCCCGAGGCCGATTCAATCGAATATGGGTACCGAGTCCCCTTTGGTGGGATTCACGTCTTCATCGGCAAGATTGGCGAACCGGCCCCTGAGCTGGACATCTGCACCGACATCATCGAAACGGCTCAGCGTGCAAGTTTTTCGCCGGTTCAGCCCGTGACGAAGCATGTTTTCGTAGGTGTCATCCATGGAGCAGAATACGAGGACGGACCGGTGTCCGATGGAGAAACCGTTGTCTGTTCCGATGACAAGTCTTCTGGATAGACCGAATCGCTCTATCAGTTGCAGGATGGCCGGATTGGTGGAGGATCCGAGGGCAACAGTACTCCGGACCCCCCTGATCTGCCAAACCGGGCCGCTATCTTCATGGCCGGTGCACAGTCAGTGCCTCACTCATCAACTGCTGCAGCAATACTCTCCAATTCAACAACGGCCACACCGGCGGGGGCAAGAAGCTCTGCGCTGCCTCCGGGTCAAGTCTTGTCTAACCTATTCGACGCTTTGGCAACATTAATGGCCGCAAAGGTGGATGCAGCAGCCCGGGATCAGCACAACGCGGAGATTGCAAAGGTGAAGGATCAAATAGCTCAGGCTAAAGCGGACCTAGCGGCAGAGAACGCTAGGATGGCTACAGAATGGGCCGAGCTGGAAGCTCAGGCCTACCGGATTAGGCTGGATCAGAACGCTTCCAAAGAAGTCATGAGAAGAAGGTACCGGTCGCATCTCCCATCGGGTTATGAGCCACGAAATCTCTTCAACACACCAGGAGCAGGAGCTAGTCACTAGCCAATACTGAACCGGGCGGAGGCACCAGGAACAGGAGCGCCGGTTCAACCGCGCACGATGGACCCGCCTCGTCAGAACAACATTGTGCCACAGTATGTCCCAACACCTCCCGGGTATTATTCCAACCCGTTGGACAATATCGTGGCCGCCGCTTCACGCCTGGCAGCCCTCCCAACCAACGGCGAATCACCAGTTGCGATTAAGGCACGTCGGGCCAGAGATCTCCTTCAAACGGCACTAAATCAGCAGCAGGCATATTCACACAGTCGTGAGAGGATTCATTCCACTCCCCGTCCGAGCAGGAGCTATAGCAGACATGTTGAGGATGAACCGGCCATGTCAGGCAGTGCACGCCGTCGTAATTCGCCGCGAGGACACAACCCGGCAGGGGGAGGTACTAATGCATAGGATGTTGTGGATCACGGCCGCGCGCGTCGGGAGGCCGAGTTAACAGCTCGGCATGGAGCGCGTCAACATACTCCGGTTCACCCTACCGCTTCAGTAGAACCAGGTGTGGTATTCAGTTCCTTAGGGGTGCCGTGTCTCACCCCCGCTTTGCGTAATGTGAGATTGCCCAAGGACTTCAAGGGACCTCGTAAGGTACCAAATTACACCGCTGATTTACAACCAGAGGCATGGGTTGAAAGCTATGAGATGGCAATGGAGATGTTAGATGTGGATGAGGCATTGTGTGCTAAATACTTCACCATGATGTTAGAAGGAACAGCTCGTACTTGGTTGAAGAGCTTACCAACTAACTCCGTCGGATCATGGGCCGAGTTGAAGCACCGGTTTATCCAGAACTTCAAACATACTTGTAAGCAGCCCATGTCAATCGTAGATCTGGCCGCTTGTGTCCAAGAGGAGGGGGAGTCCACGACCCATTGGGTCAAGCGGGTCTCAGCAATTTTACATTCATCGGATCGTATCAATGCAGATACCACAGTACTAACGTTGGAGGGCAATTGCCGTTTTCTGCCACTCAAACAGAAGTTAGGAAGGCTCAAACATCACTGCAATGATATGTCAACGCTCATGGCCACTTTGGTTAAGTACGCCGATTCAGATAATACCAAGGACCCGGACTCAGAGGAGGACAAATCGGGGAAAGGGAAGAAGAACGGAAACGCCAAGGGTCAGCAGCATAATCCGGCAGGCCACGGGAATAGTGGTAAGCGCAAGGCCGACAGCGGCTTGGACTTTGTCGCTAACACCAATGCTCAGGAGAATGGCCAGCCGCAAGGGCAAGCAGCCCCAGAGGGGCGGAGGTTCAGGCCCCAATTTGGAGCGCCTGTTAAATCAGCCCTGTCCAAAGCATGGATCAAAGGAGAAGCCTGCATCGCATCTTTGGAAGGACTGTTACATCATGCGGGATTTTAAGAACTCCAATATGTTCCAGTATGATAATGGCCCGCCCGGCGGTTCAGGAGGTGGTTTCCACGGGCCGGGTTACGGAGGTGGCAGTTCCAGTTCAGGATTTCAAGGCAATCAAACCGGACACATCAATCAAGGGCAACAAGGCAACCAGGGAGGCTACAACCATCAGGGGAACCAGCAGCAGCAGTTAGGTTATCAAAGCCATCCTAAGCAGTTAAATATTGGGTAATATCATGTCTTCACTACTAGCTTGTGTAAGCATGACCAGAAGCTTCACAAGAGGGCAGTAAACTCTGTTGAACCGGCAGTGCCTCAGTATCTACGCTGGTCTGAGCAACCCATTTTGTGGAGTAGAGAGGATCACCCACCCCGGGTTGACAATCCGGGTCACTTGGCCCTAGTAGTGGCCCCTCAAGTTGCGGGATATAAGTTCACTAAAGTGCTCATGGATGGGGGAAGTAGTATCAACATTCTATATTATGATACATTCCGCCGAATGGGGTTGACAGATAAGAATCTTAAACCGTCAAATACCATTTTTCATGGTGTGGTGCCTGGTAAGTCCGCCTATCCAGTGGGCAAGATAGCCTTAGAGGTGGCTTTTGGAGATGATTATGATTCAAGGTCAAAAACATTGACTTTTGAGGTGGTGAAAATCAAAAGTCCATAGCACGCCCTGTTTGGGGAGCCGGCTTATGCTAAGTTCATGGCGAGGCCGTGTTATGTTTATCTACAGCTTAAAATGCTAGGTCATAAGGGGACTATCACAGTACATGGAAGCAGAAAGATCACTTTGGAGTGTGAGGAAGGTGATGCAGCTTATGCTGAGTCGGTTTGTGCCACGGAGGAGTTGAAATTCTATAAGGAGCAAGTTGATCCGGCAGATATGACCTCTTTGAAAAAGCCGACTACGGAACATGATCCGGCGTTGAAGTTCAAATCGCCTATAGACACTAAGATGATTGATTTTGTTCCTGGCGACTCATCCAAGCAATTCAGCATCAGTGCTAACCTGGATCCCAAATAGGAAAGCGTGCTCACTGAGTTCATCCGTGAGAACCGAGGCATCTTTGCATGGAAACCTTCTGACATGCCAGGTGTATCGACGGAACTTGCTGAGCACACACTTAACATTGATCCTAAGTTTAAACTGGTCCGACAGTTTCTCCGCCGCTTCAATGAAGAAAGGCGTAAGGCTATCGGTGGAGAGGTAGCTCGGTTGTTAGCCGCAGGGTTTATCGTGGAGGTCTTTCATCCAGAGTGGTTGGCTAATCCGGTGCTGGTTCTTAAGAAAAACGGCACTTGGCGTATGTGTGTGGATTACACAGATTTAAACAAGGCTTGCCCTGCAGACCCCTTTGCCCTCCCTTGTATTGATCAGATAATTGATGCTACGGCAGGTTGTGACCGTTTGTGTTTTCTGGATGCTTATTTTGGTTATCATCAGATCAAAATGGCGGTTAAGGACCAGGAGAAAACAGCTTTCATAACTCCCTTTGGAGCCTTCTGCTATGTCTCCATGCCCTTTGGACTCAAGAGTGCCCAGGCAACTTATCAGTGTTGTGTTTAGAATTGCCTTCATAAGCAGATTGGGCACAATGTTCATGCATATGTGGACGATATTGTGATAAAGTCCGGAAAGGAGGAAACATTGATAGATGATTTGAGAGAAACCTTTGACAACCTCCGGGTTTACAAGATGATGCTCAATCCGGAGAAGTGTGTCTTTGGTGTCCCGGCAGGCAAGCTCTTGGATTTTCTGGTGTCAAACAGAGGCATTGAGGCTAATCCGGAAAAAAATTCAGCAATCACATCTTTGGCTAAACCGGCGTGTATCAATGACGTTCAACGTCTAGCCGGCCGGATTACAGCTTTGAGCCATTTTATCAGTCGTCTCGGTGAGAAGGCCATCCCTTTATATCAGATGCTCAAGAAAACAGATAATTTTGTCTAGAGCGAGGCAGCTGATAAGGCGTTTGAGGATCTGAAGAGGCAGTTAGTTGAACAGCCCGTGCTTGCAGCACCGATCGATAAGGAGCCGTTATTGCTATATGTGGCTGCTAATGCCCGAGCTGTTAGCGTGGCTATCGTGGTGGAGCGCAAGGAAGTTGGCAAGGAATATCCAGTTCAACGGCCGGTTTATTATATCAGTGAGGTTCTCATTGAGTCAAAGCAGAGGTATCCACATTGGCAGAAGCTGGTGTATGGAGTGTTTATGGCAAGGCAGAAGCTTAAACACTATTTTCAGGGCCATCCAATCACAGTGCTCAGTTCAGCCCCTCTGGGAGATATCATTCAAAATAGAGAAGCAACTGGCCGGATTGCCAAGTGGGATATCGAGCTTGGACCTCATGGGCTCAAATATATACCCTGCACAGCGATCAAATCCCAGGCACTCATGGACTTCATCAATGATTGGACGGAGTTACAGGCACCAGAAGACAAACCAGATAATACATATTGGACTATTCATTTTGATGGATCCAGGCAGTTGGAGGGCTCGGGGGCTGGAGTCATACTAACTTCCCCACGAGGTGACAAGTTTTGTTATGTCCTTTGTTTAATGTTCCCTTGTACTAACAATGCAGCTGAATATGAGGCTTTGTTCCTCGGTCTTCGGATGGCTAAGGAGATTAACTTGAGCCGGGTTAAGTGCTTCGGCGATTCAGATCTGGTGGCTCAACAGGTGTCTGGCACTTGGGATTCTAAAGACCCACTCATGGCTGCATATCGGCGAGAGGTGGATACAGTAGTGGGCCACTTCAAGGGTTATCAGGTGGACCATATAGACCGACGAAAGAATGAAGCGGCAGATGCTTTAAGTCATCTTGGTTCTCAGCGTAAATCGGTTCCACCAAATGTCTTTCTTGATGTATTGCATAATCCGTCAGTCAAGGTACCAACAGAAGAAGAGTTGGCTATTCCTGATCCAGAGGCTCAATTAGTGGGAGCTTTGCACGACATACCGGATTGGACAATCCCATATCTGGCTTACATGAACCGGGGCCAGTTACCAGACGATGAAACGTTGGCCCGACAGATAATCCGGCGTTCCAAGTCCATGACCATACTCAACGGGGAGTTACATCGTTACAGTGTTTCAGGAGCAATTCAGCGTTGTGTTTCTCCTCAAGAGGGTTGTGAGATTTTGCGAGAAATCCATGAAGGGGATTGCGGTCACCATGCCGGTTCAAAGTCTTTGGTTGCTAAAGCTTTTCGCCACGGTTTTTACTGGTTAACAGCACATGCCAATGCGGAGGATTTAGTCAAAAGATGTGACGGCTGTCAAAAATTCGCACGCCGTGCTCACGTTCCAGCTCAGGAGTTGAGGATGATTCCAATAACTTGGCCGTTTGCGACTTGGGGGATTGATATGGTTGGACCCTTCAAGCGATCCAAGGACAAAAAGACCCACTTATTAGTGGCAGTTGATAAATTCACCAAATGGGTGGAAGCAGAGCCAGTCAGTAAGTGTGATGCGGCCACGGCGGTTCAATTCATCAAAAAGGTGATATTCCGGTTTGGTTTTCCACACAACATTATAACTGATAATGGTACTAATTTGTCAAAGGGAGAGATGGAGGAATTTCGTCAACGTGAGCACATCCGGCTTGATATAGCATCAGTGGCTCACCCAAATCTAATGGTCAAGCGGAAAGGGCAAATCAAGAAATTTTGAGATGTATTAAACCCCGTCTTATGGTTCCTTTGAAGCGGACACCGGGTTGTTGGGTGGAGGAATTACCTTCTGTGTTATGGAGCATCAACACCACACCTAACAGATCGACAGGTTACACACCTTTCTTCATGGTTTATGGAGCGAAGGCGGTTCTCCCTAGTGACATCCGTCACGATTCGCCCCGGGTGGCAGCTTATGTTGAAGCGGATAATGAGACAGCACGTCAAGATTCTCTAGACCTGTTAGATGAAGAACGTGACCTCGCAGCAGCACGTTCGGCGATTTATCAATAGGATCTCCGACGATATCATAGCCGCTAGGTTAACACCAGAACCTTTCAAGAGGGCGATTTGGTGCTCCAGCTCATTCAGGATCAAACTGGTATGCACAAATTATCCCCACCTTGGGAAGGACCTTTTGTGGTCAGCAAGAATCTGCACAACGGGTCATACTACCTCATTGATGTTCGAAGAGCACCAAGACTCACGTAAATCGGAGGAGGAGACCAAGCGGCCATGGAACATAGCTCTTCTTCGGTTGAGCCATAGGCTCTTCATATGTACATATTTATGATGATGTATATATTATATAATAAACTGGAGCCTCCATTAAAAAGCGGGGTATCTGTTCTTTTTACATCATGTGTGTGCTTACAAGAGTTTTCTACTGCTAAAGTGGAGTTTTTTGTTAATCCAGTCTCTGCAGCCGCACAGATATAAAGAAAATCACTAGGGGGCTTGGTCATATCTGAACCATAGCTACACCTCTTGATCGGTTTGAAACCACAAAGGGATATCACTAGGGGGCTTGGTTGTTATCGCACCATAGCTACACCTCTTGATAGGCGTTTAAGCCACAAAGGAAATTATGTGGGGCCAAAGAGAGTGTTGCATAAAGCACAAACTCAAACATGGGCACCCACCGAGCACAGCTCGCAAAGTTACTTGGGGGCTCTTTTCGCAAAAGCAACAAAGAGTTTGAAAGGACCCTTGTAATTGGCTATCAAGCCACGACTTGGAAGCCTGGTGTATTCACCTAAAACCCCGGGTTAACCTGCCTTCATCAAGTATGCCACTCCTGTCCAGGTAATCCTAGTATGACCCGCCGAACGTTTGACAAGTCAATCTTTTACAGACCTTGAACTTGTCAAAGTTAAAACGACGATTGGTTAATTGGAGGCCCATCTTAAAAGGCTTTGCTAAATGGTTTAACTCAGAGGCCTGGCAGCCCATGAAAAGCCTCGATTTGGAGCCTGGCAGCTCGTAAAAAGCCTTGCATATTTCCTTTTTTACTCTTATTTGTTAAGGTTTTTTCCTTTATAAAAGTTCATAAATGTCTTCTGATAAACCGGCGTCCTTGACCTGGCTTGCCTTTCAACTACAAGTTGTCAGTACATGATCAGTTATAAACCAGTGTTTGTTGTCCCGGTCTGGTTTGACTAAATCTCCAGTGCTATAAAGAAAACCCGGTGATTATTATATCCCGGTACGGTTTATTATCATAATCCGGCACTATAAGGATGGAGTTATTATTACTCCAGATTGGTGTTAACACCTTTACTAAACAGTTGGTCAACCAACGAGGTATGTTGCACATATTAATTTTTATACAACAACTTTGATCATGCATCTAAGTATTGTATATATGTTGAGCATCATAACCCGTCCAGTGGTAAACCACTAGGACACTTTGCAAGTTTTTGTATTCAGGAACGAAACTATTCCTGGGTTAAGGATAAATCGATCCCAAAAGGTAGAGCAAGTTTTCAC
The DNA here is from genome assembly GCF_056163025.1 of Triticum urartu. Taxonomy (NCBI): domain Eukaryota; kingdom Viridiplantae; phylum Streptophyta; class Magnoliopsida; order Poales; family Poaceae; genus Triticum; species Triticum urartu. Next base: position 363,656,129 of record NC_141876.1, on the reverse strand, counting down.
ATCAGCAAAGTGTCACAAAACATGCTTGATGGCATGACAGATAAATGAGTTTTCTACTATCCTATTACATGAAGCTTTCAAATGGTTCCAGTTGAATAGTTGTTTTTAAGCATTGGCACACAATAGCTGGTAAACCGGCGGCCGGTTTAAGATGCTTCGTCTGGACGGTTTGATGGTTGAGGGTCAGTTGGTGCGACCACTTCTTCTTCATCCCTCCCCAGACGCTGGAAATCAACCGTCGACCAATCGATTCCAGTTAACGCTTGAAACACAACCTCTTCATGGATAAGGCTGGAAGGGTTAATATCAGGAGCGTAGGTATGCTTACGAATTGGAGGTACAAGTTCTTCAACTTTGTGGATTTCGGCAGGCTCTCTCTTCCCTTCAGCGTCATAAGCCGGTTGGAAATGAGACAAGTCTGTGTCCTCTGCCAGTTTGCTGGCTACTGGCCGCATTTCTTTGGTCAGCTTTTGGAGGTCATCATTGTCGAAGTTTGAACCGTCCTCCTTTACACCTGGGTATCCTTTGATAATATCCTCCGCTTCAAGATCGGGGATCCACGCCTTCTCTCTGATTAGTGCAATTAATGCGCCTCCTCTTGCGGCTGCTTTCTTCAATTCAGCAATTTCGGCTGGTAACATGGGCAGCTTCTCAAGAGTTTCCTTTATCAGCGTTGGCGCCAGTTTATTATACGCCGCTGTGCAAATAGCCCGCTGCGACCCAGAGTACAGTTGTTCAATCAAAGTATATGCCGCATTAAGCTTCATCCGCATATCGGTGCCGAGATGAGCAATGCGAGTGCCTATCACGGTTTAACGTCAGCATTCTGATCAATGATAAGGTTCCATGAATTGCACAACACGCATAAGGAGATACTTACCTAAGATGGCAGAAGTCATAGCGTTGATTTGCCATTTGAAGCCAGCTAGTTCATCTACAACTAGTTTCAGGGCTGCCTCAGCGTCTTCCGATATTTTTGTTAAACCGGATTTTTCGGTTTCCCAGTCAGCACGATCTTTGTTGAAAGATTCTTTCAGCTTTTCCATTGCGGCCAGGGCTTTGGTCAGCTCCTCTTTGGCTTACGCGGCTTCTGCCTGTTGTGACTTCACATTCTCTTGCAAGTCAGCATTTCGGGCATCTCTATTACTTAGTTTAGCCTGCAACATTGAAGATATGTCAAACAACAGGATATATATATATGTTCTAAAGTACAAAGTGTATAACAAGTTATGCACTTCATACTTGGGGGCGAATGCCTATTTCCTCTAAATCACTACATTTTATACAAGTCTCCAGAACAATGCAAGCATTATCCTTGACACTTGGGGGCTAATGGACGTCTGTTCAAAACGGATGCATGCATTAAAACCCGGATTAACTTGCCAAGTTAAACCGGCCTTTGGGGGCTACGCTGCGGAAAGTTCTATAATTGCTAAAGGATGGATCTTGGTTTTTATTAGAGACCTGACATTTTGAAGTTCAATAAAGAGAGCCTTAAAGTGATACAAAGACCCGGTTTATGATTAACATCATAAAATGGCCCATGGGGGCTACTTGGGTTAGCATTTCAACTTTGAATCAACAAGCAAAGGGAGATGAAAATACATCATATCGTTCCTTCATTAAATTCACCAAACTGGCTTCATAGTCATGGTTTGAGTGCAAACGGTTTAAAAAACCGGAGTGAAGCTCTTCAGCGTTGAGATGGGCATAAATTGATAGATCACTACTCCATTTGCCTTTTTCCCTAGCAGCCCGCTCTTCTTTGGCACTATGTTGAGCCAAGACTACGAGATGGCCAGGAGAGCTGTGGCCCATTCCAGTAATGATAACGTCGTCTCCTTGGCCTTCAGTGTTCTTGTCTGGTGATAATGGAGTCTCAGCATCTCTCATCGGACTAGCCCAGTTTGGCGCTGCTGGTTCAGTATTAGGCGCAGTTGTCGGTGTTCTGGGAACGGGGGTCCCCAGACTTGCCTGCCTGCGGCCTGCGGCGTGGCTCAAAGGGGGGCCCAGCACGGCCCGTCTTCATCAACACAGACCCAAGACCCTCGTGAGGGGCCAAGCCTCGCGGGGCGGACGACACGGAGCTTCCTCAGGCACGGCCTCATCAGGCTGGCTCGCAAGGAGGCGGAGAGATCAAGGTGGGGTACCTCACGAGGTGCCCGTGACGCAAGCCATGACGACCAAAGGCGCCAGGCGGGCACCAGCCGCGCAGTGTCCTCCTTTCCTCTTTGGTGCAAAGGGAGCAAGCGCAGGCGAGAGCATCAAGCAAAGGCACCCGTTTCAGTGCAACGAGACCAAGACCAGTCCAACGGCAGGGAGGAAGTCATTGTGGAGCCCCAGCAAGCGTCACCACCAGAGCCTTTGGCAGGCGAGGACCAACTTTAGTCAGGATAAGTGTACCAGATGTTCCCCTTCAAAGTGGCCAATTGTTGGCGCCCTTCCCGCTCAATATTTGGGAAGAGGCCTAGGGCCTTTGCCTATAAATAGGACTAGCCACCCCCAGGGTAGGAGGAGGGGAGATCGGATCGCAATCGAGAAGAGAGAGAGAGAAGGGTGACTGAACTCCTTCTAGCAGTTCGTCACCCCAGCCAAGAACAGACCCTTGCGAGGCTGTTCTTCCTTGTATTGCTCATCATCATCAGCCCAAGAGGCAATCCACCACACCACACACTGGAGTAGGGTATAACACCACAACGGTGGCCCGAACCAGTATAAACCCTGTGTCTCTTGTGCTGTTCTTTCCATAGCTTATATCTAGCGAGGCGGAGGGGTGCAGGTAGGTAGAAGGCGAAATCTCCACGCGCACCCCAGTGTTCGAACCTCAAGGTCTGCCGGAACCCGAAATCTGACATTTAGCGCGCCAGGTAGGGGTGCGCCGGAATTCGTCTTCCACCACCCCGTTCTCCTCCGACCATCGCGTCCATGTCTGACGCTCGTCGGGCCCGTGCCGAGCGCCGGGCCGTTCTCGCCTCCCGCATCGCCCAGACGGCTCCTATCGGCGGGCGTCCTCGCCGTTCCCCATCACCTGCCGTCAACGCCGCCACCGGCCCGGCGGGGGACGAGCAGCAAGCGTCGTCTCAGCATCCGTCCATGCGGCAAGACGGCCGCACCGCTACTCCCTTGCTCACCCCAGCTGGTTCTTCGTCCCGCGTGCTCTACGCACCCGTGGAGGCTCGAGCTGCGCTCATCGCGGCAAACGAGCTCCTGCGCTACCGTCCCGTCATTGACGTCTACGAAGAATGGCTCGACCGCGTCGCCGAGCTCGTCCGCGCCGCAGGGGGCTCTCCTGCGCCGTCCGTTCCGCTGCACCACACCCCGCCCCGCGCGGGTGATGAAGCTCCGGGGGCGCCCCAGCCGCCTCCTCCTCAAGAAGGCGCCATGGCTCCAAGGCGCGTGGCCCCTGGGCAGAACCCGCTCCGTCAGGTGCCAGGACGGCAAGAGCAGAGCTGCCAAGAAGTCCCTTGCCCGCAAGAAGCTGCCCGGGCGCTCCCTGCTCCAGCACGCCGCGACCATGCTCCTGCTCCCGCACGTCAAGACCCCGCGCTGCTCCCAGCTGCAGCGCGTGGGGACATGCAAGAACAAGCTCTCCGTCACCCAAGGCCTCCCGTGGCCACAGCAGGCTGCCGTGCCTTCACCACCGAGCTACGCAGCGTCGCGTGGCCCGGCAAGTTCAAGCCAGACCTGCCTCCTCGTTACGATGGCACGGCCGACCCTGCGGAGTTCCTCCAGCTCTATGAGCTGGGCATCGAAGCTGCCAACGGAGACGAGAAGGTCATGGCGAACTGGTTTCCCATGGTGCTCAAGGACGGGGCCCGCACCTGGCTCCTGAACCTGGCTCCAGGCACGATCTCCTCCTGGGACGAGATGCGCACCCGCTTCATCGCCAACTTCCAAGGTACTCGCGACCGGCCACCCGCCGTGAGCGACATGCGCCGCATCAAGCAACAACCCGGAGAGACCCTGCAGAAGTACATCCAGCACTTCAACAACGCACGCCTCAAGATTCCCAAGGTGACCGAGGAGGCCATCATCTCAGCCTTCTCCGACGGCGTGCGCGATGTCAAGATGAAGGAGGAGCTGGCGATGCATGAAGACCTGTGCACTTCCTTGGAGTTGTTCAACTTGGCAACCAAGTGCGCCAGGGCTGAAGAAGGGCGTCTCTCCCTCCTCGAGCTGCCTGCCGCAGACCCAGAAGAGAAGAAGCCCAAGGCCAAGGATGTGAAGCGCAAGGGGGCTGCCGTGCTCGCGGCAGAACCAGACACCAAGCGGGGCAGAGATCGGCCCGAATCTTCCAAGGGCAGTCGGTACTGTGTGTACCACGACCTCCACACCCACAACACCAACGAATGTCAAGAGCTCCGAGCTGTGCGAGAAGGAAGGATCGGCCGTCGCCCCGACCGCGGCGACCGGGGATACGGTCGAGGAGGAGGAAGGAACGCAGGACGCTGGGAAGACCGCTGCCCGCGCCAAGGGTGGCGCGATTGACCTCGCGAGGAACGCTAGCAAGACCCGCCTCGCGAGGGAGACTGGAGGGATCAGCCTCGCGAGGATCGCCCGCAAGGCAACGCAGGTGTAACGCCCTCGATGCGGCTATATCTCCCACGTGTCGAAGCACGACTTAGAGGCATAACCGCATTGAAAGCAATGTCGCAAGTGAGGTAATCTTCACACAACCCATGTAATACATAAGGGAAAGAGATACATAGTTGGCTTACAATCGCCACTTCACACAATACATGAATAAAGCATTACAACATCCAAATACAATCAAGGTCCGACTACGGAACCAAAATAAAAGAAGAACCCCCAAATGTGACAAGGTCCCCGATCGACCCCAACTGGGCTCCACTACTGATCAACTAGAACGAAACAACACAAAGGACAAGATCGTCATCGAGCTCCTCCTTGAGCTGGGTTGCGTCATCTGCACGGACTCATCGGCACCTGCAAGCTGGTTTTGGAAGTATCTGTGAGTCACGGGGACTCAGTAATCTCGCACCCTCGCGATCAATACTATTTAAGCTTATGGGTAAGGTAAAGGTATGAGGTGGAGCTGCAGCAAGCGACTAGCATATTTGGTGGCTAACATACGCAAATGAGAGCGAGAAGAGAAGGCAAAGCACGGTCGATAAAAGTATGATCAAGAAGTGATCCTAAAACAACCTACGTCAAGCATAACTCCAACACCGTGTTCACTTCCCGGAGTCCGCCGGAAAGAGACCATCACGGTTACACACGCGGTTGATGTATTTTAGTTAAGGTCAACTTCAGGTTTTCTACAACCGGACATTAACAAATTCCCATCTGCCCATAACCGCGGGCACGGCTTTCGAAAGTTCAAATCCCTGCAGGGGTGTCCCAACTTAGCCCATGACAAAATCTCACGGTCAACGAAGGAATAGACCTCCTCCAGAGACATTCCGATCAGACTCGGTATCCCGGTTCTTCAAGACATTTTGACAGGTTAAAACAAATCCAGCAACACCGCCCGAATGTGCCGACAAATCCCGATAGGAGCTGCACATATCTCGTTCTTAGGGCACACTCAGATGAGACATCCTACGAGTAAAACCAACCCTCAAGTTGCCCCGAGGTGGCCCCGCAGTCTACTCGGTCGGACCAACACTCAGAGGAGCACTGGCCCGAGGGGGGTTAGAATAAAGATGACCCTTGAGTCTCCAGAACCCAAGGGAAGGGGGTAGGTTGTTAGTGCAAATGGTAAAACCAAGGTTGGGCATTGCTGGAGGAGTTTTATTCAAGGCGAACTATCAAGGGGTTCCCATTATTACCCAACCGCGTAAGGAATGCAAAATCCAGGAACATAACACTGATATGACGGAAACTGGGGCGGCAAGAGTGGAACAAAACACCAGGCATAAGGCCGAGCCTTCCACCCTTTACCAAGTATATAGATGCATTAATTAAATAAGAGATATTGTGATATCCCAACAAGTAAACATGTTCCAACAAAGGAACAACATATCCATGTACCAACAAGGTACAAACTTCATCTTCACCTGCAACTAACAACGCTATAAGAGGGGCTGAGTAAAGCGGTAACATAGCCAAACAACGGTTTGCTAGGACAAGGTGGGTTAGAGGCTTCGTTAAACAATATGGGAGGCATGATAAGCAAGTGGTAGGTATCGCAGCATAGGCATAGCAAAAGAGCGAGCAACTAGCAAGCAAAGATAGAAGTGATTTCGAGGGTATGGTCATCTTGCCTGAAATCCCGCAAGGAAGAAGAACGAGTCCATGAAGAAGACAAATGGACGTAGACGAACGGGTCCTCACAAACGCGACGTTATCGGAACCAACCCGAAGAAGCAACACCGGAAAGAAGCAAGCACCATAGTAAACAACCAACACATAGACATGGCATGATGCACAATCAAGTATGATGCATGTCCGGTTTAATGAAGCATGGCATGGTAAAGTGCACAAACAATCCTACAAATTAAGTGGGGCTCAATATGCAACGGGTTGCATATTGACGAAACACCACATCAAGTTATTTAGTTCGATCTCGTTTATGTACCCAACAATATTAAATGTTGTTAAACATGGAAAGAGGGTGAAGCAAAGTAAAACTACCTATCTAGTCAAGGTTAAATGAGGCCGGAAGCAACGAACAACAATTCCGGTAAACCCCCATGTGCATATATTAGGTTTGGTCCTGTTATGCCCTAAACCATATTTTAAAGTTGTTAAACATGCAAAGTGATGTCACCATGATAAACTAGGCAAAATTCTACCCCATTTACATATAAAGATTATTTAAATCCGAGCTACGGTTAATTAGTTATGAATTAAATCATTTTAGCAAGTAATTTAAGCAAATTTAAACAAACAGCATTTAAACATTTTGAACATGGATGGAAAAGACATATTATGAGACTACACCAAATTCTATGCAACTTTCCTATATAAATCATTTTAATCCGATGCATAGATGATGAGTTATTATATGTATGAAACAGGAGGGTTTTTCTATAAATCTGCATTCTCTGGAAAATTAGCTAAAACGTTCTGTGGAAAAGAAAAAAAACACATCTCAGCCCGAAACTGCAGGCTGGCCCAACAAGAGAAATAAAAAAACAAAAGAGGGGCATTGTGGGTGGCCTCACCCATGGGCTTCGGCCCATTTGAGGAGGAGGGGGTAGGCCGCGGCTGGCTGGGCTTGGCACGGGATGCGGCCCACGCGTGCGAAGCAGAGGGGCGAGCGGTTCGAGTTGCTGCTACTCATTTTTGAAGAACAGAAACAGCAGCAGGGGAACAGGTGCGCGATGCAGGGGCTTGGCGAGGCGGGACTTGGACGAGGTGGCGGAGCTGAGGGACTTGGGCGCGACTCCGGCGAGGGTCTTGGGTGGCGGGGAGGACCGAGAACAGAGAGATGGCCGGGACTCGACGGATCTGGGCGGTGATTGGACTTGGCAGTCAACGCGGCAGGGGCGGCTTTCTCTTTCTGCTCCCGACAGAAGGAGGCAGCACGGTGCGGAGCAGCGCTTGGGGCTGCGGCACGGAGACGACGGCAGCAACGCGTACGGAGCTCCGGCGAGGGGATGCAGACGCGGAGGAGGCGGTGGAGGCCGGCTCCAAGGCGGACGGGCGCGGGTCAACGTGGACGAGGCGCGGGAGAGCAGAGGGCTTGCGAGGCGGCGTAGCGAAGGAGGCCCCAGCGCGGGTGTTCAGTGGTAGAAGGCGAGGCCGGAGGGCGGGTCCGTCCAGGAACAGGGCGGAGGCGAGCTGGGTGTCGAGGCGATGAAGGCCATGGCGACGGCGTGGTCCTGTCGACGGACAGAGAGAGAGAGTTAAGAAATTAAGGAAGGGAGAGCTAAACGGAGCAGGAGGGAAGGAAAGGACGTGAGACGGGGACCTGCTGGTCCGGCGGCTCTGCTCGGAGAGGTGGCCGGCGGCGTGGGAGGCTGGCGAGGCAGGGGGAAGCAGCGTCCTGGTGGCGACAACTCGCACGGGGAGAGTCGAGGACACTCGGTCATCGAGGATGTGGCCTCGATCTCAAACTGGATCGAGCGCCGGCTGGATGCGGGGTGGAGGGCGGCGCTCCAGACTGCTGCTGCTGCTTGGGTGGTCGGCACGAAAATTGCGGGAGGTGGTCGGAGGCTGCGGTGGTGGTTGGTTGGGTGGAGAAAACGATGAGGATTTTTGATCGGGAGGAGATCCTGAGGAAGAAGGGACACGAGTGGCGGCGGCGCTAGGAATTGGGGAGTATGGGGCAGCTCTCCTCAATTTTAGGGTTGGTCTGAATATATAGCAGACGGAAGGGGTTTTTAGGTGCGTCCGATCGTCATCGGACGGCTCCGGGTCAAATGGGTAGTCGAAAGAAGAAGTGAAAGAAGTATCATGGTATTTCAGGGTTGATCCGGACTCAACTGTTACGACTGAGGGGGCCGGGTTAGGGGGTATCTCGTCCCTCCGATTAAAATCGGACGGTCAGGGTAAATAGGCTAGGGAATCCAATTAACAAAACGGAGACGTTTTGTAGACGTTTGGGGATGATCCTGACATGACGATGACGACTGCTCGGGTCGGGTCCGGGACAATTTTCGGACGCGCGCGCGAGGAGGGCCGCGGGCTGACGAGAGAGGATAGGTTGGACCTGGCGGTAGGTAGTGGGCTATGCAGAAGGCCTCAGGCTGAGAAAAGAGAAGAGAGAAGACCGGCGACTGTTTCCGGAGACCGAAAACGTCCGACGATAGACCGGCTATAGTGCCGCTATAGTTTAACGTTTGGGCTATCAAACGAACCCCGAATGCGATGAAACTTGGCAGGTGACCTACTAACACCATAACAACACCGCATGCCAACTTTCAACCCATTCCGAGAACATTTTCCAGCCACTTATAAAAATACTATTTCGGACATGCCGCGGGCGCGTGCAAGTGTGGTTGGGCTCAGAACGGACAACGGACGGAACGAGGAGGCCGGGACAGGTGCAAGGCCGGGACATGGCAAGATGCAACACGCAAGAAAATGACATGGCAATGACGATGAATAACTGGATGACACCTGGCGCAACGGTCTCGGGGCGTTACAGCAGGCCTCCCTCCGTTGCCGCCGCAGCCAAGGAGAAACGAGGACCGCCATTAGGACGAGGGGGCTGGGGGCTTCCAGGAGCCGCGCGCGATCGCCTGGATCCTGGGCGGGGCTCAAGCCCCAGCCTCTCAATGCATCTTCCAGCAGTTTGCCCGCGAAGTGAATGCAGTCCTCCCCAAGCTCGAAGCCACGCGCCCTCTCAGGTGGTCGGCGTGCGCCATCACGTTCAGCTCAGCAGATCAGCTCAAGTGTGCGTCCACAGCCGGAGTCCTCCCGATGCTTTGTTCCCCAATCATCAGCAACGTGGTGGTCACCAGGACCCTCATCGATGGCGGGGCAGGGCTCAACGTCCTGTCCGTGGAAACATTCAACAATCTCCAAGTGCCCTACAACCAGCTTCAGCCAACCAAGCCTTTCTCCGGAGTCACTGACGGCTCCACGGTCCTGATTGGGCAGGTCTGCCTCCCTGTCACCTTCGGGGCATGCGACAACTACCACACCGAGCTCATCGACTTCGACGTCGCCCACATTCGCCTGCCGTACAACGCCATCCTTGGGTACCCAGCGCTGGCCAAGTTCATGGCCGTAACTCACCATGGCTACAACGTCCTCAAGGAGCCAGGAAGTGGCGGAGTCATCACGGTGCCCTGTGAAGAGAAGGACGCGGTGTGTTCCCTGGAACGAGCCTTTCAGGCCGCATCACTGGAAGACCCAGATCGCGGAAGCAGGAGGCTTCCCGAGACCGCCCCCAAGAAGAAGAAGACATCGTCCGGCCCGGCCCCTCAGGAGGCAGGCCCCTCAGGGCCCGCGCCTGCCCATGGGGAACCTCCTTCCATCGCATAGGAAAGCGCACCCGGCGCCCTCCTCAGGCAGGGCTCGGGGGCTCTCCCCTGGAGGGCCACCGACCTGGCTAAGGTCATGAGGGAGGCGCTTGGGCACCACATGGAGGCGTGTTTCGAAGCACGTTTCCCTCAAGGAGTAAGGCAAGGAGAGCCAGACCCTCAGGAGTTCATCAGCAAGGCCATTCAGGAGCTACAGGAGTCAAGAGTCATGAAAGGCGGCCGCCGCCTACCAGCTGTGGCTCCCCATCCAGGCGAGGATGGTGGGATGCGTGTCTGCATCGTCATACCAGGGCTCAATCGAGTCGCCTCTCTGGAGCGCCTCTGGCCCTCGTGAGTGGGGCGCTGCGAAGGTCCACCCCACAGCTACATTCGCATGCCTTACGGCTTGCCGAACGCGGCTGCCACGTACCAGCGCCTCATGAGGGGTATCATGGAGGCTCAAGAGGCCAGGCGTTCCACAGCCCTGGCGGAGATGGAGATGGTCCGCGAGGATCCACCAGCGCCTCCGGAGCCTCCCGAGGCCCCTGGGGCTGGGGGCTCGTGAGGATCGGCTTCCGCGGCCCACCGAGTCTGCTACACCAACACTCCTTCGTCCTCAACATCATCAGGTGACATCTTTCAAGTCTCATTTCCAGCTGGGAGCGCCCCCCAGGGCTGCATTATTCCCAGGCCACGTGGGTCCGTCCCTGCGGCATGTATCCCTTTTATTTCATGTTGTTAGCTTACTTTGTTGGGGGTGCCCCACGGGCTGCATCATCCCCAAGTCGCTCGGGCCTGACCCAGTGATGTCCGCCTTCCCAGCATCTATTTGAATGAATCCACTCCTTCGCGGCTAATGTGTTTGGCCTAGTTGCCCGCTCAACTGACGCCAACTGACGGAGCTGCTCCCAAACGGCACGACGCTTGCGCATGGGTCCGTCCCTGCAACGCCGACAAACCTGAATGGCTAAACTCTGGCCGCGGCAGCCCCGCATGGCGCCACCTCGTCAAGCCTTCAGTGCCTCATCGCCCCTCGAAAGCAACCAACGGCTGACTGTCAACTGTCATGGCAACCCCTCGTTCTTTCTATGATAGGTCTATAGGATCTCCTAAAGGAGCTGCGTCAGGAGAGGCCCTTGCGGTGTCTCCTTCACTCTCATCCGCGCGAACCGCTTGCACGTTAAAGGGGGGGGTGCTTGAGCATCGCGACTCAGGGCTCCTGCTGGCTCTCCAGCCCTCACCCTCTGGCCTTGTCCACGGCATCGCGACCTGGCATACCAGCGACGGCTGAGACTCGCTCGAGGGCTGGGACCCGAGGACGTAGAGCAGAAAGGGGAGCAAAGGCGAGAGGGGAGGGAAACGCGACGACCTCACCGAGCAACCTCACGCCTACCGATGCACGGACCCGGCGACACACCAGAGACCGGCCCCTGATTCTCGAGATAAGTCACCACCCGGAAGCACCAGCTACCGTGGCACCATCCCCGCACCTAATGCAATCTCGTGTTAGCGACGCCGCTCTCCTTTCTCACCGAAAGACGGCTGCTTGAGCGCCAAAGGGGACCTCCTAAGCATCGCGACTCAAGGGCTCTTACCGGACACCGGGTCGCTCACCTCCTGGCCTTGACCACGGCATCGCGACCTGGCATACCAGCGACGGCTGAAGCCGCCTTGGGACTGGGACCTGTCAGCGCAGAGCACCAAGCCCTCGTGAGGTTCGAAAGGGAGAACTGAGCTAAGACAGAATGAGAAACTCGCACAATTCTACGACAAGGGTTATATTAACAAAACAGGATCACAGGCACCTTACAAGCCCCCACGGGACGCATCTTTGATTCCTCGCAGGGAACAGATCCTAAAAGGACGCTAACTACACGCGCCCCTGCAAAAGACGCCATCATCAACAGTGGGCCATCAAGCACCGGTGCCAACCCCATCCAGATCAGAGTCGGCGACGGCCTGACGAGCCCGCCCCGCTCCAGGAGCGGCGCTGACTCGGGGGCTCGTAGCCATTGTCGCTCGTCTCCGGAGTCGCGAAGAGCTCGCCGGAGTCGCTGGAACCTCCGACGCCTCCGCCGCCTGAGGAGCCGCCAAGGGAGCGGTCGGCGGGCCCAGTCCTCGCCGTAGCAGGGTCCCGACCACCTCTCCCGGGGCAGCACTCCAGTCGGCGCCCGTTCGCATCGAAGACCTTGAAGAACATCACCGAAGCACCGTCGTACTCCAAGTGGATCGCGAAGGCGCCTCTTGTCCTGCAGACCCAGGCGATTTCACTCCAGCCTCGAGTCATGAAGACCTCGCCCGGGGCAACGACCACGACCTCTGCCTCGGTCGCGAGGGTGCTGCAGCCGGCGTGTTGCAGCCAAAGCTCCAGGAGTTCTCCCTACGGGATGATAGAGGCGAAGAAAGGAGGAAGGCGAATCCAAGACTGAGGAGGCATGGCGGCATGGAGCACGAACTCTCGGGAGGAGCCCTCGGTGTGGACCCCAGGGGGGACGACCCACACCTTCGTGACCCGTCGGCGCCGACAGCGGCGCCGCCCGTGGCGATCGGCATCGACTCCTTCAGAGCCCTCGATGTGGGCGTACAAGGGAAGCGGGAACCCCGGCGGTGGCCGCTCGCACCAGGGCCTCGACACCACCTGATGGGCCCCCTCGTCCCGGCCGCGGAGGGCGAGCCATTTCTTTGGCGGGAGCGGGTCTGGTTCCTCTCGTGGAGCCTTTCCCTTCTCTGCCGTCGAGAACCGGCGGATTGGAGCCATCGTAGCAAGATGGAGCAAGGACCAGGAAGAAGGAGAAGCAAGAAGGGATGGACTAGAAGGGCGCGTGCCGTTCCGTACTTATGGCCAGCGAAGGCCAACCGCCGACCTCCACGATCGCAGGTAATCATGATCCGCTTTGCATGCAGGGACTTGTCCAATCTGTGCAGTTGCCGAGGCGCCGTGGGGAAGTGGAGACACCCATGTCCAATCAACCGCCACGCGGCGCCCAAGGCCGCAGGCTGTTAGGGCCCGCGGCGCTTCGCTCTTGCCCTTTCGCCTCCCTACACGGCCAAGTCCGGGCACACCTTGGGCCCGGGGGCTACTGTCGGCATTCTAGGAACGGGGGTCCCCAGACTTGCCTGCCTGCGGCGTGGCTCAAAGGGGGGCCCAGCACGGCCCGTCTTCATCAACACAGACCCAAGACCCTCGCGAGGGGCCAAGCCTTGCGGGGCGGACGACACGGAGCTTCCTCAGGCACGGCCTCATCAGGCTAGCTCACGAGGAGGCGGAGAGATCAAGGCAGGGTACCTCACGAGGTGCCCGTGACGCAAGCCATGACGACCAAAGGCGCCAGGCGGGCGCCAGCCGCGCAGTGTCCTCCTTTCCTCTTTGGTGCAAAGGGAGCAAGCGCATGCGAGAGCATCAAGCAAAGGCACCCGTTTCGGTGCAACGAGACCAAGACCAGTCCAATGGCAGGGAGGAAGTCATTGTGGAGCCCCAGCCAGCATCACCACCAGAGCCTTTGGCAGGCGAGGACCAACTTTAGTCAGGATAAGTGTACCAGATGTTCCCCTTCAAAGTGGCCAATTGTTGGCGCCCTTCCCGCTCAATATTTGGGAAGAGGCCCAAGGCCTTTGCCTATAAATAGGACTAGCCACCCCCAGGGTAGGAGGAGGGGAGATCGGATCGCAATCGAGAAGAGAGAGAGAGAAGGGTGACTGAACTCCTCCTAGCAGTTCGTCGCCCCAGCCAAGAACAGAGCCTCGCGAGGCTGTTCTTCCTTGTATTGCTCATCATCATCAGCCCAAGAGGCAATCCACCACACGACACACTAGAGTAGGGTATTACACCACAATGGTGGCCCAAACCAGTATAAACCCTATGTCTCTTGTGATGTTCTTTCCATAGCTTAGATCTTAGCGAGGCGGAGGGGTGCAGGTAGGTAGAAGGCGAAATCTCCGTGCGCACCCCAGTGTTCGAACCTCAAGGGTCTGCTGGAACCCGAAATCCGACAGCAGTAGGCTCAGCGTTCGTTGGTTCATCAGTGTTTGGACCTTGAAGGGGCGGGTCGTCAGAGGTGGCTTCAGGATGAGGGCCCTCCGTTTCACAAGTTTGGTCCGGCTCACCTCTTGGTTCTTCTTCAAAAGTGGCCGGGTCTTCGGGCAGATTGTTGACCCGAGCTTTCTTGCTGGGTCTGGCTTTGGCTCTGTAGACAAAATTAAAAGAGGGTTAACATTTTATTCCAGATTTACAACACATTGAAAGGAAAGGTTTTAAAGCTTACCCAGCCACAGTTTTCATAGGAGGGAGTTGAGTTGCTGTCGACTCGCCAGAGGATGAGGGAGGTGTCACCTGATAATTTGGATCGGACGGATTAAGAGGTTGTCTGAAATAACCTGCCTTGGGGTAAGAATTGTCAAACGTGGGAGAGACCTCAGACCGGCGCTTCCGAACCGGGGTATCAGGTAAATCGGCCGAAGTGACTTGTTGGCCACTGTGCCGGGTTATCCGGCGAGCTTCATGCTGCTGAGTCTTCAAAATAAATGTTGGGTCCAAGTAAGCAAGAGGATGAGAAAAGCTTACTTTTCTGGACTGCTTGACGGGTTTTTTGTGTTGGCATAGAGTCTGAACCGGAGGAAAGGGTAATTACCTCTACATCATCAGCTTGGCTGCCTTCTACGTTCTCCTGATAAAGATCATTGTTAATGAGGTGCATGAAAAGGGAGCCAAGTGAGTCAAGTTCTACCTCAACTTCCGGGTCATCAGCATCATCATCAAGTTCCATGTTGATCCGGTCGGCCGATTTCCATTTTGACGTTTGTTTGACAGCTTTGGTTTTGGGGCGAGATGGTTTGACCGCTTTATCCCAGGTTGGCTTTACTGCTTTCTCTACGAATTTCCGTTTCCAGAAGGGATCATCACCCTATACATACATACACAGAAGAAGGATTACAAGTTGAACAAATTAAAGATATCAAAGATGAAAAGGAAGTATAGTGCTTACAGCAGGCGGTTTTTTCTTGGTATAGAAGGGGTTCAAGCCGGTTTGACTACAGACTAATTCCGATTCATTCAAAATTTTCTTTACACCTTCAGTGACTTCTTCATCGGTCACCTGAATGTTGCAATGGCGTTGAGGGTCTTCAACCTCACCGGTGTACTCACACATTAAACCGGGGCGCCGGCTTAGTGGCAAGATACTCCAAGATATCCAACAGCACACGAAATCAACGCCTATTAAACCGTTGGCCATAAAAGCCCGGAGTTTGGCGAGTTGAGGGGCATATTTGGCCCTTTCTGTGGAACTTAAGCGTTGCGGCATTGGATGGGTGTTGAAAAGCCGGTGATCACGAAAGCCTGGGAGGGGATTCTCTTCTTCAGGAGAAGTGTCTCTGTAGTAAAACCAAGTCTCGTTCCATTCCTTAGGGTGGCTGTGCAGTTTGGCATGAGGAAATTCAACTTCCTTCCGCTTCTGAATTGAGACACCACCAAGTTCAGTGTTGGGGCCATTTACAAATTCTGTGCGCCAGTTCAAATGAAAGAAGTCCCGGGACAGCTCCGCAGTTGGTTCTTCCTGTAAGTACACTTCACAGAAGACATGGAAGTTTCATAGATTGGATACTGAGTTGGGCCCGATGTCTTGAGGACGGAGTTTGAAACTGGAAAGCACATCTCGGTAAAATTTTGACCCTGGCGGTTTGAAGCCATGGCCTATGTGGTCAACAAAGACCACCACCTTACCTTGCCTCGGGGTCGGAGGATTTTCTGCTCCTGGAACTTGCCTTTTAATTTCAGTCTTCTTAGGCAAAGTACCAATGCTAACCATATCATTCAATTGTTCCTCGGTGACCCGGGAACGAGCCCAGTTGCAAGTAGTAAATTGCTTGGCCATTGTAGAGCAAAAAGGCTGCAGAAGAAAGGCCGGTTTACAAATCACTCAGGATGACATACAAGATGTAATGAAATCAACATATACTAGTACATAAAATTGCGTAAACCAGAGACTGATATAATAGTGAAGGACAAGGTCATATCAAGGATATAAGCATATTTCTAAACCAGAGTTGGCAATTCTATACCAGAATTTACTAAATAAAGGCTATAAGTGGAAATACATTGGCGGTTCAACAAGGGGACTAATGGTGTATACCGGATTATCATTCTTGCAAAGTTAAACCGCCTATATTGGTGGCAGGAGTACAGATCTAAAAATACCTAAGTAACGGGAAACGGATTTCACAAAGTTATATGAAAATTTTGGATCTAAGGTATGACAGAAACTGGAATATATTCAGGTTCAAGCTTCAGGTATTTAAACAGTTCAGCAGATTCAGATAAGTTGTTCTTGATATAAAGGGGGAGTCTAATGAGGAGAATACGATTATGGCTACGGTCGTGCAAGAATAACAGGTCCAACCTAGCCTTGGATGCTACAGAGAAGAAAAGAGAAGAATAGCACTGAGGTTTTCGATGAACTCCGATGAACAGTGAAACCCTAAAAAACAAGATCTAGGGTGGAAGTAAAAAAGGGTTACCAGTGTCGCAGGAGCGGCGGAGAGATGCCGCAGTATTCTGGTGCGTTCATGGTGATGCAGCGGCCAGGATCGGAGTAGAGGCGACGGTCGACGGTGGCGGCGGAGCTCTAGAGGCTGAGCAGCGCAAGGAAGACGACGTGAAGAGGCACGAGGGGGAAAAGGTGAAAATGACCCCTCGGTCTTATTTATAAAGGCAAGGGATAAGTGTCAGGTGCGAAAATCGAGGAGCCAAATATTTGGAAGTGAGGCGGAGCTGTCGCCTCAATTGTCGGAGACCCATTAATGAAGAGGTGTCATACGCAGTTTTACAGGTGACGTCACGACGGTTTACCACGATCCGAGAAGATGATGTCACGGCAGTTTACCAAAATATGAGAAGATGTTGAAGACGAAGTTTTTACTAAGGATTGACATGAAACCTGTTCAAATCAATCTGGGGCCTAATGTTGGGGATATTACTATTGGGTGTAAACCGGTCAGGAAAGGTCGGGTTAGCTTCATCCGTAGTGGATTATGCTTGAAGCCCATGTAGACAGAAGAGGAAAGGCCCAGGGCCCAGAAACCGGTTTAAAGCCTGTAGCCGTGAACCGGAATTAGTATGTAACTTGCGTTGTAAGATAGAAAGAGTGGAGACCGAACCGGACACGTTTATGAGCCGGTTACGGGACTTTGTAAACCGACGGGCGCCACCCATGTATATAAGGGGACGACCCGGTAGCGGTTCAAGAGACAGACAACAACTCGAGATCCAGACAAAGCGGATTCGCTCCCTGGCCTTCGAAACCCAAGCAATACCAATCACAACTAGATGTAGGCTTTTACCTTCATTGAAGGGGCCGAACTAGTATAAACTCTCCGTGTCCCTTTGTCTGGTTTAACCCCTTTAAGCTAACCCGTTGTGATGGCTCCACGACTAAGTCCTTTCACAAGGACATCTGCCGTGGTAAACCCACGACAAGCGAGGAGGGAGCCAGCAACGGCCAATTTTAAAGGGGAAAGCTAATACTGCTTATCCTGACAAAAGCAGTCTTCACCTGTAAAAGCCTCTGGTGGTGACGTCGCCTTGGGCTCCATGGTGACCTTTGTCTTGCCGTCCTACTGGTCATGGTCTCATTGCACCGATATAGAAACCTTTGCTTGATGCCTCGGTACTCCGCGCCTGCGCTTGCTTCCTTAGCACCAAAGAGGAAACAAGGACACTGTGCACGCTAGCGCCAGCCTGGCCTTGGTCGTCATGGCTCACGACACAGGAACCTCGCGAGGTTTGTCTTGCCTTGGTTTCTCCGCCCCTCGCGAGCCAGCCTAGTGAGGCTGCTCCAGAGGAGGTCTTTTGTCATCCGCCTCGCGAGGGTCTTGGGTGCTTGTTGGTGAAGATGGGCCGTACGGGCCCGCTCGCAGAGCCACGCCATGGGCCGCAGGCAGGCATGTCTGGTGACCCCCGTTCCCAGAATGCTAACAACTTCAGCCTGGATGATCAGTCCTGTGTTGCTCTCGATATTGACAATAGCTGGCCCTTCCCGGAGCACCTATGGTTCAAATCAAGCGTTTCCAATGCCGAGGATTGGTTGAGTTGAAGTTCATTTCATTGCTTGTTATTTGTTGTGTGATGAAAATTTTAGTATACTAGAATGTTTTGTTGGAAATAATCTATAATCCGACATGTATCCTCATTGTCGTTCTGTGTTGATGACTTGTTGTATGTAATGAATGGTACATTTGCAAAAGCATGTCATAGACTCAATTTATGAATGGTTTTCCAGTCACTTCTTGGAGTGTGAGTACCGTAGTAGTATAGCCAGCATCCAGTTAGTATATGAAGTTGCCACATCACATAGAGCCAACCTAATATTGGAGTATGCTAGCCCTCCACCGGTGCGCCGCTTCAAATGGTGGAGGAAGTGAGAGGTCGCCTCACCTTGTGTCCAGATCTGAGATGCCATGTGTACCAGATGAATGACTCCAAGTTCGACCACCGTGATGCTAGGTGCGAGCCGAGGAACACTGTTAGAGAGACCCCCCTCATAATTTTCCTACATTGGTCGTTTGGTTCATAGGATAGAATGCTATAGGATTTTTTTCCTATGTAATCATGTTTTAATTGGCAATCTAGCATCCACTGCAACTTTTGTTTCACTTCCTTTGTTCATAAGAAGAGAGTACTTGCCCTAAATGATGTGCAGCTGCAAGAGCCACCTATATTAATTAACCATGCTCTAAAAAGGTGGACTAGCTTTGGCTATAGTAGTACTGTACTAGGTTAGTAGGTGACCTTGCGCTTGGCTCTTCTCCTCTTCCGGAAGTCGAACAATAATGATGGTACTACAGTAGTACTTCTGGCAATCTAACACCAAATGAACTGCTGCACCTCCACCGCTTGTAAGCAAAAGTTTCTCCTCATGCTGCGAGCCACCGCGCACGCGTTGGCAAGGGAGAAGGCATAGTAAGCAAGCTTCTCATCATTCTGCGAGTTGACGGGACACATCAAAGTTATTTATTAGTACTCTCTTCAAAAAGGGCCGACCATGTCCATGGCTACCATCCCGTGCTCTGTCATTGAGTACGTGCACTATTCACGCGACATCGAGGAGAAAAAAATTGCGTAGTAGTACTAGGTTCCATCGAAGTGCACTGCATATCTCCATTTTCTTGCATGACAGGCCACCTTGATGCTAGATGTCCCGCGTGTCATGGAGGCATATAATATGATTTTGTAAAATGGAGGCATATAGATGTCCCACGTGTCGGCAAAAGGGTGAACAAAGCTCATGTCTTAGATGAAAGAGTGGAAGAACATAGATTCCCGACGACCGATAAGGAGCAACAAACCTCGGGGTGGAGCATCTGCACTCATAATATTTTATATTATTCAGCGATATAAAACCAACCAAATCTCTCCACGTTCCTATACCATTCTATAGTATGAGAATAACTTTGAACATAAGCCATTGATTCACTCTGTCCAATGGTCATAGTTGGAAAATCCAAACAAAACCAAGCATTGGATCAACTCTTTTTTCGAGATCAACTCTTTTAGCACTTAGATTGTTGCTGCCTGCCCACCTAGCCCACCTATATATCCGCTCACGTGTGATGACCACAGGAGCTATCCACTCAGATTGTATGTTAAAAAAATAAAGGTCGATAACTAATGCGGCACCTCGGGCCACGCGGCCAGATCGCATTTTGCATGAGAAATTACACACCATGTTTCGTTGACATGTGGTCCCGTTCCAACATGTCAGTGAGGCGACGGCGAGTCCTTTTTTACAATTTCCGAAAGGACGTGTAGGCCGGGGCACCTCTTCGTGTACCGTGGCAAACTGGCAACTGTCCACCGACTCTTCGCCTCTCCCTCTCGATTTGGAACTGCTGTCGCACGCTCTTCCTCCCTCCTCCATTTGCCTTCACCCTTCCTTCTGCCATTGTTCGATCGTCTTCTCCATGGAGGGAACAAGCCGGAAACGACCCCGTTATACTTGCCCCGATCTGAAAGATGACGTGGTGGGGGAACTAATTGATTGGTGCGACGTCATCACCTCGGCTAGCATGGCAGGTTCGTTCAAGCCCATTCTTGACTCAACTAATAACATCATTACAAGGAACCCAAGGGTCCAGGCGTAGTTTGATCTCCCCTATCTTCTTCGCTATAAGCCTATTCGCATGGGCCAGGACGACGGAGGCCTCGCCGTGTGCAAGTTGATGCTGCTTGATAACGATACGTGTGATGTCAAGATGCCATCGCTTCAGGGTAAGGCCTGGGCTGGCGAAAATGGAGATTGGGTTGTTTATATTGGGTACAATTGCGAGTGGGAACTTGTGAATGTGTACACTCGTCAGCGGATTCCACTTCCAAAAATCTCCGAGTGCCCTGAGGTTGAGCACACAGATGATCTACGTACATTCAAATACGATCATGGTGACTGTGGTCTACAGAAGATAGCAATTTGTCGAGTTCCCAACCGCTCTTGGAATTACAAGAACTATCAAGTTGCTGCTATCTTCAACAAGCTTGTTGCCGTCCTTCGTGGTTCGACTGGATGGATATTGCTCAACAATCAGTTTCTATACACGGATGTGTAATGTGATGCAATTCAATATGAGGGTCTTGTGTTTGCTCCCACCACTTGTGGCACTGTTTTTGCATGGGATCCTCGTAGTTTCGGTACGTTTGTCTTCCACCGTAATTATAATTGTTTCATCCACATGCATGCGAGTTAGCAAGTTTCCCTTCTCTACTAATTAACCTTCTTCTTGTGTTTCCAAGGTCTTGTGAACATTCCACCACCTATACTTGAAAAAATTTATAACCAAGGGGGAGATGACGATGGTGATGATCACGAGCATGAGGACGAGCAGGGCCCATATGCTCTCTGGCGGCTGGCAACTAATTCCGATGGATCACCCCTTGTCTGTATACAGCCCACTGCTGATGTTACTACTAAGGGAGCAGGTGTTGTCTCCCATGGTCGCACTCTCCGGACCTATTCCAACACCCGTTGCATGGTATTCGGGATGGATACTAGTGTGCTAGCGCCAACACCTTCTCCCTGGTACAGTATTGATAGTCTTGGAGAAAACTCGCTCTTCCTTTGACAAAGCTATCCAATGATGGTGAAAGGCAATCCAACCGCTGTTGACACAACGATACTACCATTTATGAGAAGCAACTGTATCTATACGTCAGAAATTGCGGTGGTTCCCTACCCTAGTCCTGATATAGTAGGCCGCTTCAGCCTGGATGATTAGTCCTGCGTTGGTCTCGAGATGGACAGTAGCTGGCTCTTCCCAGAGAATCGCTTGTGGTTCAAAGCAAGTGTTTCCAACGCCGAGGATTGGTTGAGTTGAAGTTCATTTCATTGCTTGTTATTTGGTGTGTGATGAAAACTTTAGTATTTATAATGTATCCTCGTTGTCGTTGTGGGTTGATGACCTGTTGTATGTAATAAAATGATATGCCTATGATAAACTTACTAAATTTATGAATGGCTTTTGAGTTGCTTCTTTGAGTGGGTGCTGCGACGAGGCAAAAAATATTTTCCGAATACATAATTGTACGTGCATTGCAACGGGTTATCGGATGAGGCCAATCAACAATAGTACACTATTTGTACTAGCTTCACATGCTACACTATCTCTACGTCTACGTACATAATACAACAAGTTTTAAACTTGAGACCAGCCACCCATCCTCACAAAGAACACATTTTAACCTAGCATAGACTCCAGGAAATTTGGCCACGGTGTGAGGTGGGCCATATGTTAATGTGTTTGTTGTATGTAACCAGCACCTCGAATCCTCGATGCTACTACTAATATAAGTACAGTAGTAGGAGTAGTAGGGTGGCATGGGCCGAAACAAGCATTCACGTCCAGGAGTACGGCACACGCCATCAGCACGACTTCCATCTGACACCATATTTCTTGGAGTCCGTGCTACAACAATCTCTTCAACCTCGTTGTTTCTCTAACTCGGCCATCGCGCGGCGGGCGAGGTGGGGGTTTGCCGATAGTCAGTTTCCTCAATTGCGGTCCCACTTGTAAGGCCAACTCCAAAGCACGACCCCAAACAGACCTCCATTTTGCCCGGATTCTGTTTGTTTGGGTAGGGCAATGGGGTCGTGTCCGGCCCATTTCTCGGATGCGGTGGCCGTGCGCCAAACGCGCGGACGCATCCCGGCCGCGTACATTTTTCTTTGCAAACACATATCT
This sequence comes from Triticum urartu, assembly GCF_056163025.1. Classification (NCBI taxonomy): domain Eukaryota; kingdom Viridiplantae; phylum Streptophyta; class Magnoliopsida; order Poales; family Poaceae; genus Triticum; species Triticum urartu. Next base: position 363,634,029 of record NC_141876.1, on the reverse strand, counting down.
TTTTTTCATCATTGATTTTTTGGTACATGGAAATACATCACCAAAATTTTGACTAGAAAAGCAAGACCAAAGAAAACAAGAACCACAAGAATACATTTTAGAAGATATCCAACTTCCATAACTGCTCCTGTAAGTTGGATTAGTGCCATCTCGATGCATTCATTGTTGATCTGCGGAGGCTCGATCTTGCGTGCTTCTTTCTTCTTCGAGTGTAAAGAAGCAGATGTGTCTAGCCTCTATTCTATCAACAAGTGCACTAGTCTCATCTCTAGCCTCTATGCTAGCTAAAAGTGCTAGAACATCTACTAAATTGTGCTCTATCAATATATCGTTGTACTCCTCTTCCCAATACCAAAACTTGCATCCATTCTACGCAATAAAATTTTAAGTTAGCACAATTAGTCTAATCCGAGAGCACAACCGAAGATTTGGTCGAGTTCTTCCTCCTTTTGCCAACACGTGGGACATCCAGCATCCAGGTCGTGTCATGCAAGAAAATAAAGTGGTAGTTGAAGCCACGTGATGTGCATCTTGGGTTAAACTGTAAATAGAATCTTACTACTCTTGAGTAACTCCAAAACCGGCAACCGAAGATCTTTATTGGATTTTCTTTTCATCACCAGCACGTCAAGGTGAAAGATGTGCAGGTTCAGTGAGTCCTCTTGCATTTTCACTGACATGTGGGACCACATATGAGCAAATAGACGATGGGCTTTGTGCGTCTACTGGCTGGCTAAGAAGAGAGATAGAGGAGGGCTGAGCACGGACTCCAGGGAATTTGTTGTCAGTAACCAGCACCTCGATATAGTGGGGTGGCATGGGCCATAACTAGCATTCATGTCTAGCAGTATGGCACACGCCACCCACACGAGTCCCATCCGACACCAATTTTCTTGGAGTCCGTGCTACGGCCATCTATTCTCCCTCCTGTTTTCTCAGCCATCGCGCGGTGGGCGGGGTGGGGGTTTGCCGATAGTTGGTTTGCTCAATTGCGGTCCCACTTGTAAGTGAAAATGCAACACATCATGCATTCCCCCTTGAGCGGCGTGCCGGACCAACCGTGTGGGGTGCGACGCGAACATGGCAGGCTTTTCCTTTTTAACTGGTAACTTGTAAAATTTGGTCCTTCTCCATGGCATGACCAATAGATAGAAATAACGATTTTCCCTAGAGTAATGGGAAGTTTGGTTCTGGCGTGGTTCATGCATGGAGTACGTAAGAAAATTATGAAGTTGATGCGAAAGGTAAGATAATTACTAGTAGTACCATATACTACTACATGGATTCGATAGAAAGATAAAGACACATACGGATCCATCAACAACATCCTCACGCGCGAGTGCACCGGGTCACCAACCGACGTGTGAGGAGCAGCAGCGTTGGCGGCAAGCTCAACGTGCTTCTGAACAATACCGTCCAAGGTTGCCCTGCGGTCCAAGAAGGCCAGCGTCCTATCGTCCTCCTCTTGCATGTAGTAGTCCGTGTGGACGATTTGCACGTAGACATGGGTAATTATGTCGATGGTGTCTTGCTGCACCAGGCGCTGCGCGGCGAGCACGACCTCGAGGTGGACATTCTCCAGCGTGACGGCAGGCAGTCGCAGGGCCACCAGTGCGTCGAAGAGATTGTCACCATAGAGGCCGTTGAGGGTGGAAGGCATCGCAGAGCCTAGGCGCGTGGGCTGGAGGTGTACGTAAAGGTCGTCCACGAGCTTCTTGATGACGGTGAACTTGTTGAGGAAGCCGACGAGGACCTCGTCGAACAAGGAGACGAAGCTGTCGTCCAAGCGGCCCCTCGCCCTAGCAGCCTCAAGCACTACCTGTAGACGTTCCTCGGTGCCGGGCCACAGGCCGGCGGCGTGGACCATCTGGCACAGTCGGTTGATGCTCGCGCTCATTGCCTCCATGGGTCTAGCTTCTAGTCAACTGATCTTGCGATTGGAGTGATCACTCTTGCCCTTGGGTGCGTAGGTGCGTAGGATTTCGTAGATTGGACTGGCGGGGGCCTTTATATGAGAAGTGCAGACTGCGTTGAATTCACGTGTGTGTTGGCCATCTACTCCTCGTCCCTCTACTGCACCTGCCTTTGGCTGTATGATAGGTTGGCCATCCACCCGTTGGGCCCATGTGTCATACACCCAAAGGCAGGTGCAGTAAGTCAATGAAGCTGTGTCCCCCTCCGTGCCGGTGCAGTATAGTCATCTCACCGGACCTCTAGTTGGGGCCAAACGAGAGAACTTTGATGTTTACTAGTCCCCTTTGCATTTTGCGCCAAGTTTTAACCTTTGATTTAACTAATAAAATGTTAATGCATGTAACCAAAAATGTTGTGTAAGTCACATTACGAAAAAAGAATAATCCCAAAACACTTAGGCACGGTACATTAACTCCATCCTCGTTTCTTATTTCGTGACATATCAACCAATGAGAGATGTGGGCCATGCATGCTTTCAATGACTTGAGACTACCAAACATCACATGCCGTGGTTAGTTCATTGCATGTAATCCTATTAAGTAGCAAAAAGACATTAAGTTATCTCGCGATAGGAATAAAACAATACACCATGTATTTATTTACAGAGGGAGTGGTACATTTTTTGTGACATGCATTACTAGATATTGCTAGTCAAATACTAAATCCAGATGGACGTGGTAGTACTACTAAATCCAGACGATGGTGCTAGTACTAGTAGTAGTACTACCAATGTAGTAGAATTGTCCTACTGATAACCCACAAGTATAGGGGATCGCAACCGTTTTCGAGGGTAGAGTATTCAACCCAAATTTATTGATTCGACACAAGGGGAGCCAAAGAATATTATCCAGTATTAGCAGCTGAGTTGTCAAGTCAACCACACCTGGAAACTTAATATCTGCAGCAAAGTGTTTAGTAGCAAAGTAATATGATAGTAGTGGTAACGGTAGCAAAAGGTAACAATAGCAAAAGTAATGTTTTTGGTATTTTGTAGTGATGATAGCAATAGCAACGGAAAAGTAAATGAGCGAAGAACAATATATGGAAAGCTCGTAGGCAATGGATCGGTGATAGAGAATTATGCCGGATGCGGTTCATCATGTAACAGTCATAACATAGGGTGACACAGAACTAGCTCCAATTCATCAGTGTAATGTAGGCATGTATTCCGAATATAGTCATATGTGCTTATGGAAAAGAACTTGCATGACATCTTTTGTCCTACCCTCTCGCGGCAGCGGGGTCCTAGCGGAAACTAAGGGATATCAAGGCCTCCTTTTAATAGAGTACCGGACCAAAGCATTAACACATAGTGAATACATGAACTCCTCAAACTACGATCATCACTGGTAAGTATCCCGATTATTGTCACTTCAGGGTTAACGGATCATAACACATAATAGGTTACTATAGACTTGCAAGATAGGATCAAGAACTCTCATATATTGATCAAAACATAATAGGTTCAGATCTGAAATCATGGCACTCGGGCCCTAGTGACAAGCATTAAGCATAGCAAAGTCATAGCAACATCAATCTCAGAACATAGTGGATACTAGGGATCAAACCCCAACAAAACTAACTCGATTACATGATAAATCTCATCCAACCCATCACCGTCCAGCAAGCCTACGATGGAATTACTCACGCACAGCGATGAGCATCATGAAATTGGTGATGGAGGAAGGTTGATGATGACGATGGCGACAGATTCCCCTCTTCGGAGCCCCGAACGGACTCCAGATCAGCCCTCCCGAGAGGTTTTAGGGCTTGGCAGCGGCCCCGAATGAATTCTTCTCTCTGATTTTTTTCTCCCCGACAGCAAATATATAGAGTTGGGGTTGAGTTCGGAGGAGCTCCAGGGGGGTCCACGAGGTAGGGGCGCGCCCTGGGGGGCAGGCGCGCCCCCACTCTCGTGGCTAGGGTGTGGGCCCCCTGGTCTTCATCTTTTGCAAGGATTTTTTATTATTTCCAAAAAGATGTTCCGTGAAGTTTTAGGTCATTCCGAGAACTTTTGTTTCTGCACATAAATAACACCATGGTAATTCTGCTGAAAACAGCGTCAGTCCGGGTTAGTTCCATTCAAATCATGCAAGTTAGAGTCCAAAACAAGGGCAAAAGTGTTTGGAAAAGTAGATACGACGGAGACGTATCAACTCCCCCAAGCTTAAACATTTGCTTGTCCTCAAGCAATTCAGTTGACAAACTGAAAGTGATAAAGAAAAACTTTTACAAACTCTGTTTGCTCTTGTTGTTGTAAATATGTAAAGCCAGCATTCAAGTTTTCAGCAAAGATTATAAACTAACCATATTCACAATAACACTTAGGTCTCATGTTTACTCATATCAATGGCATAATCAACTAGCGAGCAATAATAATAAATCTTGGATGACAACACTTTCTCAAAACAATCATAATATGATATAACAAGATGGTATCTCGCTAGCCCTTTCTGAGACTGCAAAACATAAATGCAGAGCACCTTTAAAGATCAAGGACTGACTAGACATTGTAATTCATGGTAAAAGAGATCCAATCAAGTCATACTCAATGTAAACTAATAGTTATGAATGCAAATCACAGCGGTGCTCTCCAATTGGTGCTTTTTAATAAGAGGACGATGACTCAACATGAAAGTAAATAGATAGGCCCTTTGCAGAGGGAAGTAGGGATTTGTAGAGGTGCCAGAGCTCAGTTTTGAAATAGAGGTTAATAATATTTTGAGTGGTATACTTTCATTGTCAACATAACAACCAAGAGATGGTGATATCTTCCATGCAACACACATTATAGGTGGTTCCCAAACAGAATGGTAAAGTTTATACTCCCCCTCCACCAACAAGCATCAATCCATGGCTTGCTCGAAACAACGAGTGCCTCCAACTAACAAGAGTCCCAGGGGGAGTTTTGTTTGCAATTATTTTGATTTAGTTTGCATAAAGCATGGGACTGGGCATCCCGGTGACCAACCATTTTCTCGTGAGTGAGGAGCGAAGTCCACTCCTCTTGAGAATAACCCGCCTAACATGGAAGATACGGACAACCCTAGTTGATACATGAGCTGTTCGAGCATACAAAACAGGATATTATTTGAAGGTTTAGAGTTTGGCACATACAAATTTACTTGGAACGGCAGGTAGATACCTTATATAGGTAGGTATGGTGGACTCATATGGAATAACTTTGGGGTTTATGGAGTTGTATGCTCAAGCAGTATTCCCGCTTAGTATAGGTGAAGGCTAGCAAAACACTAGGAAGCGACCAGCTAGAGAGAGACAACGATCTTGAACATGCATTAAAATTAATCAACACCGAATGCAAGCATGAGTAGGATATAATCCACCATGAACATAAATATCGTGAAGGCTATGTTGATTTTGTTTCAACTACATGCGTGAACATGTGCCAAGTCAAGTCACTTAAATCATTCAGAGGAGGATACCACCCTATCATACCACATCACAACCATTTTAATAGCACGTTGGCATGCAAGGTAAACCATTATAAGCTCCTAGCTAATCAAGCATGGCACAAGAAACTATGATCTCTAGTTGTCATTGCAAACATGTTTATTCATAATAGGCTGAATCAGGAATGATGAACTAATCATATTTACAAAAACAAGAGAGGTCGAGTTCATACCAGCTTTTCTTATCTCAATCAGTCCATCATATATCGTCATAATTGCCTTTCACTTGCATGACCGAACAATGTGGATAATAATAATAGTGCATGTGCATTGGACTAAGCTGGAATCTGCAAGCATTCAATAAAGAGGAGAAGACAAGGCAGTATGGGCTCTTTTGTCAGATCAACAATAATGCATATAAGAGCCACTTCAACAATTTAATCATGGTCTTCTCCTATTGACCCCCAAAGAAAAGAAAAGAAATAAAACTATTTACACGGGAAAGCTCCCAACAAGCAAAAGAAGAACAGGAAATATTTTTGGGTTTTCTTCTTAGTTACTACTACAAGCATGCAAAGTAAACTAATTAAAAGATATGGGTAATTTTTTTTGGTTTTTCTAAGGTTTATTAAACACACAAGAAGAAAGATTAAAAAGGAAAGTAAACTAGCATGGATGATCCAATGAAAAAGTATGAGCACCGACATCTAGCAATGAGTGTGTGAACATGAATATAATGTCGGTGAGAAATACGTACCCCCCCCCCCCAAGCTTAGGCTTTTGGCCTAAGTTGGTCTATGGCCACGACTGGCCTGGCGGATATCCATAGTAATAGTTGGGGTCGTACTGCGAAGAAGAAGACTCTGATTGCCACTAGTTGGCAATCATCTCTGGATCCCAATGGTAATTAGACTATCGTGGAGGATCAACTTGTGGTTCCGACTCTGGCTCTGTGGCTGATGTAGGGTTCCGGTAGGCGTGAATAGCCTCTAACGGAACAAGGTACTTGCCTGCAGATAAATCAAACAAGGAAGGAGCAGGCAGGGTAATAGTCTCAGGATGATGTTTATCAAAGAACAATTTGTATTTAAGCTCCCCTTCCCTATTCTTAACAACAAAATCGCGTGCCACCATACTCTTATAATCTAAATAAACACGGGGCAACAATTTTTCTTCCTTCTCATAATGCCTAATAGGTATGTTAAAATGTGCAGCTAGGCGTGAAGCATAGATGCCTCCAAAGATGGGGCCCTTTGTACGGTTCAGACTTAACCGTTTAGCAATAATACCGCCCATACTAACAGAGTTATCACAGAATAAACCGTGGAACAAAATAATAATGTCAGGAACACTAAGGTTTCCACAGTTTCTGCGACCAATTAAGCAACGACTAGCAAATATTGCAAAGTAGCGTAAAACAGGAAAATGTATGCTAGTGATTCGTGCATCGGAAACCTTCCTCGTTTCCCCTACAGTGATGGTATCAATAAACCCATCCACATCGCCGCGATGTGGTTCCTCTATTGTGCCCTCGAAAGGGATCAAACAAACCCGACAAAAATCACAAAGTGACATCTCCTTATGCTCATCATATAAATAAAACTCCACCATAAGTGGTGAGCTCCTAGCATGGAAATGAAAGTTTTGCACAAAGATATTGGTGGGTGAGATATATTGTTCGCGTTGGTCGTGGAGGAAGGCGGTGAGGCCTACATTCTCAGCCAATTCACAAAAATCATCATAAATCCCGGCTGCTCTCAAGAAATCATCGGAAGGCCATTCACACAGCCGAACCTCCGCGGTGTGAGGCAGATTATATTTGGGCTTCTTTGCTTCTTCATTTTGCTTTTCCTTCGAGCTTCGGCTCGATGAGTCCCTCAAAAATCTCTTCATTATTTTCTGAAAAATTCTGAAATTTTTAGTAACTTCAAAATAAAAGTGAACCAAACTCAATAATATTGATAGCAACAACTCCTACAAGTGCCTAGAGCCTATCTCATGCATCAAAACTACTTTTGACCATATAAATTTGGCATGCAAGCTCAAGAACATGGTCACCTAGGAAGCACAAATTTGCAATGAATAAAGCACTAGAACAAAAATTAATTGGACCAATGGAGGAGTCACATACCAAGGAACAATCTCCCCAAGCAGTTTTGTGAGAGGTGCTTTGAGCAAGGAGATCGAAAATCACAGCAAAATGAGCTAGCACTCGTGCTTGAGCTGGATATTCGTGATTGTGGGAGGAAGAAGAAGTGTGTGGGTGTAGGAATAAGTGGAGGGGGCCCACCATGGGCCCACGAGGCAGGGGGCGCGCCCTCCACCCTCGTGGCCAGGTGGATGCCCCCCGTGCTGTGTTCTCGATGTCAAATATTCTCAAATATTCCATAAAAAATCATATTCAAATTTTAGCGCATTTTGGAGAACTTTTATTTTCGGGGTATTTTTATATTGCACGGATAAATCAGATAACATACGGAAAATACTTATAAATATAAATAACAGAAAGTAAAAGGAGGGTACAGAAGGTTGTGCCTTCTAGTTTCATCCATCTCATGCTCATCAAAAGGAATCCACTAACAAGGTTGATCAAGTCTTGTTAACGAACTCATTCCGAGTAACATGGAACCGGAGAAATTTCGAATAACACTATGTTACCTCAACGAGGATATGCACATCCCCAACAATAAGAATATCATATTTCTTCTTGACAGTAGGAATAGGAAATTCAAAAGCTCCAAATATAATCGATGGAATTTTTCCAATAGAGTTGATACTATAAACTTGAGGTTGTTTCCTCGGAAAGTGTACCGTATGCTCATTACCATTAACATGAAAAGTGACATTGCCTTTAGTGCAATCAATAACAGCCCCTGCAGTATTCAAAAAGGGTCTTCCAAGAATAATAGGCATACTATCGTCCTCGGGAATATCAAGAATAACAAAGTCCGTTAAAATAGTAACATTTGCAACTACAACAGGCACATCCTCACAAATACCGACAGGTATAGCAATTGATTTATCAGCCATTTGCAAAGATATTTTAGTAGGTGTCAACTTATTCAAATCAAGTCTACGATATAAAGAGAGAGGCATAACGCTAACACCGGCTCCAAGATCACATAAAGCAGTTTTAACATAGTTTCTTTTAATGGAGCATGGTATAGTGGGTACTCCTGGATCTCCAAGTTTCTTAGGTATTCCACCTTTAAAAGTATAATTAGCAAGCATGGTGGAAATTTTAGCTTCCGGTATCTTTCTTTTATTTGTAACAATATCTTTCATGTACTTGGCATAAGGATTCATTTTAAGCATATCAGTTAATCGCATACGCAGAAAGATAGGTCTAATCATTTCAGCAAAGCGCTCAAAATCCTCATCATCCTTTTTCTTGGATGGTTTGGGAGGAAAAGGCATGGGTTTTTGAACCCATGGTTCTCTTTCTTTACCATGTTTCCTAGCAACAAAGTCTTTCTTATCATAACGTTGATTCTTTGATTGTGGGTTATCAAGATCAACATCAGGTTCAATTTCAATACAATTATCATTACTAGGTTGAGCATCATCATGAACATTATTATTAGCATTATCACTAGTTTCAGGTTCATTACCAGATTGTGTTTCAGCATTAGAAATGGAAATATCATTTGGATTCTCAGGTGTTTCAGCAATAGGTTCACTCGAAGCATGCAAAGTCCTATCATTTTTCTTTTTCTTCCTTTTAGAAGGACTAGGTGCATCTATATTATTTCTCTGAGAATCTTGCTCAATTCTCTTAGGGTGGCCTTCAGGATACAAAGGTTCCTGAGTCATTTTACCACCTCTAGTCATAACTCTAACAGCATTATCATTATTCTTACTATTCAATTCATTGAGCAAATCATTTTGAGCCTTAAGTACTTGTTCTACTTGAGTGGTAACCATAGAAGCATGTTTACTAATAAGTTTAAGTTCACCTTTAACATTAGCCATATAATCATCCAAGTGTTCAAGCATATTTGAATTGTATTTCAATTGTCGACCAAAATAAGCATTGAAGTCTTCTTGCTTAACCATAAATTTATCAAACTCATCTAAGCATGGGCTAGCAAACTTAGTAAGAGGGATTTCAGCTTTATCATATCTATAGAGAGAATTTACCTTTACTACCTGCGTCGGGTTATCAAGACCATGTATTTCTTCAATAGGTAATGGATTAAGATCATATGTTTCTTCAACAGGCGGTAAATTAAGACCATGTATTTCTTTGATAGGAGGTAAATTCTTAACATCCTCAGCTTTAATTCCTTTTTCTTTCATAGATTTCTTTGCCTCTTGCATATCTTCAGGACTGAGAAATAGAATACCCCTTTTCTTCAGAGTTGGTTTAGGAATAGGCTTAGGAGATGGCTCAGGAAGTGTCCAATTATTTTCATTTGTCAACATATTATTCAATAGAATTTCAGCTTCATCCGGTGTTCTTTCCCTGAAAACAGAACCAGCACAACTATCCAGGTAATCTCTGGAAGCATCGGTTAGTCCATTATAAAAGATATCAAGTATTTCATTTTTCTTAAGAGCATGATCAGGCAAAGCATTAAGTAATTGGAGAAGCCTCCCCCAAGCTTGTGGGGGACTCTCTTCTTCATTTTGCACAAAACTATATATATCCCTCAAAGCAGCTTGTTTCTTATGAGCAGGGAAATATTTAGCAGAGAAGTAATAAATCATATCCTGGGGACTACGCACACAGCCAGGATCAAGAGAATTAAACCATATCTTAGCATCACCCTTTAATGAGAACGGGAATATTTTAAGGATATAAAAGTAACGAGTTCCCTCATCATTAGTGAACAGGGTAGCTATATCATTTAATTTAGTAAGATGTGCCATAATAGTTTCGGATTCATAGCCATGAAAAGGATCAGATTCAACCAAAGTAATTATATCAGGATCAACAGAGAATTCATAATCCTTATCAGTAACACAGATAGGTGAAGTAGCAAAAGCAGGGTCAGGTTTCATTCTAGCATTAAGATATTGATGCTTCGATTTAGCTAATAACCTCTTGAGCTCGTATCTATCTTTGCAAGCTAAAATAGCTAGAGCAGCTTCTTTTTCAAAAACATAACCCTCAGGAATAACAGGTGATACATATTTATTAGGGGAAGAGTATTCATCATCACTTCCATCAATATTATCAGTTTCAATAATTTCATTCTCTCTAACCCTAGGAAGTTGTTCATCAAGAAATTCACCAAGTGGCACAGTAGTATCAAGCATAGAAGTAGTTTCATCATAAGTATCATGCATAGCAGAAGTGGCATCATCAATAAAATGTGACATATCAGAACGAATAGCAGAAGCAGGTTTAGGTGTCGCAAGGTTACTCAAAACAGAAGGTGAATCAAGTGCAGAGCTAGATGGCAGTTCCTTACCTCCCCTCGTAGTTTAGGGATAAATCTTGGTTTTTGGATCTCTCAAGTTCTTCATAATGGTAAGAAGATATAAATCCCAAGTAACTCAATAGAATAGAGATATGCTCCCCAGCAATGGAGCCAGAAAATAGTCTTGATAACCCACAAGTATAGGGGATCGCAACAGTTTTCAAGGGTAGAGTATTCAACCCAAATTTATTGATTCGACACAAGGGGAGCCAAAGAATATTTCTCAAGTATTAGCAGCTGAGTTGTCAATTCAACCACACCTGGAAACTTAATATCTTCAGCAAAGTGTTTAGTAGCAAAGTAATATGATAGTAGTGGTAATGGTAGAAAAAGGTAACGATAGTAAAAGTAATGTTTTTGGTATTTTGTAGTGATGATAGCAATAGCAATGGAAAAGTAAATGAGCGAAGAACAATATATGGAAAGCTCGTAGGCAATGGATCGGTGATAGAGAATTATGCCGAATGCGGTTCATCATGTAACAGTCATAACATAGGGTGACATAGAACTAGCTCCAATTCATCAGTGTAATGTAGGCATGTATTCCGAATATAGTCATACGTGCTTATGGAAAAGAACTTGCATGACATCTTTTGTCCTACCCTCCCGTGGCAGCGGGGTCCTAGCGGAAACTAAGGGATATTAAGGCCTCCTTTTAATAGAGTACCAGACCAAAGCATTAACACATAGTGAATACATGAACTCCTCAAACTACGGTCATCACCGGTAAGTATCCCGATTATTGTCACTTCGGGGTTAACAGATCATAACACATAATAGGTGACTATAGACTTGCAAGATAGGATCAAGAACTCTCATATATTGATGAAAACATAATAGGTTCAGATCTGAAATCATGGCACTCGGGCCCTAGTGACAAGCATTAAGCATAGCAAAGTCATAGCAACATCAATCTCAGAACATAGTGGATACTAGGGATCAAACCCTAACAAAACTAACTCGATTATATGATAAATCTCATCCAACCCATCACCGTCCAGCAAGCCTACGATGGAATTACTCACGCACGGCGGTGAGAATCATGAAATTGGTGATGGAGGAAGGTTGATGATGATGATGGCGACCGATTCCCCTCTCCGGAGCCCCGAATGGACTCCAGATCAGCCGTCTCGAGAGGTTTTAGGGCTTGGCGGCGGCTCTATATCGTAAAACGCGATGAATCCTTCTCTCTGATTATTTTATCCCCGAAAGCAAATATATAAAGTTGGGGTTGAGGTCGGAGGAGCTCTAGGGGGCCCACGAGGTAGGGGGCGCGCCCTCACCCTCGTGGCTAGGGTGTGGGCCCCCTGGTCTTCATCTTTTGCAAGGATTTTTTATTATTTCTGAAAAGATGTTCCGTGAAGTTTCAGGTCATTCCGAGGACTTTTGTTTCTGCACATAAATAACACCATGGTAATTCTGCTGAAAACAGCGTCAGTCCGGGCTAGTTCCATTCAAATCATGCAAGTTAGAGTCCAAAACAAGGGAAAAAGTGTTTGGAAAAGTAGATACGACGGTGACGTATCACCTACCCGTTGGTCAAATAATTACGTCCTGCTCCTCACAGTGAAGTGACAAGACCCTACGCCGGAGATGACACCTGAGTATAGGTGCCGTGTTCGGCATACCATAGTCAGCCTCACCGTCTGCAGTCACTATCATCATGGTTGTAGACCTAGCCTGCTTACAACTAGTCATGTTAGACATAATTTCCCGTGCATAGATGCCCATGCATTGCATCGAACACCAAGATTGGGGGGTGGATGGCGCTGGCAGCGGCCATCGTGCCCGATTTTTCCATGGCCTTCTAGATGTGGTGGGGAGGAGATAAGGCTGATTGTGAGAGACAAGGAGTTGTTTGTAAATAGGGAACAAGTGCGGGCATCTTTTTGCAAAACTGGAGAAGTTTGGTTTGTATGCGTCAGATCTAGATCCGACAGCTATTGGTGAAAGATGGAAGGCACAACATCATCACCAACTCAGGACCTGTTTGATTCGCAGGATTTTGAAAACACGGGAATAAGACACGGCAATATTACAAGTTTCAAACTGATATTACAAATGTTAGGAGTAATGCTGCACCTACTAAGAGGGAATTACTAGGAAGTTTACGCAAGAACTTTCAGTACTTTAGGTGGATGCAGCATTATCATACAAACTAAAATCCACCACCCTGACAAGTCACTAATGGGCAAATAAGTTTTCGAGTCTCTGGCCACTTGATGTTTCAAAAACAAATTCAGCTTCTGCGGAGACTTTGTCATTTAGGCTTAGAAGCTTGCGGTGATCAGCACACCATTCATTGCTATGCTAGAGAATGCCAAACCTCATTACCTTGAGCACACTTGCCTCCAGAACAAAGAACCTAGCCAATTTAATCTCTGATGTGCTGCCTCGGTAGTTGATCAAATCAATTTTTGTAAGATGGAGATCAAGGCATTCGATGAGATTGTTATAGTGCAGCACATTTTTCACTTTCGGGTCTTTTTTTATCTGCAAAAGAAGAGAACATATTAGATCAGCTGACTATATAAGATTGTCGTGTCATCAAGAGGTACCAATATCATTTGCTCATACGATAGGGTTGGTTGGCTAGTGATATTTTTTCACTCTCACTCTCTTTCTCTTTCCTCTCATTTACCTAGGAGTACGTTAAGAGCTTGGGCATTTGTTGACTTCCACTATGTGGTTGATGCCATATTTCGCAAAAGTATGCCACATAATACGCATCGATGTCAAATCAAAAGATTTTGGCACCGCTCTCGCGATGTGAGAGAGTTGGCACAGCTGTGCACACAAACCCACATGTATAAACAAATCAATCAAACCAACTACACCAACCTCTCACTCTCCCAAACAAGTGTTTTTTATTGCCTCAGTCCTCTCTCTCTCCCACGCAAGTGTTTTTTCATTGTGTGAGTTAATTTGGCACCGGAGCAAAGTAGGTGATCCAGATTGGGGCACCAGGTGACCGATGGAGGGGCATCGATGCCAAATGCATCACAAGTGAATTTGGCACGTGTTTTGGCCTACATAGTGGAGGGCCGTTATAGCCCACTTTTGTACTACCTCTTATTTAGTATAATATTTTGACCATAGATTTACGTAAGAAAATGCCAATGCATGTCACTAAAAATTACACCATTTGAAATTATGTTCGAATACGAATCCAACGATATAGTTCTTAGTGACATGCATTAACATTTTGTCAGTTAAATCTATGGTCAAATTTTGATACTACAAAATAGGAAGAGTAAACCAGGACGGAGGTAGTACTTGCTCTTAGGGTAACCATAGAGTTACTGGAGTAGTCTAAGTTACTTTCCACTATGACTAGCCTAGGCTACTATAGTAGTACAACAACAAAAGATGCAGGTGATAACGTGAGAAAAAAATACTAAAAACATTTCTTTCGGTGCAGTGCGTAGATGCAGTTTTGAACACTACATTTGTCATCGTAATTTGGGAAAATTATGAAAAAATTGAGCTATGTTGTGATTACCATTTACTAATAGGAAATAAGTTTCACCTCGATGAGTACCTTCTCCGTGCACAGAAAGCATGTAAGGAATCCAACAACTTAATCCGGATTGGGGCCGATAGATTTTATTGCCAAGATCTTCACTGTGCGCATAGACTAGGTCAAGCTTGTGGGAATCATTTTCTGGAAGATGGTCGTAAATACATCAAGAAGAAATTTAAAAATGTGAATTTCAAGAATACGAAGAAGAAGATGAGTGTTGTACCTGAACGATTACGGATCCAATAAAGAGTTCGGAGAATTTGGCAGACGAGTGCACCAATGCTTTCAATTTCGGCGCGTCAATGACCCTGATTTTTGTTGGACCTTCTAGATCCGATACAAGCAATCTCTCAAGGAAAGGCGCATTCTCAATGACCATATCGTGGAACAGCTGGAGTGGTCTCTTCCCAATTGATGTCTTGTTGCGGGGCCAGCACATAAATCCATCGGAGATTCGTCGAGGCGATGTGGAGGCTAATGAACCCATGGGTCTACTCAAGACGAAGGTACTCGAGTTAGTACAACTGCGGAGCAGGTGCTCCATAGCCTTCTTCGAGATGACAACGTCGAAGAGGTCGAGCTGCTTGAGTTGAGGGAGAAGAAGGGTGGGCGCGGCATTAATCTGGGGAAGATAGCAGGAGCTGAAGCTGGCGCGACGCAGCGTTAGCGCAAGGCGGAGCACGGACGGCAGCAGACAGCAACATCGTCCAGCTTCAAAGCTGAGCTCCTTGAGCTGATCTAGGGCAGGGGATAAGAACCACTCGTCGAACTTGGGATGGACCTTGAAGTTGGTACTGAACATGCGGATGTCAAGGCGTCTGGTTGTCCCAGGGTGCGATGAAAGGATCTTGGAGACTGCGGCCATGCGTTTGCAATCCCCGTCGTAGAGGCAACTGTCGATGGTGAGGTTGAGGGGGACGCGGCGCCAGAGGGGGTGCCACCGCCGGGAGGGCAGGGCGGTCCGCACGGCAGATTTGGTGGGGAGGAGGCCGATGATGACAAGCAGCATGTCGTCGGGGAGGCTGCTGATGAAGTCCAGGCTCGCCGGATGCGGCTTTGGCTCAAGCCGCCTCCGCTTGTTGGCTGCCTCGCCATCCATCTCAACCGGCGGCGATGTCGATGTACACGTGTGCTGGTGTGTGTTGTGTGCTGAGTGTGCGGGAGTGCGTCCTTCTGTGCATGCCGCCGCGCAGTGGTGAATTGTGCGCGAGTGCGTCCTTCACGCGAAAGAAGTGTGTCCTCAATGCGCCCTCAATTTACTAGCGTGCGGGGTGCTACCCTGAGTGGTTTCAACTTTGTTTACTTCACCACATGTCAGATGGGCCTCTAGTTTACTTAGTTTTCACCCACTGCCACATGGGCCAGCACACGAAGATACAGAACACGAGCTGACAAGGCAGCATGTGGACTGGTTGACCGGTCAACTAAACAATATATGGAGCTATACACTGACATAGTGAGCGTATAATCCGTCGGTATAGAGTGTTAAAGTGAGAGGGGAGGCCCGTGAGAGATAGCAGAGAGAGAGAGAAAGAGCTACTCCCTCCGTTCGATAATGTAATTTTTTTAAAAGTCAAACTTTTGAAACTTTGACCAAGTTTATAAAGAAATTACTTGTATCTACAATACCAAAGATAAATGATAGTATGAAGTAAGTACATGTTGTGATGAATCTAATGATCGTTCCAGATGTAAATGTTTTTCTCCACATATACCTGGTCAAACTTTTCTGAGGTTTGACTTTTCAAAACATCCATATGCTTATGGACGTGAGAGAGTCCCTAACTATAGAGAGAGAGTGAAATAGAAAGAGTGAGTGAAAAAAGTGTGTGTGCGTGTGTGAAAGAGACATGGACAACACTCAATAAAAGTCGAGAAAAAAACGTGTGTGTCTTATGCAAACATATCACACATGCATCTTCGACAACGGAAGCAAGGTGAGGAGATAGTGTGTGTGATTGTTTGCAACCGAGAGAGCAAGACCCCTAGCACGTGGCCAGGAGGGGTCTGACAAACAAGGGAGAGAGGTCGAGAGAGACGTACGGAGAAAATGCAGACATGGGGAGGAGAGAGTGTATGTTTGTCATAGAGAGATCCCCTTGAGATCGCGATGGGACTACATGGGTGGGAGATCGAGTGACAAGGTGTGTGCGCGATAGAAGATACCCCGAGAGATATCGAGATAGACGTATGGATGGAAGGAGACAATACGTGTGTTCCTGATGGCTACTGAGAGATAATCATAGTTAGGGGGGAGTGCTTGCTCCTATGATGGAGTGAGGGATTATGGTACTTATTAGGGGGGTGCGTGTCACATAGAGAGAGAACAAGGGCGGAGAGTGTTGGATGGGTCTATATGTATAGCGCGAGTGAGACATGTGTATGTGTGAACCAGGGAGATATAAAGTTTGAGAGAGATTGAGGAGCCCTGATAAGTCTGAGTGGTGCGGCAGATAGTTGAGAGGGGGAAGGAGATATTCCATCTGCTCGATAATGCAGTGCATGTAAATTTTTTAGAAGTCAAACTTTGGAAACTTTGATCAGGTTTACGCAAATGTTATTTATATCTACAATACCAAAGATACATCATACGGAACTACATCTCATGGTGAATCTAACGGTATATGTTTGCTGTTCTAGATGTAATTGTTTTTCTCCACGTACATGGTCAAACTTTGTGATGTCTGACTTTTCAATAAATCAATATGCTATGGACCGAGGAGAGTGCCTAAGTCGAGAGAGATCAAGTGCGTGTGAAGGAGAATGAGTAAGTGTGCAAAAAGAGTATGTGTGTGAAAGAGAAAGTGACAACAAACGATAAATTAGAGAGAGTGTGTTTTTTCGTTTCTTAGGCGAACATCTCACGCATGCATCTTCGAGATAGAAAAGCGAGGCGAGGAGATACACGAAGATAGCTAGTGTGTGATTGTTTGCAACGGAGAGAGACACCCCTATAGCACATGTCCAATAGAGGTCTGGCCAACAAGGAACAAAGGTCGAGAGGGACACATGGAGAACATGGACGCATGGGGAGGGCAAGAGGGTTTGTGATATAGAGATCCCCTCGAGATCGTGAGGGGACTATATGGGTGGGAGATCGAGGGAGGTGCGTGCACGATAGAAAGATGCCCCGAGATAAATCAAGATAGACCATGCACATCTTTGTGATGGAGACTAAGATTAGCTAGTCATATACATATAGGGGGACTGCGTGTGCCTACAATTGAGTGAGAGACCATCATACTTGGCTAGCTAGGCATGAGATTGTGTGTGTGCGCGTGTGAGATGGAGAGAGAATGAGGGAGATAGATAGAGTTTTAGATGGGCCTACCGAGTGCGAGTGAGATATGCATGTGTATGTGTGACCCAGGTAGATGGAGAGTTTGAGAGAGAGGGGGAGAGCTCCGAGACGACAGAGTGGTGCGTGAGAGAGTTACAGGCAACGAGCCAAGGAATATGTGTGCATACGATAAGTGCACCCAAGATATTTAGCTTGGACTAGAGAATCATACATAGTGTGCGAGAGAGACATATAGATGGAGTATATATGCATGCGAACTAGAAAGACCCCCCCCCACACACACACAAAGAGAGAGAGAGAGATGGAGAGAAAGCGAGAGGGACCAACAAGGCTTGTGTGTTGGATGCGTGGGAAAGAATTGAAGATTGTCTGCGAGAGAGAGAGAGAGAGAGGAGGAGTCCGGGAGAGCGGGAGGTCGCGTTTTATGCATCAAAGACTGATATAAACCATGTTTTGATATAAACTTGCATTCAAATATTTAAATTGGAGACCATGTTGTCTGCAATCCACACATGAACAGATATATGTGTATATCAAACAAGTTCATTAATTTGACGTTCAACATGTTCATGGAGTACTATAATACTATACAACATGCTACTCGATTGAGGTGTTCAATTTTGGATTTAGTTCACTATTTTGACCTGGTGAACGAGCTATTTCATTGAATCGGGATATTTCATTTTGGGTTTGATTCCCGTTTTTGAGTGGGTCAACTATTTGTCATATAGTAAATCGCTAGCAACGAGCATGTAAAAACACATTACTCCCAAGCATCATCTCTCCATCCAAAAAAGAAGTGGCAAGCTAATATTTCAAAATTTGATTTGAATAGACTTGGTAAGGTAGATGTGGATGCTCGTTCTCCCAAAATTTGAACGAACCGTTAAACATCCTTTGCTCGGTGGAATTCGCATGAGCAAATAAATGGGAAACACGAAATTACCATCCTATGTGGGACACGCATCAATTGGCCTGTTGTACATCAAGGGTAGGTTCGTAACTTCATCCAAGCACGCCTTCTCCTCGGCCGAAATGACATGTGCCGAATAATTCATAAACCATGGTCGGCAAAACACGCTCTCCTCGCCCGAAATAGCTCACGCCCACTATTTGAAAACACGCTCTCCTCGCCCGAAATCGCTCACGCCCACTATATTTCAAAACACGCCCTCCTCGCCCGAAATCGCTCCCGCCCACTATTTGGGGAGAAGCAAAGTTACTCTACTATCACCGACCCTCAGTACACAGACCCAAGCCGAAAAGCCTAAACGTAGGGGTAGAATTGTAACTCTCCCTCACATTTCAGACAAATGCGTCCGTAAAACATGGTTCCACTCCCCTCCCAATCCCCCCCCCCATTCATACCTCGTGGGCGCCAAATCACCTTCTCCCCAGAAGCTCCCTTCTCCCGAGCCGCGAAACCTCAGCCCCTCTTCCATGGCGCCCCCACTGCATGAGTTTCACAGTCGCCCTCCTCCCTAATGCCAGAGACGCTGTCCATTTGCCGTCGTGCATTGGGCCGTGTGCCTCTTACTCCGTGCTGCTGGAGCTGCCTCGACGACAGCCGCATGAACCGTACCGGAGCCGATTCACCCCCGTCGTTGTTCACGGCGCCGGAGCGGCTCCCACTTCGGATCCGTCCAGGGTCCCGGCGCTGCTTCCCCGTAGCCGTCGACCGTCGCTACATCGTTGTTTCCCTGCCGCCGATCGCCACCACAACCGCGCCGGCCTCACCGACTCGGCAGCTGGACCTGCCTACTTCACCATGCTGCCAGATAGGTCGCGCCCTCATCTCAAATCACTTTATTTAGGCATCAGTTGTCTGAATTTTTATTCTGGGCCAATTGATTCCCAATGGGAAGCAGCACCCCTCGAGGCGGCGGAGCTCCTAGGCTGTCGGTTGGCTGGTGTCTAACATAAGGGCGCGGGGCCGCAAGTTCGCCGCGGAAGCAGCACTTAGATGGCTATCTTAGAGTTGCGTGGGTTAAAGGTACTGCCACCGCCGGATCTAGATGAAGGGGAGTCTTTGTGGATTGGCTCGGGGGCTGCGCAACCACGGCAGTGCGGTGGGGCGAGGAGCGGGTGAGGGAGTCCTGGATTAGGGGGTCTCCGGACAGCCGGACTATATCCTTTGGCCGAACTTTTGGACTATGAAGATACAAGATTAAAGACTTCGTCCCATGTCCGGATGGGACTCTACTTGGCGTGGAAGGCAAGATAGGCAATACGGATATATATATATATATATATATATATATATATATATATATATATATATATCCACCTTTGTAACCGACCTTGTGTAACCCTAGCCCCCTCTGGTGTCTATATAAACCGGAGGGTTTTAGTCCGTAGGACAACATACAATCATACCATAGGCTAGCTTCTAGGGTTTAGCCTCTTTAATCTCGTGGTAGATCAACTCTTGTAATACTCATATCATCAAGAACAATCAAGTAGGACGTAGGGTATTACCTCCATCAAGAGGGCCCAAACCTGGGTAAACATCGTGTCCCCTGCCTCCTATTACCATCCGCCTTAGACGCACAGTTCGGGACCCCCTACCCGAGATCCGCCGATTTTGACACCGACATTGGTGCTTTCATTGAGAGTTCCACTATGTCGTCACCGTAAGGCTTGATGGCTCCTTCGATCATCGCTAGCGATGCGGCCCAGGGTGAGGCTTTCCTCCCCGGACAGATCTTCGTATTCGGCGGCTTCGCACTACGGGCCAATTCGTTTGGCCATCTGGACCAGATCGAAAGCTACGCCCCTGGCCATCAAGTCAGATTTGGAAACTTGAACTACACGGCCGACATACACAGAGACTTGATCTTCGACGGATTCAAGCCCATGACGGACGCGCCGCACAGTCGCAACGAGCATGACATAACTCTACCGTCAGACAATGTTCAGGAGATTGCATCCGCAACTACTCCGGCCGTTAGCCCGGAGCAAATCGCGCCATCCGAGAGCGGAGGGATAGACCCCGCCATGGAGGCTGCACTCTCGGTGGCGATAGAGCCAAATACTGACTTCACCCCTTACAAGAACCGTGTCGCCGAACCACTGGATTCATCTCCGGCCACGGACTCCGAGCCGCTCACATCCGTGCCCGTCGAATCCGACTGGGCG
The DNA here is from genome assembly GCF_056163025.1 of Triticum urartu. Taxonomy (NCBI): domain Eukaryota; kingdom Viridiplantae; phylum Streptophyta; class Magnoliopsida; order Poales; family Poaceae; genus Triticum; species Triticum urartu. Next base: position 363,613,257 of record NC_141876.1, on the reverse strand, counting down.
CCGATTATGGAGTTCACCTCCGCGGATATCTTTCAGCACTCACCTTTTGGAGATGTGCTAAATTCATTAAGGTCTCTCTCCATGTCAAGAGAACCTTGGTTGAACTATGTCCGGCTAGAATGGGATGCGGACGACAAAGAAATTCGCTGCCCACCCACCACCCACTTAGTAGCCACTGTCGACGACTTAACCGACATGCTCGAATTCGACTCCGAAGACTTCGACGGTATGGACGACGAAGCCGAAGATGAACAGGAACCACCGCCCTCAGGGCGCTGGACCGCCACCTCATCATATGATATATACATGGTGGACACCCCCAAAGAAGGCAATGGCGATGAGACAATGGGGGATGCACCCTCCAAGCAACCCAAGCGCTGACGTCAGCGGCGCTGCTCTAAGTCCCGCCATAGCAAAAACAGCGATAACAGCGCAAGAGGGAATAATAGTCCACCCGACTCTGGAAGAAACGACAACTGCACCACCCCGGTGGCAGAAAACGATCAAGATGCAAACTGCAAACATAGTGCGGATCCGACGTCCGAACACGATGACGCCAAGGATAAGCCTCATCAAACCCCGTCTGGGTAAGAAAGCAGTCCGGACGAAGATGCACACATCATCCCGGAAACACACTTGGAGCAAGAGAACCTCCGCAGAAGGCTTATTGCCACAGCGAGGAGCCTGAAGAAACAGAAGCAAAGGCTCAAGGTCGCACAAGATATGCTCAATAGCAAGTGGAACAAAGTAATAAAGTATTGTGGAAGTTACCATAAAAATAGCTATCCAAAGCACAAGCTATTACCAGAATTCGACGATGAGGCCTTAGAGCCCATACAGCCGAAAACTGATACGGCCAACCGGCCGGATCCACCACCCTGCGAACGCGATAGAGCGGCTAACAAAGTCGCGCATAAGTCAACACACGATCTACGTGAGAACTTGTGTCAAAAATCCGGCACGGCCAGATCTATCTATGGATCTAGGAAGCGCGCTACGGTACACAACCAACACCGAATACTACAACCGTCCGAACACCATGGCGCATCCCAATACAGGGGCACCGCACACCCCTTATGTTTCACTGATGAGGTGCTGGATCATGAATTCCCAGAGGGATTCAAACCGGTGAACATAGAGGCGTATGACGGAACCACTGACCCTGGAGTCTGGATAGAGGACTTCATCCTCCATATTCATATGGCTCATGGAGACGATCTCCATGCCATTAAATACTTGCCCCTCAAGCTTAAAGGGCCAGCTCGGCACTGGCTTAAAATCCTCTCCGAAAACTCAATTGGAAGTTGGGAGGAGCTCGAGGACGCTTTTTGGGCCAATTTTCAAGGGACTTATGTCCGACCTCCGGATGGAGACGATTTAAGTCATATAATCCAACAGTCCGGAGAGTCCGCCCGAAAACTTTGGAACAGGTTCCTCACCAAGAAGAACCAAATTGTCGACTATCCGGACGCCAAAGCCTTAGCAGCTTTTAAACACAACGTCCGAGATGAATGGCTCGCCAGACACCTCGGTCAAGAAAAATCGAGAACAATGGCAGCCCTAACAAGCCTCATGACCCGCTTTTGTGCGGGCAAGGACAGCTGATTGGCCCGTAGCAGCACCAGCGACCCAAGCACATCCGAAGTCATGGATGGCAATGGTAAACCATGGCGCAACAAAAACAAGCATCGAAATAAAGAAGGTAGCCCAGATAACACGGCGATAAACGCCGGATTCAGGGGCTCCTGACCAAGTCAGCGGAAAAAGCCTTTCAAAGGCAGCAGAGAAGGACAATCTGGCCTAAACAAAATTCTTGACAAACTCTGTCAGATTCACGACACCCCAGACAAACCTGCAAATCATACCCACAGAGAATGTTGGGTCTTCAAGCAGGCCGGTAAGCTAAACACCGAACACAAAGGGGAAGAGACACCAAGCGAAGACGAGGATGAACCTCGCCACCAAAACGCCGGAGCACAGAAAAAGTTCCCACCAGAGGTTAAAACTGTAAACGTGATCCATGTGACAAAGAGGAGAAGCAATCACGCACTCCGATGCACACGCGCCATAGAGCCCGTCACCCCTAGGTTCAACCCCTGGTTGGCCTGCCCGATCACTTTTGATCGTAGGGATCACGATACAAATATCCGGCGCGAAGGACTGACGGCCTTGGTGTTAGACCCAATAATAAATGGGTACCATTTCACAAGGGTCCTCATGGACGGCGGCAGTGATCTAAATCTGATATATCAGGACACGGTCCGCAAAATGAGGATAGACCCGACACAAATAAGCCATAGTAATACTACCTTCCAGGGAGTAATACCAGGCCAAGTGGCCCGCTGTATGGGCTCTCTACAACTAGAGGTGGTATTCGGTTCTCCCGATAACTTCCGAAGCGAAACGTTAACTTTTCACATCGCTCCATTCTGAAGTGATTATCAAGCACTACTCGGAAGGGCGGCTTTTGCTCGTTTTAACGCAATACCGCATTATGCTTTTCTCAAGCTCAAGATGCCCGGTCCACGTGGCATCATCACAGTTAGCGGAAATACCTAACGTTTTTTACGTATGGAAGAGGACGCGGCGGCTCTAACAGTCGTGAACTAGACGGCCTCACCAACCAGAAAAAATGGAAGGTCATCAAGACCACGGACACAGTTAGATGAATCCGGCGTTCCATCATATTTACATGAGATTGGTTTTCGAACCCTCATAAAACGATACCAAGGGCTTCCCGCGTGTAATCAGGGCCAGCCCGGCTCAACTTGGTTTCTCTTGAATTTTGATAGTTCATTGATAATAACCAGCTCTTCTTTTTTTGGCACGGCAACTTTCACCTAAGATCTTTCCTTCTGCAGATCACAATCATGCTACACCCGTCCAGGACACGGCACAACGGAGACACAGGCGCAGACATGCAGCAGGGACCTGCCCAAAGGTTTCTTTTTAGATTAAGACCCTGTGTAAACCTTTTTTACTGTCTCTTGTTGCTCACATCCTCCGGATACTCCACACAACCGAGAAGGATGCCGGCGTTATTGGCATGTGGCCACGCCAGGATTTTGCACGTACCTGGACACATGGGGTTTCTTATTAAGGGCATTGTTTAGCCCGGTATATGTTATAAAGACCGAACACCTTAGGGAGTGTTTGGCGTCACGAGTTTGGCCCTATATGCATCAGCTCCAAATCATGTCTTTGGTCAAATGTTGGGTTTGCCCGGCTCCCACGTTTTGGTACCTTACGTTCCGTTATATCGGCTAAGGTAGCACTGGGAGAACTACTGCGATTGTGCCTTGGTTCATCCAGATGAGCACCTCAGTAGAGAAAGCCGAAAACTGACTGTCATGATATAGCGAGAGACTGGTCAACCACTCGATGACTCATCAGAATCTTCGGGATTCCTCCGCATTAACGAAGGGCCGTTTCCCGGTCATGTACATACGCGCCCTGTATTCGGACGAGCGCAGAAGTACCACGGGCTATATAGTAGCCCCACTGTCAAGCTCCTATGGCTAAGTGAAAGTGTTAAAGCAATATAGTCTGATTGCCTCGTTCGCTACGCTATCACCTCCTTAACGGACCAAGACATTGGATCAAGTGTGGATATGCATCTTTTGCGAACACCCCCGCATTATATGCGTGAGGGAGGAAGCCGACGACTACAAACTTTCAGGTTATACACATATATACATAAACGGCCGCACAGGAGGCACCATAGTACTTTCGGGAAAAAGTATAAATACAGCCTTGATAATTCAATAAAAAAAATTTTACAATGGGAATACATGTCACTTGAATATAACATTCTTCGAGCACTGAGCCTCTATCGAACGAGCGCCTTCAAGAACTTCTTCAAAGTAGTGCTCGGCAGCCACTCGGCCTACGGCCGAACCCTGTGTCGCAACAGTGATGGCCTCCATCTCCGCCCAGTATGTCTTGACACAGGCAAAGGCGATCCGTGCACCCTCTATGCACGCCGATCTCTTTACAGCATCGATGTGTGGCACAGCACCAAGGAATTGTTGCACTAAGCTAAAGTAGCTATTCGGCCTTGGCCCTCCCGGCCACAGGTTATCCACAATGGACCTCATGGCAAGTCCGGACAACCTATGGAGCTCGGCCCACTCGGCCAATCGCTCATTCAACAGCACCAGACGGACTGGACCATGGAACTGTGACCAGAACAACTTTTCCACTTGCAGCGAAATCCATGTACGCGTCCACGTCACTCCATAGCCGGTCTAGAGGAGCATACTTCGGATCTCCGAACTTAGTCCGCAACAAGAAGGGCTTCCCAGACACGATATCTGCAGCTTGATTCAGCTCCTCCTTCGTCGCTCTAATTTTGGAGCAGGCTTCCTTGGCAGCCACCCGGGCCTTCTCTAGGTCCGTCGCCTTCGCCCGGTTCTCTTCTTCAAGAAGCTGGTAACGGTCAGCGGCATCTTTTAACTCTACAGCCATCTTGGCTATTTTTTCCTTGCTCTCGCAATGCGCGGCCTGTTCGGCCCTTAATTCTTCGGCCGCCTTTAAAGTGGCCGCATTGCTACTCCTTGCTTGCTCCTTGGCTCAGGCAATCTCTGCCCGAAGGGTCTCCACGGTGGCAGCTCCATCTGCAGTCACAACACATTAAAGATACTGGCATCATGCTACTCTTATTATGTGACGATCACCAGAAAAATCACTCACCCTGTGCCTCGTCAAGCCGCTTGTTGACAAGCACGATGCCGGCTTCTACCGCATCAAGTTGCCGCTTTAGCTCGGCAAAACCATCAGCCCGGCTAGCCACCAGAGCTTCAGCCACCTGCACATAAAGGCGGTCTGGTTATTACCTGGGACTATGATCCTCTGTTTGCCGCCATTTTCGATGACAACCAGAGTCTCAGGGGCTACTATCTGCATAGGGCATATCTAACGTATGCGGTACTGTTAAAAACATACATTATTTCACGTACCTCGAAGCCTTTCAGCAGACTCATGAAGGCTTCATGCAAACCGCTTTCAGCGGATGAAATCCTTTCAATTACTGTACCCATTAGCGTACAATGCGCTTCCGAGATGGCCACTTGCCCCAGAAGATCCTTCAGCACGTTCGACCGCACACTGTATGGACCCTTGCTGTCGCTCTCCTTAGGAGCCAGATACTGGGGATTCCGGACAGCCAAAGGGTTATTCTCTGGCCCTAGTGGATCCGGAGATACCCTTCGCAACGACACTTCAAGGTCGCCCGCTTCTTGAGACGGGCTGTCCGGGGGAGGCGTTTCGCTCTCCATCATCTCCGGAAGAAGATCCCCCGAAGATGAACTCTGTCAAGAAGGGCTACGATCCAGACTACAATTTATAAACATCGGTTATTGTCTTCAGAAGTAAGGTAGGATGTTTTCACTATTAAGTACTTTTTGATTACTTACAGCTCAGTAGAGGGCTGATCCCCGCGCGGACATTGTGCGGCAAGAATACCCTCCGAGGCAGGACCCTCTGATGAAGATTTCTTCTCCTGTTTTGAAACCTTAGTTTCCGGATCTTCAGAGGTAGTCCTCTTCCTTCCCCGGGGAGGGAGAATGTCAGATTCTTCCCTTTGATTGTCCTCCCTCGCGGAGGTGCTCATTCCCCCGGCTGGAATAAGTAGCGAGTGAGGCCCGCTTTCGCCCTCTTTATTCCCCCCATCATGTTCCTTTGAGAACACTGGATAAGGCGCCAGCTCGAGCATCTTTTCCAATACCGGATTGTCCAAGCCCTCGGGAAGGGGGGCCGAACACCTGATCATCATCGCCTTTGTTATCCAGTTCTGGTCAAAGAGCGGCTCTTTAGAATGATGCCATGATAAGTGAAAGGATAGTAGGTTCGGCATGGGATTACTTACTTGGGCAGCAGGGCGGTTGCAGCTCAGGCCCACGTCCTCGGTGGTGTCCGAACACTCTATTTGGGGACCGAAGAATGATTTGTACATCTCTTCGTGCGTCATGCCGAGGAAATGCTGAATAACTCACGGTCCTTCCAGGTTGAATTCCCACATGCGGAGGGGCCGACGTTTGCAAGGTTGGACTCGATGAACCAGCATAACTTGCATTACCATAACCAGACTGAAGTCTCCCTCGAAGAGATCTCGGATACGGCTCTGCAGAATTAGCACATCCTTGGCTGGACCCTAGCTCAGCCCCCTGCTGATACATGACATCAGTTGTGGTGGGGGGGCCGAGCAGAAGGCGGGGGCAGCTACCCACTTGGCACTTCAGGGAGCTGTGATGTAAAACCACTCCTGCTGCCACAATCCGGACACCTCTGGGAAGGAACCCTCTGGCCATGGAGCATCAGCGATCTTGCTTATTGAAGCACCTCCACACGCTGCGAGCTGCCCCTCGATCGTCTTCGGCTTCACATCGAAGGTCTTGAGCCACAGGCCGAAGTGAGGGCTAATGCGGAGGAAGGCCACACATACGACAATAAATGACGAGATGTGAAGAAGGGAATCCGGGGCCAGATGATGAAAATCCAGCCCGTAATAGAACATAAGACCCCTAACAAAGGGATCCAGAGCGAGGCCTAGCCCTCGGAGGAAGTGGGAGACGAACACAACGCTCTCGTTGGGTTCGGGAGTAGGGACGACCTGCCCTTGGGTGGGCAGCCTATACGGAATTTCGGCGGTCAGATATCTGGCCTCCCTCAACTTCTTGATGTCCTCCTCTATGATGGAGGAAGGCATCCACCGACCTTGAAGGTTGGATCCGGACATAGTTGAAGGTCTGAAGCACCTGACCTGAGCTTTGGGTGCTAGAACTCGAGGCGGGAGAGGGATTCGATTGAGCACGGGAGGGAAAAAAGAAAAAGCCTCGTCCCCTTTATAAAGAGGGTGAATATCAGGCCTCCTCCTCGTGGCCGTTTGGGACTTACCTAAGATCTAGGAGTCATACCAACAGTCACGGTTGGGTTACCCACGTTTGTATTGATGAGAATCCCGTGATAAGGGGGACACGATCTATGATTTGACAAGACGTGTCAAGAAAACCGCCTCGCGTTATGTGCGGAGCTGGTTGAGGGAAACGGTTTGAATAATGACCGGGTCATGGCGTGATGTCATGCTGTCAAAACGTGTCAGTAGATTAGATTTGTGGAAATATTATTCTCTCTACAGTGGTATGTGGAACTTATTTTGCAGGGTCGGACACTGTCCTTGTATTCAAACTCTTCCATGGTGTATTCAGAGGAGGAACCCGCCTTGCAATGCCGAAGACAACACTGCGCGCCGAACTCATCGTCATTGAAGCCTGGTTCAGGGGCTACTGAGGGAGTCCTGGATTAGGGGGTCTCCGGACAACCGGACTATATCCTTTGGCCAGACTGTTGGACTATGAAGGTACAAGATTGAAGACTTCGTATCGTGTCCGGATGGGACTCTACTTGGCATGGAAGGCAAGCTAGGCAATACGGATATATATATATATATATATATATATCTCCACCTTTGTAACCGACCTTGTGTAACCTAGCCCCCTCTGGTGTCTATATAAACCGGAGGGTTTTAGTCCGTAGGACAACATACAATCATACCATAGGCTAGCTTCTAGGGTTTAGCCTCTTTGATCTTGTGGTAGATCAACTCTTGTAATACTCATATCATCAAGAACAATCAAGCAGGACGTAGAGTATTACCTCCATCCACTAGTAGAAAAAGGGTCAAATGTGAAGCACATTAGTGCCGGTTTCAATTTGAGCCAGCACTAATGTGTCCATTAGTGTCGGTTCCAATGGCTAGCGGGCGGACATCATTAGTATTGGTACGTGGTGAACCTTTAGCACTGGTTCGTGCCACGAACCGGTACTAAAGTGAGTGGCGGCAGGATGTTGTCAGTCCGGGGCCCCTCCAGCATCTTTAGTACCGGGTCGTATCACGAACCGGTACTAAAGGTCGTCCTACATAGACCCTTCGTCCACCCGAGCTCGCTCTGTTCTTCCCCTTTCCCCTCTCCTCTCTGTTCTTTTCCCTCTTCCTCTCAAGCTCATCGCACATTTTGCCCAAAATTTGTCAAGATTTGAAGGCCCCCATCCATTCAAATGATCACAAAGGTTAGCAACTTTGTCCTTTCATCTCTCATTGCTAGATTAGCTCGTGCAATGCTTTATATAGTGATTGATTTTTGAGTTTAGTAATTTGGGAGTTATTATATATATGTGCTGGTATTTGATTTATATGCAATTTGAGGTCAAAAATAACACTTAGTTTGCATATGTAGGTGTGGTTTACTTAGTGCCTTCTAAATCTCCATCGTAACCACCGTCGATCGCCCACAACGTCCCGTCGCCGGCACCACCTTGTGGTGAGCCTCTTGTTCATGAAGTTTTATATAAAAAATTGATGTTTGTGTGATTTGGATATATAGTTACTCGTATAATTATCTTACCCATACGTTGTTTGTTATACATAGTGTCATGGTTTTGATATCCGTCCCCGTCGGCCCTCGTCCGGGTTATGATTCGGACGTGGTATATTCTCTTTTAAAACTATTCATTGCATTTCGTGTTTATGACAAATTATGCCCATCAAGTTGACATAGATATTTGTATGTAGGAGGTAGTTGAACCGGAAATTCCAACCGACCCTATTGTCGAGAGGTTAAATTAGTTGAAAGAGAAAATGAGGATTTGAAGGAAAAATATAAAAGAATTGAGGGGGAGAAGATGGAATTGGAGTTGCATGTTGCCGATGTCGTCGATGATCACAAGATTAAGATGGAGAAAATGCACTTGAAGATTAGAAATATTAGAAAATATGCCATTCATAGTGAGGCTTGGTATCATTATGTTGTTGGATCAATTGTTACCTTAGTTGCGATCTTGATCGCATTTGTTGTTGCATTTAAATTCTTTAGCTAGAGAGTTATTTGTTTGTTGCATTTAAGTGTTGTATGATCTTTATGTATGAACTTTATGTATTGTATTAATTTGGTGTTTTCGGTGCTGTGTATTGAAGATGAGTCGGCAATGGATGTACGATGACCGATGCTCTCCCGAGTTCATTAATGGTGTGCGTACTTTTCTGCTTGCGGCTGAGGCAAACAAGTGGGCGGATGGTTTTATACCTTGTCCATGTGTTGGCTGTAAGAATGGCCACAATTACTCTATGTCCACATGTTTGAGTCCGGTTTCATGCCCCACTATAATGTTTGGACCAAGCATGGAGAAAGAGGGGTTATGATGGAAGACAATGACGAAGAAGAGGACGACGACAGCTATCCTGGCCATGGGTTCCCTGAATATGATGATACAACAATGAGGGAAGAAGCTGAGCCAGTAATGCGGGAAGAAGCTGAGCCGGCAATGCGGGAAGAAGATGAAGAAGAGGCATCGGATGAGCCCGTTGATGATCTAGGTCGGGCCATTGCCGATGCAAAGAGAAACTGCGCAAGTGATTTGGAGAAGAAGAAGTTGGAGCACATGTTAGAGGATCACAAAAAATTGTTGTACCTGAATTGCGTAGGTGACAAGAAAAAGTTGGGCACCACACTGGAATTGCTACAATGGAAGGCAGAGAATGGTGTATCTGACAAGGAATTTGGAAAGTTGCTGGTAATGATAAAGAATATGCTTCCAGAGGACAATGAATTTCACGAGAGTATGTACGAAGCAAAGAAGGCTGTCTGCCCTCTAGGGTTAGAGGTGCAGAAGATATATGCATGCCCTAATGATTGCATCCTCTACCGCGGTGAGTACGGGTATTTGAACGCTTTCCCGGTATGCGGTGCATTGCGCTATAAGATCAACCGCGATGACCCTGGTGATGTCGAGGGCGAGCGCCCCAGGAAGAAGATTCTTGCCAAGGTGATGTGGTATGCTCCTATAATACCACGGTTGAAACGTTTGTTCCAAAACAAAGAGCATGCCAAGGCGATGCGATGGCACAGAGAAGACCGTAAGAAAGACAGAAAGTTGAGAGTACCTGCTGATGGGTCGCAGTGGAGAAAAATCAAAAGAAAGTACGGGAAGGAGTTTGCAGATGATGCAAGGAACGTATGGTTTGGTCTAGGCGCAGATGGCATTAATCCTTTTGGGGAGCAGAGCAACAACCATAGCACCTGGCCTGTGACTCTATGTTTGTATAACCTTCCTCCTTGGTTGTGCATGAAGCGGAAGTTCATTATGATGCCAGTGCTCATCCAAGGCCCTAAGCAACCCAGCAACGACATTGATGTGTACCTAAGGCCATTAGTTGAAGAACTCTAACAACTGTGGAATGGAACAGGTGTACATGCGTGGGATGAGCACATGGGGGAAGAATTTGACCTAAAGGTGTTGCTGTTCGTGACCATCAATGATTGGCATGCTCTCAGTAACCTTTCAGGACAGACAAACAAGGGATACCACACATGCACGCACTGTTTGGACGATACTGACAGTATATATTTGGCTAATTGTAAGAAGAATGTGTACCTGGGACATCGTCGATTTCTTCCGAGCAGGCATCCCGTAAGAAAGAAAGGCAAGCATTTCAAAGGTGAGGCGGATCACCGGACGAAGCCTCGCCACCGTACTGGTGCTGATGTAAATGATATGGTCAAGGATTTGTAGGTGGTCTTTGGAAAGGGTCCTGGTGGACAACCTGTTCCGAATGACGCTGACGGGCGCGCACCCATGTGGAAGAAGAAATCTATATTTTGGGACCTGCCCTATTGGAAAGACCTAGAGGTCCGCTCCGCAATCGACGTGATGCACGTGACGAAGAATCTTTGTGTGACCCTGCTTGGCTTCTTGGGCGTGTATGGGAAGACAAAAGATACACCTGAGGCATGGGAGAACTAGCAACGTATGCACGGAAAAGACGGCATACATCGGGGTCATGCAAGCTACGCTCTTACCAAAGAAGAGAAGGAAATATTCTTTGAATGCCTGCTCAGTATTAGGGTACCGTCTGGCTTCTCATCGAATATAAAGGGAATAATAAACATGGCAGAGAAAAAGTTCCAGAACCTAAAGTCTCATGACTTCCACATGATTATGACGCAACTACTTCTAGTTGCATTGAGGAGGCTTCTACCGGAAAACGTTCGATTAGCCATTGTGAAGCTATGTGCATTCCTCAATGCAATCTCTCAGAAGGTAATCGATCCAGAAATCATACCAAGGTTAGATAATGATTTGGTGCAATGTCTTGTCAGTTTGAGTGGGTGTTCCCACCATCCTTCTTCAACATCATGACGCACGTCCTAGTTCACCTATGCGAAGAGATTAACGTTTTGGGTCCTGTATTTCTACACAATACGTTCCCCTTTGAGAGGTTCATGGGAGTCTTAAAGAAATATGTTCATAACCGTGCTAGCCCAGAAGGAAGCATCTCCAAGGGCCATGAAAATGAGGAGGTCATTGAGTTTTTTATTGACTTTATTCCTGACCTTAAGCCGATTGGTGTTCCTGAATCGCGGCATAAGGGCAGACTGGATGGAAAAGGCACGCTAGGAGGGGAACAAATAATATGTATGGATGGACATTCTCTCACTGAAGCACACTACATAGTTCTACAGAATTGCGCCTTGGTGGCTCCGTATATGGATGAACACAAGAATTTGCTACGCTCCAAACACTCGGAGCGGTCTGATGACTGGATTACACGTGAACAAACCAGGAGTTTCGCCAGTTGGTTGCAGACACGTGCCATGCATGACGCCTCTATTGAAGATGACATGTACTTGCTGTCCCAGTTACCATCTTCGAATATAATGACTTTCAAAGGGTACGAGCTAAATGGTAATACATTTTACACGATCACCCAAGATAAGAAGAGCACCAACCAAAACAGTGGTGTCCGCTTTGATGCAGAAACCAAGACGGGAAAGGAAACATATTATGGTTATATACAGGACATATGGGAACTTGACTATCGACGTGGTATGAAGGTCCCTTTGTTTCGGTGCAAATGGGTCAATATGACACAAGGCGGGGTAACGGAAGACCCGCAGTACGGAATGACAACAGTGGATCTCAAAAATCTTGCGTATGCAGACGAACCATTCGTCCTAGCCAATGATGTGGCACGGGTTTTCTATGTGAAGGACATGTCTACCAAGCCGAGAAAAAGAAAAGATAAGGAAGTGAATGCATCGTACGATGAGCCAAAGCGGCACATAGTTCTTTTTGGGAAGAGAAACATCGTGGGAGTGGATGACAAGACAGACATGTCAGGAGATTATGAAAAGTTTGATGAAATTGCTCCATTCACAGTGAATATTGACCCGAGCATCCAGTTAAATGATGAAGATTTTCCATGGCTACAGCACAAAGGGACACACGCGAAGAAAAAGATTCACACCCAAAGATCTGGGATGTGATCGGATTCACTATCATCACTTTCTTCTGTGTTTCACACCCAGGAGGGAATCTCTGTAATAGTTAGGGTAGCTAGTTATGTGTTTTAGCATTTGAAACACGAAGAAATTTTATGTGCAAGCAAATTCTTTCATGCATTTACTGATTTTTTCAGCTAAATGACCCTGAAATTGAAAAGCATTTCAAATGAACTCGGAAAAGGTTGAAAGTTGGCATGGTATCATAATTTCACCCACATAGTATGTGCAAAAAAGTAGAGAGGGTTACCGCAAAAACTAGATGCACTTCGTGTACAAAATGGACAATCTCTTCCGAAGTATCAGGGTTTCGGACGAAAACTCACCCGTTACAAAGGCATTTCATTTTTTAAATAACCTAAGCATTACCAAATTGAATATAATGATAAAACACACTAATATTAAACATAATAAAAAAGAATCACTGAAAAATCTATTTTCAAAGTTAAGTTATTCACAAACTAGTGATTCACACAAATTTCCAATAATTCAAAATTTAAACTATTCAAATTTGTAAACTACCGGTACTAACAGAAAGTTTGTAATTTTTTGTACCTAAAGCAAAAATATTCACAAAGAAACTCTAAATACAGCAAAAAACAACTCAAAAATAAATAAAACTAAAATAAATAAAGCAAAAAAATAAGAAAAAAAGCCCACCTACTACGCCATAGTGGCCTGCATACGACTAGAAACCCAACCTGTTGTTGGGCCAGGATGCAGGCCCGCAAAGGCCCAGTAGGCCCACAGGGAAGCACAGAACATTTAGGCCCAGTAGGCCTACTTTGGAGAGGAGCTCGAGGGAGCTACCGCACTGGGGCTTATAAACCAGTGCGGACGCCCCTCGGCTAGCGAGGTGGGACTAAACATGACGCACCGCACCTACACCAGTGCACCCCCTTTAGTATCGGGTGGTGGCTCAAACCGGTACTAAAGGGGGGGTCTTTAGTACCGGTTGGAGCCACCACCCGGTACTAAAGGGGGTGCCGTTCCCGCCGCTTGGCTTGGCCAAAACAGACCTTTAGTACCGGTTGGTGGCTCCAACCGGTACTAAAGGTTGTTCTATATAAGAAAACACTTCAAAAAAATTGTCAGTTTCTCATCTCTCCCTCTTCTTCTTTCTCCTCTGCCCCGTCGCCGCCGCCCCTCGTCGCCGCCCCCGTCGCCGTCCCCGTCACCGTCCATCGCCGTCCCCGTCCCCGTCATCCCCGTCGCCGCGTCGCGCCCCGCCCCGTCCTCCCGTCGTCCCCGCCCGGCCCGTCCCCGTCGTCGCCGCCCCGTCCCCATCATCGCCACCCCGTCCCCGTCACCATCTCCGTCCCCGTCCCCGTCGCCGCCCCCCGTCGTCGCGCCTCGTCGGTGAGCTCCTGCCCCGGCCGCCATGTACCACACACACACACACATTGTTATAGAAATGTTAGCAATCTTTCTGTTTTTTAGTTATAGAATTATTAGAAATGTTAGTTATATAGAAATGTTCCATGAGCGTTTCCCAAAGCAGAAGTTTTTATCTGTCGTCGACAAAAGTAACTCCTGGACGTGGCTTTGCTGGCTCTCTCCATTCTTGAAGGGAGATCGGGAGTTGGTCCTTCATAAGAACTCCGCACTAACGAATGAACTTGTCCGCAATCTTCTTAGGCGCTAATGGTTTGCCATTAGGTTTGATGGCCTCGATATTGTACTTTACGCTCTTCCGTGGAGGCCTTACGACAAGTCCGAGGAGGAAAACGCAGCCATATCGAAGGCCGAGGTGGAAGCCCATTTTCCACCAAAACCGCCACCGCCGCCAAGGGAGGAAGTGCCTGAGAAAAATATTGACCACTTCATTCGTATGGCTAGAGCACCAGCTCCCAAGCCTGTTGACACAGACTATGAGCGCCACCTCAAGAAGTTAAATCGAGCACGTCTACAGAAAGAGGCAAGCTCGAGCTCGAGCAAATCAGCTGGCAAAACATGCGGTAAAACCATTCCCCAGCTGGGAGAACAGGTGGCGCAATCAATCCCCCCGCTTGTTGTGCCAACAAACATGAGAGTACGCGCGCCCAATATTACTGTGGGAAAACCGTTAATGTTCCTGGGCTGGGCGATGTGGTAATAACCGAGGAGCATATTGAGCAGGCTAAAAGCCTCATGATCACTGTTGGACAACTCATCGATATCGAGCCCATGTCTCCGACTAGAGAGGAGGAAATAAAACGGAAATATGTCCGGGGCCAACCTTTGGTCGAGCCAGACGAGGTCAAGAAGCTCCCAACGAGAATGTATGAATTGCATCAATGGTACATGGACATTACCAAGATTTCCAATCGAGAGTCCCTCATGGTGAATGTCAAGAAGGATCATTACTACCATGAGAAAGTTGTGTCCGTTGAGTATTCAGAACTATTTCAGTTATACAATCAAGACGCACTCGACAAATCTATAGTCAATTTCTATTGTCTGTAAGTGATTTCTTTCTATAATTTAAGTCTCAAGCTAGCTGTAGTGATCATTTTGATCAATAATTACCTGTAATTATCCTCACTATATTCTTTTCTGTGGTATTATGCAGGATGAAGATTTATGAAATGAAAATAGGTGGACGCTATGGCATTGGGTTCGCTGACCCAAATACCATTAATGAATACACATGGAAATTAGATCCATATTACAAAAAAAGTGTAGAGGAAAGCATGATAGAGTTCTTCAAGCGCCTCAAATACAATGAAGATATACTACTTCCTTACAACTTCGAGTGAGTCACACTGTCTTGTACTACAAATTCTGTTTGGCCTACTAGCTAGCTACATGTTTTTTCTTACATATGCCTGCTTAATAAAGACATGCAAACGTGTGTGCATGCATATTTCACTAGATCTTGTTAATCATTAAAGTTGATGAAGGAACAGTTGAAGTACTAGACTCACTACTTAAGAAACCAACTGACTACACCATCGTGAAGGGGATAGTCAACAGGTAATTTCAATCATTATTAACTATATCTCGGCCTATTTAATTAGTTCGTCATTTCTTGATAACAACTATTTAATAACCCATTTATTCATTTTCTTTGTCGGCGGGCAGTGTCGGTGTTCTGGGAACGGGGGTCCCCAGACTTGCCTTCCTGCGGCCTGCGGCGTGGCTCAAAGGGGGGCCCAGCACGGCCCATCTTCATTAACACAGACCCAAGACCCTCGCGAGGGGCCAAGCCTCGTGGGGCGGACGACACGGAGCTTCCTCGGGCACGGCCTCATCAGGCTGGCTCGCGAGGAGGCGCAGAGATCAAGCTGGGGTACCTCACGAGGTGCCCGTGACGCAAGCCATGATGACCAAAGGCGCCAGGCGGGTGCCAGCCCGCGCAGTGTCCTCCTTTCCTCTTTGGTGCAAAGGGGGCAAGCATAGCCGCGGAGTACCAAGGCATCAGGAAAAGGTTGCCATTTCGGTGCAACAAGACCAAGACCAGGATGACTGCAAGACGGAGGTCATTGTGGAGCCCAAGACGGCGTCACCTCCAGAGCTTTGTGCAGGCGAAGACTACTTTTGTCAGGATAGCTTGTACTAGCTGTCCCCCTTCAAATTAGCCCGCCATTTTTGGCTCCCTTCCCGCTCGATATTTGGGAAGAGGACCAGGGCCTCTATAAATAGGACCAGCCACCCACGGGGCAAAGGAGCGGAGAAAGAGGGAGAGTTTTAGGGGGATCGAGATAAACAATCGAGGAGAGGGAGAGAGAGAAGGGTGACTGAACTCCTCCCAGCAGTTCATCGCCCCAGCCAAGAACAGACCCTCGCGAGGCTGTTCTTCCTTGTATCGCTCATCATCATCAGCCCAAGAGGCAATCCACCACACCACACACTGGAGTAGGGTATTACACCACAATGGTGGCCCGAACCAGTATAAACCCTGTGTCTCTTGTGTTGTTCTTTCCATAGCTTAGATCTTAGCGAGGCGGAGGGGTGCAGGTAGGTAGGAGGCGAAATCTCCGCGCGCACCCCAGTGTTCAAACCTCAAGGGTCTGCCGGAACCCGAAATCTGACATTTGGCGCGCCAGGTAGGGGTGCGCCGGAATTCGTCTTCCACCACCCCGTTCTCCTCCGACCATCGCGCCCATGTCTGACGCTCGTCAGGCCCACGCCGAGCGCCGGGCCGCTCTCGCTTCCCGCGTCGCCCAGACGGCTCCTGTCGGCGGGCGTCCTCGCCATTCCCCGTCACCTGCCGTCAATGCCGCCACCGGCCCGGCGGGGGACGAGCAGCAAGCATCGTCTCAGCATCTGTCCATGCGGCAAGACGGCCGCACTACTACTCCCTCGCTCACCCCGGCTTGTTCTTCGTCCCGCACACTCCGCGCACCCATGGAGGCTCGAGCTGCGTTCATCGCGGCAAACGAGCTCCTGCGCTACCGTCCCGTCGACGACGTCTACGAAGATTGGCTCGACCGCGTCGCCGAGCTCGTCCGCGCCGCAGGGGGCTCTCCTGCGCCATCCGTTCCGCTGCACCGCACCCCGCCCCGCGTGGGCGACGAGGCTCCGGTGGCGCCCCGGCTGCCTCCTCCTCAAGAAGGCGCCATGGCTCCAAGGCGCGTGGCCCCTGGGCGGAACCCGCTCCGTCAGGTGCCAGCGCGGCAAGAGCAGAGCTGCCAAGAAGTCCCTCGCCCGCAAGAAGCTGCCCGGGTGCTCCCTGCTCCAGCACGTCAAGACCTCGTGCTACTCCCAGCTGCAGCGCGTGGGGACATGCAAGACCAAGCTCTCCGTCACCCAAGGCCTCCCGTGGCCACAGCAGGCTGCCGTGCCTTCACCACCGAGCTACGCAGCATCGCGTGGCCCGGCAAGTTCAAGCCAGACCTGCCTCCTTGTTACGATGGCACGGCTGACCCTGCGGAGTTCCTCCAGCTCTACGAGCTGGGCATCGAAGCTAACCCGGAAAAGGTCAAGGCGATGGAAGACATGAGCCCGCCAAAGACCCTTAGAGAAATGCAGAAGCTCACTGGACGCGTGACCGCGCTAGGGCGCTTCATCTCCAAGTTGGGGGAACGAGCGCCGCCCTTCTTCCAGCTAATGAAGAAAAAGGGACCCTTTGAGTGGACTAAAGAGGCCGACAAGGCGTTCCAGGATCTCAAGAGATACCTGACCAGCCCATCGGTCATGGTGGCTCCACGCCCTCAAGAGCCCCTGGTGCTTTACCTCACCGCCACTCCCTACTCCGCCAGCGCAGCCCTGGTGGCGGTTAGAGAGGAGCGTCGAATCAAAACCGCAGCAGCAGCCCGGGACAAGGAAAAACAGGAACAAGGAAGGCCTACAGAAACCGCCACCGCGGCTGAGGAGGATCCGCCGCCGCAGAGGAGTGCACCGAAGGCGGAAGAGGCCCCTCTCCCAGATGGCCAGCCTCAGGAGGCCTCATCGCCTCAAGAGGCGCCATGGTCTCCGAAGGGAGCCGCCAGCACTGACGCACCCAACCTCGTTGAGCATCCAGTGTACTTCGTCAGCACGGTGTTGCGGGATGCGAGGGCGCGGTACCCCATGCCTCAGAAACTCCTCCTCGTGCTACTGGTGGCCTCGCGCAAGCTACGGCACTATTTTCAGGGTCACCCCATCAAGGTCGTCTCGTCATACCCCCTAGAGAGAGTGCTCAGGAGCCCTAACTCGGCTGGAAGGGTCGCTAAGTGGAACATAGAACTGCAAGCGTTTCAGCTCGAATTCAGCACGACCAGAGTCATCAAGGGAGCAGCGTTGGCGGATTTTGTGGCAGAATGGACGGAGGCACCAGGCCTCAAGGCCGACGAGGATCGGTCCCT
Organism: Triticum urartu; assembly: GCF_056163025.1. Taxonomy (NCBI): domain Eukaryota; kingdom Viridiplantae; phylum Streptophyta; class Magnoliopsida; order Poales; family Poaceae; genus Triticum; species Triticum urartu. The sequence goes on along the minus strand of NC_141876.1, from coordinate 363,595,154 downwards.
CTCCCCGGGAAGCGAGGCGCCAGAAGGCTGGGTCATGTACTTCGATAGGGCGTTCTCCAAGCATGGCGCTGGGGCTAGGGCGGTGCATATATCGCCCACTCAGGACAAGCTCTATACACTGTGCAGCTCTGTTTCCAGCAAGGTGAAAAGGTCTCTAACAACATAGCGGAGTATGAAGGTTTAATAGCGGGCTTGAAGGCCGCAGCTGCCCTAGGGGTGAAACGCCTCACCATCAAGGGCGATTCGCAGCTCCTTGTTAATTTCTCCAACAAGGTGTACGAGCTGAAAGATGAGCACATGGAAGCCTACCTTGCAGAGGTCCGCAGGATGGAGAAGCAGTTCTGGGGGTTGGAGTTGCAGCATGTGCCCCGTGGCACCAATCAGGAGGCCGACGACATCGCCAAACGGGCGTCCAGGCGGTTACCTCAGGAGCCTGGTGTTTTCGAGGAGCGACTCTTCAAGCCCTCAGCCCTGCCGTCATTGTCAAACACGGCTTAGCCTCGGGAGGAGCTCCCCCAGCCACCTGCCTCAGGAGCTCCGGCCTGTGGCCCGGCCTTAGGAGCACGCCTGCTCCTGACGATGGAACCTCAGGAGGGATGCTGGATCACGGAGCTCCGGAGTTACTTAACACAAGGGACCCTGCCGGAGAAGGAGGAGGAAGCGGAGCGAGTGGCACGCCAGGCCACGGCATACTGCATCAAGGATGGAGAGCTCTACCGGAAGCGACCAAACGATGTGTCCCTATGCTGCATCTCTAGGGAGCAAGGGAAGGAACTGCTGGAAGATATACACGGCGGAGACTGCGGACATCATTCATCATCACAGACCCTCGTCGGCAAGGCGTTCCGCAGTGGGTTTTATTGGCCCACCGCACTCAATGACGCCGTCGAACTAGTGAAAGCTTGTGAGGCCTGCCAGTTCCACGCCAAGCAAATCCATCAGCTAGCAGGAGGCCTGTAGACTATACCCCTTTCGTGGCCATTCGCAGTCTGGGGGCTGGACATCTTGGGCCCGTTTATATATGATCGGTTCTACTAGAAATTCTATTTATATATATGCATAACGTGTACAATATGTAGCATCATAAAATACCAGCAAACGAAAAAGAATTAAATGGAAAACACAAAATTAAATGAAAAAGAAATCATAAACCCAAACCCCCCAACCTTTTAATACCGGTTGGTGTCACCAACCGGTACTAAAGGGCTCCCTGCCCCCGGAGCTGGCTCGTGCCACGTGGTTGCCCTTTAGCACCGGTTCATGTTGAACCGGTACTAAAGGGGGGACCTTTAGTGCCCACACTTTAGTGCCGGTTACCGAACCGGCACTAAAGGGCCTTACGAACCGGTGCTATTGCCAGGTTCTGCACTAGTGATCAAGAGGGCCCGAACCTGGGTAAACATCGTGTCCCCTGCCTCCTGTTACCATCCGCCTTAGACGCACAGTTTGGGACCCCTTACCCGAGATCCGTCGGTTTTGACACCGACAGCGGGGTTTTGGCCAGGGCCACGGACGGCGGAGGCAGGCTTCTCTGCCGTTGGTCGCTGGCTCTTCGGGGAAGATTCCTAACAGTGTCAGCCGGGAGGTACAAGACGGTAATCAAGCCATCCGGCGTAAATCGGACAGTACCAAAATAAAATAAAATCGTGTGACCCCAATTTAGTCTGCAGTCAACAAACGTGTGACCACTCTCGTACCTTGCTATTGATCTCTTAGTGTATTTCTTCAGATTAAAGAGATGTGTCGTTCTTAACATTATGTGTTATCTGCATCTTCAGCCACACCGTATTCCGACTCACCGCAGCTGCTCCAATAAGGGAAGCATACACCAGAAGGGAGATATAGTCCCCACTCAACAGTTTCCTGCATCGAATGCGCGTACCCGACATGGACATCCACAACAACTGCAGGGCCATCGACAAGTCAGCACATGATGCTCACTCCTATGGATGGCGGCCAGATAGGTTGTACCCTCATCTTACTTGTGTGCAACATTTATGGCTTTGTTATTCATCTAAGCATGGAAAATAGATTATCACATTTCACTATATATTCATGCTGATCTCTTACGGGTCTTGTTCAGGAGTTAACGTTGTTCCATAGTTCAGCTAAGATACTTGTTCTTTAGGTAACATTGTTCCATAGTTATCATTCGTCAGCCAATGCTACCACTTCTAGTATTACCTATGTTGTTCTTTAATACTTTTGTGTGCCATCTAGTTAATCTTGAGTACAAACGATACATATTCTATAGCTTTCATCTGTGTTCTCCCTTTAGTTTTTGAGACCTGTTGCTGCTAGTTAACCCCAGTCCTACTATTTATGCCATCTCCTATAGTCACTCATTACATAAATCTAACTACTAGTTGTCTTCCATGCATGTCAGATATAATTGCACACACTGATATATCCACAAGAACCTCACGGAGCAATGTAAAGGCCAATAAACTTGATGTCAATGATACCCGATATGATGGAACATGTAAAGGTAGTTCTTCAGAAGACTTGCAGAAAGATGTTGAGTCCTCTTCACCCCACAAGGTCCTTACTCTAACTTGGCCCGTGATATGGGTACAACATGCATATAGTGTCCTGGAGTGTATCTACTCTGTTGCAATGCCATGTGCTTAGCATGTTGATCATGCATGTAAATATGTCATGCCTTCCTGTTTTTCAGTACCTATTCCATTCATGATAACATGTTTTCAAATTCAAGTATTGTCATTCTACTCTACCGCAATGCCATCTGCTTAATTTGGACATCATGCTTCTGAATATCTTATGCATTGTTATTCATCAGTATGTACTTCATCTGTCTACCATACCATGTTTTTTTACATTGAAGTGTTGTTCTAGTGCTCCGTTGCAATGCCATCGAAGTTTCCCAATCATACATGTGTATGTTGCCTTAGTTTTTTCTGTACGTATTCTGCTAGTATACAGTTTTAAATTCAACTAGTGTTTTTTTACTGTGTTGTCCTGTCGTATCCATAGCTCTTACACCATACTCCCTCCGTCCGGATTACATGTTGTCGAAATAGATAAAAAAGGATGTATCTAGAACTGAAATACGCATAGACCCATCCATTTTTTTCCGGATGGAGGGAATACATGTCAATATGTCATGCCTTTCTATTCTTCAGTACTTATTCCATCTCTCTGTTGTAGCATGTTTTATAATTGAAGCACCATTCTTCTATACAAAGCATGTAAGGGGAAGACCACTATGTTAGAATCTGAAGGGTTACAAACCAGGTCTTTGCAAAAGATCGAAATGCCAGGAGATAATAAACCAACTCCAGTTTTTATAGATACTCGTCCAGCACAGAGAAACCCAACTCCTACTGATAATAAGCAGATTTCAGTGGCCAAAGAACTAGTCCACTCCAGTCCAGCAAAAATATGTCAACTCCATTCTAAGAAGCGTGTGCGTATCCTTGCATCATGAAATTTTATAGCATGCTGATCATATTTTCTACATGTTTCTTACCCATCTCTCTTTTAGAAAACTAGCAAAGTGGCCCGCTCGATGCGCGGGCTAGGATATTTAAAGTTATTTTTTTGAATGTTTGTCTTGAAGTAATAAATGCAACCAATTGTGGAGACATATGAGAACTCACACCCAAGTCCGTCCGCATGTGACTGTTTCGTGCTGTTTCCAGCGTCTTCGTTGCAACTCTGTGCGCACCTCGTCGGCAGATCTTGCCGCTTAATCCCCATCTGCAATCACTAAATCCACAATCTAGCTCCCAGATTTCTCATTTCCCTGATCCCTTTCTCAGATCCGAGCATCCCCAGACTTGCCTCCATGGTGACTTCCGGCGAGTGTCCGGCGACTCGCGTTTTGCCATCTCTTCCCTACCTCTTCTTCCTCTGATTTTCTCTCACTCCTATGCTTCTTCCTGGATCCCATCCATCTTCCAAATCCAAGCTGCCGCCCAGTCCTCGATCTCCTTTTCCTTATCTTTCTGTTCCTGGTTTCGCATCATTGTTCCCGGCCAGTTTCATCACCGCTGCTTTTCCAAATTCAATTGAGCTGGGTTGATGGCTGCCGTGTAAGTTTTCGTTTTTGGCCTTATGATGTTTCTTCCTCAATCCTTCCTCCTCCCAATCCCTCCCCTATCCTGATCTTGTTTACTTTTGATCTTTTCTTCCCTGGATTTCTTCCTCTCATATCCACGCCCTGTTTTCACCAACCCCTAATCCCTTCGCCAAATCTCCTGCTTCCTTCCCCGTTTTTTTTGTTCCGCCTCTATTCTTCCCTGATCTAGCCCCAATTTCGCCTTAAATCTTGTACATCCTTTCTACACTGTCGCTACTTTTCTGTAGTCCTTATCCCCTTAGTTCCCACCCAGCTTGAGTCCTGCTACTGGTAGTGGTTTCCCTTAGCCCGACGCCGCTCCCAGAATCTGAGTTTCCTGCCGCCATTTCTCGTTCCCCTATCTCAGCTTTCCCGTCATATCTTTCTCCAATTACAAATTTTAGGTCCCTCCTCTAAATCAATCTCCAACCTCCCTACTCCTATAGCCTATTTCGTTTGGTCTTGATTTCGGTGTGTTGGACGCAGTCTGTGGGAACTGCTTTTTGTCAAGGAAAACGGGAGCCCGTTCTTTATTGCTATTCTGTGGACTAGCTGACGAAGCTAGTAGCGTGGAACTGCAGGGGGTTGGGAAAATCCACAGATTGTTCGAGGACTTCTAGATGTTCATAAACGGGAGGATCCGGATGTTCTTTTCTTATCCGAAACCAAGATGGATGAAAGGAGAATACAGAAGTTCCGTTGACTGCTTGGTTTGCCAAACATGGAGGTCAAAAATTGTGAAGGTCGAAGTGGTGGACTGGCTTTGTTTTGGAAGAATGGAATTACTGTCAAAATTTTAAGCGTGTCACGCTTCTATATTGATGCTGAGATTACCATGGAGGATGGTGTGTTATGGAGGTTTACAGGTTTCTATGGAGAACCACATGTTGATATGAAACATTTGTCGTGGCGTGCTCTTCGTAGTTTGAAGCATAACAGTCCCCATCCATGGATATGCATGGGAGATTTCAATGAAATTCTATTCAGCCATGAGAAACAAGGTGGGGCACCACCTATCCAAGCTTCTACGGATCGTTTTCGCGATGCCCTTATTGACTGTGGTCTTGAAGACCTGGGTTTCGAAGGAGATGTTTTCACCTGGCGAAATCAGAATCATCGCCGGAAGAACTATATACGCGAACGTCTTGATCGAGCCGTGGGATCTCAAGCCTGGAGGGCCCTATTTCCCCTTTTCCGAGTCACCAACGGCATGCCAAGACATTCTGATCACCGGCCCATTATCGTGGATACTGGAAGTGAGCCGACCTGGCAGGATATCCATCATACTTTTTGGTTTGAGGCCCGATGGCTCCAGGAAGATAATTGTGCACAACTAGTCGAAGGGGCATGGAATGAAGCATTCCTGAATGGAGCAGGTCACATTTCAGAGGCACTACAAAGTGTGGCCTCTTGCCTTACTGACTGGAACCGAAACGTGCTACGTGATTTGGAGAAGAGAATTAAAAAAGCTAAAAAGGAACTAGACTGCTGCCTTCGTGCCCCTATCTCGGAGGTGCAGTTAAGGCAAGAACAAATTCTACGATACAGACTGGATCGCCTTGAGGAGCAGAAGGATACTTATTGGCGACAACGTGCACACATTGATTGGCTTAAAATGGGAGACCGCAACACAAGGTATTTCCATACATGCTGTTCCGAGAGGAAAAAAATAAATAGAATTCAGCGGTTGCAGAAAGAAGATGGTGTGTGGGTGGAATCTGATCGTTCTTTGAGGGAGTATATTACAGATTTTTTCTCTAGTTTGTTTTCATCCTCGGTATCTGCAGATATTGACAAGCTCCTGCAGCATGTCGAACCTCGAATTAGCCCAGCCATAAATGACTCCCTATGTGCCCCTTTCGATGCAGATGATGTATCTAAAGCCTTATCATGTATTGGAGATTTAAAGGCCCATGGCCCGGATGGAATGCCTGCAATATTTTTTAAGCATTTCTGGGAATTAGTTGGAGACCGAGTCAAGTCAGAGGTTGTAATAACCCGGATTTTTAGGGTTATTATTTTTTGTTCTGAAGTTAAGATGAATAATTAAATCTGTATTATTTCTTTAAACAAATGATTGAGCACTGTTTCAAAGAAATATAATAGACATGTATTTTTCTCCCTGCAATAATAGATGGAATATCCACACAATCAGATAGGGTGTGCATTTGTGCACGTGAGACTAGCATCCATGCACTCACATGGTGGCGTTTGTATGTGGTAGAAGATGGTAGTATAATCTAGATAATTAAGAGAGTTAACATGGAATTAGACTAGATGGATTTGGGTCAGGTAGAAATGATACTTGGTAGATATTTTCTAGTACGAGTGCTCCAAGTCAACTAGGTACATGCATGTAATCATGAGGAAGAGGCAACGTGGCTTGGTTCTAGAGGATATGCATGCATATGTCAGGTGTTTAGAAAACTCTAGTGAATCAACTACACGTACAGGAGAGGAATGGAAGCAAACGTGGGTAGATGCATGCATCGGCTGCATCGCTAGAAACCCAAGTTTCCTACATGGGCTGCAACGTGGCCATGTACTAGAGGAACGTAGAAATACAAATTAGAAGTCAGCTTTTACGTGTCCTATACGTGGCCATTTCTTAGTGCTTAAGTGAGAGCCAGGCCAAGATATTTTAGACTTGCACGGGCGCTTGCCTCCTATAAATAGCTGCGGGTCACGCTGCTCAAAGCACAGCTCTGAGAGAAAGACATAGACACTAGAGGAGAGAGCCTGAGAGAAAGAAAGACACCGGAAAGATAAAGAAGAGAGATGAAGAATTCATGCATGCATCCATATCTGGAGAAGAATAGAGCGTTTAGGTGCTGCTGGAGGGAAGAGCCGAGCCATACATCAGAAGAAATATGAGTATATGTGTGTTTGTCAGATTTTATACAAAGATGATGGAGTTTCATCTTCTGGTAGAATATTATTCTAAAGGAGAAATCATATTATCTGAGGCAAGTAGCTGTTTTGCTAAACTTCCTGGTCTCGCATTATTGTTGTCTTCCTTGATTATCTGATAATATTATTGCACCTTGATCTTTGTTGATCCTCTGTTGATCCTTGAGAGAGGAATGTGTTGTCCTCATAATCCATTTGTTGATGGAATCAGAGTATTTTGGAGGAACTCATGAAAAGTCATGAGTGTGTTGTCTTTGACTGATATTTCAGTAATCCTATCGTCGATTCAAACACATATCCATCTATATTGGTGTCACGACGGCAAACGTATTGTACCGGTCACATTTCAGGTATGGGACTGTCTGAGTTCTTCGCTAAGAACGGCACTCGTTCGGAAGCGTGTCGATGATGGATCCGTAGGAGCGATCGACACTAGTAAGTCGAGTGGTCGGTTCTTGGGGGAATAAAGAGCTCTGCTCTTCTGGAACTTGTGTGGTTCTAGTCGAGGCTGTCGACGTCGGAGTACCCCTCTTAAAAGCGTAAATGTGTGAAATTTCACCCCTGTGACTCACGGATTGGGAAACTTGCGGTCATGTGTGACGCCAATAATTTCTTCGTCCATTTTCATTATATCCGGTTATGTTGTTCTTTTATCTATTTCCAATGAAATTGGCCCCAGCAATTTGTCACGCTATTTATGCTCCTTTAGATACAGTCAACCCGCTGTTACTATATCAATATCCTTAAATTCTACTCTTAAATTCTACTCTTGTTGAATAGTGAAGTATCTACTTGCTGAGTATGACTTGTCGTACTTATATTTGGTTCCTTTAATTTTTTAGATGCAGACGATGCAACTTAAGTATGTCCAGAAGATGCCATAGAAGAATAGGCTGGACCAGTGGATGGGAAACGACTAGAGAATTTAATGTATTTTGGCTATTTGTAAATATCAAGGAATTTGTATAGTTAATATATGAGTTTTTGTGATCCACTTTGGGTTAATGCCTGCTTTATCACACCTTGCGTGACTATAGGCTTCTGGTCTATAGGTGCGCGGCGGCTGTTTCGCCTAGGCCTGGTCTTGGGGCATGACAGTTAAAGTGATATCAGAGCTCTAGGTGTTTAGGTTGCGCTGGGATAAACGAGTAGATCATCGATTATATTTGTGGCTAACTATTGTTAGAGAATAATGTTTTTATCAATTGGTAGAAAAAAAGGTGCTTACACCATTATTAGACTCGTGAGGAACCGTATAAACTAAAATGATTCATGGCAATGAATTTTGTCAATGTATATTTGTGTTGTGTGACAGGTATGAAGATTTTATTTTCATACCTTGTCTCAACTTGTTTGTGTGTTGTTACTCACAAATATTGTTGGCAGATATCCAGACAAATAAAAATATAGCGTACATATTATTGATGAAATTTGAGGATGTATGAGAAATAAATAGACATTTTGTTAGATTAATTCATGACTTGTTATTTGTGTAGAGTTTCTTGTTTAAGACAACTAGTGATATTTATCTAGTAATGGGACAATTGCTATACCATCATCTATCCTTTTTGTTAATGACCTTACCAAATGAAATGTTTAGTGTTGCCAACTTATGTTATAGCAGATATATCCATGAAAAAGAGAAAAGATTGCAAATCATGTTTGCATTTTATTAATTAATTATTCAGCACACATCAAATAAGCTGTCTCAATTATTATCGGAGGATATTTGTCCACTAAAAAAAATAGTGTAAATGTTTTGTGTTGAATTTCGGGGACGAAATTCTTATAAGGTGGGAAGTATGTAATAACCCGGATTTTTAGGGTTATTATTTTTTTTGTTCTTAAGTTAAGATGAATAATTAAATCTGTATTATTTCTTTAAAGAAATGATTGAGCACTGTTTCAAAAAAATATAATAGACATGTATTTTTCTCCCTGCAATAATAGATGGAATATCCACACAATCAGATAGGGTGTGCATTTGCGCACGTGAGACTAGCATCCATGCACTCACGTGGTGGTGTTTGTATGTGGTAGTAGATGGTAGTATAATCTAGATAATTAAGAGAGTTAACATGAAATTAGACTAGATGGATTTGGGTCAGGTAGAAATGATACTTGGTAGATATTTCCTAGTACGAGTGCTCCAAGTCAACTAGGTACATGCATGTAATCATGAGGAAGAGGCAACGTGGCTTGGTTCTAGAGGATATGCATGCATATGTTAGGTGTTTAGAAAACTCTAGTGAATCAACTACACGTACAGGAGAGGAATGGAAGCAAACGTGGGTAGATGCATGCATCGGCTGCATCGCTAGAAACCGAAGTTTCCTACGTGGGTTGCAACGTGGCCATGTACTAGAGGAACGTAGAAATACAAATTAGAAGTCAGCTTTTACATGTCCTATACGTGGCCATTTCTTAGTGCTTAAGTGAGAGCCAGGCCAAGATATTTTAGACTTGCACGGGCGCTTGCCTCCTATAAATAGCTGCGGGTCACGCTGCTCAAAGCACAGCTCTGAGAGAAAGACATAGACACTAGAGGAGAGAGCCTGAGAGAAAGAAAGACACCGGAAAGATAAAGAAGAGAGATGAAGAATTCATGCATGCATCCATATTTGGAGAAGAATAGAGCGTTTAGGTGCTGCTGGAGGGAAGAGCCGAGCCATACATCAGAAGAAATATGAGTATATGTGTGTTCGTCAGATTTTATACAAAGATGATGGAGTTTCATCTTCTGGTAGAATATTATTCTAAAGGAGAAATCATATTATCTGAGGCAAGTAGCTGTTTTGCTAAACTTCCTGGTCTCGCATTATTGTTGTCTTCCTTAATTATCTGATAATATTATTGCACCTTGATCTTTGTTGATCCTCTGTTGATCCTTGAGAGAGGAATGTGTTGTCCTCATAATCCATTTGTTGATGGAACCAGAGTATTTTGGAGAAACTCATGAAAAGTCATGAGTGTATTGTCTTTGACTGATATTTCAGTAATCCTATCGCTGATTCAAACACATATCCATCTATATTGGTGTCACGACGGCAAACGTATTGTACCGATCACATTTCAGGTATGGGACTGTCTGAGTTCTCCGCTAAGAACGACACTCGTTCGGAAGCGTGTCGATGATGGATCCGTAGGAGCGATCGACACTAGTAAGTCGAGTGGTCGGTTCTTGGGGGGATAAAGAGCTCTGCTTTTCAGGAACCTGTGTGGTTCTAGTCGAGGCTGTCGACGTCGGAGTACCCCTCTTAAGAGCGTAAATGTGTGAAATTTCACCCCTGTGACTCCCGGGTTGGGAAGCTTGCGGTCATGTGTGACGCCAATAATTTCTTTGTCCATTTTGATTATATCCGGTTATGTTGTTCTTTTACCTATTTCCAATGAAATTGGGCCCAGCAATTTGTCACGCTATTTATGCTCTTTTAGAAGAATAGTGAAGTATCTACTTGCTGAGTATGACTTGTCGTACTCATATTTGCTTCCTTTAATTTTTTAGATGCAGATGATGCAACTTAAGTATGTCCAGAAGATGTCATAGAAGAATAGGCTGGACCAGTGGATGGGAAACGACTAGAGAATTTAATGTATTTTGGCTATTTGTAAATATCAAGAAATTTGTATAGTTAATATATGAGTTTTTGTGATCCACTTTGGGTTAATGCCCGCTTTATCACGTCTTGCGTGACTATAGGCTTCTGGTCTATAGGCGCGTGGCGGCTGTCTCGCCTAGGCCCGGTCTTGCGGCGTGACAGAGGTTCTCCAGATTCTGAATGGAGGTGATATCTCAGAAGGTTGGAATGAAACGACAGTTGTGCTAATACCCAAAGTTAAGAATCCTACCCGTATCAAAGATTTGAGACCAATAAGCCTTTGTAATGTGTTGTACAAGCTAATATTTTCTTAAATGAGATCATATCACCAAACTAAAGTGCTTTTGTTCCAGGGCGGTTGATCTCTGACAATGTCTTGCTAGCCTATGAAATGACTCACTATATCAAACATAGGAGAGGGAGGAAAAATGGTTATATGGCAATCAAACTAGACATGAGTAAAGCCTATGACCGGGTTGAATGGAGGTTCCTGGAGATGATGCTTATTAAGCTTGGTTTTCATTAAAGTTGGGTTTCTTTGCTGATGAAGTGTGTTCGAACAGTGAAATACCGGTTTAATATCAACGGGGAACTCTCCGAGACCATCATCCCGCAGCGAGGCTTGCGCCAAGGTGACCCCCTTTCCCCCTATCTTTTTCTCATTTGTGCTGAAGGATTTTCGTCCCTTCTCCATGTGGCAGAGCAACAGGGGCTGATTGAAGGCATAAAAATATGTCTCTCGACACCAGCAGTTTCCCATCTGCTTTTCGCAGATGATTCCCTTCTTCTGCTGAAGGCTAATAATAGTAACGCAATAGAGTTACAAAGAATCCTGGATGCATATGAGTGTGTTTCAGGACAAATGATCAATAGGCCGGGATAAGAGCAGTATTTTGTTCAGTTCGAATTGCTCGCCAAACTGCAAATCTCAAGTGATGAACACCTTGCATCTTGTATCTGAAGGTCGAAATGAGCGATATCTTGGGCTTCCGGTTTATATTGGTCAGTCAAAAACTAGGGTCTTCTAGTACTTGAAAGAGAAAATCTGGCAAAGAATTAGAGGCTGGAAGGAGAAAATGCTTTCAAAAGCAGGAAAGGAAATCCTTATCAAGGCGGTGGCACAAGCGATTCCCACCTACGCCATGGGATGTTTTGATCTCACCAAAACTCTTTGTGACGAGATCTCAACAATGATTTGCCGCTATTGGTGGAGCCAGGTGGACAAGGAAAACAAGATGCATTGGATTGCTTGGGCTAAGTTGGTAAAACCAAAGAAAGATGGGGTTCTAGGTTTCCGTGATTTGCACCTTTTCAACATCGCAATGTTAGCAAAGCAAGCATGGCGCATCCTTCAGGATCCATCATCTCTTTGTGCTCGTGTGCTGGGCGCTCGCTATTTACCCGATAGAAATATCCTAGCAGCCAAGCCAAGAGCAGGGATTTCCTACACTTGGCGAAGTATTCTAAAGGGGCTTGACCTGCTTAAGCAAGGCATTGTGTGGCGAGTTGGAAATGGTCAGAACATCAAGATCTGGGACGACCCATGGTTGCCGAGAGGAATTACTTGCCGACCCAGTTCGACTCGTGGCCAAAACCTTTTGGAGAATGTGGAGGACCTCATTAACCCGGTGACCGGTATGTGGGACGTGGAACTTGTAAACCAAACGTTCTGCACTGAAGACGCCAAGGTTGTACTTTCAATCCCAATTTTTGAAGGTTTTGAGGACTCCATAGCATGGCATCCTGAGCCAAAAGGGAATTTTACGGTGAAGTCCGCCTACAAGCTGAATCTGCAGCTGAGAGCAGAGGAGAATGGGGAAAACTGTTCTACCAGCACTGCAAAAATTACGACAAGCCAGACCACTTCACAGTGGGGAAAAATCTGGCATCTAAATGTCCCAAAGAAAATTGCAATGTTCCTTTGGAGATTTACACATAACAGCCTGCCGTTACGAACTAACATTAGACGCCGAGGCATGGACATCGATACGCTCTGTCCATGTTGTCGACGACTTGATGAAGATGGTGGCCATCTTTTTCTCAAATGCAAGTTTGCCAGGGCCTGCTGGCATGCGGCAATCCTAGAAGAGCAGTGTCTCAAACTTGTAGCATGTTCCTCAGCTCAAGAAGTAATGGACTGCAGGCTATGCAAGTAACCACCCTGTTATGGTGTATCTGGTCGGCAAGAAATAAATTCAATGCTGGTGAAAGTGCTCCCACGGCTGATGCGGTTGCAGCTAATTGCAGCCTACATATCCTTCAGTTTACTGAACACCTGAAGGGTGGGAACCAAACCAAAACAAACAGGAGGTGCAAGTGGTCACCACCACCATCAGATTTTATTAAGATTAATTTTTATGGTGCTTACTCAGGCAACACACGAGAGGGAGGATGGGGTTTCTGTGCAAGAACTAAGGAAGGTTCAGTCTGGGGTGCAGGCATGGGTCGACTGACTCATCTTTCTGACGCTCTCCAAGCTGAAGCTTTTGCTTGTTTGCAGGCGATTCAATTTGCCCGAGATGCTGGAATGAGCCGGGTCATCTTTGAAACTGATGCTACAAATTTAAAGGATGCCCTGTGTAGCAATGTATACGATCTCTCACAGCACAGTATTATCTTTAGGAAGGCCAAGTATATGCTGTCTACTAGTTTTATCGAGTACGAAGTGGTATCTTGTGTCCGCGAATGTAATTGTGTTGCTCATAAATTAGCGGGTCAGGGTGCGTCTATGGAACCTGGTGCTCATATGTTGTGGCATGGTACGGTTCCAGACTTTGAAATCTCTGATGTAGCCAGCGAGTATGTTGTGCTAAGTGGTTAATGGAATCTATGTTTCCCGGATCAAAAAAAAATTGTGGAGACATATTTTAAGTGTTAGGATTTCATAAACTTTGTTCTTTGATGTTTTTTGGTTTTTTTTTTGTGATATGATTATATTGGTGCTCGTTCATCCTTTAATTGCTAATTATTCATTTCATAATAATTGTGGTCTTATGATCGATTGTATTTTTTAATTGTACTTTTAAACTATAGTCTTATTATTGACTGCGTTATCCTAAGAATTGTATATTTTTCCTAACAATTTTATCATTTTGTTTATTTTTTCTGTAAAGAGTAATTTGATTATGGTTTGTAGAATTGTTAATTTTTTTGTACTGTTTTTTATTGTGAAAAAGCATCTTTTATTTTGAGATGGATTATTTGATTATATAGACATGCATCATAGTATGAAGGGCGACCTTTTGTATTTTTATTGTGTTCACATAAATCAGTACTTGTACACGTACACTTCAGCACTTAGTAGTACCAAATGCCGCCTTACATTATGACGTTGTTGGAGTTGTGTCAAATATTGTGTACAAGGTAGGTTACAGTTAGATTTGTATTTGTATTGTGTTTAGATAGGATATGGAGTCGTGTCCTAATAGGACACTTGTATCCTAGACTTCTCTTATATAGCGAGGGTAGACCCACGTTGTAACCCATGACGACTAGATAGCCACAGGCTCGCAAGGGGGGTGCCGGCAGCTTGTGTCGGTGCCCGGGTGGCCGGTATTGCGGTAACTCGCGGAGGAGCGTCCGTAGTCATTGCCCCGGGGAGTAGGCGAGTTCGCCGAACCTCGTTAACAAATCTCGGTGTCGTCATTGTCTGTGATTGCTTATTCCTCGATGGATCGATCGCGTACCTCGAATTTATTCTAACAAGTGGTATCAGAGCAAAGTTACGAGGAGGCCAATGTGCGTTGATTCAAAGAATTGGATGACCGAAGAATCGATCAATGGAGTCGCCGAGGTTCAGGTGACGGCGTATCAGATAGATCGGTCGGATCGATTGAAGCAGCACGTGGTCCGCGTGCACGTATGGCAGTTTCGGCGAGACAGACTGATCGCTCGATCGGTTCAGACGACGGCAGCGTAACACGGGTGCGTGTGCCATCAGCAGACGAGCGTTGCTGTGGTGGGCCATCAAGGCCTTGCGCGGAGCGGCCCTCGACACGGGACATCGGCCTGATGTACGCGTACAAGTGTCGTGCTCGTGTAATTGCTTGGTCCCCAGATAATCGACGGTATACCTCGGATTTATTCTAACAGACGTTGCATTGTTTCCTAATAGTTTCCACAAAACTAATCCCTGGAGAAAAATTTTTGTACAGTACGTAATTGGTGTAATGGTCCCACCACTATTACTTTTTTTTAGAATCCCACCAGTATTACTGGTCACTTTACCCTGTAGACTTCTGGACTTCTCCATTGTTCTTTCCTCACACAAGTGAGTGTTCTTGGCGGATCCCCTTTCTTCTTTTCCTTTTTTTCTTGTTAGTGTAGATTTGGTACTGTTGGATAGCTCCCATCTTCTTTGGTCCTAACCTGAGTCCACCCCCGCACCTGGTGCTTCCACAGGGAGATCATCGACGGCGGCTAGTTTTCCTCCTCGTACACCTGCTGTAGGTTGGTAAATGGCGTTGGAGGGGTATCATGTCCCAAGGATCTGTTGCGCTAGGGAGTAGGCGAGATTGTTGATCTGCACGGTGCCGTTGATGTTGTCTTCTGTGCAATTGATTCGGTCATGGATTTCATCTCCCACAGGTTTGCAATTTTCTTGGATCTAGCTTTAGTATGAGGATGGTAGTGTTGTTTTCCTTCCCAAGCGTTTGATTTTCTTAAATTAAGATACGTGGGCTCAATGAAAATATGGTTTTATAAATTTGGCCATTCTGGGGTAGCACTACTCGTTGGGTGCGATGTGTAGCAAACTCTGCTTCGGAATTTGTCTTAGCGACTGTAATCCTATTTCAGTGGAATAAAGCTCACGTTTTCATTGGTAAAAAAGTACATTTGCTCAGCTGTACCAACAGTTGCTTGTATCACGTTAGCATAGTTTTCTCTTTTAAGTGATCTTTAAGTGTTTAATTTGGTACAGTGTAGATAGTAATATGTAATGTAAGTATCCCGCCAAAAAAATAGAAATTAAGTAATGTAATTATATATTTGGGCAGACACACCAGTGCAAATTAGTACTATATATATTCATTGCATGATCATGTATACTGGTTGTTCTTTTTTTTGGGTTGATGATAGTAATTTGTGAATGTGAAATACTCACTCTGTCCCATAATATAAGACATTATTACATCCAATATGTGAGGTGTAGTGTTAGTTTGTTTTTGGCCCCCTCCATTTTTTTCCGGGCTTGGGACCGGCATTGGCAGTGTTAGACCCCCCTACCCCTACTAATATTGAACACACTTATCAAAGAATTTGTAGAGTTTTGATTAGCTATAGTTGAAATATTTCCCAGAGTATACTTGTATATATAATAATTTAATATTAAAGCCGGTGTGATTGCATATTAATATGAATTATAATAATTTTCCCATGCTTTCACTATTGGTTTGCATGAAATACTAAGCTTGTACAATAAAACATTAGATATTATATTTTGTCGATGTTTGGTAGTAATGAACCGTTTCGACGCGTACAAAAATTAATAGATAATAGCTGAATATGAAAACAGGTTTGATAGCATTGTACATATGCAATATTACAACGTCCCGATGCTTTTGGTATTTGTTTTTATGAAATATAATAAGCTTATAGAATCAACTATTACATAATATAGATCTTTGATGTTTGGTAGTAATGTAGTATTTCCACCTGTTGATGCATGTTTGCATTACTTTGGCAGTGTAGTAGACCATATTCGACCTGCCATATCATGTTAGCATAGTTAAGTCAGACTCTATTTGTAATAGATTTTGCAGTGTAGTAAGTTCCTATATATGTAATTCTTACGTAATAGTAATACCTCATCTAGTTAAAGAAACATCATGCTGAAATTCTGTTATTTGTTCATACCTTCAGAATATTTCTGTATATACTATGTTCTTGACCACATCATCCTCATTGCTATCTTCATCATCTACCATTACCCGCAGTCCCTCCCTTTTTGTTACTCTTGAGAAGGCTACGTATAACTGTCCATGTGTGAAAACTTGTTTAGGCAGATATAGTCCTACTCTGTTTAGAGATTGTCCCTGGCTCTTGTTGATAGTCATAGCAAAGCAAACTGACATCACTATTCTTGGAACATATACCTTTTCTCCCACATGGCTTCCAGTTATTATCTGTGCTTCAATGAATCTTCATCCAAGCTGAGTAATCGTCATCCTTGTACCATTGCACAACCCAGCACTTTGGTTGATATAACGTAGTAGCATCACAGGTATGCCGACTTTTAATTTCAGCTCGTGATTTGGGATTCCAGGAAATGGTAAGCTATTCAGGAATTCCGTTGGATATAATAATTCTGTTTCTGCATTAAAGGTAGTTGCTTTGCATACTGTGTCACAGCTTAGATAAGTTCTATCTTCACCTTGTATCTGAACCATTATATACTCATTTATATCGCGAACTGTTTCATTTCTTGGACATAACATTGCTCTTTCCTCTAAGTATTCTCGTTGGCGATACCTCTCCAGCAAATTGGGATATATGCTCTCCACAACTGTTTTTTTAGGATCATTTCCTTTCTTGAGAAGTATGTCATTTGGTATTTTTATCAATTCCTCGCCTTCTGATGATGTATTTTTTCCATCGCCGATATTGATAATCGCCGATATTGATAATCCACTCTGCAAATTTTGCTATCTTTTGTTTCTCGGATTCATCATTTGTTGTGCAGTTCAGCCGCATGTTCTTTGTTAGCTTCATTACCTGAAAGTTCTTCCAAAGGTAAGATCTTTTAATGGATGCAATGACTATGTTGTGTCTTCTTCCCTTTGGTATAACAGGAAGGACCTGGCGGAAGTCCCCTCCTAGAACCATTGTCATGCCACCGAATGGCCTGTCACTGCTGTTCACACTTTTATTTCTTAATATATCCCTTAGAGTCCTATCTAGCGCCTCAAAACATATCTTGTTTGCCATTGGAGCTTCATCCCATAGTATTAGCGACGTCTTTTTCAGTAGTTCTGCCAAGTGTGAACCCTGTTTGATGTCACATGTTGACTCTTCTGTAAGGATTAGTGGAATGTGGAACCTCGAGTGTGCTGTTCTCCCTCCTTCTAGAAGCAGTGCTGCAATACCAGATGATGCAACTGCTAGTACTATCTTTCCTTCAGAACGCAACTTTGTTGTGATCCCCTTCCATAGGAATGTCTTACCTGTCCCACCATATCCGTCCACAAAAATTTGTTTTCCAAAATCATTGTCAACAGATTCCACTATTTAGTCAAATGCAAGACGTTGTTCATAGTTGAGACTACCAAAGATCTTCAAATGCTCTTCTTTTTGCTGCTCTTTGTTGTAATTAATTTCTTCATTTAGTAGCTTGTTTTCAAGTTCCTTTATTTCCAAAGAATCTGGAAGTTCTATTCCGGGGTATTCCTTAAGTGTTCTTCCAGCTTGTCTCATGAGCTTCTATATTTCCACCAAGGCGTGTCCTTGCTTCTGTGATGCTGTGAGGCATAGTGTAGGATAGTTCAATAATTTTCTCTGTTTCTACTCCATGCCTTCGCTTAATACCTCCGAGCATGATTCCCACAGTTTTTTTGGGCTTGTGACTTCGCAGTGGCTTAAAATTGTTGTGAATAGCTGCCTTAGCTGGTTGCCAGTCGCCCAATTTGATGCCTCCTTGATGCACTCAAGCCACTCTTTGTCATCATCAAGAAATCCTAGTGCTTCACAAGCAGATTTGTATGATGCGTGGACAACTCCATTTACTTTTCTTATGTCTTCAAAACATGTGCATCCTTTCTTGACGTTAAGTAGCATTCGCATATAGTATTTTTGTCCGCTTGCTGGATGGGCATAATACATCCTTCCAACTGATCTTCCTTTCTTCCTTTTGGTCCACTTTGTCTCTTTCTTTTTCCACACCCATTTTGACGGGAATTCTACATATGTTAATTCTCTGGCTTCTTCACACATCTTGTTTGTCTCCATCCACTGTGTACATTTAGTGATTCCTACTCTTTCTTTCCTAACGATCTTGGTTAAATCTGTAGAATCTGAGAAAATTACTTGTTGCTCATTTTCCAGGTGGAAAGGCAACCTTTCGATGCAAGGATCTCTGAAGTGCATTTCGAATTGAAATATTCTCCAACACACATCATTCCCTGTTATATATGTGCATTCTAGGTACCTTTTTATCTCATCGTTTTCTATTAGTGCTGTTGCTTGGTCATCACCTTTATTTATGTATTTAAAAAAGTATTTTATGGATAAAGATCTGTTGCACACCTCGACATTTATATGTGCTTGATATTTCACCAGTTGATTTCTGTTATACGGGACTACGTATCTGTTATCCAACTTTACTTCCCCTTTCTGTATGAATCTTCCATCATCTCGTCTTCTATATACTGGGTATCCATCTTCATCGACAGTGGTATTGTTGTTGTATTTTTTGGGGAACTTTCTTATGCATCTGTTGTCGACCATGCATGGTGACTTCATGTTTGCTGCACCACATGGCCCGTGCATCATGTAGTTTTCCACAACTGCATATCCTTCGGGGTCAATTTCCTTGTCTGGTATCTCTGCGCAAGTTACTCTATCTACCTTTGATGGCTCTGGATACTTGTGTTTCTTTTCCTTTTTGTCGAGGAATATGACTATGTGGGAATGTGGGAGGCCCCTTTTTTGAAACTCTATTGTGTATATAACTGCAATTTTATAAAATAACAGTTAGTTCAGGCAATTAAATAAGATGTTTGATAAAGTCAGTATGATATATTACTTGCGAGTGTTTTTCCGAAGTATTCCCTTTCTCTTATATCTCTCATGAACTCCTTGAGCTTTATGGGGAATACTCGATCAACAATATCAGGCCTTTCGTATGCTGTTTGGGCTATTTCGTGTAGCATAGCCTCAATCTCCGGCCAAGCCGCGTTGCACGTGAATGTCACAAATAGGTCTGGGTATCCAGCCCACCGACATATTGCCATAGCATCCTGGAAGTTTTGTGCTTTGTATCTAGGGCTATCTGTGACAGTGGATGGCAGAAGTATCCTTTTTCCTACTTGGTCAGCCCTTGTATCTCTTTCTATTGCATCCTGTAAGCCAGCATATAATTCCGTCCGTAGGTTTCCTTGATTATTTTTTATCCAGTCTAGTCTGTACTGCAAAATGCATGCAAGGGCATTGTAACACCCATGATATGGCTATATCTCCCACGTGTCGGAGCACAACTTAAAGGCATAACCGCATTGTAGGCATGTCGTAAGAGGGTTAATCTTTACACATCCCATGTACTGAATAAGAAAGGGATAAAGAGTTGGCTTACAATCGCCACTTCATACAATACATAAATATAGCATTACATCATCCAGATACAATCAAGGTCCAACTAGGGAACCAAATAAAGAAAGACAACCCCTAATGCAAAAGATCCCTGATCGCCCCAACAGGGCTCCACTACTGATCAACTGGAAACGAAACAACTCAACGAACACGATCTTCATCAAGCTCCTCTTTGAGCTCGGCTGCGTCACCTGCACTGGCATCATCGGCACCTGCATCTGATTTTGCAAATAATCTGTGAGTCATGGGGACTCAGCAATCTCACACTCGCGAGATCAAGACTATTTAAGCTTATGGGTAGGGAAAGGTAGTGAGGTGGAGCTGCAGCAAGCACTAGCATATATGGTGGCTAACTTACGCAAATGAGAGCGAGAAGAGAAGCAAAGCATGGTCGAGAAACTAAAATGATCAAGAAGTGATCCTGAAACTACTTATGTTCAAACATAACACGAAACCGTGTTCTCTTCCCGGACTCCGCCGAAAAGAGACCATCACGGCTACACACGCGGTTGATGCATTTTAATTAAGTCAAGTGTCAATTGTTTTACAACCGGACATTAACAAATTCCCATCTGCCCATAACCGCGGGCACGACTTTCGAAAATTCAAAACCCTGCAGGGGTGTCCCAACTTAGCCCATCACAAGCTCTCACGGTCAATGAAGGATATTTCTTCTTCCAGGAAGACCCGATCAGACTTGAAATCCCGGTTACAAGATATTTCGATAATGGTAAAATAAGACCAGCAAAACTGCGCGGATGTGCCGGCAAATCCCGATAGGAGCTGCACATATCTCGTTCTCAGGGCACACCAGATGAGCCAGACGTCGGGTTGGCATAGACCCTGGTTGCCCAGGGGGCGCCGGACATCGCTCAGGTTGGACCAACACTTAGAGAAGCACTGGTCCGGGGGGGGGGGGGTTAAAATAAAGATGACCCTCGGGCTTCGGAAACCCAAGGGAAAAATGCTAGGTGAGGCAAATGTAAAACCAAGGTTGGGCCTTGTTGGAGGAGTTATTCAAAGCGAACTATAAAAGGGTTCCCATAACACCCAACCGTGTAAGGAATACAAAATCAAGGAACATAACACCGGTATGACGGAAACTAGGGCGGCAAGAGTGGAACAAAACACCAGGCATAAAGCCGAGCCTTCCATCCTTTATCAAGTATATATGTGCATTAAAGTAAACAATATATATAGTGATATCCCAACAATAATCATGTTCCAACATGGAACAAACTTCATCTTCACCTCCAACTAGCAACGCTATAAGAGGGGCTGAGCCAATCAACGGTTTGCTAGGACAAGGTGGGTTAGAGGCTTGACATGGCAATATGGGAGGCATGATATAGCAAGTGGTAGGTATCGCGCCACAGCAAAAGAGCGAGCAACTAGCAAGCAAAGATAGCCTGCAGTGGTAGGTATCCAGCCTCCACGAGCTATTGTTCATCCACCTTTGACCTCCTCCAGCCTCCACCTACGACCGTTCATCCACGAGCTCCTGTTCATCCAGCCTCCACCGCTCCTCCACCGGCTACTGTTCAACCAACCCTCTCCATAGGGTCCTGTTCAACCACCCCTCCACGGGCTACTGTTCATTCAGCCCTCCATCGGCTACTGTTCAACCAGCCCTACACGGGGTCCTGTTCATCCAACCCTCCACGGGGTCCTGTTCATCCACCTCCAACCGGCTCGATCGGGGTCCTGTTCATCCAGCGGCAACGGCCTCTACTACCACAGGGTCCTATTCATCCAACCCCCACCGGCAACTGTTCATCCAACCCCCCAACAACGCTCACTGTTCATCAAGAGGCAGCAGGTTCGACCGGCTTCAATTAGTAGTAGTAGCAAAGGAATCACTCGATCGGGTTCAGTTAACAGCTAGGGATCGATTGCTCGGGTTCAGTAACGCGTAGCCTGCAGTGCAATTGCTTGGGTTCAGTAGGCAAACACCTCGCTCGGGTTCAGTTAGAGCGCAATGCCTCGCACACACGCGCGTACGTGTATGAGAGAAACACGCAAACCTCCATGCATCGCTCAGCCCCGACCACCCACCGTAACCGGGAACTCCCCAATATTTTCCTCGCCCTCGCTTCTACCACGGTTTTTCCGTCATGGACGGCCCAAAGAATGTCATGCAGCTGCGTCTCCGGCCCGCCCAGGACGAAAAGCCCATTTTCTGTCATGATTTTTTGTCATAGAAGTAGGAGCCCACCACATCTATGATGATACCAGGTTTTGTCACAATTACCGTCATAAGCATGATAGGAAAAAAATTCGTTCGGCCCAAAATGTCTCGGATGTGTCTATTTTTTTGTAGTGTATGGTCACCTTTCTTCAGGTGAAGACATCTGAGCGGATGACCAACAAATCATTCGATGCGATGTTGGCTGCTTTCCGCAAATCTTTCCCAGACGCGTCTCACCTGCAACACACCTACAGTAAAATGAAGAATTTCCTCCGCGCAGTTGGAATTGGATATGATATGATCAATGTTTGTAAGAATAATTGTGTTCTGTTCCAGAAGGATTATGCCAACTTAAGTATGCCCAAAATGCAAATCATCAAGTTGGAAAGATGGCGATGCTTTGAAGAGGATTCCTCATAATGTTTTGAGACATTTTCCAATTATACCAAGATTGTAGAGGTTGTTTCATGATGCTGAAACAAGAGAGAATGTACTGTGGCATTCTAGGAACCAGGAGTGTAGAGATCATAATGTAATGAGCCATCCATCTCATGGTAGTGACTGAAAAGCTTCAACCAGAAACACAAAAAGTTTGTTTCTGACCCGAGAAACATTAGACTTGGCTTAGCTTCAGACGGATTTAACCCATTTGGCCACCAAAGCACCACATATAGAATGTGGCCAGTGCTGGTTATCCCTTACAACATGCCTCCAAATGTCTACACCAAAGGATCAAACTACATGATGGCCTTGCTCATCCTAGGTCCAAAAAGTCCTAGAAAGGATTTTGATTTATTCATGGAGCCTCTTGTGGAGGAACTTCAACAACCATGGAGGGGTGTTCTCACTCGAGACATATATAGTAGCCCATTAGTTGATTTCTTTCCGCGTGTTATTATAATTTGGTGCATCCATGATTATCCGGCTTTGGGCACTATGTCAGGGCGAACGACACATGGTTATAATGCATGTGTTCGCTGTGATAGGAATCTGCTATCATACGCAATACTTAGCAAGATCTGCTACATTGGACACCACCGTTTCCTTACCAAGGACAAGCCGCGTACTACAAAATACCGAAGGTATGTGTTCAATGCAAAGCATGAAAATCGTGATGCGCCAAAGAGGCTCACCGCCGATGAGTTGCAAGTGGAATTAGAGACGGTCAGGCATATTACACTAGGAAACCATCCTGATAATGGTATCGGGAAAAGGAAGTGTGGCAGGGCAGAAGAGAGATTATTGTTTACCCACAGGTCCACTTTGTGGGACTTGGAGTGTTGGAAAGATTTGGATCTGCGGCATAATCTTGATGTGATGCACATCGAGAAAAATATATGTGACCGCATTATCGTCACACTTCTTAATATTGAAGCCAACACGAAGGATACCTTATAATCTAGGATTGATTTGACACACCTGGGTATTAGACAGGATTTGCATGTGCAAGATGAAGGTAAATCATGGGATATGGCACCAGCTGTGTATGTCTTGGACAAGGTAAAAATAATAGAATTATGCAAGTTCCTGTCATGTGTGAGATTCCCACATGGATTTGCTTCCAAGCCTGAAAGGTGAGTCGGTGCAGATGGAAACAAGGTACAAGGGTTGAAAACTCATGAATGCCACGTCCTACTTCAAAGGGTTTTACCTGTTATCCTTAGAGGATTGGGCAGCCCTGACTTATACAGAGCAGTTGCAGAGTTGGGACAATTCTTTAGGGAACTCTGTAGTTGAAATATCAGGATAGATGCTTTGGAGCATCTTAGAGACAAGATACCAACTATCCTATGCGACCTTGAGAAGATATATCCTCCAGCCTTCTTTGATGTGATGGTGCATTTGGCTGTTCATCTACCTGATGAGGCACTACTTAGAGGTATAGTACAGTATGGCTGGATGTACCCTATTGAAAGGCGGTTAGGCACTTTCAAGGGCTCTGTTAGGAACAGAGCTAGACCCGAGGGTTCCATTGCAGAGGCCTACATTGCTACGGAAGCGTTGCCATTCTGCTCAAAATACACTGAAACAGCTGATCAGCTTAGCAAAGAGGTGGGTGAAGACAATCCCGAGCTCAATGTTTTCGATTGTTCTATTTGAGTTACAGGGAAGAGTCGACAAGATGACAAACCTAAAGATTGGGACAATATGGTTTGGCATGTGTTGAATAACTGTCCTGAGATACTACCTTATATCAAGTAAGTGCTAAGTACGGCAACTTATACATCGTAATCTACTAAACTTGAAACACATTCTTATATATTTAGATGTTTGACGCGATCACTATGTTGTGCATCATCTACAAAAAGGAGTTACTGCCGCAAAATCCAAGAAATATTGTCAAACTGGTTATGGCAGGATTTGCGAAATGGTTCAAAAGCCATGTAAGCTTTTGAATTGCACTATCAGTTTTTTAATATATTGAGTACATAAGATGATCAGCAACCATAAGTTAAGAAGATGCAGGAGGATGGGTAGGTAGTTGATGATGCCCATTACGCACTAGAAATGGGTCCTGATACTCGAGTAAGACATTACAAATCTTGCGTTATTGGAGATGTGTGCTACAACACCCTTGCACGCGACAAAGGCAAGAAGACACAAAATAGTGCCATCATGAGCATGGATAAGTACGCTGAAGTGACAACTGAAATGTATGCTAACATAACAGACATTGTTCAGTTGCAGTATATCTCTAGTTTCGAGGTTCATCGGTGTGTGGTTCTGTTGTGTTGTCGTTGGTATAACATGTTTTCCAGGATTGCAAAACCCAGAGCTAATGATTATTTCAAATTCATCAATGTCAAGGCGGCGTACCAAACCAATGAGCCTTTTATTTTAGCAAATCAAGCAACACATATATTTTTCTTGGAAGGCACATTTGCATGTAGCGATGACTGGAGATTATTGCAAAGGTTTGAGCAGAGGAATTCATTTAATGAAGTTGCATAACAAGATGATGCTTACACTGCTCCTGATGTACAAGATTCCACAGATGTTCCTAATATCTTTGAGAACCATCACATCAATGACGCTGGCGAAAAGATTGCCTGTCGGGCTATGGACATACAACAGTTGATCAATAAGAAGCCAACGTTCGAGGACATTGAGGATGAAGAAGAAGATTACACTGTGGGGAATTACGATTTAGACTGATACACACTGTTGTAGTATTTCCGCTCTTTCTATAAGCTAAGATGGCCAAGATGTTGACGCTGCTGCTGCGGATGATGATTAGATTGCTTTTGTCGCATTTGCCTGTCAGAAGACGTATTTTTATCTACTATGTGAAATTGTGTTTGCTATGACAACTGAAACCTGATGAACTTGTTGTTTAGTATTTTGCTGTGAAAACATCACTTATTATGTATGTTGATTTGTGTTTGGTGATTGTGTGACGACTAAAACATGATAACATTGTTGTTTAGTTTGTACTCATGTTTGGCTATGAAACTTGAATTTGATGACATAGTTTGCTATTGGACTGCAATTTGCTCGACGTCTTTAAATGGGAACAAAGCTGAGCCGATAGGGCCTCTGCTAATTTATTTATTTATTAGCAAAAGGGCCTCTGCTATTTATTTATTTATGAGCAAAAGGGGTACCCCGATTTCCCTTAATAGAAGTCATTAGATGTTCACAACACTATGCCCAACCTGCTAAACATGTTTCATTCATTACTATTTTTAGCAAAGTGCTCATGCCATAGCCACTGAATACATCACAAGTGCTACATACACTATAAATAAAGAGACAATCATACTATAGAGCACATCGATTTTGCCCATTATCTTCACAAGCTCTTTCATCTCCTCATTGCTGTCAAGGCCATTCAGCAGTTGTTGCTTGGCCATGATCAGAGGAACTACATATTTAACCTTCTGCTCTGCATCTTCCTCTTTTGTCGTTCATTCAGTTACTTGTCCAACACCCCAACCTGCCGGTATTGGGATTCCTCGGCTAACCAAATAATCAGTGTAGTTGCATTCCCCCGCATCAACAACTTCCCAAAAATACAAATCACACGAATCTTCCATTTTCTGCACGAATCAAATTGGAAGATCATCAACCAAACTATTAAAAAATCAGCAACCGAAAGCAGCAGAACAACACTTAAACATATTATTACCCCATAATTTGGGCATTTGTAGAAAACTCGGCCAGGGTTGAGGATTGTGGTTGAGACATGACGGATGACTCTGCGTGATTTGCAGCAGTGGCACCACACCAACGGCAGCAGGTTGCGATGAGCAACCGACTGCGGTGCGTGTGCCGGTGAGGGTGTGATGAGACCCACAGGCGATGGTACGGGTGGCAACTTGGTGCAATCTGGTTGTTGCCTGCTGTAGAGTAGGTGGATGAGCAACCAGCATACATGGTTGCTGCGGCTAGAGCTTCTGATGCTAGGCAGAGTAAGTAGAGGAGAGGAGAAGAGAACGTTGGATATGTCAGTTTCATTACTTGCAGAGTAGCATAGCACCATATATAGTCATAGTCTAGGTTTGGATTTGAACCAGCTACAGGAGCATGTCTCTCTTTTTTCTAAAACTTAGCAACGTCTCTTTACTGGTACACTAGCTTGTTCTGTATGCCTTCTCAAGTCTTTGATTTTTTTCTTTTTTTGTGAGGAAGGAAGGAGGACAAAATTGAGAGTTCCCGGGACTCGAACACAAGACCTCTCGGTTGAAAACCAAGGGTGCTAGTCACTTATGTGGCGAATGTTCCCTGGGAGGAGGATGGCAGACAAACACATTTTCCTCATAGTTTTAGTTGCGATGCAAGATCGAGCGGTCGCAGTTTCGGGAATGTTATTAGGCGAACGAGCCCAGTTTTTCTTTTATTCCTATATATAAAAAAGTATGCTACTTGGTGTCGGCTTAGTCAACAAACGATTGTGCCAACCTTGACTGTTGGATTGACATTCAACGTTTGTCGTGTTTCTTCAATCTCTTCTTCCTCCAGCCGCCAAAGCCAAACCAGCACCGGCAGGACTGCTGCTCCCACCTCCCACGACTGGTTATGCTGCCGCACACGCATCGTGGCCACATCGCACCCTAAAACTCTACACATCTTCCCCAGCTCCTGTTCGTTCCCATCCGAGGCCTCACCATCGTCCTCTGCCTTGGTTCGCTCCCGCGGCGCCGCCCTCCGGTGTTGTCAACATGGTCAACAACCAAGAGGAATAAGGAGATGACTATACATGGTGAGGATGATAGTAGGGACCCGGCAGCACGCATAGTTTTTTTGGGACGGAGAAGGGTATAAACTGGGTTGTTCGAGAGCTGTAGCACATCTAGCCCAAGCTTTTATTTCATATGTTTACCACATGACCATCCCAGTTTGTTATTTTCCTTTCTGAAAATGGCTAGCCGAGCTATTTTGTTTTTTGCAGAATAACCAACGTAGGCCTACTTGCTTTTCTACCCTGCTGGGCTGGAAATCCTTCAAGATGAGGAGGGATGCATTTGGGCTTGCCCCAAAATGGGCTATAAGTAATAAGAAATGGGCTGTAAAATAAAAAATACAGCAAACAAGCAATTAGTCCCAAAAAAAATTCCTTTCGGATTTTGATATCTTAAATTTCATTGTTTTTGTGCGGGTAAAATTTCATTGGATTTAAATTAAGGTATGTTTAGTTTTTTAATTAATTTGAATCTAGCTAGAAATTTCAGGTTGTATGCTGTTTGGGACAGATTTGGAGGCTGACTTGTGGGTCTACTAGGTTGACGTGTACGAAAGGCTTTGTCAACTTAGTCCACAAACGATTCTAGTAGCAGAGACCATTGGATGTTAATCCAATGGTCGTGCTGCTTCTTCAATATCTGATCTTCTTGCTCCAGCCATCCAAACCAGCACCTATGGGACTGTTTGCTCCCGCCTCCCGTGGCTGGCTGTGCTGCCGCACAGGCCGCACAGCGCCACCCTACTCCATCGCTGGCCAGGCCATTCCTCTACTCACCATACCTCCTGTTATTTTCCGGCGACGGTAGCCGAACCAGTAAACACTTGTACTCCCCACCGCATGGGCAACCATTGCCGAGTCTTCCCCGGCTCCGTGTCATTCCCTTCCTAGGCCTCGCCATCGTTCACCGCCATGGTGCTCTTGGTGCAGCGTGGTCAATGTGGTCAACGAACGACATCCATCGGAAGTGCACTGTACGTGGAGAGACTGACAGCTGGGTCCACAGCCGCACACAAGGAAATGCCTCCTTATTATACACAAAATAATGATTCCTCCACCTGACAGCTGGGACCAACCAGAAGGGCCTCTGTATTTCGCGAAAAAACCATTCCCCCCACTGTCAGCTCGGACCCACCAGTATATCTTCGCACGCAAGGAAGTGCCTCCTTATTACGCACAAAAAAATGAATATCCCCCTGCTAGCTGGGACCCGCCATAGTGGGAGGCTGACTTGTGGGCCTACTAAGTTGACGCGGGCGGAGGGCTTTGTCAACTTAGTCAATATGAACGATTCTAGCTCCAGTGATCGTACGATGTCCATCCGATGGCCGTAGTGCTTCTTCAAACTCTGGTCTTCTTGCTCCAGCCGCCCAAACCAGCACCGGTCGTGCCGCCTGCTCCTGCCTCCCGTGGTCGGCTGTGCTGCCACGGAGGCCTCACCACCCCCTACTACTCCCAGTGCTAGCCAGTCCATCCCTCTACTCACCCACAACCCCTGTTATTCTGCGGCGATGGCAGCCTGACACCGCAGCCGAACTAGTGAACCCGCATACTCCTCTCCGCATGGGCATCCACTGCCATGTCTTCCCTGGCTCCACGATGTCCCCTTCCTAGGCCTCGTCGTCGTCCACCGCCTTGGTGCTCTCGACGCGACATGCTCAATGTGGTCAAGGAATGACTTCCATCGGAAGAGTACTATACATGGAGAGGCCAACAGCTGGGTCCAGGGCCGCAGCAAGGAAGTGCCTCCTTATTATGCGGAAAATAATGATTCCTCCACCTGACAGCAGGGACCCACCGGACGGGTCACGGTATTTCATGAAAAAAAGATACCCCCCTGACTGTTGGGACCCACCAGCTACATCTTCGCACGCAAGGAAGTGCCTCCTTATCCTCCCTGACAGTCAGGACCCACCTGGTCGAAGAGTATGTGGCGTTGTCATTCTGGTCGCGAACGTGTACATACATACGATCGGTCTGTCTGCAGGCTGCATTGATGAATCATGGCCGAGTAAGGAAGGGCATGTGTCGTAGTACATGCGCGGACGTAGCGTGTACACGTACGTACTACCAGGGTGCAAGAAAGTAAATACAGCCACGTACATACATACGGGCGGGGTCTCGAACGCCTACTCACGCATATGTACGGCATGGGCTCGTGTACATGGAGAGGCATCGATGGCGTCCTGTTCATTGACAGCCAACTGAGTGGGTCGGAATGGACAAACCGCGTCATCGTGTTCATCGAGAGGCGACAAAATGCGTCGTGTTCATTGGGAGCGAACCGGCTTGGACGGAATAGCCGAAACGAGACCCGGCATACCGTAGAACGGAGGAAACAATCTTGTGTTCGACCGCCTATGGTCGAAATGGGTTCCTGTTC
The DNA here is from genome assembly GCF_056163025.1 of Triticum urartu. Lineage (NCBI taxonomy): Eukaryota > Viridiplantae > Streptophyta > Magnoliopsida > Poales > Poaceae > Triticum > Triticum urartu. Next base: position 363,565,508 of record NC_141876.1, on the reverse strand, counting down.
ACCGGGAGGGGTGTGGCATACCGCAAAACGAAGGAAACGGAATTCTCTTCGACCTCCTATGGTCTAAACGGGGTCATGTTGATCGGGAGGGGTGTGGCGTACCGCAAAATGGAGGAAACAGACTTGTGTTGGAGAGCTATGGTCGAAACGGGGGTCCTGTTCATCGAGAGGGGTGTGGCGTACCACAAAATGGGACTCCACGGGCTACTGTTCAGCTCCACCGTTGACCTCCTTTAGCCTCCATCTACGAATGTTCATCCACGACGTCTCCCTCCTGCCTCCACCAGCTACTGTTCATCCACGAGCTCCTGTTCATCCAGCCTCCACCGCTCCTCCACCGACTACTGTTCAACCAGCCCTCTCCATGGGGTCCTATTCAACCACCCCTCCACGGGCTGCTGTTCATCCAGCCCTCCATCGGCTACTGTTCAACCAATCCTCCATCGGCTACTGTTCAACCAGCCCTCTCCACAGGGTCCTGTTCAACCAGCCCTCCACGTGGTCCTGTTCATCCAGCGACAACGGCCTCTACTACCACGGGGTCCTGCTCATCCAACCCCCACCGGGAACTGTTCACCCAACCCCCCCAACAACACTCACTATTCATCAAGAGGCAGTAGGTTTAATTGGCTTCAGTTAGCAGCAGTAGCGAAGGAATCGCTCGATAGGGTTCAGTTAACAACCAGATCGATCGATCGCTCGGGTTCAGTAACGCGTTTCCTGTAGTGCAATCGCTCGGGTTTAGTTGGAGCCCAACGCCTCGCACCCACGTGCGTATGTGAACGAGAGAAACGCGCATCGCCCGACCCCGACCACCCACCGTAACCGGGAACTCTCCGATATTTTCCTCGCCCTCGTTTCTACCACATTTTTTTCCGTCATGGACGGCCCAAAGAATGTCATGCGACTGCGTCTCCGGCCCGCCCAGGATGAAAAGCCCATTTTCTGTCATGATTTTTTGTCATAGAAGTAGGATCCCACCACATCTATGATGATACCCGGTTTTGTTACAATTATCGTCATAGAAGTGTCATAAGCATCACTAAAAGAAATTCATTCGGCCCAAAATGTCACAGATGTGTCTTTTTTGTAGTGGAAGTTCACACCCTTGCGGGTGGTAATATTCGTTTGGTGCGGTGTGGAGGCACAATGCTCCCCAAGAAGCCACTAGGGCCACCATAATCTCCTCACGCACTTGCACAATGCAAGATGCCGTGATTCCACTAGGGGACCCTTGAGGACGGTCACCGAACCCATATAAATGGCAACCCTTGGGGGCAGTCACCGAACCCGTACACTTTGGCAACCCTTGGGGGTGGTCACCGGTAGCGTCAAATTGCTTAGGGCAATCTCTGATGCGGCTTGAACTACGTCGGTATTTCCCCAAAGAGGAAGGGACGATGCAACACGACTACGGTAGGTATTTCCCTCAGTGATGAGACCAAGGTTATCGAACCAGTAGGAGAACCACTCAACACTATGTGAACAGCTCCTGCACACAAAGAACAAATACTTGCAACCCAACGTAAGAGAGGGGTTGTCAATCCCTCAAGGGTAAAAAGATAGGTAAAATTGTAGTAGATTCGATAAATAGATCTCGCGGGAACACGAGATAAAATAAATAAATAAAAATTGCAGCAAGGTATTTTTCTATTTTTAGATTAATAGATCTGAAAATAAAAGCAAATAAAAATAGATTTCGAAGGAAAATATAATAAAGAAGAGACCCGGGGGCCGCAACTTTCACTAGTGGCTTCTCTCGAGAAAAATAGCATATGGTGGGTAAACAAATTACTATTGGGCAATTGATAGAACTTCAAATAATCATGACGATGTATAGGCATCACGTCCAAGATTAGTAGACCGACTCCTGCCTGCATCTACTACTATTACTCCACACATCGACCGCTATCCAGCATGCATCTAGTGTATTAAGTTCACGGAGAAACGGATTAATGCAATAAGAACGATGACATGATGTAGACAAGATCTATTTTTGTAGAAATTGACCCCATCTTGTTATCCATAGTAGCAACGATACATACTTACCGGTTCCCCTTGTATCAATGGGATCAAGCACCGTAAGCTCGAATCCATCACAAAGCACCTCTTCCCATGGCAAGAAAATCGATCTAGTTGGTCTAACTAAACCAAAGATTCGAAGAAGAAATATGATGCTATAAGTAATCATACATATAAGAGATCAAAAGACTCAAATAACTTTCATGGATAAAAACATAGATCTGATCATAGACTCGAAGTTCATCGGATCCCAACAAACACACCGCAAAAAGAGTTACATCAAATAGATATCCAAGAGACCATTGTATTGAGAATCAAAAGAGAGAGAGAGAGAGGGAGAGAGAGGAAGCCATCTAGGTCTAGAATGAACTACCCACGCAACATCGGAGAGGCACTGATGAGGATGATGAACCCCTTTGTGATAGTGTCTAGATTGGATCTGGTGGTTTTGGAACTTGCGGCGGCTGGAATTGATTTTCGTCGACTCCCCTAGGGTTTGTGTAATATTGAGGTATTTATAGAGCAAAGAGGCGGTGCAGGAGGCCACCGAGGTGGGCACAACCCACCTGGACATGCCTGGGCCCCTAGGCGCGCCCTGGTGGGTTGTGATCCCCTCGGAGCTCCCCTCAGGTACTTTCTTGGCCCAACAGGTGTCTTTTGGTCCTGAAAAAATTAACAAAAAGTTTCGCTGTGTTTGGACTCCGTTTGGTATTGATTTCCTGCAAAGTAAAAAACAAGCAAAAAACAGCAACTGGCACTGGGCACTATGTCAATAGGTTAGTCCCAAAAAATGATATAAAGTTGCTATAAAATGATTGTAAAAGATACAAGAATGATAATATAACATCATGGAACAATCAAAAATTATAGATATGTTGGAGAGGTATCAATCTCCACAACCTAATTGGAGACCCCGACGCTTGCCCGGAGCTTTACACCACAATGGTTGAGCTCCGAATACCACCAACCGTCTAGGGCGCCCAAGAACCCAAGAGGAACAATCTCAAGGATACCATGCACCCATGAGTAATAAGCTTCTCAACTTGAACTTCCACGTATCACCGTGGAGAACTCATACCGATGCACCAAATGCAATGGCAAGGGCACATGAAGTGCCCAGGTCCTTCTCTCTCAAATCCCACCAAAGCAACTAATGCTAGGGAGGAAAATAAGAGGAAGAATGAAGAAGAGAACACGAAGAACTCCAAGATCTAGATCCAAAGGGTTCCCCTCATATAGAGAAGAAAGTGATCGGTGGAAACGTAGATATAGATCTCCTCTCTCTTTCCCCCCAAAATTAGCAAGAATCCATGGAGGGAATGAGAGATAGCAAGCTCGAAGAAGGTCAACAATGGGGGAAAAATGCGAGCTCAAAGGATATAAGGATCAATGGGGAAGAAGACCCCCTTATATAGGTGGGGAAAAATCCAACCGTTATCCCCATTCTCAGCCCGCAGCGGGTGGTACTACCGCTCTAGGGAGCGGTACTTCCGCTGGCCGCATCGGTATTGCCTCTAAGCCCAGCGGTACTACCATTGTGTAACGCCCTCGATGCGGCTATATCTCCCATGTGTCGAAGCACGACTTAGAGGCATAACCGCATTGAAAGCAATGTCGCAAGTGAGGTAATCTTCGCAAACAACCCATGTAATACAATAAGAGAAAAGATACATAGTTGGCTTACACTCGCCACTTCACACAATTACATGAATTAAAGCATTACATCAATCAGATACAATCAAGGTCCGACTATGGAACCAAAATAAAAGAAGACTACCCCAAATGCTACACAGATCCCCGATCGACCCCAACTGGGCTCCACTACTGATCAACTAGAACGAAACAACACAAAGGACAAGATCTTCATCGAGCTCCTCCTGAGCTTGGTTGCGTCACCTGCGCGGACTCGTCGGCACCTGCAAGCTGGTTTTGGAAGTATCTGTGAGTCACGGGGACTCAGCAATCTCACACCCTCGCGATCAAGACTATTTAAGCTTATGGGTAAGGTAAAGGTATGACGTGGAGCTGCAGCAAGCGACTAGCATATATGGTGGCTAACATACGCAAATGAGAGCGAGAAGAGAAGGCAAAAGCACGACCGAGAAACTACGATCAAGAAGTGATCCTAGAACAACCTACGTCAAGCATAACTCCAACACCGTGTCCACTTCCCGGACTCCATCGGAAAGAGACCATCACGGTTACACACGCGGTTGATGTATTTTAATTAAGGTCAACTTCAGGTTTTCTACAACCGGACATTAACAAATTCCCATATGACCATAACCGCGGGCACGGCTTTCGAAAGTTCAAAACCCTGCAGGGGTGTCCCAACTTATCCCATCACAAGCTCTCACGGTCAAGGAAGGATATTCCTTCTAGCGGGAAGACCTGATCAGACTCGGAATCCCGGTTACAAGACATCCTCGACAATGGTAAAACAAGTCCAGCAAGACCGCCCGATGCGCCGACATCCTGATAGGAGCTGCACATATCTCGTTCTCAGGGCAACACCGGATAAGCAATCCGTACAACTAAAACCAGCCCTCGAGTTTCCCCGAGGTGGCGCTGCAAGGGGCTCTAGTTTGGACCAACACTTACACAGGCACTGGCCCGGGGGGGGGGGGGTAAAATAAAGATGACCCTCGAGATGCGCGACTCCTAAGGGAAAAAAGGCTAGGTGGCGAATGGTAAAACCAAGGTTGGGCTTTGCTGGAGGAGTTTTATTCAAGGCGAACTATCAAGGGGTTCCCATTATAACCCAACCGTGTAAGGAACGCAAAATCCGGGAATATGACACCGATATGACGGAAACTAGGGCGGCAAGAGTGGAACAAAACACCAGGCATAAGGCCGAGCCTTCCACCCTTTACCAAGTATATAGATGCATTAATTAAATAAGAGATATTGTGATATCCCAACAAAATATCCATGTTCCAACATGGAACAACATCTCCATGTTCCAACAAGGAGCAAACTTCAATCTTCACCTGCAACTAACAACGCTATAAGAGGGGCTGAGCAAAGCGGTAACATAGCCAAACAACTGTTTGCTAGGATAAGGTGGGTTAGAGGCTTGGTTTAACAATATGGGAGGCATGATAAGCAAGTAGTAGGTATCGCAACATAGGCATAGCAAAAGAGCGAGCAACTAGCAAGCAAAGATAGAAGTGATTTCGAGGGTATGGTCATCTTGCCTGAAATCCCGCAAGGAAGAAGAAACGAGTCCATGAAGAAGAAAAACGGACATAGTCGAACGGGCCTCACAAACGCGACGTTATCGGCACCAACCCGGAGAAGCAAACATCGGAAAGAAGCACACAACATAGTAAACAACCAACACATGAACATGATATGATATGCGGGATGCGGTATGTGATGCATATGCATGATTTGCAAAGGAAATATTGAACCTGGCCTCAACTTGGAAATCCAAGAGTGCCACTAGAAAGGTGAGGTGATTTCGGTTGAAATCGATATAAAGATCACCGGAATCTGATGCATGGTTTGGAAATGGCAAGCAAAACAAATATGGCACCGGCTTGCGATAAACAGCAAGTACCCATATAAATGCATCAAGATAAATATGCTACAGCACTCAAACATGGCAACAAAATACATGGCAGGGATCCACTCATGAAGCTTGACAAAAGATGAACAATGAGCTACGACTAATTCATCCATTAACAGGTTCAAACAAGTATGACAAAAGTGCAAATGATAACAGGTTTCAGACTTAGTGAAATTAACACAAGCCTGAAATTTAATATCAGGAAGCACACTTTAGAGCATGACAACTACATGCTACAGAAACTTAACATGGCAAAGCAAGGCATGGCATGAAGCTACTCAAAGGACTTAACAAAAGTCCCTTTGTGACCTTGAGCCAAAAGGGATCAGAAAATACAATTGCAAGCATGTGAACATAGCAAAAACATAAACAGATTCAGACTTAGTGAAAAACTGGAGCATGCAAATCAGTTAACGAGTCGGCATGCTTACGAGCTCGATACACTCACTACAGAGAATGGCATGACAAACTAAGCATACACCCATCAAGAATACATGGCATAGAAGCTAGACATGGCAAGAACAACAACATAGCATGCACGGATCAATAGCAACATCCTCGGCACAATCGCTAAACATGTCAACAATCTGCCAGGATTCACGATATAGCAAAAGTAGAGCTCGATTGACTCATGCTAGGGTGCTCCATAAATGCAAACAAAGACATGGATGGATAGAGCACCACAATGTTAACAAAACATCCTTACTGATCATCCTCAAAAGAGGCATGGTTCACTAGGAAACAACATGAACATAGCATAACAACAAAATCAGGACAAGGACTTAGTGAAATTCTAAGTCCCTGAAATCAGCATTACCGATTACGCTACTTTGCAAGCTTGTGCTAGTCACCACAAATATCAAAAAAATACATGGCAAGCACCCCTGTAAAGATGGCATGGCATTTAACAAAACACATGTAGAGCTCAACATCATATCATGCACACATTAATCATGACAAAAATGACAAAATGCCATTTGCTGAAACAGATCTGCAACTTTCCTCACATAGCCCTCTTCCAACAGCATTTCGGGCATCAAGATGAGCTCAAATGAAAATGATGCAGTGAGATGAAATGATGAACTCGTTGATACAAACATTTTGATATGCTACACGCACGAAACGGAGCTACGATAAGAGAGTTATGGCATGCGGAAAAATGCAAAAAGATTAGGGGAAAATGGGGACTTAGAAGAAATAGACCTCACCCAGATCTAGGGTTTGGGCAGCGCACGAACCGAGGCTGCGGCGGATCTCGCCGGATCCGCGCCGGAGAAGGCAGGGGCGGCGGCGAGAGCTCCGGGCGGAGGAGGAGCTCACCGGATCTGGGGCTGGGGCAGAGGGACCCGGTCAGAGGAGGGGTGGGCGCGGCACCGGTGAGGACATTGCGGTGCGGGCGTGCTGACGACGGCAGGCGAGGCGGCGGCCGGAAGGAGCGACGCGGGAGCGTCGGCGAGGCTGACTGGCGGTGGCGCGGCATGGTCCCGCGGCGAGGCGGCGGCCGGAACGCACACCGGGGCGGCGGGAGGCGCGGGAGCGCGCCCGGTCGGCGGCGGCGATGCGCCGGCCGCGCGGGCCTGCTGCGGGCCAGACGGCGGCGGCGGGTGGAGCGGCCACGTGGCAGGCGCTGACTGGCGGCGGACGGTGGCGCGATTACGTCCTGTCCGGGACGGACATGTCTGGCGCCCGGAGGGGAATTTTTAGGGTTTCGGGACCCGAGATTTGGACGGGGTGCACATATTTATAGATAGACGGATCTAGGAGAGTCCAAATGAGGTGCGGTTTTCGGCCACGCAATCGTGATCGAATCACCGAGATGATGGAGGAGGTTTAGGTGGATTTTGGGACACTTTGGAGGGGTGTTGGACTGCAACACACACGAGGCCTTTTCGGTCCCTCGGTTAACCGTTGGAGTTTCAAACGAAGTCCGAATGGCGCGAAACTTGACAGGCGGTCTGCCGGTAGTAAACCAAGGCCGCATGGCAAGTCTCGGTCCAATCCGAAAAATTTTAACACCCGCACACGAAAAGAGGTAGAAAGGGACACCGGGTGACATAGGAGTGCCGGATTGCAAAACGGACAACGGGGAAAATGCTCGGATGCATGAGACGAACATGTATGCAAATGAAATGCACATGATGACATGATATGCAATGCATGACACGCAAGCAATGACAAGGCAACAACAGCGAATAACTGGAGGGCACCTGGCACATCGGTCACGGGGCGTTACAACACTCCACCACTACGAGAGGATCTCGTCCCGAGATCTAGAATGGCACCGGAGGGAAAAACGGAAGAGAAAGAGAAGAGGTAAAACTAAGTTGCTTCTTTGACAGAAGAGTGAGACCAAAGAACCTTGCAAAGGTTAAGCCATATCGAGAAAAGAATACAACAGAGATAAATGAAGTTGAAAGCACTCCATTAGCAAAGAGGAACAAGGAAGAACAACTTTGGGCAGCACTCCGGTTGAGAAGGGATGCAAGGCTTGATAAGATGAAAAGAACTTGAGCCAAAAGGCACACCTCCGGTTAAATGGAAAAGCATGAAAAGAACATGATCTTGACAAGAATAAGAAGAAGGTTTGAAGAGAGCAGCAACACAATGCCTCCGGGAGAAAGAAATAGAAGATAGATAATTGAAATAGAAGAATGGAGAAGAAAATGCCAACTTCTGCCACAAAAGAGTTTGAAAATGCATCTTTAGGAGAAGGGTCGAACGGAGTTATTGGAACACCAACAACGAAAAGAATACGCTTGATATGGTCTTATGGAATACATCTCAAATTTTGAGGTGACAACCAGCCACTTACGGGAAAAGAATTGGATTGATGTGAACGAGGAGACGAGACACTTATTTCACCGGGAGGATAAAGAAGAACTTGGGTCCTTTATAAGCACCATGGATAGCAACAATCCTCAGGGAAGGATTTAGGTGAAATATACCCAAAGATAACTCCAAAGAAGAGGTTGATGGATTTAAAATACCTCATTCTTAACAACATGTGGAACATGAAACATGAACTCAAATTATCATGAATGACATAATACCACCTCCAATGATACGGAAGAAAGAATTGCACTCCAGATAGCAAGAAGAAGAAAACTTGAGCTCCCCTAAAAAGAATCTTGACGAACACTTCGAGAAGGAATTAAATCCTTGATGAACCATCATGAAGAACCTTCATGAAGAACTCCGGCAACAAAAGAAATGATCAAATGGAAGGAAAGAGAGGTCGAAAAACACAAGGTGAAACCTTGTAATGCTTTAGATGTATCTCCGAGATGATATAATTGCGAGAGCTTGGAACTCCGAAAAAGAAAGATGAGCTATTGAAACCAAGAATTTGATGAGCCTCCAGAATAGGGAATTGAGTTCACTCGATGAAACAAGAATAAGAATTACATTATGCGTATCCTTCACCAATTTAATTGATGAGAAGCAATGGATTTGGCATACTACTTATTCTCGTGGAAAGGATTAAGATAGATATAACGTCAACTTGAGAATGCCTTCAACGAAACACCGGTGGAATCGAAACAACGAATGAATTGATATGATAACGAAAGAAGAGGAATCTTGCACGAACCACCGCAAGAATTGGAGATGAACGAAATAAAGGGATGAATCACCAGGTAAGAATTGACAAATGAACGAAGATACATGAGAGAATTTAGATCCATGGGAACGAAGGGATCACGAACTGATTAGAGATCACTTGAATGATGCACCGGTAAGATTTGAAGAATAACTATTGAAAGCTGAGGATGAATAACCTGAATTGATGGCCTTTGGATAAAAGAAATGGAAAACAACTCATGAAATGCTCCGAATGGGTGAAAAGAATTCTCACAATCGAAAACAATTTTTGAGAGGATGGCATTAAGCTAGAATCACGAATTTCTGAGAGAGCGGATAAAATATGGAGGGAAAACTCTTCTTCGGTCTTCAAAATCTGAGAATAACGATGAGAAACAACACCATGAATCGTTTAGACACTCTGAAAGAATCAAAAACGAAGAGGTTGAGCCAACGAAGAAAAGAATTTGAAAGGTCTTGGAGAAAGGCAATTGACTTATGACAATTCATTCTTACGTCAATTTTGAAATGAATTTGAGAATAACTCTGGTAAAATTAGAAGAGTCAGGTAAGATCCTGGAAAAAGACCTGTGGGTTAGGGCCCACTCAAAAGAAACACCGTTGAAAAGATTACTTGAAAAGGAGAATGCACCGGTTGAATTAAATGACTTGAATGAGATAACATCCTCGACAGAGCTTGAACGAATGTAGAGTGGAAACACGATTCTTCGAGATATCTCCAGCACTCCGGAACAATTAAATAGCAAGAAGTGAATTATTATGAGGTGCACCGGCATAAGAAAAGCATTGAAACGAGGAAAAGATATGATCGACAAATCTTGAATTGAATCCACCGGAGAAGAAAAAGAATGAATAACGATGAACTTGAGGCTCCGTTAGTATCTTCATGAGCATCACCGGATAAGAAAATTGAAGAAAAAGGAATGGAGAGGCTTCCCATCAATAAAGGATACTTGAATAAGAAATCTGAGTCCCTAAAGAAAACAAGGGAGGGAGGGCAGGAAAAACAAAGGCAACTTGGGATGGATGAAACGAACACCGTTGAGAAAGCTGAGATTGAATCTTGCGGATATTGAAAATGAACGGATCCGCTTGAAGAGAAACACACCGGTTGAAAAGGATTGTCATGACAATGTCGATTATCATGAAGGATTAGTACTCCCGTAGGAATACGAGAACACCACTTATAAAAGGTATGGAATCAACATTTGACTTCGAAGCAACTCGAATACCACAACTCAAAACAAAACAAAGGATTGGCTTGCAGAATAAGCCAGAACAAACATATGATAGAGATTTCGTCCAAAGTTTTTGTGGTGGGACCTACACGGGCTCGATCGTACAACACCATCATGTACAAGGCAGTGCACATGACATACGAAGCGTCCCCGAGTTGGCATAGCCAAGGACTCTTTAAGACACAACGAGACCACTATAAAACCAACTATGGATAGACGGACCACTAGACGTCGAACCCCAATTTCATATCATACATCTGTCGGAAAGATATCCTAAGATCTACTTGAATTCCCACTTATAAACTCCCAAAACTTTCCGGTTATGCAATCAGGTGTTGAGGATACAGGGGAAGCATAATATCTCACCCAAACCTAACAAATCCTACATCCAGCTGTATCCATCCTTCAACACATAACCAAGAAACCTTCGGAAATCGTCTACCTCAACCTTCGAAAAGCATCCGTTATACAAGTTATGGCAATACTCCCGAACTCCCGCCCCAGTACTGGGTGGAGTCAAGGTTATCTCACCAACAACTGCGTAAAAGAGATTTTTGATGTCGGCGAAACTAAACTCAGGTATTCCAGAACTGCAACGATAAAATTGTGACGACAACACCTTGGAGCTCAACTCCCTGGGACACTGCCACAACCCCTAAATGACAGGAGGCACCAAGAACAATGTTCTTGTCACAAAACCATCAGAACGAAGATACCCGCGTGATCCTAAATTTTTTTAGTGAAATTTGAGAAGAGAAGAGTCAAAACTCTACGTCAGGATGCCTCACCAGAGCGACGAAGGGACTGGGGAGTAAAAAGAATTCCTAACTCTCCGATATATATAATCCTAAATGACTCAAAACAATTTTTCTAGACTCAACAACGCCAGCTATTCGATCAAGCAGGGGGCTCCTAAGGTCGGGGAAGGCTCTGATACCAACTTGTAATGCCCTCGATGCGGCTATATCTCCCACGTGTCGAAGCACGACTTAGAGGCATAACCACATTGAAAGCAATGTCGCAAGTGAGGTAATCTTTGCAAACAACCCATGTAATACAATAAGGGAAAAGATACATAGTTGGCTTACACTCGCCACTTCACACAATTACATGAATTAAAGCATTACATCAATCAGATACAATCAAGGTCCCACTACGGAACCAAAATAAAACAAGACTACCCCAAATGCTACACAGATCCCCGATCGACCCCAACTGGGCTCCACTACTGATAAACTAGAACAAAACAACACAAAGGACAGGATCTTCATCGAGCTCCTCCTAAACTTGGTTGCGTCACCTGCGCGGACTCATCGGCACCTGCAAGCTGGTTTTGGAAGTATCTGTGAGTCACGGGGACTCAGCAATCTCACACCCTCGCGATCAAGACTATTTAAGCTTATGGGTAAGGTAAAGGTATGAGGTGGAGCTGCAGCAATCGACTAGCATATATGGTGGCTAACATACGCAAATGAGAGCGAGAAGAGAAGGCAAAAGCACGATCGAGAAACTATGATCAAGAAGTGATCCTAGAACAACCTATGTCAAGCATAACTCCAACACCGTGTCCACTTCCCGGACTCCGCCGGAAAGAGACCATCACGGTTACACACGCGGTTGATGTATTTTAGTTAAGGTCAACTTTAGGTTTTCTACAACCGGACATTAACAAATTCCCATATGCCCATAACCGCGGGCACGGCTTTCGAAAGTTCAAAACCCTGCAGGGGTGTCCCAACTTATCCCATCACAAGCTCTCACGGTCAATGAAGGATATTCCTTCTAGCGGGAAGACCCGATCAGACTCGGAATCCTGGTTACAAGACATCCTCGACAATGGTAAAACAAGTCCAGCAAGACCGCCCGATGCGTCGACATCCTGATAGGAGCTGCACATATCTCGTTCTCAGGGCAACACCGGATAAGCAATCCGTACAACTAAAACCAGCCCTCGAGTTTCCCCGAGGTGGCGCTACAAGGGGCTCTAGTTTGGACCAACACTTAGACAAGCACTGGCCCGGGGGGTAAAATAAAGATGATCCTCGGGATGCGCGACTCCCAAGGGAAAAAAGGCTAGGTGGCGAATGGTAAAACCAAGGTTGGGCCTTGCTGGAGGTGTTTTATTCAAGGCGAACTACCAAGGGGTTCCCATTATAACCCAACCGCGTAAGGAACGCAAAATCCAGGAACATAACACCGATATGACGGAAACTAGGGCGGCAAGAGTGGAACAAAACACCAGGCATAAGGCCGATCCTTCCACCCTTTACCAAGTATATAGATGCATTAATTAAATAAGAGATATTGTGATATCCCAACAAAATATCCATGTTCCAACATGGAACAACATCTCCATGTTCCAATAAGGAGCAAACTTCAATCTTCACCTGCAACTAACAATGCTATAAGAGGGGCTGAGCAAAGCGGTAACATAGCCAAACAACGGTTTGCTAGGATAAGGTGGGTTAGAGGCTTGGTTTAACAATATGGGAGGCATGATAAGCAAGTAGTAGGTATCGCAACATAGGCATAGCAAAAGAGCGAGCAACTAGCAAGCAAAGATAGAAGTGATTTCGAGGGTATGGTCATCTTGCCTGAAATCCCGCAAGGAAGAAGAAACGAGTCCATGAAGAAGACAAACGGACATAGTCGAACGGGTCCTCACAAACGTGACGTTATCGGCACCAACCCGGAGAAGCAAACACCGGAAAGAAGCACACAACATAGTAAACAACCAACACATGAACATGATATGATATGCGGGATGCGGTATGTGATGCATATGCATGATTTGCAAAGGAAAGATTGAACCTGGCCTCAACTTGGAAATCCAAGAGTTCCACTGGAAAGGTGAGGTGATTTCGGTTGAAATCGATATAAAGATCACCGGAATCGGATGCATGGTTTGGAAATGGCAAGCAAAACAAATATGGCACCGGCCTGCGATAAACAACAAGTACCCATATAAATGCATCAAGATAAATATGCTACAACACTCAAACATGGCAACAAAATACATGGCAGGGATCCACTCATGAAGCTTGACAAAAGATGAACACTAAGCTACGGCTAATTCATCCATTAACAGGTTCAAACAAGCATGGCAAAAGTGCAAATGATAACAGGTTTCAGACTTGGTGAAATTAACACAAGCCTGGAATTTAACATCAGGAAGCACACTTTAGAGCATGACAACTACATGCTACAGAAACTTAACATGGCAAAGCAAGGCATGGCATGAAGCTACTCAAAGCACTTAACAAAAGTCCCTTAGTGACCTTGAGCCAAAAGGGATCAGAAAATACAATTTTAAGCATGTGAACATAGCAAAAACATAAACAGATTCAGACTTAGTGAAAAACTGGAGCATGCAAATCAGTTAACGAGTCGGCATGTTTACGAGCTCGATACACTCACTACAGAGCATGGCATGACAAACTAAGCATACACCCATCAAGAATACATGGCATAGAAGCGAGACATGGCAAGAACAACAACATAGCATGCACGGATCAATAGCAACATCCTCGGCAAAATCGCTAAACATGTCAACAATCTGCCAGGATTCACGATATAGCAAAAGTAGAGCTCGATTGACTCAAGCTAGGGTGCTCCATAAATGCAAACAAAGACATGGATGGATAGAGCAGCACAATTTTAACAAAACATCCTTACTGATCATCCTCAAAAGAGGCACGGATCAGTAGGAAACAACATGAACATATGGCATAACAACAAAATTAGGACAAGGACTTGGTGAAATTCTAAGTCCCTGAAATCAGCATTACCGATTATGCTACTTTGCAAGCTTGTGCTAGTCACCACAAATATCACAAAAATACATGGAAAGCACCCCTGTAAAGATGGCATGGCATTTAACAAAACACATGTAGAGCTCAACATCATACCATGCACACATTAATCATGGAAAAAATGACAAAATGCCATTTGCTGAAATAGATCTGCAACTTTCCTCACATAGCCCTCTTCCAATAGCATTTCGGGCATCAAGATGAGCTCAAATGAAAATTATGCAATGAGATGAAATGATGGACTCGTCGATACGAACATTTTGATATGCTACACGCGCGAAACGGAGCTACGATGAGAGAGTTATGACATGCGGAAAAATGCAAAAAGATTAGGGGAAAACGCGAACTTGGAAGAAGTAGACCTCACCCAGATCTAGGGTTTGGGCAGCGCACGAACCGAGGCTGCGGCGGATCTCGCCGGATCCGCGCCGGAGAAGGTAGGGGCGGCGGCGAGACGGCGGTCGGAATGCACACAGGGGCGGCGGGAGGCGCGGGAGCGCGCCCGGTCGGCGGCGGCGACGCGTGGGCCGCGCGGGCCTGCTGCGGGCCGGACGACGGCGGCGGGTGGAGCGGCCACGTGGCAGGCGCTGACTGGCGGCGGACGGCGGCACGATTACGTCTGGTCCAGGACGGACATGTCCGGCGCGCGGAGGGGAATTTTTAGGGTTTTGGGACCCGAGATTTGGACGGGGTGCACATATTTATAGGTAGAGGGAGCTAGGAGAGTCCAAATGAGGTGCGGTTTTCGGCCACGCGATCATGATCGAATCACCGAGATGATGGAGGAGGTTTAGGTGGGTTTTGGGCCACTTTGGAGGGGTGTTGGGCTGCAACACACACAAGGCCTTTTCGGTCCCTCGGTTAACCGTTGGAGTATCAAACGAAGTCCAAATGGCGCGAAACTTGACAGGCGGTCTACCGGCAGTAAACCAAGGCCGCATGGCAAGTCTCGGTCCTATCCGAAAATGTTTAACACCCGCACACGAAAAGAGGTAGAAAGGGACACCGGGTGACATAGGAGCGCCGGATTGCAAAACAGACAACGGGGAAAATGCTCGGATGCATGAGACGAACATGTATGCAAATGAATGCACATGATGACATGATATGCAATGCATGACACACAAGAAATGACAAGGCAACAACAGCGAATAACTGGAGGGCACCTGGCACATCGGTCACGGGGCGTTACACGCTGGGACCTCACACAGCGCCTAAAGGAGAAGGAACAGAGAGGAGGGCCATTGAGCAGCACTAGTAGCGGTAGTAGGGTCGGTACTACTGCTTACAAGCGGTACTACCACTCCTACTGCCGCTGCTACTACTGCTAAACCCGACACGAGACACGCAAGTCTCGAGTCAAGGCGGTACTAGCGCAGAACCGGAGCCGTACTACCGCTTGTGGCCATGGGCGATACTACCGCTCTGAAACAGCGGTACTACCACTTATGGCTTTCAGCGGTACTGGCGCCTCCCTTATGCCACTTCCAAGTAAAATAGATGCTCCAGGAAAACCAGAACTACCACAACTTCTACAAATGAGCTCCGAGTTGAGCAAACTCAAGCTTGGTGGATAGATGACGGCGAGTAGCATCCAACAGAGAAGAACCGGCATAACCTCCAACATCAAAAACATCATAGAAGATGCATGTGAACTCCGGTTTCACTAAACTCGAGCGTGTCATCAAGATGACCATAAGCTCTAAGACTCACAAAGAGAACCGGCAAAAACTCCAACATCAAAAACATCATAGAAGATGCATGTGAACTCTATTTTCGATGAACTCGAGCTTGTCATGAAAATGACCATAAGCTCCAAATCTCACAAGGAGAAGAACCAAACAAGAACCAATAAAGATGATGCAAGGATGCAATGGTTTGAGCTCTTTATGAATGATATGATCAAGCTACTCACTGGGAGCCCCTCTTGATAGTACGACAATCGATCCTATAACCGGTCTCCCAACTACCACCATGAGACCGGTAAAAATAGAAAACCTACCAAGGGAAAATCTTTGCCTTGCACATAGTCCACTTGAGCTAGATGATGACGATCTTGACTCCCTTAAGTTGGACCACCTTTCTTGATTGCGTTAGCTTGATGAAGACTAGATGATTGCTCCCCCATACTCCACTATGAGTGAGCCACTCTTCATCACATCTTCACAAGTCCATTGTCACCACAATGGATGACAAGCTTCAAGCACTTGATCTCTTCGTGATGCTCCAGTTGAACTTGCACACCGCAATCTTGATGACGATCACCACTTGATGTCATCCTCCATGGGTTGTATGATATCTTCCTCTTGATGCAATCCCATGAAACAAACCTAACCCCACATATAACTCACACGTAGATCATGGGTTAGTACACAAAGCGTAATGGACAATGCTTACCATACCATGTGATCACTTGATACCTCTCGGTACATCTTGTACGCTTTGTGTGTTGATCAACTTGATTCACTCTTGACTTAGTCTTGATCAACCCTGTATCTTTCCAACTCTCTTCATTTGGATGATGTCTTGAAGGTAAACATGAATCATCACACAATCTTCTTCTTCAAGACATGCTTGCAATAAGCTCAACACTCACATGACCAATCTTTGGATAGTTCCTTAATGGCACCTTGGTCAACTCATAAACTCTTGAAACCAACACATGGACTTCAAGAAAAGCCTATGGACAAATCCTTAACTCAAGGCAACCATTAGACCATAGAGATTGTCATCATTACCAAAACCAAACATGGGGGCACCCCATGTTCTTTCAACTGTGACGAAAACACCTTGGAGATCAACTCCCTGGGACACTACCACAACCCCTAAATGACAGGAGGCACCAAGAAAAAATTCCCATCACAATGATATCGGGCCGATTCCACAATACCCGCGTGATCGTAAAAAAATTGAGTGAAAAGGATAGGAGAGTGGAAAAACACCTATGTCACGAGTCCTCACCAGAGCAACGAAGGGGATAAGGATTAAAAATAATTCCTACTCTCTGATATATAACTAGACTCAAATAGTTTTTTTTTCTAGACTCGACAGTGGCAACTGTTCGATCAATCAAGGGGACTCCTGCGGTCGGTAAGGCTCTGATACCAACTTGTTGCGTCCAAGATGTGTTTCTATCCCAATCACATGATGAATTCATGATTGGGGCACAACCGCATTTCGAGCGCATAGCAAGGTGGATATCATTACAACATACCATGTACTGAATATATGAGAATACAAGATCAAGGCTTACACTCGCCACAAGCTACAACATGAATACAATAGTTCATCGATACATAGCAATCATCATACAGAAGAGGAGGATCTGACTACAGATGAAATCAAACGAAAAAGAATAATGACATCCACCCTGCTAATCCTAGGCTCCCGACCCAGAACCTATCCCTTGATTGAAGAAGAAGCAGAAGAAGAACTCCAAAACAAGCAAGCATCGCTCTCATGTCATGTCATCGCATTACCTGTACGTGCATCTATTGTTGTAGTAATATGTGAGCCACGAGGACTCAGCAATCCCATTACCATGGGTATGGAATGGATAAGTGGTGAGGTTACAGCAGCACTAAGCATTATATGGTGGCTAACTTTCGAGTACAATAATAAGAAGACTAACTAAGCATAACGGTCTCAAACTAGTAATGATCAAAAAGTGATCCTGAACTACTTACGAGTCATGCATAACCCCACCGTGTTCTCTTCTCGAACTCACTCCAAAAGAGACAGTCACGGTTACACACGCGGTTGGTGTATTTCATTTCGGATCTGGTGTCAAGTTCTCTACAACAGGATATTAAAAATTCTCTTCTGCCACATAACCGCAGGCATGGCTCTCGAAAATATAAAACCAGGCAGTGGTGTTCCAACTTAGCCCCTGATAAGGTCTCACGATCTGCGGAGACAATCCTCCATCTCGAGACACCCCGAGTAACCTCGGAATCCCGGTGCACATGCTCTTCGAAGAAAGGAAAACTATCCCAAGGAGATCTCTCAGGTGAGTATGATCCGTGTCCAGAGCCGCGCACTCTCTATCTACGAACTCACCCGTCTATGCCAAGTGGACGATAGCCAAATACCTCAAGTTGCCCTGAGGTGGCACCGCCGACTTCTGGGTAGGTGGACCAACACTCATGTCGAGCAATGGCATGGGGGTTGATTAAGAGTCCTCGGGCGCTAGCCGGTCCCTATGCAAGTTTTAGTTGTTATTAGGCAAATGGTAAAACCAATGTTAGAACTCCTCGGGAAAACTTTACTTTAGACGAAGAAACAAGGGGGGCCCATAAACCCGACTGCATTAGGAACAAAAAATTCATGGAACATAACACTGGTATGACGGAAACTAGGGTAGCAAGAGTGGAACAAAAAACCAGGCAAAATGCCGAGGCTTCCAACCTTTACCAAGTATATAGATGCATTAATTAAAAAAAAATATTTTGATATCCCATGATATCCATGTCCCAACATGGAACAACCTGCAACTGCACCTGCCACTAGCAACGATATAAGAGGGGCTGAGGAAAGCGGTAACATAGCCAAACAACGGTTGGCTAGGATGGTGAAAAGGGTTAGAGGCTATCATGGCAGAATGATCATCTTGCCTGAAATCCCACTAGGAAGAAGACTGAATCCATGAAGTAGACGAACCAACATAGTCGAACGGATCCTCACAATCGCAGCGTAACAGAAACTATCGAGAAGAACAACCAGAAAGAAGCAAACAATATGGTAAACAAACATCACATAAACATGGCATGATGCACAATAGAGTATGATGCATGTCATTTTAATGATTCATGGCATGGCAAAGTGCAACAAACAATATTACAAATTAAGTGGATCTCAATATGCAACGAGTTGCATCTTGACAAAACACCACATTCAGTTATTTAGTTTGTTCTCGTTTATGCTACTCAATAATATTAAATGTTGGTTAACATGGCAAGAGGTGAAGAATAAGTAAACTAACTATTTAGGCAAGTTTAAATGAGGCCGGAAACACAAACAACAATTCCGGAAAATCCCCATATGTCCATTAGCAAGTATAAAGCAAACAACAGTTTTAAACATTTTTAATGTTGTTATCATGATGCGGATGACATATACAAGTCTTATGCAATTTTATGAAAATGTTGACATGAGCATGTTCTGAAGCATTTGTCATGGTGGTGGAAAGAAAGGGTGCCACGGCGACGAATACGAAAATGATGCCAGGGCAACATATCGGTTCCAGTATCTCACGGAGATACTGGTGCAAAAGGAAGTGGGCGTGAGCGTGTCATGCAGGGATGGTGGGTGATCCTGATTACCGGGTTCCCATGTGTCGATGGAAAGGCGACGTGGAACGCACAAGGAACAACTCAGACACGGTGCAAACACATGCATCTCATACAACACACGCATACGTCTATGGATGATCATTTCGGCGGTTATACCTTTGAAGCGTGCATCTTCGAAGCGGATCGTGTTGAAGCGGTGTAGATGTACACGGTGCATAGTCGAAGTAGCGGCACTATCGGTCCTCAACGACGGTAGTGGAAGTAGTGGTACATGACGACATTAGAGGTACTCACGATATTGGCGACGGTAGTCATACACGGTTCATAGACGTTCGAGTCATCGATAGAGGTCCTTGTCGCATCGTCGGGCGTAGTCAACCTTGGCGTATCCGTGCGTAGGGGTACTCGACAAAATCCACAGGAACAGTAGTGGTACATGGTATTCGCTTTGTAGTCGGACTTGGTGAATCCAAAATGGTCGTCGGTGGTGGAACTTGGTGCTGTTGTGGTAGTCGTTGAGGTGTCGTACATCGTGGTACTTGTCGAAAAGAAACCACAGAGGCAGGGTCTTGGTGGAAACAAGCTGATCATGGCTCGTCCATAGCATGTAGCAGGGGAGGTAGAGCTCCTACTCGGATAGAAGAAGCGACGGAGCGGGCATGCTCAAGGGAGAGCAGCGAAGAGCAGCAACATGGAGGCGATGGTGGTGGTCGAACGAGGCAGGGGCAGCTCGGTCACGTGTGCTGTGAAGAGGTCAGGGAAGCCATGGTGGCGATGACGACCAGAGGTGACCAAAAGGTTGACGCAGCCATATCCTCGGGCTAGAACACGACGGGACAGGAGCATGATGACGCGTGGGTCAGCGATGCAGTAGCGCGGGCATGCAGGAGGCGAGCGACCGGGCGTGGGCTGCTACTTCTTGAGCTTGCGTTGGTTTTTCCCTTGAAGAGGAAAGGGTGATGCTGCAGAGTAGAGATAAGTATTTCCCTCAGTTTGAGAACCAAGGTATCAATCCAGTAGGAGACAACACACAAATCACCTAATACCTGCACAAACAATCAAACAACTTGCACCCAACGCGATAAAAGGGTTGTCAATGCCTTCACGGTTACTTGCAAAAGTGGGAAATGATAGATAAGTGGGATCTTTGATATTTTTGGTTTATAGATCGGAAAGTAAAAGATTGCTAAAATAGTAGATCGGAAACTAATATTGTAGATCGGAAACTTATATGATGGAAAATAGAAACTTATATGATGGAAAATAGACCCGGGGGCCATAGGTATCACCAAAGGCTTCTCTCAAGATAGTAAATAATACGGTGGGTGAATAAATTAGTACCGAGCAGTTGATAGAAAAGCACAAAGTTATGACGATATCTAAGGAAATGATCATGAATATAGGCATCACGTCCGTGTCAAGTAGACCAAAACGATTCTGCATCTACTACTATTACTCCACATATCGACCGACTCTTGCCTCCATCTAGAGTATTAAGTTCATGAAGAACATAGTAACACATTAAGTAAGATGACATGATGAAGAGGAATTAACTCAAGCAATATGATGAAAACCCCATATTTTCATCCTCGATGGCAACAATACAATACGTGTCTTGCTGCCCCTACTGTCATTGGGAAAGGACACCGCAAGATTGAACCCAAAGCTAAGCACTTTTCCCATTGCAAGAAAAACCAATCTAGTTGGCCAAACCAAATTGATAGTTTGAAGAGAATTACAAAGATATCAAATAATGCATAAAAGAATTCAGAGAAGATTCAAATGATATTCATAGATAAGGTGATCATAAATCCTCAATTCATCGGATCTCGGCAAACACATCGCAAAAAGTATTACATCCCTGGTGGTTTGGGGATATTTGGGAATATATAGGCGAAAGAATTAGGTCAGGAGGGTCACAAGGGGCCCACAAGGGTGGGGGCACGCCCTATCCCCCTGGGCGCGCCCTCCGTCCTTGTGGCCGCCTCGTGGCTCCTCCGACTTCATCTCCAAGTCTCCTGGTTGTCTTCTGGTCCAGGAAAAATCATCGCGAAGGTTTCATTCCGTTTGGACTCCATTTGGTATTCCTTTTCTGCGAAACTCTAAAACAAGGAAAAAACAGAAACTGGCACTGGGCTCTAGGTTAATACGTACTCCCAAAAATAATATAAAATAGCATATTAATGCATATAAACCATGCAAAACAGATAATATAATAGCATGGAACAACCAAAAATTATAGATATGTTGGAGACGTATCAAGCATCCCCAAGCTTAATTCTTGCTTGTCCTCAAGTAGGTAAATGATAAAAACATAATTTTTGATGTGGAATGCTACCTAACATATTTATCCATGTAATTCTCTTTATTGTGGCATGAATGTTCAGATCCATCAGATTCAAAATGAAAGCGTAATATTGACATAAAGACAATAATACTTCATGCATACTAACAAGGCAATTATATATGTCTTCTCAAAATAACATGGCCAAAGAAAGCTTATCCCTACAAAATCATATAGTCTGGCTATGCTCGATCTTCATCACACAAAATATCTAAATCATGCACAACCCCGATGACAAGCCAAACAATTGTTTCATACTTTTGATGTTCTCAAACTTTTTCAACTTTCACGCAATAAATGACCGTGAGCCATGGACATAGCACTATAGGTGGAATAGAATATGGTGGTTGTGGAGAAGACAAAAAGAGGGAGATAGTCTCACATCAACTAGGCATATCAATGGGCTATGGAGATGCCCATCGGTAGATATCAATGTGAGTGAGTAGCGATTGCCATGCAATGGATGCACTAGAGCTGTAAGTTTATGAAAGCTCAAAAAGAAACTAAGTGGGTGTGCATCCAAATCGCTTGCTCACGAAGACCTAGGGAAATTTGAGGAAGCCCTTCATTGGAATATACAAATCAAGTTCTATAATGAAAATTTTCCCACTAGTATATGGAAGTGACAACATAGGAGACTCTCTATCGTGAAGATCATGGTGCTACTTTGAAGCACAAGTGTGGTAAAAGGATAGTAGCATTGCCCATTCTCTCTTTTCTCTCATTTTTTATTTTTTGGCCTTATCCTTTTTTTGGCCTCTTTTTTCGTCCGGAGTCTCATCCCGACTTGTGGGGGAATCATAGTCTCCATCATCCTTTCCTCACATGGGACAATGCTCTAATAATGAAGATCATCACACTTTTATTTACATACAACTCAAGAATTACAACTCTATATGAATGCCTCCAGTGGTGTACCGGGATGTGCAATGAATCAAGAGTGACATGTATGAAAGAATTATGAATGGCGGCTTTGCCACAAATATGATGTCAACTACATGATCATGCAAAGCAATATGACAATGATGGAACGTGTCATAATAAACGGAACGGTGGAAAGTTGCATGACAATATATCTCGGAATGGCTATGGAAATGTTGTAATCGGTAGGTATGGTGGCTGTTTTGAAGAAGGTATATGGTGGGTGTATGCTATTGGCGAAAGTTGCATGGAACTAGAGAGGCTAGCAATAGTGGAAGGGTGAGAGTGTGTATAATCCATGGACTCAACATTAGTCATAAAGAACTCACATACTTATTGCAAAAATCGGGGATAGATTGGTAGGAAAAGACCATCACTCGTCCCCGACCGCCACTCACAAGGAACACAATCAATAAATAAATCATGCTCCGACTTCATCACATAACCGTTCACCATACGTGCATGCTATGGGAATCACAAACTTTAACACAAGTATTTCTCAATTTCACAATTACTCACTAGTATGACTCTAATATCACCATCTCTATATCTCAAAACAATCATAAGGAATCAAACTTCTCATAGTATTTAATGCTCTTTATTTGACAGTTTTTATTATATCCCTCTTGGATGCCTCTCATATTAGGACTAAATTTATAACCAAAGAAAATTACCATGTTGTTTAAATACTCTCAAAATAATATAAGTGAAGCAAGAGAGTTCAACAATTTCTATAAAATAAAACCACCGTCGTGCTCTAAAAAGATATAAGTGAAGCACTAGAGCAAAATTGCCTAGCTCAAAACATATAAGTGAAGAACATAGAGTATTCTAATAAATCATGATTCATGCATGTCCCTCTCAAAAGGTGTGTACAGCAAGGATTATTGTGTCAAACTAAAAAGTAAAGACTCAAATCATACAAGATGCTCCAAGAAAAACACATATCATGTGGTGAATAAATATATAGCCTCTAGTAAAGTTACCGATAGACGAAGACGAAAGTGGGTATGCCTTTCGGGGGCATCCCCAACACTATAGGAATCAGGAACTTTTTCGTCTGCCATGGCTAATGGCAAAGGCATGACTGCGGATGACAATGGCTTTTGCCATCAGCCAGCAGACGGAAACAGATATGGCTGAATAGGCTACCGCAACTTTGTCGTCTGCTGGCGAACAACAAAGATGAAATGGTCTTTGTCGTCCACCAGCAGACAACAAAGGACCTGGACGGCACACATGGCAGCTTAGGGCCGTTAAGGGGTTAACAGCGTGGTTTGCCGTCTACTGGCAGATGACAAAGACCTTTGCATCTTTGTTGTCTGCCAGCAGATGACAAAGTGCCCAAATATGCCAGCTCAGATGCCCCCCAGGTAGCTGCCATGTGGCACGCTATGCCGCCTGCTGGCAGAGGGCAAATATGCCAAGGTCTTTGACGTCTGCCAGCGGACGGCAAAGCTGCAAAATAGGCCAGCCTAGTGCACCCCAGGTTGCACAGGTACCTGCCACGTGGCAGCTTTGCTGTCTGCTGGCTGATGGCAAAGCTCTTTGCCATCTTCTAGTAGACGGCAAAGAGCCTGTACATCCCCTGTTTTTCTGTTTTTTCTTAAATTCATTCAATTTCACAAATATATAAGTACACATTTGAAAATACTTTCAACAAGCATAACAACACATATACATACCAAATCATATCCCTGCCATATGGATATGATCATCCAACACATATACTTACCAAATGAAAAGTCCATATGCAACATATATAGCTAGCCAACATATCCAAAACAATGGTTTCATCCATACATACATATATAGGTAGCAAGTTTCACATTGTTCATCCTACAAAATCAAAACAAAAGGAAGCACAAGGAGAAGAGTAGACTCCATCAACGCAAGCTTCCTGATCGAAAGCAAATCTACAAATTGGGACAGAAGAAAGTTAGAAGAAGAAGAAGAGTAGAAGAAGAATACTAGCAAATCTTCTTCTTCTTCTGATTCTTCTCCTCCTTCTGCTCCTCCTCCTCCTCCTCCTCCTCCTTCTTATTCTTCTCCTCCTCCTCCTGCATGATTTATTTATTGATTGTCTTTCTTATGAGTGGCGGTCGGGGACGAGCGATGGTATTTTCCTACTCCTCCTCCTGCTGCTTCTTCTTCTCCTCCTCCTTCATGATTTATTTATTGATTGTCTTTGTTATGAGTGGCGGTCGGGGACGAGCGATGGTCTTTTCCTACCAATCTATCCCCCTAGGAGCATGTGCGTGGTACTTCGTTTCGATAACTAATAGATTTTTGCAATAAGTATGTGAGTTCTTTATGACTATTGTTGAGTCCATGGATTATACGCACTCTCACCCTTCCACCATTGCTAGCCTCTCTTGTGCCACGCAACTTTCGCCGGTACCGTACACCCACCATATACCTTCCTCAAAACAGCCACCATACCTACCTATTATGGCATTTCCATAGCCATTCCGAGATATATTGCCATGCAACTTCCACCGTTCCGTTTATTATGATACGCTTCTTCATCATCATATTGCTTTGCATGATCATGTAGTTGACATTGTATTTGTGGCAAAGCCACCATTCATAATTCTTTCATACATGTCACTTTTGATTCATTGCACATCCCGGTGCACTGCCGGAGGCATTCCTATAGAGTCATATTTTGTTCTAAGTACCGAGTTGTAATTCTTGAGTTGTAAGTAAACAAAAGTGTGATGATCTTCATTATTAGACCATTGTACCATATGAGGAAAGGATGATGGAGACTATGATTCCCGCAGAAGTCGGGATGAGACTCCGGACAAAAAAAGGCCAAAAAGGAGAAGGCCCAAAAAATGAGAGAAAAGAGAGAAGAGGCAATGCTATTATCCTTTTACCACACTTGTGCTTCAAAGTAGCACCATGATCTTCAAGATAGAGAGTCTCCTATGTTGTCACTTTCATATACTAGTGGGAAAATTTTCATTATAGAACTTGGCTTGTATATTCCAATGATGGGCTTCCTAAATTTGCCCTCGGTCTTCGTGAGAAAGCGATTTGGATGCACACCCACTCAGTTTCTTTTTGAGCTTTCATAAACTTATAGCTCTAGTGCATCTGTTGCATGGCAATCCCTACTCACTCACATTGATATCTATTGATGGGCATCTCCATAGCCCGTTGATACGCCTAGTTGATGTGAGACTATTTCCCTCTTTTGTCTTCTCCACAACCACCATATTCTATTCCACCTATAGTGCTATGTCCATGGCTCACGCTCATCTATTGCGTGAAAGTTGAAAAAGTTTGAGAACATCAAAAGTATGAAACAATTGCTTGGCTCGTCATCGGGGTTGTGCATGATTTGAATATTTTGTGTGATGAAGATGGAGCATAGCGAGACTATATAATTTTGTAGGGATAACTTTCTTTAGCCATGTTATTTTGAGAAGACATGATTGCTTTATTAGTATGCTTGAAGTATTATTGTTTTCATGTCAATATTAAACTTTTGTTTTGAATCTTATGGATGTGATTATTCTTGCCACAATAAAGAAGATTACATTGATAAATATGTTAGGTAGCATTCAACATCAAAAATTCTGTTTTTGTCATTTACCTACTCAAGGAAGAGCAGGAATTAAGCTTGGGGATGCTTGATACGTCTCCAATATATCTATATTTTTTGAGTTTCGTAGAAAAGGAATATCAAACAGAGTCCAATTAACCTGAAAATTTACGAAGAATATTTTTGGAAAATATAAAAAATACTAGAACGAAAAGTTATTGGAGAGAAGTCACAAGGCCACCACAAGGGTGGAGGGCGCCCCCAAGGCGCGCGCCCCCATCCTTGTCGTCACCTGGTGGTCCCCCCTGACTTGTTCCCGATGCCAACACCTCTTATAAATCCCAAAAACCCTAGAACAGAACCTAGATCGGGAGTTCCGCCACTACAAGCCTCCGTAGCCACCCAAAGTTATCTTATCGGACTGAGTCTTTGAGGATGTGAGAAACTTGATGTATGTCTTGCATGTGCTTATCTGTGGTGACAATGGGATATTCATGTGATCTACTTGATGTATGTTTTGGTGATCAACTTGCGGGTTATGTGACCTTGTGAACTTATGCATAGGGGTTGGCACACGTTTTCAAGTTCACTCTCCAGTAAAAACTTTGGGACACTCTTTGAAGTTCTTTGTGTTGGTTTGAATAGATGAATATGAGATTGTGTGATGCATATCGTATAATCAAACCCGCGGATACTTGTGGTGACATTGGAGTATCTAGGTGACATTAGGGTTATGGTTGATGTGTTTCTTAAGGTGTTATTTTAGTACGAACTCTAGGGCTGTTTGCGACACTTATAGGAATAGCCCATTAGATCGACCAGAAAGAATAACTTTGAGGTGGTTTCGTACCCTACAATAATCTCTTCATTTATTCTCCGCTATTAGTGAATTTGGAGTGACTCTTTGTTGCACATTAAGGGATTGTTATATGATCTAATTATGTTATCATTGTTGAGAGAACTTGCACTAGTGACAGTATGAACCCTAGGTTTTGTTTCTAAGCATTGCAATACCGTTTTTGCTCACTTTTGTTACTAGTTACCTTGTTGTTATTATATTTCCAGATTACAAAAACTTATATCTACCATCCATATTGCACTTGTATCACCATCTCTTTGCTGAACTAGTGCACCTGTACAATTTATCATTGTATTGGGTGTGTTGGGGACATAAGAGACTCTTTGTTATTTGGTTGCAGGGTTGTTTGAGAGAGACCATCTTCATCCTACGCCTCCCACAGATTGATAAACCTTAGGCCAGCCACTTGAGAGAAATTTGCTACTGTCCTACAAAACTCTACGCTTGGCGGCCCAACACAAGTCTACAAGAACAAGGTTGCATAGTGGACACTAGTTGTGTTTTCAGGGAACAAACTGTTGAGCAAGCTAAAAACTATTGAATAATATATAGAGCAATGATAATGATTGGACTCTTCTCGAACTAGCTCTTAAGCCAACTCCGAAGAAAAGAGGTATTCTATTCTCAGTCCTGAAGATATGCAAGAGGCAAAGAAATCTATGAAAGAAAAAGGTGAAAGGATCGATATGGTTGACTAGAGGGGGGGGGTGAATAGGCAACTAACATTTTTTAGCTTTTCTTGAACAAATTAAACTTAGCATCAAAATAGGTTGTCTAGACATGCAACTAGGTGAGCAACCTATATGATGCAACAACAACAAGCACACAAGCAAGCACATGGTACAACACAATAAAAGCTTGCACAAGTAAAGGTAAGAGATAACCAAGAGTGGAGCCTGATGACCCACAAGTATAGGGGATCTATCATAGTCCTTTTGATAAGTAAGAGTGTCGAACCCAACGAGGAGCAGAAGGAAATGACAAGCGATTTTCAGTAAGGTATTCTCTGCAAGCACTGAAATTATCGGTAACAGATAGTTTTGTGATAAGGTAATTTGTAACAGGTAACAAGTAACAAAAGTAAACAAGGTGCAGCAAGGTGGCCCAATCCTTTTTGTAGCATAGGACAAGCCTGGACAAACTCTTATATAAAGGAAAATGCTCCCGAGGACACATGGGAATTATCGTCATACTAGTTTTCGTCATGCTCATATGATTCGCGTTCGTTACTTTGATAATTTGATATGTGGATGGACCGGTGCTTGGGTACTGCCCTTCCTTGGACAAGCATACCACTTATGATTAACCCCTCTTGCAAGCATCCACAACTACAAAACAAGTATTAAGGTAAACCTAACCAAAGCATGAAACATATGGATCCAAATCAGCCCCTTACGAAGCAACGCATAAACTAGGGTTTAAGCTTCTGTCACTCTAGCAACCCATCATCTACTTATTACTTCCCAATGCCTTCCCCTAGGCCCAAATAATGGTGAAGTGTCATGTAGTCGATGTTAACATGACACCACTAGAGGAAAGACAACATACATCTCATCAAAATATCGAACGAATACCAAATTCACATGACTACTTATAGCAAGACTTAGCCCATGTCATCAGGAAAAAATGTAACTAATCACAAATCATATTCATGTTCATAATCAGGGGGGTATTAATATGCATAAAGGATTTGAACATATGATCTTCCACCAAATAAACCAACTAGCATCAACTACAAGGAGTAATCAACACTACTAGCAACCCACAGGTACCAATCTGAGGTTTTGAGACAAAGATTGGATACAAGAGATCAACTAGGGTTTGAGATGAGATGGTGCTGGTGAAGATGTTGATGGAGATTGGCCCCCTCCTGACGAGAGGATCGATGGTGATGACGATGGTGATGATTTCCCCCTCTCGGAGGGATGTTTCCCCGGCAGAACAGCTCCGTCGGAGCTCTAGATTGGTTCCGCCAAGGTTCCGCCTCGACACGGCGACGCTTCATCCCGAAAGCTTCCTTCTGATTTTTTTCAAGGCGGAAGAGTTCATATAGCAAAAGACGGGCACCAGAGGCGTGCCAGGGGGGCCCACGAGGCAGGGGGCGCGCCCAGGGGGTAGGGCGCGTCCCCACCCTCGTGGATGGTGTGTGGCCCCCTCTGGTGCTTTCTTCGCCCAATATTTTTTATATATTCCAAAACTGCTTTCGTGGAGTTTCAGGACTTTTGGAGTTGTGCAGAATAGGTCTCTAATATTTGCTCCTTTTCCTGCCCAGAATTCCAGCTGCCAGCATTCTCCCTCTTCGTGTAAACCTTGTAAAATAAGAGAGAATAGGCATAAGTATTGTAACATAATGTGTAATAACAGCCCATAATGCAATAAATATCGATATAAAAGCATGATGCAAAATGGACGTATCAGAGCCGGTGGAGACAAGGATGTGTTACCAAAGTTCCTTCCCTTTGATAGGAAGTACGTCTCCATTGGAGCGGTGTGGAGGAACAATGCTCCCCAAGAAGCCAGTAGGGCCACCGTATGCTCCTCACGCCCTCACACAATGCAAGATGTCGTGATTCCACTATTAGTGCCCTTGAAGGCGGCGACCGAACCTTTACAAACAAGGTTGGGGCTATCTCCACAACTTAATTGGAGGCTCCCAATGATACTACAAAGCTTTACCATAATGGAATATAGTTCCGCGGTGACCTCAACCGTCTAGGGTGCTCAAACATCCCAAGAGTAATAAGATCTGCAAGGGATTAGTGGGGGGAATCAAATTTCTCTTGGTAGAAGTGTAGAACCGGGCCTTCTCAACCAATCCCTAGAAAATCAACAAGTTTGATTGGCTAGGGAGAGAGATCGGGCAAGAATGAGCTTTTGAATGGCAATGGAGCTTGGGGGGAAGAGGTCAACCTTAGGAATAAGAAGACCCCCCTTTATATAGAGAGATAAAAATCCAACTGTTTTCTATTCCCACTTTGCGCTAAGCGGTACTACTGCTCCTAGGAGCGGTACTACCGCTTAGGCAGTACTACCCTGTACAGGCCTAACGTACACTAGATGTACCTACGGTAGTGCCACCGAAGCGGTACTACCGCTGCCCCTAGTGGTACCACCGCTTAGGGATTTTAGACCTGGAGAGGCAGCAGTAGTAGAGGGTGCCAGGGCGGCAGTACCGTGCGAAGCATTACTACCATCCTAGTGGCGCTCTACTACCTCTTAGTGCAAAGTGGGAACAGAAACTTGCACAGAGCAAAACCCCGCAAGCGGTAGTGGCGGCGGTAGTATGGGCTGTAGTACCGCCAGAGCCGTACTACCGTGCTACTACCGCCCTACTACCGTTAAAAGGAGACCGGCAACAAATGTTGCATGCTAGGGGAAACCCTAAGCAGTAGTGCCACGGAAGTACCCGGTGGTACTACCGCATAAGCGGTACTACCGTGGGCACTAGTGGTACTACCGCTTGCAAGACACTGAAACACCACAGAACACATATGGAAATGCTCCAGAGAAGGGAAAGGAAGCTGTGGGTGCATATGGGGCTGTTTACATGTCGATTCCACCCATACCTTTCCTAAGCGGACCCCCTCTTAACAGTATGGCTTTCCTACGACTCAAATCTACCGAAAAGAAACATAAAGAACTGCCGTCTTCGATAGGCTCAGAGGGGCACCGAATCGTCTAGTGCCTAGACATGAGATATCTGAAATGCTCTGCACACGATTAGTCCGCAAATGCACTGTCATCAATCACCAAAACCACTTAGGTAGAAATATGCCCTTACAATCTCCCCCTTTTTGGTGGATTGATGACAATACGGGATTGGCACATAGAGATATATAATGAGCATAAGCAAACCCAAAATCTATAAAATATAGACAGGCTCCCCTAGATGTGTGCATTCTATAGATGTGATTTGGACTGCACAATACACACACTAGGATCAACACTCCCCCTATATTTTATAGACAAGGCAATCTGTGCAACAATATAAGAGACACTAAGCATGGAAAGCAATAAGAACAATAAGAATAATCTCACGCACATAGGGTCATAATAAGGATTACAAAGGAAGCATATGTCTTACACCATATGAAAGAGTCTCACTCCAAACCAAAGCAAACGAAGAAAAAGAGTTCACAAGCAGAAACTCAGAAGCAAACATAAACAAAACCAAGTTTGTGACTCAACAACACCTTGCAGAAAGACAAATCCCCAGTCCTAAACCTCTCCCCCTTTGGCATCGAGAAACCAAAAGGGGCAAAGAGTGACCTAACGCAACTCCAGATGGCACTAGTCTCCTCCCATGGACTCGTCATACTCCTCAAAATCAAACCCATCAACAAACTCCTCCTCAGACTCATCGGTCTCCTCCTCGATCTCCTGATCCTGAGCTAGAGCAGATGTAGTAGCATTGGACTCATCCGAGTTCGTCCAATGAGAGTGCGAAGAAATCCACTTGTCCTCCGGAGTGATACGATCCTTAGAGCCATCCTGAACTGGAATCTCAAGCTTCCTCATAATAGCCTTCCTCTCTTGACGAGCCTTCTTGGCATCCACATGTGCCAAGTACATCTTGTGTTGAACATTGGTCTGAAGGCAAAAGAGCTTCTTCACCATGTGCTTGAGCTTATCCGCCCAACCTGACTGACCAGAGGAACACTCAGTGCCGGGAGCAAGACCACCATCATCACCCTGATCCTCTCTAGAAGCAGAAGAAACTGCCGCCTCGGGACGAGTAGTAGAAGCCCAAATCTCCTTCTGACGTAAGTTGAGGACGTCATGAGAAGTCAAGGGCCCGGTCTCAAGAGGCACACCGGGGAAAGTGGAGCTTCAGGTTGTCTGAATCAACTTGAAGATGAAGGGAGCATAAATCGGGCAATGATCTCCATAAGTAGCATTCACTAGCTCCTTCCAGATGACATGAGAGACATCCAAGACTGCATCCATGCCCTTCTTAGAGTGGCATAACAGTAGCATATCCACAAGGTTCCCATGCACCATGTCGAAGTTGTCGATCCAAGGAAAGAGAGTGTACCGGAAAATGCGATGCGTAATGTCAAAGAAAGGCTTCAGCTCCTTCTTGACACCTTTCTATGCCTTGGTGATGATCATATGAGGACACAACTTATCCTTGTGACTAGGCCCCCCTTCATGGTGAGAACGAAGGCCAAGGGGCTTCCTCAGCCCCTCATCAGGATATCCTAGAAGCTCCATAAAAGCACCCCATGTGGTGTGCAACTGCCTGCCATTGGTCATCTAGATCAAAGTGCGCTCGGTGTTTGTGCCATACCATATGGTTGCAAAGAACTGTGCAGCCAACTCTGCATCAAAATCATAGCTGAAAGTCATGAGGGGCACGATTTGTTGAGCTGTTCACAGAGGGCACGAGCTTCTCCAAAATAAGCCTGGTACTTCTCCATGTGTGTCAGGTTGATTGACTTGGTCTTCACAAACAGGTTCTTCCTTGCCTTGAGCCGATCAAATTACACAAGAGATTGGTCTTTGTTCCAGAACAGTGTGCCAACAAGAGAGGGATCCTGAGGAAGGAGGTAGGGGTTTTGCTCACGGTATTGCCAATACTCATTTTGCTTCAACTCAGTAGCTATCTTGACAGGTTCCTTCTTCTTGCGAGCAGCTGACTTGACATTGGATTTGCCTGTGTTCCTAGCAGACTAACGACGAGAAGGCGGCGGTGTGGGGGCAACCTCTTCTTCATCTTTGGAGTACACAATTCTGGCATGGTAGGTGCACCCACGCTTGGATGGGGGATTCGCATTCTTGCGACGAACCTTGGAGCTACTACCACCTGAAGAGACACAAAACTGCAAGGGAAAGCGTGAATACAAACTATGCATAAGCCAAGGAGAATCAAAAGTGAGAAAGGAAGGCTTAGGTGTGTATTCTGGAAGCTGGGGCCTCAAGCAGTAGTACCGCGGAACTGGGGCGGTAGTACCGCCCGAGCGGTAGTACCACTCTCCTGGAGTGGTAGTACCACTCTGGGAACTAACGCACAAAATTCCCAGATCCGGTAGTACCGGAGATCACAAATTCAAAAATGCTCAACTAAAACTTCAATCCTCCTATCTAGCAGTCATTCAACATCCTACTCAAGCCCCGATTTAGCCAAAAATCAAGAAACCAACATGCATTGCCCTAGAAGCCTAGATTCAAAAGATAGAACCATAGGAACAATGATTGCTGGAAATACAGGGTTCTATGGCGAGAGGAGGTGGTGGGGAAGGACTCCATTGGATGGAATCGTTGAACACGGCAAGGAATCGGCCAGCCGGAGCGGCGGCCGGGGCTGTTCTTTGTCACCTGTGTGAGAGAGAGAGGCGTGGGGAGGGAGAGTGAAAGGGTATGGAGGAGTTAGAACTCCCCGTGCCCAACACTTAACCCCCACAGTGTCCCGCTAAGCGGTAGTACCGCTAGGAGTAACGGTAGTACCTCCCCGATAATACAGCCAGGCAGGAGGCCTAGTAGTACCGCACGAAGGGTAGTACCACTGGATGGAACGGTAGTACTGCTTGGAGCGTTAGTACCCCTCCCTCACAATGTACCGCCGACAGGGAGATACAATGGCCCAGAACATAAAAGATGGCTTATGCAAGACTAGGGTGGTTGAAGCATAGAGATAGGCTTGGGATGGAGACAGAAAACAGACAACATGGGGAAGAGATACTCCAAGTTCGAAAGACAAATAAACCAAGAGCAACTTGGAGTAACTCAAAGCACAAACAACGCCCTAAGGAAACTACTCGAACAAGCACCTCTCAAGAGAGGGCGGTGGCCGAGGCCACCTATGTTTGAGTCAATTGGTATGGCACCACGAAGATTTTAACCATGGGATCATGGCCAAAACTTGTCTTTGAAGCACAAGTACCATCAACAATGTGGAATGTGAAACAATTGATTAATTTATGCATAATGGGGGAGGGAGAGTTCATTGAGAGAACAACATTCCCCCTATGTCCATGCCTACATCTAAACAAGACATCAAGGTGAGTATGGTGGGGTGTGCAAAGGTTCAAGCCACATTGCTCAAATCGATGATATTTACCTCATACCTTAACTTGGGAAATCTTGCTTCATCCAAAGGCTTCGTGAAAATGTCAAGGTTATCATGAGTGTTGACATAGTTAAGCTCAATCTCCCCTCGCCTAATGTGATCCCAGATGAAGTGATACCGAATCTCAATATACTTCGTCTTGAAGTGTTGCACCGAGTTGAGAGAAATCTTGATGGCACTTTCATTGTCACACCAAAGAGGCACTTTGTCACACATGACACCGAAATCCTTCAAAGTTTGCCTCATCCATAGAAGTTGAGCACAACAACTACCGGCGGCCACCTACTCGGCTTCGGTGGAGGAGAGAGACACACAACTTTGCTTCTTAGAAGACCAACTCACCAAACAGCAACCAAGAAATTGGCACCCTCCGGAATTTGACTTCCTATCCGCTTTGTCTCCCTCCGAATCCAAATCGAAAAGCCCACAAGATTGAAGTTTGCTCCTCTAGGGTACGATAAGCCAAAGTTTGGGGTATGAGCCAAATATTGAAAGATTCGCTTGACCGCCACATAGTGGCTTTCCTTAGGTGAGGCTTGAAACCGTGCACAAATTCCCACACTCAACATGATGTTTGGTCTAGATGCACAAAGGTAAAGCAAGGATCCAACATAGAACGATATACCTTTTGATCCACCGCTTTACAATTGGGATCAATGTCAAGTTGGCATTTGGTAGGCATTGGTGTAGAAGCCAGCTTGACATCACTTAGCTTGAATCTCTTAAGCATGTCTTGAGTGTTTTTGGCTTGGTTGATGAAGGTTCCTTCTCTTCTTTGTTTGATTTCTAACCCGAGAAAGAACTTCAACTCTACCATCATGGATGATGACCCACAAGTATAGGGGATCTATCATAGTCCTTTTGATAAGTAAGAGTGTCGAACCCAACGAGAAGCAGAAATAAATGACAAGCGGTTTTCAGTAAGGTATTCTCTGCAAGCACTGAAATTATCGATAACAGATAGCTTTGTGATTAGGTAATTCCTAACGGGTAACAAGTAACAAAAGTAAACAAGGTGCAGCAAGGTGGCCCAATCCTTTCTGTAGCAAAGGACAAGCCTGTACTAACTCTTATATAAAGTAAAGCACTCCCGAGGACACATGGGAATTATCGTCAAGCTAGTTTTCATCATGCTCATATGATTCGCGTTCGTTACTTTGATAATTTGATATGTGGGTGGACCGGTGCTTAGGTACTGCCCTTCCTTGGACAAGCATCCCACTTATGATTAACCCCCTTCACAAGCATCCGCAACTACGAAAGAAGAATTAAGGGAAACCTAACCATAGCATGAAACATATGGATCCAAATCAGCCCCTTACGAAGCAATGCATAAACTAGGGTTTAAGCTTCTGTCACTCTAGCAACCCATCATCTACTTATTACTTCCCAATGCCTTCCCCTAGGCCCAATCAATGGTGAAGTGTCATGTAGTCGACGTTCACATAACACCACTAGAGGAAAGACAACATACATCTCATCAAAATATCGAACGAATACCAAATTCACATGACTACTTATAGCAAGACTTCTCCCATGTCCTCAGGAACAAATGTAACTACTCAAAAATCATATTCATGTTCCTAATCAGAGGGTTATTAATATGCATAAAGGATCTGAACATATAATATTCCACCGAATAAACCAACTAGCATCAACTACAAGGAGTAATCAACACTAGTAGCAACCCACAAGTACCAATCTGAGGTTTTGAGACAAAGATCGGATACAAGAGATGAACTAGGGTTTGAGAGGAGATGGTGTTGGTGAAGATGTTGATGGAGATTGACTCCCTCCCATTGAGAGGATCGATGATGATGACGATGGTGACGATTTCCCCCTCCTAGACAGATGTTTCCCCGGCAGAATAGCTCCGCCGGAGCCCTAGATTGGTCCCGCCAAGGTTCCGCCTCGAGATGGCGGCGCTTCGTCTCGAAAGCTTCCTTATGATTTTTTTCCAGGGAGAAAGACACCTTATACCAGAAGATGGGCATCGGAGGCTTGCCAGGTTTCCCACGAGGCAGGGGGCGCGCCTAGGGGGGTAGGGTGCTGTGACGCCCCCGATTTGACCGTACACTAATCATACACGCAAACGTGTACGATCAAGATCAGGGACTCACGGGAAGATATCACAACACAACTCTACAAATAAAATATGTCATACAAGCATCATATTACAAGCCAGGGGCCTCGAAGGCTCGAATACAAGAGCTCGATCATAGACGAGTCAGCGGAAGCAACAATATCTGAGTACAGACATAAGTTAAACAAGTTTGCCTTAAGAAGGCTAACACAAACTGGGATACAGATCGAAAGAGGCGCAGGCCTCCTGCCTGGGATCCTCCTAAACTACTCCTGGTCGCCGTCAGTGGGCTGCACGTAGTAGTAGGCACCTCCCGAGTAGTAGTAGTCGTCATCAACGGTGGCGTCTGGCTCCTGGACTCCAGCATCTAGTTGCGACAACCAGAAAGAAAGGAAAAGGGGAAAAAGGGGGAGAAAGCAACCGTGAGTACTCATCCAAAGTACTCGCAAGCAAGGAGCTACACTACATATGCATGGGTATCAAATGGAATAAGGGTATCATATGTGGACTGAACTGCAGAATGCCAGAATAAGAGGGGGATAACTAATCCTGTCGAAGACTACGCTTCTGGCCACCTCTATCTTGCAGCATGTAGGAGAGAGTAGATGGTAAGTTCACCAAGTAGCATCAAGTAGCATCGTATAGCATAATCCTAACCGATGATCCTCCCCTCGTCGCCCTGTGAGAGAGCGATCACCGGTTGTATCTGGCACTTGGAAGGGTGTGTTTTATTAAGTATCCGGTTCTAGTTGTCATAAGGTCAAGGTACAACTCCAAGTCGTCCTGTTACCGAAGATCACGGCTATTCGAATAGATTAACTCCCCTGCAGGGGTGCACCACATAACCCAACACGCTCGATCCCATTTGGCCAGACACACTTTCCTGGGTCATGCCCGCCCTCGGAAGATTAACACGTCGCGGCCCTACCTAGGCACAACAGAGAGGTCAGCACACCGGTCTAAATCCTATGGCGCAGGGGTCTGGGCCCATCGCCCATTGCACACCTGCACGTTGCGTACGCGGCCGGAAGCAGAACTAGCCCCCTTAATACAAGAGCAGGCTTACGGTCCAATCCGACGCGCGCCACTCAGTCGTTGACGTCACGAAGGCTTCGGCTGATACCACGACGTCGAGTGCCCATAACTGTCCCCGCGTAGATGGTTAGTGCGTATAGGCCAATAGCTAGACTCAGATCAAATACCAAGATCTCGTTAAACGTGTTAAGTATCCGCGAACACCGACCAGGGCCAGGCCCATCTCTCTCCTAGGTGGTCTCAACCTGCCCTGTCGCTCCGCCACAAAGTAATAGTTGGGGGCCGTCGGGAACCCAGGCCCACCTCTACCGGGATGGAGCCACCTGCCCCTTCAGCCCCCAACTCCGAACAGTACCACAGGTAATGTAACTGTGTAAAGTATATAGTATATGCCCGTGATCACCTCCCGAAGTGATCACGGCCCAGTAGTATAGCATGGCAGACGGACAAGAGTGTAGGGCCACTGATGGAACACTAGCATCCTATACTAAGTAGTAGGATAGCAGGTAATGGTAACAACAGTAGTAGCAAGGACAGGCTATGCATCAGGATAGGAATAACGGAAAGCAGTAACATGCTACACTACTGTAATGCAAGCAGTATAGAGAAGAGTAGGCGATATCTGGTGATCAAAGGGGGGGCTTGCCTGGTTGCTCTGGCAAGAGAGAGTGGTCGTCAACACCGTAGTCGTACTGGGTAGCAGCGGCGTCAGTCTCGGTGTCTAGCGAGAGAAGAGGGGGAAGAAACAATAAATATAATGCAAACAAATGCATGATGATGCATGACATGACAAAGCGTGATGCTAGGTGTGCCCTAACGCGGTACGAGGTGGTACTGGTGAAGGGGAGGAACATCCGGGAAAGTATCCCCGGTGTTTCGCGTTTTCGAACAGACAAACTGGAGGGGGGAAAGTTGCGTGTTTGCTATGCTAGGGATGCGTGGCGGACGAACGGGCTGCGTATCCGGATTCGTCTCGTCGTCCTGAGCAACTTTCATGTACAAAGTTTTTCCATCCGAGCTACGGTTTAAAATATATGATTTTCTAAAGATTTTATTAATTTCTGAAATTTATTTAATTATTTAAATTAATTCCGAAAATGGATTTATGACATCAGCATGATGTCATGCTGACGTCAGCAGTCAACAGGGTTGACTGGTCAACCTGACTAGTGGGTCCCACTGGTCAGTGACACATTTTAATTAAATATTTTAATTAAACTAATCAAAATTAATTAGGGGGTGGGCCCCACTGTCATACTAATTAATTAGCTAATTAACAGTAGTTAATTAGGTTAATTAATCATTAGGTTAATTAATCTTAATTGGTTAATTTAATCAAAATTAATTTAGTTAATTAATTAGTTATTTAATTAATTATTTTTATTATTTATTATTATATTATATTTTCTTTAAATTCCTTTTTTTAATTAAAACGTTCTGGGGGCCGTGGGGCCCCCATGTCATAGGCAGGGGGCTTAGCGGGCGACGGTTTACGGGCGCGTTTGAGCGCCCGCTTGGGCGCTACGGGGCGAGGCCGGAGGCAAACACCGGCACCAAGGGCAGCGACATAGGCGGCCAAGGAGGAGGCCGGAGTGGAGCCTGGCAGGGGAGGGCGACGAGCGTGGCGCAGGTGGCGAGGGGAGCGGCGCTGGGCGCGAGCAGCACATGCGGTGGCCGGACGCAACGGCGGCGGCGAGCGGCTGCGCTAGGCGAGACCGTGGACGGAGCGGCGCGTGGTCGGCAGCGAAGCATCGAGCAGGGTCGCGGCAGGAGAACACGGGGGCGCGGTGGCACGGAGCATGCGACGGACGAGGCCACAGCGGGCGACGGCGGGAGCGGGGCCAGTGGGGTTGGCGCGGGGGCATCTATCTGGGGGGGGGGGGGGGCGGCCAGCACGCACAGCCGTGGCAAGGGCGCGCTCGGGCGCGGCAGCAGCGAGCAGAGGGCATGCGGCGCGAAAGGGGAGGGCGCGGTGGTGAGCACGACCACGGCGGGGCGGGCCTACGGCGGCGGGCGGCCCGGGCACGGACCGTGGGCGCGCGGGAGCGCAGCCACGCACGCGCTGGGCGCGGCGAGGGAACGGCCCCGACGAGAGAGAGGGGAAGGGAGGATGCTCACGGCGGGGAGTAGGGACGGGGCAGTGAGGCGCGGGGAGCGACTTGGGGAGGAGGACGGCGTGGCGACGTTCCGGCGAAGAGGCGAGGTGGTCGAGGCGAAGAGGCTCCGGCGAGGAGGCGATGGCGACCGACGACGGCGTCGATGTCCAGGGGTGGCGAGGTGTTGGCATCGAGGGGGGGTTCGTCCCCGATCCAGATCCGATCGGGAGGGGAAGAGGGAGTGGCGACGGGGTGTGGGGAGGGGAATCGGTGGTAGTGGGTAGTGGGCTAGGGTTTGCCACGGGTGGGGGTTAGTAGGAGGGAGTGGGTGGCCGGTTGGGCCGGCTAGGCGGCCTGGTGGCCTGCTGGGCCGAAGCCCAGCGAGGGAGAGGGGGTTCCTTTTACTTTTTTATTTGTTTTTTTATTAATCTTATTTTCTGTTTTATTTTAGATACACCTTAATTTTAGTTTAGTAAAATATGATAACATCCCCTAAAATAATGTTTCAGAACCACCCACTAACATAAAAGTTTTACCCCGAAATAAATTGGTTTAGAGTTTTATTAATTGAAAAGAGGCATTTACTTAATTGTTTTTGTTACTATTTAAATCACTTTAGAGTATTAAAGCAATATATAAAAGTATGGTTTCATCACCATAATTACCTACGCATTATTTGGCACCTCCCGAACCTTTTAGTTTTAGGAATTGAAAACTTTTATTGTTGACAATAATTTGAATTGAATTTTGAAATGGTTTCGAAACATCGCGAGGTTAACAATAGTAACCGTGGTGACGTGGCATCATTAGCGTGGGATTACTGTAGCTTAATTATCCGGATGTCACAAATCTCCTCTACTACAAGATATCTCGTCCCGAGATTTAAGAGGTAGGGAAAGGGGGAAGGTTTGGTAACGAGTCTAGCAGGTCTTCTCATTCTGGCTTGCTCTTCTGAAGAAGTTGATTCATTACATTGACATCTTCATTTCTCTACTTCAGGTCATCATGGTGAAGTCGTCCTTTCCTTCAGGAACTCCAACATACTTACGAATAGGTAAGGGGCAGCTCAGCTACGACAGAATGCTTATGAGGGAAAAATCTGGGGTTAATCCATGAATGAGCATAAGAGTATCTCTCGAGTTGAGCATATAAAATACATCGAGAGTAAGGTACGAAGGTACAATAAGGGGTTCCAAGCGGATAGATAGTTGCTCGAAGTCTCAACCAGAGTGAGAAAGGGGTTCAGAGCAGTGAGAGTAAGTATTGCGTCTGATACCAGAATAGAGTACTAGGAAGGTGGCCCGTGAATTAAATACGAAGCCAAGCATGAGGAATAAGCGTTAGAAATAGGGTTGTACAGGAGAGTCAGGTTACGATCATGTGGAACTGTGAGTTATGGGCACACAATGTGGGTTAAAAGCAGGAAGGGCGGTGACATCTTGCACGATCATGTAAGCAAGGCATGTCATAGGGTAGCCTGCCAGTTATGTTGGCAACAACGTTGGTACCAAGGGCAAGGGAAGAAGAGAACCATTTTCCTGCTCGTTGAACGAGGCGGACCAATAGGCAAGGTTCTCGTCCATCGGTGGCTACCGGAATGTCATCAACAAAAGTAACAGGGTCTTTCTAACAGAGTGGTACAACGAGGTGTTTACATAAGCAGGGATATATTACTGCTTATACAATATAGATCACAAGAAGGTTTAAACAAACCAATGGAAAGGAAAAGTGATTATCAGGTTTAAACAGAACAATGGAAAGGAAAATGTGTTTAAACACATATTTCAAGGGTATATTCTTCCCAAGGACAAGCAAAGCATGATTTCCTTGACAGGATATAATGTAGAAAACCCTTTAGGTAAGGGGGGGGGGTATTTCATGACATTACCCATACAGTGGTGTTTGGGTAATTGAGCAGGAAACATTTAGCATTGGGCTTCAAATGTTCTTGTTGAAAATCGGAGTACCGCAGACATGCTTCAAGATAGCATTGACATGGTCTTCAAGCAAAGGTCGGATCTGGATACACGAAGGGATTCATCATTAAGCCAAGGAGAGGATGAGGAGGTGGCTGATGGACTCAGCAATAATACATCGAGGTATCCAAAAAGATGGATTTCCACAGTTATTGAACAAGGAGATAAGATTTGTCGGATCAAATGATAAAATGATGTATGCTCAAGGAAAAACATACACAATTAAACATTAATTGAAAAGGGTGCCCAAAGTATGGGCTTAGGTAGCATGATCAAATGTTAGAATGGTGATTCAGTGATCAATAGTCTAAGAATGAACGTTCGACCGTTAACTTCAAAGCAATAGGGTTGCTAGAAGGGCAGAATCCAAACAACACCGTTCACCTGTTGGTATCCCGGTTAGAACCAACACGGGGACCAAGAAAGAAAGGTGATGGTGAGAAGTATTACCTGTATCAAGAATCCATAAGAGGTGGTGAAATTCTCACGACTTTCTTGACATTAAAGATGGTAATACTCCAAGGTAAGGAAGAACAAATGCTGGATAGCAAGGAACTCAAGGTATAACACAAAACACGACAAGTTTGTGTTGGAGGGAAGTCAATAAAGTGGTCGATGATAATACAGATCATCGAGGGCAAGGATGGTATTTCTCATCATGAACTCAATTGACATCCTGGAAGAGCTCAGAATGCCGATGATGATCATGACACAATTGTTGAGAGATTTCATGAAGATGTAATCGGTCGGCGATGACATCAAGCCAAAGGAATGATGAAGCGAAAGGTTACTGAAACCAAGGGTATGACACAAACTCGAAACAAGCTCATAGTTCAAGGCGAAGTGTTATGACGAGGAAGATCGATGTAAGCTTAGCTCATCATCGAAAATTTTGCTCCGGGAAGAAGGACCTGGTAGCACAGTTAAATTTTTGCACGATAATGATATGGCCAATCAGGCTAGGAATGACTTGAAGGGTTATTAAACTCGTAAGAAATGAAAATTACTTAGGAGTTATTAAATCAGAGTACAGACTCGATTCACTATTCAGTGTTCTCGTTTGATGACAACCCAGAACCCAAGAAAAATTGGATTAGGGGAGAAATAATATTTGATGAAGAACCCATAAGAAGTTATGTAGTACCATGACATTATCAAGATATCATAGTGTAATACTCGACGGTAGATCAAAGTAAAGGTTGGACAAGTGCAATGATCTGCACAAGACAAGTACTTCAACTTGTCCGAGAAATGGTATTAAGGAGAAAATATGGTCGGAACCATGATTGCATAGGATCAGTTCACCGATACCAGATGATATTATATCAACGAAATAGTTATTATTACAAGAAGCTTCTATGGTAGGATCTACGTCGTGACCATGGACATGAACACAAAGTTCAAGGTCGACTCCCACTTCTTCAATGTATAACCTTCCATTCACCTCTCACTTTCGAAGAAGTTGTAGTGTTGAGATTTTATCTAGCAAAACACCAGAAGAGTATGACTCGTGAAAACTTTCGAGTTCACACATATTAAGGAAGGCATAGGTTCAACCCGTCAGGGTATCATGGAAACATATACCACAAGCTTCAATAGTAAATACCACAAGCTCGAAAGCAGAGCATGGTTGGTCAATCAGAGGATAGGATTTACCAATGGAGAAAGAACTTCCAAAGGGATTGAATATGAAGGACGCTATCGGATAAAATCCAACAAAGGATCCGGTGGTCCTCAAAGGATCTGATGTGAGCATCGGTACTCAACCAGAGGAAGAAACAATGCAAGGAGATCAGACTATAGAAACAACTGACTAATTCAAAGCTCAAATGAAAAAGAATTATGATTTCCAACCAAGGGATCAGAAGCAAACACTTTGATTAAGGATGGATAAGTTACGTATGCTTAGGGTACAATCGATGGCAATCCGATTGGTCGAGAACCAGCTCATGTTTAAAATGATGTCTGAGCCGGGAGGTTAAATCCCGAGGATTGCAAGCATTCACAAGCATATTGGATCAAAGACCCAAAATGACAATGACAAGGGATGCCAATAATGATTACGAGACTTATGGGATTAACCATAATGCAAGCAAGCAAGAATTTCAAGGGCAATAAGCTGCTAAGGATTTTCGGAAGATCGAATATTATTTCGAAGACCTTAGTGAAACACATAAACAACTGGGGATGAGCGGATACTCGATAGGTGCAAGAATTTATCCATAGGGACATTCAGGCGGCAAAGAACTGCAAGGCGGTAGGCACAAAGTATTCTCGGGACAATAGAGAGAATTTCGGGGTATCTTGCAATAAAAAGATCAGCTAGGAATAAAAGTAAGGACGAATGGTGTATCTATTTATCCATAGGGATAATTCGGTGGTAGGGAATTGCAAAGGCGGCGGGCACAAAGTCTCAAGAGAACATTAGAGAGTATCTTCGGAATCTTCTGGTGCAGCATGCGATCATCTGTGATAAGGGGCTCTCCGGGAGAAAGTAGTTATGAGAACCTAGAGTCAGGTTTAGTAAAATCATTTAACCCGAGTAGGAGAGAGTCAGAATCCCAGAGTAAGGATCGAGGAGTAAAAGATTCTAATACCACCTAGATGGCGACGTGGGCCCGTAAGGCACACATCCATGTTAGTAAAAGTTTTTGTAATGTCTAGACTCGACTTCGGCCAAGGAGTGTGGAAGGGGAATTCCTACAGGCAGTCGGCTCTGATACCAACTTGTGACGCCCCCGATTTGACCGTACACTAATCATACATGCAAACATGTACGATCAAGATCAGGGACTCACGGGAAGATATCACAACACAACTCTATAAATAAAATAAGTCATACAAGCATCATATTACAAGCCAGGGGCCTCGAAGGCTCGAATACAAGAGCTCGATCATAGACGAGTCAGCGGAAGCAACAATATCTGAGTACAGACATAAGTTAAACAAGTTTGCCTTAAGAAGGCTAACACAAACTGGGATACATATCGAAAGAGGCGCAGGCCTCCTGCCTGGGATCCTCCTAAACTACTCCTGGTCGCCGTCAGCGGGCTGCACGTAGTAGTAGGCACCTCCCGAGTAGTAGTAGTCGTCATCAACGGTGGCGTCTGGCTCCTGGACT
Organism: Triticum urartu; assembly: GCF_056163025.1. Lineage (NCBI taxonomy): Eukaryota > Viridiplantae > Streptophyta > Magnoliopsida > Poales > Poaceae > Triticum > Triticum urartu. The sequence goes on along the minus strand of NC_141876.1, from coordinate 363,520,917 downwards.
CCAGCATCTGGTTGCGACAACCAGAAAGAAAGGAAAAGTGGAAAAGGGGGGAAAAGCTACCGTGAGTACTCATCCAAAGTACTCGCAAGCAAGGAGCTACACTACATATGCATGGGTATCAAATGGAATAAGGGTATCATATGTGGACTGAACTGCAGAATGCCAGAATAAGAGGGGGGATAACTAATCCTGTCGAAGACTACGCTTCTGGCCACCTCCATCTTTCAGCATGTAGGAGAGAGTAGATGGTAAGTTCACCAAGTAGCATCGTATAGCATAATCCTAACCGATGATCCTCCCCTCGTCGCCCTGTGAGAGAGCGATCACCGGTTGTATCTGGCACTTGGAAGGGTGTGTTTTATTAAGTATCCGGTTCTAGTTGTCATAAGGTCAAGGTACAACTCCAAGTCGTCCTGTTACCGAAGATCACAGCTATTCGAATAGATTAACTTCCCTGCAGGGGTGCACCACATAACCCAACACGCTCGATCCCATTTGGCCGGACACACTTTCCTGGGTCATGCCCGGCCTCGGAAGATCAACACGTCGCAGCCCTACCTAGGCACAACAAAGAGGTCAGCACGCCGGTCTAAATCCTATGGCGCAGGGGTCTGGGCCCATCGCCCATTGCACACCTGCATGTTGCGTACGCGGCCGGAAGCAGAACTAGCCCCCTTAATACAAGAGCAGGCTTACGGTCCAATCCGGCGCGCGCCACTCAGTCGCTGACGTCACGAAGGCTTCCGATGATACCACGACGTCGAGTGCCCATAACTGTCCCCGCGTAGATGGTTAGTGCGTATAGGCCAATAGCCAGACTCAGATCAAATACCAAGATCTCGTTAAACGTGTTAAGTATCCGCGAACACCGACCAGGCAGTCCCACCTCTCTCCTAGGTGGTCTCAACCTGCCCTGTCGCTCCGCCACAAAGTAACAGTCGAGGGCCGTCGGGAACCCAGGCCCACCTCTACCGGGATGGAGCCACCTGCCCCTTCAGCCCCCAACTCCGAACAGTACCACAGGTAATGTAACTGTGTAAAGTATATAGTATATGCCCGTGTTCACCACCCGAAGTGATCACAGCCCAGTAGTATAGCATGGCAGACGGACAAGAGTGTAGGGCCACTGATGGAACACTAGCATCCTATACTAAGTAGTAGGATAGCAGGTAATGGTAACAACAGTAGTAGCAAGGACAAGCTATGCATCAGGATAGGAATAACGAAAAGCAGTAACATGCTACACTACTCTAATGCAAGCAGTATAGAGAAGAGTAGGCGATATCTGGTGATCAAAGGGGGGGCTTGCCTGGTTGCTCTGGCAAGAGAGAGTGGTCGTCAACACCGTAGTTGTGCTGGGTAGCAGCGGCGTCAGTCTCGGTGTCTAGCGAGAGAAGAGGGGGAAGAAACAATAAATATAATGCAAACAAATGCATGACGATGCATGACATGACAAAGCGTGATGCTAGGTGTGCCCTAATGCGGTACGAGGTGGTACCAGTGAAGGGGAGGAACATCCGGGAAAGTATCCCCGGTGTTTCCCGTTTTCGGACAAACGAACCGGAGGGGGGAAAGTTGCGTGTTTGCTATGCTAGGGATGCGTGGCGGACGAACGGGCTGCATATCCGGATTCATCTCGTCGTCCTGAGCAACTTTCATGTACAAAGTTTTTCCATCCGAGCTACGGTTTAAAATATATGATTTTCTAAAGATTTTATTTATTTCTGAAATTTATTTAATTATTTAAATTAATTCCGAAAATGGATTTATGACATCAGCATGATGTCATGCTGATGTCAGCAGTCAACAGGATTGACTGGTCAACCTGACTAGTGGGTCCCACTGGTCAGTGACACATTTTAATTAAATATTTTAATTAAACTAATCAAAATTAATTAGGGGGTGGGCCCCACTGTCATACTAATTAATTAGCTAATTAACAGTAGTTAATTAGGTTAATTAATCATTAGGTTAATTAATCTTAATTGGTTAATTTAATCAGAATTAATTAAGTTAATTAATTATTTTTATTATTTATTATTATATTATATTTTCTTTAAATTCCTTTTTTTAATTAAAACGTTTTGGGGGTCGTGGGGCCCCCGTGTCATAGGCTGGGGGCTTAGCGGGCGACGGTTTACGGGCGCGTTTGAGTGCCCGCTTGGGCGCTGCGGGGCGAGGCCGGAGGCAAACACTGGCGCCAAGGGCAGCGACGTAGGCGGCCAGCGAGGAGGCCGGAGTGGAGCCTGGCAGGGGAGGGCGACGAGTGTGGCGCAGGTGGCGAGGGGAGCGGCGCTGGGCGCGAGCAGCACATGTGGTGGCCGGACGCAACGGCGGCGGCGAGCGGCTGCGCTAGGCGAGACCGTGGACGGAGCGGCGCGTGGTCGGCAGCGAAGCAGCGAGCAGGGCCGCGGCAGGAGAACACGGGGGCGCGGTGGCACGGAGCATGCGACGGACGAGGCCACCGCGGGCGACGGCGGGAGCAGGGCCAGCGGGGTTGGCGCGGGGGCATCTACGTGGGGGGGGGGGGGGCGGCCAGCGCGCACAGCCATGGCAAGGGCGCGCTCGGGCACGGCAGCAGCGAGCAGAGGGCATGCGGCGCGAAAGGGGAGGGCGCGGTGGTGAGCACGACCACGGCGGGGCGGGCCTACGGCGGCGGGCGGCCCGGGCGCGGACCGTGGGCGTGCGGGAGCGCAGCCACGCACGCGCTGGGCGCGGCGAGGGAACGGCCCCGACGACAGAGAGGGGAAGGGAGGATGCTCACGGCGGGGAGTAGGGACGGGGCAGTGAGGCGCGGGGAGCGACTTGGGGAGGAGGACGGCGTGGCGACGTTCCGGCGAAGAGGCGAGGTGGTCGAGGCGAAGAGGCTCCGGCGAGGAGGCGATGGCGACCGACGACGGCGTCGATGTCCAGGGGTGGCAAGGTGTGGGCATCGAGGGGGGGTTCGTCCCCGATCCAGATCCGATCGGGAGGGGAAGAGGGAGTGGCGACGGGGTGTGGGGAGGGGAATCGGTGGTAGTGGTTAGTGGGCTAGGGTTTGCCACGGGTGGGGGTTAGTAGGAGGGAGTGGGTGGCCGGTTGGGCCGGCTAGGCGGCCTGGTGGCCTGCTGGGCCGAAGCCCAGCGAGGGAGGGGGGGTTCCTTTTACTTTTTTATTTGTTTTTTTATTAATCTTATTTTCTGTTTTATTTTAGATACACCTTAATTTTAGTTTAGTAAAATATGATAACATCCCCTAAAATAATGTTTCAGAACCACCCACTAACATAAAAGTTTTACCCCGAAATAAATTAGTTTAGAGTTTTATTAATTGAAAAGAGGCATTTACTTAATTGTTTTTGTTACTATTTAAATCACTTTAGAGTATTAAAGCAATATTTAAAAGTATGGTTTCATCACCATAATTACCTACGCATTATTTGGCACCTCCCGAACCTTTTAGTTTTAGGAATTGAAAACTTTTATTGTTGACAATAATTTGAATTGAATTTTGAAATGGTTTCGAAACATCGCGAGGTTAACAATAGTAACCATGGTGACGTGGCATCATTAGCGTGGGATTACTGTAGCTTAATTATCCGGATGTCACAGGTGCGCCCCCATCCTCGTGGACGGTGGCTGGCTCCCCTCTGGTGCTTTCTTCACCCAATATTTTTGATATATTCCAAAACTAACTTTCGCGGAGTTTCAGGACTTTTGGAGTTGTGCAGAATAGGTCTCTGTCGGATCACGGGTTCCGGCAAAACCCTCAAGGTTCGAACATTGGGGTGCGCATGAAGGTTTTCTCCCTATCGAACCACGCCCTAGCTCTCTAAGATCTCGCGGACGAACTCGACGAACTCACAACACAGAAAGACACAAGATTTATACTGGTTCGGGCCACCGTTGTGATGTAATACCCTACTCCAGTGTGGTGGTGGTGGATTCCCTCTTGGGTTGATGATGAACAGTACAAGGGGAAGAACAACCTCCTGAGGTTGAGGTGTTCTTGTGCTTGGTAAACTTGTGTGGGTGAGATGCCTCTGAATGAGTTCTCTCTCTCTTCTTTTTGTCGTCTTTTTGTCGTGCCCCTACTGTGGTGGCTAGTTCTACTTATATAGGGCATGGTCCTCTCCCCAAATATTGAGAGGGAAGGGAGCCAACAACGGCCAATTTGAAATGGGACAACTAGTACAGCTTATCCTGACAAAAGCGGTCTTCTCCTGCAAAAGGCTCTGGTGATGACGCCGTCTTGGGCTCCATGATGACCTTCGTCTTGCCGTCCCGCTGGTCTTGTTCTTGTTGCACCGATATGGAAACCTTTCCTTGATGCCTCGGTACTCCGCGCCTGCGCTTGCCCCCTTGGCACCAAAGAGGAAGCAAGGACACTGCGCGCGCTGGCGCCCGCCTGGCCTCGATCGTCATGGCTCACGTTACGAGTACCTCGCGAGGTTTGCCTTGCCTTGATCTCTCCGCCCCTCATGAGCTTGCCTAGCGAGGCCGCTCTTGTGGAGGTCTTGCATCGTCCGCCTTGCGAGGCTTGGCCCCTCGTGAGGGTCTTGAATACCTCGTCGATGAAGATGGGCCGTACAGACCTGCCAGCCCAGCCATGCCGCGGGCCGCAGGCAGGCAAGTCTAGGGACCCCCATTCCCAGAACGCCGATAGTCTCTAATATTTGCTCCTTTTCCAGCCCAGAATTCCAGCTGCCGGCATTCTCCCTCTTCATGTAAACTTTGTAAAATAAGAGAGAAAAGGCATAAGTATTGTGACATAATGTGTAATAGCAGCCCATAATACAATAAATCTCGATACAAAAGCATGATGCAAAATGGATGTATCAACTCCCCCAAGCTTAGACCTTGCTTGTCCTCAAGCGGAAGCCAATATTGAAAAATATGTCCACATGTTTAGAGATAGAGGTGTCGATAAAATAAAATACGGACATGAGGGCATCATGATCATTCTTAGAATAGCAACATATATATATATATATAGTCATACGATTTCTTATGCTGAAGTAACAATCTATTCACAATGTAAAGTATGAATCAGAAACTTCATTGAAAACTAGCAAACTATAATCTCAGTCATTGAAGCAATTGAAATTTATCATAACATCAGAAAGAGTCAATATAAGAGCTTTTTAGCAAGTCCGCATACTCAACTATCATTTAGTCTTTCACAATTGCTAACACTCATGCAATACTTATGGTTATGAAGTTTTAATCGGACACAGAGAAAGATAGGGGCCTATAGTTTTGCCTCCCAACCTTTTACCTCAAGGTTAATGTCAATAATAATGCTTTATGAAAACCCACATCCAATTGGATATATATATCATGATCTTTCCAACACATAGTGCTTGCCAAAGGATAAAGTGTAAAAAGGGAGCGTGAAGATCACCATGACTCTTGTATAAGGTATAGGACAAAAATAAAAGATAGGCCCTTCGCAGAGGGAAGCAGAGGTTGTCATGTGCTTTTATGGTTGGATGCAGAAAATCTAAATGCAAAAGAACATCACTTTATATTGCCACTTGTGATAGGGACCTTTATTATGCAGTCCGTCGCTTTTATTTCTTCCATATCACAAGCTCGTATAAAGCTTATTTTCTCCACACTAATAGATCATACATATTTAGAGAGCAATTTTTATTGCTTGCAACAATGACAACTTACTTCAAGGATCTTACTCAATCCATAGGTAGATATGGTGGACTCTCATGGCAAAACTGGGTTTAAGGATATTTGGAAGCACAAGTAGTATCTCTACTTGGTGCAAAGAATTTGGCTAGCATGAGGGGGAAAGGCAAGCTCAACATGTTGGATGATCCATGACAATATAATTTATTTCGGATATAAGAAAACATAACTCATTACGTTGCCTTCCTTGTCCAACATCAACTTTTTAGCATGTCATATTTTAATGAGTTCTCACAATCATAAAAGATGTCCAAGATAGTATATTTATATGTAAAAACCTCTCTTTCTTAATTACTTCCTATTAATTGCAACGATGACCAAAACTATGTTTGTCAACTCTCAACAACTTTTATTCATCATACTCTTTATATGTGAAGCCATTACTCTCCATAAAATCAATATGATCTCTTTATTTCTTTTTATTCTTCCTTTTATTATTCCCTCAAGATCATAGCAAGATAACCGAGCCCTCGACTCAAGACTAATCTTTATTATATATAGCTCACGGACTTGATTACATAGATAAGGATCAACACAAACTCAAAGCTAGATCATACTAAACTTTATTCTACTAGATCAAGATATAGCCAAAAGGATTGAACTAAGAAAAACGGTAAAGATAGAAGTGTGATGGTGATACCGGGGCACTCCCCTAAGCTTGGCAGTTGCCAAGGGGAGTGCCCATACCCGATACTCAGTTGTCCCTTGGTGGTGGTGATGATGGAGTTGTTGATGATGTAGGCTTGTCGCCCATCTTCCAAGGCGTAGGCTCACCATCATAGAAGGATGATCGAGTATCCAGGATCCTCAAATTTGCAGCCAAACTCATCCTCTTGAATCTATATTCATACTCACAGTTTTGGTTTTGCAGGTCATAGATCTGGGCTTGGAGGTGCTCGATTTTCTCATGAAGCTTGAAGATGGTCTCCCCAATTTTCTTGGCATCCAGCTTGTGGTTGTTGGTGAACTCCACGATCATCATGTGGTTGGTGTCGAGTCCGCATTCCACCATCCCATGGCACTTGAAAACTTGTTGCTCCATTGCTTCAAGTCTTGTCTCCATGCTTCCGGTCCTCCTTGGTCCCTCAACATCATGGATGTGCAGCACCCCTTCACGCATCTCAATGGTTTGAGGGTGTTCCAGCACCTCCGCGAGGTAGGGGTTGATGACCTTCTTGAAAAACTTGTCCTTAGGGGCGCTTGAAGACGTCATGGTGATCTAGATCTGTCAGAAAAATAGCTTGAAACAAAAGCAGGATATATTTGCGTGTTACGGTGGTCAAAACATTCGGGAGATTATATAATGAATTTTTACCAACCAAAAGAAGTATCGTGCAAGAAAACAGAGTCCGAAGGGCACACGAGGTGCCCACAAGGCAGGGGGACGCGCCCAGGGGGGTAGGGCGCCCCCTCCACCCTCGTGGATGCCTCGTGTCCTTTCCGGACTGCTTCTTATTTTCCTATTTTCTTAAATATTCCAAAACGGAGAAAAATTGCTATTAGAACTGTTTTGGAGTCGGTTTACTTACCGTACCACATGCCTTTTCCTTTTCGGGGTCTGAAATGTTCTAGAAAGTGTCCCTTATGTACTCCTCCGGGGTTACGGTATCAATAACATTGGTTTCAACATTTATGGGATTACCTAAGATATAATGTTTGATTCTTTGACCGTTCACCACCTTCGGATTTGTTCCTTCAAAGTTGTTGATTTTTATGGCACCAGAATGATAGACCTCCTCGATAACGTAAGGACCTTCCCATTTAGAGAGGAGTTTTCCTGCAAAAAATCTTAAACGATAGTTGTATAATAGAACATAATCACCTACGTTAAACTCACGCTTTTGTATCCTTTTGTCATGCCATCTTTTAACTTTTTCTTTTAAACAGTTTGGCATTCTCATAGGCTTGGGTTCTCCACTCATCAAGTGAGCTAATGTCAAATAGTCTCTTCTCACCGGCAAGTTTGAAATCATAATTGAGCTCTTTAATGGCCCAATATGCCTTATGTGCTAGTTCGGGAGGTAAGTGACATGATTTTCCATAAACCATTTTATCCGGAGACATACCCATAGGATTTTTATATGTAGTTCTATAGGCCCATAATGCATCATCAAGTTTCATGGACCAATTCTTTGTAGACCTATTAACATTATTTTGCAAAATTAATTTAAGCTCTCTATTACTCAGTTCTACTTGACCACTAGACTGTGGTGGTATGGAGATGCAATTCTATGATTAACATCATACTTAGCAAGCATTTTACGAAAATCACCATGAGTGAAATGTGAACCACCATCAGTCATTAAGTATCCAAATATGTGTATACCCATTAGAGGAAGGAAACGGTCCCATATAATCAAAGCCCCAAACATCAAATGGTTCAATAACAAGTGAATAGTTCATACGCATTTCTTGATGTCTACTAATATTACCAATTCTTTGACATTCATCACAAGACAAGACAAACTTACGGGCATCTTTGAAAAGAGTAGGCCAATAAAAACAGGATTACAATACCTTATGTGCAGTTCTATCTCTAGCGTGGTGTCCGCTACCTCTTGAGCATGCATTGGTTTTCCCTTGAAGAGGAAAGGGTGATGCAGCAAAGTAGCTTAAGTATTTCCCTCAGTTTTTGAGAACCAAGGTATCAATCCAGTAGGAGACTACACGCAAGTCGCCTAGTACCTGCACAAACAATCCTGAACCTTGCAACCAACACGATAATGGGGTTGTCAATACCTTCACGGCCACTTGCAAAGTGAGATCTGATAAAGATAATAAGATAAATATTTTTGGTATTTTTGTTGTATAGATTGGAAAGTAAAGATTGCAAACTAAACGGCGACAGAGATAGCTAGTTGACGGGAGACTAATATGATGTAAAATAGACCCGGGGGGCATAGGTTTCACTAGTGGCTTCTCTCAAGATAGCAAATATTACGGTGGGTGAACAAATTATTGTTGAGCAATTAATAGAAAAGCGCATAGTTATGAGAATATCTAGGCATGATCATAAACATAGGCATCACATCAGTGACAAGTAGACCGAAACGATTCTGCATCTACTACTATTACTCCACACATCGACCACTATCCGGCATGCATCTAGAGTATTAAGTTCATAAGAACAGAGTAATGCATTAGGCAAGATGACATGATGTAGAGGGATAAACTCAAGCAATATGACATAAACCCCATCTTTTTACCCTCGATGGCAACAACACAATACGTGCCTTGCTGCCCCTTCTGTCACTGGGAAAGGACACCGCAAGATTGAACCCAAAGCTAAGCACTTCTCCCATTGCAAGAAAGATCAATCTAGTAGGCCAAACCAAACTGATAATTCAAAGAGACTTGCAAAGATATTAAATCATGCATATAAGAATTCCGAGAAGAATCAAATATTGTTCATAGATAATCTTGATCATAAATCCACAATTCATCGGATCTTGACAAACACCACAAAAAGAATTACATCGAATAGATCTCCAAGAAGATCGAGGAGAACTTTGTATTGAGATCCAAAGAGAGAGAAGAAGCCATCTAGCTAATAACTATGGACCCGAAGGTTTTTGGTAAACTACTCACACATCATCGGAGAGGCTATGGTGATGATGTAGAAGCCCTCCATGATCGAATCCCCCTCCGGCGGAGCACCGGAAAAGGCCCCAAGATGGGATCTCATGGGCACAGAAGGTTGCGGCGGTGGAAAAGGTGTTTCGTGGCTCTCCCCGATGGTTTCAGGGTATAAGAGTATATATAGGCGAAAGAAGTAGGTCGGTGGAGCTGCGAGGGGCCCACGAGGGTGGGGGCGCGCCCTCCTACCTCGTGGCTTCCTTGCTGCTTCCTTGACATCCACTCCAAGTCTCCTGGATTGCATCCGTTCCAAAAAAGATCCTCACGAAGGTTTCGTTCCGTTTGGATTCCGTTTGATATTCCTTTTCTGCGAAACACTGAAATAGGCAAAAAAATAGCAATTTGCATTGGGCCTTCGATTAATAGGTTAGTCCCAAAAATAATATAAAAGTGCATAATAAATCCCATTAAACATCTAAAACAGATAATATAATAGCATGGAACAATCAAAAATTATAGATACGTTGGAGACGTATCAAGCATCCCCAAGCTTAATTCATGCTCGTCCTCGAGTAGGTAAATGATAAAAATGGAATTTTTGATGTGGAATGCTACCTAACATAATTTTCAATGTAATTTTCTTTATTGTGGCATGAATGTTCAGATCCGAAAGATTCAAGACAAAAGTTTAATATTGACATAAAAATAATAATACTTCAAGCATACTAACTAAGCAATTATGTCTTCTCAAAATAACATGGCCAAAGAAATCTTATCCCTACAAAATCATGTAGTTTGGCTATGCTTCATTTTCATCACACAAAAATGCTCTTATCATGCACAACCCCGATGACAAGCCAAGCAATTGTTTCATACTTTAGTAATCTCAAACTTTTTTCAACTTTCACGCAATACATGAGCGTGAGCCATGGACATAGCACTATGGGTGGAATAGAATATAATGATGGGGGTTGTGTGGAGAAGAGAAAAAAAGTCTCACATTGACGCGGCTAATCAACGGGCTATGGAGATGCACATCAATTGATGTCAATGCGAGGAGTAGGGATTGCCATGCAACGGATGCACTAGAGCTATAAATGTATGAAAGCTCAACAAAAGAAACTAAGTGGGTGTGCATCCAACTTGCTTGATCACGAAGACCTAGGGCATTTGAGGAATCCCACTGTTGGAATATACAAGCCAAGTTCTATAATGAAAAATTCCCACTAGTATATGAAAGTGACAATATAAGAGACTCTCTATCATGAAGATCATGGTGCTACTTTGAAGCACAAGTGTGGAAAAAGGATAGTAGCATTGTCCCTTTTATTTTCTCTTTTTTTGGGACAATGCTCTATTAATGATGATCATCACACATCTATTTATTTACAACTCAAACATTACAACTCGATACTATAACAAAGTATGACTCTATATGAATGCCTCCGGTGGTGTACCGGGATGGGCAATGAATCAAGAGTAACATGTATGAAATTATGCATGGTGGCTTTGCCACAAATATGATGTCAACTACATGATCATGCAAGGCAATATGACAATGATGAAGCATGTCATACTAAACGTAACGGTGGAAAGTTGCATGGAAATATATCCCGGAATGGCTATGGAAATTCCATAATAGGTAGGTATGGTGGCTGTTTTGAGGAAGATATAAGGAGGTTTATGTGGGATAGAGCGTATCATATCACGGGGGTTGGACGCACCGGCGAAGTTTGCACCAACTCTCAAGGTGAGAAAGGGCAATGCACTGTACCGAAGAGGCTAGCAATGACGGGAAGGTGTAACACCCTCGATGCGGCTATATCACCCACGTGTTGGAGCACGTCTTAGAGGCATAACCGCATTGAAGGCAATGTCGCAAGAGGGGTAATCTTTACACATCCCATGTACTGAATAAGAAAGAGGTACAGAGTAGGCTTACAATCGCCACTTCACACAATACATGAATAAAGCATTACATCATCCAGATACAATCAAGGTCCGACTATAGAACCAAAATAAAAGAAGACTACCCCTAATGCTACAGATCCCCGATCCCCCCGAATGGGCTCCACTACTGATCAACTGGAACCGAAACAAGCAATGAACAAGATCTTCATCGAGCTCCTCCTTGAGCTTGGTTGCGTCACCTGCACGGTTTCATCGGCACCTGCAAACTAGTTTTGGAAGTAATCTGTGAGTCACGGGGACTCAGCAATCTCGTATCGTCGCGATCAAGACTATTTAAGCTTATGGGAAGCGAAAAGATATGAGGTGGAGCTGCAGCAAGCACTAGCATTTATGGTGGCTAACTTACGCAAAATAGAGCGAGAAGAGAAGGCAAAGCACAGTCGTGAACTAGAAGTGATCAAGAAGTGATCCTGAAACTACTTACGTTCAAGCATAACTCCAACACCGTGTTCACTTCCCGGACACCGCCGGAAAGAGACCATCACGGCTACACAGGCGGTTGATGCATTTTAATTAAGATAAGTTTCAGGTTTTCTACAACCGGACATTAACAAATTCCCATCTGCCCATAACCGCGGGCACGGCTTTCGAAAGTTCAAAACCCTACAGGGGTGTCCCAACTTAGCCCATCACAAGCTCTCACGGTCAACGAAGGATATTCCTTCTCCCAGGAAGACCCGATCAGGCTCGGAATCCCGGTTACAAGACATTTCGACAATGGTAAAACAAGACCAGCAAAGCCACCCAAATGTGCCGACAAATCCCGATAGGTGCTGCACATATCTCGTTCTCAGGGCACACCGAATGAGCAAGACATCGGGTTGGCATAAACCCTGGTTGCCCAGGGGGCGCCGGACATCTCTCAGGTTGGACCAACACTTAGAGAAGCACTGGCCCAGGGGGGGGTTAAAATAAAGATGACCCTTGGGTTGGCCGACCCAAGGGAAAAAAGGCTAGGTGGCAAATGGTAAAACCAAGGTTGGGCCTTGCTGGAGGAGTTTTATTCAAGGCGAATTGTCAAGGGGTTCCCATTATAACCCGACCGTGTAAGGAACGCAAAATCAAGGAACATAACACCGGTATGACGGAAACAAGGGCGACAAGAGTGGAACAAAACACCAGGCATAAGGCCGAGCCTTCCACCCATTACCAAGTATATAGATGCATTAATTAAATAAGAGATATTTTGATATCCCAACATATCCATGTTCCAACATGGAACAAACTCCATCTTCACCTGCAACTAACAACGCTATAAGAGGCGCTAAGCAAAGCGGTAACATAGCCAAACAACGGTTTGCTAGGACAAGGTGGGTTAGAGGCTTGGCTTAGAAATATGGGAGGCATGATAAAGCATGTGGTAGGTATCGCAGCATAGGCATGGCAATAGAGCGAGCAACTAGAAAGCAAAGATAGAAGTGATTTCGAGGGTATGGTCATATTACCTGCAAAGTTCTCCGAGAAGACAAAAGCTTGATCCTCGAAAACGTACTCAACGGGTACCTCGAACACGAACTCATCTCCTGGCTCTACCCAAGGCAAGAACACAAGGAAAGGGAACAACAATCAACCACAGTGCAATGCGCAAGCAACATGATGCAAAACATGGCATGATATGCGGGATGTGATGTGCAATGCATATGCGAGCTCCGGAAGGAAAAGATTGAACCACGCCTCAACTTGGCAAACCAAGAGTGCCGCTGGAAAGATGGGTTGATTTCGGCTGAAATCGATATAAAGATCACTGGAATCGGATGCACGGTTTGCAAATGGCAAGCAAAACAATAATGGCACAAAGCTGCGATTAACAGCACGAGGCCATCTAAAAGCATCAAGAACAACAAGCTACTGCACTCTAACATAACAAGAAAGCACATGGCAGGGATCCACTCAAGATGCTTGACAAAAGATGAACATTGGGCTATGGCTAATTCACACAATAGCAGGTTCAATCAAGCATGGCAAAAGTGCAAAAGATAACAGGTTACAGACTTAGTGAAAATAACAGCATGCCAGTAATTTAACATCAGGAAGCAATGTTTAGAGCAAGATATCAACATGCTACAGGAACATATCATGACGAAGCAAGGCATGGCATGAAGATAATCAAAGCATACAACAAAAGTCCCTTACTGACCATAAGCCAAAAGGGATCAGAAAATACAATGGCAGCCATGTGAACATAGCAAGTTTCGTTAACAGATTCAGACTTTACAGAAAACTGGAACATGGCAAAACAAATTCACGTAGGCATGTTTACGAGCTCGATGCACTCACCACAAGGCATTTCATGATAACCTAAGCATACACCCAACAAGTAGACATGGCATAGAAGCTAAACATGGCAAGAACACACTCATACCATGCAAGGATAAACTATAACAACCTTGGCAAAATTGCTTAACATGTAAATAGTCTGTCAGGAACATTTTATAGCAAAAATTTAGCTCGATTGAGTCAAGCTAGGGTGTTCCATAATTGCAAACAAAGACATGGATGGATAGAGCACAACAATATCCCAAAAACATCCTTACTGAACATGCTCAAAAGAGGCATGGATCACTCTGTAGCAACAAGAATACATGGCATAAAAATAACATCAGGGAAATGACTTACAAGAATTCCAAGTCCCTGAAATCAGCAACATCACGAGAGCTACTTTGCATGCTTGTGGTAGTCACCACAAAGATCACAAAATACATGGCATACACCCCTGTAAAGATGGCATGGCATACTTAAAAACACATGTAGGGCTCAAGATCAAAGGAGGCACACGTCAAACATGGCAAAAATGACAAATGTCCAATTACTAATAAGAATCTGAAACTAACATTGCATAGCACTCTTGCAACAGCATTTATGGCATCAAGATGAACTCAAATGAACATGGTGCAATGTAATGAAATTAAGTTCTTGTCGAGACGAACAATTTGATATGCTACACGCCCAAAACGGAGCCACGGGTGCAGAGTTATGATGCGATGAATATGGCACGAAAATATGTAGATCTGGGGACTTAGTCGAAATTATACCCTCGCGAAAAGTCAACCCGGGACGGGACGGTGCGGGACGGAGGGATTCGGGGACGTGGGACACCGTTTGGTTCGGGGACCCGGTGGATCTGATCCACCTTCTTCTTCGGCGAGGCGCGGACTCCGGCGAGGCGGGTCGGTGGAGGCGAGGCCGGAGCAGCGAGGCGGAACCGCGGCAGGGACGGGCGGCGGCCGGCGAGGTCCGGCGAGGCAGGCGGGGAGGCGCGCCGGCGGGGAGGCGTTCCGGTGAGGAGGCATTCCGGCGCGGCCGCGGGCTCTGGGCGGCGACCGGAGCAGGCAGGCGGCGCGAGGTGCCGTGGAGGCGGCGGGCGGCGCTTGCGCCGGCGATGAGGTGACGGGGAGATGCCGTGGCGAGGCGGCGGGGCGAAGCTCCGGTGGCGGAGCACTCTGGTGATGCCCGGTTCGGGGAGGCGCGCGGACGCGCGAGGAGGCGGCGAATGGCCAGGCGGCGGCGCGGGATCTGGGCCCGCGCGGGTCCCTGATGGGCTCGGCGGGTCGCGTGGAGAGAGAGAGAGAGGGCCGGCGAGGTGAGGTGGCGAAGCTGGATAGGCTGGCGGCAGCGGCGGGGTGACGTGGCACGCTGCCATTGGGCGGAGTGAGGTGGCGGGGAGATTTTGTCCGGCGGGCACGGACATGTCCGGCGGCGGAGTGGGAAGTAGCTCGGGTTTCATTTGCGCGGAAATTTCGGAGGAGAGCACACATATATAGGTAGAGGGAGCTAGGAGAGTCCAAATGAGGTGCGGATTTCGGCCACGCGATCGTGATCGAACGACCGAGATGATGGAGGGGGTTTAGGTGGGTTTTCGGCCACTTTGGGAGGCACACATGAGGCCTATACGGTTCCTCGGTTAACCGTTGGAGTATCAAACGAAGTCCAAATGGCACGAAACTTGACAGGCGGTCTACTGGTAGTATACCAAGGCCGCTTGTCAAATCTCGGTCCAATCCGAGAACGTTTAACACCCGCACACGAAAAGAGGCAAAAGGGGCACCGGAGGACATAGGAGCGCCGGATTGCAAAACGGACAACGGGGAAAATGCTCGGATGCATGAGACGAATACGTATGCAAATGCGATGCACATGATGACATGATATGAAATGCATGACACGCAAACAAATGACAAGGCAACAATAGCGAATAACTAGACGACACCTGGCGCAACGGTCTCGGGGCGTTACAACACTCCACCACTACGAGAGGATCTCATCCCGAGATCTAGAATGGCACTGGACGGAAAAAACGGAAGGTAAAGAGAAGAGGTAAAACTAAGTTGCTTCTTTGACAAACGAGTGAAACCAAAGAACCTTGAAAAGTTTGAGCAAATTGAAAGAAAGAATACAACGGGGATGAACGAAGTTGAAAGCACTCCGTTAGAAAAAGTAACAAGGAACATTACGAGAACCTTGTAGGTTGAAAGCATAAGAAAAGGGTTGCAATGGACGAGAAGTACATGCAAGCACTCCGGTTGAAACGAGATGCAAGACTTGATAGGATGGAAAGGACTTGAGTAGAGGACACAACACTCTGGTTAAATGGATAAGCAAAGGAAAGAACACGATCCTCACAATTCGAGATGATGAGAGAAAAGAGCAACATCACAAAGCCTCCGGAAGAAAAGAAAGAATGGAATGGATGGAGGGGCACAAGATCTTGGTAGAGCACGCTTACAACAAATGCTAGAATGGAGTTGTTGGATTAACAACAACGAAAGGAGTAAGCTTGTTGTGGGCTTATGGAAAACATCTCAAAACTATGAGGTGAAATTCTGCCACTAACGAAAATGATAGATTGGAATGATATGAACAAAGAGGCGAGAAACTATTTCACCGGGAGGATAAATGAAGAACTTGGGTCATTTATGAGCACCATAAATAGGAACAATCCTTAGGGAAGGCTTTAGGTGAAACATGACACAAGATAACTCCAACGAAGAGGTTGATGGATTTAAAATACCTCATTCTTAACAACATGTGAATCATGAAACATGAACTCAAATTATCAATAATGACATAATACCACCTCCAATGATACAGAAGAAAGAATTGCACTCTGGATTGCAAGATGAAGAATACTTGAGCTCCTTTGAAAAGAATCTTGATGAACACTTCGAGAATGATGTAAGTCCTTGATGAACCTCCATGTAGAGCCTCCATGAAGAACTCCGGTAATCAAAATGATGACCAAAGAAAGAGAAGTTGCAACTATAAGGTGAAGCCTTGGAATGATTAAATGGAGCTTTGCGACGAGATAATGCAAAAAAACTTGTAACTCCGGAAAAGAAAGATGAACAAATGAGATAAAGAATTTTGATGAATCTCTGGAATAAGGAATTAATCACTTGGATGGAACAAGAATAAGAATTACATTATGCTTATCCTTCACCAATTAAATTGATGACAAGCAATGGATTTCATACAACTTATTCTCGTGGAAAGGATTAAGATAGATATGGCAAACTTGGAAAGGTCTTCAACGATCAACCGGTAGAATTGAAACAACGAATAAATTAATATGATAACCATGGAATAGAATCTTGAGCAAACCACCGTAAGAATTGAAAATGATTGAAGAAAAGATAAGGGAACACCGAGAAGAATTAGCAAATGAACGAAGATGCTTGCTAGGATTTAGGTACATGAGAACGAAGAGATCATGAACTGATTAGAGGATATTTGAACGATGCACCGGTAAGATTTAGAGAAAAAGAGCTGAAAGCAGAGAATGAATAATTCTGAGATGATGGCCTCCGGATAATCAAACTGAAAAAAATACTCATGAATTTCTTCGGGTGGGTGAAAAGAATTCTCACAAACGAAAACGATTATGAGAGGATGGCAACAAGCTAGAATCACACATCTCTGAGAGAACGGATAAGATATGGAGGAAAAACTCTTCTTAGGTCTTCAAATCCGAGAATGTCGACGAGAAACGCCACCATGAATTGTTGAGATACTCCGGGAGAATGAATAATGAAGGAGTTGAGCCAACGATGAGAAGAGTTATAAGATCTTGGAGAAACGAACTGACTGATGGTAATTCATTCTTACGTCAAACTTTGAAATGAATTTAAGAATAATTCTGGGACAATAAGAAGAGTCATGTAAGATCCTGGGAATAAGACCTGTGGGTTAGGGCCCACTCTAAAGAAACACCGTTGAACGATTTAGAAGAGAGATTGCGCCGGTTGAATTAAATGACTTGAATGGGATAACGTCCTCAAAAGAACTTGAATGAATTGAGAATGGAAACTAGAATCTTTTGAGATATCTTCAGCACTCCGGAACAAATGAATGGCGAGAAGTGGATGATTAAGAGGTGCACCGGTATGAGAAGGTACTTGAAACGAGGAAATGATATGATCAACAAAGCTTGACTTGAATCCACCGGAGAAGAAAATGAGTGAAGAGTGACGAACTTGAAACTCCGTTAGAATCTTCATGAGAATCACTGGATAAGAA
Source organism: Triticum urartu (assembly GCF_056163025.1). Taxonomy (NCBI): domain Eukaryota; kingdom Viridiplantae; phylum Streptophyta; class Magnoliopsida; order Poales; family Poaceae; genus Triticum; species Triticum urartu. The sequence continues at coordinate 363,503,176 of NC_141876.1, read as the reverse complement.
TATTGACAGAAAAGAATGGAGAGACTTCACATCAATAAGCTGGATACTTGATTAAAAAATCTGAGCCCTTGAAGAAAAAGGGTGGGTGGGCGGGAAAACAATGGCAACTTGGAGACGGATGAAGCAAACACCATTGAGAAGAAATGATAATTGATCTTGCGGATGTTGAAATGATCGGATCCACTTGAAGAGAAAACACACCGGTTGAAAATGATCCCTGTTCAAGAATTCATCCGATTAACTAGTTAACTTGCCGATTAATCCCTACGCATAGGGTCACCGAGTAGCCGATAACCCGAAAAATCATCTGATTAATTGATTAAATGGCCAATTAACTTGCCGATTAGCCGATTAATCCCCTACTCGCTAGCCAACCGAGTAGCTACCAGTTAACGATTTCCTCAATAATGAAAATGATTGACATGACAATCTCGATTATCATGAAGGATTGGTATTCACATCGGAGTATGGGAACACCGGTTCGGAAAGGTATGGGATCAACACTTGACTTCGAAGCAACTCGAATACCCGAACTAAAAACAAAACAAAGGATTGGCTTGCAGAATAAGCCGGAACAAACATATGATAGAGATTTCGTCCAAAGTTTTCGTGGTGGGGCCCACACGGGCTCGATCGTACATCACCATCATGTACAAGGTAGTGCACATGACATACAAAGCGTCCCCGAGTCAGCATAGCCAAGGACTCTTTAAGACACAACGAGACCACTGTAAAACCAACTGTGGATAGGCGGACCACTAGACGTAGAACCCCAATTTCATATCATACATCTGTCGAAAAGATATCCTAAGAGCTACTTGAATTCCCACTTATAAACTCCCGAAACTTTCCGGTTATGCAATCAGGTGTTGGGGATACAGGGGAAGCATAATATCTCACCCAAAACTAGCAAAACCTAGATCCAGCTGTATCCATCCTTCAACACATAACCAAGAAACCTTCGGAAATCATTTACCTCAACCTTCGAAAAGCATCCGTCATACGAGTTATGGCAATACTCCCGAACTCCCGCCCTACTACTGGGTGGCGTCGAGGTTATCTCACCAACGACTGCATAAAAGAGATTTTCGATGTCGGCGAAACTCAGGTCTTCCATAATTGCAACGAGAAAATTGTGACGGCAACACCTCGGAGCTCAACTCCCCGGGACACTGCCACAACCCCTAAATGTCAGGAGGCACCAAGAACAATGTTCTCGTCACAAAACCATCGGAATGATTCCAAGATACCCGCATGATCCTAATTTTTTTTAGTGAAATTTGAGAAGAGAAGAGTCAAAACTCTACATCAGGAGACCTCACCAGAGTGACGAAGGGACTGCGGAGTAAAAATAATCCTACTCTCCGACATATATAATCCTAAATGACTCAAAACATTTTTCTAGACTCAACAACACCAGCGATTCGATCAAGCAGGGGGGCTCCTAAGTCAGGGAAGGCTCTGATACTAACTTGTAACACCCTCGATGCGTCTATATCTCCCACGTGTCGGAGCACGTCTTAGAGGCATAACCGCATTGAAGGCAATGTCGCAAGAGGGGTAATCTTTACACATCCCATGTACTGAATAAGAAAGAGGTACAGAGTTGGCTTACAATCGCGACTTCACACAATACATGAATAAAGCATTACATGATCCAGATATAATCAAGGTCCGACTACGGAACCAAAATAAAAGAAGACTACCCCTAATGCTACAGATCCCCGATCGCCCCGACTAGGCTCCACTACTGATCAACTGGAACCGAAACAACACAATGAACAAGATCTTCATCGAGCTCCTCCTTGAGCTCGGTTGCGTCACCTGCATGGTTTCATCGGCACCTGCAAACTGGTTTTGGAAGTAATCTATGAGTCACGGGGACTCAGCAATCTCGCACCCTCGCGATCAAGACTATTTAAGCTTATGGGTAGGGAAAAGATATGAGGTGGAGCTGCAGCAAGCACTAGCATTTATGGTGGCTAACTTACGCAAAATAGAGCGAGAAGAGAAGGCAAAGCACGGTCGTGAACTAGAAGTGATCCTGAAACTACTTACGTTCAAGCATAACTCCAACACCGTGTTCACTTCCCGGACACCGCCGGAAAGAGACCATCATGGCTACACACGCGGTTGATGCATTTTAATTAAGATAAGTTTTAGGTTTTCTACAACCGGACATTAACAAATTCCCATCTGCCCATAACCGCGGGCACGGCTTTCGAAAGTTCAAAACCCTACAGGGGTGTCCCAACTTAGCCCATCACAAGCTCTCACGGTCAACGAAGGATATTCCTTCTCCCAGGAAGACCCGATCAGGCTCGGAATCCCGGTTACAAGACATTTCGACAATGGTAAAACAAGACCAGCAAAGCCACCCAGATGTGCCGACAAATATCGATAGGAGTTGCACATATCTCGTTCTCAGGGCACACCGGATGAGCAAGACGTCGGGTTGGAATAAACCCTGGTTGCCCAGGGGGCGCCGGACATCGCTCAGGTTGGACCAACACTTAGAGAAGCACTAGCCCGGGGGGGGGGGGTTTAAAATAAAGATGACCCTTGGGTTGGCCGACCCAAGGGAAAAAAGGCTAGGTGGCAAATGGTAAAACCAAGGTTGGGTCTTGCTGGAGGATTTTTATTCAAGGCGAACTGTCAAGGGGTTCCCATTATAACCCGACCGTGTAAGGAACACAAAATCAAGGAACATAACACCGGTATGACGGAAACTAGGGCGACAAGAGTGGAACAAAACACCAGGCATAAGGCCGAGCCTTCCACCCATTACCAAGTATATAGATGCATTAATTAAATAAGAGATATTTTGATATCCCAACATATCCATGTTCCAACATGGAACAAACTCCATCTTCACCTGCAACTAACAACGCTATAAGAGGGGCTGAGCAAAGCGGTAACATAGCCAAACAACGGTTTGCTAGGACAAGGTGGGTTAGAGGATTGGCTTAGAAATATGGGAGGCATGATAAAGCATGTGGTAGGTATCGCAGCATAGACATAGCAATAGAGCGAGCAACTAGCAAGCAAAGAGAGAAGTGATTTCGAGGGTATGGTCATCTTGCCTGCAAAGTTCTCCGAGAAGACAAAAGCTTGATCCTCGAAAACATACTCAACGGGTACCTCGAACACGAACTCGTCTCCCGCCTCTACCCAAGGCAAGAACACAAGTAAAGGAAACAACAATCAACCACGGTGCAATGCGCAAGCAACATGATGCAAAACATGGCATGATATGCGGGATGTGATGTGCAATGCATATGCGAGCTCCGGAAGGAAAAGATTGAACCAGGCCTCAACTTGGCAAACCAAGAGTGCCGCTGGAAAGATGGGTTGATTTTGGTCGAAATCGATATAAAGATCGCCGGAATCGGATGCACGGTTTGCAAATGGCAAGCAAAACAATAATGGCACAAAGCTGCGATTAACAGCATGAGGCCATCTAAAAGCATCAAGAACAACAAGCTACTGCACTCTAACATAACAACAAAGCACATGGCAGGGATCCACTCAAGATGCTTGACAAAATATGAACACTGGGCTACGGATAATTCACACAATAGCAGGTTCAATCAAGCATGGCAAAAGTGCAAAAGATAACAGGTTACAGACTTAGTGAAAATAACAACATGCCAGGAATTTAACATCAGGAAGCAATGTTTAGGGCAAGATATCAACATGCTATAGGAACATATCATGGCAAAGCAAGGCATGGCATGAAGCTAATCAAAGCATACAACAAAAGTCCCTTACTGACCATAAGCCAAAAGGGATCAGAAAATACAATGGCAGCCATGTGAACATAGTAAGTTTCGTTAACAGATTCAGACTTAGCAGAAAACTGGAACATGGCAAAATAGATTCACGTAGGCATGTTTACGAGCTCGATGCACTCACCACAAGGCATTGAATGATAAACTAATAATACACCCAGCAAGTAGACATGGCATAGAAGCTAAACATGGCAAGAGCACACTCATACCATGCAAGGATAAACTATAACAACCTCGACAAAATTGCTTAACATGTAAACAGTCTGCCAGGAACATTTTATAGCAAAAATAGAGCTCGATTGAGTCAAGCTAGGGTGTGCCATAATTTCAATAAAAGACATGGATGGATAGAGCACAACAGTATCTCAAAAACATCCTTAATGAACATGCTCAAAAGAGGCATGGATCATTCGGTAAACCAGAATACATGGCATAAAAATAACATCAGGGAAATGACTTAGAAGAATTCTAAGTCCCTGAAATCAGCAACATCACGAGAGCTACTTTGCATGCTTGTGGTAGTCACCACAAAGATCACAAAATACATGGCATACACCCCTGTAAAGATGGCATGGCATACTTCAAAACACATGTAGGGCTCAAGATCAAAGGAGGCACACATCAAAACATGGCAAAAATGACAAATGTCCAATTACTGATAAGAATCTGAAACTAACATTGCATAGCACTCTTGCAACAGCATTTAGGGCATTAAGATGAACTCAAATGAACATGGTGCAATGGAATGAAATGAAGTACTCATCGAGACGAACAATTCGATATGCTACACGCCCAAAATGGAGCCACGGGTGCAGAGTTATGATGTGATGAATATGGCACGAAAATATGCAGATCTGGGGACTTAGTCGAAATTATACCCTTGCGAAAAGTCAACCCGGGACGGGACGGTGCGGGACGGAGGGATCCGGGGACGGGGGACACCGTTTGGTTCAGGGACCGGTGGATCTGATCCACCTTATTCTCCGGTGAGGCGCGAACTCTGGCGAGGCGCGGAGTCCAGCGAGGCGGGTCGGTGGAGGCGAGGCCGGAGCAGCGAGGCGGAACCGCGGTAGGGACGGGCGGCGGCCGGCGAGGTCCGGCGAGTTAGGCGGGGAGGCGCGCCGGCGGGGAGGCGTTCCGGCGAGGAGGCATTCCGGCGCGGCCGCGGGCTCTCCGCAGCGACCGGAGCAGGCAGGCGGCGCGGGGCGCCGTGGAGGCGGCAGGCGGCGGTTGCGCCGGCGACGAGGTGGCGGGGAAATGCCGTGGCGAGGTGGCGGGGCGAAGCTCCGGTGGTGGAGCACTCCGGCGATGGCGGGTTCCGGCGAGGCGCACGGACGCGCGAGGAGGCGGCAACCGGCTAGGCGGCGGTGCGGGATCTGGGCCCGCGCGGGTCCCGGATGGGCTCGGCAGGCTGCGGGGAGAGAGAGAGGGCCGGCGGGGTGAGGTGGTGAAGCCGGATAGGCTGGCGGCCGCAGCGGGGTGACGTGGCACTTTGCCATTGGGCGGAGTGAGGTGGCGGGGATATTTCGTTCGGCGGGCACGGACATGTCCGGCGGCGGAGTGGGAAGTAGCTAGGGTTTCATCTACGCGGAAATTTCGGAGGAGAGCACATACATATAGGTAGAGGGAGCTAGGAGAGTCCAAATGAGGTGCGGTTTTCGGCCACGCGATCGTGATCGAATGACCGAGATGATGGAGAGGGTTTAGGTGGGTTTTGGGCCACTTTGGGAGGGTGTCGGGCTGCAACACCCATGAGGCTGGAAGCACAAGTGCTCCCTAGGTGGTTTTGAAAATTGATGACAACATATCTCTTGTTGGACTAACATTTCTATCTAGCATGTTTCAGATAAGTTCAACAATGGAGTGGCACGGACTAAAGGTTGTGGGAACTCCTTCAAGATGCTAAGGACAAAGGATTGGCTAAAGCTTATAGCTCAAGACTCTTCATTTTACATTTTAGTGATCCAAGATCACATTGAGTCCATAGGAAAAGCCAATACTATCAAGGAGGGATGAGGTGTTTCTTAATGAGCCTCTTGCTTCATGTGCTTAATGATATGCTCCAAAATCCTCAGCTACTTTCCCACTTCCACATATGACCTAAACCCTAAGCCAAACTCGGTCCTACCGATTCTTCCTATCCGGCGCCACCGAGTTTCACTTGTCATAAGCCACTACCAAACCCTAATCAGTTCGGTCTCACCGATGGGATCTCGGTCTCACCGAGATGGGCTTGCAAACTCTCTGTTACCCATTGCAATATTCTCGGTCCCACCAAGATATGCAATGGGTCCCACCGAGTTTGCTTGGCCAAATCTCAGTTTCACTTATTACCCAAATCGGTCCCACCGAGTTTGAGTAATCGGTCAAACCGAGTTTTGGATTTACCCTAACCCTAGCACATCGATCCCACCGAGTTGATCCAGTCGGTCACACCGAAATCTCTAACGGTCACTAGGTTTACCTTTTCGGTCCGACCGAGTTTGTTGATTCGGTCCCACCGAGATTGGAAAACTGTGTGTAACGGTTGGATTTTGTGTGGAGGCTATATATACCCCTCCACCTCCTCTTCATTTATGGAGAGAGCCATCAGAACACATACACAATTCCTACTCATATGTTTTGAGAGAGAACCACCTACTCATGTGTTGAGACCAAGATATTCCATTCCTACCATATGAATCTTGATCTCTAGCCTTCCCAAGTTGCTTTCCACTCAAATATTCTTTCCACAAAATCCAAATCCTATGAGAGAGAGTTGAGTGTTGGGGAGACTATCATTTGAAGCACAAGAGCAAGGAGTTCATTACCTACACACCATTTGTTACTTCTTGGAGAGTGGTGTCTCCTAGATTGGCTAGGTGTCACTTGGGAGCCTCCGACAAGATTGTGGAGTTGAACCAAGGAGTTTGTAAGGGCAAGGAGATCGCCTACTTCGTGAAGATCTACCGCTAGTGAGGCAAGTCCTGTGTGGGCGATGGCCATGGTGGGATAGACAAGGTTGCTTCTTCGTGGACCCTTTGTGGGTGGTTGCTTCTTCGTGGACCCTTTATGGGTGGAGCCCTTTGTGGACTCGCGCAACCGTTACCCTTTGTGGGTGGAGCCCGTTGTGGACTCGCGCAACCGTTACCCTTTGTGGGTTGAAGTCTCCATCAACGTGGATGTAGGATATCACCACCTATCCGAACCACGGGAAAAACATCCGTGTCTCCACTTGTGTTTGATTTCTCCAAACCCTTCCCTTTACATTCTTGCAAGTTGCATGCTTTACTTTCCGCTGTCAATATACTCTTTGCATGCTTGCTTGAATTATGTGATGATTGCTTGACTTGTCCTACAATAGCTAAAATCTGCCAAGAACTAAAATTGGGAAAAGGTTAAGTTTTTATTTGATATGTATTGTGTATGTTGAAATTGTGCCTAAACTCCACTTAAACCGAAAAAGCTTAAAAATTGCAACTTTAGCATTAAGTGTCTAATCACCCCCCTCTAGACACATCTACTTCTAGATCCTACAAGTGGTATCAGAGCTTTGGTCTCCATTGCCTTGGTTTAATCACCATTGGAGGAAGATGGATGTGTCTACATTAGGGAGTCTTAGACATAGAGTGCCTATTCTTGATGGAGAGTATTTTCATGAGTGGAAAAATGAGATGCTTGTAATCTTCAATCAATATCATTTGAACAAGTATATTGCTAGCCCTTGTGCACCTCATATTGATCCTTTGCATCCTACCCTAGATGAAGATATTGACATGATTCGCAATCTTAGAACTATTGAGCTCATCATTAGAGGATTTCCCAAAAATTTGATTGCTAGTTTGCCTACTCTAAATTGTGCCTATACTATATGGAAATTTCTTGAGGAACGATTTCCCGATCATTCCTTGAAAACTTTGGATGAAATTCTCCATAAATCTATTGCCTTGAGTAAGATGAACTCTAGTGATCCTAGTTTTGGTAATTGTCTATTTGAACTTACCAATCTTAAGCATGCTAAAGGAGATGTTGGAATCATTAATGATATCATATTCAAAGCTATAAGAATTCATAAAAATGACCACTTTGATGATCACTTATCTAATGAATTACTCTCTCTAGGAAATGATGAGTCACAAGATCATGATGAACATGGATACTATGATGATGATGATGATAGCGACTTCGATCTTGATGATGCAATGAGACATTTTGGTCTTATGGCAAATCTTCGGGGATATGTATCAGGAGGAAAGGAATGGGTTCTTGATAGTGGATGTACCGATCATATGACCGGAGATCAAGAGATGTTTCGTGAGCTTGCTGAAAATGACGGCCCTCGAAAATATGTCACCTTTGGTGATAATTCAAAGGGTAAAGTGGTTGGCCTTGGTAAGGTGGCCATCTCACATGATAGTTCCATTCAAAATGTCATGCTCGTTGAATCTCTTGGCTACAACTTACTTTCAGTATCTAGACTTGCTGATTTCGGTTTGAATGTCCTATTTACTGAGGTAGATTGCCAAGTATTTCGTCGAGACACTCATAAAATGGTCTTTACAGGTATGCGTAGAGGTGATCTTTACATTGTCGATTTCTCTAAAAAGGCACAACCTAAAACTTGCTTTGTTGCTAAATCCTCAAAAGGTTGGTTGTGGCATAGACGACTAGGTCACGTTGGCATGAGAAACCTTGACAAGCTTATTAAAGGAAATCATATCCTTGGAGTTAACGATGTCATATTTGATAAGGATAGACTTTGCAGTGCTTGTCAAGCAGGTAAACAGGTTGGAGGAAGACATCCCGTGAAGAACATCATGACCACAAGGAGGCCACTCGAGCTACTTCACATGGATCTTTTTGGTCCCAACGCCTACAAGAGTCTCGGTGGAAATTCTTTTGGTCTAGTTATAGTTGATGATTTTTCAAGATTTACGTGGGTGTTCTTTCTTAATGACAAGTCGCAGGTCCAGAAGATCTTCAGAAACTTCGCTAGGAAGGTCCAAAATCAGTTTGATGTGAAGATCAAGAAGGTTCGGAGTGACAACGGAACGGAGTTCAAGAACGCAAATGTGGACACCTTTCTTGACGAAGAAGGGATTTCACACGAGTTCTCGGCTACGTACACACCTCAACAAAATGGAGTTGTTGAGAGGAAGAACCGGACGCTGATCGAAATGGCAAGAACGATGCTTGATGAATACAAGACGCCAAAGCACTTTTGGGCAAAAGCGGTTGAGACAGCTTGTCACACAACAAATCTCTTATATCTTCACAAGCTACTCGGCAAGACGGCATACGAGCTTCTCACCGGTAATAAACCCCAAGTTGGATACTTTCGAGTATTCGGCTCAAAGTGCTACATTCTTGATAAGCATCGTCGTTCAAAGTTTGCTCCTAAATCTCATGAAGGTTTTCTACTTGGTTATGGCTCAAACTCTCACACTTACCGTGTCTACAACAATTTCACCCGAAAGGTTGAAGAGACGGTAGATGTGAAGTTTGATGAATCTAATGGCTCGCAAGTAGAGCAATTGCCAATTGATGTAGGAGACAAAGACCCTTCAGAAGCAATTCAAGACTTGTCCATTGGCAAAATTCGTCCAACGGAGGTGAAGGAGAGTACTTCATCCGTCCAAGTGGAAGCTTCTACTTCACGACAAGATGAACCAAGAATCGACACGGAAGCATCCACAAGTGGGACACACCAAGATGAAGAAAATGAGGAAGTACATCAAGACGAACATCAACAACCTCCTTCTCCACCACGACAAGAGAACGACGACGTCAACAATAAAGAAGGCCAAGAAGAAGAACAAGATGAAGAAGATGTTCAACGAAGACCCAAGCAAAATCTCTCACGAGTTCGAGCAAGAATTGCCAAAGATCATCCCATCGAGCAAATCCTCAATGATATACAAACCGGGAGAATCACTCGCTCAAAAACTCGTTTAGCTAACTTTTGTGAAAACTATTCATTCATCTCTAGCATTGAACCTATGAAGGTTGAAGAAGCATTGGAAGATCCGGATTGGATAAACGCTATGCATGAAGAGATACATAATTTTGAGAGAAACCAAGTTTGGACATTGGTTGAGAAGCCCGACAACAACCACAACATCATTGGTACCAAATGGGTGTTTCGCAACAAGCAAGATGAAGATGGACAAGTGGTTCGCAACAAAGCACGTCTCGTTGCCCAAGGGTACACACAAGTCGAAGGTATGGACTATGGCGAGATGTATGCTCCCGTTGCTAGACTTGAGTCCATTCGCATCTTACTTGCCTATGCTAATCACCATAATATCACCTTGTACCAAATGGACATTAAAAGTGCTTTTCTAAATGGTGAAATAGAGGAGGAAGTTTATGTCAAACAACCTCCCGGCTTTATCAATCCTAAGAAACCAAATCATGTTTACAAACTTCACAAAGCTCTTTATGGTTTTAAACAAGCTCCTAGAGCATGGTATAAATGCTTGACCAAGTTCCTTACTACAAGTGGTTTTGAAATTGGTAAAATTGATTCTACTCTTTTTACTAAAAGGGTTAATGGAGAACTATTTGTATGCCAAATTTATGTTGATGATATCATATTTGGTTCAACTAACCCTCTCTTTAGTGAAAAGTTTGGAAAGCTAATGTCAGAGAAATTTGAGATGTCTATGATGAGTGAACTCAAATTCTTTCTCGGTTTGCAAATTAAGCAAACTAAGGAAGGTACATTTGTCTCTCAAACAAAGTACACCAAGGACTTATTCAAGAAGTTCAATATGCAAGAATGCAAAGGTATGTCTACACCCATGCCTACTAGTGGACATAATGATTTGACCAAAGATGGTGAACCAGTTGATCAAAAGGTTTATCGCTCTATGATTGGTTCATTGTTATACCTATGTGCTTCACGTCCCGATATTATGCTAAGTGTGTGCATGTGTGCACGATATCAAGCTGCTCCTAAAGATTGTCATCTTAAGGCTGTGAAAAGGATAGTGAGATATTTAATCCATACACCAAATTTTGGCATTTGGTATCCTAAGAGGTCTTCTTTTGATCTTGTTGGCTATTCCGACTCGGATTATGCCGAAGACAAGGTTGATAGAAAGTCCACTTCGGGTACTTGTCAATTTCTTGGTAGATCTCTTGTGTCTTGGTCTTCCAAGAAACAAAACTCGGTATCCTTATCCACCGCCGAAGCGGAATACATTGCCGCTGGTTCATGTTGTGCTCAATTACTTTGGATGACCCAAACTCTTAAAGATTATGGGATTTATGTGAAACATGTTCCACTGCTTTGTGACAATGAAAGTGCTATCAAAATTGGTCATAATCCTGTACAACATTCTCGAACTAAGCATATTGAAGTTCGTCATCATTTCATTCGAGATCATGTTGCTAAGGGTGACATCAATCTTAAGCATGTTCGCACCGATAAGCAATTAGCGGATATATTCACTAAACCACTTGATGAGAAAGTGTTTTGCAGGTTGAGAGGAGAATTGAACATCATTGATGCTTCGAACTTGGAGTAGAAACTCCATTGGATACATGCAAGACATGAGCTTATGACTAATCCATGATATATCTCTTATGATAACTATCGTATGTCTTGGATATATTTGCACCTTGCATGTTGTCTAACCCATGTAGGTGCTTGGTTGAATCTAATTCCATGAGATTGCAACTCACTCACATCTTGAGCAATCTCTACATCACCAAGACTCTACACAATAGTGGTTGAAGACAAGGAAGCACAAAACCATTCAAACATATCCTTTGACAAATTCTATGTTAAGCTTCATGATTGTCATTTTTGGATATACAAGTGCTCTTCCTTGCAAGAACTAACCCATGTAGGTAGATGAACTCAAACTCCAAGTGGTGCTCCCAACTCTTGATGAGCTACGTCAACCTTGAGCACCCACACAAGTTCAACTACATGGGCAAGAACCACACCACCACCCAAGGTATGTTATTCCATCTTAGAGAAGCTTTACTCCAAGACATGAGTCAAAGCAACTCAACAAGATGTGAATACATCAAGATGCTTAAACGAAAAATGGTAACCCCATTTTGAGCTTAAACGATGAGTATGACCTATGATCAAGTGTTCTCACTTGACTCCTAAGTTAATATACTCTAACATAGGTGACTATGTCACTGCCCAACTCTAGATGAAGCTCTCTTGTGTTCTTTCTTTGTGTTATTGCATTTGTCTCATGCATGTTTATTTTCTCTCTCCTTTTTCAAAAAAAACAAAAAAAAACTTCATCTAGATCTTTCAGTTTCTTCTCTTTTCTCTTTGTTTTTGTTCTGCATTTTCTGCACTTAATTCCTTGCAAATCCTTCAGGAAATTCATTGCAAATCTTTATGAGATCCTACATGTCTAGTGAGCTGAGGTGACAAGTGTTTTTCTCTGTGTAAACTCGGTTTCACCGACTTGCAATTTTTGGTCCAACCAAATCTTTTCGGTACCACCGAAATGTGCCACTCGGTGCCACCGACTTTGCAATCAGAAAAACAGTTTGCCACTTGTTCTACATTTCTTCTGATCCATCTCCACTCAATGAATCTTGTCCTCTACAAGGATCACAATTTTATCCTCTGCTTTGTGCTGAATCTCAAGGACCAAACCTATTCGACGGATTCCAGGAAAAACCTTCTTGGAAATTGATGTCAAAGGGGGAGAAAGAGATCACATCAAAGCTCAAGGGGGAGAGAAAGTCTCAAGGATCCCAGATGTTATTAAGGGGGAGAGAGAGATTTCCAGGAAGGGAAAATAATCAAGGATCCCAGATACTTGATGTTCAAGAGGAGAGATGTCACATGTCTTTTTGGGGGAAAGACATGTATTTGCATTAAGTTCTATCCATTTGTATCTTTCAGCTCTGATTTTCTGTTCCCTATCTTCTCCCAATATCCCATGTAAGATTCAGGGGGAGCAAGACACCTAAGGGAAAGAAATCAGTCAAATTCATTGCATATCTTTATTCTTGGGGACATGTTGAATTCAATGTGGTACCTTGTACTCACTCTGTACATGTCATCCCAGTCTTGGTATTCTTGTGGTTTCTTTTGTTGGCTCTGGCTAGTGGATGTACCTGTGTTATCTAATCTTGTTTGTGCAGGTTCATTCCATCCTAAGCCAACTCAAGACCACAAGGTAAGTATATGCATCAAAATCATGAGTATGAGGAGTTCTTGCTTATGTACATACTGTTTGCAAGACGGACTCATGAGCATGAAGGTATTTTCCTTGATAATCTTTTGCTCTGATGCATATGGCCAAGATGCATGTAACACATTGCCTACTCCGTCATGGTTATGCTCTCACATGCCTCTATATTTCATATTTACATGAGTGCATACATGTAGGGGGAGCCTATGCTGGTTACATGTCCTTCCAAAGCTTTACTTGTTGTTCTTTATATCTTTATCTAAAGCTTTGATGTATGTTGCCATCAATTACCAAAAAGGGGGAGATTGAAAGCACAAGTGCTCCCTAGGTGGTTTTGATAATTGATGACAACATATCTCTTGTTGGACTAACATTTCTATCTAGCATGTTTCAGATAAGTTCAACAATGGAGTGGCATGGACTAAAGGTTGTGGGAACTCCTTCAAGATGCTAAGGACAAAGGATTGGCTAAAGCTTAAAGCTCAAGACTCTTCATTTTACATTTTAGTGATCCAAGATCACATTGAGTCCATAGGAAAAGCCAATACTATCAAGGAGGGATGAGGTATTGCTTAATGAGCCTCTTGCTTCATGTGCTTAATGATATGCTCCAAAATCCTCAGCTACTTTCCCACTTCCACATATGACCTAAACCCTAAGCCAAACTCGGTCCTACCGATTCTTCCTATCCGGCGCCACCGAGTTTCACTTGTCATAAGCCACTGCCAAACCCTAATCAGTTCGGTCTCACCGATGGGATCTCGGTCTCACCGAGATGGGCTTGCAAACTCTCTATTACCCATTGCAATATTCTCGGTCCCACCGAGATATGCAATGGGTCCCACCGAGTTTGCTTGGCCAAATCTCAGTTTCACTTATTACCCAAATCGGTCCCACCGAGTTTGAGTAATCGGTCAAACCGAGTTTTGGATTTACCCTAACCCTAGCACATCGGTCCCACCGACTTGATCCAGTCGGTCACACCGAAATCTCTAACGGTCACTAGGTTTACCTTTTCGGTCCGACCGAGTTTGTTGATTCGGTCCCACCGAGATTGGAAAACTATGTGTAACGGTTGGATTTTGTGTGGAGGCTATATATACCCCTCCACCTCCTCTTCATTTGTGGAGAGAGCCATCAGAACACATACACAGTTCCTACTCATATGTTCTGAGAGAGAACCACCTACTCATGTGTTGAGACCAAGATATTCCATTCCTACCATATGAATCTTGATCTCTAGCCTTCCCAAGTTGCTTTGCACTCAAATCTTCTTTCCACAAAATCCAAATCCTATGAGAGAGAGTTGAGTGTTGGGGAGACTATCATTTGAAGCACAAGAGCAAGGAGTTTATTACCTACACACCATTTGTTACTTCTTGGAGAGTGGTGTCTCCTAGATTGGCTAGGTGTCACTTGGGAGCCTCCGACAAGATTGTGGAGTTGAACCAAGGAGTTTGTAAGGGCAAGGAGATCACCTACTTCGTGAAGATCTACCGCTAGTGAGGCAAGTCCTGTGTGGGCGATGGCCATGGTGGGATAGACAAGGTTGCTTCTTCGTGGACCCTTTGTGGGTGGTTGCTTCTTCGTGGACCCTTTGTGGGTGGAGCCCTTTGTGGACTTGCGCAACCGTTACCCTTTGTGGGTGGAGCCCTTTGTGGACTCGCGCAACCGTTACCCTTTGTGGGTTGAAGTCTCCATCAACGTGGATGTAGGATAGCACCACCTATCCGAACCACGGGAAAAACATCCGTGTCTCCACTTGCGTTTGATTTCTCCAAACCCTTCCCTTTACATTCTTGCAAGTTGCATGCTTTACTTTCTGCTGTCAATATACTCTTTGCATGCTTGCTTGAATTATGTGATGATTGCTTGACTTGTCCTACAATAGCTAAAATCTGCCAAGAACTAAAATTGGGAAAAGGTTAAGTTTTATTTGATATGTATTGTGTATGTTGAAATTGTGCCTAAACTCCACTTAAACCGAAAAAGTTTAAAAATTGCAACTTTAGCATTAAGTGTCTAATCACCCCCCTCTAGACACATCTACTTCTAGATCCTACAGAGGCCTATACGGTTCCTCGGTTAACCGTTGGAGTATCAAACGAAGTCCAAATGGCACGAAACTTGAGAGGAGGTCTACCGGTAGTATACCAAGGCCGCTTGGCAAATCTCGGTCCAATCCGAGAACATTTAACACCCGCACACGAAAAGAGGCAAAAGGGGCACCGGAGGACATAGGAGCACCGGATTGCAAAACAGACAACGGGGAAAATGCTCAGATGCATGAGACGAACACGTATGCAAATGCAATGCACATGATTACATGATATGAAATGCATGACACACAAACAAATGACAAGGCAACAACAGCGAATAACTGGACGACACCTGGCGCAACGGTCTTGGGGCGTTACAGAAGGTGAGAGTGCGTATAATCCATGGACTCAACATTAGTCATAAAGAACTCACATACTTATTGCAAAAATCTACAAGTCATCAAAAACCAAGAATTACGAGCATGCTGCTAGGGGGGTAGATTGATAGCAAAACACCATCGCTCGTCCCCGACCGCCACTCATAAGGAGGACAATCAAAGAAACACCTCATGCTTCAAATTTGTCACACAACGTTCACCATACGTGTATGCTACGGGACTTGCAAACTCTAACACAAGTATTTCTCAAATTCACAACTACTCAACTAGCATGACTCTAATATTACCATCTTCATATCTCAAAACAATCATCAAGTCTCAAACTTCTCATACTCACTACTAGGGAAAAGCCTACCAGCAGCGAGGGTTTTGGGCCTCTCAGTAGCGCGGGCACCGGCGCTACTAATAAGGCGCTACAGCTAACGTACAGCAGTAGCGCCGGTTGTCCCACGCTACTGCTATACATGAATAGCTGTAGCGCTCTTTGGGAAAGGGCGCTACTGATATTATCTGCAGCGCTGTTTGCTGGGACGTGCTACTGACAATGCGGCGCTACTACTAAATTTCCCCCCTCGCTACTACTAGTTATTTATTAGTTTTTTTCCTGCATATTTGTTTTGTATTTGTTTTGTATTTGAATAGGTTTTATACAATAATCTTTAGCATATCATAGACATACAAATGTAATCATAGCATATACATACAATTAGTCTCATCAAATCATGTCATCATCATAATCATCATCCAACACAAAGTGGTCTCTCGTCATCATCTCGAAAATAGCGATACAAGTCTCGAATGATATGCAAATACATCGTCATCCATCTAAACAATGATATACGCGAGAAGAGCTATCACTTTGAGAACATGAGTTCGTATCCCTCTTTCGCATTAGCGTGAACCTCTAAACTAACTACTGCCTGTCGCTCGGAAACCGGAAGGGCCTGACACTCCGTCCACTTGTCATATATATACTCCTGGCATAGCACTTCTTTGCCATCTATGATCTATGCACCTGCATCATCACATGAGTCGATGATATGCAACATATATAGTTGAGCAACAGAAAGAGACAGACTTGGCAAAAATAAAAACAACATATCATAAGCATAAATAACAAAGTTCATCGTACCCCAAAATGCCCTAACTAGAGTTATTTTCGCTAGTCGAGGAGGAGGACGGTTTAATTACATCACAAATAAAGTTTCACCATGCATAACTCAAAGTTTTGTCATACAGAAAGCATGGACTAAACGGACACATTGTCATATATCGACAATCACTCCAACATGTCGTTCCATCCATCCAAGTTAGGGAGATAGTCCCCGAGCCTAGTGAAAGGCTTCAGGTCGAGACGCTGAGAGGCTATCCATGTTCGGATGTCTTCCCGCGACATTTTTCCTTCTCCGTAGAACATCCCTGTTTTTCCGACGACCTCCTTCATGATGATTTGGGCAAGTTCGCGCTGGATGTTATAGAACTCAGCTCGAAGTCGATGATCCTCGATATCTCCTATGTCCTTTGCCCATTGCAGAATATGGGCATCGCCGGAAGAAGGTGCCATGCGAAGGTTCTGGTGATCCCGTCTGTACTCCAGCATGTGGTGTAGGACATAGAATCCATCATTAAGAGAATCGTCCGGTTGCTGGATGCAGCAGAAGTTGGTCTTATGGCCGAAGGCGACCCTGCCGCCCCTCATCTTCTTGTCCCTGACCTCTCCACCCAGTGATTGGTAGTGATACATAGCACTGTCGAGAACATCCTTGATGTGGGTGTAATCCTTTTTGTGAATGTTCTTCGACGTGTCCAAGTAAAGAGCGTGGGAGAATCGGGGGTAGAGGATGATGAGGACGGCGCGCCCGCCGCTGCACAAAATAAGTCCTCAAATTAATTAGCCTCCACCATGCAAATGAATGATTGAAATCAAAGGAAGGATAGCAGTGCGGATGACTTACATGGGATGATAAGGCACGAGAATCGCCCCCTTGTCCTTATTGGTGAGCATGAAACTGACGATGTAATCCCTCGCGTATTCACGGTGATTTGCACAGACTCCCAAGAAGCCCTTGTGCATGTAGTACGGGTCAGCGACACAGATATGAGATATCTGCTCAACCACGATGATGTAGTTCATGTGCAAGGCATAAAGGCGGACAAACGTAAAATCCAGCTTCTTCACGTGAAACATGTCGAATATGTAATCGAATCGGAGGAAGAACTTATCCGCGGGGAAGCTGTCGATGTACGATGCAGCCTATTTGATTGCCGTAGCATCGACGCGCTTCCTCGGGCGCCATTGGCTCAAAATTGCCGTCGTCCACCTCCGTGACCACCACTCTAGTAGTCCTGAGTTTGTTAGGAACCCGTTGCCTCTTTGCTTTCGGTTCTACACAGGCTCCGCTCCTCGAGGCAGCGCCGGTCTTAGTCTCAGCGCCGGTCTCGATGCCGGTCTGAGTCTGAGCGCCGGTCTCAGTCTCAGCACCGGTCTGCGTGTTGGTCTCAGTCCCCGATGCCACCGGTGGGCCCAGCAATAACATCGGTTGATCATCGGTAAGGCTAAAAAATTCGTCTGCCGCCCGGTAGGCGTCGTCGCAATCACCAGAACCCTGTCCTTCATCGTTGCTAGCCATGTTTCCTATGATTAAATCTAGTCAATTAATTCTAGACCTAATAAAATGAATAATGACATAAAAAAGGCCTATTGTTTTGCAGGAATGTTGACTCCTTCCTGGTGTGGCAAATCACGGACACTCGATATGTCCTAGTTTGTAGCACAAGTCATGCCGAAATTCATGAAAAATTTCGGCATGAGCTTTGCTAAAAAGTGGACAAATCGAGAACCTGAAATTTGCCGGAAAAGAAATGAATCAACATTCCGGCAAAACATAGGCCACTAAGCATCATTCCCTGCAAATAGTGTCCAAATATACACGAGCAACCACATGTGCAAACAGTGTAGAAGAAAATTCATTTAACTACTAATAGAACAAAATTCAGTTAACTTTAGTGCTCTATAATGATGAAAGGAAAAAAATTTCAGTTAACTACTAATTTCATTCATTTAGGTTATTCATTTAACATCACCTAATTAACCTACTGTACCAATACTACTAGCAGCACTACTAACCTAATTAACCTAGCAAAACTCTAGTGCCCTAACTAAAAAACATCTAATTAACATCTAATTTTTTTCTCTAAAATACAAAGAGAGATGAGTGAGAGGGAGGGGTGGGGGACTTACAGAGAGGGGAGAGACGGTGGCGGGGAGGTGCTCGGTGACGGAGGCAGGGGCGGAGAGGGCGGGCTCGGG
Source organism: Triticum urartu (assembly GCF_056163025.1). NCBI lineage: Eukaryota > Viridiplantae > Streptophyta > Magnoliopsida > Poales > Poaceae > Triticum > Triticum urartu. The sequence goes on along the minus strand of NC_141876.1, from coordinate 363,484,480 downwards.
CACGGGCAAGGGCGGTCCTGGGCGGGCTCGGGCGGCGGTGAGGTGGAGGTCGCCGACGGTGACATGGAGGGCGGCCTTGGGCGGCGGCTGTGAGGCTGAGGGCGGCCTCGGGCGGCGGCGGTGAGGCTGAGGGCGGCCTCCGGCGGCGGCGGTGAGGCTGAGGGCGGCCTCGGGCGGCGGCGGTGAGGAGACGGCGGCGAGGGCGAGGGACGATTTGGGGAAGAATTGGTGGCCGGGGGGCGGGGTGGGGGGAAACCGCTGTTTAAGTGAAACATAACGGTAGCGCGTTTCTGGAAACGCGCTATAGCTAACTTAGCTATAGCGCGTTTACTGAAACCCACTACTGCTATTCCTTTCTCCTTTTTTCCCTTTTTTCTTTTATTTTTCTTTACATTTTATTTTTTCCCTTTCTCCTTTTTCTATTTCTTTCATTTTCATTTACTTTTCTACTTGTTTTCCACTTTATTTTATTTCCATTAGCAGCAGCGCTTTACACGTAAGCGCGCTGCAGCTAAGGAGATTAGCAGTAGCGCTGGGCCATTATACGCGCTACTGCTAGGTTGGGCTAGCCATGTGCGCCCAGTTCAAACGTAGCAGCAGCGCTTTTCGCTAGTACGCTCTACTGCTAAAGTCATAGCAGTAGCGCGGTTTATTTACGCGCGCTGCTACTAAGTAGCAGCAGCGCTTGATTTTGTACAGCGCTACTGGTAAAATTCTGTGTATAGGCTTTTCCCTAGTAGTGAGTATTCAATGCACTCTATATGAAAGTTTTTATTATACCCATCTTGGATGCCTATCATATTAAGACTAATTTTATAGCCAACGAAAATTATCATGCTATTCAAAAGGACTCTAAAAATAATATAAGTGAAGCATGAGAGATCAATAATTTCTATAAAATAAAACCACCACCGTGCTCTAAAAGATATAAGTGAAGCACTAGAGCAAAATTATCTAGCTCAAAAGATATAAGTGAAGCACAAAGATTATTCTAATAAATTCCGATTCATGTGTGTATCTCCAAAAGGTGTGTACAGCAAGGATTATTGTGGTAAACTAAAAATCAAAGACTCAAATCATACAAGACGCTCCAAGCAAAACACATATCATGTGGTGAATAAAAATATAGCCTCAAGTAAAAGTTATCAATGGACGAAGACAAAAGAGGGGATGCCTTCCGGGGCATCCCCAAGCTTAGGCTTTTGGTTGTCCTTGAATTTTACCTTGGGGTGCCTTGGGCATCCCCAAGCATAGGCTCTTCCCACTCCTTATTCCATAATCCATCAAATCTATACCCAAAAACTTGAAAACTTCACAACACAAAACTCAACAGAAAATCTCATGATCTCTGTTAGTATAAGAAAACCAATCACCACTTTCAAGTACTGTAATGAACTCATTCTTTATTTATATTGGTGTTAAAACTACTGCATTCCAACTTCTCTATGGTTCATACCCCCGATACTAGCCATAGATTCATCAGAATAAGCAAACAACACACGAAAAACATAATCTGTCAAAAACAGAACATTCTGTAGTAATCTGTAGGTTTTGAATACTTCTGTAACTCCAACAATCCTGAGAAACTAGGACTTCCTAAATAATTTGTATGTTGATCTACTGCAGTTGGAATTGGTATTTTATCACTCTCTGGTAAAAAACGAAAATTATTCTTGTGAGCACATACTTTCTGTTTTTTATAGCAAGATCAAACAACAATCATCCAAGAAGATCCTAAAGGCTTTACTTGGCAAAAACACTAATTAAAACACAAAAAACACAATCATAGCAGTAGATAGATGAATTATTTATTGCTAAATAGGAACAAAAAGCAAGAAACAAAAATAAAATTGGGTTGCCTCCCAACAAGCGCTATCGTTTAACGCCCCTATCTAGGCATAAAAACAAGAATAGATCTAGGTATCATCATCTTTGGTATGCAATCCATAAGTGTCTCTCATAATAGATTCATAAGGTAATTTAATTTTATTCCTAGCTAGGAAAGTGTTCCATGCCTTTCCTTAATGGAAATTGGAATCTAATATTTCCTTCTTTCATATCAATAATTGCACCAATCCTTCTAAGGAAAGGTCTACCAAGAATAATAGGACAAGTAGGATTGCAATCTATATCAACAACAATGAAATCTACGGGCACATAATTCCTATTTGCAACAATAAGAACATCATTAATCCTTCCCATAGGTTTCTTAATGGTGGAATCCGCAAGATGCAAATTTAAAGAACAATAATAAAATTCATGAAAACCCAGCACATCACACAAAGTTTTGGGAATCGTGGAAACACTAGCACCCAAATAACATAAATCATAACATTCATGATTTTTGATCTTAATTTTAATAGTAAGTTCCCACTAATCATAAAGTTTTCTAGGGATAGAAACTTCCAATTCAAGATTTTCTTCATAGGATTGAATTAAAGCATCAACGATATGTTTGGTAAAGGCTTTATTTTGACTATAAGCATGAGGAGAATTTAACATGGATTGCAACAAGGAAATACAATCTATCAAAGAACAATTATCATAATTAAATTCCTCTAAATCCAAAATAGTGGGTTCATTGCTATGTAAAGTTTTGACCTCTTCAATCCCACTTTTACCAATTTTTGCATCAAGATGTAAAAACTCCGAATCATTGGGACGCATTTTAACTAAAGTTGACTCATCTCCAGTCCCATCTTTATCAAGATTCACATTGGAAAACAAAGATTTAATAGGAGACACATCAATCACTTTTAGATCTTCATCATTATTATCATGAAAACTAGAAGAACACGCTTTCACAAAGCAATCTTTTTTAGCACGCATCCTAGTGGTTCTTTCTTTGCACTCATCAATGGAAATTCTCATGGCTTTGAGAGACTCATTGATATCGTGCTTAGGTGGAATAGATGTAAGTTTCAAAGAATCAACATCAAGAGAAATTCTATCCACGTTCCTAGCCAACTCATCAATCTTAGGCAATTTTTCTTCAAGCAAAGCATTGAAATTCTTTTGAGAAATCATAAATTCTTTAACACTAGTCTCAAAATCAGAGGGCATCTTATTAAAATTTCCATAAGAGTTGTTGTAGGAATTACCATAATTATTAGAGGACTTACTGGGGAACGGCCTAGAATTAAAATTTCCTCTATACGCGTTATTACCAAAATTGCTCCTGCCAACAAAATTCACATCCATAGATTCATTATCATTTTCAATCATAGTAGACAAAGGTATATCATTAGGATCAGAAGAAACACTCTTATTAGCAAACAATTTCATAAGTTCATCCATCTTTCCACTCAAAACATTAATCTCTTCTATCGCATGAACCTTTTTACTAGTAGATCTTTCGGTGTGCCATTGAGAATAATATACCATAATATTATCTAGGAGTTTAGTAGCTTCTCCTAAAGTGATTTCCACAAAAGTGCCTCCCACGGCCGAATCTAAAAGATTTCTAGAAGCAAAACTCAATCCAGCATAATTTTTTTGTATAATCATCCATAAATTCAAACCATGTGTAGGGCCATTACGTATCATTAATTTCATCCTCTCCCAAGCTTGTGCAACATGCTCATGATCAAGTTGCTTAAAATTCATAATATCATTTCTAAGAGAGATGATCTTAGCGGGAGGAAAATACTTAGAGGTAAAAGCATCTTTTCACTTATTCCATTAATCAATACTATTTTTAGGCAAAGAAGAGAACCAAGTTTTAGCACGATCTCTAAGCGAAAACGGAAATAACTTCAATTTAACAATATCATTATCCACATCTTTCTTCTTTTGCATATCACACAAATCAACGAAGTTGTTCAGATGGGTAGTGGCATCATCACTAGGAAGGCTAGAAAACTGATCTTTCATAACAAGATTCAACAAAGCGGTATTGATTTCACAAGATTTAGCATCAGTAGTAGGAGAAATCAGAGTGCTAATAAAATCATTATTGCTAGTATTGGAAAAGTCACACAATTTAGTACTATCTTGAGCCATCGTGACAAACAATCAATCCAACACACAAGCAAACAAGAAGCAAGAGAAAAGAGGCGAATGGAAAAAGGGAGAATAAAATGGCAAAGGTGAAGTGGCGGAGAGGAAAACGAGAGGCAAATGGCAAATAATGTAATGCGAGGGATAAGAGTTTGTGATGGGTACTTGGTATGTCTTGACTTGGCGTAGATCTCCCCGGCAACGGCGCCATAAATCCTTCTCGCTACCTCTTGAGCATGCGTTGGTTTTCCCTTGAAGAGGAAAGGGTGATGCAGCAAAGTAGCGTAAGTATTTCCCTCAGTTTTTGAGCACCAAGGTATCAATCCAGTAGGAGACTACACGCAAGTCGCCTAGTACCTGCACAAACAATCAAGAACCTTGCAACCAACGCGATAAAGGGGTTGTAAATCCCTTCATGGACATTTGCAAAAGTGAGATCTGGTAAAAATAATAAGATAAATAATTTTGGTATTTTTGTTGAATAGATTGAAAAATAAACGACGATAGAAATAACTAGTTGTTGGGAAAATAATATAATGGAGAATAGACCCCCAGGCCATAGGTTTCACTAGTGGCTTCTCTCAAGATAGCATAATCTACGGTGGGTGAACAAATTACTGTCATGAACCTTGCAACCAACGCGATAAAGGGGTTGTCAATCCCTTCATGGCCACTTGCAAAAGTGAGATCTGGTAAAGATAATAAGATAAATATATTTGGTATTTTGTTGTATAGATTGGAAAGTAAAGATTGCAAAGTAAACGACGACAGAGATAGCTAGTTGACGGGAGACTAATATGATGTAAAATAGACCCGGGGGCCATAGGTTTTACTAGTGGCTTCTCTCAAGATAGCAAATATTATGAGAATATCTAGGCATGATCATAAACACAGGCATCATGTCCGTAACAAGTAGACCGAAACGATTCTGCATCTACTACTATTACTCCACTCATCGACCGCTATCCAGCATGCATCTAGAGTATTAAGTTCATAAGAACAGAGTAACGCATTAGGCAAGATGACATGATGTAGAGGGATAAACTCAAGCAATATGATATAAACCCCATCTTTTTACCCTCGATGGCAACAATACAATACATGCCTTGTTGCCCCTGATGTCAGTGGGAAAGGACACTGTAAGATTGAACCCAAAGCTAAGCACTTCTCCCATTGCAAGAAAGATCAATCTAGTAGGCCAAACCAAACTGATAATTCGAAGAGACTTGCAAAGATATTAAATCATGCATATAAGAATTCAGAGAAGAATCAAATATTGTTCATAGATAATCTTGATCATAGATCCACAATTCATCGGATCTTGACAAACACACCGCAAAAAGTATTACATCGAATAGATCTCCAAGAAGATCGAGGAGAACTTTGTATTGAGATCCAAAGAGAGAGAAGAAGCCATCTAGCTAATAACTATGGACCTGAAGGTCTGTGGTAAACTACTCACACATCATTGGAGAGGCTATGGTGTTGATGTAGAAGCCCTCCATGATTGAATCCCCTCTGGCGAAGCGCCGGAAAAGGCCCCAAGATGGGATCTCACGGGTACAGAAGGTTGCGGTGGTGGAAAAGGTGTTTCGTGGATCTCCCCGATGGTTTCAGGATATAAGAGTATATATAGGCGAAAGAAGTAGGTCAGTGGAGCTGCGAGGGGCCCATGAGGGTGGGGGCGCACCCTCCTACCTCGTGGCTTCCTCGCTGCTTCCTTAACGTCCAATCCAAGTCTCCTAGATTGCATCTGTTCCAAAAAAGATCCTCACGAAGGCTTCGTTCCGTTTGGATTCCGTTTGATATTCCTTTTCTGCGAAACATTGAAATAGGCAAAAAAAACAGCAATTTGCACTAGGCCTTCGGTTAATAGGTTAGTCCCAAAAATAATATAAAAGTTCATAGTAAAGCCCATTAAACATCCAAAATAGATAATATAATAGCATGGAACAATAAAAAATTATAGATACGCTGGAGACGTATCAGTGTCCTCCATAAGCCTCGGAGTGACACTTGCGTAGGATCTGTTCCTGTTCATGCTCAGGTACACAACGTCTGATAACACCATCTACTCCTTATTTATAAAGGTGTGGGTAATCCCATAAGTAATGTCTTAAATCATAGAAAAACTTTTTCTTTTGCTGGTATGTGAAACTAGGTGGTATAAATTTAGCAACAATGTAATTAGCATAATCAGCATACCATGGAGCAGTACGAGAAGCATTTATGACACCTAATTGTTCATTAGGAAACCTATCATCTATAGGTAGTGGGTCATCAAGAACATTTTCTAACCTAGAAAAGTTGTCTGCAACGGGGTTCTTAGGCCCCTTTCTATCAATAATATGCAAATCAAATTCTTGTAGCAAGAGAACCCATCTAATAAGTCTAGGTTTAACATCTTTCTTTTCCATAAGGTATTTAATAGCAGCATGATCAGTGTGAACAGTTACTTTAGAACCAACAATATAAGGTCTGAACTTATCACAAGCAAATACAACTGCTAAAAATTCTTTTTCAGTAGTAGAATAATTTCTCTAGGCACCGTCTAGAGTTTTACCAGCATATTGAATAACATTTAATTTCTTATCAACTCTTTGTCCTAGGACAGCACCTACAGCATAATCACTAGCATCACACATAGTTTCAAAGGGTAAATTCCAATCAGGTGGCTGAACAATAGGTGCATAAATCAAGGCTTTCTTAAGTATTTCAAATGCTTCTACACAATCATCATCAAATACAAAAGGAACATCTTTTTGTAAGAGATTAGTCAGAGGCCTAGAAATTTTTGAGAAGTCTTTAATGAACCTCCTATAAAAACTGGCATGACCAAGGAAACTTCTTATACCTTTAATGTCCTTAGGACACGGCATCTTTTCAATGGCATCAACTTTAGCTTTATGAACTTCAATACCTCTTTCAGAAACTTTATGCCCCAAAACAACACCTTCATTAACCATAAAGTGGCACTTCTGCCAATTCAAGACAAGATTAGTTTCTTCACATCTGTGCAAAACTCGATCAAGGTTGCTTAAGCAATCATCATAAGAAGTTCCATATAGGGAGAAATCATCCATGAAAACCTCAACAATCTTTTCACAAAAGTCAGAGAATATAGCAGTCATACATCTTTCAAAGGTAGCAGGTGCATTACATAAACCGAACGGCATACGTCTATAAGCAAAGGTACCAAAAGGGCAAGTAAAAGTGGTCTTTCCTTGATCCTATTTTGACACAACTATTTGTGATAAACCAGAATAACCATCTAGAAAGCCAAAATTTGTATGTTTGGATAATCTTTCTAGCATTTGATCAATAAAAGGTAATGGGTAATGATCCTTTCTAGTAGCTTTATTTAATTTGCGGCAATCAATTACCATTCTATAACCTGTAACAATTCTTTGTGGGATCAATTCATATTTATCATTAGGAACAACGATAATACCTCCCTTCTTAGGGACACAATGGACATTACTTACCTACTAACTATCAGCAACATGATAAATTATACCTGCCTCTAGAAGCTTTAGTATTTCATTCCTTACCACTTCTTTCATCTTAGGATTTAACCGTCGTTGGTGGTCAACAACCGGTTTAGCATTTTTCTCCAATTTTTTTGTGCTGGCATAGAGTTGGGCTAATTCCCTTAAGATCATCAAGAGTATATCCAATATAAGCATGGTGCTTCTTTAGAGTTTTCAATAATTTCTCTTCTTCCTGCTCTAAAAGGTTAGCACTAATAATAACAGGATATATCTTCTTTTCATCAAGATAAGCATATTTAAGAGTATCAAGTAATGGTTTAAGCTCAAACACGGGATCACCCTTGGGTGGAGGAGGATCCCCTAGAATTTCAACAGGCAAGTCATGCTTCAAAATAGGTCCTTGTTTAAAGAATACTTCATCTATTTCCCTTCTTTCATTCATAAACATATCATTTTTATGGTCTAGCAAATATTGGTTCTAAAGGATCATTAGGATGCACGGAAATAGAAGCAAGACCAATAATTTCATATTTACTAGGAAATTCTTTATCATGGGGTTGTATACGAAATTTAGCAAAATTAAAATCATGAGACATATCCCCTAAACCAACAGAAACAATATCATTTTTGCAGTCTATCTTAGCATTAACAATATTCAAGAAGGGTCTACCAAATATAATGGGCAAAAATCATCTTGTGGGGAACCAAGAACAAGAAAATTAGTAGGATATTGAAATTTCCCACACAAGATTTCAACATCTCTAACAATCCCAACTGGTGAAATAGTATCTCTATTGGCAAGCTTAATAGTAACATTAATACCTTCTATCTCAGCAGGTGCAATATCATGCATAATTTCTTCGTATAAAGAATGAGGTATCGCACTCACACTAGCACCCATGTCACATAAGCCATTATTGCAATGATATCCTATTTTAATATAAACAATAGGCATGCCTACCACAGGTCTATGTTTATTTTTAGTATCGGGTCTAGCAATTCTAGCAGCTTCATCACAAAAGTAAATAACATGCCCATCAATATTATCGACCAAGAGATCTTTAACCATAGCAATACTAGGTTCAACTTTAATTTTCTCAGGGGGGGTGTAATGTTCTAGCAGTACTCTTACGAACCACAATTGAAGCTTTAGCATGATCCTTTATTCTAACAGGGAAAGGTGGTTTCTCAATATAAGCGGTAGGAACAATAGGATCAACATTATAATTGATAGTCTTTTCTTCAACTTTAATAGGTTCAACTACTTTTACTTCAATGGGAGGATGATATTTAAACCACTTATCCTTAGGGAGATCAACATGAGTAGCAAATGATTCACAGAAAAGAAGCTACTATCTTGGAGTCAAGTCCATATTTAGTGCTAAATTCACGAAAAGCATCGGTATCCATAAAAGATTTAACACAATCAAACTTAGATGTTATACCTGACTCCTTACCTTCGTCGAGTTCCCAATCTTCAGAGTTGCGTTTAATTCTTTCCAATAAATCCCATTTGAATTCAATAGTCTTCATCTTAAAAGAACCAGTACAAGAAGTATCGAGCATGGAGCGATTACTGAGAGAAAGCCGAGCATACATTTTTTGAATAATAATTTCTCTTGAGAGCTCATGATTGGGGCATGAATATAACATTGACTTAAGCCTCTACCAAGCTTGAGCGATGCTTTATCCTTCGCGAGGCCAAAAATTATATATATAATTACGATCACGATGAACCAGATGCATAGGATAAAACTTCTAATGAAATTCCAATTTCAATCGGTTATAGTTCCATGATCCAATATAATCACATAGCCTAAACCATGTCAATGCCTTTCCCTTCAAAGATAAAGGGAAGACCTTCCATGATCCTCGGGCATACCTGGAATCTTAAATAATCCACAAACTTCATCCACGTAGATTAGGTGCATATCGGGATGTAATGTTCCATCTCCTGTAAAAGGATTACCTAGAAGTTTCTCTATCACACCCGAAGGAATTTCAAAGTAAACATTTTCAGTAGGTTCAGTATGTTGAGGAGCAACTCTTTGCTCTACTAGTCGGGGTGAAGATACCCCGAACAAGCCCCTCAAAGGATTGTTTTCCATAGTAACAAGTGACAGTAAATTTCAGCACACTATATAAATTTTTCCTTACCAAATTCCACTTACCAAAGGCGCTTCCCTCCCAGGCACGGCGCCAAGAAGAGAGTCTTGATGACCAACAAGTATAGGGGATCTATCGTAGTCCTTCTGATAAGTAAGGGCGTTGAACCCAACGAGGAGCAGAAGGAAATGACACGCAATTTTCAGTAAGGTATTCTCTGCAAGCACTGAAATTATCGATAACACGTAGTTTTGTGATAAGGTAATTTGTAACAAGTAACAAGTAACAAAAGTAAACAAGGTGCAACAAGGTAGCCCAATCCTTTTTGTAGCGAAGGACAAGCCTGGACAAACTCTTATATAAAGAAAAGCGCTCCCGAGGACACATGGGAATTATCGTCAAGCTAGTTTTCATCATGCTCATATGATTCGCGTTCGTTACTTTGATAATTTGATATGTGGGTGGACCGGTGCTTTTGTACTGCCCTTCCTTGGACAAGCATCCCACTTATGATTAACCCCCTTCGCAAGCATCCGCAACTACGAAAGAATAATTAAGGTAAACGTAACCATAGCATGAAACATATGGATCCAAATTGGCCCCTTATGAAGCAACGTATAAACTAGGGTTTAAGCTTCTGTCACTCTAGCAACCCATCATCTACTTATTACTTCCCAATGCCTTCCCCTAGGCCCAAACAATGGTTAAGTGTCATGTAGTCGACGTTCACATAACACCACTAGAGGAAAGACAACATACATCTCATCAAAATATCGAATGAATACCAAATTCACATGACTACTTATAGCAAGACTTCTCCCATGTCCTCAGGAACAAACGTAACTACTCACAAATCATATTCATGTTCATAATCAGAGGGGTATTAATATGCATAAAGGATCTGGACATATAATCTTCCACCAAATAAACCAACTAGCATCAACTACAAGGAGTAATCAACACTACTAGCAACCCCAGGTACCAATCTGAGGTTTTGAGACAATGATCAGATACAAGAGATGAACTGGGGTTTGAGAGGAGATGGTGATGGTGAAGATGTTGATGGAGATTGACCCCCTCCCATTGAGAGGATCGATGGTGATGAAGATGGTGACGATTTCCCCCTCCCGGAGGGATGTTTCCCCGGCAGAACAGCTCCGCCGGAGCCCTAGATTGGTTCCGCCAAGGTTCCACCTCTAGAAGGCGGCGCTTCATCCCGAAAGCTTCCTTATGATTTTTTTCCAGGGCGAAAGACACCTTATACCAGAAGATGGGCATCGGAGGCCTGCCAAGTGGCCCACGAGGCAGGGGGCGCGCCTAGGGGGTAGGGCGCTCCCCCCACCCTCGTGGACGGTGGCTGGCTCCCCTCTGGTGCTTTCTTCACCCAATATTTTTAATATATTCCAAAACTGACTTTCATGGAGTTTCAAGACTTTTGGAGTTGTGCAGAATAGGTCTCTAATATTTGCTCCTTTTCCAGCCCAGAATTCCAGCTGCCGGCATTCTCCCTCTTCATGTAATCCTTGTAAATTAAGAGATAAAAGGCATAAGTATTGTGACATAATGTGTAATAACAACCCATAATACAATAAATATCGGTATAAAAGCATGATGCAAAATGGACGTATCAATGGACATCTTGAACTTCAAGGTCATGAGTGCGGCAAACTCCTCATTGAAAGCTTTGTTAGGAGAACCAAAGATAATATCATCAACATATAGTTGGCATACAAACAACTCCCCTTTGACCTTCTTAGTAAAAAGAGTGGGGCCAATTTTCCCAATTTCAAACCCATGATCTTGCAACAACTCGGTAAGGTGCTCATACCATGCACGCGGGGCTTGTTTAAGGCCATAGAGTGCCTTATTGAGTTGGTACACATGATTGGGGAACACAGGATCCTCAAACCTTGGGGGTTGTTTGACATACACCAACTCATTAATATGACCATTAAGAAAAGCACTCCTCACATCCATTTGTTGCAACTTGAAGTCATGATGAGAAGCAGAAGCAATCCACAAACGAATAGATTCAAGGCGAGCAACGGGAGCAAAGGTTTCACCGTAGTCGATACCCTCGACTTGGGAGTAGACTTGTGCCACCAAACGAGCCTTGTTGTGAACGATAATCCCATGAGCATCTTGCTTGCTCTTGAATATCCATTTGGTTCCAATAACATTATGGTTCTCCTTTGGCCTTGGCACCAATCTCCACACCTTGTTGTGCTCGAAGTTGTTGAGTTCTTCATGCATGGCATTAAGCCAATCCGGATGCCTCATAGACCTTTTGGGGTTCAACACAATAAAAAAATGCATGATGTTCACAATAGTTTGCTAATTGTCTACGAGTGCTTACCCCCTTTCTTAAGCTTCCAAGCACATTCTTGTAGCGGTCCGACCTCAAACGGTCAAATCTCTGTGCATAAGTGTCATCCCTGGATCAGTAATGCTGACACACACAGTACTTGAAGGATTTATAGAAGAGTTTCAATCACACACTTATTACATCGATAGTCTCAAAAGAGAACTTATTACAGTAGTATGGATTAAGGCCAACTAAATAAGATAACAGCGGAAGGTTTCGAAGATAAAGTGAGTCCATCAACTCCAACGGCATATCTGAGTGCACGACAACGACCTAGCGCACCTTACTCTTTGTCTGAAAAGTCTGCAACATAATACATTGCATCCCGAAACGGGTCAGCACATGGAATATGCTGGCAAAATAACACTGTAGAGCAATGAAACAAAATGACTGCTATCACAACATGCATATATGGCTGGTGGAGGCTCTAAGGTTAATGTTTTTGTGAAAAGCCAATTTTTCCCTACTACAAAAGGAATAAATTTTATTTAACTACAAAGTTGGTTGATAAACATTGAGAAGGTTCCTCCAACTCAATCCCAATTAAACAATATTAACATCCCAGCAAATTAAATTAAGAGTGATGAGATCAAATCAATAATTCAAGAACCAGATACTCAAGATGTCCATAACCGGGGACACGGCTAACCATGATTAGTTTATACACTCTGCAGAGGTTTGCGCACTTTTCCCCACAAGACTCGATCTCCTCTGTTGATTTCTCGCACTACATGGTGTTTGAGAAATGGATGACCGAGACACAGTCTTTTCGAAGGGGTCCCCTTAACCGATAGATAGGCCGGTACACCTACAATCCCCTAGATCTGCTAGCCCATCATGGAAAGGATTCCCACAACTTACTCAACTATGCCAGAGCCCATAATGGCTTGTGGCTGCACACGTAAGTTTCCAGCATGAATAATATTATGATCCCTTTGAGCCTGGGTGGCAAACCGTAGGATGATCACACGGGTACTCCGGGATATCCGAGGACAGCTCTGGATTGCTCCAGGTGCTCAGACAACCACTAGGTGCTCCAGGGTGCCTCAACCAATCCACCCAGATGTGTATTAAAGTAGCCACCTTAAGTTTAACCATTAATTATAACTCTCACATCTGTCATGGATACACTCAACCAAACCACGTCTACGAGCATAGCATAGCAATAAGCATAACGTAGAAGTAACTCCCAGGATTTGAAATAAAAAGGGAAATGGGTTCTACCTCACCATCTACTTCCCAAAACCCACAAGTTAAGCAGATCCTACTCATGTAATGTTTGAGGGTTGACACCAATGCATAAAAACTGGGTAATAAAGGGGTATGATAAGTGTTACTTGCCTTGCTGACGATTTGCAAACCCTAGAGACTCGTAGTAGCATGCTTCGCACTCCGGAAATTCTATCGCAAACAAACAATAGCATACATAAGCACTCAAGAATAGATGCAAGGGAAAACTCAGATAAGAAAGTACAAATTGAAATTTCAACTGAAGAGCTTCGATTTGCAAAAAGAATCAATCAAATCGGAGCAACGAAACTCAACCTACGATCAAAAGAAGTTTGAATTCAAATCTTCTTGAAGCCAACTTTTAAATTGTCAAAATCATGTTCAAGTTGGTTAGCTGGAAAGAGGGCTTCTAGACGAAGATTTTGGCATTGGTTTCACTGGATTTGGAAAAACGGTTAAAAAGTTGTGGCCATTTGAAGATCAGGGGCTAATCTGCGATAAAAATTAATCACGGATAGGTCCCTGGCCGAAAAATAAAATAAAAAGAAAAGGCTAACGGATGAACGTTCGTTATCATAGATAAACGAAGAACGCGTTTGCTAACATAAGCGTTCGGGCGAACGTCCGCTAATTAGCAAAACCGAAAAAAACAATCTAACCGATCCAAACGAAAAACCGAAAAAATGGGCGGCGGCGGGTTTTTTATCGGTTCCTCGGAAAAGAACAGCAGCGGGGCGACAGGATCCGGCAGCGAGGCTCCGGCGGGGCTACGGCGGCGGGGTCGGCGGGGAGGCGGCGGCGGCTGCTCGGCAGGCGGGGGTGGTGGTGGTGGCGAGAGGGGTCGGGGGGCCTGCTTATAAAGCCTCGGGGGGTGCGGCTTGCGGAAGAGGGCGGCGGAGGCGAAGTCCAGTTCAGACTCCAAGCGGAGTCCACTGGTGGCATGAGGAGCGGCGCGGCAGGCGGGCCGCCCTGCTCGGCTGGGCCTTCGGCCCAGTCGGGAAGGATTTTTTTAAATTAAATTCCGCCAAAAACAAAAATCCTAATAAAATATTAACAACATCCTAAAAATGCCAAAAACAATTTTCACCGTCTAAATACAATATCTAGAACAAAGTGAACATTTTTCTGGCCTAAAATGCAGTTTTGAAAAATGCATATTTTTTTTCTAATTCAAATAAAATTGCAATAGAATTCCAAATAAAATATCTAATTAATTTTAATTTTTTTCCTCCAATATTCCCCTCTGATTTTGGAGAAGTCATTTTATCTCCTCTCATTTATTTTAATATTGGAAATATTTCGGAGAGAAAAATTATTAAAATCAAAATGATCCTATTTTCAAATTTGAGAAAATTCAAATATGAAAATAAATGAAATCTCCAACTCTCTCCTTGGGTCCTGAGTTGCTTAAGATTTCTAGGATCACAACCAAAATGCAAATAAAATATGATATGCATGATGACCTATGTATAACATCCAAATTGAAAATTGGGATGTTACAAACCTACCCCCTTAAGATGAATCTCGCCCTCGAGATCCGGGTTGGCTAGAAAATAGGTGTGGGTGGTCTTTCCGTAGGTCTTCTTCTCGTTCCCAGGTGGCTTCATCCTCGGTATGGTGGCTCCACTGAACTTTGCAAAACTTGATAACCTTATTGTGCGTAACTCGGCTAGCAAACTCGAGAATCTTTACGGGTTTCTCCTCGTAGGTCAGATCACTCTCCAACTGAATTGCTTCCAGGGGCACTATATCTCTCAGAGGAATATAGGCCATCTTATCATGGCACTTCTTCAACTGGGAAACGTGAAACACATCATGAACTCCTGACAGTCCTTCGGGTAACTCAAACTTGTGCAACTTGTCCCATACGTTCCAACACTCGATATGGTCCTACAAATCTCG
Organism: Triticum urartu; assembly: GCF_056163025.1. Classification (NCBI taxonomy): domain Eukaryota; kingdom Viridiplantae; phylum Streptophyta; class Magnoliopsida; order Poales; family Poaceae; genus Triticum; species Triticum urartu. The sequence continues at coordinate 363,469,387 of NC_141876.1, read as the reverse complement.
GGGCTAACTTTCCCTTAACTCCAAAACGTTTAACTCCTCACAGTGGTGACACACGAAGATATGCTCGGTCTCCAATATCATAGACTACCTCCTTACTATTGGTGTCGGCATAGCTCTTCTGCCTGGATTGAGCTACCTTCAGTCTATCTCAAAGCAACTTAACTTTCTCTTCAGACTCTTTGGTCAAACCTGGTCCAAAAAACTGACGGTCTCCAACTTCATCCCACATTAACGGTGTCCTGCATCTCCTTCCATACAAAGTTTCAAAAGAGGCCATCTTCTAGCTAGCCTGATAACTGTTGTTGTATGAGAACTCTGCGTAAGGAAAATTGTCATCCCAACTAGATCCATAATCTAGCGCACAAGCTCTCAACATGTCTTCCAGAATCTGATTGACTCTTTCTGTCTATCCATCTATCTGCGAATGAAAGGCTGTGCTAAACTCCAGCCTGGTACCCAAGGTCTGGTGTAGCTGATTCCAAATTTCAAGGTAAATTGTGTCCCTCTATATGATACGATGGTGCTCAGAACTCCATGTAGACATACGATCATGGTCATATATATCTTGGCCAACTTCGCGCTTTTATAGGTGGTCTTCACTGAGATAAAGTGAGCTACCTTTGTCAAACAATCAACTACTACCCAGATTGAATCATATCCCGATCGTGTCCTGGGTAATCCGGTGATGAAATCCATGCCAAGCTTGTCCCACTTCCATTCGGGTATCGGATAGGCTGTAGCAATCATGCTGGCTTCTGATGTTCTGCCTTCACTCTTTGACATACATCACATACTACTACATACTCAGCAATGTCCCTCTTCATACCCGCCCATCAAAAACGCTCCTTGAAATCCAAATACATCTTGGTGTTTCTGGGGTGTATCGAGTATGGTGAGTCATGACCTTCCTGAAGTATTCACTTCCTGATCTCGGCATTATTGGGCACATATACACGATCCTCAAACCATAAAGTCCCGTGCTCATCCTCACAAAAACCCTTGGCTTTTCCTTTGCTCATTTTCTCCTTTATCTCAGTGATCTCCTTGTCATCCTTCTGAGCTTCTCGAATCTTCCCCAAAAATGTAGACTGAACCTCCATTGTTGCCACGAAACCACTTGGAACTATCTCCAAACGAAGTTCCTTGAGATCGTCAACTAACTCCTACAGTAAGCCTCCTCTTAGGAGGGTATTGGCATAACTCTTTCGGCTCAAAGCGTTTGCTACGACATTGGCCTTTCCTTGGTGATAGTTCAACTTCATGTCGTAGTCCTTTATAAGCTCGAACCATCTCCTTTGCCTGAGATTCAGCTCCTTCTGCGTGAAAATGTACTTCAAACTCTTGTGATCCATGTACACATCACATCTGTTTCCAAACAGAAAGTGTCTCCAAGTCTTGAGCGCATGCACTATGATACGTCTCCAACATATCTACTTTTCCAAACACTTTTGCCCTTGTTTTGGACTCTAACTTGCATGATTTGAATGGAACTAACCCGGACTGACGATGTTTTCAGCAGAATTGCCATGGTGTTATTTTTGTGCAGAAATAAAAGTTCTCGGAATGACCCGAAAATCAACAGAGAATATTTTGGGAATATATAAAATATACTGGCGAAAGAATCAAGGCTAGGGGTCCCACACCCTGTCCACGAGGGTGGGGGCACGCCTACCCCCCTGGGCGCGCCCCCTGCCTCATGGGCCCCCTGACGCTCCACCGACCTCAACTCCAACTCCATATATTCACGTTTGGGGAGAAAAAAGTCAGGGAGAAGGATTCATCACGTTTTACGATATGGAGCCGCCGCCAAGCCCTAATCTCTCTCGGGAGGGCTGATCTAGAGTCTGTTCGGGGCTCCGGAGAGGGGAATCCGTCGCCATCGTCATCAACCTTCCTCCATCACCAATTTCATGATGCTCACCGCCGTGCGTGAATAATTCCATCGTAGGCTTGCTAGACGGTGATGGGTTGGATGAGATTTATCATGTAATCGAGTTAGTTTTGTTAGGGTTTGATCCCTATTATCCATTATGTTTTGAGGTTGATGTTGCTATGACTTTGCTATGCTTAATGCTTGTCACCAGGGCCCGAGTGCCATGATTTCAGATCTGAACCTATTATGTTTTCACGAATATATGAATGTTCTTGATCCTATCTTGCAAGTCTATAGTCACCTATTATGTGTTATGATCCGTTAACCCCGAATTGACAATAATCAGGATACTTACCAGTGATGACCATAGTTTGAGGAGTTCATGTATTCACTATGTGTTAATGCTTTGGTCCGGTACTCTATTAAAAGGATGCCTTAATATCCCCTAGTTTCCAATAGGACCCCGCTGCCATGGGAGGGTAGGACAAAAGATGTCATGCAAGTTCTTTTCCATAAGCACATATGACTATATTTGGAATACATGCCTACATTACATTGATGAACTGGAGCTAGTTCTGTGTCACCCTATGTTATAAGTATTGCATGAGGAATCGCATCCGACATAATTATCCATCACTGATCCATTGCCTACGAGCTTTTCATATATTGATCTTCACTTATTTACTTTTCTGTTGCTACTATTACAATCACTATAAAACCAAAAATATTACTTTTGCTACCTTTACCACTACTATCATATTACTTTGCTACTAAATACCTTGCTGCAGATATTCAGTTTCCAGGTGTGGTTGAATTGATAACTCAGCTGCTAATATATGAGAATATTCTTTGGCTCCCCTTGAGTCGAATCAACAAATTTGAGTTGAATACTCTACCCTCGAAAACTGTTGCGATCCCCTATACTTGTCTGTTATCAAGACTATTTCCTGGCGCCGTTGTTGGGGAGCACAGCTCTATTCTTTGAGTCACTTGGGATTTATATCTGTTGATCACTATTAAGAACTTGAAAGATAAAAGAACCAAGATTTTTCCCTCAACTACGAGGGGAGGTAAGGAACTGCCATCTAGCTCTGCACTTGATTCACCTTCTGTTTTGAGTAAACTTGTGACACCTACACCTGCTATTCATTCTGATACGTCGCATGTTATTGATGATGCCACTTCTGCTTTGCATGATACTTATGATGAAACTACTTCTATGCTTGATAATACTGTGCCACTAGGTGAATTTCTTGATGAACAACTTGCTAGGGTTAGAGTGAATGAAATTATTAAAACTGATAATATTGATGAAAGTGATGATGAAGATTCTCCCCCTAGATATGAATTTCCTGTTGTGCTTGAGGGTTATGTTATGGATGAAGAACCTGCTAGAGACTTCTGAGCTTGCAATGATAGATTTGATCTTAAGAAATTATTAGCTAAGCTTAAAGAAAAATCTTTGAATGCTAGAATGAAATTTGACCCTGCTTTTGCTACTTCACCTATCTTTATTACTGATAAGGATTATGATTTCTCTATTGATCCTAAGTTAATAACTTTGGTTGAATCCGATCCTTTTTATGGCTATGAATCTGAAACTGTTGTGGCACATCTTACTAAATTAAATAATATACCCACCATGTTCACTCATGATGAGAAAACTCGCTATTACTTTATCCTTAAGTTGTTTCCGTTCTCATTAAAGGGTGATGCTAAAACATGGTTTAATTCTCTTGATCCTGGTTGTGTGCGTAGTCCCCATGATATGATTTATTACTTCTCTGCTAAATATTTCCCCGCTCATAAGAAACAAGTTGCCTTAAGGGAAATATATCAATTTGTGCAAATTGAAGAAGAGAGTCTCCCACAAGCTTGGGGTAGGCTTCTCCAATTACTTAATTCTTTGCATGATCATCCTCTCAAGAAAAATGAAATACTTGATATCTTTTATAATGGACTAACCGATGCTTCCAGAGACTACCTAGATAGTTGTGCTGGTTGTGTTTTCAGGGAAAGAACTGTTGATCAAGCTGAATTGCTATTGAATAATATGTTGAGTAATGAAAATGATTGGACACTTCCTGAACCAACTCCTAAGCCAACTCCGAAGAAAAGGGGTATTCTATTTCTCAGTCCTGAAGATATGCAAGAGGCAAATAAATCTATGAAAGAAAAAGGTATTAAAGCTGAAGATGTTAAGAATTTACCACCTATTGTAGAAATACATGGTCTTGATAACCCGGCACATGTAGTAAAGGTAAATTCTCTCTATAGATTTTATGAAGGTGATATTCCTCATTATAAGTCTGCTAGTCAATGCTTAGATGAGTTTGATAATTTTATTGTTAAACAAGAAAACTTCAATGCTTATGTTGGTAGAGAATTGAAACGCAATGCTGATATGCTTGAACACTTGACTGATTGTATGTCTAGAGTTAAAGGTGAACTTAAACTCATTAGTAAACATGCTTCTATGGTTACCACACAAGTAGAACAAGCACTTAAAGCTCAGAATGATTTGCTCAATGAATTGAATAATAAGAAAAATGATAATGCCGTTAGAGTTATGACTAGAGGGGGTAAAATGACTCAGGAACCTTTGTATCCTGAGGGCCACCCTAAGAGAATTGAGCAAGATTCTCAGAGAACTAATGTTGATGCACCTAGTTCTTCTAAGAAGAAGAAGAAGAAAAATGATAGAACTTTGCATGCTTCTAGTGAACCTATTGTTGACACACCTAAGAATCCCAATGATATTTCTATCTCTGATGCTGAAACACAATCTGGTAATGAACATGAACATAGTGATAATGTTAATGCTGATGTTCATGTTGATGCTCAAGCTAGCAATGATAATGATGTAGAGATTGAACCTGATGTTGATCTTGATAACCCACAATCAAAGAATCAACGTTATGATAAGAGAGACTTTGTTGCTAGGAAGCACGGTAAAGAAAGAGAACCATGGGTTCAGAAACCCATACCTTTTCCTCCTAAACCATCCAAGAAAAAGGATGATGAGGATTTTGAGCACTTTGCTGAAATGATTAGACATATCTTTTTGAGTATGCGTTTGACTGATATGCTTAGAATGAACCCTTATGCTAAATACATGAAAGATATTGTTACTAATAAAAGAAAGGTACCGGAAGCTAAAATTTCCATCATGCTTGCTAATTACACTTTTAAGGGTGGAATACCAAAGAAACTTGGAGATCCAGGAGTACCAACTATACCATGCTCCATTAAAAGAAACTATGTTAAAACTGCTTTATGTGATCTTGGAGCCGGTGTTAGTGTTATGCCTCTCTATTTATATCGTAGACTTGATTTGAATAAGTTGACACCTATTGAAATATCTTTGCAAATGGCCGATAAATCAACTACTATACCTGTCGGTACTTGTGAGGATGTGCCTGTTGTGGTTGCAAACGTTACTATTCTAACGAACTTTCTTATTCTTGATATTCCCAAGGACGATGGTATGTCGATTATCCTTGGTAGACCCTTTTTGAATACTGCAGGGGCTGTTATTGATTGCAACAAGGGAAATATCACTTTTCATGTTAATGGTAATGAGCATACAATACACTTTCTGAGGAAACAACCTCATGTCCATAGTATCAATTCTATTGGAAAAATTTGAACAATCACTATTGGAGGTTTTCAATTTCTTCTTCCTACCGTCAAGAAGAAGTATGATATTCTTATTGTTGGGGATGTGCATATCCCCGTTGAGGTGACCTAGTGTTATTTGAAATTTCTCCGGTTTCATGCGATTCCGAATGAGTTTGTTAACAAGACTTGATCAAACATGTTAGTGGATTCCTTTTGATGAGCATGAGATGGATGAAGTTAGAAAGCACAACCTTCTGCACCCTCTTTTTACTTTCTGTTATTTATATTAAATAAATCAAAAATAGTATTTTCTGTCTGTTTTCTGAATTATCCTTGCAATAAAAAAATACCCCGAAAACAGAAGTTCTCCAAATGCCCTGAAAATGAAATACGATTTTTTCCAGAATATTTAAGAATTATTGGCACTAAGAACACAATAGGGGGACCCACCATGTGCCCACGAGGGTGGAGGGAGCACCCTACCCCCCTGGGCGTGCCCCCTGCCTCGTGGACCCCACATGGGTCCCCTCCACTTATCCTTGCACCCACATGATGTCTACTACACAACCTTCTTCTTGTAGACGTTGTTGGGCCTCCAAGTAGATGACCTAAGGTTTATCAATCCGTGGGAGGCATAGGATGAAGATGGTCTCTCTCAAACAACCGTGCAACCAAATAACAAAGAGTCTCTTGTGTCCCCGACACACCCAATAAAATGGTAAATTGTATAGGTGCACTAGTTCGGCGAAGAGATGGTGATACAAGTGCAATATGGATAGTAGATAAAGGTATTTGTAATATGAAAATATAAAAACAGCAAGGCAACTAATGATAAAAGTGAGCGTAAATTGTATTGCAATGCGTTGAAACAAGGCCTAGGGTTCATACTTTCACTAGTGCAAGTTCTCTCAACAATAATAACATAATTGGATCATATAACTATCCCTCAACATGCAACAAAGAGTCACTCCAAAGTCACTAATAGCGGAGAACAAATGAAGAGATTATGGTAGGGTACGAAACCACCTCAAAGTTATCCTTTCTGATCTATCTATTCAAGAGTCCTTTGTAAAATAAAATGAAGCTATTCTTTCCATTCAATCTATCATAGAGTTCGTACTAGAATAATGTAATGCCCCGAGACCGATGTGCCAGGTGTCCTCCAGTTATTCGCTGTTGTTGCCTTGTCATTGCTAGCGTGTCATGCATTGCATATCATGTCATCATGTGCATTTCATTTGCATACGTGTTCGTCTCATGCATCCGAGCATTTTCCCCGTTGTCCATTTTGCAATCCGGCGCTCCTATGTCCTCCGGTGTCCCTTTCTACCTATTTTCGTGTGCGGGTATTAAAAGTTTTCGGTTTGGACCGAGACTTGTCATGCGGCCTTGGTTTACTACCGGTAGACCGCCTGTCAAGTTTTGTGTCATTTGGACTTCGTTTGACACTCCAACGGTTAACCGAGGGACCGAAAATGCCTCGTGTGTGTTGCAGCCCAACACCCCTCCAAAGTGGCCCAAAACCCACCTAAATCTCCTCCATCACCTAGGCCGTTCGATCATGATCGCGTGGCCGCAAACCACACCTCATTTGGAATCTCCTAGCTGCCTCTACCTATATATTAGTCCCCTCCTCCGAAATTCGCGATCCAAACCTAGTCTTCTTCCTCCTCGCGCCGCCGGACATGTGCACTCCGCCATCCGGACATGTCCGCCACAGCCCCGACCAATCATGGAGCGCCACATCACCCCGCCGGCTCTCTCTCGCCTCCATGCCGCCGGGCCCGTGGGGCCCATCGTCAGCCCGCCCCCTAGCCGAACCGGGCCGCGCCCCGTGCCGGCGCCCGACCGCCCGAGCCTCCCTGGCGCCCGAGCGCTCGACTCCTCGCAGCTCCCGCCTGAGCTCGCTCCCGAGTGCCCGACCCCGCCGCCTCATCGCCGCCCGCCTCCAGCGACCGGACCTCGCCGGAGATGAGTGCTCTGATGCCCTGCCCGTCGTCTCCTTCCTCCCTCCGCTCATTCTCCTCTCCCTCACCTCCCTCTTCCTCTCCCGCAGGAGCTCCTGCCATGGCCGACCCGCCATCACCGCGACCGGATCCCGCCTCCACGAGCACCGCCGTCGACCACCGCGGCCGGATCCGGAGTCCCCATACCCGGATCCACCCATTCCCGGCCTCCCCGACACCTACCGGAGCCCCACGCCGCCCCACCGTCGCCGTTGACTTCCACCGGAGTCGTCCTGTATGAGGAATGGAGCTCCCCCGATCTGGATCCTTTTTTTCGCGCTGGTAGTTTTTGGCTAAGTCCCCAGATCTGCTTATTTTCTAGCCTTGTTCAACATGCAATAGCTCTGCATCCGTGGCTCCGATTCATGCGTGTAGCATATCAAAATGTTCGCCTCAAAGAGTACATCATTTCATCTCACTGCATCATTTTCATTTGAGCTCATCTTGATGCCCAAAATGCTATTGGAAGAGGGCTATGTGATGATAGTTTCAGATCTGTTTCAGCAAATGCATTTTTTTCATTTTTGCCATGATCAATGTGTGCATGATATGATCCTGAGCTCTACATGTGTTTTGATGTATGCGATGCCATCTTTAGAGGGGTGTATGCCATGTATTTTTGTGATCTTTGTGGTGACTAGCACAAACATGCAAAGTAGCTTACTTAATGTTGCTGATTTCAGGGACTTAGAATTTCACTAAGTCCTTGCTCTGTCATTATTTTTATGCCATATGTTCATGTTGTTTCCTAGTGATCCTGCCTCTTTTCAGGGACTTAGAATTTCACTAAGTCCTTGCTCTGTCATTATTTTTTTGCATTTATGGAGCACCCTAGCTTGACTCATTCGAGCTCTACTTTTGCTATAAAATGTTCCTGGCAGATTGTTAACATGTTTAGCAATTTTGCCGAGCTTGTTGTTGTTGATCCGTGCATGCTATGTTGTTGTTCTTGCCATGTCTAGCTTCTATGCCATGTCTATTTGCTGGGTGTATGCTTAGTTTGTCATGCAATGCCTCGTAGTGAGTGCATCGAGCTCATAAACATGCCTACTCATTATCTGTTTTGCCATGCTCCAGTTTTTCACTAAGTCTCAATCTGTTTATGTTTTTGCTATGTTCACATGCTTGCAATTGTATTTTCTGATCCTTTTGGCTTATGGTCAGTAAGGGACTTTTGTTGTATGCTTTGAGTAGCTTCATGCCATGCTTTGCTTTGCCATGATATGTTCCTGCAGCATGTAGTTATTGTGCTCTAAACATTGCTTCCTGATGATAGATTCCTGACTTTTTGTTATTTTCACTAAGTCTGTAACCTGTTATCTTTTGCACTTTTGCCATGCTTGTTTGAACCTGCTATTGAGTGAATTAGCCGTATCTCAGTGTTCATCTTTTGTTAAGCATCATGAGTGGATCCCTGCCATGTATTGTGTTGCTTTGTTTGAGTGCAGTAGCTTATTTATCTTGATGCATTTAGATGGCCATTTGCTGTTAATCGCAGACTGGTGCCATATTTGTTTTGCTTGCCATTTCCAAACCGTGCATCCGATTCCAGTGATCTTTATATCGTTTTCGACCGAAATCAACTCACCTTTCCAGTGGAACTCTTGGATTTCCAAGTTGAGGCCAGGTTCACTCATTCCTTTCCAAATCACGCATATGCACCACATACCGCATCCCGCATATCATGCCATGTTCATGTGTTGGTTGTTTACTATGTTGTGTGCTTCTTTCCGGTGTTGCTTCTTCGGGTTCGTTCCGATAACGTCGCGTTTGTGAGGAACCATTCGACTACGTCCGTTTGTCTTCTTCATGGACTCGTTCTTCTTCCTTGCGGGATTTCAGGCAAGATGACCATACCCTTGAAATCACTTCTATCTTTGCTTGGTAGTTGCTCGCTCTTTTGCTATTCCTATGCTGCGATACCTACCACTTGCTTATCATGCCTCCCATATTGTTAAGCCAAGCCTCTAACCCACCTTGTCCTAGCAAACCGTTGTTTGGCTATGTTACCGCTTTGCTCAGCCCCTCTTATAGCGTTGTTAGTTACAGGTGAAGATTGGAGTTTGTTCCTTGTTGGAACATGGATATTTTGTTGGGATATCACAATATCTCTTATTTAATTAATGCACATATATACTTGGTAAAGGGTGGAAGGCTCGGCCTTATGCCTGGTGTTTTGTTCCACTGTTGCCGCCCTAGTTTCCGTCATATCGGTGTTATGTTCCCGGATTTTGCTTTCCTTACACGTTTGGGTTATAATGGGAACCCCTTGACAGTTCGCCTTGAATAAAACTCCTCCAGCAATGCCCAACATTGGTTTTACCATTCGCCACCTAGCCTCTTTTTCCCTTGGGTTCCGCGGACTCAAGGGTCATCTTTATTTAAATCCCCGGGCCAGTGCTCCTCTGAGTGTTGGTCCACCTTGTTAGCCGCCGGTGGCCACCAGGGGCAACTCTGGGCTGGCCTACCAGAAGTTTGGACGATCCGGTGTGCTCTGAGAACGAGATATGTGCAGCTCGTATCGGGATTTGTCAGCACATTCGGGTGGTGTTGCTGGACTTGTTTTACCATTGTCGAGATGTCTTGTAACCGAGATGCCGAGTCTGATCAGATTGTCTTGGGAGAAGGAATATCCTTCGTTGACCGTGAGAGCTTGTGATGGGCTAAGTTGGGACTCCCCTGCAAGGATTTGAACTTTCGAAAGCCATGCCCGTGGTTTTGGGCAGATGGGAATTTGTTAATGTCCGGTTGTAGAAAACCTGAAACTTATCTTAATTAAAATGCATCAACCGCGTGTGTAACCTGATGGTCTCTTCTCGGCGGGGTCCGGGAAGTGAACACGGTGTTGGAGTTATGCTTGACGTAGGTTGTTCTAGGATCACTTCTTGATCATAGTTTCGCGAACGTGCTTTGTCTTCTCTTCTCGCTCTCATTTGCGTATGTTAGCCACCATATATGCTAGTGCTTGTTGCAGCTCCACCTCATACCTCTTTCCCTACCTATAAGCTTAAATAGTCTTGATCGCGAGGGTGTGAGATTGCTGAGTCCCTGTGACTCACAGATACTTCCAAAAACCAGTTTGCAGGTGCCAACGATACCGTGCAGGCGACGCACCTGAGCTCAAGGAGGAGCTCGATGAAGATCTTGTCCTTTGTGTTGTTTCGTTCTAGTCGATCAGTAGTGGAGCCCAGTTGGGGTCGATCGGGGATCTGTGTAGCTTTTGGGGTAGTCTTCTTTTATTTTGGTTCCGTAGTCGGACCTTGATTGTATCTGGATGATGTAATGCTTTATTCATGTAATTGTGTGAAGTGGCGATTGTAAGCCAACTATGTATCTCTTTCCCTTATGTATTACATGGGTTGTGTGAAGATTACCTCACTTGCGACATTGCTTTCAATGCGCTTATGCCTCGAAGTCGTGCTTCGACATGTGGGAGATATAGCCGCATCGAGGGCGTTACAAGTTGGTATCAGAGCCTTCCCCGACCTTAGGAGCCCCCTGCTTGATCGAAACGCAGGCGTTGTTGAGTCTAGAAAAATGTTTTGAGTCATTTAGGATTATATATATATATATTGGAGAGTAGGATTTCTCTTTACTTCTCAGTCCCTTCGTCGCTCTGGTGAGGCATCCTGACGTAGAGTTTTGACTCTTCTCTTCTCAAATTTCACTAAAAAAATTTAGGATCACGCGGGTATCTTGGAATTGTTCCGATGGTTTTGTGACGAGAACATTGTTCTTGGTGCCTCCTGACATTTAGGGGTTGTGGCAGTGTCCCAGGGAGTTGAGCTCTGAGGTGTTGTCGTCACAATTTTATCGTTACAGTTCTGGAATACCTGAGTTTCGCCGACATCGAAAATCTCTTTTATGCAGTTGTTGGTGAGATAACCTCGACGCCACCCAGTACTAGGGCGGGAGTTCGGGAGTATATCCGTAACTCGTATAACGAATGCTTTTCAAAGGTTGACGTAAATGATTTCCGATGGTTTCTTGGTTATGTGTTGAAGGATGGATACAGTTGGATGTAGGATTTGCTAGATTTGGGTGAGATATTATGCTTCCCCTGTATCCCCAACACCTGATTGCATAACCGGAAAGTTTCGGGAGTTTATAAGTGGGAATTCAAGTAGCTCTTAGGATATATTTCCGACAGATGTATGATATGAAATTGGGGTTCAACGTCTAGTGGTCCGCCTATCCATGGTTGGTTTTACAATGGTCTTGTTGCGTCTTAAAGAGTCCTTGGCTATGCTGACTCGGGGACGCTTCGTATGTCATGTGCACTACCTTGTACATGATGGTGCTGTACGATCGAGCCCGTGTAGGCCCCACCACGAAAACTTCGGACGAAATCTCTATCATATGTTTGTTCCGGCTTATTCCGCAAGCCAATCCTTTGTTTTGTTTTGAGTTGTGGTATTCGAGTTGCTTCGAAGTCAAATGTTGATTCCATGCCTTTCCTAAGTGGTGTTCTCATATTTCTATGTGAATACTAACCCTTCTTGATCATCGAGTTTGTCATGTCAATTCTTTTTTTTTCAACCGGCGTGTTCTCTCTTCAAGTGGATCCGATCTTTTTCAACATCCAAAAGATCAACTCAAGTCTTCCCAACGCTGTTCGTTTCATCTGTCCTCAAGTTGTCTTTGTTTTTCCCGCCCACCCAACCCTTGTTTCTTCAAGGACTCAGATTTCTTTATCAAGTATCCATCTTATTGATGTGAGATCTCTCCATTATTTTCCGTCAATGTTCGTACCCGGTGTTTCTCAAGAAGATTCTAATGGAGCTTCTAGTTCGTCACTCTTCACACATTTTATTCTTCGGTGGATCCAATTCAAGCTTTGTTGATCATATCCTTTCCTCGTTTTAAATGTCTTCTCTTGCCGGTGCACCTCTTAATCATCCATTTCTCGCTATTCAATTATTCCGGAGTGCTCAAGATATCTTAGAAGATTCAAGTTTCCATTCTCAATTCGTTCAAGCTTTTGCGAGGTTGTTATCTCATTCAAGTCATTTAATTCAACTGGTGCAATCTCTCTTTTCAAGCAATCTTTTCAACGGTGTATCTTTTGAGTGGTCCCTAACCCACAGGTCTTTTCCCAGGATCTTACCTGACTTGTCTTTTTCCGGAGTTATTCTCAAATTTTCTTTTCGAAGTTTGACGTAAGAATGAATTACCATCAGTCAAATGTCTTTCTCCAAGATCTTTCAAATTCTTTTCATCGTTGGTTCAACTTTTCTATTCTTCATTATTTCGGAGTGTCTCAACAATTCATGGTGGTGCTTCTCGTCCTCATTCTCAACACTTGAAGACCGAAAGAAGAGTTTTTCCTCCATATCTTATCCGCTCCCTCAGAGATTCATGGTTCTAGCTTGATGTCATCCTCTCATAATTGTTTTCATTGTGACTATTCTTTTCATCCTTCCGGAGCAATTCAGGAGTCTTTTCAGTTTGATTCTCCGGAGGTCATCAATTCAGGATTATTCTTTCCAGCTCTCAGCTCTCGTTATCCAAATCTTACCGGTGCATCGTTCAAGTGATCCCTAATTAGATCGTGATCTCTTCATTTCAGTTGTATCCAAATCCCCTCAAGTATCCTCATTCGTTCTCTAATTCTTACCAGTGATTCATCCCTTTTACTTCATTCTTTTCTAATTCATACGGTGGTTCGTTCAAGAGTTATATTCTTGGGTTATCATATCAATTCATTCTTTGTCTCAATTCTACCGGTGGTTCGTTGAAGACCTTCCCAAGTTGCGCAATATCTATCTTAATCCTTTCTACGAGAATAAGTAGTGTGCAAAATCCATTGTTTGTCATCAATTTAATTGGTGAAGGATAAGCATAATGTAATTCTTATTCTTGTTTCATCCAAATGATTCAATTCCCTATTCCGGAAGCTCATCAAATTCCTGATTTCAATTGTTTCATCTTCTCATTTCCCGGAGTTCCAACCTTTTTCAATTATTTCACCACAGAGATTCATCTAAATCGGCACAAGGATTCACCTTGTGTTTTCAACTTTTCTTTCCTTCCGTTTGATCATTCTTTTGTTTACTGGAGTTTTTCATGGAGGTTCTACATGATGGCTCATCAAATATTTAATTCCTTCTCAAAGTGTTCTTTGAGATTCTTTTCAGAGGAGCTCAAACATTCTTTATTTTGCAATCCGGAGTGCAATTCTTTCTTCCGTATCATTGGAGGTGGTGTTATGTCATTGTTGATAATTTTCCTTCGTGTTTCATGATTCACAAGTTATCAAGAATGGGGTATTTTAAATCCATCAACCTCTTCGTTGGAGTTATTTTGTGTCATGTTTCACCTAAAGCTTTCCCTAAGGATTGTTGCTATTTATGGAGCTTATAAATGGTCCAAGTTCTTCATTTATCCTCCCGGTGAAATAAGTTCCTCGTCTTCTTGTTCATACCAATCCAATCTATTGTTTCCGTTAGTGGAAGAATTTCACCTCTTAGTTTTGAGATGTTCTCCATAAGCCCACTACAACCTTGTTCTTTTCGTTGCTGGTTTTCCAACATCTCCATTCAACCCTTCTCCTAAGGATGCCTTTTCAAGCCATTTTGTGGCAGAAGTTGGCATTTTCTTCTCCATTCTCCATTTCAATTATCTAGCTTCTATTCTTTTGTTCCGGAGGCATTGTGATGTTGTTCTTTTCACCCATCATCTCGTTTTGTCAAAGATCATGTCCTTTTCGTGCTTATCCTTTTAACCGGAGTGTGGTGCCCTTTTTGCTCAAGTTCTTTTTGCTTTATCAAGTCTTGCATCCCTTCTCAACCGGAGCGCTGCCCAAATTTATTCTTCTTCATTCCTCTTTCCTAACGGAGTGTCTTCAACTTCGTTCATCTCTGTTTTATTCTATTCTGGGAAATGGCTTAACCTTTTCAAGGTTCTTTGGTTTCACTCATTTGTCAAAGAAGCAATTTGTTTTACCTCTTCTCTTCCTCTTCCTTTTCCCTCCGGTGCCATCCTAGATCTCAGGACGAGATCCTCTCGTAGTGGTGGAGTGTTGTAACGCCCCGAGACCGATGTGCCAGGTGTCCTCCAGTTATTCGCTGTTGTTGCCTTGTCATTGCTAGCATGTCATGCATTGCATATCATGTCAACATGTGCATTTCATTTGCATACGTGTTCGTCTCATGCATCCAAGCATTTTCCCCGTTGTCCATTTTGCAATCCGGCGCTCCTATGTACTCCGGTGTCCCTTTCTACCTCTTTTCGTGTGCGGGTGTTAAACATTTTCGGATTGGACCGAGACTTGTCATGCGGCCTTGGTTTACTACCGGTAGACCGCCTGTCAAGTTTCGTGTCATTTGGACTTCGTTTGATACTCCAACGGTTAACCGAGGGACGGAAAAGGACTCATGTGTGTTTCAGCCCAACACCCCTCCAAAGTGTCCCAAAACCCACCTAAACCTCCTCCATCACCTAGGCCGTTTGATCACGATCGCGTGGCCGCAAACCGCACCTCATTTGGACTCTCCTAGCTCCCTCTACCTATATATTAGTCCCCTCCTCCGAAATTCGCGATCCAAACCTAGTCTTCTTCGTCCTCGCGCCGCCGGACATGTGCACTCCGCCATCCAAACATGTCCGCCACAGCCCCAACCAATGGTGGAGCGCCACATCACCCCGGCGGCTCTCTCTCGGCTCCGTGCCGCCGGGCCCGCGGGGCCCATTGTCAGCCCGCCCCCGGGCCGAACCGGGCCGCGCCCCGCGCCTGCGCCCGACCGCCCGAGCCTCCCTGGCGCTGGAGCGCTCGGCTCCTCGCAGCTCCCGCCTGAGCTCGCTCCCGAGCACCCGACCCGCCGCCTCGTCGCCGCCCGCCTCCGGCGACCGGACCTCACCGGAGATGAGTGCTCTGATGCCCTGCCCGTTGTCTCCTTCCTCCCTCCGCTCGTTCTCCTCTCCCTCACCTTCCTGTTCCTCTCCCGCAGCAGCTCCTGCCATGGCCGACCCGCCATCACCGCGACCGGATCCCGCCTCCACGAGCATCGCCGTCGACCACTGTGGCCGGATCCACCCATTCCCGGCCTCCCCGACACCTATCGGAGCCCCACGCCGCCCCACCGTCGCCGTTGACTTCCACCGGAGTCGTCCTGTACGAGGAATGGAGCTCCCCCGATCTGGATCCTTTTTTTCGCACTGGTAGTTTTTGGCTAAGTCCCCAGATCTGCTTATTTTCTAGCACTGTTCATCATGCCATAACTCTGCATCTGTGGATCCGATTCGTGCGTGTAGCATATCAAAATGTTCATCTCGAAGAGTGCATCATTTAATATCATTGCATCATTTTCATTTGAGCTCATCTTGATGCCCGAAATGCTGTTGGAAGAGGGCTATGTGATGATAGTTTCAGATCTGTTTCAGCAAATGCACTTTTGTCATTTTTGCCATGATTAATGTGTGCATGATATTGTCGGTGGGAACGACACCTATGGGATCACAAGAATCCCTACTGTGGTTAGCGGGGCGCGGGGTCGTGAGAAGAGCGGATGAAATAGATAGCACACGGTTCGTTTATCCAGGTTCGGGCCGCGAGGATGCGTAAAACCCTACTCCTGCTTTGGTGGATTGTATATCCGTGTTCTTGAGCTAGCTATGGGGCGTGAGGAGCTCCAAAAAAGCCGAATCCTCCCTGTGGTTGCCTCGGGCCTCCTTTTATAGAAAAAGGGGTTGCCACAGTGGCACACAGGAGGTGGAAAGGGTACAGTGATGCGAGGTTATCCCTCGCATTACATGACAAGGCGCATTTAATGCGTCTTGCTTAGGTGTCCTTGCTTTATCGGGGACGGGGAGAAACCTGTCTCGTCCATCGCCGCTCCTTCTTGTGTCGACACGCGCCCTGGCCAACGACGCCTACGATGCCACGTAGGTAGGCAGGCAGCTGATGTGGCGCAGTGGTGGGTCTTCACGAAGATCTGCATGCCGCCATGCAGGTGCCTGCCCAGCTGGTTGGGTCGGCAGCTGCATGCATGCGGTGGTGGAGGTTTAGTTGGCCTGGGCCTGATGGTGGCCCCGCGGGTGTCCTCGGCAAGGGCCTTGCCGGGGCCCCGGCAAGGGTCTTGCCGAGGCGCCTGCTGTCATCCCCCGCAAGGCGCTTGCCGGGGGCCTTGTGGTCTTCCTCGGCTGGGATCCCGCCAAGGGTTGTCGTCTCCTTAGTGCGTATCTGATCTTGAATGTCTTCACAAAGATCTGCATGCCGCCACGGGGATGTCTCCCGAATCCTTGCCCTTTGGGGGCAGTGGACTCAAGGGTGATTTGATCCGTAGGCGCGGGACGAGTCGCCGCGGCAAGGGTCTTGCCGGGGCTGCCAGAACTGTCTCCCGGCAAGGATCTTGCCGGGGGAGTTCGCTTCGTCCCCTTTGCTCTTCATGGTCTTGGCCTTGGTGTCGTTCTAGTTCTCTTGAGCTTTGGTCTTACCCTGGCTCACCTCCCTTGCCTTGCTTGATGTGGTGGTGCCCGTGGCTCAGACTGCCCGTGCATAGTTATAGGGGTACAAAAAGTGTACCCCTCTTTTTGTACACCGATAGATATGATCCTGAGCTCTACATGTGTTTTGATGTGTGCGATGCCATCTTTACAGGGTGTATGCCATGTATTTTTGTGATCTTTGTGGTGACTAGCACAAGCATGCAAACTTAATGTTGCTGATTTCAGGGACTTAGAATTTCACTAAGTCCTTGCCCTGTCATTATTTTTATGCCATATGTTCATGTTGTTTCCTAGTGATCCGTACCTCTTTTGAGCATGATCAGTAAGGATGTTTTGTGCTCTATCCATCCATGTCTTTGTTTCCATTTATGGAGCACCCTAGCTTGACTCATTCGAGTTCTACTTTTTCTATAAAATATTCCTGGCAGATTGTTAACATGTTTAGCAATTTTGCCGAGCTTATTGTTGTTGATCCATGCATGCTATGTTGTTGTTCTTGCTTGTCTAGCTTCTATGCCATGTCTATTTGCTAGGTGTATGCTTAGTCTGAATCTGTTTATGTTTTTGCTATGTTCACATGCTTGCAATTGTATTTTCTGATCCCTTTTGGCTTATGGTCAGTAAGGGACTTTTGTTGTATGCTTTGAGTAGCTTCATGCCATGCTTTGCTTTGCCATGATATGTTCCTGCAGCATGTAGTTATTGTGCTCTAAACATTGCTTCCTGATGATAGATTCCTGACTTTTTGTTATTTTCACTAAGTCTGTAACCTGTTATCTTTTGCACTTTTGCCATGCTTGTTTGAACCTGCTATTGAGTGAATTAGCCGTATCTCAGTGTTCATCTTTTGTTAAGCATCATGAGTGGATCCCTGCCATGTATTGTGTTGCTTTGTTTGAGTGCAGTAGCTTATTTATCTTGATGCATTTAGATGGCCATTTGCTGTTAATCGCAGACTGGTGCCATATTTGTTTTGCTTGCCATTTCCAAACCGTGCATCCGATTCCAGTGATCTTTATATCGTTTTCGACCGAAATCAACTCAACTTTCCAGTGGCACTCTTGGATTTCCAAGTTGAGGCCAGGTTCACTCATTCCTTTCCAAAACATGCATTTGCACCACATACTGCATCCCGCATATCATGCCATGTTCATGTGTTGGTTGTTTACTATGTTGTGTGCTTCTTTCCGGTGTTGCTTCTTCGGGTTCGTTCCGATAACGTCGCGTTTGTGAGGAACCATTCGACTACGTCCATTTGTCTTCTTCATGGACTCGTTCTTCTTCCTTGCGGGATTTCAGGCAAGATGACCATACCCTTGAAATCACTTCTATCTTTGCTTGCTAGTTGCTCGCTCTTTTGCTATTCCTATGCTGCGATACCTACCACTTGCTTATCATGCCTCCCATATTGTTAAGCCAAGCCTCTAACCCACCTTGTCCTAGCAAACCGTTGTTTGGCTATGTTACCGCTTTGCTCAGCCCCTCTTATAGCGTTGTTAGTTACAGGTGAAGATTGGAGTTTGTTCCTTGTTGGAACATGGATATTTTGTTGGGATATCACAATATCTCTTATTTAATTAATGCACATATATACTTGGTAAAGGGTGGAAGGCTCGGCCTTATGCCTGGTGTTTTGTTCCACTGTTGCCGCCCTAGTTTCCGTCATATCGGTGTTATGTTCCCGGATTTTGCTTTCCTTACACGTTTGGGTTATAATGGGAACCCCTTGACAGTTCGCCTTGAATAAAACTCCTCCAGCAATGCCCAACGTTGGTTTTACCATTCGCCACCTAGCCTCTTTTTCCCTTGGGTTCCACGGACTGAAGGGTCATCTTTATTTAAATCCCCGGGCCAGTGCTCCTCTGAGTGTTGGTCCACCTTGTTAGCCGCCGGTGGCCACCAGGGGCAACTCTGGGCTGGCCTACCAGAAGTTTGGACGATCCGGTGTGCTCTGAGAACGAGATATGTGCAGCTCCTATCGGGATTTGTCAGCACATTCGGGTGGTGTTGCTGGACTTGTTTTACCATTGTTGAGATGTCTTGTAACCGAGATGCCGAGTCTGATCAGATTGTCTTGGGAGAAGGAATATCCTTCGTTGACCGTGAGAGCTTGTGATGGGCTAAGTTGGGACTCCCCTGCAGGGATTTGAACTTTCAAAAGCCATGCCCGTGGTTATGGGCAGATGGGAATTTGTTAATGTCCGGTTGTAGAAAACCTGAAACTTATCTTAATTAAAATGCATCAACCGCGTGTGTAACCTGATGGTCTCTTCTCGGCGGGGTCCGGGAAGTGAACACGGTGTTGGAGTTATGCTTGACGTAGGTTGTTCTAGGATCACTTCTTGATCATAGTTTCGCGAACGTGCTTTGTCTTCTCTTCTCGCTCTCATTTGCGTATGTTAGCCACCATATATGCTAGTGCTTGTTGCAGCTCCACCTCATACCTCTTTCCCTACCTATAAGCTTAAATAGTCTTGATCGCGAGGGTGTGAGATTGCTGAGTCCCTGTGACTCACAGATACTTCCAAAAACCAGTTTGCAGGTGCCAACGATACCGTGCAGGCGACGCACCTGAGCTCAAGGAGGAGCTCGATGAAGATCTTGTCCTTTGTGTTGTTTCGTTCTAGTCGATCAGTAGTGGAGCCCAGTTGGGGTCGATCGGGGATTTGTGTAGCTTTTGGGGTAGTCTTCTTTTATTTTGGTTCCGTAGTCGGACCTTGATTGTATCTGGATGATGTAATGCTTTATTCGTGTAATTGTGTGAAGTGGCGATTGTAAGCCAACTATGTATCTCTTTCCCTTATGTATTACATGGGTTGTGTGAAGATTACCTCACTTGCGACATTGCTTTCAATGCGCTTATGCCTCGAAGTCGTGCTTCGACATGTGGGAGATATAGCCGCATCGAGGGCGTTACAAGTTGGTATCAGAGCCTTCCCCGACCTTAGGAGCCCCCTGCTTGATCGAATCGCAGGCGTTGTTGAGTCTAGAAAAATGTTTTGAGTCATTTAGGATTATATATATATATATTGGAGAGTAGGATTTCTCTTTACTTCTCAGTCCCTTCGTCGCTCTGGTGAGGCATCCTGACGTAGAGTTTTGACTCTTCTCTTCTCAAATTTCACTAAAAAAAATTTAGGATCACGCGGGTATCTTGGAATTGTTCCGATGGTTTTGTGACGAGAACATTGTTCTTGGTACCTCCTGACATTTAGGGGTTGTGGCAGTGTCCCAGGGAGTTGAGCTCTGAGGTGTTGTCGTCACAATTTTATCGTTGCAGTTCTGGAATACCTGAGTTTCGCCGACATCGAAAATCTCTTTTATGCAGTTGTTGGTGAGATAACCTCGACGCCACCCAGTACTGGGGCGGGAGTTCGGGAGTATTTCCATAACTTGTATAACGAATGCTTTTCAAAGGTTGACGTAAATGATTTCCGATGGTTTCTTGGTTATGTGTTGAAGGATGGATACAGTTGGATGTAGGATTTGCTAGATTTGGGTGAGATATTATGCTTCCCCTGTATCCCCAACACCTGATTGCATAACCGGAAAGTTTCGGGAGTTTATAAGTGGGAATTCAAGTAGCTCTTAGGATATATTTCCGACAGATGTATGATATGAAATTGGGGTTCGACGTCTAGTGGTCCGCCTATCCATGGTTGGTTTTACAATGGTCTTGTTGCGTCTTAAAGAGTCCTTGGCTATGCTGACTCGGGGACGCTTCGTATGTCATGTGCACTACCTTGTACATGATGGTGCTGTACGATCGAGCCCGTGTAGGCCCCACCACGAAAACTTCGGACGAAATCTCTATCATATGTTTGTTCCGGCTTATTCCGCAAGCCAATCCTTTGTTTTGTTTTGAGTTGTGGTATTCGAGTTGCTTCGAAGTCAAATGTTGATTCCATGCCTTTCCTAAGTGGTGTTCTCATATTTCTATGTGAATACTAACCCTTCTTGATCATCGAGTTTGTCATGTCAATTCTTTTTTTCAACCGGCGTGTTCTCTCTTCAAGTGGATCCGATCTTTTTCAACATCCAAAAGATCAACTCAAGTCTTCCCAACGCTGTTAGTTTCATCTGTCCTCAAGTTGTCTTTGTTTTTCCCGCCCACCCAACCCTTGTTTCTTCAAGGACTCAGATTTCTTTATCAAGTATCCATCTTATTGATGTGAGATCTCTCCATTCTTTTCCGTCAATGTTCGTACCCGGTGTTTCTCAAGAAGATTCTAATGGAGCTTCAAGTTCGTCACTCTTCACACATTTTATTCTTCGGTGGATCCAATTCAAGCTTTGTTGATCATATCCTTTCCTCGTTTTAAATGTCTTCTCTTGCCGGTGCACCTCTTAATCATCCATTTCTCGCTATTCAATTGTTCCGGAGTGCTCAAGATATCTTAGAAGATTCAAGTTTCCATTCTCAATTCGTTCAAGCTTTTGCGAGGTTGTTATCTCATTCAAGTCATTTAATTCAACTGGTGCAATCTCTCTTTTCAAGCAATCTTTTCAACGGTGTATCTTTTGAGTGGTCCCTAACCCACAGGTCTTTTCCCAGGATCTTACCTGACTTGTCTTTTTCCAGAGTTATTCTCAAATTTTCTTTTCGAAGTTTGACGTAAGAATGAATTATCATCAGTCAAATGTCTTTCTCAAAGATCTTTCAAATTCTTTTCATCGTTGGTTCAACTTTTCTATTCTTCATTATTTCGGAGTGTCTCAACAATTCATGGTGGTGCTTCTCGTCCTCATTCTCAACACTTGAAGACCGAAAGAAGAGTTTTTCCTCCATATCTTATCCGCTCCCTCAGACATTCATGGTTCTAGCTTGATGTCATCCTCTCATAATTGTTTTCATTGTGACTATTCTTTTCATCCTTCCGGAGCAATTCAGGAGTCTTTTCAGTTTGATTCTCCGGAGGTCATCAATTCAGGATTATTCTTTCCAGCTCTCAGCTCTCGTTATCCAAATCTTACCGGTGCATCGTTCAAGTGATCCCTAATTAGATCGTGATCTCTTCATTTCAGTTGTATCCAAATCCCCTCAAGTATCCTCATTCGTTCTCTAATTCTTACCAGTGATTCATCCCTTTTACTTCGTTCTTTTCTAGTTCATACGGTGGTTCGTTCAAGAGTTATATTCTTGGGTTATCATATCAATTCATTCGTTGTCTCAATTCTACCGGTGGTTCGTTGAAGACCTTCCCAAGTTGCGCAATATCTATCTTAATCCTTTCTACGAGAATAAGTAGTGTGCAAAATCCATTGTTTGTCATCAATTTAATTGGTGAAGGATAAGCATAATGTAATTCTTATTCTTGTTTCATCCAAATGATTCAATTCCCTATTCCGGAAGCTCATCAAATTCCTGATTTCAATTGTTTCATCTTCTCATTTCCCGGAGTTCCAACCTTTTTCAATTATTTCACCACAGAGATTCATCTAAATCGGCACAAGGATTCACCTTGTGTTTTCAACTTTTCTTTCCTTCCGTTTGATCATTCTTTTGTTTACTGGAGTTTTTCATGGAGGTTCTACATGATGGCTCATCAAATATTTAATTCCTTCTCGAAGTGTTCTTTGAGATTCTTTTCAGAGGAGCTCAAACATTCTTCATTTTGCAATCCGGAGTGCAATTCTTTCTTCCGTATCATTGGAGGTGGTGTTATGTCATTGTTGATAATTTTCCTTCGTGTTTCATGATTCACAAGTTATCAAGAATGGGGTATTTTAAATCCATCAACCTCTTCGTTGGAGTTATTTTGTGTCATGTTTCACCTAAAGCTTTCCCTAAGGATTGTTGCTATTTATGGAGCTTATAAATGGTCCAAGTTCTTCATTTATCCTCCCGGTGAAATAAGTTCCTCGTCTTCTTGTTCATACCAATCCAATCTATTGTTTCCGTTAGTGGAAGAATTTCACCTCTTAGTTTTGAGATGTTCTCCATAAGCCCACTACAACCTTGTTCTTTTCGTTGCTGGTTTTCCAACATCTCCATTCAACCCTTCTCCTAAGGATGCCTTTTCAAGCCATTTTGTGGCAGAAGTTGGCATTTTCTTCTCCATTCTCCATTTCAATTATCTAGCTTCTATTCTTTTGTTCCGGAGGCATTGTGATGTTGTTCTTTTCACCCATCATCTCGTTTTGTCAAAGATCATGTCCTTTTCGTGCTTATCCTTTTAACCGGAGTGTGGTGCCCTTTTTGCTCAAGTTCTTTTTGCTTTATCAAGTCTTGCATCCCTTCTCAACCGGAGCGCTGCCCAAATTTATTCTTCTTCGTTCCTCTTTCCTAACGGAGTGTCTTCAACTTCGTTCATCTCTGTTTTATTCTATTCTGGGAAATGGCTTAACCTTTTCAAGGTTCTTTGGTTTCACTCGTTTGTCAAAGAAGCAATTTGTTTTACCTCTTCTCTTCCTCTTCCTTTTCCCTCCGGTGCCATCCTAGATCTCAGGACGAGATCCTCTCGTAGTGGTGGAGTGTTGTAACGCCCCGAGACCGATGTGCCAGGTGTCCTCCAGTTATTCGCTGTTGTTGCCTTGTCATTGCTAGCATGTCATGCATTGCATATCATGTCAACATGTGCATTTCATTTGCATACGTGTTCGTCTCATGCATCCGAGCATTTTCCCCGTTGTCCATTTTGCAATCCGGCGCTCCTATGTCCTCCGGTGTCCCTTTCTACCTCTTTTCGTGTGCGTGTGTTAAACATTTTCGGATTGGACCGAGACTTGTCATGCGGCCTTGGTTTACTACCGGTAGACCGCCTGTCAAGTTTCGTGTCATTTGGACTTCGTTTGATACTCCAACGGTTAACCGAGGGACGGAAAAGGGCTCATGTGTGTTTCAGCCCAACACCCCTCCAAAGTGTCCCAAAACCCACCTAAACCTCCTCCATCACCTAGGCCGTTCGATCACGATCGCGTGGCCGCAAACCGCACCTCATTTGGACTCTCCTAGCTCCCTCTACCTATATATTAGTCCCCTCCTCCGAAATTCGCGATCCAAACCTAGTCTTCTTCGTCCTCGCGCCGCCGGACATGTGCACTCCGCCATCCAAACATGTCCGCCACAGCCCCAACCAATGGTGGAGCGCCACATCACCCCGGCGGCTCTCTCTCGGCTCCGTGCCGCCGGGCCCGCGGGGCCCATTGTCAGCCCGCCCCCGGGCCGAACCGGGCCGCGCCCCGCGCCGGCGCCCGACCGCCCGTGCCTCCCTGGCGCCGGAGCGCTCGGCTCCTCGCAGCTCCCGCCTGAGCTCGCTCCCGAGCACCCGACCCGCCGCCTCGTCGCCGCCCGCCTCCGGCGACCGGACCTCACCGGAGATGAGTGCTCTGATGCCCTGCCCGTTGTCTCCTTCCTCCCTCCGCTCGTTCTCCTCTCCCTCACCTTCCTGTTCCTCTCCCGCAGCAGCTCCTGCCATGGCCGACCCGCCATCACCGCGACCGGATCCCGCCTCCACGAGCATCGCCGTCGACCACTGTGGCCGGATCCGGAGTCCCCATGCCCGGATCCACCCATTCCCGGCCTCCCCGACACCTATCGGAGCCCCACGCCGCCCCACCGTCGCCGTTGACTTCCACCGGAGTCGTCCTGTACGAGGAATGGAGCTCCCCCGATCTGGATCCTTTTTTTCGCACTGGTAGTTTTTGGCTAAGTCCCCAGATCTGCTTATTTTCTAGCACTGTTCATCATGCCATAACTCTGCATCTGTGGATCCGATTCGTGCGTGTAGCATATCAAAATGTTCATCTCGAAGAGTGCATCATTTAATATCATTGCATCATTTTCATTTGAGCTCATCTTGATGCCCGAAATGCTGTTGGAAGAGGGCTATGTGATGATAGTTTCAGATCTGTTTCAGCAAATGCACTTTTGTCATTTTTGCCATGATTAATGTGTGCATGATATTGTCGGTGGGAACGACACCTATGGGATCACAAGAATCCCTACTGTGGTTAGCGGGGCGCGGGGTCGTGAGAAGAGCGGATGAAATAGATAGCACACGGTTCGTTTATCCAGGTTCGGGCCGCGAGGATGCGTAAAACCCTACTCCTGCTTTGGTGGATTGTATATCCGTGTTCTTGAGCTAGCTATGGGGCGTGAGGAGCTCCAAAAAAGCCGAATCCTCCCTGTGGTTGCCTCGGGCCTCCTTTTATAGAAAAAGGGGTTGCCACAGTGGCACACAAGAGGTGGAAAGGGTACAGTGATGCGAGGTTATCCCTCGCATTACATGACAAGGCGCATTTAATGCGTCTTGCTTAGGTGTCCTTGCTTTATCGGGGACGGGGAGAAACCTGTCTCGTCCATCGCCGCTCCTTCTTGTGTCGACACGCGCCCTGGCCAACGACGCCTGCGATGCCACGTAGGTAGGCAGGCAGCTGATGTGGCGCAGTGGTGGGTCTTCACGAAGATCTGCATGCCGCCATGCAGGTGCCTGCCCAGCTGGTTGGGTCGGCAGCTGCATGCATGCGGTGGTGGAGGTTTAGTTGGCCTGGGCCTGATGGTGGCCCCGCGGGTGTCCTCGGCAAGGGCCTTGCCGGGGCCCCGGCAAGGGTCTTGCCGAGGCGCCTGCTGTCATCCCCGGCAAGGCGCTTGCCGGGGGCCTTGTGGTCTTCCTCGGCTGGGATCCCGCCAAGGGTTGTCGTCTCCTTAGTGCATATCTGATCTTGAATGTCTTCACAAAGATCTGCATGCCGAGCTTTGGTCTTACCCTGGCTCACCTCCCTTGCCTTGCTTGATGTGGTGGTGCCCGTGGCTCAGACTGCCTGTGCATAGTTATAGGGGTATAAAAAGTGTACCCCTCTTTTTGTACACCGATAGATATGATCCTGAGCTCTACATGTGTTTTGATGTATGCGATGCCATCTTTACAGGGTGTATGCCATGTATTTTTGTGATCTTTGTGGTGACTAGCACAAGCATGCAAACTTAATGTTGCTGATTTCAGGGACTTAGAATTTCACTAAGTCCTTGCCCTGTCATTATTTTTATGCCATATGTTCATGTTGTTTCCTAGTGATCCGTACCTCTTTTGAGCATGATCAGTAAGGATGTTTTGTGCTCTATCCATCCATGTCTTTGTTTCCATTTATGGAGCACCCTAGCTTGACTCATTCGAGTTCTACTTTTGCTATAAAATATTCCTGGCAGATTGTTAACATGTTTAGCAATTTTGCCGAGCTTGTTGTTGTTGATCCATGCATGCTATGTTGTTGTTCTTGCTTGTCTAGCTTCTATGCCATGTCTATTTGCTAGGTGTATGCTTAGTCTGAATCTGTTTATGTTTTTGCTATGTTCACATGCTTGCAATTGTATTTTCTGATCCCTTTTGGCTTATGGTCAGTAAGGGACTTTTGTTGTATGCTTTGAGTAGCTTCATGCCATGCTTTGCTTTGCCATGATATGTTCCTGTAGCATGTAGTTATTGTGCTCTAAACATTGCTTCCTGATGATAGATTCCTGACTTTTTGTTATTTTCACTAAGTCTGTAACCTGTTATCTTTTGCACTTTTGCCATGCTTGTTTGAACCTGCTATTGAGTGAATTAGCCGTATCTCAGTGTTCATCTTTTGTTAAGCATCATGAGTGGATCCCTGCCATGTATTTTGTTGCTATGTTTGAGTGAAGTAGCTCATTTATCTTGATGCATTTTGTCGAGCGCTATTGGGCCAGGCCCAAAACAGGGCACGGGCACGCGCGGCCTAGGTTACGCCGTATCTTTCTCCGTATCCACCGCGCCCTCCCCGAACAGCACGCGTTGAATGCGGCGTCGTGGGAGAGATCATGGGTGGTTTCTTTATTCGGAAATGCGGAACATCCGCCCCTCCCTCTTTATAAGCAGGGGAAACAGGGGCAGTTTGCCCACTCGCCCGTTGCTGTTCCAATCTCAGAAATCTCCGCCGCTCCCTCGCCTTCCCAAAGCTGAGAGAGAGAGAGAGCAGCGCTCCGCCCCCCATCGCCACCAGCACCACCAACGCCGTCAACCTCCTCCACTGCTTCCGCCATGGCTCCAAAAGCCGACAAGGGGAAGGTCGTGAAGTCGACCGAGGCGCAGCGGCTCGCGGCACTGCGGAAGGAGCGGGCCGTCTTCCCCCCCAAGCTCGGCGGAGACGCGCGCGCATCCGCGCACAAAGGTACTCCCCGCCGCCGCTTGGAAGAAAGCCCCAAACGGATACCCTTTCTTCGCATTGTTCTTCTACTGCGGGCTCTGCCCGCCTTTCTCTGAATTCTTCTGCGACATCATGAACACCTACGGATTCCACCTCCTTGACTTCACCCCCAACGCCGTCTTGACCATGGCAGTTTTCGCACATCTTTGCGAAAACTTTGTCGGAGTCCTTCCCAACGTAGCCCTCTTCCGCCACTTCTTCATACCCCGAGTAGAGAGAGGAGAGCCTCTATCCGGCGGAATCGCCTGGATCTCAAGGGCCGGCAAGAAGGAAACGTATCTAGAGGGAGAATTCCGCGGCAAGTGGGAGGAGTGGAGGGCAGATTGGTGCTGGATTGACGAGGAGAGCCCGCAGCCATTCACCACCCGGCGCCAAACCCCAGTAGCACGCGGCAGCGATTGGAGCGACGTGGCCCCGGAAGACGACAGGCTGAAGATTGCCGTCACCAGGATCCTGCGCCTCAGGCTTGCCGGACTTACTGTTGGCGCTGTTGGCGCAGACTTCCTTCGCCGCCGCATCGCCCCCCTGCAGGAACGGGGGAGGCCCACTTGGGAGTTCAAGAACGCGGCAGACATCATGAGGCTGCGGCCGGGCCTCAATTTCAACTTCATAGTTTTGGAGCTCAACGCGATGCTCCAGGAGCTCTTCAAGTATGACCCCCAACATCCCGAAGTTTTCAGGTTGCCGGGGGGCGTCGTTCCGCTGTGCAACAATTCCTCGCTCGACCGCATCCGTGCAATGATGCTGGAGTGCGACTCGCATGGAATTGTGCCCACTTGGCAGGAGCCCGCAGATGACGTCGTGCAGCAGTTCTTCGACGACTTGGTGGAAGTGCCGATCCGCCCCGACGAGAAGGACAGCCTCACCCGCGACACCACGGATGCGGAGATGGCGCTCATCGCCACTAGGCTGGAGGCGGCAGCGGCAGCCGCAGCCGCAGGCGAATTTGGATTCACTGTGGAGGAGGCAGATGCAGCAGAAGCGGCAAGCCGTGCCGAGCGAGGGGAGCCTGCCGGCAATAAGGAGCTTGCCGGGCATGACGCCGAGCCGAGCG
This sequence comes from Triticum urartu, assembly GCF_056163025.1. NCBI lineage: Eukaryota > Viridiplantae > Streptophyta > Magnoliopsida > Poales > Poaceae > Triticum > Triticum urartu. The sequence goes on along the minus strand of NC_141876.1, from coordinate 363,441,219 downwards.
AGCCCGCCAAGGACACAAGCGGCTCGCTGGAAATCAACTCCTCTTCCTCCTCATCTTCAGGCAGCTCGCCGCAAGCAGAGCCTCCGTCCCCACCAAGAAGGCGTCTCCGCAAGGCCGGTGACGTGGCGGAGCAGCAGGCGAGTGAACAGCCGCCGCGCCGCGCGACACGCTCCACCGCGACAAGCACTGCTGCCGCGGGAGCATCTCACGCTGCAGCGGGAACTGGAGCGGGGCCCTCCCAGACCACCGCTTCTACTCCAGCCGGAGCGGGGTCGTCTCAGACCACCGCCACTGCTCCCGCCAAGCGGCCAAGGGAAGCCACCCCTCCGCCTCCTCGTGCCGGACGTGAACCAGACTTCGACTTCTCCGTGTTCAGCTCCGACGAGGAAGAAGAAGAAGAGTAAGCTTTTCTTGCTGTACTTGCAGTTCTTCAATCCTTGTTGTTTGTCTTGTTTCTCACTTGCTTTTCTCTAAACTTGTTCCTCTTTAGGACTCTGGCCCAGAGAGCGGCAAAGAGAGCTAAGGTCCCGGTGATCATCATCGAGGACGAGCCCACTGCGACAGCAGGTGGCGCGCCCGAGACAACCTTGCCGGACCCGGCGACTTTTCTCCAGGGAGTAAGCTTTTCTTGCTGTACTTGCAGTTCTTCAATCCTTGTTGTTTGTCTTGTTTCTCACTTGCTTTTCTCTAAACTTGTTCCTCTTTAGGACTCTGGCCCAGAGAGCGGCAAAGAGAGCTAAGGTCCCGGTGATCATCATCGAGGACGAGCCCATTGCGACAGCAGGTGGCGCGCCCGAGACAACCTTGCCGGACCCGGCGACTTTTCTCCAGGGCAGCCCCCAGCGTAAGTGTATGATTTACTTTCCGCTGCGAGGCGCGCATGGGTACTTGTCTTTGCTGATATCTGCTTGTTGTCTTGTGTAGAAGCCGAGCAGCCCCACCAGGAGCCAAGGGAGAATCCCCCGACAAGGGAGAATTCTCCGGCAAGGGAGGGCTTCCCGGTAAGGGAGAAGTCTCCGGCAAGGGAGGGTTCTCCGGCAAGGGACAGCACCAGCGGCCCCCCGACGGCGGAGACCACGACTGCAGAGCCTGGTGCAGGTACTCCTCTTGCTTCAAAACTTCCCTTGGGTTCTTCTTCTTTTGATCTTTCTGGGTTTTTGCTAGATTTTGCTTGACTCCTCTCCCCTTGCCGGCTGTCAGACCCGTCCGCTGCAGAGCAGATGGAGATCGAGGTCGCCGCCGAAGAAGCAGCCGGCGCTGGCGATCCCGCCGGCGCCGAGGCCGCCAAGGCTGCCGCCGCAGCAACTGGCGAGGGGTCTGGCAATCGTACTGACGGCCCAGAGGCCGCAGGAGCGCCAGGCACTACGCCGACTGCCGACCCGTCCGCCGAAGCCGCAGCCCGAGGAGCCCCAGCCGGGCGTCTATTTGAAGGCCGGCGACGACGTCTTCATCAATCTTCCCTAGGCATCAAGCTCCAGAGCGCCGGTCGAGGGGGAGATCTTCGACGGAGAAGTGCTTGCCTCCGCGGGGTTGACGTTGGTTGACGCGCCGAGCAGCAGCAGCAACGAGCCCGAAGAAGAGCGGCTGCTGCAGAAGTTGATGTCGCTCTACCGCGCGCGGCAAGCTAAACTAGAATCCCGCGAGGCGCTTGTCGCGAAGGCGGGAGCTGATATCGAGAAGCGCGCGGAGGAGCTCGGGGGTCCCTGGCGGAGGAGCGGGAGCAGCTCGGTGAAGCGCAGAAGGCCTTCCTCCTCGAGAAGGCCGAATTCGAAAAGCGGCAGCGACTTGCCGCTGTGAAGCTAGCCGCGGAGGAGGGCGAGCTGGCGCAGCGGAAGGTCAACCTCGACGCTCACGAGGAGGAGCTTGCCGCGCGCGAGGAAAAACTCGGTGGAGCCCTCAAACAAGCAGAGGACGCCGCCGCCGCCGAGGCCGCCAAGGAGGAGTTGAAGACGAGGGTGGCGCAGCTAGAAGCCAATCTCGCCGAGAAGGGAAGAGAGCTCAGCGCCGCCAAGGTCTCCAACATGGATCTTGAGTTGAAGCTAACCACTTTGACCAAGACTCTGGACAGCGCCAAGAAGCGGGAGGCGGCCTTGAAGGAGGAAATCAAGGCCGACAAGGCGCTGTTGGAGAGTGCTGCCGCCGCCCAGAACGCTTTCAGGGAGACTGTGACGCACTGGACGGAGAGTCTGGTGAATGCCGCCACAGACATTGACAGGGAGTTGGCGCAGCTAGGGATGGAAGATCTCGGGTATCCCTCCGACGACAACCTCCAACCCAGCGCCAAGCTCGTCCTATTCTTGAAGGGCGTGGCGACGGCCCTCCAGCGACTCCGGGAGAGAATCCCCAAGCAGCTGGCTGACGAGTCGCGCAAGATCTGCGCGGGAGCTCTCCAGAAAGTGTTGATGAAGGTGGCCTTCCGCAATCCGGGCCTCCGCCTCACCAACGTCCTCAGGACCTTGCCGCCGGACACTGATCTGGAAGAGCTCAAGGCCCTTGTCGCACCCATTTGTGGACAAGGTGAGCGGGATCAAGAGAGTTGAAGGCGATCGCGTAGATTAGGCCGCCCATTTCTTCTTTCCTTGTCGCTGTTTATCATGTCATGAAAACAATCTGTTAGAGCTGCGACAAGCTATCTTTGTAATATAACTCTATTCTGGGCAATGATCGCAACGTTATTCCCTTTACTTGATTCCTCCCTTTGTATGTTTTTGCCCTACGCTTTTAGGGAACTTGCCGGTGCAGGCACCTGAGCCGCGAGCGCTGAGTGCGGAACGTCAGCAGCCTGCTGGCGGTGCCGCTACCGACAAGAAACCTTGTTGCAACTAGTTGCAGCTCACTTAAGTTGTTGAGCGGACTCGAAACAAAATAAGGGCGCAACTAGCTACGAGTTGGTTCCTCTGCGCACAGGTTTTCCATACAAAGTGCGGTCGTTCAAGGGAGATAACTTAAAATTTAAAAAATTTGATTGCTCAAACTTTGGCAACTTAGCTTTTCTGTTGTTTGCTTCCCGGCAAGGCGAAACTTTCTTGAACGATGTCTGGTCCATACCATCGTCTTCTCCTTTTCCCCCGGCAAACTTGTGGGCAAGGGGAACCTTGCTTTCAAGAGAAAGAAGAGACAATACAGATATGGAGCTTTATGGCTCGTTATTGCTTACCGTGGAGTACGTGCTACACAAAGTGTCAGATCATATATGCCAAAAATAGAAAGCATGAAATCGACAAAATGTGCGGAGCACATGAGCTTTACTTATGCACGGGGTCTGCGCCCGGCTTTGTACAAAGGATTACATGCAACAGCGGCAAGACTTGTACAAAAGGTGGTTGCCAGAACAGGTTCCGGCAACCGCGCCTTACGGGTAAAACTTGCGAAGATGCTCAATGTTCCAGGAGTTGCTCACCGGAATGGCATCTTCGGTCTCAAGGCGGACAGTGCCAGGCCTAGTGACTCGTTTCACCCGGTAAGGGCCTTCCCACTTCGGCGTCAACTTGTTGGAATTCTTGGCGGACTGAACGCGCCGAAGAACAAGGTCGCCTTCCTCAAGACTTCTGGCATTAACTTTGCGGCTATGGTAGCGGCGCAAAGCTTGCTGATAGCGAGCAGCTCGCACAGCAGCCTGAAGACGGTCTTCCTCAAGGAGCAGCGCATCATCTTGTCGCAACTGCTCTTGCTCAAGCTCATCATAAGCGAGCACTCGAGGTGACCCGTATACGAGTTCCGTGGGGAGAACTGCCTCTGCTCCATAGACTAGAGCGAAAGGTGTCTGGCCAGTGGCTCGATTTGGCGTCATTCTGATCGACCAAAGAACCACCGGCAGCTCCTCGATCCAGTTTCTTCCGCACTTGTGCAGCCTGTCGAAAGTCCTGGTCTTGAGCCCGCGCATCACTTCAGCATTTGCCCTCTCCGCTTGACCGTTGCTTCTCGGGTGAGCAACAGAAGCGAAGCAGACCTTGGCGCCAAGATCTTGGACGTACTGCATGAAGGTGCGGCTCGTGAATTGTGTACCGTTGTCGGTGATTATCCTGTTAGGGATCCCGAAGCGGCAAACAATCGACCTGAAGAACTTGACTGCTGACTATGCTGTCACCTTCCTCACTGGTTCCACTTCCGGCCACTTTGTGAACTTGTCGATTGCAACGTACAAGTACTCAAAGCCCCCGACAGCTCGGGGGAAGGGGCCAAGGATGTCGAGCCCCCAGACCGAAAATGGCCAGGATAAAGGGATCGTCTGGAGAGCTTGAGCTGGTTGGTGTATCTGCTTGGAATGGAACTGGCACGCTTCACACTTGGTTACTTGTGCAGTTGCATCCTGGAGGGCTGTTGGCCAGAAGAAACCTTGCCGGAATGCTTTGCCGACAAGTGCTCTTGCGCCAATGTGGTGACCACATATGCCTCCATGTATCTCTGCCAACAGCTTTTGTCCGTCTTCCCGGTGAATACACTTCAATTTCACGCTGTTGAGTCTTCTTCTGTATAGTGTCTTGTCGACAAACTGGTACATACTCGACTGCCGGGCTACTCTTTCCGCTTATTCTTGCTCTTCGGGAAGCTCTCCTGTTTGAAGGAAATGGACAATCTGTTGTGCCCACGCTGGAGCTTGTGGCTCGACAACAAGGACTAAAGGCAAATCTGCGGCTGCGGGAACGTCCGCTTCTACGGCAAGAACCTGCGGGTCTGCCGGAGCTTGACGTTCCCCGGCAAGCTTGCCGGAGCAAAACTTGTCGGGAGCTTCTGCTTCAACGGAACAAACCCTAGGGCTTGCCGGAGCAGACTGCTCCTCAGCGCTCTTGGCGTTGATCTTAGGGACTTTCTTGGCGGCGGCTTCGGGAAGCTCTCCCGGCAAATAGTCACCAGAAATCAACTTCCTCTTCTTGCTCTGTCCAGTTGATGGTGTTATAGATGGCTGAGTCAGCTTGAGTACAAAGGTCCCTAGTTCCACAGGTAACTTAAGTGCGGCGCACTTTGACAGGCCGTCGGCAATGGCGTTCTGAGCTCTTGGAACGTGTTCCATTTGTAGGCCGTCAAAGTGCTCTTCTAGCTTTCTCACTTTGTCGACGTAAGCTTCCATCAACGGACTCTGATAATTCTTGTTTACTTGGCGGACGACAAGTTGTGAGTCACCCCTGACAATGAGCTTCTTGATCCCAAGGTCTGCCGCGATCCTAAGACCGGCAAGCAAGCCTTCATACTCTGTAGTATTGTTTGTTGCTTGCTCCTTGGGAAAGTGCATCTGGACTACGTACTTGAGGTGCTCTCCGGTGGGTGCGACAAGCAGCACGCCAGCGCCGGCGCCTTGCAGCGAAAAGGCACCATCAAAGTACATCACCCACTCTTTGCTTACTTCCTTGTCAGGGATGCTCGTTTCTGGAATTTCTTCATCTGGTGTTGGCGTCCATTCTGCTATAAACTCTGCCAATGCTCTGCTCTGAATAGTTGAAGTGCTCTCAAACTTGAGGCCAAAGCTTGACAGTTCCAGTGCCCACTCAACAATCCTGCCTGTCGCTTCTGGATTTTGTAGTATCCTCTTCAGCGGAAAGCGAGTGACAACTGTGATCTCATGTGCTTGGAAGTAATGGCGCAGCTTTCTCGAGGCCATGAGAAGGCCGAAAAGCAATTTCTGCACGCTAGAGTACCTTGACCTAGCCCCCTGCAGAAGGGAACTAACAAAGTAAACCGGGCGCTGCACCATCTTCTTCTGTGTCTCCTCGTGCATCTGCGCAGATCCATCTTTGTCGGGACCAGAGCTTGTCGGGGAAGCCCCCTGCTTGTCACTGGATGCGCTTGCCGTGGTTGCTGGCTCGTCATCTGCCTCCCTCTCTGCTACTAACGCAGCACTAACCACTTGATTGGTTGCCGCTATATACAGCAGCAACTTCTCTTGTGGCTTAGGTGCGACAAGTATTGGAGGGGAGGATAGGTATCTCTTCAAGTCTTGCAGCGCAGCCTCCGCTTCCGGAGTCCATTTCATTGGACCTGCCTTTTTCAATAATTTGAAAAATGGCAGGGCGCGCTCAGCAGACCTAGAGATAAACCTGCTGAGGGCAGCCACGCAACCGACAAGTCTTTGTACATCCTTGACGCGCTTTGGTGCTTCAATCTGCTCAATGGCCTTGATCTTGTCGGGATTGGCTTCAATTCCCCGCTGAGACACGAAGAACCCGAGAAGCTTGCCGGAGGGGACTCCAAACACACACTTCTCGGGGTTGAGCTTGAGGCTGATCTTGCACAGATTTGCAAAGGTCTCGTCTAAATCTTGGATCAGGGTTGCCTTGTCCTTGCTCTTGACCACTATGTCATCCATGTAGGCTTCCACATTTCTGTGTATTTGTGGCTCAAGAGCGACATGGACTACTCTTGCAAATGTTGAGCCAGCATTTTTTAATCCGAAAGGCATCCGTACGAAACAGTACATGCCACATGGAGTAATAAATGCGGTCTTCTCCTCATCCTCTTCTGCCATGAAGATCTGATCGTATCCTGAGTATGCGTCAAGAAATGAAAGCAAATCACATCCAGCTGTGGAGTCAACAATCTGGTCAATGCGCGGCAAAGGAAATGGGTCTTTGGGACAAGCTTTGTTAACATCAGTAAAATCGATACAAAGTCTCCATTTCCCATTCGCCTTGCGCACGACTACAGGATTGGCCAACCACGTGGGATGGAGCACTCCTCTGACAAGGCCTGCTGCTTCCAACTTCTTGATCTCTTCTGCAATGAATTCTTGGCGCTCCACTGCTTGCTTCCTGACTTTTTGCTTGACGGGCCGCGCATGAGGACAAACGGCAAGGTGGTGCTCAATCACTTTCCTGGGAACATCGGGGATGTCAGACGGTTGCCATGCAAACACGTCGACATTCGCCCGCAGGAAAGCAACGAGCGCGCTTTCCTATTTAGGGTCGAGATTGGCACTGATGGTGAAGGTACCACCAGTGCCGTCCTCCTTGGCGGACACCTTCTTCGTCTCTGGCGGAGCTGCCATTGTCTTCTTACACTTGCCGGTGGAGCTCGATGGTGCGTCCTCGACGGCAGCGCAGCACTCCGAAGAGGTGCGCTTGCCGGAGTGGGCATCAGAACTCTTGCCGGACTTGGTCTTCTTCTTCCCCCCGGGAGCTTCAGCGGCAAGTGACTTGTGATCTGCAGTGGCTACTGCTTCCCGGTAGATCTTGTCGGCGCAGATAAGAGCATCCTTCTTGTCGCCGGGGACAGAGATGACGCTTATCGGGCCTGGCATCTTCAGCATGTTGTACGCGTAATGAGAGGCTGCCATGAACTTGGCGAGTGCTGGACGGCCAAGTATCCCATTGTAAGGCAATGGAATATCGGCAACGTCAAATGTGACCCTCTCAGTCCTGAAGTTTAGCTCGCTGCCAAATGTTACCGGCAGCGTGACTTTCCCCTTCGGCTTGCTCCTTCCCGGGTTGATTCCTTGGAATGTGTCGGTCTCTTCAAGCTCGCTGTCAGGGATCTGGAGTTTTTGGAGTACAGCGGAGGAGATCAGGTTCAAGCCGGCCCCGCCGTCAACTAGCATCTTAGTGACCTTGAGGTTGCGGATAGTTGGTGAAACCAACATCGGCAAGCACCCGACCGCAGTTGTGCGATCAGGGTGGTACTCAATATCAAAGATGATAGGCGTGCTGGACCATTTCAGAAGCTTGCGCGACTCGACAGGTGGTTCCGCTGCATTGACTTCCCGCACCCACTACTTGAGTTGGCGGTGTGAAGTATGCAGAGAAGCACCGCCGTCAACGCACAAGACTTCTGTGGCTTTCTGGAACTCCTGCTCACTAGTCTCAACATCATCCATGTCTTCGTCGTCATCGTCGTCTTCATCGTTGTCGCGGCCGCGGGGAGGTCTGTCTCCTTGCCGCTTCTTGGCCTTTCCGCGGCGTCCTCCCCGGCCGGCGCGCTTCTTGCCAGATTCTCCAGCGCCTCCTTGGGCCCTCTCCTTGCCTCGTCGCTCGTACTCAGCCTTTTGCTGCTGGACAAGCTGCTCGACCTTCTTGCAGCTCTGGAGGTCATGGCCCTTGGTGCGGTGAATCTTGCAGTACTGCTTGTCAGTGCCGTCCTGCTTGTCGGTGACTGCCACGGCCTGACAATTGGTGCATGCGGCAACCTCTTTGCCGGAGCTACCAACTTTGGCTTTGTTGGCGCCACCTTCGTTGCCGGACTGCTCAACGACTAGCACCTCTTTGCCTTTCTTCTTCCTGTTCCGCCGCCGGTTTTTCTTTGCCGGGGCAGCATCCTCACTGTCAGATCCTCCTGCTCCTACATTCTCTCCGGGGAGTTTCCTCCCTTCCTTAGCACGTGCACACTTGTCGGCCAGGGCATACAGCTGGCTGACGTCTCTGATCTTGCACATCGCCATCTCCTCCCGCATCCTGCGGTTATGCACGATCTGATGGAACACACTGATAACCGCGGCAGGGTGGACATCTGGGATGTTGTGCTGTACACGGCTGAATCTCTGAATGTACTTGCGCAGAGGCTCTCCTTCCTTCTGGGCGAGCAGATGAAGGTCACTCTCTTGGCCATGAGGTTTGTGGCCGCCTGTAAAGGCGCCGACAAACTGATGGCATAGGTCTGCCCAGGAGGATATGGAGTTGTCCGGCAAGTGCATGAGCCAGGACCTGACGTTGGGCTTGAGCGCCAACGGGAAGTAGTTGGCAAGGATCTTGTCGTCCCGACCCCCAGCAGCCTGCACCGCGATGGTGTAGATGCTGAGGAACTCCGACGGATGCGACTTGCCGTCGTACTTCTCTGGCACATCTAGTTTGAAATTCTTCATACTGGGCCACTGGACTTGCCGCAGCTCACGGGTGAACGCAGGGCAACCTACCGCGTACGGCAAGTCGCCTAGTTCCCCGGGCGCATGCATGTCAATAGAGGGCCCAGCGCGCTGGTCTGATTGACGTCGCGCTTCTCTTCGGCGCTCGATGCGAGTACGAGCGTCTTCTTGCTGTCGCTCGTGAAGAACTTGGCGCTGATCGCGGCGAGCTCGTGGATCTGATGACGCGGTGGAGTCGCTGTCGAGGTGGATCCGGCGAGTCGGCGATCTTGGCCTTCGGGGCGGAGAGTGCACAGAGGTTGCACCCCCACCGGTCTTGTCGCCACCGGCTCGTGCCTGGCTGACTAGCTGCGGCTGCGACGTGCTCGGCTGCCGTGGAGTGTCGCCGTTGGCGAAGCCGATGAGACTCTGGATGGTGGCCCTCCAGTCGTCGATCTTGTCCGCCGTTGGAGGGTAGTCTAGGAGCAGCCGAGCTCGCGCCAAAGCTTCTGCTGCAGTGGTGGGTGGTGGTGGCGAACGGTGCGAGGAGCGGGATATGCTCGGACTTCTAACTATGTTAGAAGGAGCAGTATCCCGTCCAGGCGACCGTGCCTCGCTCGCGCCAGCATGTTGGCGAGCATGGTGGTCTTGAGCGCTCCGAGATCCACCAGCTCGATCTTGGTCTAGCGAACGCATGGTACCGTGAGTACCATGACGCTGCCGGTCCCGTGCCTCCTGAGATGGGCGCGGTGCATGTACGGACGCCGAGGTCTTGGAGTGCGCCCGGTCGTTGTGGGAGCCGGCTACGCCGCCGATAGGCAGCGCAGCCTTGTCCTTGGACCTGGCAGCACCATGAGCTCCCTCGTCGACGCCCGTTCTTCCGCCGGCGCCTGCCCCATCAGCCGTTTGCTCCGGCAGTGATGGGTTCGGCACGGACGGAGCAGCTGCCTCCGAAACCTTCGTCTTCGGCGGCATGTTGATGAAGATGATGAAGATCTAGCTCGCGAGAACGCCGGATCTGGTTCACACAACCTCGACGCCCCCTACCTGGCGCGCCAAAGATGCCGGGGTACTGATCCACGGGCACCTATGGGACCGGCGGACCGAGTCCCTTTCGGTTCGGCGGGGGCGGAGATCATGCAAAGAGCAAATCGAGGCGATACACGCGAGCGATTTACCCAGGTTCGGGCCGCACGGATGCGTAAAACCCTACTCCTGCTTTGTGGTTTGTATTGATTTCTTGCTCGGGAGCGCGAAGTGCTACAGTACACTTCAGCAGCTAACGAGACCGAGCGTGAGTGTATCTGAACTAGCTAACCCCCCTCTACGTTGCGCATGGGCCTCCTTTTATATGCTTAAGGGGTCACCAACAGGTGGCAACGGAGGCAAAGGGTATAAATGGAAAGGTGCTGCGGTAGGCACAGCTACCTGCTACAGTGTATCGTACCTAACCCTGACGGCAGGGGACAAGGGCCTTAAATGCCCGTCTGCGTCACCTAAACAGTGTAACAGGGACCGTCAGGGACGCCACCGCTCACCACGATGGCAAACTTGTCAGCGCCGCTTGCCACCACACGTCGCTGGCTGCACAGCCTTCCGCCACGTACGCCTGGAAGGGCCCCAGAGCGACACGTTGGTGGATGTGCTGGAGTGCGGGCACGGAGAGGTGGCTTGTCGCGGCAAGCGCCTTGCCGCTGTCGTTGTCTTGTCACGTCCGGGAGCTTGTCGCTCACCGGGCCTTGCCGGGACGCGTGGTGCGCCGCGGCAAGTTCCTTGAAATGCCTTGGGTGGCCTTCCCGGCAAGCTCCTCTTGCCGGGGTCTTGGGATGCTCTTGTTAGCCTTCCCGGCAAGCTCCTCTTGCCGGGGTCTTGTCTCCTTGACTTAGACACTTTGTTCTTGAATGGCTCCAAAGGAACCACGGAGGACCTTGGCGGTCACACGGCAAGCCTTGCCGCGGGATGCTGCGACTGCCCGTGCACAAGTTCGGGATACTAGGGTACCCCTACTCTAGTACACCGACACATTTAGATGGCCATTTGCTGTTAATCGCAGACAGGTGCCATATTTGTTTTGCTTGCCATTTCCAAACCGTGCATCCGATTCTGGTGATCTTTATATCGTTTTCGACTGAAATCAACTCACCTTTCCAGTGGCACTCTTGGATTTCCAAGTTGAGGCCAGGTTCAGTCATTCCTTTCCAAATCATGCATATGCACCACATACCGCATCCCGCATATCATATCATGCCATGTTCATGTGTTGGTTGTTTACTATGTTGTGTGCTTCTTTCCAGTGTTGCTTCTTCGGGTTGGTTCCGATAACATCGCATTTGTGAGGAACCGTTCGACTACGTCCATTTTTCTTCTTCATGGACTCGTTCTTCTTCCTTGCGGGATTTCAGGCAAGATGACCATACCCTCGAAATCACTTCTATCTTTGCTTGCTAGTTGCTCGCTCTTTTGCTATGCCTATGCTGCGATACCCACCACTTTCTTATCATGCCTCCCATATTGTTAAGCCAAGCCTCTAACCCACCTTGTCCTAGCAAACCGCTGTTTGGCTATGTTACCATTTTGCTCAGCCCCTCTTATAGCGTTGTTAGTTGCAGGTGAAGATTGGAGTTTGTTCCTTGTTGGAACATGGATACTTCGTTGGGATATCACAATATCTCTTATTTAACTAATGCACCTATATACTTGGTAAAGGGTGGAAGGCTCGGCCTTATGCCTGGTATTTTGTTCCACTCTTGCCGCCCTAGTTTCCGTCATATCATTGTTATGTTCCCGGGATTTGCGTTCCTTACACGGTTGGGTTATAATGGGAACCCCTTGACAGTTCGCCTTGAATAAAACTCCTCCAGCAATGCCCAACATTGATTTTACCATTCGCCACCTAGCCTCTTTTTCCCTTGGGTTCCGTGGACTCAAGGGTCATCTTTATTTAATCCCCCGGGCCAGTGCTCCTCTGAGTGTTGGTCCACCTTGTCAGCCGCCGGTGGCCACCAGGGTCAACTCTGGGCTGGCCTACCGGAAGTTTGGATGATCCGATGTGCCCTGAGAGCGAGATATGTGCAGCTCCTATCGGGATTTGTTGGCACATTCGGGTGGTGTTGCTGGACTTGTTTTACCATTGTCGAGGTGTCTTGTAACCGGGATGCCGAGTCTGATCGGATTGTCTTGGGAGAAGGAATATCCTTCGTTGACCATGAGATCTTGTGATGGGCTAAGTTGGGACTCCCTTGCAGGGATTTGAACTTTCGAAAGTCGTGCCCGTGGTTATGGGCAGATGGGAATTTGTTGATGTCCGGTTGTAGAAAACCTGAAACTTATCTTAATTAAAATGCATCAATCGCGTGTGTAACCATGATGGTCTCTTCTCGGTGGGGTCCGGGAAGTGAACACGGTGTTGGAGTTATGCTTGACGTAGGTTGTTCTAGGATCACTTCTTGATCATAGTTTCTCGAACGTGCTTTGCCTTCTCTTCTCGCTCTCATTTGCGTATGTTAGCCACCATATAAGCTAGTGCTTGCTGCAGCTCCACCTCATACCTCTTTCCCTACCTATAAGCTTAAATAGTCTTGATCGCGAGGGTGTGAGATTGCTGAGTCCCCGTGACTCACAGATACTTCCAAAAACCAGTTTGCAGGTGCCGACGATACCGTGCAGGTGACGCACCTAAGCTCAAGGAGGAGCTCGATGAAGATCTTGTCCTTTGTGTTGTTTCATTCTAGTCGATCAATAGTGGAGCCCAGTTGGGGTCGATCGGGGATCTGTGTAGCTTTTGGGGTAGTCTTCTTTTATTTTGGTTCCGTAGTCGGACCTTGATTGTATGTGGATGATTTAATGCTTTATTCATGTAATTGTGTGAAGTGGCGATTGTAAGCCAACTATGTATCTCTTTCCCTTATGTATTACATGGGTTGTGTGAAGATTACCTCACTTGCGACATTGCTTTCAATGCGGTTATGCCTCTAAGTCATGCTTCGACACGTGGGAGATATAGCCGCATCGAGGGCGTTACAAATAACACCTTAAGACACAAATCAACCAAAACCCTAATGTCACCTAGATACTCCAATGCCACCTCAAGTATCCGTGGGTATGATTATATGATATGCATCACACAATCTCAGATTCATCTATTCAAACCAACACAAAGTACTTCAAAGAGTGCCCCAAAGATTCTACCAGAGAGTCAAGATGAAAACGTGTGCCAACCCCTATGCATAGGTTCATTGGAGGAACCCGCAAGTTGATCACCAAAACATACATCAAGTGGATCAATAGAATACCCCATTGTCACCACGGGTATCCCACGCAAGACATACATCAAGTGTTTTCAAATCCTTAAAGACTCAATCCGACAAGAAAACTTCAAAGGGAAAACTCAATCCATTACAAGAGAGTAGAGGGGGAGAATCATCATAAGATCCAAATATAATAGCAAAGCTCGCGATACATCAAGATCGTACCACCTCAAGAACACGAGAGAGAGAGAGAGAGAGATCAAACACATAGCTACTGGTACATACCCTCAGACCCGAGGTAGAACTACTCCCTCCTCATCATGGAGAGCACCAGGATGATGAAGATGGCCACTGGAGAGGGATTCCCCCTCCGGCAGGATGGCGGAACGGGTCTAGATTGGTTTTCAGTGGCTACGGAGGCTTCTGGCGGCGGAAATCCTGATCTATTGTGATCCCCGAAGTTTTTAGGGTATCTAGGTATATATAGGAGGAAGAACTATGTCGGTGGACCTCCGGGCTGTCCACAAGGCAGGGGGGCGCGCCCCCACCCTTGTGGGCAGCTCGAGGCTCTCCTGGTCCATCTCCGATACTCAGTGGGCTTCTCCTGGTCCAAAAATAAGTTCCGTGAAGTTTCAGGTCAAATGGACTTCGTTTGATTTTCCTTTTCTGCGATACTCTAAAACAAGGAAAAACAGAAACTGGCACTGGACTCTGGGTTAATAGGTTAGTCCCAAAAATAATATAAAAGTGTATAATAAAGCCCATAAACATCCAAAACAGATAATATAATAGCATGGAATAATCAAAAATTATAGATACATTGGAGACGTATCAGCATCCCCAAGCTTAATTCCTGCTCGTCCTCGAGTAGGTAAATGATAAAAACAGAATTTTTGATGTGGAATGCTACCTAACATATTTATCCATGTAATTCTCTTTATTGTGGCAAGAATATTCAGATCCATAAGATTCAAGACAAAAGTTTAATATTGACATAAAAATAATAATACTTCAAGCATACTAACTAAGAAATTATGTCTTCTCAAAATAACATGGCCAAAGAAAGCTATCCCTACAAAATCATATAGTCTGGCTATGCTCCATCTTCACCACACAACGTATTTAAATCATGCACAACCCCGATGACAAGCCAAGCAATTGTTTCATACTTTTGATGTTCTCAAACTTTTTCAATCTTCACGCAATATATGACTGTGAGCCATGGACATAGCACTATATGTGGAATAGAATGGTGGTTGTGGAGAAGACAAAAAGGGAGAAGATAGTCTCACATCAACTAGGCATATCAACGGGCTATGGAAATGCCCATTAATAGATATCAATGTGAGTGAGTAGGGATTGCCATGCAACGGATGCACTAGAGCTATAAGTATATGAAATCTCAACAAAAGAACTAAGTGGGTGTGCATCCAACTCGCTTGCTCACGAAGACCTAGGGCATTTTGAGGAAGCCCGTCATTGGAATATACAAGCCAAGTTCTATAATGAAAAATTCCCACTAGTATATGAAAGTGACAACATAGGAGACTCTCTATCATGAAGCACAAGTGTGGTAAAAGGATAGTAGCATTGTCCCTTCTCTCTTTTTCTCTCATTTTTTTATTTTCTTTTTTTATTTGGGCCTTCTCCCTTTTTTGGCCTCTTTTCTCTTCTTTTTTTATTTGGGCTTCTTTGGCCTCTTTTATTTATTTATTTAATTTCGTCTGGAGTCTCATCTCGACTTGTGGGGGAATCATAGTCTCCATCATCCTTTCCTCACTGGGACAATGCTCTAATAATGATGACCATCACACTTTTATTTACTTACAGCTCAATGATTACAACTCGATACTAGAACAAAGTATGAATCTATATGAATGCCTCTGGCGGTGTACCGGGATGTGCAATGACTCATGAGTGACATGAATGAAAGAATTATGAACGGTGGCTTTGCCACAACTAAAATGTCAACTACATGATCATGCAAAGCAATATGACAATGATGAAGCGTGTCATGGTAACGGAACGGTGGAAAGTTGCATGGCAATATATGTCGGAATGGCTATGGAAATGCCATAATAGGTAGGTATGGTGGCTGTTTTGAGGAAGGTAAATGGTGGGTTTATGGTACCGGCGAAAGTTGCGCGGTACTAGAGAGGCTAGCAATGTGGAAGGTTGAGAGTGCCTATAATCCATGGAATCAACATTAGTCATAAAGAACTCGCGTACTTATTAGAAAAATCTATTAGTTATCGAAACAAAGTATTACGCGCATGCTCCTAGGGGGATAGATTGGTAGGAAAAGACCATCGCTCGTCCCCAACCACCACTCATAAGGAAGACAATCAATAAATAAATCATGCTCCGACTTCACCACATAACTATTCACCATACGTGCATGCTACGAGAATCACAAACTTTAACACAAGTATTTGTCAAATTCACAACTACTCACTAGCATGACTCTAATATTACCATCCTCATATCTCAAAACAATCGTCAAGTATCAAACTTCTCATAGTATTCAATGCACTTTATATGAAAGTTTTTATTATATCCCTCTTGGATGCCCATCATATTAGGACTAATTTCATAACCAAAGAAAATTACCATGCTGTTCTAAAACACTCTCAAAATAATATAAGTGAATCATGAGAGATCAATTATTTCTATAAAATAAAACTACCACTGTGCTCTAAAAGGATATAAGTGAAGCACTAGAGCAACGACAAACTACTCCGAAAGATATAAGTGAAGATCAATGAGTAGTCAAATAATTATGCAAATATGTGAAGACTCTCTAACATTTAAGAATTTCAGATCTTGGGATATTATTCAAACATCAAGCAAAACAAAATAAAATGAAATGATGCTCCAAGCAAAACACATATCATGTGGCGAATAAAAATATAGCTCCAAGTAAAGTTACCGATGAACGAAGACGAAAGAGGGGATGCCTTCCGGGGCATCCCCAAGCTTAGGCTTTTGGTTGTCCTTGAATTTTACCTTGGGGTGCCTTGGGCATCCCCAAGCTTAGGCTCTTGCCACTCCTTATTCCATAGTTCATCGAATCTTTACCCAAAACTTGAAAACTTCACAACACAAAACTTAACAGAAAACTCGTAAGCTCCGTTAGTATAAGAAAATAAATCACCACTTAGGTACTGTTGTGAACTCATTCTAAATTCATATTGGTGTTAAACCTACTGTATTCCAACTTCTCTATGGTTCATACCCTGCGATACTACTCATAGATGCATCAAAATAAGCAAACAACACATAGAAAACAGAATCTGTCAAAAACAGAACAGTCTTTAGTAATATGGATCAAACGTATACTTATGGAACCCCAAAAATTCTAAAATAAATTGATGTACGTGAGGAATTTATCTATTAATCATCTTCAAAAAGAATTAACTAAAACTCACTCTCCAATAAAAAATGGCAGCAAATCTCGTGAGCGCTAAAGTTTCTGTTTTTTACAGCATGATCAACAAGACTTTCCCCAAATCTTCCCAACGGTTCTACTTGGCACAAACACTAATTAAAAGCATAAAACCACATCTAAACAGAGGCTAGATGAATTATTTATTACTAAACAGGAACAAAAAACAAGGAACAAAAATAAAGTTGGGTTGCCTGCCAACAAGCGCTATCGTTTAACTCCCCTAGCTAGGCATGATGATTTCAATGATGCTCACATAAAGGATAAGAATTGGAACTTAAAGAGAGCATCATGAAGAATATTACTAGAACATTTAAGTCTAACCCACTTCCTATGCATAGGGATTTTGTGAGCAAACAACTTATGGGAACAATAATCAACTAGCATAGGAGGGCAAAACAAGCATAACTTTAAAACTTTAAGCACATAGAGAGGAAACTTGATATTATTGCAATTCCTACAAGCATATATTCCTCCCTCATAATAATTTTCAGTAGCATCATGAATGAATTCAACAATATAACCATCACATAGAGCATTCTTTTCATGAGCCACAAGCATAGAATTTTTATTACTCTCCACATAAGCAAATTTCTTCTCATGAATAATAGTGGGAGCAAACTCAACAAAATAATTATCATGTGAGGCATAATCCAATTGAAAACTAAAATCATGATGACAAGTTTCATGGATATCGTTATTCTTTATAGCATACAAGTCATCACAATAATCATCATAGATAGCAACTTTGTTCTCATAATCAATTGGAACCTCTTCCCAAATAGTGGATTCATCACAAAATAATGTCATGACCTCTCTAAATTCACTTTCATCAATATAATCATCATAAATAGGAGGCACGCTTTCATCATAATAAATTTTCTCATCAAAACTTGGGGGACTAAAAATATCATACTCATAAAACATAGCATCCCCAAGCTTGTGGCTTTGCATATCATTAGCATCATGGATATTCAAAGAGTTCATACTAATAACATTGCAATCATGCTCATCATTCAAAGATTTAGTGCCAAACATTTTAATGCATTCTTCTTCTAACACTTTGGCACAATTTTCCTTTCCATCATACTCAAGAAAGATATTAAAAAGATGAAGCATATGAGGCAAACTCAATTCCATTTTTTGTAGTTTTCTTTTATAAACTAAACTAGTGCTAAAACAAGAAACAAAAAGATTCGATTGCAAGATCTAAAGATATACCTTCAAGCGCTAACCTCCCCGGCAAAGGCGCCAGAAAAGAGCTTGATGTTTACTACACAACCTTCTTCTTGTAGACGTTGTTGGGCCTCCAAGTGCAGAGGTTTGTAGGACAGTAGCAAATTTCCCTCAAGTGGATGACCTAAGGTTTATCAATCCATGGGAGGTGTAGCATGAAGATGGTCTCTCTCAAGCAACCCTGCAACCAAATAACAAAGAGTCTCTTGTGTCTGTAGAGACCCGACTCGGTAAGAGTCAAAGTCTCTATGCTTACCGTGCTAGTCCCTGGACCGACTTGCTAGCACACACAATACTCGATGAAATAATAGAAATAACATACATCTCTTTATTACATCGATAGTCTAGGAGCAATACATTTATTACAAAATAGGGCATAGAGCCAATAAGCAAATACTATGGAAGCAAAGTAGTAAATGAGTCTAACTCCACGAGCAAGGTTGAGTGTAGAACATCGACCTATCGCACCATAATCCTCGTCGGATATATCTGCAACGTGATAAGTTGCAGCAATATAGGTCAGTACATTGAATGTACTGGTAAGTCACATCATAAGTGTAAAGAACCTACTTGTACATGCAATTTGGCTGGTGGAAAGCTCTAAGTTTTGTTTCTTGCATAAAGCTAGTTTTTCCCTATTAAAAAGATGTTATTCTACTACTACACATTTGCATAAGATGAGTTGGCAAACCCAACTCCATCCGTTCCCAAGTTTCATTTAAAACCAAACTATTTAATTAAAGGTGAGGAGATCTCCTGGCATTTCCACTACAAGATTCTCAAGTTGTCCATAATCGGGGACACGGCTAATCGATTAGGTTGACACTCTGCACAGGTTGTGCACTTTTCCCCACAAGACTCGACCACCTCCATGATCAGAAGATCGAGACATAGCCTTTCGAAAATGTTCCCCCTTAACCCACGGATAGGCCGGTACACCTACATCATTCTACATTTTCTAGCCCATCCCGGAAGGGGTCACACTAACTACTCCACTAAGCCAGAGCCCATATTGTCTTGTAGCTGCACACGTAAGCTTCTAGACATGGGAATACGATTGATCCCTTTGAGCCTGAGCGGACGGTCCACTAGTGGTGCACCACCATGGATTTCCCATGCGTGCCCCACTATACTTTGCCACCATTCCAACAAGTTTCCACCCAGGTAATTCATTAATTACCTTAGATCCTATTTACTACATTGTCACTCAAACTTTACAATGATCACTCCCCAATCCATGTCTACTTAGTGAAGCAACGTAATGTAAAACGATGGCGACAATGTTATATGGTTCAGACCTACCTCAATGAACTACTGGGTGAAAAGCATAGTCATGCGACATCAATTTCCTACCATGCAGTCCTACCGCAAAGAACTAAGTGCATAATAAAAACATAGGTAATGAAACATGATCAAGATGCAACTTGGCTTGGTACTCCTGGTTGAATTCTAAAGACTGATAATATTCTGCTTCGCACTCCGGGCAATCTATTGCAAAGGAAGATAAACAAACATAAGCAAACGCTTCAGAAAACCAAGAAGAACATGCGAAGCAAGAAGTCTCGGAAAAACCAAATGAACATACATCACACTATGCTACCACAAAAATATCCTAGGCCCATGGCTCAAAAAGTGATGTGAACTATAGTGCATACTATGCATACTAGTAAACATATTAAAGGGCAGATTCTAGTGTGTGAAAATTATTGTGACAAAGGTCCAAGTGATAGGGTTTGGCTACGGTGACAGAATGCAAAAGGAATCAACTTAATCAGAGCTTCGGTTTGGGAGATATGGCCATTTGAAGTTTGAATTCGAATCTAAATAAATTCAAATTTGAATCTACCAAC
The DNA here is from genome assembly GCF_056163025.1 of Triticum urartu. NCBI lineage: Eukaryota > Viridiplantae > Streptophyta > Magnoliopsida > Poales > Poaceae > Triticum > Triticum urartu. The sequence continues at coordinate 363,421,677 of NC_141876.1, read as the reverse complement.
ATTTTGCAAAAAGGATACCACTGGATAGAACTAAACATGATGAAGAATTTGCCGTTGGTTTCATCGAGTATGGATCTACGGTTAAAATGTTATGGCTAATCTAAGTTTAGGGACTAATCTGCTAATTACAGGGACTAAACAGAGAAAGAAATTATCACAGACAAGTCCCTGGCCATGTGGCGGCTCGTGGCTGGCCGAGCAGTGTCTGCTGCGGAGGCTATACGGCGAACAGCCGCTAAATAAGAAAAACAGCGGCGGTGGCTACCTAAATAAAAACCGACGCTCGATTTAAATAAAACCGCACGGTCAACTAATGAAAACCGACCGGTAGTTTTTAAAAATAAAAACCGCGGTTAACCGCGTACCAGTTCAACAAAAAAACCAACCTAATCTAATCTGGGCCGTCGGTGGTCTATCTAATGGGAGGGAGTGGGGTGGCGGCTTACAACGGGTGGTGGTGGCCGGCGACGAGCAGAGGACGGTGGTGTGACGTCGGGTGATGGCGGGGCAGCGGCTACGGCGGTCCTCGGTGTCGGGGAAGAAGACAGGGAGGTGCGGCACGGCTTGGGCGTCCAGATGGTGGCGTTGGGGCTCCTCAGGGGCGTCGGGGTCAGCGAGGCGAAGGCGGCGGCGCTCCGTGGGCTCCGGCGAGGTCGAGCGTCATCGGGGTGTCATCTCCGGTGGGACCTAGGCAAGGAAAAGGTGTCAACAAGATATGCATTATCGCGGGAAAACATTTGACGAAGAAGGTGGAGGCCATGATGGAGTGGCGCGGCTCCGGCGAGATGCGAACGGCGACAGCGGCGGCTATGGGCGGCGTGGGGAGAAGCGGGACGGCGAGGATGGAAGAGGGGGTTCGGGCCTTTATATAGGTGCGACTAGGAGCGCTACGGGGCTGCGGATAAACCTCATCCGCGAGGGGGCCGAGCGGCGGTTGCGGGAGCGCGGCGACGATGTCTATCACGTGTGGTGCGGGAGGTTGGGGACGGCCTGACGGGTGGGGCCCTCCTGGCAGCGGCAGCGAGGGGAGGCGAGCGAGGGCGGGCGCGGTGCGGTCGACCGAGCGGAAGGCTCTGGGCGCGCGGGCGCTGGGACGTTGGCCTTGAGCCAAAATGGCCAGCTGGGCCGGTAGGGGTGCTCTTGGGCCGAACCCAGTTTCGGTCTAGGCTGCGTGCGGCGTTGCTTGTTTTTTAAACCAAACACTAAATTGGCCCTAAATAATTCTAATGAATTAATAAAAACACCAAAATAATTTCTAAAATAACTATATAATATTTAGAACCTAATGAACATTTACCTAACCACAGAACATTTTGAAAATATTTTCCTAATGCAGCTAATGCACTTTTTGCAAATAAAATAAATACCAAAATAAACTCCAAAACTTCAAATCATATTCAAAATAAAATTCAAAATAAAATTCCCCACTCTTTTATATTTGGAGGAAGTGATCTTATGCCCTTTCATGTGTTTTTCTCGAGTGGAAAAAAATATTGTTTGAATATTTTAAAACTCCAAAATGTAAAGAAATATGGTATGCATTGAATGATTCTATTAACATCCAAATTTAATAAAAATTGGGATGTTACAAACCTACCCCCCTTAAGATGAATCACATCCTCGAGATTCGGGTTGGCCAGCAAAAAAGTGTGGATGGTCCTGTCTAAGATCTTCCTCTCGTTCCCAAGTGGCTTCCTCCTCGGTGTGGTGACTCCACTGAACCTTGCAGAACTTGATGATCTTGGTGCGAGTGATCCTCTCTGCAGTCTCAATAATCTTAATAGGCTTCTCCTCATAAGTCAGATCATTCTCCAACTGAATTGCCTCCAGTGGCACTGTATCTCTCAAAGGAAAGCCCACCATCTCTGCATGACACTTCTTTAGCTGGGAAACATGAAACACATCATGAACTCCTGACAAAGCCTCTGGTAATTTCAACTGGTATGCAACCTCTCCTCTACGTTCCAGAATTTTGTATGGTCCCACAAATCATGGTGCTAAATTTCCTTTGACTCCAAATCTCTTAATACCTCGAAGTGGAGACACTCAAAGATATGCTCTATCTCCCACTTCATAGATCACTTCCTTGCGTTTAGCATCGGCATAACTTTTCTGCCTTGACTGAGCTATCTTAAGTCTGTCACGAATCAACTTGACCTTCTCCTCAGAATCCCTGATCAAATCAGGTCCAAACAATTTGCGATCTCCAACTCCATTCCACATCAAAGGTGTCCTGCATTTCCTTCCATACAATGCCTCGAAAGGGGCCATCTACAAACTGGCTTGGTAGCTGTTGTTGTATGAGAACTCTGCGTAGGGTAAGTTATCATCCCAACTAGACCCATAGTCTAGCGCACAATCTCTCAACATGTCCTCTAGAATCTGATTGACTCTCTCTGTCTACCCATCAGTCCATGGATGGAAGGTTGTACTGAACTCTAGCCTGGTACCCAAAGTTTCGTGTAACTGCTTCCAAAACTTTGAGGTAAACTGCGTCCCTCTATCTGATACGATGCTCCTTGGAACTCCATGCAGACATATGATCCTGGTCATATATATCTTTGCCAACTTAGCACTTGTATAGGTGGTCTTCACTGGAATGAAGTGAGCAACCTTGGTCAAACAATCAACTATCACCCAAATGGAATCATAACCTAAACGGGTCCTGGGTAACCCCGTGATAAAGTCCATACCAAGTTTATCCCATTTCCAATCAGGTATCGGCAACGGCTAAAGTAATCCTACTGGTTTCTGATGTTCTGCCTTTACTCTCTGACATACATCACATATTGCCACATACTCGGCAATTTCTCTCTTCATACCGGCCCACCAAAAGCTTTCCTTCAAGTCCAAATACATCTTGGTGTTGCATGGGTGTATCAAATATGCTGAGTCGTGAGCCTCTTGAAGAATCAACTTCCTGATCTCCGGGTCATTGGGTACACAAATACGTTGCTCAAACCATATGGTTCCATGTTCATCCTCACGAAATTCTTCTACTTTCCCTTTGCTCATCATTTCCTTGATCTCAGCAATACCTTGGTCCAACTTCTGGGCTTCCCTGATTTTTCCCAACAAGGTGGACTGTACCTCGAGTGCGGCAACATAACCTCTGGGAACTATTTCCAACTATTGGTCTCTAAGCTCGTCACATAACTCCAGAGGTAAACCTCCTGCTGTAAGGGTATTAACATAACTCTTACGTCTCAAAGCATCTACCACAACATTGGCTTTTCCTGGATGATAATGCAGACTCATGTCATAATCCTTTAGAAGTTCCAACCATCTCCTTTGCCTGAGATTCAACTCCTTCTGCGTGAAGATATACTTCAAACTCTTGTGATTCGTGTAAACATCACAATGATTCCCAATAAGATAGTGTCTCCATGTCTTGAGTGCATGCACTACAGCTGCCAACTCCAAATCATGCGTGGCATAGTTCAACTCATGAGGTCAAAGTTGTCGTGAAGCATAAGCTACAACCTTTACCTCTTGCATAAGAACACATCCAAGTCCCTGACGTGAAGCATCACAATACACCTGAAAGTCCTTATGTACGTCAGGCAGGATTAACACTGGGGCTGTAACCAAACGCTTCTTCAACTCTTGAAAGCTGGCTTCACACTCTTCAGTCCAAATGAACTTGGTGTCCTTTTTCAACAACACTGTCATGGGCCTTGTCCAAGGAAACTACGAATCTCGCCAACTGTGGTGGGTGCATTCCATTCTGTGACTGACTCTACCTTGGTAGGGTCCACTGCAATCCCTTCACCTGACACTACATGTCCCAGAAATCCGACTTCCTTGAGCCAAAACTCACACTTGCTAAACTTGGCATAAAGTTGATGTTCTCTGAGCTTCTCCAAAACTAAGCGCAGATGTTCAGCGTGTTCCTCCTCATTCTTGGAGTAAACCAATATGTCATCAATGAATACCACAACAAACTTATCCAAGAACTCCACGAATACTTCGTTCATCATGTTCATAAAATAGGCAGGGGCATTAGTCAAACCAAAGGACATGACTGTATACTAATAAAGCCCATACCTTGTGGTAAAAGATGTCTTGGGTATATCCTTCTCACGGATCTTCAATTGGTGATAACCCGATCGAAGATCGATCTTGGAGAAAACACTAGCTCCTTCTAGCTGGTCAAACAAGTCATTGATCATCGGTAGGGGATACTTGTTCTTGATGGTCACCTCGATGAAAGAGCGGTAATCCACACACATTCTCAAGGTTCCATCCTTCTTCTCCACTAAGAGTACTGGGCTCCCCAAGGTGATGAACTCGGGCGAATATACCCTTTCTCTAGCAACTCCTTAATCTGTTGCTTGACTTCCTCCAAATCATTAGCAGGCATTCGGTACGGCCTCTTGGAGATAGGTCCTGTGCCTGGCAGCAACTCAATCTCCCGATCTGGTGGCATACCTGGTAACTCATCCGGAAATACATCGGGATAATCCTTCACCACTGGTACTTCTTCCTGGACAACTCCCGTAAGAGAGTTCACCTGAGTCCTCTTAGGCTTAAGCCTAGATACATACTTGATCCTCTTCTTCTCTGGGGTGGTGAGAAAAATCGATCTACTAGCACAATCAATTTTTCCCTCATACTTGGACATCCAATCCATCCCTAGGATTACATCCAACCCTTATGACTCTAGTATAATCATATATGTGGGAAAACATGTCCCCCTATGTTCAAAGGCAATTGGAAACATTCCTGACTACCCATAGACTCGGCTCCTAGGAAACTCACTAGAATGGGTGACTTAAGAGCTATGGTAGGCAACTTATGTTTATCCACAAATCCCCTTGATATGAATGAATGCGATGCACCAGTGTCAAAAAGAATGAGTGCTGGAAATGAATTAACCAAGAACTTACCAATCACTGCGTCAGGTTACTCATAAAACTCTTCCACATTGACATGATTCACATGCCCCGTAGTGAAAGGATTGGGCTTCTTGCCTCTAGAATTCCCATTGCCATTGCCATTTCCATTTCCATTCTGCGCCTCAGGACACTAATTGGAGTAGTGACCTATCTTCTTGCACTTGAAGCAGGTGATGTGACTCAAGTCCTTCTTCATCGGTGTGGAAGAGTTGAAATGTTGCTGATTGCTATTTCCTCCATTGCCATTGCCCTGCTTGTGACCATGGTGGTTGTGTCCATTTCCTCCATGATGAATGTGGCCTCCATGGTTATCGTGATTCCCTCCAAACTTGCTAGTGCCTGATCCAGAACTTCCTGAGTACGGGCTGTAGCGGGGTTTTTGTTGAACTCCAGAGTTATACTTCCCATGACCGTACTTCCTCTTATGATTCTCCATCTGCTGGTGCTTGCCTTCGAGAATGGTAGCCTTATCAACCAGCTCCTAATAGTCCGCAAATGTCGCCACATTCAACTGAACTCCCAACTCATCGTTTAGTCCCTCCAGAAACTTCTCCTGCTTAGCTGCATCAGTGGCCATGTCCTTTGGGGCGTAACGGGCCAACTTACTGAACTCATCAACATACCGAGATACCGCGCGTCCTCCCTGGCGCAAGCTATGGAACTCTTTCTTCAGACACATGGCTCCAGCTGAGACATGAGCAGTGCGGAACGCCCGCTGGAACTGAGTCCAAGTCACATTCTCCATGGGGTATGTGGTGGTGTAGTTCTCCCACCAAGCAGCTGCCGGTCCATCCAGCTGATGGGCAGCAAACTTCACCTTCTCAGCATCATTGCATCCTGCCGTGGCCAACTCCCTTCCTATCTTGCGAAGCCAGTCATCTGCGATAATCGGCTCTGTGCTGCTGGAAAACACAGGTGGGTTCAGCCTCAGAAAACGGGTAAGACTGTCAACCAGGGGTGGCGGTGGTGGGTTGTTGTTGTTCCGGTTCTGGTTCTGGTTCTGAATGAGCATCTGCATAAGAGCATTCTGCTGCTGGATCAATTGCATAAGCTCCGGTGGAAAGTTGAATCCGGGGTCACGTCCTGGAGGCATCTGATGGGTTTCACAGTGGATGAGGAGTTAGAAAAGAACAAGGCCTAGTGAGTAAAATCACACTACCCATATGCACATGATAGCAATAAAACTTCAAATCACTCAAATTCAATTTCAAACAAAGAGGTTCACATGAATAATCAAACCTAAGGTAAGCCATGTCAAAAGATTTGACAAGGTCTTACAAATGACATAAAACTAATCGGATAACGAAATCGAATTTCTAAACTCTCATGGTGGTATAAAATCTAAGTCCCATCAGATGAGGACCAGTCAACCATGTCGACATCGGGTGTCCTTGCATCACTCTCCGTGTCATCATCTCCGAGCTCAACATTTTGGTCCCTCTCCTGGCTGACATAGGCACCATATGGGTGATCCTCCTAGATGTTTTCTCCCTCATCCAGCTTCTCCTCGGCCTCCTCAAGCTCAAGCTTTAGGTCGTCGATCTTCTCCTGTAGTGCGTCCAGCTCTCCCTCGTGCTCGATGCGAGCGTCCTGGAGCTCCTCCTCTAGCTCGGCCTTGCGGGTCATGAAGTTCTTGATGATGACCATGTTGTTGGACAACTCCAGCTCCATCATACGAATGTGCTCCTCCATGTCCTAGATATGGGATGCTATCGTCTTGTCCTCTAGGGTACGCACCACATCTCCATTTGCGTCGCGGCGTCCGTACAACACGAAGGAGGTCCTCTTGAGGTCTTTGTTATACACCTCTCGAATGCGTCCGAGAGCAATGTGAGCAACGGTACCCCTGCCCAAGCCCCATGTTGCGGTATCCACATGGAAATCAATGGGCTTGGTGCGGTTTCCGAGGATGCATCCGGGGATATGAGCATCAATCCTCCAACGTGTCTCCTCGGGCAGGGTGGCTGTGAAGGTTCAAGTGAATGTGGGAAGCCCAATCTTCAGGTGCTTCGTGATCTTCACCAGCTGGCATCCAAAGGGCATGCTCTCATCGGGCTGCTCGAGCTCAACAAGGGCGGACGACATCTACATTTTGAAAGAGAGAAGAAGTTAGTACTGAAGACGAGAAGGTACGAGACCAAAGGATATATAGGGAAAGTGGAAAAAAATAGTTTTTATCCTATGGCTTTTTTTTCATTTCTAGGGGTCGCGTCCTATAATCAACGTGTGCTCTGATACCATCTTGTAGCGACCCGACTCGGTAAGAGTCAAAGTCTCTGTGCTTACCATGCTAGTCCCTAGATCGACTTGCTAGCACACACAGTACTCGATAAAATAACAGAAATAACACACATCTCTTTATTACATCGATAGTCCAGGAGCAATACATTTATTACAAAATAGGGCATAGAGCCAATAAGCAAATACTGCGGAAGAAAAGTAGTAAATGAGTCCAACTCCACGAGCAAGGTTGAGTGTAGAACATCGACCTATCGGACCTTAATCCTCGTCGGATATATCTGCAACGTGATAAGTTTCAGCCATATAGGTCAGTACATTCAATGTACTGGCAAGTCACATCATAAGTGTAAAGAACCTACTTGTACATGCAATTTGGCTGGTGGAAAGCTCTAAGTTTTGTTTCTTGCATAAAGCTAGTTTTTCGCTATTAGAAAAGATGTTATTCTACCACTACACATTTGCATAAGATGAGTTGGCAAACCCAACTCCATCCATTCCCAAGTTTCATTTAAAAACCCAACTGTTTAATTAAAGGTGAGGAGATCTCCCGGCATTTCTGTAACGCCCTCGATGCGGCTATTTCTCCCACTCGAAGCACGACTTAGAGGCATAACCGCATTGAAAGCAATGTCGCAAGTGAGGTAATCTTCACACAACCCATGTAATACATAAGGGAAAGAGATACATAGTTGGCTTACAATCGCCACTTCACACAATACTTGAATAAAACATTACATCATCCAGATACACTCAAGGTCCGACTACGGAACCCAAAATTAAAATAAGACTACCCCAAATGCTACACAGATCCCTGATCGTCCCAACTGGGCTCCACTACTGATCAATTGGAAACGGAACAACATGACGAACACGATCTCCAACAAGCTCCTCCTTGAGCTCGGTTGCGTCACCTCCATGGTCTCATCGGCACCTGCAAGCTGGTTTTGGAAGTATCTGTGAGTCACTGGGACTCAGCAATCTCACACCCTCGCGATCAAGACTATTTAAGCTTATGGGTAAGCTAAAGGTATGAGGTGGAGCTGCAGCAAGCGACTAGCATATTTGGTGGCTAACATATACGCAAAAGAGAGCGAGAAGAGAAGGCAAAGGCACGGTCGAACAACTATGATCAAGAAGTGATCCTATAACAACCTACGTCAAGCATAACTCCAACACCGTGTTCACTTCCCGGACTCCGCCGAGAAGAGACCATCATGGCGACACACGCGGTTGATGCATTTTAATTAAGATCAACTTCAGGTTTTCTACAACCGGACATCAACAAATTCTCATCTGCCCATAACCGCGGGCACGGCTTTCGAAAGTTCAAATCCCTGCAGGGGTGTCCCAACTTAGCCCATCACAAGCTCTCACGATCAACGAAGGATATTCCTTCTCCCAAGACAATCTGATCAGACTCGGCATCCCGGTTACAAGACATCCTCGACAATGGTAAAACAAGCCCAGCAAGACCACCCGCTGTGCTGACAAATCCCGATAGGAGCTGCACATATCTCGTTCTCAGGGCACACCGGATAAGCTAAGCGTACGGGAGCCAAGGTAACCCAAGTTGCCAAGGGACGGCCCCACACGGTGCTCTGGGTTGGACCAACACTTAGACAAGCACTGGCCCGGGGGTTTAAAGTAAAGATGACCCTTGGGCTGGCCTAACCCAAGGGAAAAAGAGGCTAGGTGGCGAATGGTAAAACCAAGGTTGGGCCTTGATGGAGGAGTTTTATTCAAGGCGAACTGTCAAGGGGTTCCCATTATAACCCAACCATGTAAGGAACGCAAAATCCGGGAACATAATACCGATATGATGGAAACTAGGGCGACAAGAGTGGAACAAAACACCAGGCATAAGGCCGAGCCTTCCACCCTTTACCAAGTGTATAGATGCATTAATTAAATAAGATATATTGTGATATCCCAACAAAATATCCATGTTCCAACATGGAACAAACTCCAATCTTCACCTGCAACTAACAACGCTATAAGAGGGGCTGAGCAAAGCGGTAACATAGCCAAACAACGGTTTGGTAGGACAGGATGGGTTAGAGGCTTGGCTTAACAATATGGGAGGCATGATAAGCAAGTGGTAGGTATCGCAGCATAGGCATAGCAAAAGAGCGAGCAACTAGCAAGCAAAGATAGAAGTGATTTCGAGGGTATGGTCATCTTGCCTGAAATCCCGCAAGGAAGAAGAACGAGTCCATGAAGAAGACAAACAGACGTAGTCGAATGGGTCCTCACAAACGCGACGTTATCGGAACCAACCCGAAGAAGCAACACTAGAAAGAAGTACACAACATAGTAAACAACCAACACATGAACATGGCATGATATGCGGGATGCGGGATGCGGTATGCGGTATGCGGTATGCAGTGCATATGCATGATTTGGAAAGGAATGATTGAACCGGGCCTCAACTTGGAAATCCAAGAGTGCCACTTGAAAAAGGATTTGATTTCGGTTTAAATTGATATAAAGATCACCGGAATCGGATGCACGGTTTGGAAATGGCAAGCAGAACAAATATGGTACCGGTGTGCGATAAACAACAAACAACCTTCTAAATGCATCAAGATAAATAAGCTACTGCACTCAAACATGACAACAAAATACATGGCAAGGATCCACTCATGATTCTTGACAAAATATGAACACTGAGTTACGGCTAATTCACTCATTAACAGGTTCAAACAAACATGGCAAAAGTGCAAATGATAACAAGTTTCAGACTTAGTGAAAAACTGGAGCATGCAAAACAGACATCAACTAGGCATGTTAACGAGCTCGATGCACTCACTACGAGGCATTTCATGACAAACTAAGCATACACCTAGCAAGTAGACATGGCATAGAAGCTAGACATGGAAAGAACAACAACATAGCATGCACGGATGAACTACAACAAGCTCGGCAAAATTGCTAAACATGTTAACAATCTGCCAGGAACATTTTATAGCAAAAGTAGAGCTCGATTGACTCAAGCTAGGGTGCTCCATAAATGAAAACAAAGACATGGATGGATAGAGCACTACATTATCTACAAAACATCCTTACTGATCATGCTCAAAAGAGGCACAGATCACTAGGAAACAACATGAACATATGGCATAATAATTACAACAGGATAAGGACTTCGTGAAATTGAGTAAGCTACTTTGCATGCTTGTACTAGTCACCACAAAGATCACAAAATACATGGCATACACCCCTGTAAATATGGCATGGCATACATGCAGAGCTCAAGATCATAGCATGCACACATTAATCATGGCAAAAATGACAAAAGTGCATTTGCTGAAACAGATCTGAAACAATCATCATGTAGCCCTCTTCCAACAGCATTTCGGGCATCAAGATGAGCTCAAATGAAAATGATGCAATGAGATTAAATGATATGCTCGTCGAGACGAACATTTTGATATGCTACACGCACGAATCAGAGCAACGGGTGCAAAGTTATGGCATGTGGAAAAATGCTAAAAATTACGGGGATTAGGTCAAAAAGGTCTACCGGATCTCTGATCTAGATCCAGGCACTATAGCTGCGCGCAATCCGAGGTCACCGAAGTACTGTAGGAGGTCGCCGAAGTACTGGATCTATAATGTCATCATGTGCATTTCATCGCATATCATGTCATGTCATCATCCTAAAAATTACCTATATATGGGATGAAAATGTATGCAAATGAAATGCACATGATGACATGATATGCGATGCATGACACGCAAGCAATGACAAGGCAACAACAACGAATAACTGGAGGACACCTGGCACATCGGTCTCGGGGCGTTTACAGTGGTCGTTACTCCTGGCGGGATCTAGACTGGCCCCACAGATCAATACTAGTCTTTTCTGCGCACTTTGTCCTCACTCGTGCGCACCCGGGAGCAATTTCCCGGTTGGTCACCCATCCTGACACTACTCCAAGCTGAGCATGCTTAACTTTGGAGTTCTGTCCGAATGGGCTCCCAGAAAAGAAGGAATTCCTTATTGATATGAGTAGTCTATCATCCCTATTAAGCCAGGCTATCACAATTTCCACTACTAGATGCTCAAGTTGTCCATAACCGGGGACACGGCTAATCGATTAGGTTGACACTCTGCAGAGGTTGCGCACTTTTCCCCACAAGACTCGACCACCTCCATGATCGGAAGATCGAGACATAGCCTTTCAAAAATGTTCCCCCTTAACCCACGGATAGGCCGGTACACCTACATCATTCTACATCTGCTAGCCCATCCCAGAAGGGGTCACACTAACTACTCAACAATGATCACTCCGCAATCCACGTCTACTTAGTGAAGCAACGTTATGTAAAACGATGGCGACAATGTTATATGGTTCAGACCTACCTCAATGAACTACAGGGTGAAAAGCATAGTCATGCGGCATCAATTTCCTACCATGCAATCCTACCGCAAAGAACTAAGTGCATAATAAAAACATAGGTAATGAAACATGATCAAGATCAACTTGCCTTAGTACTGCTGGTTGAATTCTAAAGACTGATAATATTCTGCTTCGCACTATGGACAATCTATCGCAAAGGAAGATAAACAAACATAAGCAAACGCTTCAGAAAACCAAGAAGAACATGCAAAACAAGAAGTCTCAGAAAAACCAAATGAACATACATCACACTAAGCTACCACAAAAATATCCTAAGTGCAAAACAACATAGGCCTGTGGTTCAAAAAGTGATGTGAACTATAGTGCATACTATGCATACTAGTAAAAATATTAAAGGGAAGATTCTAGTGTGTGAAAATTATTGTGACAAAGGTCCAGGTGATAGGGTTTGACTACGGTGACAAAATGCAAAAGGAATCAACTTAATCGGAGCTTCGGTTTGGGAGATATGGCCATTTGAAGTTCGAATTTGAATCTGAATAAATTCAAATTTGAATCTACCAACAGTTTGCAAAAAGGATACCATTGGATAGAGCTAAACATGACGAAGAATTTGCTATTGGTTTCATCGAGTTTGGATCTACGGTTAAAAAGTTATGGCTAATCTAAGTTCAGGGACTAATTTGCTAATTACAGGGACTAAACAGAGAAAAAATTATCGCAGACAAGTCCCTGGCCACGTGGCGGCCCGTGGCTGGCCGAGCAGTGTCCGCTGCGGAGGCTATACGGTGAACGGTCGCTAAATAAGAAAAATAGCGACGCTGGGTAACTAAATAAAAATCGATGCTCGGTTTAAATAAAACCGCACGGTCAACTAACGAAAACCGATCAGTTGTTTTCAAAAATAAAAACCACGGTTAACCGCGTACCAGTTCAACTAAAAAACCAACCTAATCTAATCTGGGCCGTAGGTGGTCGATCTAACGGGAGGGAGTGGGGCGGCGGCTTACAATGGGTGGTGGTGGCCGGCGACGAGCAGAGGACAGCGGCGCGACGTCGAGTGATGGCGGGGCAGCGGCTACGGCGGTCCTCGGCGTTGGGGAAGAAGACGGGGAGATTTGGCGTGGCTTGGGCGTCCGGATGGTGGCGTCGGGGCTCCTCAGGGGCGTCAGGGTCGGCGAGGCGAAGGCGGCGGCGCTCCGTGGGCTCCGGCGAGGTCGGGCGTCATCGGGGCGTCATCTCCGGTGGGACCTAGGTGAGGAAAAGGTGCAACAAGATGCGCGTTGTTGCGGCAAAATGTTTGACGAAGAAGGTGGAGGCCATGGTGGCTTACTAGCGAGGGAAAGGACGAGGAGTGCCGCGGCTCTGGCGAGATGCGAACGGCGACAGCAGTGGCTATGAGCTGCGTGGGGAGAAGCGGGATGACGAGGATAGAAGAGGGGGTTCGGGCCTTTATAGAGGCGCGGCTAGGAGCGCTAGGGGGCTGCGGATGAACCTCATCTGCGAGGGGGCCGAGCGGCGGTTGCGGGAGCGCGGCGGCGATGTCTATCCCGTGTGGTGCAGAAGGTTGGGGACGGCCTGACGGGTGGGGCCCGCCTGGCAGTGGCAGCGAGAGGAGGCGAGCGAGGGCGGGCGCGGCACGGTCGACCGAGCGGAAGGCTCTGGGCGCGCGGGCGCGCGGGCGCTGGGACGTTGGCCTTGGGCCAAAATGGCCAGCTGGGCCGGTCGGGGTGCTCCTAGGCCGAACCCAGTTTCGGTCCAAGCTGCGTGCGGCGTTGCTTGTTTTTTTAAACCAAACACTAAATTGGCCGTAAATAATTCAAATGAATTAATAAAAACACCAAAATAATTTCTAAAATAACTATATAATATTTAGAACCTAATGAACATTTACTTAAGCATAGAACATTTTGAAAATATTTTCCTAATGCAACTAATGCACTTTTTGCAAATAAAATAAATACCAAAATAAACTCCAAAACTTCAAATAATATTCAAAATAAAATTTCCCACTCTTTTATATTTTGAGGAAGTCTTCTTATCCCCTCTCATGTGTTTTTCTCGAGTGGAAAAAATATTGTTTGAATATTTTAAAACTCCAAAATACAAAGAAATATGGTATGCATTGAATGATTATATTAACATCCAAATTTAATAAAAATTGGGATGTTACAGTGTCCCTAACACACCCAATACAATGGTAAATTGTATAGGTGCACTAGTTCGGCGAAGATATGGTGATACAAGTGCAATATGGATAGTAGATGAAGGTATTTGTAATCTGAAAATATAAAAACAGCAAGGTAACTAATGATAAAAGTGAGCGTAAACGGTATTGCAATGCGTTGAAACAAGGCCTAGGGTTCATACTTTGACTAGTGCAAGTTCTCTCAACAATAATAACATAATTGGATCATATAACTATCCCTCAACATGCAACAAAGAGTCACTCCAAAGTCACTAATAGCGGAGAACAAACGAAGAGATTATGGTAGGGTACGAAACCACCTCAAAGTTATCATTTCTGATCTATCTATTCAAGAGTCCATAGTAAAATAACATGAAGCTATTCTTTCCATTCAATCTATCATAGAGTTTGTACTAGAATAACACCTTAAGACACAAATCAACCAAAACCCTAATGTCACCTAGATACTCCAATGTCACCTCAAGTATCCGTGGGTATGATTATACGATATGCATCACACAATCTCAGATTCATCTATTCAAACCAACACAAAGTACTTCAAAGAGTGCCCCAAAGATTCTACCGGAGAGTCAAGATGAAAATGTGTGCCAACCCCTATGCATAGGTTCATGGGCGGAACCCGCAAGTTGATCACCAAAACATACATCAAGTGGATCAATAGAATACCCCATTGTCACCACGGGTATCCCACGCAAGACATATATCAAGTGTTCTCAAATCTTAAAAGACTCAGTCCGATAAGATAACTTCAAAGGGAAAACTCAATCCATTACAAGAGAGTAGAGGGGGAGAAACATCATAAGATCCACCTATAGTAGCAAAGCTCGCGATACATCAAGATCGTACCACCTCAAGAACACGAGAGAGAGAGAGAGAGATCAAACACATAGCTACTCGTACATACCCTCAGCCCCGAGGGAGAACTACTCCCTCCTCATCATGGAGAGCACTGGGATGATGAAGATGGCCATCGGAGAGGGATTCCCCCTCCGGCAGGGTGCCGGAACGGGTCTAGATTGGTTTTCGGTGGCTACGAAGGCTTCTGGCGGCGGAACTCCCGATCTATTATGCTCCCCAAAGTTTTTAGGGTATATGGGTATATATAGGAGGAAGAAGTACGTCGGTGGACCTACGGGCTGTCCATGAGGCAGGGGGCGCGCCCCCCACCCTCGTGGGCAGCCCGGGACTCTCCTGGTCCATCTCCGATACTCTGTGGGCTTCTTCTAGTCCAAAAATAAGTTCCGTGAAGTTTCAGATCAATTGGACTTCGTTTGATTTTCCTTTTCTGCGATACTCTAAAACATGGAAAAAACAGAAACTGGCACTGGGCTCTGGGTTAATAGGTTAGTCCCAAGAATAATATAAAAGTGTATAATAAAGCCCATAAACATCCAAAATAGATAATATAATAGCATGGAACAATAAAAAATTATAGATACGTTGGAGACGTATCACCACACACTTCGTCTTCATCCGGAAAAAATCATCCACCAGCTCAAACCCGTGTTCTAGCTCATCTTGCTGCCATTTTCGATCTCCTTGCACAAAGCTCCATTCACAAAACTGCTTTGGGGGATTGTTCTTCGGTATGTGACTCCTCCAATGGCCCATTTAGTTTTTGTTCTAGTGCTTTATTTATTGCAAATTCCTGCTACTTAGGTGACCCTGTTCTTGAGCTTGCATTTCAAATTTATGTGGTCAAAAGTAGTTTTAGTGCATGATATAGCTTCTAGGCACTTGTAGGAGTAGTTGCTATCAGTTTTGTTGAGTTTGGTTCACTTTTATTTTAAGTTACTAAAAATTTCAGAAATTTTTCAGAGGAAGAAATATGTTTAGGAAAATGTACCAAGGTGGTTCCTCAAGGAAGCAAGGCCCAAGGCCCGCAATACGTGAGCCGGACAATGCACTACCAAGGGAGGCTCAAGTGCGGCCTTGCGAATGGCTGTCACAGGATTTCATGATCCAGGCACGCATCAAGGAAGAATTTGACGCATATGTGTGTAACACTGATCTTGAGAGCTTCGAGTCAGATAAGTGCCGGCAATACCTCTATTTAACTGATTCATTTGTGAGAAGGTTTAAATTTACATCCTCGCGCAATTCTCACAATGTCCTATTTGATCTTTATGAGAAATCTTATGCCATGGACTTAGAAGATTTTAATACTACTTGTAAACTCCCGCAGTGGGGTAGTGCTAGTGAACCTCGCAAATCTGAATTTAAAGAATTTCTTGCTAGTATCACTGTGGGGGAATCTAGAGAAATAACACAAGCTACCATAGGGAGCATTCATTTTCCTGGCATACATTATTTTGCTCTCTTCATGGGTAGGTGCATTAACGGTAAGGATGAGGCATGTCACATGTGTGTTCCTGATCTTAGTGTTCTGAAGAGTGTTGTATTAGGAGATAAACAATACAACTTGGGGGCTATTGTTGCATGTAGGTTGCATCTTAATGGTTTAACTCGTGTAGCTAACTTTCTTGGTATACCCATATGTGGGGATGATATTGAGTTGCCTCCTGCTTATCTAGATTATAATGCTATGGTTCGTCATCAGTTTGTTGAGAGGAACGATCAGTTCCTCCAGTACCGACTAATCTTTGACAGACAGCGCACCATCCATGTTGCTCTCCCTGCTCCTGCTTTCTTTGATTTTCAGACAAAAGGGAGATATGTTATAACCAAGGAGGAGGCGAACGAGTAAGAGAGGAAGATGGGGGCAGCTCGCCTCCAAGCTGCAGCTCATGAGGCAATTGCCACTGCATCTCAGTACGACCCCAGCTACAGTTTTGACCCATGGGCATAGACCAACTTAGGCCAAAAGTCTAAGCTTGGGGGAGTACATATTTCTCACTGACATTACATTCATGTTCACACACTCATGCCAGTTGTCGGTGCTCATACTTTTTCATTGTATCATCCATGCTAGTTTATTTTCTTTTTAAGCTTTCTTCTTGTGTGTTTGAAAACCCTTAAGAAAAAAACAAAAAAAAATAGTAGTAGCTTTTAGCTAGTTTGCTTTCCATGCTTGTAGTAGTAGTAATTAAAAAGAAAACCCAAAAAGATTTCTCGTTCTTCTTTTGCTTGTTGGGAGCTTTCCCGTGTAAATAGTTTTGTTTCTTTTCTTTGGGGGTCGAGAGGAGAAGACCATGATGAAAATCTTGAGTGGCTCTCATATGCATTATTGTTGATCTAACAAAGGTCCCATATTACCTTGTCTTCTGCCATGTATTGAATGCCTACAGATTCCAGCTCAGTCCAATGCACATGCAATATTATTATTATCCACACCATTCGGTCGTGCAAGTGAAAGGCAATAATGACGATATATGATGGACTAATTGAGATGAGATAAGTTGGTATGAACTCGACCTCTCCTATTTTTGTAAATATGATTAGTCCATCGTTCTTGATTCAGCTTATTATGAACGAAACATGTTTGCAATGACAATTAGAGATTATAGTTGCCCATGCCATGCTTAATTTGCTAGGAGTTTATAATGATTTACCTTGCATGCCAACATGCTATTAAAATGGTTGTGATGTGGTATGATAGGGTGGTATCCTCCTTTGAACGTTTGGAGTGTCTTGACTTGGCACATGTTCACACATGTAGTTGAAACAAAATCAACATAGCCTCCACGATATTTATGTTCATGGTGAATTATATCCTACTCATGCTTGCATTCAGTGTTGATTAATTTTAATGCATGTTCATGACTATTGTCGCTCTCTAGCCGGTCGCTTCCAAGTCTCTTTCTAGCCTTCACTTGTACTAAGTGGGAATACTGCTTGTGCATCCAACTCCATAAACCCCAAAAGTTACTCCATATGAGTCCACCATACCTTCCTATATGCGGTATCTACCTGCCATTCCAAGTAAATTTGTATGTGCCAAACTCTAAACCTTCAAATAAAAATTCTGTTTTGTATGCTCGAATTGCTCATGTATCAACTAGGGCTATCTGTATCTTCCATGCTAGGCGGGTTATTCTCAAGAGGATTGGACTCCGCTCCTCACTCACGAGAAAATGGCTGGTCACCGGGATGCCCAGTCCCATGCTCAAATCAAATCAAAATAATTGCAAACAAAACTCCCCCAGGATTGTTGTTAGTTGGAGGCACCCATTGTTTCGGGCAAGCCATGGATTGATGCTTGTTGGTGGTGGGGGAGTATAAACTTTACCATTCTGCTTGGGAACCGCCTATAATGTGTGTAGCATGGAAGATATCGAGATCTCTCAGTTGTTATGTTGACAATGAAAGTATACCGCTCAAAATATTATTCATCTCTATTCTAAAACCGAGCTCTGGCACCTCTACAAATCCCTGCTTCCCTCTGCGAAGGGCCTATCCATTTACTTTTATGTTGAGTCGTCATCCTCTTATTAAAAAGCACCAGTTGGAGAGCAGCGCTGTCATTTGCATGTATTATTGTTATTTTACATTGAGTATGACTTGACTGGATCTCTTTTACCATGAATTACAATTTCTAGTCAGCCCTTGATCTTCAGAGGTGCTCTGCATTTATGTTTTGCGGTCTCAGAAAGGGCTAGCGAGATACCATCTTGTTATATCATATTATGATTGTTTTGAGAAAGTGTTGTCATCCGAGATTTATTATCATTGCTCGCTAGTTGATTATGCCATTGATATGAGTAAACATGAGACCTAAGTGTTATTGTGAATATGGTTAGTTCATAATCTTTGCTGAAAACTTGAATGCTGGCTTTACATATTTACAACAACAAGAGCAAACAAAGTTTGTAGAAGTTTTTCTTTATCACTTTCAGTTTGTTAGCTGAATTGCTTGAGGACAAGCAAAGGTTTAAGCTTGGGGGAGTTGATACGTTTCCAATGTATCTACTTTTCCAAACACTTTTCCCCTTGTTTTGGACTCTAACTTGCATGATTTGAATTGAACTAACCCGGATTGACACTATTTTCAGCAGAATAGCCATGGTGTTATTTTTGTGCAGAAATAAAAGTTCTCAGAATGACCTGAAAATCAATAGAGAATATTTTCGGAATATATAAAAAATACTGGCGAAAGAATCAAGGCCAGGGGGCCCACACCCTGTCCACGAGGGTGGGGGCATGCCTACCCCCTGGGCGCCCCCTGCCTCGTGGGCCCCCTGAAGCTCCACCGACCTCAACTCCAACTCCATATATTCATGTTCGGGGAGAAAAAATCATGGAGAAGGATTCATCGAGTTTTACAATACGGAGCCGCCGCCAGGCCCTAATCTCTCTCGGGAGGGCTGATCTGGAATCCGTTCAGGGCTTCGGAGAGGGGAATCCGTTGCCATCATCATCATCAACCTTCCTCCATCACCAATTTCATGATGCTCACCGTAGTGCATGAGTAATTCCATCATAGGCTTGCTGGACGGTGATGGGTCGGATGAGATTTATCATGTAATCGATCTAGTTTTATTAGGGTTTGATCCCTAGTATCCATTATGTTATGAGATTGATGTTTCTATGACTTTGCTATGCTTAATGGTTGTCACTAGGGCCCGAGTGCCATGATTTCGAATCTGAACCTATTATGTTTTCATGAATATATGAGAGTTCTTGATCCTATCTTGCAAGTCTATAGTCACATATTATGTGTTATGATCTGTTAACCCCGAAGTGACAATAATCGGGATACTTACTGGTGATGACCGTATTTTGAGGAGTTCATGTATTCACTATGTGTTAATGCTTTGGTCCGGTACTCTATTAAAAGGAGACCTTAATATCCCTTAGTTTCCAATAGGACCTCGCTGCCACAGGAGGGGAGGACAAAAGATGTCATGCGCGTATGACTATATTCAGAATACATGCCTACATTACATTGATGAACTGGAGCTAGTTCTGTGTCACCCTATGTTATAACTATTGCATGAGGAATCGCATCCAACATAATTATTCTTCACTAATCCATTGCCTACGAGCTTTTCATATATTGACCTTCGCTTATTTACTTTTCTGTTGCTACTATTACAATCACTATAAAACCAAAAATATTAATTTTGCTACCGTTACCACTACTATCATATTACTTTGCTACTAAATACCTTGCTGTAGATATTAAGTTTCCAGGTGTGGTTGAATTGACAACTCAGCTACTAATACTTGAGAATATTCTTTCGCTCCCCTTGTGTCGAATCAACAAATTTGGGTTGAATACTGATGACCCACAAGTATAGGGGGTCTATCGTATTCCTTTCGATAAGTAAGAGTGTCGAACCCAACGAGGAGCAGAAGGAAATGATAAGCGGTTTTCAGCAAGGTATTCTCTGCAAGCACTGAAATTATCGGTAACAGATAGTTTTGTGATAAGATAATTTGTAACGAGCAACAAGTAATAAAAGTAAATAAGGTGCAGCAAGATGGCCCAATCCTTTTTGTAGGAAAGGACAAGCCTGGACAAACTCTTATATGAAGGAAAGCGCTCCCGAGGAACATGGGAATTATCGTCAAGCTAGTTTTCATCACGATCATATGATTCGCGTTCGGTACTTTGATAATTTGATATGTGGTGGACCGGTGCTTGGGCGATGTCCTTACTTGGACAAGCATCCCACTTATGATTAACCCCCACTGCAAGCATCCGCAACTACAACAGAAGTATTAAGGTAAACCTAACCATAGCATGAAACATATGGATCCAAATTAGCCCCTTACGAAGCAACACATAAACTAGGGTTTAAGCTTCTGTCACTCTAGCAACCCATCATCTACTTATTACTTCCCAATGCCTCCCTCTAGGCCCAAAAAATGGTGAAGTGTCATGTAGTCGACGTTCACATGACACCACTAGAGGGATGACAACATAAATCTCATCAAAATATCGAACGAATACCAAATTCACATGACTACTAATAGCAAGACTTCTCCCATGTCCTCAGGAACAAACATAACTACTCACAAAGCATATTCATGTTCATAATTAGAGGGGTATTAATATGCATAATGGATTTGAACATATGATCTTCCACCAAGTAAACCAATTAGCATCAACTACCAGGAGTAATCAACACTACTAGCAACCACAGGTACCAATCTGAGCTTTGGATACAAAGATTGGATACAAGAGATGAACTAGGGTTTGAGATGATATGGTACTGGTGAAGATGTTGATGGAGATTGACCCCCTCCCGATGAGAGGATCGTTGGTGATGACGATGGTGATGATTTCCCCCTCCCGGAGGGAAGTGTCCCCGACAGAACAGCTCTGCCGGAGCCCTAGATTGGTTCTGCCAAGGTTCCGCCTCGTGGCAGCGAAGTCTCGTCTCGAAAGCTTGCTTATGATTTTTTCCTCGACGAAAGACTCCATATAGCAGAATATGGGCATCGGAGGGCCACCAGGGGGCCCATGAGGCAGGGGGTGCGCCCAGGGGGTAGGGCGTGCCCCCACCCTCGTGGCTGGTGGGTGGCCCCCCTCTGGTACTTCTTGCGCTCAGTATTTTGTATATATTCTGGAAATAACTTCCGTGAAGTTTCAGGACTTTTTGAGCTGTGCAGAATAGGTCTCTAATATTTGTTCCTCTTCCAGCCCAGAATTCCAGTTGCCGTCATTCTCCCTCTTTATGTAAACCTTGTAAAATAAGAGAGAATAGGCATAAGTATTGTGACATAATGTGTAATAACAACCCATAATGCAATAAATATCGATATAAAAGCATGATGCAAAATGGACGTATCGACTCCCCCAAGCTTAGACCTCGATTGTCCTCAAGCGAAAGCCGAAATCGAAAAATATATCCACATGTTTAGAGATCGAGGTGTCGATAAAGATAAAATACAGACATGAGGGCATCATGATCATTTTAGAACAACAACAATATATATATATTGTCATATGATCTCTTATGCTAAAGTAACAATTCAATCACAATTTCAAGTAAGAATCATAAACTTCATTGAGAACCAACAAACTCTAATCTCAGTCATTGAGACAGTTGCCATTTATCATAACATAGGAAAGAGTCAATATAAGAGCTTTTCAGCAAGTCCACATACTCAACCATCTTTTAGTCTTCCACAATTGCTAACACTCACGCAATATTTATGGGTATGAAGTTTTAATCGGACACAGAGAAAGATAGGGGCTTATAGTTTTTCCTCCCAATGTTTTACCTCAAGGGTAATGTCAACAATAATAGTTCATGAAGACTCACATCCAATTAGCTATATATATCAGGATCTTTCCAACATGTTGTGCTTGCCAAAGGATAAAATGTAAAAAAGGAAAGGTGAAGATCACCATGACTCTTATGTAAGGTAGAAGATAAAAGTAAAAGACAGGCCCTTCGCAGAGGGAAGCAGAGGTTGCCATGCACTTTTATGGTTGGATGCACAAAATCTTAATGCGAAAGAACGTCACTTTATATTGCCACTTGTGATATGGACCTTTGTTATGCAGTCCGTCACTTTTATTTCTTCCATATCACAAGATCATATAAAGCTTATTTTATTCCACACTAATAAGTCATACACATTTAGAGAGCAATTTTTATTGCTTGTACCGATGAGAACTTACTTGAAGGATCTTACTCAATCCATAGGTAGATATGGTGGACTTTCATGGCAAAACTGGGTTTAGGGATATTTGGAAGCACAAGTAGTATCTCTACTTGGTGCAAAGAAATTGGTTAGCATGAGAGGGAAAGGCAAGCTCAACATGTTGGATGATCCATGACAATATAATTTATCTCAGATGTAAGAAAATATAACCCATTACGTTGTCTTCCTTGTCCAACGTCAACTCTTAGCATATCATACTTTAATGAGTGCTCACAACCATAAAAGATGTCCAAGATAGTATATTTATATGTGAACCTCTCTTTCTTTATTACTTCCTATTAATTACAACGATGACCAAAACTATGTTTGTCAACTCTCAACAATTTTTATTCATCATACTCTTTATATGTGAAGTCATTACTCTCCATAAGATCAATATGATCTCTTTTTATTTGTTTTTATTCTTTATTTTTTAATTTTGTTCCCTCAAGATCATAGAAAAATAATCAAGCCCTTGACTCAACACTAATCTTTATTATATAGCTCACGGACTCGATTACATAGAAGGATCATAAAGCAAAACTCACAACTAGATCATACTAAAACTTTCTTCTACTAGATCAAGATATTTTCAAAAGGATCAAACTAAGAAAAACGGTAAAGATAAAAGTGACGGTGATACGATACCGGGGCACTCCCCCAAGCTTGGCAGTTGCCAAGGGGAGTGCCCATACCAGATACTCAGTTCTTCTTTGTTGGTGAAGAAGGTGGAGTTGTTGATGATGTAGGCTTATCGTCCCTCTTCCAAGGCATAGGCTCACCATCATAGAAGGATGATCGAGTCTCCTGAATCCTCAAATCTACAGACGAACTCATCCTCTTCAATCTATATTCATACTCACAGTTTTGATTTTGCAGGTCATAGATCTAGGCTTGGAGGTGCTCGATTTTCTCATGAAGCTTGAAGATGGCCTCCCCAATGTCCTTGACGTCCAGCTTGTGGTTGTTGGTGAACTCCCTGATCATAATGTGGTTGGAGTCGAGTCCACGCCCCACCATCTCCTGACACTTGAAAACTTGTTGCTCCAATGCCTCGAGCCTTGCCTCCGTGCTTTCGATTTTCCTTGGTCCCTCAACATCGCGGATGTGCAACAACCCCTCAGGCATCTCAATGGTTTGACGGTGTTGTAGCACCTCCGCGAGGTAGGGGTTGATTACCTTCTCGAAGAACTTGTCCTTGGGGGCACTTGAAGACGACATGACGACCTAGATCTGTCAAAAAACAACTCGAAACAAAGACAAGAGATATTTGCGTGATACGGTGGACAAAACCTTCGGGAGATTATATAATAAATTTTTACCGACCAAAAGAAGTATCGTGCAAGAAAACAGAGTCTGGAGAGCACACGAGGTGCCCACGAGGCAGGGGGGCGTGCCCTCCACCCTTGTGGAAGCCTCGTGTCCTTTCCGGTCTGCTTCTTATTTTCCTATTTTTCTAAATATTCCAAAACGGAGAAAAATTGCCATTAGAACTGTTTTGGAGTCGGTTTACTTACCGTACCACATACCTATTCCTTTTCGAAGTCTAAAACGTTCTGGAAAGTGTCCCTTATGTATTCCTCTGGGGTTATGGTTTCAATGATATTAGTTTCAACATTTATAGGATTACCTGAGATATAATGTTTGATTCTTTGACCGTTTACCACCCTCAGATTTGTGCCTTCGAAGTTGTTCATTTTTATGGCACCGGAACGACAGACCTCCTCGATAACGTAAGGACCTTCCCATTTAGAGAGAAGTTTGCCTGCAAAAAAAATCTTAAACGAGAGTTGTATAGAAATACATAATCACCTACATTAAACTCACGCTTTTGTATCCTTTTGTCATGCCATCTTTTAACTTTTTCTTTAAACAATTTGGCATTTTCATAGGCTAGGGTTCTCCATTCATCAAGTGAGCTAATGTCAAATAACCTCTTCTCACCGGCAAGTTTGAATTCATAGTTGAGCTCTTTAACAGCCCAATATGCCTTATGTTCTAATTCAAGAGGTAAGTGGCATGCTTTACCATAAACCATTTTATACGGAGACATACCCACAGGATTTTTATATGCAGTTCTATAGGCCCATAATGCATCATCAAGTTTCTTGGACCAATTCTTTCTAGATCTATTAACAGTCTTTTGCAAAATTAATTTGAGCTCTCTGTTACTCAATTCTACTTGACCACTAGATTGTGGGTGATAAGGAGATGCAATTATATGATTAACGTCATACTTAGCAAGCATTTTACGAAAGGCACCATGAATAAAATGTGAACCACCATCAGTCATTAAATATCTAGGGACTCCAAACCTCGGGAAAATAACTTCTTTAGGCATCTTAATAGAGGTGTTATGATCAGCACTACTAGTTGGAATAGCTCCTACCCACTTAGTAACGTATCAACAGCAACTAAAATATGTGTATACCCATTAGAGGAAGGAAAAGGTCCAATATAATCAAAGCCCCAAACATCAAATGGTTCAATAACAAGTGAATAATTCATAGGCATTTCTTGACGTCTACTAATATTACCAATTCTTTGACATTCATCACAAGACAAGACAAACTTACGGGCATCCTTGAAGAGAGTAGGCCAATAAAAACCGGATTGCAATACCTTATGTGCAATTCTATCTCCAGCATGGTGTCCTCCATAAGCTTCGGAGTGACACTTGCGTAGGATTTGTTCCTGTTCATGCTCAGGTACACAACGTCTAATAAAACTATCTACTCCTTTATAAATATGTGGGTCATCCCAAAAGTAATGTCTCAAATCATAGAAGAACTTTTTCTTTTGCTGGTATGTGAAACTAGGTGGTATAAATTTAGCAACAATATAATTAGCATACCATGGAGCAGTTCGAGAAGCATTTATGACATTTAATTGTTCATCAGGAAAGCTATCATCTATAGGTAGTGGGTCATCAAGAACATTCTCTAACCTAGACAAGTTGTCTGTAACGGGGTTATCAGCTCCCTTTCTATCAATAATATGCAAATCAAATTCTTGTAGCAAGAGAACCCATCTAATAAGTCTAGGTTTAGCATCTTTCTTGTCCATAAGGTATTTAATAGCAGCATGATCAGTGTGAATAGTTACTTTAGAATCAACAATATAAGGTCTGAACTTATCACAAGCAAAAACAACTGCTAAAAATTCTTTTTCAGTAGTAGCATAATTTCTCTGGGCATTGTTGTTACCTCTTGAGCACTGCGTTGGATTTCCCCGAAGAGGAAGGGATGATGCAGCAAAGTAGCGTAAGTATTTCCCTCAGTTTTTGAGAACCAAGGTATCAATCCAGTAGGGGGCCACGCTCGAGTCCCTCGTATCTACACAAGAACAATAGCTCAACGCAACCAACGCGCTTAGGGGTTGTCAATCCCTTCACGGTCACTTACGAAAGTGAGATCTGATAGAGATGATAAATAATATTTTAGGTATTTTTCGTATAGAGATGCAAAGTAAAAAGTAAATGCAAAGTAAAAAGTAAAAGCAAAGTAAAAGAAAAGCAATAATAAAGTGATGGAGATTTATATGATGAGAAAGAGACCCGGGGGCCATAGGTTTCACTAGTGGTTTCTCTCAAGAGCATAAGTATTCTACGATGGGTGAACAAATTACTGTTGAGCAATTGATAGAACTGAGCATAGTTATGAGAATATCTAGGTATGATCATGTATATAGGCATCACGTCCGTGACAAATAGACCGAAACGATTCTGCATCTACTACTATTAATCCACTCGTCGACCGCTATCTAGCATGCATCTAGAGTATTAAGTTAAAAATAGAGTAACGCCTTAAGCAAGATGACATGATGTAGAGGGATAGTTTCATGCAATATAATAAAAAAACCATCTTCTAATCCTCGATGGCAACGATACAATAAATGCATCGCTGCCCCTTCTGTCACTGGGAAAGGACACTGCAAGATCGAACCCAAAGCTAAGAACTTCTCCCATGGCAAGAAAAACCAATCTAGTAGGCCAAACCAAACTGATAATTCGAAGAGACTTGCAAAGATAACCAATCATACATAAAAGAATTCAGAGAAGATTCAAATATTATTCATAGATAGACTGGATCATAAACCAACAATTCATCGGTCTCAATAAACACACCGCAAAAAGAAGATTACATCGAATAGATCTCCACAAGAGAGGGGGAGAACATTGTATTGAGATCCAAAAAGAGAGAAGAAGCCATCTAGCTACTAACTATGGACCCGTAGGTCTGAAGTAAACTACTCACACTTCATCGGAGGGGCTTGGATGATGATGTAGAAGCCCTCCGTGATCGATGCCCCCTCCGGCGGAGCTCGAGAACAGGCCCCAAGATGGGATCTCATGGATACAGAAAGTTGTGGCGGTAGAATTAGGTTTTTGGCTCCGTCCCCGGTCGTTTGGGGGTACGTGGATATATATAGGAGGAAGAAGTACGTCGGTGGAGCTTCGAGGGGCCCACGAGGTAGGGGGCGCGCCCTAGGGGGGCGCCCTCCACCCTCGTGACCGCCTCATGGCTTTCTTGACGGAGGGTCCAAGTCTCCTGGATCTTATCTGATGAGAAAATCACGTTTTCGAAGGTTTCATTCCGTTTGGACTCCGTTTGATATTCCTTTTCTTCGAAACCCTAAAACAGGCAAAAAAAAGCAATTCTGGGTTGGGCCTCCGGTTAATAGGTTAGTCCCAAAAATAATATAAAAGTGGATAATAAAGCCCAATAATGTCTAGAACAGTAGATAATATAGCATGGAGCAATAAAAAATTATAGATACGTTGGAGACGTATCAAACATCCCCAAGCTTAATTCCTGCTCGTCCTCGAGTAGGTAAATGATAAAAACAAAATTTTTGAAGCGGAGTGCTACTTGGAATAATTTAATGTAATTCTTCTTAATTGTGGTATGAATATTCAGATCCGAAAGATTCAAGACAAAAGTTCATATTGACATAAAAATGAAAATACTTCAAGCATACTAACTAAGCAATTATGTCTTCTCAAAACAACATGGCCAAAGAAAGTTCATCCCTACAAAATCATATAGTTTAGTCATGTTTCATTTTCGTCACACAAGAATGCTCTCATCATGCACAACCCCGATGACAAGCCAAGCAATTGTTTCATACTTTAGTAATCTCAAACCTATAAACTTTCACGCAATATATGAGCGTGAGCCATGGACATAGCACTATGGCTGGAATAGAATATAATGAGGGGGTTATGTCGAGAAAAAAAGAAGAGAAAGTCCCACATGAACGAGGCTAATCAATGGGCTATGGAGATGCCCACTGATTGATGTTAATGCAAGGAGTAGGGATTTCCATGCAATAGATGCACTAGAGCTATAAATGTATGAAAGCTCAGCAAAAGAAACTAGTGGGTGTGCATCCAACTTGCTTGCTCATGAGGACCTAGGGCACTTGTGGAGGCCCATTGTTGGAATATACAAGCCAAGTTCTATAATGAAAAATTCCCACTAGTATATGAAAGTGATAACATGAGAGACTCTCTACTATGAAAAGCATGGTGCTACTTTGAAGCACAAGTGTGGTAAAAGGATAGTAACATTGTCCCTTCTCTCTTTTTCTCTCATTTTTTTGGGGGCCTTCTCCTTTTTTATGGCCTTTCTCTTTTTTGGGGCCTTCTCTTTTTTATGCCCTTTTTTTATTCCTCACTTGGGACAATGCTCTAATAATGATGATCATCACACTTCTATTTATTTACAACTCAATGATTACAACTCGATACTAGAACAAAGATGACTCTATATGAATGCCTCTGGCGGTGTACCGGGATATGCAATGAACCAAGAGGGACATGTATGAAAGAATTATGAATGGTGGCTTTGCCACAAATACTATGTCAACTATATGATCATGCTAAGCAATATGACAATGATGAATGTGTCATGATGAACAGAATGATGGAAAGTTGCATGGCAATATATCTCGGAATGGCTATGGAAATGCCATAATAGGTAGGTATGGTGGCTGTTTTGAGGAAGATATAAGGAGGTTTATGTGTGAAAGAGCATATCATATCACGGGGTTTGGATGCACCGGTGAAGTTTGCGCCAACTCTCAATGTGAGAAAGGGCAATGCACGGTACCGAAGAGGCTAGCAAGGATGGAAGGGTGAGAGTGCGTATAATCCATGGACTCAACATTAGTCATAAAGAACCCACATACTTATTGCAAAAATCTACAAGTCATCAAAAACCTCGGCACTGCACGCATGCTCCTAGGGGGATAGATTGGTAGTAAAAACCATCGCTCGTCCCCGACCGCCACTCATAAGGAAGACAATCAAATAACACCTCACGTTTCAAATTTGTTGCATAACGTTTACCATACGTGCATTCTACGGGACTTGCAAACTTCAACACAAGTATTTCTCAATTTCACAAATACTGAACTAGCATGACTTTGATATTATTACCTCCATATCTCAAAACAATCATCAAGCATCAAACTTTTCTTAGTATTCAACACACTCATACAAAAGTTTTATTATTAATCTTGCATACCAAGCATATTAGGATTTAAGAAAATTACCATGCTATTAAGACTCTCAAAATAATCTAAGTGAAGCATGAGAGATCAATAGTTTCTATAAAACAAATCCACCACCGTGCTCTAAAAGATATAAGTGAAGCACTACAGCAAAACTATAAAGCTCAAAAGATATAAGTGAAGCACATAGAGTATTCTATCAAATTCCAAATCATGTATGGATCTCTCAAAAGGTGTGTGCAGCAAGGATGATTGTGGTATACTAACAAGCAAAGACTCAAATCATAAAAGACGCTCCAAGCAATACACATATCATGTGGTGAATAAAAATATAGCTCCAAGTAAAGTTACCGATAGAAGTAGACGAAAGAGGGTATGCCTTCCAGGGCATCCCCAAGCTTTGGCTTTTAGGTGTCCTTAGATTATCTTTGGGGTGCCATGGGCATCCCCAAGCTTAGGCTCTTGCCACTCCTTGTTCCATAATCCATCAAATCTTTACCCAAAACTTGAAAACTTCACAACACAAAACTTAAAGTAGAAAACTCGTGAGCTCTGTTAGCGAAAGAAAACAAAAGACCACTTCAAGTTACTGTAATGAACTCATTCTTTATTTATATTGGTGTAAAACCTACTGTATTCCAACTTCTCTATGGATTATAAACTATTTTACTAGCCATAGATTCATCAAAATAAGCAAACAACACATGAAAAACAGAATCTGTCAAAAACAGAACAGTCTGTAGTAATCTGTAGCTAGAGCAAGATCTGGAACCCCAAAAATTATAAAATAAATTTCTGGACGTGAGGAATTTATCTATTAATCATCTTCAAAAATAATTAACTAAATATCACTTTCCAAATAAAAATGACAGCAGTTATCGTGAGCGCTAAAGTTTCTGCTTTTTACAGAAAGTTCAACAAGACTTTCCCCAAGTCTTCCAAACGGTTCTACTTGGCACAAACACTAATTAAACACAAAAAACACAACCAAAACAGAGGCTAGATAATTTATTTATTAAATAACAGCAAGGATAAATATTGGGTTGACTCCCAACAAGCGCTTTTCTTTAAAGCCTTATAGCTAGGCATAATACTTCAATGATGCGCACATGAAAGACAAGAATTGAAGCACAAAGAGAGCATCATAAAACACGTGACAAACACATTTAAGTCTAACATACTTCCTATGCATAGGAATATTATAGGCAAACAAATTATCATGGAAATCAAAAACTAGCATATGCAAGGAAGCGGAAAGAAACAATAGCAATCTCAACATAATGAGAGGTAATTTAGTAACATGAAAATTTCTACCACCATATTTTCCTCTCTCATAATAATTATATTTAGGATCATAAGAAAATTAAACAAAATAGCTATCACATAAAATATTTTGAACACGATCCACACGCATGCAAAGTTGACACTCTTCCAAAATAGTGGGATTAACATTAACTGAAGTCATGACCTTTCCAAACCCACTTTTATCAAAAACTTCATAAGATTGAACATTCTCCAAATATGTGGGATCTAAAGTTGACATTCTTCCAAACCCACTTTCAATATTATTGCAAACATTATAATCAATCTCATATTCATCATGGGGTTTAAATAAATTTTCAAGATCAAATGAAGAATCATCCCAATCATGATCATTGCAACAAGTAGAGGACATAGCAAAACTAGCATCCCCAAGCTTAGGGTTTTGCATATTATTAGAACAATTGACATTAATAGAATTTATAATAGAATCATTGCAATCATGCTTTCTATTCAAAGATCTATCGTGAATTGCTTCATGAGGTAATTCATCACATTTTTCAGATTCATGAATTTCAAGCAAAACTTCATAAAGATAATCTAGTGCACAAAACTCACTAGCAATTGGTTTATCATAATTGGACCCCTTAAAAATATTAGCAAGTGGATGA
The DNA here is from genome assembly GCF_056163025.1 of Triticum urartu. NCBI lineage: Eukaryota > Viridiplantae > Streptophyta > Magnoliopsida > Poales > Poaceae > Triticum > Triticum urartu. The sequence goes on along the minus strand of NC_141876.1, from coordinate 363,390,959 downwards.
GGATCCATAGATCTTAGGTTCTCTGTTTAGTAATAAATAAACAAGTATTCTAACCATACGAGCAAACAAGAAGCAAGCGGCAAAAAGAGGCAAATAGAGAAAGAGAGGGAGGATGGAGAGACAGAGGGCGAATAAAACGGCAAGGGTGAAGTGGGGGACAGGAAAACGAGAGGCAAATGGCAAATAATGTAATGCGGGAGATAGGGATTGTGATGGGTACTTGGTATGTTGACTTGTGCGCAGACTCCTCAGCAACGGTGCCAGAAATTCTTCTTGCTACCTCTTGAGCACTGCGTTGGATTTCCCCGAAGAGGAAGGGATGATGCAGCAAAGTAGCGTAAGTATTTCCCTCAGTTTTTGAGAACCAAGGAATCAATCTAGTAGGAGGCCACGCTCGAGTCCCTCGTACCTACACAAAAACAATAGCTCAACGGAACCAACGCGCTTAGGGGTTGTCAATCCCTTCACGGTCACTTACGAAAGTGAGATCTGATAGAGATGATAAATAATATTTTTGGTATTTTTGGTATAGAGATGCAAAGTAAAAAGTAAAAGCAAAGTAAAAGCAAAGCAATAATAAAGTAATGGAGGTTGATATGATGAGAAAGAGACCCGGGGGCCATAGGTTTCACTAGTGGATTCTCTCAAGAGCATAAGTATTCTATAGTGGGTGAACAAATTACTGTTGAGCAACTGACAGAATTGAGCATAGTTATGAGAATATCTAGGTATGATCATGTATATAGGCATCACGTCCGTGACAAGTAGACCGAAACGATTCTGCATCTACTACTACTACTCCACTCATCGACCGCTATCCAGCATGCATCTAGAGTATTAAGTTAAAAACAGAGTAACGCCTTAAGCAAGATGACATGATGTAGAGGGATAGTTTCATGCAATATGATAAAAACCCCATATTGTTATCCTCGATGGCAATGATACAATACGTGCCTTGCTGCCCCTTCTGTCACTAGGAAAGGACACCGCAAGATCGAACCCAAAGCTAAGCACTTCTCCCATGGCAAGAAAAACCAATCTAGTAGGCCAAACCAAATTGATAATTCAAAGAGACTTGCAAATATAATGAATCATACATAAAAAAATTCAGAGAAGATTCAAATATTATTCATAGATAGACTGGATCATAAACCCACAATTCATCAGTCTCAACAAACACACCGCAAAAATAAGATTACATAGAATAGATCTCCACAAGAGAGGGGGAGAACATTGTATTGAGATCCAAAAAGAGAGAAGAAGCCATCTAGCTACTAACTATGGACCCGTAGGTCTGAAGTAAACTACTCACACTTCATCGGAGGGGCTTGGATGATGATGTAGAAGCCCTCCATGATCGATGCCCCCTCCGGTGGAGCTCTGGAACAGGCCCCAAGATGGGATCTCATGGATACAGAAAGTTGCGGCGGTGGAATTATGTTTTTGGCTCCATCCCCGATCGTTTGGGGGTACGTGGATATATATAGGAGGAAGAAGTACGCCGGTCGAGCTTCAAGGGGCCCATGAGGCAGGGGGCGCTCCCTGGGGGGCGCCCTCCACCCTCGTGACCGCCTCATGGCTTTCTTGACGGAGGGTCCAAGTCTCCTTGATCTTATCTGATGAGAAAATCACATTTCTGAAGGTTTCATTCCGTTTGGACTCCGTTTGATATTCCTTTTCTTCGAAACGCTAAAACAGGCAAAAAAAACAGCAATTCTGGGCTGGGCCTCCGGTTAATAGGTTAGTCCCAAAAATAATATAAAAGTGGATAATAAAGCCCAATGATGTCTAAAACAGTAGATAATATAGCATGGAGCAATAAAAAATTATAGATACGTTGGAGACGTATCAATTGTCTAGAGTTTTACTAGCATATTGAATAACATTTAATTTCTTATCAACTCTTTGCCCTAGAACAACACCAACAACATAATCACTAGCTTCACACATAATTTCAAAGGGTAAATTCCAATCAGGTGGCTATAAATAGGTGCAGAAATCAATGCTTTCTTAAGTATTTCAAATGCTTCCACGCAATCATCATCAAATAAAAAAGGAATATCTTTTTGTAATAGATTAGTCAGAGGCCGAGAAATTTTTGAGAAGTCCTTAATGAACCTCCTATAAAAACCGGCGTGACCAAGGAAACTTCTTGTACCTTTGATGTCCTTGGGACATGGCATCTTTTTAATAGCATCAACTTTAGCTTTATCAACTTCAATACCTCTATCAAAAAATTTATGCCCCAAGACAATACCTTCATTAACCATAAAGTGTCACTTCTCCCAATTCAAGACAAGATTAGTTTCTTCACATCTCTACAAAACTCGATCAAGGTTGCTCAAGCAATCATCAAAAGAGGATCCATAAACGGAGGAATCGTCCATGAAAACCTCACAAATCTTTTCACAAAAGTCAGAGAATATAGCCATCATGCATCTTTGAAAGGTAGCAGGTGCATTACACAAACCAAAAGGCATACGTCTATAAGCAAAAGTACCAAAAGGGCAAGTAAAAGTGGTCTTTGTTTGATCATCAGCTGACACAGGTATTTGAGAGAAACCAGAGTAACCATCTAGAAAGCAAAAATGTGTATGTTTGGATAATCTTTCTAGCATTTGATCAATAAAAGGTAAGGGGTAATGATCTTTTTTAGTAGCCTTATTTAATTTGCGGAAATCAATCACCATCCTATAACTTGTAATAATTCCTTGCGGAATCAATTCATCTTTATCATTAGGAACAATAGTAATACCTCCCTTCTTAGGGACACAATGGATAGGACTTACCCACTGACTATCAGCAATGGGATAAATTATACCTGCCTCAAGGAGTTTTAATATTTCCTTTCTTACCACTTCATTCATCTTAGGATTCAGCCATCGTTGGTGATCAATAACTGGTTTGGCGTCTTTCTCCAAATTTATTTTGTGTTGACATAGAGTGGGACTAATGCCCTTAAGATCATCAAGAGTATATCCAATAGAAGCACAGTGCTTCTTCAGAGTTTTCAATAATTTTTCTTCTTCATGCTCTGAAAGGTTAGCACTAATAATAACAGGATATATCTTCTTTTCATCAAGATAAGAATATTTAAGAGTATCAGGTAATGGTTTAAGCTCAAACACGGGATCACCCTTGGGTGGAGGAGGATCCCCTAGGATTTCAACAGGCAAGTTGTGTTTAAGAATAGGTCCTTGTTTAAAGAATACTTCATCTATTTCCCTTCTTTCATTCATAAACATATCATTTTCATGGTCTAGCAAATATTGTTCTAAAGGATCATTAGGAGGCACAGCAATAGAAGCAAGACCAATAATTTCATCTTTGCTAGGCAATTCTTCATCACGGGGTTGTCTACGAAATTTAGAAAAAATAAACTCATGAGACATATCACCCAAACCAATAGTAACAACATCCTTCTTGCAATCGATCTTAGCATTAACAGTATTCAAGAAGGGTCTACCAAATATAATGGGACAAAAGCTATCTTGAGGGGAAACAAGAACAAGAAAATCAGCAGGATATTTAGCCTTCCCACACAATACTTCAACGTCTCTAACAATCCCAATTGGTGAAATAGTATCTCTATTAGCAAGCTTAATGGTAACATCAATACCTTCTATCTCAGCAGGTGCAATGTCATGCATACTTTCTTTGTATAAGGAATGAGTTATTGCATTTGCACTAGCACCCATATCACATAAGCCATGATAGCAATGATCTCGTATTTTAACAAAAATAACAGGCATGCCTACAACAGGTCTATGTTTATTTTTAGTATCAGGCCTAGCAATTCTAGCAGCTTCATCACAGAAGTAAATAACATGCCCATCAATATTATCGGCCAAGAGATCTTTAACAATAGCAACATTAGGTTCAACTTTAACTTGCTCACGAGGTGTATAAGTTCTAATATTACTTTTACAAACCACAGTTGAAGCTTTAGCATGATCCTTTATTCTAACAGGGAAAGGTGGTTTCTCAACATAAGCAGTAGGAACAATAGGATCATAAGTGACAGTTTTTTGTTCAACTTTAATAGTTGCAACTACTTTTATTTCAATGGGAGCATTATATTTAAACCACTTCTCCTTGGGGAGATCCACATGAGTAGCAAAGGATTCACAGAAAGAAGCTACTATCTCAGAGTCAAGTCCATATTTAGTGCTAAATTTAGGGAAAACATCGGTATCCATAAAAGATTTAACAAAATCAAACTTAGGTGTTATACCTGACTCCTTACCTTCGTCGAGATCCCAATCTTCAGAGTTGCATTTAATTCTCTCCAATAAATTCCATTTGAATTCAATAGTCTTCATCATAAAGGAACCAGTACAAGAAGTATCGAGCATGGAGCGATTGTTGTCAGAAAGCCGAGCATAAATTTTTGAATAATCATTTCTCTTGAGAGATCATGATTGGGGCATGAATATAACATTGACTTAAGCCTCCACCAAGCTTGAGCGATGCTTTCTCCTTCGCGAGGCCAAAAATTATATATAATTACGATCATGATGAACAAGATGCATAGGATAAAACTTCTGGTGAAATTCCAATTTCAATCGCTTATAGTCCCATGATCCCATATCATCACATAGCCTATACCATGTCAATGCATCTCCCTTAAAAGATAAAGGGAAGACCTTCTTCTTGATAACATCATCAGGCATACCTGCAAGCTTAAATAATCCACAAACTTCATCCACATAGATTAAGTGTAAGTCGGGATGCAATGTTCCATCTCCTACAAAAGGATTAGATAGCAGTTTCTCTATCATACCCGAAGGAATTTAGAAGTAAACATTTTCATTTTTAGTAGGTCCAGTAGGTTGAGGAGCAACTATTTCCTCTACCGGTCAGGGTGAAGATACCCTGAACAAGCCCCTCAAAGGATTACTTTCCATAGTAACAAGTGACAGTAAATTTCAGCATACTATATAAATTTTTCCTTACCAAATTCCACCTACCAAAGGTGCTTCACTCCCTGGCAACGGCACTAGAAAAGAGTCTTGATGACCCACAAGTATAGGGGATCTATCGTAGTCCTTTCGATAAGTAAGAGTGTCGAACCCAACGAGGAGCAGAAGGAAATGATAAGCGGTTTTCAGCAGGGTATTCTCTACAAGCACTGAAATTATCGGTAACAGATAGTTTTGCGATAAGATAAATTGTAATGAGCAACAAGTAATAAAAGTAAATAAGGTGCAGCAAGATGGCCCAATCCTTTTTGTAGCAAAGGACAAGCCTGGACAAACTCTTATATGAAGGAAAGTGCTCCCGAGGACACATGGGAATTATCGTCAAGCTAGTTTTCATCACGATCATATGATTCGCGTTCAGTACTTTGATAATTTGATATGTGGGTGGATCGGTGCTTGGGTGCTGTCCTTACTTGGACAAGCATCCCACTTATGATTAACCCCCACTGCAAGCATCCGCAACTACAACAGAAGTATTAAGGTAAACCTAACCATAGCATGAAACATATGGATCCAAATCAGCCCCTTACGAAGCAACGCATAAACTAGGGTTTAAGCTTCTGTCACTCTAGAAACCCATCATCTACTTATTACTTCCCAATGCCTCCCTCTAGGCCCAAACAATGGTGAAGTGTCATGTAGTCGATGTTCACATGACACCACTAGAGGGATGACAACATACATCTCATCAAAATATCGAACGAATGCCAAATTCACATGACTACTAATAGCAAGACTTCTCCCATGTCCTCAGGAACAAATGTAACTACTCACAAAGCATATTCATGTTCATAATCAGAGGGGTATTAATATGCATAATGGATCTGAACATATGATCTTCCACCAAGTAAACCAACTAGCATCAACTACAAGGAGTAATCAACACTACTAGCAACCCACATGTACCAATCTGAGGTTTGGATACAAAGATTGGATACAATAGATGAACTAGGGTTTGAGATGAGATGGTGCTGGTGAAGATGTTGATGGAGATTGACCCCCTCCCTATGAGAGGATCGTTGGTGATGATTTCCCCCTCCCGGAGGGAGGTGTCCCAGACAGAACAGCTTTGCCGGAGCCCTAGATTGGTTCTGCCAAGGTTCCGCCTCGTGGCGGCGGAGTCTCGTCCCGAAATCCCTGCCGGTGTCTAGGGGGCCCACGAGGCAGGGGGCGCGCCCCCCACCCTCGTGGCTGGTTGGTGGCCCCCCTTTGGTACTTCTTGCGCTGAGTATTTTTTATATATTCTGGAAATAACTTCTGTGAAGTTTCAAGACTTTTGGAGCTGTGCAGAATAGGTCTCTAATATTTGCTCCTCTTGCAGCCCAGAATTCCAGCTGCCGGCATTCTCCCTCTTTATGTAAACCTTGTAGAATAAGAGAGAATATGCATAAGTATTGTGACATAATGTGTAATAACAGCCCATAATGCAATAAATATCGATATAAAAGCATGATGCAAAATGGACGTATCAAATACTCTACCCTCAAAAACTGTTGTGATCCCCTATACTTGTGGGTTATCACACTACGGTTTCCAACTCCAAATCATGCATGGAATAATTCAACTCATGACGGCGAAGCTAACGTGAGGCATATGAAACAACTCTTCCATCCTGCATTATTACTCCTCCAAGTCCTAAGCGAGAAGCGTCGCAATACACTTGGAAATCCTTGCGTAAATCCGGAAGAATCAGCACTGGGGTTGTAACCAAACGTTTCTTCAACTCCTGAAAACTGGCCGCGCCCGCTCGCCGGAAGCCGCCGGAGCCGCGCCGGAGTTCAAATCTCTCCATTCGGTTTTCTTGGTTTAGGTAAAAACCGCCTGTTTTTTTTTTAAAAAACCCTAGTTACGTTTTTTAGACCGATTCGTTGGTTTTCTGGGTTTAGTTTATTTAGCGGACGTTTGTCCATACGTTCGTTTTAACGAACGGTTTTCGCCCGTTAGTCACAGACAACGAACGTTCGTTCGTTAGCCTGTTCGTTCGTTTTTCTTTTTCTCGGGTTTTTCGCGATTATTTTTGATCGCGATTTTTGATCCGATTTTCGTTTTAGTTTATCTTTTCGCTCGTTTATCGGAATCAGGCGATTCAAGCGCTAGATCTTCGTCTCAAAGCCCTCTTTCTGTTTAACCAACTTGAACAAGATTTTGGTACTGTAAAATTTGACTTTAGTCCAGATTAGTAATCGGATCTTGTTTCTTTCGCAGTTTGTGTTTCGTTGCTCCATTGGATTCGATTCTTTTTGCAAACCGGAGTTCTTAAGTTGAACTTTCTGGTTAGATCTTCTTGTTTGAGTTTTACCAGTGCATCTTTGATTGATTGCTTATGTATGCTATTGTTTGTCTGTGATAGAACACCCGGAGTGCGAAGCGTGCTACTACGAGTCTCTACGTTTCATGCATCATCAGCAAGGCACGTAACACTTTGATCATACCCCTTTATTACCCAGTTTTTATGCATTACTTCCAATCTGCAAACTGCTTGATTAGGTTGTGGTTAACTTGTGGGTTTGGAAAGTAGATGATGAGGTAGAACCTATTACCTGTTTTATTATCAAACCCTCGGGAGTTACCTCTATGTTGCTTATATTGCTATGCTATGCTCGTAGAAATGGATTGGGTATGAGTGTATCCATGACAGATGTGAGATTGTTAATTGATGGTTCAACTTAAGGTGGGAACTTTAATACACATCTGGGTGGATTGCTTGTTTGGGCACCTGGAGAATCTAGTGTTGTCCTATGATATCCCGGAGTACCCGTGTGATCATCCTACGGTCCGCGACCCAGGCTCAAAGGGATCTTAAGATTATTCATGCTAGAAACTTCCGTGTGCAGCCACAAGCCATTATGGGCTCTGGCATAGTATGAGTAAGTTGTGTGACCTCTTTCAGTGGTGGGATAGCAGATGTAGAGGGAAAGTAGGTGTAACTGTCCACCCAGAGTAAAGAGTAAATGCTTCTGAAAGACTGTGTCTCGGTCATCCATTTCTCAAACATCATGTAGTGCGAGAAATCCAACGGAGGAGATCGAGTCTTGTGTGGAAAAGTGCACAAACCTCTGCAGAGTGTACAATCTAATCATGGTTAGCCGTGTCCCCGGTTATGGACATCTTGAGTATCTAGTACTTGGATTTTCCTATGGTATCTCATCACTCTAAATTAATTTGTTGGGTTAATGAACTACTTTAATTGGGATTGTAGCGACCCGACCTCAGACGGTCAAGTCTCTGTGCTTAGGTGTCATCCCTGGATCGGTATGCTGACACACACAGTACTCGAGGATTTATAACAGAGGTAAATCACATGTATAAAATAACGTAAATACTATTACCTCAATCCAAATAGCGGAAGTAACAAAGGTTGTGGATTCCCATCAACACCAACGGCAAAGTTGAGTGTAGAAATCGTAACCATAACGTATCACTTACTATTACCTCAAAACCTTTGGCCTTTCCTTTGCTCATTCTCTCTTTTATCTCATCAATCTCTTTGTCATCCTTCTGAGCTTCACAGATCTTTCCCAACAATGTAGACTGAACTTCCATTGCTACAACAAAACCTTTGGGAACAATCTCCAACCGAAGTTTCCTGAGGTCCTCGGCTAACTCCTTTGGTAATCCTCCGCTTATGAGGGTATTCGTCCTTGTTTTCTTTATGGTTGTGTCCTATTTCTCCACAAAGCTTGCATGCACAATGCTTCTTCATATCATTTCCATAAGGCTTCAACTTCTGGGACACAAACCGAGACTTTAGCAAAGTCAACTTAAATTCCTTCCAAGGGGTTACTCTTTGGCATCCATTGATGGTTTGGTACATCCTCCACCAAGTAGAAGTACCTCTTTCAAAGCACTGAAAAGCATGCTGGGTCATATCCTTTCCGACTACAGGGTTATTCTTCATGTGATCCTCCATGTTCTGAATCCATCGGTCTGTCTCCAATTGACTCATTGGTCCAGAAAATACAAGCTCATCTTCATTCATCCTCTATTGGGTCCATGGGTTTGGGGGTGAGATAAGAGAGATAGAGAGGGATACACACAATGCAAACAGTAGTTTTGAAAAGACGGATTTTATTTGTGGCTGTCGGAAAAACATCAAACAAATGACAGCTCACAAACGTCGCATCTAACGTAGGCATATAACAGGGGTTGGGTCTTCTAAAGGTCAATAAATCTTCAAAATCGCCAAACTCCTCAAGTCTTGTTTATGTCTCCGATGGCTTCTTCCCATCGTGCTTGTCCTTCTCAAGTTCTTTTGCCAGATCATCTCTGTTGATGCGAAGTCTCTCATGACGTCCTTTATTATTCTAGAGTTGCGTCCCAAACTTTTAGGTTTCATCATCCTTGGCATGAACCATGTCCTATTGTCCTTCAGTTCCTGACGAATCTCCGGTATCTCGAGGTTTTGCTCCTCCAGCTTGGCTACTTTCAGCTTCTGGGTCCCGTGTTCTTCACGAACTGCTTTCTTGTCAAATACGGCTTCCTGCAGATCAACCCTAAACTTCTTGATGTATTACTCCAAATCTTGGTGATACACCAGCTAAGTTTAAAACTTCATCTTTTGCTGATTAGGTGTTCCATTAGCCCTTTGTCAACCAATCCTTCCAACGGAATGCATGCTTAACTTAGCACGGTGACAATAGCATAAGCGGGCGTTAAAATCTTGGATAGCCGTGTTTCTGCTCTTGCCATTTCCATGAGCTATCATTCCACAGTTGATATCTCTTGACTTAGGGTTTCTTGACAAAAACTTTGAGTTCTAATGCTCCATGCTCCGGTCTTTCTCCGATACACCTTGATCTCAGGTATTGACGGCTTCCATAGTCTGAAAAATTCCAATAGGGTAGCCTTCCTAGGTCATACAAATCTAGAAATTCTACAGGGCCTTCAAATTCTCCTAGTCTTCGGAGTCTTCAACTGTTGCAGTTTCCATTATTATAATGCACGATAAAATCCTCTTCATTCCGAAATGATCTTGGTTGTCTGATATCTTGTACTTCTTGGAGTGGTCTCATCAGTTGAATCTTCGTGTGGTCAAAAAAGGGGTAAAGGGTATTTGGTCTCACTAAAAGGGAATATTTGAATAAGCTCAGAAGAGAAGATAGGTAAAAGATCCTTTTGAAAAGAAAGTTGTAGAGAAAATATTTCCTATGGGCTTGCCAGTTTCTAGGGGTCACGTCCTACAGTCAACATGTGCTTTAATACCATCTTGTAGCGACCCGACCTCAGACGGTCAAGTCTCTGTGCTTAGGTGTCATCCCTGGATCGGTATGCTGACACACACAGTACTCGAGGATTTATAACAGAGGTAAATCACATGTATAAAATAACGTAAATACTATTACCTCAATCCAAATAGCGGAAGTAACAAAGGTTGTGGATTCCCATCAACACCAACGGCAAAGTTGAGTGTAGAAATCGTAACCCTAACGTATCACTTACTCGTCGTAAGAAGTCTTGCAACATGAGACCTTGCAGCCACAAAGGGTCAGTACATTGAATGTACTGGCAAATTCACACCATAGGAGAATGATGAATAAAGGCTATCACTACATGCATATTTGGCTGGTGGAAAAGCTCTATGGTTATAGTTTTTGCGAAAAGCCAATTTTTCCCTACTGCAAAGGAATATATTTTATTTAACTACAAAGTTGGTTGAAAATATTGAGAAGGTTCCTCCAACTCAATCCCAAAATAATAATCATTAACCCAACAAATTATTTAAGTAACATGATGAGATCAATAGGATAATCCAAGTACCAGAGACTCAAGATGTCCATAACCGGGGACACGGCTAACCATGATTAGTTTGTATACTCTGCAGAGGTTTGCGCACTTTTCCCCACAAGACTGGATCGCCTCCGTTGGATTTCTCGCACTACATGGTGTTTGAGAAACGGATGACCGAGACACAGTCTTTCAGAAATATTAACTCTCTACTCCGAGAAGACCATACCAAACCTACAACCCTCTACCTGCTGATCCACCTCTTCAAGAGCTTCATGTAACCTACTCAACTATGCTAGAGCCCATAATAGCTTGTGGCTGCACACGAAAGTTTCTAGCATGAATAATCTTATGATCCCTTTGAGCCTGGGTGGCGGACCGTAGGATGATCACACGGTATATCCCCAGGATCTCCTAGGACAACACTGGTATTTCCCCAGGTGTCCGGGCAAGTCCACTGGTATATCCCTAGGGTTCCCCTAGCAATCCACCCAGATGTGTATTGAAGTTGCCACCTTAATTTGAACCATTAATTAACAATCTCACATCTGACATGGATTTCACTCAAACCCAAACCACGTCTACGAGCATAGCATAGCAATATAAGCAACACATAGAAGTAACTCCCAAGGGTTTGATAGTAAGAGGGCAATAGGTTCCTACCTCATCAACTACTTCCCAACCCAAATGTTAATGACATCCTAATCATGCAATGTTTGAGGGGTGAAACTAATGCATAAAAACTGGATGTGAAGGGGATATGATCAAAGTGTGAACTTGCCTGTACTGTTGATGAAGATGATTCACACTCAAAACTCTTGATAGTTCTACTCGTTAGACTCCATTCAATCTATCGTGAGCAAGCAATAGTAACCACACATAAGCAATCACTCAGAAGATCAGGAAGAACGAAGAAGACAGTTCGGAAAACATCAAAACCAAGCAAATAACTCTTGCAACATAAAACAATTTCTAACAGTACCAAAATTATGTGAATTTGGCATTATCAGAAAGTTTAGGTCAAGAGCTTCGATTTGCAAAAATAATCAACTAAATCGGAGTTACGAAACTCAAGTTATGATCAAACGAAGTTCAAATTCAAATCTGATATAATTCAAATTTTAAACTTCCAAAAAGATGTTTGAGTTGGATTACTGGATAGAGGAGATTGTAACAAAGAAGTGGGCGTTGGTCTCATCTAATTTGGATAAACAAGTGAAAAGTTATGGCTATTTGAAAAATCACGGTCAAGCTATTTTATGAAAGAAAAATAGTTACGGCTAAGGTCTAATGTATAAATACGTAGATTAATTGGTTATTTAATTATTCCATCGTATTAGTCTAAAAGTAATAAACTACGAAAGTAAAAGAAGAAAAAAACAAAGAAAGATACTTTTATAAGACAGAGAAAAGACAACTTTGGAGAGAGGAGACAACTTCCAGAAGTCGCGCCGGAGAGGAGAAAAATATTTTTCTTAAATGAATCTAGTCAAACCAAAATATTAATTTAACCCGAATCGGATGATTTTTGGAGGCTCTATGGGTCTATATTTATTGGTGGAAAAGAGGTTTAGGGGTCAAAGGCTAGGCAATGTGGGACTAAACGTAGACGAAAATATACGAACAGAGAAGAAAAGAGACGGATGGGCCTAAAGGCCTTCGGCCGGCCGCGCGGACGCTGCGGCTGCAGTTTTTTTTAAACAAAATTCGGCCTAAAAAATGAAAAGGCTGGCTGGGCCTGGCCCATCTAAGAGAGAAAAAAAAACAATGGGGCGCCAGAAGCTACTATACTGCGCATGTAGGCGATAAATAAATATGGGCCGCACATACAGTTTTTTTAAATAGAAACAGAAGGAAAACCGAATAGCAAAGATAAAATAAGTCTTTTATATAGGCATATAATATACCAAAATTTGCAGAGAAAGATTTTCTACAACATGGACATTTTTATAATGCCGAATAAAATCCACACAAATTTAGATAATTTAAGGAGTGCTACTGGTCTAATGAAATCCAATAAAAATCATTTTGAAAATATCAAAATGATTTCAAACTTATTTATCTCCAATTTTCTGTTGTAGGGAATCATGTTACCCTAATTTCCATATATTTTATTTTTGGAGAAAAATAATTTGAATAAAACTCAAATAACTCCAAATTGAAAATAAATTCAAAAGAACTATGAATTTAATTCTTTGAAACTCCCAACTCATATTTCATATAATTTGAAGAAGTCATTTTATCTTCTCTCATGAAAATCATTGAGCTGCATGAAGTTTATGAATTGAATTATTTCTAAATGAAATTCAATTATTTTCAAATACCCTTTCATTTAATTTAAATGGAAGAAGTCATATCATCTTCGCTCAAGGGTTTTGTATTTGAAAAGAATTTGAATTCATGGAGATCAGAAAGCAAATATGAAAGTTTGGGAAAGTCCTTTTATTCCCTCTCATTTAACTTTCAAAAAGTTCGAATTCACTCACTTTCAGTCAATCAATCAAACAATCAATCAAATCTATCTATTTAGTATAACATTCCAAAGTTTAGAATTTTGGGATGTTACAGGGATTGAGTTGGAGGAACCTTCTCAATGATGTTTCTACTACCATGATAGTTAAAATAAAACCTATTCTTTTGTCGTAGGAAAAAATTGTCTTTTCGCAAAAAAATATAACCATACAGCCTCCACCAGCCAAATATGCATATAGTGTTAGCATTATTTTTGTTCTTGCTCTACTGTGTTACTTTGCCAGCATATTCCATGTGCTGACCCGTTTTCGGGCTGCAACATATCACGTTGCAGACTTTTCAGACGAGGAGTAAGGTTCGCTAGGTCGTTGCCGTGCAGCTCAGCTATGTCGTTGGAGTTGATGGACTCACTTTATCTTCCAAGCCTTCTTCTGTTATCGTATTAGATGGATTTAAGCCATATTTATTGTAATAAGTTCTCTTTTGGAGACATTCGATGTAATAAGTGTGTGATTGCTACTCTGTTATAAATCCTTCGAGTACTATGTGTGTCAGCATTACTGATCCAGGGATGATACTGAAGCACAGAGACTTGACCGTTTGAGGTCAGGTCGCTACAAGATGGTATCAGAGCACACGCTGAGTGTAGGACACGACCACTAAGCTAAAGCCCTAGGTCACTACTCTCTTCTCATTTCTGACTCCTCTCCATTTTTCTACTCTTTAGGATGGCGGACGCAAGGAACAAGTTTGCACAACCGGATGAAGAAGCACTGAGGGAGTCCTGGATTAGGGGGTGTTCGGATAGCTGGACTATACCTTCAGCCGGACTCCTGGACTATGATGATGCAAGATTGAAGAATCCGTCCCGTGTCCGGAAGGGACTTTCCTTGGCATGGAAGGCAAGCTTGGCAATACGGATATGAAGATCTCCTACCATTGTAAACGACTTTGTGTAACCCTAACCCTCTTCGGTGTCTATATAAACCGGAGGGTTTTAGTCCGTAGGACAACGTACACATCAACAATCATACCATAGGCTAGCTTCTAGGGTTTAGCCTCCTCGATCTCGTGGTAGATCTACTCTTGTACTACCCATATCATCAATATTAATCAAGCAGGACGTAGGGTTTTACCTCCATCGGGAGGGCCCGAACCTGGGTAAAACTTCGTGTCCCTTGTCTCCTGTTTCCATCCGGCCTGGACGCAGAGTTCGGGACCCCCTACCCGAGATCCGCCGGTTTTGACACCGACATTGGTGCCTTCATTGAGAGTTCCTCTGTGTCGTCGCCATCAGGAAGGATGCCTCGCCCCATCTTTAAAGACGGCACCGTTGCTAAGGGAGCTTTGGCTGTCCGCCAAACCCTCCGGCTAGGTGGTTTTCTTATGACCGCTTGTTCGGCTTATGCGCCGATGATGACCTCTCGAGCCATCGAAAACAATCTTCATGTCAGCTCGGAACTCGCCGAGCAATTAGATCCAATGGAGCTATCCTCCATAAACGAGCTCTTGGATCGCTTCGCCGCCTTGGGAGTCGCTACGGATTATGACCAGATTGGGCCTAAAACCGATCTGAGAGAGATTAACTCTCCCCAAGTCACCCATCACGATGTCGTGGTAGAGGGACAGTGCGGCGGCCCTTCATCTATCTTAAGGACTCGCTACGTCCGGATTCCCGATCCCTCCAAGCCGGATACCCGCGGAGGGGAGGATATCACTCAAGACCTGAACTTAGAGTCAGGCGATGGGCTGGATTCATTAGACAACATCCACGAATCCAAATTTTCGAGTTCGGAAATTCCTCGGCCTCTGAGCCTTAGATGGGGTGAGGCTTCGGATTTAATTCCACCCACCCACCCCAACATAAGCGATCTATCCAAAATCAGGCAAGAACCTGATGAAACAGTACATCATTACTGGGCCAGATTCCTCCTGGTTAAGAACAGGCTAAGGGACTGCCGTGAGGAAGACGCAATCTCAATCTTCTGCAATAATTGCATGGACAAGGGAATACTCAATGCCATAAGTTGCCGTGATATTACATGCTTCGCTGACTTGGCATCCATTGTACGAAAGTACTGTGCGATGCAAAGCGCCTGGAAAACCAAAATAAAATTTTGGGACAATCCGGCCCTGAATACAAACCCAGTCCGAAATAAAAGGGTGCATCATCACCAGTCACCCGGGTCAACCACTAAAAAGCAAAAACCCTCTACAGGGCATGGAACCGTACTGGAAGGATGGCTTAATGGACCCTGTAAAATTCACAGTACAGAGGACGCCACACCAACTCACAGCCTCAGAGCATGTTGGATACTCCGGCAGGTGGCCAAAATTGGCGAAAATCTCCTAATTCCAGAGGCCACAGAAAGCCACCCCAGAGACACCAATACGGTATTAACAGTCTTCGAGACTTTCGCATCAAATAATATGCGAAAAAGGACACTCCGCAGCCTTGCCGAAGTCTACCAAGTAGCAACAATAAACCCATGGAGTGAAACGTCTATTACCTTTAACGCCAGTGATGAACCTAAATTCCGAACAGCCCAAGCACCAGCCGCATTGGTCCTCAGTCCAATAGTGGACGGCTTTCGTCTTACCAAGGTACTCATGGACAGCGGCAGCGGATTGAACCTCATTTATGAGGAGACCCTTCAAAAAATGGAAATAGACTGGAACCGCATTGAGCGAAGAAGCACAACCTTTAGAGGAATAATCCCCAGTCGGGAAGCGCGCTGTACAGGAAAAATCACACTAGATGTGGTGTTCGGCACGCCGAATAATTACAGGTCCGAAGAGGTCACGTTCCAGGTGGCTTCGTTCAGCAGCGGTTATCACGCTCTGCTAGGGCGGGAAGCGTTTACAATCTTCCAAGCAATACCCCATTACGGGTACATGAAGCTCAAGATGCCCGGGCCTAACGGGATCATCACTCTCGCTAGTGATCCGGACATAGCACTCCGTGCCGAAAACAAGACAGCCGCACTGGCCCTCGAGGAACTATCCGAAGCCCTAGCGGCTGAGGAGCTGACTGCGCTGCGCTCTACGATGAATAGGGACAATGTGGTACTCGACAAAAGATCCAAGTCCACCTCCTTTAAACCGGCGGACGAAATAGTCAAATTCCAAGTCCATCCAACGGACCCTAATAAAACAGCTTCCATCGGGGCGCAGTTAAACCTTGATGTCGACGCCGCATTGCGAGAGTTCCTATGAGAGAACTGGGACATTTTTGCCTGGCACCCTTCAGACATGCCAGGAATCCCATGCAGGCTGGCCGAGCACAGCTTAAATATCCAAGCAGGATTCAAACCTGTCAAACAGGCTCTTCGGCGTTTTTCCGAACCTAAGAGACAGGCCATGGGAGAGGAGCTAGCAAAGCTCTTGGAGGTCAGATTCATCAGAGATATAAAACATCCGGACTGGCTAGCAAACCTGGTGATGGTACGAAAGAAGGACAAATCCTGGCGCCTGTGTGTTGATTTTAAAGACCTTAATAAGGCTTGCCCAAAGGATCCCTTCCCCCTCCCTCGCATCTATCAAATTATCGACGCTACCGCAGGACACGATTCGTTGTGTTTCCTCGACGCATATTCTGGCTACCATCAAATCAAGATGGCAGAACCAGACCAATCCGCAACCGCATTTATCACACCATATGGGCCATTCTGCTTCAACACGATGCCCTTCGGGCTCAAAAACACTGGCGCAACATATCAGCGCATGATTCAGACATGTCTGGCAAGCCAGATCGGCAAAATAGTGGAGGAATACGTAGATGATGTGGTCGTCAAAACAAGACATGTTGGATCTCTAGTAGACGACTTGAGGCTCACATTTGATAACCTCCGAACATACGACATCAAGCTCAACCCGGAAAAATGCGTTTTCGGTGTTCCAGCCGGAAAGCTCTTGGGCTTCGTTGTATCCGGTAGAGGAATTGAAGCAAATCCAGCCAAGATCCAAGCTCTGTCGCAACTGGATATCCCAAAGGACCTCAAACAAATACAAAAGTTAACCGGATGCGTGGCGGCTCTGAGCCGCTTTATCTCCCGCTTGGGAGAAAAGGCCCTACCCCTTTACTGCCTCCTTCAGCGCACCGAACACTTCAAATGGACGGATGCAGCCACGGCCGGACTCGACGAAATAAAATCCATACTAGCAACAAACCCAGTCCTGGCTGCGCCAAACATTGGCGAACCAATGCTATTATACATTGTAGCAACACATCAGGTTGTAAGCGCAGTGCTCGTCGTCGAACGAGAAGCGGACGGACACAAATTCCCCCTTTAAAAGCCGGTCTATTATGTGTTCACCATCCTCACTCCCTGCAAATCACGGTACCCGCATTATCAAAAGATTGCGTACGCGGTATTCATGGCATCCCGGAAGCTACGGCACTACTTTCAAGAGTGTTCAATAACAGTAGCCTCGGAAGTACCACTTAACGATATTATAAACAACCGTGACGCAACGGGCCGGATTGCAAAATGGGCCATTGAGCTCCTCCCGTTCGACATAACTTATAAGCCACGACGAGACGTCAAGTCGCAAGTCTTGGCCGACTTTGTCGCAGAATGGACGGAGGCTGAACTCCCTAAAGAATACGGCACATATTCAAATTGGATCATGCATTTCGACGGCTCCAAGATGTTGGCCAGACTGGGGTCTGGCGTCGTTTTGACGTCCCCCACAGGAGACACAGTTCAATACGTACTACAGATTATGTACACGGACTCCAACAATGCAGCCGAATATGAGGCCCTTTTACATGGTCTCCGGATGGCAGTATCCATGGGCATCCAACGCCTAGAGGTGCGCGGAGACTCGAACCTCGCTATATCCCAAATCAATGGAGACTTCGATGCCAAGAATCCAAAAATGGCAGCTTACCGCAATGCCGTCCTAAAAATGTCAGCTCGGTTCGAGGGGCTTGAATTTCACCATATAGCCCAAGAAAATAATCAGGCGGCAGATTTCCTGGCACGCATCGGCGCAAAATGCGATGTAGTCCCCCCCAACATCTTCTTGGAAAGGCTGCTCAAGCCATCCGTAGTATGGGAGTGGGAGCCGAACAATAACAGCCTAGACCCAATCACACTGCCCGACACCGAACACTCTGACACAATCGGAGGCTCTGCCAATGAAATAACACCTTCAGCCCACGTAATAATGGCCGTCATCGCCCCGTGGACAGAACCATTCCTCGCCTACCTTACTAGGCAGGAACTCCCCGAGGACCAAAATGAGGCACGCTGCATAGTGCGGCGATCCAAAGCCTACAGAGTCCACGAGGGAGAGCTTTATAAGAAAAGCAATACCGGAGTCCTTCAAAGGTGCATCTCCGAAGAGGAGGGGCGGAACCTCCTGGCTGAAATTCATGCCGGACTCGGCGGTCATCACGCTGCAGCCTGGTCCCTTGTAAGCAAGGCCTTTCATACAGGCTTTTATTGGCCGACGGCCCGGGCAGACGCTCAGGACTTAGTCCAACGATGCACCGGTTGCCAGCTCTTTGCAAACCAAAGCCATATGCCACCCACCGCCCTCCAAACTATCCCCATTACTTGGCCCTTCGCGGTATGGGGGCTTGACATGGTTGGACCCCTTAAAGGCGGAACCCACAAGCAAAAATACTTACTGGTCATGGTGGATAAGTTCACCAAATGGATAGAAGCCAAGCCTGTTAAGACGGCCGAATCCGGACCGGTGATAGACTTTATATCCGGGGTTGTACACCGTTACGGCGTCCCCCACAGCATCATCACTGACAACGGCACGAACTTCACGGCCGACGAGGTAAAACTCTGGTGCAAAAACATGGGCATCAAGCTCGATTATGCTCCGTCTATCACCCACAAACTAACAACCAGGTCGAACGTGCAAATGGTCTTATCATGAGCGGCATCAAACCCAGATTAGTGCGGTCCCTCAAGGAATCTAACATGCACTGGGTAGAGGAGCTCGACTCAGTACTCTGGGGACTGCAGACCACACCGAATCGCACCACCGGATACACACGATTCTTTATGGTGTACGGCGTAGAGGCAGTTTTGCCTTGCGATATAATTCATGACTCACCTCGAGTGCGCATGTATGAATAAAGAGAAGCCGAGCTTGATTGGCAGGACAGCTTGGACGCATTGGAGGAGGAGCATGATGTGGCAAAGGCCCGTTCCACATTCTATCAACAGCAGGCTCTAAGATACCAAAGCAGAGAAGTACGGGCCAAAAATTACAACATTGGTGAATTAGTTCTACGACTACCGGACAAGAAAAAGGACAAACTCAAGCCCAAGTGGGAAGGTCCCTTCATAATTGACCAAGTCCTGACTGGTGGAGCGTACCACCTGCGGGATGCATCGGATAACCGACTCGAGCCAAACCCATGGAACGCAGCCCGTCTCCGAAGATTCTATGCCTAGCGCCGGACTCTGTGTTCGTCTCCTTCCTCTATCCATTTTTTATATATTTTCTGTCTTATATTTCTCTTCTTCTTCTCTCTCTCTCTCTCTTATAGCCTCTAAAGGCTCATAAAGTGACGCGCTATCTGCGCTCATTAAACCTGGGGGCTTCTTTAAACAGAAGCTTATTCATACGGGCTTCATGCCCAACACATGTGTCACACTTCCGCATGTACCTTTTATTCACCATTATATGCATCGATATGACTTAAGTTTTGGCCAAGCTGGGTTGCCTGGCTCCTGTGCTTACCCCTTCATTCCCGATTGTTCGGCTAGGTGGTAAAGGAGCACCTCTGCGATTGTTACTGCCGGGTCAGCCAGACGTGTACCTCAGACTGGGTGAAGCCGAAAGCTAGCGTTCTTAAGGGAATATTCGGTCGGTGAACTAAAGATGATCTTTTTATTTTTATCTATACGCCCCCAGATGTTTTTCCTGCGTTTCTTTTCGCAGCATGGACATGCACCTTAGGGCATGCCTCCCAAGGAAAGGAACCCCTAACGGAATTATTCTCCCTGGAAGATGTTTCTTACTAACCATGTAATATAACATAACTAGTCGGGCACTTGTCTGTTCAAGCCCTAATGACCCCTACGCCTGGTCTCCATGCATTCCCCGGCTCCTATATAACCGCATGGGAATTCGAACACACTCCGGACCGTCAGGTCCCGAGGCTGAAGCTAAAAGGTCGGCCATGACAAATGATCTACAATCCAGCTAGAAGGCATTATAAATGTCAATTAAAGTACATAGTCATTTCGACTGATTGTATTCCGCTTCAATACCATCTAACAGGCTGTCTAATTTACAATCCTGCTGGGAATACTTTGCGGCCAACTCTACTTGTCCATATACTAAGCTTACAGGGATCTCCGTCCCATCGGGCCCTACAGGACCGACCTCGGCCATGTGGTTGGGGTCAGCCTTTGCGTACCACGTCTTCACCATCGCCCAGGCCTCCCTAGCACCTTGACGGTAGGCTGATATCTTCCACAATCGGAAGCGCCGTCGTGCTCCCTTTAGCTTCTCCGCAAGTTCTCCAAGACCTTCGGGCATGGAGGCGGATGGCCACAGGGCCTGGGCGACGCCTTGCATCGGCTGCCGAACTCGATCGAGCAGTAGCGAGAGCTCGGGAAGAAGGTCACCCGTAGAACCAGGCATCTCCTCTGCAGGATGACCTGTTAGCACACCTACAGACATTGCTCTGTTAGTCGACTTCCCCGCCGAACTTTCTTTCAAAGGTTCGTTCAAGCACTTACTAAATATGCCGCGCCGAAGCCGCTGATTCTCCTTCACGGAGTCTGACAGCTGAGCACGAACATCTTTTAGCTCGATGCCCAGCTTGGTGTTGGCATCTTGGAGATCGTTCTTCTCCCGCCTCACCTTTGTCACCACCTTCTCACCAGCCTTTAGCTGGCGTAGGAGGTGTTGCCTTTCCGAATTCAATCCGGCACCATCTGCAATTTCATTTGTCAGATTCGCACCAATGTCGTGCTTCGCAAAATACTTATCTTTCGAAGTGTATATTACCAGAGGGGGTCTCCTTAGGCTCCCCTGCCGCGGCTAGTGCGGCCTCAAGTTGGGCTTTGCACTCTGCCAGCTCCTTGGACAGTAGGGAATTCTTTTCTGTAAGAACCTGCATAACAAATGATCCTTAAAACAGTTATTCTAACTGTTCCAAGTCTCGGGGGCTACTGGTATATACATATAATTACCAGAGTTTTCTTACCCGTATGTCTTTTACATACTGCTCCGTGGCTCTGGATAGACCATTTTGAGCGGCACGGAGGTACGCATCTCCCGAGTTGAAGGCATCTAACGCCCCTTGGGAGAAACAAGCGTCGCGAAGAATTGTCCGGCGACGCTTGCGGTTCATGGCACTCTCCACCTCAGAGTTGGTGGCAGACAACCCGTCCACATCCTCCGTCGGAGGAGCGTCTGGCGCGCGCCTTGCGTTCGCCTCCGCCTCCGGACCAGGTTTGGAGCCTGGCTGGTGGAGGCGCGATTGGCAGCCTCTCCGGATATAGTCCGGCGAGGCCTCTTTGTCCTGAAAAGAGCGCAAGTGTCAATATGCCTCGAAGGTATAACACTTGGGATAAGGGGGCGCGCCATACCTTTGCGTTGACGCCTCGGTCCGGACTGCACTTCTTTTCTGCCCGCGTGGCCCTATGGCCCCTCGTTGGCTTGTCGCCGCAGGTTCGGCCTTCTGCCTTAAAAACCTCCCCTGCAAAGTTTGGTTGCAATCAGGAAACTGAACACGAGTGGGCAGACACCTATTCGAGGTACTGGGACTTCGATCTCAGGTACCTGGGGCGTAAGGATTAGCCCTGGGTAATTGGCCGTAATGGCAACCAAGGCGTTGTCCTTGCTCAATTGATGGAACACTCCATCAATCAGCTCCACAGATATGTCCGGATCCTCTTGAGAGGCTGGGTTGAGGGACCGTCCTGGGTCCTCGGGATGTGGAGGAGGGCGGCTTATTTCCTTAACAGCCCGGCGCAGTTCCTGCATTGAAGTCGACAGACCAAATATTTAACAATGGGAATACAAAACGGATGGACAAGTAAATACGGCCACTTACCCAGCTTGGGGGATTGTGCATGGAGAATCCACCCTGAGGGTTGACGCGGAGAAATTCCTCCTCTTCTCCCTTATACAAAGTGGACAAGATCTTTAGTAGAGCAGCAGTTGAATCCACCCCCTTACGGCCGTAGCGGGTGGCGTCGTCCTCCCCGTTGAAGTCCCACATGGGGTGGCTTCTATACTTAAGCGGCTGCACCCCCCGCATAATGCATTCGGCCATAACCCCGATCATGGTTAGTCCGGAATGGGCTAACAAACTTATTCGGCCCATCAGGTAAAGGATGTCCCTGTCACCTCCCCTCTGAGGGCTCCGTGGGTGCCAGCTAAGGCTCTTCTTTAAGGGAGCACTATTGAATTCAGGGAGGCCGATCTGGAGAGGATCCGGCAGCGGGACATCTTCTATATAAAACCATTCCGAGGGCCAGTCTTCGGACGCCTTCTTTGGGGTTCCGGACAGATATCCGGTCCCGGCGATGCGCCACACTTCGGCTCTGCCCACTTGATACATTGACCCCTTCTTGGAACGGGGCACGAGGCAAAATAGCTCCTTCCATAGTCCAAAATGAGCTTCAACACCCAAGAACAGCTCGCAGAGGGCTACAAAGCCCGCGATATGCAATACTGAGGCAGGCGTGAGATGATGTAGCTGGAGGCCGTAGAACTCCAGCAGCCCCCGGAGAAATGGATGGATTGGAAATCCGAGCCCCCTTATCAAGTAAGGGACGAGGCACACCCGCTCTCCTTTGGAGGGATTAGGGGCATTCTCTGCTTGCTCTCTGCTGTTGTAGACGGCAAGACCGGCTTGAACCGGGACCATATAGGCCGGGGGGAGAAATCCCTTGGTCTGGAGCGTCACTAGCTCGCTATGCGGGATGGAACATCTCTCCCAATATCCAGGCTTAGGGCTGGAAGGGCGAGGGGAGGAGTTGCTACAGCTGGCCATGGTGGAATGGACCTTTGTCGGATGCGCTCTGATGAACACTCGTGGAGGGGAGAAGGTGTGAATTGGATCTAAATCCTCGTCCCCTTAAATAGGGCAGCTCATTTACGCGGCTAGGGGTGTGAATGTAAAAACACTCAGACTTTTCATATTCGTTTGACACGTGGGAAGCAGCCATTATTGGGCATAGAAGCCAAGGAGTGCAAACATCTACAAGAAACCGGACTTTATTCGACAGGTACACGGAATTTGGAGGAGAACCCGCCTTGCAATGCCGAAGACAATCTGCGCGCCGGACTCATCGTCATTGAAGCCTGGTTCGGGGGCTACTGAGGGAGTCCTGGATTAGGGGGTGTTCGGATAGCTGGACTATACCTTCAGCTGGACTCCTGGACTATGAAGATGCAAGATTGAAGACTCTGTCCCGTGTCCGGAAGGGACTTTCCTTGGCGTGGAAGGCAAGCTTGGCGATACGGATATGAAGATCTCCTACCATTGTAACCGACTTTGTGTAACCCTAACCCTCTCCGGTGTCTATATAAACCGGAGGGTTTTAGTCCGTAGGACAACGTACACATCAACAATCATACCATAGGCTAGCTTCTAGGGTTTAGCCTCCTCGATCTCATGGTAGATCTACTCTTGTACTACCCATATCATCAATATTAATCAAGCAGGACATAGGGTTTTACCTCCATCGAGAGGGCCCGAACCTGGGTAAAACTTCGTGTCCCTTGTCTCCTGTTACCATCCGGCCTAGACGCACAGTTCGGGACCCCCTACCCGAGATCCGCCGGTTTTGACACCGACAAGCACCTTCTGGACGACACTTGAAGGAAGTCACTAAGTACCTAAACATTGGAATACCAAGCTTCACTGGGACTTACAATGCCACTTTACCAGAAGAGGAGCGATGGATGATTCAAGTTCAAGTTCCAGGAAGGACATTCACGCCAGTCACTAAGCCCATAGAGTTTTCCTTTCATGCACCAACCTGGAGTCTAGGAAAGAGTATGGCAGCCCACATCACCATGGGACGAATTGGAGAAGTTTACCATAAGGAGCTTAAGGATACTATCTACCAGATTTGTGGGCGCCGAGATGAGCAATGGGAGATGATCAGCACTAGGAAGGATAGATCAATCGCAGCTTTCATCCAGGAGTTAAACCAGCACATTCGTCGCCAGGAGAATCAGATGTGCGCATGCATGATAGATCTGAAGAAGGCAATGACAAGGATCACCGAGCTTGAAGAAGAACTCAAGTCTACACACAATGGATACGAGGAGGAGATGACGATACTAGTGGAGATGATTGACGATCTGCCAAGGAATCTAGGACTATTCATGGGAGACCCCACGCCAGGAGGAGAAGACGGCGAACCTCAGGAGATTCATTCTGAAGACTACATCATCATCGACGACACTGATTCCGACCCCGACGACAGTGATGATGACTTTGAAGACGAAGCTGGAGCAGACATCATGGAGTCTTCCACTGATCAAAATTTCTAGATGACCACCAAAACAGTAGTAGTAGTAGTCTACCATGTATAAAGTATAGTCCGAGCACTTTTGTAACGATAGTTCTAGACCGATTGTATGCCCTTGCTTGATTGATTGAGTGATATGATTGTGTTTGTCTCATGTGCATATGGGTAGTGTTTTCCTCACTAGACCTCATTCTATTCTACTTCTCTTCCCTCTAAATCCTCAGATACCTCCGAGACATGACCCCGGATTTACCTTTCCACCGGAGCTCACTCAGTTGATATAGCAGCAGAATACCTTGATGCAGTTGTTAGTTCAAAACCAATGCAACAACAACAACAACCCACCACCACCACCACCAGTTGACAACTTAGCTCGTTTTCTGAGGTTACAGCCGCCGGTGTTTTCCAGTAGCAACGAGCCGATAGTGGTAGATGATTGGCTCCGCCGGATTGGAAGGGAGTTAACCACTGCAGGATGCACAGATGCTGAGAAGGTGCGATTTGCCGCACATCAGTTGGATGGACTAGCAGCCTCATGGTGGGAGAATTACACTGTCACCTATCCTATATCCACTATTACATGGGATCAGTTTCAGCAAGCATTCCGCACAGCCCATGTCTCAACTCGAGCTATGAGCATGAAGAAGCGTGAGTTTCGCAACTTACGCCAAGGGAACCGTACTGTGGGGCAGTATGTGGATGAATTTAGTAAGCTATCTCGTTATGCCCCTGATGATGTGGCCACAGATGCCGCAAAGAAGGAGAATTTTATGGAAGGGCTGAATGATGAGATGAGCATGCAGTTGATGGTGGCAACATTTAACAACTACTAGGATTTGATAGACAAGGCTCTTATGATTGATGGGAAGCAGCCGCAAAAGGAAGTATGGACAAGGAAGGTACAACTCAAAAGCTCAGCAGAAGCCTCGTCTAACCCTAAACTTGGGAGGACTTGTCCATAACCATGGAGATCACACTCACAATGGAGGGAGTTCTCACAACCACAGTGGCCCCAAGAAAGGAAACAGGAATGGAGCAGGTAGTAATCAGAACCGCTCTTACCCAGCCACACCCGCCAAGAAGGACCTAAGTCACATTACTTGTTTCAAGTGCGGGAAGACTAGACATTACACCACTGAGTGCCCTGAAGTGAAGAATGGAAATGGCAATGGAAGCGCTGGGAAGAAGCCATACCCTTTCAACAGGGGGCAAGTGAACCACGTGAACGTGGAGGAGGTTGAGGAGCAGCTTGATGCCGTTATCGGTAAGTTTTTGGTTAAGTTGTTTACTGCAATCGTTCTTTTTGATACTAGTGCATCACATTCATACATATCAAGGGGATTCGTGGATAAGTATAAACTGCCCACTAAAGTTCTTAGGACACCTATGCTAGTAACCTCACCCGGAGCTGAGCATATGGCAAGCAGTGGATGTTTTCAGATGCCATTAGCCATTGGAAGCCATGTTTTCCCCTCAAACTTGATAATTTTGGAGTCACAAGGATTGGATGTGATACTAGGAATGGATTGGCTATCGATGTATGGGGGAAACATCGATTGCGCGAGTAAGTCAATTTTGCTCACCACCCCGGAGGGAAAAGGGATCAAGTATGTATCTAGGCATGCGCCTAGGAGGGGCCAAGTAAATACCCTCACGGGAGTTATTCAGGAGGAAGTGCCTGTAGTGAAGGATTACCCAGATGTTTTTCCAGAGGAGTTACCAGGCATGCCACCGGATCAAGACATCGAGTTTTTGATAGAGCTATTGCCAGGTACCGGGCCAACATCAAAGAGACCCTACCGAATGCCCGCAAACGATCTAGAAGAGATCAAGAAGCAGATTAAGGAGTTGTTGGAGAAAGGTTACATCCGACGGAGTTCATCACCATGGGGAGCCCAGTGCTTTTGGTGGAGAAGAAGGATAAGTCTCTAAGAATGGTTGTTGATTATCGTGCGTTGAACGAAGTAATGATTAAGAACAAGTACCCCCTGCCGATGATCAATGATTTATTTGACTAGTTGACAGCAGCTAAAGTGTTTTCGAAGATCGATCTGCGGTCAGGATATCACCAGCTGAAGATTTGAGAGAAGGATATACCTAAGACAGCTTTCACCACAAGGTACGGGCTGTATGAGTATACGGTCATGTATTTTGGATTGACTAACGCCCCTGCCTATTTCATGAGTATGATGAACAAGGTGTTCATGGAGTTCTTGGATAAGTTCGTTGTGGTGTTCATTGATGATATCTTGATATAGTCGAAGAGTGAAGAGGAGCACAAGGAACATTTACGTTTAGTTCTCGAGAAGCTCAGGGAACATCAGTTGTATGCCAAGTTCAGAAAATGTGAGTTTTGGTTGAAGGAAGTTGGATTTCTTGGACATGTTATATTAGGAGAGGGTATAGCAGTGGACCCAACCAAGGTTCAGTCAGTCACTGAGTGGTTGGCACCCACCTCAGTTGGAGAGATCCACAGTTTTCTTGGACTCGCGGGATATTATCGGAGATTTATTGAAAATTTCTCTAAGATTGCGAAGCCTATAACGACGTTGTTGAAGAAGGACACCAAGTTCCATTGGGCTGATGAGTGTGAAGCAAGTTTCCAGGAGTTGAAGAAACGATTGACTTCAGCACCAGTGCTGATTCTGCCAGATATACGCAAGGACTTCCAAGTGTATTGCGATGCTTCATGCTTAGGACTTGGAGGAGTACTGATGCAAGACGGAAGAGTGGTTTCGTATGCCTCACGACAACTGAAACCGCATGAGTTAAATTATGGCACACATGATTTGGAGTTAGCAGCTGTGGTGTACGCGCTCAAGACCTGGTGACATTTTCTCATTGGAAACCGTTGCGATGTATACATGGATCACAAGAGTTTGAAGTACATCTTCACCCAGAAGGAGCTTAACCTCGGGCAGAGGAGATGGTTGGAGCTCATAAAGGATTATGATATAAAGCTGCATTATCATCCAGGAAAGGCCAATGTCGTAGCAGATGCTTTGAGCCATAAGAGTTGTGTCAACACCCTCGTAAGCGGAGGGATGCCAAAGGAGTTAGCCGAGGATCTTAGGGAACTTTGATTGGAAATAGTTCCTAAAGGGTTTTTGGCAACATTGGAGGTTAAATCAACACTATTGGAAAAGATTCGAAAAGCTCAGAAGGATGACAAAGATATCACTGATATAAAGCAGAAGATGAGTGAAGGGAAAGCCAAAGGGTTTCGTGAGGATGAGCACGCCACCTTGTGGTTTAAGGACCGTATTTATGTGCCCAATAATGTAGAGATCAGAAAATTGATACTATAGGAATCTCATGACTCGCCATACTCGATACACCCCGGAAACACTGAGATGTATTTGGATTTGAAGGAGCGTTTCTGGTGGACTAGTATGAAGAAGGATATTGCCGAGTATGTAGCCGTATGTGATGTATGTCAGAGAGTGAAGGCAGTACATCAAAAGCCAGCAGGATTGCTACAGCCTATGCCGATACCCGAATGGAAGTGGGATAAGCTTGGCATGGATTTTATCACCGGATTGCCCAGGACGAAATCCGGATATGATTCTATATGGGTAGTAGTTGATCGCTTGACCAAAGTGGCTCACTTTATCCCCGTAAAAACCACGTATACAAGTGCGAAGTTGGCCAAGATATACATGACTAGGATCGTATGTCTGCGTGGAGTTCCGAGGACCATCATATCAGATAGAGGAACATGGTTTACTTCAAAATTTTGGCATCAGTTGCACCATACCTTGGGTACCAGACTGGAGTTCAGTACGGCTTTTCATCCACATACAGATGGACAGACTGAGAGAGTCAATCAGATTCTGGAGGACATGTTGAGAGCTTGTGCATTAGACTACGGATCTAGTTGGGACGATAATTTGCCCTACGCAGAGTTCTCATACAACAACAGCTACTAGGCCAGTTTGAAGATGGCACCGTTCGAAGCATTGTATGGGAGAAGATGCCAAACACCGTTGATGTGGGATGAAGTTGGAGACCGCCAGTTGTTTGTACCAGATTTGATTAAGGAATTAGAAGAGAAGGTTAAACTAATTCGAGATAGACTGTAGGTAGCTCAGTCCTGACAAAAGAGTTATGCAGATTCAAAACGCAAGGAGGTACTCTATGAAATCGGAGACAGAGCGTATCTGCGAGTGTCACCTCTTCGAGGTGTTAAACGTTTTGGTGTTAAGGGGAAATTAGCCCCGAGATTTGTGGGACCGTACTGTGTTTTGGAACGCATGGGAGAAGTTGCCTACAAGCTGGAGTTACCCGAAGGACTGTCAGGAGTACATGATGTGTTTCATGTTTCCCAGTTGAAGAAGTGTCATGCGGAGATGGCTGAGATTCCTCTGAGAGATACAGTGCCCCTCGAAGCAATTCAGTTGGACAGTGATTTGACATATGAGGAGAAGCCTGTGAAGATTCTAGAGCTTGCTAGCTGAGTTACTCGCAGCAAGGTTATCAAATTTTGCAAAGTTTAGTGGAGCCACCATACCGAGGATGAAGCCACCTGGGAACGAGAGGATGATCTTCGCAAAGACCACCCACACCTATTTCCTAGCCAACCCGAATCTCGAGGGCGAGATTCATCTTAAGGGGGGTTGCTACCTCTTTTAGCACTGCGTTGGTTTTCCCTGAAGAGGAAGGGATGATGCTGCAAAGTAGCGTAAGTATTTCCCTCAGTTTTTGAGAACCAAGGTATCAATCCAGTGGGAGGCTACACGCGAGTCCCTTGTACCTGCACAAAACAAATAAATCCTCGCAACCAATGCAAATAGGGGTTGTTAATCCCTATAGGGCCACTCACGAGAGTGAGATCTGATAGATATGACAAGATAATATTTTTGGTATTTTTATGATAAAGATGCAAAGTAAAATAAAGGCAACGTAAATAGCAAAGTAAATAACTAAGTAGTAGGAGATTAATATGATAAAGATAGACCCGGGGGCCATAGGTTTCACTAGTGGCTTCTCTCGAGAGCATAAGTATTCTATGGTGGGTGAACAAATTACTATTGAGCAATTGACAGAATTGAGCATAGTTATGAGAATATCTAGGTATGATCATGTATATATGCATCACGTCCGAGACAAGTAGACCGACTCCTACCTGCATCTACTACTATTACTCCACTCATCGACCGCTATCTAGCATGCATCTAGAGTATTAAGTTAAAAACGGAGTAACGCCTTAAGCAAGATGACATGATGTAGAGGGATAGACTCATGCAATATGAAGAAAACCCCATCTTGTTATCCTTGATGGCAACAATACAATACGTGCCTTGCTGCCTTACTGTCACCGGGAAAGGACACCGCAAGATTGAACCCAACGCTAAGCACTTCTCCCATTGCAAGAAAGATCAATCTAGTAGGCCAAACCAAACTGATAATTCGAAGAGCCTTGCAAAGATAACCAATCATACATAAAAGAATTCAGAGAAGATTCAAATATTATTCATAGATAGACTTGATCATAAACCAACAATTCATCGGTCTCAACAAACACACCGCAAAAAGAATATTACATCGAATAGATCTCCACAAGATAGGGGGAGAACATTGTATTGAGATAAAAAAAGAGAGAAGAAGCCATCTAGCTACTAACTATGGACCCGTAGGTCTGAAGTAAACTACTCACACTTCATCGGAGAGGCTATGGTGTTGATCTAGAAGCCCTCCGTGATCGATGCCCCCTCCGGCGGAGCTCCGGAACAGGCCCCAAGATGGGATCTCGTGGATACAGAAAGTTGCGGCGGTGGAATTAGGGTTTTAGCTCCGTTTGATATTCCTTTTCTCCGAAACCCTAAAACAGGCAAAAACAACAATTCTGGGTTGGGCCTCCGGTTAATAGGTTAGTCCCAAAAATAATATAAAAGTGGATAATAAAGCCCAATAATGTCCAAAATAGTAGATAATATAGCATGGATCAATCAAAAATTATAGATACGTTGAAGACGTATCAAGCATCCCCAAGCTTAATTCCTGCTCGTCCTCGAGTAGGTAAATGATAAAAACAAAAAATTTGATGCGAAGTGCTACTTGGCATAATTTTAATGTAGTTCTTCTTCATTGTGGTATGAATATTCAGATCTGAAAGATTCAAGACAAAAGTTTATATTGACATAGAAAATAATAATACTTCAAGCATACGAACAAAGCAATTATGTCTTCTCAAAATAACATGGCTAAAGAAAGTTATCCCTACAAAACCATATAGTCTGGCTATGCTCTATCTTGACCAAACAAAATATTTAAATCATGCACAACCCTGATGACAATCAAACAATTGTTTCATACTTTTGACATTCTCAAAACTTTTTCAATCTTCATGCAATACATGAGCGTGAGCCATGGATATAGCACTATAGGTGGAATAGAGTGGTGGTTGTGGAGAAGACAAAAAGGCACTTTTGAGGAAACTCATCATTGGAATATACAAGCCAAGTTCTATAATGAAAAATTCCCACTAGTATATGAAAGTGATAACATGAGAGACTCTCTACTATGAAGATCATGGTGCTACTTTGAATCACAAGTGTGGTAAAAGGATAGTAACATTGTCCCTTCTCTCTTTTTCTCTCATTTTTTTCTTTGGGCCTTTTTTATGGCCTCTTTTCTTTCTCTTTTTTTTATTTTTCGTCCGGAGTCTCATCCCGACTTGTGGGGGAATCATAGTCTCCATCATCCTTTCCTCACTTGGGACAATGCTCTAATAATGATGATCATCACACTTTTATTTTTCTTACAACTCAACAATTACAACTCGATACTTAGAACAAGATATGACTCTATATGAATGCCTCCGGCGCTGTACCAGGATATGCAATGATGCATGAGTGACAAGTATGAAATAATTATAAACGGTGGCTTTGCCACAAATACTATGTCAACTACATGATCATGCTAAGCAATATGACAATGATGGAGTGTGTTATGAATGGAACGGTGGAAAGTTGCATGGCAATATATCTTGGAATGGCTATGGAAATGCCATAATAGGTAGGTATGGTGGCTGTTTTGAGGAAGGTATATGGTGGGTGTATGATACCGGCGAAAGGTGCGCGGTATTAGAGAGGCTAGCAAGGGTGGAAGGGTGAGAGTGCGTATAATCCATGGACTCAACATTAGTCATAAAGAACTCATATACTTATTGCAAAAATCTACAAGTTATCAAAGAAAAGTATTTCGCGCATGCTCCTAGGGGGATATATTGGTAGGAAAAGACCATCGCTCGTGCTCGACCGCCACTCATAAGGAAGACAATCAATAAATAAATCATGCTCCGATTTCATCACATAATGGTTCACCATACATGTATGATACGGGAATCACAAGCTTCAACACAAGTATTTCTCAAATTCACAACTACTCAACTAGCATGACTTTAATATCACCATCTCCATATCTCAGAACAATTATCAAGTATCAAACTTATCATAGTATTCAACACACTCATAAGAAAGTTTTATTATTAATCTTGCATACCAAGCATATTAGGATTTTAAGCAAATTACCATGCTATTAAGACTCTCAAAATAATCTAAGTGAAGCATGAGAGATCAATAGTTTCTATAAAACAAATCCACCACCGTGCTCTAAAAGATATAAGTGAAGCACTAGAGCAAAATTATATAACTCAAAAGATATAAGCGAAGCACATAGAGTATTCTAACAAATTCCAAATCATGTATGGCTCTCTCAAAAGATGTGTACAGCAAGGATGATTGTGTTAAACTAATAAGCAAATACTCACATCATACAAGACGCTCCAAGTAAAACACATATCATGTGGTAAATAAAAATATAGCTCCAAGTAAAGTTACCGATAGAAGTAGACGAAAGAGGGGATGCCTTCCAGGGCATCCCCAAGCTTTGGATTTTAGGTGTCCATAGATTATATTGGGGGTGCCATGGGCATCCCCAAGCTTAGGCTATTGCCACTCCTTGTTCCATAATCCATCAAATCTTTACCCAAAACTTGAAAACTTCACAACACAAAACTTAAAGTAGAAAATCTCGTGAGCTTCGTTAGCGAAAGAAAACAAAAGACCACTTCAAGGTACTGTAATTAACTCATTATTTATTTATATGGGTGTTATACCTACTGTATTCCAACTTCTCTATGGTTTATAAACTATTTTACTAGCCATAGATTCATCAAAATAAGCAAACAACACACGCAAAACAGAATCTGTCAAAAACAGAACAGTCTGAAGTAATATGTTGCTAGCGCAAGATCTGGAACCCCAAAAATTCTACAATAAATTTCTGGACGAGAGGAATTTAACTATTAATCATATGAAAAAATAATTAACTAAATAGCACTTTCGAAATAAAAATGACAGCAGTTCTCGTGAGCGCTAAAGTTTCTGTTTTTTACAGCAAGTTCAACAAGACTTCCCCCAAGTCTTCCCAATGGTTCTACTGGGCACAAACACTAATTAAACACAAAACACAACCAAAACAGAGGCTAAATAATTTATTTATTACTAATAAGGAGCAAAAATCAAGGAATAAAAATAAAATTGGGTTGTCTCCCAACAAGCGTTATCGTTTAACGCCCCTAGCTAGGCATAGCAAGCAAGAATAGATCTAGGTATTGCCATCTTTGATAGGCAATCATAAGTGGCTCTCATAATAGATTCATAAGGTAATTTAATTTTCTTTCTAGGAAAGTGTTCCATGCCTTTCCTTACCGGAAATTGGAATCTAATATTTCCTTCCTTCATATCAATAATTGCACCAATCGTTCTAAGGAAAGGTCTACCAAGAATAATAGGACATGAAGGATTGCAATCTATGTAAAGAACAATAAAATCTACGGGCACATAATTCCTATTTGCAACAATAAGAACATCATTAATTCTTCCCATAGGTTTCTTAATAGTGGAATCCGCAAAGTGCAAGTTTAGAGAGCAATCATCAAAATCACGGAAACCTAACAAATCACACAAAGTCTTTGGAATCGTGGAAACACTAGCACCCAAATCACATAAAGCATAGCATTCATGATCTTTAATTTTAATTTTAATAGTTGGTTCCCACTCATCATAAAGTTTTCTAGGGATAGAAACTTCCAATTCAAGTTTTTCTTCATAAGATTGCATCAAGGCATCAACAATATGTTTAGTAAACGCTTTATTTTGACTATAAGCATGAGGAGAATTTAGCACGGATTGCAACAAGGAAATACAATCAATCAAAGAGAAATTTTCATAGTTAAATTCCTTGAAATCCATAATAGTGGGTTTAGCAACATCTAGGGTTTTAATTTCTTCAATCCCACTTTTATCAAATTTAGCATCAAGATCAAAAGATTCAGAATTCTTGGAACGCCTTCTAGGTAAAGGTGGATCATATTCAGTCCCATCATTATCAAGATTCATATTGCAAAACAAAGATTTAATAGGGGACACATCAATAACTTTTAGATCTTCATCATTATTTTCATAGCAACTCGGTTTGGCGGCCATCTTATTAACTAAGGTAGCCCGCTTATCCGAAATTTCAGCAGTTAATTTCTCAAGATGAGCAAGTTGGGATCTTAAACCATCGAATTCTTTAGACATATCATCAAGCTCTTTATTCATAAAAGTCATAAAACTTTTTTGTTCTTTAAGCTCGTTTCTGAAGAAACTATTATGTTCAAATTGCAAAACCATGAAACTCCTAACATTGCTTTCGATCTCTTCTAATCTTTTAAGGTGAAGGTCACCAAATTTAGTATTATCTTGAGCCATCGCGACAAACAAGCAAACTAACACACAAGCAAACAAAAAGAAAGCAGACAAAAAGGGGCAAATAGAGAAAGAGAGGGAGGATAGAGAGAGAGGGCGAATAAAACGGCAAGGGTGAATTGGAGGGAGAGGAAAACGAGAGGCAAATGGCAAATAATGTATTGCGGGAGATAAGGGTATGTGATGGGTACTTGGTATGTTGACTTTTGCGTAGACCTCCCCGGCAACGGCGCCAGAAATCCTTCTTGCTACCTCTTTTAGCACTGCGTTGGTTTTCCCCGAAGAGGAAGGGATGATGCAGCAAAGTAGCATAAGTATTTCCCTCAGTTTTTGAGAACCAAGGTATCAATCCAGTAGGAGGCTACGCGTGAGTCCCTCGTACCTGCACAAAACAAATAAATCCTCGCAACCAACGCAAATAGGAGTTGTCAATCCCTATAGGGCCACTTAAGAGAGTGAGATCTGATAGATATGATAAGAAAATATTTTTGGTATTTTTATGATCAAGACGCAAAGTAAAATAAAGGCAACATAAATAGCAAAGTAAATAACTAAGTAGTAGGAGATTAATATGATAAAGATAGACCCGGGGGCCATAGGTTTCACTAGTGGCTTCTCTCGAGAGCATAAGTATTCTAAGGTGGGTGAACAAATTACTGTTGAGCAATTGACAGAATTGAGCATAGTTATGAGAATATCTAGGTATGATCATGTATATAGGCATCACGTCCGAGACAAGTAGACCGACTCCTGCCTGCATCTACTACTATTACTCCACTCATCGACCGCTATCCAGCATGCATCTAGAGTATTAAGTTAAAAACAGAGTAACACCTTAAGCAAGATGACATGATGTAGAGGGATAGACTCATGCAATATGAAGAAAACCCCCATCTTGTTATCCTCAATGGCAACAATACAATACGTGCCTTACTGCCCTTACTGTCACCGGGAAAGGATAACGCAAGATTGAATCCAAAGCTAAGCACTTCTCCCATTGCAAGAAAGATCAATCTAGTAGGCCAAACCAAACTGATAATTCGAGGAGACTTGCAAAGATAACCAATCATACATAAAAGAATTCAGAGAAGATTCAAATATTATTCATATATAGACTTGATCATAAACCCACAATTCATCGGTCTCAACAAACACACCGCAAAAACAATATTACATCGAATAGATCTCCACGAGAGAGGGGGAGAACATTGTATTGAGATCCAAAAAGAGAGAAGAAGCCATCTAGGTACTAACTATGGACCCGTAGGTCTGAAGTAAACTACTCACACTTCATCGGAGAGGCTACGGTGTTGATGTAGAAGCCCTCTGTGATCGATGCCCCCTCCGGCGGAGCTCCGGAACAGGCCCCAAGATGGGATCTCGTGGATACAGAAAGTTGCGGCGGTGGAATTAGGGTTTTGGCTCCGTTTGATATTCCTTTTCTTTGAAACCATAAAATAGGCAAAAAACAGCAATTCTGGGCTGGGCCTCCGGTTAATAGGTTAGTCCCAAAAATAATATAAAAGTGGATAATAAAGCCCAATAATGTCCAAAACAGTAGATAATATAGCATGGAGCAATCAAAAATTATAGATACGTTGGAGACGTATCAGGGGTAGGTTTGTAACATCACAAATTTTCAATTTGGAATGTTATACGTAGATCATTCATGCATATCATATTTTATTTGCATTTCGTTTCGCGGTCCTCGAAATTCTAAACAACTCAAGGACCCTCAGAGAGAGTTGGCGATTTCACGGGTTTCATATTTGAATTTTATCAAATATCGAAATGAGGATAAGTTGTTTTATTATTTTTCTCTCCGAAAATATTTCATATTAAAATATATGAGAGGAGATAATATGACTTCTCCAAAATAAATGAAATATTGGAGGAAAAATATTAAAATCAACTTTTTGATTTTATTCGGATTTTATTGCTATTTTATTTGCATAGCAAAAATATATGCATTTTTCAAAAGTTGCATTGTAGACCAAGAAAATGTTCACCTCGTTCTAAATATTCTATTTAGACAGCAAAAATTTGTTTTGGTATTTTTAGATTTTTATTTATTTTTCTACGATTTGTTTTCGGTGGAATGTGTAAAAAAAAGAGAAAGCCCGCTGAACCGAACTGGGCCGCGGCCCAGCTGGCCCAGCCAGCCCCGCACCGCTGTCGTCTCCGAGCCGGACTCCTCGAGGGAGTCCGAGACGCCGCCTCCGCCATGGCCTCGCCCCCTCCCGCAAGCCACCTCCCCTGCCCCTTTAAAAGCCGGACCTGCCCCCCTTGGAGCCCAAGCCGCCGCCGTCGCCGGCCCTGCAAGCCGCGCCGCCGCCCTGCCGCGCCGCCCTCCGCCGCCCCGTGCTGCACCCCGCTGTCGCCCGCGCCGCCGCCAGCTCGCCAGAAGCCGCCGGAGCCGCGCCGGAGTTCGAATCTCGCCATTCGGTTTTTTCGGTTTAGGTAAAAACCGCCGATTTTTAAAAAAAACCCTAGTTATGTTTTTTAGACCGATTCGTTGTTTTTCTACGTTTAGTTTATTTAGCAGACATTCATCCGTACGTTCGTTTTAACGAACGGTTTTTGCCCATTAGTCACAGACAACGAACGTTCGTTCGTTAGCCTGTTCGTTCGTTTTTCTTTTTCTCGGGTTTTTCGCGATTATTTTCGATCGCGATTTCTGATCCGATTTTCATTTTAGTTTATCTTTTCGCTCGTTTATCGGAATCAGGCGATTCAAGCGCCTAGATCTTTGTCTCAAAGCCCTCTTTCCGTTTAACCAACTTGAACAAGATTTTGGTACTGTAAAATTTAACTTTAGTCCAGATTAGAAATCGGATCTTGTTTCTTTCGCAGTTTGTGTTTCGTTGCTCCGTTGGATTCGATTCTTTTTGCGAACCGGAGTTTTAAGTTGAACTTTCTGGTTAGATCTTCTTATTTGAGTTTTACCAGTGCATCTTCGATTGACTGCTTATGTATGTTATTGTTTATCTGCGATAGAACACCCGGAGTGCGAAGCGTGCTACTACGAGTCTCCAAGTTTCATGGATCATCAGCAAGGCAAGTAACACTTTGATCATACCCCTTTATTACCCAGTTTTTATGCATTAGTTCCAATCTGCAAACACTTCATGATTAGGTTGTGGTTAACTTGTGGGTTTGGGAAGTAGATGATGAGGTAGAACCTATTACCTGTTTTATTATCAAACCCTCGGGAGTTACCTCTACGTTGCTTATATTGCTATGCTATGCTCGTAGACATGGATTGGGTATGAGTGTATCCATGACAGATGTGAGATTGTTAATTGATGGTTCAACTTAAGGTGGCAACTTTAACACACATTTGGGTGGATTGCTTGTTTGGGCACCTGGAGAATCCTGTGTTGTCCTAGGATATCCCGGAGTACCCGTGTGATCATCCTACGGTCCGACACCCAGGCTCAAAGGGATCTTAAGATTATTCATGCTAGAAACTTCTGTGTGCAGCCACAAGCCATTATGGGCTCTGGCATAGTACGAGTAAGTTGTGTGACCTCTTTCAGTGGTGGGCTAGCAGATGTAGAGGGAAAGTAGGTGTAACTGTCCACCCAGAGTAAAGAGTAAATTCTTCTGAAAGACTGTGTCTCGGTCATCTGTTTCTCAAACATCATGTAGTGCGAGAAATCCAACGGAGGCCATTGAGTCTTGTGGGGAAAAGTGCACAAACCTCTGCAGAGTGTACAATCTAATCATGGTTAGCCGTGTCCTCGGTTATGGACATATTGAGTATCTAGTACTTGGATTTTCCTATGGTATCTCATTACTCTAAATTAATTTGTTGGGTTAATGAACTACTTTAATTTGGATTGAGTTGGAGGAACCTTCTCAATGATGTTTCTACTACCATGATAGTTGAAATAAAATCTATTCTTTTGTTGTAGGAAAAAATTGGCCTTTCGCAAAAACATTATGTCCATACAGCCTCCACCAGCCAAATATGCATGTAGTGTTAGCATTATTTCTGTTCTTGCTCTACTCTGTTACTTTGCCAGCATATTCCATGTGCTAACCCGTTTTCGGGCTGCAACGTATCATGTTGCAGACTTTTCAGACGAGGAGTAAGGTTCGCTAGGTCGTTGCCGTGTAGCTCAGCTATGTCGTTGGAGTTGATGGACTCACTCTATCTTCCAAGCCTTCCGCTGTTATCGTATTAGATGGCCTTAAGCCATATTTATTGTAATAAGTTCTCTTTTGGAGACATTCAATCTAATAAGTGTGTGATTGCTACTCTGTTATAAATCCTTCGAGTATTGTGTGTGTCAGCATTACCGATCTAGGGATGACACTGAAGCACAGAGACTTGACCATTTGAGATCGGGTCGCTACACTGCGAGTCCTAGAAAACTACGGATCTCTCCAACTGAGGTGGGTGCCAACCACTTAGTGATAGATTGAACTTTGGTGGGGTCTACTGCTATACCTTCTCCTGATATAACATGTCAAAGAAATCCAACTTCTTTCAACCAAAACTCACACTTGCTAAACTTGGCATACAACTGATGTTCCTTGAGCTTCTTGAGAACTAAGCGCAAGTGTTCCTTGTGTTCCTCTTCATTCTTTGAGTAGACCAATATATCGTCAATGAATACCACAACAAACTTATCCAAAAATTCCATGAATACCTTGTTCATCATACTCATAAAATAGGCAGGGGCGTTTGTCAATCCAAATGACATAACCATGTACTCATATAGCTTGTACCTTGTGGTGAAAGTTGTCTTAGCTATATCCTATTCTCGGATCTTCAGCTGCTGGTATCCTGATAGTAGATCGATCTTCAAAAATACTTTAGCTCCTTGCAGCTAGTCAAACAAATCATTGATCATCGGTAGTGGGTACTTGTTCTTGATCTTTACTTCATTAAATGCGCGATAATCAACAACCATTCTCAAAGAACCATCCTTCTTCTCAACCAAGAGCACTGGGGCTCCCCATGGTGACGAACCTCGTCGATTGTGACCTTTCTCCAGTAGCTCCTTAATCTGCTTCTTAATTTCCTCTAGATCATTTGCGGCCATCCGATGCGGTCTCTTCAATATTGGTCCGGTGCCTGGTAACAGCTCTATCAAAAATTCTATGTCTCGATCTGGCGGTATGCCTGGTAGTTCCTCTAGGAATACATCCGGGTAATCCTTCACAATAGGCACTTCTTCCTGAACAACTCCAGAGAGAAATTTACTTGGGTCCTCCTTGGTGCATGCCTAGACACATACTTGATCCTTTTTCCCTCAAGGGTGGTGAGCAGAATTGACTTACTGGCACAATCGATGTTTCCCCCATACATCGATAGCCAATCCATGCCTAGTATCATATCCAATCCTTGCGACCACAGAATTATTAGGTCCGAGGGGAAAACATGCCTACCTATGGTCAATGGCATATGAAAACATCCTCTGCTTGCCAGATACTCCACTCCTGGAGAGCTTACTAACATAGGTGTCTTAAGAACTTTGGTGGGCAACTTATACTTATCCACAAACCCCCTCGAAATGTATGAATGTGATGCACCAGTATCAAAAAGAATGATTGCAGTAAATGACTTAACCAAAAACTTACCTATAACTGCATCTGGCTGCTCTTCAACCTCCTCCACGTTAACGTGGTTCACCTGTCCCCTGTTGAAACGGTTGGGCTTCTTCCCAGAGCTTCCATTGCCATTTCCATTCTTTGCTTCAGAACACTTGGTGGCGTAGTGTCCAGTACTCCCGCACTTGAAACAAGTAATGTGACTTAGATCCTTCTTGGCGGGTGTAGTGGGGTTGGAACGGTTCTGGCTGCTGCTTCCTCCATTCCCATTCCCATTCTTTGGGCCACTATGATTATGGGTATATCCGCCCGAGTCCAGGGTAAAATGAGGCTTCTGCTGAGCTCCAGAATTATACTTCCCCTGTCCATACTTCCTTTTGCGGGTCTCTATCTGCTGTTGCTTTCTTTGAATCATAAGAGCTCGATCTACCAACTCCTAGTAGTTTCTGAATGTTGCAACCATTAATTGCATACTCATCTCATCATTCAGCCCTTCCATAAACTTCTCCTGCTTCACATCATCTGGGGCATACCGGGCTAACTTGATAAACTCATCCACGTACTGCCCCACGGTACGATCTCCCTGGCGTAAGTTGCGGAACTCACACTTCTTCATATTCATTGCTCATGTAGAGACATGTGTAGTTCGGAATGCTTGCTGGAACTGATCCCAAGTGACATTGGCTATGGGAAAAGTAGATGTGTAATTTTCCCACCATGAGGTTGCTGGTCCATCCAATTGATGTGGGGCAAAGCGCACCTTCTCAACATCTGTGCAACCTGCGATGGTCAACTCCCTTCCAATCCTGTGGAGCCAGTCATCAGCAACAATTGGCTTGGTGCTACTGGAAAACACCGGCGGATTCAACCTCAAGAAGCGGGCTAAGTTGTCAACTGGAGGTGGTGGCGGTGGGTTGTTGTTGTTGTTGTTGCCTTGGTTCTAGGCTAGTAGCTACATCAAGGCATTTTGCTATTGGATCAACTGAGTGAACTCCGGTGGGAAGGCAAATCCGGGGTCATGTCTCGGAGGCATCTGATGGGTTTAGAGGGAAGAGTTTAGAATAGAATGAGGTCTAAGGAGAAAACACTACCCATATGCACATGAGAAAAACACATTTATATCACACCACTCAATTCAAACAAGGGCATACAATGATCTAACTACCGTTACAAAGTGCTCGAAATACTACTATATACATGGGGGAATACTACTGATAATATGGTGGTCACCTAGAAATTTTGATCGGAAGAAGATTCCATGATATCCGCTACAGCTTCATCTTCATAGTCATCATCACTGTTGGGGTCGGAGTCGGTGTCGTCGATGATGATGTAGTCCTTGGGATGGTCGTCATCTCCTCCTGGCGCGGTGTCTCCCATGAATACTCCTAGCTTCTTCTCCAGATCTTCATTCTTCTCTAGTAGCACTGCGATTTCCTCATATCCATCGCGTGTAGACCTGAGTTCCTCTTCAAGCTCCATGTTCCTGGTCATCACCTTCTTCAGGTCTATCATGCTGGTGCACATCTGGTTCTCCTGTCGACGAATGTGTTGGTTTAACTCCTGGATGTAGGATACAATGGACTTGTCCCTCCTGGTGCTGATCATCTCCCATTGCTCATCTCGGCGCCCACATATCTGGTAGATGGTGTCCTTAAGATCCTTGCGGTAAACTTCGTCGATGCATCCCATGGCGATGTGGGCTGCCATGCTTTTTCCTAGACTCCAGGTTGGTGCATCAAAGGAAAACTCTATGGGCTCAGTCACTGGTATGAATGTTCTTCCTGGAACATGTACTCGAATGGTCCAGTGCTCTTCTTCCGGTAAAGTGGCGGTGTAGGTCCCGGTGAAGCTTGGTATTCCGATGTTGAGGTACCTAGTGACCTCCTTCAAGTGTCATCCGAAAGGGGTGTCTTTATCTGATTGAGCAAACTTGTTCCTTGGATCCGCCATCTATAGAGTGGAAAGTGGAGAAGAGTGAGAAATGAGTAGAGAAGAATGACCTATGGCTTATATTAGTGGTCGTGTCCTACAGTTAGCGTGTGCTCTGATACCATCTTGTAGCGATCCGACCTCAAACGGTCAAATCTCTGTGCATAAGTGTTATCCCTGGATCGGTAATGCTGACACACACGGTACTTGAAGGATTTATAATAGAGTTTCAATCACACACTTATTACATCGATAGTCTCAAAAGAGAACTTATTACAGTAATATGGCTTAAGGCCAACTAAATAAGATAATAGCGGAAGGCTTCAAAGATAAAGTGAGTCCATCAACTCCAACGGCATAGCTGAGTGCACGACAATGACCTAGCGCACCTTACTCTTCATTTGAAAAGTCTACAACATAATACGTTGCAGCCCGAAATGGGTCAGCACATGGAATATGCTGGCAAAATAACACTGTAGAGCAATGAAACAAAATGACTGCTATCACTACATGCATATATGGCTGGTGGAGGCTCTAAGGTTAATGTTTTTGCGAAAAGCCAATTTTTTCCTACTGCAAAAGGAATAAATTTTAGTTAACTAAAAAGTTGGTTTATAAACATTGAGAAGGTTCCTCCAACTCAATCTCAATTAAACAATATTAACATCCCAGCAAATTAAATTAAGAGTGATGAGATCAAATCAATAATTCAAGAACCAAATACTCAAGATGTCCATAACCGAGGACACGACTAACCATAATTAGTTTATACACTCTGCAGAGGTTTGCGCACTTTTCCCCATAATACTTGATCTCCTCCGTTGATTTCTCACACTACATGGTGTTTGAGAAACGATGACCGAGACACAGTCTTTCCGACGAGGTCCCCTTAACCGATAAATAGGCCGGTACACCTACAATCCCCTACATCTGCTAGCCCATCATGAAAAGGATTCCCACAACTTACTCTACTATGCCAGAGCCCATAATGGCTTGTGGCTGCACACGGAAGTTTCCAGCATGAATAATCTTATGATCCCTTTGAGCCTGGGTGGCAAACCGTAGGATGATCACACAGGTACTCCGGGATATCCCAGGACAGCTCTGGATTGCTCCAGGTGCCTAGACAACCACTGGGTGCTCCAGGGCGCCTCAACCAATCCACCCAGATGTGTATTAAAGTAGCCACCTTAAGTTTAACCGTTAATTATAACTCCCACATCTGTCATGGATACACTCAACCAAACCACGTCTACGAGCATAGCATAGCAATAAGCATAACATAGAAGTAACTCCCAGGGTTTGATATAAAAAGGGAAATAGGTTCTACCTCATCATCTACTTCCCAAAACCCACATGTTAAGCAGATCCTACTTATGCAATGTTTGAGGGTTGAAACTAATGCATAAAAACTGGGTAATAAAGGGGTATGATCAAAGTGTTACTTGCCTTGCTGGCGATTTGTAAACCCTAGAGACTCGTAGTAGCATGCTTCGCACTCTGGAAATTCTATCGCAAACAAACAATAGCATACATAAGCACTCAAGCATAGATGCACGGGAAAAACTCAGATAAGAAAGTCCAAATTGAAAGTTCAACTGAAGAGCTTCGGTTTGCAAAAAGAATCAAAAAATTGGAGCTATGAAACTCAACCTACAATCAAAAAAAGTTCGAATTCAAATCTTCTTGAAACCAAATTTTAATTTGTCAAAATCATTTTCAAGTTGGTTAGCTGGAAAGAGGGCTTCAAGGCAAAGATTTTGGCGTTGGTTTCATTGGATTTGGACAAACGGCTAAAAAGTTGTGGGCGTTTGAAGATCAGGGGCTAATCTGCGATAAAAATTAATCGTGGATAGGTCCCTGGCCAAAAAATAAAATAAAAAGAAAAGACTAACGAACAAACATTCGTTATCAGAGACAAACGAACGAATGTGTTTGCTAATAGAAGCGTTCGGGCGAACGTCCGCTAATTAGCAAAACCAAAAAAAACCGATCTAACCGATCCAAACGAAAAACCAAAAAAATAACCGGGCAGTGGCGTTTTTTTTTACCGGTTCCTCTGAAAAGAACGGCGGCGGGGCGACGGGATCCGGCGGCGAGGCTCCGGCGGGGCTGCGGCGGCAGTGTCGGTGGGGAGGTGTCACAGCCCCAGTTCAGGCCTTGCCTGCCTTTGCATTAGCCTCCATGCATCATGTCTAATTTTTATGAAACTTTGAAATGGGGGCTAATAAACCTTAGCAGCAAATGAAATTCAACTAGGGTCCAAATAAAATCATTTTCACTGAACCCAAAATGCCCTTCTAAAATGTTCATCATCTTTGCCTTGGTCTAGAACCTGTGACAAAAATGGTGCACACTTTTATAGGACAACAGAGGGTCACTGAATTAAATCATATAGTATTTGCATTTGGGCATTTAAATGCTATAAAATATTTTAAATGTCCAAATATTGA
Source organism: Triticum urartu (assembly GCF_056163025.1). Classification (NCBI taxonomy): domain Eukaryota; kingdom Viridiplantae; phylum Streptophyta; class Magnoliopsida; order Poales; family Poaceae; genus Triticum; species Triticum urartu. The sequence goes on along the minus strand of NC_141876.1, from coordinate 363,346,605 downwards.
TGAACTGAAATGTTTGCTATTGCAAATAATCCAAACAGTGGACACAAGAAGTCTCATGATTTTTGAAAATGCTCTAGCATTTTTAATAAATCCAAAACAATTACAGAAAATAGAAAACAGAAAGAATTAGAAAAGAGAGAGAGAGAGAGGGAGAGAAGGACTTACCTCAGCTTACCTGACGCTTACCTGCAGCCCACCACTGTAGTCGGCCCAACCCAACAGCGGCCGACTTGCCAGTCGTCTTCAACCCAGCGCCAGAAGGACGTTGGGCGCGTGCTCGTCGCACGCTGGCCACGCGCCAGGCCACCTCCTGCTTCCCGCCGCTGCCTCATCACCCTGAGCGCCACCCGCGATGCCACGCAGCCCTCTCGACCCTCTCTCACTCTTCCTCGGCCTCGTTCCCTCCTCTGCTCTCTCCCCACGGTGCCACCGAACACACTCGTCGCCGCCGCTCGCTGCCACCGTAGCTACCGTGCTCCTCACAGCCACCCGAAGTTCCCAGGAGCTCCGCCTCGACCACCTCTTCCTCCTCGCTGAGCAACGCATCGCGGGAGGCCCTGCAACGCCGTCATCGCTGTCGTCTTCAACATGCAGTGCCCAAGATCGCCGTCGTTGTTCCAGGCACACTAGATCTTCCTCGAGCCGCTGACAACGCCCTCTAGATCGCTGTGAGCTATGCCGCCTTTCCCCCTCCTCCCGAGCTCATTCATGTCCTCTAGCCGCCTCTTCCACCAAAGTCGTGAGCTCCTCGCCGCCGGTGATGACGCAGACGCGGCCATGGGCACTGCAGCCCGTGTCCGAGCACACCATGGTGCTCAGCGCGTCTCCGCGAACCCGTAGCCACCAGTAGATCCCCATCCCACGCTCCCTAGAACCCAAACACGACTGCTCCCGAACTTCGGCCGCCGCTGCGAGCTCGTTTTCGGCGAGCTCCGGCCACCCCAGCTCCATCCGCCACCACCACTGGATGCGCCCCTCCGCCAGCTCCCCGTAGATGCTACCCGCGCGCCAAATCGGGCCCTATAGTGAAATTCCGACTCCCTCCGCCGTGGATTTGGTCACCGGCGGTTAAACGCCGGCAGTTAACGTGGCTCCATTAGCTTAGGTGTTAATCATGTTTAGTTAGTGCCTTGCATCAATGACATGTGGGACCCCAAGCTTAATTAGGTTAGTCTAAGTATCCTGTTTAGATTAGTGCTAATGTCGTGGACCCCACGTGTCAGCTTTGACTTTGGCCTAGTCAGCGTTGACCGGTCCTACCTGTCATCCACCCAAACCAGACCTGAGTCACTAACCAATGGGTCCCAGTGGTCAGGTTTGACCAGGGGCAGCCCAGTTGACCTGCTGACACCAGGCTTATGTCATGCTGACCTCATAATCATTTTCTGGCAATTTCAAATTTCAGAAATGAATTATAAAATCAAAAAAATTGTTTAAACTTCTAAAAATCATAGAAAATCAACCGTAACTCCAAATGAAATAATTTATATATGAAAAATTATCAGAAAAATCGAATCTATCCATTTGTACCATTTTCATGCATGTTAGAATAACTTATGACTACTGTGTAGGGCAAATGAAATAAATGGCATTTGAATATCCACATATGGAGTTTGAATTTGAACCTTGGGTTCAAACCAACTTCATTTAATTGGTTGCTAGTTGCATTAGTTCAATCAACAACATATTATCATGTCATGAGCATGCATCATATTATTGCATTACATTGATTGTGTTTCTTCTCTGTTGCCGGTATTTGTCCCCTCTCAGTAGACGTTGTTCTGATGATGAGTTCGATGACACCGATGAAGAGCTATTACTATCTTCAGAAGTGCCAGGCAAGCAAAACCCCCTTGTTCATTCCGATACAATCCCACTCTCTCGCTCCTGCTCTCTTTTACTACATTAGGACAACATCGATTCAACTATTACATGCTGCGGTAGCAGAACCCCTTTTCCTCTGCATGACCTGTCATTGCCACAGTAAATAGATGAAACCAACTAGCATAAGTAGGAGTTGTTTGAGCCCTGATGTGCCTACTCATTCATGCTTGTTTGTCATGCCTGCTACTGCTTAGAGTTGAGTCAGGTCTGATTCATCGGGGATGAATTGGAATGGTGATGAACATGTCCTACTGTGTGTAAGCTAAGTGTGTGAACACGATTTGGTAAAGGTAGTGGTGAGAGGCCATGTAGGAGTACATTGTGGGTTGTCTCATTGAAACCATCCTCACCAACTGAGTTATGTGTTTGTGATCCATGAACAACTACTATCACACATTGGGCCCGAAACCAATGGACCCTCTCGACTTATTAATCGCCTTGATCTCTGTCCAGGAGTTGCAACTAGTTTCTGGTGTTTGTAGGATGTGTGTTGGAGGCTGTCCGCGCCACTGACCCTAGGGGTGAGCTATGATGCGGTAGATACACTGTGGCCCGGTGTACCGGGCGCCCGTTTGGTGTCTCAGGAACCCTGCACACATCGTTTGGGGCTGTGTGCGAAACCCCGGCCGGATCTCCTCGCAGATGGAACTCGAATAGGCGATAAACCTGGACTAGAGACTTGTGTGGTTAGTTAGGTCGTGGCCGACTCCCTCGCCAGGCTTTCGCTTGAAGGTTGCCGAGATACACGACGTGTACATGGTGGTAAGTGGTGAGAGCATGTGTGAAGAAGTACACCCCTGCAGGGTAATAAATGATCTATTCGAATAGCCGTGTCCGCGGTAAAGGACTTCTGGGTTGCCTATACTGTTCATAGAAAAGTGAAAGTGGATACTCTAAAATGCGCAAGATAAGCGTGAGTGCTATGGATGGCGTTCTCGTAGGGAGACGGGAGCGGATCCATAGTGGTGTATTGATATGGTGAATATGTGGACTCGTGTGCGCCACCTCAAAAGAGTTACTTGCATTCGTAGTTTAGGATAGTCACTGAGTCAAAACTGGCTTGCTGTAGTTAAACCCCACCATCCCTTTGTTGATAATGATGCATATGTAGTTAGTTCTGATGTAAGTCTTGCAGGGTACATTTGTACTCACGTTTGCTTAATTTATGTTTTTGCAGAGAGACTTCAGTCTCGCTAGTAGTTCCGTGTGGACTTCGACATTTAGCTTGATACCTCAACTACGATCTTGTGCCCTCGGCAGGATCTGGTACATAGTCAGGCTTCTCAGCCTTTTTCATTTGTAGATGTTTGTACTCAGACATGTTAACCTTCCGCATGTGCTTTGACTTGTATGCTCTGAATGTTGGGTCATGAGACCCGTGTTTGTAATATCTCGCTCCTCAGAGCCTATTGAATAAATACTTTGAGTCATTGAGTTTTGTTGTGATGCCATGTTGTATTTACACATATCGAGCATAGTGTGTGTATGATTCAAATGCTTGGTATGTGTGGGATTCGACAACCTAGTTGTCTATCCTTGGTAGCCTCTCTTATGGGGAAATGTAGTCTGGTGCTTCCACTGAGCCATGGTAGTCTGCTACAGCCTGGTTTACCGGAGTCCTGCTAGCCTAGTTACTACTGCTCCGGGACACCTAGACTAGCCGTCTTGTGTCCCACTTTGTTCCTATGTCTGTCCCTTCGGGGAAATGTCACGCTGTGACTTCCAGATTCCTGTTAGCCTGCTACAGTTCGGGTTCCCGGAGTCCTGTTAGCCCAGTTGCTACAGCCCGGATTCACACGCTGATGACTGACACGTTCGAGGCTGGGTCATGTATGCCTGTCCTCATAAGTTAGCGCCAATTTGGGTTCACGACTAGTCATGTCGGCCCGGGTTCTTTGTCATATGGATGCTAGCGACACTATCATATACGTGAGCCAAAAGGCGCAAACATTCTCGGGCCAGGTAAGGTGGCACCCGTGGGAATACTGTGCGTGAGGCCGCAAAGTGATATGAAGTGTTACATGCTAGATCGGTGTGACTTAGGATCAGGGTCCTGATAGCTTTGGTATCATAGCCTGACTGCCTATAGGATTACCAAGCCAAACTGGTCGAAGTTGTGTCTAGAAATGCTTTAGTTATGTAAGGGAATCGATTGTGAGAGGGAACGTAAGGCTCTTTTTACTCCTTTACCTTATGCCCTTTTGATCTGAGTCACCCTCATCTTTCCTATGGGGTTAAGGAACTAGGCTTCTCGTCTTTCTACCAGGTTCACGTGTTACTAATCTGTTGAATTTTAGGATTGTTGGTTCCAGGCCTTAGTTCAGTTTCTACTACTTTAGTATGTTGTCAATTGAACCAGAACCTTGATATGATGTTGTTGAGTGACTATGCAAATCCTTGTTAATGTCTCAAATCTTTTTCTGAGCATTTACAGCTTTTATGTTGTCCGAGTCATCCCAGGTTTCTAAATAGTCTAATGCATTTGCAAATCCTTTCTTTCCATTCCCGATGTCCCTTTGGGCCAAGTCAACCACACTAATCGGTGAGTTGAGGTATTTTGTTGCCTCGACATATATGTTGCAGCTATTATTATGACCCTAGGTGTCTTATGAAACCACCTAGTAATCTAGCCATGTTTTGTGTTACTAGTGTGTTGATTCTGTCTGTCATTCTCGAAAGCATCCCGTGATGCCATTTAGTTAGTAGGCATTCTATTTCTGGGTTCTTGAGCCCAAGATTCACCCTACTTACTTCATGTTGATAGTGTTTGCTAGTTCCTTTAGGATATTAGTAACCTTTGCGATAGTCCTCGAGGTTCGTGGTATTTTCCTCTCCCAAATACCATGAACTACTTATGGCAAAAGTTCCTCATTGAACCAAAAGATCACAACCAGAGTGCTCTTGATGAGTTCTCGATTCTATGTTGTGACTCTGCCAGTTCTACCTTTCTACATGGGTTATCCGGAAGAAATATGTTGAACTCGTTCGACATGCTAATCCATGCACCCACAACTCAGAAAATTGTATGTTCCTTTGAGTTGTCCCACTTCACCTATATTCCAACCATCATCTATCAATTGATAGACAAGGGTAGTTGTGCATTCGTGTTATCGATGCCTATTATTCATGTAGTCCGTCAAGTCATTCTATTCCGAAATGACTAGGAGAAACAAACTCCGGCACCTCATCCATTTCTTGGACTGGTCAAAGTAGTTGTATTCCGCAGATCAAAATGCCAATCCAGCTTTTGTTCTGTTCTACCTCAGAGTATTACCCCCTTTATGTTAGGATTGTCATGAGAATTGCAGCATCTCTCATGAATTCTTGATGCAGTGATACTTCTTGCCATCATTTTTCATTCCTCGGTCCCGTGTTGTCACAACTGGAATGCCGACAAGTGAACCGATGTGTGAAATCAATACTCCTAGCAACCGTGTTGCTTGGTAGTTAATGGACATTAATATCATTCTTAGCGTGTTGGTTATCGAATCACTATTCTAGGATTGATCGTGTTACCTTGTCCTTATTTCTGGTGCACTCTTCGATCTTTGAGTTAGGATTGAATCCCTTGCTCTTCTAATCATGTCGTCTTGCCTTAAGAAGCAAGATTGTTCTCGAGCTTAGAGACATATCGGTGGTTCATGATTTTATGGATATCTTCACAGAAGTATCACCAGGCCGTCCCCTGACCGATATGTTGAGTTTGTGATCAAGTTGGTTTTCCAATAAACGACTCTTTCTCCAAGAATCTGTGTTGGATACCCCTGAGCTACTTGGTTAAGCCAAACAACAACTTGGAGAGTTGGAAGATAAAAGCTTGTCTACCTTAGTTCATGTTAAGGGATATCTTCTTATGTGTGTGTGTGTTGAAGAAAGATGATATCTTCATTGATTGGTCCTCGTGATCAGTTATTGGATCTATTATCTTGTCCAAACATTGATTTGAGTGTGGGCTATCTCAAATCAAATCAGAACCAACGATGTTCGTAATGTTGTCTTACTCGTGGTTGATCCCTCGGGCATACACCATTACATCCTTTGGTCTGACCAATGGTATCGCCTTGTTCACTTAATTGTGGAATTCCATCTATATGGAAGCCTTGTTGAGCCCATTGACAACATTTTCATCTTGTCCATTATTCATGTTGAACATCTAAGTTAGTGTTGGAAACTTTTGAAAGCATTTTCTTCGTGCTAGCTCATGAAGTTTATGTTTTGATGGAAGAAGTGACTTCCTCTAATTCGCGTGCATATGATGCAAGTTGCCACCGTGAATTTGAGAAAGTTTGTTTTGCTTCCTATGGAATCATCCCAAGTCAGTCATGCATATGTGCAAAGTATTATGTGGTCTGGAGACTTGCAACCTTCATTCTATATGAATCCCTAGCACACCAAGCCACTGATTGATTTGTTCAAGGAAAAGAAGTTCTTAAGTGCTAATCCTTAAGGACCCAAAGGTACATGCGCAGGACTTCACTCTCCGCAATGATTGTAGCGACCAGACCTCAAACAGTCTGATCTCTGTGCTCCGGTGTCATCCCTGGATCAGTAACGCTGACACCACACAGTACTCGGAGGATTTATAGCAGAGTAGCAATCACACACTTATTACATCGAGTGTCTCAAAAGAGAACTTATTACAATAAATATGGCTTAAGGCCATCTAGTAACGATAACAGCAGAAGGCTTGGAAGATAAGTGAGTCCATCAACTCCAACGGCATCACTGAGTATAGAACCACGACCTAAAACTCCTTAATCGTCGTCTGAAAAGTCTGCAACATTAACGTTGCAGCCCGGAAACGGGTCAGCACATGGAATATGCTGGCAAAGTAACACATAGAGAATAATGGAATGCACAACTATACTATATGCATATTTGGCTGGTGGAAAGCTCTATGGTTACAGTTTTTGCGTAAAGCCAATTTTTCCCTACTTCAAAGGAATAAAATTAATTACTATCATGGTGGTTGTTAAACATTGAGAATGGTTGACAGCATCCTCAATCCCAATTAAGTAACATCATTAAAACCCATCAAAATTAATTTAGAGTAACATGTTGAGATTCACATGAAAATCCAGGTACTAGATACTCAAGATGTCCATAACCGGGGACACAGCTAACCATGATTAGTTTATTACACTCTGCAGAGGTTTGCGCACTTTTCCCACAAGACTCGATCTCCGTTTGGTTTCTCGCACTACATGGTGTTTGAGAAGACGGATGACTGAGACACAGTCTTTCAGAAGCGCTAGCACCTTACATGTGGGTAGACCGGTACACCTACTTTCCCCTACATCTGCTAGTCTACCCGTAAGAGTTCGCACAACTTACTCAACTACGCCAGAGCCCATAATGGCTTGTGGCTGCACACGGAAGTTTCTAGTATGAATAATCTCATGATCCCTTTGAGCCTGGGTGGCGGTCCAAAGAAAAACAGGCAAGTCCTGGTAACCCAGGTGCCTCAATCCACCCAGATGTGTGTTAGGTTGCCACCTTAGATAAACCCTTAATTATCAATCTCACATCTATCATGGATATCACTCACCCAATCCACGTCTACTAGCATAGCATGGCATAATAAGCAAACGTAGAAGTAACTCCCAAAGGTTTGATAATAAACAGGTAATAGGTACTACCTCATCTACTTCCCATCCCACAATTTAATTAGATCCTAATCATGCAATGTGTGAGGATCGATCTAATGCAATAAAACTGGGTTGTAGAAAAGGTATGATCAAAGTGTTACTTGCCTTGCTGATGATCCGCGTAACCTAGAGATTCGAAGTAAGAAGCGGCGCACTCCGGGTATTCTATCGCAGACAAACAACAAGCATACAATAAGTACTCATCTAATGCACAGGTAAAACTCAAATAGAAGATCTAACCAGAAAGTTCAACTTAAGAACCCTGGTTGGCAAAAAGAATCAAATCGAACGAAGCAAAAGAAATCAAACAGCGAAAGAAAACAACTTCGTTCTAGTAATCTGGATCTAGGGCAAATTTTACAGTAGCAAAAACATGTTTAAGTTGATTATTCGGAAAGAGGGTTTCAAGACGAAACTCCAGGCGCTTGAATCGCCTGATTCCGATAAACGAGAGAAAAGTTATACTAAAACGAAAATCGGATCAGAAATCGCGATCAGAAAATAACCGCAGAAAATCCGACGAAAAAGAAAAACGACGAACAGAATTTTTTTTTAAAAAAACAGCACGGAAAACGAGGCGGAGGCGAACCTCAAAAGGCGCTTGCTCCGGCGGTGGCGGCGGCGGCTAAAGGCATCGGCGGCTAGGGTTTCGGCTGGGCTGGGGCGACTCTCTCGGTCGGGCCTCGGGCAGCTTATAAAGGCCCCAGGCCAGGGAGTCCTGGCCGGGTACGGCTCGGAGTCGGTTCCATTTTTTTTAAATCCGCTCGGAAGAAAAATAAAAAGAAATACTAAACGGACTCCAAAAATCACGAAATAAATTTTTCCGGGTTTCTAAAATCAAGCCCGATAAAGTGAGCATTTATTTGGGCCCAAACTACAACTTTGAAAAACGTGCATTTTTCCTAGATTCAAATAAAAATACTGAAAAACACTGAAATAAAACTTATTTGATTTTTTTATTAAATCCTCATTATTTCTTTATTTTGGGAAAGTCATTTTATTCCCGCTCTCATATTTTTGTAATAGAAATAATTGATGATAAAATAAATAAAATCAAATGATCCTGTTTACATAATTTGAGAAAACTCAAATACGTAAATAACAAAATCCCCAACTCTCTCCGTGGGTCCTTGAGTTGCTTAGGATTTTCTAGGATCAAAACCAAAAGCAAAATAAAATATTATATGCATGATGACCTAATGTATAACATTCCAAATTGAAAATTTGGGATGTTACAAACCTACCCCCCTTAAGATGAATCTCGCCCTCGAGATTCGGGTTGGCTAGAAAATAGGTGAGGGTGGTCCTTGAGCAAATCTTCCTCTCGCTCCCAGGTGGCTTCATCCTCCGTGTGCTGGCTCCACTGAACTTTGAAAAACTTGATAACCTTGCTGCAAGTAACTCGGCTGGCAAACTCGAGGATCTTGACTGGTTTCTCCTCATAGGTCAAATTGTTATCCTACTGAATTGCTTCTAATGGTACTGTGTCTCTCAAAGGTATGTCAGCCATCTCCGCGTGACACTTCTTCAACTGAGAAACGTGGAACACATCATGCACTCTGGCCAATCCTTCTGGCAATTCCAACTTGTAGGCCACTTCTCCCATACGCTCCAAAACTCGATATGGTCCTACAAATCGTGGCGCTAACTTCCCCTTAACTCCAAAGCGCTTAATCCCTCGAAGTGGGGATACTCGAAGATAAGCTCGATCTCCAACTTCGTAAACTGTCTCCTTGCATTTAGAATCTGCGTAGCTCTTCTGCCTGGACTGGGCTACCTTGAGCCTATCGCGAATCAACTTCACTTTATGTTCAGACTCTTTGATCAGATCTGGTCCAAACAACTAGCGGTCTCCAACTTCGTCCCATGACAACGGTGTCCTGCACCTCCTTCCGTACAAAGCCTCGAAAGGTGCCATCTTCAAACTGGTCTGATAGCTATTATTGTAAGAGAACTCTGCATATGGCAAATTATCGTCCCAACTAGATCCATAATCTAGCGCACAAGCTCTCAGCATATCTTCCAAAATCTGATTGACTCTCTCAGTCTATCCATCTGTCTGCGGGTGAAAAGCTGTACTAAATTCTAACTTGGTACCCAAAATCTCATGCAACTGCTTCCAGAACTTTGAGGTAAACTGGGTTCCTATATCTGATACAATAATCCTCGGAACTCCATGCAGACAAACGATCCTGGTCATGTATATCTTTGCCAACTTAGCACTGGTGTAAGTGGTCTTTACTGGGATGAAATGTGCTACCTTCGTCAATCGATCAACTACAACCGAAATCGAGTCATAGCCTGAATGAGTCTTTGGCAATCCCGTGATAAAATCCATACCTAGCTTATCCCACTTCCATTCGGGTATCGGCAATGGTTGCAACAATCCTGCTGGCTTCTGATGCTCTGCCTTTACTCTCTGACATACATCACAAACTGCTACATACTCCGCAATATCCTTTTTCATTCCGGTCCACCAGAAAATATCCTTCAAATCCAAATACATCTTGGTACTTCCTGGGTGAATCGAATACGGTGAGTCATGTGCCTCTTGCAGAATCAACTTTCTGATCTCCGGGTCATTGGGCACGTAAACACGGTCTTCAAACCATAGGGTGTCGTGCTCATCCTCTCGAAATCCTTTAGCTTTTCATTTGCTCAGTTTCTCCTTTATAGTGGCAATCTCTTTGTCCGTTTTCTGAGCTTCTCTGATTCTATCCATCAAAGTTGACCGAATCTCTAGTGCTGCTACATAGCCTCTCGGAACTATTTCCACACATAGTTCACGAAGATTTTCTGCTAACTCCTTGGGTATTTCTCCCGTCATTAACGTATTGACATGGCTCTTGCGGCTTAATGCATCAGCTACTACATTAGCCTTTCCGGGATGATAATGCAATTTCATATCATAATCCTTGATAAGCTCCAACCATCTCCTTTGTCTGAGGTTCAACTCCTTCTGTGTGAAAATGTACTTCAAACTCTTATGATCCGTGTACACCTCACAATGATTTCCAATGAGGAAATGTCTCCATGTCTTCAGTGCATGCACTACGGCTGCTAACTCCAAATCATGCGTAGCATAATTCAATTCGTGGGGCTTCAGTTGTCGTGAAGCATACGAAACAACTCTCCCTTCCTGCATAAGCACTGCTCCAAGTCCTCGACGTGAAGCGTCGCAATACACCTCATAATCCTTGGTTTGATCTGGCAAAATCAACACTGGTGAGGTAACCAAACGTTTCTTCAACTCCTGGAAACTTGCCTCACAATCCTCTGTCCATTTGAACTTAGTATCCTTCTTCAACAACTCCATCATAGGCTTTGCAATCTTTGAGAAATTCTCAATAAATCTCCGGTAGTATCCTGCGAGTCCAAGAAAACTCTGGATCTCTCCAACTGTTGTTGGTGCTTCCCACTTGGTCACGGTTTCAACTTTAGCGGGATCTACTACTATACCTTCTCCAGATATAACATGTCCGAGGAATCCTACTTCCTTCAACCAAAACTCACATTTGCTGAACTTGGCATATAACTGGTGTTCTCTGAGCTTTCCAAGTACCAAACGCAAATGCTCCTTATGCTCCTCTTCATCCCTCGAATAAACCAGGATATCATCACTGAACACTACGACGAACTCATCCAGAAACTCCATAAACACTTTGTTCATCATGTTCATAAAATAGGCAGGCGCGTTAGTCAGTCCAAATGACATAACGGTATACTCATACAGTCCATATCTTGTGGTGAATGCTGTCTTAGGTATATCCTGTTCTCGAATCTTCAACTGGTGGTATCCTGATCGCAAATCGATCTTGGAAAACACTTTAGCTCCTTGCAACCGATCAAACAGATCATTGATTATTGGTAGTGGGTACTTGTTCTTGATCGTTACCTCGTTCAATCCTCGATAATCAACAACCATCCTTAACGATCCATCCTTCTTCTCCACTAGAAGTACTGGCGATCCCCAAGGCGAAGAACTTGGGCGAATATATCCCTTATCCAGTAACTCCTTAATCTGCTTCTTAGTTTCCACCAAATCTTTTGCTGGCATCCTATATGGTCTCTTTGATATTGGCCCAGTGCCTGGCAAAATCTCAATCAAAAACTCAATGTCTCTATCTGGTGGCATGCCTGGCAACTCTTCGGTAAATACATCTGGAAAATCCTTTACCACTGGTACTTCCTCCTGCACAACTCCTGATAAGGAATTTACTTGTGTCCGGTTTGGCGCATGCCGGGATACATACTTGATCCTTCTTCCTTCTGGCGTTGTGAGCAAAATTGTCTTACTGGCGCAATCGATGTTTCCTCCATACATTGACAGACAATCCATACCAAGTATCACATCCAGACCTTGGGATTCCAAAATAATTAAATCCGTTGGGAAAACATGCCTTCCTATACTTAAGGGCACTTGAAAACATCCTTGACTGGCCATGTACTCCGCTCCTGGTGAGCTTACTAGCATAGGTGTTTTAAGAATCCTAGTGGGCAGACTATACTTTTCCACAAATCCCCTTGATATGTATGAATGCGATGCACCAGTATCAAAAAGAACGAGTGCAGTAAATGACTTAACCAAAAACTTACCTATTACTGCATCGGGCTGAGCTTCAACCTCCTCCACATTAACGTGGTTCACCTGTCCCCTGTTGAAAGGGTTCGGCTTCTTTCCAGAACTTCCATTTTCGTTTTGTCCTTCAGGACAGTCATTTGCATAATGTCCTGACTTCGAACACTTATAGCAAGTGACGTGGCTCAAATCCTTCTTGGCTGGGGTTGATGGGGTGCTGCGGTTCTGTCCATTACTTCCTCCATTCCCATTACCATTCTTGGTGCCATTGTGATTGTGCGAGCTACCTACTCCATGGGTATGCTGAAAATGTCCTCCTGGTCTAGGGGTAAAACGAGGCCTCTGCTGAGCTCCTGAATTATACTTTCCTTGTCCATACTTCCTCTTGCGGTTCTCAATTTGCTGCTGCTTCCCTTCAATCATAAGAGCACGATCTACCAACTCCTGGTAGTTGTTGAAGGTGGCTACCATCAACTGCATGCTCAATTCATCATTCAGTCCTTCCAGGAATTTCTCCTGCTTAGCCGCATCTGTAGCAACGTCATCTGGGGCATAACGTGCTAGCTTACTAAACTCCTCCACATACTGGCCAACTGTCCGTCCTCCTTGGCGCAAGTTACGAAACTCACGCTTCTTCATGGCCATTGCTCCTGCTGAAACATGGGCAGTACAAAAAGCTTGCTGAAACTGGTCCCATGTGACAGTGTCGACTGGGAAGGTGGCTGTGAAATTCTCCCACCAAGATGCTGCGGGTCCTTCTAACTGATGTGCGGCAAACTTCACCTTCTCCACATCTGTGCATCCTGCTGTGGTCAACTCCCTAGATATCTTGCGGAGCCAATCATCTGCTACTATCGGCTCTGTGCTACTAGAAAACACCGGCGGATTCAGCCTAAGAAAACGGGCTAAGTGGTCAACAGGTGGTGGTGGTGGTGGGTTGTTGTTGTTGTTCCCCTGATTCTGATTCTGAACTAGCAACTGCATCAAGGTGTTCTGCTGCTGGATCAACTGGGTGAGCTCCGGTGGAAAAGCAAATCCGGGGTCACGTCTCGGAGGCATCTGAGGGTTTAGAAAAGATGAGATATAAGAATAGGGGGGTCTAAAGAGAAAACACTACCCATATGCACATGAGGAAAAAGCACACAATTCACTTCAATCAATCAAACAAAGGCATACAATCGATCTAACTATCGCAAAAGTGCTCGGACTACTATATTTACATGGTAGACTTCTACTACTGATGAGGTGGTCTACTAGAAATATTCTACGGTTGTAGACTCCATGATATCTGCTCCTGCTTCATCAACATAGACATCATCGCTACTATCTTGTTCCGAGTCGGTGCCGTCGATGATGATGTAGTCTTCCGGGCTAATCTCCTTGGGTTCTTCGTCTTCATCTACTCGTGTCGGGCCTCCCATAAATATTCCAATCTTCCTGATCAGATCGTCATTCTTCTCCACCAGTACTTCAATTTCTTCTTCATAACCTTCGCGTGTAGCCTTGAGTTCTTCCTCCAGTTCCTTAATTCTAGTCTTAGCCTTCTTCAGATCTATCATGTCGGCGCACATCTGATTCTCCTGTCGTCGAATGTGCTGGTTTAACTCCTGGATAAAAGCTGCAATTGATCTATCCTTCCTGGTGCTGATCATCTCCCAATGTTCATCTCGGCGCCCACAAATCTGGTAGATAGTATCCTTGAGATCCTTGCGGTAGACTTCTCCAATGCGTCCCATGGCAATGTGAGCTGCCATGCTCTTTCCTAGACTCCAAGTTGATGCATCAAAAGAAAACTCTATGGGCTCAGTGACTGGCATGAACGTCCTTCCTGGAACTTGAACCTGAATCATCTAGCGCTCTTCTTCAGGTAAAGTGGCATTGTAGGTTCCCGTGAAGCTTGGTATTCCTATGTTCAGGTATCTAGTGACTTCCTTCAAGTGGCGTCCAAAGGGGGTATCTTCATCTGGTTGGGTGAACTTGTTCCTTGCATCCGCCATCCTAAAGAGTAGAAAAGATGAGAAGTCAGAAGAGAAGAGAGTGAGTAGTGATCTAGGTCTTTAGCTTAGTGGTCGTGTCCTACAGTCAGCGTGTGCTCTGATACCATCTCTGTAGCGACCAGACCTCAAACAGTCTGATCTCTGTGCTCTGGTGTCATCCCTAGATCAGTAATGCTGACACCACACAGTACTCGGAGGATTTATAGCAGAGTAGCAATCACACACTTATTACATCGAGTGTCTCAAAAGAGAACTTATTACAATAAATATGGCTTAAGGCCATCTAGTAACGATAACAGCGGAAGGCTTGGAAGATAAGTGAGTCCATCAACTCCAACGGCATCACTGAGTATAGAACCACGACCTAAAACTCCTTAATCGTCGTCTGAAAAGTCTGCAACATTAACGTTGCAGCCGGAAACGGGTCAGCACATGGAATATGCTGGCAAAGTAACACATAGAGAATAATGGAATGCAACAACTATACTATATGCATATTTGGCTGGTGGAAAGCTCTATGGTTACAGTTTTTGCGTAAAGCCAATTTTTCCCTACTTCAAAGGAATAAAATTAATTACTATCATGGTGGTTGTTAAACATTGAGAATGGTTGACAGCATCCTCAATCCCAATTAAGTAACATCATTAAAACCCATCAAAATTAATTTAGAGTAACATGTTGAGATTCACATGAAAATCCAGGTACTAGATACTCAAGATGTCCATAACCGGGGACACGGCTAACCATGATTAGTTTATTACACTCTGCAGAGGTTTGCGCACTTTTCCCCACAAGACTCGATCGCCTCCGTTTGGTTTCTCGCACTACAGGGTGTTTGAGAAGACGGATGACTGAGACATAGTCTTTCAGAAGCGCTAGCACCTTACATGTGGGTAGACCGGTACACCTACTTTCCCCTACATCTGCTAGTCTACCCGTAAGAGTTCGCACAACTTACTCAACTACGCCAGAGCCCATAATGGCTTGTGGCTGCACACGGAAGTTTCTAGTATGAATAATCTCATGATCCCTTTGAGCCTGGGTGGCGGTCCAAAGAAAAACAGGCAAGTCCTGGTAACCCAGGTGCCTCAATCCACCCAGATGTGTGTTAGGTTGCCACCTTAGATAAACCCTTAATTATCAATCTCACATCTATCATGGATATCACTCACCCAATCCACGTCTACTAGCATAGCATGGCATAATAAGCAAACGTAGAAGTAACTCCCAAAGGTTTGATAATAAACAGGTAATAGGTACTACATCATCTACATCCCATCCCACAATTTACTTAGATCCTAATCATGCAATGTGTGAGGATCGATCTAATGCAATAAAACTGGGTTGTAGAAAAGGTATGATCAAAGTGTTACTTGCCTTGCTGATGATCCGCGTAACCTAGAGATTCGAAGTAACAAGCGGCGCACTCCGGGTATTCTATCGCAGACAAACAACAAGCATACAATAAGTAATCATCTAATGCACAGGTAAAACTCAAATAGAAGATCTAACCAGAAAGTTCAACTTAAGAACCTTGGTTGGCAAAAAGAATCAAATCGAACGAAGCAAAAGAAATCAAACGGCAAAAGAAAACAACTTCGTTCTAGTAATCTGGATCTAGGGCAAATTTTACAGTAGAAAAAACATGTTTAAGTTGATTATTCGGAAAGAGGGTTTCGAGACGAAACTCTAGGCGCTTGAATCGCCTGATTCCGATAAACGAGCGAAAAGTTATACTAAAACGAAAATCGGATCAGAAATCGCGATCAGAAAATAACCGCGGAAAATCCGACAAAAAAGAAAAACGACGAACAGAATTTTTTTTTAAAAAAAACAACACGAAAAACGAGGCGGCGGCGAACCTCGAAAGTCGCGCGCTCCGGCTGTGGCGGCGGGCGGCGGCGGCGGCGGCTAAAGGCGGCGGCGGCTAGGGTTTCGGCTGGGCTGGGGCGGCTCTCTCGGTCGGGCCTCGGGCGGCTTATAAAGGCCCCAGGCCAGGGAGTCCTGGCTGGGTACGGCCCGGAGTCGGTTCCGTTTTTTTTAATCAGCTCGGAAGAAAAATAAAAAGAAATACTAAACGGACTCAAAAAATCACGAAATAAATTTTGCCGGGTTTCTAAAATCAAGCCCGATAAAGTGAACATTTATCTGGGCCCAAACTACAACTTTGAAAAACACGCATTTTTCCTAAATTCAAATAAAAATACCGAAAAACACCGAAATAAAACTTATTTGATTTTTTTATTAAATCCTCATTATTTCTATATTTTGGGAAAGTCATTTTATTCCCGCTCTCATATTTTTGTAATAGAAATAATTGATGATAAAATAAATAAAATCAAATGATCCTGTTTACATAATTTGAGAAAACTCAAATACGTAAATAACGAAATCCCCAACTCTCTCCGTGGATCCTTGAGTTGCTTAGGATTTTCTAGGATCAAAACCAAAAGCAAAATAAAATATGATATGCATGATGACCTAATGTATAACATTCCAAATTGAAAATTTGGGATGTTACAATGATGGTTCCTAATCAGAACTCGATAGCATTTTATTGTAAGACTACTATGTGGTCATGCTTGTCTGGGACAGCGTGTTCACATGTTGTAGCCGAACCAGCTCATGTTTTGGAGCTTGCTATCGTAGTTCATTTCCCGAGAATCTCGCAATGTCATCTCGTCGATTTGTGTTGCAAACTTTCATTTTTCTTTCTAGACTCAATGAGTCTGGAATATCCTCACACCAACAAGATCTGAATCTCAGGCAGATGTGATGGTTGGAGCGTTTCCAAGAGCTATAATATTGGTCTCTCTGTAACTGGTAGAGTGGATGTCGTGGCCAACACACCCAACCGGAAGACCTATTATTGTAGTATCTTGCTTGAAGAAGTTGGCCACCTCCCCATAAGGATCTCGTAGAATTATTACAGTAGTTGTTCCTTATGGATTTTTGTGTTCCCGAAGTCTGACCTTTTACTTGATGTTCTAGATACCAAACCATATCAATAAATGGGTTATGCTAGCACAACAAGGAGAACATTAGAAGCGGAGTGCTAAATGTCTCTCGGTCGATCATCCAGATTATGATCCCTTGGCCTTGCTAAGGTGAAATCTGAGAAATTGTTATCTTTCTTTGCATCTGCATCCTCCACCATTATTCATCATGGTAGTATGTTGTGTTGCCAGGATCCTTGACACGAATATTGGTAAAACTTGTTGAATATGGAAATGCTCAAGTTCTTGAGAGCATGTGCAATCACTAGGATTTATCGTCGGCATTAATCGGGATCTGCTCTCAGTTTCCTCGTTTATGCTATAACCTTTACAATAGTGGAATCTCTCTCTAATGTTGGGTTTCTCCCCAGTTACTAGAATCATTCCCAGCATTTGCATTTTGTTCCCAGCTTGCACCGCCATTGTGTCATCCTACTATGGACTACCCTTCTCAGTAATTACTGATCAGGATCATCTTCAAAGTGGTCCTACCATGGGTTCCATCCATTTCCGATGATAAGCAAAAATCATCCATTGCGTTGTCTTCAACAAGGTAGTCCACATCATCCATTCTAGTCCGGGTATGCCATCCCTTCGTACTCCGCCAAATGATTGTTGTGATTTGCCTTAGGCTGGTATAAAGAGTTTCAATGATCTCTGAATCAAAAGTAATTATTTTTGCCACTTAAGGGAATATTTCTGCGAGTCACCTTCCTCGAAGATGTCTCGTTATGGTATCATGGCAACTCAACTCCTCGCTACGTTGACAACCGTTCACCACCTTTTTAAGCGTGAAATTGTTGTCTACCTAGTGAACCTTCGTCATCTGTTACACTCCATCCCTCTGGATGTATGTTTCATGTCTCAGCTCGAGAGATGTTTCAATACCTCTGTCCGTGAGTTGATCATCGGTTGTTCGATCTTCGAGAAGATCGATCTTTCTAGAGTTTTTCCTTTTCCACTCATTGTCATGTTGGTTGGAGTTCTCAGAGCAAGACGTCGAGACAAAGATGGTGCCGAATCAATGTTCTTACAAAGTGCAACCTGGATCATGAAGATTGTGTTAGTTTGCATTTCCCCTTCATCTTACCCTACGCTTGAATCTCGGGCGCGATTCTTGTTTAGTGGGGGTGAGTTGTCACAGCCCCAGTTCAGGCCTTGCCTGCCTTTGCATTAGCCTCCATGCATCATGTCTAAATTTTATGAAACTTTGAAATGGGGGCTGATAAACCCTAGCAGCAAATGAAATTCAACTAGGGTCCAGATAAAATCATTTTCGCTGAACCCAAAGTGCCCTTCTAAAATGTTCATCATCTTTGCCTTGGTCTAGAACCTGTGACAAAAATGGTGCACACTTTTCTAGGACAACAGAGGGTCACTGAACTAAATCATATAGTATTTGCATTTGGGCATTTAAATGCTATAAAATATTTTAAATGTCCAAATATTCATGAACTGAAATGTTTACTATTGCAAATAATCCAAACAGTGGACACAAGAAGTCTCATGATTTTTGAAAATGCTCTAGCATTTTTAATAAATCCAAAACAATTACAGAAAATAGAAAACAAAAAGAATTAGAAAATAGAGAGAGGGAGAGAAGGACTTACCTCAGCTTACCTGACGCTTACCTGCAGCCCACCACTGTAGTCGGCCCAACCTAGCAGCGGCCGACTTTCCAGTCGTCTTCAACCCAGCGCCAGAAGGACGCTGGGCGCGTGCTCGTCGCACGCTGGCCATGCACCGGGCCACCTCCTGCTTCCCGCCGCTGCCTCGTCGCCCTGGACGCCTACCACAACGCCACGCAGCCCTCTCGACCCTCTCTCACTCTTCCCCGGCCTCGTCCCCTCCTCTGCTCTCTCCCCGCGGCGCCACCAAACAAACTCGTCACCGCCGCTCGTTGCCGCTGTAGCTACCGTGCTCCTCACGGCCACCCGAAGTGCCCAGGAGCTCCGCCTCGACCACCTCTTCCTCCTCGCCGAGCAACGCCCCACGGGAGCCCCTACAATGCCGTCATCATCGTCGTCTTAAACCTCCAGCGCCCGAGATCGCCGTCGTCATTCTGGCCACACCAGATCTCCCCCGATCCACTGACGATGCCCTCTAGATCGCTGTGAGCTCCACCACCTTTCCCCCTCCTCCCCGAGGTTGTTCCTGTCCTCTAGCCGCCTCTTCCACCGAAGCTGTGAGCTCCTTGCCGCCGGCGATGACACAGACGCGGCCATGGGCACTGCAGCCCTTGTCCGAGCACACCAGGGTGCTCAGCGCGTCTCCACGAACCCGTAGCCACCAGCAGATCCCCATCCCATGCTCCCTAGCACCCAAACCCGACTGCTCCCGAACTCCAGCCGCCGCCGCGAGCTCGTTTCCGACGAGCTCCGGCCACCCCAGCTCCAGCCGCCACCACCACTGGATGATCCCCACCGCCAGTTCCCCGTAGATGCTCCACGCGCGCCAAATCGGGCCCTGTAGTGAAATTCGGACTCCCTCCGCCGCGGATTTGGTCGCCGCGGATTCGGACTCCCTCCCGGAAGCTGACGTGCCTCCGTTAGCTTAGGTGCTAATCATGTTTAGTTAGTGCCCTGTGTCAATGACATGTGGGACCCCGAGCTTAATTAGGTTAGTCTAAGTATCCTGTTTAGATTAGTGCTAATGTTGCGGACCCCATGTGTCAGCTTTGACTTTGGCCTAGTCAGCGTTGACCGGTCCCACCTATCATCCACCCAAACCAGCCCTGAGTCACTAACCAATGGGTCCCACTGGTCAGGTTTGACCAGGGGCAGCCCAGTTGACCTGCTGACACCAGGCTTATGTCATGCTGACCTCATAATCATTTTCTGGCAATTTCAAATTTCAGAAATGAATTATAAAATCAAAAAAATTGTTTAAACTTCTAAAAATCATAGAAAATCAACCGTAACTCCAAATGAAATAATTTATATATGAAAAATTATCAGAAAAATCCAATCTATCCATTTGTACCATTTTCATGCATGTTAGAATAACTTATGACTACTGTGTAGGGCAAATGAAATAAATGGCATTTGAATATCCACATATGGAGTTTGAATTTGAACCTTGGGTTCAAACCAACTTCATTTAATTGGTTGCTAGTTGCATTAGTTCAATCAACAACATATTATCATGTCATGAGCATGCATCATATTATTGCATTACATTGATTGTGTTTCTTCTCTGTTGCCGGTATTTGTCCCCTCTCAGTAGACGTTGTTCTGATGATGAGTTCGATGACACCGATGAAGAGCTATTACTATCTTCAGAAGTGCCAGGCAAGCAAAACCCCCTTGTTCATTCCGATACAATCCCACTCTCTCGCTCCTGATCTCTTTTACTACATTAGGACAACATCGATTCAACTATTACATGCTGCGGTAGTAGAACCCCTTTTCCTCTACATGACCTGTCATTGCCACAGTAAATAGATGAAACCAACTAGCATAAGTAGGAGTTGTTTGAGCCCTGATGTGCCTACTCATTCATGCTTGTTTGTCATGCCTGCTACTGCTTAGAGTTGAGTCAGGTCTGATTCATCGGGGATGAATTGGAATGGTGATGAACATGTCCTACTGTGTGTAAGCTAAGTGTGTGAACACGATTTGGTAAAGGTAGTGGTGAGAGGCCATGTAGGAGTACATGGTGGGTTGTCTCATTGAAACCGTCCTCAGCAACTGAGTTATGTGTTTGTGATCCATGAACAACTACTATCACACATTGGGCCCGAAACCAATGGACCCTCTCGACTTATTAATCGCCTTGATCTCTGTCCAGGAGTTGCAACTAGTTTCCGGTGTTTGTAGGATGTGTGTTGGAGGCTGTCCGCGCCACTGACCCTAGGGGTGAGCTATGATGCGGTAGATACACCATGGCCCGGTGTACCGGGTGCCCGTTTGGTGTCTCGGGAACCCTGCACACATCGTTTCGGGCTGTGAGTGACACCCTGGCCGGATCTCCTCGCGGATGGAACCCAAATAGGCGGTAAACCTGGACTAGAGACTTGTGTGGTTAGTCA
The DNA here is from genome assembly GCF_056163025.1 of Triticum urartu. Lineage (NCBI taxonomy): Eukaryota > Viridiplantae > Streptophyta > Magnoliopsida > Poales > Poaceae > Triticum > Triticum urartu. Next base: position 363,325,471 of record NC_141876.1, on the reverse strand, counting down.
GGTCGTGGCCGACTCCCTCGCCAGGCTTCCGCTTAAAGGTTGCCGAGATACACGATGTGTACATGGCGGTAAGGGGAGAGAGCGTGTGTGAAGAAATACACCCTTGCAGGGTTATAAATGATCTATTCGAATAGTCATGTCCGCGGTAAAGGACTTCTGGGTTGCCTATACAGTTCATAGACAAGTGAAAGTGGATACTGTAAAATGCGCAAGATAAGCGTGAGTGCTATGGATGGCGTTCTCGTAGGGAGACGGGAGCGGATCCATAGTGGTGTATTGATATGGTGAATATGTGGACTCGTGTGCACCACCTCAAAAGAGTTACTTGCAGTCGTAGTTTAGGATAGCCACTGAGTCAAAGCTGGCTTGCTGTAGTTAAACCCCACCATCCCTTTGTTGATAATGATGCATATGTAGTTAGTTCTGATGTAAGTCTTGCTAGGTACATTTGTACTCACGTTTTATTAATTTATGTTTTTGCAGAGAGACTTCAGTCTCACTAGTAGTTCCGTGTGGACTTCGATGTTTAGCTTGATACCTCAGCTACGATCTTGTGCCCTCGGCAGGATCTGGTAGATAGTCAGGCTTCTCAGCCTTTTTCATTTGTAGATGTTTGTACTCAAACATGTTAAGCTTCCGCATGTGCTTTGACTTGTATGCTCTGAATGTTGGGTCATGAGACTCATGTTTGTAATATCTCGCTCCTTGGAGCCTATTGAATAAATACTTTGAGTCGTAGAGTTTTGCTGTGATGCCATGTTGTATTTACACATATCGAGCATATTGTGTCTATGATTGAAATGCTTCGTATGTGTGGGATCCGACAACCTAGTCGTCTATCCTTGCTAGCCTCTCTTATGGGGAAATGTAGTCTGGTGCTTCCACTGAGCCATGGTAGTCTGCTACAGCCCGGTTTACCGTAGTCCTGCTAGCCCAGCTATTACTGCTATGGAACACCTTGACTGGTCGGCATGTGTCCCACTTTGTTCCTGTGTCTGACCCTTCAGGGAAATGTCACGCGGTGACTTCCGTAGTCTTGCTAGCCTGCTATAGCCCGGGTTCCCGGAGTCCTGTTAACCCAGTTGCTACAGCCCGGATTCACACGCTGATGACCGACACGTTCGAGGTTGGGTCATGTATGCATGTCCCCGTAAGTTAGCGGCAGTTTGGGTTCATGACTAGTCATGTCGGCCCGGGTTCTTTGTCATATGGATGCTAGCGACACTATCATATACATGCGCCAAAAGGCACAAACGGTCCTGGGCCAGGTAAGGTGGCACCCGTGGGAATACCATGCGTGAGGCCGCAAAGTGATATGCTGTGTTACATGCTAGATCGGTGTGACTTAGGATTGGGGTCCTGACAGGAGGTGACGGCACGGCATTGGCGGCGCGGGGCTACGGCGGCGGCACGGCAGGCATCGGCTGCTGTTGCTGTTGCTGCGGGCGGCGGCGGTGGTGGTGGTGAGAGGGGTCGGGGGCGGCTTATAAAGCCTCGGGGGGTGCGGCTTGCGGAAGGGGGCGGCGGCGGCAGAGTCCGCCGGCGGCACGAGGCGCGGCATGGGGAGGAAGGCGGCGCAGCAGGCGGGCCGCTTGCTCGGCTGGGCCTTCGGCCCAGTCGGCGGGAATTTTTTTAAATTAAATTCTGCCGAAAACAAAAATCCTAATAAAATATTTAAAAAATCCTAAAAATGCGAAAAAAATACCGTCTAAATAAAATATCTAGAACAAAGTGAACATTTTTCTGCCCTAAAATGCAGTTTTGAAAAATGCATATTTTTTCTAATTCAAATAAAATAGCAATAGAATTCCAAATAAAATATCTAATTAATTTTAATATTTTTCCTCCAATATCCCCCTCTGATTTTGGAGAAGTTATTCTATCTCCTCTCATTTATTTTAATATTGGAAATATTTCAGAGAGAAAAAATTATTAAAATCAAAATGATCCTCTTTTCAAATTTGAGAAAATTCAAATATGAAAATAAATGAAATCTCCAACTCTCTCCTTGGGTCCTTGAGTTGCTTAAAATCTCTAGGATCACAACCAAAATGCAAATAAAGTATGATATGCATGATGACCTGTGTATAACATCCAAATTGAAGATTGGGATGTTACAATTCTTCATGAGAAGATCTTTGGTAGTGAGCTTGGACGCAATCTTGGCGGCACGATGCTCCAATTGCTCCTCAAGAGAGAGTGGATGAGCGGTAACTTGATGATCTTGAGCGTCGTCATGAGCTTTTTCTTGATCTTGAGCTTGCTCTTGATCTTGAACATGCTCAGTGGCAAGAAGTTGACCTACGGGTTCGGGAGACAAGCAGACATGACCGAGACGACTCTCCGGTCAATAACCAACAGCGGGATCTGGATACCCATGTTGATTCCCACATGCTCCACGATGATCTCATCGGATGAACCACGATGTCAAGGATTCAATCAACCCCGTATGCAATTCCCTTTGTCAATCGATATGTTACTTGCCCGAGATTCGATTGTCGGTATCCCAATACCTCGTTCAATCTCGTTACCGGCAAGTCACTTTACTCGTACCGTAATGCATGATCCCGTGACCAGACACTTGGTCACTTTGAGCTCATTATGATGATGCACTACCGAGTGGGCCCAGTGATACCTCTCCGTCATACGGAGTGACAAATCCCAGTCTTGATCCATGTCACCCAACAGACACTTTCAGAGATACCCATAGTCTACCTTTATAGTCACCCAGTTACGTTGTGACGTTTGGCATACCCAAAGAACCCCTACGATATCCGGGAGTTACACGATCTCATGGTCTAAGGAAAAGATACTTTGACATTGGAAAACTCTAGCAAACGAACTATACGATCTTGTGCTATGTTTAGGATTGGGTCTTGTCCATCACATCATTCTCCTAATGATGTGATCTCGTTATCAATGACATCCAATGTCCATAGTCAGGAAATCATGACTATCTGTTGATCAACGAGCTAGTCAACTAGAGGCTTACTAGGGACATGTTGGTGTCTATTATTCACACATGTATTACGATTTCCAGATAATACAATTATAGCATGAATAAAGACAATTATCATGAACAAGGAAATATAATAATAATGCTTTTTATTATTGCCTCTAGGGCATATTTCCAACAGCTCCTTCAACTTGGCATTCTCCCCCATAAGATGCACATGCTCACAACATAGGTTAGTAGCATGTGCATTATCAATTAAGACTATATGAGGAAATGTGGCTTTCTCTTTGGCTAGCTTCACTTGGAGTTGATCAGGAGACTCTTTGAGGCTAGGATGAGCACTCTTCAAGGCCTTGTGAGCCTTATCAAGTATATCAAACTCCTCCTTGAGTCTAGCATGGTCAACCCCAAGTTTGGCCTTCTCGGAATTGAGCACACGAGAAACAACAAGAGCATGATCAAGATCTTTCTCTAATTTAGCATGATCATTGTTATGTGACTCCTCAAGAGCCAAATGATGACCACGCTCTTCCTCAAGCACATTAGAGAGATCCAATATCTCATCGGCATAGTCATGACTATGCCCTTCCATCTTAGAGATGGTGTCTTCGTGAGCCTCAATCATGTCATTGTCTTCATCAAGTTGTTCCAAGAGAGCAACGAAGTGCTTCTTGGATTTACCCTTGAGCTTACTCATAAAAGACTCAAACTCATTTTCATCCTCCTTTGTCCCCTCACTTTCATAAAAGCAATCCGTCAAGGAAGGATTAGTAGTGATGGTAGTTTTGATGTTGGGGGTTACCTTGTTGGTGGCTTTAGCCATGAGGCACTTGGCGGTGATGTTCTGGTTGGTTGAATCGAAGAGGGACACCTGTGGAGTTGTTGCAATGGCAACGAAAGCCATGGCAACCATGTCACCATCTTCATCGTCCTCATTGTACTCTTCTTGTACCACCAACCCCTTGGGAGGAGTCTTCTTGGTGAAGTTGTTCTTGTTGGGGAAGGACTTGACCTTGTATTTTTGAATGAGCTTCCCACCATTGTCCTCCCTCTTCTCGTACGGGAAATCCACAACAAAGTGACTCACATTGCCACAATTATAGCACGTTCTCACATGTTGCTTGCCCTTGGCACCACTTGAGTTGTTCTTGTTGAAGTTGGGCCTTGTGTTCTTCTTGTTGCCCCAAAATTGCCACGAAGCAAGAGCCATGTGCTCATTATAGGCATATTTGGTGTCTTCGGGGCCACTCTCCTCTTCTTCCTCTTCATCCTCTTCTTCCACACTATCCTTGGCCTTCAAAGCAAGGTTGCGCTACTTTGATTGTTGAGAACGCAACACCACATTGTCGATGGTCTTGTCCAAGATCCTCATTGCAACAAACTCATCCAACACTTCACTTGAGTACAAGGAGTGAAAGTCCGGCCTTTGACGGATGGCAGAGGACATGGACTTATGGTAGGGAGTCATGGCCTTGGGAAACTTGCGCTTGATCCAATTGTCACCTGTATCCTTGCTCCTATGATCTCGGAGTGAGACGGCAAGAGTGGTTAATCTTTTATAAAGCTCTCAAGGTTCTTCATCTTTAATCATTGCAAACTCATCGGCTTCATCTTGCACCACTTCAAAGTTTGAGCGTTGAATGCTTGTGCTTCCCTTGTAAATGGAAACAACATGTTGCCATGCTTCCTTGGACACGGTGAAAGGTCGGAGGTGCGCAATATCTTCGGGAGGAATGGCTTCTTGGAGAATGAAGAGAGCGGAATCGTTGAATTGATGATCCGCAGCTTCTCTAGGAGTGAAGTTGCTTGGGTCGTGCGGGTAGAAACCTTGCTCAATAATTCTCCAAAGATTAGTATAACTATGATTTAAATGATGTTTAAAGCGATACACCCAAGAGGCAAAATCCTCATTTTTCACAAGCTTAGGAGGAGAACCAACATGATTCATATGCGTGGAGGGAACCGGTCCTCCATAGGTAAGTGGAGGTTCAACATGGGCAAAGATGCCACTCCCACTTCTACCACCAGGAAAAGGAACATTATCACAAGTAGCTTCCCCCTTATTGGAGTTAGCATCCGTCACCTTGTTAGTGGGGTCAACCACTTCCAACAGTGCGGTGGATAGTTTAAGGCCTTCAAGAAATTCCTTAAACATGCCTTTAACCTCGGTCGTCATGGAGGTTTTCAATGTGTCCAAAGCCGCATTGAACTCCTCATGAGAGACCGAGGATCCCCCATCGGCCGCAGACAAAGGGGGACTCACATCGAAGTGCTCCTCCACCTCATCTGTGGTGTTAACCATACTCTTTGGACGGCAAAGTCCTTAATAAAGAGACGAGGTTCTAATACCAATTCAAAGGATCGATATGGTTGACTAGAGGGGGTGAATAGGCAACTAACAATTTTTAGCTTTTCTTGACTAAATTAAACTTAGCATCAAAATAGGTTGTCTAGATGTGCAACTAGGTGAGCAACCTATATGATGCAACAACAACAAGCACACAAGAAAGCACGGGATACAACACAATAAAAGTTTGCACAAGTAAAGGTAAGAGATAACCAAGAGTGGAGTTGGTGGAGATGAGGATGTGTTACCGATGTTCCTTCCCTTTGAGAGGAAGTACGTCTCCGTTGGAGCGGTGTGGTGGCACAATGCTCCCCAAGAAGCCACTAGGGCCACCATATTCTCCTCACTCCCTCACACAATGCGAGATGCCGTGATTCCATTGTTGGTGCCCTTGAAGGCAGCGACCGAACCTTTACAAACAATGTTGGGGCTATCTCCACAACTTAATTGGAGGCTCCCAATGACACCACGAAACTTCACCATAATGGAATATGGCTCCGCAGTGACCTCAACCATCTAGGGTGCTCAAACACCCAAGAGTAATAAGATCCACAAGGGACTAGTGGGGGGAATCAAATTTCTCTTGGTGGAAGTGTAGATCGGGGCCTTCTCAGCCAATCCCTAGAAAATCAACAAATTTGATTGGCTAGGGAGAGAGATCGGGCAAGAATGAGCTTTTGAATGGCAATGGAGCTTGGGAGAAGAGGTCAACCTTAATAAGAAGAAGACCCCCTTTATATAGGGAGACAAAAATCCAACTGTTTTCTGCCCTATGCCCACAGCTAATCGGTACTACTGCTACTAGGAGTGATACTACCGCTTAGGCGGTACTACCCCGTACAGGCCTAACATACACTGGATGTACCTACGGTAGTGCCACCGGAGAGGTACTACCACTGCCCCTAGTTGTACCACCGCTTAGGGATTTTAGACCTGGAGAGGCAGCAGTAGTAGAGGGTGCTAGGGCGGCAGTAATGTGTGAAGCAGTACTACTGTCCTAGTGCCGCTCTACTACCGCTTAGCACAAAGTGGGAACAAAAGCTTACACAGAGGAAAACCCCGCAAGCGGTAGTATGGGTTGTAGTACCACCAGAGCAGTACTATCGTGCTACTACCGCCCTACTACCGTCAAAAGGAGACCGGCAATAGAATGTTGCACACTCGGGGAAACCCTAAGCGGTAGTGCCACAGAAGTACCCAGCGGCACTACCGCATAAGAGGTACTTCCGTGGGCACTAGCGGTACTACCGCTTGCAAGACACTGAGACACCATAGAAAACATATTGAAATGCTCCAGAGAAGGGAAAGGAAGCTGTGGGTGCATATGGGGCCGTGTACGTGTCGATTCCACCCATACCTTCCTAAGCAGACCCCCTCTTAATAGTACGGCTTTCCTATGACTCAAATCCACCGAAAGAAACATACAGAACCGCCGTCTTCGATAGGCTCCGAGGGGCACCGAATCATCTAGTGCCTAGACATGAGATATCTGAAATGCTCAATGCACACGATTAGTCCGCAAATGCACTATCATCAATCACCAAAACCACTTAGGGGGAAATATGCCCTTACAAAAGGTATTAAAGCTGAAGATGTTAAGAATTTACCGCCTATTGAAGAAATACATGGTCTTAATACTCCAACATAGGTAGTAGAGGTAAATTCTCTCTATAGATTTGATGAAGGTGATATTCCTCATAATAAGTCTGCTAGTAAATGCTTGGATGAGTTTGATAATTTTTCTGTTAAACAAGAAAACTCCAATGCTTATGTTAGTAGCAATTGAAACGTGATGCTTATATGCTTGACCTCTTGGATGATTATATGAGTAGAACTGTAATGATCTTATGCTTATTAGAAAAAATGCTTCTATGGTAAAAACTCAAGTAGAACAAGTACTTAAGGCACAAGATGATTTGCTCAATGAGATGAATTGTAAGAACAATGATCGTGCCGTTAGAGTTATGACTAGAGGTGGTAAAACGATCCAGGAAGCTTTGTATCCTGAGGGCCATCCTAAGATAATTGAGCAAGATTCTCAGATAGTTAATACTGGTGCACCTAGTCCTTCTAATAAAAAGAAAAGGAAAACTGATAGGACTTTGCATGCTTCTAGTGAACCTGTTATAGATATACCTTAGAACCCGAATGATATTTCTATTTCTAATACTAAGACATAATCTGGTAATGAGCATGAACCTAGTGATAATGTTAATGATGATGTTCATGTTGATACTCAACCTAGCAATGATAATGATGTAGATATTGAACATGTTGTTGATCTTGATAACCCACAATCAAAGAATCAAAGTTATGACAAGAGAGACTTCGTTCCTAGGAAACATGGTAAAGAAAGAGAACCCTGGGTTTAGAAACCCATGCCCTTTCCTCCTAAACCATCCAAGAAAAAGCATGATTAGGATTTTGAGCGCTTTGTTGAAATGCTTAGACTTGTCTTTTTGCGTATGCGTTTGACTGATATTCTGAAAATGTCTCCTTATGCTAAGTATATGAAAGATATTGTTACAAATAAAAGAAAGATACCAGAAGCTGAGATTTCCACCATGCTTGGTAATTATAGTTTTAAGCGTGGAATACCAAAGAAACTTGGAGATCCAGGAATACAAACTATACTATGCTCCATTAAAAGAAACTATGTTAAAACTACTTTATGTGATTTGGGAGCCGGTGTTAGTGTTATGCCTTTCTCTTTGCATCTTAGACTTGAATTGAGTAAGTTGACACCTACTGAAATATCTTTGCAAATGGCTGATAAATCAACTGCTATACCCATCGATATTTGTGAGGGTGTGCATGTTGTGGTTGCAAACGTTACTATCTTAACGGATTTTGTTATTCTTGATATTCCCGAGGACGACAGTATGTCGATCATCCTTGGTAGACCCTTTTTGAATACTGCAGGGTCTATTATTGATTGCAACAAAGGCAATGCCACTTTTCATGTTAATGGTAATGAGCATATGATACACTTTCAGAAGAAACAACCTCAAGTGAATAGCATTAATTCTATTGGAAAATTTTCAACTATTGCTATTGGAGGTTTTGAATTCCCTCTTCCTACTGTAAAAAAGAAATATGATATTCTTATTGTTGGGGACGTGCATATCCCTGTTGAGGTAGCCTATTGTTATTCGAAAATTCTTCGATTTCATGTCATTCGGAAGAAGTTTGTTAATAAGACTTGATCAACCTTGTTAATGGATTCCTTTTGATGGGCATAAGATAGATGAATTTAGAAAGCACAACTCTTTGTACCCAATTTTTACTTTTTGTTATTTAGAATAAATAAAGCAAAAATGGTATTATTTGTCTGTTTTCTGAATTATCCATGCAATAAAAAATGACCCGAAAATAAGAGTTCTCCAAATGCCCTGAAAATTTAGTATGATTTTTTATAGAATATTTTATAATTTCTGGCACTGAGAATGCACCAAGGGGTTGCACCAGTGGACCACAAAGGGTGGAGGGCGTGCCCTACCCCCTGGGCGCACCCCCTACCTTGTGGGTCCCAAGTGGGCACGCCCTATCCCCTGGGCGCACCCACTTCGTCTTCCTCCAGAAAAAATCATCCCGTTGTTCAAACCCGTGTTCTAGCTCATCTTGCTGCCATTTTCGATCTCCTTGTGCAAAGCTCCATTTGCAAAACTATTTTGGGGGATTGTTCTTCGGTATATGACTCTTCCAACGGTTTAATTAGTTTTTGTTCTAGTGCTTTATATATTGCAATTTTTTGCTGCTGTGGTGACCTTGTTCTTGAGCTTGCATGTCAAATTTATATGGTCCAAAGTAGTTTTGATGCATGATATAGCTTCTAGACACTTGTGGGAGTAGTTGCTATCAATATTGTTGAGTTTTGTTCACTTTTATTTTGAGTCACTAAAAATTTTAGAAATTTTTCAGAGGAAGAAAAATGTTTAGGAAAATTTACCGAGGTGGTTCCTCGAGGAAGCAAGCCCCAAGGGTAGCAATACGTGAGCCGGATCTCGAACCACCGAGGGAAGCTTGAGTACGGCCTTGTGAATGGCCGTTGGATGAATTCATGGTTCATGCTGGTTTCAAGGAGGAATTTGATGCATATGTACAGAATGTTGGCTGATGTCTACTACGCAACTTTATTCTTGTAGACACGTGTTGGGCCTCCAAGTGCAGAGTTTTGTAGGACAGTAGCAATTTTCCCTCAAGTGGATGACCTAAGGTTTATCAATCTGTGAGAGGTGTAGGATGAAGATGGTCTCTCTCAAACGACCCTGCAACCAAATACATGAAATCTCTTGTGTCCCCAACAAACCCAATACAATGGCAAATTGTATAGGTGCACTAGTTCGGCGAAGAGATGGTGATAAAAGTGTAATGTGGATGGTAGAAATATATTTCTATAATCTGAATAAATAAAAACAGCAAGGTAGCAAATAGTAAACGCGCACAAAACGGTATTGCAATGCTTGAAAATGAGGCCAAGGGTCCATACTTTCGCTAGTGCAATCTCTCAACAATGCTAATATAATTGGATCATATAACCATGCCTCAATGTGCAACGAAGAATCACTCCAAAGTTCCTATCTAGCGGAGAACATAAGACAGAATTGTTTGTAGGGTACAAAACCTCCTCAAAGCTATTCTTTCTGATCAATCTATCCTAGAGTTCGTACTAAAATAACACGAAGCTATTCTTTCCGATCGATCTAACCAAGACTTCGTACTAAAATAACACCAAAGCAAATTCAGATTCATAATATTCAATCCAACACAAAGAACTTCAAAGAGTGCCCCAAGATTTCTACCGGAGAAACAAAGACAAGAACATGCATCAACCCCTATGCATAGATTACCCCAGTGTCACCACGGGAATCCGCGAGTTGAGTGCCAAAACTTATATCAAGTGAATCAATACGATACCCCATTGTCACTTGATACGTCTCCAACGTATCTATAATTTTTGATTGTTCCATGCTATTATATTATCTGTTTTGGATGTTTAATGGGCTTTATTATGCACTTTTATATTATTTTTGGGACTAACCTATTAACCGAAGGCCCAGTGCAAATTGTTGTTTTTTTGCCTATTTCAGTGTTTCGCAGAAAAGGAATATCAAACAGAATCCAAACGGAATGAAACCTTCGCGGGGATCTTTTTTGGAACAAACGTGATCCAGGAGAAACATCAAGGAAGCAGCGAGGTGGCCACGAGGTAGGAGGGAACGCGTAGGGGGCCAGGCGCGCCCCCACCCTCGTGGGCTCCTCGCAGCTCCACCGACCTACTTCTTTCACCTATATATACTCATATACCTTGAAAACATCCAGGAGCACCACGAAACCCTATTTCCACCGCCGCAACCTTCTGTACCCGTGAGATCCCATCTTGGGGCCTTTTCAGGCGCTCCGCCGGAGGGGGAATCGATCACAGAGGGCTTCTACATCAACACCATAGCTTCTCCGATGATGTGTGAGTAGTTTACCACAGACCTTCGGGTCCATAGTTATTAGCTAGATGGCTTCTTCTCTCTCTTTGGATCTCAATACAAAGTTCTCCTTGATTCTCTTGGAGATGTGTTCGATGTAATTCTTTTTGCGGTGTGTTTGTCGAGATCCGATGAATTGTGGGTTTATGATCAAGATTATCTATGAACAATATTTGGTTCTTCTCTGAATTCTTATATGTGTGATTTAAATATCTTTGCAAGTCTCTTCGAATTATCTGTTTGGTTTGGCCTACTAGATTGATCTTTCTTGCAATTGGAAAAGTGCTTAGCTTTGGGTTCAATCTTGTGGTGTCCTTTCCCAGTGACAGCAGGGGCAGCAAGGCACGTATTGTATTGTTGCCATCGAGGATAAAAAGATGGGGTTTATATCATATTTCTTGAGTTTATCCCTCTACATCATGTCATCTTGCCTAATGCGTTACTCTGTTCTTATGAACTTAATACTCTAGATGCATGCTGGATAGCGGTCGATGTGTGGAGTAATAGTAGTAGATGCAGAATCGTTTTGGTCTACTTGTCATGGACGTGATGCCTCTATAAATGATCATGCCTAGATATTATCATAACTATTCGCTTTTCTATCAATTGCTCGACAGTAATTTGTTCACCCACCATAGATTATGCTATCTTGAGAGAAGCCACTAGTGAAACCTATGGCCCCGGGGTCTATTCTCCATTATATTATTTTCCCAAGAAGTAGTTATTTTTGTCGCCGTTTATTTTGCAATCTTTACTTTTCAATCTATACAACAAAAATACCAAAAATACTTATCTTATTATCTTTATCTGATCTCACTTTTGCAAGTGGCCGTGAAGGGACTGACAAACCCTTTATCGCGTTGGTTGCAAGGTTCTTGATTGTTTGTGCAGGTACGAGGGACTTGTGTGTAGTCTCCTACTGGATTGATACCTTGGTTCTCAGAAACTGAGGGAAATACTTACGCTACTTTGCTGCATCACCCTTTCCTCTTCAAGGGAAAACCAACACATGCTCAAGAGGTAGCAAGAAGGATTTCTGGGACGTTGCCGGGGAGAAGTCAAGACATACCAAGTACCCATCACAAACTCTTATCCCCCGCATTACATTATTTGCCATTTGCCTCTCGTTTTCCTCTCCCCCACTTCACCCTTGCCGTTTTATCCGCCTCTTTTCCATTCGCCCTTTTTCCGTCCGTCTCTTTTTGCTTGCCTCTTGTTTGCTTGTGTGTTGAATTGATTGTTTGTCATGATGGCTCAAGATAATACTAAATTGTGTGACTTCTCCAATACCAACAATAATGATTTTATTAGAACTCCGATTGCTCCTCTTACCGATGTTGAATCTTGTGAAATAAATACTGCTTTGCTGAATCTTGTCATGAAAGATCAATTTGCTGGCCTTCCTAGTGAAGATGCCGCTACCCATCTAAACAACTTTGTTGATTTATGTGATATGCAAAAGAAGAAAGATGTGGATAATGATATTGTTAAATTGAAGCTATTTCCGTTTTCGCTTAGAGATCGTGCTAAAACTTGGTTCTCCTCTTTGCCTAAAAATAGTATTGATTCATGGAATAAGTGATGCTTTTATCTCAAAGTGTTTTCCTCCTGCTAAGATCATCTCTCTTAGAAATGATATTATGAATTTTAAGCAACTTGATCATGAGCATGTTGCACAAGCTTGGGAGAGGATGAAATTAATGATACGTAACTGCCCTACACATGGTTTTAATTTATGAATGATTATACAAAAAATTTATGCTGGATTGAATTTTGCTTCTAGAAATCTTTTAGATTCGGATGCGGGAGGCACTTTTATGGAAGTCACTTTAGGAGAAGCTACTAAACTCGTAGATAATATTATGGTTAATTATTCTTAATGGCACATCGAAAGATCTACTAGTAAAAAGGTTCATGCGATAGAAGAGATTAATGTCTTGAATGGAAAGATGGATGAACTTATGAAATTGTTGGCTAATAAGAGTGTTTCTTCTGATCCTAATGATATGCCTTTGTCTACCTTGATTGAGAATAATAATGAATCTATGGATGCGAATTTTGTTGGTAGGAACAATTTTGGAAACAATGCGTATAGAGGAAACTTTAATTCTAGGCCCTTCCCTAGTAATTCCTCTAATAATTATGGTAATTCCTACAACAACTCTTATGGAAATTTTAATAAGATGTCCTCTGATTTTGAGACTAGTGTTAAAGAATTTATGATTTCTCAAAAGAATTTCAATGCTTTCCTTGAAGAAAAATTGCCTAAGATTGATGAGTTGGCTAGGAACGTGGATAGAATCTCTCTTGATGTTGATTCTTTGAAACTTAGATCTATTCCACCTAAGCATGATATCAATGAGTTTCTCAAATTCGTGAGAATTTCCATTGATGATTGCAAAGAAAGAACCGCTAGGATGCGTGCTAAGAAAGATTGCTTTGTAAAAGTGTGTTCTTCTAGTTTTCATGATAATAATGATGAAGATATAAAAGTGATTGATGTGTCCCCTATTAAATCTTTGTTTTCCGATATGAATCTTGATAAAGTTGGGACTGGAGATGAGTCAACTTTAGTTAAAAGGCGTCCCAATGATTTGGAGTTTTTAGATCTTGATGCAAAAATTAATAAAAGTGGGTTGAAGGGGTCAAAACTTTACATAGCAATGAACCCACTATTTTGGATATCAAGGAATTTAATTATGATAATTGCTCTTTGATAGATTTTATTTCCTTGTTGCAATCCATGCTAAATTCTCCTCTTGCTTATGATCAAAACAAAGCTTTTACCAAACATATCGTTGATGCTTTAATGCAATCTTATGAAGAAAAACTTGAATTAGAAGTTTCTATCCCTAGAAAACTTTATGATGAGTGGGAACCTACTATTAAAATTAAGATTAAAGATCATGAGTGTTATGCTTTATGTGGTTTGGGTGCTAATGTTTCCACGATTCCAAAAACTTTGTGTGATGTGTTAGGTTTCCGTGAATTTGATGATTGTTCTTTAAAGTTGCATCTTGCGGGTTCCACCATTAAGAAACCTATGGGAAGAATTAATGATGTTCTTATTGTTGCAAATAGGAATTATGTGCCCGTAGGTTTCATTGTTCTTGATATAGATTGCAATCCTACTTGTCCTATTATTCTTAGTAGACCTTTCCTTAGAACGATTGGTGCAATTATTGATATGAAAGAAGGAAATATTAGATTCCAATTTCCATTAAGGAAGGGAATGGAACACTTTCCTAGGAAAAAAATTAAATTACCTTATGAATCTATTATGAGAGCCACTTATGGATTGCATACCAAAGATGACAATACCTAGATCTATTCTTGTTTTTATGCCTAGCTAGGGGCGTTAAACGATAGCGCTTGTTGGGAGGCAACCTAGTTTTATTTTTGTTTATTGTTTTTGTTCCTGTTTAGTAATAAATAAAATATCTATCCTCTGTTATGATTGTGTTTTTAAAGTTTTAATTAGTGTTTGTGCCAAGTAAAGCCTTTAGGATCTTCTTGGATGATTGTTGTTTGATCTTGCTGAAAATAACAGAAAGTATGCGCTCACGAGAATAATTTTCGTTTTTAACCAGAGAGCGATAAAATACTGATTCCAATTGTATTAGATCAATATACAAATTACTTAGGTCTTCCTAATTTGATAGGATTTTTGTATTTACATAAGTATTCTAAACCTACAGATTACTTCAGACTTTTCTGTTTTTCACATATTCTGTTTTCGTGTGTTGTTTGCTTATTTTGATGAATCTATGGCTAGTATCGTGGGGTATGAACCATAGAGAAGTTGGAATACAGTAGGTTTAACACCAATATAAATAAAGAATGAGTTCATTACAGTACCTTGAAGTGGTGGTTTGTTTTCTTATACTAATGGAGCTCATGAGATTTTCTGTTGAGTTTTGTGTTGTGAAGTTTTCATGTTTTGGGTAAAGATTTGATGGATTTTGGAATAAGGAGTGGAAAGAGCCTAAGCTTGGGGATTCCCATGGCACCCCAAGGTAAAATTCAAGGACAACCAAAAGCCTAAGCTCGGGGATGCCCCGGAAGGCATCCCCTCTTTCGTCTTCGTCCATCGGTAACTTTACTTGAGGCTATATATTTATTCACCACATGATATGTGTTTAGCTTGGAGCGTCTTGTATGATTTGAGTCTTTGATTTTTATTTTACCACAATCATCCTTGTTGTATGCACCTTTTGGAGAGACACACATGAATCATAATTTATTAGAATACTCTATGTGCTTCACTTATATCTTTTGAGCTAGATAATTTTGCTCTAGTGCTTCACTTATATCTTTTTAAGAGCACGGTGGTGGTTTTATTTTATAGAAATTATGGATATCTCATGCATCACTTATATCATTTTGAGAGTCTTTTAGAACAGCATGGTAATTTGCTTTGGCTATAAAATTAGTCCTAATATGATAGGCATCCAAGATGGGTATAATAAAAACTTTCATATAAAGTGCATTGAATACTATGAGAAGTTTGATACTTGATGATTGTTTTGAGATATGAAGATGGTTATATTAGAGTCATGATAGTTAAGTAGTTGTGAATTTGAGAGATACTTGTGTTAAAGTTTGTGATTCCCGTAGCATGCACGTATGGTGAACCGTTATGTGATGAAGTCGGAGCATGATTTATTTATTGATTGTCTTCCTTATGAGTGGCGGTCAGGGACGAGTGATGGTCTTTTCCTACCAATCTATCCCCCTAGGAGCATGTGTAGTACTTTGTTTCGATAAATAATAGATTTTTGCAATAAGTATGAGAGTTCTTTATGACTAATGTTGAGTCCATGGATTATACGCACTCTCACCCTTCCACCATTGCTAGCCTCTCTAGTACCGCGCAACTTTCGCCGGTACCATAAACCGACCATATATCTTCCTAAAAACAGCCACCATACCTACCTATTATGGCATTTCCATAGCCATTCCAAGATATATTGCCATGAAACTTTCCACCGTTCCGTTTATTATGACACGCTTCATCATTGTGATATTGCCTTGGATGATCATGTAGTTGACATCGTATTTTTGGCAAAGCCACCATTCATAATTATTTCATACATGTCACTCTTGATTCATCGCATATCCCGATACACCGCCGGAGGCATTCACATAGAGTCATATTTTTTTTCTAGTATCGAGTTGTAATTCTTGAGTTGTAAGTAAATAAAAGTGTGATGATCATCATTATTAGAGCATTGTCTCAGTGAGGAAAGTATGATGGAGACTATGATTCCCCCACAAGTCGGGATGAGACTCCGGACGAAAAATTAAAAAAAGAAAAAGAAAAAAGGAGGCCATAAAAAAGGCCTAGATAAAAAAGAGAAAAAGAGAGAAGGGACTATGCTACTATCCATTTACCACACTTGTGTTTCAAAGTAGCACCATGATCTTCATGATAGAGAGTCTCCTATGTTGTCACTTTCATATACCAGTGGGAATTTTTCATTATAGAACTTGGCTTGTATATTCTAATGATGGGCTTCCTCAAAATGACCTAGGTCTTCGTGAGCAAGCAAGTTGTATGCACACCCACTTAGTTTCTTTTTGAGCTTTCATACACTTATAGCACTAGTGCATCCGTTGCATGGCAATCCCTACTCACTCACATTGATATCTATTGATGGGCATCACCATAGCCCGTTGATACGCCTAGTTGATGTGAGACTATCTTCTCCTTTTTGTCTTCTCCACAACCACCATTCTATTCCACCTATAGTGCTATATCCATGGCTCGTGCTCATGTATTGCGTGAAGATTGAAAAAGTTTGAGAACGACAAAAGTATGAAACAATTGCTTGGCTTGTCATCGGGGTTGTGCATGATTTAAATATTTTGTGTGGTGAAGATAGAGCATAGCCAGACTATATGATTTTGTAGGGATAACTTCCTTTGGCCGTGTTATTTTGAGAAGAAATAATTGCTTAGTTAGTATGCTTGAAGTATTATTATTTTTATTAAAATTTTATCTTGAATCTTTCGGATCTTAACATTCATGCCACAATAAATAGAATTACTTTGAAAATTATGTTAGGAAGCATTCCACATCAAAAATTCTGTTTTTATCATTTACGTACTCGAGGATGAGTAGGAATTAAGCTTGGGGATGCTTGATACGTCTCCAATGTATCTACAATTTTTGATTGTTCTATGCTATTATATTATCTGTTTTGGATGTTTAATGGGCTTTATTATACACTTTTATATTATTTTGGGACTAACCTATTAACCGAAGGCCCAGTGCAAATTGTTGTTTTTTGCCTATTTCGGTGTTTCACAGAAAAGGAATATCAAACGGAATCCAAATGGAATGAAACCTTCGCGAGGATCTTTTTTGGGACAACCGTGATCTAGGAGAATTGGAGTGGACATCAAGGAAGCAGTGAGGCGGCCACGAGGTAGGGGAAAACAACAGATTTCTCATCGCGAGAGTGAGAGAGAGAGAGGGAGGAGAGAGGGAGAGAGAGATGTCTTAGGATTAACCATATTCAACACATGTTTTTTGTTTTTTTGTGTGAACACCGAGGCCATCGCCGACGAGGGTGAGAAGGAGGATAAGCGGCAACACAAATATGATGCCTCGCAAAAATAAAGGAGATGGACCTATTGTGGTCTTGAGTGATGGTTGTTGAGTTAAGAGTGTGTGTTATGTTCTCTCCCGTTGCAACGCACGAGCTCTTTTGCTAGTATTGACATAAAAATAATAATACTTCAAGCATACTAACAAAGTAATCATGTCTTCTCAAAATAACATGGCCAAAGAAAGCTATCCCTACAAAATCATATAGTCTGGCTATGCTCTATCTTCATCACACAAAATATTTAAATCATGCACAACCCCGATGACAAGCCAAGCAATTGTTTCATACTTTTGATGTTCTCAAACTTTTTCAATCTTCACACAATACATGAGCGTGAGCCATGGACATAGCACTATAGGTGGAATAGAATGGTGGTTGTGGAGAAGACAAAAAGGAGAAGATAGTCTCACATCAACTAGGCGTATCAACGGGCTATGGAGATGCCCGTTAACAGATATCAATGTGAGTGAGTAGGGATTGCCATGCAACGGATGCACTAGAGTTATAAGTGTATGAAAGCTCAAAAAGAAACTAGTGGGTGTGCATCCAAGTCGCTTGCTCATGAAGACCTAGGGCATTTTGAGGAAGCCCATCATTGGAATATACAAGACAAGTTCAATAATGAAAGATTCCCACTAGTATATGAAAGTGACAACATATCAGATTCCCACTCATACCTTGTGGAAGTTCTACCTCAGATATCAACCATCCAATAGTGAAATAGAAACAACACTACAAATGCAGGCTGACAACGATCGCGATTTCATGACCATCACGAAAGACGGCGGCTTCATCCATGCTCCGTTCCCTGAGTCGAGTCGTAAGTAGTGATGCTATGTAGTTCTGAAATATCGATTAGCTCATGTTGTAATTAAACTTTAATGAACTTGTATGTCTCTTTGGTTTGGACAGTCGTTCAACTTATATGTAATCGATGCTATTTATTATTAGGACCATGAATCGTGCTATTAATGTGTTGCTTTTCTCTTCCGATCCTTTTGTTGCATACTTATATATTGCTTATGTATTGTCTGTGAATTGCTACTAATGTTTTGTTTGTCTAGTGCATAGAGATGACGTCGTATGTCGTGTACAAGGGTAAGGTTCCAGGAGTCTACGATGACTGGGAGGAGTGTCGGAGACAGGTTCACCGTTTCAGCGGTAACAGTTACAAAGGGTACACCACTAGGGCGGAGGCGGAAGCTAGATACGCGCGCTATCTAGCGGGAGAGAGGAGGGAGCGGAGGGGGAACCGGATGAAGACCAGTTTCATCGCGATGATGCTCATCGTGATGACCGCAGCTCTCTTCTATGTGATGGTAGTTTACATGATCGATATCGACTTGTAATGTGAAGACAAACTCGCTACTCGTGGTCTCGAGACTTCTAATGTTCTAACTTTGTTCAGTCTTTTGAATTCGGAGACTAATATGATGAATTATATTCGGAGACTAATCTTCTATTTGTATTTGATAAATCTGATGTTTATATGTTGTGCTGCCTATATTCTGTGCAGTAATATATTTTGTAACCTGTGCAAATATCAGAAAAGAAAAAAATTACTAATATTCATACTAGTGGCGCACCATATTGCAGAGCACAAGGTAAATATGGCCCCCAGGGAGGCATAGTAATGGCGCACCAGGGGACATATTAATGGCGCACTGCCAGGTGCGCCACTATTATCTGGGATACTAGTGGCGCACCAAGGGTGCGCCATTAGTACTTGTTACTAGTGGCATGTTAATAGTGGTACACCTGTAGTGCGCCATTAATGGCCAAAATAGGTGCGCCACTAATTAGCCTTTTCCTAGTAGTGTCATGCAAAGCAATATGACAATGATGGAGCGTGTCATAATAAACGAAACGGTGGAAAGTTGCATGGCAATATATCTCGGAATGGCTATGGAAATGCCATAATAGGTAGGTATGGTGACTGTTTTGAGGAAAGTATATGATGGGTTTATGGTACCAGCGAAAGTTGCATGGTACTAGAAAGGCTAGCAATGGTGAAAGGGTGAGGGTGCATATAATCCATGGACTCAACATTAGTCATAAAGAACTCACATACTTATTGCAAAAATCTATTAGTTATCAAAACAAAGTACTACGTGCATGCTCCTAGGGGGTAGATTGGTAGGAAAAGATCATCGCTCGTCCCCGATCGTCACTCATAAGGAAGGAAATCAATAAATAAATCATGCTCCGACTTCATCACATAACGGTTCACGATACGTGCATGCTATGGGAATCACAAACTTCAACACAAGTATTTCTCAAATTCACAACTACTCAACTAGCATGACTCTAATATCACCATCTCCATATCTCAAAACAATCATCAAGTATCAAACTTCTCTTAGTATTCAATGCACTTATATGAAAGTTTTTATAATGCCATGTTGTTCTAAAGGACTCTCAAAACAATAAAAGTGAAGCATGAGAGATCAATTATTTCTATAAAATAAAACCACCGCCGTGCTCTAAAAGATATAAGTGAAGCACTAGAGCAAATGACAAACTACTCCGAAAGATATAAGTGAAGATCAATGAGTAGTCGAATAATTATGCAACTATGTGAAGACTCTCTAACATATAATAATTTCAGATCTTGGTATTTTATTAAAACAGGAAGCAAAATAAAATAAAATAAAATGACGCTCCAAGCAAAACACATATCATGTGGTGAATAAACATATAGCTCCAAGTAAAGTTACCAATGAACGAAGACGAAAGAGGGGATGCCTTCTAGGGCATCCCCAAGCTTAGGATTTTGGTTGTCCTTGGATTTTACCTTGGGGTGCCTTGGGCATCCCCAAGTTTAGGCTCTTGCCACTCCTTGTTCCATAATCCATCGAATCTTTACCCAAAACTTGAAAACTTCACAACACAAAACTTCACAACACAAAACTTAACAGAAAACTCGTAAGCTCTGTTAGTATAAGAAAATAAATCACCACTTAGGTATTGTTGTTAACTCATTATAAATTCATATTGGTGTAATATCTAATGTATTCCAACTTATCTATGGTTCATACCCTCCGATACTACTCATAGATTCATCAAAATAAGCAAACAACACATAGAAAACAGAATCTGTCAAAAACAGAGCAGTCTGTAGTAATCTGGATCAAACGTATACTTATGGAACCCCAAAAATTCTAAAATAAATTTCTGGAAGTGAGGAATTTATCTATTAATCATCTGAAACAATAATTAACTAAATATCACTTTCCAAATAAAAATGGCAGCAATTCTCGTGAGCGCTAAAGTTTCTGTTTTTTACAGCAAGATCAAAAAGACTTTCCCCAAGTCTTCCCAACGGTTCTACTTGGCACAAACACTAATTAAACACAAAAAACACAACCAAAACATAGGCTAGATAAATTATTTATTGAATAACGGCAAGGAAAAATATTGGGTTATCTCCCAACAAGCGCTTTTCTTTTAACGCCCCTAGCTAGGCATGATGATTTCAATGATGCTCACATAAAGGATAAGAATTGAAACATAAAGAGAGCATCATGAAGAATATGACTAGCACATTTAAGTCTAACCCACTTCCTATGCATAGGGATTTTGTGAGCAAACAACTTGTGGGAACAATAATCAACTTGCATAGGAAGGTAAAACAAGCATAACTTCAAAACTTTAAGCACATAGAGAGGAAACTTGATATTATTGCAACTCCTACAAGCATATATTCCTCCCTCATAATAAATTTCAGTAGCATCATGAATAAATTAAACAATATAACCATCACAAATAGCATTCTTTTCATGATCTACATGCACAGAAAATTTACTACTCTCCACATAGGCAAAATTCTTCTCATTAATAATAGTGGGAGCAAACTCAACATAATAATTACCATGTGAGGCATAATCCAATTGAAAACTAAAATCATGATGACAAGTTTCATGGTTATCATTATTCATAATAGCATACAAGTTATCACAATAATCATCATAGATAGCAACTTTGTTCTCGTAATCAATTGGAACCTCTTCTGAAATAGTGGAATCATTACTAAATAAAGTCATGACCTCTCCAAATCCACTTTTATAATTATCACAATGAGATTCAACATCCTCCAAAATAGTGGGATCATTACTTCCTAAAGTTGACACTCTTCCAAACCCAATTTCATCAATATAATCATCATAAATAGGAGGAATGCTATCATCAAAATAAATTTGCTCATCAAAACTTGGGGGACAAAAAATATCATGTTCATCAAGCATAGCTTCCCCAAGCTTGTGGCTTTGCATATCATTAGCATCATGGATATTCAAGGAATTCATACTAACAACATTGCAATCATTCTCATCATTCAAATATTTAGTGCCAAACATTCTAATGCATTCTTCTTCTAACACTTTGGCACAATTATCGGAGTCCTTATTTTCATGAAAGATATTAAAAAGATGAAGCATATGAGGTACCCTCAATTCCATTTCTATTGTAATTTTCTTTTATAAACTAAACTAGTGATAAAACAAGAAACAAAAAGGTTCGATTGCAATATCTAAAGATATACCTTCAAGCGCTAACCTCCCCGGCAACGGCGCCAGAAAAGAGCTTGATGCCTACTACACAACCTTCTTCTTGTAGACGTTGTTGGGCCTCCAAGTGCAGAGGTTTGTAGGACAGTAGCAAATTTCCCTCAATAGATGACCTAAGGTTTATCAATCCGTGAGAGGCGTAGGATGAAGATGGTATGTCTCAAACAACCCTGCAACCAAATAACAAAGAGTCTCTTGTGTCCCCAACACACCCAATACAATGGTAAATTGTATAGGTGCACTAGTTCGGCGAAGAGATGGTGATACAAGTGCAATATGGATAGTAGGTAATGGTTTTTGTAATCTGAAAATATAAAAACAGCAAGATAACTAATGATAAAAGTGAGCACAAATGGTATTGCAATGTGTTGAAACAAGGCCTAGGGTTCATACTTTCGCTAGTGCAAGTTCTCTCAACAATAATAGCATAATTGGATCACATAACTATCCCTCAACATGCAACATAGAGTCACTCCAAAGTCACTAATAGCGGAGAACAAACGAAGAGATTACGGTAGGGTACGAAACCACCTCAAAGTTATCCTTTCTGATCGATCTATTCAAGAGTTCGTAGTATAATAACACGAAGCTATTCTTTCCGTTCAATCTATCATAGAGTTTGTACTAGAATAACACCTTAAGACACAAATCAACCAAAACCCTAATGTCACCTAGATACTCCAATGTCACCTCAAGTGTCCATGGGTATGATTATACGATATGCATCACACAATCTCAGATTCAGCTATTCAACCAACACAAAGAACTTCAAGGAGTGCCCCAAAGTTTCTACCGGAGAGTCAAGACGAAAACGTGTGCCAACCCCTATGCATAAGTTCATGAGGTCACGGAACTCGCAAGTTGATCACCAAAACGTACATCAAGTGAATCATGTGATATCCCATTTTCACCACAGATAAGCACATGCAAGACATACATCAAGTGTTCTCAAATCCTTAAAGACTCAATCCGATAAGATAACTTCAAAGGGAAAACTCCATTCATCACAAGAGAGTAGAGGGGGAGAAACATCATAAGATGAAAATACAATAGCAAAGCTCGCGATACATCAAGATTGTTCCGACTCAAGAACACGAGAGAGAGAGAGAGAGATCAAACACATAGCTACTGGTACATACCCTCAGCCCCGAGGGTGGACTACTCTCTACTCGTCATGGAGAGCGCCGGGATGATGAAGATGGCCACCGGAGAGGGATTCCCCCCTCCGGCAGGGTGCCGGAATGGGTCTAGATTGGTTTTCGGTGGCTACGGAGGTTTCTGGCGGAGGAACTCCCGATCTATTCTGCTCCCCGATGTTTTTAGGATATATAGACATATATAGGCGAAAGAAGTCAGTCAGGGGAGCCACGAGGGGCCCACGAGGGTGGGGGGCGCGCCTAGGGGGGCTGGCGCGCCACCCTGCCTTGTGGCCACCTCAGAGCTTCCCTGACGTCTACTCCATGTCTCGTGGATTGCTTCCGTTCCAAAAATAACTCTCCTGAAGGTTTCATTCCGTTTGGACTCCATTTGATATTCCTTTTCTTCGAAACACTGAAATAGGCAAGAAAACAACAATTTGGGCTGGGCCTCCGGTTAATAGGTTAGTCCCAAAGTAATATAAAAGTGTATAATAAAGCCCATAAACATCCAAAACGGGTAATATAATAGCATGGAACGATCATAAATTATAGATACGTTGGAGACGTATCAAGCCTCAACACTCATCGGACCGCATACATCGGTATGTATTAGTTCCAATAAGTCAGTGGCTCACTCCACTGTTCTGGAGAACAGAGTCTTAGTCATCTTGCCCATGAGGCATGGTTCGCAAGCATCAAATGATTCATAATCAAGTGATTCCAAAAGCCCATCTGCATGGAGTTTCTTCATGTGTTTTACACCAATATGACCTAAACAGCAGTGCCACAAAAATGTTGCACTATCATTATCAACTTTGCATATTTTGGCATCAATATTATGAATATGTGTATCACCACGATCGAGATTTAATAAACCATTTATATTGAGTGTATGACCATAGAAGGTTTTATTCATGTAAACAGAACAACAATTATTCTTTGACTTACATGAATAACCGTATCACAATAAAGATGATCCAATCATATTCATGCTCAATGCAAACACAAAATAACATTTATTTAGGTACAACACTAATCCCGAAGGTAGAGGGAGTGTGCGATGGTGATCTTATCATACTTGGAATCACTTCCAACACACATCGTCACCTCACCCTTAACTAGTCTCTGTTCATTTTGCAACTCCTATTTTGAGTTACTAATCTTAGCAACTGAACCGGTATCAAATACCTGGGGTTACTATGAACACTAGTAAAGTACACATCAATAACAGGTATATCAAATATACCTTTGTTCACTTTGCCATCCTTCTTATCAGCCAAGTATTTGGGGTAGTTCCACTTCCAGTGACCATTTCCTTTGTAGTAGAAGCACTTAGTTTCAGGTTGGGTCTTGCTTTGGGCTTCTTCACGGGAGTGGCAACTTGCTTGCCATTCTTCTTGAAGTTCCCTTTCTTCCCCTTGCCCTTTTTCTTGAAACTAGTGGTCTTTGTTAACCATCAACACTTGATGCTATTTCTTGATTTCTACCTTCACCGATTTCAGCATCGCGAAGAGCTTGGGAATTGCTTTCGTGATCCCTTGCATATTATAGTTTATCACAAATTTCTAGTAGCTTGGTGATAGTGACTAGAGAACTCTATCAATCACTATCTTATCTGGAAGATTAACTCCCACATGATTCAAGCGATTGTACTACCCAGACATTCTGAGTACATGCTCAATGGCTGAGCCATTCTCCTCCATCTTGTAGGCAAAGTAATTGTCAGGGGTCGCATACCTCTCGACATGGGCATGACTCTGAAATACCAATTTCAGCTCTTGGAACATCTCATATGCCCCGTGGCATTCAAAACGTTTTTGAAGTCCCGGTTCTAAGACGTAAAGCATGGTGCACTAAACTATCAAGTAGTCATCATACCGAACTTGTCGAACATTCATAACGTCTGCATCTGCTCCTGCAATAGGTCTGTCACCTAGCGGTGCATCAAGGACATAATTCTTCTATGCAGCAACGAGGATAATACTCAGATCATGGACCCAGTCCGCATCATTGCTACTATCATCATTCAACTTAGTTTTCTCTAGGAACATATCAAAGTAAAACAGGGGAGATATACGTGAGCTATTGATCTATAATATAGATATGTAAATACTATCAGGACTAAGTTCATGATAAATTAAAGTTCAATTAATCATATTACTTAAGAACTCCCACTTAGATAGACATCCCTCGAGTCATCTAAATGATCACGTGATCCATATCAACTAAACCATGTCCGATCATCACGTGAGATGGAGTAGTTTTCAATGGTGAACATCTCTATGTTGATCATATCTACTATATTATTCATGTTCGACCTTTCGGTCTCCAGTGTTTCGAGGCCATGTCTGTACATGCTAGGCTCGTCAAGTTTAACCCGAGTATTCCACATGTGCAAAACTGTCTTGCACCCGTTGTATGTGAACATAGAGCTTATCACACCCGATTATCATGTGGTGTCTCGGCACGACGAACTGTAGCAACAGTGCATACTCAGGGAGAACACTTATACCTTGAAATTTTAGTAAGGGATCATATTATAATGCTACCGTCGTACTAAGCAAAATAAGATGCATAAAAGATAAACATCACATGCAATCAAAATATGTGACATGATATGGCCATCATCATCTTGTACCTTTGATCTCCGTCTCCAAAGCACCGTCATGATCTCCATCGTCGCCGCCTTGACACCTTGATCTCCATCGTAGCATCATGGTCGTCTCGCCAATTATTGCTTCTACAACTATCGCAAACGCATAGTGATAAAGTAAGGCAATTACATGGCGTTTGCATTTCATACAATAAAGCGACAACCATAAGCCTCCTGCCAGTTGCCGATAACTTTTAAAAAACATGATCATATCATACAATAACGTATATCACATCATGTCTTGACCATATCACATCACAACATGCCCTGCAAAAACAAGTTAGACATCCTCTACTTTGTTGTTGCAAGTTTTACGTGGCTGCTATGGGCTTCTAGCACGAACCGTTCTTATCTACGGATCAAAACCACAACGATGATCTATCAAGTTTGCTGCTTTAACCTTCAACAAGGACCGGCCGTAGTCAAATTCGATTCAACTAAAGTAGCAGAAACTGACACCCGCCAGCCACCTTTATGCAAAACTAGTTGCATGTCTGTCAGTGGAACCGGTCTCATGAATGTGGTCATGTAAGGTTGGTCTGAGCCGCTTCATCCAACAATACCGCCGAATCAAAATAAGACATTGGTGGTAAGCAGTATGATGATCACCGCCCACAACACTTTGTGTTCTACTCGTACATATCATCTACGCATAGACCTAGCTCGGATGCCACTATTGGGAAACGTAGCATACAATTTCAAAAAATTCCTACGCTCACGCAAGATCTATCTAGGAGATGAGTAGCAACGAGAGGGGGAGAGTGTGTCCATGTACCCTCGTAGACCGAAAGCGTAAGCATTTGACAACGCAGTTGATGTAGTCGAACATCTTCTCGTTCCGACCGATCAAGCACCGAATGTATAGCACCTCCGAGTTTTGCACACGTTCAGCTCAATGACGTCCCTCGAACTCTTGATCCGGAAAAGTGTCGAGGGAGAGTTTTGTCAGCATGACGCATGGTGATGGTGATGGTGAAGTGATCCGCGCAGGGCTTCGCCTAATCACTATGTGAATATGATCGGAGGCGTAAACTATGGAGGAGGGTGCCGCACACGGCTAACAATCGTTGGTGTGTATTCTAGCGGTGCCCCCCTCATATATATAGGTTGGAGGGGAGGAGAGGCAGCCAAGGGGGCGCCCCAAGTAGGAGGAATCCTACTTGGGGTCCTCCCAATTCGGCCTCCCCCCTTTCCTATTCCTATTTGGAGTAGAAAGGGAAGAGGGGGAAGGGGGAATCCTATTCCCTTTTTCCTTTACTTATCACCCTTTTCTTCTCCAATTTAGCCAGCCCATATGGGGAGCGCACCAGCCCCTTTTTGGCTGGTGTGTTTCCCCTCTTGGCTCATAAGGCCCATATCTTTTGCCGGGGTGCCCGGAACCCCTTCTGGTGACCTGATAAGTACCCGGTGCATCCCGAAACACTTTCGGTGTCCGAATACCATCATCCTATATATCAATATTTACCTCTCGACCATTTCGAGACTCCTCGTCATGTCCGTGATCTCATCCGGGACTCCGAACAACATTCGGTCACCAAATCACATAACTCATATAATAACAAATCGTCATCGAACGTTAAGCGTGCGGACCCTACGGGTTCGAGAAGTATGTAGACATGACCGAGGCACCTCTCTAGTCAATGATGAATAGCAGAACCTGGATGCTCATATTGGTTCCTACATATTCTATGAAGATCTTTATCGGTCGAACCGTTATGACAACATACGTTATTCGCTTTGTCATCGGTATGTTACTTGCCCAAGATTCGATCGTCAGTATCGTCATACCTAGTTCAATCTCGTTACCGGAAAGTCTCTTTACTCGTTCTATAATGCATCATCCCGCAACTAACTCATTAGTCACATTGCTTGCAAGGCTTATTATGATGTGCATTACCGAGAGGGCCCAGAGATACCTCTCCGATACTCGGAGTGACAAATCCTAATCTCGATCTATTCCAACCCAACAAACACCTTCGGGGATACCTGTAGAGCATCTTTATAATCACCCAGTTACGTTGTGATGTTTCATAGCACATAAGGTATTCCTCGGTATCCGGGAGTTGCACAATCTCATAGTAAAAGGAATATGTATAAGTCATGAAGAAAGCAATAGCAACAAAACTTAACGATCATTATGCTAAGCTAACAAATGGGTCTTGTCCATCACATCATTCTCCTAATGATGTGATCCTATTCATCAAATTACAACACATGTCTATGGTTAGGAAACTTAACCATCTTTGATTAACGAGCTAGTCTAGTAGAGGCTTACCAGGCACACTGTGTTTTGTCTATGTATCCACACATGTATGAAGTTTCTGGTTAATACAATTCTAGCATGAATAATAAACATTTATCATGATATAAGGAAATATAAAATAACAACTTTATTATTGCCTCTAGGGCATATTTCCTTCATTGATGCCACCCGTTTAGCTAATTATCTCGGGGTGCCCATAAAGGGGAATGCCATTGAATTACCACCTGCTTTCCTTGATTATAATGCTTTGGTATGCTACCAGTTTCTTGTGAGGAACGAACTGTCCCTTCTGTACCGACTAATCTGTGACAGGCAGCGTGTTGTCCATATTACCCTTCCTGCTCCTGCCTTATTTAACTTTCAGGTAAAAGGGAGATATTTTATAACCAGAGAGGAGGCGAACGAGTACGAGAGAGAGGTGGAGACCGCTCGCCTCCATGTTGTAGCCCTTCAGGCAGTAGCTGCCTTGTCCCAATACAACCCTGACTACAATTTTGGATATCCGCCAGGCCAGCCGTGGCCCTAGACCAACTTATGCCTAAAGCCTAAGCTTGGGGGAGTACGTATTTCTCACCAACATTACATTCACGTTCACACAGTCATTCCAGTTGTTAGTGCTCATACTTTTTCATTATAGCACCCATGCTAGTTTAATTTATTTTTCTCACCTTCTTCTTATATGTTTGAAAAAACTTTGAGAAAATCCAAAAAAATAGTTGTAGTTTCTTTTTAGGTTTCCTTTCCATGTTTAGTAGTAGTAGTAGTATTAAAAGAAAACCCAAAAAGATTTCTCGTCCTTATTTTACTTGTTGAGAGCTTTCCCTTGTAAATAGTTTTTCTCTTTCTTGTTTTTACTTTCTTCAGAAAAACAAGAACTCCAAAAATATTTCAGTGTGTTTCTTTAAAATTCTTTTCTTTTCTTTGGGTCGTAAGGAGAAGACCACAATGAAAATGTTGAGTGGCTCCCATATGCATTGTTGTTGATCTAACAAAGAGCCCATATTACCTTGTCTTCTCCTTTGAATAAATGTTTGCAGATTTTAGCTTAGTCCAATTCATGTGCACGCTTATTATTATTCACACCGTTCGGTCGTGCAAGTGAAAGGCAATAATGATGATCTATGATGAAATGATTGAGATGAGGAAAAGCTGGTATGAACTCGACCAATCTTGCTTTTGTAAATACGATTAGTTCATCGTTCTTGATTCAGTTTATTATGAATGAAACATGTTTGCAAAGACAATTAGAGATTATATTTACTCATGCCATGCTTAATTAGCTAGGAGTTTATAATAGTTTACCCTGGGTGCGAACATGCTTTTAAAATGGTTGTGATGTGGTATGATAGGATGGTATCATCCTTTGAATGATTTAAGTGGCTTGACTTGGCACATGTTCATGCATGTAGTTGAAACAAAATCAACATAGCCTCCATGATATTTATGTTCATGGTGATTTATATCCTACTCATGCTTGCACTCAATGTTGGTTAATCTCAATGCATGTTTATGACTGTTGTCGCTCTCTAGTTGGTCGCTCCTCAATCTTTTGCTAGCCTTCACTTGTACTAAGCGGGAATACTGCTTGTGCATCCACTTTCATAAACCCAAAGTTGTTCCATATGATTCCACCATACCTACCTATATGCAGTATTTACCTGCCGTTCCAAGTAAATTTGCATGTGCCGAACTCTAAACCTTCAAATAATAATTTGTTTTGCATGCCCAAATCGCTCATGTGGTGACTCGGGGCTGTCAGTATCTTCCATGCTAGGTGGGTTATTCTCACGATGAGTGGACTCCACTCATCATTCACGAGAAAATGGCTGGTATTTGGGATGCCCAGTTCCATGCTCAAATCAAATCAAATTTAACTTCAAACAAAACTCCCCTAGGATTGTTGTTTGTATGCACGGTACTCATTGTTTTGGACCAGCCGTGGAGTGTGCTTGTTGGTGGAGGGGGAGTAAAAGCTTTACCATTCTCTTTGGGAACCGCCTATAATGTATCTAGTATGGAAGATACCGAGATCTCTTGGTTGTTATGTTGACAATGAAAGCATGCCGCTCAAAATTATATTCATCTCTGTTTTAAAGCTCGAGCTCTGGCACCTCTGCAAATCCCTGCTTTCCTTTGTGAAGGGCCTATCTATTTACTTTTATTGCTGAGTCATCACCCTCTTATAAAAAGCACCAGTTAGAGAGCACCACTGTCATTTGTATGTGTTGTTATTAATTGATATTGAGTATGGCTGTGACTGTGACTGGATCTCTTTTACCATGAATTACAATGTCTAGTCAGTCCTTGGTCCTCAGGGGTGCTCTGCATTTATGTTTTGCAGTCTCAGAAAGGGCTAGCGAGATACCATCTTGTTATATCATATCATGATTGTTTTGAAAAAGTGTTGTCATCCCAGATTTATTATTATTGCTTTCTAGTTGATTATGACATTGATATGAGTAAATGTGAGACCCAAATGTTATTGTGAATATGGATAGTTCATAATCTTTGCTGAAAACCTGAATCCTGGCTTTATATATTTGCAACAACAAGATCAAACAGAGTTTGTAAAAGTTTTTCTTTATCACTTTCAGTTTGTCAACTGAATTGCTTGAGGACAAGCAATGGGTTAAGCTTGGGGGAGTTGATATGTCTCCATCGTATCTACTTTTCCAAACTCTTTTGCCCTTGTTTTGGAGTCTAATTTGCATGATTTCAATGGAACTAACCCGAACTGACGCTGTTTTCAGCAGAATTGCCTTGGTGTTATTTTTGTGCAGAAATAAAAGTTCCCGGAATGACATGAAAATTTACGAAGAATATTTTTGGAATAAATAAAAAATATTGGCGAAAGAATCAACCAGACGGGACCCACCAGCTGTCCACAAGGGTGGGGGCGCCCCCTAGGGCGCGCCCCCTGCCTTGTGGGTCCCTTGGACCTCCACCGACCTCAACTCCAACTCCATATATTCACGTTCGGGGAGAAAAAAAGAGAGAGAAGGATTCACCGCGTTTTACGATACGGAGCCGCCATCACCCCCTGTTCTTCATCGGGAGGCCAGATCTGGAGTCCGTTTGGGGCTCCGGAGAGGGGAAATCGTCGCCATCATCATCACCAACCTTCCTCAATCACCAATTTCATGATGCTCACCGCCGTGTGTGAGTAATTCCATCATAGGCTTGCTGGACGATGATGGGTTGGATGAGATTTATCATGTAATCAAGTTTGTTTTGTTAGGGTTTGATCCCTGGTATCCACTATGTTCTGAGATTGATGTTGCTATGACTTTGCTATGCTTAATGCTTGTCACTAGGGCCCGAGTGCCATGATTTCAGATTTGAACCTATTATGTTTTCATGAATATATTTGTGTTCTAGATCTGATCTTGCAAGTTGTAGACAGCTATTACAAGTTGTAGCCACAGGAGGGTAGGACAAAAGATGCCATGCAAGTTCTTTTCCATAAGCACGTATGACTATATTCGAAATACATGCCTACATTATATTGATGAATTGGAGCTAGTTCGGTGTCACCCTAGGTTATAACTGTTGCATGATGAATGCCATCCGACATAATTATCCATCACTAATCCATTTCCTATGAGTTTGTTTCATATTAATCTTTGCTAAGTTACTTTTCCGTTGCCACTGTTCCGATTGTTACAAAACTGCTATTGTTACTTTTGCCACCGTTACCGTTACTTCCATGCTACTTTGCTACTAAATACTTTGCTGCAGATATTAAGTCTTTCAGGTGTGGTTGAATTGACAACTCAAGTGCTAATACTTAAGAATATTCTTTGGCTCCCCTTGTGTCGAATCAATAAATTTGGGTTGGATACTCTACCCTCAAAAACGGTTGTGGTCCCCGGTACTTGTGGGTTATCACTCCTGTTGCTAATCGGGATGAAGAAGGGAGGTCGAGCGGGTAAGGGGATCGAGCGTGATGTGGGTGTGTGTAGCGGCGGCGCTGGATGAGGGATCGCGGGAGAGAAGTGGGGTCGGGGAGGCTGGCTAGCGTTACAGGGTTGGAGGGGTGCGGATGGGCCTTGGGCCATTTGGGCAGAGATGGAAAAAGCCAGAGGCCTGGTCCAGTACATTTCTTCCTTATCTTTTTCATCTATAGAAAATAGAAAGAAAGAAAAGAGAGAAGAAAATGTTTGGGAAAGAAGTGGGCATGGGGTTAATTTTCTCAGACTCAGAAAAATGAGCTTAATCCGAGAAAATAGGAGTGGGCATGGATGCAAGGTTTAGATTCAAACACATTTGAATTTAATTCAAATGGGTGAATAGGGAGTGGGTTTTTGGAAGGTCCAAAAATGTTAGAGAATTTTGGTGGAGCTCGGGAAAGTGATGAAAGAATTTAGGGCAAAGTTTGGAGACCAAACTTGAAGCAGAAAAGGCACATGATTATTTGCAAGTGTGTTTATGGGTGATTCCGATATAGTGGAATATTTATTAGCTCCCAAATAATATTGGAAGGATAAGGTATATGTTATAAAGAGAAATCACTATGTGAAACCCCTCCATTTAAATGGATCGAAGATCCATACGATTTATTTATTTGAGTTGCAAAAATTAATGAGATGACGCATGATGACATGATGCAATGCAAATGATGCTATGAAGAATGCAACAAACAAAATAGAACGCATGGCGAACACGAAAATGTATGGAAGGCTTCTGGAGCGTCGGTCTCGGGCTGTCACACCCTGAGCTCATGGCTTCTGGGTGGCCCCTCCAGTAGTTCTCTTCGCCAATATTCTTTATATATTTTGGAAATATTCTACGTAAATTTTCAGCCCAATCCGAGAACTTTTATTTTAGCATAAAAACAATACCATGGTAGTTCTGCTAAAATTAGCATTAGTCCGGGTTAGTTCCATTCAAACCGTGAAATTATAGTCCAAAACAAGAGAAAAAGTTTTTGAAAAAGTATGTATGTTTGAGACGTATCACATGCCAGGTTCCGGTAGAGTTTTAGAAACTGTGGAAAACTAGATTACCTCCCCAGATCAAAGTGTTTCTTTGGGAGCTCATTAGGGGTCGGCTCCCTTCTAGGGACCAAGTGCTCAAAAGGAATGAACTTGGGGATGAGATTTGTCCGCTTTGTGGAGTAGACGAGGACCTCAACCACATCTTTTTTATTGTGTGTCTGCTCAATTTCTGTGGGGTTGCCTATGGGAATTTTGGGGTAATGGTTAGTGCCCAACCAATTCTGAGACTTTTATGAGCATATTTCTAGTTGATCAGGGCAGGTCTGCAGACTGTTGTGGATTAACTTTGAGGCCATGGCATGGACCTTGTGGTGCGCTAGGAATAAGATGGTTGTCGGTGTCAAAACTGGCGGATCTCGGGTAGGGGGTCCCGAACTGTGCGTCTAGGACGGATGGTAACAGGAGGCAAGGGACATGAAGTTTTACCCAGGTTCGGGCCCTCTTGATGGAGGTAAAACCCTACGTCCTGCTTGATTAATATTGATGATATGGGTAGTACAAGAGTAGATCTACCACGAGATCGAAGAGGCTAAACCCTAGAAGCTAGCCTATGGTATGATTGTTGTTTTGTATGTTGTCCTACGGACTAAAACCCTCCGGTTTATATAGACACCAGAGAGGGTTAGGGTTACACAAAGTCGGTTACAATGGTAGGAGATCTACATATCTGTATCGCCAAGCTTGCCTTCCATGCCAAGGAAAGTCCCTTCCGGACACGGGACGAAGTCTTCAATCTTGTATCTTCATAGTCCAGGAGTCCGGTTGAAGGTATAGTCCGGCCATCCGGACACCCCCTAATCCAGGACTCCCTCAGTAGCCCCCGAACCAGGCTTCAATGACGATGAGTCCAGCGCGCAGATTGTCTTCGGCATTGCAAGGCGGGTTCTCCTCCAAATTTCGTGTACCTGTTGAATAAAGTCCGGTTTCTTGTAAATGTTGCGCTCCTTGGCTTCTACGCCCAATAATGGTCATATCCCACGTGTCAAACGAATATGAAAAGTCTGAGTGTTTTTACATCCACACCCCTAGCCGCGTAAATGAGCCGCCCATTTAAAGGGACGAGGATTTAGATCCAAACCACACCTTCTCCCCTTCGCGAGTGTTCATCAGAGTGCATCCAACAAAGGTCCATTCCACCATGGCCAGCTGTCGCAACTCCTCCTTTCGCCCTTCCAGCCCTCAGCCTGGATATTGGGAGAGATGCTCCATCCCGCATAGCGAGCTAGTGACGCTCCAGACCAAGGGATTTCTCCCCCTGGCCTATATGGTCCCAGTTCGAGCCGGTCTTGCCATCTATAATGGCGGAGAGCAAGCGGAGAGTGCCCCTAATCCCTCCAAAGGAGAGCGGGTATGCCTTGTCCCTTACTTAATAAGAGGGATCGGATTTCCAATCCATCTGTTTCTCTGGGGGCTCCTGGAGTTCTATGGCCTCCAGCTACACAATCTTACGCCTGCCTCCGTATTGCATATCGCGGGCTTCGTAGCCCTCTGCGAGCTGTTTTTGGGTATTGAGGCTCATTTCGGGCTATGGAAAGAGCTATTCTGCCTTGTGCCCCGTTCTCATAAGGGGTCAATATATCAAGTGGGCGGAGCCTAAGTGTGGCGCATCGCCGGGACCGGATATCTATCCGGAACCCCAAAGAAGGCGTCCGAGGACTAGCCTTCGGAATGGTTTTACATAGAGGACGTCCCGCTGCCGGATCCTGTCCGGATCGGCCTCCCTGAGTTCGACAGTGCTCCACTAAATAAGCGCCTAAGTTGGCGTCCATGGAGCCCTCAGAGGGAAAGTGACAAGGACGTCTGTTACCTGATGGGCCGGATAAGATTGCTAGCTCATTCCGGACTGACCATGATCAGGGTCATGGCCGCATGCATCATGCGAGGGGTGTAGCCGCTACAGTACAGAGGCCACCCCATGTGGGATTTCAACGGGGAGGACGACGCCACCCGCTACGGCCGTAAGGGACCGGATTCGTCTGCGGCCCTAACAAAGACCTTGTCTGCTTTGTACAAGGGAGAAGAGGAGGAATTTCTCCGCGTCAACCCACAGGGTGGATTTTCTATGTACAATCCCCCAAGCTGGGTAAGTGGTTTACTTGCCCATCCGTTTTATATTCCCATTGTTAAATATTCAGTCTAACGACTTCAACGCAGGAACTGCGCCAGGCTGTTAAAGAAATAAACAGCCCTCCTCCACAACCCGAGGACCCAAGACGGTCCCTCGACCCTGCCTCTCAAGAGGATCCGGACTTATCTATGGAGCTAATTGATGGAGTGTTCCATCAATTGAGCAAGGACAACGCCTTGGTGTCCATTATGGCCGATTACCCAGGGCTAATCCCGGCCTCCCAGGTAACCGAGATCGAAGTCCCAGTACCCCGAATAGGGGTCCGCCCTCTCGTGTTTTCAGTTTCCTGATTACAACCGAGCTTTGCAGGGGAGGTTTTTGAGACGGGAGGCCGAACCTACGGCGACAAGCCAACGAGGGGCCGCAGGGCCCCGTGGGCAGAAAAGAGGTGCAGTCCGGACCGAGGCATCAGTGCAAAGGTATGGCGCGCCCCCTTATCCCAGGTGTTATACCTTCAAGGCATATTAACACTCGTGCTCTCTTCAGGACAAAGAGACCTCGCCGGACTATATCCGGAGAGGCTGCCAACCGCGCCTCCACCAGCCAGGCTCCAAAGCCTGGTCCGGAGGCAGAGGCAAAAACGAGGCGCGCACCGGACGCTCCTCCGACGGAGGATGTGGACAGGTTGTCTGCCACCAACTCTGAGATGGAGAGTGCCATGAACCACAGGCGTCGCCGGACAATTCTTCGCGACGCTTGTTTCTCCTGAGAGGCATTAGATGCCTTCAATTCGGGAGATGCGTACCTCCGTGCCGCTCAAAATGGTCTAGCCAGAGCCACGGAACAATATGTAAAAGACATACGGGTAAGAAAATTTTGGTAATTATATATATATACCAGTAGCCCCCGAGACTTGAAACAGTTAGAATAACTGATTTAAGGATCATTTGTTATGCAGGTTCTTACAGAAAAGAATTCCGTACTGTCCCAGGAGCTGGAAGAGTGCAAAGCCCAACTTGAGGCCACACTAGCCACGGCAGGGGAGCCCATGGAGACCCCCTCTGGTAATACACACTTCAAAAGATAAGTATTTTGCGAAGTGCGGCATGGGTGCGAATCTGACAAATGAAATTGCAGATGGCGCCGGATTGAGTCCGGAAAGGCAACAACTCCTACTCCAGCTGAAGGCTGGTGAGAAGGTGCTGACAAAGGTGAGGCGGGAGAAGAACGATCTCCAAGATGCCAACACCAAGCTGGGCGTCGACCTAAAAGATGTTCGTGCCCAGCTGTCAGACTCCGTTATGGAGAATCAGCGGCTTCGGCGCGGCATATTTAGTAAGTGCTTGAACGAACCTTTGAAAAAAAGTTCGCCAGGGAAGTCGACTAACAGAGTAATCTCTGTAGGTGTGCTAACAGGTCGTCCTGCAGAGGAGATGCCCAGTTCTACGGGTGACCTTCTTCCCGAACTCTCGCAACTGCTCGAGCGAGTTCGGCAGGCAATGCAAGGCGTCGCCCAGGCCTTGTGGCTATCCATATCCATGCCCGAAGGTCTTGGAGAGCTTGCGGAGAAGCTAAAGGGAGCACAGCGACGCTTCTGGTTGTGGAAGATATCGGCCTGCCGTCAAGGCGCTAGGGAGGCCTGGGCCATGGTGAAGACGCGATACACAAAGGCTGACCCCAACCACATGGCCGAGGTCGGTCCTCTGGGGCCCAATGGGAAGGAGATCCCTGTAAGCTTAGTATACGGCCAAGTAGAATTGGCCGCAAAGTATTCCCAGCAGGATTGTAAATTAGACAGCCTGTTAGATGGTATTGAAGAGGAATACAATCAGTCAGAATGACTATGTAATTTAATTGACATTTATAATGCCTTCTAGCCAGATTGTAGATCGTTTGTCATGGCCGACCTTTTTGCTTCAGCCTCAGGACCTGACGGTCCGGAGTGTGTCCGTATTCCCATGCGGTTATATAAGAACCGGGGAATGCATGGAGACCAGGCGTAGGGGTCATTAGTGCGTGAACAGACAAGTGTCCGACTAGTTATGTTATATTACATGGTTAGTAAGAAACATCTTCCAGGGAGAATAGTTCCGTTAGGGGTTCCTTTCCCTGGGAGGCATTCCCTAAAGTGCATGCCCATTCTGCAAAAAAGACGCGGGAAAAAGCATCTGGGGGCGCATAAATAAATAAATGAAAAGATCATCTTTTAGGTCACCGACCGAATATTCCCTTAAGAACGCTAGCTTTCGGCTTCACCCAGTCTGATGTACACATCCGGCTGATCCGGCAGTAACAATCGCAGAGGTGCTCCCTTTACCGCCTAGCCGAATAATCAGGAACGTAGGGGTAAGCACAGGAGCCAGGCAACCTAGCTTGGCCAAAACTTAAGTCATATCGATGCATATAATGGTGAAATAAAAGGTACATGCGGAAGTGTAACACATGTGTTGGGCATGAAGCCCGTATAAATAAGCTTCTGTCAAAAGAAGCCCCCAGGTTTAATGAGTGTGAATAGCACGTCATTTGATGAGACTTTAAAGGCTATAAGAGAAAGGAAGGGGAGAAGGAGAGAAATGTAAGACAGTCAGTATATAAAAAATGGACAGAGGAAGGAGATGAACACAAAGTCCGGCGCTAGGTATAGAATCTTCGGAGACAGGCTGCGTTCATGGGTTCGGCTCGAGTCGGTTATCCGATGCATCTCGCAGGCGGTATGCTCCACCAGTCAGGACTTGGCCAATTATGAAGGGACCTTCCCACTTGGGCTTGAGTTTGTCCTTTTTCTTGTCCGGCAGGCGTAGAACTAATTCGCCAATGTTATAATTTTTGGCCCGTACTTCTCTGCTTTGGTATCTTCGAGCCTGTTGTTGATAGAATGCGGAACGGGCTTTTGCCACGTCACGCTCCTCCTCTAATGCGTCCAAACTGTCCTGCCGATCGAGCCCGGCTTCACTTTCTTCATACATGCGCACTCGAGGTGAGTCATGAATTATGTCGCAAGGCAAAACTGCCTCTGCGCCGTACACCATAAAGAATGGTGTGTATCCGGTGGTGCGATTCGGCGTGGTCCGCAGCCACCAGAGTACGGAGTCGAGCTCCTCTACCCAGTGCGTGTTAGATTCCTTGAGGGACCGCACTTGTGACGCTCGGATAATTAAGCTACAGTAACCCTCTGCTAATGATGCCACGTCACCTCGGTTACTGTTGCTAACCTTGCGTTAGTTCGAAAACGATTCGAATTCAAATTCAAAATCAAGCAAGCAACAAAAGTTTTGAAACGCTAAAACAAAAATGTCCTAAAGGTGTCGGAAAAATCATAGGTAAATGTGGTGGCGAAACCAAACTCTGAAGAAGTGTTTAAAGGCTCTAAAATAATTATGACAGTATCAAAAACAATTAATTACATGCCTTTTTCAATTAACAAAATACTAACCTATTTTATTGGGGTCCATAGTTAATGTAGCAGTAGTATATTTAGATACACTAAATTAGAAACCACTTTTATATCTTTAGATTTGAAAATAGATTAAAGGCTAAAAGAAAACATGATAGGAGAAATAAATAAGCAGAAAAGAAAATAAAGAAAAAAAGGAAAGGATAAAAAAAGAGAACACCCCCCTTGCTGGGCCATGGCCCAGATGGCCTCGGTGCCAACCAGGCCGGCCCAGCCGGCGCCTACATCACCCATGGGGCGACCGAACCCTAAACTCCCTCCCCAGTCGCCCCACTCCCCACTCCCCTCGCCCCCACACACCCCCACTCCCCGCTGGATCTGGATCGAGGCAAGCGTGCCCCGACCCCATCGACGCCCCTCGCCGGACCGCTTCACCCCCCCCACCGGACTGCCTCCCCGTCGCCCGATCGTCTTCGCCCTCCTCGTCACCCCCGTTGCCGCTGACCCTACAACCCCCGTGAGGAAACCCCCTCCTCCTCTCTCTCTCCCCTCTCTGACCCCGCGCCCGTGGCGTCCTCGTCGGCGACAACCGTGCCTTGCTAGCCCGCGCTCAGCGCTCCGATGCCCCACCTGCGTGGCCCTGCTCCGCCTCGCCGCCTGCTTCCCCTGCTGCTGCCCGCACGCGCTGCCCCTCCCCGCCGCTCCGGTCTGCCATGCCTTGCGCGGCCCCGAGCCCCGCGGCAACTCCGCCTGCACCTGCCGCCGAGCCCGCTACCGTTGCTGCTGCTCCATCGCTGCCCCGCGCGCCCACGGCTCCGCGCCTTCCCTCGCGCTTGCCGGCGGCCGCCGCTCCCCGCGCCCCACTCCGGTGCCGCTCGACGCTCCTCGCGTCCCTCCCGCGCCAGCCACTGGCGGCCGGCCTTGCCGCGGCCGCGGCCCCCCTCGTTGGTCGCCTCCCGGGTCCGCCCCTCGCCTGCTCTCGCGGCTTCACGCCGGCGCGCCGGCACCCGTGCCCAATCGGGTGCACCCGCGAGGGCCATCGCCCGTTCGGGCTGTGCCCGTAACCCGCACGCCCGCAAAGGCCCCTGGGGTCAATGACAGGAGGGCCCCGCCTCCAAAACGTTTAAAAAAGGGATATAAAAAAAGAATTTATAATAATAATAATAATAATAATTAATTGATTACTTAATTAAATAACTAATTAGGACAAATAATTAACCTAATTAACCTCTGTTAGTTAATCTAATTAACTAATTAATGTAGTTAATTAGGTAGTTAGTTAGTCTGTCAATGATAGTGGGACCCACATGTCAGTTTGACTAGGTCAACTGACTAGCTGACTGCTGACATCACCCTGACATCATGCTGATGTCATAATTGCATTTTCTAACTAAATTAATTCTGTTAATTCTAAAAATGATTTAAATCTTTTAAAATTAATAGAAAATAAACCGTAGCTCAGATGGAAAAACTTTGTACATGAAAGTTGCTCAGAACGACGAGACGAACCCGGATACGTAGCCCGTTCGTCCGCCACACACCCCTAACATATCCAACTCGCAACTTTCCCCCTCCAGCTCCTCTGCCCGAAAACGTGAAACACCGGGGATACTTTCCCGGATGTTTCCCCCCTTCACCGGTATCACCTCATACCGCGTTAGGGCACCCCTAGCACCATTACTGGTCTTGTCATGCATCATTATGCATCTGTTTGCATTGTATTCATTGTTTCTTCCCCCCTCTTCTTCCGCTAGACACCGAGACCGACGCCGCTGCTGCCCAGTACGACTACGGTGTTGACGACCCCTCTCTCTTGCCAGAGCAACCAGGCAAGCCCCCCCTTTGATCACCAGATATCGCCTACTCTTCTCTATACTGCTTGCATTAGAGTAGTGTAGCATGTTACTGCTTTCCGTTATTCCTATCCTGATGCATAGCCTGTCCTTGCTACTACTGTTGTTACCATTACCTGCTATCCTACTGCTTAGTATAGGATGCTAGTTTATCATCAGTGGCCCTACATTCTTGTCCGTCTGCCATGCTATACTATCGGGCCGTGATCACTCGGGAGGTGATCACGGGCATATACTAAATACTTTTCACATTTACATTACTTATGATACTGTTCGGAGATGGGGGCTGAAGGGGCAGGTGGCTCCATCCCGGTAGAGGTGGGCCTGGGTTCCCGACGGCCCCCGACTGTTACTTTGAGGCGGAGCGACGGGGCAGGTTGAGACCACCTAGGAGAGAGGTGGGTCTGGCCCTGGTCGGCGTTCGCGGATACTTAACATGTTTAACGAGATCTTGGTATTTGATCTGAGTCTGGCTACTGGCCTATACGCACTAACCATCTACGCGGGGATAGTTATGGGCACTCAACGTCGTGGTATCAGCCGTAGCCTTCGTGACGTCAGCGACTGAGTGGCGCGCGCCGGATTGGACCGTAAGCCTGCTCTTGTATTAAGGGGGCTAGTTCTGCTTCCGGCCGCGTTCGCAACGTGCAGGTGTGCAAAGGGCGATGGGCCCAGACCCCTGCGCCATAGGATTTAGACCGGCGTGCTGACCTCTCTGTTATGCCTAGGTAGGGCTGCGACGTGTTGATCTTCCGAGGCTGGGCATGACCCAGGAAAGTGTGTCCGGCCAAATGGGATCGAGCGTGTTGGGTTATGTGGTGCACCCCTGCAGGGAAGTTAAACTATTCGAATAGCCGTGATCTTCGGTAACAGGACGACTTGGAGTTGTACCTTGACCTTATGACAACTAGAACCGGATACTTAATAAAACACACCCTTCCAAGTGCCAGATACAACCGGTGATCGCTCTCTCACAGGGCAACGAGGGGAGGATCATCGGTTAGGATTATGCTATGCGATGCTACTTGGAGGTCTTCAGTCTACTCTCTTCTACATGCTGCAAGACGGAGGCTGCCAGAAGCGTAGACTTTGACAGGATTAGTTATCCCCCTCTTATTCTGGCATTCTGCAGTTCAGTCCACTGATATGGCCCTTACACATATACCCATGCATATGTAGTGTAGCTCCTTGCTTGCGAGTACTTTGGATGAGTACTCACGGTTGCTTTCTCCCTCTTTTCCCCTATCCCTTCTACCTGGTTGTCGCAACCAGATGTTGAAGCCCAGGAGCCAGACGCCACCTTCGACGATGACTCCTACTACACCGGAGGTGCCTAATACTACGTGCTGCCCGCTGACGACGACCAGGAGTAGTTTAGGAGGATCCCAGGCAGGAGGCCTGCGCCTCTTTCGATCTGTATCCCAGTTTGTGCTAGCCTTCTTAAGGCAAACTTGTTTAACTTATGTCTGTACTCAGATATTGTTGCTTTCGCTGACTCGTCTATGATCGAGCTCTTGTATTCGAGCCCTCGAGGCCCCTGGCTTGTAATATGAGGCTTGTATGACTTATTTTTAGTTGTAGAGTTGTGTTGTGATATCTACCCGTGAGTCCTTGATCTTGATCGTACACATTTGCGTGCATGATTAGTGTACGGTCAAATCGGGGGCGTCACAAGTTGGTATCAGAGCCGACTGCCTGTAGGAATCCCCTTTCCAACTCCTTGGCCGAAGTTGAGTCTAGTCATTGCAAAACCTTTACTAACATGGCTGTGTGGCCTATGGGCCCACGTCGCCATTGGGTGGTATTAGGATCTTTTATTTCTCGTCTATGCTCTGGTACTCTGAACTCTCTCCTATTCGGGTTTAATGAATTTACTAAAAATCTAACTTAGGTTCTCGAAAATACTTTCTCCCGGAGAACCCCCTTCAATCCAGATGATCGCCGGCTGCACTAGAAGATTTCGAAGATACTCTCCGATATTCTGTCGAGACCTAGTGCCTGTTGCTTTTGCAATTCCCTTCTATCGATAAACCTCTATGGATAACCACGTACATGTGCCATTCATATAATCATTCCTCATTGATCTTGTTATTACAAGATGCCCCAAAATTCTCACTATTGTTCCGAGAATACTTTGTGCCTACTGCCTTGCATTTATTTGCCACATGAATACCACTAGGGGTAATTTCTAGCACTCATCGGATATTTGCTCATCCCCAGTTGGTTCATGTATTTCACAAAAGTCTTCAAAATACTATTTGAACTTCCAAAAATCTTGAGTAGCCTATTACTCTTGAAGTTCTTACTTGCTTGCATTATGGTTAATTCCATAAGTCTATAATTTTATTGGCATCCCTTATCATTATCATTTTGAGTCTGTTGATTCAAAATGTTGTGAATGCTCGCCATCCTCAATCAGATCCAATGATTCATCCTTCCGACTCACACGTCATTTTGAACATGAGCTGGTTATCGACCAATCAAATTGTCGTTGATTGTACCCCTAAGTCTATTCGACTGATCCATTCTTAATGAGAGCGTTGGCTTTTGATCCCTTGATTTGGAAATGATAATTCCTTTGTATTTAAGATTTGAAATACTCAGTTGTTTATATAATCTGATGCCCTTTCATTCCATCTTCCTTATATAGAGTACCGATACTCGCATCAGCTCCATTGTAGACCATAGGACCCCTTGTTGGATTATTATCTGGCAGTGTCCTTCCTATTCAATAACCTTGTGAGCCTTTCGATGGGTATATGATACCTTTGGTAAATTGTATCATCTGTTTTGCTAACCATGCTCTACTTTCGAGCTTGTGATATTTACTCTTGAAACTTGTGGTATATGTTTCTATGAAACCCCGATGGCTTGAACCTATACAACCTTCTCTAAAACCGTGTGAACTTGAAAGTTTTCACGAGTCATACACTTCTGGTATTTTGCCAGATGAAATTTCAACAATACAACTTCTTCAAAAGTGAGAAGTGAATGAAAGGTTATGCATTGGAGAAGTGGGAGTCGACCTTGAACTTTGTGTTCATGCCCATGGACACGATGTAGATCCTATCATAGAAGTTTCTTGCAATATTAACTATTTCCTTGATATGACATCATCTGGTATCTATGTATTGGTCATTTGCAATCATGATCCCGACCACATTTTCTCCTTGATTCCATTTCTCAGACAAGTTAAAGCACTTGTCTTTTGTTGATCGATACATCTCTGCAACCTCTATTTTTGATCTTCCTCGAGTATTAACCCCTGGTATCTCGAGTACTGTGTTACTTCCTGCGAGTCTTCATCTAGTATTGTTTCTCACCGATCTCGGATCCCCCCAGGTTCTGAGTTATTAGTCACTCGAGAACACCGATAAGTGAACCGATTCCGCACTCTGATTCAATAACTCTAAGTAATTCTTGTTGCTTACGAGTTTAATAATCCTTCAAGTCATTCTTAGCCTGATCGGCTATATCATTATCGTGCTAAATTTTAACTGTGCTACCTGGTCCTTAATCCCGGAGCAAAACATTCGATGATGAGCTAAGCTTACGTCGATCTTCCTCGTCATATCAGTTCACCTTGAACAACAAGCTTGATTTAAAGTTTGTGTCCTACCCATGGTTCCAATGACCTTCCGCTTCATCATTTCTTTGACTCGATGTCGTTGCTGATTGTTTACATCTTGAAATCTCTCGACAAATGTGTCGTGAACATCATCAACCTTATGAGGTCTTCCAAGATATCTATCGAATTCTTGACGAGAAATAGAATCATTTGCCCTCGATGATTTGTGTTATCATCGGCGACATTCTTGCTTTCCCTTCAACACAA
This sequence comes from Triticum urartu, assembly GCF_056163025.1. NCBI lineage: Eukaryota > Viridiplantae > Streptophyta > Magnoliopsida > Poales > Poaceae > Triticum > Triticum urartu. The sequence continues at coordinate 363,281,307 of NC_141876.1, read as the reverse complement.
ACTTGTTCCTGTTTTGTGTTGTACCTTGAGATCCTTGATATCCAACTTATGTTATGTTCTACCTTGGAGTATTGCTATCTGTTAGATCAAGAATGTCATGGGAAATTCACCACCCTTAAGAATTCTTGATACAAGTGATACTTATTAACATCACCATTCTTTTCTTGGTCCCCGTGTTGTTTCTAACCGGAATACCGACAAATGGTCTGTGATGTGTAAATTCTAAACTTCTAGCAACCCTATTGCTTTGAAGTTATTGGTCTATAGTTTCATTCTATGTCTATGGCTTATTGAATCATCGTTTGAACATTGATCGTGCTACCCAGCCCATATTTCGGGTACACATTTCAACCAATGTTTAACTGTGTATGTTTTCCTCGAGCATACATCATTAAGTCATTTGATCTAGCTAATGTTACCTCCTTGTTCACATAATTGTGGAGATCCATCTTTTGGAAATCTCAATGAATTGTCACTGATTTCATTAGCCACCCCTTCATCCTCTCCTTGATTAAATGGTGAACTCATGATTCGGGACTTGCCTTCATAGTTCATTTCACGAGAATCTTGCAACGCCATCCCGTCCATGTCTTGCACCTCTTTTTCTCATCCCGGGTCTGAGGTATCCTGACACCAATCAGATCTGAATCTCGGTCAGATATGATGGTTGGAACATATTTCCAAGAGTTATAACGTTGGTCTTTGTATGACCCGATAAGGTGGTGTCATACCTAGCCCACCTGGCCGGAGGCCCTATTGTTATAGTTCTTCCTTTTAGCAATATTGGCCATTCTTCCATGAGGAAATTGTAAGACTTATTCTATAAGTTGTTCCTGATGGATCCTTTTTGTTTCCAAAGTCTGATCTTCACCTGTTGACCATGTCAATGCTATCTCGAGGCATGTCTATGGTACTCCGATTTTCAACAGGAACATTTGAAGCCCAATGCTAAATGTTTCCTGCTCAATTATCCAAACACCGTTGTATGGGTAATGGCATGAAAATTCTCTCCCGTACCTAAAGAGTTTTCTACTTTCTATCCTGTCATGGATATCATGCTCTGCTTGTCCTTGGGAGGATATACCCTTGAAATATGTGTTCCATTGTCCTGTTTAGATCTGATAATCGTATTTTCCTTTCCATTGTTTGGTTTAACCCTTTCTTGTGATCTTTATGATCCAAGCAGAAATATTCTCCTGCTTATGTAAACACCTCGGTGTACATTTCTGTCAGCAAGACCCTGTTACTATTGTTGATGACATTCTGGTAACCACCGATGGACGAGAACTTTGCCTATTGGTCCGCCTCGTTCAACGAGCAGGAAAAATGGTTCTCTTCGTCCCTCGCTCTTGGTACCGATGTTGTTGTTGACATAACCGACAGACTAACCTCTGACATGCTTGCCTACATGACCATGCAAGATGTCAACGCCCTTCCTAGTTTTAACCCACATGGTGGGCCCATAACCCACAGTTCCACAGGATCGAAACCTGACTCTCCTATACACCCTGTTATCGAAGTTAATCCTCGCGCTTGGCTTCGTATTTAATTCACGGGCCACCTTCCTAGTGCTCTATTCTGGTATCAGACGCAATACTTACTCTCGCTGCTCTGAAACCCTTTCTCACTCTGGTTCAGACTTCGAGCAACTATCTATCCACTTGGAACCTATTATTGTACCTTCGTACCTTACTCTTGATGTATTTGATATGTTCAGCTCGAGAGATAATCTTACGCTCATTCATGGGTTAACCCCCAGATTATTTCCCTCATAAGCATTCTGTCGTAGCCGAGCTGCCCCTTACCTATTCGTAAGTACGTTGGAGTTCCCGAGAAAAGGACGACATCACCATGATGACCTGAAGCAGAGAAATGAAGACGTCAATGTAATGGATCGACCTCTTCAAGAAGAGCAACCAAGACTGAGAAGATTCGTTAGCATTTCGTAACCAGACCTTTCCCCCTTAGTCCCCCTCTTAAATCTCGGGACGAGATTTCTTGTAGTGGACGAGAATTGTGACGCCCGGATAATTAAGCTACAGTAACCCTCTGCTAATGATGCCACGTCACCTCGGTTACTGTTGCTAACCTTGCGTTAGTTCAAAAACGATTCGAATTCAAATTCAAAATCAAGCAAGCAACAAAAGTTTTGAAACGCTAAAACAAAAATGTCCTAAAGGTGTCGGAAAAATCATAGGTAAATGTGGTGGCGAAACCAAACTCTGAAGAAGTGTTTAAAGGCTCTAAAATAATTATGACAGTATCAAAAACAATTAATTACATGCCTTTTTCAATTAACAAAATACTAACCTATTTTATTGGGGTCCATAGTTAATGTGGGAGTAGTATATTTAGATACACTAAATTAGAAACCACTTTTATCTCTTTAGATTCGAAAATAGATTAAAGGCTAAAAGAAAACATGATAGGAGAAATAAATAAGCAGAAAAGAAAATAAAGAAAAAAGGAAAGGATAAAAAAAAGAGAACACCCCCCTTGCTGGGCCATGGCCCAGATGGCCTCGGTGCCAACCAGGCCGGCCCAGCTGGCGCCTACATCACCCATGGGGCGACCGAACCCTAAACTCCCTCCCCAGTCGCCCCACTCCCCACTCCCCTTGCCCCCACACACCCCCACTCCCCGCTGGATCTGGATCGAGGCAAGCGTGCCCCGACCCCATCGACGCCCCTCGCCAGACCGCTTCCCCCCCCCCCCCCGCCGGACTGCCTCCCCGTCGCCCGGTCGTCTTCGCCCTCCTCCTCACCCCCGTTGCCGCTGACCCTACAACCCCCGTGAGGAAACCCCCTCCTCCTCTCTCTCTCCCCTCTCTGACCCCGCGCCCGTGGCATCCTCGCCGGCGACAACCGCGCCCTGCTAGCCCGCGCTCAGCGCTCCGATGCCCCACCTGCGTGCCCCTGCTCCGCCTCGCCGCCGGCTTCCCCTGCTGCCGCCCGCACGCGCTGTCCCTCCCCGCCGCTCCGGTCTGTCGTGCCTTGCGCGCCCCCGAGCCCCGCGGCAACTCCGCCTGCACCTGCCGCCGAGCCCGCTACCGTTGCTGCTGCTCCATCGCTGCCCCGCGCGCCCACGGCTCCGTGCCTTCCCTCGCGCTTGCCGGCGGCCGCCGCTCCCCGCGCCCCACTCCGGTGCCGCTCGACGCTCCTCGCGTCCCTCCCGCGCCAGCCACTGGCGGCCGGCCTTGCCGCGGCCGCGGCCCCCCTCGTTGGTCGCCGCCCGGGTCCGCCCCTCGCCTGCTCTCGCGGCTTCACGCTGGCGCGCCGGCACCCGTGCCCAATCGGGTGCACCCGCGAGGGCCATCGCCCGTTCGGGCTATGCCCGTAACCCGCACGCCCGCAAAGGCCCCTGGGGTCAATGACAGGAGGGCCCCGCCTCCAAAACGTTTAAAAAAGGGATATAAAAAAAGAATTTAAAATAATAATAATAATAATAATAATTAATTGATTACTTAATTAAATAACTAATTAGGACAAATAATTAACCTAATTAACCTCTGTTAGTTAATCTAATTAACTAATTAATGTAGTTAATTAGGTAGTTAGTTAGTCTGTCAATGACAGTGGGACCCACATGTCAGTTTGACTAGGTCAACTGACTAGCTGACTGCTGACATCACCCTGACATCATGCTGATGTCATCATTGCATTTTCTAACTAAATTAATTCTGTTAATTCTAAAAATGATTTAAATCTTTTAAAATTAATAGAAAATAAACCGTAGCTCAGATGGAAAAACTTTGTACATGAAAGTTGCTCAGAACGACGAGACGAACCCGGATACGCAGCCCGTTCGTCCGCCACACACCCCTAACATATCCAACTCGCAACTTTCCCCCTCCGGCTCCTCTGCCCGAAAACGTGAAACACCGGGGATACTTTCCCGGATGTTTCCCCCCTTCACCGGTATCACTTCATACCGCGTTAGGGCACCCCTAGCACCATTACTGGTCTTGTCATGCATCGTTATGCATCTGTTTGCATTGTATTCATTGTTTCTTCCCCCCTCTTCTTCCGCTAGACACCGAGACCGACGCCGCTGCTGCCCAGTACGACTACGGTGTTGACGACCCCTCTCTCTTGCCAGAGCAACCAGGCAAGCCCCCCCTTTGATCACCAGATATCGCCTACTCTTCTCTATACTGCTTGCATTAGAGTAGTGTAGCATGTTACTGCTTTCCGTTATTCCTATCCTGATGCATAGCCTGTCCTTGCTACTACTGTTGTTACCATTACCTGCTATCCTACTGCTTAGTATAGGATGCTAGTTTATCATCAGTGGCCCTACATTCTTGTCCGTCTGCCATGCTATACTATCGGGCCGTGATCACTCGGGAGGTGATCACGGGCATATACTAAATACTTTTCACATTTACATTACTTATGATACTGTTCGGAGATGGGGGCTGAAGGGGCAGGTGGCTCCATCCCGGTAGAGGTGGGCCTGGGTTCCCGACGGCCCCCGACTGTTACTTTGAGGCGGAGCGACGGGGCAGGTTGAGACCACCTAGGAGAGAGGTGGGTCTGGCCCTGGTCGGCGTTCGCGGATACTTAACACGTTTAACGAGATCTTGGTATTTGATCTGAGTCTGGCTACTGGCCTATACGCACTAACCATCTACGCGGGGACAGTTATGGGCACTCAACGTCGTGGTATCAGCCGAAGCCTTCGTGACGTCAGCGATTGAGTGGCGCGCGCCGGATTGGACCGTAAGCCTGCTCTTGTATTAAGGGGGCTAGTTCTGCTTCCGGCCGCGTTCGCAACGTGCAGGTGTGCAAAGGGCGATGGGCCCAGACCCCTGTGCCATAGGATTTAGACCGGCGTGCTGACCTCTCTGTTGTGCCTAGGTAGGGCTGCGACGTGTTGATCTTCCGAGGCCAGGCATGACCCAGGAAAGTGTGTCCGGCCAAATGGGATCGAGCGTGTTGGGTTATGTGGTGCACCCCTGCAGGGAAGTTAAACTATTCGAATAGCCGTGATCTTCGGTAACAGGACGACTTGGAGTTGTACCTTGACCTTATGACAACTAGAACCGGATACTTAATAAAACACACCCTTCCAAGTGCCAGATACAACCGGTGATCGCTCTCTCACAGGGCGACGAGGGGAGGATCATCGGTTAGGATTATGCTATGCGATGCTACTTGGAGGTCTTCAGTCTACTCTCTTCTACATGCTGCAAGACGGAGGCTGCCAGAAGCGTAGACTTCGACAGGATTAGTTACCCCCCTCTTATTCTGGCATTCTGCAGTTCAGTCCACTGATATGGCCCTTTACACATATACCCATGCATATGTAGTGTAGCTCCTTGCTTGCGAGTACTTTGGATGAGTACTCACGGTTGCTTTCTCCCTCTTTTCCCCTATCCCTTCTACCTGGTTGTCGCAACCAGATGTTGAAGCCTAGGAGCCAGACGCCACCTTCGACGACGACTCCTACTACACCGGAGGTGCCTACTACTACGTGCTGCCCGCTTACGACGACCAGGAGTAGTTTAGGAGGATCCCAGGCAGGAGGCCTGCGCCTCTTTCGATCTGTATCCCAGTTTGTGCTAGCCTTCTTAAGGCAAACTTGTTTAACTTATGTCTGTACTCAGATATTGTTGCTTTCGCTGACTCGTCTATGATCGAGCTCTTGTATTCGAGCCCTCGAGGCCCTGGCTTGTAATATGAGGCTTGTATGACTTATTTTTAGTTGTAGAGTTGTGTTGTGATATCTACCCGTGAGTCCTTGATCTTGATCGTACACATTTGCGTGCATGATTAGTGTACGGTCTAATCGGGGGCGTCACAGCACTAATCTGGGTTTGATGCCGCTCATGATAAGACCATTTGCACGTTCGACCTGGCCGTTAGTTTGTGGGTGATAGACGGAAGCATAATCAAGCTTGATGCCCATGTTTTTGCACCAGAGTTTTACCTCGCCGGCCGTGAAGTTCGTGTCGTTATCAGTGATGATGCTGTGGGGGACGCCGTAACGGTGTACAACCCCGGATATAAAGTCTATCACCGGTCCGGATTCGGCAGTCTTAACAGGCTTGGCTTCTATCCATTTGGTGAACTTATCCAGCATGACCAGTAAGTATTTTTTCTTGTGGGTTCTGCCTTTAAGGGGTCCAACCATGTCAAGGCCCCAGACCGCGAAGGGCCAAGTGATGGGGATAGTTTGGAGGGCGGTGGGTGGCATATGGTTTTGGTTTGCAAAGAGCTGGCAACCGACGCATCGTTGGACTAAGTCCTGGGCGTCTGCCCGGGCTGTCGGCCAATAAAATCCTGTACGGAAGGCCTTGCTTACAAGGGACCGAGCTGCAGCGTGATGACCACCGAGTCCGGCATGAATTTCAGCCAGGAGGTTCCGCCCTTCCTCTTCGGAGATGCACCTTTGAAGGACTCCGGTAGTGCTTTTCTTATAAAGCTCTCCCTCGTGGACTTTGTAGGCTTTGGATCGCCGCACTATGCAGCGTGCCTCATTTTGGTCCTCGGGGAGTTCCTGCCTAGTGAGGTAGGCGAGGAATGGTTCTGTCCACGGGGCGATGACGGCCATTATTACGTGGGCTGAAGGTGTTATTTCATTGGCAGAGCCTCCGATTGTGTCAGAATGTTCGGTGTCGGGCAGTGAGGTTGGGTCCGGGCTATTATTGTTCGGCTCCCCTTACCATACTACGGATGGCTTGAACAGCCTTTCCAAGAAGATGTTGGGGGGACTACATCGCGTTTTGCGCCGATGCGTGCCAGGACATCTGCCGCCTGATTATTTTCCCGGGCTATATGGTGGAATTCAAGCCCTTCGAACCGAGCTGACATTTTTAGGACGGCGTTGCGGTAAGCTGCCATTTTTGGATCCTTGGCATCGAAGTCTCCATTTATTTGGGATATTGCAAGGTTCGAGTCCCCGCGCACCTCTAGGCGTTGAATGCCCATGGATACTGCCATCCGGAGACCATGTAAAAGGGCCTCATATTCGGCTGCATTGTTGGAGTCTGTGTACATAATCTGGAGTACGTATTGAACTGTATCTCCTGTGGGGGAATGTCAAAACGACGCCAGCCCCTAGTCCGGCCAACATCTTGGAGCCGGCGAAATGCATGATCCAATTTGAATATGTGCCGTACTCTTTAGGGAGTTCGACCTCCGTCCATTCTGCGACGAAGTCGGCCAAAACTTGCGACTTGAGGCTCACCATGGCTTATAAGTTATGTCGAATGGGAGGAGCTCAATGGCCCATTTTGCAATCCGGCCCGTTGCGTCACGGTTGTTTATAGTATCGTTAAGTGGTACTTCCGAGGCTACTGTTATTGAACACTCTTGAAAGTAGTGTCGTAGCTTTCGGGATGCCATGAATACTGCGTAAGCAATCTTTTGATAATGCGGGTACCGTGATTTTCACGGAGTGAGGACAGTGGACACATAATAGACCGGCTTTTGAAGGGGGAATTTGTGTCCATCCGTTTCTCGTTCGATGACGAGCACTGCGCTTACAACCTGATGTGTTGCTGCAATGTACAATAGCATTGGTTCGTCAATGTTTGGCGCGGCCAGGACTGGGTTTGTTGCCAATATGGCTTTTATTTCATTGAGTCCGGCCGTGGCTGCATCCGTCCATTCGAAGTGTTCGGTGCGCCGAAGGAGGCGGTAAAGGGGTAGGGCCTTTCTCCCAAGCGGGAGATAAAGCGGCTTAGAGCCGCCACGCATCCGGTTAACTTTTGTATTTGTTTGAGGTCCTTTGGGATATCCAATTGTGACAGAGCTCAGATCTTGGCTGGATTTGCTTCAATTCCTCTACCGGATACAATGAAGCCCAAGAGCTTTCCGGCTGGGATGCCAAAAACGCATTTTTCCGTGTTGAGCTTGATGTCGTATGTTCGGAGGTTATCAAATGTGAGCCTCAAGTCGTCTACTAGAGATTCGACATGTCTTGTTTTAACGACCACATCATCTACATATGCCTCCACTGTTTTGCCGATCTGGTTTGCCAGACATGTCTGAATCATGCGCTGATATGTTGCGCCGGCGTTTTTGAGCCCGAAGGGCATTGTGTTGAAGCAGAATGGGCCGTGTGGTGTGATAAATGCCGTTGCGGCTTGGTCTGATTCTGCCATCTTGATTTGATGGTAGCTGGAATATGCGTCGAGGAAACACAACGAATCGTGTCCTGCGGTAGCATCGATAATTTGATCGATGTGGGGGAGGGGGAAGGGATCCTTTGGGCAAGCCTTATTAAGGTCTTTAAAATCAACGCACAGGCGCCAGGATTTGTCCTTCTTTGGTACCATCACCAGGTTTGCTAGCCAGTCCGGATGTTTTATATCTCTGATGAATCTGGCCTCCAATAGCTTTGCTATCTCCTCTCCCATGGCCTGTCTCTTAGGTTTGGAAAAACGCTGAAGAGCTTGTTTGACAGGTTTGAATCTTTTTAGGATATTTAAGCTGTGCTCGGCCAGCCTGCATGGGATTCCTGGCATGTCTGAAGGGTGCCAGGCGAAAATGTCCCAGTTCTCTCGTAGGAACTCTCGCAGTGCGGCATCTACATCAGGGTTTAACTGTGCCCCGATGGAAGCTGTTTTATTGGGGTCCGTTGGATGGACCCGGAATTTGACTATTTCGTCCGCCGGTTTAAAGGAGGCGGACTTGGATCTTTTGTCGAGTACCACATCGTCCCTATTCACCATGGAGCGCAGCGCAGTCAGTTCCTCAACCGCTAGGGCTTCGGATAGTGCCTCGAGGGCCAGTGCGACTGTTTTGTTTTCGACGCGGAGTGCTATGTCTGGATCACTAGCGAGAGTGATGATCTCGTTAGGCCCGGGCATCTTGAGCTTCATGTACCCGTAATGGGGTATTGCTTGGAAGATTGTAAACGGTTCCCGCCCTAGCAGAGCGTGATAACCGCTGCTGAATGGAGCCACATGGAACGTGACCTCTTCGGACCTATAATTATTCGGCGTGCCGAACACCACATCTAGTGTGATTTTTCCTGTACAGCGCGCTTCCCAACTGGGGACTATTCCTCTAAAGGTTGTGCTGCTTCGCTCAATGCGGTTCCAGTCTATTTCCATTTTTTGAAGGGTTTCCTCATAAATGAGGTTCAATCCACTGCCGCCGTCCATGAGTACCTTGGTAAGACGAAAGTCGTCCACTATTGGACTGAGGACCAATGCGGCTGGTGCTCGGGCTGTTCGGAATTTAGGTTCATCACTGGCATTAAAGGTAATAGCCGTGTCACTCCATGGGTTTATTGTTGCTACTTGGTAGACTTCGGCAAGGCTGCGGAGTGTCCTTTTTTGCATATTATTTGATGCGAAAGTCTCGAAGACTGTTAATACTGCATTGGTGTCTCTGGGGAGGCTTTCTGTGGCCTCCGGAATTAGGAGATGTTCGCCAATTTTGGCCACCTGCCAGAGTATCCAACATGCTTTAAGGCTGTGAGTTGGTGTGGCGGCCTCTGTACTGTGAATTTTACAATGTCCATTAAGCCATCCTTCCAGTACGGTTCCATGCCCTGTAGAGGGTTTTTGCTTTTTGGTGTTTGACCCGGGTGTCTGGCGATGATGCACCCTTTTATTTCGGACTGGGTTTGTATTCAGGGCCGGATCATCCCAAAATTTTATTTCGGTTTTCCAGGCGCTTTCCATCGCACAGTACTTTCGTACAATGGACGCTAAGTCAGCGAAGCGTGTAATATCAAGGTGACTTATGGTGTTGAGGATTCCCTTGTCTGTGCAATTATTGCAGAAGATTGAGATTGCGTCTTCCTCGCGGCAGTCCCTTATCATGTTCCTAACCAGGAGGAATCTGGCCCAGTAATGATGTACTGTTTCATCGGGCTCTTGCCTGATTTGGGATAGATCGCTTATGTTCGGGTGGGTGGGTGGAATTAAATCCGAAGCCTCACCCAATCTGAGGCTCAGAGGCCGAGGAATTTCCGAACTCAAAAATTTGGATTCCTGGATGTTGTCCAATGAATCCAGCCCGTCGCCTGACTCTAAGTTCAGGTCTTGAGTGATATCCTCCCCTCCGCGGGTATCCGGCTTGGAGGGATCGGGAATCCGGACGTAGCTAGTCCTTAAGATAGATGAAGGGTCACCGCACTGTCCCTCTACCACGGCAACGTGATGGGTGACTTGGGGAGAGTTAATCTCTCTCAGATCGGGTTTAGGCCCAATCTGGTCATAATCCATAGCGACTCCCAGGGCGGCGATGCGATCCAAGAGCTCATTTATGGAGGAAAGCTCCATTGGATCTAACTGATCGGCGAGTTCCGAGCTGACATGAAGATTGTTTTCGATGGCTCGAGAGGTCATCGTCGGCGCAGAAGCCGAACAGGCGGTCATAAGAAAACCACCTAGCCGGAGGGTTTGGCCGACAGCCAAAGCTCCCTTAGCAATGGTGACGTCTTTAAAGACGGGGCGAGGCATCCTTCCTGATGGCGACGACACAGAGGAACTCTCAATGAAAGCACCAATGTCGCTGTCAAAACCGGCGGATCTCGGGTAGGGGGTCCCGAACTGTGCGTCTAGGTCGGATGGTAACAGGAGGCAAGGGACACGAAGTTTTACCCAGGTTCGGGCCCTCTTGATGGAGGTAAAACCCTACATCCTTCTTGATTAATATTGATGATATGGGTAGTACAAGAGTAGATCTACCACGAGATCGGAGAGGCTAAACCCTAGAAGCAAGCCTATGGTATGATTGTTGTTCTGTATGTTGTCCTATGGACTAAAACCCTCCGGTTTATATAGACACCGGAGAGGGTTAGGGTTACACAAAGTCGGTTACAATGGTAGGAGATCTACATATCTGTATCGCCAAGCTTGCCTTCCACGCCAAGGAAAGTCCCTTCCGGACACGGGACGAAGTCTTCAATCTTGTATCTTCATAGTCCAGGAGTCCGGCTGAAGGTATAGTCCGGCCATCCGGACACCCCCTAATCCAGGACTCCCTCAATGGTCATTGAGCATATTTTTCCGGCACAAACCTCTGATGTGATTTTATAAATTGTGCAGTTTCATACAGTTAAGGAGGCCTCTCAACCAGCGGCGTGATAAGACGATTGTTGAAAAGGTAACGAGGAAGGACAAGGAGTTGGCGGCCAGACTGATGATGATCACCTATCCCCCTTGAGACTTAATTTTATTTTCGGGTTTGTGTTGTTGTTGCCCGAGCAAACTTTATGTTGTTCTCTTGCCCCACCCACCTCTCTCTTTTGTGGCCTCCGTTTTGCGGTTGATTTTATATTTGTAGGGCTTTATTTGGCCTCCGTTTTGCGGTTGATTGTATGTTTGTAGGGCTTTATTTATAAAGCAGGGCATGTAGCCTTCTTCAGCAAAAATATTTGGGCTCCTATACATCCGTGGACACGTCCGGATGCGTCCACTGACACTGACCAGCCATACCTTAAATTCCATCTCAAACAACCATAGTAGGCATTTCTGATTACCATCTTCATAAAAACCCATACAAAGTCATGATCTACATAAACTACTACTACCAACTACTAAACCACCAGTCCTCCTTATCGGAGATGTCGACGAAGTTGCTGCAGGAGCTACCGGCCTCTTGGTTATTAGTGGTCGGGCGCACTCCCAGCTCGTCCTCGTCCTCCTTCTCAAGCTCGGCGAAGAACACATCACGTTCGGCGAATCCAAAGACAAGTCGGCAACGATACGAGCAGTGCGCCTGGCCTGGATCTCCTCCAGCAACTTCAACCAGCGCTCTAGTGTCAGCATGACGTAGGTAGTGATCCTCTGTCGGGCCATGTGTAGCGACCTGACCTCAGACGGTCAAGTCTCTACAAGATGGTATCAGAGCACACGCTGACTGTAGGACCTGACCACTAGGACAAAACCTTAGGACACTCTTCTCTACTCATTTCTGACTCCTCTCCATTTTCTACTCTATATATGGCAGACCTGAGGAACAAGTTCACTCAACCGGATGAAGACACACCTTTTGGCCGACACTTGAAGGAAGTCACTAGGTACCTGAGCATCGGAATACCAAGCTTCACCGGGACCTACACCGCCACTTTACCTGAGGAAGAATGCTGGATGATTCGAGTTCACACCAGTTACTGAGCCCATAGAGCTTTCCTTTGATGCACCAACCTGGAGTCTAGGAAAGAGGATGGCCGCCCACATCGCCATTGGACGCATATGCGAGGTATACCACAAGGATCTTAAGGACACCATCTACCAGATATGTGGACGCCGAAACGAGCAATGGGAGATGATTTGCACCAGGAAGGATAGGTCCATTGCAACCTACATCCAGGAGTTAAATCAGCACATTCGTCGTCGGGAGAACCGGATGTGCGACAGCAAGATAGACATGAAGAAAGTGATGACCAGGAACATGGAGCTAGAAGAGGAACTCAAGTCTACACGCGATGGAAATGAAGAGGAAATAGCAGTACTACTGGAGAAGAATGCAGACCTGAAGAAGAAGCTAGGAATATTCATGGGAGATCCCACACCTAAGGAGGACAACCACCCCGAAGACTACATCATAATCGATGACACCGACTCCGACCCCGACCCCGATAGTGATGATGATTACGAAGACGAAGCAGGAGCAGTCATCATGGAGTCTTCCACCGATCAAAATTTCTAGTCGGCCACCATATTATTAGTAGTATTTCCCCTTGTATATAGTAATAGTCTGAGTATTTTGTAATGGTAGTTTAGATCGATTGTATGATCTTGATTGAATTGAGTGGTGTGGTATGAATGTGTTTGTCTCATGTGCATATGGGTAGTGATCTCTCTTTAGACCTCACTCTATTCTATTCTCACCCCTCTAAGCCTATCAGATGCCTCCAGGACGTGACCCTGGATTTGTCTTCCCACCGGAGCTCACTCAGTTGATCCAACAGCAGAATGCCTTGATATAGTTGCTAGTTCAGAACCAAGGCAACAACAACAACAACCCACCGCCACCACCTCCAGTTGACAACTTAGCCCGGTTTCTAAGGTTGAATCCGTCGGTGTTCTCTAGTAGCACCGAGCCGATTGTGGCTGACGATTGGCTCCGCAGGATTGGAAGGAAGCTGACCACCACAAGTTGCACAGATGCTGAGAAGGTGCGCTTTGCCACACATCAACTAGATGGACCCGCAGCCTCATGGTGGGAGAATTACACAGCCACTTTCCCCATAGCCAATGTCACTTGGGATCAGTTCCAGCAAGCATTCTGCACTGCACACATCTCAACTAGAGCTATGAGTATGAAGAGGCGTCAGTTTTGCAACTTACGTCAGGGAAATCGTACTGTGGGGCAGTACGTGGATGACTTCAGCAAGTTAGCCCGCTATGCCCCAGATGATATGGCCACAGATGCCGCCAAGCAGGAGAAGTTTATGGAAAGGCTGAATGATGAGCTGAGTATGCAGTTGATGGTGGCAACATTATTTGGTAACTACCAGGAGTTGGTAGACAGGGCTCTTATGATTGAAGGCAAGCAGCAGCAGATAGAGAGCCGCAAAAGGAAGTATGGATAGGGGAAGTACAACGCTGGAGCTTAGCAGAAGCCTTGTTTTACTCAAAACTCGGGAGGACATACCCATCATAACCATGGAGGCCACACTCACAATGGAGGGAGTTCAGATAACCACAGTGGCCCCAAGAATGGTAATGGGAAAGGAGGAAACAATGGTCAGAACCATTTCAACCCCACTACACCCGCCAAGAAGGATCTAAGTCACATTACTTGTTTCAAGTGCGGGAAGACTAGACACTACGCCACCGAGTGTCCTGAAGCGAATAATGGAAATTGCAATGGAAGCTCAGGGAAGAAGCCAAACCCTTTCACCAGAGGTCAGGTGAACCACATCAACATGGAGGAAGTTGAAGAGCAGCCTGATGATACGTCTCCAACGTATCTATAATTTTTTATTGTTCCATGCTATTATATTATCTGTTTTGGATGTTTAATGGGCTTTATTATACACTTTTATATTGTTTTGGGACTAACCTACTAACCCAAGGCCTAGTGCGAATTGCTGTTTTTTGCCTATTTTAGTGTTTTGCAGAAAAGGAATATCAAACGGAATCCAAACGGAATGAAACCTTCGGGGGAGTTATTTTTGGAGCAAACGTGATCCAGGGGACTTGGAGTAGATGTAAAGAAAGAAGCAAGGCGGCCACGAGGCAGGGAGGCGCGCCTGCCCCCCTGGGCACACCCCCCACCCTCGTGGGCCCCTCCCAGCTCCACCGACCTACTTCTTCCTCCTATATATATATCCATATACCCCGAAAACATCCAGGAGCACCACGAAACCCTATTTCCACCGCCGCAACCTTCTGTACCCAAGAGATCCCATCTTGGGTCCTTTTCCGGAGCTCCGCCAGAGGGGGGTCGATCACGGAGAGCTTCTACATCAACACCATATCCTCTCCGATAATGTGTGAGTAGTTTACCACAGACCTTCGGGTCCATAGTTATTAACTAGATGGCTTCTTCTCTCTCTTTGGATCACAATACAAGGTTCTCCTCGATCTTCTTGGAGATCTATTCAATTAAGTTCTTTTTGCGGTGTGTTTGTCGAGATCCGATGAATTGTGTGTTTATGATCATGTTTATCTATAAACAATATTTGATTCTTCTCTAAAATCTTTTATGTATGATTGCTTATCTTTGCAAGTCTCTTTAAATTATCAGTTTGGTTTGGCCTACTAGATTGATCTTTCTTGCAATGGGAGAAGTGCTTAGCTTTGGGTTCAATCTGGTGGTGTCCTTTCCAAGTGACAGCAGGGGCAGCAAGGAACGTATTGTATTGTTGCCATCGAGGATAAAAATATGGGGTTTATATCATATTGCTTGAGTTTATCCCTCTACATCATGTCATATTGCCTAATGTGTTACTCTATTCTTATGAACTTAATACTCTAGATGCATGCTGGATAGCGGTCGATGTGTGGAGTAATAGTAGTAGATGCAGAATCGTTTCGGTCTACTTGTCGCGGACGTGATGCCTATATACATGATCATGCCTAGATATTCTCATAACTATGCACTTTTCTATCAATTGCTCGACAGTAATTTGTTTACCCACCGTAATACTTATGCCATCCTGAGAGAAGCCAGTAGTGAAACCTATGGCCCCCGGGTCTATCTTCCATCATATAAGTTTCCAATATATTTTACTTTGCAATCTTTACTTTCAATCTATATCATAAAAGTACCAAAAATATTTATCTTATTATCTCTATCAGATCTCACTCTCATAATTGACCGTGAAGGGATTGACAACCCATTTATCGCATTGGTTGCGAGGTTCTTATTTGTTTGTGTAGGTACGAGGGACTTGTGTGTAGTCTCCTACTGGATTGATACCTTGGTTCTCAGAAACTGAGAGAAATACTTACGCTACTTTGCTGCATCACCCTTTCCTCTTCAAGGGAAACCCAACGCAGTGCTCAAGAGGTAGCAAGAAGGATTTCTGGCACTGTTGCCGGGGAGATCTATGCACAAGTCAAGACATACCAAGTACCCATCACAAACTCTTATCCCTCGCATTACATTATTTGCCATTTGCCTCTCGTTTTCCTCTCCCCCACTTCACCCTTACCGTTTTAGTCGCCTCTTTTCCGTTCTCCCTCTTCCGTTCGTCCTTCTGTTTGCTCGTGTTACCATGTGCCTTCTATTATCTTGCATATTTGCTCGCTAAATATCTATTGATATGGATCCACTTAAAGTGTTCTACTTGGATCATCTTCGATCCTTGTGCGCTCGTGCTGAAACCCCAACTAGCCTAGTTGATGGGAAATCTTTAGATGAGCATGCTCATTTTGTGCGTCACCGTTTGTCTAAAAAAGGGAGACTCTTATGGGATCAAATAAACAAATTGATGTGTTATGCTTGGAATCTTTGTGAAATTTAAGACTTTACTTGTTGCTCTAAGAACCCTAAAAAACACCTCCCTACCTATGTGAGTTTAAGGATAATGAAATCTTATCTTCTTATGAAAAGGGTGTTTATAGTTACTATGATATCGAACAAATTGAAGAATTTGTTGCTTTTAAGGGTGCTTATGAAGTTTCTTCTTTGATGGAAAAGTATGATATTACTCTCTACGAATCCGAAAATTTTGACATACTTAAATATTGCTATGAAAACTATGCTCATAATGTCTATGTCAAAGAATTTATTGAAAGAATGACCATTGCTTCGGAAGAAAATAATGATATGCATGAATCTATAGATAATTATGATTCCGATGATTTGATTGAAATATCCCTTGATGAACATGATGCTTGCTATTCTTGTGGCCATGATACCAATATTTATGAAGATGAATTTGTTATAGTTCCTTATGTTAAACATGAGATCGTTGCTATTGCACCCATACTTGATAGTTCCTTCGATGAAAAGCATGATTGCAATGATGTTATTATTAATTCTATTAACGTCAATTGTGCTAATAATATGCAAAACCCTAAGCTTGGGGATGCTAGTTTTGCCATAACTACTATTTGTTGCAATGATCATGATTGGGGTGATTCTTCCTTTGATCTTGAAAATTTGTTTAAGCCCCATGATGAATATGAGATTGATAATAGTGTTTGCAATATTATTGAAAATGGGTTTGGAAGAGTGTCAACTTTAGATCCCACGTATTTGGAGAATGTTCAATCTTATGCAATTTTCGATAAAGGTGGGTTTGGAGAGGTCATGACTTTAGTTAATGTTAATCCCACTATTTTGGAAGAGTGTCAACTTTGCATGCATGTGGATCATGTTGAAAATATTTTATGTGATAGATATTTTGTTGAATTTTCTTATGATCCCACATGTAATTATTATGAGAGAGGAAAATATGATTGTAGAAATCTTCATGTTACTAAATTACCTCTTATTATGTTGAGATTGCTATTGTTTCTTTCCGCTTCCTTGCATATGCTAGTTTTTGCTTGCTATGATAATTTGTTTGCCTTTAAGATGCCTATGCATAGGAATTATGTTATACTTAGATGCGTTTTTCACAGGTTTCATGATGCTATCTTCGTGTTTCAATTGCTATCTTTCATGTGAGCATCATTAAAATTATCAATGCCTAGCTAGGGCGTTAAACGATAGCGCTCGTTGGGAGGCAACCCAATTTTATTTTTGTTTCTTGCTTTTTGGTTCTGTTTAGTAATAAATAATTCATCTAGCCTCTGTTTAGATGTGTTTTTATTCTTTTAATTAGTGTTTGTGCCAAGTAGAACCTTTGGGAAGACTTGGGGAAGTTTTTGCGATCTTGCTGTAAAAAACAGAAACTTTGGCGCTCACTAGATTTGCTGCCATTTTTTACTGGAGAGCGCGATTAGGTTGATTCTTTTTGCAGATGATTAATAGAGAAATTCCTAACATCCACTGATTTATTTCAGAATTTTTGGGGTTACAGAAGTATTCGAAACCTACAGATTACTACAGACTGTTCTATTTTTGGCAGATTCTTTTTTCGTGTGTTGTTTGCTTATTTTGATGAATCTATGGCTAGTATCGGAAGGTATGAACCATAGAGAAGTTGGAATACAGTAGGTTTAACACAAATATAAACAAAGAATGAGTTCATTACAGTACCTTAAGTGGTGGTTTGTTTTCTTATACTAACAGAGCTCATGAGATTTTCTGTTGAGTTTTGTGTTGTGAAGTTTTCAGGTTTTGGGTAAAGATTTGATGGATTATGGAATAACTAGTGGCAAGAGCCTAAGCTTGGGGATGCCCAAGGAACCCCAAGGTAAAATTAAATGACAACCAAAATCCTAAGCTTGGGGATTCCCCGGAAGGCATCCCCTATTTCGTCTTCGTTCATCGGTAACTTTACTTGAGGCTATATTTTTATTCACCACATGATATGTGTTTTGCTTGGAGAGTCTTGTATGATTTCAGTCTTTGCTTTTTAGTTTACCAAAATCATCCTTTCTGTACACACCTTTTGTGAGAGACACACATGAATTGGAATTTATTAGAAAGCTCTATGTGCTTCACTTATATCTTTTGAGCTAGATAATTTTGCTCTAGTGCTTCACTTATAACTTTTAGAGCACGGTGGTGGTTTTATTTTATAGAAATTATCGATCTCTCATGCTTCACTTATATTATTTTGAGAGTCCTTTAGAACATCATGGTAATTTTCCTTGGTTATAAAATTAGTCCTAATATGATAGGCATCCAAGATTGGTATAATAAAAACTATCATAAAAAGTGCACTGAATACTATGAGAAGTTTGATACTTGATAATTGTTTTGAGATATAAAGGTGATGACATTAGAGTGTGCTAGTTGAGTAGTTGTGAATTTGAGAAATACTTGTGTTGAAGATTGCAAGCCCCGTAGCATGCACATATGGTAACGTTGTGTATCAAATTTGAAACATGAGGTGTTCTTTGATTGTCTTCCTTGTGAGTGGCGGTCGGGGACGAGCGATGGTCTTTTCCTACCAATCTAACCCCCTAGGAGCATGCGCGTAGTGCTTTGTTTTTGATGACTTGTAGATTTTTGCAATAAGCATGTGAGTTATTTATGACTAATGTTGAGTCCATGGATTATACACACTCTCACCTTTCCATCATTGCTAGCCTCTTCGGTACCGTGCATTGCCCTTTCTCACCTTGAGAGTTGGTGCAAACTTCGCCGGTGCATCCAAACCCCGTGATATGATACGCTCTATCACACATAAACCTCCTTATATATTCCTCAAAACAGCCACCATGCCTACCTATTATGGCATTTCCATAGCCATTCCGAGATATATTGACATGCAACTTTCCACCGTTTCATTTATGACACGCTTCATCATTGTCATATTGCCTTGCATGATCATGTAGTTGACATCGTATTTGTGGAAAAGCCGCCATGCATAATTTATCATACATGTCACTCTTGATTCATTGCCCTTCCCGGTACACCGCCGGAGGCATTCATATAGAGTCATATTTTGCTCTAGTATCAAGTTTTAATCATTGAGTTGTAAATAAATAGAAGTGTGATGATCATCATTAATAGAGCATTGTCCCAAATAAAAATAAGAAATGCCAAATAAAAAAAGGCCCAAAGAAAAGAATAAATAAAAAGAAATAAAAAGGGACAAATGCTACTATCCTTTTTTCCACACTTGTGCTTCAAAGTAGCACCATGATCTTTATGATAGAGAGTCTCTTGTTTTGTCACTTTCATATACTAGTGGGATTTTTCATTATAGAACTTGGCTTGTATATTCCAACAATGGGCTTCCTCAAATGCCCTAGGTCTTCGTGAGCAAGCAAGTTGGATGCACACCCACTTAGTTTCTTTTTGTTGAGCTTTCATACATTTATAGCTCTAGTGCATCTGTTGCATGGCAATCCCTACTCACTCACATTGATATCTATTGATGGGCATCACCATAGCCCGTTGATACGCCTAATTGATGTGAGACTATCTTCTCCTTTTTGTCTTCTCCACAACCACCATTCTATACGCCCATTGATTAGCCGCATTGATGTGAGACTTTCTCCTTTTTGTCTTCTCCACATAACCCCCATCATCATATTCTATTCCACACATAGTGTTATATCCATGGCTCACGCTCATGTATTGCGTGAAAAATGAAAAAGTTTGAGATTACTAAAGCATGAAACAATTGCTTGGCTTTTCATCGGGGTTGTGCAAGATGAGAGCATCCTTGTGTGACGAAAATGGAGCATGACCAAACTATATGATTTTGTAGGGATGAACTTTCTTTTGCTATGTCATTTTGAGAAGACATGATTGCTTAGTTAGTATGCTTGAAATATTATTATTGTTATGTCAATATTAAACTTTTGTCTTAAATCTTTCGGATCTGAACATTCATGCCACAATAAAGAAAATTACATTGAGAATTATGCTAGGTAGCATTCCACATCAAAAATTCTGTTTTTACCATTTACCTACTCGAGGACAAGCAAGAAGTAAGCTTGGGGATGCTTGATACGTCTCCAACGTATCTATAATTTTTTATTGTTCCATGCTATTATATTATCTGTTTTGGATGTTCAATGGGATTATACACTTTTATATTATTTTTTGGATTAACCTACTGACCCAAGGCCTAGTGCAAATTGATGTTTTTTTTGCATATTGCAGTGTTTCGCAGACAAAGAATATCAAACGGAATCCAAACGGAATGAAACCTTCGGGAGAGTTATTTTTGGAACAAACGTGATCCAGGGGACTTGGAGTAGATGTCAAGAAAGAAGCGAGGCGACCACGAGACAGGGAGGTGCGCCTGCCCCCCTGGGCGCGCCCCCCACCCTCGTGGGCCCCTCGCAGCTCCATCGACCTACTTCTTCCTCCTATGTATATCCATATACCCCGAAAATATCCAGGAGCACCACGAAACCCTATTTCCACCGCCGCAACCTTCTGTACACAAGAGGTCCCATCTTGGGGCCTTTTCCGGAGTTTCGCTGTAGGGGGAATCAATCATGGAGGGCTTCTACATCAACACCATAGCCTCTCCAATGATGTGTGAGTAGTTTACCACAGACCTTCGGGTCCATAGTTATTAGCTAGATGGCTTCTTCTCTCTCTTTGGATCTCAATACAAAGTTCTCCTCGATCTTCTTGGAGATCTATTCGATGTAATTCTTTTTGCGGTGTGTTTGTCGAGATCCGATAAATTGTGGGTTTATGATCAAGTTTATCTATGAACAATATTTTATTCTTCTCTGAAATATTTTATGTATGATTGGTTATCTTTGAAAGTCTCTTCGAATTATCAGTTTGGTTTGGCCTACTAGATTGATCTTTCTTGCAATGGGAAAAGTGCTTAGCTTTGGGTTCAATCTTGCGGTGTCCTTTCCCAGTGACAGCATGGGCAGCAAGGCACATATTCTATTGTTGGCATCGAGGATAGAAATATGGGGTTTATATCATATTGCTTGAGTTTATCCCTCTACATCATGTCATCTTGCCTAATCCGTTACTCTGTTCTTATGAACTTAATATTCTAGATGCATGCTGGATGGCGGTCGATGTGTGGAGTACTAGTAGTAGATGCAGAATCGTTTCAGTCTACTTGTCGCGGACGTGATGCCTATATACATGATCATGCCTAGATATTCTCATAACTATGCACTTTTCTATCAATTGCTCAACAGTAATTTGTTTACCCACCGTAATACTTATGATATCTTGAGAGAAGCCACTAGTGAAACCTATGGCCCCGGGTCTATCTTCCATCATATAAGTTTCCAATCTATTTTACTTTGCAATCTTTACTTTCAATCTATATCATAAAAATACCAAAAATATTTATCTTATTATCTCTGTCAGATCTCACTCTCGTAAGTGACTGTGAAGGGATTGACAACCCATTTATCGCGTTGGTTGCGAGGTTCTTATTTGTTTGTGTAGGTACGAGGGACTTGCGTGTAGTCTCCTACTGGATTGATACCTTGGTTCTCAAAAACTGAGGGAAATACTTACGCTACTTTGCTGCATCACCCTTTCCTCTTCAAGGGAAAACCAATGCAGTGCTCAAGAGGTAGCACCTAACACAGTGATTGGTAAGTTTTTGATTAAGTCATTTACCGCTCTCATTCTTTTTGACACTGGTGCATCACATTCATACATATCAAGGGGATTTGTGGACAAGTTTAAGTTGCCAACCTTAGCCCTTAGGTCACCCATGTTAGTAAGCTCGCCAGGCGCAGAGTATATGGCCAGCCGATGGCGTGATCGGTTACCATTAACCATTGGTAGCCATGTTTTCCCCTCAGACCTAGTAATTTTGGAGTCACAAGGATTAGATATAATACTAGGCATGGATTGGCTATCGAAGTATGGAGGAAACATTGAGTAAGTCAATTCTACTCAGCACCCAGAGGGTAAAATGATCAAGTATGTATCTAGGCATGCGCCAAGGAGGACCCTAGTAAATTCACTCTCTGGAGTTGTTCAGGAAGAAGTGCATGTAGTGAAGGATTACCCAGATGTATTTCTAGAGGAATTACTAGGCATGCCACCATATCGAGACATAGAATTTTTAATAGAGTTGTTGCCAAGCACCGGACCTATATCAAAGAGACCGTATCGGATTCCCGCAAATGATCTGGAGGAAATTAAGAAGCAGATTAAGGAATTACTGAAGAAAGGTTACATTCGACCAAGTTCATCACTGTGGGGAGCCCCGGTGCTTTTAGTTGAGAAGAAGGATGGATCGTTGAAAATGGTTGTTGATTATCGGGCTTTGAATGAAGTGATGATCAAGAATAAGTACCCACTACCGATGGTCAATGATTTGTTTGACCAGCTACAGGGAGCTAAGTATTCTCCAAGATTGATCTTCGATCAGGATACCACCAGCTGAAGATCCGAGAACAAGATATACCTAAGATAGCTTTTACCACAAGGTATGGGCTATATGAGTACACGGTCATGTCTTTTGGATTGACTAACGCCCCTGCCTATTTTATGAGTATGATGAATAAGGTGTTCATGGAGTTCTTGGATAAGTTTGTTGTGGTGTTCATTGATGATATATTGGTGTACTCGAAGAATGAAGAGGAACACAAGGAACATTTGCGATTGGTGCTCGAGAAGCTCAGGGAAGACCAGCTATATGCCAAGTTCAGCAAATGTGAGTTTTGGTTGAAGGAAGTTGGATTCTTGGGCATGTTATATCAGGAGAAGGTATAGCAGTAGACCCTACCAAGGTTCAGTCTTTCACTGAGTAGTTGGCACCCACCTCAGTTGGGGAGATCCGCAGTTTTCTAGGACTCGCAAGATACTATAGGTGGTTCATTGAGAATTTTTCCAAGATTGTGAAACCCATGACAAAGTTGTTGAAGAAGGACACCAAGTTCAAATGGACAGAGGAATGTGAGGCCAGTTTTCAGGAGTTGAAGAAACGCTTGGTTACAGCCCCAGTGCTGGTACTTCCAGATATACGCAAGGATTTCCAAGTTTATTACGACGCTTCTCGCCTAGGACTTGGAGGTGTACTTATGCAAGGCGAAAGAGTTGTTTCATATGCCTCACGTCAGCTTTGACCCCATGAGTTGAATTATGCCATGCATGATTTAGAGTTAACAACCGTAGTGCATGCGCTCAAGACCTGGAGACATTTTCTTATTGGAAACCGTTGTGATGTATACACAGACCATAAGAGTTTGAAGTATATTTTCACGCAGAAGGAGCTGAATCTCAGGCAGAGGAGATGGTTGGGGCTCATAAAGGATTATGATATGAAGTTACATTATCATCCAGGAAAGGCCAATGTCATAGCAGACGCTTTGAGCCACAAGAGTAATGTCAATACCCTCGTAAGCGGAGGATTACCGCAGGAGTTAGTCGACGATCTCAAGGAACTTCGTTTGGAGATAGTTCCAAGAGGATTTGTTGCAGCAATGGAGGTTCAGTCTATGTTGTTGGGAAGGATTCGAGAGGCTCAGAAGGATGATAAGGAAATTGCTGAGATAAAGGAGAAAATGAGCGAAGGAAAGGAAAAAGGTTTTCGTGAAGATGAGCACAAAACTTTATGGTTTGAGGACCGTGTTTACGTGCCTAATGACTCAGAGATCAGGAAGTTAATACTTCAGGAGGCTCATGACTCGCCATACTCGATTCACCCCGGAAACACTAAGATGTATTTGGATTTGAAGGAACATTTCTGGTGGATAGGTATGGAGAAGGATACTGCCGAGTATGTAGCTCTATGTGATGTATGTCAGAGAGTTAAGGAAGAACATCAGAAGCCAGCAGGATTATTACAGCCTATGCCAATACCTGAATGGAAGTGGGATAAACTTGGCATGGACTTTATCACCAGATTACCTAGGACAAGATCAGGATATGACTCCATCTAGGTATTAGTTGATCGCTTGACAAAGTGGCTCACTTCATCCCTGTGAAAACCACTTATACGAGTGCGAAGTTGGCCAAGATATATATGACCAGGGTCGTATGTCTGCATGGAGTTCTGAGGACCATCATATTAGACAGAGGAACACAGTTTACCTCGAAGTTTTGGAATCAGTTACACCAGACTTTGGGTACCAGGCTAGAGTTCAGTACAGCCTTTCATCCGCAGACAGATGGACAGACCGAGAGAGTCAATCAGATTCTGGAGGACATGTTGATAGCTTGTGCGCTAGATTATGGATCTAGTTGGGATGATAATTTGCCTTACGCAGAGTTCTCATACAACAACAGTTATCAGGCTAGTTTGAAGATGGCCCCTTTCGAAGCTTTGTATGGAAGAAGGTGCAGGACACCATTGATGTGGGATGAAGTCGGAGACCATCAGTTGTTTGGACCAGATTTAATCAAGGAGTCTGGAGAGAAGGTTAAGTTAATTCGTGATAGACTGAAGGTAGCTCAGTCCAGGCAGAAGAGTTATGCCAACACTAAACACAAGGAGGTAGTCTATGATATCAGAGACAGAGCATATCTTCGTGTGTCACCACTCCAAGGAGTTAAACGATTTGGAGTTAAAGGAAAGTTAGCCCAGAGATTTGTAGGACCCTACCGAGTGTTGGAACGTATGGGAGAAGTGGCCTACAAGTTGAAGTTACCCAAAGGACTGTCAGGAGTTCATGATGTGTTTCACGTTTCCTAGTTGAAGAAGTGCCATGCATAGATGGCTAATATTCCTCTGAGAGATACAGTGCCCCTGGAAGCAATTCAGTTGGAGACTGACCTAACCTACGAGGAGAAACCAGTCAAGATTCTCAAGTTTGCCAGCCGACTTACACGCAGCAAGGTTATCAAGTTTTGCAAAGTTCAGTGGAGCCACCATACCGAGGAGGAAGACACCTGGGAGCGAGAAGAAGACCTACGGAAAGACCACCCACACCTATTTTCTAGCCAACCCGAATCTCGAGGGCGAGATTCATCTTAAAGGGGGTAGGTTTGTAACATCCCAATTTTCAATTTGGATGTTATACATAGGTCATCATATGCATATCATATTTTTATTTGCTTTTGGTTGTGATCCTAGAAATCTTAAGCAACTCAAGGACCCAAGGAGAGAGTTGGAGGTTTCAAAAAAATCATATTTGAATTTATTTCAAATTTGAATAAAGGATCAATTTGATTTTAATATTTTTTCCCTCCAATTATTTTCAATAACAAAAATAAATGAGAGAAGATAATATGACTTCTTCAACACAAGAGAAATTTTGGAGCACAAATTTTAAAATCAATTTCTCATTTTATTTGCGATTTTATTTGAATTAGATAAAAACTTGAATTTTTAAAAATTGCATTTAGCCCAGAAAAATGTTCATCTTGTCCTAAATATTAGGTTTGGACGATGAAAATTGTTTCTGGGATTTTTATGATTTTTTTCTATTTTATTAGGATTTTTCTTCCATGGAGAAATTGAAAAAAAAAACTCCGTCGGA
The DNA here is from genome assembly GCF_056163025.1 of Triticum urartu. Classification (NCBI taxonomy): domain Eukaryota; kingdom Viridiplantae; phylum Streptophyta; class Magnoliopsida; order Poales; family Poaceae; genus Triticum; species Triticum urartu. The sequence goes on along the minus strand of NC_141876.1, from coordinate 363,255,947 downwards.
CCGAACTGGGCCAGAGGCACAGCCGAGCGCCGCCGCCTCCCGCTCGGAGTCCCGGTCGCCACCTCCGTGGAGTCCGGCTCGAACTCCACCTTGTCGCCGCCCCTCCCGCAAGTAAGCACCCCCCTCGGCCCCTTTATAAGTCGCCCCACCCCGCCGCCTCCTCCTGATCGCCAGCCGCCGCCAGCCACCGCGCGTCGCCGACGCTGCCGCCTCACCTCGCCGACGCTGCCAGATCCCGCCGCCCCACCATTGACCTCGCCGCCGCGGTTGACCGGTACAAAAACCTATCGGTTTTTTCAATTTAGATTAGATCGGTTTTATTTTTAGGGTTCGCTAATTAGCGAACGTTCACCGGTTAGATCGTTTTAACGAACGGTTTTGTTCGTTAGCCTCTGTTAGCGAACGTTCGTTCATTAGACTTTTTCTTTTAGTTTTATATTCGGCCAGGGACCTATCCGCGAATACTTTTGTCATAGATTAGTCCCTGATCTTCAAACCCTCGTTACCTTTTACTCGTTTGTCCAAATCCCGTGGAACCAACGCCAAAATCTTTGTCTTGTTCCCATCTTTCCAGATAATCAACTTGAACATGGTTTTGACAATTTAAAATTTGGTTTCAAGCAGATTTGATTTCGAACTTCTTTTGATTGTAGTTTGAGTTTCGTAGCTCCGATTTAATTGATTCTTTTTGCAAATCGAAGCTCTTCACTTGAACTTTCAGTTTGGATCTTTTCTTTTGGGTTTTATCTTTGCATCTTATGCTTGAGTGCTTATGCGCTATTTTTTGTTCATGATACAGTTTCCGGAGTGCGAAGCGTGCTACTACGAGTGACTAGGGTTTTCAGATCGTCAGCAAGGCAAGTAACACTTTGATCATATCCCTTATTACCAAGTTTTTATCCATAAGTTTCAACCCTCAAACATTTCATGAGTATGATCTGTTAACATGTGGGTTTTGGAAAGTAGTTGAACAGGTAGAACCTATTGCCCTTTCATATTCAAACCCCTGGGTGTTACTACGTTATGCTTATATTGATATGCTATGTTCGTAGATGTCGGCGTTCTGGGAACGGGGGTCCCCGGACTTGCCTACCTGCGGCCCGCAGCATGGCTCCACCAGCAGCCCCGTACGACCCATCTTCACCAGCAAACATTCAAGACCCTCGCGAGGGGCCAAGCCTCGCGAGCCGGACGATGCAAGACCTCCTCAGGGGCGGCCTCACCAGTCTGGCTCGCGAGGGGCGGAGAGACCAAGGCAAGGGGCACCTTGCGAGGTTCCTGTGACGCAAGCCATGACGATTGGAACCAGGCGGGTGCCAGGAGGGCGCTAGCGCACAGTGTCCCCATTTCCTCTTTGGTGCTAAAGGGGCAAGCGCAGGCGAGGAGTCCCGAGGCATCAGGCAAAGGTTTCCATATCGGTGCAATAAGACCAAGACCAGCAGGACGGCAAGACGGAGGTCACCGTGGAGCCCAAGGCGGCGTCACCACCAGAGCCTTTGGCAGGCGAAGACCACTTTTGTCAGGATAGCTTGTACTAGTTGTATCCCTTTGAATTTGGCCGTTGTGGGATCCTTTCCCGCTCAATATTTGGGAAGAGGACCAGGGCCTCTATAAGTAGGACTAGCCACCACCAAGGGAGGCAACTGATTCAGACCCAGATCATCCCGAACCACACAAGTTCACCACGCACAAGAACACCTCTCCTCAGGAGGCTGTTCTTCCCTTGTAACAGTTCATCATCAGCCCAAGAGGCAATCCACCACACCATACTGGATTAGGGTATTACACCACAACGGTGGCCCGAGCTAGTATAAATCTTGTGTCTCATGTTCTTTGGGTTCGTCGAGCCAGGCTGTGAGATCGTAAAGTGTGTGAACTAGAGAGGGGGAGAGATCTTCGTGCGCACCCCAGTGTTTGAACCTCAAGGGTTTTGCCAGAAACCGAAATCCGATATTTGGCGCGCCAGGTAGGGGTGCGCCGAAGCTTTCCTCTTTGTCGATCTGCGCTTCACCGCTTCGCCAAGTTCATGGCCGACGCTCGTCGGGCTCGCGCTGAGCGCCGGGCCGCTCTCGCCACCCGTGTCGCTCAGACCGCCCCTATCGGCGGACCTCCCCGCCGTTCTCCATCACCTGCCGCCAACGCTGCCACTAGTCCGGCGGCAAACGAGCAGCAAGCCTCTTCATTGCACCCCTCTGTGCGGCGAGATGGTCGCACCGCCACCCCGTCGCTGACTCCGGCAGTCCCATCGTCCCACGCTCGCCGCGCCCCCACGGACGCGCAGGCCACGCTGCTCATGGCACACGAGCTCCTGCGCTACCACCTAGTCGACGACCTCTAGGAGGACTGGTTGGACCGCATCGCCGAGCTCGTCAGCGCCGCAGGGGGCTCTCCAGTGCCATCCCTCTCACTGCCTCGCCCGCCCCCGGCTGCGGGCGATGTGGCTCACGGAGCGCCTCCACCCCCTCAGCACCAAGATGGCGCCCTCGCACCGGGGCACGCGGCTCAGGGAGCACCTCAGCCTCCCCCGCATCAATACGGCGTCCTCGCTTCAAGATGTGCGGCCCAACGGCGTGATCCTCCGTGCCGTGTGCCCGCGCACGAAGAAAGAAGTTGCCAGGAGGTTCCCCGTCCGCAAGAAGACGCTCCACCGCTTCCAGCACCACCACGTCAGGATCGCTTGCTGCAGCAGGGCCATGTGCCACTTGCCGTGGCGGCACAAGGACACCAAGGTCAAGCTCCACCTCCACGACGGGCCCTGGTGGCCACGGCGGGCTGTCGTGCCTTCACTCCTGAGCTGCGTAGCGTCGCCTGGCCGGGCAAGTTCAAGCCGAATCTGCCTCCTCGCTACGACGGCACCCGTGACCCTGTGGAGTTTTTGCAACTCTACGAGCTGAGCATCGAGGCGGCCAACGGCGATGAAAAGGTCATGGCGAACTGGTTTCCCATGGCTCTCAAGGACGGTGCCCGCTCATGGCTCCTGAACCTACCCCCAGGCTCGATTTCCTCCTGGGATGAGATGCGCAGCTGCTTCATCGCCAACTTCCAGGGCACTCGTGACCGCCCCCGGTCGCGGGTGACCTGCGCCGCATCAAGCAACAACCAGGAGAGACCCTGCAGAAATGCATTCATCGCTTCAACAGCACGCGTATCAAGATCCCCAAGGTGATGGACGAGGCCATCATTTCGGCGTTTTCTGATGGTGTCCGTGACGTCAAGATGAAGGAGGAGCTCGCCATCCATGAGGAGCTATGCACGACCTTGGAGATGTTCAACATAGCAACCAAGTATGCAAGGGCTGAGGAGGGGCACCTCTCCCTCCTCGAGCTTCCAGCTGCGGATCCAGAGGAGAAGAAGGCCAAGGTCAAGGACGTGAAGCGCAAAGGGGTGGTCGTACTCGCAACAGAACCAGACACCAAGCGTGGCCGAGATCTTCCTGAGCCGGACAAGGGCAGCCGTACGTTCTGCACCTTCCACAACGTGCATACGCACAACACCAACGACTGTCAAGAGCTCAGGGCCATTCGAGATGGACGCTTCGGTCGACACCCCGAGCGCAACGACCGGGGCTACAGCCGAGGAGGTGGACGAGGTGGAGGACGTTGGGACGACCGTGGGCCTCACCAAGAGTGGCACGACTAGCCTCGCGAGGATCATTGGCAAGACCAGCCTCGCGAGGACGCCTGGAGGGACCAGCCTCGTGAGGACCGCCCTCAGGGCAACCCTGGTCTCCCCCCCCCCCCCCCCCCGCTGCCGCCACCAAGAAGGAACAACGACCATCAATAGGACGAAGGGGCTGGGGGCTTTCCGGAGCCGCGCGCCATCGCTTGCATCTTGGGTGGCGCTCAGGCCCCAGCCTCCTAGCGCATCTTCAAGCAGTTCTCTCGAGAAGTGGATGTAGTCCTCCCCAAGCTCGAGGCTACGTGCCCGCTCAGGTGGTCCAAGTACGCCATCACCTTTAGCTCGGCGGACCAGCTCAAGTGCGCGGCAACCGCCGGCGTCCTCCCGATGGTCTGCTCATCCGTCATCAGCAATGTCCAAGTCACCAAGACACTCATCGACGGCGGCGCAGGGCTCAGTGTCCTGTCCGTTGAAATGTTCGACGGCCTCCAAGTGCCATACGATCTGCTCCAGCCCACCAAGCCTTTCTCAGGAGTGACAGACGGCTCCACCACCCCGATAGGGCAGGTTCGCCTCCCTATCACCTTCGGTCAGCGCGACAACTACCACACCGAGCTCATCGACTTCGATGTTGCCCACATCCTCCTGCCATACAATGCCATCCTCGGGTACCCAGCACTGGCCAAATTCATGGCAATCACCCACCATGGCTACAACGTCCTCAAGATGCCAGGAAGCGGCGGAATCATCACGGTCCCTTGCGAACAAAGAGACATGAAGTGCTCCCTCAAGCGCGCCTTCCAAGCTGCATCAATCGAAGACCCTGATAGCGTGGGTGTGCGGTACCCTCCTGAGGCCAATCCCAAGATGAAGAAGAAGAAGCTACTCCGCGCTGGGCCTCAGGGGAGTGGCACCTCCAGCGGCACCACTTCAGGACCTGGCCAACATCACGAGGGAGGCGCTCGAGCACCACGTGGAGGTGTGCCTCGCGGCTCGTTTCCCTCAGGAGTATATACCGGGCGAAGAGCGCCCGGCGCTCAGGAGTTCATCACCAAGGCATCTCATGAGCTTCAGGAAGCAAGGGCAATACGCGGCGACCGCCGCCCACCTGGCACCGCTCCCCACCCAGGCGAGGGTGGTGAGCTGCATGTCTGCACCGACATCTCAGGGCTCAACAGGGCCGCATCTCAGGAGCCCTTCTGGCCTTCGCGTGTTGGCCGGTGTGAGGGCCCGCCTCACAGCTGCGTTCGCATGCCGTTCGGCCTACCGAGCATGGTTGTCGCCTTCCAGCGCAATCTGCGGAGCATCCTGGCAGGTCAGGAGGCCAGGCGTCATGCGGTCCTGGCGGAGATGAAGACGACCCTCCGGAGGCCACCTGAGCCTCCAGAGCCTCCCGAGGCTCAGGGCCCCGGCGGCTCGTGAGAAGAACTTCTTAGCTATGTGTCTTCAGCTACCCCGACACTTCTTCAGCAACCAAACCAGGTGACATCTTTCCAAGTTCATTTAGCTGGGAGCGCCCCCTGGGCTGCATTGTCCCCAGGCCGCGTGGGTCCGTCCCTGTGGCATGTATCTGCTTGCATCTTTAGTTCACTCTGCTGGGAGCGCCCCACGGGCTGCATTAACCCCAGGCCGCTCGGGTCCAATCCAGTGGCATGTATCGTTCTCGCATTTACCTAGCTAGTTGCTTTTCATGTGTAATCTATCTATGGATATCACCTGCTCCATTGTCACCTACCATGGGAGTCACGCGCCAATTGTCTTTCTTCAGGATCCTTCCAATTAGAAGGCTAGGCACGGTGTCTGTGCTTGGGCCCGTCCCTGCAGCGTCGATAAATCCAATGGTTGAGCTTTATTTGGCGGGTCGGCCCCGTTCACGTCACCTCCTGGGGTCGTTGGTGCTTGGCCTTCTCGTGCGATAGCCTCAGGAAATCCACTCGGTGCAGGTTGTCTAACCATTTCGCAGGAACGCCAAAGCCATCAAGAATCAAGACCAGACGCAACCCACCTTGAGGTAGGGCCTCGTGAGTCCCGCGCTGGCTCACGAGCGCACAGATACACCTCGCCTAGCCCTGTCGTGCAAGCCACGTGTCAGGGCGGGGTTGTACGTGCCCCGGGGGCTCTCCGCAGTAGGGAGTCCCCTCCCACAAGCCAGCGACGGACGGGCGATCACCACGGCGATTTGCGCCTGATACGTCTCCAACGTATCTATAATTTTTGATTGTTCCATGCTATTATATTATCTGTTTTGGATATTTATGGGCTTTATTAAACACTTTTATATTATTTTTGGGACTAACCTATTAACCGGAGGCCCAACCCAAATTGCTGTTTTCTTGCCTATTTCAGTGTTTCGAAGAAAAGGAATATCAAACGGAGTCCAAACGGAATGAAATCTTCGGGAGAGTTATTTTTGGAACGGAAGCAATCCAGGAGACTTGGAGTAGACGTCAGGGAAGCTTCGAGGTGGACACGAGGCAGGGAGGCGCGCCTGCCCCCTGGGTGCGCCCCCCACCCTCGTGGGCCCCTCGTGGCTCCCCTGACCGACTTCTTTCGCCTATATATGTCCATATACCCTAAAAACATCGGAGAGGGGAATAGATCGAGAGTTCCGCCACCAGAAGCCTTCGTAGTCACCGAAAACCAATCTAGACCCGTTTCGGCACCCTGTCGGAGGGGGGAATCCCTCTCCGGTGGCCATCTTCATCATCCCGGTGCTCTCCATGACAAGGAGGGAGTAGTTCTCCCTCAGGGCTGAGTGTATGTACCAGTAGCTATGTGTTTGATCTCTCTCTCTCTCATGTTCTTGAGGTGGTACGATCTTGATGTATCGCGAGCTTTGCTATTATAGTTGGATCTTATGATGTTTCTCCCCCTCTACTCTCTTGTGATGAATTGAGTTTTCCCTTTGAAGTTATCTTATCGGATTGAGTCTTTAAGGATTTGAGAACACTTGATGTATGTCTTGCATGTTCTTATCTGGGGTGATAATGGGATATCACGTGATCCACTTGATGTATGTTTTGGTGATCAACTTGCGAGTTCCGTGACCTCGTGAACTTACGCATAGGGGTTGGCACACGTTTTCGTCTTGACTCTCCGGCAGAAACTTTGGGGCACTCTTTGATATTCTCTGTCTTGGTTGAATAGATGAATCTGAGATTGTGTGATGCATATCGTATAATCATACCCACGGATACTTGAGGTGACATTGGAGTATCTAGGTGACATTAAGGTTTTGGTTGATTTGTGTGTTAAGGTGTTATTCTAGTACGAACTCTATGATAGATTGAACGGAAAGAATAGCTTCATGTTATTTTACTACGGACTCTTGAATAGATCGATCAGAAAGGATAACTTTGAGGTGGTTTCATACCCTACAATAATCTCTTCGTTCGTTCTCCGCTATTATTGACTTTGGAGTGACTCTTTGTTGCATGTTGAGGGATAGTTATATGATCCAATTATGTTATTATTGTTGAGAGGACTTGCACTAGTGAAAGTATGAACCCTAGGCCTTGTTTCAACGCATTGCAATACTATTTGTGCTCACTTTTACCACTTGCTACCTTGCTGTTTTTATATTTTCAGATTACAAAAACCATTATCTACTATCCATATTGCACTTGTATCACCATATCTTCGTCAAACTAGTGCACGTATACAATTTACCATTGTATTGGGTGTATTGGGGACACAAGAGAATCTTTGTTATTTGGTTGCAGGGTTGCTTGAGAGAGACCATCTTCATCCTACGCCTCCCACAGATTGATAAACCTTAGGTTATCCACTTGAGGGAAATTTGCTACTGTCCTACAAACCTCTGCACTTGGAGGCCCAACAACATCTACAAGAAGAAGGTTGTGTAGTAGACATCAAGCTCTTTTTTGGCGCCGTTGCCGGGGAGGTTAGCGCTTGAAGGTATATCTTTAGATCTTGCAATCGAATCTTTTTGTTTCTTGTTTTATCACTAGTTTAGTTTATAAAAGAAAACTACAAAAAATGGAATTAAGGGTACCTCATATGCTTCATCTTTTTAATGTCTTCCGTGAAAATAAGGATTCCGATAATTGTGCTCAATTGCTAGAGGAAGAATGCATTAGAATGTTTGGCACTAAATCTTTGAATGATGAGCATGATTGCAATGTTGTTAGTATGAATTCTTTGAATATCCATGATGCTAATGATATGCAAAGCCACAAGCTTGGGGATGCTATGTTTGATGAAGATGATATTTTTTGTCCCGCAAGTTTTGATGAGAAAATTTATTATGATGATAGCATGCCTCCTATTTATGATGATTATATTGATGAAAGTGGGTTTGGAAGAGTGTCAACTTTAGGAAGTAATGATCCCACTATTTTGGAGGGTGTTGAATCTTATTGTGATAATTATGAAAGTGTATTTGGAGAGATCATGACTTTACTTAGTAATGAATCCACTATTTCGGAAGAGGTTCCAATTGATTATGTGCACAAAGTTGCTATCTATGATGATTATTGTGATGACTTGTATGCTATTAAGAATAATGATAACCATGAAACTTGTCATCATGATTTTAGTTTTCAATTGGATTATGCCTCACATGGTAATTATTTTGTTGAGTTTACTCCCACTATTATTCATGAGAAGAAATTTGCTTATGCGGAGAGTAATAAAAATTCTATGCTTGTAGATCATGAAAAGAATGATTTATGTGATGGTTATATTGTTGAATTCATTCATGATGCTACTGAAAATTATTATGAGGGAGGAATATATGCTTGTAGGAATTGCAATAATATCAAGTTTCCTCTCTATGTGCTTAAAGTTTTGAGTTATGCTTGTTTTGCCCTCCTATGCTAGTTGATTATTGTTCCCATAAGTTGTTTGCTCACAAAATCCCTATGCATAGGAAGAGGGTTAGACTTAAATGTGCTAGTCATATTCTTCATGATGCTCTCTTTATGTTACAATTCTTATCTTTTATGTGAGCATCATTGAAATCATCATGCCTAGCTAGGGGCGTTAAACGATAGCGCTTGTTGGGAGGCAACCCAATTTTATTTTTTTCCTTGCTTTTTGTTCCTATTTAGTAATAAATAATTCATATAGCCTCTGTTTATATGTGGTTTTATGTTTTAATTAGTGTTTGTGCCAAGTAAAGCCTTTAGGACCTTCTTGGGTGATTGTTATTTGATCTTGATGTAAAAACAGAAAGTATGCGCTCACGAGAATAATTTTCATTTTTTACTAGAGAGCGATATAATACCAATTCCAATTTCAGTAGATCATTAAACAAATTTCCTAGGACTTCCTAATTTCTTAGGATTTTTGGAGTTACAGAAGTATTCGGAACCTACAAATTACTACATCCTGTTCTGTTTTTGACAGATTCTGTTTTCTATGTGTTGTTTGCTTATTTTGATGAATCTATGAGTAGTATCGGAGGGTATGAACCATAGAGAAGTTGGAATACAGTAGATATTACACCAATATTAATTTAGAATGAGTTCACAACAGTACCGAAGTGGTGATTTATTTTCTTATACTAACGGAGCTTATGAGTTTTCTGTTAAGTTTTGTATTGTGAAGTTTTCAAGTTTTGGGTAAAGATTGGATGGACTATGGAATAAGGAGTGGCAAGAGCCTAAGATTTGGGATGCCCAAGGCACCCCAAGGCAATATTCAAGGACAACCAAGAGCCTAATCTTGGGGATGCCCCGGAAGGCATCCCCTCTTTCGTCTTCGTTCATCGGTAACTTTACTTGGAGCTATATTTTTATTCACCACATGATATGTGTTTTGCTTGGAGCGTCATTTTATTTTCTTTTGTTTTGCTTGCTGTGAATACAATACCAAGATCTAAAATTATTAAATGTTAGAGAGTCTTTACATAGTTGCATAATTATTCGACTACTCATTGATCTTCACTTATATCTTTCGGAGTAGTTTGTTGTTGCTCTAGTGCTTCACTTATATCTTTTTAGAGAACGGTGGTGGTTTTATTTTATAGAAATAGATGAACTCTCATGCGTCACTTATATTATTTTGAGAGTCCTAAACAGCATGGTAATTTGCTTTGGTTATGAATTTAGTCCTAATATGATGGGCATCCAAGAGGGATATAATAAAAACTTTCATATAAAATGCATTGAATACTATAAGAAGTTTGATACTTGATGATTGTTTTGAGATATGAGGATGGTAATATTAGAGTCATGCTAGTGAGTAGTTGTGAATTTGATAAATACTTGTGTTAAAGTTTGTGATTCCCATAGCATGCACGTTTGGTGAACAGACATGTGATGAAGTCGGAGCATGATTTATTTATTGATTGTCTTCCTTATGAGTGGCGGTCGGGGACGAGTGATGGTCTTTTCCTACCAATCTATCCCCCTACGAGCATGCATGTAGTACTTTGTTTCGATAACTAATAGATTTTTGCAATAAGTATGTGAGTTCTTTATGACTAATGTTGAGTCCATGGATTATACGCACTCTCACCCTTCCACCATTGCTAGCCTCTCTAGTACCGCGCAACTTTCGTCGGTACCTTAAACCCACCATATACCTTCCTCAAAACAGCCACCATACCTACCTATTATGGCGTTTCCATAGCCATTCCGAGATATATTGCCATGCAACTTTCCACCGTTCCATTATTATGAAACGCTCCATCATTGTCATATTGCTTTGCATGATCATGTAGTTGACATCGTATTTGTGGCAAAGCCACATTTCATAATTCTTTCATACATGTCACTCATGAGTCATTGCACATCCCGGTACACCGCCAGACGCATTCAAATAGAGTCATATTTTGTTCAAAGTATCGAGTTGTAATTCTTGAGTTGTAAGTAAATAAAAGTGTGATGATCATCATTATTAGAGCATTGTCCTAGTGACGAAAGGATGATGGAGACTATGATTCCCCCACAAGTCGGGATGAGACTCCGGATGAAAAAAAAAGAAAGAGAAAAGAGGCCAAAAAAAGAAAGAAGGCCCAAATAAAAAATAAAAAAATAAAAGAAAATGAGAGAAAAAGAGAGAAGGGGCAATGCTACTATCCTTTTTCCACACTTGTGCTTCAAAGTAGCACCATGATCTTCATGATAGAGAGTCTCCTATGTTGTCACTTTCATATACTAGTGGGAATCTTCCATTATAGAACTTGGCTTGTATATTCCAATGATGGGCTTCCTCAAAATGCCCTAGGTCTTCGTGAGCAAGCGAGTTGTATGCACACCCACTTAGTTTCTTTCTGAGCTTTCATACACATATAGCTCTATTGCATCCGTTGCATGGCAATCCCTACTCACTCACATTGATATCTATTGATGGGCATCTCCATAGCCCGTTGATATGCCTAGCTGATGTGAGACTATCTTCTCCTTTTTGTCTTCTCCACAATGATACGTCTCCAACGTATCTATAATTTTTTATTGTTCCATGCTATATTATATTCTGTTTTGGACATTATTGAGATTTATTATACACTTTTATATTATTTTTGGGACTAACCTATTAACCGGAGGCCCAGCCCAGAATTGTTGTTTTTTGCCTATTTCAGAGTTTCACAGAAAAAGAATATCAAACGGAGTCCAAACGGAATGAAACCTTCGGGAACGTGATTTTTGGAACGAAGTGATCCAGAGGACTTGGACCCTACGTCAAGAAAGCAACCAGGAAGGCATGAGGTAGGGGGGCGCGCCTGCCCCCCAAGGCGCGCCCTCCACCCTCATGGGGCCCATGTTGCTCCACCGACGTACTTCGTCCTCCTATGTATACCTATGTACCCCCAAACTACCAGATACGGAGCCAAAACCCTAATTCCGCTGCCGCAACCTTCTGTACCCATGAGATCCCATCTTGGGGCCTTTTCCGGAGCTCCGCCGGAGGGAGCATCGATCACGGAGGGCTTCTACATCAACACCATAGCCTCTTCGATGATGTGTGAGTAGTTTACCTCAGACCTTCGGGTCCATAGTTATTAGCTAGATGGCTTCTTCTCTCTTTTTGGATCTCAATACAATGTTCTCCCGCTCTCTTGTGGAGATCTATTCGATGTAATCTTCTTTTGCAGTGTATTTGTTGAGATCGATGAATTGTGGGTTTATGATCAAGTTTATCTATGAACAATATTTGAATCTTCTCTGAATTCTTTTATGTATGATTGGTTATCTTTGCAAGTCTCTTTGAATTATCAGTTTGGTTTGGCCTACTAGATTGATCTTTCTTGCAATGGGAGAAGTGCTTAGCTTTGGGTTCAATCTTGCAGTGTCCTTTCCCAGTGATAGTAGGGGCAGCAAGGCACGTATTGTAATGTATTGTTGCCATCGAGGATAACAAGATGGGGTTTATATCATATTGCATGAGTTTATCCCTCTACATCATGTAATCTTGCTTAAAGCGTTACTCTGTTCTTTTGAACTTAATACTCAAGATGCATGCTGGATAGAGGTTGATGTGTGGAGTAATAGTAGTAGATGCAAGCAGGAGTCGGTCTACTTGTCTCAGACGTGATGCCTATATACATGATCATACCTAGATATTCTCATAACTATGCTCAATTCTGTCAATTGCTCAACAGTAATTTGTTTACCCACCGTAATACTTATGCTCTCGAGAGAAGCCACTAGTGAAACCTATGGCCCTCGGGTCTATTTTCTATCATATTAATCTTCCATCAACAAGCTATTTCTTGCACCGTTTTTATTTTGCTTTATTTACTTTGCATCTTTATCATAAAAACACCAAAAATATTATCTTATCATATCTATCAGATCTCACTTTCGTAAGTGACCGTGAAGGGATTGACAACCCCTTTATTGCGTTTGTTGCGAGGATTTTATTTGTTTGTGCAGGTGTTAGGGACTCATGCGTGGCCTCCTACTGGATTGATACCTTGTTTCTGAAAAACTGAGGGAAATACTTACACTACTTTGCTGCATCACCCTTTCCTATTCAAGGGAAAACCAACGCAGTGCTCAAGAGGTAGCACACAACCACCATTCTATTCCACCTATAGTGCTATATCCATGGCTCATGCTTATGTATTGCGTGAAGATTGAAAAAGTTTGAGAACACCAAAAGTATGAAAAAATTGCTTGGCTTCCCATCGGGGTTGTGCATGATTTAAATACTTTGTGTGGTGAAGATGGAGCATAGCCAGACTATATGATTTTGTAGGGATAGCTTGCTTTGGCCATGTTATTTTGAGGAGATATGATTGCTTTATTAGTATGCTTGAAGTATTATTATTTTTATGTCAATATTAAACTTTTGTCTTGAATCTTATGGATCTGAACATTCATGCCACAATAAAGAGAATTACTTAGAGAAATATGTTAGGTAGCATTCCACATCAAAAATTCTGTTTTTATCATTTACCAACTCGAGGACGAGCAGGAATTAAGATTGGGGATGCTGATACGTCTCGAGCGTATCTATAATTTTTTATTGTTCCATGCTATTATATTATCTATTTTGGATGTTTATGGGCTTTATTATACACTTTTATATTATTTTTGGGACTAACCTATTAACCGGAGGCCCATCACAAATTGTTGTTTTCTTGCCTATTTCAGTGTTTCGAAGAAAAGGAATATCAAACGGAGTCCAAATGGAATGAAACCTTAGGGAGAGTTATTTTTGGAACGGAAGCAATCCAGGAGACTTGGAGTAGACGTCAGGGAAGCTTCGAGGTGGCCACGAGGCAGGGAGGCGCGCCTGCCCCCCTGGGCGTGCCCCCCACCCTCGTGGGCCCCTCGTGGCTCCCCTGACCGACTTCTTCCGCCTATATATGTCCATATACCCTAAAAACATCGGAGAGGAGAATAGATCGGGAGTTCCGCCGCCAGAAGCCTTCGTAGCCTCCGAAAACCAATCTAGACCTGTTCCGGCACCCTGCCGGAGGGGGGAATTCCTCTCCGGTGGCCATCTTCATCATCCCGGTGCTCTCCATGACAAGGAGGGAGTAGTTCTCCCTCGGGGCTGAGGGTATGTACCAGTAGCTATGTGTTTGATCTCTCTCTCTCTCTCGTGTTCTTGAGGTGGTATGATCTTGATGTATCGCGAGCTTTGCTATTATAGTTGGATCTTATGATGTTTCTCCCCCTCTACTCTCTTGTGATGAATTGAGTTTTCCCTTTGAAGTTATCTTATCGGATTGAGTCTTTAAGGATTTGAGAACACTTGATGTATGTCTTGCATGTGCTTATCTGTGGTGACAATGGGATATCACGTGATCACTTGATGTATGTTTTGGTGATCAACTTGCGAGTTCCGTGACCTCGTGAACTTACGCATAGGGGTTGTCACATGTTTTCGTCTTGACTCTCCACACTACTAGGGAAAACCTTATACACAGAATCTTAGCAGCAGCATGGTCTAAAAACAGACGCTACTGCTAATTAGCAGCAACGAGCTTTAGAAAAGAGCGCTGCTAATGACTGAGTAGCAGTAGCGCTCTAGGTGAAAAGAGCGCTACTACTATAATTGCCACGGTGTTGCCTCCAGGCTAGATATAGTAGTAGCGCCCTTCCCGTGGACGCGCTACTGCTAAAGAACTTAGTAGCAGCGGTTTTGCTCAAAACTCGCTGCTGCTAAGTATGACCGCAACTAATTAAGTTTAGTCCCATACTGCTAAGCGAACAAGGTGTTTACCACCTTAAATATGTTGCTTCTCAACCTATCTCGAGCACTTGGTCTTCATTGAACTATATGTGTATGATTTGTGGTTGCAATATGAATCCTCGCCTGTACCTATACAGGTACAGTGAGGATTCATGTTGACTATTTAGATTATACACAAAAAGTTCAATGATGACCAATGTATATTTTTGATGTTTTTACTAAACAAAAGAAATAACTGCTTCCATTAGCAGTAGCGGTTTTCCCCAAAACGCGCTGTAGATAAGTTAGCTATAGCGCGTTTTCTGTACGTGCGCTACTGCTAGTTCGAGTTAACCACCCCCCGCATCAAAATTTCGCTAAGTCCTCCTTTCCCCCCTACCGGCCTGTTCCCCTACTCCCTGTCGCCGCCGCCCGAGCCCGAGCGCGCCTGCGCCCTCACCGCCGCCGCCGCCCGCCCTCAACCTCACCGCCGCCGCTCTCGACCACACTGTCACCGCCCTCGACCTCACCGCCGCCGCCCTCGACTGAGCCCACCGAGCCCGCCGCCCAGGACCGCCGCCCTCCCGATCTCGAGCCCGCCCTCGCCGCCCCTCCGTCGCCGAGCACCTCCCCGCCACCGTCTCTCCCTCTGTAAGCCCCCCACCCTCCCCAACCCCCTCTCTCTTTGCTTAGTTAGTAGATGATTTTAGTAGTAGTAGATGTTAATTTAGGGTTCATAGATAATGATTTTTAGAAGTAGTGGACATTAATTACTACTGGTGATGGTAAACTAGTTGTATAATTAGCAGTAGTACATGTTAATTAGTAGTAGATGTAGTAGTTAGATGTTAATTAGTAGTAGTAGATGTGCTAGTTTCTTTCTATTTATAGTAAGTTTATATTTAGTAAGAACTAGTTGAATTAATAGAACTAGTTTAGTTTTAGTTGAACTAGTTAAGTTTTAGTTGAGCTAGTATAGTAAGTAAATTAATAACTAGCTGAACTACTTCATTTTTAGAAAGAACTAGTTTTTTTCTTTTTATACTAAGTTTATATTTAGTAAGAACTAGTTGAATTAATAGAACTAGTTGAATTAATAGAACTATTTGAACATGCCATATTTGGTGTTATTTTTTAGTTTAAGCAATTATTTCATGTTTTGGTTACACCTCCGAGTGGCCTATGTTTTGCCGGAGTGTTGATTAATTTCCGTTCCGGCAAATTTCAGGCGCTCGATATGTCCTTTTTTAGCAAAGGTCATGCCAGATTTTTCCGTGAATTCTGGCATGACTTGTGCTAGAATATGTACAAGTTTAATCTTTGAATTATGAACGTAGGAAATGTCGTACTCGGACGACGACAGTCTCCCGGGGGAGTGCAGTTGGTGCCACGATGATCGAGGTATGTGCGACAGGTTCGTTCAGCTGGATGAAGATCGGCGCTTCAGCATTAAGCTCGAGGAGACCTTCGATGTTGAAACGGTACGCAACAACGACAAGTGTTTTTTTTCGTAATTAAGCATGACTTCAACTATTTCAACGTCTAATTTTCATCTTTTACAATTCGACTAGCTTATCCCATGCCATGCAAGACGCTATGTCTTGGAGAGGATGGGTTTTGAAGACCATGAAAATTTTCAAACAAAGAAAATACACCTAAGGACCCATCATGATATCGATTTTGAAGTAAATCTGTACAATTCTCAGAGCGTAACCCATTTTGGTTGCCAAAATTGGGAAGCACTTTGCAAAATGTATGGTTTTTATGAGGGTATGATTGTCAGCATGGATCTTGGTGATCCTGACATCGAGCAACACAATATGGACATTTGGGTCCTTGTTGATACGCTTCCGATTCTACCGCAATGTGAGTTTCTCAAACATAGTTATTAACTAATTTATATTGTTTATTTCAAAATAGTTGACAGCTTATTTCCATTGACAGCTTATTTTGAATCTTCAAAGAATGTGCAGAAGATGGTAGACAAAACCCACTACACTGATGGCTCCGAATTAACTTATAAGGAGAAAAATCATCTGATTGCTTATTGTACTTTTTTGAGAATTACAATACCTATTATCAAACTCCTCCAAATTATGGTGAATACGTGCCACTAGTGCACGTGTTGAACCACGATAACTTCTATGGAGATACCCTGGTAAGATATTTTACTATTACGACATCCGTGCATCTTTTGCATACTTCTAAAACTAGTACATCATTGCTAACTACGAAGTTATTACTATGTTTTTCAACAGAAAATCTCGATGGATTGTGTGCCTCATCTGATGTATTACAATGGTTGCCTTGAAGTTCTGAACCTACAGCTAGGTCATCCTACGGATCTCACCTGTGCATATCGAATTTCTGAACCGGTGAACACATGCTAATCAAAGAGTGGAAAAAATGTTTGGACATTCGTAAGGAGGTTCTTGGAAGCAACATTAAGCGAAAGGCGAGAATTGGAGACAGGATAATCTGCATTCTCCATAATGGAGAGCGAGGGGCTATCTTGTTTTTTGCTATTTTACCTTAGAGAATATAGTAGGTCCTAAGAGAATGTAGTAGGTCCAATGAGGTACAATATGTTTATTATGTGATACAATGTGTTAGAGTTGAAGATGTGAGGAGTACTTGTGATTACGACTAGTGACCAATGATATGATGATCATGATAATGATAAGTTGTTAATGATATGATGATGATGATGATGATATTTATTATATCATTGGGTGAAAGAACCGCGGATTAGTTTCAAGTGGATGTCCGTCCACTTGAAACTAGTCCACACGGTTCTTTCACCCCGTGATGTAATAACTCATTATGATGTAAAAACAATTTGTAAATTCCTGTTGTATGAAAATTTGTGTAAAGGTGTACGAATACAACATCAAATAAAAAATAAGTAAAATACAAAATAATAGTAGCAGCGCGGGCAGAGAGAAGCGCTACTACTAATTACCAGCAGCGCTCCTCTTGGAACTCGCTGCTACTAAGTCGATTTAGCCGTAGCGTGGGTGGAGGCACGCTACTGCTATTCGTTAGCTGTAGCGCCTTATCAGTAGCGCACCACCCCGCGCTACTGATAGGTCTAAAACCCGCGCTGCTGCTAGCCTTTTCCCTAGTAGTGCCAGTAGAAACTTTGGGGCACTCTCTCTCTTCTCCCATGCAATTCGCTTGCGCGTTAAAAGGGGGGGCTCCTGAGCATCGCGACTCAGGAGCTCTTACTGGCTCTCCAGCCCTCACCCCCTGGCCTTGACCACGACATCGCGACCTGGCATACCAGCGGCGGCTGAGCTCGCTCGAGGGCCGGGACCTGAGGACGTAGAGTGCCAGGAAGAACATGGAGAAGAGGGGAAGGCCCGCACGGGCCTAACCTAGCTACCCAGCAGAGGCCGACACCCAAGTGTGGTGCGGCACGGGAAGACGGCTCCGGAATGCCAAGATAAGTCTTGTACCTAGACCGACCCAGCGCTACGGCATAAGATTCTCGCCTTTTCACTGCCCTGCTGCAGGAACGTCACCTCCCTTTCCCATCCTCATATAGCTGCTTGCACGCTAAAGGGGACCTCTTAAGCATAGCGCCTCAGGAGCTCTTACCGGACCTCGGGCCGCTCACCTCCTGGCCTTGACCACGGCATTGTGACCTGGCATACCAGTGACGGCTGCAGCCTGCCTGGGGACCGGGACCTGTCAGCGTAGAGCACCAAGCTGTCGCGGGATTGGAAAGGAGGAACCGAGCCTCAGCAGGACATGCGCTCGCAAATTTCCACAATAAGGATAACATCAACAAAAGGCATTACAGACGCTTTACACACCCCCGCGGGGTCCGTTTCGATTCCTCGCAGGGAACAAAACAAAGGGAATTCCTAGGAGCTCTATCTACATGCGTCAGACGTCACCGACGCCATCATCAAAAGTGGGCCACGGAACGCCGGCGCCAACCCCATCCAGATCAACGGCAGTGGCCAGACGTGGCGACCTTGCTCCGGGCTCGACGAGAACTCGAGGGCACGTAGCTGTCATCGCTCGTCTTCGGAGACTCCATGAGCTCGAGAGAGTCGCTGGACCACCAGGAGTAACCGCTGTCGCTGGAGGAGCTGCGGGCGAGGCCAGCGGCAGGCCCGGTGCCAGCCGCCGCTCCGTCCCGGTGGCTCCCTTCAGGGCAACACTCCAAGTGGCGGCCTTCCTCGTCTAAGACCTTGAAGAATAGCGTGGAGGCACCATCATACTCGAAGTGGATGGCGAGGGCACCGTACGTGCAGCAGGATCGGGTGACCTCGCCCCAGCCTCGAGTCATGAAGATCCTCCCAGAAGCGATGGCTTCAACTTCCGCTCGAGTTGCCGGGGCATCGCAGTCGGCGTGCTGCAGCCAAAGCTCGAGAGGGCCCCTCGGCGGCATCTCGATGGTGAAGAACTGCAGAAGGCGAATCCAAGTGCTTGGAGGCATCGCCGCCCATAGCACGAACTCGCGCGAGGAGTCCGCAGCATTGACCCCTGGGTGACGGCATGCGCCTCCGCGGCACGGCGGCCACGGCCATGGAACGGGCGGCGGCGCTCATCGCTCCTCCCCCCGGAACCCTCGGCGTGAGCGTACAAGGGCAACGGGTACCCAGGAGGTGGCCTTTCGTACCATGGCCACGACACTACCAGCCTCACGACCATCTCACGATGATGGGACCTCCTCTTCTTCGGCGGGAGCAGCTCGGGCTCATTGAGGGGAGTCTTGCCCTTCTCCGTGGCTGAGAACCTCTGTATCGGCACCATGACTACACCAGCGAGGAGTGGAGCAAGGAAGGAGAAGAAGCAGGAGAAGTAAGGAAGAGACGGGTGACGGGGGCTCCGCCCCCCACTTCCCATTTATAGCCAAGGGGAGGCCAACCGCCGGCCTCCATGATCCAAGGTAATAATGATCTTTTCTGCATGCAGCAAGGACCCGTCAAGTCGGGCAGTTGCCGGGGCTGCGTGGGGAAGCTGAGATGCCCACGTCCAATTAGTCGCCATGCGCTAACCATGGTTGCAGACTGATGGGGCCCGCGGTGCTCCGCACTTGCCCTTTGGCTTCGCCTCGAAGCCAAGTCCGAGCGCGCCTTGGGCCCGGGGGCTACTGTCGGCGTTCTGGGAAGGGGGGTCCCCAGACTTGCCTGCCTGCGGCCCGCAGCGTGGCTCCACCAGCAGCCCCGTACGGCCCATCTTCAGCAGCAAACATTCAAGGCCTCGTGAGGGGTGAAGCCTCGCGATACAGATGACGCAAGACCTCTTCAAGGGCGGCCTCACCAGCCTGGCTCATGAGGGGCGGAGAGACCAAGGTGAGGGGCACCTCGCGAGGTTCCTCTAATGCAAGCCATGACGACCGGAACCAGGCGGGCGCCAGGCGGATGCCAGCGCATGCAGTGTCATCGTTTCCTCTTTGGTGCTGAAGGGGCAAGCGCAGACGAGGAGTCCCAAGGAATCAGGCAAAGGTTTCCATATCAGTGCAACAAGACAAAGACCAACAGGACGGCAAGACGGAGGTCACCATGGAGCCCAAGGCGGCGTCACCACCAGAGCCTTTGGCAGGCGAAGACCACTTTTGTCAGGATAGCTTGTACTAGTTGTCTCCCTTCAAATTTGGCCATTGTGGGATCCCTTCCTGCTCAATATTTGGGAAGAGTACGCGGGCCTCTATAAGTAGGACTAGCCACCACCAAGGGAGGCAACTGATTCAGACCCAGATCATCCCAAACCACACAAGTTCACCACGCACAAGAACACCTCTCCTCAGGAGGTTGTTCTTCCCTTGTAACTGTTCATCCTTAGCCCAAGAGGCAATCCACCACACCACACTGGAGTAGGGTATTACACCATAATGGTAGCCCGAACCAGTATAAATCTTGTGTCTCATGTTCTTTGGGTTCGTCGAGCTAGGCTGTGAGATCGTAGAGTGCGTGAACTAGAGAGGGGGAGAGATCTTCGTGCGCACCCCGGTGTTCGAACCTCAAGGGTTTTGCCGGAACCCGAAATCCGACAGTAGACGTGGATTGGTTTGAGAGATTCATGAAAGATGTGAGAGTTATTATTAATTAATGGTAAACTTAAGGTAGCTACTTTAATACACATCTGGGTGGATTGGTTGGGGCACCCTGGAGCACCCAGTGGTTGTCCGGGCACCTGGAGCAATCCAGTGTTGTCCTAGGATATTCCGGAGTACCTGTGTGATCATCCTATGGTTTGCCACCCAGGCTCAAAGGGATCTTGAGATTATTCGTGCTAGAAACTTCCGTGTGCAGCCACACGCCACTATGGGCTCTGGCATAGTTGAGTAAGTTGTGTGACCTCTTTTAGTGGTAGGCTAGCAGATGTAGGGAAGGTAGGTGGTACTGTCTACCCAGAGTAAAGAGTTAATGCTTCTGAAAGACTGTGTCTCGGTCATCCGTTTCTCAAACACCATGTAGTGCGAGAAATCCAATGGAGGTGTAACACCCACGATGCGGCTATATCTCCCACGTGTCGGAGCACGACTTAGAGGCATAACCGCATTGTAGGCATGTCGCAAGAGGGGTAATCTTTACACATCCCATGTACTAAATAAGAAAGGGATAAAGAGTTGGCTTACAATCGCCACTTCACACAATACATAAATATAGCATTACATCATCCAGAATACAATGAAGGTCCGACTACGGAACCAAATAAAGAAAGACAACCCCTAATGCAATAGATCCCCGATCGCCCCAACTGGGCTCCACTACTGATCAACCGGAAAAGACACAACACAATGAGCAAGATCTTCATCGAGCTCCCACTTGAGCTCGGTTGCGTCATCTGCACTGGTATCATCGGCACCTGCAACTGTTGGGAAGTATCTGTGAGCCACGAGGACTCAGCAATCTCACACCCGCGAGATCAAGACTATTTAAGCTTATGGGTAGGAAAGGGTAGTGAGGTGGAGGTGCAGCAAGCACTAGCATATATGGTGGCTAACTTACGCAAATGAGAGCGAGAAGAGAAGCAAAGCACAGTCATGAACTAGAAGTGATCAAGAAGTGATCCTGAAACTACTTACGTTCAAGCATAACACAAGAACCGTGTTAACTTCCCGGACTCCGCCGAGAAGAGACCATCACAGCTACACATGCGGTTGATGCATTTTAATTAAGTCAAGTGTTAAGTTCTCTACAACCGGACATTAACAAATTCCCATCTGTCCATAACCGCGGGCACGACTTTTGAAAGTTCAAAACCCTAAAGGGGTGTCCCAACTTAGCCCATCACAAGCTCTCACGGTCAACGAAGGATATTCCTTTTCCCAGGAAGACCCGATCAGACTTGGAATCCCGGTTACAAGACATTTCGACAATGGTAAAATAAGACCAGCAAGACCACCCGCTGTGCCGACAAATCCTGATAGGAGCTGCATATATCTCGTTCTCAGGGCACACCGGATAAGCTAAGCGTACAGGAGCTGACGTAACCCAAGTTGCCAAGGGATGGCCCCGCACGATGCTCTAGTTTGGACCAACACTTAGAGGAGCACTGGACCGAGGGGTTTAAATAAAGATGACTCTTGAGTCTGCAGAACCCAAGGGAAAAAGGTTTAGGTGGAAATGGTAAAACCAAGGTTGGGCCTTGCTGGAGGAGTTTTATTCAAAGCGAACTGTCAAGGGGTTCCCATTATAACCCAACCACGTAAGGAACGCAAAATCAAGGAACGTAACACCGTTATGACGGAAACTAGGGCGGCAAGAGTGGAACAAAACACCAGGCATAAGGCCGAGCCTTCCACCCTTTACCAAGTATATAGATGCATTCAAGTAAACAAGATATAATAATGATATCCCAACAATAATCATGTTCCAACAAGGAACCAAGTCCATCTTCACCTGCAACTAGCAACGCTATAAGAGGGGCTGAGCAAAGCGGTAACATAGCCAAACAACGGTTTGCTAGGAAAGGTGGGTTAGAGGCTTGACATGGCAATATGGGAGGCATGATATAGCAAGTGGTAGGTATCGCGGCATAGCAATAGAGCGAGCAACTAGCAAGCAAAGATAGAAGTGATTTCGAGGGTATGGTCATCTTGCCTGAGATCCCGCAAGGAAGAAGAACGAGTCCATGAAGAAGACAAACGGACGTAGTCGAACGGATCCTCACAAACGCGACATTATCGGAGCTAACCAAAAGAAGCAACACCGGAAAGAAGCAAACAACATGGTAAACAACCATCACATAAGCATGGCATGATGCACAACCAAGTATGATGCATGTCCGGTTTAAAGAGGCATGGCATGGCAAAATGCACAAACAATATTACAAACTAAGTGGAGCTCACTATGCAAGGAGTTGCATATTGACGGAACACCACATTCAAGTTATTTAGTTCGAATCTCGTTTATGTACCCAACAATATTAAATGTCGATTAACATGGCAAGAGGTGAAGCAAATGAAAACTACCTATCTAGGCAAGTTTAAATGAGGCCGGAAACAACAAGCAGCAATTCCGGTAAATCCCCATATGCATTTAGCAATTTAAAGCAAACAACAATTTTAAACATTTTAATTGTTGTTATCATGATGCGGATGACATGTGCAAGTTTTATGCAATATTTATGAAAACGTTGACATGATAAGATATGAGGCATTTGTCATCGTGGCAGAAACGAAAGGGGTGCCACGACAACGAATCCGAAAATGATGCCATGCAACATATCGGTTTCGAAAGCTCGTGGAGATACCGGTGCAAAAGGAAGTGTGACGGGAGTGTGTCATGCAAGATGATGGGGTGATCCCGGTTGCCATGTTCCCACGGGTGGACGACATGGCAACGAGGAGGAACAGGCAAGCGACAATTTCAAACACGGTGCAAAACACGGGGTTCATCTCATTCAACACACATGCATTCGGTCCACGGAGGGTCGTCTCGACGGTTATACCTTCGAAGCGTGCAAACGGAAGGGTTTGGGTTCGGTGCAATGTGGAGGAAGTAGATGTTCACGGTTCATTGTGGGAAGTAGTCGTTCTCGTGGCGATGGTAGTCGTTCGCATTCTTAGTCTCACAAGTTTCCGTAGATGTTCGGGGGCACGGCGAGAAACTTGACGTCCAAAGAGTCTTCGAGGGTCGACGGTAGTGGTACTTGGCAAAATGCACGTCGACGGTAGTTGTTCTCATATCGTCGTGGTACTTGGCAATTCGGAGATGGTGGAAGACGAACTTGGCAATCCGAAGGGGTACTTGGTGGTATCCCCGCAGTCGTGCACGGGTCAGAGAGGAACTTGGCGCATCATCCTGTAGTCGTACTCGAGGTCCTCGTGCATTTTGACGACTCTAGAAGATGAATTTTTCACCCACGGGTTGACGGCAACAGTGCCAGGCAGCGGAGATCACGCACAACAGGGAACGGGAGAAGATGTGCACGGCAGCAGGAGGTCATCCAAAGGAGGCAGGGGCCATGGCGCCAAGGGTGAGCGGCGACGGAACTTGAGCAGGGCTGGCGAGAAGGCAGCGATGGACTTGACTAAAAAGGACGACGCGGCGCGAGCTTGCAGGTCACCGGGAGGGTTCGGCAGGGGCGCGGGCTACCTCGCAGAAGCTCTGGCGAGGGCACCGGTGGCCGGTGACGGGCGAAGCGATGCCGAGGGGCGCCGGGGTGCAGAAGACGGCGACGAGGAGAAACCATAGGAGAGGCGGCGCGGGAGGTCCTCGGAGAAGGCAGGACTAGGGCGAAGGTCATGGGGCTCCTGCTCCTACCGGTGGCGACGAAGACAGGCGCGGTTGTCCATGGCAGGGGCGGAGGCACGGCGCTCCAGGCCAGCAGGGTCGCGGCGGCGCTGTGGTGCTCTACAGATGGAGGAGGCGCGGGGAGAAGGAGAGGGATCGAGAGGAGGGAGGAGCAATGTGAGGTCTTTCCTCTCTCCGGTGATGCGTTGGTGGCGGCGCCATGGGGTTTGGGTGTGAGGAAAAGCGAGAGGAGGGAGAGGGGATCGGGCAAAGCGGGACCCTGGCGGCGCAAGGGGAGACGAGGGAGATGGGATCGAGACTTAGGGTTCGGGAGGGAGTGGGCCGGCTAGAGCGCAGCTGGGCCTAGCACGTCGGCCCAGTGAGGAGGGCGTCGGCTGAAGGGCTTGCTGGATTGGGCTCACTCACTCTTAACCTCTCTTCTATTGCCCAGAAAAGAAGAAACAACAAAGGAAAGAAAAAGAAAAGAAGGGTGGAGACAGGATTTGGGCATGGGGATAATTTTCCCGAACTCACAAAAATATGCTTGTTCCGAGAAAATATAAAAGGTGAAGATTGAAAGATGTAAAATTCAAACTCGTTTGAATTTAATTCCAACGGGTTTGAACTAGGACTTGGTTTTTGAAGTGACCAATAATGTTGAAAATTTAGGTGGAGCTCGGGGAAGTGACGAAAGAATTCACAGGAAAAGTTTGAGGACCAAACTTGAAGCGGAAAAAGGCATGTGATTATTTGCAAGTGTGTTAAATGTAATTCCAAAATAAAGGAATATTTATTATAGCTCCCTAATATTGGGATATATGTTGTAAAGAGAATCACCACGTGAATTCCCTCGGTTTAAAATGGATCAAAGATCCATGCCATTTACTTAGTTGAGTTAAGAAAAAGAAATGACATGATTGCATGATGACATGATGCAATGCACACGATGCAATGATGAACGCATTGAACCAAACAAATCACACGACGGAACCCGGAAACCCTGGAAGGCATCTGAAGCTCCGGTCTTGGGGCGTTACAACACTCCACCACTACGAGAGGATCTCGTCCCGAGATCTAGGATGGCACCGGAGAGAAAAGGAGGGGAATATAAGAGGTAAAACTGAGTTTCTTCTTTGACAAACGAGTGAAACCACGAACCTTGGGAGGTTGAACAAATTGAAAGAAAGAATACAACGAACATGAAAACAATCCGTTAGAAAAGAGGAACAAGGAACATTACGAGAACCTTGTGGGTTGAAAGACATAAGAAAAGGTTACAATGGACAAGAAGTACATGCAAGCACTCCGATAGAAACGAAATGTACAAGGAACGATAAGATCAATTACGACAACACTCCGGTTAAAACAAGATAGAGAAGGAATAAGAATGATATTATTTGGGTAGCACTCCGACTGAAAATGGAAGGAATTGAACATGATCTTGACAAAACAAGATGATGGGTCGAAGAGAGCAACATCAAAATGCCTCCGGAAGAAATGACAGAATTGAATGGAATGAACAGAGGATAAAACAATATCTTCTACCTCAAATGAGCTTGAAAAGCATCTTTAGGATAAGGGTCGAACGGAGTTGTTGGAAAACCAACAAAGAAAAGAGTAAACTTGTTGTGGGCTTATGGAAAACATCTCAAAACTATGAGGTGAAATTCTGCCACTAACGGAAACAATAGATTGGATTGATATCAACAAGGAGATGAGAAGTTTATTTCACCGGGAGGATAAATGAAAAACTTGGGTCATTTATAAGCACCATAAATAGCAACAATCCTTAGAGAAAGCTTTTAGGTGAAATATAACCCAATCTAACTCCAATGAAGAGATTGATTGGTTGAAAAGATGACTTGAGCGAAGAGAAAATGATGGATTTAGATATGTCACTCTTGAAAACTTGTGAATCATGAAACACAAAGGGAAACTATCAATAATGACATAAAACCACCTCAAAAGATGAGATATGAAAAAATTGCACTTCGGAATGCAAGATGAAGAATACTTGAGCTCCTTTGAAAAGAATCTCAATGAACACTTCGAGAAGGAATTAAATCCTTGACGAACCATCATGTAGAGTCTCCATGAAGAACTCCGGTAATAAAAGGATGATCAAACGAAAGGAAAGAGAAGTTGAAAACACAAGGTGAAGCCTTGCAATGATTTAGATGGAGCTTCGTGATGAGATAATGCGGAAAACTTGGAACTCCGGAAGAAAGATAAAGCATCTTGAACTGAGAAAAAGATATCATGAACGAACTCCGGAAGAAGGAATTAGATCACTTGGATGAAACAATAATAAGAATTACGTCATGCGTATCCTTTACCAATTAAATTGATGACAAGCAACGGATTTGGCATACCACTTATTCTCGTTGAAAGGATTAATAGAGATATAGCGTAAACTTGAGAAGGACTTCAATGATCCACCGGTAGGATTTGGAAAGAACGTATGAATTGATATGATAACGAAGGAAGAGAAATCTTGAACGAACCACCGTAAGATTTGAAAATGAATGAAGAAAAGGTAGCGAAACACCGGGAAGAATTAGAAACAAATGAAAATACTTGAGGGAATTTGATACAAGAGAACGAAGAGATCACGAGCTGCTTAGGGGATACTTGAATGATGTACCGGTAAGATTTGGAGAACGAGAGCTAAAAGCTGAGAATGAATAAACCCAAAATGATGGGCTCTGAAGAATCAAACTTAAAATACTCCTGAATTGCTCCGGATGGGTGAAAAGACTTCTCACAATCGAAAACAATTATGAGAGGATGGCATAAGGCTAGCACCATGAATCTTGAAGAAAATGGAGCAAGATATGGAGGAAAACTCTTCTTCGGTCTTCAAATCTGAGAATGGCGATGAGAAACAGCACCATGAGTTGTTGAGATACTCCGAGATGACGAATGGAAAGGTTGAGCCAACGGTGAAGAATTTGACAGATCTTGGAGAAAACATATGACCGATGATAATTCATTCTTACTTCAAACTTTGAAATGACTTTGAGAATAACTCCGGAAAAGAAGAGTCAGGTAAGATCCTGGGAAAGACCTATGGGTTAGGGCCCACTCAAGAGAAACACCGTTGAATGATTGCTTGAAAAGGAGATTGCACCGGTTGAGTTAAATAGCTTGTATGAGATAACATCCTCAAAAGAGCTTGAACGGATTAGTAGTGAAAACATGAATCTTCTGAGATATGTTCAGCACTCCAGAACAAATGAATAGTGAGAGGTGAATGATTAATAGGTGCACCGACATGAGAAAACATTTGAAATGAGGAAAAAGATATGATCGACAAAGCTTGACTTAAATCCACCAGAGAAGAAAGAGAACGAAGAATGTTGAACTTGTAGAGCATCTTCACGAGAACCACCGGGTAAGAACATTGACGGAAAGAATGGAGAGGCTTCACATGAATAAGATGGATACTTGATTAAGAAATTCGAGTCCTTGAAGAAAAAGGGTGGGCGGGCGGGAAAACAAAGGCAACTTGTAGACGATGAAACAAATAACGTTGAGAATACTTAGAGTTGGTCTTGCGGATGTAGAAAATGAACGGATCCACTTGAAGGGAAGCTCACCGGTTGAGAATAAATTGAAATGACAAACTCGATGATCGAGAAGGATTAGTATTCACATAGGAACATGAGAACACCTCTTAGGAAAGGTATGGAATCAACACTTGACTTCGAAGCAACTCGAATACCACAATCAAAACAAAACAAAGGATTGGCTTGCAAAATAAGCCGGAACAAACATATGATAGAGATTTCGTCCGAAGTTTTCGTGGTGGGGCCCACACGAGCTTGATCGTACAACACCATCATGTACAAGGCAGTGCACATGACATACGAAGCGTCCCCGAGTCAGCATAGCCAAAGACTCTTTAAGACACAACGAGACCACTATAAAACCAACCGTGGATAGGCGGACCACTAGACGTCGAACCCCAATTTCATATCATACATCTGTCGAAAAGATATCCTAAGGGCTACTTGAATTCCCACTTATAAACTCCCGAAACTTTCTGGTTATGCAATCAGGTGTTGGGGATACAGGGGAAGCATAATATCTCACCCAAAACTAACAAATCCTACATCCACCTGTATCCATCCTTCAACACATAACCAAGAAACCTTCGGAAATCATTTACCTCAACCTTTGAAAAGCATCCGTTATACGAGTTATGGCAATACTCCCGAACTCCCGCCCCAGTACTGGGTGGCGTCGAGGTTATCTCACCAACAACTGCATAAAAGAGATTTTCGATGTCGGTGAAACTCAGGTATTCTAGAACTGCAACGATAAAATTGTGACGACAACACCTCAGAGCTCAACTCCCCGGGATAGTGCCACAACCCCTAAATGTCAGGAGGCACCAAGAACAATGTTCTCGTCACAAAACCATCGGAACGATTCCAAGATACCCGCGTGATCCTAAAAAAATAGTGAAATTTGAGAAGAGAAGAGTCAAAACTCTACGTCAGGTTGCCTCACCAGAGCGACGAAGGGACTGAGGAGTAAAAAGAATCATACTCTTCGATATATATATATATATATATATAATCCTATAAGACTCAAAACATTTTCTAGACTCAACAACGTCAGCGATTCAATCAAGCAGGGGCTCCTAAGTCGGGGAAGGCTCTGATTACCAACTTGTAACACCCACGATGCGGCTATATCTCCCACGTGTCGGAGCACGACTTAGAGGCATAACCGCATTGTAGGAATGTCGCAAGAGGGGTAATCTTTACACATCCCATGTACTAAATAAGAAAGGGATAAAGAGTTGGCTTACAATCGCCACTTCACACAATACATAAATATAGCATTACATCATCCAGAATACAATGAAGGTCCGACTACGGAACCAAATAAAGAAAGACAACCCCTAATGCAATAGATCCCCGATCGCCCCAACTGGGCTCCACTACTGATCAACCTAAAAAGACACAACACAACAAGCAAGATCTTCCTCGAGCTCCCACTTGAGCTCGGTTGTGTCATCTGCACTAGTACCATCGGCACCTGTAACTGTTTGGAAGTATCTGTGAGCCACGAGGACTCATCAATCTCACACCCGCGAGATCAAGACTATTTAAGCTTATGGGTAGGAAAGGGTAGTGAGGTGGAGCTGCAGCAAGCACTAGCATATATGGTGGCTAACTTACGCAAATGAGAGCGAGAAGAGAAGCAAAGCACGGTCGTGAACTAGAAGTGATCAAGAAGTGATCCTGAAACTACTTACGTTCAAGCATAACACAAGAACCATGTTCACTTCCCGGACTCCGCCGAGAAGAGACCATCACGGCTACACACGTGGTTGATGCATTTTAATTAAGTCAAGTGTCACGTTCTCTACAACCGGACATTAACAAATTCCCATCTGCCCATAACCGCGGGCATGGCTTTTGGAAGTTCAAAACCCTGCAGGGGTGTCCCAACTTAGCCCATCACAAGCTCTCACGATCAACGAAGGATATTCCTTCTCCCAAGAAGACCCGATGAGACTCGGAATCCTGGTTACAAGACATTTAGACAATGGTAAAACAAGACCAGCAAGACCATCTGCTATGCCGACAAATCCCGATAGGAGCTGCACATATCTCATTCTCAGGGCACACCGGATAAGCTAAGCGTACAGGAGCCGGCGTAACCCAAGTTGCCAAGGGATGGCCCCGCACGGTGCTCTAGTTTGGACCAACACTCAGAGGAGCACTGGCCCGGGGGGTTTAAATAAAGATAACCCTTGAGTCTGCAGAACCTAAGGGAAAAAGGCTTAGGTAGCAAATGGTAAAACCAAGGTTGGGCCTTGCTGGAGGAGTTTTATTCAAAGCGAACTGTCAAGGGGTTCCCATTATAACCCAACCGCGTAAGGAACGCAAAATCAAGGAACATAACACCGGTATGACGGAAACTAGGGCGGCAAGAGTGGAACAAAACACCAGGCATAAGGTCGAGCCTTCCACCCTTTACCAAGTATATAGATGCATTAAAGTAAACAAGATATACTAATGATATCCCAACAATAATCATGTTCAATAAGGAACAAACTCCATCTTCACCTGCAACTAGCAACGCTATAAGAGGGGCTGAGCAAAGCGGTAACATAGCCAAACAACGGTTTGCTAGGAAAGGTGGGTTAGAGGCTTGACATGGCAATATGGGAGGCATGATATAGCAAGTGGTAGGTATCGCGGCATAGCAATAGAGCGAGAAACTAGCAAGCAAAGATAGAAGTGATTTCAAGGGTATAGTCATCTTGCCTGAGATCTCGCAAGGAAGAAGAACGAGTCCATGAAGAAGGCAAACGGACGTAGTCGAACGGATCCTCACAAACGCGGCGTTATCGGAACTAACCCAAAGAAGCAACACCGGAAAGAAGCAAACAACATGGTAAACAACCATCACATAAGCATGGCATGATGCACAACCAAGTATGATGCATGTCCAGTTTAAAGAGGCATGGCATGGAAAAATGCACAAACAATACTACAAATTAAGTGGAGCTCAATATGCAACGAGTTGCATATTGACGGAACACCACATTCAAGTTATTTAGTTCGAATCTCGTTTATGTACCCAACAATATTAAATGTTGATTAACATGGAAAGAGGTGAAGCAAATGAAAACTACCTATCTAGGCAAGTTTAAATGAGGCCGGAAACAACAAGCAACAATTCCGGTAAATCCCCATATGCATTTAGCAATTTAAAGCAAACAACAATTTTAAACATTTTAATTGTTGTTATCATGATGCGGATGACATGTGCAAGTTTGATGCAATATTTATGAAAACGTTGACATGATAAGATATGAGGCATTTGTCATCGTGGAGGAAACGAAAGGGGTGCCACGACAACGAATCCGAAAATGATGCCACACAACATATCGGTTTCGGAAGCTCGTGGAGATACCGGTGCAAAAGGAAGTGTGACGGGAGCGTGTCATGCAACATGATGGGGTGATCCCGGTTGCCGGGTTCCCACGGGTAGATGGCATGGCAACGAGGAGGAACATGCAAGTGACAATTTCAGACACGATGCAAAACGGGGGTTCATCTCATTCAACACACATGCATTCGGTCCACGGAGGGTCGTCTCGACGGTTATACCTTCGAAGCATGCAAACGGAAGGGTTTGGGTTCGGTGCAATGTAGAGGAAGTAGATGTTCTCGGTTCGTTGTGGGAAGTAGTTGTTCTCGTGGCGACGGTAGTCTTTCACGTTCTTAGTCTCACAAGTTTCCGTAGATGTTCGGGGGCACGGCGAGAAACTTGACGTCCACGGAGTCTTCGAGGGTCGACGGTAGTGGTACTTGGCAAAATGCACGTCGACGGTAGTTGTTCTCGTATCGTCGTGGTACTTGGCGATTTCGGAGACGGCGGAAGATGAACTTAGCGATCTGAAGGGGTACTTGGTGGTATCCCCGTAGTCGTGCACGGGTCGGAGAGGAACTTGGCGCGTCATCCTGTAGTCGTACTCGAGGTGCTCGTGCATTTTGACGACTCTAGAAGATGAATTTTTCACCCACGGGTTGACGGCAACAATGCCAGGCAGCGGAGATCATGCACAACAGGGCACGGGAGAAGATGTGCACGGCGGCAGGAGGTCATCCAAAGGAGGCAGGGGCCATGGTGCCAAGGGTGAGCGGCGACGGAGCTTGAGCAGGGCTGGCGAGAAGGCGGCGATGGACTTGACTGAAAAGGACGACGCGGCGCGAGCTTGCAGGTCACCGGGAGGGTTCGGCAGGGGCGCGGGGTAGCTCGCAGAAGCTCCGGCGAAGGCACCGGTGGCCGGTGACGGGCGAAGTGATGCCGAGGGGGGCCGGGGTGCAGAAGACGGCGACGAGGAGAAACCAGAGGAGAGGCGGCGCGGGAGGTCCTCGGAGTAGGCAGGATGACGGCGAAGGTCATGGGGCTCCTGCTCCTGCCGGTGGCGACGAAGACAGGCGCGGCTGTCCATGGCAGGGGCGGAGGTGCGGCGCTCCGGGCCAGCAGGGCCGCGGCGGCGCTGTGGTGCTCTACAGATGGAGGAGGCGCGGGGAGAAGGAGAGGGATCGAGAGGAGGGAGGAGCAATGTGAGGTCTTTCCTCTCTCTGGCGGTGCGTTGGTGGCGACGCCATGGGGTTTGGGCATGAGGAAAAGCGAGAGGAGGGAGAGAGGATCGGGCGAAGCAGGACCCTGGCGGCGCAAGGGGAGACGAGGGAGATGGGATCGAGGCCTAGGGTTCGGGAGGGAGTGGGCCGGCTGGAGCGCAGCTGGGCCTAGCAGGTCGGCCCAGTGAGGAGGGCGCCGGCTAAAGGGCTTGCTGGATTGGGCTCACTCACTCTTAACCTCTCTTCTATTGCCCAGAAAAGAAGAAAAAAACAAAGAAAAGAAGGGTGGAGACAGGATTTGGGCACGGGGATAATTTTTCCGAACTCACAAAAATATACTTGTTCCGAGAAAATAGAAAAGGTGAAGATTGAAAGATGTAAAATTCAAACTCATTTGAATTTAATTCCAACGGGTTTGAACTAGGACTTGGTTTTTGAAGTGACCAATAATGTTGAAAAATTAGGTGGAGCTCGGGGAAGTGACGAAAGAACTCACAGGAAAAGTTTGAGGACCAAACTTGAAGCGGAAAAAGACATGTGATTATTTGCAAGTGTGTTAAAGGTAATTCCAAAATAAAGAAATATTTATTATAGCTCCCTAATATTGGGATATATGTTGTAAAGAGAATCACCACGTGAATTCCCTCGGTTTAAATGGATCAAAGATCCATGCCATTTATTTAGTTGAGTTAAGAAAAAGAAATGACATGATGCAATGATGACATGATGCAATGCACACGATGCAATGATGAATGCAATGAACCAAACAAATCACACGACGGAACCCGGAAACCCTGGAAGGCATCTGAAGCTCCGGTCTTGGGGCGTTACAGGAGGAGATCGAGTCTTGTGGGGAAAACTGCGCAAACCTCTGCAGAGTGTACAAACTAACCATGGTTAGCCGTGTCCCCGGTTATGGACATGTTGAGTATCTGGTACTTGAATTATTGATTTAATTTCATCACTTTACTTAATTAATTTGTTGGGTTATAATTATTATTTTGGCATTTGAGTTGGAGGAACCTTCTCAATAATTTCAACGAACCTTGTAGTTAAATAAAATATAATCCTTTGTTGTAGGAAAAAAAAATTAGCTTTATGCAAATGATAACCGTAGAGCCTTCACCAGCCATATATGCATGTAGTGATAGCTGTTATCTGTTCATTGTTCTATAATGTTATCTTGCCAGCATATTCCATATGCTGACCTACACAGGCTGCAACGTATTATGTTGCAGAGTTTTCAGACGAAGAGTAAGGTGCGCTAGGTTGTTGTCATGCACTCAGTTTTGCCGTGGAGTTGGATGGACTCTTCTACCATCGAAGCTTCCACTGTTATCTTATTTAGATGGTCTTCAGCCATATTATTGTAATAAGTTCTTTTTTGAGACATTCGATGTAATAAGTGTGTGATTGAACTCTGTTATAAATCCTTGAGTACTGTGTGTGTCAGCAATACTGATCCAGGGATGACACTTAAGCACAAAGACTTGACCGTCTGAGGTCGGGTCGCTACACCATGACTAACGACAGATGGAAGCTGGTTGCACGGGCGGGAGGGAGAGGTAAGGAAGGGGGGCAGCCTGGGGTTGGGCTGCCGTCGTCTGGCTTAAATAGTCGGACCTGCTCCCTTGGGCGGCACGCCGGAGCGACGCCACATGGCGCCATGAATGCATGTGCATCAAGGACCGGGGGAGGCGCCCGTCGGACCAACGGTCTCTATGTGTGACCGCGTGAGCCCTTGCGACCAGTCTTACATGGCGGGCGTGTTCGGGCATCACCGGATATGGGCCGGGTATGAAGACTGTTGGTCAGTCGGGACGTTTGGGGTGGATTTACGTGGCACAATTGGGTGCGGTTTTTGCATCTGGGCAGCTCGTTAGGGCGGGCATATTTTGGTCCTGATGTGGATGCTTTAAAATGCCAACATATATAGAAGAAGAAAAACCCCGCAAAAAACTATATAGAAGAAGAAAAACAAGAAGCCGGCCCAAACTCTGTAAAGTCTGCGGGTCTGTTGTTCAAAATAACAAAAGAAAGCTGATTTGCGAACGCAACGTGCGCTGCCCGTGCTTGATGTCCCAGAATCTCAGCGTGAGCTCGCCTCCTCCCAAGCTCATCACATGTACTCTAGCGTGATGTGTCGCACGGACCACTGTACTACCGTCCAAGTCAAAATAGATGGTGCCACTGCTCCGGCCGACTGCCACACCACGTGGCGCGACAGATGTGAGAAGAACAATCTAGTCGGCCACTCGTCGTGCTCCTATCAAGAAAGGCGAAGCAAAAATCCCTGCAAAATAAAAGCAGCTTTTCACTGTAAGCTTGTAATATTAAGGTTTCTTCCAATGCTTCACCTTGTACAGGTGCTAAGGCTGTCATATAGGTAAAGAAAATGATGTGGCAAGGTAATTAAAAAGAGAGAGATGGGTGTGGTGACCTCAGAAAGAAACAATGCCAAGCGCAGGAACCTAGAAAAAACACTTAAATGAAAAAAGCCCATCAATGCATGGACAACTTTAGTTACTAAATCATTAAATGAAGGATGCTTAACAACAACAAGCTAAGCTCCTTTGCATTGGGGACTTTAGTTGCTTAGATTTTTTAATATGCTTAGCACCTTATCTTAGCACTAGTGCATTGGAGGTCTAAAGGTGTGCTTTCGAGGTACCGTTCTCCACTTGGCAATGTTCAAGGTTATCTTCTCTTTTTTTGCGAAAATGCACTAGACTATGTTACTACCTTTATAGTGGGTAATAACATAGATGTGGTGTCATGCAAACCTCCATTTATTAGGTTATAGATTCATACTGCATTGGGACATGTGATGTTACAGTAACTAGCTAAGTTATTAGCACTACCTTTCTTTTTATTAACTCATTGCTACATAGACAAATTTACTAAGTTGAACTTAAAATTATTGCTTAAGTTACTCTCACTGTGGCTAGTCTAAGGCCACCCTCTGCCCGTGCAGCGACATGCACGTACTACTACTGGTAATTCATTCCAGACGTCACGTAAGTGTTCATTGTTTAAATGCAGCCATGAACAAAATCACTAAAAGAAAAAAGAAACTCCAAATAGCAATCAAGTCACCGTAAACACATCACAGTAGATGAAAACATTGCCTCATATACTTTTGTAGTTTGACTTTAAACAAATTTTATTTAGACATCAAAGCATTAGGGCATCAATAAATTTTTTTTAGGATTGCACCAATAATTATCTAACAACCTAACCATATTTTTTTAATATAGTATAAATGACGCACATCATAACAGTATCTTCGAAAGACTGAGTCGACACATTCAGACATACTTAAGAGCCTAAAATGAAAGAAATCGCCATATACGAATACATCATAAAAATGTTCTACGTAGTAAGTACTTAGTACATTGTACAATCATTTTCGCCAACTGTCCAACGCTCTCCACCACGCGTCAGCAAGGCGCTGCATCTCATCTTATAAAGTTGGGCAACTCGGCTTTCGCCTTCCTCACCAGCGCTCGCAACATCGCGGGACGGGAGCACAGTGACACGAGTCAGCAGCAGAGCAGCCAGCCATGGCCGCCTCGAAGCTTGACCGCACCCCGAGCATCCGCGAACGCGTGGAGGACACCCTCCACGCCCACCGCAACGAGCTCGTCGCCCTCCTCTCCAAGTGAGTCGCCGATCAGCCACCCCGCCCAATTGTTCGCTCGTATGCCTCGCTGACGATTTTTTGCCCCTGCTTCGGTCGGTTTGGTGGCCGTACCGTAGGTACGTGAGCAAGGGGAAGGGGATCCTGCAGCCGCACCGCATCCTCGACACGCTCGACGAGGTCCAGGTCTCCGGCGGCAGCGCCTTCGCCGAGGGCCCCTTCCTCGACGTCCTGCGCTCCTCCCAGGTGAGCCCGTCACATCGCAACACCGGCTGTTTCGTGCGCGCGCGTGTCCCTGAATTTTTTTTATGTCTCTCGTGTGCGCGTATTTTTCGAGCAGGAGGCGATCGTGCTGCCGCCGTTCGTGGCCATCGCGGTGCGGCCGCGGCCGGGGGTTTGGGAGTACGTCCGCGTCAATGTGCACGAGCTCAACGTCGAGCAGCTCAGCGTGTCGGAGTATCTCCGCTTCAAGGAGGAGCTCGTCGACGGCCAGTATGTGTTGCGCCCCCCTGTTCCTTCCTGCTATCTCAGCTCCAGCGTCTGCTCCTTTTGCCTCTGCTATGGTCAATTTTTAGCCAGAGGTTAATGTTGGGCTTTGAGAGGCCGCCATCACGGAACCATGGCTTGAATTGTTCATCGTTTGCTACTTTGCTTAGCTATCTGTGCACGGCTGAGTTCATTAAGAGATTGACAACTTAGTAGTAGCTTTCAGAATAAGTATGGCTCTGTGCTGGACTGTTGGAGCCGTGGTTCGACTCTTGCAGAGTGATGATATTAAAACTAAAACTAAAAGCAGCTAAACTGTCACAAGTAGCATTGTTTCAGTTTCTACCACCATAATCTTAACCTCATGACCTGGCAGGCACAAAGACCCCTACGTGCTGGAGCTTGACTTTGAGCCATTCACTGCCTTAATCCCACGTCCGAGTCGGTCATCGTCGATTGGAAATGGCGTGCAGTTTCTCAACAGGCACCTGTCCTCGATTTTGTTCCGCAACAGGGATTGCCTGGAGCCCCTGCTTGATTTCCTTCGCGAGCACCGGCACAAGGGGCATGTGAGTTTTGCTACCGCCGAGGATATCTTTGCGAGAAACTTGTGATTCATGTGTATGTTTGTTGTTAATTTGGGAAGCTTTGCATGTGTGTTCTGCAGGTGATGATGCTAAATGACAGGGTACAGAGCGTGGGAAGGCTTCAGTCTGTCCTGACCAAAGCTGAGGAGCACCTGTCGAAGCTCCCATCTGAAACACCATATTCACAATTTTCCAATCAGTTAGTTTACCCTATCACATTGTGCTGCCTCAGTATTTTTTTTTTGCATAAACTCGATAGTTGCATTTCAGTTTTGTAGTTTATTTTTTGTTCGGAGAAGCACGACTGATGTTTGACTGTTGGAGACTGAGCATTTCTAAGAGTGCAAATCGACAAATCTGACCCTTGTCAGAAAATTTAGCAAAAAATGAACACTTCACGAAAAGTTAAAACCAATCTGACCGTTTGGGTAGGCGGTAGTCACCCTGTCGCTGACGGTACACATTGCTGATTATTTTTTGTCTAGCCACAGTATATGCACAAATATGCGGGGGAGACTACAAACCACGAATTTTGTTACAGCTAGTCCTATGTCACCAAATTCAGTTCTGGGGTTTGACTCTTTGAGGCTTCGAGCATTTCTAAGAGATGCCCTCTCTAACCTTTTGTTAGAACATATAAGCTCAAGTTGAATTCCAGCTGCTTAAGTCTTACATACAGACATTTAATAGCTCTTGTGGTAAAGAAAGTATGTTAGTCTTGTTGAAATGCCTTTGACTAGGTCTTGCATCCGTAAATTTACTAGTCACTGGTAATTGCTGCATAGTGTATGTCTGAGATTATTTCGTGATTTACGAAGTGCAGCTTTTGAATAAATCACATCAGGCAAGAATAATGTAGCTTTAACACGCGATGTTTTTTCCTTAACCTTCAGATTTCAAGAATGGGGCTTGGAGAAAGGTTGGGGTGATACAACTGAACATGTCTTAGAGATGATACATCTCCTTCTGGATATTCTTCAAGCACCAGATCCATCTACACTAGAGACATTCTTGGGGAGGATCCCAATGATCTTTAATGTTGTGATAGTTTCACCTCATGGATACTTCGGTCAAGCTAATGTGCTGGGCATGCCAGATACTGGAGGGCAGGTACCAAACAATGGCATGGCCATCGATATATAGCTCGTCCCGGCTTTAATGTGCTATTTCCTCATCCCTTTGATACATCACCTTTTCCTTTCTTTGCTGTACTCAGATTGTTTATATATTGGACCAAGTTCGTGCTTTGGAGGATGAAATGGTTCTTAGGTTAAAAAAACAAGGCCTTGATGTTACCCCTAAAATTATCATTGTAAGTTCAATTCTCTTTTCTCATTTTTGTTGTCCATTACAAATCATTTTCATTGGGTACATTCTCCGGTTGCTTTATTGTGTTGTCTCATTATATTATGACATGCTCTTGTATATGGTAACCTTTTTCAATAAGAGGGAGCCCTGGGGCCTTTGCATCGATTGATGCATGCAACCATGTTATTGCAAAGTATCAATCATACAAAAAGCACAACAATTTTCTTTAAAGACCAGAGCAACTGCAATAGAGTTTACATGCCAGGCTTATGCATCCTATCGCTAGACCGTCATCTAAACTGGTTGAACATACCTTGTTTTACATCTTTAAGTGGCTGCACCCAGACTCCAGAGAAGTCTGCGTTTCCACATGCTGAAGTGAGCACCACGTACGGATCCAATGAGTAGCCATATGAATAACCTGAAGGAAATCAGAAACTTGTTTCTTTTGTTAAAAACAAATACGAAAATTCCATATTGCCAAACATAAAACACACACTTTAACTGAATGTGTGCTTTAAGTTGTCTAATAGCCTCACATAACCAACTCCCAGACATGTTCAGGAATACTAGTAGGCGGGGGTGATTAAAAGCCAGAAACACCGTCATCCACAGAAGTCATGCAGAACAGCATTTGAGGAATAATAAGTGCTGAATTGTGAGACCCTTAACACAATAACAATAATTCGTGATGCCATTCCAATTGCATTTTACTAGGTTGTCCTTTGTTAAAATGACACCTCTGCATGCATACCAAGACAGTATCTTGATTTTCAGGGGAACAATGAGTTTCCATATAATTTTTCTACAAGTGATGTTTCTCATTTACCATATCGGCACATAGATTTGGCCCCAAAAGACTAGGAGGCATGTATCTTCTTTCGGAGAACATTTGACTCCATCGTTAAATTGATGAACATTAAACGCTGAACTAGATGGGGCCATGAATGCCACCAGTTACTGTCCACCCAAAACAAACATTTACTGGCACTAAGGCCATGACATCGGCAACTGAAAGATGTTTTCTTTGAACAAAATTTTACATTATTGGATATTTCTCACTGAGAGGGCTATCCTGTAGTCAAGAGACTTCCCAAAACCACGTGTTGGTACCGTGGTGCCACTACCAACTATGGAAACACCCATGTTGAGGAACTCTTTGGCCCTCATATGGCCTTTCAAGAAAAAAGAGCCCGTAGGTTCATGGCATCTTGCGAAAGCAGGCACCACCAACTATGGAAACACCCATGTTGAGGAACTCTTTGACCCTCTTATGGCCTTTCAAGAAAAAAGAGCCTGTAGGTTCATGACATGTTGCGAAAGCGTTTTGGAGTACATGTATTTGTTGTGTAGTAACTCTTGCCACACCCCATCAACATTTTATAATCTGAAGAACCATTTGTTTAGCAAGCACTTACTTCTTTTTCCCTTGGTCCTCTACCACCAACCCCTTGGTATTGGTCTACAATAATACTCTACTTTTTCTGTGTAAAAAGGGTGTTTTTGTTGACTCATAATGTAGCACCAAGGGGATACAAAACACAATGACACGCCCGGTCTTTGCATGAGAACCAACATGCGCGCGCGCACACACACACAAAGTATCATGCCTACAAATAGCAAAGTCAAGCTATGAGTATGCGGAGGGAAAAAAAACCTGGAGCGATCGACGCAATACGGCAATCACCATTGGTACCAACCATCTCATGACAACACAAGAAATACAATAAAGGTTCTCCAATAGCAGCGCCTCCCAAAAGGAAATGATGCATAAGCGCCGCCGTCGCCCATTGTTGACGGATCTAGCCACCGATGGCAAGAGTGTGAGTTTTCACCCTAAAGTCAAATCCAAGCAAACTCCAAGCGAGTGTGGGATACAAGACCCAGGCCGGGGGCGCGCGGGGGGGGGGGGGGGGGGGGGGGCAGGGGCATGAGGATTTACTCCTTTGTTTATTGTCGCGTTTTTACACTGTTGATCACTGTTAATCACCGTAGTATTGAAGCAGGCCCGGAGCTTGGTGCTAGCCTGGCTCCGCCCCTGCTCCAAGCAATGCATTCAGCAAGGTACGACGCAAAAACACCATCATCATCAGGTACAACGTACTAGGATTGCACCTAGGGTTTTCACCATCATCGAAGTCATAATGTGTTTGTTGCCTCCACTTTCCATGATCCCAGCAGAGGCGGGAGGAAGGTCAATGACAAAGCCAAAATCTTAATTCACGACGCTTTGGCTGACCGTTCTTACAAGTGGCAGGTCATGGCAAATCTGCATCAAGCACCACCACACACCAGCTTTTGCTACGTCGTCCACGCCAGCAGAACCATGGTGCCATCCGTGTGTCCTAGGAGTCCTAGCGGAGGACCGCCTTAGAGCATGGTTAATTTTTTTAGATAAAAGGATACGCCTGACTTTATAAATAAAGCCACCAGGCAGAGTAGCACAACCAGCAAACCAAGCAAGCACACAACCAGTCACATGACAAATGAAAAGTAAAGAAAGTCTGGTACATGGCACCCAAGCCAAACATGGCACGCAAGCCAAATAGTAGATGAACAGAAGGAGGAGCCGCCAGGATCCATCAACCTCCTGGTTGTCTGCGCGCCAGGGAGGAAGCAGTAGCCCGAATCTTGGACGTCATAATGTCGAAAGCCTCATGATCAGCATCCCTAGTCAATGATCTCCACTGCTGCAAAAATATGCCAGTTTTAAATAAGCAGTCAGCAGGTTTAGCCGGGAAGGAGTAGGTTTAGCCGGGAAGGAGTGCTCGATCGTAAACTTGTTTCCAGTGGTCCACAACGACCAACAAATCGCCGCAAACACCACCCAAAAAACCCGTTTAGAGCTCCCAGATAGGCCGCCATTGGACAGGGCCCTAAGATCAGCAAAGGATGATGGATTCCAAGAGACATGGAGCCAGGATCGGATGCAACACCAAACGAAATTAGCCAAGGGGCACCGGAAGAAAATGTGCTCCGTATTCTCGAGCTCACCACACAATGCACATCTGTCCGAACCAGGACCGTTTCTCTTACGGATTTGGTCAGCCGCTGGAAGCTTTCGACGAAACGTTTGCCACATAAAAGATTTTAATCTTAGGGGGGACACGGGCACGCCAGATGCGCTTAAACTTGAAGATAAGTGAGCCCGAACTCAATTTAGCGTACAGAGATTTAACTGAGAAACGACCAAAGGCAGAATGGGGTCAGGCCACCGAGTCCTCTCCCTCCGAGAGCAAGGGGAAGCAGGCAACGAGACGCTGCCAATCATCCAACTCTGCAGGAGATAGAGACCTATGAAGGTCCAGGTCCCAGTTATTTTCCGAGAACTCAAAGATAGAGATCTCCGGGTCCGGACAGTAAGAGAAAAGTACCGGGAATGATACAGCCAATGGTCGGCTATAAAGGCTATAAGAAGTTGCCATGTCATCTACAACCAATCTCTTAGCCGGCACGTACAATAGTAAGTTTTAAATATATACTAGATTATTAATAGTTGGTTCATCTTACATCTTCACAAAGTGTCTTGGGTCCTATGTTGCAGCTGGTTACTAATCAAGAACCCGCTTCTCTTCTCTCTCTTTCAACTAAGTAAAGATATATTATTTTATTTCTTATAGTCTCCTTATGTCACCCTATTGTATTTGCTTTTATGGGGAGGCAGATGGCTGCCGCCCACAAACCTGTAGATTATGGGATCACGGCCTCTGGCGCAGAACTTGTGGATCCTCGCACACCCAGCTGTACGTTGTCAGTCCGTGGCATGGCTTCCACAGCCCTGCGTGACCACAGTGGCCATGGCATCGCAGCCGCCCCTCCGACCACCTTAGGCCAAGCTCGACCGACTTCAGCCAGTCACTGGCGCAAGAGGGAGCAACCTCAAGCCCCAACCCTCACCAGCAGATGACCCCGAGGATGGGCTTCAGGATCGAGTTGGCCAGAGGCCCGAGGCCATGACACAAAGCGTCCGCCGCCGTCGCTAAGGCCACCTCGAGGAGAGACGTGGCGACGAGGGAGCGGAGAAGCCATGGGGATGGGATATCAGGCAGGGAGGATGGAGGAAGGGGAGAGCGCCCCTCTGCCGCCGTCTGCCGTTGTACGACTTCCTCCGACGACGGCGACGGATCTGGTGGTGGCGGCAGCTGGGGGAGCCTCCGGTGGGGAATGCGTCTGGCGCATCCGTGCTTGTGGTGCTACCTTTCCAACAACTGTTATTTTGCCAATCGATCCTGAACTCACTTCCAACAACTGTAGGATAGAAGCTTGCCTTCCCAACAACTGTTATTTTGCTAATCGATCCTAAACTCACTTCCATTCCTTATTCAAGAGCTTCC
Source organism: Triticum urartu (assembly GCF_056163025.1). NCBI lineage: Eukaryota > Viridiplantae > Streptophyta > Magnoliopsida > Poales > Poaceae > Triticum > Triticum urartu. The sequence continues at coordinate 363,213,566 of NC_141876.1, read as the reverse complement.
GATAATGGATGGGTATGCCAAGATATTGGAAGAAGGACCCTGCTTCACAACCAAACAATTGTTTATATTGATCCTTGACTTCTTTGGCTTGACCAAAGCAAAAAAAAGAAAGTTCACGAGTTCACTGACTTTCATATTTATCCTTTTTTTCATATCATGTTCCATGAAGATAGCCAGAGCTAGGTAGAAAATTTGTGGGGGTGCAAAATGCTAAAAAAAATCTCATCTGAGCCCTCCCCTCAAAATTTTCTTCACACTTTGGTCCAAGGCTAGGGGGCCCACAGCCCCCAGCGTCGTACATAGCTCCGTCGCCGGTAGTATGGTCCATATACCCAAACATGGACACCCCACTATCTACGAAGTTTGAGATGAGGCCGCCAACCTGACCGTCCTCCTTAGCCGGTGCTATGAGGATGGCAAGATATCAACGGCAGTATTAAAAAAATCGGAGACATAGCCAATTTTAGACTAAGCATAAATTCATTTGGAAAGAAAAGGGAGATCACCTTGCCTCATACCCTTTCTGCTCTGGGGCTAATGGTTAATGTTGCCATTGACTTCAATACCAACACTCCCACCGTGAATGAACTGAGCAATTCATCCGCGCCACTCAGGTGTGGAATCCTTCATGCGGAAGGTCTGTTCAAGAAAAGGCCATTTGACTATGTTATGCCTTCCCAAAATCCACCTTCAACCCCTTTCCGAACCATCATGGCAGGATCATCGTGTGGGTTGGTCGTATTTCATTATGAACTATGACAATGAAACCATTAGTGTCCATTTTGGTGAATATTTTAAACTGGCATTTAAGAGGAAAATAGGGTGACGTTACTGAATTTGTACTTCATCTTGTTTCTTTGGCAAGAGGGTAATGATCCAGCTGAAACAGAGGCAGTGTCCACTGTCGAAAATCAGCGAATAAAGCCATCGGATCACTGTTAATTACCTCTCAGAGCGTTTGATAGAAATCAGCATGTGTTTCTGTTATGTGGTATATAGATTGGTATAGTTTGGAAGTACTTTCTACTGACTCTTGCAGACAGAGAAGCACTGCTAATCATTTGTTTCTGTTATGTGGTTTAGGTTACTCGACTAATACCAGATTCAAAAGGGACATCATGTAATCAGCGGCTTGAGAGAATAAGTGGTACACAGCACACTTTCATATTGCGTGTTCCCTTTAGAAATGAAAATGGAGTACTCAGGAAATGGATTTCAAGATTTGACGTGTGGCCCTATCTGGAGAAATTTGCTGAGGTAAGTAGCAGTGATGCTTCTCCCCTTGTAGCGATTCCTGAGATGGCCAACTGTTATCTTGTTTCCTGAAAGAGTCCCACGAGAAAGACATCGCATCTGTACGATATATATCATGAAACGTGTATGGTTTGGAATGATGCCATATATTATTGGACATGAGACAACTACGGTAAGGTGCAGAGTTACTTATGTAGAAAGGAACACAACTTTTAAGGAAAAATTTCCTCGTTATAATTTCTACATGAACACTTCCTCTGAGTATGAATTTGTGTTCAGTCTCATCTGACACTTGCTATTATTGTACAATTGGGTATTTTTATTTGTTGCAAAATGGTGGCAATATAATGTTTCTTTTATGCAGGATGCAGCTGGTGAAATTGCTGCAGAATTACAGGGTACCCCAGATTTCATAATTGGAAACTACAGTGATGGAAATCTTGTGGCATCATTGCTATCTTATAAGATGGGAATTACTCAGGTATGACTTATTAAATTATAGTCGAGGTTTTAAACTTTTTCTTTACTGATCATGTCAGAATATTCTTTGCAGTGCAATATTGCTCATGCACTGGAAAAGACCAAATATCCAGATTCAGACATATACTGGAAGAAATTCGATGAGAAGTATCATTTCTCTTGTCAGTTTACTGCTGATATAATCGCTATGAACAATGCTGATTTCATAATCACCAGCACGTACCAAGAAATCGCTGGAAGGTTTCTTCTATTCTGCCTTGTTGGCCAGACCATTTGTTTTCTCTGTCGTTTGATCTTGGTTAACTAATCTGCTCACATGTAGTATCAGTATGCATGAAAACTATATGCAGTTTCATTAATTATTTAATACCAGGGTAACATCTAGACTTGTTGCATTTCGAGTATCTTGCATTGGTTTCGATCGTACATCAGTATTATTGACAAGACACTTGTACTTAACTCTTACATTTGCATGGTATGCAGCAAAAACACAGTTGGACAGTACGAGAGCCATACTGCTTTTACTCTTCCTGGCCTGTACCGCGTTGTCCATGGGATTGATGTTTTTGATCCAAAGTTCAACATAGTATCTCCTGGAGCAGACATGTCTATATATTTTCCATTCACTGAAAAGGACAAGCGGCTCACTGCCCTTCATGGTTCAATTGAGAGCTTGATTTATGACCCAGAGCAAAACGATGTACACATGTGAGAACTCCCTGTCATCTTGTTGGATGTCGTTCACAATAGTATTTCAAGTGATTATACGGTTGCACTTCTTGTAGATTTCAGTTACCATTACCATCAATGATGGAATGATGTCTTTCCGCACAATTTTAGTGATATTAGTAGTATGGTCCTGCAAATAGTGTTGACACGTGCGTCTTTCTGATGATAATTACTGTTCTTTGCAGTGGACATCTGGATGACCGATCAAAACCAATTCTCTTCTCCATGGCAAGACTTGACCGTGTTAAAAACATGACAGGACTAGTGGAAGCTTATAGTAAAAATGCTAAGCTAAGGTCGCTGGTAAACCTTGTTGTGGTCGCTGGCTACAACAATGTCAAGAAATCAAAGGATAGAGAAGAGATCGCAGAGATAGAGAAGATGCATGAACTTATTAAGACATATAACTTGTTTGGGCAGTTCCGCTGGATCTCTGCCCAGACGAACAGGGCTCGCAACGGTGAGCTGTATCGCTACATTGCTGATACTCATGGTGCCTTTGTGCAGGTATGGTTGTAAAGTTGTAACTTGTGGTTCTAGAGGCAAAAGTTTTGTGGGTGCTAACGAAGTAGCTTTACATACTGACTATATTAATTGATCTTTGCAACAGCCAGCTTTGTATGAAGCATTTGGTCTCACTGTTGTGGAAGCCATGACCTGCGGACTCCCTACTTTTGCAACACTCCATGGAGGGCCTGCCGAGATTATAGAGCACGGGATCTCTGGTTTCCACATTGATCCTTACCATCCTGATCAGGCTGCCACGTTGATGGCTGACTTCTTTGAAAAATGCAAACAGGACCCCAATCATTGGGTTAAGATATCTGACAGAGGCCTCCAGCGCATTTACGAGAAGTTAGTACCAGCCAATCCTGTTTTGGGCAGGTGCCTGCCTACCTGGTGTTTTTTCATATGTTGCCTGTGTGATATTTGTTTTCTCCTTGGTTTCTAGGTATACATGGAAGATTTACTCCGAGAGGTTGATGACACTGGCTGGAGTTTATGGCTTTTGGAAGTACGTTTCGAAGCTTGAAAGGCGGGAGACTAGGCGTTATCTTGAGATGTTCTACATATTGAAGCTCCGTGAGCTGGTACGCAGTAGCCACTCAACCTCGGCGCTAGTTGCTCACGGCAATACAGCAGTTTCTAGATGAATTGTGTTTGAAATATAACCGTTTCTAAATATAAGACCTTTTAGAGATTTCAATATGGACTACATACGGAACAAAATGAGTGAATCTACACTCTAAAATATGTCTATATACATCCGTATGTAGTCTGTATTGAAATCTCTAAAAGGGTTTATATTTAGAAATGGAGGGAGTAATTGACTTGCATAGTGGAAATCACACTTCTCTATTCTCTTCTCTTCTCGAGATGTTCTTTTTTCGTCTTGAGATGAGGGAGAACAGAGAATCATACTTGTTTGAAAAAGATGCACTTCTGATCGGCATCTCTTTTATTCATGCAGGTGAAGAGTGTGCCGCTTGCAATAGATGAGGCGCATTAACTGTTCCGTCTCCAATAAAAGTCATCTACTTATTTGTCCAGCGATCGGTGAACTCGCCTTTTTTACTTTACATTGCGAGTGTTGAACTGGGGTTTGAGTGTGCTCGCTATGTACATGAGTGATTGATACACTGTTGGCAAATTGTATTTTGCCACGTTGCTTGTATTTTTAAAGCTTCTGCTAAGACAGAATTCACTAGCCTGCTATCTCATGTGGAATCTGCTCTACTATTTTTTGACGCCGTTGCTCAAGAGCATAGCCCTATTCGTAAGTTCACTTGGAGTTTTACTTGTATGCTGAGGACACTAAACCAAAGATCATCCCATCTAAGACAAGAAAAGGTACAAACTTATGTAAGTGTTACTCTTGGTTCACTACTGTTTTAAATCAACTTGTGACATCACCACCACCACAACTACATTCACATACACATGTCACACTCTGTTATGTCACATATAGTTGATTCCATTATGCTTGATAATATTGTTTCACTTGCAGATCTTTCGAGTATTTAACAAAAAACTACTACAATTCATCAAACTGTGTCCATAAACCATCACTTTACAAATTTGTGTCAAAAACTATCATTTTTTCTCTAATCTTTAACTAAAAATTACCACATCAACTTAAAGACTAATTAGCCAAAAATTAAACCTAATTAGCGCAGCTAGCCGGAACTAGCTAGCCGGCCGGAGCTGCTAGTTCACGAGGGGGATGCAGCCAGAGCTAGCTATCACGACGGGGACGCAGCTAGAACTAGTTGGCTAGCGCACACACTCACTGCGGCGGCCGGCGCTATCTGTCTATGTGCGACCGCCGCTTGCTGTTGCTGCTATTTGCTGTCGCTTCAGCTTGCCGTCCGCAGCTGTTGCTCTTCTGCCACCGTCGCTGCTTGCCGTTGCTCCCGCTCGCCGCCGCCGCCGCTGCCGCATGCCTTTGCTTGCCGCTGCCGCTGCCGCCACTGACGAGCTCGCCGGCTGGACCTGATTGCCTTTTATTTTATTTTACAGAGACCTGATCGCTTTAAAAAATTGTAGGGACCTGATTGCATTTGTAAAGTGGACCTAAGCTCGTTTAAAATGGACGAGACGGTTGATTTAGAGACATGGTAGTTTTTAGGGAAAAATTAGTAAGAAAGTGGTAGTTTTCGGTATAAATTTGTAAAGTGGTAGTTTGTGGGCACGATTTCATGAATTGTGGTAGTTTTTCGTTAAATACTCCAGATCTTTCAGATGCTCATATTGCTAAAATCTAAAACTTGAGAATGTTGAAAATCCTGAAATACCACCTATTACACCTACTAAAAGATATTTTCTTTGTCTACCTACCACACCTATTGTATTTTCTTGTCGGAAATTTTTTTCATCTATTTGTCAACTGTCAAGATAGTACAAAGAACACCAGAAGTAAAAAAATACATTCAGGTACGTAACCATCTAGCTATGACTACCAAGTACTGGAGCGAACCGAAGGCGCGTCGTCATCATCGCCCCTCTCTCACTGGAGGCGGGCAAACCTTGTTGTAGTAGACCGTCGAAAAGTCGTCGTGCTAAAGCCTTAGAGGACCAGCACATCAGAACAACAACCGCCTTCGATTAAGAGAAGCGTAGATCGGAAAGATCTAACATGTAAACATGCGACCACTCACAAACGAAGACCTGATCCACATGGATCCATCGAAGACAAACACCGAAGAAATCCCACGAGATCCGCCAAAGACAAACCTCAACACGCACTCCAATGATCTAGAGGTCTCTAGAGAAAATTTATGGCTTATGATATTGAAGTTGGGATAGATTGTATGATTGGATTATTTAAGAAAAAACTCTAAATTATATTTTTCCTGATGATGAATTTGGTACTTCTCTGATATACATCAAAGATGATGCTTATGATTTCTCTATTGATCCTGAAATAATTATTCGGGTTGAATTTGATGCTTTCCATGGTAGTAAGGAACTAAGGATGAAGAAATGTTGACCATCTCTTGAAACTTAAATCAATTGCTTCCATATTCACTAAAGAAGACTTAGCTTGGGATTATTATGTACTTAAGTTGTTTTCTTTCTCGTTAAAAGGTAATGCTAAAACTTGGTACAACAACTTATGGCCTGGATGTATTAGAAGTCCATGTATGTCGACTAATCTACTCTTTGAAAAATGTTTCCCTATGCATATGCGACAAGCTGCCTTACAGGATATTTATGACTTAACTCAACTTGAGGAAGAGACTCTCCTCAAGCTTAGGTTTTTGTGAACTTCAAAGGGCTAGCTCTAATTATCCTATCAAGGAACATGAATTACTTGACATGTTTTACAACGCTTTAACCTCTGAGTCTAGGACATACCTAGATACTTGTGCATAAAATATTTCCAGGGAAAGGACATTGGAAGAAGCCAAAGAATTATTGGAAAATATTATGAAGAATTATAATGATTGGACTATTCCCGGGCCTCAACCAACACCTATTCCGAATAACAGTTTCTTAAGACCATACGATATTGAAGAAGCCAATAAATATTCCAAATAACTAGACAATGACGTGCGCGTTGCTGCGGAATATCAGAAAATTTGTTGCCGCAATCATGATCAGCACCAAGGCTCTTCCACGAGCAAAACATGATCAGCACCAAGGCTCCATGGGTGTTAGAATTATTACTGTGTAATCTAGATTATCGACTCTAGTGCAAGTGGGAGACTGAAGGAAATATGCCCTAGAGGCAATAATAAAGTTATTATTTACTTCCTTATTTCATGATAAATGTTTATTATTCATGCTAGAATTTTATTAACCGGAAACATAATACATGTGTGAATACATAGACAAACACAACGTCACTATTATGCCTCTACTTGACTAGCTCATTGATCAAAGATGGTTAAGTTTCCTAACCATAGACATGAGTTGTTATTTGATCAATGGGATCACATTATTAGGAGAATGATGTGATTGACTTGACCCATTCCGTTAGCTTAGCACTTGATCGTTTTTGTTTACTGCTATTGTTTTCTTCATGACTTATACATGTTATTATGACTATGAGATTATGCAACTCCCGAATACCGGAGGAACACTTTGTGTGCTACCAAATGTCACAACATAACTGGGTGATTATAAGGGCGCTCTACAGGTGTCTCCGATGGTACTTGTTGAGTTGGCATAGATCAAGATTAGGATTTGTCACTCTGATTGTCGGAGAGGTATCTCTGGGCCCTCTCGGTAATGCACATCACTATAAGCCCTGCAAACAATGCAGCTAATGAGTTAGTTGTGGGATAGTGCATTACGAAATGAGTAAAGAGACTTGCCGGTAACGAGATTGAATTAGGTATTGGGATACCGACGATCGAATCTCGGGCAAGTAACATACCGATGACAAAGAGAACAACGTATGGTGTTATGCGGTTTGACCGATAAAGATCTTCGTGAATATGTAGGAACCAATATGAGCATCCAGGTTCCGCTATTGGTTATTGACCGGAGACATGTCTTGGTCATGTCTACATAGTTCTCGAACCCGTAGGGTCCGCATGCTTAAAGTTCTGTGACGATCGGTTTTATGAGTTTATATGTTTTGATGTACCTAAGGTAGTTCGGAGTCCCGGATATGATCACGGACATGACGAGCAGTCTTGAAATGGTCGAGACATAAAGATCGATATATTGGAAGCCTACATTTGGACATGGGAAGAGTTCCGGGTAAAATCGGGATTTTACCGGAGTACCGGAGGGGTTACCGGAACCCCCCGGGGAATAATGGGCCTTGTTGGGCCATAAAGGAAAGAAAGAGGGGCCGACCTAGGGCAGGCAGTGCGCCCCCTCCCTCTGGTCCGAATTGGACTAGGAGAGGGGGGCGGCGCCCCCCTTTCCTTCTCTTTCTTCCCCTTCCTTTCCCCCTCCTAGTAGGAGTAGGAAAGGGAGGAATCCTACTCCTACTAGGAGGAGGATTCCTCCTCCCGTCACACCAACAAGGGCCGACCGGCCTCCCCCTTGCTCCTTTATATACAGGGGCAGGGGGGCACCTCTAGACACACAAGTTGATCACAAAGATCTCTCCCAGCCGTGTGCGGTGCCCCCCTCCACCATAATCCACCTCGGTCATACTGTAGCGGTGTTTAGGCGAAGACCTGCTGCGGTAGCTTCATCAACATCGTCACCACGCCGTCGTGCCGACGAAACTCTTCCCCGAGCTCTACTAGATCGTGAGTTCGTGGGACGTCACCGAGCTGAACGTGTGCTGAACGCGGAGGTGCCGTACGTTCGGTACTGAGGATCGGTTGATCGTGAAGACGTACGACTACATCAACCGTGATGTCATAACGCTTCCGCTTAACAGTCTACGAGGGTACGTGGACGACACTCTCCCCTCTCGTTGCTATGCATCACCATGATCCTGCGTGTGCGTAGGATTTTTTTTGAAATTACTACATTCCCCAACACTTATCTGGTGCTTCAGCCCCCGGTATCTGGTGCTGGACGATAACAACTGGCATAGTAAGTGATCCTGTCTGGAAATCATATCCCTCTCCCATGACAATACTGTTTGGTATGTCCCTGAGTTCTCCCACTCTAACCTTCACCATTAGATTAGCCTTGGTGCTACAGACTCTATCCCACATAAGAAATTTCCCACACTTACTGACCACATTACTGACTTCCTGAATGTTCCTTCTGTCGAATGGATAACCACATAAAAGGATCCATGCATCTCTATTAAGTACCAGACTTCTCCAGTTCAGACCTCTGTCGTGCTTTTGGAATATGACATGGACATCAGTGAACTGGTGTTGACTACGAGTGCCCATATCATCTCTATCAAAAACACCACTAAATTTGACATAAGCCTGACTGAACGGACATGGCTCAATATCAGTGAAACCAAACTGGTGGCCACCAAGGAAATCGGTCAGTACCTCTCTAGCGGTATTGAAAGCCACTGGAAGATTAGGCATCAAGATGATAGTCGAAATCACCCACTCTTCGTGCGTCGCCGGTGCAGCTCCGGTGATGACTCGAATCCAGGCAGGTCGGCCTGCAACCTGGATGCTTTGGTGGTTTGGTGGTAGGAAAGGTGTGGGGTCGAAAGAGAATGCCGCCATTGTCGAAGAGATCGTTGATGAGGCCAATGCAGCAGGCAACAACATTTAAGAGGATGGATTTGGTTGGATTGTGGCTGATTGGAGGCGGAGAGAAATGGAGTTTTGGGAGGTGCTATGATTGTGGCTACCGACCCGAATCATCTGTCGAGGAGAATTAACTCGAGAGCCCTGGTTGGGAGGTTGAATGACCTCTCGATTAGTCACCGTCACGGGAACAGTGTGAGGTTGCCTCGGAATCGTAAGCGTTTGGCTAGGAGGTGCGCTATTCTCCGAGATTGGGTTGGGCCTAGCTAGAGAGTAGAAGTCGCGTGCTATGTGGCCCCAATGCTTGTAGGCCCTACACTTAATTCTATTCGAGCACTTGGGCCGAATGTGGCCCGTGAGAAGGCAGCGAACACAGAACAAACTATTGGAGTTTTGAACCTGCGTTGATCTTGCCATATTGGTAGTAACTGCCCGATTAATGGCATTATGTCCGGCGCTATGATTCTGTCCCAATGATCGTTTGAGAAATTGGATTAGCTCTAGTCGATCTATGATATGAAGAATGGGAATCAAAATAGATTCTGGGAGATTGGAGAGCTTGGCTGTATGATTTTCTAGGGTGACGACGAAAGATATGCGTCCATGCATCTTCTTTTTCTTTGAGGTATTGGTCTAATTCCCAACTGGAGTTAGGACCACCATTTCCCCAAAGTAAGAAATTGATATTCAGAAGTGGGAGTGAGATGTTGCCCCCCTTGATGATCGAAAAACCCACTTCTTTGGAGGAGACAAATAGCTTAAACGACTGATTCTTAAGAAGCTTGACCTTAAAAAGCGGTGCTCTCCCTCCAAAGCAAGATAAGATAATTGTGCTTACAGATTCCTTTGTGAGTCTGAGCTGTGATCTTGTGAATTTTGCGACCAGGAGGAACTCTTCTAGGTCTTTGCCCTCCTCGTAGTTGATGGGTACTCCCCATTTCCTCCAAACCTCAGCGGCAAAGTCTTGTCCAATGTCGAAGTTGAGATCAACAAGGGTGATGACCCACAAGTACAGGGGATCAATTGTAGCTCTTTTCGATAAGTAAGAGTGTCAAACCCAAGGAGGAGCAGAAGGAAATGACAAGTAGTTTTCAGTAAGGTAATGTCTGCAAGTGCTGAAATTGTAAGTAGCAGAGTGGTTTGATAGCAAGATAATTTGTAACGAGCAAGTAATGATAGTAGTAACAAAAGTGCAGCAAGGTAGCCCAATCCTTTTGAGGCAAAGGACAGGCCAAAACGGTCTCTTATGATAAGCAAAGCGTTCTTGAGGGTACACGGGAATTCCATCTAGTCACTTTCATCATGTTGGTTTAATTCATGTTCTCTACTTTGATAATTTGATATGTGGGTGGACCGGTGCTTAGGTGATGTTCTTACTTGAACAAACCTCCTACTTATGATTAACCCTCCCGCAAGCATCCGCAACTACGAGAAAAGTATTAAGAATAAATCTAACAATAGCATTAAACTTTTGGATCCAATCGGTCCCTTACGGAATAGTGCATAAACTGGGGTTTAAGTTTCTGTCACTCTCGCAACCCATCATCTAATTGCTACTCCACAATGCATTCCCTTAGGCCAAAATATGGTGAAGTGTCATGTAGTCGACGTTCTCATGACACCACTAAGGGAATCACTAAAGGAAATATGCCCTAGAGGCAATAATAAAGTTGTTATTTATATTTCCTTATATCATGATGAATGTTTATTATTCATGCTAGAATTGTATTAACCAGAAACTTACTACATGTGTGAATACATAGGCAAACAGAGTGTCACTAGTATGCCTCTACTTGACTAGCTCGTTAATCAAAGATGGTTAAGTTTCCTAGCCATAGACATGAGTTGTCATTTGATGAACGGGATCACATCATTAGAGAATGATGTGATTGACATGACCCATCCGTTAGCTTAGCACTATGATAGTTTAGTTTATTGCTATTGCTTTCTCCATAACTTATACATGTTCCTATGACTATGAGATTATGCAACTCCCGAATACCGGAGGAACACTTAGTGTGCTATCAAACGTCACAACGTAACTGGGTGATTATAAAGATGCTCTACAGGTGTCTCCGATGGTGTTTGTTGAGTTGGCATAGATCGAGATTAGGATTTGTCACTCCGATTGTCGGAGAGGTATCTCCGGGCCCTCTTAGTAATGCACATCACTATAAGCCTTGCAAGCAATGCAACTAATGAGTTAGTTACAGGATGTTGCATGACGGAACGAGTAAAGAGACTTGCCGTTAATGAGATTGAACTAGGTATGATGATACCGACGATCGAATCTCGGGCAAGTAACATACCAATGACAAAGGGAACAACGTATGTTGTTATGCGATTTGACCGATAAAGATCTGCGTAGAATATGTAGGAACCAATATGAGCATACAGGTTCAACTATTGGTTATTGACCAGAGATGAGTCTCGGTCATGTCTACATAGTTCTCGAACCTGTAGGGTCCGCACGCTTAACGTTCGATGACGATATGTATTGTGAGTTATGTGATTTGATGTACCGAAGGTTGTTCAGAGTCCCGGATGTGATCACGGACATGACGAAGAGTCTTGAAATGGTTGAGACATGAAGATTGATATATTGGAAGGTTATGTTTGGACACCGGAAAGGTTTCAGATAGGTTCGGGAATTTTCCGAAGTACCGGCGGGTTACCGGAACCCCCCCGGGAGTTAATGGGCCTTCATGGGCTTTAGTGGAAGAGAGAGAAGGCGGCCAAGAGGAGCCCCCCCCCCCCCAAGCCCAATCCGAATGGGGGGGGCTTTCCTTCTTCCCCTCTTCCCTTTCCTCCCCCCTCCTAGTTGGACTAGGAAAGGGGGGAACCTACTCCTAGTAGGAGTAGGATTCCCCGCTTGGGGCGCGACCTATGTGGCCGGACGGCCCCCTCCTCCACTCCTTTATATACGGGGAGGGGGCACCCCATAGACACACAAGTTGATTTCTTAGCCATGTGCGGTGCCCCCCTCCATACATTTCCACCTCGGTCATATTGTAGTAGTGCTTAGGCGAAGCCTTGCGTTGGTAACTTCATCATCACCGTCAACACGCTGTCGTGCTGACGAAACTCTCCCTCGGCCTCATCTGGATCTAGAGTTCGAGGGAAGTCACCGAGCTGAATGTGTGCAGATCGTGGAGGTGTCGTGCGTTCGGTACTTGATCGGTTGGATTGCGAAGACGTTCGACTACATCAACCGCGTTACTTAGTTCTTCCGCTTTTGGTCTACAAGGGTATGTAGAGACACTCTCCCCTCTCGTTGCTATGCATCTCCTAGATAGATCTTGCATGATGTAGGAATTTTTTGAAATACTGCGTTCCCCAACAGTGGCATCCGAACCAGGTCTATGCGTAGATGTTATATGCACGAGTAGAACACAAAGGAGTTGTGGGCGTGGGTATATACATATTGCTTGCCGTCACTAGTTGTTTCTTGATTCGGCAGTATTGTTGGATGAAGCGGCCCGGACCAACATTACATGACCGCATTCATGAGACTGGTTCTACCGACGTGCTTTGCACACAGGTGGCAGGCGGGTGTCAGTTTCTCCAACTTTAATTGAATTAGATTCAATGAACATGGTTCTTTTTGAAGATCAAAAAGCAATCACTATACCACGTTGTGGTTTTGATGCGTAGGTAAGAACGGTTCTTGCTAGAAGCCCATAGCAGCCACGTAAAACTTGCAACAACAAAGTAGATGACGTCTAACTTGTTTTTGCAGGGCATGTTGTGATGTGATATGGTCAAGACGTTATTATATAAATTGTTGTATGAGATGATCATGTTTTGTAACACAGTTATCGGCAACTGGCAGGAGCCATATGGTTGTCACTTTATTGTATGAAATGCAATCGCCATGTAATTGGTTTAATTTATCACTAAACGGTAGCGATAGTCGTGAAAGCAATAGTTGGCAAGACGACAACGATGCTATGATGGAGATCAAGGTGTCAGGCTGGTGACAATGGTGATCATGACAGTGCTTTGGAGATGGAGATCAAAGGCACAAGATGATGATGGCCATATCATATCACTTATATTGATTGCATGTGATGTTTATCCTTTATGCAACTTATTTTGCTAAGTGCAGCGGTAGCATTATAAGATGATCTCTCACTAAATTTCAAGGTATAAGTGTTCTCCCTGAGTATGCGTCGTTGCTACAGTTCGTCATGCCGAGATGCCACGTGATGATCGGGTGTGATAAGCTCTACGTTCACATACAACGGGTGCAAGCCAGTTTTGCACACGCAGAATACTTGGGTTAAACTTGATGAGCCTAGCATATGCAGATATGGCCTCGGAACACTGAGACCGAAAGGTCGAGCATGAATCATATAGTAGATATGATCAACATAGTGATGTTCACCATTGAAAACTACTCCATCTCACGTGATGATCGGACATGGTTTAGTTGATATGGATCACGTGATCACTTAGATGATTAGAGGGATGTCAATCTAAGTGGGAGTTCTTAAGTAATATGATTAACTGAACTTTAATTTATCATGAATTTAGTACCTGATAGTATTTTGCATGTCTATGTTGCTGTAGATAAATGGCCCGTGTTGTTGTTCCGTTGAATTTTAATGAGTTCCTAGAGAAAGCTAAGTTGAAAGATGATGGTAGCAACTACACGGACTAGGTCCGTAACTTGAGGATTATCCTCATTGCTGCATAGAAGAATTACGTCCTGGAAGTACCGCTAGGTGCCAAACCTGCTGCAGGAGAAACTCCAGATGTTATGAACACCTGGCAGAGCAAAGATGATGACTACTCGATAGTTCAGTGTGCCATGATTTACGGCTTAGAACCCGGACTTCAACAACGTTTTGAACGTCATGGAGCATATGAGATGTTTCAAGAGTTGAAGTTAATATTTCAAGAAAATGCCCGCATTGAGAGATATGAAGTCTCCAATAAGTTCGACAACTTCAAAATGGAGGAGAATAGTTCTGTCAGTGAAGACATACTCAGAATGTCTGGTTACCACAATCACTTGACTCAGCTGGGAGTTAATCTTCCGGTTGATAGTGTCATTGACAGAGTTCTTCAATCACTGCTACCAAGCTACAAAAGCTTCATGATGAGCTATAGTATGCAAGGGATGGGTAAGAAAATTCCCGAGCTCTTCGCGATGCTAAAGGCCGCGGAGGTAGAAATCAAGAAGGAGCATCAAGTGTTGATGGTCAATAGGACCACCAGTTTCAAGAAGAAGGGCAAAGGGAAGAAGGGGAACTTCAAGAAGAACGGCAAGCAAGTTGCTGCTTGATGACCCACAAGTATAGGGGATCTATCATAGTCCTTTCGATAAGTAAGAGTGTCGAACCCAACGAGGAGCAGAAGGAAATGATAAGCAGTTTTCAATAAGGTATTCTCTGCAAGCACTGAAATTATCAGTAACAAATAGTTTTGTGATAAGGTAATTTGTAACGGGTAACAAGTAATAAAAGTAAATAAGGTGCATCAAGATGGCCCAATCCTTTTTTAGCAAAGTACAAGCCTGGACAAACTCTTATATAAAGTAAAGCGCTCCCGAGGACACATGGGAATTGTCGTCAAGCTAGTTTTCATCACGCTCATATGATTCGCGTTCGGTACTTTGATAATTTGATATGTGGGTGGACCGGTGCTTGGGTATTGCCCTTCCTTGGACAAGCATCCCACTTATGATTAACCCCTATTGCAAGCATCCACAACTACAACAGAAGTATTAAGGTAAACCTAACCATAGCATGAAACATATGGATCCAAATCAGCCCCTTATGAAGCAACACATAAACTAGGGTTTAAGCTTCTGTCACTCTAGCAACCCATCATCTACTTATTACTTCCCAATGCCCTCCTCCAGGCCCAAACAATGGTTAAGTGTCATGTAGTCGACGTTCACATGACACCACTAGAGGAAAGACAACATACATCTCATCAAAATATCGAACGAATACCAAATTCACATGACTACTTATAGCAAGACTTCTCCCATGTCCTCAGGAACAAACGTAACTATTCACAAATCATATTCATGTTCATAATCAGAGGGGTATTAATATGTATAAAGGATCTGAACATTTGATCTTCCACCGAATAAACCAACTAGCATCAACTACAAAGAGTAATCAACACTACTAGCAACCCACAGGTACCAATCTAAGGCTTTGGGACAAAGATTTGATACAAGATATGAACTAGGGTTTAAGATGAGATGGTGCTGGTGAAGATGTTGATGGAGATTGACCCCCTCCCGATGAGAGGATCGATGGTGATGATTTCCCCCTCCCGGAGGGAAGTTTCCCCGGCAGAACAGCTCCACTGGAGCCCTAGATTGGTTCCACCAAGGTTCCGCCTCATGGCGGTGAAGTTTCGTCTCATGAGCTAGATTATGATTTTTTCCTCGACGAAAGACCTCATATAGCAGAAGATGGGCATTAGAGGGCTACCGGGGGGCCCACGAGGCAAGGGGCGCGCCCCCCACCCTCGTGGATGGTGGGTGGCCCCCTCTGGTACTTCTTTCACCCAATATTTTTTATATATTCTGAAACTTGCTCCCGTGAAGTTTCAAGACTTTTGGAGTTGTGCAGAATAGGTCTCTAATATTTGCTCCTTTTCCAGCCCAGAATTCGAGCTGCCGACATTCTCCCTCTTGATGTAAACCTTGTAAAATAAGAGAGAGTAGGCATAAGTATTGTGACGTAATGTGTAATAACAGCCCATAATGCAATAAATATCAATATAAAAGCATGATGCAAAATGGACGTATCAACTCCCCCAAGCTTAGACCTCGCTTGTCCTCAAGCGAAAGCCGATATATAAATATGTCCACATGTTTAGAGATAGAGGTGTCGATAAAAATAAAATATGGACATGAGGGCATCATGATCATTCTTAGAACAACAACAACAACAACAACATATATTGTCATATGATCTTTTATGCTAAAGTAACAATTCATTCACAGTTTCAAGTATGAATCAGAAACTTCATTAAAAACTAACAGAATATAATCTCAGTCATTGAGGCAATTGCAATTTATCATAACATAGGAAAGAGTCAATAAGAGCTTTTCAGCAAGTCCACATACTCAACCATCATTTAGTCTTTCACAATTGCTAACACTCACGCGGTATTTATGGTTATGAAGTTTTAATCAGACACAGAGAAAGATAGGGGATTATACGCGTCCCAACCTTTTACCTCAAGGGTAATGTCAACAATAATAGTTTATGAAAACTCACATCCAATTAGCCATATATATCAGGATCTTTCCAACACATTGTGCTTGCCAAAGGATAAAATGTAAAAAGGAAAGGTGAAGATCACCATGACTCTTGTATGAAGTATAAGACAAGAATAAAAGATAGGCCCTTCGCAGAGGGAAGCAGAGGTTGTCATGTGCTTTCATGGTTGGATGCATGAAGTCTTAATGCAAAAGAACGTCACTTTATATTGCCACTTGTGATATGGACCTTTATTATGCAGTCCGTCGCTTTTATTTCTTCCACATCACAAGATCGTATAAAGCTGATTTTATCCGCACTAATAAATCATACATATTTAGAGAGCAATTTTTATTGCTTGCAACGATGACAACTTACTTGAAGGATCTTACTCAATACATAGGTAGATATGGTGGTCTCTCATGACAAAACTGTGTTTAAGGATATTTGGAAGCACAAGTAGTATCTCTACTTGGTGCAAAGAATTTGGCTAGCATGAGAGGGAAAGGCAAGCTCAACATGTTGGATGATCCATGACAATATGATTTATTTCAGATGTAAGAAAACATAACCCATTACGTTGTCTTCCTTGTCCACCGTTAACTTTTTAGCATGTCATATTTTAATGAGTGCTCACAATCATAAAAGATGTCCAAGATAGTATATTTATATATGAAAACCTCTCTTTCTTTATTACTTCCTATTAATTGCAACGATCACCAAAACTATGTTTGTCAACTCTCAACCACTTTTATTCATCATACTCTTTATATGTGAAGTCATTACTCTCCATAAGATCCATATGATCCCTTTATTTCTTTTTATTCTTTCTCTTTTATTTTATTCCCTCAAGATCATAGCAAGATAATCAAGCCCTTGACTCAACACTAATCTTTATTATATATAGCTCACAGACTCGATTACTGTAACATCCCAAAATTTTAATTTGGAATGTTATACATAGATCATCCATGCATATCATATTTTACTGCATTTCGTTTCGCGATCCTCGAAATCCTAAGCAACTCAAGGACCCTCAGAGAGAGTTGGGGATTCCATTGCTTTCATATTTGAATTTTATCAAATATTGAAACGAGGATTTTGGTTTTAATTATTTTTCTCTTCGAAAATATTTCATATTAAAATATATGAGAGGAGATAATATGACTTCTCCAAAATAACTGAAATATTGGAGGAGAAAATATTAAAATCAAATATTTGATTTTATTCAGATTTTATTGCCATTTTATTTGCATTAGAAAAATTGCACGTTTTTCAAAATTGCATTTTATGGCAAAAAAATGTTCATCTCGTTCTAAATATTTTATTTAGATGGTGAAAATT
Organism: Triticum urartu; assembly: GCF_056163025.1. Lineage (NCBI taxonomy): Eukaryota > Viridiplantae > Streptophyta > Magnoliopsida > Poales > Poaceae > Triticum > Triticum urartu. Next base: position 363,195,892 of record NC_141876.1, on the reverse strand, counting down.
TGTTTTGGTATTTTTTTAGATTTTTTTATTTTATTTTCTAGGATTTATTTAAGTTCCAGCGAAATAATTTAAAAAAAATCTCCCAGCGCCCGACTGGGCCGAAGCCCAGCCGAGCCGGCCCGCTAGCCCCGCGCCGCCGTCTCCCTCCAGGAGACCGGGAGGCCGCCGCCGCCTCCACCCCGAGTCCGGCCGGGACTCTGCCTCCCCGCGCCGCTTGCCCCCTCCCCCAAGCAGCCCCCTCCTTAAATACCCCGCCATCGGACCCCCCACCACCACCAACCCCACCGCCTGCCCCACCCCGCCTGCAGCGCCGCCGCCGCCTTTGCTGCCGCCGCCTCTGCCGCACCGCGTCGCCGCCTCTGCAGCGCCGCCGCCGCAGCCCCACCTCGCCGGAGCCGCCCCGCCTCGCCGGAGGTATACGCCTCGCCGCCGTTCAGTTTTTTTTAAAAAACTGATCCAATTTTTTTAGAAACCCTAATTTCGTTTTTATAGATCGGTTCACCGGTTTTCTTGGTTTAGTTTATTTAGCGGACGTTCATCCGTACGTTCGTTCTAACGAACGGTTTTCGCTCGTTAGTTACAGACAACGAACGTTCGTTAGCCTGTTCGTCAGTTTTCTTTTTCTCAGATTTTTCCGCGATTATTTTCAATCGGGATTTCTGATCCGATTTTCGTTTTAGTTTATCTTTTCGCTCGTTTATCGGAATCAGGCGATTCAAGCGCCTAGATCTTCGTCTCGAAACCCTCTTTCTGTTTAATCAACTTGAACAAGATTTTGGTACTGTAAAATTTGACTTTAGTTCAGATTAGTAAACGGATCTTGTTTCTTTCGTAGTTTGAGTTTCGTTGCTCTGTTTGATCTGATTCTTTTCGCAAACCGGAGTTCTTAAGTTGAAATTTATGGTTAGATCTTCTTATTTGAGATTTTCCCGTGTTTATTTGCTTGATTGCTTATGTATGCTATTGTCTGTTTGCGATAGAATTCCCGGAGTGCGAAGCGTGCTACTACGAGTCCCTAGGTTTTGTGGATCGTCAGCAAGGCAAGTAACACATTGATCATACTCCTTCCATACCTAGTTTTTATGCATTAGTTTCAATCCTCAAACATTGCATGATTAGGATGTGATTAACTTGTGTGTTGGGAAGTAGTTGATGAGGTAGAACCTATTGCCCTGTTATATTCAAACCTTGGGAGTTACTTCTACGTATTGCTTATATTGCTATGCTATGTTCATAGACGTGGTTTGGGTGAGTGAATCCATGACAGATGTGAGATTGTTAATTAATGGTTCAACTTAAGGTGGCAACTTTAATACACATCTGGGTGGATTGCTTGTCGGGCACCTAGAGAACCCAGTGTTGTCCTAGGATATCCCGGAGTACCTGTATGATCATCCTAAGGTCTGCCACCCAGGCTCAAAGGGAACTGAGATATTTTCATGCTAGAAACTTCCGTGTGCAGCCACAAGCTATTATGGGCTCTAGCATAGTTGAGTAGGTCGCATGAGCTCTTGAAGAGGTGGATCAGCAGGTAGAGGGAGTAGGTTTGGTATGGTCTGCCCGGAGTAAAGAGTTAATGTTTCTGAAAGACTGTGTCTCGGTCATCCGTTTCTCAAACACCATGTAGTGCGAGAAATCCAACGAAGGCGATCGAGTCTTGTGGGGAAAAGTGTGCAAACCTCTGAAGAGTGTACAATCTAATCATGGTTAGCCGTGTCCCCGGTTATGGACAATCTTGAGTATCTAGTACTTGGAGTATCCTAAGTATCTCATCACTCTAATTTAATATTGTTGGGTTGATAATTACTTTAATTGGGATTGAGTTGGAGGAACCTTCTCAATGATGTTTCAATTACCATGATAGTTAAATAGAATTTATTCCTTTGTTGTTGGAAAAAATTGGCTTTTCACAAAAACTATAACCATAGAGCTTTCCACCAGCCAAATATGCATGTAGTGATAGCATTATTCTGTTCTTGCTCTACTGTGTTATATTGCCAGCATATTCCATGTGCTTACCCGTTTTTGGGCTGCAACGTATTATGTTGCAGACTTTCAGACGAGGATTAAGGTTCGCTAGGTCGTTGTCGTACAACTCAGCTATGCCGTTGGAGTTGATGGACTCACTTTATCTTCCAAGCCTTCCGCTGTTATCGTATTAGATGGCCTTAAGCCATATTTATTGTAATAAGTTCTCTTTTGAGACATTCGATGTAATAAGTGTGTGATTGCTACTCTGTTATAAATCCTTTGAGTACTGTGTGTGTCAGCATTACCGATCCAGGGATGACACTGAAGCACAGAGACTTGACCGTTTGAGGTTGGGTCGCTACAAGATGGTATCAGAGCACACGCTGAGTGTAGGACACGACCATTAAGATAAGCCATAGGTCACTCTTCTCTACTCATTTCTGACTCCTCTCCTACTTTCTACTCTTTAGGATGGCGGAATTGAAGAACAAGTTTGCACAACCGTATGAAGACACACCCTTTGGGCGCCACTTGAAGGAAGTCACTAGATACTTGAACATCGGAATACCAAGCTTCACCGGGACGTACAACGGCACCTTACCAGAAGAGGAGCGCTGGATGATTCAAGTTCAAGTTCCAGGAAGGACGTTCTCGCCAACCACTAAGCCCATAGAATTTTCTTTTGAAGCACCCACCTGGAGTCTAGACAAGAGCATGGCAGCCCACATTACCATGGGATGCATTGGAGAAGTCTACAACAAGGATCTTAAGGACACTATCTATTAGATATGTGGGCGCCGAGATGAGCAATGGGAGATGATCAGCACCAAGAAGGACAGGTCCATTGCAGCTTTCATCCAGGAGTTAAACCAGCACATTCGACGCCAGGAGAATCAGATGTGCGCAGACATGATAGATTTGAAGAAGGCGAAGACAAGGATCATCGAGCTGGAAGAAGAAACCAAGTCTACACGCGATGGATATGAGGAGGAAATTGCAACACTATTGGAGAAGAACGACGACCTGATAAACAAAGTTGGAGTATTCATTGGAGACCCCACGCCGGGAGGAGAGGACGACGATTCCACTTGCCCGGAGAACTACATCATCATCGACGACACCGACTCCGACCCCAGTGATGATGACTTGGAAGACGAAGCTGGAGCAGACATCATGGAGTCTTCCACCGATCAAAATTTCTAGATGACCACCAAATGATAGTAGTATTCCCCATGTATAAAGTAGTAGTTGAGCACTTTTACGATAGTTCTAGACTGTTTGTATGCCCTTGCTTGATTGATTGAGTGAAATGATTGTGTTTGTCTCATGTGCATATGGGTAGTGCTTTCTCACTAGACCCCTTTTCTATTCTAATCTCTCCCCTCTAAACCCGCCAGATGCCTCTGAGACGTGACACCAGATTTGCCTTCCCGCCAGAGCTCACTCAGTTGATCCAGCAGCAGAATGCCTTGATGCAATTGTGAGTCCAGAACCAAGGCAACAATAACAACACGCCTCCAGTTGACAACTTAGCTCGCTTTCTGAGGTTGCAGCCGCGCGCCGGTGTTTTCCAGTAGCAGCGAGCCTATAGTTGCTGATGATTGGCTACACCGTATTGGAAGGGAGTTGACCACCGCAGGTTGCACAGATGCTGAGAAGGTGCGCTTTGCCGCACATCAATTGGATGGACCAGCAACGTCATGGTGGGAGAATTACACAGCCACTTTCCCCATAGCCAACGTCACTTGGGATCACTTTCAGCAAGCTTTCCGCACCGCCCATGTCTCAACTAGAGCTATGAATATGAAGAAGCGTGAGTTTCGCAACTTATGCCAGGGGAACCGTACTGTAGCTCAGTATGTGGATGAGTTTAGTAAGTTATCCCGCTATGCCCCGGATGATGTGGCCACAGATGCTGCGAAGCAGGACAAGTTTATGGAAGGGCTGAATGATGAGATGAGCATGCAGTTGATGGTGGAAACATTCAACAACTGCTAGGAGTTGATAGATAAGGCTCTGATGATTGAAGGGAAGCAGTAGCAAGTTGAGAGCCGTAAGAGGAAGTATGGGCAAGGGAGGTATAACTCAGGAGTTCAACAGAAGCCTTGCCTAACCCCGAACTCAGGAGGACTTGTTCATAACCATGGAGGTCATAACCACACCGGAGGAAGTTCGCATAACCACAATGGTTCTAAGAATGGGACTGGGAACGGAGCAAACAACAATCAGAACCCCCCCAATCCAGCCACACCCGCCAAGAGAGATCTAAGTCACATTACTTGCTTTAAGTGCGGGAAGACTGGACACTATGCCACGAAGTGCCCTGAAGCAAAGAATGGAAATGACAATGGGAGCGCTGGGAAGAAGCCCAATCCATTCGACAAAGGACAAGTGAACCACGTTAACGTGGAGGAGGTTGAAGAGCAGCCAGACGCGGTTATAGGTAAGTTTTTGGTTAAGTCATTTACCGCCCTTGTTCTTTTTGATACTGGTGCATCGCATTCATACATATCAAGGGAATTCGTGGATAAGTTTAAACTACCAACCCAAACCCTTAGGACCCCTCTGTTAGTGAGTTCACCTGGAGCAGAGTATATGGCTAGTCGATGGTGCGACCAGATACCCTTAACCATTGGTAGCCATGTTTTTCCGTCTGACCTAATAATCTTGGAGTCACAAGGATTGGATGTGATATTAGGCATGGACTGGATGTCAAAGTATGGAGGAAGCATTGACTGTGCTAGTAAGTCGATTTATCTCACCACCCTGGAGGGAAAAAGGATTAAGTATGTATCTAGGCATGTGCCTAGGGGGAGCCAAGTAAATACCCTCACGGGAGTTGTTTAGGAGGAAGTGCCAGTAGTGAAGGATTACCCAGATGTTTTTCCACAGGAGTTACCAGGCATGCCACCTGATCGAGACATCGAGTTTCTGATAGAGCTATTGCCAGGTACAGGGCCAATATCAAAGAGACCCTATCGGATGCCCGCAAATGATCTGGAGGAGATCAAGAAACAGATCAAGGAGTTATTGGAGAAAGGTTACATTCGACGGAGTTCATCACTGTAACGCCCCGAGACCGATGTGCCAGGTGTCTTCCAGTTATTCACTGTTGTTGCCTTGTCATTTGCTTGCGTGTCATGCATTTCATATCATGTCATCATGAGAATCTCATTTGCATACATGTTCGTCTCATGCACCCGAGCATTTTCCCCGTTGTCCGTTTTGCATTCCGGCGCTCCTATGTCTTCCGGTGTCCCTTTCTACCTCTTTTCATGTGCGGGTGTTAAATGTTCTCGGATTGGACCGAGACTTGCCAAGCGGCCTTGGTATACTACCAGTAGACCGCCTGTCAAGTTTCGTGCCATTTGGACTTTGTTTGATACTCTAACGGTTAACCGAGGAACCGTAAAGGCCTCGTGTGTGTTGCAACCCAACACCTCTCCAAATCGGCCCAAAACCCACCTAAAACCCCTCCATAATCTCGGTCGTTCAATCACGATCACGTGGCCAAAAACCGCACCTCATTTGGCTCTCCTAGCTCCCTCTACCTATATATATGTGATCCCCTTCAAAATTCGCGGACGAAACCCTAGATCTCACCTCCCTCCGCGTCGCCGGACATGTCTGCCCGCCGGCGGACGCGTCCATCCCGCCGCCACCTCACTCCGGCGAATCAGAGGCCGCCACGTCACCGTCGCCGCCGCTCCAGTCCAACCAGCGCGCACCACCTGTCCTCCCCGCGCCGTCCACCGAGCACGGGCCCGCCGGAGCCCATCGCAAGCCCGCCACGGGCCGCATCGGGCCCGGTCACCCACGCCGCTTCGCTGCCTCCTGCTCCTGTGTCGAGCACCTCCCCGAGCTCCCTTTGGGCTTCGCCACCGACCGGTGGCTCGCCGGAGTTGCCCGCCGGCGACCTCCAGGATGCTGCGCCGCCACCTCCAACCCTTGTCGCCGGATCTCCCCGAGCTTGCCGCGCTTCGTCATTGACCCCCTCCGCCGCGGATCGACCAGATCTGGTGGTTCCCGGCCGCCGTCACCTTTCCCCATGCTCGCCGTCGGCCGTCGTCGCCATTGGCCGCCGCCGCCCCTGCCTCCCCGATCCAGGTGGGATCGGGAGGGATGACCTGCCTCGTCTACGCGGGCCCCGCTCCGGCCCAGCGCGCCCCGCGGCCCAGTTCGTCACTGCCTCTGCTGCAGCCGAGCTCCTCTTCGCGTGGGCCAAGCCGAGGGTGAGCAAGCCCGCTATCCCTCGCCTGTGCACGTCTTAGTTATCTAGCGCTCATGTTTTTTTTCTCTGGAAAATGCTAAGCCCCAGTAATTTTGAGCATATTTCATCGCATCATAACTTTGCATCCGTGGCTCCGTTTTGGGCGTGTAGCATATCAAATTGTTTGTCTCGACGAGTACTTCATTTCATTCCATTGCACCATGTTCATTTGAGTTCATCTTGATGCCCTAAATGCTGTTGCAAGAGTGCTAGTTTATATTAGTTTCAGATTCTTATCAGTAATTGGACATTTGTCATTTTTGCCATGATTAATGTGTGCCTTCTATGAACCTGAGCTCTACATGAGTTTTGAAGTATGCCATTCCATCTTTATAGGAGTGTATGCCATGTATTTTTGTGATCTCTATGGTGACTAGCACAAGCATGCAAAGTACCCATAGTAATGTTGCTGATTTCAGGGACTTAGAAATCTTCTAAGTCTTTGCCCTGTTAATATTTTTATGCCATGTATTCATGTTGCTACCGAGTGATCCATGCCTCTTTTGAGCATGACCAGTAAGGATGTTTTGTAGATATTGTTGTGCTCTATCCATCCATGTCTTTATTTGCATTTATGGAGCACCCTAGCATGACTTAATCTTGCTCTACTTTTGCTATAAAATGTTCCTGGAAGAATGTTTACTTGTTAAGAATTTTTGCCGAGCTTGTTGTAGTTGATCCATGCATGCTATGTTATTGTTCTTGCCATGTTTAGCTTCTATGCTATGTCTACTTGCTGGGTGTATGCTTAGTTTATCATGCAATGCTTTGTGGTGAGTGCATCGAGCTCGTAAACATGCCTACTTGATATCTGTTTTGCCATGTTCTAGTTTTCTACTAAGTCTGAATCTGTTAACGATAATTGCTATGTTCACATGGTTGCCATTGTATTTTCTGATCCCTTTTGGCTCATGGTCAGTAAGGGACTTTTGTTGTATGCTTTGAGTAGCTTCATGCCATGCCTTGGTTTGCCATGATATGTTCCTGTAGCATGTTGTTATCTTGCTCTAAACATTGCTTCCTGATGTTAAATTCCTGACATGTTGTTATTTTCACTAAGTCTGTAACCTGTTATCTTTTGCTCTTTTGCCATGCTTGTTTGAACCTGCTATTGAGTGAATTAGCCGTAGCTCAGTGTTCATATTTTGTCAAGCATCTTGAGTGGATCCCTGCCATGTGCTTTGTTGCTATGTTAGAGTGCAGTAACTTGTTGTTCTTGATGCATCTAGATGGCCTCGTGCTGTTAATCGCAGCTTTGCGCCATTATTGGTTTGCTTGCCATTTGCAAACCGTGCATCCTATTTTGGTGATCTTTATATTGATTTCAACCGAAATCAACTCATCTTTCCAGTGGCACTCTTGGTTTTCCAAGTTGAGGCCTGATTCAATCTTTCCCTTCCGAAGCACGCATATGCATTGCATATCACATCCCGCATATCATGCCATGTTTTGCATCATGTTGTTTGCGCATTGCACCGTGGTTGATTGTGTCTCCCTTTGCTTGTGTTATTGCTTTGGGTAGAGCCAGGAGACGAGTTTGTGTTCGAGGTACCCGTTGAGTGCGCTTTCGAGGATCAAGCTTTCGTCTTCTCGGAGAACTTTGCAGGCAAGATGACCATACCCTTGAAATCACTTCTGTCTTTGCTTGCTAGTTGCTCGCTCTTTTGCCATGCCTATGCTACGATAACTACCACATGCTTTACCATGCCTCCCATATTGCTAAGCCGAGCCTCTAACCCACCTTGTCCTAGCAAACCGTTTGAAAGGATCGATATGGTTGACTAGAGGGGGGGGGGTGAATAGGCAACTACCAATTTTAGCTTATCTTTACCAAATTAAACTTTGCATCAAAGTAGGTTGTCTAGATGTGCAACTAGGTGAGCAACCTATATGATGCAATAACAACAAGCATACAAGCAAGCAAGGGAAGAAGCACTAAAGAGCTTGCACAAGTAAAGGTAAGAGATAACCAAGAGTGGATCCGGTGAAGATGAGTATGTGTTACCGAAGTTCCTTCCTTTTAAGGGGAAGTACGTCTCCATTGGAGCGGTGTGGAGGCACAATGCTCCCCAAGAAGCCACTAGGGCCACTGTATTCTCCTCACGCCCTCACACAATGCGAGATGCCGTGATTCCACTATTGGTGCCCTTGAAGACGGCGACCGAACCTTTACAAACAAGGTTGGGGCAATATCCACAACTTAATCAGAGGCTCCCAACAAGACCACGAAGCTTCAGCACAATGGAATATGGCTCCGAGGTGACCTCAACCGTCTAGGGTGCTCAAGCACCCAAGAGTAACAAGATCCGCTAGGGATGAGTGGGGGAATCCAAAATCCGTTGGTGGAAGTGTAGATCGGGGCCTTCTCAACCACTCCCGAGCAAATCAACAAGTTTGATTGGCTAGAGAGATAGATCGGGCGAAAATGGAGTTTGGAGTATTTAATGGAGCTTGAGCAATAAATGGAGCTTGGGGGAGGAAGGGGTAGGTGAGAAGGAAGAAAGGGACTCCATTTTATAGTGGGGGCAACAATCCCGTTGCCCCCCACCAACCAGCCCCGCACAGGGCGGTACTACCGCTGAGAGGGGGCGGTACTACCGCTAGGACAACGGTACTGCCGCGCCAGCCAGCGGTACTGCTGCGCTGAGGAGACTAGTAGGGAACGGGCCCAAATGCGGTACTACCGCGGTGGTAGGGCGGTACTACCGCTCCTGGAACGGTACTACCGCCACTACAACCGTGACGAGTGCCGCAAAACCCGACACGAGAAAAAGACCTCTCGAATCGAGGCGGTAGGAGCCAGACTACCCAACGGTACTACGACAGTGGGGTCAAGGGCGGTAGTACCGCTGTGGAGCGGTACTGCCGCTTGTGACCCTTCGGCCATAGTACTGCAGGCAGTGCGGTACTACCGCTGGGGCGCGCGCGCGAGAGAGAAGGAAACTCTCAAAGATGCTGAGGACAAGGTGGAGGTGCCAGGCCCCCAGCGGTACTACTGCTGTGGAGCCACGGGCGGTACTACCGCTGTGGAGCGGTACTGCCGCTTGGCTCCTCAGCGGTACTACCGCTGGGTGCGCGGTACTACCGCTTTGACCCAGACAGGACAAGGAAGAGAGGAGAGATCTCTTCAAAGGAAAGGAAATGCTCGGAGGGTGAGAAGCTGATGTGTACGTGGTGATTCCACCCATGCAAAAAACCCAGCGGACCCCCTCTTGATAGTACGGTGCCCTCTATGCAACTAGTCCACCGAGAAAGAAACGAAAGAGCTACACCATCTTGAAATACACTCCGAGGGGAAGAAGACGTCTCGTGTCAGGGGAGAATCTGTGAATTAATCAAAGCACAAGATTAGTCCGCAAACATGTTGTCATCAATCACCAAAACTACCTTGAGAGAGATATGCCGTAACAATCTCCCCCTTTTTGGTGGATTGATGAAAACTAGGGATTTGCGCAAGGAAAAGAAATAAAATGAAGAAAGCTAAGAACTACAAAATATAGACGGGCTCCCCCAGAATGTGTGCACCAAGAGATGGCACGACACACACATTCAGATCAACACCCCCCCAATATTTTATAGTCCAACAATACTAAGCACAAGATATATGAGAGAAGTGAATAAACATGACAAGCATGCATCTCACAATAAACTACAGTACTCTGAAATGAAATAAGTAATAAGGTAGCGATAGGGAGCATATGTCTCACACCATATGTCTAGAACTTAGGTCTCACACCAAACCAAACCAAAGAAGGACACCGAGAGAACACACAAGAAACCACAAGACGACTCAAAGCACGACACAAGAAGCAAATCCCTACACTCTCTCCCCTTTGGCAGCGAGACACCAAAAATGGCATAGAGTGACACTACGACTCCAGGTGATGGGAGGAGGAAGATCTCGAACATCACATCTCTGCATCTTCATCGTGGGTCGAAAACTGCTCGGCATCGGAGTTGGTCCAGTGGCAATTCTGATGAATCCAATCCTCCTCTTCAGTGATCTGACCCTCAGACCCACTGGCAACTGTTGCTCCCATCTGACGCATGAGCTCCTTGTGGCGCGTCCTGGCATGCTTCTCCGCCACATGAGTCATGTACTGGCCATGAGACTCCATGCAGAAAAGCTTCTTCATCTTGCGCTTAAGCTTCTGTGCCCATGACGGTTCTGCACTAGAGGGGCCAAAGTTCTCCTCATGAGCATCAGTAGCAGCCTCACCCTCGGTCCCCATGGCAGCAGCAGCAGACGGACCCCCTGTGGCAGCAGTAGCAGATGGACCCCCTGTGTGAGGCGCTGTCCAGTTGTCCTTCTTCCTCAGACGCTTGATCTCATGAGAAACCAAGTCTCCAGTCTCTAGCAGCACTCTGGGATAAGTCTGTGCCCAGGCCCTCTCAATGAGCCTCATGATGAATGGACCATAGATAGGACACTTGCGCTCAGACACGGCAGATAGAAGTTCAGACCACATGACATGAGAGATATCCAGGCTCTCTCCAGTGCTTGCTTCCTTCTCAAGCTGACAGAAAAGGAGCATGTCCACGAGGTAAGAGTGGACCATATCAAGATTCCCGATCCGAGGGAAGAGAGTCTCACGGAATATGCGATGAAGAATGTCCAGATACGGAGACAGCTCATAGGTCTTCTTCTCAGTTATTGGGTGAACCTTCACAGTGCAGTAGGGCCAAAGGGCTTGCTTGTGGGTGGATGTAGCATTGCGGTGAGGACAGAAACCGACAGGAGTCTCAAGCCCGTTATCCACCACATCAAGTAACCCCATGAACGCCTGCCACTTGATGGAAAGCAGCTTGCCATTGGTCATCCATGTCAGAGTCCTGTCGACATCCGTCCCAAGATGGACGGTGGCATAGAATTGAGCCACCAAATCCGCATCGAAATCCTTGTTGAATTGCATGATCCTGAGAATGTTCAACTGAGTGCACATCTGAAGGGCTTCGCCAAAGTACTCTGGGTCCTTCTCCATAGCATCAGTGTCAATGGAGCGAACATCAACAAAAAGATTCTTCTTGGCCTTGATCACATCAAAGTAGATGGCAAACTGAAAACGGTTCCAGAACGGGCGGTTGACCAAAGTGGGTTCTTGGTCCACCGCATAGGGGTTGCGGCGACGCTTCTCCCAAAACTCCTTGTTGGTCATCTCAGTCATAGTCTTCCCTTTTGGCTTGTTGGCGGCTCGCTTCGATTACTGAGGAGGTGGAGGAACACTTGCAGATGCACTTGCTAGAGGCGGTTGGGTGCTCGAGGAACCACCAGCTGGCTCTGAGGTGCGGTAGCGTTTTGATGTGGCACGCCCGGGGTTGATACGGCAACCTTGCTGCTCGGAAAGGTCATCACCTGGAGCCAAACACAAGAACACGCAAAACAACCAGAAAGAACGAGCATAAGCCAACAAACTCAGCAAAAAGATCAAGGTAAGGCAGGAAAATGATGGAAATTGGCATGCAGCGGTAGTACCGTGACCTGCCCGCGGTAGTACCGCTCCAAAGAGAGCGGTAGTACTGCTTGAGGTGGAGAAACAACAGTTTCTTATAGCACGAGGCGGTGAAACAGCGGGTTCCTACTACTGTGGTCAGATCCGGCACTACCGGCCTACCAAATTCAAAAATAATCCTACCAAACTCTAATCGAGATAGTATAGTTGCCTTCTCCAACCAACTCAAGCCTATATTTAGCCAAAAATCTAGAGATGCAACCACCATTGCCCCTAAGAAACAAGAACTGAAAAAGAGACAAAACGAAAGAAGGAACGGGGGCAATACCGGCATCCATGGCAAGAGGACGAGGTGGGGATCGACTCCACCAAAGGAAATGGAGAGGGACGCCCCGGAGATGGAGATCCACCGGAGCCCTCCCGCGGCGAGTGGAGGCTGGAGAGAGGAAAAGAAAAGAGGGGCGAAGTGAATGGGTATGGGGGAGAAGAAACCTCCCCCTGCCCCGACTTAACCCCCTGTTCTCGTCCCCCAGTGGTAGTACCATGCTGGGGGCGGTAGTACCGCTTACGAGTGGTAGTACCGCGCACCACCAGCGGTAATACCGCCCAACACGCCACGGCAACTAAACAGACACGGCTTTAGCTCGACAAAACGACAAAAACGGCAAGAGAAAAAAAACACACCAGCAAACGACCAAGACACACCTCTTCAAAAGAGGGCGGTGGCCGAGGCCACCTATGTTTGAGTCAAAAGGTATGGCACCGCGAAGATTTTAACCTTGGGCCCATGACCAAAACTCGTCTTTGAAGCACAAGTGCCATCAACAATGGCTAAAGTGAAAGACTTGATCAATTTATGCATAATGGGGGGAGGGAGAGTTCATTGAGAGAACAACACTCCCCCTATGTCCATGCCTACACCTAAACTAGACAACAAATTGAGCGTGGTAGGGTGTGCACGGGTTCAAGCCACATTGCTCGAATTAATGATATTTAGCTCATGCCTTAACTCGTGAAATCTTGCTTCATCCAAGGGCTTCGTGAAAATATCTGCAAGGTTGTCATGAGTGTTGACATAGTTGAGCTCGATCTCTCCTCGCCTAATGTGATCCCGGATGAAGTGATACCGAATCTCAATATGCTTCGTCTTGAAGTGTTGCACTGGGTTGAGAGAAATCTTGATGGCACTTTCATTGTCACACCAAAGAGGCACTTTGTCACAAGTGACACCGTAATCCTTTAAAGTTTGCCTCATCCATAGAAGTTGTGCACAACAACTACCGGCGGCAACATACTCCGCCTCAGTGGACAAGAGAGACACACAACTTTGCTTTTTGGAAGACCAACTTACCAAAGAGCAACCAAGGAATTGGAACCCTCCGGAAGTGGACTTCCTATCCACTTTGTCTCCCGCCCAATCGGAATCCGAGTACCCTACAAGCTTGAAGTTTGATCCTCTTGGGTACCATAAGCCAAAGTTTGGGGTATGAGCCAAATATCGAAAGATTCGTTTGACCACCACAAAGTGACTTTCCTTAGGTGCGGCTTGAAACCATGCACAAATTCCCACACTCAACATGATGTCCGGTCTAGATGCACAAAGGTAAAGCAAGGATCCAATCATGGAACGATATACCTTTTGATCCACCACTTTACCATTGGGATCTAAGTCAAGTTGGCACTTGGTGGGCATTGGAGTGGAGGCCGGCTTGACGTCACTTAGCTTGAATCTCTTGAGCATGTCTTGAGTGTATTTGGATTGATTGATGAAGGTTCCTTCTCTTCTTTGCTTCACTTCGAACCCTAGAAAGAACTTCAACTCTCCCATGGAGGACATCTCGAACTTTGAGGTCATGAGAGCGGCAAATTCCTCATTGAAAGCTTTGTTAGGAGAACCAAAGATAATATCATCAACATATAATTGGCACACAAACAACTCCCCTTTGACCTTCTTAGTAAAAAGAGTGGGGTCGATTAGCCCAACTTCAAAACCACGGTCTTGTAACAACTCGGTAAGGTGGTCATACCACGCACGTGGGGCTTGTTTAAGGCCATAGAGTGCCTTATCGAGTTGATACACATGATCGGGAAAGTAGGGATCCTCGAACCCGGGGGGTTGCTTGACGTAAACCAATTCATTAATGGGACCATTAAGAAAAGCACTCTTCACATCCATTTGTTGTAACTTAAAGTTATGATGAGAAGCATATGCAATCAACATGCGAATGGATTCAAGACGAGCAACGGGAGCAAAGGTTTCACCGTAGTCGATACCCTCGACTTGGGAGTAGCCTTGTGCTACCAAACGAGCCTTGTTGCGAATGATAATCCCATGGGCATCTTGCTTGTTCTTGAATATCCACTTGGTTCCAATGACATTGTGGTTCCCCATTGGCCTTGGCACCAATCTCCACACTTTGTTGCGCTCGAAGTTGTTGAGTTCTTCGTGCATGGCATTGAGCCAATCCGGATCTTCTAGCGCCTCATAAACCTTGTGGGGTTCCACACAAGAGACAAACACGTGATGCTCACAATAATTTGCTAATTGTCTACGAGTGCTTACCCCATTTCTTAAGCTTCCAAGCACATTCGTCATGAGATGATCCTTGGTGGAGAGCTTGGAAGCAACCTTGGCGGCACGACGCTCTAATTCCTCCTCGGTGGTGAGTTGAGGAGCGGTTACTTGATCATCTTGAGCGCCGTCATGAACTTGTTCTTGATCTTGAACTTTCTCGGGGGAGAGAACTTGACCTTGGGCATCACTTGGTGTGTCAACACCGTCTTGAGTATGATCTTGCCCTTGGTCTTGTTCATGAGGTTGAGGGCCTTCACTTTGTTCTTCGGAAGCGTGTGGGCCTTGGGTTGGTGATGGCTCCACTTGAGTGGAGCATTGTCCTTCTCCTTCGGCCACAAGGGGTTCCTCAATGGGTAGGATGAAACCAACACCCATTCTTCTTATGGCTTGAGGAGGAATTTCATCACCTACATCACAAGTGCCACTTTGCTCCATTTGGGAGCCGTTATTCTCATCAAACTCCACGTTACACGTCTCCTCAATAAGTCCCGTGGATTTATTGAGGACACGGTAAGCATGAGAGTTTGTAGCATAACCAACAAATATGCCCTCATAAGCTCTAGCCTCAAATTTAGACAACCGAACACCTTTCTTGAGAATGAAACACTTACACCCGAATACCCGGAAGTACTTGAGGTTGGGCTTGTTACCGGTGAGTATCTCATATGGAGTCTTGTTCAAGCCCTTGCGGAGGTAGAGCCGATTGGATGCATGACACGCGGTGTTGATGGCTTCGGCCCAAAAGTTGTACGGAGACTTGAACTCCGCCATCATGGTCCTTGCCGCATCCATCAACGTCCGGTTCTTCCTCTCCGCAACACCATTTTGTTGAGGTGTGTATGGTGCGGAATATTGATGCTTGATTCCCTCATCACTAAGAAATTAATTCAAGGTCTAGTTCTTGAACTCGGTGCCGTTGTCACTTCTTATTGTCAAGATCTTTGCATTGTGTTGACGTTGTGCTTCATTTGCAAAGTCAATGACGGTTTGTTGGGTCTCGCTCTTCCTCTTGAAGAAATACACCCACGTGTACCTTGAGTAGTCATCCACAATCACCAAGCAATACTTCCTACCTCCAAGACTATCAAAGGATGGGGTCCCAAAAAGATCCATGTGAAGGAGCTCCAAGGGCCTCTTTGAATAAATGATAGTCGTGGGAGGGTGAGCCTTCTCATGCAGCTTTCCTTCGATACAGGCACTGCAAGCACGATCTTTAACAAAACTAACATTCGTTAGTCCACGGACATGGTCCCCCTTGAGGAGACTTTGCAAAGATCTCATATTGACATAGGCTAAACGGCGATGCCAAAGCCATCCCACATCAACTTCAGCCATTAGGCATGTCGCGGTCTTAGTGGGTCGCTCCGAAAAGTTAATCACATATAGACCGTTCTCGACATGCCCAACAAAAGCTACTTTAAGAGTCTTGCTCCACAAGAGGGCCACGGTATCGATATCAAAGAAAGTGGCAAAGCCCATGATTGCAAGTTGACGAACAGAAAGTAAATTGTATGCAAGGGACTCAACAAGCATGACCTTCTCGATCATGAGATCATGAGAGATGACCACCTTGCCAAGTCCCAATACCTTAGAGGATGAGGCGTCACCCCACTCGACATTGGTGGGCATAGATGGAACTTTGCGAATGTCCACCACCAAGTCCTTGCTTCCGGTCATATGATTTGTAGCTCCGCTATCAAGCAACCATGATCCACCACCGGAAGCAAACACCTACAAGAGATCAATGCTTGGTTTTAGGTACCCATTTTGTAATGGGTCCTTTGATGTTAGTAACAAGGGTCTTAGGAACCCAAATAGACCATTCAATGTACTCATGAAGAGAACCAAAAAATTTGGCATAAACATGCCCATCACTAGCACGGCATAACACATAAGAAGGATTAAAAATCGCCGGCTTTGTTGGGAGGGGTGACATTGCCCTTCTTGACATTGTTCTTCTTCTTCTCCTCGAGGGCACTCTCTCCCTCCCTCACAAAGGTTTGCATGAGGGGAGGAGGTCGTTTGGTCTTGTCATTCTTCTTATTGTTCTTGGAGTCAGGCACGTACCCAACCCCTTCCTTGGCCACACCTCCCTTTTGGTTGATCAAGAGATCGTTGAGGTTCTTCTTGCCTTGTATGCAAGTCGCAAGACCTCTCTCAAGTTTCTTTCTCCTTAGTTAGCTTCACTTGGAGTTGATCATGAGACTCCTTGAGACTAGCGTGAATACCCTTCAAGGCCTTGTGGGCCTTGTCAAGTATATCAAACACCTCTTTGAGTCTAGCAAGATCAACCCCGAGTTTGGCCTTCTCGGTATTTAGCACACGAGAAACAATGAGGGCATGATCATAATCTTTCTTTAACTTAGCATGATCAACGTTGTGTGACTCCTCAAGAGCCAAACGAAGACCATGCTCTTCCTCAAGAGCATTGGAAAGATCCGAAATCTCATCGGCATAGTCACGACTATGCCCTTCCATCTTAGAGATGGTGTCTTCGTGAGCCTCGATCATGTCATTGGCCTCACCAAGTTGTTCCAAGAAAGCAACAAAGTGCTTCCTGGATTTTCCCTTGAGTTTGCCCACAAAGGCCTCAAACTCATTAGCCTCCACATTAGCTCCCTCAAGTTCATTAATGCTATCCGTTGGGGAAGGATGATTAATGATGGTAGTTTTGATGTTGGAGGTTACCTTGTTGGTGGCTTTAGCCATGAGGCACTTGGCGGTGATGCTCTCGTTGGGTGAGTCGAAGAGGGACACCCGTGATGTTGTTGCAATGGCAACGGAGGCCATGGCAACCGACTCATCATCTTCATCATCGTCATCATCCTCATTGTACTCTTCTTGCATAACCAAAGCCTTGGGAGGAGTCTTCTTGGTGAAGTTGTTCTTGTTGGGGAACGACTTGGCTTTGTCCTTTCGGATGAGTTTGCCACCATTGTCTTCCCTCTTCTCATACGGGCATTCCGCAACGAAATGACTCACGTTGCCGCAATTGTAGAAAGTCCTTACACGTTGCTTGCCCCTTGTGCCATTCGAGTTGTTTTTGCTAAAGTTGGGCCTCGAGTTTTTCTTGCTCCAAAATTGCCTTGAAGCAAGTGCCATGTGTTCATGATATGCATACTTCGTATCTTCGGGGTTGCTCTCCTCTTCTTCCTCTTCTTCTTCTTCCACGGTGAGCTTGGCCTTCAATGCAAGGTTAGGCTTCTTTGCCCGTTGAGAACGGAGCACCGCATTGTCGGCGGTCTTGTCCAAAATGTTCATGGCCACAAACTCATCCAACACTTCGCTTGAGGTCAAAGTGTGGAAGTCCGGTCTTTGACGAATGACGAAGGACATGGCCTTGTGGTAGGGCATCATTGCCTTGAGGAATTTGCGCTTGATCCAATTGTCATCCGTGTCCTTGCTCCCGTGATCTCGTAGTGAGACCGCGAGTTTGGTTACTCTCCAATAAAGCTCACGAGGTTCTTCATCTTCCTTCATTGCAAACTCATCGGCCTCATCTTGTACCACTTCATAGTTGGAGCGTTGAATGCTTGCGCTTCCCCGGTAGAGAGACACAACACAATGCCATGCATCTTTGGCCAAGGCGAAGGGACGAAGATGAGGTAGGTCTTCGGGTGGAATTGCATCTTGAATGATGAAGAGAGCATTCTCATTGAATTGATTGTCCGCGGCTTCTCGAGGAGTGAAGTTTCTTTAATCATGTGGATAGAAACCTTCTTCAATGATTCTCCAAAGGTTAGTGTTCACATGATTTAAATGACGTTTAAAGCGGTAAACCCAAGAATCAAAATCCTCATTTTTCACAATCTTAGGGGGAGGACGGGCATGATTTAAATGAGTGGAAGGAACCGGTCCACCATAAACAAGTGGTGGTTCCACATGGGCAAAGATGCCGGTGCCATTCTTGCCACTAGAAGAAGGAGCCTTTTCACTACTAGCTTCCCCCTTGTCGGGGATAGCATCCGTCACCTTGTTGGCGGGATCACCCACTTTCAAAGGTGCGGTGGATAGTTTAAGCCCCTCAAGAAATTTAGTAAACATGCTTTCAACTTCGGTCATCATGGAGGTTTTCAATGTCTCCAAGGCCACATTGAACTCCTCACGAGAGACCAAAGTTCCCCCATCTCCCGTAGACGAGATCGGATTCACACCGGAGTGTTCCTCCACACCGTCTACGGTATCAACCATACTCTTTGGACGGTAAAGTCCTTAATAAAGAGATGAGGCTCTGATACCAATTGAAAGGATCGATATGGTTGACTAGAGGGGGGGGGGTGAATAGGCAACTACCAATTTTTAGCTTATCTTTACCAAATTAAACTTTGCATCAAAGTAGGTTGTCTAGATGTGCAACTAGGTGAGCAACCTATATGATGCAATAACAACAAGCATACAAGCAAGCAAGGGAAGAAGCACTAAAGAGCTTGCACAAGTAAAGGTAAGAGATAACCAAGAGTGGATCCAGTGAAGATGAGGATGTGTTACCGAAGTTCCTTCCTTTTGAGGGGAAGTACGTCTCCGTTGGACCGGTGTGGAGGCACAATGCTCCCCAAGAAGCCACTAGGGCCATCGTATTCTCCTCACGCCCTCACACAATGCGAGATGCCGTGATTCCACTATTGGTGCCCTTGAAGGCAGCGACCGAACCTTTACAAACAAGGTTGGGGCAATCTCCACAACTTAATCGGAGGCTCCCAACAAGACCACAAAGCTTCACCACAATGGAATATGGCTCCGAGGTGACCTCAACCATCTAGGGTGCTCAAACACCCATGAGTAACAAGATCCGCTAGGGATGAGTGGGGGAATCGAAAATCTGTTGGTGGAAGTGTAGATCGGGGCCTTCTCAACCACTCCCGAGCAAATCAACAAGTTTGATTGGCTAGAGAGATAGATCGGGCGAAAATGGAGCTTGGAGTATTTAATGGAGCTTGGGGGAGGAAGAGGTAGGTGAGAAGGAAGAAGGGGACTCCCTTTTATAGTGGGGGCAACAATCCCGTTGCCCCCCACCAACCAGCCCCGCACAGGGTGGTACTACCGCTGAGAGGGGGCGGTACTACCGCCAGGACAGCCGTACTGCCGCGCTGAGGAGACTAGTAGGGAACAGACCCAAATGCGGTACTACCGCGGTGGTAGGGCGGTACTACCGCTCTTGGAACGGTACTACCGCCACTACAACCGTGAATAGTGCTGCAAAACCCGACACGAGAAAAAGACCTCTCGAATCGAGGCGGTAGGAGCCAGACTGCCCAACGGTACTACGTCAGTGGGGTCAAGGGCGGTAGTACCGCTGTGGAGCGGTACTGCCGCTTGTGACCCTTCGGCCATAGTACCGCAGGCAGTGTGGTACTACCGCTGGGGCGCGCGCGCGAGAGAGAAGGAAACTCTCAAAGATGTTGAGGACAAGGCGGAGGTGCCAGGCCCCCAGCGGTACTACTGCTATGGAGCCATGGGCGGTACTACCGCTGCGGAGCGGTACTGCCGCTTGGCTCCTCAGCGGTACTACCGCTGGGTGCGCGGTACTACCGCTTTGACCCAGACAGGACAAGGAAGAGAGGAGAGATCTCTTCAAAGGAAAGGAAATGCTCGGAGGGTGAGAAGCTGATGTGTACGTGATGATTCCACCCATGCAAAAACCCCAGCGGACCCCCTCTTGATAGTACGGTGCCCTCTACGCAACTAGTCCACCGAGAAAGAAACGAAAGAGCTACACCGTCTTGAAATACACTTCGAGGGGAAGAAGGCGTGTCATGCCAGGGGAGAATCTATGAATTAATCAAAGCACAAGATTAGTCCGCAAACATGTTGTCATCAATCACCAAAACTACCTTGAGAGAGATATGCCGTAACACCGTTGTTTGGCTATGTTACCGCTTTGCTCAGCCCCTCTTATAGCGTTGTTAGTTGTAGGTGAAGATTGGAGTTTGTTCCTTGTTGGAACATGTTTATTGTTGGGATATCATTATTATATCTTGTCTATTTTAATGCACCTATATACTTGTAAAGGGTGGAAGGCTCAGCCTTATGCCTGGTGTTTTGTTCCACTCTTGCCGCCCTAGTTTCCGTCATACCGGTGTTATGTTCCTTGATTTTGCGTTCCTTACGCGGTTGGGTTATAATGGGAACCCTTGACAGTTCACCTTGAATAAAACTCCTCCAGCAAGGCCCAACCTTGGTTTTACCATTTGCCACCTAGCCCCTTTTCCCTTGGGTCGGCCAACCCAAGGGTCATATTTATTTTAACCCCCCGGGCCAGTGCTCCTCTGAGTGTTGGTCCAAACTAGAGTCCTTTGCAGCGCCCCCTCGGGGAAACTCGAGGTTTGGTTTTAGCTATACGGAGCGCTCATCCGGTGTGCCCTGAGAACGAGATATGTGCAGCTCATATCGGGATTTGTCGGCACATCCGGGCGGCTTTGCTGGTCTTGTTTTACCATTGTCGAAATTTCTTGTAACCGGGATTCCGAGCCTAATCGGGTCTTCCTGGGAGAAGGAATATCCTTCGTTGACCGTGAGAGCTTGTGATGGGCTAAGTTGGGACACCCCTACAGGGATTGGAACTTTCGAAAGCCGTTCCCGCGGTTATGGGCAGATGGGAATTTGTTAATATCCGGTTGTAGAGAACTTGACACTTAACTTAATTAAAATGCATCAACCGCGTGTGTAGCCGTGATGGTCTCTTCTCGGCGGGGTCCGGGAAGTGAACACGGTGTTGGAGTTATGCTTGAACGTAAGTAGTTTCAGGATCACTTCTTGATCACTTCTAGTTCACGACCGTTCTTTGCCTTCTCTCCTCGCTCTCATTTGCGTATGTTAGCCACCATATATGCTAGTGCTTGCTGCAGCTCCACCTCATACCTTTTCCCTACCCATAAGCTTAAATAGTCTTGATCGCGAGGGTGTGAGATTGCTGAGTCCCCGTGACTCACAGATTACTTCCAAAACCAGTTTGCAGGTGCCAATGATACCGTGCAGGTGACGCAACTGAGCTCGAGGAGGAGCTCGATGAAGATCGTGTGCGTTGAGTTGTATCGTTTCCAGTTGATCAGTAGTGGAGCCCAGTCGGGGCGATCAGGGATCTTTTGCATTAGGGGTAGTCTTCTTTTATTTTGGTTCCGTAGTCGGACCTTGTTTGTATCTGGTTGATGTAATGTTACATTCTTGTATTGTGTGAAGTGGCGATTGTAAGCCAACTTTGTACCTCTTTCTTATTCAGTACATGGGATGTGTAAAGATTACCCCTCTTGCGACATGCCTACAATGCGGTTATGCCTCTAAGTCGTGCTCCGACACGTGGGAGATATAGTCGCATCGTGGGTGTTACAATCACCATGGGGAGCCCCAGTGCTTTTGGTTGAGAAGAAGGATAGGTCTCTAAGAATGGTTGTTGATTATCATGCGTTGAATGAGGTGATGATCAAGAACAAATACCCACTGCCGATGATCAATGATTTGTTTGACCAACTGCAAGGAGCCAAGGTGTTTTCAAAGATCAATCTGCGATCAGGATATCACCAGTTAAAAATACGAGAGAAGGATATACCAAAGACAGCATTCACCACACGGTACGGGTTGTATGAATATACGGTCATGTCGTTTAGACTGACTAATGCCCCTGCCTACTTCATGAGCATGATGAACAAAGTGTTCATGGAATATTTGGATAAGTTTGTTGTGGTGTTCATTGATGATATAATGGTATACTCGAAGAATGGGGAGGAGCACAAGGAGCATTTGCGTTTAGTTCTCGAGAAACTCAGGGAACATCAGTTGTATGCCAAGTTCAGCAAATGCGAGTTTTGGTTGAAGGAAGTCGGATTCCTTGGACATGTTATATCAGGAGAAGGTATAGCGGTAGACCCCACTAAGGTTCAGTTAGTCACTGAATGGTTGGCACCCACTTCAGTTAGCGAGATCCGCAGTTTTCTTGGACTCACGAGATACTACCGAAGATTCATTGAGAATTTTTCCAAGATTGCGAAGCCAATGACGGAGTTATTGAAGAAGGATACTAAATTTAAATGGACGGAAGAATGCGAGGCAAGTTTTCAGGAGTTAAAGAAATGTTTGACCACAGCCCCCAGTGTTGATTTTGCTGGATATACGCAAGGATTTCCAAGTGTATTGCGATGCCTCTCGCCTAGGACTTGGAAGTGTGCTTATGCAGGACGAAAGAGTTGTTTCGTATGCCTCACGACAACTAAAATCGCACGAATTGAATTATGCCATGCATGATTTGGAGTTAGCAGCCGTAGTGCATGTGTTAAATACTTAGAGACATTACCTTATTGGAAACCGTTGTGATGTGTACACAGATCATAAGAGTTTGAAGTACATTTTCACATAGAAGGAGCTGAACCTTAGGCAGAGGAGATGGTTGGAGCTTATAAAGGATTATGACATGAAGCTTCACTATCATCCAGGCAAGGCCAATATCGTAGCAGACGCTTTGAGTCGGAAGAGTTATGCTAACACCCTAGTGAGCACAGGATTACCAAAGGAGTTAGCAAAGGATCTCAGGGAACTTCGATTGGAGATTGTTCCTAGAGGTTTTATTGCAACAATGGAGGTTCAGTCTACATTGTTAGGAAAGAATCGAGAAGCTCAGAAGGATGACAAAGAGATTGCCGAGATAAAAGAGAGAATGAGCAAAGGAAAGGCCCAATGTTTCCGTGAGGATGAGCACGACACCTTATGGTTTGAGGACCGTGGCCAATAACACAGAGATCAGGAAGTTAATACTTCAGGAGGCTCATGACTCACCATACTCGATACACCCCGGAAACACCAAGATGTATTTGGATTTGAAGGAGCGTTTCTGGTGGACAGGTATGAAGAAGGATATTGCCGAGTATGTAGCCATATGTGATGTATGTCAAAGAGTGAAGGCAGAACATCAAAAGCCAGCAGTATTGTTACAGCCTATGCCGATACCCGAGTGGAAGTGGGATAAACTTGGAATGGATTTTATCACCGGATTGCCCAGGACCAAATCAGGATATGATTCTATGTGGGTAGTAGTTGATCGCTTGACCAAAGTAGCTCACTTTATCCCAGTGAAAGCCACCTACAAAAGTGCAAAGTTGGCCAAGATATATATGACCAGGATCGTATCTGCATGGAGTTTCGAGGACCATCGTATCAGATAGAGGAACACAATTTACTTCAAAGTTTTGGCATCAGCTGCACCAAACTTTGGGGACAAGGTTGGAGTTCAGTACAACATTCCACCCACAGACAGATGGACAGACCGAGAGAGTCAACCAGATTCTAGAGGACATGTTGAGGGCCTGTGCACTAGATTATGGATCTAGTTGGGATGAAAATTTGCCCTACGCGGAGTTTTCATACAACAATAGCTACCAAGCCAGTTTGAAGATGGCACCGTTTGAAGCCTGGTATGGACGAAGGTGTAGAACACCGTTGATGTGGGATGAAGTCGGAGATCGACAATTGTTTGGACCAGATTTGATCAAGGAGTATGAAGAGAAAGTTAAGTTGATCCAAGATAGACTGAAGGTAGCTCAGTCCAGGCAGAAGAGTTATGCAGATTCGAAATGCAAGGAGGTAACCTATGAAATTGGAGATAGAGCATATCTGCGAGTATCACCCTTGCGAGGAGTGAAACATTTTGGAGTTAAGGGAAAATTAGCCCCGAGATTTGTAGGACTGTATCGTGTTTTGGAACGTATGGGAGAAGTTGCCTACAAGTTGGAGTTACCTGAAGGACTGTCAGGAGTTCATGATGTATTTCATGTTTCACAGTTGAAGAAGTGTCATGCTGATACGACCGATATACCGTTAAGAGATACAGTACCCTTGGAGGCGATTCAGTTGGATGTGATTGGACCTATGAGGAGAAGCCAGTCAGGATTCTTGAATTTGCCAGCCGAGTCACCCGCAGCAAGGTTATCAAGTTTTGCAAAGTTCAGTGGAGCCACCATACCGAGGATGAAGCCACCTGGGAATGAGAGGATGATCTTCGCAAAGACCACCCACACCTATTTTCTAGCCAACCCGAATCTCGAGGGCGAGATTCATCTTAAGGGGGGTAGGTTTGTAACATCCCAAATTTTTATTTTGGAATGTTATACATAGATCATTTTAGGGCCAAAAAAAATGTTCATCTTGTTCTAAATATTTTATTTAGACAGTGAAAATTTGTTTTGGTATTTTTAGATTTTTTTATTTTATTTTCTAGGATTTAATTAAGTTCCAGCGAAATTATTTTAAAAAAATCTCTCAGCGCCCGACTGGGCCGAAGCCCAGCCGAGCTGGCCCGCTAGCCCCACACCACCGTCTCCCTCCAGGAGACCGGGAGGCCGCCGCCGCCCCGACCCCGAGTCCGGCCGGGACTCCGCCTCCCCGCGCCGCTTGCCCCCTCCCCCAAGCAACCCCTCCTTAAATACCCCGCCACCGGACCCCCCCCCCCCCACCACCAACCCCGCCGCCTGCCCCGCCTGCAGCGCCGCCGCCGCCTTTGCCGCCGCCGCCTCTGCCGCACCGCGCTGCCGCCTCTGCAGCACCGCCGCCGCCCGTTGCCGCGCCGCCGCCGCCGCCCGCGCACCCCGTCGCCGCCGCCCCACCTCGCCGGAGCCGCCCCACCTCGCCGGAGCCTTGCCGGAGGTATACGCCTCGCCGCCATTCGTTTTTTTAAAACTGATCCTTTTTTTAGAAACCCTAATTTCGTTTTTATAGACCGGTTCGCCGGTTTTCTCGGTTTAGTTTATTTAACGGACGTTCGTCCGTACGTTCATTTTAATGAACGGTTTTCGCTCGTTAGTTAGAGACAATGAACGTTCGTTCGTTAGCCTGTTCGTCAGTTTTCTTTTTCTCGGATTTTTCCGCGATTATTTTCGATCGCGATTTCTGATCCGATTTTCATTTTAGTTTATCTTTTCGGTCGTTTATCGGAATCAGGCAATTCAAGCGCCTAGATCTTCGCCTCGAAACCCTCTTTCTGTTTAATCAACTTGAACAAGATTTTGGTACAGTAAAATTTGACTTTAGTTCAAATTAGTAAACGGATCTTGTTTCTTTCGCAGTTTGAGTTTTGTTGCTCCGTTTGATTTGATTCTTTTTGCAAACCGGAGTTCTTAAGTTGAAATTTCTGGTTAGATATTCTTATTTGAGATTTACCTGTGTTTCTTTGCTTGATTGCTTATGTATGCTATTGTCTGTTTGCGATAGAATTCCCGAAGTGCGAAGCGTGCTACTACGAGTCCCTAGGTTTTGCGGATCGTCAGCAAGGCAAGTAACACATTGATCATACTCCTTCCATACCTAGTTTTTATGCATTAGTTTCAATCCTCAAACATTGCATGATTAGGATGTCATTAACTTGTGGGTTGGGAAGTAGTTGATGAGGTAGAACCTATTGCCCTGTTATATTCAAACCTTGGGAGTTACTTCTACGTATTGCTTATATTGCTATGCTATGCTTGTAGACGTGGTTTGGGTGAGTGAATCCATGACAAATGTGAGATTTTTAATTAATGGTTCAACTTAAGGTGGCAAATTTAATACACATCTGGGGGGATTGCTTGCCAGGCACCTAGAGAACCCAGTGTTGTCCTAGGATATCCCGGAGTACCCGTGTGATCATCCTAAGGTCCGCCACCCAGGCTCAAAGGGAACTGAGATATTTTCATGCTAGAAACTTCCGTGTGCAGCCACAAGCTATTATGGGCTCTAGCATAGTTGAGTAGGTCGCATGAGCTCTTGAAGAGGTGGATCAGTAGGTAGAGGGATGTAGGTTTGGTATGGTCTGCCCGGAGTAAAGAGTTAATGTTTCTGAAAGACTGTGTCTCGGTCATCCGTTTCTCAAACACCATGTAGTGCGAGAAATCCAACAAAGGCGATCGAGTCTTGTGGGGAAAAGTGCGCAAACCTCTAAAGAGTGTACAATCTAATCATGGTTAGCCGTGTGCCTGGTTATGGAAAATCTTGAGTATCTAGTACTTGGAGTATCCTAAGTATCTCGTCACTCTAATTTAATATTGTTGGGTTGATAATTACTTTAATTGGGATTGAGTTGGAGGAACCTTCTCAATGATGTTTCAACTACCATGATAGTTAAATAAAATTTATTCCTTTGTTGTAGGGAAAAATTGACTTTTTGCAAAAACTATAACCATAGAGCTTTCCACCAGCCAAATATGCATGTAGTGATAGCATTATTCTGTTCTTGCTCTACTGTGTTATATTGCCAGCATATTCCATGTGCTGACCCATTTTCGGGCTGCAACGTATTATGTTGCAGACTTTTCAGACGAGGAGTAAGGTTCGTTTGGTCGTTGCCATACAGCTCAGCTATGCCGTTGGAGTTGATGGACACACTTTATCTTCCAAGCCTTCCGCTGTTATCATATTAGATGGCCTTAAGCCATATTTATTGTAATAAGTTCTCTTTTGAGACATTCGATGTAATAAGTGTGTGATTGCTACTCTATTATAAATCCTTCGAGTACTGTGTGTGTCAGCATTACCGATCCAGGGATGACACTGAAGCATAGAGACTTGACCGTTTGAGGTCGGGTCGCTACAATTACATAGAAGGATCATAAAGCAAAACTCAAAACTAGATCATACTAAAACTTTATTCTACAAGATCAAGATATTACCAAAAGGATCGAACTAAGAAAAATGGTAAAGATAAAAGTGATGGTGATACGATACCGGGGCACTCCCCCAAGCTTGGAAGTTGCCAAGGGGAGTTCCCATACCCATGCATTTATTTCTCGTTCTTCGGAGGTGGTGATGATGGAGTTTTTGATGGCGTGTGCTTCTTCCTTAATTTGCGCTTGAGTATAGAATTTTGCTCCCTTAGGTCACCGTTCTCCTGCTCAAGGCTTAATACCTTTTTGCAAAGTTCCTGTTTGTTCTCTTGCAAGAGGCGAAAAGGGATAAACTCGATCTTCGGTTTCTTTGCTCTGTCGGGGAGGCTTGACTTTTTGAACTCCACATGCATGTCCCCAGGTTGAGGTAGTGGGACTTCATCTTCATCTGAGCTCGTCTCCTCCTTTCCCCTAGGCTCATAGTCTTCTTCTTCCTCCATGGTCCAACCACAATGCTCCAAGTCCCCATAGGCCTTATGATCTGCAAGGTAATCAACCACATAGCTTTCTCCCTCCGAATCTTGAGATGACATATTGCTCTAATCTACAGTAGAAACAACTTGAAACAAAAACAGCGGATGTTTGCGTAGTACGGTGGTCAAAACCTTCGGGAGATTATATAATGAATTTTTACCGACCAAAAGAAGTATCGTGCAAGAAAACGGAGTTCGGAGAGCACACGAGGTACCCACGAGGCAGGGGGCATGCCCAGGGGGTAGGGCGCGCCCTCCACCCTTGTGGACGCCTCGTGTCCTTCCCGGACTACTTCTTATTTTCCTATTTTCTTAAATATTCAAAAACAGAGAAAAAATGCTATTAGAACTGTTTTGGAGTCAGTTTACTTACCGTACCACGTACCTATTCCTTTTTGGAGTCTGAAACGTTCTGGAAAGTGTCCCTTATGTATTCCTCCGGGGTTACGGTTTCAATAACATTAGTTTCAACATTTATGGGATTACCTGAGATATAATGTTTGATTCTTTGACCATTCACCACCCTCGGATTTGTGCCTTCGAAGTTGTTGATTTTTATGGAACCGGAATGATAGACCTCCTCGATGACGTAACGACCTTCCCATTTAGAGAGGAGTTTTCCTGCAAAAAATCTTGAACGAGAGTTGTATAACAATACACAATCACCTATATTAAACTCACGTTTTTGTATCCTTTTATCATGCCATCTTTTAACTTTTTCTTTAAACAGTTTGGCATTCTCATACGCCTGGGTTCTCCATTCATCAAGTGAGCTAATGTCAAAAAGCCTCTTTTCACCGGCAAGTTTGAAATCATAATTGAGCTCTTTAATGGCCCAATATGCCTTATGTCCTAGTTCGAGAGGTAAGTGACATGGTTTTCCATAAACCATCTTATACGGAGACATACCCATAGGATTTTTATATGCAGTTCTATAAGCCCATAATGCATCATCAAGTTTCTTGGACCAATTATTTCTAGATCTATTAACAGTCTTTTGCAAAATTAATTTAAGCTCTCTATTGCTCAGTTCTACTTGACCGCTAGACTGTTGGTGATAAGGAGATGCAATTCTATGATTAACATCATACTTAGCAAGCATTTTACGAAAGGCATCATGAATAAAATGTGAACCACCATCAGTCATTAAGTATCTAGGGACTCGAAACCTCGGAAAAATAACTTCTTTAAGAATCTTAATAGAGGTGTTATGATCAGCACTACTAGTCGGAATAGCTTCTAACCACTTAGTAACGTAATCAACAACAACTAAAATATGTGTATACCCATTAAAGGAAGGAAACGGTCCCATATAATCAAAGCCCCAGACATCAAATGGTTCAATAACAAGTGAATAATTCATAGGCATTTCTTGACGTCTACTAATATTGCCAATTCTTTGACATTCATCACAAGACAAAACAAACTTACGGGCATCCTTGAAGAGAGTAGGCCAATAAAAACCGAATTGCAATACCTTATGTGCAGTTCTATCTCCAGCATGGTGTTCTCCATAAGCCTCAGAGTGACACTTGCATAGGATTTTTTCCTGTTCATGCTCAGGTACACAACGTCTAATAACACCATCTACTCCTTCTTTATAAAGGTGTGGGTCATCCCAAAAGTAATGTCTTAAATCATAGCAGAACTTTTTCTTTTGCTGGTATGTGAAACTAGGTGGTATCAATTTAGCAACAATATAATTTGCATAATTAGCATACCATGGAGCAGTATGAGAGGCATTTATGACAGCTAATCGTTCATCAGGAAAGCTATCATCAATAAGTAGTGGGTCATCAAGAACATTCTCTAACCTAGACAAGTTGTCTGCAACGGGGTTCTCAGCTCCCTTTCTATCAATAATATGCAAATCAAATTATTGTAGCAAGAGAACCCATCTAATAAGTCTAGGTTTAGCATCTTTCTTTTCCATAAGATATTTAATAGCAGCATGATCAGTGTGAACAGTTACTTTAGAATCAACAATATAAGGTCTGAACTTATCACAAGCAAATACAACTGCTAAAAACTCCTTTTCAGTAGTAGCATAATTTCATTGGGCACTATCTAGAGTTTTACTAGCATATTGGATAACATTTAATTTCTTATCAACCCTTTGTCCTAGAACAACACCTACAGCCTAATCACTAGCATCACACATAATTTCAAAGGGTAAATTCCAATCAGGTGGCTGAACAATAGGTGCAGAAATCAAAGCTTTCTTAAGTATTTCAAATGCTTCTACACAATCATCATCAAAGACAAAAGGAACATCTTTTTGTAAGAGATTAGTCAGAGGCCTAGAAATTTTAGAGAAGTCCTTAATGAACCTCCTATAAAAACCAACATGACCAAGGAAACTTCTTACACCTTTGATGTCCTTAGGACACGACATCTTTTCAATAGCATCAACCTTACCTTTATCAACTTCAATACCTCTTTCAGAAATTTTATGCCCCAAGACAATACCTTCATTAACCATAAGGTGGCACTTCTCCCAATTCAAGACGAGATTAGTTTCTTCACATCTCTGCAAAACTCGATCAAGGTTGCTTAAGCAATCATCAAAAGAAGTTCCATATAAGGAAAAATAATCCATGAATACCTTAACAATCTTTTCACAAAAGTCAGAAAATATAGCAGTCATACATCTTTGAAAGGTAGCAGGTGCATTGCATAAACCAAAAGGCATACGTCTTGTAACATCCCAAATTTTCAATTTGGAATGTTATACATAGGCCATTCATGCATATCATATTTTACCGCATTTCGTTTCGTGAATCCTCAAAATTCTAAGCAACTCAAGGACCCACGGAGAGAGTTGGGAATTTCGTTATTTTCATATTTGAGTTTTCTCAAATTTTGAAAAGAGGATCATTTGGTTTTAATTATTTTTCCTCTTCTAAAATATTTCTAATTAAAATATATGAGAGGAGATAATATGACTTCTCCAAAATAAATGAAATGTTAGAGGGAAAATATTAAAATCAAATAAGTAATTTTAATTGGATTTTTGTGGCTATTTTATTTGAACTAGGAAAAATATGCGTTTTTCAAAATTTCATTAGAGGCCCAAATAAATGTTTACTTTGTCCGCAATATTATTAGAGGATTGTGAAAATTTATTTCAGGATTTTTGGACTCCATTTAGTATTTCTTTTATTTGTTTTTCCGCGTTAGGATTTATTTTAAAAAATCCGAACCGACCTAACGGGCCGTGTCCATCCAGGACACTGCGCCCGGAGGCCTTTAAAGCCCGCCTGAGCCGGCCGCCCCAGCCCACCGCCGCCGCGCTGCCGCCTTGCACCGCCGCCCCGCCGTCGCCCCCCGTCGCCGGATCCACCGCCGCGGCACCGGATCTCATCGAGCCGCCGCCGTTGACCGTTGACCGGTCGGTTTTCTTCGGTTAACCCCGGTTTTCTTTTTTCCGGAAAACCCTAGATCAGTTTTTTTAGATCGGCTTTGTTCGGTTTTTCTTCGGTTTAGTTTAATAGCGGACGTTTGTCCGTACGTTCATTTTAATGAACGCTGTTTGTCAGTTAGCCACAGACAACGAATGCTCATTCGTTAGCCTATTCGTCTCGTTTTAATTTTCCAGGGGTTTTCCATGATTATTTTCGATCGCGATTCCTGCCCTAATCTTCGTTTTAGTTTATCTTTTCGCTCGTTTATCAAAATCGGGTGAAACAAGCGCCTAGATCTTCGTCTCAAAGCCCTCTTCCTGTTTAACCAACTTGAACAAGATTTTGGTACTGTAAAATTTGACTTTAGTCCATATTAGCAATCGGATCTTGTTTCTTTCGTAGTTTGAGTTTCGTTGCTCCGTTTGATTTGATTCTTTTTGCAAACCGGAGTTCTTCGGTTGAACTTTCTGGTTAGATCTTCTTATTGGAAGTTTTCCCCTTGCATCCTTGCTTGATTGCTTATGTATGCTATTATTTGTTTGCGATAGAATTCCCGGAGTGCGAAGCGTGCTACTACGAGTCTTTAGGATTTCCAGATCGTCAGCAAGGCAAGTAACACATTGATCATACTCTTTCATACCCAATTTTTATGCATTAGTTTCAACCCTCACACATTGCATGAGTAGGATCTCTTAACATGTGGGTTTGGGAAGTGGATGATGAGGTAGAACCTATTGCCCTGTTTATTATCAAACCCTTGGGAGTTACTTCTACGTTATGCTTATATTGGCATGCTATGCTCCTCGACGTGGTTTTGGTTTGAGAGTATCCATGACAGATGTGAGTTTGTTAATTAGTGGTTCAACATAAGGTGGCAACTTTAATACACATTTGGGTGGATCATTTGTGGGCACCTGGGGTTATACGAGTGTTGTCCTAGGAGATCCCCGGGTTATAATGTGTGATCCTCCTATGGTCCGCCACCCAGGCTCAAAGGGATCATAAGATTATTCATGCTTGAAACTTCCGTGTGCAGCCACAAGCTATTATGGGCTCTAGCATAGTTGAGTAGGTTGCATGACCTCTTCCAGTGGTAGACTAGCAGATGTAGGGGATGTAGGTTGGTACAGTCTACCCGGGGTTAGAGTTAATGCTTCTGAAAGACTGTGTCTCGGTCATCCTTTTCTCGAACACCATGTAGTGCGAGAAATCCAACGGAGGAGATCGAGTCTTGTGGGAAAAAGTGCACAAACCTCTGCAGAGTGTACAAACTAATCATGGTTAGCCGTGTCCCCGGTTATGGACATCTTGAGTATCTGGTTTTTGGATTATCCTATGGATCTCATCACTTTAAATTAATTTGTTGGGATGATAATTACTTTTAATTGGGATTGAGATGGGGGTACCATTCTCAATGTTGTTTCAACTACCATGAGAGTTAAATAAAATATATTCCTTTGTTGTAGGAAAAATTTGGCTTTTCGCAAAACATTGTAACCATAGAGCCTCCACCAGCCATATATGCATGTAGTGATAGCATTTATCTGTTCTCTGCTCTACTGTGTTACTATGCCAGCATATTCTATGTGATGACCTGTTTTCGGGCTGCAGCGTATCATGTTGCAGACTTTTCAGACAACGAGTAAGGTGCCATAGGTCGGTTGTCTTGCACTCAGCTTTGCCGTTGGAATTGATGGACTCACTTTATCTTCCAAGTCTTCCGCTGTTATCTTATTTAGATGGCCTTAAGCCATATTTATTGTAATAAGTTCTCTTTTGAGACATTCGATGTCATAAGTGTGTGATTGCTACTCTATTATAAATCCTTCGAGTACTGTGTGTGTCAGCATTACGGATCCAGGGATGACACTGAAACATAGAGACTTGACCGTATGAGGTCGGGTCGCTACAAGATGGTATCTGAGCACACACTGAATGTAGGACACGAACGTTAAGATGAGCCATAAAACACTCTTCTCTATGCATTTCTGACTTCTCTCCACTTTCTACTCTTTAGGATGGCCGACTCAAGGAACAAGTTTACACAGCCGGATGAAGATACCCCTTTTGGACGACACTTGAAGGAAGTCACTAGGTACCTGAACATCAGAATACCAAGCTTCACTGGGACCTACACCGCCACACTACCAGAAGAGGAACGTTGGATGATTCGAGTTCAAGTTCCAGGAAGAACATTCACGCCAGTCACTGAGCCCATAGAGTTTTCTTTTGATGCACCAACCTGGAGTCTAGGAAAGAGCATGGCAGCCCACATCGCCATGGGACGCATCGGTGAAGTTTACCACAAGGAGCTTAAGTACACTATCTACCAGATATGTGGGCGCCGAGATGAGCAATGGGAGATGATCAGCACCAGGAAGGACATGACCATTGCAACATTCATCCAGGAGTTAAATCATCACATACGTCGCCAGGAGAACCAGATGTGCACAAGCATGATAGATTTGAAGAAGGCGATGACCATGATCACAGAGCTAGAAGAGGAACTCAAGTCTACACGCGATGGTTATGAGGAGGAAATGACGATACTTGTGGAGAAGAATGACGACCTGACAAGGAAGCTAGGAGTTTTTATGGGAGACCCCGCGCCAGGAGGAGAAGACGACGAATCCAAGGAGATTCCTTCTGAAGACTACATGATCATCGTCGACTATGGGAGACCCCGTACTATGAAGACTAGCGCGGATATCATGGAGTCTTCCACCGATCAAAATTTCTAGTAGACCACCATATGATCAGTAGTGTTCCCCCATGTATACAAAATAGTCCGAGCACTGTAACGATAGTTAAATCGATTGTATGCCCTTGCTTGATTGATTGAGTGATATGATATGATTGTGTTTGTCTCATGTGCATATGGGTAGTGCTTTCTCCTTAGACTTCATTCTATTCTAGTCTCTTCCCTCTAAACCTATCAGATGCCTCCGAGACGTAACCCCGGATTTGTCTTCCCACCGGAGCTCACTTAGTTGATCCTTTAACAGAATGCCTTGACATAGGTGTTAGTTCAGAACCAAGGCAACAACAAAAACAATAACAACAACCCACCGCCACCACCTCCAGTCGACAACTTAACCCGTTTTTTGAGGTTACAGCCGCCGGTGTTTTCCAGTAGCATTGAGCCCATAGTTGTGGATGACTGGCTACACATGATTGGAAGGGAGTTAACCACTTCTGGTTGCACAGATGTTGAGAAGGTGCGTTTTGCCGCACACCAATTGGATGGACCCGCAGCCGCATGGTGGAAGAATTACACATCCACTTTTCCTATAGCAAATGTCACTTGGGAGGAGTTTCAGCAAGCTTTCTGCACAGCCCATGTCTCAACTGGAGCTATGAGCATGAAGAAGCATGAGTTTCGCAACTTACGCCAGGGGAATCGTACTATAGCTCAGTACGTGGATGAGTTTAGTAAGTTATCTCGCTATACCCCAGATGATGTGGCCACGGATGTCGCGAAGCAGGAGAAGTTTATGGAAGGGCTGAATGATGAGATGAGCATGCAGTTAATGGTGGCAACATTCAACAACTACCAGGAGTTGGTAGATAAGGCTCTTATGATCGAAGGGAAGCAGCAGCAGATTGAGAGCCGCAAGAGGAAGTATGGACAAGGGAAGTACAATACAGGAGCATCGCAGAAGCCTCTCTTTACCCCGAACTCGGGAGGATACACCCATAATCATGGAGGCCACACTCACAATGGAGGAAGTTCTCATAACCACAGTGGCCCAAAGAGTGGGAATGGGAATGGATCGAGCAGCAATCAGAACCGCTCTAACCCAGCAACACCCGTCAAGAAGGACCAGAGTCACATTACCTATTTCAAGTGCGGGAAGACTGGGCACTATGCCAATGATTGTCCAGAGTTGAAGAATGGCAATGGTAATGGAAGCTCGGGGAAGAAGCCCAACCCTTTCAACAGGGGACAAGTGAACCGCATGAACGTGGAGGAGGTTGAAGAGCAGCCAGATGCAGTGATCGGTAAGTTTTTGGTTAAGTCATTTACTGCTCTCGTTCTTTTTGATACTGGTGCATCGCATTCATACATTTCAAGGGGATTTGTGGACAAGTTTAAGTTACCCACCTTAGCCCTTAGGACACCCCTGCTAGTGAGCTCACGAGGTGCAGAGTATATGGCCAGCCGATGGTGCGACCGGTTACCCTTAACCATTGGCAGCCATGTTTTCCCCTCGGACCTAACAATTTTGGAATCCCAAGGATTGGATGTGATACTAGGGATGTATTGGTTATCGAAGTATGGAGGAAACATTGATTGCGCTAGTATGTCAATTCTACTCACCACCCCGGAGGGAAAAAGGATTAAGTATGTATCCAAGCATACTCCTAAGAGTACTCACTTAAATTCTCTCACGGGAGTTGTTTAGGAAGAAGTTCCTATAGTGAAGGATTACCCAGATGTATTTCCAGAGGAACTACCAGGCATGCCCCCAGATCAAGATATTGAGTTTTTGATAGAGCTATTGCCAGGCACCGGACCGATATCAAAGAGACCATACCGGATGCCCGCAAATGATCTGGAGGAGATTAAGAAACATATTAAGGAGTTATTGGAGAAAGGTTACATTCAACGAAGTTCATCACCATGGGGAGCCCCAGTGCTCTTGGTTGAGAAGAAGGATAAATCTCTGAGAATGGTTGTTGATTATCAGGCATTGAACGAAGTGACGATCAAGAACAAGTACCCACTGCCGATGATGAATGATTTGTTTGATCAGTTGCAAGGATCTAAAGTGTTTTTGAAGATCGACCTGCGATCAGGATATCGCCAGCTAAAAATCCGAGAACAGGATATACCTAAGACAGCCTTCACCACAAGGTACGGGCTATATGAGTACACGGTTATGTTGTTTGGATTAACTAATGCCCCTTCCTATTTCATGAGTATGATGAATAAGGTATTCATGGAGTTCTTGGATAAGTTTGTTGTGGTGTTTATTGATGATATTCTGGTATAGTCGAAGAATGAAGAGGAGCACAAGGAGCATTTGCATTTAGTTCTCGAGAAGCTCAGGGAACATTAGTTATACGCCAAGTTCAGCAAATGTGAGTTTTGGTTGAAGGAAGTTGGATTCCTTGGACATGTTATACCAGGAGAAGGTATAGCCGTAGACCCTACCAAGGTTAAGTCAGTCACTGAGTGGTTGGCACCCACCTCAGTGGGAGAGATCCGCAGTTTTCTGGGACTCATGGGATATTATCGGAGATTCATTGAGAATATCTCTAAGATTGCGAAGCCCATGACGGAGTTGTTGAAGAAGGACACAAAGTTCAAATGGACGGATGAATGTGAGGCAAGTTTTTAGGAGTTGAAGAAACGTTTGACTTCAGCCCCAGTGCTGATTCTGCCAGATATACGCAAGGATTTCCAAGTGTATTGCGACGCATCTCGCTTAGGACTTGGAGGTGTACTTATGCAATACAGAAGAATTGTTTCGTATGCCTCACGACAACTTCGACCGCATGAGTTGAATTATGCCACACATGATTTGGAGTTAGCAGCTGTAGTGCATGCACTCAAAACCTGGAGACACTTTCTTATGGGGAACCATTGTGATGTGTACACGGATCATAAGAGTTTGAAGTACATTTTCATACATAAGGAGTTAAATCTCAGGCAAAGGAAATGGTTGGAGCTCATAAAGGATTACGATATGAAGTTGCACTATCACCCAGGCAAGGCCAATGTCATAGCAGACGCTTTGAGCCAGAAGAGTTATGCCAATACCTTAGTAACATGAGGTTTGCCAAAGGAGTTAGCAGAAGATCTCAGGGAGCTTCGTTTGGAGATTGTTCCTAAAGGTTTTGTTGTAGCGATGGAAGTTCAGTCGCCATTATTGGGAAAGATTCGTGAAGCTCAGAAGGATGACAAGGAAATTGCTGAGATAAATGAGAAGATGAGTGAAGGTAAGGCCAAAGGTTTTCGTGAGGATGAGCATGACACCTTGTGGTTTGAGGATCGTGTATATGTGCCCAATAATGCAGAGATCAGGAAGTTGATACTTCAGGAAGCTCATGACTCGCCATACTCGATACACCCCGGAAACACCAAGATTTATTTGGATTTGAATGAGCGTTTTTGGTGGACTGGTATGAAGAAGGATATTGCCGAGTATGTAGCCATATGTGATGTATGTCAGAGAGTGAAGGCAAAACATCAGAAGCCAGCAGGATTACTGCAGCCTATGTTGATACCCGAATGGAAGTGGGATAAGCTTGGCATGGATTTTATCACCGGATTACCCAGGATCCTATCGGGATATGATTCTATCTGGGTAGTAGTGGACCGCTTGACCAAAGTAGCTCACTTTATCCCCATGAAGACCACTTATACCAGTGCGAAGTTGGCCAAGATATATATATATATATATATATATATATATATGACCAGGATCCTATGTCTGCATGGAGTTTCGAGGACCATCGTATCAGATAGAGGAACACAGTTTACTTCAAAGTTTTGGCATCAGCTGCACCAGACTTTGGGTACCAGGCTAGAGTTCAGTACAACCTTTCATCCGTAGACAGATGGACAGACCAAGAGAGTCAATCAGATTCTGGAGGACATGTTGAGAGCCTGTGCGCTAGATTATGGATCTAGTTGGGACGACAACTTGCCCTACGCGGAGTTCTCATACAACAATAGTTACCAGGCCAGTTTGAAGATGGCACCGTTCGAAGCCCTGTATGGACGACAACTTGCCCTACGCGAAGTTCTCGTATGTTCGTTTTAACGAATGCTGTTCGTCAGTTAGCCGCAGATAACAAAGGTTCGTTTGTTAGCCTGTTCGTCTTGTTTTAATTTTCCAGGGTCTTTCTGCGATTATTTTCGATCGCGATTCCTGCCCTAATCTTCGTTTTAGTTTATCTTTTCGCTCGTTTATCAAAATCGGGTGAAACAAGCGCCTAGATCTTCGTCTCGAAGCCGTCTTTCTGTTTAACCAACTTGAACAAGATTTTGGTACTGTAAAATTTGACTTCAGTCCAGATTAGTAATTGGATCTTGTTTCTTTCGTAGTTTGAGTTTCGATGATCTGTTTGATTTGATTCTTTTTGCAAACCGGAGTTCTTCAGTTAAACTTTCTGGTTAGATCTTCTTATTCAAAGTTTTCCCCTTGCATCCTTGCTTGATTTCTTATGTATGCTATTATTTGTTTGCGATAGAATTCCCGGAGTGCGAAGCGTGCTACTACGAGTCTTTAGGATTTGCAGATCGTCAGCAAGGCAAGTAACACATTGACCATACTCGTTCATACCCAATTTTTATGCATTAGTTTCAACCCTCACACATTGCATGAGTAGGATCTCTTAACATATGGGTTTGGGAAGTAGATGATGAGGTAGAACCTATTGCCCTGTTTATTATCAAACCCTTGGGAGTTACTTCTACGTTATGCTTATATTGCCATGCTATGCTCGTAGATGTGGTTTGGGTTTGAGAGTATCCATGACAGATGTGAGTTTGTTAATTAATAGTTCAACATAAGGTGGCAACTTTAATAAACATCTGGGTGGATTGTTTGTGGGCACCTGGGGTTATACCAGTGTTGTCCTAGGAGGTCCCGGGGTTATACCGTGTGATCCTCCTATGGTCCGCCACCCTGGCTCAAAGGGATCATAAGATCATTCATGCTTGAAACTTCCATGTGTAGCCACAAACTATTATGGGCTCTAGCATAGTTGAGTAGGTTGCATGACCTCTTCCAGTGGTAGACTAGCAAATGTAGGGGATGTAGGTTGGTACGGTCTACCCGGGGTTAGAGTTAATGCTTCTGAAAGACTGTGTCTCGGTCATCCGTTTCTCAAACACCATGTAGTACGAGAAATCCAACGGAGGAGATCGAGTCTTGTGGGAAAAAGTGCGCAAACCTCTGCAGAGTGTACAAACTAATCATGGTCAGCCGTGTCCCCGGTTATGGACATCTTGAGTATCTGGTTTTTGGATTATCCTATGGATCTCATCACTTTAAATTAATTTGTTGGGATGATAATTACTTTTAATTGGGATTGAGATGGGGGTACCATTCTCAACGTTGTTTCAACTACCATGATAGTTAAATAAAATATATTCCGTTGTTGTAGGAAAAAATTGGCTTTTTGCAAAAAACATTGTAACCATAGAGCCTCCACCAGCCATATATGCATGTAGTGTAGCATTTATCTCTTCTTTGCTCTACTGTCTTACTATGCCGGCATATTCCATGTGCTGACCCGTTTCGGGCTGCAACGTATCATGTTGCAGACTTTGAGACGACGAGTAAGGTGCCATAGGTCGGTTGCCATGCACTCAGCTATGCCGTTGGAGTTGATGGACTCACTTTATCTTCCAAGTCTTCTGCTGTTATCTTATTTAGATGGTCTTAAGCCATATTTATTGTAATAAGTTCTCTTTTGAGACATTCAATGTAATAAGTGTGTGATTTCTACTCTGTTATAAATCCTTTGAGTACTGTGTGTGTCAGCATTACCGATCGAGGGATGACATTGAAACACAGAGACTTGATCGTTTGAGGTTGGGTCACTACACGTCTATAAGCAAAGGTACCAAAAGAGCAAGTAAAAATTGTCTTTTCTTGATCCTCTTTTGACACAAGTATTTGAGAGAAACCATAATAACCATCTAGAAAGCAAAAATGTGTATGTTTGGATAATCTTTCTAACATTTGATCAATAAAAGGTAAAGGGTAGTGATCCTTTTTAGTAGCTTTATTTAATTTGCAGATATCAATTACCATTCTATAACCTGTAACAATTCTTTGTGGGATCAATTCATCTTTATCATTAGGAATAATAGTAATACCTCCCTTCTTAGGGACACAATGGACAGGACTTACCCACTGACTATCAGCAACAGGATAAATTATACCTGCCTCCAGAAGCTTTAGTATTTCTTTTCTTACCACTTCTTTCATCTTAGGATTTAACCGTCGTTGGTGATCAACAACCGGTTTCACGTATTTCTCCAATTTTATTTTGTGCTAGCATAGAGTGGGACTAATGCCCTTAAGATCATCAAGAGTATATCCAATAGCAACATGGTGCTTCTTCAGAGTTTTCACTAATTTCTTTTCCACGTGCTTTGGAAGGTTAGCACTAATAATAACAAGATATATCTCTTTCTCATCAAGATAAGCATATTTAAGAGTATCAGATAAAGGTTTAAGCTCAAACACGGGGTCACCCTTGGGTGGAGGAGGATCACCTAGAATTTCAACAGGCAAGTTGTGTTTCAAAATAGGTCCCTGTTTAAGGAATACTTCGTCTATTTCCCTTCTTTCATTCATAAACATATCATTTTGATGGTCTAGCAAATATTGTTCTAAAGGATCATTAGGAGGGACGTCAATAGAAGAAAGACCAATAATTTCATCTTTACTAGGCAATTCTTTATCATGGGGTTGCCTACGAAATTTAGCAAAATTAAACTCATGAGACATATCCCCCAAACCAATAGTAACTACATCCTTTTTGCAGTCTATCTTAGCATTAACAGTATTCAAGAAGGGTCTACCAAATATAATGGGACAAAAGTCATCTTGCAGGAACCAAGAACAAGAAAATCAGCAGGATATTTAAGTTTCCCACACAAGACTTCAACATCTCTAACAATCCCAACTGGTGAAATAGTGTCTCTATTGGCGAGCTTAATTGTAACATCAATTTCCTCTATCTTAGCAGGTGCAATATCATGCATAATTTCTTTGTATAAGGAGTGAGGTATTGCACTTGCACTAGCACCCATATCACATAAGCCATGAT
Organism: Triticum urartu; assembly: GCF_056163025.1. NCBI lineage: Eukaryota > Viridiplantae > Streptophyta > Magnoliopsida > Poales > Poaceae > Triticum > Triticum urartu. The sequence goes on along the minus strand of NC_141876.1, from coordinate 363,155,334 downwards.
AGCAATGATCTCCTATTTTAACAGAAATAACATGCATGCCTATAAGAGGTCTATGTTTATTTTTAGTATCGGGTCTAGCAATTCTAGCAGCTTCATCACAAAAGTAAATAACATGCCCATCAATATTATCGGCCAAGAGATCTTTAACCATAGCTACACTAGGTTCAACTTTAATTTGCTCAGAGGGTGTAGGTGTTCTAGTATTACTCTTACGAACTACATTTGAAGCTTTAGCATGATCCTTTATTCCAACAGGGTAAGGTGGTTTCTCAATATAAGTAGTAGGAACAACATGATCATTATAAGTGATAGTATTTTATTCAACTTTAATAGGTGCAACTACTTTTACTTCAATGGGAGGATTATATTTAAACCACTTATCCTTAGAGAGATCAACATGAGTAGAAAAGGATTCACAGAAAGAAGCTGCTATCTCAGAGTCAAGTCCATATTTAGTGCTAAATTCACGGAAAGCATTGGTATCCGTAAAAGATTTAACACAATCAAACTTAGGTATTATACCTAACTCCTTACCTTCGTCGAGATCCCAATCTTCAGAGTTGCGTTTAATTCTTTCCAATAAATCCCATTTGAATTCAATAGTCTTCATCATAAAAGATCCAGTACAAGAAGTATCGAGCATGGAGTGATTATCGAGAGAAAGCCGAGGATAAAATTTTTGAATAATAATTTCTCTGTAGAGCTCATGATTGGGGCATGAATATAACATTGTCTTAAGCATCCCCCAAGCTTGCGCGATGCTTTCTCCTTCGCGAGGCAAAAATTATATATATAATTACGATCACGATGAACAAGATGCATAGGATAAAACTTCTGATGAAATTCCAATTTCAATCGGTTGTAGTTGCATGATCCCATATCATCACATAGCCTAAACCATGTCAATGAATTTCCCTTCAAAAATAAAGGGAAGACCTTCTTCTTGATAACATCCTTGGGCACACCTGCAAGCTAAATAATCGACAAACTTCATCCACATAGATTATGTGCAAATTGGGATGTAATGTTCCATCACCTGTGAAAGGATTAGCTAGCAGTTTCTCTATCATACCCGAAGGAATTTCAAAGTAAACATTTTTAGTAGGTTCAGTAGGTTGAGGAGCAACGTGTTGCTCTACTGGTCGGGGTGAAGATACCCCGAACAAGCCCCTCAAAGGATTATGTTCCATAGTAACAAGTGACAGTAAATTTCAGCACACTATATAAATTTTTCCTTACGAAATTCCACCTACCAAAGGCGCTTCACTCCCTGGCAACGGCGCCAGAAAAGATTCTTGATGACCCACAAGTACAGGGGATCTATCGTAGTCCTTTCGATAAGTAAGAGTGTTGAACCCAACGAGGAACAGAAGGAAATGATAAGTAGTTTTCAGTAAGGTATTCTCTGCAAGCACTGAAATTATCGGTAACAGATAGTTTTGTGATAAGGTAATTTGTAACGGGTAACAAGTAATACAAGTAAATAAGGTGCAGCAAGATGGTCCAATCCTTTTTATAGCAAAGTACAAGCCTGGACAAACTCTTATATAAAGGAAAGCGCTCCCGAGGATACATGAGAATTATCATCAAGCTAGTTTTCATCACGCTCATATGATTCGCATTCGGTACTTTGATATTTTGATATGTGGGTGGACTGGTGCTTGGGTACTTCCCTTCCTTGGACAAGAATCCCACTTATGATTAACCCCTATTGCAAGCATCCACAACTACAATAGAAGTATTAAGGTAAACCTAACCATAGCATGAAACATATGGATCCAAATCAGCCCCTTACGAAGCAACGCATAAACTAGGGTTTAAGTTTCTGTCACTCTAGCAACCCATCATCTACTTATTACTTCCCAATGCCCTCCTCCAGGCCCAAACAATGGTGAAGTGTCATGTAGTCAACGTTCACATGACACCACTAGAGGAAAGACAACATACATCTCATCAAAATATCGAACGAATACAAAATTCACATGACTACTTATAGCAAGACTTCTCCCATGTCCTTAGGAACAAACGTAACTACTCACAAATCATATTCATGTTCATAATCAGAGGGGTACTAATATGCATAAAGGATCTGAACATATGATCTTCCACCGAAAAAACCAACTAGCAACCCACATGTACCAATCTGAGGCTTTGGGACAAAGATTTGATACAAGAGATGAACTAGGGTTTGAGATGAGATGATGCTGGTGAAGATGTTGATGGAGATTGACCCCCTCCTGATGAGAGGATCAATGGTGATGATGATGGTGATGATTTCCACCTCTCGGAGGAAAGTTTCCCCGGCAGAACAGCTCCGACGGAGCCCTAGATTGGTTCCGCCAAGGTTCTGCCTCGTGGATGCGGAGTTTCGTCCCGTGAGCTAACTTATGATTTTTTCCTCGAGGAAAGACATCATATAGCAGAAGATGGGCATCAGGGGGCTACCAGGGGGCCCACGAGGCAGGGGGCGCGCCCCCCACCCTCGTGGATGGTGGGTGGCCCCCCTTGGGTACTTCTTTTGCCCAATATTTTTATATATTCTGAAACTTGCTCCTGGGAAGTTTCAGGACTTTTGGAGTTGTGCAGAATAGGTCTCTAATATTTGTTCCTTTTTGTAACATCCCAAATTTTCAATTTGGAATGTTATACATTAGGTCGTCATGCATATCATATTTTATTTTGCTTTTGGTTTTGATCCTAGAAAATCCTAAGCAACTCAAGGACCCACGGAGAGAGTTGGGGATTTCGTTATTTACATATTTGAGTTTTCTCAAATTATGTAAACAGGATCATTTGATTTTATTTATTTTATCATCAATTATTTCTATTACAAAAATATGAGAGAGGGAATAAAATGACTTTCCCAAAATATAGAAATATTGAGGATTTAATAAAAAAATCAAATAAGATTTATTTCGGAGTTTTTCGGTATTTTTAATTGAATTTAGGAAAAATGCGCATTTTTCAAGGTTTTAGTTTGGGCCCAGATAAATGTTCACTTTATCGGGCTTGATTTTAGGAACCCGAGAAAATTTATTTCGTGATTTTTGGAGTCCGTTTAGTATTTCTTTTTATTTTTCTTCCGAGCGGATTTATAAAAAAAAACGCGGAACCGACTTTGGGCCGTACTCGGCCAGGACACCGCCTGGCCGGGGCCTTTATAAGGCGCGCCCGAGGCCCGAGCCGAACCAGCCCACCCCGCCGCCCTAACCCTAGCCGCCGCCAGCAGCCGCCGCCGCCGCCGCCCGCCGCCCGAGGTTCGCCGCCGCCTCATTTTCCGTGCTGTTTAAAAAAAAATTCTGTTCGTCATTTTTCTTTTTCGTCGGATTTTTCCACGGTTATTTTCTGATCACGATTTCTGATCCGATTTTCGTTTTAGTATAACTTTTCGCTCGTTTATCGGAATCAGGCGATTCAAGCGCCTGGAGTTTCGTCTCGAAACCCTCTTTCCGAATAATCAACTTAAACATGTTTTTGCTACTGTAAAATTTGCCCTAGATCCAGATTACTAGAACGAAGTTGTTTCTTTCGCCGTTTGTTTTCTTTTGCTTCGTTCGATTTGATTCTTTTTGCCAACCAGGGTTCTTAAGTTGAACTTTCTGGTTAGATCTTCTATTTGAGTTTTACCTGTGCATTAGAGGAGTACTTATTGTATGCTTGTTGTTTGTCTGCGATAGAATACCCGGAGTGTGCCACCTGTTACGTTGAATCTCTAGGTTTCGCGGATCATCAGCAAGGCAAGTAACACTTTGATCATACCTTTTCTACAACCCAGTTTTATTGCATTAGATCAATCCTCATACATTGCATGATTAGGATCTAATTAAATTGTGGGATGGGAAGTAGATGAGGTAGTACCTATTACCCGTTTATTGTCAAACCTTTGGGAGTTACTTCTACGTTTGCTTATTATGCCATGCTATGCTAGTAGACGTGGATTGGGTGAGTGATATCCATGACAGATGTGAGATTGATAATTAATGGTTTATCTAAGGTGGCAACTTAAACACACATCTAGGTGGATTGAGGTACCTGGTTTCCAGGACTTGCATGTTTTTCTTTTGGACCGCCACCCAGGCTCAAAGGGATCATGAGATTATTCATACTAGAAACTTCCGTGTGCAGCCACAAGCCATTATGGGCTCTGGCATAGTTGACTAAGTTGTGCGAACTCTTACAGTGGTAGACTAGCAGATGTAGGGGATGTAGGTGGTACGGTCTACCCGATCGTAAGGTGCTAGCGCTTCTGAAAGACTATGTCTCGGTCATCCGTTTCTCAAACACCCTGTAGTGCGAGAAACCAAACGGAGGCGATCGAGTCTTGTGGGGAAAAGTGCGCAAACCTCTGCAGAGTGTAATAAACTAATCATGATTAGCCATGTCCCCGGTTATGGACATCTTGAGTATCTAGTACCTGGATTATCATGTGAATCTCAACATGTTACTCTAAAGTTAATTTTGTTGGGTTTATTGATGTTACTTTAATTGGGATTGAGAATGCTGTCAACCATTCTCAATGTTTAACAACCACCATGTTAGTAATTAATTTATTCCTTTGAAGTAGGGAAAAATTGGCTTTACGCAAAAACAGTAACCATAGAGCTTTCCACCAGCCAAATATGCATATAGTATAGTTGTTGCATTCCATTACTCTTTATGTGTTACCTTGCCAGCATATTCCATGTGCTGACCCGTTTTCGGGCTGCAACGTTAATGTTGCAGACTTTTCAGACGATGATTAAGGAGTTTTTAGGTCATGGTTCTATACTCAGTGATGCCGTTGGAGTTGATGGACTCACCTATCTTCCAAGCCTTCCGCTGTTATCGTTATTAGATGGCCTTAAGCCATGTTTATTGTAATAAGCTCTCTTTTGAGACACTCGATGTAATAAGTGTGTGATTGCTACTCTGCTATAAATCCTCCGAGTACTGTGTGGTGTCAGCATTACTGATCCAGGGATGACACCGGAGCACAGAGATCAGACTGTTTGAGGTCTGGTCGCTACACTTTTCTAGCCCAGAATTCCAGCTGCCGGCATTCTCCCTCTTCATGTAAACCTTGTAAAATAAGAGAGAGTAGGCATAAGTATTGTGACATAATGTGTAATAGCAACCCATAATGCAATAAATATCGATATAAAAGCATGATGCAAAATGGATGTATCACTGCTCAAGTGAAGAAGCCCAAGTCTGGACCTAAGCCTGAGACTGAGTGCTTCTACTACAAAGGGACCGGTCACTGGAAGCGGAACTGCCCCAAGTATTTGGCTGATAAGAAGGATGCCAAAGTGAAAGGTATATTTGTTATACATGTTATTGATGTGTACCTTACTAATGCTCATAGTAGTGCATGTGTATTTGATACTGGTTTTGTTGCTAATATTTGCAACTCGAAACAGGGGCTACGGATTAAGCGAAGATTGGCTAAGGACGAGGTGACGGTGCGCGTGGGAAATGGTTCCAAAGTCGATGTGATCACCGTCGTCACGCTACCTCTACATCTACCTTCAGGATTAGTTTTATACCTGAATAATCGTTATTTGGTGCCAGCGTTAAGCATGAACATTATATCTGGATCTTGTTTGATGCGAGACAGTTATTCATTTAAATCAAAGAATAATGGTTGTCCTATTTATATGAATAATATCTTTTATGGTCATGCACCCTTGATGAGTGGTCTATTTTTACTAAATCTTAATAATAGTGATACACATATTCATAGTATTGAAGCCAAAAGATATAAGTTTAATAATGATAGTGCAATTTATTTGTGGCACTGCCGTTTAGGTCATATTGGTGTAAAGCGCATGAAGAAACTCCATGCTGATGGGATTTTGGAATCACTTGATGCTTGCGAACCATGCCTCATGGGCAAGATGACTAAGACTCGATTCTCCAGAAGAATGGAACGAGCAACAGACTTATTGGAAATAATACATATTGATGTATGCAGTCCGATGAGTGTTGATGCTCGTGGCGGGTATCGTTATTTTCTGACCTTCACAGATGATTTGAGCAGATATGAGTATGTCTACTTGATGAAACATAAGTCTAAAACATTTCAAAAGTTCAAAGAATTTCAGAGTGAAGTGGAAAATCATCGTAACAAGAAAATTAAGTTTCTATAATCTGATTGTGGAGGTGAATATTTGAGTTATGAGTTTGGTGTTCATTTGAAACAATGCGGAATAGTTTCACAACTCACGCCACCTGGAACACCACATCGTAATGGTGTGTCCGAACGTCGTAACCGCACTTTATTAGATATGGTGTGATCTATGATGTCTCTTACTGATTTAACGCTATCGTTTTGGGTTTATGCTTTAGAGATGGTCGCATTCATGTTAAATAGGGCGCCATCAAAATCCGTTGAGACGACACCATATGAACTGTGGTTTGGAAAGAAACCCAAGTTGTCGTTTCTTAAAGTTTGGTGCTGCGATGCTTATGTGAAAAAGCTTCAACCTGATAAGCTCGAACTCAAATCAGAGAAATGTGTCTTCATAGGATACCCAAAGGAGACTGTTGGGTACACCTTCTATCACAGATCCGAAGGCAAGATATTCGTTGCTAAGAATGGATCCTTTCTAGAGAAGGAGTTTCTCTCGAAAGAAGTGAGTGGGAGGAAAGTAGAACTTGATGAGGTAATTGTACCTGCTCCCTTATTGGAAAGTAGTTCATCACAGAAATCAGTTCCAGTGATTCCTACACAAATTAGTGAGGAAGCTGATGATGATGATCATGAAACTTCTGATCAAGTTACTACCGAACCTCATAGGTCAACCAGAGTAAGATCCGCACCAGAGTGGTATGGTAATCCTGTTCTGGAGGTCATGTTACTTGACCATGACGAACCTACGAACTATGAGGAAGCGATGATGAGCCCAGATTCCGCAAAATGGCTTGAGGCCATGAAATCTGAGATGGGATCCATGTATGAGAACAAATTATGGACTTTGGTTGACTTGTCCGATGATCGGCAAGCCATAGAGAATAAATGGATCTTCAAGAAGAAGACTGACGCTAACAGTAATGTTACTGTCTACAAAGCTCGACTTGCTGCAAAAGGTTTTCGACAAGTTCAAGGAGTTGACTATAATGAGACCTTCTCACGTGTAGCGATGCTTAAGTCCGTCCGAATCATGTTAGCACTTGCCGCATTTTACGATTATGAAATTTGGAAAATGGATTGAAAACGGCATTCCTTAATGGATATCTTAAAGAAGAGTTCTATATGATGCAACCAGAAGGTTTTGTCAATCAAAAAGGTGCTAACAAAGTGTGTAAGCTCCAGCGATCCATTATGGACTGGTGCAAGCATCTCGGAGTTGGAATATATGCTTTGATAGTGTGATCAAAGCATATGGTTTTATACAGACTTTTGGAGAAACCTGTATTTGCAAGAAAGTGAGTGGGAGCTCTGTAGCATTTTTGACATTATATGTGGATGACATATTGTTGATTGGAAATGATACTGAATTTCTGATTAACATAAAAGGATACTTGAATAAGAATTTTTCAATGAAAGACCTCGGTGAAGCTGCTTATATATTGGGCATCAAGATCTATAGAGATAGATCAAGATGCTTAATTGGACTTTCACAAAGCACATACCTTGATAAAGTTTTGAAGAAGTTCAAAATGGATCAAGCAAAGAAAGGATTATTGCATGTGTTACAAGGTGTGAAGTTGAGTCAGACTCAATGCCCGACCATTACAGAAGATAGAGAGAAAATGGAAGTCATTCCCTATGCTTCGGCCATAGGTTCTATCATGTATTTAATGTTGTGTACCAGACCTGATGTGTGCCTTGCTATTAGTTTAGTAGGGAGGTACCAAAGTAATCCAGGAGTGGATCACTGGACATCGGTCAAGAACATCCTGAAATACCTGAAAAGGACTAAGGATATGTTTCTCGTTTATGGAGGTGACAAAGAGCTTGTCGTAAACGGTTACGTCGATGCAAGTTGTGATCTCGTGAATTGTTCTTACAGATTCCTTCGTGAGTCTGAGCTGTGATCTTGTGAATTTTGCGACCAGGAGGAACTCTTGTAGGTCTTTGCCCTCCTCGTAGTTGATGGGTACTCCCCATTTCCTCCAAACCTCAGCCGCAAAGTCTTGTCCAATGTCAAAGTTGAGATCAGCAAGGCTGATGACTCACAAGTATAGGGGATCAATTGTAGCTCTTTTTGACAAGTAAGAGTGTCAAACCCAACGAGGAGCAGAAGGAAATGACAAGTAGTTTTCAGTAAGGTAATGTCTTCAAGTGCTGAAATTGTAAGTAGCAGAGTAGTTTGATAGCAAGATAATTTGTAATGAGCAAGTAACGATAGTAGTAACAAAAGGGCAGCAAGGTAGCCCAATCCTTTTGAGGCAAAGGACAGGCCAAAACGGTCTCTTATGATAAGCAAAGCATTCTTGAGGGTACATGGGAATTCCATCTAGTCACTTTCATCATGTTGGTTTAATTCATGTTCGCTACTTTGATAATTTGATATGTGGGTGGACCGGTGCTTAGGTGTTGTTCTTACTTGAACAAACCTTCTACTTATGATTAACCCTCCCGCAAGCATCCGCAACTACGAGAAAAGTATTAAGAATAAATTCTAACCATAGCATTAAAGTTTTGGATCCAATCGGTCCCTTATGGAATAGCGCATAAATTGGGGTTTAAGTTTATGTCACTCTCGCAACCCATCATCTAATTGCTACTCCATGATGCATTCCCTTAGGCCCAAATATGGTGAAGTGTCATGTAGTCAACGTTCACATGACACCACTAAGGGAATCACTGAAGGAAATATGCCCTAGAGGCAATAATAAAGTTGTTATTTATATTTCCTTATATCATGATGAATGTTTATTATTCATGCTAGAATTGTATTAACCGGAAACTTAGTACATGTGTGAATACATAGACAAACAGAGTGTCACTAGTATGCCTCTACTTGACTAGCTCATTAACCAAAGATGGTTAAGTTTCCTAGCCATAGACATGAGTTGTCATTTGATGAACGGGATCACATCATTAGAGAATGATGTGATTGACATGACCCATCCGTTATCTTAGCACTATGATCGTTTAGTTTATTGCTATTGCTTTCTCCATAACTTATACATGTTCCTATGACTATGAGATTATGCAACTCCTGAATACCGGAGGAACACTTGGTGTGCTATCAAACGTCACAATGTAACTGGGTGATTATAAAGATGCTCTACAGGTGTCTCCGATGGTGTTTGTTGAGTTGGCATAGATCGAGATTAGGATTTTTCACTCCGATTGTCGGAGAGGTATCTTTGGGCCCTCTCGGTAGTGCACATCACTATAAGCCTTGCAAGCAATGTGACTAATGAGTTAGTTTTGAGATGTTGCATTACGGAACGAGTAAAGAGACTTGCCAGCAACGATATTGAACTAGGTATGATGATACCGACGATCGAATCTCGGGCAAGTAACATACCGATGACAAAGGGAACAACGTATGTTGTTATGCGGGTTGACCGATGAAGATCTTCGTAGAATATGTAGGAACCAATATGAGCATCCAGGTTCCGCTATTGGTTATTGACCAAAGATGAGTCTCGGTCATGTCTACATAGTTCTCGAACCCGTAGTGTCGTGGGATTGTCACGGCAGATGTCCTAGTGTGAGGACTTAGTCGTGAGGCCAACGCATCTATGTGGTAGCTTGAGAGGGGTTGAGTGGGATGAGAGACGCGAGGTTTTACCCAGGTTCGGCCCCTCACGGTGGAGGAAAAAGCCTACATCCTACTTCATTGATATTGATCATGATCATGATTACAAGGGTGCTCTACCTCGAGAGCTATTGACCTGTCTGTCTAAACCTAACTTGTCCAACTTGTGGAACTTTTGAGTCTTGTCCCCTCTTGGGGTGCCCTCCCCTCCTTATATATGTTGAAGGGGCGGCTTACATGACTAGTCCTATTAGGATTAGGATTACTCTATTACAAGTGGAGTCCTAGTCTTGCTTCCTTTATAGGAGAATATTCCTTATGCCTTTCATCTTAAGCCGACCCACCATAATACGAGTCGGCCTTCCATGAACCGTGTAATATCCCAAATTTTCAATTTGGAATGTTATACATTAGATCATCAATGCATATCATATTTTATTTGCTTTTGGCTTGATCCTAGAAATTCTACGCAACTCAAGGACCCTCGGAGAGAGTTGGGGATTTCATGATTTTCATATTTGAGTTTTCTCAAATTTTGAAAACAGGATCATGTGATTTTATTTATTTTATCTTCAGTTATTTCTATTACAAAAATATGAGAGAGGGAATAAAATGAATTTCCCAAAATAAATAAATATTGAGGATTTAATAATAAAATCAAATAAGATTTTATTTTGGAGTTATTTGCTATTTTATTTGAATTTAGGAAAAATGCGCGTTTTTCAAAATTGCATTTAGGCCCCAAATAAATGTTCATCCTGTTCGGCTTGATTTTAGAAACCGGGGAAAATTTACTTCGGGATTTTGGAGTCCGTTTAGTATTTCTTTTATTTGTTTTTCTGTGCGTAATTACTTAAAAAACCCGCAACCGACTTAGAGCCGGTTTCGGCCCGGACTCTTCCGGTCGGGCCTTTATATAGCGTCGAACCCGAGCCCGTTAGCCCAAGCCGCCGCCCTGCACCGGAACCCTAACCCTAGGCCACCGCCGCCGCCACTGCCGCGCGCCGCCGCCGCGCCGCGCCGCCGCCTTGCCGCACCACCACCCCGCGCCACCGCCGCCGCCGCCCACCGCCGCCGCCGGAGCCCTGCCGCCGCCGCCGCCGAGGTTGACCCTGCCGCCGCCGCCGGTTTTTCCTAGAAAACCGTTCGGTTTTCGCCAGTTTTCGATTGGTTTTTTTAGATCCGTTTTTTAGATAGATCGGTTTTTTCCGATTTAGTTTATTTAGCGAGCGTTCGGTCGTTCGTTCATTTTAACAGACGCGTTCATCGTTTAGTTACAGAAAATGAACGTTCGTTCATTAATCTGTTCGTCGTTTTTCTTTTTCTCGGATTTCCCGCGATTATTTCTGATCGCGATTTCAGATCCGATTTTCGTTCTAGTATAACTTTTCGCTCGTTTATCGGACTTAGGCGATTCAAGCGCCTGGAGTTTCGTCTCGAAACCCTCTTTCTGTTTAACCAACTCAAACAAGTTTTTGCCTCTATAAAATTTTACTTAGATCCTGATTAGTAAATGAAGCTTGTTTCTTTTGCCGTTTGACTTTCGTTGCTTCGTTTGATTTGATTCTTTTTGCAAACCGGAGTTCTTAAGTTGAACTTTCTGGTTAGATCTCTTATTTGAGTTTTACCCGTGAATTAGATGAGTGCTTATGCTTGTTTGTTGCGATAGAGTACCCGGAGTGCGCCGCTTGCTACTTCGAATCGCTAGGTTTCACGGATCATCAGCCAGGCAAGTAACACTTTGATTATACCTCCTACTACCCAGTTTTTATTGCATTAGATCAAACCTCAAACATTGCATGATTAGGATCTAATTAAATTGTGGGTTGGGAAGTAGATGAGGTAGTACCTATTACCTGTTTTATTATCAAACCCTTGGGAGTTACTTCTACGTTGCTTATATTGCCATGCTATGCTAGTAGACGTGGATTGGGTGAGTGTATCCATGACAAATGTGAGATTGTTAAATTAATGGTTTATTTAAGGTGGCAACTTAAACACACATCTGGGTGGATTGAGGCACCTGGGTATTCCAGCGATTGCCTATTTTTCTTTATGGACCGCCACCCAGGCTCAAAGGGATCATGAGATCATTCATACTAGAAACTTCCGTGTGCAGCCACAAGCTACTATGGGCTCTAGCATAGTTGATTAAGTCGTGTGAACTCTTACAGTGGTAGACTAGCAGATGTAGGGGAAAGTAGGTGTAACGGTCTACCCATTCGTAAGGTGCTAGCGCTTCTGAAAGACTATGTCTCGGTCATCCGTTTCTCAAACATCATGTAGTGCGAGAACCCCAACGGAGGAGATCGAGTCTTGTGGGGAAAAGTGCGCAAACCTCTGTAGAGTGTATAAACTAATCATGGTTAGCCATGTCCCCGGTTATGGACATCTTGAGTATCTAGTACTTGGATTATCATGTGAATCTCATCATGTTACTCTAATTAATATTGTTGGGTTATATATATATGATGCTTAATTGGGATTGAGAGGGTGTCTACACTCTCAATGTTTAACAACTACCAATGATAGTTAAAAGAATTATTCCTTTGCAGTAGGGAAAAATTGGCTTTATGCAAAACTATAACCATAGAGCTTTCCACCAGCCAAATATGCATGTAGTATAGCCTTATTCTTTCATTACTCTCTATGTGTTACTTTGCCAGCATATTCCATGTGCTGCCCGTTTCGGGCTGCAACGTTCATGTTGCAGACTTTTCAGATGACGAGTAAGGTGCTTTTAGGTCGTGGTTCTATACTCAGTGATGCCGTTGGAGTTGATGGACTCACTTATCTTCCAAGCCTTCCGCTGTTATCGTTATTAGATGGCCTTAAGCCATATTTATTGTAATAAGTTCTCTTTTGAGACATTCGATGTACTAAGTGTGTGATTGCTACTCTTTATAAATCCTTCAAGTACTATGCGTGTCAGCATTACTGATCCAGTGATGACACTGAAGCACAGAGATCGGACCGTTTGAGGTCTGGTCGCTACAAGATGGTATCAGAGCACACGCTGACTGTAGGACACGACCACTAAGCTAAAGCCCTAGATCACTACCCACTCTTCTCATTCTGACTCCTCATCTTTTCTACTCTTTTAGGATGGTGGTTGCAAGGAACAAGTTCATGCAACCGGATGAAGATACACCCTTTGGACGTCACTTGAAGGAAGTCACTAGATACCTAAACATCGGAGTACGAAGCTTCACCAGAACCTACAACGCCACTTTACCTGAAGAGGAGCGCTAGATGATTCAAGTTCAAGTTCCAGGAAGGACGTTCATGCCAGTCACTGAGCCCATAGAGTTTTCCTTTGATGCACCAACCTGGAGTCTAGGAAAGAGCATGGCAGCTCACATCGCCATGGGACGTATTGGAGAAGTTTACCGCAATGATCTCAAGGATACTATCTACCAGATTTATGGGCGCCGAGATGAGCACTGGGAGATGATCAGCACCAAGAAGGATAGATCAATCACAACTTTCATCCAGGAGTTAAACCAGCACATTCGACGTCAGGAGAACCAGATGTGCGCAGACATGATAGATCTGAAGAAGGCGAGGACAAGAATCACGGAACTGGAGGAAGAACTCAAGGCCACACGTGAAGATTATATGGAGGAAATCGAAGTATTAGTGGAGAAGAATGACAACCTGATCAAGAAGATCGGAATATTCATGGGAGACCCTACACCGGTAGAAGAAGACGAAGAACCCAAGGAGATTCACCCGGAAGACTACATCATCATCGACGACACCGACTCGGACCCAGACGATAGCGATGATGACTATGTTGATGAAGCTGGAGCAGATATCATGGAGTCTGCAACCGAAGAATATTTCTAGTAGACCACCCCATCAGTAGTAGTATTCCACCATGTAAATATAGTAGTCTGAGCACTTCTGCGATAGGTAGACCGATTGTATGCCCTTGTTTGATTGAATGGAGTGATTTTGTGTGCATTTGCCTCATGTACATATGGGTAGTGTTTTCTCTCTAGACCTCTCTCTATTCTTAAATCTCATCTTTTCTAAACCCATCAGATGCCTCCGAGACGTGACCCCGGATTTACCTTCCCACCGGAGCTCACTCAGTTGATCCAGCAGCAGAATACGTTGATGCAGTTGCTACTCCAGAATCAGAATCAGGGGAACAACAGCAACAACAACCCACCACCACCACCACCTGTTGATCACTTAACCCGTTTTCTTAGGCTGAATCCGCCGGTGTTCTCTAGTAGCACCGAGCCTATAGTAGCAGATGATTGGCTCCGCAAGACAGCAAGGGAGTTGACCACGGCAGGATGCACAGATGCGGAAAAGGTGAAATTTGCCGCACATCAGTTGGATGGACCCGCAGCATCATGGTGGGAAAATTTCACATCCACTTACCCTATCGACACTATCACGTGAGACCAGTTTCAGCAGGCTTTCCGTACTGCCCATGTTTCATGTGACGCCCCGAGACCATTGTCCCAGGTGTCTTCCAGTTATTCGCTGTCGTTGCCATGTCATTCGCTTGCGTGTTGCATCTTGTCTTGTCATCATGTGCATTGCATCATCATGTTTTTAAAACTTGCATCCGTCCCGGTCTCCTCGTTCTGTCCGTTGTCCGTTCTGAGCCCAGACACACTTGCACGCGCCCGCGGCATGTCTGAAATAGTATTTTATAAGTGTCCGGTAAATGTTCTCGGAATGGGTTGAAAGTTGGCATGCGGTCTTATTATAGTGTAGGTAGGCCGCCTGCCAAGTTTCATTGCATTCGGAGTCCGTTTGATAGCCCAACCGTTAAACTATAGCGACAGTATAGCCGGTCTTTTCGTCGGACGTTTTCGGTCTCCGAAAACCATGCCGGGCTACTTCTCTCCCCTCTTCTCTCAGACCAACCTGCTCTCCACAGTCCACCTAGGCCCAGCCTACCCCTCTTTGCACCGTGCATATACCTCTCGTGCACGTCCGAAAAGCTGCCCCGGACCCGACCCGGACAGTCGTCACCATTGGATCCGGATCATCCCCAAACATCTACAAAACGTCTCCGTTTTGTTAATTGGACTTCCTAACCTATATTTTCTCAGCCGCCCGATTACGATCATAGGGACGTGATAGCCCCTACCCTAATCTCATTGCAATATAAATAGTGGGCAACCCTAAAATCTAGGGACTTTGTCCCATCCACCAAATCCCTCTCGTCTCTGCCGCCGCCACCCACTCATCATCCCCATCGGGATCCTCCCAGATCCATCCACCCATTCCCAGCCGATCCCCACCAACTCCCTCGTTTTCAGCTCCGGGCCAATCTCCTGCCTCGCCCTCAGTCCCGCAGGACCAACACCTCGCGCCACCTTGCCGTCGCAAGCTTCACCGGAGATAAGCGCCGCTGGCACTTCTTCTCTCTCCCGTGCTCCTCCCGATTCTCCCTCTCATCTCTCTGTCTCCTGTCCGTCTGTTGCAGGAGCTTTCGCAGAATGGCCATGGTGAATCGAGCCTGCTCCGCGCCGAATCCAACCTCCTCCCGTTCCCATGCTTCGGATCTGGTGCTCCACACCTCCTTCCTTGCGCCCTCCCGTTCATCGCCGTGGCCGCAACAAGTTCAAGCTGCACCACCCGTTGCTACTCATCGAGCCGTCCCGCGCTCCAACTACCAAGAACTGGCTTCCCCTTGTCAGGACCTCTGGGATCCGTCCGTTCTGCCGCCCAAGACCTCGTCGAGTCCCTCGATTCGTCCGCACCAAGTCCTGCTTCCGCTTGGCCCTCCTCCTGTGCATGAGGACCAGCGCCATCGCAGTTCCGCTGCTGCATCTTCTGTTCGAGGGAGAAGAGTGCCACGACCTCTGCTTTCCCTGCATCGAGCACGCTCATCCCGAGCGTTGACCGCCCGATCCAGCCTCCTCGTGCCCGCGCCTGGGCCATGTCTTGCATATCGCGCGCCTCGCCCCGCCTCCCGTGCAAGTTAGCCCAGTCGCAGCTCCACAGCCGCAGCCTGCCAGCTCCTCCCGAGCCGGCCCCTCTCCATGTCGCCCGTGTCTGGGCCTCCTTGCACAAGGCCCAGCGCACACTCCTCGCCCCAGCCGGCCTAGTTCGCCTCTGCCTCACCGGGCCAAGCCCATGGGTGAGCAGCCCCTCTAGCCCTCTCCTGTACCCTTGGCCTAGTCAGATTCGGCTCGATATGTTTTTTCCTATTGCTGCGAGTTTAGCTAATTTCCACAGGATTGCTGTTTTACAGAAAAGTCCCTCTAGATCATGCATATAATAACTCACAAACCGTGCATCAGATTGAAACAAACTTAATATGGAACTTGCTTAGAATTTCATATAGTTTAATAATATGCCTTTTTCATCCATGTTTGAATGTTTAAAATTGCTATTTGTTTAAATTTTCCCCTATGCCATGTTAAAATGAATTATTTCATAACTATATAACCGTAGCTCCAAACCTAACAAACTTTATATGTAAATGGGGTAGAATTTTGCCTAGTTTAACATGGTGGCTTTACTTTGCATGTTTAACAACTCTAAAATTGTGTTTAGGGCAGATCAGTACCAAACCTAAAATATGCACATGAGGAGTTTCCGGACTTGTTGTTTGTTGTTCCGGCCTCATTTAAACTTGCATAGATAGGTAGTTTTGTTGTGCTTCACTCCTTGCCATGCTAACAACATTTAATATCGTTGAGTACATAAACGAGATCGAACTAAATAACTTGAATGTGGTGTTTCGTCAATATGCAACTCGTTGCATATTGAGCTCCACTTAATTTGTAGGATTGATTGTGCCCTTTGCCATGCCATGCTTCATTAAACCGGACATGCATCATACTTGGTTGTGCATCATGCCATGATTATGTGATGGTTGTTTACTATGTTGTTTGCTTCTTTCCGGGTAGCTTCTCTTGTTAGCTTCGGTTCCGTTCCGGAGTTGTGAGGATCTGTTCGACTACGTCAGTTTGTCTTCTTCATGGACTCGTTCTTCTTCCTTGCGGGATTTCAGGCAAGATGACCATACCCTCGAAATTACTTCTATGTTTGCTTGCTAGTTGCTCGCTCTTTTGCTATGCCTATGCTACGATACCTACCACTTCCTTATCATGCCTCCCATATTGCCATGTCAAGCCTCTAACCCACCTTGTCCTAGCAAACCGTTGTTTGGCTATGTTACCGCTTTGCTCAGCCCCTCTTATAGCATTGTTAGTTGCAGGTGAAGATTGGAGTTTGTTCCTTGTTGGAACATGGATATTTTTGTTGGGATACCACAATATCTCTTATTTAATTAATGCATCTATATACTTGGTAAAGGGTGGAAGGCTCGGCCTTATGCCTGGTGTTTTGTTCCACTCTTGCCGCCCTAGTTTCTGTCATACCGGTATTATGTTCCTTGATTTTGCGTTCCTTACGCGGTTGGGTTATAATGGGAACCCCTTGATAGTCCGCCTTGAATAAAACTCCTCCAGCAAGGCCCAACCTTGGTTTTACCATTTGCCACCTTGCCCTTTTTCCCTTAGGTCGGCCAACCCAAGGGTCATCTTTATTTTAACCCCCCGGGCCAGTGCTTGTCTAAGTGTTGGTCCGAAACAGAGCCACTTGCGGCGCCACCTCAGGGAAACTTGAGGGTTGGTTTTAGCTGTACGTAGTGTTCATCCGGTGTTTCCCTGAGAACGAGATATGTGCAGCTCCTATTAGGATGTCGGCACATCGGGCGGTCTTGCTGGACTTGTTTTACCATTGTCGAGATGTCTTGTAACCGGGATTCCGAGTCTGATCGGGTCTTCCTGGGAGAAGGAATATCCTTCGTTGACCGTGAGAGCTTGTGATGGGCTAAGTTGGGACACCCCTGCAGGGTTTTGAAATTTCGAAAGCCATGCCCGCGGTTATGGGCAGATGGGAATTTGTTAATGTCAGGTTGTAGAAAACCTGAAACTTATCTTAATTAAAATGCATCAACCATGTGTGTAACCGTGATGGTCTCTTTCCGGCGGAGTTCGAGAAGTGAACACGGTGTTGGAGTTATGCTTGAACGTAAGTAGTCTAGGATCACTTCTTGATCATAGTTTCTCGACCGTGCCTTGCCTTCTCTTCTCGCTCTCATTTGCATATGTTAGCCACCAAATATGCTAGTCGCTTGCTGCAGCTCCACCTCATACCTTTTACCTTCCCATAAGCTTAAATAGTCTTGATCGCGAGGGTGTGAGATTGTTGAGTCCCCGTGACTCACAGATACTTCCAAAACCAGCTTGCAGGTGCCGATGAGACAATGCAAGTGACGCAACCGAGCTCAAGGAGGAGCTTGATGAAGATCGTGTTCGTTATATTGTTCCGTTTCCAGTTGATCAGTATTGGAGCCCAGTTGGGACGATCGGGGATCTATGTAGCATTTGGGGTAGTCTTCTTTTATTTTGGTTCCGTAGTCGGGCCTTGATTGTATCTGGATGATGTAATGCTTTATTCATGTATTGTGTGAAGTGGCGATTGTAAGCCAACTATGTATCTCTTTCACTTATGTATTACATGGGTTGTGTGAAGATTACCTCACTTGCGACTTTGCTTACAATGCGGTTATGCCTCTAAGTCTTGCTTCGACACGTGGGAGATATAGCCGCATCGTGGGCGTTACATTTCAGCAGGAGCTATGGCCATGAAGAAGCATGAGTTTCGCAACTTGCGCCAAGGAGGACGGACAGTTGGCCAGTATGTGGATGACTTTAGTAATCTAGCACGTTATGCCCCAGATGACGTTGCTACGGATGCAGCTAAGTAGGAGAAGTTTCTGGAAGGACTGAATGATGAGTTGAGCATGCAGTTGATGGTAGCAAGCTTCAACAACTACCAGGAGTTAGTAGATCGTGCTCTTATGATTGAAGGGAAGCAGCAACAAACTGAAAACCGTAAGAGGAGGTATGGACAAGGGAAGTACAACTCTGGAGCTCAACAGAAGCCGAGTTTTACCCCTAAACCAGGAGGACATTTTCAGCATACCCATGGGGGAGGAAGTTCGCATAATCATAATGGCCCCAAGAATGGTAATGGGAATGGAGGAAGCAACGGCCAGAATCGTACCAACCCATCAACCCCAGCCAAGAGAGACCTAAGCCAAGTCACTTGCTTTAAGTGTCAGAAGACCGGACATTATGCCAATGAATGTCGTGAATCCCAGAATGGAAATGGCAACGGAAGCTCTGGGAAGAAGTCGAACCCTTTCAACAGGGTACAGGTGAACCACGTAAACGTGGAGGAGGTTGAAGAACAGTCGGATGCAGTAATCGGTAAGTTTTTGGTTAAGTCTTTTACTGCAATTATTCTTTTTGATACTGGTGCATCGCGTTCATACATCTCACGGGGATTCGTGGATAAGTATAACCTGCCCACCAAGGTTCTTAGAACACCTATGCTAGTAAGCTCACCAGGAGCGGAGTATATGGCTAACCGAGGGTGTTTTCAAGTGCCATTGAGTATAGGTAGGCATGTGTTTCCCTCGGATTTGATCATTTTGGAATCGCAAGGTTTGGATGTAATTCTGGGTATGATTGGCTGTCGATGTATGGAGGAAACATCAATTATGCCAGTAAGTCGATTTTTCTTACCACCCCAGAAGGAAGAAGGATCAAGTATGTATCCTGATATGTGCCAAAGAGGACTCAAGTAAATTCCTTAACAGGAGTTGTGCAGGAGGAAGTACCAGTGGTGAAGGATTTCCCTGACGTATTTCCAGAGGAGTTACCAAGCATGCCACCGGATAGTGATATTGAGCTTTTGATTGAGCTTTTTCCAGGCACAGGGCCAATATCTAAGAGACCATACAGGATGCCCGCAAAGGATTTGGAGGAGATTAAGAAATAGATTAAGGAGTTACTGGATAAAGGCTATATTCGCCCAAGTTCTTTGCCTTGGGGATCGCCAGTACTTCTAGTGGAGAAAAATGATGGATCGTTAAGGATGGTTGTCGATTATCGAGGATTGAATGAAGTAACAATCAAGAACAAGTACCCACTATCGATGATCAATGATCTCTTTGATCGATTGCAAGGAGCCAAGGTATTTTCCAAGATCGATCTGCGATCAGGATACCATCAGTTGAAGATTTGAGAACAGGATATACCTAAGACGGCTTTTACCACCAAGTATGGGCTGTACGAGTATACCATTATGTCATTTGGTCTGACTAATGCACCTGCCTATTTTATGAACATGATGAACAAGGTGTTTATGGAGTTTTTGGATAAGTTCGTCGTAGTGTTCATTGATGATATTCTGGTTTACTCAAAGAATGAAGAGGAGCATAAGGAGCATTTGCGTTTGGTACTTGGGAAGCTCAGAGAACATCAGTTATATGCCAAGTTTAGCAAATGTGAGTTTTGGTTGAAGGAAGTTGGATTCCTCGGACACGTTATATCCGGAGAAGGTATAGCAGTAGATCCCACCAAGGTTGACACTTTGACAAATTGGGAGGCCCCAACAACAGTTGGAGAAATCTGGAGTTTTCTAGGACTCGCAGGATACTACCGGAGATTCATTGAAAATTTCTCGAAGATTGCGAAGCCTATGACGGAGTTGTTGAAAAAGGATACCAAGTTCATATGGACTGAGGAATGTGAGGCCATTTTCTAGGAGTTGAACAAACGTTTGGTTACATCACCAGTGTTGATTTTGCTGGATCAGAACAAGGATTATGAGGTGTATTGCGATGCTTCATGTCGAGGACTTGGAGCGGTGCTTATGCAGGAGGGAAGAGTTGTTTTATATGCCTCACGACATCTTAAGCCTCATGAGTTGAATTATGCCACGCATGATTTGGAGTTAGCAGCCATAGTGCATGCATTAAAGACTTGGAGACATTTTCTCATTGGAAACCATTGTGAAGTGTACATGGATCACAAGAGTTTGAAGTACATTTTCACGCAGAAGGAGCTGAATCTCAGGCAAAGGAGATGGTTGGAGCTCATCAAGGAATATGATATGAGATTGCATTATCATCCCGGAAAGGCTAACGTTGTAGCTGACGCATTGAGCCGTAAGAGCCATGTCAACACACTAATGACGGGAGATTTACCGAAGGAGTTAGCTGAGGACCTTCTTGAGCTATGTTTGGAGATAGTTCCGAGAGGATATGTAGTAGCATTGGAGATTCAGTCTACTTTGATGGATAAGATCAGAGAAGCTCAGAAGACTGACAAGGAGATTGCCTCTATAAAGGAGAAGATGGGCAAAGGAAAAGTTAAAGGATTTCGTGAGGATGAGCACGATACCCTATGGTTTGAAGACCGTGTTTATGTGCCCAATGACCCGGAGATCAGGAAGTTAATTCTGCAAGAGGCCCATGATTCACCATATCCGATTCACCCAGGAAATACCAAGATGTATTTGGATTTTAAAGATACTTTCTGGTGGACCAGAATGAAGAAGGATATTGCGGAGTATGTAGCAATTTGTGATGTATGTCAGAGAGTAAAGGCAGAGCATCAGAAGCCAGCAGGGTTGTTACAGCCATTGCCGATATCCGAATGGAAGTGGGATAAGCTAGGCGTGGATTTTATTATGGGATTGCCCAGAACTCGTTCAGGCTATGACTCGATTTGGGTTGTAGTCGATCGTTTGACAAAGGTAGCTCATTTCATCCCAGTGAAGACTACCTACACCAGTGCTAAGTTGGCAAAGATATACATGACCATGATCGTATGTCTGCATGGAGTTCCAAGGAGTATTGTATCAGATAGAGGAACCCAGTTTACCTCAAAGTTCTGGAATCAGTTGCATGAAACCTTGGGTACCAGGCTAGAGTTCAGCACAGCTTTTCATCCACAGACAGATGGACAGACCGAGAGAGTCAATTAGATTTTGGAGGATATGCTGAGAGCTTGCGTGCTAGATTACAGATCTAGTTGGGACGAGAATTTTCCATATGCAGAGTTCTCCTACAACAACAGTTATCAATCCAGTTTGAAGATGGCCCCTTTCGAAGCCTTGTACGGAAGGAGGTGCAGGACCCCGTTGTCGTGGGATGAAGTTGGAGACCGCCAGTTGTTTGGACCAGATTTAATTAAGGAGTCTGAACAGAAGGTGAAATTGATTCGCGATAGGCTCAAGGTAGCCCAGTCCAGGCAGAAGAGCTACATAGATTCTAAACGCAAGGAGACAGTTTACCAAGTCGGAGACCGGGTTTATCCTCGAGTATCTCCACTTCGAGGAGTTAAGCGCTTTGGAGTTAAAGGGAAGTTAGCGCCACGTCTTGTAGGACCATACAAGGTTTTGGAGCGTATGGGAGAAGTAGCCTACAAGTTGGAATTGCCCGAAGGATTGTCAGGAGTTCACGATATATTCCACGTTTCCCAGTTGAAGAAGTGCCACGCAGAGATGGCTGATATACCGCTGAGAGATACAGTGCCGCTGGAAGCGATTCAGTTGGACAGTGATTTGACCTATGAGGAGAAACCAGTCAAGATTCTTGAGTATGCCAGCCGAGTCACCCGCAGCAAGGTTATCAAGTTTTGCAAAGTTCAGTGGAGCCACCACACCGAGGATGAATCCACCTGGGAACGAGAGGAAGATTTGCTGAAGGACCACCCTCACCTATTTTCTAGCCAACCTGAATCTCGAGGGCGAGATTCATCTTAAGGGGGGTAGGTTTGTAACATCCCAAATTTTCAATTTGCAATGTTATACATTAGATCATCAATGCATATCATATTTTATTTTCTTCTGGCTTGATCCTAGAAATTCTACGCAACTCAAGGACCCTCAGAGAGAGTTGGGGATTTCATGATTTTCATATTTGAGTTTTCTCCAATTTTGAAAACAGGATCATGTGATTTCATTTATTTTATCTTCAATTATTTCTATTACAAAAATATGAGAGAGGGAATAAAATGACTTTCCCAAAATAAAGAAATATTTAGGATTTAATAATAAAATCAAATAAGATTTTATTTTGGAGTTATTTGCTATTTTATTTGAATTTAGGAAAAATGCGTGTTTTTAAAAATTGCATTTAGGCCCCAAATAAATGTTCATCCTGTTCGGCTTGATTTTAGAAGCCGGGAAAATTTTATTTCGGGATTTCTGGAGTCCGTTTAGTATTTCTTTTATTTGTTCTTCTGTGCGTATTTTTTTTAAAAAAAACGCAACCAACTTAGAGCCAGTTTCGGCCCGGACTCTTCCGGCCGGGCCTTTATATAGCGCTGACCCTGAGCCCGTTAGCCCAAGCCGCCGCCCCGCACCGGAACCCTAACCCTAGGCCGCCGCGGCCGCTGCCGCGCGCCACCGCCCTGCCGCCACGCCACGCCGTGCCACCGCTTTGCCGCACCACCGCCCCGCCGCACCACCGCCCCGCGCCGCTGGAGCCGCCGCCGGTGGAGCCCCGCCGCCGCCGCCGGTTTTTTCCTAGAAAACAGTTCGTTTTTCACCGGTTTTCGATCGGTTTTTTAGATCCGTTTTTTTAGATAGATCTTTTTTTCCGGTTTAGTTTATTTAGTGAGCGTTCGCTCGTTCGTTCGTTTTGACAGACGCGTTCATCGTTTAGTTACAGAAAATGAACGTTCGTTCGTTAATTTGTTCGTTGTTTTTCTTTTTATCGGATTTCCCACGATTATTTCTGATCGCGATTTCAGATCCGATTTTCGTTCTAGTATAACTTTTCGCTCGTTTATCAGAATCAGGCGATTCAAGTGCCTGGAGTTTCTTCTCGAAACCCTCTTTCCGTTTAACCAACTCAAACAAGTTTTTGCCTCTATAAAATTTTACTTAGATCCAGATTAGTAAACGAAGCTTGTTTCTTTCGCCGTTTGACTTTCGTTGCTTCGTTCGATTTGATTCTTTTTGCAAACCGGAGTTCTTAAGTTGAACTTTCTGGTTAGATCTCTTATTTGAGTTTTACTCGTGCATTAGATGAGTACTTATTGTATGCTTGTTTGTTGCGATAGAGTACTCGGAGTGCGCCGCTTGCTACTTCGAATCGCCAGGTTTCTCGGATCATCAGCAAGGCAAGTAACACTTTGATCATACCTCCTACTACCCAGTTTTTATTGCATTAGATCAAACCTCAAACATTGCATGATTAGGATCTAATTAAATTGTGGGTTGGGAAGTAGATGATGTAGTACCTATTACCTATTTTATTATCAAACCCTTGGGAGTTACTTCTACATTGCTTATATTGCCATGCTATGCTAGTAGACGTGGATTGGGTGAGTGTATCCATGACAGATGTGAGATTGTTAATTAACGGTTTATCTAAGGTGGCAACTTAAACACACATCTGGGTGGACTGAGGCACCTAGGTATTCCAGCGATTGCCTGTTTTTCTTTATGGACCGCCACCCAGGCTCAAAAGGATCATGAGATCATTCATACTTGAAACTTCCGTGTGCAGCCACAAGCTACTATGGGCTCTAGCATAGTTGATTAAGTCGTGCGAACTCTTAGAGTGGTAGACTAGCAGATGTAGGGGAAAGTAGGTGTAACGGTCTACCCGTTCGTAAGGTGCTAGCGCTTCTGAAAGACTATGTATCGGTCATCCGTTTCTCAAACATCATGTAGTGCGAGAACCCCAACGGAGGAGATCGAGTCTTGTGGGGAAAAGTGCGCAAACCTCTGTAGAGTGTATAAACTAATCATGGTTAGCCGTGTCCCCGGTTATGGACATCTTGAGTATCTAGTACTTGGATTATCATGTGAATCTCATCATGTTACTCTAATTAATATTGTTGGGTTATATATATATGATGCTTAATTGGGATTGAGAGGGTGTCTACACTCTCAATGTTTAACAACTACCATGATAGTTAAGAAAAAATATTCCTTTGCACTAGGGAAAAATTGGCTTTACGCAAAACTGTAACCATAGAGCTTTCCACCAGCCAAATATGCATGTAGTATAGCCTTATTCTTTCATTACTCTCTATGTGTTACTTTGCCAGCATATTCCATGTGCTGACCCATTTCGGGCTGCAATGTTCATGTTGCAGACTTTTCAGACGACGAGTAAGGTGCTTTTAGGTCGTGGTTCTATACTCAGTGATGCCGTTGGAGTTGATGGACTCACTTATCTTCCAAGCCTTCCGCTGTTATCGTTATTAGATGGCCTTAAGCCATATTTATTGTAATAAGTTCTCTTT
Organism: Triticum urartu; assembly: GCF_056163025.1. Lineage (NCBI taxonomy): Eukaryota > Viridiplantae > Streptophyta > Magnoliopsida > Poales > Poaceae > Triticum > Triticum urartu. The sequence continues at coordinate 363,130,532 of NC_141876.1, read as the reverse complement.
TGAGACATTCGATGTACTAAGTGTGTGATTGCTACTCTGTTATAAATCCTTCAAGTACTGTGCATGTCAGCATTACTGATCCAGGGATGACACTGAAGCACAGAGATCGGACCGTTTGAGGTCTGGTCGCTACAAACCGCCTGTTGGTCCACCAGGTCTTGTCACTCTTCCAACCCGCCTGTCGGGTCACCAATGAGTCACCAGTCTTGGCCGGGTCATCAGTGAGTGGAGAGATCCGGGCGGGTCACTTCGTGAGTCGCCAAGTTAAGGCGGGTCATTAGTGAGTCGCCAAGTTCGGCCAGGTCATACTTCCGTCCGGTTCATACCGCGGGGTATATCCTCGACATTAGCCCCCAGTTTAATTTGGATTTATCCAAGTTAATCTGATCCTGCAAAATAAACACAATAACAAATTTGACAAGTTGTGTGCCAGGTTAAAAATTCTTGTAAGCCGGTACCTGATAATCCTTAAGTTCTTGTCATTTTCTTCTTCTGTACAGTCTGGGTCAATAGACCAGCTTCATAATCAATTTGCTGACATTGGCTTCCCACAAAAATATTATGAAGAATAATTCATTTGATTCAACTCCCAATGCTTAAAAAATATTGGTTTTGAAATACTCATCTGATTTACAGCGGACTTGAAGATGTAGAACTTGCCGGTTTATCATTGCCAAAATTGTCGGTTTATCAATATCGATGGCACCGGGTCATAATTGTTGCTAACATCAAGCATGAAAATGTACCTCCCTTATATGTATATCACTTGTAGCCCCCAAGTCTTAAGAAGGGAGCATAGCAACAGCTTAAGACTTGCTTCAATATAAATGTCGCAATCTTGAAGAAATCTGGGTTATTCATCTCAGTCACTAGTCATAAACTGAATATTCCACATATGTAGCCCCCAAGTGCCGGGTTGTCATGCTTGCAGCAACATGGGACTTGTAATTGCCTTATGCTCATAAAAACTTCAACCAGTGTAGCCCCCAAGGGCCGTGTCATTATGCAATAATGAGCAGGGACTTTGTAGATTTGATCCTGTAAACTTGAGCAGCAACGTGTAGCCCCCAAGGGCTGGCTCAATAAGATAATACTGAGCTGGGACTTTATATATACTTCATTGAAAATAACATCATATGATGTAATCCCTCCCCACCATGGGGCTTGAACCCACATCCATAAGGTTAAGAGCTTTGTGCTCTACCAACTGAGCAATGGACCCTTCAATATAATGGAGTAAGGCTTGTGTATTTTGAATTTTTGACAGGAGCAATTGGTAGCCCCCAAGGGATGGCTCATTACAATGTGATGAGTCGGGTCTTCAATAAGGTGAGCAAAAATGACTTTGCATTAGCCCCCAAGTGCCATGGTGCATGCTGGTAGTGACATGTGACTTGCATATTTGATATAATCTCAACTTGAATAATGTAGCCCCCAAGTGCCGGGTCGTAAGCCTACAGTGACTCGGGACTATTCCTTCCATTGTAGAATAAATTATATCCATTGATAAAATAATAGCCATTGCGCTGAAGCGACTTTGAAAACCTCCATCATAATATTGGTTATTGATAACCATAATAAAAATCCAGCCATGTTGGCTATTAAAGATTTGAATAATATAACCCGGTTTGAAAACCGGTTCTTGCACACAAACAGATCATAAGTGCCCTGGCGGTTTACCGCAGGGCGGGTCATGATGCCGAGTATAAGTCCGTCGGTGACCATAGAAGTCCATAACCAGGGTAGGGGTAATATCCCAAATATGAGACATAATCCGGGCTGCTTGGCCCGACCTGTAAAAAACCATATGGTAAGAAAAAGAGATTATATAAGAAATCAAAAAATTCGAGGCTTTTACAGGCCGCCAGGACAAAGTTTCTTCTTCAATGAAACTAGCCTGATGGCCACTGGAAGGTACGCGCTTTCCGTGAACCGGCTCTCACATGACCCAATCAACATTTGAACCTAGATAAGTTCAAGTCTTATTTAAAGATAGACTTATCAGGAGTACACGGGGTCGGAGTAGCATCGTGCATCAAAGGCCGATTTATCCAAGTTTCAAGGAAGGCGGCTTATGAGCCTGGATCTATCCTGACTATCTGTAAGTCGTGCTCTCACATGACAAACCGGCGTTTTAACCTTAACAAGCTCAGGATCTTTGGTGAATACACCGTAAAAGATTGATTGTCAAGAGTTCAGCGGGTCAATCAGGATTACCTGATGAAGAAGCAGCTAGTATACAGGTAGGATGACCCAAAAGGGTTACATCCTCTTTGGTGAATACACCTATGTTTGAACAAGATAACCTCGTCAAGAGGGTAGTAATGCTATGTCCTCTTTGGTGAATACACTTATGTTTGAACAGGAAGCCCCCAAGTGACATATTTCTGAGCTGAGCTCAGCGGGTACCTATGTTTGAGCTGTGCTGTGCATCAAACTCTCTTTGGTCCCTGCAACTCGGGCATCAAGCCTCCAAGTGATTTGTAATAAGGCGTGTAAGCCGTTTCGGATACCCATGTTTGAACAGTGCATCATGGCTACGAGTTCTCTTTGGCAACCTTTAATTTTTTTTCTTCTGAGAACTCGAACTTTGCGAGAGATAATATTCTTCTTGAGCCGGGATTTTAACCTAGTTATTGAGAGCTTCAGAGCTTTCTGGGAGACAGATTTCCCTTGAACCAGATTTTGAACCAGAATCCTTCTTTTTAAGCCGGAAATTTTTCTAACGGCCTTTAAGTTTTCATAAATATAGCAGCTGCCCCCGGGACCGGGTTATCTTCCCCTCCAATGACCTGGAGTTCTTGAATTCACTGAAACCGGCCAACTCTGTCGAGTCATATCATTGTAGCCCCTGAGTCTTAAGACGACTCAAAGAGTTGGCTTGAGATTCTCCATATTTGACCGTGATGTAAACCGGTATGAGTCATTCAACAGCTCAGTGATATAACAATCCCTTTTGCAGTAGACAATTTGTCCTGCATTAAAAAACTTGCAAGCCAGATTAATTGCTCTTTAAAAGAAAGCAATATATAATATGAAAATATATTGAATGGATTTCACCTGATATGTTAAGCTAGATATTATCCACCGTGGAGTTTTCACTGATAACCCGCAAGTATAGGGGATCGCAACAGTTTTCGAGGGTAGAGTATTCAACCCAAATTTATTGATTCGATACAAGGGGAGCCAAAGAATATTGTCAAGTATTAGCAGCTGAGTTGTCAATTCAACCACACCTGGAAACTTAATATTTGCAGCAAGGTATTTAGTAGCAAAGTAATATGATAGTAGTGGTAACGATAGCAAAAGTAACGGTAGCAAAAGTAATATTTTTGGGTTTTATAGTGATGGTAACAGTAACAACGGAAAAGTAAATAAGCGAAGAACAATATAGGAAATGCTCATAGGAATTGGATCGGTGATGGAGAATTATGCCGAATGCGTTCGATCATGTAACAGTCATAACATAGGGTGACACAGAACTAGCTCCAGTTCATCAATGTAATGTAGGCATGTATTCCGAATATAGTCATACGTGCTTATGGAAAAGAACTTGCATGCCATCTTTTGTCCTACCCTCCCATGGCAGTGGGGTCCTATTGGAAACTAAGGGATATTAAGGCCTCCTTTTAATAGAGTACCAGACCAAAGCATTAACACATAGTGAATACATGAACTCCTCAAACTACGGTCATCACCGGTAAGTATCCCGATTATTGTCACTTCGGGGTTAACGGGTCATAACACACAATAGGTGACTATAGACTTGCAAGATAGGATCAAGAACTCTCATATATTGATGAAAACATAATAGGTTCAGATCTGAAATCATGGCACTCGGGCCCTAGTGACAAGCATTAAGCATGGCAAAGTCATAGCAACATCAATCTCAGAACATAGTGGATACTAGGGATCAAACCCTAACAAAACTAACTCGATTACATGATAAATCTCATCCAACCCATCACCGTCCAGCAAGCCTACGATGGAATTACTCACGCACAGCGGTGAGCATCATGAAATTGGTGATGGAGGAAGGTTGATGATGACAATGGCGACAGATTCTCCTCTCTAGAGCCCCGAACGGACTCCAGATCAGCCCTCCCGAGAGAGTTTAGGGCTTGGCGGCGGCTCTGTATCGTAAAACGCATGAATCCTTCTCTCTGATTTTTTCTCCCTGAACACGAATATATGGAGTTGGAGTTGAGGTCGGTGGAGCATCAGGGGCCCCACGAGGTAGGGGGCGCGCCCAGGGGGTAGGGCGTGCCCCCACCCTCGTGGACAGGGTGTGGGCCCCCTGACGTGGATCTTTCTTCAAGTATTTTTTATATATTCCAAAAATAATCTCCATTGATTTTCAGGTCATTTCGAGAACTTTTATTTCTGCACAAAAATAACACCATGGCAATTCTGCTGAAAGCAGCGTTAGTCCGGGTTAGTTCCATTCAAATCATGCAAGTTAGAGTCCAAAACAAGGGCAAAAGTATTTGGAAAAGTAGATACGACGGAGATGTATCAACTCCCCCAAGCTTAAACCTTTGCTTGTCCTCAAGCAATTCAGTTGATAAACTGAAAGTGATAAAGAAAAACTTTTAAAAACTCTGTTTTCTCTTGTTGTTGTAAATATGTAAAGCCAGCATTCAAGTTTTTAGCAAATATTATGGACTAACCATATTCATAATAATACTTAGGTCTCATGTTTACTCATATCAATGGCATAATCAACTAGCGAGCAATAATAATAAATCTTGGATGACAACACTTTCTCAAAATAATCATAATATGATATAACAAGATGGTATCTCGCCAGCCCTTTCTGAGACCGCAAAACATAAATGCAGAGCACCTTTAAAGATCAAGGACTGACTAGACATTGTAATTCATGGTAAAAGAGATCCACTCAAGTCATACTCAATGTAAACTAATAGTAATGGATGCAAATGACAGAGGTGCTCTCCAACTGGTGCTTTTTAATAAGAGGATGATGACTCAACATAAAAGTAAATAGATAGGCCCTTCGTAGCGAAGCAGGGATTTGTAGAGGTGCCAAAGCTCGGTTTTGAAATAGATATGAATAATATTTTGAGCGGTATACTTTCATTGTCAACATAACAACCGAGAGATCTCGATATCTTCCATGCTACACACATTATAGGAGGTTCCCAAACAGAATGGTAAAGTTTATACTCCCCCTCCACCAACAAGCATCAATCCATGGCTTTCTCGAAACAACGAGTGCCTCCAACTAACAAGAGTCCCGGGGGAGTTTTGTTTGCAGTTATTTTGATTTGATTTGCATAAAGCATGTGACTGGGCATCTCGGTGACCAGCCATTTTCTCATGAGTGAGGAGCGGAGTCCGCTCCTCTTGAGAATAACCCGCCTAGCATGGAAGATATAGACAACCCTAGTTGATACATGAGCTATTCGAGCATACAAAACAGAATGTTTATTTGAAGGTTTATAGTTTGGCACATACAAATTTACTTGGAATGGCATGTAGATACCGTATATAGGTAGGTATGGTGGACTCATATGGAATAACTTTGGGGTTTATGGAATTGGATGCACAAGCAGTATTCCCGCTTAGTACAAGTGAAGGCTAGAAAAATACTGGGAAGCGACCAGCTAGAGAGCGACAACAGTCATAAAAATGCATTAATATTAATCAACACCGAATGCAAGCATGAGTAGGATATAATGCACCATGAACATAAATATCGTAAAGGCTATGTTGATTTTGTTTCAACTACATGCGTGAACATGTGCCAAGTCAAGCCACTCGAATCATTCAAAGGAGGATACCACCCCATCATGCCACATCACAACCATTTTAATAGCATGTTGGCACGCAAGGTAAACCATTATAAGATCCTAGCTAATTAAGCCTGGAATAAGCAACTACAATCTCTAATTGTCATCGCAAACATGTTTCTTTCATAATAGGCTGAATCAAGAATGATGAACTAATCATATTTACAAAAACAAGAGAGGTCGAGTTCATACCAGCTTTTCTCATCTCAATCAGTTCATCATATAATTATCATTATTGCCTTTCACTTGCATGACCGAATGGTGTGGAAAATAATAATAGTGCACGTGCATTGGACTAAGCTGGAATATGCAAGCATTAAATTCAAGAGAGAAGAGGTAATATGGGCTCTTTGTTAGATCAACAATAATGCATATAAGAGCCACTCAACATTTTCATTTTGGTCTTCTCCTCTCGACCCCAAAGAACAAGAAAATAAATAAAACTATTTACACGGGAAAACTCCCAACAAGCAAAAGAAGAACGAGAAATCCTTTTGGGTTTTCCTTTTAGTTACTACTACTACAGGCATGGAAAGTAAACTAACTAAAGCTACAACTAATTTTTTCTTTTGTTTTTCTTAAGTTTTATCAAACGCACAAGAAGAAAGTGTAAAAAGGAAAATAAACTAGCATGGATATTACAATGAAAAAGTATGAGCACAGACAACTAGCATGAGTATGTGAACATGAATGTAATGTCGGTGAGAGATACGTACTCCCCCAAGCTTAGGCTTTTGGCCTAAGTTGGTCTATGGCCACGGCTGGCCTGTCGAATATCCAAAGTTGTAGCTAGGGTCGTACTGAGATGCAGCGGCAATTGCCTGATGAGCTGCAGCTTGGAGGCGAGCTGTCTCCACCCTCCTCTCGTACTCGGTCGCCTCCTCCCTGGTTATAACATATCTCCCCTTTGCCTAAAAGTCAAAGAAAGTAGGAGCAGGCAGAGCGACGTGATAGGTTCGTCGTCTGTCAAAGATTAGTCGGTACTGGAGGAACTGATTGTTCCTCTCAACAAACCGATGACGAACCATAACATCATAATCTAGATAAGAAGGAGGCAACTCAATATCATCTCCACGTATGGGTATCTCAAGAAAGTTAGCTATACGAGTTGCATAAATTCCACCAAAGAAATCTCCATGAACACGATTATTATGCAACCTACGTGCAACAATAGCCCCCAAGTTGTATTGTTTATCTCCTAAAACAGCGCTCCTGAGAACACTAAGATCAGGTACACACATGTGACATGCTTCATCTTTACCATTTATGCACCTTCCTATGAAGAGAGCGAAATAATGTATAGCAGGAAAATGAATGCTCCCTATCGTGGCTTGTGTTACATCTCTAGATTCCCCCACTGTAATACTAGCAATAAAATCTCTAAATTCAGATTTGCGAGGTTCACTAACATTACCCCATTGTGGGAGTTTACAAGCAGTGTTAAAATCTTCTAAGTCCATGGTATAATATTTATCATAAAGATCAAACATGACAGTTTGAGAATTGCGTGATGATGAAAATTTAAACCTTCTCACAAATGAATCAGTTAAATAGAGGTATTGACGGCACTTATCTACCTCGAAGCTCTCAAGATCGGCATTGCGCACATATGCTTCAAATTCCTCCTTGATTCTTGCTTGGACCATAAAATCCTCTGACGGCCATTCACAAGGCCGCACTTGAGCTTCTCTTGGTGGTTCCTCGTCCTCATCATGTATTGCGGGTCTGGGTCCTTGCTTCCTTGAAGAACCACCTTGGTACATTTTCCTAAACATATAAAATTTCTGAAATTTTTAGTAACTCAAAATAAAAGTGAACCAAACTCAACAAAATTGATAGCAACTACTCCTACAAGTGCCTAGAGGCAATATCATGCATTAAAACTACTTTTGACCATATAAATTTTGACATGCAAGCTCAAGAACAGGGTCACCTAAGCAGCAAAAATTTGCAATGAATAAAGCACTAGAACAAAAACTAATTGGACCATTGGAGGAGTCACATACCAAAGAACAATCCCCCAAAGCAGTTTTGTGAATGGAGCTTTGAGCTAGGAGATCGAAAATGACAGCAAGATGAGCTAGAACTCGGGTTTGAGCTGGTAGATGATTTTTTGGGAGGAAGGAGTGTGTGGTAGCTGGAATAAGTGGAGGGGAGCCACCATGGGCCCACGAGGCAGGGGGGTGGGCGCGCCCTCCACCCTCGTGGGCACGTGGCTGCTCCCCCTGCTGTGTTTTCAGTGCCAGATATTCTCAAATATTCTAGAAAAAATCATATTTAAATTTCAGGGCATTTGGAGAACTTTTATTTTTGGGGTATTTTTTATTGCATGGATAATTCAGAAAACAGATAGAAAATACTATTTTGCTTTATTTAATATGAATAACAGAAAATAAAAGGAGGGTACAGAATGTTTTCTAAATTCATCCATCTCATGCTCATCAAAAGGAATCCACTAACAAGGTTGATCAAGTCTTGTTAACAAACTCATTCCGAATTCCATGAAGCCGGAGAATTTTCGAATAACACTAGGTTACCTCAACGGGGATATGCATGTCCCCAACAATAAGAATATCATATTTCTTCTTGACGGTAGGAATAGGAAATTCAAAACCTCCAATAGTAATTGTTGAAATTTTTCCAATAGAATTGATACTATGGACTTGAGGTTGTTTCCTCGGAAAGTGTACCGTATTCTCATTACCATTAACATGAAAAGTGACATTGCCTTTGGTGCAATCAATAACAGCCCCTGCAGTATTCAAAAAGGGTCTTCCAAGAATAATAGACATACTATCGTCCTCGGGAATATCAAGAATAACAAAGTACGTTTAAATAGTAACATTTGCAACCACAACAGGCACATCCTCACAAATACAGACAGGTATAGCAGTTGATTTGTCAGCCATTTGCAAAGATATTTCAGTATGTGTCAACTTATTCAAATCAAGTCTACGATATAAAGAGAGTGGCATAACACTAACACCGGCTCCAAGATCACATAAAGCAGTTTAACATAGTTTCTTTTAATGGAGCATGGTATAGTTGGTACTCCTGGATCTCCAAGTTTCTTTGGTATTCCGCCCTCAAAAGTATAATTAGCAAGGATGGTGGAAATTTCAGCTTCCGGTATCTTTCTCTTATTTGTAACAATATCCTTCATATACTTAGCATAAGGATTCATTTTAAGCATATCGGTCAAACGCATACGCAAAAAGATTGGTCTAATCATTTCAGCAAAGCGCTCAAAATCCTCATCATCCTTTTCTTGGATGGTTTAGGAGGAAAAGGCACTAGTTTCTGAACCCATGGTTCTCTTTCTTTACTGTGCTTCCTAGCAACAAAGTCTCTCTTATTATAACGTTGATTCTTTGATTGTGGGTTATCAAGATCAACAGCAGGTTCAATTTCTACATCATTGTCATTGCTAGGTTGAGCATCAACATGAACATCATCATTAACATTATCACTAGGTTCATGTTCATTACCGGATTGTGTTTCAGCATCGGAGATAGAAATATTATTGGGATTCTCAGGTGTGTCAATAACAGGTTCACTAGAAGCATGCAAAGTCCTATCATTTTTCTTTTTCTTCCTTTTAGAAGTACTAGGTGCATCAATATTAATTCTCTGAGAATCTTGCTCAATTCTCTTAGGATGACCCTCAGGATACAAAGGTTCCCGAGTCACTTTACCTCCTCTAGTTGCAACTCTAATAGCAAAGTCATTATATTTACTATTCAATTCATTGAGCAAATCATTCTGAGCTTTAAGTACTTGTTCTACTTGAGTGGTAACCATAGAAGCATGTTTACTAATAAGTTTAAGTTCACCTTTAACATTAGCCATATAATCACTCAAGTGTTCAATCATATAAGCATTATGTTTCAATTGTCTACCAACATAAGCATTGAAATCTTCTTGCTTAACCATAAAGTTATCAAATTCATCCAAACATTGGCTAGCAAACTTAGTAGGAGGGATTTCAGCTTTATCATATCTATAGAGAGAATTTACCTTTACTACCTGTGTCGGGTTATTGAGACCGTGTGTTTCTTCAATAGGTGATGAATTAAGACCATGTATTTCTTCAACAGGAGGTAAATTCTTAACATCTTCAGCTTTAATACCTTTTTCGTTCATATATTTGTTTGCCTCTTGCATATCTTCAGGACTGAGAAGTAGAATACCCCTTTTCTTCGGAGTTGGCTTAGGAGTTGGTTCAGGAAGTGTCCAATTATTTTCATTAGTCAACATATTATTCAATAGAATTTTAGCTTGATCAACTGTTCTTTCCCTGAAAACGCAACCAGCACAACTATCCAGGTAATCTCTGGAAGCATCGGTTAGTCCATTATAATATATATTAGGTATTTCATTTTTCTTGAGAGGATGATCAGGCAAAGCATTAAGTAATTGGAGAAGCCTCCCCCAAGCTTGTGGGAGACTCTCTTCTTCAATTTGCACAAAATTATATATTTCCCTTAAAACAGCTTGTTTCTTATGAGCGGGGAAATATTTAGCAGAGAAGTAGTAAATCATATCCTGGGGACTACGCACACATCAAGGATCAAGAGAATTAAACCATATCTTAGCATCACCCTTTAATGAGAACGGAAATAATTTAAGGATATAATAGTAGCGAGTTTTCTCATCATTAGTAAATAGGGTAGCTATATCATTTAATTTAGTAAGATGTGCCACAACAGTTTCAGATTCATATCCATAGAAAGGATCAGATTCAACCAAAGTACTTAACTCAGGATCAACTGAGAAATCATAATCCTTATCAGTAATAAAGATAGGTGAGGTAGCATAAGCAGGATCATATTTCATTCTAGCATTCAGATATTTTTCTTTCAGCTTAATAATTTCTTAAGATCACTTCTATCATTGCAAGCAAGAAAGTCTTTAGCAGTTTCTTCATCCATAACATAACCCTCAGGAACAATAGACAATTCATATCTAGGGGGAGAATCTTCATCATCACTTTCATCAATACTATCAGTTTCCATAATTTCATTCTCTCTAGCCCTAGCACAGTAGTATCAAGCATAGAAGTAGTTTCATCATAAGCATCATGCAAAGTAGAAGTGGCATCATCAATAACATGCGACCTATCAGAATCAATAGCATGTGTAGGTGTCGCAAGTTTACACAAAACAGAAGGTGAATCAAGTGCTAAGCTAGATGGCAGTTCGTTACCTCCCCTCGTGGTTGAGGGCTAGATCTTGGTTCTTTGATCTTTCAAGTTCTTCATAATGATAAGCAGATATAAATCCCAAGTGACTCAAAGAATAGAGCTATGCTCCCCGGCAACGGCGCCAGAAAATAGTCTTGATAACCCACAAGTATAGGGGATCACAACAGTTTTCGAGGGTAGAGTATTCAACCCAAATTTATTGATTGGACACAAGGGGAGCCAAAGAATATTCTCAAGTATTAGCAGCTGAGTTGTCAATTCAACCACACCTGGAAACTTAATATCTGCAGCAAGGTATTTAGTAGCAAAGTAATATGTTAGTAGTGGTAATCATAGCAAAACTAACGGGAGCAAAAGTAATTTGTTTTGGTTTTATAGTGATGGTAACAGTAGCAACGGAAGAGTAAATAAGTGAAGAACAATATAGGAAAAGCTCATAGGCACTGGATCGGTGATGGAGAATTATGCCAGATGCGATCGATCATGTAACAGTCGTAACATAGGGTGACACAGAACTAGCTCCAGTTCATCAATGTAATGTAGGCATGTATTCCGAATATAGTAATACGTGCTTATGGAAAAGAACTTGTGTCGGTATCAAAACCGGTGGATCTCGGGTAGGGGGTCCCGAACTATGCGTCTAGGCCGGATGGTAACAGGAGGCAGGGGACACGATGTTTTACCCAGGTTCGGGCCCTCTTGATGGAGGTAAAACACTACGTCCTGCTTGATTGATATTGATGATATGGGTAGTACAAGAGTAGATCTACCACAAGATCAGAGAGGCTAAACCCTAGAAGCTAGCCTATGGTATGATTGTTGTTCGTCCTACAGACTAAAACTCTCCGATTTATATAGACACCGGAGAGGGCTAGGGTTACACAGAGTCGGTTACAATCGTAGGAGATCTACATATCCGTATCGCCAAGCTTGCCTTCCACGCCAAGGAAAATCCCTTCCGGACACGGGACGAAGTCTTCAATCTTGTATCTTCATAGTCCAAGAGTCCAGCCGAAGGTATAGTCCGGCCATCCGGACACCCCCTAATCCAGGACTCCCTCAGTAGCCCCTAAACCAGGCTTCAATGACGACGAGTCTGGCACGCAGATTGTCTTCGGCATTGCAAGGCGGGTTCCTCCTCCAAGTACTTCATAGAAGATTTTGAACACAAAGGTAGTGTATGGCTCTGCAAAATAAGTTTCCATATATTGCCATAGAGAGAATAATATTTACACAAATCTAATCTGCTGATGTATTCCGTAGCGTGACATCACACCATGGCCAAGTCTTTATTCGAATCGTTTTATTGTCCCACCTCAGCGCGTTTAGCGAGGCGGTTTCCTTGGCACGTCTTGTTAAAGCAGAGATCGTGTCCCCTTATTCCGGGATTCTCATCAATACGGGCGTGGGTAACCCAACCGTACCCGTTGGTATATTTTCTCGATCAAAGGCGAGTCCCAAACGGTCACGGGGAAGGCCCTTGGTATTCAACCTCTTATAAAGACCAAGGCCTTACTCCTTTCTTTCAATCTCAAATGAGTTCTAGATTTCAGGTGCTTCGGACCTTCGACAATGTCCGGTTCCGACCTTCGAGGCCGATGGATGCCCTCCTCTGTCACGGAGGAGGACGTGCTGAAGTTGAGAGAGGCCAGGTTCTTGACCGTCGAAATCTCGCATAGGCTGCCTGCTCAAGGGCAGGTCATTCCCACTCCCAAGCCCGGTGAGAGTGTGGTGTTCATGTCTCACTTCCTTCGGGGCCTAGGCTTCCCAATGGATCCCTTCGTGAGGGGGCTCATGTATTATTATGGGCTGGAATTTCATGACTTAGCTCCGGAGTCCATCCTCCATATTTCCTCATTCATCGTCGTGTGTGAAGCCTTCCTCCGTATCACTCCTCACTTCGGACTATGGCTCAAGACCTTCAAAGTAGAGCCGAAGATGATCGAGGGACGGCACGCGGAGTGCGGAGGTGCTTTTATAAGCAAGAATGCTGGTACTCCATGGCCCAAGGGCTCTTTTCAAGAGGAGTCTAGCTTATGGCAACGAGAGTGGTTTTATATTACCGCTCCCAGGGCCCCTAAGTGGGTGGCGCCACCTGCCTTTCGCTCGGGTCCCCCGCCACGACTGGCGTCATGGGTCAATACGGGGCTGGACTGGGGGCCGGCAAAGGACGTGCCCCTGTTGCAGGGCCACATCCGAGATCTCCTATAAAGAGACATCAGTCTGGTCGTGGTGACGCAGGTTATGTTAATTCGCCGAGTTCTGCCCTGCAAACGTCGCCCCCTCCGCCTGTGGGAGTTCAACCCAGAGGGACCACGAGTTCTCCAACATTTTCTTGGCATGACGCCCGTGGAGATGTACAAATTGTTCTTCGGACCACAAGTAGTGTGTCCGGATTCTACGGAGGACGCAGGTCTGAGCTGCAATTATCCGGATACTCAAGTAAGTAGCCTTGTGCCCGGACTCGCTATCCATATATTTATCATAAAATTGCCCCTAAAAGAGTTGTCCTTTAAACAGGAGTGGGTAGCGAAAGCAAAGCTAATTAGGTGTCCGGCCCCCCTCCCCGAGACCACGCCGGGTCCCGTGCTAGTCAGGATGTTGGAGGTTGTGCCTTCAAAGGGAAGCGAGGGAGGGGACAAGGAAGCTACAGCCTTCTCAAAGGAGGTTGTCCGGAAGGGAGGAATCGAAAATTCCTCTCCTCAGTGGAAGAAGAGGACCGCCTCTGAAGACCCGGAGACCATGGCCTTAAAGCGAGGGAAGAAATCTTCGCCAGAGGGTCCTGTGTTGGGGGATACTTCGGCCGAATTATGCCCTCAAGGGGATCAACCCTCCACCGAGCCGTAAGTAGAGAGGAGTTTTCTTTTTAAGAAACGAGAGAAATCCCTGCTCTATATCTGAGAAAAGTAATCAAAAATTTACCTTTTAGCTCGGACCTTAGCCCTTCTCAGCAGAGCTCGTCTTCGGGGGATCTTCTTCCGGAGATGATGGAGAGCGAAATGCCTCCCCCTACCATACCACCTTGCGAGGCGGGCGACCCTGAGGTATCGTCGCAGAGGGTTTCTCCAAATTCGGTGGGGCCGGAAGGTAGTCATATGGCCCCCCAAATCCCTCCACGTCCGGCCTTCGAAAAGGGCCATCGGACGAGTCCGGCGCCGTCTGGTGCGCGGTCGGAGGAGCTGAAGGCTCTGCTAGGGCGAGCATCCATCTCAGAGGAGCACCGTGCATTGATGGGTACGATGATTCGGAGGATTTCATCCGCGGAGAGCGGATTGCATGAGGCCGTCAGGAATTTACTAATAGGTTTTGAGGTACGCGAAATAATGTACCCTTTTTGGACAGTTGCGCATAAATAAGATGCGCCCTGTGTAGATAGTAGCCCCTGAGACTCTGTGTGTTGTCAAAAGTGAAGGCGCACAGAGGATCATAATCCCAGGTCTAATATGCCGCCTTTATACGTAGGTGGCGAAGTGTCCGGTGGCCAGCCGGACTGATGGATTTGCCGAGCTAAAGCGGCAACTTGACGTGGCAGATGCCGACATCGCGCTTGTCCACAAGCGGCTTGATGAGGCACAAGGTATGTAATTCTGTCGGCGGCGCCTGGTAAGAGGAGCTTTATGCCAGTATCTTACAATGTGTGCGCTTGATGCAGATGGTGCTGCTGCCATGGAGAATCTTTGGGCGGAACTTGCCCGAGCCAAGGAGGAAGCCAGTAAAAGTGATGCGGCTGCCGGAAAGGCAATTGAAGACCTGAAAGCTGAACAGGCTACTCACTGCCGAAGCAAGAAGGAAATGGCCGAGATGGCCGTGAGGCTTAAGAACGCTGCTGACCGTTGCAAACTTCTTGAAAAAGAAGACCGGGCGGAACGGACGGACCTGAAGAAGGCCGTTGCCGATGCCAAGGATGCTCGCTCTGCGATGAGAGCTATGAAGGAGGAGCTGCATCAGGCCGGAGAGATCGCGGCTGGAAAGCCCTTTATGCTGTGGAGGAAGTTCTGTGATCCTAAACATGCTCCGTTAGACCAGATGTGGAGTACGGCGGACACCTATCTGGATTTAGCAGCGAGTGCCGCAGATGCGGCCGAACACTTCCAAGATCAAGAAGATCGCGAAGTGGAAAAGCTCTTCTGGTCGCAGTTCCACTATCCAGAGCATCCACTGTCATTAGCCGATCGTTTGGTCGAATGGGCCGAGCTAAATAGGTTGTTCGGACTCGCCATGAAGTATGTCATGAATCATCTGTGGCCAGAGAGGCCAGAGCCAAAAAGTTATTTCAACTTGGTGCGGCAGTTCCTTGGTGCGGCGCCGCATATCAATGCGATGAAGAGGTCAGCTTGCATAGAGGGTGCGCGGATGGCTCTTGCCCGTGTCAAGACATACTGGGCGGAAATGGAGGCCACCGTTGTTGCATCCCCAGACTCGGATGGAAGCCGAGTACCTGCCGAGCGCTATTTTCAGGAAGTTTTGCAAGGCGCTCGTTTAATAGAGACGCAGTGCTCGAAGGATACTATATTCGAATAGCATGTATTATTGTAAAACAATATTTTGATAAATTGTAGAAGCTTTTTATACCTGTGCCTGCAAGTATTGGAATACCTCCTGTGCGGCCGTTTAACATATACGTGTATATAATCTGAAAGATGGCAGTCGTCGGCTTCAGCCCCCACGCACATAATGCGGGGGTGTTCACAGAAGGCGCATTTTCACACTTGATCCAACGTCTTGGTCCTACAAAGGAGGTGATAGCGCAGCGAACTAGGCAATCGGACTATGATGCTTTATCACTTTCACTTAGCCATAGGAGTTTGACATTGAGGCTACTTATATAGCCCCTGGTGGCGCCTACGCTCGCCCGAACTCGGGGCGCGTATGTGCCTGGCCAGGAAATGACCCTTCGTTAATGCGGAGGAATCCTAAAGATTCCGGTAAGTCATCGAGTGGTTGACCAGTCTCACGCTATATCATGACAGTCAGTTTTCGGCTTTCTCTACTGAGGTGCTCGCCTGGCCGAACCGGGGCACAATCGCAGTAGTTCTCCTGGTGCCGCCTTAGCCGATAGAGCGGAACGTAAGGCAGCAAAACACAGGAGCCGGGCAAACCCAACATTTGACCAAAGACATGATTCGGAGCTAATGCATATAAGGCCAAACTCGCGACGCCAAACACTCCCTAAGGTATTCGGTCTTTATGAGGGCGGGCGGGATAACGCCCTTAGTAATAAGCCCCTATTGTCCAGGTACGCGCAAAACTCTGACGTGGCCACATGCCAAAACGCCAGCCTCCTCCTTGGTTATACCAAGAAACCAGGGGATGTGTATCAACAAGAGACAGTAAAAAAGGTTTACGCAGGGTCTTAATCTAAAAAGAATCCTTGGAACGGGTCCCTGCTGCACGTCTGCGCCTGTGTCTCCGTTGTGCCGTATCCTGGACGGGCGTGGCACGTTGTTCACCTGTAAAAGAGAGGAACTTAGTTAAAGAAAGATCGTGCCGAACATGAGTTATACTAAATAAACAAAGTATAAATCGAAATGGGTAAAATTGAGCTTTATTGTCTCTTGTTTTATATGCGTGGAGCCCCTAGTGCAGGGGTATACGGTTATTAAGCCTTTATCAATTGTATGTTTATGCTAGACTCGTCTAGCCGTGTCTGTGGTCTTGACGACCTGTTTAGATGCTTTGGCTGGTGAAGCCGCTTTATTGTGGGGCTGTCAAGGCAGCCGCACTATTTTCTGCGCGGGAGGAACACTCAATGTTTTCCCTTTAATGAGATGATGCCTCATGGACCAGGCATCTTAAGCGTAAGAGATGCATAATGCGGTATTGCGTTAAAGTGGGCGAAAGCTTCGCGTCCCAGCAGTGCTTGATGGCTACTTGAGAATGGGGCGATGTGGAAAGTTAGCTGTTCGCAACGGAAGTTATCGGGGGAGCCGAACATAATTTCTAGCCGGAGAGAACCCATGCAACGGGCATCCGTGCCTGGCGTTACCCCTTGAAAGGTGGTTTTGCTATGGCGAATTTTGGTTGGGTCTATCCCCATGTTGCGGATTGTGTCCTGGTATAACAGGTTTAGACCACTACCGCCGTCCATGAGGACATCTATAAAATGGAGTCCGCCGATTATTGGATCTAATACCAAGGCAGTCCAGCTTGTGTTCCGAATACTTCTAGAGTAATCCTGATGGTCGAAGGTGATCGGTTTTAACAACCATTGGCGAGACTCCTTTGGGATAGGCCGTATGGCGCGTATCTCTAGTGGCGCCGTTCTGTTCGTCACGTGAAGTAAGTGTACTGTTTTGACTTCTTATGGGAAATCCTTTTGTTTTCTGGTGCTCTGCTTGTGGGGTTCGTCGTCGTCCTCACTTGGTGTGTCGAGCCCCTTGTGTTCGGCGTTGAGTTTGCCGGCTTGCTTGAAAACCCAACAATCTCTGTGGGTATGGTTCGCAGGCTTCCCGGGAGTACTATGTATTTGACATATCTTGTCCAAGATTTTGTTTAAGTTGGATAGCTCGTCTCTGTTATCCTTAAGGGACGGCTTTCTCTGATTCTGCCACGAGCTTTTGAATCCGGCATTGACCGCCGTGCTCTTTGGGCTGTTTCCCTTATTTCGGCGCTGGTCCTTGCTGCGTCGGGGTTTTCCATTTCCATCCCTAACTTCGGATGTACTTGGGTCGCTAGTGCTACATCTTGCCAACCAGCTGTCCTCTCCTGTGCAAAAGCGGGTCATGAGGCTTGTTAATGCGGCCATTGTTCTTGGCTTTTCATGGCCGAGGTGTCTGGCGAGCCATTTGTCTCGAACGTTGTGCTTAAAAGCTGCTAGGGCTTCGGCGTCCGGACAGTCGACTATCTGATTCTTTTTAGTAAGAAATTTGTTCCAGAATTTTCGGGCTGACTCTCCGAGCTGTTGAGTTATGTGACTGAGATCGTCTGCATCCGGAGGGCGGACATAGGTCCCTTGAAAATTTGCCCGGAAAGCATCCTCAAGCTCTTCCCAACTTCCAATGGTGTTTTCGGGAAGGCTTTTGAGCCAATGGCGGGCTGGCCCTTTAAGTTTGAGGGGTAAGTATTTTATGGCGTGGAGGTCATCTCCTCTGGCCATGTGTATGTGGAGGATATAATCCTTGATCCAGACCCTAGGGTCTGTTGTTCCGTCGTACGCCTCTATGTTTACGGGCTTGAATCCCGCTGGAAATTCATGGTCCAGCACCTAATCGATGAAGCATAGGGGGTGTGCGGCACCCCTGTATTTGGGTGTGCCGTGATGTTCGGATATTTGTTGTGTTGCATTGCTTACTAGAGCTTGCTTTCTTGGCCTGTATATAGATCTGGGTGGGCCGTCTTTTTGATGCGGATCCTTTGGTGGATCGCGTGCCGGCTTGTGTGCGGCGCCGCTTGCCGCTCCATGCTGGCCATGCGGTCGTCCATCCGACCGGATGGCTTTCCTAGTTTTTGACTGCGGGGGCTCTAAGGCCTCCTCGTCAAATTCAGGCAGTAGCTTTCGCTTTGGATAGCTTTTTGTGCGGCGACTGCCGGCATATTTGTCTGCGGTGTTGCGTACTTTGCTCCATCTGATTCTGAGTGCATCTTCCGCAGTTTTGAGCTTCCGCTTCTGCTTTTTCAGGCTATGCGCAGTGGCGACGAGCCTTTTGCGGAGGTTCTTCTGCTCCATGAGTTTATCCAGCGTAAGGTCGTCCGGACTGTTGTTTTCGTCGGGGACGGGGTGTTCGGTTTGTTTATCCAAGTTTCCCTGTTCGGACACTTGCTCGAAGGCATGTTCGTCGTCCGCTGGCTCATCCTGCTCTATGGCTGGGTCTGTATGGCTACTGTCTCTGTCGAGGCGGGGCTTGGAGCGGCTCTTACGTCGCCGCTTTAATTGCTTTTCGAGTGAATGATCCCTCGTTGCATCCCTGTGTTCCTCGTCGTCGCTTCCTTTGGGTGTGTCCACCATGTATACATCATGAGATGAGGTGGCTGTCCAGTGCCTTATAGGCGTTGGTTCGTGTTCATCTCCTACATCGTTGTTCACACCGTCGATGTCTTCGGAGTCGAAGTCGAGCACATCGTTTAAATTATCGACAGTGGCTACGAAGTGGGTGGTGGGTGGGCTTTGAATTTCTTCATCATCCGCATCCCAACCTTGTTGACCATAGTCCGGCCAGGGCTCTCCTAATAAAGAGAGAGACTTTAGTGAATTCAGAATATCGCCGAAGGGAGAGTGCTGAAAGATGTCCGCGGCGGTGAACTCCATGATCGGCGCCCAATCGATCGGTCGGGGCGCGGAGGGCTCGGAGTCTGGAGAGGAGTCCGGCTCCTTGGAGTCACGAGCTTCGCAGAGAATAGGGCTGGTGTTCGGCTCGATCGCCGTAGAGATTGAAGCCCTCGAGGCGGTGTCTACCACCCATCCTCGATTGGTGTGATCGGCTCCGAGCTAGGGGTCGGAGCGGACACAGGTGCGGCCTCCAGGGCACTGTTCGGCGGAAGAGCTAAATCATGCCCATCGTGACAGTGCCGCGCGCTCGGCTGTGGCTCGAATCCGTCGAAGATCAAGTCTCCGCGGATGTTGGCCGTGTAATTCAAACTTCCAAATCTGACCTGATGGCCAGGGGCTTAGCTTTCGATCTGCTCTAGATGACCAAGCGAATTGGTCCGCAGTGCAAAGCCGCCGAATACGAAGGTCTGTCCAGGGAGAAAAGTCTCACCCTGGATCGCATCGCTGTTGATGATCGGAGAAGCCATCGGGCCTAAAAGTGACGACGCAGAGGAACTCTCAATGAAAGCACCAATGTCGGTGTCAAAACCGGCGGATCTCGGGTAGGGGGTCCCGAACTGTGCGTCTAGGCCGAATGGTAACAGGAGGCAGGGGACACGATGTTTTACCCAGGTTCGGGCCCTCTTGATGGAGGTAAAACCCTACGTCCTGCTTGATTGATATTGATGATATGGGTAGTACAAGAGTAGATCTACCACGAGATCAGAGAGGCTAAACCCTAGAAGCTAGCCTATGGTATGATTGTTGTTCGTCCTACGGACTAAAACTCTCCGGTTTATATAGACACCGGAGAGGGCTAGGGTTACACAGAGTCGGTTACAATGGTAGGAGATCTACATATCCGTATCGCCAAGCTTGCCTTCCACGCCAAGGAAAGTCCCTTCCGGACACGGGACGAAGTCTTCAATCTTGTATCTTCATAGTCCAGGAGTCCGGCCGAAGGTATAGTCCGGCCATCCGGACACCCCCTAATCCATAATAGGTGACTATAGACTTGCAAGATAGGATCAAGAACTCTCATATATTGATGAAAACATAATAGGTTCAGATCTGAAATCATGGCACTCGGGCCCTAGTGACAAGCATTAAGCATAGCAAAGTCATAGCAACATCAATCTTAGAACATAGTGGATACTAGGGATCAAACCCTAACAAAACTAACTCGATTACATGATAAATCTCATCCAACCCATCACCGTCCAGCAAGCCTACGATGGAATTACTCACGCATGGCGGTGAGCATCATGAAATTGGTGATGGAGGAAGGTTGATGATGACGATGGCGGCGGATTCCCCTCTCCGGAGCCCCGAACGGACTCCAGATCAGCCCTCCCGAGAGAGTTTAGGGCTTGGCGGCGGCTCCGTATCGTAAAACGCGATGAATCCTTCTCGCTGATTTTTTTTCTCCCCGAACACGAATATATGGAGTTGGAGTTGAGGTCGGTGGAGCATCAGGGGGACCACGAGGCAGGGGGGCGCGCCCAGGGGGTAGGGCGCGCCCCCACCCTCGTGGACAGGGTGTGGGCCCGCTGACGTGGATCTTTCTTCAAGTATTTTTTATATATTCCAAAAATAATCTCCATTGATTTTCAAGTCATTCCGTGAACTTTTATTTCTGCACAAAAATAACACCATGGCAATTCTGCTGAAAACAACATCGGTCCGGGTTAGTTCCATTCAAATCATGCAAGTTAGAGTCCAAAACAAGGGCAAAAGTGTTTGGAAAAGTAGATACGATAGAGACATATCAGTCACCATGGTGAAGCTGAAGTCAATCACGACTGAGTCGGCCGCGGGAGCAGACAAATGAGCCGGCCGCAGCGTTGTGGACGAGCGAGTCAATCGCAGGCGCGGTAAGCCACGCGGACGGACGAGTCAACCGCGTCATGTTGATGTAAACTGGGCCGTAGAAAGGATGCTAGTGCATGATGGCGTGAGCTATATATCCATGACACGACCTTCACTCTTGCAGTGAACAATTATCCTGCATAAAAAAATATCACAAACCAGGGTACTTGTTCTCAAATGATTTAATATTTATTGATAAAATGCATAGAAAGGATAGCACCTGGCGATTTGTTATAGCAGCCACAGCAAATGCAGTGTCTTGATACGCAGCTGTAGCGGAGCATGGAAACGGGCAGATCGGACCATGGAAACGGGCGGCTCAAACGGATCCTCGGGGTCATTAATGTCCTGGCCACCTTTTTTCGCAGCCTTGAAAAGATGTGACGGGCGTATAGCCCTGCTCTGTAATAGTAGTAGTTCGTTCTACTAGCGCCCTCATGGGCTCTTTTTTCTCCACGTGATCTACTTGATTGTACTTCAAATGCCAAATATTAGTAGTAATCAGCATACGTGATAAGTACATATCTCAATCTTCTCGGGACTCAGACAGCCTCGTGTGGATAGGAAGACACAACAGCAATCGGACATGTCCGCTACACGGATTGAATCTCCTCTCCTCCACATTATCTGTAGCATAGATTGGCTTGTCTTCTTGTGCGCAAAAAAGGAAAATTTCTTTGGGAGTCTGTGGTGCACCCTCCAAGATTGCCTTGGGAAACGAGATTTGATTCCTGTGGGGTCTTCGGCTGGTTCTACATGAGCGATGACCCGACGGGGCTTGCGCGCCGTGGACACACTTGGTCCTTTGCGTCCAGCGTTTTGAGCTGATGATTTTTTTTATTATTCTTGGAACATCCGCCGAGTAAATCGACCGTGCCTCTCAGGACTTGATCCGTATGACTGCTGTTTAATGGAAAGTAGACCCGCAATCCGGCGGCCGTGCGTACAGACGAAACCTTAATATCGTCAATCTCAATTCTCGTGGATCAAAAATATTTTTCTTCTCGCCCATGATTTGTTGCAGTTCACTGCTGAATTTGCCGGATGTGCTTAAGGTTGTACCACACCGGGTTACCCTGTGTGATTGCTCTATGCCGGCTCTTTTTCATCTAGTCAATCACGAGCTTCTCGAGACTCTAGAAAAGATCCCTCAAAGAACTCAACACCACCGTACGCGAGCCCCACGGTGGGTGCCAACTGTCATGGGATTGTCATGGCAGATGTCCTAGTATGAGGACTTAGTCGTGAGGCCAACACATCTATGTGGTAGCTTGAGAGGGGTTGAGCGGGACGAGAGACGTGAGGTTTTACCCAGGTTTGGCCCCTCACGGTGGAGGTAAAAGCCTACATCCTGCTTCATTGATATTGATCATGATCATGATTAAAAGGGTGCTCTACCTCGAGAGCTATTGACCTGTCTGTCTAAACCTAACTTGTCCAACTTGTGGAACTTGTGAGTCTTGTCCCCTCTTGGGGTGCCCTCCCCTCCGTATATATGTTGAAGGGGAAGCTTACATGACTAGTCCTATTAGGATTAGGATTACTCTATTACAAGTGGAGTCCTAATCTTGCTTCCTTTATAGGAGAATATTCCTTATGCCTTTCATCTTAAGCCGTCCACCATAATACGAGCTGGCCTTCTATGAACCGCCTGTTGGGCCACCGGGTCTTGTCGCTCTTCTAACCCGCCTGCCGGGTCACCAATGAGTCACCAGTCTTGGCTGGGTCATCAGTGAGTGGAGAGATCCGGGCGGGTCACTTTGTGAGTCGCCAAGTTAAGGCGGGCCATTAGTGAGTTGCCAAGTCCGGCCGGGTCATACGCGGGGTTTATCCCCGACATTAGCCCCCAGTTTAATTTGGATTTATCCATGTTAAACTGATCCTGGAAAATAAACACAAGAACAAATTTGACAGGTTGTGCTCCGGGTTAAAAATTCTTGTCGTGGGTTATGTGATCGAGGGGGGGTTAATGGGCCTTCATGGGCTTTAGTAGAAGAGAGATGAGGCGGCCAAGAGGAGGGGCGTGCCCCCCCCAAGCCCAATCCAAATTGGGGAGGGGGGCCAGCCCCCCTTTCCTTCTTCCCCTCTCCCCTTTCCTTCCCCTCCTAGTTGGACTAGGAAAGGGGGGAACCTACTCTTAGTAGGAGTAGGATTCCCCCCTTGGGGCGCGCCCTACGAGGCTAGCCGGCCCCTCCTCCACTCCTTTTATGTACGGGGGAGGGGGGCAGCCCATAGACACACAAGTTGATTTCTTAGCCGTGTGCGGTGCCCCCTCCACAGATTTCCACCTCGGTCATATTATCGTAGTGCTTAGGCGAAGCCCTGCGTCGGTAACTTCATCATCGCCATCAACACGCTATCGTGCTGACGAAACTCTCCCTCGGCCTCAGCTAGGTCTAGAGTTCGAGGGACGTCACTGAGCTGGACGTGTGCAGATCGTGGAGGTGCCGTACGTTCGGTACTTGATCGGTTGGATCGCGAAGACGTTCGACTACATCAACCGCGTTACTCAACGCTTCCGCTTTCGGTCTACGAGGGTACGTAGACACACTCTCCCCTCTTGTTGCTATGCATCTCCTAGAAAGATCTTGCATGATTGTAGGATTTTTTTTGAAATAGTGCGTTCCCCAACAATCAGAACATACAAACTATCAAAATATCGAACACATATCAAATTCACATGATTACTTGCAACATGATTTCTCCTATGACCTCAAGAACAAAGGTAACTACTCACAAATGATAAACCTGCTCATGATCAGAGGGGGTATTAAATAGCATATTGGATCTGAACATATAATCTTCCACCAAATAAACCATATAGTAATCAACTACAAGATGTAATCAACAGTACTAGTCATCCACAAGCACCAATCTATAGTTCCGGTAACAAGATTGAACACAAGATATGAACTAGGGTTGATGGTGCTGTTGAAGATGTTGATGGAGATTTCGCTCCCCAAGATGGGAGAGTTGTTGGTGAACATGATGACGATGATTTCCCCCTCCGGGAGGGAAGTTCCCCCGGCGGAATCGCTCCGCCAGAGGGCAAAAGTGCTCCTGCCGAAGTTCCGCCTTGAGGCGGCGGCGCTTCGTCCCGAAAGTCCTCTCCTTATTTTTTCTAGGTCAAAATGACTTATATACCAAAAGATGGGGTGGGTTGTGCCCACCTGGTGGGCCCCTCTTGTAGTTATTTGCTCCAATAATTCTTAAATAATACATAAAAAAATCTCCGTGAAGTTCAAGCTTGTTTGGAGTTGTGCAGAATAGGTGGCCTGACGTAGCTTTTCGAGGTCCAGATTTCCAGCTGCCAGAATTCTCCCTCTTGGTGTGTACCTTGCAAATTATGAGAGAAAAGGCATTAGAATTACTCCAAAAAGCATTATTATGGATAAAAAGATTATAAATAACAGTAAGAAAACATGATGCAAAATGGACATATCAACTCCCCCAAGCTTAGACCTCGCTTGTCCTGAAGCGAAAAACGAAATCGAAAAACATGTCCACATGCTTTGAGAGAGAGGTGTCGATAAAAACAAAATACGAACATAGAAGCATTATGTTGATTATTATAACAACAACAAAATTAAACATAGGACTTCTATCATAGAACTTTTATCATATACTTCTCACGAATAAGTAATAGTTCATCACACAATCGAAGTATAAAGAAAAACCTCTATTAGAAACCAACAAACTATGTTCTCAGTCAACTTTGCAACTATAATTCATCATCTTTTCAGGAAGGGTCAGATGTCGGAGTCTTTAGGCAAGTCCACACACTCAACCATCATATAGTCTTATATGATTGCTAACACTCACCGTGTACACATGAGCAAAATGTTTCAACCAGACACATAGAAAGATAGGGGCTTATGGTTTCGCCTCCCAATGTACTCACCACAAGGGTGATGTTAACAATAATAACTCATCCCACCCATATTCAACTAGACATATATGCCTAGATCTTTCCTCACCACATGATGCTTGCCAAAGGAGAAAAATAAAAGGAATAGAGAGAAAAACTTTGACTCTTGCATAAAAGTAAATACATAAAAAGTAAAAGATAGGCCCTTCGCAGAGGGAAGCAGAGGTTGTCATGCACTTATTTGTTTGTATGCTCAATCCCTTAGTGCAAAAGAACATCACGTTACATTGCCCCTTGTGATAGCGACCTTTATTATGCAGTCTGTCGCTTTTATTCTTCACCATCACAAGTTCGTGCAACGCTCAATTTTCTCTTACACTAAATGATCTCACACTTTTAGGAGTAATTTTTATTGCCTTTTTGCACTGATGACAACTTACTTGAGGGATCTTGCTCAATCCCTAGGTAGGTATGGTGGACACTTGAAAATAAGATTTGGGTTTAAGGGTTTTTGGATGCACAAGTAGTATCTCTACTTAGTGCGAAATTTTTGGCTAGCAAAGATAGGGGGAAAGCGCCACATGTTAAAGAATCCATGACAATATGACTTCTATGTGAATATGAACAAACATAAATCATTACGTTGTCTTCCTTGTCCAACGTCAACAATTTTGGCATATAATATTTTGATGAGGGCTCACAATCACAAAAGATTTCTAGGATAGTATGTTTATATGTGAATCTTCTCTTCCCTTATTAATTCTTTCATGAGTTGCATCATTGACTAACGCTATGTTTGTCAATCTCTCATAAAATTTTCTACTTATCGTTTTCCTTATGGGGTGCCATCACCTACCATAGGATTACTTTTCTCCTTTCTTATTTATTTTCTTTTATTTGCAACACGAGAGTAAAGAAAGCAAAAACTCACACTAAACTTTATTATATGATTTGCACACGATTACAAGGATAGATCACTAAGAAAACTCTCAAAGAAGAAAGGATCCAACTAAACTTTTATTCCTCTAAAGCACAAGATCAAACTAAAATAAGTAAAAGCAAAAAGGTAGTGGGATGATACGATACCGGGGCACCTCCCCCAAGCTTGGCGGAAGCTAAGGGGAGTGCCCATACATGATACTCAATTCTCCTTTGGTGGTGAAGAAGGTGATGTTGGTGATGAAGCGATTCTATCCTTAAGGATCAAGAGATTCTCCAATCGACGGATGACGCTCCGGAGGTGGGAGATGTGATCTTGATGTAGAATATTTTCATGAGTGAGATACTTCTTTTGTATGCAAACTATCTCAATGATGCGAAAGGCTTCAATCTCAGCAGGAGTAAGATGAGGAAGGTAAGGTTTAAGGATATCTTCCTCCTCTTCAGCTGACAGCGCTTGTTCGAAGACCAGAGGCTGATCTACGATAACCTCCTTTCTCTCATCTCCTCCGACGGCTTCCACGGGCTCTTCTCTCTTCAGCTCGATCTTCATAAACCAAGCATCCTCTTCCATGTTGTTGGAGGAAGAAGAAGACATGATGCCTGGCCCGACAGATCTGATATAAAACAACAAGAAAAGAGAACCGAGGATTTCTTCACGATACGGTGATCGAAAGGTTCGGGAAGTATATATAGATTTTTTTATATTGGGGGACAATCATAAGGTAGAAAAACTGGAGTACGGAAGGTGTCCCAAGTGGGAACAACCCACCTGGGCCCAGGCAAGCCTAGCGCGCCCTGGTGTCTTGTGCCCACCAGGGGACGCTTCCTGGAAGTTTCTTTATTTCCAAAACTGATAAAAAATATTTTTGCGGATTTTTCGGAGTCTGTTTACTTACCGTATCACGTACCTCCTTATTTTCACGATTCTGGAGTGTTCCGGAAGGACTCTTTTATGTGTTCTTTCGGCATCATAGTTTGGATAATATTACTTTCAACATTAATAGGCGTACCTGAGGTATAATGCTTCATTCATTGCCCATTGACAACCTTCGGGTTAGTACCTTCGGAATTATTTATTTTGATGGCTCCAGACCGATAAACCTCCTCGATGACATATGGGCCTTCCCATTTTGAGAGGAGTTTTCCTACAAAGAATCTGAAATGAGAGTTGTACAAAAGAACATATTCTCCGACTTTAAACTCACGCTTTTGGATACTTTTGTCATGGCATGTTTTTACTTTTTCTTTGAATAATTTTGTATTTTCATAAGCTTGGGTTCTCCATTCATCTAGAGAGCTAATATCAAATAATCTCTTTTCACCAGCAAGTTTGAAGTCATAATTGAGTTCTTTGATTGCCCAAAATGCTTTATGTTCTAACTCAAGAGGCAAATGACAAGCTTTTCCATAAACCATTTTATAAGGAGACATACCTATAGGATTTTTATATGATGTTCTATAAGCCCAAAGTGCATCATCTAATTTCTTAGACCAATTCTTCCTGGACCTATTAACAGTCTTTTGCAAAATTAATTTTATTTCTCTATTGCTAAGTTCAACTTGACCACTAGACTGAGGGTGATAAGGTGATGCAATTCTATGGTTAACATCATACTTGGCAAGCATTTTACGGAAAGCACCATGAACAATGTGTGAACCACCATCAGTCATTAAATATCTAGGGACTCCAAACCTTGGGAACTTCCTTAAGCATTTTAATAGAGGTGTTATGATCAGCACTACTGGTTGGAATAGTTTCTACCCATTTAGTAACATAATCAACAGCAACCAAAATATGTGTATACCCATTAAAGGAAGGAAAAGGTCCCATGTAATCAAATCCCCAAACATCAAATGGTTCAACAACAAGTGAATAATTCATAGGCATTTCTTGACGCTTATCGATATTACCTATTCTTTGACATTCATCACAAGATAACACGAACTTACGGGCATCCTTGAAGAGCATAGGCCAATAAAATCCAGATTGCAATACCTTATGAGCAGTTCTATCTCCAGCATGATGCCCTCCATAAGCTTCGGAGTGACATTTCTGTAGGATTTGTCCCTGTTCATGCTAAGGTACACAACGTCTAATAATACCATCTACTCCTTTATAAAGATGTGGGTCATCCCAAAAGTAATGTCTTAAATCATAGAAGAATTTTTTCTTTTGTTGGTATGTAAAGGTAGGTGGTAAATATTTAGCAACAATGTAATTAGCATAGTCAACATACCAAGGAGTACTATGAGAAACATTTATTGCAGCTAACTACTCATCAGGAAAACTATCATCAATAGGTAGTGGGTCATCAAGCTCATTTTCAAGCCTAGGTAAATTATCAGCTACTGGGTTCTCAACTCCTTTTCTATCAATGCTATGTAAATCAAATTCTTGTATCAGGAGAACCCATCGAATAAGTCTAGGTTTAGCATCTTTCTTTTCCATAAGATATTTAATAGCAGCATGGTATGTGTGAACAGTACTTTGGAATCAACAATATAAGGTCTAAATTTATCACAAGCAAACACAACCGTTAAGAATTCTTTTTCAGTAGTAGCATAATTTCTTTGAGCACTGTCTAGAGTTTTACTAGCATAATGAATAACATTAAGTTTTTTTATCAACTCTTTGTCCTAGAATAGCACCGATGGTTGAACAATAGGTGCAGAAATTAAATCTTTCTTAAGTGTTCCAAAGTCTTATAAACAATCATCATCAAAAACAAAAGGAATATCCTTTTCCAAGAGACTAGTAAGAGGCCTAGAAATTTTTGAGAAGTCTTTGATAAATCTCCCATAGAAACCAGCATGACCTAAGAAACTACGAATAACGTTTATATCTTTAGGACATGGCGTTTTCTCAATTGCATCAACCTTAGCTTTGTCCACTTCAATACCTCTTTCAGAAATTTTATGACCTAAGCCAGTGCCTTCATTAACCATAAAGTGACACTTCTCCCAATTCAAGACAAGATTTGTTTGTTCACATCTCTGCAAAACTCGATCAAGATTGCTTAAACAATCATCAAAAGACTTCCCATAAATAGAAAAGTCATCCATGAGAACCTCAACAATCTTTTCACAGAAGTCAGAGAATATAGCAGTCATACATCTTTTAAAGGTAGCAGGTACATTACATAAACCAAAAGGCATACGTCTATAAGCATAGGTTCCAAAGGGACAAGTAAAAGTGGTCTTTTCTTGATCAGGTTGAGAAACAGGTATTTGTGAAAGCCAGAATATCCATCAAGGAAGCAAAAGTGTGTGTGCTTAGATAATCTTTCAAGCATTTGATCAATAAAAGGCAGAGGGTAATGCTCTTTACTACTTGCTTTGTTTAATTTTCTAAAATCTATTACCATTCTATAGCCTATAACAATTCTTTGTGGAATAAGTTCATTCTTATCATTACGAACAAAAGTTATACCCCGGGAGGGAAGATGTTGATGGAGATTGCCCTCCCCAAGATGGGAGAGTTGTTGGTGATGATGATGACGATGATTTCCCCCTCCGGGAGGGAAGTTCCCCAGGCGGAATCGCTCCGCCGGAGGGCAAAAGTGCTCCTGCCCAAGTTCCGCCTCGAGACGGCGGCGCTTCATCCCGAAAGTCCTCCCCTTATTTTTTTCTAGGTCAAAATGACTTACATACCAAAAGATGGTCACCGGAAGTGGGCCGAGGAGGGCACAACCCACCAGGGCGCGCCTGGGCTCCCTGGCACGCTCAGGTGGGTTGTGCCCACCTGGTGGGCGCCCTCTGGTAGTTATTTGCTCCAATAATTCTTAAATAATCCATAAAGAATAGGTGGCCTGACGTAGCTTTTCCAGGTCTAGATTTCCAGCTGCCAGAATTCTCCCTCTTGGTGTGTACCTTACAAATTATGAGAGAAAAGGCATTAGAATTACTCCAAAAAGCATTATTATGGATAAAAACATTATAAATAATAGTAAGAAAACATGATGCAAAATGGACGTATCAAAGGGCCATGGCTTCAAGACAAAGGATCTCTAGGCGTGGGAACAGTGATTACGATGGTGGGTGCATGGACGCCGGGGACGGAGTGGCCACCGGCGGCTAGGTAGAGGGTGCGGCTTCCCTCACCGGATCAACCTTGCTCCCCGCCCTCCTGTTATAGAGAGCCACGCCTTCGACGATGACAAGTCCAGGCTTGGCCATCTGTCAAGGTTTTAGGCATGGACGTGATGAAGGGAGATCGTACTTTGGAAAGGTGTAACCGGCGTAGATTAATTGAGTAAGAGTGGGCTTGTGTTGGGTTGTGAGTGAGTGTAGCCATTGGAACCTTGCGAGGCCAGTTGAGTGTTATTACTCCTATAAAAGATGCTACAGTACCCGTCTCCTGGGCACTTCGAGGGCAAAGAGAGCCTTACAACCGTCCGTTGCTGGGTGGCTTCGATGGGAGCCTCTCGGGGCGGCTCTGCACCGTCCGATCTGTCCGGACAGCGTGCGTCCGGGCAACCCGACTGGAGGGTCCATGCATGTGAATCGATGGGCTTGCCTGGGGCCATCGTCATTGGATGGCAACGGGCACACTCGTGGTGAGGTCATGCGCACTCTGCTGCACGCGCGATGGGCCAGCCGGACCCGCTTGTCGGCATCTACGCCCGATGGCGAACTGGTCTGATCGTGCTAGCCGGGTAACGTCTGGGTCTCTCACGCAACCAGACGCAACCACTCGACCCGACTCACCTACGCGAGCCCTCCTAGCCGTCCATTTCACAGTGGCATGCCACAAGGGCTTCCTGGGGGCTCTGCCCATTGTCCGATCGATCCAGATGGCAGGTGCTCGAGCGACCTGGCTGGGTGCCTGTTATTCCTGGGGCCACCATCATTGGACGATGTCAGGCGAGGAGAGCCTCCTGGCGGTCCATTGTCAGGTGGCATGCTGCAACGGACTCTTAGGGCATTTTCGTGTCGTCCGATCTGCTCGGATGGCTCGCGCCCAGACGACCCAACAAAGAGGTTCATGACGGGTGAGTTGCAGGGCATGACCGGGGCCATCGTCATTAGGCAGTCTTCCTCATGCCCGCCCCCACGTGCGATGTGAATGTATTGTAGAACCCTAAGTGGCTCAATCTTTCACACTAGGAGTTTAGAAGGATGAACACAAGAGAAACAACTAAGGGAAACACTCAAAAGACAAGAACGCAAGTCACATAACCACTATCCCGACAAATCCCATACAAACACAGATACCACTTGATAGAGGTGAGGGTCCCGATCTTTTTATAATGATCGATTTGGTGGAGCCGACTTCTAACTAGAAAACATGCATGACGTTGCACCTTAGCAATCGCTAAACAAATCTCTGGGCGGTTACTGACAATGTCGGAAGCACGATCAGCCTGGCCACAAATGCTTTTGACAGATTCTATTTTCTTTGTGTTGTGTGCTTATTTCGATGAATCTACAGTTTGTATTGGAGGGTATAAGCTATAGCAAAGTTGGAATATAGTAGATATAATGCAAAAATAAAATATGAATGGGTTTGCAACAGTACTTAGAGTAGTGATTTGCTTTGTTATACTAACGGATCTCACGAAGGTTTTGTTGAGTTCTGTATGATTGAAGTTTTCAAGTTTTGGGTGAGATCACGATGGATGAAGGAATAAGGAGTAAGAAGAGCCTAAGCTTGGGGATGCCCGATGGCATCACAAGCCATTGTCTAAAAGAGAAGCAAGCAACTAAGCTTAGCGATGCCCAAGTGACATCCCCTCTTTCTTCTAACGATCATCGTTATTTTACTTGGAGCTATATTTTTATTCGTCACATATCATGAGTTTTTCTTGGAGCGTCTTGTATGATATGATTCTTTGCTTTTTTTGCTTCTTATTTTTAGTCAAGTATCCTTGCTAGACACACCTATTTGAGAGAGCCAAAATTACGCTATGATTTGTTAGAATTGCTCTCTATGCTTCACTTAAAAATATTTTTGAGCTATGGAATTGCTCTAGTGCTTCACTTATATCTTTTTGAGCATGGTGTGCTTTATTATTTTTGAAGAAATGCTCTCATGCTTCACTTAGATTTATATCAGAGTTAGTAATTTTTTTACAAATTCTCTCATGCTTCACTTATATTATTTCGAGAGAAGAAAAATTTATGGTCATGTTCTTCACTTAGATTTGTTTGAGCTATCAAAAGCAACATATGAAATTAGTCCCGAAGTGATAGATATTGAAGATGGATATAATAAAAACTTTCATGAAGATCATTGTACAAAATAAACTTGATTCTTTGTAATAGTTTTGTGATAAGATGATACAATATGTGAGTCATGTTGATGAGTAATTATGGTTTAGTAAGAATATTGATGTTAAGGTTTGTGATTCCCTATGCATGCACGAAAGTCAATAGTTATGCAATGAAGTTACATCCTACTTGTGGTGCATTATTGGGTGTTAGTTATGCTTAATGCTCGCTTATGAGATTTTTCATTTCTTCGTTGGATGCTTCTCAATCTTTTGCTAGCCTTCACTAGCACTAAGTATGATCACTACATGTGCATCCAAAATCCTTAAACCCAGTTTTGCCATATGAGTCCACTATACCTACCTATATGCGGTATTCTTTTAGCGTTCTAAGCAAATTTGTATGTGCCATCTCTAATCTTCAAAATAAATTTATTTTTTGTGTGCTCGTACCGCTCATGAAACGGTAGGGGGTGGCCGATATTTTTCCATGCTAGATGTCTTATTCTCAAGATGAGTGTTTATTCACTTGTCATTGCACGAGAGTACGAAAGAGGTATTAGGGATGCCCAGTCCCAAAATGAAAAATGAATTTACTTTATGTTGCCAAATAATAAATTCCTTTGAAAGTGTTGGTATGGATAGCACCCGTGGATTTGGTTAGCCGTGGAATGTGAAAGTATGGTGGAAAAAGGAATAAACTTTATTTTCTGTTTGGGAACCGCCTATGATATATCTAGCATGGAAAGTATTGGGAACTACTCGATCATTTTCGTTGACAGGAAAAGCATGCCACCCAAAATGTTTTTATCTCTATCTTTTTCGCTTTGAGCTCTGGCACCTCTACAAATCCCTACTTCCCTGTGCGAAGGGACTTTCTTTTACTTTATGCAATTTTTATTTTTTACTTGAGTCTCCATCTTCTATTATAAAGCACCAACTAAGGGGCACTATGAGCATACTTTTTCATTAGGTGTAGCTAATATGCGAGTGTGTTTCACGAATGGATCAATGATTGAGCGTAATGGGCTAGGGATAACTTGCTTTAGTGTTGATATTTTAAAAGACATGGTTGCTTGTTGATATGCCTGAGTATTGAACTCTTCGTGTCAAAACTAGACTATTGCTTTAAATCATATAGAAGTCCAAATGTCCATCCTACAAAGAAAAAATATGTGATGAACATGTTAGGCTGCATTCCACATCAAAAATTCTGTTTTTATCATTTACCTACTCGAGGACGAGCATGAATTAAGCTTGGGGATGCTGATACATCTCCAAGGTATCTATAATTTTTTATTGTTCCATGATATTATATTATCATTCTTGGATGTTTTATAATCATTTTGCAGCAACTTTATATCATTTTTTGGGACTAACCTATTGACATAGTGCCCAGTGCCAGTTGATGTTTTTTACTTGTTTTTTACTTCGCAGAAAATCAATACCAAACGGAGTCCAAACCCAGTGAAACTTTTTGGAGAATTTTTCTGGGCCAGAAGACATAGGATGGGCCAAAGAAGTACCAGAGGGGTGCCCCAAGGGGGGCACAACCCACCTGGGCGCGCCTGGGGGCCCAGCCGCGCCCTGGTGGGTTATGCCTACCTCAGTGGCCTCTCGCACTGCCTCTTTGCTCTATAAATACCCCAATATTCCCGAAACCCTAGGGGAGTCGATGAAAAACAATTCCAGCCACCGCAAGTTCCAGAAACCACAGATCCAATCTAGACACCATCACGGAGGGGTTCGTCATCCTCATTGGTGCCTCTCCGATGATGTGTGAGTAGTTCATTGTAGACCTACGGGTTCGTAGTTAGTAGCTAGATGGCTTCCTATCTCTCTTTTGGTTATCAATACAATGGTCTCTTGGATATGTATTTGATGTAACTCTTTTTGCGGTGTGTTTGTTGGGATTCGATGAACTTTGAGTTTATGATCAGATCTATGTTTTTATCCAGGAAAGTTATTTGAGCCTTTTGATCTATTATATGCATGACTACTTATAGCCTCACATTTCTTCTTCGAATCTTTGGTTTAGTTTGGCCGACTAGATCGATTTTTCTTGCCATGGGAAGAGGTGCTTTGTGATGGGTTCGATCTTACAGTGTTCAATCCCAGTGATAGAAGGGGAAATGACACGTATGTATCATTGCTATTAAGGATAACAAGATGGGGTCTATTCCTACATGAATAGATCTTTTCTACATCATGTCATCGTTCTTATGTATCATTGCTATTAAGGATAACAAGATGGGGTCTAGTCCTACATGAATAGATCTTTCCTCCCATGCCACCTCTTTGCTCTATGAATTCCCCAATATTCCAGAAACCCTAGGGGAGTCAACGAAAAACAATTCCAGCCACTGAAAGTTCCAGAAACCACAGATCCAATCTAGACACCATCATGGAGGGGTTCATCATCCTCATTGGTGCCTCTCGGATGATGCGTGAGTAGTTCATTGTACACCTACAGGTCCATTGTTAGTAGCTAGATGGCTTCCTCTCTCCCTTTTGATTCTCAATACAATGGTCTCTTGGAGATCTATTTGATGTAACTCTTTTTGCGGTGTGTTTGTTGGGATCCGATGAACTTTGAGTTTATGATCAGATATATGTTTTTATCCGTGAAAGTTATTTCAGCCTTTTGATCTCTTATATGCATGATTAGTTATAGCCTTGTATTTCTTCTTAGAATCTTTGGTTTAGTTAGGCTGACTAGATCGATTTTTCTTGCCATGGGAAGAGGTGCTTTGTGATGGGTTCGATCTTACGGTGTTCAATCTCAGTGACAGATGGGGAAATGACACATATGTATTGTTGCTATTAAGGATAACAAGATGGGGTCTATTCCTACATGAATAGATCTTGTCTACATCATGTCATCGTTCTTATTGCATTACTCCGTTTCTCCATGAATTTAATACACTAGATGCATGCTGGATAGTGGTCAATGTGTGGAGTAATAGTAGTAGATGCAGGCAGGAGTCGGTCTACTAATCTTGGATGTGATGCATTGCCTGGATATCGTCATAATTATTTGAAATTCAATCAATTGCCCAACGGTAATTTGTTCACCCACCGTATGCTATTTTTCTCGAGAGAAGCCACTAGTGAAATCTACGGCCCCGGGGTCACTTCTTTATCATATTTGCCTTCAAGATCTATTTTTATTTGCTTTTATTTTCAGATCTATTAATCCAAAAACCCAAAAATACCTTGCTGCAATTTATTGTTATTAATTTTATCTTGCGTTCCCGCGAGATCTATTTATCCAATCTACTACATTTTATCTATCTTTTTACCCCAAAGGGATTGACAACCCCTCTTTTACGTCGGGTTAGAAGTATTTGTTCTTTGTGTGCAGGTGTCGTTCACGTAGTGTTGCGTGGTTCTCCTACTGGTTCGATAACCTTGGTCTCATCACTGAGGGAAATACCTACTGTAGCTATGTTGCATCATCCCTTCCTCTTTGGGGAAATACCGACGTAGTTCAAGCCGCATCAAAAGGAATTTCTGGCGCCATTGCTGGGGAGACATCATCAACATCTACCAGGTTCCTAATCACAAATCTCATCTCCTTGCAATTTACATTATTTTCCATTTGCCTCTCGTTTCCATCTCCCCCACTTCACAAAAAATTTCCGTTTTATTCGCCCTCTTTTTCGTTCGCTATTTTCTCGTCAGATCTGTTTTTTGTTTGCAATTTTGTTTATCACTTTTTGTCGTTATGGATAGTTCTTCCACTATTGCATGCACCCCCGAGAACGAGGTTCTTAAATTTAAACAAATGGGAGGGGAGAATTTAAAACATTCTTGGTATAGGATTTGCAATGCTCATCATAGATCTATTCGTAAGCAATCTACTGTTGTTGTTGTTGTTGTTCGCTGTTTTTATGAGGGCATCACTACTTGGTATAGATTCGAACTTGATATGATTACGATGTAAATCTCTTGATGTGTCCGTCTCTTGATGCTTTTAATGCTATGGGAAATTGATACGTCTCCAGCATATCTATAATTTTTTATTTTTCCATGCTATTTTATTATCAATCTTGGATGTTTTATAATCATTTTATAGTCATTTTATATCATTTTTTGGAACTAACCTATTGGCATAGTGCCAAGTGCCGGTTGCTATTTTTTCTATGTTTTGTACATCACAGAAAATCAATATCAAATGGAGTCCAAATGCCGTGAAACCTTACGGAGATATTTTATGGCCGGAAGGAAGGCAATGGGCCCTGGTTGCACCTAGGGGGTGCCCCGAGGGGGGCACAACCCACCAAGGTACGCCAGGAGGCCCTGGCGCGCCCTGGTGGGTTGTGCCCACCTCGGGTGCCCCCCAGACTGCCTCTTTGCTCTATAAATACCCCAAAAATACCAGAACCCTAGGGGAGTCGATGAAATATTCATCCAGCTGTCGTAGAGTCCAGAATCACCAGATCCAATCTAGACACCATCTTGGATGGGGTTCACCACCTCCATTGGTGCCTCTCGATGATGCGTGAGTAGTTCTTTGTAGACCTTCAGGTCCATAGTTAGTAGCTAGATGGCTTCATCTCTCTCTCTTGGTTCTCAATACAATGGTCTCTTGGAGATCCATATGATGTAACCCTTTTGCGGTGTGTTTGTTGGGATCGATGAACTTCGAGTTTATGATCAGATCTATGTTTTTATATCCATGAAAGTATTTGAGTTTCGTTGATCTCTTTTATGCATGATCTCTTATAGCGTCATATTTCTTCTCCGATATTTGGGTTTTGTTTGGCCAACTTGATCTATTTATCTTGCAATGGGAAGAGGTGCCTGGTAGTGGGTACGATCTTACGGTGCTTGATCCCAGTGACAGAAAGGGAACCGACACGTATGTAGCGTTGCTACTAAGGATAAAAAGACGAGATCTATATCTACCGCCATATAGATAAACTGATCTTGTCTACATCATGTCATCGTTCTTATTGCATTACTCCATTTTTCCATGAACTTAATACACTAGATGCATGCTGGATAGCGGTCGATGTGTGGAGTAATAGTAGTAGATGCAGGCAGGAGTCGGTCTACAAATCTTGGATGTGATGCCTATGTAATGATCATTGCCTGGATATCATCTTAATTATTTGAAGTTCTGTGAATTGCCCAACAGTTATTTGTTTACCCATGTTTGCTATTTTTTCTCGAGAGAAGCCACTAGTGAAACCTACGGCCCCCGGGTCTTCTTTCTCATATATTTGCCTTGCGATCTACTTTTCCTTTGCATTTTTGTTCAGACCTATTAAACCAAAAATCCAAAAATACCTTCCTACAATTTATTCTATTAGGCATTTGATCTATCAATATTTACAACCTTATCTCCCGTCACACGCCGTTTCTGGCGCCGTACCCCTAAAGGAATTGACAACCCCTTTAACACGTCGGGTTGCGAGGTGTTGTTATTTGTGTGCAGGGGCTATTTACATTGTGTTGCTTGGTTCTCCGACTGGTTCGATAACCTTGGTTTCATAACTGAGGGAAATACCTACCGTCACTGTGCTACATCATCCCTCCCTCTCCAGGGAAATACCGACGTAGTTCCAGCTACCATCAAGGAGAATTTCTGGCGCCGTTGCCGGGGAGGATCAACTCAATATTGTCTCCCGTCAATGCACCAATTTCTGGCGCCATTGTCGGCGAGGATCTTCAACATAACCAGGTTCCTAATCACAAATCTCATCTACTTGCAATTTACACTATTTGCCATTTGCCTCTCGGTTTCCTCTCCCCCACTTCACAAAAAAATTGTCGTTTTATTCGCTTCTTTTTTTTCGTTTGCCATTCTCTTACTTTCTAGTCTCGATGGCTGATACGTCTCCGTTGTATCTACTTTTCCAAACACTTTTGCCCTTGTTTTGGACTCTAACTTGCATGATTTGAATGGAACTAACCCGGACTGACGTTGTTTTCAGCTGAATTGCCACGGTGTTATTTATGTGCAGAAACAAAAGTTCTCAGAATGACCTAAAACTTCACGGAACGTCTTTTTGGAAATAATAAAAAAATCCTTGCAAAAGATGAAGACTAGGGGGCCCACACCCTAGCCATGAGGGTGGGGGCGCGCCTGCCCCCTGGGCGCGCCCCCCTACCTCGTGGGCCCCCTAGAGCTCCTCCGACCTCAACTCCAACTCTATATATTTGCTTTCGGGGAGAAAAAAAAATAAGGAAGAAGGATTTATCGCATTTTACGATACGGAGCCGCCGCCAAGCCTTAAACCTCTCGGGAGGGCTGATCTGGAGTCTGTTCGGGGCTCCGGAGAGGGGAATCCGTCGCCATCGTCATCATCAACCATCCTCCATCACCAATTTCATGATGCTCACCGCCGTGCGTGAGTAATTCCATCGTAGGCTTGCTAGACGGTGATGGGTTGGATGAGATTTATCATGTAATCGAGTTAGTTTTGTTAGGGTTTGATCCCTAGTATCCACTATGTTCTGAGATTGATGTTGCTATGACTTTGCTATGCTTAATGCTTGCCACTAGGGCCCGATTGCCATGATTTCAGATCTGAACCTATTATGTTTTCATCAATATATGAGAGTTCTTGATCCTATCTTGCAAGTCTATAGTCACCTACTATGTGTTATGATCCGGCAACCCCGAAGTGACAATAATCGGGACCACTCCCGGTGATGACCGTAGTTTGAGGAGTTCATGTATTCACTATGTGTTAATGGTTTGGTCCGGTACTATATTAAAAGGAGGCCTTAATATCCCTTAGTTTCCGCTAGGACCCCGTTGCCACGGGAGGGTAGGACAAAAGATGGCATGCAAGTTCTTTTCCATAAGCACGTATGACTATATTCGGAATACATGCCTACATTACATTAATGAATTGGAGCTAGTTCTTTGTCACCCTAGGTTATGACTATTACATGATG
Organism: Triticum urartu; assembly: GCF_056163025.1. Classification (NCBI taxonomy): domain Eukaryota; kingdom Viridiplantae; phylum Streptophyta; class Magnoliopsida; order Poales; family Poaceae; genus Triticum; species Triticum urartu. The sequence goes on along the minus strand of NC_141876.1, from coordinate 363,091,471 downwards.
AACCACATCCGGCATAATTCTCCATCACTGATCCATTGCCTACAAGCTTTCCATATATTGTTCTCTGCTTATTTACTTTTCCGTTGCTATTGCTATCATCACTACAAAATACCAAAAACACTACTTTTGTTACCGTTACCTTTTGCTATCGTTACTACTACTATCATATTACTTTGCTACTAAATACTTTGCTGCAGATATTAAGTTTCCAGGTGTGGTTGAATTGAAAACTCAGCTGCTAATATTTGAGAATATTCTTTGGCTCTCCTTGTGTCGAATCAATAAATTTGGGTTGAATACTCTACCCTCGAAAACTGTTGCGATCCCCTATACTTGTGGGTTATCAAGACTATTTTCTGGCGCCTTTGCTAGGGAGCATAGCTCTATTCTTTGAGTCACTTGGGATTTGTATCTGCTTATCATTATGAAGAACTTGAGAGATCCAAAAACCAAGATTTATCCCTCAACTACGAGGGGAGGTAAGGAACTGCCATCTAGCTCTGCACTTGATTCACCTTCTGTTTTGAGTAAGCTTGTGACACCTATGCCTGCTTCTGCTATTCATTCTGATATGTCGCATGTTATTGATGATGCCACTTCTGCTATGCATGATACTTATGATGAAACTACTTCTACGCTTGATACTACTATGCCACTTGGTGAATTTCTTGATGAACAACTTGCTAGGGTTAGAGAGAATGAAATTATTGAAACTGATAATATTGACGAAAGTGATGATGAAGACTCTCCCCCTAATAAATATGAATTGTCTGTTGTTCCTGAGGGTTATGTTCTAGATGAAGAATCTGCTAGAGCTATTCTTTCTTGCAATGATAGATATGATCTAAAGAGGTTATTAGCTAAATGGGAGCAGCAATCCCTTAATGCTAGAATGAAACATGACCCTGCTTTTGCTACTTCACCTATCTGTGTTACTGATAGGGATTATGAATTCTCTGTTGATCCTGATATAATTACTTTGGTTGAATCTTGTCCTTTTTATGGCTATGAATCTGAAACTGTTGTGGCACATCTTACTAAATTAAATGATATAGACACCCTGTTCACTAATGATGATATAACTCGCTATTTTTATATCCTTAAAATATTTCCGTTCTCATTAAAGGGTGATGCTAAGATATGGTTTAATTCTCTTGATCTTGGTTGTGTGCGTAGTCCCCAGGATTTGATTTATTACTTCTCTGCTAAATATTTCCCTGCTCATAAGAAACAAGCTCCCTTAAGGGATATATATAATTTTGTGCAAATTGAAGAAGAGAGTCTCCCACAAGCTTGGGGGGAGGCTTCTCCAATTACTTAATGCTTTGCCTGATCATCCTCTTCAGAAAAATAAAATACTTGATATCTTTTATAATGGACTAACCAATGTTTCCAGAGATTACCTGGATAGTTGTGCTGGTTCTTTTTTCAGGGAAAGAACACCGGATGAAGCTGAAATTCTATTGAATAATATGTTGACAAATGAAAATAATTGGACACTTCCTGAGCCTATTCCTAAACCAACTCCGAAGAAGAGAGGTGTTCTATTTCTCTGTCCTGAAGATATGCAAGAGGCAAAGAAATCCATGATAGAAAAGGGTATTAAAGCTTAAGATGTTAAGAATTTACCTCCTATTGAAGAAATACATGGTCTTAATTTACCGCCTACTGAAGAAATACATGGTCTTGATAACCCGACACGGGTAGTGGTAAATTCTCTCTATAGATATGATAAAGCTGAAATCCCATTTACTAAGTTTGCTAGCCCATGCTTAGATGAGTTTGATAAATTTATGGTTAAGCAAGAATACTTCAATGCTTATTTTGGTAGAGAATTAAAACGCAGTGCTGGTATGCTTGAACACTTGGGTGATTATATGGCTAATGTCAAAGGAACTTATTAGTAAACATGCTTCTATGGTTACCACTCAAGTAGAACAAGTACTTAAAGCTCAAAATGATTTGCTCAATGAATTGAATAGTAAGAATAATGATTTTGCTGTTAGAGTGGCTACTAGAACTGGTAAAATGACTCAGGAACCTTTGTATCCTGAAGGCCATCCTAAGAGAATTGAGCAAGATTCTCAAAGAAATAATAGAGATGCACCTAGTCCTTCTAAAAGGAAGAAAAAGAAAAATGATAGGACTTTGCATGCTTCTAGTGAACCTGTTCTTGATACACCTGAGAATCCAAATGATATTTCTATTTCTGATGTTGAAACACAATCTGGTAATGAACCTGAAGCTAGTGCTAATGTTAATGATAATGTTCATGTTGATGCTCAACCTAGCAATGTTAATGATATAGAAATTGAACCTGTTGTTGATCTTGATAACCCACAATCAAAGAATCAACATTATGATAAGAGAGACTTTGTTGCTAGGAAACATGGTAAAGAAAGAGAACCATGGATTCAAAAACCCATGCCTTTTCCTCCCAAACCATCCAAGAAAAAGGATGATGAGGATTTTGAGCGCTTTGATGAACTGATTAGACCTATGTTTTTGCGTATGCGATTAACTGATATGCCCAAAATAAATCCTTATGCTTAGTATATGAAAGAAATTGTTACTAATAAAAGAAAGATACCGGAAGCTGAAATTTCCACCATGCTTGCTAATTATACTTTTAAGGGTGGAATACCAAAGAAACTTGGAGATCCAGGAGTAGCCACTATACCATGCTCCATTAAAAGAAACTATGTTAAAACTGCTTTATGTGATCTTGGAGCCGGTGTTAGTGTTATGCCTCTCTCTTTATATCGTAGACTTGATTTGAATAAGTTGACACCTACTGAAATATCTTTGCAAATGGCTGATAAATCAACTGCTATACCTGTCGGTATTTGTGAGGATGTGCCTGTTGTGGATGCAAGCGTTCCTTTTTTAACGGACTTTGTTATTCTTGATATTCCCGAGGATGATAGTATGTCTATTATTCTTGGAAGACCCTTTTTGAATACTGCAGGGGCTGTTATTGATTGCAACAAAGGCAATGTCACTTTTCATGTTAATGGTAATGAGCATACGGTACACTTTCCGAGGAAACAACCTCAAGTCCATAGTATCAATTCTATTGGAAAAATTCCATCAATTATTTTTGGAGGTTTTGAATTTCCTCTTCCTACTGTCAAGAAGAAATATGATATTCTTATTGTTGGGGATGTGCATATCCCCATTGAGGTAACCTAGTGTTATTCGAAAATTCTCCGGTTCCATGTTATTCGGAATGACTTTGTTAACAAGACTTGATCAACCTTGTTAATGGGTTCCTTTTGATGATCATGAGATGGATGAATTTAGAAAACACAACTCTCTGTACCCTCCTTTTACTTTCTGTTATTTATATTAAATAAAATAAAAATAAGTATTTTCCATCTGTTATTTGAATTATCTGCGCAATATAAAAATACCCCGAAAATAAAAGTTCTCCAAATGCCCTGAAATTTAAATATGATTTTTTTGGAGATATTTGGCACTGAGAACACATCAGGGGGGCATCCACCTAGCCACAAGGGTGGAGGGCGCGCCCCCCTACCTCGTGGGCCCACGGTGGCCCTCCTCCGCTTATTCCTGCACCCACACACTCCTTCCTCCCACAAACACCATTATCCAGCTCAAGCACGAGTTCTAGCTCATTTTGCTGTGATTTTCGATCTCCTTGCTCAAAGCACCTCTCACAAAACTGCTTTGGGAGATTGTTCCTTGGTATGTGACTCCTCCATTGGTCCAATTAGTTTTTGTTCTAGTGCTTTATTCATTGCAAATTTGTGCTGCCTAATTGACCATGTTCTTGAGCTTGCATGTCAAATTTATATGGTTCCAAGTAGTTTTGATGCATGATATAGGCTCTAGGCACTTGTAGGAGTAGTTGCTATCAATTTTGTTGAGTTTGGTTCACTTTTATTTGAAGTTACTAAAAATTTCAGAATTTTTCAGAAAATAATGAAGATATTTTTGAGGGGCTCATCGAGCCGAAGCTCGAAGGAAAAGCAAAATGAAGAAGCAAAGAAACCCAAATATAATCTGCCTCGCATCACGGAGGTTCGGCCGTGTGAATGGCCTTGTGATGATTTCTTAAGAGTAGCCGGGATTTATGATGATTTCTATGAATTGGCTGAGAATGCAGGCCTTCCTCCACGACCAGCATGAACAGTATCTCTTACTCACCAATATCTTTGTGCAAAACTTTCATTTCCATGCTAGGAGCTCACCACCTACGGTGGAGTTTTATTTATATGATGAGCATAAGGAGACGTCACTTCGTGATTTTTGTCGGGTTTGTTTGATCCCTCTCGAGGGCATCATAGAAGAACCACATCGCGGCGATGTGGATGGGTTTATTGATACCATCACTGTAGGGGAAACGAGGAAGGTTTCCGATGCACGAACTACTAGCATACACTTTCCTGTTCTACGTTACTTTGCTATATTTGCTAGTAGATGCTTAATTGGGCGCGGAAACTATGGAAACCTGTGTGCCCCTGATATTGTTATTTTGTGCCACGCCTTATTTCGTGATGATACATTCAGCATGGGTGCTATTATTGCAAAGCGGTTAAATCTTAACCGTACTAAGGGCCCAGTCTTTGGAGGCATCTTTGCCTCGCGCCTAGCTCCACATTTTAACATCCTATTAGGCATTATGAGAAGGAAGAAAAATTGTTGCCTCCTGTTTATTTAGATTATAAGAGTATGGTAGCACACGATTTTATTGTTAAGAATAGGGGAAATGAGCTCAAATACAAATTGTTCTTTGATAAACATCATCCTGATACTATTACCCTGCCTGCTCCTTCCTTGTTTGATTTATCTGCAGGCAAGTACCTTGTTCCGTTGGAGGCTATTTACGCCTACCGGAACCCTACATCAGCCACAGAGCCAGAGTCGGAACCACAAGTTGATCCTCCACAACAGTCTAATTACCAGTGGGATCCGGAGATGATTGCCAACCAGTGGAAATCAGAGTCTTCTTCTTCGCAGTACAACCCCAACTATTACTATGGATATCTGCCAGGCCAACCGTGGCCATAGACCAACTTAGGCCAAAAGCCTAAGCTTGGGGGAGTACGTATTTCTCACCGACATTACATTTATGTTCACACACTCATTGCTAGATGTCGGTGCTCATACTTTTTCATTGTAATATTCATGCTAGTTTATTTCCTTTTTATGCTTTCTTCTTGTGTGCTTAATAAACCTTAATAAAAACCAAAAAAATAGTTGTAGCTTTTAGCTAGTTTTAATTTCCATGCTTGTAGTAGTAATTAAAAAGAAAACCCAAAAAGATTTCATGTTCTTCTTTTGCTTGTTGGGAGCTTTACCATGTAAATAGTTTTATTTATTTTCTTTTCTTTGGGGGTCGATAGGAGAAGACCATAATTAAATTGTTGAAGTGGCTCTTATATGCATTATTGTTGATCTGACAAAAGAGCCCATATTGCCTTGTCTTCTCGTGTTTATTGAATGCTTGCAGATTCCAGCTTAGTCCAATGCACGTGCACTATTATTATTATTCACATCATTCAGTCGTGCAACTGAAAGGCAATTATGACGATATATGATGGACTGATTGAGATGAGAAAAGCTGGTATGAACTCGACCTCTCTTGTTTTTGTAAATATGATTAGTTCATCGTTCCTGATTCAGCCTATTATGAATAAACATGTTTGCAACGACAATTAGAGATTATAGTTGGTTATGCCATGCTTAATTAGCTAGGAGCTTTTAATGGTTGACCTTGCGCGCGAACATGCTATTAAAATGGTTGTGATGTGGTATGATACGGTGGTATCCTCTTTTGAATGATTCAAGTGGCTTGACTTGGCACTTGTTCATGCATGTAGTTGAAACAAAATCAACATAGCCTCTACGATATTTAAGTTCATGGTGCATTATATCCTACTCATGCTTGCATTCGGTGTTGATTAAATTTAATTCATGTTCATGACTGTTGTCGCTCTCTACCTGGTCGCTTCCCAGTCTTTTGCTAGCCTTCACTTGTACTAAGCGGGAATACTGCTTGTACATCCAATTCCATAAACCCCAAAGTTGTTCCATATCAGTCCACCATACCTACCTATATACGGTATCTACCTACCGTTCCAAGTAAATTTGTATGTGCCAAACTCTAGACCTTCAAACAAATATCCTGTTTTGTATGCTCGAATAGCTCATGTATCAACTAGGGTTGTCCGTATATTCCATGTTAGGCAGGTTATTCTCAAGAGGAGTGGACTCCGCTCCTCACTCACGAGAAAATGGCTAGTCACCGGGATGCCCAGTCCCATGCTTTATGCAAATCAAATCAAAATAATTGCAAACAAAACTCCCCCTGGGACTCTTGTTAGTTGGAGGCACTTGTTGTTTCGAGCAAGCCATGGATTGATGCTTGTTGGTGGAGGGGGGTATAAACTTTACCATTCTGTTTGGGAACCGCCTATAATGTGTGTAGCATGGAAGATATCGCCATCTCTTGGTTGTTATGTTGACAATGAAAGTATACCGCTCAAAATATCATTCATCTCTATTTCAAAACCGAGATCTGACACCTCTACAAATCCCTGCTTCCCTCTACGAAGGGCCTATCTATTTACTTTTATGTTGAGTCATCATCCTCTTATTAAAAAGCACTAGTTAGAGAGCACCGCTGTCATTTGCATTCATTACTGTTAGTTTACATTGAGTATGACTTGACTGGATCTCTTTTACCATGAATTATAATGTCTAGTCAGTCCTTGATCTTTAAAGGTGCTCTGCATTTATGTAAAGGGCTAGCGAGATACCATCTTGTTATATCATATTATGATTGTTTTGAGAAAGTGTTGTCATCCGAGATTTATTATTATTGCTCGCTAGTTGATTGTGCCATTGATCTGAGTAAACATGAGACCTAAGCGTTATTGTGAATATGGTTTGTTTATAATCTTTGCTGAAAACTTGAATGCTGGCTTTACATATTTACAACAACAAGAGCAAACAGAGTTTGTAAAAGTTTTTCTTTATCACTTTTAGTTTGTCAACTGAATTGCTTGAGAAGAAGCAAAGGTTTAAGCTTGGGGGAGTTTATACGTCTCCGTCGTATCTACTTTTCCAAACATTTTTGCCCTTGTTTTGGACTCTAACTTGCATGATTTGAATGGAACTAACCCGGACTGACGCAGTTTTCAGCAGAATTGACATGGTGTTATTTATGTGCAGAAACAAAAGTTCTCGGAATGACATAAAACTTCACAGAACGTATTTTTGGAAATAATAAAAAAATCCTTGCAAAAGATGAAGATCAGGGGGCCCACACCCTAGCCACGAGGGTGGGGGGCGCGCCCGCTACCTCATGGGCCCCCTGGAGCTCCTCTGACCTCAACTCCAACTCTATATATTTGCTTTCGGGGAGAAAAAAATAAGGAAGAAGGATTTATAGCGTTTTACGATACGGAGCCGCCGCCAAGCCCTAAAACCTCTCGGGAGGGCTGATCTGGAGTCTGTTTGGGGCTCTGGAGAGGGGAATCCGTCGCCATCGTCATCATCAACCATCCTCCATCACCAATTTCATGATGCTCACCGTCGTGCGTGAGTAATTCCATCGTAGGCTTGCTGGACGGTGATGGGTTGGATGAGATTTATCATGTAATCGAGTTAGTTTTGTTATGGTTTGATCCCTAGTATCCACTATGTTCTGAGATTGATGTTGCTATGACTTTGCTATGCTTAATGCTTGCCACTAGGGCCCGAGTGCCATGATTTCAGATCTGAACCTATTATGTTTTCATCAATATATGAGAGTTCTTGATCCTATCTTGCAAGTCTATAGTCACCTACTATGTGTTATGATCCGGCAACCCCGAAGTGACAATAATCGGGACCACTCCCGGTGATGACCGTAGTTTGAGGAGTTCATGTATTCACTATGTGTTAATGGTTTGGTCCGGTACTCTATTAAAAGGAGGCCTTAATATCCCTTACTTTCCGCTAGGACCCCGCTGCCACGGGAGGGTAGGACAAAAGATGGCATGCAAGTTCTTTTCCATAAGCACGTATGACTATATTCGAAATACATGCCTACATTACATTGATGAATTGGAGCTAGTTCTTTGTCACCCTAGGTTATGACTGTTACATGATGAACCACATCCGACATAATTCTCCATTACTGATCCATTGCCTATGAGCTTTCATATATTGTTCTCTGATTATTTACTTTTCCGTTGCTATTGCTATCATCACTACAAAATACCAAAAACATTACTTTTGTTACTGTTACCTTTTGCTATCGTTATGACTACTATCATATTACTTTGCTACTAAATACTTTGCTGGAGATATTAAGTTTCCAGGTGTGATTGAATTGACAACTCACCTGCTAATACTTGAGAACATTCTTTGGCTCCCTTGTGTCGAATCAACAAATTTGGGTTGAATAATATACCCTCGAAAACTATAGCGATCCCCTATACTTGTGGGTTATCAATGGCTAGCGTCCATGCCCTTCCTTTGTCACTATATTTTGAAGTCTTGTACTTCAAACAAAGACAAGGAGAAAATTTGAAAGTTGCCTGCTATAGGCTTGTGGAATCGTATCGTATTTCCAACTTAAAGGGGGACACCAAGGTTTTCCTTCGTAATTTTTATATAGGATTGGCCTTGCATCATAGACAACTTCTTGATTTTGCCACTAAAGGAAATTTTATTGAACTTGATGCCAATGCTACCTATGAACTCTTAGAGGGAATCTTGGGAATTCCACCTCAAAAGAAGGGGTTTCATTTTACACCCGAGGGAGATCAAATGTTGGACAAACTTGGTGATTTGCACAAGCATATGGTTGAAATACAGAAATATAATGAACCCCTCAAACACCTCAATGGTAGTATCAACTGCATGAATACCTTGATTACTCTTTGCAACAAGCGGTTGGATATTTGGATTTTAAGATGGTTTGTTTTCCAGAGAATTTAGGGAAGCGTAAAGAGCCTCCCGGGTTTGAGAAAACCCTTACAAAAGTTGCCAAAACTTCGGAAGACAAAACTTAGATCCATGCTTTATACCTAGCTAAGGGCGTAAAACTATAGCGCTTGTTGGGAGGCAACCCAATGAATATTATTTTTTTTGCTTTTTTCTTTCTATTCTTGAGTGTTAGCACAATTCTGCTATTGTTATGATTGTGTTTTTTATGTTTTAGTTAGTGTTTGTGCCAAGTAAAGCCTTTAGGATCTTCTTAGGCAATAGTTGTTTGATCTTGCTGAAAAAACAGAAAATTTTACACTCACGTAATTAATTTCCATTTTTTACCAGGGAGCGATAAAATACCCATTCCAATTGCAGTAGATAAATATACAAATTTCTCAGGTCGTCCTAATTTTTCAAAGTTTTTTGTGCTACAGAAGTATTTGAAATTGTCAGATTGCTACAGACTGTTCTGTTTTGACAGATTCTGTTTTCTTTGTGTTGTGTGCTTATTTTGATGGCTCTATGGTTTTCTTTGATGAGTTTTTTCCACAGAAAAGTTGTAATACAATAGATATAATATAAAAAAATATGAATTGGTTTGATACAACACTTATAGTAGTGGTTTATTACTCTTATACTAACGGATCTCACGAAGGCTTTGTTGAGTTTTGTGTGATTGAAGTTTTCAAGTTTTGGGTTATCTTACGATGGATGAAGGAAGGATGTAAGAGCCTAAGATTGGGGATGCCCCGGCCTCGCAAGCTATTATCCAAGAATGAGCAACCAACTAATCTTAGGGATGGCCCCGAGTGGCATCCCCGCTTTCTTCCAATAACTATCGGTATTTTACTCGAGACTATATTTTTACTCGTCACATGATATGTGTTTTGCTTGGAGCGTCTTGTATGATATGTGTCTTTGCTTGTTTTATTTTGTGGTTTAAGTCATCAATCCTTGCTGGACACACCTATTTGAGAGAGCCAAAATTATGTCATGACTTGTTAGAATTGCTTTCTTTGCTTCACTTAAATCTTTTATGAGCTAGGACTTGCTCTAGTGGTTCACTTATATCTTTTTTAGCATGGTGTGCTTTGTTATTTTTGAATAAATGCTCTCTTGCTTCACTTTGATTTATTTGAGAGTTAGTAAAATTTTGAAGAAATTCTCTCTTGCTTCACTTAAATTATTTTGAGAGAAAGAAAATTTGTTATGCTCATGATCTTAACTTATATTTTTTTGAGCTTATGAAAAGCAACACATGAAAATCAGTCCCAAAGTGATAGATATCCAAGAAGGATAAAGTAAAATAAAATGTCATGAAGATCATTGGACAAAATAAACTTGATTCTTAGTAATAGTTCTGAGATATGATGATGTGATATGTGAGTTATGTTGATGAGTAATTATGCTTTAGTAGGAATATTGGTGTTAAGGTTTGTGATTCCATATGCATGCATGAAATTCAATAATCATGCAATGAAAATTATATCCTACTTGTGGTCCATTATTCGGTGTTAATTATGCTTAATGCTTGCTTATGAGATTATTCGTTTCTTGGTTGGTCGCTTCCCAATCTTTTGCTAGCCTTCATTTTGCACTAAGTATGACCTCTACTTGTGCATCCAAAATCCTTTAAACCAGTTTTGCCACATGAGTCCACTATATCTACCTATTTGCGGTATTCTTTTGCCGTTCTAAGCAAATTTTCATGTGCCATCTCTAATTTTCACAATAAACTTCTCTTTTGTGTGTTTGTTTCGCTCGCGGAGCGGTGAGGGGTGGCTAATATTTTCCATGCTAGATGTGTTATTCTCGAGAAGAGTGTTTATTCATGTCGGGGTTCTGGAACGACACCTATGGGATCACAGGGAATCCCTACTGCGGTTGACGAGGCGCGGGGCTGTGGAAACAGCGGGTTTAGAAGATCAACGCGGGGGGATTTTTATCCAGGTTCAGGCCGCAAGTGATGCATAATACCCTAATCCTGCTTTGGTGTATATTTGGTGTTCTTGAGTTCTTGAACTAGCCGTGGTGCATCCTAGCCCAAAAAGTATGAATCCTTTTCTCAGTATGCCTCGGGCCTCCTTTTATATGTCAAAGGGGCTGCCACAGCGGCACACATGAGGTGGAAAGTATCTACAGTGTACAAGTCTATCCCTGACATCGTGGGACAAAACGCATTGAATGCGCTACCGACGTGCCCCCTTGCTTTATCGGGGACGGCAAGGAAGCTCGTCTCGTCTGACGCCGCCTCGCCTCGCTTCGATGCGCGCCCAAGCTGACGAGGCATGCAGTGCCACACTGGCTGGCTGGCTGCTGCGCTGGTGCGGTGGCAGGGTCTTCTGGAAGATCTGCATGCCACCACGCAGGTGCTTGCCTGGTTGGCCTAGAAGCTGCATGCTGCCACGTAGGTGTGTGTGCCTAGTTGGCAGGCTGGCTGCTGCGTCAGAAATGCCATGGGGCAGTGAAACCTTGTAAGTGCAGGCCTGGTCATGGCCCTTCCGATATCCCCGGCAAGGGTCTTGCCGGGTTTCTGTGGTCGTCCCCGGCAAGGATCTTGCCGGGGGCCTTCGTCTTCTGGTTCTTACCCAGTCTTGCAGGCCTCTATTTATCACAAAGATCTGCATGCCACAACGCAGGCGCTCCCGAGCCTTGGTCTTGATGTTGTCGATAGCGTCATAATTCTCAGGCTCAAAGGTGGCGGTCTCGATGGTGTTGGGCGAGTTGCCCCGGCAAGGCTCTTGCGGGGGCAGCATAGGTCATCCCCGGCAAGGCTCTTGCCGAGGGAAACCCATCTTGTCCCTTTGCTCTTCGTGCCTCTGGCTTCAGCGCTGCTCGGGTAGTCTTGTATCTTCGCTTCCTCTGCCCCGCCAAGCATGGTCGCAGGTGCGGCTACAACTGCCTGTGCATAAGTAAAGGGGTACAGAAGGCCCCTACTTTTGTACACCGATAGGAGCCCCTGGGCCTGGGCCACACATAAGCGTAGAGCGTTGTTGGGCCAGGCCCAGAACGGTGCGCGGGCATGCGTGGACAAGGTTTTAATTGCGGTAACTCCTCCGCCAATTGCGCTTCGCCACGACCTGTGTTGAATGCGTGACTTGGGGGGTCGTGCGTGGGGCGGTTGCAGCACGCGTGCGTCACATCTTGGTGAATAGTAAAGAGGCGTCCCGCGTCTTCCCCATAAAAAGGGAGAACTGCAGGGGCGCTGCTCATTTACCCCCTGTGCCCTCTCCAATCTCGGAATCGTCGTTCCCCTCTTCTTCTCCAAACACAAGTCGAAGCTCTCGCCCCTGCTCGCTGCCGCCGCTCCCTCATTGCCTTCGACCCCTCATCCCTCCCAGTTGCCATGGCGCCCAAGACCGGCAAGGGCAAGGGAGCGGCCAAACACGACGGAGGGAAGGAGGCGCAGGAGAGTGAGTTGGTGGAGCTACGGACGCAGCGTGCCTTCTTCACCTTGACGGTCGACACGCTCATCCTCAGGGACATGTTCAGGCCCCTGTGGGGAAGGGAGATGTCGGGCACCCTGCCATGCGCATCATCCCCGCCATGTTCGCCAAGGACGGCCCGAATCGGTACCCCTTCTTCGTCAATTACTTCTCATGCGGGCTCTGCCCACCTTTCTCCGATTTCTTCAGCGACATCATGCATACCTACGGCTTCCACCTTCTGTACTTCACGTTGAATGCCGTGGCGTGCATGGCCTTCTTCACCCATCTCTGCGAGGGCTTCGCCAGAGTGCTCCCCAGCATGACGCTCTTCCGCCACTACTTCTACCCTCGCATCCAGCCAGGGGGTGCCATCTCTGGCTGCATCACCTAGATCCCGAGGACCCAGGGCAGGGGCACGTACCCGGAGGGTGCCCAGAAGGAGCGGTGGGAGGAGTGGCGGGGCCGGTGGTGCTGGATTGAGGAGGCAGATACGTAGGAGTTCTGTCGGGTCTGTCGGACGCCGCCGGTCCGCAGAAAAGACTGGGGCAATGTCAATGCCAATGACGAAAAGCTCACGTTGGCCACCACCAGGATCCATCGCCTCACCTCGGCCGGGCTCACCCTCGAGATGATTGGGGCTGACTTCATCTGCCGCCAGATTGCCCCACTGCACAACAAGGGGAGGCCGGCATGGGACTTCAGGAACGCGGCCGATGTCATGAGGCTCCGCCCTGGCCTGAAGCATAATTTCACGGTGCTGCATCATGCCCACCTCTGCCAGAGGCTTTTTCAGCTCAAGGTCGATGAGACCGGCGGAGTCGAGAGGGCCGACAAGGCCGAGAAGGCCGGCAAGGCCGGCGGTTCTTTGCTTGAGTTGCCAGCGGGGGTGGTCCCGTTGAGCAACAACTCTTGCCAGACCTCCATCGTCGCTATGATGCCGGACTTCAATGCACATGGCCTTGACCCAAGCCGGGCTGAGCCAGAAGCGGAGTGGGTGTAGGCCTTCTTCGACAACCTGTTGGAGAGGTATGTCCATGACGAGTCGCTGCTCATCCGCGACACCACCAAGGCGGAGCTGGTGTATATTGCCGCCAGGGCAGAGGATGCGGCACTCGCCAAGGAGGTCGGCAGCGTCGGCACCATGGAGGACGAGGCCGACATGGCCGCAGAGGAGAAAGAGCTTGCCGAATGGGCGGAGTCTGTCGGGGAAGCCAGCGGCGCTGGCGCCGGGGCCCCCCTTGTTGAAGACACGACCGAGGAGTTGGCCGAAGAAGAGACCGAGGCGGATGACCCCGGCCTCAGGGAGAAAATGTGTCCTGCGGCGGGCTAGCTCCGGCGAGCCGGTCCGCCTCGGCAGGACCACGCAGTGACAACAGACCCAGGCGCAGCCCTGTCACCAGACGAGGGCCGTGGTAGTGAAGAAGAAGGCAGCGGCCGCTGCCTCTTCCTCATCCAAGCGGTGCAGGACCCCATCCCCTTCTCCTTCCCCTTCGGACAGCGACCTAGAGGCTGATTTCGACCTCGGGTCCTTCAGCCCGAAGAGGAAGAGGAGGCCAGACGAAGAGGAGGAGGAGTAAGCACCTCGCCCTTCATTATCTTTAACCTTCAACTCATGCTATGTTTCCTGACATGATCTCATCATTGCAGGGACACGGAGACGCTGGCCCAGAGGGCGTCAAAGAGGGCCAAGGCTTCGACAGGAGACAAGCCTTTGGCAAGCACTCCACGTACGCCGACGGTGATGGAGATCAGCCCGGACCCCAGCCCTCGATGCAGCCCCCGCTTCAGCCCCCAACGTAAGTTCATTACTCACTCCTCGTCAGCGGGTGCCGGGGCGGGGATTTTTGGTGCTGACTTTGTCGGGTTTTGCAGGAGGAGAGCAGTTGCAGGAGGAGTCGCTGAGGACCGCCGCCGACATGCCGCCCCCATCGACCATGCCGCCCAGAGGGGCGTCCCCGGCAAGGGCGAACACCGCCGACCCCACACGCGTGGAGGAGGAGGAGACAGGCACGGGCGCCGGTGGTTCCGTCCCGCCAACGGATGCGGGCGGGGAGGGAAACACTTTCCCGCAACTCGGCACGGGTAAGTGGCCTGCCTCCCGTCCCTGTTTTTTTCTTTGTTCTGAACCTTGACCTTAGCCTCGTTTCGTCCTTCCTTTCTGGATTCCAGACCCTCCCTCGATGGACCATGAAGACATCGACACTGTCATTGGGGAGGTCACCAAGGACGCCGAAGCTGAGGCTGCTAAGATCGCGGCTGAGGAAGCCGCCAAGTCTGCCACCGAGGAGGCCGGCAAGGGGCCTGCCGAGGAGACCGATGGGACCGCTATCGGGGAGGCCAGCAAGGCCTCTGCCAAGGAGGCCGGCAAGGGGCTTGTTGGGGAGGCCGCCGAGGAGGAGGTGGCCAACGACCAACCTTTCTCCCCTGCAACCCCTGCCCCGGAAAAGTACCTGAGGGTGGGCGACGACCTGTTTGTCCACCTCCCAGGGACGGCAAGCACCAGGGCGCCAACCGAAGGGGAGGTGTTCAACGATGAGGTGCTCGCCACCATCGGGCTCCAGGTTGTCAACAAACCGAGCGCCGGCGATGATGATTCCTAGGAGGAGCAACTTCTTCGGGCCATGAGCGCCAACTTCCAGAAGCTCCAAGCGCTCCACCGTGCCCGCGGGGACAAGGTGAAGTCCAGGAAGGCGGCGGTGGACAAGGCGGAGGTAGATTTTGGGGAGCGCATCGCCCAGACGCCGGTCTGGTTCTCGAGGCCTGGGAAGAGTTGAGGACTGCCCAAGATGAGCTGACGAGCGCAAGCGAGAGCTCATCCTGAAGCAGGCCGACATCGAGAAGGTCCAAGAGGCGGCGAGGGAGCAGGCCGCCAAGGATGAAGCCGCCCGGCAGCAGCAGCAAGCTCTGCTGAATAGCCAGGAGGAAAACCTTGTTGCGCGTGAGCAGGCTCTTGCTGCCACGCTCTGCGGCAAGGATGAGGAGGTTGGGAAGATTGTTGTGCAGCGGACCCAGGAGCTGGAGTAGAAGCACAAGTACACACTCAGTGCTCTGGCTCTGGACCACGCCGGAAAGGTGAAGGAGCTGGAGCTGGAGCGGGAGGAGCTGAAGAAGAAGATCTTGC
This sequence comes from Triticum urartu, assembly GCF_056163025.1. Taxonomy (NCBI): domain Eukaryota; kingdom Viridiplantae; phylum Streptophyta; class Magnoliopsida; order Poales; family Poaceae; genus Triticum; species Triticum urartu. The sequence goes on along the minus strand of NC_141876.1, from coordinate 363,075,976 downwards.
ACTGGTACAGTGACGTCCTAAACAAACGTTTAAAACCCCTTTCCGCGACGGCATTTGGAACCGTCGCCAAGTGAGTGTGGGCGATAGGGGGGTCCTTCCCATACGACCCAGAAATCGTCGGGGATAGGCCCTCGTGGGACCCAGGCTGGGGCCGTGTGCGATCGGGCAAGGCATGGAAACCCAATCATTTCCGTAGGTATGCACATCCCACACGGTGAATCCCAGAAATCATTTACGTAGGTATGTACATATGTAACGCCCTTGATGCGGCTATATCTCCCACGTGTCGAAGCACGACTTAGAGGCATAACCGCATTGAAAGCAATGTCGCAAGTGAGGTAATCTTCACACAACCCATGTAATACATAAGGGAAAGATATACATAGTTGGCTTACAATCGCCACTTCACACAAGTACATGAATAAAGCATTACAACATCCAAATACAATCAAAGTCCGACTATGGAACCAAAATAAAAGAAGAACCCCAAATGCGACAAGGTCCCCGATCGACCCCAACTGGGCTCCACTACTGATCAACTAGAACGAAACAACACAAAGGACAAGATCTTCATCAGGCTCCTCCCGAGCTTGGTTGCGTCATCTGCACGGGCCCATCGGCACCTGCAAGCTGGTTTTGGAAGTATCTGTGAGTCACGGGGACTCAGCACTCTCGCACCCTCGCGATCAATACTATTTAAGCTTATGGGTAAGGTAAAGGTATGAGGTGGAGCTACAGCAAGCGACTAGCATATTTGGTGGCTAACAACGCAAATGAGAGCGAGAAGAGAAGGCAAAAGCACGGTCGAGAATCTATGATCAAGAAGTGATCCTAGAACAACCTACGTCAAACATTACTCCAACACCGTGTTCACTTCCCGGACCCCGCCGAGAAGAGACCATCACGGTAACACACGCGGTTGATGTATTTTAATTAAGGTCAACTACAGGTTTTCTACAACCAGACGTTAACAAATTCCCATCTGCCCATAACCGCAGGCACGGCTTTCGAAAGTTCAAATCCCTGCAGGGGTGTCCCAACTTAGCCCATCACAAGCTCTCACGGTCAACGAAGGATATTCCTTCTAGCGGGAAGACCCGATCAAACTCGGAATCCCATTTACAAGACATTTCGACAAGGGTAAAACAAGTCCAGCAACACCGCCCGAATGTGCCGACAAGTCCCAATAGGAGCTGCACATATCTCGTTCTCAGGGCACACTCAGATGAGACATCCTACGAGTAAAACCAACCCTCGGGTTGCCCCGAGGTGGCCCCGCAGTCTACTCGGTCGGACCAACACTCAGAGGAGCACTGGCCTGGGGGGGTTAAAATAATGATGACCCTCGGGAGCGCGACTCCCAAGGGAAAAAGGCTAGGTGGCAAATGGTAAAACCAAGGTTGGGCATTGCTGGAGGAGTTTTATTCAAGGCGAACTGTCAAGGGGTTCCCATTATAACCCAACCGCGTAAGGAACGCAAAATCCGGGAACATAACACCGATATGACGGAAACTAGGGCAGCAAGAGTGGAACAAAACACCAGGCATAAGGCCGAGCCTTCCACCCTTTACCAAGTATATAGATGCATTAATTAAATAAGAGATATTGTGATATCCCAACAAAATATCCATGTTCCAACATGGAACAAACTCCAATCTTCACCTGCAACTAGAAACGCTATAAGAGGGGCTGAGCAAAGCGGTAACATAGCCAAACAACGGTTTGCTAGGACAAGGTGGGTTAGAGGCTTGGCTCAACAATATGGGAGACATGATAAGCAAGTGGTAAGTATCGCAGCATAGGCATAGCAAAAGAGCGAGCATCTAGCAAGCAAAGATAGAAGTGATTTCGAGGGTATGATCATCTTGCCTGAAATCCCGCAAGGAAGAAGAACGAGTCCAAGAAGAAGACAAACGGATGAAGTCGAATGAATCCTCACAACACGACGTTACCGGATTACCGGGAAGAAGTACACCGGAAAAGGAAGCAAACAACATAGTAAACAACCACCACATAAGCATGGCACGATGCGCAAACAAGTATGATGCATGTCCGATTTAATGAGGCATGGCATGGCAAAGTGCACAAGCAATTCTACAAATTAAGTGGAGCTCAATATGCAACCAGTTGCATATTGACGAAAACACCACATGACTTATTTAGTTCTCTCTCGTTTAGGTACTCAACAATATTAAATGTTGGTTAACATGGCAAGAGGTGAAGCAAAAGTAAACTACACAATCTAAGTAATTTAAATGGGGCCGGATATAACAAACAACGAATCCGGTAAATCCCCATATGCATTTAGAAATTTAATGCAAACAACAATTTTTAAACATTCTTGAAGTTGTTATCATGATGCGGATGACATGCAAGTTTTATGCAATATTTATGAATAAGTTGATAAGAGCATATTAAGAAGCATTTGTCATCGTGGCGGAAATGAAAAGGGGTGCCATGGCAACGATAACGAAATGGTGCCATGGCAACGTCCCGGTTCCGGTAACTCGATTGAGATACCGATGCAAAGGAGAAGTGTGCGGATGCGTGCAAAAGATGGTGGGGCGCTCCCGGATTCCGGGTGTCCCACGAGTTGGCGACAAGGAGAACGAGTGACAAATTTGGACACGGTGCAAACACGAGCATCTCAAACATCGCAAGCATTCGTTCACGGACATCTTCTCGGGGTTATACCTTTGAAGCGTGCAAGCGGGACAGTTCTCGTGACGGCGGTAGTGGAAGTAGTCATTCTCGCACGCTCTAGGGTCGACGGTAGAAGTTCTCGCGATCTCGGCGACAGTAGTGGTACATGTTTATCATTGCACGAGTTTCCGTAGACATTCATGTCATCGGTGTCGTGGTACTTGGGGTCTTCGGACTTTCCGGTCTCGTTCTTGCGACGGTAGTCGTTCACATTTGTTCGGAGAGGTACTTGATGACTCCAACGTCTTCGGAGCGATGGTAGTTGTACACGGTCCACAAGACATCGATCGTTCGGGGTCCGACTTGCGGCTCTTGCCGACATGAGTGGTACTTGGCATTTTTGTGTAGACGAACTTGGCGCATCCGAAGGGTCACACTCGTCGTCGTGGGAACTTGGTGAAACCGAGGTCTTCGAGGTCGATGGTAGTTGTACATCTCATAGTGGAACTAGACGGATCCGAGGACTCCGAGCATCGTGGTACTTGTCGAAATCCTCATTGAATGTAATTGAAAATTTTGAAATGGAACTTGGTGCGTCATCACATAGTCGTACGTCGAGGCAGGGCAGCTCGGCCACGCGCGCTGGACGGGTAGAGGCAGACCCGAGCATGGTCAACGACCACACACGCTCGTCCCTGGGTGCGAGGCAAAGGAGGTAGTCGGAGTTGGCCGGCTCCGGTGGAGGGAGCCGAGGAGGACCGAGTGGAGGCTGGAGCTGCTGCTGTTTGAGGACGACGAGGACGCCACAATGCGGAGGGGCTCGGTGCTGCTGGCCGGGAGCAGAGGAGAGGCAGAGGCGCCTGGCTACGGAGGTCGGGGCGGAGCTGCGGCGGAGCTGCTGCACTGACTAATGGCGACGAAGGCAGAGGTGGGGAACGGGCTCTGGGGCTCTGGGAAGACGAAGATGGTGCGAGGCAATGACCTGCGAGGTCGCCGGCGCAGGCGCCATGGCGGGGAGGCGACGAGGATCCGGGCAAGGGCATCAACAGCAGAGGCGTGGTGCTGGTCGCAGGGGAAGGAGAGGCCGACGTGGGGTCTCCTGCGTGTGGGGTCGAGCGAGAGGAGGAAGGAGATCTGGAAGAGGAGGTTGGTAGCGCTGGGAGATCCAAGAAAGAGGAGGGGGATCGAGCAAATCCTCCTGGCTCGATGCGTGCGGCGGCGCAGGAGGGAGTCAAGGGAGAGGCAAGGGATCGAGAGAGAGAGAGGGCTAGCGAGCGAGGGGATCGGGCTAGGGTTATGGAACTGGTGGGGGCGGCTGGTCGTTGGAGCCGGCCCAGTGGGAAGGGTGCCAGCTAGGCCTTGGCCAACTGGTGCGGCTGCTGGGCTCCCTCTCCTTTCCAAAATCTTCCCTTTCTTAAACTATTGTTTATATAAATAAACAACCAACAAAGGGGAAAATCCAGGGGATTTTGGTTAGGAATATGAGATATATAAAAATATATCTGGAACCCTGGATTTATGTAGGGTTTGAATAAATTGCTCTGGCATTTTTAGAAGGTAGAAAAACAATTAGAGTTTGAATTATTTTCAAACTTCAATCATTTTTGAACCTAACCAAAACAACTTCGAATGGGATGAAATCTGACAGAGAGGGCATAGGAAAAAGGCAAGATTTATAGGGAAAAGATGAACATTAATGGAGGAGGAATAAGGTCGCTTGCAAAGACATGAAAAACGAAGGAAGTGGGAGGGATGATGCATGGGTATGGCTTGAGAGAGAGATGACAAGGAAAAATATATGAAGTTAAGTCGGATAGAAGAAGAGTTGAAGAGTAATGCAATTGTATGATGGGTGATTCCAAGTTAATGGGATATTTAATATAGCTCCCTAATATTGGGAGGATATGTTATAAAGAGAATCACCATGTGAATTCCCTTGGTTTAAATGGATCGAAGATCCATACGGTTTATCTAGTTGAGATGCAAAAGACTTATGACATGATGACATGATGCAAAGCACATGATGCAACGAACCAAAACGAATCACCCGACAACACTCGGAAACATGGAAGGCATCTGAAGCTCCGGTCTTGGGGCGTTACAACATCCCACACGGTGAATCCCAGAAATCATTTCCGTAGGTATGTACATCCCACACGGTGAATCCCAGAAATCATTTCCGTAGGTATGTACATCCCACACGGTGAATCCCAGAAATCATTTCCGTAGGTATGTACATCCCACATGGTGAATCCCAGAAATCATTTCCGAAGGTATGTACATCCCACACGGTGAATCCCAGAAAATCATTTCTGTAGGTATGTACATCCCATACAGTTCTTTGTGTGGAAATGTTTGTGCAAGGTGGCCTAACGCAAAAAGTTCGCTGCCAGAAGCCGTGTGTGATTGTTAGTTGATCGAAGCGCCTACTTCTAGAAACCGTGCAGGTTGTTTGAGTTCATCGCCCACGGTGTTGTCTGAGTAACCGTTTGCAATAGATAACCCCAATAAGTAGGGTAATTAGCCTATTATTTATAATCCATGTACTAATCAAACTGATATTTCTTATAAAACACGCCAGATATTTCATATCCGTATAAAAGCAACCAAGATTTCATAATCGAATTACATCAGATAGCTTCGGCACTTAGTTATGCCACTACACAACAGCACCAAGTTTCACATGTAGCATCAAAAACCTTTGGAAAGTAGCATCATACACGGTAAATAGACAAATGAATCTCATCTGGGAAACTGCAGAAGCGGAAGGAAAATATTGAGCCTTCAGTGATGTTGAATGTCCTTGCAACTTTAGGCCAATGGCTATGGTTAATTGCCCTCCCAACCTTCGTCCTCTTCAGCAAGACTTCAATATTTTACCATGGGTGTTGAATGAATACCTTCCTCGCCTCTTGACCATGTAGGTGGTTTGAGAGGTAATCATCGGTGAAGTGCTTTGAAAAGTACTGAAAACAAAGCTATGCATAAATCACTGTTGTAAATTTTGAAATGGCGCAAGGGGTAAAAACAAGGTAAAAGAGTTGGTACCATCCTATAGTTGACTGGTGTCTTCTTCATTGTACAAACAAAGATCTTGATGTTATTCGTCGCAAGTTTCTTCATCCTAATACTCTTTCTGAGTTTCTTGACTTGACTGATATTCATGGACATCTCATTTCCCCATATGCAAAATGGGTCGAACAGTGGGTCTAAGCCTCTGACAACAGGACCTACATGTGCAAGACCAAATTGTAAGAAACCTAAATATTAGAACGATTCCTACAACTGCACAATAATGTGCTATTAGCCAAAGGACCCTGCTTGAACAAACCTCGATGGTAAACCGTAGTGTCTCCCATTGTTTCCCTGCAACACACATAAGGAAGATCTTGATCAGGTTAACTGAGAGTTGCCATACTATTAGTAGAATATGTATTGAGTACAGCCAAATTCGATTGGTTTCACATGCATAACAATAAAAAATTGTACCCACAACAAATGAAAATCAAATTGCAGAACTGAACCAAACAGTTAAATGGACAACAGACCAAATGAACCAAAATAGTTAACTGAGCACGACATTGCAGAATAGAAACATGTACTAGAAGATAAGACAGTTAAGAAAACAAAGAATGCTTGAGAACAGTACTACAAAATGTAGCAATTGTTGGACCAAAGTGTAAACTGAACATTACATTTTAGAGGACAAAACTGTTAACTGAAAATCAGATTCCATATTAAAATTACAGAGGACAAATCACTAGAAGGCAGTGGTTGTGGCCTCGAGAAAACAACACGAACTGTATTTTAAAGTAGAGAGCTACGCGGCGGTGTTGACGGTGTCCTCGAAGACGAGGTGCTCCTCCAAGATCTGGCGGTCGACACGCATGTCAGCAATAGCGACCTCGTTCGTGCGTGCGGCCGCACTGCCTCTTTGCTCTATAAATACCCCAATATTCCTGAAACCCTAGGGGAGTCGACGAAAAACAATTCCAGCCACCGCAAGTTCCAGAAACCACAGATCCAATCTAGACACCATCACGGAGGGGTTCGTCATCCTCATTGGTGCCTCTCTGATGATGCGTGAGTAGTTCATTGTAGACCTACGGGTTCTTAGTTAGTAGCTAGATGGCTTCCTCTCTCTCTCTTTTGTTTCTCAATACAATGGTCTCTTGGAGATGTATTTGATGTAAGTCTTTTTGCGGTGTGTTTGTTGGGATCCGATGAACTTTGAGTTTATGATCAGATCTATGTTTTTATCCAGGAGAGTTATTTGAGCCTTTTGATCTCTTATATGCATGATTACTTATATCCTCATATTTCTTCTTCGAATCTTTGGTTTAGTTAGGCCGACTAGATCGATTTTTCTTGCCATGGGAAGAGGTGCTTTGTGATGGGTTCGATCTTACGGTGCTCAATCCTAGTGATAGAAGGGGAAATGACACGTATGTATCATTGATATTAAGGATAACAAGATGGGGTCTATTCCTACATGAATAGATCTTGTCTACATCATGTCATCATTCGTATTGCATTACTCCATTTCTCCATGAATTTAATACACTAGATGCATGCTGGATAGTGGTCAATGTGTGGAGTAATAGTAGTAGATGCAGGCAGGAGTCGGTCTACTAATCTTGGACGTGATGCCTATATAATGATCATTGCCTGGATATCGTCATAATTATTTGAAGTTCAATCAATTTCCCAACAGTAATTTGTTCACCCACCGTATGCTATTTTTCTTGAGAGAAGCCACTAGTGAAATCTACGGCCCTGGGGTCTCTTCTTTATCATATTTGCCTTCAAGATCTATTTTTATTTGCTTTTATTTTCCGATCTATTAATCCAAAACCCAAAAATACCTTGCTGCAATTTATTGTTATTTATTTTATCTCACGTTCCCGCGAGATCTATTTATCCAATCTACTACATTTTATCTATCTTTTTACCCCAAAGGGATTGACAACCCCTCTTTTACGTCGGGTTAGAAGTATTTGTTCTTTGTGTGCAACTGTCGTTCACGTAGTGTTGCGTGGTTCTCCTACTGGTTCGATAACCTTGGTCTCATAACTGAGGGAAATACCTACTGTAGCTATGCTGCATCATCCCTTCCTCTTTGCGGATATACCGACGTAGTTCAAGCCACATCAAAAGGAATTTTTGGCGCCATTGCTGGGGAGACATCATCAACATCTACCAGGTTCCTAATCACAAATCCCATCTCCTTGCAATTTACATTATTTGCCATTTGCCTCTCGTTTCCATCTCCCCAACTTCACAAAAACTTGCCGTTTTATTCACCCTATTTTTCGTTCGCTATTTTCTCGTCGGATCTGTTTTTCGTTTGCAATTTTGTTTATCACTTTTTGTCGTTATGGATAGTTCTTCCTCTATTGCATGCACCCCTGAGAACGAGGTTCTTAACTTTAAACAGATGGGAGGGGAGAATTTAAAACATGCTTGGTATAGGATTTGCAATGCTCATCATAGATCTATTCGTAAGCAATCTACTATTGTTCTTATTTGTTGTTTTTATGTGGGCATCACTACTTGGTATAGATTCGTCCTTGATATGATTACCGATGTAAATTTCTTGATGTGTCCCTGTCTTGATGCTTTTAATGCTATGGGAAATTGATACGTCTCCAACATATCTATAATTTTTGATTGTTCCATGCTGTTTTATTATCAATCTTGGATATTTTATAATCATTTTATAGTCATTTTATATCATTTTTTGGTACTAACCTATTGGCATAGTGCCAAGTGCTAGTTGTTGTTTTTTCTATGTTTTTTACATCACAGAAAATCAATATCAAACGGAGTCCAAATGCCATGAAACTTTATGGAGATTTTTTTTATGGGCCAGAAGGAAGGCAATGGGCCCTGGTTGCACCTGGGGGTGCCCCGAGGGGGGGGGGCACAACCCACCAGGGCGCGCCAGGAGGCCTAGGCGCGCCCTGGTGGGTTTTGCCCGCCTTGGGTGCCCCCCAGACCACCTCTTTTCTCTATAAATACCCAAAAAATACCAGAACCCTAGGGGAATCGATGAAATATTCATCCAGCCGTCGCAGAGTCGAGAATCACCAGATCCAATCTAGACACCATCTCAGATGGGGTTCACCACCTCCATTGGTGCCTCTCCGATGATGCGTGAGTAGTTCTTTGTAGACCTTCAGGTCCGTAGTTAGTAGCTAGATGGCTTCATCTCTCTCTTGATTCTGAATACAATGGTCTCTTGGAGATCCATATGATGTAACTCTTTTGTGGTGTGTTTGTTGGGATCGATGAACTTCGAGTTTTTGATTAGATCTATGTTTTTATATCCATGAAAATATTTGAGTTTCTTTGATCTCTTTTATGCATGATCTCTTGTACCTCGTATTTCTTCTCCGATATTTGGGTTTTGTTTGGCCAACCTGATCTATTTATCTTGCAATGGGAAGAGGTGCCCGGTAGTGGGTTCGATCTTACGGTGCTTGATCCCAGTGACAGCAAGGGAACCGACACGTATGTAGCGTTGCTACTAAGGATAAAAAGACGAGATCAATATCTATTGTCATATAGATAAACAGATCTTGCCTACATCATGTCATCGTTCTTATTGCATTACTTTGTTTTCCATGAACTTAATACACTAGATGCATGCTGGGTCGCGGTCGATGTGTGGAATAATAGTAGTAGATGCAGGTAGGAGTCGGTCTACTAATCTTGTACGTGATGCCTATGTAATGATCATTGCCTGGATATCATCATAATTATTTGAAGTTCTGTCAATTGCCCAAGAGTAATTTGTTTACCCATGTTTGCTATTTTTCTCGAGAGAAGCCACTAGTGAAACCTACGGCCCTCGGGTCTTCTTTCTCATATATTTGCCTTGCGATCTACTTTTCCTTTGCATTTATTCAGATCTATTAAACCAAAAATCCAAAATATCTTGCTGCAATTTATTTTATTTGGTGTTTGATCTATTAATATTTACAACCTTATCTCCCGTCACACGCCGTTTCTGGCGCCGTACCCCGAAAGGGATTGGCAACCCCTTTAACACGTTGGGTTGCATGGTGTTGTTATTTGTGTGCAGGGGCTGTTTATGTTATGTTGCTTGGTTCTCCTACTGGTTCGATAACCTTGGTTTCATAACTGAGGGAAATACCCACCGTCGCTGTGCTACATCATCCCTCCCTCTCCAGGGAAATACCGACGTAGTTCCGGCTACCATCAAGGAGAATTTCTAGCGCCGTTGCCGGGGTGGATCAAGTCAATATAGTCTCCCATCAACGCACCAATTTCTGGCGCCGTTGCCAGGGAGGATCTTCAACATAACCAGGTTCCTAATCACAAATCTCATCTTAAAATTTACATTATTTGCCATTTACCTCTCGTTTTCCTCTCCCCCAGTTCACAAAAAAAATTCATTTTATTCGCCTCTCTTTTTTCGTTCGCCATTCTCTTGCTTTCTAGTCTCGATGGCTAGTGTCCCTGCCCTTCCTTTGTCAATAGATTTTGAAGTCTTGTACTTCAAACAAAGACAAGGAGAAAATTTGAAAGATGCCTGGTACAGGCTTATGGAATCGTATCATATTTCCAACTTAAAGGGGCACACCAAGGTTTTGCTTCGTAATTTTTATATAGGATTGGCCTTGCATCATAGACAACTTCTTGATTTCGCCACTAAAGGAAATTTTATTGAACTTGATGCCAATGCTGCCTATGAACTCTTAGAGGGAATCTTGGGAATTCCACCTCAAAAGAAGGGGTTTCATTTTACCCCCGAGGGAGCTCAAATGTTGGACAAACTTGGTGACTTGCATAAGCATATGGTTGAAATACAGAAATATAATGAACCCCTCAAACACCTCAATGGCAGTATCAACCGCATGAATACCTTGATTAATCTTTGCAACAAGCGGTTGGATATTTGGATCTTAAGATGGTTTCTTTTCCTGAGAATTTAGGGAAGCGTAAAGAGCCTCCCGGGTTTGAGGAAACCCTTACAAAAGTTGCCAAAACGTCGGAACACAAAACTTAGATCCATGCTTTATGTAACATCCCAAATATTCAATTTGGAATGTTATACAATAGAGCATCATTGCATATCATGTTTTATTGCATTTTGGTTGATCCGGGAAATTTCACGCAACTCAAGGACCTACGGAGAGAGTTGGGGATTACGTTATTTTCATATTTGAGTTTTTCTCGAATTATGAAAAGAGGATCATTTGATTTTAATTATTATTTTTCTCTGGAATATTTCTTTTATTAAAAATAAAAGAGAGAGGATAAAATGACTTCCTCAAAATAAAGAAATATCAGAGATTTAATATTAAAATCAAACAAGATTTTTTATTCGGAGTTTTATCGCTATTTTGTTTGAATTAGGAAAATATGCGTTTTTCAAAATTGCATTTTATGCCCAAATAAATGTTCACCTTGTCCGGCTTATTTTTAGAGGACAGGGAAAATTTATTTCGGGATTTTTGGAGTCAGTTTAGTATTTCTTTTCTTTCTTTTTCTGCATGTCAAAATTATTTTAAAAAAAGTCAACCGACTTAAGGCCGTACTCGGCCAGGACTTCTCGGGCCGGCCTTTAAAGCCCGATGCCCCGATCCACCCCAGCCGCCCGAAACCCTAGCCCGCCCCGCCGCCCATCCGCCGCCTGACCCGCCGCCGCCGCCACGAGCCGCCGCCGCCTCGCCTCGCGTGTCGCCCCGTCGCGTCGCCGCCTTGCCATCGCGCCGCCGCACCGCAGCCCTGCCGTCGCGCCGCCTCTTGCCGGAGCCCGCCGCCGCCCCGCCGGAGCCCAATGCCGCCGCCGACCCGCCGGACCCCGCCGGAGTTCGAGGTAGCCGCCGCCGGTTTTTTTAAAACCGATCGGTTTTGTTTCGTAAATCCTAGATCCGTTTTTTTACCGGTTCGGTTTATTTTTTCGGTTTAGCTATTTAGCGAACGCCCGTTTTTACGTTTGGTTTTACAAACGGTTTTCACCGTTTAGCCGCAGATAACGAACGTTTGTTCGTTAGCCTGTTCGTCAGTTTTTCTTTTTCTCGGATTTTCCGCGATTATTTTCGATCGCGATTCCTGATCTGATTTTCGTTCTAGTATAACTGTTCGCTCATTTATCGGAATCAAGCGATTCAAGCGCCTAGAGTTTCGTCTCGAAACTCTCTTTCCGTTTAACCAACTTAAACAAGTTTTTGCTACTGTAAAATTTGACCTAGGTCCAGATTAGTAAACGAAGCTGGTTTCTCTCGCCGTTTGAGTTTTGTTGCTTCGTTTGATTTGATTCTTTTTGCCAACCAGAGTTCTTAAGTTGGACTTTCTGGTTAGATCTCTTATTTTAGTTTTACCCGTGCTTTTGCTTGATTGCTTATTGTATGCTTGTTTGATTGTGATAGAGTACCTGGAGTGCGAAGCGTGCTACATCGAGTCTCTAGGTTTCATGGATCATCAGCAAGGCAAGTAACACTTTGATCATACCTCTTACTACCCAGTTATCATTGCATTAGATCAACCCTCAAACATTGCATGGTTAGGATCTGAATTAAATTGTGGGGTTTGGGAAGTAGATGAGGTAGTACCTATTCACCTGTTTATTATTCAAACCCTGGGAGTTACTTCTACGTTGCTTATATTACAATGCTATGCTAGTAGACGTGGATTGGGTTTGAGTGTTCCATGACAGATGTGAGATTGTTAATTTAATGGTTCAACTAATGTGGAAACTTTAATACATATCTGGGTGGACTGAGGCACCTGGGGAACCCAGTGATTTCCTGTATTTTGGAAATCCCGGGATACCGTGTGATTCTCCTATGGACCGCCACCCAGACTCAAAGGGATCATGAGATTATTCATACTGGAAACTTCCATGTGCAGCCACATGCCATTATGGGCTCTGGCATAGTTGATTAAGTCGTGTGAACTCTTACAGTGGTAGACTAGCAGATGTAGGGGATGTAGGTGTACCGGTCTACCCATCGTAAGGTGTTAACGCTTCTGAAAGACTGTGTCTCGGTCATCCGTTTATCAAACATTATGTAGTGCGAGAAACCCAACGGAGGAGATCGAGTCTTGTGAGGAAAAGTGCACAAACCTCTGCAGAGTGTATAAACTAATCATGGTTAGCCGTGTCCCCGGTTATGGACATCTTGAGTATCTAGTTCTTGGATTATCATGTGGATCTCATCACTCTTAATACAATTTGTTTGGGTTTAAAGATGATTACTTTTAATTGAGATTGAGTTGGGTGAGCCATCTCAATGTTTAACAACTACCATGATAGTTAAATAAAATTTATTCCTTTGTAGTAGGGAAAAATTGGCTTTACGCAAAAACATATCAACCATACAGCCTCCACCAGCCATATATGCATATAGTGATAGCTTTATTCTATTCATTACTCTCTTGTGTTACCTTGCCAGCATATTCTATGTGCTGACCCATTATCGGGCTGTAATGTATCATGTTGCAGACTTTTCAGACGATGAGTAAAGAGCCTTAGGTCGTGGTCTTTCACTCAGTGATGTCGTTGGAGTTGATGGACTCATTTTATCTTCCAAGCCTTCCACTATTATCGTATTAGATGGCCTTAAGCCATATTTATTGTAATAAGTTTTCTTTTGAGACATTTGATGTAATAAGTGTGTGATTTCCACTCTGTTATAAATCCTTCAAGTACTGTGTGTCAGCATTACCGATCCAGGGATGACACTTATACACAGAGATCAGACTGTTTGAGGTCTGGTCGCTACAAATATGGTATCAGAGCACACGCTGACTGTAGGACACGACCACTAAGCTAAATCCCTAGATCACTATTCTCTTCTCATTTCTGACTCCTCTCCTTTTCCTACTCTTTAGGATGGCGGATGCAAGGAACAAGTTTGCGCAACCGGATGAAGACGCCACTTTTGGAAGACACTTGAAGGAAGTCACTAGGTACCTGAACATTGGAATACCAAGCTTCACCGGGACTTACAATGCCACTTTACCAGAAGAGGAGCGCTGGATGATTCAGGTTCAAGTTCCAGGAAGGACATTCACACCAGTCACTGAGCCCATAGAGTTTTCTTTCGATGCACCAACATGGAGTCTAGGAAAGAGTATGGCAGCTCACATCACCATGGGACGCATTGGAGAAGTTTACCACAAGGATCTCAAGGATACTATCTACCAGATTTGTGGGTGCTGAGATGAGCAATGGGAGATGATCAGCACCAGGAAGGATAGATCCATTGCAGCTTTCATCCAGGAGTTAAACCAGCATATTCACAGCCAGGAGAACCAGATGTGCGCAGGCATGATAGATCTGAAGAAGGCAATGACCAGGATCACGGAGCTTGAAGAAGAACTCAAGGCTACTCGTGAAGATTATGAGGAGGAAATCGTCATACTAGTGGAGAGGAATGATGATCTGGAAAGGAAGCTAGGAGTATTCAGGGGAGACCCCGCACCAGGAGGAGAAGACGAAGAACCCAAGGAGATTCGTCCGGAGGACTACATCATCATCGACGACACCGACTCAGACCCCGACGATAGCGACGATGACTATGTTGATGAAGCTGGAGCAGATGTCATGGAGTCTTCCACCGATCAATATTTCTAGTTGACCACCAAAACAGTAGTAGTAGTCTACCATGTAAATAGTATAGTCCAATCACTTTGTAACGATAGATCTAGACCGATTGTATGTCTTGCTTGATTGATTGAGTGATATGATTGTGTTTGTCTCATGTGCATATGGGTAGTGTTTTCTCACTAGACCTCATTCTATTCTATTCTATTCTCTCTAAACCCTCAGATGCCTTCGAGACGTGACCTCGGATTTACCTTTCCACCGGAGCTCACTCAGTTGATCCAGCAGCAGAATACCCTGATGCAGGTGTTAGTTCAGAACCAAGGCAACAACAACAACAACACCAACAGCAACAGCAACAACAACAGCAACAGCAACAGCAACAGCAATAGCAGCAGCAGCAGCAACAACAACAACAACAACAACAGTTGACAACTTAGCCCATTTTCTGAGGTTGCGGTCGCCGGTGTTTTCCAGTAGCACCGAGCCAATAGTTGCAGATGATTGGCTTCGCAGGATTGGAAGGGAGTTAACCACTGCAGGATGCACAGATGCTGAGAAGGTGTGTTTTGCCGCACACCAATTGGATGGACCAGCAGCCTCATGGTGGGAGAATTACACTGTCACTTATCCTTTAGCCACTGTCACATGGGACCAGTTCCAGCAGGCTTTCCGTACTGCCCATGTATCAGCAGGAGCTATGGCCATGAAGAAGCGTGAGTTTCGGAACTTACGCCAAGGAGGACGCACTGTTGGCCAGTATGTGGATGAGTTTAGTAAGTTAGCACGTTATGCTCCAGATGACGTTGCTACGGATGCAGCTAAGAAGGAGAAGTTTCTGGAGGGACTGAATGATGAGCTAAGCATGTAGTTGATGGTAGAAAATTTCAATAACTACCAGGAGTTGGTGGATAGAGCTCTCATGCTTGAAGGGAAGCAGCAGCAGATTGACAGCCGCAAGAGGAAGTATGCAAAGGGAAGTATAATTCTGGAGCCCAGCAGAGACCCCGTTTCACCCCGAACTCGGGAGGACTTGTTCATAACCATGGAGGCCACACTCATGATGGACGAAGTTCGCACAATCATAGTGGCCCCAAGAACGACAATGATAATGGAGGAAGTAGCGGACAGAACCGTTCCAACCCGGCAACATCCGCCAAGAAGGACCTAAGCCACGTTACTTGCTACAAGTGTCAGAAGACTAGACATTACGCCAATGAATGTCCTGAAACTAAGAATGGAAATGGCAATGGAAGCTCTGAGAAGAAGCCCAACCCTTTCAACAGGGGACAAGTGAACCACATTAACGTGGAGGGGATTGAAGCCCGGCCAGATGCAGTAATTGGTAAGTTTTTGGTTAAGTCATTTACTGCAGTCGTTCTTTTTTATACTGGTGCATCTCATTCATACATATCGAGGGGATTTGTGGATAAGTATAAGTTGCCCACTAGAGTTCTTAAGACACCCATGTTAGTAACCTCACCCGGAGCAGAGTATATGGCAAGCCATGGATGTTTTCAGATGCCATTGGCCATAGGTAGGCATGTTTTCCCCTCCGATCTGATAATTTTGGAATCGCAAGGTTTGGATGTGATTCTAGGTATGGATTGGCTATCGATGTATGGAGGAAACATCGATTGTGCAAGTAAGACGATTTTACTCACCACCCCAGAAGGAAGAAGGATCAAGTATGTATCCCGGCATGTGCCGAATAGGACTCAAGTAAATTGCTTATCGGGAGTAGTACAGGAGGAAGTACCAGTGGTGAACGAATTTCCGGATGTATTTCCCAGAAGAGTTGCCAGGCATGCCACCGGATAGAGACATAGAGTTTTTGATAGAGCTTTTGCCAGGCACTGGGCCAATATCTAAGAGACCGTACATGATGCCCGCGCAGGATTTACAGGAAATTAAGAAGCAGATTAAGGAGTTACCGGATAAGGGATATATTCGCCCAAGCTCGTCACCTTGGGGATCACCAGTACTTCTAGTGGAGAAGAAGGATGGATCGTTAAGGATGGTTGTTGATTATCGTGGATTAAATGAAGTAACAATCAAGAACAAGTACCCACTGCCGATGATAAATGATTTGTTTGATCAGTTGCAAGGAGCTAAGGTGTTTTCCAAGATCGATCTGCGATCAGGTTATCACCAGTTGAAGATTCGAGAGTAGGACATACCTAAGACAGCTTTTACCACAAGCTATGGGCTATATGAGTATACCGTTGTGTCATTTGGCCTGACTAACGTACCTGCCTACTTTATGAACATGATGAACAAGGTGTTTATGGAGTTTTTGGATAAGTTCGTCGTAGTGTTCATTGATGATATTCTGGTCTACTCGAAGAATGAAGAGGAACATAAGGAACATTTGCATTTGGTAGGGAAGCTTAGGGAACATCAGTTATACGCCAAGTTCAGCAAGTGTGAATTTTGGCTGAAGGAAGTTGGATTTCTTGGACATGTTATATCCGGAGAAGGAATAGCAGTAGACCCCAACAAAGTTGTCACCATGACAAATTGGGAAGCACCAACGACAGTTGGAGGGATCCGGAGTTTTCTTGGACTCGCAGGATACTACTGAAGGTTCATTGAGAATTTCTCAAAGATTGCAAAACCAATGACAGAGTTGTTAAAAAAGGACACCAAGTTCAATTGGACTGAGGAATGTGAGGCCAGTTTTCAGGAGTTGAAGAGACGCTAGGTTACATCGCCAGTGTTGATCCTGCCAGATCAACGCAAGGATTATGAAGTGTATTGCGATGCTTCTCGTCGAGGACTTGGAGCCGTACTTATGCAGGAGGGAAGAGTTGTTTCATATGCCTCGCGACAGCTTAAACCCCATGAGTTAAATTATGCTATGCATGATTTGGAGTTAGCAGCCATAGTACATGCGTTAAAGACATGGAGACATTTTCTTATCGGAAACCATTGTGAGGTATACATGGATCACAAGAGTTTGAAGTATATCTTTACACAGAAGGAGTTGAATCTCAGGCACAGGAGATGGTTAGAACTCATTAAAGATTATGATATGAAATTGCACTATCATTCCGGAAAGGCTAACGTAGTAGCCGATGCGTTGAGCCGCAAGAGTCATGTCAATACCCTCATGACCGGAGGATTACCCAGGGAGTTAGCAAAAGACCTTCGTGAGCCATGTTTGGAGATAGTTCCGAGAGGTTATGTAGCAGCTTTGGAGATTCAGTCTACTTTGATGGATAAGATCATAGAAGCACAAAAGACGGACAAGGAGATTGCCGAGATAAAGGAAAGGATGAGCAAAGGAAAAGCCAAGGGATTTCGTGAGGATGAGCACGATACTTTATGGTTTGAGGACCGCGTATATGTGACCAAGGATCAGGAGATCAGGAAGTTGATTCTGCAAGAGGCCCATGATTCGCCATATTCGATTCACCCAGGAAATACCAAAATGTATCTGGATTTGAAGGACAATTTCTGATGGACCGGTATGAAGAAGGATATTGCAGAGTATGTAGCAGTTTGTGATGTATGTCAGAGAGTGAGGGCAGAACATCAGAAGCCAGTAGGATTGCTATAGCCATTGCCTATACCCGAATGGAAGTGGGATAAACTAGGCATGGATTTTATCACGGGATTGCCCAGGACTCGTTCAGGCTATGACTCGATATGGGTTGTAGTCGATCGACCGACAAAAGTAGCTCATTTCATCCCAGTAAAGACCACTTACACCAGTGCTAAGTTGGCAAAGATCTATATGACCAGGATTGTATGTCTGCATGGAGTTCCGAGGACCATTGTATCAGATAGAGGAACCCAGTTTACCTCAAAGTTTTGGAATCAATTGTATGAAACTTTGGGAACCAGCCTAGAGTTCAGTACAGCTTTTCACCCGCAAACAGATGGACAGACTGAAAGAGTAAATCAGATTCTGGAGGACATGTTGAGAGCTTGTGCACTAGACTATGGATCTAGTTGGGACGATAATTTGCCTTATGCAGAGTTCTCTTATAACAACAGTTATCAAGCCAGTTTGAAGATGGCCCCTTTCGAAGCACCGTACGGAAGGAGGTGCAGAACACCATTGTTATGGGACGAAGTTGGAGACCGACAGTTGTTTGGACCAGATTTGATTAAAGAGTCTGAAGAGAAGGTTAAGCTGATTCACGATAGACTCAAGGTAGCCCAATCTAGGCAGAAGAGTTATGCAGATTCGAAACACAAGGAGACAATCTACGAAGTCAGAGACAGAGCGTATCTTCGAGTATCACCACTCCGAGGAGTGAAGCATTTTGGAGTTAAGGGGAAGTTAGCACCATGTTTTGTGGGACCATACAGAGTTTTGGAACGTATGGGAGAAGTTGCTTACAAGTTGGAATTACCCGAAGGATTGTCCGGAGTTCACGATGTGTTTCACGTTTCTCAGTTGAAGAAGTGCCACGCAGAGATGGCTAAAATTCCTATGAGAGATACAGTGCCGCTAGAAGCGATACGGTTGGATAGTGATTTGACCTACGAGGAGAAACCAGTCAAGATACTCGAGTTTGCCAGCCGAGTTACGTGCAACAAGGTTATCAAGTTTTGCAAGGTTCAGTGGAGCCACCATACCGAGGATGAAGCCACTTGGGAACGAGAGGAAGACTTACGAAAGGATCACCCTCACCTATTTTCTAGCCAACCCGAATCTCGAGGGCAAGATTCATCTTAAGGGGGGTAGGTTTGTAACATCCCAAATTTTCAATTTGGAATGTTATACATTAGAGTATCATTGCATATCATGTTTTATTGCATTTTGGTTGATCCGAGAAATTTCACGCAACTCAAGGACCTACGGAGAGAGTTGGGGATTTCTTATATTCATATTTGAGTTTTTCTCGAATTATGAAAAGAGGATCTTTTGATTTTAATTATTATTTTTCTCTGAAATGTTTCTTTTATTAAAAATAAAAGAGAGAGGATAAAATGACTTCCTCAAAATAAAGAAATATTAGAGATTTAATATTAAAATCAAACAAGATTTTTTATTCGGAGTTTTGTCGCTATTTTATTTGAATTAGGAAAAATATGCATTTTCCAAAATTGCATTTTAGGCCCAAATAAATGTTCACCTTGTCCGACTTATTTTTAGAGGATGGGGAAATTTTATTTCGGAATTTTTGGAGTTAGTTTAGTATTTCTTTTCTTTCTTTTTCTGCACGTCGAAATTACTTTTTTTTAAGTTAAACGACTTAGGGCTGTACTCGGCCAGGACTTCTCGGGCCGGCCTTTAAAGCCCGATGCCCCGATCCGCCCGAAACCCTAGCCCGCCCCGCCGCCCGATCCGCCGCCCAGCCGCCCGATCCGCCGCCCCGCCGCCGCGAGCCGCCGCCGCCTCGCCTCGCGCGCCGCCCCGCCGCGCCGCCGCATCGCCCCGCCACCTGTGCCGCCTCTCGCCGGAGCCCCCCCCCCCCCCCCCGCCGGAGCCCCACGCCGCCGCCGACCCGCCGGACCCCGCCGGACCCCGCCGGAGTTCGAGGTAGCCGCCCCTAGTTTTTTTTAAAACCGATCGGTTTTATTTCGTAAACCCTAGATTCGTTTTTTAACCTATTCGGTTTATTTTTTCCGTTTAGCTATTTAGCGAACGCCCGTTTTTACGTTTGGTTTTACGAACGGTTTTCACCGTTTAGCCGCAGATAACGAACATTCGTTCGTTAGCCTGTTCGTCAGTTTTTCTTTTTCTCGGATTTTCCGTGATTATTTTCGATCGCGATTCCTGATCTGATTTTCGTTCTAGTATAACGTTTCGCTCGTTTATCGAAATTAGGCGATTCAAGCGCCTAGGGTTTTGTCTCGAAACCCTCTTTCCGTTTAACCAACTTAAACAAGATTTTGCTACTGTAAAATTTGACCTAGGTCCAGATTAGTAAACGAAGCTTGTTTGTCTCGTTGTTTGAGTTTTGTTGCTTCGTTTGATTTGATTCTTTTTGCCAACCGGAGTTCTTAAGTTGGACTTTCTGGTTAGATCTCTTATTTGAGTTTTACCCATGCTTTTGCTTGATTGCTTATTGTATGCTTATTTGATTGCGATAGAGTACCCGGAGTGTGAAGCGTGCTACATCGAGTCTCTAGGTTTCACGGATCATCAGCAAGGCAAGTAAAACTTTGATCATACCTCTTACTACCCAGTTTTCATTGCATTAGATCAACCCTCAAACATTGCATGGTTAGGACCTGAATTAAATTGTGGGGTTTTGGAAGTAGATGAGGTAGTACCTATTCACCTGTTTATTATTCAAACGCTGGGAGTTACTTCTACGTTGCTTATATTACAATGCTATGCTAGTAGACGTGGATTGGGTTTGAGTGTTCCATGACAGATGTGAGATTGTTAATTTAATGGTTCAACTAAGGTGGCAACTTTAATACACATCTGGGTGGATTGAGGCACCTGGGGAACCCAGTGATTGCCTGTATTTTGGAAATCCCGGGGTACCGTGTGATTCTCCTATGGACCGCCACCCAGGCTCAAAGGGATCATGAGATTATTCATACTGGAAACTTCCGTGTGCAGCCACATGCCATTATGGGCTCTGGCATAGTTGATTAAGTCGTGTGAACTCTTAAAGTGGTAGACTAGCAGATGTAGGGGATGTAGGTGTACCGGTCTACCCATCGTAAGGTGCTAACGCTTCTGAAAGACTGTGTCTCGGTCATTCGTTTCTCAAACATTATGTAGTGCGAGAAACCCAACGGAGGAGATCAAGTCTTGTGGGGAAAAGTGGACAAAGCTCTGCAGAGTGTATAAACTAATCATGGTTAGCCGTGTCCCCGGTTATGGACATCTTGAGTATCTAGTTCTTGGATTATCATGTGGATCTCATCACTCTTCATATAATTTGTTTGGGTTTAAAGATGATTATTTTTAATTGAGATTGAGTTAGGTGAACCTTATCAGTGTTTAACAACTACCATGATAGTTAAATAAAATTTATTCCTTTGCGGTAGGGAAAAATTGGCTTTACGCAAAAACATATCAACCATACAGCCTCCACCAGCCATATATGCATATAGTGACAGCTTTATTCTATCCATTACTCTCTTGTGTTACCTTGCCAGCATATTCTATGTGCTGACCCGTTTTCGGGCTGCAACATATCATGTTGCAGACTTTTTAGACGACGAGTAAGGAGCCTTAGGTCATGGTCTTTCACTCAGTGATGTCGTTGGAGTTGATGGACTCATTTTATCTTCCAAGCCTTCCACTGTTATCGTATTAGATGGCCTTAAGCCATATTTATTGTAATAAGTTCTCTTTTGAGACATTCGATGTAATAAGTGTGTGATTGTCACTCTGTTATAAATCCTTGAAGTAATGTGTGTGTCAGCATTACCGATCCAGGGATGACACTTATACACAGAGATCAGACTGTTTGAGGTCTGGTCGCTACATTTTATGCCTAACTAAGGGCGTAAAACTATACCGCTTATTGGGAGGCAACCCAATGAATAATATTTTTTTTGCTTTTTGCTTTCTGTTCTTGAGTGTTAGCACAATTATTGTACTGTTATGATTGTGTTTTTTATGTTTTAATTAGTGTTTGTGCCAAGTAAATCCTTTAGGATCTTCTTGGGCAATAGTTGTTTGATCTTGTTGAAAAAACAGAAACTTTTACGCTCACGAAATTAATTTTTGTTTTTTACCAGGGAGCGATAAAATACCCATTCCAGTTGCACTAGGTCAATATACAAATTTTTCAAGTCGTCCTAATTTTTTCAGAGCTTTTTGAGTTACAAAAGTATTCGAAATAGTTAGATTGCTACAGACTGTTCTGTTTTGACATATTCTGTTTTCTTTGTGTTGTGTGCTAATTTTGATGGCTCTATGGTTTTCTTTGATGATTTTTTGCCATATAAAAGTTGGAATATAGTAGATATAATACAAAAACAAAATATGAATTGGTTTGATACAACACTTATAGTAGTGGTTTATTATTCTTATACTAACGGATCTCACGAAGGCTTTGTTGAGTTTTGTGTGATTGAAGTTTTCAAGTTTTGGGTTATCTTATGATGGATGAAGGAAGGATGTAAGAGCCTAAGCTTGGGGATGCCCCGGCATACCAAGCTATTATCCAAGAATGAGCAACCAACTAAGCGTGGGGATGCCCCCGAGTGGCATCCCCGCTTTCTTCCAACAACTATCGATATTTTACTCGAGACTATATTTTTATTCATCACATGATATGTGTTTTGCTTGGAGCGCCTTATATGATATGTGTCTTTGCTTGTTTTATTTTGTGTTTTAAGTCATCAATCCTTGCTGGACACACCTATTTGAGAGAGCCAAAATTATGTCATGACTTGTTAGAATTGCTCTCTTTGCTTCACTTAAATCTTTTATGAGCTAGGACTTGCTCTAGTGGTTCACTTACATCTTTTTGAGCGCGGTGTACTTTGTTATTTTTGAAGAAATGCTCTCTTGCTTCACTTATATTTATATATTTATTTGAGAGTTAGTAAAATTTTGAAGAAATTCTCTCTTGCTTCACTTAAATTATTTTGAGAGAAAGAAAATTCGTTATGCTCATGATCTTCACTTATATTTTTTTGAGCTTATGAAAAGCAACACATGAAAATTAGTCCCAAAGTGATAGATATCCAAGAAGGATAAAGTAAAATAAAATGTCATGAAGATCATTGGACAAAATAAACTTGATTCTTAGTAATAGTTTTGAGATATGATGATGTGATATGTGAGTTATGTTGATGAGTAATTATGCTTTAGTAGGAATATTGGTGTTAAGGTTTGTGATTCCCTATGCATGCATGAAAGTCAATAATCATGCAATGAAAATTATATCCCACTTGTGGTGCATTATTCAGTGTTAATTATGCTTAATGCTTGCTTATGAGATTATTCGTTTCTTGGTTGGTCGCTTCCCAATATTTTGCTAGCCTTCACGTTGCACTAAGTATGACCTCTACTTGTTCATCCAAAATCCTTTAAACCAGTTTTGCCACATGAGTCCACTATATCTACCTATTTGCGGTATTATTTTGCCGTTCTAAGCAAATTTTCATGTGCCATCTCTAATTTTCAAAATAAACTTCTCTTTTGTGTGTTTGTTTCGCTCGCGGAGCGGTGAGGGGTGGCTAATATTTTCCATCCTAGATGTGTTATTCTCAAGATGAGTGTTTATTCATGTTGGGGTTCTGGAATGACACCTATGGGATCACAGGGAATCCCTACTGCGGTTGATGGGGCACGGGGCTGTGGAAAGAGCGGGTTTAGAAGATCAACACGGGGGAATTTTTGTCCAGGTTCGGGCCGCAAGCGATGCGTAATACCCTAATCTTGCTTTGGTGTATATTTAGTGTTCTTGAGTTCTTGAACTAGCTGTGGTGCATCCTAGCCCAAAAAGTCTGAATCCTTTTCTCAGTATGCCTCGGGCCTCCTTTTATATGTCAAAGGGGCTGCCACAGCGGCACACATGAGGTGCAAAGTATCTATAGTGTACAAGTATATCCCTTACATCGTGGGACAAAACGCATTGAATGCGCTACCGACGTACGCCCTTGCTTTATCGGGGACGGCAAGGAAGCTCATCTCGTCTGTCACCGCCTTACCTCGCTTCGACACGCGCCCAAGCTGACGAGGTATGCAGCACCACGCTAGCTGGCTGGCTGGCTGCACTGGTGCGGTGGCAGGGTCTTCTGGAAGATCTGCATGCCACCACACAGGTGCTTGCCTTGTTGGCCTAGAAGCTGCATGCTGCCGCGTAGGTGAGTGCCTAGTTGGTAGGCTGGCTATTGCGTCGGAACGGCCATGGGGCAGTGAAACCTTGTAAGTGTGGGCCTGGTCATGGCCCTGCAGATATCCCCAGCAAGGGTCTTGCCGGGTTTCTATGGTTGTCCCCAGCAAGGATCTTGTCGGGTGCCTTTGTCTTCTGGTTCCTACCCAGTCTTGTAGGCTTTGTTCATCACAAAGATCTGCACGCCACCACGCAGGCGCTCCCGGGCGTTGGTCTTGACATTGTCGATGGCGTCATAATTCTCAGGCTCAAAGGTGGCGGTCTCGATGGTGTTGGGCGAGTTGCCCCGGCAAGGCTCTTGCCGGGGCAGCGTAGGTCGTCCCCGGCAAGGCTCTTGCCGAGGGAAACCCATCTTGTCCCTTTACTCTTCGCGCCTCTGGCTTCAACGCTGCTTGGGTAGTCTTTTATCTTCGCTTCCTCTGCCCCACCAAGCATGGTTGCAGGTGCGGCTACAACTGCCCGTGCACAAGTAAAGGGGTACAGAAGGCCCCTACTTTTGTACACCGACAATCCACTTGTCATTGCACGAGAGTAAGGCAAAGGTATTAGGGATGCCCAGTCCCGAAATGCAAAAAGAAATGAATTTACTTTATGTTGTCAAATAATAAATTGCTTGGAAAGTGTTGGTATGGAGGGCACCCATGGATATGGTTAGCCATGGAAAGTGAAAGTTATGGTGGAAAAAGGAATACACTTTATTTTCTGTTTGGGAACCGCCTATGATATATCTATGCGTGGAAAGTATTGGACCTCTAAGTCGTTTTCGTTGGTGGGACGAATACACCTCCCAAAATGTTTTTATCTCAAATTTTTTGCTTTGAGTTCTGGCACCTCTACAAATCCCTACTTCCCTCTGCGAAGGGCCTTTCTTTTACCTGATGCAATTTTTATTGTGAGTCTCCATCTTCTCTCATAAAAGCACCAACTAGGAGGCAATATGATCGTGCTCAAGTATTGGGTGTAGTTAATATTCGAGTGTGTTTCATGAATGGATCAATGTTTGAGCATGATGGGCTAGGGATAACTTATTTTAGCGTTGATATTTTGAAAGACATGGTTGCTTGATGATATTCTTGAGTATCTAAATTATTATGTCAAAACTAGACTATTACTTTGAATCACATAAAAGTCCAAATGTGCATGCTATAAAGAAAATAATATGATATGACTTGATGAACAACACTCCATATCAAAAATTCTGTTTTTATCACTTACCTACTCGAGGACGAGTAGGAGTTAAGCTTGGGGATGCTGATACGTCTCCAACGTATCTATTTTTGATTGTTCCATGTTGTTTTATTATCAATCTTGGAGGTTTTATAATCATTTTATAGTCATTTTATATCATTTTTTGGTACTAACCTATTGACATAGTGCCAAGTGCCAGTTGCTGTTTTTCCTTGTTTTTTACATCACAGAAAATCAATATCAAATGGAGTCCAAATGCCACGAAACTTTACGGAGATTTTTTATGGGCCAGAAGGAAGGCAATGGGCCCTGGTTGGACCTCGGGGGTGCCCCGAGGGGGGCACAACCCACCAGGGCATGCCAAGAGGCCCAGGCGCCCTGGTGGGTTGTG
This sequence comes from Triticum urartu, assembly GCF_056163025.1. Taxonomy (NCBI): domain Eukaryota; kingdom Viridiplantae; phylum Streptophyta; class Magnoliopsida; order Poales; family Poaceae; genus Triticum; species Triticum urartu. Next base: position 363,050,400 of record NC_141876.1, on the reverse strand, counting down.
CCCACCTCGGGTGCCCCCCCCGGACTGCCTCTTTGCTCTATAAATACCCCAAAAATACTAGATCCCTAGGGGAGTCAACGAAATATTCATACAGCCGCCGTAGAGTCCAGAATCACCAGATCCAATCTAGACACCATCTCAGATGGGGTTCACCACCTCCATTGGTGCCTCTCCGATGATGCGTGAGTATTTCTTTGTAGACCTTCAGGTCCGTAGTTAGTAGCTAGATGGCTTCATCTCTCTCTCTTGATTCTCAAGACAATGGTCTCCTGGAGATCCATATGATGTAACTCTTTTGCAGTGTGTTTGTTGGGATCGATGAACTTTGAGTTTATGGTCAGATATATGTTTTTATATCCATGAAAGTATTTGGGTTTCTTTGATCTCTTTTATGCATGATCTCTTATAGCCTCGTATTTCTTCTCCGATATTTGGGTTTATTTTGGCCAACTTGATCTATTTATCTTGCAATGGGAAGAGGTGCCCGGTAGTAGGTTCGATCTTACGGTGCTTGATCCCGGTGACAGAAAGGGAACCGACACGTATGTATCGTTGCTACTAAGGATAAAAAGACGAGATCTATATCTACCGCCATATAGATAAAAAGACGTAGTTCCAGCTACCATCAGAAATTTAGTAGGATCACCACCTGTTATGGTTAATGAAACAACTTTAACTCTCAATCTTGTTATGGAAAGGCTAGATGCTATTGAAAAGAAAATGCTCACTAAAGAAAATACTGAAAATTTAGATAAAAGGATGCACAATCTTGCTAATAGAATCGGGTCAAAAGCGGGAGACACTCTTGAAGTACTAAAAGAAAAAGAACATGTTCTTAACGAAAGAATAGAGGAGAGCCCCGCTAGAATTGATAAGTTAGAAGAAACTTTAATCTAAGCATGGCTTTTTCCTCCGCTAAAACTAATGAAAAAACTCTGGTAAAAATTAGCAAGACTACTCAAGTCACTAAAAACAAGGGTGCAACTTCTAATAGTAACAAAGAAGATCTTAAAATGATTAGTATTCACCCGGATTTTGTTGAAGTTATAAGAGATCCCATTGATAAGAATGAATTCCTCAATTTTATGCCTAGAAGTTTTGCTATTTTACTTGCTAAATATTCGAACAAATCTGAATGTGTGGTTGAAGAGTTGGTAACCAAAGATGACAATAATCGAATCTTTGCATTATGCCTAGCTAGGGGCATAAAACGATAGCGCTTGTTGGGAGGCAACCCAATGAATAAAATTTATTTTTTGTCTTTTTCTTTATATTCTTGAGTGTTTGCACAATTAAGCTATTGTTATGATTGTGTTTTTATGTTTTAATTAGTTTTTTTGCCAAGCAAAGCCTTTGGGATCATGTTGGGTAATAGTTGATTTGATCTTGTTGAAAAACAAAAACTTTTGCGTCCAGAAAAACAATTTTCATTTTTAACAGAAGCACGATAAAATCCTGATTTTTGTACACAATATTGATATACAAATTGCCAACGTTGTCCTAATTTTTCATAAGTTTCGGAGTGAAGTATTCGAAGTTTTCAGATTGCTACAGACTGTTCTGTTTTTGACAGATTCTATTTTCTTTGCGTTGTGTGCTTATTTCAATGAATCTATGGTTTGTACTGGAGGGTATAAACTATAGAAAGTTGGAATACAGTAGATATAATGCAAAAATAAAATATGAATGGGTTTGCAACAGTACTTAGAGTAGTGATTTGCTTTGTTATACTAACGGATCTCACGAAGGTTTTGTTGAGTTTTGTGTGATTGAAGTTTCCAAGTTTTGGGTGAGATCACGATGGATGAAGGAATAAGGAGTAAGAAGAGCCTGAGCTTGGGGATGACCCATGGTATCCCAAGCCATTATCTAAAAGAGAGGCAAGCAACTAAGCTTGGGGATGCCCGAGTGGCATCCCCTCTTTCTTCTAAGGACCATCGGTATTTTACTTGGAGCTATATTTATTCGTCACATATCATGAGTTTGCTTGGAGCGTCTTGTATGATATGAGTCTTTGATTTTTTTTCTTATTTTTAGTCAAGTATCCTTGCTGGACACACCTATTTTGAGAGAGCCAAAATTACGCTATGATTTGTTAGAATTGCTCTATATGCTTCACTTAAATCTTTTTTAGTCATCGTTCTTATTGCATTACTCCGCTTCTCCATGAATACACTAGATGCATGCTGGATACGGTCGATGTGTGGAGTAATAGTAGTAGATGTAGGCAGGAGTCAGTGTACTAATCTTGGACGTGATGCCTATATAATGATCATTGCCTGGATATCGTCATAATTATTTGAACTTCTATCAATTGCCAAACAGTAATTTGTTCACCCACCGTATGCTATTTTTCTCGAGAGAAGCCACTAATGAAATCTACGGCCCCGGGGTCTCTTCTTTATCATATTTGCCTTCAAGATCTATTTTCATTTGCTTTTATTTTCAGGTCTATTAATCCAAAAACCCAAAAATACCTTGCTGCAATTTATTATTATTTATTTTATCTCATGTTCCCGCAAGATCTATTTATCCAATCTACTACAATTTTATTTATCTTTTTACCCAGGAGAGATTGATGATGACCCACAAGTATAGGGGATCAATCGCAGTCCTTTCGATAAGTAAGATTGTCGAACCCAATGAGGAGCAGAAGGAAACGACAAGTGGTTTTCAGCAAGTTATTCTCTACAAGCACTGAAATTATAAGTAACGAGTGGTTTTGATAGCAAGATAATTTGTAATGAGCAAGTAATGGTAACAAAAGTGCAGCAAGGAAGCCCAATCCTTTTGAGGCAAAGGACAGGCCAAAACGCTATCTTATGATAAGCAAAGCGTTCTTGAGGGTACATGGGAATTTCATCTAGTCACTTTCATCATGTTGGTTTGATTTGTGTTTGCTACTTTGATAATTTGATATGTGGGTGGACCGGTGCTTAGGTGTTGTACTTACTTGAAAAAACCTCCTACTTATGATTAACCCCCTCACAAGCATCTGCAACTATGAGAAAAGTATTAAGAATAAATCTAACCATAACATTAAACTTTTGGATCCAAATCAGCCCCTTACAGAATAGTTCATAAACTAGGGTTTAAGCTTATGTCACTTTCGCAACCCATCATCTATTAACTATTCCAAAATGCATTCCCATAGGCCCAAATATGGTGAAGTGTCATGTAGTCGACGTTCACACGACACCACTAAGGGAATCACAACATACATATATACCATCAAAATATCAAACACATATAAAATTCACATGATTACTTGCAACAAGATTTCTCTCATGACCTCAGGAACAAAAGTAACAACTCACAAATAATAATCATGCTCAAGATCAGATGGGTTTTAAATAGCATAATGGATCTGAACAGATAATCTTCCACCAAATAAACCATATAGTAATCAACTACAAGATGTAATCAACACTACTAGTCACCCACAAGTACCAATCTATAGTTCTGGTACAAAGATTGAACACAAGAGATGAACTAGGGTTTGAGAGGAGATGGTGTTGTTGAAGATGTTGATGTAGATTGCCCTCCCCAAGATGGGAGAGTTGTTGGCAATGATGATGACGATGATTTCCCCCTCCGGGAGGGAAGTTCCCCGACGGAATCGTTCCACCGGAGGGCCTAAGTGCTCCTGCCCAAGTTCCGCCTCGAGACGGCAGTGCTTCGTCCCAAAAGTCCTCTCCTTATTTTTTCTAGGTCAAAATGACTTATATAGCAGAAGACGGGCACAGGAGGTGGGCCGAGGAGGGCACAACCCACCAGGGCGCGCCTAGGCTCCCTGGCGCACCCAGGTGGGTTGTGCCCACCTGGTGGGGCCCCTCTGGTACTTGTTTGCTCCATTATTTCTTATATATTACATAAAAATCTCCGTAAAGTTTCAGCTCATTTGGAGTTGTGCAGAATATATAGCCTAACGTAGCTTTTTCAGGTCCATATTTCCAGCTGTCGGTATTCTCCCTGTTTGTGTGAACCTTGCATATTATGAGAGAAAAGGCATTAGAATTACTCCAAAAAGCTTTATTATGCATAAAAAATTATAAATAATAGTAGGTAAGCATGATGCAAAATGGACGTGCTAACTCCCCCAAGCTTAGACCTCGCTTGTCCTCAAGCGAAAACCGAAATCGAAAACATGTCCACATGCTTAGAGAGAGAGTTGTCGATAAAAATAAAATACGAACATAGAAGCATCATGCATATTCTTATAACAGCAACAAACTTTATCATAGAACTTTTATCACATAACTTTTATCATAAACTTCTCATGAATAAGTAACAATTCATCACAACATCGAAGTATAAAGCATAAACTCTATTGGAAACCAACAAACTATGTTCTCGGTCAACTTTGCAACTAAAATTCATCATCTTTTCAGGAAGGGTCACGTATCGGAGCCTTTTTGGCAACTCCACATACTCGGCCATCATATAGTCTTCTATGATTTCTAACATCACCGCATAGACATGAGCAAAAAGTTTCAACCGGACACATAGAAATATAGGGGAAGCAGAGGTTGCCATGCGCTTTTTGTTTGTATACTCAATCTCTTAGTGCAAAAGAACGTCACGTTATATTGCCCCTTATGATAGCAACCTTTATTATGCGGTCTATCGCTTTTAATCTTTTCCATCACAAGTTCGTACAACGCTCAATTTTCTCTTATACTAAATGATCCAACACTTTTAGAAGCAAGTTTTATTGCCTTTATTGCACCGATGACAACTTACTTGAAGGATCTTACTCAACCCATAGGTAGGTATGGTGGACTCTCAAAACAAGATTTGGTTTAAGGGTTTTGGATGCACAAGTAGTATCTCTACTTAGTGTGGAATTTTTGGCTAGCAAAGATAAGGGGCAAGGACCACATATTAAAGGATCTATGACAATATAACTTCTATGTGAATATGAACAAACATAAATCATTGCGTTGCCTTCCTTGTCCAACATTAACAATTTTGGCATATAATATTTTGATGGGGGCTCACAATCACAAAATATGTCTAGGATAGTGTATTTGCATGTGAATCTTCTCTTCTCTTATTAATTCTTTCATGAATTGCATCATTGACCAATGCTATGTTTGTAAATCTCCAATAAAATTTTCTACTTATACTCTTCCTTATGTGATGTCATTACTTACCATAAGATTAGTATATGATCTTATTCATTTATTTCCTTTCTTTTATTGAACATGAAAATAAAGAAAACTAAACTTCAAACTAAACTTTATTATTTATCTCACACACGATTACAATGATAGATCACTAAGCAAACACTCAAAAAGAAAGGATCAGACTAAACTTTTATTCATCTATAGCAAAAGATAACTATGGATCGAACTAAGATAAGTAAAGGCAAAAGATAGTGGAGGTGATACGATACCGGGGCACCTCCCCCAAGCTTTGCACAAGCCAAGGGGAGTTCCCATACCCGATACTCAATTTTCCTTTGGTGATGAAGAAGGAGGTGGTGGTGATGAAGTAGAGGGTCATCCTTATTCTTTTCCAGCTTGCATCTGAGGATGAAATTATCCATCCTCAACTCATCATTCTCTATTTCAAGCTTTATTATCCTTTTGCATAATGCTTCTTTGCTTTCTTCCTTGAAGCGAGGACGGACTGGTTCATCTTCATCTTCCTCATTGGTGTACCACATATAGGGATAGGTATCCTTGAAGATATTCTTATCTAGAGGTCGATAAGTAACCAGAAAATCCTCCTCAAAATCTTGAGACGACATATTTTATATGTGCCAGAAAACAGCAAGGAAAAGAGAACATGATATTTCTCTGCGATACGGTGGTCAATAGGTTCGGGGGGTATATAAAGACTTTTATCTTGGGAAACAAGAAAATGAAAGAAAAACAGAGTCCAGAAGGTGCCTTCCTGGTTGTTTCTTATTTTCCTAATTTTTAAAATATTCCAAAACTGACAGAAAATATTTTTGCGGATTTTTCGGAGTCCGTTTACTTACCGTATCACGTACCTCCTCTTTTTTCACGATGCTGAAGTGATCCGGAAGGTTCCCTTTATGTGTTCTTCCGGTGTCATAGTTTGGATAATATTGCTTTCAACATTAATGGGCATACCTGAGATATAAAGTTTTATTCTTTACCCATTAACAACCTTCAGGTTGGTACCTTCAGCATTATTTATTTTTGTTGCTCCAGATCGATAAACCGCCTCGATAACATAGGGTCCTTCCCATTTGGAGAGGAGTTTTCTTGCAAAGAATCTGAAACGAGAGTTGTACAAAAGAACATATTCTCCAACCTTGAACCCGCGCTTTTGGATTCTTTTATCATGCCATCTTTTAACCTTTTCTTTAAATAACTTGGCATTTTCATAAGCTTGGGTTCTCCATTCATCTAGTGAGCTAATATCGAATAACCTCTTTTCACCGACAAGTTTGAAATCATAGTTGAGTTCTTTGATTGCCCAATATGCTTTATGTTCTAACTCAAGAGACAAATGACAAGCTTTTCCATAAACCATTTTATAAGGAGACATGTCCATAGGATTTTTTATATGTTGTTCTATAAGCCCAAAGTGCATCATCTAGTTTCTTAGACCAAGTTTTTCTGGACCTATTGACAGTTTTTTGTAAAATTAATTTTATTTCCCTATTGCTAAGTTCAACTTGACCACTAGACTGAGGATGATAATAAGGTCATGCTATTCTATGGTTAACATCATACTTAGCAAGCATTTTACGTAAAGCACCATGAATAAAGTGTGAACCACCATCACTCATTAAATATCTAGGGACTCCAAACCTTGTGAAAATAACTTCCTTAAGTATTTTAATAGAGGTGTTATTGTAAGTGCATCTAGTGCCACCCCTAGTTGGTTTTGGAGTATTGACGACAAACCTAGTTGAGGGACTAATGTGTTTGTGAGAATTGCAGGATAATACAGGTAGAAGTCCCTCATTGATTCGGTTTTACTACCAGAGATGACCCCTAAAATGTATGAAGACATTGAAGACAAAGGTGGTACATGAAGATATTCACTTTGAAGACTATGACAAAAGAAGACACGTTATGAAGCATATGGAGCTCGAAGACTTAGATCTTTCGTAGTTCTTTTTCTTTTGTGTTGAGTCATAGGAACCACCGTACTGTTAAGTGGGGTCCAGGAGAACCAGTCAGAATGACTGAAGTGATGCCTAAATCAAAAACATATGTCTTCAAGTGAAGACAATGAGAGCGAATCTTGTCCAGAGCCGGACAAGTCAGCTTTGCTTGTAGCCCAAGTAAAGTTGCCATGAGAGTTTGAAATCTGACCGTTGAGACACGTGTCAGTTCCTTAGTGACCCAGGGTCATTTCGGACAAATCAGGTCGGGTTGCCCAGTGGCTATAAATAGTCCACCCCCTACAACCATAAACGGTTGGCTGCTCAGATTTCAGTGCACGGCTTTTGTCGTTTGAGAGCAACCCACCTCGAAGCCTTTGAGAGAAAATTCCTAGTGAGGAGAAAAGCCCTAACCACCCAGAGCCAGAGTAAATTGGGCATCACTTAAGTCTTCTTGTCTGTGTGATCTGAAGACTTATTACACTTGAGGACTGTGAATCCTCCAGACGGTTAGGCGTCGCGTTCAGAGCATCCAGGAGACATTGTGGATTGCCAGTGAACGAAGTTTGTGAAGGTTTGGGAGTCTACCTTGAAGACTTACCAGAGTGATTGGGCGAGGACTAAGTGACCTTAGCTCAAGGAGAATACGGTGAGGACTTGGTGTCCTGAACTGTGTGTTCAGGACTGGGTGTCAGGGACTATGTGTCCTAAGGTTTAAATACCTAGCCGCTCCAACCAGACGTACAGTTGTCACAGCAACTGGAACTGGTCCAACATATCATTGTCTTCAACGAGTCACTGGTTTCATCTTCACTTCCTTTTCTTACTGTTACTCATTGTGAAGCCATTGCATGCTTGCTTTATCTTTTGTTTTCACAACGTGAATGTATGATCTGTTTGGCTTCATAACTTCTTCCTACCTGATCCTTATTACACTGAAGATGTTTGTCATTGTGCTTTCACTCTATTGAATACATGACCATGGCTGGCCTAGTGTAATCTAACTTCCGCTGCATAGTAATAGGCATAATCTTCGCTGTTTGTCTTCATAACTCTCACGTTTTGAAGACTTTCATACTATTCACCCCCCTCTAGTCGATATAACGCACTTTCAATTGGTACCAGAGCAAGGTGCTCCCTTGTTCTGTGTGATTCGGTTTAACCACCTGGAGTTTTAGCTATGTCGACTGCAGGGATAATCAAAGTCTCCGCTGCGTGCCCCGTCTTCGATGAAACTGAATATCCCTACTGGAAGAATAAGATGCGCATGCATCTTGAAGCCATTGACGTCGACCTATGGTATGTCGTCGAGAATGGCGTTCCCAAGGCTGGAGAAGGTGTCACTGCTGCTGATGTCAATAAGTTCACTCAACTGGACTCTACTGCCAAAAATATCATCTGTGGTCATCTGACAAAAGGACAGTATGGCCGTGTGAGTGCCTTGAAGACATCCAAGCTGGTCTGGGACTGGCTCTCCAAGGTCAATGAAGGCGTCTCAACCCAGAGAGATCAAAGAATCAGTGTTCTTCGCAACCTCTTCAACCGCTTCAAGCGAAATGACAATGAGAATGTCCAGCACACATTTGACCGACTCACTGACATCACAAATGAGCTTCAAGCCCTCGGCGCCACTGAGATCACCAAACATGAAATCGTCAAGACGCTGCTGAGATCACTTGATAGTTCGTTTGACATCCTAGCCCTGATGATTCAAGAACGTCCTGATTTCAAGACACTCGATCCATCTGACATACTTGAGAGGCTCAACACACATGAGTTTCAGCTTTCTGAGAAAAGAGAAATCTACGGTCCAAACTATGGGCGAACTCGTGCCTTGAAGGCAAAAGCTGTTTCCTCATCTGAAGAAGAATCTGACAGCAGTTCTGATGATCCTGAAGACATTGGAAGGGAACTTGCAATGCTAGTGAAGAAGTTCCAAAAATTCACCAAGAAGAAAGGCTTCAGAAAATCTTCACGATCAAGCTCAAGGAATGATGAAGCTTCTGCTCATGACTACAAGAAGAAAACATGTCACAAGTGCAAGAAAACTGGACACTTCATCTCTGAGTGTCCACAGTGGGACAATGAGAACAGAAGGAAGAAGAAGAGCAAGGAATATGATTCTGACGACAAGAAGAAGAAGAAATACTCAAAGTCTTCTTCCAAGTCTTCCTCAAAGTCTTCATCACACAAGAAGAGCTCATCTGGCAAGGCACGTGCGTTTGTTGACAAGGAGATGGATTCAGAGGAGGAGTCCGCATCTGAGGAGGCAGAGGTGGAGTCTGAGGAGGAGTCTGATTCTGGCATTGCGAGTCTGGCTACAGCATACGTCGCCAAGTCCATCTTCAACACTGAAGACAATGACTGCATCACCGACACCAACGCAAATGACAAGAACGACTCCACTCCTACCTACTGCTTCATGGCACGCGGTGCCAAGGTAAACACACGCACTACTCGCTATCAAACATCTAGTGACGATGACTCTGACTGTGATTCAAAACCCAGCTACAAAACACTTGCTAAAATTGCAACTGAACAACAGAAAGCTATGGAACATATTCAAAAACTGTTAGACAGAAGCGATGATCTGTTGGGTGCTGAAATGACTCGATCTGAATCCTTAATTGAAGACATAAAAAACCTTCACGTTAAGTATCAGGAACTTGAAGATCGTCTTGATACTCTCTCAACAACTCATGAAAAGCTTTCCTATGATTATCTTCAAAGGAAGCAAGAACTTGAGAAATTGAGAGCGGCTCATGAAGATCTTCAAAAGGAAAACGAGTCACTTCGCGCCGAACAGATCAGTCCCGCTCAGGAAGGATTTGAACCACCATGTCTTAAATGCATTGAGCGTGATAATGCTACTTCTGTTGTTGAATGTTCCACTGCTACTGCTGTTGCAATATCTTCAACTGTTGATGTGGTATCTAACCCCTCTGCTGAGGATACCACTGCTATTGCTGATGAGAATGCTAGGTTGAAGACATTGCTTGAAACAGGGATGTACAAAAGTCTTAAAGGACATCAGACATTATGTGATGTCCTCAAGAAGCAGATTCTGAACCGAAACCCTAGGAAAGAGGGTGTTGGGTTCGTGAGGAAAATAAATGCAGATGGCTCTTACTGGAAACCTGAGCAGTACCCCAAAACCACATGGGTTGCTGCAAAGGAACTTTCAGTAGATCCATCCAATTTATCTGGCTTCACTTGTGCTAACCCCATTATCATTGATGAATCCTTTGATGCAAACTATAAACTGTTTAAGAATCAGAATGGTGAAGTGTTTGCCAGGTACATTGGTACTAACTGCAGGAATGGACCGCCTATGAAGAAGATCTGGGTTCCGAAAAAGTGTCTGGAAAATCTTCCTGTGAATGTCTTCATGACACCTCACTTGAAGAAGACAAACCTCAGACCAAAGGCTTCATATGGTCCAAAGGCTTCATACAAACAGAGGACTCACCTGAGTCACACTAACGCAAATGTTTTGCAGGGAAACCATACTCAGGCATATGAATATGAGAGCAGTTCTTCGAATCGTCATGTTCATATGACCAAAAATTATTCTGCTTATTCCTATGAGTATTATTGTCCACCTACTAGACTGTTTGCTAAGGCTTCAAAGCCAAAATTCTCAGATGCTGCACTTAGGCTTATTGCTTCTAAGCCACCCTTGAAGATGTGGGTGGTTAAGAAAGCTTAACTCTCTTATGCAGGGAAAGGTCTCCAGCAGAAAAACAAAATCTTCTGACGCTATTGCTGGGGACCTTAAAAATCTTGTAGGGCGCAAGATAAAATGCCCGAATGGCATCATTATGTACCTCGTTCCTGAATTGCATGCTACTCTCCCTATTAGTCCTAATCTGGATCTAAGTTTTCATAACCCACTGGTTCGTCAAATGTTTTTGCTTCACAATTCTCTTCATGAAGCCTATCCCCCTAACTGCACTGTAGGGTACGACACCAGCGACTTCAAAGTCTTCAGAATGGATTATTGACAGTGGGTGTACAAATCACATGACTGGCAAAAGAAGCCTTCTTATGGACTCAACCTTACGTCCATCCGACAAGAGCCACATCACATTTGCTGACACTGGTAAAAGTAAGGTATTGGGTCTAGGTAGAGTTGCAATCTCAAAGGATCAACACATGGATAAAGTCATGCTTGTTGAATCCCTTGGCTTCAACTTAATGTCTGTCTCAATGCTTTGCGATTTGAACATGATCGTAATGTTTGGAAAATATCGTTGCCTAGTACTAATGGAATCTGACAAGTCTCTAGTGTTTGAAGGGTACTGAAAGGATGATTTGTATGTGGTAGATTTCTCAGCAGGGCCACAACTTGTAGTATGTCTTCTTGCAAAAGCTTCAGAATGCTGGCTTTAGCATCGGAGGCTTGGACATGCTGGCATGAGGAACCTCCACACTCTTGCGAAGAAGAAGCATGTCATAGGCATCGAGGGCATCAAGTTCAAGAAAGATCACTTATGTGGTGCCTGTGAAGCAGGGAAGATGACAAGGGCAAAACATCCTTCGAAGACAATCATGACTACTACACAACCCTTCGAACTGCTCCACATGGATCTTTTCGGTCCCACTCACTACTCAACTTTTACTACTTATGCTTGCCTCTATGGCTTTGTCATTGTTGATGATTACTCTAGATATACTTGGGTGCACATAATCCTTTACAAGACTGAAGTGCAGGATGTCTTCAGACGCTTCGCCAATCGAGCTATGAACAATTTTGGCGCCAAGATAAAGCACATCAGAAGTGACAATGGCACTGAATTCAAGAACACTGGCCTTGATACATATCTTGATACCTTGGGCATCACACATGAATTCTCAGCTCCGTACACGCCACAGCAGAATGGCGTCGTCGAACGCAAGAACAGAACACTCATTGAGATGGCCAGAACAATGCTAGATGAATACAAGACTCCAAGAAAATTCTGGACAGAAGCCATTGACACTGCATGCCATACAATCAATCGTGTTTATCTTCACAAGCTTCTGAACAAGACATCTTATGAACTCCTAACTGGCAAGAAGCCAAATGTCAGTTACTTCAGAGTATTTGGCGCAAGGTGCTGGATCAAGGACCCACACCACACCTCAAAGTTTGCACCAAAAGCACATGAGGGCTTTATGCTTGGATATGGAAAGGATTCACACTCCTACAGAGTCTTCAATCTCTTCCATTACAAAGTGGTTGAAACAGTGGATGTGCGGTTTGATGAGACAAATGGTTCACAAAGAGAGCAACTGCCAAATGTGCTAGATGAAGTTCCAGCTAGTGAATCAATCAAGCTTATGGGAACTGGAGAGATTATACCTTCTGAAGCTCATCCTGAAGAAGAACTTATCATCTTAGCACCTAATCAACATGAAGACAATGCTCAGCCTGAAGACATTCCTCCCAACAACAACGCAGATCAGCAAGAGCAAAGTCTTCGCCCTGTACATCCTCATGTTGCCAATGAAGTGCAGATTGACAGAATAATTGACAGCATCAATGCACCTGGTCCACTCACTCATTCAAGGGCAACTCAGCTAGCAAATTTCTGTGGGCACTTCGCATTCGTATCAATATCAGAACCAAAGAAAGTTGAAGAAGCCTTCATGGAACCTGAATGGATTCAAGCTATGCAAGAAGAGCTTCAACAGTTTGAGCTGAATAATGTATGGGAACTGGTTAAGCGTCCTGATCCACGGAAGCACAACATTATAGGCACTAAATGGATATACCGCAACAAACAAGATGAGCATGGTCAAGTTGTCAGAAACAAAGCTCGTCTCGTTGCTCAAGGATATACTCAAGTGGAGGGCATTGACTTCGCTGAAACATTTGCTCCTGTGGCTAGGCTTGAAGCCATACGCATTCTGCTGGCCTATGCAAATCATCATAACATACTTCTATATCAAATGGATGTGAAAAGTGCCTTTCTCAATGGCAAGATTGAAGAAGAAGTGTATGTTGCACAACCGCCTGGCTTTGAGAATCCAAAACATCCTGACATGGTATACAAGCTCAACAAGGCACTGTATGGCCTCAAATAAGCCCCTAGGGCCTGGTATGACACACTCAAGTACTTCCTGAAGAGCAAAGGCTTCATACCTGGTTCCCTGGATCCCACTCTTTTCACGAAGACATATGATGGTGAACTGTTTGTGTGCCAAATATATGTGGATGACATTATCTTCGGCTGCACCAATCAGAAGTACAGTTAAGAGTTTGGATATATGATGCAAGAGCAATATCAGATGTCCATGATGGGGGAGCTGAAGTTCTTCCTTGGCCTTCAAATACGACAACAACGCAATGGCATCTTCATATCTCAAGAGAAGTATCTCAAAGATTGCCTGAAGAAGTTCGGTATGCAAGACTGCAAAGGCTTCACAACACCAATGCCAGCCAAACATCATCTAGGTCCTGACGACAATGGTAAAGAGTTCGATCAAAAGGTATACCGCTCCATGATTGGTTCTTTGCTTTATTTATGTGCATCTAGGCCAGATATTATGCTTAGTGTTTGCATGTGTGCTCGATTTCAAGCGGCACCAAAGGAGTCGCATCACTTAGCTGTGAAGCGAATTCTTCGATATTTGGCTCACACCCCAACTCTAGGATTATGGTATCCAAAGGGCTCAGAGTTTGATTTGGTTGGATTTTTGGATGCTGATTATGCTGGTGACAAGGTTGATCGCAAGTCTACATTAGGCACATGTCACTTTCTGGGACGATCACTTGTATGTTGGTCTTCAAAGAAGCAGAACTGTGTATCTCTCTCCACTGCTGAATCTGAATACATTGCTGCTGGATCTTGCTGCGCTCAGCTTCTGTGGATGAAGCAAACACTCAAGGACTATGGCATTCATCTGAAGCAAGTGCCACTTTACTGCGACAACGAAAGCGCCATCAAGATTGCCAACAACCCAGTTCAGCACTTGAAGACAAAGCACATTGAAATTCGTCATCACTTTCTCAGAGATCATGTTGTGAAGGAAGACATTGATATCATACACGTCAACACTGAAGAGCAATTGGCGGATATCTTCACCAAGCCCTTGGATGAGAAGAGATTTTGCAAGTTACGGTGTGAGCTAAATATCCTGGAATCCTCAAATGTCCTGTGATCAGGCACACATCCTAACACTTATGCATATGATGACTTAGATGTGCAACACACAAAGTAAAGTATATCTTCAATCAATGAAGACATACATTCTAAGTGTGAATACATTAATGTGGAATTTGACTTCGGAGCGCCACGATAATTGTGCGCCGTGTCTGGGTCTAATACTTCCTATACGGTGGGTAACGCCACCACCAAATGTTCCATTTTGAAGTGTTTCACTCATGGCGTTACCTTGCAATATCTTCACATTTGATTTGGCTTCGAACTCAACATGTCTTCATGATTATCTTCACTACGTTCATTATATAGATATATACATACTAGTGTTCTGTCCTCTACAGCATTCACTTATAGCTATGTCTTCTTGGTTGAATCTTTTGAACTAAGTGAATGTGATCGGACCCTAATCTCTCTATGCTTTCTATCTTAAACTCTATCTCTCCAAGTCATATGCATTCTATTGAAACTGTCGAATGTCTTCACTGCGTCCTTGTCAGCAGAAGATACAGAGACAACCATAAAGTCCGTTTTCAATGCTCATTCCTCCACATAAAATCCAGAGAAGCAGGAACGACTGCCCGACAATTCAGGCGTGTGTGGGACGTGGAACAAACCCCCGCAAACTGGCCACGCGTTCCTCAGATGCGAACCGCCAGGGGCACCTATGTAATAGCACAGTGCCGCCCCTGAGCCTATAAATTCACACCTACCGCGGTCATTATCTCCTTCTTCCACCCTCGCATGAACCCTAGCGCCACCGCTAGCACTCGACGACGCCGGAGACAAAGCGCTTCGCTGCCGCAACCTCTCCAACGCCGTCCTCACGCCGACCGCGGACATCGTCCTCTCCGCCGTCGCCGTAGGTGTTTTCCGTCGCCAAGTTAGGGCACGGAGGACTGAATTGCTCGGCATCAACTCCCTTCCGTCTAGCAGTTCCAAGTGTGGTAAATAAAACCTCTTTTTACAGCCCCTTTTGATCTCATGGTTCTTTCACTTTCTACCATAAGAAGTTTATCTTCACACAAGTTAGATCTCTCAATCTGCATCTCATAACATGCCTAGTATATTCACTTGTGCTTCATAAAGTAGTTAGATTCCTCACTTGTACTGATCTGTGGGTTCGTACAAATCTGGAACCAACTGCTTATCTATGAGTGAATGTCTTCGCACGATGAGGTCAATGTCTTCTAAACTGATTAATCTTCAAAACCTTCTGAGAATGCATATGACCTCTTCCCCTTCCCTCGCACCTTAATGTTGTCACAGGTACATGTCCGTGGGAGAATCCTTTGGTTCTCATAATCTGCATTCATTTGCAGAATTCCTACAGCATCACATAAACTCTCCTGAAGCCAGTTCCTGTTGGTCCAGAAAAGGAAAGCCTTTAAAGCATTTGAAAACTTTGAAGCCTTTCAAGTTAAAGTTTATGGCTTCAGAAGCAGCAGCAAGGAAGGGGGGCAGACAGAGACGTGAAGGAACTTCCAAAGATCTGCCTGAAGATTTGGCATAAATGTACAAAACAGATCCAGAAGAGAGCTATGGGCAGCGCAAGACCCGAATCCAATGGACTCGACGCTATTGGGCAGAACAGTGGTTCAAATACTACTTCGTCACTCAGGAGTATGCTGAGAAATGTGCCATCAAGAAGCCATGGGGGGAAATCCTTTACAAGAATCTCATACCCAAGACCAGAGGTGAAGCCATTGCTCAAGGCTTCTACCCATGCATGGTCCGAGGACCACAGCCTGATGATGCGCATCCATCGTCACTCCTCTGGTGCCATGACGACAATCTCTTCAAGCGCAACTTTCAGTTTGCCCAACAGTCAGCGAAGCTGAATAAGAAGAAATTTGGGTTAGACTTCAACCCTGGTCTCTCCGCACCAAGGGCAGATGGCACACGCGACGCCGAACCCAATGTCATCGGTCCGTTTGCCAATCTTGAGGGCCTGATCACCCACATCTTAGTCCAAGGGACTGCCGTAAATGACCCTCCAGATGACTCTGAGTCTGATGAAGCTCCTGCTGTGCCGAAGCCAAAGCAGACGAAGAAACCAAAAGCTTCAAAGCCGGCCCCTGCCTCAAAAATCTCAAGGGCGAAGCCATTGAAAACTGCACCTCCTGAAGTCAGTGTGCAGTCTGAAGACGTATCCCGCGTCTCCAAGCCCCAGAAGGAAAAGGAGCCCCAGCAACAAACAGGCAAAGAGCTCACTGCTGCTGCCATTCTGCGCAGCGAAGCCATTGATCTATCAAGCGATGAAGATCTGGGAGATGACGCTCTAGAGCAGCTTATCAAAAGCAAAGAAGAAGCTGAAATCTTCAACAATTTGCCTCTCTTTGATGTCACCATCATCCACAACTTCATCGATGAATGGTTTGCCTCACCAGACATCAGCTTCGAAGATCTGCAGCTGCCCGTTGGCCTCAGCGTCGCCTTCCAAGGCGCAATTGCTTTAGAATTGGCCATTGCTCAGCGCATTGTTGAGCTGAAGCAGAAAATTGATCATGAAAAGGCTCAGTTCAAGAAGCACATGGCCAGGCTCAGCGTGCAGGAAGTGAAGAGCTTCAAAACCATGTTGCATGAGCTCAAGGAAAATTTTCTGAAGAAGCATGCTGAAGCTCAGGGCTCGCGTGAGCGGATGAAGTCTCTGGCAGAACGATGTGTGCAGGCCTACAATGAGGCCGAGAAGCGCAAGGCACTTGGGCGTCCTGGCATCGACCCCAAGATGGCCGCGAAGAAGAAGAAGCAGCCTGCTATGAATGAACCAGAGGCACCAAGACAAGAAGCTATTCCGATTGTCTTCCCAACCGCCACGACTGGCTCGAAGCCAAAGAGCCGGTCAACCGCTTCAGAGCTTAAGAAGACACGGAATGCAGAGGTTGAAGCTAGGAAGAGGAAACACTCTGAAGCCTCTCCTTCTGACCCCACCAAGAAGAAGCGCAAGATCAAGAAAGCTCGGGCTGCTCCCACAGAGCCCTTGATGGTTGAACCCCTCTCTGTCATTCACCCCAACGCAGAACGTTAGCTGACAGTTCATGAGCCTGCTCCCATAGAGGCTCCTCAAACTGAAGACATTCCAGCAGCCGACCCCATCGCTACTGAAGACATTGGTCACAAGGACAATGTACAAGATGATGCAGCCCTTCCTCAGCTTGAAACAAGCGAACTCATCAGCATTGGTCGTCCTCTGACACCAATGGCACAAGATGAGTCATGGGCGGATCGCCCTCAGGAGGAAGAAGACTTTGAGGCCCAGCCCACTCCAACCCCACAAGCGTCTTCTGCGTTCCGTAGGCTTTGCAAAGGTCCAAGGCCTCAAGTCCATACTGAAGAAATTCCGGCTGCATCAGCCGAAGACAATGAAGAAGCACCACCAGAACCCACTCCCCCGCTCCATCAAGATGCAGTTCTCCAGGAGAACGTGCCTGAGGTTGTCCCTCCAACTACACAAGCGGAGGAAGAAAATGTTGAGGCTGCCACCACAAACACTGAAGCCAATGTGGAGACCGCCCCACCAAATGCTTCAGCAGACAGCGAAGCTACTGAGCCAGACACTTCTGTTCCTGAGTCTGCTGCAGGTCCTCAATTTGATTATCATGTTGAGCACAGGCCTCATGTCCAGAAGCCAGTCCCAAGGCTTCCAAGGTTCCCAGGTCCTGCATCAGCACCTGGCTCCTTTGACATAAATAGCTTCAAGGCAGACAATACATTTTTCCATAGCTCCAAGAACCCCTATTCAAGGGAAAGGATTGTATCAGATAGGTTCTGGAGCTATCCTCAGCGCAGCTACTACTCAAGCATCCTATACAACCAAGGTCGCATCTTCCCGCACAAGCGCCTTGAGGTTGAAGCCATTGCTGGTCTACCCTGTCTTGAGGAAGCTTTGGATTGCTTTAGGCAAGTGGGTCTGCTGCCGTTTGTAACTGATGAAGAGCACTGGAATGAAGAGCTTCTGCTTCAGTTCTATGCCACCCTCCATATAAAAGGATACAACAGAG
Source organism: Triticum urartu (assembly GCF_056163025.1). Taxonomy (NCBI): domain Eukaryota; kingdom Viridiplantae; phylum Streptophyta; class Magnoliopsida; order Poales; family Poaceae; genus Triticum; species Triticum urartu. The sequence goes on along the minus strand of NC_141876.1, from coordinate 363,032,164 downwards.
ATCCGAAGACTTGGGTCCTGGAGTGGATGACCGGCAATGTCCATCATGAAGCCAATGCATTTGATATCATTGAGCTCACCGGCCTACCCACTCCTAGCGAATTCTTTGAGGAAGGCTGTCAACTACATTCTGAAGCCATTGAGAGCATATTCCAGAGGCCTGAACCAAATATGAGTCAGATGCTCTCAATAATGAAGCCATTGCCTCATGATGCACCCTATCCAACTGAGTTCTTCGTTGAAGACTTTGAGTATCTGCCCAGGACCATATATCACATCATCCGGCGGACTCTCTGGCCCATTAAGGGACACTCACCACATGCCAAGATTGAGGGTGCAATGAAGACTCTCATATTCTATATCCTGCATGGCAAATGCTTCAACGCACAGGATCTCTTCATACGCCAACTTGCAGCGTCAGGCTTAGAATTATTTGGTTTGAAGTTCTACGCTCCTTGGGTGATGAGGCTGATCAAACTGCACTCTGCGATCTCGTATCAGCCCTCTGCCCGAAACCATCGGATCTTCTTGCCAGATGTGGATACCTCTGCTGAAGCAATATATCCTGAGCCTGCCAAGCAACCGATAAGTCTTCAGAATGCAGAACACCAGAGCTTCACGCAGAATGTTGAAGGTGTTGAAGCCATATCCAGGGTATATCCGTTGGCTGGCACTACACGTGCACCAGCATCTACTGAAGCCACAGACAGCACAAATGCTCCAAGACCCAAGAAGCGTGCTCGTGTCCTCAATGACCGAGAGCTTCTTGTGGCCCTTCACCAAAAGCAAGATAGGCATCATGACTGGCTAAAGCGTCAGATGAAGAGCCTCTTGGTGGATGTCAATCGTCTTCGAAACCTAGCCACCAAGAATGCTTTCGTTACACATGAAACGTGCCGTCGTACATGGAAAGGGCTCTCAATGATATGCACTGAAGCTGAACTTGAAGAGGATGGCTTCACCGAGCGCTTCAAGTTTGACACCACACCTCCTAGAAGGGCTGTGATGCGCAACACACCATCACTTGAAGACTCTGAGTTTTCTTCATCTGCTGCCACAGTCACTGCCAGGATCATTGATGAAGACGACAATGCTACATCACCGCCACCTGCTTCAGCACCTCCAAGCTCTGCACCGCCAAAAAACTCCACCGACCCTGCTGCGCCTGGGAACGCGTAGAAAACTCTGTCTTCAAACCTGTTTGGTCATTACTAACAAAAGGGGGAGAAGCATATGATGTTTATAGTCTTCAAGCGGGTCAATATGGGCGGGTACCTTATGTTTTGTTATATTTTGCTTCGTGTTTACAACTCTTGTTTTTGCTTCATTTGGTTCTTTGAGTTGTAAACACTAAAACTCGATGGTCGTCTGCTACTTGTTTGCCACTCTGTTTGCGAAGATAAATTCCGCATGTGCGACGATAAATTCCGCACCTATCTCATTCTGCAGACGTCCATTTTCCATTATGCATGTCATTATCTTCATATACTTTCACATGCATAGTGGATTGTCATCATAAGCTGAAGTGGATCTTCACAAGTACAACCTGCCATGTGCATTTGCATTCCAAAAGCAAATTAACTTATATGCACATCTTCAGGGGGAGCCCTTGCAACTTATGAAGAAAATTCCTTTACAATTTCACAGACTATATTCCCCGTTGAAAACTTCAACTAGTTTGTCATCAATCACCAAAAAGGGGGAGATTGTAAGTGCATCTAGTGCCACCCCTAGTTGGTTTTGGAGTATTGACGACAAACCTAGTTGAGGGACTAATGTGTTTGTGAGAATTGCAGGATAATACAGGTAGAAGTCCCTCATTGATTTGGTTTTACTACCAGAGATGACCCCTAAAATGTATGAAGACATTGAAGACAAAGGTGGTACATGAAGATATTCACTTTGAAGACTATGACAAAAGAAGACACGTTATGAAGCATATGGAGCTCGAAGACTTAGATCTTTCGTAGTTCTTTTTCTTTTGTGTTGAGTCATAGGAACCACCGTACTGTTAAGTGGGGTCCAGGAGAACCAGTTAGAATGACTGAAGTGATGCCTAAATCAAAAACCTATGTCTTCGAGTGAAGACAATGAGAGCGAATCTTGTCCAGAGCCGGACAAGTCAGCTTTGCTTGTAGCCCAAGTAAAGTTGCCATGAGAGTTTGAAATCTGACCGTTGAGACACGTGTCAGTTCCTTAGTGACCCAGGGTCATTTCGGACAAATCAGGTCGGGTTGCCCAGTGGCTATAAATAGTCCACCCCCTACAACCATAAACGGTTGGCTGCTCAGATTTCAGTGCACGGCTTTTGTCGTTTGAGAGCAACCCACCTCGAAGCCTTTGAGAGAAAATTCCTAGTGAGGAGAAAAGCCCTAACCACCCAGAGCCAGAGTAAATTGGGCATCACTTAAGTCTTCTTGTCTGTGTGATCTAAAGACTTATTACACTTGAGGACTGTGAATCCTCCAGACGGTTAGGCGTCGCGTTCAGAGCATCCAAGAGACATTGTGGATTGCCAGTGAACGAAGTTTGTGAAGGTTTGGGAGTCTACCTTGAAGACTTACCAGAGTGATTGGGCGAGGACTAAGTGACCTTAGCTCAAGGAGAATACGGTGAGGACTTGGTGTCCTGAACTGTGTGTTCAGGACTGGGTGTCAGGGACTGTGTGTCCTAAGGTTTAAATACCTAGCCGCTCCAACCAGACGTATAGTTGTCACAGCAACTGGAACTGGTCCAATATATCATTGTCTTCAACGAGTCACTGGTTTCATCTTCACTTCCTTTTCTTACTGTTACTCATTGTGAAGCCATTGCATGCTTGCTTTATCTTTTGTTTTCACAACGTGAATGTATGATCTATTTGGCTTCATAACTTCTTCCTACCTGATCCTTATTACACTGAAGATGTTTGTCATTGTGCTTTCACTCTATTGAATACATGACCATGGCTGGCCTAGTGTAATCTAACTTCCGCTGCATAGTAATAGGCATAATCTTCGCTGTTTGTCTTCATAACTCTCACGTTTTGAAGACTTTCATAAAAATCGCCTATTCACCCCCCCTCTAGTCGATATAACGCACTTTCAGTTATGATCAGCAGTACTAGTTGGAATAGCTTCTACCCACTTAGTAACATAATCATCAACAGCCAAAATATGTGTATACCCATTGGAGGAAGGAAAAGGTCCCATGTAATCAAATCCACAAACATCAAATGGTTCAACAACAAGTGAATAATTCATAGGCATTTCTTGACGCTTACCAATGTTTCCAATTCTCTGGCATTCATCACAAGATAAAACAAACTTACGGGCGTCCTTGAAGAGATTAGGCCAATAAAAACCAGATTGCAATACCTTGTGAGCAGTTCTATCTCCCGCATGATGCCCTCCATAAGCTTCGGAGTGACATTTCCGTAAGATTTTTCCTGTTCATACTCAGAGACACAACGTCTAATAATACCATCTACTCCTTTATAAGATGTGGGTCATCCCAAAAGTAATGTCTTAGATCATAGAATAATATTTTCTTTTGTTGATATGTGAAACTAGGGGGTATGTTGTAGCGCCCAAGATGCGATTCTATCCCAATCACATGATGAACTCATGATTGGGGCACAATCGCATTTTGAGCGCATAGCAAGTTGGATATCATTACAGCATACCATGTACTGAATAGATGAAGAATACAATATAAAGGCTTACACTCGCCACAAGTTACATCATTCATACAACGATACATCAATACATGGCAATCAAGCATGGCACTCACGTCAGACCATCGCATTACTTGTACCTGCAACTATTGTTGTAGTAATTTGTGAGCCATGAGGACTCAGCAATTCCATTACCATGGGTATCAAGACTAGCAAAGCTTAATGGGTATGGAAAGGATAAGTGGTGAGGTTCAGCAAGCGACTAAGCATTGTATGGTGGCTAACTTACGAGTACAAGAGTAAGATGAGAAACTATGCAAACGGTCGCAAACTAGTAATGATCAAGAAGTGATTCTAAACTACCTACATTCAACCATAACCCCACCGTGTTCTCTTCTCGACTCACTCAAAAAGAGACAGTCACGGTTACACACGCAGTTGGTGTACTTTAGTTGAGTTTACTTCAAGTCCTCTACAACCGGATATTAACAAATTCCCATCTGCCACATAACCGCGGGCATGGCTCTCGAAAGTTTAACCTGCAGGGGTGTCCCAACTTAGCCCATGACAAGCTCACGATCCGCGGAGATAATCCTCCATCGCAGGACCCTCCGATCAGAATCGGAATCCCGGTGCACAAGACATTTCGACAATGGTAAACAAGTCCAGCATGACCTCTCGACGTGCCGACACCCTGATAGTAGCCACGCATATCTCGTCTCAGGCCACGATCGGATAAACGAAGCATACAGGATCCAAATACCCCAAGTTTCCTAGGGCGGTCCCGCACGGTGCTCTAGTTTGGGACCAACACCATTAGCACTGGCCCCCTGTATTAGGTTGAATAACGAACCTCGGGTAGCGCTAACTCCCTATGCGTCAAGTTTTTATCATGTTAAGTTATTATGTTGAGCAAAATGGTAAAACCAATGTTGGGCCTTGCTGGAAGAGTTTTATTCAAAACGAACTGTCAAGAGGGGCCCATAAACCCTCATCGTGGTAGAGACGCAAAATCAAGGAACATAACATCGGTATGACGGAAACTAGGGCGGCATGAGTGGAACAAAACACCAGGCAAATGGTCGAGCCTTCCACCCATTACCAAGTATATAGATGCATCTATTTATATATAAAAAATACTTGATGGGTTAACCAAAATAAAGATAATTAGCTTAAAAATCCCACAATAATTAGAAACATCCGACCTTTAATTATGTGTAACTATTTCCAATCAACAATGTGTGACCGTTAGATCTTCATAAACCAAGTGGCCCCGTAACGTGAGAAGATCTACATAAATCAGGTGGCCCCATAGTGTGAGATCATAACAAATTGGATCCATAATAAAAAATAAAAAATGTTACAAGCAGGGTCAGATTTCTCGCACGTGAGACCATAACAGGTTGGGCCTATAAAAAAATCCCCTGGCGACCACACTAGGGTTCCCCTTATCCCCTGGCGACCACGCTAGGGTTCCCCCCAAATCTGCTTCCCACCACCAAATCTCACGTCCGATCGCTGTCTCTGCGATCTCTGCGTGATTCCCAACTGTTCAGCGCTCCCATTAGTCGGACTGCATGGCGGGGAGGGGTTCTGTGGCGGCCGACCCGAGAGGCGACGGCGGCGGCAGTGGCAACCAAACAGGAACTCAATCAAATCTGACGGATAGGTTTGCGGGACTGAATTTGCATGGAGAGGAGGAGGAAGATCTGGATCTGTCTGGCGAGATTGATGATCTGATAAAGGAGACAAGATGGATTGCCATCTTTAGGGTTCACACCTCTAAACCCTTTAGCCATGTTTCGTTGTTTAAAACTTTGAGGAACGCCTAGATCCCAGCTCAGGGGGTGACTTTCAAAATCATAAACCCTGACTGGTTCCTTGCGCAATTCTCTTGCCTGGGGGATTGGGACTGCGTGATGAGGGGAGGGCCGTGGCTGTTTAGAAACACAGCAGTTGTTATAGAGGAATATGATGGAATCACCAATGCTGAGGATTACAAACTGGATCATATACCAGTGTGGGCAAGAATTGTGGGCATACCTGATGGCCTGATGAAAAAGAAGGAAACTGCAGAAAAGATTGCAAAGAAAGTAGGCCAACCGATCTTAGTCATAGTTAATGAAGGTCGTCTGAACCCGACCAAATACTTGAGGGCTAGGGTGTTTGTGATGCTTGATACACCCCTGGTTAGGTTTGTGCCACTGACGCTTAGGGAAAGAAAGAGATATCCAGTTGAGTATGAGAAACTTCCTGATTTTTGTTACTTCTGTGGATTGATAGGGCATGTTGTTACGGAGTGTGGTGATGGTATACACAGCCCTGAGAGCTGTGATTGGGGTGAATGGCTCTTCGTTGATTTTGATGGCCCAGCAGGGAGAGGGAATAATAGAAGTGGTCGAGGGGGGGCAGCTGGAAGAGGAGGTGGTCGCGGAAGTGGTAGAGGAAATGTGGGAGACCCAAACCAAGAGGAAGAGTTGGAGATGGACCTTGATGGAACTGATGGTGCTAGTGAAACTGCAATAGTCCTTCCGCGCGCAAGCGACTGATAGGACAGGATGGCAATATCAATGGCCCGAAGTGCACACTGGTGGCCCGGGTGGCTCAGGCACACCTCTGCCACCAGGATATGTTTCGGAACAAGTTCATCTTCTGGAGAATACTAGCAATGTGGAGTCTGTGGATAAAAGTACGATGAGTACCCTGTAGAAAATTCATGACCCAAAGAGACTGAGATCGACAGAGAACAATACTTCTAGCAACATATCGGCGACTCCCTTCGAGGGTGATCGCCGGGCGCTATGAAACTCATATGCTGGAACTGCTGTGGCATGGCCAGTGTTGCGGCAGGAAGAGCTCTTCTGGATATCCAGAAGCAGTGGGGGTCGGATGCCGTCTTCCTGTCTGAGACGCATCTGAACAAAGTTAAGGCAGGGAAACTACGGAGAAAATTAAAAATGGATTGTATGGAAGTGCATGAGAGTGATGGAGCAAGTGGGGGGTTGCTTCTTTTTTGGAGGAGACCTGTGGCAATACAGTTGAGAGATAAAGATAAAAACTTCGTAGATGTTACGGTGGGAGATGGTACGGATGAGGTATGGAGGTTTACGGGCTTCTACGGGGAGCCGAAGTGGGAAGATAAGCACTTGTCATGGTCGTGCTTGCGTCATCTACACCAGCGAGTTAATCTTCCATGGATGATAGCTGGTGATTTTAATGAAATTTTGTATTCCCATGAAAAAGAGGGTGGAGCGCCGAGGCCAATTCACATGATGCAGAACTTTTGAGATGCCCTTGTTGATTGCGAGATGGAGGATATGGGATGTAACGGTGATCTTTACACTTGGAGGAGGAGGAGGCTTAGGGAAAGGCTGGACAGAGCGGTATGTAATGGCCAGTTTCATGGTTTATTCCCAAGTACAAAAGTCACTAACACTTCTCATATAAAGTCAGATCATAGACCCCTCTTCATTGATACCGAGGGGGATGGGCAGGTAGTTCCTCAAACCCATCGGAAGTGTTTTGAGTCGAGGTGGTTGCAAGAGGATAACATTATGCAAGTGGTGTCCAATGCGTGGGAACGTTCAGACCCGACAGCGCTAATTGCAGAACGAACAGCGAGTGTCCATTCCACTTTGCATGAGTGGGATCGCTCGATTTTGAAGGCACCCCAACGGCGTCTGAAGGAACTAAAGGAGGAGTGGAAAAGTTGCGGTCGGGCCCTCTCACTGATGAGGCGGGAGACAAGCAGCGAATTCTGTTAATGGAGATAGAGGAAAATTTGGAAAAGGAAGAGATCTACTGGGTTCAGCGCAGCCGAGCAAACTGGCTCAAATTTGGAGACCGTAACACCAATTTCTTTCATAATTTTGCATCGGCTAGAAAGAAGAGAAATTTTATAAAACGCCTGATGGATGACTCGGGTGTTTGGAGAGAGAGTAATGATGCTATGAGTAGTCTGATTAGTGATTATTTTCAGCACCTCTTCTCTGCTGAAGTAAATGTACTAGATATGAATGTTATCAATAAAGTTAAGAGGAAGGTTACGGATTATATGAATGAGTCACTCATTGCACCATATACAGAGGAGGAGGTAAAAAAAGCTCTTTTTAGTATTGGTGACTTAAAAGCGCCAGGGCCGGATGGGTTACACGCTATTTTCTACAAAAAATTCTGGCACTTGCTTGGAGGTGATCTCACCAAGGAGGTCCTGGAGGTTGTTAATACATGCATTATACCCGAGGGGTGGAACTCTACCACTATTGTCTTAATACCAAAAGTGAATAACCCAGAAAAAGTTACCCAATTTAGACCCATAAGTTTGTGCAATGTGGTATATAAGGTGATTTCAAAGATGCTTGCGGCACGTTTAAAGGTTTTCCTCCCAGATATTATCAGCGAGACCCAAAGTGCGTTTGTGCCGGGCCGCATCATCAATGACAATGTCATAGTGGCGTGTGAATGCCTACATACGATGAAGAAACGGAAGAAGGGAAAGGTTGGCACTTGTGCAATAAAACTTGATATGCATAAGGCATATGATAGAGTGGAATGGACGTTCCTGGAGGCCATGCTCACCAAGTTAGGGTTTCATGCCCAATGGATTCAGATGGTTATGTCTTGTGTGAGAACGGTTGAATACAAGGTACGGTTTAATTCCAATGAAACACTCCCCTCTTTGCCAACGAGAGGCTTGAGATAGGGGGATCCCCTCTCCCCCTATCTTTTTCTTTTGTGTGTTGAGGGACTGTCAGTGTTAATAACTCATGAGGAAGAGGCGGGGAACCTAATTGGAGTGCAGGTATGCAGAGATTCACCAACTATATCCCATCTGCTTTTTGCATGATTCCCTAATTCTCATGAGAGCGGATAACCAGAATGCTAACACGCTGAGATCGATCTTGGATGAGTGCTGTGCAGCGTCCGGTCAACTGGTTAGTGAATCTAAGTGTTCTATTTTTTTCAGTCCTAATACAAATGTGGAAGTGAAGGCTGATGTATGCCAAATACTGAACATCATGACTGAGTCCATCTCAGACAGATACTTGGGCCTACCAGCCATGATTGGTGTGGACCGAGTGGACTGCTTTAAACACTTGATTGAAAGGATTCAAGCATTGGTAAATGGTTGGAAGGAGAGAACTCTATCTTTTGGGGGAAAAGAGGCTTTGCTGAAAGCGGTGGCCCAAGCCATCCCAACCTATGCGATGGGTGTATTCAAATTCCCAAAGAAAATATGCAAGGGAATCACTGATGTAATGTCGCAATTCTAGTGGGGAGATGAGGAGGATGAGCGTAAGATGCATTGGTTTGCATGGTGGAGGATCTGTACAAAGGAGAGGGGAGGCATGGGATTTCGGTACATTCAGAGTTTTAACTTAGAGATGCTCGCGAAACAGTGCTGGAGATTAATTGACAACTATGATTCCCTATGTGCTCGAGTCTTACGAGCCAAGTATTACCCCACGGGAGATATACTAAACAGCCAGTTAAAGAAGGGTTCGTCCTATGTGTGGCAGAGCATCTGGTCAGGAATTCAAACTTTCAAACATGGTTGTATTTGGAGAGTGGGTAACGGAAACAAGATAAACATATGGGATGATTGCTGGATTCCAAACAGTGCATCAAAGAAAATCCTTACAGCCCGTGGGAACCGAGTTCTCACAATGGTGAACGAGCTCATAGACCCAACTACGGGAGAATGGGATGAGCAACTGATTCGGGACAACTTCTGGCATATAGACGCAGAACGGATTTTGCAAATCCCATTATTTCATGTGGAAACTGAAGACTATGTGGCATGGTATCTAACAAAGAGTGGAGTTTTTTCAGTACGCCCCGCTTACTATAAACAGTGGGAGATGAGCTATGCGTCAGAGGACAGCAGCTTGGTCCGATCAGCTATGGCACCGCATAAAGTTTGGGAAACCTTGTGGACTTTGAAAGTGCCTGCGAAAATAAAAATTCACATCTGGAGATGTCTACATAACACAATACCCTGCCGTAGTGTGCTAATGAACCGTCATGTGGGGAATATATCTGGCTGCCTGTTTTGTTCAGAAGGAGCAGAAGATCTCGCGCATATGCTGTTTAAATGTGCTAGATCACAAGAAGTGTGGAGATCTCTGGGAGTTGCAGACGATATAAATTTTGCTTGTCAAATGGATCGAGCGGGTTCAGCAGCTATAGAGTTTTTTCTCTGTGATACCTATTTTCGAAGACAATATAATGGTGTGCTTGAGCTACCGGAGTTGTTTACCACAACCTATTGGTATATTTGGTGGCAACGGAGACAGTTTGTGCGGGGTGAGGATGTTGCCTCTCCAGCGCGAATGGCCGTAGCAGTGGCAACCCTATCTCTGAACTATGTCCGGGGAGCACAAACAAAAATGACACCAAAAGTGAACAACTGGCCGGGGTTTTTCGCTGGGCAGATAGTCATTAACGTTGATGCGTCGTTCAGAGAAGGAGATTATGCAGGATCTTGTGGAGTGGTCATCCGTGACTATCGTGGAAATTTCATGTCGCTGCTAAATTTCATGTCTGCAGCGACAGCAACACTCGACCATGTACCTGATGTTGAGACAGCTGAAGCTGCGGCTATATTAGAAGGAATGAAGCTAGCAAAGGAAACAGGGTGCCATAATGTGATAGTAAGATCAGATAATATCACGGTGGTGGAGGCACTCAAACTGAATGGAGGCTATTCTATGGTGGCAGCGCCGGTGCTGGATGAATGTCGCAGTTATCTCGAAGATTTCGGGAAGTTAACTATTAAGCATTGTATTAGAGTCGAATAATGTAGCTCATGAGCTCATGAGTTAGCATGTTGGGGAGGTGCCAATATTCCATCTCGATGGGTTCATGACCCGCCTGGTTTCAATGTAAATCTTTTAGATCCTTTGATTAATAAAGTAAACTTTCCCGTCAAAAAAAAAACAGGTTGGGCCTATACACAAACTCATGATAAGCTGGACCATCAACTAATAAAAAACAGGCTGCACCATCCCACGAGCGATCAGACCATCCCATGTAATAAAAAAATAGGGCGTACAGGGTAAGAAACATGACCAAACTCTGAAGATCCTGCCCACAAAAAAACTGTACAAAGATGCCATCCCTCCAAACAAATCCAAACTCTCAGAAATTTGCAGAGATTTGATCTCTCCAAACAGAATATCTCTAGATAGGACCAAAATCTCATGGTCGCATGCATATAAAAAATCTCTCGGCATCCGAACAACCTTGTACGTCATCTTCCTCCATTGAACAACACTTTAAGGTCAACTTCCTCCAACCAGTGGCACTTCGGCATTGGGCACCAGCCGGCTCCGTTGAGCAACTAGATCACCTCCAGTATGTACGATCTGCATGAAATTATAGATCAGACCTATTAATGGATAATGAGAGGATGTCGCCCACTATACCCCCACAAAAAAATGAAAAACAAATGGAGACCCTCAATTACTCTGGGCAGTGCTAAACTAAAATCTTATTCTAGCGTGATCCTCTACTATATTTTGGGTTGTGGGATGGCTTCCATAGGCCTCAAATCAATTAAGAAGCACATGACAGTGCAGTATGGTAATCACTTGGAGTTTGTAGATTAGATAATGGTTCACATAATACTTTGCATGAGTACCTCGGTAATTTTGTCTAATAAAGTACTCCCTCCGTTCCAAAATAGATGACCCAACTTTGTACTAACTTTAGTACAAAGTTGTGTCATCTATTTTGGAACGGAGGGAGCACCTCATTAATCAGGTAGAGATTGCTTCGGTCGGCTTCTACTAAAAAATACTCATGATATTTGTGTATTCACATGATGATTGAAACTTAAGTTCCTCTTTATCATTAAAGATTTCTGCAAATCACTGGTCTCGAAAATTGATCTCCTTTACTTGTACGACCAAAAAAATATTTATAGGGTGAAAAGTAATAAAAATAATGAATATTCATAAACTTGAGCATTAATATGTAATAGTAGCACACCCACCATCAAGCGGGGCAGCTGGTCAAGGTCTCAAGCGGCCGAGAAGGGTACTCCCCTGTCCAATGACCAGCGGGAGCACCGCCATGATATTTATCGTCGTCCATCGCCACAGCAAAGCACGATCTCTAGGTCCACCACTGTCTGTAATAATATTATAATACCATCCACTTTAGCTTTATTTGATTTTTTCAAGAAAACGCAAAAGAGCTTGCATTTCATTGGATTGAAAAGAGAGCTTTAGCTTTATATTTGCACTCTCTAATGTGCAGGAATCAACAATGAAAAGAAAAGATGGGCCACATAACAAGGAAGGTTAGAAACCTGCCAAGATGGTTAAAACAAAACATATATGTAATCCAACAAGGTGATCCGTTACTAATGATGAATATTTTGTGTGTGCTATCACAACAAAATTAAAACAAAAAATGCAACAGTTCCAGTTAGGCGTTGGAGGTTCCTAATTAATTTTAGCTTCAACGATAAAACGTATTTTAAATTGTTATCTTATTGATGCAAGTCGAGACAATCAACAAAAATGGCAAGATTGGAAGGAGAATGAAACTTCAAGACAAGAAAAAGATACAACCTCCAATCATAAATGGAGATGTGCCAGACTTCGCGGCTACACACAAAGGAGAAACTTTGATCCATGCGAAGTAAGAAAATCTCCACAAAGTTTCACCCTTATGCAGGTTATCATCCATTTGATTTAATTACAGTTCTCAGTTCAATTTCTAAATTTTAAGAATGCACAACTGGTATTACAGTATACAGGAAGCAGCATTATGTACCTTGCTTATGCTTTGCACATCAGTTCTGCTATCTATGTGCAGCTCAAATATTTCAAAGCATGAAAACTTACCTTCATTAACTCGGTGGTTTTGATGTAGTAAAGTTGTACTCCCTCCGTTTTTATTTAGTCTGCATATTAGGTTTGACCAAAGTCAAACTTTGCAAAGTTTGACCAAGTTTATAGAAAAATATATAAACATTTACCATAACAAATCTATATGATGTGAAAGTACATTCAATAATGAATCTAGTGGTATTGATTTTTTATTGTATATGTTAATATTTTTGTTTATGAACTTAGTCAAAGTTCACAAAGCTTGACTTTGACCAAAGCTAATATGCGGACTAAATAAAAACGGAGGGAGTATCTCACACATTTTACCGTAAAAAAAGTGGTTATAAAGTTCGGACGCCCATGAATTTCCATATCTTTGAGTGCGGCTAATTTTAATTGCTCTATGAAATCACAAAAACATGTTACATTTTGGTCTATCTATAGCTAAGTATAACACGTATGCATGCACTGTGGCTAAAGCAAAAAATATTTTTCCATTCCCACAAGGAGAAATAAAGTGCTTCTGCCGGAGATGAAACAATATCTTACTTCTACTAATTAGGATTTATGTATATGTAGGGCAAGTAACTCAACAAAAAGGGGGAAATATGACAGAGTTGGGAAAACGAAAAATGGGGACCTGCAGGTCGACCTTCGAAGAATGTTGTCGCTGTGGAGGATGAGGACCATGTCCCGAGCTGCCTCGAGTGGAAAGAGCGACAACGCTCTTGCTTGCGCGCTTGGGGAAGAGAACCTCGCCACCATCCTCACACCCAAGCTGGATCTAAGAGGGGTGCGGCCTACGGGAGATGAAATCCACGACCAAATCAACTACACGGACACCAATTACAACGGGTCAACGGCACTGTGCAGATCGATGATCTCGCCTCATCCATCGTAGTTTACCAGCAAAGGGCTAGGAGAACGAGGAGGCGTACGAGGAGCCAAACCAGCTGTTGTCCCTGTGGCAGCACCAGCTGCGGAGTGGCTTGAGGTGAGGACGAGGAACCTAAAGGCAGCGAACAAGAGAGCAAGCTGATGGGAGGAGCAGCAAATTTTGAGTGAGCAGAGAGAATAAGGAAAGGAGAAAGGGGATCGGGCAAGAGGAACATTGTCACTGAGTGGGTGGAGAGAACGGAGAAGTCCAGGAGACTACAGAATGGGGAAAGTGAACAATCATACTGGTGGGCCCATGAACCCGATTACGTTCTGTACACTGTGAGAGCAAACTATGTGACGTGAAAATATAAGCCACCATTGATACTACCGAGGGCACGTCTCTTAACTAAATCAAGTGATCATGGGAGCACATACCCACCAACATAGGTTTTATCGATTTATACAATATATAAGCAACAGAATAAAAATGTAAAAGAAAGATGTAAATGTAGTTAGCATATCTCGCCAAAAAAAATACAGTTAGCATGACATGCATAATTAGCAAGTCAGGGATGAAGGGATCACACACACACACACACACACACACACACACACACACACACACACACACACACACACACACATATATATATATATATATATATATATATATATATATATATATATATATCGACCAAAACCCAAATGTACTAAAAACAAGACTATGTTTGCAAGAGTTCTATATTTGAAATGGCGTCATATTTGGTACTCTCTACGTTCCATAATGTAGTGCGCCCACACTTTTCGAGATCCAACTTTTACCGTAAATTCAACCAACAAGACCGACTGCGTCGGGGATAAAAATTATATCACTAAATTCATATTGAAAATACGAATTCAGTGGTATGATTTTTGCTTCCCCCGCAGTCGGTCTTGGTAATTAAATTTACGGTTAAAGTTGAATCTCGGGAAACGCGATCACACTATATTGTGGAATGGGAGGGAGTATAAAAAATTGTCAGATAAAATAGTATGATCTCACATTTATAACTTAATAAAATCCTAGCTCGCGCATCAAGCGGGCCACTTTGCTAGTTAATTAAATAAGAAATAGTGTGATATCCCATGATATCTATGTCCCAACATGGAAAAACTACAACTGCACATGTAACTAGCAACGCTATAAGAGGGGCTGAGCAAAGCGGTAACATAGCCAAACAACAGTTTGCTAGGATGTTGGAAAAAGGTTAGAGGCTATCATGGCAATTTGGGAGGCTTGATAAACAAGTGGTAGGTAGCGCGACATAGCGATAGCATCGAGACAACTAGCAAAGCAAAGATAGTAGTGGTATCCAGAGTAACGGTCATCTTGTCTGAAATCCTGCTAGGAAGAAGACCGAATCCATGAAGAAGACGAGCCAACGTAGTCGAACAGATCCTCACAACCGCAACGTGACCGGAACTATCAAGAAGAAGCACAACCGGAAAGAAGCAAACAACATACTAAACATACATCACATAAACATGGCATGATGCGCAACCAAGCATATGATGCATGTCCGGTTTAATGAAACATGGCAAGGCAAGGCAAAGTGCAACAAACAATAGTACACATTAAGTGGAGCTCAATATGCAACGAGTTGCATATTGACGAAACACCACATTTGAAGGAAATATGCCCTAGAGGCAATAATAAAGTTGTTATTTATATTTCCTTATATCATGATAAATGTTTATTATTCATGCTAGAATTGTATTAACCGGAAACTTAATACATGTGTGAATACATAGACAAAACAGAGTGTCCCTAGTATGCCTCTACTTGACTAGCTCGTTAATCAAAGATGGTTAAGTTTCATGACCATAGACATGTGTTGTCATTTGATGAACGGGATCACATCATTAGAGAATGATGTGATGGACAAGACCCATCCGTTAGCTTAGCATAAATGATCGTTTAGTTTTATTGCTATTGCTTTCATCATGACTTATGCATGTTCCTCTGACTATGAGATTATGCAACTCCCGAATACCGGAGGAACACCTTGTGTGCTATCAACAAACGTCACAACGTAATTGGGTGATTATAAAGATGCCCTACAGGTGTCTCTGATGGTGTTTGTTGAGTTGGCATAGATCGAGATTAGGATTTGTCACTTTGATTGTCGGAGAGGTATCTATGGGCCCTCTCGGTAATGCACATCACTATAAGCATTCCAAGCAATGTGACTAATGAGTTAGTTGCGAGATGTTGCATTACGGAACGAGTAAAAAAACTTGCCGGTAACAAGATTGAACTAGGTATGATGATACCGACGATCGAATCTCGGGCAAGTAACATGCCGATGACAAAGGGAACAACGTATGTTGTTATGCGTTTTGACCGATAAAGATCTTCGTAGAATATGTAGGAGCCAATATGAGCATCCAGGTTCCGCTATTGGTTATTGACCGGAAATGTCTCTCGGTCATGTCTACATAGTTCTCAAACCCGTAGGGTCCGCACGCTTAACGTTCGATGACGATTTGTATTATGAGTTATGTGATTTGATGTACCGAAGGTTGTTTGGAGTCCCGGATGAGATCACAGACATGACGAGGAGTCTCGAAATGGTCGAGACATAAAGATCGATATATTGGAAGGCTATATTCGGACATCGAAAAGGTTCCAAGTGATTCAGGTATTTTTCGGAGTACCGGAGAGTTACGGGAATTCGCCGTGGGAAGTAGTGGGCCTTAATGGGCCATACGGGAAAGGAGAGAAGGGCCTCAAGGGTTGGCCGCATGCCCCCCTGAAAGCACAAGTGCTCCCTAGGTGGTTTTGATAATTGATGACAACATATCTCTTGTTGGACTAACATTTCGATCTAGCATGTTTCAGATAAGTTCAACAATGGAGTGGCATGGACTAAAGGTTGTGGGAACTCCTTCAAGATGCTAAGGACAAAGGATTGGCTAAAGCTTCAAAGCTCAAGACTCCTCATTTTACATTTTAGTGATCCAAGATCACATTGAGTCTTTAGGAAAAGCCAATACTATCAAGGAGGGATGAGGTGTTGCTTAATGAGCCTCTTGCTTCATGTGCTTAGTGATATGCTCCAAAACCCTCAACTACTTTCCCATATCCACATATGACCTAAACCCTAAGCCAAACTCGGTCCTACCGATTCTTCCTATCCGGCGCCACCGAGTTTCACTTGTCATAAGCCACTGCCAAACCCTAATCAGTTCGGTCTCACCGATGGGATCTCGGTCTCACTGAGATGGGCTTGCAAACTCTCTGTTACCCATTGCAATATTCTCGGTCCCACCGAGATATGCAATCGGTTCCACCGAGTTTGCTTGGCCAAATCTCAGTTTCACTTATTACCCAAATCGGTCCCACCGAGTTTGAGTAATCGGTCAAACCGAGTTTTGGATTTACCCTAACCCTAGCACATCGGTCCCACCGAGTTGATCCAGTCGGTCCCACCGAAAATCTCTAACGGTCACTAGGTTTACATTTTCGGTCCGACCGAGTTTGTTGATTCGGTCCCACCGAGATTGAAAAACTGTGTGTAACGGTTGGATTTTGTGTGGAGGCTATATATACCCCTCCACCTCCTCTTCATTCGGAGGGAGAGCAATCAGAACGCATACACCATTCCAACTCATATGTTCTGAGAGAGAACCACCTACTCATGTGTTGAGACCAAGATATTCCATTCCTACCATATGAATCTTGATCTCTAGCCTTCCCCAAGTTGCTTTCCACTCAAATCTTCTTTCCACAAAATCCAAATCCTATGAGAGAGAGTTGAGTGTTGGGGAGACTATCATTTGAAGCACAAGAGCAAGGAGTTCATTACCTACACACCATTTGTTACTTCTTGGAGAGTGGTGTCTCCTAAATTGGCTAGGTGTCACTTGGGAGCCTCCGACAAGATTGTGGAGTTGAACCAAGGAGTTTGTAAGGGCAAGGAGATCGCCTACTTCGTGAAGATCTACCGCTAGTGAGGCAAGTCTTGTGTGGGCGATGGCCATGGTGGGATAGACAAGGTTGCTTCTTCGTGGACCCTTTGTGGGTGGTTGCTTCTTCGTGGACCCTTCATGGGTGGAGCCCTGTGTGGACTCGCGCAACCGTTACCCTTTGTGGGTGGAGCCCTCCGTGGACTCTCGCAACCGTTACCCTTTGTGGGTTGAAGTCTCCATCAACGTGGATGTAGGATAGCACCACCTATCCGAACCACGGGAAAAACATCCGTGTCTCCCATTGCGTTTGATTTCTCCAAACCCTTCCCTTTACATTCTTGCAAGTTGCATGCTTTACATTCCGCTGCTCATATACTCTTTGCATGCTTGCTTGATATGTATTGTGTGTGTTGAAATTGTGCCTAAACTCCACCTAAACTGAAAAAGCTTAAAAATTGCAACTTTAGCATTAAGTGTCTAATCAACCCCCTCTAGACACATCTACTTCTAGATCCTACAAGTGGTATTAGAGCTTTGGTCTCCATTGCCTTGGTTTAATCACCATTGGAGGAAGATGGATGTGTCTACATTAGGGAGTCTTAGACATAGAGTGCCTATTCTTGATGGAGAGTATTTTCATGAGTGGAAAAATGAGATGCTTGTAATCTTCAATCAATATCATTTGAACAAGTATATTGCTAGCCCTTATGCATCTCATGTTGATCCTTTGCATCCTACCCTAGATGAAGATATTGACATGATTCGCAATCTTAGAACTATTAAGCTCATCATTAGAGGATTGCCCAAAAATTTGATTGCTAGTTTGCCTACTCAAAATTGTGCCTATACTATATGGAGATTTCTTGAGGAACGATATCCCGATCATTCCTTGAAAACTTTGGATGAAATTCTCCATAAATCTATTGCCTTGAGTAAGATGAACTCTAGTGATCCTAGTTTTGGTAAATGTCTATTTGAACTTACCAATCTTAAGCATGCTAAAGGAGATGTTGGAATCATTAATGATATCATATTCAAAGCTATAAGAATTCATAAGAGTGACCACTTTGATGATCATTTATCTAATGAATTACCCTCTCTAGGAAATGATGAGTCACAAGATCATGATGAACATGAATATTATGATGATGATGATAGTGACTTCGATCTTGATAATGCAATGAGACATTTTGGTCTTATGGCAAATCTTCGGGGATATGAATCAGGAGGAAAGGAATGTGTTCTTGATAGTGGATGTACTAATCATATGACCGGAGATGAAGAGATGTTTTGTGAGCTTGCTGAAAATGACGGCCCTCGAAAATATGTCACCTTTGGTGATAATTCAAAGGGTAAAGTGGTTGGCCTTGGTAAGGTGGCCATCTCACATGATAGTTCCATTCAAAATGTCATGCTTGTTGAATCTCTTGGCTACAACTTACTTTCAGTATCTAGACTTGCTGATTTCGGTTTGAATGTCCTATTTACTGAGGTAGATTGCCAAGTATTTCGTCGAGACAATCATAAAATGGTCTTTACCGGTATGCGTAGAGGTGATCTTTACATTGTCGATTTCTCTAAAAAGGCACAACCTAAAACTTGCTTTGTTGCTAAATCCTCAAAAGGTTGGTTGTGGCATAGACGACTAGGTCACGTTGGCATGAGAAACCTTGACAAGCTTATTAAAGGAAATCATATCCTTGGAGTCAACGGTGTCATATTTGATAAGGATAGACTTTGCAGTGCTTGTCAAGCAGGTAAACAGGTTGGAGGAAGACATCCCGTGAAGAACATCATGACCACAAGGAGGCCACTCGAGCTACTTCACATGGATCTTTTTGGTCCCAACGCCTACAAGAGTCTCGGTGGAAATTCTTTTGGTCTAGTTATAGTTGATGATTTTTCAAGATTTACGTGGGTGTTCTTTCTTAATGACAAGTCGCAGGTCCAGAAGATCTTCAGAAACTTCGCTAGGAAGGCCCAAAATCAGTTTGATGTGAAGATCAAGAAGGTTCAGAGTGACAATGGAACGGAGTTCAAGAACGCAAATGTGGACACCTTTCTTGACGAAGAAGGGATTTCACACGAGTTCTCGGCTACGTACACACCTCAACAAAATGGAGTTGTTGAGAGGAAGAACCGGACACTCATCGAAATGGCAAGAACGATGCTTGATGAATACAAGACGCCAAAGCACTTTTGGGCAGAAGCGGTTGAGACAGCTTGTCACGCAACAAATCGCTTATATCTTCACAAGCTACTCGGCAAGACGGCATACGAGCTTCTCACCGGTAACAAACCCCAAGTTGGATACTTTCGAGTATTCGGCTCAAAGTGCTACATTCTTGATAAACATCATCGTTCAAAGTTTGCTCCTAAATCTCATGAAGGTTTTCTACTTGGTTATGGCTCAAACTCTCACACTTACCGTGTCTACAACAATTTCACCCGAAAGGTTGAAGAGACGGTAGATGTGAAGTTTGATGAATCTAATGGCTCGCAAGTAGAGCCATTGCCAATTGATGTAGGAGATAAAGACCCTTCAGAAGCAATCCAAGACTTGTCCATTGGCAAAATTCGTCCAACGGAGGTGAAGGAGAGTACTTCATCCGTCCAAGTGGAAGCCTCTACTTCACGACAAGGTGAACCAAGAATCGACACGGAAGCATCCACAAGTGGGACACACCAAGATGAAGAAAACGAGGAAATACATCAAGACGAACATCAACAACCTCCTTCTCCACCATGACAAGAGAACGACGACGTCAACAATGAAGAAGGCCAAGAAGAAGAACAAGATGAAGAAGATGTTCAACGAAGACCCAAGCAAAAGCTCTCACGAGGCAAGAATTGCCAAAGATCATCCCGTCGAGCAAATCCTAAATGATATACAAACCGGGAGAATCACTCGCTCAAAAACTCGTTTAGCTAACTTTTGTGAAAACTATTCATTCATCTCTAGCATTGAACCTATGAAGGTTGAAGAAGCATTGGAAGATCCGGATTGGATAAACGCTATGCATGAAGAGCTACATAATTTTGAGAGAAACCAAGTTTGGAAATTGGTCGAGAAGCCCGACAACAACCACAACATCATTGGTACCAAATGGGTGTTTCGCAACAAGCAAGACGAAGATGGACAAGTGGTTCGCAACAAAGCACGTCTCGTCGCCCAAGGGTACACACAAGTCGAAGGTATGGACTATGGTGAGACGTA
Source organism: Triticum urartu (assembly GCF_056163025.1). NCBI lineage: Eukaryota > Viridiplantae > Streptophyta > Magnoliopsida > Poales > Poaceae > Triticum > Triticum urartu. The sequence goes on along the minus strand of NC_141876.1, from coordinate 363,011,623 downwards.
TGCTCCCGTTGCTAGACTTGAGTCCATTCGCATCTTACTTGCCTATGCTAATCACCATAATATCACCTTGTACCAAATGGACATTAAAAGTGCTTTTCTAAATGGTGAAATAGAGGAGGAAGTTTATGTCAAACAACCTCCCGGCTTTATCAACCCTAAGAAACCAAATCATGTTTACAAACTTCACAAAGCTCTTTATGGTCTTAAACAAGCTCCTAGAGCATGGTATAAATGCTTGACCAAGTTCCTTACTACAAGTGGTTTTGAAATTGGTAAAATTGATTCTACTCTTTTTACTAAAAGGGTTAATGGAGAACTATTTGTATGCCAAATTTATGTTGATGATATCATATTTGGTTCAACTAACCCTCTCTTTAGTGAAAAGTTTGGAAAGCTAATGTCAGAGAAGTTTGAGATGTCTATGATGAGTGAACTCAAATTCTTTCTCGGGTTGCAAATCAAGCAAACTAAGGAAGGTACATTTGTCTCTCAAACAAAGTACACCAAGGACTTATTCAAGAAGTTCAATATGCAAGAATGCAAAGGTATGTCTACACCCATGCCTACTAGTGGACATAATGATTTAACCAAAGATGGTGAACCGGTTGATCAAAAGGTTTATCGCTCTATGATTGGTTCATTATTATACCTATGTGCTTCACGTCCCGATATTATGCTAAGTGTGTGCATGTGTGCACGATATCAAGCTGCTCCTAAAGATTGTCATCTTAAGGCTGTGAAAAGGATAGTGAGATATTTAATCCATACACCAAATTTTGGCATTTGGTATCCTAAGAGGTCTTCTTTTGATCTTGTTGGCTATTCTGACTCGGATTATGCCGGAGACAAGGTTGATAGAAAGTCTACTTCGGGTACTTGTCAATTTCTTGGTAGATCTCTTGTGTCTTGGTCTTCCAAGAAACAAAACTCGGTATCCTTATCCACCGCCGAAGCGGAATACATTGCCGCTGGTTCATGTTGTGCTCAATTACTTTGGATGACCCAAACTCTTAAAGATTATGGGATTTATGTGAAACATGTTCCACTGCTTTGTGACAATGAAAGTGCTATCAAAATTGGTCATAATCCTGTACAACATTCTCGAACTAAGCATATTGAAGTTTGTCATCATTTCATTCAAGATCATGTTGCTAAGGGTGACATCAATCTTAAGCATGTTCACACCGATAAGCAATTAGCGGATATATTCACTAAACCACTTGATGAGAAAGTGTTTTGCAGGTTGAGAGGAGAATTGAACATCATTGATGCTTCGAACTTGGAGTAGAAACTCCATTGGATACATGCAAGACATGAGCTTATGACTAATCCATGATATATCTCTTATGATAACTATCTTATGTCTTGGATATATTTGCACCTTGCATGTTGTCTAACCCATGTAGGTGCTTGGTTGAATCTAATTCCATGAGATTGCGGCTCACTCACATCTTGAGCAATCTCTACAAGACCAAGACTCTACACAATAGTGGTTGAAGACAAGGAAGCACAAAACCATCCAAACATATCCTTTAACAAATTCTATGTTAAGCCTCGTGATTGTCATTTTTGGATACACAAGTGCTCTTCCTTGCAAGAACTAACCCATGTAGGTAGATGAACTCAAACTCCAAGTGGTGCTCCCAACTCTTGATGAGCTACATCAACCTTGAGCACCCACACAAGTTCAACTACATGAGCAAGAACCACACCACCACCCAAGGTATGTTATTCCATCTTAGAGAAGCTTTACTCCAAGACATGAGTCAAAGCAACTCAACAAGATATGAATACATCAAGATGCTTAAACGAAAGATGGTAACCCCATTTTGAGCTTAAACGATGAGTATGACCTATGATCAAGTGTTCCCACTTGACTCCTAAGTCAATATACTCTAACATAGGTGACTATGTCACCGCCCAACTCTAGATGAAGCTCTCTTGTGTTCTTTCTTTGTGTTATTTCATTTGTCTCATGCATGTTTATTTTCTCTCTTTTAAAAAAAACTTCATCTAGATCTTTCAGTTTCTTCTCTTTTCTCTTTGTTTTTTGTTCTGCATTTTTTGCACTTAATTCCTTGCAAATCCTTCAGGAAATTCATTGCAAATCTTTGTGAGATCCTACATGTCTAGTGAGCTGAGGTGACAAGTGTTTTTCTCTGTGTAAACTCGGTTTCACCGACTTGCAATTTTCGGTCCAACCGAATCTTTTCGGTACCACCGAAATGTGCCACTCGGTGCCACCGACTTTGCAATCAGAAAAACAAGATTGCCACTTGTTCTACATTTATTCTGATCCAGCTCCACTCAATGAATCTTGTCCTCTACAAGCATCACAATTTTATCCTCTGCTTTGTGCTGAATCTCAAGGACCAAACCTAGTCGACGGATTCCAGGAAAAACCTTCTTGGAAATTGATGTCAAAGGGGGAGAAAGAGATCACATCAAAGCTCAAGGGGGAGAGAAAGTCTCAAGGATCCCAGATATTATTAAGAAATCTCCAGGTGCTTGATGTTCAAGAGGAGAGATACCACATGTCCTTTTGGGGGAAAGACATGTTCATATGTACTCATTTGAATTAAGTTCCATTTGTATCTTTCAGTTCTGATTTTCTGTTCCCTATCTTCTCCCAATATCCCATGTAAGATTCAGGGGGAGCAAGACACCTAAGGGAAAGAAATCAGCCAAATTCATTGCATATCTTTATTCTTGGGGACATGTTGAATTCAATGTGGTACCTTGTACTCACTCTCTACATGTCATCCCAGTCTTGGTATTCTTGTGGTTTCTTTTGTTTGCTCTGGCTAGTGGATGTACCTGTGTTATCTAACCCTGTTTGTGCAGGTTCATTCCATCCTAAGCCAACTCAAGACCACAAGGTAAGTATATGCATCAAAATCATGAGTATGAGGAGTTCTTGCTTATGTACATACTGTTTGCAAGAAGGACTCATGAGCATGAAGGTATTTTCCTTGATAATCTTTTGATCTGATGCATATGGCCAAGATGCATGTAACACATTGCCTACTCTGTCATGGTTATGCTCTCACATGCCTCTATATTTCATATTTACATGAGTGCATACATGTAGGGGGAGCCTATGCTTGTTACATGTCCTTCCAAAGCTTTACTTGCTGTTCTTCATATCTTTATCTAAAGCTTTGATGTATGTTGCCATCAATTACCAAAAAGGGGGAGATTGAAAGCACAAGTGCTCCCTAGGTGGTTTTGATAATTGATGACAACATATCTCTTGTTGGACTAACATTTTGATCTAGCATGTTTCAGATAAGTTCAATAATGGAGTGGCATGGACTAAAGGTTGTGGGAACTCCTTCAAGATGCTAAGGACAAAGGATTGGCTAAAGCTTCAAAGCTCAAGACTCCTCATTTTACATTTTAGTGATCCAAGATCACATTGAGTCTTTAGGAAAAGCCAATACTATCAAGGAGGGATGAGGTGTTGCTTAATGAGCCTCTTGCTTCATGTGCTTAGTGATATGCTCCAAAACCCTCAACTACTTTCCCATATCCACATATGACCTAAACCCTAAGCCAAACTCGGTCCTACCGATTCTTCCTATCCGGCGCCACCGAGTTTCACTTGTCATAAGCCACTGCCAAACCCTAATCAGTTCGGTCTCACCGATGGGATCTCGATCTCACTGAGATGGGCTTGCAAACTCTCTGTTACCCATTGCAATATTCTCGGTCCCACCGAGATATGCAATCGGTTCCACCGAGTTTGCTTGGCCAAATCTCAGTTTCACTTATTACCCAAATCGGTCCCACCGAGTTTGAGTAATCGGTCAAACCGAGTTTTGGATTTACCCTAACCCTAGCACATCGGTCCCACCGAGTTGATCCAGTCGGTCCCACCGAAAATCTCTAACGGTCACTAGGTTTACATTTTCGGTCCGACCGAGTTTGTTGATTCGGTCCCACCGAGATTGAAAAACTGTGTGTAACGGTTGGATTTTGTGTGGAGGCTATATATACCCCTCCACCTCCTCTTCATTCGGAGGGAGAGCAATCAGAACGCATACACCATTCCAACTCATATGTTCTGAGAGAGAACCACCTACTCATGTGTTGAGACCAAGATATTCCATTCCTACCATATGAATCTTGATCTCTAGCCTTCCCCAAGTTGCTTTCCACTCAAATCTTCTTTCCACAAAATCCAAATCCTATGAGAGAGAGTTGAGTGTTGGGGAGACTATCATTTGAAGCACAAGAGCAAGGAGTTCATTACCTACACACCATTTGTTACTTCTTGGAGAGTGGTGTCTCCTAAATTGGCTAGGTGTCACTTGGGAGCCTCCGACAAGATTGTGGAGTTGAACCAAGGAGTTTGTAAGGGCAAGGAGATCGCCTACTTCGTGAAGATCTACCGCTAGTGAGGCAAGTCTTGTGTGGGCGATGGCCATGGTGGGATAGACAAGGTTGCTTCTTCGTGGACCCTTTGTGGATGGTTGCTTCTTTGTGGACCCTTCGTGGGTGGAGCCCTGTGTGGACTCGCGCAACCGTTACCCTTTGTGGGTGGAGCCCTCCGTGGACTCTCGCAACCGTTACCCTTTGTGGGTTGAAGTCTCCATCAACGTGGATGTAGGATAGCACCACCTATCCGAACCACGGGAAAAACATCCGTGTCTCCCATTGCGTTTGATTTCTCCAAACCCTTCCCTTTACATTCTTGCAAGTTGCATGCTTTACATTCCGCTGCTCATATACTCTTTGCATGCTTGCTTGATATGTATTGTGTGTGTTGAAATTGTGCCTAAACTCCACCTAAACCGAAAAAGCTTAAAAATTGCAACTTTAGCATTAAGTGTCTAATCACCCCCCCTCTAGACACATCTACTTCTAGATCCTGCACCCCCCATGGCAAGTCCGAATTGGACTAGGGAGGGGGCGGCACCCCCCTCTCTTTCCTTCTCCCTCTCCCCCTCTTGGAAAAGGAAGGGGACTCCAACTAGGATTGGGAATCCTAGTTGGACTCCCCCTATAGGCGCGCCCCTCCTAGGCCGGCCTCGTCCTCCTCCCTCCTTTATATACGTGGGCAAGGGGCACCCCAAAGTCACTCCAAGATTTGTCTTACCCGTGTGCGGTGCCCCCCTCCACGGTTACACACCTCGGCCATATCGTCGTAGTGCCTAGGCGAAGCCTTGCGCCGGTAACTTCATAATCACCGTCGCCACTCCGTCGTGCTGACGGAATTCTCCTTCGGCCTCAACTGGATCAAGAGCCCGAGGGACGTCATCGAGTTGAACGTGTGCTGAACGCGGAGGTGTCGTACGTTCGGTACTTGGATCATGAAGGCGTTCGACTACATCAACCGCGTTACTAAACGCTTCCGCTTTCGGTCTACGAGGTTACGTAGGCACACTCTCCCCTCTCGTTGCTATGCATCTCCTAGATAGATCTTGCGTGATCGTAGGTAAAATTTTTGAAATACTGTGTTCCCCAACAACATTCAAGTATTTAGTTCACTCTCGTTTATGCTACTCATCAATATTAAATGTTGTTAAGCATGGCAAGAGGTGAAGCATGACAAAACTACCTATCTAGGCAAGTTTAAATGAGGCCGGAAATGACAAACGACAATTTCGGAAGATCCCCATATGCATATTTTGGATTTGGTACTGTTCTGTCCTAAAGCATATTTTACTAACCGCTTACGCTTTCGGTCTACGAGAGTACGTAGAAACACTCTCCCCTCTCGTTGTTATGCATCTCCTAGATAGATCTTTCGTGATCGTAGGTAAATTTTTTGAAATACTGCATTCCCCAACAGTGGCATCCGAGCCAGGTCTATGCGTAGATGTTATATGCACGAGTAGAACACAAAGGAGTTGTGGGCGTGGGTATATACATATTGCTTGCCATCACTAGTTGTTTCTTGATTTGACAGTATTGTTGGATGAAGCGGCCCGGACCGACATTACATGACCGCGTTCATGAGACTAGTTCTACCGACGTGCTTTGCACACATGTGGCTGGCGGGTGTCCGTTTCTCCAACTTTAGTTGAATCGGATTCAATGAACAGGGTTCTTTCTGAAGATCAAAAAGCAATCACTATACCACGTTGTGGTTTTTATGCCGTAGGTAAGAACGATTCTTGCTAAGCCCGTAGCAGCCACGTAAAACTTCTAACAACAAATTAGAGGACGTCTAACTTGTTTTTGCAGGGCATGTTGTGATATGATATGGCCAAGACGTGGTGAGATATACATTCTTCTATAAGATGATCATGTTTTGTTAAAGTTATCGGCAACTGGCAGGAGCCTTATGGTTGTCTCTTTATTGCATAATATGCAAGCGCCATATAATTGCTTTACTTTGTCGCTATGCGATAGAAATAGTTGCAAAAGCAATAGTTGGCAAGACGACCATGTGACGACACGTTGATAAAGATCAAGATGATGGAGATCATGGTGTCATTTTGGTGATGATGGAGATCATGACGGTGCTTTGGAGATGGAGATCAAAGGCACAAGATGATGATGGCCATATCATGTCACATATTTTGATTGCATGTGATGTTTATCTTTTATGCATCCTATTTTGCTTAGTACGACGGTAGCATTATGAGATGATCCCTTACTAAAATTTCAAGGTATAAGTGTTCTCCTTGAGTATGCACCGTTGCGATAGTTCGTCGTGCCGAGACACCACGTGATGATCAGGTGTGATAAGCTCTACGTTCATATACAACGGGTGCAAGCCACTTTTGCACACGCAGAATACTCGGGTTAAATTGACGAGCCTAGCATATGCACATATGGCCTCGGAACACTGAGACCGAAAGGTCAAGCGTGAATCATATAGTAGATATGATCAACATAGTGATGTTCACCATTGAAAGCTACTCCATCTCACGTGATGATCAAACATGGTTTAGTTGATATGGATCACGTGATCACTTAGATTATTAGAGGGATGTCTATCTAAGTGGGAGTTCTTAAGTAATATGATTAATTGAGCTTAAATTTATCATGAAATTAGTCCTGATAGTATTTGCATATCTATGTTGTAGATCAATTGCTCGCGTATAGCTTCCCCGTTTTATTTATGATATGTTCCTAGAGAAAACTATGTTGAAAGATGTTAGTAGCAATGATGCGGACTAGCTCCGTGATATTAGGATTATCCTCATAGCTGCACAGAAGAATTATGTCCTTGATGCACCGCTAGGTGACGGACCTATTGCAGGAGCAGATGCAAACGTTATGAACTTTTGGCAAGATCGGTATGATGACTACTTGATAGATTAGTGCTCCATTCTTTACGGCTTAGAACCGGGAATTCAAAAACGTTTTGAACGCCACGGAGCATATAAGATGTTCTAAGAGCTAAAATTGGTATTTTATGCTCATGCCCGAGTCGAGAGGTATGAAACCTCTAACAAGTACTTTGCCAAGAAGATGGAGGAGAATAGCTCAACCAATGAGCATGTGCTCAGAATCAAGTGGGAGTTAATCTTCTAGATAATATAATGATTGACAGAGTTCTCTAGTCACTATCGCCAAGTTACTGGAACTTCAGGATGAACTATAATATGTAAGGGATGACGAAAACAATTGCCGAGCTCTTCGCGATGCTGAAATCAGCGAAGGTAGAAATCAAGAAAAGCATCAAGTGTTGATGGTTGACAAGACCACTAGTTTCAAGTAAAAGGGCAAGGGAAAGAAAGGGAACTTCAAGAAGAATGGCAAGCAAGTTTCCACTCCCATGAAGAAGCCCAATGCTAGACCCAAGCCTGAAACTGAGTGCTTCTGCTGCAAAGGAAATGGTCCCTGGAAGTGGAACTGCCCTAGATACTTGGCGGATAAGAAGGATGGCAAAGTGAACAAAGGTATATTTGATATACATGTTATTGATGTGTACTTCACTAGTGTTTATAGCTACCCCTCAGTATTTGATACTGGTTCAGTTGCTAAGAGTAGTAACTCAAAATGGGAATTGCAAAATAAATAGAGACTAGTTAAGGGAGAGGTGATGATGTGAGTTGGAAGTGATTCCAAGGTTGATAAGATCACCATCGCACACTCCCTTTACCTTCGGCATTAGTGTTGAACCAAAAATAAATGTTATTTGGTGTTTGCGTTGAGCATAAATATGATTGGATCATGTTTCTTGCAATAAGGTTATTCATTTAAGTCAAAGAATAATTCAGTACTGCAGGATGCTTCTAACACGACACTACGATCAAAGACCCTTTCACGAAACTGTGTGCGATGCATCAATCACAAATGGGGATGTAAAAAACCATCAAAAAAGGTGTAAAACGTTTGCAATGGAGGATGCGTCAAACACGGTTTGGATTTTAGTTGCGTGTGCGATCCAGGGCATACGGATCAGTCCAATGAACTGTTTGCGATGAGGCGGAACAAAAGAAACGGGCAGCCTGATGAAGGCGTGTGCGATATAGAGCATATGGTTCACTCGGATGAACTGTTTGTGATTAGGCAACACAAAAGAAATGGGCACCCAGATGAAGGTCTGTGCGATATACATCATACGGTTCACTCGGATGAACTGTTTGTGATTAGGCAACACAAAAGAAACGGTCAGCCAGATCAAGGTGTGTGTGATTGAGGGCATACGATTCAGAAGGATTAACTGTTTGCGATTAGGCAACAAAACAGAAACAGGTAAGCCAGATCAAAGTGTCTGCGATTGATGGCATACACTTCACATGGATGAACTGTTTGCGATTAGCCACAACAAACTGAACCAGTTAGATAGATCAACGTGTGTGCGCTAGATGGGCACACCCATTCTAATTAAAAGAAGCATGCGTGATGGTAATAACGAGCGCGCACGGTTGTTGGAACAAGACGTGTGCTGACATTGCCTATTGCGGTGCACCCTATGGTGCAAATGCCACGTACGCGGCCGAGAAGGCATACGTGCCCACGTTACGCCTTCCGGGAATAGTGCCGCACTTATAACCGTCAATAAATTTTGAGCATGCGTCCCGTCACATTCCAAATTGCAAACCTGTTCACACCGATCAAAACCTAAATGGTTTCCCACTTAGGAGCGTATTACTACGCGGTTCTAATTCTACTACTCCAAGATGACTGCACATTCCTCCTCAACTCCTCATCCACAAAAGGTTAAAAACAAACAAGTCATTCATCATCGTTCCCTTGCATCCGCCATGGCCAGCGTGAGTTCTGGGTCGAGAGATTGCCACCAGAGAGAGGCGAGCCTAGAAGCGGGAGCACGAGAGATGTCCCGCCTCGCTGCGAAAGCAGTCAACCTGTCCCGCTGCACAGCCGTAGCAGTAGAGAGGTCCCCCCGCGCCGCTGAAGCAGCACGGAGGACCCGCCGCACCATCGATGCAGCAGACTGGTCCGGCTGCGCCGCGGAAGCATAAGAGATGTCCCGTTATGCCGCGAATGCAGCGGAGATGTCCTCCCGCGCCGCGGCGGCCTGGGAAATTGCCTCGCGGGTAGGCGAGGACTCTTACACGCGCATGCGTGCCCTCGTCCTAAGGCAGATAGACCAGATCTCCAGGTGGGCGAGGTTGCAGGATTACCTGCAAGCCTCATTTGAACAGTCTATCGACGTCATCCGACAACTAAATGAGAGCAATGCGAAGCTCCAGACTGAGTGCGACCTGCTGAGGCCGAAGATCATCGAAAGTGCGGAGCAGCAGGAGCAGGCCATTGCCTTGTTGAAGAGGACCGGCGTCATCGTCGAGAAACTTATGGACGAGAATGCCATGCTGCGCATCGAGCGTAGAAGGCTGGTGGAGGAATCCGTGGATGCTCTCAACCAGCATCTTGAGGACAAGAAAGAGCTCGTCGCTGCCCGCCACGGAGACTAGTTCTTGCTGTGGCTTCCTTCTTCTTTTGCCCTTGTGTATATCGGGCGTTGCCACATGTGGCTTTTTTTAATTATGTTTATAAATATGTAAGACAATTATTATCCAATTTCATCGTCCTTATATCCATCATGCTTGCTATAAGTCGCAGTCGATGCTATATAGGTTCGTTGGATCTTACATCAAGATCCGTGCAGAACTTTCTTTTCAGATTTTTATTTTTCTCTCTTAAATCTCAGTCCAATGAGACATACAGCCATGCCATAGAACAGCTGCTCGGATGCCATTAATGGAGACGTTGGGAGGGAGGTGCGCGGCGGGTAGCGGTCAAAAGGGCTCTCCCCCCGATGAGCACGCGCAGGGGTATGATCACACGCCTCTCGTACTCAAATAGCTACCCCGCACGACACCTCCTAGCCAATTAAAAAGGGGACGCGTGGCCGCACATAATTGGTAAGTCGAACGCCCACGGTTTTAATAATACTTGTGTTTCCAATTTGTAACGTGACAACACTTGTTCCAAAATGACTTTGTTGATTGTTAATGTGTGTGCCTTTGCAAATCGGACAGAAACATTACCACATCATGTTGGTGCCATGTCATGAGACCACGCCAAGTTTCATGATTTTCAGGCGTGTTTTGAAATTACAGGAATTAAAAAACCAAGTTTCTCAATCTTTTTGGTCGAGTCACGACGCCCAGATGTTTGAATTTCACTCCCATCTCTTGCATGGGACCTAGAACTTCACCCAAGGACACACATGTGATTTTTCAAACAACTTTGGTGCACTAGAGCATGTGCTTGTAGTTCAAATGTGAATTATGCACATTAAATGCCCAGAAACTCAATTAATGTGTAAAAAAGGCCAAACAAACCCGGAATAATTCCAAATTTTAGCACGGTTTTTCTATTTGGTCTACTCTGGCTGTGTAAAAAAATTAAGGCGGGAGAAGGTAGTGTACGTATGTCGTTTCGCACACGGAGGTGACACGTTCCCTCTTGGAACCACGAGCCTTCTTGAGGGAAGCTCCGGTTTGCAAGAAGCTTACACCAAATCTTGTCCCAATTCGTCCAAAAAAATTACCGCAGCATGTTGGTGCCATGTCATGACACCATGCCAAGTTTCATGATTTGCAGGCATGTTTTGGAATTATAGGAATGAAAAAACCAAGTTTCTCAATCTTTCCGGCCGAGCCACGACGCCCAGATGTTTGAATTTCACTCACATCTCGTGCATGGGACCAAGAAATTCACCCAAGGACACACATGTGATTTTTCAAACAACTTTGGTGTATTGGAGCATGTGCTTGAAGTTCAAATTTGAATTATGCACATTAAATGCCCAGAAACTCAATTAATGTATAAAAAAGGCGAAACGAGCCCAGAATAATTCCAAAATTTAGCATGGTACTTCTATTTGGTCTAATCTAGCTGTGTAAAAAAATTAAGCCGGGAGAAGGCAGTGTACGTATGTCGTTTCGCACACGGAGGTGACACGTTCCCTCTCGGAACCACGAGCCTTCTTGAGGGAATCTCTGGTTTGCAAGAAGCTTACACCAAAGCTTGTCCCAATTCGGACAAAAATATTATGTTGGTGCCATGTTATGACACCATGCCAAGTTTCATGATTTTCAGGCGTGTTTTGGAATTACGGGAATTAAAAAAATCAAGTTTCTCAATCTTTCCGGCCGAGCCACGATGACTAGATGTTTGAATTTCACTCCAATCTCTTGCATGGGACCTATAAATTCACCCAAGGACACGCATGTGATTTTTCAAACAACTTTGGTGCACTGGAGCATGTGCTTGTAGTTCAAATTTGAATTATGCACATTAAATGCCCAAAAACTTAATTAATGTATAAAAAAGGTGAAACAAGCCTGGAATAATTTCAAAATTTAGCACGGTACTTCTATTTGGTCTAATCTTGTTGTGTAAAAAAACTAAGGTGGGAGAAGGCAGTGTACATATGTCGTTTTGCACACGGAGGTGACACGTTCCCTCTCGGAACGACGAGCCTTCTTGAGGGAAGCTCCAGTTTGCAAGAAGCTTCCACCAAAGCTTGTCCCAATTCGGCAAAAAAGATTACCACAGCATGTTGGTGCCATGTCATGAGACCATGCCAAGTTTCATGAATTTCAGACGTGCTTTGGAATTACGGGAATTAAAAAACCAAGTTTCTCAATCTTTTCGGCTGAGCCACGACGCCAAGATGTTTGAATTTCAGTCCCATCTCTTGCATGGGACCTAGAAATTTACCCAAGGACACACATGTGATTTTTCAAACAACTTTGGTGCACTGGACCTGTGCTTGTAGTTCAAATTTGAATTATGCACATTAAATGCCCAGAAACTCAATTAATGTATAAAAAGGCCAAAGGAACCTAGAATAATTCCAAAATTTAGCACGGTACTTCTATTTGGTCTAATCTGGCTGTGTAAAAAAATTAAGGCGGGAGAAGGCAGTGTACGTATGTCGTTTCACACACGAAGGTGACACGTTCCCTCTCGGAACCACGCGCCTTCTTGCGGGAAGCTCCGGTTTGCAAGATGCCTACACCAAAGCTTGTCCCAATTCGGCCAAAAAAATTACCGCAACATGTTGGTGCCATGTCATGAGACCATGCCAAGTTTCATGATTTTCAGGCGTGTTTTGGAATTACAGGAATTAAAAAAATCAAGTTTCTCAATCTTTCCGGCTGAGCCACGATGCCCAGATATTTGAATTTCACTCCCATCTCTTGCATGGGACCTAGAAATTCACCCAAGGACACACATGTGATTTTTCAAACAACTTTGGTGCACTGGAGCACGTGCTTGTAGTTAAAATTTGAATTATACACATTAAATGCGCAGAAACTCAATTAATGTATAAAAGGCCAAACTAACATGGAATAATTCCAAAATTTAGCATGATACTTCTATTTGGTCTAATCTGCCTATGTAAAAAAAATTAAGGTGGGAGAAGGCAGTGTATGTATGTCGTTTCGCACACGGAGGTGACACGTTCCCTCCCGAAACCAGGAGCCTTCTTGATGGAAGCTCCGGTTTGCAAGAAGCTTACACCAAAGCTTGTCCCAATCCAGCCAAAAAAATTACTGCAGCATGTTGGTGCCATGTCATGACACCATGCAAGTTTCATGATTTTCAGCCATGTTTTGGATTTACAGGAATTAAAAAACCAATTTTCTCAATCATTTCAGCCGAGCCACGACACCCAGATGTTTGAATTTTATTCCCATTTCTTACATGGGACCTATAAATTCACCCAAAGACACACATGTGATTTTTAGCAAACTTTTGTGCATTGGAGCATGTGCTTGTAGTTCAAATTTGAATTATGCACATTAAATACCCAGAAACTCAATTAATGCATAAAAAAGTCAAACGAACCCGGAATAATTCCAAATTTAAACAGGACACTCATGTACTAGTTGCATGTTCACTGTACGTAAATGTTCTACAATTCAAAAACCATCCTTTCCCTCCGTAACACCATTTTGTCTTTCAAAACATAATGAAAAAAATTAGGTATACCACAAACAGTTTACTAGAAAGAATTGTGTGGGATGCGATATAAAATATCTTGGCGCATCGTCTTGTCTGGCTTACGCAGAAAGCTTCGTCGTCTACAGTCCACCGCCCCCGCTTGAACCACACTTGCGCGCCAGTTTCTCGTGGCATCGAGCGAATTTTTTTGCCACCGCGGAAATATCTATTTCCCCGCCCCCTCCCTCCTACAAAAAGCCACATTTCCACTGTTCCTCCTTGCTTTCCAAGTTCAAACCTTCTCGCCGGCAACCTTTCTTCTTGCAGCGCCGCCTCCTCGCCGGCTACCCTTCTTCTTGCAGTGCCGCCTCCTCGCCGGCGACCCTTCTTCTTGCAGCGCCGCCTCCTCGCCGCCGACCCTTCTTCTTGTTGCGTGGCCTCATCGATATGGTCAGGTAATCCACACCCCGCCCACACCATCCTCCTCCTTTCCCGTCCCACATGCCCCGACTAACGGAGCGACACCTTCCACCAAAATCACTGCCCCCTCCTCCAATTAAGCGCCACCCACAACCATTTTACACGCAGTATAACGTGGAGCTGAGTAACATGCGGCCGCACGCGTGAATGAGGTCGCTATGGCTGACATGCATGTCGACCGCCAGATCTTGGAGGAGCACCTCGTCTTCGAGGCCACCGTCGACACCGCCATGCGGTTGTCTACTTTAAAATACAGTTCGTGATGTTTTCTCGAGGCCACCGCCAATGCCTTCTAGTGATTTGTCATCTGTAATGTTAATATGCAATCTGATGTTCAGTCAATAGTTTGGTCCTCTGAAATGTAATGTTCAGTTAACACTTTGGTCCAACAATTGCTACATTTCGTAGTACTGTTCTCAAGAATTCTTTGTTTTGTTAACTATCTTATCTTCTAGTACATGTTTCTATTCTTCAATGTCGTGCTCAGTTAACTATTTTGGTTCATTTGGTCTGCTGTCCATTTAACTGTTTGGTTCAGTTCTGCAATTTGATTTTCATTTGATGTGGGTACAATTTTTCATTGTTATGTATGTGACACCAATCGAATTTGGCTGTACTCAATACATATTCTACTGATAGTATGGCAACTCTCAGTTAACCTGATCAAGATCTTCCTTATGTGTGTTGCAGGGAAACAATGGGAGACACTGCGGTTTACCATCGAGGTTTGTTCAAGCAGGGTCCTTTGGCTAATAGCACATTATTGTGTAGTTGCAGGAATCATTCTAATATTTAGGTTTCTTACAATTTGGTCTTGCACATGTAGGTCCTGCTGTCAGAGGCTTAGATCCACTGTTCGACCCATTTTGCATATGGGGAAATGAGATGTCCATGAATATCAGTCAAGTCAAGAAACTCAGAAAGATTGTTAGGATGAAGAAACTTGCGAGAAATAACAACAAGATCTTTGTTTGCACAATGAAGAAGACATCAGTCAACTATAGGATGGTACCAACTCTTTTACCTTGTTTTTACCCCTTGCGCCATTTCAAAATTTACAACAGCGATTTATGCATAGCTTTGTTTTCGGTACTTTTCAAAGCAGTTCACCGATGATTACCTCTCAAACCACCTGCATGGTCAAGAGGCGAGGAAGGTATTCATTCAACACCCATGGTACAACATTGAAGTCTTGCTGAAGAGGACGAAGGTTGGGCGGGCAATTATCCATAGCCATTGGCCTAAAGTTGCAAGGACATTCAACATCACTGAAGGCTCAATATTTGTCTTCCGCTTCTATAGTTTCCGAGATGAGATTCATCTGTCTATTTACCATGTATGATGCTACTTTCCCAAGGTTTTTGATGCTGCATGTGAAACTTGGTGCTGTTGTGTAATGGCGTAACTGAGTGCCGAAGCTATCTGATGTAATTCGATTATGAAATCCTGGTTGCTTTTTATATAGATATGAAATAGCCGGTGTGTTTTATAAGAAATATCAGTTTGATTACTACATGGGTTATCAATAATAGGCTAATTACCCTACTTATTGGGGTTTTCTATTGCAAACGGTTACTCAGACAGCACCGTGGGCGATGAACTCAAACAACCCGTACGGTTAGGCATGTTCGATCAACTAACAATCACACACGGCTTCCGGCAGCGAACTGTTTGCGTTAGGCCACCTTGCACAAATGTTTCCACACAAAGAACCGTGTGGGATGTACATACCTACGGAAATGATTTTCTGGGATTCACCGTGTGGGATGTACATACCTACGGAAATGATTTCTGGGATTCACCATGTGGGATGTACATACCTACGGAAATGATTTTTGGGATTCACCGTGTGGGATGTATGTACCTATGGAAATGATTTCTGGGATTCACCGTGTGGGATGTACATACCTACGGAAATGATTTCTAGGATTCACCGTGTGGGATGTACATACCTATGGAAATGATTGGGTTTCCATGCCTCGCCCGATCGCACACGGCCCCAGCCTGGGTCCCATGAGGGCCTATCCCCGACGATTTCTGGGTCGTGTGGGAAGGACACCATATCACACACACTCACTTGGCGACGGTTCCAAATGCCATCATGGAAAGGGGTTTTAAACCGTTTGTTTAGGACGTCGTTGTACCAGTGATTGTTGTTCTATTTACATGAATAAAACCTTCTATGGTCATACACTCAATATAAATGGTTTATTGAATCTTGATCGTAGTGATACACATATTCATAATATTGAAGCCAAAAGATGCAAAGTTAATAATGATAGTGCAACTTATATGTGGCACTGCCATTTAGGTCATATTGGTGTAAAGCGCATGTAGAAACTCCATCCTGATGGACTTTTGGAATCACTTGATTATGAATCACTTGATGCTTGTGAACCATGCCTCATGGGAAAGATGACTAAGACTCCATTCTTCGGAACAATGGAGTGAGTAACAGACTTGTTGGAAATAATACATACTGATGTGTGCGGTCCAATGAGTGTTGAGGATCGTGCGGGTATCGTTATTTTCTGACCTTCAAAGATGATTTGAGCAGATATGGGTATATCTACTTGATGAAACATAAGTCTGAAACATTTGAGAATTTCAAAGAATTTCAGAGTGAAGTGGAAAATCATCGTAACAAGAAAATAAAGTTTCTACGATCTGTTCGCGGAAACAATTATTTGAGTTACGAGTTTGGTCTTCATTTGAAACAATGTGGAATAGTTTCTCAACTCACGCCACCTAGAACACCACAATGTAATGGTGTGTCCGAACCTCATAACCGTACTTTATTAGGCATGGTGCAATCTATGATGTCTCTTACCGAATTACCACAATCGTTTTGGGGTTATGCATTAGACACGGCTACATTCACGTTAAAAAGGGCACCGTCTAAAAATCCGTTGAGACGACACCGTATGAATTGTGGTTTAGCAAGAAACCTAAGCTGTCGTTTCTTAAAGTTTGGGGTTGACATGCTTATGTAAAAAAAAATTCAACCTGATAAGCTCAAACCCAAATCTAAGAAGTGTGTCTTCATAGGATAGCCAAAAGAAACTGTTGAGTACACCTTCTATCACAGATCCGAAGGCAAGATCTTTGTTGCTTAGAGTGGATCCTTTCTAGAGAAGGAGTTCCTCTCGAAAGAAGTGAGTGGGAGGAAAGTAGAACTTGATGAGGTAATTGTACCTGCTCCCTTATTGGAAAGTAGTTCATCACATAAATCAGTTCCAGTGATTCCTACACCAATTAGTGAGGAAGCTAATGATGATGATGATGAAAACTTCTGATCAAGTTACTACCGAACCTCGTAGGTCAACCAGAGATCCGCACCAGAGTGGTACGGTAATCCTGTTTTGGAGGTCATGTTACTTGACCATGACGAACCAACGAACTATGAGGAAGCGATGATGAGCCCAGATTCCGCAAAATGGCTTGAGGCCGTGAAATCTGAGATAAAATCCATGTATGAGAACAAAGTGTGGTCTTTGGTAGACTTGCCCGTTGATCGGCAAGCCATTGGGAATAAATGGATCTTCAAGAGGAAGAGGGACGCTGATAGTAGTGTTACTATCTACAAAGCTCGAATTGTCGCAAAAAAATTCGACAAGTTCAAGGTGTTGACTACGATGAGATTTTCTCACTTGCAGTGATGCTTAAGTCTGTCCTAATCATGTTAGCAATTGTCACACTTTATGAAATCTGGCAAATGGATCTCAAAACTGCATTCCTTAATGGATTTCTTAAATAATAGTTGTATATGATACAACAAGAAAGTTTTGTCAATCCTAAATGTGCTAACAAAGTGTGCAAGCTCCAGCGATCCATCTATGGACTGGTGCAAACATCTCGGAGTTGGAATATACGCTTTGATGAGTTGATCAAAGCATATAGTTTTATACAGACTTGTGGTGAAGCCTGTATTTACAAGGAAGTGAGTGGGAGCACTACTGCATTTCTGATAAGTATATATGAATGACATATTGCTGATTGGAAATAATGTAGAATTTTCTGGAAAGCATAAAGGAGTGTTTGAAAAGTGTTTTCAAAGAAATACCTTGGTGAAGCTGCTTACATATTGAGCATCAAGATCTATAGAGATAGAACAAAATGCTTCATAAATATATTTTTCAATGAGTACATACCTTGACAAGTTTTTGAAGTAGTTCAAAATGGAATAGTCAAAGAAGGAGTTCTTGCCTATGTTGCAAGGTGTGAAGTTGAGTAAAGACTCAAAACCCGACCACGACAAAAAATAGAACGAGAATGAAAAGTCATTCCCTATGCCTCGGTCATAGGTTCTATAAAGTATGCTATGCTGTGTACCATACCTATTGTGTACCTCACCATGAGTTTGGCAAGAGGGTACAATTGTAATATAGGAGTGGATCACTGAACAGCGGTCAAAATTATCCTTAGTGGAATAAGGAAATGTTTCTCAGTTATGGAGGTGACAAAGAGTTCGTCGTAAGGAGTTACGTTGATGCAAGCTTTGACACCGATCTGGATGACTCTAAGTCTCGATCTAAAGACATATTCAAAGTGGGACCAATTAGCTAGAGCAGCCCCGTGCAGAGCATTCTAGACATAGAAAATTTGCAAAATACATGCGGCTCTGAATGTGGCAGACCCGTTGACTCAAATTCTCTCACAAGCAAAACATGATCACTCTTTGGGTGTTAATCACATATCGATGTGAACTAGATTATTGGCTCTAGCAAACCCTTCGGGTATTAGTCACATGGAGATGTGAACTAATCACATAAAGATGTGAACTATTGGTGTTAAATCACATGGCGATGTGAACTAGATTATTGACTCTAGTGCAAGTGGGAGACTGAAGGAAATATGCCCTAGAGGCAATAATAAAGTTGTTATTTATATTTCCTTATATCATGATAAATGTTTATTATTCATGCTAGAATTGTATTAACTAGAAACTTAGTACATGTGTGAATACATAGACAAAACAGAGTGTCCCTAGTATGCCTCTACTTGACTAGCTCATTAATCAAAGATGGTTAAGTTTCCTAACCATAGACATGTGTTGTCATTTGATGAACGGGATCACATCATTAGAGAATGATGTGATGGACAAGACCCATCCGTTAGCTTAGCATAAATGATTGTTTAGTTTTATTGCTATTGCTTTCATCATGACTTATACATGTTCCTCTGACTATGAGATTATGCAACTCCCGAATACCGGAGGAACACCTTGTGTGCTATCAAATGTCACAACGTAACTAGGTGATTATAAAGATGCTCTACGGGTGTCTCTGATGGTGTCTGTTGAGTTGGCATAGATCGAGATTAGGATTTGTCACTCCGATTGTCGGAGAGGTATCTCTGGGCCCTCTCGGTAATGCACATCACTATAAGCCTTACAAGCAATGTGACTAATGAGTTAGTTGCGGGATGTTGCATTACGGAACGAGTAAAAAAGACTTGCCGGTAAAGAGATTGAACTAGGTATGATGATACCGACGGCCGAATCTCGGGCAAGTAACATACCGATGACAAAGGGAACAACGTATGTTGTTATGCAGTTTGACCGATAAAGATCTTCGTAGAATATGTAGGAGCCAATATGAGCATCCAGGTTCTGCTATTCGTTATTGACCAGAAATGTGTCTCGGTCATGTCTACACAGTTCTCAAACCCGTAGGGTCCGCACGCTTATCGGTCGATGACGATTTGTATTATGAGTTATGTGATTTGATGTACCAAACGTTGTTTGGAGTCCCGGATGAGATCACGGACATGACGAGGAGTCTCGAAATGGTCGAGACGTAAAGATCGATATATTGGAAGGCTATATTCGGACATCGAAAAGGTTCTGAGTGATTCAGGTATTTTTCGGAGTACTGGAGAGTTACGGAATTCGCCGGGGGAAGTAGTGGGCCTTAATGGGCCATACGGGAAAGGAGAGAAGAGCCTCAAGGGTTGGCCGCATGCCCTCCCATGGAAAGTCCGAATTGGACTAGGGAGGGGGCGGCGCCCCCCTCTTTTTCCTTCTCCCTCTCCTGCTCCTTCCCTCTCTCCCCTCTTGGAAAAGGAAGGGGACTCCAACTAGGATTGGGAATCCTAGTTGGACTCCCCCTATAGGCGCGCCCCTCCTAGGCCGGCCTCCTCCTCGTCCCTCCTTTATATACGTGGGCAGGGGGCACCCCAAAGGCACTCCAAGATTTGTCTTGCTCGTGTGCGGTGCCCCCCTCCACAAGTACACACCTCGGTCATATCGTTGTAGTGCCTAGGCGAAGCCCTGCGTCGGTAACTTCATCATCACTGTCGCCACTCCATTGTCCTAACGGAACTCTCCTTCGGCCTCGACTAGATCAAGAGCCCGAGGGACGTCATCGAGCTGAACGTGTGCTGAACGCGGAGGTGTCGTATGTTCGGTACTTGGATCGGTTGGATCGCGAAGATGTTTGACTACATCAACCGCGTTACTAAACGCTTCCGCTTTCGGTCTACGAGGGTACGTAGGCACACTCTCCCCTCTCGTTGCTATAAATCTCCTAGATAGATCTAGCGTGATTGTAGGTAAATTTTTTGAAATACTGTGTTCCCCAACAACATTCAAGTATTTAGTTCACTCTCGTTTATGCTACTCATCAATATTAAATGTTGTTAAGCATGGAAAGAGGTGAAGCATGACAAAACTACCTATCTAGGCAAGTTTAAATGAGGCCGAAAACGACAAACGACAATTCTGGAAGATCCCCATATGCATATTTTGCATTTGGTACTGTTCTGTCCTAAAGCATATTTTACTAACCACATACGCTTTCGGTCTATGAGGGTACGTAGAAACACTCTCCCCTCTCGTTGCTATGCATCTCCTAGATAGATCTTGCTTGATCGTAGGTAAATTTTTTGAAATATTGTGTTCCCCAACAGTGGCATCTGAGCCAGGTCTATGAGTAGATGTTATATGCACGAGTAGAACACAAAGGAGTTGTGGGCGTGGGTATATACATATTGCTTGCCATCACTAGTTGTTTCTTGATTCGGCAGTATTGTTGGATGAAGCGGCCCAAACCGACATTACATGACCGCGTTCATGAGACTGGTTCTACCGACGTGCTTTGCACACAGGTGGCTAGCGGGTGTCTATTTCTCCAACTTTAGTTGAATCGGATTCAATGAACAGGGTTCTTTCTGAATATCAAAAAGCAATCACTATACCATGTTGTGGTTTTTATGCCGTAGGTAAGAACGATTCTTGCTAAGCCCGTAGAAGCCACGTAAAACTTCTAACAACAAATTAGAGGACGTCTAACTTGTTTTTGCAGGGCATGTTGTGATATGATATGGCCAAGACGTGGTGAGATATACATTCTTCTATAAGATGATCATGTTTTGTTAAAGTTATCGGCAACTGGCAGGAGCCTTATGGTTGTCTCTTCATTGCATAAGATGCAAGCGCCATATAATTGCTTTACTTTGTCGCTATGCGATAGAAATAGTTGCAAAAGCAATAGTTGGCAAGACGACCATGTGACGACACATTGATAAAGATCAAGATGATGGAGATCATGGTGTCATTTCGGTGACGATGGAGATCATGATGGTGCTTTGGAGATGGAGATCAAAGGCACAAGATGATGATGGCCATATCATGTCACATATTTTGATTGCATGTGATGTTTATCTTTTATGCATCCTATTTTTCTTAGTACGACGGTAGCATTATGAGATGATCCCTTACTAAAATTTCAAGGTATAAGTGTTCTCCCTGAGTATGCACCGTTGCGATAGTTCGTCGTGGCGAGACACCACGTGATGATCAGGTGTGATAAGCTCTACGTTCACATACAACGGGTGCAAGCCAATTTTGCACACGCGGAATACTCGGGTTAAATTGACGAGCCTAGCATATGCAGATATGGCCTCGGAACACTGAGACCGAAAGGTCGAGCGTGAATCATATAGTAGATATGATCAACATAGTGATGTTCACCATTGAAAGCTACTCCATCTCACGTGATGATCAGACATGGTTTAGTTGATATGGATCACGTGATCACTTAGATGATTAGAGGGATTTCTATCTAAGTGGGAGTTCTTAAGTAATATGATTAATTGAACTTAAATTTATCATGAAATTAGTCCTGATAGTATTTGCATATCTATGTTGTAGATCAATTGTTCGCGTATAGCTTCCCCGTTTTATTTATGATATGTTCCTAGAGAAAACTATGTTGAAAGATGTTAGTAGCAATGATGCGGACTAGCTCCGTGATTTGAGGATTATCCTCATAGCTGCACAGAAGAATTATGTCCTTGATGCACCGCTAGGTGACGGACCTATTGCAGGAGCAGATGCAAACGTTATGAACTTTTGGCAAGATCGGTATGATGACTACTTGATAGATTAGTGCTCCATGCTTTACGGCTTAGAACCGTGAATTCAAAAACATTTTGAACGCCATGGAGCATATAAGATGTCCCAAGAGCAAAAATTGGTATTTTAGACTCATGCCCGAGTCGAGAGGTATGAAACCTCTGACAAGTACTTTGCCTACAAGATGGAGGAGAATAGCTCAACCAATGAGCATGTGCTCAGAATGTCTGAGTACTACAATCGCTTGAATCTTCCAGATAAGATAGTGATTGACAGAGTTCTCTTGTCACTATTGCCAAGTTACTGGAACTTCGTGATGAACTATAATATGTAAGGGATGACGAAAACGATTGTCGAGCTCTTCGCGATGCTGAAATCAGCGAAGGTAGAAATCAAGAAAAGCATCAAGTGTTGATGGTTGAAAAGACCACTAGTTTCAAGTAAAATGGCAAGGGAAAGAAAGGGAACTTCAAGAAGAATGGCAAGCAAGTTGCCACTCCCATGAAGAAGCCCAAAGCTAGACCCAAGCCTGAAACTGAGTGCTTCTGCTGCAAAGGAAATGGTCACTGGAAGTGGAACTGCCCTAGATACTTGGTGGATAAGAAGGATGGCAAAGTGAACAAAGGTATATTTGATATACATGTTATTGATGTGTACTTTACTAGTGTTTATAGCAACCCCTCAATATTTGATACTGGTTCATTTGCTAAGAGTAGTAACTCGAAATGGGAGTTGCAAAATAAACAGAGACTAGTTAAGGGCGAGGTGATGATGTGAGTTGGAAGTGATTCCAAGGTTGATAAGATCACCATCGCACACTCCCTTTACCTTTGGAATTAGTGTTGAACCAAAAATAAATGTTATTTGGTGTTTGCGTTGAGCATAAATATGATCGGATCATGTTTATTGCAATACGATTTTTTATTTAAGTCAAAGAATAATTCACTACTGCAGGATGCTGCTAACGTGACACTACGATCAGAGACCCTTTCACGAAACTGTGTGTGATGCATCAATCACAAATGGGGATGTAAAACACCGTCAAAAAAGGTGCAAAATGTTTGCAATGGAGGATGCACCAAACACGGTTCAGATTTTAGTTGCGTGTGCGATCCAGGGCATACGGTTCAGTCCAATGAACTGTTTGCGATGAGGCGGAACAAAAGAAACGGGCAGCCTGATGAAGGCGTGTGCGATATAGAGCATACGGTTCACTCGGATGAACTATTTGTGATTAGGCAACACAAAAGAAACGGGCAGCCAGATGAAGGTGTGTGTGATATACAACATACGATTTACTCGGATGAACTGTTTGTGATTAGGCAACACAAAAGAAACGGTCAGCCAGATCAAGGTGTGTGTGATTGAGGGCATACACTTCAGAAGGATTAACTGTTTGCAATTAAGCAACAGAACAGAAATGGGTTAGCCAGATCAAAGTGTCTGCGATTGATGGCATACACTTCACATGGATGAACTGTTTGCGATTAGCCACAACAAACTGAACCAGTTAGATAGATCAACGTGTGTGCGCTAGACGGGCACGCCCATTCTAATTAAAAGAAGCATATTTGATGGTAATAACGAGCGCG
This sequence comes from Triticum urartu, assembly GCF_056163025.1. Lineage (NCBI taxonomy): Eukaryota > Viridiplantae > Streptophyta > Magnoliopsida > Poales > Poaceae > Triticum > Triticum urartu. Next base: position 362,987,866 of record NC_141876.1, on the reverse strand, counting down.
CACGGTTGTTGGAACAAGACATGTGCTAACATTGCCTATTGCGATGCACCCTATGATGCAAACGCCACGTACACGGCCGAGAAGGCGTACATGCCCACGTTATGCCTTCCGGGAATAGTGCCACACTTATAACCGTCAGTAAATTTTGAGCATGCGTCCCGTCACATTCCAAATTGCAAACCTGTTCACACCGATCAAAACCTAAATGGTTTCCCACTTAGGAGTGTATTACTACGCGGTTATAAATACTAGTACTCCAAGATGACGGCACATTCCTCCTCAACTCCTCATCCACAAAAGGTCAAAAACAAACAAGTCATTCATCATTGTTCCCTTGCGTCCGCCATGGCCAACGTGAGTTCTGCGTCGAGAGATTGCCACCAGGGAGAGGTGAGCCTGGAAGCGGGAGCACGAGAGATGTCCCACCTCGCCGCAAAAGCAGCCAACATGTCCCGTCGCATGGACGTAGCAGCAGAGAGGTCCCCCGCATCGTCGAAGCAGCACGGAGGACCCGCCGCGCTGTCGATGCAGCAGACTGGTCCGGCCGCGCCGCGGAAGCATAAGAGATGTTCCCCTGCGCCGCGAATGCAGCAGAGATGTCCTCCCGCGCCGCGGTGGCCTGGGAAATTGCCTCGCGGGTAGGCGAGGACTCTTACAGGCGCATGCGTGCCCTCGTCCTTAGGCAGATGGATCAGATCTCTAGGTGGGCGAGGTTGCAGGATGACCTGCAAGCCTCGTTTGAACAATCTACCAACGTCATCCGGCAACTAAATGAGAGCAATGCGAAGCTTCGGGCCGAGCGCGACCTGCTGAGGGCGAAGATCGTCAGAAGTGAGGAGCAGCAGGAGCAGACCACTGCCTTGTTGAAGGGGACCGGCGTCATCGTAGAGACACTTATGGACAAGAATGCCATGCTGCGCATCGAGCGTAGAAGGCTGGTGGAGGAATCCACGGATGCTCTCAACCAGCATCTTGAGGACAAGAAAGAGCTCGTTGCCGCCCGCTGCGGAGACTAGTTCTTGCTGTGGCTTCCTTCTTCTTTTGCCCTTGTGTATATCGGGTGTTGCCGCATGTGGCTCTTTTTAATTATGTTTATAAATATGTAAGACAATTATTATCCAATGTCATCATCCTTATATTCATCATGCTTTCTATAAGTCATAGTCGATGCTATATAGGTCCGTCGGATCTTACATCAAGATCCGTGCAAAACTTTCTTTACAGATTCTCATTTTTCTCTCTTAAATCTCAGTCCAGTGAGATATATAGCCACGCCATAGAACAGGTGCTCGGGCGCCATTAATGGTGACGTTGGGAGGGAGGTGTGCGGCGTGTTGCGATCAAAAGGGCTCTCCTCCCATGAGAACACGCAGGGGTCTGATCGCACGCCTCCCATACTCAAATAGCTACCCCGCACGACACCTCCTAGCCAATAAAAAAGGGGACGCGTGGCCGCACGTAATTGGTAAGTCGAACGCCGACGATTTCAATAATATTTGTGTTTCCGATTTGAAATGTGACAGCACTTGATCCAAAATGACTTTGTTGATTGTTAATGTGTGCGCCTTCACAAATTGGACAGAAAAATTACCACATCATGTTGCTGCCATATCATGAGACCATGCCAAGTTTCACGATTTTCAGGCGTGTTTTGGAATTACAGGAATTAAAAAAACCAAGTTTCTCAATCTTTCTGGCCGAGCCACGACGCCCAGATGTTTGAATTTCACTCCCATCTCTTGCATGGGACCTAGAAATTCACCCAAGGACACACATGTGATTTTTCAAACAACTTTGGTGCACTGGAGCATGTGCTTGTAGTTCAAATTTGAATTATGCACATTAAATGCCAAGAAACTCAATTAATGTATATAAAAGGCCAAACGAACCCGGAATAATTCCAAAAGTTCGCACGGTACTTCTATTTGGTCTAATCTGGCTGTGTAAAAAAATTAAGGCGGGAGAAGGCAGTGTACGTATGTCGTTTCGCAACGGAGGTGACACGTTCCCTCTTGGAACCACGAGCCTTCTTGAGGGAAGCTCCAGTTTGCAAGAAGCTTACACCAAATCTTGTCCCAATTCGGCCAAAAAATTACCGCAGCATGTTGGTGCCATGTCATGACACCATGCCAAGTTTCATGATTTGCAGACGTGTTTTTGAATTATAGGAATGAAAAAACCAAGTTTCTCTATCTTTCCGGCCGAACCATGACGCCCAGATGTTTTAATTTCACTCCCATCTCATGCATGGGACCTGGAAATTCACCGAAGGACACACACGTGATTTTTCAAACAACTTTGGTCCACTGGAGCATGTGCTTGTAGTTCAAATTTGAATTATGCACATTAAATGCCCAAAAACTCAACTAATGTATAAAAAGGCGAAACGAGCCCAGAATAATTACAAAATTTAGCACGGTACTTCTATTTGGTCTAATCTGGCTGTGTGAAAAAATTAAGGCGGGAGAAGGCAGTGTACGTATGTCGTTTCGCACAGCCGAAAAAAATATGGCATGGGCCGAGTCTGAGACAAATCGGGCCAACAGCAGCGGGCGCAGCATAGCTAAAAGATGTCCGAGCGGGGCATAGCGAAGGTGTGCTCACCTCGGGCCAAATGGGCCAGAAGTGGAGCGGGCTGAGCGCGGCTGGGCCAGATATGGAGGCTAGCAGGCGACCCACCAGCGAGGCTGGCACAGTCAACGCGCGCGATCGAGAGCTGTGGACTGCACGACCTGAAGCGGAGGGGGTGCAGGGGAAGCAGGGTGGTGATGGTGTTGGCGAAGAGGGCCCTGGCGTGACGCGGGTGACATAGCGGCGGACGGCGCGACTTGGCGCTGGAACGGATCAACGCAGGGGGGCGGTAACGCTCACTCGTTCGCTCGAACCGGATGAAGCAGAGGCGACGACAAGGGACTTGCGCGGGGTCCTAGGCTCCGGCAGCAGGGAGGCGCGTCCATGGCGAGGCAGGGGCGCGGACAATGCGGAGACGGCCGGATCCGGGCGGCGATGAGACAATCAGCAACTGGGCTGGGACGGCACGAGGACGACGCCGACGAGCTCCACGGCCACGGCAGACGGTGGAACTTGGCACGGTGGCAGAGCGGGCAGCGTCTGGCGCGGTGCCACGCGCGAAGGAGAGTGTCGGTCGCCGCGTTCGTCAGCAGCAAGGGCGGGAGGTGAGGCGGATAAGCAGCTCCGGGAAGGATCCAGTCCATGGCGGCAGCGGGGGCGAAGCTCCTGTAGGCACACAAAGAGGAAGGAAGCCGGGTGTGAGAGAGATGGGAGAAAACGAGAGGAAGGAGGATACCGAGGCGAGGTGTAGTGGCCTGCTTGCTGCTACTACTTGCTGGCGTCGTGCCAGACGCACGGGACAGGTGTGGGGAGGACGGGGCTCCACTGGGACGAGCGGGACGGCAACGGAGCGCGAGGAAGCAGGGGATCATGAGGGGTGCTCGGGGTTGCGGAGTGGATCGATGGGATGGATGGGACAGAGAGGATCGGGCGATGCTCTGGTCGGTGGTGGCTGAAGGCGAGGTGGATGCGGGATGGATCCCGAGGAAGGAGAGGAGTTGTTGGCCAACGACGGCGCGATGGGACAAGACGGCTAGAATCTAGGGTTTGACTAAATTGGACTAGGGTGGACTATATATATAGGGAAAGAGGGAAGTTTTGATCATCCGATCAAAATCAGACGGTCGAGATAAAAAGGTTAGGAGAGTCCAACAAAGAAAACGGAGATGTTTTATAGATGTTTGGGGATGATCCGGACCCAACGGTAACGATAGTCCGGTTTGGGTTCGAGGAAGTTTCGGACAAGGGCGAGGGGTCGATGCACTATGCAAAGAGGGGTTAGGCGAACGAGGTCAAGTGTGTGGTTGGATTGAGAATGGTCAAGGAAGACAAACGGTCTAACGACATGCCACGGAGACAAGGAGAAGTGGAAACTACGAACGACTACGAGTTTTATGAAAACATGCGGATGCGATGCTCATGATGACATGATGAAATGCAACAAACAAAAATAAAACACACGGCGATGATGAAATAACTAGAAGGCATCTGGAGCGTCGGTCTCAGGTCGTCACAACACTCCTCCACTTACAAGAGATCTCGCCCCGAGATCTAAGGATGGCACCAGGGAGAAAACGGAAGAGAAATAGGTAAAACAAAGTTGCTTCTTTCACAAATGAGTGAAACCAATGAACCTTGAGAGGTTGAAAAGTTGAACGAAAGAACACAACAGAGTTGAACGAAATTGAGAGCACTCCAGTAGAAAAGAGAAACAAGGAACACCATGTGAACCTTGGAGGTTGCAAAGCTATGAATGACGAGCACAATGTACAAGAAAGAATTGAAACCAGTCTGGTTGAAACGAGATACACAAGTAAAAAGGAAGAACAAATTCGGACAACACTCCGGTTGAAGAGAGACACAAGACTTGATAAGATGAAAAGAACTTTAGCAGAGGACACAACATTCCTGCTAAACGAATAAGCAAGGAAAAGATATTGAAAAAACGAGATGATGGGACAAAGAGAGCAACATCACAATGCCTCCGGAAGAAATGAAAGAATGGAATGAAAGGAATGGAGAAGAAACAACATGTTCTACCTCAAATGAATTTGAGAGAGCATCCTTAAAAAGAAGGATTGAACGGAGTTGTTGAAAAATCAGCAACAAAAGAATAAGCTTGTTGTGGGCTTATGGAAAACATCTCAAAATTATGAGGTGACCACCGGCCACTAACGGAAACAGTTAATTGGTTTGGGATCAACAAGGAGATGAAAACTCCTTTTACTGAGAGAATAGGAGGAAACTTGGATTATCGATAGGCACCACAATTAGCAACATTCCGAAGGGAAGGCTTTAGGTGAAATCTTTACCAAGATAACTCCAACGAAGAGATTGATGGATTTAAAATACCTCATTCTTGACAACATGTGAATCATGAAACATGAAGGGGAAATGTCAAGAATGACATAATACCACCTCAAAAGATAAGGTAGAAAGAATTGCACTTTGGAATGCAAGAAGAATAATACTTGAGCTCCTCCAAGAAGAATCTTGATGAACACTTCGAGAGTGAAAGAAATCCTTGATGAATCGCCATGTTGAGCCTCCATGAGAACTCCAGTAATAAAAGGATGATAGGAAGAAAGAGAAGTTGAAAACACAAGGTGAAGCCTTGCAATGATTTTGATGGAGCTTCGCGATGATATAACCAAGAAAATTTGGAACTCCAGAAAAAGGAAAAGATGAAACACTTGAAACCAAGAATTTACTCATCATGAACAAACTTCAGAAGAATGAATCAATCACTTGGATGAAGCAAGAATAAGAATTATGTTATGCGCATCCTTCACCAATTTAAAATGATGACTAGTAATGGATTTTACACACCACTTATTCTCGTTGAAAAGGGTTAAGGAGAGATATAGTGCGAACTTGGGAAGGTCTTCAACAAACCACCGGTAGGATTTGGAAACAACGAATGAATTAATATGATAACAAGGAAAATGAATCTTGAACGAACCACCATAATAATTGAAAATGAATAAAGAAAAGAGAATGAGACACCGGGAAAATTAGCAAACGAATGAAGATACTTGAGGGAATTAGATATAAGAGAATGAAGAGATCATGAGTCATGAATAAAATGGATAGTTGATTTGATATCTCTAAGTCTTTGAAGAAAAAGGGTGGGAGGGAGGGAAAACAAAGGAAACTTGGGGACGGATGAAACGAACAATGTTGGGAAAACTGAGAGGTGATCTTGCGAATGGGGAGATGATAGGATCATCTTGACGAGAAGCGAACCGATTGGAAAAGAATTGACATGACAATCTTGATAAACAAGAAGGATTAGCATCCACATAGAAATATGAGAACACCGTTTAGAAAAGGTATGGAATCCATATTTGACTTCGAAGCAACTCCAAAACCACAACACAAAACAAAACAAAGGATTGGCTTGCAGAATAAGCCGAAACTAACATATGATAGAGATTTCGTCTAAAATTTTCATGGTGGGGCCCGCACGGGCTCGATCGTACAGCACCATCATGTACAAGGCAGTGCACATGACATATGAAGCTTCCTCGAGTCAGCATAGCCAATGACTCTTTAAGACACAACGAGACCACTGTAAAACCAACCGTGGACATGCGGACAACTAGATGTCGAACCCCAATCTCATATCATGCATTTGTCGGAAAGATATCCTGGGTAACTACTTGAATTCCCACCTGTTAACTCCTGAAAATTTCTGGTTATGCAATCTGGTATTGGGGATACAGGGAGGCACAAATATATCACACAACTAACAAGCCCTACGCTCCAACTGTATCCATCCGTCAACACATAACCAAGAAACCTTCGGAAATCGTGTACCTCAGACCTTCGAAAACATCTGATATACTAGATGTGGCAATACATCTAATCGCTCTCCCCAGTAATGGGTGTCGTCAAACTAATCTCACCACAAAGAGTGTAGAAGCATTTTCGATGTCAGCAAACTCTGGTATTCCGGAACTGAAATGATAAACATTGTGACAAAAACACCTTGGAGCTCAACTCCCCCGGACACTGCCACAACCCCTAAATGTCAAGAGGCACCAAGACAAAATTCCCGCCACAATGATATCGCAATGATCCAACAATACCCACGTGATACTTTAAATATTGAGTGAAAAGGATAGAAGAGTGGAAAAATACCTACAGGAGTCCTCACCAGAGCGACGAAGGGGATAAGGAGTAAAAGAATTCCTACTCTCCAATATATAACTAGACTCAAAATAGTTTTCTTCTAGACTCAACAACGACAGCGGTTCGATCAATCAAGGGGGCTCCTAAGGTCGTTAAGGCTCTGATACCAACTTGTAGCACCCAAGATGCGATTCTATCCCAGTCACGTGATGAACTCATGATTGGGGCACAATCGCATTTCGAGCGCATAGCAAGGTGGATATCATTACAACATACCATGTACTAAATAGATGAGAATACAAGATAAAGGCTTACACTCTCCACAAGCTACATCATTCATACAACAGTTCATGAATACATAGCAATCATCATACAAAAGAGCAGGATCCGACTATGGATGAAATCAAACGAAAAAGGATAACGACATCCACCCTGCTAGCCCAGGCTCTCCCGACCCAAAACATATCCCTTGATCGAAGAAGGAGAACTCCAAACAAGCAAGCATCGCACTCGCGTTAGACAATTGCATTACCTGTACCTTCAACTGTTGTTGTAGTAATCTGTGAGCCACGAGGACTCAGCAATCCCATTACCATGGGTATCAAGATTAGCAAAGCTTAATGGGTATGGAAAGGATAAGTGGTGAGGTTGCAGCAAGCGACTAAGCATTGTATGGTGGCTAACTTATGAGTACAAGAGTAAGATGAGAAACTACGCAAACAGTCGCAAACTAGTAATAATCAAGAAGTGATCCTGAACTACTTACATTCAACCATAACCCCACCGTGCTCTCTTCTTGACTCACTCGAAAAGAGACAGTCACGGTTACGCACGCGGTTGGTGTATTTTAGTTGAGTTTACTTCAAATCCTCTACAATCGGATATTAACAAAATCCCATCTGCCACATAACCGCGGACACGGCTGTCGAAAGTTTAAACCCTGTAGGGGTGTCCCAACTTAGCCCACAACAAGCTCACGATCCGCAGAGACAATCCTCCATCGCGGGACCCTCCAATCAGACTCGGAATCCCGGTGCACAAGACATTTTGACCATGGTAAAACAAGTCCAGCAAGACCTCCTGACATGCCGACACCCTGATAGTAGCCGCACGTATCTCATCTCAGGCCACGATTGGATAAGCGAAGCGTACAGGATCCAAATACCCCAAGTTGCCTAGGGGCGGTCCCGCACGGTGCTCTAGTTTGGGACCAACACCATCAGCACTGGCCCCCCTATATTAGGTTGAATAACGAACCTCGGGTAGCGCTAACTCCCTATGCGTCAAGTTTATTGTCATGTTAAGTTATTGTGTTGAGAAAAATGGTAAAACCAATGTTGGGCCTTGCTGGAAGAGTTTTATTCAAAGCGAACTGTCAAGAGGGGCCCATAAACCCTCATCATGTCAGGGACGCAAAATCAAGAAACATAACACCGGTATGACGGAAACTAGGGCGGCATGAGTGGAACAAAACACCAAGAAAAAGGCCGAGCCTTCCACCCATTACCAAGTATATAGATGCATTAATTAAATAAGAGATATTGTGATATCCCATCATATCCATGTCCCAACATGGAACAACTGCAACTGCACCTGCAACTAGCAACGCTATAAGAGGGGCTGAGCAAAGCGGTAACATAGCCAAACAACGGTTTGCTAGGATGGTGGAAAAAGGTTAGAGACTATCATGGCAATTTGGGAGGCCTCATAAACAAGTGGTAGGTAGCGCGACATAGCGATAGCATCAAGACAACTAGCAAAGAAAATATAGTAATGGTATCCAGAGTAACGGTCATCTTGCCTGAAATCCCGCTAGGAAGAAGACCGAATCCATGAAGAAGACGAGCCAACGTAGTCGAACGGATCCTCACAATCGCAACGTGACCAGAACTATCAAGAAGAAGCACAATCGGAAAGAAGCAAGCAACATAGTAAACATACATCACATAAACATGGCATGATGCACAACCAAGCATATGATGCATGTACGGTTTAATGAAACATGGCATGGCAAGGCAAAGTGCAACAAACAATACTACACATTAAGTGGAGCTCAATATGCAACGAGATGCATATTGAAGAAACACCACATTCAAGTATTTAGTTCACTCTCGTTTATTCTACTCATCAATATTAAATGTTTTTAAGCATGGCAAGAGGTGAAGCATGACAAAACTACCTATCTAGGCAAGTTTAAATGAGGTCGGAAATGACAAATGACAATTCCAAAAGATCCCCATATGCATATTTTGGATTTGGTATTGTTCTGTCCTAAAGCATATTTTGTTGTTGTTAAACAGTAAAACAAAGTGCACCATGCTAATCTATGCATTTTCTAGACAATTTACATATATATTTTATTTAATTCGGAGATACGGTTATTTAGTTACGAAATAAATCATTTTAGCATGACATTTATGCAAATTAAATGCAAACAACATTTAAACATTTTAAACATGGATGAAAGTGGCATATTGTAAAACTAGATGAAATTCTAAGCATTTTACATATTTATCCCATTTTAATCCGATGCATGGTTTGTGAGATATTAAATGCATGAAGACGAGGGGTTTTCGATGAAACTGAAAACTCTGGATAATAGCTAAATTCGTAGAGCCGGAAAAATATGACTTGGGCCGAATCTGAGGCAAATCAGGCCAACGGCAGCGGGCGCAACATAGCTAAAAGATGTCCGAGCGGGGCATAGCGAAGGTGTGCTCACCTCGGGCCAAACGGGCCAGAAGTGGAGCGGGCTGAGCATGCCTGGGCCAGATCTGGAGGCCAGCAGGCGACCCACGCGCGAGGCGGGCACAGTCAAAGCGTGCGATCGAGAGCTATGGACTACACGACCTGAAGCAGAGGGAATGCAGGGAAGCAGGGTGGCGATGGTGCTGGAGGCGACTGGACCCGGGCGAAGAGGGCCTTGGCACGACGCGGGTGACACGGCGGCGCGGACGGGACGACTTGGCGCTGGAACAGGTCAACATTGGGGGGTGTCAATGCTCGCTCGTTTGCTCGAACCGAATGAAGCAGAGGCGACAGCAAGGGACTTGGCGCGGGGTCGTAGGGCTCCGGCGGCAGGGAGGCACGTCCATGGCGACGTAGGGGCGTGGACGACGCGGAGACGGCCGGATCCGGGTGGCGATGAGACAAACAGCGACTGGGCTGGGACGGCACGAGGACGACGCTGGCGAGCTCCACGGCCACGGCAGATGGCAGAACTTGGCGCGATGGTGGAGTCGGCGGCGTCTGGCGTGGTGCCGCGCGTGAAGGAGGGCACCGGTCGCCGCGTTCATCAGCAGCAAGGGCGGGAGGTGAGGCGGATAAGCAGCTTTGGGCAGGATCCAATCCATGGCGGCAACGCGGGCGAAGCTCCTATAGGCACACGAAGAGGACGAAAGCCGGGTGAGAGAGATGGGAGAAAACGAGAGGAAGGAGGGGACCGAGGTGAGGTGCAGTGGCCTGGTTGCTGTTGTTGCTTGCCGGCATCGCGCCGGACGCACGGGACAGGCGCGGGGAGGATGGGGATCCGCTGGGATGAGCGGGACGGCAACAGAGCGCGAGGAAGCAGGGGCTCGCGAGGGGTGCTCGGGGTTGCGAAGTGGATCGATGGGATGGATGGGACAGAGAGGATCGGGCGATGCTCTGGTCGGTGGTGGCTGAAGGCGAGGTGGATGCGGGATGGATCCCGAGGAAGGAGAGGAGTGGTTGGCCAGCGGCGGCGCGATGGGACAAGAGGGCTAGAATCTAGGGTTTGACTAAATTGGACTAGGGGTGGACTATATATATATATAGGGAAAGGTTACAAACTAAAAAGAGATAAGGTGCCCGTAATCCCTTTCTTGTCCCTCTCCTCAGGAGGCAAAAGGGACAAAAGCAGCGCCTAGGCGAGCTACGGGTGGCAGAAGACACCAAGAGAACTTCTTGGTGGTCGTCCAAAGGCTGGATGGTGATGGCGGCGCGGAAGCAGAGCTCGAAGACGAGGCGGCAGGACGTCAGCACGCGTCGAAGGCGTCGGTGCCCGCGTACTCCGACTTGATGGCCTTGCCGCCCGCCCTCTTCCTCTTCTGTGGCCTCCCAATGCCAGCCGCCCAAGGCGACGACCCCGAGAAGTTCAGGGAGCCGGCGACGCGGATGATGGGGTCGCCGGTGCCGCACGGAGCGGCACCCGACACCTAATTGGACCCGTCATCCTGCCGCCTACTACCCTCGTCGTCGCTGCCGTTGTCCCCCTCGTCACTCCCGCCCGAGGAGGAGTCTTCACTATCAAAAGAGCTCTCCACGCAGCACCTTGCACGGGTCCCAAAGCACCTGAAGACCTTGACGGACAGAAGGCCACCCTCCATCAGCTTAAAATGGAGAGTGAGCCCCTCCGTCAAGCGGTGGATATGAGCAAATGTCTTCCATCCCCGATGAAGATACATCACGTGAGGGGCGGGGAAGTCGACGCGGGCCCACATGTCGCTGATCCCGCAGCCCCTCATGTGCAGCCGCAACGATTCTGGCAGATCCAACTCCATCTCCCGTGCAAATGGAGTCGGGAGACGAAGGCGACGGCGTGGCGGCCGACAGCCTGACGAAGAACTCACAAGGGTCATCCCCAACATGGCCCTCCATTGGAGGAGGAGCTGCTGGCGGAGGCGATGCCAGCGCGCCGCCCCGTCCTCCTCTTCCCCGAGCGCCCCGGCCTCGTCCATGGCCTCGCCCCCTCCCCCTTCCCCTCGCGGCTGGCTCTGCCACCGCAGGCGCAGGGGAAGGAGGGACGCGTTGTCGAGCGGCGACCCTCGCCGCCACTGTTGAAGGACCGGGATTCCCTCTCTCCATGACGGATGGAAGGGAGGAGCAGAAGCTGAAGGAAGAAGATGATGAAAGAATGCGGGACGCCATCCCCCCTCCCGCTCTTTATAAAGGATCGGGGTTGGGGCTCGGCCGCCCCGCTCGGCCAATCAAGATACGGAAGGCGCAGGGAGCCAGGACCGACCCGCTGCCCCAACCAGCGATGACACGGTTTCCCGCCTCCACCGTTTGCCATCCCAGGCGCATGGGAGACACGTGGAGGACGTGCAGAACCGAGGGGATGGGTGAGACGACCACTCCCCACCCCGTGATCGTGGGGAGTGGACGCCTTGAAGACCGCGCCTCAGCCCCATTTAGTAAATGGGCCGCGCCTCCACGCCTCCCTCTGTTTATGGGGAAGGCGCGAACCGCCCCTTTACTATGATGTGACGCATGCCTGCGGGAACCAACCCCACACATGCTGCCCACGTCACACGCACCTCCTCACGCCGCGCCACGCGCGGGAGTCGTGGGAAGCGCAGCGCGCGAAGAATCTTACCGCGGTAAAAACCGCCCCGCCTGCACGCGCACCGATTTTGGGCCTAGCCCAACAACGCGTTGCCCTTATGTGTGGCCCAGGCCCGGGGGCTCCTGTCGGTGTACAAAAAGAGGGGTACACTTTTTGTACCCCTATAACTGTGCACGGGCAGTCTGAGCCACGGGCACCACCACACCAAGCAAGGCAAGGGAGGTGAGCCAGGGTAAGACCGAAGCTCAAGAGAACTAGAACGACGCCAAGGCCAAGACCACGAAGAGCAAAGGGGACGAAGCGGACTCCCCCGACAAGATCCTTGCCAGGAGACAGTTCTAGCAGCCCCGGCAAGACCCTTGCCGCGGCGACTCGTCCCGCGCCTACGGAGCAAATCACCCTTGAGTCCACTGCCCCCAAAGGGCAAGGATTCGGGAGACATCCCCGTGGCGGCATGCAGATCTTTGTAAAGACATTCAAGATCACATACGCACTAAGGAGATAACAACCCTTGGCGGGATCCCAGCCGAGGAAGACCACAAGGCCCCCGGCAAGCGCCTTGCCAGGGATGACAGCAGGCGCCTCGGCAAGACCCTTGCCGGGGCCCTGGCAAGGCCCTTGCCGAGGACACCCGCAGGGCCACCATAAGGCCCACGCCGACTAAACCTCCACCGCCGCATGCATGCAGCTGCCGACCCAACTAGCTGGGCAGGCACCTGCGTGGCGGCATGCAGATCTTCGTGAAGACCCACCACTGCGCCACCTCAGCTGCCTGCCTACCTACATGGCATCTCAGGCATCGCTGGCCAGGGCGCGTGTCGACACGAGAAGGAGCTGCGATAGACGAGACAGATCTCTCCCCCATCCCCGATAAAGCAAGGACACCTAAGCAAGATGCATTAAATGCGCCTTGTCATGTAATGCGAGGGATAACCTCACATCACTGTACCCTTTCCACCTCCTGTGTGGCACTGTGGCAACCCCTTTTTCTATAAAAGGAGGCCCGAGGTGACCAGGAGAAGGATTCAGCTTTTTGGAGCTCCTCACGCCCCATAGCTAGCTCAAGAACACAGATATACAATCCACCAAAGAAGGAGTAGGGTTTTACGCATCCTCGCGGCCCGAACCTGGATAAACGAACCGTGTGCTACCTGTTAGATCCGCTCTTCTCACGACCCCACGCCCCGCTAACCATAGTAGGGATTCTTGTGATCCCATAGGTTTCGTTCCCACCGACAGTCTATAAGCATAAGTTCCAAAAGGGAAAGTAAAGGTGGTTTTCTCTTGATCAGGTTGTCAAATAGATATCTGAGAAAAACCAGAATATCCATCGAGGAAACAAAAGTGTGTGTGTGCTTAGATAGTCTTTCTAGCATTTGATCAACAAAAGGAAGTGAGCAATGATCTTTTCTAGTAGCTTTATTTAATTTTCTAAAATCAATTACCATTCTATAGCCAGTGACAATTCTTTGTGGAATAAGTTCATTATTATCATTAGGAACAACAGTAATACCCCCTTTCTTAGAAACACAATGAACAGGACTTACCCATCTACTATCAGCTATAGGATAAATTATATCACTTCCAGAAGCTTCAATATTTCAGTTTTTACCACTTCTTTCATTTTAGAATTCAAATGTCGTTAGTGGTCAACAACGAGTTTAGCATCAGGTTCCATATTAATTTTGTGCTGACGGAGAGTGGGACTAATGCCCTTTAAATCATCAACAGTATATCCAATAGCAGCTCGGTACTTCTTCAGAACCTCCAATAATCTTTCTTCTCCATGTTCTAAAAGGTTAGCACTAATAATAACAGGATATATCTTTTTCTCATCAAGATAAGCATATTTCAAAGTGTCTGGCAATTGTTTTAATTCAAACACAGGATCACCTTTAGGTGGAGGAGGACCTCCTAGAGTTTCAATAGGCAAATTGTGTTTAAGCAAAGGTCGTTGTTCGAAGAAATTTTTATCTATCTCATTTCTTTCATGCATATGCATATCATTCTCATGGTCTAGAAAATATTGTTCTAGTGGATCAGTAGGAGGCACGACAATAGAAGCAAGACCAATTATTTCATCCTTACTAGGCAATTCTTTCTTATGATGCTTTCAACTAAACTTAGGAAAATTAAACTCATGAGACTCATCACCAAAAGTAACACCAACAGTTTGTTTCACACAATCTATTTTAGCATTAATGGTGTTCAAGAAAGGTCTACCAAAGATAATGGAACAAAAGCCATCTTGTGGGGAAACAAGAACAAGAAAATCAGTAGGATATTTTATCTTCCCACACAAGACTTTGACATCTCTAACAATCCCAAGTGGTGTGATGGTGTCTCTATTAGCAAGTTTAAAGTAACATCTATGTCTTCTATTTGAGCGGGTGCTATGTCATTCATAATTTGTTGATATAAGGTAGAAGGAATAGCACTCACGCTAGCACCTACGTCACATAAACCATGATAATAGTAATCTCCTATTTTAAATGAGACAACAGGCATGCCAACCACATGTCTATGTTTATCTTCTTCTTCAGGTTTAGCAATTCTAGCAGCTTCATCACAGAAGTAAATAACATGCCCATCTAAATTTTCAACCAGGAGATCTTTAACCATAGCAACACTACATTCTACTTTAATTTCTTCAGCAGGTTTAGGTGCTCTAACATTACTTTATTGACCATGGTTGAAACCTTAGCATGTTCCTTTATCTTAACAGGGAAAGGTGGTTTTCCAATATAAGCAGTAGGAACAACCGGATCAACATTATAAATAATAGTTTCATCTTTAGCTATTACCAGTTCCTTAATTTCTTATTTAATAGGTGGGTGATATTTAAACCACTTCTCCTTAGGGAGATCAACATGAGTAGCAAATGATTCACAAAAGGAGGCTATTATCTCAGAGTAAAGTCCATATTTAGTGCTAAACTTTTGAAAAGCATCGGCATTCATAAAAGATTTAACACAATCATACTTAAGCTTAATACCTGACTCTTTACCTTCGTCGAGTTCCCAATCTTCAAAGTTATGTTTAATTCTTTCTAAAAGATCCCACCTGAATTCAATAGTCTTCTTCATAAAAGAACCAGTATAAGAAGTATCAAGCATGGATTGATCATCACGAGAAAACCGAGCATAAAAATTCTGAATGATAATTTCTCTTGAGAGATCATGATTGGGGCATGAATATTACATTGACTTAAGCCTCCCCCAAACTAGAGCAATACTTTCTCCTTCACGAGGCCAAAAATTATATATATAATTCCGATCGCGATGAACTAGATGCATAGGATATTTTTTTGGTGAAATTCCATTTTCAATTGGTTCCAATTCCAAGATCCAATATCATCGCATAGCCTATACCATCCCAATGATTTTCCCTCCAAAGATAAAGGGAAAACCTTCTTCTTAGCTTCATATCCGGGTAAACCTACAAGCTTAAATAATCCACAAATTTCATCCACATATATCAAATGCATATCAGGATGTTCGGTTCCATCTCCTGCACAAGGATTAGCTAGTAGTTGTTCTATCATACCCGAAGGAATTTCATAACCAATATTTTCAGTAGGTGCAGTAGGTTGAGGGGTAACTAATTGTGGTTCCATTCGAGGTGAAGATACCCCGAACAAACCCCTTAAAGGATTGTTTTCCATAGTAACATGTGACAATAAATTTCAGCACGTAGTAATAATTTTCCTTACCGATTTCCACTCACCAAGAGCGCTTCACTCCCCGGCAACGGTGCCAGAAAAGAGCCTTGATGACCCACAAGTATAGGGGATCAATCGTAGTCCTTTCGATAAGTTAGAGTGTCAAACCCAACGAGGAGCAGAAGGAAATGACAAGCGGTTTTCAGCAAGGTATTATCTGCAAGCACTGAAATTATAAGTAACGAGTAGTTTGATAGCAAGGTAATTTGTAATGAGCAAGTAATGGTAATGGTAGCATAAGTGCAGAAAGGTAGCCCAATCCTTTTGAGGCAAAGGATAGGCCAAAACGGTCTCTTATGATAAGCAAAACATTCTTGAGGGTACACGGAAATTTCATCTAGTCACTTTCATCATGTTGGTTTGATTTGTGTTAAGTTCGCTACTTTGATAATTTGATATCTGGGTGGACCAGTGCTTAGGTGTTGTTATTACTTGAACAAACCTCCTACTTATGATTAACCCCCTCGCAAGCATCCACGACTATGAGAAAAGTATTAATAATAAATCTAACCATAGCATTAAACTTTTGGGTCCAAATTAGCCCCTTATGGAATAGCGCATAAACTAGGGTTTAAGCTTCTGTCACTCTCGCAACTCATCATCTAATAACTACTCCACAATACATTCCCTTAGGCCCAAATAGGGTGAAGTGTCATGTAGTTGATGTTCACATGACACCACTAAGGGAATCACAACATACATATATACCATAAAAATATCGAACACATATCAAATTCACATGATTACTTGCAACAAGATTTCTCCCATGACCTCAAGAACAAAAGTAACTACTCACAAATAATAACCATGCTCAAGATCAGAGGGGTATTAAATATCATAATGGATCTGAACATATAATCTTCCACCAAATAAACCATATAGTAATCAACTACAAGATGCAATCAACACTACTAGTCACCCACAAGTACCAATCTATAATTCCGGTACAAAGATTGAACACAAGACATGAACTAGGGTTTGAGAGGAGATGGTGTTGTTGAAGATGTTGATGGAGATTTCCCTCCCCAATATGGGAGAGTTGTTGGTGATGATGCTGACGATGGTTTCGCCCTCCGCGAGGGAAGTTCCCCCGGCGGAATCGCTCCGCCGGAGGGCCTATGTGCTCCTGCCCAAGTTCCACCTCAAGACGGTGGCACTTCGTCCCGGAATTCCTCTCCTTATTTTTTTCCTAGGTCAAAATGACTTATATACCAGAAGAGGGGCACCAAAGGTGGGCCGAGTGGGGCACAACCCACCAGGGTGCGCCTAGGCTCCCTGGCACGCCCAGGTGGGTTGTGCCCACGTGGTGGTACCCCTCTAGTACTTATTTGCTGCATTATTTATTATATATTCCATAAAAAATCTCCGTAAAGTTTTAGCTCATTTGAAGTTGTGCAGAATGGGTAGCCTGACGTAGCTTTTTTCAGGTCCAGATTTCCAGCTGCCAGTATTCTCCCTCTTTGTGTGAACCTTGCATATTATGAGAGAAAAGGCATTAGAATTACTCCAAAAAGTTTTATTATGCATAAAAACATTATAAATAATAGTAGGTAAACATGATGCAAAATGGACGTATCAATTGACAACCCCTCTTTTACATCGGGTTGCAAGTATGTGTTCTTTGTGTGCAGGTGTCGTTCATGTAGTGTTGCTTGGTTCTCCTACTAGTTCGATAACCTTGGTCTCATCACTGAGGGAAATACCTACTGTAGTTATGCTGCATCATCCCTTCCTCTTTGGGGAAATACTGACGTAGTTCAAGCCGCATCAATAACTTAGAGGTTCATCAGAAAGTTTGACAAGTGTCCGGATAGATCGAGAGTGGGATTTGCCCCTCCGGCGATGGAGAGATATTCTTAGGGCCCTCTCGGAGTGATGGCATCCATCATCATCTGGCCAGACACAGGTGACTTTGTCACGGGATGCCGGAACACGACAATGAGAAGGAAGAACAAAACCGGTAACGAGGATAACGGTATAGTGAGCATGGTGATGGCTGAGGAGGATACCGCTACATCCCGGGTTTTGTGAAGTATCGCGAAGCAAAGGGAACATCACATGATAACCAGAGGTTCACTTGAATATCATTTGTGTGCTCATAGGGACTGATATGGACGTCCACGGTTTCGCTATCGGTCACTGGACGAAGGGGTTTCGTTCATGTCTATGAGTTACCGAACCTACGGGGTCACAAGCTTAAGGAAAACATGATCTGCTGAGTGTTAGTAGGACGGGAGTGATGAGAATATATAGTAGAGGATTTCCACTCTTTTGATATACAAGTTTTTGGAGCCTCCTCTAGTTCCTCTAGTTCTAGTTCTAGTTGGTCCTAGTTAACTAATAGGAGCTAGGATAATCCTCTTGTCCTCATAATTAGAATCTTTCTATGGTTCTAATCTTCTCCCTCTAATTCTCTGATGACGATTAGCTCTGGACAGTGAAGCACTGCCGGATCATGAAGGTTGCGTTCTTGCAACCAAGTAGAGAGGTCGTGCTTTCAGTCTTCGGTTCGAGGGACTATTCGTGGGCGGTTCACAAGATCATTCATCGATGGTTTGATGGACTCCAAGTATGATCTACACCAACATGTTCTTCTCCCGCTGCAACTCGGTGATGCTAACGATCATGATCCCAACCCGTTATGCATCTTCATATTGATCTTGGGTGTGCGTAGCCGCGATTTTTTGTGTGTTCTACTATGTTTCCCAACAGTAGTATCAGAGCAGTTATGTGAGTAGGTGCAGTTTGTGATCTAGATAACATGTGATTGTGAGGGTTGATGTTCTTGCTATGCTTCCCTCGAGTGTTGCTTTGGTTCAATTCATCGACGACATGGTGTCTCTTTTCACAAGGTTCTGACAATCGATCGACTCTGGCTGTTGAGGATCTGCTAATAGTTGCTTGGGCTTCACCATAGTTGAGAATAGTGAACCATCTCATACACTAGAGGGTGTCTGAAGCTGCATGATCTTCTAGGGAGTCATGTTGGAAATATGCCCTAGAGGCAATAATAAATTGGTTATTATTATATTTCCTTGTTCATGATAATCGTTTATTATCCATGCTAGAATTGTATTGATAGGAAACTCAGATACATGTGTGGATACATAGACAACACCATGTCCCTAGTAAGCCTCTAGTTGACTAGCTCGTTGATCAATAGATGGTTACGGTTTCCTGACCATGGACATTGGATGTTGTTGATAATGGGATCACATCATTAGGAGAATGATGTGATGGACAAGACCCAATCCTAAGCCTAGCACAAGATCGTGTAGTTCGTTTGCTAAAGCTTTTCTAATGTCAAGTATCATTTCCTTAGACCATGAGATTGTGCAACTCCCGGATACCGTAGGAGTGCTTTGGGTGTGCCAAACGTCACAACGTAACTGGGTGGCTATAAAGGTACACTATAGGTATCTCCGAAAGTGTCTGTTGGGTTGGCATGAATCGAGACTGGGATTTGTCACTCTGTGTAAACGGAGAGGTATCTCTGGGCCCACTCGGTAGGAAATCATCATAATGTGCACAATGTGATCAAGGAGTTGATCACGGGATGATGTGTTACGGAACGAGTAAAGAGACTTGCCGGTAACGAGATTGAACAAGGTATCGGGATACCGACGATCGAATCTCGGGCAAGTATCGTACCGCTAGACAAAGGGAATTGAATACGGGATTGATTGAATCCTTGACATCGTGGTTCACCCGATGAGATCATCGTGGAACATGTGGGAGCCAACATGGGTATCCAGATCCCGCTGTTGGTTATTGGCCGGAGAGGTGTCCCGGTCATGTCTGCATGGTTCCCGAACCTGTAGGGTCTACACACTTAAGGTTCGATGATGCTAGGGTTATAGGGAATAGATATACGCAGTTACCGAATGTTGTTTGGAGTCCTGGATGAGATCCCGGACATCACGAGGAGTTCCGGAATGGTCCGGAGGTAAATATTTATATATGGGAAGTCCTGTTTTGGTCGCCGGAAAAGTTTCGGGTTTTATCGGTAATGTACCGGGACCACCGGGAGGGTCCCGGTGGTCCACCAAGTGGGGCCACCAGCCCCGGAGGGCTGCATGGGCCAAGTGTGGGAGGGGACCAGCCCCAGGTGGGCTGGTGCGCCCCCCCACAAGGGCCCAAGGCACCTAGGGTTTGGGGAGGGGGCGCCTCCACCTAGCTTGGGGGGCAAGTTTCCCCCTCTCCCCCCTTTGGCCACCACCCTAGATGGGTTTGGGGCTGCCGCACCCCTTGGGGTGGAAACCCTAAAGGGGACGCACCCCCCTCCCTCTCCCCTATATATACTTGAGGACTTTGGGGCTGCCAACACATGAGTTTTGACCTCTCCATGGCGCAGCCCTGCCTCTCTCCCTCCTCCTCTCTCGTAGTGCTTGGCGAAGCCCTGCTGGAGTCCCGCGCTCCTCCACCACCACAACGCCGTCGTGCTGCTGCTGGATGGAGTCTTCCCCAACCTCTCCTTCTCCCCTTGCTGGATCAAGGCGTAGGAGACGTCACCGGGCTATACGTGTGTTGAACACGGAGGTGCCGTCCGTTCGGCACTAGGATCATCGGTGATTTGGATCACGACGAGTACGACTCCATCAACCCCGTTCACTTGAATGCTTCCGCTTAGCGATCTACAAGGGTATGTAGATGCACTCTCCTTCCCCTCGTTGCTAGACTACTCCATAGATTGATCTTGGTGATGCGTAGAAAATTTTGAATTTCTGCTACGATCCCCAATAGTGGCATCATGAGCTAGGTCTATGCGTAGTTTCTATGCACGAGTATAACACAAGTTGTGGGCGTCGATATTGTCAATTTACTTGCCGTTAATAGTCTTATCTTGATTCGGCGGCATTGTGGGATGAAGCGGCCCGGACCGACCTTACACGTACTCTTACGTGAGACTGGTTCCACCGACTGACATGCACTAGTTGCATAAGGTGGCTAGCGGGTGTCTGTCTCTCCCACTTTAGTCGGATCGGATTCGATGAAAAGGGTCCTTATGAAGGGTAAATAGAAATTGGCATATCACGTTGTGGTTTTCGCGTAGGTAAGAAACGTTCTTGCTAGAAACCTATAGCAGCCACGTAAAAACTTGCAACAACAATTAGAGGACGTCTAACTTGTTTTTGCAGCATATGCCGTGTGATGTGATATGGCCAAAAGGATGTGATGAATGATATATGTGATGTATGAGATTGATCATGTTCTTGTAATAGGAATCACGACTTGCATGTCGATGAGTATGACAACCGACAGGAGCCATAGGAGTTGTCTTAATTTATTTATGACCTGTGTGTCAACATAAACGTCATGTAATTACTTTACTTTATTGCTAAAGCGTTAGCCATAGTAGTAGAAGTAATAGATGACGAGACAAGTTCAAGAAGACACGATGATGGAGATCATGATGATGGAGATCATGGTGTCATGCCGGTGACAATGATGGTCATGGAGCCCCGAAGATGGAGATCAAGAGGAGCAAAATGATATTGGCCATATCATGTCACTATTTGATTGCATGTGATGTTTATCATGTTTTACATCTTATTTGCTTAGAACGATGGTAGCTTAAATAAGATGATCCCTCACTAAAATTTCATGAAAGGTGTTCCCCCTAACTGTGCACCGTTGCGAAGGTTCGTTGTTTCGAAGCACCACGTGATGATCGGGTGTGATAGATTCTAACGTTCGAATACAACGGGTGTAAGCCAGATTTACACAGCAAAAACACTTAGGTTGACTTGACGAGCCTAGCATGTACAGACATGGCCTCGGAACACGGAAGACCGAAAGGTCGAGCATGAGTCGTATAGAAGATACGATCAACATGAAGATGTTCACCGATGTTGACTAGTCCGTCTCACGTGATGATCGGACACGGCCTAGTTGACTCGGATCATGTTTCACTTAGATGACTAGAGGGATGTCTATCTGAGTGGGAGTTCATTAAATGAACTCAATTATCATGAACATAGTCTAAATTGTCTTTGCAAATATGTTGTAGATAAATAGCTCACGTTGTAGCTCCTTGTTTCAATACGTTCCTAGAGAAAGACCAAGTTGAAAGATATTGTAAGCACTGATGCGGACTAGGTCCGTAGTCCGAGGAGTGTCCTCACTGCTACACAAAAGGCTTATGTCTTTGATGCACCGCTCGATGTGCAAACCCCTACAACATCGTCTGTGGATGTTGTGAACACCTGACAGACACATCCTGATGACTACTTGATAGTTTAGTGCACCATACTTTACGGCTTAGAATCGGGATTCCAATGACGTTTTGAACGCCATAGAACATATGAGATGTTCCAAGAGCTGAAATTGGGATTTCAGGCTCATGCCCGTGTTGAGAGGTGTGAGACCTCTGACAAGTTCTTTTGCCAACAAGATGGAGGAGAATAGCTCAGCTAGTGAGCATGTGCTTAGAATGTCTGGGTGCTACAATCACTTAAATCAAGTGGGAGTTAAACTTCCAGATAAGATAGTGATTGATAGAGTTCTCTAGCCACTATCACTAAGCTACTAGATCTTCGTGATGAACTATGACATACAAGGGATGGAGTTGATCCCGGAGCTGTTCGCGGTGCTTAAGACCGCAAAAGGTAGAAATCAAGAAGGAGCATCAAGTGTTGATGGTTTAATAAGACCACTTGTTTCAAGAAGGGCAAGGGCTAGAAGGGAAACTTCATGGATGGCAAATCAGTTGCCGCTCCAGTAAAGGAACCCAAGGTTGAACCCAAACCCGAGACTAAGTGCTTCTATTGTAAAGGGGACGATCACTGGTAGCGGAATTACCCCAAATGCATGGTAGATAAGAAGGCTGGCAACTTCAACAAAGTATATACGTGTTATTAATGTGTACCTCGCTAGTACTCCTGGTAGCACCTGGGTATGGGATACCGGTTCAGTTGCTATTACTGGTGACTTGAAGCAAAAGCTACAGACTAAACGGAGACTGGCTAAGGGCGAGGTGACGATGTGTGTTGGAAGTATTTCCAAAGTTGATGAGATCACCATCGCACGCTCCATCTGCCTTTGGGATTAGTATTGAACCTAGATAAATGTTATCAGGTGTCTACGTTGAGCATGAATATGATTAGATCATGTTCATTGCAATACGGTCATTCATTTAAGTTAGAGAATAATGGTTATTCTGTTTACATGAATGATACCTTTCATGGTCATGCACCCTATATGAATGGTTCATTGAATCTCGGTCGTGGTGATACACATGTTCACGCCAAAAGATGTAGAGTTAATAATGATAGTACCACTTTCTTGTGGCACTGCCGCTTAGGTCATATTGGCATAAGATGCATGAAGGAACTCCATGTCGATGGATGTTTGGAGTCACTTGATTTTGAATCGCTTGACACATGCGAGCCATGCCTCATGGGCAGGATGACTAAGACCCCGTTTTCAGGTACAATGAAACGGGCAAGTGACTTGTTGGAAATCATACATGCTGATGCGTGTGATCCAATGAGAATTGAAGCGTGCGGTGGATATCACTATTTTCTCATCTTCACTGACGATTTGAGTAGATGTAGGTATATTTACTTAATGAAGCACAAGTCTGAAACGTTTGAAAAGTTCAAGCGATTTCAGAGTGAAGTTAAGAATCATCATAACAATAAGATCATGTTCCTACAATCTGATCCAAAGGGGATTTTCTGAGTTATGAGTTTGGCAAATCACTTAAGACATTGTGGAATTGTTTCACAGTTGAAGCCACCTAGAACACCACAGTTTTAATGGTGTGTCCGGAAGTCGTAATCGAACCCTATGGGATATGGTGCGATCTATGATGTCTCTTACCAATCTACCCTTTTCATTTTGAGGTTATGCGTTAGAGACAGCTGCATTCACTTTAGATAGGACACCATCTAAGTCCGTTGAGACGGCGTCGTATGAACATTGGTTTGGCAAGAAACCAAAGTTGTCGTTTCTTAATGTTTGGGGCTGCGATGCTTAAGGCTTCAGCCGGAGAAGCTCGAACCCAAACCGGACAAACACATCTTCATAGGATACCAAAAGGTGACAGTTGGGTATACCTTCTATCTCAGATCCGAGGGCAAATTGTTTGTCGCTAAGAACGGGTCCTTTCTCGAGAAGGAGTTTCTCTCGAAAGAATTGAGTGGGAGGAAGATAAAACTTGATGAGGTTGTCGAACCTTTATTTCAACCAGAGAGTGATGCAACACAGAAAGATGTTTTCTGTGGAGCCTACGTCTGTTGAATAGGAAGTTAATGATAGTGATCATGAAGCTTCGGATCAAGTTGCTATAGAACCTCATAGGTCGACAAGGATATGTACTACTCCTGAGTGGTATGGTAATCATGTCTTAGATATCATGTTTTTAGACAACAATGAACCTACGAGCTATGGAGAAGCGATGGTGGGCCCGTATTCCGACAAATGGTTAGAAGCCATGAAATCTGAGATAATCCATGTATCAGAACAAAGTATGGACTTTGGTGGACTTGGCCGATGATCGGCAAGCCATTGAGAATAAATAGATCTTTAAGAAGAAGACGGACGTGGGCGGTAATGTTGCCGTCTATGAAGCTCGACTTGTGGGAAAGAGTCTTTTCACAAGTTCAAAGAGTTGACTACGATGAGAATTTCTCACCCGTAGCGATGCTTAAGTCTGTCGGAATCATGATAGCATTAGCTGTATTTTTCGATTATGAAATCTTACAGATGGATGTCAAAACAAGTTTTCTTACCAGTTTTTGTAAGAAAAGTTGTATGTGATACAATAAAAGGTTTTGTCGATCCTAAGGATGCTAAAAGTGCTGGCTCCAGCAATCCTTCTATGGACTAGAGCAAGCATCTAGGAATCGGAATATATGTTTTGATGGAGTGATCAAAGATTTTAGGTTTATACAATGTTTGCTAGAAACTTGTATTTACAAGAAAGTGAGTGGGAGCACTACAACATTTCTGATAAGTATATGTGGATGACATATTGTTGATCCGAAATAATGTAGAATTTCTGGAAAGCATAAACGGTTTGTTTGAAGAGTGATTTTCAAAGGAAGACCTGGATAAAGCTGCTTACATATTGGGCATCAAGATCTATAGAGATAGATCAAGACGCCTGATGATACTTTCAAAGAACGCACGCCTTGACATGTTTTTGAAGGAGTTCAAAATAGATCAGTCAAAGAAGGGGTTCTTACCTGAGTTGTAAGGTGTGAAGTTGAGTAAGACTCAAAGATTGACCACGACAGAAGAAAGAGGAAGGACGAAGGTCGTCCCCTATGATCTTGTCATAGGCTCTATACGGTATGCCATGCTGAGTACCGCACCTGATGTGTGCCTTACCACATGTCTGGCAAGAGGGTACAAAGGTGATCTAGGAGTAGATCACTAGATAGCGGTCAAAATTATCCTTTGAGGAATAAGGAAATGTTTCTCGGTTATGGAGGTGATAAAGAGTTCGACGTAAAGAGTTACATCGATGCAAGCTTAACACCTATCCGGATAGCTCTGAGTAGAGATACCGGATACGTCTAATGGAGCAATAATTTGGAATAGTTCCAAGTGGAACGTGGTAGCAGCATCTACGATATAAAGTTTTGCGAAATACATAGGGATCTGAATATGGCAAGACCCGTTGACTACAACCTCTCTCACAAGCATAACATGATCAAACCCAGAACTCTTTGAGTGTTTATCACATAGTGATGTGAACTAGATCATTGAGTCTAGTAGACTCTTGGATGTTGGTCACATGGCGATGTGACCTGTGAGTGTTAATCACATGGTGATGTGAACTAGATTATTGACTCTAGTGCAAGTGGGAGACTGTTGGAAATATGCCCTAGAGGCAATAATAAATTGGTTATTATTATATTTCCTTGTTCATGATAATCGTTTATTATCCATGCTAGAATTGTATTGATAGGAAACTCAGATACATGTGTGGATACATAGACAACACCATGTCCCTAGTAAGCCTCTAGTTGACTAGCTCGTTGATCAATAGATGGTTATAGTTTCCTGACCATGGACATTGGATGTCGTTGATAACGGGATCACATCATTAGGAGAATGATGTGATGGACAAGACCCAATCCTAAGCCTAGCACAAGATCGTGTAGTTCGTTTGCTAAAGCTTTTCTAATGTCAAGTATCATTTCCTTAGACCATGAGATTGTGCAACTCCCGGATACCGTAGGAGTGCTTTGGGTGTGCCAAACGTCACAACATAACTGGGTGGATATAAAGGTACACTACAGGTATCTCCGAAAGTGTCTGTTGGGTTGGCATGAATCGAGACTGGGATTTGTCACTCCGTGTAAACGGAGAGGTATCTCTGGGCCCACTCGGTAGGACATCATCATAATGTGCACAATGTGATCAAGGAGTTGATCACGGGATGATGTGTTACGGAACGAGTAAAGATACTTGCCGGTAACGAGATTGAACAAGGTATCGGGATACCGACGATCGAATCTCGGGCAAGTATCGTACCGCTAGACAAAGGGAATTGAATACGGGATTGATTGAATCCTCGACATCGTGGTTCATCCGATGAGATCATCGCGGAACATGTGGGAGCCAACATGGGTATCCAGATCCCGCTGTTGGTTATTGGCCGGAGAGGTGTCTCGGTCATGTCTGCATGGTTCCCAAACCCGTAGGGTCTACACACTTAAGGTTCGATGACGCTAGGGTTATAGGGAATAGATATACGCGGTTATCGAATGTTGTTCGGAGTCCCGGATGAGATCCCGGACATCACGAGGAGTTCCGGAATGGTCCGGAGGTAAAGATTTATATATGGGAAGTCCTGTTTTGGTCGCCGGAAAAGTTTCGGGTTTTATCGGTAATGTACCGGGACCACCGGGAGGGTCCCGGTGGTCCACCAAGTGGGGCCACCAGCCCCGGAGGGCTGCATGGGCCAAGTGTGGGAGGGGACCAGCCCCAGGTGGGCTGGTGCGCCCTCCCACAAGGGCCCAAGGCGCCTAGGGTTTGGGGAGGGGGCGCCTCCACCTAGCTTGGGGGGCAAGTTTCCCCCTCTCCCCCCCTTTGGCCGCCACCCTAGATGGGTTTGGGGCTGCCGCACCCCTTGGGGTGGAAACCCTAAAGGGGGCGCACCTCCCTCCCTCTCCCCTATATATACTTGAGGACTTTGGGGCTGCCAACACATGAGTTTTGACCTCTCCATGGCACAGCCCTGCCTCTCTCCCTCCTCCTCTCTTGTAGTGCTTGGCGAAGCCCTGCTGGAGTCCCGCGCTCCTCCACCACCACCACGTCGTCGTGCTGCTGCTGGATGGAGTCTTCCCCAACCTCTCCTTCTCCCCTTGCTGGATCATGGCGTAGGAGACGTCACCGGGCTGTACGTGTGTTGAACACGGAGGTGCCGTCCGTTCGGCACTAGGATCATCGGTGATTTGGATCACGACGAGTACGACTCCATCAACCCCGTTCACTTGAACGCTTCCGCTTAGCGATCTACAAGGGTATGTAGATGCACTCTCCTTCCCCTTGTTGCTAGATTACTCCATAGATTGATCTTGGTGATGCGTAGAAAATTTTGAATTTCTTCTACGATCCCCAACAAGTCATACGTATTTGATGAAGTTTAGTGTGGGGCTAGAGACCTTTAATTATGTCTCTTCTTTCACACACACCCCGAAACTTAATCTAGCATCAAGAATCATCGCCTAAATTGTGGACGTAGGCAGCTAGTATTATTTGTTAAAACTGGTTAATCACGTAACGAAAATTTTGCTAAAACCGATTAGAGGATGTCTAACTTGGTTTTGTAGGGTATGCATATGATGTGGTATAACCTTTATCATGATAATGAGTTTATGTATGAGATGTTTATATGTTGTAATGTTAAGTGGCTTGCGCGTCACAACATAACGGCTGGAGCCATGAGATTGCCACGTTAATTTAAATATCATAGAGATAGCCTACAGGCTACAGGTGACGATGGCAACCGTACACATAGGACCTTGACATGGAGAAGGTGTACTTGGCATTGGATGAGGAGCTATAATTTCGTGCCATGATGGAATTTCTGAGTTTAGTGTCACGACAACGTTTTCTGAAATGGTCGCCACAACAACATTTTCTGAAATTGCTGCCACGACAATGTTTTTGAAACGGTTTCCATGACAACGAAATATTGGCCATCACGACGCTTCAACTGGAGATTGAAGATGATCACAGAGATTCCCGGTGCCCAGGGTTGTACCATACCATGCTTTTATGAATTGCCTGAGATGTTTACCCCTTTGTTGTTTGTACCCTTTGATTGCGCAGTAGTAAATTATTAAGGTGATTTCTCATATAAATACCAAGTTAAAAAGGTGCTCTTCCTAGTGTTACAACTATCTATAACATGTGGCCTTTCAGAGTACTACATGCTACCATGATTACAAACGAGAAGTGAAGTGTGAGGCGGGTGAGGTAGGACTTCATAGCAGAAACACCCGGTTGTCTTAAAGTTCTAGAAAAAAAGTTTTGAGCTCGGAGCACGAAGCATCCAAAGATGAACAAGAGACATATGGAGATATGATTAGCAAAAGATTTCCTACCGGTTGAAATTCAAATCATATGAGATGTTACAATCCATGGGTGCGAATGACATTGGGATCTTGGATCACTCATTTTCAAATATGGGAGATATTGATATGAGTGGGAGTGCACTTTATATTAAAAATTTGTTTAAACACTAGTGCAACATTAATTATGAACAATGTCTATGTGTAGTTTGCTTTATAGTTGTAGAATAATGGCTCTTGGTTCGACCTTTCTTGTTGAAATTGATTGACCGTTATTTATCTGGCTGAATCTTTACGATTGGTAAACGTAATGAGAGGATCGTCCTCTAAGAGAGCCAAGAAAGATTTTTTTTTCTACAACATGCTTACAATACCCTCCTAAGGATGCTATGGATGACGAGACTTACGTCTTTCGATCCAAAAGTCTAAGAATTACATTACAGTATGCTTTCTTTTGAGAAACCCAAACTTCAAAATGTTTGGGATAAGTATGTGATATTCTTGGAAGTGAAAATTGTTTTCAGAAAAAGGTTAAAAGATATATGATATCTGAAGAAGTGTTTTGTTTGCAAGTTCTAGTGAAGTGTTCAACTATGTTTGAGACTAATATGTGTAGGATCTGGAAGAACACCAATCATGAGTTGATGGTGAGAACGTAAAGAGAAAGAACAAAACCAAAGGATGTAATGAGACTTACATTCCTAAGGAAGTTCGGGGCTCACGCCGCTCTTAAAAGTTAGCTTCTTATTCTCTTGAGTGGGAGAAATATTGAAAGTGAAACCATAAGAATTTAGAGGCGTAAAGAAAAGAAGACATGAATCTCCAGTTCCGGTATGAATGTCATACAAGTTATAAGATGTAGATAAAGTCGGTCAAGTAAAGTGTGATTCTTGAGAATTGTGATTAAATTGTTAACCACTAAATTCTTCGAGAATTGTGGTCAAAAGTTTATCAGAAGGATACCAACCCTTAGTTGAATCTTGCATGTGAACCCTTATGTCACATGTATTCCAGTGACAACCACTATGTTGTCTTCCAAACTCTTATGAGTTAACCTTAACACATGATCTCATAGCACAATGACACTGACACCATGCACAACACTTGTTGTATGTTTGATTGCATTGTATGGTTGTTTGTGAATGCTCTTTACTTACGATAGATTGTATGGAGAGCGAAGAGTAATGTGATCAAGATTGTGAGACTGAAGAATCATCAATACAGGCAAGTGGAACCTTTGATCATATCGTATGTTTTCATGCATTGTAGTTGTTTGCAACTAGGAACCCCTATAGGATTTTTACTTTATGCTTGACGAACCCAGTAGAATGATATAGGTCCATTTATACCCTGACCTTGTAACCAATTAGTAGTTGCTTAGCTGCTATGTCATGGATTGGGAAACACCTATATTATTCTGCCATACAACCACATGGTTGACTACTTAACTACTACTTAATTAATGAATCATCTGGGTGGTGCTTTGGATTTGCTTGGATGGTTGAATGTCTTGTGGGTGACCGCCCAGGCTCAAAGGGATTGTACAAGTTCAAAGTTGAGTAGCTTCCATGTGTAGCCGTGAAACAATATGGGCTCTGCTTGGACCAAGTAAGTTGTGGGAAACCTCCTGCGGTAGACCACAGATGTAGTTCATGTTGTAGGACCCACGGACTGGGTCTACCTTTTCAGAGAGGCTACTACTTCCCAAAAGTCTTGTCTTGGTCGACCAAGCTACTTCACAAGTGAAGTTTAGTGTCTTAAGGTTAAGGGTGTGATCGGGAATCACAGTAAAGTACACAAACCTCTGTAGAATGTATAAAACTGATCATGATTAGTCGTGTCCCCGGTTATGGACAAATTTGAGCAACTCACCTGAGAGCTGCCAGCTTGATCTCATCACCTCTTCTTTAATTAAAATCAATGGGTTGAACCAACGGGGAGTGTGGACCAACCCAGGATCCCGGGGCTTACTGGCAAATTCTTCTGGGAAGGTTGGGGTAACGGGGGTTTACCAAAGAGCCCACATGCTCAAATCCTTTGTGCTACGACTGAGGTTTACAGGGAATGCCTATAGATTACGGCTGAGGTTTATCGGAAGTGTCATAGTTCTATTAGAGTAGACCACTACTATACATGATAGGGAAACTATTTTTGCACAAAAGAAAACTAGTCGGACCAGTTTCATGTTTACTTTTCCAACAAGCCAATCCTGGTGAAGCTTGCCAATACATTCGATGTATTGACCCTTGTGGCTGCAACGTATCGTGTTGCAGGTTTATCGTATCGAGTGGAAGGTAAAGCAGGGTTACAATGCTATACTCAACTTCTGCCTGTGAGTGCATGGACGCCACAAGAGTAGAATGATATCTCTGCTGCATGATTATATTGTAAGCTAGCCTATGAGCTAAGTAGGTGCATATTGTAAAACACTGGATCTGTGATGTAATACTTGACACGTGATGTATTCTTGGTATTTCATCATCGATTGTGTGTGTCAGCTATTGATCTAGGGACTGGCACAATAAGCGCAGAGATTCGGGCCACTTGGCTTTGGTGGTGGCGCCTCAGGTTGGAGGATATAAATTCACTAAGGTACTCATGGACGGAGGTAGCAGCATCAATTTCCTTTATTATGAAATTTCTGTCGCATGGGATTGACTGATAAAAATCTTAAACCGTCAAACACTGTCTTTCACAGTGTGGTTCCTGGTAAGTCGGCATACCCAGTTGGTAAGATAGCCCTGGAGGTTGCTTTTGGGGATGACTATGATTCCAGATCTGAGGCATTGACCTTTGAAGTGGTTAAGATCAAGAGCCCTTATCATGCTCTATTTGGGCGGCTTGCTTATGCTAAGTTTATGGCAAGGCCTTGTTATGTTTACTTGCAGCTAAAGATGCCGGGTCACAAGGGCACTATAACGGTGCATGGGAGTAGCAAGATAGCTTTGGAGTGTGAAAAAGGTGACGCTGCTTACGCTGAGTCTGTCTGCGCAATAGAGGAGTTGAAGTTTTATAGAGACAATGTTGGCCCGGCAGATTTGACCTCTTTGAAAAAGCCAACTACGGAGCATGATCCGGCCTTGAAGTTTAAATCGGCAGATGACACCAAGCTGGTTGATTTCATTCCTGGCGATTCATCCAAGCAGTTCAGCATCAGTGCTAATATGGATCCGAAATAGGAAAGCGCGCTCATCGAGTTCATCCGTGAGAACCGGGACATCTTTGCATGGAAACCTTCTGACGCCAGGTGTACCGAGGGAACTCGCTGAGCACACTCTTAATATTGATCCTAAGTTTAAGCCGGTCAAGCAGTTTCTTCATCATTTTAATGAAGAGAGGCGTAAGGCCATTGGTGAAGAAGTGGCCCGGCTCTTGGCGGCTGGGTTCATTGTTAAAGTTTTTCATCCTGAGTGGTTGGCTAACCCAGTGCTGGTGCTTAAGAAGAACGACACTTGGCATATGTGTGTGGATTACATAGACTTAAATAAGGCTTGTTTGGCTGATCCTTTTGCTCTCCCTCATATTGATCAAAATATTGATGCCACGACGGGTTGTGATTGTTTGAGCTTTTTGGATGCTTATTATGGTTATCATCGGATCAAAATGGCAGTTAAGGACCAGGAGAAGACAGCTTTCATTACTCCGTTTGGAGCCTTCTGCTATGTGTCCATGCCTTTTGGGCTCAAGAGTGCCCAGGCGACTTACCAACGATGCGTGCAAAATTGCCTTCATAATCAAATCGGGCGAAATGTTCATGGATGACATTGTGGTGAAATCAGAAGGAGACCCTGATTGATGATTTGAATGAAACCTTTGACAATCTTCGGGTTTATAGGATGATGCTTAACCCGGCCAAGTGTGTTTTTGGTGTACCAGCTGGTACACTTTTGGGTTTTCTGGTTTCCAACAGAGGCATTGAAGCTAACCCGGAGAAAATCAAGGCCATCACTTCCTTGGCTAAGCTGGCATGTGTCAATGATGTTCAACGTCTGGCAGGTCATATTGTAGCCTTGAGCCGGTTCATAAGCCGGTTGGGTGAAAAGGCTATACCGTTGTACCAGATGATGAAGAAAACAGATCACTTTGTTTGGAGTGATGCTGCTAATCAAGCATTTGAGGACTTGAAGAAACAATTGGCTGAGCCGCCGGTTCTTGTTGCTCCCATTGACAAGGAGCCCTTGCTGTTATATGTGGCTGCCAATAGCCGAGCTGTTAGTGTTGCCATTGTGGTGGAAAGGAAGGAAACAGACAAAGAATATCCGGTTCAACGGCCGGTTTACTATATCAGTGAGGTCCTTATTGAGTTCAAACAAAGGTATCCATATTGGTAGAAGCTTGTGTATGGGGTTTTTATGGCTAGTCGGAAGCTTAAGTAGTATTTTCTGGGTCATCCTCTCATTGTGGTTAGTTTTGCCCCTTTAGGGGATATCATCCAAAACAGAGAAGCCACATGTCGGGTAGCTAAATGGGCCATTGAGCTTGGACCTCATGGTTTAAAGTATGTGCCTCGTACAGCCATCAAATCTCAAGCACTTGTGGATTTCATCAATGATTGGACAGAGTTACAGATGCCTGAGGAGAAGCCGGATAACACATATTGAACTATTCACTTTGATGTGTCCAGACAGTTGGAAGGCTTGGGGGCTGGAGTTGTATTGACTTCCCCACGAGGTGATAAATTTTCTTATGTTCTCGGTTGATGTTCCCTTGTACTAACAATGCAGCTGAATATGAGGCCCTGCTCTACGGTCTTCGGATGGCTAAGGAGATGAACTTAAGCCGGGTGAGGTGCTTTGGCGACTCAGATCTGGTAGCTCGGCAAGTTTCTGGCACTTGGGATTCTAAAGATCCACTCATGGCGGCTTATCGTCGAGAGGTCGATGCTATCGCAGGTCACTTCAAGGGTTATCAAGTTGAACATGTTGATCGCAGGAAAAATGAGGCGGCTGATGCTTTAAGCCGGTTAGGGTCTCAGCGTAAGCCGGTGCCACCTAACACTTTCCTGGATATTCTGCATAACCCTTCTGTCAAATTGCCTACAAAGGAGGATATTGCTATTCCTGCCCCGGAGGCACAGCTGGTGGCAGCTCTTCATGCTATTCCTGATTGGACAGTTCCCTATTTGGCTTATATGACTCGAGGCAAGTTACTTGAGGACGAAACTTTGGCCAGACAGATAACCCGGCGGTCTAAGTCAATGCCTATTATCAATGGGGAATTACATGATCGTAGTGTCATAGGGGCGTTTCAACGTTGTGTTTCTCCTGAAGAAGGCTGTGAGATTCTACGAGAGAATCATGAGGGGGATTGCAGTCATCATGCCAGGTCTAAATCTCTTGTAGCCAAGGCTTTTCTTCATGGGTTCTATTGGCTGATGGCGCACGCTGATGCAGAGGACCTAGTCAGTAGATGTGATGGTTGTCAGAAGTTCTCACGGCGCGCTCATGTGCCGGCTCAAGAATTAAGGATGATTCCAATTACTTGGCCATTTGCAGTCTGGGGGCTTGATATGGTTGGGCCTTTCAAAAGGTCCAAGGACAAAAAGACGCACCTCCTAGTAGTGGTTGATAAGTTTACGAAGTGGGTTGAAGTAGAGCCGGTCAGTAAATGTGACGTGGTGACGGCGGTTCAATTCATGAAAAGGGTGATTTTCCGTTTTGGTTTTCCCCACAGTATTATAACTGATAATGGCACTAATCTATCCAAGTTGCCATGGAGGAATTTTGTCAATGTGAGCATATCCAGCTTGATGTATCATCAATGGCTCACCCCCAGTCTAATGGTCAAGCAGATAGAGCTAATCAAGAAATCCTGAGAGGCATCAAGCCCCGGCTTATGGTTCCTTTGCAGAGGAAACTGGGTTGTTGGGTGGAGGAGTTACCCTCAGTATTATGGAGTATCAATACTACCCCCAATAGATCTACGGGTTACACGCCTTTCTTCATGGTTTACGGAGCGGAGGCGGTTCTCCCTAGTGACATCCGTCATGATTCACCCCGTGTGGCGGCTTATGTTGAAGCTGATAATGAAAAGGCACGTCAAGATGCACTTGACCTATTAGATGAGGAGCGTGACCTCGCGGCGGCTCGATCAGCGATTTATCAGCAAGATCTGCGTCATTATCACAGCCGCCGGGTTAAGAGCAAAACCTTTCAAGAAGGTGACTTGGTGCTCCGGCTTATTCAGGATCAAACTGATATGCATAAACTATCTCCACCTTGGGACGGGCCCTTTGTGGTCAGCAAGAATCTAAACAATGGATCATACTACCTTGTCGATGTTCGAGACCACAAGGACTCACGCACGTCGGAGGAGGAGACCCGTCGGCCGTGGAATATTGCTCATCTTCGGCCTTACTACACTTGAGCCGTCGGCTCTTACAATGTACATATCTTGACAATGTATATATTACGATGATTATAATAAAGATGCACCCCTGCTAATACATGGTCTCTGTTCTTTTCATCTCAAAGAATAATAAGTCTTTTTCACAACGAATGGTCACTTGGGGGCTTCCTACTCATATTTGAAGCATAGCTGTGAATATCCCTCTTGATCGGCGCAATGCCACACTTATGGTCACTTGGGGGCTTCCTGCTCATATTTGAAGCATAGCTGTGAATATCCCTCTTGATCGGCGCAATGCCACACTTATGGTCACTTGGGTGCTTCCTGCTCATATTTGAAGCATAGCTGTGAATATCCCTCTTGATCGGCGCAATGCCACACATATGGTCACTTGGGGGCTTCCTGCTCATATTTGAAGCATAGCTGTGAATATCCCTCTTGATCGGTGCAATGCCACACTTCTGGTCACTTGGGGGCTTCCTGCTCATATTTGAAGCATAGCTGTGAATATCCCTCTTGATCGGCTGAATGCCACAAACCATTTGGGGGCTTCCTACTCATATTTGAAGCATAGCTGTGAATATCCCTCTTGGTCCGGCTCATACGCCATGCTCACAAACCACTTGGGGGCTTCCTGCTCATATTTGAAGCATAGCTGTGAATATCCCTCTTGGTCCGGCTCATATGCCATACTCACAAACCACTTGGGGGCTTCCTGCTCATATTTGAAGCATAGCTGTGAATATCCCTCTTGGTCTGGCTCATACGCCATGCTCACAAACCACTTGGGGGCTTCCTGCTCGTATTTGAATCATAGTTGTGAATATCCCTCTTGGTCCGGCTCATACACCATGCTTACAAAGCACTTGGGGGCTTCCTGTTCAAACATAGGTGTATTCACCAAAGAGAACATACTGTTACTACCCCTTGTTGTGTAAGGCGCCAGGATATGATGATATTAAATACTTGGAAGTATCATCTTCTAAATTTTGGGTTATCACTCTTACTGCATTGGTATGGTAAGCCAGCAGTTTTTAATTACATAGCATAGGTATGATATTTTTTATATAATCATGATTATATCGGCCTTGGTTATGAATTGTTTTAGTCACCAGTGGTTTTATATGCGGTGTTATGACCCGCCTGCGGTAAACCGCCAGGGCAATTTTGATCTATTTGTGTGCAGGGTAATGATAAATCTCATCTGCATAAATCAACGTTATCATAAGCATAGAATGATAGCTTTTCAAATGGCGGGTCAAACAGTGTTGCACAAAGCAAAAACGTGCACAGTGGCACGACAGATCAAAGTTTCACTAGCCTATTACATGACTCAGTGAGCCAAAAAGATCAAGTGTTTTCAGAAGTTCAAATATTTGAACTGCCCAACGGATCAATCTTCTTGTCCTTGATGACTTGAAGCTTCCGGTTCATCCTTCTCCGGTTCTTCATCCTCCACCGTCTAGAAGTTGGGTGATGACCAGTCAATGCCACGCAAGGCTTGGAATTCAGCTTCATCATCTATAAGGTCGGACATATCAACTTCAGGGGAGAAAGTATGCTTACAGATTGGGGGAATCAGATCCATCACTTTATACGTAGGAGTGGGCATCTTCTAGTTTTCTGCATCATAAGCCGGCTGATATTTTGAGAGATTTGTTTCATCAGCAATCAGAGTCGCTAGAGGACGTATCTCTTTAACACAGGCAATAAAGTCTTTCTGGTCAAAAGAAGTGTCATCTTCTTTTAAGCTTGGATACCCAGTAGCGACCTCGACCGGGTCTAGCTCTGGTAACTATGCCTTGACACGGCTCAAGGCCGTCACAGCACCGGCTCTTGCACATGATTGTTTTATCTCTTGAATCCTCACAGACAGAATTGACAATTTTTTCAAGATATCACTCAGCAGATTGGGTCCTTGATTTGTTGTAGAAATCGTGGCTAGTGTGCACTGAGTTTCGGTATGTAGCTGTTCAATAAGCGTATATACCGCTTTAAGCTTCACCAGCGAATCTTGACTAAGGTTGCTGCTCCTCGAACCTGTATAACAATCATGGAGTGATGAGCGGTGGTTTATGATATAAAAATAAGAGATTCAATTTTCATGCTGGCGAGGTGGCTCACCAAAGATAGCAGAAACCATCTAGGATACACGGTGTTTTAAACCGGTAAGCTCAGTGGTCACATTTTGAAGATCAGCTTGTGCTTTTTCGGCCCGCTGCGTTAGAGCAGTTTTCTCCTCAACCCAGGCGGTCCTTTCAGCATCAAAACCGGTCTTCAACTTTTCTGTCTCCTCCAGACTAAATTTGAATTTTGAGTCGGCTTTCCGGGTCTCAGATTCTTGAACCTCCAGCCGAGTTTTCATATCAGCCAATTTTGATTGAAGTTGAGCAGTGGCGTTCTGTATAAGCACAGATTTGCAATCACATTCATATCCGGGTTACAGGAATATAAGTCCCAAGCCTTTTGCAAGCAACAACACTTGGCACTTGGGGGCTAATGCCTACCATAAAATTCTTCATACAACTGCTTATATGACTAAGTCCCAAGCACTTTGCAAGCAACAGTACTTAGCACTTGGGGGCTAATGAATATTTGCTCATGTTTCATTACTACTTTATGATGACCCGGCAATGCCTCAGACAACCACAGCCGGCTCATGGAGGCTACATGAGTAAGTTCTGTTCTTTAAACAATGATAAGTACCGGTTCATTCATGCTGATTAAACCGGCCCTTGGGGGCTACGGATGCAATGTTAATCATTCAAAATCCGGTTTAACTCTAATGGTGAAAGCCAGCTTGGCGAGGATTCTACCAAAGATGTTTTTTATACTCATGGCTACTCTAAGTCTACAGCATATTCAATCATATCATACGCATTAGACTTGGGGGCTGACAGGATATGCATACTATATTAAGCCGGAGTTCATACCTCATATTTCTAGTGCATCTATTTCACCATGTCAATCTCAAGTTCGCGACTGGTATGGACTTGATTGAGATAACCAGAGAGTACTTCATTGGCGCTTAGTTGAGAGTAATCAGCAATATCAAATCTCACTTTTCGCCTTTCGAGGTACTCCTCCTTGGCAGAGTGCTTGGCCAAAACAGCGGGTTGTCCTGGTTCTTTAAAGCTGGTCCCAGTAATCACAACAACGTCAGTGGATGTTCCTGACAGTTTAATGGGGCTTGACGATTCAGTGCCCAAAGGGTTGACATTTGTAGGGTCACTGGAAAGGTCAGGAAATTCTTGTGGAATGGCATGGACGGGCTCTTGAGGTTGTGGCATGGAGGTGTCAGAGGCTGGAGTTTGCTGCTCTGGTTCATGGACTTTGGGCTCTTCAGCCAGTTTGGTCACCTTTGCTTTCTTGCTAGGCTTTGCTTGTCCACTGCACGGGTTATGAGAGATTAGTACAAGTATAAGAGCATAAGGAGATAGGGAATAAAAGCAATTGTTGTTACCCAGGAGCAGTTTTCAAAGCCGGCAGCTGGGTCTGTGATGAGTCGCCGGAGGAAGAGCGAGAAGCCTCCTGGTAGTTTGAATCGGAAGAATTAAGTGGCTGGCGAATGAGACCCGCCAGTGGATAAAAGGAGTTTAAGTTCGGAAGGACCTCGTTTCGACGTTTCCACGGAGCTGGAGTATTCAGTAAGCCGGAGGATAATTCTTCACCTCCGCTGGTTCGAGTCTGTCACCGGCTCTCGTGCTGCTGTTGCTTCAAAAGAAAGTGAGGATCCAAATGAGCTAAGGGGTGTGAAAAGCTTACTTTCCGGGTTACCCGTCGATTTTCTGTCTTGGCAAAGGTGCTGAGCCGGAGGAAATAATAGTTACCTCTTCTTCAACTGCTTGGCTGGCCCCCGTGTCATCCTGATAATAATCAGTGTCAATAAGGTGATTGAAAAAGGAGCCAAGGGAGTCAAGGGCTACCTCTGACTCAGAGCTGTCATTCAGTTCAAACATATCGAAAGCACTTGATTTCTTCTTATTTTTCTTGACAGATTTCTTGGCGGCTTTCTTGGCAACCTTGGCCTTTTTGGCAGCTTCATGGTCATATTGCTTTTACCAAAAGTCAGATTCAGCCTGTGAAAGTCATCAAAGTTGAGTTAATAGAATAGTTGAAGGATGAGATAAAATTAAGTGATTTAGAGACTCACATCCGGTGGCGGGTTAAGTTTGGAGAAAGGGTTCAGACCCACTGAAAGTGCAACTATCCCTAGGTGGTTTTGGTAATTCATAACAACATATAGCTCATTGAGCTAATGCTATTCCAAGATGATTATTTCAGGAAAGCTCAATGATTGGCATGGCATGGATGTGAAAGTGGAACCCTCAAAATGCTAAGGACAATGGATTGGCTCAAGCTCAAAAGATCAAGACTCTTCATTTCATATTTTAGTGATCCAAGATCACATTGAGTCTTTAGGAAAAGCCAATACTATTAAGGAGGGATGAGGTGTTGCTTAATGAGCCTCTTGCTTCATGTGCTTAGTGATATGCTCCAAAATCCTCAACTACTTTCCCATATCCACATATGACCTAAACTCTAAGCCAAACTCGGTCCTACCGATTCTTCCTATCCGGCGCCACCGAGTTTCACTTGTCATTAGCCACTGCCAAACCCTAGCAATTCGGTTCTACCGATAAGGATCTCGGTCCCACCGAGATGGGGTTGCAAACTCTCTATTTCCCTTTCGCAACTTTTCGGTCCCACCGAAAGAGCGAATCGGTCCCACCGAGATTGCAATGTAAACTCAATGTTTCCCCTTTGTAACTTTTCGGTCTCACCAAGTTCCACTCGGTCCCACCGAAAGAGCAAATCGGTCCCACCGAGTTTGCCTGACCAACTCTTTGGTTAGCTAATTACCAAACTCGCTCTCACCGAGTTTGTGTGATCGGTCTCACCGAGATTAAATTATGCCCAAACCCTAACCGAATCAGT
This sequence comes from Triticum urartu, assembly GCF_056163025.1. Classification (NCBI taxonomy): domain Eukaryota; kingdom Viridiplantae; phylum Streptophyta; class Magnoliopsida; order Poales; family Poaceae; genus Triticum; species Triticum urartu. The sequence continues at coordinate 362,948,316 of NC_141876.1, read as the reverse complement.
CCTACCGAGTTGCATGTCAGTCCCACCGAAATTCCTAACGGTCACTAGGTTTACTACTTCGGTCAAACCGAGTTTATTTATTCGGTCCCACCGAGATTGGAAAACTGTGTAACGGTTGGATTTTGTGTGGAGGCTATATATACCCCTCCACCTCCTTCTCATTCAGTGAGAGAGCCATCAGAACACACACATCATTCCAACTCATTTGTTCTGAGAGAGAACCACCTACTCATGTGTTGAGACCAAGACATTCCATTCCTACCATATGAATCTTGATCTCTAGCCTTCCCAAGTTGCTTTCCACTCAAATATTCTTTCCACCAAATCCAAATCCTATGAGAGAGAGTTGAGTGTTGGGGAGACTATCATTTGAAGCACAAGAGCAAGGAGTTCATTACCTACACACCATTTGTTACTTCTTGGAGAGTGGTGTCTCCTAGATTGGCTAGGTGTCACTTGGGAGCCTCCGACAAGATTGTGGAGTTGAACCAAGGAGTTTGTAAGGGCAAGGAGATCGCCTACTTCGTGAAGATCTACCGCTAGTGAGGCAAGTCCTTCGTGGGCGATGGCCATGGTGGGATAGACAAGGTTGCTTCTTCGTGGACCCTTTGTGGGTGGTTGCTTCTTCGTGGACCCTTCGTGGGTGGAGCCCTTCGTGGACTCGCGCAACCGTTGCCCTTGGGTGGAGCCCTGTGTGGACTCGCGCAACCATTACCCTTCGTGGGTTGAAGTCTCCATCAACGTGGATGTAGGATAGCACCACCTATCCGAACCACGGGAAAAACATCCGTGTCTCCAATAGCGTTTGAATTCTCCAAACCCTTCCCTTTACATTCTTGCAAGTTGCATGCTTTACTTTCCGCTACCAATATACTCTTTGCATGCTTGCTTGAATTGTGTGATGATTGCTTGACACTTCCTAAAATAGCAAAAATCTGCCAAGAACTAAAATTGGGAAAAGGTTAAGTTTTTATTTGGTCAAGTAGTCTAATCACCCCCCCTCTAGACATACTTTCGATCCTACAAGTGGTATCAGAGCTTTGGTCTCCATTTGCTTGATCTCCATAGCTTTTGGTGGTCATAGCCTTGGTTTCACAACCTAGGAGAGTATGGCGTCTAGCGAGGGAAATTATCACCGTAGAGGTCCTTACTTTGATGGTACTAATTTTGCTAGTTGGAAGCATAAAATGAAAATGCATATTCTTGGACATAACCCCGCCGTTTGGGCTATTGTGTGTGTTGGTTTGCAAGGTGACTTCTTTGATGGGAGAGAACCAAACCGTGAAGCTACCGCGGATGAGTTGAAGATGTTGCAATACAATGCTCAAGCTTGTGATATTCTCTTCAACGGATTGTGCCCCGAAGAATTCAACAAAATCAGCCGCCTTGAGAATGCAAAGGAAATTTGGGACACTTTGATTGATATGCACGAAGGTACCGACTCCGTCAAGGAATCCAAGTTGGATGTGCTTCAAAGCCAACTTGACAAGTTCAAGATGAAGGATGGTGAAGGTGTCGCTGAAATGTACTCTAGGCTTGCTCTCATCACAAATGAGATTGCCGGCTTAGGAAGTGAAGAGATGACCGATAGATTCATCATCAAGAAGATCCTAAGATCCTTGGATGGAAAATATGATACCATGTGCACATTGATCCAAATGATGCCCAATTACAAAGATCTCAAGCCAACGGAGGTGATTGGAAGAATTGTTGCTCATGAGATGTCACTTAAGGATAAAGAGGAACTTCACAACAAATCAAGTGGTGCCTACAAAGCCTCATGTGAAGCCCCTACATCATCAAGTGAGAAACAAGACTTCAATGAAGAATTGAGCTTAATGGTGAAGAACTTCAACAAGTTCTACAAGAGTAGAAGCAAAGATAGAAGCTCCAAGTCAAGGTCCTACAATGACAAAAGATCTTCTAGTCGAGAGCGAAACTGTTACAATTGTGGAAGACCCGGACACTATTCCAATGAGTGTACGGCTCCCTACAAGAGAAGAGAAGATTCTCCAAAAAGAAGAAGCAAAGGATCACCACCAAGAGAGAGAAGGAGTAGAGATGATCGAAGATACTCACGTCGAAGCAAGGATTCGGAAAGGAAGGAAAATCATCAAGGAGCTACACAAGACGAAGACATCAAGCTCATGTTGGTGAATGGGTATCCGGCTCCGACTCCGACAGCCACTCCGAGAGAAGTTATCACTCCGACTCCGAAGATATTCAAGATGAAGGTGTTGCCGGTCTAGCACTTGTGCCAACCAATTCCTACGACATATTTGACTCACCAAATGAAGGAATTGGAAGATGCTTCATGGCCAAGGTCCTAAGGTAACACACCCCGAGTATGTTGATTTCAATAGTGATGAAGATGACTTGTTAGGTGATGATTTGATTGGTGACAACTCTAGTGATGAATACTATGATGAAAGAACAATTAATCATGCTAATCAAGATAAAACGAATGACAATGATAAGGAGAAGATTGAGGCTCTAACTAAAGAACTAAAAACTCTTAAGTTAGCTCATGACACTATCTTCGAAGATCATCAAGAACTTTTAAGGGCTCATGAGAAGCTACGCTTTGAAAAGCTCAATCTTGAGCAAGAGCATGAGTTCTTAAAGGCAATCATTGATGATCTCCGCAAGAAAAGTTCTTCTTACATTGCCAAGCGTTTACTCTTATCCACTTACATGCCTCAAGTCACGTCTAACAAGAATGATTCTTCCTCTAGTAGTAACAATGATCATGCTAAATCCAATATTGTTGCTTCTAGTAGTTCTCTTAATTCCACTAATCATTCTCTTAGCCAAGTTACACTTGAGCAAGAAAATAGCTTATTGAAGGGAATTATAGAGAAAGGAGTGTACAAGCTCCTTGCCGGGAGTAAGCAATTCGAGGAAATTGTGCGCAATCAAGGAATGCACCGGAAGAATCAAGGTGTTGGTTTTGAACGAAAGTTCAATGCCAATGGAGTTAAATGGGAAGAAGATCAATACCCCAAGACAAAGTTTGTCCCTCAACAAGAGAAGTATACTTCTTTCAAGGGGACACAAGCTCAAGATGATCTTCCACCACAAGACTACGAGCAAAAAGGCAAGGACAAGCTTCAAGAGGAAATTGATGCATTTGAAGAAGCTCCTAAGACCTTAGTCAAGTGGATTCCCAAGACTTCTTCAAGTTCCACTTCATCAAGTACGACTACAACTCCAAGGGTTCCCATCAAGATGATGTGGATCCAAAAGAAGAAGAACTAGAGAGTTCTTGAGGGTGACTCCGCCAACATACTTCATTCTTATCATTTTGGCAAGAACAAGTGCAATCAACTTCCACATATTGCACTAGTTCAAGGAGTCACAAACCCTCTTGTTGGTAAGACAAGGGACAAGGTAACCTAAAGCTTTCATGGACATCATCTTGTGTGTGCATCACTCTATGTCTATGGATATCCTTGTTTGTTCCTTGTGGGACTAACCGATGTAGGTATTGAAAGTGCAATTCACTCAAATGGATAGCTCCAAGTGATCTACATCAACATTGAGCATCCACATCTTCAACATCTACATGAAGTCATCATCGACAAAACCCAAGGTTAGTTCATCCCTCTTAGGGGGGATATCACATCTAGGGGGAGCTTTACTCTAAGACTTGAGCTAAAGCAACTCTAAAGATGTGAACAAAACAGTGCTTTATGTAAAAGTGGTAACCCCACTTGAGCTTAAACGATGAGTATGACCTACGATCAAGTGTTCTCACTTGACTCCTAAGTCAATATACTCATATATAGATGACCTAGTCATCGCAAATTGCTTGATAGATGCTAGAATTGGTTGTGCATGCTTTGCCACATATTTCATTTGCTATCTTATTGTGTGAGCATGCTGATTGCATACTTTACTCATTCGAGGACATCCACTTGTTGTTTTGATTGTTTGGCTTTATCTTCTTTTGCCAAGTGGATGGACAAGAATGCCTAAGAACCTCCTCTAGCTATCTATGCTTTTCTCGTCTCAAACTCTATTCATGCTGCATCACAAAATTTGATCAAGTCAGATTCGAACCACTCTGTGTGAGGAGCGCTCGGAGTCCCCGATTCGTCATAGACTTAAACTTCCAAAACCTCTTTATGAATCTCGGTCTAGCCGATACTCCATTTTCGGTCCTACCGAGTTCATTAAGCTGATCTAGGTTTTCGATCTCGGTGCAACCGATTTGACCGTTTCGGTCACACCGAGTTGCAATAACTGCACACAGTTTTGCATCTCGGTGCCACCGAGTTGTTCCACTCGGTCACACCGACAGGGTCGGGCTATATATAGTGACGGGCAGAATTTTGGAAATTTCTCCAAAACCTCCTCGCCCGCGTGATAGCCTGCTCTGCCTTCATGGTCTCCGGATCGTCTTCTCGCCGCCAGCAGCCTCTAGTCGCTGGTCTCCGCCGCCGTCAACGGAATTCTGCCCCGCCGTTGCCGCCGTAGCGAGTCTCTGCCAAACTAGGGTATGGACTCGATCTTTGTGCTATTCTCCACTCCGATTCCTAGCACATTGTGATCATCATGATTCTTGCCACGATTGAAACACTCCTATCCAGTCAATGAACTCGTAGATTAAGCTTAATTCGAAAATTTTAGGGTTAGGTTTCCGCCGAAACCATCTCGGACCCACCGAGTTGAAAAACTCGGTCCCACCGATCTGGCTTTTGCCATTGCACAAGTAAAACTTGGTCTGACCGAGAATAACTTATCGGTGCGACCGATTTTGGAATTCTGTGAAACCCTAGCAGTCTCGGTGCCACCGAACTGTGACTCGGTCTGACCGAGTTCACCAGTTCTGGTGCCAAAACTGCTTCGGTGTCACCGAGTTTGAAAATCGGTAGATCCGAGATGCTTTCTGTGGAAAACTAAAACTAAGTTTTTGAATTAATCTTTTGCAAAAATCTCTGCTTTTTTGTGATGCTCATCCACTCTATCTTATCCATAATCTATTCACAGGGTCAGCAGTCAGTTTGCAACATGTCTGATCAAAGTGACAGCCAGAACCTCTCAGAGCAGCAAGTGGTCATGAGTGAGGGCACTAGTCCCTCCAGTTCATCTGATGAAGGCAGTAGGAGCACCCCCAGCAATCTGCCTAAGGCTGCCACATGTCAAAGGAAGAAGAGAACATCTGATTCTGAAGATGAGGACTATGTGGCAGAGGAGGAGGCCACTTCCAAAAGAGTTGAGCCAGCTCAAGGCTCAAAGCCAGGCCTGAAAGTCAAGAGGCCAGCAGGCAGGCAGCCAATGTCAAAGGCTAGAGCCTCCACTGAGAAGCCTGCTCCCATTGAGCCTGTTGCAGCTAAGGGCAAAAAGAGGAAGGAGAGAGTAAAGAAGACTGTAGCCAAAGTGCTTGGGAGAGCCTCCATCATGGTAGAAGAGGAGGAGGAAGAAGAAGAAGAGGCAGCTGCACCAGCGCCCAAGGCAGCCAAACTTATGGGAGATTCCATAAGGTCAGGAACAGCTGCATCCAAGCCCAAGGAAGCACCCAAGGCTGCACCTAAGCCTAAGACAGCACCAAAGAGAAACACAAGGAGTATACCTGTCGTAGAAAAGAACAAGGCCCCAGTGCCTGAAGCTACTGAAGAAGAGGAAGAGAGTGTCCTTCGGAAGCTCAAGCCCAAGATCCCAGACCACAATGATGCTCATTATGTGGCTGAGGATATGAAGCTCAGGAGAGATTCAGGGCTGAGGAAGTGGAGAGAAGCAGATCCGTATGCTTCTAGGAGAAGGACTGCCGTGGATTACAGGTTTCATACAAAGGAGCAACAAGATTTTTATGAGACTGTTTTGCTTGACAAGAAGCCAATCGTTTGTGACATGAGATGGGTCGACTGGACCTACATCAAGGAGAATGAAGAGTACTACCCAGGAGTTCAGGACAGCTTCAGAGCGTGTGGAGTAGAGGACTTTGTTGGGCAGAAGCTCACAAAGTGGAACGAGGAACTCATCATGCAGTTCTACTCCACAGCTCACTTTTATCCAGATGGGAGGATTACATGGATGTCTGAGGGTACAAGGTACCAATCTACAGTGGCTGAGTGGGCACAGATCATCAATGCCCCAGAAGAGCAAGATGAGGACTTGGATATCTATGCCAAGAAGAAGATGGACCATAACTCCATGTCCAACATGTACAAGGAAATTCCCAATGAAGCTCTTGACACATTCAAGTTTGGCTCAGTGCATTATCTGCTATCAGGATTGCCTACGATCAATTGGATACTAAGGCACACCTTACTGCCCAAGTCTGGAGATCACAAGATGATCAGAGGCCATGCTATCAACTTGCTACATGTGTTTGATGTGCCTCAGAAATTCAAGGTCATGAGTCTCATTGTGGAAACCATTAAGAGGACAGCTGCAGATTAGAGTGGATATGCCCCTCAGATTCAGGAGCTCATCAACTCCAAGATGGGCACGGGCGTATATTTGTTGGATAAGGAACACCTGCCCATCCGTCCATATTTTGAGAACAATGAAGTTGTGATGACAGAGAATGAGCCATCGTCTGCACAAGCATATGCAAAGAAGGAGAAGGCGAGGAAAGAAAAAGCTGCCAGGATGCCTACTCAAGCAGAGGCATCTGAGTACTTCTTGAAGACCAAACAAGAGCAGCTCGGTTACTTGATTGCATCCACGCTGAGAATTGAGCAAAGTCTGGCCAACATCACTAAAAATCAGCAGAGCCTAGAGAGGATCATGGAACAGAAGTTCTATGACTTGGATGTCAAGGTAACAGAAGTTCAGTCTGCAGTGGAGCAGCTCCAGGAGGACATGAATGAGAGGAGAGGAAGGACTACCACTCATGCTTTTTCTAGAGTGCCACGAGGCCCGAGGTCGTCTGCCGTGCCAGTTGCTGACACCAGAGCCACCACCTCAGCACCAGCTACAGCCTCAGCTCCAGCATCTACCTCAGCTCCAACTCCAGCGACTACTTCAACATCTACAGAAGCCTTCGTCCTTGGAGTGATCCGGACTCCACCACCACCTGAAGATCAAGCCTGAGCGACGACTTAGCACTATGCATTTTCTAGGAACTTTTTGGTAACTTGTTGCCAAAGGGGGAGAAGATGTATAGATCATAGGCTTCGAGAGAGAGAGTGTTGTTTTTCTCTCTTGCTTTATTTGGTGGTTTTTCGAACTTTGTTTGCTTGTGTGTGAGATACTATGTCCTTATGTCTGTGAGACATCGATGATCATGTGTTTGATCATAAGCTACACTTAATGTTTGCTTAATGCTTGCTTAAATATTATCATTCTATCTATTGTGATCATTCACTATTCTTGGTGATGAGTGCATGTATTTCATTCTTATCATTTTGAGCGCTCCACCAAGATGTATGTGACATGGAAGAGTAACCCATGATTCTAACTCTTTGTGCATTTGCAGTCCAAAGCAAATTTTAAATATGCACAAATTTAGGGGGAGCTCTTACTTATCACATACTTCTCAAAGCGACGATATATTTCATGCTTATTATCATTTGTCGAAGCTTTGATCTATATGTTGTCATCAATTACCAAAAAGGGGGAGATTGAAAGTGCAACTATCCCTAGGTGGTTTTGGTAATTCATAACAACATATAGCTCATTGAGCTAATGCTATTCCAAGATGATTATTTCAGGAAAGCTCAATGATTGGCATGGCATGGATGTGAAAGTGGAACCCTCAAAATGCTAAGGACAATGGATTGGCTCAAGCTCAAAAGATTAAGACTCTTCATTTCGTATTTTAGTGATCCAAGATCACATTGAGTCTTTAGGAAAAGCCAATACTATTAAGGAGGGATGAGGTGTTGCTTAATGAGCCTCTTGCTTCATGTGCTTAGTGATATGCTCCAAAATCCTCAACTACTTTCCCATATCCACATATGACCTAAACTCTAAGCCAAACTCGGTCCTACCGATTCTTCCTATCCGGCGCCACCGAGTTTCACTTGTCATTAGCCACTGCCAAACCCTAGCAATTCGGTTCTACCGATAAGGATCTCGGTCCCACCGAGATGGGGTTGCAAACTCTCTGTTTCCCTATCGTAACTTTTCGGTCCCACCGAAAGAGCGAATCGGTCCCACCGAGATTGCAATGTAAACTCAGTGTTTCCCCTTTGTAACTTTTCGGTCTCACCGAGTTCCACTCGGTCCCACCGAAAGAGCAAATCGGTCCCACCGAGTTTGCCTGATCAACTCTTTGGTTAGCTAATTACCAAACTCGGTCTCACCGAGTTTGTGTGATCGGTCTCACCGAGATTACGTTATGCCCAAACCCTAACCGAATCGGTCCTACCGAGTTGCATGTCAGTCCCACCGAAATTCCTAACGGTCACTAGGTTTACTACTTCGGTCAGACCGAGTTTATTTATTCGGTCCCACCGAGATTAGAAAACTGTGCAACGGTTGGATTTTGTGTGGAGGCTATATATACCCCTCCACCTCCTTCTCATTCAGTGAGAGAGCCATCAGAACACACACATCATTCCAACTCATTTGTTCTGAGAGAGAACCACCTACTCATGTGTTGAGACCAAGACATTCCATTCCTACCATATGAATCTTGATCTCTAGCCTTCCCAAGTTGCTTTCCACTCAAATATTCTTTCCACCAAATCCAAATCCTATGAGAGAGAGTTGAGTGTTGGGGAGACTATCATTTGAAGCACAAGAGCAAGGAGTTCATTACCTACACACCATTTGTTACTTCTTGGAGAGTGGTGTCTCCTAGATTGGCTAGGTGTCACTTGGGAGCCTCCGACAAGATTGTGGAGTTGAACCAAGGAGTTTGTAAGGGCAAGGAGATCGCCTACTTCGTGAAGATCTACCGCTAGTGAGGCAAGTCTTGTGTGGGCGATGGCCATGGTGGGATAGACAAGGTTGCTTCTTCGTGGACCCTTTGTGGGTGGTTGCTTCTTCGTGGACCCTTCATGGGTGGAGCCCTTCGTGGACTCGCGCAACCGTTGCCCTTGGGTGGAGCCCTGTGTGGACTCGCGCAACCGTTACCCTTCGTGGGTTGAAGTCTCCATCAACGTGGATGTAGGATAGCACCACCTATCCGAACCACGGGAAAAACATCCGTGTCTCCAATAGCGTTTGAATTCTCCAAACCCTTCCCTTTACATTCTTGCAAGTTGCATGCTTTACTTTCCGCTGCCAATATACTCTTTGCATGCTTGCTTGAATTGTGTGATGATTGCTTGACACTTCCTAAAATAGCAAAAATCTGCCAAGAACTAGAATTGGGAAAAGGTTAAGTTTTTATTTGGTCAAGTAGTCTAATCACCCCCCCTCAAGACATACTTTCGATCCTACACCCACTCTGCTCCAGTCTTCCGGATCTTCATTCAGAAGGGACTTTGTCATTTCATTGATTGCCTCATCAGTTAAACACATGGAACTGTGGCACAGTGGATCCTTTATACCACCCGTATAAGAACACATTAAGCCGGGTCGGCGGCTCAAGGGTATAATTCGCCAAGAAACCCAGCACCGAACCAAGTCAATGCCAGTTAACCCATTACCCAGCAGAGCCTTTGTTGGGGAACGTAGTAATTTCAAAAAAATTCCTACGCACACGCAGGATCATGGTAATGCATAGCAACGAGAGAAGAGAGTGTCGTCCATGTACCCTCGTAGACCATTAAGCGGAAGCGTTATGACAACACGGTTGATGTAGTCGTACGTCTTCATGATCGACCGATCCTCAGTACCGAACGTACGGCACCTCCGTGTTCAGCACACGTTCAGCTCGGTGACATCACGCGAACTCACGATCCAGTAGAGCTCGGGGAAGAGTTTAGTCACCACGATGGCGTGGTGATGATGTTGATGAAGCTACCGCAGCAGGGCTTCGCCTAAACACCGCTACAGTATGACCGAGGTGGATTATGGTGGAGGGGGGCACCGCACACGGCTGGGAGAGATCTTTGTGATCAACTTGTGTGTCTAGAGGTGCCCCCTGCCCCTGTATATAAAGGAGCAAGGGGGAGGCCGGCCGGCCCTTGTTGGCGCGCCTAGGAGGAGGAATCCTCCTCCTAGTAGGAGTAGGATTCCTCCCTTTCCTACTCCTACTAAGAGGGGGAAAGGTAGGAAGAGAAAGAGAAGGAAAGGGGGGCGCCACCCCCCTTCTCCTAGTCCAATTTGGACAGGGGGAAGGGGGCGCGCTGCCTGCCCTAGGCCGGCCCCTCTCTCTTTCCCTTATGGCCCAACAAGGCCCATTAGCCCCCGGGAGGTTCTGGTAACCCCTCCGGTACTCCGGTAAAATCCTGATTTCACCCGGAACTATTCCGATGTCCAAATATAGGCTTCCAATATATCAATCTTTATGTCTCAACCATTTAGAGACTCCTCGTCATGTCCATGATCACATTCGGGACTCCGAACTACCTTCGGTACATCAAAACATATAAACTCATAAAACCGGTCGTCACAGACCTTTAAGTGTGCGGACCCTACGGGTTCGAGAACTATGTAGACATGAACGAGACACATCTCCGGTCAATAACCAATAGCGGAACCTGGATGCTCATATTGGTTCCTACATATTCTACGAAGATCTTTATCAGTCAAACCGCACAACACTATACGTTGTTCTCTTTGTCATCGGTATGTTACTTGCCCGATATTCGATCGTCGGTATCCAATACCTAGTTCAATCTCGTTACTGGCAAGTCTCTTTACTCGTTCCGTAATTCATCATCCCGTAACTAACTCATTAGTTATCATGCTTGCAAGGCATATAGTGATGTGTATTACCGAGAGGGCCCAAAGATACCTCTCTGACAATCGGAGTGACAAATCCTAATCTTGATCTATGCCAACTCAACAAGTACCATCAGAGACACCTGTAGAGCACCTTTATAATCACCCAGTTATGTTGTGACGTTTGGTAGCACACAAAGTGTTCCTCCGGTATTCAGGAGTTGCATAATCTCATAGTCATAAGAACATGTATAAGTCATGAAGAAAGCAATAGTACTAAACAAATGATCAAGTGCTAAGCTAACGGAATGGGTCAAGTCAATCATATCATTCTCCTAATGATGTGATCCCATTGATCAAATAGCAACTCATGTCTATGGTTAGGAAACTTAACCATCTTTGATCAATGAGCTAGTCAAGTAGAGGCATACTAGTGACACTATGTTTGTCTATGTATTCACACATGTATTATGTTTCCGGTTAATACAATTCTAGCATGAATAATAAACATTTATCATGAAATAAGGAAATAAATAATAACTTTATTATTGCCTCTAGGGCATATTTCCTTCAGTCTCCCACTTGCACTAGAGTCAATAATCTAGATTACACAGTAATGATTTTAACACCCATGGAGCCTTGTTGCCGATCATGTTTTGCTCGTGGAAGAGGCTTAGTCAACGGGTCTGCAACATTTAGATCTGTATGTATCTTGCAAATCTCTATATCTCCCACCTGGACTTGATCCCGGATGGAGTTGAAGCGTCTCTTGATGTGCTTGGTTCTTTTGTGAAATCTGGATCCTTTTGCCAAGGCAATTGCACCAGTATTGTCACAAAATATTTTCATTGGACCCGATGCACTAGGTATGACACCTAGATCGGATATGAACTCCTTCATCCAGACTCGTTCATTCGCTGCTTCCGAAGCAGCAATGTGCTTCGCTTCACATGTAGATCCCGCCACGACGCTCTATTTAGAACTTCTCCAACTGACAGCTCCGCCGTTTAATATAAACACATATCCGGTTTTCGATTTAGAATCGTCCGGATCAGTGTCAAAGCTTGCATCAACGTAACCATTTACGATGAGCTCTTTGTCACCTCCATAAACGAGAAACATATCCTTGGTCCTTTTCAGGTACTTCAGGATGTTCTTGATCGTTGTCCAGTGATCCACTCCTGGATTACTTTGGTACCTCCCTGCTAGGCTAATAGCAAGGTACACATCAGGTCTGGTACACAACATTGCATACATGATAGAGCCTATGGCTGAAGCATAGGGAACACTTTTCATTTTCTCTCTATCTTCTGCGGTGGTCGGGCATTGAGTCTTACTCAACTTCACACCTTGTAACACAGGCAAGAACCCTTTCTTAGCTTGATCCATTTTGAACTTCTTCAAAACTTTATCAAGGTATGTGCTTTGTGAAAGTCCAATTAAGCGTCTTGATCTATCTCTATAGATCTTGATGCCTGATATATAAGCAGCTTCATCGAGGTCTTCCATTGAAAAACTTTTATTCAAGTATCCTTTTATGTTGTCCAGAAATTCTATATCATTTCCAATCAACAATATGTCATCCACATATAATAATAGAAATGCTACAGAGCTCCCACTCACTTTCTTGTAAATACAGGCTTCTCCAAAAGTCTGTATAAAACCATATGCTTTGATCACACTATCAAAACGTTTATTCCAACTCCGAGAGGCTTGCACCAGTCCATAAATGGATCGCTGGAGCTTGCACACTTTGTTAGTTCCCTTTGGATCGATAAAACCTTCAGGTTGCATCATATACAACTCTTCTTACAGAAATCCATTCAGGAATGCAGCCTTTACATCCATTTGCCAAATTTCATAATCATAAAATGCGGCAATTGCTAACATGATTCGGACGGACTTAAGCATCGCTACGGGTGAGAAGGTCTCATCGTAGTCAACTCCTTGAACTTGTCGAAAACCTTTTGCCACAAGTCGAGCTTTGTAGACAGTAACATTACCGTCAGCGTCTGTCTTCTTCTTGAAAATCCATTTGTTCTCGATGGCTTGTCGATCATCGGGCAAGTCAACCAAAGTCCACACTTTGTTCTCATACATGGATCCCATCTCAGATTTCATGGCCTCAAGCCATTTTGCGGAATCTGGGCTCATCATCGCTTCCTCCTAGTTCGTAGGTTTGTCATGGTCAAGTAACATGACCTCCAGAACTGGATTCCCGTACCACTCTGGTGCGGATCTTGCTCTGGTTGACCTACGAGGTTCGTTAGCAACTTGATCTGAAGTTTCATGATCATCATCATTAGCTTCCTCACTAATTGGTGTAGATGTCACAGGAACCAGTTTCTGTGATGAACTACTTTCCAATAAGGGAGCAGGTACAGTTACCTCATCAAGTTCTACTTTCCTCCCACTCACTTCTTTCGAGAGAAACTCCTTCTCTAGAAAGGATCCATTCTTAGCAACGAATATCTTGCCTTCGGATCTGTGATAGAAGGTGTACCCAATAGTTTCCTTTGGGTATCCTATGAAGACACATTTCTCCGATTTGTGTTCGAGCTTATCAGGTTGAAGCTTTTTCACATAAGCATCGCAGCCCCAAACTTTAAGAAACGACAACTTTGGTTTCTTGCCAAACCATAGTTCATAAGGTGTCGTCTCAACGGATTTTGATGGTGCCCTATTTAACGTGAATGCAGCCATCTCTAAAGCATAACCCCAAAACGATAGCGGTAAATCAGTAAGAGACATCATAGATCGCACCATATCTAGTAAAGTACGATTAAGACGTTCAAACACACCATTACGCTGTGGTGTTCTGGGTGGTGTAAGTTGTGAAACTATTTCGCATTGTTTCAAATGTAGGCTAAACTCGTAACTCAAATATTATCCTCCATGATCAGATCGTAGAAACTTTATTTTCTTGTTACGATGATTTTCCACTTCACTCTGAAATTCTTTGAACTTTTCAAATGTTTCAGACTTATGTTTCATTAAGTAGATATACCAATATCTGCTCAAATCATCTATGAAGGTGAGAAAATAACGATACCCGCCGCGAGCCTCAATATTCATCGGACCACATACATCAGTATGTATGATTTCCAACAAATCTGTTGCTCGCTCCATAGTTCCGGAGAACGGCGTTTTATTCATCTTACCCATAAGGCATGGTTCGCAAGTACCAAGTGATTCCAAAAGTCCATCGGTATGGAGTTTCTTCATGCGCTTTATACCAATATGACCCAAACGGCAGTGCCACAAATAAGTTGCACTATCATTATTAACTCTGCATCTTTTGGCTTCAACATTATGAATATGTGTATCACTACTATCGAGATTCAACAAGAATAGACCACTCTTTAAGGGTGCATGACCATAAAAGATATTACTCATATAAATAGAACAACCATTATTCTCATATTTAAATGAATAACCGTCTCGCATCAACTAAGATCTAGATATAAGTTTTATGCTTAACGCCGGCACCAAATAACAATTATTTAGGTCTAAAACTAATCCCGAAGGTAGATGTAGAGGTAGCATGCCGACGGCGATCACATCGACTTTGGAACCATTTCCCACGCGCATCGTCCCCTCGTCCTTAGCCAGTCTTCGCTTAATCCGTAGTCCCTGTTTTGAGTTGCAAGTATTAGCAACAGAACTAGTATCAAATACCCAGGTGCTACTGCGAGCTCTGGTAAGGTACACATCAATAACATGTATATCACATATACCTTTGTTCACCTTGCCATCCTTCTTATCCGCTAAATACTTGGGGCAATTCCGCTTCAAGTGACCAGTCTGTTTGCAGTAGAAGCACTCAGTCTCAGGCTTAGGTCCAGAGTTGGGTTTCTTCTCCTGAGCAACAACTTGTTTTCCGTTCTTCTTGAAGTTCCCCTTCTTCTTCCCTTTGCCCTTTTTCTTGAAACTGGTGGTTTTATTGACCATCAACACTTGATTCTCCTTCTTGATTTCTACCTCCGCAGCCTTTAGCATCGCGAAGAGCTCGGTAATAGTCTTATTCATCCCTTGCATATTATATTTCATCACGAAGCTTTTGTAGCTTGGTGGCAGTGATTGAAGAACTCTGTCAATGACACTATCAACAGGAAGATTAACTCCCAATTGAGTCAAGTGATGATGATACCCAGACATTTTGAGTATATGCTCACTAACAGAACTATTCTCCTCCATCTTGCAGCTATAGAACTTATTGGAGACTTCATATCTCTCAATCCAGGCATTTGCTTGAAATATTAACTTCAACTCCTGGAACATCTCATATGCTCCATGACGTTCAAAACGTCGTTGAAGTCCCGGTTCTAAGCCGTAATGCATGGCACACTGAACTATCGAGTAGTCATCATCTTTACTCTGCCAAACGTTCTTAACATTGTCAGCAGCATCTGTAGCAGGCCTGGCACCCAGTGGTTCTTCCAGGACGTAATTCTTCTGTGCAGCAATGAGGATAATCCTCAAGTTACGGACCCAATCCGTGTATTGCTACCATCATCTTTCAACTTTGATTTCTCGAGGAACGCATTAAAATTCAACGGAACAACAGCACGGGCCATCTATCTACAACAACATAGATAAGCAAAATACTATCAGGTACTAAGTTCATGATAAATTTAAGTTCAATTAATCATATTACTTAAGAACTCCCACTTAGATAGACATCCCTCTAATCATCTAAGTGATCACGTGATCCATATCAACTAAACCATAACCGATCATCACGTGAAATGGAGTAGTTTTCAATGGTGAACATCACTATGTTGATCATATCTACTATATGATTCATGCTCGACCTTTCGGTCTCAGTGTTCCGAGGCCATATCTGCATATGCTAGGCTCGTCAAGTTTAACCCGAGTATTCTGCGTGTGCAAAACTGGCTTGCACCCGTTGTAGATGGACGTAGAGCTTATCACACCCGATCATCACGTGGTGTCTCGGCACGACGAACTTTGGCAACGATGCATACTCAGGGAGAACACTTTTATCTTGAAATTTAGTGAGAGATCATCTTATAATGCTACCGTCAAACAAAGCTGAATAAGATGCATAAACGATAAATATCACATGCAATCAATATAAGTGATATGATATGGCCATCATCATCTTGTGCTTTTGATCTCCATCTCGGAAGCACCGTCATGATCACCATCGTCACCGGCGTGACACCTTGATCTCCATCGTAGCATCATTGTCGTCTCGCCAACTATTGCTTCTACGACTATCGCTACCACTTAGTGGTAAAGTAAAGCAATTACAGGGCGATTGCATTGCATACAATAAAGCCACAACCATATGGCTCCTGCCAGTTGCCGATAACTCCGTTACAAAACATGATCATCTCATACATTAAATATAGCATCATGTCTTGACCATATCACATCACAACATGCCCTGCAAAAACAAGTTAGACGTCCTCTACTTTGTTGTTGCAAGTTTGACGTGGCTGCTACGGGCTGAGCAAGAACCGTTCTTACCTATGCATCAAAACCACAACGATAGTTCGTCAAGTTGGTGCTGTTTTAACCTTCTCAAGGACCGGGCATAGCCACACTCGGTTCAACTAAAGTTGGAGAAACTGACACCCGCCAGCCACCTGTGTGCAAAGCACGTTGGTAGAACCAGTCTCGCGTAAGCGTACGCATAATGTCGGTCCGGGCCGCTTCATCCAACAATACCGCTGAACCAAAGTATGACATGTTGGTAAGCAGTATGACTTGTATCACACACAACTCACTTGTGTTCTACTCGTGCATATAACATCTATGCATAAAACCTGGCTCGGATGCCACTATTGGGGAACGTAGTAATTTCAAAAAAATTCCTACGCACACGCAGGATCATGGTAATGCATAGCAACGAGAGGGGAGAGTGTCGTCCACGTACCCTCGTAGACCGTTAAGCGGAAGTGTTATGACAACGCGGTTGATGTAGTCGTACGTCTTCACGATCGCCCGATCCTCAATACCGAACGTATGGCACCTCCGCGTTCAGCACACGTTCAGCTCAATGACGTCTCGCGAACTCATGATCCAGTAGAGCTCGGGGAAGAGTTTCGTCAGCACGATGGCGTGGTGATGATGTTGATGAAGCTACCGCAGCAGGGCTTCGCCTAAACACCGCTACAGTATGACCGAGGTGGATTATGGTGGAGGGGGGCACCGCACACGGCTGGGAGAGATCTTTGTGATCAACTTGTGTGTCTAGAGGTGCCCCCTGCCCTTGTATATAAAGGAGCAAGGGGGAGGCCGGTCGGCCCTTGTTGGCGCGCCTAGGAGGAGGAATCCTCCTCCTAGTAGGAGTAGGATTCCTCCCCTTCCTACTCCTACTAGGAGGGGGAAAGGTAGGGAGAGAAAGAGAAGGAAAGGGGGGCGCCCCCCCTTCTCCTAGTCCAATTCGGACATGGGGAAGGGGGCGCGCTGCATGCCCTAGGCCGGCCCCTCTCCCATTCCATTATGGCCCAACAAGGCCCATTAGCCCCGGGAGGTTCCGGTAACCCCTCCGGTACTCCGGTAAAATCCTGATTTCACCCGGAACAATTCCGATGTCCAAATATAGGCTTCCAATATATCAATCTTTATGTCTCGACCATTTTGAGACTCCTCGTCATGTCCGTGATCACATCCGGGACTCCGAATTACCTTCGGTACATCAAAACATATAAACTCATAAAACCGATCGTCACAGAACTTTAAGCGTGCGGACCCTACGGGTTCGAGAACTATGTAGACATGACCGAGACACGTCTCCAGTCGATAACCAATAGCGGAACCTGGATGCTCATATTGGTTCCTACATATTCTACGAAGATCTTTATCAGTCAAACCGCTCAACACTATACGTTGTTCTCTTTGGCATCGGTATGTTACTTGCCCGAGATTTGATCGTCGGTATCCAATACCTAGTTCAATCTCGTTACCGTCAAGTCTCTTTACTCGTTTCGTAATACATCATCCCGTAACTAACTCATTAGTTATCATGCTTGCAAGGCTTATAGTGATGTGTATTACCGAGAGGGCCCAGATATACCTCTCTGACAATCGGAGTGACAAATCCTAATCTTGATCTATGCCAACTCAACAAGTACCATCGGAGACACCTATAGAGCACCTTTATAATCACCCAGTTACATTGTGACGTTGTAGCACACAAAGTGTTCCTCCGGTATTCGAGAGTTGCATAATCTCATAGTCATAAGAACATGTATAAGTCATGAAGAAAGCAATAGCAGTAAACAAACGATCAAGTGCTAAGCTAACGGAATGGGTCAAGTCAATCACATCATTCTCCTAATGATGTGATACCATTGATCAAATAACAACTCATGTCTATGGTTAGGAAACTTAACCATCTTTGATCAATGAGCTAGTCAAGTAGAGGCATACTAGTGACACTATGTTTGTCTATGTATTCACACATGTATTATGTTTCCGATTAATACAATTCTAGCATGAATAATAAACATTTATCATGAAATAAGGAAATAAATAATAACTTTATTATTGCCTCTAGGGCATATTTCCTTCAGCCTTGACCTTTGCAATGGTGGGGGCAAGCTTTGCACGCTCAGCAGCGGTAAGTTTTTTGGGAAGACGATGCTTTGGGTCAAGACACTGGACACGATAACCCGGCAGTGGATTCTCATCAGCCGGAGAGGTATATTTGCAGTAGAACCATGTCTTGTTCCAATCTTTGGGGTGACTCGGCAAGCAAGCATAGGGGAAGATAGCACCTCTTCTTTGTTGAATTGAAATTCTGCCAAGTTCCAAGCTGGGTCCGTTCGTAAACTCATTTTGGCGCTTCAAATAAAAATATTCCCTAAAGAGTTCAAAACTGGGTTCCTCTTGAAGGTATACTTTGCAGAAAACTTGAAAATTGGAAATGTTTGACACGGAATTGGGTCCGATGTCTTGAGGATGGAGTTGAATGAAGTGCAGAGCGTCTCGAATTTTTTTGATCCGGGTAGTGATAAGCCCCGATTCATGTGATTAGTAAAAATGATGACTTCACCATCCTTTGGGTGAGGTCTTTCTTCGCTTGGTTTGGGGGCGCACCAATGCATGATATCTTTTGCTGGTAAATAGCCGATTTTGACAAAATCTTTGAGTGTGTTCTTAGTGACAATGGAGGGAACCCAATTACATGAGGTGACTGTCTTCGGCAGCATTGTGAAGGAAGAAGCCTGAAAGAAAGAAAATTTTGTTGGTTTAAGTTGATTCATTAAGCCAGAAATAAAACGTTACATTATGTATTCAGATTGGCGGCTTAAGTGGGGCCTAATAATATATGGATAGTTATAAACCGGTGATGTAATCCACCATGACAGCAATGGTATTCAAGATCTGTCAAGAATTCTACTAAGTGTTGAAGCAAACAGGTTTGAAAGATTGATGCTAGGATTTCAAATCTACGACGCTTCGGTTAATAGAAATAGTTTTGACCTAAATTACAGTGCTCGAGCAGTTCATATGTTCAGGTTGGTTTTTTCTTACGCGAAGGAGGTAATCTAATAACAAAAACAAGTATCATGGCTGCCACCGTGCAGGAGAAGTGCTAAGTTTGGTTCAAAGTTACCAGTTGCAGCGAAGAACAAGGATGAACTCTAAAGAACTTCGAGAAACCCTAATGGAATATCTATAGTGAAGAAAGGAGAGGCACTTACGGGATCCACTGAACAATAGAGAGATGACGCGGCTGCTCTGGTCTCGTTCAGGTCGAGGAAGCGGCCGGAGTCGAGGAAGCTAACGAGTTCGGCGGCGGCGGTGCTTAGGCGTGCAGGTGCGTCACGCAGAGAGAGGTTGAAGATGAGAAGAAGAAGGGGGGAAATGGAAAGGCTGTCGGATCCTATTTATAAGGAAAGGGGTAACAGGCGGGCGTGAGAATCGAGGAGGCCAAAGAATTATTATTTGGCTGTTCCAACGCCTTGATTTTTGGAATGGTTATTAAAGATAAGGATCTATTAGATATGCTGGGTATTGTGTGAAATTAATGGCAGATGATGTCATGGCGGTTTTCCGTAATTCCAGTAGATGACATCATGGCGGGTTACAATATCTTGTGAGAACAGGTGAAGAAGGATTTTTCCTAAGTGTTGAAGATTGACATGAACAAGTTCAAATCAACCTGGGGCCTTGTAACATCTCAAAATTCTAAATTTTGGAATGTTATAATAAATAGATAGATTTGACTGATTGTTTGATAGATTGTCTGAAAGTGAGTGAAATTCGAAACTTTTGAAAGTTAAATGAGAGGGAATAAAAGGACTTTCCCAAACTTTCATATTTGCTTTCTGATCTCCATGAATTCAAATTCTTTTCAAACACAAAACCCTAGAGAGAAGATGACATGACTTCTTCCATTTAAAAATGAAAAGGGTGTTTGAAAAATAATTGAATTTCATTTGGAAATATTCCAATTCTGAAACTTTATGCAACTCAATGATTTTCACGAGAGAAGATAAAATGACTTCTTCAAATTATATGAAATATGAGTTGGGAGTTTCAAAGAATTAAATTCAAAGTTCTTTTGAATTTATTTTCAATTTGGAATGTTATACATTAGACCGTCATGCATATCTTATTTTCATGCATTTTGGTCGAACCTAGAAATTTCACGCAACTCAAGGACCTTCGGAGAGAGTTGGAGATTTCATTATTTTCATATTGGAGAGTTTTCTCGAATTTGAAAAGAGGATCATTTGATTTATTTATTTCATCTTCAATAATTTTTCCGTTATCAAAAATATAAGAGAGGGAATAATATGACTTTCCCAAAATATAGGAAAATGAAGATTTAATAAATAGATCAATTTTGTTTTCCGGTGTTTATTCGCATTTTATTTGGATAGGGAAAAATGCGCGTTTTTGTAAATTGCATTTTAGGTCCGGAGAAAAGTTCATTTTGTTCGGCTCATTTTTAGGAGTCGGGGAAAATTTACTTTTAGAATTTTGGAGCCCGTTTAGTTTTCTTTTTTTCTTTTTTTCCTGCGCGCGGAATCAGTTAAAAAAACTTACCGCAGGCCAGGCCCCAGCCCAGCCTCCCGTGCGCGCAACGCCAGGCAAGGCAGGAGGCCGCCGCCTCGCCTCTTGCCCTTAGCCGAGTCCGGCTAGGACTTTAGGCCGGTTAGCCCCTCCCTTTTCCTAGTTTCGTTTTCCTATTCCTATTCCTAGTCTAATTCCTTGCCCCCTACCCCAAGTAACCTCTCCCCTCCCCAATATAAATACCCCAACACCCCCCCCCCTCTAAACACATCAAATCAAACCCCCCCTCTCCTCACACCAAAAACCCAAACCCCCTCTCCTCCCCAAGCCGCGCCCCACCCCGCGCCCTACACCGCCGCCGCGCCACCCCTCACCCGCGCCGCCGCACCCCTCACCTAGCGCCACCGCCGCACCTTTGCCCACGCCGCTGCCCTACGCCGCCGCCGGAGCCCCTCGCCGGAGACCTCGCCGAGGTTGCCCCACGTCTCTTTTCCTCGAATCGTTTTCTTCTAATTGTTCCGATTCTTTTCTTCTCTTCTGATTCGTTTTCTAGATCGGTTTTCCGTTTCTTTTTCAG
Organism: Triticum urartu; assembly: GCF_056163025.1. Lineage (NCBI taxonomy): Eukaryota > Viridiplantae > Streptophyta > Magnoliopsida > Poales > Poaceae > Triticum > Triticum urartu. The sequence continues at coordinate 362,927,012 of NC_141876.1, read as the reverse complement.
TTTTCTTTTTCCGAAAACCCTAGATCGGTTTTCGTTCTTCTTTCGGACCGTTCGTCTCAACGAACGTGATCACCGATTATTCCCGATTAACGACGCCCGTTCGTTCAACCGTTTGTCTTTTTCTTCTCGTCGGATTTATTCCGCGTCTTTTCCGCGATCGCGATCTCAGATCCGATCTTCGTTCTAGTCTTTCTTCTCGCTCGTTTATCGGAATCAGGTGATTCAAGCGCCTGGAGTTTCGTTTCGAAACCGCCGTTCCGTTTAATCAACTTAAACAAGCTTTTGCCCCGGTAAAATTTGACCTAGTTTCAACTTGCTAGAACCGAGTTGTTTTCTTCCGCCGTTTGTTTTCCGTCGTTTGTTCGGTTTGATCTTTCTTTGCAACAGGAGTTCTTAAGTTGAACCTTCTGGTTCGTTCTCTTGTTCGAGTTTTACATGTGCATTAGATGAGTACTTATTGTATGCTTGTTGTTTGTCTGCGATAGATCACCAGGATTGCGCCGCTTGTTACTTCGAAACCCTAGGACTCGCGGATCATCAGCAAGGCAAGTTCACACTTTGATCATACCTTTTCTACAACCCATGTTTTATTGCATTAGATCAATCCTCTCACATTGCATGATTAGGATCTAATTAAATTGTGGGATGGGAAGTAGATGAGGTAGTACCTATCACCTGTATTATTATGAAACCCTTGGGAGTTACTTCTACGTTTGCTTATTATGCCATGCTATGCTAGTAGACGTGGATTGGGTGAGTGATATCCATGACAGATGTGAGATATTTAATTAATGGTTTATCTAAGGTGGCAACCTAACACACATCTGGGTGGATTGAGGCACCTGATGTCTATCAGGACTTGCCTGTTTTTTTTTGGACCGCCACCCAGGCTCAAAGAAATCATAAGATAATTCATGCTAGAAACTTCCGTGTGCAGCCACAAGCCATTATGGGCTCTGGCATAGTTGACTAAGTTGTGCGAACTCTTACAGTGGTGGACTAGCAGATGTAGGGGATGTAGGTGTACCGGTCTACCCAATCGTAAGGTGCTAGCGCCTCTGAAAGACTATGTCTCGGTCATCCGTTTTCTCAAACACCATGTAGTGCGAGAAAACAAACGGAGGCGATCGAGTCGTGTGGGGAAAAGTGCGCAAACCTCTGCAGAGTGTACAAACTAATCATGATTAGCCGTGTCCCCGGTTATGGACAACTTGAGTATCTAGTACTTGAATATCATGTGAATCTCAACATGTTACTTCTAATTAATGCTGTTGGGTTTTAATTATTTTTAATTGGGATTGAGAATGCTGTCAACCATTCTCAATGTTTAACAACCACCATGATAGTTAAATAAATTTATTCCTTTGTAGTAGGGAAAAATTGGCTTTACGTAAAAACCTTATAACCATAGAGCTTTTCCACCAGCCAAATATGCATGTAGTGATAGCCTTTATTCATTATTCTCTATGGTGTGAATTTGCCAGTACATTCAATGTACTGACCCGTTTCGGGCTGCAACGTCTTATGTTGCAGGTTTCTTACGACGAGTAAGTGATACGTTAGGGTTACGATTTCTACACTCAACTTTGCCGTTGGTGTTGATGGGAAACCACAACCTTGTTGCTTCCGCTATTTTGGACTGAGGTAATAGTATTTATGTTACTTTATACATGTGATTTACCTCTGTTATAAATCCTTCGAGTACTGTGTGTGTCAGCATACTGATCCAGGGATGACACATAAGCACAGAGACTTGATCCATTCGGGTCGGGTCGCTACAAGATTGTATCAGAGCACATGTTGACTGTAGGACGTGACCCTAGAAATTGGCAAGCCCATAGCAAACATTTTTCTCTACAACTTTCCCTTTCAAAAAGATATTTTACCTCTCTTCTCTTCCGAGTTTATTCAAAATTTCCCTTTAGTGAAACCATACCCTTTTCCCTTTTGACCACTCGAGGATTCGACTGATGAGACCACTCCAAGAAGTACAGGATATTAGAGCAGTAAGACCATTCGGAATGAAGAAGATTTTTCCATACATTATGATAATGGAAACTACAGCTGTTGAAGACTCTGAAGACTAGGAGAATTGGAGGTTCTGTAGAATTTCCAGATTTGTATGACCTAGGAAGGCTACCCTGATGGAACTTAACAGATTATGGAAGTTATGAATACCCGAGATCAAGGTGTATTGGAGAAAGACCAAAACATGGAGAGTTGAGAACTCAAAGTTTTGTCAAGAAAACCCTAAGGCAGGAGATATCAACTGTGGAGAGATATCTCATGGAAATGACAAGAGCAGAAACACGGTTATCCGTGATGTCATTCCCCGCTAATGCTATTGTCACCGTGCTGAGTTAAGGATGCATGTCATCAGAATGGATTTGATGGAAGAAGGCTGATGGAGCACCTATCATAAGATGAAGTTTTAGCCCTAGCCGGTGTATCACCAGGATCTGGAGTAGTACATCAAGAAGTTTAAAATGGAGCTCCAGGAAGTCGTATTAGACAAGGAAGCATTTCGTGAAGAACTCAGGAACCAAAAGTTGAAAGCAGCCAAGCTGGAGAAGTAAAATTTTGAGATACAGGAGATTCGTCAGGAACTGAAGGACAGTAGGACCATGGTTCATACCAATGTTGAAACCCAGAAGTTTGGAATGCCACTCCAGAAATATTAAAGGACGTCACAAGAAACTTTTTGTCAACAGAGAGGATCTGGCAGAAGAAATTGAGAAGGACAAACACGATCGGAAGAAGCCATTGGAGGCTTGAACAAGGCTTGAAGAGTTTGGAGACGTTGAAGATTTATTGACCTTTAGAAGACCAAACACCTATTATATACCTACGTTAGATGCGACGATTGTGAGATGTCATTTGTTTGTTGTTTTTCCGACAGCCACAATAAAATCTGTCTTTTCAAAACTTTTGTGTGCATTGTGTGTATCCCTCTCTCTTGATCTCTCTTATCTCACCCCAAACCCATGGACCCAATAGAGGATGAATGGAGATGAGCTTGTATTTTCGGGACCGATGAGTCAATTGGAGACGGACCGATGGATTCAGAACATGGAGGAACATATGGAGGACAACCCTATAGTCGGAAAGGATATGGCCCAGCATGCTCTTCAATGCTTTGAAAGAGGTGCTGCTACTTGGTGGAGGATGTACCAAACCATGAATGGATGGCAAGGAGTAACCACTTGGAAAGAATTTAAGTTGACTTTGCTAAAGTCTCAGTTTGTGTCCCAGAAGTTGAAGCCTTATGGAAAAGACATGAAGAAACTTTGTGCATGCAAGATTTGTGGAGAAATCGGACACAACCATAAAGAACACAAGGATGAATGCCCTAATTGTGAAGGAAGTCACCCAGCTGAAGAATGCCCAACTAGGCAGATCACTTGTTTCTTGTGTGAAGGGACTACCCACTATCATGCTCAGTGTCACATTTACCCCATGGTACAAATAACCATCCAGTAGAAGGAAGAAGCAATGAAAGGAGCTCTTATGGAAAGTTTAGAAGAACCTGCGATGAAGGACGAGGTGGAAGACACACCCAAAGAGGAACCAATTAAACCCTACACCAAGTCTTGCTATTCATGTGGAGAAGAAGGACACATCTCCCAGAATTGTATGAATGGGGATCTAGTAGAATTCCCGGCTGAGGAAGTAGAATATGACCCACAGGAAATAGAAGCCATGATTGGTATGAAAAGGTCCAGAAAGAGAAGTAGATTGGATTCCAGGAAGGATCTGAGTCATGTCACCTGTTATGGGTGCAAGGAGTCAGGGCACTACCACAACAATTGCCCAACAAGGAAGCCAAGGACCCAAGTAGGCTATATAATCACAAGGAAACCTCGAATCTTCCCAGAAGTAATATGTTTCCGTTGTAATGGAGCAGGGCACTTTGCCAGAGAATGCCCTAAGGAGAAGGAAACTTGTGCTAGATAGTTGAGTTTGTAACAGAAGAAATATAGTCGTAGTAGTGAGGACACTTTCCTTTATATTGAGGTGTTGAGTTGAGACATGTAATGGAGAAGCAAGAGATTGTAATCATTTGAGAATGAATAAAGTAGCATCGTTGGTATTGATATGGATTTTATGAGTTGTTACTCTATGAAGAAGGATTTTGACCATCTTTTTGAATAAGAGAAATATGGTCTATGGAAGATTTGTGCATTTTAAGGGTGGTAGTACCCTGTAATAGACTTCGGACAAAATGAATACGAGTTTTGTCTCGATATGTGTGATACCCCAAGAGTATGTGGGATGAAGTTGGAGACCGTCAGTTGTTTGGACCAAATGTGATCAAGGAGTCAGAAGAGAATGTTAAGTTAATTCGAGATAGACTGATGGTAGCTCAGTCCAGGCAGAAGAGTTATGCAGACTCAAAAAACTCAAGGAGGTAGTTTATGAAATTGGAGACAGAGCATGTCTTCGTGTGACCCCTCTGCAAGGAGTTAAATGAATTGGAGTTAAGGAAAGAGTTAGCCCCGAGATTTGTAGGACCATACCGAGTTTTGGAGCGTATGAGAGAAGTGGCCAACAAGTTGGAGTCATCTGAAGGACTGTCAGGAGTTCAAGAAGTGTTTCCCATTTCCCAGTTGAAGAAGTGCCATGCAGAGATGGCCAATATTCTCCTGCAAGGACGCTTGACCGCGGAAAGGATAATGATGTTCCACGAAGTGGAATATGGACTCCATAAGTACAAGTTTTATCTCGGTATGAGGGATACCCCACGAGGATGAAGAGATGAAGTACTATTGGATATAAAGGAGGAAATATGGATCAACGAAAATTCCATGATGAGTCTGAGTAATCACGTCTTAGTCTTGTACAAATAGAAGGAAGGAAGACAGTACAATTGGATACTAGGAATATGGAATAATGATAAGTTGCCCAATGATAAGTTCAAGGACTACAAGTGATGAGATGGGCCATAACCCACAGGCCCCAGGACCTGCCAAGAAGCAAGCACACTCTTGCTGAAGGAAAAACCCTGGAGGAAGTAACGATTTTATCGATAGACGATCTTATAGGAGTTTACGCAAAACCTGAGAGTTGTGAAGGAACGATAGATGTTTGTTTGGCTTGCAGAATCGAAGGATTATTTCGAACTTGGTTCATCGACAAGAGAAATTCTGCAATGCTTGTGAGGATGACCGAGTGTTAGAATGCGAGATTCGCTAAACTGTATACAAGGTAACGATTTGGGTGCGGGATGGATTGATCACCATACCGACTTACTCTTATTATTTTCCTTGCTATATGGGATGGTAAATCTGAGTGACTTGCCTATAGTAGAGAGACGATGATATTAAACCTTGTTAAACCTTAGAATGGTATAAGAATTTTTCCCTTGTACACGGCAGCTTTTTGCCAACCGTAGGTTATACGGTGAGGTTCAACCCAGACCCATTTCCTGCAGGAGAAACCCTAAATGATTGACCACCATGAGATATCGATAGTTGTTCAGTTTTGGCGCCAGACCCGTCAGCTACGAAGACCCAGTCTCGGAATAACCTTACCAAGATGAAAGGACAAAAGAATTGAGGAAAAAGGTTATGCCATTACCGGAAGAGCTTAGAGGAGAAATTTTCTCGAGGATCTGAGAAGACCGACACTGTTAACAATATGGATGAAGTATATGGGTTTTCGATGGAGCAGTAACCCTGCTTCTAAGGGTGGTAGCACCCCAGTCCCCGGAGACGATCGATGGATTTTGAGGAGACCCCCAAACCCTAACCCTTTTCTTGCTAGCCTCTCCGAATCTCGAGGACGAGATTCATTTAAGGGTGGTAGGTTTGTAACATCCCAAAATTCTAAATTTTGGAATGTTATAATAAATAGATAGATTTGACTGATTGTTTGATAGATTGTCTGAAAGTGAGTGAAATTCGAAAATTTTGAAAGTTAAATGAGAGGGAATAAAAGGACTTTCCCAAACTTTCATATTTGCTTTCTGATCTCCATGAATTCAAATTCTTTTCAAACACAAAACCCTAGAGAGAAGATGACATGACTTCTTCCATTTAAAAATGAAAAGGGTGTTTGAAAAATAATTGAATTTCATTTGGAAATATTCCAATTCTAAAACTTTATGCAACTCAATGATTTTCACGAGAGAAGATAAAATGACTTCTTCAAATTATATGAAATATGAGTTGGGAGTTTCAAAGAATTAAATTCAAAGTTCTTTTGAATTTATTTTCAATTTGGAATGTTATACATTAGACCGTCATGCATATCTTATTTTCATGCATTTTGGTCGAACCTAGAAATTTCACGCAACTCAAGGACCTTCGGAGAGAGTTGGAGATTTCATTATTTTCATATTGGAGAGTTTTCTCGAATTTGAAAAGAGGATCATTTGATTTATTTATTTCATCTTCAATAATTTTTCTGTTATCAAAAATATAAGAGAGGGAATAATATGACTTTCCCGAAATATAGGAAAAATGAAGATTTAATAAATAGATCAATTTTGTTTTCCGGTGTTTATTCGCATTTTATTTGGATAGCGAAAAATGCGCGTTTTCGAAAATTGCATTTTAGGTCCGGAGAAAAGTTCATTTTGTTCGGCTCATTTTTAGGAGTCGGGGAAAATTTACTTTTAGAATTTTGGAGCCCATTTAGTTTTCTTTTTTTGTTTTTTTCCTGCGCGCGGAATCAGCCCAGCCTCCTGTGCGCGCAGCGCCAGGCAAGGCAGGAGGCCGCCGCCTCGCCTCTTGCCCTTAGCCGAGTCCGGCTAGGACTTTAGGCTGGTTAGCCCCTCCCTTTTCCTAGTTTCGTTTTCCTATTCCTATTCCTAGTCTAATTCCTTGCCCCCTACCCCAAGTAACCTCTCCCCTCCCCAATATAAATACCCCAACACCCCCCCCTCTAAACACATCAAATCAAACCCCCCCTCTCCTCACACCAAAAACCCAAACCCCCTCTCCTCCCCAAGCCGCGCCCCACCCCGCGCCCTACACCGCCGCCGCGCCACCCCTCACCCGCGCCGCCGCACCCCTCACCTAGCGCCACCGCCGCACCTTTGCCCACGCCGCCGCCCTACGCCGCCGCCGGAGCCCCTCGCCGGAGACCTCGCCGAGGTTGCCCCACGTCTCTTTTCCTCGAATCGTTTTCTTCTAATCGTTCCGATTCTTTTCTTCTCTTCTGATTCGTTTTCTAGATCGGTTTTTCGTTTCTTTTTCAGTTTTCTTTTTCCGAAAACCCTAGATCGGTTTTCGTTCTTCTTTCGGACCGTTCGTCTCAACGAACGTGATCACCGATTATTCCCGATTAACGACGCCCGTTCGTTTAACCGTTTGTCTTTTTCTTCTCGTCGGATTTATTCCGCGTCTTTTCCGCGATCGCGATCTCAGATCCGATCTTCGTTCTAGTCTTTCTTCTCGCTCGTTTATCGGAATCAGGTGATTCAAGCGCCTGGAGTTTCGTTTCGAAACCGCCGTTCCGTTTAATCAACTTAAACAAGCTTTTGCCCCGGTAAAATTTGACCTAGTTTCAACTTGCTAGAACCGAGTTGTTTTCTTCCGCCGTTTGTTTTCCGTCGTTTGTTCGGTTCGATCTTTCTTTGCAACAGGAGTTCTTAAGTTGAACCTTCTGGTTCGTTCTCTTGTTCGAGTTTTACCTGTGCATTAGATGAGTACTTATTGTATGCTTGTTGTTTGTCTGCGATAGATCACCAGGATTGCGCCGCTTGTTACTTCGAAACCCTAGGACTCGCGGATCATCAGCAAGGCAAGTTCACACTTTGATCATACCTTTTCTACAACCCATGTTTTATTGCATTAGATCAATCCTCTCACATTGCATGATTAGGATCTAATTAAATTGTGGGATGGGAAGTAGATGAGGTAGTACCTATCACCTGTATTATTATGAAACCCTTGGGAGTTACTTCTACGTTTGCTTATTATGCCATGCTATGCTAGTAGACGTGGATTGGGTGAGTGATATCCATGACAGATGTGAGATATTTAATTAATGGTTTATCTAAGGTGGCAACCTAACACACATCTGGGTGGATTGAGGCACCTGATGTCTATCAGGACTTGCCTGTTTTTTTTTGGACCGCCACCCAGGCTCAAAGAAATCATAAGATAATTCATGCTAGAAACTTCCGTGTGCAGCCACAAGCCATTATGGGCTCTGGCATAGTTGACTAAGTTGTGCGAACTCTTACAGTGGTGGACTAGCAGATGTAGGGGATGTAGGTGTACCGGTCTACCCAATCGTAAGGTGCTAGCGCCTCTGAAAGACTATGTCTCGGTCATCCATTTTCTCAAACACCATGTAGTGCGAGAAAACAAACGGAGGCGATCGAGTCGTGTGGGGAAAAGTGCGCAAACCTCTGCAGAGTGTACAAACTAATCATGATTAGCCGTGTCCCCGGTTATGGACAACTTGAGTATCTAGTACTTGAATATCATGTGAATCTCAACATGTTACTTCTAAGTAATACTGTTGGGTTTTAATTATTTTTAATTGGGATTGAGAATGCTGTCAACCATTCTCAATGTTTAACAACCACCATGATAGTTAAATAAATTTATTCCTTTGTAGTAGGGAAAAATTGGCTTTACGCAAAAACCTTATAACCATAGAGCTTTTCCACCAGCCAAATATGCATGTAGTGATAGCCTTTATTCATTATTCTCTATGGTGTGAATTTGCCAGTACATTCAATGTACTGACCCGTTTCGGGCTGCAACGTCTTATGTTGCAGGTTTCTTACGACGAGTAAGTGATACGTTAGGGTTACGATTTCTACACTCAACTTTGCCGTTGGTGTTGATGGGAAACCACAACCTTGTTGCTTCCGCTATTTTGGACTGAGGTAATAGTATTTACGTTACTTTATACATGTGATTTACCTCTGTTATAAATCCTTCGAGTACTGTGTGTGTCAGCATACTGATCCAGGGATGACACATAAGCACAGAGACTTGATCCATTCGGGTCGGGTCGCTACAGGCCTAATGTTGGGGATATAACTATTAGGTATGACCCGCCCAGGAGGGGTCGGGTTATACCAACGGTGGTTCATTATCACGAAGCCCATGAAGGTATCGAAGATGATGGTTCATGAAGATGACTTACAAAGAGCCCAAGTCCCAAAGGCGGCTTAAGGCCCATAGGTGTAAACCGCCATATATGTAAGACTTGTATTGTAAGGCATGTGTAATTGGTCACCGAGCCGGACACGTTATTATGAACTGGCTCGGGACTCTGTAAGCCGCAGGGCGTCAACCTGAGTATTTAAAGGGACGACCCAGCGGCGGTTTAGGGCAAGAGACAACAAATCAAAAACTAGGTCAAGCGTATTCGCTCCCTGGTAATCGAGACATAAGCAATACCACCTCAAACTGGATTAGGCCTTTACCTTCACCGCAAGGGGCCGAACCAGTATAAACTCCTTGTGTCCTTTGTCCCGTTTAACCCCTTTAAGCTAACCCTATTGCGATGGCTCCACGACTAAGTCCTTCCGCTAGGACATCTGCCGTGACAATTCCACGACAGGCCCCATTTAGGGACCGGGTCATGATAGATACAAGGCTGAGTCCCAAGTTTGTGTGAGCAAGTTACCAGATGTTCGGTGGCTCTGGTGACGCCGGATGTCCGAAGGACGTCGGACTTCTGGTAATGTTCGCCATTTTGCTTCTCGATAGTCGTTGCCAGATTTCCAGTAAGGAGCGGACGTCCGGTGGCTTGGGACACGCCAGATGTCCGGCCGGTGTAGAGTTGATTTGAGAGTTGTTTTCCTGTGCGGTCCTCCTCGCGCTGCACTGGGCGTCTATGGTCCTACCGGACATCCAGTGGTTGTAGCTTTTCTGCAGCTTTCCTTCTTTGATTATCTTGCTCCGCATCTACGCCATCTTGCCCATTGCTCCTAGCTTCTCCTTGACCATCTTCTTAATACCTAATCATGCATAGCATGTCCGTCTTAGGTAGTAACCATGTCTCACGTGTATGGAAGGGAGAACATGTGCAAGTTTGCACTACCGGACAGTCTGGCCCTCTGACCAGATAGTCCGGCTGCTAGAAACACTTCGGGCAAAATCTGCCGATGTCAACAGAGTGTCTGGTCAAAGGGACCAGATTGTACGGTCGGCGAGATGAGATTTTCTGAATGACACTGGAATCGCGCACGAAACCCTCCCTCTAACTAACCAGACTATCCGGTCCCACGCTGAAGCTTCAGGAGAAATACACTGTTGAACAGACCGCTAGATATCTACCAGGCTGTCTAGTATCTTGGTCTATGCACTGCTTCAGGTTGAGGCCCATACCCCTTACCAGACTGTCTAGTATCTTGGTCTATGCACTGCTTCGGGTTGAGGCCCATACCCCTTTTGCACCTAGACCATATATTTCGTCCCTCTCCTCAGGTTTAGGGTTACTGAAGAATTTAGACTAAACTTGAGAGGGTTTTGCTCATCTATCATCTCCTTTGGAGATCAAGGCCTCCACTAGGAGAAGAACCCCTTGTGGTTAATCAAGACATCCATATCCTTTGGAATGGGGAAGATCTACCTCTCAAGACCCCATCTCTTTTAGAGATTTGGGAAGAACTCATCATTTACCTTTTCCTTTTGTTGTGTGTGGATCTTGATGTACATGTAACTCTCCATTGGATGCTATTAGTGTATATGTGATGTGAACCTTGTTTTGTGTGTTTCCTCTTGAGATCTATGTTTTCTTTGTGATTTTACCCTTTGCCACCTTTAAATTGTGAAGATTGAGACAAGCCTAGAGACTTACCCTACATCGACTTCCATCTTTCGATGGTTGACCTGGCGAGTCAAATACTTGAAAAAACCTAGGCATGAGGATCCAAAAGTGTCTCAAATATAAGAAGAAATGGATGTTTCTAATTATCCCATATCACAATTATGCGACATGCATATCGGCTAAGGTAACAAAACAAATAAAGTGTAACCACGTGGTTTTAGATATGAGAACTCCACATGGTTTTAGATAGAGTTAAAAGCACTAGGGGTCCTAGAACTTGCTCAAGATGTGATGATTTGGTCCTAGAACTTGCAAAATGACCCTACCCAGTCCCAGAACTTGCAGCCAATGTGCAACTTTGGTCTTGACCAATCAAAGCTCGCCAACTGGACTGCTCGGGCCCAAGACGGTCAGCGCACTCGTTTTTGCAAAGAGCCCCTAGCTTTCCTTAGAATCACCTGCACTCTCACCACCTGAATTAATTTTTTAGAAGACTATGATCGTTTGCCTCCCCATCTTAGACAAACCGCACTCGTCATCGCCAACCTCTCGTTTTGCTCTCTACTCGCCTCCTCCTCCCCGCTGTCCAGCAAGCCGCCGACGCCAATCAAGACGCCATGGTTTCGTGGAGTGATACCGGATCCGGGTCCTCCTCGTTGGGTGGCGACTCCACAGCAGTCCGGTGAGATCCTCTCCACCAGCATCTAGCATTTAGGGTTAGGTGAAAATTGGGGATTTCTAACCAGATTTGGTTTTAGGCTCCTCGCACTGTTGAGTGCTCCAATTGGAGCGGCCTTGCTACAGATCTACCTGTTAGATGTGAGCACCAAGCAGTTTGTGAGAAGCTTGTTGCCTTTGAGTCTGTTGACAGTGGATGGAGATTCCTGGGTTGTGCACAAAAGGTTAGTAGATGTTCATAGTTGTAGATGTAGATGATACTGCTTTAGTAGAAGTTCATAGTTGTACATGCTTTATCCATTTAAGTGATTGAACTTCATTTGTGACATTTATAGTTTTTTGTTTTGTGCCATATTGTTGTTAAGAAGAAGATTATCTTTGGGGAAATAATTTAGAGTGTTGTCCAAATATGTAGGGTTTAAGTAGCTGATGAATGCTCATAGGTTACTGTGAAAACAGTAACCTGAATCTTGTGTCAGTTAACTGAATCTTGATTCGGTCTTTCTGAGTTTTGTGCAGTTAACTGAATGTAGATTCAGTTTTACTGAATTTTGTGCAGTTAACTGAATTATGCATCACTCTAAAAAATCTCTTCAATTTTAGGATGGGCCTAAATGCCCCTATGTGCACTGGGTTAACCCAGAGTGGCCTCCTCAATTGAAGATGAGTCTATCTAGGATGTGGGACATATATGAAGAGGAGGTCAGCCTCATGCTCAGGCAAAATGTTGTTAATGCTGAAGAAAAATTTAGGGTTGTGACAGAGAAGGAAAATATGGAGCAAGATCTTTGATTTTTTAAACTAGATTTTGCTAAGATGGTGGGTGAAAAGGAGCAGGCAATTACTGAACTGGGCAATACAAGGCTAGCTCTATCTGACCTAAAGATAGAACTTGAGAAGAAGAACAAGACTGACAAATCTCTGACCAACATTCATCGGGTGGTATGGGCTAAGGCAGAGAAAGAGAGGGATGAGATGAAGCAAGAGAGGGACAAAATGATGGAAGAGAGGGACAAATTGAAGGAAGAAAGGGATCAGCTGAAGAAACAGATAAAGAAGCTAGAGTATATGATTGGTGACTTGTTCAAGCATAAGGAAGACACCAAGTGCAAGATAAGGAAGGTTAGGGAGATGCTTCATGAATGTGAGTGATCCATTGGTGTGACAGTGCTGCCCAAATCTGAGTTATCAGTGGACTTGTTTAATTTAGTTAATGAGGATCAGTGGACTTGTTTAATTAAGTGATGCATTGTACTATTTGATGCAATGACCAAATATGCATTGTACTATCTGAATGTGAGTTATCTTTGATGCACTCAGTTATCTTTGATGCACTCAGTTATCTTTGAACTGAACTTTTATTATGTTTTATAAATCTTGATTCATTTAAGTTAGTTTTGATTTGGTTAACTGAATTTGGATTCACTTAACTGATTTGTTGTGTCAGTTAACTAATTTGCTTTTTCCAGTTAGCTGAAATTTTGTTTAGTTAACTGAATTATGGTTTAGTTAACTGTTTTATGTTTAGTTAACTCAATTAGGGTTTAGTTTACTGAAATTTTGTTTAGATAAAACATTGACTCATACATTCAGTCATACATAGATAGAATCCATTCATACATATGCATACACTGCATCATCGACAGATCTGTCATTACATTGCATTGAAAGGAGGAGCACAGAAAGGTAGATGTGTCATTACATTGCATTCATGGACAGATTTCATACATAGATAGAAAGGTGGATCTAGGAGCATAGAAACTTAGCAGCAAATTTGTAGCAACCCGACCTCAAACGGTCAAGTCCCTGTGCTTCAGTGTCATCCCTGGATCGGTAATGCTGACACACACAGTACTCGAAGGATTTATAACAGAGTAGCAATCACACACTTATTATATCGAATGTCTCAAAAGAGATCTTATTACAATAAATATGGCTTAAGGCCATCTAATAAGATAACAGCGGAAGGCTTGGAAGATAAAGTGAGTCCATCAACTCCAACGGCATAGCTGAGCTGCACGGCAACGACCTAACGAACCTTACTCCTCGTCTGAAAAGTCTGCAACATAATACGTTGCAGCCCGAAAACGGGTCAGCACATGGAATATGCTGGCAAAGTAACACGGTAGAGCAAGAACAGAATAATGCTATCACTACATGCATATTTGGCTGGTGGAAAGCTCTATGGTTACAGTTTTGCGAAAAGCAAATTTTTCCCTACAACAAAGGAATAGATTTTAAATTTACTATCATGTTAGTTGAAACATCATTGAGAAGGTTCCTCCAACTCAATCCCAATTAAAGTGATTAACAACCCAACAATATTAATTAAGAGTGATGAGATACTTAAGATACTCCAAGTACTAGATACTCAAGATTGTCCATAACCGGGGACACGGCTAACCATGATTAGTTTGTACACTCTGTAGAGGTTTGCGCACTTTTCCCCACAAGACTCGATCGCCTCCGTTGGATTTTCTCGCACTACATGGTGTTTGAGAAACGAATGACCGAGACACAGTCTTTCAGAAACATTAACTCTCTACTCCGGGTAGACCATACCAAACCTACAAACCCACTACCTGCAGATCTACCTCTTCAAGAGCTTCATGTAACTTACTCAACTATGCTAGAGCCCATAATAGCTTGTGGCTGCACACGGAAGTTTCTAGCATGAATAATCTCAGTTCCCTTTGAGTCTGGGTGGTGGTCCATAGGAAGATCACACGGGTACTCCGGGATTTCCAGAAATACAGGCAACACTGGGTACTCCAGGTGCCTCAATCCACCCAGATGTGTATTTAAGTTGCCACCTTAAGTTAAACCATTAATTATCAATCTCACATCTGTCATGGATTTCACTCACCCAAACCACGTCTACGAGCATAGCATAACAATATAAACAATGCGTAGAAGTAACTCCCAAGGGTTTGAATGTAACAAGGCAATAGGTTCTACCTCATCATCTACTTCCAAACCCATAAGTTAATGACATCCTAATCATGCAATGTTTGAGGATTGGAACTAATGCATAAAAACTGGGTGATAAAGGGATATGATCAAAGTGTTACTTGCCTTGTTGATGATCCGCGTAACCTAGAGACTCCAAATAACACGCTTCGCACTCCGGGAATTCTATCGCAAACAAACAATAGCATACATAAGCAACAATCAAAGAAGCACAGTAAAACTCAAATAAGAATATCTAACCGGAAAGTTCAACTTAAGAACTCTGGTTTGCAAAAAAATCAAATCAAACGGAGCAACGAAACTCAAACGGCGAAGAAAACAAGATCCGTTTACTAATCTAAACTAAGGTCAAATTTTACAGTACCAAAATCTTGTTCAAGTTGGTTAAGAGGAAAGAGGGTCTCGAGACGAAGATCTAGGCACTTGAATCGCCTGATTCCGACGAACGAGCAAAAAGATAAACCGAAACGAAAATCGGATCAAAAATCGCGATCGAAAATAATCGCAGAAAAATCCGATAAAAGAAAACTGACGAATAGGCTAACGAATGAGCGTTCGTTATCTGTAACTAACGAGTGAAAACCGTTCGTTGAAACGTACGTACGGACGAACGTCCGCTAAATTGAAAAATCGGGAAAAACCGGCGAACCGATCTAAAAAATGAACTAGGGTTTTCTAAAAAAACGAAACGGTTTCTAAAAAAACCAGGCGGCGGCAGATCGGCGCGGTACCTCCGGCGAGGCGGCTCCAGCGAGGCGGGCTTGGGCGGCGAGCTTGCGTGGCGGCGGGGTGGCTCGGCGGCGCGGGGCGGCGAAGCGGCGGCGGCGCGGCTCGGGGCGGGCTCGGCAGCGGGGCTGGCGGCTTGCGGTGGTGGCGGCTAGGGGGCGGGGTGGCGGCTATATAAAGGGGCGGGGCGGTGGCTTGCTTGGGCGAGGGGGCGCCCGGGGAGGAGTCCGGCTCGGACTCTCCTCGGCGTCCGTGCCACGCACGGCGGCGCGCGCGAGGGAGGCGGCGGCGCGGGGTTGGGCCGGCCTGGCTCGGCTAGGCTTCGGCCCGGTTGGGCGCTGGAAGTTTTTTTTAATAATTCCGCCGAACAGAAAATAAATCCTAGAAAGTAAAATAAAATTCTAAAAATGCCAAAACAAATTTCACCGTCTAAATAAAATATTTAGGACGAGATGCACATTTTCTTGTCCCTAAAATGCAATTTTGAAAATGTGCAATTTTTCTAATGCAAATAAAATCCAAATAAAATCTAATAAATGATTTTAGTATTTTCCTCCAAGATTTCAATTATTTTGGAGAAGTCATATTATCTCTTCTCATCTCTCCCTAATAATAAAGCACGGATTGAGTCTCCGGGTTCACCGTCACGGCATTTTTGCGAAATAGTCCCTGTTGTTTTAGGTATTCAACCCGCACTCATGTCCCTAAGTGAAATAACGATTCGCAATAGAAAAAAGGTCTCGAACAGGTGTGCATCACCCCCACCGCTTCGCCTCGATTGGCACCGGCGCAGGCCACCCCGCCGCTCGACCTCGCCTCGCACCGGAGGCGACCACCACCATCCTCCATGATCCCTCCCCTCTCCCAACCCGATATAGATGCCTAACCCGCGGGAACCGGCAGGCGACGCGAGGCGCGGTGGCGGCTCGAGGAAGACTGGCAGATGCGTGCGCGGCGTCGACCGATCTGGCGGGTGGTGCGGCGGCTTGTTCCGGTGCCAGCGGCGTCCTGCTCATCCAGAGAAGGAGAGACAAGGGCCTGAGAGAGAGAGGAGACAGAGGAAGAAAGGAGAAGGAGAAGGGGTGCACGTTGGGTGAGGGAGGCAGTCACCGGCGATGGCGGCTCCGGTGACTGACCGACGGGCTTGCTGCCAAATCGCGCCCACCGAGCCACGCTCTGCGCTGGCTGCGCCGACTGCCGCACGCCGCCGGACAGCGGCGGTGGAGCCTCCTTCGTGGAGGATTACACCAGCTGCCCCGCACTTTCCAAGATCCTCCACATCCTCCTCATGAAGCGTCGTCGTCGCGGGAGGACTTCGATGCCTGGATCGCCGACAACCTCCTCCAAATCCTACAAGAGGTCCAGGTACAACATCTACAAAATTGTGTTCGTGTATGTGGGGTCGACAGATGAATCAATCTCCTTTCAAGTTTCAACCCAGCAACCTTTGTGTATGTAGATGTGTATATCAAGGACGCACAGATCCATTGGCCTGCGTACCACACATCCCTTCACTAATTCCATCGGTGTCATTCTTAACAAGGTAAGTATGATTCCCCCATCCATGATTTTCTTAATTGATCTTTGATCCTTGATCTCCCTAATGTCCTTACATTTTATTGATTCTATAAACGATCTCAAACAGGAATATACCAAGATTTAGATGGAACCAATTTTTAGGCCACAATTCCTATAACTTTCCTTGTCAATTTGATAAAATTAGATGTGTGATGGAGGTTGTAACCTATTGCGGTTTACATTGTCAGAATTCTTCAAGACCCTCTGTCGATCCTCACTATCTTTGAAACAATCTAATTTCTGTGTCATTGCTAAACATATGTATATATTTGGTGTGCTGGATTTTCTGATGTATATGCTATATAAGAGGAAGCTATTCGACAATCCTGCCCAAGTTGGTACAGATTAGCTCGATTTTATTCAGTAAATATTTATGCTTGATAGATACAACCCTTCCTCTTTTGCCCTTCTTTTCTCCATCCTCTGCAGGTCTCCAGCACATGTGAATCGTTGTCGTCAAGAGCATGCTTGTGACATCATTACAATACGTGATGCAGGGCAAAAGGATGTTGTCAGGAATAAAAACAAATTTAATCATTTCCTATTCTTTTTCCTTGCCCATTTTCGCCGTTATATACACTGTATTTCCCACTGTAATGCACAGCCAAATTTGTATTCTTGAAAGTTTTAGTCATCTCTGCTGCAGCTAAGTGTTCAATTGCAATCCCTAGCCAAGTTCCCTTTGTTGTTGTGTTGAATTTGAGGAAAGGCGACCAAGCAGCTCGTGGCAGCCGTGTCGCGCCTGCTCCACCGCTGCCTTGACTTGCCGACGACATCGCCGGTTGGGCCGCAGGGGGCAAGATCATTGTGGGACCCATTGCCATGGGCGCCGAGTATGCTTGATTTCCATGTCGGAGGCAAAGGTCCTAGAGCTTGGTGGTGTGTGTGTGAATTTTTTTCTCCCATTGCAATGCATCAATCCATTTATTCATGCATCCATCGATTTACTTTCAATTTTTTCTCAGTCGTCGAACATTAACTAGATTGGTTCATGGATATGCAGTGTGACAAGTCGTGTGAGATGAAGGTGGTGAACCGTCTCAATGTGAAGCCAAGTATGTGAAGGATATGCCATGGATGATGTGGACAGGTAAGGGTAAAAGTTTGAGCTGTCAAATTTTGTGTGATCGAGCTCCTATACGGTCAAACCTAAAAAGTTTAGTGAAGATTCAGATTACATATGGATTCCTTTTTGTTGCCTACAATGCTATAATCACACTAACTATGTGCATGGAATACCAGAGATAATGCAAAAATTGCTTGCCAATAGGCAGCTGGGCGCATGCATAATTGTCGAGGAGGCCGAAGCCAACGCTATTCTGGTTTGACTGAATAACGTATTCTGAGGCTCCCTTGTGGTGGAGATCGACTATGCAGTGGGGAAAGGAGCTAGGGGCTAATTCGTAAGCAGAACATTGTCCTACCCAATTATTGTTGATATTAAATCTGCGTTGAGTAAATATCACATCAGGGCTGTCGGAAGGACAAACAATGGGCTGGATCATGAACTAGCCAACGTTTCCAAAGCTCATGGAGACTTTGTGGTTGCGGATGATGTCCCGGACCATGATCTGCTCCGGAAGGAAAACGATGCAGCCTTGGCATCGGTATCAGGCATTTTGATGGATGTAAAGCGGACTTGATTGTCTGTGATGGCGCCCCTGATAGTAAGCTTGCATTGCTAGACAAGTGGCCGATAACCATCTTACATGTGTTTATGGTACTTCTGTTTCTTACTTTGCTTTGGATGATTGCAGTTACTGGACTTCATGATATGGATGAGTTTGTTCTGTCCCAGCTTATATAGGCGGTTGGTATATTTTTCTCTTCTCTGCGTATCAATTTAGATCAGAGATACTTTTTGGAAGTAATTTGCAGTATCCATAAGATGCAGTGTCCAAAAATAATGCTACCTTAACCCTGCAGTTTATGCTTAGTATTCTACCTTAAATGTTTACTTTCGGTGCAATAGCTTCTTTGGATTTTTATGTTGAACATTGGACCATTTTTACTCAACCTTTGGATAATTCGTTGATGTTTATGTTGTAGAACAACATGGTGTAACACTATGGTTCCACTAACTTCATATATTTTCCACTAATGTCCTTCCTGCTTCCATCTACCTTGCTGCCCCATCTCTCCTCTACCAAATCCCAGCTTCATGGTGGATTCATCTATAGGTAGTTAATCTCCTAGCGCTGAATCACTGCATAGCTGCACATGAATTGTTATGGACCATTTGTTTTTCTTCAGGAATCCACACCTATGGCAGTTCTCCTAGAAACCATCTGCCTGAAGTTCATCTCCCTACCACTCCGTTAGTACTTCTCTCACCCCATATGCCCTTGGCAGATCACATGTCTCTCTCATCTTACTCACAACTGATTGTTGTTGTTTTGCTGCAGATTTTGTGTCAGAACATAGAATTGTTACAGCTGAGATCATAGACAAATCTTATGTTGCAACAACAGGTTTGGAGGTTGTGCTGAGAATTAAATGTCAAGGTTCAAAAAATAGATGCTTCAAGTATTTAATCTCTTTCAAATACTCTTATCATGTTCCTTTCAGTGGTTAGAGCCCACAACTAAGATGTGTTTGCTTCACACTCATGCTTGTAATACGCCTATATGGTTCCTTATTTCATCATGTCCACGTTTGTAATTCTCTGGTGCAGCAGAGCTGACCGATAGTAGAGGTTAAACTTCTTTTTAGCCAAAGCTTCCAGTATTGTACTAATTATATGTGCTCTTTGGTGCAGCGCTCACTCAACATATTGATATGTAAGTCAATTTTAACAAATAACTCTTTGCTTTGTCGTGGTGGCTAAAATACATCACACTTATCTGCACCTAGAACTGAATATTTGATTCTTTTTGCACCTAGAACTGAATATTTGATTCTTTTTGCCTGCATGCCAACAGTATCGAAAATGATGTGCATAGTTATCCAGTTAGTTTTGTGAGAACTATATATGATAAACTACTAGAACCAATAGGATAAACTATAGTAGTACTATTGCATTGGAACACATGATTCTCTGGTTGATATTTGGCATGATGCTTGCATTCAATATCTAGAATCCTGCACCTCAAACCATATGAATGTGATCCCTAGATGGTGTTCCAGTGGTGAAAACTGGAGCATATACTATATTCAAATTTTTTTTGTTACACATCAGGCATACATTGGATGGACGAACCATACAAATAGTAGTCAATCTGATATGGTTTAGTTACATATACTTTTTTGTTTTCTTCTGGTGTGTAGTCATCTCTTATAGTGACCACAAATTAGTACATATAAATTCAATTTTATGATCATTGTTAATATGAACAAGATTCTTGCTCTATGTCATTTATGGTTAATGATATGTAACAGTGAGCTGCACTATTTTTTTCATCCTGTTAGCAAAGCATCACAGTACGAGCTATATTCAGATGTACATGATGGTAGACGTGCATATCATGCTGGTTTTCTACTCTACAGTTTTGGGCACCCATGGTGTCAATTTTGAACTGGCATAGTCTGGATTATAAAATGTTTCAATGCATGCGAATATGGCTTGATTTATTAACAAAGAGAACTCTATATGCTTTTTTGCCCGATGCAACGCACGGGCATTTGTACTAGTATATTTTAATATGAAATACTTTTCGGAGAGAAAATAATTAAAATCAAAAATCCGCGTTTCGTTATTTGATAAAAAAATCAAATATGAAAACCGGGAATATCCCCAACTCTCTCCGAGGGTCCTTGAGTTGCTTAGGATTTTGAGGATTGCGGAACGAAAATGCAATAAAATATGATATGCAAGAATGACCTATGTATAACATTCCAAGTTAAAAATTTGGGATGTTACAAACCTACCCCCCTTAAGATGAATCTCGCCCTCGAGATTTGGGTTGGCTAGAAAATAGGTGTGGGTGGTCTTTGAGTAGATCATCCTCTCGTTCCCAGGTGGCTTCATCCTCGGTGTGGTGGCTCCACTGAACTTTACAAAACTTGATAACCTTGTTGCGGGTGACTCGGCTGGCAAACTCAAGAATCTTAACTGGCTTTTCCTCATAAGTCAAATCACTGTCCAACTGAATCGCCTCCAAGGGTACTGTATCTCTTAACGGTATATCGGCCATCTCAGCATGACACTTCTTCAACTGTGAAACGTGGAACACGTCATGAACTCCTGACAGTCCTTCAGGTAACTCCAGCTTGTAGGCAACTTCTCCCATCCGTTCCAAAACACGATACGGTCCTACAAATCTCGGGGCCAACTTTCCTTTAACTCCAAAATGTTTCACTCCTCGCAAGGGGGATACTCCCAGATATGCTCTATCTCCAATTTCATAGGTTACCTCCTTGCGTTCCGAGTCTGCATAACTCTTCTGCCTAGACTAAGCAATCTTCAGTCTATCACGAATCAGCTTAACCTTCTCTTCAGTCTCCTTGATCAAGTATGGTCCAAACAACTGTTGGTCTCCTACTTCATCCCACATTAACGGTGTTCTGCACCTTCGTCCGTACAGGGCTTCGAACGGTGCCATCTTCAAACTAGCTTGGTAGCTATTGTTGTATGAGAACTCTGCGTAAGGCAAATTGTCATCCCAACTAGATCCATAATCTAGCACACAGGCTCTCAACATGTCCTCCAGAATCTGATTGACTCTCTCTGTCTGTCCATCCGTCTGCGGGTGAAACGTTGTACTAAACTCCAGTCTTGTTCCCAAGGTCTGGTGTAACTGATGCCAAAACTTTGAGGTAAACTGTGTTCCTCTATCTGATACGATGGTCCTCGGAACTCCATGCAGACATACGATCCTGGACATATATATCTTGGCCAACTTCGCACTTGTATAAGTGGTTTTCACTGGGATAAAGTGAG
Organism: Triticum urartu; assembly: GCF_056163025.1. NCBI lineage: Eukaryota > Viridiplantae > Streptophyta > Magnoliopsida > Poales > Poaceae > Triticum > Triticum urartu. Next base: position 362,905,441 of record NC_141876.1, on the reverse strand, counting down.
CCACTTTGGTCAAGCAATCAACTACTACCCATATGGAATCATATCCTAATTTGGTCCTGGGCAATCCGGTGATAAAGTCCATGCTAAGTTTATCCCACTTCCATTCGGGTACCGGCATAGGCTGTAACAATCTTGCCGGCTTTTGATGCTCTGCCTTCACTCTCTAACATACATCACATACGGCTACATACTCGGCAATATCCTTCTTCATACCCGTCCACCAGAAACGTTCCTTCAAATCCAAATACATCTTGGTGTTTCCGGGGTGTATTGAGTATGGTGAGTCATGGGCCTCCTATAGTATTAACTTCCTGATCTCTGTGTTATTGGGCACGTATATTCGGTCCTCAAACCATAAGGTATCGTGCTCATCTTCACGAAAACCTTTGGCCTTTCCTTTGCTCATCTTCTCCTTTATCTTGGCAATCTCTTTGTCATCCTTCTGAGCTTCCCGAATCTTACCCAACAATGTCGACTAAACTTCCATTGTTGCAACAAAACCTATAGGAACAATCTCTAATCGCAGTTCCATAATATCCTCTGCTAACTCCTTTGGCACTCCCTTACTCACAAGGATATTAGCATAACTCTTCCGGCTCAAAGCGTCTGCTACGACATTGGCCTTTCCTGGATGATAGTGCAGCTTCATGTCATAATCCTTTATAAACTCCAACCATCTCCTTTGCCTAAGGTTCAGCTACTTCTGTGTGAAGATGTACTTCAAACTCTTATGATCCGTGTACACATCACAACGGTTTCCAATAAGGTAATGTCTCCAAGTCTTCATTGCATGCACTACGGCTGCTAACTCCAAATCATGCATGGCATAATTCAACGCATGAGGTTTTAGTTGTCGCGAGGCATACGAAACAACTCTTCCGTCCTACATAAGCACACATCCAAGTCCCAAGCGAGAGGCGTCGCAATACAATTGGAAATCCTTATGTATATCTGGCAGTGTCAGCACTGGGGCTGTAGTCAAACGTTTCTTCAACTCCTGGAAACTTGCCTCACAATCTTCCGTCCATTTAAACTTAGTATCCTTCTTCAATAACTCCATCATTGGTTTCGCAATCTTGGAAAAATTCTCAATGAATCTCCGATAGTATCCTGCGAGTCCAAGGAAACTGCGGATTTCGCTAACTGAAGTGGGTGCTAACCATTCAGTGACTGACTGAACCTTGCTGGGGTCTACTGTTATACCTTCTCCTGATATAACATGTCCAAGGAATCCGACTTCCTTCAACCAAAACTCGCATTTGCTGAACTTGGCATACAACTGGTGTTCCCTAAGTTTCTCGAGAACTAAACGCAAATGCTCCTTGTGCTCCTCTTCATTCTTCGAGTATACCATAATATCATCAATAAACACCACAACAAACTTGTCCAAATATTCCATGAATACCTTGTTCATCATGCTCATGAAATAGGCAGGGGCGTTAGTCAGTCCAAACGACATGACCGTATACTCATATAATCCGTAACGCGTGGTGAATGATGTCTTTGGTATATCTTTCTCTCGAATCTTCAACTGATGGTACCCTGATCGCAAATCGATCTTCGAAAACACCTTACCTCCTTGCGGCCGATCAAACAGATCATTGATCATCGGCAGTGGGTACTTGTTCTTGATCGTCACTTCATTCAAGGCCCAATAATCAACAACCATTCTTAGGGATTTATCCTTCTTCTCAACCAAAAGCAATGGGGCTCCCCAAGGTGATGAACTCCTTCGAATGTAACCTTTCTCCAATAACTCCTTGATCTGTTTCTTAATCTCCTCCAGATCATTTGCGGGCATCCGATAGGGTCTCTTGGATATTGGCCCTATCCCTGGCAGTAGCTCTATCAAAAACTCGATGTCTAGATCCGGTGGCATGCCTGGTAACTCCTCTAGAAAAACATCCGGGTAATCCCTCACTACCAGCACTTCATCCTGAACAACTCCCGTGAGGGTATTCACTTGGCTCCTCCTAGGCACATGCCTAGATACATACTTAATCCTTTTTCCCTCCGGGGTGGTGAGATAAACCGACTTACTAGCACAGTCAATACTTCCTCCATACTTTGACATCCAGTCCATGCCTAATATCACGTCCAATCCTTGTGACTCCAAGATAATTATGTCGGACGGAAAAACATGGGTGCCAATGGTTAGGTGTATCTGGTCGCACCATCGACTAGCCATATACTCTGCTCCAGGTGAACTCACTAAGAGAGGGGTCCTAAGGGTTTGGGTTGGTAGTTTAAACTTATCCACGAATCCCCTTGATATGTATGAATGCGATGCACCAGTACCAAATAGAACAAGAGCGGTAAATGACTTAACCAAAAACTTACCTATTACCGCGTCCGGCTGCTCTTCAACCTCCTCCACGTTAACGTGGTTCACTTGTCCTTTGTTGAATGGATTGGGCTTCTTCCCAGCGCTCCCATTTCCGTTTCCATTCTTTCCTTCAGGGCACTCCGTGGCATAGTGTCCAGTCTTCCCGCACTTGAAGCAAGTAACGTGACTTAGATCTCTTTTGGCGGGTGTGGCTGGATTGGGGCGGTTCTGATTGTTATTGGCTCCGTTCCCATTACCATTCTTAGTACCATTGTGGTTATGCAATCCTCCTCCAGTGTGGTTATGACCTCCATGGTTATGAACAAGTCCTCCCGAGTTCGAGGTTAGGCGAGGCTTCTGCTGAGCTCCTGAGTTATACCTCCCTTGTCAATACTTCCTCTTTCGGCTCTCAATCTGCTGCTGCTTCCCTTCAATCATAAGAGCCTTATCTACCAACTCCTGGTAGTTGTTGAAGGTTGCTACCATCAACTGCATACTCATCTCATCATTCAGCTTTTCCATAAACTTCTCCTGCTTCGTGGCATCTGTGGCCACGTCATTAGGGGCATAGCGAGATAACTTGCTAAACTCATCCACGTACTGAGCCACAGTATGGTTCCCTTGGCGTAAGTTGCAAAACTCATGTTTCTTCATATTCATGGCTCCAGTTGAGACATGTGTTGTGCGGAAAGCTTGCTAAAACTGGTCCCAAGTGACGTTGGCTATGGGGAAAGTGGTCGTGTAATTCTCCCACCATGAGGCTGCTGGTCCATCCAATTGATGTGCATCAAAGCGCACCTTCTCAGCATCTGTGCAACCTGCGGTGGTCAACTCCCTTCCAATACGGCGTAGCCAATCATCAGCAACTATAGGCTCGGTGCTACTGGAAAACACCGACGGCTATAACCTTAGAAAACAGGCTAGGTTGTCCACTGGCGGCGGGTTGTTGTTGTTGTTGTTACCCTGGTTTTGAACTAGCAATTGCATCAAGGTGTTCTGCTGCTGGATCAACTGAGTGAGCTCCGGCGGGAAGGCAAATCCGGGGTCACGTCACGGAGGCATCTGATGGGTTTAGATGGAAGAGATTAGAATAGAATGAGGTCTAATGAGAAGGCACTATCCATATGCACATGAGACAAACACAATCATTTCACTCAATCAAGCAAGCAAGGGCATACAAGCGGTCTAGAACTATCGCAAAAGTGCTCAACTACTACTGAATACATGGGGGAATACTACTAATCATTGGGTGGTCATCTAGAAATTTTGATCGGTGGAAGACTCCATGATATCTGCTCCAGCTTCATCTTCAAAGTCATCATCACTAGGGTCGGAGTCGGTGTCGTCGATGATGATGTAGTCCTCCGGACGAATCTCCTTGGGTTCTTCATCTTCTTCTACTGGAGTGGGGTCTCCCATGAATATTCCGATCTTCTTAATCAGGTCGTCATTCTTCTCCAGTAGTGTCGCAATTTACTCCTCATATCCATCGCGTGTAGACTTAAGTTCTTCTTCCAGCTCGATGATCCTTGTCTTCTCCTTCTTCAAATCTATCATGTATGCGCACATCTGATTCTCCTGGCGTCGAATGTGTTGGTTTAGTTCCTGGATGAAAGCTGCAATTGTCTATCCTTCCTGGTGCTGATCATCTCCCATTGCTCATCTCGGCGCCCACATATCTGGTAGATAGTGTCCTTAAGATCTTTGTGATATACTTCTCCAATGCGTCCCGTGGTGATGTGAGCTGCCATACTCTTTCCTAAACTCCGGATTGGTGCGTCGAAGGAAAATTCTATAGGTTTAGTGACTGGCGGGAAGGTCCTTCCTGGAACTTGAACTTGAATCATCCATCACTCCTCTTCTGGTAAGGTGGCGTTGTATGTCCCGGTGAAGGTTGGTATTCCAATGTTCAAGTACCTAGTGACTTCCTTCAAGTGTCGTCCAAAAGGTGATTCTTCCTCTAGTTGTGCAAACTTGTTCTTCATCTCCGCCATCCTAAAGAGTAGAAAATGGAGAGGAGTCAGAAATGCGTAGAGAAGAGTGACCTATGGTTTTATCTTAGTGGTCGTGTCCTACACTCAGCGTGTGCTCTGATACCATCTTTGTAGCGACCCAACCTCAAACGGTCAAGTCTCTGTGCTTCAGTGTCATCCCTGGATCGGTAATGCTGACACACACAGTGCTCGAAGGATTTATAACAGAGTAACAATCACACACTTATTACATCGAATGTCTCAAAAGAGATCTTATTACAATAAATGGCTTAAGGCCATCTAATAAGATAACAGCGGAAGGCTTGGAAGATAAAGTGAGTCCATCAACTCCAACGGCATAGCTGAGCTGCACGGCAACGACCTAACGAACCTTACTCCTCGTCTGAAAATTCTGCAACATAATACGTTGCAGCCCAAAAACGGGTCAGCACATGGAATATGCTGGCAAAGTAACACAGTAGAGAAAGAACGGAATAATGCTATCACTACATGCATATTTGGCTGGTGGAAAGCTCTATGGTTACAGTTTTGCGAAAAGCAAATTTTTCCCTACAACAAAGGAATAGATTTTAAATTTACTATCGTGGTAGTTGAAACATCATTGAGAAGGTTCCTCCAACTCAATCCCAATTAAAGTGATTAACAACCCAACAATATTAATTAAGAGTGATGAGATACTTAAGATACTCCAAGTACTAGATACTCAAGATTGTCCATAACCGGGGACACGGCTAACCATGATTAGTTTGTACACTCTGCAAAGGTTTGCGCACTTTTCCCCACAAGACTCGATCTTCTCCGTTGGATTTTCTCGCACTACATGGTGTTTGAGAAACGGATGACCAAGACACAGTCTTTCAGAAACATTAACTCTCTACTCCGGGTAGACCATACCAAACCTACAAACCCACTACCTGCTGATCTACCTCTTCAAGAGCTTCACGTAACTTACTCAACTATGCTAGAGCCCATAATAGCTTGTAGCTGCACATGGAAGTTTCTAGCATGAATAATCTCAGTTCCCTTTAAGCCTGGGTGGCAGTCCATAGGAAGATCACACGGGTACTCTGGGATTTCCAGAAATACAGGCAACACTTGGTACTCCAGGTGCCTCAATCCACCCAGATGTGTATTTAAGTTGCCACCTTAAGTTAAACCATTAATTATCAATCTCACATCTGTCATGGATTTCACTCACCCAAACCACGTCTACGAGCATAGCATAACAATATAAACAACGCGTAGAAGTAACTCCCAAGGGTTTGAATGTAACAGGGCAATAGGTTCTACCTCATCAACTACTTCCCAACCCACAAGTTAATGACATCCTAATCATGCAATGTTTGAGGATTGGAACTAGGGATGGCACCCGCAGGGTATGGGTACGGGTGGAGCTATCCCATACCCTTACCCATCCGCTCTGAGTTTACCCATCACCCATACCCATAGCCGTCAAGGGTACAATTTTTTCCCATACCCATCACCCAACAGGGTATATGGGTACCCACAGTAAAAATACCCGCGTTTACAACACATCAATTGAGTAGAAAATAGTTGTAAAAAGCAATATATAATCATAAATTATTAATAGCAACACATTTTAAACAACAATGTACAACAACATATTGTAACAACAACATATTCTCATAAACAAAAATACTTGCCTATAAAGTGACATATAAAAATGTTAAACAACAACACATATGAATACACTTTAAGTTCACCAAATCATGAAAAATTATAGAGATAATTTGAATACACATTAGAGTTTTTACCTAGCATGATTAGGAGGGGAAATGAATACATTGGGATATTAACGGAAACCCACCTGTCAACATTTTAGATGGGTACATGGGTACGCGAGCATGGGTTATACGATCCCATACCCGTACCCTCTCTACCCGATGGGTATGATATTTTTCCCATTTAAGTACCCATGGGTAATTTTTTGTCCCATACCCTTACCCTAATAGGGTTTTTACCCACAGGGTACGCGGGTAATGGGTACCCATTGCCATCCCTAATTGGAACTAATGCATAAAAACTGGGTGATAAAGGGATATGATCAAAGTGTTACTTGCCTTGCTGAAGATCCGCGTAACCTAGAGACTCCAAATAACACGCTTCGCACTCCGGGAATTCTATTGCAAACAAACAATAGCATACATAAGCAACAATCAAAGAAGCACGGTAAAACTCAAATAAGAAGATCTAACCGGAAAGTTCAACTTAAGGACTCCGGTTTGCAAAAAAGAATCAAATCAAACGGAGCAACGAAACTCAAACGGCGAAGGAAACAAGATCCATTTACTAATCTGAACTAAGGTCAAATTTTACAGTACCAAAATCTTGTTCAAGTTGGTTAAGAGGAAAGAGCGAATCGAGACGAAGATCTAGGCGCTTGAATCGCCTGATTCCGACTAACGAGCGAAAAGATAAACCGAAACGAAAATCGGATCAGAAATCGTGATCAAAAATAATCACGGAAAAATCCGATAAAAGAAAACTGACGAACAAGCTAACGAATGAGCGTTCGTTATCTGTAACTAATGAGCGAAAACCATTCGTTGAAACAAACATACGGACGAACATCCGCTAAATTGAAAAACCGGGAAAAACCGGCGAACCGATCTAAAAAACGAACTAGGGTTTTCTAAAAAAACCGAAACGATTTGTAAAAAAACGGGCGGCGGTGGATCGGCGCGGTACCTCCGGCGAGGCGGGCTCGGGCGGCGGGCTTGCGGAGCGGCGGGGTGGCTCGGCGGCGCGGGGCGGCGAAGCGGCGGCGGCGCGGCTCGGGGCGGGCTCGGCGGCGGGGCTGGCGGCTTGCGGTGGTGGCGGCTAGGGGGTGGGGCGGCGGCTATATAAAGGGGGCAGTGCGGTGGCTTGCTTGGGCGAGGGGGCGCCCGGGGAGGAGTCCGGCTCGGACTCTCCTCGGCGTCCGTGCCGCGCAAGGCGGCGCGCGCGAGGGAGGCGGCGGCGCGGGGTTGGGCCGGCCTGGCTCGGCTGGGCTTCGGCCCAGTCGGGCGCTAGAAGTTTTTTTTTAATAATTCCGTCGAACAGAAAATAAATCCTAGAAAATAAAATAAAAAACTAAAAATGCCAAAACAAATTTTCACCGTCTAAATAAAATATTTAGGACGAGATGAATATTTTCTTGGCCCTAAAATGCAATTTTGAAAACATGCAATTTTTCTAATGCAAATAAAATCCAAATAAAATCTAATAAATGATTTTAATATTTTTCCTCCAAGATTTCAATTATTTTGGAGAATTCATATTATCTCCTCTCGTATAGTTTAATATGAAATACTTTTCAGAGATAAAATAATTAAAATCAAAAATCCTCGTCTCATTATTTGATAAAAAAATCAAATATGAAAACCGGGAAAATCCCCAACTCTCTCCGAGGGTCCTTGAGTTGCTTAGGATTGCGGAACGAAAATGCAATAAAATATAATATGCAAGAATGACCTATGTATAACATTCCAAATTAAAATTTTGGGATGTTACAAAATTCATGGGTAGAGAATCCTAGTACACCTCTGCCTAGTGACCTGAAAAGGATGGAAATTTTCCCTCCTCCTTTCCAAGTAGATGATATCATCATCACTAGGGTTGGAGCCAAGGGGAATGCCTCCAGGAACTGCTGCATGTCCTTGCGGTTGCGTGCTGCAAGGATCCTCTCTGCCAGCTGCCTTCTCTCCCTCCTTGCCTCTCTACGCCTGGCTCCCCTTGGCACCTCTTCTTCTTCATCTATGACCTCTCCAGGATTCATGTCTCCTAGGGTTTTCTTTGGCGGCTGGGGGAGGAGAAGGGAGGGGTTTGGGTTTAACTGTTGTTTCTGCCAATGGGGGGTGCTTTATATAGTAGAAATGGTGGCTGGTAGGTAGGTAGAAGATTAATGGTGGCTGGTAGGCCCAATATTAGAGACAAATATTAGGCAGAAGATTAATAAACCAACCCATTATTAGGCCCACATTACTTACTGAATCCCACAGTTTTATTCAGTTAACTAAAATTTGTACTGAATTTGTGTTCAGTTAACTTAATAGAAATACAGTTAACTGAACATGTTTACAGACAACTAAATTGTTGTCTAGGCGGTTAACTGAACATGTTAATACAAATACAGTTAACACAGTTTGATATCTGAGTTTTTGAAGAATGTAGCAAATGTTTAGGATTTTCTATTTATAGTAAGTGTTCCATATGGTCCAGTTTGAAGAATGTAGCACATGCACAAAGAGGAACAAATAAAGTAGTACAATGCAACATTTCAAGCAAAGCACTGCAACAGTTGCAGACCAACACCATACTTAGTCTAGTTTGCAAACCACATAATTATAGATAACTTATGTGTTGTATATAGTAGCACACCTAATCATAGCATGTCCAAAAGAGTTCTAACTTATATGTTGTGATGATATAGCAGCATACCTAGCTAACAGCATCATATTTCTAACTTATATGCTGTGATATATTAGCATACCTAGCTAACAGCACCATCTGCAGACACTACATTCTTCAGCATCTTCTTCTTCACTCCTTCTTGAGCAGCTTCAGGCGCTCGGAGCGGCGCACCTCCACAACTGCCCTCTTCACGGTTGCTCTGTTCTTCTTCTTGACCTCCTGTACTGCCGGCGGACCACCCTCCTCCTCAACCTCCTGCTTGATGATGACGGCTTCAGGCAGATCTGGCAGCTGGTCCACCTCAATGGGCAGGTTTCGGCCACCGTCCACGCCGCGCCGACCGCGCAACCATCTACACCTCCGTCTCATCGTTTGACAGGACGACGACCTCCTCAACCTCCTCGTCAGATGACTCGTCACTAGAGTCGTCGTCTGGCCTGAGGAGGACAGATGGACCGTGGCGGTCCAAGTAGGCGGAGTTGACGGGCGTAGGGAGGGCAAGCATGACGTCGGTGACGTGATTGGTGAGGGAGTCCTGGATTAGGGGGTCCTCAGACAGCCGGACTATATACTTTGGCCGGACTGTTGGCTATGAAGATACAAGATTGAAGACTTCGTCCCGTGTCCGAATGGGACTCTCCTTTTCGTGGAAGGCAAGCTTGGCGATTCGGATATGTAGATCTCCTCCCTTATAACCGACTCTGTGTAACCCTAGCCCCTCCGGTGTCTAGATAAACCAGAGGGTTTTAGTCCGTAGGACAACAACAATCATACCATAGGCTAGCTTCTAGGGTTTAGCCTCTCCGATCTTGTGGTAGATCAACTCTTGTAATACTCATATCATCAAGATCAATCAAGCAGGAAGTAGGGTATTACCTCCATCGAGAGGGCCCAAACCTGGGTAAACATTGTGTCCCCCGCCTCCTATTACCATCCGCCTTAGACGCACAGTTCGGGACCCCCTACCCGAGATCCGCCGGTTTTGACACCGACATTAGTGCTTTCATTGAGAGTTCCACTGTGCCGTCATGATAAGGCCTGATGGCTCATCTCGTTGTCAGGGACAATGTTACCTCTGGGGGAGCCCTGGCTGTAGGCCAAACTCTCCGATTAGGCAGCTTCGTCATGACCGCCCCGTCGGCCGTCGCGCCAACGATGACTTCTCGGGTCATCAAAAACAGCCTCCACGTCGGCTCGAGATTCAACGAGCAGATGGATCCAATGGAGCTCTCTTCTTTGAAAGAGCTCTTGGATCACATCGCCGCCTTGGGAGTCGCTATGGACTATGATCGGATCGGGCTTAAACCCGACCAAAGGGAGATTAACTCTCCGTCGGTTACCCATCAGATAGTGGTGGTGGAGGAGCGATGCAGCGATTCTTCCTCTATTTTGAGGACAAACTATGTCCGGATTCCCGAGCTCTCCGAGCCGGATACCCGTCTACGGGAGGACATGGCCCAAGCTTCGAACCTGGAATCGAACAGCGGGCTAGTACCGTTGGGCAACGTCCCAAAGCCCGAGCTACCAAGCTCGGAAACTCCTTTGGGCCTCAGACTGGGTTAGGGTTTGGACTTAAATCTACGCACCCACCCTCACATAAGTGATCTTTCCCATATTAGACAAGAGCCCCAAGAGACATTACATCACTATTGGGCCAGATTCCTCCTTGCAATAAGCAAGGTGAAGGACTGTCGCGAGGAAGACGCAATTTCATTCGTTTGCAAAAATTGCACGGACAAGGGAATCCTCAACGCCATAAGTCGCCGTGATATAACACACTTCGCTAACTTGGCGTCCATAGTATGGAAGTACTGTGCGATGGAAAGCACTTGGAAAACCCAAACATGATTCTGGGATCCTTCGGCTCTAACTAAACCCTCTATCCGAACTAAAAGGGTGTACTCTCGTAAGTCACCCAACTCAATTACAAAGAAGCCAAAACCAACTACAGGGCGCAGAACCATATTGGAGGGATGGCTCAATGGGCCATGCAAAATTCACAGTACATCGGATACCATGCCAACACACAGCCTTAGAGCATGTTGGATACTCCGGCAGGTGGCCAGGAGCGGCGAGGATCTCCTCGTCCAATACCGCAGAGCACCCTCCCGCGGAAAATGACAATACAGTACTAACAATCTTCGAGACTTTCGCCTCAAACAATAGGCGCAAGAGGGCACTTCGCAGCCTCACCGAAGTCTTCCACGTTGCAACGATAAATCCATGGAACGACACGGCCATAACCTTCAATGCCAGTGACAAACCTCAATTCCGCACAACCCGAGCTCCAGCCGCTTTGGTCCTTAGTCCAATTGTGGACGGCTTCCGGCTTACAAAAGCACTCATGGACGGTGGCAGCGGATTAAACCTCATCTATGAGGAGACTCTTAGAAAAATGGAAATACAAGAGCCGCATTGAGCAAAGCAGCACGACCTTCAGAGGAATCATCCCTAGTCGGGAGGCACGATGTGCGGGAAAAATCACACTAGATGTGGTATTCGGCACACCGGAGAATTACAGGTCCGAAGAAATCACATTCCAAGTGGCCCCGTTTAGTAGCGGATACCACGCCCTTCTAGGGCGAGAGGCGTTCACGATCTTCCAAGCTATACCCCATTACAGGTACATGAAGCTCAAGATGCCCGGGCCCATGGAATTATCACTCTAGCTAGTGATCCGGACATAGCACTCCGCGTCGAAAATAAAACTGTCGCCTTGGCCCTCGAAGCGTTATCCGAAGCCCTCGCGGCCAAAGAACTAACTGCGCTGCGCTCTAAAGTGGACAGGGACGACGTGATACTCGATAAAAGACCCAAGTCCACCTCTTTTAAACCAGCGGACGAAATAGTCAAATTCCAGGTCCACCCAACGGACCCTACAAAAACAGAATCCATCGGGGCACAGCTGAACCCCACAACAGACGCCGCACTACGGAGTTCTTACGCGAGAATTGGTACATCTTCGCCTGGCATCCTTCATATATGCCAGGCATCCCACGCAGGCTGGCCGAGCATAGCCTAAACATTCTAAAGGGATACAAGCCGGTCAAGCAAACTATTCGGCGTTTCTCCGAACCCAAGCGACAAGCCATGGGAGAAGAACTAGCCAAGTTACTCGAGGCCGGATTCATTAGAGAAATAAAACACCCGGACTAGCTAGCAAACCTGGTGATGATACCAAAGAAGGACAAATCTTGGCGCCTATGTGTCGATTTTAAGGACCTTAACAAGGCTTGCCCCAAGGATCCCTTCCCCCTCCCCCGCATCGATCAAATTATCGACGCTACCGCGGGACACCACTCATTATGTTTCCTCGACGCATACTCCGGATACCATCAAATCAAGATGGCGGAGCCCGATCAAGCCGCAACAGCATTCACTACTCCATACGGCCCCTTCTGTTTCAACACCATGCCTTTCAGGCTCAAAAACATCGGTGCGACCTATCAACGCATGATTCAGACATTCCTGGAAGCGCAAATTGGCAAAACAGTGGAGGCATATGTAGACGATGTGGTAATTAAAACCAGACACGTCGAATCTTTGATAGACGACTTGAGGCTCACGTTCGACAATCTCCAAACATATCACATTAAGCTCAATCCAGAAAAATGCATTTTCGGCGTACCCGTCGAAAAGCTCTTGGGCTTCATTGTTTCCAACAGAGGAATTGAAGCGAATCCGGCTAAAATCGAAGCTCTGTCATAGTTGGATATCCCAACAAACCTCAAGCAAATCCAGAAATTAACTGGATGCGTGGCTGCCTTAAGCCGCTTTATCTCCCGATTGGGAGAAAAGGCATTACCTCTTTATCGCCTTCTTCGGCACACCGAACACTTCGAGTGGACGGACGCGGCTATGGCCGGATTGGAAGAAATAAAAGCTGCCTTGGCCAGCAACCCAATCTTGGTCGCGCCAAATATCGGCGAACCAATGTTGTTATATATAGCGGCAACACACCAGGTTGTAAGCGCAGTGATCATCGTCGAACGAGAAACGGACGGACATAAGTTCCCGATTCAAAAGCCGGTATACTACGTATCTACTGTCCTCACCCCATGCAAATCCCGGTACCCACATTATCAAAAGATAGCATACGCGGTCTTCATGGCATCCCGAAAACTATGACACTACTTTCAAGAGTGTTCAATTACGGTGGCCTCCGAGGTTCCACTCAACGACATTATAAACAACCGCGATGCCACGGGCCGGATGCTAAATGGGCTATTGAGATCCTCTCGTTCGACATATCATACAAACCACGGAGAGCCATTAAGTCACAAATACTGGCCAATTTCGTCGCTAAATGGACAGAAGCCGAACTCCTTAAAGAATATGGCGCGTACTCCAATTGGATCATGCACTTCAACGGCTCTAAAATGTTGGCGGGTCTGGGAGCGGGCGTCGTCTTGACATCCCCAACTGGAGATACAGTCCAATACGTACTCCAAATATTATACACAGACTCCAACAACGCAACCGAATATGAGGCCATGTTGCATGGTCTCCGGATGGCAGTCTCCATGGGCATTCAACGCCTAGAGGTGCGTGGGGATTTGAACCTCGCAATATCTCAAATAAATGGAGATTTTGATGCCAAGGACCCAAAAATGGCGGCTTATCGCAATGTCGTCCTCAAAATGTCAGCTCGATTCGAGGGGCTCGAATTCCACCATGTGGTCTGAGAAAACAATCAAGCGGCGGATATCCTCGCCCGAATCGGCGCTAAGCGCGACCCTGTCCCACCTAATATCTTCTTGGAAAGGTTGTTTAAGCCATCCGTGGTGTGGGAAGGGGAGACCGGCAACAATAGTCCGAATCCGGCCACAACACCAGATCCCCAACACTCTGATGTAATCGGAGGCTCCGCCATCGAGATAACACCTTCGGCCCACGTGATTATGGATGTCATCGCCCCGTGGACAGAACCCTTCTTGGCTTACCTAAATAGGCAAGAACTCCCTGAGGACCAAAACGAGGCACGTTGCATTGTGCGGCGGTCTAAAGCCTACAAGGTCCACGAGGGAGAGCTTTATAAGAAAAGCGCTACCGGAGTACTGCAAAGGTGCATCTCCGAGGAGGAAGGACGGCAACTTTTGGCAGAAATTCATGCTGGACTTGGCGGCCATCACGCCGCAGCTCGGGCCCTTGTAAGTAAGGCCTTCCGTACAGGTTTCTACTGGCTGACAGCTCGAGCAGACGCACAGGACCTCGTTCAACATTGCGTCGGTTGCCAGCTCTTTGCAAACCAAAGCCATATGCCACCTACCGCTCTCCAAAAAATCCCCATCACTTGGCCCTTTGCGGTCTGGGGGCTTGATATGGTCTGACCCCTTAAAGGAGGAAGCCATAAGAAAACGTACCTATTGGTCATGGTGGATAAATTCACCAAATGGATAGAGGCCAAACCAGTTAAAACGGCCGAATCCGGACCAGTGATAGATTTCATATCTGGGGTTGTACACCGCTACGGTGTCCCCCATAGTATCATCGCCGATAATGGCTGGAACTTCACAACCGATGAGGTAAAAACTTGGTGTGGCAACATGGGCATTAAGCTCTATTATGCATCCGTCTATCACCCTCAAACTAATAGTCAAGTCGAACGAGAAAATGGTCTTATAATGAGCGGCATTAAACCCAGACTAGTGCGGTCCTTGAAGGAATCAGATACGCACTGGGTCGAGGAGCTCGACTCCGTACTATGGGGGCTGCGGACCACGCCAAATCGCACTACCGGATACACACCTTTTTTATGATGTACGGCGCAGAGGCGGTACTGCCCTGCGACATCATTCATGACTCACCTCGCGTGCGCATATACGAAGAGAAAGAAGCCGAGCTAGATCGGCAGGACAGTTTGGATGCCCTGGAGGAGGAGCGTGACGTGGCAAAAGCCCGATCCGCATTCTATCAACAACAGGCTCGATGATATCAAAGAGGAGAAGTACGGGCCAAAACTTATAATGTTGGTGAACTCGTTCTACGCCTACCAGAGAAGAAAAAGGACAAGCTCAAACCCAAATGGGAAGGTCCCTTCGTTATTGACAAAGTTCTGACCAGTGGAGCGTACCGTCTGCGGGATGCATCGGACAATCGACTCGAGCCAAACCCATGGAACGCGGCCAGACTCCGAAGGTTCTACGCCTAGCACCGGACTCTGTGTTCGTCTCCTTACCTCCGTCAATTTTTTATATATTTGTTATCTATATTTTTCTGTCTTTCTTCCTTTTCTTCGCGGCCTTTAAAGGTTAAAATGTGTCTTGACTGCACAATTTGTACATGCTAAGCACGCTCATTATACCTGAGGGCTTCTTATATAGAAGCTTAATATAATTATGATCTGGGCTCTATGTCTACCGCACATGTGTTATTTTTACACATGCACATTTTCTTCGCCATTATATGCATCGATATGACTTAAGTTTTGGCCAAGCTGGGTTGCTTGGCTCTTGTGTTTATGCCATATGTTACCGTTAATTCGGCTAGGGCATAAGGGGAGCACCTCTGCGATTGTTACTGTCGGGTCAGCCGGACGTGTACCTCAGACTAGGTGAAGCCGAAAGCTAGCGCTCTTAAGGGAATATTCGATCGGCGAACAAAGGATGACTTTTTTACTTATTAGAATACATACCCCCAGATGTTTATATCATGCGTCTCTTGTCGTAGTTTGGACATGCACATTAATGCATGTGTACCCAGGGAAAGGAACCCTTAACGGAACTATTCTCCCTGGAAGATGTTTCTTACTATCCATGTAATATAACATAACTAGTTGGGTACTTGTCTGTTCAAGCACTTATGACCCCTACGCCTGGTTTCCACGCGTACCCCGGTTTTTACATAACTGAGCGGGTATTCGAATACACTCCGGACTGTCGGGTCCGGAGGTCGAAGCGAAAAGGTCCGCCATAACAAATGATTTACAATCCGGCTAGGGACAATATATGTCACTCGAAGTACACAGTCACTTAGACTGACTAAATTCTTCTTATATACCATCCAACAGGCTGTCTAGCCTACAATCCTGTTGGGAATACTTTGCGGCTAATTTCACATGGTCATACACCAAGCTGACGGGGATCTCTTTCCCGCCAGGCCCTACAGGCCCGACCTCGGCCATATGGTTCGGGTCAGCCTTGGTATATCGAGTCTTCACCATGGCCCAGGCTTCCCTTGCACCTTGTCGACAGGTAGATATCTTTCATAATCGGAAGCGCCGCCGCGCTCCCTTGAGTATCTCTACAAGCTCCCCCATGCCTCCTGGCAGGGAGGAGGATGGCCACAAGGCCTGGGTAAGGTCCTGCATCACCTGTCGAACTTGTTCGTGCAGTTGTGAGAGCTCTGGCAGAAGATCTCCCGCGGACCCGGGCATCTCCTCTCCGAGACGGCCCGTCAGCATACCTACAGATATAGCTCTATTAGCTGGTTTCTTCGCCGAACTCTATAGAAGTTCGCTCAAGCACTTACTGAAAATGCCGCTTTGAAGCATTTTACTCTCCTTTACGGAGTCAGCCAGCTGGGCCCGAACATCTTTCAGTTCAACATTCAACCGGGTATTGGCATCTTGGAGATCGTTTTTCTCCCGCCCAACTTGTGTAAGCACGCGCTCGCCAACCTTCAGCTGTCGTTGAGCATGTTGCTCCTTCGGATTCACTCCGGGATCATATGCAGAATCTATTGATTAGATTAGCATGCAAGCCAAATATTAGCTGGTATATCTCGTTCTTTTTGATAGGAACAAGTGTTACCAGATGGGGCCTTCTTGGACTCCTCCATTTTGGCAACTGCGGCCCGTAGCTGGGCTTTGCACTCCTCTAGTTCTTGAGACAACTGGGTATTCTTCTCAGTAAGAACCTATGCAAATAATGATCCTTAAATCAGTTGTGCCAACTGTTTCAAGTCTCAGGGGCTACCGGTATATATAATTATCAGATTTTCTTACCCATATATCCTTTACATACTGGTTTGTGGCTCTGGCAAGACCATTTTGAGAAGCTCGGATGTACGCGTCCCCTGAGTTGAAGGCATCAAACGACTCTTCAGAAAAACCGGGGTCGCGGAGTACGGCCCGGCGACGCATGTGCTTCATGGCACTCTCCACTTTGGAATTTGTAGCGGACAGCCTATCCGCATCCTCGGTAGGAGGAATATACGGCATTGTCCCCACGTTAGCACCTGCCTCCAAGTCCGGCTCTGGAGCCCGGCTGGTGGAGGCATGGTCGGCAGGCTCTCCGGATATGGTCCGGCGAGCGTTTTTCCTGGTTTTAACCACGGACGTTATTATATTTTAAAGACAATAACCACGGAGCAGGGTTCTTTTTCATACCTCTGCGACGGCATCTCAGTTCTGACCGCCTTCCTTTTAAGCCTACGCGGTTTTGGTGCCCCTTGTTGGTGAGTCATTGCGGGTTTGGCATGGCGTCCCGAGGGCCTTCCCTGCAAGACACCATATGTGTGCGGTGGGTGAAGTGCGAAAAGGGGGATCCTTCTCAGAAGTTGGGACTCCGGTTTTACTTACATGCGATGCAGGGAGCATTCTAGGATAATCGGCGGTGATGTCCACCAAGGCACCGTCGCAGCTTAACTGATAAAACGTCCTGTCGATGAGCTCCACGAATATGTCCGGATCTTCTTCGAGTCCGGGATCGAGGGCCCGATCAGGGTCCTCTGGCTGTGGAGATGGGCTGTGAATCTCCCTTACAGCTTTTCGTAGTTCCTGCTATGAAATAGCAAGGTAAATATTTATGACAAAGAAAGCGGGAAGGTTTGGAGTAAAAAGCAGCTCACCCAGTTTGGGGGGTTGTACATGGAGAATCCATCCCGTGGCTTAATACGGATGAACTCCTCTTCCTCTCCCTTATATAAATCGGACAGTATTTTCGCCAGAGCGGCGGCGGTGTCCAGACCTTTACGGCCGCAGCGGGTGGCATCATCTTCTCCATTGAAATGCCACATGGGTTCTCCTCGATATTGAAGTGGCTGCACCCCCCGCATTATACATATTGACATAACCTCGATTAGTGTCAATCCTGATTCTGCCAGTGTCTTTATCCGGTTCATCAGGTAAAGGATTTCTCTGTTATCTTCCTCCTGGGGGCTCCGAGGGTGCCAGCTATGGCGTTTCCTCAAAGGGGCGTTGTTGAACTCAGGAAAGCCCATCTGAATAGGGTCTGGGAGGGGAACGTCCTCCATATAAAACCACTCTGCAGGCCAGTCTTCGGATGTCTTCTTCGGAGTACCGACAGGTATCCGGTCCCGGCGATGCGCCATATTTCGGCTCCGCCCACTTGAAATATTGACCCCTTTTGTGTACGGGGCACGAGGCAGAATAGCCTCAGCCATAGCTCGAAATGAGCTTCGCAGCCCAGAAATAGCTCGCAAAGGGCAACGTAGCATGCGATGTGTAATATGGAGGCAGGAGTAAAGTTATGCAGCTGGAGGCCATAGAACTCCAGGAGCACACGGAGGAATGGATGGATTGGAAATCCTAGTCCCCTCAATAAATAAGGGACGAGGCATACCCGCTCCCCCGTGGATGGGTTGGGAAAGCTTTTTGTTTGCTCCCCGCCATTATAAGTGGCTAGTCCGGCTCGGGCGGGGACCATGTACGCAGGAGGGAGAAACCCCTGGGTCTGCAACTCTACTAGTTGGCTATGGGGAATAGAACACTTCTCCCAACTACCTGGCTTAGGGCTACAAGGGCGAGAGGAGGAGCTGCGGTGGTCGGCCATGATGGAATGGATTTTTCCGGGCACGCTCCGATGGATACTCGTTGTGGGAAGATGGTGTCATCTAGATCTGAAGATCCCTTACTATTTAAATAGATGATTCATCTACCTAGTTAGGGTGGTAAATGTAAAAACACCACGACCTCTCGCATTCGCTCGACACGTGGAAGATAGCCATTATTAAGGCACAGAAGCCGAGGAGTGCAACATGAAGGAAATATGCCCTAGAGGTAATAATAAATGTTATTATTTTATTTCCTTATATCATGATAAATGTTTATTATTCATGCTAGAATTGTATTATCCGGAAACATAATACTTGTGTGAATATATAGACAAACCAAACGTCACTAGTATGCCTCTACTTGACTAGCTCGTTAATCGAAGATGGTTATGTTTCCTAACCATAGACATGTGTTGTCATTTGATTAATGGGATCACATCATTAGGAGAATGATGTGATTGACATGACCCATTCCATTAGCTTAGCACCTGATCGTTTAGTATGTTGCTATTGCTTTTTTCATGACTTATACATGTTCCTATGACTATGAGATTATGCAACTCCCGTTTACCAGAGGAACACTTTGTGTGCTACCAAACGTCACAACGTAACTGGGTGATTATAAAGGAGCTCTACAGGTGTCTCCAAAGGTGAATGTTGGGTTGGCGTATTTCGAGATTAGGATTTGTCACTCCGATTGTCGGAGAGGTATCTCTGGGCCCTCTCGATAATGCACATCACATAAGCCTTGCAAGCATTACAACTAATGAGTTAGTTGCAAGATGATGTATTACGAAACGAGTAAAGAGACTTGCCGCTAACGAGATTGAACTAGGTATTGAGATACCGACGATCGAATCTCGGGCAAGTAACATACCGATGACAAAGGGAACAACGTATGTTGTTATGCGGTCTGAACGATAAAAGATCTTCGTAGAATATGTAGGAGCCAATATGAGCATCCAGGTTCCGCTATTGGTTATTGACCGGAGACATGTCTCGGTCATGTCTACATTGTTCTCGAACCCGTAGGGTCCGCACGCTTAAGGTTTCGATGACAGTTATATTATGAGTTTATGGGTTTTGATGTACCGAAGTTAGTTCGGAGTCCCGGATGTGATCACGGACAAGACGAGGAGTCTCGAAATGGTCGAGACATAAAGATTGATATATTGGACGGGTATATTCAGACACCGAAAGTGTTCCGGGTGATTTCGGAGAAAACCGGAGAGCCAGAGGGTTACCGGAACCCCTCGGGAGAAGTAATGGGCCATATGGGCCTTAGTGGAGAGAGAGCGGGGCAGCCAAAGGTGGGCCGCGCGCCTCCTCCCCCCTGGTCCGAATTGTACTAGGAGAGGGGGGCGGCGCCCCCCTTTCCTTCTCCCTCCCCACTTCTTTCCCCCTCCTACCTAGGAGGAGGACTCCTCCTGGCGCGCCAATAGGGGTCGGCCGGCCTCCTCCCCTTGATCCTTTATATA
This sequence comes from Triticum urartu, assembly GCF_056163025.1. Lineage (NCBI taxonomy): Eukaryota > Viridiplantae > Streptophyta > Magnoliopsida > Poales > Poaceae > Triticum > Triticum urartu. Next base: position 362,885,495 of record NC_141876.1, on the reverse strand, counting down.
CGGGGGCAGGGGGCACCCCTAGACACACAAGTTGATCCACGTGATCATATTCTTAGCCGTGTGCGGTGCCCCCTTCCACCATAATCCTCGATAATATTGTAGCGGTGCTTAGGCGAAGCCCTGCGACGGTAGTACATCAAGATCGTCACCACGCCGTCGTGCTGACGGAACTCTTCCCCGACACTTTGCTGGATCGGAGTCCGGGGATCGTCATCGAGCTGAACGTGTGCTAGAACTCGGAGGTGCCGTAGTTTCCGTGCTTGATCGGTCGGGCCGTGAAGACGTACGACTACATCAACCGCGCTGTGCTAACGCTTCCGTTGTCGGTCTACAAGGGTACGTAGATCACACTCTCCCCTCTCGTTGCTATGCATCACCATGATCTTGCGTGTGCGTAGGAAATTTTTTGAAATTACTACGTTCCCCAACAGTGGCATCCGAGCCTAGGTTTTATGTGTTGATGTTGTATGCACGAGTAGAACACAAGTGAGTTGTGGGCGATATAAGTCATACTGCTTACCAGCATGTCATACTTTGGTTCGGCGGTATTGTTGGACGAAGCGGCCCGGACCGACATTATGCATACGCTTACGCGAGACCGGTTCTCCCGACGTGCTTTGCACAAAGGTGGCTAGCGGGTGACAGTTTCTCCAACTTTAGTTCAACCAAGTGTGGCTACGCCCGGTCCTTGCGAAGGTTAAAACAACACCAACTTGACAAACTATCGTTGTGGTTTTGATGCGTAGGTAAGATTGGTTCTTGCTTAAGCCCGTAGCAGCCACGTAAAACTTGCAACAACAAAGTAGAGGACGTCTAACTTGTTTTTGCAGGGCATGTTGTGATGTGATATGGTCAAGACATGATGCTAAATTTTATTGTATGAGATGATCATGTTTTGTAACCGAGTTATCGGCAACTGGCAGGAGCCATATGGTTGTCGCTTTATTGTATGCAATACAACTGCGCTGTAATGCTTTACTCTATCACTAAACGGTAGCGATAGTCGTGGAAGCATAAGATTGGCGAGACGACAACGATGCTACGATGGTGATCAAGGTGTCGCGCCGATGAAGATGGTGATCACGATGGTGCTTCGAAGATGGAGATCACAAGCACAAGATGATGATGGCCATATCATATCACTTATATTGATTGCATGTGATGTTTATCTTTTATGCATCTTATCTTGCTTTGATTGACGGTAGCATTTTAAGATGATCTCTCACTAATTATCAAGAAGTGTTCTCCCTGAGTATGCACCGTTGCGAAAGTTCTTCGTGCTGAGACACCACGTGATGATCGGGTGTGATAGGCTCTACGTTCAAATACAACGGGTGCAAAACAGTTGCACACGCGGAATACTCAGGTTATACTTGACGAGCCAAGCATATACAGATATGGCCTTGGAACACGGAGACCGAAAGGTCGAGCGTGAATCATATAGTAGATATGATCAACATAGCGATGTTCACCAATGAAACTACTCCATCTCACGTGATGATCGGACATGGTTTAGTTGATTTGGATCACGTAATCACTTAGAAGATTAGAGGGATGTCTATCTAAGTGGGAGTTCTTTAGTAATATGATTAATTGAACCTAAAATTATCATGAACTTAGTACCTGATAGTATCTTGCTTGTTTATGTTTGATTGTAGATAGATTGCCCGTGCTGTTGTTCCGTTGAATTTTAATGCGTTCCTTGAAAAAGCAAAGTTGAAAGATGATGGTAGCAATTACACGGACTGGGTCCGTAACTTGAGGATTATCCTCATTGCTGCACAGAAGAATTACGTCCAGGAACACCAGATGTTATGAACGTCTGGCAGAGCAAAGCTGATGACTACTCGATAGTTCAATGTGCCATGCTTTACGGCTTAGAATCGGGACTTCAATGACGTTTTGAATGTCATGGAGCATATAAGATGTTCCAGGAGTTAAAGTTAATATTTCAAGCAAATGCCCGGATTGAGAGATATGAAATCTCCAATAAGTTTTATAGCTGCAAGATGGAGGAGAACAGTTCTGTCAGTGAGCATATACTCAAAATGTCTGGGTATAATAATCACTTGATTAATTGGGAGTTAATCTTCCAGATAATTGCGTCATTGACAGAATTCTCCAATCACTACCACCAAGCTACAAGAGCTTCGTGATGAACTATAATATGCAAGGGATGAATAAGACTATTCCCGAGCTCTTCACAATGCTGAAAGCTGCGGAGGTAGAAATCAAGAAGGAGCATCAAGTGTTGATGGTCAACAAGACCACTAGTTTCAAGAAAAAGGGCAAAGGGAAGAAGAAGGGGAACTTCAAAAAGAACAGCAAACAAGTTGCTACTCAAGAGAAGAAACCCAAACCTGGACCTAAGCCTGAAACAGAGTGCTTCTACTGCAAGCAGACTGGTCACTGGAAGCGGAACTGCCCCAAGTATTTGGCGGATAAGAAGGATGGCAAGGTGAACAAAGGTATATGTGATATACATGTTATTGATGTGTACCTTACTAATGCTCGCAGTAGCACCTGGGTATTTGATACTGGTTCTGTTGCTAATATTTGCAACTCGAAACAGGGACTACGGATTAAGCGAAGATTGGCTAAGGACGAGGTGACGATGCGCGTGGGAAATGGTTCCAAAGTCGATGTGATCGCAGTCGGCATGCTACCTCTACATCTACCTTCGGGATTAGTATTAGACCTAAATAATTGTTATTTGGTGCCAGCGTTAAGCATGAACATTATATCTGGATCATGTTTGATGCGAGACGGTTATTCATTTAAATCTGAGAATAATGGTTGTTCTATTTATATGAGTAATATCTTTTATGGTCATGCACCCTTAAAGAGTGGTCTATTCTTATTAAATCTCGATAGTAGTGACACACATATTCATAGTGTTGAAACCAAAAGATGCAAAGTTGATAATGATAGTGCAACTTATTTGTGGCACTACCGTTTGGGTCATATCGGTGTAAAGCGCATGAAGAAACTCCATATTGATGGGCTTTTGGAACCACTTGATTATGAATCACTTGGTACTTGCGAACCGTGCCTTATGGGTAAGATGACAAAAACACCATTCTCCGGTACTATGGAGAGAGCAACAAATTTGTTGGAAATCATACATACAGATGTATGTGGTCCGATGAATGTTGAGGCTCGTGGCAGATATCGTTATTTTCTCACCTTCACAGATGACTTAAGCAGATATGGGTATATCTACTTAATGAAACACAAGTCTGAAACATTTGAAAAGTTCAAAGAATTTCAGAGTGAAGTTGAAAATCATCGTAACAAGAAAATAAAATTCCTACGATCTGATCGTGGAGGAGAATATTTGAGTTACGAGTTTGGTGTACATTTGAAACAATGTGGAATAGTTTCGCAACTCACGCCACCCGGAACACCACAGCGTAATGGTGTGTCCGAACGTCATAATCGTACTTTACTAGATATGGTGCGATCTATGATGTCTCTTACTGATTTACCGCTATCGTTTTGGGGATACGCTCTAGAGACGGCCGCATTCACGTTAAATAGGGCACCATCAAAATCCGTTGAGACGACGCCTTATGAACTGTGGTTTGGCAAGAAACCAAAGTTGTCATTTCTGAAACTTTGGGGCTGCGATGCTTATGTGAAAAAGCTTCAACCTGATAAGCTCGAACCCAAATCGGAGAAATGTGTATTCATAGGATATCCAAAGGAAACTATTGGATATACCTTCTATCACAGATCCGAAGGCAAGACTTTTGTTGCTAAATTCGGAAACTTTCTGGAGAAGGAGTTTCTCTCGAAAGAAGTGAGTGGGAGGAAAGTAGAACTTGACGAGGTAATTGTACCTGCTCCCTTATTGGAAAGTAGTACATCACAGAAACCTGTTTCTGTGACACCTACACCAATTAGTGAGGAAGCTAATGATAATGATCATGAAACTTCAGAACAAGATACTACTGAACCTCGTAGATCAATCAGAGTAAGATCCGCGCCAGAGTGGTACGATAATCCTGTTCTGGAAGTCATGCTACTAGATCATGATGAACCTACGAACTATGAAGAAGCGATGGTGAGCCCAGATTCCGCAAAATGGCTTGAAGCCATGAAATCTGAGATGGGATCCATGTATGAGAACAAAGTATGGACTTTGGTTGACTTGCCCAATGATCGGCAAGCAATTGAGAATAAATGGACTTTCAAGAAGAAGACTGCCGCTGACGGTAATATTACTATCTACAAAGCTCGACTTGTCGCAAAAGGTTTACGGCAAGTTCAAGGGATTGACTACGATGAGACCTTCTCACCCGTAGCGATGCTTAAGTCTGTCCGAATCATGTTAGCAATTGCCGCATTTTATGATTATGAAATTTGGCAAATGGATGTCAAAACTGCATTCCTGAATGGATTTCTGCAAGAAGAGTTGTATATGATGCAGCCGGAAGGTTTTGTCGATCCAAAGGGAGCTAACAAAGTGTGCAAGCTCCAGCGATCCATTTATGGACTGGTGCAAGCCTCTCGGAGTTGGAATAAACGCTTTGATAGTGTGATCAAAGCATTTGGTTTTATACAGACTTTTGGAGAAGCCTGTATTTACAAGAAAGTGAGTGGGAGCTCTGTAGCATTTCTAATATTATATGTAGATGACATATTACTAATCGGAAATGATATAGAATTCCTGGATAGCATAAAAGGATACTTGAATAAAAGTTTTTCAATGAAAGACCTCGGTGAAGCTGCCTACATATTGGGCATCAAGATCTATAGAGACAGATCGAGACACTTAATTGGACTTTCACAAAGCACATACCTTGACAAAGTTTTGAAAAGGTTCAAAACGGATCAAGCAAAGAAAGGATTCTTGCCTGTGTTACAAGGTGTGAAATTGAGTAAGACTCAAAGTCCGACCAATGCAGAAGATAGAGAGAAAATGAAAGATGTTCCCTATGCTTCATCCATAGGCTCTATCATGTATGCAATGTTGTGTACCAGACCTGATGTGTGTCTTGCTATAAGTCTAGCAGGGAGGTACCGAAGTAATCCAGGAGTGGATCACTGGACGGCGGTCAAGAACATCCTGAAATACCTGAAAAGGACTAAGGATATGTTTCTCATATATGGAGGTGACAAAGAGCTCATCGTAAATGGTTACGTTGATGCAAGCTTTGACACTGATCCGGACGATTCTAAATCGCAAACCAGATACGTGTTTACATTAAACGGCGGAGCTGTTAGTTGGTGCAGCTCTAAACAAAGCGTTGTGGCGGGATCTACATGTGAAGCGGAGTACATAGCTGCTTCGGAAGCAGCAAGCGAAGGAGTCTGGATGAAGGAGTTCATATCCGATCTAGGTGTCATACCTAGTGCATCGGGTCCAATGAAAATCTTTTATGACAATAGTGGTGCAATTGCCTTGGCAAAGGAATCCAGATTTCACAAGAGAACCAAGCACATCAAGAGACGCTTCAATTCCATCCGGGATCTAGTCCAGGTGGGAGACATAGAGATTTGAAAGATACATACGGATCTGAATGTAGCAGACTCATTGACTAAGCCTCTTCCACGAGCAAAACATGATCAGCACCAAAGCTCCATGGGTGTTAGAATCATTACTGTGTAATCTAGATTATTGACTCTAGTGCAAGTGGGAGACTGAAGGAAATATGCCCTAGAGGAAATAATAAATGTTATTATTTTATTTCCTTATATCATGATAAATGTTTATTATTCATGCTAGAATTGTATTATCCGGAAACATAATACTTGTGTGAATATATAGACAAACCAAACGTCACTAGTATGCCTCTACTTGACTAGCTCGTTAATCGAAGATGGTTATGTTTCCTAACCATAGACATGTGTTGTCATTTGATTAATGGGATCACATCATTAGGAGAATGATGTGATTGACATGACCCATTCCATTAGCTTAGCACCCGATCGTTTAGTATGTTGCTATTGCTTTCTTCATGACTTATACATGTTCCTATGACTATGAGATTATGCAACTCCTGTTTACCGGAGGAACACTTTGTGTGCTACCAAACGTCACAACGTAACTGGGTGATTATAAAGGAGCTCTACAGGTGTCTCCAAAGGTGAATGTTGGGTTGGCGTATTTCGAGATTAGGATTTGTCACTCCGATTGTCGGAGAGGTATCTCTGGGCCCTCTCGGTAATGCACATCACATAAGCCTTGCAAGCATTACAACTAATGAGTTAGTTGCAAGATGATGTATTACGAAACAAGTAAAGAGACTTGCCGGTAACGAGATTGAACTAGGTATTGAGATACCGACGATCGAATCTCGGGCAAGTAACATACCGATGACAAAGGGAACAACGTATGTTGTTATGCGGTCTGACCGATAAAAGATCTTTGTAGAATATGTAGGAGCCAATATGAGCATCCAGGTTCCGCTATTGGTTATTGATCGGAGACGTGTCTCGGTCATGTCTACATTGTTCTCGAACCTGTAGGGTCCGCATGCTTAAGGTTTCGATGACAGTTATATTATGAGTTTATGAGTTTTGATGTACCGAAGTTAGTTCGGAGTCCCGGATGTGATCACGGACATGACGAGGAGTCTCGAAATGGTCGAGACATAAAGATTGATATATTGGACGGCTATATTCGGACACCGGAAGTGTTCCGGGTGATTTCGGAGAAAACCGGAGAGCCGGAGGGTTACCGGAACCCCCCCGGGAGAAGTAATGGGCCATATGGGCCTTAGTGGAGAGAGAGAGAGGGCAGCCAAAGGTGGGTCGCGCGCCTCCTCCCCCCCTGGTCCGAATTGTACTAGGAGAGGGGGGCGGCGCCCCCCTTTCCTTCTCCCTCCCCACTTCTTTCCCCCTCCTAGTAGGAGTCCTACTCCTACTAGGAGGAGGACTCCTCCTGGCGCGCCAATAGGGGTCGGCCGGCCTCCTCCCCTTGATCCTTTATATACGGGGGCAGGGGGCACCCCTAGACACACAAGTTGATCCACGTGATCATATTCTTAGCCGTGTGTGGTGCCCCCTTCCACCATAATCCTCGATAATATTGTAGCGGTGCTTAGGCGAAGCCCTGCGACGGTAGTACATCAAGATCGTCACCACGCTGTCGTGCTGACAGAACTCTTCCCCGACACTTTGCTGGATCGGAGTCCGGGGATCGTCATCGAGCTGAACGTGTGCTAGAACTCGGAGGTGCCGTAGTTTCGGTGCTTGATCGGTCGGGCCGTGAAGACGTACGACTACATCAACCGCGTTGTGCTAACGCTTCCGCTATCGGTCTACAAGGGTACGTAGATCACACTCTCCCCTCTCGTTGCTATGCATCACCATGATCTTGCGTGTGCGTAGGAAATTTTTTGAAATTACTACGTTCCCCAACACAACATTCATGGGAGGCCGGACACAACTCGTTACGACAGGTGCTCAGGATTTGGAGGAGAACCCGACTTGCAATGCCGAAGACAATATGCGCGCCGGACTCATCGTCATTGAAGCCTGGTTCGGGGGCTACTGAGGGAGTCCTGGATTAGGGGGTCCTCGGACAGCCGGACTATATACTTTGGCCGGACTGTTGGACTATGAAGATACAAGATTGAAGACTTCGTCCCGTGTCCTGATGGGACTCTCCTTTGCGTGGAAGGCAAGCTTGGCGATTCGGATATGTAGATCTCCTCCCTTGTAACTGACTTTGTGTAACCCTAGCCCCTCCGGTGTCTATATAAACCGGAGGGTTTTAGTCCGTAGGACAACAACAATCATACCATAGGCTAGCTTCTAGGGTTTAGCCTCTCCGATCTCGTGGTAGATCAACTCTTGTAATACTCATATCATCAAGATCAATCAAGCAGGAAGTAGGGTATTACCTCCATCGAGAGGGCCCGAACCTGGGTAAACATTGTGTCCCCCGCCTCCTGTTACCATCCGCCTTAGATGCACAGTTCGGGACCCCCTACCCGAGATCCGCCGGTTTTGACACCGACACTCGGTCCTGGACGCAACGCGCTTTGCATCCGACTGGGCCGGTGCCATGGTGATGAGCGGTACATCCACCAGCAGGCCCGCTGCCTGGGGTTGGGGGAGCGCTGAACCTCGCGCATTGCCCACAGGAGGATGGTCGCCGGAGGGACGTTGAAGCCGGCGGGGAAGGCACGGAGCTTTTCAGCATCCGTCATCACCTTGACGAGACCGCGCGCATGGATCCTCATCATCTGAACACTTTGGAACCATCGCGTGATCTCCCTGTATTGCGCACGTATCTCCTGGTTGTCGCCGTCCAGCTCTTCGACGGCCTTCTGCCAGCCGAGACTCTGGTCCATGGCGGCGGCGGTGGCGTGGTCGTCGAGACGCGTGTCTTGGGTGGTTGGTAGAGGAGAGTGGGGGAGGAGTGGGGTGTGTGAGAGGTGAGTGGGGAGGGACAATGGGAGGTTGCCACGTCTTAAAGCATGGGAAACCGAAACGACAATGGTATAATGCTACACACGGTCGTCACACAGCGGCTGTAACGCACGCTAAACTGCATGGCCCACTATCTAATAATGTTAAGATAAGAAGGTGTACAACAAATCAATACTTCTATCCCATTGGCATTGCACGCAGCGTTATAAACCCCAGGTCCTGGGTTCGAGCCCCAGGCCATATTTTTTGGTTTTCCATTTTTTTTTTGCACTACAGCAGTCAATCAGATTCGGTTAACTAGAACAGCAGCCAAAAAAATTCAGTTAACTAGAACTGGCCAATATGCACTAATCTTCATTCTACATTACTACCCCCCCCCCTCTTGAGGAACTTCCCTCCAAATGTTAAGTTTACAAAAAGGGCAACGAATGCCACTGTTTTGCCACAAAAATAGGCAAAGCTTGCCACTTGATGCCACTATTTGGCATCCTTAACAGGCCAGTCATTAAGTTACATCACTCTATGCCTTTACAAAAAATGTCAGTAGCAATAGCCAGATAATCAGGAAGCAGGTGCATTGACATCTTCAGGAGGAGCATTGAGATCAGGTATTTGGCTAATCATGTCATCTCCAAACAGCAACCAATATGCCCTCTCACCTGGAATACCTCCTCTCCCTGCAGTAGCTGGACCTGCACCTCTTCTTGTGCTTGTAGCTGGACCTGCACCTCTTTCTCTGCCTGTAGCTGGAGGTGCACCTCTTCCTCTCCCTGCATTTGGAGCTACTCCTCTTCCTCTGCCTGCATTTGGAGTTGCTCCTCTTCATGTGTCTGCATCTGGAGCTGCACCTCTTCCTCTGCCTGCATATGCATTTCTTTGTCTTTTACTTGCTCTTCCTGCAGTAGCAACTTTTTCTCTGTGAGCTACTTCTATCCCATCAACTGAAACCTCTGAAATTGGATCTTCAACATTCACAGAAATGATGCTGTGAGTAGATGTTGCACTGCTTGCACCAACAATTGAGTTGGCCATTCTGACAAGACTTTCAGCAGATGGCATCTTCAATATCAAATATTCTCTAAAATTGTTGATGAAGTCTGGATGGTCAACCATAATTGCAAGAACTTTGTGCTGAGCACTAGCCGTGATAACATGTTGCAAATCTTCATCACCTCTAATTATAACCAACCCATCTGAAATTGTTTTCTCAGGTAAGCACCAGTAAAGTATGTGCTCATTGGCAGGATATCCCAACCAATTTAGGTGCTCTTCTAAGACTGCATATGAAAATGTGCAAGCATCAACATAGTCAAAGACCTCCAAAGAAGAGTTATAGTACTCTAGGGCACTGATAGGTCCATAGAAAATACCACCATGTTCCAGCACTAGTGTAAAGAAAGGAGTGTGAACACTCTATCCCATTGCTGAGTCACACACTGCATCCAAAAAGGTCAGAAATTCGGTGCAAGGTTTAGTTAACTTCATATAACACTGACCAGTTAACTGCACAAATTCAGTTAACTGAATATAACACTAACAGTTCACTATGATTCGAAATCCAACACTACAGGGACTGTAAGCGAATCTACACAAAACAAAATACCAAATTCACATAAGAAATACAAAATAGGGTGCTTCCACGCAACAGCACTATCTTCATGCCTGAAACCCAGAACTTCCTACATAAACCCTAGACTAAATGCATCGCTCAAAACCCTAGCTTGCTTTCATGGTAAGAATGTCACATTGCAAGATCAAAGCAATTCAGAACCTTGAATCTGCTTCCAAATCGCACGGATCCGGTGTACTAGGCCGTACTTGGCCGGGCACATACAAGAAAAGGAACATGGAAGAGGAGATGCAGGGCAAAGGACTGCTCGCCATAGTCTGGAGGAATGACAGCAGGCGGCCAGACTAGATGAGCGGAGGGAGGCGGCACTAGACCGCCGAAGAGCTCCGGCGAGGCAGCCATTGTTGCTGACGTTAGCAACAGCCACGCGTGCCCCGACAGGGGGAATGATGGAGAAGGGGGGCGAGTGGGGATAAGCTACAGGAGTTTCCATCGACATAATTGTTGCTGACGTCAGCAACAGCTGCGCGTGCCCCGACAGGGAAAAGGATGGAGAAGAGGGGCGAGTGGGGATAAGCTACAAGAGTTCCCCTCGACATAATAAATTTAGGTGCTCCCCCGTTGCTGTCCAGCCTGTACTGCGGGTTGATTATAAGGAACGGCAGGGGCTCTTTGCAAAAACGCACGCGCTGACCGGCTTGAGGCCAGTTCACTTGTCGCTTTGTGATTGGTCCAGGAACTAAGTTGCACATTGGGCACAAGTTCTGAAACTAGATAGGGTCGTTTTACAAGTTTTAGGACCAAACCATCACATTGTGAGAAAGTTGACGGACTTCCAATGCTTTTAACTCTTTTAGATACGAGAACTCCAACGTATCATTGCAATTTTTTAACCATCGGGTTTTACATTATGGGTTGAACTTTCGCCATCGATATTAACTAAGAAAATATGAGGTATATGCTAAAAAGGAATACTATAGGATTTGTATTCAAGAGATCTACCGTACAATTTTTGTGACATACTAGTTTATATTTCATTTGCTAAACTTAAGATGTAGGTTTGACACAAAAGACAAGGGGTCCAATAAACCAAGACAAAGGGAGCAGAATTGCAGAAACGACAGCTTACTGTAAACATAGGACTAGATAATAATAATTCAAGGAAAAAAAAGAGTAATGCACCAACTTCTCCATGGCAAATTCACGGTTCCACAGATCAAAAAAAAAATTGTACCTCAAACAAGCATGAAACAGGTAAAACAATGCCCTGTGGCATAGCATTAATGATAAAAACAGTAAGGTGTACACTAGCTACGTACATATAACTATGAAATATAAAACTCTAATCAACTTGAACAAGGCGGTGCAACCTAATGGCCCATCTTTCATTTCTCTTCTAGGCAGAACTAGAAAGATGAACATGGCAAGCAAACCTACACTCTGTCCAAGCTATATAGCCGCAGCAATATCCACCTAGTTAACCATTCGCTATGTTCTCATCATTCCCCATCTGTATTGACAGCCAACTTCTAATGGTATTCCTCCCGTCCGCTGTATAGCCACAATATCCTATGGTCTCACACCGAAACCTTGCAATTCCACACACAAAAAAGGAACCCAAAGGGTTCTTCTAAAATTGCAAAGCTATGCAACAACTCAGATTATCTTTGGCTAGATCTGCGGCTTCGTTTCACACATGACTGGGTTCCATTGCTTGCTGCTCCATCTGCTTCTCTAACTCTTCTGTAGAACAGCACGTAAGCTGCACCTGACTTCACTTCTTCTTCATTGATGGCAGAAACATGGCTATCATCAAAATTGTACCACCTGTTCTCATCCAAGAGCTGCACAAAATACAACTCCCCATTAGACTTCTAGATTAGAGCCAACACACAGGCAAATAAATAGCTCTACAACACAATAAGTAGAACTAGGAACTCCGGAAGACAATGTGGTACTATAAGTTTCTATAACCAATTTCTCCTTTCTGACAATGCAGATTAAATGAATGTATGTGCTTAGGCAGCATAGCTAGCAAAGTCTGCTATATATCCAATAACGAGATTGAAAGAGCAACTAAGTAAGGGGGTGTTTGTTTCCAGGGACTTTTTTGTGTAGGGACTAGAAAAAGTCCCTCTTAGAGACTTTTTTACCAAACGGGAGGGACTTTTTAGGGACTAAACTAGGCATTTGGGACTAAATGAAGAAGACTCTCAAGGAGAGTCTTTTTTGGGACTTTTTGGGACTTTTCCAACAATGCCCCTCCATGCATTTAATGGCCCGCCACCCCATGGTGTTGTTTGATTGTTATTTTTCTATATACTAGGGGCAATATGGTCATTTAATAACCTCTAGGAAGGGACTAGGGACTTTTTAGTCTCTGCAAACAAACAGGGAGGGACTTTTTAGGGACTAGAGACTTTTTTGTTGGGACTAGAAAAAGTCCTAGGACTTATGAACCAAACAGGGCCTAAGCATTGCAGGAATAACTGCAGTTAAAGATAGAACACCAACAATTTAAAACAATGCATTAGTATGATACTTCGGCCCCTACTTCCAAATACATAAGGACATGCAATAACAAGTTGGAGGTCCTAAGAAGCTACCACTGGTGTCCTTCAGAGAAATAAACTGAAATTGCGGAAGCAATATTACTCCCTCTGTTTTTGTATACAAGGCCACTTTGTTTTCATGTCATACTTTGACTTATAATTTTGGTCGACAAAATATGGCTTATATGTCAACAAAAATGTATCATCGGAAGGTTATTTGAAATGTGTATCAAATGGCATGCTTTTTGTGGCATACAACTCACATTTCAATAAAATGGTCAAAGTTAGACATAAAAATATGAAGTGGCCTTGTATACAAAAACGGAGGGAGTAGAATTTGAGAAATTAACCTTTTTTTGGAATAATTAAAAAAATGAAGTAGAAAATAACCTTTATGTAAGCAGTATAATGCCCACTCGCCATGCTGCCATAATGATTGCTAACAGCATACAGCTCATAAGTTTGACGCTGAGGTATCTTGTTAGCAATATAGTTTGTCAAATCCAAGTCATGTATTGGGAAATTAACAAAAGTTTCCAGCTTATGCTTAGTTGACCTACTAAATGAAAATCTCTTCAAATGAATAACTAACACTTCTGGTAGTCTCCATAAATCAAGCTTTTTACTAGCTTGCCTTTGCTCCTTGCACCTTGGACAGTACCTAATTCAATTAACATAACTCTGTTAAACTAAAATGTAAAATTAAAGTTCTAGGCACTTGAAAGGAACAGTTATAGCATGTGCCTGTTATAAGATATTTCTAATAATCTGTAATGGGCTAAAAGTGATGCTTTCAAGATCAGTGCACAGGAAAATAATATAACAACCATGCAGCGCCATTATTTTCTGCATCGAAGAGGACACTGATATTTTGATTTTCCAGTTCTTTCTCATTTACATAGATTCATATTTAGCAATGCAAGGTATCCATGAAAATACTAAATCCTAAGCCTACGAGTGAGATTATATCAAGTGAAATGCAAATGCAGATAACATAACTACTACTTGACATACTGTAACCCCTATGTTGACTGAAACTGAATATCAGCTAAGCTAGAGTTAGCAACACTTGCATGAACAACATATTTGCAAACATCAAAGGTATCTTCAGGGGGGGCAGTATTGAATACTAACCACATTTCTTCAGGAACAAGTGGTTCTTCTCTCAAGAAAGCATCCAAGCATGCATAGAGTGAGAGAGGTTCACCACGGGTTCTCTTGGCGGGAGGAGCATACTTAAACACCTCTGGAAGGTGATGGTTTGTGTTCAACTTTTTAAGATCTAACTTGGACCAGTTGACAAAAATAACAGTTGCAACCGAAGACTGCGGAACCCTGATAACATAATCAGTTTGCTCAATCACTGTGTTGCTATCATCAATCAACTGTAGCTGAAATTTGCTGCTGTCGGTGTGATAGCTTTGTGTTCTTGTGGAAAGAGAACTTTGAACTGCCGAATGTTGTGCCACATGATTTCTGAACATGGGCACAAGCATTTTACGGGCCATCTCATGGATATCGGAACCGGTGACAGTTTCATTGCGAGATATTTGTGCAAGAAGAGGAACACCATATGGCTTCCAAGAGGTTGAGCTGCTATTGTTTCCAAGGTCCCTACAGAAGCAAAGCTATTATTTAAGAAGAATTTGATGCACAAGAAGTGCTTTCCCACTATTGCATGTTAACAGTTAATGGAAATGGCATATGTTGTGTTTGCTGTTATATACAGCAAGCAAGTTACTAAAGCTATCGCCCTAGCAGAATAAAAATGCAACTTATGTCTTTTTTGTCTCTTTGCTTACAAGTCTTCACGGCGATGCACAAATTGAACATAACTTGCCCTTTTTTCCAATCTTGGAAGCCTATAAACTGCCAGGTGATCATCATCTTTAATTGTAGAAAGCTGGAGCACTGGATCCTCGAGAATAAGATGGATCCTATGATTACGTATCTGCAAATACAATACAAAGAAAATAGATTTACTAACACGATGAAATACAGCAGCATATGCTTGTTAAAAAATGGGTATTTTGTAACAAACCTCGGCAATTAGAAGTCTCTCTTCATTTCTAAGCGAGCATGCATTGCTGAGTGCTTGGATAAGGTCCCTGCACCTACCTTGCTTGGGTACACTTACAGTGTATGGTATTGGTGGAGCACTCCCATCACAAGTGAAAACCACAACAGTCATGCTCCGCGTTGAAGCAAATTGTAGAGGTAAGGAAAGATACATGAATGGGTCAAATGTCACTGAAACCTTTCCACATACTGGACAGACCAAAGTTGACTTGTACTGCCCCTGGAAATTAAAAGGTAACATTTAGCAAAAATACCTCTGCCCAGAAGTCAGAGATCAATACACCATAATTTCATGCTAGACGTCTCAACCTTGTACTATTTCACAAGACTTTTTTAAGCGCTGGGCGCTGGGCGCTGGGCGAGTGTTCCACCTGGCCTAGTGCAATGACAGCTTAAGAGGCGCCTATGCACGCTTAAGCATTTTGTACGCATAAGGCAGCAAGGGGCGGCTGGGTGCATTTTTCAGAGAATACAGGCTCTAAACTCTGCAACACTAGCCCAATAAGGCCCATTATGGAACCCTAGCTTGCAAACCCAATCCGAACCATGCTCTAATCTGAACCATCCGTCTATACTCCTCTGTCTCTTTCCCTTGCCTGATCCCCTTCCAGACACACACCAATGGTGGCGCTGCAGCTCCTCCACTGCCTACTCCCGTCCAGGCACGCGTCAATGGCGGCTGCAGCTCCTCCTCCGCAACTAAATCTGTTTCCCCACCTCAGTCCCTCTTTCCCCATAGCTGCCTCTCTTCCCCATGGTCGTCGCCTCATCAGCGCTGGAGTACCTTGTCAGCCGCCTAATTTTTTTTTTTTGACAGAAAGACTGTAAGGGAACCCCCTACAGTATAATTGGTGCAACAACCCCAAATTGCAAGTACCATGCCTTGAACCTGGGTGGGTGGGAAGGCATCAGCCCCTTCCAACCACTAGGCTATGCCTTAGTCAGCCGCCTAATTCACTGCCTAGGGCCAAAACAAGGCGTTTTACCTCCGCCTAGCGCCTAATCGTGCGCCTAGGAGCACCTAATTTTTCCACGATATTTCATTCTAGCAACATACTGCATTGGCTAGCAATGGAAAGCATTTGACCGTCAACAACATAAAACATAACAGCCAATAAGAGGACTGTCACATTTATTGCAGAACTCCCATCTCATACGCGGAAACAGTGGAGCATACATTAAACATGGGTGTCTTTCTGCTACCTTGCTGCATAGCAGAAACACAAAAACTGCAAGAACATGCACTAGCATCAGTTGTTTTTCCATGTCTGTTTTCACTATCATGGGGTCATCCAAATTTAATCAAAATATCACTTTAAACTGACAAAGGTACAAAAAATACATAACGACTGCAAGAAACTAAAACATGACCAGAAGGCCATGAACCACCTCTTTACAGCATCGAACAAAGCGATTCGTACAGATTTGGCCATTTGGGAGTTGAGACTAACCTGGCATACATCAACAATGATAGAATCATTTCTGGCAATGTGATTTGCCCAATACTCATCAGCAACCTCTTCATCTGATCGTCCCTCAGCATCTTTGGATTTTAAGTAAGGTCTATGTTTCACACGGTTCAAGTCTTCATGCAGTCCATCCAGGAGGAATGCCAACAGCTCCTGGAAGTATCAAGATACAGATTTTTGAGAAAAACTGCAGATGGATAAGGAGCTGTCTAACGAAAGAATCAAACCTGTGAATCGTGTTGGTTGTATCCACTGAACTGAGGTGCAAACCGAGACAACTTTGTTTTGAATGGTCGTGGAGACACTGGGGTGCGGCTAGGAGCCCAAAGTTTTCTCAGTAGCTCTCCAAAAGCTAATGCAAGTTCACCCTACAAGACTACCATCAGATCTCAGTAAAATTAATAGGACACATAGATGCAAATGATCATGAGGTCATAAAAAATATAGCCATTGTTACAAAAAGCAAAGTTATTTCCGTATTAACAAGCAACATTGATGCATTAAAACTTCAGCATGTTCCACAAACCTATTTATACCAACTGTAATGTGTAAAGATGTGAGATCTCAATGGAAATACACATGAGATTTTGTCTCTCCAGCAAATAAACTACTTCTGGTTTAAACACAACTATGTATGCAATAAAACTAGACAAAGCTGCTGTAACAACAGAAAGGGTGCACTCTGCCAGATGCGATGATGGTATACAGAAACACACAAATTTCATCCATATTTAAGATAAACTGACAAATTTGTTTTAGTGAAAAAATTATGAATCTGAACCACAATAAAGATGAAGGTACAGGACACAATAAACGATAGCAGTAAGACTACAGTGGTGAAGGTACGCAATGCCCACAGAGATTCAAGGTAAAATTAACTGAATCTAAAAAATCTAAACAAGATGCAATTTTACTTCTGTAGCACATTCAGTATCTGACATTTTTATGGTTGTTACATCAACACTAAAAAGTATTTCTTACAAATATAATCATGCTCACAAGTTATACTGAATGCATAACAGTATGTCCAGTTGCTTCACCAGATAAGGGCTAAGTAAAGCATCAAGATTTCAAGGTCGCGCTAGAGAGAGTACTTACCACCATACCCAGAGGATTGTGCCAATTAATTTCACAGTGGTAATCTTCACGAAAATATCTAGCAAACTCTGGTGTGTGCACAAGACATTGTACAGCACTGTTCATGAAACATGTGTTTCCCAAGTTAAGTAGCCCAGTAAGACCTGACGGAGATCCCCTGGTGGTCACACCAACAGTACCAGGAACATTATCCAAGTCACCACTGGAAGAGCGCAGGTACTGGCTTTGCATAAGACTCGAGCTGTAGCTTCTGGAACCATAACAGAGTGATGCTAAATTCTCATTTGAGAATCCTGATTTCGAAGCATCTGTCATCAAATAAGTTGATGCGCTTCCAAAATAATCTTCTTGGATCGAACTCATGCACGCACCATCCAAACTACCATTTGCATCAGTGGCGACTTCAACGAGAATCTGCCATAATAATATAAACATTTCGTAGTTAGGATCATTTACTCTGGAAACGGACAGACATAATTGCCCTACAAATTAGTGTCATTACCACCCAGCAGAAAGTGACAAGAAGTCAAAAAATATTTTTAAAACAGCTCACGACTACCAACAATGATGTAAAGTCCAGTTCTCACATCTTGATCCATTTGAATGTTGGCATCATCAAGAGTTTTCTCCAAGTTATCCATCAAAGCATGCTTTGTTCGACCATAGTAGTCCCAAATGCACACCTACCAATAACAACCATAATGAGTAAGCAAAACTTATACGTGCAGTAAAATCCATAGGAATAGACATTCGAATACAACAGCTACCTCATCTGGTACCAGATCAAAAACCTCACACGCCTTCTTACGGAGCTCATCAACTGTAACCTGCATGAATTTTCAGATTATAAGTTTTTACATTAATTCACAAGGGTTCATCTAGTCTACTTCTACAATGAGTAGTGTCATTACACGAATTCTACAGAAATGTTTCTGTATAAAGGATCTATCGTCTCATAATTTACATAATTCATTACTATGAATAAATGGAAATGAAATTATTTTATATATTTTACAGTGGACAAAGATATAAGGGCGTACCTTCTTGCTTATCCTTACTACAGCTTGCTCTCCTTTCGGCATCAGAAGTAACTGCAGACGTAAAGGATAAACTTCTATGGCTAGATCAGTTTGAGACAAGCCAGTATTGATTGCCTTTCTTGGTAGTGTTGGCCCTCCGCCATACCTGTTAACGGGTTTTGATAAAAATGAAAAGGTTAAGCTAAGTTAATACGAACAAGATTTCAAAGTTTACAGTGTCAAGCAAGCAAACGAAAAAATGGAAGCTCCGCTTGCCAGAGAAGATTTCAACTTCTTTTGTCGGATAGTTATCCACCACAGGCTGTGAAATATGTCGCTTCCAAAACAATCGTTCTACAGATAACAATGCCTTCTGTTCTCAAGAATTTGCGCGACTAGGATATTGTGACCAAAAACCATTTGTTCACCAGTATCTTCATACAATCATTTTAGAAAGAAATATATTTGGTTATGTAACAAATAGTTGAGTCAAAAAGGGAGTCATAATATAACTTTCTAATATAATGAACCGAAGTTTGATGCTTCACTTAGCATGACAAATAAAGTGAATGAATTTAGTTTACAGTAATACAGGTAAATGGACTGACTGTAAACAGCCCGATGAACAATTAATCCATAGAATCAAATAAGGTGGCACAAGAGCGATAGGTCCATATTTTCAGACAGAGACACGTTGCTTTGTTGCTACCACAAGAAAAACAGTATCACGTAATTAAATGCACAGTGGCATTAGATTTTCGGAATCAGATTCGCATTCTGCACAAACGAGACATACCAACCATGCAGCTTTTCCCAGACTTGCTGAGGGAGCAATATATAATCACGGCCTTCAACCAAGGTATCATGTAGCTCAATCTGCATGTCGGAGACTTCAGATGCCATGTCATCCAACAAATTTGTATTGTCAATAGCTCCTGGCCTTCTAGGAGTATTTGAACCAAACTCATGATGATGAGAACCATTACTTGGTACACCAGCCAAATCTTGAATAACATAATCAATCCAACTTTGCCACCACCTATTTGAGTCAACCAAGAAACATATATGTCTAAGATCCAAAAGAAGAATACAAAAATGACACAGCAGGTCAGGATCAGTCAAACATAAGATGTGAATGCTATGTAAATCTGTATTTCAGATGACGCCTACAGAAACATAGTTTCGATGACATCTATCTACACTGTACAGCCAAGTATTACCTCCGTCCCAAAAATCTTGTCTTAGATTTGTCTAGATACAGATGTATCTAACACTAAAACGTGACTGGATACATCCATATCTAGATAAATCTAAGACAAGAACTTTGGGACGGAGGGAGTACATAACACACAAATCAAAGGAACAGCTAAAGCAATTGTATATCAGAATGAAAGTTGTCAGAAGCTACCTGTCATTCAGCAAGGGTATAATCTCATATGTTATATAGGCATCTTACAAGCAGCCTAAACTATACTAATGTCGGAATAACATGACAACAGATCAGAAGATAGCTAACGCAAAAAATTGGGTGCTGGCCAAGATTGAAAAGGTAATAAAATGAACCAGCTCACAACGGATTGCCAGGTCATAAAATGTTCAAACTAGCAATCTTGCACACTATAGGACACCAGTACCAGACTAAAAATCCTGCCAGTAGCACTAAAAGCAAGGAGCGCCTCCCTCGAATCTGCAGCAACTATGCACCCTAGACGGACAAATCCAGCAGCAACTAGCACCGGCAAGAATCACCAAATCCAGCTCCTGTCCTCATCCAATATACCTCAAATCGCTCTCCATAAGGACCTTCCGTCCACCCAAACAGTAGCAGCAAATGAATCTAAAAGAAACAGTATCCATCCTTGCGCACAGCGTCCCTCAAAACAAAGCGCGAGACAGACGGCTGAACCCGAGACCGGATCGAGAAGCGGGAGAAGGAAGCGGGCAGGGGACCTGTTTGTGATGAGGAAGAAGATGTCACCCTCCTTGGCGTGGGCCTCCGAGGCGGCGGTGATATCTCGGATGAGCGTCATCTCCTCCTCCGCGGGAAGCTCCGGTGCCGGCTCCGACTCAGTAGTCTCCATCGCCGACGCCGGCGAGGAGCCCTCGGGCTAGGGTTAGGGTTGGGTTCGGCTTTTCCTCGGGCGCCGCGGGTCGAAGCAAAAGGTTCGGCTTCCGGGGACGCTTTTGTTTTATGGGAGTAGAGTGGAGGCGGCGGCGGCGGCGGCGGCGGTGAACGGCTATGGCTACGGCGAGCGATGGTCGTGGAGAAGCGGAACTGGTTGCCTTTTTTTTCCCGGCCTCCAGCGAGCGAACATTTGGTCTGGTCACTGAGGTTGAGGGCGTGTTTGGTTGCCCGTCCACCCCACGCTGGCTCAATGAGGGCAACTCCAATCGCACAACCCTAAATGGTCCGATTGTATTCGTTTGGAGATGAACGGAAAAAGCAGGCCCTCCAAGTTTCGATGCGCGGCCGCGAATAGACCGTCGTCCATTTTCTGTCCATTTTTAACTCATTTTCATCCCAACTTTGAGTCGAGTTTGCAGCCGAATGGACACGTGCGGACGCGAGCAGCGCATGCCCTTGTCCTGCCCTAGCCCGCTGAGGGAGTCCTGAATTAAGGGGTCATCGGGCGTCCGGCCTGTGTGACATGGGTCGGACTAATGGGCTATGAGATACAAGACAGAAGACTCTCTTCTGTGTTCGGATGGGACTCTCCTTGACGTGGATGGCAAGCCTGGCGTTCGGATATGAAGATTCCTTTCTCTGTAACCGAGTTTGTACAACCCTAGTCTCCTCCGGTGTCTATATAAACCGTAGGGTTTAGTCCGTAGAGGGAATCATAATCTGACAAGCTAGACTTCTAGGGTTTTAGCCATTATGATCTCGTGGTAGATCAACTCTTGTAATCCTCATACTCATCAATAACAATCAAGCAGGACGCAGGGTATTACCTCCATCGAGAGGGCCCGAACCTGGGTAAAACTCCATGTCCCATGTCTCCTATTACCATCAACCTTAGACGCACAGTTCGGGACCCCCTACCCGAGATCCGCCGGTTTTGACACCGACACCCGCCCGTCACGGACACAGACCCTCCCTTCTCTTCCTCTACCTCCCTTCGCCCCCCGACATTGTCGCCGCCACCACCCTCCTCGGTCGTGTCGTCTTCCACAAGGGTCGTTCCAACCACCACCACGCCATGCCATAGTTGTCTCCGCACCGGCGTTCCGGAAAGCATTTTGTCAGCGTTCTCCTTGTTACCGGTGGGAGAGAAACTACGGCCGCTCGCATTGCCCGTCGTCCCCAACCTCTTCCGGTCGGCCATTCGTTGCCACAGGGAACCCACCAGCACCACCGACCCCAAAACCTTGCTTTGCTTCCTGCGAGGGGAGCGGGACGTGCACTATCCAGTTGCGCCTCCAGCACGACCGCAAGGTGTTCGACGGTTTGCTCACAAGGTACAATGGATAGCAGTGATGAGTTTTTGCTTATCGGATGATTCATCCTCCGATAATGAAGAGTTGGTGGCTGTGTGGGCCGTACATGAACACATTAGTAGGAAGCGGCCTCGGTTCAGGGGGATCAATCCCCGGCCATGCTCCGCAATAGGAAGAAAGGCCATACCCTTCTCTATGTTGTAATAAGACTATTCGTGCAAACAATTTTCAACTGGATTATAATAAGACTATTTGATATTATTTTTAATTCGATTCGGTTGTAATAAGACTATTTCGGACGTGCAACTATTGCCATGTTTAATTTTGAATATTTGTTTATATTCTCGAACGGACGAGATGCGACCGAAATGCGATCGTGTGTTGGGCGCACGGTCGGCGCATCCACAAATCCGGGCAGACACGACCCCATTGTCATCCCCAAACGAACGGAAAACGGACGTCCATTTGGTGTCATGCGTTGGAGTTGCCCTCGGGCTCAATGAAGAGTATAAACAACCTAAAAGCCAACATCTACAATTTGTTTGGTTGCATGTATCTTGATTACTTGCATTAGGGGGTAGCTTTATGCGCGTTGTTTGGTTGCCTGCATTGTTTCAACTCACACATAAGCATGTTGTTTGGTTGCATACAGGATGCTGAAAGTGTGTTATATCGACTAGAGGGGGGTGAATAGGCGATTTTTATGAAATTCTTCACTGAGGAATTTGCCGATGAGGAAATTCCTTAGCGAAGAACTACTAGCAACGGAATAAGTACTCAAAGGTAAACATAACAGAATACAAGCATAGTCATCATGATAAAATGAAGACAGACATAGAGTACAGGAAGCGTAATCACAGGATAACACAGGATGAAGACAAATAGACTGAAAAAATTGAACTGAGAAAATTGAGAAAGTCTTCAGTCAAAGTCTTCAAACACAGATATGAACAAACATACAACACAGTTATGAGGAAATGAAAGAGTTGAGAAAATAGAACCAGTAAGCTCGGTGAAGACAATGATTTGGTAGACCAGTTCCAACTGCTGTCTCAGTTGTACGTCTGGTTGGAGCGGCTGAGTATTTAAACTCGAGGACACACAGTCCCGGACACCCAGTCAAGGACACTTAGTCCAAGACATCCAGTCCTCACTGTATTCTCCTTGAACTAAGGTCACACAGACCTCGTCCAATCACTCGTGGTAAGTCTTCAAGCGACTTCCAAACCTTCACAAACTTGGTCACCCGGTAATCCACAATTCCTCTTGGATGCTCTAGACCATGACGCCTAACCGTCTGGAAGAAGCACAGTCTTCAAAGGTAACAAGCGTCGGATCCACTCAGGATCAATCTCTTCAGTGATGCTCAATCACTTGGGGTTTGTAGGTGTTTGGGTTTTGGGTTTTTGGTTTTTCCTCACTTGATGATTTTCGCTCAAAGTCCTCGGAGGATGGGTTGCTCTCAAATGACAAGTGTCGGTTTCTCTCGGAGCAGCCTTTCCCAGCTAGTGGTTGTAGGGGCGGCTATTTATAGCCTAGGGAGCAACCCGGCATGATAAGACATAAATGCCCTTCAATGATATGACGTTTAGGTGGATAGATATTTTGGAACAGCTGGCGCATAGCACAGCAACGGGCGGAATTTTAAGTACCAAAATCCTCAGGGCTATCATGTTCCTCACTGTGTAGGCAATCCGCACTGGCGAATTCCTAACTCCTCAGTCAGGACAAATTCCTCAGAGACCAGAAGAACTTCGTCTCTGTCACTGAAGAAATTGACTGAACTGTATGAGATTTCCAATGGCTTCACTCGAAGGGATTGGTAGGTGTAGGATTTTGAGTTGAGCATCACATGGAAATTTTTCCTTAGTATTTCCTCGACCCCCTTTAACAGTACGATGTTTCCTATGACTCAAGAAAGAGAAAAACAAAACTATGAAAACAAAAGTCTTCAAGCTTCATATTCCTCGCATGAATATCAAGTCTTCACGGACACACCAATTTCTTCACTTTTAAAGTCTTCATGAAAGTCTTCAGAAATACCAAAATCTTCAGTCGAAGATATTCATTTTTAGGGGTCGACTTTTCCTGTAAATATCAAACTCCTCATAGACTTATAGACCTGTGTACACTTACACACGCATTAGTCCCTTAACCTATAAGTCTTCAATACACCAAAATCACTAAGGGGCACTAGATGCACTTACAGGTGCGAGGTGTGATAATCTTGCACCCTATGTGGTGAGGTTATCTTACACACGATCATAACTACCACACCAACACCACAACACTACAATGGCGACGAACTCACGATGATGATCAAAGTCTTCACCCCAAATTGTGGTGCCGCCTTGCCAACTTCAACCTTGCATGCCTGCTTTCGCACAAATTTGGCGTAAGCATCTTCTGTCGCCTGCCTAGTCTTAAACCCTTTGTGGCTGTTGTCGTTGTACCCTGAAACTTGTTGGTTGCGAGCTTCCCATGAACTGTAAACCCCTAGTGCTCTCCCAACGAACACCGCGTACCGCTTGTTCTAGCAGTGCATAAAGAGCAACAGCTGAAGTAGCAAGCAATAGAGCAATCAAGCAGCAAGTAAGCAATCAAGCAGCAAGTAAGCAATCAAGCAGAAAGCAGTGGAGCAATCAAGCAGCAAGTAAGCAATCAAGCAGAAAGCAGTGGAGCAATCAAGCAGCAAGTAAGCAATCAAGCAGAAAGCAATGGAGCAATCAAGCAGCAAGCAATAGAGAACTACTAAGCATGCATGATCATATGGCATAACAATTTCAATCTAGCACTATTACATTGTCATCCTTATACGTCTCCAACGTATTTATAATTTTTTATTGTTCCATGATGTTATATTATCATTCTTGGATGTTCTACAATCATTTTATAGCAACTTTATATCATTTTTTGGGACTAACCTATTGACATAGTGCCCAATGCCAGTTGCTATTTTTTGCTTGTCTTTTTACTTCACGGAAAATCAATACCAAACAGAGTCCAAACACGGCAAAACTTTTTGTAGAATTTTTCTAGGCCAGAAGACACACGATGGGCCAAATAAGTACCAGAGAGGTGCCCCGAGGGGGCACACCTGGGGGCCCTGGAGTGCCCTGGTGGGTTGTGCCCACCTCGGTGGCCTCCCGCACCACCTCTTTGCTCTATAAATACCCTAATATTTCAGAAACCCTAGGGCAGTCAACAAAAAACAATTCTAGCCGCCGTAAATTCCAGAAACCACAGATCCAATCTAGACACCATCACCGAGGGTGTCGTGGATTTGTCATGACAGATGCCCTTAGTGTGAGGACTTAGTCGTGAGGCCAACACAACTATGTGGTAGCTTTAGAGGGGTTGAGCGGGACGAGAGACGCGAGGTTTTACCCAGGTTCGGCCCCTCACGGCAGAGGTAAAAGCCTACATCCTACTTCATTGATATTGATGATGATGATCACAATTACAAGGGTGCTCTATCTTGAGAGCTATTGACTTGTTTGTCTAAATCTAACTTGTGAAACTTGTCCCTCTTGGGGTGCCCTGGCCCTCCTTATATAAGTTGGAGGGGCGGGTTACATGACTAGTCCTAGTAGGATTAGGACTACTCTATTACAAGAGGAGTCCAAGTCTTGCTTCCTTTGTAGGAGAGTATTCCTTATGCCTTTCATCTTAAGCCGACCTACCATGACGTAAGCCAGCCTTCTGGGCCTTGAGCCTTCTGGGCCTCCGGGTCTTGTCGATCCTCTAACTCGCCTATCGGGTCACAAATGCGTCACCTGGTTTGGCCGGGTCATCAGTGAGTGGAGAGATCCGAGCGGGTCACTCAGTGAGTCGCCAAGTCAGGGCGGGTCACTAGTGAGTTGCCAAGTGCGGCCGGATCATACATCCGGCCGGGTCATACCGCGGGGTATATCCCCGACATTAGCCCCCAGTTTAGCTTGAATTTATCCATGGTAAACTTATCCTGCAAAACAAACACAAGAACAAATTTGACAGGTTGTGCTCCGGGTTAACAGTTCTTGAAAGCCGATACCTGATCACCCTTAAGTCCTTGTTATTTCCTCCTTCTGGAAAGTCCGGGTCAATAGACCAGCTTCATAATCAATTTGCTGACATTGGTTTCTCACAGAAATATTGTGAAGAATAATTTACTTGATTCAGCTCCCAATGCTTAAAACTATTGGTCTTGAAATACTTATCTGATTTTCAGCCGGCTTGAAGATGTAGATCTTGCCAATGTATGATTACCAAAATTGCCGGGTTATAAACAGATGATGCCGAGTCATAATTGTTGCCGACGCCGGGTCATAATTATTGGTGACACCGAGTCATGATTGTTGCAGACACCGGGTCAATATGGTTTGCTAAAAACTAAGAATGTGAAGATATTTTCCCTTATATCCATATTACTTGTAGCCCCCAAGTCTTGAGCAGAGCAAAGTGATGACTTAAGACTTGCTTCAATATAAATACTACCACTTGAAGAAATCCAGGCTGTTCATCTCAGTCACCAGTCAAAACTGAATATTCCATATATGTAGCCCCCAAGTGCCGGGTTGTCATGCTTGCAGCAACCTGGGACTTGTAATTGCCTTATGCTCATAAAAATTTCAACCAGTGTAGATCCCAAGGACCGGGTCATTATGCAATAATGAGTAGGGACTTTGTAGATATGATCATGTAAACTTGAACAGCAATGTGTAGCCCCCAAGGACCAGCTTAGTAAGATAATACTGAGCTAGAACTTCATTGAAAATAACATTATATGATGTAACTTCCACCATGGGGCTTGAACCCACGTCCACAAGGTTAAGAGCCTTGTGCTCTACCAACTGAGCAATGGATCCTTCAATATAATGGATTAAAACTTGTGTACCTTGAATTTTTGACAGAAGCAATTGGCAGCCCCCAAGGGCCGGCTCATTACAATGTGATGAGTCGGGTCTTCAATAAGGCGAGTTAAGAATGACTTTGCATTAGCCCCCAAGTGCCATGGTGCATGCTGGCAGTGACATGGGACTTATGTTTTTGATGTAATCTCAATCTGAATAATGTAGCCCCCAAGTGTCGGGTCATAAGCCTGCATCGACTCGAGACTATTCCTTTCATTGTAGAATAAATCATATCCATTGATAAATAATAGCCATTGCGCTGAAGCGACTTTGAAAACCTTAATCATAATACTGGTTATTGATAACCATAATAAAAATCTAGCCATGTTGGCTATTAAAGATTTGAATAATATAACCCATTTTGAAAACCGGTCCTGCAATATAAACCAGTATATCCATGCATATATGATGCATGCTATGCTGATGCAATGATAATGCAATGTATGATGATGATGTATGATGATGCAATGTGTGACGCCCCCGATTTGACCGTACACTAATCATGCACGCAAATGTGTACGATCAAGATCAAGGACTCACGGGAAGATATCACAACACAACTCTACAAATAAAATAAGTCATACAAGCATCATATTACAAGCCAGGGGCCTCGAGGACTCGAATACAAGAGCTCGATCATAGACGAGTCAGCGGAAGCAACAAAATCTGAGTACAGACATAAGTTAAACAAGTTGCCATAAGATGGCTAGCACAAACTGGGATACAGATCGAAAGAGGCGCGGGCCTCCTGCCTGGGATCCTCCTAACTACTCCTGGTCGTCGTCAGCGGGCAGCACGTAGTAGTAGGCACCTCAGGTGTAGTAGGAGTCGTCGTCGACGGGGCTGTCTGGCTCCTGGGCTCCAACATCTGGTTGCGACAACCAGGTAGAAGGGATAGAGGGAAAAGAAGGAGAAAGCAACCGTGAGTACTCATCCAAAGTACTCGCAAGCAAGGAGCTATACAACATATGTATGCATGGGTATCAAATGGAATAAGGGTATCATATGTGGACTGAACTGCAGAAAGCCGGAATAAGGGGGGATAGCTAGTCCTTTCGAAGACTACGCTTCTGGCAGCCTCCGTCTTGCAGCATGTAGAAGAGAGTAGACTGAAGTCCTCCAAGTAGCACCGCATAGCATAACCCTAACCGATGATCCTCCCCTCGTCGCCCTGTGAGAGAGCGATCACCGGTTGTATCTGGCACTTGGAAGGGTGTGTTTTATTAAGTATCCGGTTCTAGTTGTCATAAGGTCAAGGTACAACTCCAAGTCGTCCTGTTACCGAAGATCACGACTATTCAAATAGATTAACTTCCCTGCAGGGGTGCACCACATAACCCAACACGCTCGATCCCATTTGGCCGGACACACTTTCCTAGGTCATGCCTGGCCTCGGAAGATCAACACGTCGCAGCCCCACCTAGACCAACAGAGAGGTCAGCATGCCGGTCTAAACCTAAGCGCCCAGGGGTCTGGGCCCATCGCCCTTAGCACACCTGCACGTTGTGTGGGTGGCCGGAAGCAGACCTAGCCTAGTAGGCGTTCCAGTCCAATCCAGCGCGCGCCGCTCCGTTGCTGACGTCACGAAGGCTTCGGCTGATACCACGACGTCGAGTGCCCATAACTGTCCCCGTGTATATGGTTAGTGCGTATAGGCCAGTAGCCAGACTCAGATCAAATACCAAGATCTCGTTAAACATGTTAAGTATCTGCGAACGCCGACCAGGGCCAGGCCCACCTCTCTCCTAGGTGGTCTCAACCTGCCCTGTCGCTCCGCCTCAAAGTAACAGTCGGGGGCCGTCGGGAACCCAGGCCCACCTCTACCGGGATGGAGCCACCTGCCCCTTCAGCCCCCATCTCCGAACAGTATCACAGGTAAGGTAACTGTGTAAAGTATATTGTATATGCCCGTGGTCACCTCCCGAAGTGATCACGGCCCAGTAGTATAGCATGGCAGACGGACAAGAGTGTAGGGCCACTGATGGAACACTAGCATCCTATACTAAGCAGTAGGATAGCAGGTAAAAGTAACAATAGTAGTAGCAAGGACAGGCTATGCATCAGAATAGGATTAACGGAAAGCAGTAACATGCTACACTACTCTAATGCAAGCAGTAGAGAAAAGAGTAGGCGATATCTGGTGATCAAAGGGGGGGCTTGCCTGGTTGCTCTGGCAAGAGAGAGGGGTCATCAACACCGTAGTCGTACTGGGTAGCAGCGCGTCGGTCTCGGTGTCTAGCGAGAGAAGAGGGGGAAGAAACAATAAATATAATGCAAACAAATGCATGATGATGCATGACATGATAAAGCGTGATGCTAGGTGTGCCCTAACGCGGTACGAGGTGGTACCGATGAAGGGGGAAAACATCTGGGAACGTATTCCCGGTGTTTCGCGTTCTCGGACAAATGAAACGGAGGGGGAAAGTTGCGTGTTCGCTATGCTAGGGATGCGTGGCGGATAAACGGGCTGCGTATTCAAATTCGTCTCGTCGTTCTGAGCAACTTTCATGTATAAAGTATTTTCATCCGAATTACGGATTAAAAGATATGATTTTCTAAAGATTTAAATCATTTTTTGATTTTAATTATTTATTTAAAATTAAAGGTGAAATTGCTAAGTGTACCCACAGCTTGTACACAACAATGTACTAAAGGGGCTGACAGGTGGGGCCCAGTTGACTTCCCAGTCAACAGTCAACTGGGACCGTTGACTGGTCAAAGGGGTCTAGTGGGACCCTCCTGTCAATGACTAGGCTAGTCCAGTCAGCAATTTGACTTGGTCAAACTGGACAGCAGGCCCACCTGTCATTGGCTATACTGTTAATTAACAGTAGTTAATTAGGTTAAGTAGTTAATTAGGTTAATCAAATTAGGATTAATTAAGTTAATTAATTTAATTAACCAATTAATTAATTAATATATTTTTATTTCCTTTTAATCTTTTTTATAAACGTTCCAGGGGCTAGGCCCCACATGTCATTGGGTCAGGGGGCCTTAGCGGGCACCGGGCGGTGGATGCGGCGCGTGGGCGCCCGCCACGGCGCTCACCCAGGGGCGCGTGGGGCGGGGTGCATCTGGCTGCGACCAGCGGGCGCGGGGAGCTGGCCGGCCCGAGTTGCGCCCAGCGGTGGGCGGTGGGAGAGCGGGGCGTGCAGGGCAAGGGGACGGCGCAAGGGTCAGCGCGACAAGGCGAGCAGGGGGGAGCGAAGGCAGCAGGACGGCGCGAGGCGGCGGCCGAAGCAAGAACTCGAGGGGGCCGGTGCGAGGAGCACGCACGCAAAGCACCGAAGGGCTAGGCAGCTCCCACGCGATGCCAGAAGCACCGTGGTGTGCTTGCCTGAGACAGAGAAGCACTACAGCAGCGGCAACAAGCACGGCGGCGGGTCTACCAGGGAGGAAGAGGGGAAGGGAAGGGGGCTCACATAGCCCTGTAGTTGAGCAAGGCATGCTCGAGGAGGAGGACGAGGAAGGGGCGGCGTCCGGGTTGCCGGCGACGAGTGCGGCAGGGCGACGGGGTCGAGGGCGCGGCGCAGGAACGACGGCCTCGGCACGGGGCGAGGAGGAGGATGGGGACGAGCGACGTAGATGACGGCGGGTGGCGGGGTGGCTCCGGCGGGGGTGGACCGGCGTTGGCGCAGGGCTTCGGGGGCGTCGATTGCCCCCGACCGGATCCACACTAGAGGGAGGTTGAGGAGGCGGGCGACGGTGGAGAACGGGAGAGGGTGGGTGTCTCGGTCAGGAGGAGTGGGGGGGGGGTCGTGCGGGAGGAGTGGGGGGTTCGTGCGGGGCAACGGGGATGATCCCGATCCAGATCTGGATCGATGGGGGAAGTGGGAGGGTTGCCCTAGGGTTCGATCGGGGTGGGGGATATGGAGGAGGGGAGTGGGGCGCCGGCTGGGCCGGCCTGGCGGCCCGATGGCCTACTGGGCCATGGTCCAGCGGGGGGGGGATCTTCTATTTCTTTTTTTGTTTAACTGTTTATAACATTTTTCTTTTACGGTTTTAATTCATACTATTTTTGTTTTATGAAATATAATTCTAGCACCTAAATTAGTGGTAGTAATTATATTACTGCCACAATTATCCTTTTATTTATTAAAAGTAGTTTTCAATAATTTAATAATTTAAGTGACGATTAAATAAATAATTTAGCTATTGTTTCTATCATTTAGTGCATCTAAGCATTTTATAAAATTTTGGGTTCACCACCCTGATCATATATGATTTATTTGCTACACTTTGAACATTTTAGATTTGACTTTAGAAAACTTTTATCGTTTAACTTTATTTTAAGTTAGAATTTGAAAGGGACGTGATACACCGCAAGATTAAAAATAGTAACCATGGTGACGTGGCATCATTATCGTGAGATTACTGTAGCCTAATTATCCGGGCGTCACACAATGTATGTGTATGATAACAGAATACTTCAATGAAACTAGCATGATAGCCATTGGAGTATCCTCGCTTTCTGTAAGTCGGCTCTCACATGACCCAATCGATGTTTGAACCTGGATAAGTCCAGATATGACTTATCGAGAGTACACGAGGTCGGAGTAGCATCAAGCAAACAGGCAGGTTTAACCAAGTTTCAATGAAGGCGGCTTAGTAGCATGGGTTCATCCTCGCTATCTGTAAGCTGTGCCCTCACATGGCAATCCAGCGTTTTAACTTAACAAGTTCAGATAGAACTGTTAAGAGTTCGGTGGGTCAATCAGGATTACCTGATGGAGAAGCAGCTGACCTATAGGCAGGATGACCCGAAAGGGTTACGTCCTCTTTGGTGAATACACCTATGTTTGGACAAGATAACCCCATCAAGAGGGTAGTAACGCTATGTTCTCTTTGGTGAATACACCTATGTTTGAACAGGAAGCCCCCAAGTGACATATTCGGTAGAGTGTAGTAACGCTATGTTCTCTTTGGTGAATACACCTACTTTTGAATAGGAAGCCCCCAAGTGACTTGTAAGTGCGGCGTATGAGCCGATCAAGAGGGGTATTCACAGCTATGCTCAATGAGCAGGAAGCCCCCAAGTGACCATAATAAGATAAGTCCATAAGTCAGGATACCCATGTTTGAACCACGCATCATAGCTGCAAGTTCTCTTTCACAACCTTTAATTTTTTTTTCTGAGAACTCGAACTTTGCAAGAGATAAATTCTTTTGAGCCAGAAATTTAAACCGGATATTGAGAGCTTCAGCGCGTTGTGGGAGACAGATTTCCCTTGAGCCGGATTTTGAACCAGAATCCTTCTTTTTAAGCCGGAAATTTTCTGACGGTCTTTTAAATTTTCACCAATAGGGCAGTGGCCTCCGGGGCCAGGTTATTTTTCCCTTCAATGACCCAGAGTTCTTGAATTCACTGAAAACCGACAACATTTGCTGAGTCATGTCATCGTAGCCCCCGAATCTTAAGACGACTGAAGGAGTTGTCTTGAGATTCTCCATATTTGACCGTGATATAAACCGGTATGAGTCATTCAATAGCTCAGTGATATAATAGTCCTTTTGCAGTAAACAACTTGTCCTGCATTAGAGAGCTTGCAATCGAGAGTAATTGCTCTTTTAAAGAAAGTAATATGTAGTATAAAAACATACTGGATGGATTTCACCTGATATGTCAGGCTAGAAATTATCCACCACGGAATTGATGATCACCATGGTGAAGTTGAAATCAATCACGGCCAAGTCGGCTATGGGAACAGACAGATGAGTCGGCCGCGGCGTTGTAAGTCGGCGCAGACGGGCGAGTCAATCATCGGAGCGGTAAGCCGCGCGGACGACGAGTCAATCTCGGGCATGGTCCCAATGAGTTGATGTAGATCGAGTTGCACGGGTGGCAGCTTGCGCACACCCGTTGAACAGCAAGCGGGGGCGGATGCCGGTGCATGATGATGCTAACGCACACTTCATCGGCACAGTATGGCACCACCTTTATAATGAATCATTATCCTGCACATAAAAATACACAGACCAGAGTATTGTTCTAGGAAATAATAAATATGTGCAAATAAAATAGATCAGATGGATATCACCTGATTTAATCGTATGACAGATGATCTTTGCGCGTCCATAGTTTAACTGGGATACGGAGTCCCAGCGGCAACGTGAACGAGCTAATCTGTGGATCTAGCATTCCGTCTGGTCTAATATCTGATGAGTCAGTAGTATTGATTTCTCCACCACGTGATCTCTCATGAGTTTGAGAAAATCAACTTGATCTTGAGAGGCGTGCACATACTACTAGTAGTAGATGATCACGGGTGCTAAACTGTTGCCAATAATCATCGATGTATCATGTCATGAGCTTTGTTCCTTCCTGACGAACAAGCTGTTTGCTTCTTTCTTTTACTGTTCAATCCCGATAATGATCGACATATCATTTCTTTTGCAGTCAGTTGAGCAGGTCGGCCGCATCCTCTTCTCAGCCATAGTACAGAACCGCAAAGAAGCTTGCTCGAAGCGGAGCAAGTCATGCTAAGCCACGGTGACGCACGTGTTGGGCAGTGGGCGGCGGCTCGGTGCTTGGCCATGGAGGCGAAGAAGCGCCGGCGACTTAGCACAGGGGTGTGAGGCCAGGTAGGGGATGTAGCACCAGCCGTGGGTGCAAAGGCGCCTCGAAGACTCGCCCAAAGATGGGCGATAGAGGCCGGCAGAACCATAACATCAATGGAAGCCAGCGGCTGAATGAGGCAGTGGCGGCTCTCGACGGGAGGCTCCGTGCGAAACAATGACCGGCGACTCAAGGCAGCCGGGGCTGGCCCGTGGAGGCGCCGGCAAGGCGGTTCGCGGAGGCGTAGCGACCCCTAGCAGCGACGGGTCAGCCGAAGTGAAAACGGGTGAGGGCGAGGTGGAAACAGCGGCTTACGGTCGGCGATGAAGGCGGCTCGCTCCGGAAACGAGGCGAGGACGGGGCGGCCTTCTGGGTCTTGAGCCTTCTGGGCCTCGGGGTCTTGTCGGTCCTCTAACCCGCCTGCCGGGTCACCAATGCGTCACCTGGTTCTGCCGGGTCATCAGTGAGTGCAGAGATCTGGGCGGGTCACTTAGTGAGTCGCCAAGTCAGGGCGAGTCACTAGTGAGTCGCCAAGTCCGACCAGGTCATACATCCGGCCGGGTCATACCGCGGGGTATATCCCCGACAGAGGGGTTCATCATCCTCATTGGTACCTCTCCGATGATGCGTGAGTAGTTCATTGTAGACCTACGGGTCTGTAGTTAGTTGCTAGATGGCTTCCTCTCTCTCTCTCTCTCTATTTTCAATACAATGGTCTCTTGGAGATATATTTGATGTAACTCTTTTTGCGGTGTGTTTGTTGGGATCCGATGAACTTTGAGTTTATGATCAGATCTATGTTTTTATCCATGAAAGTTATTTGAGTCTTTGGTCTCTTATATGCGTGATTACTTATAGCCTCGTATTTCTTCTTCAAATATTTGGTTTTGTTAGGCCGACTAGATTAATTTTTCTTGCCATGGGAAGAGGTGCTTTGTGATGGGTTCGATCTTACAGTGCTCGATCCCAGTGACAGAAGAGGAAACGACACATATGTATCGTTGCTATTAAGGATAACAAGATGGGGGCCATTCTTATATGAGTAGATCTTGTCTACATCATGTCATCATTCTTATTGCATTACTCCGTTTCTCCATGAACTTAATACACTAGATGCATGCTGGATAACGGTCGATGTGTGGAGTAATAGTAGTAGATGCAGGCAGGAGTCGGTCTACTAATCTTGGACGTGATGCCTGATCATTACCTGGATATCATCATGAACTCATGATTATTCGAAGTTCTCACTACTAGGGAAAACCCTAGTAGTAGCGTTGGTTTTATAGCTACTAGTACCAGTAAGGCGCTACAGCTAACTGATAGCAGTAGCACTTGGCAGGAAAAAGCACTACTGATAATAGTAAGTAGCAGTAGCGTTTCTTTTGGAAAGCGCTGCTGCTAAATTTTCCTGTATTTTTTAAAATGCATCTTATTGTCGCTGTATTTGTATAGGTTTTATATACAATACTTTCATCACATGATTTTATGACCATGATTAGTTATTATATATAACAGTGGGTGAAATGAACGTGGATTAGATTCAAGTGGAGGCAACATGTGTATCATAATAATAAACAACTCATCATGTTCATATATAATAACTCATCATGCTCATATAACAACTTAGCATCATGCATCATCATAATAATAAATAACTCATCATTGGTATCATAATAACAAGTCCTACTCATCATCATCATCATACAACTTCTACTCATTATCATAATAACAAGTCATACGCATCAACATCATAGTCATCTAACCAACCCTACTTAATTGTTCTTAGCACATGATCATGAGTATTAGCTAGGACCTAACTACCCTCTCTAAGGTAAAATAGCATAAAACAAGATAGGCCCTGACTCTCCATTATGGAGAATGGAGATTATCATGTCTCCAATTCTTGCGCTTCGCACAATGTTGCTTCCAAGTAGCTCCCTATGATTGTCCATACATTTTTCCAATCTTTGATTGTCATGTCTTCATCGGTTGTAGAAATCCAGTATGAACAATAGTGAAGCCTAGGATGACCTGCCGTAAGCTCATAACATCAAGGCGACCTTTCGGAAACATTAGATGAGGCACACAATCCTTCGGGATTTTCTGTTGAAAAAATAATAATAACATCATAGTTAGCAATGTAGGTGTGTAAGTGCATCTAGTGCCACCCTTAGTTGGTTTTGGAGTATTGACGACAAACTTGGTTGAAGGACTAATGTGTTTGTGAGAATTGCAGGATAACATAGGTAGTAGTCCCATATTGATTCGGTTTACCTACCAGAGATGACCCCTAAAAATGTGTGAAGACAATGGTGGTCTGTGAAGATATTCATAGTGAAGATTATGACATGAGAAGACATTCACATGAAGACTATGGAGTGCGAAGACATAGTTGTTTCGTAGTTTCCATTTCTTCTTTGTTGGGTCATAGGAACCATTATACTGTTAAGTGGGGTCCAAGTGAACAAAGTCAGAGTGACTGATGTGATGCTTAATCAAATCCTATGTCTTCGAGCAAAGACAATGAGAGCAAATCTTATCCAGAGTTGGATGAGTCAGCTTTACTTGTAGCCCAAGTCAAGCTGTCGCGTGTGTTTGAAATCTGACCATTGGACACGTGTAAGTTCCTTAGTGACCTAGGGTCATTTCGGACAAATCAGGTCGGGTTGCCTCCTGGCTATAAATAGCCCGCCCCCTACACATTAAATCGGTGGCTGCTCAGAGTTAGTGCACGGCTTTGGTCATTTGAGAGCAACCCACCTCTGAAGCCTTCAAGAGAGAGATCCTTGCAAGGACAAAGCCCAAAACACCCAGAGCCAAAAGAGTGTTAGGCATCACTGAAGTCTTTCTGTCCGCATGACCTGAAGACTTGTTACACTTGAGGACTGTGAATCCTCCAGCTGGTTAGGCATCGCGTTCTGAGCATCCAAGAGTGATTGGGCGAGGACTGGGTGTCCTTAGCTCAAGGGGAATAAGGTGAAGACGCGGTCTTCTGAGTTGAATCTCAACCTCCCTAACCAGATGTATAGTTGTCCCAGCAACTGGAACTGGTCTACCAAATCCTTATCTTCACCAAGCAACTGGTTCTATCCTTCACTTTTCTTTACTTTATAGTTTGTCTTCATGAAGTCATTGTTTGCCTGTATGATTTGATTGACTTCACTGAGTGAAGACTGTTTACTGTTTACTATTTAGCATCATACTATCTTCCATCCTGATCCATACTACCTAGCTGCTGGTAGTCTTCGCACTTTCACTTCATTTCTTACTTGACTATGGCCTGTCTAGCACTAGTACGCGTTGGTCCTAAACAAACGGTTTTTAACCCCTTTCCGTGACGGCATTAGGAACCGTCGCCAAGTGAGTGTGGGCGATAGGGGGGGGGTCCTTCCCACACGACCCAGAAACCGTTGGGGATATGCCCTCCTGGCACATACGCTCAGCAAAATGAGGTCATGTGCGACCGGCGAGCGCTCAAATACAGAAATACGTATAGTAGTGCTAAAAATACAATTATACGGCGAAATTGTTTTCAGTCGCAAGTACATCCCACACAGTCAGTCCCCGCTAAACGTTTCCGTTCGTATATACATCCCACACAGTCGCTACAAGGAAAATGTTTGCGCAAGGTGGCGTAACGCAAATAGTTTTAAAAAGAATGTCGTGTGTGATTGTTCATTGATCCAACACGATTTATTCCTAGAAACTGTGTGCGTTGCCTGAGGTCATCGCCCACAGTGTTTTCTCATTAACCGTTTGCAATAGGAAAACCCAATTAGCAAGCTAATTGGCCAATTAGCGGGCTAATTTCCCTATTATTAATAATCCATTTACTAATCTAATTGACATTCATATTAAGCACATAATATATTCCATTTCCATATTAAGGAAGCAGGATTTCATAATTGAAATACATTGGAGTACAACATGATATAGCTTCAGCACTCAGCTACCCCATTACACAACCGCACCAGCAGCAAGTTTCACATGCAACATCTAGAACCTTTTGAAATTAGCATCATAGATGGTACATAGAGAGATGCATCTCATTTGGAAAACTGCTGAAGCGAAAGGCGAATATTGAGCCTTCATTCACGTTGAAGGTCTTTGCAACTTTAGGCCAGTGCCTGTGGATGATTGACCATCCATCCTTCGACCTCTTTAGGAACACTTCAATATTGAACCATGGGTGTTGTATAAAAACTTTCCTCGCCTCCTGACCACAGAGGTGGTTTGAGAGGTAATCATCAGTGAACACTGAAAACAAGGATGTGCATAAATATCTTCTCTATACTAGAAACGGGGCAAAGGAATAAAAAAGGCAAGGTATAATAGTTAGTACCATCTTGTAAACCTCAGTGCTTCCCATTGTTTCCCTGCAACACATATAAGGTAGTTAGTCATCAAGTTAAGTAAGGGTTCACATGCTATCAGTAAAATATGTTGATGAAAAATAGGCACATTGCAGATTCATCAGATTAATTCAAGCCACATGGAAAACCCATTTATGCAAACCAAGCATGATTAAGAACTAGGAAATATAGCACTTGTATATGTTTCTCATGTATTAAGTGCAGCCAAATTCGATTTATTCCTCACATGGTATACAATAACAGAATGTAGCCACAACAATTGAACATCGCATTGCAGAATTGAACCAAGCAGTTAACTGAACACCACAACAAATGAACCAAATGTTAACTGAGCACCACATTGCACAATATAACATACTCCTAATAGAAGATCAAACAGTTAACCAAACCAAGCATGCTTAACAACTTGGAAATATAGCAATTGTATTTGTTTCTCATGTGTTTAGTACAACAAAATTCGATTTATTCCTCACATGATATATAATAATAGAATGCAGCCATAGCAATTGAACATCGCATTGTAGAATTGAACCAAGCAGTTAACTAAACACCACAACAAATGAACCAAACGTTAGCTGAGCACCACATTGCATGATATAATGATACTCCTAATAGAAGATCAGATAGTTAACCAAGCCAAGCATGCTTAACAGCTTGAAAATATAGCAATCGTATTTGTTTCTTATGTATTTATTACAACCAAATTCGATTTATTCCTCACATGGTATACAATAACAGAATGCAACCATAATAATTAAACATCGCATTACAGAATTGAACCAAGCAGTTAACTAAACACCACAATAAGTGAACCAAGCCACAACAAATGAACCAAGTAGTTAACTAAACACCAATTGAAAAATATAACATACTCCTAATAGAAGATCAGACAGTTAACCAAACCAAGCATGCTTAACAACTTGGAAATATTGCACCCTGAAGAATTGAACATCATATTTGTAGAATTGAACCAAGCAGTTAATTCAACACCACATTGCACGACATATAGAACATATACCATATAGCAGAAGATTGCATGGTAAAAGTAGATAGCACAATTCACTGGAATTTGTTAAGGAAAGGCAATAGCTAGCAAACTGAACATGGGTCCTTATAGTGAGCTAATAAGACAAGCTACTCCTCATTGTCGGAGACATCGATGACGATTGGCTCCTTGGACATGGAAGAGGGCGAGGCCTCTACATCGTGGGTGCCCTCGTTGTAGTGGTGAGTTGCCTGAGCCGCTCCGAGCACCAACCTGCTGGCTCTCGAGATGAGGTAAGCACGTGCACGCTGAGAAAACACCTCATAGTCTTCGTCGAAGGCACCAACGGTGGCCTCGAGAAAATGCCACGAACTGTCGTTTAAAGCAGCCAACTGTGTCACGGCGTCGGCGCGCGAGGCGTCAACGGTGGCCTCGATGGCGAAGTGCTCCTCCAAGATCTGGGGGTCGGCATGAATGGCGGCCATCGCGACTTCATCCGCGCGTGCGGCCGCGATTTGCTTCTCCGCTGCCAAATGCTCCTTGAGGTCCTGGCTATACTGCATGCACCATGGCTTAGGCCGGTGCTTATTTGGTGGAGGGGTCGGGGATTTGGGTGGAAGGTATTGCGCTCGCGCCGGCGGTCGGGCATGCGGGATGTGGAAGGAGGAGGAGGATGGGGTCGGGTGTGGATTACCTGC
Source organism: Triticum urartu (assembly GCF_056163025.1). Taxonomy (NCBI): domain Eukaryota; kingdom Viridiplantae; phylum Streptophyta; class Magnoliopsida; order Poales; family Poaceae; genus Triticum; species Triticum urartu. The sequence goes on along the minus strand of NC_141876.1, from coordinate 362,846,381 downwards.
CTGGATAGGGGAGGCCAGGCAGCGTGAAGGAGGGTCGCCGGCGTGGAGGCGGCGACGCTGCAAGCAAGGAGTGAAGGTTTCAACTTGGAAAAGAAGGCGGAAATAGGGGAAATGTGGCTTTTGGTAAGGGGAAGGGGGCGGGGAGGTAGATATTTCCGCGGAAGCCGAAAATTTGGAATCGCTTCAGCCAAAAAACTGGCACGCAAAGTGTCATCAGACATGGTCCCTTATTCAGACATGGTCCAAAGATATTTTGTGCAGCATCTCACACGGTTGGTTATAATAATCTGTGAGGGATCTACTTGATTTTTCGTCTTGATTTGAATTCCATAATGGGGTCACAGCGGCCATGGACGGTGTTTGAATGGCTAGACCTTTTATCTGCAGTGATCATGCAACTATATGTGTGTCATAAAAGAATTGGAATTATGCATGGTTCGTTTGGACATTTTTATGCATTAAGTGAGTTTTCAATGCATTTATGTGCATAATTCAAATTTGAACTACACGCACATGCTCCAGTGCATATAAATTGGTTGAAAAATCAAATCTTTGTCCTTGGGTGCATGCTTAGGTCCCATGCAAGAAATGGGAATGAATTTCAAACACCAGGGCACCATTGATTGCCGGCAAAACATTGAGATGCATGGTTCTTAAATTCTAGTAAATCCAAAACTCGTCTGAAATTCATAAAACTTGGCATGCTATCATGGAGCGGCATCAACATGCCGTGGTAATTTTTTTATCTCATTTGGGGCAGGTGTAACACCCCGGATACAACCTTCCATATTTGTAACTCCGACTCTTGCCTTTTCCGGAGAGGTGTTGTGAGATTCCCTTCGTGGTTGGGTTTTGTCTTTGTTTTGCTTTTGTCCATGTCATGCATTTCATATCATGTCATCATGTGCATCTCATTTGCATACGTGTTCGTCTCATGCATCCGAGCATTTTCCCCGTTGTCCGTTTCTCAATCCGACACTCCTACGTCCTCCGACGCCCTCTTTTGTCTCTTTTCGTGAGCGGGTGTTAAACTTTCTCGGAATGGACCGAGATTTTCCAAGCGGCCTTGGTACACCACCGGTAGACCGCCTGTCAAGTTTTGTGCCATTTGGAGTCCGTTTGATACTCCAACGGTTAACCGAGGAACCGTAAAGGCCTCGTGTGTGTTGTAGCCCAACACACCTCCAAAGTGGCCCAATAACCCATCCAAACCCCCTCCATCCTCTCGGCCGTTCGATCATGATCGCGTGGCCGAAAACTGCACTCCATTTGGACATTCCTCCCTTCCTCTGCCTATATATATGCGTCTCCCTCCAAAATTCGCGTTCTAACCCTAGTCTTCTTCCTCCACCACGCATCCGGACGCGTCCTCCGGGCCGGACATGTCCACCGCGCCCCTTCACGTCGCTCCGACCAATGGCGTCGCGCCATGTCACCTCCGCTGCCGCACTCAGCCCACCAGAGCACGCCACGTCGCCTCGCCGGCTCCCCCGCAGCCGCCGGGCCCGCAAGCCCAGATCTGGCCCGCCCGGCCTGATCCGCCGCCGCCGCCTGCCCGCGGGATGCCCGCGCCCGAGCTCGAGGTCGCCAGCGCGCCTCCACTCCGGTGCCGGCTGCCTCCCGCCTCCGCCCCAACCTCGTGCTCCGTGCAGCCGCCGCTCCGCCAGGCGCTCTGCCGGTGCCGCACCACCCGTCCCCGCCTCGCGCCTCGCCGGCGCGCCCCGCTCTTCCCGCCGACGAACCTCACCACCGGCGCCGCCATGCCTCGCCCGAGAGCGCCGCCTCGCCCCGCCGCCGTCCTCCTTCTTCATCTCCGGCTCCAACTCCGGCGAGCCCGGCTCCGCCTTGGAATCCGCGCCCAGATCCAGATCCACATGAGGTTGCCCCGATTTTCACTAAGTTCCGAAAATATTTGCACTATGATGCTCGCTTCATCATGCCATAACTTTGTGCTCGGTGGTCCGTTTTGTGCATATGATATGTCGAAATGTTCATCATGATGTGCTCTTCATTTTTGTTCCATTGTGCCATGCTTGTTTGAGTCCATCTTGATGCCCAAATGGCTGATGCAAGAGTGCTATAAAATGTTAGATGCTGATTCTAATCAGAGTATGAGCATTTGTCATTTTTGCTACAATTATTGTGTGCTGCATATGGGCATGAGCTCTACATGTGTTTTGGTCTATGCCATGCCATCTTTACAGGGTTGTATGCCATGTTTTTTGTGATCAATGTGGTGACTAGTACAAGCATGCAAAGTAGCTCTCGTGATATTGCTGATTTCAGGGACTTCCTGCTGTTATTTTTATGCCATGTATTCATGTTGCTACAGTGAGATCCATGTTTCTTTTGAGTATGTTCAGTAAGGATGATTTTGACATATGGTTATGCTCTATCCATTCATGCCCCTGTTTGCAATTATGGAGTGCCCTAGCATGACTTAATCTTGCTCTACTTTTGCTATAAAATGTTCCTGACAGATTGTTTACATGTTAATCAATTTTGCCATGGTTGTTGTGGTTGATCCAAGCATTCTTTAAACCTGTTCTTGCCATGGTTAGCTTCATGAACATATCTTATTGCTGGTTATATGCTTATCTTGTCATGCAATGCCTTGTGTTGAGTGAATCGAGCTCGCAAAGATGCCTTCATAACTCTGTTTATGCCTTGCCCAGTTTTCTGCTAAGTCTGAATCTGTTAACGAAACTTGCTATGTTTACATGGGTGCCATCATATCTTCTGATCCTTTTTGGCTTATGATCAGTAAGGGACTTTTGTTCTATGCTTTGAGTATATTCATGCCATGCCTTGTCTTGCTATGATGTGTTCCTGTAGCATGTTGTGAGCTTGCTCTAAACATGTCTTCCTGATGTTAACTCCCGGCATGTTGTTATTTTCACTAAGTGTGTGATGCTGATATCTTTTGCACTTTTGCCATGCTTTTTTGAACCTCCTATTGTGTGAATTAGCCACAGCTCAGTGTTCATCTTTTGTCAAGCATCTTGAGTAGATCACTGTCATGTGCTTTGTTGTTATGTTGGAGTGTCGTAGCTTAGTTTCTTGTTGCATTCTAGATGGCATCGTGCTGTTAATCGCAGAATTTTGCCATTCTTGTTTTGCTTGCCATTTGCAAACCGTTCATCCTATTCCGGTGATCTTTATATCGATTTCGACCAAAATCAACTCATCTTTCTAGTGGCGCACTTGGTTTGCCAAGTTGATGCCTTGTTCAATCTTTCCCTTCCGGAGCACGCATATGCATTGCATACCTCATCCCGCATATCATGCCATGTTTTGCATCATGTTGCTTGCGTATTGCACCGTGATTGATTGTTGGTCCTTTGCTTATGTTCTTGCTTTGGGTAGAGCCGGGAGACGAGTGCGTGATCGAGGAACCCGTTGAGTACGCTTACGAGGATCAAGCTTTCGTCAACTCGAAGAACTTTGCAGGCAAGATGACCATACCCTCGAAATCACTTCTATCTTTGCTTGCTAGTTGCTCGCTCTTTTGCTATGCTGCGATACCTACCACTTGCTATATCATGCCTCCCATATTGCCATGTCAAGCCTCTAACCCACCTTCCTAGCAAACCGTCGTTTGGCTATGTTACCGCTTTGCTCAGCCCCTCTTATAGCGTTGCTAGTTGCAGGTGAAGTTGAAGTTTGTTCCATGTTGGAACATGGATTTGTTGGGATATCATTATTATATCTTGTTTACTTTAATGCACCTATATACTTGGTAAAGGGTGGAAGGCTCGGCCTTATGCCTGGTGTTTTGTTCCACTCTTGCTGCCCTAGTTTCCGTCATACCGGTGCTATGTTCCTTGATTTTGCGTTCCTTACACGGCCGGGTGTTATGGGAACCCCTTGACAGTTCACTTTGGATAAAACTCCTCCAGCAAGGCCCAACCTTGGTTTTACATTTGCACTAACAACCTATCACCTTCCCTTGGGTTCTGCAGACTCAAGGGTCATCTTTATTTTAACCCCCCCGGGCCAGTGCTTCTCTAAGTGTTGGTCCGAACTAGAGTCCTTTGCAGCGCCACCTCGGGGAAACTTGAGGGTTGGTTTTAGTTGTACGGAGCGCTCATCCGGTGTTGCCCTAAGAATGAGATATGTGCAGCTCCTATCAGGATGTCGGTGCATCGGGCGACTTTGCTGGTCTTGTTTTACCATTGTCGAAATGTCTTGTAACCGGGATTCCGAGTCTGGTCGGGTCGTCCTGGGAGAAGGAATATCCTTCCTTGACCGTGAGAGCTTGTGATGGGCTAAGTTGGGACACCCCTGCAGGGTTTTGAACTTTTGAAAGCCGTGCCCGCGGTTATGGGCAGATGGGAATTTGTTAATGTACGGTTGTAGATAACTTGACACTAAACTTAATTAAAATGCATCAACTATGTGTGTAGCCGTGATGGTCACTTTTCGGCGAAGTCCAGGAAGTGAGCACAGTTTCGTGTTATGCTTGAACGTAAGTAGTTTCAGGATCACTTCTTGATCATTCTAGCCTCTCGACCGTGCTTTGCTTCTCTTCTCGCTCTCATTTGCGTAAGTTAGCCACCATATATGCTAGTGCTTGCTGCAGCTTCACCTCACTACCCTTTCCTACCTTTAAGATTAAATAGTCTTGATCGCGAGGGTGTGAGATTGCTGAGTCCCCGTGACTCATAGATTACTTCAAAACAGTTGCAGATGCCGATGATACCAGTGCAGGTGACGCAACCCAGCTCAAGTGGGAGCTCGATGAAGATCTTGTTCGTTGTGTTGTTTCGTTTCCTGTTGATCAGTAGTGGAGCCCAGTTGGGGCGATCGGGGATCTAGCATTTGGGGTTGTCTTTCTTCATTTGGTTCCGTAGTCGGACGTTAATTGTATTCTGGATGATGTAATGCTATATTTATGTATTGTGTGAAGTGGCGATTGTAAGCCAACTCTTTATCCCTCTCTTATTCAGTACATGGGATGTGTAAAGATTACCCCTCTTGCGACATGCCTACTATGAGGTTATGCCTCTAAGTCGTGCTCCGACACGTGGGAGATATAGTTGCATCGTGGGTGTTACAAGTTGGTAATCAGACCCTTCCCTAACTTAGGAGCCCCCTGCTTGATCGAATCGCTGACGTTGTTGAGTCTAGAAAAAAGTTTTGAGTCTTATAGGATTATATATATCGGAGAGTAGGATTCTTTTTATTCCTCAGTCCCTTCGTTGCTCTGGTGAGGCCTCCTGGCGTAGAGTTTTGACTCTTCTCTCCTCGAATTTCACTAAAAAAATTTAGGATCACGCGGGTATCTTGGAATCGTTCCAATGGTTTTGTGATAAGAACTTTGTTCTTGGTGCCTCCTGACATTTAGGGGTTGTGGCAGTGTCCCGGGGAGTTGAGCTCCGAGGTGTTGTCGTCACAATTTTATCGTTGCAGTTCTGGAATACCTGAGTTTCGCCGACATCGAAAATCTCCTTTATGCAGTTCTTGGTGAGATAACCTCGATGCCACCCAGTACTGAGGCGGGAGTTTGGGAGTATTGCCATAACTCGTATAACGGATGCTTTTCGAAGGTTGAGGTAAATGATTTTCGAAGGTTTCTTGGTTATGTGTTGAAGGATGGATACAACTGGATGTAGGATTTGCTAGTTTTGGGTGAGATATTATGCTTCCCCTGTATCCCCAACACCTGATTGCATAACTAGAAAGTTTCGGGAGTTTATAAGTGGGAATTCAAGTATCACGTAGGATATCTTTCCAATAGACACATGATACGATATGGGATCTATCATATGTTTGTTTCCAGCTTATTCTGCAAGCCAATCCTTGTTCTGTTTTGAGTTGTGGTATTCGAGTTGCTTCGATGTCAAATGTTGATTCCATGCCTCTTTTTAAGCGGTGTTCTCATATTTCTATGTGAGTACTAATCCTTCATGATAATCGAGATTTTCATGTCAATCCTTTTCAACCGGCGCGCTTCTCATCAAGTGGATCCGATCATTTCAACATTTGCAAGATTCAATCTCAGTTTTTGTCAACGGTGTTTGTTTCATCCGTCTCTAAGTTGCCTTTGTTTTCCCGCCCACCCACCCTTTTTGTTCAAGGACTCAGATTTCTTAATCAAGTATCCATGTTATTGATGCGAAGTCTCTCCATTCTTTTCCGTCAATGTTCTTACCCGGTGGTTCTTGTGAAGATGCTCTACAAGTTCATCATTCTTCGTTCTCTTTCTTCTCCGGTGAATTCAATTCAAGCTTTGTCGATCATATCTTTTCCTCGTTTCAAATGTTTTCTCATGTAGGTGCACTTCTTAATCATCCACTTCTCGTTATTCAATTGTTCTGGAGTGCTGAAGATATCTCAGAAGACTCACAGTTACATTCTCGATCCATTCAAGTTATTTCGAGGTTGTTATCTCATTCAATCCATTTAATTCAACCTATGCGATCTCTCTTCAAAATCATTCCAGAGGTGTTTCTTTTGAGTGGGCCCTAACCCATAGGTCTTTTCCCAGGATCTTACCTGACTCTTCTAATCTTCCCGGAGTTACTCTCAAATTATTTTCCAAGTTTGACGTAAGAATGAATTATCATCAGTCATATGTATTTCTCCAAGTTCGGTCAAATTCTTTTCATCGTTGGCTCAACCTCTTCGCTTTTGATTCTTCCGGAGTGTATAAATAATTCATGGTGGTGTTTCTCGTTGTAATTCTCAGATTTTGAAGACCGAAGAAGAGTTTTTCCTCCATATCTTTATCCATTCTCTTCAAGATTCATGGTGCTAGCCTTATGCCATCTTCTCATAATTGTTTTCGATTGTGACAATTCTTTTCACCCATCCGGAGCAATTCAAGATTCTTTCCAGTTTGATTATCCGAAGGCCATCATTTCGGGTTTATTCATTCTCAGCTTTCAACTCTCATCCTCCAAATCATACCGGTGCATCATGCAAGTATTATCTAATCAACTCATGATATCTTCATTCTCTTGTATCTAAATTTCTCCAAGTATCTTTGTTCATTTTCAAATTCTTACCGGCGATTCATCCCTTTACTTCGTTCGTTTTCAATCCTACCGGTGGTTCGTTGAAGACCTTCTCAAGTTTAAGCTATACCTCTCTTTAATCCTTTCCACGAGAATAAGTAGTATGCCAAATCCGTTGATTGTCATCAATTTAAATTGGTGAAGGATAAGCATAATGTAATTCTTATTCTTGTTTAATCCAAGTGATTAATTCCTTTATTCAGAAGGTTCATCAAAATTCTTTATTTCATTTGTTCATCTTTCTTTCCCGGAGTTCCAAGTTATCTAAATTATATCATTTCAAAGCTTATTCTAATCATTGCAAGGCTTCTCCCGGAGTCCTTTTCAACTTTCCCTTTCGTTTGGTCATTCTTTTATTACCGGAGTTCTTCTTGGAGGTTCTACATTGGTGGTTCATCAAGGATTTAATTCCTTCTCGAAGTGTTCATGGAGATTCTTTTCAGAGGAGCTCAAGCATTCTTCATCTTGCATTCCGAAGTAAAATTCCTTCTACCTTATCTTTTCAGGTGGTGTTATGTCATTCTTGACAATTTTCCCTTCGTGTTTCATGATTCGCAAGTTGTTAAGAATGAGATATTTTAAACCCATCATTTAATCTTCATTTAGGAGATGCTTTGCAACCCGTCAACCTCTTCATTGGAGTTATCTTGGGTTATAATTCACCTAAAGCCTTCCCTAAGGAATGTTGCTTATTGTGGTGTCAATCAATGATCCAAGTTTTTTTTCTCCTATCCTCTCGGCTAAAGGAGTTGTCATCTCCTTGTTCAAATCAATCCAATATGTCGTTTCCGTTAGTGGCAGAATTTCACCTCAAGATTTTGAGATGTCTTCCTTAAGCCCACATCAAGCTTACTCTTTTCGTTGTTGGTTTTCCAACAACTCCGTTCGACCCTTCTCCTAAGGATGCCTTTTCAAGCTCATTTGAGGTAGAAGATGTTGTTTTCTACTCCGTTCTTTTAATTCCTTTCTTACATTTGTTCCGGAGGCATTGTGATGTTGCTCTCTTCAACCCATCTTCTTGTTTTGTCAAGATCATGTTCAATTCCTTCCATTTACAATCGGAGTGCTGCCCAAATTATATCAATCTTATTCCTTCTCTATCTAGTTTTAACCGGAGTGTTTTCAATATTTATCTTATCACTAAACCTCTTGGTTCTCGTCGTATCCCATGTTCCTCTTTTCTAACGGAGTGTTTTCAATTTCGATCATCTACGATGTATTCTTTCATTCAAGTTGTTCAACCTTTCAAGGTTCTTTGGTATCACTCGTTTGTCGAAGAAGCAACTTAGCTTTACCTCTCCTCTTCCTCTTCCTTTTCCCTCCGGTGCCATCCTAGATCTCGGGACAAGATCCTCTCGTAGTGGTGGAGTGTTGTAACACCCCGGATACAACTTTCCATATTTGTAACTCCGACTCTTGCCTTTTCCGGAGAGGTGTTGTGAGATTCCCTTTGTGGTTGGGTTTTGTATTTGTTTTGCTTTTGTCCATGTCATGCATTTCATATCATGTCATCATGTGCATCTCATTTGCATACGTGTTCGTCTCATGCATCCGAGCATTTTCCCCGTTGTCCGTTTCTCAATCCGACACTCCTACGTCCTCCGGCGCCCTCTTTTGTCTCTTTTCGTGAGCGGGTGTTAAACTTTCTCGGAATGGACCGAGATTTTCCAAGTGGCCTTGGTACACCACCGGTAGACCGCCTGTCAAGTTTCGTGCCATTTGGAGTTTGTTTGATACTCCAACGGTTAACCGGGAAACCGTAAAGGCCCCGTGTGTGTTGTAGCCCAACACCCCTCCAAAGTGGCCCAATAACCCATCCAAACCCCCTCCATCCTCTCGGCCGTTCGATCACGATCGCGTGGCCGAAAACCGCACTCCATTTGGACATTCCTACCTCCCTCTGCCTATATATATGTGTCTCCCTCCGAAATTCACGGTCTAACCCTAGTCTTCTTCCTCCACCGCGCATCCGGACGCGTCCGCGCCGCGCCGAACATGTCCACCGCGCCCCTCCACGTCGCTCTGACCAATGGCGTCGCGCCACGTCACCTCCGCCGCCGCCCTCAGCCTACCGGAGCGTGCCACGTCGCCTCGCCGGCTCCCCCGCAGCCGCCAGGCCCACAAGCCCAGATCTGGCCCGCCCGGCCCGATCCGCCGCCACCGCCCGCTCGCGGGATGCCCACGCCCGAGCCCGTGGGAGCGCTCCGCCGCCCGCGCCCGAGGTCACCGGCGCGCCTCCACTCCGGCGCCGGCCGCTTCCCGCCTCCGCCCCAGCCTCATGCTTCGTGTCGCCGCCGCTCCGCCAGGCGCTCTGCCGGCGCCGCGCCGCCCGTCCCCGCCGCGCGCCACGCCGGCGCGCCCCGCTCTTCCCGCCGGCGAACCTCGCCACCGGCGCCGCCATGCCTCGCCGGAGAGCGCCGCCTCGCCCCGCCGCCGTCCTCCTTCTTCATCTCCGGCTCCAACTCCGGCGAGCCCGGCTCCGCCTCGGAATCCGTGCCCAGATCCAGATCCACACGAGGTTGCCCCGATTTTTCACTAAGTCCCGAAAATATTTGCATTATGATGCTCGCTTCATCATGCCATAACTTTGTGCTTGGTGGTCCGTTTTGTGCATATGATATGTCGAAATGTTCATCATGATGTGCTCTTCATTTTTTTCCATTGTGCCATGCTTGTTTGAGTCCATCTTGATGACCAAATGGCTGATGCAAGAGTGCTATAAAATGTTAGATGCTGATTCTTACCAGAGTATGAGCATTTGTCATTTTTGCTACAATTATTGTGTGCTGCATATGGGCATGAGCTCTACATGTGTTTTGGTCTATGCCATGCCATCTTTACAGGGTTGTATGCCATGTTTTTTTGTGATCAATGTGGTGACTAGCACAAGCATGCAAAGTAGCTCTCGTGATATTGCTGATTTCAGGGACTTAGAATTTCACTAAGTCATTTCCCTGCTGTTATTTTTATGCCATGTATTCATGTTGCTACAGTGAGATCCATGTTTCTTTTGAGTATGTTCAGTAAGGATGATTTTGACATATGGTTATGCTCTATCCATTCATGCCCCTGTTTGCAATTATGGAGTGCCCTAGCATGACTTAATCTTGCTCTACTTTTGCTATAAAATGTTCCTGGCAGATTGTTTACATGTTAATCAATTTTGCCATGGTTGTTGTGGTTGATCCAAAGATTCTTTAAACCTGTTCTTGCCATGGTTAGCTTCATGAACATATCTTCTTGCTGGTTATATGCTTATATTGTCATGCAATGCCTTGTGTTGAGTGAATCGAGCTCGCAAAGATGCCTTCATAACTCTGTTTATGCCTTGCCCAGTTTTCTGCTAAGTCTGAATCTGTTAACGAAACTTGCTATGTTTACATGGGTGCCATCATATCTTCTGATCCTTTTTGGCTTATGATCAGTAAGGGACTTTTGTTCTATGCTTTGAGTATATTCATGCCATGCCTTGTCTTGCTATGATGTGTTCCTGTAACATGTTGTGAGCTTGCTCTAAACATGTCTTCCTGATGTTAACTCCCGGCATGTTGTTATTTTCACTAAGTCTGTGATGCTGATATCTTTTGCACGTTTGCCATGCTTGTTTGAACCTGCTATTGTGTGAATTAGCCATAGATCAGTGTTCATCTTTTGTCAAGCATCATGAGTAGATCACGGTCATGTGCTTAGTTGATATGTTGGAGTTCCGTAGCTTAGTTTCTTGTTGCATTCTAGATGGCATCGTGCTGTTAATCGCAGAATTGTGCCATTCTTGTTTTGCTTGCCATTTGCAAACCGTGCATCCTATTCCGGTGATCTTTATATCGATTTCGTCCGAAATCAACTCATCTTTCCAGCAGCGCACTTGGTTTGCCAAGTTGATGCCTTGTTCAATCTTTCCCTTCCGGAGCACGCATATGCATTGCATACCTCATCCCGCATATCATGCCATGTTTTGCATCATGTTGCTTGCGTATTGCATCGTGATTGATTGTTGGTCCTTTGCTTGTGTTCTTGCTTTGGGTAGAGCCGGGAGACGAGTGCGTGATCGAGGAACCCGTTGAGTACGCTTACGAGGATCAAGCTTTCGTCAACTCGGAGAACTTTGCAGGCAAGATGACCATACCCTCGTAATCACTTCTATCTTTGCTTGCTAGTTGCTCGCTCTTTTGCTATGCTGCGATACCTACCACTTGCTATATCATGCCTCCCATATTGCCATGTCAAGCCTCTAACCCACCTTCCTAGCAAACCGTCGTTTGGCTATGTTACCGCTTTGCTCAGCCCCTCTTATAGCGTTGCTAGTTGCAGGTGAAGTTGAAGTTTGTTCCATGTTGGAACATGGATTTGTTGGGATATCATTATTATATCTTGTTTACTTTAATGCACCTATATACTTGGTAAAGGGTGGAAGGCTCGGCCTTATGCCTGGTGTTTTGTTCCACTCTTGCTGCCCTAGTTTCCGTCATACCGGTGCTATGTTCCTTGATTTTGCGTTCCTTACACGGCCGGGTGTTATGGGAACCCCTTGACAGTTCACTTTGGATAAAACTCCTCCAGCAAGGCCCAACCTTGGTTTTACATTTGCACTAACAATCTATCACCTTCCCTTGGGTTCTGCAGACTCAAGGGTCATCTTTATTTTAACCCCCCCGGGCCAGTGCTTCTCTAAGTGTTGGTCCGAACTAGAGTCCTTTGCAGCGCCACCTCGGGGAAACTTGAGGGCTGGTTTTAGTTGTACGGAGCGCTCATCCGGTGTTTCCCTGAGAATGAGATATGTGCAGCTCCTATCAGGATGTCGGCGCATCAGGCGGCTTTGCTGGTCTTGTTTTACCATTGTCGAAATGTCTTGTAACCGGGATTCCGAGTCTGATCGGGTCATCCTAGGAGAAGGAATATCCTTCATTGACCGTGAGAGCTTGTGATGGGCTAAGTTGGGACACCCCTACAGGGTTTTGAACTTTCAAAAGCTGTGCCCGCGGTTATGGGCAGATGGGAATTTGTTAATGTTCGGTTGTAGAGAACTTGACACTAAACTTAATTAAAATGCATCAACTGCGTGTGTAGCCATGATGGTCTCTTTTCGGCGGAGTCCGGGAAGTGAACACGGTTTCGTTTTATGCTTGAACGTAAGTAGTTTCAGGGTCACTTCTTGATCATTTTAGCCTCTCGACCGTGCTTTGCTTCTCTTCTCGCTCTCATTTGCGTAAGTTAGCCACCATATATGCTAGTGCTTGCTGCAGCTTCACCTCACTACCCTTTCCTACCTTTAAGCTTAAATAGTCTTGATCGCAAGGGTGTGAGATTGCTGAGTCCCCATGGCTCACAGATTACTTCAAAACAGTTGCAGGTGCCGATGATACCAGTGCAGGTGACGCAACCCAGCTCAAGTGGGAGCTCGATGAAGATCTTGTTCGTTGTGTTGTTTCGTTTCCTGTTGATCAGTAGTGGAGCCCAGTTGGGGCGATCGGGGATCTAGCATTTGGGGTTGTCTTTCTTCATTTGGTTCCGTAGTCGGACCTTGATTGTATTGTGGATGATGTAATGCTATATTTATGTATTGTGTGAAGTGGTGATTTTAAGCCAACTCTTTATCCCTCTCTTATTCAGTACATGGGATGTGTAAAGATTACCCCTCTTGCGACATGCCTACTATGAGGTTATGCCTCTAAGTCGTGCTCCGACACGTGGGAGATATAGCCGCATCGTGGGTGTTACAGCAGGTTTGGGTATACGCTTCTCACAAACCAGAGTTTCTCACAACAAGCTTGATGGTTTCGGCAGGGAACGCCCCATCTTTGGGGACGAAACGATATCCATTGCCTCTTATTGCTTTCAAAAATTTTCTCGTGTCAACATAGAACAACAGGAGTGTTGTGTTATTTTTTCTGATTTTTCGGGGTTTGTTTGGACATTTTTATGCATTAATTGAGTTTTCAATGCATTTATGTGTATAATTCAAATTTGAACTACATGCACATGCTCCGGTGCATATAAATTGGTTGAAAAATCAAATCTTTGTCCTTGGGTGCATGCTTAGGTCCCATGCAAGAAATGGGGATGAATTTCAAACACCAGGGCACCGTTGATTGCCGGCAAAACATTGAGATGTGTGGTTTTTAAATTCTAGTAAACCCAAAACTCGTCTGAAATTCATAAAATTTGGCATGCTATCATGGAGCGGCATCAACATGCTGTGGTAAACTTTTTGTCCCATTTGGGGCAGGTTTGGGTATACGCTTCTCACAAACCAGAGCTTCTCACAACAAGCATGATGGTTTCGATAGGGAACGCCCCACCTTTGGGGACGAAACGATATCCATTGCCTCTTATTGCTTTCAAATTTTTTCTCATGTCAACATAGAACAACAAGAGTGTTGTGTTATTTTTTGTGATTTTTCGGGGTGCGTTTGGACATTTTATGCATTAAGTGAGTTTTCAATGCATTTATGTGCATAATTCAAATTTGAACTACATGCACATGCTCCGGTGCATATAAATTGGTTGAAAAATCAAATCTTTTGTCCTTGGGTGCATGCTTAGGTCCCATACAAGAAATGGGAATGAATGTCAAACACCCTGCCACCGTCACTCGGCCGCAAACATTGAGATGCCTGGTTTTTAAATTCTAGTAAATCCAAAACTCGTCTGGAATTCATGAAACTTGGCATGCTATCATGGAGCGGCATCAACATGCCATGGCAAAAATTTTGTCCCATTTGGGATAGGTTTGGGTATGTGCTTCTCACAATCCAGAGCTTCTCACAACAAGCATGATGGTTTCAGATAGAACACCCGTATGCAAAGTGAGAGCAGGATTTGTGCATCTCTTGAACACTAACGGTTCTTTTGGATGACCCGTGTAAACCACTTACAAACAATTTGGTGTGATTTGCATCTGTCATATTGGGTATGTTGCCATTTGTCAAACTAGAAAGATTGACATTTGTTGATCTAATAACATTGACATTTTGCCAACCTTGTAACACTGTGATTTGTCAAAATATGAAGCTAAAAATCACTAGCAGTTTCTAATTTTTGCAACTAAAATTCAGTAATTAAGCATAGATGGTGGCGAGGAGGCGTGTTTAGCTAGGCGTGTAGCGGGCGGCGCAGTACTATTCGATTTGACAGCGGGCGGCGCAGTTCCTGATACGGCTTTAATGCAGACGAGGGAGAGGGTAGCTGTTGCCGAAATGTTGAACGACCAATGATGCATCCTCCTTTAATTAGCATCGTGTGAATGCATGAGGGAAATAATGGGAGGACCGGGAAAAGAGAGGCAGCACGATGTGAATGCAACGCAGTTTGCACGCATATAAAGGCGCCCCTCCATTCCAATGCATCTACCACATCGTACGCACCTAAGCATTTGCCTAAGCACCTACACTAATAAGCGCAAAAGTGTCCACTCCAGACCCATGGCGGCGATGCCCGTGAGCAACCATCGGCTGTGCTAGATGGTTCACGACGCCGGCTTGCGGCATGGAACTGTGGATCATCTCCATACGGTGTTGGCGACTGGCTAGTGGATGGCCGCCGTCGATGCCAGCTACGACTCTCAGTTGGACCAGATGATCATTCGCACCACCAACAGGTTCGCCGTCATCAAGAAGCTCGCGGACGACATCGCCGTACTCCTCCAGCCCGCACGCCCGGGCTCCTCATTGCCTGCCATCCTAACCGGCCTCCATGGTCGGAACCTCTTTCAAGCACCGGTGGCCCTGCGACTGCCCGCCGACGCCACGAAGAATGTCCACCTGGAGGTCACACTTTCCGTGAGGCGCCTCACCCTGCAAGAAACCGTCGACCTACACATCCATGTGTATGAGCAAATCGTGTACATAGGTATCTACAAGGCCAGTGAGGACGCTACGACGTTGGCCTTCTTCAGCCGGTTGGAAGCCTTGGATGCCTTTGTTGAGAAGCACCTTGACCTCGCCACAAAAGCCCACCCGGCGCACTGAGTTGAGGAGGAGGAGGTCATACGTTGATGGATGCATCTTTCTTCTCGCCTTCTGTAACCACCACTGCGATCGCATCATCATGGCCTTAATTCTTATTTTGCTATTGCATTCTCGTTCCAGTCAATACAGACATGTGCGATCCCTTTGCTCAATATAGACATGTCCGTTCCAGTCTTATTTTGATTGGCTTGAATGAAGGTCTATCCCGCCGTTAGGCACCACGGCGTGCTCTGCTCGCGTCCGTCGGTGCACTTGGCTTGTGGACAACTTTTCCTTGCATGTTCAACTGCTATACGCGGAGCGCTTTGCGGAGCGCTCTGCTCGCGTCCCTCCACGTGCGCTCTGCCAGCGGTTGGGCCGCGCGCGTTGGGCGTGCACACGATCACATCGGGGGCCCCATATGCATGCGGTTGCGCCGCGTGTGTTGCCATGCGATGCAGTTACGTGCGGCACGTTGGAGTTACGCGCTGCAAATTAGAACTGCCATCAGGGCCTGCCGATATTCCTGGCTGCCCGACTTCCCCTTTAATTCCCGCGGCCATTATAACCTTAGTCTCTTCAACCTTTCGATCGCGCCCCACAACACAACAAGCACACCCACGACGACACGTAGAGAGGGGATGTCCGGCGACGCTCCAATGGAGTTCGGCGAGCATAGAGTGGAGACCCACGCGAGGGAGACGGATCTCTCGGTGGTGTACACTATCGACCCGGCCGTGGTGGACGACTACATTAACAACGTTGAGCAGTTGCTTGCTGGAGACAAGTACAAGGTGGTCGGCATCGACCTCTAGTACACCGCCGGTCGTCCCGGCATAGATCAGAAGGTTGTCGTCGCCCAGTTGTGTGTGCGCCATCATGTCCTCATCTACCACTGCTGCATGGCCACAGAGCCTTGCGACCGTTTCAACAGGTTTGTCAACAGCACTGACTACAAGTTCGCCACGGTGGATACCACCAACAATGTAGAAGCGCTCAGTGTTACGGGCTTGGCATGCAAGAAACTTGTCGAAGTCTGTGACCACTACAGGGTCCGGGGCAGCACCAAGAAGGACTCCCTGGTCGAACTTGCCTCGGCCATCATCGACCCCTACTATGAAAAGATGAAGCAGGATGCCCAGAGAACAAGTCCCGTATCCTGGCACGGGGCCTGGATGAACCTCACCTCGGGTTCGCGGCCAAGAGCATGTACACATGCTACGAGATGCATAGGAGGATCGTTGACATGAGGAAGTGCCTCGTTACCAAAATCGACGAGCCCGGATCGATCCACAAGCTGAGCAAGCGTCACAAGAAGTAGATGATGATCAGACGATCGTTTATGCTAGTTAATCATGCATGTAATATATAGTTTACTTTATTGTTGGTGTGTGGAAATGTCATGTGTGTAGTAGCCACCTATGTAATTATGCATGTAATAGTTTACTTTGGTGTGTGCAAATGCCATGGTTGTAGTAGCCACCTATGTAAGTGGATGTTTAATTTGGTTATGTAAGCATGTCCTTATAAGTGTGTGTGTGTGTATGTTGTTGTCCTGTATGCAATCCCATCACACAACACACACGTCTTGTTAAGTTGAACCATTTCTATTCTCTTGTGTCAACGCAAACAGTTCATCTGAGTGAACCGCATGCCGTATATCGCACACACCTTGATCTGGCTGACCGTTTCTTTTGTGTTGCCTAATCACAAATAGTTCATCTGAGTGAACCGTATGCTGTATATCGCACACACCTACATCTGGCTGCTCGTTTATTTTGTTTTGCCTAATCACAAACAGTTCATCCGAGTGAACCGTATGTTGTGTATCGCACACGCCTTCATCTGGCTGCCCATTTCTGTTGTTCCTCCTCATCGCAAACATTTAATTGAACTTAACCGTATGCCCTTCATTGCACACGCAACTAAAATCTGAACCGTATTTGATGCATCCTCCATCGCAAACATTTTGCACCTTTTTTGATGGTTGTCATACACCACCGTTTGCGATTATTGCATTGCACACAGTTTCTCGAAGGGTCTCTGATCGTAGTGTCGTGTTAGCAGCATCCTGCAGTAGTGTAGTGTAGTCTACCTTATGCTGCATATCAATAGGTTCATTTTTATTGTTTGTCTTCAAAGCCCTCGTGTTTTGAAGACTTTCATAAAAATCGCCTATTCACCCCCTCTAGTCGATAACTAGCACTTCCAATTGGTATCAGAGCAAGGTGCTCCCTTGTTATGTGTGGTTCGGTTTAACCATCTGGAGTTTTAACTATGTCGACTGCAGGGATAATCAAGGTCTCCGCTGCGTGCCCTGTCTTCGATGGCACTGATTACCCTACTGGAAGAATAAGATGCGTATGCATCTTGAAGCCATTGACATCGACCTCTGGTATGTCGCCAAGAACGGTGTTCCCAAGGTCAGTGAAGGTGTCACCGCTGCTGATGTCAAGAGGTTCATTCAACTGGACTTGACCGCCAAGAACATCATCTGTGGTCACCTGACCAAAGGACAGTACGGCCGTGTGAGTGCACTAGAAACTGCGAAGCTAGTCTGGGACTGGCTCTCCAAGGTCAACAAAGGCGTCTCAACCCAGAGAGACTCATGGATTGATGTTCTTCGCATCCTCTTCAACCTCTTCAAGAGAAACGACAATGAGAATGTCCAGCTCATGTTTGATCGCCTCACTGATATCACAAATGAGCTTCGCGCACTTGGCGCCACTTAGATCACCAAGCACGAAATCATCAAGAAGCTCCTGAGATCACTTGACAGCTCATTTGACACCCTAGCCCTGATGATTCAAGAATGCCCTGACTTCAAGACTCTTGATCCGTCTGACATACTTGAGAGGCTCAACACACATGAGTTCCAGTTATCTCAGAAAAGAGATATCTATGGTCCCAACTATGGCTGAACTCGCGCTTTGAAGGCAAAAGTTGTTTCCTCATCTGAAGAAGAATCTGACTGTAGTTCTGAGGATCCTGAAGACATTGGAAAGGAGCTCGCTATGCTTGTGAAGAAGTTCCAGAAGTTCACCAAGAAGAAAGGCTTCAGAAAGTCTTCAAGATCCAGCTCAAGAAATGATGAAGCTTCCTCTAGTGACTACAAGAAGAGAACATGCCACAAGTGCAAGAAACCTGGTCACTACATCTCTGAGTGTCCTCAATGGGACAATGATACCAAGAAGAAGAAGAAGAGCAAAGAATATGATTCTGATGACAACAAGAAGAAGAAATCATCAAAGTCTTCATCAAGATCTTCATCTAAGTCTTCATCACACAAGAAGAGCTCATCAAGAAAGGCTTGTGCGTTTGTTGGCAAGCAGATGGATTCAGAGGAGTCTGCTTCTGAGGAGGCAGAGGTGGAGTCTGAGGAGGAGTACGATTCAGGCGTGGCAAGCCTGGCTCTAGCATCAGCATATGTCGCCAAGTCCATCTTCAACACTGAAGACAATGGCCTCGTCACCAACACCGATGCTGATGATGAGGATGACTATGCTCCCACCTACTGCTTCATGGCATGCGGTGCCAAGGTAAACTCTCACAATGCTTACTTTCAAACATCAAGTGAAGATGACTCTGAATGTGAATCTAAACCTAGTCTTTGAAGGGTATCGAAAAGACGATCTGTATATGGTAGATTTCTCAGCAAGACCACAGTTAGCCGTATGTCTTCTAGCAAAAGCTTCGAGTGTTGGCTCTGGCATCGGAGGCTAGGGCATGCCGGCATGTGGAACTTGTACACTCTCGCGAAGAAGAAGCATGTCATAGGCATCGAGGGCGTCAAGTTCAAGAAGGATCATCTATGTGGTGCCTGCGAAGCTGGAAAGATGACTAGGGCCAAGCATCCCTCGAAGACAATCATGACGATGTCCCGTCCCTTTGAGCTGCTTCACATGGACTTATTCGGCCCTACTCACTACTCTACACTTACTATCACTGCTTGCCTTTATGGCTTCGTCATTATTGATGATTACTCAAGATATACATGGGTGCATATAATCCTCTATAAGAATGAAGTGTAGGATGTGTTCAGACGATTTGCCAACCGTGCCATGACGAACTATGGCATCAAGATCAAGCACATCAGAAGTGACAATGGCACAAAATTCAAGAACACCAGCCTTGATACTTATCTTTATACATTGGGCATCACTCATGAGTTCTTAGCTCCATACACACCTTAGCAAAATGGCATCGTGGAGCACAAGAACAGAACCCTCATTGAGATGGCACAGACGATGCTTGATGAGTACAAGACTCCATGAAAATTCTGGCATGAAGCCATTGACACCGCGTGCCACGTCATCAACCATGTTTATCTTCACAAGCTTCTAAAGAAGACATCATATGAGCTACTAACTGGTAAGAAGCCAAACATCAACTACTTCGGAGTATTTGGTGCTAGGTGCTAGATCAAGGATCCACATCACACTTCAAAATTTGCATCGAAAGCACATGAAGGTTTTATGCTTGTCTACAAAAAGGATTCACACTCCTACAGAGTTTTCAACCTCTTTCACTATAAAGTGGTTGAAACTGTGGATGTGCGGTTCAATGAGACTAACGGCTCGCAAAGAGAGCACCTGCCAAATGTGCTAGATGAAGCCTCACCAAGTGAATCTATCAAGCTTATGGGTACTAGAGAAATCATACCTTCAGAGGCACATGCTGAAGAAGAAATCATCATTTCTGCACCTAATCAACCTGAAGACACTGCTCAGCCTAAAGTTAATGCTGAAGATGAAGACAATGATCAGCAAGAGCAAAATCTTCGTCCAGTTCATCCTCGTGTTGCAAATGAAGTACAAATTGAGAAGATAATCAATAGCATCAATGCACTTGGTCCACTCACTTGTTCAAGAGAAACATAACTAGCAAATTTCTATGGACACTTTGCATTTGTCTATATATCGGAACCCAAGAAAGTTGATGTAGCCTTCATGGAACCTGAATGGATTCAAGCTATGCAAGAAGAGCTTCAACAGTTCGAGCTGAACAATGTCTGGGAACTAGTAAAGCGTCCTGACCCTCGTAAGCACAACATCATAGGCACCAAATGGATCTATCCCAACAAACAAGATGAGCATGGCCAAGTCACCAGAAACAAGGCTCCTCTAGTTGCTCAAGGCTACACTCAAGTAGAAGGGATTGACTTCGATGAAACATTTGCTCCGGTGACTAGGCTTGAAGCTATTCACATCCTGCTAGCCTATGCCAACCATCACAACATCCTTCTGTATCAAATGGATGTAAAGAGTGCCTTTCTCAACAGCAAAATTGAAGAAGAAGTGTATGCTGCACAACCACCTGGTTTCGAAGACCCAAAGCATCCTGACATGGTATACAAGCTCAACAAGGCACTGTATGGCCTCAAACAAGCCCCTCGCGCTTGGTATGACACACTCAAAGACTTCCTGAACAGCAAAGGCTTCAAACCTGGTTCCCTGGATCCCACACTCTTCACAAAGACATATGACGGTGAACTGTTTGTGTGCCAAATCTATGTGGATGACATTATCTTCGACTGCATTAACAAGAAATACAGTGATGAGTTTAGACATATGATGCAAGAGCAATATCATATGTCCATGATGGGTGAGCTAAAATTCTTCCTCGATCTTCAAATCCGCTGGTAGAGCAATGACATCTTCATATCACAAGAAAAATACCTCAAAGATTGTGTGAAGAAGTTTGGAATGCAAGATTGCAAAGTATACACGATGCTAATGCCAACCAAAAGTCATCTGGGCCCTGACGACAATGGTAAAGAGTTCGATCAAAAGGTATACTGCTCCATGATTGGTTCTTTACTGTATTTATGTGCATCTAGGCCAGATATAATGGTTAGCATTTGCACGTGTGCCCGATTCCAAGCGACACCAAAGGAATTGCATCACTTAGGTGTGAAGCGAATTCTTCGATATTTGGCTTACACCCCAGCACTAGGATTATGGTATCCAAAGGGCTTAGAGTTTGATCTAGTTAGATTCTCAGATGCTGATTATGCTGGTGACAAGGTTGATCGAAAGTCCACATTAGCCACATGTCACTTTCTTGGACGATCTCTTGTTTGTTGGTCTTTAAAGAAGCAGAACTGTGTATCTCTCTCCACTGTTGAATCTGAATACATTGCTGCTGGATCTTGCCGCGCTCAGCTTCTATGGATGAAGCAAACTCTCAAGGACTATGGAATTCATCTGAAGCATGTGCCCCTCTACTGTGACAATGAAAGCGCCATCAAGATTGCCAACAACCCAGTTCAGCACTCGAAGACAAAGCACATTCAGATCCGTCATCACTTTCTCAGAGATCATGTCATGAAGGAGGATATTGATATCATTCACGTCAACACTGAAGAGCAATTGGCAGATATCTTCACAAAGCCCTTGGATGAGAAAAGGTTTTGCAAGTTGCGGTGTGAGCTGAATATCTTAGAATCCTCAAATGTCCTGTAATTGGACACGCATCCTAGCGCTTATGCATGTTGATAACTTAGATGTGTAACACACGAAGTAACGTATATATTTAATTAATAAAGACATACACTCTAAGTGTGAATACATTAACGCAGAATTTGAATTCGGAGCGTCATGATAATTGTGCACCGTGTCTGGGTCTAATGCTTCCTATACGGTGGGTAACACCACCACCAAAATCTTTTTGAAGTGTTTCATTTGGCATCATAATTGCATAGTCTTCACATTTGGTTTGTCTTCAACATTGATTTGACTTCTAGGTTTATCTTTGCAATGTTGAGTTGGTCTTCTGCTGATATATATATATATATATATGTGTGCTGTCCTCTACAACATTCACTTATAGCTATGTCTTCACACTTGAATTTTTTCTGATCTAAGTGAATGTGATCGGACCCTATCCCCCGTGTGTGCTTCTACCTCAAATTCTATCTATCCAAGTCATAAGCGTTCTGTTGAAACCTGTCGAATGTCTTCACTGAATCCTTTTCAGCTGAAGACATAGAGACACACATTTAAAATCTGTTTTAATGCTATATCCCTTTTCCCGGAATACCGGAGAAGCCGGAACGACCACCCGACAATCCAGGCGTGCGTGAGAGCATGGAACACTTCCAATAAGTTGCATGCAAGCCACGTGTCCTTCAGATGTGAACCGCCAGGGGCACCTGCGTAATTACGCTGTGATGTCCCTTTCCTTATAAATACACACACCTCGCGGTCATTATACCCTCTTCCACCTTGCCACATCGCTCAAACCCTAGCGCCTCCGCTAGCTCGCGTCAACGCCGGTGACAAAGCGCTTAGCTACCGCAACTCCTTCGACGCCGTCCGCATGCCGGCCGCGGACCTCGTCCTCTCCGCCACCGCCGTAGGTGTCTTCCGCCACCAAGTTAGGGCGCGGGAGATTGAACTGCTCGGCTTCAAAACTCTGCCTCGTCTAGCAGTTTGTCAGCGGTAAATAAACCTCTCTTTTTACAATCTCTTGATCCGTCAAATCCATCCACTTCGACCAAAAGTGGTTTCTACACTTCCAAATTTGGATTTGTCTTTATCTGCATCTCATATTATGCTAAGGGTATTCACTTATGCTTCATAACTAGTTAGATTCCTCACTTGTACTTATTCCTGGATTCGTACAAATCTGGAACCAACTCTCTTCAAATAAGTGAATGTCTTCGCTCTATGAGGTCAATGTCTTCAAACTTATTTATCTTCAAAATCTTCCGAGAATGCATATGACCTCTTCCCCTTCCCTCGCACCTTTAATGCTGTCACAGGTACATGTCCGTGGGAGAATCCCTTGGTTCTCATAGTCTGCATTCATTTGCAGAGTTCTTACAGCATCATATTCACTCCCCCTGAAGCCAGTTCTTACCTGACCAGTAGACGGAAGCCTTTCACTGTTCTGAAGCCAATCAGTCTGAATATAATGGCAATAGAGAAATCAACAAGGAAAGGTGGCAGGCAGCAGAGAGGCAACACAACTCTAGATCTACCTCCGGATCTGTATGAACTGTACAAGTCAGATCCTGAGGAAAGCTACGGCCAGCGCAAGACCCGAATCCAATGGATTCAAAGATATTGGGCTGAACAGTGGTTCAAGTATAACTTTGTAACCCCTGAATATGCAGAGAAGAATGCTATCAAGCACCCATCGGGAGATATTTTGTACAGAAATCTACAGCCTAAGTCGAAGCCTGAAGCCATTGCTCAAGGCTTCTACCCATGCATGGTCCATGGACCAAAGCTTGAGAATGCTGACCCATCATCATTATTATGGTGTCGTGAAGACAATCTCTTTAAATGCAACTATCAGTTTGCCAAGGAGTTAGCTACAAAGAACAAGAAGGAACTTGGACTCAACTTCAACCCTGGTCCATCTGCACCTAGGCAGGATGGCACTCGCGATGCCAATCCTAATGTCATCGGCCCCTTCAATAGCTTCGATGGGCTTCTCTCTCACATTGCTGCTCAGAGGGCCACTGTGGAGCAATCAGCTGATGACGCATACTCCGAAGATGCGCCTGCTCCACCGAAGCAAAAGAAAAAGAAGTCGAAAGCTTCGAAGCCCTCTGCCACACCAAAAGCTTCGCCTGCGAAGTCGTTGATAACTGCACCTCCTGAACCCAGTGTGCATTCCGAAGATTTGTCTCATGTCTCCAGGAAGACCGAGAAGTCCAAGAAAACCATGAAGCCCAAGAAGATTTCTGGGCATCAACCGACTCCTGCTGCCGTTCTGCGCAATGAGGAAGACACCATTGATTTGTCTAGTGATGAAGATCTTGGTGATGATGCCCTTGAGATGCTGATCAAGAGTAAGCAAAAGGCGGAGATCTTCAACGATCTTCCCCTCTTTGATGTTGACATTCTGAACAACTTCATCGATGACCAAAGCATCAATATTGATGATCTTCAGCTACCTATGGACATAAGCATCACGTTTCACAGAGCCATTGCTAATGAGTTGGTCCTGGCTCAGAAAATTGTTGAACTCAAGAACAAGATTGATTATGAGAAGGCTCATTTCAAGAAGAATATGGCCAAGCTCAGTGTGGCTGATGTGCAGATCTTCAAGAAGATGCTACATGAACTCAAGGCCGAGTTTCACAAGAAGAGGGAAGAAGCCAAAGGCTCTCGTGAGCGCATGAAGTACTACACACAGAAGTGTGTTCAAGCACACAATGAAGCTGAAAAGCGCAAAGCTCTTGGACGTCCTGGCATCGACCCCGGAATGGCTGCCAAGCCCAAGAAGAAGTCTGCTGAAGCCCAAACTGAAGTCCCAAGGCAGGAAGAACCTCACATTGTCTTCCCTGCCAGCATGACAGGCTCGAAGCCTAAGGTCACCCCAGTAGCTTCAGATATGAAGAAAACAAGGGCAGCTGAAGCCGAAGCCAGGAAACACAAGCACAAGAACACTTCTGATGAAGCTCCTTCCAAGAAGAAATTGAAGATGAAGTCTTCAAAGAAAGAGTGTGCTGCAGCCACTGAGCCCCTCAATGTTGAACCCATTTCTGTTGCTCCTCCTGCCTCAACCAACCAAGACCGTCGTCTTGTGATCCATGAGCCTGCTTCCACAGAGGCTCATGCAAGTGAAGAAGTTCCAGCTGTTGACCCCAATGCAGCTAAAGACATTGGTCGTAAAGATAATGTTGTTGATGATGTAGTCCTTCCTCAGCTCCAGCCCCAGATGGTATCATCGTCTGTTCTTACGAACAGTGAACTTATCAGCATTGGTCGTCCCTTGACGCCAATTGCTCAGGATGACTCATGGGCCGAGTGCCCTCAACAAGACACCCCCGTGTGACGCCCCAAGACCGACGCTCCAGATGCCTTCCTTTTATTCCCCTTATCTCCGTGTGTTTCACTTGCTTTGTTGCATTCATCAGGTCATCTCATGCATTGCATCATGTCGCCATGCCATCATATCATTAAGTTTTGCAACTCAACTAAACAAATCATATGGATCTTCGATCCATTGAAACCGAGGGAATTAACATGGTGATTCTCTTTATAACATATCCTCCCAATATATTAGGGAGCTATAATGAATATTCCATTAACTTGGAATCACCCATAACACAATTGCACTATGATAACCCACGAGTATAGGGGATCAATTGTAGCCTCTTTCGATAAGTAAGAGTGTCGAACCCAACGAGGAGCTAAAGGTAGAACAAATATTCCCTCAAGTTCTATCGACCACCGATACAACTCTACGCACGCTTAACGTTCGCTTTACCTAGAACAAGTATGAATCTAGAAGTACTTCGTAGGTGTTGTTGGATAGGTTTGCAATATAATAAAGATTATATAAATAAAAAGCTAGGGGCTGTTTAGATAAAGACACAACTAAGTTAGTTTCAGTAGAGAGCTTTTTGTCACGAGAAAGTTATTTGTCCCTAGACAATCGATAACTAGACCAGTAATCATTATTGCAATTTTATTTAAGGGAGGGGCATAAGCTAACATACTTTATCTTCTTGGATCATATGCACTTATGATTGGAACTCTAGCAAGCATCCGCAAATACTAAAGATCATTAAGGTAAAACCCAACCATAGCATTATAAGGCATCAAGTCCTCTTTACTCCCATACGCAAACAACCTACTTACTCGGGTCTGTGCTTCTGTCACTCACGCCACCCACCATAAGCAAATCATGAACATATTGTAAACCCTACAATGGGCGCGACATGGAGAGCACCATAGGACAACACCAATAATAAAACATGCAACTCAAACCAATCACAATCATCAATTAACCCATAGGACAAAACGAATTTACTCAAACATCATAGGATAACCATACATCATTGGGAAATAATATATAACATTGAGCACCATGTTTAAGTAGAGATTACAGCGGGTAAAAGAGGGGTTACACCACTGCATAGGGGGGGGAAGAGTTGGTGATGACGGCGGTGAAGTTGTTGGTGTAGATCGTTGTCGCGATGATGGCCCCGGCGGTGTTCCGGCGCCACCGGGAGAGAGGGGGAGAGAGCCCCCCTTCTTCTTCTTCTTCTTCTTCTTCTTCCTTGACCTTCCCCCTAGATGGGAGAAGGGTTTCCCCTCTGGTCCATGGCCTCCATGGCAGTGGAGGGGCGAGAGCCCCTCCGAGATTGGATCTCTCTCTCTGTTTCCTTCTGTTTCTACGCTCGCTGATTCTGCCCTTTCACCGTTTCTTAAATTACCGGAGATTCGTAACTCTGATTGGGTTGAAATTTTGACACGATTTTTATCCGGATATTGGCTTTCTTGCGGCGAAAGAAGGGCACCAACCACCTTACGGAGTGGCCACGAGGGCCCAGGGCGCGCCCTACCCCATGGGGCACGCCCCTCACCCTCGTGGCCCCCTCGGGCATCATCTCGCGTTGATTCCACTTCCCAAAATTCGCATATATTCCAAAAAAATCTTCGTAAGTTTTTATCCCGTTTGGACTCCGTTTGATATGGATTTTCTGGGAAACAAAAAACATGCAACAAACAT
Source organism: Triticum urartu (assembly GCF_056163025.1). Classification (NCBI taxonomy): domain Eukaryota; kingdom Viridiplantae; phylum Streptophyta; class Magnoliopsida; order Poales; family Poaceae; genus Triticum; species Triticum urartu. The sequence continues at coordinate 362,819,941 of NC_141876.1, read as the reverse complement.
GAACTGGCACTGGGCACTGGATCAATATGTTAGTCCCAAAAATAATATAAAAAGTTGCCAAAAGTATGTAAAAGTTGTAGAATATTGGCATGGAACAATCAAAAAATATAGATACGACGGAGGTGTGTCACACTACTCTTCAACTCTTCTTTTATCCGCCTCAACTTCATATCCTTCCTTTTCGACCTTTTAAGTTAAATTGCAAATTGAGTTGCAATTTTACTTCTCCATAAATGTTCCAAATCTGCCCATAAATCACATCTGGTGTGCAGGGTCACCCCCCTATAATTTCAATCCATTTGGAGTTCATTTGAATGGGTTTCGAAATTCAAACTTGTCTGAGTTAAATCCAACAGGCATGGATTTTACTTCCTCTAAAAATCCTGAGGCTAATTTTGTCAAATTCCTCGCATTTTTGTGAGTCCGGGGAAATTATCCCCATGACCAAATTCTTTCCCTAACCTCCTCTTTATTTTTCTTCTCTTTAATTGTTTACTGCTAAAGGAAATATGAAGAAGAGGGGTTAAGAGAGAGAGGCGGCTTGCACCGCCGGCCTCTTGGGCCTGACTGCCAGGCCGGGCCATTTGCACCGAGGCCCAGCCGTCCCTTCCTAACCCTAGCCTCCCTAAGCCCGATCCCCAGCTCTCTCCCTTGCGCCGCCACCCTCACACAGCGCCTCTCCCGATCCCCATCTCTCCCTCTCGATCCCGCAGCGCCTCCCATCCCGCGCGCCTCCCTCTCCTGCTCCGCCACTGCCTCGCTGCTGCCTCCCCGCCTCCGGTGAGCGCCGCCTCTGTGCCCGAGCTCCTCCATGCCTCAGCCACCTCCTCCCGCTTGCGCCTTCCCCTCGTCAACCCCCGTCGCCCGAGCGCCCGAGGAGCAGAGCTCCTCGAGCACCCGCTCCCACCGCCGGCTTGCCTCTGCTCCACCTTCGCCGCCTTCGGTCGCCATCTCCGGCGAGTGCAGACACCGGTGAAGCCCCACAGCTCCTTCTCCAGCTCGTCGTCGACCTTGCCTTGCCTCCGCCAAGACCAGCTGTCCCCGCCATGTCTACCTCCTCTACCTCGCGCTAGTCCGTGTCGCCACCCGCAGGTTCCGACCCTGCCTCGAGCGCCCCTGCGCAGGAAGCCGCCTCCCGCGCCCCTGCATCGAGCTGCCAGGGCCGCGGGTCACCAGATGCCGTCCCTACTGCGGGGGAACCTCGGTTCCACCCGTTCCCTGTCTCCGGTGCCGCACTAGACCTCCCCCACGCCTCGCTAGCTGCTACTGTGCCGCCGTGTTCCCACATCAAGCAGGCAGAGACTCGCTCCACCACCAGCATTCGCCTCCGCCCGTGGACCTCTCCAGCGAGGCCCATCTGTGTCGTCAGCCTGGGCCTCCTGCACCCGTGCCGGACCACGATGCCCCACTGTCATCATGCACCTCCACTAGCTGTTGCTGTTGACACCAAGTCCAACGACCACTGAACAGGGAACAACGCCAAGTACCACGACATACGGCACCCAAACGACCACCGCACCGAACGCCAAGTACAGGATGATCCGCGGAGCCCCTGGACGCCATGTACCAGAACCGCTGCGTTCCGTTTCATCTTTGTCAAGTACCCATGGACGCCAAGTACCACGATGTCGATTCCCCTCAAGTTCGGCTATAGGGAAACACCAAGTACCCCTACGCGCAAAGACGCCAAGACCGTTTCGGGATTCACCAAGAACCGCTACCAATGACTCGAATAGCTACGAAAACTTGTACCACTACCACGACCCTGGAGCATGCGAGAACCTCTACCGATGACCTCAGAGCGTATACGACGACCGTTGTCGAAGACCCGTACCCCTACCGCTTCCCGAACATGAACGACTACTTCCACTATGACCGTCTTGAGAACGTCTACTTCCTCCACCGCTCCGAACTTGATCAGTTCCGATAATGCACGCTTCAAAGGTATAACGTCGAGATGATGCCTGTGGACCGTATGCATGTGATGTGTTGTATGAGATGCCCATGTTTTCACCATGTTCGAATCGCCACTTGCTTGTTCCCCGTTGCCATAAAGTCGTCTCGTGGGACATCCGGTTACCGGGATCACTCATCGTCACCTTTGCACCTTCAACACATCTCATACTTGTTTCCTTGCACCGACATCTCAATCGAGTTACCGGAACTGAGATGTTGCCATGGCATCATTTTTCGGATCCGTCGTCGTGGCACCCAATTCTTTCCGCCATAGTGACAAATGCTCTATATCATGCTCATGTCAACATTTTCATAAAATTGCATAAAACTTGAATATGGCATCCGCATAATGATAACAACATTTAAAATGTTTACAATTGTTGTTTGCATCAATTGCTAAATATGCATATGGGGAATTACCGGAATTGTTGTTTGTTATTTCCGGCCTCATTTAAACTTGCTTAAATAGTTAGTTGCTTCACCTCTTGCCATGTTTAACAACATTTAATATTGTTGAGTATATAAATGAGAGTTAACTTAATAATTAAATGTGGTGTTTCGCCAATATGCAACTTGTTACATATTGAGCTCCACTTACTTGTAATGTTGTTTGTTGCACTTTGCCATGTCATGATTATTAAATCGGACATGCATCATGCTTGGTTGTGCATCATGCCATGATTATGCTTGCTTGTTTACTATGTTGTTTGCTTCTTTCCGGTTGCGCTTCTCCTTGATTAGTTCCGGTTATGTTGCGATTGTGAGGATCCATTCGACTACGTGGGATCGTCTTCTTCCTGGACTCGTTCTTCTTCCTAGTGGGATTTCAAGCAAGATGACCGTCACCTTGGATCTCACTACTATCTTTGCTATGCTAGTTGTCTCGGTGCTATCGCTATGTCGCGCTACCTACCACTTTTTTTATCAAGCCTCTCAAATTGCCATGATAGCCTCTAACCTTTTCACCCTTCCTAGCAAACCGTTGTTTGGCTATGTTACCATTTTTCTCAGCCCCTCTTATAGCGTTGCTAGTTGCACGTGCAGTTACAGGTTGTTCCATGTTGGGACATGGATATTTTGGGATATCACAATATCTCTTATTTAATTAATGCACATATATAATTGGTAAAGGGTGGAACGCTCAGCCTTATGCCTGGTGTTTTGTTCCACTCTTGCCGCCCTAGTTTCCGTCATACCGGTGTTATGTTCCTTGATTTTGCGTCCCTAACACGGTGAGGGGTATGGGGCTCTCTTGGCATTTCACTTTGAATAAAACTCTTCCAGCAAGACCCAACATTGGTTTTAACATTTGCCATAATAATACTTGAACCTAATAATTAATTGGCATAGGGCGTCATGAACCCGAGGATTTTCTACATAGCAGGGGGACCAGTGTTGATGGTGTTGGTCCCAAACGGGCAGCCCACGGGGCCACCTCGGGGAAACTTGAGGGCTAGTTTTACTCGTAGCTTGTCCCATCCGGTGCACCATGAGAATGAGATCGCGCAACTCCTATCAGGCTAGGTCGGTGCATCGGGAGGTCTTGCTGGACTTGTTTTACCATTGTCGAAATGTCTTGTGCACTGGGATTCCGAGCCTGATCGGGTGTCCCGCAATGGAGGATTGTCTCCGCGGATCGTGAGCTTGTCATGGGCTAAGTTGGGACACCCCTGCAGGGTTTAAACTTTCGAGAGCCATGCCCGCGGTTATGTGGCAGATGGGAATTTGTTAATATCTAGTTGTAGAGGAATTGAAGTAAACCCAACTAAAATACACCAACCGCGTGCGTAACCGTGACTGTCTCTTTTTGGGGAAGTTCAAGAGGAGAATACGGTTGGGTTATGTTTGAACGTAAGTAGTTCAGGATCACTTATTGATCGTTACTAGTTTGCGACCATTGCGTAGTTTCTCATCTTACTCTTGTACTCGTAAGTTAGCCACCATATCATGCTTAGCCGCTTGCTGCAACCTCACCACTTATCCATTCCATACCCTTTAAGCTTTGCTAGTCTTGATACCCATGGAAATGGGATTGCTGCTCCTCGTGGCTCACAGATTACTACAACAACAGTTGCAGGTACAGGTAATGCGATGATCTGATGTGAGAGCGCTGCTTGATTGCTTTTGGAGTTCTTCTTCTTCTTCGATCAAGGGATTAGGTTCCGGGTCGGGGGATCCTGGGATTAGCAGGGTGGATGTCCTTCTTCTTTTTCGTTTGATTTCATCCATAGTCGGATCCTGCTCTTCTGTATGATGGTTGCCATGTATTGATGTATTGTTGTATGAATGATGTAACTTGTGGTGAGTGTAAGCCTTTATCTTGTATTCTCATCTATTCAGTACATGGTATGTTGTAATGATATCCACCTTGCTATGCGCTCGAAATGCGGTTGTGCCCCAATCATGAGTTCATCACATGATTGGGATAGAATCGCATCTTGGGCGCTACGCCCGTCCATGATGAGATACCCAGAACTCCACCACCTCAAGTCACCACTCCGGTGCTTGACGACGATAACTACATGGTGCAGACCACTCCCTCACCAAAGGCTGCGCCCGCATTTCGCAGGCTTCGCAAAGGCCCCAGGCCACAGGTCACCATGTCGAGCATTCCGAAAAGGGAAGTGCACCAAAGCTCAGTTGCACGTCAAGTGTTCCCTGAAGCCACCCCTTCTGCGGATGTCTGTGAGTCTAAAGCTAAAGTCGCTGAAGACATTCCGGCTGCATCAGCTGATGAAGATAATGAAGAAGCAAGAGAAGAATAAAGAGTTGCCATACCCCCTGCTACTGATCAAGTTATTCTTGAGGAGAATGTGATTGTTCCCGACCCTCCTGTTATTGAACAAACAAAGGTTGAAAACACTAAGGCTGCCACAAACAATGCCTCTGAAGCCAATGACTCAGTCATGGCTAAAGACAATGTGGAGCCTAAAGCCAATGCGGATGCTGAAGCCACTGTTCCACCTCCAAGGCCTCACACCGTTGAACATGCTTTCGATCATGGATAACTGTTCACTATAAAATGGCCTATTATGGTTCGTCCCACTGCTCCAGGCCCACAGTATGACTATCATGTGGAGCAGAGGCCTCAAGTTCAGAAGCCCAAGCCACGACTGCCAAGGCTTCCAGGTTCTGCAACTACAACGGGTTCTTTCAACATGCACAGCTTCAGGGCCCACAGCACCTTCTTTGATAGTGCCAAAAATCCCTAGATGAAGCCAAAGATCTCATCCGATCGTTTTTGGAGCCTTCAACAGCGAAGCTACTACTCCTGCATTCTATACAATCAAGAGCGGATCTTTCCCCACATGCATCTGGATAGTGAAGCTATTGCTGGGATGCCCTGTCTTGAAGAAGCGCTTGACAGCTTCAGGGATGTTTGTCTTCTGCCGTTTGTAGCAGACAAACAACACTTGAATGAAGAGCTTCTGCTGCAGTTCTATGCCACTCTTCATATTCTCGGCTACAACAGGGATCCGAAGACATGGATCCTTGAGTGGATGTCAGGTGATGTACATCACGAAGCCAAAGCTCAAGATATTATCGAGCTTACTTCCCTGCCCACTCCAGATGAGTTATACGAGCCTGGTTGTCAGTGTCATCAAGATGAACTATAGAGTATCTTTCAAAGGCCCGAACCCAATATGAGTTAGATGCTCAGTATGATGAAGCCATTGCCTCAAGATGCTGAATACCCAAAGGAGTTCTTTGTCTAGGACCTCGAGGACTTGCCACGCACAGTATACCACATTCTGAGGCATACTCTATGGCCAATCAAGGGACATTCTTCTAAAGCCAAACTTGAAGGAGCCATGAAGACTTTGGTATTTTATATCATCAATGGCATTAGATTCAATACCCAGGATTTCTTCATCAGACAACTAGCTGCTTCTGGGATTGATCTGTTTGGTCTGAAGTTCTATGCTCCATGGGTGATGTGCCTGATCAAGCTCCACTCTTCTGTTGACTATCAACCCTCAGCACAAAACCATCTTGTTTTTCTGCCTAAGGTTGATCTGTCCATTGAAGCCATCTACCCCGAACCTGCCAAGAAGCCTCTACATCTTCAGAATGCTGAACACCAAAGCTTCTCGCAACCAATGGAGGGAATTCTTGTCCCCAATGCTGCAACCCCTACTTGTCCTCTGGCTGGAAATATGAGAGTGCCACATCGTGCCAACACCGAAGCCACTGCAAGTACGATTGCACAAAGGCCTCGGAAGCGTTCTCGTGTACTCAATGACCGAGAGCTTCTTGTGGCCTTGCATTAGAAACATGATAAGCATCATGACTGGCTAAAGCTTCAGATGCAGAGTATCTTGGTGGATGTCAATCGCATTCGAAATTTGGCCATCAAGAACTCATTTGTTGCCCATGAAGCCTGTCGGCGATCCTGGAAGAGTCTCACACTACTCTGTCCTGAACACGATCTTCACGAAGATGGCTTCACTGAGGACTTCAAGTTTGATTCCAGGCCTCCACAAAATGCAAGCTGGCATCACACGCCGTCTATTGAAGACTCTGAACATTCGTCTTCAGCTACAACTATTGTTGTGAGAGTCGCCGATGAAGAAGACGACGCCACTTCACCAGCCATGGCTGCACTGCATCTCGACACTGCATCAGGCGCGTCAGCACCACCGAACTCCAACGTCGACCCTGCTCCATCATCCACTCTTGATGGGAACGAGTAGATACTCTATGTCTTCAAACCTTTTTGGTCCTTACTAACAAAAGGGGGAGAAGCTTATGAGTTGATAGTCTTCAAGCGGGTCCGTATGGGTGGTTGCATTATTTTTGCTGAGTTGATAGTCTTCAAGCGGGTCCTTATGGGTGGTTGCATTATTTTTGCTAAGTCTTTAAAACTCCCGTCTTTCAAAACATTTGGTTCTTTGAGTTGTAACACTTAAACTCGATGGTCATCTGCTACTTTTTCTGCTACCTTGTGATGTGATGATAAATTCCGCATGAAGCCATTCTGCATACGTCCATTTTTCATTATGCATGTCATTATATTCGTTATCTCCTTATATGCATGATGAATTGTCTTCATAAGTTCAAGAGGATCTCCACAAAGTAAAACCTGCCATGTGCATTTGCATTCAAAAGAAAACTACTTATATGCACGTCTTCAGGGGGAGCATTTTACCACTTATGAAGACAATCCCTTAGTCCTTAACTTTCACATACTTTTATCCCCATTGAAAACTTCAACCGGTTTGTCATCAATCACCAAAAAGGGGGAGATTGTAAGTGCATCTAGTGCCACCCTTAGTTAGTTTTGGAGTATTGACGACAAACTTGGTTAAGCGACTAATGTGTTTGTGAGAATTGCAGGATAACACAGGTAGTAGTCCCATATTGATTCGGTTTACCTACCAGAGATGACCCCTAAAAATGTGTGAAGACATTGAAGACAATGGTGGTCTGTGAAGATATTCACAGTGAAGATTATGACATGAGAAGACATTCACATGAAGACTATGGAGTGCGAAGACATAGTTGTTTCGTAGTTTCCATTTCTTCTTTGTTGAGTCATAGGAACCACCGTACTGTTAAGTGGGGTCCAAGTGAACAAAGTCAGAGTGACTGATGTGATGCTCAACCAAATCCTATGTCTTCGAGCGAAGACAATGAGATCAAATCTTATCCAGAGTTGGATGAGTCAGCTTTACTTGTAGCCCAAGTCAAGCTGCCGCGTGTGTTTGAAATCTGACCATTGGACACGTGTCAGTTCCTTAGTGACCCAGGGTCATTTCGGACAAATCAGGTCGGGTTGCCTCCTGGCTATAAATAGCCCACCCCCTACACCATAAATTGGTGGCTGCTCAGAGTTAGTGCACGGCTTTTGTCGTTTGGGAGCAACCCACCTCCGAAGTCTTTGAGAGAGAGATCCTTGCGAGTACAAAGCCCAAAACACCCAGAGCCAAAGAGTGTTAGGCATCACTGAATTCTTTCTGCCCGCGTGACCTGAAGACTTGTTACACTTGAGGACTGTGAATCCTCCAGTCGGTTATGCGTCGCGTTCTGAGCATCCAAGAGTCATTGTGGATTGCCGGTGAACGAAGTCTGTGAAGGTTTGGAAGTCTACCTTGAAGACTTACCAGTGTGATTGGGCGAGGACTGGGTGTCCTCAGCTCAAGGGGAATAAGGTGAAGACGCGGTCTTCTGAGTTGAATCTCAGCCTCCCTAACCAGACATACAGTTGTCACAACAACTGGAACTGGTCTACCAAATCCTTGTCTTCACCAAGCAACTGGTTCTATCCTTCACTTTCCTTTACCTTACAGTTTGTCTTCATGAAGTGATTGTTTGCCTGTATGATTTGATTGACTTCACTGAGTGAAGACTGTTTACTGTTTATCTTCATACTATCTTCCATCCTGATCCATACTACCTAGCTGCCGATAGTCTTCGTACTTTCACTTCATTGCTTACTTGACTATGGCCTGTCTAGTGTAGTCTACCTTCCGCTGCATATCAATAGGTTCATTTCTATTGTCTGTCTTCAAAGCCCTCATGTTTTGAAGACTTCCATAAAAATCGCCTATTCACCCCCCTCTAGTTGATAACTAGCACTTTCAGTTAGCTTTAGAAGAATATATGCAAAAGATGCACGGATGCCGTAATAGTAAAAAAAAATCTTACCATGCCATCTCCATGGATGTTACCGTAGGTCAGCACACGCACTAGTGGAACGTATTGACCATAATGTGCAGGAGTTTGATAATTGATATTGTAATTCTCAACATCAATAATAAATGAGATAAGATGATCTTTGTCCCGATAAGTTAATTATGCGCCATCCGTGTAGTAGGTTCTGTCTACCATCTTCCATACATTTTTTGAATAATGAAAATATGTTGTCATTTATTTCAAAATAAACAATATAAATTACTTAATATCTATGTTTGAGAAATCACATGGCGGTAGAATTTGAAGCGTATCAACAAGGACCCAAATGTCCATATTCTCTTTGTCGATGTAAGGATCACCAAGATCCAAGGTGACAAGCATACCCTCATGAAAATCATACGTCTTGCAAAGTGCTTCCCAATTCGGGCAACCAAAATGGGATACGCTCTAAGAATTGTATAGATTTACAGCAAAATCATAACCATGATGGGTCCTTAGGTGAACTATCTTTGTTTCCATACTTTCATGATCTTCAAAATCCATCCTCTCCAAGACATAGCGTCTTGCATGGCATGGGATAAGCTAGTCGAATTGTAAAAGACAAAAAAAAACACGTTGAAGAAGCAGTAGTCGTGCTTAATTACGAAAAAACACTTGTCGTCGTTGCGTACCATTTCAACATCGAAGGTCCCCTGGAGCTTAATACTGAAGCATCGACCTTCTACTAGGTGAGGCATGTCGCACAGACCCCGGTCATCACCGCACCAATCGCACTCTGGGAGCCTATCGTCGTCGTCAGACATTTCCTATGCTCATAATTCAAAGATTAAAGTTGTACAATTCAATATATGTACTACAAAAACTAAATTAGATCATTATTATTCATCACGGGTTGACTACCGGTCTGTCGAGTCTTTTCTTGAAAACTCTTAGCTCACGTGGTGTATATATTCGACCGTTGGTGATGGTCGCTCCTCCCTTCGTTCCCGAGTGCATTACACCAAAATGTCTAGCACACGGGAATGAAGGAGAAGCGACCCCCACGACAACAGTCAGGGTTATTCGTCCTCGCATATATGGTGGAGACTCTCCCTCACTGATTCCTCTCTAACATTTGCGACCATCAGTGATGGTCATTACTGCTACTTCCCCTAGTGCATAACAAAGGTCTAGCACAAGGAGAAGAAGGAGAAACGACCCCCACAACAATAGTCGGGATTCTTCGTCTTCTCTCATATATGGTGGACTGTAGGATCGAAAGTATGTCTAGAGGGGGGTGATTAGACTACTTGACCAAATAAAAATCTATCCTTTTCCAATTTTAAGTCTTGGCAGATATTAGCAACTTAGCACAAGTCAAGCAATCAACCTACACATGCAATTCTAAGAGTATAGCAGCGGAATGTAAATCATTGCATATGAAGGTAAAGGGAGGAGTTTGGAGGGAGCAAACGCAATGTATACACGGAGATTTTTGGCATGGTTCCGATAGGTGGTGCTACCGTACATCCACGTTAATGGAGACTTCAACCCACGAAGGGTAACGGTTGCACGAGTCCACGGAGGGCTCCACCCACAAAGAAGCAACCTTGTCTATCCCACCATGGCCATCGCCCATGAAGGACTTGCCTCACTTGGGCAGATCTTCACGAAGTAGGCGATCTCCTTGCCCTTACAAACTCCTTGGTTCAACTCCACAATTTTGATGGAGGCTCCCAAGTGACACCTAACCAATCTAGGAGACACCACTCTCCAAAAGGTAATAGATGGTGTGTTGATGATGAACTCCTTACTCTTCTGCTTCAAATGATAGTCTCCCCAACACTCAACTCTCTCTCGTAGATTTGGATATGGTGGAAAGATGATTTGAGTGGAAAGAAACTTGGGGAAGGCTAGAGATCAAGATTCTTGTGCTTGGAATGGAATATCTTGGTCTCAACACATGAGTAGGTGGTTCTCTCTCAGAAAATGTATGGTAGAAGTGTAGGCACGTTCTGATAGCTCTCTCCACGAATGGAGGATGGGTGGAGGGGTATATATAGCCTCCACACAAAATCTAACCATTACACACAATCTACCAAACTCGGTGAGACCGAATACTCAAACTCGGTTAGACCGATTCAGTTCAAAATGTGAACGTTAGGCTTTTCGGTGGGACCGACATGTCAACTCGATGGGACCGATTTCATTAGGGTTAGGGCATAACGTAATCTCGGTGAGACCGATTTTTGTAATAGGCAAACAGAGAGTTGGTCAGGCAAACTCGATGGGACCGATCGCTCATTTCGGTGAGACCGAAATGTTACGAAAAGGAAACAGAGAGTTTGCATTGCGAACTCGGTGGGACTGATCGCTCATCTCGGTTAGACCGAAACGTTACGAAGGGAAATAGAGAGTTCACAATCCCATCTCGGTGAGACCGAGATCCCTATAGGTGAGACCTAACTGATTAGGGTTTCTGGCTATGGCTATGTCAAATGAACTCGGTGGCGCCGGATAGATCAAATCGGTGGGGCTGAGTTTGACTTTTGGTTTGGGACATATGTGGATATGAGAAAGTGGTTGAGGGCTTTTGGAGCATATCACTAAGCATTTTGAGCAAGCAAGCAATTAAGCAACACCTCATCCCCTTTTAATAGTATTGGCTTTTCCTATGGACTCAATGTGATCTTTGATCACTAAAATGAAAATTTAGATTCTTGAGTTTTTGCCAATATGTGTCCTTAGCATTTTGAGGGGTCCACATTCCTAGTCCATGCCATGCCAATCATTGAACTTTCTGAAATGATCATCTTGAAAGAGCATTAGTTTAATGAGCTATATGTTGTTAGGAATTACCAAAACCACCCAGGGATAGTTGCACTTTTTTTAGAATCATCGGGGGAGGAGTCCCTCCATCTGAATATATTGCTCAAAGTGGCCATAATGCCAGGAGAGTGATCTAGTTTATAAGGAAAACCGGCTCGAAAACCTTAACAAATTGACCCCGTTTATGAGGAAAACCGAGCCGAAAACCAGACAAGTAACAAGTGTTACAAGGAAAGGAGAGGAACATGACGCCCAACATAAGGCAAGACCTAGCTAGCATACTAACGGGACCAGGTAGATGAGGGGTACATCGAGGGACCACAATACCAAGACTCTACAAACAGCCTAACGCACCGCACCGGTGTGCGTATCAAACCCCACAACACAACAGAGGAGCATCCACAATCAACGAGTGCCCAAGCTTAACACGAACCTTGTGCCAAAGCTTAACACGAACCTTGACTGAGCGCTCCGCCACGAAAGTTCAAGACGATTAGCAAGTCCGGGAGGCATCATTGCATCGTCATTGAGCAAAGGTGAACCAAGATGAGACCAAGAGCTCGAGGCTCGCCTCAACAGAACAGGGTCATGAGCATGCATAGTAGCAGGCCGGAGGCCACATGTAGGACAGCCGAAGAGAAACACCTGAAGAAGAACACACCACCCTCGGTCATGAGCAGGCCGCACCACCACCACCAAACGCACCACCCATAACCACACACAGCAATAGAAGCCATTGTTTGGGTCTCCAAGATGATGCCTCCAAGAAGGTAGTGTTGTCGAGCACACAACACCATCATCCGATCCGGCAAGCCCGATCTTTGGTTTTTACTCAGAGACCACAAACAAAGAACTGTAGGTGTTGTAGCTCCACGACGACACCTCCTACGAGGAAAAGGACGTCCGTAGACGATGCTGCCGCCAGAATCAGCAGAGCCGATGTAGGGTTCTCACCCGGAGTTTGAGCACATCCCTACAACAAGATGGCAGCCGACCACCACCGCGGTCGAACCCTCCAATGATGAAGAAGAACGACGAACTGCCTCAGCCAGTCGCACCTTGCGGAGACCACTAATGGCCAAAATCAGCACTAGACGCCAGATCCACCAATGGCCGGCTGGACGCAGAGCCACCGAACGCAATGCGAGCCACCACGCCCCACCAATCATCATGCCAACAAGGAGCAGAGGGGCGCTGCCCGAGGCCAAGAACCACCATGGTTTCGGGCTGCAGCCATACATCAGGCACGGCTACGCGCCACACGTGCGCCACCGCACGCCTGCCGGAGGCCAGATCCGAAGCGCCCGCAGTGCAGACTGAAGGCGGGGGGATCGAACCTTGCTGTTGCAGCACCTCCCATGAAGAGCCGCAGCCGGTGCGACGCACACCACCAGACCAGAATCACCAGGCGAGGAGCACGGGCTGCCTCCCCGATGCTCCGGATCCAGCCGCACGAAGATGCCACCACGAGCTGCCACCACCAGATCCACCCGAAGCTGGCACACGAGCTCTAGCTCCAGATCCGCCTGGTGCAGCCACCACCAGGACCAAATGGGGCGGCCCGCCAAACAGCCGCATGGGCGCCGTCCCGCCGGAGGTCGTCGGGCTACTCCAGCCGCCGGCCCGCCGCAAGACCCTGGCCAGGCCGAGCCCGGCACCACCACCCGCGCCCCACAACCACAAGCACCAGCAACCCCTCACGCGCAGTAGCTTGAAAGCCTGCCGAGCCGGACCACCGTGTGCACACCAACGTGGATCCATGCGCAACAGCGCCAACACCAACTCCCCCATGGCCGAAGGCGCGACAGACGCTAGATCTGGGTCGAGAAGCCCCGGATCCGCGCCAGACGGTGCCAGACAACGCACCAAGACCAGCCACCGTGGCCGTCACAAGAACGGCTGCCACACCCACACAAGAGGCCACCCGCGCCGACGCGAGATGGGGAAGCCCTGCCACCGCCGTCCATGCGACGGGCTTCACCCGACCATGTCCTCCGACGATGGCAAGGAGTGAGGGCGGAGAGGAGGGGAGGCCGGCGGCGGAGATTTGGGTCTTCCACCCGTGTCGCCCTTGGAGGGATAGTTGCACTTTCAATCTCCCCCTTTTTGGTAATTGATGACAACATATAGATCAAAGCTTCGACAAATGATAATAAGATTAAAAAACATCATCGCTTTGAGAAGTATGTGATAAGCAAGAGCTCCCCCTAAATTTGTGCATTATTTAAAATTTGCTTTTGAATGCAAATGCACAATCGATTAGGATCATGGGTTACTCTTCCGTGTCACATACATCTTGGTGGAGCGCTCAAAATGATAGAAAGTAAAAAATATTCACTCATCACCAAGGCAAAGTGAGTGATCATACATGAGAGATAAATAATAGCATCATTCAAGCACAAGCATTAAGGTAATATGATCAAACACATGATCAAACAAGTATCTCAACACACACATAAAGTATCAAACAAGTAAGCACACAAATAAGTATCAAACAAGTAGCAAATGAGGCAAAAAGAAGCAAAGATCTCTCTCTCTCTCTCGAAGCTATGATCTATACACTTTCTCCCCTTTGGCAACAAGTTACCAAAAAGCTTGAAAATGCATAGTGCTATGCGTCTCTCTAGGGTTGATCTTCGGGAGGAGGCGTTGAGAGGACTCCAAGGACGAATGCATCGGTTGAAGTTGTTGGAGCTGGTGGAGTGGCAACTGGAGGTGCTACTGATTTTGTGGCTGCAGGTGCTGATGTAGTTTCTCTTGTGTCAGTCACTGGCACTGCAGCAGATCTCTGTCCCTTTGGCACTCTCTGAAAGGCATCTGTGGTAGCATGCCCTTTCCTTTCCTCAGCTTCTTCCTAGAGCTGCTCAGCTATTGTCTGCATCTCTCTCACCTTCAAGTCAAGATCATAAAACTTTGTTTCAATGATCCTCTCCATGCTTTCTTGGTGCCGAGTCAGGGTGGTCAATCCTTTCTCAATCCTCAAGGTGGCTTAAATCAGATATCCAAGTTGATCTTGCTTTGATTTGAGAAACACTGGAGAAGCCTCTTCAGCACTTGGCATCTTTGCTGCCTTCTCAGCCTTTGCTTTCTCCCTCTTCTCTTGAGCTTCCACAGATGTGGGATCTTCAACATTCATGACAACTGTGTTGTCCTCAAAATCAGGCCTCAAGGGAAGATGTTTCTTGTCCAACAAGTAAGTGCATGTGCCCATCTTGGAGTTGATGAGCACCTGGATGTGTAGAGCATACCCGCGTGACCTCTTCTGATTTGGAGTTGTCCTCTTGATTGTCTCAATAACCAGACTTATCACTTTGAACTTTTGGGGCACATCAAACAACTGCAGCAGGTTTATGGAATGGCCTCTGATCATCATATGATCACCTGACTTGGGCAACAAGGTATGCCTCAAGATAGTGTTGATGGTGGTCAGACCAAATAATAGATAGTACACAGAACCCATCTTGTGAGTCTCCAAGGCTTTGTCAGGAATTTCTTTGTACATGTTAGCCATGGAGTTGTGATCCTTCTTCTTCTTGGCATATACAGCTATGTCATCTTCATGCTCTACGGGGGCATTGATCAGTTTGGCCCATTTAGCAACTGTTGATTGGTACCTAGTACCCTCAGACATCGAGACAATTCTGCCATAAGGATAGAAATGTGCTGTGGAGTAGAATTGCATGATGAGTTCATCATTCCACTTGGTCAACTTCTGACCCACAAATTTGTCTACCCCACATAGCCTGAAGCTCTCATGCACTCCTGGAAGTGGTCTTCGTTGTTGTCAATATACTTCCAGTCTACCCACTTAATATTGTAGACAATGCGCTTCTTATCTAGCATAATAGTCTCATAGAAGTCCTAATGCTCCTTGGTGTGAAACCTGTAATCCACAACAGTCCTTGTCCTCACAGCATATGGATCAGATTGTCTCCATAGTCCGAGACATGCATCCTTTCCGATCTTCATATTTTATGCCACTGGATGGTTATCATCATGGTCAGGGGTCCTGGGCTTCAGCTTCCTAAGCACTTGGGCTTCATCATCATCATCATCATCATCATCATCATCATCATCATCATCATCATCATCATCATCATCATCTTCTTCTTCTTCTTCAATTTCAGTCTCAGGCACTGGGGCCTTGTTCTTCTCAGCAGTTGGTATATTCCTTGTGCTCCTCTTTGGTGCAATCTTGGGAGCTGGAGAAGAATCTTTGGGGGCGATCTTGGGCTTAGAAGAGGCAGCCCCATACTTAATGGCATCCCCCATCAGCTTTTGGCCTTGGGTGCTGGTGCAGCATCCTCTTCCTCTTCCTCTTCCTCTTCATCCTCAGTTGGGTCTTCCATCATAGAGGATCTCCCAATGACTTTGGCCATGGTCTTCTTGACCCTTTCCTTTCTTTTCTTGCCCTCACTGATAACCCACAAGTATAGGGGATCAATTGTATCCTCTTTCGATAAGTAAGAGTGTCGAACCCAACGAGGAGCTAAAGGTAGAACAAATATTCCCTCAAGTTCTATCAACCACCGATACAACTCTACGCACGCTTAACGTTCGCTTTACCTAGAACAAGTATGAAACTAGAAGTACTTCGTAGGTGTTGTTGGATAGGTTTGCAATATAATAAAGATTACGTAAATAAAAAGCTAGGGGCTGTTTAGATAAAGACACAACTAAGTTAGTTTTAGTAAAGAGCTTTTTGTTACGAGAAAGTTATTTGTCCCTAGGCAATCGATAACTAGACCGGTAATCATTATTGCAATTTTATCTGAGGGAGAGGCATAAGCTAACATACTTTCTTGACTTGGATCATGTGCACTTATGATTGGAACTCTAGCAAGCATCCGCAACTACTAAAGATCATTAAGGTAAAACCCAACCATAGCATTAAAGTACCAAGTCCTCTTTATCCCATATGCAAACAACCTACTTACTCGGGTCTGTGCTTCTGTCACTCACGCCACCCACCATAAGCAAATCATGAACATATTGCAAACCCTACAACGGGAATCCCTCACGCTTGCGCGACACGGATAGCACCATAGGATAGCACCAATAATAAAACATGCAACTCAAACCAATCACGATCATCAAATAACCCATAGGACAAAACGGATCTACTCAAACATCATAGGATAGCCATACATCATTGGGAAATAATATATAGCGTTGAGCACCATGTTTAAGTAGAGATTACAGCAGGTAAGAGAGAGTTTACACCGCTGCATAGAGGGGGGAAGAGTTGGTGATGATGGCGGTGAAGTTGTTGGTGAAGATTGCGATGATGATGATGGCCCCCGGTGGCACTCCGGCGCCACCGGAAGCGAGAGGGAGATAGCCCCCTCCTTCTTCTTCTTCCTTGGTCTCCTCCCTAGATGGGAGAAGGGTTTCCCCTCTGGTTCTTGGTCTCCATGGCATGGGAGGGGCGAGAGCCCCTTCGAGATTGGATCTGTCTCTCTCTATTTCCGCGTTCTCAAATTCTGCCCTTTCACCGTTTCTTATATTCCCGGAGATCCGTAACTCCGATTGGGCTGAAATTTTAACACGATCTCTATCCAGATATTATCTTTCTTGCGGCGAAATAAGGGCATCAACCGCCTTACGGGGTGGCCACCTAGGCCCAGGGAGCGCCACCCTGCCTCGTGGCCCCCTCGGGCATCGTCTCGCGTTGATTTTTCTTCCCAAAAATCACATATATTCCAAAAAAATCTCTGTCAGTTTTTATCCCGTTTGGACTCCATTTGATATGGATTTACTGCGAAACAAAAAACATGCAACAAACAGGAACTGGCACTGGGCACTGGATCAATATGTTAGTCCCAAAAATAGTATAAAAAGTTGCCAAAGGTATATGAAAGTTGTGGAATATTGGCATGGAACAATCAAAAATTATAGATACGACGGAGATGTATCACTCACCAGTAACCTCTTCAGTTGATTTGGAAGTCTCAAGTGTGGAGGCTCTAGACTTAGAAGTGGGCACTCTCTTTGCAGGAGCTTTCTTGTGCATACCAGGCTTTGTAGATGCACCTGTGCCAAACTCTTTCTTGACAACCCTTTTCTTGGAGCTGACCTCCTCGTCAGCAGCTACATAGTCTTCATCTTCAGACTCAGAATTTCTCTTCCTCCTCTGCCTAGTAGCAGCCTTAGGCAGGTTGCTAGGAGTACTTCTACTGCCATCATCATAACTGTCAGAGGGACTAGTGCCCTCACTCAGATTCAACTGCTCCTCAGACTTGTTCTGGCTGTCACTCTGATCAGACATGGTTGATACTGCAAACTGAAAGCTGACTCTGTGAATAGTTATAGATGAGATAGAGTGGATGAGCATCACAAAGTGTAGAGGTTTTGCAAAACAAATGAGTCAAAAACTTAGTTTTAGTTTTCCATAGAAAGCATTTCAGAGCTATTGATTTGTTAAACTCGGTGACACTGAAACAACCGTTGGAGTCTAAACTAGTGGACTCGGACAGACCGAGACACAGTTTGGTGACTTCGAGATTGCTAGGGTTTCACTGAGAGTTGAACTTGATCACACCGATTTGCAAGTTTCAGTCAGACCAAAAAGTGCAAGTGCAATGGCCTAAGCCAAATTGGTGAGACCGATTTCCACAACTCGGTTGGTCCGTGATGAGTTTGGCAGAAACCTAACCCTAAATTTTCGAATCAAATCTAATCTAAAGGATGTTTTTGCCGGACAGGATGATCTCTTACGTGATAAGAAACATGGCATTTGCTTTGTGCTAAGAATCGGAGGAAAGAATCGCACAAAGATTCGAACTCATACCCTAGTTTGGTGATGAGCTCGCTACGGCAGCAACGGCGGTGTTGAATTCTGTTGATGGTGATGGAGACCAGCGGCGGGAGGTCGCTGACGACGAGAGGACATCCGGAGACCCGAGACGGTAGAGTAGGACACGCGTGGGCGAAGAGGTTTTGGAGAAATTTCCAAAATTTGACCCGTCGGTATATATATCCTGACCCAGTCGGTGTGACCGAGTGGAACAACTCGGTGGCACCAAGATGCAGAATCGTAAGCGGTTACTACAACTTGGTGTGACCGAGAAGTTCTAATCAGTTGCACCGAGATTGAAAACCTAGATCAACTCAGTGAACTCGGTCAGACCAAAAAGGATGAATTGGTCGGACCGAAATGCACAGAGAGGTTTTGGAAGTTTAAGTCTATGACGAATCGGTGACTCCGAGTGCTCCTCACAAAGAGGGTTCGAATCTGACTTGATCAAACTTTATGGTGTAGCATGAATAGAGTTTGAGACGAGAACAACATAGATAGCTAGAGGAAGTTCTTAGGCATTCTTGTCCATCCATTTGTCAAAAAGGAAAAGAGCCAAACAATCAAAGCAACAAATGGATGTCCTCGAATGAGTAAAATATGCAACCGACATGCTCACACAATAAGATGGCAAATGAAATATGTGGCAAAGCATGCACAAACAGTCTAGCATCTATCAAGCAATTTGCGATGACTAGGTCATCTATATATGAGTATATTGACTGAGGAGTCAAATGAGAACATTTGATCGTAGGTCATACTCATCGTTTAAGCACAAGTGGGGTTACCACTTTTACATAAAGCATTGTTGTGTTCACACCATTAGAGTTGCTTTAGCTCAATTCTTAGAGTAAAGCTCCCCTAGATGTGATATCCATCCTAAGAGGGACGAACTAACCTTGGGTTTTGTTGATGATGACTTCATGTAGATTTTGAAGATGTGAATGCTCAATGTTGACGTAGATCATTCGGAGCGATCCATTGGAGTGAGTTGCACTTTCAATACCTACACAGGTTAGTCCCACAAGGAACAAACAAGGATATCCATAGACATAGAGTGAATTCGCACAAGATGATGTCCATGAAAGCATTAGGTTACCTTGTCCCTTGTCTTACCAACAAGAGGGTTTGTGACTCCTTGAACTAGTGCAAGATGTGAAAGTTGTTTGCACTTGGCCTCGCCAAAATTATATGAGTGAAGTATGTTGGCAGAGTCACCCTCAAGAACTCTCTAGTCCTTCTTCTTCGGGATACACATCAACTTGATGGGAATCCTTGGAGTTGTAGTCGTACTTGATGAGGAAGAACTTGATGTGGTCTTGGGATCCCACTTGACCAAGGCCTTGGGAGCTTCTTCAAATGCATTAATCTCCTCTTGAAGCTTGTCCTTGCCTTTTTGCTTGTGGTCTTGTGGTGGAAGATCATCTTGAGCTTGTGTCCCCTTGAAAGAAGTAGGATCATACTTCTCTTGTTGAGGAACAAACTTCGTCTTGGGTATTGATCTTCTTCCTATTCAACTCCATTGGCATTGAACTTTCGTTCAAAACCAACACCTTGATTCTTCCGGTGCCTTCCTTGCTTGTGTACAATTTCCTCAAATTGCTTACTTCCGGCAAGGCTCTTGTAAACACCTTTCCCTACAATTCCCTTCAATAAGCTATTTTCTTGCTCCAGTGTAACTTGGCTAAGAGAATCATTAGTGGAATCAAGAGAACTACTAGAAGCAACAATATTGGATTTAACATGATTATTGTTACTACTAGAAGAAGAATCTTTCCTTCTCTTGTTACTAGATTTTACTTGTGGCATGTAAGTAGACAAGAGTAAACGCTTGGCAATGTAAGAAGAACTTTTCTTGCGAAGATCATCATTGATTGCCTTTAAGAACCCATGCTCTTGCTCAAGATTGAGCTTTTCAAAGCGTAGCTTCTCATGAGTCTTTAAAAGCTCTCGATGATCTTCCAAGGTAGTTTCATGAGCTAGCTTAAGAGTGTTTAGTTCTTTACTTAGATGCTCAATCTCCTTCTTATCATCGTCATTCGTTTTATCTTGATTAGCATGATTAATAGCAAGCTTATCATAGTTTTCATCACTAGAGTTGTCAACAAGTAAATCTTCCTCACCTAGCAAATCATCTTCATCACTATTGAAATCAACATACTCGGGGTGTGATACCTTTGAGCCTTTAGCCATGAAGCATCTTCCAATTCCTTCATTTGGTGAGTCAAATATGTCATAGGAGTTGGTCGACACAAGTGCTAGACCGGCAACACCTTCATCTCGAGTATATTCGGAGTTGGAGTGATAACTTCTCTCGGAGTGATGGTCGGAGTCGGAGTCGGAGCTGGATACCCATTCACCAACATGAGCTTGATGTCTTCATTTTGTGTAGCTCCTTGATGACTTGTCCTTCCTTTCCGAGTCCTTGCTTCTTCGAGAGGTTCTTCATTCATAACGATCATCTCTACTCCTTCTCTCTCTTGGAGGTGATTCTTCTCTTCTACTTCTCCTTTTAGGTGAGTCTTCTCTTCTTTTGTAGGGAGCCATACACTCATTTGAGTAGTGTCCGGGTCTTCCACAACTGTAGCAATTGCGCTCACGACTAGAAGATCTTTTGTCATTGTAGGACCTTGACTTGGAACTCCTTTCTTTGTTCCTACTCTTGTAGAACTTGTTGAAGTTCTTCACCATTAGGCTCAATTCCTCATTGAAGGCTTGTTTCTCACTTGACGATGTAGGAACATCACATGAGGCTTTGTAAGCACCACTTGACTTGTTGTGAAGCTCTTCTTTATCCTTGAGTGACATCTCATGAGAAACAATTCTTCCAATGACTTCTGTTGGCTTGAGATCTTTGTAATTGGGCATCATTTGGATCAATGTGCACACGGTATCATATTTCCCATCCAAGGCTCTTAGGATCTTCTTGATGATGAATCTGTCGGTCATCTCTTCACTTCCTAAGCCGGCAATCTCATTTGTGATGAGAGCAAGCCTAGAGTACACTTCAGTGACACCTTCACCATCCTTCATTTTGAACTTGTCAAGCTGACTTTGAAGCACATCCAATTTGGATTCCTTGACGGAGTTGGTACCTTCGTGCATATCAATCAAAGTATCCCAAATTTCCTTTGCATTCTCAAGGCAGCTGATTTTGTTGAATTCTTCGGGGCACAATCCGTTGAAGAGGATACCACAAGCTTGAGCATTGTATTGTAGCATCCTCAACTCTTCCGCGATAGCTTCACGATTCGGTTCTCTCCCATTAAAGAATTCACCTTGCAAGCCAATACACACAATAGCCCAAACCGTGGGGTTATGTCCAAGAATATGCATTTTCAATTTATGCTTCCAACTAGCAAAGTTAGTACCATCAAAGTAAGGACCTCTACGGTGGTAATTTCCCTCGCTAGATGCCATACTCTCCTAGGTTGTGAAACCAAGGCTATGATCACCAAAGCTATGGAAATCAAGGCAAATGGAGACCAAAGCTGTGATACCACTTGTAGGATCAAAAGTATGTCTAGAGGGGGGTGATTAGACTACTTCACCAAATAAAAATATATCCTTTTCCCAATTTTAAGTCTTGGCAGATTTAGCAACTTAGCACAAGTCAAGCAATCAACCTACACATGCAATTCTAAGAGTATAGCAGCGGAATGTAAATCATTGCATATGAAGGTAAAGGGAGGAGTTTGGAGGCAATGTAGACACAGAGATTTTTGGTGTGGTTCCGATAGGTGGTGCTATCGTATTTCCACGTTGATGGAGACTTCAACCCACAAAGGGTAACGGTTGTGCGAATCCATGGAGGGCTCCACCCACGAAGGGTCCATGAAGAAGCAACCTTGTCTATCCCACCATGGCCATTGCCCACGAAGGACTTGCCTCACTTGGGTAGATCTTCACGAATTAGGCGATCTCCTTGCCCTTACAAACTCCTTGGTTCAACTCCAAAATTTTGACGGAGGCTCCCAAGTGACACCTAACCAATCTTGGAGACACCACTCTCCAAAAGGTAATATATGGTGTGTTCATGATGAACTCCCTGCTCTTGTGCTTCAAATGATAGTCTCCACAACACTCAACTCTCTCTCACAGATTTGGATATGGTGGAAAGATGATTTGAGTGGAAAGCAACTTGGGGAAGGCTAGAGATCAAGATTCTTGTGGTTGGATTGGAATATCTTGGTCTCAACACATGAGTAGGTGGTTCTCTCTCTCAGAAAATGTATGGTAGAAGTGTAGGCACATTCTGATAGCTCTCTCCACGAATGGAGGATGGGTGGAGGGGTATATATAGCCTCCGCACAAAATCTAACCATTACACACAATTTACCAAACTCGGTGAGACCGAATACTCAAACTCAGTCAGACCGATTCAGTTCAAAATGTGAACGTTAGGCTTTTTGTTGGGATCGACATGTCAACTCGGTGGGACTGACTTCATTAGGGTTAGGCACAACGTAATCTCGGTGAGATCGATCACATAAACTCAGTGACACCAATTTCTGTAATAGGCAAACAGAGAGTTGGTCACGCAAACTCGGCGGGACCGATCGCTCATTTCGGTGTGACCGAAACGTTACGAAAAGGAAACAAAGAGTTTGCATTGTGAATCAGTGGGACCGATCACTCATCTTAGTTAGACCGAAACGTTATGAAGGGAAACAGAGAGTTTGCAATCCCATCTCGGTGAGACCGAGATCCCTATCGGTGAGACCGAACTTATTAGGGTTTCTGGCTATGGCTATGTCAAATGAACTCGGTGGCGCCGGATAGATCAAATCAGTGGGGCCGAGTTTGAGTTTTGGTTTGGGACATATGTGGATATGAGAAAGTGGTTGAGGGATTTTGGGGCATATCACTAAGCATTTTGAGCAAGCAAGACATTAAGCAACACCTCATCCCCTTTCAATAGTATTGGCTTTTCCTATGGACCCAATGTGATCTTTGATCACTAAAATGAAAATGTAGAGTCTTGAGTTTTTGCCAATACGTGTCCTTAGCATTTTGAGGGGTCCACATTCCTAGTCCATGCCATGCCAATCATTGAACTTTCTGAATGATCATCTTGAAAGAGCATTAGTTCAATGAGCTATATGTTGTTAGGAATTACCAAAACCACCCAGGGATAGTTGCACTTTCATGGACACACTCCCTCACTGATTTCTCGACTGTTTGTGATGGTTGTTACTCCTCCTTCCCCTAGTGCATACAAAGGTCTAGCACAAGGAGGACAAGAATAAGAAACGACCCCCACGACAATAGTTGGGATTCTTGTTCTCTCATATATGGTGTAGACTTTCTCCCTCGCTCATTTGTTGATAGTCATGTATGGAGCCTCGACAGACTTAAAGTCAGCCTAAAATGTCGTTTAGTTATCTTTCTACAAAATCCGAGCGAGTCAATATTTCCTACATATTCTAGAACAAGTCATGCCAAAATTCACGGAAAAATCTGGCATGACCTTTGCTAAAAAGGATATATATCGAGCGCCTGAAATTTGCAGGAATGGAAATTAATCAACACTCCGGCAAAACATAGGCCACTATGAGGTGTTCCCTGGAATCATAGGCCACTCATTTAACTACTACTCTACTACAACTATCAAAACATCTACATCATCATCGACATGGGGATTTGGCTGGTCTCACCTCAAGGTCGGAGGTGGTCGATGGCGGGGACGACGGCGGGGATGATGTAAGGGCTCCTTGATTTCTGCAAAAAACAAAATATAAATAAAAACATTATTATCCTCATCTTAGGACTTAGTGAAACCCTATGTCTAAAACATCCTACTTCTAGCCCTACCATTTACTAAAAATACCTTCTTCTAACCCTAAAAATTGAAAAGACCTATACATTTACTAAAAATACCCTAGTTCTAGCCCTAACATCTGTCCATCCATCCATCCATCTATATATCCTCATAAACCCTAGAAAAATGCCCTGGTTTAACTACTGTCTACTTCTTGAATCATAGAAAAGTGCCCTAATTTCACATAACTTTCCTATTCTATTCAAAAGACCTACATTTACTTATTTTTTTCAATTATATTAAGAAAACCTACATTTATTAAAAAAAATCTCATATAGCATAATACATTTTTGTACCTAAAAATTTCTATTACTAAATTCTTTTACTAAAAAATTCTATACCTAAATTTTTATACAACGAGAGTTGGGAGGAGGAGGAGGGAGGAGTGAGGGCTTCGTGCGGCATGGGGAGAGAGGAGAGAGGAGGGCAATGGGAGAAGGGAGGAGGGAGGAGGGCAGTCGGAGGAGGGGGGATGAAGGAGAGAGGAGGGCAGCGAGAGGAGGAGGGAGGGAGGCAGATACCTTGGGGGCGCTGGTGGGTGACGACGGGCGACAACGGCGACCGTGGGCGACGGCGGGAGACGGCGGCAACGACGCACGGCGGAGTGAGCGAGTGAGAGTGTGAGGGGGAGAGTGCGGACGCGCACGGGCCGGGGGTGTGGATAAGGTGCCTCGTAGTAGTAGCACTGGTTCGTAACCACTGCTACTGATAAGCTCCATAGTAGTAGCGCATTAAGGGAACCAACGCTACTGCTATGATCATTAGCAGTAGCGATTTTATAGAACCAATGCTACTACTAAGGCTAAGCATGTAAAAAATCATCAAATTAAAAAAAGCATTGGTCATCAATGATATTTTTATGTAGAATCTAAATTATCTGTATGGATCTTAGCCGGTTTAGGAACCGACGAATATTCATATTGTCACAGATCCTACACATATAGTACAATGAAGACCAAGTGGTTGTGGTAGTTTGATAAGCACCATATTTAAGGTGGTAAACATTCTGTTCGCAGAGCGAGGTGGGACTAAACTTTGGTCATAGGAGGGGACTGAATTTAGCAGTAGCGCTGGTTGGAGGAAAGTGCTATTGCCAAGTACAATAACAGTAGCGCTTTTTACGTAAGAGCGCTACTAGTATGCCTAGCCTGCTGGCAACGGTCTCACAATTATAGTAGTAGCGTGTTTTGTAACTACAACGCTACTGCTATGTGCATAGTAGCAGCGCTCTTTCGGCCCAAGCGCTACTGCTAAATAGTAGCAGCGCTGCCTTTTAAAAAACGCTACCGGTAAGCTCCTGTGTATAAGGTTTTCCCGAGTAGTGTCTATCAATTTCCCAACAATAATTTGTTTACCCACCATATGCTATTTTTCTCGAGAGAAGCCACTAGTGAAATCTACGGCCCCCGGGTCTCTTCTTTATTATATTTGCCTTCGAGATATATTTTTATTTGCTTTTATTTTCAGATCTATTAATCAAAAAACCCAAAAATACCTTGCTACAATTTTTATTTATTTATTTTATCTCGCGTTCCCGCGAGATCTATTTATCCAATATACTACAAAATTTACCTATCTTTTACCCGAGAGGGATTGACAACCCCTCTTTTACGTCGGGTTGCAACTATTTGTTCTTTGTGTGCAGGTGCCGTTCATGTAGTGTTGCGTGCTTCTTGTAAGTGCATCTAGTCCCACCCCTAGTTGGTTTTGGAGTATTGACGACAAACGTGGTTGAGGGACTAATGTGTTTGTGAGAATTGCAGGATAACACATGTAGTAGTCCCTCATTGATTCAGTTTACCTACCAGAGATGACCCCTAAAAATGCATGAAGATATTGAAGACAATGGTGGTTCGTGAAGAGATTCACGTTGAAGATAATGACATGTGAGGACATTCACTTTAAGACTATGGAGTGCGAAGACATAGTTTCTTTCATAGTTCCTTTTCTTCTTTCTCGAGTCATAGGAACCACCGTACTGTTAAGTGGGGTCCAAGTGAACAAAGTCAGATGACTGAAGTGATGCTCAACCTAAATCCTATGTCTTCGAGTGAAGACAATGAGAGCAAATCGTATCTAGAGCAGGATGAGTCAGCTTTGCTTGTAGCCCAAGCCAAGTTGCCACGTGTGTTGAAATCTGGCCATTGGACACATGTTGGTTCCTTAGTGACCCAGGGTCATTTCAGACATATCATGTTGGGTTGCCTCTGGGCTATAAATAGCCCATCCCCTACACCATAAATTGGTGGCTGCTCAGAGTTAGTGCATGACTTTTGTCGTTTGAGAGCAACCCACCTCCGAAGCCTTTGAGAGAGAGATCCTTGCGAGGACAAAGCCCAAAACACCCAGAGCCAAAGAGTGTTAGGCATCACTGAAGTCTTTCTGTCCGCTTGACCTGAAGACTTGCTACACTTGAGGACTGTGCATCCTCCAGCCTATTAGGCATCGCGTTCTGAGCATCCAAGAGTCATTGTGGATCGCCGGTGAACGAAGTCTGTGAAGGTTTGGAAGTCTACCTTGAAGACTTACTAGAGTGATTGGGCATGGACAGGGTGTCCTTAGCTCATAGGGAATAAGGTGAAGACACAGTCTTCTGAGTTCAATCTCATCCTCCGTAACCAGACGTACATTTGTCACAACAACTGCAACTGGTCTACCAAACCCTTGTCTTCACCAAGCAACTAGTTCTATCCCCTACTTCCTTTACATTTCAGTTTGTCTTCGTGAAGTCATTGCTTGCTTACCTGATCTGATTGACTTCACTATGTGAAGACTATTAATTGTTTGGCTTCGTACTATCTTCCATTCTTATCCATACTACCTAGCTATTGTTAGTCTTCGTACTTTCACTGTACTGCTTACTTGACTATGACATGTCTAGTGTAGTTCATCTTCCGCTGCATATCATATAGGTTCATTTGAACTGTTTGGCTTCAAAGACCTCGTGTTTTGAAGACTTCCATAAAAATCGCTTATTCACCCCTCTCTAGTCGATCACTAGCACTTTCAATTGGTATCAGAGCAAGGTGCTCCCATGTTCTGTGTGATTCGGTTTAACCACCTGGAGTATTAGCTATGTCGACTGCAGGGATAATCAAAGTCTCCACTGCGTGCCCAGTCTTCGATGGCACTGATTACCCCTACTGGAAGAATAAGATGCGCATGCATCTTGAATACATTGACATTAACCTTTGGTATGTCGTCAAGACAGGCGTTCCCAAGGTCAGTGAAGGTGTCACCGCTGCTGATGTCAAGAGGTTCACGCAACTGGACTCAACCGCCAAGAACATCATCTATGGTCATATGACCAAAGGATAGTGTGGCCGTGTGAGTGCATTGGAAACTGCGAAGCTAGTCCGGGACTAGCTGTCCAAGGTCAACGAAGGCGTCTCTACTCAGAGAGACTCAAGGATTGATGTTCTTCGCAACCTCTTGAACCGCTTCAAGAGAAACGACAATGAAAATGTCCAACTCACATTCAATCGCCTCACTGATATCACAAATGAGCTTTGTGCTTTTGGCGCCACTGAGATTACCAAGCATGAAATCGTGAAGAAGCTTCTGAGATCACTTGATAGCTCATTCGACACCTTGGCCCTGATGATACAAGAACGTCCTGACTTCAGAGAACTCAATACGTCCAATATACTTGAGAGGCTCAACACACAATGGTTCCAACTATCTGAGAAGAGAGACATCTATGGCCCCAACTATGGCCGAACCCGTGCTTTGAAGGCTAAGGTTGTTTCCTCATCTGAAGAAGAATCTGACTGCAGTTCTGAGGATCTTGAAGGCATTCTCAGAGAGCTAGCAATCCTTGTAAAGAAGTTCCAAAAGTTCTCCAAGAAGAATCGCTTTGGAAAGTCTTCAAGATCCAGCTCAAGAAATGATGAGGCTTCCTCTCGTGACTACGAGAAGAGAACATGCCACAAATGCAAGAAGCTAGGCCACTACATCTCTGAGTGCCCTCAATGGGACAAGGAATCTAAGAAGAAGAAGAAGAGCAAGGAATATGATTTTGATGACAAGAAGAAGAAGAAGAAATCCTCAAAGTCATCTTCAAAGTCTTCATCAAAGTCTTCGTCTCATAAGAAGAGCTCATCTGGCAAGGCTGGTGCATTCGTTGTCAAGGACATGGATTCAGAGGAGGAGTCTTCTTCTGAGGAGGCGGAGGTGGAGTCTGAGGAGGAGCCTGATTCAGGAGTGGCAAGCCTGGCTCTAGCTTCGGCATTCGTCGCCAAGTCCATCTTCAACACTAAAGACAATGGTCATGTCGCCGACGCTGAAGCCGATGATGAGGATGACTTTGCTCCAACCTATTGCTTCATGGCACGAGATGCCAAGGTAACCTCACGCGATGCTTACTTCCAAACCTCTAGTGAAGATGACTCTGAGTGTGAATCCAAACCCAGCTATAAAACTCTTGCTAAAATTGCAACTGAACAACAAACTGCTATGGAGCACATTCAAAAGTTGCTAGACAAAAGCGATGATCTGTTGGACGCGGAAATGAATCGAACTCGGTCCTTAATCGAAGACACTAAAAATCTTTGTGCTAAGTATGAGGAACTTGAAAGTCGTCATGAAACACTCTCAGCTACTCATGAGAAGCTTTCCTATGATTATCTTCAAAGGAAGCAAGATCTAGAGAAACTAAGAGCGTCTCATGAAGATCTTCGAAAAGAGAACGATTCACTTCTTGCTCAACAGATCAGTTTCTCTCATGAAGAATTTGTTCCGCCATGTTTAAAATGTCTTGAGCGTGATAACGCTATCTCTATTGCTGAATGTTCTACTACCTCTAATGTTGCAATATCTTCAACTGCTGATGTGGTAACTAACCCCTCTTCTGAGGATACCACTACTATTGCTGATGAGAATGCTAGGTTGAAGACATTGCTTGAAACATGCATGTATAAAAGCCTCAAAGGGCATCAGACATTGTGCGATGTCCTCAAGAAACAGATTCTGAACCAAAACCCTAGGAAAGAGGGTGTTGGGTTCGAGAGGAAAATAAATGTTGATGGTTCTTACTGGAAGCCTGAACAGTACCCCAAAACCACATGGGTTGATGCAAAGGGCCCTTCAGTGGACCCATCCACCTTATCTGGCTTCACTTGTGCTAACCCCATTATCATTGATGAATCCTTTGACACCAATTATAAGATGTTTAAGAATCAGAATGGTGAAGTGTTTGCCAGGTTTATTGGTACTAATTGCAGGAAAGGGCCACCTTTGAAGAAGATCTGGGTGCCCAAAAGTTGTCTTGAGAAGCTTCCTGTGATTGTCATCATGACACCACCTGGGAAGAAGACAAACCCCAAACCAAAGGCTTCATATGGCCCAAAGGCTTCATACAGACAGAGGACCTCACAAGGTCACCCTAACGCCAATGTTTTGCAGGGAAATTATCATCAGACTCATGAATATGAGCATGTTTCTTCTAACCGCTATGTTCATAAATCAAAGAACTTTTCTGCATATTCATATGAGTATTATTCACCTCCTGCAAGGCTATTTGCTAGGGCTCCAAAGCCAAAGTTCTCAGATGCTGCACTTAGACTCATTGCTTCTAAGCCACCCTGAAGATGTGGGTGGTTAAGAAGAATTAACTTTCTCCTGCAGGGAAAGGTCTCCAGCCAAAAATCAAAGTCTTGTGACGCCAATGCTGGGGACCTAAAACATCTTGTGGGACGCAAGATAAAATGCCAGAATGGTCTTACCATTTATTTCGTCCCAGGCTTTCTTGACAGGCATCTTATATTACCGAACAAGAATCTTAACTTTGTTAGCATGCTTGTTTGCTATATGTTTGTGCTTCACAATACTCTTGGTGAAGCCTATCCCACTAACTGCACTGTAGGGTACGACTCTGAAAGCTACTGAGTGGATTATGGATAGTGGATGCACCAACCACATGACTGGTGATCGAAGTCTTCTTATGGATTCAACCCTACGTCCATCTACTAAAAGCCACATCACGTTTGCTGACACTGGTAAAAGAAAGGTATTGGGCTTAGGTAGAGTTGCAATCTCAAAGGATCAGCACATGGATAAAGTCATGCTTGTTGAATCCCTTGGATTCAACTTAATGTATGTCTCAATGTTTTGTGATCTGAACATGATTGTTATATTTGGAAAATAGCGTTGTCTTGTGCTTATGGATCTGACAAATCTCTAGTCTTTGAAGGATATCAAAGAGACGATCTGTATATGGTAGATTTCTCCGCAGGACCACAACTTGGAGTATGTCTTCTAGAAAAAGCTTCAGAGTGTTGGCTCTGGCATTATAGGCTAGGACATGCGGGCATGAGGAACTTGCACACTCTTGTGAAGAAGAACCATATCATTGTGTAAGTGCATCTAGTGCCACCCCTAGTTGGTTTTGGAGAATTGACGACAAACCTAGTTGAGGGACTAATGTGTTTGTGAGAATTGCAGGATAACACAGGTAGAAGTCCCTCATTGATTCGGTTTTCCTACCAGAGATGACCCCTAAAAATGTATGAAGACATTGATGTCAAAGGTGGTATATGAAGATATTCACATTGAAGACTATGACAAGAGAAGACATCGCATGAAGCCAATGGAGCTCGAAGACTTAGATCTTTCGTAGTTCTTTTTCTTCTTTGTTGAGTCATAGGAACCACCGTACTGTTAAGTGGGGTCCAAGAGAACCAGTCAGAATGACTGAAGTGATGCTTAACCAAAACCTATGTCTTCGAGTGAAGACTATGAGAGTGAATCTTGTCCAGAGTCGGACAAGTCAGCTTTGCTTGTAGCCCAAGTAAAGTTGTCGTGTGAGTTTGAAATCTGACCGTTGGAACACGTGTCAGTTCCTTAGTGACCCAGGGTCATTTCGGACAAATCAGGTCGGGTTTCCTAGTGGCTATAAATAGCCCACCCCCTACAACCATAAACGGTTGGCTGCTCAGAGTTAGTGTACGACTTTTGTCGTTTGAGAGCAACCCACCTCGAAGCCTTTGAGAGAGAATTACTTGCGAGGATAAAGCCCTAACCACCCAGAGCCAAAGAGAATTAGGCATCACTTAAGTCTTCTTGTCTGTGTGATCTGAAGACTTATTACACTTGAGGAGTGTGAATCCTCCAGCCGGTTAGGCGTCGCGTTCTGAGAATCCAAGAGACATTGTGGATCGCCGGTGAACAAAGTCTGTGAAGGTTTGGGAGTCTACCTTGAAGACTTACCAGAGTGATTGGGCGAGGTCTGTGTGACCTTAGCTCAAGGGGAATACGGTGAGGACTAGGTGTCCTGAGCTGCGTGTTCAGGACTGGGTGTCCGGGACTGTGTGTCCACAGGTTTAAATACCTAGCCGCCCTAACCAGACATACAGTTGTCACAACAACTGGAACTGGTCCAACAAATCATTGTCTTCAACGAGTCATTGGTTTCATCCTTCCTTCCCTTTACTTACTGTTACTCCTTGTGAAGTCATTATATGTTGGCACTATCTTTTGTCTTCACTGAGTGACTGCGTGTTCTGTTTGGCTTCATAATATCTTCCTACCTGATCCTCACTACATTGCTGCTATTAGTCATTGTGCTCTCACTCCATTGAATACTTGACTATGGTTTGCCTAGTGTAGTCTACCTTCCGCTGCATGGTAATATGTTTATTTCTATTGTTTGTCTTCGAAACTTCCACGTTTTGAAGACTTCCATAAAAATCGCCTATTCACCCCCCTCTAGTCGATATAACACACTTTCAATTGGTATCAGAGCAAGGTACTCCCTTGTTCTGTGTGATTCGGTTTAACCACCCGGAGTTTTAGCTATGTCGACTGCAGGGATAATCAAAGTCTCCGCTGCGTGCCCCGTCTTCGATGGAACTGAATATCCCTACTGGAAGAATAAGATGCGCATGAATCTTGAAGCCATTGATGTCGACCTATGGTATGTCGTCAAGAACGGCGTTCCCAAGGCTGGAGAAGGTGTCACTGCTGCTGACGTCAAGAAGTTCGTTCAACTGGACTCTACTGCCAAGAATATCATCTGTGGTCATCTGACCAAAGGACAGTATGGCCGCGTGAGTGCTTTGGAAACATCTAAGCTAGTCTGGGACTGGCTCTCCAAGGTTAACGAAGGCGTCTCAACCCAGAGTGATCAGAGAATCAGTGTCCTTCGCAACCTCTTCAACCGCTTCAAGAGAAATGACAATGAGAATGTCCAGCTCACGTTTGATCGACTCACTGACATCACGAATGAGCTTCAGGCCCTTGGCGCTACTGAGATCACCAAGCATGAAGTCGTCAAGACACTACTGAGATCACTTGACAGTTTGTTTGACACCCTATCCCTGATGATTCAAGAACGTCCTGATTTCAAGACACTCGATCCGTCTGACATACTTGAGAGGCTCAACACACATGAGTTTCAGCTTTCTGAGAAAAGAGATATCTACGGTCCAAACTATGGGAGAACTCGTGCCTTGAAGGCAAAAGCTGTCTCCTCATCTGAAGAAGAATCTGACAGTAGTTCTAATGATCCTGAAGACATTGGAAGGGAACTTGCTATGCTTGTGAAGAAGTTCCAAAAATTCACCAAGAAGAAAGGTTTCAGAAAGTCTTCCCGATCAAGCTCAAGGAATGATGAAGTTTCTGCTCATGACTACAAGAAGAAAACATGTCACAAGTGCAAGAAACCTGGCCACTTCATCTCTGAGTGTCCGCAGTGGGACAATGAGAACAAAAAGAAGAAGAAGAGCAAGGAATATGACTCTGACGACAAGAAGAAGAAGAAATACTCAAAGTCTTCTTCCAAGTCTTCCTCAAAGTCTTCATCACACAAGAAGAGCTAATCTGGCAAGGCACGTGCGTTTGTTGGCAAGGAAATGGACTCAGAGGAGGAGTCCGCTTCTGAGGAGGCGGAGGTGGAGTCTGAGGAGGAGTCCGATTCTGGCGTCGCAAGTCTGGCTACAGCATACGTTGCCAAGTCCATCTTCAACACTGAAGACAATGACTTCATCACCGACACCGATGCAAATGACAAGGAATGCTCCGCTCCTACCTACTGCTTCATGGCACGCAGTGCCAAGGTAAACACACGCACTACTCACTATCAAACATCTAGTGACGATGACTCTGATTGTGGTTCAAAACCCAGCTACAAAACACTTGCTAAAATTGCAACTGAACAACAAAAAGCCATGGAACATATTCAAAAAATGTTAGACAAAAGCGATGATCTGTTAGGCGCTGAAATGACTCGTTCTAAGTCCTTAATTGAAGACATAAAAAATCTTCACGTTAAGTATGAGGAACTTGAAAGTCGTCATGAAACACTCTCAACAACTCATGAAAAGTTTTCCTATGATTATCTTCAAAGGAAGCAAGATCTTGAGAAATTGAGAGCGGCTCATGAAGATCTTCAAAAGGAAAATGAGTCACTTCGCGCCAAATAGATCAGTTCTGCTCAGGAAGGATTTGAACCACCATGTCTTAAATGCATTGAGCGTGATAATACTACTTCTGTTGCTGAATGTTCTACTGCTACTACTGTTGCAATATCTTCAACTGTTGATGTGGAAACTAACCCCTCTGCTGAGGATACCACTGCTATTGCTGATGAGAGTGCGAGGTTGAAGACATTGCTTGAAACAGGGATGTACAAAAGTCTTAAAGGGCATCAGACACTATGTGATGTCCTCAAAAAGCAGATCTTGAACCAAAACCCGAGGAAAGAGGGTGTTGGGTTCGTAAGGAAAATGAATGCTGATGGCTCTCACTGGAAACCTGAGCAGTACCCCAAAACCACATGGGTTGCTGCAAAGGAATCTTCAGCAGATCCATCCACTCTATCTGGCTTCACTTGTGCAAACCCCATTGACATTGATGAATCCTTTGATGCAAACTATAAACTGTTTAAGAATCAGAATGGTGAAGTGTTTTCCAGGTACATTGGTACTAACTGCAGGAATGGACCTCCTATGAAGAAGATCTGGGTTCCGAAAAAGTGTCTGGAGAATCTTCCTGTGAATGTCATCATGACACCACACGTGAAGAAGACAAAACCCAGACCACAGGCTTCATACGGTCCAAAGGCTTCATACAGACAGAGGAATCACCTGAGTCGCACTAACGCAAATGTTTTGCAGGGAAACCATACTCAAGCCTATGAATATGAGCGCGGTTCATCAAACCGCCATGTTCATAAGACCAAGAACTATTCTGCTTATTCTTATGAGTACTATTGTCCGCCTGCAAGACTTTTTGCTAAGGCTCCAAAGCCAAAGTTCTCAGATGCTGCACTTAGAATTATTGCTTCTAAGCCACCCTTGAAGATGTGGGTGGCTAAGAAAGCTTAACTCTCTTTTGCAGGGAAAGGTCTCCAGCAGAAAACCAAAATCGTCTGACGCTATTGCTGGGGACCTTAAACATCTTGTAGGGCGCAAGATCAAATGCCCGAATGGTCTTACTATGTACTTCATTCCTGAATCGCTTGCTACTCTCCCTATTAGTCCTAATCTAGATCTAAGCTTTCATAACCCACTGGTTCGTCAAATGTTTTTGCTTCACAATTCTCTTCGTGAAGCCTATCCCCCTAACTGCACTGTAGGGTATGACACCAGCGTCTTCAGAATGGATTATTGATAGTGGGTGTACAAATCACATGACTGGCAAAAGAAGCCTTCTTATGGACTCAACTTTACGTCCATCCGACAAGAGTCACATCACATTTGCTGACACTGGTAAAAGTAAGGTATTGGGTCTAGGTAGAGTTGCAATCTCAAAGGATCAACACATGGATAAAGTCATGCTTGTTGAATCCCTTGGCTTCAACTTAATGTCTGTCTCAATGCTTTGCGATTTGAACATGATCGTAATATTTGGAAAATATTGCTGCCTTGTTCTAATGGAATCTGACAAGTCTCTAGTGTTTGAAGGGTATCGGAAAGATGATTTGTACGTGGTAGATTTCTCAGCAGGACCACAGCTTGCCGTATGTCTTCTAGCAAAAGCTTCAGAATGCTGGCTCTGGCATCGGAGGCTAGGGCATGCTGGCATGAGGAACCTCCACACCCTTGCAAAGAAGAAGCATGTCATAGGCATCGAGGGCGTCAAGTTCAAGAAAGATCACTTATGCGGTGCCTGTGAAGCAAGAAAGATGACGAGGGCCAAACATCCCTCGAAGACAATCATGACAACTACTCGACCCTTCGAACTGCTCCACATGGATCTTTTCGGTCCCACTCATTACTCAACTCTTACTACTACTGCTTGTCTCTATGGCTTTGTCATTGTTGATGATTATTCTAGATATACTTGGGTGCACATAATCCTCTACAAGACTGAAGTGCAGGATGTCTTCAGACGCTTCGCCAATCGAGCAATGAACAACTATGGCGCCAAGATAAAGCACATAGTGACAATGGCACTGAATTCAAGAACACCGGCCTTGATACATATCTTGATACCTTGGGCATCACACATGAATTCTCAGCCCCGTACACGCCACAGCAGAATGGCATCGTCGAACGCAAGAACAGAACACTCATTGAGATGGCCCGAACAATGCTTGACGAATACAAGACTCCAAGAAAATTCTAGCCTGAAGCCATTGATACTGCATGCCATACAATCAATCGTGTTTATGTTCACAAGCTTCTGAACAAGACATCTTATGAGCTCCTTACTGGCAAGAAGCCAAATGTCAGTTACTTTAGAGTATTTGGCGCCAGGTGCTGGATCAAGGATCCACATCACACTTCAAAATTTGCACCAAAAGCACATGAGGGTTTTATGCTTGGATATGGAAAGGATTCGCACTCCTACAGAGTCTTCAATATCTTTCATTATAAAGTGGTTGAAACAGTGGATGTGCGGTTTGATGAGACTAACGGTTCACAAAGAGAGCACCTCCCAAATGTGCTAGATGAAGTTCCATCCAGCGAATCAATCAAGCTTATGGGAACCGGAGAAATCATACCCTCTGAAGCTCAACCTGAAGATGAACTTATCATCTCCGCACCTGATCAACCTGAAGACAATGCTCAGCCTGAAGACAATCCCACTAACAATGACAATGATCAGCAAGAGCAAAACCTTCGCCCTGTACATCCTCGTGTTGCCAATGAAGTGCAGATTGAGAGAATAATCAATAGCATCAATGCACCCGGTCCGCTCACTCGTTCAAGGGCAACTCAGCTAGCAAATTTCTATGGGCACTTCGCATTCGTCTCAATAACAAAACCCAAGAAAGTTGAAGAAGCCTTCATGGAACCTGAATGGATTCAAGCTATGCAAGAAGAGCTTCAACAGTTTGAGCTGAACAATGTTTGGGAACTGGTTAAGCGTCCCGATCCTCGGAAGCACAACATAATAGGCACCAAATGGATATACCGCAACAAGCAAGATGAGCATGGTCAAGTTGTCAGAAACAAAGCTCGTCTCGTTGCTCAAGGATATACTCAAGTGAAAGGCATTGACTTCGATGAAACATTTGCTCCTGTGGCTAGACTGGAAGCCATACACATACTGCTAGCCGATGCAAATCATCATAACATACTTCTATATCAAATGGATGTCAAGAGCGCCTTTCTCAATGGCAAGATTGAAGAAGAAGTGTATGTTGCACAACCTCCTGGCTTTGAAGATCCAAAACATACTGACATGGTATACAAGCTCAACAAGGCACTGTATGGCCTCAAACAAGCCCCTCGGGCCTGGTATGACACACTCAAATACTTCCTGAAGAGCAAAGGCTTCATACCTGGTTCCCTCGATCCCACTCTCTTCACGAAGACATATGATGGTGAAATGTTTGTGTGCCAAATATATGTGGATGACATTATCTTCGGCTACACCAATCAGAAGTACAGTGAAGAGTTTGGATATATGATGCAAGAGAAATATCAGATGTCCATGATGGGAGAGCTATAGTTCTTCCTCGATCTTCAAATATGACAGCAACGCAACGGCATCTTCATATCTCAAGAGAAGTATCTCAAAGATTGCCTGAAGAAGTTCAGTATGCAAGACTACAAAGGCTTCACGACGCCAATGCCAGCCAAGCATCATCTGGGTCCTGACGACAATGGTAAAGAGTTCGACCAAAAGGTACACTGCTCCATGATTGGTTCTTTGCTTTATCTATGTGCATCTAGGCCAGATATTATGCTTAGTGTTTGCATGTGTGCTCGATTTCAAGCGGCACCAAAGGAGTCGCATCACTTAGCTGTGAAGCGAATTCTTCGATATTTGGCTCACACCCCAACTCTAGGATTATGGTATCCAAAGGGCTCAGAGTTTGATCTAGTTGGATTCTCGGATGCTGATTATGCTGGTGACAGAGTGGATCACAAGTCTACATCAGGCACATGTCATTTTCTGGGACGATCACTTGTATGTTGGTCTTCAAAGAAGCAGAACTGTGTATCTCTCTCCACTGCTGAATCTGAATACATTGCTGCTGGATCTTGTTGCGCTCAGCTTCTGTGGATGAAGCAAACACTCAAGGACTATGGCATTCATCTGAAGCAAGTGCCACTCTACTGCGACAACGAAAGCGCCATCAAGATTGCCAACAACCCAGTTCAGCACTCGAAGACAAAACACATTGAAATTCGTCATCACATTCTCAGAGATCATGTTGTGAAGGAAGATATTGACATCATACACGTCAACAGTGAAGAGCAATTGGCAGATATCTTCACCAAGCCCTTGGATGAAAAGAGATTTTGCAAGTTACGGTGTGAGCTAAATATCTTGGAATCCTCAAATGTCCTGTGATCAGGCACACATCCTAACACTTATGAATATTGATGACTTAGATGTGCAACACACGAAGTAAAGTATATCTTCAATCAATGAAGACATACATTCTAAGTGTGAATACATTAATGTGGAATTTGACTTCGGAGCGCCACGATAATTGTGTGCCGTGTCTGGGTCTAATACTTCCTATACGGTGGGTAACACCACCACCAAATGTTCTGTTTGAAGTGTTTCACTCATGGCGTTACATTTGCTATGTCTTCACATTTGGTTTGGCTTCAATCTCAACATGTCTTCATGATTATCTTCACTATGTTGATATATATACTAGTATTCTGTCCTCTACAGCATTCACTTATAGCTATGTCTTCTTGTTGAATCTTTTGAACTAAGTGAATGTGATCGGACCCTAACCTCTCTATGCTTTCTATCTCAAACTCTATCTCTCCAAATCATATGCATTCTATTGAAACTGTCGAATGTCTTCTCTGCATCCTTGTCAGCAGAAGATACAGAGACAAACATTAAGTCCGTTTTCAATGCTCATTCCTTCACCTGAAACCCGGAGAAGTGGGAACGACCACCCGACAATCCAGGCGTGCATGGGACGTGGAACAACCCCCGATATGTTGCATGATGGCCACGTGTTCCTCATATGTGAATCGCCAGGGGCACCTGTGTAATAACGCAGTGCCGCCCCTGCACCTATAAATACACACCTCACAGCAGTCATTATCTCTTCTTCCACTCTCGCACGAACCCTAGCGCCACCACTAGCCCTCGATGACGCCGACGACGAAGCGCTTCGCTGCCGCAACCTCTCCAACGCCGTCTTCACGCCGACCGCGGACATCGTCTTCTCCGCCGTCGCCGTAGGTGTCCTCCGTCGCCAAGTTAGGGCATGGACGATCGAACTGCTCGGCCTCCTCTTCCACTCTGTCTAGCAGTTCTTCGTGTGGTAAATAAAACTTCCTTTTTACAATCCCTTTGATCCTATAGCTTGATCACTTTCTACCACAAGCAGTTTCTATTCACACAAGTTGGATCTCTTTCATACTGCATCTCATAACATGCCTAGTATATTCACTTATGCTTCACAAAGTAGTTAGATTCCTCACTTGTACTGATCCGTGGATTCGTACAAATCTGGAACCAACTCCTTATCTATGAGTGAATGTCTTCGCACGATGAGGTCAATGTCTTCTAAACTGATTTATCTTCAAAATCTTCTGAGAATGCATATGACCTCTTCCCCTTCCCTCGCACCTTAATGCTGTCATAGGTACATGTCCGTGGGAGAATCCCTTGGTTCTCATAGTCTGCATTCATTTGCAGAATACTTACAGCATCATATAAATTCTCTCGAAGCCAGTTCCTATCTGTCCAGCAAGCGAAAGCCTTTGAAGCCTTTGAACGTATTGAAGCCTTTCAGTTTAAAGTTCATGGCTTCAGAAAAGTCAGCAAGGAAGGGTGGCAGAAAGCGTCGAGGAGAAACATCAAGAGATCTGCCCGATGACCTCTCAGAGCTGTACAAGACAGATTGATGCGGAGCATCCTATGGACATCACCATGTCAAGAGTCCGTTCAGCAAGCGACACGTGCAACATCTACTTCACATACACAAAGGTGAATCATCTCCTTTATGCGTGCTCACTTGACTCCTTCGAGGATGGCATACTACTTGACACTCCTCTCGTGTGCATACATAGGTATTGTCGGAACATCATGGACGAGGGGGAGGAGGGCGAGCACAAGTGTACAACTACACCATCCGCGAGAGAAGCATGGAAGAGAAGGAAGAAGAGGAGCCGCACACGCCAGGACGAGCGGTACTACCGCTGGCGAGCGGTACTACCGCTGAAGCCCTTCAAGCGGTACTGCCGCCGGGCATCCGCTCCACTGCCGCTCAACCCGACAAATCCCTGTGTTCGCACGACCCGGGTCCGATACTACCGCCCGTACCAGCGGCACTACCGCTTTGAGCGGTACTACCGCCCATTGCCCGGTACTACCGCTCTGCCTGTGCGCAGAGAACGGGCCTAGGGCCCATGTATCCCCTCGTCACTTACCCTTTCGTGGATTTAGACTATATATACTTGTTCCTTAGCCCCGTACTAGGGTTAGCATTGGTTTAGCTCATACTTAGAGATAGAGCTTCGCTCATCCACATCAGATCTACTCCTCGTGAGAGACCGCGGCCTCTTCGGAGAAGATCCCTTTGGATTCAAGACCTCCTTTTGGAGAAGAACATCAAGACCTCCTCACGGAGAAGACCGGCTACCTTTGTATCGTCCGTTGTTGACTTTGGATCGTGTATCTTCTCTTATGTATTCGAGGATCTAGCACATGTGTGACTTGTTCTTGGAGGCTTGAGTGTTTCTCTTGTGTTTTCCCTCGTGAATCCCCTCGTGTTCTTCGCGTCTCTCTTTGGGATCCGCTCCTTTCGTGAAAGATCGGCATATAGGGTTCCTACCCTACATCATCTTGGTATCCTGAGCAAGGTTGATCACGATTTTGGAGCCTCCTCGTTGTTTTCTAGCCTAATTTTGTTGTGTTCTTTCCCAATTTCGAAAATCC
Organism: Triticum urartu; assembly: GCF_056163025.1. Lineage (NCBI taxonomy): Eukaryota > Viridiplantae > Streptophyta > Magnoliopsida > Poales > Poaceae > Triticum > Triticum urartu. The sequence goes on along the minus strand of NC_141876.1, from coordinate 362,779,616 downwards.
CCACCAAAAATAGCCCCACTTTTTTTTTGTGATTTGTTGGTTTGATGATGTTTTGTTGATTTTGATCCATGGATTTGCTTGGTTTCAAGTGGATCTAGCATCTCCCCAATTTTCTCCACTTTCCATCCATGAAATCTCTCCAATTTTGACCCCGAAATCATCCATTTCCGCCCCAAAATCGCGCCCCGATTCGATCTGCGAAAAATCCCGACACCAGCGGTACTACAGCCCTCCAAGCGGTACTACCGCTTAGTACCACAAGCGGTACTACCGCCCCACAAACGGTACTACCGCCAGGCCCTGTTCCAGCCCGAAACAGTCGAAAAATCCTGACACGAGCGGTACTACCGCCCATCCGAGCGGTACTACCGCCCATGCCAGTTTCAGCATTCCGAGTTTCACCGTTTTGCCCATAACTTCCACATCCGGAGTCCGATTTTCGCGTTCTTTAGCTCGTTGAGTAGCTATGGACATCCTCTATCCCTCTAGATAGGTTCCAACACCATTTGACTCCAACAAATTTTTGGAACTTTGGCATCTTTGCCTAGGGCTTCCACCACATCATCCGCTACACCACCATAGCCTTCCGCAACCTAACCAATTTTGTTCCCCATCGCATTAGTGGTTGCTTGAGGAGTGATTTGAGTCTCCTAACGTGTCTAGGCTACTTAGGGATGGTCGCTTCTTCATCAACCACCACCACCACTTCCGCATAGGCTTGACCACTATACACTCCGACCACCCAACTTAACCCAATTTTGTTTGTGTTGTGAGTTGTGTCTCCTAAGGTGTTTCGGCTACTTAGGGACCGTGCTTCCAACTCCGACACCGTGTATAGTCCACCACCTTACCCTCGACTTCCGCATTGCGTACTACACAACCCATCATTGCCATTCCGCAATTCCATTGAGCTTCCACAAAACCACCACCGCATCCCTCTACCACCATTTGACATTTGAGATTTTGAGTTCGTGGTTTTTCCGTTTCCTAAGGTGTTTCGGCTACTTAGGGACGAGTCTCCATCATCTTGGTATCGTCATCAAGATCACCGCCACTCATCATCACCACGGACGGTAACCTCCATATCATCTTGGTATCGTGGTACCCCTCCATTGTATATTCCCTTGCCATTGCATTGATAACCCCTAGCCCATTTTGCGTTACTTGCCTATCGAGACTAGCCTTTGAATATTGCCGGCAATGTTACTTGTGCACATTAGTGATCATTGAGCTACACCTCCCATTGCATACATACCATACCATAGGTATCATCTTGTTATCATATCATCTCGTGTGCCTCAAGTTTGTTCCCGCATATACACAATAGCTACCTTGGTTTGTGCATTTCGCAAAGTGGCCATACATATCAAAAAAAAGAATAAGCTTTTAAGCAAAAGAGTGAACAAAGAGCTCGTAAGCAAGTGCCATAGCATCATACCACATTGTCATATAAGATCATCTTGGATCATAACACCGGGAGCCATACATATATAGCATACTTGGGATAGAAGTTCATACATTTTGTATCTTATAGGTTGTGCACAAGTGTCGTATCCGCCTATAGAGCAATCGTGCTAGCGTCTCTCTTGAGTTGTGCAACACGAGCGTTTTCCGTGGATTCCACATTTTGTGCTCATCCTTGGTTGCACGACCCCATTTATCTATTCATGTGTGTGTTTCTGTGTACCACATATTGCTATTGGTCTACTTGTTACACTTGCGAATTTGTGAATCTCTTTCAACATTATTGACTCTTGCTAACATTTTACATCAAATTTTTGTGCCACTATCCTCATCGAGCTCCACCATAAGCCTTATTTGTGTAGGTGTGAGAAACCGACAAGAATTGGTACCAATTGTGCTATTTCCTTGTCCACATTGGAGTGATCATTGATCCACTTTCAACTTCGGTCAAGATACATTTGGTATTCGTTCTTCTCTTTCTCCACTCATATTGGCTTGAATCTTGTGATGGATAGGCAAGGCATTTCATCTCCGGTCTTCCGCAACAACGACGGCGTGTACAACTACATCAACAACAAGCTTTCCGCACAAAAGGAGGAGCAAGATGCAAGGATGGAGGAGATTCAGACCTTGTTGATCAACCGTTCTTCCCCTTCATCATCCTCAAGGCGGCGACGTTCAAGTCACAAGTCTTCGGAGTGCAAAAATGATGCAAGCGCAAGTCGTCCACGTCCACATCTCCATGGCGACCACCATCACGTTCGTGATCCACATCGTCATGAAGGGCAAGTCACCTCCAAGAAACATGTGCACGACGACGACGAACGACATCTACATCGAGCTCAAGCACGACAACGACAACATCATCATGAAGATGCTCGAGATGCGCCTACCTACAAGTCGCAACAAGCCCTACTTCACGCCAAGTCCAAACTTCATGACCACAAGAGAAGACCGCGAGACAAGCACCACCAAGACGGAGCTACGACTACACCAACCACTTTGGCATCTTCGCCAAGCGACTTCAAGGCATCTTCGCCTTCGGATATATGGCATCTTCGCCAACAAGCACCTCAAGACTACGCTCAAGAGAAGCTCCCCAAGCTCAAGTCCGCGACTTCCACGAGCTACTACGACCTCGACATCGACCACACGATTCCTTTCTATGGGACTCAAGAACCCAAGGAGTATCTCGAGTGGGAGCGTTTGATGGACGACTACCTCAAGCTACATCAAGTCCCTCCCGAAGATCAAGTGAAGTGCGCCACAAGGAACTTCCACGACTACACGTCCACATGGTGGCTTCACACACCTTCAGAGAGCTATGACATGAGTTGGCCCAAGATGAAGAGAGCTTTGCGACGAGAGTTTGTGCCTCCAACCTACACGGAACAACTTCAATGCCAATTGGAGAACACCATCCAAGGATCCAAGTCCATCGACGAGTACTTCAAGGAGATGAAGATTGCCTTGCGACGAGCCGGCGTGGACGACCCCATTTCGATGAAGTTCCACTTCATGATGGGATTGCACAACGACATCTCCAAGATGATCTTCCTCGAGAACTACAAGTCCCTCGACGACAACTACATTGGTGCTCTCAAGGCAGAACAAGAACTCATGAAGGCCAAAGTTTCTCTACCCCAAGCTCACTTCGCGACGACCAAGCTCCATGAGAACGAGCATGAGGCTAGTACCACCACGATGTCCAAGCCCGACGAACTCCAAGATGCTACTCCCAAGTTCGACACCATCCCTCTTTGTGGCATTGACGATGCCGAGTCCTCCATGACTCTTTTTCAAGACGGTGCGGCAACGAGTATGACTACGGAGACCCTCAAGGACCAAGTTTTGAAGGCGAGCGACAAGGTGGCGAGCAATGATGATGCTTCCATCTTAGGAGGCGAGAGTGATGATGTGCCATCTTCGGCCTTCATACATGGTGACGACAACGAGATGGTTGAACATGGGATTTTCCCTTCGACCACAGCGACGTATGATGACTTGAGTGACTTGTGCCACCATATTGAGAGTGAGAGTGACTTCACCACTAGCCCCATATATGTGTTGCCACAATTCCCATGTGAGGAGAGCCACAACCCCCACCACTTGAGTGAGATGAGTGACTCCACCATATGTGAGCTCGAGTGCACCTATTTGGAGGGAGTGAGTGAACCACCACATAGAGAGAGTGAGATAGTTGATAGGTCATGCGAGGCCACTTTCAACACTAACGACTTGACATCTACCTCTATTGTGTCTTCTCATTTGGTGCTAGGTCCCATCTATGATGACGCGCCGATTCACGACGACTACGTCCTACCTTTGCACAAGACGGTGGCCATGATGGAATATGATGCACCCCCCACATGGTTCCATCAAGATGAATATGACCACCATTTGGTCTTTCCCACCTCACCTACACCACTTGAGTGGAATGAAAACGGTAACATAGGTGACGGTGATGCTCTAGTCCCACTAGTGGACATTCTTGACATTGATTGCTTTCATGATGTTGATCCCCCTATTGACATGCTTCATGCTAGTATGATTTCCCCATGCGATGATTTACCCATTTATGATGAGTATGATGATTGCCATGTGGAGTCTCTTAGTTGTGATGCCATGTTACATAGGATTTCTTGTGCTAATTCTCTCGGTCACATCATGTTTGCCAATCCGCTTGATTTGTCATATGCTATGCATGAGATCAATCACATGTCATATTTGCAATATCTTCATAGTGACTATGCATATGCCATTAACATAAACCCAATTTGCACATATGGCATAGATGACAAGCCCATGGTTATCGGTATTTGTTTTTCTTGTGATGATATTGATATGCTCCCTTTGCATCCTTTATCTCATATGCCATACCATGATCACCTACCTTCGGATATGCATTGTTTTGGATGTTGTCCATTTTCTCCATATGATGTTTCTGATATTGCTCATGAGGAGACCCCCATAGTTTCCTCATACATTTTAGGAGATTTTGATAACTCCCATCCATTGCATGATCCTTATACTTGTACGCTCAATTTGCATCCCCATCGTGTTATACACAATAACTATTCTTTCATGATGGATGACATGTTCTTATACCATGCATCAAATTTCTTTGAGCGATGCTTATCTTGTGCTAACTCTCATGTGCACATACACATCATGATGGATGATGTGTACATTTACCACATACACAATTTCTTTGGTTTGTGTTTCTTTTGTGTAGGTACCCATGAATACTTGTCAATCTCGCAATCCCACGAGTTGACAAAACGAGCTCTAGAGAGCAACGATGACTTGGGATCCCATGGATTGTCTTTCCCACCGCTCTCTTCGCGCAAAGACTTCGCGCAATTCTTCTACATGACCCTCACTTGGCTATGGGTTATTGTCCACTACATATTCTATGCCCATCTTGCCATGTCCACTTTGCATGATATGCTCATTACTATGATTTTGCCATACATTCGTGACCCATGCTTTGCATTACACATGATGATTGATTCTCATACTTGTATGTGTATTTGCAAGCTTGGTGGAGATATTGCTTGCTATTGCTATGTTTGCTTTGTACCCCATGCCTATGATGATAATTTCATCTTGCTTTGTGTTCGTGCTTGCGATATGTCATGTGCATTGCCTATGCCTATTATTTTCTCTCATGACATGATTGCCATGATTTACTCTAGTATGTTGCATCTTCGCACTACTAGCTTGCACGACTTGATTACTATGCTTGACTTGATTGCCTCACACATGATGAACAATTGCTCTTTCTATTGTGTTGAGTGCCACACTATATTCACTACACCCCATACACATTATGCTTGGATTGTCTTGCACTTGACCCATGTGTTTAGACACTTCATTTTATTTGGTGTTGTGAATTATTCCTATGCCTACCATAGACCTTTCATTGAGCACTTTGTGAATGCTTACTATGAACTTGAGGTAGATGCTTATTCTCTTGTCACACATATTTGCATCACTACCTCACATTCACATGCTTGTCCCCATGATTTCTTTGCTTGTTCTAGATTGGTATGCTTACATGCCACGTCACAATCCTTTGTCACACCATATGCTTTGCATGATGACGACACTTGTTTGGTGAATCACCTCTTGAATGCTTGGTTTTGCACTAACGCTAACCACATTTATTTTTCCAAGTGTTTGTTGTCCTTGCTCATTTTGAAGGAATCACTAGACGGTGCGACATTGGAGAGTGCCCACTCCAAGCTTGAAGATGATGACTACTTGGTGAACGTCCGCTTCTACACGGCGAAGCCATCTCTTTCCCATGGTGATTTGGTTTTCGATCCGAGGTTGGATCTTTCCCAAGGGGGAGGGGATGATGCGGAGCATCCTATGGACATCACCATGTCAACAGTCCGTTCGGCAAGCGACACGTGCGACATCTACTTCACATACACAAAGGTGAATCATCTCCTTTATGCGTGCTCACTTGACTCCTTCGAGGATGGCATACTACTTGACACTCCTCTCGTGTGCATACATAGGTATTGTCGGAACATCATGGACGAGGGGGAGGAGGGCGAGCACAAGTGTACAACTACACCATCCGCGAGAGAAGCATGGAAGAGAAGGAAGAAGAGGAGCCGCACATGCCAGGACGAGCGGTACTACCGCTGGCGAGCGGTACTACCGCTGAAGCCCTTCAAGCGGTACTGCCGCCGGGCATCCACTCCACTGCCGCTCAACCCGACAAATCCCTGTGTTCGCACGACCCGGGTCCGGTACTACTGCCCGTACCAGCGGCACTACCGCTTTGAGCGGTACTACCGCCCGTTGCCCGGTACTACCGCTCTGCCTGTGCGCAGAGAATGGGCCTAGGGCCCATGTATCCCCTCGTCACTTACCCTTTCGTGGATTTAGACTATATATACTTGTTCCTTAGCCCCGTACTAGGGTTAGCGTTGGTTTAGCTCATACTTAGAGATAGAGCTTCGCTCATCCACATCGGATCTACTCCTCGTGAGAGACCGCGGCCTCTTCGGAGAAGATCCCTTTGGATTCAAGACCTCCTTTTGGAGAAGAACATCAAGACCTCCTCACGGAGAAGACCGGCTACCTTTGTATCATCTGTTGTTGACTTTGGATCGTGTATCTTCTCTTATGTATTCGAGGATCTAGCACATGTGTGACTTGTTCTTGGAGGCTTGAGTGTTTCTCTCGTGTTTTCCCTCGTGAATCCCCTCGTGTTCTTCGTGTCTCTCTTTGGGATTCGCTCCTTTCGTGAAAGATCAGCATATAGGGTTCCTACCCTACATCACAGATCCTGAAGAGGATTACAATCAGCGCAAGACACGAATCCAATGGATTCGACGCTATTGGGCAGAACAGTGGTTCAAGTACAGATTTGTGACAAAGGAATATGCTGAAAAGAATGCCATCAAGCGACCATGGGGAGACATCCTCTACAAAAATCTTCAACCCAGGACCAGAGATGAAGCCATTGAACAAGGCTTCTATCCCTGCATGGTCCATGGACCACAGCCTGCGGATGCTGACCCATCATCACTGCTATGGTGTCATGATGACAATCTGTTTAAGCGCAACTTCCAGTTTGCCCAGAACTCAGCGAAGCAGAACAAGAAGTCTTTGGGACTAGACTTCAACCCTGGTCCCTCTGCTCCCCGTGCCGATGGAACTCGTGAAGCTGAACCCAATCTTGTTGGGCCCTTCTACAACCTTGAAGGTCTCATCACCCACATCGTGGTTCAAGGGACAGCCGTGAATGAGCCTGCAGATGACGCTGAATCAGATGAAGCGCCTGCAGCGCCGAAGCCAAAGAAGCTGAAGCAGCCAAAAGCTTCAAAGCCGGCCTCTGCACCAAAAATCTCACAGGCGAAGCCACTGGCAACTGCACCTCCTGAAGACAGTGTGTAGTCTGAAGACTTGTCATGCATATCGAAGCCCCAGAAGGTCAAGATGCCTCTGCCACACACCGGCCAAGAGCTGACAGCTACTACCATTCTGCGCAATGATGCCATTGATCTATCTAGTGATGAAGATCTTGCAGATGACGCTCTTGAGCAACTCATCAAGAGCAAAGAAGAAGCAGAAATCTTCAATGATCTGCCTCTCTTCGACGTGACAATCATCCAAAACTTCATTGATGAGTGGTTTGACACACCAAACATCAGCTTCGAAGATCTGCAACTACCCATTGGCCTCAGTGTTGCCTTCCATGGCGCCATTGCTTCAGAGCTAGCTCTTGCTCAGCGCATCATCGAACTGAAGCAAAAGATTGACTATGAAAAGGCTCAGTTCAAGAAGCATATGGCCAAACTCAGCGTGCAAGAGGTGAAAAACTTCAAGATTATGCTGCACGAGCTCAAAGAAGCCTTTCTCAAGAAACGCACAGAAGCTCAAGGTTCTCGGGAGCGCATGAAGAGCCTGGCTGACAAGTGTGTGCAAGGCTACAACGAAGCTGAGAAGCGCAAGGCCCTTGGGCGTCCGGGCATTGATCCTAGGATGGCTGCTAAGCAGAAGAAGAAGCCCATTGTGGCCGAACCCAACGCACCAAGGCAGGAAGCAGATCCCATTGTCTTCCCAACTAGCATGACTGGCTCGAAGCCAAAGGCCCGGTCAACCGCTTCAGAGCTGAAGAAGTCGAGGACTGCTGAGGCTGAAGCCAGGAAGAGGAAACATCCTGAAGCCTCTGCTACTGCCCCCTCCAAGAAGAAGAGGAAGATCAAGAAGGAACGGGCTGCTCCCACAGAGCCCTTGATTGTTGAACCCATCTCCATGGTTCACCCTAACGCTGAAGCACAAGAACGTCAACTGACTGTCCATGAGCCTGCTTTCATAGAGGCTCATGAAGCTGAAGACTTTCCAGCAGCTGATCCCATCGCTGCTGAAGACATTGGTCACCATGACCATGTTGAAGATGATGCAGTCCTTCCTCAGCTCGAGCACCAACAGGTATCATCGCCTGTGCTAACGCACAGCGAACTCATCAGCATTGGTCGTCCTCTGACGCCAATTGCTTAGGATGCTTCATGGGCTGATCGCCCACAAGAGGAAGAAGACTTTGAGGCCCAGCCAACTCCAACTCCACAGGCGTCGCCAGCGTTGCGCAGGCTTCGCAAAGGACCAATGCCTCCAGTCTCTGCGTCTGAAGCTAAAGCTGCTGAAGACATTCCGGCTGCATCAGTCGATGAAGAAGAAGCCCCACAAGCTGCTACTCCCCTGTCCCACCAAGAAGCGGTTCTCGAGGAGAACGTGACTGTGACTGACCCTCCAGCTCGTCAAGTGGAGGTTGAAAATCTTGAGGCTGCCACCACCAACACCAATGAAGCCACTGACGTTGTCATGGCTGAAGCTAATGTGGAGCCCTCACCAACAAAAGCACCAGAAGTTAGCGAAGCCACTGATCCCACTGCTTCTGTTCCTGCGCCTGCTGCCAGTCCTTAGTTCGACTATCATGTTGAGCATAGGCCTCAGGTACAGAAGCCAATCCCAAGATTGCCCTGGTTCCCAGGTCCTGCATCAGCACCTGGATCCTTCAATATCAATGGCTTCAAAGCAGACAACACTTTCTTCAATAGCTCCCGGAACCCCTACTCAAGGGAAAGAATATCATCTGATCGGTTCTGGAGCTATCCGCAGTGAAGCTATTACTCCTGCATTCTTTACAATCAAGGTCGCATCTTCCCACACAAGCGTCTTGACATTGAAGCAATAGCTGGTCTGCCCTGTCTGGAAGAAGCTCTGGATTGCTTCAAGGAGGTTGGATTGCTGCCGTTCGTCACCAATCAAGAGCATTGGAATGAAGAGTTGCTGCTCCAATTCTATGCCACACTTCACATCCGCGGGTACAACAGAGATCCGAAGACTTGGGTCCTGGAGTGGATGACAGGAAACGTTCATCATGAAGCCAAAGCCTTTGACATCATTGAGCTCACTGGTCTACCCACTCCTGGCGTTCTCTACGAATCTGGCTGTCAACTTCACAGTGAAGCTGTGGAGAGCATCTTTCAGAAGCCTGAACCTAACATGAGTCAGATGCTCAGTATGATGAAGCCATTGCCCCAAGATGCTGCACATCCCAAAGAGTTCTTTGTTGAAGACCTTGAGTATCTGCCAAGGACTATTTATCACATCATAAGACGAGCTCTCTGGCCCATCAAAGGACACTCTCCACATGCCAAGCTGGAAGGTGCAATGAAGACTTTGGTCTTCTATATTCTTCATGGCAAATGCTTCAATGCACAGGACTTCTTCATTCGCCAACTTGCTGCATCAGGCTCTGATCTCTTTGGCTTGAAGTTCTACGCCCCATGGGTAATGCGGCTGATCAAACTTCACTCCACTATCTCATATCAGCCATCTGCTCGCAATCATCGGATCATTCTGCCTGATGTGGATATGTCTACTGAAGGCATCTATCCTGAGCCTGCCAAGGAACCTCTAAGTCTTCAGAATGCAGAGCATCAAAGTTTTTCCCAGAACATTGAAGGAGTTGAAGCAGTCACTCGTGTGTATCCTTTGGCTGGCACTACACGTGCACCGCATCCTGCTCTCACTGAAGCCACTGATAGCACAATTGCCCAACGACCCAAGAAGCGCACTCGTGTTCTCAATGACCGAGAGCTTCTTGTGGCTCTTCATCAAAAACAGGACAGGCATCATGACTGGCTGAAGCGTCAAATGCAAAGCCTCTTGGTGGATGTTAATCGCATTCGCAATCTTGCCACCAAGAATGCCTTTGTTGCCCATGAAGCCTGTCGACGCACATGGAAAGGGCTGACGCTGATGTGCTCTGAAGATGATCTTCAAGAGGATGGCTTCTCTGAATGCTTTAAGTTTGACTCCACACCTCCTCGAAGGGCAGTGCTGCGACGAACTCCATCTCCTGAAGACTCTGAGTTCTCTTCCTCTGCTGCAACTGTGAATGCCAGAGTGATCGAGGATGAAGATGATGCTACTTCACCGCCACCTCCTTCAGCATGCTTCGACACCGCTCCAAGTTTTTCTGCACCGCCGAACACCACCGACGACCCTGCTGCTTCACCTACTCTTCATGGGAACAAGTAGATGCTCTATGTCTTCAAACCTTTTTGGTCCTTACTGACAAAAGGGGGAGAAGCATATGAGTTTGATAGTCTTCAAGCGGGTCCATATGGGAGGGTGCATTATACTTTTTGCCTTGTGTTTACAACTCTCGTTTGCTTTGATACATTTGGTTCTTTGAGTTGTAACACTTAAACTCGATGGTAGTCTTCTACTTATTTGCCACCTCGTGATGCAATGATAAATTCCGCATGTGCGACGATAAATTCCGCACTTAGATCATTTTGCAGACGTCCATTTTCCATTATGCATGTCATTATCTTCACATACCTTCACATGCATAGTGGATTGTCATCATAAGTTGAAGAGGATCTCCACAAGCACAACCTGCCATGTGCATTTGCATTCCAAAAGCAAATTACTTATATGCACATCTTCAGGGGGAGCCCTTGCAACTTATGGAGACAATTCCTTATCCTTTACAATTTCACATAATATATTCCCTGTTGAAAACTTCAACTAGTTTGTCATCAATCACCAAAAAGGGGGAGATTGTAAGTGCATCTAGTGCCACCCCTAGTTGGTTTTGGAGAATTGACGACAAACCTAGTTGAGGGACTAATGTGTTTGTGAGAATTGCAGGATAACACAGGTAGAAGTCCCTCATTGATTCGGTTTTCCTACCAGAGATGACCCCTAAAAATGTATGAAGACATTGATGTCAAAGGTGGTATATGAAGATATTCACATTGAAGACTATGACAAGAGAAGACATCGCATGAAGCCAATGGAGCTCGAAGACTTAGATCTTTCATAGTTCTTTTTCTTCTTTGTTGAGTCATAGGAACCACCGTACTGTTAAGTGGGGTCCAAGAGAACCAGTCAGAATGACTGAAGTGATGCTTAACCAAAACCTATGTCTTCGAGTGAAGACTATGAGAGCGAATCTTTTCCAGAGTCGGACAAGTCAGCTTTGCTTGTAGCCCAAGTAAAGTTGCCGTGTGAGTTTGAAATCTGACCGTTGGAACACGTGTCAGTTCCTTAGTGACCCAGGGTCATTTTGGACAAATCAGGTCGGGTTGCCTAGTGGCTATAAATAGCCCACCCCCTACAACCATAAACGGTTGGCTGCTTAGAGTTAGTGTACGGATTTTGTCGTTTGAGAGCAACCCACCTCGAAGCCTTTGAGAGAGAATTCCTTGTGAGGATAAAGCCCTAACCACCCAGAGCCAAAGAGAATTAGGCATCACTTAAGTCTTCTTGTCTGTGTGATCTGAAGACTTATTACACTTGAGGACTGTGAATCCTCCAGCCGGTTAGGCGTCGCGTTCTGAGCATCCAAGAGACATTGTGGATCGCCGGTGAACGAAGTCTGTGAAGGTTTGAGAGTCTACCTTGAAGACTTACCAGAGTGATTGGGCGAGGTCTGTGTGACCTTAGCTCAAGGGGAATACGGAGAGGACTGGGTGTCCTGAGCTGCGTGTTCAGGACTGGGTGTCCGGGACTGTGTGTCCTTAGGTTTAAATACCTAGCCGCCCTAACCAGACGTACAGTTGTGACAGCAACTGGAACTGGTCCAACAAATCATTGTCTTCAACGAGTCACTGGTTTCATCCTTCCCTTCCCTTTACTTACTGTTACTCCTTGTGAAGTCATTATATGTTGGCACTATCTTTTGTCTTCACTGAGTGACTGCGTGTTCTGTTTGGCTTCATAATATCTTCCTACCTGATCCTTACTACATTGCTGCTATTAGTCATTGTGCTCTCACTCCATTGAATACTTGACTATGGTTTGCCTAGTGTAGTCTACCTTCCGCTGCATGGTAATAGGTTTATTTCTATTGTTTGTCTTCGAAACTTCCATGTTTTGAAGACTTACATAAAATCGCCTATTCACCCCCCCTCTAGTCGATATAACGCACTTTCACATTGGCATCAAGGGCATCCAGTTCAAGAAGGATAATCTATGTGGTGCTTGTGAAGCCGAGAAAATGGCTAGGGCCAAGCATCCTTTGAAGAAAATCATGACTACATCACGTCCCTTCGAGCTGCCACACATGGACTTATTTGGCCCTACTCACTACTCCACCCTTACTACCACTGCACATCTTTATGGCTTCGTCATTGTTGATGATTATTCAATATATACCTAGGTGCACATAATTCTCTACAAGACTGAAGTGTAGGATGTCTTCAGACGATTCGCCAGTCGTGCCATGAGCACTTATGGCATCAAGATCAAGCACATCAAAAGTGACAATGGCACATAATTCAAGAACATCGGCCTCGACACTTATCTTGATACATTGGGCATCACACATGAGTTCTCTGCTCCATACACACCCCAGCAGAATGGCATCATGGAGTGCAAGAATAGAACCCTCATTGAGATGGCACGTACGATGCTTGATGAGTACAAGACTCCAAGGAAATTCTGGCCTGAAGCCATTGATACTGCTTGCCACATCATCAATAGAGTTTATCTTCATAAGTTCTTCAAGAAGACATCCACTGAGATTTTGACTGGTAAGAAGCCAAATGTTAGCTATTTCAAGGTCTTTGGTGCTAGGTGCTGGATCAAGGATCCGCATCACACTTCAAAATTTGCACCGAAAGCACATGCCGGTTTTATGCGTGGTTACGAAAAGGATTTGCACACCTACAGAGTCTTCAACCTCTTTCACTATAAAGTGGTTGAAACTGTAGATGTGCGATTCGATGAGACTAATGGCTCGCAAAGAGAGCACTTGCCAAATGTGCTAGATGAAGCTACACCTAGTGAATCTATGAGGCTAATGGGTACTGGAGAAATCATACCCACCGAGGAACAGGCTGAAGAGGAAATCATCATTTTACCACCTAATCATCATGAAGACAATGGTCAGTCCGAACAAAATGCTGAAGCCGATGACAATCAACAAGAGCAAAGTCTTCATCCTGCCCATCCTCGCGTGGCCAATGAAGTACAGATTGAGAAGATCATCGATAGTATCAATGCACCTGGTCCACTCACTCGTTCAAGAGCAACACAACTAGCAAACTTCTGTGGGCACTTTGCATTTGTATCTATATTTGAACCCAAGAAACTTGATGAAGCCTTCATGGAACCTGAATGGATTCAAGCTATGTAAGAAGAGCTTGAACAGTTTGAGTTGAATAATGTCTTAGAGCTAGTTAAGTGTCCCGATCCTCGCAAGCACAATATCATTGGCACCAAATGGATCTATCTCAACAAGCAAGATGAGCATGGTCAAGTTGTCAGAAACAAGGCTTGTCTCATTGCCCAAGGTTATACACAAGTAGAGGGGATTGACTTCGATGCAACCTTTGCTCCTGTGGCTAGGCTTGAAGCCATTCGTATACTGCTAGCCTATGCTAACCACAACAATATTCTTCTATACCAAATGGATGTGAAGAGTGCCTTCCTCAACGAAAAAATTGAACAAGAAGTATATGTTGCTCAACCTCCTAGTTTTGAAGATCCAAAGCATCCTGACATGGTGTACAAACTCAACAAGGCATTGTATGGCCTCAAACAAGCACCTCACGCTTGGTATGACACACTCAAAGACTTCCTGAAGAGCAAAGGCTTCAAACCTGGTTCTCTAGATCCCACTCTCTCCACGAAGACATATGATGGTGAACTGTTTGTATGCCAACTCTATGTGGATGATATTATCTTCGGCTGCATTGATAAGAGATAAAGTGATGAGTTTGGGCATATGATGCGAGAGCAATATCAGATGTCCATGATGGGTGAGCTGAAGTTCTTCCTTGACTTCAAATCCGTCAACAAAGAAATGACATCTTCATATCACAAGAGAAATACCTTAAAGACTGCCTGAAGAAGTTTGGAATGCAAGACTGCAAAGGGTACACGACGCCAATGCCAACCAAAGGCCAATCGGGACCCGACGACAATGGTTTTGAGTTCGATCAAAAGGTATACCGCTCCATGATTGGTTCTCTATTGTACTTATGTGCATCTATGCCTGATATACTGCTTAGTGTTTGTGACGTCCGGGTAATTAGGCTACATTAAACCTTTGTTAATGATGCTAGGTCATGATGATTAAAATTTTGCTAAACCTCACGTGTTTCAAAACTTAGTTCAAATACAAATTCAAATAAAAAGTCAAATTATAGTTTAAAAATGAATTAAAATGTTCAAAGGGTTATAAATATTCACTAACTAATTAGCAAATAGCATCCAACATTATATAAAATATTTAATTGCCCTAAAACAATTAAAACAGTGACCAAAACAGCCTCATTAATCCACTTTCATTTATGCACAATTCAAATGCATTCAAATGCTCATCAAACCTTTTTGTGGCAATGCCTAAAATGGATATCCTAATTTAGGCCAAGTCTCATACTTAACTAAAATGCATTTACTTTTCTAAATAAAAATAAAACTGAATTAAAAAAACGTAAAAGGAAAACAATTCCTCCCCCCCCCCCGACTGGGCCTTGGCCCAGTTGGCCGTGTGGCCGAGCGGCCTGCCGGCCCACCCCCACGCGCCCCATGGCCTACTAGGCCCCCACCCGAAACCCTAATCACTCTACTCCTCCCGCATGATCCCCCCACTCGTCTCGCACGACCCCCACTCCTCCTGACCGATGCCCCGCTCCCTCTCGTTCTCCAGCGTCGCCGCTCCCCGCACCTGATTCCTTGTCGCGCTGGAGCCCTACCCCGCCGGAGCGCCCACGCCCGAGGAACCGCCACCTCCCGCTGTCCTCGCGCCAACGCTTCGCAGGAGCTCCACCCATGGCCGCCATCTGGTTCTTCGCGTCTGTGCCACGCCAAGCCGTATCCTCGCCGGAGATGGACGGATCTCGGAGGCCCCATCACGGATCCGACCTCCCTTGCCTTCCTCTCCCTCGCTGGAGTTCCCCTCGTCGCTCACCGCCATTGCCGGAACCTCCCCGACCTCCTTCTCGTGCATCGCAGCCACGCCTCACCGCCCCCGCTCCTCCTCAACGACTGTGAGTGCCCTCCTCCTCTCCTTTCTCCTTGCTGCGGTCACCGCCGCCCCGCCTGACCCTCGCGCGCCGCTCCGCGTATCGTTGCCCGCGCCTCGGCCACACGCCACGCCCACTGGCCATGGCTCCAGCCGCGCTCCCCATGCTCCATGGCGTGCTCTGCGCTCAACTTGGCCTCTTTTCCATTGTCGCGTGCTTCTGCTACTGCTTCTCACTCGCGCATCCTACCGCGCTGGCCATGCCCGCCATTCCTGCTTGCATCGCCGGGGCCGCCCGTCACTGACGCCACAACCCCTGGTTCCCCACGCGCCCGCCGGTGCCTAAGGGCGCCCGGGGCCACGCCCTGGTCCCTGCGCCCATCTGACCGTGCCACCTATGGCCACTCCCGGCCGTGGCTGCCGGCGGGCAGCCCCTGGTGGCTGCGCCTCTGGCTCGGTCCAGCCCCAGGTGGGTTGGGGGTTAAGCACTAACCCCCCCTAATCCACGGTGTCGAAAGGGCCCAGAACGTGTAAAATAAATAAATCAATAAATAAAGATGTAAAATAATAATCAATATAATTAATTAATTAAATGAATTAAACAACTTAATTAATCATGTTAATTAGCCTAATTAGCTTGTTAGTTAAATAAACTATTAGGTTAACTAAAAAGTGAATGACATGTGGGTCCCAGGACCTAGTTGACCAGTCAACTGTTGACTGGACCCCCTTGGATCCCACCTGTCAGCCTCACTTTGCCTCTGGCTGGGTACACTTGTGGGTACCCATGGCCATTTTCCTTTTATTTTTGAATTAATATTAATTCCAAAATATTATTAAAACTTTGAAAAATAATATAAAATAAATTGTTAGTCAGATGAAAATACTTTGTACATGAAAGTTACTCAGAACGATGGGACGAATCCGAATACGCAGTCCGTTCATCCGCCACATGTCCCTAGCATAGCGAACGTGCAACATTTCACCTCCGGTTCATCTCTCCAAAAACGCGAAACATCAGGGATACTTTCCCGGTTGTTTCCCCCTTCGCCGGTATCACCTCCTACTGCGTTAGGGCACACCGGGCACCGTTACTTGTCATGTCATGCATCGATATGCATCTATTTGCATTGTATTCATTGTTTCTTCCCCCTCTTCTCTCCGGTAGACTACAAGACTGACGCCGCTGCTGGTGCCCTGATTGATTACATTGGTGACGACCCCTCCTTCTTGCCAGAGCAACCAGGCAAGCCCCCCCTTGATCACCAGATATCGCCTATTCTACTATCTACTGCTTCCATTAGAGTAGTGTAGCATGTTACTACTTTCCGTTAATCCTATCCTGATGCATAGCCTATCTTTACTACTACTGTTGTTACCTTTACCTGCAATCCTAAATGCTTAGTATAGGATGCTAGTATTCCATTAGTTGCCCTACATTCTTGTCCGTCTGCCATGCTATACTATCGGGCCGTGATCACTTGGGAGGTGATCATGGGTATATACTTATATACATAATACATGATGCTTGTGGTGACTAAAGTCGGGTCGGCTCGTTGAGTACCCGTGGTTGATTCACGGATTGGGGGCCGAAAGGACATACTTTCCCGACGGTCCTCTGGGTGGATCTTTGTGGCAGAGCAACAGGGCAGGTTGAGACCACATAGGTGAGAGGTGGGCCTGGCCCTGGTCAGCTTCCGTGCTTACATCAATTAACACGCTTAATGAGATCTTGGTATTTGATCTGAGTCTGGCCACTGGCCTATACACACTAACCAACTATGCGGGAGCAATTATGGGCACTCGACGTCGTGGTATCAGCCGAAGCCTTCTTGACGTCAGCGACTGAGCGGCGCGCGCCGGGTTGGACCACGTAACGCAACTTCCTTTGTAATGGAGGTTGCTAGGTCTGCTCATCGGCCGCCCACGCAACATGCAGGTGTGCAATGGGCGATGGGACCAGACCCTTGCGCCATAGGATTTAGACCGGCATGCTGACCTCTCTGTTGTGCCTAGGTAGGGCTTCGACAAGTCGATCTTCCGAGGCCGGGCATGACTCAGGATAGTGTGTCTGGCCAAAGGGGATTGAGCGTGTTGGAAAATGTGGTGCACCCCTTCAGGGAAGTTTATCTATTCGAATAGCCGTGTCCCTCGGTAAAAGGACGACCCGGAGTTGTACCTTGACCTTATGACAACTAGAACCGGATGCTTAATAAAACACACCCTTTCAAGTGCCAGATACAACCCGGTGATCGCTCTATAAAAGGGCGACGAGGAGCGGATCGCCGGGTAGGATATGCTATGCGATGATACTTGGTTAACTTACCATGTACTCTCTTCTACTGCTTCAAGATGGAGGCTGCCAGAAGCATAGTCTTCGATAGTACTAGCTATCCCCCTCTTATTCTGGCATTCTGCAGTAGTCCACATATACTACCCCTTTCTTTGATACCAATGCATATGCAGCGTAGTTCCTTGCTTATGAGTACTTTGGATGAGTACTCACGGTTGCTTTGCTCCCCCTTTTCCCTCTTTCTATACCTAGTTGTCACAACCAGATGCTGGAGCCCAAGAGCCATATGCCATCGTCGGCGATGACTCCTACTACACTGGAGGTGCCTACTACTACGTGCAGGCCGCCGCCGCCGACCAGGAGTAGTTTAGGAGGATCCTAGGCAGGAGGCCTGCGCCTCTTTCGATCTGTATCCTAGTTTGTGCTAGCCATCTTATGGAAACTTGTTTAACTTATGTCTGTACTCAGATATTGTTGCTTTCACTGACTCGTCTATAATCGAGCTCTTGTATTCGAGCCCTCGAGGCCCCTGGCTTGTAATATGATGCTTGTATGACTTATTTTATTTTTAGAGTTGTGTTGTGATATCTTCCCGTGAGTCCATGATCTTGATCATACATGTTTGCGTGTATGATTAGTGTACGATTGAATCGGGGGCGTCACAAGTTGGTATCAGAGCTGACTGCCTGTAGGAATCCCCCTTCCACACTGCTTGGCCGAAGTTGAGTCTAGTCGATAAGAACTGTTTTACTAACATGGTTGTGCGGCCCATGGGCCCACATCGCCATTGGGTGGTATTAGGATCTTTTATTCCTTGTCTATACTCTGGGACTCTGATCTCTCTTCTATTCGGGTTAAATGGATTTTACTAAATCTAACATTAGGATCTCGTGATCACTTTCACCCGGAGAGCACCTTATTACCGATGATCGTCTGCTACACCAGAAGATTTCAAGGATACTCTATGATGTACTCTCGAGACTTTGTGCCATCTCTTTTGCAATTCCCATTGATCGATAAACCTTTATGGATAACCACGCACACTTGCCATTCATACAATCATTCCTCGTTGATCTTATTATTATAAGATGCCTCGAAATTCTCTCTATTGTTCCGAGGATACTTTGTGCCTACTGCCTTGCAGTTCTTTGCCACATGAATAACCATGTGGATAATTCCTCGCACTTACCAAGTATCTGCTCATCCCTAGTTGTTCAAGTGTTTCACAAAAGTCTTCGAAATAATATTCGATCCTCTGAAAATCCGTAGCAGCTTATTGCTCTACAAATACTTGTCTGCTTGCATTATGGATGCTTCCCATATGTCTGGCAGTATTCATTAGTCTCCTTTGACACCGTCATTTTGATCCTATTGATTCAACATGAATGCGAATGCATGCAATCATTGGTTGATCCTTTTTAAATTATCTTTCTGGCTCAGATGTCATTTTAAACATGGGTTGGAGCTCGACCAATCGAATTGCCATCGATTGTACCCCTAAGCCCACTCAACTTATCCATCCTTAGTCAGAGCGTTTGCTTCTTATCCCTTGATTTTGATATCATAATTCTTTTGCATTTGAGCTTTGAATTAGTCAGTTGTTTCTATAATCTGATCTCCTTGCATTCTTTCTTCCTCTGGTTGAGTACCAACGCTCACATCAGATCCCTTGAGGACCACCAGATCCATTATTGGATTTTATTCGACAACATCCTTCATATTCAATCAATTTGGAAGTTCTTTCCCTGATATATAATGCCATTGGTAAATCATATTCTTTGATTTGGCCAACCATGCTCTGCTTTCGAGCTGGTGATATTTACTCTTGAAGCTTTTGGTATATGTTTGTAAGATGCCCCGATGGGTAAAACCTATGCCTTCCTTAATCTGTATGAACCCGAAAGTTTTCCAAGGTTCATACTCCTCTAGTAATTCACCAGGTAGGTCTTCGCACACAAATCCTTTTGAATAGAGCAGTGAATGAAAGGTTATGCATTGAAGAAGTGGGAGTCGACCTTGAACCTTGTGTTCATGCCCATGGACACGATGTAGATCTTATGATTAAAGCTTCTCCTTAAATTAATTATTCCCTTGGTATAAGTTCAACTTATATCTGGGGTTTGGCATTTTGCAATCGTAGTTTCGACCATGTTCTCCTTTAAATACCATTTTTCATGCAAGTTTAGGCAATTGTCTTCTGCAGAATAATACCCCAGTACAACCTGTACTTTGGTCTATCATCAAGTATTACCCCCTGGTATCTCGAGATTATCACGGAACTACGTAACTTCTTATGAGTTCTTCATCAAGTACTACATTCTCACCGATTCCAATTTTTTCACGAGCTCTAAGTTATTAAACACTCAAAGACATCGATAACTAAATCGATTCCGCACTCCAATTTAATAACTCTAAGTAAGTTTAGTTGCTTACGAGTTTAATAATCCTTCAAGTCATTCCTAGCCTAATCGGCTATATTATTATCATGCAAAATTTTAACTGTGCTACCTGGTCCTTCTTCCCGGAGCACAATTTTCAACGATGATCTAATCTTACATTGATTTTCCTCATCATATCATTTCGCCTTGAACAACAAGCTTGATTGTGAGTTTGTGTTGTACCCATGGTCTCAATAACCTTTCACTTCATCATTCCTTTGACTTAATGTCATCGCTGATTGATTACATCTTCATGAAATCTATCGACAAAAGTGTCGTGATCATCATCAACCTTATGAGCTCTTCTAGGATATCAATCAAATTCATGATGAGAAATACTCTCCTTGCCCCTCGATGATTTGTGTTATCATTGACAACTTTATTGCCTTCCCTCCAACACAAACTTGTTTGTGTTGTGGCTGTACCTTGAGTTCCTCGCTATCCAGCTTATCTTATGTCCTACCTTGAAGTAATACCATCTTATATATCAAGGATGTTGTGAGAATTTTACCACCTCTTAAGAATTCTTGATACAATTGATATATCTCTCCATCTACATTCATCTCTTGGTCCCCGTGTTGTTTCCAACTGCAATACCGACGATTGGACTATGATGTGTAAAATTCAAAATTACTAGCAACCTTATTGCTTGTAAGATAATGAATGATAGTTTCATTCTTTGTGTATTGGTTATTGAATCACCATTCTAAACATTGATCATGCTACCTAAGCCCATATTATGGGTGCACCTTTCAACCAATGGTTAATTGTGTATGTTTTCCTCGAGCATACATCATTATACCATTTGATTTGACAAATGTTATCTCCTGTTCACATAATTGTGGAAATCCATCTTGTTGGAAATCTCGATGAATTGTCGCTGAGACCATCAGCCACCTCCTCATCCTCTCCTTGGTTTAATGATGAACTCTTGTTTTGGAACTTGCTCCCATAGTTCATTTCCCGAGAATCTTACATTGTCATCTTGTCAATTTGTGTTGCACCTCTTCTTATCAGGCATCCTAAGTCTGAGGTATCCTGACACCAATCAGATCTGAACCTCGGTCAGATATGATGGTTGGAACATATTTCCAATGGTTATAACGTTGGTCTTTTAGATGACCCGGTAAGGTGATGTGATGCCTAGCACACCTGGCCGGAGGACCTATTACTTTAGTTTCCTTTTAGCAAGGTTAACCATTCTTCCATGAGGAAATGGAATGACTTGCTTATAAGTTGTTCCTGATGAATCCTTTGTGTATCCAAAGTCCGACCTTACTTGAAGACCATGTCAATGCTATCTCAAAGCATGTTTGTGGTACTCCAAATTTCCACAAGAACATTTGAAGCCCAATGCTAAATGTTTCTTGCTCAATTATCCAAACACAGTTGTATGGGTAATGTCATGAAATTTCTCCCCCCCCCCTTAGCTAAAGGGTTTTCTACATTATATCCCGTCATGGATATCATGCTTGGCTTACCCTTGGGAGGATAAACCCCTAAAATATGTGTTTAAACACAATTTCATTTCCATTTTTCTGTTTAATCTGATAATCATATTTTCCTTTCCATTGTTTGGTTTAACTTTTCTTGTGATCCACATGATGTAAGCAGTAATATTTCCCTGCTTATGTAAACACCTCGGTGTACAATTCTGTCACGAAAACCATGTTACTATTGTTGATGACATTTCGGTAATCGTTAATGGACGAGAACTTTGCCGATTGGCCCACCTCGTTCAACAAGCAGGAAAATGGTTCTCTTCGTCCCTCGCCCTTGGTACCGATGTTGTTGCCGACATAACCGACAGACTATCCTCTAACACGCCTTGCTTACATAATCGTGCAAGATTTCACCACCCTTCCTACTTTTAACCCACATGGTGGGCCCATAACCCACAGTTCCACAGGATTGAAACCTGACTCTCTTGTACACCCCCTGTTCTCAAAGATATTCCTCGCATGTGGCCTCGTAAGTAATTCATGAGCCACCTGCCGAGAGATCATCAATTCTGGTATCAGTTACAAAACTAATTCTCGTTGCTCTGAACCACTTTCACGCGTTGTTTCAGGCAACGATGTTTCTATATCCGCTTGAAACTTCTTATTGTGCCTTCTTATTTTGCTCTCGATGTTTTCTTAAGTTTAATTCGAGAGTTACCTTCTGCCACCTCCCCTCAGTTATCTCCTAGATAAACACCCATGTAGAGGCCTGTTCTCTCAGAGTTATCCCCCTATCCTTTACGTAATTACGATGGAGATCCTGAAGAAAGGATGTCGACTTCATCGTGGCGACCTGGAGAAATGAAGACATCAACATAGTAGATCGACCTCTTCGAGAAGAGCAACCAAGACTGAGGGAGTCCTGGATTAGGGGGTGTTCGGATAGCCGAACTATACCTTCAGCCGGACTCCTGGACTATGAAGATACAAGATTGAAGACTCCGTCCCGTGTCCGGAAGGGACTTTCCTTGGCGTGGAAGGCAAGCTTGGCGCTGCGGATGTTCAGATCTCCTACCATTGTAACCGACTCTATGTAACCCTAACCTTCTCCAGTGTCTATATAAACCGGAGGGTTTTAGTCCGTAGGACAACATACACATCAACAATCATACCATATGCTAGCTTCTAGGGTTTAGCCTCTCTGATCTCGTGGTAGATCTACTCTTGTACTACCCATATCATCAATATTAATCAAGCAGGACGTAGGGTTTTACCTCCATCGAGAGGGCCCGAACCTGGGTAAAACTTCGTGTCCCGTGCCTCCTGTTACCATCCGACCTAGACGCACAGTTCGGGACCCCCTACCCGAGATCCGCCGGTTTTGACACCGACATTGGTGCTTTCATTGAGAGTTCCTCTGTGCCGTCGCCGTCAGGCCCGATGGCTCCTACGATCATCAATAGAGATGCAGTCCGGGGTGAGACCTTCCTCCCCGGACAGATCTTCGTCTTTGGCAGCTTCGCGCTGCGGGCCAATTCGCTTGGCCATCTAGAGCAGATCGAAAGCTACGCCCCTGGCCGTCAGGTCAGATTAGGAAGTTTAAACTACACGGCTGACATCCGCGGAGACTTGATCTTCGACGGATTCGAACCACTGCCGAGTGCGCCACACTGTCACGACGAGCACGATCTAGCTCTGCCGCCAAACAGTGCCCTGGAGGCCGCACCCGCATCGGCTCCGACCCTTAGTCCGGAGCCAACCGCGCCGATCGAGGATGGGTGGTTGGACGCCACCCTGGGGGCTGTAATCCCAATGGCGGTTGAGCCGAACACCAGCCCCGTACTCTGCATGACTCGTGACTCCATGGACCCCGAACCCTCTGCGCCCCTGCCGATTGAATCCGATTGGGCGCCGATCATGGAGTTCATAGCCGCGGACGTCTTTTAGCACTTGCCTTTCGACGATATCCTGAAGTCACTGAAGTCTCTCTCTTTATCAGGAGAGCCCTGGCCGGACTATGGTCAGCAAGGTTGGGGTACGGACGATGAAGAAATTCAAAACTCACCCACCACCCACTTCGTAGCCACTGTCGACGACTTAACCGACATGCTCGACTTCGACTCCGACGACATTGACGGTATGGACGCTGATGAGGGAGACGATGAAGAACCAGCGCCCATTGAGCCCTGGAACGCCACCTCGTCATACGATGTATACATGGTGGACGCACCAAAAGATGACGACGAAGAGCGGAAGGACGCACCGAAGGATTGTTCGCTCGAAAAGCAGTCAAAGCGGCGACGCAAGCGCTGCCCCAAATCCCGCCTCAATAGAAATAGCGATCACATAGACCCAACGCTGGAGCAGGGCGAACCGCTGCCGGACAACGGCAATCCGGATAATCAAACCGAACAAACAAATCCTATCAAGGATAATGGTCTGGACGACATAACGCCGGACAGGCACCCGGAGCAACAGAACGCCCGTGAAAGGCTTGTTGCCACCGCGAGGAGCCTTAAAAACCAGAAGTGAAGGCTCAAGGCCGCGCAAGACACACTCCAATTCAGATGGAGCAAAATACTCAACACTGCAGCAAGGTATGGCGACAATCGCCCCTCCAAGAGCTACCCAAAGCGGAAGCTGCTACCCGAATTCGATGAGGAGGCCGCAGACCCCCCACAACCAAATATCAAAGCAGCCACCTGGTCAGATAAACGACCCCTCTACCAACACAGAGCGGCATACAACGTCGCTCACAATACAACACGTGACCCAGGCGAGGGTTCACACCCAAAGGACGGCGCAACAAGATCCATCTATGGACCACGCAAGCGCCCCCAGCATACAATGCAACACAACAAATATCTGAACAACGCGTTACACCCAGCTACAGGGGTGCCGCACACCCTCTATGTTTCACCGACGAGGTGCTGGACCATGAATTTCCAGAGGGATTCAAACCCGTAAACATAGAGGCATACGATGGAACAACAGACCCCGGGGTTTGGATTAAGGACTATATCCTTCATATCCATATGGCTCGAGGAGATGATATCCACGCCATCAAATACTTACCCCTCAAGCTCAAAGGGCCAGCTCGTCACTGGCTCAAAGGCCTCCCCGAAAGCTCCATTGGAAGTTGGGAAGAGCTCGAAGACGCCTTTCGGGCAAATTTTCAAGGGACTTATGTCCGACCTCCGGATGCGGATGATCTGAGTCATATAACTCAGCAGCCCGGAGAGTCAGCCCGAAAGCTTTGGAATAGGTTTCTTACTAAAAAGAACCAGATTGTCGACTGTCCGGACGCCGAAGCCTTAGCGGCTTTCAAGCATAGCGTCCGTGACGAATGGCTCGCCAGACACCTCGGCCGAAATAAGCCGAGAACAATGGCCGCATTAACAAACCTCATGACCCGCTTTTACGCGGGTGAGGATAGCTGGCTAGCCATATGCAACACTAGCGATCCCAACACATCTGAAGTTAGAGATGGAAACGGGAAATCACGGCGCAACAACAATAACAAATGCTGGAATAAAGAAGACAGTACGAAGGGCATGACAGTAAATGCCGGATTCAAAGTCTCTCGGCCAGGCCAAAAGCCGCCCCCTAAAGGCACCAGGGATGAACTGTCCAGCCTCAACAAAATTCTGGACCAAGTATGTCAGATCCATAGTACCCCTAGCAAACCTGCCAATCATACCCACAGAGAATGTTGGGTCTTCAAGCAGTCCGGCAAGCTCAACGCCGTACACAAGGGGGAGGATACACCAAGTTAAGACGAGGACGAACCTCCCAAGCGAGACACGGGGAACAAAAGAAATTTCCACCCGAAGTCAAAACAGTAAACGTGTTACACGTGATCAAGGGAAAAAGCAATGCGGCACTCCCAGAAAAATATACCGAAGCGCCTATCACCGCGAAGTCCTGCCACTGGTCATCTCAACCGATCATTTTCGACCATCGCAATTACTCAGCAAGTATCCGACACGCAGGATGGGCCGCCCTGGTGTTAAACCCAGTAATTGGCGGATATCACTTCACACGAGTATTGATGGACGGCGGCAGCAGCCTAAACCTAATATATCAGGATACAATCCGTGGGATGGGGTTAGACCCAACACAAATTCGCCATAGCAACACTACCTTTAAAGGAGTAACGCCAGGCCCAGGGGCTCGTTGCACGGGCTCCCTCCTACTACAAGTTATATTCGGCTCCCCCGATAACTTCCGTCACGATCATTTAACTTTCCACATCGCTCCGTTCCAAAGTGGCTATCAAGCACTGCTCGGACGCGAAGCTTTCGCTCGCTTTAATGCAATACCACACTACGCCTCCCTTACACTCAAGATGCCCGGTCCACGAGGCATCATTTCAGTGCATGGAAGTATCAAGCGATCTCTGCGCGCCGAAGAGAGTGAGGCTGCCTTGGCAGCCGCACACTAAAGGCGCCCGGACCAACGAAAGCATCCAATAGGTCGTCAAGACCTCAGACACAACTAATCGAGTCCGGCGCCACCACTTATACCGCATAAACAGTCACACCCCTATTTTTCAATACAAGGGGCTCCACGCACGTAGACAAGTGGAAATTTCTCCTCCTTTTGAATTACATATGGTTTCTTTAGAAAACTATCTTTTTGCACGATCACCTTTTCACCCAAATTCCTCTCTTTTACAGACGATCATCATGCTACACCCGTCCAGGATACGACACAACGGAGACACAGGCACAGACATGCAGCAGGGACCCGCCCCAAGGATTCTTTTTAGATTAAGACCCTGCATAAACCTTTTTTACTGTCTCTTGTTGATACATATCCACCGTTGAGAAGGATGCTGACGTCTTGGCATGTGGCCACGCCAAAACAATGCACATACCTGGACACAAGGGGCTTCTTTCAAAGGCCATTTTTTAGGCCCGGTTTATACCACAAAGACTGAATACCTTAGGGAGTGTTCGGTGTCGCGAGTTTGGCCCTATATGCATCAGCTCCGAATCATTGTCTTTGGTCAAATGTTGGGTTTGCCCGGCTCCTGTGTTTTGGTGCCTTACGTTCCGCTTTACCGGCTAAGGTAGCACCAGGAGAACTACTGTGATTGTGCCCTGGTTCATCCGGACGAGCACCTCAGTAGAGAAAGCCGAAAACTGACTGTCATGATATAGCGTGAGACTGGTCAACCACTCGACGACCTATGGGAATGTTAGAATTCCCCCGCCTTACCGAAGGGCCGTTTCCTGGCCAGGCATGTACGCACCCCGGGATCGGGAGAGTGCGGAGCCACCAGGGGCTATCTAGTAGCCCCACTGTCAAACTCCTATGGCTAAGTGAAAGTGTTAAAGCATTATAGTCCGGTTGCCTCGCTCGCTCCGCTATCACCTCCATAATAGGACCAAGACATTGTGTTAAGTGTGAACGTGTGTTTCTGTGAACACCTCCGCATTATATGAGTGGGGGTTGAAGCCGACGACTGTAATCTTTCAGGTTATACACATGTATACATAAACGGCCGCCCAGGAGGCATCACAATACATTCAGGCAAAAGTATAAAAGTAGCCTTATGAAAATTTATAAAAGCATTTCACTTACAATGAGATTACATGTCACTCAAACATAATATTTTTTGAGCACTGGGTCTCTATCAAACGAGCACCCTCAAGAACTTCCTCAAAGTAGTGCTCAGCAGCCCTTCGACCTATGGCCGAATCCTGCGCTGCAACAGTGGTAGCATCCATCTTTGCCCAGTATGCTTTAGCACGGGCAAAGGCCATTCGTGCACCTTCTATGCATGCTGACCTCTTCATCGCATTTATGCGCGGCACCACGTCAAGGAACTGCTGCACCAAGCTGAAATAGCTGCTCGGTTTTGACCTTTCTGGCCATAGCTGATCCACAACAGACCTCATGGAGAGTCCGGACAGCCTATTTAGTTTGGCCCATTCGGCTAATTGGTCCGTTAATGAAAGCGGACGCTCGGGAGAAAGGAATTGTTTCCAAAACAGCCGGTCTACTTCACGGTCCGTCTGACTCTGGAAGTACTTGGCCGCATCGGCAGCGCTCGCCGCCAAATCCATATACACATCTTCCGAACTCCACAGCCGATCCAGAGGGGCATACCGTGGATCTCTGAACTTCCTCTGCAGCATAAAGGATTTCCCGGCTACAATATCCCCGGCTTCCCGCAGCTCCTCCTTCTTTGCCCTCATTGCAGAGCGGAGGTCTTTTCCCGTTGCAGCAGCCTTCTCAAGGTCCGATACCTTCGCCTGGTTTTCCTTTTCAAGAACCCGGCAACAGTCGGTGGCGGCTTTTAATTCTACGGCCATATTGGCCATCTTATCTCGGCTCTCGCCATGCGCGGCCTTCTCGGCTTGCAACTCTTCGGCCGCCTTCAAAGCAGCCGCATTACCCAACCTCGCTTGTTCCTTGGCTCGGGCAAGTTCTGCCCGCAAGGCTTTAACAGTGGCAGCTCCATCTGCAGTCACAACACATTAAAGATACTGGCATCATGCTGCTCTTCCTATGTGGCGTTTACCAGATAATGACACTTACCTTGGGCCTCGTCAAGCCTTTTGTTAACAAGCTCGATGTCGGCGTCTGCCGCATCCAACTGCCGTTCTAGATGGGCAAACTCGCGAGCCTGGCTAGCCACCGGAGCTTCCATCACCTACACATAAAGGCAGGATGGTTATTACCTGCGAATATGATCCTCTGTTCGTCGTCGTTTCCGACGATGACCAGAGTCTCAGGGGCTACTATCTACACAGGGCACACCTAGTATGTGCAGGACTATCATACATTATTTTACGTACCTCAAAGCCTGTCAGTAGACTCATAAAAGCTTTATGCAATCCGCTTTCGGCGGACAAGATTCTCTCCATCGCCGTATTCATCAGCACACGGTGTTCATCTGAGATGGCCGCTCGCCCCATCAACTCCCTCAGAACATCCGACCGCACACTAGACGGTGCCGGACTCGTTTGTCTGCTCTCTTCGGGAGCCGGACACTGGGAACTTCGGGGGTCGACGGGATTATCTTCTGGCCTCGCCGGACTCGGAGAGGCCCTCCGCGACGACACTTCAGGGTCGCCCGCTTCCGGAGCGGAGGAGTCCAGAGGAGGCGTTTCGCTCTCCATCATCTCTGGAAGAAGATCCCCCGAAGACGAGCTCATTTGAGAGTGGCTAAGGCCTGAACTGCAAAGATACATGCAGTGGTTATCTTCTCAGAAGAAAAGACGACATATCTATACTATTAAGGTATTTTGGGTCACTTACGACTCATGGGAGAATTGATCCCCCTGCGGACTTTGTGCGGCAACCGCACCCCCCGGGGTAGGACCCTCTGTGGGAGACTTCTTCTCCCGTTTGGAAGCTTCGGCTTCCGAATCCCCAGATGCAATCCTTTTCCTCTTCTGGTCGACTTCCTTCATGGAGACACTCGCTCCCTCGGCTAGAGCGGCCAGCGTTTGGGGCCCGCGACCGCCCGCATTTTCCTTCAAGGGCTCCAGGCAAGGTGCGGTCTGGAGCATCTTTTCCAATATCGGATTTTCTAAACCCTCAGGGAGGGGGACCGAGCACGGAATCAACTTCGCCTTCGTTAGCCAGCCCTGGTCAAAAAGCGAACTCTCAGAAATAACTTCGCATCAAAGGAGAGGTAGTACGCTCGGTCGGAAGATGCCTTACCTGTTCAGCGGCACGATTGCTACTCAGGCCCACGTCCTCGGTAATTTCCGTACACTCCACTTGAGGTCCGAAGAACAACTTGTACATCTCCTCGTGCGTCAGGCCAAGGAAATTTCGAATGGCGCGCGGTCCCTCGGGATTGAACTCCCACAAGCGAAGAGGCCGGCGTTTGCAAGGTTGGACTTGGCGAACCAGCATAACTTGTGCTACGGCAACCAAACTGAAATCTCCGTCAAAGAGATCTTGAATGCGGCTTTGCAGTATAGGCACATCCTTGGCCGGACCCCAGCTCAATCCTCTGCCAATCCATGACATCAGTTGCGGTGGAGGGCCCGGGCGGAAGACAGGGGCGGCCGCCCACTTGGCACTTCTAGGGGCCGTGATGTAGAACCACTCCTGTTGCCACAATTCAGACACCTCTGGAATGGAACCTTTGGGCCATGCAGCTCCCGTCATCTTGCGTATTGAGGCACCTCCACACTTCGCATGTTGCCCCTCGATCATCTCCAGTTTTACTTCAAAGGTCTTGAGCCATAGGCCAAAGTGAGGGGTAACCCGGAGGAAGGCCTCGCACACAACGATAAATGTCGTGATATGAAGAAAAGAGTCCGGAGCTAGATCATGGAAATCTAGCCCGTAGTAAAACATCAAGCCCCTGACAAAAGGATCCAATGCAAGGCCTAGACCTCGAAGGAAGTGGGAGACGAACACGACACTCTCGTTGGGTTCGGGGGAGGGGACGGCCTTCCCCCGGGGAGGCAGCCGATGCAGAATCTCGGCAGTCAGATATCTGGCCTCCCTCAACTTTTTGACGTCTTCTTCCGTGACGGAAGAAGGCACCCATCTGCCTTGAAGGCTAGATCCGGACATGACTGAAGGTTCGGAGCACCTGACATGAACTTTGGGTGTTTGAGCTTGAGGTGGGGGAAGGATTCGATTGAGCACGGGAGGGAAAAATAAAAGGCTTCGTCCCTTTATAAAGAGGGTGGATATCGAGCGTCCTCTCCGTGTCCGTTTGGACTTGCCTATGATCTAGGAGTCCTAGAAGCGGTTGGGTTGCCCACGCCCGTATTGATGAGAATCCCAGAATAAGGAGGCACGATCTCTGCTTTGACAAGACGTGCCAAGGAAACCGCCTCGCATAACGCACCGAGGTGGGATAATGAAACGATTTGGATAAAGGCTTGGCCGGGGTGTGTCGCACTACGGAATACGTCAGCAGATTAGATTTGTGTAAATATTATTCTCTCTATGGCAATATGTGGAAAACTTATTTTGAAGAACCGGACACTATCTTTGTGTTTAAAATCTTCTATGAAGTACTTGGAGGAGGAACCCGCCTTGCAATGCCGAAGACAATTTGCGCGCCGGACTCGTCGTCATTGAAGCCTGGTTCAGGGGCTACCGAGGGAGTCCTGGATTAGGGGGTGTTCGGATAGCCGAACTATACCTTCAGTCGGACTCCTGGACTATGAAGATACAAGATTGAAGACTCCGTCCCGTGTCCGGAAGGGACTTTCCTTGGCGTGGAAGGCAAGCTTGGCGATGCGGATGTTCAGATCTCCTACCATTGTAACCGACTCTATGTAACCCTAACCCTCTCCGATGTCTATATAAACAGGAGGGTTTTAGTCCGTAGGACAACATACACATCAACAATCATACCATAGGCTAGCTTCTAGGGTTTAGCCTCTCTGATCTCGTGGTAGATCTACTCTTGTACTACCCATATCATCAATATTAATCAAGCAGGACGTAGGGTTTTACCTCCATCAAGAGGGCCCGAACCTGGGTAAAACTTCGTGTCCCTTGCCTCCTGTTACCATCCGGCCTAGACGCACAGTTCGGGACCCCCTACCCGAGATCCGCCGGTTTTGACACCGACAAAGACCAAGAAGAATCATTAGATTTGTGACGCCCGAGTAATTAAGATATAGTAAACCTTTGTTAATGATGCCAGGTCATCATGATTAAAATTTTGCTAAACCTCATGTCTTTCAAAACTTAGTTCAAATACAAATTCAAATAACAAGTCAAATTATAGTTAAACAAATGAATTAAAAATGTTCAAAGGGTTATAAATATTCACTAACTAATTAGCAAATAGCATCCAACATTATATAAAATATTAAATTGCCCTAAAACAATTAAAACGGTGACCAAAACACCCTCATTAACCCACTTTCATTTATGCACAATTCAAATGCATTCAAATGCTCATCAAACCTTTTTATGGCAGTGCCTAAAATGGATATCCTAATTTAGGCCAAGTCTCATACTTAACTAAAATTCATTTGCTTTTCTAAATAAAAATAAAACTGAAACAAAAAAAGGCAAAAGGAAAACAACCCCCCCGACTAGGCGTTGGCCCAGTTGGCCGTGTGGCCGAGCGGCCTGCCGGCCCACCCCCGCGTGCCCCATGGCCTACTAGCCCCCACCCGAAACCTTAATCACTCTACTCCTCCCGCACGACCCCCCACTCGACTCGCACAAGCCCCACTCCTCCTGACCAATGCCCCCGCTCCCTCTCGCTCTCCAGCGCTGCCGCTCCCTGCACTCGATTCCTTGTCGCGCCAGAGCCCTACCTCGCTGGAGTGCCCATGCCCGAGGAACCGCCACCTCGCGCCGTCCTCGCGCCATCGCCTCGCAGGAGCTCCTCCCATGGCCACCGTCTGGTTCTTCGCTTCTGTGCCGCGCCAAGCCGTATCCTCACTGGAGATGGACGGATCCCGGAGGCCCCGTCACAGATCCGGCCTCCCTCGCCTTCCTCCCCCTCACCGGAGTCCCCCTAGTCGCCCGCCGCCATCGCTGGAACCTCCCCGACCTCCTTCTCGCGCGTCGCAGCCACGCCTCGTCGCGCCCGCTCCTCGTCAATGGCTGTGAGCGCCCCTTCCTCTCCTTTCTCCTCGCTGCGGTCACCGCTGCCCCGCCTGACCCTCGCGCGTCGCTCCGCGTAACACTGCCCGCGCCACGGCCGCACGCCGCGTCCACTGGTCGTGGCTCCGGCTGCGCTCCCCATGCTCCATGGCGTGCTCCACGCCTGACTTGGCCTCTTTTCCCTCGTCATGTGCTTTTGGTACTACTTCTCAGTCGCTCATCCTACCGTGCTGGCCATGCCCGCCGTTCCTGCTCGCATCGCCGAGGCCACCCGTCGCTGACGCTGCAACCCCTGGTTCGCCATGCGCCCGCCGGCGCTTGCTGGCGCCCGGAGCCGCGCCCCGGTCCCTGCGCCCATCTGACCATGCCACCCATGGCCACTCCCGGCCATGGCTGCCGGCGGGCAGCCCCTGGTGGCTATGCCTCTGGCTCGATCCAGCCCCTGGTGGGTTGGGGGTTAAGCACTAACCCCCCAATCCACAATGTTGGAAGGGCCCAGAACTTGTAAAATAAATAAATCAATAAATAAAGATGTAAAATAATAATTAATATAATTAATTAATTAAATGAATTAAATAATTTAACTAACCATGTTAAGTAGCCAAATTACCTTTTTAGTTAAATAAACTATTAGGTTAACTAAAAAGTGAATGGCATGTGGGTCCCAAGACCCAGTTGACCAATCAATAGTTGACTGGTCAACTGTTTACTGGACCCCCTTGGATCCTACCTGTCAGCCTCACTTTGCCTCTGGTTGGGTACACTTCTGGGTACCCATGGACATTTTCCTTTTATTTTTGAATTAATATTAATTCTAGAATTTATTCAAACTTCGAAAAATAATATAAAATAAACTGTTAGTCAGATGAAAATACTTTGTACATGAAAGTGACTTAGAACAATGAGACGAATCCGAATACACAGTCCGTTCATCCGCCACACGTCCCTAGCATAGCGAACGTGCAACATTTCACCTTTGGTTCATCAGTCTGAAAACATGAAACACCGGGGATACTGTCCCAGTTGTTTCCCCCTTCACCGGTATCACCTCCTACTGCGTTAGGGCACACCTGGCACCGTTACTTGTGATGTCATGCATCGATATGCATCTGTTTGCATTGTATTCATTGTTTCTTCCCCCTCTTCTCTCCGGTAGACTACGAGACTGACGCCGCTGTTGGTGCCCCAATCGACTACGTTGTTGACGACCCCTCCTTGCCAGAGCAACCAGGCAAACCCCCTTGATCACGAGATATCACCTATTCTTCTCTCTACTACTTGCATTAGAGTAGTGTAGCATGTTACTGCTTTCCGTTAATCCTATCTCGATGCATAGCCTGTCTTTGCTACTACTATTGTTACCTTTACCTGCAATCCTAAATGCTTAGTATAGGATGCTAGTATTCCATTAGTGGCCCTACACTCCTGTCCGTTTTCCATGCTATACTATCGGGTCGTGATCACTTGGGAGGTGATCGTGGGTATACACTTATATACATAATACATGATGCTTGTGGTGACTAAAGTCGGGCCGGCTTGTTGAGTACCCGCGGTTGATTCACGGATTGGGGGCTGAAAGGAAATACTTTCTTGACGGCCCTCTGGGTGGACCTTTGTGGCGGAGCGACAGGCCAGGTTGAGACCACCTCTTAGTCTGGCATTCTGCAGTTCAGTCCACATATACTACCCCTTTCTTTGACACCAATGCATATGTAGCGTAGTTCCTTGCTTGCGAGTACTTTGGATGAGTACTCACAGTTGCTTTGCTCCCCATTTTCCCCCTTTCTATACCTGGTTGTCACAACCAGATGCTGGAGCCAGGAGCCAGACGCCACCGTCGACGACGACTCCTACTACACTAGAGGTGCCTACTACTATGTGCAGGCTGCCGCCGACGACCAGGAGTAGTTTAGGAGGATCACAGGCAGGAGGCCTGCGCCTCTTTCGATTTGTATCCTAGTTTGTGCTAGCCATCTTATGGCAACTTGTTTAACTTATGTCTGTACTCAGATATTGTTGCTTTTGCTGACTCATCTATGATCGAGCTCTTGTATTCGAGCCCTTGAGGCCCCTGGCTTGTAATATGATGCTTGTATGACTTATTTTATTTTTAGAGTTGTGTTGTGATATCTTCCCGTGAGTACCTGATCTTGATCGTACACGTTTGCATGTATGATTAGTGTACGATTGAATCGGGGGCGTCACAGTGTTTGCATGTGTGCCCGATTCCAAGCGGCACCAAAGGAATCGCATCAGCTCGCTGTGAAGCGAATTCTTCAATATTTGGCTCACATCCCAACACTAGGATTATGGTATCCAAAGGGCTCAGAGTTTGATCTAGTTGGATGGCAAGTCCACATCAGGCACATGCCACTTTCTTGGACGATCTCTTGTCTGTTGGTCTTCAAAGAAGTAGAACTGTGTATCCCTCTCCAGTGCTAAATCTGAATACATTGCTGCTGGATCTTGCTGTGCTCAGCTTCTCTGGATGAAGCAAACTCTCAAGGATTATGGCACCATCCTGAAGCATGTGCCACTCTACTACAACAATGATAGCGCCAGCAAGATTGTCAAAAATCCTGTTCAACACTCGAAGACAAAGCACATTCAGATCCGTCATCACTTTCTCAGAGATCATGTCATGAAGGAAGACATTGATATCATACACGTCAAGACTGAAGAGCAATTGACAGATATCTTCATGAATCCCATGGATGAGAAAAGGTTTTGCAAGCTGCTGTGTGAGCTAAATATCTTAGAATCCTCGAATGTCCTGTGAATGGACACACATCCTAACGCTTATGCATGCTAATGACTTAGATGTGCAACACACGAAGTAACGTATATCTTGAATTCATGAACACTTACCCTCTAAGTGTGAATACATTAATGTGGAATTTTACTTCGGAGCACCACGATAATTGTGCGCCATGTCTGGGTCTAATATTTCCTATACGGTGGGTAACGCCACCACCACACTTTCTTGAAGATTTTCATTTGGCGTCATGTGTGCATTATCTTCATATCTGGGTTGTCTTCAACATTGGTTTAACTTCAAGGTTTATCTTTGCAATGTTGATTTGGTCTTCACTGGTATATTTATATATATGTGTTCTGTCCTATACAACATTCACTTATATCTATGTCTTCAAATTTGCTATTTTCCGAACTAAGTGAATGTGATGGGACCCTAACCCCTTCTGTGCTTATCCCTCAAATTCTCTCTGTCTCTTCATATGCATTTTGTTGACACGTGTCGAATGTCTTCACTGTGTCCAAAGATACAGAGGCACACATTTAAAACGCTTTTAATGCACTTATCCTTTTTGCATGAATACCGGAGAAGCCAGAACGACCACCCGACAAACCAGGCGCGCATGGGGACGTGGCTCAACTCTCAATGAGTTGCATGCATGCCACGTGTCCACTAGATGTGAACCGCCAGGGGCACCCGCATAATTGCGCTGTGCAACCCCCTCCTTATAAATACTCCACCCCATGCAGTCAAAATTGCTTCTCCCACCTCGCCGTCTCGCTCAAACCCTAGCGCCACCGCTAGCCTCAGTCGACGCCGGAGACGAAGCGCTTAGCTACTGCGACCTCTTCGACGCCGTCTTCACACCGGCCGCGGACATCACCCTCTCCTCCGCCACCGTAGGTGTCTTCCACTGCCAAGTTAGGGCATGGGAGATTGGGCTGCTCAGCATCCTCTTCGCCTCGTCTAGTAGTTCTTCGTGCGGTAAATAAAAATCACTTCTTACTGCCTGTTTGATCCGTTGAATCTATCAACATCTTACAAAAGTGGTTTCTACACTTCCAAATCTACTTCCTTCTGTATCTGCATCTCATAACTTGCAAGTATATTCACTTATGCCTCATAACTAGTTAGATTCCTCACTTGTACTTATTCATGGATTCGTACAAATCTGGAACCAACTCACTTCAATAAGTGAATGTCTTCACACTATGAGGTTAATGTCTTCAAACTGATTTATCTTCAAAATCTTCTAAGAATGCATATGACCTCTTCCCCTTCCCTCGCATCTCTAATGCTGTCACAGGTACATCTCCATGGGAGAATCCCTTGGTTCTAATAGTCTGCATTCATTTGCAGAGTTCTTACAGCATCATATTAACTCTCCAGAAGCCAGTTCTTGTCTGATGAGCAGATTGAAGCCAAACACAGATATGAAGCCTTTCTGTTTGAGTCCAATGGCATCAAGCAAATCTGCAAAGAAGGGTGGCAGAGAGCGCCTTGGTAACACTGCTATGGATTTGCCACCAGATCTGTATGAGTTGTACAAGTCTGATCCAGAGGAAACCTATGGAGAACGCAAGACTCGAGTCCAATGGATTCGAAGATATTGGGCAGAGAAATGGTTTCTGTACAACTTCGTCACAAATGAATATGCGAAGAAGAATGCAGTGAGGCCTCCATGGGCAGATATTGTGCATAAGAAGCTTATGCCCAAGACAAAGGCTGAAGCCATTGCCCAGGGCTT
Source organism: Triticum urartu (assembly GCF_056163025.1). NCBI lineage: Eukaryota > Viridiplantae > Streptophyta > Magnoliopsida > Poales > Poaceae > Triticum > Triticum urartu. The sequence goes on along the minus strand of NC_141876.1, from coordinate 362,742,906 downwards.
CTATCCTTGCATGGTCAGAGGACCTTGGCCTGCTGATACCGACCCATCCACTCTCCTATGGTGTCACAACGATGAGTTATTTGAGCAAAATCTTTAGTTTGCTAGGGCTTCAGCTGTGCAGAACAAGAGAACTGGTACTTGACTTCAATCCTGGCCCAGTAGCTCCAAGGTCGGATGGAAGTCATGAAGAAAATCAAAATACCATTAGCCCCTTTGATAGCTTCGATGGGCTTCTCTCCCACATTGCTGCCCAAAGGGCCACTGTCGATGAGGCTGCTGGTGAAGAGGAACATGCTGAAGTTCTAGAGCCGCCGAAGCCTAAGAAGTCTAAAGCTTCAAAGCCCTCTACTACTCCCAAAGCTTCAAGAGTGCAGCCTTTGAAATCTACACCTCCTGAATCTAGTGTGTAGTCTGAAGATCAATCCCGCGTCTCCAAGAAGACCAAGAAGCCCAAGAAGATTTCCGGGCATGATCTTACTCCTGCCAGCATTCTGCGCAATGAGGAAAATGTAATTAATCTATCAAGTGACGAAGATCTTGCTGATGATGCTCTGGAGATGCTCATCAAGAGCAAGCAGGAGGCTGAAATCTTCAAGGATTTGCCTCTGTTTGATGCGGATATTCTCAATCACTTCATTGATGAATGGTTTGAAGATCCCACCATCAACATTGATGATCTATAGCTGCCAGTTGATATAAGCGTCACATTTCAGGGCTGGATTGCCAAGGAACTTGCTATTGCTTAGAAAATTGTTGAGCTGAAGAACAAGATCGATTATGAGAAGGCCCAGTTTAAGAAGTATATGGCCAAGCTCAGCGTTGTTGATGTTCAAAACTTCAAACAGATGATGACTGACCTCAAAGCCCAATTCAACAAGAAGCATGAGGAAGCCAAAGGCTCTCGTGACCACATGAAGTACTACACTGAGAAATGCATTCAGGCTCACAATGAGGCTGAGAAGAGAAAGGCACTTGGGCGTCCAGGCATCGACCCCAAGCTTGCTGCCAAGAAGAAGAAGAAGAAGCCCACTGAAGTCGCACCGGAAGCCCCAAGGCAGGAAAGCCCAAGCATAATCTTCCCTGCCAGTATGACTAGATCGAAGCCAAAGGTCACTTCAGCAGCTTCAGAGCAGAAAAAGACTAGGCAAGCTGAGGCTGAAGCCAGGAAGAGGAAGCACCATGACACCTCCGATGCTGCTCCCTCCCAGAAGAAGATGAAGACAAAGTCTTCAAAGTCTTCACGCAAAGAGTGTGTTGCTTCCCAAGAGCCATTGAATGTTGAACCCATTTCTGTTGCACTACCCCCTCCACCAATCGTGAGCGTCATCTCGTTGTGCATGAGCCTGCTTCCACAAATGCTCTAGAGTCTGAAGAGATTCTAGTAGCCAACTCCATCATAGCTAAAGACATTGGTCATGAGGACCATGTTGAAGATGATGAACTCCATCACAGCCCAAACCGGTATCATCGCCTCCTCCCACGAGGAGTGAACTGATAAGCATTGGTGGTCCCACGACGCCAATTGCTCAAGATGAATTTTGGGAAGAGTAACACCCGAACTCCCCCCTGCATGAAGTGATTCCCCGCACTCCACCAGCTCATGTCACCACTCCGGTGCTTGAGACCCCACAAACAACACCCGAAGACATGGAGAAGACGACCCCTTCACCATAGGCGATGCCCCCATTCCTAAGGTTTCATAGAGGCCCTAGGCCCCAGGTCTCCATGTCCGGAATTCCTGAGGAGGATGTGCAACACACCAGCTCAGTAGCACGTCAAGTGTTTCCTGAAGCCACCCCCAGTGACTGCTAGTGAATCTGAAGCCAAAGAGGCTGAAGACATTCCGGCCGCATCAGCAGATGAAGAAAGAGAAGAAGAACAAGAAGTTATTCCCCCTGCCGATGATCCTGTTGTGCAAGAAGAAGAGATTGTTCCTGACCCACCTATTCAAGCTGCTACTGAAGCAAAAGCCAATACAGCTGCCACCACCATCACCTCTGAAGCCAATGATGTTGTCATGGCTGAAGACAATGTGGAGCCTGAAGTCAATGCACAACCAATCACTTCGGGTGTAGCCGTTCCTCCCCCTGTGGCACACACTATGGAACGTGCTTACAACCATGGTGGTGAGTTGGTCACTGTTAGGTGGCCTATTCTGATTCCACCCACTGCTCCAGGTCCCCAATATGACTATCATGTGGAGCAAAGGCCTCAAACACAGAACTCGAAGCCCAGGTTGCTAAGGCTTCCCAATGTTGCAACTACTCAAGGCTCCTTCAATGTGCTAAGCTTCAGAGAGCACAATACATTCTTTGACAGCGCTAAGAACCCCTACACGAAGCCAAAGATCACCTTCGATAGGTTTTGGAGCTACCAGCAACGCAACTACTACTCTTGCATACTATACAACCAAGACAAGATTTTTCCTCATAAGCGTCTTGATTGCGATGCCATTGCTGGGCTTCCCTGCCTTGAAGAGGCTCTTGATTGCTTCAGGGAAGTTGGACTGCTCCTGTTTGTCACTGACAAGGAGCACTGGAATGAAGAGCTTCTGTTGCAGTTCTATGCTGCTTTTCACATCAGAGGCTACAATAGGGATCCGAAGACATGGATCCTTGAGTGGATGATAGGCGATGTCCATCATGAAGCCAAAGCTTAGGATATCATCGAGCTAACTTCCCTGTCCACTCCCGGTGAGCTATTTGAACCAGGTTGTTAGCTATATGAGAATGAACCATAGAGCATTTTTCAGCGGCCAGAGCCCAATATGAGTCAGATGCCCAGTATGATGAAGCCATTGCCCATTGGTGCTGAATATCCAAAGGAGTTCTTTGTCAAAGACCTCAAGTACCTGCTCCGCACCATCTATCATATTCTGAGGTGCACTATGTGGCCAATCAAGGGATATTCTCCAGATGCGAAGCTTGAAGGAGCTATGAAGACATTGGTCTTCTACATACTGAATGGCATCAGGTTCAACACTCAAGATTTCTTCATCAGACAGTTGGCAGCTTCTGGCATTGATCCGTTTGGCCTCAAGTTCTATGCTCCCTGGGTTATGAGGCTGATCAAGCTCCACTCTACAATCAACTATCAACCATGAGCACACAATCATGTTATTTTCTTGCCTGATGTTGATATGTCACATGAATCCATATACCCTATTCCTGCTAAGGAGACAGTGTGCGAAGAAAATTCTACTTTTCAAAGCTTCACACAACAAGTTGATGGAGTTCATGTGCCCAATCCTCTTGCTCCCGATGGTCCTCTGGCTGGCCAGCTCCGCATGCCGCATCATGCAAACACCGATGCAACTGCCAACACTATAGCTCAAAGGCCTCAGAAGCGTCCTCATGTCCTCAACGACCGAGAGCTTCTTGTATCACTTCATCAGAAGCAGGATAGTCATCACAATTGGCTGAAGCGCCAGATGCAGAGTCTTCTTGTTGATGTCAATCGCATATGCAATATAGCTACCAAGAACTCATTCATTGCACATGAAGCTTGTCGGCGGTCCTGGAAGAGCCTTGCACTGCTCTATTCTAAAGACGATCTTCACGAAGATGGCTTCACAGAACAATTCAAGTTTGATTCCAGGCCTCCACAATCAACAACTCCTTCCATTGAAGATTCCGAGTATTCATCTTTGGTTGCACCTGTTGTTGCGAGAGTCATTGATGAAGAGGACGACGCCACTTCACCAGCGATGGCTTCACTGCATCACGACTCTGCACCAGGCCCGTCTACACTGCCCAACACCAACGTTGACCATGCTGCTCCAACATCTTCCTCGATTGGGAACGAGTAGATACTCCATGTCTTTAAATCTTTTTGGTCCATACTGACAAAAGGGGGAGAAGCATATGAGTTGATAGTCTTCAAGCGGGTCCATATGGGTCGGTTTCTTATTTTTGCTAAGTCTAACAACTCTCATTCTTGGAACTTTTGGATTTTGAGTTGTGTTGACCCACAAGTATAGGGGATCAATTGTAGATCTTTTTGATAAGTAAGAGTGTCGAACCCAACGAGGGGCAGAAGGAAATGACAAGTGGTTTTCAGCAAGGTAATGTCTGCAAGTGCTGAAATTGTAAGTAGCAGAGTAGTTTGATAGCAAGATAATTTGTAACAAGCAAGTAACGATGATAGTAGAAAAAGTGCAGCAAGGTAGCCCATTCCTTTTGAGGCAAAGGACCCAAAACGGTTTCTTATGATAAGCAAAGCATTCTTGAGGGTACACGGGATTTTCATCTAGTCACTTTCGCGATGTTGGTTCGATTTGTGTTCGCTACTTTGATAATTTGATATCTGGGTGGACCAGTGCTTAGGTGTTGTTCTTACTTGAACAAACCTCCTACTTATGATTAACCCTATGATACGTCTCCAACGTATCTATAATTTTTGATTGTTCCATGCTATTATATTATCTGTTTTGGGTGTTTAATGGGCTTTAATATGCTCTTTTATATTATTTTTGGGACTAGCCTATTAACCGGAGGCCCAGAGCCAGTTTCTGTTTTTTTGGCCTATTTTAGAGTTTTGTATAAAAGGAATACCAAACGGAGTGCAAATGGAATGAAACCTTCATGGTGATATTTCTTGGACCTAAAGCAATCCAAAAGACTTGGAGTCGAAGTCTGGAACTCCATGAGGCGGCCACGAGGCAGGAGGGCGCGCCCCCACCCACGTGGGCCCCTCGTAGCTCCACCGACATACTTATTTCTCCTATATATACTCTTATAACCTAGATCGATCGCAGAGAGCCACGAAACCACTTTTCCATCGCCGCAACCTTCTGTACCCGTGAGATCCCATCTTGGGGCCTTTTCCGGTGATCTGCTGTAGGGGGAATCGATCATGGAGGGCTTCTACATCAACACCATTGCCTCTCTGATGAAGCGTGAGTAGTTTACCACAGACCTTCGGGTCCATAGTTATTAGCTAGATGGCTTCTTCTCTCTCTCTTTGATTCTCAATACAAAGTTCTCCTCGATGTTCTTGGAGATCTATTCGATGTAATACTCTTTTGCGGTGTGTTTGCCGAGATCCGATGAATTGTGGATTTATGAACAAGATTATCTATGAATATTATTTGGTTCTTCTCTGAATTCTTATATGCATGATTTGGTATCTTTGCAAGTCTCTTCGAATTATCGGTTTATTTTGGCCTACTAGATTGATCTTTCTTGCAATGGGAGAAGTGCTTAGCTTTGAGTTCAATCTTGCGGTGTCCTTTCCCACTAACAGTAGGGGCAGCAAGGCACGTATTGTATTGTTGCCATCGAGGATAAAAAGATGGGGTTTATATCATATCGTTTGAGCTTATCCCTCTACATCATGTCATCTTGCTTAATGCGTTACTCTGTTTTTATGAACTTAATACTCTAGATGCATGCTGGATAGCAGTCGATGTGTGGATTAATAGTAGTAGATGCAGAATCATTTCGGTCTACTTGACACGGACATGATGCCTATATTCATGATCATTGCCTTAGATATCTTCATAACTACGCACTTTTCTATCAATTGCTCGACAGTAATTTGTTCACCCATCGTAATACATGCTATCTTGAGAGAAGCCACTAGTGAAACCTATGGCCCCCGGGTCTCTTTCTTATTATATTTCATCTCTTTTATTGACATCGCATCTCGTTTACTATTTTGCAATCTTTAGTTTCCAATCTATACAACAAAAATACCAAAAATATTTACTTTACTATCTTTATTAGATCTCACTTTTGCGAGTGACCGTGAAGGGATTGACAACCCCTTTATCGTGTTGGTTGCAAGGTTCTTGATTGTTTGTGCAGGTATTAGGTGACTTGTGCATTGTCTCCTACTAGATTGATACCTTGGTTCTCAAAACTGAGGGAAATACTTATGCTACTTTGCTGCATCACCCTTTCCTCTTCAAGGGAAAACCAACGCATGCTCAAGAGGTAGCAAGAAGGATTTCTGGCGCCGTTGCCAGGAAGATCTACGCCAAGCCAAGACATACCAAGTACCCATCATAAACTCTTCTCCCTCGCATTACATTATTTGCCATTCACCTCTCGTTTTCCTCTCCCTCACTTCTAAAACGATTTTCGAAAACCTTTGCCTTTTCTTCGCCCCTCTTCCGTTCGTCTCTTTTTGCTTGCTTCTTGTGTGTGCTTGTGTTTTGGATTGATTGTTTGTCACGATGGATCAAGATAATACTAAATTGTGTGACTTTTCCAATACCAACAACAATGATTTTATTAGCACTCCGGTTGCTCCTACTACCGATGCTGAATCTTGTGAAATTAATACCGCTTTGTTGAATCTTGTTATGAAAGATCAATTTTCTGGACTTCCTAGTGAAGATGCCGCTACCCATCTAAACAACTTTGTTGATTTGTGTGATATGCAAAAGAAGAAAGATGTGGATAATGATATTGTTAAATTGAAGCTATTTCCATTTTCGCTTAGTGATCGTGCCAAAATTTGGTTCTCTTCTTTGCCTAAAAATAGTATTGATTCATGGAATAAGTGCAAATATGCTTTTATCTCTAAGTATTTTCCTCCCGCTAAGATCATCTCTCTTAGGAACGATATTATGAATTTTAAGCAACTTGATCATGAGCATGTTGCACAAGCTTGGGAGAGGATGAAATTAATGATACGTAATTTCCCTACACATGGTTTGAATTTGTGGATGATTATACATTTTTTTATGCCGGATTGAATTTTGCTTCTAGAAATCTTTTAGATTCGGTTGCGGGAGCCACTTTTATGGAAATCACTTTAGGAGAAGCTACTAAACTCCTAGACAATATTATGGTTAATTATTCTCAATGGCACACCGAAAGATCCACTAGTAAAAAAGTTCATGCGATAGAAGAGATTTTATGTTTCGAGTGTAAAGATGGATGAACTTATGAAATTGTTTGCTAATTAAAGTGTTTCTTCTGATCCTAATGATATGCCTTTGTCCACTTTGATTGAGAATAATAATGAATCTATGGATGTGAATTTTGTTGGTAGGAACAATTTTGGTAACAGCGCGTATAGAGGAAGCTTTAATTCTAGGCCATTTCCTAGTAATTCGTCTAATAATTATGGTAATTCCTACAACAACTCTTATGGAAATTTTAATAAGATTCCCACTGATTTTGAGACTAGTGTTAAAAAATATATGAGTTCACAAAAGAATTTCAATGCTTTGGTTGAAGAAAATTGCTTAAGATTGATGAGTTGGCTAGGAACATGGATACAATTTCTCTTGATGTTGATTCTTTGAAACTTAGATCTATTCCACCTGAGCATGACATCAATGAGTCTCTCAAAGCCATGAGAATTTCCATTGATGAGTGCAAAGAAAGAACCGCTAGGATGCATGCTAAAAAATTGCTTTGTGAAAGCGTGTTCTTCTAGTTTTCATGATAATAATGGTGAAGATCTAAAAGTGATTGATGTGACTCCTATTAAATCTTTTCTTTCCAATATGAATCTTGATAAAGATGGGACTAGAGATGAGTCAACTTTAGTTAAAAGGCATCCTAATGATTCGGAGTTTTTAGATCTTGAGGCAAAAATTAATAAAAGTGGGATTGAAGAGGTCAAAACTTTACATAGCAATGATCCCACTATTTTGGATTTCAAGGACATTAATTACGAAAATTTCTCTTTGATAGATTGTATTTCCTTGTTGCAATCCGTGTTAAATTCTCTTGATGCTTATAGCCAAAATAAAGCTTTTACTAAACACATCGTTGATGCTTCAATGCAATCCTATGAAGAAAAGCTTGAACTAGAAGTTTCTATCCCTAGAAAACTTTATGATGAGTGGGAACCTACTAACTAAATTAAGATTAAATATTATGAATGCTATGCTTTGTGTGATTTGGGTCCTAGTGTTTCCACGATTCCAAAAACTTTGTGTGATGTGCTAGGTTTCCGTGAATTTGATGATTGTTCTTTAAATTTGCATCTTGCGGATTCCACCATTAAGAAACCTATGGGAAGGATTAATGATGTTATTATTGTTGCAAATAGTAATTATGTGCCCATAGATTTCATTGTTCTTGATATAGATTGCAATCCTACATGTCCTATTACTCTCGGTAGACCTTTCCTTAGAACGATTGGTGCAATTATTGACATGAAAGAAGGAAATATTAGATTCCAATTTCCATTGAGGAAAGGCATGGAACAATTTCTTCGAAACAAAATTAAATTACCTTATGGATCTATTATGAGAGCCACATATGGATCGCATACTAAAGATGATAATACCTAGATCTATTCTTGCTTTTATGCCTAGCTAGGGGCGTTGAACGATAGCGCTTGTTGGGAGGCAACCCAATTTTATTTTTGTTCCTTACATTTTGTTCCTGTTTAGTAATAAATAATTCATCTATACTCTGTTATGATTGTGTTTTTATGTTTTAATTAGTGTTTGTGCTAAGTAAAGCCTTTAGGATCCTCTTGGGTGATAGTTGTTTGATCTTGCTGAAAAAAACAGAAAGTATGTGCTCACGAGAATAATTTTCATTTTTTACCAGAGAGCGATAAAATACCAATTCCAACTGCAGTAGATAAATATACAAATTATTTAGGTCATACTAATGTTTTAGAATTTTTGGAGTTACATAAGTATTCGAAACCTCCAGATTGCTACAGACTGTTTTGTTTTTGACAGATTCTGTTTTTCGCGTGTTGTTTGCTTATTTTGATGAATCTATGAGTAGTATCGGGGGGTATGAACCATAGATAAGTTGGAATACAGTAGGTTTAGCACCAATATAAATAAATAATGAGTTCATTACAGTACCTTAAAGTGGTGGTTTATTTTCTTATACTAACGGAGCTCATGAGATTTTCTGTTGAAGTTTTGTGTTGTGAAGTTTTCAAGTTTTTGGGTAAAGATTTGGTGGATTTTGTAATAAGGAGTGGCAAGAGCCTAAGCTTGGGGATGCCCAAGGCACCCCAAGGTAAAATTCAAGGACAACCAAAATCCTAAGCTTGGGGATGCCCCGGAAGGCATCCCTCTTTTGTCTTCGTCTATCGGTAACTTTACTTGAGGCTATATTTTTATTCACCACATGATATGTGTTTTCCTTGGAGCGTCTTGTATGATTTGAGTCTTTGGTTTTTAGTTTACCACAATCATCCTTGCTGTACCAACCTTTTGGGAGAGACACGCATGAATCAGAATTTATTAGAAAACTTTATGTGCTTCACTTATATCTTTTGAGCTAGATAATTTTGCTCTAGTGCTTCAATTATTTATTTTTAGAGCACGGTGGTGGTTTTAGTTTATAGAAATTATTGATCTCTCATGCTTCACTTATATTATTTTGAGAGTCTTTCAGAACATCATGGTAATTTACTTTGGCTATAAAACTAGTCCTAATATGATGGGCATCCAAGATGGGTATAATAAAAACTTTCATATAAAGTGCGTTGAATACTATGAGAAGTTTGATTCTTGATGATTGTTTTGAGACATGAGGATGGTGATATTAGAGTCATGCTAGGAGAGTAGTTGTGAATTTGAGAAATACTTGTGTTGAGGTTTGCAAGTCCCGTAGCATGCACGTATGGTAACCGTTGTGTAACAAATTTGAAGCATGAGGTGTTTCTTTGATTGTCTTCCTTATGAGTGGCGGTCGGGACGAGCGATGGTATTTTCCTACCAATATATACCCCTAGGAGCACGCGCGTAGTGCTTGGTTTTGATGACTTGTAGATTTTTGCAATAAGTATGCGAGTTCTTTATGACTACTGTTGAGTCCATGTATTATACGCACTCTCACCCTTCCACCGTTGCTAGCCTATCTAATGCCGCGCAACTTTCGCCGGTACCATAAACCCACCATTTACCTTCCTCAAAACAGCCGCCATACCTACCTGTTATGGCATTTCCATAGCCATTCCAAGATATATTGCCGTGCAACTTTCCACCGTTCCATCTATTATGACACACTCCATCATTGTCATATTGCCTTGCATGATCATGTAGTTGACATCATATTTGTGGCAAAGCCACCATTCATAACTTTTTCATACATGTCACTCTTGATTCATTGCACATCCCGGTACACCGTCGGAGGCACTCATATAGAGTCATATTTTGTTCTAAGTATCGAGTTGTAATCCTTGAGTTGTAAATAAATAGAAGTGTGATGATCATCATTATTAGAGCATTGTCTTATGTGATAAAAAAAGAGAGGCCAAAGAAGCCAATGAAAAAAGGAGGCCAAACATAAAAAAGGAGAGAAAAAGAGAGAAGGGACAATGCTATTATCCTTTTTCTTGTGCTTCAAACTAGCACCATGATCTTAATGATAGAGAGTCTCTTATTACGTCACTTTCATATACTAGTGGGAATTTTCGTTATAGAACTTGGCTTGTATATTCCAATAATGGGCTTCCTCAAAATGCCCTAGGTCTTCGTGAGCAAGCAAGTTGGATGCACACCCACTTAGTTTCTTTTTTTTAGCTTTCATACATTTATAGCTCTAGTGCATCCGTTGCATGGCAATCCCTACTCACTCACGTTGATATCTATTGATGGGCATCTCCATAGCCCATTAATACGCCTAGTTGATGTGAGACCATCTTCCTCCTTTTTGTCTTCTCCACAACCACCATTCTATTTCACCTATATGTTGGGGAACGTAGTAATTTCAAAAATTTTCCTACGCACACGCAAGATCATGGTGATGCATAGCAACGAGAGGGGAGAGTGTTGTCTACGTACGCAACGCAGACCGACTGCGGAAGCGCTGAACCGACGTAGAGGAAGTAGTCGTACGTCTTCACGATCCAACCGATCAAGCACCGAAACTACGGCACCTCCGAGTTCGAGCACACGTTCAGCCCGATGACGATCCCCAGACTCCGATCCAGAAAAGTGTCGGGGAAGAGTTCCGTCAGCACGACGGCGTGGTGACGATCTTGATGTACTACAGCAGCAGGGCTTCGCCTAAACTCCGCTACAGTATTATCGAGGAATATGGTGGCAGGGGGCACCGCACACGGCTATGGAATAGATCACGTGGATCAACTTGTGTGTCTCTGGGGTGCCTCTGCCTCAGTATATAAAGGAGCCAAGGGGGAGGGGGCGCCGGCCTAGGAGGAGGGCGCAGGAGGAGTCCTACTCCTTCCGGGAGTAGGACTCCCCCCCAATCCTATTCCAACTAGGATTCCCAAGGGGAAAAGAGGGAGAGGGGTGGCCGGCCACCTCTCCTAGTCCTAATAGGACTAGGGGAGGGGGGGGAGGCGCGCAGCCCTTATGGGCAGCCCTTTCACCTTTCCACTAAGGCCCACTAAGGCCCATATGATTCCCGGGGGGTTCCGGTAACCTCCCGGTACTCCGGTAAAATCCCGATTTCACCTGGAACACTTCCGATATCCAAACATAGGCTTCCAATATATCAATCTTTACGTCTCGACCATTTCGAGACTCCTCGTCATGTCCATGATCACATCCGGGACTCCGAACAACCTTCGGTACATCAAAATGCATAAACTCATAATATAACTGTCATCGTAACCTTAAGCGTGCGGACCCTACGGGTTCGAGAACAATGTAGACATGACCGAGACACGTCTCCGGTCAATAACCAATAGCGGGACCTGGATGCCCATATTGGCTCCTACATATTCTACGAAGATCTTTATCGGTCAGACCGCATAACAACATACGTTGTTCCCTTTGTCATCGGTATGTTACTTGCCCGAGATTCGATCGTCGGTATCCAATACCTAGTTCAATCTTGTTACCGGAAAGTCTCTTTACTCGTTCCGTAATACATCATCTCACAACTAACATCTTAGTTACAATGCTTGCAAGGCTTATGTGATGTGTATTACCGAGAGGGCCCCAGAGATACCTCTCCGACAATCGGAGTGACAAAACCTAATCTCGAAATACGCCAACCCAACATGTACCATTGGAGACACCTGTAGTACTCCTTTATAGTCACCCAGTTACGTTGTGACGTTTGGTAGTACCCAATGTGTTCCTCCGGTAAATGGGAGTTGCATAATCTCATAGTTATAGGAACATGTATAAGTCATGAAGAAAGCAATAGCAACATACTAAACGATCGGGTGCTAAGCTAATGGAATGGGTCATGTCAATCAGATCATTCAACTAATGATGTGACCTCGTTAATCAAATAACAACTCATTGTTCATGGTTAGGAAACATAACCATCTTTGATTAACGAGCTAGTCAAGTAGAGGCATACTAGTGACACTTTGTTTGTCTATGTATTCACACATGTATTATGTTTCCGGTTAATACAATTCTAGCATGAATAATAAACATTTATCATGATTATAAGGAAATAAATAGTAACTTTATTATTGCCTCTAGGGCATATTTCCTTCAGTCTCCCACTTGCACTAGAGTCAATAATCTAGATTACACTGTAATGATTCTAACACCCATGGAGCCTTGGTGCTGATCATGTTTTGCTCGTGGAAGAGGCTTAGTCAATGAGTCTGCAACATTCAGATCCGTATGTATCTTGCAAATCTCTATGTCTCCCACCTGGACTAGATCCCGGATGGAATTGAAGCGTCTCTTGATGTGTTTGGTCCTTTTGTGAAATCTGGATTCCTTTGCCAAGGCAATTGCACCAGTATTGTCACAAAAGATTTTCATTGGACCCGATGCACTAGGTATGACACCTAGATCGGATATGAACTCCTTCATCCAGACTCCTTCATTTGCTGCTTCCGAAGCAGCTATGTACTCCGCTTCACATGTAGATCCCGCTACGACGCTTTGTTTAGAACTGCACCAACTAACAGCTCCACCGTTTAATGTAAACACATATCCGGTTTGCGATTTAGAATCGTCCGGATCAGTGTCAAAGCTTGCATCAACGTAACCTTTTACGGTGAGCTCTTTGTCACCTCCATATACGAGAAACATATCCCTAGTCCTTTTCAGGTATTTCAGGATGTTCTTGACCGCTGTCCAGTGATCCACTCCTGGATTACTTTGGTACCTCCCTGCTAAACTTATAGCAAGGCACACATCAGGTCTGGTACACAGCATTGCATACATGATAGAGCCTATGGCTGAAGCATAGGGAACATCTTTCATTTTCTCTCTATCTTCTGCAGTGGTCGGGCATTGAGTCTTACTCAACTTCACACCTTGTAACACAGGCAAGAACCCTTTCTTTGCTTGATCCATTTTGAACTTCTTCAAAACTTTGTCAAGGTATGTGCTTTGTGAAAGTCCAATTAAGCGTCTTGATCTATCTCTATAGATCTTAATGCCTAATATGTAAGCAGCTTCACCGAGGTATTTCATTGAAAAACTCTTATCCAAGTATCCCTTTATGCTATCCAGAAATTCTATATCATTTCCAATTAGTAATATGTCATCCACATATAATATCAGAAATGCTACAGAGCTCCCACTCACTTTCTTGTAAATACAGGCTTCTCCGAAAGTCTGTATAAAACCAAATGCTTTGATCACACTATCAAAGCATTTATTCCAACTCCGAGAGGCTTGCACCAGTCCATAAATGGATCGCTGGAGCTTGCACACTTTGTTAGCTCCCTTTGGATCGACAAAACCTTCCGGTTGGATCATATACAACTCTTCTTCCAGAAATCCATTCAGGAATGCAGTTTTGACATCCATCTGCCAAATTTCATAATCATAAAATGCGGCAATCGCTAACATGATTTGGACAGACTTAAGCATCGCTACAGGTGAGAAAGTCTCATCGTAGTCAACCCCTTGAACTTGTCGAAAACCTTTCGCGACAAGTCGAGCTTTGTAGACAGTAACATTACCATCATCGTCAGTCTTCTTCTTGAAGATCCATTTATTCTCAATTGCTTGCCGATCATTGGGCAAGTCAACCAAAGTCCATACTTTGTTCTCATACATGGATCCCATCTCAGATTTCATGGCTTCAAGCCACTTTGCGGAATCTGGGCTCACCATCGCTTCTTCATAGTTCGTAGGTTCATCATGATCTAGTAGCATGACTTCCAGAACAGGATTACCGTACCACTCTGGTGCGGATCTTACTCTGGTTGATCTACGAGGTTCAGCAGTATCTTGATCTGAAGTTTCATGATCATTATCATTAGCTTCTTCACTAACTGGTGTAGGTGTCACTGAAACCGTTTTCTGTGATGTACTACTTTCCAGTAAGGGAGCAGGTACAGTTACCTCGTCAAGTTCTACTTTCCTCCCACTCACTTCTTTCGTGAGAAACTCCTTCTCTAGAAAGGATCCATTCTTAGCAACGAATGTCTTGCCTTCGGATCTGTGATAGAAGGTGTACCCAACAGTCTCCTTTGGGTATCCTATGAAGACACATTTCTCCGATTTGGGTTCGAGCTTATCAGGTTGAAGCTTTTTCACATAAGCATCGCAGCCCCAAACTTTAAGAAACGACAACTTTGGTTTCTTGCCAAACCACAGTTCATAAGGCGTCGTCTCAACGGATTTTGATGGTGCCCTATTTAACGTGAATGCGGCCGTCTCTAAAGCATAACCCCAAAATGATAGCGGTAAATCTGTAAGAGACATCATAGATCGCACCATATCTAGTAAAGTACGATTACGACGTTCGGACACACCATTACGCTGTGGTGTTCCGGGTGGCGTGAGTTGCGAAACTATTCCACAGTTTTTCAAATGTACACCAAACTCGTAACTCAAATATTCTCCTCCACGATCAGATCGTAGAAACTTTATTTTCTTGTTACGATGATTTTCAACTTCACTCTGAAATTCTTTGAACTTTTCAAATGTTTCAGATTTATGTTTCATTAAGTAGATATACCCATATCTGCTTAAATCATCTGTGAAGGTGAGAAAATAACGATATCCGCCACGAGCCTCAATATTCATCGGACCACATACATCGGTATGTATGATTTCCAACAAATCTGTTGCTCTCTCCATAGTACCGGAGAACGGTGTTTTAGTCATCTTGCCCATGAGGCACGGTTCGCAAGTACCAAGTGATTCATAATCAAGTGGTTCCAAAAGTCCATCAGTATGGAGTTTCTTCATGCGCTTCACACCGATATGACCTAAACGACAGTGCCACAAATAAGTTGCACTTTCATTATCAACTCTGCATCTTTTGGCTTCAACATTATGAATATGTGTATTACCACTATCGAGATTCAATAAGAATAGACCACTCCTCAAGGGTGCATGACCATAAAAGATATTACTCATATAAATAGAACAACCATTATTCTCTGATTTAAATGAATAACCGTCTCGCATTAAACAAGATCCAGATATAATGTTCATGCTCAACGCTGGCACCAAATAACAATTATTTAGGTCTAATATTAATCCCGAAGGTAGATGTAGAGGTAGCGTGCCGACCGCGATCACATCGACTTTGGAACCGTTTCCCACGCGCATCGTCACCTCGTCCTTTGCCAGTGCCCGCTTATTCCGTAGTCCCTGTTTCGAGTTGCAAATATTAGCAACAGAACCAGTATCAAATACCCAGGTGCTACTGCGAGCTCTAGTAAGGTACACATCAATAACATGTATATCACATATACCTTTGTTCACCTTGCCATCCTTCTTATCCGCCAAATACTTGGGGCAGTTCCGCTTCCAGTGACCAGTCTGCTTGCAGTAGAAGCACTCAGTTTCAGGCTTAGGTCCAGACTTGGGTTTCTTCTCTTGAGCAGCAACTTGCTTGCCGTTCTTTTTGAAGTTCCCCTTCTTCTTCCCTTTTCCCTTTTTCTTGAAACTAGTGGTCTTGTTAACCATCAACACTTGATGCTCCTTCTTGATTTCTACCTCCGCAGCTTTCAGCATTGCGAAGAGCTCGGGAATAGTCTTGTTCATCCCTTGCATATTATAGTTCATCACGAAGCTTTTGTACCTTGGTGGCAGTGATTGGAGAATTCTGTCAATGACGCAATCATCCAGAAGATTAACTCCCAATTGAATCAAGTGATTATTATACCCATACATTTTGAGTATATGCTCACTGACAGAACTGTTCTCCTCCATCTTGCAGCTATAGAACTTATTGGAGACTTCATATCTCTCAATCCGGGCATTTGCTTGAAATATTAACTTCAACTCCTGGAACATCTCATATGCTCCATGACGTTCAAAACATCGTTGAAGTCCCGATTCTAAGCCGTAAAGCATGGCACACTGAACTATCGAGTAGTCATCAGCTTTGCTCTGCCAGATGTTCAGAACATCTGGTGTTGCTCCAGCAGCAGGCCTGGCACCTAGCGGTGCTTCCAGGACGTAATTCTTCTGAGCAGCAATGAGGATAATCCTCAAGTTACGGACCCAGTCCGTATAATTGCTACCATCATCTTTCAACTTTACTTTCTCAAGGAACGCATTAAAATTCAACGGAACAACAGCACGAGCCATCTATCTACAATCAACATAAACAAGCAAGATACTATCAGGTACTAAGTTCATGATAAGTTTAAGTTCAATTAATCAAATTACTTAAGAACTCCCACTTAGATAGACATCCCTCTAATCTTCTAAGTGATTACGTGATCCAAATCAACTAAACCATAACCGATCATCACCTGAGATGGAGTAGTTTTCAATGGTGAACATCGTTATGTTGATCATATCTACTATATGATTCACGCTCGACCTTTCGGTCTCCGTGTTCCGAGGCCATATCTGCATATGCTAGGCTCGTCAAGTTTAACCTGAGTATTCTGCGTGTGCAAAACTGGCTTGCACCCGTTGTAGATGGACGTAGAGCTTATCACACCCGATCATCACGTGGTGTCTGGGCACGACGAACTTTGGCAGCGGTGCATACTCAGGGAGAACACTTCTTGATAATTTAGTGAGAGATCATCTTATAATGCTACCGTCAATCAAAGCAAGATAAGATGCATAAAAAGATAAACATCACATGCAATCAATATAAGTGATATGATATGGCCATCATCATCTTGTGCTTGTGATCTCCATCTCCGAAGCACCGTCATGATCACCATCGTCACCGGCGCGACACCTTGATCTCCATCGTAGCATCGTTGTCGTCTCGCCAATCTTATGCTTCCACGACTATCACTACCGTTTAGTAATAAAGTAAAGCATTACATCGCGATTGCATTGCATACAATAAAGCGACAACCATATGGCTCCTGCCAGTTGCCGATAACTCGGTTACAAAACATGATCATCTCATACAATAAAATCATGCCTTGACCATATCACATCACAACATGCCCTGCAAAAACAAGTTAGACGTCCTCTACTTTGTTGTTGCAAGTTTTACGTGGCTGCTACGGGCTTTAAGCAAGAACCAATCTCACCTACGCATCAAAACCACAACGATAGTTTGTCAAATAGACTCCGTTTTAACCTTCGCAAGGACCGGGCGTAGCCATACTTGGTTCAACTAAAGTTGGAGAGACAGTCGCCCGCAAGCCATCTATGTGCAAAGCACGTCGAGGGAACCGGTCTCGCGTAAGCGTACGCGTAAGGTTGGTCCGGGTCGTCTCGTCCAACAATACCGCCGAACCAAAGTATGACATGCTGGTAGGCAGTATGACTTGTATCGTCCACAACTCACTTGTGTTCTACTCGTGCATATAACATCAACATAAATAACCTAGGCTCTGATACCACTGTTGGGGAACGTAGTAATTTCAAAAATTTTCCTACGCACATGCAAGATCATGGTGATGCATAGCAACGAGAGGGGAGAGTGTTGTCTACGTACCCAACACAGACCGACTGCGGAAGCGCTGAACCGACGTAGAGGAAGTAGTCGTACGTCTTCACGATCCAACCGATCAAGCACCGAAACTACGGCACCTCCGAGTTCGAGCACACGTTCAGCCCGATGACGATCCCCAGACTCCGATCCAGCAAAGTGTCGGGGAAGAGTTCCGTCAGCACGACGGCGTGGTGACGATCTTGATGTACTACAGCAGCAGGGCTTCGCCTAAACTCCGCTACAGTATTATCGAGGAATATGGTGGCAGGGGGCACCGCACACGGCTATGGAATAGATCACGTGGATCAACTTGTGTGTCTCTGGGGTGCCTCTACCTCAGTATATAAAGGAGCCAAGGGGGAGGGGGCGCCGGCCTAGGAGGAGGGCGCAGGAGGAGTCCTACTCCTTCCGGGAGTAGGACTCCCCCCCAATCCTATTCCAACTAGGATTCCCAAGGGGGAAAGAGGGAGAGGGGTGGCCGGCCACCTCTCCTAGTCCTAATAGGACTAGGGGAGGGGGGAGGCGCGCAGCCCTTATGGGCAGCCCTTTCACCTTTCCACTAAGGCCCACTAAGGCCCATATGATTCCCGGGGGGTTTCGGTAACCTCCCGGTACTCCGGTAAAATCCCGATTTCACCCGGAACACTTCCGATATCCAAACATAGGCTTCCAATATATCAATCTTTACGTCTCTACCATTTCGAGACTCCTCGTCATGTCCATGATCACATCCGGGACTCCGAACAACCTTCGGTACATCAAAATGCATAAACTCATAATATAACTGTCATCGTAACCTTAAGCGTGCGGACCCTACGGGTTCGAGAACAATGTAGACATGACCGAGACACGTCTCCGGTCAATAACCAATAGCGGGACCTGGATGCCCATATTGGCTCCTACATATTCTACGAAGATCTTTATCGGTCAGACCGCATAACAACATACGTTGTTCCCTTTGTCATCGGTATGTTACTTGCCCGAGATTCGATCGTCGGTATCCAATACCTAGTTCAATCTCGTTACCGGCAAGTCTCTTTACTCGTTCCGTAATACATCATCTCACAACTAACATCTTAGTTACAATGCTTGCAAGGCTTATGTGATGTGTATTACCGAGAGGGCCCCAGAGATACCTCTCCGACAATCGGAGTGACAAAACCTAATCTCGAAATACGCCAACCCAACATGTACCATTGGAGACACCTGTAGTACTCCTTTATAATCACCCAGTTACGTTGTGACATTTGGTAGTACCCAAAGTGTTCCTCCGGTAAACGGGAGTTGCATAATCTCATAGTTATAGGAACATGTATAAGTCATGAAGAAAGCAATAGCAACATACTAAACGATCGGGTGCTAAGCTAATGGAATGGGTCATGTCAATCAGATCATTCAACTAATGATGTGACCTCGTTAATCAAATAACAACTCATTGTTCATGGTTAGGAAACATAACCATCTTTGATTAACGAGCTAGTCAAGTAGAGGCATACTAGTGACACTTTGTTTGTCTATGTATTCACACATGTATTATGTTTCCAGTTAATACAATTCTAGCATGAATAATAAACATTTATCATGATTATAAGGAAATAAATAATAACTTTATTATTGCCTCTAGGGCATATTTCCTTCACTATAGTGCTATGTCCATGGCTCACGCTCATGTATTACGTGAAAGTTGAAAAAGTTTGAGAATACTAAAGTATGAAACAATTGCTTGGCTTGTCATCGGGGTTGTGCATGATCTGAATATTTTGTGTGACAAAGATGGAGCATGGCCAAACTATATGATTTTGTAGGGATGAACTTTCTTTGGCCATGTTATTTTGAGAAGACATTATTACTTTGTTAGTATGCTTGATGTATTATTATTTTTATGTCAATATTAATCTTTTGTCTTGAATATTTCGGATCTGAACATTCATGCCACAATAAAGAAAATTACATTGATAATTATGTTAGGTAGCATTCCACATCAAAAATTATGTTTTTATCATTTACCTACTCAAGGACGAGCATGAATTAAGCTTGGGGATGCTTGATACATCTCCAACGTAACTATAATTCTTTATTGTTCCATGCTATTATATTATATGTTTTGGATATTTAATGGGCTTTAATACGCTCTTTTATATTATTTTTTGGACTAACCTATTAACTGGAGGCCCAGTGCCAGTTTTTGTTTTTTTGCCTATTTTAGATTTCGCAGAAAAGGAATACCAAATGGAGTCCAAACGGAATGAAACCTTCGCGATGATCTTTCTTGGACTGAAAGCAATCCAGAAGACTTGGAGTCGAAGTCTGGAACTCCACGAGGTGACCACGAGGTAGGAGGGCGCGCCCCCCAACCTCGTGGTCCGCTCGTAGCTCCACCGACGTACTTCATTCGCCTATATATATACTCCTATACCCTAGATCGATTGCAAAGAGCCATGAAACCACTTTTCCACCGCTGCAACCTTCTGTATCCGTGAGATCCCATCTTGGGCCCTTTTTCGGCGATCTGCCAGAGGGCGAATCGATCACGGAGAGCTTCTACATCAACACCATTGCCTCTCCGATGAAGCGTGAGTAGTTTACCACAGACCTTCGGGTCCATAGTTATTAGCTAGATGGCTTCTTCTCTCTCTTTGATTCTCAATACAAAGTTCTCCTCGATGTTCTTGGAGATCTATTCCATGTAATACTCTTTTGCGGTGTGTTTGCCGAGATCCAATGAATTGTGAATTTATGAACAAGATTATCTATGAATATTATTTGGTTCTTCTCTGAATTCTTATATGGATGATTTGATATCTTTGCAAGTCTCTTCGAATTATCGGTTTATTTTGGCCTACTAGATTGATCTTTCTTGCAATGGGATAAGTGCTTAGCTTTGGGTTCAATCTTGCGGTGTCCTTTCCCACTAACAGTAGGGGCAGCAAGGCACATATTGTATTGTCGCCATCGAGGATAAAAAGATGGGGTTTATATCATATTGTTTGAGTTTATCCCTCTACATCATGTCATGTTGCTTAATGCGTTACTCTGTTTTTATGAACTTAATACTCTAGATGCATGTTGGATAGCGGTCGATGCGTGGAGTAATAGTAGTAGATGCAGAATCATTTCGGTCTACTTGACATGGACATGATGCCTATATTCATGATCATTGCCTTAGATATCTTCATAACTATGCGCTTTTGTATCAATTGATCGGCAGTAATTTGTTCACCCACCGTAATACATGCTATCTTGGGAGAAGCCACTAGTGAAACCTATGGCCCCGGGGTCTCTTTCTTATTATATTGCATCTCTTTTATTTACATCGCATCTCGTTTACTATTTTGCAATCTTTACTTTCCAATCTATACAACAAAAATACCAAAAATATTCACTTTACTATCTTTATTGGATCTCACTTTTGCGAGTGATTGTGAAGGGATTGACAACCCCTTTATCGCGTTGGTTGCAAGGTTCTTGATTGTTTGTGCAGGTACTAGGTGACTTGTGTGTTGTCTCCTACTGGATTGATACCTTGGTTCTCAAAATTGAGAGAAATACTTACGCTACTTTGCTGCATCACCCTTTCCTCTTCAAGGGAAAACCAACGCATGCTCAAGAGGTAGCACCCTCCCGCAAGCATCCGCAACTACAAGAAAAGTATTAAGAATAAATTCTAACCATAGCATTAAACTTTTGGATCCAATCGGTCCCTTACGGAATAGTGCATAAACTGGGGTTTAAGCTTCTGTCACTCTCGCAACCCATCATCTAATTGCTACTCCACAATGCATTCCCTTAGGCCCAAATATGGTGAAGTGTCATGTAGTCGACGTTCACATGGCACCACTAAGGTTATCACAACATACATACCATCAAAATATCGAACACATATCAATTTCACATGATTACTTGCAACATGATTTCTCCCATGACCTCAAGAACGAAAGTAACTCCTCACAAATGATAATCATGCTCAAGATCAGAGGGGTATTAAATAACATATTGGATCTGAACATATAATCTTCCACCAAATAAACCATATAGTAATCAACTACAAGATGTAATCAACACTACTAGTCACCCACAAGCACCAATCTATAGTTCTGTAACAAGATTGAACACAAGAGATGAATTAGGGTGTGAGATGAGATGGTGCTGTTTAAGATGGTGGTGGAGATTGCCCTCCCCAAGATGAGAGAGTTGTTGGTGATGATGATGACGATGATTTCCCCCTCCGGGAGAGAAATCCCCCTGGCAGAATCGCTCCGCCGAAGGGCAAAAGTGCTCCTGCCCAAGTTCCGCCTCGAGACGGCGGCGCTTCATCCCAAAAGTCCTCTCCTTATTTTTTTCTAGGTCAAAATGACTTATATACCAGAAGATGGGCACCAGAGGTGGGCCTGGGTGAGCACAACCCACCAGGGCGCGCCTGGGCTCCCTGGCGCACCCAGGTGGGTTGTGCCCACCTTGTGGGCCCCCTTTGGTAGTTATTTGCTCCAATATTCCTCATATATTTTACAAAAAATCTCCATGAAGTTTCTGCTTGTTTGGAGTTGTGCATAATAGGTAGCCTAACGTAGCTTTTCCAGGTCCAGATTTCCAGCTGCTGGAATTCTCCCTCTTTGTGTATACCTTGCATATTATGAGAGAAAATGCATTAGAATTATTCCAAAAAGCATTATTATGGATAAACACATTATAAATAACAGTAGGAAAACATGATGCAAAATGGACGTATCAAGTTGTAACACTTAAACTTGATGGCCGTGTGCTACTTTTTGCTGCTACCCTGTGATGTGATGATAAATTCCGCATGAAGTCGTTCAGTAGACGCCCATTTCTCATTGTGCATTTTATTATCTTCATTATTCTTATGTATGCATGATGAATTGTCTCCATGTGTTGAAGAGGATCTCCACAAAGTAAAACTTGCCATGTGCATTTGCGTTCAAAAGCAAACTACTTATATGCACATCTTCAGGGGGGCCCTTTTAACCAATGAAGACAATGTCCATGAACTTTAACTTTCACATACTCCCATTGAAAACTTCAACCAGTTTGTCATCAATCACCAAAAGGGGGAGATTGTAAGTGCATCTAGTGCCACACCTAGTTGGTTTTGGAGTATTGACGACAAACGTGGTTGAGAGACTAATGTATTTGTGAGAATTACAGGATAACGCAGGTAGTAGTCCCACATTGATTAGGTTTACCTACCAGAGATGACCCCTAAAAATGAATGAAGGCATTGAAGACAATGGTGGTTCGTGAAGACATTCACTTGAAGACTATAGAGTGCGAACACATAGTTTCTTTCGTAGTTCCTTTTCTTCTTTCTTGAGTCATAGGAATCATCATACTGTTAAGTGGGGTCCAAGTGAACAAAGTCAGATGACTGAAGTGATGCTCAACCTAAATCATATGTCTTCGAGCAAAGACAATGAGAGAAAATCTTATCCAGAGATGGATGAGTCAGCTTTGCTTGTAGCCCAAGCCAAGCTGCCGTCTGTGTTGAAATCCGACTGTTGGACACGTGTTGGTTACTTAGTGACCCAGGGTCATTTCAGACATATCATGTCGGGTTGCCTCCGGGCTATAAATAGCCCACCCCCTACACCATAAATTGGTGGCTGCTTAGGGTTAGTTGCTACCTCTTGAGCACTTCGTTGGTTTTCCCTTGAAGAGGAAAGGGTGATGCAGTAAAGTAGCGTAAGTATTTCCCTCAGTTTTTGAGAACCAAGGTATCAATCTAGTAGGAGATCACGCTCGAGTCACACACACCTACACAAACAAATAAGAACCTCGCAACCAACGCGATAAAGAGGTTGTCAATCCCTTCACGGTCACTTACGAGAGTGAGATCTGATAGATATGATAAGATAATATTTTTGGTATTTTTATGATAAAGAGAAATAAAGATGCAAAGTAAAATAAACGGCAATAGAAATAACTAAGTGTTGGAAGATTAATATGATGGAAGATAGACCTGAGGGCCATAGGTTTCACCAGTGGCTTCTCTCAAGAGCATAAGTATTATGGTGGGTAAAAGAATCACTGTCGAGCAATTGATAGAATTGAGCATAGTTATGAAAATATCTAGGTATGATCATGTGTATAGGCATCACGTCCGTGACAAGTAGACCGAAACGATTCTGCATCTACTACTATTAGTCCACACATCGACTGCTATCTAGCATGCATCTAGAGTATTAAGTTCATAAGAACAGAGTAATGCTTTAAGTAAGATGACATGATGTAGAGGGATAAACTCATGCAATATGATATAAACCCCATCTTTTTATCCTCGATGGAAACAATACAATACGTGTCATTTCCCTTTCTGTCACTAGGATCGAGCACCGTAAGATTGAACCCAAAGCTAAGCACTTCTCCCATTGCAAGAAAGATCAATCTAGTAGGCCAAACCAAACTGATAATTCGAAGAGACTTGCAAAGATAAACCAATCATACATAAAAGAATTCAGAGGAGATTCAAATATTGTTCATAGATAAACTTGATCATAAACCCACAATTCATCGGATCTTGACAATCACACCGCAAAAGAAGATTACATCGAATAGATCTCCAAGAAGATCGAGGAGAACTTTGTATTGAGATCCAAAGAGAGAGAAGAAGCCGTCTAGCTAATAAATATGGACCCGTAGGTCTGAAGTAAACTAGTCACACATCACCGGAGAGGCCATGGAGTTGATGTAGAGGCCCTCCGTGATCAATGCCCCCTCCGGCGGAGCTCCGGAAAAGGCCCCAAGATGGGATCTCTCAGGTACAGAAGGTTGTGGCGGTGGAATTAGGTTTTCGTCGTGCTCCTGGATGTTTGGGGGGTACGTGGACTTATATAGGAGGAAGAAGTAGGTCAGTGGAGCAACAAGGGGCCCATGAGGGTGGAGGGCGCGCCCCCTGCCTCGCGGCCTCCTCGATTGTTTCTTGACTCCCACTCCAAGTCTCCTGGATCATGTTTGTTGAGAAAATCACGTTCCCGAAGGTTTCATTCCGTTTGGACTTCGTTTGATATTCCTTTTCTGTGGAACACTGAAATAGGCAAAAAACAACAATTTGGGCTGGGCCTCCGGTTAATAGGTTAGTCCCAAAAATGATATAAAACTGTAAAATAAAGCCCATTAACATCCAAAATAGATAATATAATAGCATGGATCAATCAAAAATTATAGATACGTTGGTGACGTATCAAGCATCCCCAAGCTTAATTCCTGCTCGTCCTCGAGTAGGTAAATGATAAAAGAAGAATTTTTGATGTAGAATGCTTTCTAACATATTTCTCAATGTAATTTTTTCTTTATTGTGGCATGAATGTTCAGATCCGAAAGATTCAAGATAAAAGTTTAATATTGACATAGAAATAATAATACTTCAAGCATACTAACTAAGCAATCATGTCTTCTCAAAATAACATGGCCAAAGAAAGGTATCCCTACAAAATCATATAGTCTGGCTATGCTCTATCTTCACCACACAAAATATTTAAATCATGCACAACCTCGATGACAAGCCAAGCAATTGTTTCATACTTTTAATTTTCTCAAACTTTTTCAACATCACGCAACATATGAGTGTGAGCCATGGATATAGCACTATATGTGGAATAGAATGGTGGTTGTGGAGAAGACAAAAAGGAGAAGATAGTCTCACGTCAACTAGGCGTATCAACAGGCTATGGAGATGCCCATCAATAGATATCAATGTGAGTGAGTAGGGATTGCCATGCAACGGATGCACTAGAGCTATAAGTATATAAAAGCTCAACAAAAGATACTAAGTGGGTGTGCATCCAACTTGCCCATCATTGGAATATACAAGCCAAGTTCTATAATGAAAAACTCCCACTAGTATATGAAAGTGACAACATAGGAGACTCTCTATCATGAAGATCATGGTGCTACTTTGAAGCACAAGTGAGGAAAAAGGATAGTAGCATTGTCCCTTCTCTCTTTTTCTCTCATTTTTTTATTTGGGCCTCCTTTTTTTGGCCTCTTTTTTTTTCGTCCGGAGTCTCATCCCGACTTGTGGGGGAATCATAGTCTCCATCATCCTTTCCTCACTTGGGACAATGCTCTAATAATGATGATCATCACACTTTATTTACTTACAACTCAAGAATTACAACTCAATACTTAGAACAAAATATGACTCTATGTGAATGCCTCCGGCGGTGTACCGGGATGTGCAGTGATGCATGAGTGACATGTATGAAGAATTATGAACGGTGGCTTTGCCACAAATACGATGTCAACTACATGATCATGCAAGCAATATGACAATGATGAAGCGTGTCATAATAAAGGAACAGTGGAAAGTTGCATGGCAATATATCTCAGAATGGCTATGGAAATGCCATAATAGGTAGGTATGGTGGCTGTTTTGAGGAAGGTATATGGTGGGTTTATGGTACCGGCGAAAGTTGCGTGATACTAGAGAGGCTAGCAATGGTGGAAGGGTGAGAGTGCGTATAATCCATGGACTCAACATTAGTCATAAAGAACTCACATACTTATTGCAAAAATCTATTAGTTATCGAAACAAAGTATTACGCACATGCTCCTAGGGGATATATTGGTAGGAAAAGACCATTGCTCGTCCCCGACCGCCACTCATAAGGAAGACAATCAACAAATAAATCATGCTCTGACTTCATCACATAACTATTCACCATACGTGCATGCTACGGGAATCACAAACTTCAACACAAGTATTTCTCAGATTGACAACTACTCAACTAGCAAGACTCTAATATCACCATCTCCATATCTCAAAACAATTATCAAGTATCAAACTTCTCATAGTATTCAGTGCACTTCTATGAAAGTTTTTATATCAAAGCAAATTTCCATGTTGTTCTAAAGGACTCTCAAAATAATATAAGTGAAGCATGAGAGATCAATTATTTCTATAAAATAAAACCACCGCCGTGCTCTAAAATATATAAGTGAAGCACTAGAGCAAAAACTATATAGCTCAAAAGATATAAGTGAAGCACATAGAGTATTCTAATAAATTTCAAATCATGCGAGTCTCTCTAAAAATGTGTGTACAGCAAGGATGATTGTGGCAAACTAAAAAGCAAAGACTCAAATCATACAAGATGCTCCAAGCAAAACACATATCATGTGGTGAATAAAAATATAGCTCCAAGTAAAGTTACCGATAGACGAAGACGAAAGAGGGGATGCCTTCCAGGGCATCCCCAAGCTTAGGCTTTTTGGTGTCCTTGAATTTTATCTTGGGGTGCCATGGGCATAACCAAGCTTAGGCTCTTGCCACTCTTTGTTCCATAATCCATCAAATCTTTACCCAAAACTTGAAAACTTCACAACACAAAACTCAAAATAGAAAATCTTGTGAGCTCCATTAGCGAAAGAAAAAAAACACCACTTCAAGTTACTGTAATGAACTAATTATTTATTTATATTGGTGTTAAACCTACTGTATTACAACTTCTCTATGGTTTATAAACTCTTTTACTAGCCATAGATTCATCAAAATAAGCAAACAACACAAGAAAAACAGAACAATCTGTACTAATCTGTAGCTAACGCAACTTCTGGAACCCCAAAAATTCTAAAATAAATTGCTGGACGTGAGGAATTTATCTATTAATCATCTACAAAAAGATTTAAATAAATATCACTTTCCAAATAAAAATGTCAGCGATTCTTGTGAGCGCTAAAGTTTCTGTTTTTTACAGCAAGATCAAAAAGACTTTCCCCAAGTCTTCCCAACGGTTCTACTTGGCACAAACACTAACTAAACACAAAAAACACAACCAAAACAGAGGCTAGATAAATTATTTACTACTAAACAGGAGCAAAAAGCAAGGAATAAAAATAAAATTGGGTTGCTTCCCAACAAGCGCTATCGTTTAACGCCCCTAGCTAGGCATAAAAGCGAAGATAGATCTAGGTATTGCCATCTTTGTTATTAGGAAAGAAAAGAGAAAATTTATTTTATATAGCATTTATCTTTCTATTTTGAGATAGCACGTGGCCATTAATGGTGGAAGAAAGATTAAGAACATTACAGAAATTGGCATCTAAGCTAGCCTTCATTTCTGTGATATTTTCATTTTGATAAAAGCACAAAAGAGAGGTAGATTCAACCTTCTCATACATGGGGTGCCCAAATATAGTTTTCATCTTTTCATAAGTATAAATGGGATTCCCCTCAAGAAAACCCTCTTCAAAAATAGAATCTAGAACTTGCTTGAACAAGGAGGGTAGACCAATATAAAAGCTTTTCAGGTAAACCTCAATTTGATATTGTGGCACATAGCTAGCTCGGATCCTTAATAGCCTATCCCAAGCATCTTTCAAAGATTCATCAAGTAAATAACAAAAAAAATTCCGGGATCATCTTCATCAAAATTATTCAAATTCTCATTGATAACCTCGGTAGGTCTTTCCATAGCATCATTATTTATGAGCTTAGAGAGGACAAAAAGACTATCCAAGGTAAAACCCGAGAGAGAACCCTTGGCCCTTTTTGAATCGGCCATGGTACAAGAAAACAAATGGGAAAGGAGACGAATAAAACGGCAAGGGTGAAGTGGGGGAGTGGAAAACGAGAGGCAAACGGCAAATAATGTAATGCGAGGGATAAGAGTTTGCGATGGGTACTTGGTATGTCTTGACTTGTGCGTAGACTCCGGCAACGGTGCCAGAAATGGCTCATTGTCGGGAGTCAAATCTTGACTTGAATTGGCGTGAATCTCCCCGGCAACGGCGCCAGAAATCCTTCTTGCTACCTCTTGAGCACTGTGTTGGTTTTCCCTTGAAGAGGAAAGGGTGATGCAGTAAAGTAGCATAAGTATTTCCCTCAGTTTTTGAGAACCAAGGTATCAATCTAGTAGGAGATCATGCTCGAGTCCCATGCACCTACACACACAAATAAGAACCTCGCAACCAACGCGATAAAGGGGTTGTCAATCCCTTCATAGTCACTTACGAGAGTGAGATCTGATAGATATGATAAGATAATATTTTTGGTATTTTTATGATAAAGAGAAATAAAGATGCAAAGTAAAATAAACATCAATAGAAATAACTAAGTGTTGGAAGATTAATATGATGGAAGATAGACCCGGGGGCCATAGGTTTCACTAGTGGCTTCTCTCAACAGCATAAGTATTACGGTGGGTAAACGAATTACTGTCGAGCAATTGATAGAATTGAGCATAGTTATGAGAATATCTTGGTATGATCATGTGTGTAGGCATCACGTCCACGACAAGTAGACCGAAACGATTCTGCATCTACTACTATTACTCCACACATCGACCGCTATCCAGCATGCATCTAGAGTATTAAGTTCATAAGAACAGAGTAATGCTTTAAGTAAGATGACATGATGTAGAGGGATAAACTCATGCAATATGATGTAAACCCCATCTTTTTATCCTCGATGGAAACAATACAATACGTGTCGTTTCCCTTTCTGTCACTGGGATCGAGCACCGTAAGATTGAACCCAAAGCTAAGCACTTCTCCCATTGCAAGAAAGATCAATCTAGTAGGCCAAACCAAATTGATAATTCAAAGAGACA
This sequence comes from Triticum urartu, assembly GCF_056163025.1. NCBI lineage: Eukaryota > Viridiplantae > Streptophyta > Magnoliopsida > Poales > Poaceae > Triticum > Triticum urartu. The sequence continues at coordinate 362,713,640 of NC_141876.1, read as the reverse complement.
TGCAAAGATAAACCAATCATACATAAAAGAATTCAGAGGAGATTCAAATATTGTTCATAGATAAACTTGATCATAAACCCACAATTCATTAGATCTCGACAAACACACCGCAAAAGAAGATTACATCGAATAGATCTCCAAGAAGATCGAGGAGAACTTTGTATTGAGATCCCAAGAGAGATAAGAACCCATCTAGCTAGTAACTATGGACCCGTAGGTCTGAAGTAAACTATTCACACATCACCGGAGAGGCCATGGAGTTGATGTAGAGGCCCTCCGTGATCAATGCCCCCTCCAGCGGAGCTCCGGAAAAGGCCCCAAGATGGGATCTCTCGGGTATAGAAGGTTGCGGCGGTGGAATTAGGTTTTCGTGGTGCTCCTGGATGTTTGGGGGGTACGTGGACTTATATAGGAGGAAGAAGTAGGTCAGTGGAGCAACGAGGGGCCCAGGAGGGTGGAGGGCGTGCCCAGGGGGGTAGGCGCGCCCCCTACCTCGCGGCCTCCTCGATTGTTTCTTGACTCCCACTCCAAGTCTCCTGGATCACGTTTGTTGAGAAAATCACGTTCCCGAAGGTTTCATTCCATTTGGACTTCGTTTGATATTCCTTTTCCGCGAAACACTGAAATAGGCAAAAAAACAGCAATTTGGGCTGGGCCTCCGGTTAATACGTTAGTCCCAAAAATGATATAAAAGTGTAAAATAAAGCGCATTAACATCCAAAATAGATAATATAATAGCATGGTGCAATCAAAAATTATAGATACATTGGAGACGTATCATTAGTGCACAACTTTGGTTGTTTGAGAGCAACCCACCTCCGAAGCCTTTGAGAGAGAGATCCTTGCGAGGACAAAGTCCAAACTACCCAGAGCCAAAGACTGTTAGGCATCAATGAAGTCTTTCTGTCTACGTGACCTGAAGACTTGTTACACTTGAGGACTGTGCATCCTCCAGTCGGTTAGGCGTCGCGTTCTGAGCATCCAAGAGTCATTGTGGATCGCTGGTGAACAAAGTCTGTGAAGGTTTGGAAGTCTACCTTGAAGACTTACCAGAGTGATTGGGCGAGGGCTAGGTGTCCTTAGCTCAAGGGGAATAAGGTGAATACACAGTCTTCTGAGTTCAATCTCAGCCACCCTAACCAGACGTATAGTTGTCACAACAACTGGAACAGGTCTACCAAACCCTTGTATTCACCAAGCAACTGGTTCTATCACCTACTTCCTTTACATTTTAGTTTGTCTTCATAGAGTCATTGCTTGCTTACCTGGTTTGATTGACTTCACTGTGTGAAGACTATTAACTGTTTGGCTTCATACTGTCTTCCATTCTGATCCATACTACCTAGCTGTTGTTAGGCTTCGTACTTTCACTGTACTACTTACTTGACTATGGCCTGTGTAGTGTAGTTCATCTTCCACTTCATATCATATAGGTTCATTTGAACTGTTTGTCTTCAAAGAGCTTGTGTTTTGAAGACTTCCATAAAAATCCCCTATTCACCCCCCTCTAGTCGATCACTAGCACTTTCAGTTCTCCTACTGGTTCGATAACCTTGGTCATATCACTAAGGGAAATACCTACCGTAGCTGTGCTGCATTGATACGTCTCCAAGGTATCTATAATTTTTGATTGTTCCATGCTATTATATTATTATTCTTGGATGTTTTATAATCATTTTATATCATTTTTGGTACTAACCTATTGACATAGTGCCAAGTGCCAGTTGCTATTTTTTCCATGTTTTTTACATCGCAGAAAATCAATATCAAATGGAGTCCAAACGCAACAAAACTTTATGGCGATTTTTTTGGACCAGAAGGAACATATATAATGGGCCCTAGCTGCACCTGGGGGTGCTCCGAGGAGAGCACAACCCACGAGGGCGCGCCAGGAGGCCCAGGCGCGCCCTGGTGGGTTGTGCCCACCTCGGGTGCCCCCGGACCACCTCTTTGCTCTATGAATACCCCAATATTCCCAAAACCCTAGGGGAGTCGAGGAAATATTAATACAGCCGTCACAAAGTCTAGAACCCCCAGATCCAATCTAGATACCATCTCGGATGGGCTTCACCACCTCCATTGGTGCCTCTCCGATGATGCGTGAGTAGTTCTTTGTAGACCTTCAGGTCCGTAGTTAGTAGCTAGATGGCTTCCTCTCTCTCTCTCTCTCTTGATTCTCAATACAATGGTCTTTTTGAGATCCATATGATGTAACTCTTTTGCGGTGTGTTTGTTGGGATCGATGAACTTTGAGTTTATGATCAGATCTATCATTTTATATCCATGAAAGTATTTGAGTTTCTTTGATCTCTTTTATGCATGATTGCTTATAGCCTCGTATTTCTTCTCCGATATTTGGGTTTTGTTTGGCCAACTTGATCTATTTATCTTGTAATGGGAAGAGGTGCTTTGTAGTGGGTTCAATCTTACAATGCTTGATCCTAGTGACAGAAGGGGAACCGACACGTATGTATCGTTGCTACTAAAGATAAAACGATAGGGTCTATCTCTACATAGATAGATCTTGTCTATATCATGTCATCATTCTTATTGCATTACTTCGTTTCTCCATGAACTTAATACACTAGATGCATGCTAGATAGCTGTAACACCCCGGATGTAATTTACCTTATCTGTATCCCAACTTTTGCCGTTTCTGGCACTAAGTTATTTTATTTCATCATTGTCGGGTTTTTGTCTCTGTGTGTTGTTGTCTTTGTCATGCATCTCATATCATGTCATCATGTGCACTGCATTTGCATACGTGTTCGTCTCATGCATCCGAGCATTTTCCCCGTTGTCCGTTTTGCATTCCGGCGCTCTTATGTCCTCCGGTGGTCCTTTCTACCTCTTTTCATGCGTGGGGGTTAAACGTTTTCTGATTGGACCGAGACTTGTCATGCGCCCTTGGTTTACTACCGGTAGACCGCCTGTCAAGTTTCGTGCCATTTGGACTTCGTTTGTTACTCCAACGGTTAACCGAGGGACAGAAAAGGCCTCGTGTGTGTTGCAGCCCAACACCTCTTCAAAGTGGCCCAAAACCCACCTAAACCCTCTCCATCATCTAGAGCGCTTGATCACGATCGCGTGGCCGCAAACTGCACCTCATTTGGAGCTTCCTAGCTCCTTCTACCTCTATAAATAGCTCCCCTCACAATAATTCCGGATCCCTACACACCCCCAAACCCTAGTCCCTTCTTCCTCCGCGCGCCGGACAAAGTCCACTGGCGCCGGACGTGTCCGCCCACCGCCGCCGACCAATCCGCAGGCGCCACGTGTCCTGTGCATGCCCCACATTGCCGCCACTCCACCGCGCGGCCCGGCGAGCCCGCGGGAGGCCCGCCCGAGCCGCCTACCGGACCAGAGGCAGCGCCGCCCGCGCCTCTCCCTCCTCCGCCCGCGCGCCGGCGATACGCCCCGCCGCCACCGCACCGGAGCTCGCCCGCGCCTCGCCTCGACGGCCGCCGCCGTCGTCAGATCGCCGGTCGCTGCCCTGTCGCCCTCTTCCTCGCCGCGCCGCCGCGGGATGTCGCCGGCGTCCTCCTCGCCACACCTCCACCTCGCCTCCCCACCTCTTCCTCGTCTCCGCTGGCGAACCCTCTCCGGTGAACAGTGTGCTCCGGTGAACCTCGGGATCCGCGCCCGGCCAGATCTGGATCTGGAGACGGTTGACTTTTCCCCTGAAACCCTAGCTAATTTGCATACTTTGACATGCCATAACTCTGCATCCGTAGCTCCGATTCATGCGTGTAGCATATCAAAATGTTCATCTCGACGAGTACATAATTTCATCTCATTGCATCATTTTCATTTGAGCTCATCTTGATGCCCGAAATGTCATTGGAAGAGGGCTATGTGAGGATTATGTCAGATCTGTTTCAGCAAATAGCCTTTTGTCATTTTTGCCATGATTAATGTGAGCATGCTATGATCCTGAGCTCTACATGTGATTTGTTGAATGCCATGCCATATTTACAGGGGTGTATGCCATGTATTTTTGTGATATTTGTGGTGACTAGCACAAGCATGCAAAGTAGCGTAATCGTTGATGCTGATTTCAGGGACTTAGAATTTCACCAAGTCCTTGTCCTGTTTTTGCTTTTATGCCATATGTTCATGTTTTTTCTTAGTGATCCGTGCCCCTTTTGAGGATGATCAGTAAGGATGTTTTGTTAATATTGTGGTGCTCTATCCATCCATGGCTTTGTTTGCAATTATGGAGCAACCTAGCTTGAGTCAATCGAGCTCTACTTTTGCTATAAAATGATCCTAGCAGATTGTTGACATGTTTAGCGATTTTGCCGAGGATGTTGCTATTGATCCGTGCATGCTATGTTGTTGTTCTTGCCATGTCTAGCTCCTATGCCATGTCTTCTTGATGTGTGTATGCTTATTTTGTCATGCAATGCCTCGTAGTAAGTGCATCGAGCTCGTAAACATGCCTACTTGTTAATCTGTTTGCATGCTCCAGTTTTTCACAAAGTCTGAATCTGTTTGTGTTTTTGCTATGTTCACATGCTCCCAATTGTATTTTCCGATCCATTTTGACTCAAGGTCACTAAGGGACTTTTGTTAAGTGCTTTGAGAAGCTTCATTCCATGCCTTGCTTTGCCATGTTAAGTTCCTATAGCATGTAGTTTTCATGCTCTAAAGATTGCTTCCTGATGATAAATTCCACACTTGTGTTAATTTCACTAAGTTTGAAACCTGTTATCATTTGCACTTTTGCCATGCTTGTTTGAACCTGTTAATGAATGAATTAGCCGTAGCTCAGTGTTCATCTTTTGTCAAGAATCATGAGTGGATCCCTGCCATGTATTGTTTTGTAATGTTTGAGTGTTGTAGCATATTTATCTTGTTGCATTTAGATGGCTACTCGCTGATTATCGCAGACCGGTGCCATATTTGTTTTGCTTGCCATTTCCAAACCATGCATCCGATTCCGGTGATCTTTATATCGATTTCAACCGAAATAATCTCCTCTTTCCAGTGACACTCTTGGTTTTCCATGTTGAGGCCAGATTCAATCATTCCTTTGCAAATCTTTCATATGCATCCCATACCGCATCCCGCATATCATACCATGTTTGCATCATATTGCTTGAGCATTGCACGTGGTTGATTGTGCTCCTTTTGCTTGTTGTTCTTGTTTGGGTAGATCCGGGAGATGAGTTCGTGAACGAGGAGCCCGTTGAGTTCGCTTACGAGGATCAAGGCAACTCTGAGTACTTTGCAGGCAAGATGACCATACCCTCGAAATCACTTCTATCTTTGCTTGCTAGATGCTCGCTCTTTTGCTATGCCTATGCTACGATACCTACCACTTGCTTATCATGCCTCCCATATTGCCATGTCAAACCTCTAACCCACCATGTCCTAGCAAAACGTTGTTTGGCTATGTTACCGCTTTGCTCAGCCCCTCTTATAGCGTTGCTAGTTGCAGGTGAAGATTGGAGATCGTTCCTTGTTGGAACATTGTTTATTGTTGGGATATCATAATATTATCTTGTTTATCTTAGTTCACCTATATACTTGGTAAAGGGTGGAAGGCTCGGCCTTATGCCTAGTGTTTTGTTCCACTCTTGCCGCCCTAGTTTCCGTCATATTAGTGTTATGTTCCCGGATTTTGCGTTCCTTACACGGTTGGGTTATAATGGGAACCCCTTGACAGTTCACCTTGAATAAAACTCCTCCAGCAATGCCCAACCTTGGTTTACCATTTGCCACCTAGCCTCTTTTTCCCTTGGGTTTCCAGAGCCCTAGGGTCATCTTTATTTAAACCCCCCCAGGCCAGTGCTCCTCTAAGTGTTGGTCCACCTCGTCAAACTTCCGGTGGCCACCACCAACGACCAGCTGGTCTCCTCCAACCTCTTGCCATTCCAGAATGGAAGTTTGACCACATTGCGATGGACTTCGTGACTGGATTTCCAAAGTCCAAGCGTGGCAATGATGCTATCTTCGTTGTCATCGACAAACTAACTAAAGTGGCTCACTTTCTGCCTATCAAAGAGTCTATCACAGCAGCTCAATTGGCAGAGCTTTATACCTCTCGAATTGTCTCTCTGCACGGCATTCCGCAGTTGATTTCTTCAGATCATGGCAGCATCTTTACGTCCAAGTTTTGGGATTCTTTTCAGAAGGCCATGGGCACCAACATCCGGTTCAGCACAGCTTTTCATCCCCAAACTAGTGGCCAAGTCGAGCGTGTCAATCAGATTCTTGAAGATATGCTCAAGGCTTGCGTTATCTCTTTCGGTATGAAGTGGGAAGATTGTCTTCCATATGCCGAGTTCTCCTACAACAACAGCTTTCAAGCGAGTTCGGGCAAGGCCCCATTTGAAATTCCCTATGGCAGGAAGTGCCGTACTCCTCTTAACTGGTCAGAGACTGGTGAACGTCAACTTCTTGGAAATGACTTGATCACAGAGGCAGAAGAGATGTGCAAAGTCATTCGTGATAATCTCAAAGCAGTGCAATCGTGCCAGAAGAGCTACTATGATAGTAAACATCGTGATTTGGCTTTCGAGATCGGAGACCATGTTTACCGTGACGCCCTCGATTCAATCATACACTAATCATACACGCAAATGTGTACGATCAAGATCAAGGACTCACGGGAAGATATCACAACACAACTCTAGACACAAATGAAAATAATACAAGCTTTATATTACAAGCCAGGGGCCTCGAGGGCTCGAATACATAAGCTCGAATATACAAGAGTCAGCGGAAGCAACAATATCTGAGTACAGACATAAGTTAGACAAGTTTGCCTTAAGAAGGCTAGCACAAAAACAACATCGATCGAAAAGGCAAGGCCTCCTGCCTGGGAGCCTCCTAACTACTCCTGGTCGTCGGCGGCCTCCACATAGTAGTAGGTACCCTCGGGGTAGTAGTAGTCGTCGGTGGTGTCGTCTGGATCCTGGGCTCCACCATCTGGTTGCGACAACCAGAAAGAAGAAAGAAGGGGGAAAAGGGGAAGCAAAGTAACCGTGAGTACTCATCCAAAGTACTCGCAAGCAAGGATCTACACTACATATGCAACATTATTAAAAGAAGGCTGTATATGTGGACTGGGCGGCAGAAATGCCAGAATAGAGGGAAGGCCTAGTCCTATCGAAGACTAGCATCTTCTGGAAACCTCCATCTTGCAGCAACCGGAAGGAGTAGAGTAGCATAAAGTAAAGTAGTAGAAGTGTTACCAACCTCGGCCAGAGATCCTTTCTCGACTCCCTGCGAGAAAAGCATCCCAGAGCCATACTATCCAGTTATCATCACAATCTAATTCTCATCAGCATCCAGTTCTCATCACAAGTATCCAGTTCTAGTTGTATCGATCGGGATACAACTCCAAGTGTCCGTTACCATAGGATAGGCTATCGATAGATGTTTTCTTCCCTGCACGGGTGCACCAACTTACCCACCACGCTCGATTAACTCCGGCCAGACACACTTTCCTGGGTCATGCCCGGCCTCGGCCAAACAATACACCGCAACCCGACCTAGGCTTAATAGAGAGGCCAGCATGCCGGACTAAACCTATGCCCCCAGGGGTCATGGGCCATCTCCCCGGGAACTCCTGCATGTTGCGTACCCGGCCGGTGAGCAGACCTAGCTACCTCCTTCAACAAGGTAGGTGCTTTCCAGTCCAACCTGGCGCGCGCCACTCAGTCGCTGACGTCTATTAAGCTTCGGCTGATGTATACGACGCAGAACGCCCATACTATGCCCACGTGATGGTTAGTGCTATCAGGCCAGAGGCCTCTCAGATCAAATATCCAAACCGTAGTGGATTAGGAACGCGTGGTAACGAGCAGAGACTCACGATCGATGTGACCCCGTCACCCCATCTCGAGTACTTGCAGCAAGGGCTAAGAATGCCTGGCCACGCCTCGTAAGTATCTCGCGGGCACCTTCCAGGTCAACCCGACTCCACATCACTCGCTATTAAGCTCGCGCGGGTACCCCTCAGGGTCGACCCGTCTTTAGTAACATGGTTCAGTATAAAGTCATAGTAACCAAAGTAACCGTGTGTCCAAACATCAAGGGGAAAACCCGAGGAATCACCCCCGGTGAATTCCACTCGATGTAATCATCAAGGTGAACGTAAGAGGGACCACCCTCGAGGTTCACACTTGAGGGGTTGCACGACAGAGTCGTATCGGAAGTAGTTAAGGAGGAAATCACCCTTGATGACCACGACCGGATAGCTATACCACAGAGATCTCATCAGGAGTGATGTAAGAGGTTCCACCCTCGGCACTCGATGGTAACTCTGCAGAGTCATACAACTAGGGGGGGGGGTGATGTGCGGTGCCGGGGCCTGGTCTTCGATCCTGTTGATCGGATCTTCGATGATGAAGCGGGGGAAACAAGGACAAGGTGGGGGGGGTCACTGGCGGGTCACTAACCAACCTATACTAAGCAGTTTAGGATAAGCAGGTAGGTAACAATGAGCAGGTTACAAAAGCAGGCTATGCATCAGAATAGGAGCAAACAATAACAGTAGCAAAATCTAATGCAAGCATGAGAGAATGGAATGGGCGATATCAGGATGATCAAAAGGGGAGCTTGCCTGGTTGCTCTGGCAAGTGGGGGTCGTCGTCGACTTAGTCGATCACAGGGGCATCATCGGTCTCGGGGTCTACCGGAGAGAAGAGGGGGAAGAAACAGTAAATATAAAGCAAACATAGCATCACAAAGCATAACATGGCAATAAGCTGTGCCGGGTGTGACCTAACGTATGGCTACACGATATAGGTGAAGGGGGAATTCAACCGGGAATGTATTCCTGGTTCCGGACCTGTGTCAGACAGATGACCGGAAGGGGAATGTTCCATGTTCAGCCTACTAGGGGCATGTGATAGATGAACGGACCACGTATTCGGATTTGTCTCGTCGTTCTGAGTAACTTTCATGTAGAAAACTTTTTCATCCGATGTACAGATTATTTTCTATGTTTTTTCAAAGATTTAAAAATTACTGTGAAATAATTATTAATTTGAAAATAAAAATTAAAAAGCTAGATGCACCCAGCACAATGTACACAAAAGTGCACCCAGTGGCTGACAGGTGGGCCAGGGGGTCCCAGTTGACCAGACAACGCTTGACTGGTCAACAGGGGGTGGGCCCCCTTGTCATTGACATAACTAGCTAATTACAGATTAGGTAGTTAAGGAGCAGGTTAAGTTAACTAATCAAACTTTAATTAAGTTAATTAATTGATTAAACAATTAATTAGTCATAATTATTTTTAATATACATTTTTTTTGAAAAAGGGCCGTGGGGCCCCTTGATTAGTGGCCCTGGCTGGCCTAGCGGGCGCTGGGCGGGCGGGTTAGTGGGCGGGCGCCCGTGGAGGCCGGACCTGGGCACGCACGGCACCAGGGGGCTCGGGCTCCACGGCTGGGCGCGGCCTCCGGCGAGGCCACCGGCCAGCGCAGAGTGGAGGGGGACCACGGCCAGCGGCAAAAGCCCCAGACGCCTTGGAGCGACGAGGGCGGCGTCAGGGCGTGGCCGGGCGGAGGCGAGGTTGGCACGGCTGCGCGTGGACAGCAGCCGCAGCAACAACGCGGCGAGGGCAGTGGCTGGGCACGGGCGGCCAACGCGGTGACAGCAGCGCATGGAGTGTGGGCGCGCAGGGAGGTGGCCAGCGCGCGACAGCGGGTCACACAGGTGCGGCAACGAGGTGCTCCTCGGGAGCTCAGGCGCGACGACCGGGGCAACCTACGGCGACAGGATGGAAAGGAGAGGGGGAAAACGGAGGAGGGGGCCTCACCGGGCCCTGTAGGTGTGCAATAGTGTGCGCGAGGAGGAGTCGGGGAGGCGCCGGAGCTCGGGGTGGCGGCGGTCGACGACGGGACGACGACGGGGTGGCGATGACGACTGGCGACGGCGTCGGTTCGACGATGAGGTGAGGTCGCGGTCAGGCGGGTGTCGCGCAAAGGAGAGGAGGGCGAGGAGGAGTCCGGGAGGCGAGCATCGATGCGACGGGGCCGACAACGGCGGGCGTCAAGGCGGCACGGTCGCCAGGTTTGCGCCCCCGATCTCGATCCAGATCGGGGGGAGGGAGAGAGTGGCGTGGGGAGAGTGGGTTAGGGATCGGGGAGTGGGGGTTAGTGGGGTTATAGGCCGAGGTGTGGGCCGGCCTGGGGTTGGCCTAGTGAGATGGCCAACTGGGCCACGAGGCCCACTTGGGGAGGGGGGGGGTTCTGTTTTTCTTTTTCCATTTCTTTTATTTTGGAATAACATGATAGCTACTGTTTTGGATGAAAACAAGGCATCAAATGAGACCTTTGTTGAATGTGAAATTTAGCAAATAATTCATGCACAACATTGTGGTGTTGCCTAAAAAGTTTCAGGGCCAATGGAATTGTTCAAGCATTTTTAGAAATTGGAAAGGTCAATAAATATGTTGTTCGACCACTAAATACAATTCCATGGGCACTTGGAAATCCAAAAGAGGTCGGTACCAACATGACAAATATCCAGGGATTCTTTGCCACACATTGAACATTTTAGCTTTCATGTTTCGCAAATTTGAATTTTTGAATTAAATTTTTGAGTTCGTCTGAGAACAGAGATTTGGATCAAGTGAGGATTAGCAACAGTAGGAGTGATGACCTGGCACAATTAGCAGAGGTTACTATAGCTTAATTACCCAGGCGTCACAATTCTCCTCCACTGCAAGAAATCTTGTCCCGAGATTTAGGAGGTAGAGTAAGGGGGAAAGACCCGGAAAGGACGGAGCCCAACATAAGATAGGTACGTGGGGGCTATCTCAGTGAACGTGGCATAGAGGCATCTCTCGAGTTGAAATTCAAGAAAGTCATCGAGAGCAAGAAGGTACCATAAGAAGTTTCAAGCGGATAGACAATCGTTCGATGCCTGAAACAAAGGGTGAAAGGGGTTCAGAGCAATGGGAAAGTATTGCGTCTGATACCAAAATAGATCACTAGGAAGATGGCTCGTGATTTACATACGAAACCAAGCGTGAGGAACAAATTTGGAAGACAGAGATGTACAGGAGAGTCAAGTTTTGATCCTGTGGAACTGTGGGTTATGGGCCCACCATGTGGGTTAAAAGTAAAAAGGGGACCGATAGCAAGGCATGTCAGATGATAGACTACCAGTTATGTTGCCAACAACATTGTTACCAAGGGCGAGGGACGAAGAGAACCATTTTCCTGCTCATTGAACGAGGCGGACCAATAGGCAAAGTTCTCGTCCATCGGGGGTTACCGGGATGTCGTCAGCAATAGTAACAGGGTCACATTGACAGAGTTGTAAACCGAGGTGTTTCCATAAGCAAGGATTTATCTCTGCTCAGACAAGTTAGATTACAATAACGGTGAAACAAAACAAGGGAAAGGAAAATGTGATTATTATGATAATCAGACCAATGGAAAGGAAAGGTGTTTTATACCCAAGTATTAGAGTATAACTTTCCCAAGGAAAGGCAGAGCATGATAGGGCTCCAAGTAATAAACCATTTAGACAAAGGGGCAAGGAATTTATGAGGTTTACCCATACAACGGTGTTTGGATAATTGATCAAGAACAGTTAGCATTGCGCTCCCAATGTTCTTGTTGATGATCGAAGTACCACATACATGCTTCCGGATAGTGTTGACATGGTCATCAGGGAAAGGTCAGACTTCAGATACACAAAGGATCCATCAGAACAACTTATAAATTAAGTCATACAATTTCAGCAAGAAAAAGATGATTTTGTGGCCGGCGGGCTCAGGAACAATTCATCGAGGGGGCAAGGATGGTATTTCTCATCATGAATTCGATTGATATCCTGGAACAGCTCAGAATATTGATGATGATCACGACACATTTGTCGAGAGATTCCATGAAGATGTAATCGATCGGCGATGACATCAAGTCAAAGGAATGATGAAGCGAAAGGTTATTGAAACCATGGGTACAACACAAACTCGAAAACAAGTTTGCTGTTCAAGGCAAAAAATGATAAGACAAGGAAGATCGATGTAAGCATAGCTCATTGTCAGAAATTGTGCTTCGGGAAGGACCGGGTAGCACAGTTAAAATTTAGCACGATAATGATATAGCCGATCAGGCTAGGAATGACTAGAAGGATTACTAAACTCGTAAGCAACGAAAATTACTTAGAGTTATTGAATCAGAATGCGGAATTGATTCACTTATCGGTGTCCTAGAGTGACTAACAACTCCGAACCCGGGGAAAATCTGAAATTGGTGACAAGCAATGCTAGATGAAGACTCATAGTAAGCAACACAATTCTCTGTTATTCTTGAGATACCGGGGGGTAATACTCGAAGGAAGATCGAAACAGAGGTTGCAAGGATGTATTGATCTGCAGAAGACAAAGTTCTTTAACTTGTTCGAGAAATGGAATCAAAGAGGAACAATCATGGTCAGGACCATGGTTGCAAAGGATCAAATCCTAGATATACGATGATCTTATACCAAGGGGATAATTAATTTTAAGAGAAGCTTCCATGATAAGATCTACAACGTGTCCATGGGCATGAACACAAAGTTCAAGGTCGACTCCCACTTCTTCAATGCATATCATTTCATTTATTTCTCGCTTTCGATGAAGTTGTAGTATTGAAATTTTATCTGACATAACACCAGTAGAGTATGACCCATAGTAGTTTCCGGGTTCACACATATTAGAAAAAGGCATATGCTCAACCCATCGGGGCATCTTAGAAACATATACCACAAACTTTAGGAGTAATTATCACCAGCTCTAAAGCAGAGCATCGTTGGCCAATTCAGAGAATAGGATTTACCATTGGCATTATGTATCAGGGAAAGAACTTCCAACGTGATTGAATATGAAGGATGTTGTCGGATAAAATCCAACAAAGGACTTGATGGTCCACAAAGGATCTGATGTGAGTATCCGTACTCAAGCAGAAGAGGAAAGAATGCAAATGCAACAGGTTATGGAATCATCTAAATAATTCAAAGCTTAAATGCAAAGGAATTATGATTCCAAATCGAAGGATCAGAAGCACATGCTCTGATCAAGGATGGATAAGTTGAATAGACTGGGCACAATCGACGGCAATTTGATTGGTTGAGAATAAGCTCAGGTTCAAAATGACGTCTGAGCCGGAACGATAATTTAGAAGGATTGATAGATGATTATGTGCATTCTCACACATGTTGAATCAATAGGATCAAATTGACGGTGTCAAAAGATACTTGTGAATATTGCTAGTGATATGGGAGCATCCATAATGTAAGCATACAAGTATTTGCAAAGCAATAGTTTGAAGAGGATGCTCAGAAGGTCGGATAGTATTTCAGAGTATCTTATGAAACATACGAACAACCGGGGATGAACAGATACTCAATAAGTGCGAGGAATTTTCAATAGGGGTATTCATGTGGTAAAGAACTGAAGGCAGTAAGCTTAAAGGATTTTCGAAACAACGACAAGTATTTTGGGGTATCTTGTAATAACAAGACCAACTGGGGATGAATGTAAGAATAACAACTACAAGTAGTTATCCATAAGGGTTGACGGTGGAAGGGGAATTGCAAACGCGATGAACACAAGTTCTCGGGTTAACAGCGGAGAGTATCTTCAGGGTCTTCACGTGCAGCAGACGATCATCAATTATAAGGGGCTCTCCGGGTAAAAGTGATAACGAGATCCTAATGTTAGATTTAGTAAAATTCATTTTACCCGAATAGAAGAGAGATCAGAGTCCCAGAGTATAGACAAGGAGTAAAAGATCCTAATACCACCCAAATGGCGACGTGGGCCCGTAAGGCACACAGCCATGTTAGTAAAAGTTTTGCAATGACTAGACTCAACTTCGGCCAAGAAGTTTGGAAGGGGGATTCCTACAGGAAGTCGGCTCTAATACCAACCTGTGACGCCCTCGATTCAATCGTACACTAATCATATACGCAAATGTGTACGATCAAGATCAAGGACTCACGGGAAGATATCACAACACAACTCTAGACACAAATGAAAATAATACACGCTTTATATTACAAGCCAGGGGCCTCGAGGGCTCGAATACATAAGATCGAATACACAAGAGTCAGCGGAAGCAACAATATCTGAGTACAGACATAAGTTAGACAAGTTTGCCTTAAGAAGGCTAGCACAAAAACAACATCGATCGAAAAGGCAAGGCCTCTTGCCTGGGAGCCTCCTAACTACTCCTGGTCGTCGGCGGCCTCCACGTAGTAGTAGGTACCCTCGGGGTAGTAGTAGTCGTCGGTGGTGTCGTCTGGATCCTGGGCTCCACCATCTGGTTGCGACAACCAGAAATAAGAAAGAAGGGGGAAAAGGGGAAGCAAAGCAACCGTGAGTACTCATCCAAAGTACTCGCAAGCAAGGATCTACACTACATATGCAACATTATTAAAGGAAGGCTGTATATGTGGACTGGGCTGGAGAAATGCCAGAATAGAGAGAAGGCCTAGTCCTATCGAAGACTAGCATCTTCTGGAAACCACCATCTTGCAGCAACCGGAAGGAGTAGAGTAGCATAAAGTAAAGTAGTAGAAGTATTATCAACCTCGGCCAGAGATCCTTTCTCGACTCCCTGCGAGAAAAGCATCCTAGAGCCATACTATCCAGTTATCATCACAATCCAATTCTCATCAGCATCCAGTTCTCATCACAAGTATCCAATTCTAGTTGTATCGATCGGGATTCAACTCCAAGTGTTCGTTACCGTAGTACAGGCTATCGATAGATGTTTTCTTCCCTGCAGGGGTGCACCAACTTACCCACCATGCTCGATTAACTCCGGCCGGACACACTTTCCTGGGTCATGCCCGGCCTCGGCCAAACAATACGCCGCAACCCGACCTAGGCTTAATAGAGAGGCCAGCACGCCGGACTAAATCTATGCCCCCAGGGGTCATGGGCCATCTCCCCGGGAACTCCTGCACGTTGCGTACGCGGCCGGTGAGCAGACCTAGCTACCTGCTTCAACAAGGTAGGTGCTTTCCAGTCCAACCCGGCGCGCGCTGCTCAGTCGCTGACGTCTATTAAGCTTCGACTAATGTATACGACGCAGAACGCCCATACTATGCCCACGTGATGGTTAGTGCTATCAGGCCAGAGGCCTCTCGGATCAAATATCCAAATCGTAGTGGATTAGGAACACGCGGTAACGAGCAGAGACTCACGATCGATGTGACCCCGTCGCCCCATCTCGAGTACTTGCGGCGAGGGCTAAGAATGCCCGACCACGCCTCGTAAGTATCTCGCGGGCACCTTCCAGGTCAACCCGACTCCACATCACTCGCTATTAAGCTCGCGCAGGTACCCCTCAAGGTAGACCCGTCTTTAGTAACATGGTTCAGTATAAAGTCATAGTAACCATAGTAATCGTGTGTCCAAACTTCAAGGGGAAAACCCGAGGAATCACCCCCGTTGAATTCCACTCGATCTAATCATCATGGTGAACGTAAGAGGGACCACCCTCGAGGTTCACACTTGAGGGGTTGCACGACACAGTCGCATCCGAAGAAGTTAAGGAGGAAATCACCCTCGATGACCATGACCGGATAGCTATACTACAGGGATCTCATCAGGAGTGATGTAAGAGGTTCCACCCTCGGCACTCGATGGTAACTCTGCAGAGTCATACAACTAGGGGGGGTGATGTGCGGTCCCGGGGCCTGGTCTTTGATCCCGTTGATCGGGTCTTCGATGCTGAAGCGGGGGCAACAAGGGCAAGGTGGGGGGGTCAGTGACGGGTCACTAACCAACCTATACTACGCAGTTTAGGATAAGCAGGTAGGTAACAATGAGCAGGTTACAAAAGCAGGCTATGCACCAGAATAGGAGCAAACAATAACAGTAGCAAAATCTAATACAAGCATGAGAGAATGGAATGTGCGATATCGGGATGATCAAAGGGGGGGCTTGCCTGGTTGCTCTGGCAAGTAGGGGTCGTCATCGATGTAGTCGATCACAGGGGCAGCATCGGTCTCGGGGTCTACCGGAGAGAAGAGGGGGAAGAAACAGTAAATGTAAAAGAAACATAGCATCACAAAGCATAACGTGGCAATAAGCTGTGCCGGGTGTGACCTAACGTATGGCTACATGATATAGGTGAAGGGGGAATTCAACCAGGAATGTATTCCCGGTTCCGGACCTGTGTCAGATAGATGACCGGAAGGGGAATGTTCCATGTTCAGCCTACTAGGGGCATGTGACAGATGAACGGACCATGTATTCGGATTCGTCTCGTCGTTCTGAGTAACTTTCATGTAGAAAACTCTTTCATCCGATGTACAGATTATTTTCTACGATTTTTCAAAGATTTAAACATTATTGTGAAATAATTATTAATTCAAAAATAAAAATTAAAAAGCTAGATGCACCCAGCACAATGTACACAAAAGTGCACCCAGTGGCTGACAGGTGGGCCAGGGGGTCCCAGTTGACCAGTCAACGCTTGACTGGTCAACAGGGGGTGGGCCCCCTTGTCATTGACATAACTAGCTAATTATAGATTAGGTAGTTAAGGACCAGGTTAAGTTAACTAATCAACCTTTAATTAAGTTAATTAATTGATTAAACAATTAATTAGTCATAATTATTTTTAATATACATTTTTTTGAAAAAGGGCCGTGGGGCCCCTTGATCAGTGGCCCTGGCTGGCCTAGCGGGCGCTGGGCGAGCGGGTTAGTGGGCGGGCGCCCGTGTAGGCCGGACCTAGGCACGCACGGCACCAGGGGCTCGGGCTCCATGGCTGGGCGCGGCCTCTAGCGAGGCCACCGGCCAGCGCAGGGTGGAGGGGGACCGCGGCCAGCGGCAGGAGCCCCGGATGCCGTGGAGCTACGAGGGCGGTGTCAGGGCGTGGCCGGGCGGAGGCGGGGTTGGCACGGCTGCGCGCGGACAGCAGCCGCAGCAACAACGCGGCAAGGGCAGTGGCTGGGCATGGGCGGCCAACGCGGTGACGGCGGTGCATGGAGTGTGGGCGCAGGGAGGTGGCCAGCGCGCGACAGCGGGTCACACATGTGCGGCAACCACGAGCTCCTCGGGAGCTCGGGCGCGACGGCGGGGGTGACCTACGGCGACAGGAGGGAAAGGAGAGGGGGAAAACGGAGGAGGGGGCCTCACCGGGCCCTGTAGGTGTGCAATAGTGTGCGCGAGGAGGAGTCGGGGAGGCGCCCGAGCTCGGGGCGGCGGTGGTCGATGATGGGACCGCGACGGGGTGGCGATGACGACCGGCGACGGCGTCGGTTCGACGACAAGGCGAGGTCGCGGTCAGGCGGATCCCCTCACAAATAGATCCTAGCTCCCTCTACCTCTATAAATAGATCCCCTCAAAAAAATTCCGGATCCGTACACACCCCCAAACCCTAGTCCCTTCTTCCTCCGCGCGCCGGACAAAGTCCGCCGGCGCCGGACGTGTCCGCCAGCCTCCGCCAACCAATTCGCAGGCACCACGTGTCTTGTGCGCGCCCCACATCGCCGCCACTCCACCGCGCGGCCCGGCGAGCCCGCGGGAGGCCTGCCCGAGCTGCCTACCGGGCCAGAGGCAGCACCGCCCGCGCCTCTCCCTCCTCAGCCATCGCACCGGCGCTCGCCCACGCCTCGCCTCGACGGCCGCCGCTGTCGTCAGATCGCCAGTCGCCGCCGCGCCGCCCTCTTCCTCGCCGTGCCGCCGCGGGATCTCGCCGGCGTCCTCCTCGCCGCACCTCCACCTCGCCTCCCTGCCTCTTCCTCGTCTCAGGCCGGCGAACCCTCTCCGGTGAACAGTGTGCTCCGGTGAAGCTCGGGATCCACGCCCGGCCAGATCTGGATCTGGAGACGGTTGAATTTCCCCCGAAACCCTAGCTAATTTGCATACTTTGACATGCCATAACTCTGCATCCGTAGCTCCGATTCATGCATGTAGCATATCAAAATGTTTGTCTCGACGAGTACATCATTTTATCTCATTGCATCATTTTAATTTGAGCTGATCTGGATGCCCGAAATGTCGTTGGAAGAGGGCTATGTGAGGATTATGTCAGATCTGTTTCAGCAAATAGCCTTTTGTCATTTTTGCCATGATTAATGTGAGCATGCTATGATCCTGAGCTCTACATGTGATTTGTTGAATGCCATGCCATCTTTACAGGGTGTATGCCATGTATTTTTGTGATATTTGTGGTGACTAGCACAAGCATGCAAAGTAGTGTAATCGTTGATGCTGATTTCAGGGACTTAGAATTTCACCAAGTCCTTGTCCTATTTTTTGCTTTTATGCCATATGTTCATGTTGTTTCTTAGTGATCCGTGCCCCTTTTGAGGATGATCAGTAAGGATGTTTTGTTAATATTGTGGTGCTCTATCCATGCATGTCTTTGTTTGCAATTATGGAGCACCCTAGCTTGAGTCAATCGAGCTCTACTTTTGCTATAAAATGATCCTGGCAGATTGTTGACATGTTTAGCGATTTTGCCGAGGATGTTGCTATTGATCCGTGCATGCTATGTTGTTGTTCTTGCCATGTCTAGCTCCTATGCCATGTCTTCTTGATGGGTGTATGCTTAGTTTGTCATGCAATGCCTCGTAGTAAGTGCATCGAGCTCGTAAACATGCCTACATGTTAATCTGTTTGCATGCTCCAGTTTTTCACAAAGTCTGAATCTGTTTGTGTTTTTGCTATGTTCACATGCTTGCAATTGTATTTTCCGATCCATTTTGACTCAAGGTCACTAAGGGACTTTTGTTAAGTGCTTTGAGTAGCTTCATGCCATGCCTTGCTTCGCCATGTTAAGTTCCTATAGCATGTAGTTTTCATGCTCTAAAGATAGCTTCCCGATGATAAATTCCAGACTTGTGTTAATTTCACTAAGTTTGAAACCTGTTATCATTTGCACTTTTCCCATGCTTGTTTGAACCTCTTAATGAATGAATTAGCCATGGCTCAGTGTCCATATTTTGTCAAGCATCATGAGTGAATCCCTACCAAGTATTTTTTTGTTATGTTTGAGTGCTGTAGCATATTTATCTTATTGCATTTAGATGGCTACTCGCTGATTATCGCAGACCGGTGCCATATTTGTTTTGCTTGCCATTTCCAAACCGTGCATCCGATTCTGGTGATATTTATATTGATTTCAACCGAAATCATCACCTCTTTCCAGTGGCACTCTTGGTTTTCCAAGTTGAGGCTAGGTTCAATCATTCCTTTGCAAATCTTGCATATGCATCCCATACCGCATCCCGCATATCATACCATGTTTGCATCATATTGCTTGAGCATTGCACGTGGTTGATTGTGCTCCTTTTCCTTGTTGTTCTTGTTTGGGTAGAGCCGGGAGACGAGTTCGTGAACAAGGAGCCCGTTGAGTTCGCTTACGAGGATCAAGGCAACTCTGAGTACTTTGCAGGCAAGATGACCATACCCTCGAAATCACTTCTATCTTTGCTTGCTAGATGCTCGCTCTTTTGCTATGCCTATGCTACGATACCTACCACTTGCTTATCATGCCTCCCATATTGCCATGTCAAACCTCTAACCCACCGTGTCCTAGAAAACCGTTGTTTGGCTATGTTACCGCTTTGCTCAGCCCCTCTTATAGCGTTGCTAGTTGCAGGTGAAGATTGGAGATCGTTCCTTGTTGGAACATTGTTTATTGTTGGGATATCATAATATTATCTTGTTTATCTTGATGCACCTATATACTTGGTAAAGGGTGGAAGGCTTGGCCTTATGCCTAGTGTTTTGTTCCACTCTTGCCGCCCTAGTTTCCGTCATATCGGTGTTATGTTCTCGGATTTTGTGTTCCTTACACGGTTGGGTTATAATGGGAACCCCTTGACAGTTCACCTTGAATAAAACTCCTCCAACAATGCCCAACCTTGGTTTTACAATTTGCCACCTAGCCTCTTTTTCCCTTGGGTTTCCGGAGCCCTAGGGCCATCTTTATTTAAACCCCCCCGGGCCAGTGCTCCTCTGAGTGTTGGTCCACCTCGTCAGCCACCGGTGGCCACCAGGGGCAACTCTGGGCTGGCCTACCGGAAGTTTGTACAATCTGAGTGTGCCCTGAGAACGAGATATGTGCAGCCCCTATCGGGATTTGTCGGCACATTCGGGCGGTGTTGCTGGACTTGTTTTACCATTGTCGAGGATGTCTTGTAACCGGGATGCCGAGTCTGATCGGATTGTCTTGGGAGAAGGAATATCCTTCGTTGACCGTGAGAGCTTGTGATGGGCTAAGTTGGGACTCCCCTGCAGGGATTTGAACTTTCGAAAGTCGTGCCCGCGGTTATGGGCAGATAGGAATTTGTTAATGTCCAGTTGTAGATAACATGAAACTTAACTTAATGAAAATGCACCAACTACGTGTGTAACCGTGATGGTCTCTTCTCGGCGGAGTCCGTGAAGTGAACACGATGTTGGAGTAATGCTTAACGTAGGTTGTTCTAGGATCACTTCTTGATCATAGTTGTTCGACCGTGCTTTTTCCTTCTCTTATCGCTCTCTTTTGCGATTATGTTAGCCACCATATAAGCTAGTCGCTTGCTGCAACTCCACCCCATACCTTTACCTTACCTATAAGCTTAAATAGTCTTGATCGCGAGGTTGCGAGATTGCTGAGTCCCCGTGACTCACAGATTACTTCCAAACCAGATGAAGGGACCGATGATACCGTTCCAGATGATATGACCGAGCTCAAGTGGGAGTTCGATGAAGACTCTCGCCGTTACTATGTGTCTTTCCCAGATGATCAGTAGTGGTGCCCAGTTGGGGCGATCGGGGACTTTGTCGCATTTGGGGGTTGATCTTTATTTTGGTACCATAGTCGGACCATGAGTGTATTGGATGAATGTAATGTTATTCATGTATTTGTGAGACGTGGCAAGTGTAAGCCAACTATGTATATTTTCCCCTTTAATTATTTACATGGGTTGTTGTGAAGATTACCTCACTTGTGACATTGCTTTCAATGCGGTTATGCCTCTAAGTCGTGCTTCAAAATGTAGGAGATATAGCCGCATCGAGGGCGTTACAATAGTGGTCAATGTGTGGAGTAATAGTAGTAGATGCAGGCATGAGTCGGTCTACTAATCTTGGACGAGATGCCTATGTAATGATCATTGCCTGGATATCGTCATGTGTATTTGAAGTTCTATCAATTGCCCAACAGTAATTTGTTCACCCACCATTTGCTATTTTTCTCGAGAGAAGCCGCTAGTGAAACCTACGGCCCCTGGGTTTCTTTCTCATATTATTTGCCTTTGCGATCTATTTTCCTTTGCTTTTATTTCCAGATCTATTAAACCAAAAACCCAAAAATACCCTGCTGCAATTTATTATTATTATTATTTTATTTGGCGTTTGATCTATCAATCTACTACACAGTTACCTCACGTCTGTTTGCCTATCTTGAGGCACCGTGCCCTAGAAGGGATTGACAACCCCTTTAACATGTCGGGTTGCAAGAAGTTGTTATTTGTCTGCAGGTGCTGTTTACGTTGTGTTGCTTGGTTCTCCTACTGGTTCGATAACCTTGGTTTCACATCTGAGGGAAATACCTACCGCTGCTGTGTTGCATCATCCCTTCCTCTTTGGGGAAATATCGATGTAGCTTCAAGCAACATCAAAAGGAATTTCGAGCGCCATTGCCGGGGAGCATCTTCAACATATACCAGGTTCCTAATCACAAATCTCATCTCCTCGCAATTTACATTATTTCCCATTTGCCTCTTGTTTTCCTCTCCCCCACTTTACAAAAATTTGCCGTTTTATTCACCCCTCTTTTTCGCTCACCGTTTTCTTGCCGGATCTGTTTTTGAGTGCAATCTTGTTGTGTGGTCATCATGACTCAAGAGAACACCAAGTTAAGTGATTTCTCAAATACCAACAACAATGATTTTATCGGAACTCCGATTGCTCCTCCCGCCACTAGTGCGGAGTCTTGTGATATTAATACTGCTTTGTTGGATCTTGTTATGAAAGATTAATTTTCTGGTACTCCTAATGAGGATGCCACGTCCCATCTTAATAGCTTCGTGGAATTATGCGATATGCAAAAGAAAAAAGATGTGGACAATGATGTGGTGAAGATGAAATTATTTCCGTTTTCTTTGCGTGATTCTGGAAAAATTTGGTACTCTTATTTGCCTCGTAATAGCATCGATTCTTGGAATAAGTGTAAATATGCTTTTATCACTAAGAATTTTCCGCCTGCAAAAATTATATCCCTTAGAATCTAGATCATGAACTTCAAGCAACTTGAACATGAGCATGTTGCACAATCTTGGGAAAGGATGAAAATGATGCTAAGGAATTGCCCAACTCATGGGTTAAATCTTTGGATGGTCATACACAAATTTTATGCGGGGTTGAATTTTGTTTCTCGTAATATTTTATATTCCACCGCGGGTGGTACTTTTATGGAAATTACTTTGGGTGAAGCCACCAAATTGCTTGATAACATCATGGAAAATTATTCACAATGGCATACCGAAACAGCTCCTACTAGTAAAAAAGTTAATTCGGTTGAAGAAATTTCGTCTTTGAGTGAAAAAGTTGATGCTATTATGAAATTGGTTGCTAGTAGAAGTGCTCCTATTGATTTTAATGATATGCCTTTGTCTACTTTGATTGAGCAAAATAGTGATGCCATAGATGTGAATTTTATCTCTCGAAATAATTTCAACAACAATGCTTATATAAGTAATTTTAATCCTAGGACTTTTCCTAGTAATTCCTCTAATAATTATGGTAATTCCTATGGAAATCAATCTTATAATAATAGCAACACCTATGATCTTGAGAATAATATTAAATAATTTATCAATACGCAAAAAGTTTTCAACACTTCCATAGAAGAAAAGTTGAGTAGGATTGATGATTTGTCTAGAAGTATTGATAGAATTGCTCATGATGTGGAAAATCTCAAGATGAAAATTTTCGTGCCTAAGGTAGATAAATCAATTAAAGCTCTTTATGTTTCTATGGATGAAAGTAAGAAAAGAACCGCTATGCTTAGAGCTAAAATAGATTTTTTTAGAAAAAAGTGTTTTCCATTAATTACTTTTGCAAAAGTGATGAAGATCTTAAAATGATTGGTGTTTCTTCTATTGATTCCTTGTTTAGCAAAGTTAAGATTGATGAAAAAGGGGCTGGAGAAGAGTTAAATTTAGTTAGAAGGCGTCCCAATGATTCGGAGGGTGAAAATCTTGTTGAGAAAATTGATAAAAGTGGGTTTGAAGAGGTCAAAACTTTAGCTAGTGATGTGCCCACTCTTTTGGATTACAAAGACATTAATTATGATAGTTGCTCTTTGATAGATTGTATTTCTTTGTTACAATCCATGATAAATTCACCCGATGCTTATGAACAAAATAAAGCTTTTACTAAACATATTGTTGATGCTATGATGAAATTTTTTGAAGAAAAAATGGAATTAGAAGTTTCAATTCCTAGAAAATTGCATGATGAATGGGAACCTACTATCAAAGTAAAGATTAAAAATTATGAGTGTTTTGCTTTGTGTGACTTGGGTGCTAGTGTTTCTACAATTCCAAAATCTTTATGTGATGTGCTTGGTCTTACTGATCTTGAAGAATGTTTTTTAAATTTGCACTTGGCGAATTCCACTATTAAAAAGCCTATGGGAAGGATTAATGATGTTTGAAGGAGTCCTGGATTAGGGGGTCTCCGGACAGCCGGACTATATCCTTTGGCCGGACTGTTGGACTATGAAGATACGAGATTGAAGACTTCGTCCCGTGTCCGGATGGGACTCTACTTGGCGTGGAAGGCAAGCTAGGCAATACGGATATGGATATCTCCTCTTTTGTAACCGACCTTGTGTAACCCTAGCCCCCTCCAGTGTCTATATAAACTGGAGGGTTTTAGTCCGTAGGACAACATACAATCATACCATAGGCTAGCTTCTAGGGTATAGCCTCTCTGATCTCGTGGTAGATCAACTCTTGTACTACTCATATTATCAAGAATAATCAAGCAGGACGTAGGGTTTTACCTCCATCAAGAGGGCCCGAACCTGGGTAAAACATCGTGTCCCCTGCCTCCTGTTACCATCCGCCTTAGACGCACAGTTCGGGACCCCCTACCCGAGATCCACCGGTTTTGACACCGACATTGGTGCTTTCATTAACAGTTCCTCTGTGTCGTCACCGTTAGGCTTGATGGCTCCTTCGATCATCGATAGCGATGCAGTCCAGTGTGAGACTTTTCTCCCCGGACAGATCTTTATATTCGGCAGCTTCGCACTGTGGGCCAACTCGCTTGGCCATCTGCAGCAGATCGAAAGTTACGCCCCTGGCCACCAGGTCAGGTTTGGAAGCTTAAACTACACGGCCGACATTCGTGGATACTTGATCTTCGACGGATTCGAGCCCCTGCCGAGTGCGCCGCACGTTCACGATGAGCATGATTTAGCTCTACCATCGGATGGTGTTCAGGAGACCGCACCGGCAACCGCTCCGACCCTCAATTCGGAGCCAATTGTGCCATCCATGGACGGGTGGATAGACCCCACCACGGAGGCCGTATTCTCAGCGGTGATCGAGCCGAGTATCGACGTTACCCTTCACGGGAGCCGTGACACCGAACTACCAGATTTTCCCCCGGCCACGGACTCCGAACCGCCTGCACCCATGCCTATCGACTCCGGCTAGGCACCAATCATGGAGTTCACCTCTGCGGATATCTTTCAGCACTCACCCTTCGGCGGCATACTGAACTCATTAAGGTCTCTCTCCCTGTCAGGAGAGTCCTGGCCGAACTATGTTCCGCAGGATTGGGATGCAGATGACGAAGAAATTCGCCGCCCACCCACCACCCACTTAGTAGCCATTGTCGACAATTTGACCGACATGCTCGACTTCGACTCCGAAGACATCGACGGTATGGACGATGATGCGGGAGACGAAGAGGAACAACTGCCCACAGGGCACTGGACAGCCACCTCATCATATGATATATACATGGTGGACACACCCAAAGAAGGCAATGGCGACGGGACAACGGAGGCTGACCCCTCCAAGAAGCAACCCAAGCACCGACGTCAGCGGCGCCGCTCTAAGTTTCGCCAAAGCAAAAGCGGTGACACCGGCACAGGAGATAATAGCACTCCGGACAGTGCCGAAGACGATAACAATCCCCTCCAGCAAGATTTAGAGCAAGAGGATGGAGAAGACAGCCCTCCCGAGAGAGCGGCAGATGGAGAGGCAGAGGACGATAATTACATGCCTCCCTCCGAAGATGAGGCAAGCCTCGGCGATGACGAATTCATCATGCTGGAGGATCCCGTCGAGCAAGAGCGCTTCAAGCGCCGGCTTATAGCCACGGCAAATAGCCTTAAGAAAAAGCAGCAGCAGCTTCAAGCTGATCAAGATTTGCTAGCTGACAGATGGACTAAAGTCCTTGCGGCCAAGGAATATGAACTCGAACGCCCCTCCAAGAGTTACCCAAAGCGCATGTTGCTACCTCGACTAGAGGAGGAAGCATTAAAACCTACATCTCCAGCATATGATGCGGCTGATCGGCCACCTCGTGGCCGCGACAGAGAGGCATTTCAGCCAAAAACTCAGCCCGCACCCCGACGTCACTCAAATAAAAATGACAAGGCACAGGGAAACACGCTAGACCTGCAAGACGTATTGGAGGACAAAGCAAAACACGCAAGATCGATCTACGGATCACGGGGTCACGCCACTACGCGAGATGACAATCGTCACACCGGATACAGTAAAAGTAAACCCGGCCGGGCCGAACACAGCGGACAAGACTCATTCGAGCTGGGCCACGACATATCCCACTACAGAGGCGCCGCACACCCCATATGCTTCACAGATGAAGTAATGGATCACCAAATCCCAGAGGGTTTCAAACCTGTAAATATCGAATCATATGACGGCTCAACAGATCCTGCGGTATGGATCGAGGACTTCCTCCTGCACATCCACATGGCCCACAGTGACGATCTACACGCCATCAAATACCTCCCACTCAAGATCAAAGGACCAGCTCGGCATTGGCTCAACAGCCTGCCAGCAGAATCCATTGGCTGTTGGGAAGATCTGGAAGACGCATTCCTCGACAACTTCCAGGGCACTTATGTGCGAGCACCAGATGCCGATGACTTGAGCCACATAATTCAGCAGCCAGAGGAATGGGCCATGCAATTCCGGACATGGTTCCTGACAAAGAAAAATCAAATCGTCGACTGTCCAGATGCAGAGGCCCTAGTAGCTTTTAAGCACAACATCCGCGATGAGTGGCTCGCCCGGCACCTTGGCCAGGAAAAGCCGAAATCTATGGCAGCCCTCACGACACTAATGACCCGCTTTTGCGCGGGAGAAGACAGCTGACTGGCTCGCAGCAATAATATATCAAAGAACCATGGTACTTCGGATACCAAGGATGGCAATGGCAGGTCATGTCGCAAAAAACACAAGTGCCGCATCAACAACGACAATAACGAGGATACTGCAGTCAATGCCGGATTCAGAGGCTCTAAACCCGGCCAGCGGAAAAAGCCATTCAAAAGAAGCACTCCGGGCCCGTCCAGTTTGGACCGAATACTTGATCGCTCGTGCCAAATACATGACACCCCCGACAAGCCAGCTAACCACACCAACAGGGAATGTTGGGTGTTCAAGAAGGCCGGCAAGTTAAATGCCGAAAACAAAGATAAGGGGTCACATAGCGATGACGAGGAGGAGCCCCGGCAGCCGAACACCAGAGGACAGAAGAGGTTCCCCCCACAAGTGCAGACGGTGAACATGATATACGCAACCCACATCCCCAAGAGGGAGCAGAAGCGTGCGCTAAGGGACGTATATGCGTTGGAGCCAGTCGCCCCAAAGTTCAACCCATGGTCCTCCTATCCGATCACCTTCGATCGCAGGGACCATCCCACTAGTATCCGTCATGGCGGATTCGCCGCACTGGTCCTAGACCCAATCATTGACGGATTTCACCTCACCCGAGTCCTTATGGATGGCGGCAGCAGCCTAAACCTGCTTTATCAGGACATAGTGCGCAAAATGGGTATATAGACCCCTCAAGGATCAAACCCACAAAAACGACCTTCAAAGGCATCATACCAGGTGTAGAGGCCCATTGCACAGGCTCAGTCACACTGGAAGTGGTCTTCGGATCCCCGGATAACTTCTGGAGCAAGGAGTTAATCTTCGATATAGTCTCGTTCCGCAGTGGCTATCATGCACTACTCGGGCGAACCGCATTTGCAAGATTTAACGCGGTACTGCACTATGTGCATATCTCAAGCTCAAGATGCCAGGACCTCGGGGGGTCATCACAGTTAACGGAAACACAGAGCGCTCTCTCCGCATGGAGGAGCACACTGCGGCCCTCGCAGCAGAAGCGCAAAGCAGCCTCTTAAGGCAATCCACCAGTTCGGTGATTTATTACCCGGACACCTTCAAGCGCGCCCGGAGTAATCGGCAACAAGACCGTCTGGCACATTCCGAGCTCGCATAGCAATGCGGCCCCCACCCCAGTCCCAGCCAAACGGCAAAATCCATGCCACACATACATAATTACGCATTGAAAATACCATGGGCATAGGTGGGGACGGGGGCACGACTACGGAACGCCCCAAGACGCGGCTCAACCGCACTAGGGGCTTCCCGATTTGTTATTTTTCTTTCTTTCAGGACTTTAATCTCTGGAAGCCCCGTCCGGCAGTATGATGGCCGGACACACGATACAACAACTAAGGAGGCAGAAAGCTATGTCGCATCAAGGAATTCTCAGGTGGTCTCTGATAACGAGTGAAATACCTGCTTTAAATACCATTCCTCAGCTTGCCCTTGGAGGGGACATGTCAAATAGTCCTACTTTTTTGCTTATCGCACTAATTGTATCATTCTGCTTCGACGCACCTTTTTGAATAAACAATGCATAGCACTAGACTATTATCGCATTCTTATTATATATATATGTTCATTCATGACATTCAGCAACCGTACACTCTGGTACGGCCAATACGCCAGGGGCTTAAGCGTACCCCATAATACAACGTGAGAAGTCCGAACACTTTCGACAGTGCGGCACCCCGAACTTATAGCATTATATGCATCAGCTCCGAATCATGTCTTGGGTCAATAGTTGGGTTTGCCCGGCTCCCATGTTTTGGTACCTTACGTTCCGCTATATCGGCTAAGGTAGCACTGGGAGAACTACTGCGATTGTGCCCCAGTACATCTGGGCTAAGCACCTCAGTAGAGAAAGCTAAAACTACCTGTCATGATAAGGCGAGAGCTGGTCGCTGTTCGAGAGGTCTCGAGTCCCTAAAGACTTATGCCGCTTAGAGCAAGGAGTCAGCTTTGTCCGGCTTAAGGCGTGTATAGCGCCCCGAATTCGGCCTTCCGAATACTAGGGGCTTCACCAAAATTTGAAATTGTAGACTTCTTTGGCTAAGTGAGAGTGATAAAGCATTATAGTCCGATTGCCTTGTTCGTTGTGCTGAGCACCTCCCTCGAAGGACCCAACAATGGGAAAAAGAGTGCTCAGGTTTATCCCGAACACCCCAGCACTCGTGGCATGGGGCAGAAGCTGACGATTGGCCATCTCTCAGATTTGATAAACAGCCGCACAGAAGGTAATATTTTAAATTCAAACAAGCGGTGCATAGCGCACATGAACAAGTTTTCATAATACAGGATCAGATGAGCAAGTTTATTCAAAAATTACATCCTTCGCACACTCGTCCGCCACAAGACGGGCACCCTTCAGGACACCCTTATAATACATCTCTGGGTGGCGATGCTCCTTGCCCTGCGGCGGCCCCTCCTTCACCAGCTTCTCGGCGTCCATCTTGGCCCAGTGCACCTTTGCACGGGCAAAAGCCCGACGAGCACCTTCAATACAGACGAACCGCTTGATGACTTCCAGCCATGGGCAGGCATCCACAAGCCGCCTCACCAGGCCGAAGTAGCTATTGGGAAGGGAGTCACCAGGCCACATCCGGACTATAAAGCCCTTCATGGCCTGTTCGGGCACCTTGTGCAGCTCGACCAGTTGCTTCAGCTAGTCGCTCATAGGCATCGGGTGTTCGGTCCCAGTATACTGAGACCAGAACAACTTCTCCGTCGAGCTTCCCTCCTCGGCCTGGTAATGCTTCGCGGCATCCGACACGCTGCGGGGCAAATCTGCGAATGCTCCTGGAGAGCTCCGGACTCGAGTAAGTAACAAGTAATTTACTTTCACATGCTTGCTTTGCATATTGAATGCCTTACCCGCCGCTATCTTCCTCATCGCCTCAATTTCCTGGAGGGCCTTTTGGGCTTCGGCCTTGGCATGCTTTGTGCTCTCGAGGGCCGCGGCAAACTCGGACTCTCGCGTCTTCGAGTCAAGCTCCAAAGCCTCGTGATTCTTCACGAGAGCCTGGAGCTCTTGCTGCACCTCGCCCACCCGTGCCTCTTGTTTTTCCCACTCGATGCGCTCCTTGGCCGCTTTGTTCTCAGCCTCGGACAGTGCTTGCTTCAGGGTCGCCACTTCGGTTGTGGCCCCTGGCACGTTCATGATGATCCTGTCATTTCGAAACCACATTTTCTTCTTTTATATAGACAAGGTATTACTTACCTTTGTTCTCCTTGAGCTGCCTCTTGGCAAGGCCGAGCTCTTTCTCGGACCCCTCGAGGTCGTGCTTCAGTGCGGCAACCTCCACAGTCAGTGCAACAGAGGTCAACAGCAAAGCCTGCATACGCATACAGACATACTTATATTAGACTCCTACAGATATTATTTGATCCTCTATTCGGCTTTTCTTTGTGAACACCAAATAGAGCATCAGGGGCTACTGTCTATGCGGTAATATTTTCCTATATTTTAAATACTTACCACAAAGCCTATTAGAAGGCTGGCACAGGCTTCAGTCAGTTCGCTCTTGGCGGACTGAACCTTCTTGATCACCGCACTCATAATAGTGCGGTGCTCTTCGTCGATGGAAGCGCCGCGAAGCGCTCCCAGCATGTCGTCCGGTGCCTCTGGATGGACAGAGGTCACCGGCACGGATGGCTTGCCCCTTTTGGAAGGGGGCCGCCTGCCCGAGTCCGGAACCACTGGAGGTTCCGGCGCGGTGTTCGACTGAGGGCCGAACTTGGAGCCCCCGGAGCCTTGCTCCCTTTGCTCTTGGAGTCCGAAAGGTCGCCTTGAGGCGCCTCCGGGACTGTCTCCCCCCTGCTCGGTGCCCCTTGAGAGAATACCTCGACATTATCCGTAGGGCAAGGAGAGGAGGCGATTGGAAGTGTATCACTGTTCATGTCCGACGAGTCCAAGGAACCATCCGACGATGATACGTAGATAAGGGCTTGGGGCGGAGTGCATAATCATATTTGACATTAGGAGAAGCAGTGCGACAAAGGTATGCTATGAGTTACTCTGGTGTCCGAATACTTATGACTTCGCCAGGGGCTTGGCCCTGAGCAGCCACTCGTCTTCGCGGTCGGCGGCGGTGGTGGAGCAGTCCGGAAGGAGAGTCCTTCCCTTCTTGGACCCTTCAGCCTCCCCGGTTGGGGCGGCCTTCCTTTTCTTGTCTCCCTCGGCTGGAGGGGGAGAATCTTCATCTTCCTTCTCCTTGTTTTCACGGGAGGAGTGCGTCTCGGTGTTATCGGACGATGAGTCCGATACCTGTAACATCCCAAATTTTCATTTTGGAATGTTATACATTAGATCATCATTTCATATCATATTTCTTTTGCATTTTGGGTGATCCTAGAAATTCTACGCAACTCAATGACCCACGGAGAGAGTTGGGGATTTCGATATTTTCATATTTGAGTTCTCTCAAATTTTGAGAATAGGATCATTTGGTTTTATTTATTTAATCATCAATTATTTCTACTACAAAAATATGAGAGAGGGAATAAAATGACTTTCCCAAAATAAAGAAATATTGAGGATTTAATAATAAAATCAAATAGGATTTTATTTCGGAGTTTTTTGGTGTTTTATTTGAATTAGGAAAAAAGTGCGTTTTTCAAAATTGCATTTAGGTCCCAAATAAATGTTCACCTTGTGAGGCTTGATTTTAGAAGCCCGTGAAAATTTATTTCGGAATTTTTGGAGTCCGTTTAGTATTTCTTTTTCTTTTTCTTCCGAGCGGAATATTTAAAAAAAACCCGCGCCCGACTGGGCCAAGGGCCCAGCCGAGCCAGGCCGGCCCAGCCGCCACAGCCTCCCGCTCGAGCAGCCGCTGGACTCGAGAGGAGTCTGAGCCGGAGCCACCTCGCCGCCGCTCGACCCCCTCCCCAAGGCAGCACCCCCCTTGTCTTAAATACCAAGCCACCCCGCCGCCCTCACCTCACCCCGCCCCGCCGCCCGCCAGCCGCAGCCGCCGCCGCCTGCTGCTGCCGCCGCCGCCGCCTGCCCCACGCTGCCGCCGCTGCGCCGCCGCCGCTGCCGAGCCGCCCCGCATAGCCGCCGCCACCGCCGGAGTACCTCGCCGGAGGTATAGCCACCGCCGTTCGCCGTTCGGTTTTTTTAAGAAACCACCTCGGTTTTTTTCGAAACCCTAGAACGGTTTATTTCTCTGGTTTACTTATTTAGTGAACGTTCACCGATTCGTTCGTTTTAACGAACGCGTTCATCGTTTAGTTTCAGATAACGAACGTTCGTTCGTTAATCTGTTCTTCGTTTTTCTTTTCTCGGTTTAAATCCGTGATTTTTCTGATCGCGATTTCTGATCCGATTTTCGTTGTAGTTTAACTTTTTGCTCGTTTATCGGAATCAGGCGATTCAAGCGCCTAGGGATTTGTCTCGAACCCCTCTATCCGTTTAACCAACCCAAACAAGATATTTCTACTATAAAAATTGCCCTAGATCCAGATTGCTAGAACGAAGTTGTTTTCTTTCGCCGTTTGACTTTCGTTGCTTCGTTCGATTTGATTCTTTTGCCAACCGGAGTTCTTAAGTTGAACCTTCTGGTTAGATCTCTTATTTGAGTTTTACCTGTGCATTAGATGAGTACTTATTGTATGCTTGTTTGTTTGTTTGCGATAGAGTACCCGGAGTGCGCCGCCTGTTACTTCAAATCTCTAGGTTTCCCGGATCATCAGCAAGGCAAGTAACACTTTGATCATACCTTTTCTACTACCCAGTTTTATTGCATTAGATCAATCCTCACACATTGCATGATTAGGATCTAATTAAATTGTGGGATGGGAAGTAGATGAGGTAGTACCTATTACCAGTTTATTTTCAAACCTTTGGGAGTTACTTCTACGTTTGCTTATCATGCCATGCTATGCTAGTAGACGTGGATTGGGCGAGTGAAATCCATTGACAGATGTGAGATTGATAATTAATGGTTTATCTAAGGTGGCAACTTAAACACACATCTGGGTGGATTGAGGCACCTGGATATTCCAGAACTTGCCTGTTTTCTTTTGGAGCGCCACCCAGGCTCAAAGGGATCATAAGACTATTTATACTAGAAACTTCCTTGTGCAGCCACAAGCTATTATGGGCTCTAGCATAGTTGACTAAGTTGTGCAAACTCTTACAGTGGTAGACTAGCAGATGTAGCGGATATAGGTGGTACGGTCTACCCGATCGTAAGGTGCTAGCGCTTCTGAAAGACTATGTCTCGGTCATCCGTCTTCTCAAACACCCTGTAGTGCGAGAAACCAAACGGAGGCGATCGAGTCTTGTGGGGAAAAGTGCGCAAACCTCTGCAGAGTGTAACAAACTAATCATGATTAGCCGTGTCCCCGGTTATGGACATCTTGAGTATCTAGTACTTGGATTATCATGTGAATCTCAACATGTTACTCTAAATTAATTTTGTTGGGTTATGTTTAATGATGATGCTTAATTGGGATTGAGAATGCTGTCAACCATTCTCACTGTTTAACAACTACCATGATAGTTAAATAAATTTTATTCCTTTGAAGTAGGGAAAAATTGGCTTTACGCAAAAACTATAACCATAGAGCTTTCCACCAGCCAAATATGCATATAGTATAGCTGTTGCATTCCATTACTCTCTATGTGTTACCTTGCCAGCATATTCCACGTGCTGACCCGTTTTCGGGCTGCAACGTTAATGTTGCAGACTTTTCAGACGACGATTAAGGAGTTTTTAGGCCATGGTTCTATACTCAGTGATGCCGTTGGAGTTGATGGACTCACTTATCTTCCAAGCCTTCCGCTATTATCGTTATTAGATGGCCTTAAGCCATATTTATTGTAATAAGTTCTCTTTTGAGACACTCGATGTAATAAGTGTGTGATTGCTACTCTGCTATAAATCCTCCGAGTACTGTGTGGTGTCAGCATTACTGATCCAGGGATGACACCGGAGCACAGAGATCAGACTGTTTGAGGTCTGGTCGCTACAGAGATGGTATCAGAGCACACGCTGATTGTAGGACACGACCACTAAGCTAAAAGACCTAGATCACTATTCACTCTCTTCTTCTCTGACCTCTCATCTTTTCTACTCTTTAGGATGGCGGATGCAAGGAACAAGTTCACACAACCGGATGAAGATACACCCTTTGGACGCCACTTGAAGGAAGTCACTAGATACCTGAATATAGGAGTACCAAGCTTCACGGGAACCTACAACACCACTTTACCTGAAGAAGAGCGCTGGATGATTCAAGTTCAAGTTCCAGGAAGGACGCTCATGCCAGTCACTGAACCCATAGAGTTTTCTTTTGATGCACCAACTTGGAGTCTAGGAAAGAGCATGGCAGCTCACATAGCCATGGGACGCATTGGAGAAGTCTACCGCAAGGATCTCAAAGATACTATCTACCAGATTTGTGGGCGCCGAGATGAACACTGGGAGATGATCAGCACCAGGAAGGATAGATCAATCGCAACTTTTATCCAGGAATTAAACCAGCACATTCAACGATAGGAGAACCAGATGTGTGCCGACATGATAGATCTGAAGAAGGCTAAGACTAGAATCAAGGAACTGGAGGAAGAACTCAAGGCTACACGTGAAGATTATGAAGAGGAAATTGAAGTATTGGTGGAGAAGAATGACGACCTGATCAAGAAGATTGGAATATTTATGGGAGGCCTGACACCAGTAGATGAAGACGAAGAACCCAAGGAGATTAGCCCGGAAGACTACATCATCATCGACGACACCGATTCAGAACCAGATAGTAGCGATGATGACTATGTTGATGAAACTGGAGCAGATATTATGGAGTCAACGACCGAAGAATATTTCTAGTAGACCACCTCATCAGTAGTAGTAGTCCACCATGTTAATATAGTAGCCCGAGCACTTTTGCGATAGTTAGATCGATTGTATGCCCTTGTTTGATTGAATGAAGTGAATTGTTTGCTTTTGCCTCATGTGCATATGGGTAATGTTTTCTCTTTAGACCCCCTCTGTTCTTACATCTCATCTTTTCTAAACCCTCAGATGCCTCCGAGACATGACCCCGGATTTGCCTTTCCACCGGAGCTCACCCAGTTGATCCAGCAGCAGAACACATTGATGCAGTTGCTAGTCCAGAATCAGAATCAGGGGAACAACAACAACAACCCACCACCACCACCACCTGTTGACCACTTAGCCCGTTTTCTTAGGCTAAATCTGCCAGTGTTTTCCAGTAGCACCGAGCCGATAGTAGCAGATGGTTGGCTCCGCAAGACAGCTAGGGAGTTTACCACAGCAGGATGCACAGATGCGGAGAAGGTGAAGTTTGCCGCACATCAGCTAGAAGGACCCGCAGCATCATGGTGGGAGAATTTCACAGCCACTTTCCCAGTCGACACTGTCACATGGGACCAGTTTCAGCAGGCTTTCCATACTGCCCATGTTTCAGCAGGAGCTATGGCCATGAAGAAGCGTGAGTTTCATAACTTGTGCCAAGGAGGACGGACAGTTGGCCAGTATGTGGAGGAATTTAGTAAGTTAGCACGTTATGCCCCAGATGACGTCGCTACGGATGCAGCTAAGCAGGAGAAGTTTCTAGAAGGACTGAATGATGAGTTGAGCATGCAGTTGATGGTATCCACCTTCAACAACTACCGGGAGTTGGTAGATCGTGCCCTTATGATTGAAGGGAAGCAGCAGCAAATTGAGAATCGCAAGAGGAAGTATGGACAAGGAAAGTACAATTCAGGAGCTCAGCAGAAGCCACGTTTTACCCCTAGACCAGGAGGGCATTTTCAGCATACCCATGGAGGAGGTAGCTCGCACAATCACAATGACACCAAGAATGGTAATGGCAATGGAGGAAGCAACAGCCAGAATCGCACCAACCCCTCGACCCCAGCCAAGAAGGACCTAAGCCAAGTCACTTGCTGTAAGTGTTCGAAGACCGGACATTATGCCAATGAATGTCCTGAAGGCCAAAATGGCAATGGAAGTTCTGGGAAGAAGCCGAACCCTTTCAACAGGGGACAGGTGAACCACGTTATCGTGGAGGAGGTTGAAGCTCAGCCCGATGCAGTAATAGGTAAGTTTTTGGTTAAGTCATTTACTGCACTCGTTCTTTTTGATACTGGAGCATCGCATTCATACATCTCAAGGGGATTTGTGGATAAGTATAACCTACCAACCCAAGCCCTTAGGTCACCCATGTTAGTAACCTCGCCCGGAGCAGAGTATGTGGCTAGTCTATGGTGGGATCGGTTACCATTAAAGATTGGTAACTATGTTTTTCCCTCAGACCTAATAGTATTGGAATCTCAAGGATTGGATGTGATATTAGGCATGGATTGGTTATCAAAGTATGAAGGGAGTATTGAATGTGCTAGTAAGTCAATTTTGCTTACCACCCCAGAAGGGAGAAGGATTAAGTATGTATCCCGGCATGTGCCAAAGAGGACTCAAGTAAATTGCCTAACAGGAGTTGTGCAGGAGGAAGTACCAGTGTTAAGGGATTTCTCTGATGTATTTCCAGAAGAGTTGCCAGGCATGCCCCCGGATAGAGATATTGAGTTTTTGATTGAGCTATTGCCAGGCACAGGGCCAATATCAAAGAGACCATATAGGATGCCGGCAAAGGATTTGGTGGAAATTAAGAAGTAGATTAAGGAGTTACTGGATAAGGGATATATTCGCCAAGTTCTTCACCTTGGGGATCGCCAGTACTTCTAGTGGAGAAGAAGGATGGATCGTTAAGGATGGTTGTTGATTATCGAGGATTGAATGAAGTAACGATCAAGAACAAGTACCCACTACCAATGATCAACGATCTGTTTGATCGATTGCAAGGAGCGAAGGTATTTTCCAAGATCGATCTGCGATCAGGATACCACCAGTTGAAGATTAGAGAACAGGATATTCCGAAGACAGCTTTTACTACCAGGTATGGGCTGTATGAGTATACCGTTATGCCATTTGGTCTGACAAACGCACCTGCACATTTTATGAACATGATGAACAAAGTGTTTATGGAGTTTTTGGATAAGTTCGTCGTAGTGTTCATTGATGATATTCTGGTTTATTCAAAGAATCAAGAGGAGCATAAAGAGCATTTGCATTTGGTACTTGGAAAGCTCAAAGAACATCAATTATATGCCAAGTTCAGCAAATGTGAGTTTTGGTTGAAGGAAGTAGGATTCCTCGGACACGTTATATCAGGAGAAGGTATAGCATAAAATCAGGGAAGATCAGAAAGCTAACAAAGAGATTGCCGTTATAAAAGAGAAACTGAGCAAAGGAAAAGCTAAAGGATTTCGTGAGGATGAGCACGACACCCTATGGTTTGAAGACCGTGTTTACGTGCCCAATGACCCGGAGATCAGGAAGTTGATTTTGCAAGAGGCACACGATTCACCATATTCAATTCATCCAGGAAATACCAAGATGTATCTGGATTTGAAGGATATTTTTTGGTGGACCGGAATGAAGAAGGATATAGCGGAGTATGTAGTAGTTTGTGATGTATGCCAGAGAGTAAAAGCAGAGCATCAGAAGCCAGCAGGATTGTTACAACCATTGCTGATACCCGAATGGAAGTAGGATAAGCTAGGCATGGATTTTATCACAGGATTGCCCAGGACTCGTTCAGGCTATGACTCAATTTGGGTTGTAGTTGATTGATTGACGAAAGTAGCTCATTTCATCCCAGTAAAGACCACTTACACCAGTGCTAAGTTGGCAAAGATATACATGACCAGGATCGTATGCCTGCATGGATTTCCAAGGAGTATTGTATCAGATAGAGGAACCCAATTTACCTCAAAGTTCTGGAAACAGTTGCATGAAACTTTGGGTACCAGGCTAGAATTCAGCACAACTTTTCATCCACAGACAGATGGACAGGCCGAGAGGGTAAATCAGATTTTGGAGGATATGCTGAGAGCTTGTGCGCTAGATTATGGATCTAGTTGGGACAACAATTTACCATATGCAGAGTTCTCTTACAACAACAATTACCAAACCAGTTTAAAGATGGCCCCTTTCGAAGCCTTGTACGGAAGGAGGTGTAGGACACCGTTGTCATGGGACGAAGTGGGAGACCGTCAGTTGTTTGGTCCTGACTTGATTAAAGAGTCTGAACAGAAGGTGAAGTTGATTCGCGATAGGCTCAAGGTAGCCCAGTCCAGACAGAAGAGTTATGCGGATTCTAAACGCAAGGAGACAGTTTACGAAGTTGGAGATAGAGCTTATCTTCGAGTATCCCCACTTCGGGGAACAAAACATTTTGGAGTCAAAGGAAAGTTAGCACCATGATTTGTAGGACCATATCGAGTATTGGAACGTATGGGGGAAGTAGCCTACAGGAATTGCCCGAAGGATTGTCAGGAGTACATGACGTGTTCCACGTTTCTCAGCTGAAGAAATGTCACGCAGAGATGGCTGACATCCCGTTGAGAGATACAGTGCCTTTGGAAACTATTCAGTTGGATAACGATTTGACCTACGAGAAGAAGCCTGTTAAGATCCTCGAGTTTGCCAACCGAGTTACTCGCAGCAAGGTTATCAAGTTTTGCAAAGTCCAGTGGAGCCACCACTCAGAGGATGAAGCCACCTGGGAGCGAGAGGAAGATTTGTTCAAGGACCACCCTCACCTATTTTCTAGCCAACCCGAATCTCGAGGGCGAGATTCATCTTAAGGGGGGTAGGTTTGTAACATCCCAAATTTTCAATTTGGAATGTTATACATTAGATCATCATTGCATATCATATTTCTTTTGCATTTTGGGTGATCCTAGAAATTCTACGCAACTCAATGACCCACGGAGAGAGTTGGGGATTTCGATATTTTCATATTTGAGTTCTCTCAAATTTTGAGAATAGGATCATTTGGTTTTATTTATTTTATCATCAATTATTTCTACTACAAAAATATGAGAGAGGGAATAAAATGACTTTCCAAAAATAAAGAAATATTGAGGATTTAATAATAAAATCAAATAGGATTTTATTTCAGAGTTTTTTGGTGTTTTATTTGAATTAGGAAAAAGTGTGTTTTTCAAAATTGCATTTAGGTCTCAAATAAATGTTCACCTTGTGAGGCTTGATTTTAGAAGCCCGTGAAAATTTATTTTGGAATTTTTGGAGTCCGTTTAGTATTTCTTTTTCTTTTTCTTCTGAGCGGAATATTTAAAAAAACCGCGCCCGACTGGGCCAAGGGCCCAGCCGAGCCAGGCCGGTCCAGCCGCCGCCGCCTCCCGCTCGAGCAGCCGCCGGACTCGGGAGGAGTCCGAGCCGGAGCCGCCTCGCCGCCGCCCGACCCCTCCCCAAGGAAGCACCCCCCTTCTCTTAAATACCAAGCCACCCCGCCGCCCTCACCTCACCCCGCCCCGCCGCCCGCCAGCCGCAGCCGCCCCCGCCGCCTGCTGCTGCCGCCGCCGCCGCTGCCGAGCCGCCCCGCCGCCCCGCATAGCCGCCGCCACCGCCGGAGCCCCGCCCCGCCCGCCGGAGTACCTCGCCGGAGGTATAGCCGCCGCCGTTCGCCGTTCAGTTTTTTTTAAGAAACCGCCTCGGTTTTTTTTTCGAAACCCTAGAACGGTTTATTTCTCTGGTTTACTTATTTTGTGAACATTCACCGATTCGTTCGTTTTAACAAACGCATTCATCGTTTAGTTTTAGATAACGAACGTTCGTTCGTTAATCTGTTCTTCATTTTTCTTTTCTCGGTTTAAATCCGCGATTTTTCTGATCGTGATTTCTGATCCGATTTTCGTTGTAGTTTAACTTTTCGCTCGCTTATCGGAATCAGGCGATTCAAGCGCCTAGGGATTCATATCGAACCCCTATATCCGTTTAACCAACCTAAATAAGATTTTGCTACTATAAAAATTGCCCTAGATCCAGATTGCTAGAAAAAAGTTGTTTTCTTTCGCCGTTTGACTTTCGTTGCTTCGTTCAATTTGATTCTTTTGCCAACCGGAGTTCTTAAGTTGAAACTTCTGGTTAGATCTCTTATTTGAGTTTTACCTGTGCATTAGATGAGTACTTATTGTATGCTTGTTTGTTTGTTTGCGATAGATTACCCGGAGTGCGCCGCCTGTTACTTCAAATCTCTAGGTTTCCCGGATCATCAGCAAGGCAAGTAACACTTTGATCATACCTTTTCTACTACCCAGTTTTATAGCATTAGATCAATCCTCACACTTTGCATGATTAGGATCTAATTAAATTGTGGGATGGGAAGTAGATGAGGTAGTACCTATTACCAGTTTATTTTCAAACCTTTGGGAGTTACTTCTACGTTTGCTTACCATGCCATGCTATGCTAGTAGACGTGGATTGGGTGAGTGAAATCCATTGACAGATGTGAGATTGATAATTAATGGTTTATCTAAGGTGGCAACTTAAACACACATCTGGGTGGATTGAGGCACCTAGATATTCCAGGACTTGCCTGTTTTTCTTTTGGAGCGCCACCCAGGCTCAAAGGGATCATAAGACTATTTATACTAGAAACTTC
The DNA here is from genome assembly GCF_056163025.1 of Triticum urartu. NCBI lineage: Eukaryota > Viridiplantae > Streptophyta > Magnoliopsida > Poales > Poaceae > Triticum > Triticum urartu. The sequence continues at coordinate 362,673,787 of NC_141876.1, read as the reverse complement.
CTTGTGCAGCCACAAGCTATTATGGGCTCTAGCATAGTTGACTAAGTTGTGCAAACTCTTATAGTGTAGACTAGCAGATGTAGCGGATATAGGTGGCACGGTCTACCCGATCGTAAGGTGCTAGCGCTTCTGAAAGACTATGTCTCAGTCATCCGTCTTCTCAAACACCCTGTAGTGCGAGAAACCAAACGGAGGCGATCGAGTCTTGTGGGGAAAAGTGTGCAAACCTCTGCAGAGTGTAACAAACTAATCATCATTAGCCGTGTCCCCGGTTATGGACATCTTGAGTATCTAGTACTTGGATTATCATGTGAATCTCAACATGTTACTCTAAATTAATTTTGTTGGGTTATGTTTGATGATGATGCTTAATTGGGATTGAGAATGCTGTCAACCATTCTCACTGTTTAACAACTACCATGATAGTTAAATAAATTTTATTCCTTTGAAGTAGGGAAAAATTGGCTTTATGCAAAAACTGTAACCATAGAGCTTTCCACCAGCCAAATATGCATATAGTATAGCTGTTGCATTCCATTACTCTCTATGTGTTACCTTTCCAGCATATTCCACGTGCTGACCAATTTTCGGGCTGCAACGTTAATGTTGTAGACTTTTCAGACGACGATTAAGGAGTTTTTAGGTTGTGGTTCTATACTCAGTGAAGCCGTTGGAGTTGATGGACTCACTTATCTTCCAAGCCTTCCGCTGTTATTGTTATTAGATGGCCTTAAGCCATATTTATTGCAATAAGTTCTCTTTTGAGACACTCGACATAATAAGTGTGTGATTGCTACTCTGCTATATATCCTCCGAGTACTGTGTGGTGTCAGCATTACTGATCCAGGGATGACACCGGAGCACAGAGATCAGACTGTTTGAGGTCTGGTCGCTACAATACCACCTGGCGCTGGGAACTCTTTCGGGTTCCCTTGACCTTCTTCTTGGTCTTCTCCGGCACCTCATAAGGAGCCGGAGTCCGCATCTCCGTCAGGAGAGCGTCTGCAGGGTCTTCGGGCAAAGGGGCCGGACAGTTAATCTGCTCCGATGTCTCCACCCAGTCCTTTCAAAGGCATGGGAGCTCAGACCCCGCACATGGTTAAGCTATGGGAAATAAATACCCTACCAGATGTACAGAACTTACCGGATTCGCAGAGTGCTTCGCGCTTAGCCCGCGGTCCTCCATAAGAGAAGGAGGGACCTCGGTGCCCTTGAACAGCACCCTCCAGACGTCCTTATGCGTCGTGTCGAAGAGCTTGCTTAGAGTCTGGTGCTGGGCCGGGTCATACTCCCATAAGTTGAAATCCCGTTGTTGACACAGGAGGATCCGGCGGAAGAGCATGACCTGGACTATGTTGACAAGCTTAAGTTTCTTTCTTGTCATGTTCCGGATACACTTCTGGAGTCCGTCCAGCTCCACCGATGAGCCCCAGGATAAGCCCTTCTCCTTCCAGGAAGTGAGCCGCGTGGGGATTCTGGATCGAAACTCGGGGGCCGCCACCCAGTTGGTGTTGCGCGGCTCGGTGATGTAGAACCACCCCGATTGCCACCCCTTTATGGTCTCCACGAAGGAGCCCTCAAGCCATATAACGTTGGGCATTTTGCCCACCATGGCTCCGCCGCATTCCGCTTGTTGGCCCCCACCACCTTCAGCTTAATATTGAAGGTCTTCAGCCAGAGGCCGAAGTGGGGCCGGATGCGGAGGAAAGCCTCGCACACGATGATGAACGCCGAGATGTTGAGGATGAAATTCGGGGCCAGATCATGAAAGTCCATCCCATAATAGAACATGAGGCCGCGGACGAATGGATGGAGGGGAAACCCCAGTCCGCGGACGAAGTCGGGGAGGAAAACCACCCTTTCATGAGGTTCCGGGGTAGGGACGACCTGCCCCGCGGCTGGCAGCTGGTGCGCGATATCAGCGGCTAAGTATCCGGCTCCATGTAGCTTTTTGATGTGTCCCTCCATGACGGAGGAGGCCATCCACTTGCCTCCCGCTCCGGACATGTTTGGAGAGATCTGAGGAGAAGGATGTGGACTTGGGCGTTGGAGCTCGAGTGCACGAGAATGGATGAGCAAGGAGGAAGAAGGCGTGGGTAGAAAAAGGTGAGACCTTATCCCTTTATAAGGGCGGACGAAACTATGCGCCCCCACTAGCCTGGTAAAACTCGCTTATCCCCCAAGCGCCGTAATTGGTGGCGCGATTGGGTTACCCACGTCCTTATTGATGAGAATCCCGTGATAAGGGGAACACGATCTCTGCTTTGACAAGACGGTCAAGAAAACGCCTCGCGTTATATGTGGGGCTGGTTAAAGAAAAAACAGTTCAAATAATTACTAGGCCATGGCGTGATGTCATGCTGCTAAAACGTGTCAGCAGATTAGATTTGTGGAAATATTATTCTCTCTACGGTGGTGTGTGGAACTTATTTTGCAGGGTCAGACACTATCCTTGTATTCAAACTCTTCCGTGGTGTATTCGGAGGAGGAACCCGCCTTGCAATGCCGAAGACAACACTGCGCGCCGGACTCATCGTCATTGAAGCCTGGTTCAGGGGCTACTGAGGGAGTCCTAGATTAGGGGGTCTCTGGACAGCCGGACTATATCCTTTGGCCGTACTGTTGGACTATGAAGATACGAGATTGAAGACTTCGTCCTATGTCCGGATGGGACTCTACTTGGCGTGGAAGGCAAGCTAGGCAATACAGATATGGATATCTCCTCTTTTGTAACCGACCTTGTGTAACCCTAGCCCCCTCCGGTGTCTATATAAATCGGAGGGTTTTAGTCCGTAGGACAACATACAATCATACCATAGGCTAACTTCTAGGGTTTAGCCTCTCTGATCTCGTGGTAGATCAAGTCTTGTACTACTCATATTATCAAGAATAATCAAGAAGGACGTAGGGTTTTACCTCCATCAAGAGGGCCCGAACCTGGGTAAAACATCGTGTCCCCTGCCTCATGTTCCCATCCGCCTTAGACGCACAATTCGAGACTCCCTACCCGAGATCCGCCGGTTTTGACACCGACAATGTTCTTATTCTTGCAAATAGAAATTATGTGCCCATAAATTTTATTGTTCTTGATATTGATTGCAATCCGTCTTGTCCAATTATTATTGGTAGACAATTTTTACGCACTATCGATGCCGTGATTGATATGAAAGAAGGCAATATTAAGTACCAATTTCCTTTGAGGAAGGGTATGGAACACTTTCCTAGAACAAGAATTAGGCCACCATATGAATCAATCATGAGGGCATCTTATGGATCTCGAACCAAAGATGACAAAACTTAGATCCTTGCTTTAGGCCTAGCTAAGTGCGTAAAACTATAGCGCTTGTCGGGAGGCAACCCAATGAATAAAATCTATTTCTGCTATTTGCTTCCTATTCTTGAGTGTTAGCACAATTATGCTACTGTTATGATTGTGTTTTTTATGTTTTAATTAGTGTTTGTGCCAAGTAAATCCTTTAGGATCTTCTTGGGTGATAGTTGTTTGATCTTGCTGAAAAAACAGAAACTTTTTCACCCACAAAAATAATTATCATTTTTTACCAGAGAGCGATAAAATACCCATTCCTTTTGCAGTAGATCAATATACAATTGCTCAGGTCGTCCTATATTTTCAAAATGTTTGGAACTGCAGAAGTATTCAAAATAGTCAGATTGCTACAGACTGTTCTGTTTTGACAGATTCTGTTTTCTTTGCGTTGTGTGCTTGTTTTGATGACTCTATGGTTTTCTTTGATGAGTTTTTGCCATAGAAAAGTTGGAATATAGTAGATATAATTCAAGAACAAAATATGAATTGGTTTGATACAACACTTATAGTAGTGATTTATTTTTTCTTATACTAACGGATCTCACGGAGGTTTTGTTGAGTTTTGTGCAATTGAAGTTTTCAAGTTTTGGGTTATCTTACGATGGATGAAGGAATAAGGAGTAGAAGAGCCTAAGCTTGGTGATGCCCGAGCATCCCAAGATATTATCCAAAAGGAGCAACCAACTAAGCTTGGGGATGCCCCCCGAGTGGCATCCCCTCTTTCTTCTAACGACCATCAGTATTTTACTCGAAGCTATATTTTTATTCATCACATACTATGTGTTTTGCTTGGAGCGTCTTGTATGATAAGAGTCTTTGATTGTTTTATATTGTGGTTTAAGTCTTGATCCCTTGCTAGACACACCTATTTGAGAGAGCCAAAATTATGTCACGACTTGTTAGAATTGCTCTCTATGCTTCACTTAAATTTTTTATGAGCTATGGACTTGCTCTAGTGCTTCACTTATATCTTTTTGAGCATGGTGTGCTTAGTATTTTTGAAGAAATGCTCTCTTGCTTCACTTAGATTTATTTGAGAGTTAATAAATTTTCAATAAATTCTCTCTTGCTTCACTTAAATTAATTTGAGAGAAATAAATATTATGCTCATGATCTTCACTTATATTTGTTTGAGCTTATGAAAAGCAACACATGAAAATTAGTCCCAAAGTGATAGATATCCAAGAACGATATAATAAAAACTTTCATGAAGATCATTGGACAAAATAAACTTGATTCTTAGTAATAGTTTTGAGATATTATGATGTGATATGCGAGTCATCTTGATGAGTAATTATGCTAGTAAGAATATTGGTGTTAAGGTTTGTGATTCCCTATGCAAGCACGAAAGTCAATAGTCATGCAATGAAATTATATCCTACGTGTGGTGCATTATTCAGTGTTAATTATGCTTAATGCTTGCTTATGAGATTATCTGTTTCTTGGTTGGTCGCTTCTCAATCTTTTACTAGCCTTCATTTTGCACTAAGTATGATCTCTACTTGTGCATCCAAAATCCTTTAAACCAGTTTTGCCACATGAGTCCACTATATCTACCTATATGCGGTATTCTTTTGCCGTTCGAAGCAAATTTTCATGTGCCATCTCTAATTTTCAAAATAAACTTCTCTTTTGTGTGTTCGTTTCGCTCGTGGAGCGGCGAGGGGTGGCTAATATTTTCCATGCTAGATGTGTTATTCTCAAGATGAGTGTTTATTCACTTGTCATTGCATGAGAGTAAGGCAAAGTATTAGGGATGCCCAGTCCCGAAATGAAAAATGAATTTACTTTATGTTGTCAAATAATAAATTCCTTGGAAAGTGTTGGTATGGAGGGCAACCGTGGATACGGCTAGCCATGGAAAATGAAAGTATGGTTGAAAAAGGAATAAACTTTATTTTCTGTTTGGGAACCGCCTATGACATATCTAAGCATGGAAAGTGTTGGGAACTCTAAGTCGTTTTCGTTGGTGGGATGGATACACCTCCGAAAATGTTTTTATCTCTAAGTTTTTCGCTTTGAGCTCTAGCACCTCTACAAATCCCTACTTCCCTCTACGAAGGTCCATTCTTTTACTTTATGCAATTTTTATTTTTGAATTTGAGTCTCCATCTTCTCTTATAAAAGCACCAACTAGGTGGCAATATGATCGTACTTGAGTATTGGGTGTAGCTAATATGCGAGTTTGTTTCATGAATGGATCAATGATTGAGCATGATGGGCTAGGGATAACTTATTTTAGCGTTGACATTTTGAAATACATGGTTGCTTGTTGATATGCTTGAGTATTTAAATTATCATGTCAAAACTAGACTATTGCTTCGAATCACATAAAAGTCCTAATGTCCATGCTATAAAGAAAAGAATATGATATGACATGTTAGGCAGCATTCCACATCAAAAATTCTGTTTTTATCACTTCCCTACTCGAGGACGAGTAGGAGTTAAGCTTGGGGATGCTGATACGTCTCCAATGTATCTTTAACATTTGACTGTTCCATGCTGTTATATTATCAATCTTGGATGTTTTATAATCATTTTATAGTCATTTTATATCATTTTTGGTACTAACCTATTGACATAGTGCCAAGTGCCAGTTGCTATTTTCCCCATGTTTTTTTACATCGCAGAAAATCAAAATCAAACGGAGTCCAAACGCAACGAAACTTTAGGGAGATTTTATTGGACCATAAGGAACATAATGGGCCCTGGTTGTGCCTGGGGGGGGTGCTCCGAGGAGAGCACAACCCACCAGGGCGAGCTAGGAGGCCCAGGCTGTAACGCCCTTGATGCGGCTATATCTCCTACGTGTCGAAGCACGACTTAGAGGCATAACCGCATTGAAAGCAATGTCGCAAGTAAGGTAATCTTCACAACAACCCATGTAAATATATAAAAGGGGAAATGATACATAGTTGGCTTACACTCGCCACGTCACACAAATATATGAATAACATGACAATCATCCAACACACTCATGGTCCGACTACGGTACCAAAATAAAGATCAACCCCCACATGCGACAAAGTCCCCGATCGCCCCAACTGGGCACCACTACTGATCATCTGGGAAAGACACATAGTAACAACGAGAGTCTTCATCGAACTCCCACTTGAGCTCACGCGCACCGTCTGGAACGGTATCATCGGTCCCTGCATCTGGTTTTGGAAGTAATCTGTGAGTCACGGGGACTCAGCAATCTCGCACCCTCGCGATCAAGACTATTTAAGCTTATAGGTAAAGGCATGGTAATATGTGGAGCTGCACCAAGCGACTAGCATATATGGTGGCTAATCTGTTCGCAAAAGAGAGCGAGAAGAGATGAACTATGATCAAGAATTGATCCTATAACAACCTACGCCAAGCATTACTCCAACACCGTGTTCACTTCCCGAACTCCGCCGAGAAGAGACCATCACGGCTACACATGCGGTTGATTCGTTTTAATTAAATTAAGTTTCATGTTATCTACAACCGGGCATTAACAAATTCCCATCTGCCCATAACCGCGGGCATGGCTTTCGAAAGTTCAAATCCCTGCAGGGGTGTCCCAACTTAGCCCATCACAAGCTCTCACGGTCAACGAAGGATATTCCTTCTCCCGAGACATTCCGATCAGACTCGGCATCCCGGTTTTACAAGACATCATCGACAATGGTAAAACTAAACCAGCAACACCACCCAGATGTGCCGACAAATCCCGATAGGAGCTGCACATATCTCGTTCTCAGGGCACATCGGATGAGCAAGACGTCGGGTAGGCCAGCCCAGAGTTGCCCCTGGTAGCGCCGGACATCGCTCTATCGGACCAACACTTAGAGAAGCACTGGCCCGGGGGGGGGGTTAAAATAAAGATGACCCTTGAGTCCACGAAACCCAAGGGAAAAGGCTAGGTGGCAAATGGTAAAACCAAGGTTGGGCATTGCTGGAGGAGTTTTATTCAAGGCGAACTGTCAAGGGGTTCCCATTATAACCCAACCGCGTAAGGAACGCAAAATCCGGGAACATAACACCGATATGACGGAAACTAGGGCGGCAAGAGTGGAACAAAACACTAGGCAAAAGGACGATCCTTCCACCCTTTACCAAGTATATAGATGCATTAAGATAACAAGATAATATAGTGATATCCCAACAATAAACAATGTTCCAACAAGGAACGATCTACAATCTTCACCTGCAACTAGCAACGCTATAAGAGGGGCTGAGCAAAGCGATAACATAGCCAATCAACGGTTTGCTAGGACATGGTGGGTTAGAGGTTGACATGGAAATTTGGGACGCATGAAAGCAAGTGGTAGGTATCGTAGCATAGGCATAGCAAAAGAGCGAGCATCTAGCAAGCAAAGATAGAAGTGATTTCGAGGGTATGATCATCTTGCCTGCAAAGTTGTCAGAGTTGACTTGATCCTCGTAAGCGAACTCAACGGGCTCCTCGTTAGCGAGCTCGTCTCCCGGCTCTACCAGAACAAGACAAACAAGCAAAAGGAACAAAATGAACCACGTGCAATGCTCGAACAACATGATGCAAACATGGTATGCTATGCGGGATGCGATATGTGATGCATATGCAAGATTTGACAAGGAATAATTGAACCTGGCCTCAACCTGGAAATCCAAGAGTGCCACTGGAAAGGTGAGGTGATTTCGGTTGAAATTGATATAAAGATCGCCGGAATCGGATGCACGGTTTGGAAATGGAAGCAAAACAAATATGGCACGAGTCTACGATAATCAGCAAGTAGCCATATAAATGCATCAAGATAAATATTCTACAGCACTCAAACATGACAACAAAATACATGGCAGGGATCCATTCATGATGCTTGACAAAAGATGAACACTGAGCTACGGCTAATTCATCCATTAACAGGTTCAAACAAGCATGGCAAAAATGCAAATGGTAACAAGTTTCAGACTTAGTGAAATTAACACAAGTCTGGAATTTAACATCAGGAAGCACACTTTAGAGCATGAAAAGTACATGCTACAGGAACTTAACATGGCAAAGCAAGGCATGGCATGAAGCTACTCAAAGCACTTAACAAAAGTTCCTTAGTGACCTTGAGCCAAAAGGGATCAGAAAATACAATTGCAAGCATGTGAACATGGCAAAAACATAATCAGATTACAGACTTGGTGAAAAACTGGAGGATGCAAATCAGTTAACGAGTAGGCATGTTCACGAGCTCGATGCACTCACTACAGAGCATGGCATGACAAACTAAGCATACACCCATCAAGAATTCATGTCCTAGAAGCTAGAAATGGCAAGACCAACAACATAGCATGCACCGATCAATAGCAACATCCTCGGCAAAATCGCTAACAAGACAACAATCTTCCAGGATTCACGAAATAGCAAAAGTAGAGCTTGATTGACTCAAGCTAGGGTGCTCCATAAATGAAAACAAAGACATGGCTGGATAGCGCACCACCATGTTAACAAATCATCCGTACTGATCATCCTCAAAAGAGGCACGGATCACTAGGAAACAACATGAACATATGGCATAATGACAAAATCAGGAGAAGGACTTAGAGAAATTCTAATTCCCTGAAATCAGCATTACCGATTGCACTACTTTGCAAGCTTGTGCTAGTCACCGCACATATCACAAAAATACATGGTAAGCACCTCTGTAAATATGGCATGCCATATAACAAAACTCATGTAAAGCTCAGGAGCATATCATGCACACATTAATCATGGCAAAAATGACAAATATCTATTTGATGAAACAGATATGGCAATTTTATCACATAGCCCTCTTCCAACAACATTTCGGGTACCAAGATGAGCTCAAATGAAAATGATGCAATGAGATGAAATGATGTACTCTCTGAGACGAACATTTTGATATGCTACATGCACAAATCGGATCTATGGATGCGGAGATACGACATGATGAAGTTTGCAAAAAAAAGTTGGAGGAGGCAAAAGTTAGGTCAACCTCCCAGATCTAGATCGGGCACGCGGATCGAGGTCAGATCCGAGCTCGCCGGAGTTCATGCCGGCGTCGACGGAGGGTGGCAGCCGGAGTGCGCCGCGGGGAGGAGGAAGAGGAGGCCGGAGTGCGCCGCCGACGAGGAGGCGGCGCGGACACGGTCACCGGAGCTCGGCCGGCGCGGCAGACCGCGTCGGTGAGGTGGAGGGGGCGACGTCTTGGCGGCAGCTGCCGGAGATCTGGCGGGCGGTGGAGCTGCGCCGGCGGCCGGCGAGGGAGAGGACGAAGGCGGCGCGGGCGGCGTCTCTGGCCCGTGCGCGGGCGCGGGAGGGCCGGCCACGGGCCGCGGCGGGCTTCGGCGGCGGAGGAGGTCAGCGGCCACTCAGGCAGTGCCACGTGGCGGCGGCGGGAGACTTCCGGACATGTCCGTCGGCGGAACTTTGTCCGGCGCGTGAGGAGAGGGAAAGATCTAGGGTTAGGGGGGAAGAGACCCGGGAATTTCGGGAGAGGATCTATATATAGGTATAGAGGGAGCTAGGAAGCTCCAAATGGAGTGCGGTTTTCGGCCACGCGATCGTGATCGAACGCTCTAGGTGATGGAAGGGTTTTTGGTGGGTTTTGGGCCAAAATGTAAGGGTGTTGGGATGCAACACAAACGAGGCCTTCTCGGTCCGTCGGTTAACCGTTGGAGTATCAAACGAAGTCCAAATGGCACGAAACTTGACAGGTGGTCTACCGGTAGTAAACCAAGGCCGCTTGGCAAGTCTCGGTCCAATCCAGAAATGTTTAATCCCCACACACGAAAATAGGTAGAAAGGGGCACCGGAGGAGATAGGAGCGCCGGAATGCAAAACGGACAACGGGGAAAATGCTCGGATGCATGAGATGAACACGTATGCAAATGCAATGCACATGATGACATGATATGAGATGCATGACAAAGGCAACAACACATGAAGACAAAAACCCGAACCCGAGGAAAATAAAATAACTTAGTGCCGGAAACGGCAAGAGTTGGGATACATATAAGGTAAATTACATCTGAGGTGTTACAACACTCCACCACTACGAAAGGATCTCGTCCCGAGATCTAGGACTGGAAAAACGCCGGGTACTCAGAACGGAGGTGATCCTCACGTTCCCAGGTGGCTTCACGGTCGGAATGGTGTGACCTCTTGACTTTGAGGAATTTGATTGACCTATTACGAGTCTTGCATTCAGTCTCTTCAAGAATAGCAGCTGGGTGCTCACGATAAGAGAGGTCTTCTTGGAGATCAATGTCTTTGAAGTTGACGGTGCGGTCAGGGGTCTTGAAGCACTTGCGGAGCTGAGAGACATGGAACACGTCATGCACGTTTGCAAAGTTGGAGGGAAGCTCGAGTTGATAGGCGAGATCGCCTCTCTTGCTGACGATCTTGAAAGGACCCACGTATCTAGGGGCAAGCTTCCCTTTGATACCGAAGAGACGAGTACCTTTCATTGGAGAGACACGGAGGTAAACATGGTCCCCGATCTCGAAAGCCAAATCATGATGCTTACTATCATAGTAGCTCTTCTCGCGCGATTGCGCTGCTTTGAGGTTATCACGAATGACTTTGCACATCTCCTCTGCCTCTGAGATCAAGTCATTTCCGAGAAGTTGACATTCACCTGTCTCCGACCAGTTAAGAGGAGTACGACACTTCCTGCCATAGAGAATTTCGAATGGAGCCTTGCCCGAACTTGCTTGAAAACTGTTGTTGTAGGAGAACTCGGCGTATGGAAGACAATCTTCCCAATTCATGCCGAAAGAGATAACGCAAGCCCTGAGCATATCTTCAAGAATCTGATTGACACGCTCGACTTGACCGCTAGTTTGAGGATGAAAAGCTGTGCTGAAACGGATGATGGTGCCCATGGCCTTCTGAAAAGAATCCCAAAACATGGAGGTAAAGATGCTGCCACGGTCTGAAGAGATCAACTGTGGAATGCCGTGCAGAGAGACAATCCGAGAGGTATAAAGCTCCGCCAATTGGGCTGCAGAGATAGACTCTTTGATAGGCAGAAAGTGAGCCACTTTAGTGAGTTTGTCGATGACAACGAATATAGCATCATTGCCACGCTTGGACTTTGGAAATCCCGTCACGAAGTCCATCTCAATGTGGTCAAACTTCCATTCTGGATTGGCAAGAGGTTGGAGGAGACCAGCTGGTCGTTGGTGTTCTGCCTTCACTCTTCTGCAGACATCACATTCATTCACGAACTGAGCAATCTCGCGCTTCATTCGAGTCCACCAATAAGCCTGCTTGAGGTCCTGGTACATCTTCGTACTCCCAGGGTGGATGGAGAGGAGGGAATTGTGAGCCTCGTTCATAATGACTTTACGAAGGTCACCTTTAGGCACAACAATGCGATCCTCGAAGAAGAGAGTATCATTGTCATCAAGGCGATATCACTTGTACTTGGGTTGACTCTTGGCAATCCCAATCTTCACCTTCTTCACCATAGCATCAAGAAGTTGAGCCTCGAGAATCTGATCTTCCAAAGTAGGATAGACTTGAAGGTTGGCGAGGAAACCGTGAGGAACAACTTGCAGATTGAGTTTGCGGAAAGCTTCACAAAGCTCGGGTTGGTAGGGCTTGAGAATCAGACTGTTGCAGTAAGCCTTCCTGCTCAATGCATCGGCAATCACATTGGCCTTGCCTGGAGTATATTCGATGCTCGGATTATACTCTTGAATCATTTCGACCCAACGAGTCTGCCTGAGGTTGAGATTAGGCTGAGTGAAGATGTACTTGAGACTCTTGTGGTCAGTGAAGATGTCCACTTTTCCTCCCAATAAGAGATGTCTCCAAGTCAAGAGAGCATGCACAACTGCCGCCAACTCGAGTTCATGAGTGGGGTAGTTCTTCTCGTTGGGCTTCAACTCGCGAGAGGTATACGCCACAACTTTCTTCTCTTGCATCAACACTGCACCAAGACCTTGAAGAGAGGCATCGCAGAAGACCTCGAACGGTTTGGATTCATCAGGAGGAGTCAGAACTGGAGCAGTGACTAATTTCTCTTTCAAGGTGTTGAAAACGATGTCACACTCAGGAGACCAAACGTACTTGACGTGCTTCTGGAGAAGGTTGGAGAGTGGCTTTGCGATCTTTGAAAAGTTCTCAACGAACCTTCGACAGTAGCTTGCGAGACCAAGGAAGCTGCGGAGTTGCTTCACGTTCTGAGGTGGTTCCCAATTCACAATTGCAGACACCTTCTCAGGATTCACCGCTATGCCCTTGGCAGAGATGATATGCCCAAGATAGAGAACCTCGTCGAGCCAAAACTCGCACTTTGAGAACTTTGCGTAGAACTAATGCTCTCTGAGCTTATCAAGCACCAAACGCAAGTGCTTGGCATGATCTTCCTTTTTCTTGGAAAAGACCAAAATGTCATCAAGGTAGACCAAGACGAAGTCATTTGTGTAGGGGTTGAAGATGAAGTTCATCATGCGAGAGAATGTCGGCGGAGCGTTGGTGAGGCCAAAAGACATGACAGTGTATTCATATGAACCATAGCTTGTTCTGAAAGCCGTCTTGGGAATATCTTGCTCACGAATTCGAATCTGGTGATAGCCCATACGGAGATCAAGCTTGGAGAATACTTGAGCACCTTTGAGTTGTTCAAACAGCTCGTTGATGTTGGGAAGTGGGTACTTGTTCTTTATAGTCTTCTTGTTCAATGGATGGTAGTCAACACAAAGTCGGTCTGTTCCATCCTTCTTCTTCACAAAAAGAACTCCACAACCCCAAGGAGAAGAACTAGGTCGGATGAGACCCATTCGCTCTTGAATATCGAGTTGCTTCTTCAGCTCTTTCAACTCTTCAGGTCCAAGCTTGTAGGGACGTTTGCAAACAGGTTCCGTGCCCGGCTCAAGATCGATAACGAATTCAACTGGCCGGTGCGGAGGCATTCCTGGAAGCTCTTCTGGAAAGACATCTTGATATTCACAAAAAACTGGAATTTGAGAGATGGCATCCAGTTCACCCTTCTCATTGAGAGAAAACAGATGGATGGTATCGTCATTAGCGGCAAAGACAATTACATCCTCAGACGAATGAGTCAATTGAATCTGCCTGGCAGCACAATCAAGCTGAGCCTTGTGCTTAGAAAGCCAATCCATACCAAGAATAAGATCAATATCCAAGTTACCAAGGACCATTGGAGAAGAAAGAAACTTGTAATCGCCCAACGTGATAGTAACATCCGGAGCCATCATTTTGGTGTTCATGAACAAACCTGGAGAGGAAACCGCTATCGGCTTAGGCAAATCAACGGTATGCACATCATGCATGGATGCAAAAGGCTTTGATAAAAATGACAAAGATGCACCAGTATCAAAAAGAACTCTTGCGGGAATGTCATTAACAGGAAGGTTACCCATAATCACATCTGGTGAGTCCTCTGCCTGAGCTGCGTTCAACAAGTTGACCTTAGCAGACTTGGGGTTATGCTTGACCACAACTGTACTTGCCGATCTCACAGGAGGAGGAGGAGGGAGACGCCTCTGATTGAAGCATTTGTTGGCATAGTGACCCCTCTGTTGGCACTTGTTGCACGTGACCTCCGAGAGCGGACGGTGATACGGAGCATTTGATCTTGGAGCTTGAGACGAAGTCTTGTTCTGAAAGCCAGGGTTGGGTGGGTGGGAAGATCCACTGCCACCTTTGCTCTTCTGCTGATAAGGCTGACGGAACGGAGGAGGAGGAAGCCAATACTTCTGCTGCTTAGCCACTTGAGTTGAGGAAGAAGGAGTTGCATCTCTGACTCACTTCTTGGAAGCATCGCACTTCAGTTGAGCAGTCTCTTGCTTCATTGCCATGTTGTAAAACTCATCATACCTCTTGGGCTCAAAGAGAACGAGAGCTAGCTGGATTTCTTCTCTGAGACCACCCCTGAACTGGTATATCATGCTCTTCTCGTCAGGGACGTCTTGCTTAGCAAAACGGGCAAGCTTCTGAAACATCTTGTTGTACTCGTAAACAGACATAGAGCCTTGCTTCAGGTTGCGGAATTCCTCACGCTTGCTTTCAACCACGCTCTGAGGAATATGATGAGCTTTGAAGTCTTGACGGAATTCATCCCAGGTAATCACACGGCCTCCTCCGGAATCTTTGTACTGCTGAAACCATTCTGCAGCTTGGTCTTTGAGTTGGAAGGAGGTGAACTTGACAAAGTCCTCAGGTCTGACGTTACTGCACTCGAAATGCTTGCATATGTCCACGAGCCAATCATCAGCGTCTGTTGCCTCAACACAATTGCTGAAGGTCTTTGGCTGGTTAGCAAGGAACTGGTTGAGTGTAGCAAAGTGGTTCTGATTGTTGCCCTCGCCCTGGTTCCCTTGGTAGCGCTCTTGAAGAAGTTGCATGATCAGCTATGTGTTTGCATTGGTAGCGGCCATCACAGCTTGCCATGCCTCCGGAGGTGGAGGTGGTGGTGGCAGATTAGGATTCGGAGTCGTGCGTGTTGGAGGAGCCATCCTGAATAGGTTGACATCCGTTAGCACATTGACAGACAAATATTGAAGCTGAATCAAACGGGTTGAAATTGCAACATATAGTCTTCACGAATGCATTCCAATCGAAATGGTCACATATCCATAAATTGAGAAGCCACTTAGAATTGAGGTAGAATAAAAACAACAAGGTACGGAACAAGAACAAATACTCGGTAAGGATCACCCAATCTCAAACCAAATATCCGTGGAAGAAGAACTAGAGCTACAAGAATTCCCACCTATGAAAATCCCGAACCTTTCCGGTTATGCAATCAGGTGTTGGGGATACAGGGGAAGCATAATATCTCACCCAAATCTAGCAAATCCTACATCCAGCTGTATCCATCCTTCAACACATAACCGAGAAAAACTTCAAAAATCGTTTACCTCAACCTTCGAAAAGCATCCGTTATACAAGTTATGGCAATACTCCCGGACTCCCGCCCCAGTACTGGGTGGCGTCGAGGTTATCTCACCAACAACTGCATAAAAGAGATTTTTGATGTCGGTGAAACTCAAGTATTCCAGAATCTCAACGATAAAATTGTGACGACAACACCTTGGAGCTCAACTCCCCGGGACACTGCCACAACCCCTAAATGACAGGACGCACCAAGAACAATGTTCACGTCACAAATCGATCGGAACGATTCCAAGATACCTGCGTGATCCTAAACAAAATTAGTGAAATTTGAGAAGAGAAGAGTCAAAACTCTACGTCAGGATGCCTTACCAGAGCGATGAAGGGACTGGGGAGTAAAAAGAATTCCTAAACTCTCCGATATATATAATCCTAAATGACTCAAAACATTTTTTCTAGACTCAACAACGCCAGCGATTCGATCAAGCAGGGGGCTCCTAAGGTCGGGGCTGGCTCTGATTACCAACTTGTAACGCCCTTGATGCGGCTATATCTCCTACGTGTCGAAGCACGACTTAGAGGCATAACCGCATTGAAAGCAATGTCGCAAGTAAGGTAATCTTCACAACAACCCATGTAAATATATAAAAGGGGAAAGGATACATAGTTGGCTTACACTCGCCACGTCACACAAATATATGAATAACATGACAATCATCCAACACACTCATGGTCCGACTACAGTACCAAAATAAAGATTAACCCCCACATGCGACAAAGTCCCCGATTGCCCCAACTGGGCACCACTACTGATCATCTGGGAAAGACACATAGTAACGACGAGAGTCTTCATCGAACTCCCACTTGAGCTCACGCGCATTGTCTGGAACGGTATCATCGGTCCCTGCATCTGGTTTTGGAAGTAATCCGTGAGTCACAGGGACTCAGCAATCTCGCACCCTCGCGATCAAGACTATTTAAGCTTATAGGTAAAGGCAAGGTAATATGTGGAGCTGCACCAAGCGACTAGCATATATGGTGGCTAACCTGTTCGCAAAAGAGAGCGAGAAGAGAAGGCAAAGCACGAATGAAGAACTATGATAAAGAAGTGATCCTATAACAACCTACGCCAAGCACTACTCCAACACCGTGTTCACTTCCCGGACTCCGCCGAGAAGAGACCATCACGGTTACACACGCGGTTGATTCGTTTTAATTAAATTAAGTTTCATGTTATCTACAACCGGACATTAACAAATTCCCATCTGCCCATAACCACGGGCACGGCTTTCGAAAGTTCAAATCCCTGCAGGGGTGTCCCAACTTAGCCCATCACAAGCTCTCATGGTCAACGAAGGATATTACTTCTCCCGAGACATTCCGATCAGACTTGGCATCCCGGTTTTACAAGACATCCTCGACAATGGTAAAACTAAACCAGCAACACCACCCAGATGTGCCGACAAATCCCGATAGGAGCTGCACTTATCTCGTTCTCAGGGCACACCGGATGAGCAAGACGTCGGGTAGGCCAGCCCAGAGTTGCCCTTGGTAGCCCCGGACATCGCTCAGTTGGACCAACACTTAGAGAAGCACTGGCCCGGGGGGGGGGGGGTTAAAATAAAGATGACCCTTGAGTCCCCGAAACCCAAGGGAAAAGGCTAGGTGGCAAATGGTAAAACCAAGGTTGGGCATTGCTGGAGGAGTTTTATTCAAGGCGAACTGTCAAGGGGTTCCCATTATAACCCAACCGCGTAAGGAACGCAAAATCCGGGAATATAACACCGATATGACAGAAACTAGGGCGGCAAGAGTGGAACAAAACACTAGGAAAAAGGCCGAGCCTTCCACCCTTTACCAAGTATATAGATGCATTAAGATAACAAGATAATATAGTGATATTCCAACGATAAACAATGTTCCAACAAGGAACGATCTCCAATCTTCACCTGCAACTAGCAACACTATAAGAGGGGCTGAGCAAAGCGGTAACATAGCCAATCAACGGTTTGCTAGGACATGGTGGGTTAGAGGTTGACATGGAAATTTGGGAGGCATGAAAGCAAGTGGTAGGTATCGTAGCATAGGCATAGCAAAAGAGCGAGCATCTAGCAAGCAAAGATAGAAGTGATTTCGAGGGTATGATCATGTTGCCTGCAAAGTTGTCAGAGTTGACTTGATCCTCGTAAGCGAACTCAACGGGCTCCTCGTTAGCGAACTCGTCTCCCGGATCTACCAAAACAAGACAAACAAGCAAAAGGAACACAATCAACCACGTGCAATGCTCGAACAACATGATGCAAATATCGTATGCTATGCGGGATGCGATATGTGATGCTTATGCAAGATTTGACAAGGAATAATTGAACCTGGCCTCAACTTGGAAATCCAAGAGTGCCACTGGAAAGGTGAGGTGATTTCGGTTGAAATCGGTATAAAGATCGCCAGAATCGGATGCACGGTTTGGAAATGGAAGCAAAACAAATATGGCACGAGTCTGCGATAATCAGCAAGTAGCCATATAAATGCATCAAGATAAATATTCTACAGCACTCAAACATGACAACAAAATACATGGCAGGGATCCATTCA
Source organism: Triticum urartu (assembly GCF_056163025.1). NCBI lineage: Eukaryota > Viridiplantae > Streptophyta > Magnoliopsida > Poales > Poaceae > Triticum > Triticum urartu. The sequence goes on along the minus strand of NC_141876.1, from coordinate 362,656,040 downwards.
TGATGCTTGAAAAAAGATGAACATTGAGCTACGGCTAATTCATCCATTAACAGGTTCAAACAAGCATGGCAAAAATGCAAATGGTAACAAGTTTCAGACTTAGTGAAATTAACACAAGTCTGGAATTTAACATCAGGAAGCACACTTTAGAGCATGAAAAGTACATGCTACAGGAACTTAACATGGCAAAGCAAGGCATGGCATGAAGCTACTCAAAGCACTTAACAAAAGTCCCTTAGTGACCTAGAGCCAAAAGGGATCAAAAAATACAATTGCAAGCATGTGAACATGGCAAAAACATAATCAGATTACAGACTTGGTGAAAAACTGGAGGATGCAAATCAGTTAATGAGTAGGCATGTTCACGAGCTCGATGCACTCACTACAGAGCATGGCATGACAAACTAAGCATACACCCATCAAAAATACATGTCCTAGAAGCTAGAAATGGCAAGACCAACAACATAGCATGCACGGATCAATAGCAACATCCTCGGCAAAATCGCTAACAAGTCAACAATCTGCCAGGATTCACGAAATAGCAAAAGTAGAGCTTGATTGACTCAAGCTAGGGTGCTCCATAAATGAAAACAAAGACATGGATGGATAGCGCACCACCATGTTAACAAATCATCCTTACTGATCATCCTCAAAAGAGGCATGGATCACTAGGAAACAACATGAACATATGGCATAATGACAAAATCAGGAGAAGGAATTAGAGAAATTCTAATTCCCTGAAATCAGCATTACCGATTGCACTACTTTGCAAGCTTGTGCTAGTCACCGCACATATCACAAAAATACATGGTAAGCACCTCTGTAAATATGGCATGGCATATAAAAAAACTCATGTAAAGCTCAGGAGCATATCATGCACACATTAATCATGGCAAAAATGACAAATATCTATTTGATGAAACAGATCTGGCAATTTTATCACATAGCCCTCTTCCAACAGCATTTCAGGTACCAAGATTAGCTCAAATGAAAATGATGCAGTGAGATGAAATGATGTACTCTCTGAGACGAACATTTTGATATGCTACACGCACAAATCGAATCTACGGATGCGGAGATACGACATGATGAAGTTTGCAAAAAAATAAGTTGGAGGAGGCAAAAGTTAGGTCAACCTCCCAGATCTAGATCGGGCACGCGGATCGAGGTCAGATCCGAGCTCACCGGAGTTCATGCCGGCGTCGACGGAGGGTGGCGGCCGGAGTGCGCCGCGGGGAGGAGGAAGAGGAGGCCGGAGTGCGCCAGCGACGAGGAGGCGGCGCGGGCGCGGTCGCCGGAGCTCGGCCGGCGCGGCAGACCGCGTCAGCGAGGTGGCGGGGGCGACGTCTTGGCGACAGCTGCCGGAGATCTGGCGGGCGGCGGAGGTGCGCCGGTGGCTGGCGAGGGAGAGGACGAAGGCGGCGCGGGCGGCGTCTCTGGCCCGTGCGCGGGCGCGGGAGGGCCGGCCACGGGCCGCGGCGGGCTTCGGCGGCGGAGGAGGTCGGCGGCCACTCAGGCAGTGCCACATGGCGGCGGCGGGAGACTTCCGGACATGTCCGTCAGCGGAACTTTGTCCGGCGCGCGAGGAGAGGGAAAGATCTAGGGTTAGGGGGGGAAGAGACCCGGGAGTTTCGGGAGAGGATCTATATATAGGCATAGAGGAGCTAGGAAGCTCCAAATGGAGTGCGGTTTTCGGCCATGCGATCGTGATCGAACGCTCTAGGTGATGGAAGGGTCTTTGGTGGGTTTTGGGCCAAAATGTAAGGGTGTTGGGATGCAACACAAACGAGGCCTTCTCGGTCCGTCGGTTAACCGTTGGAGTATCAAACGAAGTCCAAATGGCACGAAACTTGACAGGTGGTCTACCGGTAGTAAACCAAGGCCGCTTGGCAAGTCTCGGTCCAATCTAGAAATGTTTAATCCCCACACACGAAAATAGGTAGAAAGGGGCACCGGAGGAGATAGGAGCGCCAGAATGCAAAACGGACAACGGGGAAAATGCTCGGATGCATGAGATGAACACGTATGCAAATGCAATGCACATGATGACATGATATGAGATGCATGACAAAGGCAATAACACATGAAGAAAAAAACCCAAACCCGAGGAAAATAAAATAACTTAGCGCCGGAAACGGCAAGAGTTGGGATACATATAAGGTAAATTACATCCGGGGTGTTACAACACTCCACCACTACGAAAGGATCTCGTCCCGAGATCTAGGACTGGAAAAACGCTGGGTACTCAGAACGGAGGTGATCCTCACGTTCCCAGGTGGCTTCACGGTCGGAATGGTGTGACCACTTGACTTTGAGGAATTTGATTGACTTATTACGAGTCTTGCATTCAGTCTCATCAAGAATAGCAGTTGGGTGCTCATGATAAGAGAGGTCTTCTTGGAGATCAATGTCTTTGAAGTTGACGGTGCGGTCAGGGGTCTTGAAGCACTTGCGGAGCTGAGAGACATGGAACACGTCATGTATGTTTGCAAAGTTGGAGGGAAGCTCGAGTTGATAGGCGAGATCGCCTCTCTTGCTGACGATCTTGAAAGGACCCACGTATCTAGGGGCAAGCTTCCCTTTGATACCGAAGAGACGAGTACCTTTCATTGGAGAGACACGGAGGTAAACATGGTCCCCGATCTCGAAAGCCAAATCACGATGCTTACTATCATAGTAGCTCTTCTGGCGCGATTGCGCTGCTTTGAGGTTATCACGAATGACTTTGCACATCTCCTCTGCTTCTGAGATCAAGTCATTTCCGAGAAGTTGACGTTCACCGGTCTCCGACCAGTTAAGAAGAGTACGACACTTCCTGCCATAGAGAATTTCAAATGGGGCCTTGCCCGAACTTGCTTGAAAACTGTTGTTGTAGGAGAACTCGGCATATGGCAGACAATCTTCCCAATTCATGCCGAAAGAGATAACGCAAGCCATGAGCATATCTTCAAGAATCTGATTGACACGCTCGACTTGACCGCTAGTTTGAGGATGAAAAGCTGTGCTGAAACGGATGTTGGTGCCCATGGCCTTCTGAAAAGAATCCCAAAACTTGGAGGTAAAGATGCTGCCATGGTCTGAAGAGATCAACTGTGGAATGCCGTGCAGAGAGACAATCCAAGAGGTATAAAGCTCCGCCAATTGGGCTGCAGAGATAGACTCTTTGATAGGCAGAAAGTGAGCCACTTTAGTGAGTTTGTCGATGACAACGAATATAGCATCATTGCCACGCTTGGACTTTGGAAATCCCGTCACGAAGTCCATCTCAATGTGGTCAAACTTCCATTCTGGATTGGCAAGAGGTTGGAGGAGACCAGCTGGTCGTTGGTGTTCTGCCTTCACTCTTCTGCAGACATCACATTCATTCACGAACTGAGCAATCTCGCGCTTCATTCGAGTCCACCAATAAGCCTGCTTGAGGTCCTGGTACATCTTCGTACTCCCAGGGTGGATGGAGAGGAGGGAATTGTGAGCCTCGTTCATAATGACTTTACGAAGGTCACCTTTAGGCACAACAATGCGATCCTCAAAGAAGAGAGTATCGTTGTCATCAAGGCGATATCACTTGTACTTGGGTTGACTCTTGGCAATCCCAATCTTCACCTTCTTCACCATAGCATCAAGAAGTTGAGCCTCACGAATCTGATCTTCCAAAGTAGGATAGACTTGATGGTTGGCGAGGAAACCTTGAGGAACAACTTGCAGATTGAGTTTGCGGAAAGCTTCACAAAGCTCGGGTTGGTAGGGCTTGAGAATCAGAATGTTGCAGTAAGCCTTCCTGCTCAATGCGTCAGCAATCACATTGGCCTTGCCTGGAGTATATTCGATGCTCGGATTATACTCTTGAATCATTTCGACCCAACGAGTCTGCCTGAGGTTGAGATTAGGCTGAGTGAAGATGTACTTGAGACTCTTGTGGTCAGTGAAGATGTCCACTTTTCCTCCCAATAAGAGATGTCTCCAAATCAAGAGAGCATGCACAACTGCCGCCAACTCGAGTTCATGAGTGGGGTAGTTCTTCTCGTTGGGCTTCAGCTCGCGAGAGGTATACGCCACAACTTTCTTCTCTTGCATCAACACTGCACCAAGACCTTGAAGAGAGGCATCGCAGAAGACCTCAAACGGTTTGGATTCATCAGGAGGAGTCAGAACTGGAGCAGTGACTAATTTCTCTTTCAAGGTGTTGAAAACGATGTCACACTCAGGAGACCAAACGTACTTGACGTGCTTCTGGAGAAGGTTGGAAAGTGGCTTTGCGATCTTTGAAAAGTTCTCAACGAACCTTCAACAGTAGCTTGCGAGACCAAGGAAGCTGCGGAGTTGCTTCACGTTCTGAGGTGGTTCCCAATTCACAATTGCAGACACCTTCTCAGGATTCACCGCTATGCCGTTGGCAGAGATGATATGCCCAAGATAGAGAACCTCGTCGAGCCAAAACTCGCACTTTGAGAACTTTGCGTAGAACTGATGCTCTCTGAGCTTATCGAGCACCAAACGCAAGTGCTTGGCATGATCTTCCTTGTTCTTGGAAAAGACCAAAATGTCATCAAGGTAGACCAAGACGATGTCATTTGTGTAGGGGTTGAAGATGAAGTTCATCATGCAAGAGAATGTCGGCGGAGCGTTGGTGAGGCCAAAAGACATGACAGTGTATTCATATGAACCATAGCTTGTTCTGAAAGCCATCTTGGGAATATCTTGCTCACGAATTCGAATCTGGTGATAGCCCATACGGAGATCAAGCTTGGAGAATACTTGAGCACCTTTGAGTTGTTCAAACAGCTCGTTGATGTTGGGAAGTGGGTACTTGTTCTTTATAGTCTTCTTGTTCAATGGATGGTAGTCAACACAAAGTCGGTCTGTTCCATCCTTCTTCTTCACAAAAAGAACTCCACAACCCCACGGAGAAGAACTAGGTCGGATGAGACCCATTCGCTCTTGAATATCGAGTTGCTTCTTTAGCTCTTTCAACTCTTCAGGTCCAAGCTTGTAGGGACGTTTGCAAACAGGTTCCGTGCCCGGCTCAAGATAGATAACGAATTCAACTGGCCGGTGCGGAGGCATTCCTGGAAGCTCTTCTGGAAAGACATCTTGATATTCACAAACGACTGGAATTTGAGAGATGGCATCCAGTTCACCCTTCTCATTGAGAGAAAACAGATGGATGGTATCGTCATTAGCGGCAAAGACAATTACATCCTCAGACGAATGAGTCAATTGAATCTGCCTGGCAGCACAATCAAGCTGAGCCTTGTGCTTAGAAAGCCAATCCATACCAAGAATAAGATCAATATCCGAGTTACCAAGGACCATTGGAGAAGAAAGAAACTTGTAATCGCCCAACGTGATAGTAACATCCGGAGCCATCATTTTGGTGTTCATGAACAAACCTGGAGAGGAAACCGCTATCGGCTTAGGCAAATCAACAGTATGCACATCATGCATGGATGCAAAAGGCTTCGATAAAAATGACAAAGATGCACCAGTATCAAAAAGAACTCTTGCGGGAATTTCATTAACAGGAAGGTTACCCATAATCACATCTGGTGAGTCCTCGGCCTGAGCTGCGTTCAACAAGTTGACCTTAGCAGACTTGGGGTTATGCTTGACCACAGCTGTACTTGCCGATCTCACAGGAGGAGGAGGGAGACGCCTCTGATTGAAGCATTTGTTGGCATAGTGACCCTTCTGTTGGCACTTGTTGCACGTGACCTCCAAGAGCGGACGGTGATACGGAGCACTTGATCTTGGAGCTTGAGACGAAGTCTTGTTCTGAAAGCCAGGGTTGGGTGGGTGGGAAGATCCACTGCCACCTTTGCTCTTCTGCTAATAAGGCTGACGGAACGGAGGAGGAGGAAGCCAATACTTCTGCTGCTTAGCCACTTGAGTTGAGGAAGAAGGATTTGCATCTCTGACTCGCTTCTTGGAAGCATCGCACTTCAGTTGAGCAGTCTCTTGCTTCATTGCCATGTTGTAAAACTCATCATACCTCTTGGGCTCAAAGAGAACGAGAGCTAGCTGGATTTCTTCTCTGAGACCACCCCTGAACTGGTATATCATGCTCTTCTCGTCAGGGACGTCTTGCTTAGCAAAACGGGCGAGCTTCTGAAACATCTTGTTGTACTCGTAAACAGACATAGAGCCTTGCTTCAGGTTGCGGAATTCCTCACGCTTGCTTTCAACCACGCTCTGAGGAATATGATGAGCTTTGAAGTCTTGACGGAATTCATCCCAGGTAATCACACGGCCTCCTCTGGAATCTTTGTACTGCTGAAACCATTCTGCAGCTTGGTCTTTGAGTTGGAAGGAGGCGAACTTGACAAAGTCCTCAGGTCTGACGTTACTACACTCGAAATGCTTGCATATGTCCACGAGCCAATCATCAGCGTCTGTTGCCTCAACACAATTGCTGAAGGTCTTTGGCTGGTTAGCAAGGAACTGGTTGAGTGTAGCAAAGTGGTTCTGATTGTTGCCCTGGCCCTGGTTCCCTTGGTAGCGCTCTTGAAGAAGTTGCATGATCAGCTATGTGTTTGCATTGGTAGCGGCCATCACAGCTTGCCATGCCTCCGGAGGTGGAGGTGGTGGTGGCAGATCAGGATTCAGAGTCGTGCGTGTTGGAGGAGCCATCCTGAATAGGTTGACATCCGTTAGCACATTGACAGACAAATATTGAAGCTGAATCAAACGGGTTGAAATTGCAACATATAGTCTTCACGAATGCATTCCAATCGAAATGGTCACATATCCATAAATTGAGAAGCCACTTAGAATTGAGGTAGAATAAAAACAACAAGGTACGGAACAAGAACAAATACTCGGTAAGGATCACCCAATCTCAAACCAAATATCCGTGGAAGAAGAACTAGAGCTACAAGAATTCCCACCTATGAAAATCCCGAACCTTTCCGGTTATGCAATCAGGTGTTGGGGATACAGGGGAAGCATAATATCTCACCCAAATCTAGCAAATCCTACATCCAGCTGTATCCATCCTTCAACACATAACCAAGAAAAACTTCAGAAATCATTTACCTCAACCTTCGAAAAGCATCCGTTATACAAGTTATGGCAATACTCCCGGACTCCCGCCCCAGTACTGGGTGGCGTCGAGGTTATCTCACCAACAACTGCATAAAAGAGATTTTTGATGTCGGTGAAACTCAGGTATTCCAGAATCTGAACGATAAAATTGTGACGACAACACCTTGGAGCTCAACTCCCCGGGACACTGCCACAACCCCTAAATGACAGGACGCACCAAGAACAATGTTCACGTCACAAATCGATCGGAACGATTCCAAGATACCTGCGTGATCCTAAACAAAATTAGTGAAATTTGAGAAGAGAAGTTTCAAAACTCTACGTCAGGATGCCTTACCAGAGCGATGAAGAGACTGGGGAGTAAAAAGAATTCCTAAACTCTCCGATATATATAATCCTAAATGACTCAAAACATTTTTTCTAGACTCAACAACGCCAGCGATTCGATCAAGCAGGGGGCTCCTAAGGTCGGGGCTGGCTCTGATTACCAACTTGTAATGCCCTTGATGCGACTATATCTCCTACGTGTCGAAGCACGACTTAGAGGCATAACCGCATTGAAAGCAATGTCGCAAGTAAGGTAATCTTCACAACAACCCATGTAAATATATAAAAGGGGAAAGGATACATAGTTGGCTTACACTCGCCACGTCACACAAATATATGAATAACATGACAATCATCCAACACACTCATGGTCCGACTACAGTACCAAAATAAAGATCAACCCCCACATGCGACAAAGTCCCCGATCGCCCCAACTGGGCACCACTACTGATCATCTGGGAAAGACACATAGTAACGACGAGACTCTTCATCAAACTCCCACTTGAGCTCACGCGCATCGTCTGGAACGGTATCATCGGTCCCTGCATCTGGTTTTGGAAGTAATCTGTGAGTCACGGGGACTCAGAAATCTCGCACCCTCGCGATCAAGACTATTTAAGCTTATAGGTAAAGGCAAGGTAATATGTGGAGCTGCACCAAGCGACTAGCATATATGGTGGCTAACCTGTTCGCAAAAGAGAGCGAGAAGAGAAGGCAAAGCACGAACGAAGAACTATGATAAAGAAGTGATCCTATAACAACCTACGCCAAGCACTACTCCAACACCGTGTTCACTTCCCGGACTCCGCCGAGAAGAGACCATCACGGTTACACACGCGGTTGATTCGTTTTAATTAAATTAAGTTTCATGTTATCTACAACCGGACATTAACAAATTCCCATCTGCCCATAACCACGGGCATGGCTTTCGAAAGTTCAAATCCCTGCAGGGGTGTCCCAACTTAGCCCATCACAAGCTCTCACGGTCAACGAAGGATATTACTTCTCCCGAGACATTCCGATCAGACTTGGCATCTCGGTTTTACAAGACATCCTGGACAATGGTAAAACTAAACCAGCAACACCACCCAGATGTGCCGACAAATCTCGATAGGAGCTGCACATATCTCGTTCTCAGGGCACATCGGATGAGCAAGACGTCGGGTAGGCCAGCCCAGAGTTGCCCTTGGTAGCCCCGGACATCGCTCAGTTGGACCAACACTTAGAGAAGCACTGGCCCGGGGGGGGGGGGGGTTAAAATAAAGATGACCCTTGAGTCCGCGAAACCCAAGGGAAAAGGCTAGGTGGAAAATGGTGAAACCAAGGTTGGGCATTGCTGGAGGAGTTTTATTCAAGGCGAACTGTCAAGGGGTTCCCATTATAACCCAACCGCGTAAGGAACACAAAATCCGGGAATATAACACCGATATGACGGAAACTAGGGCGGCAAGAGTGGAACAAAACACTAGGCAAAAGGCCAAGCCTTCCACCCTTTACCAAGTATATAGATGCATTAAGATAACAAGATAATATAGTGATATCCCAACGATAAACAATGTTCCAACAAGGAACGATCTCCAATCTTCACCTGCAACTAGCAACGCTATAAGAGGGGCTGAGCAAAGCAGTAACATAGTCAATCAACGGTTTGCTAGGACATGGTGGGTTAGAGGTTGACATGGAAATTTGGGAGGCATGAAAGCAAATGGTAGGTATCGTAGCATAGGCATAGCAAAAGAGCGAGCATCTAACAAGCAAAGATAGAAGTGATTTCGAGGGTATGATCATCTTGCTTGCAAAGTTGTCAGAGTTGACTTGATCCTCGTAAGCGAACTCAACGGGCTCCTCGTTAGCGAACTCGTCTCCCGGCTCTACCAAAACAAGACAAACAAGCAAAAGGAACACAATCAACCACGTGCAATGCTCGAACAACATGATGCAAACATGGTATGCTATGCGGGATGCGATATGTGATGCTTATGCAAGATTTGACAAGGAATAATTGAACCTGGCCTCAACGTGGAAATCCAAGAGTGCCACTGTAAAGGTGAGGTGATTTCGGTTGAAATCGATATAAAGATCACCGGAATCGGATGCACGGTTTGGAAATGGAAGCAAAACAAATATGGCACGAGTCTGCGATAATCAGCAAGTAGCCATATAAATGCATCAAGATAAATATTCTACAGCACTCAAACATGACAATAAAATACATGGCAGGGATCCATTCATGATGCTTGACAAAAGATGAACACTGAGCTACGGCTAATTCATCCATTAACAGGTTCAAACAAGCATGGCAAAAATGCAAATGGTAACAAGTTTCAGACTTAGTGAAATTAACACAAGTCTGGAATTTAACATCAGGAAGCACACTTTAGAGCATGAAAAGTACATGCTACAGGAACTTAACATGGCAAAGCAAGGCATGGCATGAAGCTACTCAAAGCACTTAACAAAAGTCCCTTAGTGACCTTGAGCCAAAAGGGATCAGAAAATACAATTGCAAGCATGTGAACATGGCAAAAACATAATCAGATTACAGACTTGGTGAAAAATTGGAGGATGCAAATCAGTTAACGAGTAGGCATGTTCACGAGCTCGATGCACTCACTACAGAGCATGGCATGACAAACTAAGCATACACCCATCAAAAATACATGTCCTACAAGCTAGAAATGGCAAGACCAAGAACATAGCATGCACGGATCAATAGCATCCTCGGCAAAATCGCTAACAAGTCAACAATCTGCCAGGATTCACGAAATAGCAAAAGTAGAGCTCGATTGACTCAAGCTAGGGTGCTCCATAAATGAAAACAAAGACATGGATGGATAGCTCACCACCGTGTTAACAACTCATCCTTACTGATCATCCTCAAAAGAGGCATGGATCACTAGGAAACAACATGAACATATGGCATAATGACAAAATCAGGACAAGGACTTAGAAATTTTAAGTCCCTGAAATCAGCATTACCGATTGCACTACTTTGCAAGCTTGCGCTAGTCACCACACATATCACAAAAATACATGGTAAGCACCTCTATAAAGATGGCATGGCATATAACAAAACTCATGTAGAGCTCAGGAGCATATCATGCACACATTAATCATGGCAAAAATGACAAATTTCTATTTGATGAAACAGATCTGGCAATTTTATCACATAGACCTCTTCCAACAGCATTTCGGGCATCAAGATGACCATAAATGAAAATTATGCAATGAGATGAAATGATGTACTCTCTGAGGCGAACATTTTGATATGCTACACGCACAAATCGGATCTACGGATGCGGAGATACGACATGATGAAGTTTGCAAAAAAATAAGTTGGAGGAGGCAAAAGTTAGGTCAACCTCCCAGATCTAGATCGGGCACGCGGATCGAGGTCAGATTCGAGCTCGCCAGAGTTCGTGCCGGCGTCGACGGAGGGTGGCGGACGGAGTGCACCGCGGGGAGGAGGAAGAGGAGGCCGGAGTTCGCCGGCGAGGAGGAGGCGGCGCGGGCGCGGTCGCTGGAGCTCGGCCGGCGCGGCAGACGGCAGCGGTGAGGTGGCGGGGGCGACGTCTTGGCGGCAGCGGCCGGAGATCTGGCGGGCGGCAGAGGTGCGCCGGCGGCCGGCGAGGGAGAGGACGAAGGCGGCGCGGGCGGCGTCTCTGGCCCGTGCGCGGGCGCGGGCGGGCCGGCCACGGGCTGCGGTGGGCTTCGGCGGCGGAGGAGGTCGGCGGCCACTTAGGCAGTGCCACGTGGCGGCGGCGGGAGACTTCCGGACATGTCCGTCGGTGGAACTTTGTCCGGCACGCGAGGAGAGGGAAAGATCTAGGGTTAGGGGGAAGAGACCGGGGAATTTCGGGAGAGGATCTATATATAGGCATAGAGGGATCTAGGAAGCTCCAAATGGAGTGCGGTTTTCGGCCACGCGATTGTGATCGAACGCTCTAGGTGATGGAAGGGTCTTTGGTGGGTTTTGGGCCAAAATGGAAGGGTGTTGGGCTGCAATACAAACGAGGCCTTCTCGGTCCCTCGGTTAACCTTTGGAGTATCAAACGAAGTCCAAATGGCACGAAACTTGACAGGCGGTCTACCGGTAGTAAAGCAAGGCCGCTTGGCAAGTCTCAGTCCAATCCGGAAATGTTTAATCCCCACACACGAAAATAGGTAGAAAGGGGCACCGGAGGAGATAGGAGCGCCAGAATGCAAAACGGACAACGGGGAAAATGCTTGGATGCATGAGACGAACACGTATGCAAACGCAATGCACATGATGACATGATATGAGATGCATGACAAAGGCAACAACACACAAAGACAAAAACCCGAACCCGAGGAAAATAAAATAACTTAGCGCCGGAAACGGCAAGAGTTGGGATACATATAAGGTAAATTACATCCGGGGTGTTACACAGGCGCGCCCTGGTGGGTTGTGCCCACCTCGGGTGCCCCCCGGACCGCCTCTTTGCTCTTTAAATACCCCAATATTCCCAAAACCCTAGGGGAGTCAAGGAAATATTGATCCAGCCGCGGCAGAGTCTAGAACCACCAGATCCAATCTAGACACCATCTCGGATGGGGTTCACCACCTCCATTGGTGCATCTCTGATGATGCGTGAGTAGTTCTTTGTAGACCTTCTGGTCCGTAGTTAGTAGCTAGATGGCTTCCTCTCCCTCTCTCTTGATTCTCAATACATTGGTCTCTTGGAGATCCATATGATGTAACTCTTTTGCGGTGTGTTTGTTGGGATCGATGAACTTTGAGTTTATGATCAGATCTATCATTTTATACTCATGAAAGTATTTGAGTTTCTTTGATCTCTTTTATGCATGATTGCTTATAGCCTCGTATTTTTTCTCTGATATTTGGGTTTTGTTTGGCCAACTTGATCTATTTATCTTGCAATGGGAAGAGGTGCTTTGTAGTGGGTTCGATCTTACAATGCTTGATCCTAGTGACAGAAGGGGAACCGACACGTATGTATTGTCACTACTAAGGATAAAACAATGGGGTCTATCTCTACATAGATAGATCTTGTCTACGTCGTGCCATCGTTCTTATTTCATTACTCTGTTTCTCCATGAATTAATACACTAGACGCATGCTGGATAGCGGTCGATGTGTGGAGTAATAGTAGTAGATGTAGGCAACAGTCGGTCTACTAATCTTGGACGTGATGCCTATGTAATGATCATTGCCTGGATATCGTCATGAGTATTTGAAGTTCTATCAATTGCCCAATAGTAATTTTTCACCCACCATTTGCTATTTTTCTCGAGAGAAGCCACTAGTGAAACCTACAGCCCCCGGGTCTCTTTCTCATATTATTTGCCTTTGCAATCTATTTGTCTTTGCTTTTATTTTCAGATCTATTAAACGAAAAACCAAAAAATACCTTGCTACAATTTATTCTTATTTATTTTATTTGGCGTTCGATCTATAAATCTACTACAAATTTACCTCACGCCCGTTGCCTATCTTGAGGCGCCGTCCCCCAGAAGGGATTGACAACCCCTTTAACACGTCGGGTTGCGAGAAGTTGTTATTTGTGTGCAGGTGCTGTTTACGTTGTGTTGCTTGGTTCTCCTACTAGTTCGATAACCTTGGTTTCACATCTGAGGAAAATACCTACTGCCGTTGTGCTGCATCATCCCTTCCTCTTTGGGGAAATACAGACGTAGTTCAAGCCGCATCAAAAGGAATTTCTGGCGCCGTTGCCGGGGAGACATCATCAACATCTACCAGGTTCCTAATCAAAAATCTCATCTCCTTCCTATTTACATTATTTGCCATTTGCCTCTCGTTTTCATCTCCCCCACTTCACAAAATTTGCTGTTTTATTCGCTCTCTTCGTTTTCGTTCGCGTTTCTCGTTGGAGTTTTTGTTTGCTAAGATTTGTCACCATGACTGACTTTGGTATGGCAGAAACGGATGATGCCCTAACTCCTAAAATTGGACGATCTGGCAATCTGCATGCTAAAACTTTTGTTTTGGCGCAAGGGGATGTTACAGGAAAAGAACTTATCCAGGGAATTTTTCAATTGTGTTGTAAATTGAAGTCTTGATGATGTTCCTATACTTAAGAGGACTAAATCTTATGCAAAAGCTATTTCAACACTAGTTCTGAAACTTGAAAATAAATTTATCCATACCCATCCTACCTTCCAAAGATTGTTTTTTGAGCTAACCGTTATAAAGAATCCTAAAGCTAAAAAGTTAGCCACCCTTGTTCTTATGAACGAATTTGATTACATAATACAGGAAGCTAGAGAAAATTTTGATTTCTATGGTATGAATCATGAAAAACCAGTGATAGATGAGATTATTTATAATAGTGATTATGTGTTAAGACATTGCTTGGGGATAATCAAATCTTTGATGAGAATCTTAAAAAGGAAGTCTCCATTTTAGATATAATCCAACAAGTTTTCAATGATGTCAATCAACACTATTCTTGGATTGTTGCCGGAAATCAAAGGGAATATGATGATAAGCAACTTGATAGTGCTAAATTATCTATGGATAAGGTGTTTTATGTTGTATTTGCAAAACCTCCTGACAAGAACACCTCTAAGGAAAATGAAGCTAAAGATGACAATACTTAGATCTTTGCATTATGCCTAGCTAGGGGCATAAAATGATAGCGCTTGTTGGGAGGCAACCCAATGAACAAAATTTATTTTTGTCTTTTTCTTTCTGTTCTTGAGTGTTTGCACAATTATGCTACTGTTATGATTGTGTTTTTTATGTTTTAATTAGTGTTTGTGCCAAGCAAAGCCTTTGGGATCACGCTGGGTGATAGTTGATGTGATCTTGTTGAAAAACAGAAACTTCTACGTCCAGAAAAACAATTTTCATTTTTAACAGGAGCGCGATAAAATCCTGAGTTTTGTACACAGGATTGATATAAAAATTTCCCATGTTTCCTAATTTTTCAGAATTTGTGGAGTTACAGAAGTATTTAGAGTTTCCAGATTGCTACAAACTATTCTGTTTTTGATAGATCCTGTTTTCTTTGTGTTGAGTGGTTATTTCGATGAATCTATGGTTTGTATTGGAGGGTATAAGCTATAGAAAAGTTTGAATAGAGTAGATATAATGCAAAAATAAAATATGAATGGGTTTGCAATATTACTTAGAGTAGTGATTTTCTTTGTTATACTAACGGATCTCAGGAAGGTTTTTGTTGAGTTTTGTGTGATTGAAGTTTTCATGTTTTGGGTGAGATCACGATGGATGAAGGAATAAGGAGTAAGAAGAGCCTAAGCTTGGGGATGCCCATGGCATCCCAAGCCATTATATAAAAGAGAAGCAAGCAACTAAGCTACTCAGGCATCCCCTCTTTCTTCTAACGACCATCGGTATTTTACTTGGAGCTATATTTTTATTCGTCACATATCATGAGTTTTGCTTGGAGCGCCTTGTATGATATGAATCTTTGCTTGTTTTGCCTTTTATTTTAAGTCAAGTATCCATGCTAGACACACCTATTTGGGAGAGCCAAAACTATACTATGATTTGTTACAATTGCTCTCTATGCTTCACTTAAATCCTTTGAGCTATGGAATTGCTCTAGTGCTTCACTTATATCTTTTTGAGCACGGTGTGCTTTATTATTTTTGAAGAAATGCTCTCATGATTCACTTAGATTTATTTGAGAGTTAGTAAAAAAATAGAAATGCTCTCATGTTGCACTTAAATTATTTCGAGAGAAGAAAATTTTTATGCTCATGTTCTTCACTTAGATTTGTTTGAGCTATCAAAAGCAACATATGAAATTAGTCCCAAAGTGATAGATATTCAAGAGGGATATAATAAAAACTTTCATGAAGATCATTGGGCAAAACAAACTTGATTTCTTGTAATAGTTTTGCGATATGATGATATAATATGTGAGTCATGTTGATGAGTAATTATGCTTTAGTAAGAATATTGGTGTTAAGGTTTGTGATTCCCTATGCAAGCATGAAATTCAATAGTTATGCAATGAAATTACATCCTACTTGTGGTGTGATACGTCTCCAATGTATCTACTTTTCCAAACACTTTTGCCCTTGTTTTGGACTCTAACTTGCATGATTTGAATGGAACTAACCCGGACTGACGCTGTTTTCAGTAGAATTACCATGGTGTTATTTATGTGCAGGAACAAACGTTCTCGGAATGACCTGAAACTTCACGGAGCAACTTTTCAGAAAATATGAAAAATACCTGCAAAAGATGAAGGCCAGGGGGCCCACCACCTCTCCACGAGGGTGGGGGGCGCCCCCTACCTCGTGGGCCCCCTGTTGCCTCTCCGACTCCAACTCCAACTCCATATATTGAGTTTCGGGGAGAAAAAAATCAGAGAGAAGAAATCATCGCGTTTTATGATACGGAGCCGCCGCCAAACCCTAAAACCTCTGAGGAGGGCTGATCTGGAGTCCGTTCGGGGCTCCGAAGAGGGGAATCCGTCGCCATCGTCATCATCAACCATCCTCCATCACCAATTTCATGATGCTCACCGCTGTGCGTGAGTAATTCCATCATAGGCTTGCTGGACGGTGATGGGTTGGATGGGATCTATCATGTAATCAAGTTAGTTTTGTTAGGGTTTGATCCCTAGTGTCCACTATGTTCTGAGATTGATGTTGCTATGACTTTGCTATGCTTAATGCTTGTCACTAGGGCCCGAGTGCCATGATTTCAGATCTAAACCTATTATTTTTTCATCAATATATGAGTGTTCTTGATCCTATCTTGCAAGTCTATAGTCACCTATTATGTGTTATGATCCGTTAACCCCGAAGTGACAATAATCGAGATACTTACCGGTGATGACCGTAGTTTGAGGACTTCATGTATTCACTATGTGTTAATGCTTTGTTCCGGTTCTCTATTAAAAGGAGGCATTAATATCCCTTAGTTTCCGTAAGGACCTCGCTGCCACGGGAGGGTAGGACAAAAGATGTCATGCAAGTTCTTTTCCATAAGCACGTATGACTATATTCGGAATACATGCCTACATTACATTGACGAACTGGAGCTAGTTCTGTGTCACCCTAGGTTATGACTATTACATGATGAACCGCATCCGGCATAATTCTCCATCACCGATCCATTGCCTACGAGCTTTCCATATATTGTTCTTCGCTTATTTACTTTTCCGTTGCTATCGCTATCATCACTACAAAATACCAAAAACATTACTTTTACTACTGTTACCTTTTGCTACCGTTACAACTACTATCATATTACTTTTCTACTAAATACTTTGCTGCAGATACTAAGTCTCCAGGTGTGGTTGAATTGACAACTCAACTGCTAATACTTGAGAGTATTCTTTGGCTCCCCTTGTGTCGAATCAATAAATTTGGGTTGAATACTTTACCCTCGAAAACTGTTGCGATCCCTTATACTTGTGGGTTATCAAGACTATTTTCTGGCGCCATTGCCGGGGAGCATAACTCTATTCTTTGAGTCACTTGGGATATATATCTGCTTATCATTATGAAGAACTTGAGAGATCCAAAAACCAAGATCTATCCCTCAACTATGAGAGGAGGTAAGGAACTGCCATCTAGCTCTGCACTTTATTCACCTTCTGTTTTGAGTAAGCTTGCGACACCTACACCTGCTTCTACTATTCATTCTGATATGTCGCATGTTATTGATGATGCCACTTCTGCTATGCATGATACTTATGATGAAACTACCTCTATGCCTGATACTACTATGCCACTTAGTGATTTTCTTGATGAACAACTTGCTAGGGCTAGAGAGATTGAAAATATTGAATCTGATGATACTGATGAAAGTGATGATGAAGAATCACTTGTTATTCCTAAGGGTTATGTTTTTGATCAAGAAGCTAAATGGAGTAAGCGATCTCTAAATGCTAGAATGAAACCTGACCCTGCTTTTGCTACTTCACCTATCTTTGTTACTGATAAGGATTATGAATTCTCTGTTGATCCTGATATAATTACTTTGGTTGAGTCTGATCCTTTTCATGGTTATGAATCTGAAACTGTGGTGGCACATCTTACTAAATTGAATGATATAGCCACCCTGTTCACTAAATATGAGAGAACTCGCTACTTTTATATCCTTAAAATATTTCCGTTCTCATTAAAGGGTGATGCTAAGATATGGTTTAATTCTCTTGATCCTGGTTGTGTGCGTAGTCCCCAGGATATGATTTATTACTTCTCTGCTAAATATTTCCCTATTCATAAGAAACAAGCTGCTTTAAGGGATATATATAATTTTGTGCAAATTGAAGAAGAGAGTCTCCCACAAGCTTGGGGGAGGCTTCTCCAATTACTTAATGCTTTGCCTGATCATCCTCTTAAGAAAAATGAAATACTTGATATCTTTTATAATGGACTAACCGATGCCTCCAGATATTACCTGGATAGTTGTGCTGGTTCTGTTTTCAGGGAAAGAACACCGGATGAAGCTGAAATTCTATTGAATAATATGTTGACAAATGAAAATAATTGGACACCTCCGGAGCCAATTCCTGAGCCTATTCCTAAACCAACTCCGAAGAAGATGGGTATTCTATTTCTCAGTCCTAAAGATATGCAAGAGGCAAAGAAATGTATGAAAGAAAAAGGTATTAAAGCTGAAGATGTTAAGAATTTACCTCCTATTGAAGAAATACATGGTCTTAATTTACCTCCTGTTGAAGAAACATATAATCTTAATCCATTACCTATTGAACAAACTCATGGTCTTGATAACCCGACACAGGTAGTAAAGGTAAATTCTCTCTACAGATATGATAAAGCTGAAATCCCATTTACTAAATTTGCTAGCCCATGCTCAGATGAGTTTGATAAATTTATGGCTAAGCAAGAAGACTTTAATGCTTATTTTGGTAGACAATTGAAATACAATTCAAATATGCTTGAACACTTGGGTGATTATATGGATAATGTTAAAGGTGAACTTAAACTTATTAGTAAACATGCTTCTATGGTTACCACTCAAGTAGAACAAGTACTTAAAGCTCAAAATGATTTGCTCAATGAATTGAATAGTAAGGATAATGATAATGATGTTAGAGTTATGACTAGAGGTGGTAAGATGACTCATGAACCTTTGTATCCTGAAGGCCACCCTAAGAGAATTGAGCAAGATTCTCAGAGAAATAATATAGATGTACCTAGTTCTTCTAAAAAGAAGAAAAAGAAAATTGATAGGACTTTGCATGCTTCTAGTGAACCTACTACTGAAACGCATGAGAATCCAAATGATATTTCTATTTCTGATGCTGAAACTCAATCTGGTAACGAACCTAAAACTAGTGATAATGTTAATGATAATGTTCATAATGATGCTCAACCTAGTAATGATAATGACATAGAAATTGAACATGTTGTTGATCTTGATAACCCACAATCAAAGAATCAACGTTATGATAAGAAAGACTTTGTTGCTAGGAAACATGGTAAAGAAAGAGAACCATGGGTTCAGAAACCCATGCCTTTTCCTCCCAAACCATCCAAGAAAAAGGATGATGAGGATTTTGAGCGCTTTGCTGAAATGATTAGACCTATCTTTTTGCGTATGCGATTAACTGATATGCTCAAAACCAATCCTTATGCTAAATACATGAAAGATATTATTACAAATAAAAGAAAGATACCGGAAGCTGAAATTTCCACCATGCTTGCTAATTATACTTTTAAGGGTGGAATACCAAAGAAACTTGGAGATCCCGGTGTACCAACTACACCATGCTCCATTAAAAGAAACTATGTTAAAACTGCTTTATGTGATCTTGGAGCCGGTGTTAGTGTTATGCCTCTCTCTTTATATCATAGACTTGATTTGAATAAGTTGACACCTACTGAAATATCTTTGCAAATGGCTGATAAATCAACTGCTATACATGTCGGTATTTGTGAGGATGTGCCTGTTGTAGTTGCAAACGTTACTATTTTAACGGACTTTGTTATTCTTGATATTCCCGAGGACGATAGTATGTCTATTATTCTTGGAAGACCCTTTTTGAATACTGCAGGGGCTGTTATTGATTGCACTAAAGGCAATGTCACTTTTCATGTTAATGGTAATGAGCATACGGTACACTTTCCGAGGAAACAACCTCAAGTTCATAGTATCAACTCTATTGGAAAAATTCCATTGATTATATTTGGAGGTTTTGAATTTCCTCTTCCTACTGTCAAGAAGAAATATGATAGTCTTATTATTGGGGATGTGAATATCCCCGTTGAGGTAACATAGTGTTATTCAAAATTTCTCCGGTTCCATGTTATTCGGAATGAGTTCGGTAACAAGACTTGATCAACCTTGTTAGTGGATTCCTTTTAATGATCATGAGATGGATGAAACTAGAAGGCACAACCTTCTGTACCCCACTTTTACTTTTTGTTATTTATATTAAATAAAATAAAAATAAATATTTTTCTGTCTGTTATCTGATTATCCGTGCAATATAAAAATACCCTGAAATTAAAAGTTCTCCAAATGCCTTGAAATTTAAATATGATTTTTTTCTAGAATATTTGAGAATATTTGGCACTGAGAGCACAGCAGGGGGGTCAACCACCTGCCCATGAGGGTGGAGGGCACGCCCCCTGCCTCGTGGGCCCACGGTGGCCCTCCTCCACTTATCATTTCACCCATACACTCCTTCTTCCTCCCCCAAACATGAATAACCAGCTCAAACCCGAGTCCAAGCTTGTTTTGCTGCCATTTTCGATCTCCTTGCTCAAAGCACCTCTCACAAAACTGCTTGGGGAGATTGTTCCTTGGTATGTGACTCCTCCATTGGTCCAATTAGTTTTTGTTCTAGTGCTTTATTCATTGCAAATTTTTGCTTCTTAGGTGACCCTGTTCTTGATCCTGCATGTCAAATTTATATGGTCAAAAGTAGTTTTGATGCATGATATAGGCTCTAGGAACTTGTAGGAGTAGTTTCTATCAATATTATTGAGTTTGTTTTACTTTTTTTTTGAAGTTACTAAAAAAATTCAGAATTTTTCAGAGGAAGAAATATGCTTAGGAAAATGTTCCAAGGTGGTTCTTCAAGGAAGCAAGGACCCAGGCTTGCAATGGGTGATGCTGATGAAGAGCCACCAAGAGACGCTCCAGTGCGTCCTTGTGAATGGCCTTCTGAGAACTTTATGGATCGAGCAGGAATTAAGGAAGAATTCAACGCATATTTGCGTAACGCTGATCTCGTGAGCTTCGAGTAAGAGAAGTGCAGCCAGTATCATAACCTCACCAGTACCTTTGTGAGGAGGTTTGAATTTTCAACTTCACGTAATTCTCCAACTGTCCTGTTTGATCTTTATGATAATTCTTACACTATGGACTTAGAGGATTTTACCACTGCTTGCAAACTTCCACAATGGGGTAGTATAAGGGATCCTCGCAAATCTGAATTTAGAGATTTTCTTGCTACCATAACTGTGAGAGAATCTAGAGATATTACACAAGCTACCATAGGGAGCATTCACTTTCCTGCTATACATTACTTTGCTCTCTTCATAGGTAGATGCATTAATGGAAAAGATGAGGCATGTCACATGTGTGTCCCTGACCTCAGTATTCTTAGGAGTGCTATGTTAGGAGATAAATCTTATAATTTGGGAGCCATTGTTGCACGTAGGTTGCACCTTAATAGATTTAATGGAGATTTCTTTGGAGGAATTTATGCAACCCGCATAGCTAATTTTCTTGGTATAGCCATACGCGAAGATGATATTGAATTACCTCCTGCTTATCTAGATTTTGATGCTATGGTTCACCACCAGTTTGTCTATAGGAATGAATCACCTCTCCAGTATCGACTAATCTTTGACAGACGCCGTGTTGTCCGTATTACTCTCCCTGCTCCTGCCTTCTTTGATTATCAGGCAAGAGGAATATATACTATTACCAGAGAGGAGGCAGATGAGTACGAGAGGAGAGAGGAGGCCGCTCGTTGCCACGCTGTAGTGCAGCAGGCGATAGCCACTGCATCGCAGTACGACCCCAGCTACTATTATGGATATCCGCCAGGCCAGCCATGGCCATAGACCAACTTAGGCCAAAAGCCTAAGCTTGGGGGAGTATGTATTTCCCACCGACATTACATTTATGTCCACACACTCATTGCTAGATGTCAGTGCTCATACTTTTTCATTGTATCATCCATGCTAGTTTATTTAACTTTTTTATGCTTTCTTCTTGTGTGTTTAATAAACCTTAAGAAAAAACAAAAAAAATAGTTGTAGCTTTTAGTTAGTTTACTTTCCATGCTTGTAGTAGTACTTAAAAAGAAGAAAACCCAAAAATATTTCCTGTTCTTCTTTTGCTTGTTGGGAGCTTTCCCGTGTAAATAGTTTTATTTCTTTTCTTTTCTTTGGGGGTCGATAGGGGAAGACCATAATTAAATTGTTGAAGTGGCTCTTATATACATTATTGTTTATCTGACAAAAGAGCCCATATTTCCTTGTCTTCTCCTGTTTATTGAATGCCTGCAGATTCCAGCTTAGTCCAATGCACGCGCACTATTATTATTATTCACATAGTTCGGTCGTGCAAGTGAAAGGCAGTTATGATGATATATGATGGACTGGCTGAGATAAGAAAAGCTGGTATGAACTCGACCTCTTTTGTTTTTGTAAATATGATTAGTTCATTGTTCCTGATTTAGCCTATTATGAATAAATATGTTTGCAATGACAATCAGAGATCATAGTTTCTTGTACCATGCTTGATTAGCTATGAGTTATAATGGTTTACCTTGCATGCCAACATGCTATTGAGATAGTTATGATGTGGTATGATAGGATGGTATCCTCCTCTGAATGATTTAAGTGACTTGACTTGGCGCATGTTCACGCATGTAGTTGAAACAAAATCAACATAGCCTTCATGATATTTATGTTCATGGTGGATTTGATTAATTTTAATGCATGTTCATGACTGTTGTCGCTCTCTAGCTGGTCGCTTCCCAGTCTTTTGCTAGCCTTCACTTGTACTAAGCGGGAATACTGCTTGTGCATCCAATCCCTTAAAACCCCAAAATTATTCCACATGAGTCCACTATACCTACCTATATACGGTATCTACTTGCCGTTCCAAGTAAATTTATATGTGCCAAACTCTAAACCTTCAAATAAATATCCTATTTTGTATGCTCGAATAGCTCATGTATCAACTAGGGTTGTCCGTATCTTCCATGTTAGGTGGGTTATTCTCAAGAGGAGTGGACTCCGCTCCTCACTCACGAGATAAAAATGGCTGGTCACCGGGATGCCCAGTCCCATGCTTTATGCAAACTAAATCAAAATAATTGCAAACAAAACTCCCCCTGGGACTCTTGTTAGTTGGAGGCACTCGTTGTTTCGAGCAAGCCATGGATTGATGCTTGTTGGTGGAAGGGGGAGTATAAACTTTACCATTCTGTTTGGGAACCGCCTATAACGTGTGTAGCATGGAAGATATCGCCATCTCTTGGTTGTTATGTTCACAATGAATGTATACCGCTCAAAATATTATTCACCTCTGTTTCAAAACCGAGCTCTAGCACCTCTACAAATCCCTTCTTCCCTCTACGAAGGGCCTATCTATTTACTTTTATGCTGAGTCATCATCCTCTTATCAAAAAGCACCAGTAGGAGAGCACCGCTGTCATTTGCATTCATTACTGTTAGTTTACATTGAGTATGACTTGACTGGATCTCTTTTACCATGAATTACAATGTCTAGTCAGTCCTTGGTCTTTAAAGGTGCTCTGCATTTATGTTTTGCAGTCTCAGAAAGGGCTAGCGAGATACCACCTTGTTATATCATATTATGGTTGTTTTGAGAAAGTGTTGTCATCCGAGATTTATTATTATGGCTCGCTAGTTGATTATGCTATTGATATGAGTAAACTTGAGACCTATGCATTATTGTGAATGTGGTTAGTTATAATCTTTGCTGAAAACTTGAATGCTGGATTTACATATTTACAACAACAAGAGCAAACAGAGTTTGTAAAAGTTTTTCTTTATCACTTTCAGTTTATCAACTGAATTGCTTGAGGACAAGCAAAGGTTTAAGCTTGGGGGAGTTGATACGTCTCCAACGTATCTACTTTTCCAAACACTTTTGCCCTTGTTTTGGACTCTAACTTTCATGATTTGAATGGAACTAACCCGGATCGACACTGTTTTTAGCAGAATTACCATGGTGTTATTTATGAGCAGGAACAAACATTCTCGGAATGACCTGAAACTTCACGGAGCAACTTTTCAGAAAATATGAAAAATACCTGCAAAAGATGAAGGCCAGGGGCCCCCCACCTCTCCACGAGGGTGGGGGGCGCGCCCCCTACCTCGTGGGCCCCCTGTTGCCTCTCCGACTCCAACTCCAACTCCATATATTGAGTTTCGGGGAGAAAAAAAATCAGAGAGAAGAAATCATCGCGTTTTACGATACGGATCCGCCGCCAAGCCCTAAAACCTCTCGGTCCGTCGCCATCGTCATCATCAACCATCCTCCATCACCAATTTCATGATGCTCACCGCCGTGCGTGAGTAATTCCATCGTAGGCTTGCTGGACGGTGATGGGTTGGATGGGATCTATCATGTAATCGACTTAGTTTTGTTAGGGTTTGATCCCTAGTGTCCACTATGTTCTGAGATTGATGTTGCTATGACTTTGCTATGCTTAATGCTTGTCACTAGGGCCCGAGTGCCATGATTTCAGATCTGAACCTATTATGTTTTCTTCAATATATGAGTGTTCTTGATCCTATCTTGCAAGTCTATAGTCACCTATTACGTGTTATGACCCGTTAACCCTGAAGTGACAATAATTGGGATACTTACCGGTGACCGTAGTTTGAGGAGTTCACGTATTCACTATGTGTTAATGCTTTGTTTCGGTTCTCTATTAAAAGGAGGCCTTAATATTCCTTATTTTCCGTAAGGACCCCGCTGCCACGGTAGGGTAGTACAAAAGATGTCATGCAAGTTCTTTTCCATAAGCACGTATGACTATATTCGGAATACATGCCTACATTACATTAACGAACTAGAGCTAGTTCTGTGTCACCCTAGGTTATGACTGTTACATGATGAACCACATCCGGCATAATTCTCCATCACCGATCCATTGCCTACGAGCTTTTCATATATTGTTCTTCGCTTATTTACTTTTCCGTTGATGTCGCTATCATCACTACAAAAAACCAAAAACATTAGTTTTACTACTGTTACCTTTTGCTACCGTTACCACTACTATCATATTACTTTGCTACTAAATGCTTTGCTGCAGATACAAAGTTTCCAGGTGTGGTTGAATTGACAACTCAGCTGCTAATACTTGAGAGTATTCTTTGGCTCCCCATGTGTCGAATCAATAAATTTGGGTTGAATACTTTACCCTCGAAAACTATTGCGATCCCCTATACTTGTGGGTTATCATGGTGCATTATTCGGTGTTAGTTATGCCTAATGCTCACTTATGAGATTTTTTTTTCTTGGTTGGATGCTTCTCAATCTTTTGCTAGCCTTCACTTGCACTAAGTATGATCACTACTTGTGTATCCAAAATCCTTAAACCCAGTTTTTGTTGGGGAACGTAGTAATTTCAAAAATTTCCTACGCACATGCAAGATCATGGTGATGCATAGCAACGAGAGGGGAGAGTGTTGTCCATGTACCCTCGTAGACCGTAAGCGGAAGCGTTAGCACAACGCGGTTGATGTAGTCGTACATCTTCACGATCCGACCGATCAAGTACCGAACATACGACACCTCCGAGTTCAGCACACGTTCAGCCCGATGACGTCCCTCGAACTCCAATCCAGCCGAGTGTTGAGGGAGAGTTTCATCAGCACGACGGCGTGGTGAAGATGTTGATGTTCTACCGACACAGGGCTTTGCCTAAGCACCGCTACAGTATTATCGAGTTAGACTATGGTGGAGGGGGGCACCGCACACGGCTAAGAGACGATCAACTTTATCAACTTGTGTCTAGAGGTGCCCCCTACCCCTATATATAAATGAGCAAGGGAGAGGTGGCCGACCTAGGAGGAGGGCGCGCCAAGGGGGGAGTCCTACTCCCATCGGGAGTAGGACTCCTCCTTCCCTTGTTGGAGTAGTAGAGAAGGAAAGAGGGGGAGAGGAACAAGGAAAAGTGGGCTGCACCCCTAGTCCAATTCGGACCAGAGGGGGGCGTGCGCCTCCTTCCTTTTGGCCTCTCTCCTCTATTCCCGTATGGCCCAATAAGGCCCATATACTCCCCGGTACTCCGAAAAATACCCGAATCACTCGGAACCTTTCCGATGTCCGAACATAGTCGTCCAATATATCAATCTTTACGTCTCGACCATTTCGAGACTCCTAGTCATGTCCCCGATCTCATCCGGGACTCCTAACTCCTTCGGTACATCAAAACTCATAAACTCATAATATAACTGTCATCGAAACCTTAAGCGTGCGGACCCTACGGGTTCGAGAACAATGTAGACATGTCCGAGACACGTCTCCGGTCAATAACCAATAGCGGAACTTGGATGCTCATATTGGCTCCCACATATTCTACAAAGATCTTTATCGGTCAGACCGCATAACAACATACGTTGTTCCCTTTGTCATCGGTATGTTACTTGCCCGAGATTTGATCGTCGGTATCTCAATACCTAGTTAAATCTCGTTACCGGCAAGTCTCTTTACTCGTTCCGTAATACATCATCCTGCAACTAACTCATTAGTTGCAATGCTTGCAAGGCTTAAGTGATGTGCATTACCGAGAGGGCCCAGAGATACCTCTCCGACAATCGGAGTGACAAATCCTAATCTCGAAGTACGCCAACCCAACAAGTACCTTCGGAGACACCTGTAGAGCACCTTTATAATCACCCAGTTATGTTGTGACGTTTGGTAGCACACAAAGTGTTCCTCCGGTAAACGGGAGTTGCATAATCTCATAGTCATAGGAACATGTATAAGTCATGAAGAAAGCAATAGCAACAAACTAAACGATCAAGTGCTGTGCTAACGGAATGGGTCAAGTCAATCACATCATTCTCCTAATGATGTGATCCCGTTAATCAAATGACAACTCATGTCTATGGTTAGGAAACATAACCATCTTTGATCAACGAGCTAGTCAAGTAGAGGCATACTAGTGACACTCTGTTTGTCTATGTATTCACACATGTATTATCTTTCCGGTTAATACAATTCTAGCATGAATAATAAACATTTATCATGATATAAGGAAATAAATAATAACTTTATTATTGCCTCTATGGAATATTTTCTTCAGTCTCCCACTTGCACTAGAGTCAATAATCTAGTTCACATCGCCATGTAATTTAATACCAATAGTTCACATCACCATGTGATTAACACCCATAGTTCACATCGACATGTGACCAACACCCAAAGGGTTTACTATAGTCAATAATCTAGTTCACATCGCTATGTGATTAACACCCAAAGAGTACTAAGGTGTGATCATGTTTTGCTTGTGAGAGAAGTTTAGTCAACGGGTCTACCACATTCAGATCTGTACGTATTTTGCAAATTTCTATGTCAACAATGCTCTGCACGGAGCTACTCTAGCTAATTGCTCCCACTTTCAAAATGTATCCAGATTGAGACTTAGAGTCATCTGGATCAGTGTCAAAACTTGCATCGACGTAACCATTTACGACGAACCTTTTGTCACCTCCATAATCGAGAAACATATCCTTATTCCACTAAGGATAATTTTGACCAATGTCCAGTGATCTACTCCTAGATCACTATTGTACTCCCTTTCCAAACTCAGGGCAGGGTATACAATAGGTCTGGTACACAGCATGGCATACTTTATAGAACCTATGGCTGAGGCATAGGGAATGACTTTCATTCTCTATCTATCTTCTGCCGTGGTCGGGTTTTGAGTCTTACTCAACTTCACACCTCTGTAACACAGGCAAGAACTCCTTCTTTGACTGTTCCATTTTTAACTACTTCAAAATCTTGTCAAGGTATGTACTCATTGAAAAACTTATCAAGCATCTTGATCTATCTCTATAGATCTTGATGCTCAATATGTAAGCAGCTTCACCGAGGTCTTTCTTTGAAAAACTCCTTTCAAACATTCCTTTATGCTTTGCAGAATAAATCTACATTATCTTAGATCAACAATATGTCATACACATATACTTATCAGAAATGTTGTAGTGCTCCCACTCACTTTCTTGTAAATACAGGCTTCACCGCAAGTCTGTATAAAACTATATGCTTTGATCAACTTATCAAAGCGTATATTCCAACTCCAAGATGCTTGCACCAGTCCATAGATGGATCGCTGGAGCTTGCATATTTTTTTAGTACCTTTAGGATTGACAAAACCTTCTGGTTGCATCATATACAAATCTTCTTTAATAAATCCATTAAGGAATGCAGTTTTGTTTATCCATTTGCCAGATTTCATAAAATGTGGCAATTGCTAACATGATTTAGACAGACTTAAGCATAGATACGAGTGAGAAACTCTCATCGTAGTCAACACCTTGAACTTGTCAAAAACCTTTTTGCGACAATTCTAGCTTTGTAGATAGTGACATTACTATCAGCGTCCGTCTTCCTCTTGAAGATCCATTTAATATCAATGGCTCGCCGATCAATGGGCAAGTAAATCAAAGTCCATACTTTGTTCTCATACATGGATCTCATCTCAGATTTCATGGCCTCAAGCCATTTCGCGGAATCTGGGCTCATCATTGCTTCCTCATAGTTCGTAGGCTCGTCATGGTCAAGTAACATGACCTCTAGAACAGGATTACCGTACCACTCTGGTGCGGATATCACTTTGGTTTACCTACGAGGTTCGGTAGTAACTTGATCTAAAGTTACATGATCATCATCATTAGCTTCCTCACTAGTTGGTGTAGTAGTCGCAGGAACAGATTTCTGTGATGAACTACTTTCCAATAAGGGAGCAGGTACAGTTACCTCATCAAGTTCTACTTTCCTCCCACTCACTTCTTTCGAGAGAAACTCCTTCTCTAGAAAGGATCCATTGTCAGCAATGAATATCTTGCCTTCGGATCTGTGATAGAAGGTGTACCCAACATTTTCTTTTGGGTATCCTATGAAGATTTACTTCTCCGATTTGGGTTCGAGCTTATCAAGTTGAAACTTTTTCACATAAGCATTGCAGTCCCAAACTTTAAGAAACGACAGCTTAGGTTTCTCGCCAAACTACAGTTCATACGGCGTTGTCTCAACGGATTTAGATGGTGCCCTATTTAACGTGAATGTAGTTGTCTCTAATGCATAACCCCAAAACAATAGTGGTAATCGGTAAGAGACATCATAGATCGCACCATATCTAATAAAGTACGGTTACGACGTTCGGACACACCATTACACTGTGCTATTCCAGGTGGCGTGAGTAGTGAAACTATTTCACATTGTTTTAACTGAAGGCCAAACTCATAACTCAAATATTTTACTTTTGCGATCATATCGTAGAAATTTTTATTTTTGTTACGATGATTCTCCACTTCACTCTGAAATTCTTTGAACTTTTCAAATATTTCAGACTTGTGTTTCATCAAGTAGATATACTCACATATGCTCAAATCATCTGTGAAGATCAGAAAATAATCATACCTGCCGCGAACCTCAATATTCATCAGACCACATACATCAGTATGTATGATTTCCAACAAATCTGTTGCTCGCTCCATTGTTCCGGAGAACGGAGTCTTAGTCATCTTGCCCATGAGGCATGGTTCGCAAGCATCAACTGATTCATAATCAAGTGATTCCAAAAGCCCATCAGCATGGATTTTCTTCATGCACTTTACACCAATATGACCTAAACGGTAGTGCCACAAATAAGTTGCACTATCATTATTAACTATGCATCTTTTTGCTTCAATATTATGAAAATGTGTATTACCACGATCGAGATCCAACAAACCATTTTCATTGGGTGTATGACCATAGAAGGTTTTATTCATGTAAACAGAACAACAATTATTCTCTAACTTACATGAATAACCGTATTGCAATAAACATGATCCAATCATATTTATTCTTAACGCAAATACCAAATAACATTTATTTAGGTTCAACACTAATCCCGAAAGTATAGGGAGTGTGCGATGATGATCATATCAATCTTGGAACCACTTCCAACACACATCGTCACTTCACCCTTAACTAGTCTCTGTTTATTTTTGCAACTCCCATTTCGAGTTACTACTCTTAGCAACTGAACCAGTATCAAATACCAAGGGGTTGCTATAAACACTAGTAAAGTACACATCAATAACATGTATATCAAATATACCTATGTTCATTTTGCCATCCTTCTTATCCGCCAATTACTTGGGGTAGTTTCGCTTCCAATGACAAGTCCCTTTGCAGTAGAAGCACTCAGTTTCAGGCTTAGGTCCAGACTTGGGTTTTTTCACTTGAGCAGCAACTTGTTTGCCGTTCTTCTTGAAGTTCCCCTTTCTTCCCTTTTGTCCTTTTCTTGAAACTAGTGGTCTTGTCAACCATCAACACTTGATACTTCTCTTGATTTCTACCTTCGTCGATTTCAGCATCACGAAGAGCTTGGGAATTGTTTTCGTCATCCCTTGCATACTATAGTTCATCACGAAGTTCTACTAACTTGGTGATGGTGACTAGAGAATTTTGTCAATCACTATTTTATCTGGAAGATTAACTTCCACTTGATTCAAGCGATTGTAGTACCCAGACAATCTGAGCACATGCTCACTGCTTGAGCTATTCTCCTCCATCTTTTAGCTATAGAACTTGTTGGAGACTTCATATCTCTCAACTCGGGTATTTGCTTGAAATATTAACTTCAACTCCTGGAACATCTCATATGGTCCATGACGTTCAAAACGTCTTTGAAGTCCTGATTCTAAGCTGTTTAAGCATGGTGCACTAAACTATCAAGTAGTCATCATATTGAGCTAACCAAACGTTCATAACATCTGCATCTGCTCCTGCAATAGGTTTGTCACCTAGCGGTGCATCAAGGACATAATTCTTCTGTGCAGCAATGAGGATAAACCTCAGATCACGGATCCAATCCGCGTCATTGCTACTAACACCATTCAACTTAGTTTTCTCTAGGAACATATCAAAAATAAAACAGGGGAGCTAAACGCGAGCTATTGATCTACAACATAGATATGCTAATACTACCAGGACTAAGTTCATGATAAATTTAAGTTCAATTGATCATATTACTTAAGAACTCCCACTTAGAAAGACATCCCTCTAATCTTCTAAGTGATCACGTGATCCAAATCAATTAAACCATAACCGATCATCACGTGAAATAGAGTAGCTTTCAATGGTGAACATCAATATGTTGATCATATCTACTATATGATTCACGCTCGACCTTTCGGTCTTAGTGTTCCGAGGCCATATTTGCATATGCTAGGCTCGTCAAGTTTAACCTGAGTATTCTGCGTGTGCAAAAACTGTCTTGCACCCGTTGTAGATGGACGTAGAGCTTATCACACCCGATCATCACGTGGTGTCTGGGCACGACGAACTTTGGCAACGGTGCATACTCAGGGAGAACACTTTTATCTTGAAATTTAGTGAGATGTCATCTTATAAAGCTACCGTTGAACTAAGCAAAATAAGATGCATAAAAGATAAACATCATATGCAATCATAATATGTGACATGATATGGCCATGATCATCTTGCGCCTTTGATCTCCATCTCCAAAGTACTATCATGATCTCCATCGTCATCGGCATGACACCATGATCTCCATCATCTTGATCTATATCAATGTGTCGTCACATGGTCGTCTCACCAACTATTGCTCTTGCAACTATTGCTATCACATAGCGATAAAGTAAAGCAATTATTTGGCGCTTGCATCTTATGCAATAAAGAGACAACCATAAGGCTTCTGCCAGTTGTCGATAACTTCAACAAAACATGATCATATTATACAACAACTTATATCTCATCACGTCTTGACCATATCACATCACAACATGCCCTGCAAAAACAAGTTAGACGCCCTCTACTTTGTTGTTGCAAGTTTTACGTGGCTGCTACGGGCTGAGCAAGAACCGTTCTTACCTACGCATCAAAACCACAATGATAGTTTGTCAAATTGGTGCTATTTTAACCTTCGCAAGGACCGGGCGAGGCCACACTCCGTTCAACTAAAGTTGGAGAAACTGACACCCGCTAGTCACCTGTGTGCATAACACGGCGGTAAAACCAGTCTCACGTAAGCGTACGTGTAATGTCGGTCTGGGCCGCTTCATCCAACAATACCGCCGAACCAAAGTGTGGCATGCTGGTAAGCAGTATGACTTATATCGCCCACAACTCACTTGTGTTCTACTCGTGCATATTACATCAACGCATAAAACCTGGCTCGAATGCCACTGTTGGGGAACGTAGTAATTTCTAAAATTTCCTACGCACATGCAAGATCATGGCGATGGATAGCAACAAAAGGGGAGAGTGTTGTCCACGTACCCTCATAGACCGTAAGCAAAAGCGTTAGCACAACGCGGTTGATGTAGTCGTACGTCTTCATGATCCGACCGATCAAGTACCGAATGTACGACACCTCCGAGTTCAGCACACGTTCAGCCCGATGACGTCCCTCGAACTCTGATCCAGCCGAGTGTTGAGGGAGAGTTTCATCGGCATGACGGCGTGGTGATGATGTTGATGTTCTACCGACACAGGGCTTCGCCTAAGCACCGCTACAGTATTATCGAGTTGGACTATGGTGGAGGGGGGCACCGCACACGGCTAAGAGACGATCAACTTGATCAACTTGTGTCTAGAGGTGCCCCCTGCCCCTGTATATAAAGGAGCAAGGGGAGAGGTGGCCGGCCTAGGAGGAGGGCGCGCCAAGGGGGGAGTCCTACTCCCGGTGGGAGTAGGACTCCTCCTTCCCTTGTTGGAGTAGGAGAGAAGGAAAGAGGGGGAGAGGAACAAGGAAAAGTGGGTTGCACCCCTTGTCCAATTCGGACCAGAGGGGGGGCGCGCGCCTCCTTCCTTTTGGCCTCTCTCCTCTATTCCCGTATGGCCCAATAAGGCCCATATACTCCCCGGCGAATTCCCGTAACTCTCCGGTACTCCGAAAAATACCCGAATCACTCGGAACCTTTCCGATGTCCGAATATAGTTGTCCAATATATCGATCTTTACGTCTCGACCATTTCGAGACTCCTCGTCATGTCCCCGATCTCATCCGGGACTCCGAACTCCTTCGGTACATCAAAACTCATAAACTCATAATATAACTGTCATCGAAACCTTAAGCGTGCGGACCCTACGGGTTCGAGAACAATGTAGACATGACCGAGACATGTCTCCGGTCAATAACCAATAGCGGAACCTGGATGCTCATATTGGCTCCCACATATTCTACGAAGATCTTTATCGGTCAGACCGCATAACAACATCCGTTGTTCCCTTTGTCATCGGTATGTTACTTGCCCGAGATTTGATCGTCGGTATCTCAATACCTAGTTAAATCTCGTTACCGGCAAGTCTCTTTACTCGTTCCGTAATACATCATCCTGCAACTAACTCATTAGTTGCAATGCTTGCAAGGCTTAAGTGATGTGCATTACCGAGAGGGCCCAGAGATACCTCTCCGTCAATCGGAGTGACAAATCCTAATCTCGAAATACGCCAACCCAACAAGTACCTTCTGAGACACCTGTAGAGCACCTTTATAATCACCCAGTTACGTTGTGACGTTTGGTAGCACACAAAGTGTTCCTCCGGTAAATGGGAGTTGCATAATCTCATAGTCATAGGAACATGTATAAGTCATGAAGAAAGCGATAGCAACAAACTAAACGATCAAGTGTTATGCTAACGGAATGGGTCAAGTCAATCACATCATTCTCCTAATGATGTGATCCCGTTAATCAAATGACAACTCATGTCTATGGTTAGGAAACATAACCATCTTTGATCAACGAGCTAGTCAAGTAGAGGCATACTAGTGACACTCCGTTTGTCTATGTATTCACACATGTATTATGTTTCCGGTTAATACAATTCTAGCATGAATAATAAACATTTATCATGATATAAGGAAATAAATAATAACTTTATTATTGCCTCTAGGGCATATTTCCTTCAGTTTTGCCACAAGAGTCCACTGTACCTACCTCAATGCAGTACTCTTTTTCCGTTCTAAGCAAATTTGTATGTGCCATCTCTAATCTTAAAAATAAACTTCTCTTTTGTGTGGTTGTACCGCTCATGAAATGGTAGGGGGTCGCTGATATTTTTCCATGCTAGATGTGTTATTCTCAAGATGATCGTTCATTCACTTGTCATTGCATGAGAGTACGACAAAGGTATTAGGGATGCCCAGTCCCGAAATGAAAAAATGAATTTACTTTATGTTGTTAAATAATAAATTCCTTGGAAAGGGTTGGTATGAACGGCACCCGTGGATTCGGTTAGCCATGGAATGTGAAAGTTTGGTGGAAAAAGGAATAAACTTTATTTTCTGTTTGGGAATCGCCTATGATATATCTAGCATGGAAAGTATACTTGATCGTTTTCATTGATTGGAAAAGCATGCCACCCAAAATGTTTTTATCTCTATCTTTTTCACTTTGAGCTCTAGCACCTCTACAAATCCCTACTTCCCTCTGCAAAGGGCCTTTCTTTTACTTTATGCAATTTTTATTTTTTACTTGAGTCTCCATCTTCTCTTATAAAGCACCAACTAAGGGGAACTATGATCGTACTTGAGCATTGGGTGTAGCTAATATGCAATTGTGTTTCATGAATGGATCAACGATTGAGGATAATGGGCTAGGGATAACTTGCTTTAGTGTTGATATTTTGAAAGACATGGTTGCTTGTTGATATGCTTGAGTATAGAAATCTTCATGTCAAAACTAGACTATTGCTTTGAATCGTATAAAATTCCAAATGTCCATGCTACAAAGAAAAGAATATGTGATGAACATGTTAGGCAACAATCCACATCAAAAATTATGTTTTATCATTTACCTACTCAAGGAAGAGCAGGAATTAAGCTTGGTGTCGTGGGAAACCACAACCACCTATGGGAAGGGAGGCCTTTCTCCTAGTGGTGTCTTGCTTCTATGGCTTGACCTTGGTCCTATTGATCTGCATGTTGGTCCTTCAAAGCTCCTAGTTCCTTGCACTTTGACTTGGGTTGGTGCCTTAATCTTGTTCCCGTGCCTGTGCATAGTCTGGGCAACAGACCCAGGGTTTGTTGCACCGATAGAAGCCTCCGGGCCTGCCCCGAACACGCTGTCGGGTGTCGTCGGGGTAGGTCCTAATAAGTGCACATGCGGGGGTGCTGAAGAGGCTGGCCTCTTGAGGTCTTCTTTTCTTCATCATTAATCTTGGGTCCAGGCTAGTTTCCGGTTTCCCCGCGCGTCGTACGCAATGCTGTGGAAAAAACCTTGATTGTGGCCTGCGGATTCTCCACGCCCATGATCACGGGGCGGAAACTGCCATCCCACTTGGCTCCTGTTTCTCACGCACCTGCCATGTGTTCTGCATGCATTGGGCGTGGTAGATGGTGGATGCAGAGAGCACATGGATGAGTGCCATGGTCGAAAACCGGGCATCGATGGTTGGAGCAGAGGGTCGGCCTTGATTCTTATAGTCGCAGAAGGCGCAGGGAGGCCGTATTGGAGGAGCGGGGTGGCCATCTTCGTCTCCCTACTCCACTCGCGCGGGAGATGGAGCTCGAACAACAACGCGCTCTGAGGTTGCGTATGAGGGGCTCAGGGGATGGTGGTATGCGGGTTGATGTTGACTTCCCAGCCCCTCACGTGATGTACCTCCGCCGCGGTTGGAAGACTTTTGCCTGCGTTCATGGCTTCTCAGAGGGGCACATTCTCCAGTTCAAATTAATGGAGAATGGCCTGCTCTTCGTCAAGACCTTCGGGCGCTCAGGAGGTCGCTTAGGGTGCTACGCGGAGAGCTCGACCAACAATGAAAGTTCCTCCTCGAGCGAAAGCGGCAAGGAGGACAGTGACGATGATGATGACGGCAGCGGGCGGGAGAGCGACGACTCTGAGTCTGGCTGAGTGCCGCCCGCACCATCTTCATCAGGCGGGAGCACCATCATCTGCATCCGCATCTCCTTCCCGGCAATGTGATTTTCCGGTGAGGCGGATGCAGAGTTCGGGATGGTGCCCCCTTGCTCCTCCAGCAGTCCCCTAGCTGGACCCCGGCATGCTTCCTTTCGGGCTGCAGCTCCGTTAGCCCTGTCGCGTCCTGCTGGCCATGGTGGCGGTAGTTGATGGGTCGCCTCCGCTGTGCTTTCCATCGACGTGTTCCCCGGTGCTCTCCCGCTCCTGCCGGGCTACCTCTCCTAGAGCCCGAGAGGGGCGGACTGGGCTTCTACACAGGCGCTCCTTTTGCCCTTCTCACCTTCGATGGCCGTGCCTAGGAGG
This sequence comes from Triticum urartu, assembly GCF_056163025.1. Classification (NCBI taxonomy): domain Eukaryota; kingdom Viridiplantae; phylum Streptophyta; class Magnoliopsida; order Poales; family Poaceae; genus Triticum; species Triticum urartu. The sequence goes on along the minus strand of NC_141876.1, from coordinate 362,620,250 downwards.
AGAGGGACAAGAAAGGGCATTACAGGGCACTTATCGTTTTTCAATCTTAAATCTGTAGGCACTTGCCAAATTTTAAGTCAAATAATGTAATCTCTCGAGTCCATGTTTGTGTTATGTAATGCTTGTACTTGCATCAACATGTTAATGAAAAAGATGAACCTTGCCGGGAACCCGTGCATGTATATGTCCATGCAGAGGTGGGATGCCTCTTTAGTGTAAATAAATGAGTTTTCCCCAGCAGGCTATCCTGCCGGCACCCTTTTACTTGCCGGAGAACTGTGTCAACCGGGCAAAATACCAAAGGGACAAGCCCCCCACCAACTTCCTTTTACCAAAGGTCACTGTGACCATTCTTACTGAAGCAACGTTCAAGTCAAGGATGGGAGCACCTAACTCTCAAGAGAGTGGCGAGGTTTCCTCATGCACAAGTTATAGCTTACAAAACACTAATGGACAAGAGGTAGAACTTATCTATTTGGCTTGCCAGAGATCGTAACTCTAGTTCATCTTCCCCACTTCTTATAGAGGCCAAGTTCACGTCAGGAACCTGTAGCTTCATGCAGATGAGAAGGAATGCAGGATGTGATCCTATCTATATGCAAATGCTCATGAAATGCTTATGCAGTGTTCTTGGAATGCTTATGCATGCATGCAACTTGGTCGGGGGCCCCAGTGCTTCGTTTATTTTCTCTTGCATAGGGCCATCGCCCTGGCTTTGTACAAGGGGTTACATGCAACTAAGGCAAGGCCTATACAAAAGGGTGGCTGCCGGACAGGGCCCGACAACCGCGCCTTACGGGTAGAACTTGCGGAGATGCTCAATATTCCATGAGTTTTGCAATTGAATGCCACCTCCGGTCTCCAGACAGACCGCGCCAGGTCTGGTGACTCGTACTACCCAGTAAGGGCCTTCCCACTTTGATGTCAACTTGTTTGTACCCTTGGCGGACTGAACGCGCCTAAGGACAAGGCCGCCTTCCTCAAAACACTGGGCATGAACCCTGCAGCTATGATAGGGACGCATGGCTTGCTAATAGCATGCAACATGTGTAGCAGCCCGAAGACGGTTCTCCTTCAGTAGCACAACATCGTCACGCCGGTGCTGATCTTGCGCTACTTCGTCAGAGGCAAGCACTCGAGGCGACCCGTAAATGAGTTCCGTGGGGATAACTGCTTCTGCCCCGTAGATCAGGGAGAAAGGAGTCTACCCGGTAGCTCGGTTTGGTGTCATTCTGAGGGACCAGAGAACTACCAGCAGCTCATCAATCCACCACCTGATGTGCTTCTACAGCGTATCAAAGGTTCTTGTCTTGAGACCCCGCAGCACTACAGTGTTTGCCCTCTCAGCTTGTCCACTGCTCCAAGGATGTGCAACAGAGGCAAATGAGATCTTGCATCCGAGGGCATGAATATATTGCATGAAGGCACAACTCATGAACTAGGTGCCATTGTCGGTAACGGTCCTTTCCAGAACTCAAAAATGACACACCAATTCTTTCAAGAATTTGATAGCTGACTGTGCAGTCACCTTTCTCACAGCATTCACTTCCGGCCAGTGTGTAAACTTGTTGATAGCAATGAACAAGAATTCAAAGCCCCCGATTGCTCGGGGGAATGGGTCGAGGATATCAAGCCCCCAGACCGAAAATGTCCATGACAAAGGGATTATGTGAAGAGCTTGGGCAGGCAGGTGTATGTTCTTGGAATGGAACTGGCAGGCTTCACACTTGGTGACTAGCTTGACCGCATCTTGGAGGGCTGTGGGACAATAGAATCCTTGCTGGAATGCTTTCCCAACTAATGCCCATGATCCAATGTGGGAGCCGCACATGCCTTTGTGTATCTCAGCCAGCAATTCCTTTCCTTCTTCCCGGCAGATGCACTTCAATTTCACACCATTGGTCCTTCTTCTGTACATAGTGTCATCGACAAACTGATACATACTGGCCCTCTGGGCTACTCTTTCAGCTTCATCTTTGTCGCCCGGAAGCTCTCCGGTTTGGAGGAAGTGGACTATGTGCCTTTCCCAAGTTGGAGCCTGGGGCTCGGCAATGAGGACTAGCGGCACCTCCTCTACTGCAGGAGCACATGCCTCGTTCGCTGGGTCCATGGGCCCGGCTAGAGGGTGCGGTCCGGCAGGTGGCGAGGAGTTGTTGCCGGAAGGGTCTCTGCTGAGTCTAACTTTCTCCTTTTCTGGGCCATTGTTGCTGGGGATATGGAGGGCTGAGTAAGATGGAGAACATAAGTCCCTGGTTCCACATGGAGCTTCTGTGCAGCACACTATGAGAGATGATCAGCTATACTGTTTTCTGCACAGGGTACATGCTCTGTTTGCAATTTGACAAAGCATTCCTCCAATCTTCTCACTTCCTTGACGTATGCCTCCATCAATGGGCTTTGGTAATCCTTCTTGACTTGTCTCACCACAAGTTGTGAATCTCCTCGAATGATCAACTTCTTAATTCCCAATTCTGTGGCAATCCTGAGCCCGGCAAGGAGCCATTCATACTCTGTTGTATTGTTGGTTACCTCTTCCCATGCAAAGTGCATCTGGACGACGTACTTCAGGTGCTCCCCGGAGGGGGCGACGAGAAGCATGCCAGCTCCCGCACCTTGCAGGGAAAAAGCACCATTGAAATACATAATCCATTCTTGGGGCGATTCCTTGCCGGGGATAACCGTCTCTGGTACTTCCTCATCAAGGGTTGGCATCCATCCTGCAATAAACTCTTCCAATGTCGTGCTCTGGATTGTTGATGTGCTCTCAAACTTCAAACCAAAACTGGATAACTCCAAAGACCACTCCAATATTCTGCCGGTAGCCTCAGGGTTTCGGAGTATCGTTTGCAACGGGAAACAAGTGAGAACCATGATCTCATGGGCTTGGAAGTAGTGGCGCAGTTTCCTTGAGGCCATAATGAGACCAAAGATCAACTCTTGCATGCCATAGTACCTCGATCTAGCCCCCTGTAACAAGGAGCTGATGAAGTACACTGGGCGCTGCACCACTTTCTTCCTTGACGTGTCCTTGGGGTTGTTCTCGCTGCCGTGCTCATTGCTGTCCTAATCCTTCCCTGGCTCTGCTAGTCTTTGCTCATTCTCTGCTTCATCCACTTCCCGTTGCGCTACCAAGGCTGCGCTAACCACTTGGTTGGTTGCCGCTAAGTATAGCAGCAAAGGCTCTTGTGGCTTAGGAGCAACCAAGGTGGGCATAGAGGACAAGTAGGCCTTCAACTCTTGCAAAGCTGCATCTGCTTCCGGAGTCCAATTCATGGGCCCTGCCTTCTAATACGTCTCCAACGTATCTATAATTTATGAAGTATTCATGCCAATATATTATCATTCTTGGATGTTTTACAATCATTTTATAGCAACTTTATATCTTTTTTTGGGACTAACCTATTGACCCAGTGCCCAGTGCCAGTTGTTATTTTTGCTTGTTTTTTACATCACAGGAAATCAATATCAAACGCAGTCCAAACACCGCGAAACTTTAAGGAGATTTTTTTGGACCAAAAGGAACCTAATGGTCCAGAGTTGCACCTGGGAAGTGCCCCGAGGGGGGCACAACCCACCAGGGCGCGCTAGGCCCCCTGGCGCGCCCAGGTGGGTTGTGCCCACCTCGGTGGCCTCCTGCACCCCCCTCTTTGCACTATAAATTCCCAAATATTCCGAAACCCTTCTAGGATAACCTAGATCAGAAGTTCTGCCGCCGCAAGGCTCCGTAGCCACCGAAATCCAATCTAGACCCATTCCGGCACCCTGCCGTAGTCGGGAATCATCTCCGGTGGCCATCTTCATCATCCCGACGACAATCACAATGAGGAGGGAGTAGTCCACCCTCGGGGCTGAGGGTTTGTACCAGTAGCTATGTGTTCATTATCTCTCTCTCTCTCTCTCTCGTGTTCTCGAGATGTCACGATCTTGATGTATCGCAGACTTTGTAAATATAGTCGGATAATATGGTGTTTTCCCCTCTCTATCTTGTTGTGATGAATTGAGTTTTTCACTTTGAGATTTCGTGGTTATCGGATTGAATACTTTTATGAATTTGAGAACACTTGATATATGTCTTGCAATTCAATACTCACGGTGACAATGGGGTATCGTATTGATTCACTTGATATATGTTTTGGCACTCATCTTGCGGATTCCCGCGGTGACATTGGGGTAATTTATGCATAGGGGTTGATGCACGTTCTTGTCCTTGTTTCTCCGATAGAAATCTTGGGCCACTGTTTTAGTTCTTTGTGTGGATTGAGTATGATGAATATGAACATGCTTTGGTGTTATTCTAGTACGAACTCTAGGATAGATCTAACGGAAAAATAGCTTTGCGTTATTTTAGTACGAACTCTTGAATAGATCGAACGGAAAGAATAGGTTTGAGGTGGTTTAGTAGCCTACAAACAATTCCTATCTTTTGTTCTCCGCTAATAGGAACTCGGGAGTGATTCTTCGTTACACTTTGAGGGATAATCATATGATCCAACTATGTTAGCATTGTTGAGAGATTGCACTAGCGAAAGTACGGACCCTAGGCCTTGTTTTTAAGCATTGAAATACCGTTTTTGTGCCTGTTTACCATTTGCTACCTTGCTATTTTTATTTATTCAGATTATAAAAATATATTTATACCATCCATATTACACTTTTATCACCATCTCTTCGCCGAACTAGTGCACCTATACAATTTGCCATTGTATTGGGTGTGTTGGGGACACAAGAGATTTCTTGTATTTGGTTGCAGGGTCGTTTGAGAGAGACCATCTTCATCCTACACCTCTCATGGATTGATAAACCTTAGATCATCCTTTTGAGGGAAAATTGCCACTATCCTACAAAACTCTGCGCTTGGAGGCCCAACACGTGTCTACAGGAATAAAGTTGCGTAGTAGACATCAAGCTCTTTTCTGGCGCCGTTGCCGGGGAGGTGAGTGCTTGAAGGTATATCTTTAGATCTTGCAATTGAATCTTTAGTTCCTTATTTTATCACTAGTTTGGTTTATAAAATAAAACTACATAAAAATGGAACTGAGGTTGCATCATATTATTGACCATCTTTATAATATCTTTCTTGAAAATGATGGTTCGGAAAATTGTGCTCAATTGTTAGAAGAAGAAGTCAATAAAATTTTTGGCACAAAATATTTGAATGATGAGCATGATTTCAATCTTGTTAGTATGAATTCTTTGAATATCCATGATGCTAATGATATGCAAAGCCATAAGCTTGGGGATGCTATATTTGATGAATATGATATATTTAGTCCCCCAAGTTTTGATGAGAAAATTTATTATGATGATTGCATGACTCCTATTTATGATGATTATATTGATGAAAGTGGATTTGGAGAGGGCGTGACTTTATTTAATGATGAATCCACTATTTTGGAGGAGTTTGCAATTGACTATGATAACAAAGTTGCTATCTATGATGATTATGGTGATGACATGTATGCTATAAGGAATAATTATAACCATGAAACTTGTCATCATGATTTTAATTTTCACTCTCATGATAGTTATTTTGTTGAGTTTGCTCCCACTACTATTGATGAGAAGAAATTTTCTTATGTGGAGAGTAATAAGTTTTCTATGCTTTTGAGTCATGAAAAGAATGCTTTATATGATGGTTATATTTTTGAAATTCTTCATGATGCTACTGAAAATTATTATGATGGAGGAACTTAATGCTTGTAGGAATTGCAATAATAACAAATTTCCTCTCTATGTGTTGAAAATCATGAAGTTATGTTTGTTTTGCCTTCCTATGCTAGTTGATTCTTGCTCTCATGAATTGTTTGATCACAAAATCCCTATGCATAGGAAGTGGGTTATACTTAAATGTGCTAGTCATATGCTTCATGATGCCCTCTTCATGTTTCAATTCTTATCTTTTATGCGAGCATCATCGAAATCATCATGCCTAGCTTAAAAGGCATAAAAGAAAAGAGCTTGTTGGGAGACAACCCAACACTTTTACCTACTGTTTTTGTGTTTTCACATGATTGTGCTATTTTAGTAACCATGTTTTATTGCTTTTGTTTCAATAAAGTGCCAAGTAAAGCCTTTAGGACCTTGTTGGGTGGTAGTTGCTTTGATCTTGCTGAAAATCAGAAACTTTTGCGCTCAGGAAAACAATTCTCATTTTTAACAGAAGCGTGATAAAATTCTGAATCTTTTTTAAGAAGATTAATAGACAAGTTATCGAGGTTTTCCTAAATTTTCAGAATTTTTGGAGTAGCAGAAGTATGGTTTGAGTATAGATTACTACAGATTGTTCTGTTTTTGACAGATTCTGTTTTCAATGCACAGTTTGTTTGTTTTCTAGTTTCTATGGCTTATATTGCTCAGTACAAATTGTAGAAATGATATGCTACAGTAGGTATTGTGTGAGAACAATTATGAATCTTGTCTTTGGCAGTACCAAAAGTGGAATGGTTTGCTCTTTATCATACTAACCTCTCTCACAAAGTTCCGTTAAGTTTTGTGTGATTGAAGTTTTCAAGTTTTGGGTGAGATATCGATATGAGGGGAATAAAGAGTGAAAAGAACCTAAGCTTGGGGATTCCCAAGGCACCCCAAGGTAATATTCAAGCCACTAAGCTTGGGGATGCCCCGGAAGGCATCCCCTCTTTTGTCTCCAACATTATTGGTAACCTCACTTGGAGCTATGTTTTCATTCGTCACATGATATGTGTTTTGCTTGGAGCGTCAAATTATTTTGTTAGGATTGGCTTTCTGTTATTTATAATAATGTTTTGCATATTTTATTTCAATAAACGTGGCAATTATAGCCTTTGCCATGCTTATTTTGCAAGTCTACATGTTGCTATTTGAAAACAGAAAGTTTACCACTGTTGCAAAAATTCCCTAGAAAAGTCAGAATGTGATAAAATGTTGAAACTTTTCGCAAAATGAGATTTGATAAATTTTATACAGTGTGGTAAATTTTCATAATTTTTGGAGTTAAATAAGTATTGATACTCTTGCATTCTTTATAGACTGTACTGTTTTGGTAGATTGGTGTTATGTTTCATTGTTTGCATATGTTTGCTTGTTTAATGATTCTATTTGAGGATAGGAGTATTAAATATGCAGAGGCATTTAGTATGCAATGTTGAATAATAATTTTAGTGATTTTCTACTGTAGAGAATGATAAGGTCTTTTGCATTGGTGAATACTAACTTATCTCACGAGTTCTTGTTGAGTTTTGTGTGGATGAAGCTTTTGAGATTTAGGAAAACCGTGATATGAGAGGAATTAAGGAGACACAAAACCTCAAGCTTGGGGATGCCCAAGGCATCCCAAGATAATATTTCAAGAGGTTTCAAGAATCTATGCTTGGGGATGCCCTAGTAGGCATCCCACCTTTCTTCTTCAACAATTATCGGTTAGTATCGGTTGAGCCTAAGTTTTTGCTTCTTCACATGATGTGTGCTATTCTTGGATTGTCATTTTATTTTGTTTTGCTCGTTGTTTTAAAATACTTAGATCTGAAAGTTTTTAAATAAAAAAGAGTCCTCAAATAGTTGCCAGGGAGGCTAAGTAAGCAGCATTCACATCCCTTCATCGAGGCTCTTTTCTATGTCATTTACTCTTGTGCTTCACTTATATCCTATGAGTAAATTGTTGAATAAATTGAATATCATGAAGTTGAAATCATATCACGCTTAGTGATAGCCTCACATTGGGTTTAGAAAGTTAAATCTTTTGAGGCTTGACAATCACAATATTGGTCATACAAGCAATTCCCGAATAATTAGTATAAGGAAGAGAACTTTCACATATAAATACACTATCATGTAAATCTTTTGTGATTGTGAGCCCCCATCAAAATATTATATGCCAGAATTGTTGAAGTTGGACAAGGAAGACAACGTAATGATTTGTGTTTGTTCATATTCACATAGAAGTTATATTGTCATAGATCCTTCAACATGTGGTGCTTGCCCCCATCTTCGCTAGCCAAAAATTCCGCACCAAGTAGAGATACTACTTGTGCATCCAAAAACCCTTAAAGCCAAATCTTATTTTCAAGAGTCCACTATACCTACCTATATGCGTTATTGTTTTGCCATTCTAAGCAAATTTGTATGTGCCATCTCTAATTTTCAAAATAAATTTCTCGTTTGTGTGCTCGTACCGCTCGCGAGGCGGTGAGGGGTGGCCAATATTTTCCATGCTAGATATGTTATTCTCACGATGAGTGTTTATTCACTTGTCATTGCACAAGAGTAAGGCAAAGGTATTAGGGATGCCTAGTCCCGAAATGAAAAATGAATTCACTTTATGTTGTCAAATAATAAATTCCTTGGAAAGTGTTGGTATGGAGGGCACCCGTGGATACGGTTAGCCATGGAAAGTGAAAGTATGGTGGAAAAAGGAATAAACTTTATTTTTCTGTTTGGGAACCGCCTATGATATATCTAGCATGGGAAGTGTTGGGAGCTCTAAGTCATTTTCGTTGGTGGGAAAAGTATGCCTCTCAAAATGTTGTTATCTCTCAATTTTCGCTTTGAGCTCTAGCACCTCTACAAGTCCCTAATTCCCTCTGCGAAGGGCCTATCTTTTACTTTTTAGCATTTACTTTTATGCAAAGAGTCAAAGTTCTTATCTCTATTCCTTTTTATTTTTCTCTTTTGGCAAGCATCATGTGGTGAGGAAAGATGTAGGCACATATATCTAGTTGGATATGGGTAGCATAATTTATTATTATTGACATCACCCTTGAGGTTAATACGTTGGGAGGCAAAACAATAAGCCCCTATCTTTCTATGTGTTCGGTTGAAACGTTTTGCTCATGTGTACACGGTGAGTGTTAGCAATCATAGAAGACTATATGATGGTTGAGTATGTGGAGCTCTTACTTAAACTCTATTGAATAAGTTGAATTGCAATTTCTTGGTGACTAAGAACATAGGTTGTTGGGTTTCAAGAGATTTCATTGTGTGAACCTTAACATGTGAATTGCTTGCTACTATAACATGAGAAGTTTTATAAGAAAGAATTGTTGTTATGATTCTAGGAAGAGTGATTGAAATTATCATTTCTCAAACTTGTGCACTTTGCTAGCATTCACACTTCATAAATTATTTCTTTTGTCATTTACCTACTCGAGGACGAGTAGGAATTAAGCTTGGGGATGCTCATACATCTCCAACGTATCTATAATTTATGAAGTATTCATGCCAATATATTATCATTCTTGGATGTTTTACAATCATTTTATAGCAACTTTATATCATTTTTGGGACTAACCTATTGACCCAGTGCCCAGTGTCAGTTGCTGTTTTTTGCTTGTTTGTTACATCACAGGAAATCAATATCAAACGGAATCCAAACACCGCGAAACTTTACGGAGATTTTTTTGGACCAAAAGGAACCCAATGGGCCAGAGCTACACCAGGGGGGTGCCCTGAGGGTGGCACAACCCACCAGGGCGCTCCTGGCCCCCCTGGCGCGCCCAGGTGGGTTGTGCCCACTTCAGGGGCCTCCCACACCCCCTCTTTGCACTACAAATTCCCAAATATTCCGAAACCCATCGGGGATAACCTAGATCAGAATTTCCGCCACTGCAGGGCTCCGTAGCCACCGAAAACCAATCTAGACTCGTTCCGGCACCTTGCCAGAGGGGGGAATCATCTCCGGTGGCCATCTTTATCATCCCGGTGACAACCACGATGACGAGGGAGTAGTCCACCCTCGGGGCTGAGGGTTTGTACCAGTAGCTATGTGTTTAATCTCTCTCACTCTCTCTCGTGTTCTTGAGATGTCACAATCTTGATGTATCGCGGTCTTTGTTAATATAGTTGGATCACATGGTGTTTTCCCCTCTCTATCTTGTTGTGATGAATTGAGTTTGTCCCTTTGAGATTTCATGGTTATCGGATTGAATACTTTTATGGATTTGAGAACACTTGATATATGTCTTGCAATTGAATACTCGTGGTGACAATGGGTATCGTATTGATTCACTTGATATATGTTTTGGCACTCAACATGCGGATTCCCGCGGTGACATTAGGGTAATCTATGCATAGGGGTTGATGCACGTTCTTGTCCTTGTTTCTCAGGTAGGAATCTTGGGGCACTCTTGTATTTCTTTGTGTGGATTGAGTATTATGAATATGAATATGTTTTGGTGTTATTCTAGTACAGACTCTAGGATAGGTCGAACGGAAAAAATAGCTTTGCGTTATTTTAGTATGAAGTCTTGAATAGATTGAACGGAAAGAATAGGTTTGAGGTGGTTTAGTACCCTACAAACAATTCCTATCTTTTGTTCTCCGCTAATAGGAACTCGGGAGTGATTCTTCGTTACACTTTGAGGGATAATCATATGATCCAACTATGTTAGCATTGTTGAGAGATTGCACTAGCGAAAGTACGGACCCTAGGCCTTGTTTTTAAGCATTGAAATACCGTTTTTGTGCCCGTTTACTATTTGCTACTTTGCTGTTTTTATCTATTCAGATTATAAAAATATATTTCTACCATCCATATTACACTTTTATCACCATCTCTTCGCCGAACTAGTGCGCCTATACAATTTGCCATTGTATTGGGTGTGTTGGGGACACAAGAGATTTCTTGTATTTGGTTGCAGGGTCGTTTGAGAGAGACCATCTTCATCCTACACCTCTCATGGATTGATAAACCTTAGGTCATCCACTTGAGGGAAAATTGCTATTGTCCTACAAAACTCCGCGCTTGGAGGCCCAACACGTGTCTACAAGAATAAAGTTGTGTAGTAGGCTTGGTAGACAGGGCGCACTCGGTAGACTTGGAAATGAATCTACTTAGCGTGGCAACACACCCTGTCAGACGGCTCACATCCTTGACTGTCCTTGTGCTTGAATCTGCTCGATAGCTTTAATCTTGTTGGGGTTGGCTTTGATCCCTTGATGGGACACAAAGAACCCAAGCAGTGTGCCGGGCGGAACGCCAAACGCACACTTCTCTGGGTTGAGCTTCAAGTTGATCTTGCACATATTAGAAAATGTCTCCTCTAAATCCTGAATAAGGGTGGCTCTGTCCATGGTGTTGACCACAATATCATCCATATAAGCTTCAATGTTTCTGTGTAGCTGTGGCTCGAAACCAATCTGGATTGCCCTTGCAAAAGTGGACCCGGTACTCTTAATCCGAACGACATGCGGACAAAACAGTACGTACCACATGGAGTGATGAACGACATCTTCTCCTCATCTTCCTTGGACATGAAGATCTAATGATACCCATAATATGCATCCTAAAAGGAGAGCAGATCACAGCCTGAAGTGGAATCCACAATCTGATCGATGTGCGGCAAGGGAAACGGGTCCTTCGGCAGGCTTTGTTGAGATCTGTGAAATCTATGCAAATCCTCCACTTCCCATTAGCCTTCCGGACTACCACTGGATTTGCCAGCCATGTGGGATGTAGCACTCCTCTGACCAAACCAGCTGCTTCAAGTTTCTTGATCTCTTCCGTAATGAACTACTGCCTTTCCAAGGCCTGCTTATGAACTTTCTGCTTGACAGGTCAGGTGTGTGGGCAGACAGCAAGGTGGTGCTCGATTACCTCCTTTGGAACACTGAGGATATCAGATGGTTGCTAGGAAAACACATCGATATTCGCCCGCAGGAAGGCAACGAGCGTGCTTTCCTATTTGTCATCGAGGGTGGCGCTGATAGTGAAAGTACCATCAACGCCAGCCAGCCCTGCCGAGACCTTCTTCACTTGGGGTGTAGTGACCTTGGATGTCTTACTGTTGGAACTCTCTGGCAAGTCATCAACAGGCGCAGCACACTCCGAAGAGGTACGCTTCATGAATTCCTTGCTAGCGTACTTACTACCCTTCTTCTTTCCTCTGTCCTCCTTAGCGGGAACTAATGCTGCCACTGCCACTGCCTCTGCCACGACTGCGTCCTAGTACATCTTGTCCACACAAATGATTGCATCCTTATCATCTGATGGGATGGTAATGACCCCCAAAGGCCCAGGCATCTTCAAAGTGTTGTAGGCATAGTGGGATGCTGCCATGAATTTAGCCAGGGCTGGACGACCAAGGATCCCATTGTATGGCAGGGGGAGGTCAACCACATCAAACACAATCTTCTCGGTCCGGTAATTCAGCTCTCCCCCAAATGTTACCGGCAATGCGATCTTTCCCTTAGGATGGCTCTTGTGGGGATTAACTCCTTGAAACGTGTCGGTAACCCCTAACTCTTCCTCTGCTATATGAAGCTTGTCGATGACTGTCGGGGAGATCAGATTCAACCCGATCCTGCCGTCCACCAACATATATGTGACTTCGGCATTCTGGGAACTGGGTTACCCAGACTTGCCTGCCTGCAGCCCAGGGTGTGGCTCCACCAGCGGTCTGGTACGACCCTCTTCATCAAAAAACACTCAAGACCCTCGCGAGGGGCCAAGCCTCGCGAGGCAGACGACACCAAGACCTCCTCAGGGGCAGCCTCACCAGGCTGGCTTGCGAGGAGCGGAGAGATCAAGGCGAGGGGCACCTCGTGAGGTTTCCGTGACGTGAGCCATGACGACCAAGGCTAGGCGGGCGCCAGGCGGACGCCAGCGCGCGTAGAGTACCGGTTGTCTCTTTGGTGCTAAAGGGGCAGGCGCAGGCGAGGAGTCCCGAGGCATCAGGCAAAGGTTTCCAGATCGGTGCAATGAGACCGAGACCAGCAGGATGGCAGGACGGAGGTCATCACGGAGCCCACGACGGCGTCACCACCAGAGCCTTTGGCAGGCGAAGACCACCTTTTGTCAGGGTAGCATGTACTAGTTGTCCCCCTTCAAATTGGCCGTTGTGGGATCTCTTCCCGCCTAATATTTGGGAAGAGGACCCGGGCCTCTATAAATAGGACTAGCCACCACCGTAGGAGGCATCTCATCGGATTTGGAGAGAAACCAGACCATCCGCACACACACAAGCTCATCGAGCCCAAGAACACCTCTCCTTAGGAGTCTGTTCTTCCTTTGTACTTGTTCATCCCCAGCCTACAAGGTAATCCACCACACCACACTGGAGTAGGGTATTACACCGCAATGGTGGTGCGAACCAGTATAAACTCTTGTGTCTATTGTTCCTCGGGTTCGGCGAGCTAGGCTTTAAGATCATGGTGAGAGTGTGAGCTAGGGGAGAGAGATCTTCGTGCGCACCCCAGAGTTCGAACCTCAAGGGTTTTGCCGGAACCCGTAATCTGACATTAGGCATGCTAGGTAGGGGAGCTACGCCGAAGCTTTTCTTCCGTCGATCCATGTTCCACTGCTCCATTGCATCCATGCCCGACGCTCGCCGAGCCCATGCTGAGCGCCACGCCGCCCTCGCCGCCCGTGTCGCTTAGATAGCGCCCGTTGGCGGTCCTCCCCGCTGTTCTCCATCACCCGCTTCCAACGCCGCCACTGGCCCGGCAGTGAACGGGCAGCAAGCGTCATTGCTGCACCCCTGTGTGCGGCGGGATGGACGCACCGCCACCCCGTCGCTGACTCCGGCTGGCTCGTCGTTCCACGCTCATCGTGCGCCCACGGACGCGCAGGCCGTGCTGCTCATGGCACGTGAGCACCTGCGTTACCGCCCGGTCGACGACCTCTATGAAGACTGGCTGGACCGCATCGCCGAGCTCGTCAGCACCGCTGGGGGCACTCCTGCACCATCCGTCTCGCTACCTTGCCCACCTCTAACCGCGGACAACGTAGCTCACGGAGCGCCTCCACCTCCTCCGCATCAAGACGGCGCCCTCGCGCCGAGATGCGCGGCTCATGGAGCGCCCCCACCTCCTTCGCATCAAGACAGTGTCCTCGCCCCAAGATGTGTGGTCCCGCAGCGTGATCCGCCACGCCGTGTGCCCACGCACGAATAAGGAAGCTGCCAGGAGGTCCCTCGACCGCAAGAAAATGCTCATGCACTCCCCGCACCACCACGTCAAGACCGCGCGCTGCCTACGGTGGCGGTGCGTGAGTACCAAGACCAGGCTCCACCACCACGACGGGCTCTGGTGACCACAACAGGCTGCTGAGCCTTTACTCCCGAGCTGCGCACCGTTGTCTGGCCAGGCAAGTTCAAGCCGGACCTGCCTCCGTGCTACGACGACACCCCCGACCCTGCGGAGTTCTTGCAGCTCTATGCGCTGAGCATTGAGGCAGCCAACGGAGACGAGAAGGTCATGACAAATTGGTTTCCCATGGCCCTCAAGGATGGCACGCGCTCGTGGCTCATAAACCTACTCGCGGGATCGATCTCCTCCTGGGCAATATGCGCAAGCGTTTCGTCGCCAACTTCTAGGGCACTCGCGACCACCCACCAGCCGCAAGTGACCTGCAGTGCATAAAGCAGCAACCAGGGGAAACCCTGCAAAAGTACATCCAGCGCTTCAATAGTGTCCGCCCCAAGATCCCCAAGGTGACAGACGAGGCCATCATCTCCGCGTTCTCCGATGGCATCCGCGACGTCAAGATGAAGGAGGAGCTCGCCATCCACGAGGAGCTATGCTCGGCCCTAGAGATGTTCAACATGGCGACCAAGTGCGCAAGAGCTGAGGAGGGGCGCCTCTCCCTCCTCGAGCTCCCTGCTGCCGACCCAGAAGAGAAGAAAGCCAAGGCTAAGGACGTGAAGCGCAAGGGAGTAGCCGTGCTCGCGGCGGAGCCGAACACGAAGCGCGACTGGGACCACCCCGAGTCGTCTAAGAGCAGCCGTCCGTTCTACGCCTTCCACAAGTACACAACGACAACACCAACGACTGCCAAGAGCTCAGGGCCATTCGAGATGGACGCTTCGGTCGGCACCCTGAGAGCAACAAACGGGGCTACGGCCGAGGAGGAGGACGATGTGGGGGATGCGGCGACGACCGCGGCCCCTGTCTGGAGTGGCGCGACCGGCCTCTCGGGGACCACTGGCAGGACCAGCATCGTGAGGGCGCCTGGAGGGACCAGGCTCGTGAGAACCATCCTCAGGGCATTGTTGGCCTCCCTCCACTGCTGCCACCACCAAGGAGGAACAACGACCACCATCAGGACGAGGGGGCTAGGGGCTTCCAGGAGCCGCATGCTATCGCCTGCATCCTGGGCGGTGCTCAGGCCCCAGCTTCCCAACGCATCTTCAAGCAGTTTGCTCGTGAGGTGAACGTGGCCCTTCCCAGGCTCGAGGCCACGCGCCCACTCAGGTGGTTCAAGTGCGCCATCACCTTCAGCTCGGCAGACCAGCTCAAGTGTGCGGCGACTGCCGGCGTCCTTCCGATGCTTTGTTCACCCCGTCATCAGCAACGTCCAAGTCACCAAGACCCTCATCGACGATGGCGCAGGGCTCAATGTACTATCCATCGAGACGTTCAACAGCCTTCAAGTGCCATACGATCAGCTTCAGCCTACCAAGCCTTTCGCAGGAGTGACCGATGGCTCCACCACCCCAATAGGGCAGGTCCGCCTCCCTGTCACCTTCGACAAGCGTAACAACTACCGCACAGAGCTCATCGACTTTGACTTCGCCCATGTCTGTCTGTCGTACAATGCCATCCTTGGGTATCCAGTATTGGCCAAGTTTATGGTAGTGACCCACCACAGTCACAACATCCTCAAGATGCCAGGAAGCAACGGAGTCATCACAGCACGCCTTCCAAGCCGCTGCAATCGAAGAACACGACAATGAAGGCACCCCGTACTCTACTGAGGCCATCCCCAACAAGAAGAAGCAGCTACTCCTCCCAGGGCCTCAGGAGAGCGGCGTCTCCAGCGGCACCACCTCAGGATCCGTGCCTGCAGCTGGGGCGCCTCCCTCCCTCGCATAAGAAGGCGCGCCCAACACCCTCCTTGGGCAAGGCTCAGGGGCTCTCTTCTGGAGGGCCTCATACCTAGCCAACATCACGAGGAGGCGCTCGGGCACCATGTGGAGGCGTGCTTCGCTGCACGTTTCCCTCAAGAGGGCACTGGGCGTGGAGCACCCGGTGCTCAGGAGTTCATCATCAAGGCGACCCAGGAGCTTCAAGAGGCAAGGGCCATACGTGGCGACCGCCACCCACCACCCAAGACAGCTCCCCATCCTGGCGAGGACGGCGGGCTGCGCGTCTGCGTCGACATTCTAGGGCTCAACAGAGCCGCATCTCAAGAGTGCTTTGATACGTCTCCAACATATCTATAATTTTTGATTGGTCCATGCTATTATATTATCTGTTTTGGATGTTTAATGGGCTTTAATATACCTTTTTATATTATTTTTGGGACTAACCGATTAACCGAAAGCCCAGTGCAAATTGCTGTTTTTTTGCCTATTTCAGTGTTTCGTAGAAAAGGAATATCAAACGGAATCCAAACGGAATCAAACCCTCGTGAGAATATTTTTTGGAATAAACGTGATCCAGGAGACTTGGAGTGGACGTCAAGGAAGCAGCGGGGAGCCACGAGGCAGGAGGGCGCGCCCTAGGGGGGTGAGCGCGCCCCGACCCTCATGGGCCCCTCATAGCTCCACCGACCTATTTCTTTCGCCTATATATACTCTTATACCCCTAAACCTTCAGGGAGAGCAACGAAACACCTTTTCCACTGCCGCAACCTTCTGCACCCGTGAGATCCCATCTTAGGGCCTTTTCTGGTGCTCCACCGGAGGGGGATTCGATCACGGAGGGCTTCTACATCAACACCATAGCCTCTCCGATGATGTGTGAGTAGTTTACCATAGACCTTCGGGTCCATAGTTATTATCTAGATAGCTTCTTCTCACTCTTTGGATCTCAATACAAAGTTCTCCTAGATCTTCTTGGAGATCTATTCGATGTAACTCTTTTTGCGGTGTGTTTGCCGAGATCCGATGAATTGTGAGTTTATGACTTGATTATCTATGAATATTATTTGATTCTTCTCTGGATTCTTATATGCATGATTTGATATCTTTGCAAGTCTCGTCGAATTATCAGTTTAGTTTGGCCTACTAGATTGATCTTTCTTGCAATGGGAGAAGTTCTTTGCTTTGGGTTCAATCTTTCGGTGTTCTTTCCCAGTGACAGCAGGGGCAGCAAGGCACGCATTGTATTGTTGCCATCGAGGATAAAAAGATGGGATTTATATCATATTGCTTGAGTTTATCCATCTACATCATGTCATCTTGCCTAAAGCGTTACCCGTTCTTATGAACTTAATACTCTAGATGCATGCTGGATAGCGGTCGATGTGTGCAGTAATAGTAGTAGATGTAGAATCGTTTCGGTCTACTTATCACGGATGTGATGCCTATATTCATGATCATTGCCTTAGATATCATCATAACTATGCACTTTTCTATCAATGGCTCGACAGTAATTTGTTCACCCACCGTAATATATGCTATGTTGAGAGAAGCCACTAGTGAAACCTATGGCCCACGGGTCTACTTTACATCATATACGTTTCCGATCTACAATTTTAGTTTACTATTTATTTTGCAATCTTTATTTTCCAATCTATACAACAAAAATACCAAAAATATTTATCTTATTATCTTCATTAGATCTCACTTTCATAAGTGACTGTGAAGGGATTGACAACCCCTTTATCATGTTGGTTGCGAGGTTCTTGTTTGTTTGTGCAGGTACTAGGCGACTTGCGTGCAGTCTCCTACTGGAATGATACCTTGGTTCTCAAAAACTGAGGGAAATACTTACGCTACTTTGCTGCATCACCCTTTCCACTTCAAGGGAAAACCAACGCATGCTCAAGAGGTAGCAAGAAGGATTTCTGGCGCTGTTGCCGGGGAGATCTACGCACAAGTCAAGACATACCAAGTACCCATCAGAAACTCTTATCCCTCACATTACATTATTTGCCATTTGCCTCTTGTTTTCCTCTCCCCCACTTCACCCTTGCCGTATTATTCACCCTCTTTTCCACCCGCCTCTTTTCCGTTCGCCTCTTTTTGCTTGCCTCTTGTTTGCTTGTGTGTTGGATTGATTGTTTGTCATGATGGCTCAAGACAATACTAAATTGTGTGACTTTTCCAATACCAACAATAATGATTTTATTAGCACTTTGATTGCTCCTCTTACCGATGCTGAATCTTGTGAAATTAATACAGCTTTGCTGAATCTTGTCATCAAAGAACAATTTGCTGGCCTTCCTAGTGAAGATGCCGCTACCCATCTAAACATCTTTGTTGATTTATGTGATATGCAAAAGAAGAAAGATGTGGATAATGATATTGTTAAATTGAAGCTATTTCCATTTTCGCTTAGAGATCGTGCTAAAACTTGGTTCTCCTCTTTACCTAAAAACAGTATTGATTCATGGAATAAGTGCAAAGATGCTTTTATCTCTAAGTATTTTCCTCCTACTAAGATCATCTCTCTTAGAAATGATATTATGAATTTTAAGCAACTTGATCATGAGCATGTTGCACAAGATTGGGAGAGGATGAAATTAATGATTAGTAATTGTCCTACACATGGTTTGAATTTATGGATGATTATACAAAAAATTTATGTTGGGTTGAATTTTGCTTCTAGAAATCTTTTAGATTCGGTCGTGGGAGGCACTTTTATGTAAATCACTTTAGTAGAAGCTACTAAACTCCTAGATAATATTATGGTTAATTATTCTCAATGACACACTGAAAGATCTACTAGTAAAAAGGTTCATGTGATAGAAGAGATTAATGTCTTGAGTGGAAAGATGGATGAACTTATGAAATTTTTTGCTAATAAGAGTGTTTCTTTTGATCCTAATGATATGCCTTTGTCTACTTTGATTGAGAATAATAATGAATCTATGGACGTGAATTTTGTTGGTAGGAACAATTTTGGTAACAACGTGTATAGAGGAAACTTTAATTCTAGGCCGTTCCCTAGTAATTCCTCTAATAATTATGGTAATTCCTACAACAACTCTTATAGAAATTTTAATAAGATGCCCTCTGATTTTGAGACTAGTGTTAAAGAATTTATGAATTCGCAAAAGAATTTCAATGCTTTGCTTGAATAAAAATTGCTTAAGATTGATGAATTGGCTAGGAACGTGGATATAATTTCTCTTGATGTTGATTCTTTGAAACTTAGATCTACTCCACCTAAGCATGATATCAATGAGTGTCTCAAAGCCATGAGAATTTCCATTGATGAGTGCAAAGAAAGAACCGCTAGGATGCGTGCTAAGAAAGATTGCTTTGTGAAAGCGTGTTCTTCTACTTTTCATGATAATAATGATGAAGATCTAAAAGTGATTGGTGTGTCTCCTATTAAATCTTTGTTTTCTAATATGAATCTCGCTAAAGATGGGACTGGAGATGAGTCAACTTTAGTTAGAAGGCATCCCAATGATTTGGAGTTTTTAGATCTTGATGCAAAAAATGGTAAAAGTGGGATTGAAGAGGTCAAAACTTTACATAGCAATGAACCCACTATTTTGGATTTCAAGGAATTTAATTATGATAATTGCTCTTTGATAGATTGTATTTCCTTGTTCCAGTCTGTGCTAAATTCTCCTCATGCTTATGATCAAAACAAATCTTTCACTAAACATATCGTTGATGCTTTAATGCAATCTTATGAAGAAAAACTTGAATTAGAAGTTTCTAACGCTAGAAAACTTTATGATGAGTGGGAAACTAATATTAAAATTAAAATTAAATATCATGAATGCTATGCTTTATGTGATTTGGGTCCTAGTGTTTCCACAATTCCCAAAATTTTGTGTGATGTGCTAGGTTTCCGCGAATTTGATGATTGTTCTTTAAATTTGCATCTTGCGGATTCCACAATTAAGAAACCTATGGGAAGGATTAATGATGTTCTTATTGTTGCAAATAGGAATTATGTGCCCGTAGATTACGTTGTTCTTGATATATATTGCAATCCTATTTGTCCTATTATTCTTGGTAGACCTTTCCTTAGAACGATTGGTGCAATTATTGATATGAAAGAAGGAAATATTAGATTCCAATTTCCATTAAGGAAAGGCATGAAACACTTTCCATGGAAGAAAATTAAATTACCTTATGAATCTATTATGAGAGCCATTTATGGACTGCATACCAAAGATGATAATACCTAGATCTATTCTTATTTTTATGCCTAGCTAGGGGCGTTAAACGATAACGCTTGTTGGGAGGCAACCCAATTTTATTTTTGTTACTTGATTTTTGTTCCTGTTTAGTAATAAAGAAATCATCTATCCTCTGTTATTATTGTGTTTTTTATTTTTTAATTAGTGTTTGTGCCAAGTAAAGCCTTTAGGATCTTCTTGGATGATTGTTGTTTGATCTTGCTAAAAAAAAAGAAAGTATGCGCACACGAGAATAATTTTCACTTTTAACCAGAGATCGATAAAATACTTATTCCAAATGCAGTAGATCAATATACAAATTATTTAGGTGTTCCTAATTTGGTAGGATTTTTTGAGTTACAGAAGTATTCGAAACCTACAGATTCCTACAGACTGTTCTGTTTCTGACAGATTCTGTTTTTCGTGTGTTGTTTGCTTATTTTGATGAATCTATGGCTAGTATCGGGAGGTATGAACCATAGAGAAGTTGGAATACAGTAGGTTTAACACAAAGATAAATAAAGACTAAGTTCATTACAGTACCTTAAGTGGTGATTTGTTTTCTTATACTAACGGAGCTCATGAGATTTTCTGTTGAGTTTTGTGTTGTGAAGTTTTCAAGTTTTTGGGTAAAGATTTGATGGATTTTGGAACTAGGAGTGGAAACAGCCAAAGCATGGGGATGCCCAAGGCACCCCAAGGTAAAATCCAAGGACAACCAAAAGCCTAAGCTTGGGGATGCCTTGTAAGGCATCCCCTCTTTCGTCTTCGTCTATCGGTAACTTCACTTGAGGCTATATGTTTGTTCACCACATGATATGTGTTTTGCTTCAAGCGTCTTGTATGATTTGAGTCTTTGCTTTTTTAGTTTACCAAAATCATCCTTGCTGTACACACCTTTTGGGAGAGACACACATGAATTGGAATTTATTAGAATACTCTATGTGCTTCACTTATATCTTTTGAGCTAGATAATTTTGCTCTAGTGCTTCACATATATTTTCTTTTTATAGCATAGTGGTGGTTTATTTTTGTAGAAATTATTGATCTCTCATGCTTCACTTATATTATTTTGAGAGTCTTTTATAACATCATGGTAATTTTCTTTGGTTATGAAATTAGTCCTAATATGATAGGCATTGAAGATGGGTATGAAAAAAAACATTCATAAAAAGTGCATTGAATACTATGAGAAGTTTGATTCTTTATGATTGTTTTGAGATATGAAGATGGTGATATTAGAGTAATGATAGTTGAGTAGTTCTGAATTTGAGAGATACTTGTTTGTAAGTTTGTGATTCCCGTAGCATGCACATATGGTGAACCATTATGTGATGAAGTCGGAGCATGCTTTATTTTTTGATTTTCTTCCTTATGAGTGGTGGTTGGGGATGAGCGGTCTTTTCCTACCAATCTATCCCCCTAGGAGCATGCGTGTAATACTTCGTTTCGATAACTAATAGATTTTTGCAATAAGTATGTGAGTTCTTTATGACTAATGTTGAGTCCATGGATTATACGCACTCTCACCCTTCCACCATTGCTAGCCTCTCTAGTACCGCACAACTTTCGCCGGTACCATAAACGCACCATTTACCTTCCTCAAAACAGCCACCATACCTACCTATTATGGCATTTCCGTAGCTATTCCGAGATATATTGCCATGCAACTTTCCACCGTTTCGTTTATATTGACATGCTCCATCATTGTCATATTGCTTTGCATGATCATGTAGTTGACATCGTATTTGTGGAAAAGCCACCATTCATAATTTTCCATACATGCCACTCTTGATTCATTACACATCCCGGTACACCGCCGGAGGAATTCACGTAGAGTCATATTTTGTTCTAAGTATCGAGTTGTAATTCTTGAGTTGTAAGTAAATAAAAGTGTGACGATCATCATTATTAGAGCATTGTCCTAGTGAGGTAAGGATGATGGAGACTATGATTCCCCCACAAGTCGGGATGAGACTCCAGACGAAAAATAAAAAAAAGAAAAGAAAAAGAGGCCATAAAAAAGAGAAAAGGCCCAAATAAAAAATGAGAGAAAAAGAGAGAAGGGGCAATGCTACTATCCTTTTTCCACACTTGTGCTTCAAAGTAGCACCATGATCTTCATGATAGAGAGTCCCCTATGTTGTCACTTTCATATACTAGTGGGAATTTTTCATTATAGAACTTGGCTTGTATATTCCAATGATGGGCTTCCTCAAAATGCCCTAGGTCTTCGTGAGCAAGCAAGTTGGATGCACACTCACTTTGTTTCTTTTGTTGAGTTTTCATACATTTATAGCTCTAGTGCATCCGTTGCATGGCAATCCCTAATCACTCACATTAATATCTATTGATGGGCATCTCCATAGCCCATTGATATGCCTAGTTGATGTGAGACTATCTTTTCCATTTTGTAATCTCCACAACCACCATTCTATTCCACCTATAGTGCTATATCCATGGCTCACGCTCATGTATTGCGTGAAGATTGAAAAAGTTTGAGAACATCAAAAGTACGAAACAATTGCTTGGCTTGTCATCGGGGTTGTGCATGATTTAAATATTTTGTGTGATGAACATAGAGCATA
Source organism: Triticum urartu (assembly GCF_056163025.1). NCBI lineage: Eukaryota > Viridiplantae > Streptophyta > Magnoliopsida > Poales > Poaceae > Triticum > Triticum urartu. The sequence goes on along the minus strand of NC_141876.1, from coordinate 362,597,660 downwards.
GCCAGACTATATGGTTTTGTAGGGATAGCTTTATTTGGCCATGTTATCTTGAGAAGACACAATTGCTTAGTTAGTATGCTTGAAGTATTATTATTTTATGTCAATATTAAACTTTTATCTTGAATCTTTCGGATCTGAATATTCATGCCACAATAAACAGAATTACATTGAAAATTATGTTAGGGAGCATTCCACATCAAAAATTCTGTTTTGATCATTTACCCACTCGAGGACGAGCATGAAATAAGCTTGGGGATGCTTGATACTCTCCAACGTATCTATAATTTTTGATTGATCCATGCTATTATATTATCTGTTTTGAATGTTAAATGGGCTTCAATATACCTTTTTATATTATTTTTGGGACTAACCTATTAATCGAAAGCCCAGTGCAAATTGCTTTTTTTTGCCTATTTCAGTGTTTCACAGAAAATGAATATCAAACGGAATCCAAACGGAATGAAACCTTCGCGAGGATCTTTTTTGGAACAAACGTGATCTAGGAGACTTGCAGTGGACGCCAAGGAAGCAGCGAGGGAGCCACGAGGAAGGAGGGCGTGCCCCCACCCTCGTGGGCCCCTCGTAGCTCCACCGACCTATTTCTTTCGCCTATATATACTCTTATACCCCAAAACCTTTGGGGAGAGCAACAAAACACCTTTTCCACCGCCGCAACCTTCTGTACCCATGAGATCCCATCTTGGGGCCTTTTTCGACGCTCGGTCAGAGGGGGATTCGATCACGGAGGGCTTCTACATCAACACCATAGCCTCTCCGATGATGTGTGAGTAGTTTACCACAGACCTTCGGGTCCATAGTTATTAGCTAGATGGCTGCTTCTCTCTCTTTGGATGTCAATACAAAGTTCTCCTCGATTTTCTTGGAGATCTATTCGATGTAACTCTTTCTGCGGCGTGTTTGCCAAGATCCGATGAATTGTGGGTTTATGACTTGATTATCCAGGAATATTATTTGATTCTTCTCTATGTTCTTATATGCATGATTTGATATCTTTGCAAGTCTCTTTGAATTATCGGTTTAGTTTGGCCTACTAGATTGATCTTTCTTGCAATGGGAGAAGTGCTTAGTTTTGGGTTCAATCTTGCGGTGTCCTTTCCCAGTGACAGCAGGGGCAGCAAGGCACATATTGTATTGTTGCCATCGAGGATAAAAAGATGGGGTTTATATCATATTGCTTGAGTTTATCCCTCTACATCATGTCATCTTGCCTAAAGCGTTACTCCGTTCTTATGAACTTAATACTCTAGATGCATGCTGAATAGCGGTCGATGTGTGGAGTAATAGTAGTAGATGCAGAATCGTTTCGGTCTACTTTTCACGGACGTGATGCCTATATTCATGATTGTCGGCGTTGTGGTAACGGGGGTCCCCAGACTTGCCTGCCTGCGGCTGATACGTCTCCAACGTATCTATAATTTTTGATTGCTCCATGTTATATTATCTACTATTTTGGACATTATTGGGCTTTATTATACACTTTTATATTATTTTTGGGACTAACCTATTAACTGGAGGCCCAGCCCAGAATTGCTGTTTTTTGCCTGTTTTAGGGTTTCGAAGAAAAGGAATATCAAACGGAGTCCAAACGGAATGAAACCTTTGGGAACGTGATTTTCTCAACGAACAAGACCCGGGAGACTTGGACCCTACGTCAAGAAAAGAAACAGGAGGCGACGAGGTAGGGGGGCGCGCCCACCCCCACCAGGCGCGCCCTCCACCCTTGTGGGCCCCCTGTTGCTCCACCGATGTACTCCTTCCTCCTATATATATCCACGTACCCCCAAACGATCAGAAATGGAGCCAAAACCCTAATTCCACTGATGTAACTTTCTGTATCCACGAGGTCCCATCTTGGGGCCTATTCCGGAGCTCCACCGGAGGGGGCATCGATCACGGAGGGCTTCTACATCAACATCCAAGCCCCTCTGTTGAAGTGTGAGTAGTTTATTTCAGACCTAGGGGTCCATAGTTAGTAGCTAGATGGCTTCTTCTCTCTTTTTGGATCTCAATACAATGTTCTCCCCCTCTCTTGTGGAGATCTATTTGATGTAATCTTCTTTTTGCGGTGTCTTTGTTGAGACCGATGAATTGTGGGTTTATGATCAAGTCTATCTATGAATAATATTTGAATCTTCTCTGAATTGTTTTATGTATGATTGGTTATCTTTGCAAGTCTCTTCAAATTATCAGTTTGGTTTGGCATACTAGATTGATCTTTCTTGCAATGGGAGAAGTGCTTAGCTTTGGGTTCAATCTTGCCTTATCCTTTTCGAGTGATAGTAAGGGCAGTAAGACACGTATTGTATTGTTGCCATCGAGGATAACAAGATGGGGTTTTATTCATATTGGATGAGTCTATCCCTCTACATCATGTCATCTTGCTTAAGGCGTTACTCTGTTTTTAACTTAATACTCTAGATGCATGCTGGATAGCGGTCGATAAGTGGAGTAATAGTAGTAGATGCAGGAAGGAGTCGGTCTACTTGTCTCGGACGTGATGCTTATATACATGATCATACCTAGATATTCTCATAACTATGCTCAATTCTGTTAATTGCTCAACAGTAATTTGTTCACCCATCATAGAATACTTATGCTCTCGAGAGAAGCCACTAGTGAAACCTATGGCCCCGGGTCTATCTTTATCATATTAATCTCCTACTACTTAGTTATTTCCTTTGCTATTTACTTTGCCTTTATTTTACTTTGCATCTTTTATCATAAAAATACCAAAAATATTATCTTATCATATCGATCAGATCTCACTCTCGTAAGTGGCCTTATAGGGATTGACAACCCCCATTTGCGTTGGTTGCGAGGATTTATTTGTTTTGTGCAGGTACGAGGGACTTGCGTGTAGCCTCAGACTGGATTGATACCTTGGTTCTCAAAAATTGAGGGAAATACTTATGCTACTTTGCTGCATCATCCCTTCCTCTTCGGGGAAAACCAACGCAGTGCTCAAGATGTAGCAAGAAAGATTTCTGGCACCGTTGCCGGGGAGGTCTATGCAAAAGTCAACATACCAAGTACCCAACACATACCCTTATCTCCCGCATTACATTATTTTCCATTTGCCTCTCGTTTTCCTCTCCCCCACTTCACCCTTGCCGTTTTATTCGCCCTCTCTCTCTCTATCCTCCCTCTCTATTTGCCTCTTTTTGCCCGCTTGCTTTCTGTTTGCTTGCGTGTTAGTTTGCTTGCTCGTCACGATGGCTCAAGATAATACTAAATTGTGTGACTTCACCAATACCAACAACAATGATTTTATTAGCACTCCGATTGCTCCTCTTCCCGATGCTGAATCTTGTGAAATTAATGCTGCTTTGCTGAATCTTGTCATGAAAAATCCGTTCTCCGGCCTTCCTAGTGAAGATGCCTCTACCCATCTAAATAGCTTCGTTGATTTGTGTGACATGCAAAAGAAGAAAGATGTGGATAATGATATTGTTAAACTGAAGCTATTTCCTTTTTCGCTTAGAGATCGTGCTAAAGCTTGGTTTTCGTCTTTGCCTAAAAATAGTATTGATTCATGGAACAAGTGCAAAGATGCTTTTATCTCTAAGTATTTTCCTCCCGCTAAGATCATCTCTGTTAGAAACGATATTATGAATTTTAAGCAACTTGATCATGAACATGTTGCACAAGCTTGGGAGAGAATGAAACTAATGATACATAATTGCCCTACTCATGGTTTAAATTTGTGGATGATTGTTCAGAATTTTTATGCCGGATTTAATTTTGCTTCTAGAAATCTTTTAGATTCGGCCGTGGGAGGCACTTTTATGGAAATGACTTTAGGAGAAGCTACTAAACTCCTAGATAATATTATGGTTAATTATTCTCAATGGCACACTGAAAGATCTACTAATAAAAAGGTGCATGCGATAGAAGAAATTAGTGTTTTGAGTGGAAAGATGGATGAACTTATGAAATTATTTGCTAATAAGAGTGTTTCTTCTGATCCTAATGATATGCCCTTGTCTACTTTGATTGAGAATAATAATGAATCTATGGATGTGAATTTTGTTGGTAGGAACAATTTTGGTAACAACGCGTATAGGGGAAATTTTAATTCTAGGCCTTATCCTAGTAATCCCTCTAATAATTATGGTAATTCCTAAAACAATTCTTATGGAAATTATAATAAGATTCCCTGTGATTTTGAATCTAATATTAAATAATTTATTACTTTGCAAAAGAATTTTAATGCTATGATTGAAGAAAAATTGCTTAAGATTGATGATTTGGCTAGGAACGTTGATAGAATTGCTCTTGATGTTGATTCTTTGAAACTTAGATCTATTCCACCTAAGAATGATATCAATGAGTCTCTCAAAGCCATGAGAATTTCCATTGATGAGTGCAAAGAAAGAACCGCTAGGATGCGTGCTAAGAAAGATGCCTTTATAAGAGTGTGTTCTTCTAGTTCCTATGAAAATAAAGATGAAGATCTAAAAGTTATTGATGTGTCCCCTATTAAATCTTTGTTTTGCAATATGAATCTTGATTATGGGACTGAATATGATCCACCTTTACCAAGAAGGCATTCCAAGAATTCGGAATTTGTTGATCTTGATGCTAAAATTGATAAAAGTGGGATTGAAGAAATTAAAACCCTAGATGTTGCTAAACCCACTATTATGGATTTCAAGGAATTTAACCATGAAAATTGCTCTTTGATTGATTGTATTTCCTTGTTGCAATCCATGCTAAATTCTCCTCACGCTTATAGTCAAAATAAAGCGTTACTAAACATATCGTTGATGCCTTGATGCAATCCTATGAAAAAAACTTGAATTGGAAGTTTCTATCCCTAGAAAACTTTATGATGAGTGGGAACCAACTACTAAAATTAAAATTAAAAATCATGAATGCTATGCTTTATGTGATTTGGGTGCTAGTGTTTCCATGATTCCAAAGACTTTGTGTGATTTGTTAGGTTTTCATGATTTTGATGATTACTCTCTAAACTTGCACCTTGCGGATTCCACTATTAAGAAACCTATGGAAAGAATTAATGATGTTCTTATTGCAAATTGGAATTATGTGCCCGTAGATTTTATTGTTCTTGACATATATTGCAATCCATCATGTCCTATTATTCTCGGTAGACCTTTCCTTAGAACGATTGGTGCAATTATTGATATGAAGGAATGAAATATTAGATTCCAATTCCCATTAAGGAAAGGCATGGAACACTTTCCTAGAAAGAAAATTAAATTACCTTATTAATCTATTATGAGAGCCACTTATGGATTGCCTACCAAAGATGGCAATACCTAGATCTATTCTTGCTTGTTATGCCTAGATAGGGGCGTTAAACGATAGCGCTTGTTGGGAGGCAACCCAATTTTATTTTTATTCCTTGCTTTTTGCTCCTGTTTAGTAATAAATAATTTATCTAGACTCTGTTTTGGTTGTGTTTTTTTGTGTTTAATTAGTTTTTGTGCCAAGTAGAACCGTTGGGAAGACTTGGGGAAAGTCTCGTTGAACTTGCTGTAAAAAACAGAATCTTTAGTGCTCACGAGAACTGCTGTCATTTTTATTTGGAGAGTTCTATTTAGTTAATTCTTTTTGCATATGATTAATAGATAAATTCCTCACGTCCAGCAATTTAATTTAGAATTTTTGGGGTTCCAGATCTTGCGCTAGCTACAGATTAGTACAGACTATTCTGTTTTTGACCGATTCTGTTTTTCGTGTGTTGTTTGCTTATTTTGACGAACCTATGGCTAGTAAAATAGTTTATAAACCATAGATAAGTTGGAATACAGTAGGCATAACACCAATATAAATAAAAAATGAGTTCATTACAGTACCTTGAAGTGATCTTTTGTTTTCTTTCGCTAACGGAGCTCACGAGATTTTCTACTTTAAGTTTTGTGTTGTGAAGTTTTCAAGTTTTGGGTAAAGATTTGATGGATTATGGAACAAGGAGTGGCAAGAGCCTAAGATTGGGGATACCCATGGCACACCCAAGATAATCTAAGGACACCTAAAAGCCAAAGCTTGGGGATGCCCCGGAAGGCATCCCCTCTTTTGTCTACTTCTATCGGTAACTTTACTTGGAGCTATATTTTTATTTACCACATGATATGTGTTTTGCTTGGAGCGTCTTGTATGATTTGAGTCTTTGCTTGTTAGTTTACCACAATCATCCTTGCTGTACACACCTTTTGAGAGAGCCATACATGATTTAGAATTTGTTAGAATACTCTATGTGCTTTGCTTATATCTTTTGAGTTATATAATTTTGCTCTAGTACTTCGCTTATATCTTTTAGAGCACGGTGGTGGATTTGTTTTATAGAAACTATTGATCTCTCATGCTTCACTTAGATTATTTAGAGAGTCTTAATAGCATGGTAATTTGCTTAAAATCCTAATATGCTTGGTATACAAGATTAATAATAAAACTTCCTTATGAGTGTGTTGAATACTATCATAAGTTTGATACTTGATAATTGTTTTGAGATATAAAGATGGTGATATTAAAGTCATGCTAGTTGAGTAGTTGTGAATTTGAGAAATACTTGTGTTGAAGTTTGTGATTCCCGTAGCATGCACGTATGGTGACCCGTTATGTGATGAAGTCGGAGCATGATTTATTTATTGGTTGTCTTCCTTATGAGTGGCGGTATGGTGTGGCTTTGCTAGCAGGCCTGTACGGCCCATCTTCATCAACAAGGCAATCAAGACCCTCGCGAGGGGCCAAGCCTCGCGAGGCGGATGACACAAGACCTCCTCAAGGGTGGCCTCACCAGGCAGGCTCGCAAGGGGCGGAGAGTTCAAGGCCACGCAAACCTCGCGAGGTTCTCGTGACGTGAGCCATGACAATCGAGACCAGGCGGGCGCCAGGCGGGCACCAGCGCATGTAACGTCGTTGTTTCCTCTTTGGTGCTAAGGGGGAAAGCGCAGGCGCGGAGTACCGAGGCATCAAGCAAAGGTTTCCATATCGGTGGAACGAGACCAAGACGAGCAGGACAGCAAGACGGAGGTCACCATGGAGCCCAAGGCGGCGTCGCCACCAGAGCCTTTTGCAGGCGAAGACCACTTTTGTCAGGATAAGCTGTACTAGTTGTCCCCTTTCAAATTGGCCATTGTTGGCTCCCTTCCCGCTCAATATTTGGGGAGAGGACCAGGGCCTCTATAAATAGGACTAGCCACCACCATAGAGAGGGATCTCATCTTGGACCGGATCCTCACACACACAGGTTCACCAAGCACAAGAACACCTCAACCTCAGGAGGCTGTTCTTCCCCTTGTACTGTTCATCATCAGCCCTAGAGGCAATCCACCACCACCACACTGGAGTAGGGTATTACACCACAACGGTAGCCCGAACCAGTATAAATCTCGTGTCCTCTGTGTTGCAAGTTCGTCGAGTTAGTTCGTATGATCTCAGCTGAGTTAGGACGTGGATCGGTAGGGGGGGAATCTTCGCGTGCACCCAAGTGTTCAAACCTTAAGGGTTTTGCCTGAACCCGTGATCCGACATTTGGCGCGCTAGGTAGGGGTGCGCCAGAGTCTTTCTTTCGTCGATTCGTGCTCCACCATCTCCACGCCCGCTCCCCCATGGTGGGCGCCCCTCCAGCTGGATCTACCCGGGCCCACAGCGGCGCCTGGGGGCTCCGAGCCCTTACCCCTGCCTTGCGGCAGGTGAGGTGGCCACCCAAGTTCAAGATGGAGATGCCGCCGCGCTACGATGGCGCAGCGGACCCGTCGGCTTTCCTGCTGGCGTAAGAGGAGGCCATTCTAGAAGCCGGGGTGACGGTAAGGTTATGGCCAACTGGTTCCCAATGGCCCTTGTAGGCGCGCCGCGCGCCTGGCTCCTCCATTTGCCAGAGTCTTCTGTCGCCACCTGGGAGGAGTTGTGCAACATCTTCATCACTCGCTTCGGGGAACCGGCGGCCCCCATCATCGCAGCTCTTCTCGGCGGTTCACAAGCACCACCCTCAGATCAACATGTCAAGCCGTACTTCCGCCAGATCGGCACCGCTTCCAAGCACCCGAGGGCTCCACCTGGCTGGGCCGTGCCTGAAGCCGACCTCACCTTCGACTCAGAGGATCATACCGGCTCCACCGTCGGCTCGGGTGCGCTCCCGATGCTGTGCGCGCCCACCATCTGCCACGTATCCATCACCAAGACGCTCGTCGATGGTGGCGCCAGCCTCAATGTGCTCTCCGTTGAAGCCTTCAGCCTCCTTCACGTACCGTTCGAGCGGCTCTGCCCCAGCAAGCCCTTCTAGGGGGTGGGCGGGGGTTCCGCCCGCTCCCTGGGGCAGATCCGCCTCCTCATGACCTTCGGCACGCGTGACAACTACCACACCGAGCTCATCGACTTCAACATCGCCCGCATTGGCCTCCCATACAATGCCATCCTCGGGTACCCAGCTCTGGCCCAGTTCATGGTAGAAACCCATCCTTCTTACAACCTCATGACGATGCCGGGGAGCGAAGGCGTCCTCACCATCAAGGGGGACACCAAGGAGGCCCTGGCGGTGCTCAAGCTTGCCCTCAAGGCCGCCGCGACAGCACGACCTGTCGACGCGGATACCTCCAAGGCCAAGGGAGCCACACCAACCAAGAAGAAGCAGTTCTTCACTCAGGACAAGGCAGAAACCAGGCAAGTGTCGGTCGAGGAGGACGGGTCCTCAGGGGCAACCTTTACCATAGGCGCCAACCTTGAGCCTGGTCAGGAGGAGGCGCTAGTGAAGTTCTTGCGTGCAAACAAGGGAGTGTTTGCCTGGGAGCCCGATCAGCTGGTAGGGGTCCCAAGAGAGGTAATAGAGCACCACCTGAAGGTGTGCCCCAACGTACGCCCTGTGAAGCAGAAGGCGAGGCGGCAGACCATGGAGAAGCAAGCTTTCATCGTCCAAGAAACCCGCAAATTGGAGGCTGCGGGTGTCATTCGCGAGGTTCGGTACCCCGAGTGGCTGGCGAACCCTGTCGTTGTCCCCAAGAAAGTCGGGAAGGAGCGGATGTGCGTCGACTTCACCAAACTCAACAAGGCCCGCCTCCAAGATCCGTTCCCGCTTCCACGCATCGACCAGATCATCGACTCCACCACCGAGTGTGACTTGCTATGCTTCCTGGATGCGTTCTCAGGATATCACCAGATCAAGATGGTGGTAGAATATGTGGAGAAGACGGCCTTCCTGACCCCGTGTGGGGTGTACTGCTACACTTGCATGCCGTTCGGGCTGCGCAACACGGGCGCAACCTTCCAGCGGCTCATGCACATCGCCCTAGGGCGGCAGCTCGGGAAAAACGCCGAAGCCTACGTCAATGACATCATGGTGAAGTCTCGGGAGGCGGGGACCTTGATCCAAGACCTGGAGGAGACCTTTGAAAGCCTTTGGCAGGTAGACTTTCAGCTCAACCCGGAGAAGTGCGTGTTTTGTGTCCCTTCCGACAAGTTGCTGGGTTTCCTGGTGTCCCACAGGGGGATCGACGCCAACCCAGAGAAGGTCAAGGCCATTGAAGACATGAGTCCACCATAGACCCTCAAGGAAATGAAGAAGTTGGCTGGTTGGGTGACTGTGTTAGGGCACTTCATCTCCAAGCTGGGGGAGTGTGCCCTACCCTTCTTCAAGATGATGAAAAAGAAGGGCCCGTTCGAGTGGACCCCAGAGGCCGACCAAGCTTTTCAAGACCTGAAGAGATACCTGACCAGCCCTCCAGTGATGGTGGCGCCACGACCTCGCGAGCCCCTAGTGCTCTATCTTGCCGCCACCCCGTACTCAGCCAGCGCGGCTTTGGTGGCGGTTCGGGAAGAACGCCAACCCAAGGGCGCATCACGCCGTGCCACGCCTCCAGCAGAGACGACGCAAGACCAGAAGGGCGCCACGAGGGCCGTAGCAGCAGCGGTAGAGGATCAGGCTCGGCAGGACGACGCCCCCAAACCCGCGAAGACTTCGGCAAGCGATCAAGCGTCGGGGGCTCTACCACCTCAGGAGGCACCCCAGCTCCCGGAAGACGCAAACCTCATCAACACGCCTACCCTCGTCGAGCAGCTGGTATACTTCGTCAGCACGGTGTTGCGGGATGCAAGAGCACGGTACGCCATGCCTCAGAAGCTCCTACTCGCACTCCTGGTAGCCTTGCGAAAGCTGTGGCACTACTTCCAGGGCCACCCCATCAGGTCGTCCCAGCTTACCCATTGGAGAGAGTGCTCAGGAGCCCCAACTCTGCCGGAAGGGTCGCTGAATGGAACATTAAGTTCCAAGCATTCCAGTTGGAGTTCAGTACTACCAGGGTCATCAAGGGAGCCGCGCTCGCTGATTTCGTGGCAGAATGGACAGACGCCCCAGCGCTTGAAGTAGGCGAAGACCGGTCCCTCTCACCGGGAGGTGAGGCGCCTCTGGCTGGGTCATGTATTTGGATGGTGCCTTCACGCGCTAGGGCGCGGGGGCTGGAGCAGTACTCATCTCGCCCACTCAGGACAAGCTCTACTACGCCATGCAGCTCTGCTTTCAGCAGGGCGAGAAGGTCTCCAACAACACTACAGAATACGAGGGCCTCATAGCCGGCCTGAAGGCTATGGCGGCGCTGGGGATGAAGCATCTCACTATCAGGGGCGACTCACAGCTCCTCGTCAACTTCTCCAACAAGGTATACGAGACGAAGGACGAGCACATGGAAGCATACCTCGTGGAGGTGCGCAAGATGGAGAAGCAATTTCTAGGCCTGGAGTTGCAGCACGTGCCACATGGCACCGACAAGGAAGCTGACGACATTGCCGGGAGAGCATCCAAGCGATAGCCCCAAGAGCCTGGTGTCTTCGAGGAGCGGCTCTTCAAGCCGCCAGCAACGCCACCGCTTTCAAGAACAACTCAGCCTCAGGAGGAACTCCCGTAGTTGCCTTCCACAGGAGCCCCGGCCTATGGCGCAACCTCGGGAGCATGCCTACTCCTGGTGCTCGAGCCCCAGGAGGGATGCTAGACCAAGGAATTCAAGCAATATCTGATACAAGGGATGTTACCGAAAAGGATGAGGACGCGGAGCGCGTGGCCCATCAGGACACAACATACTGCCTCCGGGACGGTGAGTTATACAGGAGGTGACCAAATGACGTTTCACTGTGTTGTATCTCCAGGGAACAGGGGAAAGAGCTGATAGACGACATACACGGTGGGGACTATGGGCACCACTCATCGTCGCGAACCCTTGTCGACAAGGCATTCCGAAGTGGATTCTACTGGCCTACGGCGCTCAACGACGCAGCTGAGCTGGTGAAGTCCTGCAAGGTCTGCCAATTCCACGCCAAGCAGATCCATCAGCCAGCTTAGGGCCTCCAGACCATTCCACTCTCGTGGTCGTTCGCAGTCTGGGGGCTGGATATTTTGGGACCGTTTCCTCGGGCACCAGGGGGCTATCGATACCACCATGTCGCCATTGACAAGTTCACCAAGTGGCCGGAGGTTGAAGCCGTCCGCGCCATCCCAGCTGGCTCTACGGTCAATTTCAACAAGGGCCTCGTGAGCCGTTTTGGGGTCCCCAACCGCATCATCACCGATAACGGCTCGCAGTTTACTAGTAATCTCTTCAAGTCATACTGTGCTAACCTTGGAACGCAGATCTGCTACGCCTCGGTAGCGCACCCCAGGAGCAGTGGCCAGCCCGAACACGCCAACGCGGAGGTCCTGAGGGGCCTCAAGACCAGGACCTTCAAGAAGAAGATCGAAGCCTGCGGCAAGGGCTGGCACGACGAGCTCCAGTCCGTGCTATGGTCTCCACACCACCGCCACCAAGCCAACGGGCGAAACCCCATTCTTCCTCGTCTATGGAGCAGAAGCAGTCCTCCCTCACAAGGTCAAGCATCGCTCCGCATGGGTCCTGGCGTTTGATGAGATGCAGCAGGACGCTACACGGGGGATGGACCTCGTGCTAGGGGAGGAACGTCATCACAAAGCTGCACTAGAGGCGGCAAGATACCAGCAGGCGCTGCGGCGGTACCACTGTCGCAGCGTTCACTCTAGGACTCTTGAGGTGTCTGACATCGTCCGGAGGCGGGTGCTCTCCAGGGAGGGGCTACATAAGCTCTCACCCATGTGGGAGGGCCTGTTCAAGGCTGTCCACGTCTCCAGGCCTGGCGCCGCGCGCCTAGAGACACAGGACGGGATACTCGTCTAGAACGCCTGGAACATCCAACACCCCCGGAAGTTCTAACCATGAAGAAAGGCATAGTGCCTTTGAAGAAGGCCCGGTGCCTGTGAAGAAAGGCCTAGTGCCAGTGAAGAAGGCCCGGTGCCTGTGAAGAAAGGCCCAGTGCCTGTGAAGAAGGCCCGGTGCCTATGAAGAAGGCCCGGTGCCTATGAAGAAGGCCCGGTGCCTGTGAAGCAAGGCCCCATGCCTATGAAGAATCGCCGCCCGTGACACTCTCATGTAATAATGAGTGGGGCTGTACATGCCCCGGAGCCTCAGGAGTGTCGCCCTTGGGCCTCGGGGGCTCCCTCCCACGCCGAGTGGCAGCACTTAGCTCCGCGCTGGTGAGAAGACGTCGAAGACTAGACTAGGTGCCGGACGCGGCTTTTCATTTGCTTTCCGAAGTTGGCTCGCCCCTCTTTTAATTGAAATTTGCTTTCTGGTGTCTCTTGCTGGTCCCGTTTTATCGCTTTCTGCCTCTGTTTCTGCCTTCGCCTCTTTGGTCGACCTGTACTCTCCCTCGCGTCCCTCGCGAGGGGGCTGAACAGGTACCTTTGTGAGCTTCCTCCTTCTGTCTTTTTGCGAGGCACCCTCGTTCGAGCCCACAAGCTGGCGCACCTCTCCTAATCCGTGCCCCACGGGTATCGCGACGCAAAGCACCAGGTCAAGGCCAGCGGCGCCTATGACCATGCCCGGGTGAACGATAAACCTCTTGACGAATTTTTTGCATTTCCTAAGCACATATTAGGTCAAGAAGGCCTCAACGGGTACTAGGAAGAAAGCGCCTCGCGAGGAGGAGGCCACTCAAAACAAGTCAAGCTAAGTTATCCCTACATAAAACGACAATGTTGCGACACATCACAGGAACGACAAACATAGCATAAAAATTGAGATCATAGTTCGATACACGCCCCTCCGGGGCCCATTCTAGTTTCTTTTTGATGCAGGAAGGAAAAGAAGAACAAAATAGAAGTGGCACCTACAGCGGTCCACAGGGGCAGGCTCTAGCGTCTTCCTGAGCTCAGCCGGACCCCTCCTCACGCTTCATGGAGGCGCGGCGACGAGACGACCCGCCACCGTCTTCGAAGCGGGCACGGCGGCGTGGCGGCTGGTAGTAGCCACCACTGCTGGAGCTATCGCTGGGGGAAGAGCTGCCATAGCCGGACGAGACGCGGTCGGCACCAAGGGCGGGTTCACCCTCATCTTCGTCGCGACCGTCGCCAAGGCCGAGCACCTCCTCGCCGTTGTTCACCTCGGGGCAGCACCCGGCGCGGCGACCATCTTCCCCAAACACCCTCACATAGAGGGTCGCGTCGCCGTCGTACTTGAAGTGGAGGGTGCACCGCCTGCCCAGGCCACGTGCGCGGGAAAACATCTGCCAACCGCGGGCCAGAGCTATATTGCCCGTGATACGTCTCCGTCGTATCTATAATTTTTGATTGTTCCATGCCATTATTATACAACTTCCATATACTTTTGGCAACTTTTTATACTATTTTTGGGACAACATATTGATCCAGTGCCCAGTGCCAGTTCATGTTTGTTGCATGTTTTATGTTTCGCAGAAACCCCATATCAAACGGAGTCCAAACGGGATAAAAACGGACGGAGATTATTTTTGGAATATTCGGAGAATATGGGAAGAAAAATCCACGCGAGACGGTGCCCGAGGGAGGCACGAGGCAGGGGGTGCGCCCCACCCCCCTGGGCGCGCCCCTGACCCTCGTGGGCCCCCATAAGGCGGTTGATGCCCTTCTTCGACCGCAAGAAAGCTAATTTTTAGGAAAAAATCACGGCGAATATTTCAGTCCAATCGGAGTTACGGATCTCCATATATATATGAAACGGTGAAAGGGCAGAATACCAGAACGCAGAAACAGAGAGAGATAGAGAGACAGATCCAATCTCGGAGGGGCTCGCACCCCTCCCATGCCATGGAGACCAAGGACCAGAAGGGAAATAATTCTCCCATCTAGGGAGGAGGTCAAGGAAGAAGAAGAAGGAGGGGGGCTCTCTCTCCCTCGCTTCTGGTGGCACTGGGGTGCCATCGGGGGCCATCATCATCACCGCAATCTTCACCAACAACTTCACCGTCATCATCACCAACTCTTCACCCTCTATGCAGTGGTGTAACCTCTCTCTTACCCGCTGTAATCTGTACTTAAACATGGTGCTCAACGCTATATATTATTTCCCAATGATGTATGGCTATCCTATGATGTTTGAGTAGATCCATTTTGTCCTATGGGTTATTTGATGATCGTGATTGGTTTGAGTTGCATGTTTTATTATTGGTGCTGTCCTATGGTGCTCTCCATGTCGTGCAAGCATGAGGGATTCCCGCTGTAGGGTTTGCAATATGTTCATGATTTGCTTATGGTGGGTGGCGTGAGTGATAGAAACACATACCCGAGTAAGTAGGTTGTTTGCGTATGGAATAAAGAGGACTTGATACTTTAATGCTATGGTTGGGTTTTACCTTAATGATCTTTAGTAGTTGCGGATGCTTGCTAGAGTTCCAATCATAAGTGCATATGATCCAAGTAGATAAAGTATGTTAGGTTATGCCTCTCCCTCAAATAAAATTGCAACAATGATTACCGGTCTAGTTATCGATTGCCTAGGGACAAATAACTTTCACGTAACAAAAAGATCTTTACTAAAACTAACTTAGTTGTGTATTTATCTAAACAGCCCCTAGCTTTTATTTACTTGCTCTTTATTATCTTTTAAACTTATCCAACAACACCTACAAAGTACTTATAGTTTCATACTTGTTCTAGATAAAGCGAACGCTAAGCATGCGTAGAGTTGTATCAGTGGTCGATAGAACTTGAGGGAATATTTGTTCTGCCTTTAGCTCCTCGTTGGGTTCGACACTCTTACTTATCAAAAACTGTTGCGATCCCCTATACTTGTGGGTTATCAAGACCTTTTTCTGGCGCCGCTGCCGGGGAGTTATAGCGTGGGGTGAATATTCTCGTATGTGCTTGTTTGCTTTATCACTAAGTAATTTTTATTTGCTATTCTTAGTTGTTTTCTATCTTTAGTGATGGGTAGGAAACGCAAAATACCAAAGAAAATTAGTTGTACCTACTGAACCAATGGTTGAAGAACCACTAAAAATCTATCACACTCCTAAAGCTTATTACTTGGATCATCTTCAATCCCTATGTGTTCGTGCTGAAATCCCAACTAGCTTAGTTGATGGCAAATCTTTAGATGAGCATGCTTGTTATGTGCGACACCGTATATCTGAAAAGGGGAAACATTTACTGGATCAAATTTATCATTTGCAATGCTATGCTTGGAATTTATGCGAAATATATGATTATACTTGTTGTTCTAAAGACCCTAAGAAACACCTTCCCTACCAATGTTTGTTTAGTGATAATGGAATCATATCTTCTTATGCTAAGGGTGTTTATAATTACTATGATGTTCAACAAATTGAAGAATTTGTTGCTTTTAAGGGTGCTTGTGAAATTGCTTCTTTGATTGAAAAGTATGATGCTACTCTTTACAAGTCTGAAAATATTGCCATACTTGAATACTGTTATGAGAATTTTGCTTCTAATGCCTATGTTAAACCATATATTGAGGACTCCTCCGCTGTCCAAGAAGAGATTAATATTTTGCAGGAGTCTATGGAAGAAGAAATTGATGAAACTGTGAGCTCATTGGATGAAAAAGATGATGAGGAGAGCGAAGAACAAAAAGAGGAAGAGAGGATTAGCTACCCGTTCCCACCTTCTAATGAGAGTAACTCTTCAACTCATACATTGTTTAATTTCCCTTCGTGCTTACCGAAGGATGATTGCTATGATGATTGTTATGATCCTGTTGATTCTATGGAAATATCCTTTTTTGATGATGCTTGCTATGCTTGTGGCCAAGATGCCAATATGAATTATGCTTTTGGATATGAACTTGCTATAGTTCCTTATGTTAAACATGAAATTGTTGCTATTGCACCCACGCATGATAGTCCTATTATCTTTTTGAATTCTCCCGACTACACTATATCGAAGAAGTTTACCCTTATTAAGGATTATATTGATGGGTTGCGTTTTACTATTACACATGATAATTTTGATGAATATAATATGCACGTGCTTGCTGCTCCTACTTGCAATTATTATGAGAGAGGAACTATATCTCCACCTCTCTATGTTTCCAACATGATAAAATTGCAAGAACCTGTTTATACTATGCATTGGCCTTTACTTTGTGTGCATGAATTGTTCTTGTATGACATGCCGATGCATAGGAAGAGAGTTATACTTCGTCATTACACGATATACGTTACTTTGTGCCCACTACTAAATTACAAATCATTGCTAATTCAAATTGGCTTTGATATACCTTGGGATCCGGGTGGATCCATTACTTGAGCACTATATGCCTAGCTTAATGGCTTGAAAGAAAGCGCTGCCAGGGAGACAACCTAGAAGATTAAGAGAGTCATTTATTTCTGATGTGTGCTTTTATATAGTTTAAAAACAAAAAAATAAAGAGGGGAACCCAAAACTTTTCAAAAAGAAAAGTGAAAGTGAGATAGACGAGCATTGTGAAAGTGGGGGATGTCCTTGAACTTTGTTCATGCCCATGGAAACTTTGTGAATCTTAATTACAGAAACTTCTCAACAAAAATAATTATCCCCTTGTACATTTTCATTGTATTATAAAAATAATGTGCCAAGGTTTTCCTTTAGGATGTTTTAGATGCTTGTTGGTTTGTACGGTGCAGGACAGAAACTTTGGCTGTAGTGTGCGATTTTACATTTTTACTAGAACGTCAAATGGTTCTGATTCTTTTTGCAATATCTTTCTATACAAAGTTTTTATTTTTCATAATTTTGGCAGAATTTTTCAAGTAACAGAAGTATGGTGAATGTTCAGATTATTACAGACTGTTCTGTTTTAGACAGATTCTGTTTTTGATGCATAGTTTGCTTGTTTTGATGAAACTATCGATTTATATCAGTGGATTAAGCCATGGAAAAGTTATATTACAGTAGATATAATGCAAAAACAAAATATGAATTGGTTTTCAATAGTACTTAGAGTAGTGATTTTCTTTATTATACTAACGGATCTTACCGAGTTTTGTGTTGAAGTTTTGTGTGGATGAAGTGTTCGATGATCGAGAAGGTCTCGATATGAGAAGAAGGAAGAGAGGCAAGAGCTCAAGCTTGGGGATGCCCTAGGCACCCCAAGTAAATAATCAAGGAGACTCAAGCGTCTAAGCTTGGGAATGCCCCGTAAGGCATCCCCTATTTCTTCAACAAGTATCGGTATGTTTTTGGATTCGTATTGTTCATACGATATGTGCAATCTTGGAGCGTCTATTGCATTTAGTTTTCATTTTTCTTTTATGCACCATGCTGGTATGAGGTAGTACTTGGTTGATTTATAGAATTCTCATTGCACTTCACTTATATCTTTTGAGTATGGCTTTATAGAATGCTTCATGTTCTTCGCTTATATCATTTGAAGTTTGGATTGCCCGTTTCTCTTCACATAGAAAACCACCATTTGTAGAATGCTCTTTTGCTTTACTTATATTTGTTAGAGCGTGGGCATATCTTTTGTAGAAAGAATTAAGCTCTCTTTCTTCACTTATATCTATTTAGAGAGATGACAGGAATTGGTCATTCACATGGTTAGTCATAAAATCCTACATAAAACTTGTAGATCACTGAATAAGATATGTTTGATTCCTTGCAATAGTTTTGCGATATAAAGATGGTGATATTAGATTATTCTAGTGGGTAGTTGTGGATTGTAGAAATACTTGTGTTGAAGTTTGTGATTCCCGTGGCATGCACGTATGGTGAACCGTTATGTGATGAAGTCGGAGCATGATTTATTTATTGATTGTCTCCCTTATGAGTGGCGGTCGGGGACGAGCGATGGTATTTTCCTACCAATCTATCCCCCTAGGAGCATGCGTGTAGTACTTTGTTTCAATGACTAATAGATTTTTGCAATAAGTATGTGAGTTCTTTGTGACTAATGTTGAGTCCATGGATTATACGCACTCTCACCCTTCCACCATTGCTAGCCTCTGTAGTATCGCGCAACTTTCGCTGGTACCATAAACCCACCATATACCTTCCTCAAGACAGCCACCATACCTACCTATCATGGCATTTCCATAGCCATTCCGAGATATATTGCCATGCAACCTCCATCATCATATACATGACTTGAGCATTCATTGTCATATTGCTTTGCATGATCGTAAGATAGCTAGCATGATGTTTTCATGGCTTGTCCGTTTTTGATGTCATTGCTACGCTAGATCATTGCACATCCCGGTACACCGCCAGAGGCATTCATATAGAGTCATATCTTTGTTCTAGTATCGAGTTGTAAGTAAATAAAAGTGTGATGATCATCATTATTAGAGCATTGCCCCAGTGAGGAAAGGATGATGGAGACTATGATTTCCCCACAAGTCGGGATGAGATTCCGGACTTTAAAAATAAATAAAAGAGGCCAAAGAAGCCCAAATAAAAAAAGAGGCCAAAGAAGCCCACCAAAAAAAGAGAAAAGAAAAAAAACAAAAAATGAGATGAAAAGAGAGAAGGGGCAATGTTACTATCCTTTTACCACACTTGTGCTTCAGAGTTGCACCATCTTCTTCATATAGAGAGACTCTTGAGTTAGCACTTTCATATACTGGTGGGAATTTTCATTATAGAACTTGGCTTGTATATTCCGATGATGGGCTTCCTCAAACGCCCGAGGTCTTCATGAGCAAGCAAGTTGGATGCAAACCCACTTAGTTTTTCAGTTTGAGCTTTCATACACTTATAGCTCTTAATGCATCCGTTGCATGGCAATCCCTACTCACTCACATTGATATCTATTGATGGGCATCTCCATAGCCCGTTGATACGCCTAGTTGATGTGTGACTATCTTCTCCTTTTTGTCTTCTCCACACAACCTCCACCATCATATTCTATTCCACCTATAGTGCTATATCCATGGCTCATGCTCATGTATTAAGTGAAAGTTGAAAAGGTTTGAGAACATCAAAAGTATGAAACAGTTGCTTGGCTTGTCGTCGGGGTTGTGCATGATTTGAATATTTTGTGTGGTGAAGATGGAGCATAGCCAGACCATATGATTCTGTAGGGATAACTTTCTTTAGCCATGTTATTTTGAAAAGACACGATTGCTTTATGAGTAGGCTTGAAGTATTATTGTTTTTATGTCAAATGATACACTATTGCTTTGAATCACTCGTGTCTTAATATTCATGCCATGATTAGATATGCGATCAAGATTATGTTAGGTAGCATTCCAGATCAAAAAATATCTTTTTTATCATTTACCTACTCGAGGACGAGCAGGAATTAAGCTTGGGGATGCTGATACGTCTCCGTCGTATCTATAATTTTTGATTGTTCCATGCCAATATTATACAACTTTCACATACTTTTGGCGACTTTTTATACTATTTTTGGGACTAACATATTGATCCAGTGCCCAGTGTCAGTTCCTGTTTGTTGCAAGTTTTATGTTTCGTAGAAACCCCATATCAAACAGAGTCCAAACAATATAAAAATGGATGGAGATTATTTTTGGAATATTCGGAGAATATGGGAAGAAAAATCCACGCGAGACAGTGCCCGAGGGAGGCACGGGGCACGGGGGCGCGCCCCATGCTACCTCTTGAGCACTGCGTTGGATTTCCCCGAAGAGGAGAGGATGATGCAACAAAGTAGCGTAAGTATTTCCCTCAGTTTTTGAGAATCAAGGTATCAATCCAGTAGGAGGCTATGCGCGAGTCCATCGTACCTACACAAAAACAATAGCTCAACGCAACCAACATGCTTAGGGGTTGTCAATCCCTTCACGGTCACTTACGAAAGTGAGATCTGATAGAGATGATAAATAATATTTTTGGTATTTTTGGTATCGAGATGCAAAGTAAAAAGTAAAAGCAAAGTAAAAGCAAAGCAATAATAAAGTGATGGAGATTGATATGATGAGAAAGAGACCTGCGGGCCATAGGTTTCACTAGTGGCTTCCCTCAAGAGCATAAGTATTCTACGGTGGGTGAACAAATTACTATTGAGCAATTGACAGAATTGAGCATAGTTATGAGAATATCTAGGTATGATCATGTATATAGGCATCACGTCCGAGACAAGTAGACCGACTCCTGCCTGCATCTACTACTATTACTCCACTCATCGACCGCTATCCAGCATGCATCTAGAGTATTAAGTTAAAAACAGAGTAACGCCTTAAGCAAGATGACATGATGTAGAGGGATAGTTTCATGCAATATGATAAAAACCCCATCTTGTTATCCTCGATGGCAACAGTACAATATGTGCCTTGCTGCCCCTTCTGTCACTGGGAAAGGACACCGCAAGATCGAACCCAAAGCTAAGCACTTCTCCCATGGCAAGAACAACCAATCTAGTAGGCCAAACCAAACTGATAATTTGAAGAGACTTGCAAAGATAACCAATCATACATAAAAGAATTCAGAGAAGATTCAAATATTATTCATAGGTAGACTTGATCATAAACCCACAATTCATCGGTCTCAACAAACACACCGCAAAAAGAAGATTACATCGAATAGATCTCCACGAGAGAGGGGGAGAACATTGTATTGAGATCCAAAAAGAGAGAAGAAGCCATCTAGCTAATAACTATGGACCCGTAGGTCTGAAATAAACTACTCACACTTCATCAGAGGGGCTTGGATGGTGATGTAGAAGCCCTCCGTGATCGATGCCCCTTCCGGCGGAGCTCCGGAACAGGCCCCAAGATGGGATCTCGTGGATACAGAAAGTTGCGGTGGTGGAATTAGGTTTTTGGCTCCGTCCCCGATCGTTTGGGGGTACGTAGGTATATATAGGAGGAAGAAGTTCGTCGGTGGAGCTTCGAGGGGCCCACGAGGCAGGGGGCGCGCCCTCCACCCTCATGACCGCCTCGTGGCTTTCTTGATGGAGGGTCCAAGTCTACTGGATCTTATCTGATGAGGAAATCACGTTTCCGAAGGTTTCATTTTGTTTGGACTCCGTTTGATATTCTGTTTCTCCGAAACACTAAAATAGGCAAAAAACAGCAATTCTGGGCTGGGCCTCCGGTTAATAGGTTAGTCCCAAAAATAATATAAAAGTGGAAAATAAAGCCCAATATAGTCCAAAACAGTAGATAATATAGCATGGAGCAATCAAAAATTATAGATACGTTGGAGACGTATCAAGCATCCCCAAGCTTAATTCTTGCTCGTCCTCGAGTAGGTAAATGATAAAAGCAGAATTTTTGATGCGGAGTGCTACTTGGCATAATTTTAATGTAATTCTTCTTAATTGTGATATGAATATTCAGATCCGAAAGATTCAAGGCAAAAGTTCATATTGACATAAAAATGATAATACTTCAAGCATACTAACTAAGCAATTATGTCTTCTCAAAATAACATGGCCAAAGAAAGTTCATCCCTACAAAATCATATAGTTTAGTCATGTTTCATTTTCGTCACACAAGAATGCTCTCATCATGCACAACCCCGATGACAAGCCAAGCAATTGTTTCATAGTTTAGTAATCTCAAACCTATAAACTTTCACGCAATATATGAGCGCGAGCCATGGACATAGCACTATGGGTGGAATAGAATATAATGAGGGGGGTTATGTGGAGAAGACAAAAAAAGGAGAAAGTCTCACATCAACGAGGCTAATCAATGGGCTATGGAGATGCCCACCGATTGATGTTAATGCAATGAGTAGGGATTGCCATGCAACGGATGCACTAGAGCTATAAATGTATGAAAGCTCAACAGAAGAAACTAGTGGGTGTGCATCCAACTTGCTTGCTCACGAAGACCTAGGGCACTTGAGGAGGCCCATTGTTGGAATATACAAGCCAAGTTCTATAATGAAAAATTCCCACTAGTATATGAAAGTGATAACATGAGAGACTCTCTACTATGAAGATCATGGTGCTACTTTGAAGCACAAGTCTGGTAAAAGGATAGTAACATTGTCCCTTCTCTCTTTTTCTCTCACTTTTTTGGGCCTTTTCTTTTTTATGGCCTTTCTCTTTTTTATGGCCTTTCTTTTTTTATTCCTCACTTGGGACAATGCTTTAATAATGATGATCATCACACTTCTATTTATTTACAACTCAATGATTACAACTCGATGCTAGAACAAAGATGACTCTATATGAATGCCTCCGGCGGTGTACCGGGATATGCAATGAACCAAGAGTGACATGTATGAAAGAATTATGAACGGTGGCTTTTCCACAAATACTATGGCAACTACATGATCATGCTAAGCAATATGACGATGATGAATGTGTCATGATGAATGGAATGATGGAAAGTTGCATGGCAATATATCTCGGAGTGGCTATGGAAATGCCATAATAGGTAGGTATGGTGGCTGCTTTGAGGAAGATATAAGGAGGTTTATGTGTGAAAGAGCATATCATATCACGGGGTTTGGATGCACCGGCGAAGTTTGCGCCAACTCTCAATGTGAGAAAGGGCAATGCACGGTACCGAAGAGGCTAGCAAGGATGGAAGGGTGAGAGTGTGTATAATCCATGGACTCAACATTAGTCATAAAGAACTCACATACTTATTGCAAAAGTCTAAAAGTCATCAAAAACCTCGGCACTACGCGCATGCTCCTAGGGGGATAGATTGGTAGGAAAAGACCATCGCTCGTCCCCGACCGCCACTCATAAGGAAGACAATCAAATAACACCTCATGTTTCAAATTTGTTGCATAACGTTTACCATACGTGCATGCTACAGGACTTGCAAACTTCAACACAAGTATTTCTCAATTTCACAACTACTCAACTAGCATGACTTTGATATTATTACCTCCATATCTCAAAACAATCATCAAGCATCAAACATTTCTTAGTATTCAACACACTCATAAGAAAGTTTTATTATTAATCTTGCATACCAAGCATATTAGGATTTTAAGCAAATTACCATGCTAATAAGACTCTCAAAATATTCTAAGTGAAGCATGAGAGATCAATAGTTTCTATAAAACAAATCCACCACTGTGCTCTAAAAGATATAAGTGAAGCACTAGAGCAAAACTATAAAGCTCAAAAGATATAAGTGAAGCACATAGAGTATTCTATCAAATTCCAAATCATTTATGGCTCTCTCAAAAGGTGTGTACCGCAAGGATGATTGTGCTAGACTAACAAGCAAAGACTCAAATCATAAAAGACGCTCCAAGCAAAACACATATCATGTGGTGAATAAAAATATAGCTCCAAGTAAAGTTACCGATAGAAGTAGACGATACAGGGGATGCCTTCCGGGGCATCCCCAAGCTTTGGCTTTTAGGTGTCCATAGATTATCTTGGGGGTGCCATGGGCATCCCCAAGCTTAGGCTCTTGCCACTCCTTGTTCCATAATCCATCAGATGTTTACCCAAAACTTGAAAACTTCACAACACAAAACTTAAAGTAGAAAATCTCGTGAGCTCCGTTAGCGAAAGAAAACAAAAGACCACTTCAAGGTACTGTAATGAACTAATTTTTTATTTATATTTGTATTAAACCTACTTTATTCCAACTTTTCTATGGATTATAAACTATTTTACTAGCCATAGATTCATCAAAATAAGCAAACAACACACGAAAAACAGAATCTGTCAAAAACAGAACAGTCTGTAGTAATCTGTAGTTAGCGCAAGATCTGGAACCCCAAAAATTCTAAAATAAATTGCTGGACGTGAGGAATTTATCTATTAATCATATGAAAAAATAATTAACTAAATATAACTTTCCAAATAAACATGGCAGCAGTTCTCGTGAGCGCTAAAGTTTCTGTTTTTTACAGCAAGTTCAACAAGACTTTCCCCAAGTCTTCCCAACGGTTCTACTTGGCACAAACACTAATTAAACACAAAAAACACAAAAAAAACAAAGGCTAGATAAATTATTTATTAAATAACATCAAGGATAAATATTCGGTTGACTCCCAACAAGCGCTTTTCTTTAAAGCCTTATAGCTAGGCATAATATTTCAATGATGCTCACATGAAAGACAAGAATTGAAGCACAAAGAGAGCATCATGAAACACGTGACAAACACATCTAAGTCTAACATACTTCCTATGCATAGGCGTATTATAGGCAAACAAATTAGCAAGGCAAGCAAAAACTAGCATATGCAAGGAAGCGGAAAGAAACAATAGCAATCTCAACATAACGAGAAGTAATTTAGTAACATGAAAATTTCTACCACCATATTTTACTCTCTCATAATAATTACATGTAGGATCATAATCAAATTCAACAAAATAGCTATCACATAAAATATTTTCAACACTATCCACATGCATGCAAAGTTGACACTGTTCCAAAATAGTGGGATTAACATTAACTAAAGTCATGACCTTTCCAAACCCACTTTTATCAAAAACTTCATAAGATTGAACATTCTCCAAATATGTGGGATCTAAAGTTGACATTCTTCCAAACCCACTTTCAATATTATTGCAAACATTATAATCAATCTCATATTCATCATGGGGTTTAAATAAATTTTCAAGATCAAAAGAAGAATCACCCCAATCATGATCATTGCAACAAGTAGAGGACATAGCAAAACTAGCATCCCCAAGCTTAGGGTTTTGCATATTATTAGCACAATTGACATTAATAGAATTTATAATAGAATAATTTCAATCATGCTTTCTATTCAAAGATCTATCGTGAATTGCTTCATGAGGTAATTCATCACACTTTACAGATTCACGAATTTCAAGCAAAACATCATAAAGATAATCTAGTGCACAAAACTCACTAGCAATTGGTTTATCATAATTGGACCTCTTAAAAAGATTAGCAAGTGGATGAGGATCCATAGATCTTAGGTTCTCTGTTTAGTAATAAATAAACAAATATTCTAATCATACGAGCAAACAAGAAGCAAGCAGGCAAAAAGAGGCAAATAGAGAGGGAGGATAGAGAGAGAGAGGGCGAATAAAATGGCAAGGGTGAAGTGGGGGAGAGGAAAACGAGAGGCAAATGGAAAATAATGTAATGCGGGAGATAGGGATTGTGATGGGTACTTGGTATGTTGACTTTTGCACAGACTCCCTAGCAACGGCGCCGGAAATGGCTCGTTGTCGGGAGTCAAATCTTGACTTGCGCGAACCTCCCCGGCAATGGCGCCAGAAATTCTTCTTGCTACCTCTTGAGCACTGCGTTGGATTTCCCTGAAGAGGAGAGGATGATGCAGCAAAGTAGCGTAAGTATTTCCCTCAGTTTTTGAGAACCAAGGTATCAATCCAGTAGGAGGCTACGCGCTAGTCCCTCGTACCTACACAAAAACAATAGCTCAACGCAACCAACGCGCTTAGGGGTTGTCAATCCCTTCACGGTCACTTACGAAAGTGAGATCCGATAGAGATGATAAATAATATTTTTGGTATTTTTGGTATAGAGATGCAAAGTAAAAAGTAAAAGCAAAGTAAAAGCAAAGCAATAATAAAGTGATGTAGATTGATATGATGAGAAAGAGACCTTGGGGCCATAGGTTTCACTAGTGGCTTCCCTGAAGAGCATAAGTATTCTATGGTGGGTGAACAAATTACTGTGGAGCAATTGACATAATTGAGCATAGTTATGAGAATATCTAGGTATGATCATGTATATAGGCATCACGTCCGAGACAAGTAGACCGACTCCTGCCTACATCTACTACTATTACTCCACTCATCGACTTCTATCCAGCATGCATCTAGAGTATTAAGTTAAAAACAGAGTAACACCATAAGCAAGATGACATGATGTAGAGGTATAGTTTCATGCAATATGATAAAAAAAACTCATCTTGTTATCCTCGATGGCAACAGTACAATATGTGCCTTGCTGCCCCTTCTGTCACTGGGAAAGGACACCGCAAGATTGAACCCAAAGCTAAGCACTTCTCCCATGGCAAGAACAACCAATCTAGTAGGCCAAACCAAACTGATAATTTGAAGAGACTTGCAAAGATAACCAATCATACATAAAAGAATTCAGAGAAGATTCAAATATTATTCATATATAGACTTGATCATAAACCCACAATTCATTGTCTCAACAAACACACCGGAAATAGAAGATTACATCGAATAGATCTCCACGAGAGAGGGGGAGAACATTGTATTATCCAAAAAGAGAGAAGAAGCCATCTAGCTACTAACTATGGACCCGTAGGTCTGAAATAAACTACTCACACTTCATCGGAGGGGCTTGGATGATGATATAGAAGCCCTCCGTGATCAATGCCCCTTTCGGCGAAGCTCCGGAACAGGCCCCAAGATGGGATCTCGTGGATACAGAAAGTTGCGGCGGTGGAATTAGGTTTTTGGCTCCGTCCCCGATCGTTTGGCGGTACGTAGGTATATATAGGAGGAAGAAGTACGTCGGTGGAGCTTCGAGGGGCCCACGATGCAGGGGGTGCACCCTCCACCCTCGTGACCACCTCATGGCTTTCTTGATGGAGGGTCCAAGTCTCCTGGATCTTATCTGATGAGAAAATCACGTTCCCGAAGGTTTCATTCCGTTTGGACTCCGTTTGATATTCTGTTTCTCTGAAACACCGAAATAGGCAAAAACAGCAATTCTGGGCTGGGCCTCCGGTTAATAGGTTAGTCCCAAAAATAATATAAAAGTGGAAAATAAAGCCCAATATAGTCCAAAACAGTAGATAATATAGCTTGGAGCAATAAAAAATTATAGATACGTTGGAGACGTATCACCCCACCCCCCTGGGCGCGCCCCTGACACTCATGGGCCCCCTGTAAGGCGGTTGATGCCCTTCTTCGGCCGCAAGAAAGCTAATTTTTAGGAAAAAATAGTGGCGAAGATTTCAGTCCAATCGGAGTTACGGATCTCCATATATATACGAAACGGTGAAAGGGCAGAATACCAGAACGCAGAAACTGAGAGAGACAGAGAGACAGATCCAATCTCGGAGGGGCTCTCGCCCCTCCCATGCCATGGAGACCAAGGACCAGAAGGGAAACCCTTATCCCATCTAGGGAGGAGGTCAAGGAAGAAGAAGTAGGAGGGGGGCTCTCTCTCCCTCGCTTCTGGTGGCACCGGGGTGCCATCGGGGGCCATCATCATCACCACAATCTTCACCAACAACTTCACCGCCATCATCACCAACTCTTCCCCCCTCTATGCAGCGGCATAACCTCTCTCTTACCTGCTGTAATCTCTACTTAAACATGGTGCTCAACGCTATATATTATTTCCCAATGATGTATGGCTATCCTATGATGTTTGAGTATATCCGTTTTGTCCTATGGGTTATTTGATGATCGTGATTGGTTTGAGTTGCATGTTTTATTATTAGTGCTGTCCTATAGTGCTCTTCGTGTCGCGCAAGCGTGAGGGATTACCGCCGTAGGGTTTGCAATATGTTCATGATTTGCTTATGGTGGGTGGCCTGAGTGATAGAAACACATACCCGAGTAAGTAGGTTGTTTGCGTATGTGATAAAGAGGACTTGATACTTTAATGCTATGGTTGGGTTTTACCTAAATGATCTTTAGTAGTTGCGGATGCTTGCTAGAGTTCCAATCATAAGTGCATATGATCCAAGTAGAGAAAGTATGTTAGCTTATGCCTCTCCCTCAAATAAAATTGCAACAATGATTACCGCTCTAGTTATCGATTGCCTAGGGACAAATAACTTTCACGTAACAAAAATCTCTTTACTAAAACTAACTTAGTTGTGTTTTTATCTAAACAACCCCTAGCTTTTATTTACTTGCTCTTTATTATCTTGCAAACTTATCCAACAACACCTACAAAGTACTTCTAGTTTCATACTTGTTCTAGATAAAGTGAACGCTAAGCATGCGTAGAGTTGTATCGCTGGACGATAGAACTTGAGGGAATATTTGTTCTGCCTTTAGCTCCTCGTTGGGTTCGACACTCCTACTTATCGAAAACTGTTGCGATCCCCTACACTTGTGGGTTATCAGCCTTCGGTAGAGACCTCGACAGCGACCCAGGAAGCCCCGCTGCAGCAGCCGTCTGCCTGTAGCCAAAGCTTGCTTGGACCTGAGGTCGGTAGCTCATCCGCGAAGAAGCGCGGGAGCTGAAGCCAGTTGCCGGCCAGATTCTCCGACCAGACGACAATCTCCGGCAGCATCTCCGTCGAGTGGAAGCGCGTCTGGGGAGATCGCGCGACCACGGCACGTCTCCCTTCATCAACGGGACCGCCACAACCGGAGCGACCCCTGCCCCGCGTAGCGGCACCACCACGGCCGCGCGGGGCTGCGCCGGGGGTTGCGGTGTGCTTGCGTGGATGGCCGCGTCCACGCTTGGGCATCGGAGAGCCGGGCCCCTCGTGAGGGGCCTTCCCCTTCTCCGCAGTAGTGAACCTCCTCGACGGCGCCATTGGTAGCAGGAGAGGAGCAAGGAAGGAGAAGAAGAGGAAGATGCAGAGGAAGGATGGGCGACGGGGGCTCCGTCCCCCTCCCATTTATACCAGGAGAAGGCCAACCAGCGCCCCCCACGATCACAGGTAATGATGGTTCTCCTTGCATGTCCGAGGGACTTGTCAAGTCAGGCAGTTGCCGAGGGAGCGTGGGGAAGCGGAGACGCCCACGTCCAATCAACTGCCACACGTCGACCGAGGCCGCAGGCTATTGGGACCCTTGACTTTGCCTGGAAGCCAAGCCCTAGCGTGCCTTGGGCCCGGGGGCTACTGTCGACGTTCTAGGAACGGGGGTCCGCAGACTTGCCTGCCTGCAGCCCACGGCGTCACTTTGCTAGCAGGCCTGTACGACCCATCTTCATCAACAAGGCAATCAAGACCCTCGCGAGGCGGACGACGCAAGACCTTTTCAAGGCAGCCTCGCCAGGCAGGCTCGTGAGGGGCGGAGAGTTCAAGGCCATGCAAACCTCGTGAGGTTCTCGTGACGTGAGCCATGACGATCGAGACTAGGCAGGCGCCAGGCGGGTGCCAGCGCGCCCAACGTCCTTGTTTCCTCTTTGGTGCTATGGGGGCAAGCGCAAGCGCGGAGTACCGAGGCATCAAGCAAAGGTTTCCGTATCGGTGCAACAAGACCAAGACCAGCAGGACGACAAGACAGAGGTCACCATGGAGCCCAAGGCGGCGGCGCCACCAGAGCCTTTTGCAGGAGAAGACCACTTTTGTTCAGGATAAGCTGTACTAGCTGTCCCCTTTCAAATTGGCCATTGTTGGCTCCCTTCCCGCTCAATATTTTGGGAGAGGACCAGGGCCTCTATAAATAGGACTAGCCACCACCGTAGAGAGGGATCTCATCTTGGACCGGATCCTCACACACACAAGTTCATCAAGCACAAGAAGACCTCAACCTCAGGAGGCTATTCTTCCCCTTGTACTATTCATCATCATCCCCAAAGGAAATCCACCACCACCACACTGGAGTAGGGTATTACACCACAACGGTGGCCCGAACCCGTATAAATCTCGTGTCCTTTGTGTTGTGAGTTCGTCGAGTTAGTTCGTAAGATCTCAACTGAGTTAGGACGTGGATCGGTAGGGGGGAAATCTTCGCGCGCACCCTAGTGTTCGAACCTTAAGGGTTTTGCCGGAACCCGTGATCCGACAATGATCATTGCCTTAGATATCATCATAACTATGCGCTTTTCTATCAATTGCTCGACAGTAATTTGTTCACCCACCGTAATATATGCTATCTTGAGAGAAGCCACTAGTGAAACCTATGGCCCCTGGGTCTACTTTACATCATATAAGTTTCTGATCTACAATTTTAGTTTACTATTTATTTTGCAATCTTTATTTTCCAATATATACAACAAAAATACCAAAAATATTTATCTTATTACCTTTATCAGATCTCACTTTCGTAAGTGACCGTGACGGGATTGACAACCCCTTTATCGCATCGGTTGCGAGGTTCTTGTTTGTTTGTGCAGGTACTAGGCGACTTGCGTGTAGTCTTCTACTGGATTGATACCTTGGTTCTCAAAAACTAAGGGAAATACTTACGCTACTTTGCTGCATCACCCTTTCCTCTTGAAGGGAAAACCAACGCATGCTCAAGAGGTAGCACGCTTCTGGCCTTCATGCGTTGGTCAGTGCGGGGGTCCACCTCACAGCTACGTTCGCATGTCGTTTGGCTTGCCAAGCATGGCTGTCACCTACCAGTGCCATCTATGGGGCATCCTGGCAGATCAGGAGGCCAGGCATCACGCCGTCCTGGAGGAGATCGCGATGGTTCTCCAGGAACTACCCGAGCCCCTGGAGCCTCCTGAGGCTCAGGGCCCTGGCGGCTCGTGAGGAACGACTCCTTCAGCACGCACCTCCAGCTACTCCAACACCACTATGGCTACGGTATCAGGTGACCCTTTCTAGTTCATTTAGTTGGGGGTGCCCCTCGGGCAGCATCATCCCTAAGTTGCACGGGCCTGTCCCTGTGACATGTATCCTTTTGCATCTCTAGCTTAGTTTGATGGGGGTGCCCCTTGGGCTGCATCATCCTCATGCCGCGTGGGTCCGTCCCTGTGGCATGTATCGTTCTTGCATCTATCTAAGCTAACCTGCCGCTTTGCTTGAGTTGTTTTATGACTATCACCTGCTTGCCTATTATCCATCACGGCCACCTGTGCTTCCCATCGGCTCCCTGCTCATCCCACAACGGGGGCTACTCATGCTGGCATGGCGCTTGTGCTCGGGTCCGTCCCTGCAACGCTGACAAATCTGAGCGGTCGAGCTCTGGCTCGCGGCACGCCCCGTGCACGTCACCTCACCAGACCCTGAGTGCCTTCATCTAATTGCGGAACGACCAGTGGTAGACCGGCAAGCACGTTTGGAACCTGCATTCCTCCCTCGCGCTAACCTGCGGGAACCTCTAGAGGCTGATTGCGGGCGGCACCGCAGGCTCCTTCTTTTTTCACACACAATTTGCTTGCACGTTAAAGGGGGGCTCCTGAGCATCGCGACTCAGGAACTCTTACTGGCTATCCAGCCCTCACCCCTGGCCTTGACCATGGCATCGTGACCTGGCATACCAGCGGCGGCTGAGCTCGCTCGAGGGCCGGGACCCAAGGACGCAGAGCACATAGAAGGACGTGAAAGGAGGGGGATGCTCGTGCGAGCCTGACCAAGTTGACGCACGAAGCTGGCGCGACACAAGGAATCGACTTTGGACCGCTAAGATAAGTCTCACACTCGGATCAGCCAAGCGCTACGACACAGGTTTCCCATCTCTTGCAGCCTTGCTGCGGCAACATCGCCTTACTTTCCTACCTTCAGGTAGTTGCTTGCATGCTAAAGGGAACCTCTTCAGCATCGCGCCTCAGGAGCTCTTACTGGACCTCGGGCCGCTCACCTCCTGGCCTTAACCACGGCATCGTGACCTGGCATACCAGCGACGGCTACAGCCTGCCTGGGGACCAGGACCTGTTGGCGTAGAGCACTTAGCTACCGCAAGGTTGGAAAGGGGGGACTGAGCCGAAGCAAGACACGCAGTCATAGATCTTCATAATAAGGAAAATATTAACAAAAGACACTACATATCCTTTACACGCCCTCATGGGGTTCATCTTGACTCCTCGCAGGGAACAAAAGAAGAAGGTTTCTAGGAGCCCTATCTACAGGCGTCACCGCCGACGCCATCATCAACAGTGGGCCATGGGAGGCTGACGCCAACCCCATCCAGATCAACGGCGGCGATGGATGGACGCCGTTGCTGTGCTCCGGGCACGGCACGAGCTCGGGGGCACGTAGCTATCGTCGCTTGTCTCCGGAGTCTCGCCAGGCTCGGGAGAGTCTCTGGACCACCAGGAGCCGCCGTTGCGGCTGGAGGAGCTGTCGGCAGGTTCAAGGGCGGGTTGAGTGCCTGCCGCTGCACCGTCCTGATGCCCCTTTCTAGGGCAGCATTCCAGGCAATTTCCCTCCTCATCGAAGACCTTGAAGAACTGCGTGGAGGCGCCATCGTACTTGAAATGGATGGCGAGCGCCCCCTCCGCGCAGGAGGCGCGAGCAACCTCACCCCATCCGCGGGTCATGAAGACCTTGCCTGGGGTGACGACCTCAACCTCCGCCCCCGTCGCCGGGTTGTCGCACCCAGCATGCTGTAGCCACAACTCTAGTGGCCCCCTTGGTGGCATCTCTTCGGTGAAGAACAGCGGGAACCGGATCCACGTGCGTGGTGGCATAGCCACCCACACCACGAGTTCACGCGAGGAGCCCTCAGCGTGGGTTCTCGGGACGGCAGCGCATGCCACCACTGCACGGCCACTTTGTCCGTGACACGAGGGGCGTCGGTCCCTGCCTCCTCCTCCGGAGCCCTCTGCCTGGGCGTACAAAGGCAGCAGATAGCCGGGGGGGCGTTCGTGCCAAGGCCTCGTCACCTCCGGCCTCACAACGACATCACGCGAGCGAGCGAGCCTCTTCTTCGGCGCGAGAGGCCCAAGTTCTTCGCGGGGGGCTTTTCCCTTCTCGGTGGCGGAGAACCTCCGTATCGGCGCCATGGATGACACGGCGACGCAGCGAAGCAAGGAAGAAGAAGAAGCAGGAGGAGCGAAGGAAGAGATGGGTGACGGGGGCTCTTCCCCCATCCCATTTATAGCCAGGAGGAGGCCAACCGCCGGCCTCCACAATCTAAGGTAGTGATGACCTTTTTCTGCATGCAACAGGGACTCGTCAAGTCGGGCAGTTGCCGAGGCAGCGTGGCAAAGCAGAGACGCCCACGACATGTCAATCGCCACACGTCAATCAAGGCCGCAGGTTGTTAAGGCCCGCGGCGCTCCGCACTTGACCCTTGGCTTTGCCGCGAAGCCAAGTACGAGCGCGCCTTGGGCCCAGGGGCTACTGTCAGCGTCCTAGGAACGAGGGTACCTTGACTTTCCTACCTGCGGCCCAGTGCGTGGCTCCACCAGTGGCCTGGTATGGCCCATCTTCATCAACAAACAGTCAAGACCCTCGTGAGGGGCCAAGAGTCGCGAGGCGGATGACACCAAGACCTCCTCAGGGGCAGCCTCACTAGGCTGGCTCACGAGGAGCAGAGAGATCAAGGCGAGGGGCACCTCATGAGGTTGCCGTGACGTGAGCCATGACGACCAAGGCCAGGCGGGCGCCAGGCGGACACCAGCGTGCAGAGTACCGGTTGCCTCCTTGGTGCTAAAGGGGAAAGCGCAGGCATGGAGTCCCGAGGCATCAAGCAAAGGTTTCCATATCGGTGCAATGAGACCGAGACCAGCAGGACGACAGGATGGAGGTCATCACGGAGCCCATGATGGCGTCACCACCAGAGCCTTTGGCAGGCGAAGACCGCCTTTTGTGAGGATAGCTTGTACTAGATATCTCCCTTCAAATTGGTCGTTGTGGGATCCCTTCCCGCCTAATATTTGGGAAGAGTTCCATCCCCCGCGAGGCATCCTGGCATGCCTCGTCAAATGCCAAGACCTGCGCGGAGCGATGCCTGACCTCATGAGGGAGAACCGCTTCAGCTCCGTAGATGAGGAAGAATGGAGTTTCACCTGTTGGCTTGGTCGCGGTGGTGCGGATGGACCATAGCATGGACTGGAGCTCGTCCAGCCAGCCCCTACCGTAGGCCTCGAGCTTCTTCTTGAAGGTTCTTGCCTTGAGGCCTCTCATGACCTCCACGTTGGCGTGCTCAGCCTGGCTGTTGCTCCTGGGGTGTGCCACTGAGGCGTAACATATCTGCGTTCCAAGGTTAGCACAATATGTTTTGAAAAGGTTCCTAGTGAACTGTGAGCTGTTGTCGGTGATGATGCGATTAGGAACCCCGAACCGGCTCACGAGGCCCTTGATGAACTTGACCGCCGAACTAGCTGGGATGGTGCGGACGGCCTCCACCTCCGCCCACTTGGTGAACTTGTCGATGGTGACGTAGAGGTAGGGGTAGCCCCCGGGCGCTCGAGGTAATGGGCCCAAGATGTCCTGCCCCCAGACCATGAAATGCCATGAGAGCGGGATGGTCTGGAGGCCCTGAGCAGGCTGGTGGATTTGCTTGGCATGGAACTGGTAGGCTTCACAGGATCTCACCAGCTTGGTGGCATCATTGAGTGTCGTGGGCCAGTAGAATCCGCTACAAAACTCCTTGCCCACGAGGGTGCGCGATGACGAGTGATGCCCGCAGTCCCCGACATGTATGTCGGCCAGCAGCTCACATCCCTGCTCCCTGGAGATGCATCGCAGAGAAACATCGTTTGACCGTTTTCGATAGAGCTCACCGTCCTGAATGCAGTAGGCAGTGGCCTATCGAGCCACGCACTCTGTGTCTTCCTCCTTCTCCGGCGGGGTTCCCTGACGTAGGTATGCCTTGAACTCTCTAGTACAGCACCCCTCCTGAGGCTCGAGCGCAAGGAGTAGACGCTCTCCTAAGGTTGGGCCGCAAGCGGGGGCTCCCGATAGGGGTGCCGGGGGGAGCTCCTCCTGAGGCGATGTTGGTTCTGTAGCAGGAGGAGCTGCTAAAGGCTTGAAGATCCGCTACTCGAAGATGCTAGGCTCCTGAGGCAGGCGCCGGGACGCCCTCTTGGCGATGCCGTCTGCTTCCTTGTTCGTGTCGCGCAGCACATGCTGCAGTTCCAGACCCAAGAATTGTTCTCAATTTTGCGTACCTCCGCAAGGTATGCCTCCATGTGTTCGTCCTTCGGCTCGTATACTTTGTTGGAGAAGTTGACGAGG
Source organism: Triticum urartu (assembly GCF_056163025.1). Lineage (NCBI taxonomy): Eukaryota > Viridiplantae > Streptophyta > Magnoliopsida > Poales > Poaceae > Triticum > Triticum urartu. The sequence continues at coordinate 362,562,790 of NC_141876.1, read as the reverse complement.
AGATGGTAGTCGCCCTTGATGGTGAGGTGCTTCACTCCCAAGGCTGCCGCAGCCTTGAGACCAGTGATCAAGACTTCATACTCCATGATGTTGTTGCAGACCTTCTCGCCCTACTGGAAGCAGAGCTATACGGCGTAGTAGTGCTTGTCCTGGGTGGGCGAGATGAGCATGGCTCCAGCCCCCGTGCCCTAACGCGCGAAGGCACCATCGAAGTACATGACCCAGTCGTGTGGTGCCTCACCTTCGGGGCTGGGAACGTCGGTCCATTCCGCCATGAAGTTGGCGAGTGCAGCACCCTTGATGACCCTAGTGGTGCTGAACTCTCATAACCCACAAGTATAGGGGATCGCAATAGTTTTCGAGTGTAGAGTATTCAACCTAAATTTATAGATTCGACACAAGGGGAGCCAAAGAATATTTGAAGGTATTAGCACCTGAGTAGTCAATTCAACTGCACCTGGAGATTAATTATCTACAGCAGTATGATCAGTAGCAAAGTAGTTTGATAGCTTTGATAGTAGTGACAGTAGCAACGGTAACAGTAATAGTGAAACCGGTAATTTGTAGCAAGTGTAATAGTAATGATAGCAATAGTAACGCAGCAAGATCAATAAGGATAAATTCGTAGGCATTGGATCGGTGACTTGTTGGATGATATTCATCATGATAAAGTTATAACCTAGGGCGATACGACACTAGCTCCAGTTCATCGATATAATGTAGGAATGTATTCCGTAAATATTCATACATGCTTTATTAAAAGAACTTGCATGACATCTTTTGTCCAACCCTCCCATGGCAGCGGGGTCCATATTGGAAACTAAGGGATATTAAGGCCTCCTTGTAATAGAGAACCTGAACAAAGCATTAACACATAGTGAATACATGAACTCCTCAAACTACAGTCATCCCCGGGAGTTGGCCCGGTTGTTGTCACTCCGGGGTTGCCGGATCATAACCGTAGTAGGTGACTATAACTTGCAAGATCAGATCTAAAACATGGATATAATGATCAATTCATAAATGGTTCAGATCTGAAATCATGGCACCCGGGCCCAAAGTGACAAGCATTAAGCATGGCAAAGTCATAGCAACATCAATCTAAGAACATAGTGGATACTAGGGATCAGGCCCTAACAAAACTAACTCGATTACATGATGAATCTCATCCAACTCCTCACCGACCAGCGAGTCTACGAAGGAATTACTCACTCCCGATGGGGAGCATCATGGAATTGGCGATGGAGAAGGGTTGTTGATGACGAAGAACGAAGATCCCCCTCTCCGGAGCCCCAAACGGACTCCAGATCTGCCCTCCCGAGGAAGAACAGGGCTTGGCGGCGGCTCCGTCTCGTGGATCACGATAATTCTTTCTCCCTGATTTTTTCTAGAATAATGTGAATTTATAGTATCAGGGGGGTCATCATCGGGGCCACCAGGTGGGTACAACCCACCTGGGCACACCAGGAGAGGGGGGCGTGCCCTGGTAGGTTGTGCCCACCCAGGGGCCCCTCTCCGGTGGGTCTTGGCTCCAGAAATCTTATTTTTGATATAAAAAATCCTCAAAAAGTTTTGTTCCATTCCGAGAACTTTTATTTCTGCACAAAAACAACACCATGGTAGTTGTGCTGAAAATAGCGTCGGTCCGGTCTTAGTTTCATTCAAATCATACAAATTAGAATCCAAAACAAGAGGAAAAGCGTGAGAAAAAGTAGATACGTTGGAGATGTATCAACTCCCCCAAGCTTAAACCTTTGCTTGTACTCAAGCAATTTAGTTGATAAAATGAAAGTGAGAAAGAAAAAACTTTTACAAACTCTTTTGCTCTTCTTTGCATAAATAAGCTTAAACAGCACCCAAGTTTTCAGCCAGCGTTATAACTAACCATGTTGACAATAACTCTTAAAGATTATAATGATTCATATCAATGAGATAATCAGCTGGCGAGCAATAATAAGATATCTCAAACAGTAACACGTTGTCAAAATAACATGATATAATATGACAAAAATGGTATCTCGCTAGCCCTTTCTGACACCGCAAAACATAAATGCAGAGCACCTCCGAAGTCCAAGCAGTGACTAAACATTGTAATTCATGGTAGAAAAGATCCAGTCATGATGCACCCAACATTAGCTACACACAATGCATAAATCATGACCGTTGTGCTCTACTCAGTTTTTGACGCTTGTTTATAGAAGGTGATGACACAACATAAAAGCAAATAGAAAGTCCCTTTGTAGAGGGAAGCAGTGATTTGCAGAGGTGCCAGAGCTCAATTTTTAAAACAGAGATAAATGATATTTTGAGACATGCACCCTTCTTATTCACTTCACGACGACCATCAGTTATCAACATCTTCCATGCTAAGCACGCTAGTGGCGGTCCCCAAGCGGAAAGTAAAGGTTTTGACTCCATTGGGAGTTTTTGTTTGATTATGTAAGAGATGAACTCTTTTTTGTATTTTGTAGTTTGGAACTGGGCATCCCTATTACCGCCCATTTCTTCGTGCGATGGCGAGTGAATAAACACTCGACCTGAGGATAACATGCTTAGCATAGAAGGTATCGACCATCTCCTGTCGTTCCATGAACGATCCAGACACACAAAATGGATAATTTTTTAGAAGTTTTTAGAGGTGGCACATGCAAATTTACTTAGGACGGCAGGGTAATACTGTATATAGGTAGGTATGGTGGACTCATCTGGAATAACTTTGGTTTCAAGTTTTTTGATGTACAAGAAGAATCCCCACTTAGTACAGGCGAAGGCTAGCAATTTTAAGATTGGGAAGCGGCCAGCTAGAGAGCAACAACGATCAGGACCATGCATTATGCATAAGTAACATTGGACACTAGCAAGAGTAGGATATGAACACCATGAACATAAACATTATAGAGGCTATGTTGGTTTTGATTCAACTACATGCATGAACATGTACCAAGTCAAGGCACTCGAACATTCAGAGGAGGACACCATATCATCATACTAGATCACAATCATTTTAACGCTATGTTGATATCCAAGATAAATCATTATTAACTCCCAGCTACTTATGCACGACATGAGACACCATAATCTCTAATTGTGATTGCAAACATGTTTAATCATAACGGGCTGAATCATGGGCACTAGGTTAAACATATTTACACAGACAAGACAAGTCAAGTTCATACTAGTTTCTCTTTGCCACGGCCAGCTCATCGAATATCGTCATTATTGCCTTTCACTTGCACGACCGAATGATATGAAGATAATAATAATGCAAGAGTGCCATGGACTATGCTAGAATCTGCAAACATTTTATTCAACAGGAGAAGACAAGGTAAAATGGGCTCTTATTAGTTCAACAATTATTCATATGAGAGGCACTCAAAATTTTCATCGTGGTCTTCTCCTTGGTACAACTCGAATAAAAGAAAAGAAATTCAGAGAAACACACCGAAATATTTTTGGAGTTTTTCGTTTTCTTCAGCAAGCAAATAAAAAAGCAAAAACGAGAAAAACTATTTACACGGGAAAGCTCCCAACAAGCAAAAGAAGAACACGGAAATCTTTTTGAATTTTCTTTTTAGTGCTACTACTAAGCATGCATAGAAAGTAAATTACTACAACTAATTTTTTGTCTTTTCTAAAGTTTTTCAAACACACAAGAAGAAAGCAAGAAAATAAATCTAAGCATGGATGATACAATGATAAAGTGTGAACACTGACAGCTAGAATGATATGTGAGCATGAATATAATGTCGGTGAGAAGCACGTACTCCCCCAAGCTTAGGATTTTGGCCTAAGTTGGTAGTAAATCAGTATCCTAGAGGGTAGTAGTCGGCGTGGTAGCTCACGGAGGCTCTCGGGGCGGAGGCCTCAGCACGCCATGCCGCCACCACTGCTGCATTATGCGCTGGGCCTCACCCTCAAGAACAAAATATCTCCCCTTGCTGTGACAATCAAAGAGAGCAGGCGCAGGCAAATACGTGTCCACAACAGGTGATTGGTTAAACAACAAATTATAAGTGAAGTTATTAGCCCTTTCCGAGAGAATCTTATGCTCTTTTAGAGCATCAAAATCTAAATATCGAGTGGGTAGGTGAAGGAAATGTGCCCTAGAGGCAATAATAAAGTTATTTTTTATTTCCTTATTTCATGATAAATGTTTATTATTCATGGTAGAATTGTATTAACCGGAAACATCATACATGTGTGAATACATAGACAAACATAGTGTCACTAGTATGCCTCTACTTGACTAGCTCATTGATCAAAGATGGTTAAGTTTCCTAACCATAGACATGAGTTGTTATTTGATCAATGGGATCACATCATTAGGAGAATGATGTGATTGACTTGACCCATTCCATTAGCCTAGCACTTGATCGTTTGTTTACTGCTATTGCTTTCTTCATGACTTATACATGTTCTTATGACTATGAGATTATGCAACTCCCGAATACCGGAGGAACACTTTATGTGCTACCAAACGTCACAACGTAACTGGGTGATTATAAAGGTGCTCTACAGGTGTCTCCGATGGTACCTGTTGAGTTGGCATAGATCAAGGTTAGGATTTGTCACTCCGATTGTCAGAGAGGTATCTCTGGGCCCTCTCGGTAATACACATCACTATAAGCCTTGCAAGCATGATATCTAATGAGTTAGTTACGGGATGATGTATTACTGAACGAGTAAAGAGACATGCCGGTAACGAGATTGAACTAGGTATTGGATATCGACGATCGAATCTCGGGAAAGTAACATACCGATGACAAAGAGAACAACGTATAGTGTTGTGCGGTTTGACCAATAAAGATCTTCATAGAATATGTAGGAACCAATATGAGCATCCAGGTTCCGCTATTGGTTATTGACCGGAGACGTGTCTCGGTCATGTCTACATAGTTCTCGAACCTATAGGGCCCGCACGCTTAAATTCTGTGACGATCGGTTTTATGAGTTTATATGTTTTGATGTACCGAAGGTAGTTCGGAGTCCCAGATGTGATCACGGAGATGACGAGGAGTCTCGAAATGGTCAAGACATAAAGATTGATATATTGGAAGCCTATATTTGGACATCGGAATAGTTCCGGGTGAAATCGGGATTTTACCTGAGTACCAGAGGGGTTACCGGAACCTCCTGTGGGCTAATGGGCCTTGTTGGGCCATAAGGGAAAGAGAGAGGGGCCGGCCTAGGGCATGCAGCGCGCCCCCTTCCCCCTGTCCGAATTGGACTAGGAGAAGGGGGGCGGCGCCCCCCTTTCCTTCTCTTTCTCTCCCTACCTTTCCCCCTCCTAGTAGGAGTAGGAAAGGTAGGAATCCTACTCCTACTAGGAGGAGGATTCCTCCTCCTAGGTGCGCCAACAAGGGCCGGCCGGCCTCCCCTTCCTCCTTTATATACAGGGGCCGGGGGCACCTCTAGACACACAAGTTGATCACAAAGATCTCTCCCAGCCGTGTGTGGTGCCCCCCTCCACCATAATCCACCTCGGTCATACTGTAGCAGTGTTTAGGCGAAGCCCTGCTGCGGTAGCTTCATCAACATCGTCACCACGCCGTCATGCTGACGAAAGTATTCCCCGAGCTCTACTGGATCGTGAGTTCGCGGGACGTCACCGAGCTGAACGTGTGCTGAACGCGGAGGTGCCGTACGTTCGGTACTGAGGATCGGTCGATCACGAAGACGTACTTCTACATCAACCGCGCTGTCATAACGCTTCCGCTTAACGGTCTACGAGGGTACGTGGACGACACTCTGCCCTCTCGTTGCTATGCATCACCATGATCCTGCGTGTGCATAGGAATTTGTTTGAAATTACTACGTTCACCAATAGTGGCATCCAAGCCAGGTTTTATGCGTAGATGTTATATGCACGAGTAGAACACAAGTGAGTTGTGGGCGATACAAGTCATACTGCTTACCAGCATGTCATACTTTGGTTCCATGGTATTGTTGGATGAAGCAGCCCGGACCGACATTACACGTATGCTTACGCGAGACTGGTTCTACCGACGTGCTTTGCACACAGGTGGCTGGTGGGTGTCAGTTTCTCCAACTTTAGTTGAACCGAGTGTGGCTACGCTCGGTGCTTGAGAAGGTTAAAACATCACCAACTTGACGACCTATCGTTGTGGTTTTGATGCGTAGGTAAGAACGGTTCTTGCTCAGCCCGTAGCAGCCACGTAAAACTTGCAACAACAAAGTAGAGGACATCTAACTTGTTTTTGCAGGGCATGTTGTGATGTGATATGGTCAAGACATGATGCTATATTTATTGTATGAGATGATCATGTTTTGTAACGGAGTTATCGGCAACTGGCAGGAGCCATATGGTTGTCGCTTTATTGTATGCAATGCAATCGCCCTATAATTTCTTTACTTTATCACTAAGCGGTAGCGATAGTCGTAGAAGCTATAGTTGGCGAGACGACAACGATGCTACGATGGAGATCAAGGTGTCGCGCCGGTGACGATGGTGATCATGACGGTGCTTCAGAGATGGAGATCACAAGCACAAGATGATGATGGCCATATCATATCACTTATATTGATTGCATGTGATGTTTGTCCTTTATGCATCTTATTCTGCTTTGTTTGACGGTAGCATTATAAGATGATCTCTCACTAAATTTCAACATAAAAGTGTTCTCCCTGAGTATGCACCGTTGCCAAAGTTCGTCATGCCGAGACACCACGTGATGATTGGGTGTGATAAGCTCTACGTCCATCTACAACGGGTGCAAGCCAGTTTTGCACACGTAGAATAATCGGGTTAAACTTAACGAGCCTAGCATATGCAGATATGGCCTCGGAACACTAAGACCGAAATGTCGAGTGTGAATCATATAGTAGATATGATCAACATAGTGATGTTCACCATTGAAAACTACTCCATTTTACGTGATGATCGGTTATGGTTTAGTTGATATGGATCACGTGATCACTTAGATGATTAGAGGGATGTCTATCTAAGTGGGAGTTCTTAAGTAATATGATCAATTGAACTTAAATTTATCATGAACTTAGTACCTGATAGTATTTTTCTTATCTATGTTGTTGTAGATAGATGGCCCGCGTTGTAGTTCCGTTGAATTTTAATGCGTTCCTTGAGAAAGCAAAGTTGAAAGATGATGGTAGCAATTACATGGACTGGGTCCGTAACTTGAGGATTATCCTCATTGCCGCACAGAAGAATTACGTCCTAGAAGCACCATTGGGTGCCAGGCCTGCTGTAGATGCTGCTGACAGTGTTAAGAACGTTTGGCAGAGTAAAGCTGATGACTACTCGATAGTTCAGTGTGCCATGCTTTACGGCTTAGTACCGGGACTTCAACGACATTTTGAACGTCATGGAGCATGTGATATGTTCCAGGAGTTGAAGTTAATATTTCAAGCAAATGCCCAGATTGAGAGACATGAAGTCTCCAATAAGTTCTATAGCTGCAAGATGGATGAGAATAGTTCTTTCAGTGAGCATATACTCAAAATGTCTGGGTATCATAATCACTTGACTCAACTGGGAGTTAATCTTCCTGTTAATAGTGTCATTGACAGAGTTCTTAAATCACTGCCACCAAGCTACAAAAGCTTCATGATGAACTATAATATCCAAGGGATGAATAAGACTATTCTTGAAGCTCTTTGCGATGCTAAAGGCTGCGGAGGTAGAAATCAAGAAGGAGCATCAAGTGTTGATGGTCAATAAAACCACCAGTTTCAAGAAAAAAGGCAAAGGGAAGAAGAAGGGGAACTTCAAGAAGAACGGCAAACAAGTTGCTGCTCATGAGAAGAAACCCAAGTCTGGACCTAAGCCTGAGGCTGAGTGCTTCTACTGCAAACAGACTGGTCACTGGAAGCAGAATTGCCCCAAGTATTTGGCGGATAAGAAGGATGGCAAGGTGAACAAAGGTATATGTGATATACATGTTATTGATGTGTACCTTACCAGAACTCGTAGTAGCACCTGGGTATTTGATACTGGTTCTATTGCTAATATTTGCAACTCAAAACAGGGACTACACATTAAGCGAAGACTAGCTAAGGACGAGGTGACGATGCGCGTGGGAAATAGTTCCAAAGTCGATGTGATCGCCGTCGGCACGCTACCTCTACATCTACCTTCGTGTCGGGGGACTGATCCACGAACACCTATGGGACCGGCGGGCCGAGTCCCTTTTGGTTCGGCGGGGGCGGAGGTCGCACGAAGAGCGGATCGAGGCGAAACACACGAGCAGTTTACCCAGGTTCGGGCCGCACGGATGCGTAAAACCCTACTCCTGCTTTGTGGTTTGTATTGAGTTCTTGCTCGGGAGCGTGGAGTGCTACAGTACACACCAGCAGCTAACGAGACCGAGCGTGAGTGTTCTGTTTCTCCGAACCCCCTTCAACGTTGCGCATGGGCCTCCTTTTATATGCTCAAGGGGTCACCGACAGGTGGCAACGTAGAGAAGGGTAAAAATGGAAAGGTGCCGCGGTAGGTACAGCTACCTGCTACAGTGTATCATACCTAACCCTGACGGCAGGGGACAAGGGCATTAAATGCCCGTCTGCGTCGCCTAAAAAGTGTAAAAGGGGACCGTCAGGGACACCACCGCTTGCCACGATGGCGATCTTGTCAGCGCCGCTTGCCACTGCGCACCGCAGGCTGCACAGCCTCCCGCCACGTATGCCTGGAAGGGTCCCAGAGCGACACGTTGGTGGATGTGCTGGAGCACGGGCACAGAGTGGTGGCTTGCCGCGGCAAGCGCCTTGCCGCGGTCGTTGTCTTGTCGCGTCCGGAAGCTTGTCGCTCACCGGGCCTTGCCGAGACGCGCGGCGCGTCGCGACAAGTTCCTTGAGATGCCTTGGTTGGCCTTCCCGGCAAGCTCCTCTTGCCGGGGTCTTGAGGTGCCTTGGTTGGCCTTCCCGGCAAGCTCCTCTTGCCGGGGTCTTGAGGTGCCTTGGTTTGGATACTTTGTTCTTGAATGGCTCCAAAGGAACCATGGAGGACCTTGGCGGTCACCCGGCAAGCCTTGCCGCGGGATGCTGCGACTGCCCGTGCACAAGTTCGGGATACTAGGGTACCCCTACTCTAGTACACCGACAGGAGCCCCCGGGCCTGGGCCATACACGGTGCCGAGCGCTGTTGGGCCAGGCCCAAAACAGGGCACGGGCACGCGCGGCCTAGGTTACGCCGTATCTCTCTCCGTATCCACCGCGCCCTCCCCGAACGGCACGCGTTGAATGCGGCATCGTGGGAGAGATCGTGGGGGGCTTCTTTATTCGGAAATGCGGAACGTCCGCCCCCTTCCTCTTTATAAGCAGAGGAAACAGGGGTACTTCGCCCATTCGCCAGTTGCTGCTTCAATCTCGGAAATCTCCGCCGCTCCCTTGTCTTCCCAAAGTCGAAAGAGAGCAGCGCTCGCCCGCCATCGCCACCAGCACCACCAACGCCGTCGACCTCCTCCACCACTTCCGCCATGGCTCCAAAAGCCGACAAGGGGAAGGTTGTGAAGTCGACTGAGGCACAGCGGCTTGCGGTGCTGCGAAAGGAGCGGGCGGTCTTCCCCCCCAAGCTCGCCGCGAGGGAGCTGAGGGAGAACTACTACCTCTTCTGGTCGACGGAGACGCGGGCGCATCCGCGCACGAAGGTACTTCCCGCCGCCGCTTGGAAGACGGCTCCAAATGGATACCCTTTCTTCGCCTTGTTCTTCTACTGCGGGCTCTGCCCGCCCTTCTCTGAGTTCTTCTGCGATATCATGAACACCTACGGGTTCCACCTCCTTGGCTTCACCCCCAATGCCGTTCTGACCATGGCAGTTTTCGCACATCTTTGCGAAAACTTTGTCGGAGTCCATCCCAATGTAGCCCTCTTTCGCCATTTCTTTATACCCCGAGTAGAGAGAGGAGAGCCTTTATCCGGCGGAATCGCCTGGATCTCACTGTAGGCGCTGTTGGCGCAGATTTTCTTCGTCGCCGCATCACACCCCTGCAGGAATGGGGGAGACCCGCCTGGGAGTTCAAGAATGCGGCGGACATCATGAGGCTGCGGCCGGGCCTCAACTTCAACTTCACTGTTCTGGAGCTTAACGCGATGCTCCAGGAGCTGTTCAAGTATGACCCCCAACATCCCGAAGTGTTCAGGTTGCCGGGGGGCGTCGTTCCGCTGTGCAACAACTCCGCGCTCGACCGCATCCGTGCAATGATGCCGCTGTGCGACTCGCATGGAATTGTCCCAACTTGGCAAGAGCCTGCGGACGACGTCGTGCAGCAATTCTTCGATGGCTTGGTAGAAGTGGCGATCCGCCCCGACGAGAAGGACAGCCTCACCCGCGACACCACCGATGCGGAGATGACACGCATCGCCACTAGGCTGGAAGAGGCGGCGGCAGCCGCAGCCGCTAGCGAATTTGGATTCACCGTGGAGGAGGCAGATGCAGCAGAGGCGGCAAGCCGTGCCGAGCGAGGGGAGCCCGCCGGCGAGAAAGAACTTGCCAGGCATGGCGCCGGGTCGAGCGAGCCCGCCAAGGATATGAGCGGCTCGCTGGAGATCAACTCGTCTTCCACCTCATCTTCAGACAGCTCGCCGCAAGCAGAGCCTCCATCTCCACCAAGAAGGCGTCTCCGCAAGGCCGGGGACGTAGCGGAGTGGCAAGCGAGTCAACAGCCGCCGCGCTGTGCGACACGCTCCACCGCGGCAAGCAATGTTGCCGCGGGAGCACCTCATGCTGCGATGGCAACTGGAGCGGGGCCCTCCCGGACCACCGCTTCTGCTCCTTCTGCTTCTCACGCCGCGGCGGCAGCCGGAGCGGGGTCGTCTCAGACCACCGCCACTGTTCCCGCCAAGCGGCCAAGGGAAACCACTCCTCCGCCTCCTCGCGCCGGACGTGAGCCGGACTTTGACTTCTCCGCGTTCAGCTCCGACGAGGAAGAAGAAGAGTAAGATTCTCTTGTTGTACTTGCAGTTCTTCAATCCTTGCTGTTTGTCTTGTATCTCATTTGCTTTACTCTGAACTTGTTCTTCTTTAGGACTCTGGCCCAGAGAGCAGCAAAGAGAGCCAAGGTCCCAGTGATTGTCATCGAGGACGAACCTACTGCGACAGTAGGGGGTGCGCCCGAGACAACCTTGACGGACCCGGCAACTTTTCTCCAGAGCAGCCCCCGGCGTAAGTATATGGTTTTCTTTCCGCTGTGAGGTGCGCATGGATACTCTGTCTTTGCTGATATCTCACTGCTGGTCTGTGTAGGAGCAGAGCAGCCCCACCAGGAGCCAAGGGAGAGTCCTGCGGCAAGGGAGAGCTTTCCGGTAAGGGAGAAGTCTCCGGCAAGGGGGAGTTCTCCGGTAAGGGACAGCACCAGCGGCCCCCCGACGGCGGAGACCACGACTGCAGAACCCGGTACAGGTAATCCTTTCGCTTCAAAACTCCCCTTGGGTTCTTCTTCTTTTGATCTTCTTGGGTATTTGCTTGACTCTTCTCCCTTTTCCGGCTATCAGACCCATCTGCTACGGAGCCGATGGAGACCGAGGTTGTCGCCGAAGAAGCAGCCGGTGCTGACGATCCCGCCGGCGCAGAGGCCGCCAAAGCTGCTGCCGCAGCAGCTGGCGAGGGGTCTGGCGATCGTACTGACAGCCCTGAGGCCGCAGGAGCGCCAGGCGCTACATCGACCGCCGACCCGTCCGCCGCTGCCGCAGCGCCAGGCTCCGAAGAGCCCCAGCCAGGCATCTACTTAAAGGCCGGCGATGGCGTCTTCATCAACCTCCCCTGGGCGTCAAGCTCCAGGGCACCGGTCGAGGGAGAGGTCTTCGACGGGGAGGTGCTTGCCTCCGCTGGGCTGACGCTGGTTGACGCGCCGAGCAGCAGCAGCAACGAGCCTGAGGAGGAGCGGCTGCTGCGGAAGTTGTTGTCGCTCTACCGTGCGCGGCAAGCCAAGCTGGAATCCCGCGAGGCGCTTGTCGCGAAGGCGGGAGCAGACATCGAGAAGCGCGCGGAGGAGCTCCGGGGTCTCCACCAGGAAGTTCTCTGGTCCCTGGCGGAGGAGCGGGAGTAACTTGCCGAAGAGCAGAAGGCCTTCTTCCTTGAGAGGGCCGAAGTTGAAGAGCAACGGCGGCTTGCCGCTGAGAAGCTGTTTGCGCAGGAAGGCGAGCTGGCGCAGCGGAAGGTCAACCTTGACGCCCACGAGGAGGAGCCTGCCGCGCGCGAGCGAACATTCGACGGAGCCCTCAAGCAAGCGGAAGATGCTGCCGCAGCCGCCGAGGCCGCCAAGAAGGAGCTGGAGACGAAGGTGGCGCAGCTGGAGGCCGATCTCGCCGAGAAGGGCAAAGAGCTCAGCGCCGCCAAGGACTCCAACGCGGATCTTGATTTGAAGCTGACCACTTTGACCAAGACGCTTGACGGCGCCAAGGAGCAAGAGGTGGCCTTGAAGGAGGAGATCAAGGCCGACAAGGCACTGCTGGAGAGTGCTGCCGCCACCAAGAATGCTTTCAGGGAAAATGTGGAGCACTGGACGGAGAGCCTCATGAGTGCTGCCGCAGATATTGACAGGGAGCTGGCGCAGCTGGGGGTGGAGGATCTTGGGTATTCCTCTGATGAGAACCTCCAAGCCAGCGCCAAGCTCACCTTGTTCTGCAAAGGCGTGGCGACGGCCCTTCAGCGGCTCCGGGAGAAGATCCCAAAGCAACTGGCCGACGAGTCGCGCAAGATCTGCGCGGGAGCTCTTCAGAAAGTGTTGGTGAAGGTGGCCTTCCGCAATCCGGGCCTCAACCTCTCCAACGTGCTCAAGACCCTGCCGCCGGATGCTGATATGGAGGCGCTCAAGACCCTTGTCGCACCCATTGTGGACAAGGTGAGCGGGATCAAGAGGATCGAAGGCGATCGCGTAGACTAGGCCGCCCGTTTCTTCTTTTCTTGTCGCTGTTTGTCATGTTATGAAAACAATCTGTTAGAGCCGCGACAAGCTATCTTTGTAATATAACTCTATTCTGGGTAATGATTGCAATGTTATTCCCTTTACTTGATTCCTCCCTTTGTATGTCTTTTGCCCTACGCTTTTAGGGAACTTGCCGGTGCAGGCACCTTAGCCGCGAGCGCTGAGTGCAGAACGTCAGCAGCCTGCTGACGGTGCCGCTACCGACAAGAAACCTTGTCGCAACTAGTTGCAGCTCACTTAAGTTGTTGAGCGGACTCGAAACAAAATAAGGGCGCAACTAGCTACGAGTTGGTTCCTCTGCGCACAGGCTTTCCATACAAAGTGCGGTCGTTCAAGGGAGATAACTTAAAAAATTTAAAAATCTGATTGCTCAAATTTTGGCAACTTAGCTTTTCTGTTGTTTGCTTCCCGGCAAGGCGAAACTTTCTTGAACGACGCCTGGTCCATACCATTATCTTCTCCTTTCCCCCCCCCCCGGCAAACTTGTGGGCGAGGGAACCTTCCTTTCCTTGAGAAAAAAGAAAGAAGAGAAAATAAAGATATGAAGCCTTACGGCTCGTTATTGCTTACCGGGGAGTAGGTGCTGCACAAAGTGTCAGATCACATATGCAAAAAATAGAAAACGTGAAATTGACCTAATGTGTGGAGCACATGAGCTTTACTTATGCACGGGGTCTGCGCCCGGCTTTGCACAAAGGATTACATGCAACAGCGGCAAGACTTGTACAAAAGGTGGTTGCCGGAACAGGTTCCGGCAACCGCGCCTTACAGGTAAAACTTACGAAGATGCTCAATATTCCAGGAGTTGCTCACCGGAATGGCATCTTCGGTCTCAAGGCGGACAGCGCCAGGCCTAGTGACTCGTTTCACCCGGTAAGGGCCTTCCCACTTCGGCGTCAACTTGTTGGAATTCTTGGCGGACTGAACACGCCGAAGAACAAGGTCGCCTTCCTCGAGACTTCTGGCATTAACTTTGCGGCTATGGTAGCGGCGCAAAGCTTGCTGGTAGCGAGCAGCTCGTACAGCAGCCTGAAGACGGTCTTCCTCAAGGAGCAGCGTGTCATCTTGTCGCAGCTGCTCTTGCTCAAGCTCATCACAAGCGAGCACGCGAGGTGACCCGTATACGAGTTCCGTGGGGAGAACTGCCTCTGCTCCATATACTAGAGCGAAAGGTGTTTGGCCAGTGGCTTGATTTGGCGTCGTCCTGATCGACCAAAGAACCACCGGCAGCTCCTCAATCCAGTTTCTTCCGCACTTGCGTAGCCTATCGAAAGTTCTGGTCTTGAGCCCACGCAGCACTTTAGCATTTGCCCTCTCCGCTTGACCGTTGCTTCTCGGGTGAGCAACAGAAGCAAAGCAGACCTTGGCGCCAAGATCTTGGACGTACTGCATGAAGGTGCGGCTCGTGAATTGTGTACCGTTGTCGGTGATTATCCTGTTAGGGATCCCGAAGCGGCAAACAATCGACCTGAAGAACTTGACTGCTGACTGTGCTGTCACCTTCCTCACTGGTTGCACTTCCGGCCACTTTGTGAACTTGTCGATTGCAACGTACAAGTACTCAAAGCCCCCGACTGCTCGGGGAAAGGGGCCGAGGATGTCGAGCCCCCAGACCGAAAATGGCCAGGACAAAGGGATCGTCTGGAGAGCTTGAGCTGGTTGGTGTATCTGCTTGGAATGGAACTAGCACGCTTCACACTTGGTTACTTGTGCAGTTGCATCCTAGAGGACTGTCGGCCAAAAGAAACCTTACCGGAATGCTTTGCCGACAAGTGCTCTTGCGCCAATGTGGTGTCCACATATGCCTCCATGTATCTCTGCCAACAGCTTTTGTCCGTCTTCCCGGTGAATACACTTCAATTTCACACCGTTGAGTCTTCTTCTGTACAGTGTCTTGTCGACAAACTGGTACATACTTGACTGCCGGGCTACTCTTTCCGCTTCTTCTTGCTCTTCGGGAAGTTCTCCTGTCTGAAGGAAACGGACATCTGCTGCGCCCATGCTGGAGCTTGTGGCTCGACAACAAGGACTAAAGGCAAATCTGCTGCTGCGGGAACATCCGCTTCTACGGCAAGAACCTGCGGCTCTGCCGGAGCTTGACGTTCCCCGGCAAGCTTGCCGGAGCAAAACTTGTCGGGAGCTTCTGCTTCAACGGAACAAACCGCAGGGCTTGCCGGAGCAGACTGCTCCTCAGTGCTCTTGGCGTTGATCTTGGGGACCTTCTTGGCGGCGGCTTCAGGAAGCTCTGCCGGAAAATAGTCACCAGAAATCAACTTCCTCTTCTTTCTCTGTCCAGTTGATGGCGTTACAGACGGTTGAGTCAGCTTGAGCAGAAAGATCCCTGGTTCCACAGGTAACTTAAGTGCGGCACACTATGACAGGCCATCGGCAATGGCGTTCTGAGCTCTTGGAACATGCTCCATATGTAGGCCGTCAAAGTGCTCTTCTAGCTTTCTCACTTTGTCGACGTAAGCTTCCATCAACGGACTCTGATAGCTCTTGTTCACTTGGCGGACGACAAGCTGTGAGTCACCCCTGACAATGAGCTTCTTGATCCCAAGGTCTGCTGCGATCCTGAGACCGGCAAGCAAGCCTTCATACTCTGCAGTATTGTTTGTTGCTTGCTCCTTGGGAAAATGCATCTGGACTACGTACTTGAGGTGCTCTCCGGTGGGCGCGACAAGCAGCACGCCAGCGCCGGCGCCTTGCAGCGAAAAGGCACCATCAAAGTACATCAGCCACTCTTTGCTTGCTTCCTCGACGGGGATGCTCGTTTCTGGAATTTCTTCATCTGGTGTTGGCGTCCATTCTGCTATGAATTCTGCCAATGCTCTGCTTTGGATAGTTGAAGTACTCTCAAACTTGAGGGCAAAGCTTGACAGTTCCAGTGCCCACTCAACAATCCTGCCTGTCGCTTCTGGATTCTGTGGTATCCTCTTCAGCGGAAAGCGAGTGACAACTATGATCTCATGTGCTTGGAAGTAATGGCGCAGCTTT
The DNA here is from genome assembly GCF_056163025.1 of Triticum urartu. Lineage (NCBI taxonomy): Eukaryota > Viridiplantae > Streptophyta > Magnoliopsida > Poales > Poaceae > Triticum > Triticum urartu. Next base: position 362,546,893 of record NC_141876.1, on the reverse strand, counting down.
CTCGAGGCCATGAGAAGGCCGAAAAGCAATTTCTGCACGCCAGAGTACCTTGACCTAGCCCCCTGCAGAAGGGAACTGACAAAGTAAACTGGGCGCTGCACCATTTTCTTCTGCGCAGATCCATCCTTGTCGGGACCAGAGCTTGTCGGGGAAGCCCCCTGCTTGTCGCTGGATGTGTCAGCCGTGGTTGGTGGCTCGTCATCTGCCTCCCTCTCTGCTACTAACGCAACACTAACCACTTGATTGGTTGCTTCTATATACAGCAGTAACTTCTCTTGTGGTTTAGGTGCGACAAGTATTGGAGGGGAGGACAGGTATCTCTTCAAGTCTTGCAGCGCAGCCTCCGCTTCCGGAGTCCATTTCACTAGACCTGCCTTTTCCAATAATTTGAAAAATGGCAGGGCGCGCTCAGCAGACCTAGAGATAAACCTACTGAGAGCAGCCACGCAACCGGCAAGTCTTTGTACATCCTTGACGCGCTTTGGTGCTTCAATTTGCTCAATGGCCTTGATCTTGTTGGGATTGGCTTCAATTCCCGCTGAGATACGAAGAACCCGAGAAGCTTGCCGGAAAGGACTCCAAACACACACTTCTCGGGGTTGAGCTTGAGGCTGATCTTGCGCAGATTTGCAAAGGTCTTATCTAAATCTTGAATCAGAGTTGCCTTGTCCTTGCTCTTGACTACTATGTCATCCATATAGGCTTCCACATTTCTGTGTATTTGTGACTCAAGAGCGACATGGACTACTCTTGCAAATGTTGAGCCAGCATTTTTTAATCCGAAAGGCATCCGTATGAAACAGTATGTGCCACATGGAGTAATGAATGCGGTCTTCTCCTCATCCTCTTCTGCCATGAAGATCTGATGATATCCTGAGTATGCGTCAAGAAATGAAAGCAAATCACATCCTGCTGTGGAGTCAACAATCTGGTCAATGCACGGCAAAGGAAATGGGTCTTTGGGACAAGCTTTGTTAACATCGGTAAAATCGATACAAAGTCTCCATTTCCCGTTCGCCTTGCGCACGACTACAGGATTGGCCAACCACGTAGGATGGAGCACTCCTCTGACAAGGCCTGCTTCTTCCAACTTCTTGATCTCTTCTGCAATGAATTCTTGGCGCTCCACTGCTTGCTTCCTGACCTTCTGCTTGACGGGCCGCGCATGAGGACAAACGGCAAGATGGTGCTCAATTACTTTCCTGGGAACACCAGGGATGTCAGACGGTTGCCACGCAAACACGTCGACGTTCGCCCGCAGGAAAGCAATGAGCGCGCTTTCCTATTTAGGGTCGAGAGTGGCACTGATGGTGAAGGTACCACCAGTGCCGTCCTCCTTGGCGGACACCTTCTTCGTCTCTGGCGGAGCTGCCATTGTCTTCTTACACTTGCCGGTGGAGCTCGATGGTGCGTCCTCGACGGCAGTGCAGCACTCCGAAGAGGTGCGCTTGCCGGAGTGGGCATCAGAACTCTTGCCAGACTTGGTCTTCTTCTTCCCCCCGAGAGCTTCAACGGTAGGTGACTTGTGATCTGCTTCGGCTGCCGCTTCCCGGTAGATCTTGTCGGCGCAGATAAGAGCATCCTTCTTGTCGCCAGGGACAGAGATGACGCTTATCGGGCCTGGCATCTTCAGCATGTTGTATGCGTAGTGAGAGGCTGCCATGAACTTGGCGAGTGCTGGACGGCCAAGTATCCCATTGTAAGGCAATGGAATATCGGCAACGTCAAAAGTGACCCTCTCAGTCCTGAAGTTCAGCTCGCTGCCAAATGTTACTGGCAACGTGACCTTCCTTTTCGGCTTGCTCCTTCCCGAGCTGATTCCTTGGAATGTGTCGGTCTCTTCAAGCTCGCTGTCAGGGATCTGGAGTTTCTGGAGTTCAAGCCAGCCCCGCCGTCAACTAGCATCTTAGTGACCTTGAGGTTGCGGATAGTTGGTGAAACCAACATCGGCAAGCACCCGACCGCAGTTGTGCGATCAGGGTGGTCCTCAATATCAAAGATGATAGGCATGCTGGACCATTTCAGAAGCTTGCGTGACTCGACAGGTGGCTCCGCCGCATTGACTTCCCGCACCCACTGCTTGAGTTGGCGGTGCAAAGTATGCAGAGAAGCACCGCCATCAACGCACAAGACCTCTGTGGCTTTCTGGAACTCCTGCTCACTGGTCTCGACATCATCCATGTCTTCGTCGTCGTCGTCATCTTCATCCTTGTCGCGGCCGCGGGGAGGTCTGTCTCCTTGCCGCTGCTTGGCCTTGCCGCGGCGTCCTCCCCGGCCGGCGCGCTTCTTGCCGGATTCTCCAGCGCCTCCTTGGGCCCTCTCCTTGTCGCGTCGCTCGTATTCAGCCTTTTGCTGCTGGACAAGCTGCTCGACCTTCTTGCAGCTCTGGAGGTCATGGCCCTTGGTGCGGTGGATCTTGCAGTACTGCTTGTCGGTGCCGTCCTGCTTGTCGGCGACCGCCATAGCCTGGCAGTTGGTGCATGCGGTAATCTCCTTGCCGGAGCTACCAGCCTTGGCTTTCTTGGCGCCACCTTCGTTGCCGGACTGCTCAACGACTAGCACATCTTTGCCTTTCTTCTTCCTGTTCCACCGCCGGTTTTTCTTAGCCGGGGCAGCATCCTCGCTGTCAGATCCTCCTGCTCCTGTATTCTCTCCGGGGAGTTTCCTCCCTTCGTCAGCACGTGCACACTTGTCGACCAGGGCATACAGCTCACTGACGTCTCTGATCTTGCACATCGCCATCTCTTCCCGCATCCTGCGGTTACGCACGTTCTGATGGAACGCGCTGATGACCGCGGCAGGGTGGACATCCGGGATGTTGTGCTGTACACGGCTGAATCTCTGAATGTACTTGCGCAGGGGCTCTCCTTCCTTCTAGGCGAGCAGATGAAGGTCACTCTCTTGGCCATGAGGTTTGTGGCCGCCTGCAAAGGCGCCGACAAACTGATGGCATAGGTCTGCCCAGGAGGATATGGAGTTGTCCGGCAAGTGCATGAGCCAGGACCTGACGTTGGGCTTAAGCACCAACGGGAAGTACTTGGCAAGGATCTTGTCGTCCCGCCCCCCGGCAGCCTGCACCGCGATGGTGTAGATGCTGAGGAACTCCGACGGATGCGACTTGCCGTCGTACTTATCTGGTACGTCTGGCTTGAAATTCTTCATGCTGGGCCACTGGACTTGCCGCAGCTCACGAGTAAACGCAGGGCAACCTACCGCGTACGGCAAGTCACCTGGTTCCCCTGGCGCATGCATGTCAACAGAGGGCCCAGCGCGCTGGTTTGATTGACGTCGCGCTTCTCTTCGGCGCTCGATGCGAGTACGAGCGTCTTCTTGCTGTCGTTCGTGAAGAACTTGGCGCTGATCGCGACGAGCTCGTGGATCTGATGACGCGGTGGATTCGCTGTCGAGGTGGATCCGGCGAGTCGGCGATCTTGGCCTTCGGGGCGGAGAGTGCACAGTAGTTGCACCCCCACCGGTCTTGTCGCCACCGGCTCGTGCCTGGCTGACTTGCCGCGGCTGCGACGTGCTCGGCTGCCGTTGAGCGTCGCTGTTGGCGAAGCCGATGAGATTCTGAATGGTGGCCCTCCAGTCGTCGATCTTGTCTGCCATTGGAGGGTAGTCTAGGAGCAGTTGAGCTCGCGCCAAAGCTTCTGCTGCAGTGGCAGGTGGTGGTGGCGAACGGTGCGAGGAGCGGGATATGCTCGGACTTCTAACTATGTTAGAAGGAGCAGTATCCCGTCCAGGCGACCGTGTCTCGCTCGCGCCAGCAGGTTGGCGTGCATGGTGGTCTTGAGCACTCCGAGATCCACCAGCTCGATCTTGGTCCAGCAAACGCATGGTACCGTGAGCACCATGACACTGCCGGTCCCGCGCCTCATGAGATGGGCGCGGTGCATGTACGGACGCCGAGGTCTTGGAGTGCGCCCGGTCGTTGTGGGAGCCGGATACGCCGCCGATGGGCAGCGCAGCCTTGTCCTTGGACCTGGCAGCACCGTGAGCTCCCTCGTCGACGCCCGTTCTTCCGCCGGCGTCCGCCCCATCAGCCGTTTGCTCCAGCGGTGGTGGGTTCGGCGTGGATGGAGCAGCTGCCTCCGAAGCCTTCTTCTTCGGTGGCATGTCGATGAAGATGATGAAGATCTAGCTCGAGTGAATCCCGGATCTGGTTCACACAACCTCGACGCCCCCAACCTGGCGCGCCAAAGATGTCGGGGGACTGATCCACGAACACCTATGGGACCGGCGGGCCGAGTCCCTTTCGGTTCGGCGGGGGCGGAGGTCGCACGAAGAGCGGATCGAGGCGAAACACACGAGCAGTTTACCCAGGTTCGGGCCGCACGGATGCGTAAAACCCTACTCCTGCTTTGTGGTTTGTATTGAGTTCTTGCTCGGGAGCGTGGAGTGCTACAGTACACACCAGCAGCTAACGAGACCGAGCGTGAGTGTTCTGTTTCTCCGAACCCCCTTCTACGTTGCGCATGGGCCTCCTTTTATATGCTCAAGGGGTCACCGACAGGTGGCAACGTAGAGAAGGGTAAAAATGGAAAGGTGCCGCGGTAGGTACAGCTACCTGCTACAGTGTATCATACCTAACCCTGATGGCAGGGGACAAGGGCATTAAATGCCCGTCTGCGTCGCCTAAAAAGTGTAAAAGGGGACCATCAGGGACGCCACCGCTTGCCACGATGGCGATCTTGTCAGCGCCGCTTGCCACTGCGCACCGCAGGCTGCACAGCCTCTCGCCACGTACGCCTGGAAGGGTCCCAGAGCGACACGTTGGTGGATGTGCTGGAGCGCGGGCACAGAGTGGTGGCTTGCCGCGGCAAGCGCCTTGCCGCGGTCGTTGTCTTGTCGCGTCCGGAAGCTTGTCGCTCACCGGGCCTTGCCGGGACGCGCGGCGCGTCGCGGCAAGTTCCTTGAGATGCCTTGGTTGGCCTTCCCGGCAAGCTCCTCTTGCCGGGGTCTTGAGGTGCCTTGGTTTGGATAGTTTGTTCTTGAATGGCTCCAAAGGAACCACGGAGGACCTTGGCGGTCACCCGGCAAGCCTTGCCGCGGGATGCTGCGACTGCCCGTGCACAAGTTCGGGATACTAGGGTACCCCTACTCTAGTACACCGACACTTCGGGATTAGTTTTAGACCTAAATAATTGTTATTTGGTGCCATCATTAAGCATGAACATTATATCTGGATCTTGTTTGATGCGAGACGGTTATTCATTTAAATCTTAGAATAATGGTTGTTCTATTTATATGAGTAATATCTTTTATGGTCATGCACCCTTAAAGAGTGGTCTATTCTTGTTGAATCTCGATAGTAGTGATACACATATTCATAATGTTGAAGCCAAAAGATGCAGAGTTGATAATGATAGTGCAACTTATTTGTGGCACTGCCGTTTGGGTCATATTGGTATGAAGCGCATGAAGAAACTCCATACTGATGGACTTTTGGAATCACTTGATTATGAATCACTTGGTACTTGCGAACCATGCCTTATGGGCAAGATGACTAAAACGCCATTCTCCGGAACTATGGAGCGAGCAACAGATTTGTTGGAAATCATACATACTGATGTATGTGGTCCGATGAATATTGAGGATCGCGGCGGGTATCGTTATTTTCTCACCTTCACAGATGATTTGAGCAGATATGGGTATATCTACTTAATGAAACATAAGTCTGAAACATTTGAAAAGTTCAAAGAATTTTAGAGTGAAGTGGAAAATCATCGTAACAAGAAAATAAAGTTTCTACGATCTGATCGTCGAGGAGAATATTTGAGTCACGAGTTTGGCCTACATTTGAAACAATGTGGAATAGTTTCACAACTTACGCCACCCGGAACACCACAGCGTAATGGTGTGTCCGAACGTCGTAATCGTACTTTACTAGATATGGTGCGATATATGATGTCTCTTACTAATTTTCCGCTATCATTTTGGGGTTATGCTTTAGAGACGGTTGCATTCACGTTAAATAGGGCACCATCAAAATCCGTTGAGACGACACCTTATGAACTATGGCTTGGCAAGAAACCAAAGTTGTCGTTTCTTAAAGTTTGGGGCTGCGATGCTTATGTGAAAAAGCTTCAACCCGATAAGCTCGAACCCAAATCGGAGAAATGTGTCTTCATATGATACCCAAAGGAAACTATTGGGTACACCTTCTATCACAGATCCGAAGGCAAGATATTCGTTGCTAAGAATGGATTCTTTCTAGAGAAGGAGTTTCTCTCGAAAGAAGTGAGTGGGAGGAAAGTAGAACTTGATGAGGTAACTATACCCGCTCCCTTATTGGAAAGTAGTTCATCACAGAAACTGGTTCCTGTGACATCTACACCAATTAGTGAGGAAGCTAATGATGATGATCATGAAACTTCAGATCAAGTTGCTACCGAACCTCGTAGGTCAACCAGAGCAAGATCCGCACCAGAGTGGTACAGTAATCCAGTTCTGGAGGACATGTTACTTGACCATGACGAACCTACGAACTATGAGGAAGCGATGATGATCCTAGATTCCGCAAAATGGCTTGAGGCCATGAAATCTGAGATGGGATCCATGTATGAGAACAAAGTGTGGACTTTGGTTGACTTGCCCGATGATCGAAAAGCCATCGAGAACAAATGGATTTTCAAGAAGAAGACAGACGCTAACGGTAATGTTACTGTCTACAAAGCTCGACTTGTGGCAAAAGGTTTTTGACAAGTTCAAGGAGTTGACTACGATGAGATCTTCTCACCCGTAGCGATGCTTAAGTCCGTCCGAATCATGTTAGCAATTGCCACATTTTATGATTATGAAATTTGGCAAATGGATGTAAATACTGCATTCCTGAATGGATTTCTGGAAGAAGAGTTGTATATGATCCAACCTGAAGGTTTTATCTATCCAAAGGGAGCTAACAAAGTGTGCAAGCTCCAGCGATCCATTTATGGACTGGTGCAAGCCTCTCGGAGTTGGAATAAACGTTTTGATAGTGTGATCAAAGCATATGGTTTTATACAGACTTTTGGAGAAGCCTGTATTTACAAGAAAGTGAGTGGGAGCTCTGCAGCATTTCTAATATTATATGTGGATGACATATTGTTGATTGGAAATGATATAGAATTTCTGGACAACATAAAAGGATACTTGAATAAAAGTTTTTCAATGAAAGACCTCGGTGAAGCTGCTTATATATTAGGCATCAAGATCTATAGAGATAGATCAAGACGCTTAATTGGACTTCCACAAAGCACATACCTTGATAAAGTTTTGAAGAAGTTCAAAATGGATCAAGCTAAGAAAGGCTTCTTGCCTGTGTTACAAGGTGTGAACTTGAGTAAGACTCAATGCCCGACCACCGCAGAGGATAGAGAGAAAATGAAAAGTGTTCCCTATGCTTCAGCCATAGGCTCTATCATGTATGCAATGTTGTGTACCAGACCTGATGTGTGCCTTGCTATTAGCCTAGCAGGGAGGTACCAAAGTAATCCAGGAGTGGATCACTGGACAGCGGTCAAGAACATCCTGAAGTACTTGAAAAGGACCACGGATATGTTTCTCGTTTATGGAGGTGATAAAGAGCTCATCGTAAATGGTTATGTTGATGCAAGCTTTGACACTGATCCGGACGATTCTAAATCGCAAACCGGATACGTGTTTATGTTAAACGGTGGAGATGTCAGTTGGAGCAGTTCTAAACAGAGCGTTGATGTCTACTACACAACCTTCTTCTTGTAGACGTTGTTGGGCCTCCAAGTGCAGAGGTTTGTAGGACAGTAGCAAATTTCCCTCAAGTGGATGACCTAAGGTTATCAATCCGTAGGAGGCGTAGGATGAAGATGGTCTCTCTCAAGCAACCCTCCAACCAAATAACAAAGAGTCTCTTGTGTCCCCAACACACCCAATACAATGGTGAATTGTATAGGTGCACTAGTTCGGCGAAGAGATGGTGATACAAGTGGTATATAGATGGTAGATAAAGGTTTTTGTAATCTGAAAATATAAAAACAGCAAGGTAACTAATGATAAAAGTGAGCGTAAACGGTATTGCAATGCGTTGAAACAAGGCCTAGGGTTCATACTTTCACTAGTGCAAGTTACCTCAATAATACTAACATAATTGGATCACATAACTATCCCCCAACATGCAACAAAGAGTCACTCCAAAGTCACTAATAGTGGAGAACAAACGAAGAGATTATGGTAGGGTACGAAACCACCTCAAAGTTATTCTTTCCAATCAATCCGTTTGGCTATTCCTATAAGTGTCACAAACAACCCTAGAGTTCGTACTAGAATAACACCTTAAGACACAAATCAACCAAAACCCTAATGTCACCTACATACTCCAATGTCACCTCAAGTATCCATGGGTATGATTATACGATATGCATCACACAATCTCAGATTCATCTATTCAACCAACACATAGAACCTCAAAGAGTGCCCCAAAGTTCTACCGGAGAATCACGACGAAAACGTGTGCCAACCCATATGCATAGGTTCATGGGCGGAACCCGCAAGTTGATCACCAAAACATACATCAAGTGAATCACGTGATATCCCATTGTCACCACAGATACGCACGGCAAGACATACATCAAGTGTTCTCAAATCTTTAAAGACTCAATCCAATAAGATAACTTCGAAAGGGGAAACTCAATCCATTACAAGAGAGTAGAGGGGGAGAAGAAACATAAGATCCAACTATAATAGCAAAGCTCGCGATACATCAAGATCGTGCCAAACCAAGAACACGAGAGAAAGAGATCAAACACATAGCTACTGGTACATACCCTCAGCCCCGAGGGAGAACTACTCCCTCCTCGTCATGAAGAGCACCGGGATGATGAAGATGGCCACCGGAGAGGGACTCTCCCCTCCGGCAGGGTGCCGGAATGGGTCTAGATTGGTTTTCGGTGGCTACGGAGGCTTCTGGTGGCTGAACGCCCGATCTATTGTGCTCCCAGATGTTTTTAAGGTATATGGAGATATATAGGCGGAAGAAGTACGCCAAGGGAGCCACGAGGGACCCACGATGTTGGAGGGTGCGCCCAGGGGGGTGGGCGCGCCCCCTGCCTCGTGGCCTCCTTGTTGCTTCCCATACGTGGACTCCAAGTCTCCCGGGTTGCTTTCCTTACAAAAATAAGTTCCATGAAGTTTCAGGGCAATTGGACTCCGTTTGATTTTCCTTTTCTGCGATACTCTAAAACAAGGAAAAAAACAGAAACTAGCACAGGGCTCTAGGTTAATAGGTTAGTCCCAAAAATAATATAAAAGTGTATAATAAAGCCCATAAACATCCAAAGTTGATAATATAATAGCATGGAACAATCAAAAATTATAGATACGTTGGAGACGTATCAGCATCCCCAAGCTTAATTCCTGCTCGTCCTCGAGTAGGTAAATGATAAAAACAGAATTTTTGATGTGGAATGCTACCTAACATATTTATCCATGTAGTTCTCTTTATTTTGGCAAGAATATTTAGATCCATAAGATTCAAGACAAAAGTTTAATATTGACATAAAAATAATAATACTTCAAGCATACTAACAAAGTAATCATGTCTTCTCAAAATAACATGGCCAAAGAAAGATATCCCTACAAAATCATATAGTCTGGCTATGCTCACCACACAACATATTTAAATCATGCACAACCCCGATGACAAGCCAAGCAATTGTTTCATACTTTTGATGTTCTCAAACTTTTTCAATCTTCACGCAATACATGAGTGTGAGCCATGGACATAGCACTATAGGTGGAATAGAATGGTGGATGTGGAGAAGACAAAAAGGAGAAGATAGTCTCACATCAACTAGGCGTATCAACAGGCTATAGAGATGCCCATCAATAGATATCAATGTGCGTGAGTAGGGATTGCCATGCAACGGATGCACTAGAGCTATAAATGTATGAAAGCTCAACAAAAGAAACTAGTGGGTGTGCATCCAACTCGCTTGCTCACGAAGCCCATCATTGGAATATACAAGCCAAGTTCTATAATGAAAGATTCCCACTAATATATGAAAGTGACAACATAGAAGACTCTCTATCATGAAGATCATGGTGCTACTTTGAAGCACAAGTGTGGTAAAAGGATAGTAGCATTGCCCCTTCTCTCTTTTTCTCTCATTTTTTATTTTTTTATTTGGGCCTTCTCCTTTTTATGGCCTCTTTTCTCTTTTTTTAATTTGGGCTTCTTTGGCCTCTTTTATTTTTTTATTTTCGTCCGGAGTCTCATCCCGACTTGTGGGGGAATCATAGTCTCCATCATCCTTTCCTCAATAGGACAATGCTCTAATAATGATGATCATCACACTTTTATTTACTTACAACTCAAGAATTGCAATTTGATACTTAGAACAAGATATGACTCTATATGAATGCCTCCGACAGTGTGTCGGGATGTGCAATGATGCATGAGTGACATGTATGAAAGAATTATGAATGGTCGCTTTGCCACAAATACGATGTCAACTACATGATCATGCAAAGCAGTATGACAATGATGGAGCGTATCATAATAAGCGGAATGGTGGAAAGTTGCATGGCAATATATCTCGGAATGGCTATGGAAATGCCATAATAGGTAGGTATGGTGGCTGTTTTGAGGAAGGTATATGGTGGGTTTATGGTACCGGCGAAAGTTGTGCGGTACTAGAGAGGCTAGCAATGGTGGAAGGGTGAGACTGCGTATAATCCATGGACTCAACATTAGTCATAAAGAACTCACATACTTATTGCAAAAAATTATTAGTTATCGAAACAAAGTACTACGCGCATGCTCCTCGGGGGATAGATTGGTAGGAAAATACCATCGCTCGTCCCCGACCGCCATTCATAAGGAAGACAATCAATAAAAAAATCATGCTCCGACTTCATCACATAATGGTTCACCATACGTGCATGCTACGGGAATCACAAACTTTAACACAAGTATTCCTCAAATTCACAACTACCCAACTAGCACAACTTTGATATCACTATCTCCATATCTCAAAACAATCATCAAGTATCAAACTTCTCTTAGTATTCAATGCACTTATATGAAAGTTTTTATTATACCCATCTTTGATGCCTATCATATTAGGACTAGATTCATAACCAAAGCAAACTACCATGCTGTTCTAAAGACTCTCAAAATAATATAAGTGAAGCACGAGAGTTCATCTATTTCTTCAAAATAAAACTACCACCGTGCTCTAAAAGATATAAGTGAAGTACTAGACCAAACAACAAACTACTCCGAAAGATATAAGTGAAGATCAATGAGTAGTCGAATAATTATGCAACTATATGAAGACTCTCTAACTTTTAATAATTTCAGATCTTGGTATTTAATTCAAACAGCAAGAAAAACTAAATAAAATAAAATGACGCTCCAAGCAAAACACATATCATGTGGCGAATAAAAATATAGCTCCAAGTAAAGTTACCGATGAACGAAGACGAAAGAGGGGATGCCTTCCGGGGCATCCCCAAGCTTAGGATTTTGGCTGTCCTTGAATATTACCTTGGGGTGCCTTGGTAATACCCAATCTTAGGCTCTTGCCACTCCTTATTCCATAGTCCATCGAATCTTTACCCAAAACTTGAAAACTTCACAACACAAAACTTAACAGAAAACTCGTGAGCTCTGTTAGTATAAGAAAGCAAATCACCATCATAAGGTACTGTAATGAACTCATTATTTATTTATATTTGTGTTAAACCTACTGTATTCCAACTTCTCTATGGTTTATAAACTCTTTTACTAGCCATAGATTCATCAAAATAAGCAAACAACACACGGAGAACAGAATCTGTCAAAAACAGAACAGTCTGTAGTAATCTGGATCAAACGTATACTTATAGAACTCATAAAATTCCCAAATAAGTTGATGGACCTGAGGAATTTATCTATGAATCATCTTCAAAAAGAATTAACTAAATAGCACTTTCCAAATAAATATGGAAGCAATTCTCGTGAGCACTAAAGTTTCTGTTTTTTTACAGCATGATCAAGAAGACTTTCCCCAAGTCTTCCCAACGGTTCTATTTGGCACAAACACTAATTAAACACAAAAAACACAACCATAACAGAGGATAGATAAATTATTTATTACTAAACAGGAACAAAAAGCAAGGAATAAAAATAAAGTTGGGTTGCCTCCCAACAAGCGCTATCGTTTAACGCCCCTAGCTAGGCATGATGATTTCAATGATGCTCACATAAAAGATAAGGATTGAAACATAAAGAGAGCATCATGAAGAATATGACTAACACATTTAATTCTAACCCACTTCCTATGCATAGGGATTTTGTGAGCAAACAACTTGTGAGAACAAGAATCAACTTGCATAGGAAGGTAAAACAAGCATAACTTCAAAACTTTAAGCACATAGAGAGGAAACTTGGTATTATTACAATTCCTACAAGCATATATTCCTCCCTCATAATAATTTTCAGTAGCATGATGAATGAATTCAACAATATAACCAGAACCTAAAGCATTCTTTTCATGATCTACAAGCATATGATTTTTATTACTCTCCACATAAGCAAAATTCTTCTCATTCGGAATAGTGGGAGTATCATAAGAAACTCGAATACTATAAATTGTTTCCATATTAAAAGAGTAATGTTCAGAAAAAAGGGGAATCATAATCATGACAAGTTTTATAAATATAATCATCATTTCTTTTTATAGCATATGTATCATCACAATAATCATCATAAGTAGGAGGCATGCTATCATCATTATAAATTTGCATATCAAAACGTGGGAGACTAAAAATATCATCTTCATTAATAATAGATTCCGCAAGCTTGGGACAAACATTAATTGCAGCAAATATATTCTCAAAAAACATCATTTTCATCAAACATAGCATACCAAAGCTTGGGCCTTTTCATATCATAAGCATAATCACTCTCATCATTAATAGTATGGATAGCACCAATAGTATAGCAATTATCATATTATTTCCAAGAAAGTGTCAAAAAGATTTTCAAGGTCATAAGAAGTATCATTATATTCCACAATTATATTTTCATGAGGCACAATAGTAATAGGAGCAGCATTATTTGGGAGAGATATCTTTTTACCTCTCTTCCTTTTTCTTTTCTTCTTCTTCACCACATCATGTGTGGGTTCAATCCTATTTTTGGAGCTCCTTATTAATGAGATTGGTTGAATAGGAGGCTCCTCGTTGTTACCTGATTCATCATAAGAAATAACAGGAGGATATTGGGAAGTCTCTTCCCTTTCATTAGTATTCTCTTCATCTTCTATTTGTTTTCTTTTCTTTATGTAATTGGCAATATAAGGATTTTCAATGCAATTCACCGCACAATACATATAAATTTACTCTAGATCAAAGCCAAGAAGTTTGTAACGGGCAAATTCTGGAAGATGATTAGTTAAAAATTTCATTTCTTCATAACCCATAAGCAAAGTAAGTTCATTATAATGTGCAAGGGAAATCAAGTCATCACAATTTTTGGACACGATTAGATCATGGAACAATTTGCATCGGATAGCTAAATAACCGTGTGATACGTCTCCATCGTATCTACTTTTCCAAACACTTTTGCCCTTGTTTTGGACTCTAACTTGTATGATTTGAATGGAACTAACCCGGACTAACGTTGTTTTCAGCAGAATTGCCATGATGTTGTTTTATGTGCAGAAAACAAATATTCTCGGAATGACCTGAAACTCCACGGAACATCTTAGAAAAAAATAATAAAAAATCCTCGCCAAAGATGAAGACCAGGGGGCCCACACCCTTCTCACGAGGGTGGGGGGCGCCCCCCCTAGGGCGCGCCCCCCTACCTCGTGGGCCCCCTGGATGCCCTCCGACGTCAACTCCAACTCTATATATTTGCTTTCGGAGAGAAAAAAATCAGAGAGAAGAAACCATCACCTTTTACGATACGGAGCCGCCGCCAAGCCCTAAAACCTCTCGGGAGGGCTGATCTGGAGTCCGTTCGGGGCTCCGGAGAGGGGGATTCGTCGCCGTCGTCATCATCAACCATCCTCCATCACCAATTTCATGATGCTCACCGCCGTGCGTGAGTAATTCCATCGTAGGCTTGCTGGACGGTGATGGGTTGGATGAGATTTCTCATGTAATCGAGTTAGTTTTGTTAGGGTTTGATCCCTAGTATCCACTATGTTCTGAGATTGATGTTGCTATGACTTTGCTATGCTTAATGCTTGTCACTAGGGCCCGAGTGCCATGATTTCAGATATGAACCTATTATGTTTTCATGAATATATGTGAGTTCTTGATCCTATCTTGCAAGTCTATAGTCACCTACTATGTGTTATGATCCGGCAACCCCGAAGTGACAATAATCGGGACCACTCCCGGTGATGACCATAGTTTGAGGAGTTCATGTATTCACTATGTGCTAATGCTTTGTTCTGGTTCTCTATTAAAAGGAGGCCTTAATATCCCTTAGTTTCCAGTAGGACCCCGCTGCCACGGGAGGGTAGGACAAAATATGTCATGCAAGTTCTTTTCCATAAGCACGTATGACTATATACGGAATACATGCCTACATTACATTGATGAATTGGAGCTAGTTCTGTGTCACCCTATGTTATGACTATTACATGATGAACCGCATCCGGCATAATTATCCATCACTGATCCGGTGCCTACGAGTTTTCCATATACTGGTTCTCTCTTATTTACTTTCTCGCTGCTACTTTTACAATCACTACAAAATACCAAAAACATTACTTTTGCTGTCTTTACTTTTGTTGCCGCTACCACCACTATCATATTACTTTGCTACTAAACACTTTGCTGTAGATACTAAGTTTCCAGGTGTGGTTGAATTGACAACTCAGCTGCTAATACTTGAGAATATTCTTTGGCTCCCCTTGTGTCGAACCAATAAATTTGGGTTGAATACTCTACCCTCGAAAGCTGTTGCGATCCCCTATACTTGTGGGTTATCAAGACAAATTTCTGGCGCCGTTGCCGGGGAGCATAGCTCTATTCTTTGAGTCACTCAGGATTTATATCTGCTGGACACTATGAAGAACTTGAGAGATCCAAAAACCAAGATCTATCCCTCAACTACGAGGGAAGGTAAGGAATTGCCATCTAGCTCTGCACTTGATTCACCTTCTGTTATGAGTAAGTTTGCGACACCTACACCTGCTTCTGCTATTCGTTCTGATATGTCGCATGTTATCGATGATGCCACTTCTGCTATGCATGATACTTATGATGAAACTGCTTCTATGCCTGATGCTACTGTGCCCCTTGGTGAATTTCTTGATGAACAAATTGCTAGGGCTAGAGAAAAAGAAATTATTGAATCTGAATACGATGATGATAGTGATGATGAAAATATGCCTGTTATTCCTGAGGGTTATTTTTTTGATATGGAATCTTCTGCCGCTATTTTAGCTTGCAAAGATAGATATGAGCTTAAGAGGTTATTAGTTAAATGGAACAAAGAATCACTTAGAGATAAAATGAAACCCGACCCTGCTTTTGCTACTTCACCTATTTGTGTTCCTAATAAGGATTATGAATTCTCTGTTGATCTTGATATAATTAATTTGGTCGAATCTGATCCGTTCTATGGCTATGAATCTGAAACTGTTGTGGCACATCTTACTAAGTTAAATGATATAGCTGCCCTGTTCACTAATGATGAGAGATCGCGTTACTTCTATATACTCAAAATATTTCCGTTCTCATTAAAGGGTGATGCTAAGATATGGTTTAATTCTCTTGATCCTGGTTGTGTGCATAGTCCCCAGGATATGATTTATTACTTCTCTGCTAAATATTTCCCTGCTCATAAGAAACAAGCTGCTTTGAGGGAAATATACAACTTCGTGCAAATTAAAGAAGAGAGTCTCCCACAAGCTTGGGGGAGGCTTCTCAAGTTACTTAATGCTTTGCCTGATCATCCTCTTAAGAAACCTGAAATACTTGATATCTTTTATAATGGACTAACTGATGCTTCCAGAGATTACCTGGATAGTTGTGCTGGTTCTCTTTTCAGGAAAGAACACCGGATGAAGCTGAAATCCTATTGAATAATATGTTGACAAATGAAAATAATTGGGCACCTCCTGAGCCAGCTCCTGAGCCAACTCCTGCTCCAATTACTGAACCTATTCCTAAACCAACTCCGAAGAAGAGAGGTGTTCTATTTCTCAGTCCCGAAGATATGCAAGAGGCAAAGAAATCTATGAAAGAAAAAGGTATTAAAGCTAAAGATGTTAAGAATTTACCTCCTATTGAAGAAATACATGGTCTTAATTCACCGCCTGTTGAAGAAACCTATGATCTCAATTCTTTATTTATTGAAGAACCTCCTGATCCCGATATCCTGACACAGGTAGTAAAGGTAAATTCTCTCTATAGATATGATAAAGCTGAAGTCCCTCCTACTAAAATTGCTAGTCAGTGCTTGGATGAGTTTGATAACTTCATGTTTAAGCAAGACGACTTCAATGCTTATTTTGGTAGACAATTAAAAGAAAATGCTTATATGATAAGACGCTTGGGTGATTATATGGCTAATATTAAAGGTGAACTTAAACTAGTTAGCAAACATGCTTCTATGGTTACCACTCAAGTAGAACAAGTACTTAAGGCTCAAAAAGAAGTGCTTGATGAAATGAATAGTAAGAAAAATGATTATGCTGTTAGAGTGGCTACTAGAACTGGTAGAACGACTCAGGAACCTTTGTATCCTAAAGGCCACCCTAAGAGAATCGAGCAAGATTCTCAAAGAAATAATATTGATGTTCCTAGTTCTTCTAAAAAGAAGAAAAAGAAAAATGATAGAACTGTGCAAACTTTTAGTGAACCTATTGCTAAACCACCTGTAATCCAAATGATATTTCTATGTTTGATGCTGAAACACAATCTGGTAATGAACATGAACCTAATGAAAATATTAATGATGATGTTCATGATGATGCTCAACCTAGTAATAACAATGATGTAAAAGTTGAACCTGCTGTTGATCTTGATAACCCACAATCAAAGAATCAACGTTATGATAAAAGAGACTTTGTTACTAGGAAACATGGTAAAGAAAGGGAACCTTGGGTTCAGAAACCCATGCCTTTTCCTCCCAAACCATCCAAGAAAAAGGATGATGAGGATTTTGAGCGATTTGCTAAAATGATTAGGCCTATCTTTTTGCGTATGAGATTAACTGATGTGCTCAAAACAAATCCTTATGCTAAATATATGAAGGATATCATTACTAATAAAAGAAAGATATCGGAAGCTGAAATTTCCACCATGCTTGCTAATTATACTTTTAAGGGTGGAATACCAAAGAAACGTGGAGACCCCGGAGTACCTACTATACCTTCCTCCATTAAAAGAAATTATATTAAAACTGCTTTATGTGATCTTGGAGCCGGTGTTAGTGTTATGCCTCTCTCTTTATATCGTAGACTTGACTTGAATAAGCTGACACCTACCGAAATATCTTTGCAAATGGCTGATAAATCAACTACTATACCTATCGGTATTTGTGAGGATGTGCCTGTTGTGGTTGCGAACGTTGCTATTTTAACGGACTTTGTTATTCTTGATATTCCCGAGGATGATAGTATGTCTATTATTCTTGGAAGACCTTTTCTTAATACTGCAGGGGCTGTTATTGATTGCAACAAAGGCAATGTCACTTTTCATGTTAATGGTAATGAGCATACGGTACACTTCCCGAGGAAACAACCTCAAGTTCATAGTATCAACTCTATTGGAAAAATTCCATCAATTATATTTGGAGGTTTTGAATTTCCTCTTCCTACTGTCAAGAAGAAATATGATATTCTTATTATTGGGGATGTGCATATCCCCGTTGAGGTAACTTAGTGTTATTCGAAATTTCTCCGGTTTCATGATTATCGGAATGAGTTTGTTAACAAGACTTGATCAACCTTGTTAGTGGATTCTTTTTGATGAGCATGAGATGGATGAAACTAGAAGCACAAACTTCTGTACGCCACTTTTACTTTCTGTTATTTATATCAAATAAAGTAAAAATAGTATTTTTCTGTCTGTTTCCTGACTTATCCGTGCAACATAAAAATATCCCGAAAATAAAAGTCCTCAGAATGACATGCCAATTTAATATGATTTTTTCAGGAATATTTGAGGATTTACTGTGCAAAAATTACCGCGGGAGGAGCTGCCACCTGGCCACGAGGGTGGTGGGCGCGCCCCCTCTAGGGCGCGCCCTCCTGCCTCGTGGGCCCATGGTGGCCCTCCTCCACTTATCCAAGCACCCATCTTCTTCCTCTGTCTCACACAAACCCGAAAAACCAACTCAAGCATGAGTTCCAGCTACTTTTGTTGTGATTTTCGATCTCCTAGCTCAAAGCACCTCCCGCTAAACTGCTTGGGGAGATTGTTCCTTGGTATGTGACTCCTCCATTTGTCCAATTAGTTTTTGTTCTAGTGATTTATTCTTTGCAAATTTGTGCTGCATAGGTGACCATGTTCTTGAGCTTGCATGTCAAATTTATATGGTTCTAAGTAGTTCTAATGCTTGATATAGGCTCTAGGCACTTGTAGGAGTAGTTGCTATCTGTTTTATTAAAGTTGGTTCACTTTTGTGTGAAGTTACTAAAAATTTCAGAATTTTTCAGAGAAAAACAATATGCTTAGGAAGATGTTCCAAGGTGGTTCCTCTAAGAAGCAAGGACCCAGGATTGCTATGCGCGATGCTGACGAGGATCCACCAAGAGACGCTCCAGTACGACCTTGCGAATGGCCGTCGGAAAATTTTATGGACCGTGCAGGAATTAAAGAAGAATTCAAAGCATATTTGCGCAATGCCGGTCTTGAGGATTTTGATGCTAACAAATGCCCCCAGTATCATGATCTCACAAGTTCATTTGTGAGGAGGTTTGAGTATTCATCTTCACGTAATTCTCCTTCAGTCATGTTTGATCTCTATGAAAAATCTTATACCATGGACTTAGAGGATTTCACTTCTACTTGCAAACTTCCATCATGGGGTAGTGTTAGGGATCCCCCTAAATCTGAATTTAGAAACTTTCTCGCTAGTATAACTATGGGGGAATCTAGAGATATAACGCATGCTACCATAGGGAGCATTCACTTTCCTGCTATACATTATTTTGCTCTTTTCATCGGTAGATGCATAAATGCTAAGGATGAAGCATGTCACATGTGTGTCCCTGATCTTAGCATTCTTAGGAGTGCTGTGTTACGAGACCAATCTTATCATATGGGAGCCATTGTAGCTCGTAGGTTGCATCATAATAGACATAATGGAGATTTCTTTGGAGGAATTTATGCAACCCGCTTAGCTCATTTTCTTGAGACAGACATTCGTGAGGGTGATAAGGAGTTGCCTCCTGCATATTTAGATTATGACTCTATGGCTTCGCACCAGTTTGTCGAGAGGCCTGAATCGCCTCTCTTATATCGTTTAATTTTTGATAAACGACGTGTTTTCCGTATTACTCTCCCTGCTCCTTCCTTCTTTGATTCACAGACAAAAAGAAGATATGTTATTACCAGAGAGGAGGCAGAAGAGTACGAGGGGAGAGCGGAGGCAGCTCGACTCCACGCTGCAGCTCAGCAGGCGATAACCGCTGCACATGAGTATGATCCCAACTATTCTTCCTCATCACAGTACGACCCAAACAACTATTATTATGGATATCCGCCAGGCCAGCCATGGCCATAGACCAACTTAGGCCAAAAGCCTAATCTTGAGGGAGTATGTATTTCTCACCGACATTACATTTATGTTCACACACACTCATTGCTAGATGTCGGTGCTCATACTTTTTCACTGTAATATCCATGCTAGTTTATTTTCTTTTTCCTACTTTCTTCTTGTGTCTTTCTTAAACCTTAAGAAAAACAAAAAAATTAGTAGAAATTTATTTTTCTTCTGTAGTAGTAATAATTAAAAAGAAAACCCCAAAATATTTCCCGTTCTTATTTTGCTTGTTGGGAGCTTTCCTGTGTAAATAGTTTTATTTCTTTTCTTTTCTTTGCGGGTCAGTAGGAGAAGACCATAATTAAATTGTTGAAGTGGCTCTTATATGCATTATTGTTGATTTAACAAAGAGCCCATATTGCTTTGTCCTCTCCTGTTTATTGAATGCTCGCAGATTCCAGCTTAGTCCAATGCATGCACACTCTTATTATTATTCACACCATTCGGTCGTGCAAGTGAAAGGCAATTATGATGATATATGATGGGCTGACTGAGATGAGAAAAGTTGGTATGAACTCAACCTCTTTTGTTTTTGTAAATATGATGAGCCCCTCGTTCTTGATTCAGCTTATTATGAATAAACATGTTTGCAATGACAATTAGAGATCATAGTTGCTTGTGCCATGCTTGATTAGCTATGAGTTATAATGATTTACCTTGTGTGCCAACATGCTATTGAGATGGTTATGATGTGGTATGATGGGGTGGTATCCTCCTTTGAATGATTTAAGTGACTTGACTTGGCACATGTTCATGCATGTAGTTGAAATAAAATCAACATAGCCTTCACGATATTTATGTTCATGGTGGATTATATCCTACTCATGCTTGCATCCAATGTTTATTAATTTTAATGCATGTACATGGCTGTTGTCACTCTCTAGTTGGTCGCTTCCCAGTCTTTTGCTAGCCTTCACTTGTACTAAGCAGGAATACTGCTTGTGCATCCAATCCCTTAAACCCCAAAGTTATTCCAGATGAGTCCACTATACCTTCCTATATGCGGTATCTACCTGTCGTTCCAAGTAAATTTGTATGTGCCAAACTCTAAACCTTCAAATAAACATTTTGTTTTCTATGCTCGAATAGCTCATGTATCAACCAAGGCTGTCCTTATCTTCCATGTTAGGTGGGTTATTCTCAAGAGGAGTGGACTCTGCACCTCACTCACAAGAAAATGGCTGGTCACCGGGATGCCCAGTCCCATGCTTTATGCAAACTAAATCAAAATTAATTGCAAAGAAAACTCCCGCTGGGACCTGATGTATGTTGGAGGCACTCGTTGTTTCGAGCAAGCCATGGATTGATGCTTGTTGGTGGAGGGGGAGTATAAACTTTAACATTCTGTTTGGGAACCGCCTATAATGTGTATAGCATGGAAGATATCGCCATCTCTTAGTTGTTACGTTGACAATGAAAGTATATCGCTCAAAATCAAATTTATCTCTATTTCAAAACCGACCTCTGGCACCTCTACAAATCCCTGCTTCCCTCTGCGAAGGGCCTATCCATTTGCTTTTATGTTGAGTCATCACCCTCTTATTAAAAAGCACTAGCTAGAGAGCATAGCTGTCATTTGCATTCATCACTGTTAATTTATATTGGGTATGACTATGATTGGATCTCTTTTACCATGAATTACAATGTCTAGTCAGTCCTTGATCTTTAAAGGTGCTCTGCATTTATGTTTTGTGGTCTCAGAAAGGGCTAGCGAGATACCATCTTGTTATATCATATTATGATTATTTTGAGAAAGTGTTGTCATCCGAGATTTATTATTATGGCTTGCTAGTTGATTATGCTATTGATATGAGTAATTATGAGACCTGAGAATTATTGCAAATGTGGTTAGTTATGATCTATGCTGAAAACTTGAATGCTGGCTTGACATAGTTACAACAACAAGAGCAAACAAAGTTTGTAAAAGTTTTTCTTTCTTTCTTTCAGTTTGTCAACTGAATTGCTTGAGGACAAGCAAGGGTTTAAGCTTGGGGGAGTTGATACGTCTCCGTCGTATCTACTTCTCCAAACACTTTTGCCCTTGTTTTGGACTCTAACTTGTATGATTTGAATGGAACTAACCTGGACTGACACTGTTTTCAGCAGAATTGCCATGATGTTGTTTTATGTGCAGAAAACAAATATTCTCGGAATGACCTGAACCTCCACGGAACATCTTAGAAAAAATAAAAAAATCCTTGCCAAAGATGAAGACCAGGGGGCCCACACCCTTCTCACGAGGGTGGGGGGCGCCCCCCCAGGGCGCGCCCCCTACCTCGTGGGCCCCTTGGATGCCCTCCGACGCCAACTCCAACTCTATATATTTGCTTTCGGAGAGAAAAAAATTAGAGAGAAGAAATCATCACGTTTTACGATGCGGAGCCACCGCCAAGCCCTAAAACCTCTCGGGAGGGCTGATCTGGAGTCCGTTCGGGGCTCCGGAGAGGGGGATTCATCGCCGTCATCATCATCAACCATCCTCCATCACCAATTTCATGATGCTCACCGCCGTGCGTGAGTAATTCCATCGTAGGCTTGCTAGACGGTGATGGGTTGGATGAGATTTATCATGTAATCGAGTTAGTTTTGTTAGGGTTTGATCCCTAGTATCCACTATGTTCTAAGATTGATGTTGCTAGGACTTTGCTATGCTTAATGCTTGTCACTAGGGCCCGAGTGCCATGATTTCAGATCTGAACCTATTATGTTTTCATGAATATATGTGAGTTCTTGATCCTATCTTGCAAGTCTATAGTCACCTACTATGTGTTATGATCCGGCAACCCCGAAGTGACAATAATCGGGACCACTCCCGGTGATGACCATAGTTTGAGGAGTTCATGTATTCACTATGTGTTAATGCTTTGTTCTGGTTCTCTATTAAAAGGAGGCCTTAATATCCCTTAGTTTCCAGTAGGACCCCGCTGCCACGGGAGGGTAGGACAAAAGATTTCATGCAAGTTCTTTTCCATAAGCACGTATGACTATATACGGAATACATGCCTACATTACATTGATGAATTGGAGCTAGTTCTGTGTCACCCTATGTTATGACTGTTACATGATTAACCGCATCAGGCATAATTATCCATCACTGATCCGGTGCCTACGAGTTTTCCATATACTGGTTCTCGCTTTTTTACTTTCCCGCTGCTACTGTTACAAGCACTACAAAATACCAAAAACATTACTTTTCCTATCTTTACTTTTGTAGCCGCTACCACCACTATCATATTACTTTGCTACTAAACACTTTGCTGCAGATACTAAGTTTCAGGTGTGGTTGAATTGACAACTCAGCTGCTAATACTTGAGAATATTCTTTGGCTCCCCTTGTGTCGAATCAATAAATTTGGGTTGAATACTCTACCCTCGAAAGCTATTGCGATCCCCTATACTTTTGGGTTATCACCCTGTTCATTGGAAAGTTCACAAGTACAACCAAGAAAATTTAAATTTTTAGCACAATAATCTAGTATTTCTTGCAACAATTTATTTTCTAAGTACTTATGCTTCTTGCAATATCTATCTTCCCTTTTTGGTGTGTACTTACAAACCCAATGCACTCCACCAAAATTGACATGTTTATAGGAGACATTTTCATCATAACTAGTGCAATCATTATTTGTGCCATGGATATTCAAGGAGTTCATACTAACAACATTGCAATCATGCTCATCATTCAAAGATTTAGTGCCAAACATTTTAATGCATTCTTCTTCTAACACTTCCGCACAATTTTCCTTTCCATCATACTCACGAAAGATAATTAAAAAGATGAAGCGTATGAGGCAAACTTAATTCCATTTTTTTTATAGTTTTCTTTTATAAACTAAACTAGTGCTAAAACAAGAAACAAAAAGATTCGATTGCAAGATCTAAAGATATACCTTCAAGCACTCACCTCCCCGACAATGGTGCCAGAAAAGAGCTTGATGTCTACTACACAACCTTCTTCTTGTAGACGTTGTTGGGCCTCCAAGTGCTGAGGTTTGTAGGACAGTTGGAAATTTCCCTCAAGTGGATGACCTAAGGTTATCAATCCGTAGGAGGCGTAGGATGAAGATAGTCTCTCTCAAGCAACCCTGCAACCAAATAACAAAGAGTCTCTTGTGTCCCGAACACACCCAATACAATGGTAAATTGTATAGGTGCACTAGTTCGGCAAACAGATGGTGATACAAGTGGTATATAGATGGTAGATAAAGGTTTTTGTGAAAGTATAAAAACAGCAAGGTAACTAATGCTAAAAGTGAGCGTAAACAGTATTGTAATACGTTGAAACAAGGCCTAGGGTTCATACTTTCACTAGTGCAAGTTCCCTCAACAATACTAACATAATTGGATCACATAGCTATCCCTCAACATGCAACAAAAAGTCACTCCAAAGTCACTAATATCGGAGAACAAACAAAGAGATTATGGTAGGGTACGAAACCACCTCAAAGTTATTCTTTCCAATCAATCCGTTGGGCTATTCCTATAAGTGTCACAAACAGCCCTAGAGTTCGTACTAGAATAACACCTTAAGACACAAATCAACAAAAACCATAATGTCACCTTGATACTCCAATGTCACCTCAAGTATCCGTGGGTATGATTATACGATATGCATCACACAATCTCAGATTCATCTATTTAACCAACACATAGAACCTCAAAGAGTGCCCCAAAGTTTCTACCGGAGAATCACGACGAAAACGTGTGCCAACCCCTATGCATAGGTTCATGGGCGGAACCCGCAAGTTGATCACCAAAACATACATCAAGTGAATCACGTGATATCCCATTGTCACCACAGATACGCACGGCAAGACATACATCAAGTGTTCTCAAATCTTTAAAGATTCAATCCGATAAGATAACTTTGAAAGGGGAAACTCAATCCATTACAAGAGAGTAGAGGGGGAGAAGAAACATAAGATCCAACTAGAATAGCAAAGCTCGCGATACATCAAGATCGTGCCAAATCAAGAACACGAGAGAGAGAGAGAGGTCAAACACATAGCTACTGGTACATACCCTCAGCCCCGAGGGAGAACTACTCCCTCCTCGTCATGAAGAGCACCGGGATGATGAAGATGGCCACCGGAGAGGGATTCTCCCCTCCGGCAGGGTGCCGGAACGGGTCTAGATTGGTTTTCGGTGGCTACGGAGGCTTCTGGCGGCGGAACTCCCGATCTATTGTGCTCCCGGATGTTTTTAGGGTATATGGAGATATACAGGCGGAAGAAGTACGTCACGGGAGCCACGAGGGACCCACGAGGGTGGAGGGCGCACCTAGGGGGGGTGGGCGCGCCCCCTGCCTCGTGGCCTCCTCGTTGCTTCCCTTACGTGGACTCCAAGTCTCTCGGGTTGCTTTCCTTCCAAAAACAAGTTCCGTGAAGTTTCAGGTCAATTGGACTCCGTTTGATTTTCCTTTTCTGCGATACACTAAAAAAAGGAAAAAAACATAAACTGGCACTGGGGTCTAGGTTAATAGGTTAGTCCCAAAAACAATATAAAAGTGTATAATAAAGCCCATAAACATCCAAAGTTGATAATATAATAGCATGGAACAATAAAAAATTATAGATACGTTGGAGACGTATCAAGCGTCGTGGCGGGATCTACATGTGAAGCGGGGTACATTGCTGCTTCGGAAGCAGCGAATGAAGGAGATTGGATGAAGGAGTTCATATCCGATCTAGGTGTCATACCTAGTGCATCGGGTCCAATGAAAATCTTTTGTGACAATACTGGTGCAATTGCCTTGGCAAAAGAATCCAGATTTCACAAAAGAACCAAGCACATCAAGAGACGCTTCAACTCCATCCGGGATCAAGTCCAGGTGGGAGACATAGAGATTTGCAAGATACATATGGATCTAAATGTTGCAGACCCGTTGACTAAACCTCTTCCACGAGCAAAACATGATCAGCACCAAGGCTCCATGGGTGTTAAAATCATTACTGTGTAATCTAGATTATTGACTCTAGTGCAAGTGGGAGACTGGAGGAAATATGTCGTAGAGGCAATAACGAAGTTATTATTTATTTCCTTATTTCATGATAAATGTTTATTATTCATGGCAGAATTGTATTAACCGAAAACATAATACATGTGTGAATACATAGACAAACATAGTGTCACTAGTATGCCTCTACTTGACTAGCTCATTGATCAAAGATGGTCAAGTTTCCTAACCATAGACATGAGTTGTTATTTGATCAATGGGATCACATCATTAGGAGAATGATGTGATTGACTTGACCCATTCCGTTAGCTTAGCACTTGATCGTTTGTTTACTGCTATTGCTTTCTTCATGACTTATACATGTTCTTATGACTATGAGATTATGCAACTCCCAAATATCGGAGGAACACTTTGTGTGCTACCAAACGTCACAACATAACTGGGTGATTATAAAGGTGCTCTATAGGTGTCTCTGATGGTACTTGTTGAGTTGGCATAGATCAAGATTAGGATTTGTCACTCCGATTGTCAGAGAGGTATCTCTGGGCCCTCTCGGTAATACACATCACTATAAGCCTTGCAAGCATGATAACTAATGAGTTAGTTACAGGATGATGTATTACGGAATGAGTAAAGGGACTTGCCAGTAATGAGATTGAACTAGGTATTGGATACCGACGATTGAATCTCGCGCAAGTAACATACCGATGACAAAGAGAACAACGTATAGTGTTGTGCGGTTTGACCGATAAAGATCTCCGTAGAATATGTAGGAACCAATATGAGCATCCAGGTTCCGCTATTGGTTATTGACCGGAGACATGTCTCGGTCATGTCTACATAGTTCTCGAACCCGTAGGGTCTACACGCTTAAAGTTTTGTGACGATCGGTTTTATGAGTTTATATGTTTTGATGTACCGAAGGTAGTTTGGAGTCCCGGATGTGATCACAAACATGACGAAGAGTCTCGAAATGGTCGAGACATAAAGATCGATATATTGGAAGCCTATATTTGGACATCGGAATAGTTCCGGGTGAAATCAGGATTTTACTGGAGTACCGGAGGGGTTACCGGAACCTCCCGAGGGCTAATGGGCTTTGTTGGGCCATAAGGGAAAGAGAGAGGGGCCGGCCTAGGGCAGGCAGCGTGCCCCCTTCCCCCTATCTGAATTGGACTAGGAGAAGGGGGGGCGGCGCCCCCCTTTCCTTCTCTTTCTCTCCCTACCTTTCCCCCTCCTAGTAGGAGTAGGAAAGGGAGGAATCCTACTCCTACTAGGAGGAGGATTCCTCCTCCTAGGCGCGCCAACAGGGGTCGGCCGGCCTCCCCCTTGCTCCTTTATATACAGGGGCAGGGGGGCACCTCTAGACACACAAGTTGATCACAAAGATCTCTCCCAGCCGTGTGCGGTGGCCCCCTCCACCATAATCCACCTTGGTCATACTGTAGCGGTGTTTAGGCGAAGCCCTGCTACGGTAGCTTCATCAACATCCTCACCACGCCGTCGTGCTGAAGAAACTCTTCCCTGAGCTCTACTAGATCGTGAGTTCGCGGGATGTCACCGAGCTAAACGTGTGCTGAATGCGGAGGTGCCGTACGTTCGGTACTGAGGATCGGTCGACCGTGAAGGCGTACGACTACATCAACCGCATTGTCATAACGCTTCGGCTTAACGGTCTATGAGGGTATGTGGACGACACTCTCCCCTCTTGTTGCTATGCATCACCATGATCCTGTGTGTGCGTAGGAATTTTTTTGAAATTACTACATTCACCAACAGTAGGATAGGGTCAAAGGGCAAAGGTGAAACACCTAGTCCTCGTGCTAAACGTGTGGCATAAATTCCACCATAGAACCATCCACTTTTGGGGTTATCCTAAAGTCTACGTGCAACAATCGCTCCAAGGTTATAATTCCTTTCACCAGTGAGAGTGGTGTGGATGAGGCTCAAGTCCGCCGAGCAAAGTATGCTAGAGTCTTGCTTTCCTACTATGCATTTCCCGTTAAATAGTGCAAGGTACTGAATTGCGGGGAAGTGAATGCTCTATATTCTTCCTTGTCTCACTCCCCTATTTTCACCATAATAGAGGCTAGTGAAGAAAGACTCATACTCAGCCTTTGCTGGCTCATCAAACGAACCTCAAAATGGAAGTTTCCAATGGTAAGCAAAGTTTTCTAGTGAAATAGTAAATGGTTCATCATAAAGCATAAATGACACCCTGGACTCACGTGGAAAATATTTAAATTGTAGCGACCCGACCTCAAACGGTCAAGTCTCTGTGCATAAGTGTCATCCCTGGATCGGTATTGCTGACACAGACAATACTCGAGGATTTATAACATAGTTCATTCACACACTTGTTACATCGAGTGTCTCAAAAAGAGTACTTATTACAATAATATGGCTAAAGGCCATCTAAAATAAGATAACTATGGAAGCTTCGAGGGTAAATGAGTCCATCCAACTCCACGGCAAAACTGAGTGCACGACAACGACCTAGCACACCTTACTCTTCATCTGACAATTCTGCAACACAATATGTTGCATCATGTGTAGGTCAGCACATGGAATATACCGACAAGATAACACTATAGAGCAATAAACAAATAACAACTATCACTACATGCACATATGGCTGGTGGAGGCTCTATGGTTATCATTTGCATAAAGCTAGTTTTCCCTACAACAAAGGAATATATTTTATTTAACTACAAAGTTTGTTGAATACATTGAGAAGGTAACCCCAACTCAATCCCAAAATAATATTAATAACCCAAAAAATTAATTAAGTAAAGTGATGAGATCAAAATCAATAATTCAAGTACCAGATACTCAAGATGTCCATAACCGGGGACACGACTAATCATGATTAGTTTGTACACTCTGTAGAGGTTTGCACACTTTTCCCCACAAGACTCGATCTCCTCAATTGTATTTTTCACACTGCATGGTGTTTGAGAAACATATGACCGAGACACAGTCTTTCCGAAGAGGTCCCCTTAACCGATAGATAGGCCAGTACACCTACAATCCCCTACATCTGCTAGCCCATCATGGAAAGGATTACCACAACTTACTCAACTATGCCAAAGCCCATAATGGCTTGGGGTTGCATACGTAAGTTTCTAGCATGAATAATCTTATGATCCCTTTGAGTCTGGGTGGCGAACCATAGGATGATCACACAGGTATCCCGGGGTCTCCTTGGACAACACTGGATTCCCCAGGTGCCCACAAACAATCCACCCAGATGTGTATTAAAGTAGCCACCTTAAGTTTCCCTTAGTTAATAATAACTCTCAGATCTTTCTTGAATTCGCTCAAAAACCAAACCACGTCTACGAACATAGCATAGCAGTATAAGCATAGAGTAGTAACACCCAGGGTTTGATATAAAAGACAATAGGTTCTACCTCATCAACTACTTCCAAGTACCCACATGTTATCAATCCTACTCATGCAATGTTTGAGGGTTGAAACTAATGCATAAAAACTGGGTAATAAAGGGATATGATCAAAGTGTTACTTACCTTGCTGACGATCAGAAAACCCTAGAGATTCGTAGTAGCAAGCCTCGCACTCCGGAAACTCTATCATGAACAAACAATATCATACATAAGCACATAAGCATAAGGTGCAAAGGTAAAATGCAAAACAAAAGATCTCAACTGAAAATTCAAGAGAAGAGCTTCGATTTGCAAAAAGAATCAATCGAATCGGAGCTACGAAACTCAAACTACGATCAAAAGAAGTTCGAAATAAAATCTGCTTAAAACCAAATTTTAAATTTCCAAAATCATGTTCAAGTTGGTTATCTGGATAGAGGGGATCGAGACGAAGATTTTGGCGTTGGTTTCACTGGATTTGGACAAACAAGCAGAAAGTGGCGAAGGTTTGAAGATCAAGGAGTAATTTGTAGTAAAAGTAATTATAGATAGGTCCCTAGTCGAAAATAAACAGAAAAAGGAAAATCTACGGAACGAACGTCTTCTAACAAAGACGTTCGAACAAAATCGTTCGCTAACAGAGAAGAACGGGTGAACATTCGCTAATTAGCGAACCCTAAAAATAAAACCAATCTAAACGAATAAATTGAAAAAACCAGGCGAGTTAATTCAATTTATACCGGTTCGGTGTGGGTAACCGGCGGCGGTGGCGGCGTTCTCCGGCGATCGGGCGAGGTAGCGGGCGGCGTCGCATTTGCGGCGCGGGGAGGCGGCATGGCGCAGCGGTGACGACGCGACGAGGCGGCGGCGCTAGCAGCTAGCGGCGGCACAGGGCAGGTGGCGGTGTGCGGCTGCGGCGGCAGGGCGATTTGGGGGAGAGACGGGGTGGCGGCTTGGGGTATTTAAGAAGGGGGGTGTGGCTGGCTTGGGGAGGGGGCAAGGCGACGCGGCGACGGAGAGGAGTCCAGGTGGGACTCCGGCGGCGGCGCAGTTCCGGGCGGGAGCCGGACTTGGGGAAGGCGGCGGTGGCACCCTGGGCCGTGGCCTAGCTCGGCTGGGCCGGCCTAGTTCGGAGTTTTTTTAAAATAATTTTGCTGAACGGAAAATCCAAAAAAATAAAATAAATAAAAAAATCCTTAAATTTCCAAAAATACTTTTCACGGTCCTCTCCTAATATTTAGGAACACGTGAACATTTTTCTAGGCTAAAATGCAATTGTTAAAAGTGCAATTTTCCCCAAATTTACTCGAATGAAATCTCAAATAATATTCGAATAAAAATATATTTTTATTTAAAATTAAACTTCCATTATTTCCTCTATTTTGAAGAAGTCATATTATCTTCTCTCATTATTTTAATTATTTTCTAAATAATCGGAAAAATAATCTCAAATAAAAATCACTTTGATCCAATTTACCAATGAAAATTCAAAAATGGAATTCTATGAAAACCTCCAACTCTCTTAAATGGCCCATGAGTTGCTTAAGGTCTCTAGGATCAAACTTTTCAAATAAAACCAAATAAAAATGCAAAGAGCATGGATGCATATGATGACCTAATGATTAACATCCAAATTGAAATTGGGATGTTACAAACCTACCCCCTTAAGATGAATCCCGCCCTCGAGATTCAGGTTGGCTAGAGAATAGGTGTGGGTGGTCTTTCCGTAGGTCTTCTTCTCGCTCCCAGGTGGCTTATTCCTCGGTATGGTGGTTCCACCAAACTTTGCAAAACTTGATAACCTTGTTGTGTGTAACTCGCCTGGCAAACTCAAGAATCTTGACATGTTTCTCCTTGTAGGTTAGGTCACTGTCCAATTGAATTGCTTCCAGGGGCACTGTATCTCTCAGAGGAATATCGGCCATCTCTACATGGCACTTCTTCAACTGGGAAACGTGAAACCCATCATGAACTCCTGACAAACCTTTGGGTAACTCCAACTTGTAGGCCACTTCTCCCATACGTTCCAAAACTCGGTATGGTCCTACAAATCTTGGGTCTAACTTTCCCTTGACTCCAAATCATTTAACTCCTTGAAGTGGTGACACACGGAGATAAGCTTTGTCTCCGACTTCATAGACTACCTCCTTGCGTTTAGTGTCAGCATAACTCTTCTGCCTGGACTGAGCTACCTTCAGTCTATCTCGAATCAACTTAACCTTCTTTTCAGGCTCCTTGATTAAATCTGGTCCGAACAGCTGATGGTCTCCAACTTCATCCCACATCAACGGTGTCCTGCACCTCCTTCCATACAAAGCTTCAAAAGGGGCCATCTTCAAACTAGCCTGGTAACTGTTGTTGTAAGATAACTCTGCATAAGGCAAATTATCATCCCAACTGAATCCATAACCTAGCGCACAAGCTCTCAACATGTCCTCTAGAATCTGATTGACTCTCTCAGTCTGTCCATCTATCTGCGGATGAAAGGTTGTACTGAACTCTAGCCTAGTACCCAATGTCTGGTGCAACTGATTCCAAAACTTCGAGGTAAACCGTTTTCCACTATCTGGTATGATGGTCCTCGGAACTCCATGCAGACATACAATCCTGGTCATATATATCTTGGCCAACTTCGCGCTCGTATAAGTGGTTTTCACGGGGATAAAGTGAGCCACTTTGGTTAATCGATCAACTACTACCCAGATGGAGTCATAACCTGATTTTGTCCTAGGTAATCCGGTGATGATATCCATGCCAAGCGTATCTGTCGGTGTCAAAACCGGCGGATCTTGGGTAGGGGGTCCCGAACTATGCGTCAAGGCCGGATGGTAACAGGAGACAAGGGACACGATATTTTTACCCAGGTTCGGGCCCTCTTGATGGAGGTAATACCCTAATCCTGCTTGATTAATATTGATGATATGGGTAGTACAAGAGTAGATCTACCACCAGATCAAGGAGGCTAAACCCTAGAAGCTAGCCTATGGTATGATTGTTGTATATGGAGTTGATTGCCTACGGACTACAACCCTCCGGTTTATATAGACACCGGACAGGGTTAGGGTTACATAGAGTCAGTTACAATGGTAGGAGATCTTGAATATCCGCATCACCAAGCTTGCCTTCCACGCCAAGGAAAGTCCCATCCGGACACGGGACGAAGTCTTCAATCTTGTATCTTCATAGTCCAGGAGTCCGGCTGAAGGTATAGTCCGGCTACCCGAACACCCCCTAATCTAGGACTCCCTTAGTATCCCACTTCCATTTGGGTATCGGCATAGGCTGGAGTAATCTTGTTGGCTTCTGGTGTTCTGCCTTAACTCTCTGACATACATTGCATACTACTGCATACTCAGCAATATCCTTCTTCATACCAGTCTACCAGAAACGTTCCTTCGAACCCAAATACATCTAAGTGTTTTTGGGGTGAATCGAGTATGGCGAGTCGTGAGCCTCCTGAAGTATTAATTTCCTGATCTCTGCATCATTGGGCACATAAATACTATCCTAAAACCATAAAGTTTTGTGCTCGTCCTCACGAAAACCCTTGGCTTTTCCTTTACTCATCCTTTCCTTTATTTCCACAATCTCCTTATCAGTCTTCTGGGCTTCTCTTATCTTTCCCAATAACGTGGACTAAACTTCCAATGCTGCAACAAAACCTCTCAGAACTATCTCCAATCAAAGTTCCCTGAGATCTTCGGCTAACTCCTGTGGTAATCCTCCGGTTAGGAGAGTATTGACATAACTCTTGCGGCTCAAAGTGTCTGCTACAACATTGGCCTTTCCTGGATGATAATGCAGCTTCATATCATAATCCTTTATGAGCTCCAACCATCTCCTCTGCCTGAGATTCAACTCCTTCTGCGTGAAAATATACTTCAAGCTCTTATGATCCATGTAAACATCACAACGGTTTCCAATAAGGAAATGTCTCCAGGTCTTGAGTGCATGCACTACAGCTACTAACTCCAAAACATGCGTGGCATAGTTCAACTCATGAGGTTGAAGCTGTCGTGAGGCATATGAAACAACTCTTCCATCTTGCATAAGTACACATGCAAGTCCTTGGCGAGAAGCGTCGCAATACACTTGGAAATCCTTCTGTATATCCGGAACAATTAGCACTGGGGCTGTAACTAAACGTCTCTTCAACTCCTGGAAACTGGCCTCACATTCCTCCATCCATTTGAACTTGGTGTCCTTCTTCAACAATTCTGTCATGGGCTTCGCAATCTTGGAAAAATTCTCAATGAATCTCCTATGGTATCCTGCGAGTCCAAGAAAACTGCGGATCTCTCCAACTGAGGTGGGTGCCAACCACTCAGTGACAGACTGAACCTTGGTAGGGTCTACTTCTATACCTTCTCCTGATATAGCATGTCCAAGAAATCCAACTTTGTTCAACCAAAACTCGCATTTGCTGAATTTGGCATATAGCTGATGTTCTCTGAGCTTCTTGAGAACTAACCGCAAATGTTACTTGTGTTCCTCTTCATTCTTCGAGTACACCAATATATCATCAATGAACACCACAACAAACTTATCCAAGAACTCCATGAACACCTTATTCATCATACTCATAAAATAGGCAAGGGCATTAGTCAATCCAAAAGACATGACCATGTACTCATATAGCCCATACCTTGTGGTAAAAGCTGTCTTAGGTATATCCTGTTTTTGGATCTTCAGCTGGTGGTATCCTGATCGAAGATCGATCTTGGAGAATACTTTAGCTCCCTGCAGCTAGTCGAACAAATCATTGATCATCGATGGTGGTTACTTGTTCTTGATCATCACTTCATTCAATGCACGATAATCAACAACCATTCTCAAAGATCCGTCCTTCTTCTCAACTAAGAGCAATGGGGCTCCCCACGGTGATGAACTTGGTCGAATATAACCTTTCTCCAATAACTCCTTAATCTGCTTCTTAATTTCTTCCAGATCATTCGCGGGCATTCGGTACGGTCTCTTCGATATTTGTTCGGTGCCTGGTAACAACTCTATCAAAAATTCTATATCTTGATCTGGTGGCATGCGTGGTAATTCCTCTAGGAACACATCGGGATAATCCTTCACAACAGGCACTTCTTCCTGAACAATTCCTAAGAATGAATTTACTTGAGTCCTCCTTGGCGCATGCCTAGACACATACTTGATCATTTTTTCCTCTTGGGTGGTGAGGAGAATTGACTTACTAGCACAATCGATATTTCCTCCATACGTCAATAGCCAATCCATGCCTAGTATCACATCCAGTCCTTGTGACTCCAAAATTATTAGGTCTTAGGGGAAAACATGCCTACCTATGGTCAATGGCATCTAAAAACATCCTCTACTTGCCATATACTCTGCTCTAGGTGAGCTTACTAACATAGGTGTCTTAAGGGATACGGTGGCAACTTAAACTTATCCACAAATCCCCTTGATATATATGAATGTGATGCACCAGTGTCAAAGAGAACAATAGCAGTAAAGGACTTAATGAGAAACTTACCGATAATTTCATCCGTCTGCTCTTCAACTTCCTCCACATTAACGTGGTCCACCCGTCCTCTGGTGAAAGGGTTGGGCTTCTTCCCAGAACTTCCATTACCGTTACCATACTTCAACTCAGAACAATCATTGGCGTAGTGTCCATTCTTCCCGCACTTGTAACAGGTGACATGACTTAGATCCTTCTTAGCGGGTGTTACTGGGTTGGAACGGTTCTGCTTTTGTTCACTCCATTCCCATTTCCATTCTTAGTGCCACTGTGGTTATGTGAACTCCCTCCATTGTGATTGTGGCCTTCATGGTTATGATGGGTATGTCCTCCCAAGTTTGGGGTAAAACGAGGCTACTGCTGAGCTCCAGAGTTGTACTTCCCCTGTCCATACCTCCTTTTGCGGTTCTCAATCTATTGCTTCTTTCCTTCAATCATGAGAGCCCTATCTACCAACTCCTGGTAGTTGGCGAATGTTGCCACCATTAACTGCATGCTCAACTCGTCATTCAGCCCTTCCATAAACTTCTCCTGCTTTGCAGCATCTGTGGCCACATCATCTAGGGCATAGCGAGCTAACTTGCTAAACTCATCCACGTACTGCCCCATAGTACGATTTCCCTGGCGTAAGCGCGAAACTCACGCTTCTTCATACTCATAGCTCCAGCTGAGACATGTGCAGTGCGGAATTCTTGCTGAAATTGATCCCAAGTGACATTGGCCACGGGGAAAGTGGCTGTGTAATTCTCCCACCATGAGGCCGTAGGTCCATCCAGTTAACGTGCGACAATGCGCACCTTCTCATCATCTGTGCAACCTGCGGTTGTCAGCTCCCTTCCAATCTTGCGGAGCCAGTCATCAGCAACAATCTGCTTGGTGCTACTAGAGAACACCAACGGATTCAACCTTAGAAAGCGGGCTAAGTTGTCAACTAGGGGTGGTGGCGGTGGGTTGTTGTTGTTGTTGCCTTGGTTCTGGACTAGCAATTGCATCAAGGCATTCTGTTGTTGGATCAACTGAGTGAGCTCTGGTGGGAAAACAAATCCGGGTTCATGTCTTGGAGGCATCTGATTGGTTTAGAGGGGTGAGAACAGAGTGAGGTCTAAAGAGAAATTCACTACCCATATGCACATGAGACAAAAAGATTCATTTCACACCACTCAAGTCAAACAAGATCATACAATCGATCGAAACTACCATTACAAAATGCTCAGACTATTACTATATACATGGGAGAAAACTAATGGTAATATGGTGGTCGTCTAGAAATTTGATCGGTGGAAGACTCCATGATATCTGCTCCTGCTTCGTCTTCATAATCATCATCACTATCGGGGTCGGAGTCGGTGTCGTCGATTATGATGTAGTCTTCAGGACGGTTGTCCTCCTCAGGTTCGGGATCTCCCATGAATATTCCTAGCTTCTTCTTTAGGTCTTCATTCTTCTCCAGTAGTACTGCAATTTCTTCTACATATCCATCGCGTGTAGACTTGAGTTCCTCTTCTAGCTCCATGTTCCTGGTCATCACGTTCTTCATGTCTATCATGCTGGCACACATCTGGTTCTCCTGACGATGAATGTGCTGATTTAACTCCTGGATGTTGGCTGCAATGGATTTATCCTTCCTGGTGCAAATCATCTCCCATTGCTCATCTCGGCGCCCACATATCTGGTAGATGGTGTCCTTAAGATCCTTGTTGTATACCTCGCAAATGCGTCCGATGGCGATGTGGGCGGCCATGCTCTTTCCTATACTCAAGGTTGGTGCATCAAAGGAAAACTCTATGGGCTCGGTAACTGGTGCGAACGTCCTTCCTGGAACATGAACTCGAACCATCCAGTGCTCCTCTTCTGGTAAAGTGGCGGTGTAGGTCCCGGTGACACTTGGTATTTTGATGCTCAGGTACCTAGTGACTTCCTTCAAGTGTCGTCCAAAAGGGGTGTCGTCATTCGGTTGACTGAACTTGTTCCTTGGGTCCGCCATTTATAGAGTAGAAAATGGAGAAAAGTCATAAATTAGTAGAGAAGAGTGTCCTATGGATTATCCTAGTGGTCGCGTCCTACAGTCAGCGTGTGCTCCTCTGATACCATCTTGTAGCGACCCGACCTCAAACGGTCAAGTCTCTGTGCATCAGTGTCATCCCTGGATCGGTATTGCTGACACACACACAGTACTCAAGGATTTATAACAGAGTTCAATCACACACTTATTACATCGAGAGTCTCAAAAAGAGTACTTATTACAATAATATACCTGAAGGCTATCAACAATAAGGTAACTGTGGAAGCTTCGAGGGTAAATGAGTCCATCCAACTCCACGACAAAACTGAGTGCACGACAACGACCTAGTGCACCTTACTCTTCATCTGAAAATTCTGCAACATAACACATTGCAGCCTGTGTAGGTCAGCACATGGAATATGCTGGCAAGATAACACTATAGAGCAATAAGAAATAACAGCTATCACTACATGCATATATGGTTGGTGGAGCCTCTATGGTTATCATTTGCATAAAGCTAGTTTTTCCCTACAACAAAGGAATATATTTTATTTAACTAAAAAGTTTGTTGAATACATTGAGAAGGTAATCCCAACTCAATCCCAAAATAATATTAATAACCCAAGAAATTAATTAAGTAAAGTGATGAGATCAAAATCAATAATTCAAGTACCAGATACTCAAGATGTCCATAACCGGGGACACGGTTAATCATGATTAGTTTGTACACTCTGTAGAGGTTTGCAAACTTTTCCCCACAAGACTCGATCTCATCTGTTGTATTTTTCACACTGCATGGTGTTTGAGAAACAGATGACCGAGACACAGTCTTTCCGAAGAGGTCCCCTTAACCGATAGATAGGCCGGTACACCTACAATCCCCTACATCTGCTAGCCCATCATGGAAAGGATTCCCACAACTTACTCAACTATGCCAGAGCCCATAATGGCTTGGTGTTGCGCACGGAAGTTTCTAGCATGAATAATCTTATGATCCCTTTGAGCCTGGGTGGCGAACCATAGGATGATCACACGGGTATCCCGGGATCTCCTTGGACAACACTGGATTCCCCAGGTGCCCACAAAAAATCCACCCAGATGTATATTAAAGTAGCCACCTTAAGTTTCCCTTATTTAATAATAACTCTCACATCTTTCATGAATTCCCTCAAAAACCAAACCACGTCTACGAGCATAGCATAGCAGTATAAGCATAGAGTAGTAACACCCAGGGTTTATAAGACAATAGGTTCTACCTCATCAACTACTTCCCAGTACCCACATGTTATCAATCCTACTCATGCAATGTTTGAGGGTTGAAACTAATGCATAAAAACTGGGTAATAAAGGAATATGATCAAAGTGTTACTTGCCGTGCTGACGATCAGAAAACCCTAGAGATTCATAGTAGAAAGCCTCGCACTCCGAAAATTCTATCGTGAACAAACAATAGCATACATAAGCACTCAAGCATAAGGTGCAAAGGTAAAACCTAAAAGAAAAGATCTCAACAAAAAATTCAAGAAAAGAATCAATCGAATCGGAGTTATGAAACTCAAACTACGATCAAAAGAAGTTCAAAATCAAATATGCTTGAACCAAATTTTAAAATTTTCAAAATCATGTTCTAGTTGATTATCTGGATAGAGGGGATCTAGACAAATATTTTGGCGTTGCTTTCACTGGATTTGGACAAACGAGCAGAAAGTAGCGAAGGATTGAAGATCAAGGACTAATCTACGATAAAAGTAATTATGGATAGGTCCCTAGACGAAAATAAACAGAAAAAGAAAAATCTACGGAACGAACGTCCGCTAACAGAGACTAATGAACGAAATCGTTCGCTAACAGAGAAGAACGGGTGAACTTTCGCTAATTAGCGAACCCTAAAAATAAAACCGATCTAAACGAATAAACTAAAAAAACCGGGCGGGTTAAATCGATTTATACCGGTTCGGTGTGGGAAACTGGCGGCGGTGGCGGCGTTCTCCGGCGAGCGGGTGAGGCGACGGCTTCGCTGCGTGGGGAGGCGGCGTGGGGCAGCGGCGATGACGCTAGCAGTGGGCGGCAGCGCACGGCAGGCAGCGGTGTGCGGCTGCGGCGGCGGGGCGATTTGGGGGAGAGTGGGGGCGGCGGCTTGGGGTATTTAAGGAGGGGGGTGCGGCTGCCTTGGGGAGGGGGCAAGGCGACACGGCGTCGGAGAGGAGGAGTCCGGGTGGGACTCCGGCGGCGGCACGGTTCCGGGTGGGAGCTGGACTCGGGGAAGGTGGCGGCGGCGCCCTGGGCCGCAGCCTGGCTCGGCTGGGCCGGCCCAGTTTGGAGTTTTTCTTTTTTCTTTTTAAATAATTTCGCCGAACGGAAAATCCAAAAAATAAAATAAATAAAAATCCTAAAATTTCCAGAAATAATTGTCACGGTCATCTCCTAATTTTTAGGACCACGTGAACATTTTCTGGGCTAAAATGCAATTTTATAAAATGCAATTTTCCCTAATTTACTCCAATAAAATCTCAAATAAAATTCGAATAAAACAAATATTTTTATTTAAAATTAAATTTCCATTATTTCCTCTGTTTTCAAGAAGTCATATTATCTTCTCTCATTATTTTATTTATTTTTGAAATAATCGGAAAATAATTTCAAGTAAAAATCACTTTGATCCAATTTACCAATTTTGAAAATTCAAAAATGGAATTTTATGAAAATCTCCAACTCTCTCAAATGGTTTCTGCGTTGCTTAAGGTAGGACTGGGCATTCGGTTTATATGGTTAATACGGTTCAGTTTGTTCGGTTTTTAATAATTTCGGTTTTGGAGAAATGGAAACCGAAACAATGACACAAAATTAAGAAACTGAACCATATTAACCATAATATATCGGTTCGGTTTCTTTGGTTAACCGAAAAACTGAAATACATGCACTTGTCAGTATACATGAGCGCTGATTTGCATTGCATAGAATGCATAAAATAGTCACAAGAGCTAGCAACTTTAACAACAGGCAATACTTTATTCGGTCAAGCAAACTAGTGAACATGATTAAGTGGAAAAATCACATGGAACGTACCCTGTATTATATACGGAAGAATACGTGTGATGCCTCTAAACTGAGCAGCTCATGCACTAAATGATACACTAGTACTCCCCCCGTTCCCACCTAATTTACCTTTCGGAGATACCTCAGCATGATGGAGTGAACATGGTATTACACAGGGTATCCTACATTTCGGTTTGTTCGGTCTATTCGGTTTTTGGACGCTGAAAACCGAACACAAACCAAATACTGAACAACCTTAAAATTTCGCACGAACCAAAAACCAAACCACTGAATTAACTGACACATCGGTTAATACGGTTTGGTTCAGTTTGGTTTTTCGGTTTTCGGTTTAACCGTGCCCACCCCTAGCTTAAGGCCTCTAGGATCAAACTGTTCAAATAAAACCAAATAAAAATGCAAAGAGTATGGATGCATATGATGACCTAATGATTAACATCCAAATTGAAAATTGGGATGTTACATAAATCCTTTTACAAATGATTGAGTGAGAAGATGGTGTTGTGCACACTTATCTGATAGGTAGGGACCGAGGCCGGCATTATGAACATATTGCTCAAATTCCTCCTTAATGCCCACCTGCATCATATATTCATCACAAGGCCATAAGCATGTTTTGGTGGCTGCATCTCGCGTGGAACTTTCACTTGGTTCAACGTAAGACCGGCAGGAAGAACTGTCACTAGAGGATGCCCCCGAGGATCTTCTCCTCGAAAAACTCCTTCCAAATAGGTTCATCGTGTCCGCGTACAATTTTCTGAAAATAAAAATTTTGGAGTGACAAAAATTTGTCAACAAAACTTTGTAAGATTGATAGCAACTACTCATAGAGATGCATGGAGGCCATAACAAACATTCAAACAACTTAGAACACTAAGGATTCAACATGCAAGCACATCTACAACAGCACCAAGAGCAACTAATTATTCAAAGTATAATCCACTAAAACAAAAACTAATTGGACAAATGGTGGAGTCACATACCAAGTAACAATCTCCCAAAACAGTTTCGGAAATGGGGCTTCGAGCAAAGAGATCGAATTTGGCAGCAAAATGAGCAAGAACTCGGGAGAGAGAGGGTGAGTGATTTTTTCTGGAGGTAGGTGACAATGTGGGACAAAGAGATAAGTGAGGGGGCAACATGGGGACCACAACTCCCCAGGGCACGCCAGGGGGTGCTGGCGCGCCCAGGTGGGTTGTGCCCACCTGGTGCACCCCCTCTGATTATTTCTGCACCAAAAATTCTTAAATATTCAGAAAAAATCTTATAAATTTTTAGGGCATTCTGAGAACTTTTATTTTTGGGTCATTTTTTATTGCACAAGAAGTTCAGAAAACACACAAAACATGACATTTTATTTTATTTAACTAATAATAACAAAGAATAAAATGTAGGGACAGAAACTAGTGCTTACTAAATTCATCAACTTCATACCGTTCAAAAATGATCAATTAATATGGTTGATCAACTCTTATTAACAACCACTTTCGGTTAGCATGAAACCGAAGAACTTTCATAAATCACTAAGTTACCTCAATGGGGATTTGCATTTCCCCAAAAATAAGCATTTCATCTTTCTTTTTGATAGTAGGTAGAGGTATTTGAAAACTTCCAATAGTGATTGTCGGAGATTTTTCAATAACATTAATACCATTCACTTGGAATTGTTTCTTCGGAAAGTGCACCGTATGCTCATTACCATTAATATGAAAAGTGATCTTGCTTTTATTGCAATCAATAACAGCCCCTGCAGTATTCAAGAAGGGTCTACCAAGGATAATCGACATGTTGTCGTCCTCGGGCATCTCAAGTATAACAAAGTCAGTCAAAATAGTAACATTAGCAACAACAACGGGCACATCCTCACAGATACCGATAGGTATGGCAGTTGATTTGTCAGCCATTTGCAAAGATATTTCAGTAGGTGTGAGTTTATTCAAGTCATGTCTTTTATATAAAGAGAAAGGCATAACACTAACACCAGCTCCTAAATCACACAAAGTAGTTTTCACATAATTCTTTTTGATAGAGCAAGGTATAGTTGGTATTCCC
This sequence comes from Triticum urartu, assembly GCF_056163025.1. NCBI lineage: Eukaryota > Viridiplantae > Streptophyta > Magnoliopsida > Poales > Poaceae > Triticum > Triticum urartu. The sequence goes on along the minus strand of NC_141876.1, from coordinate 362,505,223 downwards.
GAATCTGCAAGTTTTTTAGGTACTCCATCTTTAAAATATAATTAGCAAGCATAGTGGAGATTTTAGCTTCCGGTATTTTTCCCTTATTTGTGATGATGTCTTCCATATACTTTGCATAAGGAGGCATTTTCAAGATATCAGTCAAGCGAGTACGCAAAAAACTGGCCTCATCATTTCAGAAAAGCGTTCAAATTCTTCATCATCATTCTTTTTAGTTGACTTAGGTGGAAAAGGCATGGGTTTTTGAACCCACGGTTCTCTTTCTTTACCGTATTTCCTAGCCACAAAGTCTCTTTTGTCATATCTTTTATTTTTAGATTGTGGGTTATCAAGATCAACAGGTGGTTCTATCTCAACATCATTATATGGTTCTTTATCATTTGTTGGTTGAGAGTCTTCATGAACCTCATCATTATCTTTTTCATTATTACTAGGTTAATGTTCATTATCAGATTGGGTTTCAACGTCAGAGATAGAAGCGTCATTTTCATTATCAGGAGGTTTCTCTATTTTAGGTTCAGTAGAAGTGTGCAAAGTCCTATCATTTTTCTTTTTATTTTTCTTTCTAGAAGGACTAGGTGCACTAGTGTTGTTTATTTGTGAATCTTGTTCAATTCTTTTAGGGTGTCCCTCAGGATAAAGTGGTTCCTGAGTCATTTTACCTCCTCTAGTTGCAACTCTAACAGCAAAGTCATGCCTATTATGATTCATTTCATCAAGCAATTCTCTTTGAGATTTAGCAACTTGTTCTAATTGAGGTTGAACCATAGGAGCATGCTTTCCAACACCTCTAACATCATTTGATATTCTAAATAACAAGTCACTCAAGCGAGCAATCATATCATAATTGTATTTCAATTGTTTCATAACATTTGCATTGAAGTGATCTTGTTTTCTAATATAGTTTTCAAACTCATAAAGGCATTGACTAGGATGCATATTGTGAGGATTATCATTATCATTAAACTTCATAAGAGAATTTACCTCAACCACCTTAGGCAGTGGTGGTGTATTAAGTCCATGTATTAGTTCAATAGGAGGTAAATTTTTAACATCTCAGCTTTAATACCTTTTTCCTTCATAGATTTCTTTGCCTCTTGCATATCTTCGGGACTTAGATATAATATACCCCTCTTCTTCGGAGTGGGTTTAGGTAGTGGTTCAGGAAGAATCCAATCATCATAATTTTTCAATATGTTATTCAATAATTCTTCAGCTTGAGCAATAGTTCGTTCCCTGAAAACACAACCAGCACAACTATCTAGGAAGTCCCTAGAAGCATCGGTTAGTCCATTATAGAAGATATCAAGTATTTCATTTTTCTTAAGAGTATGATCGAGCAAAGCATTAAGTAACTGGCAACGCCTCCCCCAAGCTTGTGGGAGACTCTCTTCTTTAGTTTGCACAAAGTTAAATATTTCCTGTAAGGCAGCTTGTTTCATATGAGCAGGAAAATATTTCTCAGAGAAGTAATAAACCATATCCTGGGGACTACACACACCACCAGGAGCAAGAGTATTGTACCAAGCTTTAGCATCACCCTTTAATGAGAAAGGACATAATTTGAGGATAAAGTAATAACGAGTTTTCTGATCATGTGTAAGAAGGGTGGCTATGTCATTCAACTTAGTAAGATGTGCCACAACAGTTTCAGTTTCATAAGCATGGAAAGGATCAGATTCAACCAAATTAATTATCTCTGGGTCGATAGAGAATTCATAATCCTTATCAGCAATACCGATAGGTGAAATAGCAAACTTAGGATCACATTTCATTCTAGCATTCAAAGATTTTTCTTTATACTTGCATAATAATTTCTCTAGATCATCTCTATCATTGCAAGCAAGAATATCTCTAGTTGCTTCTTCACTCGTAACATAACCTTCCGGTACCTTAGGAAATTCATATCTAGGAAGGCTAGTTCTAGTAGGTGTTTCAGGAGTTTCAGTTTCAACCTCATCATGAGATTCAACAACATCATGTTGTATAACTCTAGCAATTTGTTTATCAAGAAATTCACCAAGTGGCACATCATCATTATCAAGCAAGGTACTAGCATCATTCATAGTAGAAGTAGCATCATCAATAACTTGCGACATATCGGAATTAGTAGCATGTGGTGGTGTTGCAAGTTTACTCATAACAGAAGGTGAATCTAAATCAGAACTCGATGGCAGTTCCTTACCTCCCCTCGTCCTTGAGGGAAATATCTTAGTCTTTGGATCCTTCAGAATCTTCATAGTGATAATAATATGATAATAATCCCAAGGGACTCAACAAATATAGCTATGTTCCCCGAAAACGGCGCCAGAAAAAGGTCTTGCTAACCCACAAGTATAGGGGATCACAAGAGTTTTCGAGGCTAGAGTATTCAACCCAAATTTATAGATTCGACACAAGGGGAGCCAAAGAATATTTGAAGGTATTAGCAGCTGAGTTGTCAATTCAACCACACCTGGAGATTAATTATCTGCAGCAATATGATCAGTAGCAAAGTAGTTTGATAGTTTTGATAGTAGTGATAGCAGCAACGGTAACAGTAACAGCCATAGCACTAATTTGTAGCAAGTGTAACAATGATGATAGTAATAGTAACGCGGCTAGATCAATAAGGATAAATTCGTAGGCATTGGATAGGTGACTTTTTGGATGATATTCATCATGAGACAGTTATAACCTAGGGCGATATGACACTAGCTCCAGTTCATCGATATAATGTAGGCATGTATTCCGTAAATAGTCACATGTGCTTTATTAAAAGAACTTGCATGACATCTTTTGTCCTACCCTCCCGTGGCAGCGGGGTCCATATTGGAAACTAAGGGATATTAAGGCCTCCTTTTAATAGAGAACCGGAACAATGCATTAATACATAGTGAATACATGAACTCCTCAAACTACGGTCATCACCGGGAGTGGGCCTGGTTGTTGTCACTCCGGGGTTGCTGGATCATAACCGTAGTAGGTGACTATAACTTGCAAGATTGGATCTAAAACATGGATATAATGATGAATTCATAAATGGTTCAGATCTGAAATCATGGCACCCAGGCCCAAAGTGACAAGCATTAAGCATGGCAAAGTCATAGCAACATCAATCTAAGAACATAGTGGATACTAGGGATCATGCCCTAACAAAACTAACTCGATTACATGATGAATCCCATCCAAATCCTCACTGACCTGTGAGCCTATGAAGGAATTACTCACTCCCGGTGGGGAGCATCATGGAACTGACGATGGATAAGGGTTGGTGATGACGAAGAACGAAGATCCCCCTCTCCAAAGCCCCAAACGAACTCCAGATCTGCCCTCCCATGGAAGAACAGGGCTTGGCGGTGGCTCCGTCTCGTTGATCGCGATAATTCTTTCTCCCTGATTTTTTTCTAGAATAATGTGAATTTATAGTATCAGGGGGGTCATCCTCGGGGCCACCAGGTGGGTACAACCCATCTGGCCGCGCCAGGAGAGGGGGCGCGCCCTGGTGGGTTGTGCCCACCCAGGGCCCCTCTCCGGTGGGTCTTTGCTATAGAAATTCTTATTTTTGATATAAAAAATCCTCAAAAAGTTTCGTTCCATTCCGAGAACTTTTATTTCTGCACAAAAACAACACGATGGTAGTTCTGCTGAAAATAGCGTCAGTCCGGGGTTAGTTTCATTCAAATCATGCAAATTAGAGTCCAAAACAAGAGGAAAAGCGTGAGAAAAAGTAGATACGTTGGAGACGTATCAAACTCCAACTGGAATGCCCGCAACTCGATGTTCCATTTCGCGACTCTCCCTGCAACATTGGGGCTCCGGAGCACTCTCTCCAGTGGGTAAGCCAAGACGACTTTGATGGGGTGGCCTTGGAAGTAGTGGCGCAACTTGCGGGAGGCCACAAGGAGTGCGAGCAAGAGCATTTGTGGCATGGGGTAGCATGCCCGTGCATCGCGCAGTACTGTGCTGACGAAGTACACCAGGTGCTCGACAAGGGCAGGAGCATCGGTGGAGTCTTGTACCTCACGAGGCCGGGGGACCTCAGGAGCTTGGTCATTTGGTTGGGCAGCCAGGGCCTTAGGAGCGCCGTCCTGAGGAGCCTGGTCATTTGTTGGTGCCGCTAAGGCATCAGGAGCGCCATCTTGAGGCTGCGTCGTCTTGAGCGGCTGTGCGGTGTCGCTTGGCGGGCCCTTGGCCTGGCGCTCCTCCCGGACCACCACCAGTGCTGCACTGGCAAAGTGAGGCATGGAGGCCAGGTAAAGCACCAGGGGCTCAATAGGACGTGACGCTACCATCATCGGTGGGCTGGCGAGGTATCTCTTGAGGTCTTGGAATGTCGTGTCATCCTCCGGAGTACGCTTGAACGGACCCTTCTTTTTCATCAGCTTGAATAATGTGAGGGCGCATTCCCCCAACTTGGAGATGAAGCGCCCAAGCGAGGTCACGCAGCCCGCCAGCTTTTGCATTTCCTTGAGAGTTTGTGGCGGGCTCATCCTTTCTATTGACTTAACCTTCTCTAGGTTTGCCTCGATTCCCCTGTGCGATACCAGGAAGCCCAACAGCTTGCCAGAGGGGACGCCAAACACACATTTCTATGGGTTGAGCTGCAGATCCACCTTGTGGAAACTGGCAAATGTTTCTTCCAGGTTCTCGATAAGGGTCCTTGCCTCCCGAGACTTCACCACTATGTCATCGACGTAGGCCTCAACATTCCTCCCGAGCTGCCGGCCCAGAGCGATGTGCATCAGCCACTTGAAAGTCGCTATGGCGTTATGTAGACCAAACAAGCATGCAGGTGTAGCAATACACCCCACATGGAGTCAAGAAGGTTGTCTTGTCAATGTCCTACACCGCCATCTTGATTTGGTGGCAGCCTGAGAAGGCGTCCAGAAAGCACAGCAGGTCGCACTCGACAGTGGAGTCGACGATCTGGTCAATGCACCGAAGCGGGAAGGGGTCTTGAGGGCAAACCTTATTGAGGTTGGTGAAGTCGACGCACATGCGTTCCTTCCCGCCTTTCTTGGGGATAATGACCGGGTTCGCCAGCCATTCCGGGTACCACACCTCCCGAATGACACCAACTTCTTGCAGTTTGCGTGTCTCCTGGACGATGAACGACTGCTTCTCCGTAGACTGCCGTCGCGCCTTCTGCTTCATCGGGCGCACGTTGGGGCACACTCTCCGGTGGTGCTCGATTATCCGCCTCGAGATCCCGACCAGATCCTTAGGCTCCCACGCGAACACATCCTTGTTCTTGTGCAATAAGCTAACCAACGCCTCCTCTTGATCTGAAGGGAGGCCAGCACCTATGGTGAAGGTAGTGCCTGACGACCCGTCCTCATCAACCGATACATGCTTCGTCTCGGCGCGATCTTGGGAGAACAACTGCTTGTTCTTTGCTGGCGCAGCCCCCGGAGCCTCTGGGCTCCTTCCTCACCTGGTCGTGCTGTAGCCGCGGCCCTGAAGGCGAGCTTGAGGGCCGACAAGGCTTCCTTGGTGTCTCCGGCCATAGTGAGGACGCCGCTGCTCCCCGGCATCTTCATGAGATTGTAGGCAAGATGAGTTGTTGCCATGAACTTTGCCAGGGCCGGGTACCCGAGGATAGCGTTGTACGGGAGGCCAATGCGGGCGATGTCGAAGTCGATAAGCTCGGTGCAGTAGTTGTCGCAGGTGCCGAAGGTGACGGGGAGGCGGATCTGCCCCAGGGGGCAGGTGGAACCGTCGACGACCCCGGAGAAGGGCTTGGTTGGGCGGAGCCAGCCATGAGGGATGTGACGCAAGCCAAATTCCTCCACAGAGAGAACATTGAGGTTGGATCCTCCATCGATGAGGGTCTTGGTTACCGCCACATTGCAGATGGTGGGGGTGCAGAGCATCGGGAGCGCGCCCGCGCCCGCGGTGCTCGCAGGGTGGTCCTTCGAGTCGAAGGTGAGGCCTGCCTTGGGCGCCGCCCAGCCCGGAGGAGTCCCCCTGTTGTACACGGGCGGCACCCACCTGGCAAAAGAACTGCTTGATGTGGCGGTCGGAGGGTGGCACCTGTGAACCACCGAGGAGGGCCGCGACAGCGTGAGGCACCGATGCCGCAAAGCGCGTGATGGAGAGACCGCGCAGCTCCTCCCAAGAGGCCACAGAAGATCCTGGTAGGTCGAGCAGCCAAGCTCGCGGTGCGCCTATGAGGACCATAAGCAGCCGGTTGGCCATGACCTTGTCGTCGCCACCGGCCGCCAACACAGCCTCCTCGTACGTCTGGAGAAAACCTTCCAGATCCGCCGTGCCATCATATCAGGGCGGCAACTTCGGCCTAAACTTGGGTGGCCACTGCACTCGCCGTAGGGCGGGGGTAAAAGCTCGGAGGCCCTCGGCTCCTCCAAAGGAGCGCGTCGATTCGGTCGATGGAGAAGCGTCCGCCATGAGAGCCGAACAGCGGTGCCCAGCGGACAGAGTGGCGGATCTCGACGCACCCCTACCTGGTGCACCAATGGTCATATTTCGGGTTTCGCAGACCCTTGAGAGGCTCAAACTCTCGGGTGCATGCGAAGAACTTTTCCTCCCCAGTCTGCCTACTTGCTAATCTCATGGCCTAGCTCGATGAACTGAATCGAAAAGAGACACAATAGTTTACCCAGGTTCCGACCACCTTGCGGTGTAAGACCCTACTCCTGCTTTGTGGTGGATTAGCCTCGAGGGGCTGAGGATGAACTAGTACAGTGGGGGAACAACCTCAGGAGGAGGAGTGTTCTTGTGCTTGATGAGCTGGTGGGTGTGAGGATGGTCTGGATGATCCGTCCCCCCTATGGTGGCGGCTAAGTCCTATTTATAGGGGCTTGGTCCTCTTCCCAAATGAAGGTGGGAAGGGATCCCACAATGGCCAAATTCGAAGGGAGACAACTAGTACATGCTATCCTGACAAAGCTAGTCTTCGCCTGCAATAAGCCTCTGGTCGTGATGTCGTGGTGGGCTCGCCGATGACTTCCGTCCTGCCATCCCGGCGGTCTTGGTCTTGTTGCACTGGAATGGAAAACTTTGCCTGATTCCTCGGGAATCCGCGCCTGCGCTTGCCTCCTTAGCACCAAAGAGGAAACTGGTACACTACGCCCGCTGGCACCCACCCAGCCTTGGTCCTCATGGCTCACGTCATCCGAACGTTGTGAGGTGAGCCTTTCATAGAAATCTCTGCTCCTCAGGAGCCAGCCTAAGGAGGCCGCTCCTCGTGGAGGTCTTGGCGTCATCTGCCTCATGAGGCTTGGCCCCTCGCGAGGGTCAGTTGCTGATGATGAAACTGGGCCATACCAGGCCGTCGAGGGAGCCACGCTGTGGGCCATAGGTAGGCAAGTCTGGGTACCCCCATTCCCAAAACACCGACACCGTCGTACCCATCGATCTGGCGGTGGTCGTCGCAGCATTGTTCAACAACGACGCGCGTGTCTCCCCTCTGCATATCCTTCGGGGCTCGCCATTGGCCTAGACGTGCTCGAGGGTCAGAGGAGGTCATACAGATGTCATCAGGTTCTTGATTCTGCTGGGCTCGCGCTGGCTGCCATTGCGGGGACTGCATTGTGGGGGTGGCCCCTTTTGCACGGCCAGCAGCACGAGCTGTTCTCATCATTTGGGGAGGTCATGGCGGGCCAGCTCGATGTGAGCCCACAGCCTCAGCGAAACCAAGCAGACTTTGGATGGTGGCACACCATTCTTCCATCTGCTCGGCCGCTGGTGGAAACCTCCGCAGCAGCTGAGTCCGCTGTCGGTGTCAAAACCGGCGGATCTCGGGTAGGGGGTCCCGAACTGTGCGTCTAAGGTGGATGGTAACAGGAGGCAGGGGAAACAATGTTTACCCAGGTTCGGGCCCTCTCGATGGAGGTAATACCCTACTTCCTGCTTGATTGATCTTGATGATATGAGTATTACAAGAGTTGATCTACCACGAGATCGGAGAGGCTAAACCCTAGAAGCTAGCCTATGATATGATTGTTGTTCTCCTACGGACTACACCCTTTGGTTTATATAGACACTAGAGGGGGCTAGGGTTACATAGAGTCAGTTACAAGGGATGAGATCTACATATCCGAATCGCGAAGCTTGCCTTCCACGCAAAGGAGAGTCCCAACCGGACACAGGATGAAGTCTTCAATCTTGTATCTTCATAATCCAACAGTCCGGCCAAGGGATATAGTCCGGCTATCCGAGGACCCCCAATCCAGGACTCCCTCAGTAGCCCCTGAACCAGGCTTCAATGACAATGAGTCCGGTGCGTAGATTGTCTTCGGCATTGCAAGGCGGGTTCCTCCTCCAAATACTCCATAGAAGATTTTGAACACAAGGATAGTGTCCGACTCTGCAAAACAAATTCCACATACCACCGTAGAGAGTATAATATTTCCACAAATCTAATCTGCTGACAACTTTTCATAACATGACATCACGACATGGCCCCATTTATTATTCGAACAGTTTTTCTCAACCAGCTACTACACATATTGCGAGGCGGTTTTCTTTTCACGTCTTGTCAAAGCAGAGATCCTGTCCCCTTATCCCGGGATCCTCATCAATACGGGCGTGGGTAACCCAACCGCGCCATCAATCACGACGCTTGGGGAATAAGCGACTTTTACCAGGCAAGTGGGGAGGCACGCAGTTTCTACCGCCCTTATAAAGGGATAAGGACTCCTCTTTTTTACCCACGCCTTCTTCTTCCCTACCTATCCATTCTCGCGCACTCGAGCTCCAGCGCCCAAGTTCGCATCTTCTCCGCGAAAACACTCCGAACATGTCCGGAGCGGGAGGCAAGCGGATGGCCTCCTCCATTATGGAGGAGAACATCACGAAGCTCCGGGAAGCCGGATACCTGGCCGCAGATATCGCGCACCGGCTTCCAGGCGCGGGGCAGATCGTTCCTAACCCCGAGCCCCACAAAAGGGTTGTATTCCTTACCCATTTCGCCCGCGGGCTGGGATGTCCCCTCCACCCATTTGATTGCGGGCTCATGTTCTACTACGGGCTGGACTTCCATGATGTGGCCCCCAATTTCATCCTCAACATCTCGGCGTTTATCGTCGTGTGTGAGGCTTTCCTCCGCATCAAGCCCCACTTCGGCCTGTGGCTGAAGACCTTCAATGTTAAGCCGAAGGTCATGGTCGGCCAGCAAGCGGAGTGTGGAGGTGCCATGGTGGGGAAAATGCCCAACGTCACCTGGCTCGAAGGCTCCTATTTGGAGACCGTGAAGGGGTGGCAATCGGGGTGGTTCTACATCACCGAGCCCTGCGACACCAACTGGGCGGCGTTCCCCAAATTCCGATCCAGCATCCCCATGCAGCTAACCTCCTAGAAGGAGAAGGGCTTATCTTGGGGTTCATCGGTGGAGCTGACCGGACTCCAGAACTGTGTTAAAAACATGATAAGCAAGAAAATCAAGCTTGTCAACGTGGTCCAGGTCATGCTCTTCTGCCGGATCCTCCCATGTCAAAGACGGGCATTCAACATGTGGGAGTTCGACTCGGCAAGGCACTAGACGCTGCGAGAGCTCTTCGACACGACGCACCAGGACATCTGGAGGGTCCTGTTCAAGTCTGTCGAGGTACCTCCTCCCCTTACCGAGGACCGCGGACTCAGTGCAAAGTGCCCTGCTAATTTGGTAAGCTCCTTATATCTCATAAGGCGTTTCTCTCCCTAGTATAATTATGTGAGGGGTCTGAGCCTCCACATTATTTGATAGGAATGGGTCGCGACAGCGGAGCGGATCGACTGTCCGGCCCCACTGCCCGAAGATCCAGCAAGTACTCTCTTGACAGAGATTCTGGTTCCGGTGCCCTATGAGGCGCCGCAGAAGAAGGCCAAGAAGAAGGCCGCCGGGACCAGGAAAGGTGTCCGACGCAAGGTTGTATCGGACTAGTCATCCAATAACACCGATACGCCCTCCTTCCACGAAGACGAGGAGGAGGAAGAGGAAAATTCTCCCCCTCCAGCCAGGGGAGATAAGCAAAGGAAGGCCGCCCAATCCAGGGAGGCCGAAGGGTCCAAGAAGTGAAGAGCCCTCCTTCCGGACCGCTCCACCACGGTCGTGTTCAACGACGAGGAGTGGTTGCCCAGGGACAAGCCTCTGGCGAAGTCGTAAGTATCCGGATACCATAACAGTTCTGGTATATTTTGTTTTATTATTTCTTATCATGCCGAACATGATCATGTAGCCCACCCAAGAACCGTCTCGACGTACCCTCTTCGAATGGGTCTCTAGGCCTGTCAGAGATGAACAGTGATTCGCTCCCGACCGCCTCCTCCCCCTTCCCTATGGACGACGCCGAGGTGTTGTCCCGAAGGGCACCAAGCCAAGGGAAGGTAGTTCTGGGGGCGCCCCAAGGCGACCTCCCAGACGCCGGGCGCATGGGAGGCAAGGCTCCCATGGGCCCTAATGACGGGGGAAGCAAGTCCGGCCCCCGGCCGAATACTGCGCTGGAACCTCCAGTGGTTCCGGACTCTGTCGGGCGACCCCTCACTAAGGGGGCGAGCCATCTGTGCCAATGGCCTCTGTCCATCCAGAGGCACCAGACAACTTGCTGGAAGCGCTCCGCGGCGCTTCCATTGACGAAGAGCACCACACTGTCATGAGTGCGGTGGTAGAGAAGGTTCAGTCCGCTAAAAGCAGACTGACTGAAGCCTGTGCCAGCCTCCTAACAGGCTCTGAGGTAAGTAATCAATTCATAAGAAAATGTTATAGCATAGATAGTAGCCCCTGATGCTCTGTTTGGCGTTCACAAAGAAAGGCCGAACAGAGGATCAAATAATAATCAAAGGAGTCTAATCAGAATGTGTCTTATGTGAATAAGCAGGCTTCGCTGCTGGCTGCTGCCGCTCGCACTGTGGAGGTCTCCGTACTGAACGGGACCTTGAGCGGTCCGAAAAAGAGCTCGGCCTTACCAAGAGGCATCTCGAAGAGAACAAAGGTAAGTAATACCCGTCCGTATATTGATAAGGAATAAAAACGAATGTGGTTGTTAAGTCACAAGATCATCATGAATTTTGCTAGGGGCCACAACCGAAGTGGCGGCCCTGAAGGAGGCGCTGTCTGAGGCCGAAGACAAAGCGGCCAAGGAGCGCACCTAGCGCGAGAAGCAAGAGGCTCGAGTCGGCGAGGTGTAGCAAGAGCTCCAGGATTTCATCAAAAAATACGAGCCCTTGGAGCGTGACTCTAAGACGCAAGGGTCTGAGCTTGTGAAGGCCCTTGAGAACGCAAAAAATGCCAAGGCCGAAGCCCAGAAGGCCCTCCTGGAGCTTCAGGCAGTCCAGAAGATAGCGGCGGGTAAGGAATTCATCGTGCAAAGCAAGCTTGTGAAGGAAACTTTCCTTTTACCTACCCGAGTTTGGAGCTCTCCAGGAGCGTTCACAGATCTTCCCCGCAGTGTGTCCTATGCCGCGGAATTTTACCGGGCCGAGGAAGGGAGCTCAACGAAGAAGTTGTTCTGGTCTTAGTATACTGGAATAGAACATCTGATGCCCTTGAGCGACCAGTTGAAGAAATTTGTCAAGCTCCACAAGGCGGACGAACAGGCCATGAAGGGCCTCATAGTCCGGATGTGGCCTGATGAGCCCCTGCCTGGCAGCTACTTCGGCCTGGTGTGGCGGCTTGTGAATGCCTGCCCATGCCTTGAAGTCATAAAGCGGTTCGTCTGTATTGAGGGTGCACTCAGGGCTTTTGCCCGAGCGAAAGTGCACTGGGCGAAGATGGACGCCAAGAAGCTGGTGAAGGAGGGGCCGTCAGAGGGCAAGGAGCATCGCCGCCCCAAAAAGTATTATGACAGCGTCCTGAAGGATGCCCACCTTGTGGCGGAGGAATGTTCTAAGGATGTAATATTTGAATGAATGTACTCATGTGATCCTGTAATATGAAAATGAGTTCATCTGCGCTATATAACACTTGTTGATTTAAATATTACCTTCTGTGCGGCCGTTTATAAAATCTGAGAGTTGGCTAGTCGTCAGCTTCTGCCCCCATGTAGCTGGTACTGAGGTGTTCGGGATAAATCTAATCACTCTTTATCCCAGTTTTGGGTCCTTCGAAGGAGGTGTTCAGCACAACGAACCAGGCAATCGGACTTAAAGCTTTATCACTCTCACTTAGCCATAGAAGTCTACAATTTTAAATTTTGGCGAAGCCCCTAGTATTCGGAAGGCCGAACTTGGGGCGCTATGAACGCCTAAATCGGACAAGGCCGACTCCTCGCCTGAAGCAGAAAAAATCTTTAGGGATTTGGGACCTCTCGAACAGCGACCAGGTCTCGCCGCATCGTGACAGTCAGTTTCCGGCTTTCTCTACTGAGGTGCTTGTCCGAAAGAACCGGGACAGAATCACAGTAGTTCTCCCAATGCTACCTTAGCCGATATAGCGGAACGTAAGGCACCAAAACATGGGAGCCAGGCAAACCCAACTATTGACCCAAGACATGATTCAGAGCTGATGCATATAATGCTATAAGTTCGGGGGTGCCGCACTGTCGAAAGTGTTTGGACTTTTCTTGCCGTGTTATGGGGTACACTTGAGCCCCTGGCGTACTGAACGTACCAGAATGTACATGAGCAACTTGTCGTGAATAGACAAACAAGGAAAAAAGAAGAAGATGAAGAAATGTAATAATAAGTTGACGCTGTGCATTGTTATTTATAGGATACGTCAAAGCGTATGTGTATAAGTAGTACAATAAGCAAAAATAGGACTATCTGACATGTCCGATCCAAGGGCGAGCTGTGTGCGGGTATGTAAAACAGGTATAACGATCGGTATGAGAGGCCACCTGGGGATTCCCTTGTACGTCAAATATTCTTTCTCCCTTGGTGCCGCCGTCCTGTGATGGGTCCGATGATCTAGCTATCGGAGAGGGCCTCCAGATAATAGGGTCCTGAAAGGAAGAAAATGATAAAGATATATTGGTCCTGAGGCGGTTGAACCGCATTGTAGAACGTGCCATAGCCGTGCCTCCGCCTATACCCATGGTATCTTTAGCGCATAGTTATGTACGCGTGGTGCAAATTTCGTCGCTTGACTGGGACTAGGACGGAGGCTGAATTTGTAGGCGATCTCTGAACGCGCCTGGTGATTCTGTTGCAGGTTATTCTGGACTCGCTTCAATGTGTCTGTGGACCTTGTCGCCGAATTGGCGGTTTGCCTCAAAAGGCTGCTTTGCACTTCTGCTGCAAGGGCCGTAGTGTGCTCCTCTGTGCGGAGCGAGCCTTCTGTGTTTCCGTTAACTTTTATAACCCCGCAAGGTCCTGGCATTTTGAGCTTGAGGTATGCGTAATGTGATACCACATTGAATCTAGCGAATGCGGTTCGTCCGAGTAGTGCATGATAGCCACTGCGAAAGGGGACGATATCGAAGATTAACTCTTCGCTTCAGAAGTTATCCGGAGATCCGAAGACCACTTCCAGTGTGATTGAGCCCGTGCAACAGGCCTCTACACCTGGTATGACACCTTTGAAGGTGGTTTTTGTGGGTTTGATCCTCAAGGGGTCTATACCCATTATGCGCACTGTATCCTGATAAAGCAGGTTCAAGCTACTGCCACCGTTCATAAGGACTCGAGTGAGGTGGAATCCGTCAATGATACGATCAAGGACCAATGCGGCAGAACCGCCATGATAGATACTAGTGGGGTGGTCCCTGTGATCAAAAGTGATCGGACAAGAAGACCATGGGTTGAACTTTGGTACGACTGGCTCCATCACGTAGACGTCCCTGAGTGCACGCTTCCGTTCCCGCTTGGGGATATGGGTTGCGTATATCATGTTCACCGTTTTCACCTAGGGAGGAAATTTCTTCTGTCCTCCTGTGTTCGGCGGCCGGGGCTCCTCCTCCTCGTCGCTATGCAGCCCCTTGTCCTTGCTTTTGGCATTCAACTTGCCGGCCTGTTTGAACACCCAGCATTCTCTGTTGGTGTGGTTGGCTGGCTTATCGGGGGTGCCGTGAATTTGACACGAGCGGTCGAGTATGCGGTCCAAACTGGACGGGCCCGGATTGTTTCTTTTGAATGGCTTTTTCCGCTGACCGGATTTAGAGCCACTAAATCTGGCATTGACTACAGTGTCTTCAGTGTTATCGCCGTTGTTGCGGCGCTTGTATTTGTTGTGACGTGGCTTGCCATTGCTGTCTCTGGCCTCCGATGTGCCAGGGTTGCTTGCTGTGTTGTTGCTATGGGCCAACCAGCTATCCTCACCCATGCAGAAGCGGGCCATGAGTGTTGTGAGGGCTGCCATGGACATTGGCTTCTCTTGGCCGAGATGTCTGGCGAGCCACTCGTCACGGATGTTATGCTTAAAGGCCGCTAGGGCTTCGGCATCCAGACAGTCCACAATTTGGTTCTTTGTGGTTAGGAAGAGAGTCCAAAATTTCTTCGCTGACTCTCCGGGCTGTTGGGTTATGTGACTTAAATCATCAGCATCCGGTGGTCGCACATAAGTGCCCTGGAAGTTGTCCAGGAATGCGTTTGCCAGGTTCTCCCAACTTCCGATGGAGTTTGCTGGCAAGCTATTTAGCCAATGCCGAGCTGGTCCTTTGAGTTTTAACGGGAGGTACTTGATGGCGTGTTGATCATCCCCGCGGGCCATGTGAATGTGGAGGAAGATATCCTCTATCTATACCGCGGGGTCAGTAGTACCATCGTATGATTCAATGTTCACGGGTTTAAACCCTTCTGGGAATTCATGATCCATTACTTCATCAGTGAAGCATAGGGGGTGTGCGGTGCCTCTATGCCAGGCTATGTCACGACGCAGTTCGTACGAGTCTTGTCTGCTGTGTTCAGCCCGGCCAGATTTGCTTTTGCTATATCTGGCATGACGGTCTTCGTCATGTGTTGGGGCGCGCCCTCGTGATCCAAAGATCGATCTTTTGTGTCCTGCTTTGTTTTCCAGTACGTCTCGCAAGTCCTGCGTGTTACCCCGAGCCTTGCTGTTTTTGTTTGACTGGTGACGGGGTGCGGGCTAGACTTCGGGCTTATATGCCACTTTGTCCCGGCCACGAGGTGGCCGGTCTGCCGCATCATACACTGGAAGCACAGGCTTTAATGCTTCCCCTTCGAGTTGGGGTAGCAACCTGCGCTTTGGGAAACTTTTGATTGGGCGCTCGAGTTCGTATTGCTCGGCTGTGAGGACCTCAGTCCATCTATCCGCTAGCAGATCTTGCTCAACTTGAAGATGTTGTTGCTTTTTCTTCAGGCTTTTTGCTGTGGCAATAAGCCGGCGCTTGAAGCGCTCCTATTCGACGGGATCCTCAAGCACGATAAATTCTTTGTTGCCGAGGCTCACCTCGTCCTAGGAGAGAGGCATATAATTGTCATCCTCTGATTCTCCATCTGCTGCCTGTTCCTTAGAGCTGGCTTGCCCATCCTCCTGCTCAAAGCCTGGCTGGAGGGGATTGTCTTTGTCTTCGACACTATTTGCAGCGTTATTGTCTCCTGTGCCGGTATCGCTGTTTTTGCTATGGCGGGGCTTAGAGCAGCGCCGATAACGCCGGTTCTTGGATTGCTTCTCGGGGGGATTATCCTCCGTTGCCTTATTGCCATCGCTTTCTTTGGGGGTGTCCACCATGTATATATCATACTATGAGGTGGCAGTCCAGCGCCCTGTGGGGGGTGGTTCCTGTTCGTCTCCCGCATCGTCGTCCATACCGTTGATGTCTTCGGAGTCGAAGTCGAGCATGTTGGTTAGGTCGTCGACAGTGGCTACTAAGTGGGTGGTGGGTGGAGAACGAATTTCTTCGCCGTCTGCTTCCCACTCGAGCCGGACATAGTTCGGCCAAGGGTCTCCTGACAAGGAGAGAGACCGTAATGAGTTTAGCACATCGCCTAGGGGCGAGTGCTGAAATATATCCACGGAGGTGAACTCCATGATCGGTGCCCAATCAGATTGGATGGGCACGGACGCAAGTGGTTTGGAGTCTATGGCCGGGGACGAATCCGAGTGTCCGGCAACACAGGTCTCATAGGAGGTGAAGTCAGTATTCGGCTCTATCACCGCTGAGTGTGCGGCCTCCGTGGCGGGGTCCATCCACCCGTCCTCGGACGGTGCGATCTGTTCCGGATTGAGGGCCGGAGTAGTTATAGGTGTGATCTCCCGAACACTGTCCAACGGCATAGCTAAATCATGCTCATCATGACTGTGCGGCGCACCTAACATGGGTTCGAATCCGTCGAAGATCAAGTCTCCGCGGATGTCGGCAGTATAGTTCAATCTTCCAAACCTGACCTGATGGCTAGGGGCGTAGCTCTCAATCTGCTCCAGATGGCCGAGCGAGTTGGCCCGCAGTACGAAGCCACCGAATACGAAGATCTGTCCGGGGAGGAAAACCTCACCCTGGATCGCATCGTTGCCGATGATCGAAGGAGCCATCAAGCCTTGATTGTGACGGCACAGTGGAACTCTCAATGAAAGCACCAATGTCGGTGTCAAAACCAGTGGATCTCGGGTAGGGGGTCCCGAACTGTGCGTCTAAGGCGGATGGTAACAGGAGGCGGGGGACACAATGTTTACCCAGGTTCAAGCCCTCTCGATGGAGGTAATACCCTACTTCCTGCTTGATTGATCTTGATGATATGAGTATTACAAGAGTTGATCTACCACAAGATCGGAGAGGCTAAACCCTAGAAGCTAGCCTATGGTATGATTGTTGTTGTCCTTCAGACTACACCCTCCGGTTTATATAGACACCGGAGGGGGCTAGGGTTACACAGAGTCGGTTACAAGGGAGGAGATCTACATATCCGAATCGCCAAGCATGCCTTCCACACAAAGGAGAGTCCCATCCAGACACGGGACAAAGTCTTCAATCTTGTATCTTCATAATCCAACAGTCCAGCCAAGGGATATAGTCCGGCTGTCCGAGGACCCCCTAATCCAGGACTCCCTCACTCGCGCCATGGCCTCTGTGGCTGTACATGGGTGATGATGAAGTAGATTGCATCGTCGCTCGGCTCGTGACGGTGCCGGCAGCGGCAGCACCGCGCCCTTGCTGTTGCAGAGCAGCCACCTGGGTGGCAGGGTGGCGCGGTGAAGGCGCTTTAGGGCCAGTGGCTCCATCGGGCGCAGCAGCTTGGTCGACCAGTCCCGGGGGAGGCGCACGCGCTGCGTTCCCTCCCGTGGTGGGGGCGGTCAGAGGGCGGCGATTTTCCCTGGACTGAGCACCGTTGCTACGGCTGTGCCCATCGGCGGGAGGGGGCGCGGACGGAATAACCCCCTCACCCGTACCTTGTGGGCGTGGCCGTCAAGGTGTTGCTGATGCTATTCTCCTCCAATGTTTCCCACTCCGGTGTCGGCCGCGGGGGAAGTGGTGATGGTGGCGCCTGCTCCGACCACGTCCCCAGCAGCTTCCACGTCCTCGCGCGCCTCCGCATCTCCTGCAACATTAGAGGCTGCGGGTGGCGGGGTCTTCAAAGTGGATGGATGAGCCGAAGCACCGGATTTCTTCTTGGGCCCCATGATCTATGGCGCCATCAAAGGTGAAGACGGCGACGAAGATGACGCGCTGCACACGCCTTCAGGTTCGCGCAAGCGATCCCCCCTACCTGGCGCGCCAAAGATGCCGCGGGAAACCACGACCAGCTATGGGACCAGATGGCCCCTTGCTGGTTCGGTAGGGGGACGTCGCATTGCACAAAGTGCAGACGAGCGTGGGGCAGCACGACAGAGATCACACAGGCAATTTTACCCAGGTATGGGCTGCCGCGAGGCATAAAACCCTACTCTTGCTTTGGTGGATTGATGGTGGAAGAGTGGTGGTGGAGCGAAGTACACTTGCCAGGCAGGAGCGGCAGTGGCTACGCGCGTATGCGTGTGTGAGTTATCCAACCTTCTAACCCCCTCTACGGTTGCTATGGGCCTCTGTTTATAGATTAAGGGGTCACCACAATGGCAAAGTAGTCATTATGCACGAATAAGATAGCAAACAGTACTATCATACCTAACTTTGCAGGCTGACAGAGCGCATTAAATGCACCGCTTAACATCACGTCATTCGTTGCCCGAAAAACCTTGCCGGGCTATCTTGCCAGCTCCACGCCTACTCGCTTGACACATCGCAGGACGGGTGTCATCTGTAGGTATTTCCTATAGAGAGAGGCCGCCATGTGGCGAATGGCTACCACTTAGTCACTTTGCGGCTCGAAACCGCATTGATTGACGACCTGGGTCATGGCGGAGTGGTTGGGTGAGGTGGTTTAGCCTCCACGAGTCTCGGCAGGCCCTGCAGGGACGTCTTGGACGTCTCCTTCTGGGGGTGCCCCCGTCCTTGTCGAGCTCGCTTGCCCAGCAAGGGAGGACTTTCTCCTGGTGGTGTCTTGCTTCTCCAGCTTGACCTTGGTCCTATTGATCTGCATGTTTGTCCTTCAAAGCTCTCGGTTCCATGCACTCTGACTTGGGTTGGTGCCTTAATACTATTCTCCTGCCTGTGCATAGCCTAGGCAATAGACCCAGGGTTTGTTGCACCAACACTTGGGGATGTTGATACGAATCCAACGTATCTATAATTATTGATTGTCCCATGCTGTTATACTATCATTCTTGGATGTTTAACAATCATTTTATAGAAACTTTATATCATTTTTTGGGACTAACCTATTGACATAGTGCCTAGTGCCAGTTGCTATTTTTTGCTTGTTTTTACTTCGCAGAACACTGGTGCGCGTCGGTCCTAAAGAAACGGTTTTTAACCCCTTTCCACGACGGCATTTGGAATCGTCGCCAAGTGAGTGTGTGCGATAGCATGTCCTTCGCACATGACCCAGATATCGTCGGGGATAGGCCCTCCTGGGACCCAGGATGGGGCGTTGTGCGATCGGGCGAGGCACCGAAACCCAATCATTTTCGTAAGTTTGTACATCCCACACGGTAATCCAATAAATTCATTTCCATAGGTATGTACATTCTACACGGTGAATCCCAGAAAAACATTTCCGTTCGTATGTATATCACACATAGTCAATCCAAGGAATACGTTTTCCGTTCGTATGTACATCCCACACAGTCAATCGAGGGAACACATTCCCGTTCGGACGTACATCCCACACAGTTTTATGTGTAGGCTCGTGTGTGAAAGGTGTAACTATTACACACGGTTTGCCATGGTTAACTATTTGCTTTTATCAACTATATCACACACAATTTGATGAAGAAAACTGTGTTGCATTGGGCTATCCATCGGAAGCGCTTTTTCTGCTAGAACCGTTTGCAAAGGTCCATGACACATTTAGCAGGTTTATTAGTTTACAATTAATAATTCCAGTATTACGCAAATTCACATTTCATATCGAACAACTGTTTGCCAATTTTATATCAGGCACATAAATATATTATAACATCACAGTACGGGAGCTACATGAAAACAACACAATACAACATATAGCTAGTTCAACTTCATAAGAACAATATATTCGTTTCCCTTATTGAGATCATCCTGGATCGTCTTATCACCTCTGCTTTCAGTTCAGTAAGAACCATTTTGCACAGGCCAACTGGGAAAGTGCCTCCTCCTTCGCCAACACCATCTTAGCAAAGTCTGATTTAAAAAATGTTGCTACATCACGCACCGGTGCCCTGCACTGGCGAGCTGATGCAGCAGAAAAAAATCAGGGACCCGGACTCCAGAGCACGTAGTTGCTCCGATGCCCAGTTCCTTCGTGCCATAAAGATTTAGTATTTTACTGCTTGGCTACTCGGATGTGTGGACCAAAGTTTGCTGCACAAACAGCTTAAGCGGTGCCAAATATTTTTCTAATCGCACCGCTAATGAGATGGCAACAATTTAAGATACTAGGTATAAACTGTGACACTGTCTTAGGATGCGTTTGGTTGAAGGTGTGGTATGAATGGGTTGGGACCGCGACAGTGTCTGAATCACATCTAACAAATGATTGGTAACAACGAAAGAGGGTCTAACCTTCTCTACACATGCCAGAAACTTCCTCCCACTATCCACAGAATCAAACACAACTAGCTTCACGCTTGGCGATTGATGGTGACAACGAGCAGATAGATCTTCAGCCACCCCGCTCCATTCCTTGCCACAGATGGTCTTAGGGAGCTACAAGAGGAAGAAATGACATAAATCGACCAACGGGTAAAAATCCTTCATTCCAAGTCATAGCCGAGAGAGAGAGAGAGAAGAGAGGCATACCCGGGTGGTGAAGGAGTAGTCGCCGGAGGAGGAACCGCTGGAGATGTCTTTGAAGAAGACCATGGCGACCCCGGCGGTAGGATACGAGACGAGAAGAGCGAGGTAGCGGCTATAGCTTAGCATGGAAGGAAGAAAGGAAGAAACAGGGGAAATGTGACTTGTGGTTGGGGAGAAAAGGGGGTGGGGAACGGGGAAGGGGGGCGGGGTAGATATTTTGGCGGTAGGCCAAAGTTTTGGAAATATGGAGGGAAACTTTGAACGCGGTGCCACCGGACCATTCACTTTGAACGATTGTGTGCATCACAAACAATTCTTCTGCTTTACGCACATGGGATGAGTTTGATAATTCAAATTTTGGTGGAAATTTCCTCGGGTACGTCATTGCATAATTTAATATCGCTTGCTAATTTGGGCACACAAAAGAGCGTACAGCAGATAGACCACACTTACTGAATCAAGCAATTTTTGTAATTAAACAGAGCCAGTTGACCTAAACATTGCTAAAAAAAAGACTAGCATTAAAAACAAATCCGCCACGACGCCGGCCTATGCATCTCTGGTGTGAGATGAGACGTCGATGACTTGTCCTGGCGACATGCCGCCATTGGTGGACTCTGAGTCCCCCTGCTGAAGTCGACCGCGTCCTCGTCCTTGTACTTAGCGCCGCCCTCAAGGTTGTAGTACTCGTTGTAGTGGTTGCGCCAGAGCTCGCGTTGGTACTCCACCGCCGATTCCTCGACGGACAGACTCTTCTCTACCTCGACCTCGGCGACGCGCAACTCCTCCTCCCGGCGCTCCTCGATCTCCGCCGCCTCCTGCATCTCTAGCTCCCGCTCGGCGACCTCATGAGGAAGCAGGTGCTCCATGGCCACCACTGCCTTTTCAAGACATGGGCTGCATGCTGGAGTCCGAGGTGGCTTGGAATATCTTGGCGTGTGCATCCTCGATCTTGGCATGGATGGCCTCGACCGGGGCCAGGGCGATATCAACGGCACGGACGGCAGCTCGAGCGCTCTCGATGTTTGCAGCCGCCGTCGCAGCAGTAGCTGCAGCTGTCTCAGCTACCGCAACTGCCCTGTCGGCTGCTGCAGACACCCTCTCGGCGGAAGCGGCCGCGTTCAATGCGGATGCGGCCGCGCTCTTGGCATAGGCGGCAGCGCTGTGGGGAGGCGGCCATCATACATGCCTTCATGAAGCGTTTCCGGCACTGGAATAGACGAGCCGGCGAAGCTTAAGGAGGGAGACTTAAATAGACCCACATATTTTCGTCGTAAACGGTTCCTTGAAAACAACTGTGTGTGATGTTGTAGATATTTTTTATTAGCTGTGAAATACGAATTTGGAGTAGAGTGGCAACAGATGGTGTTTTAAATGTACGAGAAATTTTGTAGTACTAATACAACTATCATGTCAAATTTTGGAACATTTCAGGGGTCATTTGACCTTTTAAGACATTTAAGTGATTTTCTAGCCATTTAATGACCGTAACTGAAATTTGAACTACATGTACATGCAACAGCTAACCATAACGGTTTGAAACTCATATTTTGTGTACTTGTGTGCGATTTAATTCCATGTGCAGTAAATTGGAAGGAATTTTCAAACATATTGGTCTCAAGGCTATGACACAATTAAGCATGGAGTGACATGGCATTTTAAATCCAAAAAATAAAAAAATATAAGAAACACATGAAACCTTGGTTGAAGTAATGTCATGCCACCAAGATGATGTGGTAAAAAAATTGGCATGTTTGACGAAAGTTTGGACACACACCCCTCACAAACCGGAGCAACACACTAGAAGGCTCGTGGTTTCGAGAGGGAACAATGCATGTTTGATGACGAACGGGAGATAGCTTCCTCTTATGTCCTTCAATTTTTTTCTACGTCTAATGTGCACTACTACAACTGTAATGCGAAATTTTTGAAAATTCTAGGGGTCATTTCAACTTAAAAAAAATAAGTGATTTTCTAGCCATTTAATGACCGTAATTCAAATTTGAACTACATCTACATGCAATGCCTAACCAAAATGGTTTGAAAAATCATATCTGTGTACATGTGTGCAAGTTAATTCCATGTGTAGTAAATTAGAAGGAATTTTCAAACATATTGGTCTCACGACATGGACACTTGCATACATATGCATGGATTGACATGGCATTTTAATTCCAAAAAATTAAAAAAATGATCAGAAAAACATGAAACCTTGGTTGATTTAATGTCATGCCACCAAGATGATGTGGTAAAAAATTGGCCTGTTTGACAAAAGTTTGGACACACACCCCTCACAAACCGGAGGAACTCACTAGAAGGTTCTTGGTTCCGAGAGGGAATAATGCATGTTTGATGACGAACAGGAGATAGCTTCCTCTTACGGCCTTCAATTTCAGGGGTCATTTGACCTTTTAAAGACATTTAATTGATATTCTAACCATTTAATGACCGTAATTCAAATTTGAACTACATCTACATGCAACGCCTAACCACAACGGTTTGAAAAATCATTTTCGTGTACTTGTGTGCTAGTTAATTCCATGTGCAGTAAATTAGAAGGAATTTTCAAACATATTGGTCTCAAGGCATGGGCACACATGCATGGAGTAGCATGGAATTTTAATTTCAAAAAATAAAAAAATGATCAGAAAACATGAAACCTTGCTTGATTTAATGTCAAGTCACCAAGATGATGTGGTAATAAAAATTGGCGTGTTTGACGAAAGTTTGGACACACACCCCTCACAAACTGGAGCAACTCACTAGAAGGCTCGTGGTTCTGATAGGGAACAATGCATATTTGATGATGAACGGGAGATAGCTTCCTCTTATGGCCTTCAATATTTTTCTATGTTTAACGTGCACTACTACAACTGTAATGTGAAATTTGGGAAAAATTAAGGGGTCATTTGACATTTTAAAGACATTTATGTGATTTTCTAGCCATTTAATTCTAATTTGAACTACATCGACATGCAATGCCTAACCATAACGGATTGACAAATCATATTTGTGTACTTGTGTGTGAGTTAATTCCATGTGCAGTAAATTAGAAGGATTTTTCAAATATTTTTGTCTCACGACATGGACACATGCATTTGTATGCATGGAGTGACATGACATTTTTATTCCAAAAAAATAAAAAGTATCTGAAACACATGAAACCTTGGTTGATGTAATGTCATGCCATCAAGATGATGTGGTAAAAAATTGGCATGTTTGACGAAAGTTTGGACACACACCCTCACAAACCGGAGCAAAACTAGAAGGCTCGTGGTTCCGAGAGGGAACAATGCATGTTTGATGACAAACGGGAGATAGCTTCCTCTTACAGCCTTCAATTTTTTTTCGACGTCTAACGTGCACTACTACAACTGTAATGTGAAATTTTCGAAAAATCTAGGGGTCATTCGACCTTTAAAAAATTTAAGTGATTTTCTAGCCATTTAATGCTATAATTCAAATTTGAACTACATCTGCATGCAACGCCTAACCAAAATGAGTTGAAAAATCATATTTGTGTACTTGTGTGCATGTTAATTCCATGTGCAGTAAATTAGAAGGAAATTTCAAACATATTGTTCTCAAGGCATGGGCACACATGTATGGAGTAGCATGGAATTTTAAATCCAAAAAATAAAAAAATGATCAGAAAAACATGAAACCTTGCTTGATTTAATGTCATTCCACCAAGATAATGTGGTAAAAAATTGGTGTGTTTGACGAAAGTTTGGACACACACCCCTCACAAACCGGAGCAACTCACTAGAAGGCTCGTGGTTCAGAGAGGGAACAATGCATGTTTGATGAAGAACGGGAGATAGCTTCCTCTTACGGCCTTCAATGTTTTTCTACGTCTAACGTGCACTACTACAACTGTAATGTCAAATTTTTGAAAATTCTAGGGGTCATTTGACCTTTAAAAAAATTTAAGTGATTTTCTAGCCATTTAATGACCGTAATTCAAATTAGAACTACATCTACATGCAATGCCTAACCAAAACAGATTGAAAAATCATATCTGTGTACATGTGTGCAAGTTAATTCCATGTGCAGTAAATTAGAAGGAATTTTCAAAGATATTGGTCTCACGACATGGACACATGCACACGTATGCATGGAGTGACATGGCATTTTAATTCCCAAATTTTTTAAAAATGATCAAAAGAACATGAAACCTTGGTTGATTTAATGTCATGCAACCAAGATGTTGTGGTAAAAAATTTGTCCTGTTTGACGAAAGTTTGGACACACAACCCTCACAAACCGGAGCAACTCACTAGAAGGTTCGTGGTTCCAAGAGGGAACAATGAATGTTTAATGAAGAATGGGAGATAGCTTCCTCTTACGGCCTTCAATTTTTTTTCTACGTCTAACGTGCACTAACACAAGTGTAATGTGAAATTTTTGAAAAATTTAGGGGTCATTTGACCTTTTAGAAACATTTAAGTGATTTTCTAACCATTTAATGACCGTAATTCAAATTTGAACTGCATTTACATGCAACACCTAACCACAACGGTTTGAAAAATCATTATTGTGTACTTGTGTGCGAGTAAATTCCATGTGCAGTAAATTAAAAGGAATTTCAAACATATTGGTCTCAAGGCATGGGCACACATGCATGGAGTAGCATGGAATTTTAATTCCAAAAAATAAAAAAATGATCAGAAAAACATGAAACCTTGCTTAATTTAATGTCATGCCACCAAGATGATGTGGTAAAAAAATTGGCGTGTTTGACGAAAGTTTAGACACACACACCTCACAAACCGGAGCAACTCACTAGAAGGCTCGTGGTTCTGAGAGGGAACTATGAATGTTTGATGACGAACGGGAGATAGCTTCCTCTTACGGCCTTCAAATTTTTTTCTATGTTTAACGTGCACTACTACAACTGTAATGTGAAATTTGGGAAAAATTTAGGGGTCATTTGACATTTTAAAGACATTTAAGTGATTTTCTAGCCATTTAATTCAAATTTGAACTACATCTACATGCAATGCCTAACCATAACGGTTTGAAAAATCATATTTGTGTACTTGTGTGCGAGTTAATTCCATGTGCAGTAAATTTGAAGGAATTTTCAAACATATTTGTCTCACGACATGGACACATGCATATGTATGCATGGAGTGACTTGACATTTTAATTCCAAAAATTAAAAAATATAAGAAACACATGAAACCTTGGTTGATGTAATGTGATGCCATCAAGATGATGTGGTAAAAAAATTGGCATGTTCGACGAAAGTGTGGACACACACCCCTCACAAACCGGAGCAACTCACAAGAAGGCTCGTGGTTCCGAGAGGGAACAATGCATGTTTGACGATGAACGGGAGATAGCTTCCTCTTACGGCCTTCAATTTTTTTCTACGTCTAACGTGCACTACTACAACTATAATGTGAATTTTTTGAAAATTCTAGGGGTCATTTGACCTTTAAAGAAATTTAATTGATTTTCTAGCCATTTAATGACCTTAATTCAAATTTGAACTACATCTACATTCAACGCCTAACCAAAACGGGTTGAAAAATCATATGTGTCGACTTGTGTGCAAGTTAATTCCATGTGCAATAAATTAGAAGGAATTTTCAAATATATTGGTCTCACGACATGGACACATGCATACGTATGCATGGAGTGACATGGCATTTTAGTTCCAAAAAATAAAAAATGATCATAAAAACATGAAACCTTGGTTGATTTAATGTCACGCTACCAAGATGATGTGGTAAAAAATTGGCATGTTTGACGACAGTTTGGACACACACCCCTCACAAACCGGAGCAACTCACTAGAAGGTTCGTGGTTCCGAGAGGGAAGAATGCATGTTTGTTGACGAACGGGAGAGAGCTTCCTCTTACAACGTTCAATTTTCTTTCTATTTCTAACGTGCACTAATACAACTGTAATGTGAATTTTTTGAAAATTTCACGGTTCATTTGACCTTTTAAAGACATTTAACTGACTTTCTAACCATTTAATTACCATAATTCAAATTTGAACTACATCTACATGCATCGCCTAACCACAACGGTTTGAAAAATCATTTTTGTGTACTTGTGTGCGAGTTAATTCCATGTGCTGTAAATTAGAAGGAATTTTCAAACATATTGGTCTCAAGGCATGGGCACACATGCATGGAGTAGCATGGAATTTTAATTCCAGAAAATAAAAAAATGATAAGAAAAACATGAAACCTCGCTTGATTTAATGTCATGCCACCAAGAAGATGTGGTAAAAAATTGGCGTGTTTGACGAAAGTTTGGACACACACCCCTCACAAACCGGAGCAACTCACTAGAAGGCTCTTGGTTCCGAGAGGATACAATGAATGTTTGATGACGAACGGGAGATAGCTTCCTCTTACGGCCTTCAATTTTTTCTATGTTTAACGTGCACTGCTACAACTGTAATGTGAAATTTGGGAAAGTTTGAGGGGTCATTTGACATTTTAAAGCCATTTAAGTGATTTTCTAGCCATTTAATTCAAATTTGAGCTACATCTACATGCAATGCCTAACCATAACAGTTTCACAAATCATATTTGTGTACTTGTGTGCGAGCTAATTCCATGTGCAGTAAATTTGAAGGGATTTTCAAACGTAGTTGTCTGACGACATGGAAACATGCATATCTATGCATGGAGTGACTTGACATTTTAATTCCAAATTTTTAAAAAATATAAGAAACACATGAAACCTTGGTTGCTGTAATGTTATGCCATCAAGATGATGTGGTTAAAAAATTGGCATGTTCGACGAAAGTTTGGACGCACACCCCTCACAAACCGGAGCAACTCACCAGAAGGCTCGTGGTTCCGAGAGGGAACAATGCATGTTTGATGAAGAACGGGAGATGGCTTCCTCTTACGGCCTTCAATTTTTTTCTACATCTAACATGCACTACTACAACTGTAATGTGAAATTTTTGAAAATTCTAGGGGTCATTTGACCTTTATAATTTTTAAGTGATTTTCTAGCCATTTAATGATCATAATTCAAATTGAACTACATCCACATGCAATGCCTAACCAAAACGGGTTGAAAAATCATATGTGTGTACTTGTGTGCAAGTTAATTCCATGTGCAGTAAATTAGAAGGAATTTTCAAACATATTGATGTCACGATAATGACACATGCATACGTATGCATGGAGTGACATGTCATTTTAATTCCAAAAAATAAAAAGATGATCATAAAAACATGAAACCTTGGTTGATTTAATGTCATGCCACCAAGATGATGTGGTAAAAAATTGGCCTGTTTGACGAAAGTTTGGACACACACCCCTCACAAACCGGAGCAACTCACTAGAAGGTTTGTGCTTCTGAGAGGGAACAATGCATGTTTGCTAACGAACGGGAGATAGCTTCCTCTTACGGCCTTCAATTTTTTTCTACGTCTAACATGCACTAATACAACTATCATGTGTAACTTTTGAAAATTTCAGGGGTCATTTGACCTTCTAAAGACATTTCAGTGATTTTCTAACCATTTAATGACCGTAATTCAAATTTGCACTACATCTACATGCAACGCCAAACCATAACGGTATGAAAAATCATATTTTTGTGTACTTGTGTGCGAGTTAATTCCATTTGCTCTAAATTAGAAGGAATTTTCAAACATATTGGTCTGAAGGCATGGGCACACACTGCATGGAGTAGCATGGCATTTTAAATCCAAAAAATAAAAAATGACCAGAAAAACATGAAACCTTGGTTGATTTAATGTCATGCCACCAAGATGATGTGGTAAAAAAATTGGCATGTTTGACGAAAGTTTGGTCACACACCCCTCACAAACCGGAGCAACTCACTAGAAGGTTCGTGGTTCTGAGAGGGAACAATGCATGTTTGATGACGAACGGGAGATAGCTTCCTCTTACGGCCTTTAATTTTTTCTATGTTTAACATGCACTACTACAACTATAATGCGAAATTTTGGAAAATTTTAGGGGTCATTTGACATTTTAAAGACATTTAAGCGATTTTCTAGCCATTTAATTCCAAATTGAACTACATCTACATGCAATGCCTAACCATAACGGTTTGACAAATCATATTTGTGTACTTGTGTGCGAGTAAATTCCATGTGCAGTAAATTAGAAGGAATTTTCAAACAAATTTGTCTCACGACATGGACACATGCATATGTATGCATGGAGTGACATGGCATTTTAATTCCAAAAAATTTAGAAAAATATCAGAAACACATGAAACCTTGGTTGATGTAATGTCATGCCATCAAGATGATGTGGTAAAAAATGGCATGTTTGACGAAAGTTTGCACACACACCCCTCACAAACCAGAGCAATTCACTAGAAGGCTTGTGGTTTTGAGAGGGAACAATACATGTTTGATGACGAACGGGAGATAGCTTCCTCTTACGGCCTTCAATTTTTTCTACGTCTAACATGCACTACTACAACTGTAATGTGAAATTTTTGAAAATTCTAGGGGTCATTTGACCTTTTGAAAAAATTTAAGTGATTTTCTAGCCATTTAATGAACGTAATTCAAATTTGAACTACATCTACATGCATCGCCTAACCAAAACGGGTTGAAAAATCATATATGTGTACTTGTGTGCAAGTTAATTGCATGTGTAGTAAATTATAAGGATTTTTCAAACATATTGGTCTCATGACATGAACACATGCATACGTATACATGGAGTGAAATGGCATTTTAATTCCAACAAATTAAAAAATGATCACAAAAACATGAAACCTTGGTTGATTTAATGCCATGCCACCAAGATGATGTGGTAAAAAAATTGGCCTGTTTGACGACAGTTTGGATACACACCTGTCACAAACCGGAGCAACTCACTAGAAGGTTTGTGGTTCCGAGAGGGAACAATGCATGTTTGTTGACGAATGGGAGATAGCTTCCTCTTACGATGTTCAATTTTTTTCTACGTCTAACTTGCAGTAATACAACTGTCATGTGAAAATTTTGAAAATTTTAGGGGTCATTTGACCTTTTAAAGACATTTAAGTGATTTTCTAACCATTTAATGACCATAATTCAAATTTGAACTACATCTACATGCAATGCCTAACCATAACGGTTTGAAAAATCATATTTTTGTGTACTTGTGTGCGAGTTAATTCTATGTGCAGTAAATTAGAAGGAATTTTCAAACATATTGGTCTCAAGGCATGGGCACACATGGATGGAGTAGGATGGCATTTTAATTCCAAAAAATAAAAAAGATCGGAAAAACATGAAACCTTGCCTGATTTAATGTCATGCCACCAAGA
This sequence comes from Triticum urartu, assembly GCF_056163025.1. Classification (NCBI taxonomy): domain Eukaryota; kingdom Viridiplantae; phylum Streptophyta; class Magnoliopsida; order Poales; family Poaceae; genus Triticum; species Triticum urartu. Next base: position 362,475,819 of record NC_141876.1, on the reverse strand, counting down.
TGATGTGGTAAAAAAATTGGCCTATTTGACGAAAGTTTGGACACACACCCCTCACAAACCGGAGCAACTCACTAGAAGGTTCGTGGTTCCGAGAAGGAACAATGCATGTTTGATGACGAACGGGAGATAGCTTTTAATTACGGCCATCAATTTTTTTTCTACGTTTAACATGCACTAATACAACTGTATTGTGAATATTTGGAAAATTTCAGAGGTCATTTGACCTTTTAAAGACATTTAAGTGATTTTCTAACCATTTAACAATCGTAATTCAAATTTGAACTACATCTACATGCAATGCCTAACCATAACGGTTTGAAAAATCATTTTTTTGTGTACTTCTATGCGAGTTAAAAAATCATCAGACGATGTAACTATCTGGTGTTCAAAAAACAAAATGTAAAGATCTGGCAAGACAACCGGCCCCCACACGATTGGCAGTCTATCTCACAGCTCGAGGTTTGGTAGGTGAATGGCGGGGATCATTAATCAGACACGGTTCTGCATTGGAAACCATCAGCTACTATGTTTACACCCGGATTTTGGCTATTATGTTCACACACGGATTTTGCTGCACGAATCATGTGTAATTCAAACTATAGTACTCATAAATTCCGGCGACTGGCATTTGTACTGTCCCCGTCGATCTATATTCCGGACGCCAATAAATACTACCTTGGTCATGTCGTCCTTCCTGCATTCTCATCTACATCCTCCCCTCGCTCGCCCTCTCTCTCTCTCTCTCAAATCTCTGCCATGGCGCCGCCGGTCTTCCCCAGCACCAACGAGGAGTCGCCGCCACCCAAGGACGCTCACTCGATTAGCAGCGACGAGGACCCCTACGCGTCGCCTGACGAGGTTGCACCGGACCCCCCAACTTTGGATTGGTTTTGGGGCCAGTACAATCTTTTTCTGTGGAAGTCGCTGCCGCCGGCTGAGAAAGTCGGGCAAGTGGCATTCCAGAAGGAGATGGCAGAGGAGGAAGCCAGGTACCAGGCGGCCTGTGAAGCCCGTGATGCCACCTGGAAAAAGGAGGCGGCGGAGCTTTGGGGCCGGGCGTGTCATCATGCCGAGGAGGTGTACGAAGACAGGTACTTTGCGAGGAAGGTCATAGGCACTGGGCGCCTTGTCACTGCGTGGAGGTGGGCCAATAAGCTCTAGCGTGCCACCGACGAGGAGCTTTGGTGGGCGCCCAATGAAATGGCAAGATCGGCCACGCGCGTCTGCCAGCAAGAGGCAGATCGGTACGTCATGTACTGCGAGGCGGAGGAGGCGGAGTATTGCCTCCACGTTGGGAAGACGCCACGCACCAGGGAGCTGCTGGCGAGGGGCTGCCGGAATACTTGCCCCAGGAGGGATTATTAGTTTTAGTATTGTTCGTGTTCAATTTTATGCATTGTACCTAGTAGGTAAGTATCATCACGTATATGTGATGATATTATTATATATATATATATATTGTGATGAACTAATGAACATTTAATATATATATATATATATATATATATATATTATGAATTCCATTTTCTATCCGTTTTTGTATACTAATTTGAATCTAGATATTATCGTCCACATATACAGAATGGAAAGCGTGTATACACACATTGAAACAGAACATATAAGAATGGAAAACAGAGTACACACATTGAAACAGAGCAATAAACATAACAATACTATTATTGCTTTGAATACATAGCTATCCATGTCGAAATGACTTCTCAAAATAAAAAAGCGTTCATGAGACCATGACCAGCAGCCCTTGCCTACGGTAGCTCTTGACTCTGCCTGAACTCGTGCAGGCGTTCGTCCAAGCGGTCGACACACTCGTGGTACATCTGGAGCGCGATCTCGAGCTCCAAGTTGGCTATTTCATCGGAGATCACTAGCTCGAGGATGCGACGGCCATGTTCCTCTACTGCGCCTAGGTGGACACCTGGGCCAAGGAGGCGGTCGAGCCTACGGACCAGCGCGTTGGCATCCATCGGGTCGCGGACAAGGCGAATGGAGGCACCCATGCGAACGACGTGGAGGGCATCCGGTGCAAGTACGGCGTGGCCGGCCTCTGGTGCAAGTACGGCGCTGAGGGCCTCTTCCCATTCCTGGCGAGGAATGGGGGTACTGAACAGACGTGTACCCAGCCGTGACGTCGTGTCGACAGCAGGCAAGCGCCAATGGATGCGCTCTTGCTATGCGGCAGGCCGCGCCTCTCGCTCTGCGGCACCGCGGCCTATCGGCGCGGAAGCGCCTAGCTTGCTCTGCGGCGCGCCATTGATCATGTTGTGCGATGAGCTGCAGCCTGTCGGCGCTCACATGCTTATCTTGATCCGCGGCGCTCAAGCGCCATCCACCAAAGGTCTACTCAACCCTGGCGATGACGCTCATCACGATGTTGTCAATCGCGTTGCCGGGGAGTGCCTCGGCCTCGACGGGTCGTGGCGCCTGCTCGTTTTCCTCGTCGATGAGGTTGATGGTACAGGCGGCGCTTTGGTTGGTTGGCATGCTTGGAAAAGGTGGATGTGCTATTGGCTGCGCTTGTTGCCTCCATGCATCGCGCGCCGCCTATGCGCAATATCGCTGGGTGGCGGGAAACAGGTGAGGAAATGGCAGGAAACGGTGGCATGTTCATAAAACGCCATCAATTAATGGAAACTTAGCATAGAAGGAACATCGAGCTAGCACAAGAAGGAGATGATGATCAGATGAACATGGACCACACTAGGGAACCGTTTCTGTTATTATCGGTATTCGCACAAATTTCTGACTACAGACGTGTTTGTGGTGTATCACAAACATCTTGTTATATTGAACCATTTCTGTTCTCTTGCCTCAATGCAAATAGTTCATCTGAGTGAACCGCATGCTGTATATCGCACACACCTTCATCTGGCTGCCCGTTTCTTTTGTGTTGCCTAATCACAAACAGTTCATCCGAGTGAACCGTATGTTGTACATCGCACACACCTTCATCTGGCTGCCCGTTTTTTTTTGTTCCTCCTCACCGCAAAGGTTAACTGAGCTGAACCGTATGCCCTGTATCGCACACGCAACTAAAATCTGAACCGTGTTTGATGCATCCTCCATCGCAAACGTTTTGCACCTTTTTTGACGGGATTTTTACACCACCGTTTGCGATTATGGCATCACACACAGTTTCATCGAAGGGTCTCTGATCGTAGTGTTGCGTTAGCAGCATCCTGCAGTAGTGGAAAATCAATACCAAACTGAGTCCAAATGCAGCAAAACATTTCAGAGAATTTTTCTGGGCCAAAAGACACACGATGGGCCAAAGAAGTACCACAAGGGTGCCCTGAGGGGGGCACAACCCACCTGGGCGCACTTGGGGGTCTAGGCGTGCCTTGGTGGGTTGTGCCCACCTTGGTGGCCTCCTGCACCGCCTCTTTGCTCTATAAATACCCAATATTCCAGAAACCATAGGGGAGTCGATGAAAAACAATTCCAGCCGCTGCAAGTTCCAGAAACCACAGATCCAATCTAGACACCATCACGGAGGGATTCATCATCTTCATTGGATCCTCTCCAATGATTCATGGGTAATTCATTGTAGACCTACGGGTCTGTAGTTAGTAGCTAGATGACTTCCTCTCTCTCTTTTGATTCTCAATATAATGGTCTCTTGGAGATCTATTTGATGTAACTCTTTTTGCAGTGTGTTTGTTGGGATCTGATGAACTTTGAGTTTATGATCAGATCTATGTTTTATCCATGAAAGTTATTTGAGTCTTTTGATATCTTATATGCATGATTACTTTAGCCTCGTATTTCTTCTTTGAATCTTTGTTTTAGTTAGGCCGACTAGATCAATTTTCTTGCCATGGGAAGAGGTGCTTTGTGATGGGTTCGAGCTTACGGTGCTCGGTCCAAGTGACAGAAGGGGAAACGACACGTATGTATGGTTACTATTAAGGATAACAAGATGGGGTCTATTCCTATATGAGTAGATATTGTCTACATCATGTCATCGTTCTTATTGCATTACCCCGTTTCTCCATGAACTTAAGACACTAGATGCATGCTGGATATCGGTCGATGTGTGGAGTAATAATAGTAGATGCAGGAAGGAGTCGGTCTACTAATCTTGGACATGATGCCTATATAATGATCATTTCCTGGATATCGTCATGATTATTCGAAGTTCTATCAATTGCCCAACTGTAATTGGTTTACCCACTGTATGCTATTTTTCTCAAGAGAAGCCACTAGTGAAATCTCGGCCCCTGGGTCTCTTCTTTATTATATTTGCCTTCGAGATCTATTTTTGTTTGCTTTTATTTCAGATCTATTAATCCAAAAACCCAAAAATCCCTTGCTGTAATTTTTTTGTTTTTGTTTTATCTTGCGTTCCCACAAGATCTATTTATCCAATCTACCACAAATTTTACCTATCTTTTACCCGGTAGGGATGGATAACCCCTCTTTTACGTTGGGTTGCAAGTATTTGTTCTTTTTGTGTTGGTGCCGTTCACGTAGTCTTGCTTGGTTCTTCTACTGGTTCGATAACCTTGGTCTCATCACTGAGGGAAATACCTACAGTAGTTGTGCTGCATCATCCCTTCCTCTCTGGGGAAACACCGACATAGTTCAAGCCGCATCACATCCTACCACCACACCATCCAAAAAAGGGTGTCACCCTACCACCGAAAGTTCGTGATCACCCTGAGGATCACCATGAGGGGTTAGTATATAACACCTCACCAAAATATACAGACCATCAAATTGTTTTCAAGCACTATCCACACAAAATATATGTCATCATCATCATTGTCGTCCTTGTCACCATCGCCATCACCGTCGAGGATCAGGCACGCAGTAACCAGCAGCAAGCTCCAGTACTAGTGCTTGCCCAGCCAACTTCTAAGGCAGAGCACCCTATGGGCATCTGCCATGGCAACAAACCCAACACCCTCGGCCTTGTTGTCCAGCAGGTGACTCAGAGCTGCCATGAGAGCCTCATCGTTGAAGCCACCTTGCTCCATGACGGCATTGTATATGTCAGGTTGGACAGCGACAGGCTTGCTGTCGGGACCCCGATCCTAAATCACACTGATCTAGCATGTAACACATCATATCACTTTGCGGCCTCACGCATGTTATTCCCACAGGTGCGACCTTACCTGGCCCGAGACCGTTTGCGCCTTCTGGCTGACGTATATGATAGTATCGCTAGCATCCATATCACAAAGAACCCGGGCCGACATGACTAGTCCTAAATCCAAAGTGGCACTAACTTACAGGGACAGGCATACATGACCCAGCAACGAACGTGTCGGTCATTAGCGAGTGAATCCGGGCTATAGCAGCTGGGCTAACAAGACTCCGACAACGCGTGACATTTCCCCGAAGGGACAGACATAGGAACGAAGAAGGACACATGCCGGCCAGCCTAAGTGTTTCGAGGCAGTAGCAAGCTACCATGGCTCAGTGGAAGCACTACGTGACATTTCCCCATAAGAGAGGCTACCAAGAATAAACAACTAGGTTGTCGGATCCCACACATACCAAGCATTTCAATAACATACACACAATATGCTCGATATGTGCAAATAAAACATGGCATCATAACATAACTCTATGACTCAAGTATTTATTCATTAGGCTCCGAGGAGCCAAATATTACAAACATGGGTCTCATGACCCAACATACAGAGCATACAAGCAATAAGCGGAAGCATAAACATGTCTGAGTACAGACAACTACAAATGAAAAAGCTGAGAAGCCTGACTATCTACAAGACCCTCTCAAGGGTACAAGATCGTAGCCGAGGTAACAAGCTAAATGTCGAAGTCCACACGGTACTACTAGTGAGACTGAAGTCTCTCTGCAAAACATAAATTAAGCAAATGTGAGTACAAATCTACCCAGCAATACTTACATCAGAACTATCTACATATGTGAAAGTGCTAGTGATCGACTAGAGGGGGGTGAATAGGCGATTTTTATTAAAGTCTTCAAAACATGTAAGTTTCGAAGACAAACGATAGAAATAAACCTATTACCATGCAGCGGAAGGTAGACTACACCAGGCAAACCATAGTCAAGTATTCAATGAAGTGAAAGCACAATGACTAATAGCAGCTAGGCAGTAAGGATCGGGTAGGAAGATATTGTGAAGCCAATCAGAACAAGTAATCACTCAGTGAAGCCAAATGGTGTTGCAATCGAACAATGACTTCACAAGGACCAACAGTAAGTAAAGGGAAAGGAAGGATGAAACCAGTGACTCGTTGAAGACAATGATTTGTTGGACCAGTTCCAGTTGCCGTGACAACTGTACGTCTGGTTAGGGAGGCTGAGATTCAACTCAGAATACCTCGTCTTCACCTTATTCCCCTTGAGCTAAGGACACCTAGTCCTCGCCCAATCACTCTGGTAAGTCTTCAAGGTAGACTTCCAAACCTTCACAGACTTCGTTCACCGGCGATCCACAATGACTCTTGGATGCTCAGAGCGCGACGCCTAACCGGCTGGAGGATTCATAGTCCTCAAGTGTAATAAGTCTTCATATCACACAGACAAGAAGACTTAAGTGATGCCTAACACTCTTTGGCTCTGGGTGTTTAGGGCTTTATCCTCGCAAGGAATTCTCTCTCAAAGGCTTCGAGGTGGGTTGCTCTCAAACGACAAAAGCCGTACTCTAACTCTGAGCAGCCAACCATTTATGGTTGTAGGGGGTGGGCTATTTATAGCCACTAGGCAACCCGACCTGATTTGTCCGAAATGACCTTGGGTCACTAAGGAACTGACACGTGTTCCAATGGTAAGATTTCAAACACACACGACAACTTTACTTGGGCTACAAGCAAAGCTGACTTATCCAACTTTGGACAAGATTTGCTCTCATAGTCTTCACTCGAAGATATAGGATTTTGGTTAAGCATCACTTCAGTCATTCTGAATGGCTCTCTTGGACCCCACTTAACAGTACGGTGGTTCCTATGACTCAACAAAGAAAAACACAGAACGACGAAACTGCTAAGTCTTCGCGCTCCATAGTCTTCACGCAATGTCCTCTCTTGTCATAGTCTTCAATGTAAATGTCTTCACATACCACCTTTGACTTCAATGTCTTCATACATTTTTAGGGGTCATCTCTGGTAGGAAAACCGAATCAATGAGGGAATTCTACCTGTGTTATCCTGCAATTCTCACAAACACATTAGTCCCTCAACTAGGTTTGTCGTCAATACTCCAAAACCAACTAGGGGGTGGCACTAGATGCACTTACAATCTCCCCCTTTTTGGTGATTGATGACAAACTAGTTGAAGTTTTCAATGGGGAATATAATATGTGAAATGTAAAGGATAGGGAATTGTCTTCATAAGTTGCAAGGGCTTCCCCTGAAGATGTGCATATAAGTAATTTTCTTTTGGAATGCAAAAGCACATGGCAGGTTGTACTTGTGGAGATCCTCTTCAACTTATGATGACAATTCATCATGCATGAAAAGTATGTGAAGATAATGACATGCATAACGAAAAATGGACGTCTGCAAAATGATCTAAGTGCGGAATTTATCGTCGCACATGCGGAATTTATCACCGCATCACAGAATAGCAAATAAGTAGCAGACGACCATCGAGTTTAAGTGTTACAACTCAAAGAACCAAATGTATCAAAACGAGAGTTCTGAACACGAAGCAACATATAAAGCAACCGCCCATATGGACCCGCTTGAAGACTATCAAACTCATATGCTTCTCCCCTTTTTGTCAGTAAGGACCAAAAAGGTTTGAAGACATAGAGCATCTACTCGTTCCCATGACAAGTAGGTGAAGTAGCAAGGTCGTCGGTGTTGTTCGGCGGTGCAGACGAACTTGGGGCAGTGTCGATGCGTGCAGAAGTAGGGGGCGGTGAAGTAGCATCGTCTTCGTCATCGATCACTCTGGCATTCACAGTTGTTGCGGAGGAAGAGAACTCAAAGTCTTCAAGAGACGGAGTTCATCGCAGCATAGTCCTTCTTGGAGGTGTGGAGTCAAACTTGAAACGTTCAGAGAAGCCATCCTCTTGAAGATCATCTTCAGAGCACATAAGCGTCAGCCCTTTCCATGTACGCCGACAGGTTTCATGGGCAACAAAGGCATTCTTGGTGGCAAGATTGCGAATGCGGTTGACATCCACCAAGAGGCTTTGAATTTGGCGCTTCAGCCAGTCATGATGCCTATCCTGTTTCTGATGAAGGGAAACCAGAAGCTCTCGGTCATTGAGAACACGAGATCGCTTCTTGGGCCGTTGGGCAATAGTGCTTTCAGTGGCTTCAGTGAGGGCACGATGAGGTGCACGTGTAGTACCAGCCAGAGGATAAACATGAGTGTCTGCTTCAACTCCTTCAATGTTTTGACAGAAACTTTGATACTCAGCATTCTGAAGACTAAGAGGCTCCTTGGCAGGCTCTGGATAGATGGCTTCAACGGACATATCAACGTCAGGCAGAAAGATCCGATGATTGCGAGCAGAGGGCTGATATGAGACAGCTGAGTGTAGTTTGATCAGCCGCATTATCCATGGAGCGTAAAACTTCAAGCCAAAAAGATCAGATCCTGATGCAGCAAGTTGGCAGATGAAGAAGTCTTTTGCATTGAAGCATTTGCCGTGAAGAATATAAAAGACCAAAGTCTTCATTGCACCTTCCAGCTTTGCATGTGGAGAATGTCCTTTGATGGGCCAGAGAGTTCGCCTTATAATGTGATAGATAGTGTGTGGCAGATACTCAAGGTCTTCAACAAACAACTCCTTAGGATATGCAGCATCTGGAGGCAAAGGCTTCATCATGCTAAGCATCTGACTCATGTTTGGTTCAGGTTTCTGAAAGATGCTCTCCATAGCTGCACTGTGAAGCTGACAACCAGGTTCATATAGATCTCCAGGAGTGGGCAGACCAGTGAGCTCAATGATGTCAAAGGCTTTGGCTTTGTGATGAACATTGCCGGTCATCCACTCAAGGACCCAAGTCTTCGGATCTCTGTTGTAGCCACGAATGTGAAGAGTGGCATAGAATTGGAGCAACAACTCTTCGTTCCAGTGCTCTTGGTCGGTGACGAAAGGCAACAGTCTAGACTATTTGAAGCAATCCAGAGCTTCTTCCAAGCATGGCAGACCAGTTATGGCTTCAGTATCAAGACGCATATGAGGGATAATGCGACCTTGATTATACAGAATGCATGAGTACTAACTTCGCTGCGGATAGCTCTAGAACCGATCAGAAGATATTCTTTCCCGTGAGTAGGGGTACTTGGCGCTATTGAAGAAGGTGTTGTCTGCTTTGAAGCCATTGACATTAAAGGATCCGGGTGCTGATGCAGGACCTGGAAACCTGGGCAACCTTGGCATTGGCTTCTGTACCCGAGGCCTGTGCTCAACATGATAATCAAACTGAGGACCAGTAGCAGGTGCAGGAACAGGAGGAGTGGCAGAGGTGTTGGGCTGCACAGCAGAGGCTTCAGGAGCAGTTGCATCATTGGCTTCATTGACTTCTGGGATTGGTGCAGGCTCCACATTTGCTTCAGCCATGACTACGTCATTGGCTACATTTGTGTTGGGGGTGGCAGCCTCAAGATTCTCAACCTCCACTTGATGAGCTGGAGGGTCGGGCACAGAAACGTTCTCCTCGAGAACAGCTTCGTCGGTAGTGGGGGGAGTAGGGACACGTTCTTCTTCTTGTGTGTCACCGGCTGATGCAGCCGGAATGTCTTCTGCAGTTTTAGCCTCAGACTCGGAGACATTCATAGTAAGAGTGGCATCTGGAAACACTTGACGTGCAACAGATTGGTGGGGCACTTCTCCTTCTGGAACGCTCGAAAGAGGGACTTGAGACCTTGGTCCTTTGCGAAGCCTGCGTAACGCTGGCGACGCTTTTGGAGACGGAGTTGGCTGGGCCTCAAGGTCATCTTCTTCTTCTTGCCGGGGTGGTGTGACTTGTTGTTGTGGGTGATCAGCCCATGATGCATCTTGAGCAATTGGCATCAGAGGACGCCCAATGCTGATGAGTTCGCTGTGCGTAAGCACAGGCGATGATACCTGTTGGTGCTCGATCAGAGGAAGAACTACATCATCTTCAACATTGTCATGGTGGCCAATGTCTTCAGCAGCGGTGGGATCAGCTACTGGAATGTCTTCAGCTTCATGAGCCTCTGTGGAAGCAGGCTCATGGACAGTCAGTTGGCGCTCTTGATGTTCAAGGGCAGGGCGAACCATGGAGATAGGTTCAACAACTAAGGGCTCTGTGGGAGCAGCCCGATCCTTCTTGGTCTTGCGCTTCTTCTTGGAGGGAGCAGCAGCAGAGGCTTCAGGATGTTTCCTCTTTCTCGCTTCAGCCTCAGCAGTCCTCGTCTTCTTCAGTTCTGAAGCGGTTGACCTGACCTTTGGCTTCGAGCCAGTCATACTGGCTGGGAAAACAATGGGATGTGCTTCCTGCATTGGTGCTTCGGGTTCGGCCACAACTGGCTTCTTCTTCTTCTTTGCAGCCATCCTGGGATCGATGCGAGGACGACCAAGGGCCTTGCGCTTCTCAGCCTCATTGTAGGCTTGCACACACTTGTCAGCCAGGCTCTTCATGCGCTCACGAGAGCCTTGAGCTTCTTCACGCTTCGTGAGAAAAGCTTCTTTGAGCTCGTGCAGCATGATCTTGAAATTTTTGACCTCTTGCACGCTGAGCTTGGCCATGTGCTTCTTGAACTGTGCTTTCTCAAAGTCAATCTTTTGCTTCAGTTCGACGATGCGCTGAGCTAGAGCTAGCTCTGAAGCAATGGCGCCATGGAAGGCGACACTGAGGCCAATTGGAAGTTGCAGATCTTCGAAGCTGAGGTTGGGCGTGTCAAACCACTCATCAATGAAGTTGTGGATGATTTCCACGTCAAACAGAGGCAAATCATTGAAGATTTCTGCTTCTTCTTTGCTCTTGATTAGTTGCTCAAGAGCGTCATCTGCAAGATCTTCATCGCTGGACAGATCAATAGCGTCGTTGCGTAGAATAGCAGCAGCAGTCAGTTCTTGGCTGGTGTGTTGCAAAGGCATCTTGACTTTTGAGGGCTTGGAGATGCGTGACAAATCTTCAGACTACACACTGTCTTCAGGAGGTGCAGTAGCCAGTGGCTTCGCTCGTGAGATTTTTGGTGCTGAGGCAGGCTTTGAAGCTTTAGGCTGCTTCAATTTCTTTGGCTTCGGCGGTGCAGGCACTTCATCAGATTCAGCGTCATCTGCAGGCTCATCCACGGCTGTCCCTTGAACCATGATATGAGTGATGAGACCTTCCAAGTTGTAGAAGGGCCCAACAAAATTGGGTTCAGCTTTGCGGGTGCCATCGGCACGGGGAGCAGAGGGACCAGGGTTGAAGTCTAGTCCCAATGACTTCTTGTTCTGCTTTGCTGAATTCTGGGCAAACTGGAAGTTGCGCTTGAACAGATTGTCGTCACGACACCATAGCAATGACGATGGGTCAGCATCCGCAGGCTGTGGTCCACGGACCATGCAGGGATAGAAGCCTTGTTCAATGGCTTCATCTCTGGACCTGGGTTGAAGATTTCTGTATAGGATGTCTCCCCATGGTCGCTTGATGGCATTCTTCTCAGCATATTCCTTGGTCACAAACCGGTACTTGAACCATTGTTCTACCCAATATCTTTGAATCCATTGGATTCGGGTCTTGCGATGATTGTAATCCTCTTCTGGATCTGTCTTGTATAGCTCTAAGAGGTCATCGGGAAGATCTCTTGATGTTTCACCTCGACGCTTTTTGCCACCCTTCCTTACTGATTTCTCTACAGCCATGAACTTTAAACTAAATGGCTTCAACATGTTCAAAGGCTTTTGCTTGCTGGACAAACAGGAACTGGCTTCGGGAGAATTTATATGATGCTGTAAGAATTCTGCAAATGAATGCAGACTATGAGAACCAAGGGATTCTCCCATGGACATGTACTTGTGACAGCATTAAGGTGCGAGGGAAGGGGAAGAGGTCATATGCATTCTCAGAAGATTTTGAAGATAAATCAGTTTAGAAGACATTGACCTCATCGTGCAAAGACATTCACTCATAGATAAGGAGTTGGTTCCAGATTTGTACGAATCCCTGGATCAGTACAAGTGAGGAATCTAACTACTTTGTGAAGCATAAGTGAACATACTAGGCATATTATGAGATGCAATATGAAATAGATCAAACTTGTGTGAACAGAAACTACTAGTGGTAGAAAGTGACAAATTTATAGGATCAAAGGGGCCATAAAAAGGATGTTTTATTTACCACACGAAGAACTGCTAGACGGAGTGGAAGAGGAGGCCGAGCAGTTCGATTGTTCGTTCCCTAACTTGGCAACGGAGGACACCTACGGCGACGGCGGAGAAGACGATGTCCGCGGCCGGCGTGAAGACGGCGTCGGAGAGGTTGCGGTAGCTAAGTGCTTCGTCGCTGGCGTCATCGAGGGCTAGCGGTGGCGCTAGGGTTCGTGCGAGAGTGGAAGAAAGGATAATGACTGTTGTGAGGTGTGTATTTATAGGGACAGGGACGACACAGTGTTATTACACAGGTGCCCCTGGCGATTCACATCTGAAGGACATGTGGCCATCATGCAACATATCGGAGGTTTTTCCATGTTCCCACGCACGCCTGGATTGTCGGGTGGTCGTTCCCACTTCTCCGGGTTTCAGGTGAAGGAATTAGCATTGAAAACGGACTTAATGTTTGTCTCTGTATCTTCTGCTGACAAGGACGCAGAGAAGACATTCGACAGTTTCAAGAGAATGCATATGATTTGGAGAGATAGAGTTTGAGATAGAAAGCATAGAGAGGTTAGGGTCCGATCACATTCACTTAGTTCAAAAGATTCAACAAGAAGACATAGCTATAAGTGAATGTTGTAGATGACAGAACACTAGTATATGTATATATATATATATGTGTGAGAAAGACAATCAAACCAACATAGTTAAGATAATCATGAAGACAGGTTGGGAATGAAGACAAACAAAATGTGAAGACATAGCAAATGTAACGCCATGGGTAAAACACTTCAAACAGAAGAATTTGGTGGTGGCGTTACCCACCGTATAGGAAGTATTAGACCCAGACACGGCGCACAATTATTGTGGTGCTCCGTAGTCAAATTCCACATTAATGTATTCACACTTAGAACGTATGTCTTCATTGATTGAAGATATACTTTACTTCGTGTGTTGCACATCTAAGTCATCAATATGCATAAGTGTTAGGATGTGTGCCTGATCACAGGACATTTGAGGATTCCAAGATATTTAGCTCACACCATAACTTGCAAAATCTCTTCTCATCCAAGGGCTTGGTGAAGATATCTGCTAATTGCTCTTCAGTGTTGGCGTGTATGATATCAATATCTTCCTTCACAACATGATCTCTGAGAAAGTGATGATGAATTTCAATGTGCTTTGTCTTTGAGTGCTGAACTGGGTTGTTGGCGATCTTGATGGCGCTTTCATTGTCGCAGTAGAGTGGCACTTGCTTCAGATGAATGCCATAGTCTTTGAGTGTTTGCTTCATCCACAGAAGCTGAGCGGAGCAAGATCCAGCAGCAATGTATTCAGATTCAGCACTGGAGAGATACACAGTTCTGCTTCTTTGAAGACCAACATACAAGTGATCGGCCCAGAAAATGACATGTTCCTGATGTAGACTTGCGATCCACCTTGTCACTAGCATAATCAGCATCCGAGAATCCAACCAGATCAAACTCTGAGCCCTTTGGATACCATAATCCTAGTGTTGGGGTGTAAGCCAAATATCGAAGAATTCGCTTCACAGCTAAGTGATGCGATTCCTTTGGTGCCGCTTGGAATCGAGCACACATGCAAACACTAAGCATAATATCTGGCCTAGATGCACATAGATAAAGTAAAGAACCAATCATGGAGTGGTATACCTTTTGATCGAACTCTTTACCATTGTCGTCGGGACCCAGATGATGTTTGGCTGGCATTGGAGTCGTGAAGCCTTTGCAGTCTTGCATACCAAATTTCTTCAGGCAATCTTTGAGGTACTTCTCTTGAGATATGAAGATGCTGTTGCGTTGCTGACGTATTTGAAGGCCAAGGAAGAACTTCAGCTCACCCATCATGGACATCTGATATTGCTCTTGCATCATATATCCAAACTCTTCACTGTATTTCTGATTGGTGCAGCCGAAGATAATGTCATCCACATATATTTGGCACACAAACAGTTCACCATCATATGTCTTCGTGAAGAGAGTGGGGTCGAGGGAACCAGGTTTGAAGCCTTTGCTCTTCAAGAAGTATTTGAGTGTGTCATACCAAGCCCGAGGGGCTTGTTTGAGCCCATACAGTGCCTTGTTGAGCTTGTACACCATGTCAGGATGTTTTGGATCTTCAAAGCCAGGCGGTTGTGCAACATACACTTCTTCTTCAATCTTGCCATTGAGAAAAGCGCTCTTCACATCCATTTGATATAGAAGAATATTATGATGATTTGCATAGGCCAGCAGTATGCGTATGGATTCAAGTCTAGCCACAGGGGCAAATGTTTCATCGAAGTCAATTCCTTCAACTTGAGTGTATCCTTGAGCAACGAGACGAGATTTGTTTCTGACAACTTGACCATTCTCATCTTGCTTGTTGCGATATATCCATTTGGTCCCTATTATATTGTGCTTGCAAGGATCAGGATGCTTAACCAGTTCCCACACATTATTCAGCTCAAACTGTTGAAGCTCTTCTTGCATAGCTTGAATCCATTCAGGTTCCATGAAGGCTTCTTCAACTTTCTTGGGTTCAGATATTGAGACAAATGTGAAGTGCCCACAGAAATTTGCTAGTTGTGTTGCCCTTGAACGAGTGAGTGGACCTGGTGCATTGATGCTATCAATTATTCTCTCAATCTGTACTTCATTTGCAACACGAGGATGTGTAGGACGAAGACTTTGCTCTTGCTGATCATTGTCATCGTTAGAGGGATTGTCTTCAGGCTGATCAGGTGCGGAGATGATAAGTTCCTCTTCAGGCTGAGCTTCAGACGGTATGATTTCTCCAGTTCCCATAAGTTTGATTGATTCACTGGATGGAACTTCATCTAGCACATTTGGTAGGTGCTCTCTTTGTGAGCCACTCGTCTCATCAAATCGCACATCCACTATTTCAACCACTTTATAGTGAAAAAGGTTGAAGACTCTGTAGGAGTGCGAATCCTTTCCATATCCAAGCATAAAACCCTCATGTGCTTTTGGTGCAAATTTTGAAGTGTGATATGGATCCTTGATCCAGCACCTGGCGCCAAATACTCTGAAGTAACTGACGTTTGGCTTCTTGCCAGTAAGGAGCTCATAGGATGTCTTGTTCAGAAGCTTGTGAAGATAAACACGGTTGATGATATGGCATGCAGTATCAATGGCTTCAGGCCAGAACTTTCTAGGAGTTTTGTATTCATCAAGCATCGTCCAGGCCATCTCAATAAGTGTTCTGTCTTGTGTTCGACGACGCCATTCTGCTGTGGCATGTATGGAGCTGAGAATTCATGTGTGATGCCTAAGGTATCAAGATATGTATCCAGGCCAGTGTTCTTGAATTCAGTGCCATTATCAGTTCTGATGTGCTTTATCTTGGCGCCATAGTTGTTCATTGCTCGATTGGCGAAGCGTCTGAAGACATCCTGCACTTCAGTCTTGTAGAGGATTATATGCACCCAGGTATATCTTGAATAATCATCAACAATGACAAAGCCATAGAGACAAGCAGTAGTAGTAAGAGTTGAGTAATGAGTGGGACCGAAAAGATCCATGTGGAGCAGTTCGAAGGGTTGAGTCGTTGTCATGATTGTCTTCGAGGGATGCTTGGCCCTCGTCATCTTTCCTGCTTCACAGGCACCGCATAAGTGATCCTTCTTGAACTTGACGCCCTCGATGCCTATGACATGCTTCTTCCTTGCAAGGGTGTGGAGGTTCCTCATACCAGCATGCCCTAGCCTTTGATGCCAGAGCCAGCATTCAGAAGCTTTTGCTAGAAGACATACTGCAAGTTGTGGTCCTGCTGAGAAATCTACCACGTACAAATCATCTTTCTGATACCCTTCAAACACTAGAGACTTGTCAGATTTCATTAGTACAAGGCAACAATATTCTCCAAACATCACAATCATGTTTAAATCGCAAAGCATTGAGACATACATTAAGTTGAAACCAAGGGATTCAACAAGCATGACTTTATCCATGTGTTGATCCTTTGAGATTGCAACTCTACCTAGACCCAATACCTCGCTTTTACTAGTGTCAGAAAATGTGATGTGACTTTTGTCAGATGGACGTAAGGTTGAGTCCATGAGAAGGCTTTGCTTGCTAGTCATGTGATTGGTACACCCACTATCAATAATCCATTCTGAAGCTGCTGGTGTCGTACCCTACAGTGCAGCTAGGGGGATAGGCTTCACGAAGAGAATTGTGAAGCAAAAACATTTGACGAACCAGTGGATTATTAAAGCTTAGATCGAGATTAGGACTGATAGGGCAAGTAGCAAGCGATTCAGGAACAAAGTACATAATAAGACCATTTGGGCATTTGATCTTGCACCCTGCAAGATGTTTAAGGTCCCCAGCAATAGTATCAGACGATTTTGGTTTTCGGCTGGAGACCTTTCCCTGCAAAAGAGAATTAAGCTTTCTTAGCCACCCACATCTTCAAGGGTGGCTTCGAAGCAATGAGTCTAAGTGCAGCATCTGAGAACTTTGGCTTTGGAGCCCTAGCAAAAAGTCTTGCAGGTGGACAATAGTACTCATAAGAATAAGAAGAATAGTTCTTGGTCTTATGAACATGGCGGTTTGTTGAACCGCGCTCATATTCATAGGCCTGAGTATGGCTTCCCTGCAAAACATTTGCGTTAGTGCGACTCAGGTGAGTCCTCTGTCTGTATGAAGCCTTTGGATCGTATGAAGCCTGTGGTCTGGGGTTTGTCTTCTTCACCTGTGGTGTCATGATGACATTCACAAGAAGATTCTCCAAACACCTTTTCGGCACCCAGATCTTCTTCATAGGTGGTCCATTCCTGCAGTTAGTACCAATATACCTGGCAAACACTTCAGCATTCTGATTCTTAAATAGTTTATAGTTTGCATCAAAGGATTCATCAATAACAATGGATTAGCACAAGTGAAGCCAGATAGGGTGGATGGATCCGCTGAAGGTTCCTTTGCAGCAACCCATGTGGTTTTGGGGTACTGCTCAGGTTTCTAGTAAGAGCCATCAGCATTCATTTTCCTTTCGAACCCAACACCCTCTTTCCTAGGGTTTCGGTTCAGGATCTGCCTTTTGAGGACATCACGTAGTGTCTGATGCCCTTTGAGACTTTTGTACATTCCTGTTTCAAGCAGTGTCTTTAACCTGGCATTCTCATCAGCAATAGCAGTGGTATCCTCAGCAGAGGGGTTAGTTACCACATCAACAGTTGAAGATATTGCAATAGTAGCAGCAGTAAAACATTCAGCAACAGAAGTAGCGTTATCACGCTCAATGCATTTAAGACATGGTGGTTCAAATCCTTCCTGAGCTGAACTGGTCTGTTTGGCGCAAAGTGACTCATTTTCTTTTTGAAGATCTTCATGAGCCGCTCTCAATTTCTCAAGATCTTGCTTCTTTTGAAGATAATCATAGGAAAGCCTTTCATGAGTTGTTGAGAGCATTTCATGATGACTTTCAAGTTCCTCATACTTAACGTGAAGATTTTTTATGTCTTCAATTAAGGACTGAGATCGAGTCATTTCAGCGTCTAACAGATCATCACTTTTGTCTAACAGTTTTTGAATGTGTTCCATAGCTTTCTGTTGTTCAGTCGCAATTTTAGCAAGTGTTTTGTAGCTGGGTTTGGAACCACAATCAGAGGCATTGTCACTAGATGTTTGATAGCGAGTAGTGCATGTGTTTACCTTGGCACCGCGTGCCATGAAGAAGTAGGAAGGAGCGGAGTAGTCCTTGTCATTTGCATCGGTGTCGGTGATGAAGTCATTGTCTTCAGTGTTGAAGATGGTCTTGGCAACGTATGCTGTAGCCAGACTCGCAACGCCAGAATCAGACTCCTCCTCAGACTCCACCTCCGCCTCCTCAGAAGCAGACTCCTCCTCAGAATCCATTTCCTTGCCAACAAATGCACGTGCCTTGCCAGATGAGCTCTTCTTGTGTGATGAAGACCTTGAGTATTTCTTCTTCTTTTTGTCGTCAGAGTCATACTCCTTGCTCTTCTTTGTCTTCTTGTTCTCATTGTCCCACTATGGACACTCAGAGATGTAGTGGCCAGGTTTCTTGCACTTGTGACATGTTCTTTTCTTGTAGTCATGAGCAGAAGCTTCATCATTCCTTGAGCTTGATCATGAAGACTTTCTGAAGCCTTTCTTCTTGGTGAATTTTTGGAACTTCTTCACAAGCATAGCAAGCTCCTTTCCAATGTCTTCAGGATCATCAGAACTGCTGTCAGATTCTTCTTCAAATGAGGAGACAGCTTTTGCCTTCAAGGCACGAGTTCGCCCATAGTTGGGACCGTAGATGTCTCTTTTCTCAGAAAGCTAAAATTCGTGTGTGTTGAGCCTCTCAAGTGTGTCAGACGGATCGAGTGTCTTGAAATCAGGACGTTCTTGAATCATCAGGGCTAGGGTGTCAAACAAACTGTCAAGTGATCTCAGGAGTGTCTTGACGACTTCATGCTTGGTGATCTTAGTGGCGCCGAGGGCTTGAAGCTCATTTGTGATGTCAGTGAGTCGATCAAACGTGAGCTGGACATTCTCATTGTCATTTCTCTTGAAGCGGTTGAAGAGGTTGCGAAGGACACTGATTCTCTCATCTCTCTGGGTTGAGACGCCTTCGTTGACCTTGGAGAGCCAGTCCCAGACTAGCTGAGATGTTTCCAAAGCACTCACGCGGCCATACTATCCTTTGGTCAGATGACCACAGATGATATTCTTGGCAGTAGAGTCTAGTTGAACGAACTTCTTGACATCAGCAGCAGTGACACCTTCTCCAGCCTTGGGAACGCCATTCTTGACGACATACCATAGGTCAACATCAATGGCTTCAAGATGCATGCGCATCTTATTCTTCCAGTAGGGATATTCAGTTCCATCGAAGACGGGGCACGCAGCGGAGACTTTAATTATCCCTGCAGTTGACATAGATAAAACTCCAGGTGGTTAAACCGAATCACACAGAACAAGGGAGTACCTTGCTCTAATACCAATTGAATGTGCTAGTGATCGACTAGAGGGGGGGTGAATAGGCGATTTTCATGAAAGTCTTCAAAACATGTAAGTTTCGAAGACAAACGATAGAAATAAACCTATTACCATGCAGCGGAAGGTAGACTACACCAGGAAAACCATAGTCAAGTATTCAATGAAGTGAAAGCACAATGACTAATAGCATCTAGGCAGTAAGGATCAGGTAGGAAGATATTGTGAAGCCAATCAGAACAAGTAATCACTCAGTGAAGCCAAATGGTGTTGCAATCGAACAATGACTTCACAAGGACCAACAGTAAGTAAAGGGAAGGGAAGGATGAAACCAGTGACTCGTCGAAGACAATGATTTTTTGGATCAGTTCCAGTTGCTGTGGCAACTGTACGTCTGTTTAGGGAGGCTGAGATTCAACTCAGAAGACCTCGTCTTCACCTTATTCCCCTTGAGCTAAGGACACCTAGTCCTCGCCCAATCACTCTAGTAAGTCTTCAAGGTAGACTTCCAAACCTTCACAGACTTCGTTCACCGGCGATCCACAATGACTCTTGGATGCTCAGAACGCGACGCCTAACCGGCTGGAGGATTCACAGTCCTCAAGTGTAATAAGTCTTCAGATCACACAGACAAGAAGACTTAAGTGATGCCTAACACTCTTTGGCTCTGGGTGTTTAGGGCTTTATCCTCGCAAGGAATTCTCTCTCAAAGGCTTCGAGGTGGGTTGCTCTCAAACGACAAAAGCCGTACTCTAACTCTGAGCAGCCAACCATTTATGGTTGTAGGGGGTGGGCTATTTATAGCCACTAGGCAACCTGACCTGATTTGTCCGAAATGACCCTGGGTCACTAAGGAACTGACACATTTTCCAACGGTCAGATTTCAAACACACACGGCAACTTTACTTGGGCTACAAGCAAAGATGACTTATCCAACTCTGGACAAGATTTGCTCTCATAGTCTTCACTCGAAGATATAGGATTTTGGTTAAGCATCACTTCATTCATTCTGAATGGCTCTCTTGGACCCCACTTAACAGTACGGTGGTTCCTATGACTCAAGAAAGAAAAACACAGAACGATGAAACTGCTAAGTCTTCGCGCTCCATAGTCTTCATGCAATGTCCTCTCTTGTCATAGTCTTCAATGTAAATGTCTTCACATACCACCTTTGACTTCAATGTCTTCATACATTTTTAGGGGTCATCTCTGGTAGGAAAACCGAATCAATGAGGGACTTCTACCTGTGTTATCTTGCAATTCTCACAAACACATTAGTCCCTCAACTAGGTTTGTCGTCAATACTCCAAAACCATCTAGGGGTGGCACTAGATTCACTTACAATATGCATAAGTATCAACAAAGGGGGTGGTGGAGTTTATCTGCAGCAAGCCAGCTTTGACCCGGTGGCTACCTCAACTACGACTGCAAGTAACTCTTTTGAGGTGGCGCACACGATTCCACATATTCACCATATCAATACACCACTATGGATCCGCTCCCATCTCCCTACGAGAACACCATCCATAGCACTCATGCTTATCTTGCGCATTTTAGAGTATCCACTTTCACTTGTCTATGAACTGTACAGGCAACCCAGAGGTCCTTTACCGCAGACATGGCTATTCGAATAGATCATTTATAACCATACATGGGTGTACTTCTTCACACACGCTCTCGCCACTTACCGCCACGTACACATTATGTATCTCGGCAACCTTCAAGCGGAAGCCGGCGAGGGTGTCGTCCATGACCTGACTAACCACGCAAGTGTCTAGTCCAGGTTTATCGCCTATTCAGGTTCCATCCGCAAGGAGATCCGGCCGGGGTGTCGCTCACGACCCCAAACGATGTGAGCAGGTTTCCCAAGCCCACTATAATGCCCCGGTGTAATGACGCTACAGTAATCCATGAGATCAAGCTAATCATTTTGCTATAACATTGCTTAGTCACTTTGATCAATATTCCATTTCAAATTCCAGTTGAATTCAATTTCAAATGCTGAGTGAAATTCGAAATTGCTCAAACATGAAAACTAAAATGTCCATCTTGTGGCAAATAATGCATAATTAATATTGGTGGTGAACCAACATTTTTGCAAAGTGTTTAACTGGCCTAAACTATTTGAAGCAGAAGTTTAAAAAGATAAAAAGAAAACTAAAAGAAAAAGAGGAGGTGAGAGAGAGAGAGAAAAGGCCCATGACCCCCCCTGGGCCTAACCCTCGGGCTAAGCCCAACAGGCCATGTGGCCCACTCCCCCTCCCCTGTCGTCTCCCACCTCCCACTATTCGATCGACTGGGCGCCTCGGCGCCACCCGACCACCTCGCCGGCCTCGCCGGGAGAGGATAAGGGCGACGCCTCGGGCGCCTCTCCCACTCACCTCACCACTTTCCCTGCTCCGCCTCTCCGTCTCCCCACCAGATTCCTCCTCGCCTCCCCCTCGTTCCCTATCGACCTCCGAGCACTGTCGCCGTCGCCCTCCGCCGTTGTCGCGGCCACCAGCGGCCCCGTGCCCGCTGACCCTGTTGGTGAGCTCCGGCGGGGTCGACTCCTTCGACTGGCGCTCTCCGCTGGAACCGGAAAGCACCGCAGCCGCCGTTCATCCTCATCCCCATCTCCGGCCACTGCGACGCCGTCGTCGTCGATTCGGCCTTCCCCTGCGCTCCTAAACTGCCAAGGTCCATTGGCGTGCTGCTCGGTGAGCCCCTCTTCCTTCCCCATCTCTCTGGTCGCTCTCGCATGCTCGCTAGCTACTTCCTCCATAGCACCCGAACGCGCCACCGCCCGGGCACGTCTCCGGCGTGTCTTCGTCAACCATTTGGTCACAGGCTGATGCCCAAGCGCTTGCCGTGTTGCGTAGTACCTCCCACACCCCTTTAGTTCGCGCTTTTGCGCACGACTGCTACCGTTGCGTCGATCGCCCGAAAGCCACCACCGCCCCCACTCGTCGTCGGCGCAGTTCCAGCCACCCCGAGTCCAACCGACCACACCACGCGACACGGCATCGAGTCCTCGTTCGAATGCAACAAACCGCGTGCAATTTGGTGTCTTGTGGCGCATTTCCGAGCATCTTCGGTGATCTGTCATCGTGCACAAGCTCGCCGGAGCTCCTCCGGCGCCGCCGCTGACCTGGCAAGCATGGGGCCCACCCCTGTGAGGCTGACCATGGGCCCCAGCGCCTCAGTTGACCGTGTTGACTATGGTCAACACGGGCACTCTTCACACCCTGTCACTGACTTGTGGGCCCTTACGCTTAATTAAGATAATTAAGTTTTCGAACTAATCTGCTAATTAGATTACTCATTGACACATGGGGCCCACACCCCTAATTAACCTTGTGAGAATAATTAATCCATTGTTAACCCACAGAGGCTGACATGTGGGTCCTTGTGGACCCACTGGTCAGTTTGACCAGTCAGCGGGCCAGTTGACTGCTTACCTCACCCCTGACATTATGCTGATGTCATAATAAATTTCTGTTAATAATAATAATTCTAGAAAATGCTTTAATCTTTAGAAATTCATGCAAAAGAAACCGTAACTCGGATGGAAAAAATTTCTACATAAAAGTTGCTCAGAAAAACAAGACGAACCCGAATACGCTACCCACATACCCGTCAGATGCCTCTAACTATCTGAACATGGAACATTCCACCTCCAGTCATCTCTCTAACACAGGTCTGGAACCGGGAAAACATTCCCGGTTGAATTCCCCCTTTACATATATCGTGTAGCCACATGTTAGGTCACACCCAGCACAACATATTGCCATGTTATGCTTTCTGATGCTTTGTTTGCTTTATATTTATTGTTTCTTCCCCCTCTTCTCTCCGGTAGACCCCGAGACCGATGTTGATGCCCTTGTGATCGACTACATCGAAGACGACACTTCTTCCTTTTCAACAGAGCTTCCAGGAAAGCAAACCCCCCTTGAGCATTCTGATATCGCCCATTTCTTTCCCTCTCATGCTTGCATTAGAATTTCTACTGCTTTCTGTATGATCCTACTCTGATGCATAGCTTGTTTTGTTACCTGCTTAATGTTACCTACCTGCTTATCCTAAACCACTTAGTATAGGTTGGTTAGTGATCCATCAGTGACCCCACCTTGTCCTTGTTGCCCTGCTTTATGTTTGATGTCTTGATCAACGTGATCGACGTCCAGGCCCCGACACCGGACATCACCCCCCCTTAGTTGTACGACTCTGCAGAGTTACTATCGAGTGCCGAGGGTGACACTTGATACATCCATTTTGCATCATGCTTTTATATCGATATTTATTGCATTATGGACAGTTATTTCACTTTATGTCACAATACTTATGGCTATTCTCTCTTATTTTACAAGGTTTACATAAGGAGGGAGAATGCCAGCAGTTGGAATTCTGGGATGGAAAAGGAGCAAATATTAGAGACCTATTCTGCGCAACTCCAAAAGTCCTAAAACTCGACGGAACATCTTAAAATAAATAAAGAAAAATCCTCGCCAAAGATGAAGGCTAGGGGGCCCACACCCTGCTCACGTGGGTGGGGGGCGCCCCCCCCTAGGGCGCGCCCCCCTACCTCATGGGCCCCCTGGTGGCTCTCCGACGTCCATCTTCTCCTATATGAAGTCTTTCGATGAGAAAAAATTAGAAGGAATTTTTCAGGACGAGACTCCGCCGCCACGAGGTGGAACCTTGGCGGAACCAATCTAGAGCTCCGGCAGAGCTGTTCTGCCGGGGATACTTCCCTCCGGGAGGGGGAAATCATCACCATCGTCATCACCAACGCTCCTCATCGGGAGAGGGCAATCTCCATCAACATCTTCACCAGCACCATCTCATCTCCAAACCCTAGTTCATCTCTTGTATCCAATTCTTGTCTCAAAGTCCGGGATTGGTGCTAGTAGGTTGCTAGTAGTGTTGATTACTCCTTGTAGTTGATGCTAGTTAGTTTATTTGGTGGAAGATCATATGTCTAGATCCTATATGCATATTATTACCCCTCTGATTATGAACATGAATATGCTTTGTGAGTAATTACGTTTGTTCCTGAGGACAAGGGAGAAGTCTTGCTATTAGTAGTCATGTGAATTTGGTATTCGTTTGATATTTTGATAAGATGTATGTTGTCTAGCCTCTAGTGGTGCTATGTGAACGTCGACTACATAACACTTCACCATTATTTGGGCCTAGAGGAAGGCATTGGGAAGTAATAAGTAGATGATGGCTTGCTAGAGGGACAGAAGCTTAAACCCTAGTTTATGCGTTGCTTCATAAGGGCCTGATTTGGATCCACATGTTTCATGCTATGGTTAGGTTTACCTTAATACTTTTGTTGTATTTGCGGATGCTTGCAATAGAGGTTAATCACAAGTGGGATGCTTGTTCAAGTAAGAACAGCACCCAAGCACCGGTCCACCCACATATCAAATTATCAAAGTATCGAACGCGAATCATATGAACGTGATGAAAACTAGCTTGACGATATTCCCATGTGTCCACGGGAGCGCTTTTACTATTATAAGAGTTTGTTCCGGCTTGTCCTTTGATACAAAAAGGATTGGGCCATCTTGCTGCACTTTATTTACTTTTCTTACTTGTTGCTCGTTACAATTTATCCTATCACAAAACTATCTGTTACCACTTATTTCAGTACTTGCAGAGAATACCTTGCTGAAAACCGCTTATCATTTCCTTCTGCTCCTCGTTGGGTTCGACACTCTTACTTATCGAAAGGACTACGATAGATCCCCTATACTTGTGGGTCATCAAGACTCTTTTCTGGTGCCGTTGCCGGGGAGTGTAACGCCTTTGGTAGGTGGAATTTGGTAAGGAAAAATTTATATATTGTGCTAAACTTTATTGTCACTTGATACTATGGAAAGTAATTCTCTGAGGGGCTTGTTCGGGGCATCTTCACCCCGTCTAGTAGAGCAAAGAGTTGCTCCTCAACCTACTAAACCTATTGAAAATGAAACTCCTTTTGAATTTCCTTCGGGTATGATGGAAAAACTGCTAGCTAACCCTTTTACAGGAGATGGAACAAAGCATCCTGATGAGCACTTAATATATGTGGATGAAGTTTGTGGATTATTTAAGCTTGCAGGTACACCCGATGATGTTGCTAAGAAGAAGGTCTTCCCTTTATCTTTGAAGGGAGACGCATTGATATGGTATAGGCTATGTGATGATATGAGATCATGGGACTATAAAATGATTGAAGTTGGAATTTCATCAGAAGTATTACCCTATGCATCTTGTTCATCATGATCGCAATTATATATATAATTTCTAGCCTCGCGAAGGAGAAAGCATCGCTCAAGCTTGGGGGAGGCTTAAATCAATGTTATATTCATGCCCCAATCATGAGCTCTCAAGAGAAATGATTATTAAAAATTTATATGCTCGGCTTTATGCAAACATACAGATGGAATTTAGATGGAATTTATTGGATCGAATTAAACGCAACTCTGAAGATTGGGACCTCGATGAAGGTAAGGAGTCAGGTATGACGCCTAAGTTTGATTGTGTTAAATCTTTTATGGACATCGATATTTTCCGTAAGTTTAGCACTAAATATGGACTTGACTCTGAGATAGTAGCTTCTTTTTGTGAATCTTTTGCTACTTATGTGGATCTCCCTAAGGAGAAGTGGTTTAAATATCATCCTCCCATAGAAGTAAAAGTAGCTGCACCTATTAAAGTTGAAGAAAAGACTGTCACTTATAATGATCCTATTGTTCCTACTTCTTATGTTGAGAAACCACCTTTCCCCATTAGAATAAAGGATCATGCTAAAGCTCCAACTGTTGTTCGTAAAAGCAATATTAGACCTTATACACCTCCTGAGCAAGTTAAAGTAGAACCTAATATTGCTATTGTTAAAGATCTCTTGTCTGATAATATTGATGGGCATGTTATTCAGTTCGAAGGTGAAACTGCTAGAATTGCTAAGCCTTGTGATAAAGATAAACATAGACATGTGGTAGGCGTGCCTGTTATTTCTGTTAAAATAGGAGATCATTGTTATCATGGCTTATGTGATATGGGTGCTAGTGCTAGTGCAATACCTATTGACTTATACAAAGAAATTATGCATGACATTGCACCTGTTGAGTTAGAAGAAATTGATGTTACTATTAAACTTGCTAATAGAGATACTATTTCACCAATGGGAATTGTTAGAGATGTTGAAGTCTTGTGTGGGAAAACTAAATATCCTGTTGATTTTCTTGTTCTTGGTTCCCCACAAGATAGTTTTTGTCCCATTATATTTGGTAGACCCTTCTTAAATATTGTCAATGCTACCATAGATTGCACAAAGAATGTTGTTACTGTTGGCTTGGATGATATGGTTCATGAGTTTAATTTCTCTAAATTTAGTAAACAACATCGTGAGGAAGAATTACCTAGTAAGGATGAAATTATTGGTCTTGCTTCTATTGCCGTACCTCCTAGTGATCCTTTAGAACACTATTTGCTAGACCATGAAAATGATATGTTCATAAATGAAAGAAGGGAAATAGATGAAGTATTCTTTAAACAGAAACCTATTCTGCAACATAATTTTCCTGTTGAAATTTTAGGGGATCCTCCTCCACCCAAGGGTGATCCCGTGTTTGAGCTTAAACCTTTGCCTGATAATCTTAAATATGCTTATTTTGATGAAAAGAAGATATATCCTGTTATTATTAGTGCTAACCTTTCAGAGCATGAAGAAGGAAGATTATTGAAAACTCTGAAGAAGCATCGTGCTGCTATTAGATATACTCTTGATGATCTTAAGGGAATTACTCCCACTCTATGTCAACATAAAATAAATTTGGAAGCAGATGCCAAACCAGTTCGTGATCCTCAACGACGTCTGAATCCTAAAAATGAAAGAAGTGGTAAGAAAAAGAAATACTAAAGCTTCTGGAGGAAGGTATAATCTATCTCGTTGCTGATAGTGAGTGGGTAAGTCCTGTCCATTGTGTCCCTAAGAAGGGAGGTATTACTATTGTTCCTAATGATAAAGATGAATTGATTCCACAAAGAATTATCACAGGTTATAGGATGGTAATTGATTGCCGCAAATTAAATAAAGCTACTAACAAAGATCATTACCCCTTACCTTTTATTGATTAAATGCTAGAAAGATTATGCAAACATACACACTATTGCTTTCTAGATGGTTATTCTGGTTTCTCTCAAATACCTGTGTCGGCTAGAGATCAATCAAAGACTACTTTTACATGCCCTTTTGGTACTTTTGCTTATAGACGTATGCCTTCTGGTTTATGTAATGCACCTGCTACCTTTCAAAGATGCATGATGGCTATATTCTCTGACTTTTGTGAAAAGATTTGTGAGCTTTTCATCGACGACTTTTCCATCTATGGTTCCTCTTTTGATGATTGCTTGAGCAATCTTGATCGAGTTTTGCAGAGATGTGAAGAAACTAATCTTGTCTTGAATTGGGAAAAGTGCCACTTTATGGTTAATGAAGGTATTGTCTTGGGGCATAAAGTTTCTGAAAGAGGTATTGAAGTTGATAAAGCCAAGGTTGATGCTATTGAAAAGATGCCATGTCCCAAGGACATCAAAGGTATAAGAAGTTTCCTTGGTCACGCTGGATTTTGCACGACGTTCATTAAGGACTTCTCAAAAATTTCTCGGCCTCTAACTAATTTACTGCAAAAAGATACACCATTTGTCTTTGATGATTGTGTAGAAGCATTTGAAATACTTAAGAAAGCATTAGTCTCTGCACCTGTTGTTCAGCCACCTGATTGGAATTTACCCTTTGAAATTATGTGTGATGCTAGTGATTATGTTGTAGGTGCTGTTCTAGGGCAAAGAGTTGATAACAAATTAAATGTTATTCATTATGCTAGTAAGACTCTAGACAATGCTCAAAGAAATTATGCTACTAATGAAAAAGAGATTTTAGCAGTTGTATTTGCTTGTGATAAGTTCAGATCTTATATTGTTGATTCTAAAGTAACTATTCAAACTGATCATGCTGCTATTAAATACCTTATGGAAAAGAAAGATGCTAAACCTACACTTATTAGATGGGTTCTCTTGCTACAAGAATTTGATTTGCATATTGTTGATAGAAAGGGAGCTGAGAACCCCATTGCAGACAACATGTCTAGGTTAGAAAATATTCTTGATGACCCACTACCTATTAATGATAGCTTTCTTGATGAACAATTAAATGTTATAAGTACTTCTCGTAGTACTCCATGGTATGCTGATTATGCTAATTATATTGTTGCTAAGTTTATACCACCTAGCTTCACATGCCAGCAAAAGAAAAAGTTTTTCTATGATTTAAGACATTACTTTTGGGATGACCGACATCTTTATAAAGAAGGAGTAGATGGTGTTATTAGACGTTGTGTACCTGAGCATGAACAGGAAAAGGTCCTACGCAAGTGTCATTCTGAGGCTTATGGAGGATGCCACGCTGGAGATAGAACTGCACATAAGGTATTGCAATCTGGTTTTTATTGGCCTACTCTCTTCAAGGATGCCTGTAAGTTTGTCTTGTCTTATGATGAATGTCAAAGAATTGGTAATATTAGTAGACGTCAAGAAATGCCTATGAATTATTCTCTTGTTATTGAACCGTTTGATGTTTGGGGCTTTGATTATATGGGACCTTTTCCTGCCTCTAATGGATACACACATATTTTAGTTGCTTTTGATTACGTTACTAAGTGGGTAGAAGCTATTCCAACTAGTAGTGCTGATCATAACACTTCTATTAAAATGCTCAAGGAAGTTATTTTCCCGAGGTTTGGAGTCCCTAGATATTTAATGACTGATGGTGGTTCACACTTTATTCACGGTGCTTTCCATAAAATGCTTGCTAAATATGATGTTAATCATAGAATTGCATCTCCTTATCACCCTCAGTCTAGTGGTCAAGTAGAGTTGAGCAATAGAGAGCTCAAATTAATTTTGCAAAAGACCGTTAATAGGTCTAGAAAGAATTGGTCCAAGAAACTTGATGATGCATTATGGGCTTATAGAACTGCATATAAAAATCCTATGGGTATGTCTCCGTATAAAATGGTTTATGGAAAAGCATGTCACTTACCTCTCGAACTAGAACATAAGGCATATTGGGCTATTAAAGAGCTTAATTATGATTTTAAACTTGCCAGTGAGAAGAGGTTATTTGATATTAGCTCACTTGATGAATGGAGAACCCAAGCTTATGAAAATGCCAAGTTGTTTAAAGAAAAAGTTAAAATATGGCATGAAAAAAGGATACAAAAGCGTGAGTTTAATGTAGGTGATTATGTATTGCTATACAACTCTCCTTTAAGATTTTTGCAGGAAAACTTCTCTCTAAATGGGAAGGCCCCTATGTTATCGAAGAGGTCTATCATTCCGGTGCCATAAAGATCAACAACTTCAAGGGCACAAATCCGAAGGTGGTAAACGGTCAAAGAATTAAACATTATATCTCAGGGAATCCCATAAATGTTGAAACCAATATTATCGAAACCGTAACCCCAGAGGAATACATAAGGGACACTTTCCGGAACGTTTCAGACTTCGAAAAGGAAAAGGTATGTGGTACGGTAAGTAAACCGACTCCAAAACAATTTTAAGGCAATATTTCTCCGTTTTGGAATATTTAGAAAAATAGAAAAATAAGTAGTAGTCCGGGAAGGACACGAGGGCCCCACGAGGGTGGTGGGCGTGCCCTACCCCTCTGGGCGCGCCCCCTACCTCGTGAGCACCTCGTGTGCCTTCCGGACTCCTTTTTCTTGCATGATACGTATTTTGGTGGGTAAAAATTCATTATATATTCTCCCGAAGGTTTTGACTCCCGTATCACGCAATTATTCTCTTTTCTTGTTTCGAGCTGTTTTTCTGACAGATCTAGATTATCATGACATCCCCAAGTGCTTCCAAGGACAAGTTCTTCGAGAAGGTCATCAACCCTTACCTCGCGGAGGTGTTGCGACACCCTCAAACCATTGAGATGCGTGATGGGTTGTTGCACATCCGCGATGTTGAGGGACCAAAGGGAACCAGAAGCGTGGAGAACGAGGCTCGAAGAAATGGAGCAACACGTTTTCAAGTGCCAGGGGATGGTGGAGCGTGGAATCTATGCTAGCCACACGATGCTCGCGGAGTTCACTAACAACTACAAGCCGGATGCCAAGAACACCGAGGAGGTCATCTTCAAGCTATATGAGAAGATCGAGCACCTCCAAGCCCAAATCTATGACCTGCAAAACCAACACTATGAGTATGAATATAGATTCAAAAGAATGAGTTTGGCTGCAGATTTGAGGATTCCGGAGACTCGATCGTCCTTCTATAATGGTGAACCTATGCCTTGGAAGATGGATGACAAGCCCTCATCATCAACAACACCACCACCTTCTTCACCAACAAAGGAGATATAATCACATGGGTATGGGCACTCCCCTTGGCAACTGCCAAGCTTGGGGGAGGTGCCCCGGTATCGTATCACCATCACAACTCCCATCTTTATCGTTTTTCTTAGTTTGATCCTATTAGTAGTATCTTGATTTAGTAGAATAAAGTTTATGGCATGATCTAGTTTTGAGTTTGCTTTATGATATCTCTATGTAATCGAGTCCGTGAGCTATATATAATAAAGATTAGTGTTGAGTCAAGGGCTTGATTATTTTTCCATGATCTTGGGTGAATAAAAGAAAAGAGAAAAAGAATAAAAAGAAACAAAAATTTCATATTGATCTTATTGAGAGTAATGACTTCACATAGAAAGAGTATGATGATTAAAAGTTGTTGGGAGTTGGCAAACATAGCTTTGGTCATTGTTGCAATTAATAGGAAGTCATAAGGAAAGAGAGGTTTTCACATATAGATATATTATCATTGACATCTTCTATGATTGGGAGCACTCAATAAAATATGACATGCTAAAGAGTTGATGTTGGACAAGGAAGACAACGTAATGAGTTATGTCTTTCTTATATCTGATATAAAGTATGTTTTCATGGATCCTCTAACTTGTTGAGCTTGCCTTTCCCCCTCATGCTAGCCAAATTCTCAGCACCAAGTATAAATACTACTTGTGCTTCCAAATACCCTTAAAACAGTTTTGCCATGAGAGTCCACCATATCTACCTATGGATTAAGTAAGATCCTTCAAGTAAGTTGTCATCGGTGCAAAGAAATAAAGATTGCTCTAAATATTTATGATTGATTGGTGTGGGAGAAATAAGCTTTATACGATCTTGTGATGTGGAAGTAATAAAAGCGACGGACTGCATAATAAAGGTTCATATCACAAGGGGCAATATAAAGTGACGTTCTTTCGCATTGAGATTTTATGCATCCAACCATAAAAGCGCATGGCAACCTCTACTTCCCTCTGCGAAGGGCCTATCCTTTATTATTATCTTCTACCTTATGCAAGAGTCATGGTGATCTTCACCTTTTCATTTTCATTTTATCCTTTGGCAAGTTCAGCATTTTGGAAAGAACATGATATATATATATCTAATTGGATGTAGGGGAGCATGAACCAGTTGGAAATATTCCATAGAGGTAATACTAAATTAGTTATTATTATATTTCCTTGTTCATGATAATCGTTTATTATCCATGCTAGAATTGTATTGATAGGAAACTCAGATACATGTGTGGATACATAGACAACACCATGTCCCTAGTAAGCCTCTAGTTGACTAGCTCGTTGATCAATAGATGGTTACGGTTTCTTGACCATGGACATTGGATGTCATTGATAACGGGATCACATCATTAGCACATCATTAGGAGAATGATGTGATGGACAAAGACCCAATCCTAAGCCTAGCACAAGATCATGTAGTTCGTATGCTAAAGCTTTTCTAATGTCAAGTATCATTTCC
This sequence comes from Triticum urartu, assembly GCF_056163025.1. Taxonomy (NCBI): domain Eukaryota; kingdom Viridiplantae; phylum Streptophyta; class Magnoliopsida; order Poales; family Poaceae; genus Triticum; species Triticum urartu. Next base: position 362,443,755 of record NC_141876.1, on the reverse strand, counting down.
TTATACCATGAGATTGTGCAACTCCCGGATACCGTAGGAGTGCTTTGGGTGTGCCAAACGTCACTACGTAACTGGGTGGCTATAAAGGTACACTACAGGTATCTCCGAACGTGTCTGTTGGGTTGGCACGAATCGAGACTGGGATTTGCACTCCTTGTAAACGGAGAGGTATCTCTGGGCCCACTCGGTAGGACATCATCATAATGTGCACAATGTGATCAAGGAGTTGATCACGGGATGATGTGTTACGGAACGAGTAAAGAGACTTGCCGGTAACGAGATTGAACAAGGTATCGGGATACCAATGATCGAATCTCGGGCAAGTATCGTACCGATAGACAAAGGGAATTGTATACGGGATTGATCGAGTCCTTGACATCGTGGTTCATCCGATGAGATCATCGTGGAACATGTGGGAGCCAACATGGGTATCCAGATCCCGCTGTTGGTTATTGACCGGAGAGTCATCTCGGTCATGTCTGCATGTCTCCTGAACCCGTAGGGTCTACACACTTAAGGTTCGGTGACGCTAGGGTTATAGAGATATTAGTATGCGGTAACCCGAAAGTTGTTCGGAGTCCCGGATGAGATCCCGGATGTCACGAGGAGTTCCGGAATGGTCCGGAGGTAAAGATTTATATATAGGAAGTGCTATTTCGGCTATCGGGACAAGTTTCGGGGTCACCGGTATTGTACCGGGACCACCGGATGGGTCCCAGGGGTCCACCGGGTGGGGCCACCTGCCCCGGGGGCCTCATGGGCTGTAGGTGGTGCGCCTTGGCCTGTATGGGCCAAGGGCACCAGCCCCAAGAAGCCCATGCGCCAAGAGATAAGGGAAAGGAAGAGTCCTAAAGGGGGAAGGCACCTCGCCTTGGGGAGGATGGTCTCCTCCCTGGCCGCACCCTTCCTTGGAGGAAGGGCCAAGGCTGCGCCCCCCCTCTCCCTTGGCCCTATATATAGTGGGGGGAAGGGAGGGCAGCAACCCCTAAGCCCTGGCGCCTCCCTCTCCCTCCCATGACACATCTCCCTCCTCCCGCAGCGCTTGGCGAAGCCCTGTTGGAATCCCGCTACTTCCACCACCACGACGTCGTGCTACTGGATCTCCATCAACCTCTCCTCCCCCCTTGCTGGATCAAGAAGGAGGAGACGTCGCTGCTCCGTACGTGTGTTGAACGCGGAGGTTGCCGTCCGTTCGGAGCTAGGATCATCGGTGATCTGGATCACAACGAGAAAGACTCCATCAACCCCGTTCTCTTGAACGCTTCCGGGCGCGATCTACAAGGGTATGTAGATCCACTCCTCCCTCGTTGCTAGATGACTCCATAGATAGATCTTGGTGACACGTAGGAAATTTTTTGAATTTATGCTAGGTTCCCCAACAGTGGCATCATGAGCTAGGTCTATGCGTAGTTTCTATGCACGAGTAGAACACAAAGTAGTTGTGGGCATTGATTTTGTTCAATATGCTTACCGTTACTAGTCCAATCTTGATTCGGTGGCATTGTGGGATGAAGCGGCCCGGACCGACCTTACACGTACTCTTACGTGAGACTGGTTCCACCGACTGACATGCACTAGTTGCATAAGGTGGCTAGCGGGTGTCTGTCTCTCCCACTTTAGTCGGATCGGATTCGATGAAAAGGGTCCTTATGAAGGGTAAATAGCAATTGGCATATCACGTTGTGGTTTTTGCGTAGGTAAGAAACGTTCTTGCTAGAAACCCATAGCAGCCACGTAAAACATGCAAACAACAATTAGAGGACGTCTAACTTGTTTTTGCAGGGTATGCTATGTGATGTGATATGGCCAAAGGATGTGATGAATGATATATGTGATGTATGAGATGATCATGTTCTTGTAATAGGAATCACGACTTGCATGTCAATGAGTATGACAACCGGCAGGAGCCATAGGAGTTGTCTTAATTTATTTATGACCTGCGTGTCAACATAAACGTCATGTAATTACTTTACTTTATTGCTAACCGTTAGCTGTAGAAGTAGAAGTAATAGTTGGCGAGACAACTTCATGAAGAAACGATGATGGAGATCATGATGATGGAGATCATGGTGTCATGCCGGTGACGATGATGATCATGGAGCCCCGAAGATGGAGATCAAAAGGAGCAATATGATATTGGCCATATCATGTCACTATTTGATTGCATGTGATGTTTATCATGTTTATACATCTTATTTGCTTAGAACGACGGTAGTAAATAAGATGATCCCTCATTAAAATTTCAAGAAAGTGTTCCCCCTAACTGCGCACCGTTGCGAAAGTTCGTCGTTTCGAAGCACCACGTGATGATCGGGTGTGATAGATTCTTACGTTCGAATACAACGGGTGTTGACGAGCCTAGCATGTACAGACATGGCCTCGGAACACATGCTAAACACTTAGGTTGACTTGACGAGCCTAGCATGTACAGACATGGCCTCGGAACACAAGAGACCGAAAGGTCGAGCATGAGTCGTATGGTAGATACGATCAACATGAAGATGTTCACCTATGATGACTAGTCCGTCTCACGTGATGATCGGACACGGCCTAGTTGACTCGGATCATGTAATCACTTAGATGACTAGAGGGATGTCTATCTGAGTGGGAGTTCATAAGATGAACTTAATTATCCTGAACATAGTCAAAAGGTCTTCGCAAATTATGTCGTGGCTCACGTTTCTGTTCTACTGTTTAGATATGTTCCTAGAGAAAATTTAGTTGAAAGTTGATAGTAGCAATTATGCGGACTAGGTCCATAAACTGAGGATTATCCTCATTGCTTCATAGAAGGCTTATGTCCTTAATGCACCGCTTAGTGTGCTGAACCTTGAACGTTGTCTGTGGATGTTGCGAACATCTGACATACACATTTTGATAACTACATGATAGTTCAGTTAAACGGTTTAGAGTTGAGGCACCGAAGACGGTTTTTGAAACGTCACGAAACATATGAGATGTTTCGAGGGCTGAAATTGGGATTTCAGGCTCGTGCCCACATCAATAGGTATAAGACCTCCGACGATTTTCTTAGCCTGCAAACTAAGGGAGAAAAGCTCAATTGTTGAGCTTGTGCTCAGATTATCTAAGTACAACAATCATTTGAATCAAGTGGGAGTTGATCTTCCAGATGAAATAGTGATGGTTCTCCGAAGTCATTACCACCAAGCTGCTTGAGCTTCGTGATGAACTATAATATATCAGGGACATATATGATGATCCTTGAGATATTCGCGATGTTTGACACCACAAAAGTAGAGATCAAGAAGGAGCATCAATTGTTGATGGTTGGTGAAACCACTAGTTTCAAGAAGGGCAAGGGCAAAAAAAGAAGGGATACTTCATGAAACGGCAATTCAGCTGCTGCTCTAGTGAAGAAACCCAAGGTTGAACCCAAACCCGAGACTAAGTGCTTCTATAATAAGGGGAACAACCACTGGAGCAGAATTACCCTAGATACTTGGTAGATGAGAAGGCTGGCAAAGTCAATAGAAGTATATTGGATATACATTGTGTTAATGTGTACTTTACTAGTACTCCTAGTAGCACCATGGTATTAGATACCGGTTCGGTTGCTAAATGTTAGTAAACTCGAAATAAAAGCTACGGAATAAACGGAGACTAGCTAAAGGTGAGCTGACGATATGTGTTGGAAGTGTTTCCAATGTTGATATGATCAAGCATCGCACGCTCCCTCTACCATCGAGATTGGTGTTTGCGTTGGGCATAGACATGATTGGATTATGTCTATCGCAATACGGTTATTCATTTAAGGAGAATAACGGTTACTCTGTTTATTTGAATAATACCTTCAATGGTCTTGCACCTAAAATGAATAGTTCATTGAATCTCGATCATAGTGATACACATGTTCATGCCAAGAGATATAAGATAGTAATCATAGTACCACCTACTTGTGGCACTGCCACTTAAGTCATATCGGTATAAAACGCATGAAGAAGCTCCATGTTGATGGATCTTTGGACTCACTCATTTTTGAAAGGATTGAGACATGCGAACCATGTCTATTGGTGTATATGCATGAAGAAACTCCATGCAAAGTGGACCGTTTGGACTCACTTGATTTTGAATCACTTGAGACATGCAAATCATACCACATGGGCAAGATGACTGAAAGCCTCGTTTTCAGTAAAATGGAACTAGAAAGCAACTTGTTGGAAGTAATACATTTTGATGTGTGCAATCCAATGAGTGCTGAGGCATGTAGTGGATATCGTTATGTTCTTACTTCACAGATGATTTGAGTAGATGTTGAGTATATTTACTTGATGAATCACGAGTCTGAATTATTGGAAGGTTCAAGTAATTTCTGGGTGAAGTTGAAAGATTGTCGTGACAGGAGGATAAAATATCCATGATATGATCATAGAGATGAATATCTGAATTACGAGTTTGGCACAAAATTAAGACATTGTGGAAATTGTTTCACAACTAATACAGCCTGGAACACCATAGTGTGATGGTGTGTTCGAACATCATAACTGCACCCTATTGGATATGATGCATACCATGATGTCTCTTATCGAATTACCACGATAGTTTATGGGTTAGGCATTAAAGACAACCACATTCACTTTAAATAGGGCACCACGTAATTCCGATGAGATGACACCGTATGAACTATGGTTTAGGGAAACCTAAGCTGTCATTTCTTAAAAGTTTGGGGCTGCGACGCTTATGTGAAAAAGTTTCGGGCTGATAAGCTCGAACCCAAAGCGGATAAATGCATCTTCATAGGACACCCAAAACAGTTGGGTATACCTCCTGTCTCAGATCCGAAAGCAATAAGGGATTGTTTCTGGAATCGGGTCCTTTCTCGAGGAAAAGTTTCTCTCGAAAGAATTGAGTGGGAGGGTGGTGGAGACTTGATGAGGTTATTGAACCGTCTCTTCAACTAGTGTGTGGCAGGGCACAGGAAGTTGTTCCTGTGGCACCTACACCAATTGAAGTGGAAGCTTATGATAGTGATCATGAAACTTCAAATCAAGTCACTACCAAACCTCGTGGGATGACAAGGATGCATACTACTTCAGAGTGGTACGTAATCCTGTCTTGGAAGTCATGTTGCTATACAACAATGAACCTACGAGCTATGGAGAAGCGATGGTGGGCTCGGATTCCGATAAATGGCTCGAGGCCATAAAATCCGAGAGAGGATCCATGTATGAAAACAAAGTGTAGACTTTGGCAGAACAGCTCGATGGTCGTAAGGCTGTTGAGTGCAGATGGATTTTAAAAGGAAGACGGACAATGATGGTAAATTTCACCATTAAGAAAGCTCGACTTGTCGTTAAGAAGTTTCCCGACAAGTTCAAGGAGTTGACTGCGGTGAGACTTTCTCACTCGTAGCGATGCTAAGAGTCTGTTGGAATTATATTAGCAATTACTGCATTATTTGTGAAATCTTGCAGATAGGATGTCAAAACATTGTTTCCTCGACGATTTTCTTGAGGAAAGGTTGTATGTGATACAACCAGAAGGTTTTGTCAATCCTGAAAGATGCTAATAAGTATGCAAAGCTCCAGCAATCCTTCTAAGGACTGGAGTAAGCATCTCGGAGTTGGAATGTACGCTTTGATGAGATGATCAAAGATTTTGGGTTTATACAAAGTTTATGAGAAACTTGTATTTCCAAAGAAGTGAGTGGGAGCACTATGGAATTTCTGATGAGTATATGTTGTTGACATATTATGGATCAGAAATGATGTAGAATTTCTGGAAAGCATATAGGGTTATTTGGAAAGTGTTTTTCAATGGAAAGCCTTGATTAAGCTACTTGAACATTGAGCATCAAGATCTATAAGGATAGATCAAAACGCTTAATGGTACTTTTAAATGAGCACATACCTTGACATGATCTTGAAGGGGTTCAAGATGGATCAGTCAAAGAAGGAGTACTTGCCTGAGTTGTAAGGTATGAAGTTAAGACTTAAAGCTCGACCACGGTAGAAGAAAGAGAAAGGACGAATGTCGTCCCCTATGCTTTTGTCATAGGCTCTATACGGTATGCCATGCTGAGTACCGCACCTGATGTGTGCCTTGCCACATATCTGGCAAGAGGGTACAAAGGTAATCTAGGAGTAGATCACCAGATAGCGGTCTAAATTATCCTTAGAGGAATAAGGATATGTTTCTCGGTTATGGAGGTGATAAAGAGTTCAACGTAAAGAGTTACGTCGATGCAAGCTTAACACCTATCCGGATATCTCTGAATAGAGATACCGGATACGTATAATGGAGCAACCATTTAGAATAGCTCCAAGTAGAACAGTTATTTGAAATGGCTCCAAATATAGCGTAGTAGCTGCATCTATAAGATGACATAGAGATTTGCGAAATACATACGGATCTGAAAGATTCAGACCCGTTGACTATAACATCTCTCACAAGCATAACATGATCAAACCCAGAACTCATCGAGTGTTAATAACATGGTAATGTGAACTAGATTATTGACTCTAGTAAACTCTTTGGGTGCTAGTCACATGGGGATGTGACCTTGAGTGTTAATCACATATCGATGTGAACTGGATTATTGACTCTAGTGCAAGTGGGAGACTGTTGGAAATATGCCCTAGAGGCAATAATAAATTAGTTATTATTATATTTCCTTGTTCATGATAATCGTTTATTATCCATGCTAGAATTGTATTGATAGGAAACTCAGATACATGTGTGGATACATCGACAACACCATGTCCCTAGTAAGCCTCTAGTTGAATAGCTCGTTGATCAATAGATGGTTACGGTTTCCTGACCATGGACATTGGATGTCATTGATAACGGGATCACATCATTAGGAGAATGATGTGATGGACAAAGACCCAATCCTAAGCCTAGCACAAGATCATGTAGTTCGTATGCTAAAGCTTTTCTAATGTCAAGTATCATTTCCTTAGACCATGAGATTGTGCAACTCCCGAATACCGTAGGAGAGCTTTGGGTGTCCCAAACGTCACAACGTAACTGGGTGGCTATAAAGGTACACTACAGGTATCTCCGAAAGTGTCTGTTGGGTTGGCACGAATCGAGACTGGGATTTGGCACTCCGTGTAAACGGAGAGGTATCTCTGGGCCCACTCGGTAGGACATCATCATAATGTGCACAATGTGATCAAGGAGTTGATCACGGGATGATGTGTTACGGAACGAGTAAAGAGACTTGCCGGTAACGAGATTGAACAAGGTATCGGATACCGACGATCGAATCTCGGGCAAGTATCGTACCGATAGACAAAGGGAATTGTATACGGGATTGATTGAGTCCTTGACATCGTGGTTCATCCGATGAGATCATCGTGGAACATGTGGGAGCCAACATGGGTATCCAGATCCCGCTGTTGGTTATTGACCGGAGAGTCATCTCGGTCATGTCTGCATGTCTCCCGAACCCGTAGGGTCTACACACTTAAGGTTCGGTGACTCTAGGGTTATAGAGATATTAGTATGCGGTAACCCAAAAGTTGTTCGGAGTCCCGGATGAGATCCCGGACGTCAAGAGGAGTTCCGGAATGGTCCGGAGGTAAAGATTTATATATAGGAAGTGCTATTTCGGCTATCGGGACAAGTTTCGGGGTCACCGGTATTGTACCGGGACCACCGGAAGGGTCCCGGGGGTCCACCGGGTGTGGCCACCTGCCCCGAGGGCCTCATGGGCTGTAGGTGGTGCGCCTTGGCCTGTATGGGCCAAGGGCACCAGCCCCAAGAGGCCCATGCGCCAAGAGATAAGGGAAAGGAAGAGTCCTAAAGGGGGAAGGCACCTCGCCTTGGGGAGGATGGTCTCCTCCCTGGCCGCACCCTTCCTTGGAGGAAGGGCCAAGGCTGCGCCCCCCCTCTCCCTTGGCCCTATATATAGTGGGGGGAAGGGAGGGCAGCAACCCCTAAGCCCTGGCGCCTCCCTCTCCCTCCCATGACACATCTCCCTCCTCCCGCAGCGCTTGGCGAAGCCCTGTTGGAATCCCGCTACTTCCACCACCACGACGTCGTGCTGCTGGATCTCCATCAACCTCTCCTCCCCCCTTGCTGGATCAAGAAGGAGGAGACGTCGCTGCTCCGTACGTGTGTTGAACGCGGAGGTTGCCGTCCGTTCGGAGCTAGGATCATCGGTGATCTGGATCACAACGAGAAAGACTCCATCAACCCCGTTCTCTTGAACGCTTCCGGGCGCGATCTACAAGGGTATGTAGATCCACTCCTCCCTCGTTGCTAGATGACTCCATAGATAGATCTTGGTGACACGTAGGAAATTTTTTGAATTTATGCTAGGTTCCCCAACAGTGGCATCATGAGCTAGGTCTATGCGTAGTTTCTATGCACGAGTAGAACACAAAGTAGTTGTGGGCATTGATTTTGTTCAATATGCTTACCGTTACTAGTCCAATCTTGATTCGGTGGCATTGTGGGATGAAGCGGCCCGGACCGACCTTACACGTACTCTTACGTGAGACTGGTTCCACCGACTGACATGCACTAGTTGCATAAGGTGGCTAGCGGGTGTCTGTCTCTCCCACTTTAGTCGGATCGGATTCGATGAAAAGGGTCCTTATGAAGGGTAAATAGCAATTGGCATATCACGTTGTGGTTTTTGCGTAGGTAAGAAACGTTCTTGCTAGAAACCCATAGCAGCCACGTAAAACATGCAAACAACAATTAGAGGACGTCTAACTTGTTTTTGCAGGGTATGCTATGTGATGTGATATGGCCAAAGGATGTGATGAATGATATATGTGATGTATGAGATGATCATGTTCTTGTAATAGGAATCACGACTTGCATGTCAATGAGTATGACAACCGGCAGGAGCCATAGGAGTTGTCTTAATTTATTTATGACCTGCGTGTCAACATAAACGTCATGTAATTACTTTACTTTATTGCTAACCGTTAGCTGTAGAAGTAGAAGTAATAGTTGGCGAGACAACTTCATGAAGAAACGATGATGGAGATCATGATGATGGAGATCATGGTGTCATGCCGGTGACGATGATGATCATGGAGCCCCGAAGATGGAGATCAAAAGGAGCAATATGATATTGGCCATATCATGTCACTATTTGATTGCATGTGATGTTTATCATGTTTATACATCTTATTTGCTTAGAACGACGGTAGTAAATAAGATGATCCCTCATTAAAATTTCAAGAAAGTGTTCCCCCTAACTGCGCACCGTTGCGAAAGTTCGTCGTTTCGAAGCACCACGTGATGATCGGGTGTGATAGATTCTTACGTTCGAATACAACGGGTGTTGACGAGCCTAGCATGTACAGACATGGCCTCGGAACACATGCTAAACACTTAGGTTGACTTGACGAGCCTAGCATGTACAGACATGGCCTCGGAACACAAGAGACCGAAAGGTCGAGCATGAGTCGTATGGTAGATACGATCAACATGAAGATGTTCACCTATGATGACTAGTCCGTCTCACGTGATGATCGGACACGGCCTAGTTGACTCGGATCATGTAATCACTTAGATGACTAGAGGGATGTCTATCTGAGTGGGAGTTCATAAGATGAACTTAATTATCCTGAACATAGTCAAAAGGTCTTCGCAAATTATGTCGTGGCTCACGTTTCTGTTCTACTGTTTAGATATGTTCCTAGAGAAAATTTAGTTGAAAGTTGATAGTAGCAATTATGCGGACTAGGTCCATAAACTGAGGATTATCCTCATTGCTTCATAGAAGGCTTATGTCCTTAATGCACCGCTTAGTGTGCTGAACCTTGAACGTTGTCTGTGGATGTTGCGAACATCTGACATACACATTTTGATAACTACATGATAGTTCAGTTAAACGGTTTAGAGTTGAGGCACCGAAGACGGTTTTTGAAACGTCACGAAACATATGAGATGTTTCGAGGGCTGAAATTGGGATTTCAGGCTCGTGCCCACATCAATAGGTATAAGACCTCCGACGATTTTCTTAGCCTGCAAACTAAGGGAGAAAAGCTCAATTGTTGAGCTTGTGCTCAGATTATCTAAGTACAACAATCATTTGAATCAAGTGGGAGTTGATCTTCCAGATGAAATAGTGATGGTTCTCCGAAGTCATTACCACCAAGCTGCTTGAGCTTCGTGATGAACTATAATATATCAGGGACATATATGATGATCCTTGAGATATTCGCGATGTTTGACACCACAAAAGTAGAGATCAAGAAGGAGCATCAATTGTTGATGGTTGGTGAAACCACTAGTTTCAAGAAGGGCAAGGGCAAAAAAAAGAAGGGATACTTCATGAAACGGCAATTCAGCTGCTGCTCTCGTGAAGAAACCCAAGGTTGAACCCAAACCCGAGACTAAGTGCTTCTATAATAAGGGGAACAACCACTGGAGCAGAATTACCCTAGATACTTGGTAGATGAGAAGGCTGGCAAAGTCAATAGAAGTATATTGGATATACATTGTGTTAATGTGTACTTTACTAGTACTCCTAGTAGCACCATGGTATTAGATACCGGTTCGGTTGCTAAATGTTAGTAAACTCGAAATAAAAGCTACGGAATAAACGGAGACTAGCTAAAGGTGAGCTGACGATATGTGTTGGAAGTGTTTCCAATGTTGATATGATCAAGCATCGCACGCTCCCTCTACCATCGAGATTGGTGTTTGCGTTGAGCATAGACATGATTGGATTATGTCTATCGCAATACGGTTATTCATTTAAGGAGAATAACGGTTACTCTGTTTATTTGAATAATACCTTCAATGGTCTTGCACCTAAAATGAATAGTTCATTGAATCTCGATCATAGTGATACACATGTTCATGCCAAGAGATATAAGATAGTAATCATAGTACCACCTACTTGTGGCACTGCCACTTAAGTCATATCGGTATAAAACGCATGAAGAAGCTCCATGTTGATGGATCTTTGGACTCACTCATTTTTGAAAGGATTGAGACATGCGAACCATGTCTATTGGTGTATATGCATGAAGAAACTCCATGCAAAGTGGACCGTTTGGACTCACTTGATTTTGAATCACTTGAGACATGCAAATCATACCACATGGGCAAGATGACTGAAAGCCTCGTTTTTCAGTAAAATGGAACTAGAAAGCAACTTGTTGGAAGTAATACATTTTGATGTGTGCAATCCAATGAGTGCTGAGGCATGTAGTGGATATCGTTATGTTCTTACTTCACAGATGATTTGAGTAGATGTTGAGTATATTTACTTGATGAATCACGAGTCTGAATTATTGGAAGGTTCAAGTAATTTCTGGGTGAAGTTGAAAGATCGTCGTGACAGGAGGATAAAATATCTATGATATGATCATAGAGATGAATATCTGAATTACGAGTTTGGCACAAAATTAAGACATTGTGGAAATTGTTTCACAACTAATACAGCCTGGAACACCATAGTGTGATGGTGTGTTCGAACATCATAACTGCACCCTATTGGATATGATGCATACCATGATGTCTCTTATCGAATTACCACGATAGTTTATGGGTTGGGCATTAAAGACAACCACATTCACTTTAAATAGGGCACCACGTAATTCCGATGAGATGACACCGTATGAACTATGGTTTAGGGAAACCTAAGCTGTCATTTCTTAAAAGTTTGGGGCTGCGACGCTTATGTGAAAAAGTTTCGGGCTGATAAGCTCGAACCCAAAGCGGATAAATGCATCTTCATAGGACACCCAAAACAGTTGGGTATACCTCCTGTCTCAGATCCGAAAGCAATAAGGGATTGTTTCTGGAATCGGGTCCTTTCTCGAGGAAAAGTTTCTCTCGAAAGAATTGAGTGGGAGGGTGGTGGAGACTTGATGAGGTTATTGAACCGTCTCTTCAACTAGTGTGTGGCAGGGCACAGGAAGTTGTTCCTGTGGCACCTACACCAATTGAAGTGGAAGCTTATGATAGTGATCATGAAACTTCAAATCAAGTCACTACCAAACCTCGTGGGATGACAAGGATGCATACTACTTCAGAGTGGTACGTAATCCTGTCTTGGAAGTCATGTTGCTATACAACAATGAACCTACGAGCTATGGAGAGGCGATGGTGGGCCCGGATTCCGATAAATGGCTCGAGGCCATAAAATCCGAGAGAGGATCCATGTATGAAAACAAAGTGTAGACTTTGGCAGAACAGCTCGATGGTCGTAAGGCTGTTGAGTGCAGATGGATTTTAAAAGGAAGACGGACAATGATGGTAAATGTCACCATTAAGAAAGCTCGACTTGTCGTTAAGAAGTTTCCCGACAAGTTCAAGGAGTTGACTGCGGTGAGACTTTCTCACTCGTAGCGATGCTAAGAGTCTGTTGGAATTATATTAGCAATTACTGCATTATTTGTGAAATCTTGCAGATAGGATGTCAAAACATTGTTTCCTCGACGATTTTCTTGAGGAAAGGTTGTATGTGATACAACCAGAAGGTTTTGTCAATCCTGAAAGATGCTAATAAGTATGCAAAGCTCCAGCAATCCTTCTAAGGACTGGAGTAAGCATCTCGGAGTTGGAATGTACGCTTTGATGAGATGATCAAAGATTTTGGGTTTATACAAAGTTTATGAGAAACTTGTATTTCCAAAGAAGTGAGTGGGAGCACTATGGAATTTCTGATGAGTATATGTTGTTGACATATTATGGATCAGAAATGATGTAGAATTTCTGGAAAGCATATAGGGTTATTTGGAAAGTGTTTTTCAATGGAAAGCCTTGATTAAGCTACTTGAACATTGAGCATCAAGATCTATAAGGATAGATCAAAACGCTTAATGGTACTTTTAAATGAGCACATACCTTGACATGATCTTGAAGGGGTTCAAGATGGATCAGTCAAAGAAGGAGTACTTGCCTGAGTTGTAAGGTATGAAGTTAAGACTTAAAGCTCGACCACGGTAGAAGAAAGAGAAAGGACGAATGTCGTCCCCTATGCTTTTGTCATAGGCTCTATACGGTATGCCATGCTGAGTACCGCACCTGATGTGTGCCTTGCCACATATCTGGCAAGAGGGTACAAAGGTAATCTAGGAGTAGATCACCAGATAGCGGTCTAAATTATCCTTAGAGGAATAAGGATATGTTTCTCGGTTATGGAGGTGATAAAGAGTTCAACGTAAAGAGTTACGTCGATGCAAGCTTAACACCTATCCGGATATCTCTGAATAGAGATACCGGATACGTATAATGGAGCAACCATTTAGAATAGCTCCAAGTAGAACAGTTATTTGAAATGGCTCCAAATATAGCGTAGTAGCTGCATCTATAAGATGACATAGAGATTTGCGAAGTACATACGGATCTGAAAGATTCAGACCCGTTGACTATAACATCTCTCACAAGCATAACATGATCAAACCCAGAACTCATCGAGTGTTAATCACATGGTAATGTGAACTAGATTATTGACTCTAGTAAACTCTTTGGGTGTTAGTCACATGGGGATGTGACCTTGAGTGTTAATCACATATCGATGTGAACTGGATTATTGACTCTAGTGCAAGTGGGAGACTGTTGGAAATATGCCCTAGAGGCAATAATAAATTAGTTATTATTATATTTCCTTGTTCATGATAATCTTTTATTATCCATGCTAGAATTGTATTGATAGGAAACTCAGATACATGTGTGGATACATAGACAACACCATGTCCCTAGTAAGCCTCTAGTTGAATAGCTCGTTGATCAATAGATGGTTACGGTTTCCTGACCATGGACATTGGATGTCATTGATAACGGGATCACATCATTAGGAGAATGATGTGATGGACAAAGACCCAATCCTAAGCCTAGCACAAGATCATGTAGTTCGTATGCTAAAGCTTTTCTAATGTCAAGTATCATTTCCTTAGACCATGAGATTGTGCAACTCCCGAATACCGTAGGAGAGCTTTGGGTGTGCCAAACGTCACAACGTAACTGGGTGGATATAAAGGTACACTACAGGTATCTCCGAAAGTGTCTGTTGGGTTGGCACGAATCGAGACTGGGATTTGGCACTCCGTGTAAACAGAGAGGTATCTCTGGGCCCACTCGGTAGGACATCATCATAATGTGCACAATGTGATCAAGGAGTTGATCACGGGATGATGTGTTACGGAACGAGTAAAGAGACTTGCCGGTAACGAGATTGAACAAGGTATCGGATACCGACGATCGAATCTCGGGCAAGTATCGTACTGATAGACAAAGGGAATTGTATACGGGATTGATTGAGTCCTTGACATCGTGGTTCATCCGATGAGATCATCGTGGAACATGTGGGAGCCAACATGGGTATCCAGATCCCGCTGTTGGTTATTGACCGGAGAGTCATCTCGGTCATGTCTGCATGTCTCCCGAACCCGTAGGGTCTACACACTTAAGGTTCGGTGACTCTAGGGTTATAGAGATATTAGTATGCGGTAACCCAAAAGTTGTTCGGAGTCCCGGATGAGATCCCGGACGTCACGAGGAGTTCCGGAATGGTCCGGAGGTAAAGATTTATATATAGGAAGTGCTATTTCGGCTATCGGGACAAGTTTCGGGGTCACCGGTATTGTACCGGGACCACCGGAAGGGTCCCGGGGGTCCACCGGGTGTGGCCACCTGCCCCGAGGGCCTCATGGGCTGTAGGGGGTGCGCCTTGGCCTGTATGGGCCAAGGGCACCAGCCCCAAGAGGCCCATGCGCCAAGAGATAAGGGAAAGGAAGAGTCCTAAAGGGGGAAGGCACCTCCGAGGTGCCTTGGGGAGGATGGACTCCTCCCTGGCCGCACCTTCCTTGGAGGAAGGGCCAAGGCTGCGCCCCCCCTCTCCCTTGGCCCTATATATAGTGGGGGGAAGGGAGGGCAGCAACCCCTAAGCCCTGGCGCCTCCCTCTCCCTCCCATGACACATCTCCCTCCTCCCGCAGCGCTTGGCGAAGCCCTGTTGGAATCCCGCTACTTCCACCACCACGCCGTCGTGCTGCTGGATCTCCAGCAACCTCTCCTCCCCCCTTGCTGGATCAAGAAGGAGGAGACTTCGCTGCTCCATACGTGTGTTGAACGTGGAGGTGCCGTCCGTTCGGCGCTAGGATCATCGGTGATCTGGATCACGACGAGTACGACTCCATCAACCCCGTTCTCTTGAACACTTCCGCGCGCGATCTACAAGGGTATGTAGATCCACTCCTCCCTCGTTGCTAGATGACTCCATAGATAGATCTTGGTGACACGTAGGAAATTTTTTGAATTTATGCTACGTTCCCCAACAGAACCATTATTGTTGACATTACCCTTGAGGTAAAAGGTTGTGGGCAAAACTATAAGCCCCTATATTTCTCTGTGTCCGATTAAAACTCTGTAACCACAAGTATTGCGTGAGTGTTAGCAATTATGGAGGACTAAATGATAGTTGAGTATGTGGACTTGCTTTTTAGCTCTGACATAGAATCTTTCCGATGTTATGATAAATTGCAATTGCTTCAATGACCGAGATTATAGTTTGTCGGAGCCCAATAAGGTTTATGATTTATAATTTTGCATTGTGAATAGATCATCACTTGAACATAAGTAATCATATGACAAAAGCTATATATGTTGCTGCTATGATAATAATCATGATGCCTTCATGTCCGTATTTTATTTTTATCGACGCCTCTACCTCTAAACATGAGGACATATTTATTGCTATCGGCTTTTCGCTTGAGGACAAGCGAGGTCTAAGCTTGGGGGAGTTGATACGTCCATTTTGCATCATGCTTTTATATCAATATTTATTGCATTATGGACTGTTATTTCACTTTATGTCACAATACTTATGGCTATTCTCTCTTATTTTACAAGGTTTACATAAGGAGGGAGAATGCCGGCAGCTGGAATTCTGGGCTGGAAAAGGAGAAAATATTAGAGACCTATTCTGTGCAACTCCAAAAGTCATGAAACTCCAGGGAACATCTTAAAATAAATAAATAAAAATCCTCGCCAAAGATGAAGGCCAGGGGGCCCACACTCTGCTCACGAGGGTGGGGGGCGCGGCCCCCTACCTCGTGGGCCCCCTGGTGGCTCTCCGACGTCCATCTTCTCCTATATGAAGTCTTTCGATGAGAAAAAAATCAGAAGGAACTTTTCGGGATGAGACTCCGCCGCCACGAGGCGGAACCTTGGCGGAACCAATCTAGAGCTCCGGCAGAGCTGTTCTGCCAGGGATACTTCCCTCCGGGAGGGGGAAATCATCACCATCGTCATCACCAACGCTCCTCTCATCAGGAGAGGGCAATCTCCATCAACATCTTCACCAGCACCATCTCATCTCCAAACCCTAGTTCATCTCTTGTATCCAATTCTTGCCTCAAAGTCTGGGATTGGTGCTAGTAGGTTGCTAGTAGTGTTGATTACTCCTTGTAGTTGATGCTAGTTGGTTTATTTGGTGGAAGATCATATGTTCAGATCCTATATGCATATTATTACCCCTCTGATTATGAACATGAATATGCTTTGTGAGTAATTACGTTTGTTCCTGAGGACAAGGGATAAGTCTTGCTATTAGTAGTCATGTGATTTTGGTATTCATTTGATATTTTGATATATGTATGTTGTCTAGCCTCTAGTGGTGTTATGTGAACGTCGACTACATAACACTTCACCATTATTTGGGCCTAGAGGAAGGCATTGGGAAGTAATAAGTAGATGATGGGTTGCTAGAGTGATAGAAGCTTAAACCCTAGTTTATGCGTTGCTTCGTAAGGGGCTGATTTGGATCCACACGTTTCATGCTATGGTTAGGTTTACCTTAATACTTTTGTTGTAGTTGCGGATTCTTTTAATAGAGGTTAATCATAAGTGGGATGCTTGTTCAAGTAAGAACATCAGCCAAGCACCGGTCCACCCACATATCAAATTATCAAAGTATCGAACGCGAATCATATGAACGTGATGAAAACTAGCTTGACGATATTCCCATGTGTCCTCGGGAGCGCTTTTCCTATTATAAGAGTTTTTTCCGGCTTGTCCTTTTCTACAAAAAGGATTGGGTCATCTTGCTGCACTTTATTTACTTTTGTTACTTGTTGCTCGTTACAATTTATCCTATCACAAAATTATCTGTTACCACTTATTTGAGTACTTGCAGAGAATACCTTGCTGAAAACCGCTTATCATTTCCTTCTGCTCCTCGTTGGGTTCGACACTCTTACTTATCGAAAGGACTACGATAGATCCCTTATACTTGTGGGTCATCAACACCTCATACATCACTCCTGATGATATCTCTGTAGTGTAGATATTCGGCCGTGGTCATCGAGGGTGATTTCCTCCTTAACCACTTCCGATATGACTCTGTTGTGCAACCCTCAAGTGTGAACCTCGAGGGTGGTTCCTCTTATGTTCACCTTGATGATTACATTGAGGGGAATCCACTGAAGGTGGTTCCTCAGGGTTTTCCTTGGTGTTAGACACACAATTACTATGGTTACTATGACTTTACACCGAACCATGTTACTAAAGATGGGTCAGCCCTGAGGGGTACCCGCATGAGCTTAATTGCGAGTGATGTGGAGTCGGGATGACCTGGAAGGTGCCTGCGAGATACTTATGAGGCGTGGCCAGGCATTCTTAGCCCTTGCCGCAAGTACTCGAGACAGGGCGACGGGGTCACATCTTTCGTGGGTCTCTACTCATGACCGCACTACCAACACACTAACGGTTTGGATATTTGATCCGAGGGGCCTCTGGCCTGATAGCACTAACCATCACGTGGGCATAGTATGGGCGTTCTGTGTCATATGCATCAGCCGAAGCTTAATCGACGTCAGCGACTGAGCGACACGCGCCGGGTTGGACTGCGTAAGCTCTTGCCTTGTTTAAGGAGGTAGCTAGGTCTGCTCACCGGCCGCGTACGCCACGTGCAGGCGTTCCCGGGGAGATGGCCCATGATCCCTGGTGGCATAGGCTTAGTCCGATGTGCTGACCTCTCTATTAAGCCTAGGTCGGGTTTAGGCGTATTGTTTGATCGAGGCCGGGCATGACCCAGGAAAGTGTGTCCGGCCGGAGTTAATCGAGCGTGGTGGCTAAGTTGGTGCAACGCTGCAGGGAAGAAAACATCTATCGATAGCCTGTCCTACGGTAATGGACACTTGGAGTTGTATCCCGATCGATACAACTAGAACTGGATACTTGAGGTGATAACTGGATAGTATGGCTCTGGGATTGCTTTCTCGCAGGGAAGTCGAGGAAGGATCTCTGGCCGAGGTTGATAACACTACTACTACTTTACATTATGTTGATCCGTACTCTTCTAAATGATGCAAGATGCTTGAAGATGCTAGTCCTTGATAGGCTAGGATTTCCCCTTTTCTTCTGGCATTCCGCAGATTAGTCCATAGATACAACCCATTTCCTTTGATACAGATGCATACTTAGTTTAGATCTGATGTAAGTCTTGCGAGTACTTTGGATGAGTACTCACGGTTGCTTTGCTACCTCTTTTTCCCCTATACCCGATTGTTGCGACCAGATGACGGATCCCAGGAGCCAGACAACACCATTGATGACTACTACTATCCCGAGGGTGCCAACTACTACGTGATGGCTGCTGACGACCTGGAGTAGTTAGGAGGCTCCCAGGCAGGAGGCCTTGTCTTTTCAATCGTTGTTGCTTTTGTGCTAGCCTTCTTAAGGTAGACTTGTTTAACTTATGTGTACTCAGATATTGTTGCTTCTGCTGACTCTGGTGTATTCGAGCCCTCGAGGCCCCTGGCTTGTAATATAAAGCTTGTATTATTTTAATTTGTGTCTAGAGTTGTGTTGTGATGTCTTCCCATGAGTCCTTGATCTTGATCGTACACATTTGCGTGTATGATTAGTGTATGATTGAATCGAGGGCGTTACACCCACCAAATGGGCGACGCTTGGTACACCGTGCCACTGCACCTAGTCTTTCCCAAGCCCACCTATACCGGGTGCCACTTGGTAGACTACTAGCACTACCTACAAACACCATAAACTAGTTGCAACTCCTGGACAGAGATCGGGTTGATTAATAAGCTGAGAGGGGTCAAGTTACTGGAACCCAATGTGTGGTAGTAGCTGTTCATGGATCACAAACACAGAACTCGGTTCCTGAGGACGGTTTCAATGAGACAACCCACCATGTACTCCTACATGGTCTCTCACGGCTACCTTTACCAAATCATGTTCACACACTTAGCTCTCAACAGTACGACATGTTCACCACATTCCAATTCATCCCCGATGAATCAAACCTGACTCAACTCTAAGAATTTGCAGGCATGACAACAAGCATGAATGAGTAGGCACATCAGGGCTCAAACAATTCCTACTCATGCTAGTGGGTTTCATCTATTTACTGTGGCAATGACAGATCATGCAGAGGAAAGGGGTTCAACTATCGCAGCATGTAATAGATGAATCGTTGTTGTCCTAATGCAGTAAAAGAGAGCAGGTGCAAGAGAGTGGGATTGTATAGGAATCAACAAGGGCTTTTGCTTGCCTGGCACTTCGGAAGATGATATAGCCCTTCATCGGTGTCATCGAACTAATCATTAGAACATACGTCTACTGAGGGGGAACAACCACCGGCAAACAAGAGGGAACACAATCCATGCAATGCCACAATATGATGCATGAATGTGACATGGCAAAATGCTGTGAGTTGAGCTAATGGAGCTAGCAATGATTTAAATGGAGTTGGTTTGAACACTAGATTCAAATTCAAACTCCACATAAGGCATTTCAAATGCCATTAATTCAAATTGTCTCATACAGCAACTTTAAGTTGTTCAAACATGGATGAAAATGCTATAAACAGATTTTTTGGATTTTTCTGATCATTTTTCATATATAAATTATTCATTTGGAGTTACGGTTGAATTTCTATGATTTTTGGAAGTTTAGGATATTTTCTGAAAATAAATAAATCATTTAGATTTATTTAAAATCCAGAAAGCATTACTGCATCATCACGGGGTCAGCATGATGTCAGTAAGTCAAACACGCCAGCACAAGTCAAACCTGATGCTGGGACCCCCCATGTCAGTGACACAGAGCTAAATAGTGATTACTAGTTAAACAAAAGTCATTAGTGCGCCCGGGCCCATTTCTCGGTGACCTAGGGTGTAGTTAGATTAGGGTTAACTGGTGGTTAGCCGAAGATTAGGCCACCGGCGACGACCAGATACGGCGCGGGCGCTCGGATTCCATCCTTTGGCGACCAAACGGGCGGCCGAGCGGCTCTACGGAACCAGCGCGCTGCAGCGCATCGAGTGGAGGTGGCGGCAGGTGCCGAGGTGCAGTGTAGCGACGACGGTGACAGGGTCAGCGGCGGCCGGAGTTCGGCCGCGACGGAGCTATGGCCTAGAACTCGCAAACGCGAGGGGAAAGAGAGGGTTCTACACGGAAGCTCACATCGAGTCTGGCAGCGACAACGGCGAGGTTGGGGAAGCACTATGGTCGGAGAATCCACGACGGCGATGACGAAGCAGAGGCGGCGATAGAGACGACAGGGGTGGCGCTCTGCTGCTTCTGGTGTTGCGTGCGTCGACGAGGAGATGAAGAGCGGTATGACGGGGCATCTGGACCGGTCGGAGAAGCGAGGGGGAGGTGGTGGTGCTTGTCGGCTCTCTTGGGTGCTCGCGGGGAAGAATGAGGGAGAGCGACAGAGGAGGGGGATGGGCGCGGGAAGAGTCGAGAGGGAGTCGCGGGGTTGCGTGGCGACGCTAGAGGAGGCCAGGGGAGCCAAGAAACCAGGAGGTGGCCGTCGCGTGCCGGTGTGCCGCGGGCACACGCCCTCGTGCCCACTAGCACGAGGAAGAAGACGCCCCTGTCCCTGGGCTGGGCCAGGAACAGTGCTGGGCCGCTACAGTGTAGAGCAGGTAAGTGTTTTCTCCACTCTATTTTGTTTCTGTTTCTCTTTTCTATTTATCTCATTCTGTTTTGATTTGGTTTACAAACCAGATCATTTTTCAACTTTTTGTAAATTTTTATGTGGGCTCAGGAAACTAGTTCAAGTTCACATGCAAACTTACAAAAATATTTGAAGTTTATTTCTTATATAACAGAAATAAATCTAACTCAAATAAGTTATTGATTTAAATCCAAAGTACCAAAATAATTCCTCAAAAATGTTCCATATTTTTGGTTTGGACCAAAACCCTTGCCAAAAATATTAAACATCATTGAAGAGCATTTTGGAAACATCATTGAAGAGCATTTCCCAGGGTTATTTGCCCTTCTTTTAATAAAAATCTTGAGGCTTTCAAATTTCCACAATTCAAGTTTCTTGAATTTAAACATGATGCATGGATCCTCTGTGATGCAACTATTGCAAACAAATTCTAGGTCTATGACAACTCACCCCCACTAAACAAGAATCTCGTCCCGAGATTCAAGACGCAAGGTAAGTAGACAGAGGGGACACAAAGCTAACACGATCTTCATGATCCAACTTCCCTACTCGAAGATTTTGTCCCATTGCTTCAAATTGATCTTGACGTCTTTGCTTTTGAGATCTTCATCCAACACGATGACGACAGAAAGAAACTCTATCGGAAAGGATCATTGAAGCTCTTCATACCAGGCTAATGGCAATTCACAAACGATCGTTTGAAGGAATTCAAAGAAATGGCATACTCAGTTATGGAATGGAAATATGGTTATAGAACAATCGGAAAATGGAAGGCACAATCCGACTGATACCGAAGATATAACCTAGTGTCTGAGCTTTCTCTCAAGAACTTGAGCATTTCCATATTCATCAGGGTTTTACCAGCATCTATGCCAAAGATCTTGGCAACGGGTCCTACTACCACGATGAATAGCGATGGAGGATGCAGATACAAAGGAGACAACACTTCCTCACATTTTACCTTAGCAACACCAAGGAAACAAAATCTGGTGGATCGACGGGGAGACATTTAGCACTCCGCTTCTAATGTTTTCTTTGACGTTCTAGGTACCATGATCATGCTTAAAAGCATCGACATGGCCATCAAGTAAAGGTCGGACTTCGGAATACAAAGGATCCATAAGGAACAACTTCTATAATAAGTCACTCGAAATCCTCATGGAGAAGATGGTCAACTTGCTCAATCAAGATACTACAACGATAGATCTTCCGGCTAGGTGTGTCGGCCAGAACATCAACCTTGTCGGGACCTACATCATAGATCTTGGAAAGGTTCCAACCATCATATCTGCCTGAGATTCAGATCTGGTTGGTAACTGAATATTTTAGAGAACATGTCTAGAAAAGAAAGTTTGCAAGACAAACTGAAGAGATGACATTGCGAGATTCTCGGGAAATGAACTACGGTAGCTAGCTCCAACACATGAGCTAGGTTGCAGGATACATGTGAACACACTGTACAAGACAAGCGTGAGCACAAAGAATCCTTACCACAAAACACTGCCGAGTCCTGGTTGGGAACCATCATCGAGGATATCAAAGTCCTTGCATAAGGCACGCTCTTAAGAAGGAACTTCTTCTCCTTGAACAACTCAATCAGTGGCTTGGTGTGCTAGGGAATACATATGGAGTGGAGGTAATTAATCTACCAAACCATAGAATACGTTCACACATGCATAACTGACTTGGGATGATTCCATAGGAACAAAACAAACCTTTCTCAAATTCATGGCGGCAACTTGCACCTAATGCACATGAACTTGGAGAAAGTCACTTCTTACACCAAACATATACTTCATGAACGGGACATGAAGATAATGCTTACAAAAGTTTCCAACACTAGTTTGATGTTCAACATGAATCATGGAGAGGATGGAATGTTGTTGATGGGCTCAACAACAATTCATTGGGATTTCCATATCACTGCAATTTCACCATTATGTGATCAAGGCGATAGTATTGGTTAGAACAAAAGATATAACGGTGTATGCTCGAGGGAACAACCACGAATAAGACAACATTACGAGCATCGTCGATACTGATTTGATTTGACGATAGCCCACACTCAAATTAAAGTTGGACAAGACAATAGATCCAACAACTGATCACGAGGATCAATCGATGTAAAGATCATCTTTCTTCAACACACACACAAAAGATATCCCTTAGTGAAGAACAAAGTGAAGCAAGATTTTATCTTCCAACTCTCCAAGTTGTTGTTTAGCTTATCCAACTAGCTCAGGGGTATCCAACACAGATTCTTAGAGAAGGGGTGGTTTATAAGAAAACCAACTTGATTGCAAGCTCAACATAACGGTCAGGGGACAACCTGGTGATATTTCTGAGAGGATAATCAGAAAATCATGAACCACCGATATGTTATTAAGCTCGAGAACAATCATGCTTCTCAGGGCAAGATGATATGATCAGAAAAGCGAGGGATTGACACAATTCTAACTCACTGATCAAAGAGTGCACCAGAAATAAGGACTAGGTAGCACGATCAATCTTAGGATGATGATTCAATAACCATCATGCTAAGAATGAAATTATTGTCCATTAACTACCAAACAACACGACTGCTAGGAGTATTGATTTCACACATCACGGTTCACTTGTAGGCATTCCGTCTACGAGAACACGGAGACCGAGGAATAAATAATGATGGCAAGAAGTATCACTATATGAAGAATTCATAAGATGGTGTCCAATTCCCATGACATTCTTGACATAAGACGGTAATACTCCAATAGGTAGAACAGAATAGAAGCTGGATTGGGGATCTGCAAAATACAACTACTTTGACCAGATCCTGGACATGGATGAGGTACCAGAGTTTGTTTCTCCTAGTCATTCTGAAATAGAATGGCTTGACGGACCACAAGAGTAAAAGGCATCGATGAGCACGAATGCACAACTACTCCTAACTATCAACTGATAGACGGGGATCGGAATACAGCTACAATGGGAACAACTCAAAGGAACACATGATTTTCTGAGTTGTGAATACATGGATTAGCATGTCGAACAAGTCCAACATACAAGGTAAGGTGGCACCCATGGGAATACCGTGCTTGAGGCCGCAAAGTGATATGATGTGTTACATGCTAGATCGGTGTGATTTAGGATTGGGGTCCTCACACTTGTTCTCCCTAATGGCGGCTGCCACCTCCTTCACGGCCTCAGTCATGCTGGTGAAGACATTGATCTCCTCCTCTATCTGGCCGCCTGTAACACACCCGGTATCATGCTGCAGTAACCTCACCCTAATGTTGCCACGTCACCATGCTTACTGAGCTAATTATCACTTCATGAAAAATCAAAGTCAAATTCAAATTACAAGTGAAATGAAGAAATTCTCAAACATGAAAACTAAAATGTTCATCATGTGCCAAATAATACATAGATAATTATGGTGGGGAACCAACATTTTTATAAAGAGTTTAAGCGCCCAAAAATAATTAAATTAGGGGCTAAAACAATTATTTAAATGATTTTTAAAATAAAAAAATCCTAAACTATTTTATTTAAATGCTAAACTTAATGTGGCAGTCGCTTATTTTAAAACACTAATTTAAGTACTAGTTTTATATTAAAAACTAATATATTTTGTTTTAAAAAGTAAAACAAAAAACAAAAAAAGAAATAAAACAACAAAAAAAGGACAGAGACCCCCCTGCTCCCCCGGGCTTTAGCCCCCTAGAGAGGCCCAGCCGGTCAGCAGCCGAGCCGCCCTCGCTACTAACCCTAGCCCTAGACCCCCCTCGCTCACTCTACCCTCTCCCTCTCGCACGAACTTGTTGGCGCCCGCCTCTGCCTCGCCGTCGCCTCGACACACTACAGAAAAAGACACATCCATGACATTTTGGCCGAAACGAAAACTATTTCTGTCATGGTTATGACACTACTATGACGATAATTATGACAAAACCACGTATCGTCATAGATGTGGTGGGCTCCAACTTCTATGACAAAAAATCATGACAAAAAATGGGCTTTTCGTCCTGGGCGGGCCGGGGACGCACCTGCATGACATACTTTGGGTCGTCCATGATGGAAAAAGCGTGGTAGAAGCGAGGGCGAGGAAAATATTGGGGAGTTCCGGTTACTGTGGGTGGTCGGGGCCGAGCGATGCACGGAGGTTTGCGCGTTTCTCTCGTACACGTACGCGCATGTGTGTGAGGTGTTGGGTTCTAACTAAACCTGAGTGATTACACTAGCTACATTACTGAACCTGAGCGATCGATGCCTTGGCTGTTAACTGAACCCAAGCGATTCCTTTGCTACTTATGCTAATTAAAAGCCGATCGAACCTGCCTCTTGATGAACACTGTCCGTTGTTGGGGGTTGGATGAGCAGTTCCCATTGAGGGTTGGATGAACAGGACCCCGTGGTAGTAGAGGCCGTTGCCGCTGGATGAACATGACCCGAGGAGGCCGTCACACCCAAGTCGGTTGGGGGTGGATGAACAGGACCCCATGGAGGGCTAGTTGAACAGTAGCCGGTGGAGGGTGGATGAACAGTAGCCTATGGATGAACAATGGCTGGTGGAGGCATGAGGAAGGTCACAGTGGATGAACTGTAGTAGGTGGAGGCTAGAGGAAGTCGATGGTGGATGAACAGTAGCCCATGGAAGCTGGAGGAAGTCGATGGTGGATGAAAAGTAGCCCATGGAGGCTGGAGCAAGGCAGTAGACGGTGGATGAATAGTAGCCCATGGAGTCCCGTTTTGCGGTACGCCACACCCCTCCTGATGAACAGGACCCCGTGATACGTCTCCAACGTATCTATAATTTTTGATTGTTCCATGCTATTATATTATCTGTTTTGGATGTTTTATATGCATTAATATGCTATTTTATATTATTTTTGGGACTAACCTATTAACCTAGAGCCCAGTTCCTGTTTTTTTCCTTGTTTTTGTAGAAAAGGAATACCAAACGGAGTCCAAACGGAATAAAACTTTTGCGATGATTTTTCTTGGACCAGAAGACATCTAGAGGACTTGGAGTGCAAGTCAGGGAAGCCACGAGGCGGCCACAAGGACGGAGGGCGCGCCCCCACCCTCGTGGGCCCCTCCTAACTCCACCAACCTAGTTTCTTCGCCTATATATTCTCATATACCCTAAAACCAACAGGGGGAGCCATCAAAACACTTTTCCACCGCCGCAACCTTCTATACCCATGAGATACCATCTAGGGGCCTTTTCTGGCATCCTGCCGGAGGGGGATTCGATCACAGAGGGCTTCTACATCAACACCATTGCCCTTCGATGAAGCGTGAGTAATTTACCTCACACCTACAGGTCCATAGCTAGTAGCTAGATGGCTTATTCTCTCTCTCTCTCTCTCTCTCTCTCTCTCTCTTTAATTCTCAGTTCCATGTTCCTCCATGTTCTTGGAGACCTATTCGATGTAATACTTTTTTGCAGTGTGTTTGCCGAGATCCGATGAATTGTGGATTTATGATCAGCTTATCTATGGATATTATTTGAATGTTCTCTGAATTCTTATATGCATGCTTTGATATCTTTGCAAGTCTCTTCGAACTATCGATTTGGTTTGGCCAACTAAACTGGTTTTTCTTGCAATGGAGAAGTGCTTAGCTTTGCGTTCAATCTTGTGGTGTCCTTTCCCAGTGACTATAGGGGCAGCAAGGCATGTATTGTATTGTTGCCATCGACGATAAAAAGATGGGGTTTTCATCATATTGCTTGAGTTAATTCCACTACATCATATCATCTTGCTTCGTTACTCCGTTCTTTATGAACTTAATACTCTAGATGCGTGCTGGAGAGCGGTCGATGTGTGGAGTAATAGTAGTAGATGCAAAATCGTTTCGGTCTACTTGACATGGACATGATGCCTATATTCATGATCATTGCCTTAGATATCGTCATAACTTTGCACTTTTCTATCAATTCATCGACAGTAATTTGTTCACCCACCGTATTAATTTCTATCTTGAGAGAAGCCTCTAGTGAAACCTATGGCCCCCAGGTTTATTTTCCATCGTATAAGTTTTTGATCTACAATTTTAGTTTCTGATTTACTTCCTTTGGAATTTTTTACTTTCCAATCTATAAACTAAAAATACGAAAAATATTTACTTTACCGTTTATCCATCTCTATCAGATCTCACTTTTGCAAGTAACCCTGAAGGGATTGACAACCCCTTTATCGCGTTGGGTGCAAGTTGTTTGATTGTTTGTGTTGGTATTCGGTGACTTGTTCATTGTCTCCTACTGGATTGATACATTGGTTCTCAAAACTGAGGTAAATACTTACTCTAATTTCCTACATCACCCTTTCCTCTGCAAGGGAAAAACCAACACAACCTCAAGAAGTAGCAGGAAGAATTTCTGGCGCCGTTGCTGGGGAGATCTATGCCAAGTCAAGACATATGAAATACCCATCATAAACTCTCATCTCTTGCATTATATTATTCACCATTCGCCTCTCATTTTCCTCTCCCCCACTTCTAAAATGATTTTAGAGAAGTTTTGCCTTTTCTTCGCCCCTCTTCTGTTCGTCTTCTTCGATTGCTTTTTGTGTTCTCGTGTGTTGGATCATTTGTCTTTATTTCATGGCTAGTCCTCCCATCATTATTAGCACTCCTGATAATGAAGTACTCAATTTTAAGCAAATGGAGGGAGAAAATTTAAAAGATGCTTGGTATAGAATTTTTAATGCTCAAAATAGATCTACTCGAAAGCAATCTATTGCTGTTCTCCTTTGCAATTTTTATGTGGGTGTTACTCCTTGGAATAGATATGTTCTAGATACCATTACCGGAGGGAATTTATTGGGTAGCCATACTTTTGATTCTTACAATGCCATGATAGATTTGTTAGGCCCACCACCTCTCTTGATTAATGGAACTGTTTTAATCTTGGAGCATGTAATGCAAAGGCTTGATATTATTGAGAATAAGGTTGCCACAGTTGAATTGATTGAAAATTTGGATAAAAAATTTCATAATAAGATTACTCAATATGGATCTAAAGTAGGAGTCACCTTAAAGAATCTTAGGGAAAAGGAACCCCTAGTTAACGAAAATATAGATCAAGGTTCTACTAGAATTGGCAAATTAGAAGATATCATTATTAACCTGGGTTGCACTTTTTCCTTTGTCGAAACCACTCAAAATATTCCTACTAATAAGATTGCCAAGTTTATTATGTTCCTAAGAATAAAGGTGAATCTTCTAGTAAAGACGATGAAGATCTCAAATCAATAAGTATTCACCCCAATTTTCTTGATATCATTAAGGAGCCAATTGTCATGAATGAATGACTTGATTTCTTTCCTAGGAGTTTAATTGATAAAACCAAAGAATCTCCTAAGAGTTATAAGTGTGCAATTGAATAATTGCATGCCAAAGATGATAATACTTAGATCTATAAGTGTTTTATATCTAGCTAAGGGCATTAAACAATAGCGCTTGTTGGGAGGCAACCCAATTTTATTTTTGTTCTTGATGTTTAGGTTCTGTTTTTCATTAAATAATTTATCTAGCCTCTGGTTAGATGTGGTTTTATGTTCAATTTAGTGTTTGTGCCAAGTAAGACCTTTGGGATAGCTTACGGTGATAGTTGATTTGATCTTGCTGAAAAACAGATACTTTTGCACTCAGGAAAATAATTTTCATTTTTAACAGAAGCGTGATAAAACGCTGATGCATTTTGCAGAAGATTAATAGACAAATTTCTTAGGTTTTCCTAATTTTTCAGAATTTTTGGAGTTACAGAAGTATCTGAAATCTCCATATTTCTACAGACTATTCTGTTTTTGACAGATTCCGTTTTCTTTGTGTTGTTTGGTTATTTTGATGACTATGGATCGTACCGAGAGGGGGGGGGTATGAACCATGGAGAAGTTGGAATACAGTAGATATTACACCAATATAAATAAGAATGAGTTCACAATAGTACCAAAAGTGCTGATTTATTTTCTTATACTAACGGAGCTTATGAGATTTTCTGTTGAGTTTTGTGTTGTGAAGTTTTCAAGTTTTGGGTAAGGATTTAATGACCTATGGAATAAGGAGTGGCAAGAGTCTAAGCTTGGGGATGCCCAAGGCACCCCAAGGTAATATTCAAGGGAAACCAAGAGCCTAAGCTTGGGGATGCCCCGGAAGGCATCCCCTCTTTCGTCTTCGTCTATCGGTAACTTTACTTGAGGCTATATTTTTATTCACCACATGATATGTGTTTTGCTTGGAGCCTCTTGTATGATTTGAGTCTTTGCTTTTTAGTTTGACGCAATCATCCTTGCTGTACACACCTTTTGAGAGAGACGTGCATGAATCATGATTTATTATAATACTCTATGTGCTTCACTTATATCGTTTGAGCTAGGCAATATTGCTCTCGTGCTTCACTTATATCTTTTTAGAGCACGGAGGTGGTTTTATTTTATAGAAATTTATGAACTATCATGCTTCACTTATATTATTTTGAGAGTCTCTAAACAGCACGGTAATTTTCTTTGGTTATAAATTTAGTCCTAATATGATAGGCATCCAAGAGGGATATAATAAAAACTTTCATATAAAGTGCACTAAATACTATGAGAAGTTTGATTCCTTATGATTGTTTTGAGATATGAAGATGGTGATATTAAGGTCATGCTAGTAAGTAATTGTGCATTTTAGAAATACTTGTGTAATAGTTTGTGATTCCCGTAGCATGCACGTATGGTGAACCGTTATGTGATGAAGTCGGAGCATGATTTATTTATTGACTGTCTTCCGTATGAGTGGCGGTCGGGGACGAGCGATGGTATTTTCGTACAAATCTATCCCCCTGGGACCATGCGCATAGTAATTTGTTTCGATAACTAATAGATTTTTACAATAAGTATGTGAGTTCTTTATGACTAATGTTGAGTCCATGGATTATACGCAGTCTCACCCTTCCACCATTGCTAGCCTCTCTAGTGCCCCGCAACCTTCGCCGGTACCATATACCTTCCTCAAAACAACCACCATACCTACGTATTATGGCATTTCCATAGCCATTCCACGATATATTTCCATGCAACTTTCCACCGTTCCGTTTACTATGACACGCTCCATCATTGTCATATTGCTTTGCATGATCATGTAGTTGACATCATATTTGTGGCAAAACCACCATTTATAATTCTTTCATACATGTCACTCTTGATTCATTGCACATCCCCATACACCGCCGTAGGCATTCATATAGAGTCATATTTTGTTCTAACTATCAAGTTTTAATTCTTTAGTTGTAAGTAAATAAAAGTGTGATGATCTTCATTATTAGAGCATTGTCCCATGTGAGGAAAGGATGATGGATACTATGATCCCTCCACAAGTCGGGATGAGACTCCGGATGAAAAAAAGAGGCCGAAAAAAATGAGTTAAGGCCCAAATAAAAAAATGAGAGAAAAGAGAGAAGGGGCAATGCTACTATCCCTTTACCACACTTGTGCTTCAAAGTAGCACCATGATCTTCATGATAGGGAGTCTCCTATATTGTCACTTTAATATACTAGTGGCAATTTTTCATTATAGAACTTGGCATGTATATTCCTGATACGTCTCCAACGTATCTATAATTTTTTATTGCTCCATGCTATATTATCTACTGTTTTAGGCAATATTGGGATTTATTATTCACTTTTATATTATTTTTGGGACTAACCTCTTAACCGGAGGCCCAACCCAGATTTGCTGTTTTATACCTATTTCAGTGTTTAGAAGAAAAGGAATATCAGACGGAGTCGAAACGGAACGAAATCAACTGGAGAAGTTATTTTTGGAAGGAAACACACCTCATGACCTTGGACCCCACGTCAGAAGATACGGGAGCTGCCCATGAGGGTGGGGGCGCGCCCACCCCCCTAGGGCGCGCCCCCTGCCTCTTGGGTCCCCCGTGGCTCCCCTGACGTATCTCCTGCACCCATATATACCTACGTGACCTAAAACTTCTAGAACACAACATAGATCGGGAGTTCCGCCGCCAGAAGCCTCCGTAGCCACCAAAAGTCAATCGGGACCCTGTTCTGGCACCCTGCCGGAGGGGGGAACCCTCACCGATGGCCATCTTCATCATCTCGGTTCTCTCCATGACAAGGAGGGAGTAGTTCTCCCTCGGGGCTGAGGGTATGTACCAGTAGCTATGTGTTTGATCTCTCTCTCTCTCTCATGTTCTTGAGATGATACGATCTTGATGTATCACGAGCTTTGCTATTATATTTGGATCGTATGACGTTTCTTCCCCCCCCCCTCTTCTCTCTTGTAATGAATCGAGTTTCCCCTTTGAAGTTATCTTATCGGATTGAGTCTTTAAAGACTTGAGAACACTTGATGTATGTCTTGCCGTGGATATCTGTGGTGACAATGGGGTACCACGTGCCACTTTATGTATGTTAAGGTGACCAACTTGCGAGTTTCATGACATTGGGAACCTATGCATAGGGGTTGGCACACGTTTTCGTCGTGATTCTCCGGTAGAACTTTGGGGCACTCTTTGAGGTCCTTTGTGTTGGCTGAATAGATGAATCTGAATTGTGTGATGCATATCGTATAATCATGCCCACGGATACTTGAGGTGACATTTGAGTATCTAGGTGACATTAGGGTTTTGGTTGATTTGTATCTTAAGGTGTTATTCTAGTACGAACTCTAGGGCTGTTTGTGACACTTATAGGAATAGCCCAACGGATTGATTGGAAAGAATAACTTTGAGGTGGTTTCGTACCCTACCATAATCTCTTCGTTCGTTCTCTGCTATTAGTGACTTTGGAGTGACTCTTTGTTGCATGTTGAGGGATAGTTTTATGATCCAATTATGTTAGTATTGTTGAGAGGACTTGCACTAGCGAAAGTATGAACCCTAGGCCTTGTTTCCTATCATTGCAATACCGTTTACGCTCACTTTTATCACTTTTTACCTTGCTGTTTTTATAATTTCAGATTACAAATACCTTTATCTACTATCCATATTGCACTTGTATCACCATCTCTTCGCCGAACTAGTGCACCTATACAATTTACCATTGTATTGGGTGTGTTGGGGACACAAGAGACTCTTTGTTATTTGGTTGCAGGGTTGCTTGAGAGAGACCATCTTCATCCTACACCTCCTACAGATTGATAAACCTTAGGTCATCCACTTGAGGGAAATTTTCTATTGTCCTACAAACCTCTGCACTTGGAGGCCCAACAATGTCTACAAGAAGAAGGTTGTGTAGTAGACATCAAGCTCTTTTCTGGCGCCGTTGCCGGGGAGGTTAGCGCTTGAAGATATATCTTTAGATCTTGTAATCAAGTCTTTTAGTTTCTTGTTTTATCACTAGTTTAGTTTATAAAAGGAAACTACCAAAAAATGGAATTGAGTTTGTCTCATACGCTTCATCTTTTTAATATGTTTCATGAGTATGATGGAAAGGATAATTGTGCTCAAGTGCTAGAAGAAGAAATCTATAAAATGTTTGGCACTAAATATTTGAATGATGAGCATGATTGTAATGTTGTTAGTACGAATTCTTTGAATATCCATAATACTAATGATGATTGCACTAGTTATGATGAAAATGCCTCCTATAAACATGTCAATTTTTGTGGAGTAAACTGGGTTTGCAAGTACACACCAAATAGGGAAGATAGATATTGCAAGAGGCATAAGTACTTAGAAAACAAATTGTTGCAAGAAGAGCTAGATGAATGTGCTGAAAGATTCAATATTTTTCGTGCTCCTTGTGAACTTTGCAATGAACATGGTCATTTAAAGCTCCAATGCTATTTGTTTCATGATCAAGTCGTGTCCAAATATTGTGATAATTTGATTACCCTTGAGCATGATAAATAGCTTAGCCTTCTTTTGGGTTATGAAGAAATGAAATGCATAACTGAGGATATTCCAAAATTTGCCCTTGATAAAGTTCTTCGTTTTGATCTAGAGAAAATTTATATGTATTGTGTGGTGAATTGCATTGATAATCCTTATATTGCCAACTACATAAAGAAAAGAAAACAATTAGAAGATGAAGAGAATACTAATGAAAGGGAAGAGACTTCCCAATATCCTCCTATTATTTCTTATGATGAATCAGGCAACGAGGAGGAGCCTCCTATTCAACCAATCTCATTAATAAGGAGCTCCAAAAATAGGATTGAACCCACACATGATGTGGTGAAGAAGAAGAAAAGAAAAAGGAAGAGAGGTAAAAAGATATCTCTCCCAAATAAAGTTGCTCCTATTATTGTTGTGCCTCATGAAAATGAAGATGGTACACTTTAAGATGATCTCGTTATGCCTATTGCTTGTTCTGATGATTATGATTGGGAAGATAATGATACTTCTTATTATCTTGAAAATCTTTTTGGTACTTGCTTGGAAGAATATGATAATAATGTTTGCTATACTATTGGTGCTTATGATACGAAAAGGCCCAAGCTTGGGGAAGCTATGTTTGATGAGGATGACATATTTGAGAATATATTTGCTGCAATTAATTTTTGTCCCAAGCTTGGGGATGCTATGTTTAATAATGATGATATTTTTAACCTTCCATGTTTTGATATGCAAAGTGATTATGATGAGAACAAAGTTGCTACTTGTGATGATTATTGTGATAAATCTTATGCTATAAAGAGTAGTGATGATTATATTTATAAAACTTGTCATGATTATGGGTACCCTTTCTCTGAACATTACTCCTTTAACGTGGAAACAATTTATAATATGCAAGTCTCTTATGATACTCCCACTATTCCGAATGAGAAGAATTTTGCTTATGTGGAGAGTAATAAAATTTCTATGCTTGTAGATCATGAAAATAATGCTTTAGGTTCTGGTTATATTGTTGAATTCATTCATGATGCTACTGAAAATTATTATGAGGGAGGAACATATGCTTGTAGGAATTGCAATAATATCAAGTTTCCTCTCTATGTGCTTAAAGTTTCGAAGTTATGCTTGTTTTGCCCTCCTATGCTAGTTGATTATTGTTCCCATAAGTTGTTTGCTCACAAAATCCCTATGCATAGGAAGCATGTTAGACTTAAATGTTCTAGTCATATTCTTCATGATGCTCTCTTTATGTTATAATTCTTATCCTTTATGTGAGCATCATTGAAATCATCGTGCCTAGGTAGGGGCATTAAACGATAGCGCTTGTTGGGAGGCAACCCAACTTTATTCTTGTTCCTTGCTTTTTGTTCCTGTTTAGTAATAAATAATTCATCTAGCCTCTGTTTATATTTGGTTTTATGCTTTTAATTAGTGTGTGTGCCAAGTAGAACCTTTGGGAAGACTTGGGAGAAGTCTTGTTGATCATGCTGTAAAAAACAGAAACTTTAGTGCTCACGAGAATTACTGCCATTTTTATTTGGAGAGTGATATTTAGTTAATTCTTTTTGCAGATGATTAATGGATAAATTCCTCAGGTACAGCAATTTATTTGAGAATTTTATGAGTTCCAGAAGTATACGTTTGATCCAGATTACTACAGACTGTTCTGTTTTTGACAGATTCTGTTTTCGATGTGTTGTTTGCTTATTTTGATGAATCTATGAGTAGTATCGGAGGGTATGAACCATAGAGAAGTTGGAATACAGTAGATATTACACCAATATGAATTTATAATGAGTTCATTACAGTACCTTATGATGATGATTTACTTTCTTATACTAACGGAGCTTGCGAGTTTTCTACTTTAAGTTTTGTGTTGTGAAGTTTTCAAGTTTTGGGTAAGGATTCGATGGACTATGGAACAAGGAGTGGTAAGAGCCTAAGATTGGGGATGACCAAGGAACCCCAAGGTAATATTCAAGGATAACCAAGAGCCTAAGCTTGGGGATGACCCGGAAGACATCCCCTCTTTCGTCTTCGTTCATCGGTAACTTGGAGCTATATTTTTATTCGCCACATGATATGTGTTTTGCTTGTAGCGTCAATTTATTTTGTTAGGATTTTCTTGCTGTTATTTATAACAATGTTTTGAATCTTTTATTTCAATAAAAATGGCATTGATAGCCTTTACTATGCCTATTTTAGAAGTCCACATGTTGCTGTTTGAAAACAGAAAGTTTACCGCTGTTGCAATAATTTCCTAGAAAAGTCAGAATGTGATAAAATGTTGAAACCTTTCGAATATTAAGCTCTAATAAATTTACTACAGTGTAAATTTTATTTCATAATTTTTGGGGTTAGGGAAGTATGGATGTTGCAGCATTCATTACAGACTATCCTGTTTAGGCAGATTGCTGTTATGTTTGCATTGTTTGCATATGTTTGCTTCTTTAATGACTCTATTTGAGGATAGGACTATTAAATATGCAGAGGCATTTAGTATGAAATGTTGAATTATAATTTTAGGTATTTGCTACAGTAGAGTATGATAAGGTTTTGGCAATGGTTTATACTAACTTATCTCACGAGTCCTTGTTGAGTTTTGTGTGGATGAAGCTTTTGAGATTTGGGGAGACCGTGATATGAGAGGAATTAAGGAGACACAAAATCTCAAGATTGGGGATGCCCAAGGCATCCCAAGATAATATTTCAAGAAGCCTCAAGCATCTAAGCTTGGGTGTGCCCCGGTTGGCATCCCACCTTTCTTCTTCAACAATTATCGGTTAGTATCGGTTGATCCTAAGTTTTTGCTTCTTCACATGATGTTTGCTATTCTTAGAATGTCATTTTATTTTGCTTTGCTTGCTGTTTGAATATAATACCAAGATCTGAAATTATTAAATGTCAGAGAGTCTTCACATAGTTGCATCATTATTCAACTACTCATTGATCTTCACTTATATCTTTCGGAGTAGTTTGTCATTTGCTCTAGTACTTCACTTATATATTTTAGAGCACGATGGTGGTTTTATTTTATAGAAATAGATGAACTCTCATGCTTCACTTAGATTATTTTGAGAGTCTTAATAGCATGGTAATTTGCTTAAAATCCTAATATGCTAGGTATTCAAGAATAATAAAATTCTGTTATGAGTGTGTTGAATACTATGAGAAGTTTGATGCTTGATGATTGTTTTAAGATATGGAGATGGTGATATTAGAGTCATGCTAGTTGAGTAGTTGTGAATTTAAGAGATACTTGTGTTGAAGTTTGTGATTCCCGTAGCATGCACGTATGGTGAACCGTTATGTAACGAAGTCGGAGCATGAGGTGTTTATTGATTGTCTTCCTTATGAGTGGCGGTCGGGGACGAGCGGTGGTCTTTTCCTACCAATCTATCTGTCGGTGTCAAAACTGGCGGATCTCGGGTAGGGGGTCCCGAACTGTGCGTCTAGGCCGGATGGTAACAGGAGGCAGGGGACACAAAGTTTTACCCAGGTTCGGGCCCTCTCGATGGAGGTAAAACCCTACATCCTGCTTGATTAATATTGATGGTATGGGTATTACAAGAGTTGATCTACCACGAGATCAGAGAGGCTAAACCCTAGAAGCTAGCCTATAGTATGATTGTTGATGTGTATGTTGTCCTACGGACTAAAACCCTCCGGTTTATATAGACACCGCATAGGGTTAGGGTTACATAGAGTCGGTTACAATGGTAGGAGATCTGAATATCCGTATCGCCAAGCTTGCCTTCCACGCCAAGGAAAGTCCCTTCCGGACACGGGACGAAGTCTTCAATCTTGTATCTTCATAGTCCTGGAGTCCGGCTCAAGGTATAGTCCGGTCATCCGGACACCCGCTAATCTAGGACTCCCTCAGTAGCCCCTGAACCAGGCTTCAATGACGACGAGTCCGACGCGCAAATTGTCTTCGGCATTGCAAGGCAGGTTCCTCCTCCAAGTACTTCATAGAAGATTTTGAACACAAAGGTAGTGTCCGGCTCTGCAAAATAAGTTTCCACATATCGCCATAGAGAGAATAATATTTACACAAATCTAATCTGCTAATGCACTCCGTAGTGTGACATCACACCACGGCCAAGCTTTTATTCGAACCGTTTTACTGTCCCATCTCAGCGCGTTATGCGAGGCGGTTTCCTTGGCACGTCTTGTTAAAGAAGAGATCGTGTCCCCTTATTCCGGGATTCTCATCAATACGGGCGTGGGTAACCCAACCACGCCTTTGATTATGGCGCTTGGGAGATAAGCGAGTTTTACCAGGCTGGTGGGGACATGTAGTTGCGTCCACCCATATAAGGGGATAAGGATCCACCTTTTCACCTACGCCCTCTTCCTCCTTCGCCTATCCATTCTTGTGCACTCGAGCTCCAGCACCCAAGTCCGCACTCCTCACCTCAACCTTCTCCAGTCATGTCCGGGGCGGGAGGCAAGTGGATGGTCTCCTCCGTCACGGAGGGACATATCAAAAAGCTGAGGAAGGCCGGATACCTGTCTAACGACATCGCGTACCGGCTCCCCGAAAAGGGGCAGCTCATCCCCACCCCTAGGCCCCATGAGCGGGTGGTGTTCCTCCCCCATTTCCTCCGCGGACTGGGTTTCCCTCTCCACCCATTTGTCTGGGGGATCATGTTCTACTACGGCCTAGATTTCCACGATCTGGCCTCGAATTTTTTCCTCAACATCTCGGTGTTTAACGTCGTGCGCGAGGCTTTCCTCCGCATCCGCCCCCATTTCGGCCTATGGCTCAAGACCTTCAACGTCAAGCCAAAGGTGGTGCGCGGCAACCAGGCGGAGTGCGGAGGCGCCATGGTTGCCAAGATGGCCAACGTCCTATGGCTCAAGGGATCCTTTGTGGAGACCCTGAAGGGGTGGCAATCGGGGTGGTTCTACATCACCGAGCCATGCGACGCCGAATGGGTCGCGCCCCCTGAGTTCCGGTCCGGACCCCCAACGCGGCTCACATCCTGGAAAGAGACGGGCCTGTCGTGGGGTAGCAAAAAGGAGGTGACCGGACTACAAACATGCATCCAATCCCTAGTGAACAAGCAGCTCAGGCTTGTCAATGTAATCCAGGTTATGCTCATCCGCTTGATCCTCCCGTGCCAACAACGGGCTTTTAACCTATGGGAGTTTGATCCGGCGCGGCACCAAACTCTGAGCAGGCTCTTCGACACGACGTACGAAGATGCCTGGAAGGTTCTCTTCAAAGGCGTCGAGGCTCCCGCATCTGCCACCGAGGATCGCGGATACGGCGTGCAGCGTCAAGCTAGCGCGGTAAGTTTTTTGTACCTTTTACAGGGCACTAGTTTTTCATAGTTCAACTCTGTGCAGGATCTAAGCTCCCTTACCTTCAACAGGATTGGCAGGTGAAGTCCGGGCAGATCAACTCTCAATTAGCGAAGCTGCTGGTTCCGGCACCCTATGTGGTCCCAGAGAAGAAGGCCGCGAAAAAGGCCGTGGGGACTCGAAAGAGTGCCTGGCGCCAGGAGGCGTCGGATCCATCATCCGACGGTTCCGAGGCGCACTCCTCCCACGAAGATGAGGAGGAGGAAGAAGAGACCCCTCCCCCTCCAGCGGGGGAATGGAAGAAAAGGAAGGCAGCCCCAACTGGGGAGGCCGAAGGGTCCAAGAAGGGAAGAATCCCTCCTCCGGACTACTCCACCAACGCTGACGACAGTGAAGAGGAGTGGCCACCCAGGGCCAATCCCCTGGCGAAATCGTAAGTATCTGGATACCGGAGTGATTTCATAGTATTCGTTTATTGCACAGCTTTCCCTT
This sequence comes from Triticum urartu, assembly GCF_056163025.1. Taxonomy (NCBI): domain Eukaryota; kingdom Viridiplantae; phylum Streptophyta; class Magnoliopsida; order Poales; family Poaceae; genus Triticum; species Triticum urartu. The sequence goes on along the minus strand of NC_141876.1, from coordinate 362,405,261 downwards.
ATGTCGAATATGTTTATGCAGCCCACCCAAAGACCAACTCGACGCGTCGTCGAGCGGCTCACTGGACTCGTCAGACGTGAACTCGCTGCCGACGGCTTCCTCCCCCCGCCCTACGGACGACACCGAAGTGTTGTCCCAGCAGGGTCCAATCAGGGAGGAGGTGGTCCTGGAGGCGCCGCAAGGTGACCACCCAGACCCCAGGAGTAAAGGGGACGAAATCCCCCAGGGCTCCAAGTCTGGCCCTAGGCCGGACACCGCTCTGGAACCTTCAAAGGTTCCAGAGTCCGGCGGGGAACCTCCTTCCAAGAGGAGCAAGCCCACCGCGGCGGCGACCTCCGTCCAACCGGAGGCGCCGGATAATTTGTTGGAGGCGCTCCAAGGTGCCTCCATCGACGAGGGGCACCGCACTATTATGAGTGCGGTGATCCAGAAGGTTCAGTCCGCCAAGAGCGGACTGACTGAAGCTTGTACAAGCCTTTTAACAGGCGTTGAGGTAAGTAAAGAATGTGTAAATAACATTACCGCATAGATAGTATCCCCTGATGCTCTGTTTGGCATTCGGAAAGAAAAGCCGAATAGAGGATCAAATAAAAAGAGTCAATATGCGTGTGCAGGCTTCCCTGCTGGCGTCCGCCACACTGACTGTGGAAGTGGACGTGCTAAAGCAGAACCTCGAGCGGTCCGAGCAAGAGCTTGGACGTGCCAAGAAGCAGCTCGAGGATAATGAAGGTAATAAATACCTTATTTAATTAAAATATATGTATATATAAAAAGGTGCAATTGCAAAAAATGACAGGATTATCGTGGCTATTGTAGGGGCCACGTCTGAGGTGGCGACCCTGAAGCAAGCGCTGCTCGAGGCTGAGAAGAGATCGGCCGCGGAGCGAACTGAGTGAGAAAAGTATGAGGCCGAGGTTGGCAAGGTGCGGCAAGAGCTCCAAGCTCTCATGGAAAAACATGAGAGTTTGGAGCGTGACTCAAGGGCGTGAGCGTCCGAGCTCGCGGCGGCTACTGAAAGTGCCAAGTCTGCCAAGGCCGAATCCTAGAAGACCCTCCAGGAGTTGGATGAGGTGAAGAAGATAGCGGCGGGTAAGGCATTCTTTATCAAAGTAAACACATAAGCGTGAGTTACTTGTTACTTACCCGAATCCGAAGTTCTCCTGGCGCGTTCGCAGATCTTCCCCGGAGTGTATCTGATGCCACCGCATTCTATCGAGCCGAGGAGGGCAGCTCGATGGAGAAGGTGTTCTGGTCTCAGTACGCTGAGGCTGGACATCCCGTGCCCCCGAGCGACCAGTTGAAGCAACTGTTCGAGCTCCACAAGGCGGCCGAACAGGCCATGAAGGGCCTCATAGTTCGGCTGTGGCCTGGAGAGGCTCAGCCTGGGAGCTATTTCGGGCTAGTGTGGCGGCTGGTGGAGGCCTGTCTGAGACTCGAAGTCATCAAGCGCTCCGTCTGCATTGAAGGTACCCGTAGGGCCCTTGCCCGTGCGAAGGTGCACTAGGGCAAGCTGGATGCTGAGAAGCTTGTGAAGGACGGGCCACCGTCGGGGAAAGAGCATCGCAAGCCCGAAAATTATTATAAGGATGTTTTGAAGGGTGCACGCCTTGTGGCGGAGGAATGTTCTATGGATGTAATTTTTGAGTAAAACTCGCTCGTTTTATCCTATGCGCTGAAAACTTGTTCATATGCGCTTAAGAAATGCTGTTAGAATTTAAAATATTACCTTCTGTGCGGCTGTTTATCAATTCTGAGAGATGGCGAGTCGTCGGCTTCTGCCCCCGTGCCGCTAGTGCTGGGGTGTTCGGGGATAAACCTGAGGGCTCTTTTTCCCATGTTTGGGTCCTTCGAGGGAGGCGATCAGCCCAACGAACAAGGCAATCGGACTATAATGCGTGAACACTCTCACTTAGCCATAGAATTCTATAATTTTAAATTTCGGCGAAGCCCTGGTATTCGGAAGACCGAGTTTGGGGCGCTATCCATGCCTTGGCCGGACAGAGTCGGCTCCTCGCCCTAAGCGGCATAAGTCTTTAAGGACTCGAAAATACCTCTCGAACAGCGACCAGCTCTCGTCTCATCATGATGGTCAGTTTTAGCTTTCTCCACTGAGGTGCTCGACCCAGCTCAACCGGGGCACAATCGCAGTGGTTCTCCTAGTGCTATCTTAGCCGATATAGTGGAACATAAGGCACCAAAACATAGGAGCCGGGCAAACCCAACTATTGACCCAAGACATGATTCAGAGCCGATGCATATAATGCTATAAGTTCGGGGTGCCGCACTTGTTGAAGTGTTCGGACTTCTCACACCATGTTGAGGGGTACTGAAGCCCCTGGCGTATTTTGGCCGTACCAAAGTGTATGGGTGCGACATATCGTTAAGGAACATATATAAATATAAAAAAATGGTAATGCAAAAATAGACAAAAGCTATGCATTGTTTATTAAAAAGAGCTGCGATCAAAGCAGAATGATACAAATAATGCGATAAGCAAAAGGTTGGACTATGTAGCGTGTCCGCTCCAGGGGCAAGCTGTGGAATAATATGTGAAACAGGTATACTACTCATGATAGAGACCACCTGGGAGTTCCATAATGCGGCACGGCTTGTCTGCTTCCCTGGTTCTTGCATCGTTTGTGCCGCAATTGAACTGCCGAACAGGCCTTCCGAAGAGTGGAGTCCTGAAAGTAAGAGAAAATTAAAAAATCGGCAGCCCCTGGTACGGTTGAAGCCGTGTTTTGGGCGTGCCGTGATGGTGCCCCTCCCCTGTGCCCATGGTATCTCTAGAGCGTAGTTATGTACACGAAGTACTGGCGTCGCCTTTTTGCGAGGGTTGGGGTTGGGGCCGCATTGCTATGCCTGCTCGGATTGTGCCAGGCGGTCTTGTTGTAGGTTACTTTGGGCGCACTTGACGGTGTCCGGTTGTTTAGTGGCCGGACTGGGGAACTGCCTAAAGAGGCTGCTTTGAACTTCCACCGCAAGGGCCGCCGTGTGCTCCTCCGTTTGGAGGGAGCGTTCAGTGTTTCCATTGACCGTAATTACTCCTCGAGGGCCTGGCATCTTGAGCTTAAGGTATGCGTAATGCGGTACCGCATTGAACTTAGTGAATGCGGTTCGCCCGAGCAGTGCGTGGTAACCACTGCGAAACGGGACTATGTCAAAGATTAACTCCTTGCTTCAGAAATTATCCGAAGATCCGTAGACCACTTCAAGTGTGACTGAGCCTGTATAGTTGGCCTCTACACCTGGTATTACGCCTTTAAAGGTCGTTTTGGTGGGCTTAATCCTCGAGGGATCTATGCCCATTTTACGCACTATATCCTGGTAAAGCAGGTTCAGGCTGCTGCCGCCGTCCATAAGGACTCTAGTGAGATGAAATCCGTCAATAATTGGATCTAGAACCAATGCGACGAAGCCGCCGTGACGGGTGCTAGTGGGGTGGTCCCTTCGATCAAAGGTGATCAGGCAGGAGGACCATGGGTTGAACTTTGGGGCGACTGGCTCTATCGCGTATTCGTCCCTTAACGCACGCTTCCGCTCCCGCTTGGGGATGTGGGTTGCGTATATCATGTTCACCGTCCGCACTTGTGGGGGAAACCCTTCTGTCCCCTGTTGTTCGGCGGCCGGGGCTCCTCGTCGTCATCGCTATGCAGCCCCTTGTCTTCGTGTTCGGCGTTTAGCTTGCCTGCGTGCTTGAACACCCAACAATCCCTGTTGGTGTGATTGGCCGGCTTTTCGGGGGTGCTGTATCTGGCATAAGCGGTCGAGTATTCGGTCCAAACTAGACGGGCCCCTAGGATTCCTTTTGAATGGCTTCTTCCGCTGACCGGATTTAGAGCCTCTGAATCTGGCATTAACTGTCGTATCCTCAGCATTGTCACCGTTAATGCAGCGCTTCTGCTTGGTTCAACGCGACCTGCCACCACTGTCACTGGTGTCCGAATTACCAGGGTTTTTGGTTATATTGTTGCTACGAGCAAGCCAGCTGTCCTCTCCCGCGCAAAAGCGGGTCATGAGTGTCGTGAGTGCTGCCATAGATTTCGGCTTTTCCTGTCCAAGGTGCCGGGCTAGCCAATCGTCATGGATATTGTGCTTGAAGGCTGCTAGGGCCTCAGCGTCCGGACAGTCGATTATTTGATTTTTCTTTCTTAAGAACCGTGTCCAGAATTGCCTGGCCGATTCATCTGGCTATTGAATTACGTGGCTTAGGTCATCAGCGTCTGGGGGTCGCACATAAGTGCCCTGGAAATTGTCGAGGAATGCGGCTTCCAGGTCCTCCCAACAACTGATTGATCCTGTTGGCAAGCTTTTAAGCCAATGCCGAGCTGGTCCTTTAAGCTTGAGTGGGAGGTATTTTATGGCGTGGAAATCGTCGCCGCGGGCCATATGGATATGAAGGAGATAATCCTCAATCCATACCGCAGGGTCTGTTGTGCCATCATATGATTCGATGTTTATGGGTTTGAAACCCTCGGGGATTTGATGATCCATTATTTCGTCTGTCAAGCAGAGTGGGTGTGCGGCGCCTCTGTACTGGGCTATATCATGACGTAGCTCCAGTGAGCCTTGTCTACTATATTCGGCCCTGCCGAATTTGTGGCCGGCGTGACGGATGCCGTCTCGAGCCGTGGGGCGCCCACGCGATCCGTAGATCGATCTTGTTTGTTTAGCCTTGTCCTCCAACATATCTCGTAAGTCCGGCGCATAGTCTCGTGCCTTGGTACGGGGTGCGGCTTGAGTGGAGGGCCTAGAGGCCTCTCTGTCGCGGCCACGAGGTGGCCGGTCGGCCGCATCGAGTGCTTCCTCCTCTAATTGGGGTAGCAACCTGCGCTTTGGGTAGCTCTTGGAGGGGCGTTCGAGTTTATGCTCTTCGTCCGCAAGGACTTCAGTCCATCTGTCAACTAGCAAATCTTGATCAGCTCTGAGCTGTTGCTGTTTTTTCTTGAGGCTTCTTGCCGTGACCATAAGCCTGCGTTGAAAACGCTCTTGCTCGACGGGATCCTCTGGCACGACGAATTCGTCGTCGTCGAGGCTTGCCTCGTCTTCGGAGGGAGGCATATAATTATCGTCCTCGACCTCTCTGTCTGCCGCTCTCTCATGAGGGCTGGTTTCTCCATCCTCCTGTGCTAAATTTTGCTGGAGGGGGTTTTCCTCGGCGCTTTCCGGAGTATTATTATCTCCCGTGCTGGAATCACCATGTTTGTTTTGGCGGGATTTTGAGTGGCGCCACTGACATCGGCGCTTAGGCTGTTTCTTGGAGGGGTCATCCTCCGCTGTTCCATCACCATCTCCCTCTTTCGGGGTGTCCACCATGTATATGTCATACGACGAGGTGGCTTTCCAGGGCCTAGTAGGCGCTGGTTCTTCATTATCTCCTTCATCGGCGTCCATACCGTCACGTCTTCATAGTCGAAGTCGAGCATGTCGGTTAAGTCATCGAAGTGGCTACAAAGTGGGTGGTGGGTGGGCTTTGAATTTCTTCATCGTCCGAATCCCAACCTCGCTGGCCGCAGTCCGGCCAGGGCTCTCCTTATAAAGAGAGAGACTTCAGTGACTTCAGAATATCGCCAAAAGGCGAGTGCTGAAAGATGTCCACGGCAGTGAACTCCATGATCGGCGCCCAATCGGATTCGATAGGCCGGGGCGCGGAGGGTTCGGAGTCCAGAAAGGAGTCCGGCTCCTTGGAGTCATGAGTCTCGCGGAGTGCGGGGCTGGTGTTCGGCTCAATCGCCATTGGGATCGCAGCCCCCGAGGTGGCGTCCAACCGCCCATCCTCGATCGGCGAAGTTGGCTCCGAATTAGGGACCGGAGCCGATGCGGGTGCAGCCTCAAGGGCACTGTTCGGCGGCAGAGCTAGATCATGCTCGTCGGGACAGTGCGGCGCGCTCGGCAGTGGCTCGAATCCATCGAAGATCAAGTCCCCGCGGATGTCAGCCATGTAGTTAAAACTTCCGAATCTGACCTGACGGCCAAGGGCGTAGCTTTTGATCTGCTCCAGATGGCCAAGTGAATTGGCCCGCAGTGCGAAGCCGCTGAAGACGAAGATCTGTCCGAGGAGGAAGGTCTCACCCTGGACTGCATCGCTGTTGAAGATCGTAGGAGCCATCGGGCCTGATGGCGACGGCACAGAGGAACTCTCAATGAAAGCACCAATGTCGGTGTCAAAACCGGCGGATCTCGGGTAGGTGGTCCCGAACTGTGCGTCTAGGCTAGATGGTAACAGGAGGCAGGGGACACAAAGTTTTACCCAGGTTCGGGCCCTCTCGATGGAGGTAAAACCCTACGTCCTGCTTGATTAATATTGATGGTATGGGTATTACAAGAGTTGATCTACCACGAGATCAGAGAGGCTAAACCCTAGAAGCTAGCCTATAGTATGATTGTTGACGTGTATGTTGTCCTACGGACTAAAACCCTCCGGTTTATATAGACACCAGATAGGGTTAGGGTTACATAGAGTCGGTTACAATGGTAGGAGATCTGAATATCCGTATCGCCAAGCTTGCCTTCCACACCAAGGAAAGTCCCTTCCGGACACGGGACAAAGTCTTCAATCTTGTATCTTCATAGTCTTGGAGTCCGGCTCAAGGTATAGTCCGGTCATCCGGACACCCCCTAATCCAGGACTCCCTCACTATCCCCCTAGGAGCATGCGTGTAGTACTTTGTTTCGATAACTAATAGATTTTTGCAATAAGTATATGAGTTCTTTATGACTAATGTTGAGTCCATGGATTATACGCACTCTCACCCTTCCACCATTGCTAGCCTCTCTAGTATCGCGCAATTTCGTCGGTACCATACACCCACCATATACCTTCCTCAAAACAGCCACCATACCTACCTATTATGGCATTTACATAGCCATTCCGAGATATATTGCCATGCAACTTTCCACCGTTCCGTTTATTATGACACACTCCATCATTGTCATATTGCTTAGCATGATCATGTAGTTGACATTGTATTTGTGGCAAAGCCACCATTCATAATTCTTTCATACTTGTCACTCTTGATTCATTGCATATCCCGGTACACCGCTGGAGGCATTCCTATAGAGTCATCTTTGTTCTAGTATCGAGTTGTATCATCGAGTTGTAAATAAATAGGAATGTGATGATCATCATTCAATAGAGCATTGTCCCAAAAAAAAGAGAAAGGCCAAATAAAAAAAGGGAAAGGCCAAATAAAAAAAGGGGGGTCAAGGCCAAATAAAAAAAGAAAGTAAATAAAAAGGGGCAATGCTACTATCCTTTTTCCACACTTGTGCGTCAAAGTAGCACCATGATATAGCGAGTCTCATGTATTGTGCTTCAAAGTAGCACCATGTTCTTCATATAGAGAGTCTCATATGTTGTCACTTTCATATACTAGTGGGAATTTTTCATTATAGAACTTGGCTTGTATATTCTAATGATGGGCTTCCTCAAAATGCCCTAGGTCTTCGTGAGCAAGCGAGTTGGATGCACACCCACTAGTTTCTTTTGTTGAGCTTTCATATACTTATAGCTCTAGTGCATCCGTTGCATGGCAATCCCTACTCACTCACATTGATATATATTGATGGGCATCTCCATAGCCCGTCAATACGCCTAGTTGAAGTGAGACTATCTTCTCCCTTTTTGTCCTCTCCACAACCACCATTCTATTCCACCTATAGTGCTATGTCCATGGGTCACGCTCATATATTGCGTGAAGATTGAAAAAGTTTGAGAACATCAAAAGTATGAAACAAGTGCTTGGCTTGTCATCGGGGTTGTGCATGATTTAAATATTTTGTGTGGTGAAGATGGAGCATAGCCAGACTATATGATTTTGTAGGGATAACTTTCTTTGGCCATGTCATTTTGAGAAGACATGATTGCTTTGTTAGTTTGCTTGAAGTATTATTATTTTTATGTCAATATGAACTTTTGTCTTGAATCTTTCGGATCTGAATATTCATGCCACAAGTAAGAAGAATTACATTGAAAATATGCCAACTAGCATTCCACATCAAAAATTATCTTTTTATCATTTACCTACTCGAGGACGAGCAGGAATTAAGATTGGGGATGCTTGATACGTCTCCAACGTATCTATAATTTTTGAGTGCTCCATGCTATATTATCTACTGTTTTAGGCAATATTGGGCTTTATTATTCACTTTTATATTATTTTTGGGACTAACCTATTAACCGGAGGCCCAGCCCAGATTTGCTATTTTATGCCGATTTCAGTGTTTCGAAGAAAAGGAATATCAGACGGAGTTGAAACGGAACGAAATCAATTGGAGAAGTTATTTTTGGAAGGAAACACACCTGATGAACTTGGACCCCACGTCAGAAGATATGGGAGCTTCCCACGAGGGTGGGGGGCGCGCCCACCCCCCTAGGGCGCGCCCCCTGCCTCGTGGGGCCCCCGTGGCTCCCTTGACGTACCTCCTGCACCCATATATACCTACGTGACCTAAAACTTCCATAACGCAACATAGATCGGGAGTTCCGCCACTAGAAGCCTCCATAGCCACCAAAAGTCAATCGGGACCCTGTTCCGGCACCCTGCCGGAGGGGGGAACCCTCACCTATGGCCATCTTCATCATCCCAGTGCTCTCCATGACGAGGAGGGAGTAGTTCTCCCTCGGGGCTGAGGGTATGTACCAGTAGCTATGTGTTTGATCTCTCTCTCTCTCTCTCTCTCTCTCGTGTTCTTGAGATGATACGATCTTGATGTATCGCGAGCTTTGCTATTATATTTGGATCCTATGATGTTTCTTCCCCCTCTTCTCTCTTGTAATGAATCGAGTTTCTCCTTTGAAGTTATCTTATCGGATTGAGTATTTAAAGACTTGAGAACACTTGATGTATGTCTTGCCGTGCATATCTGTCGTGACAATGGGATACCACGTGCCACTTTATGTATGTTAAGGTGACCAACTTGTGGGTTTCGTGACATTGGGAACCTATGCATAGGGGTTGGCACACGTTTTCGTCGTGATTACTCGGTAGAACTTTGGGGCACTCTTTGAGGTCCTTTGTGTTGGTTGAATAGATGAATCTGAGATTGTGTGATGCATATCGTATAATCATGCCCACGGATACTTGAGGTGATATTGGAGTATCTAGGTGACATTAGGGTTTTGGTTGATTTGTATCTTAAGGTGTTATTCTAGTATGAACTCTAGGGCTGTTTGTGACACTTATAGGAATAGCCCAACTGATTGATTGGAAAGAATAACTTTGAGGTTGTTTCGTACCCTACCATAATCTCTTCGTTCGTTCTCCGCTATTAGTGACTTTGGAATGACTCTTTGTTGCATGTTGAGGGATAGTTTTATGATCCAATTATGTTAGTATTGTTGAGAGGACTTGCACTAGTGAAAGTATGAACCCTAGGCCTTGTTTCCTATCATTGCAATACCGTTTACGCTCACTTTTATCACTTGTTACCTTGCTGTTTTTATAATTTCAGATTACAAATACCTTTATCTACTATCCATATTGCACTTGTATCACCATCTCTTCGCCGAACTAGTGCACCTATACAGTTTACCATTGTATTGGGTGTGTTGGGGACACAAGAGACTCTTTGTTATTTGGTTGCAGGGTTGCTTGAGAGAGACCATCTTCATCCTACGCCTCCTACAGATTGATAAAGCTTAGGTCATCCACTTGAGGGAAATTTGCTACTGTCCTACAAACCTCTGCACTTGGAGGCTGAACAATTCCAATGATGGGCTTCCTCAAATTGCCCTAGGTCTTCGTGAGCAAGCAACTCGGATGCACACCCACTTAGTTTCTTTTTGAGCTTTCATAAACTTATAGCTCTAGTGCATCCGTAGCATGGCAATCCCTACTCACTCACATTGATATCTATTGATGGGCATCTCTGTAGCCCGTTGATACGCCTAGTTGATGTGAGACTATCTCCTTCTTTTTGTCTTCTCCACAACCACCATCTATTCCACCTATACTGTTATGTCCACGGCTCACGCTCATGTACTGCATGAAAGTTGAAAAGGTTTGAGAACATCAAAAGTATGAAACAATTGTTGGGCTTGTCATCGGGGTTGTGCATGATTTAAATATTTTGTGCGATGAAGATGGAGCATAGCCAGACAATATGATTTTATAGGGAGAAGCTTTCTTTGGCCATGTTATTTTGAGAAGACATAATTGCCTTGTTAGTATGCTTGAAGTATTATTGTTTTTATGTCAATATTAAACTTTTGTTTTGAATCATATGGATCTGAACATTCATGCCACAATACAGAAATTACATGGACAAATATGTTAGGTCGCATTCCACATCAACAATTCTGTTTTTATCATTTACCTACTCGAGAACGTGCAAGAATTAAGCTTGGGGATGCTTGATACATCCACAACGTATCTATAATTTTTTATTGTTCCATGCTATTATATTATCTGGTTTGCATGTTTTATATGCATCAAATGATATTTTATATTATTTTTGGAACTAACCTATTGACCTAGAGCCCAGTGCCAGTTCCTGTTTTTTCCTTGTTTTAGAGTTTCACAGAAAAGGAATCAAACGGAATAAAACTTTTGCGATGATTTTTCTTGGACCAGAAGACATCCAGAGGACTTGGAGTGCATGTCAGGAAAGCCACGAGGCGGCCACAAGGGCGGAGGGCACGCCCAGGGGGGTAGGGCGTGCCCCCCACCCTTGTGGGCCCCTCGTGACTCCACCGACCTATTTCTTCCGCCTATATATTCCCAAATATTCCAAAACCTACAAGGAGAGCCAGGAAAACACTTTTCCACCGCCGCAACCTTCTGTACCCATGAGATCCCATCTAGGGGCCTTTTCCGGCGTCCTGCCGGCGATCATGGAGGGCTTCTACATGAACACCATTGCCTCTCCGATGATGCGTGAGTAGTTTACCTCAGATCTACGAGTCCATAGCTAGTAGCTAGATGGCTTCTTCTCTCTCTTTGATTCTCAATACCATGTTCTCCTTGATGTTCTTGGAGATCTATCCGATGTAATAATCTTTTGTTGTGTGTTTGCCAAGATCAGATGAATTGTGGATTTATCATCATCTTATCTATGAATATTATTTGAATCTCCTCTACATTCTTATATGCATGACTTGATATCGTTGCAAGTCTCTTCGAAATATCGATTTGGTTTGGCCAACTAGATTGGTTTTTCTTGAAATGAGAAGTGCTTAGCTTTGGGTTCAATCTTGCGGTGTCCTTTCCCAGTGACAGTAGGGGCAGCAAGGCATGTACTGTATTGTTGCCATCGAGGATAAAAAGATGGGGTTTTCATCATATTTCTTGAGTTAATCCCTCTACATCATGTCATCTTGCTTAATGTGTTACTCCGTTCTTTATGAACTTAATACTCTAGATGCATGTTGGATAGCGTTCGATGTGTGGAGTAATAGTAGTAGATGCAGAATCGTTTTGGTCTACATGACACAGACGTGATGCCTATATTCATGATCATTGCCTTAGATGTCGTCATAACTTTGCGCTTTTCTATCAATTGCTCGGCAGGAATCTGTTCACCCACCTTATTATTTTCTATCTTGAGAGAAGCCTCTAGTGAAACCTATGGCCCCTGGGTCTATTTCCCATCATGTAAGTTACCGATCTACAATTTTAGTTTCCGATTTACTTCCTTTGCAATATTTTACTTTCCGATCTATAAACCAAAAATACCAGAAATATTTACTTCACCGTTTATCCATCTCTATCATATCTCACTTTTTCAAGTAAACGTGAAGGGATTGACAACACCTTTATCACATTGGGTGAAAGTTGTTTGATTATTTGTGCAAGTATTCAGTGACTTGTTCGTTGTATCTTACTGGATTGATACCTTGGTTCTCAAAACTGAGGGAAATACTTACTCTAATTTGCTGCATCACCTAAGGGAAAAACCAACGCAAGCTCAAGAAGTAGCACCCCATTTCGACCATAGGCGCTCCAACACAAGTTTGTTTCCTCCGTTTTGCGGTATACCACACCCCTCCCGATCAATAGGACCCCGTTTCAATCCTAGGCACTTGAACAGAAGTCTGTTTCCTCCGTTTTGCGGTACACTAGACCCTTCCCGATAAACATGATCCCGTTTCGACCGTATGTGGTCAAACAGAAGGCCGTTTCCTCTATTCTACGGTACGCCAGACCTTGTTTCGGCTGTTCCGTCCAAGCCGGTTGGCTCCCTATGAACATGATGTATTCCGATCCAGTCGGTGGCCTCCCGCTGAACACGACACGGTGTCCTCTGTTCCGACCCAGCCGGTTGGCTGCCGATGAACATGGCGTCGTCGTTGTACGTGTTAGAGACCCTGCTCGTATGTATGTACGTTGTCGTATTTATTTTCTTGTAGCATGGTTGTACGTGCGTGTACATGATATAGACGGGACTACGTGACATGCTACATCCGCGCCTCTACTATGACACATGCCGCTCCTTACTCGTCCACGGTTCATCACTTCGGAGAGACCGATCGACCAGTATGTACGTACACGATCGGGATCAGACAGACAACCCTACGTATGGTTCGACTAGGTGGGTCCCAGCTGTCAGGGAGGATAAGGAGGCACTTCCTTGCGTGTGAAGATTTAGCTAGTGGGTCCCATCTGTCAAGGGGAGGAATTTTTTGTGTGTAATAAGGAGGCACTTCCTTGCGTGCGAAGATGTAGCTGGTGGGTCCGACTGTCAACCTCACCGTGTACAGTCCTCTTCTGATGGTTGTCATTCACTGACCATGTTGACCATGCCGCACGGACAACACCCAGGCGGTGGGTGACAGTGAGGTAGGGAATGATGCAGAGCCTGGGAACACGCGGAGGTTAGTACACGGGTTGACTGGGTCGGCTCAGGTGTGAGGCTATCGTCGCCACAGAATAACAGGGGGTATCGGTGAGTACAGGGATGGCATGGCCAGCGGTGGGAGTAGGAGGGGGCGGTGAGGCCTGCACGGTAGCACACCCGGTCACGGGAGGCAGGAGCACGTGGTGGTTTGGACGACTGGAGCAAGAAAATCAGAGGTTGAAGAAGCAGGACGACCGTTGGATGTTAACAATCCAACAGTCATTGGTGATAGAATCGTTTGTTGACTAAGTTAAGCCCTCCATACGCGTCAACTTAGTGGGCCACAAGTCAGCCTCCAAATCTGATGGGCCCCAGCTGTCATGGAGAGCAATCGTTATTTTTTGCTTAATGTAATGCCCTTATAATTAAGGTACAGTGAACCTTTGTTAATCATGCCACGTCACCTCGATTACTGTTGATAATCTTGCGTTAGTTCAAAACGATTCAAATTTAAATTTAATTAAAGGCAAACAACAAAAGTTTTCAAACCGTAAAACTAAAATGTTTGGATTGTGCCAAATAATGCATAGGTAATTATGGTGGAGAAACTACACTTTAAAAAATATTAAAATACTATAAGATGAATAAAACAGTAGTGAAAACTATTATTTCATACTTTTAAATAAAAATATTAAAAAACTATTTCAGTTTGGGTAGCAAATTAATGTGGCAGTAGCAATGGGAAACATCGATTTAGGTGCCACTTTGGTATATTGTTAACACTAGAATGAACAACAACTAAAAGAAACAGAAAAGAAATAAAGAAAAATAAGAAAAATACAAAAGAAAAAACAAACAAAAGGAGAAAACCTCCCCTTCCCGATGGGACTTGGCCCAGCTGGCACTTGGCTAGCTAGGCCGGCCCAGCCGACCCCCACTCCCGCCCTCCATAACCCCACCCAGGGGAAACCATAACCCCCGTCGCCCCACTCCCCCCATGTTTGCCTCCCCTTGATCTAGATCTGGATCGGGGAACCGCCCGCCGCCCCGTCCGCCGCTGCCCAACACCCCCCTTGCCGGACCTCCCCGCCAGACCGTCGGTGCCTCCTCATCTCCTCCCCACGGGTCACCCCTGAGCCTCGCTGCCCCTCTCTCCACGAATGCTGGTGAGGGCCATGCCCTCCCCTCTCTCCACTGTGCCCGCGCGAACACACATGCGACCTCAGCCGCTCGCTGCCTCCTGCAGCACTCACTATTGCTGCCCTGCTCCGCGCCCCTTTGCGTGCACATGGCTGTGCAAGGCTGTGCCTGTGCCGTCACCCGCTGCTGTCTGCCTCTGCCGCCGCACGGCCGCTGCTACTCTCTCTCGTGCTGCTGCCATCGCCCCGCGCGCCTATCTACGTCGGCGCGTTGCCGCGCCCGGCCGCAGCCACCTCTGCCCGCCGACGGCCTGGCCTCCGCCCGCACCTGCGAGCTCGCTCATGCTCGCCGCGCCTCACCCGCAGCCACCTCGTCGTGGCCCCTGATACGTCTCCATCGTATCTATAATTTTTAATTGTTCCATGCCACTATTATAAAACTTTCATATACTTTTGGCAACTTTTTATACTATTTTTGGGACTAACATATTGATCCAGTGCCAGTTCCTGTTTGTTGCATGTTTTTTGTTTCGCGGAACATCCATATCAAACAGAGTCCAAAAAAGATAAAAACTTACGAAGATTTTTCTAGAATATGTGTGATTTTTGGGAAAAAGAATCAACGCGAGACGATGCCCGAGGAGTCCACAAGGCAGGGGGCGTGCCCGAGGGGGTAGGGTGTGCCTTGGGCCCTTGTGGCCACTTCGTAAGGCGGTTGGTGCCCTTCTTTCGCCGCAAGAAAGCTAATATCCGAATAAAAATCGTGTTAAAATTTCAGCCCAATCAGAGTTACGGATCTCTGGAAATTTAAGAAACGGTGAAAGGCCAGAATCAGGAAACGCGGAAACAGAAGGAAACACACACACACACACACACAGAGGGAGAGAGAGATCAAATCTCGGAGGGGCTCCCACCCCTACGCCGCCATGGAGGCCATGGACCAGAGGGGAAACCCTTCTCCCATCTAGGGGGAAGGTCAAGGAAAAAGAAGGAGGGGGCTCTCTCGCCTTCTCCCGGTGGCGCCGGAACGCCGCCAGGGCCATCATTGTGATGGCGATCTACAACAACAACTTCGCCGCCGTCATAAGCAAATCTCTCCCCCTCTATGCAGTAGTGTAACACCCCTTCTCCCTACTGTAATCTCTACTTAAACATGGTGCTCGACGCTATATATTATTTCCCAATGATGTATGGCTATCCTATGATGTTTGAGTAGATCCGTTTTGTCCTATGGCTTAATTGATGATCGTGATTGGTTTGAGTTGTATGTTTTATTATTGGTGCTATCCTATGGTGCTCTCTATGTCGCGCAAGCGTGAGGGATCCCCGCTCTGGGGTTTGCCATATGTTCATGATTTGCTTATGGTGGTTTGCTAGAGTGACAGAAGCTTAAACCCGAGTAAGTAGGTTGTTTGCGTATGGGAGTAAAGAGGACTTGCTACTTTAATGCTATGGTTGGGTTTTACCTTAATGATCTTTAGCAGTTATGGATGTTTGCTAGAGTTCCAATCATAATTGCATATGATCTAGGGAGATAAAGCATGTTAGCTTATGCCTCTCCCTTATATAAAATTGCAATAATGATTACCGGTCTAGTTATCGATTGCCTTGGGACAAATAACTTTCTTGTGACAAAAAGCTCTCTACTAAAACTAACTTAGTTGTTTCTTTATCTAAAAAACCTGTAGCATTTATTTACATGCTCTTTATTATCTTGCAAACCTATCCTACAACACCTACAAAGTACTTCTAGTTTAATACTTGTTCTAGGTAAAGCGAACGTTAAGCGTGCTTAGAGTTGTATCGGTGGTCGATAGAATTTGAGGCAATATTTGTTCTACATTTAGCTCCTCGTTGGCGACACTCTTACTTATCGAAAGAGGCTACAACTGATCCCCTATTCTTGTAGGTTATCAGCCCCACTGCCCGCTTCGCTCGCCGCGACCCCGCAGCGCCGCCCGAGCCCCGCCTCTGCCTCCCCGCGTCGTCCCGCCGTCATGCACATGCACACGCTGTAGGCCATGACCGCGCGTCGCCATGACCCCACTGCTGCTCCATCGCGCCAGCCCCTTCAGTGTCGCGGCATCGCGTAGCCCCGTGCGCCCCCGTTGCAGTCGCTCGCCGGCCCGACCGCGCCCCCCTCGCTCAACCCCGCTGGCCACCGGGCCCGCCTCCTTGGTCTACCCGTAGTCCCTCTACCGTCTTTGGTCAATACGCGCGTTACACTCCTGGTTCCTCCCGGGGCCATGCCCCCTGATCAGCGGTCTGCTGCCGCTGCTCCTCGTCAGCGGTCGCTCCCCCTCCGCACCTCTGCCTCGCCCAGTGCTCGCGCCTCGCCGCCGGCCACTGCCCCGCGGCTCCCCTCCGCTCGCCCCTTGGGCCGCGACGTGATGCCTCACGCGCTTGTTCGGGCTGCGCCCGCTAACCGTGGCCCGGCACACGCACGCCCGATAGGCCTCCCTTGGGTCTATGACAAGTGGGCCCCTGCCCTAGAATGAAAATGATAATAAAAAAGATTTTTTTAAAATTAGTTAATTAAGTAATTAACTTAATTAATCTAGGTTAATTAACCTAACTTAATTAACCTGCTAATCGAACTGTTTAACTGTTAATAAGTTAACAGCTAATGACAAACACCCCCCACGCGTTAGTTGACCGTGTCAACGGTCAATGTTGACCGGTGATGTCTTACTGACGTCGTGCTGATGCAGTACACATATTTTTGAATCATATTAAATCTTATAGTTCCAAAAATGAATTAAAACTTTAAAAATTAATATAAAATAATCCATAACTCGGATGAAAATGCTTTGTACATGAAAGTTGCTCAGTACGACGAGATGAATACGGAAACATAGTCCGTTTGTCTGCCACATGTGCCTAGCAGAGTGAACATGCAACCGTCCCCCTCTGGTTCGACTGTCTGAAAACATCAAACACGAGGAATACTTTCCAGGATGTTTTCCCCCTTCGCCAGTACCGCCTAGTACCTCTTTATGGCATGCCTACCACCGCTTAATGTCATGCCATGCATCGTTATGCATCTGTTTGCATTGTATTCATTGTTTCTTCCCCCTCTTCTCTCCGATAGACTACGAGACTGACACCGCTGCTGCCCCGATTGACTACGGTGTTTCCAGGCAAGCAAACCCCCCCTTGATCAACCAGATATCGCGCACTCTCTTCTCTCATATTCTTGCATTATGTTTGCTATTGTTGTTGATTCGATAGCTCATATTCTGTTAAATAGCCTGTCATTATTGCTACAATTGTTGATACTATTACCTGCTATCCTAAATGCTTAGTATAGGATGCTAGTATTCCATCAGTGGCCCTACATTCTTGTCCGTCTGCCATGCTATATTATCGGGCTGTGGTCTCTCGGGAGGTGATCACGGGTATATACATACATACATACATACATACATACATACATACATACATACATACATACATACATACATACATACATACGAAACTGTAACTAATCCCCGAGTGGTTTTGGTAATTCATAAGAACATACAGCTCATTGAACTAATATCCATTCAAGTTAAATATTTCAAAAAGTTCACTGATTGGCATGGGATGGACTAGAGATGTGGACCCCTCAAAATGCTAAGGACACATATTAGCAAAAGTTAAAGACTCTTCATTTATATTTTAGTGATCCAAGATCACACTGAGTCCATAGGAAAGCCAATACCATTAAGAGGGGATGAGGTGTTGCTTAATGGTCTACTTGCTCAAAGTACTTAGTGATATTGCTCCAAAACACCCAACCACTTTCTCATATCCAAATATTTCCAAAACTCAAAGTCAAACTCGGCCCCACCAAAACATTCTATCCGGTGCCACCGAGTTCACTTGAGCTAGCCACTGCCAGAAACCCTAACACCTCGGTCACACCGATACGAATCTCGGCCTCACCGAGATGGCCTTGTAAACTCTTTGTTGACTGTTCTAATTATTTCGGTCTCATCATAATGTGCAATTGGTCCCATCGAGATTGCTTGACCAACTCTTTGTTTGCTCTTTGCTGAAATTGGTCTCACCGAGTTCAAGCAGTCGGCTTCACCGAGATGAGGTTTTCCCTAGCCCTAGCACATCGGTCCCACCAAGTTGTTCCAGTCGGTCACACCGATATTCCTAATGTTCACATTTTGAACTAAATCGGTCTCACCGAGTTCTTCTATTCGGTTTGACCGAGTTGGGTCAAATGTGTGTAACGGTTGGATTTTGTGTGGAGGCTATATATACCCCTCCACCACCTTCTTCATATGTGAGAGAGCCATCAGAACGTGCCCGCACTTCCAGCCT
Source organism: Triticum urartu (assembly GCF_056163025.1). Lineage (NCBI taxonomy): Eukaryota > Viridiplantae > Streptophyta > Magnoliopsida > Poales > Poaceae > Triticum > Triticum urartu. Next base: position 362,387,028 of record NC_141876.1, on the reverse strand, counting down.
ACATTTTTTGACAGAGAACCACTTACTCATGTGTTGAGATCATGAAATTCCAATCCAACCACAAGAATCTTGATTTCTAACCATCCCCAAGTTGCTTCCCACTCAAATCATCTTTCCACCATATCCAAATCTGTGTGAGAGAGTTGAGTGTTGGGGAGACTATCATTTGAAGCACAAGAGCAAGGAGTTCATCATCAACACAACATCTACTACCTTTTGGAGAGTGGTGTCTCCTAGATTGGTTAGGTGTCGCTTGAGAGCCTCCGTCAAGATTTTGGAGTTGAACCAAGAATTTTGTAAGGGCAAGGAGATTGCCTAGTTCGTGAAGATCTACCCAAGTGAGGCAAGTCCTTCATGGGCGATGGCCATGGTGGGATAGACAAGGTTGCTTCTTCGTGGACCCTTCGTGGGTGGAACCCTCCGTGGACTCGCGCAACCGTTACCCTTCATTGGTTGAAGTCTCCATCAACGTGGACGTACGATAACACTACCTATTGAAACCACACCAAAAATATGTGTGCCATCATTGCGTTTGCACTCTCCAAACCCTTCCTGTCGTGGATTTGTCACGGGAGATGTCCTCATTGAAAGGACTTATTCATGAGGCCAATGCATCTAATTGGTAGCTTGAGAGGGGTTGAACGTGATGAGAGACGTGAGGTTTTTTCCCAGGTTCGGCCCCTCACGGTGGAGGTAAAAGCCTACATCCTGCTTCATTGATATTGCTGATGATGATCACGATTACAAGGGCGCTCTATCTCGAGAGCAATAGACTTGTCTGTCTAACCCTAATTTTGTCCAACTCATCCAAACTTGTCCCTCTTGGGGTGCCCTATCCCTCCTTATATAAGTTGGAGGGGCGGGTTACATGTATAGTCCTACTAGGATTAGGACTAGTCTATCTTTCATTACAAGCCGGATACAAGTCCGGATCTTGCTTACTTGTAAAGGAAATATTCCTCATGCCTTTCCTCTTAAGCCGGCCCACCATACCACGAGCCGGCCTTCCATGAACCGCCTTCTGGCTTCCGGGTCTTGTCACTCCTCTAACCCGCCTGTCAGATCACAAATGAGTCACCTGGCTCGGCCGGGTCATTAGTGAGTGGAGAGATCCGGGTGGGTCACCAGTGAGTCACCAAGTCCGGCTGGGTCATACATCCGACCGGGTCATACCACGGGGTATAACCCTGACATTAGCCCCCATTTTAATTTGGATTTATCCATGTTAAACTGATCCTACAAAATAAACACAAGAACAAATTTGACAGGTTGTGCTCCGGGTTAAAAGTTCTTGTAAGCCGACACCTGATCATCCTTAAATCCTTGTCATTTCCTTCTTCTGGAAAGTCCGGGTCAATAGACCAGCTTCATAATCAATTTGCTGACATTAGTTTCTCATAGAAATATTGTGAAGAATAATTCATTTGATATAGCTCCCAATGCTTAAAAAATATTGGTCTTGAAATACTCATCTGATTTTCAGCCGGCTTGAAGATGTAGAACTTCCCGGTTTATCATTGCCTAAACTGCCGGTTTTTAAATATTGATGGCACCGGGTCATAATTGTTGCTAACATTAAGCTTGAAAATGTACCTCCCTTATATGCATATCACTTGTATCCCCCAAGTCTTAAGAAGGGAGCGTACGTAGCAACAGCTTAAGACTTTCTTTAATATAAATGTCGCAACCTTGAAGAAATCCACGTTGTTCATCTCAGTCGCTAGTCATAAACTGAATATTCCACATATGTAGCCTCCAAGTGTCGGGTTGTCATGTTTGCAGCAACATGGGACTTGTAATTGCCTTATGCTTATAAAAACTTCAACCAGTGTAGCCCCCAAGGGCCGGGTCATTATGCAATAATGAGCAGGGACTTTGTAGATATGATCATGTAGACTTGAGAAACAACGTGTAGCCCCCAAGGGTCATCTCAACAAGACAATACTGAGCTAGGAGTTCATATATACCTCATTGAAAATAACATCATATGATGTAGCCTCCATCGTAGGGTTTGAACCCATGACCACAAGGTTAAGTGCCTTATGCTCTACCAACTGAGCAATGGACCCTTCAATATAATGGATTAAAGCTTGTGATCGATGTGCGTGAGCAATTAGTAGCCCCCAAGGGCCGGCTCATCACTATGTGATGGGTCGGGTCTTCAACCAGGCGAGTTAAAAATGACCTTGCATTAGCCCCCAAGTGCCATGGTACATGCTGGCAGTGACATGGGACTTGCGTATTTGATGTAATCTCAATCTGAATAATGTAGCCCCCAAGTGCCGGGTCGTAAGCTTGCAGCGACTCGGGACTATTCCTTCCATTGCAGAATAAATCATATCCGTTGATAAAGAAATAATAGCCATTGCGCTGAAGCGACTTTGAAAACCTCAATCATAATACTGGTTATTGATAACCATAAAAATCCAGCCATGTCGGCTATTCAAGATTTGAATAATATAACCCGGTATGAAAACCTCAATCATTCAATATCATCATGAAAATCCAGCCAAGTTTGGCTATTAAAGATTTGAATACCTTATCTGTTGACAAGTAAAACTGGAGTTTAAATACCCGGCGACTCTTGGCCGATGGCGACTAAATATGCATCCATTGTAATCCGGGATTTTTTTAACCCAGCGGCTTATAGCCTTTGTAAAAATCAAGAACTGATAACCGTTTTGAAAACCAATTTTGATGATGGGCTTGAACTTAACCATTTATGTAAGCCATAGCTCTGCATGTTCTGCAAAAAGTTTAAACAACATATGCCCTGGCGACTAATCGTCAAAAGCCAGGGCAGGTAACAACCCAAACATAATACAGTCTTAGGCAATCATGGAAAAGACTAGAATTAAGGTCATTCAAGCCTAAACATACTGCTGACTTAAAGTCAAAATCCAGGGCGTGTTATCAAACCTCGCATATTTATATAACCAGGAAAATCATACCTATAGAATTGACTTATACTACCGGCTTACATAGCCATATGTAGTCAAGATAACAATCCAATGATTTATAAGCGCATGATTCCAATGGCGCAATCCAAAATATACTGGAGACTTAACGTCCGAAGCCATGGGAGGTTATCAAACCTCGCATATTCATCCAACAATTTAAAAATATACCTGGAAAATTGGCTCAAATTGCCGGCTTACATCGCCACATCCAATGCGGGTGACAACCCAAATATTCATAATCGCATAATCCCAATTGCGCAATCCAAAGTATACTGGCGACTTAAAGTCCATAGCGAGGGCGGTTTACCAAACCCAAAATGTTCATACCATTATTGAAAGACATACCTGTAGATTAATACCATCGTGATGCCGTGATAATTATAATCCGGGGCCAGTATCAACCCAGAGTCATGAAATATCATCATTTTGATTGCTCAAGGCAAAATATCCCGGCGACTTAAAGTCTACTATCAGGGCGGGTTGTCAAACCCAAAGATGCTCAATGATGCACTGGTGTGCGTCGGTCCTAAACAAACGGTTTTTAACCCCTTTCCGTGACGACATTTGGAATGGTCGCCAAGTGAGTGTGGGCAATAGGGGGGTCCTTCCCACACGACCCAGAAACCGTCAGGGATATGCCCTCCTGGCATGCACGCTCAGCAAAATGAGAATGTGTGCGACCGGCGAGTGCTCAAATACACAAATACGTACAGTAGAGCTAAAAAAATACAATTATACAGTGAAATTATTTCCGGTCGCAAGTACATCCCACATAGTCAGTCCCCGCTAAACGTTTCCGTTCGTATGTACATCCCACACAGTCGCTCCAACGAAAACATTTCCGTTCACACGTACATCACACACAATTTTTCCCAATAAATCGTTTGCGTTATTGAATGTATCACACACAGTCCGTAGAAGAAACTGTGTGGCAAAGGCTGTCCATCACACACACTGTTTTTATGTGGTAAATGTTTGCGCAAGGTGACCTAACACAAACAGTTTTAAAATGGAAGTCGTGTGTGATTGTTCATTGATCCAACATGGTTTATTCCTAGAAACTATGTGCGTTGCCTGAGGTCATCGCCCACGGTATTTTTTCAACAACCGTTTGGAATAGCAAAACCCAATTAGCAGCCTAATTCGCCATTTGTAGGCTAATTATCTGATTATTCATAATCCATTTATTAATCTAATTGACATTTCATATTAAGCACACAATATATTTCATTTCCATATTAAGGAAGCAGAATTTCATAATTTAAATACATCATAGTACAACATGATATAGCTTCAGCACTCAGCTACCCCATTACACAACTACACCAGCAGCAAGTTCCACATGCAACATGTAGAACCTTTCGAAATTAGCATCATAGACAATATATAGACATATGCATCTCATTTGGAAAACTGCTGAAGCGGAAGGCAAATATTGAGCCTTCATTCATGTTGAAGGTCTTTCCAACTTTAGGCTAGTGCCTGTGGATGATTGACCGTCCGTCCTTCGTCCTCTTTAGGAAAACTTCAATATTGAACCGTGGGTGTTGTTTGAATACCTTCCTCGCCTCCTGACCATAGAGGTGGTTTGAGAGGTAATCATCAATGAACTGCTTTGGAAAGGCCTGAAAACAAGGATGTGCATAGATATCTTCTCTATACTGGAAATGGGGTAAAGGAATAAAAAAAGGCAATGTATAATAGTTAGTACCATCTTGTAGTGAGCCGATGTCTTCTTCATTGTGCAGACAAAGATCTTGTTGTTTTTTTGTCGCTAATTTCTTTATCCTAACAATATTTCTGAGTTTCTTGATTTGATTGATATTCATGGACAACTCATTTCCTCATATGCAAAAAGGGTTGAACAGTGGGTCAAAACCTCTAATAGCAGGACCTACACATGCAAGCCCAACTTGTTAAAAACCAAAATATTAGAATGGCTCCTGCAATTGCACAATAACATGCTATTAGAGGACGGACAATGCACGTGCTAACCTTGATTGTAAACCTTAGTGCTTCCCATTGTTTCCCTACAACACATATAAGGTAGTTAGTCATCGGGTTAAGTAAGGGTTCGCATGCTATCAGTAAAATATGTTGATGAATAATAAGCACATTGCAGATTCATCAGATTAATTCAAGCCACACGGAAAACCCATTTACCCAAACCAAGCATGATTAAGAAATAGGAAGTATATCACTTGTATATGTTTGTCATGTATTAAGTGCACCCAAATTCGATTTATTCCACACATGCACAAAAATACAAAATTCTACGACAATTGGACATCGCATTGCATAATTGAACCATGCAGTTAACTAAACACCACAACAAATGAACCAAACATTAACTGAGCACCACATTGCACAATATAACATACTCCTAATAGAAGATTGGACAGTTAACCAAACAGTTAACTACAGCCAATTGTAGCAATTGTATTTGTTTCTCATGTATTTACTACCGCCAAATTCAATTTATTCCTCACATGGTATACAATAACAAAATGCACCCACAACTATTGAACATCGCATTGCAGCATTAAACCAAACAGTTTACTAAACACCACTACACAAATGAACCAAACGTTAACTGAGAACCACATTGCACAATGTATAACCAAACCAAGCATGCTTGACAACTTGGAAATATAGCAATTGTATTCGTTTCTCATGTGTTTTGTAAAGATAAATTCGATTTATTTCTCACATGGAAGACAATACAAAATTGCAGCCTAAAGAATTGAACACCACATTTGCAGAATTGAACCAAACAGTTAACTAAAGATGACAACTAATTCACAAAACAATTAATAAGTGAGCACCACACTGCTCGACATATAGAACATCTACACTAGAGCAACAGATTGCATGGTAAAATTAGATAGCACAATTCACTAGAATTTGTGAAGGAAAGGCAGGAGAAGCACACGCAACGGGTCAACCGAGCATGCTTAACTAGCATAGCTAGCAAATGGCAATGTGCTCCTCCAAGATCTGGGGGTCGGCACGAATGGCAGCCATCACGACCTCATACGCGCGTGCGGCCGTGATAACCCATAAGTATAAGGGATCGCAACAGTTTTTGAGGGTAGAGTATTCAACCCAAATTTATTGATTCGATACAAGGGGAGCCAAAGAATATTCTTAAGTATTAGCAGCTGAGTTGTCAATTCAACCACACCTGGAAACTTAATATCTGCAGTAAAGTATTTAGTAGAAAAGTAATATGAAAGTAGTGGTAACAGTGGTAAAAGTAACAGTAGCAGTTTTGGTTTTATAGTGATTGTAACAGTAGCAACGGAAAAGTAAATGAGCGAAGAAAAATATGTGAAAAGCTCGTAGGCAATGGATTAATGATGGATAATTATGTCGGATGCAATCAATTATGCAACAGTTATAACATAGGATGACACAGAACTAGCCCCAGTTCATCAATGTAATGTAGGCATGTATTCCGAATATAGTCATACATGCTTATGGAAAAGAACTTGCATGCCATCTTTTGTCCTACCCTCCAGTGGCAGCGGGGTCCTATTGGAAACTAAGGGATATTAAGGCCTCCTTTTAATAGAGTACCGGACCAACGCATTAACACATAGTGAATACATGAACTCCTAAACTACGGTCATCACCGGTAAGTATCCCGATTATTGTCACTTCGGGGTTAACGGATCATAACACATAATAGGTGACTATAGACTTGCAAGATAGGATCAACAACTCACATATATTCATGAAGACATAATTGGTTCAGATCTAAAATCATGGCACTCGGGCCCTAGTGACAAGCATTAAGCATAGCAAAGTCATAGCAACATCAATCTGAGAACATAGTGGATACTAGGGATCAAACCCTAACAAAACTAACTCGATTACATGATAAATCTCATCCAACCCATCACCGTCCAGCAAGCCTAGGATGCAATTACTCACGCATGGTGGTGAACATCATGAAATTGGTGATGCAGGAAGGTTGATGATGATGATGATGGCGACGGATTCCCCTCTCCGGAGCCCCGAACGGACTCCAGATCAGCCCTCCCGAGAGAGTTTAGGGCTTGGCGGCGGCTCCGTCTCGTAAAACTCGATGAATCCTTCTCTATGATTTTTTTCTCCCCAAAAGTGAATATATGGAGTCAAGGTGGACGTGGTGGAGCGTCAGGGGGCCCACGAGGCAGGGGGCGCGCCCAGGGGGTAGGGCGTGCCCCCACCCTCGTGGACAGGGTGTGGGCCCCCTGACATGGATCTTTCTTCCAGTATTTTTTATATATTCCAAGAATAATCTCCGTTGATTTTCAGGTCATTCCGAGAACTTTTATTTCTGGACAAAAATAACACCATGGCAATTCTGCTGAAAACAGTGTCAGTCCGGGTTAGTTCCATTCAAATCATGCAAGTTAGAGTCCAAAACAAGGGAAAACGTGTTTGGAAAAGTAGATACGACGGAGACATATCAACTCCCCCAAGCTTAAACCTTTGGTTGTCCTCAAGCAATTCAGTTGATAAACTGAAAGTGATAAAGAAAAACTTTACAAACTCTGTTTACTCTTGTTGTTGTAAATATGTAAAGCCAGCATTCAAATTGTTTGCAAAGATTATGAACTAACCATATTCACAATAACATTTAGGTCTCATGTTTACTCATATCAATGACATAATCAACTAGTGAGCAATAATAACAAATCTCAGAAGACAACACTTTCTCAAAATAATCATGATATGATATGACAAGATGGTATCTCGCTAGCCCTTTCTGAGACCGCAAAACATAAATGCAGAGCACCTTTAAAGATCAAGGACTGACTAGACATTGTAATTCATGGTAAAAGAGATCCAGTCAAGTCATACTCAATGTACACTAACAGTAATGGATGCAAATGAAAGCAGTGCTCACCAACTGGTGCTTTTTCATAAGAGTATGATGACTGAACGTAAAAGTAAATAGATAGGCCCTTCGCAGAGGGAAGCAGAGATTTGTAGAGGTGCCCAGATCGGTTTTGAAATAGATATGAATAATATTTTGAGCGGTATAGTTTCATTGTCAACATAACAACCGAGAGATCTTCATATCTTCCATGCTACACACATTATAGGTGGTTCCCAAACAGAATGGTAAAGTTTATACTCTCCCTCCACCAACAAGCATCAATTCATGGCTTGCTCGAAACAACGAGTGCCTCCAACTAACAAGAGTCCCGGGGGAGTTCTGTTTGCAGTTATTTTGATTTGATTTGCATAAAGCATGGGACTGGGCATCCCGGTGACCTGCCATTTTCTCGTGAGTGAGGAGCGGAGTCCACCCCTCTTGAGAATAACCCGCCTAGCATGGAAGATACATACAAACCTAGTTGATACATGAGCTATTCGAGCATACAAAATAGAATGTTTATTTGAAGGTTTAGAGTTTGGCACATACAAATTTACTTGGAACGGTAGGTAGATACCGTATATAGGTAGGTATGGTGGACTCATATGGAACAACTTTGGGGTTTATGGAATTGGATGCACAAGCAGTATTCCCGCTTAGTATAGGTGAAGGCTAGAAAAAGACTGGGAAGCGACCAGCTAGAGAGCGACAACAGTCATGAACATGCATTAAAATTAATCAACACCGAATGCAAGCATGAGTAGGATATAATGCACCATGAACATAAATATCGTAGAGGCTATGTTGATTTTGTTTCAACTATATGCATGAACATGTGCCAAGTCAAGCCACTCGAATCATTCAAAAGAGGATACCAACCTATCATACCACATCACAACCATTTTAATAGCATGTTGGCACGCAAGGTAAACCATTATAATCTCATAGCTAATTAAGGATGGCATAAGCAACTACAATCTCTAATTGTCATTGCAAACATGTTTCTTTCATAATAGGCTGAATCAGGAACGATGAACTAATCATATTTACAGAAACAAGAGAGGTCGAGTTCATACCAGCTTTTCTCATCTCAATAAGTTCATCATATAATCATCATTATTGCCTTTCACTTGCATGACTGAATAGTGTGGATAATAATAATAATAGTGCACGTGCATTGGACTAAGCTAGAATCTGCAAGCATTCAATTCAAGAGAGAAGACAAGGTAATATGGGCTCTTTGTTAGATCAACAATAATGCATAAACGAGCCACTCAACATTTTCATTATGGTCTTCTCCTCTCGACCCCCAAAGAAAGGAAAAGAAACAAAACTATTTACACGGGAAAGCTCCGAACAAGCAAAAGAAGAACGAGAAATCTTTTTGGATTTTATTTTAATTATTACTACTATAGGCATGAAAAGTAAACTAGCTAAATGCTACAACTAGTTTTTTTGTTTTTCTGAAGGTTTATCAAACACACAAGAAGAAAGCATAAAAGGGAAATAAACTAGGCATGGATATTACAATGAAAAAGTATGAGCACCGACAACTAGCATGAATGTGTGAACAGGAATGTAATGTCGGTGAGAGATATGTACTCCCCCAATGCCGGTGACCAGCCATTTTCTCGTGAGTGAGGAGCGGAGTCCACTCCTCTTGAGAATAACCCGCCTAGCATGGAAGATACAGAAAACCCTAGTTGATACATGAGCTATTCGAGCATACAAAACAGAATGTTTATTTGAAGGTTTAGAGTTTGGCACATACAAATTTACTTGGAACGGCAGGTGGATACCGCATATAGGAAGGTATGGTGGACTCATATGGAATAACTTTGGGGTTTATGAAGTTGGATGCACAAGCAGTATTCCCGCTTAGTACAAGTGAAGGCTAGAAAGAGACTGGGAAGCGACCAGCTAGAGAGCGACAACAGTCATGAACATGCATTAAAATTAATCAACACCGAAGCAAGCATGAGTAGGATGTAATTCACCATGAACATAAATATTGTAGAGGCTATGTTGATTTTGTTTCAACTACATGCGTGAAACATGTGCCAAGTCAAGACACTCAAATCGTTCAAAGGAGGATACCACCCTATCATACCACATCACAACCATTTTAATAGCATGCTGGCACGCAAGGTAAACCATTATAAACTCCTAGAAAATTAAGCATGTCATAAGTAACTATAATCTCTGATTGTCATTGCAAACATGTTTCATTCATAATAGGCTGAATCAGGAATGATGAACTAATCATATTTACAAAAACAAGAGAGGTCGAGTTCATGCCAGCTTTTCTCATCTCAATCAGTTCATCATATATTGTCATTATTGCCTTTCACTTGCATGACTGAATAGTGTGGATAATAAGAATAGTGCACGTGCATTGGACTAAGCTAGAATCTGCAAGCATTTAACTCGGAGAGAAGACAAAGTAATATGGGCTCTTTGTTAGATCAACAATAATGCATATGAGAGCCACTCAACATTTTCATCGTGGTCCTCTCCTCTCGAACCCCAAAGAAATGAAAAGAAACAAAACTATTTACACGGGAAAGCTCCCAACAAGCAAAAGAAGAACGAGAAATCTTTTTGGGTTTTCTTTTTAATTACTACTACTACAGACATGAAAAGTAAACTAGCTAAAAGCTAAAACTAAATTTTTTTTCTTAAGGTTTTTCAAACGCACAAGAAGAAAGATTAAAAAGAAAATAAACTAGCATGGATGATACAATGAAAAAGTATGAGCACCGACAACTGGCATGAGTGTGTGAACATTTATGTAATGTCGATGAGAAATACGTACTCCCCCAAGCTTAGGCTTTTGGCCTAAGTTGGTCTATGCCCAAGGATCAAAGTGGCCCTCTCCGGTGTATGGAGGAGTGTCCTCTGGATACCACTGGTTGGCGATCTCCTTTGGATCCCACTGATGAACAGACTAACGGTAAGGATCAAGTGGTGGCTCCGGCTCCGGCTCTGCAGTTGACATCTGGCCCTGTACGCATGAATTGCCTCATGCAAAATGAGATACGTGCCTGAAAATATGTTAAACAAAGAGGGCGCAGGCAAGGTAATAATCTCACAATAATGTTTACCAAATATTAATTTGTACTTAAGTATCTTCTTATTGTCCTTAACAATAAACTCATGTGCTACCATACTCTTATAATCTAGAACAATAGGAGGCAGCAACTTTTCCTCTTTCTCAAAATGCCTGATAGGTATGTTAAAGTGTGCAGCAAGGCGCGAGGCAAAGATACCTCCGAGGATGGGGCCCTTTGTACGGTTCAGATTTAACCGTTTTGCAACAATAGCGCCTAAACTGAAAGTGGTATCATGAAACAAAGCATGGCGCAAAATAACAATATCAGGGGCACTAATATTTCCACAGTTCCCGCGACCAATTAAGCATCTACTAGGAAATATTGCAATGTAACGTAAAACAGGAAAATGTATGCTAGTGATTCTTCCATCGGAAACCTTTCTCATTTCCCCTACAGCAATCGTATCAATAAATCCCTCCACATCATTACGATGTGGTTCCTTTATGCTGCCCTCAAAGGGTGTCCTACAAACCCGGCAAAAATCATAAAGTGACATCTCCTTATGCTCATCATATAAATAAAATTCCACCGAAGGTGGTGATCTCCTAGCATGGAAATGAAAATTTTGCACAAAGGTATTGGTGAGTAAGAGATACTGTTCGCTCTAGTCGTGAAGGAAATCGGTGAGGCCTGCATTCTCAGCCAAATAATAAAAATCTTCATAAATCTCGGCTTCTCTTAAGAACTCATCACAAGGCCATTCACACGGCCGAACCTCTGCAGTACGAGGGAGATTATACTTGGGCTTCTTATCCTCTTCACTTTTCTTATCCTTCGAGCTTTGGCTCGATGAGCCCCTCAAAAATCTCTTCATCTTTTTCTGAAATTTTCTGAAATTTTTAGCAACATAAAATAAAAGTGAACCAAACTCAACAAGATTGATAGCAACTACTCCCACAAGTGCCTAGAGGCAATATCATGCATTAGAACAACTTAGAACCATATAAATTTGACATGCAAGCTCAAGAACAGGGTCACCTAAGCAGCAAAAATTTGCAATGAATAAAGCACTAGAACAAAAACTAATTGGACCATTGGAGGAGTCACATACCGAAGAACAATCACCAAAGCAGTTTTGTGAATGGAGCTTTGAGCAAGGAGATCGAAAATGGCAGCAAGATGAGGTAGAACTCTGGTTTAAGCTGGCTAGTGATTTTTTCTGGATGAAGAAGGAGTGTGTGGGTGCTGGAATAAGCGGAGGGGACCCACATGGGGTCCACGAGGTAGGGGGCGCGCCTAGGGGGGTAGGGCACACCCTCCACCCTCGTGGGCACATGGTGGGTCCCCCTGATGTGTTCTCAGTGCCAAAAATTCTTAAATATTTTGGAAAAAATCATATTTCATTTTCAGGGCATTTGGAGAACTTTTATTTTTGGTGTATTTTTTATTGCAAAGATAATTCAGAAAATAGACAGAAAATACTATTTTTACTTTATTTAAGATAAATAACAGAAAGTAAAAAGAGGGTACAGAAGGTTGTGCTTTCTAACTTCATCCATCTCATGCTCATCAAAAGGAATCCACTAACAAGGTTGATCAAGTCTTGTTAACAAACTCATTCTGAATCGCATGAAACCAGAGAAATTTCGAATAACACTAGGTTACCTCAACGGGGATATTCATGTACCCAACAATAGGAATATCATATTTCTTCTTGACACTAGGAAGAGGAAATTCAAAACCTCCAATAGTGATTGTTGGAATTTTTCCAATAGAATTGATACTGTGGACTTGAGGTTGTTTCCTCGGAAAGTGTACCGTATGCTCATTACCATTAACATGAAAAGTGACATTGCCTTTGTTGCAATCAATAACAACCCATGCAGTATTCAAAAAGGGTCTACCAAGGATAATCGACATACTATCGTCCTCGGGAATATCAAGAATAACAAAGTCCGTTAAAATAGTAACGTTTGCAACCACAACAGGCACATCCTCATAAATACCGACAGGTATAGTAGTTGATTTATCAGCCATTTGCAAAGATATTTCAGTAGGTCTCAACTTATTCAAATCAGGTCTACGATATAAAGAGAGAGGCATAACACTAACACCGGCTCCAAGATCACATAAAGCAGTTTTAACATAGTTTCTTTTAATGGAGCATGGTATAGTTGGTACCCTTGGATCTCCAAGTTCCTTTGGTATTCCACCCTTAAAAGTATAATTAGAAAGCATGGTGGAAATTTGAGCTTCTGGTATCTTTATTTTATTAGTAACAATATCCTTCATGTACTTAGCATAAGGATTCATTTTAAGCATATCAGCCAAACGCATACGCAAAAAGATTGGTCTAATCATTTCAGCAAAGCGCTCAAAATCCTCATCATCCTTTTTCTTAGATGGTTTAGGAGGAAAAGGCATGGGTTTCTGAACCCATGGTTCTCTTTCTTTACCGTGTTTCCTAGCAACGAAGTCTCTCTTATCATAACGTTGATTCTTTGATTGTGGGTTACCAAGATCAGCAGCAGGTTCAATTTCTACGTCATTATCATTGCTAGGTTGAGCATCAACATGAACATCATCATTAACATTATCACTAGGTTCATGTTCATTACCAGATTGTGTTTCAGCATCAGAAATAGAAATATCATTGGGATTCTCAGGTGTGTCAACAACACGTTCACTAGAAGCATGCAAAGTCCTATCATTTTTCTTCTTCCTCCTCTTAGAAGTACTGGGTGCATCAACATTAGTTCTCTGAGAACCTTGCTCAATTCTCTTAGGATGGCCCTCGGGATACAAAGGTTCCTGAGTCATTTTACCCACTCTAGTCATAACTCTAACAACATTATCATTTTCTTCTTATTTAATTCATTAAGCAAATCATTCCGAGCTTTAAGTACTTGTTCTACTTGAGTGGTAACCATAGAAGCATGTTTACTAATAAGTTTAAGTTCACCTTTAACTCTAGACGTATAATCACTCAAGTGTTCAAGCATATCAGCATTGCGATTCAATTGTCTTCCCACATAAGCATTGAAGTCTTCTTGTTTAACAATAAAATTATCAAACTCATCTAAGCATTGGCTAGCAGACTTATAATGAGGAATATCACCTTCATCAAATCTATAGAAAGAATTTACCTTTACTACCTGTGTCGGGTTATCAAGACCATGTATTTCTTCAATAGGTGGTAAATTCTTAACATCTTCAGCGTTAATACCTTTTTCTTTCATAGACTTATTTGTCGCTTGCATATCTTCGGGACTGAGTAATAGAATACCCCTTTTCTTCGGAGTTGGCTTAGGAGTTGGTTCAGGAAGTGTCCAATTATTTTCATTAGTCAACATATTATTCAATAGAAATTTAGCTTGATCAATAGTTCTTTCCCTGAAAACACAACCAGCACAACTATCCAGGTAGTCTCTGGAAGCATCGGTTAGTCCATTATAAAAGATATCAAGTATTTCATTTTTCTTAAGAGGATGATCAGGCAAAGCATTAAGTAATCAGAAAAGCCTCCCCCAAGATTATGGGAGACTCTCTTCTTCAATTTGCACAAAATTATATATTTCCCTTAAAGAAGCTTGTTTCTTATGAGCGGGGAAATATTTAGCAAAGAAGTAATAAATCATATCCTCGGGACTACGCGCACAACCAGGATCAAGAGAATTAAACCATGTTTAAGCATCACCCTTTAATGAGAACGGAAATAACTTAAGGATATAATAATAGCGAGTTTTCTCATCATTAGTGAATAGGGTGACTATATCATTTAATTTAGTAAGATGTGCCACAACAATTTCAGATTCATAGCCATAAAAAGGATCAGATTCAACCAAAGTAATTAACTCAGGATCGATAGAGAAATCATAATCCTTATCAGTAAGAAAGATAGGTGAAGTAGCAAAAGCAGGGTCATATTTCATTCTATCATTCAAGGATTTTTCTTTAAGCTTAGCTAATAATTTCTTAAGATCATATCTATCATTGCAAGCTAAGAAGTCTCTAGCAGTTTCTTCATCCATAACATAACCCTCAGGCACAATAGGCAATTCATATCTAGGGGGAGAATCTTCATCATCACTTTCATCAATATTATCAGTTTCAATAATTTCATTCTCTCTAACCCTAGCAAGTTGTTCATCAAGAAATTCACCTAGTGGCACAGTAGTATCAATCATAGAAGTAGTTTCATCATAAGTATCATGCAAAGTAGAAGTGGCAACATCAATAACATGCGACCTATCAGAATCAATAGCATGTGTAGGTGTCGCAAGTTTACTCAAAACAGAAGGTGAATCAAGTGCAGAGCTAGATGGCAGTTCCTTACCCCCCCCCCCTCGTAGTTGAGGGAAAAATCTTGGTTCTCTTATCTTTCAAGTTCTTCATAGTGACCAGCAGATATAAATCCCAAGTGACTCAAAGAATAGAGCTATGCTCCCCGGCAATGGTGCCAGAAAATAGTCTTGATAACCCACAAGTATAGGGGGTCGCAACAGTTTTTATGGGTAGAGTATTCAACCCAAATTTATTGATTCGACACAAGGGGAGCCAAAGAATTTTCTTAAGTATGAGCAGCTGAGTTGTCAATTCAACCACACCCGGAAACTTAATATCTGCACCAAAGTATTTAGTAGCAAAGTAATATGATAGAAGTGGTAACAGTGGTAAAAGTATCGGTAGCAGTTTTGGTATTATAGTGATTGTAACAGTAGCAACGAAAAAGTAAATGAGCGAAGAACAATATGTGAAAAGCTTGTAGGCAATGGATCAATGATGGATAATTATGTCGTATGCGATCAATCATGCAACAGTTATAACATAGGGTGACACAGAACTAGCTCCAGTTCATTAAGGTAATGTAGGCATGTATTCCGAATATACTCATACGTGCTTATGGAAAAGAACTTGCATGACATATTTTGTCCTACCCTCCAGGAGAAGCGGGGTCCTATTGGAAACTAAGGGATATTAAGACCAAAGCATTAACACATAGTGAATACATGAACTCCTCAAACTACGGTCATCACCGGTAAGTATCCCAATTTTTGTCACTTCGGGGTTAACGGATCATAACACATAATAGGTGAGTATAGACTTGCAAGATAGGATCAAGAACTCACATCTTTTCATGAAAACATAATCGGTTCAGATCTGAAATCATGGCACTCAGGCCCTAGTGACAAGCATTAAGCATAGCAAAGTCATAGCAACATCAATCTGAGAACATAGTGGATACTAGGGATAAAACCCTAACAAAACTAACTCAATTACATGAGAAATCTCCTCCAACCCATCGCCGTCCCGCAAGCCTACGATGGAATTACTCACGCACGGCGGTGAACATCACGAAATTGGTGATGGAGGAAGGTTGATGATGACGATGGTGACGGATTCCCCTCTCCGGAGCCCTGAACGGACTCCAGATCAGCCCTCCCAAGAGAGTTTAGGGATTGGTGGCGGCTCCGCATAGTAAAACGCGATGAATCCTTCTCTCTGATTTGTTTTCTCCCCGAACACGAATATATGGAGTTGGAGTTGAGGTCGGTGGAGCACCAGGGGCCCCACGAGGCAAGGGGCTCACCCAGGGGGGTAGGCGTGCCCCCACCCTCATGGACAGGGTGTGGGCCCCCTGACCTTGATTCGTTCGCCAGTATTTTTTATATGTTCCAAAAATAATCTCTGTTGATTTTCAGGTCATTCCAAGAACTTTTATTTCTGCACAAAAATAACACCATGGCAATTCTGCTGAAAACAGTGTCAGTCTGGGTTAGTTCCATTCAAATCATGCAAGTTAGAGTCCATTAGAAGGGCAAAAGTGTTTGGAAAAGTAGATACGATGAAGACGTATCAGGCCGCGATTTGCTTCTCTGCTGCCAAATGCTCTTGAGATCCTGGCTATACTGCATGCACCATGGCTTAGGGCGGCGCTTATTTGGTGGAGGGGGCGGTGATTTGGGTGGAAGGTGTCGCGCTCGCGCCGGCGGTCAGGGCATGTGGGATGTGGAAGGAGGAGGAGGATGGGGGTCGGGTGTGGATTACCTGCCTGGATAGACGAGGCCGAGCAGCGTGAAGGAGGGTCGCCGACGAGGAGGCGGCGCTGCAAGCAAGGAGTGAAGGTTTCAACTTGGAAATGAAGGTGGAAAGAGGGGAAATGTGGCTTTTGGTAAGGGGGAGGGGCAGGGAGGTAGGTATTTCCGTGGAAGCCAAAAATTGGAATCGCTTCAGCCAAAAAACTGGCGCGCAAAGTGTCATCAGACATTGTCCCTTATTCAGAACTATGTACGATATGCGGACATCACAAACGATTCAGATAGCTTCACCCATGTGTGATGAGTTTGAACGTCAAAAGTTTTGGTTCGAATTTCCATGGTTACAGTGGTCATCCTTGTCATTGAATAATTTGGGTACACAAAGGAGACTACATCAGACCTACATTCTTAATCGAGCAAGTTTAGCAATTAAACAGAGCTAGCTGACCTAAACATTACTCTAACAAATTAAAGATCGGTGCTCTTAATTAAACAAAACAAAGAGTACTACTACGGCTGGTGCTCGTCGATCTCCGCCGCCGCCTCCATGTCCAGCTCGTGCCCGACGGTCTGCTGGGGAAGCGGCTCCATAGCATCCATTGCACCATACTCGGCAAGAATCTCGCCATCTGTGTCCGCCATCTCTTTGGAAAAGGCCGCCACGAGATGGGCATGGGCGGACATGATCTGGGCTTGGACGGGCTCTGTAGTTGCAAGGTATGCGGCGGAGGAACGGACAGCTGCTCGAACGCTCTCGGCGATTGCCAGCTCTTCGGTCGTGGGTTGCCGATCGTTGTCAGAGAAGCTTCGTTCGATTTGTGCGGTGACTGTCGGTGAGAAACGACACCTATGGGATCATGGAGAATCCCTTCTATGGTTGGCGGGCACGGGGCTGTGGAAAGAGCGGGTTTAAAAGATCAACATGGGGGAGTTTATCCATGTTAGGGACGCAAGTGATGCGTAATACCCTACTCCTGCTGGTTTGTGTTTATCTGGTGTTCTTAGACTAGCTACAAAGCGTGCAGGGTCCAAAAAATCTGAATCCTTCTCTAGTATGCCTCGGGCATCCTTTTATAGCCAAAGGGGTCGCCATAGTGGCACACAGGAGGTGGAAAGTTTGTACTGTATACAAGTGTATCGCCTGGCACAGTAGGACAAACACATTTAATGCACTGCTGACGTGCCCTCTCACTTTGTCGGGGACGGCAAGGAAGCTCATCTCGTCCTTCGCCGCCTCGTCTCGCTCTGACGCACGTCCAAGATGACTACGCATGCAGCGCCATGCTAGCTGGCTGGCTTCTGAGTTGGTGCAGTGGTAGAGTCTTCACGAAGATCTGCATGCCACCACGCAGGTGCTTGCTGAGTTGGCCTGGAAGCTGCACGTCGCCATGCAGGTGCCTGCCATGTTGGCGGGTTGACTGCTGTCTTGGAATAGAGGTGGAGCCTTGGCAGGTGTGGGCCTGGCTGCGGCCCTGTAGATGTCCCTAGCAAGGGTCTTGCAGGGGTCCCGGCAAGAGCCTTGCCGGGGTCTCACAGGTGTCCCCGGCAAGGATCTTGCCGGGGGGTCTCATGAGCGTCCCCGACAAGGATCTTGCCAGGGGGTTTCCGTCTTCTGGTCCTCATCTAGTCTTGTATGTTCTTGGTCTCCACAAAGATCTGCATGCCACCATGCAGGCGCCTCCTGAGCCTTGGTTCCAATGTTGTCGACGGTGTCGGAACTCTTAGGCTCAAGGGTGGCGGCTCAAGGGTGTTGGGCAAGTTGCCCCGGCAAGACTCTTACCGGGGCTACGTGAACTCCCCAGCAAGGCTCCTGCCGGGGAAAGCCCACCTTGGCTTCTCGCACCTCTGTATTGGCGTTGCTCTGGTAGTCTTGTGTCTTCACTTCCCCTGCTCCGCCAAGCGTGGCCACAGGCGTATGGCTGCGACTGCCCGCGGACAAGTAAAGGGGTACACAAAGGACCCCTACTTTTGTACACCGACAGTGACTGTCAGGAGCTAGGCGTGGGTTGCCTCGACATGGTTGTGGGCGGCCTCCATCAGGGCTAAGGCCGCCACTGTGGAACGGACAACTCTTGTGCCGCTCTTGCCAGTTGCTATCCCCGAGGCAGATGTTGCTGCCGCCACCTGAGAAGCAACAACGGCCGTTTGGGTTGCCTTTGTCGCCCGGTCGTAGATTGCGGCTGCGCTCATGCACCTTGTTAGCACGCGGATGCCGGCTGCGGCCGCGCTCTCGCCAGAGTGGGCTATCAAAGTTTCCCTCACGATGCGGGTCCAGGTGCCCATCTTTCACCGACGATGATTGAACAGTGAAATGATATTTGGGGAGCGACCTAGTGTGCTTGAGACGCCGGGTGTGGACTGTAGCCGACGCACCTTCTCACGTAAGCCGTAGGTGTACTATACACCGACGGTGCTCCAAGATATTTTGTGCTACATCTCACACGGTTGCTGATAATAAACTGTGTGCGATCTACTTGATTTTTCTTCTTGATTTGAATTACATAATGGGGTCACAGCGACAATGGATGGTGTTTTAATTGCTAGACCTATTATCTGGAGTGAACATGCAACTATACGTGTGTCATAAAAGAATTGGAATTACTCAGGGTTCGTTTAAACATTTATACATTAAATTGGTTTTCTAGCCATTTCAGGTGCATAATTCAAATTAGAACTACATGCACATGCTCCATTGCATATAAATTGGTTGAAAAATCAAATGTGTGTCTTTGGGTGCATGGTTAGGTCCCATATAAGAAATGGGAATGAATTTCAAACACCAGGGCACGGTTGATTGCTGGTAAAACATTGAGATGCCTGGTTTTTAAATTCTAGTAAATCCAAAACCTGTCTGTCGTGGTTTTGTCACGGCAGATGTCCTAGAGAAAGGACTTAGTCGTGGAGCCATCGCGATGGGTTAGCTTGAAGGGGTTAAAGCGGACACAAGGACGCAAGAGAGTTTTATACTAGTTCGTCCCCTTCGATGAAGGTAAAAGCCTACGTCTAGTTGTGATGGAATTGATGGGGTTTCGATGACTAGGGAGCAAACAAGCTTCGCCTATGTCTCGAGTTGTTGTCTGTTGTCCTTGAACCGCCGCCGGGTCGTCCCCTTATATACACGGGTGACTCTCGTCGGCTTACGGAGTCCCAATACCGACTCATAGATGTGTCCGGTTTGGTCTCTTCTTATTCCTAACTTACAATACAGGTTAACTACTACCGCCGGTTTACGGCTGCAGGCCTTGAGCCGACCATGGGCCTTGAGCCCTCCTCTGTCTTCTTGGGCTTTAACTTACTTAACTACTGATGAAGTTAACCTGGCCCAGATAGGCCGGTTTACGCCCAGTAGTAATATCCCCAACATTAGGCCCCAGATTGATTTGAACGGGTTCATGTCAATCCTTTAATAAAAGCTTCATCTTCAACATCTTCTTATAAATTGGTAAACCGCCATGATGTCATCTTCTCTGATTGCTGTAAACTGGAGTGACGTCACCTATCATAACGAAGCTATCCATTATGCTTCTTTGTTTAATAGATTGGCGGAAATCGAGGCGACAGCTCCGTTTTTGTGGCCCCTTGATTGTCGCGCCTGACTCATGTTCTTTCGCCTTATAAATAGGACCGAAGGGTCATTTCTTTTCTCCTTCTGTGCCTTCTTCATCTTCCTCACGTCGCCAACCTCGGAGCTCCGCCGCCACCGTCGACCTCTGCCTCATCCTTGGCCGCTGCATCAACCTGAGCGCACCAGAACATCGCGGCAACCTTCCGCATCTTCCTCGGCTCTGGTAAATCTTCTATCTTTCCCCCCGCAGATCTGGCCTAGGGTTTCGCAGTTCTTTAGTGTTCTTCGTCTGCCTCTTGCTCATACAATAGATCTTTAGATGAATCCACAATCTTTATTCTGTGCAATGATAGTTGTTTGACCTTCGCCTTTACTTATGCATCTCAAACCATGGGTCTATATGAACGTTTTGCTCATTGGTTCGGTAATGCTCCTTTGAACCTCTAAGTATTTATCTCTTCTCTGAACTTGCCTCAGATCCAATGCTGTAAACAAATCTTGTGAAACTTGTTTGTGCGTACCTATCCATCCGCAATCTCAGCTTTTCAATGCTTAGATCAGGCGGTTTAACCTTATAGAAAATTTTCCAAACCGGTATATGCCATTAGTCCCCTTGTTGAACCGCCAGATGTTGGTTTCTTCATGAAACTCTGGTTCAGATAGTTCTGTCTCCGGTTTAACAGTGCCCATACCAACGTACCTTGATCAAATGCATTTTTGAACCGGGATCTTCTACCTTGTAGATTCCATCATGGCCAAGAAAGTATATGAGTGCAATTGGGTTCCTTCTCGCGCCACAGAGGATCAACTGGACGATTTAGTCCTGATTGGCGCTTTAGGCAGCAAAGATACCATCCATTGGAGGGCTCCTGGCAAAGAATGCCCTCCCACACCTCGAGAAGGAGAGGTTGTTGTTTTCGTAGATCACTTAGCCCGGGGCTTTAAGCCGCCCGGTTCTAAATTTTACCGGGATGTTTTAGCTGATTTCCAACTCCATCCGCAAGACACTGGCCCCAACTCTATTACAAATATGTGCCACTTCCAAGTGCTCTATGAGGTGTTCTTTCAAGAGGAGCCCACAGTGGAATTGTTCAGAGACCTTTTCCATCTAAACCGCTGTACTGAGTTTATTGATGGCTCTAATACAGAGTTGGGTGGCATGGCGATTCATAAAAGGAAAGAGGTCACATACCCTCACGCCAAGCTGCACAGTCACCCCAAGGAGTGGAATCAGACACGGTTCTACTGCAAAGACACCTCCCCTCCTGGTGAGAATCCCTTGCCTGGCTTCCGTCCGGAGCGGCTGAGCAATACACACCCTTTTCCTCAAAGATTGACTGCCCAGGAGAGAAGCAAATATGTTCCCCAGCTGTCAAAGCTCAGAGCCTTTATGGCCAATGGTTTAACAGGGGTTGATCTACCTCGCTGTTGGATATCATGGAGCATACTGCCCCTTAGTCAGCGCTCCGGTTTGATGTGCGAGTATACTGACAGTGTTGATGACCCACTGCGACATTCAAAACTCCAGCTCTCTGATGAAGAAATCACAGAGGCTGTGAATAAGATACTGAATGAACCGGAACACGTCTGCGCTAGAACCGGCTTGCTTCCCTTCTGTGCCGCCAACAAACCGCCAGCTGTAAGACTTTGATTTTTCTCTTTGCTAAATCTGTTATTGATATGTCTGGTCATTGTTTTTAATATCAGTGTCTGCATAATCAGGGCAATGATCCGTTTTGGAGCAAAAAACTGCCGCGGGAGAAACCAGGAAAACCAGACAAACCGGAAAGAGCAACCCGACAAAAGACTAAAGCTGTGAAGAAGACGGCCCACAGGAAAAGAACCACTGCATCTTCTAATCCGGCCGCTGATGATGATGTGGATAATCTGGACTTTGAGGTAGAACTTGACTCATTTGGTTTATTTTTCATGCGTCTTATTGATGATGATATTTGTCAGGATGATGCCGAAGCCAGCCACGCGGATGTTGCAGAGGTAATTATTCTCTCTTCCAATTCAGAAACTTTGCCTTCACAAAAAATCCGCCAGGCAAACCGGAAAGTTAAATTTTCTCATCCTCTTGCTTATTTGGATCCTAAATTTCTTATGAAGACCCAACAACACGAAGCTCGTCGCACAACTCGGCACAGCGGCCAGGTAGTTACCTCTGCCGGTTTACCGAATAGTGTGGTTCGGAAACGCCATTCAGAGGTCTGTAATTTGCTTGTCAGTGCTTGTCCTAAAGCGGGATGCTTTCGTCAACCTCTTAATCCGCCTGACTTCGATTATCAGGTTATTTCCCACTCATCTTCTAGCGAGTCCTCGGCTACTCAGCTCCCACCGCTTAAAACGGTGCTTGGATAAGCTATACTTATTGTGATGTTTGCAGTACATCGCCGTAGAACATATGCTGTATTTGATTTTATTATTCTTCTCAGGGCCAAACCTAGGCCAAGCAAGAAAGCCCGCCTGGACAAAGCGGCCAAAGAAGATGTCGTTCTTGAAGCAGACAAGACGCCCAATGCTGAAGCGGCTATTCCTGAGGATATTCCCAACGATCCACCGCAGCAAGATGATGATCTTATTGTTGAAGAGAGGCCTACTGATACCTCAGGTCCTATCCATAGCCCACAGGTTCCATCCAGATTGAAAGCTCCACCGGTCCAGCAAAACCTACTAACAAGCCAACAGCTCCAGTGCAAACCGGCGGTACCAAGGACGATGAGGTTGTCATTACTGGCACTGGCCATACTGAGCCAAGCAATCCTGTCACTTTATCCAAACATTCTGCCAAGGAAGAATTTGCTGCCTTTGGCAAAGGCAAGTGGAACGCTGATCTAACGACTTACGCTGCTCTGAACGCCCAAGATATCCATTCTGGCTATCTTAACCGGCTATATACTAGCCGTGACTACGAAGCCGGTCTGGTTAATATGATGAAAGATAAATATGAGGTAACTTCCATATGCTCCTTCCTGCTTATATGCTTCCATTCTTGCTGACTCTCCTAACCCCCAAGGGACGGTTTGAAATATTCTTTCAAACCAGGACTTAATAATATAAATCTTGATGCTTTGAAATTTGCTGATGTAGCCCCCAAGGGCCGGTTCAACTTAGCGTAGTTAAACCGGTACTTTAAGTAATTGAAACTGCCGCATCAGAATATATATGATCAAATAGCCATTAGCCCCCAAGTGCCAAGTTGAATACTTGTATTGATCTTGGGACTTTGTAAACAATTGAAAGATGAAGATCAAATATGCATTAGCCCCCAAGTGCTAAGCACATAACTTGTTATGTGGTTGGTACTTGAATCCTTCTACCGATTTGTTGAAACATATATCTGTATGCATGCAGGCGGAGCTGAAGACGAAGGAAAACCAAGTCATCGATCTTCAAGAAAACCTGAAAACCCAACAGGCTGAAACCTCCAAAGCAAAAGAGGAATTGGACAGTGCTTTAAGCGCCATGGAACAACTTAAGGAGAACTTCAAGAAGAAACAGGCGGATTGGGCCACTGAAAAGTCCGCTTTGATTAAACGAGCAGAGGATGCCAAGGCTGCACTAAAACCAGTGACGGATGAACTGACCAGCATAAAGCGGCACGTTCATGCCATGACCATTGCTATCTTTGGTAAGCCAGCTTGCCTTCTGAATTGGTTCTGCCTTCTTACAGAGTCACCGGTTTATTAACCCTTTATGGTATTTCAGGGACACGCATTGGTCACTTGGGGTCAGATGTGCGGAAGAAATTGAAAGCCGCCTATACATTGGTTGAACAATTGTATACTGGTGCCCAGCGGATCATCAGTACCACGTCTCATAACAAACCGGCGCCCACTTTGATTCAAGATACTTTGATGAAACTGTCAGTGCTTCCTGCCCGGGTTGAAGAGCTGAAGAAATCTACTGCTCGAACCGGTGCAATCAATGCCTTAATCTGGGCAAAAGCCTGGGTGCCGGATTTTGATCCTATTGAAGTGGCTCAGGGCTATCCTAGCTTGAAGGAAGACGGGTCAGAATTTGGTGAAGCGGATCTCCGAGCAATAAACCGGGAGGTACGTCCACTAGCTTGTCAGTTGGCTGAGGAAGCATACTTGTCTCATTATCAAGCGCAATATGACAGTCAGAACAAGCGAATAGCTGCACCAATCCATGAATCGTGAAATCTGATCCCTCCAATCCGTAAGCATACTTACGCTCCCGATATTGACCCGTCATTGCTGATCCATGATGAAGCTGTTTTTCAAGCATTAATGTGAATCGACTGGACAACTGTGGATTTCCAGCCACTGGGTAGAGAAACGGAAGCTGAAGCGGCGCAGGATGACCCACAACCATCAGGCCAGGCTGGTGACCAAGCTTGAACCGGAAGCTGGTTTTAAAACTGCCTCTCCTTTTTGAAAAACAATTATATTATTATGGGCACCATGTTGCCTTGTAATAGGCTAGCTGATACCTTTGATGTTGATATGCCTTCGTGCATAACTTGTTCTTCCTGTGGTAATGAACTTTCCAAAACACTTTCTTGAATTGTTGACAGGAGCAATTGGTAGCCCCCAAGTGTCATGGTGCATGCTTGCAGCGACATGAGACTTGCATGTAATTTCAATTTGAATAATGTAGCCCCCAAGTGTCGGGTTGTAAGCCTGCAGTGACTCGGGACTATTCCTTCCATTGTAGAATAAATCATATCCTTTGATAAAAGAGTAGACATTGCGCTATAGCGACTTTGAAAACCTTAATAATAAAAATCTAGCCATGTTGGCTATTCAAGATAATATAATCCGCTATGAAAACCTTATTCATTCAACATCATAATGAAATTTCAGCCAAGTTTGGCTATTTGAATAATATAACCCAATGATTTATAAGCGCATGATTCCAATAGCGCAATCCAAATATATACTGGCGACTTGTTGTCCAAAGCCAAGCCGGTTTAACAAATCTGTTTCTGCATACAACAAGTTTAAAGTGTCCTGGCGGTTTACCACCGGACGGGTCATAATACCCAACATATAACCCGGGTTTATAACCAAGGCTGCACCTAAGAATAATCAAATGTGAAATATATCATACCTGTGACATTGAATCACATCGTTGGTTTTACCAACTTTTTGTAGTAAGGGTGATAACCCAAATCTTGAGTACTGATAACTCCTTCCATATTGTGCCGGTTTATAATAAAACCGTGCCGGGTTGTGATAAACACCGTGTTACTCCATAAGAGGATGTTAACAACAAGGATCAAACCGGGAAAATAGTCTCCGGATTGACGTGAACTGTGTTCTGTCAATTGATTGGTTAAAAAACTTTGTCGGTTTAAAAAACGCAATAAAAAGCAAAAAAACCCTTCAAAGAAAAGTGTAAATCAAGTGCAATGACAAAACGTTGCAAAAAAAGGTTTATTTGAGCTGATCAGATGGTGTTACCATGGCCGAACACGACCAAGCTCCCGTTAGGTGTAACTATGGTTCTAGTCAGCCAGGTCCCCAAATGAAACCGTGGCATTTATGCCGATCAAGTGGCATGGTCATGGTTCGGGTTCGACCAAGCCCCCAACTGATTCTGTGGCCTTAGGCCGATCAAAAGGCATGAGTGGTTCAGACGTGACCAAGTCCCCAAGTGATCTGGTGGCTCTCGCCTATCAAGAGGTATGGTATTGGTTCGGACACGACCAATCCTCCAAGTGATATAACACAATGCTTTTAAAAAGCAAACTCAAGGGGTAAACCGGAGGCCGCTTTAGAACAACTCCGTGTAACCACAAATGATGTAAAAGACCAGAGACCCCGCTTTATGAAGCAGAAGCCCCCATGTGATCAATAATATGTTAGGCCAGTAAGGCGGGATACCCATGTTTGAACCACGCATCATGGCAGCAGGTCCTCTTTGGCAATTTTTAACTTTTTGCAAGAGATAAATTCTTCTTGAACCGGGATCTTGAACCGGATATGGAGACCTTCAAAGCTTTGTGGGAGACATCTTTCCCTTGAACCGGATTTTAAACCGGAATCTTCATTTTTAGCCGGAAATTTTCTGACGGCCTTTAAACTCGAACTTGCGAGAGGTTAATTCCTTTTTGAACCGGAAATTCTTAAACCGATTTGAGAGCTTCAGAGCTTTGTCGGAGAACAAATTTCCCTTGTACCGGATTGTAAACCGGAATCCTTTTCTGATGACCCAAAACTTCTTCATTGAGCCGGGATTTTGTAACTGTCATATACTTTCTAATCCGGAAATCTTCTGACAGCACGATGTGAATCCGGGACCGGGTTATCTTTCCCTCCAACGTATTGGGGTTCTTGACTTCACTGAAAACCGGCAACGTTTGCTAAGTCATATCATTGTAGCCCCCAAGTCTCAAGGTGACTCGAGGAGTTGGCTTGAGATTCTCCATATTTGACCGTGATATAAACCGGCATAACTTGTATATCATTGGTGTTAACAGCACGATGTGAATCCATAGAAGGTTGAGGTGACTGCGGCGGGTTATAAATGATCCCGTATGAGCCGTGTCAGCAACTCGGCCAATGGTTCCTTCCAACTGGATCCTTGAAGTTTTAACCAAACTGTAGTAGCAGGGACTTGTGTGCATGTCCATTGAACCATCCAGTGCAGACGACGGTTGATGATAATTTGCCTCCAATTTGTGGGAAGAAAGGAGGGCTTCCCAAGTAGTGACTTGCACATAGTCCATAAACCGTTCATCCAGGCAAGTGCGGCCCGGTATGTTGATGTAGACC
This sequence comes from Triticum urartu, assembly GCF_056163025.1. Classification (NCBI taxonomy): domain Eukaryota; kingdom Viridiplantae; phylum Streptophyta; class Magnoliopsida; order Poales; family Poaceae; genus Triticum; species Triticum urartu. Next base: position 362,359,796 of record NC_141876.1, on the reverse strand, counting down.
AGGCCGCGAGAGACGGACGACAAAAGCGACCGTAACATCAGAGGCAGCTCGAATAGATGAATCGGCCGTGGTATTGTAAACCGGTGCGGACGCATAAATCGACCGTATGCTGAGGTAGACCGGACTGCGGGGGACGGCGGCCTGTGCACGCTTTATTGGGTAATTCGCATGGTCCTGACGAGTTGATGCAGATTGGATCGCGATATAAACCGACATGGGTTATCCAAAAGCTCGGCGATATAATAATCCCTTTTTACAATAGACAATTTGTCCTGCATTGGAAAACTTGCAAGCCAAAGTAATTGCCCCTTTTTTTAAGAAAGCAATATATAATATAAAAATATAATGGATGGATTTCACCTGATATGTTAGCCAGAAAATATCCACCGCGGAGTTGTTGATTGCCATGGTGAAACTGAAATCAATTACGGGCGAGTCGGCCATGCGAGCAGACAGATGAATTGGCCGCGGCATTGAAAACCGGTGCGGACGAGCAAGTTGTCCTCCGTGTTGTAAGCCGGCGTGGTCGTAAAAGACGGCCACTGTGCTTTAAACCGGCGGTTGCGAGAGATGGCCACAGTGTTGTAAGCCAGTGTGGTCCGTATCCGCGGTGTAATGCCTCATTTGTAATGAACAATTTATCCTGCGAAACAATGCCACATACCAGAGTAACCATTCACACAAAAATTTATCTGTGTTATTAAAATAGACTGGACGAAACAGCTCCCAATCTGGCCATCTTGTAGCTGATAAAGAGATTCGGTTTCTCCGATCGAAGATTCGTCATCAGAACAAACGACAGTCGCCCCGCGAAACTCCGATCCGTCCTCATAACTTCCTCCATGGATGACTCCCACGAAGGCATGCTTCATGGCCGGTTTAACCCGGGCGGATTGCGCACACTGAGCCGTCTCGACGAGGTCGGTGCAGATGTCTAGCTCAGGACCCGGTTCACCGATCTTGCCAATGAAAACGTGAATGCTACCAAAGGGCACCCGGTACCCGTACTCAATTGAGCCGGCCTCGGGGCCCCAGCCTGTGTCATCGATGTAGAGCTTGCCCGATGACTCTTAGTCATCCGGCCTACAGCGTAGCCCTCGAGTCCTTCAAAGCGGCCCTCCAAGAACCGGAAACCATCGTGCGATAGCCCCACGGTGGGCGCCAACTGTCGTGGGTTTGTCACGGCATATGTCCTAGAGAAAGGACTTAGCCGTGGAGCCATTGCGACGGGTTAGCTTGAAGGGGTTAAAGCGGACACAAGGACGCAAGAGAGTTTTATACTAGTTCGGCCCCTTCGATGAAGGTAAAAGCCTACGTCTAGCTGTGATGGAATTGATGGGGTTTCGATGACTAGGGAGCAAAGAAGCTTCGCCTATGTCTCGAGTTGTTGTCTGTTGTCCTTGAACCGCCGTCGGATCGTCCCCTTATATACACGGGTGACTCTCGTCGGCTTACGGAATCCCAATACCGGCTCATAGATGTGTCCGGTTTGGTCTCTTCTTATTCCTAACTTACAATACAGGTTAACTACTACCGCCGGTTTACGGCTGCAGGCCTTGAGCCGACCATGGGCCTTGAGCCCTCCTCTGTCTTCTTGGGCTTTAACTTACTTAACTACTGACGAAGTTAACCCGGCCCAGATAGGCCGGTTTATGCCCAGTAGTAATATCCCCAACACCGTCTGAAATTCATGAAACTTGGCATGCTATCATGGAGTGGCATCAACATGCCGTGGTAAATTTTTTGTCCCATTTGGGGCAGGTTTGGGTATATGCTTCTCACAAACCAGAGCTTCTCACAACAAGCATGATGGTTTTCGGTAGGGAACGTGCCACCTTTGAGGACGAAACGATATCCATTGCCTCTTATTGCTCTCAAATTTTTTCTCGTGTCAACAACGAATAACAAGAGTGTTGTGTGAATTTTTGTGATTTTTTGGGATTCGTTTGGACATTTTTAACTAAATTTTCAATGCATTTATGTGCATAATTCAAATTTGAACTATATGCACATGCTCCAGTGCATATAAATTGGATGAAAAATCAAATCTGTGTCCTTGGGTGCATGCTTAGGTCCCATGCAAGAAATGAGAATGAATTTCAAACACCAGGGCACCGTTGATTGCCGGCAAAACATTGAGATGCCTGGGTTTTAAATACTAGTAAATCCAAAACCCATCTGAAATTCATGAAACTTGGCATGCTATCATGGAGCGGCATCAACATGTCGTGGTAAAAAATTTGTCCCACTTGGGGCAGGTTTGGGTATATGCTTCTCACAAACCGGAGCTTCTCACAACAAGCATGATGGTTTTCGGTAGGGAACGTCCCACCTTTGGGGACGAAACGATATCCATTGCCTCTTATTGCTTTCAATTTTTTTCTCGTGTCAACATAGAATAGCAGGAGTGTTGTGTGAATTTTTGTGATTTTTGGGGGTTCGTTTGGACATTTTTATACATTAACTGAGTTTTCAATGCATTTATGTGCATAATTCAAATTTGAACTACATGCACATGCTCCAGTGCATATAAATTGGTTGAAAAATCAAATATGTGCCCTTGGGTGCATGCGTAGGTCCCATGCAAGAAATGGGAATGAATTTCAAATACCAGCGCACCATTGATTGCCGGCAAAACATTGAGATCCCTCGTTTTTAAATTCTAGTAAATCCAAAACTCGTCTGAAATTCATGAAACTTGGCATCCTTTCATGGAGCGGCATCAACATGCCGTGGTAAAAATTTTGTCCCGTTTGGGGCAGGTTTGTGTATATGCTTCTCACAAACCAGAGCTTCTCACAACAAGCATCATGGTTTCGGTAGGGAACATCGCACCTTTGGGGATGAAACGATAGCCACTACCTCTTATTGCTTCCAAATTTTTTCTTGTGTCAACATAGAACAACAGGTGTGTTGTGTCAATTTTATGTGATTTTTCGGAGATCGTTTGGACATTTTTATGCATTAACTGAGTTTCAATGCATTTATGTGCATAATTAAAATTTGAACTACATGCACATGCTCCAGTGCATATAAATTGGTTGAAAAATCAAATCTGTGTCCTTGGGTGCATGCTTAGGTCACATGAAAGAAATGGTAATGAATTTCAAACACCAGGGCACCATTGATTGCCGGCAAAACATTGAGATGCTTGGTTTTTAAATTCTAGTAAATCCAAAACCCGCTGAAATTCATGAAACTTGGCATGCTATCATGGAGCGGCATCAGCATGCCGTGGTTAAAAAATTGTCCCATTTGGGGCAGTTTTGGGTATATGCTTCTCACAAGCCGGAGCTTCTCACAACAAGCATGATGGTTTTCGGTAGGGAACGTCCCACCTTTGGGGACGAAACGATATCCATTGCCTCTTATTGCTTTCAATTTTTTTCTCATGTCACCATAGAACAACATGAGTGTTTTGTGAATTTTTGTGATTTTTCGGGGTATGTTTGGACATTTTTATGCATTAACTGAGTTTTCAATGTATTTATGTGCATAATTCAAATTTATGTCTTTTTGCTTGTTTTTACATCGCAGAAAATCAATATCAAACGGAGTCCAAATACCGTGAAATTTTTTGGAGAATTTTTATGGACCAGAACAGCCAGGATGGGCCAGAGCAGCACCTAGGGGGTGCCCCGAGGGGGGCACAACCCACCAAGGCGCGCCAAGGGCCCAGGTACGCCCAGGTGGGATGCACCCACCTCGGTGGCCTCCCGCACCCCCTCTTTATCCTATAAATTCACAAATATTCCAAAAACCCTCGGGGTTAACCTAGATCAGAAGTTCCGCCGCTGCAAGGCTCTGTAGCCACCAAAAACCAATCTAGACCCTTTCCGACACCCTGCCGGGGAGGAACCATCTACGGTGGCCATCTTCATCATTCCGGAAGCCACCACGATGAGGAGGGAGTATTCCACCCTCGGGGCTGAGGGTTTGTACCAGTAGCTATGTGTTTGATCTCTCTCTCTCATGTTCTTGAGATGTCACGATCTTGATGTATCGTGGAATTTGTTAATATAGTCGGATCATATGGTGTTTTCCCCTCTCTATCTTGTTGTGATGAATTGAGTTTTTCCCTTTGAGATTTCATTGTTATCGGTTTGAATACTTTTATGGATTTGAAAACACTTGATATTATGTCTTGCAATTGAATACTCGTGGTGACAATGGGCTATCGTATTCATTCACTTGATATATGTTTTGGCACTCAACTCGCGGATTCCCGAGGTGACATTTGGGTAATTTATGCATAGGGGTTGATGCACGTTCTTGTCTTTGTTTCTCCGATAGAAATCTTGGGTCACTCTTTGAAGTTCTTTGTGTTGGATTGAATATTATGAATCTGAATTTGCTTTGGTGTTATTTTAGTACAAACTCTTGGTTAGATCGGTCGAAAAGAATAGCTTCGTGTTATTTTAGTACGAACTCTAGTATAAATTGATCGGAAAGAATAACTTTGAGGTGTTTTGGTACCCGACAAACAATTTCGTCTTATGTTCTCCATTAGCTAGGAACTTTGGAGTGATTCTTCGTTGCACGTTGAGGGACGGTTATATGATCCAATTATATTAGCACTGTTGAGAGATTGCACTAGTGAAAGTACGGACCCTAGGCCTTGTTTTTAAGCATTGGAATACCATTTTTGTGGCCGTTTACTATTTGGTACCATGCTGTTTTTATTTATTCAGATTATAAAAATATGTTTGTACCATCCATATTACACTTCTATCACCATTTCTTCGCTGAACTATGCACCTATACAATTTGCCATTGTATTAGGTGTGTTGGGGACACACGAGACTTTTATTATTTGGTTGCAGGGTTCTTTGAGAGAGATCATATTCATCCTACGCCTCCCGCGGATTGATAAACCTTAGGTCATCTACTTGAGGGAAAATTGCTACTGTCCTACAAAGCTCTGCGCTTGGAGGCCCAACACGTGTCTACGAGAATAAAGTTGCTTAGTAGACATCAAGCTCTTTTCTGGCGCTGTTTTCGGGGAGGTGAGTGCTTGAAGGTATATCTTTAGATCTTGCAATTCAATCTTTTAGTTTCTTGTTTTATCACTAGTTTGGTTTATAAAAGAAAACTACATAAAAATGGAATTGAGGTTGCATCATATTATTGATCATCTTTATAATATCTTCTTGAAAATGATGGTTCCGAAAATTGTGCTCAATTGTTAGAAGAAGAAGTCAATAAAATGTTTGGCACAAAATATTTGAATCATGAGCATGATTGCAATATTGTTATCATGAATTCTTTGAATATCCAAAATGCTAATGATTATTGCACTAGTCATGAAAAAAATGTTTCTTATAAGCATGCCAATTTTTGCGGAGTGAATTGGGAGTGCATGTGCACACCAAAAAGGGAAGATAGATTTTGTATGAAGCATAAATATTTAGAAACAAAATAGTTGCAAGAGAGGCTAGATGATAATGCTGAAAGATTTATTTTTTTCACCATCCTTGTGAACTTTGCAATGAACATGGTCATTTAAATCTCCAATGCAAATTCTTTCATGATCAAATCGTGTCCAAAAATTGTGATAACTTGATTACTCTTGAGCATCATAAAGAGCTTAGTCTTCTTTTGGGGTATGAAGAAATGAAACGTATAACTAAGGGCATTCCAAAAATTAATCTCGAGAGATTTCTTGATTTTGATCTAGAGGAAATTTATATGTTTTGTGCGGTAAATTGCATTGAGAATCCTTATATTTGCCAACTATCTAAAGTCAAGAAAACAAATAGAATATGAAGAGAGTACTAATGAAAGGGAAAATATTTCCCAATACCCTCCTAGTGTTTATTATGATGAATCAGGTAGCGAGGAGGAGCTTCCTATCCAACCAATCACATCAGTAAGAAGCTTGAAAATATTAATTAAACCCACACATGATGTGGTGAAGAAGAAGAAAAGAAGAAAGAATAGAGGTAAAAAGGTATCTCTCCCAAATAATATTGTTGTGCCTCATGAAAATGAATCAAAAATAATTGTGGAAGATGATGCACTTGATGATGATTTTGTTATGCCTATTGCTTGTTGTGATGATTATGATTGGGAAGATAATGATACTCCTTATAATCTTGGAAATCTTTTTGGCACCAACTTGGGAAATTATGATGATAGCAATTGTTATACCGTTGGTGCTATTCATACTATTAATGACGAGAATGATTATGCTTATGATATGCCAAGCCACAAGCTTGGGGATGCTATATTTGATGAGAATGACATGTTTGAGAATTTACTTGCTGCAATTAATGTTTGTCCCAAGCTTGGGGATGCTATGCTTAATGAAGGTGATTTTTTTAGTCCCCTTACTTTGAATGATCAAATTTGCTATGATAATTGCATGCCTCCTACTTATGATGATTATTGTGATGATACTTATGTTATAAAAAGTATTGATAATTATTGTCATAGTTTTTAATATCCTTTTACTGGGCATTACTCTCTTAATGTGGGAGCAATTTTTAGTATTCAAGTTTCATATGATACCCCCACTATTGTGAATGAGAATAAAATTGCTTATATGGAGAGTAATAAATTTTCTATGCTTTTGGATCATGAAAAGAATGATTTATGTGATGGTTATATTGATGAATCCATTCATGATGCTACTGAAAATTATTATGAGAGAGTAACTTATGCTTCTTGGTGCTCTCTTTGTGTTTCAATTCTTATCTTTTATGTGAGCATCATTGAAATCATCATGCCTAGCTAAAATGCATTAAAGAAAACGCTTGTTGGGAGACAACCCAACACTTTTACCTACTATTTTTGTGTGTTAACATGATTAGGATACTATAGTAATCATGTTTTATTGCTTTTGTTTCAATAAAGTGCCAAGTAAGACATTTGGGATCATTTTGGGTGATAGTTGATTTGATCTTGCTGAAAAACAGAAACTTTTGTGCTCACGAAAACAATTCCCATTTTTAGCAGAAGCCTGATAAAATGCTGATTCTTTTTGCAGATATTAATATACAAATTACCCAGTCTTTCCTATTTTTTCAGAAGTTTTGGAGTAGATAAGTATGATTGGATTACAGATTACTACAGGTTGTTCTGTTTTTGACAGATTCTGTTTCCAATGCATAATTTGCTTGTTTTCTAGTTTCTATGGCTTATACTGCTCAATATAAATTGTGGAAATGATATGCTACAGTAGGCATTGTGTGGAAATTATTATTAATCTTGTCTTTGACAGTACCAAAGTGAAATGGTTTGCTCTTTGTCATACTAACCTATCTCACAAAGTTCTGTTAAGTTTTGTGTGATTGAAGTTTTCAAGTTTTGGTGAGATGTCTATATGAGGAGAATAAGGAGTGACAACACCCTAAGATTTGGCATCCCCAAGGCACCCAACGTAATATTCAAGGAAGATCCAAGCAACTAAGCTTGGGGATGCCCCGGAAGGAATCCCCTCTTTCGTCTCCAACATTATCGGTAACCTCACTTGGAGCTATGTTTTCATTCGTCACATGATATGTGTTTTGCTTGGAGCGTAATTTTATTTTCTTAGGATTTTCTTTCTGTTATTTAGAATAATGTTTTTCATATTTATTTTCAATAAAAATATCAAGTATAGCCTTTGCCATGCTTATTTTGCAAGTATACATGTTACTGTTTCAAAACAGAAAGTTTATCCATGGTGCAAAAATTCCCTAGAAAAGTAAGAATGTGATAAAATGTTGAAACTTTTTGAAAAATAAGCTCTGATAAATTTTCTGCAGTTTGTTAAATTTTCATAACTTTTGGAGTTAGGGAAGTATTCATACTCTTGCATTCTTACAGACTGTACTGTTTTGGTAGATTGCTGTTATGTTTGCATTGTTTGCATATGTTTGCTTGTTTAATCATTCTATTTGAGGATAGGAGTATTAAATATGCAGAGGCATTTAGTGTGCAATGTTGAATAATGATTTTAGAGATTTTCTATAGTAGATAATGATGAGGTTTTTAAATTGGTTTATACTAACTTATCTCACGAGTTCTTGTTGAGTTTTGTGTGGATGAAGCTTTTGAGATTTAGGAAAACCGTGATATGAGAGGAATTAATTAGGAGACACAAAAGATCAAGCTTTGGGATGCCCAAGGCATCCCAAGATAATATTTCAAGAACTCTCAAGCATCTAAGCTTGGGGATGCCCCGGCAGGCATCCCACCTTTTTTCTTCAAAAATTACCGGTTAGTATTGGTTGAGCCTAAGTTTTTGCTTCTTCACATGATGTGTGCTATCCTTGGATTGTCATTTTATTTTGTTTTGCTTCCTGTTTTAATAAAGTACTTAGGTCTGAAAGTTTTCTAATAAAATAGAGTCATCAAATAGTTGCCAGGGAGGCTAAGTAAGCGGCATTCACATCCCGTCAACGAAGCTCTTTTCTATGGAATTGCTCTAGTGCTTCACTTATATCTTTTTGAGCATGATGTGCTTTAGTATTTTTGAAGAAATTCTCTCTTTCTTCACTTAAATTAATTTGAGAGAAACAAACATTATGCTCATGATCTTCACTTACATTTGTTTGAGCTGATCAAAAGCAACACATGAAAATTAGTCCCAAAGTTATATATATCCAAGAAGGATATAATAAAAACTTTCATGAAGATCATTGGACAAAATAAACTTGATTCCTTGTAATAGTTTTGAGATATGATGATGTGATATGTGAGTCATGTTGATGAGTAATTATGCTTTAGTAAGAATATTGGTGTTAAGGTTTGTGATTCCCTATGCAAGCACGAAAGTCAATAGTTGTGAAATGAAATTACATCCTACTTGTGGTGCATTATTAGGTGTTAATTATGCTCAATGCTCGCTTATGAGATTATTCATTTCATGGTTGGTCGCTTCTCAATCTTTTGCTAGCCTTCATTTTGCACTAAGTATGATCACTACTTGTGCATCCAGAATCCTTTAAACCAGTTTTGCCACATGAGTCCACTACCTACTTATATGCGGTATTCTTTCGCCGTTCTAAGCAAATTTGTATGTGCCATCTCTAATTTTCAAAATAAATTTCTCTTTTGTGTGCTCGTACCACTCGCGGGGCAGTGAGGGGTGGCCAATATTTTCCATGCTAGATGTGTTATTCTCACGATGAGTGTTTATTCACTTGTCATTGCACGAGAGTAAGGCAAAGGTATTAGGGATGCTCAGTCCCGAAATGAAAAATGAATTTACTTTATGTTGTCAAATAATAAATTCCTTGGAAAGTGTTGGTATGGAGGGCACCCATGGATACGGTTAGCCATGGAAAGTGAAAGTACGGTGGAAAAAGGAATAAACTTTATTTTCTGTTTGGGAACCGCCTATGATATATCTAGCATGGAAAGTGTTGGGAGCTCTAAGTCGTTTTCGTTGGTGGGAAAAGTATGCCTTCGTTTTTATCTCTCAATTTTCGCTTTGAGCTCTGGCACCTCTACAAATCCATACTTCCCTCTGTGAAGGGCCTTTCTTTTTTTACTTGAGTATTTAAATTTTCTATGCAATTTTTATTTTAAATTTGAGTCTCCATCTTCTCTTATAAAGCACCAACTAGGGGGCACTATGATCGTACTTGAGTATTGGGTGTAGCAAATATGCAAGTGTGTTTCATGAATGGATCAAATGATTGAGCATGATGGGCTAGGGATAACTTATTTTAGCGTTGATATTTTGAAAGATATGGTTGCTTGTTAATATCCTTGAGTATTTAAGTCCTCATGTCAAAACTAGACTATTGCTTTGAACCATATAAAATTCCAAATGTCCATGCTACAAAGAAAAGAATATGAGATGACATGTTAGGCAACATTCCACATCAAAAATTCTGTTTTTATCATTTACCTACTCAAGAACGAGCGGGAATTAAGCTTGGGGATGCTGATACATCTCCAACGTATCTATAATTTTTGATTGTTCCATGCTGTTATATTATCATTCTTGGATGTTTTACAATCATTTTATAGGAACTTTATATCATTTTGGGACTAACCTATTGACCCATTGCCCAGTGCTAGTTGCTATTTTTTGCTTATTTTTACATCACAGAAAATCAATATCAAACGGAGTCCAAACACCGCGAAACTTTTTGGAGAATTTTTATGGACCAGAACACCCAGAATGGGCCAGAGCAGCACCCGGGGGTGCCCTGAGGGGTGCACAACCCACCAAGGTGCGCCTAGGGGCCCAGGCGCGCCCAGGTGGGTTGTGCCCACCTCGATGGCCTCCCGCACCCCCTCTTTACCCTATAAATTCACAAATATTCCCAAAACCCTCGGGGTTAACCTAGATCAGAAGTTCTGCCACCGCAAGGCTCTGTAGCCACCGAAAACCAATCTAGACCCTTTCTGGCACCCTGACGGAGGGGGGAATCATCTCCGATGCCCATCTTCATCATCCGGCGGCCACCATGACGAGGAGGGAGTAGTCCACCCTCGGGGCTGAGGGTTTGTACCAGTAGCTATGTGTTTAATCTCTCTCTCTCTCTCTCTCGTGTTCTTGAGACGTCACGATCTTGATGTATCACGGGCTTTGTTAATATAGTCGGATCATATGGTGATTTCCCCTCTCTATCTTGTTGTGATGAATTGAGTTTTTCCCTTTGAGATTTCGTTTTTATCGAATTGAATACTTTTATGGATTTGAGAACACTTGATAGATGTCTTGCAGTTGAATACTCGTGGTGATAATGGGGTATCGTAGTGATTCACTTGATATATGTTTTGGCACTCAACTCGCGGATTCCTGAGGTGACATTGGGGTAATCTATGCATAGGAGTTTATGCACGTTCTTGTCTTTGTTTCTCCAATAGAAATCTTGGGGCACTCTTTGAAGTTCTTTGTGCTGGATTGAATATTATGAATCTGAATTTGCTTTGGTGTTATTTTAGTACGAAATCTTGGTTAGATCGATCGGAAAGAATAGCTCCGTGTTATTTTAGTACGAACTCTAGGATAGATTGATCGGAAAGAATAGCTTTGAGGTGGTTTCGTACCCTACAAACAATTCCATCTTATGTTCTCTTCTAGATAGGAACTTTGGAGTGATTCTTCCTTGCAAGTTGAGGGACGGTTATATGATCCAATTATATGATCCAATTATATTAGTTGAGAGATTGCACTAGTGAAAGTACGGACCCTAGGCCTTGCTTTTAAGCATCGCAATACTGTTTTTGTGCCCGTTACTATTTGCTACCTTGATGTTTTTATTTATTCAGATTCTAGAAATATATTTCTACCATCCATATTATACTTTTATCACCATCTCTTCGCCGAACTAGTGCACCTATACAATTTGCCATTGTATTAGGTGTGTTGGGGACACAAGAGACTTTTTATTATTTGGTTGTAGGGTTGTTTGAGAGAGACCATCTTCATCCTACACCTCCCACGAATTGATAAACCTTAGGTCATCCACTTGAGGGAAAATTGCTACTGTCCTACAAAATCTGCGCTTGGAGGCCCAACACGTGTCTACAAGAATAAAGTTGCGTAGTAGACATCATCTCCTACTGGATTGATACCTTGGTTCTGAAAACTGAGGGAAATACTTACTCTAGTTTACTGCATCACCCTTTCCTCTTCAAGGGAAAAACAAACACAAGCTCAAGAAGTAACAGGAAGAATTTCTGGAGCTATTGCCGGGGAAATTCACGCCAAGTCAAGAGTCAAGATCTGTCTCCCATCAGCTTGCCAATTTCTGGCGCCGTTGCCGGGGAGATCTACGCCAAGCTAAGACATACCAAGTACCCATCATTAACTCTCATCTCTCGCATTACATTATTTGCCATTCACCTCTCGTTTCCCTCTCCCCCACTTCTAAAACATTTTTCAAAAAGATTTGCCCTTTTCTTTCTCCCCTCTTCCGTTCGTCTTTGTATTTTCCCTTATGTCTTACTTGGTTTGTTTGCTCGTTTGCTTGGTATAATTGTGTGTTTATTGAAAATCAGAAGCAAAGAGTTTATGGATCCTCATCCACTTGCTAATCTTTTGAAGAGATTCAATTATGATGAACCAATTGCTAGTGAGTTGAGTGCACTAGATTATCTTTATGAGGTTTTGCTTGAAATTCGTGAACCTGAAAATTGTGATGAAGTGTTGAAAGAAGAAATTTAGGAAGTGATTCACGATAGCTCCTTGAATGAAAAGAATGATTGCAATGATATTATTATAAATTCTATTAGTGTCAACTGTGTTAATGATATGCAAAACCCTAAGCTTGGGGATGCTAGTTTTGCTATGTCCGCTACTTGTTGCAATGATCATGATTGGGGCGATTCTTCTTATAATGTTGAAAATTTATCTAAGCCCCATGATGAATATGAAATTGATAATAATGTTTGCAATAATACTGAAAGTGGGTTTGGAAGAGTTTCAACTTTAGATCCCACATATTTGGATAATGTTCAATCTTATGAAGTTTTTGATAAAAGTGGGTTTGGAGAGGTCATGACTTTAGTTAGTGATATTCCCACTATTTTGGAAGAGTGTCAACTTTGCATGCATGTGGATCATGTAGAGAAAATTTTATGTGATAGCTATATTGTTGAATTTGAATATGATCCCACATTTAATTATTATGAGAGCGGAAAATATGGTTGTAGAAATTTTCATGTTACTAAATTACCTCTCATTATGTTGAGATTGCTATTGTTTCTTTCTTCTTCCTTGCATATGCTAGTTTTTGCTTGTCTTGATAATTTATTTGCTTATAAAATCCATATGCATAGGAAGCATGTTAGACTTAAAATTGTTTGGCACATGTTTTTTGATGCTCTCCTTGTGTTTCAATTGCTATCTTTCATGTGAGCATCATTAAAATTATCAATGCCTAGCTAAAGGGCTTTAAAGAAAAACGCTTGTTGGGAGACAACCCCATATTTTTCTATTCTGTTTTGAATTACATAATTCAAATAGACTCTGGTTAGATGTGGTTTTGTATTTTAATTAGTGTTTGTGCCAAGTAAGACCTTTGGGATAGCTTACGGTGATAGTTGATTTGATCTTGCTGAAAACAGAAACTTTTGCGCACAGGAAAACAATTCTCATTTTTAACAGAAGAGTGATAAAATACTAATTCTTTTTGAAGAAGATTAATAAACAAATTTCTTAAGTCGTCCTAATGTTTCAGAATTTTTGGAGTTACATAAGTATTCGAAATCTCCAGATTCCTACAAACTGTTCTGTTTTTGACAGATTCTGTTTTCAATGTGTTGTTTGCTTATTTTGATGAATCTATGGCTAGTATCGGGGGTATGAACCATCGAAAAGTTGGAATACAGTAGATATTACACTAATATAAATAAATAATGAGTTCACAACAGTACCAAAAGTGGTGATTTATGTTCTTATACTAACGGAGCTTACGAGATTTTCTGTTGAGTTTTGTGTAGTGAAGTTTTCAAGTTTTGGGTAAGGATTTGATGGAATATGGAATAAGGAGTGGCAAGAGCCTCAGCTTGTGGATACCCAAGGAACCCCAAGGTAATATTCAAGGATACCAAGAGCATAAGCTTGGGGATGCCCCGGAAGGCATCCCAACTTTCGTCTTCGTCTATCGGTAACTTTACTTGAGGCTATATTTTTATTCACCACATGATATGTGTTTTGCTTGGAGAGTCTTGTATAATTTGAGTCTTTGCTTTTTAGTTTTCCACGATCATCCTTGATGTACACACCTTTTGAGATACACACACTTGAATCGTGATTTATTAGAATACTGTTTCTGCTTCACTTATATCTTTTGAGCTAGGTAATATTGCTCTAGTGCTTACTTATATCTTTTTAGAGCACGACAGTAGTTTTATTTCATAGAAATCCATGAACTCTCGTGCTTCACTTATATTATTTCGAGAGTCTCTAAACAACATGTTAATCTTCTTTGGTTATAAATTTAGTCCTAATATGACAGTCATCTAAGAGGGATATAATAAAAACATTCATATAAAGTGCATTGAATACTATGAGAAGTTTGATTCCTTATGATTGTTTTGAGATATGAAGATCGTGATATTAGAGTCATGCTAGTAAGTAGTTGCGAATTTGAGAAATACTTTTCAGATTCCCGTAGCATATATGTATGGTGAACCGTTATGTGATGAAGTCGGAGCATGATTTATTTATTGATTGTTTACCTTGTGCGTGGCGGTCGGGGGCGATGATCTTTTCCTACCAATATATCCCCCCAGGAGCATGTGTGTAGTACTTCGTTTCGATAACTAGTAGACTTTTGCAATAAGTATATGAGTTATTTATGACTAATGTTGAGCCCATGGATTATATGCACTCTCACCCTTCCACCATTGCTAGACTCTCTATTGACGTGCAACTTTCGCCGGTACTATACACCCACCATATACCTTCCTCAAAACAGCCACCATACCTACCTATTATGGCATTTCCATAGCCATTCCAAGATATATTGGCATGCAACTTTCCACCGTTTCGTTTATTATGACACGCTCCATCACTGTCATATTGCTATGCATGATCATGTAGTTGACATCGTATTTGTGGAAAAGCCACCGTTCATAATTCTTTCATACATGTCACTCTTGATTCATTGCACATCCCGATACACCGCCGGAGGCATTCACATAGAGTCATATTTTGTTCTAAGTATCGAGTTGTAATTCTTGAGCTGTAAGTAAATAAAAGTGTGATGATCTTCATTATTAGAGATTTGTCCCATGTGAGGAAAGGATGATGGAGATTATGATTCCCCCACAAGCCGGGATGAGACTTTGGACAAAAAAAGAGGCCAAAAAATGAGAGAAGGCCCAAATAAAAAAATAAAAAATGAGAGAAAAGAGAGAAGGGGCAATGCTACTATCGTTTTACCACACTTGTGCTTCAGAGTAGCACCATGATCTTCATGATAGAGAGTCTCCTATATTGTCACTTCCATATACTAGTGGGAATTTTTCATTATAGAACTTGGCTTGTATATTCCAATGATGGGCTTCCTCAAATTGTCCTAGGTCTTCGTGAGCAAGCAAGTTGGATGCACACCCACTTAGTTTCTTTTTGAGCTTTCATAAACTTATAGCTCTAGTGCATCAGTTGCATGGCAATCCCTACTCACTCACATTGATATCTATTAATGGGCATCTCGATAGCCCATTGATACGCCTAGTTCATGTGAGACTATCTCCTTCTTTGTGTCTTCTCCACAACCACCGTCTATTCCACCTATAGTGCTATGTCCATGGCTCACGCTCATGTATTGCGTGAAAGTTGAAAAAGTTTGAGAACATCAAAAGTATGAGACAATTGCTTGGCTTGTCATCAGGGTTGTGCATGATTTAAATATTTTGTGTGATGAAGATGGAGCATAGCCAGACTATATGATTTTGTAGGGATAAGCTTTCTTTGTCCATATTATTATGAGAAGACATAATTACCTTGTTTGTATGCTTGAAGTAGTATTGTTTTTATGTCAATATTAAACTTTTGTTTTGAATCATACGGGTCTGAACATTCATGCCACAATAAAGAAATTACATGGATAAATATGTTAGTTGCATTCCAAATCAAAAATTCTATTTTTATCATTTAGCTACTCGAGGATGAGCAGGAATTAAGCTTGGGGATGCTTGATATGTCTCCAACGTATCTATAATTTTTGATTGTTCCATGCTATCATATTATCTGTTTTGGATGTTTTATATGCATTATTATGCTATTTTATAGGGACTAACCTATTAACCTAGAGCCCAGTGCCAATTTCTATTTTCCCCTTGTTTTAGAGTTTCACAAAAAAGGAATACTAAACGGAGTCCAAACGGAATGAAACTTTCACGATGATTTTTCTTGGACCAGAAGACATCCAGAGGACTTTGAATACACATTAGGGAAGCCACGAGGCACCCACAAGGATGGAGGGTGCGCCCAGGGGGTTAGGGCGAGCCCCCACCCTTGTGGGCCCCTCGTGACTCCACCGACCAATTTCTTCCTCCTATATATTCTCAAATATTCAAAAACCTACGAGGAGAGCCACGAAAACACTTCTCCACCACCACAACCTTCTGTACCCGTGAGATCCCATCTAGGGGCCTTTTCCGGCGTCCCGTCGGAGAGGGATTCAATGACGGAGGGCTTCTACATCAACAACATTGCCTCTCCGATGAAGCGTGAGTAGTTTATCTCAGACCTACGGGTCCATAGCTAGTAGCTAGATGGATTTTTCTCTCTCTTTGATTCTCAATACCATGTTCTCCTCGATGTTCTTGGAGATCTATCCGTTGTAATACTCTTTTGATGTGTGTTTGCCAAGATCCGATGAATTGTGGATTTATGATCAGCTTATCTATGAATATTATTTGAATCTCCTCTGAATTCTTATATGAATTGTGGTTTGGCCAACTAGATTGGTTTTTCTTGCAATGGGAGAAGTGCTTAGCTTTGTGTTCAATCTTGCGGTGCTCGATCCTAGTGACAGAAGGGGAACCGACACATATTTTCTTGTTGCCATCGAGGATAACAAGATGGGGTTTTCATCATATTGCTTGAGTTTATCCCGCTACGTCATGTCATCTTAATTACTTAATGCGTTACTCTGTTCTATGAACTTAATACTCTAGATGCAGGCAGGAGTCGGTCGATGTGTGGAGTAATATTAGTAGATGCAGGAAGGAGTCAGTCTACTTGATACAGACGTGATGCCTATATCCATGATCATTGCCTTAGATATCGTCATAATTATGCGCTTTTCTATCAATTTCTCAGTAGTAATTTGTTCAACCACCATAATATTTTCTATCTTGAGAGAAGCCTCTAGTGAAACCTATGGCCCCCGGGTCTATTTTCCATCATATAAGTTTCCGATCTACAATTTTAGTTTCCTATTTACTTTCTTTGCAATCTTTTACTTTCTGTTCCATAAACCAAAAAATAACAAAAATATGACTTTACCGTTTATCCATCTCTATCAGACCTCACTTGCAAATAAACGTGAAGGGATTGACACCCCCTTATCGCGTTGGGTGCAAGTTGGTGTTGTTTGTGCAGGTATTCGGTGACTTGCGCGTTGTCTCCTACTAGATTGATACCTTGGTTCTCAAAATTGAGGGAAATACTTACTCTACTTTGCTGCATCACCCTTTCCTCTTTAAGGCAAAAACCAATGCAATCTCAAGAAGTAGCGGTACTGAGTCCGTCAAGGAATCCAAATTAGATGTGCTACAAAGTCAACTTGACTAGTTCAAGATGAAGGATGGTAAAGGAGTTGCTGAGATGTACTCTAGGCTTGCTCTCATCACAAATGAGATTGCCAGCTTAGGAAGCAAAGTGATGACCGACAAATTCATCATCAAGAAGAAGCTAAGAGACTTGGATGGAAAGTATGATACCGTGTGCACCTTGATCCAAATGATGCCCAGTTATAAAGATCTCAAGTGCATAGAAGTCATTGGTAGAATTATTGCTCATGAGATGTCACTCAAGGATAAGGAAGAGCTCCACAACAAGTATAGTGGTGCTTACAAAGCTTCAAGTGATGCTCCCACAACATCAAGTGAGAAACAAGTCTTCAATGAAGAATTGAGCTTAATGGTGAAGAACTTCAACAAATTGTATAAGAATAGAAGCAAAGAGAGAAGTTCCAAGTCAAGATCCTATAGTGACAAAAGATCTTCTAGTCGAGATCGAAATTGCTATAATTGTGGAAGACCCAGACACTATTCCAATGAGTGTACGGCTCCCTACAAGAAAAGAGAAGATTCACCTAAGAGGAGAAGTAAAAGAGATGAATCACCACAAGGAGAGAGAAGGAGTAGAGATGATCTTCATGAACGAAGACCCTTTCATAGAAGAAAGGACCCGGAAAGGAAGGACATGTCATCAAAGAGCTACACAAGATGAACACATCAAGCTCACGTTGGTGAATGGGTATCCAGTTCTGACTCAGACAACTACTCCGAGAGAAGCTATCACTCTGACTCCGAATATACTCAAGATGAACGTGTTGCCGGACTTGCACTTGTGTCATCCAACTCCGACATATTTGACTCACCAAATGAATGAATTGGAAGATGCTTCATGGCTAAAGGCTCCAAGATATCACACCCCGAGTATGTTGATTTCAATAGTGATGAAGATGACTTGCTAGGTGATGATGATTTACTTGTTGGTAACACTAGTGATGAAAACTATGATGAAATTGCTAGTATTCATGCTAATCAAGATGAAACGAATGGCAATGATAAGAAGGAGATTGAGCGTCTAACTAAAGAACTAAGCACTCTTAAGTTAGCTCATGAAACAACTCTAGAGGATCATAGAGAGCTCAAAAGGACTCATGAGAAGCTACGCTTTGAGCAGCTAAATTTAGAGTAAGAGCATGAGTTCCTAAAAGCTATCAATGATGATCTTCGAAAGAAGAGTTCTTCTTATCTTACCAAACGTCTCCTGTTGTGTACTTATATGCCACGAGTAAAATCTAGCAATAAGAACAAGAAAGATTATTCCTCTAGTAGTAATAGTAACCATGTTAAATCCAATATTGATGCTTCTAGTAGTTCTCGTGATTCCACTAGTGATTCTCTTAGCCAAGTTACACTTGAGCAAGAAAATAGCTTATTGAAGGGAATTATAGAGAAGGGTGTTTACAAGAGCCCTGCCGGAAGTAAGCAATTTGAGGAAATTGTATGCAAGCAAGGAAGGCACTGTAAGAATCAAGGTGTTGGTTTTGAACAAAACTTTAATGCCAACGTAGTTGAGTGGGAAGAAGATCAATACCCCAAGGCGAAGTTTGTTCCTCAACAAGAGAAGTATGACCCCACTTCTTTCAAGGGAACACGAGCTGAAGATGATCTTCCACCACAAGACCACAATCTAAAAGGCAAGGACAAGCTTCAAGAAGAGAATGACTCATTTGAAGAAGCGCCTAAGGCCATGGTCAAGTGGGTTCCAAGACTACATCAAGTTCTACTTCATCAAGTACGACTACAACTCCAAGGATTCCTCTGCAGAACGTGCTGCTAAATCCTCTGAACAATGATCTGCCACTTGCAATCACTGGGACAACTACTACCTCGCCTGAAGATCACCATGTGACAATGGCGTCTGACCCACTTGGGCTCGCTGCTCTCAATGCTATCACCATGCCATCTGGCCCTGTGATCACCCGTGGGCGCCGTACCCGTCCTTCGGCCCCCATCTCCACCACCGAGGTGCGCCACAGCAACCGCTCCAACAAATATAATGGCTTTAGAACACAGCAGGTAACTAACACCCGCCCTGTTATCTCCTGGGATTAAACCTCGGCTGGTGCCTTCTATTGGATCTTCCTCTTCCGCTCAGACTTTCGAGGATGAGATTATACCTCCCACGCCAGTCCAAGTCCTGCAAGAGATTGGCATCAACAGGTGCGCGGTCCCTCCTGCTGAACTGTCTGAAGAAATTCTCACTGCTGCACCTTCGACAACTACTGCAACAGCGACCTCCTCTCCACATGATCCAAAGGGCGAGTCTGCTGACCACAGGGCCTAAAGCCCTCCTTTTGCATGCCACCCTTGCTAGATGGAATGTGCTCTGCTGGAACATCCATGGTTTGAATTCTGATGACAAACAACTTGCCCTGAATAATGCGGTTCGCTCTAGTGGTTGTCTAGTGATTTGCCTGCAGGAGACTAAAAAGACATCTTTTGATTTATCGTTTATTAATACTTGTTGTCCTTGGAAATTTGATAAATTTGCTTTTGTCCCCTCTCAAGGGGCCTCGGGGGGTTTAGTTACTATTTGGAAAAGCTCTGCTTTCTCTCGCAATGTCATATATTCGTCTGAGTTTGCCCTGGTTATTAATTATACGAGTACCTTATCTGCTCAATCGTGGTCTCTAGCCAATGTCTATGGGCCTTGCTCTGGTGATGCATGTGTGGCCTTTACAAAATGGCATTATGATATTGACATTCCATCAACGCAAGACTGGCTCCTTCTCGGTGATTTCAATTATATTCGAGCACCTGATAAGCGTAACAAGCCTGGGGGCTGTCCTCATGACATGTGTACGTTTAGTGATATTATCCGCAAGCAAAGCCTAATTGAACTACCCATAAAAGGCCGATCCTACACGTGGAGTAACGTGCAACAAGACCCCCTACTTGAACAATTAGATTGGTTCTTTACCTCGCTCCACTGAACTAATGCTTACCCCAACACCATGGTTAAACCTGTCGGTAAGCCTGTCTCCGACCATGTCCCTTGTTTGTTTTCCATCCAAACTTCTATACCTCGCAGCAGAATCTTTAGGTTCGAAACCTACTAGATTATGCACCCTGGCTTCATAGATCTAGTTCAAGAGGTTTGGAACAGACCAGTCAGATCCCTTAATACTGCGACAGTTCTCTTCCGCAAATTCAAAGCACTCCGGCATGATCTGAAACTCCGGAGTAAAAATCTCTCTCGCCTATTAGTGGCCATCGCAAACTGTAATGAGATCTTGGCTCAAATTTATGAGCTTGAAAACAATAGACCCTTGTCAATACCTTAGACGATTTTTTTGCACCATCCTCAAGAAACATCTGCTGCGCCTTCTCAACTATCAAAACCAATACTGGAAGAAACGTTGTACCATTCGTTGGATCAAATTCAGAGACGAAAACACAAAGTTCTTCCAAGCAATTGCCACTGAATGGTTCAGATGTAACAATATTGTGAGCTTCAGAAATGACGAGGGAGAAACTGTGGATGATCATGCTGGGAAAGAAGCTCTGCTCTTCCAAACTTATACTGAACGCTTGGGCACCTCTCGCCCGACTGAAATGAAATTTAACCTCCCAGACATGATCCAGCGCCACACAAACCTAGACCACCTTACTAATCCATTTACACATGCTGAAATTGACGAGGTGATTAAGGAAATGCCAGCTGATCGTGCACCCGGCCCCGATGGATTCAGCGGAGCCTTCCTCAAAGCGTGTTGGCCCCTCATCAAACATGATTTCTACTCTTTGTGTGAACAATTCCACGAAGGTAGCCTAGACCTCACAAGTATAAACGACGGGCTCATTACTGTAATCCCAAAAACCAACTCCCCTAAGACTGTGAATGATTATAGGTCGATCACGTTGCTAAACTGTTGCCTAAAGCTGATCACCAAGCTCCTTGCCAATCGGTTGCAAAGCGTCATCCTGCAAATTGTCCACACGAACCAATATGGCTTCATAAAGGGGCGTACGATCCAAGACTATCTTGCATGGGCCTTTTAGTATATTCACCAATGTCAAGCTTCGAAGCGTGAAATTATCCTCCTGAAACTAGATTTCGCCAAAGCCTTCAATACAATTGAGCACACCCCCATGCTTAACATCCTGAAGCACATGGGTTTTACTGACAAGTGGCTCTCCTGGATTGATAGCATCTTCTCCACTGGTCGATCTTCTGTACTGCTTGACGGGGTTCCCGACCGTCATTTCGATTGTCGCAGCGGGGTGCGCCAAGGGGATCCACTTTCTCCCCTTATTTTTGTGTCAGCCGCTGACCTCCTCCAGGCCGCCATCAATGCTGCTTTCCGACAAGGCCGAATCCAGCTGCCTTTCCCATGTGCCGGGCAAACAGAATATCTGGTGGTCCAGTACGCTGACGATATGATTTTGGTAATGCCGGCATGCACACAACAAGCAACCACCATCAAAGGGATCCTAACCGATTATGCATCATCCATTGGCTTGCAGATTAATTTCCATAAATCCATGTTCATCCCAATCAACCTCTCTATGGACGCAGCTGCTATCTTCGCAAATTTGTTTGATTGCTCGGTTGGATCAATGCCATTCACATATCTCGGATTGCCTCTCGGTATGTCCAAACCCACTGTCCTGGATCTCATGCCGCTTGTTTGTAGTGCTGAACGCTGCCTCATCTCTACTATCGCAATGGTGTCTTATGGAGGCAAATTGTCCTGGATTAATGCAACAATTACTTCTCTCCTCATATATGCCATGTGCACGCTCAAGTTCCCCCCTAAACTGATCGAGATGCTTGAAAAGATCAGGAGGAGATGTCTTTGGACCAAGAAAACTAAACAAGGAGACAAGTGCAACTCCTTAGCTACTTGGGAATTGGTCTGCAAACCCAAAAAACTTGGAGGCCTCAGGGTCATCAACATAAAGTTGCAAAACGACGCATTGCTCCTGAAATTTCTCCACAAGTTTTATAACAAGATGGATATACCTTGGGTGCAGCTTTTATGGAACACGTACTACACGGACAAGATACCGCATGCAATGGCACCGATCGGCTCATTTTGGTGGAGCGACATCCTCATGCTCACCCCATCTTCCGTGGTATATCACAGGTGCAGGTGGTGTCAGGGATGACAGCGCTGTTTTGGAAGGATCTCTGGGCAATGATGTATTACAACCCTCACACCCCCATGCTTTCTCCTTTGCCATGCATGAGGACATGTCCGTGAAGGGTTTCTTGGAGAGCATGGCACTCGCTGAGGCCTTCCACCTTCCACTATCCCCCCAGGCTTTGAATGAGGTGCGGGACATCCAAATGGTTTCATCCCACATGAGCCCAACCTCCACCATTAATGATGTCTGGTACTATGTTTAGGTAAAGACGGATTACAAACCAGCCGAATACTATCAATACTTGTTCAGAGACGCAACCATTCATCCTATCTTCAAATGCTTATGGCACCCTCACTGCATCATGAGGATTAAAGTCTTCGGGTGGCTCTTACTCCATGACAGGCTCAACACACGCAACATGCTAAAACGTCGGCATTATGACATCAGTAACGACCATAGTTGTCTCCTGTGTGGGGGGCTAGTGGTAGAAGCGATGGATCATATGATCTTTACTTGCCCTTTTAATCAAAGTTGCTGGAAAAAACTTGGTATCACCTGGCCGGGGTTCGACTGTCGACTGCACCTGTTGCAAACCACCCAAGACACATGGGACGACCTCCTTTTCTTCGACACATTCCTCGTGGCAGCTTTGAGCTTGTGGAAGGAAAGGAACAGCAAGCATTTTAGAAGGGTGGACCCTACCATCGACGCCTAGCTTCGAAGTTTCAATAAAGACTTTGGCCTACTACAACACAGAACCAAGAGGGCACATTCTGCCCTCATGTCCTCTTTTGTAGCCGATCTTTGAATAAGTTGACTATATAGCACATCCCCTTCCTGTCCTGCTTCTGGCCAATCACTGCTCCCTCTATGGTTGTTGGCATGGTTGTACATATGATGTAATTGTATAAACACCTATATTATATATGAAAACACGGTAGGAGCCTCTCCTACTGTCCTTCTCCTAAAAAACTCCAAGGATTCCATCAAGTTGATGTGGATCCCAAAGAAGAAGAACTAGAGAGTTCTTGAGGGTGACTCTGCCAACATACTTCACTCATATTCATTTTGGCAAGGACAAGTGCAAACAACTTTCACATCTTACACTAGTTCATGGAGTCACAAACCCTCTTGTTGGTAAGACAAGGGACAAGGTAACCTAATGCCTTCATGGACATCATCATATGTGTGTTTCACTCTATGTCTATGGATATCCTGGTATCTTCCTTGTGGGACTAACCTGTGTAGGTATTGAAAGTGCAACACTCAAATGGATTGCTCCGAATGATCTACATCAACATTGAGCATCCACATCTTCAACATCTACATGAAGTCATCATCGACAAAACCCAAGGTTAGTTCATCCCTCTAAGGGGGGATATCCCATCTAGGGGGAGCTTTGCTCTAAAAATTGAGCAAAAGCAACTCAAATGATGTGAACACAACAATGCTTTATCTAAAAGTGGTAACCCCACTTGTGCTTAAACGATGAGTATGACCTACGATCAAATGTTCTCATTTGACTCCTCAGTCAATATACTCATATACAGATGACCTAGTCATCGCCAATTACTTGATAGATGCTAGAGCGTATGTGCATGCTTTGCCACATGTTTTATTTGCTATCTTATTGTGTGAGCATGTTGGTTGCATATTTTTCTTCATTCAAGGACATCCATTTGTTGTTTTGATTGGTTGGTCTTTTTCTTCTGCCAAATGGATGGGCAAGAATGCCTAAGTACCCCCTCTAGCCATCTATGATTTTTCTCTTCTCAAACTCTATTCATGCTACAACACAAAGTTTGAATAAGTCACTTTTGGACCCTCCAGGTGAGGAGCACTCGGAGCCACCAATCCGTCAAGGGCTTAACTTCCAAAACCTCTTAATGATCTTCGGTCAGACCGACTCATCCAGTTCAGTCTCACCGAGATCAGTAAGTTGATCTAGGTTTTCATGTCGGTGCCATCGATTAGAACAATTCAGTCACACCGAGTTGTAGCAACTGCTAGCAGTTTTGCATCTCGGTGCCACCGAGACATTCCACTCAGCGCCACCGATAGAGCCTATGTATATATACTTCGCGTACCCGTATGGTTGAAAATTACTTCAAACCGCATGAGCTCACACCCCAGCACTGCTGCCCCCTTGGTATCCGGATCGTCGCCATCGTCGCTAGTGACCCTTCGTCGCTAGTTTCCATTGCCATCAATAGAATCCTCACCGCCATTGCCGCCGTAGCAATCTGCTACCAAGTTAGGGTATAGATTTGCCCCTTTGGGTTTTCCATTGCTCCGATTCTTGCACAAAGTATAATGCCTCTGTTCTTCCCATGTATGAGATCAATCTATCCACCATACAGATTCCACAGAATATATTTGATGCAAAAACTTAGGGTTAGGTTTCCACCGTACCCATCTTGGAACGACCGATATGAGGGTTTTGGTCACACCGATTGGCCCTGGCCATTGCACAAGTACAACTCAGTCTGACCGAAGTGTACTAATCGGTGACACTGGAATCACTTTATCTATGAAACCCTATTATATCGGAGTCACCAAACTGCATTTTGGTCTGACCAAAACTGCATGTTTAGACTCTGTTAGTGCTTCGGTGTCACCGGGTTTGTCAAATCGGTAGCTCTGAAATGCTTTATGCAGAAAACTAAACTTAAGTTTTTGTCTCAATATTTCACAAAATAAGTTGTACTTTGTGATGCTCATCTACTCTATCTACACCCAACTATTCGTAGGGTCAGTTGCAACTATGTCAGAGGGTAGTGACAATCAGAATAGGTCTGAAGAGCGGCTCAACCTCAGTGGGGGCACTAGTCCCTCTAGTAGCTATGATGATGGCAGCAGGAGCACTCCCAGCAATTTTCCTAAGGCAAATATTAGGCATAGGAAGAAAAAGACATCTGAATTTGAGGATGAAGATTTTGTGCTTGAGGAGGAAGTGACCTCCAAGAACAAGGTACTCAAGAAGAAGTATGCTGCTACCACAAAGCCAGGCATGTCCACGAAGGCTCCTGCTAAGAGGACTCCAATGTCCAAGGCCAGAGCCTCAACTCAAGAAACCATGTTGTTTACACTTGAACCAAGAGAGGAAGAGGCTACTGGTGGAAAGAAGAGGGAAGAAAGGGTCGGGAAGACCATTGCTAGAGTGATTGGCAAACCATCCATGATGATGGATGAGGAAGAAGAAGAGGAGGAGGAAGAGCCTGCTGCACCTCCTGCCAAGACACAAAAACTGATGGGGGATGCCATCATGACTGGGCTGCTCCTTCTAAGCCCAAGTCTGCCCCCAAGTCTTCAGCTCAAGATCAAGCCCCCAAGCCATCTGCACCAAAGAGCCACCAGGAACATCTCAGGTGCTGAAAATAACAAGGCCCAGTGCTTGAAGTTCAAGAAGAAGAAGAGCCACTAGTGCTCAGGAAACTCAAGCCCAAGATTCCAGACCAGAATGATGACCATCTTGTGGCAAATAACATGAGGTTGAGGAAGGATGCATGTCTGAGACTATGGAGGAAGACTGATCCTTATGCCACCAGGAGAAGGACTATTGTGGACTATCGCTTTCACACTAAGGAACAACTGGACTTCTGTGAGACTATCCTATTGGATAAGAAACCCATTGTGTGTGGCATGAAATGGATGGACTGGAAGTACATTGACTCCAATGAAGACTACTTTCCTCATGTGCATGAGAGCTTCAGGATGAATGGAGTGGACAAGTTTGTGGGACAGAGGTTGACAAAGTGGAATGATGAAATGATAATGCAGTTCTACTCCACAGCTCACTTTTACCCTGATGGAAAGATAGTATGGATGACAGAAGGAACCAGATATCAGTCTACAATCTCAGAATGGGCCAAGTTGATTAATGCCCTAGAGGAAGCTGAAGATGATCTTGATGTGTACAGTAAGCCTAGGAAGGATCACAACTCCATGGCTAACATGAACAAGCCAATCCCAGATGCAACATTGGACACACACAAGTTTGGCTCCATATATTACCTGCTTGCTGGTTTGACCACCATGAACACCATCTTGAGGCACACTCTTTTTCCCAAGTCAGGAGATCATAGGATGATTCGTGGTCACTCCATCAACTTACTTCAGTTGTTTGCTGTTCCACAAAAATTCAAAGTGATGAGCTTGATAGTAGAAACTGTGAAGAGAACAACTGCAGACTAGAAGAGATATTATGGATATGCCCCTCACATTCATACCTTGATCATTCCAAGATGGGAACTGGGACATATCTACTAGACAGAGAGCACCTTCCCCTGAGGCCAAACTTTGAGGACAACAAGGTTGTCATGGATGCTTCACATCCTACTTGTGCAGAAGACCAGGAGAAGATAGAGAAAGCAAAGGCTGCAAAAGCAGCAAAGGCAACAAGTGCCCGAGATGCTTCAATTGTGAATCTCAAGACCAAGCAAGACCAACTCAGTTATCTTCTTGAGGCCACCATGAGAATTGAGAAAATCTTGGCCACCTTGTCTCAAAATCAGGAAATTCTTGAGATGTTCACTGAGACTAAGATACATGAACCTAGATGTGAAGGTCACTAAGATTCAGACTGTTGTGGAGAAGCTTCAAGAGGATGCTGAGGACAAGGATGATAGACGCACTACAGACACATTCAGGAGAGTGCCAAGGGCACAAAGATCATCAGCTATCCTAGTCGCCAGAGACTCCAGGACTGCCACTTCAGCACCTGCAGCTACTAGCACAGTTATTCCTCCAGTGTCAACTCCTCCAACTCCACAGACTTCTTCAGAGGCATTTGCAGATGCCCTCTGCTCCATGCCGTCTACACACACCGGAGCAACAAGCCAGAAGATCCCTTCAGGAGCTCCCAGAGATCGCGCCTAGAGTGTCATATAGGACTATACGTTTTCAAACTTTTTGGTAACTTGTTGAGGAAGGGGGAGAAAGTGTATAGATCATAGGCTGAGAGAGAGAGAAAGAGAGTGCTTCTTGCTTTTGTTGGTTTGATTTGCTACTCTTGCTACTTTGGTCGTTTGGTTGTTTGATTCCTATGCTACAATTTTTGTTATGCTCGTGAGATACTTATGTGATCATGTGTTTGATCATACTATGCTTAATGTGTGCTTGCATGATTATATCCATGAATGTTTGTGTATGATCAATCACTTGTATCCTTGGTGATGAGTGCATGTTATTTAACTCTTATCATTTTTATCGCTCCACCAAGATGTATGTGACATGGAAGAGTGACCCATGATCCGAATTGATTGTGCATTTGCATTCAAAAGCAAATTTTAAATAATACATAAATTTATGGGGAGCTCTTACTTATCACATACTTCTCAAAGCTATGATGTATTTCATTCAAATTATCATTTGTCGAAGCTTTTATCTATATGTTGTCATCAATTACCAAAAAGGGGGATACTGAAGGCGCAACTAATCCCCGGGTGGTTTTGGTAATTCATAACAACATATAGCTCATTGAACTAATATCCTTTCAAGTTAAATATTTAAGAAAGTTCAATGATTGGCATGGAATGGACTAGAGATGTGGACCCCTCGAAATGTTAAGGACACATTGGCGAAAGCTCAAGACTCTTCATTTCTATTTTCGTGATCCAAGATCGCATTGAGTCCATAGGAAAGCCAATACTATTAAAAGGGGATGAGGTGTTTCTTAATGGTCTACTTGCCCAAAGTGCTTAGTGATATTGCTCCAAAACCCTCAACCACTTTCTCATTTCCAAATATGTCCAAAATACAAAGTCAAACTCGGCCCCACTGAAACATTTTATCCGGCGCCACCGAGTTCAGTTGACCTATACACTTACAGAAGCTCTAAAACCTCGGTCAACCGATAGGGATCTCGGTCTCACAAAGATGGCCTTGCAAACTATCTATTGCCTGTTGTAATTATTTCGGTCTCATCGAAATGTGCAATCGGTCCCACCGAGTTTGCTTGAAAAACTCTCAGTTTGCTCTTTGCTCAAGCAATCGGCTTCACCGAGATGAGCTTTTGCCCTAGCCCTAGCACATCGGTCCCACCAAGTTGTTCCAGTTGGTCCCACTGAGATTCCTAACATTCACATTCTGAACTAAATCAGTCTCACCGGGTTCTTCTATTCGGTCTGACCGTGTTCGATCAAATGTGTGTAATGGTTGGATTTGTGTGGAGGCTATATATACCCCTCCACCCCTTATCCATATGTGAGAGAGCCATCAGAACGTGCCTACACTACCAGCCTACATTTTCTGAGAGAGAACCACCTACTCATGTGTTGAGATCAAGAAATTCCAATCCAACCACAAGAATCTTGATTTCTAGCCTCCCCCAATTTTCTTTCCACTTAAATCATCTTTCCACCATATCCAAATATGTGATAGAGAGTTGAGTGTTGGGGAGACTATCATTCGAAGCACAAGAGCAAGGAGTTCATCATCAACACAACATCTATTACCTTTTGGAGAGTGGTGTCTCCTAGATTGGTTAGGTGTTGCTTGGGAGCCTCCGTAAAGATTGTGGAGTTGAACCAAAAGGTTTGTAAGGGCAAGGAGATCTCCTACTTCATGAAGATCTACCCGAGTGAGGCAAGTCCTTCATGGGCGATGGCCATGTTGGGATATACAAGGTTGCTTCTTCGTGGACCCTTCGTGGGTGGAGCCCTCGATGGACTCGCGCAACCATTACCCTTTGTAGGTTGAAGTCTTGATGTCGCTTGAAGCTACGTCGGTATTTCCCCAAAGAGGAAGGGATGATGCAGCACAGCGGCAGTAGGTATTTCCCTCAGATGTGAAACCAAGGTTATTGAACCAGTAGGAGAACCAAGTAACACAACGTAAACAACACGTGCACACAAATAAAAGCTTCTCGCAACCCGACGTGTTAAAGGGGTTGTCAATCCCTTCCGGGGTACGGCGCCTCAAGATAGGCAAATAGACGTGAGGTAAATTTGTAGTATATTGATCGATCGAACGCCAAATAAAATAAATAAGAATAAATTGCAGCAAGGTATTTTTGTATTTTTGCTTTAATAGATCTGAAAGTAAAAGCAAAGGAAAAGTAGATTGCAAAGGCAAATAATAGGAGAAAGAGACACGGGGGTCGTAGGTTTCACTAGTGGCTTCTCTCGAGAAAAATAGCAAACAGTGGGTGAACTAATTACTGTTGGGAAATTGACAAAACTTCAAATACTCATGATGATATCCAGGCAATGATCATTACATAGGCATCACGTCCAAGATTAGTAGACCCACTCCTACCTGCATCTACTACTATTACTCCACACATCGACCGCTATCCAGCATGCATCTAGTGTATTAATTTCCTGGAGAAACGGAGTAATGCAATAAGACCGATGACATGATGTAGACAAGATCTATCTATGTAGAGATAGACCCCATCGTTTTATCCTTAGTAGCAACGATACATATGTGTCGGTTCCCCTTCTATCACTGGGATCAGGCACCATAAGATCAAACCCACTACAAAGCACCTCTTCCCATTGCAAGATAAATAGATCAAGTTGGCCAAACAAAACCCAAATATCAGAGAAGAAATACGAGGCTATAAGCAATCATGCATAAAAGAGATCAAAGAAACTCAAATACTTTCATGGATATAAAAAGATAGATCTAATCATAAACTCAAAGTTCATCAATCCCAACGAACACACCGCAAAAAGAGTTACATCATATGGATCTCCAAGAGACCATTGTATTGAGAATCAAGAGAGAGAGAGAGAGGAAGCCATATAGCTACTAACTACGGACCCGAAGGTCTACAAAGAACTACTCACGCATCATCGGAGAGGCACCAATGGAGGTGGTGAACCCCATCCGAGATGGTGTCTAGATTGGATCTGGTGGTTCTGGACTCTGCGGCAGCTGGATCAATATTTCGTCGACTCCCCTAGGGTTTCTGGAATATTGGGGTATTTAGAGCAAAGAGGCGGTCTAGGGGCACCCGAGGTGGGCACGACCCACCAGGGCACGCTTGGGCCTCCTGGCGCACCCTGGTGGGTTGTGCTCTCCTTGGAGAACCCCCAGGTGCAACCAGGGACCATTATGTTCCTTCTGGTCCATAAAAAATCTCCATAAAGTTTCGTGGCATTTGGACTCCGTTTGGTATTGATTTTCTGTGATGTAAAAACATGGAAAAAACAGCAACTGGCACTTGGCACTATATCAATAGGTTAGTAACAAAAAATGATATAAAATGATTATAAAACATCCTAGATTGATAATATAACAGCATGGAACAATAAAAAATTATAGGTACATTGGAGACGTATCAGCATCCCCAAGCTTAACTCCTACTCGTCCTCGAGTAGGTAACTGATAAAAACAGAATTTTTGATGTGGAATGCTGCCTAACATGTCATATCATAATCTTTTCTTTATAGCATGGACATTTGGACTTTTATGTCATTCAAAGCAATAGTCTAGTTTTGACATGATAATTTAAATACTCGAGCATATCAACAAGAAACTATGTATTTCAAAATATCAACACTAAAATAAGTTATCCCTAGCCCATCATGCTCAACCATTGATCCATTCTTGAAACCCATTCGCATATTAGCTACACCCAATAATCAAGTATGATCGTATTGCCTCCTAGTTGGTGCTTTCATAAGAGAAGATGGAGACTCAAATTCAAAAATAAAAATTGCATAAAGTAAAAGAAAGTCCCTTCGCAGAGGGAAGTAGGGATTTGTAGAGGTGCTAGAGCTCAAAGCAAAAAACTTATGGATAAAAACATTTTGGGAGGTGTATCCATCCCACCAATCAAAATTACTTAGAGTTCCCAACACTTTCCATGCTTAGATATATCATAGGCGGTTCCGAAACAGAAAATAAAGTTTATTCCTTTTCAACCATACTTTCACTTTCCATGGCTAGCCGTATCCACTGTTGGCCTCCATACGAACACTTTCCAAGGAATTTATTATTTCACAACATAAAGTAAATTCATTTTTCATTTCCGGACTGGGCATCCCTAATACCTTTTCCTTACTCTGATGCAATAATAAGTGAATAAACACTCATCTTGAGAATAACACATCTAGCATGGAAAATATTAGCCACCCCTCACAGCTCCGCGAGCGAAACGAACAAACAAAAAAGAAGTTTATTTTGAAAATTAGAGATGGCACATGCAAATTTGTTTAGAACGGCAAAATAATACCGCATATAGGTAGATATAGTGGGCTCATGTGGTAAAACTGGTTTTAAGGATTTTGGATGCACAAGTTGATATCATACTTAGTGCAAAGTGAAGGCTTGCAAAAGATTGAGAAGCGACCAATCAAGAAACAAATAATCTCATAAGCAAGAATTAAGCATAATTAACACTGAATAATGCACCACAAGTAGGATATAATTTCATTGCATGACTATTAACCTTCGTGCTTGCATAGGGAATCACAAACCTTAACACCAATATTCTTACTAAAGCATAATTACTCATCAAGATGACTCACATATCACATCATCATATCTCAAAACTATTACTAAGAATCAAGTTTATTTTGTCCAATGATCTTCATGAAAGTTTTTATTATATCCTTGTTGGATATCTATCACTTTGGAACTAATTTTCATGTGTTACTTTTCATAAGCTCAAACAAATATCAGTGAAGATCATGAGCATAATATTTCTTTCTCTCAAATTAATTTAAGTGAAGCAAGAGAGAATTTCTTGAAAATTTTACTAACTCTCAAATAAATCTAAGTGAAGCAAGAGAGCATTTCTTCAAAAATACTAAGCACACCGTTCTCAAAAAGATATAAGTGAAGCACTAGAGCAAGTCCATAGCTCATAGAAATTTAAGTGAAGCATAGAGAGGAATTCTAACAAGTCATGACATAATTTTGGCTCTCTCAAATAGGTGTGTCCAGCAAGGAATCAAGACTTAAAACACAAAATAAAACAAGCCAAGACCCATAAAATATAAGATGCTCCAAGAAAAACACAAAGTATGTGACAAATAAAAATATAGCTTCAAGTAAAATACCGATGGTTTTTAGAAGAAAGAGGGGATGCCGCTCGGGGGCATCCCCATGCTTAGTTGGTTGCTCATTTTTGGATAGTAGCTTGGAGGATCTTCTACTCCTTATTCCTTCATCCATCGTAAGATAACCCAAAACATGAAAACTCCAATCACACAAAACTTAATAAAACCTTCGTGAGATCCATTAGTATAAGGAAAAAAATCACTACTATAAGTGATGTATCAAACCAATTCATATTTTTTTCTTGCATTATATCTACTGTATTCCAAATTTTCTATGGCAAAAACTCATCAAAGAAAAGCATAGAGCCATCAAAATAAGCACACAACGCAAAGAAAACAGAATCTATCAAAACAGAATAGTCTGTGGCAATCTGACTATTTGGAATACTTCTAAGGGAGCAAAAGGGAGAGGGACTAGAGGAGCCCGACACTATGCTCTGATGCCCGCCAGCCTTAAGAAATACATATCGGTCCCTGCCGGGAATGAAGAAGCCACCTGATTGTCTTCTGCTCCTCCGGGCACCGCGGGCGCGCCAGAAGTGCACAGCCCGTCAGAGGAGAAGGAAGCTTGAAATGAAAGCTAAGTTTGCATTATCTATTCTTGATTGATATATTTGAGATTTACACAGTCGTTTATCCCTTAGCTCCAGTGAGTGTTCATATTGAGATAGCCCTCGTGCGATGGAACCTTGGCTAGTTTCTTTGATCGCACCATCATCCCATCCAGAGCTACGCTCGCAGGTCGAGAGGCTGCATCAAGAACTACCCAGGAAAAACCTGTCGGATCCACTCCAAGATAACTAATAAGGGTCGGACCCTTATGACAATCATGGAAATATGATACCGGCAGGCATCCAAAACATACATAGGGGTTGATCATACGAACATGAACGTACATGGCTCAAAGGGTTAAACACGCATTCAAAATCCAACTAGGAATATCAGTTTCACGCAAACACTAGAGATAGAATGGCTAAACACAAAATGTATGTCATGTTTCATTACAGAGCAACGCAGAGAACCCTGTCAGCCCGGGGCACAGATTTCTCCTTGGTGGCAGCAATATCGGCACCCGCTGGCGGCTTCTTGAATCCGTCATCAAGGTCAAGGTCTGGGTGACGGCATGCGATATTGCTCAAGACCATGAAGAGGGCGTCACGGGCAAGCTTCCGGGACTCGGTCGCAAAGTGATACGTCTCCAATGTATCTATAATTTTTGATTGTTCCATGCTATTATATTAGCTTCTTTGGATGTTTAATGGGCTTTAATATGCACTTTTATATTATTTTTGGGACTAACCTATTAACCGGAGGCCTAGTGCCAGTTTCTGTTTTTTTGCCTATTTCAATGTTTCCTAGAAAAGTAATATCAAATGGAATCCAAACGGAACGAAACCTTCGCGAGGATCTTTCTTGGAACAAACGCCATCCAGGAGACTTGGAGTGGAAGTCAGAGACGCAACGAGGCGGCCACGAGGTAGGAGAGCGCGCCCAGGGGGGTAGGCGCGCCCCCACCCTTGTGGGCCCCTCGTAGATCCACCGACGTACTTCTTTCGCCTATATATATACTCTTATATCCTAAAAACATCCAGGAGAGCCACGAAACCACTTTCCACCGCCGCAACCTTCTGTACCCGTGAAATCCCATTTGGGGACCTTTTCCGGCGATCTGCCGGAGGGGGAATCGATCACGGAGGGCTTCTACATCAACACCATAGCCTCTCCGATGATGTGTGAGTAGTTTACCAGAGACCTTCGGGTCCATAGTTATTAGCTAGATGGCTTCTTCTATCTCTCTTTTGTTCTCAATACAAAGTTCTCCTTGATGTTCTTGGAGATCTATTCTATGTAATATTATTTTGCGGTGTGTTTGCCGAGATCCGATGAATTGTGGATTTATGATCAAGTTTATCTCTGAACAATATTTAGTTCTTCTCTGAATTCTTATATGCATGATTTGATAATCTTTGCAAGTCTCTTCGAATTATTGGTTTAGTTTGGCCTAGTAGATTGATCTTTCTTGCAATGGAGAAGTGCTTAGCTTTGGGTTCAATCTTGCAGTGTCCTTTCCCAGTGACAGTAGGGGCAGCAAGGCACGTATTGTATTGTTGCCATCAAGGATACAAAGATGGGTTTTATATCATATTGCTTGAGTTTATCCCTCTACATCATGTCATCTTGCCTAAAGCATTACTCTGTTCTTATGAACTTAATACTCTAGATGCATGCTAGATAGTGGTCGATGTGTGGAGTAACAGTAG
The DNA here is from genome assembly GCF_056163025.1 of Triticum urartu. Lineage (NCBI taxonomy): Eukaryota > Viridiplantae > Streptophyta > Magnoliopsida > Poales > Poaceae > Triticum > Triticum urartu. The sequence continues at coordinate 362,325,229 of NC_141876.1, read as the reverse complement.
TAGATCCAGAATCGTTTCGGTCTACTTAACACGGACGTGATGCCTATGTTCATAATCATTGCCTAGATATTCTCATAATTATGCGCTTTTCTATCAATTGCTCGGCAGTAATTTGTTCACCCACTGTAATACATGCTATCATGAGAGAAGCCACTAGTGAAACCTATGGCCCCCGGGTCTATTTTATATCATATAAGTTTCCGATCTACAATTCTAGTTTACCATTTATTTTATTTTGCAATCTTTACTTTTCAATATATACAAAAAAAATACCAAAAATATTTATCTTATTATCTCTATCAGATCTCACTTTTGCAAGTGACCGTGAAGGGATTAACAACCCCTTTATTGCGTTGGTTGCAAGGTTTTTGATAGTTTGTGCAGGTACTAGGAGACTTGCATGTAATCTCATATTGGATAGATACCTTGGTTCTCAAAAACTGAGGGAAATACTTACGCTACTTTGTTGCATCACCCTTTCCTCTTCAAGGGAGAACCAATGCATGCTCAAGAGGTAGCAAGAAGGATATCTGGCGCCGTTGCCGGGGTGATTTACACTCAAGTCTAGATATACCAAGTACCCATCACAAACTCTTGTCCCTCGCATTACATTATTTGCCATTTGCCTCTGATTTTCCTCTCCCCCGCTTCACCTTTGCCGTTTTATTCGCCCCTTTTTTCCGTTCGCCTATTTTTCGCTTGCTTCTTGTGTGATTGTGTGTTAGATTGATTATTTTTCATGATGGCTCAAGATAATACTAAATTATGTGACTTTTCCAATACCAACAACAATGATTTTATTAGCACTGCGATTGCTCCTATTACCGATGCCAAATCTTGTCAAATTAATGCTGCTTTGTTGAATCTTGTCATGAAAGATCAATTTTCTGGCCTTCCTAGTGAAGATGCTGCTACCAATCTAAACAACTTTGTTGATTTGTGTGATATGCAAAATAAGAAAGATGTGGATAATGATATTGTTAAAATGAAGCTATTTCCGTTTTCTCTTAGAGATCGTGCTAAAATTGGTTCTCTTCTTTGCCTAAAAATAGTATTGATTCATGGAATAAGTGCAAAGATGCTTTTATCTCTAAGTATTTTCCTCCTACTAAGATCATCTCTCGTAGAAACGACATTATGAATTTTAAGCAACTTGATCATGAACATGTTGCACAAGCTTGGGAGAGAATGAAATTAATGATACGTAATTGCCCTGCACATGGTTTGAATTTATGGATGATTATACAAAAAATTTATGCCGGATTGAATTTTTCTTCTAGAAATCTTTTAGATTCGGCTGCGGGAGGCACTTTTATGGAAATAACTTTAGGAGAAGCTACTAAACTCCTAGATAATATTATGGTTAATTATTCTCAATGGCACACCGAAAGATCCACTAGTAAAAAAGTTCATGCGATTGAAGAGATTAATGTTTTGAGTGGAAAGATGGATGAACTTATGAAATTGTTTGCTAGTAAGAGTGTTTCTTCTGATCCTAATGATATGCATTGTCCACTTTTATTGAGAATAATAATGAATCTATGGATGTGAATTTTGTTGGTAGGAACAATTTTGGTAACAACGCTTATAGAGGAAACTTTAATTCTAGACCGTTTCATAGTAATTCCTATAATAATTATGATTATTCCTACAACAACTCTTATGGAAATTTTAATAAGATGCCCTCTAATTTTGAGACTAGTGTTAAAGAATTTATGAATTCGCGAAAGAATTTCAATGCTTTGATTGAAGAAAAAATGCTTATGATTGATGAGTTGGCTAGGAACGTGGATAGAATTTCTCTTGATGTTGATTCTTTGAAACTTAGATCTATTCCACCTAAGCATGATATCAATGAGTCTCTCAAAGCCATGGGAATTTCCATTGATGAATGCAAACAAAGAACCGCTAGGATGCGTGCTAAAAAAGATTGCTTTGTAAAAGTGTGTTCTTGTAGATTTCATGATAATAATGATGAAGATCTAAAAGTAATTGATGTGTCTCCTATTAAATCTTTGTTTTCCAATATGAATCTTGATAAAGATGGGACTGGAGATGAGTCAACTTTACTTAAAAGGCGTGCCAATGATTCAGAGATTTTAGATCTTGATGCTAAAATTAATAAAAGTGGGATTTAAGAGGTCAAAACTTTACATAGCAATGAACCCACTATTTTGAATTTCAAGGAATTTAATTATGATAATTTATCTTTTATATATTTTATTTCCTTGTTGCAATCCATGTTAAATTCTCCTCATGCTTATGATCAAAATAAGGCTTTTACTAAATATATCGTTGATGCTTTCATGCAATCTTATGACGAAAGGCTTGAACTAGAAGTTTCTATCCCTAGAAAACTTTATGGTGAGTGGGAACCTACTATTAAAATTAAGATCAAATATCATGAATGATATGCTTTATGTGATTTTGGTGCTAGTGTTTCCATGATTCCAAAAACTTTGTGTGATGTGTTATGTTTCCGTGAATTTGATGATTTTTCTTTAAATTTGCACCTTGCGGATTCCACCATTAAGAAACCTATGGGAAGGATTAATGTCGGTGTACTAGAGTAGGGGTACCCTAGTATCCCGAACTTGTGCACGGGCAGTCGCAGCATCCCGCGGCAAGGCTTGCCGAGTGACCGCCAAGACCCTCCGCGGCTACTTTGAAGACCATTCAAGAACAAAGACTCAAACCAAGGCCCCGGCAAGAGGAGCTGGCCGGGAAGGAAACAAAACCCCGGCAAGAGGAGCTTGCCAGGAAGGCCAACCAAGGCATACCAAGAAAACTTGCCGCGACGCGCCACGCGTCCCGGCAGGGCCCGGTGAGCGACAAGCTCCCGAACACGACAAGACGATGACCGCGGCAAGGAGCTTGCCGCGGGAAACCTCCACTTCGTGCCCGCGCTCCAGCACACCCGCCAACGTGTCGCTCTAGGACCCTCCCAAGCACACGTGGCAGGAGGCCGTGCAGCTAGGGGTGCGCGGTGGCAAGCAGGCGCTGACAAGATAACCATCGTGGCAAACGGTGGCATCCCTAGCGGTCCCTTTCGGTACTGTTCAGGCGACACAGACGGGCAATTAATGCCCTTGTCCCCTGCCGTCAGGGTTAGGTATGATACACTGTAGCAGGTAGCTGTGCCTACCACAGCACCTTTCCATTTTTGCCCTTTACCTCCGTTGCCACCTGTCAGTAGCCCCTTGAGCGTATAAAAGGAGGCCCGTGTGCAACGTAAGGGGGGGGGGGGTTAGCCAGTTCGAACACTCACGCTCGGTCTTGCTAGCCGCTGGTGTGTACTGTAGCACTCCGCGCTCCCGAGCTAGAAATCAATACAAAACCACAAAGCAGGAGTAGGGTTTTACGCATCCGTGCGGCCCGAACCTGGGTAAATCGCTCGCGTGCTTCGCCTCGATCTGCTCTTTGCACGACCTCCGCCCTCCCCGAACCGAAAGGGACCCGGTCCGCCGGTCCCATAGGTGCCCGTGGATCAGCACCCCGGCATCTTTGGCGCGCCAGGTAGGGGGCGTCGAAGTTGTGTGAACCAGATCCGGCGTTCCCGCGAGCTAGATCTTCATCATCTTCATCAACATGCCGCCGAAGAAGAAGGTTTCGGAGGCAGCTGCTCCGTCCGCGCCGAGCCAACCACCGCCGGAGCAAACGGTTGGTGGGGCAGACGGCGGCGGAAGAACGGGCGTCGACGAGGGAGCTCGCGGTGCTGCCAGGTCCAAGGATAAGGTTGTGCCGCCCATCAGCGGCGTAGCCGGCTCCCACAACGACCGGGCGCACTCCAAGACCTCGGCGTCCGTGCATGCACCGCGCCCGTCTCAGGAGGCGCGGGACCGGCAGCGTCATGGTACTCACGGTACCATGCGTTCGCTAGACCAACATCGAGCTGGTGGGTCTCGGAGCGCTCAGGCCATGCACGTCAACCTGCTGGCGCGAGCGAGACACGGTCGCCTGGACGAGATACTTGCCGGGGAACGTCAAGCTCCGGCGGAGCCGCAGGTTCTCGCCGTAGAAGCGGACGTTCCCGTAGCAACAGATTTGCCTTGTGATGAGGAGCAATCCGCTCCGGCAAGCCCCAGGGTTTGTTCCGTTGAAGTAGAGGCTCCCGGCAAGTTTTGCTCCGGCAAGCTTGCCGGGGAACGTCAAGCTCCGGCAGAGCCGCAGGTTCTCGCCGTAGAAGCGGATGTTCCCGCAGCAGCAGATTTGCCTTTAGTCCTTGTTGTCGAGCCACAAGCTCCAGCATGGGCACAGCACATTGTCCGTTTCCTTCAGACAGGAGAACTTCCCGAAGAGCAAGAAGAAGCGGAAAGAGTAGCCCGGCAGTCAAGTATGTACCAGTTTGTCAACAAGACACTGTACAGAAGAAGACTCAACGGTGTGAAATTGAAGTGTATTCACCGGGAAGACGGACTAAAGCTGTTGGCAGAAATGCATGGCAGTCAAGTAAAGTTGATATGCTCCACACATCTTGTCAATTTCACGCTTTCCATATTTTGCATGTGTGATCTGACACTTTGTGCAGCATCTACTCCCCGGTAAGCAATAACGAGCCATAAGGCTCCATATCTGTATTTTCTCTTCTTTCTTTTTCGCAAGGAAAGGAAGGTTCCCTCGCCCACAAGTTTGCCGGGGGGGAAAGGAGAAGATAAGGGTATGGACCAGGCGTCGTTCAAGAATTTCACCTTTCCGGGAAGCAAACAACAGAAAAGCTAAGTTGCCAAAGTTTGAGCAATCAAATTTTTTAAATTTTAAGTTATCTCCCTTGAACGACCACACTTTGTATGGGAAACCTGTGCGCGGAGGAACCAACTCATAGCTAGTTGCGCGCTTACTTTGTTTCGAGTCCGCTCAACAACTTAAGTGAGCTGCTAGCGCCCTTACTTTGCTTCGAGTCCGCTCAGCAACTTAAGTGAGCCGCCAGCGCCCTTACTTTGTTTCGAGTTCGCTCAGCAACTTAAGTGAGCTGCAACTAGTTGAGACAAGGTTTCTTGCCGGTAGCGGCACCGCCAGCAGGCTGCTGACGTTCCGCACTCAGCGCTCGCGGCTCAGGTGCCTGCACCGGCAAGTTCCCTAAAAGCGTAGGGCAAAAACATACAAAGGAAGGAATCAAGTAAAGGGAGTAACGTTGCAATCATTGCCCACAATCAAGTTACATTACAAAGGTAGCTTGTCGCAGCTGTAACAGATTGTTTTCATGACATGATGGGCAGCGACAAGAAAAGAAGAAATGAGCGGCCTAATCTACGCGATCGCCTTCGAACCGCTTGATCCCGCTCACCTTGTCCACAATGGGTGCGACAAGGGCCTTGAGCTCCTCCAGATCAGCTTCTGGCGGCAAGGACCCGAGGATGTTGGTGAGGCGGAGGCCCGGATTGCGGAAGGCCACCTTCATCAACACTTTCTCGAGGGCTCCTGCGCAGATTTCGCGCGACTCGTCAGCTAGTTGCTAGGGGATCCTCTCTCGGAGTCGCTGAAGGGCCGTCGCCACGCCCTTGAAGAATAGGACGAGCTTGGCGCTGGGCTGGAGGTTGTCGTCGGAGGGATACCCAAGATCTTCCATCCCCAGCTGCGCCAGCTCCTTGTCGATATCTATGGCGGCGTTCACCAGACTCTCCATCCAGTGCGTCACAGTCTCCCTGAAGGCGTTCTGGGCGGTGGCAGCGCTCTCCAGCAGCGCCTTGTCGGCCTTGATTTCCTCCTTCAAGGCCGCCTCTCGCTTCTTGGCGCTGTCCAGAGTCTTGGTCAAAGTGGTTAGCTTCAACTCAAGATCCACGTTGGAGACCTTGGCGGCGCTGAGCTCCTTGCCCTTCTCGGAGAGATCGGCCTCCAGCCGCGCCACCTTCGTCTTCAACTCCTCCTTGACGGCCTCAGCGGCGGCGGCAGCATCCTCCGCTTGCTTGAGGGCTCCGCCAAGCTTCTCCTCGCGCGAGGCAAGCTCCTCCTCGTGGGCGTCGAGATTGACCTTCCGCTGCGCCAGCTCGCCCTCTTCCGCAGCTAGCTTCACAGCGGCAAGTCGCTGGCGCTCTTCGGCTTCAGCCTTCTCGAGGAGAAAGACCTCCCGCGCTTCAGCGAGCTGCTCCCGCTCCTCCACCAGGGATCGGAGGGCTTCCCGGTGGAAACCCCCGAGCTCTTCTGTGCGCTTCTCAATGTCTGCTCCCGCCTTCATGACAAGCGCCTCGCGGGACTCCAGCTTGGCTTGTCGCGCGCGGTAGAGCGACATCAACCTGCGCAGCAGCCGCTCTTCTTCGGGCTCGTTGCTGCTGCTGCTTGGCGCGTCGACCAGCTTCAGCCCCGCGGAGGCGAGCACTTCTCCGTAGAAGACCTCCCCCTCGACCGGCGCTCTGGAGCTTGATGCCCAGGGAAGATTGATGAAGACGTCGTCGCCGGCCTTCAAATAAACGCCCGGCTGGGGCTCCTTGGAACTTGGTGCTGCGGCTTCGGCGGATGGGTCGGCGGTCGGCGTAGCGCCTGGCGCTCCTGCGGCCTCTGGGCTGTCAGTACGATCGCCAGATTCCTCGCCAGTTGCTGCGGCGTCAGCCTTGGCGGCCTCTGCGCCGGTGGCATCTCTAGCACCGGCAGCTTCGTCGGCGGCGACCTCTGTCTCCATCTGCTCCGCAACGGATGGATCTGACGGCCGGAAAAGGGGAGAAGAGTCAAACAGAATCCAGCAGAAACTCATAAAGATCAAAAAAAGAAGGACCCAAGGGAAGTTTTGAAGCAAGGGGAGTACCTGCACTAGGCTCTGCGGTCGTGGTCTCCGTCGTCGGGGGGCCGCTGGCACTGTCCCTCGCCAGAGAACCCTCCCTTGCCGGAGACTTCTCCCTCACCGGGAAGCCTTCCCTTGCCGGAGAATTCTCCCTTGTTGGGGGATTCTCCCTTGGCTCCTGGTGGGGCTCGGCTCCTACACAAGTCAACAAGCAGATATCAGCAAAGACAAGTACCCATGCGCGCCTCGCTGCGGAAAATAATTCACACACTTACGCTGGGGGCTGCCATGGAGGAAAGTCGCCGGCTCCGGCAAGGTTGTCTCGGGCGCGCCACCTGTTGTCGCAGTGGGCTCGTCCTCGATGATGATCACCGGGGCCTTAGCTCTCTTTGCCGCTCTCTGGGCCAGAGTCCTAAAGAGGAACAGATTCAGGGAAAAGCAAGTGAGAAACGAGACCAACAGCAAGAGTTGAAGAAATGCAAGTACAACAAGAGAAGCTTACTCTTCTTCTTCTTCCTCGTCAGAGCTTAACGCGGAGAAGTCGAAGCCTGGCGCGCGCCCGAAGCGAGGAGGCGGAGAAGAAGCTTCCCTTGGCCGCTTGGCGGGAGCAGTGGCGGCGGTCTGAGACGACCTCGCTCCGGCTGTCGGCGCGGCGTGAGTAGCGGCAGGGACTGAAGCGGTGGTCCGGCTAGACTCCGCTCCAGTTGCCGTCGTAGCATGAGGCGCTCCCGCGGCAACGGTGTTTGCCGTGGTCGAGCGTGTCACGCGGCGTGGCGACTGTTGGCCCGCTTGCCGCTCCGCCACATCACCAACCTTGCGGAGACGCCTTCTTGGTGGGGATGGAGGCTCTGCTTCTGGTGGGCTGTCTGAAGACGAGGTGGAAGAAGAGTCGATTTGCAACGAGCCGCTCGCGTCCTTGGCGGGCTCGCTCGGCTCGGTGTCTTGCCCGGCAAGCCCCTTCTTGCCGGCAGGCTCCCCTCGCTCGGCACGGCTTGCCGCTTCTGCTGCATCGGCCTCCTCCATAGTGAACCCAAACTCACCCGCGGCTGCGGCTGCCGCTGCCTCCTCCAGCCTAGTGGCGATGAGCGCCATCTCCAAATCCATGGTGTCGCGGGTAAGGCCGTCCTTCTCGTCGAGGCGGATTGGCACTTCCACCAAGTCGTCCAAGAATTGTTGCACGACCTCGTCTGTAGGCTCCTGCCAAGTTGGCACAATCCCGTGCGAGTCGCACTCCGGCATCATTGCACGGATGTGGTCGAGCGCGGAATTGTTGCACAAAGGCACGACGCCCCCCGGCAACCTGAACACCTCGGGATGCTGGGGGTCATATTTGAACAGCTCTTGCAGCATCGCGTTGAGCTCCAGGACTGTGAAGTTGTAATTGAGGCCTGGTCGCAGCCTCATGATGTCTGCCGCGTTCTTGAACTCCCAAGTGGGCCTCCCCCGTTCCTGCAGGGGGGCGATGCGGCGGCGAAGGAAGTCTGCGCCAACAGCGCCAACAGTAAGCCCGACAAGCCTCAGGCGCAGGATCCTGGTGACGACAATCTTCAGCCTGGCGTCCTCCGGAGCCATGTCACTCCAATTGCTGCCGCGTGCTACTGGGGTTCGGCGTTGGATGGTAAATGGCTGCGGGCTCTCCTCGTCAATCCAGCACCAATCAGCTCTCCACTCCTGCCACTTGCCGCGGAATTCTCCCTCCAGATAGGTCTCTTTCTTGCCGGACCTTGAGATCCAGGCAATCCCGCCGGATAGAGGCTCTCCTCTCTCTACTCGGGGTATGAAAAAGTGGCGGAAGAGGGCTACGTTGGGAAGGACTCCGACAAAGTTTTCGCAGAGGTGTGCGAAAACTGCCATTGTTAGGACGACGTTGGGGGTAAAGTCAAGGAGATGGAATCCATAGGTGTTCATGATGTCGCAGAAGAAATCAGAGAAGGGCTGGCAGAGCCCGCAATAGAAGAACAATGCGAAGAAGGGGTACCCATTCGGAGCCTTCTTCCAAGCGGCGGCGGGGAGAACCTTTGTGCGCGGATGCGCGCACGTCTCCGCCGACCAGAACAGATAGTAGTTCTCCCTCAGGTCCTTCGCGCCGAGCTTGGGAGGGAAAACGGACCGCTCCTTCCGCAGCGCCGCGAGCCACTGCGCCTCGGTCGTCTTCACGGTCTTCCCCTTGTCGGCTTTTGGAGCCATGGCGGAAGTGGTGGAGGAGGTCGATGGCGTTGGTGGTGCTAGTGGCGATGGAGGGCGGAGCGCTGCTCTCTCTCTCTCTCAGCTTTGGGAAGTCAAGGGAGCGGCGGAAATTTCTGAGATTGGGAACGGCAACGGGCGAGTGGGCCAACTGCCCCTGTTTCCCCTGCTTATAAAGGAGGAGGGGGCGGACGTTCCGCATTTCCGAATAAAGAAACCCCCACGAGCTCTCCCATGACGCCGCGTTTGACGCGTGCCGTTCTGGGCATGCGCGGTGGAAGCGGAGAGATATGCGGCGTGATCTAGGCCGCGCGTGCCCGTGCACTGTTTTGGGCCTGGCCCAACAGCGCTCGGCACCGTGTCTGGCCCAGGCCCGGGGGCTCCTGTCGGTGTACTAGAGTAGGGGTACCCTAGTATCCCGAACTTGTGCACGGGCAGTCGCAGCATCCCGGGGCAAGGCTTGCCGGGTGACCGCCAAGATCCTCCGTGGTTCCTTTAGAGCCATTCAAGAACAAAGTACTCAAACCAAGGCCCCGGCAAGAGGAGCTGGCCGGGAAGGAAACAAAACCCTGCAAGAGGAGCTTGCCAGGAAGGAAACAAAACCCCGCAAGAGGAGCTTGCCGGGAAGGCCAACCAAGGCATACCAAGAAAACTTGCCGCGACGCGCCACGCGTCCCGGCAGGGCCCGGTGAACGACAAGCTCCCGAACACGACAAGACGATGACCGCGGCAAGGAGCTTGCCGCGGGAAACCTCCACTTCGTGCCCGCGCTCCAGCACACCCGCCAACGTGTCGCTCTAGGACCCTCCCAAGCACACGTCGCAGGAGGCCGTGCAGCTAGGGGTGCGCGGTGGCAAGCAGGCGCTGACAAGATAACCATCGTGGCAAATGGTGGCGTCCCTAGCGGTCCCTTTCGGTACTGTTCAGGCGACACAGACGGGCAATTAATGCCCTTGTCCCCTGCCGTCAGGGTTAGGTATGATACACTGTAGCAGGTAGCTGTGCCTACCACAGCACCTTTCCATTTTTGCCCTTTACCTCCATTGCCACCTGTCGGTAGCCCCTTGAGCATATAAAAGGAGGCCCGTGTGCAACGTAAGGGGGGGGGTTAGCCAGTTCGAACACTCACGCTCGGTCTTGCTAGCCGCTGGTGTGTACTGTAGCACTCCGCGCTCCCGAGCTAGAAATCAATACAAAACCACAAAGCAGGAGTAGGGTTTTACGCATCTGTGCGGCCCGAACCTGGGTAAATCGCTCGCGTGCTTCGCCTCGATCTGCTCTTTGCACGACCTCCGCCCCCGCCGAACCGAAAGGGACCCGGTCCGCCGGTCCCATAGGTGCCCGTGGATCAGCACCCCGGCATCTTTGGCGCGCCAGGTAGGGGGCGTCGAAGTTGTGTGAACCAGATCCGGCGTTCCCGCGAGCTAGATCTTCATCATCTTCATCAACATGCCGCCGAAGAAGAAGGTTTTGGAGGCAGCTGCTCCGTCCGCGCCGAGCCAACCACCGCCGGAGCAAACGGTTGGTGGGGCAGACGGCGGCGGAAGAACAGGCATCAACGAGGGAGCTCGCGGTGCTGCCAGGTCCAAGGACAAGGTTGCGCCGCCCATCGGCGGCGTAGCCGGCTCCCACAACGACCGGGCGCACTCCAAGACCTCGGCGTCCGTGCACGCACCGCGCCCGTCTCAGGAGGCGCGGGACCGGCAGCGTCATGGTACTCACGGTACCATGCGTTCGCTAGACCAAGATAGAGCTGGTGGGTCTCGGAGCGCTCAGGACCACCATGCACGTCAACCTGCTGGCGCGAGCGAGACACGGTCGCCTAGACGAGATACTGCTCCTTCTAACGTAGTTAGAAGTCCGAGCATATCCCGCTCCTCGCACCGTTCGCCACCGCCACCCGCCACCGCAGCAGAAGCTTTGGCGCGAGCTCAGCTGCTCCTAGACTACCCTCCAGCGGCGGACAAGATCGACGACCGGAGGGCCACCATCCAGAGTCTCATCGGCTTTGCCAACGGCGACTCTCCACGGCAGCCGAGCACGTCTCAGCCGCGGCAAGCCAGCCAGGCACGAGCCCGAGACGACAAGACTGGTGGGGGTGCAACTACTGTGCACTCTCTACCCCGAAGGCCAAGATCGCCGACTCGCCGGGTCCACCTCGACAGCGACTCCACCGCGTCGTCAGATCCACGAGCTCGTCGCGATCAGCGCCAAGTTCTTCAAGAACGACAACAAGAAGACGCTCGTACTCGCATCGAGCGCTGGAGAGAAGCGCGGCGTCAATCAGACCAGCGCGCTGGGCCCTCTGTTGACATGCATGCGCCAGGGGAACCAGGCGACTTGCCGTATGCGGTAGGTTGCCCTGCGTTCACTCGTGAGCTGCGGCAAGTCCAGTGGCCCAGTACGAAGAATTTCAAACCCGATGTACCAGAGAAGTACGACGGCAAGTCGCATCCGTCGGAGTTCCTCAGCATCTACACCATCGCGGTGCAGGCTGCTGGGGGGCGGGACGATAAGATCCTTGCCAACTACTTCCCGTTGGTGCTCAAGCCCAATGTCAGGTCCTGGCTCATGCACTTGCCGGACAACTCCATATCCTCCTGGGCTGATCTATGCCATCAATTTGTCGGTGCCTTTACAGGCGACCACAAACCTCATGGCCAAGAGAGTGATCTTCATCTGCTCGTCCAGAAGGAAGGAGAGCCCCTACGCAAGTATATCCAGAGGTTCAGCCGTGTACAACACAACATCCCAAATATCCACCCTGCCGCGGTAATCAGCGCGTTCCATCAGAACATGTGTAACCGCAGGATGCGGGAGGAGATGGCGATGTGCAAGATTCGGGACGTCAGCGAGCTATATGCCCTGGCCGACAAGTTTGCACGCACTGAGGAAGGGAGGAAATTCCCCGGAGAAAGCACTGGAGCAAGGGGATCTGACAGCGAGGATGCCGCCCCGGCAAAGAAAAACCGGCGGCGCAACAACAGGAAGAAGCAGAACAAAGAGGTGCTGGTCGTTGAGCAGTCCGGCAGCGACGGCGGCGCCAAGCGAGCCAAGGTCAGTAGCTCCGGGAAGGAGGTTGCCGCATGCACCAACTGCCAGGCTGTGGCGGCCGCCGACAAGCAGGACGGCTCCGACAACCAATACTGCAAGATTCACCGCACCAAGGGCCATGACCTCCAGAGCTGCAAGAAAGTCGAGCAGCTTGTCCAGCAGCAAAAAGCTGAGTACGAGCGACGCGACAAGGAGAGGGCCCAAGGGGGTGCTGGAGAATCCGGCATGAAGCGCGCCGGACGAGGAGAACGCCGCGGCAAAGCCAAGCAGCGGCAGGGAGACAGGCCTCCCCGCAGCCACGACAACGATGAAGATGACGACGACGAAGACATGGATGATATTGAGACCAGTGAACAGGAGTTTCAGAAAGCCACAGAGGTCTTGTGCGTTGACGGCAGTGCTTCTCTGCACACTTCACACCGCCAACTCAAGCAGTGGGCGCGGGAAGTCAATGCAGCGGAACCACCTATCGAATCGCGCAAGCTTCTGAAATGGTCCAGCACGCCTATCATCTTTGACATTGAGGACCACCCTGATCGCACAACTGCGGTCGGGTGCCTGCCGATGTTGGTTTCACCAACTATCCGCAACCTCAAGATCACTAAGATGTTAGTTGACGGCGGAGCCGGCTTGAACCTGATCTCCTCCGCTGTACTCCAGAAACTCCAAATCCCTAACAGCGAGCTCGAAGAGACCGGCACATTCCAAGGAATCAACCCGGGAAGGAGCAAGCCGAAGGGGAAGGTCACGCTGCCGGTAACATTTGGCAGCAAGCTAAACTTCAGGACTGAGAAGGTCACATTCGACGTTGCCGATATCCCATTGCCCTATAATTGGATACTTGGCCGTCCAGCACTCGCCAAGTTCATGGCAGCCTCTCACTACGCATATAACATGCTGAAGATGCCAGGCCCGATAAGCGTCATTTCTGTCCCTGGCGACAAGAAGGATGCTCTTATCTGTGCCGACAAGATCTACCGGGAAGCAGCAGCCACGGAAGATCGCAATCCACTTGCCGCTGAAGCTCCCGGGGGGAAGAAGACCAAGTCCGGCAAGAGTTCTGATGCCCACTCTGGCAAGCGCACCTCTTCGGAGTGCTGCGCTGCCGTTGAGGACGCACCATCGAGCTCCACCCGCAAGTGCAAGAAGACGATAGCAGCTCCGCCAGAGACGAAGAAGGTATCCGCCAAGGAGGACGGCACTGGTGGTACCTTCACCATCAGTGCCACGCTCGACCCTAAATAGGAAAGCGCGCTCGTTACTTTCCTGCGGGCGAATGTCGACGTGTTTGCATGGCAGCCGTCTGACATCCCCGGTGTTCCCCGGAAAGTGATTGAGCACCACCTTGCCGTTTGTCCTCATGCGCGGCCCGTCAAGCAGAAAGTCAGGAAGCAGGCAGTGGAGCGCCAAGAATTCATTGCAGAAGAGATCAAGAAACTGGAAGCAGCAGGCCTTGTCAGAGGAGTGCTCCATCCCACGTGGTTGGCCAATCCTGTAGTCGTGCGCAAGGCAAACGGGAAATGGAGACTTTGTATCGATTTCACCGACGTTAACAAAGCTTGTCCCAAAGACCCATTTCCTTTGCCGCGCATTGACCAGATTGTTGACTCCACAGCCGGATGTGATTTGCTTTCATTTCTTGACGCATACTCAGGATATCATCAGATCTTCATGGCAGAAGAGGATGAGGAGAAGACCGCATTTATTACTCCATGTGGCACGTACTGTTTCATACGGATGCCTTTCGGATTAAAAAATGCTGCTTCGACATTTGCAAGAGTAGTCCATGTTGCTCTTGAGCCACAAATACACAGAAATGTGGAAGCCTACATGGATGATATAATGGTCAAGAGCAAGGACAGAGCAACCCTGATTCAAGATTTAGACGAGACCTTTGCAAATCTGCGCAAGATCAGCCTCAAGCTCAACCCAGAGAAGTGTGTGTTCGGAGTTCCCTCCGGCAAGCTTCTCGGGTTCTTCGTGTCTCAGCGGGGAATTGAAGCCAACCCCGACAAGATCAAGGTCATTGAGCAGATTGAAGCACCAAAGCGCGTCAAGGATGTACAGAAACTTGCCGGTTGCGTGGCTGCTCTCAGCAGGTTTATCTCTCGGTCTGCTGAGCGCGCCCTGCCATTTTTCAAATTATTGAAAAAGGCAGGTCCAATGAAATGGACTCCGGAAGCGGAGGCTGCGCTGCAAGACTTGAAGAGATACCTGCCCTCCCCTCCAATACTTGTCGCACCTAAGCCACAAGAGAAGTTGCTACTGTACATAGCGGCAACCAATCAAGTGGTTAGTGTTGCGTTAGCAGCAGAGAGGGAGGCAAATGATGAGCCAGCAACCACGGCAAGCGCATCCAGCGACAAGCAGGGAGCTTCCCCGACAAGCTCTGGTCCCGACAAAGATGGATCTGCGCAGATACCCGACGAGATACACAAGAAGATGGTGCAGCGCCCAGTTTACTTTGTCAGTTCCCTTCTGCAGGGGGCTAGGTCAAGGTACTCTGATGTGCAGAAATTGCTTTTCGGCCTTCTCATGGCCTCGAGAAAGCTGCGCCATTACTTCCAAGCACATGAGATCACAGTTGTCACTCGCTTTCCGCTGAAGAGGATACTGCGGAATCCAGAAGCGACAGGCAGGATTGTTGAGTGGGCACTGGAACTGTCAAGCTTTGGCCTCAAGTTTGAAAGCACTTCAACTATCCAGAGCAGAGCATTGGCAGAATTCATAGCAGAATGGACGCCAACACCAGATGAAGAAATTCCAGAAACGAGCATCCCCGACAAGGAAGCAAGCAAAGAGTGGCTGATGTACTTTGATGGTGCCTTTTCGCTACAAGGCGCCGGCGCTGGCGTGCTGCTTGTCGCACCCACCGGTGAGCACCTCGAGTACGTAGTCCAGATGCACTTCCCCAAGGAGCAAGCAACGAACAATACTGCAGAATATGAGGGCTTGCTTGCCGGTCTCCGGATCGCGGCAGACCTTGGGATCAAGAAGCTCATTGTCAGGGGTGACTCACAGCTTGTCGTCCGCCAAGTAAACAAGAGTTATCAGAGTCCGTTGATGGAAGCTTACGTCGACGAAGTGAGAAAGCTAGAAGAACACTTTGACGGCCTACAAATGGAGCATGTTCCAAGAGCTTAGAACGCCATTGCAGATGGCCTGTCAAAGTGTGCCGCACTAAAGTTACCTGTGGAACCAGGGATCTTTGTGCTCAAGCTGACTCAGCCGTCCGTAACGCCATCAACTAGACAGAGCAAGAAGAGGAAGTTGGTTTCTGGTGACTATTTGCCGGCAGAGCTTCCCCAAGCCGCCGCCAAGAAGGTCCCCAAGATCAACGCCAAGAGTG
Source organism: Triticum urartu (assembly GCF_056163025.1). NCBI lineage: Eukaryota > Viridiplantae > Streptophyta > Magnoliopsida > Poales > Poaceae > Triticum > Triticum urartu. Next base: position 362,309,930 of record NC_141876.1, on the reverse strand, counting down.
CTGAGGAGCAGTCTGCTCCGATGGACCCTAGGGATGGTTCCGTTGAAGCAGGAGCTCCCGACAAGTTTTTTGTTCTAGCAAGCTTGCCGGGGAACGTCACGCTCTGGCAGAGCCGCAGGTTCTTGCCGTAGAAGCGGATATTCCCGCAGCAGTCTCCAAGATCAACACCAAGAGCGCTGAGGAGCAAGATGCTCCGGCAAGCCCTAGGGTTTGTTCCGTTGAAGCAGAGGCTCCCGACAAGTTTTGCCCCGGCAAGCTTGTCGGGGAATGTCAAGCTCCGGCAGAGCCGCAGGTTCTTGCCGTAGAAGAGGATGTTCCTGCAGCAGCAGAGTTGCCTTTAGTCCTTGTTGTCGAGCCACAAGCTCCAACATGGGCGCAGCAGATTGTCCGTTTCCTTCAGACAGGAGAACTTCCCGAAGAGCAAGAAGAAGCGGAAAGAGTAGCCCGGCAGTCAAGTATGTACCAGTTTGTCGACAAGAAACTGTACAGAAGAAGACTCAACGGTGTGAAATTGAAGTGTATTCACCGGGAAGACGGACAAAAGCTGTTGGCAGAGATACACGGAGGCATATGTGGTCACCACATTGGCGCAAGAGCACTTGTCGGCAAAGCATTCCGGTAAGGTTTCTTCTGGCCAACAGCCCTCCAGGATGCAACTGCACAAGTAACCAAGTGTGAAGCATGCCAGTTCCATTCCAAGCAGATACACCAGCCAGCTCAAGCTCTCCAGACGATCCCTTTATCCTGGCCATTTTCGGTCTGGGGGCTCGACATTCTCGGCCCCTTTCCCCGAGCTGTCGGGGGCTTTGAGTACTTGTACGTTGCAATCGACAAGTTCACGAAGTGGCCGGAAGTGGAACCAGTGAGGAAGGTGACCGCACAATCAGCCGTCAAGTTCTTCAGGTCGATTGTTTGCCGCTTCGGGATCCCTAACAGGATAATCACCGACAACGGTACACAATTCACGAGCCGCACCTTCATGCAATACGTCCAAGATCTTGGCGCCAAGATCTGCTTCGCTTCTGTTGCTCACCCGAGAAGCAACGGTCAAGCGGAGAGGGCAAATGCTGAAGTGTTGCGCGGGCTCAAGACCAGAACTTTTGACAAGCTGCACAAGTGCGGAAGAAACTGGATCGAGGAGCTGCCGGTGGTTCTTTGGTCGATCAGAATGACGCCAAATCGAGCCACTGGAAAAACACCTTTTGCCCTAGTCTATGGAGCAGAGGCAGTTATCCCCACGGAACTCGTATACGGGTCACCTCGAGTGCTCGCTTATGATGAGCTCGAGCAAGAGCGGCTGCGACAAGATGACGCGCTGCTCCTTGAGGAAGACCATCTTCAGGCTGCTGTGCAAGCTGCTCGCTACCAGCAAGCTCTGCGCCACTACCATAGCCGCAGAGTCAATGCCAGGAGTCTCGAGGAAGGCGACCTTGTTCTTCGGCGCGTTCAGTCCGCCAAGAATTCCAACAAGTTGACGCCGAAGTGGGAAGGCCCTTACCGGGTGAAGCGAGTCACAAGGCCTGGTGCTGTCCGCCTTGAGATCGAAGATGGCATTCCGGTGAGCAACTCCTGGAACATCGAGCATCTTCGTAAGTTTTACCCGTAAGGCGCGGTTGTCGGACCCTGTCCGGCAACCGCCCTTTTGTACAAGTCTTGCCGCTGTTGCATGTAATCCTTTGTACAAAGCCAGGCGCAGACCCTGAGCACAAGTAAATGAAGCACTGGCACCCCGGGGTTATAGCATGCATGCTAGGTCGAGTCTCATCCTTGGTTAGGGTTGATAGTGCCTAACAGCGGCTAACCCCTAGCTTAGAGGTCGAGTGTCCGTCCCTTTGCTTTTCTTTCGTTCGCAGGGCTCGCATATCCTGGCCAGACCGCTTGAGGATGAAAAGGAGAAGAAGGGCGCGCCGGCACCTGGGCCCCGGCAAGCCAGTGTTGCTGGGGGCTGCGAGTACCAAGATTCATCCACGGCAAGCCAGAGTTGCCGGGGGCTGCGATATCAGATAAGTCTTTCGTCCCTCATCATGCATCCTCTTATGGACTGGGGAATGCGAAACCGCGTTTCTTCCCGAAAACTGTCGTGCTCCCTCAACTCTAGGCCCTGGGGCCCGTTCCCGGGGCCAAGTTTGGTCGTAGTCGCGGCAGCAAAGGGATGAAACGAGGGGGCCGCACCCACCTTGTTCCCGCCTCCGTCAAAGGCGTGAGAAAGGTCGAGCGACGTGGGAAGGCGGCAGGGCCTGTTGCCGGGAGATGAAATGTCTGTCTGAGGGATACCAAGGATTTGCTCCTTGGCGTGGGCTCAACCCGCGAGAAAAATAACCCGGCAAGCATCCCCTTTTCATTAAAAAACATCCCACTCAGGTACAGTCCATAGAGGATGAAAAACATGAAAGAGAGGATTACAAGTTTTAGATGCAGCTAAGGCCCGAGGGCTTACAAATTAAAAAGATAAGATGCCCGTAATCCCTTTCCTGTCCCTCTCTTCAGGAGGTAGGTCAAGGAGGCGAAAAGGGCAAAAGGGGCGCCTAGGCGAGCTACGGGTGCCAGAAGACACCAAGAGAACATCCCGGGGGCCGTCCGAAGGCTGGACGGTGATGGCGGCGCTGGAAGCGGGGCTCGAAGACGGGGCGGCAGGGCATCAGCACGCTGTCGAGGGCACCACGCCCTCGTACTCCGACTTGACGGCCTTGTCGCCAGCCCTCTTCCCCTTCCGCAGCCTCCCCACACCAGCCGCCCAAGGAGACGACCCCGGGGAGTTCAAGGAGCCGGCGGCACGGATGATGGGGTCACCGATGCCGCACGAAGCGGCGCCCGACACCTAGTCAGACCCGCCATCCCGCCGCCCGCTACCCTCATCGTCGCTGTCGCTCTCCTCCTCGTCACTCTCGCTCGAGGGGGAGCCTTCACTATCGGAGGAGCTGTCCATGCAGCACTTCGCCCGAGTGCCGAAGCACCCGAAGACCTTGACGGAGAGGAGATCGCCCTCCATCAACTTAAAATGGAGGGTAAACCCCTCCATCAGGCTGTGGATACGGGCGAACGTCTTCCACCCTCGATCAAGATACATCACATTAGGGGCTGGGAATACAACGCGGACTCGCGTGCCGCTGATCCCACAGCCCCTCATGTGCAGTCTCAGTGTCTCGGGCGGGTCCAACTCCATCGCGCTCGCAAACGCAGCCGGAAGCTGGAGGCGACGACGAGGTGCCCGGCGCAGCCTGATGAAGAACTCGCAAGAGCCGGAAGCTGGCGCGCCGCCCCGTCCGCCTCTTCCCCGAGCGCCTCGACCTCGTCCTCGACCTCGTCCACGACCTCGCCCCCTCCCTCTTCCCCTTATGGCTGGCTCTGCCACCACGGGCGCGGGAGAGGGAGGGGTGTGCTGTCTGGCGGCGACCCTCGCCGCCACCGATGAAGGGCCAGGTTTCCCTTTCTCCATGGCGAATGAGAGAAAGGGGAGAAGAAGCTGAAGAAAGGAGGAGATGAGAGAGTGCGGGCTTCTGTGATCCCCTCCCGCTCTTTATAAAGGAGAGAGGTGGGGGCTCGGCCGCCCCGCTCAGCGAATCAAGGCACGGGAAGAGCAGGGAGTCGGGGCCGACCCGCTGCCTCTGCTCGCGACGGCCCAGTTTCCCGCTTCCATCGTCCGCGACCCCAAGCGCATGGGAGCTGCGTGGCGGGGATGCAGAACCGAGGCGACGGATGAGGTGGCCTCGCCCCACCCCGTGATCGCGGGGAGTGGATGCCTCAAAAACCGCACACCGGCCCCGTCCAGTAAATGCACCACGCCCCCACGCCTACCTCCGTTTAGGGAGGAGGGCGTGAACCGTCCCCTTCATCATGGCCTGATGCATGCTCGCGGGGCTTAGCCCCGCGCACGCCGCCCACATCACCCACGACGCCGCGTTTGACGCGTGCCGTTCTGGGCGTGCGCGGTGGAAGCGGAGAGATATGCGGCGTGACCTAGGCCGCGCGTGCCCGTGCACTGTTTTGGGCCTGGCCCAACAGCGCTCGGCACCGTGTCTGGCCCAGGCCCGGGGGCTCCTGTCGGTGTACTAGAGTAGGGGTACCCTAGTATCCCGAACTTGTGCACGGGCAGTCGCAGCATCCCGCGGCAAGGCTTGCCGAGTGACCGCCAAGACCCTCCGCGGCTACTTTGAAGACCATTCAAGAACAAAGTACTCAAACCAAGGCCCCGGCAAGAGGAGCTGGCCGGGAAGGAAACAAAACCCCGGCAAGAGGAGCTTGCCGGGAAGGCCAACCAAGGCATACCAAGAAAACTTGCCGCGACGCGCCACGCGTCCCGGTAGGGCCCGGTGAGCGACAAGCTCCGAACACGACAAGACAATGACCGCGGCAAGGAGCTTGCCGCGGGAAACCTCCACTTCGTGCCCGCGCTCCAGCACACCCGCCAACGTGTCGCTCTAGGACCCTCCCAAGCACACGTGGCAGGAGGCCGTGCAGCTAGGGGTGCGCGGTGGCAAGCAGGCGCTGATAAGATAACCATCGTGGCAAACGGTGGCGTCCCTAGCGGTCCCTTTCGGTACTGTTCAGGCGACACAGACGGGCAATTAATGCCCTTGTCCCCTGCCGTCAGGGTTAGGTATGATACACTGTAGCAGGTAGCTGTGCCTACCACAACACCTTTCCATTTTTGCCCTTTACCTCCGTTGCCACCTGTCGGTAGCCCCTTGAGCGTATAAAAGGAGGCCCGTGTGCAACGTAAGGGGGGGGGGGTTAGCCAGTTCGAACACTCACGCTCGGTCTTGCTAGCCGCTGGTGTGTACTGTAGCACTCCGCGCTCCCGAGCTAGAAATCAATAAAAAACCACAAAGCAGGAGTAGGGTTTTACGCATCCGTGCGGCCCGAACCTGGGTAAATCGCTCGCGTGCTTCGCCTCGATCTGCTCTTTGCACGACCTCCGCCCCCGCTAAACCGAAAGGGACCCGGTCCGCCGGTCCCATAGGTGCCCGTGGATCAGCACCCCGGCAATTAATGATGTTCTTATTGTTACAAATAGGAATTGTGTGCCCGTAGATTTCATTGTTCTTGATATAGATTGCAATCCTACAAGTCCTATGATTCTTGGTAGACCTTTCCTTAGAACGATTGGTGCAATTATTGACATGAAAGAAGGAAATATTAGATTCCAATTTCCATTAAGGATAGTCATGGAACACTTTCCTAGAAATAAAATTAAATTACCTTATGAATCTATTATGAGAGCCACTCATGGATTTCATACCAAAGATGACAATACCTAGATCTATTATTGCTTTTATGCCTAGCTAGGGGTCATAAACGATAGCGCTTGTTGTGAGACAACCCAATTTTATTTTTGTTCCTAGCTTTTTGTTCCTGTTTAGTAATAAATAAATCATCTATCCTCTGTTATGATTGTATTTTTTATGTTTTAGTTAGTGTTCGTGCCAAGTTAAGCCTTTAGGATCTTCTTGGGTGATTGTTGTTTGATCTTGCTGAAAAAAACAAAAATTATGCGCTCACGAGAATAATTTTCGTTTTTTACCAGTGATCGATAAAATAACAATTCCAACTGCAGTAGATCAATATACCAATTATTTAGGTATTCCTATTGTTTCAGAATTTTTGGACTTACAGAAGCATTCGAAACATCCATATTTCTACAGACTGTTCTATTTTTGGCAGATTCTGATTTTTGTGTGTTGTTTGCTTATTTTGATGAATCTATGGCTAGTACCGGGGGGTATGAACCATAGAGAAGTTGGAATACAGTAGGTTTAACACCAATATAAATAAATAATGAGTTCATTACAGTAACTTAAAGTGGTGGTTTGTTTTCTTATACTAACAGAGCTCATAAGATTTTCTGTTGAGTTTTGTGTTGTGAAGTTTTCAAGTTTTTGGGTAAAGATTTGATGGATTTTGGAACAAGGAGTGGCAAGAGCCTAAGATTGGGGATGCTAGAGGAACCCCAAGGTAAAACTCAAGGACAACCAAAAGCCTAAGCTTGGGGATGCCCCGGAAGGCATCCCCTCTTTCATCTTCGTCTATCGGTAACTTTACTTAAGGCTATATTTTTATTCACCACATCATATGTGTTTTGCTTGGAGCGTCTTGTATGATTTGAGTCTTTGATTTTTAGCTTACCACAATCATCCTTGTTGTACACACCTTTTGGGAGAGACACACATGAATCGGAATTTATTAGAATACTCTATGTGCTTCACTTATATCTTTTGAGCTAGATAATTTTGCTCTAGTGCTTCACTTATATCTTTTTAGAGAACGGTGGTGGTTTTATTTTATGGAAATTATTGATCTCTCATGCTTCACTTATATTATTTTGAGAGTCCTTTAGAACAACATGGTAATTTTCTTTGGTTATGAAATTAGTCCTAATATGATAGACATCCAAGATGGGTATAATAAAAAGTTTCATATAGAGTGCATTGAATACTATGAGAAGTTTGATACTTGATGATTGTTTTGAGATATGAAGATGGTGATATTAGAGTCATGCTAGTTGAGTATTTTTGAATTTGAGAAATACTTGTGTTGAGGTTTGCAAGTCTCGTAGCATGCACGTATGGTAACCGTTGTGTAAAAAATTTGAAGCATGAGGTATTTCTTCGATTGTCCTCCTTATGAGTGGCGGTCGGGGATGAGTGATGGTCTTTTCCTAGCAATCTATCCCCCTAGGAGCATGCACGTAGTGCTTGGTTTTTGACAACTTGTAGATTTTTGCAATAAGTATGTGAGTTCTTTATGACTAATGTTGAGTCCATGGATTATACGCACTCTCACCCTTCCATCATTTCTAGCCTCTTCGGTACCGTGCATTGCCCTTTCTCACCTCGAGAGTTGTTGCAAACTTCGCCTGTGCATCCAAACCCCATCATATGATATGCTCTATCACACATAAGCCTCCTTATGTCCTCCTCAAAACAGCCACCATACCTACCTATTATGGCATTTCCATAGCCATTTCGAGATATATTGCCATGCAACTTTCCACCGTTCTGTTTATTATGACATGCTTCATCATTGTCATATTGCCTTGCATGATCATGTAGTTGACATCGTATTTGTGGCAAAGCCACAGCTCATAATTTTTATACATGTCACTCTTGAATCATTGCACATCCCGGTACACCGCCGGAGGCACTCATGTAGAGTCATATTTTGTTCTAGTATCGAGTTGTAATTTTTGAGTTGTAAATAAATAGAAGTGTGATGATCATCATTATTAGAGCATTGTCCCGTGTGAGGAAATAGATAAAAAGAGAGATAGAGAGAAAGGCCAAAAAAAGAGAAGGCCCCAAAAAATGAATGAGAGAAAAAGAGAGAAGGGACAATGTTATTATCTTTTTTCCACACTTGTGCTTCAAAGTAGCATCATGATCTTCATGATAGAGTGTCTCTTATTTTGTCACTTTCATACACTAGTGGGAATTTTCATTATAGAACTTGGCTTGTATATTCCAACAATGGGCTTCCTCAAAATGCCCTAGGTCTTCGTGAGCAAGCAAGTTGGACGCACACCCACTTAGTTTCTTTTGTTGAGCTTTCATACATTTATAGCTCTAGTGCATTGGTTGCATGGGAATCCCTACTCCTCACATTGACATCAATTGATGGGCATCTCCATGGCCCGTTGATTAGCCGCGTCGATGTGAGACTTTCTCCCTTTTTTTCTTCTCCACACAACCTCCATCATCATATTCTATTCCACCTATAGTGCTATGTCCATGGCTTGAGCTCATGTATTGCGTGAAAGTTGAATTGTTTTGAGAATACTAAAGTATGAAACAATTACTTGGCTTGTCATCGGGGTTGTGCATGATGGGAGCATTTTGTGTGACCAAATGAAGCATGGCCTAACTATATGATTTTGGAGGGATGAGCTTTCTTTGGCTATGTTATTTTGAGAAGACATAATTGCTTGGTTAGTATGCTTGAAGTATTATTATTTTATGTCAATATTAAACCTTTATCTTGAATCTTTCGGGTCTGAATATCCATGCCACAATAAAGAAAATTACATTGAAAATTATGTTAGGAAGCATTCGACATCAAATTTTTGTTTTTATCATTTACCTACTCAAGGACGAGCATGAATTAAGCTTGGGGATGCTGATACGTCTCCAACGTATCTATAATTTTTGATTGTTCCATGCTATTATATTATCTGTTTTGGATGTTTAATGGGCTTTAATATGCAGTTTTTTGTTTTTTTGGGACTAACCTATTAACCGAAGGCCTAGTGTCAGTCTTTGTTTTTTTGCCTATTTCAGTGTTTAGCAGAAAAGGAATATCAAACGGAATCCAAACGGAACGAAACATTCATTAGGATCTTTCTTGGAACAAATGAAAGGCATGTATTGTATTGTTGCCATCGAGGATAAAATGATGGGGTTTATATCATATTGCTTGAGTTTATCCCTCTACATCATGTCATCTTGCCTAAAGCATTACTCTATTCTTATGAACTTAATACTCTAGATGCATGCTGGATAGCGGTCGATGTGTGGAGTAATAGTAGTAGATGCAGAATCGTTTCGGTGTATTTAACACGGACATGATGCCTATGTTCGTAATCATTTCCTAGATATTCTCATAATTATGTGCTTTTCTATCAATTGCTTGTCAGTAATTTGTTCACCCACCGTAATCCATGCTATCATTAGAGAAGCCACTAGTGAAACCTATGGCCCCTGGGTCTATTTTATATCATATAAGTTTCTGATCTACAATTCTAGTTTACTATTTATTTTATTTTGCAATCTTTCCTTTTCAATCTATACAACAAAAATACCAAAAATATTTATGTTATTATCTCTATCAGATCTCACTTTTGCAAGTGGCCGTGAAGGGATTGACAACCCCTTTATTGCGTTGGTTGCAAGGTTCTTGATTGTTTGTGCATGTACTAGGCGATTTGCGTGCAATCTCCTACTGGATTGATACCTTCATTCTCAAAAACTGAGGGAAATACTTATGCTACTTTGCTGCATCACCCTTTCCTCCTTGAGGGAAAACCAATGCATGCTCAAGAGGTAGCACAAAGTGCTCAGCCATCCCCTCTTCATGCACTTTCAGCTTCTCTATCAGCTCATTAAAGAAGAGTCCTAGCTTGACGCTTGGGACCTCCATCTTGCTGGCCGAGAAGACTGGGCCGTCCATTCCCATCGTTGGAGCCTAAACGCCAAGACACTCGGTGATGTCGATCAGGCTCTTGATCCAGAGGTTACTCAGATTGACTTGATTCTTCAGCTTGTCCTCTGCATCTTGCCGGAGACGCCGGGCATTGTCCAAATCCTTGGACAGCAACTGCTGGCGAGATTCAAGGGATCCCGCCGAATGCTACAACGTGCCGATCCTTGCCTTCATGTTCGAGATGTTGCCATTGGCATTCTCAAGGCTCTAGGTCTTGGAGGAGAGCTGCGACTGCACCTCAGCCAAGTGGATTTCCGCCTGCCGTGCCCCCTCTTTAAGTGCTTTCACCTCCTTGGCGCCCTGGTGAGGTCCTCATTCAGCTTAGGCACCGGCCGGTCGATGTCAGTCTTGGCGGCAGACGCGACATCCAGATCTTCAGTAAGCTTCTTCAGCTCAGAAGCATGGTCAGTGGCAAGGGTGTTCAGAGCAGCTCCATGCTTGTCCTCCAATTCCTTGGTGCATTGCTGCACCAGAACCTCCAGACCTTCATCCTTCGCACAGAGGGTGGCTTCGAGCTTCTCCTCCCGGAGAGAGATCTCTTGCTCTCTGGCGTCCAGAGATGCCTTATGGTCCGCCAGGCGTGCCTCCCGAGCCATGACATCCTCCCTCATCATCAGGAGGGTCTCTTGCTGCCTTAGGAGCACCTTGAATTGCTTGCCGTGCCATTTGCGCAGCTCCAAGCATTCATCCTTCAGCTTTTGGTCCACCCTGCCAGCGGACTCGCGCCGCTCCTTGCGCTCCTGCCACTTCTGACTGTGTCGGGCCTACATCTCCTTCACGCCTGGCACCATGGACTCCATGAAGGACAAATCCAGTGTGACAGCGGCCGAGTCGCCGGCCTCCCCGGCTCCCAGGTACAGCGGTGCCAGGAGGCACTGAAGCTTTTCATCGAGCTCCGTGTCCGTCGGCAAGGACGGGCCGAGGGCTCCAATATCAGGCAACGACAACACCATGGCCGGCATATTTGAGGAAGACAGCGGGGCCTCAGCGACAATCCTGAAGGAGGAAAGTGGGTCCATGGTTTGGAGGGGAATTTTTGCCTCGACAACCACTTCCTCTACCGGGGTGTCCTCCAGAGAGTGCTCCGCCACCACCAAAGAGTCTTGTGCATACCCGGAAGCAATATCCTGCCCCTCAGTAGCAGCAATCTACACGGCCTCATCCGCGGCAGCACTTCCTATATGAGCCACCACCTCCAGCAACTCTGGTTCATCGGCTTAAGGGCCTGCACGTGAAAGAGCCAGTGAATAATGGAGAAACAGAAGTCTTAAGCGAATGGGGAAACAAGAGAAGCAACCAAAGCAAGAAAGAAAAGAAGAAATAAGTAAGATACCTGGAGAAGTCTGCCGGGCAGGAACCCCTGTTTCCCCGGCAGCGTCTGTTGCCGAGCCGTGAGCTTTGCCCTCTTCCGTGGAAGTCTCGGCAGCGTTCTACGTGGCCTCATCCATGAAAGGTTTCGTGGTGGGTTCCTCAGCTCGAGCAACGGGGGAAGTGTGCCCCTTAGAGAGGGGCTCGCCCCGCGTCGTCTCACCTCCTCCTCTGCCAGGGGGAATGAGGAGGCCGTCCCCATCGCCTCCAGCAGACGGGAGCACATCTCTGCTCCCGGGCCGAGGGCCAGACTGGGGGCTTGGCACGGGGTCCTCTGCATCACCCCCCGCCAAGGCCGAGCCCTCTACGCATTCCAATGACCCGAGACACTGGAGCCTCTTCTAGGAATGATGGATGAGAGTCTCTGTGTCCTCCTCCACCTCCCATCCGGCAACGACAAGAGCAAGAGGTTAGTCAGCAAAAATAATCAGATATGCACGAGCTATCCACGAAAGGGAAAATCCTCCTTACTCTTCTGCAATGAGCATGGAGTTTAAGTTAAACTCCATGGGAGGTGGAGACTCCCGTCCTCTCTTTCGAGACAGAGGGGCAGAACTGCCTGGCAGCTTCGGTGCTTGCCATGGCGCCAGGAGCTCCAGGGAAGACGAGCTCTGCGATGAGCTCGAGCCGGAGCGGGGGCTGGTCTCTGCCTCCACGTCCACGGGCCGCTTGGTGGAGGAGGCCTTGGCCTGAGCAAGACGAGGAGACTGGCGGCATGCCTCCTCTGCCTTGGTGGCCTTGGTGGTGGTCTTCTTCAGCCTCTTGGCTGCTGGCGCTAGGTTGGAAGTCGCCGCCCCACGAGCAGCGGCGTGCCTGCTGGTGCGCTGGTCTGGGTCAGGCTCGGGGGCTTGAGGCCCAGCCACGAGTCACTCTTCGTCAGGATCCGCCACCACACCAACCTCCTCCTCCTCCCGAAGCTCCGTTGCTGCCGTGGCTAGGGCCTATAGCCCGACAAAGTTACCCTCGGCAAGCTCTTCCCCGGCAGCCCCTCCCGTGGTTTGCTTCTCGCTGCCTCCATGGGAAGAACTCCCGTCCTCAGCTTTCCCCTTGCCCTTCCCGGTCTTCGCAGCCTTCTCCATCTCCGCAAGGCGGGCAGCTTTGTCCTCCTCGACCCTCTTCAGAATATACACCACCTCTGTAGCAGAGGTGCGCTTATACATTCCAGTTTCAGTCCTGGTGGCCCTCTCCACCAGGGTGTTCGACCACTAGAGATCTTCGCCTAGGGTGGGTAGCTGCCAGGTGCCTGCTACCCCTTCGGTGTTGCAGTTCGGCATCCACTTCAGAATATAGTCTCGGGCAGAATTGATGTTCGAAGGGAGGACGGTTGCCGGGAGCTTGAAACAACTCGAAGCGACCAAACAGTTGGTCGCACAACTAGCCATGGCTGTAAACTGATAAGTTATTGGCCAACCCTTGGAGCAACCTCATCCTATCCGCAACATAACCATATAGCCACACGGGTCTGTCCCTTTCCTACATCGTCAAGATGCAGCGGAGAAGGAAGTCTGCCCCCACATGTTGAATGGTTAACCCGGCAGTCCTCAAACGGGTGATCCTATTAATTGTCAGGCGCAGCCTACCCTCAGTAAGGCCTTTGGCGCTCCAATCCCTGCCGCACTCGACACATTCCTTCCATGCTTCACAGAACTCAGGGGCTTCCTTATCTTGGATCCATCACCAATCCCCTCTCCATTCATCCCACCTCTCACGCTGGTACCTAGGGATGTAGTCCCAGATCTTCCTCGCCACACGCGGCATCCAGCTAATGATTCTAGAGCGGTTAACTTTGCTCTCCACCCGCGGGACGAAGTAATGCCAGAATAGATCTACATTGGGCCTGACTCCGAGGAAATTCTAGCACAAATGCGCGAAGATGGCCATGGTCACCATTGCATTTGGCGTGAAATCAAGGAGGTGCAATCCATAGATATTCATGATTGCCTTGAAGAACTCAGGGAAAGGGAGACAAAGGCCGCAGATGAAGTAAGCACTAAAGAATCGATATGAATCCAGCGGATCTTCCTTCCCCGCCGCATAAACCACAGGTGCTCCATGCCCTCTTTCAATGTGCCTGCCCCACAGATACCCATACCTCGCTTGAAGGACTGGGCCGCTCAAGGTTGACGGGATGAAGGCGACGTCTTCACTCCGCTTCTTGTTCAGCTCCGCCGACCTCTTGCTTCCCTCGGCGACAACCTCCTTCGCCGTGGCCGTCGGCTTTCTCTTCTCCGCGGGTTTCTTCCCCATTCCTGCGGCAGCGATGCGGAAGGGAGAGGGAATCATTGGGAAAGGCGGTGGCAGAAGGGAGAGTGAGAGGAGGAACTATCGTTTGGCTTGCAGAGGAAGAGGATGGGAGAGCAGGGCAAGAACAGGTGAACCGTGCCGCTCTGCTTTTCCCGCTCTTAAGGGGGAAAGGCAGAACGGGGGCGCGATGCTTCAGAAAGTTACCGTTTCACCGTAACGGCAATAGCCCCATGACCCCATGACGCACAGTAATTGTGCAAAAGCGGACGTTGGATTGACTAGTCGCCATGGCAAACCAGCGTGCGCAACCCTCTCCTGCCATGTGTCCGCGCACTGTTTGGGGGCCTAACCCAACGTGCCCCGCGACATGTGTGGCTCAGGCCCGGGGGCTTATGTCGGGGAAAATAGACAAGGGTATATGTTTTCCCTTGACTCGTGCATGGAGAAGCCAGGACCGAGCCAAGATGAACAAAATACCAAGATATTCGACGATCAACATGCAGATTAAAGAGAACAAGATCAAGCCGAAGAAGCAAGACACCATTGGAGGAAGGGCCTCCCTTGCCGGGCAGGCGAGCCCGGAAAGGGGCGAGGCTACACTTAGAAAGCGGACAATCAAGGCCTCCCAGCAGGGCTTGCCGAGGGCTCACGGAGTCAAGACCACCTCACCAACCATTCCATCACGGCTCATGTCGTCGATCAGTGCGGTGTCAAGCCACAAAGTGACTAAGTGTCAGCCATTGGCCACATGGCAGCCACTCCCTACAGGAAAAACCCACAGATGACATCTGTCCCGCGACGTGTCAAGCAAGCAGGCGTGAAGCTGGCAAGACGGCCCGGCAAGCCTTGCTGGGCAACCAACGATGTGACATTGAGCGGTGCATTTAGTGTGCCCTGTCAGCCTGTAGAGTTAGGTATGATAGCACTAATTGCTATCTTATCAGTGCATAATGACTACTTTGCCATTGTGGTAACCCCTTGATCTATAAAAGGAGGCCCATGGCAACCGTAGAAAGGATTAGAAGGTTGGATAACTCACACCCCCACATGTGTGTAGTCACTGCTGCCCTAAGGCAACCCCTGCCGGGCAAGTGTACTACACTTCATCGCCACCTTTCCACCATCAATCCACCAAAGTAGGAGTAGGGTTTTACGCCTCACGTCATCCCAAACCTAGGTAAAACTGCCTGTGTGATCTCTGTCATGCTGCCCCACGCTTGTCTGCTCTTTGAGCAATGTGTCCCCCCTGCTGAACCAGCAAGGGACCTCCTAGTCCCATAGATGGCGGTGGTTTCCCACGACACCAATCCTCCGGCTACATTCTCTCATCTGATGAACTATATATATTCATGGATACCTCGACAAGTTTGTCGTGGTTTATCTGGATGACATCCTCGTATATTCCAAGAACAAAGAAGAGCATGCTGAACATCTTTGCATTGTTATAGAAAAGCTTCAAGAGCATCAACTCTATGCTAAGTATTCCAAGTGTGATTTCCGGCTTCGCGAAGTAACCTATCTTGGGCATGTCATCTCCAAGGATGGTATTGCAGACAACCCTGAGTGAGTTCAAGCTATTCTCGGTTGGACTCCTTCGAAGAATGTCAAGCAAGTCATAAGTTTCTCGGACTCGCCATCTATTGCCGTTGATTCATCGGAACTTCTCCAAGATCACCAGGCCTCTGACTGGCTTGCTTCACAAAGGAGTCAAGTTCCAATGGACTGAAAAGTGTTAGGAAAGTTTCCAGACACTCAAAGACAAGTTAACTTCTGCCCCAGTGCTTGCTCCTCTAGATACTAAGAAGGAATTCATCATATACTTTGATGCTTTCCGTAAAGGATTAGGTTGTGTCCTAATGCAAGAGCACAGAGTGATTGCTTATGCATCTCATCAATTGCGCCCTGATGAAGACAACTACCCAGTTCATGACCTCGAGCTGGCTGCTGTCATACATGCATTGAAACAGTGGCAACATTATCTTCTCAGATCTTCACCGACCACCAAAGTCTGAAGTATCTGTTTACTCAGCCAGACCTGAACCTCTGTCGGCAAAGATGGACGAAGACTGTTGCAGACTTTGACTTGGGTATTTCCTATACCCAAGGCAAGGCTAATATAATGGTTGATGCCTTGAGCCGCAAGTCTTATTGCAACCACCTCCAGGTTCATAAAGTTAAACCATCGCTTGTTGAAGAATTCAGAAAGCTGAACCTCCATATTGTTCCTCCTGGTGCACTCGCTCCCCCTCCTCTAGAGTTCCTCAAGATGAACCTCCAAGTTGTTTCCCAGAGTTCCCTTAATACCCTGGCTGTCATACCAGATCTCTTGGACTCCAGCAAGAGAATTCAGAAAATACGACTCTCAAGTTGAGAAGATTAAAAGCTACCTCGCAGAAGGAAAGCCCTCATTCTTCACTGTCGATGATCACCACAAAAAGGCACATTTGGACATTTTGGGCCAAACGAATTTTTTTCGTGTCATGCTTATGACACTTCTATGATGATAATTATGACAAAACCCGGTATCATCATAGATGTGGTGGGTTCCTACTTCTATGACAAAAAATCATGAAAAAATGGGCTTTTCGTCCTAGGTGAGCCAGAGACGCACCTGCATGACATTCTTTGGGCTGTACATGACGAAAAAAATCATGGTAGAAGTGAGGGCGAGGAAAATTTCGGGGAGTTCTTGTTATGGTGGGTGGTCGGGGCCGAGTGATGCACGGAGGGATTCCGCGTGTCTCCCGTACACGTACGCTCGTGTGTGCGAGGCATTGGGCTCTAACTGAACCCGAGCGAGGCGTTCGCCTACTAAACCCGAGCGATTGCACTAGCCACGCGCGTTACTGAACCCGAGCGATCGATCCCTTGCCTGTTAACTGAACCCGATCGAGCGATTCCTTCGCTACTGGTGCTAACTGAACCCGAGCGATCAATCGCTGCTGGTGCTTGCTGAAGCCGATTGAACCTGCTGCCTCTTGATGAACAGTGAACGTGGGGGTTGGTTGAACAAGTCGAGACGTACATGGTTGCAGTTGGATGAATAGGACTGCCGGTGTCAAAACCGGCGGATCTTGGGTAGGGGGTCCCAAACTGTGCGTCTAGGCCGGATGGTAACAGGAGGCAAGGGACATGAAGTTTTACCCAGGTTCGGGCCCTCTCGATGGAGGTAAAACCCTATGTCCTGCTTGATTAATATTGATGATATGGGTAGTACAAGAGTAGATCTACCACGAGATCAGAGAGGCTAAACCCTAGAAGCTAGCCTATGGTATGATTGTTGTTCTGTATGTTGTCCTACGGACTAAAACCCTCCGGTTTATATAGACACCGAAGAGGGTTAGGGTTACACAAAGTCGGTTACAATGGTAGGAGATCTACATATCCGTATCGCCAAGCTTGCCTTCCACGCCAAGGAAAGTCCCTTCCAGACACGGGACGAAGTCTTCAATCTTGTATCTTCATAGTCCAGGAGTCCGGATGAAGGTATAGTCCGGCCATCCGGACACCCCCTAATCCAGGACCCCTCAAGGACCCTGTGGTAGTAGTAGTAGGCCATTGCTACTGGATGAACAGGACCCCGAGAGGAGGCCGCCACAGCTGAGCTAGTTGGGGGTGGATGAACAGGACCCAGTGGAGGGCTGGTTTAACAGTAGCCGGTGGAGGGCTAGATGAACAGTAGCTAGTGGAGGCAGGAGGAAGATGCGGTGGATGAACAGTGCAGGTGGAGGCTAAAGGAAGTTGACGGTGGGTGAATAGTAGCCCATGGAGTCCTGTTTTGCAGTACGCCAAACCCCTCCGATGAACAGGACCCCCGTTTCGACTGTAGCGCTCCAACACAAGTCCGTTTCCTCCGTTTTGTGGTATGCCACACCCATCCCGATGAACAGGACCGCTGTTTCGACCGTAGCTGGTCGAACAGAAGGCCGTTTCCTTCGTACTGTGGTACACCAGACCCCGTTTCGGCTGTTTCATCCAAGCCGGTCGGCTCCCATTGAACAGGATGCATTCCAACCTAGTCTATTGCCTCTTGATGAACAGGATGTTGTTTCTCCGTTCCGACCCAGCCAGTTGGCTCCCGATGAACAGGACGCCATTGCTGCCGTCCACTTCCTCTCCAAGTACACAAGCCGTGGCCATACGTATCCGCGAGTACGCGTTCGGGACCCCGCTGGTATGTACACACGTGGCCATATTTTTTGGCATGTGGATGTACGTACGTGTACACGGTTTAGAAGGGACTGCCTGAACTGCTAAGTCAGGGGCTCTACTACTACACGTGTCGCTGCTTTCTCGGCCACCATTCATCGTTGCAGAGAGACTGATCGACCAGTATGTATGTACACGTTCGCGACAAGGCTACGTATGCTTCGAGCAGGTGGGTCTTGGCTGTCGGGGAGGATAAGGACGCACTTCCTTGCGTGCGAAGTTATTGATGGTGGGTCCGAGCTGTCAGGGGAGGATTCATCTTTTTTCACGCCTAATATGGAGGCACTTTCCTCGTGTACGAAGATATAGCTGGTGGGTCCCAGCTGTTAAGGGGAAAAACTTTGTTTTCACAAAATACAACTAAGCCCAAATATAGAGGCCCTTCCGGTAGGTCCGTGCTGTCAGGTAGAGGAATCATTATTTTGCGCATAATAAGGAGGCACTTCCTTGTTGCGGCCGTGGACCCAGCTGTCAGCCTCTCCACGTACAATCCTCTTCCTATGTAAGTCGTTCCTTAACCACGTTGACTACGCCGCGTCGAGAGCACCAAGGCGGTGGATGACGGCGAGGCCTAGGAAGGGAATGACCAGGAGCTGGGAAAGACTCGGCAGTTGTTTCCCACGTGAAGGGGCGTACGCGGGATAATTTGTTGGGCTGTAGTGTGAGGCTACCGTCGCCGGAGAATAACAGTAGGTCTGGGTGAGTACAGGGATGGCCAGGCCAGCGATGGGAGTAGGGTGGGGTGGTGAGGCCTGCACAACAGCAGAGCTGGCCACGGGAGGCAGGAGCAGGCGGCATGACGGGCGCTGGTTTGGGCGGATGGAGCAAGAAGACCAGAGTTTGAAGAAGCACTACGGCCATTGGATGGACATCCACTACAAAAAAAAGACACATCCGTGACATTTTGGGACGAACGAATTTTTTTCCTGTCATGCTTATGACACTTCTATGACGATAATTGTGACAAAACCTGGTATCATCATAGATGTGGTGGGCTCCTACTACTATGTCCAAAAATGATGACAAAAATGAGCTTTTCGTCCTGGGCGGGCCGGAGACAAAGCTGCGTGACATTCTTTGGGCCGTCTATGACAGAAAAAACCGTGGTAGAAGCGGGGGCGAGGAAAACATCGGGGAGTTCTCGGTTACGGTGGGTGGTCGGGGCCGAGCGATGAACAGAGGGATTGCATGTTTCTCTCGTACACGCACGCGCGCGGGTGCGAGGCATTAGGCTCTAATTGAACCAGAGTGAGGCATTTGCCTACTGAACCCGAGCGATTGCACTACAGGCTACGCATTACTGAACCTAAGCGATCGATCGATCTAGCTGTTAACTAAAACCGATCGAACCTCCTGCCTCTTGCTGAACAGTGAGTGTTGTTGGGGGTTGGATGAACAGTTCCCGGTGGGGGTTGGATGAACAGGACCCCGTGGAGGGGTGGTTGAACAGTAGCCGGTGGAGGGCTGGATGAATAGTAGCCCGTGGAGGTGTGGTTGAACAGTAGCCGGTGGAGGAGCGGTGGAGGTTGGATGAACATGAGCCCGTGGATGAATAGTAGCTGGTGGAGGCAGGAGGGAGACGCCGTGGATGAACAGTCGCAAGTGGAGGCTGGAGGAGGTCGACGGTGGATGAACAATAGCCCATGGAGGCTAGAGCGAGGCAGTAGATGGTGGATGAATAGTAGCCCGTGGAGTCCGATTTTGCGGTATGCCACACCCCTCCTCATGAACAGGACCCCCGTTTTGACCGTAGGAGGTCGAAGAGAAGTCTGTTTCCTCTGTTTTGTGGTATGCCACACCCCTCCTGATCAACACGACTGTGTTTCGACCGTAGGAGGTCGAATAGAAGTCCATTTCCTCCGTTTTGCGGTACACCAGACCCCTCCCGGTGAATGTGATTCCGTTTCGATCGTAGGCGGTCGAACAAAAGGCCTTTTCCTTCGCTTTGTGGTACGCCAGGCCTCGTTTCGGCTGTTCCGTCCAAGACGGTTGGCTCCCGATGAACAGAACACATTCCGTAGCCTCCCGATGAACATGATGTAGTTTCTCTGTTCTGACCCAGCCGGTTGGCTATCGATGAACAGGACGCCATCACTGCTCGCCATTGCCTCTCCATGTACACAAGCCCTGGCGTACGTATGCGCGAGTAGGCATTCGAGATCCCGCCCGTATGTAAGTACGTGGCCGTATTTACTTTCTTGCACCTTGGCTGTACGTACGTGTACACGATATAGACGGGACTGTGTGACATGCTACGCTCGCGCTTCTACTACGACACGTGCCCTTCCTTACTCGGCCATAGTTTATCGCTGCAGCTTGCAGACAGACGGATCGATCAGTATGTACGTACACGTTCGCAACCAGACAGACAAACCTACGTACGATTCGACCAGGTGGGTCACAGCTGTCAGGGAGGTAAGAAGGCACTTCCTTGCGTGCGAAGATATACCTAGTGGGTCCCAGCTGTCAGGGGAGAATCATATTTTTTGCCCGTAATATGGACGCACTTCCTTGCGTGCAAAGATGTAGCTGGTGGGTCCCAGCAGTTAGGGGGAAACATTTTTTTGGGAAATACGGTGGCCCGTCCGATGGGTCCCTGTTGTCAGGTGGAGGAATTATTATTTTGCGCGTAATAAGGAGGCAATTCCTTGCTACGGCCGTGGACCCAGCTGTCAGCCTCTCCATGCAAAGTACTCTTCCGATGGAAGTCGTTCCTTGACCACATTGACCACGGCGCACCGAGAGCACCAAGGCGGTGGACGACGGCGAGGCCTAGGATGGGGATGAAATGGAGCTGGGGAAGATGCGGCAGTGGATGCCCACACGGAGAGGAGTACGAGGGTTGACTAGTTCAGCTGCGGTGTGAGGCTGCCGTCGCCGAAGAATAACAAGGGTTGTGGGTGAGTAGAGGGATGGCCTGGCCAAAGGTTGGAGTAGGGTGGGCGGTTAGGCCTGCGTGGTAGCAGAGCCAGCAATGTGAGGCAGGAGCAGGCGGCACGACCGGCGTTGGTTTGGGTGGCTAGGGCAAGAAGACCAGAGGTTGAAGAAGAACTACGGCCATTGGATGGACATTGTACGGTCACTTGAGCTAGCACTTTTTGAATCAGGATCTTGCCGTCGGCCAGCTCTTTGTTGTCAGCGAGCTGACAGCAAAGAAGGTATTTGCCATCAGTTTACAGAAAACTGACGGCAAAGAAAGAGCTAACGGCAAATATCATGTTTCCCGTCAGCCAGCTCTTTGCGTTCTGTTAGCGGACGACATAGAAGCTTTGCCGTCTGCTAGCAGCCGGCAAAGAGGGAGGATGGGCCACTCATGAGAACCACCTAACGGCCACTTACTTTGACGTCCACTAGCAAACGGCAAAGCTTCTTTGCCGTCTGCTAGCTGACGGCAAAGAGCGTAGCCAAACTAACGGTCGTTCCCGCCCGGCCCCACCCCACTAGGTACGCTCTTTGCCGTCTGCTAGCAGATGGCAAAGAAATTCAACCTAACTAAAAAACGGCCGGCCCCACGCCCCACCCCCTCTCTCTGTCTCCCCTCACCCGTGCCGCCCCCGTGCCCGCCGCCCTCGCCGCCGACTCCCACCGCCCCGACCCCAAGGCTGCCCGCCACATCACCGCCCTGGCGCCCCCCCGCTCAGGCCGCCCGCCGCCCCCGCGCCCATCGCCGCTCCACCCCCTGCCGCCCGGTGCTCTACCCCCCACCACCCGTCACCGCTCCGCCCCCTGGTGAGGTTTCTTCCCTTTTTTCTTTTTTTCTTGCTGCTTTTTGATTTAGGTTGATTTAGGTTGTACTGTTAGTTGATTCGGGTCCCAGAGTCTTTGTCCCATGTGACTCCGGAGGCTAGTGGCCATGCCGATGGTGGTGGGGACACCTTTTCTGATGATAGCTATAGCGAGATCGAGCTGGTTGATGGGGCAAGAAGGTCTACTAGCGTGGTTGTACAAAGCTCCTGCGCGTGCTATTGACCCATGATCAGAGGTGGTTGATTGATCCTAACGGGGAGAAGTAAGTGCATTTACTCTTTTGACCTTTTGCCTTCATGTTCCTTCAAATTAATATCTAATGTGTTGGCCTTGTCATACTGCAGGGGTTGGAAACACGCCCCTGGTGTCTGCAGGCCCAACTAGGTCCTGGGTGTGCTTTGCCGGCGCCACTTCCCGGGGTGGGTCATGTTGCCTGGTGAGGGTGAGGTTCCACAGCTAGCACTGAGTTGGGAGCTGTACGTGGCTGCCCCGGCCCCACCGGAGGAGAGGGTCAATGGTGTCTTGTGCGAGACGGTTGCCGACATTGTGATCCAGTGGTTTTGGCTAATTTCTCCTTTACAAAATTAAAAATCAACAATACCTAGTGATTGTACTAATTAGTGTTGTCTTGTTTGATTGCAGACCTTCTACAGGTGTCTTGAGGAACATGAGGCGGTTGCAGTTATGGTTCTTGAAGCCGAGTGCAAGTGCCTACTTCAGAACTTACGGCAGGAGTCTCGGGTGCAAGTGCCTAACATTAAGAGGGCCAAGAAGAAGTGTCGCGCCAAGTATCTGAGTAAGGAGAAGTACATGAAGGTAACTACCTATTCTTAAGGCCTTTTACTTAGTTTCCCTGATTTGATTCATAGGCATAGCGCTGAAATTTCTCTTTGTCTAACATAGGTGCCCCCGAGATGGTGTGAGGATAGGATGGACTGTTGGGAGGCATTGGTGGATGAGTGGTGGTCTCCCCAATGGCTATCCGCCCACAACAAGGCTAGGGATAAGCATGCCCAAATGCAAGGTGTGCCACACCATCAAGGGAGCTCCAACCTGTTTGAGTACGGGGATCACTGGGTATGTAGTTTGCTTCATGATTCAGGCAATTTCATTCTTCATGCTAGATTGAGCCCTTAACTAATATGTTGTTCCTCTCTTTTAGGCGCAACACAACAAGAAGGACGTGCCACCGCTCTACGACCTGTATGCCATGGCCCATACTGCCCCGTACAAGAAGGCCAAGGCATTCTCTGAGTCTGACATCGATCATCTAGAGAGCTTCACCAACATCTCCTCCCACAACAAGCTTGTGAGGTACCGAGACGAGGGGAAGACGAGGAAAGGGGAGGACTTTAACCCGAGCCAAAGTCCTCTTGATCCAAAGCTGGTGATGATATCTGGTGGAGGGAGGTCCCGTGGCTCGGTAGCCATTGGGGATGGACTGATACATTCTCCTAGAACTCTCCCGGAGATCAAGAAGCACCAGACAAGCTCCGATCCTGATATAAGGCCTGGTCCACGGCCGATGCAGCTCGCTGTCGAGGCTAGGGCCCAGGAGCTTCTGGTGGAGGCAAACAGGCAGGCGAAACAGAGGGAGAGGGACTTGGAGGAGAAGACGACTAGTCTGTTTGAGCTGGAGAGGAACCGGAACGATGCGTCTCATCGGGCCCTATACGAGCTCCTCGTGGTAAGCTTCTCCTGCATATTAGCCAAATCATGCACGTAATGTTTGTTTCCTACTAACTAATATGACTAACTCGTGAAAACAACATGTGCAGTCTGTGTGCGAGAAAAACGGCCAGACCCCTCCGCCGATGCCCCAGATTGGTATAGCGGACACGGTGAGTTTCATTTGAATGGTCATTAGTTACTAGTATTCACATTTCAGTTGCATCATGCTAATGAGACATTGCAAATGATCTTTGGTGCAGCATGCCTCCCGACAAGCATTGAACGATCCTTCTCCGTCTCGCACTGGCGCAACCCCAACCGGTCCTTCTCCTTCTGGCACAGGCGCAAACACGACCGGTCCTTCACCTCCGTGATGATGGTAAGTTTTCCTAAGTGTTTTGCTTAACAAATGCATGCTTAGCTTAAGAAATGACCTACTTAGCTCCAAAATTACCTATACTTAGCTATATTTTCCTCGAAAATGACATAATAACCTTACTTAGCTCCAAAATGACATACTTTACCTAGGATAGCTATAAAATGACATATACTTAGCATTTTTCCTCCTAAATGACAAACTAACCTTACCTACCTCCAAAATGACCGATTTTAGCTAAGATAGCTCTAAAATGACCTACACTTTCCATTTTGACCTCCAAAATGAATAATTATGCTTAGTTAGCTCAAAAATGGCATAACTACCTAGGTTAGCTAAAAAATGACCTATACTTAGTTTCTTTAGTTCATTTATGACATACTTAGCATACATAGGTAAAATATGGCATGATAACCTTGGTTTAGCTCCAAAATGACATAGACTTAGCTTATTTTCCTCCAAAATGACAAAATAACCTTACCTACCTCCAAAATGACTGATTTTAACTAGGATAACTCTAAAATGACCTACACTTGCCATTTTGTCCTCCAAAATGAATATATATGCTTAGTTAGCTCAAAAATGGCATAACTACCTAGGTTAGCTAGAAAATGACCTATACTTAGCTTCTTCAGTTCACTTATGACATACTTAGCATACTTAGGTAAAAAATGGCATGATAACCTTGGTTTAGCCCCAAAATGACATAGACTTAGCTTATTTTTCCTCCAAAATGACAAAATAACCTTACTAAGCTCCAAAATGACTTATTTACCTAGCTTAGCTCTAAAATGACCTACACTTAGCATTTTTACCTAGCATAGCTAAAAAATGACATTTTTACCTACCTTAGTTAGAAGAAGAAGAAGCTAAAGAACAGCAGAGGAGAAAAAGAAAGAGAAGAAAAATTCTTGTTCTTCTAGCTAGTCTTCTTCTTCTTCTTCTAGCTTTCTTCTTTCCCAATTTGCTGATTTGCTTTAGATGAGGAAGCTTGCATTCACGGAGTCTACTCTTCTTCTTGTGCTTCCCTTTTGTTCTTCTTGTGCTTTAGATGAGGAAACTTGTTGTTCGATATGTGTTGGAAACTTGTTGTTCGATATGTGTTGGAAACTTGTTGTCGGATATGTTGTTCAAATGTGTATATATACGTATCTGTGAAATTCTGTGAAACTGAATGAATTTAAGAAGAAATAGAAAAAACAGGGGCTATACAGGCTCTTTGCCGTCTGTTGGTAGACAGCAAAGAGCTTTGCCATCAGCCAGCAGACGACAAAGCTGCCACGTGGAAGCTACCTATGCAACCTGGGGTGCAGTGGGCTGGCCTATTTGGCAGCTTTGCGGTTTGCTGGCAGACGGCAAAGGCCTTTGCATCTTTGCCGTCTGCCAGCCGACGACATAGCATGCCACGTGGCAGCTACCTGGGGGGCATCTGGGCTGGCCTATTTGGGCACGTTGCCGTCTTTTGGCAGACAACAAAGATGCAAAGGTCTTTGCCGTCTTCTAACAGATGGCAAAGCACGCCGTTAACCCCTTAACGGACCTAAGCTACCATGTGTGTCATCCAGGCCCTTTGCCATCTACCAGCGAATGACAAAGGCCTTTGCATCTTTGCCATGTAGAATCGTCCAGGCCCTTTGCCGTCTGCCAGCGGACGACAAAGGCCTAAGCTGCCATGGCAGATGACAAAGTTCCTAATTCCTGTAGTGTAGAATCGTTCATATTGACTAAGTTGACAAAGCCCTCCGTCCGCGTCAACTTAGTAGGCCCACAAGTCAGCCTCCCACTATGGTGGGTCCCAGCTAGTAGGGGGAGTATTCATTCTTTTGTGTGCAATAAGGAGGCACTTCCTTGCGTGCAAAGATATATCTGGTGGGTCCGACCTGTCAGCGGGAGGAACTTTTTTTCTGCAAAATACAGAGGCCCTTCCGGTGGGTCCCTGCTGTCAGGTGGAGGAATCGTTATTTTGCGCGTAATAAGGAGGCACTTCTTTGCGTGCAGCCATAGACCCAGCTGGCAGCCTCTCCACATACAGTCCTCTTCCGATGGATGTCGTTTGTTGACCATGTTGACCACGCCGCGCCGAGAGCACCAGGGCGGTGGACGACGGCGAGGCCTAGGAAGGGAATGACCCGAAGCTGGGGAAGACTCGACAGTGGTGGCCCACGCAGTGGGGAGTACGAGTGTTTACTAGTTTGACTGTCGTCGCCGAAAAATAACAGGAGGTGTGGGTGAGTAGAGGAATGGATTTTCCAGCGATGGTGTAGGGTGGGGCGGTGCGGCCTGTGTGGCAGCACATGCAGGCATCTGAGGCGGGAGTAGGCAGCCCAACCGGCACTGGTTTGGGCGACTAGAGCAAGAAGATCAGTTATTGAAGAAGCAGCATGGCCGTTGGATTAACATCCCACGATCATTGCTGCTAGAATCGTTTGTGGACTAAGTTGACAAAGCCTTTCGTACACGTCAGCCTAGTAGACCCACAAATCAGCCTCCAAATCTGTCCCAAATAGCATAAAACCAGAAATTTCTAGCCATATTCAAATTAATTTAAAAACTAAACATACCTTAATTTAAATCCAATGAAATTTTACTCACACAAAAACAATGAAATTTAAAGCATCAAAATGTGAAACAAAAAAGTATTTTGGAACTAATTGCCTGTTTGCTATATTTTTTCATTTTACAGCCCATTTATTATTACTTATAGCCCATTTCTTATTATTTATAGCCCATTTCCTGGGCACGCCCAAATGCATCCCTCCTCGTCTTGAAAGATTTCCGGCCCAGCAGGGCGTAGAAAAGCAGGTAGGCCTACGTTGGTTATTCTGCAAAAAACAATATAGCTAGGTTAGCCATTTTCAGAAAGGAAAAAAAACTGGGCTGGTCATGTGGTAAACATATGAAATAAAATCTTGGGCTAGACGGGCCACAACTCCTGCACAACCCAGTTGATACCCTTCTCCATCCCGAAAAAATACTACGTGCGCTGCTGGGTCCCAGGTGTCTGCCGCTCCTTGTGCATAATCTCGCTTATTGACTACGTTGATAGTGGCGTGTGACCCAGATGTCAGGAAACCATCATAAGGAACCCTTTTTTCTTGTAATAAAGGAGGCACTTGCTTGCCTACTGCCATGATCCTGGTGGGTCCCTACTGTCATCCTCACTATGTAGAGTAATCTCCTTATTCCTCTCGGTTGTTGACCATGTTGACATCACCGGAGGGTGGCGCGTGGCGAGCGAACCAAGGCGGGGGATGATGGTGAGGCCTCATATGGGAACGAACAGGAGTCGGGGAAGATGCGCAGAGTTCTAGGGTGCGATGTGGCCACGATGCGTGCACAGCAGCACAACCAGCCGTGGGAGGCGGGAGCAGGCGGTCCCGCCGTCGCTGGTTTGGCTTTGGCGGCTGGAGGAAGAAGAGACTGAAGAAACACGGCAACCGTTGAATGTCAATCCAGAGTTCAAGGTTGGCACAATCGTTTGTTGACTAAGCTGACTCCTAGCATACTTTTATATATATATGAAGAAAAGAAAAACTAGGCTCGTTCGCGTGATAACATTCCCGAAACTGCGACCATTCGATCTTGCATGGCAATTAAAACTGCAAGGAAAATGCGTTTCTCTGCCGTCCTCCTCCTAGGGAACGTTCGCCACATAAGTGACTAGTGACGATGACATGTACCTAGGGTAGGGTCATTGGCCTGACCTAGACACCCTCCCCAAGGACATTGACCTAAAGTCATAAGCATTCGAGGGATACCATCATTCACTCGACCATAAACACTCCACTCGAAAGATTCAAGTTCACTTGACCAAGGAGTACTCACTCGACCGCAAGAAGAATCACTCGACAGATAGAAGATCTAAAGTCACTCTGTATGGCAACGGTCAGGCGTTACCCTATAGACTTATTAGTCATTCATGTATCTTTATTGTTGGCATTATTAGTAACGCCAACCTTTATGTAACTTAAACCCTGGGTAATTGAGGGCTGGAGAGGTCCGGCGCACTCTATATAAGCCACCCCCTCCTCTGGCACAAGGGTTCGCACCCCGTGTAACTTCACGCATATTCCAATCGACTGAGCCTCCGGGCACCGAGACATAGGGCTGTTACTTCCTCTGCGAAGGGCGTGAACTCGTACATCATGCGTGCACAATCTCACAATAGCTAGGACCGTGCCTCTACATTCTTACCCCCTACTTTACTGTCAGACTTAGAACCACGACAGTTGGCGCCCACCGTGGGGCAGGTGTGTTAGCGACTTTCCGGTGAGGTTGCAATTTTTTCCGACCCTTTTCATCATGGTTTCTGGCGGAGGTTCGGCTGAGGGCCGTGAGATCTGTCTCGGCACGCTCGTCTTCATCGCCGACGCCTCCTCTTGGCTTCAGGAAGCTCCTCTCGACATCGAGGCGCTCCCCGTCTGTGGAGCGACGCATTTCCGTGTGTGCGTTCGCGGCATCCTACTGCGGCAGCCGTCGACCCAGTATCGGTCGGCTCCCGCAGTACCTTCGCTCCCGGTTGCTCGCCCTTGCAAGCAATCCGGTCGGTCGCGGCTTCAGCGGCGGGTGAAGCACGCGTTGGCACGTCAATCGGCCACCCCTCAAGTCGCGGCAATCGAGCCTGACGAATCTCTCTATGGCCTCTTCGATCTGTCGACTGGTTCCATCGAAACATTGTCTGAGTGCGACAGCAGTGACCCCGCGGCGAAGGTCCTGATGGTCGACACACCTCACAGCCCGCCTGGCATGCGTCGCAACGGCGGCGATGATGGCGGTGGCGATCCGTCACACGTTCATGAAAAATACCACCCCGAAACTCTATCTTCTCAACAGAGAGAGGAACTTCACCGCTGCAATGTGGACGCCCTCCACACACCCGTTGTTGGCGAGTCTCCTGAGGCTCGGGCCTTGGAGGCGGCGTGTTTGGCCACTTTGGCTGAGCGCACTCGACTGGAGAATATTCAGCGTTCACTCGACGAGCATGCTCAGCGGCAGATCCCCGAGTCCAGTCGACGACAGCGGCGACTATTTCCACCGGAACAGCAAGTATACCGCACTCCAATTCAGAATCTTACTGCTGCGGCCGGTATAGCAGAATCCATTCAGCCATCCTAGTCGGAAGCTGGTAGAGGTTTAATGCAAATCAAAGCGCTGCTCCGAGCAGCAGGAGAGAAGAATGCGGCAGTTTCTCAGTTGCGCAATAGGATCCATAGCAGATCTACGGTGGCTGATACTGTCCAGTCGGCTCACAACCCAAGATCGCCTTCACGGCGTGAGGGACGTGGGCATCGTCAAGGGCAGTATTTGGGTCGGAATCATGAGCAACAAGATCGTCGGCTCGACCGTGATGATCGCCGTCGAGTGCCTACACCCCCTCCGAGGGGCGAATCATACGTGCCCCCGCATTATGATGATAGGCGCCCATACAGAGAAGAGCGGAGAAGGCCGACCGACCCAAGAGAACCAGGGTTTGACACAAGGTCAATTTTGGTGCAAGGTTTGGTAGACAGGAACCGGGATCATAGAGAAGGACAGGATAGAGATCATCTGACTGGAAGCAGAATACATGTTTCTGGACCCGAGTGTTTCAGCAGGGCTATCAAAGCAGCAGAGATCCCTCCCAACTTCAGGTTGGCGACTGGGGTCAGTAAGTTCACTGGAGAATCAAAGCCTGACACTTGGCTTGAAGATTACCGAGTGGTTGTGTAGATCGGCGGAGGAAATGATGAAGTTGCCATGAAGCATCTTCCCCTGATGCTTGAAGGGTTAGCTAGAGCTTGGTTGAATCAGTTGGCTCCTGACAGTATTTTCAGCTGGGAAGAGTTGGCCTGAGTGTTCATTAGAATGTCTGAGGGCACGTGCAAACGGCCAGCAGGATTGACTGAATTGTAGCACTGAGTGCAAAAGCCAAATGAATCTTTGAGGGATTACATCTAGAGATGGACCAGTTTACACCACACTGTAGAGAATGTGTCTCATCACCAAGCAGTGTGTGCCTTCAAGGAGGGCGTTCGGTACCAGGAGCTCAACCTGAAATTCGGTCAGACATGAGACATTTCTCTGATTCGAATGATGGAGACAGCCACTCGGTACGCCAACGGCGAAGAAGAAGACCGACTCCGCAGTGGCAAGAGTAAACCGGTCGGCCAGGACACTGGAGGAGGAAATTCCAATCGGAAGCAGAAGTGCAAAGCAGAGCCTGCAGCACCTGGAGAGGTTGCAGCCGCAATCCAAGGAAAGGCTAAAGGAAAATCTAAAGGGCCCTGGACCCCTAAAAAGGTGAAAGATGCATCCGGTAATGATGTGTTGGATTTACCATGTCACATTCACATCAATAAGGATGAAGAGGGAAATATCATCTATCCTAAGCATACCACTCGGCAGTGCCGAGTCCTCATACAGCAGTTTAGGGAAAAGCAACCCTGTGAGAAGGAAAAAGAGTCTGATAAAGATGAGGACAAGGAAGAGGATGACGATGGTTTTCCCAATATATAATCCACTTTGGTGATTTTTGCTGATATTCAAAGCAAAAGTTGACTGAAAGTCATCAATAGGGAAGTGAAGATGGTTGCTCTGGCAACGCCGACGTATCTGCAGTGGTCAAAGACCCCCATTACATTCGACCAGTCAGATCACCTGCTGCACGTTGCCATCCCTGGGAGGCAAGCATTGGTGGTCGACCTGGTTGTTGGAGGCACCCTATTGACCAAAGTTTTGATGGATGGTGGCAGCGGATTGAACATCTTGTATGTTGAGACCCTCCGTGGGATGGGCATTCCGATGTCCAAGCTTAGTGAGAGTAACATGCGGTTTCACGGAGTTATACTAGGGAAGAAGGCAGATTCACTCGGCCAGATCACCCTTGACGTGGCTTTCGGTGATTCAAAGAATTACCGGAAGGAAAAGTTGACATTTGAAGTCATGGATTTTCATAGTGCCTATCATGCTATCTTGGGCAGAACTGCGTATGCCCGTTTCATGGCTCGACCATGTTACGTGTATCTCAAGCTCAAGATGCCTGGCCCTAGAGGCATGATTACAGTCACTGGTAATCGGCAGTGAGCAGAAGAGTGCTTCCAGAAGGGCTCAAAGATTGCTGATGAATAGATGGCAACAATTGAAATGGAAGAATACAAGAAGACAACAGATCCGAGTGATTTGTTGAGAGCTAAGAAGCATGCTTCAGAGTCTGCATTTAAGTCGACTGGTGAAACAAAGTCTGTTCATATTCACCTGACTGATCCCAATGCTGCTCCGACTCATATATCAACAACACTCGATAGCAAATAGGAAGAAGCGCTCATCCAGTTCCTCCATGAGAACTGGGACATCTTTGCATGGAAACCTTCTGACATGCCAGGTGTACCCAGAGAGCTGTCTGAGCACCGTTTGCGAGTCGACCCAAAGGTTAAACCTGTTAAAGAGTATCTCTGACGGTCCGCCGTGGAGAAGAGAAAGGCGATTGGCGAAGAAGTGGCTTGGCTTTTGGCGGCCGAGTTCATCCGAGAGATTTACCACTCCGAGTGGCTCACCAATGTCGTCATGGTACCCAAGAAGGATGATTCACTCCGTGTGTGTATTGAATTCAAGCACATCAATGGGGCCTGCCCGAAGGATCATTTTCCTCTACCCTGCATCGATCAAATAGTCGACTCGACTGCGGGATGCGATCGACTGTCCTTTCTGGATGCACATTCCGGGTATCATCAGATCCGACTGTATAGGCCTGATGAAATAAAGACAACCTTTATTACCCCATTCGGGTGCTTTTGCTATGTTACCATGCCCTTTGGCCTCAAGAATGCTGGCGCCACATTCATGCGCATGATACAGAAGTGCCTGCTCACTCAAATCAGTTGGAATGTGGAGGCGTACATGGATGATATCGTGGTTAAGTCACGTAAAGGTTCTGACCTACTAACTGACCTCGCTGAAATCTTTGCCAATCTGAGAAGATATGATATCAAGCTTAATCCGTCAAAGTGTACATTTTGAGTTCCATGTGGCAAGTTACTCGGTTTCCTTGTTTCCGAACGAGGAATCGACACGAACCCGGAGAAAGTCGATGCAATACTCCGAATGAAGCATCTCGTGCGCATACACGACGTTCAGAAGCTTACTGGTTGTTTGACCACCTTGAGTCGGTTAATCTCTCATCTCGGTGAAAAGGCATTACCTCTTTACCGATTGATGAAGAAATCTGATAAGTTCCAGTGGACTCATGAAGCTGACACAATGTTTGCAGAGCTCAAAACCCTGCTTTCGACCCAGCCAGTGTTCGCTGCTCCAGTTAGCAAGGAGCCTTTGCTGCTTTATATTGCAGCCACTGGACAAGTTGTCAGTACAGTACTCACGGTCGAGCAGGAAGAAGAAGGTAAAACCCATAAAGTTCAGCGCCCAGTGTACTATATTTCTGAAGTCTTAACTCCATCCAAGCAGAGGTATCCGCATTACCAAAAGTTGGTCTATGGAATTTACTTGACTGCGAAGAATGTGGCACATTATTTCTCAGATCACTCCATCACAGTCATCAACGACGCTCCATTGTTAGAAATTCTAAACAACAGAGATGCAACTTGTCAGGTGGCAAAGTGGGCGATTGAACTCCTTCCGTTCGATATAAAGTTTGAGGCAAAGAAAGCAATGAAACCCCAAGCAATAGCAGATTTCCTCATCGAGTGGATTGAACAGCAACAACCGATTCAAGTCCATTCGGAACATTGGACTATGTTATTTGATGGGTCCAAAATGTTGAGCGGTTCTGGTGCTGGAGTTGTTCTGGTATCTCCACGAGGCAACAAACTTAGCTATGTCCTTCAAATTCACTTCGATTCCTCCAACAATGAGGCTGAGTATGAAGCTCTATTGTATGGGTTGCGAATGGCCATTTCACTCGGCATCCGTCGCCTAATGGTCTTCGGCGACTCGGATTTGGTGGTTAATCAAGTGATGAAAGAGTGGGATGTCAGAAGCCCGGCTATGACTGGCTATTGCAATGCAGTTAGAAAGTTAGAAAAGAAGTTTGAAGGTTTATAACTCCACCATATTCTCCGAATGAAGAACAAGGTAGCAGATGACCTGGCTAAGATAGGTTCTAAGAGCATCTTCACACACAATCAGTCCAGGAAGATCCCTTCATGGAAGAGCCCCCGCAACCTAAGAGTTCCACTGATCCGACTAAAGTTGAAGTCCCAGCTATGGTCGACCTAGTCATGGAAGTTTTGGTCGTCATTCCTGATTGGACTGTACCATACATCTCATATATTCTCAGGAAAGAGCTGCCAGAAGACGAAGATGAAGCACGACAGATCGTTCATCGATCCAAAGCCTT
Organism: Triticum urartu; assembly: GCF_056163025.1. Classification (NCBI taxonomy): domain Eukaryota; kingdom Viridiplantae; phylum Streptophyta; class Magnoliopsida; order Poales; family Poaceae; genus Triticum; species Triticum urartu. The sequence goes on along the minus strand of NC_141876.1, from coordinate 362,277,792 downwards.
CACCGTGATAAGTGGTCGACTATACGGAGAAAGTGTGAATGGAGTTGCTCAACGATGCATTACCCCAGAGGAAGGTCGAATGATCCTCAATGATAACCTCTCGGGGACCTATGATCACCATGCGTCCTCACGGACAATCATGGCCAAAGCATACCGAGCAGGTTTTTACTGGCCGCGAGCGAATGAAATGGCAAAGGAAATAGTCGACAAGTGTGAAGGTTGCCAGTTATACTCCATCATGTCTCACAAACCTGCCTCAGCCCTGAAAACCATTACACCCATCTGGCCATTTGCCGTTTGGGGTTGGATATGGTTGGACCCTTGAGGACTGGCAGAAGTAGTTTCACTCACCTACTTGTTGCAATCGACAAGTTCACTAAATGGATTGAGGCCAAGCCCATCAAAAGCCTTGATTCGAGCACTGCTGTCAGCTTCGTCAGGGGGCTAACATTCAGGTTTGGAGTCCCGCACAGCATCATCGCAGACAATGGATCAAATTTTGATTCAGATGAATTCAGAGCTTTGTGTGCTTCCCAAGGCACTCGGGACGATTATGCGTCAGTCGCTCACCCGCAGTCGAACGAACAAGCAAAAAGAGCAAATGGTTTGATCCTCCAAGGGTTGAAGGCCAGGCTAATGCGAGATCGCAAGCACGCGGCTGGCGCCAAGGTATATGAGTTACCATCAGTACTATGGGGCCCGAGGACAACAACGAATCGGTCGACTGGTCAGACTCCCTTCTTCCTGGTCTATGGAGCCGAGGCCGTGCTACCGACTGGTTTGCTTCATAATGCCCCACGAGTGGAACTCTTCTCAGAAGCTGAAGCAGAACAAGCCCATCAAGATGCTGTTGACCTTCTGGAAGAGGAAAGAGAGATGGCGCTGATCTGGCCGACCATCTATCAACAAGATCCGCGGCGCTTTCACGCCAGAAATGTCAGGGGTCGAGCATTTCAGGAAGGAGACCTAGTTCTCCGAGTGGACCAGCAACGTCCGCACAAGCTCGCCCCTACCTGGGAAGGCCCCTTCATCATCACCAAAGTGCTCCACAATGCGGAGCTTCTCATCCACTTTAACACTTAATCATTCGGACTACCGAGATGTAATAAGAAGTGTCATTCAGTTTGTTTATCAAAGACAAGGTTTTGACATATTCTATATGATTGTTGTTTCTTATGAATGAGTCCAAAATCCCCCAGTGGGTGGCTTAGCTGCGAACCTGATTCGCCTAAGTTCCAAAGATTAAAATCCCACCGAGTGGAGAGCATGTCTCCCATTCGGGGGTTTAGCTGCGAACCTGATTCGCCAAAGTTTAAAAAATCCTACCGAGTGGTGAGCAACCCTCCAACTCGGGGGCTTAGCTGTAGTCCAGTACTAGCCTAAGTATAAAAAATCCTACCAAGTGGTGAGCAACCCTCCCACTCGGGGCCTTAGCTACAGTCAAGTACTCGCCTAAGTTTAAAAAATCCAACTGAGTGGTGAGCAACCCTCCCATTCGAGGGCTTAGCTACAGTCCAGTACTCGCCTAAGTTTAAAAAATCCTACCGAGTGGTGAGCAACCCTCCCACTCGGAGGCTTAGCTGTAGTCCAGTACTCACCTAAGTTAAAAAAATCCTACCGAGTGGCGAGCAACCCTCCCACTCGGGGGCTTAGCTGCAGTCCAGTACTCGCCTTAGTTTAAAAAATCCTACCGAGTGGCGAGCAACCCTCCCACTCGGGGGCTTAGCTGCAGTCCAGTACTCGCCTAAGTTTAAAAAATCTTACCTATTGTTGAGCAACCCTCCTACTTGGGGGCTTAGCTGCAGTCCAGTACTCGTCTAAGTTTAGAAAATCCTACCGAGTGGTGAGCAACCCTCCCACTCGGGGGCTTAGCTGCAGTCTAGTACTCGCCTAAGTTTAAAAAATCCTACCGAGTGGTGAGCAACCCCCCCCCCCCCACTCGGGGGCTTAGCTGCAGTCTAGTACTCGCATAAGTTTAAAAAATCCTACCGAGTGGTGAGCAACCCTCCCACTCAGGGGCTTAGCTGCAGTCCAGTACTCGCTTAAGTTTAAAAAATCCTACCGAGTGGTGAGAAACCCTCCCACTCGAAGGCTTAGTTGCAGTCCAGTACACACCTAAGTTTTAAAAACATGCTCCATCCTTATCCGCGAGGACGGCGAGGTGCAGGTTGACCACGATCTGTCCTTGGAGCGTCGGCACAAATACAACGCTCGCTCCATCCTTATCCGCATGGATGGCAAGGTGCAAGTCAACTACGATCCGTCCTTGTAGCTTCGACACAAATACAACGTTCGCTCCATCCTTATCAGCAAGGACGATGAGACACAGGTCGACTACGATCTGTCCTCGGAGCTTCGACACAAATACAACGTCCGCTCCATCCCGATCCACAAGGACGATGAGGTGTAGGCCATGGGCAGCACTAAGCACCTTGGTCCATGGTACACTCGACTGAGCTGCGTCACAAAGTCAGTATCAACTCAAACTAAAGAAACAAGTTCTACTCAAAGAGTCAAAAGATCCAAAACCAACCAAGTTCAGATAAATCCTACAAGGTTCCATATCGCAGTTGAAGGTACTCAGGCGTCAGGTCCAAAGAAGTTTAAACGGTTACAAAAAGCACTCGGCATACCGAGGCAAATTTAATCGGATCATAAAAAGTTTGTTCACTCCGCGGGAGGACTGGCAGGCTCGATGAATTCGTCCAGGTCGATCCCATCTACAATCCGAGTGGCGGCGGCAATAAAGGTTTCCATCAAGGACTAGAAGTCGTGTTTTCTGGTGTTGGCAACCTTGATCACTGCTAGCTTTTCCTCCTTGGCTTCCTTGCAGTGGAGTCGAACTAGCGACAGAGCTACGTCAGCACTGCAACGAGCAGATGACTTCTTCCACTCCTACACTCGGCCAGGGATCTCGTTGAGTTGAGTCATCAAAGGTTCGAGGTCATTCTAGTGCGTCTCCCATGGCCAAAGCATTGAATCAATCCGTGACACTTCAACCTTCAGGCGAGCAAGGTAGGCCGTAACACTGGCAACACGGGATTCCAATCGAAGCACGTTCATGGCAGCTTCATCAACAACAGGGGAAAGGACGGGGTCCAGGCCTGTCTTGATCCGTCCAGTTTCTTCTTCAATGTTTTGGCAGAATTCTACAAACGCAAAGATATAATGAGTCGACGGTTGCATGGTGAACCGACGATAGCTAACAGTCGGACAAGGAAGTATACCTTTGAGCATAAGGAATAGCTTCTTGGCGAGTGCCCCGAGATAAGCTTCCAGATCATTTCTCTTATGAGAAATGCCTTCAATCTTCTCTTTCAAAGCCACTTTGTCTTTATTGAGACGAGTCACTTCTCAGTTGGACTCGTTAAGGGATGTATTAAACTTGGTGTTTTCTTCCTCTAGCACACCGACTGAGGCCAGCTTCCTGTTAGTAAGCGCAGTCTTCTCTTGAGCCTCCTTTTGCGCAGCAGCAAGATCGAGGCCCTTTTTCACCAGAGCCTGCTTCATTTTCTCTGAAAGATATGCACTCGGGTCAGACAGAAGAACGAGGAGATGACTTGGAGTTGGCCAAGATAAACAATCGACCAGTTGTTACCTTCCATACCAGCTATTTCCTCTTTGGCCTTCTGCAAGTTCTGCTTAGCCAGCTCCAAGTGAAGATTGAGTTGTCTCTGCTTCTCCTTGAATTCGGAGAATTTGGAGATGAGCTCACAGGATTTCTGAAGTCAACAAAAGTTGCATCAACAGACAGAATCAAAAGTTATTCACTCCCGAGTGAAAATAATTCTCAGACTACTACCGAATCAAACATTCAACAATACTCTCGGGGACTACACCCAGTGGGTGCACTTAGCATGCCCCACTGGTTCAAGTTACACTCGACATGATCCGTTCAGACCGAGTGTGGAAGTCATGATTCTCACACCATAGCCGACTGCCCGCAGTCAACAACAGTCTCGGGGACTACACCCAGTGGGTGCACTCAGCGTGCCCCCACTGGTTCAAAGACTCAATCGACACAATCTAGTCGACTCAAGAAGCAAAGCCATTCAGCAGTACTATTCAGCAATAAATTAAACACCTAGTGGGTGTACAAATGCAAAAGGCAGACTGATGAAAAGATGCTCAAGGAAGATTTTCGGGTAGCATATCCTAACAGAACAAGCGACAAGCTAAGGGATCAGTCGGTAATCAACCAACCTTGACGTTGCTCCGAAGAGCTGAGCTGGCATCATAAGCAGCTACACTGGCCCCCCGAACGACCTTCATCTGCTCCATCATGATGTCTGCCTGGCGTATAGATTCCTTGGCAGCTCCCACTTGGTCCTCCGGGACAGGATGCACAGTGAAGAGTGAAGATGGTGTATCGGCTGGAATCTGTACAGTCGACGCCGAAGGCTGAGCACTCGACAATGGTACAACAAAAGTCATAGAAGCCCGGTTGGCATCGCCGGTCTCCTGGATCACCGGCTCTGTCACTAGTGTCGACTAGGGCACCTTGCCAATTGATGTCTTCTTACTCCTCCCGGGCCTTGGCGGCACATCCTTGTCGTCATCTGGAAGATCAATGACATTGGGAGGAGCTGCAAAAATAATTAACCATTAGAATTCAGTCGACCAACAAAATGGCTGAGGAGGCAAAGACAAGTTTGCAAAAGTCATACCCGGGTTAGAAGTGACCGCGTCTTCCACATCCTCGTCATCATCCCTGTAAGCAGAAGTCCCAGAAGTAGCAGCTCTTCAAGTTTCAGGATTCACTCGGACAAATGAGAAATAGAGTAGACAACACAAGTCCTTGATCAAAAAGTGGGGGCAAGACACTTACGCAGAAGCGACGGGGACGTCGATCTTGATCTTGGGTAGGGTCTTCCGAGGCTTTGGTTCTACAACTTTTGGCTGCTTTGGAGCCTTCTCAGTCGGCATAGGGGAAGAGTTCCGAGTGTGCTTGGAAGTCTGCCCGGTCGGCTTAGCTACTTTGCCGCGGATACTTGCTGGGTCGTGCTTATGTTTGGAATGCTTTTCGTTGCGAGGTGGTGACTCAACTTCTTCACCACTGCTCGAGTCCTCGCTTTCCTCCTCCTCTTCTCCTCCATCAGATTGCCAATCCATGCTTTCGCCTCCACTTTCTTCTCCTTCCTGGTACTGCTCTTGCTCCCTATTCGGCATTGAGTACGTCTCCGTATAAACCTGCGAAGCAAAAGAGGTGACCAAAGGATGGTCGACTCAGTAAACAACTGCAAACCAGAATGAAAAACACTCGGTGATAAGGGACATACCTTGTCTGGTTGGTTGTTGGTGTCGAATGGTAAAACTCTTCAGGACCCCCTGGGGTTATCCTTGTTCCCTATCATGCTTTGTACCCACTGTGCCACCGTCTTCTCATCAACGTCCTCTGGGTGGATCCGAGTGGAATCTTCAATCCCCGAGTACATCCACATGGAGTGATCACGAGCCTGGAGGGGTTGAATTCGTCAACTGAGGAATACCTCGAGCAGATCCATACCAGTCACACCCTCATGGATCAGCTGAACTACTTGCTCCATCAACATGGACACCTCCACCTTCTCCGTTGGAGTCACTCTCAATGAAGTAGGTTTCTGGACCCGTGCTAAGGAAAAGGGGGGAGACCAGTCAAATGACCAGGGGTCGACTTGTCTTTGCAATAAAACCAAGTCGACTGCCACCCTCTAACCGAGTCAGGGAGAGTCATCGCGGGAAAAGCGCTCTTCCCCCTCATCTGGATACCTAAGCCTCCACACATCTGGATCACCGGGGTTTTCTCGTCACTTGGGATAGCCTCTTTCACAGTCTGCGAGCGGCATGTGGAGATGTGCTTAAACAGACCCCAGTGCGGTCGGCAGCCTAGGAAATTCTCACACAAGGAGACATAGGCCACAAGGTACATGATAGTGTTGGGAGAGAAATGGTGGAGTTGGGCTCCGAAGAAGTTCAGGAATGCACGGAAAAAGGAATGTGGGGGCAAAGAAAAACCGCGGTCGACATGAGTGGCGAGTAAGACACACTCACCCTCCTGAGGCCGCGACTTAGTTTCATCCCCCGGGAGGCTCCAGGAATCATGCTCAATCAGCCTGCTCTTGGATAGGTCTTGCAAGTCATCCAGCACGATTGTGGATCGGATCCAGTCGTCCTAAACCCAACCGCGTGGCAAGCCAGATCTCGACGACGACCCGCTCCTGCCGGTCTTCTTGCCCTTCCCCTTCGTCGCTCCCTTCTTTGCACACTCCAGCGCCGTCGTCTTGTCCTTCGCCATCACAGCAAGGGGTGCACGGGAGGGAGGCATCGTCGAGAGCGGAAGCGGTGGCGGTGGAGAAGCAGAGGAGGAAGAAGTAGAAATTGAGGCGCACTGTGCAAAATTCCCCAACCCAACATCTTATATGGAGTCATTTCCGAGTGACTGATGACTGGGCCAGGGCAATCATGTCAAATCCCGCAACTGTCGCTCGCTCGGTACATGGCGAAAAAGGTGGCACAGTGATCGAGGCGCCCCTGCCTAATCCATCCCAATTACTGTGGCCTCCTCCGTCCCGTGCGCTTCCCAAAAGTTCAAATCCCGCAAGATCTGGGAACTGCAGAGCAACCTGTCAGACTAAAGATTTCTTTCATATCAACACTCAAAGCTTATCAGCAAAAGTTCACTCGACTACTTTAGAACGGATCAAGGCGACTGAAAGTGAAGTCAAACTTGTCGCATAACTCACCAGTCTAAGGAAAATACTTCCGCAACATGTAGAAGAGTCCAGACCAACTTCCACTCCTTTTTCCACTCAAACCCTGAACCATTCGGGGGCTAATGACGACGACATGTACCGAGGGTAGGGTCATAGGCCTGACCTAGACACCCTCCCTAAGGACACTGGCCTAAAGTCATAAGCATTCGAGGGATACCATCATTCACTCGACCATAAACACTCCACTCGGAAGATTCAAGTTCACTCGACCAAGGAGTACTCACTCGACCGCAACAAGAATCACTCAACAGACAGAAGATCTAAAGTCACTCTGTATGGCAACGGTCAGGCGTTACCCTATAGACTTAATAGTCATTCATGTATCTTTATTGTTGGCATTATCTGTAACGCCAACCTTTATGTACCTTAAACACTGTGTAATTGAGGGCTGGAGGGGTCCGACGCACTCTATATAAGCCACCCCCTCCTCTGGCACAAGGGTTCGCACCCCCTGTAACTTCACGCATATTCCAATCGACCGAGCCTCCGGGCACCGAGACGTAGGGATGTTACTTCCTCCGCGAAGGGCCTGAACTCGTACATCTTGCATGCACAATCTCATCGTAGCTAGGACCTTGCCTCAACATTCCTACCCCCCTACTTTACTGTCAGACTTAGAACCACGACAACTAGCACCCTTGGTTTTCAATCGAGGGGTCTTGGGTTCGTGTCCCAGGAACCCTCAATTTTGTCCTCCTTCCTTCCTCACGAAAAAAGAGAAAGAAAATCAAAGACTTGAGAAGGCGTACAGAGCAAGCTAGTGTACCAGTAAAGAGGCATTGTTGAGTTTTCGAAAAAAGAGAGATGTGCTCCTATAGCTGGTTCAAATCCAAACCTAGACTATGACTATATATGGTGCTATGCTACTCTGCAAGTAATGACAATGACATATCCAATGTTTGCTTCTTTTCTTCTCTACTTACTCTGCCTAGCATCAGAAGCTCTAGACGCAGAAACCATGTCCACTGGCGGCTCGTCCACCTGCTCTTCAGCTGGCAACAAGCAGATATGGCCGAGTCTTCTACAAATGCCCAAATCATGGGGTAATAATATGTTTAAGTGTTGTTCCGCTGCTTTCAGTTGCTGATTTTTTTTAATAGTTTGGTTGATGATCTTGCACTTTGATTCATGCAGAAAAGGGAAGATTCGTTTGATTTGTATTTCTGGGAAGTTGCTGATGTGGGGGAATGCAACTACGCTGATTATTTGGTTAGCTGAGGAATCCCAATACCAGCAGGTTGGGGTGTTGGGCAAGGAACTGAAGGAACGCCAGAAGAGGAGGATGTAGAGAAAAATGTTAAAGATGCAGTTCCTCTATTCATGGCCACACAACAGCTGCAGAACGACCTTGACAGCAATGAGGAGATGAAAGAGCTTGTGAAGATAATGGGCAAAATCAATGTGCTCTGTAGGATGATTGTCTCTTTATTTGCAGTGTATGTAGCACTCGTGATGTATTTAGTGACTATGACATGAGCACTTTGCTAAAACTAGTAATGAATGAAACCTGTTTGGCAGGCTGGGGATAGTGTTGTGAACATCTAATGATTTCTATTAACAGAAATCAGGGGTATCCCCTTTTGCTCATAAATAAATAAATTACAGAGGCCCTTTTGCTAATAAATAAATAAATTAGCAGAGGCCCTGTCGGGTCAGCTTTGTTCCCATTCGAAGACGTCGAGCAAATTGTAGTCCAACAGCAAACTATGTCATCAAATACAAGTTTCATAGCGAAATATGAGTACAACTAAACCACAATGTCATCATGTTTTAGTCATCATACAATCACCACACAAATCGACATACATAATAAGTGATGTTCTCACAGCAAAATACTAAACAACAACTTCATCAGTTTTCAGTTGTCATAGCAAACAAAATTTCACATAGTAGATAAAAAACGTCTTCTCACAGGCAAATACGACAAAAGCATTCTAATCATCATCCGCAGCAGCAGCGTCAACATCTTCGCCATGTGTATCAGTCTGAATCGTAATTCCCCTGGTGTCATCTTCTTCTTCATCCTTAGTGTCCTTGACCGTTGGATTCTTATTGATCAACTCTCGTATGTCCACAGCCCGATAGGCAATCTTTTCACCAGTGTCATTGACGTGATGGTTCTCAAATATATTAGGAAAATCTGTGGAATCTTCTACATCAGGAGCAGTGTAAGCATCATCTTGTTGTGCAACTTCATTAAATGAATTCCTCTGCTCAAACCTTTGCAATACTCTCTAGTCATCGCTATGTGCAAATGTGTCTTCCAAGAAAAATATCTATGTTGCTTGGTTTGCCAAAATAAAAGGCTCGTAGGTCTGGTACACTGCCTTGACATTGATGGATTTGAAATAATCATCAGCTCTACGTTTTGTGATCCTGGAAAATAGGTTATACCAACGAGAGCAATACAGAACCAGACACCGATGAACCTCGAAACTGGAGATATACTGCAACTGAACAATGTTTCTTATGTTAGCATACATTTCAGTTGTCACTTCGTCGTACTCTGTGCTCGTGATGGCACTATTTTGTGCCTTCCTGCATTCGTCGCGTGCAAGGGTGTTGTAGCGCACATCTCCAACAACGCAAGATTCATAATGTCTTACCCAAGTATCAGGACCAATTGCTAGTGCGTAAAGGGCATCATCAACCGCCTGCCCATCCTCCCGCATATTCTTAACCTATGCTTAGAAAATAGACAAGCTGATCATCTTATGTACTCAATATATTTAAAAAACTGACAGTGCAATTCAAAAGCTTACATGGATCTTGAACCATTTTGCAAATCCTGCCATAACCAGTTTGTCAATGTTTCTTGGATTTTGCGGCACTAAATTCTTTTTCTAGATGCTGCACAACATAGTGATCTCGTCAAACATCTAAATATATAAGAATGTGCTGCAAGTTTAGTAGATTATGATGTATAAGCTGCAGTACTTAGCACTTACTTGATATAAGGTAGAATATCAGGACCTTTATTCAACACATACCAAACCATTTTGTCCAAATCTTTAGGTTTGTCTTCTTGTCGACTCTTCCCTGTAACTCGAACAGAACAATCGAAAACATTGAGCCCAGGATTGTCTTCACCCACCTCTTTGCTAAGGTGATCAATTGTTTCAATGTATTTTGAATAGAATGTCAACACTTCTGTAGAGATGTAGGCCTCTGCAATGGAACCCTCAGGTCTAGCTCTGTTCCTAACATAGCCCTTGAAAGTTCCTAACCGCCTTTCAATAGGGTACATCCAGCCATACTATACTATACCTCTAAGTAGTGCCTCATTAGGTAGATGAACAACAAAATGCACCATCACATCAAAGAAGGCTGGAGGATATATCTTCTAAAGGTCGCATATGATAGTTGGTATCTTGTCTCTAAGACGCTCCAAAGCATCCATCCTTATATTTCTACTGCAGAGTTCCCTGAAGAATTGTCCCAACTCTGCAACTGCTCTGTATAAGTTAGGGCAGCCAAATCCTCTAAGGATAACAGGTAAAACCCTTTGAAGTAGGACGTGGCAGTCATGAGTTTTCAACCCTTGTACCTTGTTTCCATCTGCACTGACTCTCCTTTCAGGGTTGGAAGAAAATCCATGTGGGAATCTCACACGTGACAGGACCTCGCAGAATTCTTTTCTTTTTACCTTGTCCAAGATGTACATAGCTGGTGCCATATCCCGTGATGCACCATCATCTTTCACTTGCAAATCGGATCTGATACCCAGGTGTGTCAAATCAACCCTAGATATTAAGGTATCTTTCGTCTTGCCTTCAATATTAAGAAGTGTGCTGATAATGATGTCACATATATTTGTCTCGATGTGCATCACATCAAGATTAATGCACAGATCCAAATCTTTCCAATACTGCATGTCCCACAAAGTGGACCTGTGGGTGGACAATAATCTCTCCTCTGCACTGCGATGCTTCCTTTTCCCGCTACCATTATCAGGATGGCTTCCTGGTGTAATATGCGTGCTCTTCTCTAATTACACTTGCATTGAACGCATATCTTTGGTATTTTGTAGGACACGACTTGTCCTTTGCAAGGAAAAGACTGTGTCCAATGTAATAGATCTTGCTAAGTATCGTGTACGATAGCGGATTCCTGTCACAGCGAACACATTCATTGTAACCATGTGTCATTCGCTCTGACATAGTGCCCAAAGCTGGATAATCATGGATGCACCAAATTATAACAGCACGCAGAAAGAAATCAGTTGGTGGGTTGCTATATAGGTCCCGAGTGAGAACACCCCTCCATAGCTGTTGAAGTTCCTCCACAAGAGGCTCCTTGAATAAATCCAAATCCTTTCCAGGACTTTTTGGACCTGGGATGAGCAAGGCCATCATATAGTTTGATTCTTTGGTGCACACATTTGGAGGCATGTTGTAAGGGATAACAAGCACTGACCACATGCTATATGTGGCACTCTGGTGGCCAAATGTCTTAAATACACTTGAAGCTAAGAGAAGTCTAATGTTTCTCGGGTCAGCAACAAACTTTTTGTGTTTCTGATTGATGCTTTTCCAGTCACTACCATGAGATGGATGGCTCATTATATTCTGATCTCTGTACTCTTGGTTCCTAGAATGCCATAGTACATCCTCTCTTGTTTCAGCATCATGAAACAACCTTTGCAAACTTGGTATAATTGGAAAATGTCTCAGAACATTATGAGGAATCCTCTTCACAGCATCGCCATCTTTCCATCTTGATGATTTGCATTTTGGGCATTCACTTAAGTTGGCATAATCCTTCCAGAAAAGAACACAATTATTCTTACAAACATAGATGATAAACCACAAGTGTAGGGGATCATGTGTAGCCTTCTTCGATATATAAGAGTGTCGAACCCAACGGAGAGCTAAAGGTAGAACAAATATTCCCTCAAGTTCTATCGACCACCGATACAACTCTACGCACACTTGATGTTTGCTTTACCAAAAACAAGTATGAAACTATTTGGCAAGAATAAAACTACCAGTACTTTGTGAGAATAAAACTACGAATAAATTTCTAGCTAATTAGATAGCTTTTGTCAACAAAAAAGTCATTTGTCCCTAGGCAATCGATAATAAATACTGGTAATCATTCTTGCAATTTTACATGAGGGAGAGGCATGAGCTAACATACTTTCTCTACTTGGATCATATGCACTTATGATTGGACCTCTAGCAAGCATCCGCAACTACTAAATATCATTAAGGTCATGAAACCCAACCATAGCATTAAGTATCAAGTCCTCTTTATCCCATACGCAACAACCCACCTACTCGGGTTTAACCTTCTTTCACTCTCGCAGCCCACCATAAGCAAATCATGAAAGTATTACAACACTCTACAGCGGGGACCCCTCACGTTTGCACGAGATGGAGGGCACCATAGGACAGCACCATAAATAAAATATACAATCATACCAACCATGATCACGATTAACCCACAGGACAAAATGGATCTACTCAAACATCCTAGGCTAACCATAGATCATTGGGAAATAATATATGGAGTTGAGCACCATGTTTAAGTAGAGATTACAATGGGGGGAAGAGGTGTTACACCGCTACATAGAGGGGGAGAGAGTTAGTGTTGACGGTAGCAAGATTGTTGATGTAGATCGCCATCACGATCCTTGCCCCGGTGGCACTCCAGCGCCACCGGGAGAGATGGGGAGAGAGCCCCCTCCTTCTTCTTCTTCCTTGGCCTCCCCCCTAGATGGGAGGAGAGCTCCCCCTCTTGTCCATGGCTTCCATGGTGGCGGAGGGGCGGGAGCCCCTCCGAGATTGGATCTCCTTTCTCTTCTCTTCTACCTCGCCTTCTCAGATCTGGCTGAAAATCGTTTCTTATATTCCTGGAGATCCGTAACTCCGATTGCACTGAGATGTTAACACAATTTTTTTCCAGATATAAGCTTCCTTGCACCCGGAGTAGAGCTCCAACCAACGTTCGAGGAGGGCAGAACCCACCACCACGTGCTAGGGGCTTGGGGCATGCCCAGGTGTCTTGTGGTCACTGTGGGCCTCCGTTTTTGTTGATTCCACCTCCCAAAATTCACAAATATTCCTAAATATTTCTCCATAAAATTTGATTGCATTTGGATATTTTGTGAAACAAAAAACATGCAAAAAACAGGAATTGGCACTAGGCACTGGATCAGTAGGTTAGTGCAATAAATCATATAAATTGTTGGCAAAAGTATGTGAAAGTTGTATCATATGGCATGAAACAATCAAAATATGTGAAAGTATGTGAAAGTATGTGAAAGTCATATAGATACGACAAAAACGTATCACTACATCATATCATATCCAATTTCAACTGCATGAAGGAAATTCTTCATTTTAGTATAGGTGTGTGGCAGCTCAGACGCATCTGGGAAAGATTCACGGAAAGGAGCCAACATCGCATGGAATGATTTGTTGGTCATCCACTCAGATGTCTTCACCGGAAGAAAGGTGACCATAGCTGAGAATACTGATAGCTTATTTCCTGGGATGACAACCACGTTGCATTGTTCCAACATGCGGGCCCACTGTTTTTCTTCTGCAGGTGAAAGTTCAGGAAATGCATGAGCATTTCGTAGCATTCTGTCAATGTTCGTAAAACTCACTGGCTCCGCCACCACCACCTCCTCCTCCTCTTCCACCTGAGCATCAGGGAGAATAAGATGGTGATCTGCTGCTTCCACATAGTCAATAACAGTGACCTTTATAGCTTCACCATGATGAACCGACCTAGTATATGTGACCGACAACCCATACAAGTGTAGATGATTTTGAACAGTTGACTGGGGGTCTTGTAACTGAATTCATACAACTGCTACACGGGTAGAGCACATCTAATTTAGGACCACGGTACTCAGCTCTGATAAAGTTCATGAAGTTTTCAAGCCCCTTGACATATGAAGTGGAGAATCTTCAAGCAGAAGTTATCCAAGTCCCGTCCATCTGTTAGACATACAAATTAGTCCTTCTACTAGATATTACATGAAAAACATATATGCTTTTTTATGAAGTCCAGAAAAAAAATATCTAGGTCGATGTCTAAGGCTATGGCAAGATATTTGGACAAGCAGATCTAAGTAACGGAACATATGTAAAGCCAAACAGATTTGACTGCTAAATTAGGGCAGGCTGTTTCAGCAGTCAATGAGGCCGAGCACACAGCCATCGAAGGCCATCTCAGCAACAAAGATCGACTATAAAACTGTGTAGAGCTATTTCACCTAACAGATTGGCTACTAGTGTCGGATCACTGGTTCCGGCAAAACCCTCAAGGTTCGAACACTGGTGTGCACGCGAACATCTCCCCCTACCGATCCACGTCCTAGCTTTGCTAAGATCTTAAGGGCTAACTCGACAAACTCGCAACTCAAAGGACACAAGATTTATACTGGTTCGGGCCATCATTGTGGTGTAATACCCTACTCCAATGTGGTGGTGGTGGATTTCCTCTTGGGCCGAGGATGAACAATACAAGGGGAAGAACAGCCTCCTGAGGAGAGGTGTTCTTGTGCTCGGTGAACTTGTGGTAGTTCTGGTCTCTCTCGATCTGTCCGATCGATCCCCCTAGCTATGGTGGTGGATAGTCCTATTTATAGAGGCCCTGGTCCTCTCCCCAAATATTCAGCGGGAAGGGAGCCAACAATGACCAATTTGAAAGGGGACAACTAGTGCAGCTTATCCTAACAAAAGCAGCCTTCGCCTACAATAGGTTCTGGTGGTGACGCCGTCTTGGGCTCCATGGCGACCTCTGTCTTGCCGTCCTTCTGGTCTTGGTATCGTTGCACCCATATGGAAACCTTTTCTTGACGCGTTGGTACTCCGCGCCTGCGCTTGCTTCCTTAGCACCAAAGAGGAAACAAGGACACTGTGCGCGCTGGCGCCCGCCTGGCCTTGGTCGTCATGGCTTACGTCACTAGAACCTCGCGAGGTTTATCTTGCCTTTAACTCCCTGCCCCTCGCAAGCCAGCCTTGTGAGGCCGCTCCCAAGGAGGTCTTGTGTCATCGGCCTCGCGAGGCTTGGCCCCTCGTGAGGGTCTTGAAAGCTTGTTGGTGAAGATGGGCCGTACGGGCCCGCTCGCAGAGCCTGTCACATCCCTAGCTTTTGGCAATGCACTAGGCTAGCCTCATGAGTGTTATCATGTTTAAGTTTCAAATGAACTTGAAATGGGGATTGTTTAAACCCTAGCATCTAAAGGAATTCACTAGGTTCAACTAAAATATTCTCACTGAATCCAAATGGCTTTCAAAAATGTTCATCATTTCTGGAAAATGCTAGAAGCAATAACCAGAGGTGTTGCACATTTTCCATGACATATTTGGGCTCTAAATTAAAGCATATAGTATTTGCATTTGGGCATATAAATGCTATTACATATTCTAAATGCTCAAATAATCATAAACTAAAATGTTTGCTGTTGGTTATATTCCAAATAGTGGCATTGAGCAGTTTCATGATTTTTGGATCTGTTTACGTATTTTTAATAAAGCCCTAAAGACTACAGAATAATAGAAAACAGAAAATAAAATAGGAAAACCAGAGAGAGAGAGAGAGAGAGAGAGAGAGAGAGAGAGTGCCTACCTGGGCCACTTACCCGGCGCCCCACCACGGCCCAGCAGAGGCCCAACCCACTGGCCTCTGCCAGTCATCACCAACCTCCCGCCAGGAGGACAGCGCGCGCGTGGCCGCCGCGCGAGCACATGCTCCGCCACCTCCTGCTTGCTGCTGAGCTTCTGGATGCCCTGGACACCAACACGCACCCCCTGGAACTCTGCCAGTCATCACCAACCTCCCGCCAGGAGGACAGCGCGCGCGTGGCCGCCGCGCGAGCACATGCTCCGCCACCTCCTGCTTGCTGCTGAGCTTCTGGATGCCCTGGACACCGACACGCACCCCCTGGAACTCTCTCACTCTCTGCCGACCTCTTCCCCCTCCTCTGCTCTCTCTCGCTCTCTGCCCGAGCGGAGCTCGTCGCCGTCGTACTCCGTAGACGCAACCTCCGTGCTCCCCTCGACTCCCCGATGTGTCCACGAGCATCGCCACGCCACCCTCGTCCTCCCCATCCAGCCACGCCTCGCCAGAGGCCCTGCATCGACGCCATCTTCATCATCTTTGTCGCTGGCTGCCGAAGATCCCTCTCGCCGCCCCGCTCGTTCCGGTGCTTCCCCGAGCACGCCGAGGCCACCTCTGCACTCGCTGTGAGCTCCTCTACTGATCCCCCCTACTCCCATGTCCATTAGCTCATCGTAGCCCTCATTTCCATCGAGACCGAGACCTCACTGGCGTCGGACTTGGCGCCATCGTCGTTTTGGTTCGCCTCCGTCCAAACCGAGGGCGTCACAACACTCAATGCACTCCCCGGAGCCTGTAGCGCCCACCAGCTCCTCCTCCCATGCACCATAGCGCCGAACCCATCGTTGGCCGAACTCAGGCTGCCGCCTTGGAGCTCACCGTCGTCGGCTTCGGCCACCATAGGCCCGGCCTCCACCACCACTCGACGCGCGCCGGCAAGAGCTCTCCAACTATCCCAAGAACGGCCTCGTCCGTGCCATGTGGGCGTTTTCCGAGTCGCGCCGCCATCTCGGGCCTCGCCGGCGGGTTTGACCCCGCTGACCAGGGGGTTGACCTCCCTGGGTCTGGACAAGTGGGCCCAGAGCCTTCCTAATTTTAGTTTAGTACTAATTAACTTTTAGTTAACCAGATAAGTCACTAGCATGTGGGCCCATGCTCTAATTAACTTAGGTTAGTATTTAACTTAGCACTAATTAAATCTCTAAATTAGCTGTGACACTGACACGTGGGCCCCACTGGTCAGGTTTGTCGTGGACCCTCCCCGTTGACCGCTGACGTCATAGTGATGTAGTGCTAACGTGGTTAATTAATTTCTAGATTTATTCTTTTCAGGAAATTCCAAAAAATAGAGCTAACTTCTAAAAATCATTGAAATTAATCTGTAACTCCAAATGCAAAGTGTTATATATGAAAAATGATCAGAAAAATCTAATCTATCCATCTGTACTGGTTTCATGCATGTTTTAACAAGTTAACTTGTTGTTTAGTGCAAAACATGATAAAACACTATTTAAGATCACAAATGAGTTTGAACTTTGAATCATTGGTTCAAAATAGCTCAAACCCATCTAGTTGTAGTTGCATTAGCCCAACACACTCATTTTACCATGTCATGATCATGCATCATATTGTGCATTGCATTGATTGTGTTTCTTTCTCTATTGCCGGTATTTGTCCCTCTTGGTAAATGTGGTTTCGATTATGAGATCGATGACACCGATGAAGAACTATACTATCTTCAGAAGTGCTAGGCAAGCAAAACCCCCTTGCTCATTCTGATACAATCCCACTCTCTCGCTTCTGCTCTCTTTTACTACAATAGGACAACAACGATTCCACTGTTACATGTTGCGGTAGTTGAACCCCTTTCCTCTGCATGACCTATCATTATCACAGTAAATAGATGAAACCCACTAGCATTAGTAGGAGTAGTTTGAACCCTGATGTGCCTACTCATTCATGCTTGTTTTTCATGCCTGCTACTGCCTAGAGTTGAGTCGGGTCTGATTCATCGGGAATGAATTGGAATGGTGATGAACATGTCTTACTGTTGAGAGCTAAGTGTGTGTCGGCATTCTGGGAACGGGGGTCCCCAGACTTGCCTGCCTGCGGCCTGCGGCGTGGCTCAGGTGGGGGCCCAGCACGGCCCATCTTCATCGGCCCAAGCTCAAGACCCTCGCGAGGGGCCAAGCCTCGTGGGGCGGACAACAGGAAGCTTCCTCGAGAGCGGCCTCATCAGGCAGGCTCGCGAGGAGGCGGAGAGATCAATGCAAGGGTACCTCGCAAGGATCCCATGACGCAAGACATGACGATCCTTGTTTCCTCTTTTTGTGCAAAGGGGGCAAGCACATGCCAAGGTATCAGGCAAAGGTTACCGTTCTGGTGCAACAAGACCAAGACTAGCCGGACGGCTGGACGGAGGTCACTGTGGAGCCCAATACGGCGTCATCAGCAGTGCTTTTGGCAGCCGAAGACCACCTTTGGTCAGGATAACTTATACTAGATGTTCCCCTTCAAAATGGCCAATTGTTGGCGCACTTCCTGCTCAATTATTCTGGGAGAGGCCCAGGGACTCTATAAATAGAGCTAGCCACCACAGAGTAAAGGACGGCGAGAGATCTGGTAGAACCCTAGCAAAGAGAAGGGAAAGCCCAGTAGAGACTAAGTAGAACACACCACACCATCTCAAGAACACCCCTCGCGAGGCTGTTCTTCCCTTGTACTATCCACCATCAGCCCCAGAGGCGATCCATCACACCACACACTGGAGTAGGGTATTACACCACAACGGTGGCCCGAACCAGTATAAACCTCGTGTCTCTTGTGTTGTTCATCATTTTCATCTTAGTTCGCACGAGAGGATCAGACGTAGATCGGTAGGGGAGAGATCTCCACGCGCACCCCAGTGTTTGAACCTCAAGGGTCTGCCGGAACCCGAAATTCGACATTTGGCACGCTAGGTAGGGGTGCGCCGGAATCTTTCTTCCGCTGTTCGTGTGTGATTTTCCGTCATGTCCATGGCTGACGCTCGTCGGGCTCGCGCCGAGCGCCGGGCTGCTCGCGCCACTCGCGTCGCCCAGACGGCGCCAATCGGCGACCCCCCTCATCGTTCCCCGTCGCCCGCCGCCAACGCCGCCACCAGCTCGGCAGGGAACGAGCAGCAGGCCTCGTCCCAGCATCCTTCGGTGCGGCGGGATGGCCGCACCGCCACCTCGTCGCTGACTCCAGTTGGCTCATCGTCCCACGCCCGTCGCGCAGCCATGGATGCGCATGCCTCATTGCTTCTTGGCGCGGGAGCTCCTGCACTATCGCCCCGTCGACGACCTCTACGAGGACTGGCTCGCCCGCATCACCGAGCTCGGCAGTGCCGCAGGGGGCTCCCCCTTGCGGTCCCTCTCGCTGCCTCGCCTCCGTCCCGTGTAGGGGGAGAGGATCAGGAGGCGCCTCTGCCGCCTCCTCCCCAAGAAGGTTCCTTGGCTCCAAGGCGCGCAGCCCCCGGGCGGGACCCTCCACGTCCGGCGCCTGCGCAGGAAGAAGGGAGCTGCCAAGAGATCCCACATCCCCGGGAAGGTGCTCGCGCACTCCCAGCGCCGGCGCGCCGAGATCGCGCCCCAGCGCCTCCACAACAAGACCCCGCACTGCTCCTAGTGGCAGCGCATGGTGACCCGCAAGAACAAGTCCAGCACCAGCAAAGGGCACTGGTGGCCACGGTGGGCTGCCTCGCCTTCACCCCCGAGCTGCGTGGCGTCACATGGCCATGCAAGTTCAAGACTGACCTCCCTCCCCGCTACGATGGCACAGCGGACCCCGCAGAGTTCCTGCAGCTCTACGAGCTGGGCATCGTAGCCGCCAACGGAGACGAAAAGGTCATGACGAATTGGTTCCCCATGGCGCTCAAGGACGGCGCCCGCACCTGGCTCCTGAACTTGGCTCCCGGGACGATCTCCTCTTGAAGCGAGATGCGCACCCGCTTCATCGCCAACTTCCCGGGCACTCGCGACCGGCCCCCGGCCATGAGCGACCTGCGCCGCATTAAGCAACAGCCAGGAGAAACCCTGCAGAAGTACATCCAGCGCTTCAACTACGCTCGCCTCAAGATCCCCAAGGTGACTGAAGAAGCTATCATCTCAGCCATCTCCGACGGCGTGCGTGACGTCAAGATGAAGGAAGAGCTAGCAATGCATGAAGACCTGTGCACATCCCTGGAGCTGTTCAACTTGGCGACCAAGTGCGCCAGGGCTGAGGAAGGGCGTCTCTCTCTCCTCGAGCTCCCGGCAGCCGACCCGGAAGAAAAGAAGCTCAAGGCCAAAGACGTGAAGCGCAAGGGGGCTGCCGTGCTAGCAGCGGAATCGGACACCAAGCGAGGTAGGGATCAGCCCGAGTCATCCAAGGGCGGACGGTACTGCGTGTACCACGACCTCCACACCCACAACACCAACAAATGTCAAGAGCTCAGAGCCGTGCGAGATGGGCGAATCGGCCGACGCCCAGAGCGCAACGACAGGGGCTATGGCCGAGGAGGAGGAAGAGGTGGTAGACGATGGGAAGACCGTGGCTTTCACCACGGATGGCGTGACCGCCCTCGCAAGGACCGCTGGCAGGAAAATCCTCGCGAGGGAGGCTGGAGGGACCAGCCTCGTGAGGGCCACCCACACGGCAACGCAGGCCTCCCTCCTCTGCCGCCTCCACCAAGGAGGAACAAAGACCAACACCAAGACGATGGGGCTGGGGGCTTCCAAGAGTCGCGTGCAATTGCTTGCATCTTGGGTGGCGCCCAGGCCCCAGCCTCACAGCGCATCTTCAAGCAGTTTGCTCTCGAGGTGAATGCAGTCCTTCCCAAGCTTGAGGCCACGCGCCCTCTCAGGTGGTCTTCGTGCGCGATCACGTTCAGTTCCGCAGACCAGCTCAAGTGTGCGGCAATGGCCGGAGTCCTCCCGATGCTTTGCTCCCCAGTCATCAGCAACGTGCATGTCACCAGGACCCTCATCGATGGCGGGGCAGGACTCAACGTCCTGTCCGTCGAGATGTTCGACAATCTCCAAGTGCCGTACGACCAGCTTCAGCCGACCAAGCCTTTCTCAGGAGTCACCGATGGTTCCACTGTTCCAATTGGGAAGGTTCGCCTTCCGGTCACCTTCGGGCAACGCAACAACTACCGCACCGAGCTCATCGACTTTGACGTCGCTCACATCCATTTGCCATACAACGCCATCCTCGGGTACCCAGCCCTAGCCAAGTTTATGGCAGTGACTCACCATGGTTACAATGTCCTCAAGATGCCAGGAAGTGGTGGAGTCATCACCGTACCCTGGGGGAGCGGAACTTCCCCAGCAAAACCTCGGCTCAGCCTCTCATGGCCTCAGCGGTGGCAGCGGCATGGTCGCCGCTCACGGGCTCCAGCAGGCTGTCGAAGTCGACGTTGGGGTCACGCAAGTAGACATGGCTGAGGACATGCGTCAGCGCCCCAGAAGACAGGGCACGCGCCTCGGCCTCGACCGTGGGGCCAAGGCCGTCCGCGATGTCCTCAAGCGCATCAACCAGGAAGGGGAGCAGCTTGGCGGGGCCATCCTCCGCACCAGCCAATGGCTCCTCCAGGCCGCTCTCATACAGCGTCTTCAGTATGCCACGAGCCTTCTTCTCCAGCTTCACGAAGGCCACCCGGTCCTCCGTCAGGACCTTCGCCTTGGCGTCCAGCTCGGTCCTCTCCGCCTTCAGCAACCGTTGCAGCGTCTCCAGTCGGCTGTGGCGGTCATCAAGCTTGGCGTCCCGGTCCTTGGCAGCGGCCTCCCTAGCCTTCATCTCCTTCTCCTTCTCCTTCTCCTGGCGGCTGTGCACCTCCTTGGCGAGCTCGTAGCGCAGGCCTTGCAGCTCGGCCTCAAGCGTCTTGCAGCGGCCCTGGGCAGTTGCAGCGTCGCCCAGGGTAGCGTCGCGAGCGTCCTTGGCTTGGTTAGTGGCCCGCTTCTCCTCATCAGAGGACGACACGGCCTGGCTCAGCACCGCTGGGACGGAAGCAGCAGAACGGTCCCAGCCAAGGCAAACTCCAGGCACCCGGCCACCAGATGAGGGTCCGCGCTCAGGAGATCCTCCTGCAGTTGGCTCAGCTCATTGGTAACCTGGTCCAGGACAGCGGAGGAGGGAGCAGAAGAGACAAGAACCTGTGGAGCAGGCAGAGAAGATGGGATTATGACCACGGCTTGGCCGGAAGGGACCTCCAGAGCCTTGGCCGCCACGACCGCAGCGTCGGGCACAGCCGACTCCAGGTCCAGCGGGGCCACGGGGGATGACTCCTCGCCGAGGTGCCCCAGTTGGCCTCGCGAGGGCGGTTGGGTCAGAGAGGCGCGGGCCTCACCGTCCTCTCCCCCAACAGCCAAAGGCGTCGCCCCGGCAGAAGGAATCTCCCCAAGCGGAGCCGCAGAAGCCTCTTTCAACCTCTTGGCAGCAGGTGCCGGCCTGGTAAAAGAGCGCAAACTTCAAGCCTCAGCGCCAGAAACCCGGAGGGAGAAAAAGTAGCGTAGCAAGGACATCGAGGGCTTCACACCAACATGAGCCTCGCAATAATAGGCGAAAATCGCCAGGAGAAGGACAGAGTTCGGGTGGAGATGCAGGGCCTGCAAGTTGTATTGGCGGAGAACGACATGGAAGAACTCAGAGAAAGGAAGCACCAGACCAGCGACAATGGCGCTCACGAAGAACGGGTAGAAGGTGCTCCCCTTGCCCTCAGGCTGGTCAGAGCCGACCTTGAGCACAGTCGCCCCTTCGCCGCCCTGCGCCATCGTCATCAAGCGCGCGAGGGCGAGGTTCTTCTCCGAAAAATTCAGGGAATCCAGGGCCGGGGAGTACCAAGCATCAGCCGGGGACTTGCGAGTCGCCATGCCAGATGCGAAGGATTGAGACGGATCTGGAGGATTTCGGGAGCAAGAGGGAGGAAAGCGAGAAAGGGTATCTAGGGCAAGACGGATGAGAGCAGGGCAAGTAAGCCTGGCCCGGGCACCCCGTTTTGTCAGTCGTGCAGTTGCCGAGGCATCGTGGGAAGTGCAGATGCCCACGTCCAATCAACTGCCACGCGGTGCCCAAGGCTGCATGCTGTTAGGGCCCGTGGCGCTTCGTGCTTGCCCCTTCGCTTCTCCGCTAAGCCAAGCCCGCGTGTGCCTTGGGCACAGGGGCTACTGTCGGCGTTCTGGGAACGGGGGTCCCCCAGACTTGCCTGCCTATGGCCTGCGGCGTGGCTCAGGTGGGGGCCCAGCACGGCCCATCTTCATCAGCCCAAGCTCCAGACCATCACGAGGGGCCAAGCCTTGCGGGGCGGATGACAGGAAGCTTCCTCGAGAGCGGCCTCATCAGGCAGGCTCGCGAGGAGGCGGAGAGATCAATGCAAGGGTACCTCACGAGGATCTCATGACGCAAGCCATGACGATCAAGGCCAGACGAGCGCCAGGCGGGCGCCGGCCTGCGCAGGGTCCTTGTTTCCCCTTTTTGTGCAAAGGGGGCAAGCACATGCCAAGGTATCAGGCAAAGGTTACTGTTCCGGTGCAACGAGACCAAGACCAGCCGGACGGCCGGACGGAGGTCACCGTGGAGCCCAAGACGGCGTCATCACCAGTGCTTTTGGCAGCCGAGGACCACCTTTGGTCAGGATAACTTGTACTAGATGTTCCCCTTCAAAATGGCCAATTGTTGGCGCCCTTCCCGCTCAATTATTCATGGAGAGGCCCAGGGCCCCTATAAATAGAGCTAGCCACCACAGAGTAGAAGACGGCGAGAGATCTGGTAGAACCCTAGCAAAGAGAAGGGAAAGCCCAGTAGAGACTAAGTAGAACACACCGCATCAGCTCAAGAACACCCCTCGCGAGGCTGTTCTTCCCTTGTACTGTCCACCATCAGCCCCAGAGGCAATCCATCACACCACACACTGGAGTAGGGTATTACACCACAACGGTGTCCCGAACCAGTATAAACCTCGTGTCTCTTGTGTTGTTCACAATTTTCATCTTAGTTCGCACGAGAGGATCGGACGTAGATCGGTAGGGGAGAGATCTCAGCACGCACCCTGGTGTTCGAACCTCAAGGGTTTGCCGGAACCCAAAATCCGACAATGTGTGAACATGATTTGGTAAAGGTAGCTGTGAGAGGCCATGTAGGAGTACATGGTGGGTTGTCTCACTGAAACTGTCCTCAGGAACTGAGTTCTGTGTTTGTGATCCATGAACAGCTACTACCAGACGCTGGGCCCTGAAATATGACCCCGCTCGACTTATTAACCACCCTTGTCCTCTGTCCCGGAGTTGCAACTAGTTTCTGGTGTTTGTAGGATATGTGTTGGAGGCCGCGCGTAGCGCTGACCCTAGGGGTGGGCTATGACACGGTAGATGCACTGTGGCCCGGTGTACTGGGCGCCGTTTGGTGTCTCGGGAACCCTGCACACATCGTTTGGGGCTGCGAGCGAAACCCCGGCCAGATCTCACGGATGGAACCCGAATAGGTGATAAACCTGTATTAGAGACTTGTGTGGTTAGTTAGGTCGTGGTCTACACCCACTTCGGCTTTCGCCTGAAGTCTGCCGAGCACATGTCGTGTGCGGATGCTAAGTGGTGGAAACATGTGTGAAGAAGTACACCCCTGCAGGGTTATAATTGATCTATTCGAATAGCCGCATCCACGGTAAAGGACTTCTGGGTTGCCTGTACAGTTCATAGACAAGTGAAAGTGGATACTCTAAAATGCGCAAGATAAGCGTGAGTGCTATGGATGGCGTTCTCGTAGGGAGACGGGAGCGGATCCATAATGGTGTATTGATATGGTGAATATGTGGACTCGTGTGCGCCACCTCAAAAGAGTTACTTGCAGTCGTAGTTTAAGATAGCCACCGAGTCAAAGCTGGCTTGCTGCAGTTAAACTCCACCAACCCCTTTGTTGATACCGATGCATATGTAGTTAGTTCTGATGCAAGTCTTGCTGGGTACATTTGTACTCATGTTTGCCTATTTTATGTATTGCAGAGAGACGTCAGTCTCGCTAGTAGTTTCATGTGGACTTCAACATTTAGCTTGATACCTCAGCTACAATCTTGTGCCCTCGGCAAGATCTGGTAGATAGTCAGGCTTCTCAGTCCTTTTCATTTGTAGATGCCTGTACTCAGACATGTTAAGCTTCCGCATGTGCTTAGACTTGTATGCTCTGAATGTTGGGTCATGAGACCCATGTTTGTAATATCTCGCTCCTCGAAGCCTAATGAATAAATACTTTGAGTCGTAGAGTCTTGTTGTGATGCCATGTTGTATTTACACATATCGAGCATATTGTGTGTATGATTTGAAATGCTTGGTGTGTGTATGATCCGACAACCTAGTTGTTTATCCTTGGTAGCCTCTCTTATGGGGAAATGTAGTCTTGTGCTTCCATGAGCCATAGTAGTGCGCTACAGGCCGGTTCATCGGAGTCCTGCTAGTCCAGCACTACTGCTCCGGAACACTTGACTCGCCGACATTGATTCACTTCGTTCCTGTGTCTGTCCCTTCAGGGAAATGTCACACGGTGACATCCAGAGTCCTGCCTAGCCTGCTACAGCCCGATTCACCGGAGTCCTGTTAGCCCAGTGCTACATCCCGGATTCGCATGCTGCTGACCGACATGCTCGATGTTGATTCATGTATGCCTCTCCCTGTAAGTTAGTGCCACTTTGGGTTCACGACTAGTCATGTCGGCCGGTTTCTCTGTCCTATATATGCTAGTGACACTATCATATACGTGACCCAAAAGCCGCAAACGGTCCCGGGCCAGGTAAGGTGGCACCCGTGGGAATGCCATGCGTGAGGCCGAAAAGTGATATGATGTGTTACATGCTAGATCGGTGTGACTTAGAATCGGGGTACCGACAGCGTTGGTATCAGAGCCTGACTGCCTGTAGGATTACCAGGCCAAACTAGTCGAAGTTGAGTCTGGAAATGCTTTAGTTATATAAGGGAGTTGATTGTGGAAGGGAACGTAAGGCTCTTTTACACCTTTACCTTATGCCTTCTGATCTGAGTCAACCTCTTCTTTTCTATGGGGTTAAGAAACTAGGCCTTCTCATCTATCTATCAGGATGACGTGTTACTAATCCATAGACTTATAGGATTGATGGATTCATGTCTCAGTTCAGTTTCTAGTACCTCCGTGTGTTCATAGTTGGTCTCAGAACCTTGATATTGTGATGTTGAGTGATTATGCCACCATTTTGCGGGATGTCTCAAATCTTTTTGAGCATTTACAGCCGTTATGCTGTTCGAGTCATCCCAGGTTACTAAATAGTCTGATGCATTTGCAAATCCTTTCTTTCCATTCCCGATGTCCTTTTTGGTCAGAATAAGCACACTAACCGGTGCGTTGAGGTACTCTATTGCCTTGGTATATATGTTGGGGCTATTATTATGATCCTAGGTGTTTTAGGGAGTCACCTAGTAATCTAGCCATGTTTTGTGTTCCCGGTGTGATGATTCTGGCCACCATTCTCGAAAGCATCCTGTGATGCCATTTAGTAGTAGGTATTCTACTTCTGGGTTCTTGACCCAAGATTCACTCTACTTACCTCGTGTTGATAGTGTTGCTCGTACCTTTAGGATATTAGTAACCTTTGTGATAGTCTTCGAGGTCCGTGGTATATCATTCTTCCAAATACCATGAACCATCATGGCAGAAGTTCTTTTGAACCAAAAGATCACAACCAGGGTGCTCTTGAGGAGTACTCCATTCATATTGTGAATCTGCCAGTCCCATTTCTTCTGCATGGGTTATCCGGAAGAAATATGTGGAACTTGTTCGACATACTAATCTATGCATCCATAACTCAGAAAATCATATGTTCTTTGAGTTGTCCCTCATTAGTTGTTTTCTGACCTCGGACTATCAATTTGTAGTTAGGAGTAGTCATGCATTCGTGTTATCAATGCCTATTATTCTTGTGGTCCGACAAGCCATTCTATTCCGGAATTACTCAGAGAAACAAACCCCAGCACCTCATCCATTTCTTCGACTGGTCAAAGTAGTTATATTTCATAGATCAAAATGCCAATCCAGCTTCTGCTCTGTTCTACCTGGGAGTGTTACCATCTTTATGTCAAGAATGTCATGAGAATTGCACCACCTCTTATGAATTCTTGACGCAGTGATACTTCTCACCATCATTATTCATTCCTCGGTCCCGTGTTGTTGTAACCGAAATGCCGACAAGTGAACTGTCATGTGTGAAACCAATACTCCGAGCAACTCATTGCTTTGTAGTAAATGGACAATATTCTCATTCTTAGAGTGTTGATTATTAAATCATCATCCTAAGATTGATCATGCTACCTAGTCCTTATTTTTGGTGCAGTCTTCGATCCATGAGTTGGGATTGTGTCAATCCCTCACTCTTTCGATCATATCGTCTTGCGCTGAAAAGCAAGATTGTTCTCGAGGTTAGAGTCATATCGGTGGTTCATGATTTTCCGGATATCTTCACGAAAGTATCACCAGGTCATCCCCTAACCGATATGGTGAGTTCGTGATCAAGTTGGTTTACCAATAAACCACTCTTTCTCCAAGAATCCGTGTTGGATACCCCTGAGCTAGTTCGTTAAGCTAAACAACAACTTTTAGAGTTGGAAGATAAAAGCTAGCCCGACTTAGTTCACTTCAAAGGGATATCCTTGTGTTTGTGTGTTAGTTGAAGAAAGATGATATCTTCATCAATTGTTCCTTGTGATCGATTGTCGGATCTGTTGTCTTGTCAAAACTTTGATTTGAGTGTCGGCTATCCTCAAATCAAATTAGAACCAACAATATTTGTAATGTAGTCTTACTCGTGGTTGACTCCACGAGCATACACCATTACATCTTTTGGTCTGACCAATACTATCACATTGTTCACATAATGGTGCAAGTCCAGTGATATGGAAATTCCGATGAGTTTCTGTTGAGCCCATCAGCAGCATTTTGTCTCCTCCATGATTTGTGTTGAACATCTAGCTAGTGTTGGAAACTTGTGCAAGCATTTTCTTCATGCCCCGTTCATGAAGTATATGTTTGTATGAAAGAAGTGACTTCCTTTGATCCACGTGCATTTGATGTAAGTTGCCGCTATGAATTTGAGAAAGTTTGTTTTGCTTCCTCTGGAATCATGCCAAGTCAGTCATGCATGTGCGAAGTATTCTATGGTCTGATAGAATGATCATCTTCATTCCATATGTATCCCCTAGCACACCAAGCCACTGATTGATTTGTTCAAGGAAAGGAAGTTCCTTCATAAGAGCATGCCTTATGCAAGGACTTCAATATCCTTGATTATGGTTCCCCACCTGAACTCGGTAGTGTTTTATTATAAGACAGCCACGTGGTCACGCTTGTCTAGGACAGTGTGTTCACAGGTGTGTAGCAAAACCTGCTTGTGTTTTCAAGCTTGCTATCATAGTTCATCTCCCGAGAGTCTCGCAACATTATCTTGTCAACTTGTGTTGAAACTCTTCTTTTCAGACATGTGAGTCTGAAGTATCCTGTTTCTAACCAGATCTGAATCTCAGGCAGATATGATGGTTGGAACCTTCCCGACATTTGCATTTTGTTCCCAGCAATTGTTGTTCAGGATTATCTTCAGAAGTGGACTGCCCTTCTCAGCAATTGTTGTTCAGGATTATCTTCAGAAGTGGTCCTACCATGGGTCCCATCCATTTCCGATGATAAGAAAATCATCCATCACGTTGTCTTCAACAAGGTAGTCCACATCATCCATTCTAGCCCGAGTATGTCGTTCTCTCGAACTCCGTCAAACGATCATTTGTGAATTGCCTTAGGTTGGTATAGAGATTTTCAATGATCGATGTATCAAAAGTAATTCTTTTTGCCACTTAAGGGAATAATTCTACCAGTCATCTTCCCAATGGTGCCCCGTTTGTTTTGAAGGACAACCAACTCCTTACTATGTTGACACCATTCACCACCCTCCTAAGTGTGGAAATTCTGCTACTTATTTAAACCTTGTCATATGCTCATTTCCATCATTCTTGATGTGTGTATCGTGTCTCAGCTCAAGAGATGTTATGTCTCATTTCATGAGCCGATCGACAGTTGCTCGATCTTTGAGGAGATTAGTTCCGTAGAATTTCTTTCTTTCATCGTCGTGTTGGATGACGTTCTTAGAGCATGATATCGAGACAAAGATCGTGATCGAATCAACGTTCTTATGAAGTGCAACCTGTATCGTGAAGATTGTGTTAGTTTGCGTTCCCCCTTTCATCTTACCCTACGCTTGAATCTTGGAACGAGATTCTTGTTTAGTGGGGGTGAGTTGTCACATCCCTAGCTTTTGGCAATGCACTAGGCTAGCCTCATGAGTGTCATCATGTTTAAGTTTCAAATGAACTTGAAATGGGGATTGTTTAAACCCTAGCATCTAAAGGAATTCACTAGGTTCAACTAAAATATTCTCAGTGAATCCAAATGGCTTTCAAAAATGTTCATCATTTCTGGAAAATGCTAGAAGCAATAACCAGAGGTGTTGCACATTTTTCCATGACATATTTGGGCTCTGAATTAAATCATATAGTATTTCCATTTGGGCATACAAATGCTATTAAATATTTTAAATGCTCAAATAATCATAAACTAAAATGTTTGCTGTTGGTTATATTCCAAACAGTGGCATTGAACAGTTTCGTGATTTTTGGATATGTTTAAGTATTTTTAATAAAGCCCTAAAGACTACAGAATAATAGAAAACAGAAACTAAAATAGGAAAACAAGCAGAGGCCCAGCCCACTGGCCTCTGCCAGTCATCACCAACCTCCCGCCAGGAGGACAGCGCGCGCGTGGCTGCTGCGCGCGAGCACACGCTCCGCCACCTCCTGCTTGTGCTAAGATTCTGGACGCCGTGGACGCTGACACGCACCCCCTTGGAACTCTCTAACTCTCTCCCGACCTCTTCCCCCTCCTCTGCTCTCTCTCCTTCCCTGCCCGAGCGGAGCTCGTCGCCGCTGTAGACGCAGCCTCCATGCTCCCCTCGCCTCCCTGACGTGTCCATGAGCATCGCCATGCCTCCCTCGTCCTCCCCGTCCAGCCACGCCTCGCTAGAGGCCCTGCATCGACTCCATCTTCGTCGCTGGCCGCCGGAGATCCCTCTCGCCGCCCCGCTCGCTCCGGTGCTTCCCCTAGCACGCCGAGGCCACCTCTGCACTCACCATGAGCTCCTCTACCGCCCCCTACTCCCATGTCCATTAGCTCATCGTAGCCCTCGTTTCCGTCAAGACCGAGACCTCACCAGCGCCGGACTTGTCGCCATCGTCGTTTTGGTTAGCCTCCGTCCAAACCAAGCGCGTCATTGCACTTAGTGCACTCCCAGGAGCCCGTAGCGCCCACGAGCTCCTCCTCCCATGCACCGTAGCGCCGAGCCCGTCGTTCCCGGACTCCGGCCGCCGCCTTGGAACTCGTCGTAGTCGGCTTCGGTCACCATAGGCCCGGCCTCCACCACCACTCGACGCGAGCCGGCAAGAGCTCTCCAATGAGCCGAAGAACGGCCTCGTCCGCGCCCTGTGGGCGTTTTCCGAGCCGCGCCGCCGTCTCGGGCCTCGCCGGCGTCGAGTCACCGACGGGTTTGACCCTACTGACCAGGGGGTTGACCTCCCCTGGGTCCGGACAAGTGGGCCCAGAGCCCTGCTAATTTTAGTTTAGTGTTAATTAACTTTTAGTTAACCAGATAAGTCACTGGAATGAGGGCCCATGCTCTATTTAACTTAAGTTAGTATTTAACTTAGCAGTAATTAACTCTGTTAATTAGCTGTGACACTGACACGCGGGCCCCACTGGTCAGGTTTGACCTGGACCCTCCCCGTTGACCACTGACATCACAGTGACGCAGTGCTGACGCAGTTAATTATTTTCTGGATTTATTCTTTTTAGGAAATTCCAGAAAATAGAGCTAACTTCTTAAAACCATAGAAATTAAACTATAACTCCAAATGCAAAGTGTTATATACGAAAAATGATCAGAAAAATCCAATCTATCCATATGTACTAGTTTCATGCATGTTTTAACAAGTTAACTTGCTGTTTAGTGCAAAACATGAAAAGGCACTATTTAAGATCACAAATGAGCTTGAACTTTGAACCTTTGGTTCAAAATAGCTCAAACCCATCTGGTTGTAATTGCATTGGCCCAACACACTCATTTTACCATGTCATGATCATGCATCATATTGTGCGTTGCATTGATTGTGTTTCTTTCTCTGTTGCCGGTTTTTGTCCCCTCTCGCTAAACGTGGTTTCGATGATGAGATCGATGACACTGATGAAGAACTATACTATCTTCAGAAGTGCCAGGCAAGCAAAACCCCCTTGTTCATTCCGATACAATCCTACTCTCTCGCTTCTGCTCTCTTTTACTGCATTAGGACAACAACGATTTCACTGTTACATGCTGCGGTAGTTGAACCCCTTTCCTCTGCATGACATGTCATTGCCAAAGTAAATAGATGAAACCCACTAGCATGAGTAGGAGTTGTGTCGTGGGTTTGTCACGACAGATGTCCTTGTGAAAGGACTTAGTCCTGGAGCCATCGCTACGGGTTAGCTTAAAGGGGTTAAACCGAACAAGGGGACACGTGGAGTTTTATACTAGTTTGGCCCCTTCAAGGAAGGTAAAAGCCTACGTCTAGTTGTGATTCGTATTGCTAGGGTTTTGAAGGCCAGGGAGCGAATCCACTTTGTCTGGCTCTCGAGTTGTTGTCTGTCCCTAAACCGCTGCTGGGTCATCCCTTTATATACATAGATTGACGCCCGCCGGGCTACAGAGTCCCGAAGCCGGATCATAAATGTGTCCGGTTCGGTCTTTATCCTTCCTATCTTACAATACAAGTTATATGACTAGGTCGGTTTACATTTACAGGCTTTAACCCGCCTTTGGGCCTTGGGCCTTCGTAAAGCGCCATCATCCTTGCATCTTCATGGGCTTCTACTCTTCAAGGAGTTAACCCAGCTACGCAAGGCCGGTTTACATCCAGTAGTAATATCCCCAACATTAGGCCCCAGATTGGTTTGAACTTGTTCATGTCAATCTTCTACACTTAGAAAAATTCTTCCCTCATATCTTCACCTTGATCTTGTAAACCACCGTGACGTCATACTTCAAGATTATGATAAACCGCCCTGACGTCATCTATCCGTAGATGTTGAAGATTACCTTCATTTAATGTGTATTCAGTCACCGAGGAGACACCTTTATTAATTTATCCATTTTTTGGGCTCCTCGATTCCCGCACTTGCCGTTTTATCGCTTCGCCTTATAAATAGGGGCAGAAAACCCCTTTCTTTTCCTTCCACTGTCCTTTCATCCCTTCTTCTTCCTCGCGACGCCTCCGCACCTGAGCGCCACTGTCATCGTCAAGCCTCGCCTCTGCTTCACCGTCGGCCGCTGCATCGACCTGTTCGCACCAGAGTTCCGCAGCACACCTCCGCTGCTTCTGCGGCCGAAGTAAGTCCTTCCCCCCTTCCTTTCTAGATCCATTAGGGTTTCCTTGCTCTTCGCGGTTCTTGAAGTTCATCGAAGCTTTTGGTGGTGTTCTTCCTTGGCCTGTAGATGAATGCTTCACACTTATCGTATCCCTTGTCGTGGCTAATCTTCTGTTACCACCATAAATCCTTGTGCGCAAAAGCTGATGTAGTCCTTCATAAACTGTTTTGGGTCTTACCCTTTTTAGGTCAAAATATTTTTGCTTTTCTGTCTTACCATAGATCCGAAATTTTCATATGCCTTTGTGAAATCTGTTTCTCCTCATGCCAACATAGGCGGTTTAACCTTGTATAAGCAATCTATACCATTAGCCCTCTAATAAACTGGAGGAGCCTTTTACCTTCATAGTTATACTCCGGTTTAATAGTGTCTGAGTACTCCTGTCCTGGTATTACCTTTCATCCCTTATTGCATTGGTCTCCGGTTAATGTCATTTCGCATATGAGTACGTTTCTTACTCCATTGTATCTTGCATATCATCATAAGTGATGTATAAACCGGCCTTTCATTTTCATGTTTCGCAATGGCCAAACAATTCACTTCTTGCAACTGGGCTCGTTCCCGGGTCACTAAGACTCAGTTGAATGAGATGGTCAGCATCGGCTCCTTACCTAAGAAAACTGAAATTAAATGGCGAGTTCCAGGAACAGAAAATCCTCCAACCCCAA
Source organism: Triticum urartu (assembly GCF_056163025.1). Lineage (NCBI taxonomy): Eukaryota > Viridiplantae > Streptophyta > Magnoliopsida > Poales > Poaceae > Triticum > Triticum urartu. The sequence continues at coordinate 362,245,282 of NC_141876.1, read as the reverse complement.
GACAGGGTGAGGTGGTGGTCTTTGTTGACCATATAAGCCGTGGCTTCAAACCGCCAGGGTCAAAGTTTTACCGGGATATGCTTGCCAATTTCCAACTCCATCCCCAAGACATTGGGCCCAATTCAGTATCCTACCTATGTAACTTCCAGGTCTTCTGTGAAGCGTACTTACAGGAAGAACCAACTACAGAACTGTTCCGGGACTTCTTTCACTTAAACCAGCGCACAGAGTTTGTAAATGGCCCGAACACTGAACTTGGTGGTGTCTCGATTCAAAAGCGTAAAGAAGTTGAGTTTCCTCACGCCAAACATCACAGCCACCCAAAGGAATGGAACCAAACTTGGTTTTATTGCAGAGACACTTCACCTGAAGATGAAAATCCCCTTCCAGGCTTTCGTGATCACCGTCTTTCCAACACCCATCCGATGCCACAATGCTTAAGCTCCGCTAAAAGGGTGAAATATTCCCCTCAACTCGCCAAACTCTGGGCCTTTATGGCCAATGGTTTAACAGGTGTGGATTTCGTGCGCTATTGGATATTTGGAGCATCTTGCCTCTAAGCCGGCGTCCCGGTTTAATGTGTGAGTATACCAGTGAGGTTGAAGACCCTCAACGCCATTGCAACCTTCAACTATCTGATGAAGATGTCACTGAAGGTGTAAAGAAGATTCTGAATGAATCGGAACTGGTCTGTAGCCAAACCGGTTTGAGTCCCTTCTATGCCAAGAACAAACCGCCTGCTGTAAGCATTATACTTCCTTTTTATCTCTAATGTTTTCATTTTGTGCAACCTGTAATCCTTTTTCTGTGTATGTATGTATAGGGTGATGACCCCTTCTGGAAACGGAAAACCGTAGAAAAAGCGGTAAAACCAACTGTGGAAAAAGTGGTCAAACCATCTCGCCCCAAAACCAAAGCCGTCAAACGGACGTCAAAACGGAAAACGGCTGACGGGATCAACATGGAGCTTGATGATGACACTGATGATCCGGAAGTTGAGGTAGAACTTGACTAACTTGGCTCTCTTTTCATGCATCTCATTAACAATGATATTCCTCAGGAGGACGTAGAAGGCAGTCAAGCTGATGATGTAGAGGTAATTACCCTTTCCTCCGGTTCAGACTCTATGCCAACACAAAAAACCCGCCAAGCAGTCCGAAAAGTAAGCTTTTCTCATCCTCTTGCTCACTTGGATCCAACATTTATTTTGAAGACTCAGCAGCATGAAGCTCGCCGGACAACCCGGCACAGTGGCCAACAGGTCACTTCAGCCGGTTTACCTGATACCCCGGTTCGGAAGCGCCGGTCTGAGGTCTCTCCTACATCTGACCATTCTTACCCCAAGGCAGGTTATTTCAGACAACCTCTTAATCCGTCCGATTCAAATTATCAGGTGACACCTCCATCATCATCTGGCGAGTCAATAGAAACTCAACTCCCTCCTCTGAAAACTGTAGCCGGGTATGTTGTAAAACCTTTTCCTTCAATGCATCATAGAACTTGAATAAGATATTAATCCTTTTATATTTTTGTTTGTAGGGCCAAAGCTAGACCCAGCAAGAAAGCTCGAGTCACCAATCCGCTCGAAGACCTAGCCACTTTTGAAGAAGAACCCAAAGGTGAACCGGAACAAACTTGTGAACCGGAGGGCCTTCATCCTGAAGCCGCCTCTGGTGAACCGCCCCTTCAAGGCCAAAACACCGATGATCCAGCTGACGCTGAACCTGCCGCACCTGACGTTGAACCGACAGTAGTCCGGTGAGAAATGCTGATACTCCATTGTCACCAGCCAAACATACTGAGGGTCAAGGAGACGATGTTATCATTACTGGAATGGGGCATAGCTCTCCTGGCCGTCCCGTCATCTTGGCTTAACATAGTGCCAAAGAAGAGCAAGCTGCTAAGGAAAAAGGCAAGTGGAGCAGCGATTTATCAAGCTATGCTCATTTGAACGCTGAAGAGCTTCACTCTGGCTTCTTGAACCGTCTACACTCAAACCAGGACTATGTAGCCGGTTTGGTGAACTTGATGAGAGAGCGATATGAGGTAAATTCATCTCCCTTTGTTTATTGATTCATAGCTGAGACAATAGCCCAAGTAGCCCCCAAGGGCCGTTTTATGATGCTAATCATAAACCGGGTCTTTGTAACCAAAACTCATCTTTTAACAATTAGATAATCTTGTCTAGCATAGCCCCCAAAGGCCAGTTTAACTGGGCGAGCTAATCCGGGTTTTAATCCATGCATCCACTTTAGAACAGACGCACATTAGCCCCCAAGTGTCCAGGATAATGCTTGTATTGTTCTGGAGACTTGTATAAAATGTAGTACTTTAGAGCGAATAGGCATTAGCCCCCAAGTATGTAGTGCATAACTTGTTATACGCTTTGTACTTAGAACATATATAACCTGTTGCTTAATATACTTTCAACATTGTAGGCTGAACTGAGAAGCAAAGACGCTCGAAACTTTGACTTGCAAGAGAACGTGAAGTCACAACAAGCAGAGGCTGCAAAAGCCAAAGAGGAGCTGACTCAAGCCCTGGCCGCAATGAAGAGACTGAAGGAATCTTTCAACAATGATCGGGCTAACTAGGAAACCGAAAAATCCGGTTTAACCAAAAGAGCCGAAGACGCCGAGGCAGCCCTGAAACCAGTTGTAGATGAACTAGCTGGTTTGAAACGACAAATCAATGCTATGACTTCTGCTATCTTTGGTAAGTGTCTGCTTATATGTTTTGCGTAAGTCAATGAACCTTATCACTGACCAGCACATTGATAAAAATCTTTGGCAGATACTCGGATCGCTCATCTTGGCACAGACATGCGGATGAAGCTCAAAGCGGCATATACATTGGTTGAACAGCTGTACTCTGGGTCTCAGCGGGCTATTTGTATGGCAGCTTACAACAAACCAGCCCCAACTTTGATTAAAGAAACACTTGAGAAGTTGGCCATGTTACTAGTCCATATTGCTGAATTGAAGAAGGCAGCTGCCAGGTCAGGAGCTTTAACCACACTTATTCGAGCCAAAGCCTGGATTCCAGACCTTGAAGTGGATGATATCATTAAAGGATACCCAGGTGTGAAGGAAGACGGTTCAAACTTTGACACTGAAGACCTCCGGCGGCTGACTAAACAGATGCGTCCAGTAGCCAGCAAACTGGCCGATGATACAAACTTGTCCCATTTCCAACCGGTTTACGACACTGAAGGGAAAAGATAGCCGGCCGACATCCATGAAGTTGAAGAACTTGTGCCTCCGATTCGTAAGCACACTTATTCTCCTGATATTAACCCCTCCAATATTATCCATGAGGAAGCAGTATTTCAGGCTTTAACTGGAATCGATTGGTCGACGGTTGATTTCCAGCGTCTGGGGAGGGACGAAGAAGTGCCCACACCAACTGACCCTCAACCATCAAACCGTCCAGACGAAGCGTCCTAAACCGTTTGCTGGTTTACTGGGCACTGTGTGACGATCTTGTGAAAAACAATTACGCCATTGGAGCCGCTTTGAAAGCTTCTTGTCATAAGATAGCCAAAACTCCGTTATTTGCCATGCCATCGAGCATGTTTTGTAATGCCTCATGACAACTGGTGCCACCTTTTGAGATATATTTATGCATAACCCATGATGAATTGTGTTCCTGGGTACAACAACTTAAAAGTATCTAGCGGTTTACCGCTAGACGGGTCATAATGTCCAGGAAGTGTACAATACATAGATGAACTAATCGAAGTGTTTGTACAAAAAGCAATATAGATAACATACCTCATTGGTTGACCAACGGTGTATATGGCAAAGGTGTTAATACCAATTAGGAACGTTGATAACCCCATCTTTGTAATGCCGGTCTATATATTAAACCGGACCGGGATAACTACCGGGTTTTCTTTATAACACTGGTGATTTAGTCAAACCAGTCCGGGTCAATAAACACCAGCGTATAACTGATCATATGCCGACAACTTGTAGTTGAAAAGCAAGCTGGGTCAAGGACGCCGGTTTTTCAAAAAATACTTATGAACTTCAACAAATAAAACTCAAAAAGTAAAATATGCAAGGCTTTTTACGAGATGCCAGGCTCTAAATCGAGGCTTTTCATGGGCTGCCAGGCCTCTGAGTTAAACCATTTAACAAAGCCTTTTAAGATGGGCCTCCAATTAACCAATCATCATTTTAACTTTGACAAGTTCAGGGTCTATAAAAGATTGACATGTCAAACGTTCGATGGGTCATACCAGGATTACCTGGACAGGAGTGGCTTACTTGATGAAGGAAGGTTAACTCGGGTTTTTAGGTGAATACACCAGGCTTCCAAGCCGTGGCTTGATAGCCAATTACAAGGGTCCTTTCAAACTCTTTGTTGCTTTGCAAAAAGAGCCCCCAAGTAACTTTGTGAGTTGTGCTCAATGTGTGCCCATGTTTGAGTCTGTGCTTTGTGCAACACTCTCTTTGGCTCCACATATTTTTCTTTTGTGGCCTAATTGCCTATCAAGAGGTGTAGCTATGGTGTGATAACAACCAAGCCCCCTAGTGATATCCCTTCATGGTTTCAAAACCGATCAAGAGGTGTAGATGTAGTTCAAATATGACCAAGCCCCCTAGTGATTTTCTTTATATCCGTGCAACTGCTAAGACCGGATTAATAAAAAATCCGCTTTGTCAGTAAACTCGTATAACACACACAGGATGTAAAAAGAACAGATACCCCGCTTATAATGGAGGTTCCGGTTTATTATATGATATATACACTGTCATAAATATGTACAGATGAAGAGCCTATGGCTTCAAGTATAGTAAGGCCGAAGGAGAGCTATGTTCCATGGCCGCTTGGTCTCCTCCTCCGATTGACGTGAGTCTTTATGCTCTCGAACATCAATGAGGTAGTAAGACCCGTTGTGCAGATTTTTGCTGACCACAAAGGGTCCTTCCCAAGGTGGGGATAACTTGTGCATATCAGTCTGATCCTGGATGAGTCAGAGCACCAAATCGCCTTCTTGAAAGGTTCTGGTTTTAACCCGGCGGCTGTGATAACGTCGGAGATCTTGTTGGTAAATCGCCGATCGTGCTGCTACCAGATCACGCTCTTCATCCAACAGGTCCAGAGAATCTTGACGTGCATTCTCATTATCAGCTTCAACATAAGCTGTTACATGGGGAGAGTCGTGACGGATGTCACTAGGAAGAACTGCCTAAGCTCCATAGACCATGGAGAAAGGTGTGTAACCCGTAGACCTATTGGGTGTGGTGTTGATGCTCCATAACACAGAAGGTAGCTCCTCAATCCAACAACCCGGTGTCCACTTTAAGGGAACCATAAGCCTGGGTTTGATACCCCATAGAATTTCTTGATTTGCCCTCTCTGCTTGACCATTAGACTGGGGGTGAGCCACCGATGCTAGATCGAGCCGGATGTGCTCACATTGACAAAATTCTTACATCTCCCCTTTTGACAGGTTAGTACCATTATTAGTTATAATGCTGTGTGGAAAACCAAACCGGAATATCACCTTTTTGATGAATTGAACCGCTGTGGCTGCATCACACTTGTTGACTGGCTCTGCTTCCACCCATTTGGTGAATTTATCAATTGCTACTAACAGGCGGGTCTTTTTATCCTTGGATTGCTTGAAGGGTCCAACCATATCAAGCCCCCAAGTCGCAAACGGCCAGGTTATTGGAATCATCCTCAACTCTTGGGCCGGAATGTGGGCACGGCGGGCGCATTTTTGACAACCGTCACATCTCTTGACTAAATCCTCCACATCAGCATGCGCTGTCAACCAGTAAAAACCGTGGTGAAAAGCTTTAGCAACCAAAGACTTTGAACCGATGTGGTGACCGCAATCCCCTTCATGGATTTCTCGCAAAATCTCACAACCCTCTTGAGGAGAAACACAACGTTGAATTGCTCCTGAAACACTATAGCGATGTAACTCCCCGTTGAGTATGATCATGGATTTGGAATGCCGGATTATCTGTCGAGCCAACGTTTCATCATCTGGTAACTCGCCCTGGTTCATGTAAGCCAGATATGGGATTGTCCAATCCGGTATGGCATGCAAAGCTGCCACCAATTGAGCCTCCGGATCAGGAATGGCCAAATCTTCTTCGGTTGGCACCTTGACTGACGGATTATGCAATACATCAAGAAAGACATTTGGCGGGACCGGTTTACGCTGGGAACCAAGACGACTTAAAGCGCCCGCCGCTTCATTCTTCCACCGGTCTATATGGTCCACCTGATAACCCTTAAAGTGACCAGCCACTGTATCCACCTCTCGCCGATACGCAGCCATGAGTGGGTCCTTAGAATCCCATGTGCCAGACACCTGTTGAGACACTAGATCTGAATCGCCGAAGCACTTAACCCGGCTTAAATTCATCTCCTTAGCCATCCGAAGACCGTGGAGCAAAGCCTCATATTCAGCTGCATTGTTAGTACAAGGGAACATTAAACAGAGGACATAACAAAACATGTCACCTCGTGGGGAAGTTAGTATGACTCCAGCCCCCGAGCCCTCCAACTGTCTGGACCCACCAAAATGAATAGTCCAATATGTATTATCTGGTTTCTCTTCAGGTGCCTGTAACTTTGTCCAATCATTGATGAAGTCCATGAGTGCTTGGGATTTGATCGCTGTGCGGGGTATATATTTGAGCCCATGAGGTCCAAGCTCAATAGCCCACTTGGCAATCTGGCCGGTTGCTTCTCTATTTTGAATGATATCGCCCAAAGGAGCTGAACTGACCACTGTGATGGGATGGCCCTAAAAATAATGTTTAAGCTTCTGGCATGCCATAAACACTCCATACACCAGCTTCTGCCAATGCGGATACCTCTGCTTTGAATCAATGAGCACCTCACTGATATAATAAACCGGCCGTTGAACCGGATATTCCTTGCCAAGATCCTTGCGCTCTACCACAATAGCTACGCTAACAGCCCGGGCATTAGCAGCCACATATAGTAATAACGACTCTTTATCGATCGGCGATGCAAGCACGGGCGGTTCAGCTAGCTGCCTCTTCAGATCCTCGAACGCTTTATCAGCTGCCTCACTCCAGACAAAGTTATCTGTTTTCTTGAGCTTTTGATATAAAGGGATGGCCTTCTCTCCAAGGCGACTGATAAACCGGCTCAAGGCTGTAATACGGCCGGTCAGACGTTGAACATCAATGATACATGCCGGTTTAGCCAAGGATGTAATTGCTGCAATCTTTTCCGGATTAGCCTCAATGCCTCTATTTGACACCAGAAAACCCAAGAGCTTGCCTGCCGGGACACCAAAGACACACTTCTCCGGATTGAGCATCATCTTGTAAACCCGGAGATTGTCGAAGGTTTCTCTCAAATCATCTATCAATGTCTCGTCCTTTCTGGACTTTACCACAATATCCTCCACATATGCATGAACATTGCACCCAATTTGCTTATGAAGGCAATTCTGAACACATCACTGGTAAGTTGCCTGGGCACTCTTGAGTCCAAAAGGCATGGAAACATAGCAGAAGGCTCCAAAGGGAGTTATGAAAGCTGTCTTCTCCTGGTGCTTAACTGCCATCTTGATCTGATGATAACCAGAATAAGCATCCAGAAAACACAAACGGTCACAACCTACCATCGCATCAATTATCTGATCAATGCGAGGGAGAGCAAAGGGGTCTGCAGGGCATGCTTTGTTCAAATCTGTGTAATCCACACACATACGCCAAGTGTCGTTTTATGTTATCTACAACCGGACATTAACAAATTCCCATCTGCCCATAACCGCGGGCACGGCTTTCGAAAGTTCAAATCCCTACAGGGGAGTCCCAACTTAGCCCATCACAAGCTCTCACGGTCAACGAAGGATATACCTTCTCCCGAGACATTCCGATCAGACTCGGCATCCCGGTTTTACAAGACATCCTCGACAATGGTAAAACAAGTCCAGCAACACCGCCCGAATGTGCCGACAAATCCCGATAGGAGCTGCACATATCTCGTTCTCAGGGCACACTCAGATTGTCCAAACTTCCGGTAGGCCAGCCCAGAGTTGCCCCTGGTGGCTACCGGCGGCTGACGAGGTGGACCAACACTCAGAGGAGCACTGGCCTAGGGGGTTTAAATAAAGATGACCCTCGGGCTCCGGAAACCCAAGGGAAAAAGAGGCTAGGTGGCAAATGGTAAAACCAAGGTTGGGCATTGCTGGAGGAGTTTTATTCAAGGCGAACTGTCAAAGGGTTCCCATTATAACCCAACCACGTAAGGAACGCAAAATCCGGGAACATAACACCGATATGACGGGAACTAGGGCGGCAAGAGTGGAACAAAACACTAGGCATAAGGCCGAGCCTTCCACCCTTTACCAAGTATATAGGTGCATTAAGATAACAAGATAATATAGTGATATCCCAACAATAAACAATGTTCCAACAAGGAACGATCTCCAATCTTCACCTGCAACTAGCAACGCTATAAGAGGGGCTGAGCAAAGAGGTAACATAGCCAATCAACGGTTTGCTAGGACATGGTGGGTTAGAGGTTTGACATGGCAACTTGGGAGGCATGATAAGCAAGTGGTAGGCATCGTAGCATAGGCATAGCAAAAGAGCGAGCATCTAGCAAGCAAAGATAAAAGTGATTTTGAGGGTATGATCATCTTGCCTGCAAAGTTGTCAGAGTTGACTTGATCCTCGTAAGCGAACTCAAGGGGCTCCTCGTTAGCGAACTCTTCTCCGGCTCTACCCAAACAAGACAAACAAGCAAAAGGAACACAGTCAACCACGTGCAATGCTCAAACAACATGATGCAAACATGGTATGCTATGCGGGATGCGATATATGATGCATAAGCAAGATTTGACAAGGAATGATTGAACCTGACATCAACTTGGAAATCCAAGAGTGCCACTAGAAAGGTGAGGTGATTTTGGTTGAAATCGATATAAAGATCACCGGAATCGGATGCACGGTTTGGAAATGGCAAGCAAAACAAATATGACACCGGTCTGTGATAATCAGCAAGTGACCAACTAAATGCATCAAGATAAATATGCTATAGCACTCAAACATGACAACAAAATACATGGCAGGGATCCACTCATGATGATTGACAAAACATGAACACTGCGCTACGGCTAATTCATCAATTAACAGGTTCAAACAAGCATGGCAAAAATGCAAATGATAACAGATTTCAGACTTAATGAAATTAACACAAGTCTGGAATTTATCATCAGGAAGCACACTTTAGAGCATGAAAAGTACAAGCTACAGGAACTTAACATGGAAAAGCAAGGCATGGCATGAAGCTACGCAAAGCACTTAATAAAAGTACCTTAGTGACCTTGAGCCAAAAGGGATCAGAAAATACAATTGCAAGCATGTGAACATGGCAAAAACATAAACAGATCTCAGACTTTGTGAAAAACTGGAGCATGCAAATCAGTTAACAAGTAAGCATGTTTATGAGCTCGATGCACTCACTATAGAGCATGTCATGACAAACTAAGCATACACCCATCAAGAATACATATCATAGAATCTAGACATGGTAAGAACAACAACATAGCATGCACGGATCAATAGCAACATCCTCGGTAAAATCGCTAACAAGTCAACAATCTGCCAGGATTCACGATATAGCAAAAGTAGAGCTCGATTGACTCCAGCTACGGTGCTCCATAAATGCAAACAAAGACAGGGATGGATAGAGCAGCACAATGTTAAGAAATCATCCATACTGATCATCCTCAAAAAAGGCACGGATCACTAGGAAACAACATGAACATATGGCATACCGACAAAATCAGGACAAGGACTTTGTGAAATTCTAAGTCCCTGAAATCAACATTACCGATTACGCTACTTTGCAAGCTTGTGCTAGTCACCCAAAATATCACAAAAATACATGGTAAGCGCCTCTGTAAAGATGGCATGGTATATAACAAAACACATGTAGAGCTCAGGAGCATATCATGCACACCTTAATCATGGCAAAAATGACAAATAGCTATTTGATGTACCAGATCTGACAAATTTATCACATAGCCCTCTTCCAACAGCATTTCGGGCCTGAAAATGAGATCAAACGAAAATGATGCAATGAGGTGAAATAATGTACTCGTTGAGACGAACATTTTGATATGCTACACACGTAAATCAGAGCTACGGATGCAGAGATACGACATGCCAAAGTTTGCAAAATAATTATGGTTTGAGGGGAAGAAGTCAACCGAGATCTAGATCCAGATCGGGATCCGGGTACTGTTCACGCACTGTAGCAGCTCGAGGTTGCCGGAGCTAAAAGATGTCGCCGGACTTGGGGCTCGCCGGAGGAGAGGCGGCCGGAGATGGGGGTCGCCGGAGCTTGGTCGGCCGGATCCGAAGCATGGGGACGAGGAGGCCGGCCGGTCGGCAAGGTCGCCGCGGTGGGGCGGCTCGGCCCCGGCGGCAGGGCGGCGGCCGGAGTCAAGGCGCGGCTCGGCGGGGCGGCGAAATGGCGACGTCGCCGGCGATGGCCCGCGGTGGCCGGAGCAGGGAGGCGGGCGGCGCTCGGCGGCGCGCGGGAAGACGAAGGCGGGCGCGGGCGGCACGGCTTCGGGCCGGGGAGGGCCCCGCCTGGGCCCGGGCGGGCCGGCGCGGGCGAGGCGGCGATGTGGTACCCCCGGGACAGGTGGCGGCTCCGGGTTGGATGGCGGAGGCGGCGGACGTGTCCGGTTGCGGCCGGACGTGTCCGATGGCGCGCGAGGTGATTTTCTAGGGTTTCGCCCGGGATTTGGAATGTGGGGATCTATATATAGGGGTAGAGGGAGCTAGGAGGCTCCAAATGGAGTGCGGTTTTCAGCCATGCGATCGTGATCGAACGCTCTATATGATGGAAGGGCTTTGGTGGGTTTTGGGCCAAATTGGAAGGGTGTTGGGCTGCAACACAAACGAGGCCTTCTCGGTCCCTCGGTTAACCGTTGGAGTATCAAACGAAGTCCAAATGGCACGAAACTTGACAGGCGGTCTACCGGTAGTAAAACAAGGCCGCATGACAAGTCTCGGTCCAATCCGGAAATGTTTAACCCCCACACACGAAAAGAGGTAGAAAGGGGCACCGGAGGAGATAGGAGCGCCGGAATGCGAAACGGACAACGGGGAAAATGCTTGGATGCATGAGACGAACACGTATGCAAATGCAATGCACATGATGACATGATATGAGATGCATGACACAGACAACAACACACGGAGGCAAAAACCCGAACCCGAGGAAAATAAAATAACTTAGGCCGGAAACGGCAAGAGTTGGAGTACAGATAAGGTAAATTACATCCGGTGTGTTACAACACTCCCCCACTGTGAAAGGATCTCGTCCCGAGATCTATGATTGGAAAAACATCGGGTACTCAGAACGGAGGTGATCCTCGCGTTCCCAAGTGGCTTCACGGTCGGAATGGTGTGACCACTTGACTTTGAGGAATTTGATTGACTTATTGCGAGTCTTGCATTCAGTTTCTTGCAGAATAGCAACTGGGTGCTCACGATAAGAGAGGTCTTCTTGGAGATCAATGTCTTCAAAGTTGACAGTGCGGTTAGGAGTCTTGAAGCACTTGCGAAGCTGAGAGACATGGAACACGTCATGCACATTAGCAAAGTTGGAGGGAAGATCGAGTTGATAGGCGGGATCGCCTCTCTTGCTGACGATCTTGAAAGGGCCCACGTATCTAGGGGCAATCTTCCCTTTGATACCGAAGCGACGAGTACCTTTCATTGGAGAGACGCGGAGGTAAACATGGTCTCTGATCTTGAAAGCCAAATCATGATGCTTACTATCATGGTAGCTCTTCTGGTGCAATTGCGCTGCTTTGAGGTTATCACGAATGACTTTGCACATTTCCTCTGCCTCTGTGATCAAGTCATTTCTGAGAAGTTGACGTTCACCGGTCTCTGACCAGTTAAGAGGAGTACGGCACTTCCTGCCATAGAGAATTTCAAATGGGGCCTTGCCCGAACTTGCTTGAAAACTGTTGTTGTAGGATAACTCAACATATGGAAGACAATCTTCCCACTTCATACCGAAAGAGATAACGCAAGCCTTGAGCATATCTTCCAGAATCTGATTGACGCGCTCGACTTGACCGCTAGTTTGAGGATGAAAAGCTATGCTGAAACGGATGTTGGTGCCCATGGCCTTCTGAAAAGAATCCCAAAACTTGGAGGTAAAGATGCTGCCACGGTCTGAAGAGATCAACTATGGAATGCCGTGCAGAGAGACAATCCGAGAGGTGTACAGCTCCGCCAATTGAGCTGCAGTGATCGACTCTTTGATAGGCAGAAAATGAGCCACGCTTGGACTTTGGAAACCCAGTCACGAAGTCCATCTCAATGTGGTCAAAATTCCATTCTGGAATGGCAAGAGGTTGGAGGAGACCAGCTGGTCGTTGGTGTTCTGCCTTCACTCTTCTACAGACATCACATTCATTCATGAACTGAGCAATCTCGTGCTTCATTCGTGTCCACCAATAAGCCTGCTTGAGGTCCTGGTACATCTTCATGCTCCCAGGGTGGATGGAGAGGAGAGAATTGTGAGCCTCGTTCATAATGACTTTACGAAGGTCACCTTTAGGCACAACAATGCGATCCTCGAAGAAGAGAGTATCCTTGTCATCAAGGCGATATCACTTGTACTTGGATTGACTCTTGGCGATCCCAATCTTCACCTTCTTCACCATAGCATCAAGAAGTTGAGCCTCACGAATCTGATCTTCCAAAGTAGGAGAGACTTGAAGGTTGACGAGGAAACCTTGAGGAACAACTTTCAAGTTGAGTTTGTGGAAAGCTTCACAAAGCTCGGGTTGGTATGTCTTGAGAATCAAACTGTTGCAGTAAGCCTTCCTGCTCAATGCATCAGCAATTACATTGGCCTTGCCTGGAGTATATTAGATACTCGGATTATACTCTTGAGTCATTTCGACCCAACGAGTCTGCCTGAGGTTGAGATTAGGCTGAGTGAAGATGTACTTGAGACTCTTGTGGTCAGTGAAGATGTCCACTTTTCTTCCCAATAGGAGATGTCTCCAAGTCAAAAGAGCATGCACAACTGCCGCCAACTCGAGGTCATGAGTGGGGTAGTTCTTCTCGTTGGGCTTCAACTAGCGAGAAGTATAAGCCACAACTTTCTTCTCTTGCATCAACACTGCACCAAGACCATGAAGAGAGGAATCACAAAATACCTCGAACGGCTTGGATTCATCAGGAGGAGTCAGAACTGGAGCAGTGACTAATTTCTCTTTCAATGTGTTGAAAGCGATGTCACATTCCGGAGACCAAACGTACTTGATGTGCTTCTGGAGAAGGTTGGAAAGCGGCTTCGCGATCTTTGAAAAGTTCTCAACGAACCTTCGACAATAGCTTGCGAGACCAAGGAAGCTGCGGAGTTGCTTCACGTTCTGAGGTGGTTCCCAATTCACAATTGCAGACACCTTCTCAGGATTCACCGCTATGCCCTTGGCAGAGATGATATGCCCAAGGTAGAGAACCTCATCGAGCCAAAACTCGCACTTTGAGAACTTGGCGTAGAACTGATGTTCTCTGAGCTTATCGAGAACAAACGCAAGTGCTTGGCATGATCTTCCTTGTTCTTGGAAAAGACCAAAATGTCATCGAGGTAGACCAAGATGAAGTCATTTGTGTAAGGGTTGAAGATGAAGTTCATCATGCGAGAGAAAGTCGGCAGAGCATTGACGAGGCCAAAAGACATGACAGTGTATTCATATGAACCATAGCTTGTTCTGAAAGCCGTCTTGGGAATATCTTGCTCACGAATTCGAATCTGGTGATAGCCCATACGGAGATCAAGCTTGGAGAATACTTGAGCACCTTTGAGTTGTTCAAACAGCTCGTTGATGTTGGGAAGTGGGTACTTGTTCTTTATAGTCTTCTTGTTCAATGGATGGTAGTCAACACAAAGTCGGTCCATTCCATCCTTCTTCTTCACAAAAAGAACTCCACAACCCCACGGAGAAGAACTAGGTCGGATGAGACCCATTCTCTCTTGAATATCGAGTTGCTTCTTCAGCTCCTTCAACTCTTCAGGTCCAAGCTTGTAAGGACATTTGCAAACAGGTTCCATGCCAGGCTCAAGATCGATGACGAATTCAACTGGCCAGTGCGGAGGCATTCCTGGAAGCTCTTCTAGAAAGACGTCTTGATATTCGCAAACGACTGGAATTTGAGAGATGGCATCCAGTTCACCCTTCTCATTAAGAGAAAACAGATGGATGGTATTATCCCGAGCGGCAAAGACAATTACATCCTCACACGAATGAGTCAATTGAATCTTCCTGGCTGCACAATCAAGCTGAGCCTTGTGCTTAGAAAGCCAGTCCATTCCGAGAATAAGATTAATATCTGAGTTACCAAGGACCATTGGAGAAGCCAGAAACTTGAAATCACCCATCATGATAGAAATATCCGGAATCTCGTAGTTTGCGAGCAAACATTTACCCGGTGGAACAACTGCTAACGGTTTATGCAAAACTTGAGAAGACAACTCATGCTTAGATGCAAAAGGTCTCGAGATGAAACAATGCGATGCACCAGTGTCAAAAAGTACTTTTGCAGGAACATCGTTAACAGGAAGGTTACCCATGATGACATCTGACGAGTCCTCTGCCTAAGCTGCATTCATCAAGTTGATCTTGGCGTGCTTGGGGTTATGCTTGACCACAGCTGTACTTGCCGATCTCACAGGAGGAGGAGGAGGGAGACGCCTCTGATTGAAGCATTTGTTGGCATAGTAACCCTTCTGTTGGCACTTGTTGCATGTGACCTCCGAAAGCGGACGGTGATACGGAGCACTTGATCTTGGAGCTTGAGACGAAGTCTTGTTCTGAAAGCCAGGGTTGGGTGGGTGGGAAGATCCACTGCCACCTTTGCTCTTCTGCTGATAAGGCTGACGGTACGGAGGAGGAGGAAGCCAATACTTCTGCTGCTTAGCCACTTGAGTTGAGGAAAAAGGAGTAGCATCTCTGGCTCGCTTCTTGGAAGCATCGCACTTCAGTTGAGCAGTCTCTTCCTTCATTGCCATGTTGTAAAACTCATCGTACCTCTTGGGCTCAAAGAGGACAAGAGCTAGCTGGATTTCTTCTCTGAGACCACCCCTGAACTGGTATATCATGCTCTTCTCGTCAGGGACGTCTTGCTTAGCAAAACGGGCGAGCTTCTGAAACATCTTGTTGTACTCGTAAACAGACATAGAGCCTTGCTTCAGGTTGTGGAATTCCTCACGCTTGCTTTCAACCACGCTCTGAGGAATATGATGAGCTTTGAAGTCTTGATAGAATTCATCCCAGGTAATCACACGGCCTCCTCTGGAATCTTTGTACTGCTGAAACCATTCTGCAGCTTGGTCTTTGAGTTAGAAGGAAGCGAACTTGACAAAGTCCTCAGGCCTAACGTTACTGCACTCAAAATGCTTGCATATGTCCATGAGCCAATCATCAGCGTCTGTTGCCTCAACACAATTGCTGAAGGTCTTTGGCTGGTTAGCAAGGAACTGGTTGAGTGTAGCAAACTGATTCTAATTGTTGCCATGACCCTGGTTCCGTTGGTTGCGCTCTTGAAGAAGTTGGATGATCAGCTGCGTGTTTGCATTGGTAGCGGCCATCACAGCTTGCCATGCCTCCAGAGGTGGAGGTGGTGGTGGCGGATCAGGATTCGGAGTCATGCGCGTTGGAGGAGCCATCCTGAAGAGGTTGACATCCATTAGCACATTGACAGACAAATATTGAAGCTGAATCAAACGGGTTGAAATTGCAACATATAGTCTTCACATCCAAACAAAATGAACGAATGCATTCCAATTGAAATGGTCACATATCCATAAATTGAGAAGCCACTTAGAATTGAGGTAGAAGAATAAAACCAACAAGGTACGGAACAAGAACGAATACTTGGTGAGGATCACCCAATCTCAAACCAAATATCCACGGAAGCAGGGCTAGAGCTACAAGATTCCCACCTATGAAACTCCCGAACCTTTCCGGTTATGCAATCAGGTGTTGGGGATACAAGGGAAGCATAATATCTCAACCAAATCTAGCAAATCCTACATCCAGCTATATCCATCCTTCTACACTGGGTGGCGTCGAGGTTATCTCACCAACAACTACATAAAAGAGATTTTCGATGTCGGCGAAACTCAGGTATTCCAGAATCTCAACGATAAAATTGTGACGATAGCACCTCGGAGCTCAACTCCCCGGGACACTACCACAACCCCTAAATGACAGGAGGCACCAAGAACAATGTTCTCGTCACAAATCGATCGGAACGATTCCAAGATACCTGCATGATCCTAAATTTTTTTAGTGAAATTTGAGAAGAGAAGAGTCAAAACTCTGCGTCAGGATGCCTTACCAGAGCGATGAAGGGACTGGGGAGTAAAAAGAATTCCTAAACTCTCCAATATATATAATCCTAAATGACTCAAAACATATTTCTAGACTCAACAACGCCAACGATTCGAGCAAGCAGGGGGCTCCTAAGGTCGGGGAAGGCTCTGATTACCAACTTGTAACGCCCTCGATGCGGCTATATCTCCTATGTGTCGAAGCACGACTTAGAGGTATAACCGCATTGAAAGCAATGTCGCAAGTAAGGTAATCTTCACAACAACCCATGTAAATAGATAAAAGGGGTAAAGGTACATAGTTGGCTTACACTCGCCACGTCACACAAATACATGAATAACATTACAATCATCCAATACACTCATGGTCCGACTACGGTACCAAAATAAAAGATCAACCCCCACATGCGACAAAGTCCCCGATCGCCCCAACTGGGCACCACTACTGATCATCTGGGAAAGACACATAGTAACGACGAGAGTCTTCATCGAACTCCCACTTGAGCTCAAGCGCATCGCTTGGAACGGTATCATCGGTCCCTGCATTAGGTTTTGGAAGTAAACTGTGAGTCACGGGGACTCAGCAATCTCGCACCCTCGTGATCAAGACTATTTAAGCTTATAGGTAAGGCAAGGTAATATGTGGAGCTGCGGCAAGCAACTAGCATATATGGTGGCTAACCTGTTCGCAAAAGAGAGCGAGAAGAGAAGGCAAAGCACAAACGAAGGACTATGATCAAGAAGTGATCCAATAGCAACCTACGTCAAGCATTACTCCAACACCGTGTTCACTTCCCGGACTCCGCCGAGAAGAGACCATCACGGTAACACACGCGGTTGATTCATTTTAATTAAGTTAAGTTTCATGTTATCTACAACTGGACATTAACAAATTCCCATCTGCCCATAACCGCGGGCACGGCTTTCGAAAGTTCAAATCCCTACAGGGGAGTCCCAACTTAGCCCATCACAAGCTCTCACGGTTAACGAAGGATATACCTTCTCCCGAGACATTCCGATCAGACTCGGCATCCCGATTTTACAAGACATCCTCGACAATGGTAAAACAAGTCCAGCAACACCGCCCGAATGTGCCGACAAATCCCGATAGGAGCTGCACATATCTCGTTCTCAGGGCACACTCAGATTGTCCAAACTTCTGGTAGGCTAGCCAAGAGTTGCCCCTGGTGGCCACCGGCGGCTGACGAGGTGGACCAACACTCAGAGGAGCACTGGCCTAGGGGGTTTAAATAAAGATGACCCTCGGGCTCCGGAAACCCAAGGGAAAAAGAGGCTAGGTGGCAAATGGTAAAACCAAGGTTGGGCATTGCTGGAGGAGTTTTATTCAAGGCGAACTGTCAAAGGGTTCCCATTATAACCCAACCACGTAAGGAACGCAAAATCCGGGAACATAACACCGATATGACGGGAACTAGGGCGGCAAGAGTGGAACAAAACACTAGGCATAAGGCCGAGCCTTCCACCCTTTACCAAGTATATAGGTGCATTAAGATAACAAGATAATATAGTGATATCCCAACAATAAACAATGTTCCAACAAGGAACGATCTCCAATCTTCACCTGCAACTAGCAACGCTATAAGAGGGGCTGAGCAAAGCGGTAACATAGCCAATCAACAGTTTGCTAGGACATGGTGGGTTAGAGGTTTGACATGGCAACTTGGGAGGCATGATAAGCAAGTGGTAGGCATCGTAGCATAGGCATAGCAAAAGAGCGAGCATCTAGCAAGCAAAGATAGAAGTGATTTTGAGGGTATGATCATCTTGCCTGCAAAGTTGTTAGAGTTGACTTGATCCTCGTAAGCGAACTCAACGGGCTCCTCGTTAGCGAACTCGTCTCCCGGATCTACCCAAACAAGACAAACAAGCAAAAGGAACACAATCGACCACATGCAATTCTCAAACAACATGATGCAAACATGGTATGCTATGCGGGATGCGATATGTGATGCATAAGCAAGATTTGACAAGGAATGATTGAACCTGGCCTCAACATGGAAATCAAAGAGTGCCACTAGAAAGGTGAGGTGATTTCGGTTGTAATCGATATAAAGATCACCGGAATCGGATGCATGGTTTGGAAATGGCAAGCAAAACAAATATGACACCGGTCTGCGATAATCAGCAAGTGACCAACTAAATGCATCAAGATAAATATGCTACAGCACTCAAACATGACAACAAAATACATGGCAGGGATCCACTCATGATGCTTGACAAAATATGAACACTGAGCTACGGCTAATTCATCCATTAACAGGTTCAAAAAAGCATGGCAAAAATGCAAATGATAACAGATTTCAGAGTTAGTGAAATTAACACAAGTCTGGAATTTATCATCAGGAAGCACACTTTAGAGCATGAAAAGTACAACCTACAGGAACTTAACATGGAAAAGCAAGGCATTTCATGAAGCTACGCAAAGCACTTAAAAAAGTACCTTTGTGACCTTGAGCCAAAAGGGATCAGAAAATACAATTGCAAGCATGTGAACATGGCAAAAACATAAACAGATGTCAGACTATGTGAAAAACTGGAGCATGCAAATTAGTTAACGAGTAGGCATGTTTACAAGCTCGATGCACTCACTACAGAGCATGGCATGACAAGCTAAGCATACACCCATCAAGAATACATATCATAGAAACTAGACATGGTAAGAACAACAACATAGCATGCACAGATCAATAGCGACATCCTCCGCAAAATCGCTAACAAGTCAACAATCTGCCAGGATTCACGATATAGCAAAAGTACAGCTCGATTAACTCAAGCTACGGTGCTCCATAAATGCAAACAAAGACATGGATGGATAGAGCACCAAAAGTTTAACAAATCATACTTACTGATCATCCTCAAAAGAGGCACGGATCACTAGGAAACAACATGATCATATGGCATACCGACAAAATCAGGACAAGGACTTAGTGAAATTCTAAGTCCCTGAAATCAGCATTACCGATTATGCTACTTTGCAAGCTTGTGCTAGTCACCACAAATATCACAAAAATACATGGTAAGCGCCTTTGTAAGGATGGCATGGCATATAACAAAACACATGTAGAGCTCAGGAGCATATCATGCACACATTAATCATGGAAAAAATGACAAATAGTTATTTGATGCAGCAGATCTGACAAATTTATCACATAGCCCTCTTCCAACAGTATTTCGGGCACAAAAATGAGCTCAAATGAAAATGATGCAATGAGATGAATCGATGTACTCATCGAGACGAACATTTTGACATGCTACACGCGCAAATCGGAGCTGCGGATGCAGAGATACGATATGCCAAAGTTTGCAAAATAATTAGGGTTTGAGGGGAAGAAGTCAACCGAGATCTAGATCCAGATCGGGATCCGGGTACTGTTCACGCACTGTAGCAGCTCGAGGTCGCCAGAGCTAAAAGGCGTCGCCGTACTTGGGGCTCGCCGGAGGAGAGGCGGCCGGAGATGGGGTCGCCGGAGCTTGGCTGGCCGGATCCGAAGCTTGGGGAGGAGGAGGCCGGCCGGTCGGCAAGGTCGCCGCGTTGGGGCGGCTCGGCCCCGGTGGCGGCCGGAGTCAAGGCGCAGTTCGGTGGGGCGGCAAAATGGTGAGGACGCCAGCGATGGCCCGTGGCGGCCGGAGTAGGGAGGCGGGCGGCGCTCGGCGGCGCGCGGAAAGACGAAGGCGGGTGCGGGCGGCGCGGCTTCGGGCCGGGGAGGGCCCCGCCTTGGCCCGGGCGGGCCGACGCGGGCGAGGCGGCGATGTGGTACCACCGGGACAGGCGGCGACTCCGGGTTGGACGACGGAGGCGGCGGACGTGTCCGGTTGCGGCCGGACGTGTCCGATGGCGCGCGAGGTGATTTTCTAGGGTTTCGCCCGGGATTTGGAATGTGGGGATCTATATATAGGGGTAGAGGGAGCTAGGAAGCTCCAAAGGGAGTGCGGTTTTCGGCCACGCGATCGTGATCGAACGCTCCAGATGATGGAAGGGTCTTTGGTGGGTTTTGGGCCAAATTGGAAGGGTGTTGGGCTGCAACACAAACGAGGCCTTCTCGGTCCCTTGGTTAACCGTTGGAGTATCAAACGAAGTCCAAATGGAACGAAACTTGACAGGCGATCTACCGGTAGTAATCCAAGGCCGCATGACAAGTCTCGGTCCAATCCGGAAATGTTTAACCCCATACGGCGGAATGTGTCATAATACAGAATGTTGATACTGCTTCTGCCATCAATGAGCACTTTAGTAAACTTGTATCCCCCGACTTGCGGGGCTACCACCAGGGCCAAGTGACCCGGATTATCAACCCGGGGCGGTTGATCCTCTCTACTCCATAAAATGGGTTGCTCAGACCAGCATAAATACCGAGGCACTGCGGGTTCAATAGAGTTTACCGCCCTTTTCTGAAGCTTCTGATCACGCTTACACAAACTAGTAGTGAAAACATGATATTGCTCGCTATTTAGCTGCGTGGGATTGCTCTGGTAACCCGACTGCTGCTGTTGCTGCTGATTCCCTTGATGGTTGTAGCCTCCCTGGTTGCCTTGGTGCCCTTGATTGATGTGTCTGGTTTGGTTGCCTTGAAACCCTGAATCAGAACCACCACCTCCATAACCCGGCCCGTGGAAACCACCTCCTGAACCGTCGGGCAGGCCATTATCATACTGGAACATATTGGAATTCTTGAAATCCCGCATGATATAACAATCCTTCAAAGATGCGATGCTGGCTTCTCCTTTCGTCCATGCTTTGGACAGGGCTGATTTAACAGGCGCTCCAAATTAGGGCCTGAACCTCCACCCCTCTAGGGCTGCTTGCCCTTACGGCGCTGGCCATTCTCCTGAGCATTGGTGTTAGCAACAAAGTCCAAGTTGCTGTCGGCCTTGCACTTAACACTGTTCCCATGGCCTGCCGGATTATGCTGCTGACCCTTGACGTTGCCATTCTTTTTCCCTTTCCCCTGTTTATCCTCCTCTGAATCCGGGTCCTTGGTATTATCTGAATCAGCGTACTTAACCAAAGCGGCCATGAGCGTTGACATATCGTTGCAGTGACGTTTGAGCCCTCCTAATTTCTGTTTGAGCGGTAGGAAACGACAATTGCGCTCTAATGTTAACACTGCGGTGTCTGCATTGATACGATCTGATGAGTGCAAGATCGCTGAGACCCGTTTGACCCAATGGGTCGTGGACTCCCCTTCCTCTTGGACACAAGCGGCCAGATCCATGATTGACATTGGCTGCTTACAAGTATCTTTGAAGTTCTGGATAAACCGGTGCTTCAATTCAGCCCATGATCCGACAGAGTTAGTTGGTAAGCTCTTCAACCAAGTACGAGTTGTTCCCTCCAACATCATGGTGAAATATTTAGCACATACTGCCTCATCCACATCTAACATCTCCATTACCATCTCATAGCTTTCCACCCACGCCTCTGGTTGTAAATCGGTGGTGTAATTTGGTACCTTACGAGGTCCCTTGAAGTCCTTGGGCAGTCTCATATTACGCAAAGCAGGGGTGAGACACGGCACCCCTAAGGAACTGAACACCACACCTGGCTCTACTGAAGCGGTAGAGTGAACCGGAGTATGTTGTCGTGCTCCGTGTCGAGCTGCTAACTCGGCCTCCCGACGCGCGCGGCCATGGTCCACAACATCCTGCGCATTAGCACCTCCCCCTGCCGGGTTGTTTCCTCGTGGTGAATTTCGGCGATGCGCACTGCTGGACACAGTCGGTTCGTCCTCAACGTGTCTGCTATAGCTCCGGATTGGACGGGGAGTGGAATGAATCCTTTCACGACTGTGTGAATATGCCTGCTGTTGATTTAGCGTTGTTTGAAGGAGATCCCTGGCCCGACGTGCTTCAACCGCAACTGGTGACTCGCCGTCAGTTGGGAGGGCTGCCAGGCGTGAAGCGGCGGCCACAATATTGTCCAACGGGTTGGAATAATGCCCAGGAGGTGTTGGTACATACTGTGGCACAACGTTGTTCTGGCGAGGCGGGTCCATCGTGCGTGGTTGAACCGGCGCTCCTATTCCCGGTGCCTCCGCCCGGTTTAGTATGGGTTGGTTACCAGCTCCTTCTCCTGGTGTGTTAAAGAGATTTTGTGGCTCATAAACTGACGAGAGACATGATCGGTACCTTCTTCTCATGACTTCCTCTGAAGCATTCTGATCCAGCCTAATCCTATAGGCCTGTGCTTCCAACTCAGCCCGTTCTGTAGCCATCCTAGAGTTCTCTATCGCCAAGTCCGCTTTAGCCTGAGCTATCTAATCTTTCACCTTTGCAATCTCCGCATTGTGCTGATCCCTGGCCGCTGCATCCACCTCCGCGGCCATCAACGTTGCCAAAGCGTCGAACAAATCAGACATGACTTGGGCTGGAGGCGGCGCAGAGCTTCCTGCCCCTGTCGGTGTGGCCGTTGTTGAACCGGAGAGTATTGCTGCGGCGGCCGATGAATGAGGCGCTGATTGTGTGCCGGCCATGAAGATGGCGGCCCGGTTTGGCAGATCAGGGGAATCTGGAATACTGCTGCCCTCGGATCCTCCATCAATCCGGCCGTCCTGCAACTGATAAAGCGATTCGGTCTCTCCAGAAGACTCGTCATCAGAACAGACCACGGTCTCTCCATTGGACACTGGCCCGTCCTCGTATCTCGCTCCATGGATGACACCTACGAAAACATGCCTTGTCACGGGTTGAACCGGTGAAGAACTTGCACGCTGAGCCGTTTCGATGATGTCGGTGCAGATGTCCGGCTGAGGGGCCAGTTCGCCGATCTTGCCGATGAAGACATGAATCCCACCGAAGGGGACCCGGTACCCGTACTCGATTGAATCAGCCTCGGGACCCCATCCTGCATTGTCGATGTAGAGCTTGACGCGACGACTCTTCGTCATCCGGCCCACAGTGTATCCCTTAAGTCCATCAAAGCTGCCCTTCAAGAACTCAAAACCATCGTGCGATAGCCCCATGGTGGGCGCCAACTGTCGTGGGTTTGTCACGGCAGATGTCCTTGTGAAACGACTTAGTCGTGGAGCCATCGCTATGGGTTAGCTTAAAGGGGTTAAACCAGACAAGGGGACACGTGGAGTTTTATACTAGTTCGGCCCCTTCAAGGAAGGTAAAAGCCTACGTCTAGTTGTGATTGGTATTGCTAGGGTTTCGAAGGCCAGGGAGCGAATCCGCTTTGTCTGGCTCTCGAGTTGTTTTCTGTCCCTGAACCGCTGCTGGGTCGTCCCTTTATATACATAGGTTGACGCCCACCGGGCTACAGAGTCCCGAAGCCGGATCATAAACATGTCTGGTTCGGTCTCTATCCTTCCTATCTTACAATACAAGTTACATGACTAGGTCAGTTTACATTTACAGGCTTTAACCCGCCTGTGGGCCTTGGGCCTTCGTAAAGCGCCATCATCCTTGCAACTTCATGGGCTTCTAATCTTCAAGGAGTTAACCCGGCTACGCAAGGCCGGTTTACATCCAGTAGTAAAATCCCCAACAAGTTGTTTGAGCCCTGATGTGCCTACTCATTCATGCTTGTTTCTCATGCCTGCTACTGCTTATAGTTGAGTCGGGTCTGATTCATCGTGAATGAATTGGAATGGTGATGAACATGTCTTACTGTTGAGAGCTAAGTGTGTGAACACGATTTAGTAAAGGTAGCGGTGAGAGGCCATGTAAGAGTACATGGTGGGTTGTCTCACTGAAACCGTCCTCAGGAACTGAGTTCTGTGTTTGTGATCCATGAACAGCTACTACCACATGTTGGGCCCTAAAATATGACCTCGCTCGACTTATTAACCGCCCTTGTCTTATGTCCACGAGTTGCCACTAGTTTCTGGTGTTTGTAGGATATGTGTTGGAGGCCGTGCATAGCGCTGACCCTAGGGGTGGGCTATGACACGGTAGATACACCATGGCCCGGTGTACCAGGCGCCCCTTTGGTGTCTTGGGAACCCTGCACACATCGTTTGGGGCTGTGAGCGAAACCCCGACCGGATCTCCTCGCGGATGGAACCCAAATAGGCGATAAACCTGGACTAGAGACTTGTGTGTTTAGTTAGGTCATGGTCTACACCCACGTCGGCTTTCGCTTGAAGTCTGCCGAGCACATGTCGTGTGCAGACGCTAAGTGGTGGAAACATGTGTGAAGAAGTACACCCCTGCAGGGTTATAAATGACCTATTCGAATAGCCGCATCCACTGTAAAGAACTTCTTGGTTTCCTGTACACTTCATAGACAAGTGAAAGTGGATACTCTAAAATGCGCAAGATAAGCGTGAGTGCTATGGATGGCGTTCTCGTAGGGAGATGGGAGCGGATCCATAGTGGTGTATTGATATGGTGAATATGTGGACTCGTGTGTGCCACCTCAAAAGAGTTACTTGCAGTCGTAATTTAAGGTAGCCACTGAGTCAAAGCTGGCTTGCTGCAGTTAAACTCCACCATCCCCCTTTGTTGATACCGATGCATATTAGTTAGTTCTGATGTAAGTCTTGCTGGGTACATTTGTACTCACGTTTGCCTATTTTATGTTTTGCAGAGAGAAGTCAGTGTCGCTAGTAGTTCCATGTGGACTTCGACATTTATCTTGATACCTCAGCTACGATCTTGTGCCCTCGGCAAGATCTGGTAGATAGTGAGGCTTCTCAGCCTTTTTCATTTGTAGATGTCTGTACTCGGACATGTTAAGCTTCCGCATGTGCTTTGACTTGTATGCTCTGAATGTTGGGTCATGAGACCCTTGTTTGTAACATCTCACTCCTCGGAGCCTAATGAATACATACTTTGAGTCGTAGAGTCTTGTTGTGATGCCATGTTGTATTTACACATATCGAGCATATTGTGTGTATGATTTGAAATGCTTGGTGTGTGTGGGATCCAACAACCTAGTTGTTTATCCTTGGTAGCCTCTCTTATGGGGAAATGTAGTCTTGTGCTTCCATGAGCCATAGTAGTCCGCTATAGCCCAGTTCACCGGAGTCCTGCTAGTCCAACACTACTGCTCCGGAACACTTGACTGGCTGGCATGTGATTCACTTCATTCCTGTGTCTGTCCCTTCGAGGAAATGTCACGCGGTGACATCCGGAGTCCTGCCTAGCTTGCTATAGCCCGGTTCACCGGAGTCCTGTTAGCCCAATACTACAGCCTGGATTCGCACACTGCTGACCGACATGCTCAATGTTGATTCATGTATGCTTGTCCCCGTAAGTTAGTGCCACTTTGGGTTCATGACTAGTCATGTCGGCCCGGGTTCTCTGTCATATGGATGCTAGCGACACTATCATATACGTGAGCCAAAAGGCGCAAATGGTCCCGAGCCAGGTAAGGTGGCACCCATGGGAATACCGTGCGTGAGGCCGCAAAGTGATATGCTGTGTTACATGCTAGATCGGTGTGACTTAGAATCGGGGTCCTGACAGAGCCACACCGTGGGCCGCAGGCAGGCAAGCTGGGGCCCCCTGTTCCTGGAACGCCGACAGTAGCCCCCGGGCCCAAGGCGCGCTCGGGCTTGTCTTAGAGGCGAAGCCAAGGGGCAAGCGCGGAGCGTCGCCGGCCCCATTAGCCTGCGGCCTTGGTCGACATGTGACGGTTGATTGGACATGGGTGTCTCCGCTTCCCCACGCAGCCTCGGCAACTTCCCGACTTGTCAAGTCCCTGCTGCATGCAAGGAAAATCCATCATTATTACCTTAGATCGTGGAGGCCGGCGGTTGGCCTCCTTTGGCTATAAATGGGAGGTGGGGGCGGAGCCCCATAACCAGTCTCTCCTCTGCCTCTCCCGCTTCTTCTCCTTCCTTGCTCCACTCCTTGCTGGTGCAGTCATGGCACCGATTCGGAGGTTCTCGAACGTAGAGAAGGGCAAGGCTCCCCTCACCAAGCCTGAGCTGCTCCCGCCTAAGAAGAGGAGGTCCCATCGCCGCGAGATGGTCATGAGGCCGGTGGTGTCTGTAGGATCGAAAGTATGTCTAAAGGGGGGTGATTAGACTACTTGACCAAATAAAACTTAACCTTTTCCCAATTTTAGTTCTTGGCAGATTTTAGCTATTTTAGGAAGAGTCAAGCAATCATCACACAATTCAAGCAAGCATGCAAAGAGTATATTGGCAGCGGAAAGTAAAGCATGCAACTTGCAAGAATATAAAGGGAAGGGTTTGGAGAATTCAAACGCTATTGGAGACACGGATGTTTTTCCCGTGGTTCGGATAGGTGGTGCTATCCTACATCCACGTTGATGGAGACTTCAACCCACGAAGGGTAATGGTTGCGTGAGTCCACACAGGGCTCCACCCAAGGGCAATGGTTGCGCGAGTCCATGAAGGGCTCCACCCACGAAGGGTCCACGAAGAAGCAACCACCCACAAAGGGTCCACGAAGAAGCAACCTTGTCTATCCCACCATGGCCATCGCCCACGAAGGACTTGCCTCACTAGCGGTAGATCTTCACGAAGTAGGCGATCTCCTTGCCCTTACAAACTCCTTGGTTCAACTCCACAGTCTTGTCGGAGGCTCCCAAGTGACACCTAGCCAATCTAGGAGACACCACTCTCCAAGAAGTAACAAATGGTGTGTAGGTAATGAACTCCTTGCTCTTGTGCTTCAAATGATAGTCTCCCCAACACTCAACTCTCTCTCATAGGATTTGGATTTGGTGGAAAGAAGATTTGAGTGGAAAGCGACTTGCGAAGGCTAGAGATCAAGATTCATATGGTAGGAATGGAATGTCTTGGTCTCAACACATGAGTAGGTGGTTCTCTCTCAGAACGTATGAGTTGGAATGATGTGTGTGTTCTGATGGCTCTCTCATCGAATGAGAAGGAGGTGGAGGGGTATATATAGCCTCCACACAAAATCAAACCGTTACACAGTTTTCCAATCTCGGTGGGACTGAATCAATAAACTCGGTCGGACCAAAAATATAAACCTAGTGACTGTTAGTGATTTCGGTGGGACTGACATGCAACTCGGTAGGACCAATTCGGTTAGGGTTTGGGCATAACGTAATCTCGGTGAGACCGATTACAAAAACTCGGTGAGACCGAATTTGGTAATTAGCTAACCAGAGAGGTGGTCAGGCAAACTCGGTGGGACCGATTTGCTCTTTCGGTGAGACCGAGTGGAACTCGGTGAGACCGAAAAGTTACAAAGGGGAAACACTGAGTTTACATTGCAATCTCGGTGGGACCGATTCGCTCTTTCGGTGGGACCGAAAAGTTACGAAAGGGAAACAGAGAGTTTGCAACCCCATCTCGGTGGGACCGAGATCCTTATCGGTAGAACCGAATTGCTAGGGTTTGGCAGTGGCTAATGACAAGTGAAACTCGGTGGCGCCGGATAGGAAGAATCGGTAGGACTGAGTTTGGCTTAGAGTTTTGGTCATATGTGGATATGGGAAAGTAGTTGAGGGTTTTGGAGCATATCACTAAGCACATGAAGCAAGAGGCTCATTAAGCAACACCTCATCCCTCCTTAATAGTATTGGCTTTTCCTAAAGACTCAATGTGATCTTGGATCACTAAAATATGAAATGAAGAGTCTTGAGCTTTTGAGCTTGAGCCAATCCTTTGTCCTTAGCATTTTGAGGGTTCCACTTTCACATCCATGCCATGCCAATCATTGAGCTTTCCTGAAATAATCATCTTGGAATAGCATTAGCTCAATGAGCTATATGTTGTTATGAATTACCAAAACCACCTAGGGATAGTTGCACTTTCAATCTCCCCCTTTTTGGTAATTGATGACAACATATAGATCAAAGCTTCGACAAATGATAATAAGCATGAAATATATCGTCGCTTTGAGAAGTTTGTGATAAGTAAGAGCTCCCCCTAAATTTGTGCATATTTAAAATTTGCTTTGGACTGCAAATGCACAAAGAGTTAGAATCATGGGTTACTTTTCCATGTCACATACATCTTGGTGGAGCGCTCAAAAAATGATAAGATTGAAATACATGCACTCATCACCAAGAATAGTGAATGATCACAAACGATAGATAGAATGATAATATTTAAGCAAGCATCAAGCAAACATTAAGTGTAGCTTATGATCAAACACATAATCATCGATGTCTCACAGGCATAAGGACGTAGTATCTCACACACAAGCAAACAAAGTTCGAAAAACCACCAAATAAAGCAAGAGAGAAAAGCAACACACTCTCTCTCGAAGCCTATGATCTATACATCTTCTCCCCCTTTGGCAACAAGTTACCAAAAAGTTCCTAGAAAATGCATAGTGCTAAGTCGTCGCTCAGGCTTGATCTTCAGGTGGTGGTGGAGTCCGGATCACTCCAAGGACGAAGCCTTCGGTAGACGTGGTCGGAGTGGAAGCTGAACTGGATGCTGGAGCTGGTGGAACTGAGGCTGTGGCTGGTGCAGACATTGTAGCTCTGGTGTCAGCAACTGGCAGTGCAGACGACCTCGGACCTCGTGGCACCCTCGCAAACGCATGAGTCGTGGTCCTGCCTCTCCTCTCATTCATGTCCTCCTGGAGCTGCTCCACTGCAGACTGAACTTCTGTTACCTTGATGTCCAAGTCATAGAACCTCTGTTCCATGATCCTCTCTAAACTCGCCTGGTTCTGAGTCAGGGTGGCTATACTCTGCTCAATCCGCAGGGTGGACGCAATCAAGTAACTGAGCTGCTCTTGTTTGGTCTTCAAGAAATAATCAGATGCCTCCACTTGAGTAGGCATCCTGGCAGCTTTCTCCTTCTTCGCCTTCTCCTTCTGTGCTTGTGCATGGGCAGATGATGGTTCATTCTCAGTCATAACAGCTTCATTGTTCTCAAAATCTGGACGGATGGGCAGGTGTTCCTTATCCAACAAATATACGCCCGTGCCCATCTTGGAGTTGATGAGCTCCTGAATCTGAGGGGCATATCCACAGCTCCTCTTCTATTCTGCCGCAGTCCTTTTGATCGTTTCCACTATGAGGCTCATGACTTTGAATTTCTGAGGCACGTCAAAGACATGAATCAAGTTGATCGCGTGACCTATGATCATCTTGTGATCTCCAGACTTGGGCAGAAGGGTGTGCCTAAGGATCCAGTTGATCGTAGGCAATCCTGATAGCAGATAATGCACTGAGCCAAACTTGAACGTGTCAAGTGCTCCATTCGGAATCTCCTTGTACATGTTGGACATGGAGTTGTGGTCCATCTTTTTCTTGCCATAAATGTCCAGGTCATCTGCTTGCTCCTCTGGGGCATTGATCAGCTTCACTCATTCCTCAACAGTAGAGTGGTACCTCGTACCCTCAGACATCCATGTAATCCTCCTATCTGGATAAAAGTGAGCTCTGGAGTAGAACTGCATGATGAGTTCCTCGTTCCACTTTGTGAGCTTCTGCCCAACAAAGTCCTCTACTCCACACGCCTTGAAGCTGTCCTGAACTCCTGGGTAGTACTCTTCATTATCCTTGATATAGGTCCAGTCGTCCCATCTCATGTCACATACAATTGGCTTCTTGTCAAGTAGCACTGTCTCATAGAAATCCTGTTGCTCCTTTGTATGAAACCTGTAGTCCACTGCAGTCCTTCTCCTAGAAGCATATGGATCTGCTTCTCTCCATTTCCTGAGCCCTGAGTCTCTCCTGAGCTTCATATCCTCAGCCACAGGATGAGCATCGTTGTGGTCTGGGATCTTGGGCTTGAGCTTCCAAAGGACACTCTCTTCCTCTTCCTCTGCAACAATCTCAGGCACTTGGGCCTTGTTCTTCTCAGTGGCTGGGATGCTTCTTGTGTTTCTCTTTGGTGCAGTTTTAGGCTTAGATGCAGCCTTAGGTGCTTCCTTGGGCTTGGATGCAGCTCCCCCTGACCTTATGGCATCTCCCATAAGTTTGGCTGACTTGGGCGCTGGTGCAGCTGCCTCTTCTTCCTCCTCCTCTTCTACCATGATGGAGGCCTTCCCAAGCACTCTAGCCACAGTCTTTTTCACTCTCTCTTTCCTTTTCTTGCCCTCAGCTGCAACGGGCTCAATGGGAGCAGGCTTGTCAGTTGAGGCTCTAGCCTTTGACATGGGCTGCCTGCCTGCTGGCCTTTTGATTTTCAGGCCTGGCTTTGAGCCTTGAGCTGGCTCAACTCTCTTGGAAGTGGCCTCTTCCTCTGCCACATAGTCCTCATCTTCAGAATCTGAGGTTTTCTTCTTCCTTTGTCTCGTGGCAGCCTTAGGCAGGTTGCTGGGTGTGCTCCTGCTGCCATCATCTGAGGAACTTGAGGGGCTAGTGCCCTCACTCAATTGCACTTGCTGCTCTGACAAGTTTTGGCTGTCACTCTGGTCTGACATGTTGCAAACTGACTGTTGACCCTGTGAATAGATTATAGAGGAGATAGAGTGGATGAGCATCACAAAATGCAGAGATTTTTGCAAAAAGAATGATCCAAAAACTTAGTTTTAGTTTCCCACTGAAATCATCTCGGATCTACCGATTTTCAAACTCGGTGATACCGAAGCAGTTTTGGAACCTAAACTAGTGAACTCGGTAGGACCGAGTCACAGTTCGGTGGCACCGAGACTGCTAGGGTTTCACTGGGTTCAAAAATCGGTCACACCGATAAGTAATTCTCGGTCAGACCGAGTCTCACTTGTGCAATGGCATAAGCCAAATCGGTGGGACTGAGTTTTTCAACTCGGTGGGTCCGAGATGGTTTCGGCGGAAACCTAAACCTAGAATTTTCGAATCAAACCTAATCTATGAGCGTTTTGACTGGATAGAAGTTTATCAAACGTGGCCAGAAACAATATGATCACAATGTGCTAGGAATCAGATTGAGGAATAGCACAAAGATCAAGTCCACACCCTAGTTCGGCGGGGACTTGCTACGGCGGCAGCGGCGGGGCAGAAATCCCGTTGACGGCGACGGAGACCAGCGACTGGAGGCTGCTGGCAGCGAGAAGACGATCCGGAGACCTCGGGGGCAGAGCAGGCTATCGCGCGGGCGAAGGGGTTCGGAGAAATTTCTAAATTTTTCCCGTGACTATATATAGCCCGACCCTGTCGGTGTGACCGAGTTGAACAACTCGGTGGCACCGAGATTCATAACTGCGTGCAGTTACTGAAACTCGGTGAGACCGAAAGGTTCAAATCGGTTGCACCGAGATCGAAAACCTAGATCAACTAAATAATCTCAGTAGGACCGAAAATGGAGTATCGGTCAGACCGAGAATCATAAAGAGTTTTTGGAATTTTAAGTCTATGAAGAATCGGGGACTCCGAGCGCTCCTCACACAGAGTGGTTCGAATCTGACTTGATCAAATTTTGTGATGCAGCATGAATAGAGTTTGAGACGAGAAAAGCATAGATAGCTAGAGGAGGTTCTTAGGCATTCTTTTCCATCCACTTGGCAAAAAGAAATAAAACCGAACAATCAAAGCAACAAGTGGATGTCCTCGAATGAGTAAAATATGCAATCAGCATGCTCACACAATAAGATGGAAAATGAAATATGTGGCAAGGCATTCACAACCAATTCTAGCATCTATCAAGCAATTTGCGATGACTAGGTCATCTATATATGAGTATATTGACTTAGGAGTCATGTGAGAACACTTGATCGTAGGTCATACTCATCGTTTAAGCTCAAGTGGGGTTACCACTTTTACATAAAGCATTGTTTTGTTCACATCTTTAGAGTTGCTTTAGCTCAAGTCTTAGAGTAAAGCTCCCCCTAGATGTGATATCCCCCCTAGGAGGGATGAACTAACCATGGGTTTTGTCGATGATGACTTCATGTAGATATTGAAGATGTGGATGCTCAATGTTGATGTAGATCTCTTGGAGCTATCCATTTGAGTGAATTGCACTTTCAATACCTACATGGGTTAGTCCCACAAGGAACAAACAAGGATATCCATGGACATAGAGTGATGCACACAAAAGATGATGTCCATGAAAACTTTTAGGTTACCTTGTCCCTTGTCTTACCAACAAGAGGGTTTGTGACTCCTTGAACTAGTGCAAGATGTGGAAGTTGATTGCACTTGTTCTTGCCAAAATGATAAGAGTGAAGTATGTTGGCGGAGTCACCCTCAAGAACTCTCTAGTTCTTATTCTTTTGGATCCACATCATCTTGATGGGAATCCTTGGAGTTGTAGTCATACTTGATGAAGTGGAACTTGAAGAAGTCTTGGGAATCCACTTGACTAAGGTCTTAGGAGTTTCTTCAAATGCATCAATTTCCTCTTGAAGCTTGTCCTTGCCTTTTTGCTCGTAGTCTTGTGGTGGAAGATCATCTTGAGCTTGTGTCCCCTTGAAAGAAGTATACTTCTCTTGTTGAGGGACAAACTTTGTCTTGGGGTATTGATCTTCTTCCCATTCAACTCCATTGGCATTGAACTTTCGTTCAAAACCAACACCTTGATTCTTCCGGTGCATTCCTTGCTTGCGCACAATTTCCTCGAATTGCTTACTCCCGGCAAGGCTTTTGTACACTCCCTTCTCTATAATTCCCTTCAATAAGCTATTTTCTTGCTCAAGTGTAACTTGGCTAAGAGAATCATTAGTGGAATCAAGAGACCTACTAGAAGCAACAATATTGGATTTAGCATGATCATTGTTACTACTAGAGGAAGAATCTTTCTTGTTAGACTTGACTTGAGGCATGTAAGTGGATAAGAGTAAACGCTTGGCAATGTAAGAAGAACTTTTCTTGCGGAGATCATCATTGATTCCCTTTAAGAACTCATGCTCTTGCTCAAGATTGAGCTTTTCAAAGCGTAGTTTCTCATGAGCTCTTAAAAGTTCTCGATGATCTTCGAAGATAGTGTCATGAGCCAACTTAAGAGTTTTTAGTTCTTTAGTTAGAGCCTCAATCTTCTCCTTATCATTGTCACTCGTTTTATCTTGATTAGCATGATTAATTGGTCTTTCATCATAGTATTCATCACTAGAGTTGTCACCAAGCAAATCATCACCTAACAAGTCATCTTCATCACTATTGAAATCAACATACTCGGGGTGTGTTACCTTAGGACCTTTGGCCATGAAGCATCTCCCAACTCCTTCATTTGGTGAGTCAAATATGTCATAGGAGTTGGTTGACACAAGTGCTAGACCGGCAACACCTTCATCTTGAGTATCTTCGGAGTCGGAGTGATAACTTCTCTCGGAGTGGCTGTCGGAGTCGGAGCCGGATACCCATTCACCAACATGAGCTTGATGTCTTCGTCTTGTGTAGCTCCTTGATGATTTTTCCTTCCTTTCTGAATCCTTGCTTCTCCGTGAGTATCTTCATTCATAACGATCATCTCTACTCCTTCTCTCTCTTGGTGGTGATCCTTTGCTTCTTCTTTTTGGAGAATCTTCTCTTCTCTTGTAGGGAGCCATACACTCATTGGAATAGTGTCCGGGTCTTCCACAATTGTAACAGTTTCGCTCTCGACTAGAAGATCTTTTGTCATTGTAGGACCTTGATTTGGAGCTTCTATCTTTGCTTCTACTCTTGTAGAACTTGTTGAAGTTCTTCACCATTAAGCTCAATTCTTCATCGAAGTCTTGTTTCTCACTTGATGATGTAGGGGCTTCACATGAGGCTTTATAGGCACCACTTGATTTGTTGTGAAGTTCCTCTTTATCCTTAAGTGACATCTCATGAGCAACAATTCTTCCAATCACCTCCGTTGGCTTGAGATCTTTGTAATTGGGCATCATTTGGATCAATGTGCACACGGTATCATATTTTCCATCCAAGGCTCTTAGGATCTTCTTGATGATGAATTTATCGGTCATCTCTTCACTTCCTAAGCCGGCAATCTCATTTGTGATGAGAGCAAGCCTAGAGTACATTTCAGCGACACCTTCACCATCCTTCATCTTGAACTTGTCAAGTTGGCTTTGAAGCACATCCAACTTGGATTCCTTGACGGAGTCGGTACCTTCGTGCATATCAATCAAAGTGTCCCAAATTTCCTTTGCATTCTCAAGGCGGCTGATTTTGTTGAATTCTTCGGGGCACAATCCGTTGAAGAGAATATCACAAGCTTGAGCATTGTATTGCAACATCTTCAACTCATCCGCGGTAGCTTTACGGTTTGGTTCTCTCCCATCAAAGAAGTCACCTTGCAAACCAACACACACAATATCCCAAACAGCGGGGTTATGTCCAAGAATATGCATTTTCATTTTATGCTTCCAACTAGCAAAATTAGTACCATCAAAGTAAGGACCTCTAGAGTGATAATTTCCCTCGCTAGACGCCATACTCTCCTAGGTTGTGAAACCAAGGCTATGACCACCAAAAGCTATGGAGATCAAGCAAATGGAGACCAAAGCTCTGATACCACTTGTAGGATCGAAAGTATGTCTAGAGGGGGGGTGATTAGACTACTTGACCAAATAAAACTTAACCTTTTCCCAAATTTAGTTCTTGGCAGATTTTAGCTATTTTAGGAAGAGTTAAGCAATCATCACACAATTCAAGCAAGCATGCAAAGAGTATATTGGCAGTGGAAAGTAAAGCATGCAACTTGCAAGAATATAAAGGGAAGGGTTTGGAGAATTCAAACGCTATTGGAGACACGGATGTTTTTCCCGTGGTTCGGATAGGTCATGCTATCCTACATCCACGTTGATGGAGACATCAACCCACGAAGGGTAACGGTTGCGCGAGTCCACACAGGGATCCACCCAAGGGCAACGGTTGCGCGAGTCCACGAAGGGCTCCACCCACGAAGGGTCCACGAAGAAGCAACCACCCACAAAGGGTCCACGAAGAAGCAACCTTGTCTATCCCACCATGGCCATCGCCCACGAAGGACTTGCCTCACTAGCGGTAGATCTTCACGAAGTAGGCGATCTCCTTGACCTTACAAACTCCTTGGTTCAACTCCACAGTCTTGTCGGAGGCTCCCAAGTGACACCTAGCCAATCTAGGAGACACCACTCTCCAAGAAGTAACAAATGGTGTGTAGGTAATGAACTCCTTGCTCTTGTGCTTCAAATGATAGTCTCCCCAACACTCAACTCTCTCTCATAGGATTTGGATTTGGTGGAAAGAAGATTTGAGTGGAAAGCGACTTGGGAAGGCTAGAGATCAAGATTCATGTGGTAGGAATGGAATGTCTTGGTCTCAACACATGAGTAGGTGGTTCTCTCTCAGAACATATGAGTTGGAATGATGTGTGTGTTCTGATGGCTCTCTCATCGAATGAGAAGGAGGTGGAGGGGTATATATAGCCTCCACACAAAATCCAACCGTTACATAGTTTTCCAATCTCGGTGGGACCGAATCAATAAACTCGGTCGGACCGAAAATGTAAACCTAGTGACCGTTAGTGATTTCGGTGGGACTGACATGCAACTCGGTAGGACCGATTCGGTTAGGGTTTGGGCATAACGTAATCTCGGTGAGACCGATTACACAAACTCGGTGAGACCGAATTTGGTAATTAGCTAACCAGAGAGTTGGTCAGGCAAACTCGGTGGGACCGATTTGCTCTTTTGGTGAGACCGAGTGGAACTCGGTGAGACCGAAAAATTACAAAGGGGAAACACTGAGTTTACATTGCAATCTCGGTGGGACCGATTCGCTCTTTCGGTGGGACCGAAAAGTTACGAAAGGGAAACAGAGAGTTTGCAACCCCATCTTGGTGGGACCGAGATCCTTATCGGTAGAACCGAATTGCTAGGGTTTGGTAGTGGCTAATGACAAGTGAAACTCGATGGTGCCGGATATGAAGAATCGGTAGGACCGAGTTTGGCTTAGAGTTTTGGTCATATGTGGATATGGGAAAGTAGTTGAGGGTTTTGGAGCATATCACTAAGCACATGAAGCAAGAGGCTCATTAAGCAACACCTCATCCCTCCTTAATAGTATTGGGTTTTCCTAAAGACTCAATGTGATCTTGGATCACTAAAATATGAAATGAAGAGTCTTGAGCTTTTGAGCTTGAGCCAATCCTTTGTCCTTAGCATTTTGAGGGTTCCACTTTCACATCCATGCCATGCCAATCATTGAGCT
Source organism: Triticum urartu (assembly GCF_056163025.1). Lineage (NCBI taxonomy): Eukaryota > Viridiplantae > Streptophyta > Magnoliopsida > Poales > Poaceae > Triticum > Triticum urartu. The sequence goes on along the minus strand of NC_141876.1, from coordinate 362,208,924 downwards.
TTCCTGAAATAATCATCTTGGAATAGCATTAGCTCAATGAGCTATATGTTGTTATGAATTACCAAAACCACCTAGGGATAGTTGCAAATTCAGTGTCACGGCCTTTGTACGAAAGGCCACCTCCTGGTTACCCGCTGCTCTTGTATGCTCACGCCGATGATTCCGGAGGGAGGAGCAATGAGCGTCGCGGCCCATGCCAAGGCCGTGGTTGCCGTGCCGCGGAGGCGCACGCCGTCGCCCCAAGGGTCCATGCGGTGGTATCCTCGCGCCAATTCGTGTTGTGGGCGATGATGCCACCGAGCACTTGGATTCGCTTCCCTTCCTTCTTCTCTGCAGAGATGCCGCCAAGGGGACCTCTCGAGCTCTGGCTGCAGCACGCTGACTGTGACTCCCTGGCGACTGGAGCAGAAATTGAAACTGTTGCCTCCGGGAGGATCTTCATGACCTGAAGCGGGGGCAAGATTGCCCGAGTCTGCCGCGTGGAGGGCACCCACGCGATCCACTTTGAGTACGACGACGCCTCCGTGCTTCTCTTCAAGGTCTTTGACGAGGAAGGCCGCCGCCTGGAGTGCTTCCCTGAAGGAGGTCGCCAGGACAGCACTGCAGCGGGCGCTGGGCCTGCCGCAGACCTCGCTTGCAGCTCCTCCAGTGACAGCGGCGACTCCTGGTGGTCCAGCGACTCTCCCGGGCTCGTGGAGTCTCCGGATACATGCGACGAGAGCTACATGCCCCCGAGCTCCCGCCGAGCTCGGAGCAGAGCTGCAATGTCAGGCCGGCGCCAACCTGGATGAGGTTGGCGCCGGCCTTTGGTGGCCCACTATTGATGATGGCATCATCCACAGGGGCGCGTGTAGTTAGGATTAGGGGCACGTGTAGTTAGGATTCCCTAAGTTCTTGCCTTTTGTTCCCTACAAGGAATCAAGAAATGGACCCCGATGGGCCTTGTAAGGCGTCCGTAGTATCCTTTATTGACATTATCCTTATTATGAAATTGTGCATGTGTGTGCTTTGTTCCGGCTCGGTTTTCCCTTTCCAACCTCGCGATGGCATGATGCTCTACGCCGACATGTCCCGGTCCCCAGGCAGGCTTCAGCCGTCGTTGGTATACCAGGTCGCGTGCCGTGGTCAAGGCCAGGAGGTGAGCAGCCCGAGGTCCGGTAAGAGCCCCTGAGATGCGATGCTTAGGAGGTCCCCTTTGGCGTGCAAGCGACCGCCGAGAGGTAGGAGAGGGAGACTATGTCGCCACAGTGGGGCTACACAAATGAAGATTCTACACTGCAGCGGTTGATTGAGCGTGAAACTTATCTTGGCAATCTGGGGTTGGTCCCTCGCGAGACGCAAGGCTTGGGCATCGGCTGCTGCTGAGTAGCTAGGTCAGGCCCGTGCGGGCCTCCCCCTCCTCTCCATGCTCTATGCCCTCAGGTCCCGGCCCTCGAGCGAGCTCAGCCGCCGCTGGTATGCATGGTCGCGTGCCATGGTCAAGGCCAGGTGGTGAGGGCTGGAGAGCCAGTAAGAGCTCCTGAGTCGCGATGCTCAGGACCCCCCTTTTAATGCGCAAGCAAATCGCATGAGAAAAGAGAGAGAGAGTCCACGGTACCGCCCGCTGTAGCCTTCAGGAAGTTCCTGCAAGTTAGCGCGAGGAAGGGCACCGATCGTTGTGGTGATTGCCGATCCGCCTCTGGTACGTGGGAGGGGACTCCCTGCTGTAGAGATCCCTTGGGGCGTGTACAGCCCCGCCCTAACACGTGGCTTGCATGGCAGGGTTGGAAGAGGTGTGTCTGGGCACTCGTGAGCCAGCGCGAGTCTCACGAGGCCCTACCTCAAGGCGGGTTGCGCCCGGTCTTGATTTTGTTCGCTGTCTTGGTCCTGCGAGGTGGTGAGACAACCTACGCCGAACGAATCTCCTGAGGTTATCGCGTGAGAAAGCCAAGCACCAACGGCTCGAGGAAGTGACGTGAACGGGGCCGGCCCGCCAGAGAGCTCGGCCGTTGGATTTATCGACGCTGCAGGGATGGGACCGAGCACAGACGCCGTGCCTAACCCTCTCACGCGAAGGGTCCTGAAGAAAGACGACCGGCGTGCGGCTCCCACGATGGGCGACAATCAAGCAGGTGATAGTCATAGATAGATTAAGCATGAAAGGCAACCTAGCTCAGGTAAATGCATGAATGACACATGCCACTGGGTCAGGCCCGAGCGGCTTGGGGATGATGCAGCCCGAGGGGCGCCCCCAGCAAGGTAAACTAAAGACATAAAAAGGAAGGGATACATGCCACAGGGACGGACCCATGCGGCTTGGGAATAATGCGGCCCCCTGGGCGCTCCTAGCTAAAAGAACTTGGAAATTGTCACCTGGTTCCGTTGATGGAGGGGTGTTGAGGCATCTGAAGGTACGCGGTGAAGGGGCTGCTCCTCACGAGCCATCGGGGCCCTGAGCCTCGGGATGCTCTGGGCGTTCAGGCGGTTCCTCGAGGACCATAGCTATCTCGGCCAGGGCTGCATGGTGCCTAGCCTCCTGGCCCGCCATGATGCTCCACAGGTTGTGCAGGAAGGCAGCAGCCATGCTTGGCAGGCCGAACGACATACGATCGTAGCTGTGAGGTGGGCCTTCTGTCGGTGTACAAAAAGAGGGGTACACTTTTTGTACCCCTATAACTGTGCACGGGAAGTCTGAGCCACGGGCACCACCACACCAAGCAAGGCAAGGGAGGTGAACCAGGGTAAGACCGAAGCTCAAGAGAACTACGACACCAAGGCCAAGACCACGAAGAGCAAAGGGGACGAAGCGGACTCCCCCGGCAAGATCCTTGCCAGGAGATAGTTCTAGCAGCCCCGGCAAGACCCTTGCCGCGGCGACTCGTCTCGCGCCTACGAAGAAAATCACCCTTGAGTCCACTGCCCCCAAAGGGCAAGGATTCAGGAGACATCCCCATGGTGACATGCAGATCTTTGTGAAGACATTCAAGATCAAATACGCACTAAGGAGACGACAACCCTTGGCGGGATCCCAGCCGAGGAAGACCACAAGGCCCCCGGCAAGCGCCTTGCCGGGGATGACAGCAGGCGCCCCGGCAAGACCCTTGCCAGGGCCCCGGTAAGGCCCTTACCGAGGACACCCGCAGGGCCACCATCAGGCCCACGCCAACTAAACCTCCACCACCGCATGCATGCAACTGCCGACCCAACCAGCTAGGCAGGCACCTGCGTGGCGGCATGCAGATCTTCGTGAAGACCCACCACTGCGCCACCTCAGCTGCCCGCCTACCTACGTGGCACCGCAGGCATCGCTGGCTAGGGCGCGTGTCGACACGAGAAGGAGCGGCGACGGACGAGACAGGTTTCTCCCCCGTCCTCGATAAAGTAAGGACACCTAAGCAAGACGCATTAAATGCGCCTTGTCATGTAATGCGAGGGATAACCTCGCATCATTGTAACCTTTCCACCTCCTGTGTGCCACTGTGGTAACCCCTTTTTCTATAAAAGGAGGCCCGAGGCGACCAGAGGAAGGATTCGGCTTTTTGGAGCTCCTCACACCCCATAGCTAGCTCAAGAACACAGATACACAATCCACCAAAGCAGGAGTAGGGTTTTACGCATCCTCGCTGCCCGAACCTGGATAAACAAACCGTGTGCTACCTGTTAGATCCGCTCTTCTCACTACCCCGTGCCCTGCTAACCGTAGTAGGGATTCTTGTGATCCCATTGGTGTCGTTCCCATCGACATCTCTGGCGCGCCAGGTAGGGGGCGCAGTTGTGAGAATCGGCTTTAATAGTTAGTTCATCGCTTCTTCATCATCATGTCGCCCAAGAAGAAGATGACGGTGGCGGTTGGCCAGTCGGAAGCCGGACTGCCCGTCCCGACGCGGGCGAGCAGCGGACCGGTCACAGAGAGGACCCGGGGCGCTGCTCGTGAACACCAACACCATCCCAGCAGCCAGAGTTTGGGAGGCGGCGATGTTTGTGCGCTTCGTAACGGGCCACACATCGCCAAATCCAAAGGCGGAGCCAAGCCCTTCGTGGGTGGAGTGGGGCCTTCCAGGGTCATCGCCACCCCGTCCGAAGGCGACGCAAGGGCCTCCATGACTCCCACACCGGCTCCAACAGTGCGCTCCTCCCAGGCAGCGCGCGACGAATGGCGTAGTCACGCCGAAGACCCTGGGCGTCGCCGCAGGAAGAGCCCCGAGCGCAACTCCCGGGACGTAGAAGACCTGCCCACTCGCCGAGGCGCTGGTGAAAACGGCATGCGACCGCGGGGTCGTGATAGAGCTCCTTCTGACATGGTCATAAGTCGAAGCGCGTCGCGATCCGTCAAGGTTTCGCTGCCACCGACGCCAGCAGTGGCCCTGGCACGCGCACAGTTGCTCCTTCATTTTCCTCCAGCTACGGGGAAACTCGACGAATGCAGAGCCACTATCCGAAGCCTTGTTGCGGTGGCCAACAAAGACGAACCAAGTCCGGTGAGGCCCTCGGGTCGACGCTCCGATGGAGTCCCGCGGACCAGTGGCGGAAAAGCCGGCGGCGCCGCGACCACGGTGCATTCACCTCTTCCCTGTCCGGCATCACGGACGCTGGCTCGTTGCGACGTCGCGGGCGACGACATCTCCATAGCATCGTCTGACCCGTGGACCCACTGTGACCAGCGCCAAGTTCTTCGGGAACGAGCCCATGAAAACGCTCGAACCACTATCGAGCGCCGGCGCAGAGCGCGCCACCAGTCAGACAGGCGAGCAGGGCCTGCTGTGAACCACCGAGCCCGGAGAGCCCTAGAGGCCTACCTTACGAGGTAGGTTGTCCGGCTTTTACCCGTGAGCTGCTGCAGTTCCAGTGTCCCACTCACCGCACCTTCAAACCTGACATTGGCGAAAAGTACAACGGCAAGACTCACCCGTCTGTGTTCCTCAGCATCTACACCATCGCGATGCAAGCCGCCGGAGCCCGCGACGATAAGGTGCTTGCGAACTACTTTCCATTGGCTCTTAAACCCAACGCCATGTCGTGGTTGATGCACTTGCTGGTAGACTCCATTTCCTCCTGGTCGGATTTGTGCCATGAGTTTGTGGGCGCCTTTACTGGAGGTCACCAAGCCCATGGCCAAGCAAGCGACCTGCATGTCATTCCCCAGAAGGGAGGCGAGAGTCTGCGCAAGTATATACAGAGGTTCAGCTGGGTACAGTACAATATCCCTGATGCTCACCCTGCCGCCATCATCAGCGCGTTCCATCAGAACGTGCGTAACCGCAAGATGCGCGAAGAACTGGCAATGAATAAGGTGAAAGATGTGGCAGAACTCTATGTTCTTGCTGACAGATGTGCCCGAGCTGAAGAGGGAAGGAAGTACCCCGGCGAACATGCCGGCGTGGAAACCGACTCCTCAGATGAGGATACTGCCGCCCCGGCGAAGAAAGGCCGGCGCCGCAACAGGAACCGCAAAGGTAATGCTGTGCTTGCCGTCGAGGGATCTGACGACACCGGCTCCGCCAAGAAAACCAAGGCAGATGACCCCGGCAAGGAAATTGCCGGATGTGTCGCCTACCGGGCCTTGGCGGCTGCCAAGAAGCCAGGAAACTCCGACAAGCAATACTTCAAGATCCATCACACCAAAGGCCATGATCTCCAGAACTGCCGACAGGTTGAGCTCCTTGCTGAGAAGCAGAGGGCTGAATATGAGAGGCGGGACAAGGAGAAAGGCCAGGACGGTGCTGAGGGGTCCGACAAGAAGCGTGGCGGCCAGGCGGGCCGTCGCGGCAAAGATAAACAGCAGGAGAGGCCCGCACGGGGCCGTGAGAAAAAGCCAGAAGATGATGATCACGAAGAGGACGATGAGTCTGGAGACCAAGAATTTTAGAAAGCTACAGAGGCCATGTGCATCGATGGCGGCGCCTCGCTGCATACCTCTCACTGCCAGCTTAAACAGTGGGCGCGTGAGATTACAGCGGCGGAACCGTCGTTTGATGCCCAAAGGCCGCTGAAGTGGTCCAGCACACCTATCATTTTTGACACTGAGGATCACCCTGATCGCACTACTGTAGTCGGGTGCTTGCCATTGTTGGTTTCACCAACAATACGCAACCTCAAGGTGACAAAGATGCTAGTCGATGGCGGGGCCGGTCTGAACTTAATCTCGCTTGCCGTGATCAAGAAATTGCAGATTCCTGATGAAGACCTCGAAGAGACGGGCATGTTTTAGGGGGTCAACCCGAGAAGAAGTCAACCAAAGGGAAAGGTCACGTTGCCTGTAACTTTTGGGAGTGATCTGAACTACAGGACGGAAAGGATTGTGTTCGACATTGCCAAGATCCCCTTGCCTTACAACGGGATCCTTGGCCGCCCAGCACTGGCCAAGTTCATGGCGGCGTCACATTACGCCTACAACACCCTGAAGATGCTGGGGCCTGTGACGATCATCACCGTCCCATCAGATAAGAAGGATGCGCTAATTTGCGCAGACCAACTCTACCAACAAGCAGTTGTAGCAGCCGCTGTTGCTAAGGCGCTTGCTCTTGCTGCTGGAGCCCCGGGAAGGCAAAAGAAGAAGACCGGTGAGACCTCAGGCACCCACTCCGGCAAGCGCACCTCTTCGGAGTGTAGCGCTCCCGTCGAGGACGTGCTAGAGAGCTCCGCCGACAGAAACAAGAAGTCCAGGGCCACACCGCCGGAAACCAAGAAGGTTTCTGTCAAGGAGGATGACATGGGAGGAGCTTTTACCATAAGCTCCACCCTCGATGACAAATAGGAAGACACTCTCGTCACCTTCCTGTGGGCGAATGTCGATGTGTCTGCATGGCAATCATCCGACATCCCCTGCGTTCCCAGGGAGGTGATTGAGCACCACCTTGCTGTCTGTCCTCATGCGCGGCCCGTCAAGAAGAAGGTCAGAAAGCAAGCTTTGGAATGACAAGAGTTTATCATAGAGGAGATCCGGAAACTGGAAGCAGCGGGTTTGGTAAGAGGAGTGCTCCATCCAACGTGGTTGGCCAATCCGGTGGTAGTGCGCAAGGAAAATGGGAAGTGGACGCTGTGTATTGATTACACAGATATTAATAAGGCTTGTCCCAAAGACCCCTTCCCGTTGCCGCGCATCGACCAGATTGTTGACTCCACAGCTGGGTGTGATCTGTTGTCATTCCTCGATGCCTACTCCGGCTACCACCATATCTTCATGACAAGGGAAGATGAAGAGAAAATGGCATTCATCACCCCATGTGGTACGTATTGCTTTATACGGATGTCTTTCGGGTTGAAGAGTGCTGGTTCAACATTTGCAAGGGCGGTCTAGATTGGTTTTGAACCCCAGCTCCACAGAAATATGGAAGCTTCTATGGATGATATAGTGGTCAAAACAAAGAACAGGGCAACCCTCATATCAGATTTACAAGAAACATTTGCAAACCTACGCAAGATCAATCTCAAGCTGAACCCTGAGAAGTGCATCTTCGGCGTCCCGTCTGGCAAGCTTCTCGGGTTCTTTGTGTCACAGCGTGGGATAGGGGCCAATGCGGACAAGATAAAGCTATAGAGCATATTGAAGCGCCCAAGCGAGTCAAGGATGTGTGTCGGATTGCTGGTTGCATTGCCGCCATGAGCAGGTTCATTTCCAAGTCCGCCGAGTGCGCCCTTCCCTTTTTCAAGATTTTGAAAAAGGTGGGCCCGATGGAGTGGATGCCAGAAGCCGAAGCAGAATTGCAAGATTTGAAGACATACCTCTCCTCCGCGCCAATACTAGTTGTGCCTAGGCCACAGGAACCGTTGTTGCTATAAATGGCGGCAATGAACCAGGTGGTCAGTGCCGCACTAGTGGCACAGAGAGAAATTGATGATGAGGTAATAGCAGCGACGGAGCTCAATGCCACCGATGCCGAGACGACGCAGCCAATTGAAGTGTCGCCGAAGAAGAAAATGATGCAGCACCCGGTCTACTTTGTTAGTTCCCTCCTGCAGGGGGCTAGATCGAGGTACTCCAGTGTGTAGAAACTGCTCTTCGGCCTTCTTATGGGCTCGAGGAAGCAACGTCACTACTTCCAGGCGCACGAAATCACTATCATTACTCGCCTCCCTTTGCAACGGATATTGCACAATCCAGACGCAATGGGAAGGATCGAAGAGTGGGCACTGGAACTGTCTAGATTTGGCCTCAAGTTTGAGAGTACCTCGACGATTCAAAGACGAGTCCTGGCAGAGTTCTTTGCGGAATGGACCGCGACGCCTGACAAAGAAACCCAAGAGACTGCTCTCCCCGGCAAGGAGGCAAGTTGCGACTGGATCATGTACTTTGATGGAGCTTTCTCCTTACAGGGCGTCGCGGCTGGCGTACTGCTTGTCGCGCCCACCGGAGAGCACCTCAAGTACGTGATCCAGATGCACTTCCCCAGGGAGGTGTCAACAAACAATACAGCTGAGTACGAAGGGCTGCTTGCCGGTCTTAGGATCGCGGCGGACCTCGGAATCAAGAAACTCGTCGTCAGAGGCGACTCACAACTTGTCGTCAAGCAAGTCAACAAGGATTACCAGAGCCCGTTGATGAAGGCCTACGTCGATGAAGTGAGAAAGCTGGAAGAGCGTTTTGACGGTATACAGGCAGAATACATTCCCTGAGCGGAGAATGATATCGCCGATTACCTGTCAAAACGCGCTGCCCTCAAGCTACCTGTGGAACCAGGTACCTTTGTGCTTCGGCTAACTCAGCCATCCGTTGATCCATCAACAGAGCAGAACAAGAGGAGAAAATCAGGGCCCGGCAAGTACTTTCCCGCCGAGCTCCCCGAAGCCGCCGGCAAGGATGTTGCCGGAGACACTGAGCCCGCCACAGGACGGCTAGCTCCGACAGAGCATCAAGCTCTTGCCGTCGAGACAGCCTCTCCTGTAGCAGAGGAAATGCCTTTAGTCCTTGCCGTCGAGCCCCAGGCTCCAGCATGGGCACAGCATACCATCTGATTCCTCCAAACAGGGGAACTTCCTGAGGAGCAGGAAGAAGCGGAAAAAGTAGCCCGTCGCTCTACTATGTACCAGTTCGTCAATGACGTCCTGCACAGAAAGAGGCCGAACGGCGTGAAATTGAAGTGTATCCCTCGAGAGGAAGGACTGGGGCTGTTGGCGGAGATACATGGAGGCATATGTGGATCCCACATAGGGTCAAGGGCCCTTGCCGGCAAGGCATTTCGGCAAGGCTTCTTCTGGCCCACTGCCCTCCAGGATGCGAGGACACTAGTCACCAGGTGTGAAGCGTGTCAGTTCCATTCAAAGAAACTTCATCAGCCAGCTCAAGCCCTTCAAACCATTCCTCTCTCCTGGCCCTTCTCGGTCTGGGGGCTCGACATACTGGGCCCTTTCCCCTGAGCTGTCAGGGGCTTTGAGTACTTGTATGTCGCAATCGACAAGTTAACAAAGTGGCCAGAGCTGGAAGCAGTGAGGAAGGTCACAGCTCAGTCAGCCGTCAAATTCTTCAAGGGACTAGTGTGCCGTTTTGGTGTACCCAACAGGGTCATCACCGACAACGGTACACAGTTCACAAGCCGCACCTTCATGCAATATACCCAAGAACTCGGCAGCAAAGTCTGTTTCGCTTCTGTTGCTCACCAACGAAGCAATGGTCAAGCTGAGAGGGCAAACGCTGAAGTACTGCAAGGCTTAAGGACAAAGACCTTTGACAGGCTGCGCAAGAGTGGGAGGCGGTGGATTGATGAGTTGCCGACGGTTCTTTGGTCAATCAGAACGACGCCAAATCGAGCCACCGACCAGACACCCTTTGCCCTAGTATACGGGGCAGAAGCAGTTCTCCCCACTGAACTCATATACGGGTCACCTCGAGTACTCGCTTATGATGAGCTTGAGCAAGAGCAACTGCGCCAAGATGACGCAACGCTCCTTGAGGAAGATCGTCGTCGGGCGGCTGTGAGAGCAGCGCGCTACCAGCAAGCCTTGCGCCACTACCATAGCCGGAAGGTTCATGCCCAAAGCTTTGAGGAAGGCGACCTTGTTCTTCGGCGCGTTCAATCGGCCAAGAATTCCAACAAGTTGACGCCAAAGTGGGAAGGCCCTTATCGAGTAATACGAGTCACCAGGCCCGGCGCAGTCCGCCTGGAGACCGAAGATGCCGTTCCGGTGAGTAACTCCTGGAACATTGAGCATCTTCGCAAGTTTTTCCCGTGAGGCGCGGCTTGCCGGGCCCCCCGGCAAGCCACCTTTTGTACGAGCCTTGCCGATGACGCATGTAACCCTCTGTACAAAGCCAGGTGCAGACCCTGAGCATAAGTAAATGAAGCGCTGGCGCCCTAAGTTATAGCATGCATGCTAGGTCGAGTCTCGTCCTTGGTTAGGGTTGATAGTGCTTAGCGGCGACTAACCCCTAGCTTAGAGGTCGATTGTGCGTATCTTTGTCTTTCTTTTGTCTTCTTTGGTTCACAGGACACACAGATATCCATGCCAAACCACTTGGGGAGGAAAAAAAGAGGAACAAACCAGCATCTAGCCCCCGCCAAGCCAGTATTGCCGGGGGCTCCAAGAGCAAAGATTCACCCACGCCGAACCAGGGTTGCCGGGGACTGCAGCTTCAGATAAGTTCTTCATCCCTTATCATGCATTCCATTATGGACTGAGGTATGTGAAACCTCGTTTTCCCCTAAGCTACCATGCTCCCATAACTCTAGGCCCTAGGGCTCATTCCTGGGGCCAAGTTTGGTCATAGTCGCGGTAGCGAAATGATGAAACAAGGAGACTGAACCCGCCTCATCCCTGCCTCCACCAAAGGCGTGAGGAAGGTCGAGCGAAGTGGGGAGATGGCAAGGCCTGTTGCTGGGCAAGGAAATGTTTATCTTGAAGATATCAAGGATTTACTCCTTGTTGTGGGTTCCACCCAGAAACAAATGGCCCGGCAAGCACCCCTTTTTCATTAAAAAACATTCCACTCAGGTACAGTCCATAGGGAATGAAAAACATGAATGATGGGATTACAAGTTTTAAATTCAACAAAGGCCCGAAGGCTTACAAACTAAAAAGACATAAGGTGCCCGTAATCCCTTTCTTGTCCCTCTCCTCAGTAGGCAGGTTAAGGAGGCGAAAGGGACAAAAGGAGTGCCTAGGCGAGCTACGGGTGGCAGAAGACACCAAGAGAACATCTTGGTGGCTGTCCAAAGGCTGGATGGTGATGGCGGCGCCGGAAGTAGAGCTCGAAGACGAGGCGGCAGGACGTCAGCACGCGTCGAAGGCGTCGGTGCCCGCGTACTCCGACTTGACGGCCTTGCCGCCCGCAGCCTCCCAACGCCAGCCGCCCAAGGAGATGACCCCGAGAAGTTCAGGGAGCCGGTGACACGGATGATGGGGTCGCTGGTGCCGCACGGAGCGGCACCCGACACCTAATCGGACCCGTCATCCTGCTGCCTACTGCCCTCGTCCTCGCTGCCGCTGTCCTCCTCGTCACTCCCGCCCGAGGAGGAGTCTTCACTATCAGAAGAGCTCTCCACGCAGCACCTTGCATGGGTCCCAAAGCACCCGAAGACCTTGACGGAGAGAAGGCCACCCTCCATCAGCTTAAAATGGAGAGTGAGCCCCTCAGTCAAGCGGTGGATATGAGCAAACGTCTTCCATCCCCGACAAAGATACATCACGTGAGGGGCGGGGAAGTCGACGCGGACCCGCGTGCCACTAATCCCGCAGCCCCTCATGTGCAGCCGCAACAATTCTGGCGGATCCAGCTCCATCTCCCGCGCAAATGGAGTCGGGAGACAAAGGCGACGGCGCAGCGGCCGGCGCAGCCTGTCGAAGAACTCACAAGGGTCATCCCCAATATGGCCCTCCATTGGAGGAGGAGCTGCTGGCGAAGGCGAGGCCCGCGCGCCGCCCCGTCCTCCTCTTCCCCGAGCGCCCCGACCTCGCCCACGGCCTTGCCCCCTCCCCCTTCCCCTTGCGGCTGGCTCTGCCACCGCAGGCGCAGGAGAAGGAGGGACGCATTGTCGAGCGGCGACCCTCGCCGCCACTGTTGAAGGACCGAGATTTCCTCTCTCCATGTCGGATGGAAGGGAGGAGCAGAAGCTGAAGGAAGAAGAAGATGAAAGAATGCGGGACGCCATCCCCCCCTCCCGCTCTTTATAAAGGATCGGGGTTGGGGCTCGGCCGCCCCGCTCGGCCAATCAAGATACGGAAGGCGCAGGGAGCCAGGACCGACCTGCCGCCCCAACCAGCGACGGCCCGGTTTCCCGCCTCCACCGTTTGCCACCCCAGGCGCATGGGAGACACGTGGCGGATGTGCAGAACAGAGGGGATGGGTGAGACGACCACTCCCCACCCCGTGATCGTGGGGAGTGGATGCCTTGAAGACCATGCCTCAGCCCCATTCAGTAAATGGGCCGCGCCTCCACGCCTCCCTCCGTTTATGGGGAAGGCGTGAACCGCCCCTTTACTACAATGTGACGCATGCCTGCGGGAACCACCCCCACGCATGCCGCCCACGTCACACGCGCCTCCCCACGACGTGCCACGCGCGGGAGTCGTGGGAAGCGCAGCGCGCGCAGAATCTTACCGCGGTAAAAATTGCCCCGCCTGCCCGCGCATCATTTTTGGGCCTAGCCCAACAACGCGTTGCGCTTATGTGTGGACCAGGCCCGGGGGCTCCTGTCGGTGTACAAAAAGAGGGGTACACTTTTTGTACCCCTATAACTGTGCATGGGCAGTCTGAGCCACGGGCACCACCACACCAAGCAAGGCAAGGGAGGTGAGCCAGGGTAAGACCGAAGCTCAAGAGAACTACGATGCCAAGGCCAAGAGCACGAAGAGCAAAGGGGACGAAGCGGACTCCTCTAGCAGCCCCGGCAAGACCCTTGCCGCGGCGACTCGTCCCGCGCCTACGGAGCAAATCACCCTTGAGTCCACTGCCCCCAAAGGGCAAGGGATCGGGAGACATCCCCGTGGCGACATGCAGATCTTTGTGAAGAAATTCAAGATCAGATACACACTAAGGACACGACAACCCTTGGCGGGATCCAAGCCGAGGAAGACCACAAGGCCCCCGGCAAGCGCCTTGCTGGGGATGACAGCAGACGCCCCGGCAAGACCCTTGTCAGGGCCCCGGCAAGGCCCGTACCGAGGACACCCGCACGGCCACCATCTGGCCCACGCCGACTAAACCTCCACCACCGCATGCATGCAGCTACCGGCCCAACCAGTTGGGCAGGCACCTGCGTGGCGGCATGCAGATCTTCATGAAGACCCACCACTGCGCCACCTCAGCTGCCCGCCTACCTACGTGGCACCGCAGGCGTCGCTGGCCAGGGCGCGTGTCGACACGAGAAGGAGCGGCGACGGACGAGACAGGTTTCTCCCCCGTCCCCGATAAAGTATGGACACCAAAGCAAGACGCATTAAATGCGCCTTGTCATGTAATGCGAGGGATAACCTCGCATCACTGTACCCTTTCCACCTCCTGTGTGCCACTGTGACAAACCCTTTTTCTATAAAAGGAGGCACGAGGAGACCAGAGGAAGGATTCGGCTTTTTGGAGCTCCTCACGCCCCATAGCTAGCTCAAGAACACAGATACACAATCCACCAAAGCAGGAGTAGGGTTTTACGCATCCTCGCGGCCCGAACCTAGATAAACGAACCTTGTGCTACCTATTAGATCCGCTCTTCTTACGACCCCGTGCCCCGCCAACCGTAGTAGGGATTCTTGTGATCCCATCGGTGTCGTTCCCGCTGACACCTTCACAGCGCCCAACACGTGAAGGCCAGAAGCACTCTTGAGATGCGGCTCGGTTGAGCCCTGAGATGTCGATGCAGACACATAGCTCACCACCCTCGCCCAGGTGGGGAGAAATGCTCGGTGGGCAGCGGTCGCCGCGTATTCCTCTTGCTTCCTGAAGCTCCTGAGATTCCTTGGTGATGAACTCCTGAGCGCTAGGCACTCCTTGCCTAGTGTCCTCCTGAGGGAGACGTGCCGCGAAACACGCCTCCAAGTGGTGCCCGAGCGCCTCCCTCGTGACGTTGGCAAGGTCTGAGGCTCTCCAGAAGAGAGCCCCAGAGCCCTGCCCAAGGAGGGCGCCGGGTGCGCCTTCCTATGCGATAGAGGGAGACGCCCCAGGCGCGGGCACTGATCCTGACAAGGCGCCACTCGCGGCGCTGCCCTCCTGAGGTCTGGCATGGTGTTGCTGCTTCTTATTCTTGGGGACGACCTCAGGAGGATACCAAGCTGCATTGTTGTTAGGGTCCTCGATTGACGCTGCTTGGAAGGCATGCTCGAGGGAGCACACCGCATCTCTTTCTTCACAGGGGACTGTGATGATCCCGCCGCTTCCTGGCATCTTGAGGACGTTGTAGCCGTGGTGTGTCATGGCCAAGAACTTGGCCAGGGCCGGATACCCGAGGATGGCATTGTATGGCAAACGGATGTGGGCGACGTCGAAGTCGATGAGCTCGGTGTGGTAGTTGTTGCATTCTCCGAAGGTGACTGGGAGACGGACCTGCCCGATCGGGGTGGTGGAGCCGTCGGTCACTCCTGAGAAAGGCTTGGTGGGCTGAAGCTGATCATATGGCACTTGAAGGTTGTCGAACATCTCGAGGGACAGGACGTTGAGCCTTGCGTCACCGTCGATGAGGGTCTAGGTGACATGCATGTTGCTGATGACGGGTGAACAAAGCATCTGGAGGACGCCAGTGGTTGCCGCGCACTTGAGCTAATCTTCCGACCTAAATGTGATGGCGCACTTGGACAACCAGAGCGGGCGCGTGGCCTCGAGCTTCGGGAGGACTGCATTCACTTCGCGAGCAAACTGCTTGAAGATACATTGTGAGGCTGGGGCTTGAGCTCCGCCCAAGATATAGGCGATAGCACGCGGCTCCTCGAAGCCCCCAGCCCCCTCGTCTTGGTGTTGGTTGTCGTTCCTTCTTGGTGGCGGCAGTGGAGGAAGCCCAGCATTGCCCTGAGGACGATCCTCGCGAAGCTGATCAATCCAGGCACCTTCATGAGGCAGGTCCTACCACTTGTCCTCACGAGGCCGTTCACGCCACTCTTGGCGCGGGCCACGGTCATCCCACTGTACGCCACCATGTCCTCCTCCTCGGTCGTAGCCCCGGTCATTGCACTCGGGGCGTCGACCGAAGCGTCCTTCTCGAATGGCTCTGAGCTCTTGACAGCCGCTGGTGTTGTGGCTGTGTAGGTTATGGAAGGCGCAGAATGGTCAGCTGCTCTTGGATGACTCGGGCAGGTCCCTGCCGTGCTTTGTGTCCGGCTCCGCCGCGAGCACAGCTGCTCCCTTACGCTTCACATCTTTGGCCTTGTCTTGCTTCTCCTCCGGGCCCGCAGCCGGGAGCTCGAGGAGGGAGAGGCGCCCCTCCTCAGCTCTTGCGAACTTGGTCGCCAGGTTGAACAACTCCAGAGACATGCACAACTCCTCGTGGATAGCGAGCTCCTCCTTCATCTTGACGTCGAGGACGCCATCGGAGAACGCGGAGATGATGGCCTCGTCCATCACCTTGGGGATCTTGAGACGAACGTTGTTGAAGCGCTGGATGTACTTCTGAAGGGTCTCTTCTGGTTGTTGCTTGACGCAGCATAGGTCACCCGCAGCCGGTGGGTGGTCGCGAGTGCCCTAGAAGTTGGCGACAAAACGGTCGCACATCTCATTCCAGGAGGAGATCGAGCCTGGAGGCAGGTTCAGGAGCCAGGAGTGGGCACCATTCTTGAGATCCATGGGAAACCAATTCGCCATAACTTTCTCGTCACCGTTGGCCACCTCGATGCTCAGCTCGTAGAGCTCCAGGAACTCCGCGGGTCGGTGGTGCCGTCGTAGCGAGGTGGCAGGTCCGGCTTGAACTTGCCCAGCCAAGCGACACTAAGTAGCTAAGGGGTGAAGGTGCGGCAGCCTGCCGTGGTCACCGGGACTCTGCACTGCTGGAGAACTTGTCCTTGATGCGGTACACGCACCGCCGCCACAGGCGGCACGAGGTGTTGCCCTAGTGGCACAGGGAGTGCGGGGGCGTTTTCTCACGGCCGAGGGACTTCTTGGAAGCTTCTTTCTTCTTGCGCGGGCACCGGACGCAACAGGTCACGCAGTGGGGCCGCGCACCTGGGCGCCAAGACTTTGTCTTGGACCAGAGGTGGTGGAGGCGCTCCATGGGCCACGCCGCCCGTGGCTGGTGGAGGGTGAGGCGGCGAGAGGGACGGTGCAGGGGAGCCCCCTGAGGCGCTGACAAGCTTGGCGATGCGGTCGAGCCAGTCCTCGTAGAGGTCGACGATTGGGCGGTAGCGCAGGAGCTCGCGTGCCATGCATAGAGCGGCCTGCGCGTCCACGGGAACGTGACGAGTGTGGGATGACGAACCGGCCGGGGTCAATGATGGTGTGGCGGTGCGGCCGTCCCGTCGCACCGAGGGGTGCGACGAGGATGCTTGCTGCTCGTTCCCCATCGGGCCAGTGGCGGCGTTGGCGGCAGGCGACGGGGAACAACGGGGTGGCCCGCTGACGGGAGCCGTCTGAGCGATGCGGGCGGCGAGGGCAGCCCGGTGCTCAGCGCGAGCGCGGTGAGCGTCCGCCATGGAGACGATGAAGCAACGGGACGCGCAGCGATGAAAGGGAAGCTTCAGCGCACCCCTACCTGGCGTGCCAAATGTCGGATCATGAGTTTCGGCAAAACCCTCAAGGTTCGAACACTGGGGTGCGCGCGAAGATCTCCCCCTACCGATCCACGTCCTAACTTTGCTAAGATCTTACAGGCTAACTCTACGAACTCACAACTCTAAGGACACAAGATTTATACTGGTTCGGGTCATCGTTGTGGTGTAATACCCTACTCTAGTGTGGTGGTGGTGGATTGCCTCTTGGGATGAGGATGAACAGTACAAGGGGAGGAACAACCTCCTGAGGAGAGGTGTTCTTGTGCTCGGTGAACTTGTGGTAGTTCTGGTCTCTCCTGATCCGTCCGATCGATCCCCCTAGCTATGGTGGTGGCTAGTCCTATTTATAGAGGCCCTGGTCCTCGCCCCAAATATTGAGCTGGAAGGGAGCCAACAACGGCGAATTTGAAAGGGGACAACTAGTACAGCTTATCCTGACAAAAGCAGACTTCGCTTGCAAAAGGTTCTAGTGGTGACGCCGTGTTGGGCTCCATGGTGACCTCCGTCTTGCCGTCCTTCTGGTCTTGGTATCGTTGCACCGATGTGGAAACCTTTGCTTGATGCCTCAGTACTCCGCGCCTGCGCCTGCTTCCTTAGCACCAAAGAGGAAACAAGGACATTGTGCACCGTGCCGCCCGCCTAGCCTTAGTCGTCATGGCTTACGTCACTGGAACCTCGCGAGGTTTGACTTGCCTTGAACTCCCCGCCCCTCGCGAGCCAGCCTAGTGAGGCCGCTCTTGAGGAGGTCTTGTGTCGTCCACCTCGCGAGGGTCTTGAAAGCTTGTTGGTGAAGATGGGTCGTATGGGCCCGCTCGCAGAGCCACGCCGTGGGCCATAGGCAGGCAAGTCTGGGGACCCCGTTTCCAGAACGCCGACAACTAGACCATGGCAATCTACGCCACAATAAATATATGGCAGGATATTTTATAATCGAGCATGGCATGCCTCTCATCTAAGCAGATTGAGTGTAGAACAGGGCATGGAAGCTTCTTAAGCAGAGCATATTGACTGTAAACTACTTCGACAAACAGTGAGATTAACAGGACTATCAGCTAACATTCAGCGCTACTCCGACATGCACGGCGCCTCAGTCTACAATGCATGTACCATGGGAGAAGCTGACCACCGTGCGTCTCCATAAGAACATCGCTAGTGGTGGCGACGAGGCTAGAGGACGACAGTCTACGAGAGCACACTGTGGGAGCGAGAGGATCGCCATGCGTCCCCTCGACGAACCTTGGCGCCGACGTATCAGCGCGA
Source organism: Triticum urartu (assembly GCF_056163025.1). Taxonomy (NCBI): domain Eukaryota; kingdom Viridiplantae; phylum Streptophyta; class Magnoliopsida; order Poales; family Poaceae; genus Triticum; species Triticum urartu. Next base: position 362,191,068 of record NC_141876.1, on the reverse strand, counting down.
TGGGGCGGACGGCCTTGGCGGAGCGAATGGAGTGGAGGGGGTTTGGAGAATAATATTGGCTGTTGGCCGAAGGGTGGTTGTATTTGGGCGGAATTTTTTGGGGGGGGGGGATTTTTGCGCGGTGGGCGGGGGAGTTTGGTGCATGGTCGGTTTCTCCAAGTGCAATCCCACATGTTAGTGAAGAGGCAAACCGAAGCGCGTTCCGTTTGCATGAGCCGTGTGTAGGACCGACCATTTGTGGGGTGCAATGCAACCGCGACAGGCATGTTGTGAGTGTACCGCCTTTTTTCCTTTTAAACTTGGTTCTTCGCCCCTCATAAAAACTTGGTGCTTCACGCGATCCATCGATACTACTAGTAGTAATCCGGCAATCCTGACGAAAGCGGCGCGACCGGGTCTTTTCCTATGCGATATGCTGGGAGGTTGGCTTAGTTGTGTTTTAGGACGAGTAATGCTACACCTACATAATCCCAGTTACGTAATTAACATAATGTGAAACGTGTGAGTTGTTGATTGGAGATCGGGGGGATGGAGGGGCCCACCACCATAAAAATCAGGGGGCGAGAGATATGCAATTTACGTTAACCCTTTCGTAGGTTCTCGTAGATGTAGAAAGATGTGAAATGCGTGAATGTGTAGTGGACGTACTATTGGAGTGCCTAAGATAAATTCTGTATGTAGACCCTATGTGTTTATTTACTTCACATATTAGCTTTGTCTCGGGTCAAACCTTCTAAGTTTATATACACAAAAACGAATCATCATTCCACATATTTTCATACTCCTACAAGATATCTTACTATTATTGTGAAAGTTCATATACACCAGACGAGATTCATGCAAACACGGCAGATTTTCATTACATTTCAAACTTTTATAGGACAGAAAAATAAAAGAAACCCTACCCTAAACCTATTCTACGGCAGCGACTGACGTCCTCCATCAGTGATCTCCATGTACAGGGGCGGGGTTCAAGACCCGTGAAGTGAAGGTGCGGTCTCCGTCGAGGAAGAGTAGAACACAGGAGATGGACCGACCAGTTGGCACACCATGCCCTGCCGCCTCCCATGCCCTAGTCATCCTCGGAGGAGTCCCCGACCTCGCCGGTTCCGGTGGACATGAGGTCAATGATGATGGACGTGGAGGGTCCGTTGCTTCACCTGCCATATGCGCCACCGAACATTGGACGACGGGAAGTAGGACGCGTGGCTGATGGTGCTCCCCGTCGTCGGCCGCCATCCTGGCCACCGCTTGTGCGGTCACGTCCGCTTCCGGCTACGCCGCTATTGCATTGTGAGCGGAGACTTGATCGAGGGCGGTGACCTCAAGCTTCATCCCGAAAGACAAGCTCTCCCGGAGAGCATTTGTACTCGTGGTCATGGCGGATGTGGTGCCATGTAGCAGGACGATGAGCTATGGTGTGGAATTTAGCAGGGCGTTGATGCTTTAAGTAGCGCATTCTGGTGAGGCCAAGCATACGGGTGCGTCATTAAGTCACCGGAGTTGGTTCCTCAGGCACCGAGCCTCTTAATGACGACATATGAACATACGACATGAATGCGGACAGCCGGCGCCGGCTAGGAACACACCATGCGACGACGCGAGGGATGATGGTTTTTGGTGTGCCAGGGTAGTTAGATGCGGTATGGCAATGTTGGAGATGCCCTTTGCTCACATGTGATCCCCACAAGTCATTGAAAAAGCAAGATGACCCTGCATGGTCTCAGGTCCTAGGAATGCAGTTGGCCGCGCTACAACACTCCGCGGACGCATCGCGACGTGCGTGCCCTTTGGATCCCATGCATCCTCGACGAGCCGGGTGTTGATCTGCTAGTCGTGCCACAGCGCTAGCGCCACCCTCGGCACCCTGAAGCCGACCGGGCCCAGCGACGATGAGCGTGTCACTCACCGCGGTCACCGTGTCTAGAGGCGGTGTGGGAGCTACGCCACGTTGCTGGCCCCCACGACCCACATGAACGGTTGCCGGTGGCGAGGAGGTTGTGCGTCAGCTCCTCCATTGGACTAGTCTGCGCCACGTCGTCCTGACAGGTGTGCCCCACATGTCGTTTTCCCTGTTTCCCTGCCAAATTTGAGCGTCAGTGCTCCGCGTTGCGCATTAGGCGCAGAACAGGTGGTTTTTGTGCCCTGGTTCAAATGTGGTACAATACAAAGTTGTTGGAATAGCCCCAAGTGTGGTGGTTTTGGGTACGGTACCACCATTTTCCTTTTCAACTAGTGAAGCATAACCCTTGATTAAGTAGCCAGATGGTGTACTAATGTAAGTGTCTGACTGTTTGAAGGAATAATTGAGGTGTGCCGGGTCCATGCCCGCATTTAGGGGTCCAACTTACCATATTCGGGTAGTAGTAACTATACTAGTCCCTGCGCACTCCCTCTGTTTTTATTTACTCCGCATTTTAGCTTTGCATAAAGGTTTGGCGTGTTTCTATAATAGAAATGACCGAGGGTGATTTGCGGGGATCGCAGGGAGTACATTGTATGTTCAAAAGCGAAATGAACGTACTGTACCCACCCTAGTCCTCTTTCAATCGATCTCCGGACACCGAGATGAAATTGAGAGAGAACGAGTGGGTGCATTTGTGATACCTAAGGCAGATTCAAAATTTTGAACCGGTGATCATAGCATCAGCAAATAATATATAAAGGGTATTCAATGTTCCTTTGTCTTTTGAACGTATAATATACTCCCTCCGATCCTTTGTAGTTTACATATAAGTTTTATGTGTAGTTAAAGTACTAGTAGTATACTCCCTCTGTTTTTATTTACTTCGCATAAAACGGAGTGAGTACTAGTAACACTCGACCTCTCTCTCTCTCCCTCCCTCTCTCTCTCTCTCTCTCTTCTAGTAGTATTATAAATGACGAGGGCGGGGGAGGGGGAGGGATGTCAGTTTGCTCTCAACTACGGTCCCACAAGCGATCGAAACGCAAGACCAAGCGCGTTCCATTCGGTGAGCGATATGGAGGGTCCAGCGTGCCGGGGTGAAACGTGAATGCGACAAGAGCGATGTACAATCAAAACCTATTGACCGGTCATCATCGGCACCACTATTCACACCAGAACCTTCGCTGCTCGGCCTACGCCAGCCACTGCCCCAAAACCACACCTCCTCTCTAGCCCATTCCCCCACCTTTCGATCCCCTAGCCAGCATCAAGCGTCCCCTAGTTCGCCGGAAAGCCATGGTCCGCCGGAACATCACGTACTACAAGATGATGACGCTGGAGCGCCACGTAGAAATCACAATGGCGATCGACGCCACAGACCTCCGTGTCCAAGATCGCTTTGCGGCGAACCAATCTCCGAGTTTTCTGGAGCCAAGCTCCGAGGAGGAGGAAGCCGATCCAATTTTCATGGTGGAGGTCGCCGCACAGAAGCCCCACAATTCATATGAGACGATGGACATCGACTTTGTGCCATTGTCCGGGTCCCCATGGTGCAGGCGGACCAGCGGTTCAACCTGGTGATACTAAAGGAGGACCGGGAGGCGGACACTCAACTCGACACGGAGCGCGCGCATGACACTACCATCAAGGCCCTCCTGCAAGCGGAACCGGATGTCGTGGATGTGAACCGGGTGGCGGAGGCTCAACTTGAAGCGGAGCGCGTGGATGCCGTTGCCATCGAGGCCCTCCTGCAGGCGGAACCGGACATCCTGGACTTGAACCGGGTGGCGGAGGCTCAACTCAACGCAGAGCGCGCGGATGCCGCTGCCATCAAGGGCCTCCTGCAGGCGGAATCGGATGTCCTGGACTTGAACCGGGCCGTGCTCGCATCCGTGCAGAGAGCTCGCACGCTTCGCGTGAACGAGTAGCTGGAGGCCGAGGACAACCACAGTGTGGAGACACACGCCGGCAGCTAGGGCTGCTTCGCGCCGACAACCAAAGACGACGAGGCCGTCTCGTTCCATGAGCAGTGATAGTTTTTCTTTAAGTTGTTGTTTTTAGGGATCTTTTGGTGTGTAAAAACTTATATTTATGCAAGTCGCCTGACTTCCATCATTTGGGTAAGTCGACCATTTCAGGCGGTTGGATGAATATCCTACGTCTCCTAACCCTTCTTCCTCACCTCTTCCTCTTCCCCAACAGACCACCGCACATGCCGTACGTATCTTCCACAACATGATGTTGGATAAACATACCGTATGAATGAAAGTTATGTGTCAACGATTGGATGGCTGAGTTTGGTTTGATCACATGCGGTAGCACGTCTCAGTGAGGGTGCGCTTCCTTGGTTGGGTTTGCTGCATGCAAGAGCGACTGTGTGAGGGTGCGGTGCGACCGCGACAGTCGTGCGCAAGTGTACCTCTTTTTCATTTTGAAAACTTTAGGCAAGGTTGACAAAAATGTGTGGCAGTATGGCAATGCAAGGCCTAGACTCAAACAGGATACAAGTACATACTACTTGTTTTAAAAAATAAAGGCCGAGCTTTCCTTCACGGAATTTATCGATACAAATCCTCGTTTGACGTTTCAATTAATGCATTTTTTTCTCCAACGCCCAAAGAGCTAACCATCTCGCTCCTCATCGCTTGATTAATGCAGCGCCATGCAAACCAACCTTCTCACTTCCGCATGCATGCAAGGGTATATTAATGTCCTTGGTTGCTAGTATGAGGCAAACCCCATCAATTTTTCCTTGATTAGTGTTCGTGTTCTTTTGCAAATTGTAATTTTGATATACTGGCCTTGTGTATAAACAAATGGAGGTAGTAACTATTTGACTTCCTTCCCCATTGCGATGACGTCGACGATATCTCGAACTTTGTGGTTTGGCGAAGTGCGTTCGACGGAGAACACCATTGAGGGAGACCACGATAAGTTGTTCGCAAGTGCTGCCTGCAAGCTGAGACAACCGCCTTATTTTCATCTAGGAAGTTCGTTGAACCAAAGGAGGCGTAAATGTACTCGTACTACATGGTAAGGTGGTTTCTCGAAGAATACGATGGAGAAGCGAAGTCAGCGAACAGTGAAATGATGGTTGCTTCATCCGTGCTTTGTGATTTGACACCTCACTGATTTGTGATTTGTGATAGAAGGGACATGGGAGTAGACTCCATGCTCTATACTGTACATGTGTCCAAGCACGGGAGAATGAGGAGAGAGGTTGCATTTTTCTATTCCTTCTATCAATCAATTAGGGAGCTTCCGTTCCATCTTTTTGGCTTTGGCAGCACCGTCCACAATGGTTCCCATTGATGCTAAAAGCTATTTTCACATTTGGCTACACATTATGCCCATAACCGTACCACTTGGTTTTCTCCTGTGTGCTTTCTATACAAATCTCGATTATATTGATGTAAAACATTATAGTATCAAGATAAGTAAAAACAAGGTGATTTTGCTGCACAGATGGCGGGGGAGGTTTCTTATTTTTAGAGGACGTTGGCCTGCCGGTTTGCTAACATGCGTCCCACGTGTCAGTGCTTTACCAAGCCGACCTGCGTCCCACATGAGGCAGAACAATGGCAGAAGCAACATGTGGTTAACTTGAAGAAGATGAGGGAGAAGGTATTCAGCAACAAGTGAAATGATGGTTGCTTCGTCCCTCCAACTTGTTTTTTTAGCATTATTACTTTGTCCCTCCAACTTAACTGTGGGAAAGGCGCAACTTTGTGATTTGACGCCTCATTGCTCATTACTACGCCGGCGCCATGACTGGGGTGCTTTACCCCTGCTGCTCTGCACTGTTATTTCGATATGGCACGTGGACCTGGTTGCTTGATGTCCCACATGTCGGCGGAAGGAACTAGAACATTTATGAAAGCGAGCGCTCTACTCTTAGGATAGAGGAGTAAATGACACGACGGCCTAGTGAACTGTTACTTGTACTGTAGTACTACTATTGTTTTGCTGTTTCGCACGATCCATCGATGCAAACCCGATTAAATAGGCAAGTGCGGGATTTTTCCCGCACACTAGATGATACTAGCCATACATTTCAAAGGCAATTTTAATGTATGCAAACTGAATAATTAGTAACAATATGAGATCTAGTGGAACTAAAAACACATATGATTATTGTGTTAGAGTGTAGTAGAAGTGTTGTATTGCATAATTGTTAGATGTAACATGCAAGAACATGTAGAGATGTACTTTTGGAGGGCCTACATAGAGAAATTAGGGATAAAGTGGATTCAAATATTTGTATTCGTATTCATAGCATTTGTAACTTATCTACAATTTTTATAGTAGACGTGAATGCTTGTTCGCTCTTACGAAACCAGTAAAACAATAATGGGGTGGCATGCGCCAATTTACGCACTGGCAAGTTGGCCTACTCAGCTCCACAGAGAGAGCGAGAGAAGAGATAAATACATGAGTGGTTAATGTATTTCAAGTGAAAAGAATAATACGGTCACCGGACTTCATAATACGCTCATTACGGTCACTATATATGTTTTGCGGTGATTATACGGTCACTTGCTCACCGTTCAGTGTCGGATTACACTCTGTTGACCAGCCAAATAGCCAAATAGTCAGTTTGCATAGGAAAAAGGTCAGATAAACACAAATTTACGCAGGCGCGATGATGCGGAGCACCCACGACCATCCCCATGGACGCCACCTCAACTATCCAAGATCCAAGTGGGCCCATGACAAGGGCTAGGGCACGTGCTATTCAATCCGAGGTGACATCACTCCTACTTGAGTTTCCCTCCTCTTCAAGTGAGACATAGCTACTGCCTAAGTCTGAGATGCTATGTGTGATATGGTACAACGCTCAAGGCATGGAGCCGAGGGCTGTAGAAGAAGAGACAGGCATCAACACTCTGGCCAGCCCGGAACCTCCGGCCAGACCCCGGAACTTCCGCCCCCAGACCCTCCGACCAACCGGGAGCTTCCGGTCGCCGATGACTTCGACCAGCCCAGGTGTGCCAACTCTCGGGTTAGCTCGGACCCCATCCCAGACCTTCCGGCGCCCGGAACCTCCGGCCAGCCCGGACCTTCCGGCCCCCGGATGCCAACACATCTCCACCCACGCCAACTCTCTAGTTAGGCCGGACCCTCCCCGGAACCTCCGGCGCCTGGAACTTCTGGCCCTGCCTGCGCGCAGCGACTTGGGCCAAGGCCCGTGTACCCTTTTGTCACCTAGACTATAAATACTCTTCTCCTACCTACGTTTTAGGGTTAGAAAAGAGATAGCTGATGATTGTGTGAGAGCTTTGCTCATCCACTTGGTTACCTTCTCCTCGGAGATCGCACCTCCTCGGAGAAGATTCCCCAAGCAGATTCAAGACCCCTCTTTAGGGAAGAACATCAAGACCTCCTTACGGAGAAGACCGGTTACCGTGTATCATCCCTAGTTGATCGTGGATCGTGTATCTTACTCTCTGTATTCGGGGATCTAGCACGTGTGTGACTATCTTGTTGGTTTGAGTGTTCCTCTCCTTTTTCCCTTGTGTTTCCCCTCGTTTTTCCCCTTTGTGTTCTTTGTTTTCATCGCGGGATTCCGCTCCTTTCGTGAAAGATCGGCCCCTAGGGTTCCTACCCTACATCATCTTGGTATCAGAGCCACGTTGATCACGATTTCGGAGCCTCCTCGTTGTGTTTCTAGCCTAATTTTGTTGTTTTTCGTCCTAATCCGAAAATCCCCACCAAAAATAGCCGCAATTTTTTTTGTGATTTGTTGGTGTGTTGAAGTTTTGTTGGATTTGATCCGTGAATTTTGTGTGTGGCTTGTAGATCTAGCCTCCCCACCCTTCTTTTCCACCAATTTCCTTGCTTTTCCCCTGCGGATTTGGGTTTTTCCTCAAGTTTTTCCGCCCAAGTCCATGATCCCCATGTCTCTGTTCTTGCCAGTTTCGCGACCCCCGGACCTTCCGGCCTCACCCGGACCTTCCGGCCATCGGACCTTCCGGCCGCACCGGAACCTCCGAACCCCAGACCTTCCGTCTTGCCTGGACCGTTCGGCTTAGACAGAAAGTTCGCACATCTACTAAGATTTCCACTACTTCGACAACTCCGCCCACGGTGCAGCGGCATCTTCGCCATAGTACTGAAGACCATGCACTACGACAACGACTACAATCTCATCCTTTTGAAACCTTCAACCGTAAGCAAGAACTGTAACCTCATCTTGGTATTGGACATATCACTCTTGCCATTCCATTGATAGCCTTCATGGCCTCACTCCTTTGCGTTGCTTACCCATCGAGACTAGCCTTTGAGTATTGCCGGCAATGAGACTTGTGCACATTAGTGATCATACCTCCCATAGCATACATACATCATTGTTGCATATATTGGTATCATCCCTTATATCACAAAGTTGTTCCCGCATTCACAATCGCTATCTTGGTTCGTCAAGCATTGCATGAGAAAAGAGCTCAAACATCAAAGAGACAAACAAGATTTTAAGCAAAAAGGAAAGATAAGAAAAGAGCTTTTAAGCAAGAACCATAGCATCATACAACATTAAGATTGTCATACTAGATCATCTTGGATCATATCTTCGGAACACCTTGCATAGAACATACTTGGGATAGAAGTCGTTGCATTTTTGCTAAGTAGGTTGTGCACAAGTTCTTGTATCCGCCTATTGTGCAATCATGCTAGCGTCTCTCTAGTGTTGTGCAACACGAGCATTTTTGTGGATTCCACATTTTGGCTCATCCTTGGTTGCCCAACCCCACTTATCTTTTTTGCGTGTGTGTTTCCTTGTACCTTATATGCTTGGTCTACTTGTTACATTGCATCTTGCGAATCTTTTCCAACATTATTGAAGCTCACTTACAATTTGCATCAAATTTTGTGCCACCATCCTAACCAAGCTCCACCATAAGCTTTTACTTGTGTAGGTGTGAGAAACCGACAAGAATTGGTACCAATCGTGCTATTTCCTTGTCCTACATTGGAGTGATCATCGATCCACTTTCAACTTCGGTCAAGGTACATTGGTATTCGTTATTCTCTTTCTACCACTCACATTTGTCTTGGAATGATGGATAGGCCTAGTACTTCTACCAACCCACTCGTCATGGAGCAAGACGATGACATGAACCCCTTCATCACCAAGAGTCACCTCTTTGGTGCACAACATGCTTTGCATCAAGAACAACAAGCCATGAGTGACCGCATCGACAACCTCGCCACCAACTTGCAACCCTCCGAGAAACATACAAGGGACTACTTCGATCACAAGCTCGACGATCACAAGAAAGAGAATGACGCAAGGATGGACGAGATTCACGCTTTGTTGCTCAACCGCTCTTCTTCCACTTCAAGGAGCCGTTCAAGTCGCCACTCCGACTTCACCCTCTCCGGCTCAAGTACACCGACATCAAACACTCTTCGTCGTGCCGCGCACAACGAGCCTCAAGTAAACCTCAATCCTCTATGTGACACCGACTCGCAAGAGCACCGACGACGTCAAACCCAAGAAGCCTTTACGCTAGCACGAGAACGGCAACGACAACGCCAACATGAAGAGGAAGAACGCACACGTATACACCAAAATGCACAAGATGCCGAGGCACAACGTCAAGAACAACAACTCCGTGACACTCAAGAACTTGAGGCACAACGAGCTCTACGCGATTCAAGTCGAGCCGTAGCCGACCGAGGCCGACAAGCTCGTGAACATGCCGAAGCACTTCGCAAAGAAGTCCGCGAGAGGATTTATCAAGCTCGCGTGCACCGTCAAGTTCCTCCTCGCGCTCGATAAGATCCTCCACAAGCACGCCAAGAAAAACCAGTTCCTCAAGTTCATGAAGACATTGGAGATCCCCCACGACATGAGCAACACGTGGTGGACAACCCTCCGCGCCAAGAGCACCACGAGTTGAAAAATCATCAACAACATGTGCGTCATCATCCCCGACCCCAACACAATGAAGAGCAACGCTACGGCAAACTCAAGTTCACCATGTCCAAGTTCAATGGAAGCAACGATCCCGAAGAGTACCTTTCATGGGCATTGAAAGTTGATAAGATCTTCCGTTTGCACAATTATGAAGAAGAGAAGAAGATCGCAATGGCATCCCTTGAGTTCCAAGACTATGTGCTCATTTGGTAGGAACAAATCATAGAGCGCCGAGAGGCAAGAGGTGAACCACCCATCACTACTTGGGCGCAAATGAAGGATGTCATGAGAGCACGCTTCATACCTACCTACTACAACCGCGACCTCTTCAAGAAACTCCAACAACTCAAATAAGGAACCAAGAGCGTTGAAGAATACTACAAGGAGATGGAGATTGCAATGATAAGAGCCAATGTCACGGAAAATTATGAGCAAACAATGGAATGCTTCTTGAATGGACTCAATCAACCCATCTAGAAGATCGCCGACTTCCAACCATACTCCAATCTCATCGAGCTAGTGCACCAAGCTACCAAAGCGGAACGCCAAGTGTAAGATGACTTCAAGTATGCCAAGTTCTCATCCAAGTCCTACGGCTTCTCCAACAACCAAGCTTCAACGACTCCAACACCGACTACAAAGCCTTCTTCTACCAACATCGACAAGTCGACTTCCAAGAAAGCTTCGTCAACTACAAGCCATCCTACTACGAGCAATGTTAAGATGAGAGCTTCATCATCATCAACCCCAACCGATGAGACCATCAAGACGAGTTCCTTCAAGTGTTTCACTTGCGGAGGCCGAGGCCACAAGTCCTATGAGTGCACCAACAAGCGAACCATGGTCTTCAACGATGATGGCACCTATGACTCCATGAGTGAAGGCGAAATGAAAGCCCTTGAGCAAGTCTCCATGCACCGCCAAGTGAACAATGAAGAAGAACAAGTATTTTGCGATGAAGACTCAAGTCCCGCACTCGTTGTCTCCAAAGTCTTGACCTTCCAACATCACCAAGAAGAAGACCAAAGATGCAACATATTCCACACCAAGGTCGGCATCAATGGACGATCCATCAAGGTCATCATCGATGGAGGAAGTTGTCATAATCTCGCAAGTGAAGAGATTTTCTCCAAGCTCCAATTGCCCAAGACGAAGCATCCACATCCATACAAAGTGTGATGGCTAAGTGACTCCGGCACCATCCAAGTCGAGCACCGAGTACAAGTCTCCTTCAAAATCAGCGCCTACGAAGACACCTTGGAGTGCGACGTCGTTCCAATGTCCGTTTGTCATCTTCTCCTTGGACGGCCATGGCAATTCGATAGAGGAGTCGTCCACAACGGCCGAACAAACCACTACATCTTCAAGATGAAGGGCAAGGAGTATGTACTTAGTCCCATGTCCCCAAGTCAAGTGATCGCCTACAAGCAAGCCACCCATCGTGGAGAGAATAGTGAGATAGCGAGCCACCAAAAAGAGAGTGAGCGCCACAAGCCCAAATCTAACACCTCCATGATGCGCGAAAAGAAGAACTTAGTCCTATTTGCCACCAAAAGTGAGATACGAGGAGTGTGTGAGAACCCATCTAGTGTCCTACACTACGTCCTTGTGTGCAAGGGCAATGCACCACGAACTAACACTTCTCACACTCTTCCTCTAGTGTTGTCTTTCCTTTTGCATGAATTTCACGATGTTTTCCCCGACGAGCTACCTCCGGGACTACCTCCACTACGAGGCATTGAGCACCACATCGACCTCATCCCCGGATAACCGCTTCCGAACAAAGCTCCCTACCGCGTCAACCCCGAAGAAACCAAGGAAATATAAAGGCAAGTAAAGCATCTCATAGACCATGGACATGTGCGTGAAAGTTTGAGCCCTTGTGCCGTACCGATCATTCTTGTGCCAAAACGTGACGATAGCTTTCACATGCGCTCCGATTGTAGACCTATCAATGCTATCACCGTTTGCTATAGGTATCCCATTCCATGCCTAGATGATATGATTGATGAACTTAGTGGTGCCACTCTATTTTCCAAAATTGATCTTAAGAGTGGTTACTATCAAATCCGCATACAAGAGGGTGATGAATGGAAAACCACCTTCAAAACCAAGTTTGGTTTGTATGAGTGGTTAGTCATGCCTATGGGCCTCCCGGAAGCACCAGACACTTTTATGCGCCTTATGAATCATGTCTTTCGCCCTTACATTGGTATATTTGTTGTGGTTTACTTCGATGACATTCTTGTGTTTAGCAAATCTATCAAAGAGCATGTCACCCATGTCCGCATCGTTTTGCAAACTCTTAGAAAAGAGCGCTTCTATGCTAATATGGAGAAATGCCTTTTTGGTGTTGATAAGCTTGGGTTTTGTTGTTTCTTCTAAGGGTGTTCATGTTGATGGGTCCAAGATCAATGCTATTAAGACTTGGCTGCAACCAACCAACTTGCATCAAGTGCGTAGTTTTCTTGGCCTTGCGGGTTTCTATCGTCGCTTTGTGAAGGATTTTAGCACCATTGCTTCACCTTTACATGCTTTGAGCAAGAAGAATGCGCCTTTTGTTTGGGGACCATCCCAATATTCCGCATTCAATGAGCTTAAGAATTTGCTTACTCATGCTCACGTGCTTGCTTTACCCAACTTCGACAAGCCTTTTGAGATTCATTGCGATGCTAGTGGTAATGGCATAGGCGGTGTGTTAACGCAAGAGAAGCGCCCCATAGCTTACTTTAGTGAGAAACTTTCTGGAGCGCAACTCAATTACCCCATCTATGACAAAGAGCTATATGCTTTAGTCCGTGTTTTGCATGAGTGGAACATTACCTTCGTCCCCATGAGTTCATCATTCATACCGATCATGAGACTCTCAAGTACCTTCAGGGCCAAACCAAGTTAAACAAGCGTCATGCTAAGTGGAGTGAATTTATTGAGTCTTTTCCTTATGTCATCAAGTACATCAAGGGTAAAGAAAACATCGTAGCGGATGCTCGTACCCGCATATGCATGCTTGTTACACAACTTGAGTTAGATGTCATTGGTTTCGAGCATATCAAAGACTTGTATGAGCATGATGCAACTTTTGCTACGCCTTATGCAAAGTGTTTGTCGAATACATCTTGGGAATGCTATTACATCAAAGATGGCTATCTTATGAGAGCTAACAAACTTTGCATCCCCGAGTCGTCTCTTTGGTTGTTGCTTTTGCAGGAATCGCGTGGAGGAGGCTTAATGGGACATTTCGGACGCGACAAGACATTCGCCATGCTCTCGAAGAACTACTTTTGGCCCAAGATGTTTCGGGACGTCAATCGTTTCACCAACCGATGCTCTACATGTCGCAAAGCTAAGTCCAAAGCTCAATCTCATGGCCTCTATATGCCTCTACCAATTCCATACCAACCATGGGAAGACATTAGCATGGACTTTGTACTTGGTTTGCCTAGGACTCGAAATGGGAAAGATTCCATATTTGTCGTTGTGGACCATTTCTCTAAAATGGCACATTTCATTTCTTGCAACAAGATAGACGATGCTTCACATGTTGCTAATCTCTTTTGTAGGGAAATATTGCATCTACATGGTGTGCCAAAGACTATTGTCTCAGACCGCGACGTCAAGTTCCTTAGCTACTTTTGGAAGACCCTATGCGCCAAGCTCGGAATCAAGCTACTCTTTTCCACGGCTTACCATCCTCAAACCGACGGCCAAACGGAGGTGACCAACCGCACACTCTCCACTCTACTTCGAGTACTCATCAAGAAGAACATCAAGGAGTGGGAGGAGTGTCTACCTATCACCGAGTTCGCCTAACAATCGGGCAAGACACTCAACAACCGGCAAGTCCCCATTCGAGGTCGTATACGGATTTAACCCATTGTCACCATTGGACATTCTTCCTCTACCACTCCAAGAGCGCATCAATTTGGACGCAAGTGCATGAGCGACATATCTCAAGAAGGTGCATGAAGATACAAGAAACACCATCGAGCGCCAAGTACAATGCCTTGCGACCAAGCTCAACATCAACAAGCAACCTATGATCTTCAACATTGGTGATCTCGTGTGGCTACACCTTCGCAAGGAACGCTTTCCACAAGAACGCAAGTCTAAGCTTCGACCACGAGCAGATGGACCCTTCAAGGTGCTCGCACGCTACAACGACAACGCTTACAAGATCGACCTCCCGCACGACAAATACAACGTGAGCGACATCTTCAACATCAAAGATCTCTCTCCCTTCCATGGTGATGAAGAATTCGATCCGAGGACGGATCTTCCCCAAGGGAGGGGAGATGTTGCGGAGCATCCAACGACCATCCCCATGGACTCCACTTCAACTATCCAAGCTCCAAGTGGGCCCATGACAAGGGCTAGGGCACGTGCTATTCAATCCGAGGTGACATCACTCCTACTTGAGTTTCCCTCCTCTTCAAGTGAGACATGGCTACTGCCTAAGTCCGAGATGCTATGTGTGATCAGGTACAATGCTCAAGGCACGGGGCCGAGGGTTGTAGAAGAAGAGACATGCGTCAACACTATGGACAGCCCGGAACCTCCGGCCCCCGGACCTTCTGGCCGACCCGGAGCTTCCGGCCACCGATGACTTCGACTAGCCCAGGCATGCCAACTCTCGGGTTAGCCCGGACCCTGTCCCGGACCTTCCGGTGCCCGGAACCTCCGGCCAGTCCAGACCTTCCGGCCCCCGAATGCCAACACATCTCCACCCGTGCCAACTCTCTGGTTAGGCCGGACCCTCCCCGGAAACTCCGGTGCCCGGAACTTCCGGCCCTGCCCGCGAGCAGCGACTTGGGCCAAGGCCCATGTACCCTTTCGTCACGTAGACTATAAATACTCTTCTCCTACCTACGTTTTAGGGTTACCAAAGAGATAGCTCATGATTGTGTGAGAGCTTTGCTCATCCACTTGGTTACCTTCTCCTCGGAGATCGCACATCCTCGGAGAACATTCCCCAAGCGGATTCAAGACACCTCTTTAGGGAAGAACATCCAGACCTCCTCACGGAGAAGACCAGTTACTCTCTGTATTCGGGGATCTAGCACGTGTGTGACTATCTTGTTGGTTTGAGTGTTCCTCTCGTTTTCCCCTTGTGTTCCCCTTGTTTTCCCCTTTGTTTTCTTCGTGTTCATCGCGGGATTCCGCTCCTTTCGTGAAAGATTAGCCCCTAGGGTTCCTACCCTACATCACGCGACCAGACTCCAACCCGTGCGCGGGAACCACCTGGTTGTGTATGTGTTTGTCAGGGCCTAATGTGTGTGCATGCACGTGTATGTTGAGAACTTGAGCGTGAGAGTGTGTGTTGGTCATGTGGTGTGTGCATGCATACGTGCGTGTGTGCGTGTGAGTGTTGCGTGCATGCGTGGATGTGTGTGTATGTGTGAGTGTTGCGTGCGTGCGTGGCTGCGTGTGTTTGTGTGAGTGTTGCGTGCATGCAGTTCGTGTGCATGCGTGCGTGTGTGTATAATCACCACACCAGCTCCTGTGTGTTAAAACAGATGGCTCAGCATACCAATACAAGGCCACCTTGTCGGCTATGCCCGCGGTCATGACTTCGAACCACCGTCCAATATTTTTTATCTTTGTTTTCATTCTTATACACACCGATTGGTGGGCCCAATGGTAGTGAGATAATGTGATGCAACACTAGAGGTGCCACGTGGAGCGTTTAACTGGTCAACTAGTCATGTCCTTAGCAAATATAGAGCTGTATCGTGAGCCCGTGACTGTATAATAACCACAAAACGTAAATGGTGACCGTCATGAGTGGATTCTGAAGTCCAGTGTACATATCATGCTTTCGCTTCAAATACAATGATCGTCACTGTATATATCACGAGGGAAAGATGAAACATGCGTGAATGTGCTGGGGGCGTACTTTTGGAGGACCAGGAGATAGTTTGTGTGCGTACGTGAAAGGGGCGTAGAGCGGGTGTATGCGATGGAGAGATACATGCTCTTAGATTCACTTTATTATGACTAACTTTATATATAGTATAAAAATATAAAAATATAAAAATTCACTATGCGGAATAAATATCATTGGGGGCACCATGCAATGCAAATTAACATTCATACTCCTCCATATAACTTTGTAATGTTGTATATATGTAGAAATTCTAAAGTAATTTTTTGGCCACACTTTGTGTGGTTTTATTCAAAAGGAATGTTGTATGCGAAATAAACGTGAAGATAGGGCTTTTTAGATCAATGGGGTACGTGATGTAACATGTGTGAATGTGCAGTTGATGTATTTGGCAGGGCCTAGAGAGGTATGTGTATGTATTACGTATTCGAGAGAGGCATGGATATAGGGGCCGGCTGGGGGGCATGGGAGGGATAGCACGAGAAATGAGAGAGGTCTAGAGAGAGAGACGAATAGGATGTCACGGTGAGAGATGACCTTGAGTGTGTATATGCAAGGGTGGAGGGAATAGAGGCACGAGGAGAAAATATTTTGTGTGGTGTCTGTGTTGGTATGTGTGGGTGTGAGAAGATAAAGGGACCTGGGGGCAGAGGGTGTGTCACCACGTGTGGTCCGGTGGGCCGAGGAGAGGCCCTTGGTTTGGTTCCGTCCTGCGCCACATTGGTCGGCCCGTGAGACATTCAGGGAGACCCATGGAGGACTAGTCGTACAAGACAAAGATAGGAGAGTCGTGAAGAACTCTATGTCCACTGACAAAGCCGGCTAGGATTTGTAACCCTAGGTCCTCGGACTAAGGTAACCCCTTATCTCTGATATTACTATTCATCCAATCTAACTTTAAGGGGCATCCTATAGAATTCTCTACTAGAATCATACTCATCAATTAGGAAGAGAGGTGGAGACAATGCGTGAGAGACTGGCCTAAACATAATGTGCGTGCAGGAGACACGTAGGCAGGTCTATGTATATAGAAAGGGTCGATGGGGATTGTGCATGTGTATGCTTCTGAGAGGAAGAGTGTTTGTGATAAAGGTTAGTGAAAACAGTCGAAAATGGTTATGAGAGGGAGGGAGGGTTATATCGAGAGCATGTGTGCGAGAAAGACACCTCGGGAGAGAGTGTGTGAGCATGTGTGGGAGAGCAGCGATGGATATACACCGTGTGCGTGTATGTGTGAGAGAGAAAGTCAGCGTGTGTGTGAGGAGGGGCCTATGGAGAGTGAAACTACACATAAAAGACTAATGTACACATTGATGAAAAATATAAATTTTATCCAAATATTAGGATGGGATCATGATATTTGCAATTCGCGTAAGGACGGTCATTTATCCATCAAACATCTATATTCTATCGAATTTGAGCATGTCTATGTTATTATTCGACATAATTGATCCACGGAGGTAGTATTTTGAACTCCAGACAATGCATCGCTTTAGCAATCGAATATAAACATGAGTATAGTTCATGTTGTGTGTGTAAAGCACATTATACATACAAAAGTTACACAATGAACATTATAAATAGCTAGCTATCAACTAGCATACATTTGAATTCAACTTAGTGTGTGTAACACCCTCGATGCGGCTATATCTCCCACGTGTCGAAGCACGACTTAGAGGCATAACCGCATTGAAAGCAATGTCGCAAGTGAGGTAATCTTCACACAACCCATGGAATACATAAGGGAAAGAGATACATAGTTGGCTTACAATCGCCGCTTCACACAATTACATGAATAAAGTATTACATCATCCAAATACAATCAAGGTCCGACTATGGAACCAAAATAAAAGAAGACTACCCCAAATGCTACACAGATCCCCGATCTACCCCAACTGGGCTCCACTATTGATCAACTAGAACGAAACAACACAAAGGACAAGATCTTCATCGAGCTCCTCCTTGAGCTTGGTTGCGTCATCTGCACGGTTCAACGGCACCTGCAAGCTGGTTTTTGAAGTATCTATGAGTCACGGGGACTCAGCAATCTCACACCCTCACGATCAAGACTATTTAAGCTTATGGGTAAGGTACAAGGTATGAGGTGGAGCTGCATCAAGCGACTAGCATATATGGTGGCTAACCTATTCGCAAAAGAGAGCGAGAAGAGAAGGCAAAAGCACGATCGAACAACTATGATCAAGAAGTGATCCTAGAACAACCTACGTCAAACATAACTCCAACACCATGTTCACTTCCCGGACTCTGCCGAGAAGAGACCATCACGGTAACACACGCGGTTGATGTATTTTAATTAAGATCATCTTTAGGTTTTTTACAACCGGACATTAACAAATTCCCATCTGCCCATAACCGCGGGCACGGCTTTCAAAAGTTCAAATCCCTGCAGGGGTGTCCCAACTTAACCCATCACAAGCTCTCACGGTCGACGAAGGATATTCCTTGTAGCGGGAAGACCCGACCAGGCTCGGAATCCCGGTTACAAGACATTTCGACAATGGTAAAAACAAGTCCAGCAAAGCCACCCGATGCACCGACAAATCCCGATAGGAGCTGCACATATCTCGTTCTCAGGGCACACTGGATAGGTTAAGCTACGAGTAAAACCAACCCTCGAGTTGCCCCGAGGTGGCCCCGCAAGCTGCCCGTTTCGGACCAACACTTAGAGGAGCACTGGCCCATGGGGGTTTAAAATAAAGATGACCCTCGGGCTCACGAAAACCCAAGGGAAGGTTATAGGTTGTTAGTGCAAATGGTAAAACCAAGGTTGGGCCTTGCTGGAGGAGTTTTATTCAAGGCGAACTGTCAAGGGGTTCCCATTATAACCCAACTGCGTAAGGAACGCAAAATCGGGGAACATAACATGGATATGACGGAAACTAGGGCGGCAAGAGTGGAACAAAACACCAGGCATAAGGCCGAGCTTTCCACCCTTTACCAAGTATATAGATGCATTAATTAAATATGAGATATTGTGATTGTTGGGGAACGTAGTAATTTCAAAAAATTTCCTACGCACACGCAAGATCATGGTGATGTATAGCAACGAGAGGGGGAGTGTCGTCTACGTACCCACGCAGACCGACTGCGGAAGCGTTGACGCAACGTAGAGGAAGTAGTCGTACGTCTTCCCGATCCGACCGATCCAAGTACCGTTACTCCGGCACCTCCGAGTTCTTAGCACACGTACAGCTCGATGACGATCCCCGGGCTCCGATCCAGCAAAGCGTCGGGGAGGAGTTCCGTCAGCACGACGGCGTGGTGACGATCTTGATGTTCTACCGCCGCAGGGCTTCGCCTAAGCACCGCTACAATATGATCGAGGTGGAATATGGTGGCAGGGGGCACCGCACACGGCTAAGGAACGATCTCAAGGATCAACTTGTGTGTTCTAGGGTGCCCCCTGCCTCCGTATGTAAAGGAGCCAAGGGGGAGGGGGCGGCCGGCCAAGGAGGGCGCGCCAAGGGAGTCCTACTCCCTCTGGGAGTAGGATTCCCCCCCAATCCTAGTTGGAATAGGATTCCTCGAGGGGGGAAAGAGAGAGAGAGGGGGCCGGCCACCTCTCCTTGTCCTAATAGGACTAGGGGAGGGGGGAGGCACGCGGCCCACCTTGGGCTGCCCCTTTCTCCTTTCCACTAAAGCCCACTAAGGCCCATATAGCTCCCGGGGGGTTCCGGTAACCTCCCGGTACTCCGGTAAAATCCCGATTTCACCCGGAACACTTCCGATATCCAAACATAGGCTTCCAATATATCCATCTTTACGTCTCGACCATTTCGAGACTCCTCGTCATGTCCATGATCACATCCGGGACTCCGAACAATCTTCGGTACATCAAAATGCATAAACTCATAATAACTGTCATCGTAACGTTAAGCGTGCGGACCCTACGGTTCGAGAACAATGTAGACATGACCGAGACACGTCTCCGGTCAATAACCAATAGCGGGACCTGGATGCCCATATTGGCTCCTACATATTCTACGAAGATCTTTATCGATCAGACCGCATAACAACATACGTTGTTCCCTTTGTCATCGGTATGTTACTTGCCCGAGATTCGATCGTCGGTATCCAATACCTAGTTCAATCTCGTTACTGGCAAGTCTCTTTACTCGTTTTGTAATACATCATCCCACAACTAACTCATTAGTTGCAATGCTTGCAAGGCTTAAGTGATGTGCATTACCGAGAGGGCCCAGAGATACCTCTCCGACAATCGGAGTGACAAATCCTAATCTCGAAATACGCCAACCCAACATGTACCTTTGGAGGCACCTGTAGAGCTCCTTTATAATCACCCAGTTACGTTGTGACGTTTGGTAGCACACAAAGTGTTCCTCCGGCAAACGGGAGTTGCATAATCTCATACTCATAGGAACATGTATAAGTCATGAAGAAAGCAATAGCAACATACTAAACGATCGGGTGCTAAGCTAATGGAATGGGTCATGTCAATCAGATCATTCACCTAATGATGTGATCCCGTTAATCAAATAACAACTCTTTGTCCATGGTTAGGAAACATAACCATCTTTGATTAACAAGCTAGTCAAGTAGAGGCATACTAGTGACACTCTGTTTGTCTATGTATTCACACATGTATTATGTTTCCGGTTAATACAATTCTAGCATGAATAATAAACATTTATCATGATATAAGGAAATAAATAATAACTTTATTATTGCCTCTAGGGCATATTTCCTTCAGTCTCCCACTTGCACTAGAGTCAATAATCTAGTTCACATCGCCATGTGATTCAACACTAAGAGTTCGCATCACCATGTGATTAACACCCATAGTTCACATCGTCATGTGACCTATATCCAAAGGGTTTACTAGAGTCTATAATCTAGTTCACATTATTTATGTGATTAACACCCAAAGAGTACTAAGGTGTGGTCATGTTTTGCTTGTGAGATAATTTTAATCAACGGGTCTGTCACATACAGATCCGTAAGTATTTTGCGAATTCTATGTCTACAATGCTCTGCACGGAGCTACTCTAGCTAATTGCTCCCACTTTCAATATGTATCTAGATTGAGACTTAGAGTCATCTAGATCTATGTCAAAACATGCATCAACGTAACTTTTTACGACGAACCTTTTGTCACCTCCATAATCGAGAAATATTTCCTTATTCCACTAAGGATAATTTTGACCAATGTCCAGTGATCTACTCTTAGATCATTATTCTACTCCCTTGCTCAACACAGTGTAGGGTATACAATAGATCTGGCACACATCATGGCATACTTTACAGAACCTATGGCTGAGGCATAGGGAATGACTTTCATTCTCTTTCTATCTTCTGCCATGGTCGGGCTTTGAGTCTTTACTCAA
Organism: Triticum urartu; assembly: GCF_056163025.1. Lineage (NCBI taxonomy): Eukaryota > Viridiplantae > Streptophyta > Magnoliopsida > Poales > Poaceae > Triticum > Triticum urartu. The sequence goes on along the minus strand of NC_141876.1, from coordinate 362,169,997 downwards.
TTTCATACCTTATAACACAGCCAAGAAATCTTTCTTTGACTGTTCCATTTTTGAACTACTTCAAAATATTGTCAAGGTATGTACTCATTGAAAAAACTTATCAAGCGTCTTGATTTATCTCTATAGATTTTGATGCTTAATATCTAAGCAGCTTCACCGAGGTCTTTGTTTGAAAAACTTCTTTAAAAACACTCCTTTATGCTTTGCAGATTAATTCTACATTATTTCCGATCAACAATATTTCATACATATATACTTATCAGAAATGCTGTAGTGCTCCCACTCACTTTCTTGTAAATACAGGCTTCATCGCAAGTCTATATAAAACTATATTCTTTGATCAACTTATCAAAGCGTATATTCCAACTCCGAGATGCTTGCACCAGTCCATAGATGGATCGCTGGGGCTTGCATATTTTGTTAGCACCTTTAGGATTGACAAAACCTTCTAGTTGTATCATATACAACTCTTCTTTAATAAATCTATTAAGGAATGCAGTTTTGTTTATCCATTTGCCAGATTTCATAAAATGCGGCAATTGCTAACATGATTCGGACAGACTTAAGCATAGATACGAGTGAGAAACTCTCATCGTAATCAACACCTTGAACTTGTCGAAAACCTTTTGCGACAATTCTAGCTTTGTAGATAGTAACACTACTATCAGCGTCCGTCTTCCTCTTGAAAATCCATTTATTTTCTATGGCTTGCCGATCATCTGGCAAGTCAACCAAAGTCCATACTTTGTTCTTATACATGGATCTCATCTCAGATTTCATGGCCTCAAGCCATTTTGTGGAATCTGGGCTCACCATCGCTTCTTCATAGTTCGCAAGTTCGTCATGGTCTAGTAACATGACTTCCAGAATAGGATTATCGTACCACTCTGGTGTGGATCTCACTCTGGTTTACCTACGAGATTCGGTAGTAACTTGATCTGAAGTTACATGATCATCATCATTAGCTTCCTCACTAATTGGTGTAGTAGTCACAAGAACAGATTTCTGTGATGAACTACTTTCCAATAAGGGAGATGGTACAATTACCTTATCAAGTTCTACTTTCCTCTCACTCACTTCTTTCGAGAGAAACTCCTTCTCTGGAAAGGATCCATTCTTAGCAACGAATGTCTTGCCTTCGGATCTGTGATAGAAGGTGTACCCAATAGTCTCCTTTGGGTATCCTATGAAGACATATTTCTCCGATTTGGGTTGGAGCTTATCAGGATGAAACTTTTTCATATAAGCATCACAATCCCAAACTTTAAGAAACGACAACTTTGGTTTCTTGCAAAACCACAGTTCAGATTGTGTCGTCTCAACGGACTTAGATGTTGCCCTTTTAAACGTGAATGCAGCTGTCTTTAATGCATAACCCCAAAACGATAGTGGTAGATCGGTAAGAGACATCATAGATCGCACCATATCTAATAAAGTACGGTTATGATGTTCAGACACACCATTATGTTGTGGTGTTCCAGGTGGCGTGAGTAGTGAAACTATTTCACATTGTTTTAACTGAAGACCAAACTCGTAACTCAAATATTTGTCTCCGCGATCAGATCGTAGAAACTTTATTTTCTTGTCATGATGATTTTCCACTTCACTCTGAAATTCTTTTCAAATGTTTCAGACTTATGTTTCATCAAGTAGATATACCCATATCTGCTCAAATCATCTGTGAAGTTCAGAAAATAATGATACTTGCCGTGAGCCTTAACACTCATCGGACTGCATACATCAGTATGTATTATTTCCAATAAGTCAGTTGCTCGCTCCGGAGAACGGAGTCTTAGTCATCTTGCCCTTGAGGCATGGTTCGCAAGCATCAAGTGATTCATAATCAAGTGATTCCAAAATCCCATCAGCATGGAGTTTCTTCATGCGCTTTACACTAATATGACCTAAACGGCAGTGCTACAAATAAGTTGCACTATCATTATTAACTTTGCATCTTTTGGTTTCAATATTATGATTATGTGTATCACTACGATTGAGATCAACGAATTATTTTCATTGGGTGTGTAACCATATAAGGTTTTATTCATGTAAACAGAACAACAATTTATTCTCTTACTTAAATGAATAACCGTATTACAATAAACATGATCAAATCATATTCATGCTTAACGAAAATACCAAATAACACTTATTCAGGTTCAACACTAATCCCGATAGTATAGGGAGTGTGCGATGATGATCATATCAATCTTGGAACTACTTCCAACACACATCGTCACTTCACCCTTAACTAGTCTCTGCTTATTCTGCAACTCCCGTTTCGAGTTACTAATCTTAGCAACTGAACTAGTATCAAATACTGAGGGGTTGCTATAAACACTAGTAAAGTACACATCAATAACATGTATATCAAATATACTTATGTTCACTTTGCCATCCTTCTTTTCTGCCAATCACTTGGGGTAGTTCCGCTTCCAGTGACCAGTCCCTTTGCAGTAGAAACACTTAGTCTCAGGCTTAGGACCAGACTTGGGCTTCTTCACTTGAGTAGCAACTTGCTTGCTGTTTTTCTTGAAGTTCCCTTTCTTCCCTCTGCCCTTTTCTTGAAACCAGTGGTCTTGTCTACCATCAACACTTGATGTTTTTCTCGATTTCTTCCTTCATCAATTTTCGCATTACGAAGAGCTTGGGAATCGTTTCCGTTATCCCTTGCATATCATAGTTCATCACGAAGTTCTACTAACTTGGTGATGGTGACTAGAAAATTCTGTCAATCACTATCTTATCTGGAAGATTAACTCGCACTTGATTCAAGCGATTGTAGTACTCAGACAATCTGGGCACATGCTCACTAGTTGAGTGATTCTCCTCCATCTTTTAGCTATAGAACTTGTTGGAGACTTCATATCTCTCAACTCGGGTATTTGCTTGAAATATTAACTTCAACTCCTGGAACATCTCATATGCTCCATGACGTTCAAAACGTCTTTGAAGTCCCGATTCTAAGCCATTAAGCATGGTGCACTAAACTATCAAGTAATCATCATATTGAGCTAGCCAAACGTTCATAACGTTTGCATCTGCTCCTGCAATAGGTCAGTCACCTAGCGGTGCATCAAGGACATAATTCTTCTGTGCAGCAATGAGGATAAACCTCAGATCACGGATCCAATCCGCATCATTGCTACTAACATCTTTCAACACAATTTTCTCTAGGAACATATCAAAATAAACACAGGGAAGCAACGACGCGAGCTATTGATCTACAACATAATTTGCAAAATACTACCAGGACTAAGTTCATGATAAATTTAAGTTCAATTAATCATATTACTTAAGAACTCCCACTTAGATAGACATCCCTCTAATCCTCTAAGTGATTACGTGATCCAAATCAACTAAACCATGTCCGATCATCACGTAAGATGGAGTAGTTTCATTGGTGAACATCACTATGTTGATCATATCTACTATATGATTCATGCTCGACCTTTCGGTCTCCGTGTTCCGAGGCCATATCTGTATATGCTTGGCTCGTCAAGTATAACCTGAGTATTCCGCGTGTGCAACTGTTTTGCACCCGTTGTATTTGAACGTAGAGCCTATCACACCCGATCATCACGTGGTGTCTCAGCACGAATAACTTTCGCAACGGTGCATACTCAGGGAGAACACTTCTTGATAATTTAGTGAGAGATCATCTTATAATGCTACCGTCAATCAAAGCAAGATAAGATGCATAAAAGATAAACATCACATGCAATCAATATAAGTGATATGATATGGCCATCATCATCTTGAACTTGTGATCTCCATCTCCGAAGCACCATCGTGATCACCATCGTCACCGGCGCGACACCTTGATCTCCATCGTAGCATCGTTGTCGTCTCGCCAAGCTTGTGCTTCCACGACTATCGCTACCGTTTAGTGATAAAGTAAATCATTACAGCGCGATTGCATTGCATACAATAAAGCGACAACCATATGGCTCCTGCCAGTTGCCGATAACTCGGTTACAAAACATGATCATCTCATACAATAAAATTTAGCATCATGTCTTGACCATATCACATCACAGCATGCCCTGCAAAAACAAGTTAGACGTCCTCTACTTTGTTGTTGCTAGTTTTACGTGGCTGCTACGGGCTTAAGCAAGAACCAATCTTACCTACGCATCAAAACCACAAAGATTGTTTGTCAATTTGACTCCATTTTAACCTTCGCAAGGACCAGGCGTAGCCATACTCGGTTCAACTAAAGTTGGAGAGACAGTCGCCCGCAAGCCACCTATGTGCAAAGCACGTCGGGGGAACCGGTCTCGCGTAAGCGTACGCGTAATGTTGGTCCGGGTCGTCTCGTCCAATAATACCGCTGAACCAAAGTATGACATGCTGGTAGGCAGTATGACTTATATCGCCCACAACTCACTTGTGTTCTACTCGTGCATATAACATCAACATATAAATCCTAGGCTCGGATGCCACTGTTGGGGAACGTAGTAATTTCAAAAAATTTCCTACGCACACGCAAGATCATGGTGATGTATAGCAACGAGAGGGGAGAGTGTTGTCTACGTACCCACGCAGACCGACTGCGGAAGCGTTGACGCAACGTAGAGGAAGTAGTCGTACGTCTTCCCGATCCGACCGATCCAAGTACCGTTACTCCGGCACCTCCGAGTTCTTAGCACACGTACAGCTCGATGACGATCCCCGGGCTCCGATCCAGCAAAGCGTCGGGGAGGAGTTCCGTCAGCACGACGGCGTGGTGACGATCTTGATGTTCTACCCTCGCAGGGCTTCGCCTAAGCACCGCTACAATATGATCGAGGTGGAATATGGTGGCAGGGGCACCACACACGGCTAAGGAATGATCTCAAGGATCAACTTGTGTGTTCTAGGGTGCCCCCCTGCCTCCGTATATAAAGGAGCCAAGGGGGAGGGGGCGGCCGGCCAAGGAGGGCGCGCCAAGGGAGTCCTACTCCCTCTGGGAGTAGGATTCCCCCCCCCCAATCCTAGTTGGAATAGGATTCCTCGAGGGGGGAAAGAGAGAGAGGGGGACGGCCACCTCTCCTTGTCCTAATAGGACTAGGGGAGGGGGGAGGCGCGCGGCCCACCTTGGGCTGCCCCTTTCTCCTTTCCACTAAAGCCCACTAAGGCCCATATAGCTCCCGGGGGATTCCGGTAACCTCCCGGTACTCCGGTAAAATCCCGATTTCACCCGGAACACTTCCGATATCCAAACATAGGATTCCAATATATCGATCTTTACGTCTCGACCATTTCGAGACTCCTCGTCATGTCCATGATCACATCCGGGACTCCGACCAATCTTCGGTACATCAAAATGCATAAACTGATAATAACTGTCATCGTAACGTTAAGCGTGCGGACCCTACAGTTCGAGAACAATGTAGACATGACCGAGACACGTCTCCGATCAATAACCAATAGCGGGACCTGGATGCCCATATTGGCTCCTACATATTCTACGAAAATCTTTATCGGTCAGACCGCATAACAACATACGTTGTTCCCTTTGTCATCGGTATGTTACTTGCCCGAGATTCGATCGTCGGTATCCAATACCTAGTTCAATCTCGTTACCGGCAAGTCTCTTTACTCGTTTTGTAATACATCATCCCGCAACTAACTCATTAGTTGCAATGCTTGCAAGGCTTAAGTGATGTGCATTACCGAGAGGGCCCAGAGATACCTCTCCGACAATCGGAGTGACAAATCCTAATCTCGAAATACGCCAACCCAACATGTACCTTTGGAGAGACCTGTAGAGCTCCTTTATAATCACCCAGTTACGTTGTGATGTTTGGTAGCACACAAAGTGTTCCTCCGGCAAACGGGAGTTGCATAATCTCATAGTCATAGGAACATGTATAAGTCATGAAGAAAGCAATAGCAACATACTGAACGATCGGGTGCTAAGCTAATGGAATGGGTCATGTCAATCAGATCATTCACCTAATGATGTGATCCCGTTAATCAAATAACAACTCTTTGTCCGTGGTTAGGAAACATAACCATCTTTGATTAACGAGCTAGTCAAGTAGAGGCATACTAGTGACACTCTGTTTGTCTATGTATTCACACATGTATTATGTTTCCGGTTAATACAATTCTAGCATGAATAATAAACATTTATCATGATATAAGGAAATAAATAATAACTTTATAATTGCCTCTAGGTCATATTTCCTTCAGTGATGTCCCAACAAAATAACCATGTTCCAACATGGAACAAGCTCCAATCTTCACCTGCAACTAACAACATTATAAGAGGGGCTGAGCAAAGAGGTAACATAGCCAAACAACGGTTTGCTAGGACAAGGTGGGTTAGAGGCTTGGTTAAACAATATGGGAGGCATTATAAGCAAGTGGTAGGTATCGCAGCATAGGCATAGCAAAAGAGCGAGCAACTAGCAAGCAAAGATAGAAGTGATTTCGAGGGTATGGTCAATCTTGCCTGAGATCCCGCAAGGAAGAAGAAACGAGTCCATGAAGAAGACAAGCGGACAAAGTTGAACGGATCCTCACATCACGACGTTATCGGAACTAACCCGAAGAAGCAACACCGGAAAGAAGCACACAACATAGTAAACAACCAACACATGAATATGGTATGATATGCGGGATGCGGTATGTGATGCATATGCAAGATTTGACAAGGAATGATTGAACCTAGCCTCAACATGGAAATCCAAGAGTGCCACTGGAAAGGTGTGGTGATTTGGTTGAAATCAATATAAAGATCACCGGAATCGTATGCACGGTTTGGAAATGGCAAGCAAAACAAATATGGCACCGGTCTGCGATAAACAGCAAGTAGCCTACTAAATGCATCAAGATAAATATGCTACAGCACTGAAACATGACAATAAAATACATGGCAGGGATCCACTCAAGATACTTGACAAAAGATGAAAACTAAGCTACGGCTAATTCATCCATTAACAGGTTCAAACAAGCATGGCAAAAGAGCAAACGATAACAGGTTTCAGACTTAGTGAAATTAACACAAGTCTGGAATTTATTATCAGGAAGCACACTTTAGAGCATGAAAACTACATGCTACAGGAACATATCATGGCAAAGCAAGGCATGGCATGAAGCTACTAAAAGCACTTAACAAAAGCCCCTTAGTGACCTTGAGCAAAAAGGGATCAGAAAATACTATTGCAAGCATGTGAACATAGCAAAAACATAAACAGATTCAGACTTGGTGAAAAACTAGAGCATGCAAAACAGTTAACAAGTAGGCATTTATACGAGCTCGATGCACTCACTACAAAGCATGGCATGACAAACTAAGGATACACCCATCTAGAACACATGGCATAGAAGCTATACATGGCAAGAACAACAACATAGCATGCACGGATCAATAGCAACGTCCTCAGCAATATCGCTAAACATGTCAACAATCTGCCAGGATCATTTTATAGCAAAAGTAGAGCTCGATGGCCGGCGACGAGGACACGGTGGCGCGGAGCTCAGGCGGACGGAGAACGCCGGAGAATCGGCGGAGGGCGGCGGCGGCAGGCTGTGGCGGCATCGGAGTTGCGCGAGGGCGGCGGAGGAGCGACGCCTCGGGCCAGGTGACAACGGCGGCGGCCGGCAAGCGGGAGGCGGCGGCACAGCGGCGGCGGGGTGGCGCGTGGTGGAGGCGGCGGCCGGCGACGAGCTCAGCGGCGGCGGCGGGGGAGCAGGCGCTCGGGCGGCGGCGGTTGGGCCGCGCGGGCCGGCGACGGGGCTGGAGGAGAGAGAAGGTGGCGAGGGTGACGTGGCCGGCGCGGATTGGTCGGGAACGGCGGCGCGGACATTGTCCGGCGCGGGAGCGGACGTGTCCATCAGCGCGAGAAGGTGGGATCTAGGGTTAGGGGCGAAATGGACCCGGGATTGAAATGGAGGGGTCAATTTATAGAGGTAGAGGGAGCTAGGAAGCTCCAAGTGAGGTGCGGTTTTCGGCCACGCGATCATGATCGAACGACCGAGATGATGGAGGTGGTTTAGGTGGGTTTAGGGCCACTTTGGTAGGATGTTGGGCTGCAACACACACGAGGCCTTTTCAGTCCCTAGGTTAACCGTTGGAGTATCAAACGAAGTCCAAATGGCACGAAACTTGACAGGCGGTCTACCGGTAGTAAACCAAGGCCGCATGACAAATCTCGGTCCAATCCAAGAACGTTTAACACCCGCACACGAGAAGAGGTAGAAAGGGACACCGGATGACATAGGAGCGCCGGATTGCAAAACGGACAACGGGGAAAATGCTCGGATGCATGAGACGAACACGTATGCAAATGGAATGAATATGATGACATGATATGCAATGCATGACACGCAAGCAATGACAAGGCAACAACAGCGAATAACTGGAGGACACCTGGCACATCGGTCTTGGGGCATTACACATGAGTATAGTTCATGTTGTGTGTGTAAAGCACATTATACATACAAAAGTTACACAATGAACATTATAAATAGCTTGCTATGAACTAGCATACATTTGAATTCAACTTAAGGTGGTTTAAAAAATTTGAATTCAACATGAAGTCCATTCAGTTATTTAGATTCGATATCATGGCATTTGTTAATCATACCTAAATTATGGGGGCACCAATCTTTGCTCTGCTTTTTTACATAATAGCATATATAGTCATGTACAAAATATATTCAAATTTACCTCCTCCATTCCAAAATAATCGTAGTTATAGGATTTTCAAGTCTCAAAATTTTAAAAAAAGCGCATAATTTAATAAGGTTTTCAAACATACAAGGTCAAATTTAACATTGTCTATTTAGGTCAATCCTCACACTTGAAGAGTACTCTAAACGTGAATGCGTCTGTTTCAGAATTTTGAACGAAGCACCAAAAGAGCCTCTACTCGCCCGAAACCGCGTGAGACCATTGTTTGGTAGAAGGAAATTACTTTTCTAACTCCAACTCGTGAAACCTACCGGCCTGATGACACACAACCGTCTCCGAAAAACATACATACAAAACGGCTGCCTAAGCACACATGTGTGCGGCCGAAGTCGCTCCCTCCCACTATTTGGGACACCTGGGATTACCATCCTACCCCCGACCCGCAGCAGGTCCGAAATTTAAGAGGGGGGCAAAGTTTGTAATTTCCCCAAATTTCAAACAAGCGCGTCTCATATGTTCAAAAAAACAAAAAGCAAGCGCGTCCCAGACCGAAACATGGTTCTCCCTTAGCTCCCCCACCCTCCCATTCGATTCCCCATTTGTACTCCGTGGGCGCCAATACTACCTCTCACCAGCCATGAAACCCCGGCGTCCTATGTCCGCCACGCCATCCCACACATCACCCGCCGCCCTCCATCACGCCGAAGCCGATACCCCGACGTTGTCGTCCACTGCAACCACAACCGCAACACCCTCCATGGCTAGTAGTTGAAGCTGAGGCCGAGCTGCCTCCAGGACGCCGTTGTGCGGCTTACCCGAGCTAGTTCAACCACACCGTCCTGCGCCTCACCACTGCCGCTCCAACTTCGCCACTGTACACCGCACCGGACCTGCGCTACGCTGTCCTTCGCTGCCTCAGATCTACTTCCCCTCCGCTGACAGACGGCCGCGGCAACACAGTAAACAATTTGTCCATGGGTTCGTCCAAGGATCCACCCTCCTCCAAAACATCGGTTCCCCCGGTAAAAATAAGAAAATCGCCGTGACATCTTGAGGACACAACACTGGCAACCGGAAATGGCACTCCTCTTCCCTTATTCGTGCAAATCTTACGTGTCTGCTTGCACGGTATTCATCCCACAGAAGAAACTAGTTGACCGCTTCTTCTTGATACTATATGTTCCTAGTAACTCACAATGCACAAGGTTTCTCCTCATATACTATTTCACCTTAGCTAGAGGTTTGTCGCTGTTGTATTTCAATTCCTGGTCAGTTGATTACCAATTAAATGAAGCATTCCCCGGTGTAACAGGCGCTAGTCCTCCTATTATGCCGGGAAAGAAGTGCTTCGGTGTTTATCTTAGGGGTGTGTGGGGCCTAGGCGCTGTTGGCACCCGATCTGGAGGTCGACCGGGTTTAATGGGATGGCCGGGGGCGCTGCCAAGCACGGCGGTTGTGTGAGGTCGAGGGGAGGGCGGGGCGGCAGAGGTAAGGGTATGGGCCGGTGGTCGCTTGTGGTTAAAGAAAGATCATCAACAGTGACTGGCGTGAGGTAGACGAAGGCCATCTTCCCATTCCTTATAGATCGGACGGTTCATGAAAAAATCGTCTGACCTATTTATTTCCAGTCGACTGTTATTTTGATAGGACCACATGTGGTGGTGTGCTGGAGAAGTACCTGCATTTCCCAGCCATCCCTGTGCTCATATATTACAAAATCATACGGAGTAGAATCTAATTTTCACTAATAATGAAAACCCTAGTAGTAGCACGGGTTTAAATCCCACTAGTAGCGCGGGCAGCCGCGCTACCAATAAGGCACTACAGCTATTACTTAGCAGTAGCGCGTGCAACTAGCGCTACTGCTAAGACACATAGCGGCAACGCTTGTTCTGTCCCGCGCTGCTGCTAATCTAGCTAGTTGTAGCGTGTTTCTTATCCATCGCTACTAATACTCTTTTTTTCATTTTTAGTGTATTTATACGACGTTGTACAAATTTTGGTACAATACCAATTATGAGGTTTATATCATTGTGTCCATAATAGTGTGTCAAATGAAGGTGGATTAGGTTCAAGTGAAGGCAATATGTGGTGCATGTCAAAAGGATACTACTAACCCAAACTTGATCTAGTTTGGACTAGTAGTACTTTCGATGTGCACCACATGTTGCCTCCACTTGAATCTAATCCGCCAGCACAAGCTATTTAATCATCATCATAGTCATTACCACCAACAATATTTATTTAATCACCATAGTCATAGTGTAGCACATCATCATCTTCAAACTCATTCTAGCTAGCTAATCACCACCAACACTAGCTGCGATAGCTATCTAATCACCACCAACACTAGCTGATAATAATCATCATAGTCATTACCATGAACACTAGCTATTTAATCATCATAGTCATAGTGTAGCACATCATCATCTTCAAACTCATTTCTAGCTAGCTAATCACTCCTGCCGCTCTCTCTCACGTAAAATAACATAAAACATGTATAGCACTCCTCCTTCATCAAGTTGGAGCATGCAGATGAACCTGTCTCCTAATCGTGGGCTGCGCTTTTGATTGCTGCCCCCTAGTACTTCTCTGCGATCAATCACAATTTTGCTCCAGTCTTTCACTATTAAGCATTCCTCGCTATTAGAAATCCTGAATGCACTAAAGTGCATTGTAGGATACCTTGGCCGTAAGCTAACAATATTCATGGTACCTTTAGTCACGATCCAATCAGGCACAACATTCATCGGGAGTCCCTGTTGAAGAACATCGTATAGTAACATACTTAGCAATGAAGTTTAGCTTAAAAATAATGTATGCAAAAGATGAACTGAGGATAAATAGTAAAAATCTTACCATCTTTCCTAAATAGATGTGACCGTAGTTCAGTACAAACACTATTGGTCGCACGTTTTCAGTACTAACATTTCTAAGTGCAGGAAGAAAATTTGTCTTAACAGTATCAAGATCCTGAAGCCATGAAACATAATGACTTAGCTCCTCGCAGTTTAGTTCAGCCCCGGGATAGTAGTACGTCCTGTCTACCAAGCGCTGGTCATGTTTGCTTGAACGGAAATAAGCTGACAATAGAAATTAGTTCTCAACTATTTTTGAATAAACAATATCAAAGACATAAATATGGTTAAGAAACTCACATAATGGTATAACTGGAGGCGTCTGCACATCGACCCAGATGTCGGTATTACCTTCAATATCATCCTCTGGACGAATATCAAAGGTGATAACCATATCAGGCTCAAATGCATAATTCTTGCATAGTGCTCGCCAAGTTTTGCATCCAAAATAGGTGTAGTCGTCTTTGTTGTATAATTTTGCGTGGAAAATATAACCATGCTCAGTCTTCAAGTAAACTTTCTTTACCTCCATAGTACGACTGAAACCTATCTTATGCAAGACAAAAACTCTTGCATGGCAGGGGATATGCTAGTAGAATAGTAAAAAAATTAAATTATAAGTTGAAGCAAATGAAGGAGAAGTCATGCTTAATTACGAAAAAAGACTTGTCGTTGTGACTTACTGTATCCACTTCGAAGTTCTTGTCCAGCTTGATGCTGAAGTGCCTATCATCATCTAGGAAGATTCCGTCGCACAGGCCGCGCTCGTCTTTGCAGTACTTGCAAATACTGAAATCCTTTTTGTCGTCAGACATTTCCTATGTTCATAGTTGAAACATTAATTGAAAATCGATCGAAGACAACTACCAGGATACTCAACACACAAATCCGGGACACTCGATATTTCCTACATATTCTGGCACAAGTCATGCCAAAATTCACGGAAAAATCCGGCATGACCTTTGCTAAAATAGGACATATTGAGCGCCTGAAATTTGCCAGAACGGAAATGAATCAACACTCCAGCAAAACATAGGCCACTCGGAGGTGTAACTTGCAAACCTGACCGGCCACTTGGGCAAGCACATATCCTATTTGAGAAACACAAGATATACACTTCAAAATATCTTATAGGACTCATATTGACATGAGCATTCAATAAGCAAAACCAAATTGTAAAATAAGTAAGTATTCAAATTAGCATGCATTCAGTAAGCAAAAGTAAATCATCTCGTGCGGGATAGGCATCGTCGATGTCGATGCGGGAATAATTGCTTTAACTAAAAAAGTAAACTAGTTCTATTAATTTTTGTACTAAAAATAAAATAGTTGTATTAACTCAACTAGTTCAATTAAGCAGTTACTATGAATAAAAATAAACTAGTTTTTATTAAAAATAAACTAGTTCACCTAATTATATTAATTTTCTTACTAATTCTATTAAACACTTACTAAAAATAGTGTAAAAACTAGTTAGATGAACTCTAAAATTTAACCCTAACTGATGAACTCTAAAATTTAATGAACCCTAACTAATTTGATGAACTCTAAAATTTAACCCTAACTAATTTGATGAACTCTAAAATTTAATGAACCCTAACTAATTTGATGAACTCTAAAATTTAACCCTAACTAATTTGATGAACTCTAAAATTTAATGAACCCTAACTAATTTGATGAACTCTAAAATTTAACCCTAACTAATTTGATGAACTCTAAAATTTAACCCTAACTAATTCGATGAACTCTAAAACTAATTCTATTTAACAACTACTGCCATAATTAGCATCTAATTTGATGAAACCTAACTAATTAGATGAACTCTGAAATTTAACCCTAAGAACCCTAGCTAGGCAGAGGTAGGGGAGGAGGAGGAGGAGGGCATGCTCACCTCTGGCGTCGGCGGAGTTAGGGAGAGGGGCACACGGCATTGAGGTCGAGGACAGGGTCGGGGAACGGGCGGCGGGCGCACGACGGAGGGCGGCGATGTAGGGGGGCGTCGAGGTCGGGGTCGGGGGTGGCGGTGAGGTCGCGGTCGGGGGCTGGGGCGGCATCGAGGGTGTGCGGAGAGCGACGGGTTGCGCGCGGCGGCCGACGGGGATGCAGGGCGGCGACAACGGAGGAGTAGGGATTTGGGGGAAGTGGCCATGGGGGAAGAACGAACCGTGCGGTTAAGTTAAAAGTAGTAGTAGCGCGTTCCAGGAAGTGCGCTGCTACTACGGTAGCTATAGCGTGTTTCTTAACAAGAGCTACTGCTATTCCTTCTCTTTTTTATTTGCTTTCCATTTAATTTAATTTTCATTAGCAGTAGCGCCTTTGTTCGTAAACGCGCTACTACAAAACAAGTAGCGGTAGCGCGGTTCTACGTAGATCGCTACTACTATGTGTAGCCTATCGGCTAAGCCGTGGGAATTTTAGTAGTAGCGCTTTTGTACTCAGGCGCGCTACTGCTATAACTGTATCTGTAGCGCGGTTTAAAACACTGCGCTGCTAATTAGCACCAACGTGCATTTTTAGCCCGCGCTACTGCTAATGTTCTGTGTATAAGGTTTTCCCTAGTAGTGTTTGTTTGCCATGCAATGTTGTAGAACTATCATATGTCTCCTGTCATTTATATTTTAGCCACCAGCTATTTGCTACTTTTATGGTGCACTAGTTCTGCACACACTTCACCCATACTCTCACTATTGTGTTTTTATGCATGGGTATTTCAGACTCTGCCTTGACAGAAGCAAGAAATAGAAGAGAGAAGTCGCTCCTGCTTTCTTCGTGGGCAGGCAAGACACGTCTCGGCACTTTAAAGATTGTATGTTCAACAGATGGATACGGTAAACGTAGCTCTGGAGTTGATGATCTGGCTCGCCATGAACCACCACCCCAGGTGCTTGCTTTAACTTCGCGGTGTCATATGTGGTTGCATGTTGCATATGGTGTCTAGTTTGTATTCGAAAGGCCGAACTCGGTCTTTATTAAGATAAGGAAAGATATTTTTTACATGAACCACCATCCCGGGAGCACCAGAAGGCAAATAGCTAGTCAGGGCATTGGCCGAGCCAGTGACAAGCCCAGCACAGACAGGCATCACCTGGAAGCCAATTAAAAATCCATGATAGTGGCGAAGCAGCCTGCCTCCCACCAGGCTCTCAGGTCCTCGATGGTCAGGCTCACTGATACGTCCATTTTGCATCATGTTTAGCTTCCATTATTTATAATGTTTTTATTCATAAACATGCTTTTTGGAGTAATTCTAATGCCTTTTCTCTCATAATATGCAAGGTACACACAAAGAGGGAGAATCCCGGCGGCTGGAAATTTGGACTTGAAAAAGCTACGCCAGGCTACGTATTCTGCACAACTCCAAATGGGCTGAAACTTCACGAGGATTTTTTATGGAATAAATAAGAAATGCTGGAGCAAATAACCACTGGAGGGGGCCACTTGGTGAGCACAAGACACCAGGGCGTGCCCTGGTGGGATGTGCTCAGCCTGGCCCACCTTCGGTGCCCATCTTTTGGTATATAAGTCATTTTGACATAGAAAAAATAAGGAGAGGACTTTCGGGAATGAGCGCCGCCATATCAAGGTGGAACTTGGGTAGGAGCACTTTTTCCCTCCGGCGAAGCGATTCTGCCGGGGGAACTTCCCTCCCGGAGGGGGAAATCATTGTCATCATTGTCAGCATCCTGGGAACGGGGCTACCTTGACTTGCCTGCATGCAGCCCAGGGCGTAGCTTCACCAACGGCCTGGTACGACCCATCTTCATTAGCATCCACTCAAGACCCTCGCGAGGGGCCAAGCCTCACGAGGCGGACGACACCAAGACCTCCTCCGGGGCGGCCACGCTAGGCTGGCTCCTGAGGAGCAGAGATATCTATGCAAGGGGCACCTCATGAGGTCCGCGTGACGTGAGCCATGATGACCAAGGCTAGGCGGGCGCCAGCGGGCGCAGGGTAACAGTTTCCTGTTTGGTGCTAAGGAAGCAGGAGCAGGCGAGGAGTCCCAAGGCATCAGGCAAGGGTTCCCATATCGGTGCAACAAGACGAAGACTAGCAGGACGCAAGGACGGAGGTCACCGCGGAGCCCACATCGGCATCACCACCATCGCCTTTGGTAGACGAAGACCACCTTTTGTCATGATAACTTGTACTAGTTGTCTCCCTTTGAAATTTTCCGTTGTGGAATCCCTTCCCGCCTAAACATTTGGGAAGGGGACCAGGGCCTCTATAAATAGGGCTAGCCACCACCGTAGTCAAGGATCGGCTCATCTTGGATCGGATCCACTCCACCAAGGCCATCTCACCAGCTCATCGAGCTCAAGAACACCTCCCCTCAAGAGGTTGTTCGTCCACTATACTAGTTCATCCTCAGCCCATGAAGCAATCCACCACACCACACTAGAGTAGGGGATTACACCACAACGGTGGCCCGAACTAGTATAAACTCTCGTGTCACTTGTTCCTTGGGTTCGGTGAGCTGGGCCAAGAGATCATTGCGAGAGTGAGCAGGAGAGAGAGAGATCTTCGTGCGCACCCCAGTGTTCGAACCTCAAGGGTTTGCGAAACCCACAATCCGACATTTGGCACAGCAGGTAGGGGTGCACTGGAGCTTCACCTCTCCGCTTGCTCCGTCAAGCTCCATGGCAGATGTCATCCCTCCAATTAGGCTGGTGGGCGCCTGGAGATGCGCCATGGGCACCCGGGCCTTCACCCACGCCTTGCGGCAAGTACGGTGGCCGCGCAAGTTCAAGCCAGAGATGCCGCGCCGTTACGACGGTGCGGCAAATCCGGCGGCCTTCCTACAGGCGTATGAGGAGGCCGTGCTCGAAGCCGGAGGCGACGGCCAGGTCATGGCCAACTGTTTCTCCCTGGCCCTGGCCCGCCTTCCATGCGCCTGGCTGCTCAACCTGCCAGGATCTTCGGTGGTTTCCTAGGATCGTCGCGCGCTTCGTGGCACAGGCGCCTCTCGTCGAAGCAGCCCTCCTCGGTGGTTCGTGGGCGCCACCCACGGATCGCCACATCAAGCAGTTCATTTGCTAGGTGGGCGCCGCCCCCGTGCAGCCGGGGGCTCCCCGAGATGGGCGGTGCCCCAGGCCGACCTCACCTTCAGCTCGGAGGACCACCCAACTATCACCACGGGCTGGGGCGTGCTCCCAATGCTATGCAGGCCCACCATCTACAACATGGCGGTGACCAGAACCCTCATCGATGATGAAGCCGGCCTCAGCGTGTTACCGTGGAAGCCTTCGGCTTGCTTCATGTACCATACGGCAGGCTCCGCCCCACCAAGCCTTTCTCCGGAGTCGGCATCGGCTCCACCAGCCCCCTGGGACAAATACGACTCCCGGTCAACTTTGGTACCCACAACACCTACGGCACCGAGCTGATCGACTTCGACATCGCCCACATCGGCCTCCCGTACAATGCCATCCTTGGGTACCTTTCCCTGGCTCAGTTGATGGCGGTGATCCATCCATCCTACAACCTCACAAAGATGCCAGGGAGCAGCGGTGTTCTCACCGTGGTCGGGTACACCAAGGAAGCCCTAACGGCTCTCAAGCTTGCCTTCAGAGCCACCGCCGCGGCATGTCCAGCCGATGAGGCCGCCCCAGGGGCTAAGGGGGCAGCGCCAGCAAAAAAGAACCAGCTGTTCACTCAAGATCGGGCTAAAACCAAGTAAGTGCCAGTCGAGGATGACGGGACCTCGGGAGCCACTTCCACCATAGGCGTTGTCGGTGTCAAAACCAGCGAAATCGGGTAGGGGGTCCCAAACTGTGCATCTAAGGCGGATGGTAACAGGAGGCGGAGGACACAATGTTTACCCAGGTTCGGGCCCTCCCGATGCAGGTAATACCCTAATTCATGCTTGATTGATCTTGATGATATGAGTATTACAATAGTTTATATACCACGAGATCGGAGAGGCTAAACCCTAGAAGCTAGCCTATGGTATGATTGTTGTTGTCCAACGGACTAAAACCCTCCGGTTTATTTAGACACCGGAGGGGCTAGGGTTACACAGAGTCGGTTACAAGGGAGGATTGCCAAGCTTGCCTTCCACGCAAAGGAGAGTCCCATCCGGACATGGGACGAAGTATTCAATCTTGTATCTTCATAGTCCAATAGTACGGCCAAAGTATATAGTCCGGCTGTCCGAGGACCCCCTAATCCAGGACTCCCTTAGTAGCCCCGGAACCAGGCTTCAATGACGATGAGTCCGGCGCGCAGATTGTCTTCGGCATTGCAAGGCGGGTTCTCTTCCAAATCCTGAGTACCTGTCGTAACGAGTTGTGTCCGGCCTCCCATGAATGTTGCACTCCTTGGCTTCTGTGCCTTAATAATGGCTATCTTCCATGTGTCGAGCGAATGCGAGATGTCGGGGTGTTTTTACATTTACCACCCTAACCAGGTAGATGAATCGTCTATTTAAACAGTCGGGGATCTTCAGATCTAGATCACACCACCTTCCCATAGCGAGTATCCACCGGAGCGTGCCCGGAAAAATCCATCCCATCACGGCCGGCCACCATAGCTCCTCCTCTCGCCCTCATAGCCCTAAGCCAGGTGATTGGGAGAAGTGTTCTATTCCCCATAGCCAACTAGTAGAGTTGCAGACCCAGGGGTTTCTCCCTCCTGCGTACATGGTCCCCGTCCGATCCGGACTAGCCACTTATAATGGTGGGGAGCAAGCGGAAAGCTTTCCCAACCCATCCACGGGGGAGCGGGTATGCCTCGTCCCTTATTTATTGAGGGGACTAGGACTTCCAATCCATCCATTCCTCCGTGGGCTCCTGGAGTTCTATGGCCTCCAGCTGCATAACTTTACTCCCGCCTCCATATTGCACATCGCAGGCTACGTAGCCCTTTGCGAGCTGTTTATGGGCTGCGAAGCTCATTTCGAGCTATGGCAGAGGCTATTTTGCCTCATGCCCCGTACATAGAAGGGGTCAATATTTCAAGTGGGCGGAGCCGAAATATGGCGCAGCGCCAGGACCGGATACCTGTCCGGTACTCCGAAGAAGAAATCTGAAGACTGGCCTTCGGAGTGGTTTTATATGGAGGAAGTTCCTCTCCCAGACCCTATTCGGATGGGCCTTCCTGAGTTCGACAACGCCCCTTTGAAGAAACGCTGTAGCTGGTGCCCTCGGAGCCCCCAGGAGGAAGATAACAGAGAAGTCCTTTATCTGATGAGACGGATAAAGACACTGGCCGAATCAGGACTGACAATAATCGAGGTTATGTCAATATGTATAATGCGGGGGGTGTAGCCACTTCAATATCGGGGACAACCCATGTGGCACTTCAATGGAGAAGATGATGCTACCCGCTGCGGCCGTAAAGGTCTGGACACCGCCGCTACTCTAGCGAAAATACTGTCCGATTTATATAAGGGAGAGGAAGAGGAGTTCATCCGTAATAAGCCGCGGGATGGATTCTCCATGTACAACCCCCCAAACATGGTGAGCTGCTGCTTTTTACTCCAAACCTTCCCGCTTTATTTGTCATAAATATTTACCTTGCTATTTCATAGAAGGAACTACGAAAAGTTGTGAGGGAGATTCACAGCCCATCTCCACAGCCAGAGGACCCTGATCGGGCCCTCGATCCCGGACTCGAAGAAGATCCAGACATATTTGTGGAGCTCATCGACAGGACGTTTAGCAGTTAAGCTACGACGGTGCCTTGGTGGCCATCACTGCCGATTATCCTGGACTGCACCCTGCATCGCATGTAAGTAAAACCGGAGTCCCAAACTCCGAGAAGGATCCCCTTTTTTGCACTTCACCCACCGCACACATATGGTGTCTTGCAGGGAAGGCCCTCGGGACGCCATGCCGAACCCGCAGTGACTCACCAACAAGGGGCACCGAAACCGGGTAGGCTTAAAAGGAAGGCGGTCAGGACTGAGATGCTGTCGCAGATGTATGAAAAAGAACCCTACTTCGTGGTTATTGTCTTTAAAATATAATAATGTCCGTGATTAAAACCAGGAAAAATGTTCGCCGGACCGTATCCGGAGAGCCTGCCGGCCATGCCTCCACCAACCGGGCTCCGTAGCCGGACTTGGAGGCAGATGCTAATGTGGGGACAACGCCGGATATTCCTCCTACCGAGGATGTGGTCAGGCTGTCCACTACAAATTCTGAAGTTGAGAGTGCCATGAAGCATAGGCGTCGCCGGGCCGTACTCCACGGCCCCGGTTTTTTCTGAAGAGGCGTTTGATGCCTTCAACTCAGGGGACGCGTACATCCGAGGTGCTCAAAATGGTCTTTCCAGAGCCACGTACCAGTATGTAAAGGATATATGGGTAAGAAAATCTGATAATTATATATACCAGTAGCCCCTGAGACTTGAAATAGTTGGCACAACTGATTTAAGGATCATTATTTGCATAGGTTCTTACTGAGAAGAATACCCAGTTGTCTCAAGAGCTGGAGCAGTGCAAAGCCCAGCTACGGGCCGCAGTTGCCAAAATGGAGGAGTCCAAGAAGGCCCCATCTGGTAACACTTGTTCCTATCGAAAAGAACGAGATATACCAGTTAATATTTGGCTTGCATGCTAATCTAATCAATATATTCTGCAGATGACCCCGGAGTGAATCCGAAGGAGCAACATGCTCAACGACAGCTGAAGTCTGGCGAGCGCGTGCTTACACAAGTTAGGCGAGAGAAAAACGATCTCCAAGATGCCAATACCCGGCTGGATGTTGAACTGAAAGATGTTCGGGCCCAGCTGGCTGACTCCGTAAAGGAGAATAAAAGGCTTCGACGCGACATTTTTAGTAAGTGCTTGAGCGAACTTCTATAGAGTTCGGCGAAGAAACCAGGTAACAGAGCTATATCTGTAGGTATGCTGACGGGCCGTCCCGAAGAGGAGATGCCCGGGTCTGCGGGAGATCTTCTGCCAGAGCTCTCATAACTGCACGACGAAGTTCGGCAGGTGATGCGGGACCTTGCCCAGGCCTTGTGGCCATCTGCCTTCCTGCCAGGAGGCATGGGGGAGCTTGTAGAGATACTCAAGGGCGCGCGGCGGTGCTTCCGATTATCGAAGATATTTGCCTGTTGACAAGGTGCGAGGGAAGCCTGGGCCATGTTGAAGACTCGATATACCAAGGCTGACCCGAACCATATGGCCGAGGTCGGACCTGTAGGGCCTGACGGGAAAGAGATCCCCGTCAGCTTGGTGTATGACCAGGTGAAATTAGCCACAAAGTATTCCCAACAGGATTGTAGGCTAGACAGCCTGTTGGATGGTATAGAAGAAGAATTTAGTCAGTCCAAGTGACTATGTACTTCAACTGGCATATATTGTCCCTAGGCGGATTGTAAATCATTTGTCATGGCGGACCTTTTCGCTTCGACCTCCGGAACTGACAGTCCGAAGTGTATCCGAATACCCGCTCAGTTATGTAAAAACCAGGGTAGGCATGGAAACCAGGCGTAGGGGTCATAAGTGCTGGAACAGACAAGAACCCAACTAGTTATGTTATATTACATGGATAGTAGGGAACATCTTCCAGGGAGAATAGTTCCGTTAAGGGTTCCTTTCCCTGGGTATGCATGCATTAATGTGCATGTCTGAACTGCGACAAGAGACGCGGGATATAAACATCTGGGGGTATGTATTCTAATAAGTAAAAAATTCATTATTTCTTCCAATCCGGCCGTAGTCGCGTCCGTCCACTCGAAGTGTTCGGTGTGCCGAAGAAGGTGATAAAGAGGTAATGCCTTTTCTCCCAATCGAGAGATAAAGCGGCTTAAGGTAGCCATGCATCCAGTTAATTTCTTGATTTGCTTGAGGTTTGTTGGGATAGCCAACCATGACAGAGCTTGGATTTTAGCCGGATTCGCTTCAATTCCTCTATTCGAAACAATGAAGCCCAAGAGCTATCCGGCGGGTACGCCGAAAACGCATTTTTCCGGATTAAGCTTAATGTCATATGTTCAGAGATTGTCGAACGTCAGCCTCAAGTCGTCTATCAATGATTCAGCGTGTCTGCTTTTAATTACCACATCGTCTACGTATGCCTCCACTGTGTTGCCGATTTGTGCTTCCAGGCATGTCTGAATCATGCGTTGATAGGTTGCACCGGCATTTTTGAGCCCGAAAGGCATGGTGTTGAAACAGAAGGGGCCATATGGAGTAATGAATGCTGTTGCGGCTTAATCGGGCCCCGCCATCTTGATTTGATGGTATCCGGAGTATGTGTCGAGGAAACACAACGAGTCGTTTCCCGCGGTAGCGTCGATAATTTGATCGATGCGGGGGAGGGGGAAGGGATCCTTGTGGCAAGCCTTGTTAAGGTCCTTAAAATGGACACATGGGCACCATGATTTTTCCTTCTTTGGTACCATCACCAGGTTTGGTAGCCAGTCCGGGTGTTTTATTTCTCTAATGAATCCGGCCTCGAGTAACTTGGCTAGTTCTTCTCCCATGGCTTATCGCTTGGGTTCGGAGAAACGCCGAAGAGTTTGCTTGACCATCTTGTATCCCTTTAGAATGTTTAGGCTATGCTCGGCCAGCCTGCGTGGGATGCCTGGCATATCTGAAGGATGTCAGGCGAAGATGTCCCAATTCTCGCGTAAGAACTCCCGCAATGCAGCATCTATTGTGGGGTTCAGCTGTGCCCCGTTGGATGCTATTTTTGTAGGGTCCGTTGGTTGGACCTGGAATTTGACTATTTTGTCCGCTGGTTTAAAAGAGGTGGACTTGGGTCTTTTGTCGAGTATCACGTCGTCCCTATCCACTTTAGAGCACAGCGCAGTTAGTTCTTCGGCCACGAGGGCTTCGAATAACGCTTCGAGGGCCAGTGCGGTGGTTTTATTTTTGGCGCAGAGTGCTATGTTCGGATCACTAGCTAGTGTGATGATTCCATTGGGCCCGGGCATCTTGAGCTTCATGTACCCATAATGGGGTATAGCTTGGAAGATCGTGAATGCCTCTCGCCCTAGAAGGGCGTGGTATCCGCTACTAAATGGGGCCACTTGGAATGTGATTTCTTCGGACCTGTAATTCTCCGGTGTGCCAAATACCACATCTAGTGTGATTTTTCCCGCACATCGTGCCTCCCGACTAGGGGTGATTCCTCTGAATGTCATGCTGCTTTGCTCAATGCGGCTCTTCTCTATTTCCATTTTTCTAAGAATCTCCTCATAGAAGAGGTTTAATCCGTTGCCACCGTCCATGAGTACTTTAGTAAGCCGGAAGCCGTCCACAATTGGACTAAGGACCAAAGCGGCTAGAGCTCGGGCTGTGCAAAATTGAGGTTTGTCACTGGCATTGAAAGTTATGGCCATGTCATTCCATGGATTTGTCGTTGCAACGTGGCAGACTTCGGCAAGGCTGGGAAGTACCCGCTTGCACCTATTGTTTGAGGCAAAAGTCTCGAAGACTGTTAGTACTGTATTGTTATTTTCCGTGGGAGGGTGCTCTACGGTATTGTTCACAAAGAGATCCTCGCTGCTCCTAGCCACCTGCCGGAGTATCCAACATGCTCTAAGGTTGTGTGTTGGCATGGTATCCGATCTACTATGAATTTTGCATGGCCCATTGAGCCATCCCTCCAATACGGTTCTGCGCCCTCTAGTTGGTTTTGGCTTCTTTGTAATTGGATTGGGTGACTTACGAGAGTACACCCTTTTAGTTTGGACAGAGGGTTTAGTTAGAGCCGAAGGATCCCAGAATCGTGTTTGGGTTTTCCAAGTGCTTTCCATCGCATAGTACTTCCGTACTATGGACGCCAAGTCAGCGAAGTGTGTTATATCACGGTAACTTATGGCGTTGAGGATTCCCTTGTCCGTGCAATTTTTGCAAAAGAATGAAATTGCGTCTTCCTCGTGATAGTCCTTCACCTTGCTTATTGCAAGAAGGAATCTGGCCCAATAGTGATGTACTGTCTCTTGCGGCTCTTGTGTAATATGGGAAAGATCACTTATGTGAGGGTGGGTGGGTATATTTAAGTCCAAACCCTGACCCGGTCTGAGGCCCAAAGGAGTTTCCGAGCTTGGTAGCTCTGTCTTTGGGACGTTGCCCAATGGTACTAGCCCGCTGTTCGATTCCAGGTTCGAAGCTTGGTCCATGTCCTCCCATAGACGGGTATCTGGCTCGGAGTGCTCGGGAATCTGGACATAGTTTGTCCTCAAAATAGAGGAAGAATCGCTGCATCTCTCCTCCACCACCGCTATCTGATGGGTAACCGTCGGAGAGTTAATCTCCCTTTGGTCGGGTTTAAGCCTGATCCGATCATAGTCCGTAGCGACTCGCAAGGCGGCGATGCGATCCAAGATCTCGTTCAAAGAAGAGAGATCCATTGGATCCATCTGCTCGGAGAATCCTGAGCCGACGTGAAGGCTGTTTTTTATGACCCGAGAAGTCATCGTCGGCGCGACGGCCGATGGGGCGGTCATGACGAAGCCGCCTAATCGAAGAGTTTGGCCTACAGCCAGGGCTCCCCAGAGGTAACGTTGTTGCTGACAACGAGACGAGCCATCAGGACTTATCGTGACGACATAGTGGAACTCTCAATGAAAGCACCAATGTCGGTGTCAAAACCGGCGGATCTCGGGTAGGGGGTCCCGAACTGTGCGTCTAAGGCGGATGGTAACAGGAGGCGGGGGACGCAATGTTTACCTAGGTTCAGGCCCTCTCGATGGAGGTAATACCCTACTTCCTGCTTGATTGATCTTGATGATATTAGTATTACAAGAGTTGATCTACCACGAGATCGGAGAGGCTAAACCCTAGAAGCTAGCCTATGGTATGATTGTTGTTGTCCTACGGACTAAAACCTTCCGGTTTATATAGACACCTGAGGGGCTAGGGTTACACAAAGTCAGTTACAAGGGAGGAGATCTACATATCTGAATCTCCAAGCTTGCCTTCCACGCAAAGGAGAGTCCCATCCAGACACGGGACGAAGTCTTCAATCTTGTATCTTCATAGTCCAATAGTCCGGCCAAAGTATATAGTCCGGCTGTCTGAGGAGCCCCTAATCCAGGACTCCCTCCGGCTCCAACCTCGATCCCGATCGAGAAGAGGCGCTGGTGAGACTCTTGCGTGCGAACAGGGAGGTATTCCCCTGGGAGCCCAAGCAACTGGTGGGAGTCCCAAGGGGAGTAATCGAGCATCACTTAAGGGTGTGCCCCAATGTGTGCCCTGTGAAGTAGAAGGCACCACGACAGTCCACAAAGAAGCAGTCCTTCATCGTCCAGGAAACCCGCAAGCTACAAGCTGCGGGTGTCATCCGCGAGGTCCGGTACCCAGAGTAGCTGGCGAACCCCATCATTGTGCCCAAGAAAGGTGAGCAGGAACGTATGTGCGTCGACTTCACCAACCTCAACAAAGCCTGCCCTCAAGACCCGTTCCCACCTCCGTGCATCAACCAGATCGTCGACTCCACCGCAGAATGCGACCTGCTATGTCTTCTAGATGCATTCTTGGGTTATCACCAGATCAAGATGGCAGTGGAGGACATGAAAAAGACGTCCTTCCTGACCCCGTGCGGGGTATACTGCTACACCCGCATGCTGTTCGGATAGCGCAACGCTGGGGAAACCTTCCAGCGGCTGATGCACATAGCCCTGGGCCAACGGCTTGGGAGGAACGCTGAGGCCTACGTCGATGACATCATGGTGAAATCTCGAGAGGTGAGGACCCTCATAAGAGACTTGGAGGAAACTTTTCCCAGCCTGCAACAGGTGGACCTGCGACTCAATCTAGAGAAGTGTGCATTCGGCATCCCTTCAGGCAAGCTGCAGGGTTTCCCGATGTCGCACAGGGGGATCGAGGGAAATCCGGAGAAGGTCAAGGCGATAGAAGACATGAGCCTGCCCTAAACTCTCAAAGAAATGCAGAAGCTCACGAGTTGGTGACCTCGTTGGGGCGCTTCATCTCCAAGCTGGGAGAACGCGCCCTGCCGTTCTTCAAGCTGATGAAGAAGAAGGGCCTATTCAAGTGGACCTCAGAGGCCGACCTGGCATTTCAAGACGTCAAGAGATATTTGACCAGCCCTCCGGTGATGGTTGCGCCTCGACCCCTAGAACCCCTGGTGCTCTACCTGGCCAGCGCGGCATTGGTGGCTATCCGGGAGGAGCGCCAGGCCAAGGATGCGCCGCGTAACGTCGTACCTCCAGCCGGGACGGGGCAGCGCCAGGAAGGCATTGCTAAAACCACGACGACGCCCGCGGACAATCAGACCCCGCAAGATGGCGTCTCTAGGCCTGCGGAGGCCTGGTGGGTAACCAAGCGCCTGAGGCTCCCATACCTCGGGAGGCGCCACAACCTCCGGAGGCCGCCAGCTCCACCGACGCTCCCGCCCTCGTCGAGCACCCGGTCTACTTCGTCAGCATGGTACTACAGGATGCAAGGGCACAATACCCCATGTCGCAGAAGCTCCGGCTCGCGCTCCTGGCGGCCTCACGCAAGCTGCTTCATTATTTCCATGGCCACCCAATTAAGGTCGTCTCAGCCTACCCATTGGAAAGGGTGCTCCGGCGCCCCAACGCAGCGGGAAGAGTCGCTGAGTGGAACATCGAGCTGTAGGCGTTTCAGCTAGAGTTCAGCACAACCAGGGTCATCAAGGGAGCTGCCCTCGCTGACTTTGTGGCAGAATGGACTGACACTTCGGAACCTGAAGCAGGGGAGAACTGATCCCTTTCGCCAGGAAGTGAAGCGCTAGACGGCTAGGTCATGTACTTCGACGACGCTTTCGCACGCCAGGGCGTGGGGACTGGAGTCGTGCTCCTCTCGCCCACTCAAGACAAACTCTACTATGCCGTGCAACTCTGCTTCCAGCGGGGTGAGAAGGCCTCCAACAACATCACGGAGTACGAAGGTTTGATTGCCGGCCTCAAGGCTGCAGTGGCCTTGGGGGTGAAGCGCCTCACCATCAAGGGCGACTCTCACCTCCTTGTCAACTTCTCCAACAAGGTATACGAACCAAAGGACGAGCACATGGAGGCATACCTCACGGAGGTACGCAAAATGGAGAAGCAATTGTTGGGCCTAGAACTGCAGCATGTGCCCCATGGCACAAACAAGGAAGCGGATGATATCCCCAAGAGAGCATCAAGGCGACAGCTCCAGGAGCCCGATGAATTCAAGGAGCGGCTCTTTAAGCCTTTAGCAGCCCCTCCGACTACGGAGCCTACGCCACCTCAAGAGGAGCTCCCACCACCACCAACCTCTGGAGCTCCCGCCTGTGGCTTGACCTCTGGAGCACGCTTTCTCCTTGGACATAAGACTCAGTAGGAATGCTGGACTAAAGAACTCAAGGCATACCTGCTGCGGGGGACACTGCCAGAGAAAGAGGAGTACGTGGAGCGCATGGCACGGCAAGCTACAACGTATTGCATCTAGGATGGTGTGTTGTACAGGAAATGACCAAATGATGTTTCTTTGCGATGCGTCTCCAGGAAGCAGGGGCGAGCTGCTAGCTGACATACACGGCGGGGACTGCGGGCATCACTCATCGTTGCACACCCTAGTTGGCGAGGCGTTCCGCAGCGGATTGTACAGGCCCACGGCACTCAGCGATGTAACTGAGCTGGTGAAATCATGTGAGGCTTGCCAGTTCCATGCTAAGCAAATACACTAGCCTGCTCAGGGCCTCTAGACCATCCCAGTCTTGTGGCCATTTGCGGTCTGGGGGCTATATATCCTGGGTCCATTCCCTCGAGCGCCAGGGGGCTCCCGCCACCTCTACATCGCCATCGACAAGTTCACCAAATGGGCGGAGGTGGAAGCCATCCGCACCATCCCAGCTGGATTAGCAGTTAAGTTCATCAAGGGCCTAGTGAGCCGGTTTGGGGTCCCTAACCGCATCATCACTGATAACGGCTCGCATTTCACTAGTAATCTCTTCAAGACATATTGTGCAAACCTTCGAACGCAGATTTGCTATGCTTCATTAGCACACCCCAGGAGCAACGGCCAAGCCGAGCGCGCCAACGCAGAGGTCTTGAGAGGCCTCAAGACCAGGACCTTCCAGAATAAGCTCGAACCTGCGGCAGGGGCTGGAATGGCGAGCTCCAGTCCGTGTTATGGTCCACCCACAGCACCTCCACGAAGCCAACGGGCGAGACCCCGTTCTTCGTCATCTACAGAGCAGAAGCGGTTCTCCCTCACGAGGTCAGGCATCGCTCCACGCGGGTCCTGGCGTTCGATGAGACACATCAAGACGCCATGCGGGGGTGGACCTTGTGCTGTGGGAGGAACGCCGCCGTCATAGTGCTCACTATGAGCGACAAGGTTCTAGCAAGTGCTGTGGCGGTATCACTGCCGCTGCGTCCGCTCCAGGACGCTCGAGGTGGGTGATCTCGTCCTGAGGCGGGTTCTCTCCAGGGAAGGGCTGGATAAGCTCTCGCCCATGTGGGAGGGCCCATTTAGGATTACCCACGTCTCCAGGCCTGGTGTCGCGTGCCTAGAGACGCAGGACGGGACCCCCATCCAAAACGCCTGGAACATCCAGCACCTCCGGAAGTTCTACCCATGAAGCAAGGCCCAGTGCCTGTGAAGGACTCCGCTCGTGACACTCTCACGTAATAATGAGTGGGGTTGTACATGCCCCGGAGTCTCCAGAGTGCCATCCTCGGGTCTCGGGGGCTCCCTCCCATGTCCTAGTGGCAGCACTTAGCTCCGCGCTGGTGGGAAGACTAGACTAGGTGTCGGACGCGGCTATTGATTTTCTTACTGTAGTTGGTTTCCGCCCCTTTTTATGGAATTTGGAGTTCTGGTGTTTCTCGATTGCTCGGTTGAACCCTTTCTTTTCTCTACTTCATCGCTCGGTTCTTTGTTTTACGCCGGGGAGGGCGGAAGTTGCCCAACGCTCCCCCTCGCATGGGTGCTAGGTAGGTATGTGCATGCGCTGGTCTAACCTAAGCCACGGGAACGCCTGGCCAAAGCCCTGCCCTGTCGCTCCAGAGCTTTGGCTCCCCTGACCTTTGCGAGGCACCCTCAATAGAGCTCATGGTTAGCACACCCCCCAAAGTCCGTGCCCCTCAGGTACGATGACGTGGTGCACTGGGCCATGATCATGAGGCCTCGTGCAGGGAAGGACTACGCACGCGACGGGCGTCTTAACAATTTCTGCAGCTTTGTGATGCCTCCTGAGGGCAACGGCCCCCGATCCTGCAACAAGGAGGACACATCAGGTGCCAGAGGGGATGCCCTCATGAGACAGGAAACTACCCTAGGCGCATTCAGCTATGTTATCCCTCCATGTCTACATAAAGCATGAACACCATAACACAACATAGGAATGGTAAACATAGCACAAAGCAACATAAGCACTATGGTTCATTACACGCCCTTGTAGGGCCCCATAGTCGTTTCTTGTAACTGCAGGAGGAAAGGAAAGGACAAGCAAAAGCAGCCCCATGGTGCAGGTGCTCATGAGGATTCGCCCCCGAACTCAGCCGGAGCCCTCCTCGCGCTTCACTGGGGCGCAGCGACGGGACGACCCGCCACCATCCTCGAAGCGAGCCGACGATGTGGCGGCTGGCCGTAGCCGCCGCAGCTGGAGCTTTCATCGGAGGAGGAGTTGTCATTGCCAAATGAGCCGCAATTGTCGCTGGGGGAAGGCCGCCCTCTTCCTCGTCACGACTGTCGCCAAGGCCGAGCGCCCCATCACCCTCGCCGTCTTCAGGGCAGCACCCGGCGCGGCGACCATCTTTCCCGAATAGCCTCACGAAGAGGGTCGCGGCCCCATCGAATTTGAAGTGGAGGGTGCACTGCCTGCCCAGGCAAGTGCGCGGGAAAACGTCTGCTAGCCGCGGGCTACGGCTACATTGCCCGCGATGGAGACCTCCACCGCGACCCATGAAGCCCTGCTGCAGCAGCCGTCGGCCTGCAGCCAGAGGCCGCCAGGACCCGTGGCCGTCAGCTTGCCGGCCAAGGAGCGCCGAAGCGGAAGCCAGGTGCTAGTCGGGCTCTCCGACCACACGACAATCTCCGGCGACACCTCCGTCGAGTGGAAGCACGACCGAGGAGGTCGGGCGACCGTGGCGTGCCTCTCTTCGTGGACGGGACTACCGCGTCTCTGGCGGCTCCCGCCGTGCGAGGAGACGCCGCCGCGGCCGCCAGGAATGGCGCCGGACCCCGAGTAAGTTGATCCATGCCCATGAGGGACCACAGCGGGGGTCGCCACATGCTTGCGGGGGCGTCCACGACCCCGCTTGGGAAGTGGCGATTCGGGCCCCTCCTGGTGCGCCTTCCCCTTCTCCGCGGTCATGAATATCTTCGTCGGTGCCATGGGTGTCACGGCAAGGAGGAGGAAGAAGAAGCAAGCAGAAAGAAGGAAGAAATGAGCAACGGGGGCTTCGCCCCTTCCATATTTATAGCCAGAGGGAGGCCACCCGCCGACCTCTACGATCTAAGGTAATGATGATTTTCTTCTACATGCAGCAGGGTCTCGTCAAGTCGGGTAGTTGCCGAGGCAACGTGGGGAAGCGGAGACGCCCATGACCTATCAATCGCCACGGGCGGTTGGGGCCCGTGGCGCTCCACACTTGCACTTTGGCTTCGCCTAGAAGCCAAGTCCGAGCCCACCTTGGGCCCGGGCCGGGGGCTACTGTCGGCGTCCTAGGAATGGGGGTACTCATACTTGCCTGCCTGCGGCCCAAGGCGTGGCTCCACCAACGGCCTGGTACGACCCATCTTCACCAGCAACCACTCAAGACCCTCGCGAGGGGCCAAGCCTCGTGAGGCAGACAACACCAAGACCTCCTCTAGGGTGGCCATGCTAGGCTGGCTCCTGAGGAGTGGAGATATGAATGCAAGGGGCACCTCGCGAGGTCCGCGTGACGTGAGCCATGACGACCAAGGCCAGGTGGGCGCCAGGGGGCGCAGGGTGCCAGTTTCCTCTTTGGTGCTAAGGAAGCAGGCGCAGGCGAGGTGTCCCGAGGCATCAAGCAAAGGTTTCCATATCGATGTAACAAGACCAATACCAGCAGGACGGCCGAACAAAGGTCACTATGGAGCCCACAGCGACATCACCACCACAACCTTTGGCAGGCGAAGACCACCTTTTGTCAGGATAACTTGTACTAGTTGTCTCCTTTCGAAATTGGCCGTTTTGGGATCCCTTCCCGCCTAAGCATTTGGGAAGAGGACCAGGGCCTCTATAAATAGGGTTAGCCACCACCGTAGTCACGGATCGGCTCATCTTGGATCGCATCCACTCCACCAAGGCCATCTCACTAGCTCATCGAGCTCAAGAGCACCTCTCCCCAGGAGGCTGTTCGTCCAATGTACTAGGTCATCCTCAGCCCATGAAGCAATCCACCACACCACACTTGAGTAGGGTATTACACCACAATGGTGGCCCGAACTAGTATAAACTCTTGTGTCACTTGTTTCTTGGGTTCGGTGAGCTGGGCCTAGAGATCATGGCGAGAGTGAGCAGGAGAGAGAGAGAGAGAGATCTTCATGCGCACCCCAGTGTTCGAACCTCAAGGGTTTGCCGGAACCCACAATCCGACAATCGTCATCACCAACAACTCTCCCATCTTGGGGAGGGAGATCTCCATCAACATCTTCAACAGCACCATCTCCTAGTTCATCTCTTGTGTTCAATCTTTGTACCGAAACTATAGATTGGTGCTTGTGGGTGACTAGTAGTGTTGCTTACATCTTGTAGTTGATTACTATATGGTTTATTTGGTGGAAGATTATACGTTTAGATCCATTATGCTATTTAATACTCCTCTGACCTTGAGCATGTTTATCACTTTTGAGTAGTTACTTTTGTTCTTGAGGTCGTGCGAGAAATCATGTTGTTAGTAATCATGTGAACTTGATACGTGTTCAATATTTTGATAGTATGTAGGTTGTGATTCCCTTAGTGGTGTCATGTGAATGTTGACTTCATGACACTTCACCATATTTGGTCCTAAGGGAATGCATTGTGGAGTAGTTATTATATGATGGGTTGCGAGAGTGATAGAATCTTAAACCCTAGTTTATGTGCTATTCCGTAAGGGACAGATTGGATCCAAAAGTTTAATGCTATGGTTAGAATTTATTCTTAATACTTTTCTCATAGTTGCGGATGCTTGCGAGGGGGTTAATCATAAGTAGGAGGTTTGTTCAAGTAAGAACAGCACCTAAGCACCGGTCGACCCACATATCAAATTATCAAAGTAGCAAACACAAATCGAATTAACGTGATGAAAGTGACTAGATGAAATCCCCGTGTACCCTCAAGAACGCGTTGCTTATTATAAGAGACCATTTTGGCCTGTCCTTTGCCTCAAAAGGATTGGGCAACCTTTTTCCACTTTTGCTACTATTGTCATTACTTTCTCATTACAAATTATCTTGCTATCAAGCTACTCCGTTACTTACAATTTCAGCGCTTGCAGACCTTACCTTGCTGACAACCACTTGTAATTTCCTTCTGCTCCTCGTTGGGTTCGACACTCTTACTTATACAATAGGCTACAATTGATCCCATATACTTGTGGGTCATCAAGGCTATTTTCTAGCGCCGTTGCTGGGGAGTGAAGCGCTCTTGGTAAGTAGAAATTGGTATGGAAAAAATTATTACTACATGCTGAAATTTATTGTCACTTGTTACTATGGAAAACAATCATTTGAGGGGTTTGTCCAGGGTATCTTCACCTCGACCGGAACCACAATTAGTTACCACTCAACCTACTGCACCTACTGAAAAGGTTGAATATGAAATTCCTTCGGGTATGATAGAGCAACTGCTAGCTAATCCTTATGCAGGAAATGGAACCGAACATCCTGATATGCACTTGATATATGTGTGATACGTCTCAACGGTATCTATAATTTTTGATTGTTCCATGCTATTATATTATCTATTTTGGATGTTAATGTGCTTTATTTTACACTTTTATATTATTTTTGGGACTAACCTATTAACCCAAGGCCCAGTGCAAATTGTTGTTTTTTTGCCTATGTCAGTGTTTCGCAGAAAAGGAATATCAAATGGAGTCCAAACGGAATGAAACAATCGGGAGCGTGATTTTTGGAACAAACGTGATCCAGAGGACTTGGAGTGGACGTCAAGAAAAGAACGAGGTGTCCACGAGGCAGGGAGGCATGCCCTCCCCCTTGTGGGCCCCTCGTGGCTCAACCAACCTA
Organism: Triticum urartu; assembly: GCF_056163025.1. NCBI lineage: Eukaryota > Viridiplantae > Streptophyta > Magnoliopsida > Poales > Poaceae > Triticum > Triticum urartu. The sequence goes on along the minus strand of NC_141876.1, from coordinate 362,137,404 downwards.
CTTCTTCCTCCTATATATGTTCACATACCCCGAAAACATCCAGGAGCACCACGAAACCCTATTTCCACTGCCACAACTGTCGGCGTTCTGGGAACGGGGGTCCCCAGACTTGCCTGCCTGCGGCCCATGGCGTGGCTAAGCCAGCAGGCCGTACGGCCCATCTTCACCAACAAAACATCCAAGACCCTCGCGAGGGTCTAAGCCTCGCGAGGCAGACGGCGCAAGACCTCCTCTAGAGTAGCCTAGCCAGGCAGGCTCACGAGGAGCGGAGATATCAAGGCGGGGAAAACCTCACGAGGCCCTTGTGACGTGAGCCATGACGCACGACACCAGGCGGGCGCTAGCGTGCGCAGCGTCCTTGTTTCCTATTTGGTGCTAAGGAGACTGTCGGTGTACAGAAAGAGGGGTACACTTTTTGTACCCCTATAACTATGCACGAGCAGTCTGAGCCGGGGACACCACCACACCAAGCAAGGCAAGGGAGGTGAGCTAGGGTAAGACCGAAGCTCAAGAGAACTAGAACAACGCCAAGGCCAAGACCATGAAGAGCAAAGGGGACGAAGCGGACTCCCCCGGCAAGATCCTTGCCGGGAGACAGTTCTAGCAGCCCCGGCAAGATCCTTGCCACGGCGACTCGTCCCGCGCCTACGGAGCAAATCGCCCTTGAGTCCACTGCCCCCAAAGGGCAACGATTCGGGAGACATCCCCGTGGAGGCATGCAGATCTTTGTGAAGACATTCAAGATCAGATACGCACTAAGGAGACGACAACCCTTGGCGGGATCCCAGCCTAGGAAGACCACAAGGTCCCCGGCAAGCGCCTTGCCGGGGATGAAAGCAGGCGCCTCGGCAAGACCCTTGTCGGGGCCCCGGCAAGGCCCTTGCCGAGGACACCCGCGGGGCCACCATCAGGCCCACGCCGACTAAACCTCCACCACCGCATGCATGCAGCTGCCGACCCAACCAGCTGGGCAGGCACCTGTGTGGCGGCATGCAGATCTTCGTGAAGACCCACCACTTCGCCACCTCAGCTGCCTGCCTACCTACGTGGCATCGCAGGCGTTGCTGGCCAGGGCGCGTGTCGACAGAAGAAGGAGCGGCGACGGACGAGACATGTTTCTCCCCCGTCCCTGATAAAGCAAGGATACCTAAGCAAGACGCATTAAATGCACCTTGTCATGTAATGCGAGGGATAACCTCGCATCACTGTACCCTTTCCACCTCCTGTGTGCCACTGTGGCAACCCCTTTTTCTATAAAAGGAGGCCCGAGGCGACCAGGAGAAGGATTCAGCTTTTTGGAGCTCCTCACGCCCCATAGCTAGCTCAAGAACACAGATATACAATCCACCAAAGCAGGAGTAGGGTTTTACGCATCCTCGCGGCCCGAACATGGAAAACGAACCGCGTGCTATCTGTTTGATCCGCTCTTCTCACGACCCCGCGCTCCGCTAACCATAGTAGGGATTCTTGTGATCCCATAGGTGTCGTTCCCACCGACATCTTTGGCGCGCCAGGTAGGGGGCGCAGTTGTGAGAATCGGCTTTAGCAGTTAGTTCGGTGCTTCTTCATCATCATGGCGCCCAAGAAGAAGACAACGGTGGCAGTTGGCCAGTCGGAAGCCGGACAGCCCGTCCTGAGGCGGGCGAGCAGCGGACCGGTCGCAGAAAGGACCCGGGGCGCTGCTCGTGAACACCAACAGCATCCCAGCAGCCGGAGTTTGGGAGGCGGCGATGTTTGTGCGCCTGGTAACGGGCCACACGTCGCCAAATCCAAAGGCGGAGCCCAGCCCTTCACGAGTGGAGCGGGGCCTGCCAAGGTCATCGCCGCCCCGCCCGAAGGCGATGCAAGGACCTCCAAGACTCCCATGCCGGCGCCAACAGCGCGCTCCTCCCAGGCAGCGCGCGATGAATGGCGTAATCACGACGAAGATCCAGAGCGTCGCCGCAGGAAGAGCCCCGAGCGCCACTCCCGGGACGCAGAAGACCTGCCCACTCGCCGAGGCGCTGGTGAAAACGGCATGCGACCACGGGGTCGTGATAAAGCTCCTTCCGACATGCTCAGAAGTCGATGCGCGTCGTGATCCGTGCAGGTTTCGCTGCCACCGACGCCAGCAGAGGCCCTGGCACGCGCGCAGATGCTCCTCGACTTTCCTCCCACTACGGGAAACTCGACGAATGGAGAGCCACTATCCAAAGCCTTGTTGCGGCTGCCAACAAATATGAACAAAGTCCGGTGAGGCCCCCAGGTCGACGCTCCAATGGAGTCCCGCGGACCAGTGGCGGAAAAGCCAGCGGCGCCGCGACCATGGTGCATTCACCTCTTCCCCATCCGGTACCGCGGACGTCAGCTCGTTGCGACGTCGTGGGCGATGACATCTCCATAGCATCGTCTCACCCGCGGACCCACTGTGACCAGCGCCAAGTTCTTCGGGAACGAGCCCATGAAGATGCTCGAACCACTATCAAGGGCCGGCGCGGAGCGCTCCACCAGTCAGACAGGCGAGCAAGGCCTGCTGTGAACCACCCGGCCCTGGAGATCCCTGGAGGCCTACCTTACGAGGTAGGTTGTCCGGCTTTTACCCATGAGCTGCGGCAGTTCCAGTGGCCCACTCACCGCACCTTCAAACCTGACGTTGGCGAAAAGTACAACGGCAAGACTCACCCGTCTGAGTTCCTCAGCATCTACACCATCGCGATGCAAGCCGCCGGAGCCCGCGATGATAAGGTGCTTGCGAACTACTTTCCATTGGCTCTTAAACCCAACGCCATGTCGTGGTTGATGCACTTGTCGGTAGACTCCATTTCCTCCTGGTCGAATTTGTGCCATGACTTTGTGGGCGCCTTTACTGGAGGTCACCAAGCCCATGGCCAAGCAAGCGACCTGCATGTCATTCCCTAGAAGGGAGGCGAGAGTCTGCGCAAGTATATACAGAGGTTCAGCCGGGTACAGTACAATATCCCTGATGTTCACCCTACCGCCATCATCAGCGCGTTCCATCAGAACGTGCGTAACCGCAAGATGCGCGAAGAACTGGCAATGAACAAAGTGAAAGATGTGGCAGAACTCTATGTTCTTGCTGACAGATGTGCCCGAGCTGAAGAGGGAAGGAAGTACCCCGGCGAAGTTGCCGGCGCCGCAACAGGAAGCGCAAAGGTAAAGCTGTGCTTGCCATCGAGGGATCTGATGACGCCGGCTCCGCCAAGAAAACCAAGGCAGATGACCCCCGCCAGGAAATTGACGGATGTGTCACCTGCCGGGCCTTGGCGGCTGCCGAGAAGCCAGGAAACTCCGACAAGCAATACTGCAAGATCCATCGCACCAAAGGCCATGATTTCCAAAACTGCCGACAGGTTGAGCTCCTTGCTAAGAAGCAAAGGGATGAATATGAGAGGCGGGACAAGGAGAAAGGCCGGGACGGTGCTGAGGGGTCCGGCAAGAAGCGTGATGGCCAGGCGGGCCGTCGCGGCAAAGATAAACAGCAGGAGAGGCCCGCCCGGGGCCGTGACAAAAAGCCAGAAGACGATGATCACGAAGAGGACAATGAATCCGATGACCAAGAATTTCAGAAAGCTACAGAGGCCATGTGCGTCGATGGCGGCGCCTCGCTGCATACCTCTCACCGCCAGCTTAAACAGTGGGCGCGTGAGATTACAGCAGCGGAACCGTCGTTTGATGCCCAAAGGCCACTGAAGTGGTCCAGCACACCTATCATTTTTTACACTGAGGATCACCCTGATCGCACTACTGCAGTCGGGTGCTTGCCATTGTTGGTTTCACCAACAATACGCAACCTCAAGGTGAAAAAGATGCTAGTCGATGGCGGGGCCGGTCTGAACTTAATCTCGCCTGCCGTGATCGAGAAATTGTAGATTCTTGATGAAGACCTCGAAGAGACGGGCACGTTTCAGGGGGTCAACCCGGGAAGAAGTCAACCAAAGGGAAAGGTCACATTGCCTGTGACTTTTGGGAGTGATCCGAACTACAGGACAGAAAGGGTTGTGTTCGACGTTGCCAAGATCCCCTTGCCTTACAACGGGATCCTTGGCCGCCCAGAGCTGGCCAAGTTCATGGCGAGATCACATTACGCCTACAACACCCTGAAGATGCCGGGGCCTTTGACGATCATCACCGTCCCATCAGACAAGAAGGATGAGCTAATTTGCGCTGACCAACTCTACCAGCAAGCAGTTGCAGCAGCCGCCACTGCTAAGGCGCTTGCTCCTACCACTAGAGCCCCAGGAAGGCAAAAGAAGAAGACCGGTGAGACCTCCGGCACCCACTCCGGCAAGTGCACCTCTTCGGAGTGTAGCACTCCCGTCGAGGACGTGCCAGAGAGCTCCGCCGACAGAAACAAGAAGTCTAGGGCCACACCACCGGGAACCAAGAAGGTTTCCGTCAAGGAGGACGTCACGGGAGGAGCTTTTACCTAAGCTCCACCCTTGATGACAAATAGGAAGACGCGCTCGTCACCTTCCTACGGGCGAATGTCAATGTGTTTGCATGGCGAGCATCCGACATCCCCGGCGTTCCCAGGGAGGTGATTGAGCACCACCTTGTTGTCTATCCTCATGCGCGGCCCATCAAGCAGAAGGTCAGAAAGCAAGCTTTGGAACAACAAGATTTCATCACAGAGGAGATCCGGAAACTGGAAGCAGCGAGTTTGGTAAGAGGAGTGCTCCATCGAACATGGTTGGCCAATCCGGTGGTAGTGCGCAAGGCAAATGGGAAGTGGAGTCTGTGTATTGATTACACAGACATTAATAAGGCTTGTCCCAAAGACCCCTTCCCATTGCTACGCATCGACCAGATTGTTGACTCCACAGCTGGGTGTGATCTGTTGTCAATCCTCGATGCCTACTCCGACTACCACCAGATCTTCATGACAAGGGAAGATGAAGAGAAAATGGCATTCATCACCCCATGTGGAACGTATTGCTTTATACGGATGCCTTTCGGGTTGAAGAGTGCTAGTTCAACATTTGCAAGGGCGGTCCAGATTGGTTTTGAACCCCAGCTCCATAGAAATATGGAAGCTTATATGGATGATATAGTGGTCAAAACCAAGAACATGGCAACCCTCATATCAGATTTACAAGGAACATTTGCAAACCTACGCAAGATCAATCTCAAGCTGAACCCTGAGAAGTGCGTCTTCGGCGTCCCGGTTGGCAAGCTTCTCGGGTTCTTTGTGTCACAGCGTCGGATAGAGGCCAATCCGGACAAGATCAAAGCTATACAGCAGATTGAAGCGCCCAAGCGAGTCAAGGATGTGCGTCGGCTTGCTGGTTGCGTTGCCGCCATGAGCAGGTTCATTTCCAAGTCCGCCGAGCGCGCCCTTCCCTTTTTCAAGATTTTGAAAAGGCGGGCCCGATGGAGTGGATGCCAGAAGCCGAAGCAGTATTGCAAGATTTGAAGAGGTACCTCTCCTCCACGCCAATACTAGTTGCGCCTAGGCCACAGGAACCGTTGCTGCTGTACATGGCGGCAATGAACCAGGTGGTCAGCGCCGCACTAGTGGCGCAGAGAGAAATTGATGATGAGGTAATAGCAGCGACGGAGCCCGATGCCACCGATGCCGAGACGACGCAGCCAATTGAAGTGCCACCGAAGAAGAAAATGATGCAGCACCCGGTCTACTTTGTTAGTTACCTCCTGTAGGGGGCTAGATCGAGGTACTCCGGTGTGCAGAAACTGCTCTTCGGCCTTCTTATGGCCTCGAGGAAGCTGCGTCACTACTTCCAGGCGCACGAAATCACTGTCGTCACTCGCCTCCCTCTGCAACGGATATTGCACAATCCAGACGCAACGGGAAGGATCGTAGAGTGGGCACTGGAAATGTCCAGCTTTGGCCTCAAGTTTGAGAGTACCTCGACGATTCAAAGACGAGTCCTGGTGGAGTTCGTTGCAGAATGGACCGCGACGCCTGACGAAGAAACCCAAGAGACTGCTCTTCCCAGCAAGGAGGCAAGTTGCGACTGGATCATGTACTTTGATGGAGCTTTCTCCTTATAGGGCGTCGGGGCTGGCGTACTACTTGTCGCGCCCACCGGAGAGCACCTCAAGTACGTAATCCAGATGCACTTCCCAGGGAGGTGTCAACAAACAATAGGGTTAAGTACGAAGGGCTGCTTGCCGTTCTTAGGATCGCGGAGGACCTCGGCATCAAGAAACTCGTCGTGAGAGGCGACTCACAACTTGTCGTCAAGCAAGTGAACAAGCATTACCAGAGCCCGTTGATGAAGGCCTACGTCAAAAACATTCCACTCAGGTACAGTCCATAGGGAATGAAAAACATGAATGATGGGCTTACAAGTTTTAAATTCAACAAAGGCCCGAAGGCTTACAAACTAAAAAGAGATAAGGTGCCCGTAATCCCTTTCTTGTCCCTCTCCTCAGGAGGCAGGTCAAGGAGGCTAAAGGGACAAAAGGAGTGCCTAGGCGAGCTACGGGTGGCAGAAGACACCAAGAGAACATCTTGGTGGCTGTCCAAAGGCTGGATGGTGATGGCGGCACCGGAAGTAGAGCTCGAAGACGAGGCGGCAGGACATCAACACGCGTCGAAGGCATCGGTGCCCGCATACTCCGACTTGACGGCCTTGCCTCCCGCAGCCTCCCAACGCCAGCCGCCCAAGGAGATGACCCCGAGAATTTCAGGGAGCCGGTGACACGGATGATGGGGTTGCTAGTGCCGCACGGAGCGGCACCCGACACCTAATCGGACCCGTCATCCTGACGCCTACTGCCCTCGTCCTCGCTGCCGCTGTCCTCCTCGTCACTCCCGCCCGAGGAGGAGTCTTCACTATCAGAAGAGCTCTCCACGCAGCACCTTGCATGGGTCCCAAAGCACCCGAAGACCTTGACGGAGAGAAGGCCACCCTCCACCAGCTTAAAATGGAGAGTGAGCCCCTCAGTCAAGCGGTGGATATGAGCAAACGTCTTCCATCCCCGACAAAGATACATCACGTGAGGGGCGGGGAAGTCGACGCGGACCCGCGTGCCACTAATCCCGCAGCCCCTCATGTGCAGCCGCAACAATTCTGGCGGATCCAGCTCTATCTCCTGCGCAAATGGAGTCAGGAGACGAAGGCGACGGTGCGGCGGCTGGCGCAGCCTGTCGAAGAACTCACAAGGGTCATCCCCAATATGGCCCTCCATTGGAGGAGGTGCTGCTGGCGGAGGCGAGGCTGGCGCGCCGCCCCGTCCTCCTCTTCCCCAAGCGCCCCGACCTCGCCCATGGCCTCGCCCCCTCCCCCTTCCCCTTGCGGCTGGCTCTGCCACCGCAGGCGCAGGAGAAGGAGGGACGCGTTGTCGAGCGGCGACCCTCGCCGCCACTGTTGAAGGACCGGGATTCCCTCTCTCCATGTCGGATGGAAGGGAGGAGCAGAAGCTGAAGGAAGAAGAAGATGAAAGAATGCGGGACGCCATCCCCCGCTCCCGCTCTTTATAAAGGATCGGGGTTGGGGCTAGACCGCCCCGCTCGGCCAATCAAGATACGGAAGGCGCAGGGAGCCAGGACCGACCCGCCGCCCCAACCAGCGATGGCCCAGTTTCCTGCCTCCACCGTTTGCCACCCCAGGCGCATGGGAGACACGTGGCGGACGTGCAGAACAGAGGGGACGGGTGAGACGACCACTCCCCACCCCGTGATCGTGGGGAGTGGACGCCTTGAAGATCGTGCCTCAGCCCCATTCAGTAAATGGGCCGCGCCTCCACGCCTCCCTCCGTTTATGGGGAAGGCGTGAACCGCCCCTTTACTACGATGTGACGCATGCCTGCAGAAACCACCCCCATGCATGCCGCCCACGTCACACGCGCCTCCCCACGACGCGCCACGCGCGGGAGTCATGGGAAGCGCAGCGCGCGAAGAATCTTACCGCGGTAAAAACTGCCCCGCCTGCCCGCGCATCATTTTTGGGCCTAGCCCAACAACGCGTTGCGCTTATGTGTGGACCAGGCCCGGGGGCTCCTGTCGGTGTACAAAAAGAGGGATACACTTTTTGTACCCCTATAACTATGCACGGGCAGTCTGAGCCACGGGCACCACCACACCAAGCAAGGCAAGGGAGGTGAGCCAGGGTAAGACCGAAGCTCAAGAGAACTACGATGCCAAGGCCAAGACCACGAAGAGCAAAGGGGACGAAGCGGACTCCTCTAGCAGCCCCGGCAAGACCCTTGCCGCGGCGACTCGTCCCACGCCTACGGAGCAAATCACCCTTGAGTCCACTACCCCCAAAGGGCAAGGATTCGGGAGACATCCCTGTGGTGACATGCAGATCTTTGTGAAGACATTCAAGATCAGATACGCACTAAGGACATGACAACCCTTGGCGGGATCCCAGCCGAGGAAGACCACAAGGCCCCTGGCAAGCGCCTTGCTGGGGATGACAGCAGACGCCCCGGCAAGACCCTTGTCGGGGCCTCGGCAAGGCCCTTACCAAGGACACCCGCAGGGCCACCATCTGGCCCACACCGACTAAACCTCCATCACCGCATGCATGCAGCTACCGACCCAACCAGCTGGGCAGGCACCTGCGTGGCGGCATGCAGAACTTCGTGAAGACCCACCACTGCGCCACCTCAGCTGCCCGCCTACCTACGTGGCACCGCAGGCGTCGCTGGCCAGGGCGCATGTCGACACGAGAAGGAGCGGCGACGGACGAGACAGGTTTCTCCCCCGTCCCCGATAAAGTAAGGACACCAAAGCAAGACGCATTAAATGCGCCTTGTCATGTAATGCGAGGGATAACCTCGCATCACTGTACCCTTTCCACCTCCTGTGTGCCACTGTGGCAACCCCCTTTTCTATAAAAGGAAGCCCGAGGAGACCAGAGGAAGGATTCGGCTTTTTGGAGCTCCTCACGCCCCATAGCTAGCTCAAGAACACAGATACACAATCCACCAAAGCAGGAGTATGGTTTTACGGATCCTCGCGGCCCGAACCTGGATAAACGAACCTTGTGCTACCTGTTAGATCCGCTCTTCTTACGACCCCGTGCCCCGCCAACCGTAGTAGGGATTCTTGTGATCCCATAGGTGTCGTTCCCGCCGACACCTTCACAGCGCCCAACACGTGAAGGCCAAAAGCGCTCCTGAGATGCGGCTCGGTTGACCCCTGAGATGTCGATACAGACACATAGCTCACCACCCTTGCCTAGGTGGGGAGAAATGCTCGGTGGGCAGCGGTCGCCGCGTATTCCTCTTGCTTCCTGAGCACCTCCCTCGTGATGAACTCCTGAGCACCAGGCACTCCTTGCATGGTGTCCTCCTGAGGGAGACGTGCCGCGAAACACGCCTCCAAGTGGTGCCCGAGCGCCTCCCTCGTGACGTTGGCAAGGTTTGAGGCTCTCTTCCCGAGCCCTGCCCAAGGAGGGCGCCGGGCGCGCCTTCCTATGCGATAGAGGGAGACGCCCCAGGCGCGGGCACTGATCCTGATGAGGCGCCACTCGCGGCGCTGCCCTCCTGAGGTCTGGCACGGTGTTGCTGCTTCTTATTCTTGGGGACGACCTCAGGAGGATACCGAGCTGCATTGTTGTCAGGGTCTTCGATTGACGCTGCTTGGAAGGAACGCTTGAGGGAGCACACCGCATCTCTTTCTTCACAGGGGACTGTGATGATCCCGCCGCTTCCTGGCATCTTGAGGACGTTGTAGCCGTGGTGTGTCATGGCCAAGAACTTGGCCAGGGCCGGATACCCGAGGATGCTATTGTATGGCAGACGGATGTGGGCGACGTCGAAGTCGATGAGCTCGGTGTGGTAGTTGTTGCGTTCTCCGAAGGTGACTGGGAGACGGACCTACCCGATCGGGGTGGTGGAGCCGTCGGTCACTCCTGAGAAAGGCTTGGTGGGCTGAAGCTGATCATATGGCACTTGAAGGTTGTCGAACGTCTCGACTGACAGGACGTTGAGCCCTGCGTCACCGTCGATGAGGGTCTAGGTGACTTGCATGTTGCTGATGACGGGTGAACAAAGCATCTGGAGGACACGAGCGGTCGCCGCGCACTTGAGCTAATCTTCCGAGCTGAATGTGATGGCGCACTTGGACAACCTGAGCGGGCGCGTGGCCTCGAGCTTGGGGAGGACTGCATTCACTTCGCGAGCAAACTGCTTGAAGATACATTGTGAGGCTAGGGCTTGAGCTCCGCCCAAGATGCAGGAGATAGCACGCGGCTCCTGGAAGCCCCCAGCCCCCTCGTCTTGGTGTTGGTTGTCGTTCCTTCTTGGTGGCGGCAGTGGAGGAAGCCCAGCATTGCCCTGAGGACGATCCTCGCGAAGCTGATCACTCCAGGCACCTTCACGAGTGTAACACCCCGGATGTAACTTTCCCCATTTGTACTCCAACTCTTGCCGTTTCCGGCGTTAAGTTATTTTATTTCCTCAGGTTTGGGTTTTTGTCTCCGTGTGTTATTGTCGTTGTCATGCATCTCATATCATGTCATCATGTGCATTGCATTTGCATACGTGTTCGTCTCATGCATTCGAGCATTTTCCCCGTTGTCTGTTTTGCATTCCGGCGCTTCGTTCTCCTCCGGTGGTCATTTCTAGCTTTCTTTCGTGTGTGGGGATTAAACATTTCCGGATTGGACCGAGACTTGCCAAGCGGCCTTGGTTTACTACCGGTAGACCGCCTGTCAAGTTTCGTACCATTTGGACTTCGTTTGATACTCCAACGGTTAACCGAGGGACCGAAAAGGCCTCGTGTGTGTTGCAGCCCAACACCCCTCCAATTTGCCCCAAAACCCACCAAACTCTGCTCCATGTCCTAGAGCGTTCGATCACGATCGCGTGGCCGAAAACCGCACCTCATTTGGACTCTCCTAGCTCCCTCTATGCCTATATAAAGGCCCCTCCATTTTCGGATCTCCTTCCTCCCTCCGAAACCCTAAAATCCGTCTCCGCCGCCGCTGGACGTGTCCGGACGGAGCCGGACAATGTCCGCCGCCGCCACCGCCCAACCGCGTCGCGCCACCTGTCCGCGGGGGACCGCTTCGCCGCCGACCGCGCCAGGCCCGCGAGGCCCACGCGCGGCCCTCCCCGCCGCCGAGCCGGGCCTGAGGCGCCCGCCCGCGCCGCCTCTTGCCCTCCCCGCCGCCTCGCCGGCCGGAGTTCGCTGCCGGCCGGACCCCGCCGTGCCCCGCCGCCGCACCAACGCCCGCCGCCCGGAGCCGCCTCCGCCCGGAGCTCGCCGCCCCGCCGCGGGACTCCGGCGACCGGAGCCGGGCCCGGCGCCGCCAGCCGCCGCCCCCATCGACCGGACCCGCGCCTCCCCGCTGCTTCTTCGCTCGCCGGAGCTGGCAAGGCTCGCCGGCGATCCTCGGGCTCCGCGCGCCCCGATCCAGATCGGATCCGAGACGGCTACAGTAAACCCTAATTTTCACGAGGTTGTTTTTTTGCTAAGTCCTGAGATTCTTGATCCATATGCCCCTGTTCGAGGCTCCGTAACTTTGCATTCGTAGCCCCTATTTGGGCATATAGCATATTAAAATGTTCATCTCAGAGAGTACATCATTTAATTCCATTGCATCATTTTCATTTGAGCTCATCTTGATGCCCGAAATGCTGTTAGAAGAGGGCTACTTGAGTTAATTGTCAGATCTGTTACTCCGTTTAGCACTTTTGTCATTTTTTCCATGATTAATGTGTGCATGATATGCCCGTGAGTTCTACATATGTTTTGTTAAGGGTTTTGTCATATTTCCAGAGGTGCGACCCATGTATTTTTAGGATGTGTGTGGTGACTTGTGCAAGCTTGCAAAGTGGTGCACTTGCTAATTCTGTTTTCAGGGACTTAGTGATTTCACTAAGTCCTGGGATTGTTTATCTCACGATGCCATATGTTCATGTTGATTCCTAGTGATCTGTGCCTCTTTTGAGGATGATCAGTAAGGGAGTTTTGTTAATATTGTAGTGATCTATCCATCCATGTCTTTTTTTGCAATTATGGAGCACCCTAGCTTGAGTCAATCAAGCTCTACTTTTGCTTCGTTGCGAATCTGGGCAGATCGTCAACTTGTTTGCGATTTTGCCGATGTTATTGTAGTTGATCTGTGCATGTTATGCCATTGTTCTTGCCATTTCTAGCTTGTATTTTGTGCCTTATTGATGAATGTATGCTTGTCTTGCCATGAATTGCACCGTGGTGAGTGCATCGAGCTCGTAAACATGCCTTCGTGAGTTACCTTTCAGCATGTCCCAGTTTTCACTAAGTCTGAAAACTGATTATGTTTTTGCTATGTTCATGTGCTTGTTAGTATATTTTGTGATCCCTTTTGGCTCAATGTCACTAAAGGACTTTTGTTAATCTTGTTGAGTAGCTCCATGCCATGTCTTTCTTTGTCATGTTCAGGTCCTGTAGCATGTTGTTTTGTTGCTCCGAAGAGGGCTATATGATCTGAAATTCCAGACAAGTGTTGACTTCACTAAGTCTGAGATCTGTTTTACCATTTGCGTTTTTGCCATGCTTGTTTGAACCTCCTAATGGATGAATTGGCCGTAGCTCAGTTCTAGATTTTTGTTAAGCATCTTGTATGCTTCCCTGCCATGTATTTTGTTGCCATGTTTGGGTGCTATAGCATGTTCATCTCATTGCATTTAGAAGCCTACTTGCTGTAAATCGCAGACCGGTGTCAATTTTGAATCGCTTGCCATTTCCAAACCGTAACTCCGATTCCGGCGTTCCTTATATTGTTTTCAAGCGATTTCATCTCATATTTCCAGTGGAACCCTTGGAATTCCAAGTTGAGGCCAGGTTCATGCATTTCCTGTCATATCTTGCATTTGGCATCCCGCATCGCATCCCACATAGCATATCATCTTTGCATCGTGTTGATTGAGTTTGCACGTGGTTGATTGTACCCTTGTTGCTGTTTGTCTTGTTTGGGTAGAGCCGGGAGATGAGTTCTCTAACGAGGAGCCCGTTGAGTTTTCGCTTGAGGATCCAGTCAACTCTGACAACTGTGCAGGCAAGATGATCATACCCTCGAAATCACTACTATCTTTGCTATGCTAGTTTGCTCGCTCTTTTGCTATGCCAATGCTACGATGCCTACCAGTTGTTTGAAAGCCTCCCAAATTTCCATGTCAAACCTCTAACCCACCATTGTCCTAGCAAACCGTTGATTGGCTATGTTACCGCTTTGCTCAGCCCCTCTCATAGCGTTGCTAGTTGCAGGTGAAGATTGGAGGTCGTTCCTTATTGGAACATTTATTTACTTGTTGGGATATCATTATATTGCTATGTTATCTTAATGCATCTATATACTTGGTAAAGGGTGGAAGGCTCGGCCTCTCGCCTAGTGTTTTGTTCCACTCTTGCCGCCCTAGTTTCCGTCATATCGGTGTTATGTTCCCGGATTTTTGTGTTCCTTACGCGGTTGGGTTATAATGGGAACACCTTGATATTTCGCCTTGATTAAAGCTTTTCCAGCAATGCCCAACATTGGTCTTACCATTTGTCACCTAGCCTTTTCTTTCCCTTGGGTTCTGCAGACTCAAGGGTCATCTTACTTTACCCCCCCCCCCCGGGCCAGTGCTCCTCTGAGTGTTGGTCCCACCGAGCGATGTTCGGGGCTACCAGGGGCAACTCTGGGCTGGCCTACCTGACATCTGGCTCATCTGAGTGTGCCCTGAGAAAGAGATATGTGCAGCTCCTATCGGGATTTGTCGGCACATTCGGGCGGTGTTGCTGGTCTTGGTTTAAGCTGTCGAAGTATCTTGAATTACCGAGATACCGAGTCTGATCGGAACGTCTTGGGAGGAGGTCTATTCCTTCGTTGACCGTGAGAGCTTTTCATGGGCTAAGTTGGGACTCCCCTGCAGGGATTTGAACTTTCGAAAGCCGTGCCCGCGGTTATGGGCAGATGGGAATTTGTTAATGTCCGGTTGTAGATAACTTGAACCTTAATTTAATTAAAATGAATCAACTGAGTGTGTTACCGTGATGGCCTCTTCTCGGCGGAGTCCAGGAGGTGGACACGGTGTTGGAGTAATGTTTGCGCAGGTTGCTCTTTAGTTTCTCGCTCGTGCTTTGCCTCCTCTTCTCGCTCTCTTCTGCGAATAAGTTAGCCACCATACATGCTAGTCGCTTGCTGCAGCTCCACTCATATTTTACCTTGCCTTACCTATAAGCTTGAATAGTCTTGATCGTGAGGGTGCGAGATTGCTGAGTCCCCGTGGCTCACAGATTACTATTACACCAGATGCAGGGCCTGATGATTCCGCTCCAGGAGACGCGTATGAGCTCAAGTGGGAGTTCGACGAAGACTCTCAACGATACTATGTTTCCTTTCCCGATGATCAGTAGTGGTGCCCAGTTGGGGGTGATTGGGACCGTTGTCGCATGTTGGGTTCTCTTTATTTTGGCGCCGTAGTCGGGCCATGAGTGTTTTGGACGATGTAATGTTATTTATGTACTTGATTGACGTGGCGAGTGTAAGCCAACTATGTTATCTCCCTTTTTGTTATCACATTACATGGGATGTTGTGAAGATTGCCTAACTTGCGACATATGCCTTCAGTGCAATTATATCTCTAAGTCGTGCCTCGACACGTGGGAGCTATAGTCGCATCGAGGGTGTTACAACGAGGCAGGTCCTGCCACTTGTCCTCACGAGGCCGGTCGCGCCACTCCTGGCGCGGGCCACGGTCATCCCAGTGTCCGCCACCACGTCCTCCTCCTCGGTCGTAGCCCCGGTCATTGCACTCAGGGCGTCGACCGAAGCGTCCTTCTCGAATGGCTTTGAGCTCTTGACAGCCGCTGGTGTTGTGGCTATGTAGGTTATTGAAGGCGCAGAATGGTCGGCTACTCTTGGATGACTCGGGCAGGTCCCTGCCGTGCTTTGTGTCCGGCTCCGCCACGAGCACAGCTGCTCCCTTACACTTCACATCTTTGGCCTTGGCTTTCTTCTCCTCCGGGCCCGCAGCCGGGAGCTCGAGGAGGGAGAGGCGCCCCTCCTCAGCTCTTGCGCACTTGGTCGCCAGGTTGAACAACTCCAGAGACATGCACAACTCCTCGTGGATAGCGAGCTCCTCCTTCATCATGACGTCGAGGATGCCATCGGAGAACGCGGAGATGATGGCCTCGTCCGTCACCTTGGGGATCTTGAGACAAACGTTGTTGAAGCGCTGGATGTACTTCTGAAGGGTCTCTTCTGGTCGTTGCTTGACGCAGCGTAGGTCACCCGCAGCCGGTGGGTGGTCGCGAGTGCCCTAGAAGTTGGCGACAAAATGGTCGCGCATCTCATTCCAGGAGGAGATCGAGCCTGGAGGCAGGTTCAGGAGCCAGGAGTGGGCACCATTCTTGAGATCCATGGGAAACCAATTCGCCATAACTTTCTCGTCCCGTTGGCCACCTCGATGCTCAGCTCGTAGAGCTCCAGGAACTCCACGGGTCGGTGGTGCCGTCGTAGTGAGGTGGCAGGTCCGGCTTGGACTTTCCCAGCCAAGCGATGCTAAGCAGCTCAGGGGTGAAGGCGCGGCAGCCTGCCGTGGTCACCGGGACTCTGCGCTGCTGGAGAACTTGTCCTTGATGCGGTACGCGCACCGCCGCCACAGGCGGCACGCGGTGTTGCCCTGGTGGCACAAGGAGCGCGGGGGCGTTTTCTCACGGTCGAGGGACTTCTTGGCAGCTTCTTTCTTCTTGCACAGGCACCGGACGCAGCAGGTCACGCAGTGGGGCCGCGCACCTGGGCGCCAAGACTCCGTCTTGGATAGAGGTGGTGGAGGCGCTCCATGGGCCACGCCGCCCGTTGCTGGAGGAGGGCGAGGCGGCATGAGGGACGGTGCAGGGGAGCCCCCTGAGGCACTGACAGGCTTGGCGATGCGGTCGAGCCAGTCCTCGTAGAGGTCGACGATTGGGCAGTAGCGCAGGAGCTCGCGCGCCATGCACAGAGCGGCCTACGCGTCCACGGGAACGTGACGAGTGTGGGATGATGAATCGGCCGGGGTCAACGATGGAGTGGCAGTGCGGCCGTCCCGTCGCATCGAGGGGTGCGACGAGGATGCTTGCTGCTCGTTCCCCGTCAGGCCGGTGGCGGCGTTGGCGGCAGGCGACGGGGAACAACGGGGTGGCCCGCCGACGGGAGCCGTCTGAGCGATGCGGGCGGTGAGGGCAGCCCGGTGCTCAGAGCGAGCGCGGCGAGCGTCCGCCATGGAGACGATGAAGCAACGGGACGCGCAACAACGAAAGGGAAGCCTCAGCGCACCCCTACCTGGCGCGCCAAATGTCGGATCATGGGTTCCGGCAAAACCCTCAAGGTTCGAACACTGGGGTGCGCGCGAAGATCTCCCCCTACCGATCCACGTCCTAACTTTGCTAAGATCTTACAGGCTAACTCTACGAACTCACAACTCAAAGGACACAAGATTTATACTGGTTCGGGTCACCATTGTGGTGTAATACCCTACTCCAGTGTGGTGGTGGTGGATTGCCTCTTGGGATGAGGATGAATAGTACAAGGGGAAGAACAGCCTCCTGAGGAGAGGTGTTCTTGTGCTCGGTGAACTTGTGGTAGTTCCGGTCTCTCCTGATCCGTCCGATCGATCCCCCTAGCTATGGTGGTGGCTAGTCCTATTTATAGAGGCCCTGGTCCTCACCCCAAATATTGAGCTGGAAGGGAGCCAACAACGGCGAATTTGAAAGGGGACAACTAGTACAGCTTATTCTGACAAAAGCAGACTTCGCTTGCAAAAGGTTCTAGTGGTGACGCCGTGTTGGGCTCCATGGTGACCTCTGTCTTGCCGTCCTTCTGGTCTTGGTATCGTTGCACCGATGTGGGAACCTTTGCTTGATGCCTCGGTACTCCGCGCCTGCGCCTGCTTCCTTAGCACCAAAGAGGAAACAAGGACATTGCGCGCCGTGGCGCCCGCCTAGCCTTAGTCGTCATGGCTTACGTCACTGGAACCTCGCGAGGTTTATCTTGCCTTGAACTCCCCGCCCCTCGCGAGCCAGCCTAGTGAGGCCGCTCTTGAGGAGGTCTTGTGTCGTCCGCCTCGCGAGGGTCTTGAAAGCTTGTTGGTGAAGATGGGTCGTATGGGCCCGCTCGCAGAGCCACACCGTGGGCCACAGGCAGGCAAGTCTGGGGACCCCCGTTCCCAAAACATCGACAACTAGACCATGGCAATCTATGCCACAATAAATATATGGCAGGATATTTTATAATCGAGCATGGCATGCCATCTCATCTAAGCAGATTGAGTGCAGAGCAGGGCAAGGAAGCTTCTTAAGCAGAGCATATTGACTGTAAACTACTTCGACAAACAGTGAGATTAACAACGTCTATCAGCTAACATTCAGCGCTACTCCGACATGCACGGCGCCTCAGTCTACAATGCACGTACCATGGGAGAAGCTGACCACCGTGCGTCTCCATAAGAACATCGCTAGTGGTGGTGATGCAGCTAGAGGACGGCAGTCTACGAGAGCACACTGTGGGAGGGAGAGGATCGCCATGCGTCCCCTCGACGAACCTTGGTGCCGACGTATCAGCGCGACGGGGCGGACGGCCTTGGCGAGCGAATGGAGTGGAGAGGGCCGGGTGGAGGGGGTTTGGAGAATAATATTGGCTGTTGGCCGAAAGGTGGTTGAATTTGGGCGGAATTTTTTTTGGGGGGCGGGATTTTTGCGCGGTGGGCGGGGGAGTTTGGTGCATGGTCGGTTTCTCCAAGTGCAATCCCACATGTTAGTGAAGAGGCAAACCGAAGCGCGTTCCGTTTGCATGAGCCATGTGTAGGACCGACCATGTGTGGGGTGCAATGCAACCGCGACAGGCATGTTGTGAGTGTACCGCCTTTTTTCCTTTTAAACTTGGTGCTTCGCCCCCTCACAAAAACTTGGTGCTTCATGCGATCCGTCGATACTACTAGTAGTAATCCGACAATCCTGACGAAAACGGCGCGACCGGGTCTTTTCCTACGCGATATGCTGGGAGGTTGGCTTAGTTGTGTTTTAGGACAAGTAATGCTACACCTACATAATCCCAGTTACGTAATTAACATAATGTGGAACGTGTGAGTTGTTGATTGGAGATCGGGGGGATGGAGGGGCCCACCACCATAAAAATCAGGGGGCGAGAGATATGCAATTTACGTTAACCCTTTCGTAGGTTCTCGTAGATGTAGAAAGATGTGAAATGCGTGAATGTGTAGTGGACGTACTATTGGAGTGCCTAAGATAAATTCTGTATGTAGACCCTATGTGTTTATTTACTTCACATATTAGCTTTGTCTCGAGTAAAACCTTCTAAGTTTATACACACAAAAACGAATCATCATTCCATATATTTTCATACTCCTACAAGATATCTTACTATTATTGTGAAAGTTCATATACACCAGACGAGATTCATAAAAGAAACCCTACCCTAAACCTATTCTGCGGCGGCGACCGACGTCCTCCATCAGTGATCTCCATGTACGGGGGCGGGGTTCAATACCCGTGAAGTGAAGGTGCGGTCTCCGTCAAGGAAGAGTAGAACACAGGAGATGGACCGACCAGTTGGCACACCATGCCCTGCCGCCTCCCATGCCCTAGTCATCCTCGGAGGAGTCCCCAACCTCGCCGGTTCCGGTGGACATAAGGTCAATGATGATGGACGTGGAGGGTCCGTTGCTTCACCTGCCACATGCGCCACCGAACATTGGACGACGGGAAGTAGGACGCGTGGCTGATGGTGCTCCCGTCATCGGCCGCCATCCTGGCCACCGCTTGTGCGGTCACGTCCGCATCCGGATACGCCGCTATTGCATTGCGAGCGGCGACCTCGAGCTTCATCCCGAAAGACAAGCTCTCCCGCAGAGCATTTGTACTCGTGGTCATGGCGGATGTGGTGCCAGGTAGCAGGACAATGAGCTATGGTGTGGAATTTAGCTGGGCGTTGATGCTTTTAAGTAGTGCATTCTGGTGAGGCCAAGCATACGGGTGCGTCATTAAGTCACTGGAGTTGGTTCCTGAGGCACCGAGCCTCTTAATGATGACATACGAACATACGACATGAATGCGGACAGCCGGCGCCGGCTAGGAACGCACCATGCGACGACGCGAGGGATGATGGTTTTTGGTGTGCCAGGGTAGTTAGATGTGGTATGGCAACGTTGGAGATGCCCTTTGCTCACATGCGATCCCCACAAGTCATTGAAAAAGCAAGATGACCCCGCATGGTCTCAGGTCCTAGGGATGCAGTTGGCCGCACTACAACACTCCGCGGACGCATCGCGACGTGCGTGTACTTTGGATCCCATGCATCCTCGATGAGCCGGGTGTTGATCTGCTAGTCGTGCCACAACGCTAGCGCCACCCTCGGCACCCTGAAGCCGACCGGGTCCAGCGACGATGAGCGTGTCACTCACCGCGGTCGCCGTGTCTAGAGGCGGTGCGGGAGCTGCGCCACGTTGCTGGCCCCCACGACCCACATGAACGGTTGCCGGTGGCGAGGAGGTTGTGCGTCAGCTCCTCCATTGGACTAGTCTGCACAACGTCGTCCTGACAGGTGTGCCCCACATGTCATTTTCCCTGTTTTCCATGCCAAATTTGAGTGTCAGTGCTCCGCATTGCGCATTAGGCGCAGAACAGGTGGTTTTTCTGCCCTGGTTCAAATGTGGTACAATACAAAGTTGTTAGAATAGCCCCAAGTGTGGTGGTTTTGGGTACGGTACCACAATTTCCTTTTCAACTTGTGAAGCATGACCCTTGATTAAGTAGCCAGATGGTGTACTAATGTAGGTGTCTGACTGTTTGAAGGAATAATTGAGGTGTGCCGGGTCCGTGCCCGCATTTAGGGGTCCAACTTACCATATTCGGGTAGTAGTAACTATACTAGTCCCTGCGCACTCCCTCTGTTTTTATTTACTCCACATTTTAGCTTTGCATAAAGGTTTGGCGTGTTTCTATGATAGAAATGACCGAGGGTGATTTCTGGGGATCAGAGGGAGTACATTGTATGTTCAAAAGTGAAATGAACGTACTGTACCCACCCTAGTCCTCTTTCAATCGATCTCCGGACACTGAGATGAAATTGAGAGAGAACGAGTGGGTGCATTTGTGATACCTAAGGCAGATTCAAAATTTTGAACCGGTGATCATAGCATCAGCAAATCATATATAAAGGGTATTCAATGTTCCTTTGTCTTTTGAACGTATAATATACTCCCTCCGATCCTTTCTAGTTTACATATAAGTTTTATGTGTAGTCAAAGTACTAGTAGTATACTCCCTCTGTTTTTATTTACTTCGCATAAAACGGAAGGAGTACTAGTAACACTCGACCTCTCTCTCTCCCTCCCTCCCTCTCTCTCTCTCTTCTAGTAGTATTATAAATGACGAGGGCGGGGGAGGGGGAGGGACGTCAGTTTGCTCTCAACTACGGTCCCACAAGCGATCGAAACGCATGACCAAGCGCGTTCATTCAGTGAGCGATATGGAGGGTCCAGCATGCCGGGGTGAAACGTGAATGCGACAAGAGTGATGTACAATCAAAACCTATTGACCGGTCATCATCGGCACCACTATTCACACCAGAACCTTCGCTGCTCGGCCTACGCCAGCCACTGCCCCAAAACCACACCTCCTCTCTAGCCCATTCCCCCACCTTTCGATCCCCTAGCCAGCATCAAGCGTCCCCTAGTTCGCCGGAAAGCCATGGTCCGCCGGAAGATCACGTACTACAAGATGATAACGCTGGAGTTCCACGTAGAAATCACAATGGCGATCGGCGCCACAGACCTCCGTTCCCAAGATCGCTTTGCGGAGAACCAATCTTCGAGTTTTCTGGAGCCAAGCTCCGAGGAGGAGGAAGCCGATCCAATTTTCATGGTGGAGGTCACCGCACAGAAGCCCCACAATGCATATGAGACGATGGACATCGACTTTGTGCCGTTGTCCGGGTCCCCATGGTGCAGGCGGACCAGCGGTTCAACCTGGCGATACTAAAGGAGGACCGGGAGGCGGACACTCAACTCGACACGGAGCGTGCGCATGACACTACCATCAAGGCCCTCCTGTAAGCGGAACCAGATGTCGTGGATGTGAACCGTGTGGCGGAGGCTCAACTTGAAGCGGAGCGCATGGATGCCGCTACCATCGAGGCCCTCCTGCAGGCGGAACCGGACATCCTGGACTTGAACCGGGTGGCGGAGGCTCAACTCAACGCAGAGCGCGCGGATGCCGCTGCCATCAAGGCCCTCCTGCAGGCGGAATCGGATGTCCTGGACTTGAACCGGGCGGTGCTCGCGTCCGTGCAGAGGGCCCGCATGCTTCGCGTGAACGAGTAGCTGGAGGCCGAGGACAACCACAGTGTGGAGACACACGCCGGCAGCTAGGGCTGCTTCGCGCCGACAACCAAAGACGACGAGGCCGTCTCGTTCCATGAGCAGTGATAGTTTTTCTTTATGTTGTTGTTTTTAGGGATCTTTTGGTGTGTAAAAACTTATATTTATGCAAGTCGCCTGACTTCCATCATTTGGGTAAGTAGACCATTTCAGGCGGTTGGATGAATATCCTACGTCTCCTAACCCTTCTTCCTCACCTCTTACTCTTCCCCAACAGACCACCGCACATGCCGTACGTATCTTCCACAACATGATGTTGGATAAACATACCATATGAATGAAAGTTATGTGTCAACGATTGGATGGCTGAGTTTGGTTTGATCACATGCGGTAGCACGTCTCAGTGAGGGTGCGCTCCCTTGGTTGGGTTTGCTGCATGCAAGAGCGACTGTGTGAGGGTGCGGTGCGACCGTGACAGTCGTGCGCAAGTGTACCTCTTTTTCATTTTGAAAACTTTAGGCAAGGTTAACAAAAATGTGTGGCAGTATGGCAATGCAAGGCCTAGACTCAAACAGGATACAAGTACGTACTACTTGTTTTAAAAAAGAAAGGCCGAGCTTTCCTTCATGGAATTGATCGATACAAATCCTCGTTTGACGTTTCAATTAATGCATTTTTTCTCCAACGCCCAAAGAGCTAACCATCTCGCTCCTCATCGCTTGATTAATGCAGCGCCATGCAAACCAACCTTCTCACTTCCGCATGCATGCAAGGGTATATTAATGTCCTTGGTTGCTAGTATGAGGCAAACCCCATCAATTTTTCCTTGATTAGTGTTTGTGGCCTTTTGCAAATTGTAATTTTGATATACTGGCCTTGTGTATAAACAAATGGAGGTAGTAACTATTTGACTTCCTTCCCCATTGCGATGACGTCGACGTTATCTTGAACTTAGTGGTTTGGCGAAGTGCGTTCGACGGAGAACACCATTGAGGGAGACCACGATAAGTTGTTCGCAAGTGCTGCCTGCAAGCTGAGACAACCGCCTTATTTTCATCCAGGAAGTTCGTTGAACCAAAGGAGGCGTAAATGTACTCGTACTACATGGTAAGGTGGTTTCTCGAAGAATACGATGGAGAAGCGAAGTCAGCGAACAGTGAAATGATGGTTGCTTCATCCGTGCTTTGTGATTTGACGCCTCACTGATTTGTGATTTGTGATAGAAGGGACATGGGAGTAGACTCCATGCTCTATACTGTACATGTGTCCAAGCACGGGAGAACGAGGAGAGAGGTTGCATTTTTCTATTCCTTCTATCAATCAATTAGGGAGCTTCGGTTCCATCTTTTTGGCTTTGGCAGCACCATCCACAATGGTTCCCATTGATGCTAAAAGCTATTTTCACATTTGGCTACACATTATGGATGCCCATAACCGTACCACTTGGTTTTCTCCTGTGTGCTATCTATACAAATCTTGATTATATTGATGTAAAACATTATAGTATCAAGATTAGTAAAAACAAGGTGATTTTGCTGCACAGATGGCGGGGGAGATTTCTTATTTTTAGAGGACGTTGGCCTGCCGGTTTGCTAACATGCGTCCCACGTGTCAGTGCTTTACCAAGCCGACCTGCATCCCACATGAGGCAGAACAACGGCAGAAGCAACATGTGGTTAACTTCAAGAAGATGAGGGAGAAGGTATTCAGCAACAAGTGAAATGATGGTTGCTTCGTCCCTCCAACTTAACTGTGGGAAAGGCGCAACTTTGTGATTTGACGCCTCATTGCTCATTACTACGCCGGCGCCATGACTGGGGTGCTTTACCCCTGCTGCTCTGCACTGTTATTTCTATATGGCACGTGGACCCGGTTGCTTGATGTCCCACATGTCGGCGAAAGGAACTAGAACATTTATGAAAGCGAGCGCTCTACTCTTAGGATAGAGGAGTAAATGACACGACGGCCCAGTGAACTGTTACTTGTACTGTAGTACTACTATTGTTTTGCTGTTTTGCACGATCCATCGATGCAAACCCGATTAAACAGGCAAGTGCGGGATTTTTCCCGCACACTAGATGATACTAGCCATACATTTCAAAGGCAATTTTAATGTATGCAAACTGAATAATTAGTAACAATATGAGATCTAGTGGAACTAAAAACACATATGATTATTGTGTTAGAGTGTAGTAGAAGTGCTGTATTGCATAGTTGTTAGATGTAACATGCAAGAACATGTAGAGATGTACTTTTGGAGGGTCTACATAGAGAAATTGGGGATAAAGTGGATTCAAATATTTGTATTCGTATTCATAGCATTTATAACTTATCTACAGTTTGTATAGTAGACTTGAATGCTTGTTCGCTCTTACGAAACCAGTACAACAATAATGGGGTGGCATGCACCAATTTATGCACTGGCAAGTTGGCCTACTCGGCTCCACAGAGAGAGCGAGAGAAGAGATAAATACATGAGTGGTTAGTGTATTTCAAGCGAAAAGAATAATACGGTCACCAGACTTCATAATACGCTCATTACGGTCACTATATATGTTTTGCGGTGATTATACGGTCACTTGCTCACCGTTCAGCATCGGATTGCACTCTGTTGACCAGCCAAATAGTCTGCGTGGCACTATGTTGACTAGTTAAATTGATAACGTTCCTTGTGGGTCCCACCTCTCAGTTTGCATAGGAAAAAGGTCAGATAAACACAAATTTACGCAGGCGTGATGATGCGGAGCACCCCACGACCATCCCCATGGACGCCACCTCAACTATCCAAGATCCAAGTGGGCCCATGACAAGGGCTAGGGCACGTGCTATTCAATCCGAGGTGACATCACTCCTACTTGAGTTTCCCTCCTCTTCAAGTGAGACATAGCTACTGCCTAAGTCTGAGATGCTATGTGTGATCAGGTACAACGCTCAAGGCACGGAGCCGAGGGCTGTAGAAGAAGAGACAGGCATCAACACTCTGGACAGCCCGGAACCTCCGGCCAGAGCCCGGAACTTCCGGCCCCCGGACCCTCCGACCGACCGGGAGCTTCCGGTCGCCGATGACTTCGACCAGTCCAGGTGTGCCAACTCTCGGGTTAGCCCGGACCCCGTCCCAGACCTTCCGGCGCCCGGAACCTCCGGCCAGCCCGGACCTTCCGGCCCCCGGATTCCAACACATCTCCACCTGCGCCAACTCTCTGGTTAGGCCGGACCCTCCCCGGAACCTCCGGCGCCCGGAACTTCTGGCCTCGCCCAGAACTTCCGGCCTTGCCCGGAACTTCCGGCCCTGGCTGCGCGCAGCGACTTGGGCCAAGGCCTGTGTACCCTTTCGTCATCTAGACTATAAATACTCTTCTCCTACCTACGTTTTAGGGTTAGAAAAGAGATAGCTGAGGATTGTGTGAGAGCTTTGCTCATCCACTTGGTTACCTTCTCCTCGGAGATCGCACCTCCTCGGAGAAGATTCCTCAAGCGGATTCAAGACCCCTCTTTAGGGAAGAACATCAAGACCTCCTCACGGAGAAGACTGGTTACCGTGTATCGTCCCTAGTTGATGGTGGATTGTGTATCTTACTCTCTATATTCAGGGATCTAGCACGTGTGTGACTATCTTGTTGGTTTGAGTGTTCCTCTCCTTTTTCCCTTGTGTTTCCCCTCGTTTTTCCCCTTTGTGTTCTTTGTTTTCATCGTGGGATTCCACTCCTTTCGTGAAAGATCGGCCCCTAGGGTTCCTACCCTACATCATCTTGGTATCAGAGCCACGTTGATCACGATTTCGGAGCCTCCTCGTTGTGTTTCTAGCCTAATTTTGTTGTTTTTCGTCCTAATCCGAAAATCCCCACCAAAAATAGCCCCAATTTTTTTTGTGATTTGTTGGTGTGTTGAAGTTTTGTTGGATTTGATCCGTGAATTTTGTGTGTGGCTTGTAGATCTAGCCTCCCCGCCCTTCTTTTCCACCAATTTCCTTGCTTTTCCCCTGCGGATTTGGGTTTTTCCTCAAGTTTTTCCGCCCAAGTCCATGATCCCCATGTCTCTGTTCTTGCCAGTTTCGCGACCCCCGGACCTTCCGGCCTCACCCGGACCTTCCGGCCATCGGACCTCCGGCCGCACCGGAACCTCCGAACCCCAGACCTTCCGTCTTGCCTGGACCGTTCGGCTTAGACAGAAAGTTCGCACATCTACTAAGATTTCCACTACTTCGACAACTCCGCCCACGGTGCAGCGGCATCTTCGCCATAGTACTGAAGACCATGCACTACGACAACGACTACAATCTCATCCTTTTGAAACCTTCAACCGTAAGCAAGAACTGTAACCTCATCTTGGTATTGGACATATCACTCTTGCCATTCCATTGATAGCCTTCATGGCCTCACTCCTTTGCGTTGCTTACCCATCGAGACTAGCCTTTGAGTATTGCCGGCAATAAGACTTGTGCACATTAGTGATCATACCTCCCATAGCATACATACATCATTGTTGCATATATTGGTATCATCCCTTATATCACAAAGTTGTTCCCGCATTCACAATCGCTATCTTGGTTCGTCAAGCATTGCATGAGAAAAGAGCTCAAACATCAAAGAGACAAACAAGATTTTAAGCAAAAAGGAAAGATAAGCAAAGAGCTTTTAAGCAAGAACCATAGCATCATACAACATTAAGATTGTCATAACAGATCATCTTGGATCATATCTTCAGAACACCTTGCATAGAACATACTTGGGATAGAAGTCGTTGCATTTTTGCTAAGTAGGTTGTGCACAAGTTCTTGTATCCGCCTATTGTGCAATCGTGCTAGCGTCTCTCTAGTGTTGTGCAACACGAGCATTTTTGTGGATTCCACATTTTGGCTCATCCTTGGTTGCCCAACCCCACTTATCTTTTTTGCGTGTGTGTTTCCCTGTACCTTATATGCTTGGTCTACTTGTTACATTGCATCTTGCGAATCTTTTCCAACATTATTGAAGCTCACTTACAAATTGCATCAAATTTTGTGCCACCATCCTAACCAAGCTCCACCATAAGCTTTTACTTGTGTAGGTGTGAGAAACCGACAAGAATTGGTACTAATCGTGCTATTTCCTTGTCCTACATTGGAGTGATCATCGATCCACTTTCAACTTCGGTCAAGGTACATTGGTATTCGTTATTCTCTTTCTACCACTCACATTTGTCTTGGAATGATGGATAGGCCTAGTACTTCTACCAACCCACTCGTCATGGAGCAAGACAATGACATGAACCCCTTCGTCACCAAGAGTCACCTCTTTGGTGCACAACATGCTTTGCATCAAGAACAACAAGCCATGAGTGACCGCATCGACAACCTCGCCACCAACTTGCGACTCTCCGAGCAACGTACAAGGGACTACTTCGACCACAAGCTCGACGATCACAAGAAAGAGAATGATGCAAGGATGGACGAGATTCACGCTTTGTTGCTCAACCGCTCTTCTTCCACTTCAAGAAGGAGCCGTTCAAGTCGCCACTCCGACTTCACCCTCTCCGGCTCAAGTACACCGACATCAAACACTCTTCGTCGTGCCGCGCACAACGAGCCTCAAGTAAACCTCAATCCTCTACGCGACACCGAGTCGCAAGAGCACCGACGACGTCAAACCCAAGAAGCCTTTACGCTAGCACGAGAACGGCAACGACAACGCCAACATGAAGAGGAAGAACGCACACGTATACACCAAAATGCACAAGATGCCGAGGCACAACATCAAGAACAATAACTCCGTGACACTCAAGCACTTGAGGCACAACGAGCTCTACGCGATTCAAGTCGAGCCGTAGCCGACCGAGGCCGACAAGCTCGTGAACATGCCGAAGCACTTCGCGAAGAAGTCCGCGAGAGGATTTATCAAGCTCGCGTGCACCGTCAAGTTCCTCCTCGCGCTCGATAAGCTCCTCCACAAGCACGCCAAGAAAAACCAGTTCCTCAAGTTCATGAAGACATTGGAGATCCCCCACGACATGAGCAACACGTGGTTGACAACCCTCCGCGCCAAGAGCACCACGAGTTGAACAATCATCAACAACATGTGCGTCATCATCCCCGACCCCAACACAATGAAGAGCAATGCTACGGCAAACTCAAGTTCACCATGCCCAAGTTCAATGGAAGCAACAATCCCGAAGAGTACCTTTCATGGGCATTGAAAGTTGACAAGATCTTCCGTTTGCACAATTATGAAGAAGAGAAGAAGATCGCAATGGCATCCCTTGAGTTCCAAGACTATGTGCTCATTTGGTGGGAACAAATCATAGAGCGCCGAGAGGCAAGAGGTGAACCACCCATCACTACTTGGGCGCAAATGAAGGATGTTATGAGAGCACGCTTCATACCAACCTACTACAACCGCGACCTCTTCAAGAAACTCCAACAACTCAAATAAGGAACCAAGAGCGTTGAAGAATACTACAAGGAGATGGAGATTGCAATGATAAGAGCCAATGTCACGGAAAATTATGAGCAAACAATGGCATGCTTCTTGAATGGACTCAATCAACCCATCAAGAAGATCGCCGACTTCCAACCATACTCCAATCTCATCGAGCTAGTGCACCAAGCTACCAAAGCGGAACGCCAAGTGCAAGATGACTTCAAGTATGCCAAGTTCTCATCCAAGTCCTACGGCTTCTCCAACAACCAAGCTTCAACGACTCCAACACCGACTACAAAGCCTTCTTCTACCAACATCGACAAGTCGACTTCCAAGAAAGCTTGGTCAACTACAAGCCATCCTACTACGAGCAATGTTAAGCCGAGAGCTTCATCATCATCAACCCCAACCGATGAGACCATCAAGACGAGTTCCTTCAAGTGTTTCACTTGCGGAGGCCGAGGCCACAAGTCCTATGAGTGCACCAAAAAGCGAACCATGGTCTTCAACGACGATGGCACCTATGACTCCATGAGTGAAGGCGAAATGGAAGCCCTTGAGCAAGTCTCCATGCACCGCCAAGTGAACAATGAAGAAGAACAAGTATTTTGCGATGAAGACTCAAGTCCCGCACTCGTTGTCTCCAAAGTCTTGACCTTCCAACATCACCAAGAAGAAGACCAAAGATGCAACATATTCCACACCAAGGCCGGCATCAATGGACGATCCGTCAAGGTCATCATCGATGGAGGAAGTTGTCATAATCTCGCAAGCAAAGAGCTTTGCTCCAAGCTCCAATTGCCCAAGACGAAGCATCCACATCCATACAAAGTGCAATGGCTAAGTGACTCTGGCACCATCCAAGTCGAGCACCGAGTACAAGTCTCCTTCAAAATCGGCGCCTACGAAGACATCTTGGAGTGCGACGTCGTTCCAATGTCCGTTTGTCATCTTCTCCTTGGACGGCCATGGCAATTCGATAGAGGAGTCGTCCACAACGGCCGAACGAACCACTACATCTTCAAGATGAAGGGCAAGGAGTATGTACTTCGTCCCATGTCCCCAAGTCAAGTGATCGCCTACAGGCAGAGAACCCATCTAGTGTCCTACACTACGTCCTTGTGTGCAAGGACAATGCACCACGAACTAACACTTCACACACTCTTCCTCTAGTGTTGTCTTTCCTTTTGCATGAATTTCACGACGTTTTCCCCGATGAGCTACCTCGGGGACTACCTCCACTACGAGGCATTGAGCACCGCATCGACCTCATCCCCGGATCACCGCTTCCGAACAAAGCTCCCTACCGCGTCAACCCCGAAGAAACCAAGGAAATAAAAAGGCAAGTAAAGCATCTCATAGACCATGGACATGTGCTTGAAAGTTTGAGCCCTTGTGCCGTACCAATCATTCTTGTGCCAAAACGTGATGGTAGCTTTCACATGCGCTCCGATTGTAGACCTATCAATGCTACCACCGTTCACTATAGGTATCCCATTCCATGCCTAGATGATATGCTAGATGAACTTAGTGGTGCCACTCTATTTTCCAAAATTGATCTTAAGAGTGGTTACTATCAAATCCGCATACAAGAGGGTGATGAATGGAAAACCGCCTTCAAAACCAAGTTTGGTTTGTATGAGTGGTTAGTCATGCCTATGGGCCTCTCGGAAGCACCGGACACTTTTATGAGCCTTATGAATCATGTCTTTCGCCCTTACATTGGTATATTTGTTGTGGTTTACTTCGATGACATTCTTGTGTTTAGCAAATCTATCAAAGAGCATGTCACCCATGTCCGCACCATTTTGCAAACTCTTAGAAAAGAGTGCTTCTATGCTAATATGGAGAAATGCCTTTTTGGTGTTGATAAGCTTGGGTTTTGTTGTTTCTTCTAAGGGTGTTCATGTTGATGAGTCCAAGATCAATGCTATTAAGACTTGGCTACAACCAACCAACTTGCATCACGTGTGTAGTTTTCTTGGCCTTGCGGGTTTCTATCGTCGCTTTGTGAAGGATTTTAGCACCATTGCTTCACCTTTACATGCTTTGAGCAAGAAGAATGCGCCTTTTGTTTGGGGACCATCCCAAGATTCCGCATTCAATGAGCTTAGGAATTTGCTTACTCGTGCTCACGTGCTTGCTTTACCCAACTTCGACAAGCCTTTTGAGATTCATTGCGACGCTAGTGGTAATGGCATAGGCGGTGTGTTAACGCAAGAGAAGCGCCCCATAGCTTACTTTAGTGAGAAACTTTCTGGAGCGCAACTCAATTACCCCATCTATGACAAAGAGCTATATGCTTTAGTCCGTGTTTTGCATGAGTGGGAACATTACCTTCGTCCCCATGAGTTCATCATTCATACCGATCATGAGACTCTCAAGTACCTTCAGGGCCAAACCAAGTTAAACAAGCGTCATGCTAAGTGGAGTGAATTTATTGAGTCTTTTCCTTATGTCATCAAGTACATCAAGGGTAAAGAAAACATCGTAGCGGATGCTCTTACCCGCATATGCATGCTTGTTACACAACTTGAGTTAGATGTCATTGGTTTCGAGCATATCAAAGACTTGTATGAGCATGATGCAACTTTTGCTACGCCTTATGCAAAGTGTTTGTCGAATACATCTTGGGAATGCTATTACATCAAAGATGGCTATCTTATGAGAGCTAACAAACTTTGCATCCCCGAGTCGTCTCTTTGGTTGTTGCTTTTGCAGGAATCGCGTGGAGGAGGCTTAATGGGACATTTCGGACGCGACAAGACGTTCGCCACGCTCTCGAAGAACTACTTTTGGCCCAAGATGTTTCGGGATGTCAATCATTTCACCAACCGATGCTCTACATGTCGCAAAGCTAAGTCCAAAGCTCAATCTCATGGCCTCTATATGCCTCTACCAATTCCATACCTACCATGGGAAGACATTAGCATGGACTTTGTACTTGGTTTGCCTAGGACTCGAAATGGGAAAGATTCCATATTTGTTGTTGTGGACCATTTCTCTAAAATGGCACATTTCTTTCCTTGCAACAAGATAGACGATGCTTCACATGTTGCTAATCTCTTTTGTAGGGAAATATTGCGTCTACATGGTGTGCCAAATACTATTGTCTCAGACCGTGACGTCAAGTTCCTTAGCTACTTTTGGAAGACCCTATGCGCCAAGCTCGGAATCAAGCTACTCTTTTCCATGGCTTACCATCCTCAAACCGACGGCCAAACGGAGGTGACCAACCGCACACTCTCCGCTCTACTTCGAGTACTCATCAAGAAGAACATCAAGGAGTGGGAGGAGTGTCTACCTATCGCCGAGTTCGCCTACAATTGGGCAAGACACTCAACAACCGGCAAGTCCCCATTCGAGGTCGTATACGGATTTAACCCATTGTCACCATTGGACATTCTTCCTCTACCACTCCAAGAGCGCATCAATTTGGACGCAAGTGCATGAGCGACATATCTCAAGAAGGTGCATGAAGATACAAGAAACACCATCGAGCGCCAAGTACAACGCCTTGCGACCAAGCTCAACGTCAACAAGCAACCTATGATCTTCAACATTGGTGATCTCGTGTGGCTACACCTTCACAAGGAACGCTTTCCACAAGAACGCAAGTCTAAGCTTCGACCACGAGAAGATGGACCTTTCAAGGTGCTCGCACGCTACAATGACAACGCTTACAAGATCGACCTCCCGCGCGACAAATACAACGTGAGCGACATCTTCAACATCAAAGATCTCTCTCCCTTCCATGGTGATGAAGAATTCGATCCAAGGACGGATCTTCCCCAAGGGAGGGGAGATGATGTGGAGCATCCAATGACCATCCCCATGGACGCCACTTCAACTATCCAAGCTCCAAGTGGGCCCATGACAAGGGCTAGGGCACGTGCTATTCAATCCGAGGTGACATCACTCCTACTTGAGTTTCCCTCCTCTTCAAGTGAGACATGGCTACTGCCTAAGTCCGAGATGCTATGTGTGATTAGGTACAATGCTCAAAGCACGGAGCCGAGGGCTGTAGAAGAAGAGACATGCGTCAACACTATGGACAGCCCGGAACCTCCAGCCCCCTAACCTTCTGGCCGACCCGGAGCTTCCGGCCGCCGATGACTTCGACTAGCCCAGGCGTGCCAACTCTCGGGTTAGCCCGGACCCCGTCCCAGACCTTCTGGTGCCCGGAACCTCCAGCCAACCTAGACCTTCCGGCCCCCGGATGCCAACACATCTCCACCCGTGCCAACTCTCTGGTTAGGCCGGACCCTCCCCGGAAACTCCAGCGCCCGGAACTTCCGGCCCAGCCCACGCGCAGCGACTTGGGCCAAGGCCCGTGTACCCTTTCGTCACGTAGACTATAAATACTCTTCTCCTACCTACGTTTTAGGGTTACCAAAGAGATAGCTCATGATTGTGTGAGAGCTTTGCTCATCCACTTGGTTACCTTCTCCTCGGAGATCGCACCTCCTCGGAGAAGATTCCCCAAGCGGATTCAAGACCCCTCTTTAGGGAAGAACATCCAGACCTCCTCACGGAGAAGACCAGTTACTCTCTGTATTCGGGGATCTAGCACGTGTGTGACTATCTTGTTGGTTTGAGTGTTCCTCTCGTTTTCCCCTTGTGTTCCCCTTGTTTTCCCCTTTGTTTTCTTCGTGTTCATCACGGGATTCTGCTCCTTTCGTGAAAGATCGGCCCCTAGGGTTCCTACCCTACATCACGCGACCAGACTCCAACCCGTGCGCGGGAACCACCTGGTTGTGTATGTGTTTGTCAGGGCCTAATGTGTGTGCATGCACGTGTAGGTTGAGAACTTGAGCGTGAGAGTGTGTGTTGGTCGTGTGGTGTGTGCATGCATACGTGCGTGTGTCCGTGTGAGTGTTGCGTGCATGTGTGGATGTGTATGTACATGTGAGTGTTGCGTGGCTGCGTGGCTGCGTGTGTTTGTGTGAGTGTTGCGTGCATGCAGTTCGTGTGCATGCGTGCGTGTGTGTATAATCACCACACCAGCTCCTTTGTGTTAAAACAGATGGCTCAGCATACCAATACAAGGCCACCTTGTCGGCTATGCCCGCGGTCATGACTTCGAACCACCGTCCAATATTTTTTATCTTTGTTTTCATTCTTATACACACCGATTGGTGGGCCCAATGGTAGTGAGATAATGTGATGCAACACTAGAGGTGCCACGTGGAGCGTTTAACTGGTCAACAAGTCATGTCCTTAGCAAATAGAGAGCTGTATCGTGAGCCCGTGACTGTATAATAACCACAAAACGTAAATGGTGACCGTCATGAGTGGATTCTGAAGTCCAGTGTACGTATCATGCTTTCGCTTCAAATACAATGATCGTCACTGTATATATCACGAGGGAAAGATGAAACATGCATGAATGTGCTGGGGGCGTACTTTTGGAGGACCAGGAGATAGTTTGTGTGCGTACGTGAAAGGGGCGTAGAGGGGGTGTATGCGATGGAGAGATACATGCTCTTAGGTTTACTTTATTATGACTAACTTTATATATAGTATAAAAATATAAAAATATAAAAATTCACTATGCGGAATAAATATCATTGGGGCACCATGCAATGCAAATTAACGTTCATACTCCTCCATATAACTTTGTAATGTTGTATATATGTAGAAATTCTAAAGTAATTTTTTGGCCACACTTTGTGTGGTTTTATTCAAAAGGAATTTTGTATGCGAAATAAACGTGAAGACAGGGCTTTTTAGATCAATGGGGTACGTGATGTAACATGTGTGAATGTGCAGTTGATGTATTTGGCAGGGCCTAGAGAGGTATGTGTATGTATTACGTATTAGAGAGAGGCATGGATATAGGGGCCGGCCGGGGGGGCATGGGAGGGATAGCACGAGAAATGAGAGAGGTCTAGAGAGAGAGACGAATAGGATGTCATGGTGAGAGATGACCTTGAGTGTGTATATGCAAGGGTGGAGGGAATAGAGGCACGAGGAGAAAATATTTTGTGTGGTGTCTGTGTTGGTATGTGTGGGTGTGAGAAGATAAAGGGACCTGGGGGCAAAGGGTGTGTCACCACGTGTGGTCCGGTGGGCCGAGGAGAGGCCCTTGGTTTGGTTCCGTCCTGCTCCACATTGGTCAGCCCGTGACACATTCAGGGAGACCCATGGAGGACTAGTCGTACAAGACAAAGATAGGAGAGTCGTGAAGGACACTATGTCCACTGACAAAGCCGACTACGATTTGTAATCCTAGGTCCTCGGACTAAGGTAACCCCTTATCTCTGATATTACTATTCATCCAATCTAACTTTAAGGGGCATCCTACAGAATGCTCTGCTAGAATCATACTCGTCAATTAGGAAGAGAGGTGGAGACAATGCGTGAGAGACTGGCCTAAAGATAATGTGCGTGCAGGAGACACGTAGGCAGGTCTATGTGTATAGAAAGGGTCAATGGGGATTGTGCATGTGTATGCTTCTGACAGGAAGAGTGTTTGTGATAAAGGTTAGTGAAAACAGTCGAAAATGGTTATGAGAGGGAGGGAGGGTTATATCGAGAGCATGTGTGCGAGAAAGACACCTCGGGAGAGAGTGTGTGAGCATGTGTGGGAGAGCAGCGATGGATATACACCGTGTGCGCGTATGTGTGAGAGAGAAAGTCAGCGTGTGTGTGAGGAGGGGCCTATGGAGAGTGAAACTACACATAAAAGACTAATGTACACATTGATGAAAAATATAAATTTTATCCAAATATTAGGATGGGATCATGATATTTGCAATTCGCGTAAGGACGGTCATTGATCCATCAAACATCTATATTCTATCGAATTTGAGCATGTCTATGTTATTATTCGACATAATTGATCCACAGAGTTAGTATTTTGAACTCCAGACAATGCATCGCTTTAGCAATCGAATATAAACATGAGTATAGTTCATGTTGTGTGTGTAAAGCACATTATACATACAAAAGTTACACAATGAACATTATAAATAGCTAGCTATGAACTAGCAAACATTTGAATTCAACTTAGTGTGTGTAACACCCTCGATGTGGCTATATCTCCCACGTGTCGAAGCACGACTTAGAGGCATAACCGCATTGAAAGCAATGTCGCAAGTGAGGTAATCTTCACACAACCCATGGAATACATAAGGGAAAGAGATACATAGTTGGCTTACAATCGCCGCTTCACACAATTACATGAATAAAGCATTACATCATCCAAATACAATCAAGGTCCGACTATGGAACCAAAATAAAAGAAGACTACCCCAAATGCTACACAGATCCCCGATCGACCCCAACTGGGCTCCACTATTGATCAACTAGAACGAAACAACACAAAGGACAAGATCTTCATCGAGCTCCTCCTTGAGCTTGGTTGCGTCATCTGCATGGTTCAACGGCACCTGCAAGCTGGTTTTTGAAGTATCTATGAGTCACGGGGACTCAGCAATCTCACACCCTCACGATCAAGACTATTTAAGCTTATGGGTAAGGTACAAGGTATGAGGTGGAGCTGCAGCAAGCGACTAGCATATATGGTGGCTAACCTATTCGCAAAAGAGAGCGAGAAGAGAAGGCAAAAGCACGGTCGAACAACTATGATCAAGAAGTGATTCTAGAACAACCTACGTCAAACATAACTCCAACACCGTTTTCACTTCCCGGACTCTGCCGAGAAGAGACCATCACGGTAACACACGCGGTTGATGTATTTTAATTAAGATCATCTTTAGGTTTTCTACAACCGGACATTAACAAATTCCCATCTGCCCATAAACATGGGCACGGCTTTCGAAAGTTCAAATCCCTGCAGGGGTGTCCCAACTTAGCCCATCACAAGCTCTCACGGTCAACGAAGGATATTCCTTCTAGCGGGAAGACCCGATCAGGCTCGGAATCCCGGTTACAAGACATTTCGACAATGGTAAAAACAAGTCCAGCAAAGCCGCCCGATGCACCGACAAATCCCGATAGGAGCTGCACATATCTCGTTCTCAGGGCACACCGGATAGGTCAAGCTACGAGTAAAACCAACCCTCGAGTTGTCCCGAGGTGGCCCCGCAAGCTGCCCGTTTCGGACCAACACTTAGAGGAGCACTGGCCCGTGGGGATTTAAAATAAAGATGACCCTCGGGCTCGCGAAAACCCAAGGGAAGGTTATAGGTTGTTAGTGCAAATGGTAAAACCAAGGTTGGGCCTTACCGGAGGAGTTTTATTCAAGGCGAACTATCAAGGGGTTCCCATTATAACCCAACCGCTTAAGGAACGCAAAATCCGGGAACATAACATGGATATGACGGAAACTAGGGCGGCAAGAGTGGAACAAAACACCAGGCATAAGGCCGAGCCTTCCACCCTGTACCAAGTATATAGATGCATTAATTAAATAAGAGATATTGTGATGTCCCAACAAAATATCCATGTTCCAACATGGAACAAGCTCCAATCTTCACCTGCAACTAACAACGCTATAAGAGGGGCTGAGCAAAGCGGTAACATAGCCAAACAACGGTTTGCTAGGACAAGGTGGGTTAGTGGCTTGGTTAAACAATATGGGAGGCATGATAAGCAAGTGGTAGGTATCGCAGCATAGGCATAGCAAAAGAGCGAGCAACTAGCAAGCAAAGATAGAAGTGATTTCGAGGGTATGGTCATCTTGCCTGAGATCCCGCAAGGAAGAAGAAACGAGTCCATGAAGAAGACAAGCGGACGAAGTCGAACGGATCCTCACATCACGATGTTATCGGAACTAACCCGAAGAAGCAACACCGGAAAGAAGCACACAACATAGTAAACAACCAACACATGAACATGGTATGATATGTGGGATGCGGTATATGATGCATATGCAAGATTTGACAAGGAATGATTGAACCTAGACTCAACTTGGAAATCCAAGAGTGCCACTGGAAAGGTGTGGTGATTTCGGTTGAAATCAATATAAAGATCACCGGAATCGGATGCACGGTTTGGAAATGGCAAGCAAAACAAATATGGCACCGGTCTGCGATAAACAGCAAGTAGCCTACTAAATGCATCAAGATAAATATGCTACAGCACTGAAACATGACAATAAAATACATGGCAGGGATCCACTCAAGATACTTGAAAAAATATGAAAACTGAGCTACGGCTAATTCATCCATTAACATGTTCAAACAAGCATGGCAAAAGAGCAAACGATAACAGGTTTCAGACTTGGTGAAATTAACACAAGTCTGGAATTTATTATCAGGAAGCACACTTTAGAGCATGAAAACTACATGCTAAAGGAACATATCATGGCAAAGCAAAGGCATGGCATGAAGCTACTCAAAGCACTTAACAAAAGCCCCTTAGTGACCTTGAGCAAAAAGGGATCAGAAAATACAATTGCAAGCATGTGAACATAGCAAAATCATAAACAGATTCAGACTTAGTGAAAAACTAGAGCATGCAAAACAGTTAACAAGTAGGCATGTTTACGAGCTCGATGCACTCACTACAATGCA
Organism: Triticum urartu; assembly: GCF_056163025.1. Lineage (NCBI taxonomy): Eukaryota > Viridiplantae > Streptophyta > Magnoliopsida > Poales > Poaceae > Triticum > Triticum urartu. The sequence continues at coordinate 362,100,269 of NC_141876.1, read as the reverse complement.
TGGCATGACAAACTAAGGATACACCCATCAAGAACACATGGCATAGAAGCTGTACATGGCAAGAACAACAACATAGCATACACGGATCAATAGCAACGTCCTCAGCAAAATCGCTAAACATGTCAACAATCTGCCAGGATCATTTTATAGCAAAAGTAGAGCTCGATGGCCGGCGACGAGGACACGGTGGCGCGGAGATCCGGCGAACGAAGAACGCCGGAGAAGCAACGGAGGGCGGCGCCGGCGGGCTGCGGCGGCGTCGGAGTTGTGCCAGGGCGGCGAAGGAGCGACGCCTCGGGCCGGGTGACAACGGCGGTGGCCGGCAAGCGTGAGGCGGCTGCCGGCGGCGAGCGCAGCGGCGGCGGCGGGGGAGCAGGCGCTCGGGCGGCGGCGGTTGGGCCCCGCGGGCCCAATCCGGGCCGCGCAGGCCGGCGACGGGGCTGGAGGAGAGAGAAGGTGGCGAGGGTGACGTGGCCGGCGCGGATTGGTCGGGAACGGCGGTGCGGACATTGTCCGGCGCGGGAGCGGACGTGTCCATCGGGGGAGCGGATGTGTCCGTTGGCGCGAGAAGGTGGGATCTAGGGTTAGGGGCGAAATGGACCCAGGGTTGAAATGAAGGGGTCTATTTATAGAGGTAGAGGGAGCTAGGAAGCTCCAAATGAGGTGCGGTTTTCGACCACGCGATCGTGATCGAACGACCGAGATGATGGAGGAGGTTTAGGTGGGTTTAGGGCCACTTTGGAAGGGTGTTGGGCTGCAACACACACGAGGCCTTTTCGGTCCCTCGGTTAACTATTGGAGTATCAAAAGAAGTCCAAATGGCACGGAACTTGACAGGCGGTTTACTGGTAGTAAACCAAGGCCGCATGACAAATCTCGGTCCAATCCGAAAACGTTTAACACCCGCACACGAAAAGAGGTAGAAAGGGACACCGGATGACATAGGAGCGCCGGTTTGCAAAACGGACAACGGGGAAAATGCTTGGATGCATGAGACGAACACGTATGCAAATGGAATGAACATGATGACATGATATGCAATGCATGACATGCAAGCAATGACAAGGCAACAACAGCGAATAACTGGAGGACACCTGGCACATCGGTCTCGGGGCGTTACAACACTCCACCACTATGAGAGGATCTCGTCCCGAGATCTAGAATGGCACCGAAGGGAAAAACGGAAGAGAAAGGGAAGAGGTAAAACTAAGTTGCTTCTTTGACAAACGAGTGAAACCAAAGAACCTTGAAAGAGGTTAATCCATTTCGAGAAAAGAATACAACAGAGATGACGAATCTGAAAACACTCCATTAAGAAAGAGGAAAAGGAGAGAACCGATTCGAGTATCACTCCGGTTTAGAAGGGATAAGCAAGGAAAAGAATATGAACTTGGTAAAACAAGAAGATGGGTTGAAAAGAGCAACATCACAAAGCCTACGGAACAAAAGAATAGAAGTTGGATCATTGGAAAGGAAATAATTGAGAGGAAAAAGACATCTTCTACCACAATAGAATTTGAAAAGCATCCTTAAAAGAAGGATTGAACGGAGTTGTTGGAAAACCAACAACGAAAAGAACAAGGTTGTAGTGGGCTTATGGAAAACATCTCGAAATTATAAGGTGAAATTGTGCCGCTCACGGAAAAAGAATTGGATTGATAAGAACAAGGAGACGAGAAACTTATTTCACCGGGAGGATAAATGAAGAACTTGGATCATTTATGAGCACCATAAATAGCAACAATCCTTAGTGAAAGCTTTAGGTGAAATATAACCCAAGATAACTCCAGCGAAGAGGTTGATGGATTTAAAATACCCCATTCTTAACAACCTGTGAATCATGAAATATGAACTCAAATTATCAAGAGTGGCATAATACCACCTCCAATGGTAAGGTAAAAAGAATTGCACTCCGGATTGCAAGGTGAAGAATAATTGAGCTCCTTAGAAAAGAATCTCGATGAAAACTTCGAGAAGGAATTAAATCCTTTATGAACCATCATGTAGAACCTTCATGGGAACTCTGGTAACAAAAGGATAACGAGAAGAAAGGGAAGTTGAAAACACAAGGTGAAACCTTGTAATGATTTAGATGGGTCTTCGCGACGATATAATGCGGAAAAACTTGCAACTCCGGAAAAGAAAGATGAAACAAATTTAAACGAGAATTTGATGAGCCTCCGGAATAGGAAATTGAGTTCACTCAATGAAACAAAAATAAGAATTACGTTATGCGTATCGTTCACCATTTTAAATTGATGACAAGCAGCTGATTTGGCATAACACTTATTCTCGTAGAAAGGATTTAAAATAGATATAACATAAACTTGGAAAGTCTTCAACGAACCACCGGTAGATTTGGGAACAACGAATGGATTGATATGAACATGAAGGAAGAAGAATCTTGAATAGCCATCGTAAGAATTGGAAATTTACGAAGTAAAGTGATGAATCACCGGTAAGAATTAGAGAACGAGTGAGGATACTTGAGGGGATTTAGATACAAGAGAACGAATAGATCATGAACTGATTAGAGGATATTTGAGGATGCACTGGTAATATTTGGAGAATGATAGCTGAAAGCTAAGAAAGAATAAATCTGAGATGATGGGCTCCAGATGATCAAACTGAAAATACTCCTGAATTTGCTCCAGAAGGATGAAAAGATTTGTCACAATTGATAACAATTTTGAGAGGATAGGCTCGAACTAGAATCACGAATCGCTAAGAGAACGGATAGATATGGAGGAAAAGTCTTCTTCGGTCTTCAAAATCCGAGAATGACGACGAGAAACACCACCATGAATTATTGAGATACTCTGGGATAAAATTAGAAAGGTTGAACCAATGGTGAAAGAATTTGAAAGATCTTGGAGAAATACATTTGACTGATGATGCTTCATTCTTACGTAAAACTTTGAAAAGAATTTGAGAAGCTCCGGTAAAATAAGAAGAGTCAGGTAAGATCCTGGGAAAAGACCTGTGGGTTAGGGCCCACTCAAAAGATACACTGTTGAACGATTGCTTGAAAAGGAGATAGCACCGGTTGAATTAAACGGCTTGAGTGAGATAACATCCTCGAAATAAGTTGAACGGATCTTGAGTGACAAGACGAGCCTTCTGAGATATCTTTAGCACTCCGGAACGATTAAATAGCGAGAAGTGAAACAATATGAGGTGCACCGGCATGAGAAGGTATTTGAAACGAGGGAAAAGGATATGATCAACACCAAAGCTTGATTTGAATCCACCGGAGATGCAAAAAGAATGAAAAATGACGAACTTGAAGCTCCATTAGAATCTTCATGAGAATAGCCGGATAAGAACATTTGACGGAAAAAAGAATGGAGAGGCTTCTCATCAATAAGATGATACGGGATTACGAAATCTTAGACCTTGAAGAAAAAGGGGTGGGTGGGCGGGAAAACAAAGACAATTTGGGATGGATGAAACGAACACTGTTGAGAAGGCTGAGATTGAATCTTGCAAATGTTGAAAATGAACGGATCCACTTGAAGAGAGACACACCGGTTGAAAAGGATAGTCATGACAATCTCAATGATCAAGAAGGATTAGTATTCCCATAGAAATATGAGAACACCATTTGGGGAAGGTATGGAATCAACATTTGACTTCGAAGCAACTCGAATACCACAACTCAAAACAAAACAAAGGATTGGCTTGCAGAATAAGCCGGAACAAACATATGATAGAGATTTCGTCCGAAGTTTTCGTGGTGGGGCCTACACGGGCTCGATCGTACATCACCATCATGTACAAGGCAGTGCACATGACATACGAAGCGTCCCCGAGTCAGCAAAGCCAAGGACTCTTTAAGACACAACGAGACCACTGTAAAACCAACCATGAATAGGCGGACCACTAGACGTCGAATCCCAATTTCGTATCATACATCTATCGGAAAGATATCCTAGGAGCTACTTGAATTCCCACTTATAAACTCCCAAAATTTTCTGGTTATGCAATCAGGTGTTGGGGATATAGGGGAAGCATAATATCTCACCCAAAACTAGCAAATCCTACATCCAGCTATATCCATCCTTCAACACATAACCAAGAAACCTTCGGAAATCATCTACCTCAACCTTCAAAAAGCATCCGTTATACGAGTTATGGCAATACTCCCGAACTCCCGCCCCAGTACTGGGTGGCGTCGAGGTTATCTCATCAACAACTGCGTAAAAGAGATTTTTGATGTCGGCGAAACTAAACTCAGGTATTCCAGAACTGCAACGATAAAATTGTGACGACAACACCTCGGAGCTCAACACCCCGGGACACTGCCACAACCCCTAATGACAGGAGGCACCAAGAACAATGTTCTCGTCACAAAACGATCGGAACGATTCCAAGATACCCGCGTGATCCTAATTTTTTTTAGTGAAATTAGAGAAGAGAAGAGTCAAAACTCTACATCAGGATGCCTTACCAGAGCGATGAAGGGACCGGGGAGTAAAAATAATTCCTAACTCTCCGATATATATAATTCCTAAATGACTCATAACATTTCTAGACTCAATAACGCCAGCGATTCGATCAAGCAGGCGGCTCCTAAGGTCGGGGAAGGCTCTGATACGAACTTGTAACGCCCTCGATGCGGCTATATCTCCCACGTGTTGAAGCACGACTTAGAGGCATAACCGCATTGAAAGCAATGTCGCAAGTGAGGTAATCTTCACACAACCCATGGAATACATAAGGGAAAGAGATACATAGTTGGCTTACAATCGCCACTTCACACAATTACATGAATAAAGCATTACATCATCCAAATACAATCAAGGTCCGACTATGGAACCAAAATAAAAGAAGACTACCCCAAATGCTACACAGATCCCCAATCGACCCCAACTGGGCTCCACTACTGATCAACTAGAACGAAACAACACAAAGGAAAAGATCTTCATCGAGCTCCTCCTTGAGCTTGGTTGTGTCATCTGCATGGTTCAACGGCACCTGCAAGCTGGTTTTTGAAGTATCTGTGAGTGACGGGGACTCAGCAATCTCACACCCTCGCAATCAAGACAATTTAAGCTTATGGGTAAGGTACAAGGTATGAGGTGGAGCTGCAGCAAGCGACTAGCATATATGGTGGCTAACCTATTCACAAAAGAGAGCGAGAATCGAAGGCAAAAGCACGGTCGAACAACTATGATCAAGAAGTAATCCTAGAACAACCTACGTCAAACATAACTCCAACACCGTGTTCACTTCCCAGACTCCGCCCAGAAGAGACCATTACAGTAACACACGCGGTTTATGTATTTTAATTAAGATCATCTTTAGGTTTTCTACAACCGGATATTAACAAATTCCCATCTTCCCATAACCGCGGGCACGGCTTTCGAAAGTTCAAATCCCTGTAGGGGTGTCCCAACTTAGCCCATCACAAGCTCTCACGGTCAACGAAGGATATTCCTTCTAGCGGGAAGACCCGATCAGGCTCAGAATCCCGGTTACAAGACATTTCGACAATGGTAAAACAAGTCCAGCAAAGCCGCCCGATGCGCCGACAAATCCCGATAGGAGCTGCACATATCTCGTTCTCAGGGCACACCGGATAGGTCAAGCTACAAGTAAAACCAACCCTCGAGTTGCCCCGAGGTGGCCCCGCAGGCTGCCCGTTTCGGACCAACACTTAGAGGAGCACTGGCCCGGGGGGGGTTAAAATAAAGATGACCCTCGGGCTCGTGAAAACCCAAGGGAAGGTTATAGGTTGTTAGTGCAAATGGTAAAACCAAGGTTGGGCCTTGTTGGAGGAGTTTTATTCAAGGCGAACTGTCAAGGGGTTCCCATTATAAACCAACCGCGTAAGGAACGCAAAATCCGGGAACATAACACCGATATGACGGAAACTAGGGTGGCAAGAGTGGAACAAAACACCAGGCATAAGGCCGAGCCTTCCACCCTTTACCAAGTATATAGATGCATTAATTAAATAAGAGATATTGTGATATCCCAACAAAATATCCATGTTCCAACATGGAACAAGCTCCAATCTTCACCTGCAACTAACAACACTATAAGAGGGGCTGAGCAAAGCAGTAACATAGCCAAACAACGGTTTGCTAGGACAAGGTGGGTTAGAGGCTTGGTTAAACAATATGGGAGGCATGATAAGAAAGTGGTAGGTATCGCAGCATAGGCATAGCAAAAGAGCGAGCAACTAGCAAGCAAAGATAGACGTGATTTCGAGGGTATGGTCATCTTGCCTGAGATCCCGCAAGGAAGAAGAAATGAGTCCATGAAGAAGACAAGCGGACGAAGTCGAACGGATCCTCACATCACGACGTTATCGGAACTAACCCGAAGAAGCAACACCGGAAAGAAGCACACAACATAGTAAACAACCAACACATGAACATGGTATGATATGCGGGATGCGGTATGTGATGCATATGCACGATTTGACAAGGAATGATTGAACCTGACCTCAAATTGGAAATCCAAGAGTGCCACTGGAAAGCTGAGGTGATTTCGGTTGAAATCGATTTAAAGATCACCAGAATCGGATGCACGGTTTGGAAATGGCAAGCAAAACAAATATGGCACCGGTCTGCGATAAACAGCAAGTAGCCTAATAAATGCATCAAGATAAATATGCTACGGCACTCAAACATGACAACAAAATACATGGCAGGGATCCACTCAAGATCCTTGACAAAATATGAACACTGAGCTATGGCTAATTCATCCATTAACAGGTTCAAACAAGCATGGCAAAAGAGCAAACGATAACAGGTTTCAGACTTGGTGAAATTAACACAAGTCTGGAATTTATTATCAGGAAGCACACTTTAGAGCATGAAAACTACATGCTATAGGAACATATCATGGCAAAGCAAGGCATGGCATGAAGCTACTCAAAGCACTTAACAAAAGTCCCTTAGTGACCTTGAGCAAAAAGGGATCAGAAAATACAATTGCAAGCATGTGAACATAGCAAAAACATAAACAGATTCAGACTTTGTGAAAAACTAGAGCATGCAAAACAGTTAACAAGTAGGCATGTTTACGAGCTCGATGTACTCACTACAAAGCATGGCATGACAAACTAAGAATATACCCATCAAGAACACATGGCATAGAAGCTAGACATGGCAAGAACAACAACATAGCATGCACGGATCAATAGCAACATCCTTGGCAAAATCGCTAAACATGTCAACAATCTGCCAGGATCATTTTATAGAAAAAGTAGAGCTCGATTGACTCAAGCTACGGTGCTCCATAAATGCAAACAAAGACATGGATGGATAGAGCACCACAATTTTAACAAAACATCCTTACTGATCATCCTCAAAAGAGGCACGGATCACTAGGAAACAACATGAACATATGGCATAACAACAAAATCAGGACAAGGACTTTGAGAAATTCTAAGTCCCTGAAATCAGCATTACCAATTATGCTACTTTGCAAGCTTATGCTAGTCACCACAAATATCACAATGATACATGGCAAGCACCAATGTAAAGATGGCATTGCATTTAACAAAACACATGTAGAGCTAAGGATCATAGCATGCACACATTAATCATGGGAAAAATGACAAAATGCCATTTGCTGAAACAGATCTGACAAATTCCTCACATAGCCCTCTTCCAACAGCTTTTCGGGCATCAAGATGAGCTCAAATGAAAATGATGCAATGAGATGAAATGATGTACTCGTCGAGGCGAACATTTTGATATACTACACACTCAAAAAACGGAGTTAAGGATGCAGAGTTATGGCATGATGAACATGGGCACATGAATCTGGAAATTCCGGGGACGAGGCGAAGTGGGATGAGGAGATCCGTATCGAGGGGGCGTGTTTGGTTCGGGCACCCGGTGGATCTGATCCACCCGGGCCGGATCTAGCCGGTGTGCATGCCGGCGACGCGGCAGTGAACTCTGGCGATGGCCGGCAACGAGGACACGGTGGCGCGGAGCTCCGACGGACGGAGAACGCCAGAGAATCGGCGGAGGGCGGCGGCGGCGGGCTGCGGCGGCGTCGTAGTTGCGCGAGGGCGATGGAGGAGCGACACCTCGGGCCGGGTGACAACGGCGGCGGCCGGTAAGCGGGAGGCGGCGGCGGGGCGGCGCGCGGTGGAGGCGGCGGCCGGCGGCGAGCGCAGCAGCGGCGGCGGGGGAGCAGGCGCTCGGGCGGCGGCGGTTGGGCCCCGCGGGCCCGATCCAGGCCGCGCGGGCCGGCAACGGGGCTGGAGGAGAGAGAAGGCGGTGAGGGTGACGTGGCCGGCATGGATTGGTCGGGAACTGCGGCGCGGACATTGTCCGGCGCGGGAGCGGACGTGTCCGTCGGCGCAAGAAGGTGGGATCTAGGGTTAGGGGCGAAATGGACCCGGGATTGAAATGGAGGGGTCTATTTATAGAGGTAGAGGGATCTAGGAAGCTCCAAGTGAGGTGCGGTTTTTGGCCACGCGATCGTGATCGAACGACCGAGATGATGGAGGTGGTTTAGGTGGGTTTAGGGCCACTTTGGTAGGGTGTTGGGCTGCAACACACACGAGGCCTTTTCAGTCCCTCGGTTAACCGTTGGAGTATCAAACGAAGTCCAAATGGCACGAAACTTGACAGGCGGTCTACCGGTAGTAAACCAAGGCCGCATGACAAATCTCGGTCCAATCCGAGAACTTTTAACACCCACACACGAAAAGAGGTAGAAAGGGACATCGGATGACATAGGAGCGCCAGATTGCAAAACGGACAACGGGGAAAATGCTCGGATGCATGAGACGAACACGTATGCAAATGGAATGAACATGATGACATGATATGCAATGCATGACACGCAAGCAATGACAAGGCAACAACAGCGAATAACTGGAGGACACCTGGCACATCGGTCTCGGGGCATTACACATGAGTATAGTTCATGTTGTGTGTGTAAAGCACATTATACATACAAAAGTTACACAATGAACATTATAAATAGCTAGCTATGAACTAGCATACATTTGAATTCAACTTAAGGTGGTTTAAAAAATTTGAATTCAACATGAAGTCCATTCAGTTATTTAGATTCGATATCATGGCATTTGTAAATCATACCTAAATTATGGGGGCACCAATCTTTGCTGTGCTTTTTTACATAATAGCATATATAGTCGTGTACAAAATATATTCAAATTTACCTCCTCCATTCCAAAATAATCGTAGTTATAGTATTTTCAAGTCTCAAAATTTTAAAAAAAGCGCATAATTTAATGAGGTTTTCAAACATACAAGGTCAAATTTAACATTATCTATTTAGGTCAATCCTCACACTTGAAGAGTACTCTAAACGTGAATGCGTCTGTTTCAGAATTTTGAACGAAGCACCAAAAGAGCCTCTACTCGCCCGAAACCGCGTGAGACCATTGTTTGGTAGAAGGAAATTACTTTTCTAACTCCAACTCATGAATCCTACCGGCCCGATGCCACACAACCGTCTCCGAAAAACATACATACAAAATGGCTGCCTAAGCACACATGTGTGCGGCCCAAGTCGCTCCCGCCCACTATTTGGGACACCTGGGATTACCATCCTACCCCCGACCCGCAGTAGGTCCGAAATTTAAGAGGGGGGCAAAGTTTCTAATTTCCCCAAATTTCAAACAAGCGTGTCTCATCCATTCAAAAAAACAAAAAGCAAGCGCGTCCCAGACCGAAACATGGTTCTCCCTTAGCTCCCCCCACCCTCCCATTCGATTCCCCATTTGTACTCCGTGGGTGCCACAACTCCCTCTCACCAGCCATGAAACCCCGGCGTCCTAAGTCTGCCACCCCATCCCACACATCACCCGCCGCCCTCCCCCATCACGCCGAAGCCGATACCCCGACGTCGTCGTCCACTGCAACCACAACCGCAACGCCCTCCACGGCTAGTAGTTGAAGCTGAGGCCGAGCTGCCTCCAGGACGCCGTCGTGCGGCTTACCCGAGCCACTTCAACCACACCGTCCTGCGCCTCACCACTGCCGCTCCAACTTCGCCACCATACACCGCACCGGACCTGCGCTACGCCGTCCTTCGCTGCCTCAGATCTGCTTGCCCTCCGCTGACAGACGGCCGCCGCAACATAGTAAACAATTTGTCCATGGGTTCGTCCAAGGATCCACCCTCCTCGAAAACATCGGTTCCCCCGGTAAAAATAAGAAAATCGCCGTGACATCTTGAGGACACAACACTGGCAACCGGAAATGGTACTCCTCTTCCCTTATTCGTGCAAATCTTACGTGTCTGCTTGCACGGTATTCATCCCACAGAAGACACTAGTTGACCGCTTCTTCCTGATACTATATGTTCCTAGTAACTCGCAATGCACAAGGTTTCTCCTCATATACTATTTCACCTTAGCTAGAGGTTTGTCGCTGCTGTATTTCAATTCCTAGTCAGTTGATTCCCAATTAAATGAAGCATTCCCCGGCGTAACAGGCGCTAGTCCTCCTATTATGGCGGGAAAGAAGTGCTTCGGTGTTTATCTTAGGGGTGTGTGGGGCCTAGGAGCTGTTGGCACCCGATCTGGAGGTCGACCGGGTTTAATGGGATGGCCGGGGCGCTGCCAAGCACGGCGGTTGTGTGAGGTCGAGGGGTGGGCGGGGCGGCAGAGGTAGGGGTATGGGCCGGTGGTCGCTTGCGGTTAAAGAAAGATCATCAACAGTGATTGGCGTGAGGTAGACGAAGGCCATCTTCCCATTCCTTATAGATCGGACGGTTCATGAAAAAATCGTCTGACCTATTTATTTCCAGTCGACTGTTATTTTGATAGGACCACATGTGGTGGTGTGCTGGAGAAGTACCTGCATTTCCCAGCCATCCCTGTGCTCATATATTACAAAATCATACGGAGTAGAATCTAATTTTCACTAATAATGAAAACCCTAGTAGTAGCGCGGGTTTAAATCCCACTAGTAGCACGGGCAGCCACGCTACCAATAAGGCACTACAGCTATTACTTAGCAGTAGCGCGTGCGACTAGCGCTACTGCTAAGACACATAGCGGCAACGCTTGTTCTGTCCCGCGCTGCTGCTAATCTAGCTAGTTGTAGCTTGTTTCTTATCCATCGCTACTAATACTCTTTTTTTCATTTTTAGTGTATTTATACGACGTTATACAAATTTTGGTACAATACCAATTATGAGGTTTATATCATTGTGTCCATAACAGTGTGTCAAATGAAGGTGGATTAGGTTCAAGTGGAGGCAATATGTGGTGCATGTCAAAAGGATACTACTAATCCAAACTTGATCTAGTTTGGACTAGTAGTACTTTCGATGTGCACCACATGTTGCCTCCACTTGAATCTAATCCGCCGGCACAAGCTATTTAATCATCATCATAGTCATTACCACCAACAGTATTTATTTAATCACCATAGTCATAGTGTAGCACATCATCATCTTCAAACTCATTCTAGCTAGCTAATCACCACCAACACTAGCTGCGATAGCTATCAAATCACCACCAACACTAGCTGATAATAATCATCATAGTCATTACCATGAACACTAGCTATTTAATCATCATAGTCATAGTGTAGCACATGATCATCTTCAAACTCATTTCTAGCTAGCTAATCACTCCTGCCGCTCTCTCTCACGTAAAATAACATAAAACATGTATAGCACTCCTCATTCATCAAGTTGGAGCATGCAGATGAACCTGTCTCCTAATCGTGGGCTGCGCTTTTGATTGCTGCCCCCTAGTACTTCTCTGCTATCAATCACAATTTTGCTCCAGTCTTTCACTATTAAGCATTCCTCGCTATTAGAAATCCTGAATGCACTAAAGTGCATTGTAGGATATCTTGGCCGGAAGCTAACAATAATCATGGTACCTTTAGTCACGATCCAATTAGGCACAACATTCATCGGGAGTCCCTGTTGAAGAACATCGTATAGTAACATACTTAGCAATGAAGTTTAGCTTAAAAATAATGTATGCAAAAGATGAACTGAGGATAAATAGTAAAAATCTTACCATCTTTCCTAAATAGATGTGACCGTAGTTCGGTACAAACACTATTGGTCGCACGTTTTCAGTACTAACATTTCTAAGTGCAGGAAGAAAATTTGTCTTAACAGTATCAAGATCCTGAAGCCATGAAACATAATGACTTAGCTCCTCGCAGTTTAGTTCAGCCCCGGGACAGTAGTAGGTCTTGTCTACCAAGCGCTAGTCATGTTTGCTTGAACGGAAATAAGCTGACAATAGAAATTAGTTGTCAACTATTTTTGAATAAACAATATCAAAGACATAAATATGGTTAAGAAACTCACATAATGGTATAACTGGAGGCGTCTGCACATCGACCCAGATGTCGGTATTACCTTCAATATCATCCTCTGGACGAATATCAAAGGTGATAACCATATCAGGCTCAAATGCATAAGTCTTGCATAGTGCTCGCCAAGTTTTGCATCCAAAATAGGTGTAGTCGTCTTTGTTGTATAATTTTGCATGGAAAATATAACCATGCTCAGTCTTCAAGTAAACTTTCTTTACCTCCATAGTACGACTGAAACCTATCTTATCCAAGACAAAAACTCTTGCATGGCAGGGGATACGCTAGTAGAATAGTAAAAAAATTAAATTATAAGTTGAAGCAAATGAAGGAGAAGTCATGCTTAATTACGAAAAAAGACTTGCCGTTGTGACTTACTGTATCCACTTCAAAGTTCTCGTCCAGCTTGATGCTGAAGTGCCTATCATCATCTAGGAATATTCCGTCGCACAGGCCACGCTCGTCTTCGCAGTACTTGCAAATACCGAAATCCTTTTCGTCGTCAGACATTTCCTATGTTCATAGTTGAAACATTAATTGAAAATCGATCGAAGACAACTACCAGGATACTCAACACATAAATCCGGGACACTCGATATTTCCTACATATTCTGGCACAAGTCATGCCAAAATTCACGGAAAAATCCGGCATGACCTTTGCTAAAATAGAACATATCGAGCGCCTGAAATTTGCCAGAACAGAAATGAATCAACACTCCAGCAAAACATAGGCCACTCGGAGGTGTAACTTGCAAACCTGACCGGCCACTTGGGCAAGCACATATCCTATTTGAGCAACACAAGATATACACTTCAAAATATCTTATAGGACTCATATTGACATGAGCATTCAATAAGCAAAACCAAATTGTAAAATAAGTAAGTATTCAAATTATCATGCATTCAATAAGCAAAAGTAAATCATCTCATGCGTCCATACATCATCGAATATTATCACTAATACATCCCGAATAGTATCATACATATAACATCACTGATACAACTAAAACCCTAGCACACGATGGGTATCGGCGCGGGCGGTGGACACCCACAGAGAAGGAACCATCACAGGATCATAGCTCCAGTGAGATCCCTGGAGAACCTGCCAGGTATTGGAGAACCTGTGCTCCAACGCAAACAAGTAGAGACGGACATGCGCGTCCTCCTCACTAACACGGTGACACACCACCTCCGTGGGGTCCTCAAGCCTCTGGACCGTCACTGGCCCACGCGACCACCACCAAAGAAGGTTCGGGTCAATGATGGGTTGACTCCTCACCAACCTGCGCCCCCCCGGTAGGTAGCACCTCCCAGTACCACCCCAGCGGAGCCCAGTCCCGGACATGACCCATCTGGTGACGTAGGTGTCCTCCGCCGACTCAACGACGAGGATGCGGGATAGGTATCGTCGATGTCGATGCGGGAATAATTGCTTTAACTAAAAAAGTAAACTTGTTCTATTAATTTTTGTACTAAAAATAAAATAGTTGTATTAACTCAACTAGTTCAATTAAGCAGTTACTATGAATAAAAATAAAGTAGTTTTTACGAAAAATAAACTAGTTCAACTAATTATATTAATTTTCTTACTAATTATATTAAACACTTACTAAAAATAGTGTAAAAACTAGTTAGATGAACTCTAAAATTTAACCCTAACTGATGAACTCTAAAATTTAATGAACCCTAACTAATTTGATGAACTCTAAAATTTAACCCTAACTAATTTGATGAACTCTAAAATTTAATGAACCCTAACTAATTTGATGAACTCTAAAATTTAACCCTAACTAATTTGATGAACTCTAAAATTTAACCCTAACTAATTCGATGAACTCTAAAACTAATTCTATTTAACAACTACTGCCATAATTAGCATCTAATTTGATGAACCCTAACTAATTAGATGAACTCTGAAATTTAACCCTAAGAACCCTAGCTAGGCAGAGGTAGGGGAGGAGGAGGAGGAGGGCGTGCTCACCTCTGGCGTCAGCGGAGTTAGGGAGAGGGGCACACGACGTCAAGGTCGGGGACAGGGTCGGGGTCGGGGCGGTGGGCGCACGACGGAGGGCGGCGATGTAGGGGGCGTCGAGGTCGGGGTCGGGGGTGGCGGTGAGGTCGCGGTTGGGGGCTGGGGCGGCATCGAGGGTGTGCGGAGAGCGACGGGTTGCGCGCGGCGGCCGACGGGGATGCAGGGCGGCGACAACGGAGGAGTAGGGATTTGGGGGAAGTGGCCATGGGGGAAGAACGAACCGCGCGGTTAAGTTAAAAGTAGTAGTAGCGCGTTCCAGGAAGTGCGCTGCTGCTACGGTAGCTATAGCGTGTTTCTTAACAAGCGCTACTGCTATTCCTTCTCTTTTTTATTTGCTTTCCATTTAATTTAATTTTCGTTAGCAGTAGCGCCTTTGTTCATAAACGCGCTACTACAAAACATGTAGCGGTAGCGCGGTTCTACGTAGATCGCTACTACTATGTGTAGCCTATCGACTAAGCCGTGGGAATTTTAGTAGTAGCGCTTTTGTACTCAGGCGCGCTACTGCTATAACTGTATCTGTAGCGCGGTTTAAAACGCTGCGCTGCTAATTAGCACCAACGTCCGTTTTTAGCCCGCGCTACTGCTAATGTTCTGTGTATAAGGTTTTCCCTAGTAGTGTTTGTTTTCCATGCAATGTTGTAGAACTATCATATGTCTCCTGTCATTTATATTTTAGCCACCAGCTATTTGCTACTTTTATGGTGCACTAGTTCTGCACACACTTCACCCATACTCTCACTATTGAGTTTTTATGCATGGGTATTTCACACTCTGCCTTGACAGAAGCAAGAAATAACAGAGAGAAGTCGCTCCTGCTTTCTTTGTGGGCAGGCAAGACACGTCTCGGCACTTTAAAGATTGTATGTTCAACAGATGGAGACGGTAAACGTAGCTCTGGAGTTGATGATCTGGCTCGCCATGAACCACCACCCCAGGTGCTTGCTTTAACTTCGCGGTGTCATATGTGGTTGCATGTTGCATATGGTGTCTAGCTTGTATTCGAAAGGCCGAACTCGGTCTTTATTAAGATAAGGAAAGATATTTTTTACATGAACCACCATCCCGGGAGCACCAGAAGGCAAATAGCTAGTCAGGGCATTGGCCGAGCCAGTGACAAGCCCAGCACAGACAGGCATCACCTGGAAGCCAACTAAAAATCCACGATAGTGGCGAAGCAGCCCGCCTCCCACCAGGCTCTCAGGTCCTCGATGGTCAGGCTCACTGATACGTCCATTTTGCATCATGTTTAGCTTCCATTATTTATAATGTTTTTATTCATAACCATGCTTTTTGGAGTAATTCTAATGCCTTTTCTCTCATAATATGCAAGGTACACACAAAGAGGGAGAATCCCGGTGGCTGGAAATTTGGACTTGAAAAAGCTACGTCAGGCTACCTATTCTGCACAACTCCAAATGGGCTGAAACTTCATGAGGATTTTTTATGGAATAAATAAGAAATGCTAGAGCAAATAACCACTGGAGGGGGCCACTTGGTGAGCACAAGACACCAGGGCACGCCCTGGTGGGTTGTGCTCAGCCTGGCCCACCTTTGGTGCCCATCTTTTGGTATATAAGTCATTTTGACATAGAAAAAAATAAGGAGAGGACTTTCGGGACGGAGCGCCGCCATATCGAGGTGGAACTTGGGTAGGAGCACTTTTTCCCTCCGGTGAAGCGATTCTGCCGGGGGAACTTCCCTCCCGGAGGGGGAAATCATTGTCATCATTGTCAGCATCCTGGGAATGGGGCTACCTTGACTTGCCTGCCTGCAGCCCAGGGCGTAGCTTCACCAACGGCCTGGTACGACCCATCTTCATCAGCATCCACTCAAGACCCTCGCGAGGGGCCAAGCCTCACGAGGCGGACGACACCAAGACCTCCTCCGGGGCGGCCACGCTAGGCTCGCTCCTAAGGAGCGGAGATATCTATGCAAGGGGCACCTCATGAGGTCCACGTGACGTGAGCCATGACGACCAAGGCCAGGCGGGCGCCAGCGGGCGCAGGGTAACAGTTTCCTGTTTGGTGCTAAGGAAGCAGGAGCAGGCAAGGAGTCCCGAGACATCAGGCAAAGGTTCCCATGTCGGTGCAACAAGACCAAGACCAGCAGGACGCAAGGACGGAGGTCACCGCGGAGCCCACATCGGCATCACCACCATCGCCTTTGGTAGACGAAGACCACCTTTTGTCATGATAACTTGTACTAGTTGTCTCCCTTCGAAATTTTCCGTTGTGGAATCCCTTCCCGCCTAAACATTTGGGAAGGGGACCAGGGCCTCTATAAATAGGGCTAGCCACCACCGTAGTCAAGGATCGGCTCATCTTGGATCGGATCCACTCCACCAAGGCCATCTCACCAGCTCATCGAGCTCAAGAACACCTCTCCTCAAGAGGCTGTTCATCCACTATACTAGTTCATCCTCAGCCCATGAAGCAATCCACCACACCACACTAGAGTAGGGGATTACACCACAACGGTGGTCCGAACCAGTATAAACTCTCGTGTCACTTGTTCCTTGGGTTCGGTGAGCTGGGCCAAGAGATCATTGCGAGAGTGAGCGGGAGAGAGAGATCTTCGTGCGCACCCCAGTGTTCGAACCTCAAGGGTTTGCGGAACCCACAATCCGACATTTGGCACAGCAGGTAGGGGTGCACTGGAGCTTCGCCTCTCCGCTTGCTCCGTCAAGCTCCATGGCAGATGTCATCCCTCCAATTAGGCTGGCGGGCGCCTGCAGATGCGCCATGGGCACCCGGGCCTTCACCCACGCCTTGCGGCAAGTACGGTGGCCGCGCAAGTTCAAGCCAGAGATGCCGCACCGTTACGACGGTGCGGCAAATCCGGCGGCCTTCCTGCAGGCGTATGAGGAGGCCGTGCTCAAAGCCGGAAGCGACGGCCAGGTCATGGCCAACTGTTTCTCCGTGGCCCTGGCCCGCCTTCCATGCGCCTGGCAGCTCAACCTGCCAGGATCTTCGGTGGTTTCCTAGGATCGTTGCGCGCTTCGTGGCACAGGCGCCTCTCGTCGCAGCAGCCCTCCTCGGTAGTTCGTGGGCGCCACCCATGGATCGCCACATCAAGCAGTTCATCTGCTTGGTGGCCGCCGCCCCCGTGCAGCCGGGGGCTCCCCGGGATGGGTGGTGCCCCAGGCCGACCTCACCTTCAGCTCGGAGGACCACCCAGCTATCACCACGGGCTCGGGCGTGCTCCCAATGCTATGCAGACCCACCATCTACAACATGGCGGTGACCAGAACCCTCATCGACGGTGAAGCCGGCCTCAGCGTGTTATTCGTGGAAGCCTTCAGCTTGCTTCATGTACCATACGGCAGGCTTCGCCCCACCAAGCCTTTCTCCGGAGTCGGCATCGGCTCCACCAGCCCCCTGGGACAAATACGCCTCCCGGTCAACTTTGGTACCCACAACACCTACGGCACCGAGCTGATCGACTTCGACATCGCCCACATCGGCCTCCCGTACAACGCCATCCTCGGGTACCTTGCCCTGGCTCAGTTGATGGCGGTGATCCATCCATCCTACAACCTCACAAAGATGCCAGGGAGCAGCGGTGTTCTCACCGTGGTCGGGTACACCAAGGAAGCCCTAACGGCTCTCAAGCTTGCCTTCAGAGCCGCCGCCGCGGCATGTCCAGCCGATGAGGCCGCCCCAGGGGCTAAGGGGGCAGCGCCAGCAAAAAAGAACCAGCTGTTCACTCAAGATCGGGCTAAAACCAAGTAAGTGCCAGTCGAGGATGACGGGACCTCGGGAGCCACTTCCACCATAGGCGTTGTCGGTGTCAAAACCAGCGAAATCGGGTAGGAGGTCCCAAACTGTGCGTCTAAGGCGGATGGTAACAGGAGGCGAAGGACACAATGTTTACCCAGGTTCGGGCCCTCTCGATGGAGGTAATACCCTAATTCATGCTTGATTGATCTTGATGATATGAGTATTACAATAGTTTATATACCACGAGATCGGAGAGGCTAAACCCTAGAAGCTAGCCTATGGTATGATTGTTGTTGTCCTACGGACTAAAACCCTCCGGTTTATTTAGACACCGGAGGGGCTAGGGTTACACAGAGTCGGTTACAAGGGAGGATCGCCAAGCTTGCCTTCCACGCAAAGGAGAGTCCCATCCGGACATGGGACGAAGTATTCAATCTTGTATCTTCATAGTCCAATAGTACGGCCAAAGTATATAGTCCAGCTGTCCGAGGACCCCCTAATCCAGGACTCCCTTAGTAGCCCCGGAACCAGGCTTCAATGACGATGAGTCCGGTGCGCAGATTGTCTTCGGCATTGCAAGGCGGGTTCTCTTCCAAATCCTGAGTACCTGTCGTAACGAGTTGTGTCCGGCCTCCCATGAATGTTGCACTCCTTGGCTTCTGTGCCTTAAAAATGGCTATCTTCCATGTGTTGAGCGAATGCGAGATGTCGTGGTGTTTTTACATTTACCACCCTAACCAGGTAGATGAATCGTCTATTTAAACAGTCGGGGATCTTCAGATCTAGATCACACCACCTTCCCATAGCAAGTATCCACCGGAGCGTGCCCTGAAAAATCCATCCCATCACGGCCGGCCACCATAGCTCCTCCTCTCGCCCTCATAGCCCTAAGCCAGGTGATTGGGAGAAGTGTTCTATTCCCCATAGCCAACTAGTAGAGTTGCAGACCCAGGGGTTTCTTCCTCCTGCGTACATGGTCCCCGTCCGATCCGGACTAGCCACTTATAATGGTGGGGAGCAAGCGGAAAGCTTTCCCAACCCATCCACGGGGGAGCGGGTATACCTCGTCCCTTATTTATTGAGGGGACTAGGACTTCCAATCCATCCATTCCTCCGTGGGCTCCTGGAGTTCTATGGCCTCCAGCTGCATAACTTTACTCCCGCCTCCATATTACACATCGCAGGCTACGTAGCCCTTTGTGAGCTGTTTCTGGGCTGCGAAGCTCATTTCGAGCTATGGCAGAGGCTATTTTGCCTCATGCCCCGTACATAGAAGGGGTCAATATTTCAAGTGGGCGGAGCCGAAATATGGCGCATCGCCAGGACCGGATACCTGTCCTGTACTCCGAAGAAGAAATCTGAAGACTGGCCTTCGGAGTGGTTTTATATGGAGGAAGTTCCTCTCCCAGACCCTATTCGGATGGGCCTTCCTGAGTTCGACAATGCCCTTTGAAGAAACGCTGTAGCTGGTGCCCTCGGAGCCCCCAGGAGGAAGATAACAGAGAAGTCCTTTATATGATGAGACAGATAAAGACACTGGCCGAATCAGGACTGACAATAATCGAGGTTATGTCAATATGTATAATGCGGGGGGTGCAGCCACTTCAATATCGGGGACAACCCATGTGGCACTTCAATGGAGAAGATGATGCTACCCGCTGCGGCCGTAAAGGTCTGGACACCGCCGCTGCTCTGGCGAAAATACTGTCCAATTTATATAAGGGAGAGGAAGAGGAGTTCATCTGTATTAAGCCACGGGATGGATTCTCCATGTACAACCCCCCAAACTTGGTGAGCTGCTGCTTTTTACTCCAAACCTTCCCGCTTTCTTTGTCATAAATATTTACCTTGCTATTTCATAGCAGGAACTACGAAAAGCTGTGAGGGAGATTCACAGCCCATCTCCATAGCCAGAGGACCCTGATCGGGCCCTCGATCCCGGACTCGAAAAAGATACAGACATATTTGTGGAGCTCATCGACATGACGTTTTATCAGTTAAGCTACGACGGTGCCTTGGTGGCCATCACTGCCGATTATCCTGGACTGCTCCCTGCATCGCATGTAAGTAAAACCGGAGTCCCAAATTCCGAGAAGGATCCCCTTTTTTGCACTTCACCCACCGCACACATATGGTGTCTTGCAGGGAAGGCCCTCGGGACGCCATGCCAAACCCGCAGTGACTCACCAATAAGGGGCACCGAAACCGGGTAGGCTTAAAAGGAAGGCGGTCAGGACTGAGATGCTGTCGCAGATGTATGAAAAAGAACCCTGCTCCGTGGTTATTGTCTTTAAAATATAATAACGTCCGTGGTTAAAACCAGGAAAAATGTTCGCCGGACCGTATCCGGAGAGCCTGCCGGCCATGCCTCCACCAACCGGGCTCCGGAGCCGGACTTGGAGGCAGATGCTAATGTGGGGACAACGCCGGATATTCCTCCTACCGAGGATGTGGTTAGGCTGTCCGCTACAAATTCCGAAGTTGAGAGTGACATGAAGCATAGGCGTCGCCGGGCCGTACTCCACGACCCCGGTTTTTTCTGAAGAGGCGTTTGATGCCTTCAACTCAGGGGACGCGTACATCCGAGCTGCTCAAAATGGTCTTTCCAGAGCCACGTACCAGTATGTAAAGGATATACGGGTAAGAAAATCTGATAATTATATATACCAGTAGCCCCTGAGACTTGAAATAGTTGGCACAACTGATTTAAGGATCATTATTTGCATAGGTTCTTACTGAGAAGAATACCCAGTTGTCTCAAGAGCTGGAGCAGTGCAAAGCCCAGCTACGGGCCGCAGTTGCCAAAATGGAGGAGTCCAAGAAGGCCCCATCTGGTAACACTTGTTCCTATCGAAAAGAACGAGATATACCAGTTAATATTTGGCTTGCATGCTAATCTAATCAATAGATTCTGCAGATGACCCCGGAGTGAATCCGAAGGAGCAACATGCTCAACGACAGCTGAAGTCTGGCGAGCGCGTGCTTACACAAGTTAGGCGAGAGAAAAACAATCTCCAAGATGCCAATACCCGGCTGGATGTTGAACTGAAAGATGTTCGGGCCCAGTTGGCTGACTCCGTAAAGGAGAATAAAAGGCTTCGACGCAACATTTTCAGTAAGTGCTTGAGCGAACTTCTATAGAGTTCGGCGAAGAAACCAGGTAACAGAGCTATATCTGTAGGTATGCTGACGGGCCGTCCCGGAGAGGAGATGCCCGGGTCTGCGGGAGATCTTCTGCCAGAGCTCTCATAACTACATGAACAAGTTCGGCAGGTGATGCGGGACCTTGCCCAGGCCTTGTGGCCATCCGCCTTCCTGCCAGGAGGCTTGGGGGAGATTGTAGAGATACTCAAGGGCGCGCGGCGGTGCTTCCGATTATCGAAGATATCTGGCTGTCGACAAGGTGCGAGGGAAGCCCGGGCCATGGTGAAGACTCGATATACCAAGGCTGATCCGAACCATATGGCCGAGGTCGGACCTGTAGGGCCTGACGGGAAAGAGATCCCCGTCAGCTTGGTGTATGACCAGGTGAAATTAGCCGCAAAGTATTCCCAACAGGATTGTAGGCTAGACAGCCTGTTGGATGGTATAGAAGAAGAATTTAGTCAGTCCAAGTGACTATGTACTTCAACTGGCATATATTGTCCCTAGGCAGATTGTAAATCATTTGTCATGGCGGACCTTTTTGCTTCGACCTCCTAACCCGACAGTCCGGAGTGTATCCGAAAACCCGCTCAGTTATGTAAAAACCAGGGTAGGCGTGAAAACCAGGTGTAGGGGTCATAAGTGCTTGAACAGACAAGAACCCAACTAGTTATGTTATATTACATGGATAGTAGGAAACATCTTCCAGGGAGAATAGTTCCGTTAAGGGTTCCTTTCCCTGGGTATGCATGCATTAATGTGCATGTCTGAACTGCGACAAGAGACACAGGATATAAACATCTGGGGGTATGTATTCTAATAAGTAGAAAATTCATTATTTCTTCCAATCCGGCCGTAGTCGCGTCCGTCCACTCGAAGTGTTCGGTGTGCTGAAGAAGGTGATAAAGAGGTAATGCCTTTTCTCCCAATCGGGAGATAAAGCGGCTTAAGGTAGCCACGCATCCAGTTAATTTCTTGATTTGCTTGAGGTTTGTTGGGATAGCCAACCGTGACAGAGCTTGGATTTTAGCCCGATTCGCTTCAATTCCTCTATTCGAAACAATGAAGCCCAAGAGCTTTCCGACGGGTACGCCGAAAACGCATTTTTCCGGATTAAGCTTAATGTCATATGTTCGGAGATTGTCGAACGTGAGCCTCAAGTCGTCTATCAACGATTCGGCGTGTCTGGTTTTAATTACCACATCGTCTACGTATGCCTCCACTATTTTGCTGATTTGTGCTTCCAGGCATGTCTGAATCATGCGTTGATAGGTCGCACCGGCGTTTTTGAGCCCGAAAGGCATGGTGTTGAAACAGAAGGGGCCATATGGAGTAATGAATGCTGTTGCGGCTTAATCGGGCTCCGCCATCTTGATTTGATGGTATCCGGAGTATGTGTCGAGGAAACACAACGAGTCGTTTCCCGCGGTAGCGTCGATAATTTGATCGATGCGGGGGAGGGGGAAGGGATCCTTAGGGCAAGCCTTGTTAAGGTCCTTAAAATGGACACATGGGTACCATGATTTTTCCTTCTTTGGTACCATCACCAGGTTTCCTAGCCAGTCCGGGTGTTTCATTTCTCTAATGAATCCGGCCTCGAGTAACTTGGCTAGTTCTTCTCCCATGGCTTATCGCTTGGGTTCGGAGAAACGCCGAAGAGTTTGCTTGACCATCTTGTATCCCTTTAGAATGTTTAGGCCATGCTCGGCCAGCCTGCGTGGGATGCCTGGCATATCTGAAGGATGTCAGGAGAAGATGTCCCAATTCTCGCGTAAGAAATCCCGCAGTGCAGCGTCTATTGTGGGCTTCAGCTGTGCCCCGTTGGATGCTATTTTTGTAGGGTTCGTTGGGTGGACCTGGAATTTGACTATTTTGTCCGCTGGTTTAAAAGAGGTGGACTTGGGTCTTTTGTCGAGTATCACGTCGTCCCTGTCCACTTTAGAGCACAGCGCAGTTAGTTCTTCGGCCACGAGGGCTTCGGATAACGCTTCGAGGGCCAGTGCGGTGGTTTTATTTTCGGCGCAGAGTGCTATGTCAGGATCACTAGCTAGTGTGATGATTCCATTGGGCCCGGGCATCTTGAGCTTCATGTACCCATAATGGGGTATAGCTTGGAAGATCGTGAATGCCTCTCGCCCTAGAAGGGCGTGGTATCCGCTACTAAATGGGGCCACTTGGAATGTGATTTCTTCGGACCTGTAATTCTCCGGTGTGCCGAATACCACATCTAGTGTGATTTTTCCCGCACATCGTGCCTCCCGACTAGGGGTGATTCCTCTGAATGTCGTGCTGCTTTGCTCAATGCGGCTCTTCTCTATTTCCATTTTTCTAAGAGTCTCCTCATAGAAGAGGTTTAATCCGTTGCCACCGTCCATGAGTACTTTAGTAAGCCGGAAGCCGTCCACAATTGGACTAAGGACCAAAGCGGCTGGAGCTCGGGCTGTGCAAAATTGAGGTTTGTCACTGGCATTGAAAGTTATGGCCGAGTCATTCCATGGATTTGTCGTTGCAACGTGGCAGACTTCGACGAGGCTGGGAAGTGCCCGCTTGCACCTATTGTTTGAGGCAAAAGTCTCGAAGACTGTTAGTACTATATTGTTATTTTCCGCGGGAGGGTGCTCTGCGGTATTGTTGACGAAGAGATCCTCGCTGCTCCTGGCCACCTGCCGGAGTATCCAACATGCTCTAAGGTTGTGTGTTGGCATGGTATCCGATCTACTATGAATTTTGCATGGCCCATTGAGCCATCCCTCCAATACGGTTCTACGCCCTCTAGTTGGTTTTGGCTTCTTTGTAATTGGATTGGGTGACTTACGAGAGTACACCCTTTTAGTTCGGACAGAGGGTTTAGTTAGAGCCCGAGGATCCCAGAATCGTGTTTGGGTTTTCCAAGTGCTTTCCATCACATAGTACTTCCGTACTATGGACGCCAAGTCAGCGAAATGTGTTATATCACGGTGACTTATGGCGTTGAGGATTCCCTTGTCCGTGCAATTTTTGCAAAAGAATGAAATTGCGTCTTCCTCATGACAGTCCTTCACCTTGCTTATTGCAAGAAGGAATCTGGCCCAATAGTGATGTACTGTCTCTTGCGGCTCTTGTGTAATATGGGAAAGATCACTTATGTGAGGGTGGGTGGGTATATTTAAGTCCAAACCCTGACCCGGTCTGAGGCCCAAAGGAGTTTCCGAGCTTGGTAGCTCTGTCTTTGGGACGTTGCCCAATGGTACTAGCCCGCTGTTCGATTCCAGGTTCGAAGCTTGGGCCATGTCCTCCCATAGACGGGTATCCGGCTCGGAGAGCTCAGGAATCTGGACATAGTTTGTCCTCAAAATAGAGGAAGAATCGCTGCATCTCTCCTCCACCACCGCTATCTGATGGGTAACCGTTGGAGAGTTAATCTCCCTTTGGTCGGGTTTAAGCCCGATCCGATCATAGTCCGTAGCGACTCCCAAGGCGGCGATGTGATCCAAGAGCTCGTTCAAAGAAGAGAGATCCATTGGATCCATCTGCTCAGAGAATCCTGAGCCGACGTGAAGGCTGTTTTTGATGACCCGAGAAGTCATCGTCGGCGCGACGGCCGATGGGGCGGTCATGACGAAGCCGCCTAATCGAAGAGTTTGGCCTACAGCCAGGGCTCCCCCAGAGGTAACGTTGTCGCTGACAACGAGACGAGCCATCAGGACTTATCGTGACAACATAGTGGAACTCTCAATGAAAGCACAAATGTCGGTGTCAAAACCGGCAGATCTCGGGTAGGGGGTCCCGAACTGTGCGTCTAAGGCGGATGGTAACAGGAGGCGGGGGACGCAATGTTTACCTAGGTTCAGGCCCTCTCGATGGAGGTAATACCCTACTTCCTGCTTGATTGATCTTGATGATATGAGTATTACAAGAGTTGATCTACCACGAGATCGGAGAGGCTAAACCCTAGAAGCTAGCCTATGGTATGATTGTTGTTGTCCTATGGACTAAAACCCTCCGGTTTATATAGACACCGGAGGGGCTAGGGTTACACAAAGTCGGTTACAAGGGAGGAGATCTACATATCTGAATCTCCAAGCTTGCCTTCCACGCAAAGGAGAGTCCCATCCGGACACATGACGAAGTCTTCAATCTTGTATCTTCATAGTCCAATAGTCCGGCCAAAGTATATAGTCCTGCTGTCTGAGGACCCCCTAATCCAGGACTCCCTCCGGCGCCAACCTCGATCCCGACCGAGAAGAGGCGCTGGTGAGACTCTTGCGTGCGAACAGGGAGGTATTCCCCTGGGAGCCCAAGCAACTGGTGGGAGTCCCAAGGGGAGTAATCAAGCATCACTTAAGGGTGTGCCCCAATGTGTGCCCTGTGAAGTAGAAGGCACCACGACAGTCCACAAAGAAGCAGTCCTTCATCGTCCAGGAAACCCGCAAGCTACAAGCTGCGGGTGTCATCCGTGAGGTCCGGTACCCAGAGTAGCTGGCGAACCCCATCATTGTGCCCAAGAAAGGTGAGAAGGAACATATGTGCGTCGACTTCACCAACCTCAACAAAGCCTGCCCTCAAGACCCGTTCCCACCTCCGCGCATCAACCAGATCGTCGACTCTACTGCGGAATGCAACCTGCTATGTCTTCTAGATGCATTCTTGGGTTATCACCAGATCAAGATGGCAGTGGAGGACATGAAAAAGACAGCCTTCCTGACCCCGTGCGGGGTATACAGCTACACCTGCATGCTGTTCGGATAGCGCAACGCTGGGGCAACCTTCCAGCGGCTGATGCACATAGCCCTGGGCCAACAGCTCGGGAGGAACGCTGAGGCCTACGTCGATGACATCGTGGTGAACTCTCGAGAGGCGAGGACCCTCATACAAGACTTGGAGGAAACTTTTCCCAGCCTGCGACAGGTGGACCTGCGACTCAATCTAGAGAAGTGTGCATTCGGCATCCCTTCGGGCAAGCTGCAGGGTTTCCCCATGTCGCACAGGGGGATTGAGGGAAATCCGGAGAAGGTCAAGGCGATAGAAGACATGAGCCTGCCCTAAACTCTCAAAGAAATGCAGAAGCTCGTGGGTTGGTGACCTCGTTGGGGCGCTTCATCTCCAAGCTGGGAGAACGCGCCCTGCTGTTCTTCAAGGTGATGAAGAAGAAGGGCCCGTTCAAGTGGACCCCAGAGGCCGACCTGGTGTTTCAAGGTGTCAAGAGATATTTGACCAGCCCTCCGGTGGTGGTTGCGCCTCGACCCCTAGAACCCCTGGTGCTCTACCTGGCCAGCGCGGCATTGGTGGCTGTCCGGGAGGAGCGCCAGGCCAAGGATGGGCCGCGTAATGTCGTACCTCCAGCCGGGACGGGGCGGCGCCAGGAAGGCATCGCTAAAGACACGACGACGCCCGCGGACAATCAGACCCCGCAAGATGGCGTCTCTAGGCCTGCGGAGGCCATGGTGGGTAACCAAGCGCCTGAGGCTCCCATACCTCGGGAGGCGCCACAACCTCCGGAGGCTGCCGGCTCCACCGACGCTCCCGCCCTCGTCGAGCACCCGGTCTACTTCATCAGCATGGTACTACGGGATGCAAGGGCACAATACCCCATGCCGCAGAAGCTCCGGCTCGCGCTCCTGGCGGCCTCACGCAAGCTGCTTCATTATTTCCATGGCCACCCAATTAAGGTCGTCTCAGCCTACCCATTGGAAAGGGTGCTCCGGAGCCCCAACGCAGCGGGAAGAGTCGCCAAGTGGAACATCGAGCTGTAGGCATTTCAGCTAGAGTTCAGCACAACCAGGGTCATCAAGGGAGCTGCCCTCGCCGACTTTGTGGCAGAATGGACTGACACTTCGGAACCTGAAGCAGGCGAGAACTGATCCCTTTCGCCAGGATGTGAAGCGCTAGACGGCTAGGTCATGTACTTCGACGACGCTTTCGCATGCCAGGGCGCGGGGACTGGAGTCGTGCTCATCTCGCCCACTCAAGACAAACTCTACTATGTCGTGCAACTCTGCTTCCAGCGGGGTGAGAAGGCCTCCAACAACATCACGGAGTACGAAGGTTTGATCGCCGGCCTCAAGGCTGCAGCGGCCATGGGGGTGAAGCGCCTCACCATCAAGGGCGACTCTCACCTCCTTGTCAACTTCTCCAACAAGGTATACGAACCAAAGGACAAGCACATGGAGGCATACCTCACGGAGGTACGCAAAATGGAG
This sequence comes from Triticum urartu, assembly GCF_056163025.1. Taxonomy (NCBI): domain Eukaryota; kingdom Viridiplantae; phylum Streptophyta; class Magnoliopsida; order Poales; family Poaceae; genus Triticum; species Triticum urartu. The sequence goes on along the minus strand of NC_141876.1, from coordinate 362,072,902 downwards.
AAGCAATTGTTGGGCCTAGAACTGCAGCATGTGCCCCACGGGAAGCGGATGATATCCCCAAGAGAGCATCAAGGCGACAGCTCCAGGAGCCCGGCGACTTCAAGGAGCGGCTCTTTAAGCCTTCGGCAGCCCCTCCGACTACGGAGCCTACGCCACCTCAAGAGGAGCTCCCACCGCCACCAACCTCTGGAGCTCCCGCCTGCGGCCTGACCTCAGGAGCACGCTTTCTCCTTGAACATAAGACTCAGGAGGAATGCTGGACTAAAGAACTCAAGGCATACCTGCTGCGGGGGACACTGCCAGAGAAAGAGGAGTACGTGGAGCGCATGGCACGGTAAGCTACAACGTATTGCATCTAGGATGGTGTGTTGTACAGGAAATGACAAAATGATGTTTCTTTGCGATGCATCTCCAGGAAGCAGGGGTGAGCTGCTAGCTGACATACATGGCGGGGACTGCGGGCATCACTCATCGTCGCACACCCTAGTTGGCGAGGCGTTCCGCAGCGGATTCTACAGGCCCACGGCACTCAGCGATGTAACCGAGCTGGTGAAATCATGCGAGGCTTGCCAGTTCCATGCCAAGAAAATACACCAGCCTTCTCAGGGCCTCTAGACCATCCCAGTCTTGTGGCCATTTGCGGTCTGGGGGCTATATATCCTGGGTCCGTTCCCTCGAGCGCCAGGGGGCTCCCGCTACCTCTACATCGCCATCGACAAGTTCACCAAATGGGCGGAGGTGCAAGCCATCCGCACCATCCCAGCTGGGTCAGCAGTTAAGTTCATCAAGGGCCTAGTGAGCCGGTTTGGGGTCCCTAACCGCATCATCACTGATAACGGCTCGCATTTCACTAGTAATCTCTTCAAGACATATTGTGCAAACCTTCGAACGCAGATTTGCTACGCTTCACTAGCACACCCCAGGAGCAACGGCCAAGCCGAGCGCGCCAACGCAGAGGTCTTGAGAGGCCTCAAGACCAGGACCTTCAAGAATAAGCTTGAAGCCAGCGGCAGGGGCTGGAATGGTGAGCTCCAGTCCGTGTTATGGTCCACCCACACCACCGCCACGAAGCCAACAGGCGAGACCCCGTTCTTCCTCATCTACGGAGTAGAAGCGGTTCTCCCTCACGAGGTCAGGCATCGCTCCACGCGGGTCCTGGCGTTCGATGAGACACATCAAGACAATGGGAAGTGGAGGTTGTGTATTGATTACACAGATATTAATAAGGCTTGTCCCAAAGACCCCTTCTCGTTGCTGCGCATCGACCAGATTGTTCACTCCACAGCTGGGTGTGATCTGTTGTCATTCCTCGATGCCTACTCCGGCTACCACCAGATCTTCATGACAAGGGAAGATGAAGAGAAAACGACATTCATCACCCCATGTGGTACGTATTGCTTTATACGGATGCCTTTCAGGTTGAAGAGTGCTGGTTCAACGTTTGCAAGGGCGATCCAGATTGGTTTTGAACCCCAGCTCCATAGAAATATGGAAGCTTATATGGATGATATAGTGGTCAAAACCAAGAACATGGCAACCCTCATATCAGATTTAGAAGAAACATTTGCAAACCTACGCAAGATCAATCTCAAGCTGAACCCTGAGAAGTGCGTCTTCGGCGTCCCGGCAGGCAAGCTTCTCGGGTTCTTTGTGTCACAGCGTGGGATAGAGGCCAATCCGGACAAGATCAAAGCTATAGAGCAGATTGAAGCGCCCAAGCGAGTCAAGGATGTGCGTCGGCTTGCTGGTTGCATTGCTGCCATGAGCAGGTTCATTTCCAAGTCCGCCGAGTGCGCCCTTCCCTTTTTCAAGATTTTGAAAAAGGCGGGCCGATGGAGTGGATGCCAGAAGCCGAAGCAGTATTGCAAGATTTGAAGAGGTACCTCTCCTCCGCGCCAATACTAGTTGCGCCTAGGCCACACGAACCATTGCTGCTGTACATGGTGGCAACGAACCAGGTGGTCAGCACCGCACTAGTGGCGCAGAGAGAAATTGATGATGAGGTAATAGCAGCGACGGAGCCCGATGCCACCGATGCCGAGACGACGCAGCCAATTGAAGTGCCGCCGAAGAAGAAAATGATGCAGCACCCGGTCTACTTTGTTAGTTACCTCCTGTAGGGGGCTAGATCGAGGTACTCTGGTGTGCAGAAACTGCTCTTCGGCCTTCTTATGGCCTCGAGGAAGCTGCGTCACTACTTTCAGGCGCACGAAATCACTGTCGTCACTCACCTCCCTCTGCAACGGATATTGCACAATCCAGACGCAACGGGAAGGATCATAGAGTGGGCACTGGAACTGTCCAGCTTTGGCCTCAAGTTTGAGAGTACCTCGACGATTCAAAGACGAGTCCTGGCAGAGTTCGTTGCAGAATGGACCGCGACGCCTGACGAAGAAACCCAAGAGACTGCTCTTCCCAGCAAGGAGGCAAGTTGCGACTGGATCATGTACTTTGATGGAGCTTTCTCCTTACAGGGCGCCGGGGCTGGCGTACTGCGTGTCGCGCCCACCGGAGAGCACCTCAAGTACGTGATCTAGATGCACTTCCCCAGGGAGGTGTCAACAAACAATACGGTTGAGTATGAAGGGCTGCTTGCCGTTCTTAGGATCGCGGAGGACCTCGGAATCAAGAAACTCATCGTCAGAGGCGACTCACCACTTGTCGTCAAGCAAGTCAACAAGCATTACCAGAGCCCGTTGATGAAGGCCTACGTCGATGAAGTGAGAAAGCTGGGAGAGCGTTTTGACGGTATACAGGCAGAATACGTTCCCCGAGTAGAGAATGATATCGCCGATTACCTGTCAAAACGCGCTGCCATCAAGCTACCTGTGGAAGCAGGTACCTTTGTGCTTCGGCTAACTCAGCGATCCGTTGATCCATGAATAGAGTAGAACAAGAGGATAAAATGAGAGCCCGGCAAGTACTTTCCCACCGAGCTCCCGGAAGCCGCCGGCAAGGATGTTGCTGGAGACACTTAGCCCGCCACGGGATGGCTAGCTCCGACAGAGCATCAAGCTCTTGCCATGGAGACAGCCGCTCCAATAGCGGAGGAAATGCCTTTAGTCCTCGCCGTCGAGCCCCAGGCTCCAGCGTGGGCACAACATACCGTCCGATTCCTCCAAACAGGGGGAACTTCCTAAGGAGCAGGAAGAAGTGGAAAAGTAGCCCGTCGCTCTACTATGTACCAGTTCGTCGATGACGTCCTGTACAGAAAGAGGCCGAACGGCGTGAAATTGAAGTGTATCCCTCAAGAGGAAGGACTGGGGCTGTTGGCGGAGATACATGGAGGCCTATGTGGATCCCACATCGGGTCAAGGGCCCTTGCCGGCAAGGCGTTTCAGCAAGGCTTCTTCTGGCCCACCGCCCTCCAGGATGCGACGACACTAGTCACCAGGTGTGAAGCGTGTTAGTTCCATTCAAAGAAGCTTCATTAGCCAGCTCAAGCCCTTCAAACCATTCCTCTCTCCTGGCCTTTCTCGTTCTGGGGGCTCGACATACTGGGCCCTTTCCCCCGCGCTGTCGGGGGCTTTGAGTGCTTGTACGTTGCAATCGACAAGTTCACAAAGTGGCCAGAAGTGGAAGCAGTGAAGAAGGTCACAGCACAGTCAGCCGTCAAGTTCTTCAAAGGACTGATGTGCCGTTTTGGTGTACCCAATAGGGTTATCACCGACAACGGCACGCAGTTCACAAGCCACACCTTCATGCAATATATTCGAGACCTTGGCAGCAAGGTCTGTTTTGCTTCCGTTGCTCACCCACGAAGCAATGGTCAAGCTGAGACGGCAAATGCTGAAGTACTGTGAGGCCTGAGGACAAAGACCTTTGACAGACTGCACAAGAGTGGAAGGCGATGGATTGATGAATTGCCGGCGGTTCTTTGGTCAATCAGAATGACACCAAATCGAGCCACCGGCCAGACACCCTTTGCCCTGGCATACGGGGCAGAAGCAGTTCTTCCCATAGAACTCATATATGGGTCACCTCGAGTACTCGCTTATGACGAGCTTGAGCAAGAGCAATTGCGGCAAGATGACGCAACGCTCCTTGGGGAAGATAGTCTTCGGGCGGCTGTGAGAGCAGCGTGCTACCAGCAAGCCTTGCGCCGCTACCATAGCCGCAAGGTTCATGTCCGAAGCTTTGAGGAAGGCGACCTTGTTCTTCGACGCGTTCAATCGGCCAAGAATTCCAACAAGTTGAAGCCAAAGTGGGAAGGCCCTTATCGGGTAATACGAGTCACCAGGCCCGGCGCAGTCCGCCTGGAGACCAAAGATGTCGTTCCGGTGAGTAACTCCTGGAACATTGAGCATCTTCGCAAGTTTTACCCGTGAGGCGCGGCTTGCCGGCCCCCCCGGCAAGCCACCTTTTGTACGAGCCTTGCCGATGACGCATGTAACCCTTTGTACAAAGCCAGGCACAGACCCTGAGCATAACTAAATGAAGCGCTGGCGCCCTAAGTTATAACATGCATGCTAGGTCGAGTCTCGTCCTTGGTTAGGGTTGATAGTGCTTAGCGGCGACTAACCCCTAGCTTAGAGGTCGAGTGTGTGTCTCTTTGTCTTTCTTTTGTCTTCTTTGGTTCACAGGACACACAGATATCCATGCCGAACCACTGGGGGAGGAAAAAAAGAGGAACAGACCAGCATCTAGCCCCCGGCAAGCTAGTACTGTCGGGGGCTGCAAGAGCAAAGATTCAGCCACGGCGAATCAGGGTTGCCAGGGATTGCAACTTCAGATAAGTTCTTCATCCCTTATCATGCATTCCATTATGGACTGAGGTATGTGAAACCTCGTTTTCCCCTAAGCTACCGTGCTCCCATGACTCTAGGCCCTAGGGCTCGTTCCTGGGGCCAAGTATGGTCGTAGTCGCGGCAGCGAAAGGATGAAACAAGGAGCCTGAACCCGCCTCATCCCTGCCTCCGCCAAAGGCGTGAGGAAGGTCGAGCGAAGTGGGGAGATGGCAAGGCCTGTTGCCGGGCAAGGAAATATTTATCTTGAAGATATCAAGGATTTACTCCTTGTCGTGGGTTCCACCCGCAAACAAATGACCCGGCAAGCATCCCTTTTTCATTAAAAAAACATTCCACTCAGGTACAGTCCATAGGGAATGAAAAACATGAATGATGGGATTACAAGTTTTAAATTCAACAAAGGCCCGAAGGCTTACAAACTAAAAAGAGATAAGGTGCCCGTAATCCCTTTCTTGTCCCTCTCCTCAGGAGGCAAGTCAAGGAGGCGAAAAGGACAAAAGGAGCGCCTAGGCGAGCTACGGGTGGCAGAAGACACCAAGAGAACATCTTGGTGGCCGTCCAAAGGCTGGATGGTGATGGCGGCGCCGGAAGCAGAGCTCGAAGACGAGCCGGCAGGACGTCAGCACGCGTCGAAGGCATCGGTGCCCGCGTACTCCGACTTGACAGCCTTGCCGCCCGCCCTCTTCCTCTTCCGCAGCCTCCCAACGCCAGCCGCCCAAGGGGACGACCCCAAGAAGTTCAGGGAGCCGGCGACACGGATGATGGGAGCGCCGGTGCCGCATGGAGCGGCACCCGACACCTAATCGGACCCGTCATCCTGACGCCTACTGCCCTCGTCCTCGCTGCCGCTGTCCTCCTCGTCACTCCCGCCCGAGGAGGAGTCTTCACTATCAGAAGAGCTCTCCACGCAGCACCTTGCATGGGTCCCAAAGCACCCGAAGACCTTGACGGAGAGAAGGCCACCCTCCATCAGCTTAAAATGGAGAGTGAGCCCCTCCGTCAAGCGGTGGATATGAGCAAACGTCTTCCATCCCCGACAAAGATACATCACGTGAGGGGCGGGGAAGTCGACGCGGACCCGCGTGCCACTGATCCCGCAGCCCCTCATGTGCAGCCGCAACGATTCCGGCGGATCCAGCTCCATCTCCCGCGCCAATGGAGTCGGGAGACGAAGGCGACGGTGCGGCGGCCGACGCAGCCTGACGAAGAACTCACAAGGGTCATCCCCAACATGGCCCTCCATTGGAGGAGGAGCTGCTGGCGGAGGCGAGGCCGGCGCGCCACCCCGTCCTCCTCTTCCCCGAGCGCCCCGGCCTCGCCCACGGCCTCGCCCCCTCCCCCTTCCCCACGAGGCTGGCTCTGCCACCGCAGGCGCAGGGGAAGGAGGGACGCATTGTCGAGCGGCGACCCTCGCCGCCACTGTTGAAGGACCGGGATTCCCTCTCTCCATGACGGATGGAAGGGAGGAGCAAAAGCTGAAGGAAGAAGAAGATGAAAGAATGCGGGACGCCATGGTTGGGGCTCGGCCACCCCGCTCGGCCAATCAAGATACGGAAGGCGCAGGGAGCCAGGACCGACCCGCCACCCCAAGCAGCGACGGCCCGGTTTCCCACCCCGTGATCGTGGAGAGTGGATGCCTTGAAGACCGCGCCTCAGCCCCATTCAGTAAATGGGCCGCGCCTCCATGCCTCCCTCTGTTTATGGGGAAGGCGCAAACTGCCCCTTTACTACGATGTGACGCATGCCTGCGGGAACCAACCCCACGCATGCCGCCCACGTCACACGCGCCTCCCCATGCCGCGCCACGCACGGGAATCATGGGAAGCGCAGCGCGTGAAGAATCTTACCGCGGTAAAAACAGCCCCTCCTGCCCGCGCACCGTTTTTGGGCCTAGCCCAACAACGTGTTGCGCTTATGTGTGGCCCAGGCCTAGGGGCTCCTATCGGTGTACAAAAAGAGGGGTACACTTTTTGTACACCTATAACTGTGCACAGGCAATCTGAGCCGCGGACACCACCACACCAAGCAAGGCTAGGGAGGTGAGCCAGGGTAACACCGAAGCTCAAGAGAACTAGAACGACGCCAAGGCCAAGACCATGAAGAGCAAAGGGGACGAAGCGGACTCCCCCGGCAAGATCCTTGCCGGGAGACAGTTCTAGCAGCCTCGGCAAGACCCTTGCCGCGGTGAATCGTCTCGCGCCTACGGAGCAAATCGCCCTTGAGTCCACTGCACCCAAAGGGCAAGGATTCAGGAGACATCCCCGTGGCGGCATGCAGATCTTTGTGAAGACATTCAAGATCAGATATGCACTAAGGAAACGACAACCCTTGGCGGGATCCTAGCCGAGGAAGACCACAAGGCCCCCGGCAAGCGCCTTGCCGGGGATGACAGCAGGCGCCTAAGACCCTTGCCGGGGCCCCGGCAAGGCCCTTGCCGAGGACACCCGCGGGGCCACCATCAGGCCCACGCCGACTAAACCTCCATCACCGCATGCATGCAGCTGCCGACCCAACTAGCTGGGAAGGCACCTGCGTGGCGGCATGCGCATCTTCGTGAAGACCCACCACTGCGCCACCTCAGCTGCCTACCTACCTACGTGGCATCGCAGGCGTCGCTGGCCAGGGCGAGTGTCGACACAAGAAGGAGCGGCGACGGACGAGACAGGTTTCTCCCCCGTCCCCGATAAAGCAAGCACACCTAAGCAAGACGCATTAAATGCGCCTTGTCATGTAATGCGAGGGATAACCTCGCATCACTATACCCTTTCCACCTCCTATGTGCCACTGTGGCAACCCCTTTTTCTATAAAAGGAGGCCCGAGGCGACCAGGAGAAGGATTCGGCTTTTTGGAGCTCCTCACGCCCCATAGCTAGCTCAAGAACACAGATATACAATCCACCAAAGCAGGAGTAGGGTTTTACGCATCCTCGTGGCCCAAACCTAGATAAACGAACCGCGTGCTATCTGTTTGATCCACTCTTCTCATGACCCCGTGCTCCGCTAACCACAGTAGGGATTCTTGTGATCCCATAGGTGTCGTTCCCACCGACAGAGGCCAGCGCAGGCGAATAGTACCGAGGCATCAGGCAAAGGTTGCTATATCGGTGCAACGAGACCAATACCAGGAGGATGGCAAGACGGAGGTCATCGTGGAGACCAAGACGGCGTCACCACCAGAGCTTTTCGCAGGCGAAGACCACTTTTGTCAGGATAGCTTGTACTAGCTGTCCCCCTGCAAATTGGCCAGCCATTGTTGGATCCCTTCCCGCTCGATATTTGGGAAGAGGACCAGGTCCTATATAAGCAGAGCTAGCCACCATAGTAGGGGCATCTAATCTCATCTTAGCTTGATCCAACCCGATCGAGAACCTACTCACAAGAACACCTCAACCTTAGGAGGCTGTTCTTCCCTTGTACTATTCATCATCAGCCCTAGAGGCAATCCACCACCACCACACTGGAGTAGGGTATTACACCACAATGGTGGCCCGAACCAGTATAAACCTTGTGTCTTTTTCTGTTGCGAGTTCGTCGAGTTCGTCCGCGAGATCTTAGCGGGCTAGGGCGTAGATTGGCAGGAAGGAAAGACTTCGCGCGCACCCTAGTGTTCGAACCTTAAGGGTTTGCCAGAACCCCACATCCGATAGCAACCTTCTGTACCCAAGAGATACCATCTTGGGGCCTTTTCCGGAGCTCCGCCGGAGGGGGCATCGATCACGGAGGGCCTCTACATCAACTCCATGGCCCCTTCGATGATGTGTGAGTAGTTTACTTCAGACCTTCGGGTCCATAGTTATTACCTAGATGGCTTCTTCTCTCTCTTTGAATCTCAATACAAAGTTCTCCTCGGTCTTGTTGGAGATCTATTCAATGTAACTCTTTTTGTGGTGTGTTTGTCGAGTTCCGATGAATTGTGAGTTTATGATCAAGTCTATCTATGAACAATATTTGATCCTTCTCTGAAATCTTTTATGCATGATTGGTTATCTTTGCAAGTCTCTTCGAATTATCAGTTTGGTTTGGCCTACTGGATTGATCTTTCTTGCAATGGGAGAAGTGCTTAGCTTTGGGTTCAATCTTGCGGTGCTCGAGCCTAGTAACAGAAAGGGAAACGACACGTATTGTATTGTTGCCATCAGGATAAAAAGATGGGGTTTATATCATATTGCTTGAGTTTATCCCTCTACATCATGTCATCTTACCTAATGCGTTACTCTGTTCTTATGAACTTAATACTCTAGATGCATGCGGGATAGCGGTCGATGTGTGTAGTAATAGTAGTACATGTAGGCAGGAGTCGGTCTACTTGTCGCGGACGTGATGCCTATATACATGATCATGCCTAGATAGTCTCATAATTATTCGCTTTTCTATCAATTGCTTGACAGTAATTTGTTCACCCACCGTAATACTTATGCTATATTGAGAGAAGCCACAAGTGAAACCTATGGCCCCCGGGTCTATTTTCCATCATATAAGTTTCCAATCTATTTTACTTTGCAATATTTACTTTCAATCTATATCATAAAAATACCAAAAATATTTATCTTATCACTATTATCTCTATTAGATCTCACTCTCGTAAGTGACCGTGAAGGGATTGACAACCCCTTTATCGCGTTGGTTGCGAGGTTCTTATTTGTTTGTGTAGGTAAGAGGGACTTGTGTGTGGCCTCCTACTGGATTGATACCTTGGTTCTCAAAAACTGAGGGAAATACTTATGCTACTTTGCAGCATCACCCTTTCCTCTTCAAGGGAAAACCAACGTAGTGCTCAAGAGGTAGCAAGAAGGATTTCTGGCGCCGTTGCCGGGGAGTCTACGCACAAGTCAAGACATACCAAATACGCATTGAGGGAGTCCTGGATTAGGGGGTCCTCGGACAGCTGGACTATATACTTTGGCCGAACTGTTGGACTATGAAGATACCAGATTGAAGACTTCGTCCCGTGTCCGGATGGGACTCTCCTTTGCGTGGAAGGCAAGCTTGGCAATTCGGATATGTAGATCTCCTCTCTTGTAACCAACTATATGTAACCCTAGCACCCTCTGGTGGCTATATAAACCGGAGGGTTTTAGTCCATAGGGCAACAACAATCAGACCATAGGCTAGCTTCTAGGGTGTAGCCTCTCTGATCTTGTGGTAGATCAACTCTTGTACTACTCATATCATCAAGATCAATCAAGCAGGAAGTAGGGTATTACCTCCATCGAGAGGGCCCGAACCTGGGTAAACATTGTGTCCCCCGCCTCCTGTTACCATCCGCCCTTGTCGGTGTTCTGGGAACGGGGGTCCCCAGACATGCCTACCTGCGTCCTGCGGCATGGCTCAAAGGGGGCCCAACACGGCCCGTCTTCATCAACACAGACCCAAGACCCTCGTGAGGGGCCAAGCCTCGCGGGGCGGACGACTCAGGCACGGCCTCGTCTGGCTGGTTCGCGAGGAGGCGGAGAGATCAAGGCGGGGTACCTCACGAGGTGCCCGTGACGCAAGCCATGACGACCAAAGGCGCCAGGCGAGCGCCAGCCGCGCAGTGTCCTCCTTTCCTCTTTGGTGCAAAGGGAGCAAGAGCAGGCAAGAGCATCAAGCAAAGGCACCCATTTCGGTGCAACTAGACCAAGACCAGTCCAACGGCAGGAAGGAAGTCATTGTGGAGCCCAAGCCAGGATCACCACCAGAGCCTTTGGCAGGCGAGGACCAACTTTAGTCAGGATAAGTGTACCAGATGTTCCCCTTCAAAATGGCCAATTGTTGGCGCCCTTCCCGCTCAATATTTGGGAAGAGGCCCAGGGCCTTTGCCTATAAATAGGACTAGCCACCCACATGGTAGAGGGGAGATCAGAGATCGGAGATCGGATCAAAATCGGAGGGAGAATCGAGAAGAGAGAGAGAGAGAAGGGCGACTGAACTGCTCCTAGCAGTTCATCCCCCCAGCCAAGAACAGACCCTCGCGAGGCTGTTCTTCCTTGTATTGCTCATCATCATCAGCCCAAGAGGCAATCCACCACACCACACACTGGAGTAGGGTATTACACCACAACGGTGGCCCGAACCAGTATAAACCCTGTGTCTCTTGTGCTGTTCTCCATAGCTTAGATCTTAGCGAGGCGGAGGGGTGCAGGTAGGTAGAAGGCGAAATCTCCGCGCGCACCCCAGTGTTCGAACCTCAAGGGTCTGCCGGAACCCAAAATCCGACATTTGGTGCGCCAGGTAGGGGTGCGCCGGAATCCACCTTCTACCGCTTCGTGTCCCGTCGCGTCGTCATCACCATGTCCGATGACCAGGCGGGCAACCCAGATCCATGGGCGGCGTGGCCCGCCCGCGCAGAGCCGCTCGCCTCGGGCGACCCCGTGCCCCAGGCAGTTCGCGGTCCGCAGGGAGCTGCGGGCCGCGGGCGACGCGGACAGGCTTCGACAGCTCTCACACCGCGGCAGGCGCGGTCGGCAGCAAGGGCCTCCAATCACGCCGCGACCACGACATCGTACACCCGCCGGGAGTAGGCGAACTCAAGGGCCGCGCTCACGGTGGCCCGAGAGCTGCTGCAGTGCAGGCTGCTGGAGGGCGGCCGTGACGTGCTGCTGGAGCGGGTGGCAGAGCTCCTGGGCTTCGCCGCCTCGGGGGCTCATCCCTTCTGCACCCAGCTCCCATCTCAAGCCCAGGGCAGCCCACGCAGGGGCTCCATGCGTGCCCGTAGGCTCCAAGGCCACCCCAACGCCGGCGAAGCTGTTGGCACTGGACCGGCGGCGGCGCTGCCACTGCTCCCGGTCCGCGAAGAAGAAGGACTCGACGTGACCCGCGGCCCCAGTGGACAGCCGTGCTACCACCCCACGTTGGGCGCGTCAAGCAGGACTGCGTGGCACGCGGAGCACTACGGCGTGGCCTTCGGGATGATGGCGCCAGAAGAATACGTGCCCCTCATGATGGACCAAGGACACCCTCACAAGGACGAACAAAGCTCGCTCCTCAGCCCAAGCTGGGGGGACGAGGCGCCAGAAGTTGAGCCCTTCTAGGAGCCCCGGGACGGTCCCACTGGCCACGCTGGAGACAACGATTATCGGGTACCGCTAATTCCTCAGGAGCAGGCATACGCTAATCATGGATCGTAGGAGGTGCAGGTCGCCACAGCGAGCAGCTGCCCCGCTCCCACAGTCTCCTACCCCTTGGGAGGAGGGCGCAGGGGGCTGCAGGAGAGGGGCCGAGATCCGACATCACCACCGCGGCGTTCAGAGCAAGGTGTTCTCAGGAGGTAGGCCCTCTGCTGGGGAGGTGCCTCAGGGCCTGCCCCTGGCGGAGGACCCGTGGTCGTCGGGGGAACTGCTGGCGACCGCTCTACCCCATCGGCGGCGTCCTGGTTTCCGGTCGTCGTTGATTGCACTAGAGTGTGGCGCAAGGCGGGGCCCTCGTCTAGCGATATGAAGCAAGGCCGGTACCTGTGAAGAAGGCCCAGTGCCTGTGAAGCTCGCCGCCCCGTGACACTCTCACATAATAATGAGTGGGGCTGTACACGCCCCGGAGTCTCAGGGGTGCCGGCCTCAGGCCCTGAGGCTCCCTCCCACGCCCAGTGGCAGCACTTAGCTCCGCGCTGGTGAGAAGACGTCCAAGACTAGATTAGGTGCCGGACGCGGCCTTTTGTCTGCTTTCATTGCTTTTCCCTTTGGTTGTCACTTTCCCCCGCTGGATTCAAGTTGGATTCGAATTTGAGATTTGCGTGTGTTCGGGGAAGGGGTGCTTAGTGTCGTTCGAGCAATTTCTCGCGTTTTGATTACTACTTCGCCTCAGCTGCCTCCCCTCGTGAGCCCCTCGCGAGCCGGGTCAGGCCCAGCTTGCGCGCGGCCCAGACTGCCGCCGCCGCGTCCTCTCAGGAGGGTTTTTTACTGCAGATCCTATGGATTCGATCAGGGAACACTCGGGACACCACAACCTCCCATAGGCTACCTCAGGGCCCGCACGGGACAAAGGTAAATTAGCCGACCAGCGCGTCGCTTAAGCCAACCACTTGGCGCGGGCGCATGGGCAATGTAACGTCTACTAATATGATGAACACAAGTTTTACATGAGGGGCTCCCCCTCCAAAATGCTCTCACAGCCATCAGGCCAAAACCTGAGTTCTATTCATGTAGGGTAAGGAAGCAGGAACGATGCACAATCAGTCGGATAAATCCCGCAATGCGTCCTCAGGAGCACCAGCCGAACCGTTGCTGGCGTCGCTGGACTCGCCATCGCTGTCTGCGTCGCCACCAGCGGCGGCAGGGCCGTTCACCACACCGCCCTCGTCGGCAGCCATGATCACGCCGTCATTGTCTGAAGCGAAGGCCCTCACAAGAGCATCCACATTGTATTCCACCCAGTGCGCCAGGTCGTCTTGGACGGCCTGGAGCACTGGGGCGATGGCGGCGTCGAAATGGAAGTGGGGATCCATGTTTTGGAGATGGCTGAAGACGCGAGAAAAGGCGCGCCCGAGCAGGGCGCGGCTCCTCTCCTCCACCAACCTGTCAGCCTTGACCGACCGCGCCTCCAGCTGCGTCACCACGTCGGTGAAGAACTGAAGGTTGCCGGCATAGTTGACTGCGTGCGGCTCGCCAACAGCAGCCTCGCAGATGTTGCCCAAGGCTGTGTTGGCTCTCTCCCGGAGCGTGGTGAGCATGGGGCCGTGCTCATGCTCCAGGATCCGCCGCTGACGTATCTCGTCCGCATTCTGGCGTGCGACGACCTCAGCCTCCTCCACCCGCTGGCGAAGAAGGAGCACCTCGGCCTGGGAGGTGGTTGACTCCCCTTGCGCTACCTCAAGGGCGGCCCGAAAAGCATCGGCCCGCCACGTCGCTTCCTCCATCTTGGCCCTCAAGGCAGCAGTCCTACCTTCAGCCTCGGCCCGGATCAACCCCAGCCTCTCCTCGAACTCGTGCTCGAGGTTCAAGCGCGCCATCGCCACCCGACGTCCGACCTCCTCCAGGACACGGGCTTCCCGTGCAGTGACATCATCCTCCTCCTGCGTCACCAAGCGCTCCCTCGTCTTCAGACGCTCGTACTCACGGGTACGTTCGGCGGCTTCCAACGTCAGCGCCTCCTCACGCTTCTGGAACTCTGCTGGGTCGCCAGAGGCCACCTTCATCGACGCGAGGGCTGCCTCGCGCAGCTCCACTTGCTCCTCCAGTGAGTGGCACCAGGCCAGGAGCTCCCGAGCCCGCTCCTCCGCCGCCTCTCTCCGCCGGTCAGCTTCCCGGGCCTCCTCAGCGGCCCAAGATCTGGCCTCCCGAGAGGCCACCAGCGACGCCTTGGCCTCTACGTCGTCAAGATCGCACTGACGGCGTGCAAGGGCGATGGCGCCCTCCAGCTCGCGCCTCTCTGCAGCCAGGCGCAGGCCCTCGGCCTCAAGGCGCGCGTCTTCATCAGCAATCTCCTCACCAAGCAGGCTCACCGCGTCAGCCGCCCTTCGAAGGAATCCTTGGCGAAGAGCGCGACGCTCCCAAGCACGCTCGAGAACGTCTTCCACACCATCATCTGCCCCAAGCAAGCGCCGGGGGCCACGAATCAGCACTCCCCCTCTGGGCAGGGGGCTGGGGGCTGGCACCCTCGCGACGGCCGGGCACGCCACACCAGAAGCCCGGCCTGGAGCCAGCCCGTCCCCAGATGAAGAGCGCAGGGAGCGCCTCAGCCAATCGCAGTCCACGACCAGGCGAGAAGCCCACGGCAGGCTGGCTATGCCATGAGAAGGCCCGCGAAGGAGGATCGCGAGGTGCGCAGGGCCACGATGCGCTACGGGACGGTTCGCCTCTTCGAACGCCCTCACCACAAGGGCTCTGCTGCTCGGAGCGCTTGAGGACGGTGGAGGGGGCGAAGCCAAGGGGGACGGCACCTCAGCCGTCTCTGTGAGCTCGGCTGGAAGGGGCCTACGGAGCAAGGATCAGTAAAAGCAACAGAAGGATCGGGAGCTGGGAAAGGAGCAGGCTTACTCATCAGTGGCGAAGTACTTCCTACGCTTTAGCAGGCGACAAGGGTAATCGTCGCCCAGGGCCTCCCTTCTCTTCCGGAGGGCCTCAAATTCCACACGGAAGCGGCCCAAGAGTTGAGCGCAGGGATCAACCTGCGACAAAGACAGAGCATCAAGGTGATCCGCGTCAGGGGCGCCTGCCTGATGCGCGCTGCCAATTGCCTTTCCAAGAGAAGTGGCTGGAGCCTCAGGGGCCTCAGTCGCAGGCGCTGAGGGCAGCAGCTTGCCACCCTCAGCCTCAGCGGCACGGGCCCCAAGAGCTGCTCCCTCATGAGCATCGCCCGGCGCTGTCACCCTGCCGGGAGCCCCCTCGGCCTCTGGCGCCTCATGCTTCCCTGCTCCGCCACTTGAGGAAGAGTCGCCTTGGTCGACTGGAAGGGCAGTCACCATCACTGGGTTCTCGCGAGGCCCCTGGAGGCCGGTGGGGCGCGGCCCCCACTCATCAAAGATAGGCATCTGATTCACAAAATCGCCCCTATTCTGGCAGAGGTCCAGCAAGGCCCCTCCCTGCTGGATGTTGCTAGGGTTGGGGTCCCCATGCAGGATCAAGAGCACTGTCCTCAGCACTTCAGGCGTCAGGTCCTCTTCCTGGAGCCTCATACGATCATCACGCCCGCTGAAGGCCGACATCCGGCGGGAGTGGCGTTGGAGAGGAGCAATGCGGCAAAGCAGGAACTCCTTCACTACCTTGGGCACTGTCACGCCAAGCGACCTCAAGAACGCGAAGCGGTGCCAGATGAAGACGAGACGGGGGCTCTCAAGCGTCTCCTGGCCCCAGCCCGAATTGGGGACAGCAGGCGAAGTTGGCTCCGATAGCAGGGGGCTGGGCACCCCTACATCCACATACAGCCACCGCTCGCGGAACCCAGCCGCAGGCGGAGGGAGCCTGAAGTCAATCCCTGAGGCCGCTGTCTCAGACGCGGCAGCGAAGCTCACGCACGCCGAGCATTGGGTAGGGTCGACAAGACGCAGAGAGAAGAAGTGGCGCAGCAAGGCCACCGAAGGAAGGATGCCCATCATTGCCTCGCAAACAAAGGCGAAGACCGAAAGAAGGGTGATGGATTCAGGACCCAGATGCATCATGTGGATCTGATAGTGAGAAAGCACGACATTGAAGAAATCAGAAAAGGGGGGAACCAGACTCGCCCACAGGGCGTCGGCAAAATACTGGACCTCGGTGACTATCCTGTCGATGGAGAAGTGGGACGCGGGCCAGGCCGTCGTCCTCCCACATTCGTTGAAGATAGTGGCCAGAGCCGAGCTGACCTTGCCCAAGCCCTCGGCGGGGGCCGCCAACGGCGACGAGCAAGGCGGAGGCATGTGTTTCTTCCCTCTTCCCTTCTTCGTCGGAGCCATCGCGATGGGAAGGCGGGGAAGGTTCGAGATTGGGTTGAAAACAAAAGCTGGAGTTCGAGCGGAGGAAGGACAAAGGGCGCTCGAGCAACAGAAAGGGGAGCGGCTATGTACGACTACGAGTCCGCCTAGCATGGCACAAAATAAGGGGGCGTGGGGGAACAGTGCCACCCACGTCCAATCAACCGCCACGCTGCGCCCAAGGCCGCAGGCTGTTAGGGCCCGCGGTGCTTCGCTCTTGCCCTTTCGCCTCCCTGCACGGCCAAGTCCGGGCGCGCCTTGGGCCCGGGGGCTACTGTCGGCGTTCTGGAAACGGGGGTCCCCAGACTTGCCTGCCTGCGGCCTGTGGCGTGGCTCAAAGGGGGCCCAGCACGGCCCGACTTCATCAACACAGACCCAAGACCCTCGCGAGGGGCCAAGCCTCGCAGGGCAGATGACACGGAGCTTCCTCAGGCGCGGCCTCATCAGGATGGCTCGCGAGGAGGCGGAGAGATCAAGGCGGGGTACCTCACGAGGTGCCCGTGACACAAGCCATGACGACCAAAGGCGCCAGGCGGGCGCCAGCCGCGCAGTGTCCTCCTTTCCTCTTTGGTGCAAAGGGAGCAAGCGCAGGCGAGAGCATCAAGCAAAGGCACCCGTTTCGGTGCAACGAGACCAAGACCAGTCCAACGGCAGGGAGGAAGTCATTGTGGAGCCCAAGCCAGCGTCACCACCAGAGCCTTTGGCAGGCAAGGACCAACTTTAGTCAGGATAAGTGTACCAGATGTTCCCCTTCAAAATGGCCAATTGTTGGCGCCCTTCCCGCTCAATATTTGGGAAAAGGCCCAGGGCCTTTGCCTATAAATAGGACTAGCCACCCACAGGGTAGAGGGGAGATCAGAGATCGGAGATCGGATCGAAATCGGAGGGAGAATCGAGAAGAGAGAGAGAGAAGGGCGACTGAACTCCTCCTAGCAGTTCATCCCCCCAACCAAGAACAGACCCTCGCGAGGCTGTTCTTCCTTGTATTGCTCATCATCATCAGCCCAAGAGGCAATCCACCACACCACACACTGGAGTAGGGTATTACACCACAACGGTGGCCCGAACCAGTATAAACCCTGTGTCTCTTGTGCTGTTCTTTCCATAGCTTAGATCTTAGCGAGGCGGAGGGGTGCAGGTAGGTAGAAGGCGAGATCTCCGCGCGCACCCCAGTGTTTGAACCTCAAAGGTCTGCTGGAACCCGAAATCCGACAGCCCTAGATGCACAGTTCGAGACCCCCTACCCGAGATCAGCCAGTTTTGACATCGACATTGGTGCTTTCATTGAGAGTTCCACTGTGTGGTCATCACAAGGCTTGATGGCTCCTTCGATCATCGGCAACGATGCGATCCAGGGTGAGGTTTTCCTCCCTGGACTGATTTTCATATTCGGCGGCTTCGTACTACGGGCCAACTCGCTCAGCCATCTGGAGCAGATCGAGAGCTACGCCCCTGGACATCAGGTCAGGTTCGGAACCTTGAACTATAGCACCGACATCCGCGGAGACTTGATCTTCGACGGATTCGAACCCATGTCAGGTATGCCGCACAGTCACGATGAGCATGATTTAGCTCTGCGATCGGACAGTGTTTGGGAGATCACACCTGTAACTACTCCGGCCCTCAATCTGGAACAGATCCCGCCGTCCGAGGACGGGTCCATGGACCCCGCCACGGAGGCCGCACACTCAGCGGCGATAGAGCCGAATACTGACTTCACCTCCTATGAGACATGTCTTGCCGGACACTCAGATTCGTCCCTGGCCACAGACTCCAAACCGCTCGTGTCCGTGCCCATCCAATCTGACTGGGCACCGATCATGGAGTTCACCTCCGTGTATATCTTTCAGCACTTGCCCCTAGGCGACGTGCTAAACTCATTACGGTCTCTCTCCTTGTCAGGAGACCCTTGGCCAAACTATGTCCGGCTTGAGTGGGAAGCGGACGGTGAAGAAATTCGTTCCCCACCCACCACCCACTCAGTTGCCACTGTCGACGACCTAACCGACATGCTCGACTTCGACTCCGAAGAC
Source organism: Triticum urartu (assembly GCF_056163025.1). Classification (NCBI taxonomy): domain Eukaryota; kingdom Viridiplantae; phylum Streptophyta; class Magnoliopsida; order Poales; family Poaceae; genus Triticum; species Triticum urartu. The sequence goes on along the minus strand of NC_141876.1, from coordinate 362,054,759 downwards.
ATCGACGGTATGGACGACGATGCGGGAGAACTACCGCCCACAGGGCGCTGGACTGCCACCTCATCGTATGATATATACATGGTGGACACCCCAAAGAAAGCGATGGGAATAAGGCAACGGAGGATAATCCCCCCGAGAAGCAATCCAAGAACCAGCGTCATCGGCGCCGCTCTAAGCCCCGCCATAGCAAAAACAGCGATACCGGCATAGGAGACAATAACGCTACAAATAGTGACAAAGACGAAGACAATCCCCTCCAGCCAGGCTTTGAGCAGGAGGATGGGCAAGCCAGCCCCAAGGAACAGGCAGCAGACGGAGAATTAGAGGATGACAATTACATGCCTCTCTCCGAAGACGAGGTGAGCCTCGGCAACGAAGAATTTATCGTGCCTGAGGATCCCATCGAACAGGAGCGCTTCAAGCGCCGGCCTATTGCGTCAGCAAAAAGCCTGAAGAAAAAGCAACAAAAGCTTCAAGCTAAGCAAGATCTGCTAGCGGATAGATGGACTGAGGTCCTGGTAGCCGAGGAACACGAACTCGAGAGCCCAATCAAAAGTTTCCCAAAGCGCAGGTTGCTACCCCAACTTGAAGAGGAAGCATTAAAGCCTGTGCTTCCAGCGTATGATGCGGCAGACCGGCCACCCCGTGGCTGAGACAAAGTGGCATATAATTCCAAAGTTCAGCCTGCACCCCGTCGCCAGTCAAACAAGAACAGCAAGGCCCGGGGTAACACGCAGGACCTGCGAGACGTATTGGAAAACAAAGCAGGACACAAAAGATCGATCTTCGGTTCATGAGGGCGTGCCCCAACACATGACGACGACCGTCATGCCGGATATACCAAAAGCAAATCTTGCCGGGCCGAACACAGCAGACAAGACTCGTACGAAGTGCGTCGTGACATAGCCCAGCACAGAGGCGCCGTACACCCCCTATGATTCACTAATCAAGTAATGGATCATGAATTCCCAGAAGGGTTTAAACCCATGAACATTAAATCACACGATGGTACTACTTACCCTGCGGTATGGAAAGAGGATTTCTTCCTCCACATTCACATGGCCCGCAAGGATGATCTACACGCCATCAAGTACCTCCCGTTAAAACTCAAAGGACCAGCTCGACATTGGCTAATTAACTTGCTAGCAAACTCCATCGAAAGTTGGGAGAACCTGGCAAACGCATTCCTGGACAACTTCCAGGGCACTTATCTGCGACCACTGAATGCTAATGATTTATGTCACATAACACAACAGCCCGGAGAGTCAGCCAGGAAATTTTGGACTCGGTTCCTAACCAAAAAGAACCAAATTATGGAATGTCCAGATGCCGAATCCCTAGCGGCCTTTAAACATAACATCCATGATGAGTGGCTCGCCAAACATCTTGGCCAAGAGAAGCCAAAGTCCATGACAGTCCTCACAACACTCATGACCCGCTTCTGTGCGGGCGAGGATAGCTGGTTGGCCCGTAGCAACAACACAGCAAGCAACCCTAGCACATCGGAGGCCAGAGACAGCAACGGCAAGCCACATTGCAATAGATACAAGCGTCGCAACAACGGTGATAACGCCGAAGACACAGCTATCAATGCCGGATTCAGTGGCTCTAAATCCGGTCAGCGGAAAAAGCCGTTTAAAGGAAACACTCCGGGCCCGTCTAGTTTGGACTGCATACTCGACCGCTCGTGTCAAATTCACGGCACCCCCGATAAGCCAGCCATCCACACCAATAGAGAATGCTGGGTGTTCATACAGGCCGGCAAGTTGAATGCCAAAAACAAGGAAAAGGGGCTGCATAGCGACGACGTGGAGGACCCCCGGCCGCCGAACACAGGAGAACGGAAGACATTTCCTCCCCAAGGGAAAACGGTGAACATTATATACGCAACCCATATCCCCAGGCGGGAACGAAAGCGTGCTCTCAGGGACGTCTACGCGATGGAGCCAGTCGCCCCAAAGTTCAACCCGTGGTCTTCTTGTCCGATCACTTTTGACCGCAGGGACCACCCCTCTTGTATCTGTCATGGCGGTTCTGCCGCATTGGTCCTTGATCCTATCATTGACGGATTCCACCTCACTCGAGTCCTTATGGATGGTGACAACAGCCTGAACCTGCTTTATCAGGATATGGTGCGCAAAATGGGTATAGACATCTTGAGGATCAAACCCACAAAAACCACCTTCAAAGGTGTCATACCAGGTGTAGAGGCCTGTTGCACGGGCTCAATCACACTAGAAGTGGTCTTCGGATCTCCAGATAACTTCCGAAGCGAAGAGTTAATCTTCGATATCGTCCCCTTCCCCAGTGGCTATCATGCACTACTCGGACGAACCGCATTCGCTAGATTCAATGCGGTACAGCATTATGCATACCTCAAGCTCAAAATGCCAGGACCTCGCGGGGTTATAAAAAGTTAACGGAACACAGAACACTTGCTCCGCACGGAGGAGCACACTGCGGCCCTTGCAGCAGAAGTGCAAAGCAGCCTTTTGAGGCAAACCGCCAATTTGGCGACACGGTCCACAGACATATTCAAGCGAGTCCGGAATAACCTGCAACAGAATCACCAGGCGCATTTAGAGCTCGCCTAGCAATTCGGCCTCCGTCCTATTCCCATTCAAGCGACGAAATTTGCGCCGCGCGTACATAACTATGCACGAAAGATACCATGGGTATAGGCAGAGGCACGGCTATGGCACGTCCCACAATGCGGTTCAACCGCCTTAGGAACAGTATATCTTTATCATTTTCTTCCTTTTAGGACCCTATTCTCTGGAGGCACTCTCTGATAGCTAGATCATCGGACCCATCACGGGAGGGAAGCACCAAGGGAGCAAGAAGCTTTGACATACAAGGGAATACCCAGGTGGTCTCTCATACCAATCGTTATACCTGTATTACATACCCGCACGTAGCTCGCCCTTGGATCAGACATGTCAGATAGTCCTATTTCTGCTTATTGTACTACTTATACACATACGCTTTAGCGTATCTTATAAATAACAATGCACTGCGTCAGCTAATTATTACATTTCTTCATTTTCCTTTTTTTTCCTTGTTTGTCTATTCACGACAAGTTGCTCCCGTACATTTTGGTGCGTTCAGTACGCCAAGGGCTTCAATGTACCCCATAACACGACAAGAAAAGTCTGAACACTCTCGACAGTGCGGCACCCCGAACTTATAGCATTATATGCATCAGCTCCAAATCACGTCTTGGGTCAATAGTTGGGTTTGCCCGGCTCCCATGTTTTGGTGCCTTACATTCCGCTATATCGGCTAAGGTAGCACTGGGAGAACTACTGCGATTGTGTCCCGGTTCTTCCGGACGAGCACCTCAGTAGAGAAAGCCGAAAACTAACTGTCATGATGCGGTGAGAGATGGTCGCTGTTTGAGAGGTCCCAAATCCCTAAAGATTTTTTCCGCTTTAGGCGAGGAGTCGGCCTTGTCCAATTTAGGCGTTTGTAGCGCCCCAAGTTCGGCCTTCTGAATACTAGGGGCTTCGCCAAAATTTAAAATTGTAGAGTTCTATGGCTAAGTGAGAGTGATAAAGCTTTATAGTCCGATTGCCTGGTTCGTTGTGCTGAACACCTCCTTCGAAGGACCCAAAACTGGGATAAAGATTGATCAGATTTATCCCGAACACCTCAGTACTAGCTACATGGGGGCAGAAGCCGACGACTAGCCAACTCTCAGATTTTATAAACGGCCGCACAGAAGGTAATATTTTAAATCAACAAGCGTTATATAGCACAGATGAACTCGTTTTCACATTACAGGATCACATGAGTACATTCATTCAAATATTATATCCTTAGAACATTCCTCCGCCACAAGGCGGGCACCCTTCAGGACGCTGCCATAATACTTTTTGGGGCGGCGATGCTCCTTGCCCTCCGGCGGCCCCTCCTTCACCAGCTTCTCGGGGTCCATCTTCGCCCAGTGCATTTTCGCTCGGGAAAAAGCCCGGCGCGCACCCTCCATGCAGACGGACCGCTTTATGACTTCAAGCCATGGGCAGGCATTCACAAGCCGCCTCACCAGGCCGAAGTAGCTACCAGGCAGGGGCTCCCCAGGCCACATCCGGACTATGAGGCCCTTCATGGCCTGTTCGGCCGCCTTGTGGAGCTCAACCAATTGCTTCAACTGGTCGCTCAAGGGCATCGGATGTTCGGTCCTAGTATACTGAGAACAGAACAACTTCTCTGTCGAGCTCCCTTCCTCGGCCTTGTAAAATTCCGCGGCATCGGACACACTGCGGGGAAGATCTGCAAACGGTCCTAGTGAGATCCGAACTCCGGTAAGTAAAAGGAAAGTTTCCTTCACATGCTTGCTTTGCATAATGAATTCCTTACGCGTCGCTATCTTCTGGACCGCCTGAAGCTCCTGGAGGGCCTTGTGGGCTTCGGCCTTGGCATTTTTTGCATTCTCAAGGGCCTTCGCAAGCTTTGACCCTTGCGTCTTAGAGTCACACTCCAAGAACTCATATTTTTTGACGAAATATTGGAGCTCTTGCTGCACCTCGCCGACTCGAGCCTCTTGCTTCTCGCGCTAGGTGCGCTCCTTGGCCGCTTTGTCTTTGGCCTCGGACAGTACCTCCTTCAGGGCCGCCACTTCGGTCGTGTCCCCTAGCAAAATTCATGACGATCCTGTGACTTAACAACCACATTCCTTTTTATTCCTTATCAATATACGGACGGGTATTACTTACCTTTGTTCTCTTCGAGCTCCTTCTTGGTAAGGCCGACCTCTTTTTCGGACCACTCAAGGTCCCGCTTCAGTGAGGAGACCTCCGCAGTGCGAGCGGCAGCGGCCAGCAGCAAATCCTGCTTATTCACATAAGACACATTTTGATTAGACTCCTGTGATTATTATTTGATCCTCTGTTCGGCCTTTCTTTGTGAACGCCAAACAGAGCATCAGGGGCTACTGTCTATGCTATAACATTTTCTTATAAATTGATTACTTAACTCAAAGCCTGTTAGGAGGCTGGCACAGGCTTCAGTCAGTCTGCTTTTAGTGGACTGAACCTTCTCTACCACCGCACTCATGACAGTGTGGTGCTCTTCGTTAATGGAAGCGCCGCGAAGTGCTTCCAGCAAGTTGTCCGGTGCCTCTGGATGGACCGAGGCCATCGGCATAGACGGCTCGCCCCCCTTAGTGAGGGGTCGCCCGATAGACTCCGGATACATGGGAGGTTCCGGTGTAGTATTCGGCCGGGGGCCGGACTTGCTGCCCCCGTCATTAGGGACCATGGGAGCCTTGCCTCCCATGTGCCCGGCGTCTGGGAGGTTGATACGTCTCCAACGTATCTATAATTTTTTATTGTTCCATGCTATTATATTATCAACCTTGCATGTTTTATATGCATTTATATGCTATTTTATATGATTTTTAGGACTAACCTATTAACCTAGAGCCCAGTGTCAGTTTCTGTTTTTCACTGTTTTAGGGTTTCGAAGAAAGGAATATCAAACGGAGTCGAAACGGAATGAATCCTTCGGAAAAGTTATTTTTTGGAAAGAAAGCAATATAGTACACTTGGAGTGCACGTGAGGGGATCATCGAGCAAGCCACGAGGCAGGGGGCGCGCCCTCCACCCTCGTGGGCCCATCGTGGCTCCCCTGATGTATTTCTTCCGCCTATATATATCCATATACCCTAAAATGATCGAGGAACACAATAGATCAGGAGTTCCGCCGCCAGAAGCCTTCGTAGCCACCGAAAACCAATCTAGACACGTTCCAGCACCCTACCGGAGGGGGCAATCCCTCTGCGGTGGCCATCTTCATCATCCCGGTTCTCTCCATGACGAGGAGGGAGTAGTTCTCCCTCGGGGTTGAGGGTATGTACCAGTAGCTATGTGTTTGATCTCTCTCTCTCTCGTGTTCTTGATTTGGCACGATCTTGATGTATCGCTACCTTTGCTATTATAGTTGGATCTTATGTTTCTTCTCCCCCTCTAATCTCTTGTATTGGATTGAATTTCCCCTTCGAAGTTATCTTATCAGATTGAGTTCTTAAAGATTTGAGAACACTTGATGTATGTCTTGCTGTGCGTATCTGTGGTGACAATGGGATACCACGTGATTCACTTGATGTATGTTTTGGTGATCAACTTGCGGGTTCTGCCCATGAACCTATGAATAGGGGTTGGCACACGTTTTCATCGTGATTCTCCGGTAGAAACTTTGGGGCACTCTTTGAGGTTCTATGTGTTTGTCGAATAGATGAATCTGAGATTGTGTGATGCATATCGTCTAATCATACCCACGGATACTTGAGGTGACATTGGAGTATCTAGGTGACATTAGGGTTTTGGTTGATTTGTGTCTGAAGGTGTTATTCTAGTACGAACTCTAGGGTTGTTTGTGACACTTATAGGAATAGCCCAACGGATTGATTGGAAAGAATAACTTTGAGGTGGTTTCGTACCCTACCATAATCTCTTTGTTTGTTCTCTGCTATTAGTGACTTTGGAGTCACTCTTTGTTGCATGTTGAGGGATAGTTATATGATCCAATTATGTTATTATTGTTGAGAGAACTTGCACTAGTGAAATTAAGAACCCTAGGCCTTGTTTCAACGCATTGCAATACCGTTTACGCTCACTTTTATCATGAGTTACCTTGCTGTTTTTATATTTTCAGATTACAAAAACCTTTATCAACTATCCATATTGCACTTGTATCACCATCTCTTCGCCGAACAAGTGCACCTATACAATTTACCATTGTATTGGGTGTGTTGGGGACACAAGAGACTCTTTGTTATTTGGTTGCAGGGTTGCTTGAGAGAGACCATCTTCATCCTATGCCTCCTACGGATTGATAAACCTTAGGTCACCAACTTGAGGGAAATTTTCTACTATCCTACAAACCTCTGCACTTGGAGGCCCAACAACGTCTACAAGAAGAAGGTTATGTAGTAGACATCAAGCTCTTTTCTGGCGCCGTTGCCGGGGAGGTGAGTGCTTGAAGGTATATATTTATATCTTGCAATCGAGTCTTTTAGTTTCTTATTTTATCACTACTTTATTTTATAAAAGAAAATTACAAAAAAAATGGAATTAAGTTTGCCTCATACGCTTCATCTTTTTAATATCTTTTGTGAGTATGATGGAAAGGAAAATTGTGCCAAAGTGTTAGAAGAAGAATGCATTAAAATGTTTGGCACTAAATCTTTGAATGATGAGAATGATTGCAATGTTGTTAGTATGAACTCCTTGAATATCCATAGTACTAATGATGATTGCCCTAGTTATCATGAAAATGTCTCCTATAAGCATGTCAATTTTTGTGGAGTGCATTGGGTTTGTAAGTACACACCAAATAGGGAAGATAGATATTGCAAGAGGCATAAATACTTAGAAGCTAAATTGTTGCAAGAAAGGCTAGATGATTGTGCTGAAAATTTAAATTTTCTTGGCCGTACTTGTGGACTTTGCAATGAACAGGGTCATTTAGCTATCCGATGCAAATTGTTTCATGATCTAATCGTGTCCAAAAATTGTGATGACTTGATTTCGCTTGCACATTATAATGAACTCAGTTTGCTTATGGGTTACGAAGAAATGAAACGTATAACTAAGCATCATCCAGAATGTTCCTGTTATAAACTTCTTGGTTTTGATCTATAGGAAATTTATATGTATTGTGCGGTGAATTGCATTGAAAATCCTTATATTGCCAATTACATAAAGAAAAGAAAACAAATCTAGGATGAAGAGAATACTAATGAAAGGGAAGAGACTTCCAAATACCCTCCTATTATTTCTTATGATGAATCAGGTAACAAGGAGGAGCCTCCTATTCAAGCAATCTCATTAATAAGGAGCTCCAAAAAGAGGATTGAACCCACACATGTTGTGGTGAAGAAGAAGAAAAGAAAAAGGAAGAGAGGTAAAAAGATATCTCTCCCAAATAATGTTGCTCCTATTACTATTGTGCCTCATGAAAATATAATTGTGGAAGATAATGATACTTATTATGATCTTGAAAATCTTTTTGGCACTTGCTTGGAAGAATATGATAATTGCTATACTATTGGTGCTATCAATACTATTAATGATGAGAGTGATTATGCTTATGATATGAAAAGGCCCAAGCTTGGTGATGCTATGTTTGATAAAGATGATGTTTTTGAGAATATATTTGCTGCAATTAATGTTTGTCCCAAGCTTGGGGATGCTATGTTTAATGAAGATGATATTTTTAGTCTCCCAAGTTTTGATATGCAAATTTATAATGATGATAGCATGCCTCCTACCTATGATGATTATTGTGATGATACCTATGCTATAAAAAGTAGTGATTATATCTATAAAACTTTTCATGATTATGATTACCCCTTTTCTGAACATTACTCTTCTAATGTGGAAACAATTTATAGTATTCGAGTCTCTTATGATACTCCCACTATTCCGATTGAGAAGAATTTTGCTTATGTGGAGAGTAATAAAAATTATATGCATGTAGATCATGAAAAGAATGCTTTAGGTGCTCGTAATATTGTTGAATTCATTCATGATGCTACTGAAAATTATTATGAGGAAGTAATATATGCTTGTAGGAATTGCAATAATATCAATGAAGTTATGCTTGTTTTACCTTCCGATGCAAGTTGATTCTTGTTTCCATAAGTTGTTTGCTCACAAAATCCCCATGCATAGGAAGTGTGTTAGACTTAAATGTGCTAATCATATTCTTCATGATGCTCTCTTTATGTTTCAAATCTTATCCTTTATGTGAGCATCATTGAAATCATCATGCCTAGCTAGGGGCGTTAAACGATAGCGCTTGTTGGGAGGCAACCCAATCCTATTCTTGTTCTTTACTTTTTGCTCCTGTTTAGTAATAAATAATTCATCTAGACTCTTTTTAGATGTGGTTTTATGTCTTAATTAGTGTTTGTGCCAAGTAGAACCTTTGGGAAGACTTGGGTGAAGTCTTTGCGATCATGCTGTAAAAAACAGCAATTTAGCGCTCCCGAGAATTGCTGCCATTTTTATTTGGAGAGTGCTATTTAGTTAATTATTTTTTAGGATGATTAGTAGATATATTCCTCAGGTCCAGACATTTATTTTTGAATTTTTGGGGTTCCATAAGTATACCTTTGATCCAGATTACTATAGACTGTTCTGTTTTTGACAGATTTTGTCTTGTATGTGTGGTTCACTTATTTTGATGAATATATGGCTAGTAAAAGAGTTTATAAACCATAGATAAGTTGGAATACAGTAGGTTTAACACCAATATAAATAAATAATGAGTTCATTACATTACCTTGAAGTGGTGTTTTCTTTTCTTTCGCTAACGGAGCTTACGAGTTTTCTGTTAAGTTTTGTGTTGTGAAGTTTTCAAGTTTTGGGTAAAGATTCGATGGACTATGGAATAAGGAGTGGCAAGAGCATAAGCTTGGGGATTACCAAGGCACCCCAAGGTAATATTCAAGGACAACCAAAATCCTAAGCTTGGGGATGCCCCGGAAGGTATCCCCTCTTTCGTCTTCGTTCATCGGTAACTTTACTTGGAGCTATATTTTTATTCCTCACATGATATGTGTTTTGCTTGGAACGTAATTTTATTTTGTTTTGTTTTGCTTGATGTTTGAATAAAATACCAATATCTGAAATACTTAAATGTTAGAGAGTCTTCATACAGTTGCATAATTATTCGACTACTCATTGATCTTCACTTATATCTTTCGGAGTAGTTTGTTGTTGCTCGAGTGCTTCACTTATATCTTTTTAGAGCATGGTGGTGGTTTTATTTTGAAGAAATAGATGAATTATCGTGCATCACTTATATTATTTTCAGAGTCCTAAGCAGCATGGTAATTTGCTTTGGTTATGAATTTATTCCTAATATGATGGGCATCCAAGAGGGATATAATAAAAACTTCATATAAAGTGCATTGAATACTATGAGAAGTTTGATACTTCATGATTGTTTTGAGATATGAAGATGGTGATATTCGAGTCATGCTAGTTGAGTAGTTGTCAACTTGAGAGATACTTGTGTTCAAGTTTGTGATTCCCGTAGCATGCACATATGGTGAACAGTTATGTGATGAAGTCAGAGCATGATTTATTTATTGATTGTCTTCCTTATGAGTGGCGGTCGGGGACGAGCGATGGTCTTTTCCTACCAATCTATCCCCCTAGGAGCATGCGCGTAGTACTTTGTTTCGATAACTAATAGATTTTTGCAATAAGTATGTGAGTTCTTTATGACTAATGTTGAGTCCATGGATTATACGCACTCTCACCCATCCACCATTGCTAGCCTCTCTAATACCGCGCACCTTTCGCCGGTATCATAAACCCACCATATACCTTCCTCAAAACAGCCACCATACCTACTTATTATGGCGTTTCCATAGCCATTCCTAGATATATTGCCATGCAACTTTCCACCGTTCCGCTTATTATGACACGCTCCATCATTGTCATACTGCTTTGCATGATCATGTAGTTGACACTGTATTTGTGGCAAGGCCACCATTCATAATTCTTTCATACATGTCACTCATGAGTCATTGCACATCCCGGTACACCGCCAGAGGCATTCATATAGAGTCATATCTTGTTCTAAGTATCGAGTTGTAATTCTTGAGTTGTAAGTAAATAAAAGTGTGATGATCATCATTATTAGAGCATTGTCCCAGTGAGGAAAGGATGATGGAGACTGTGATTCCCCCACAAGTCGGGATGAGACTCCGGACGAAAATACATGAAAGAGGCCAAAGATGCCCAAATAAAAAAAGAGAGAAAAGAGGCCATAAAAAAGAGAAAGGCACAAATAAAAAAATTAAAAAATGAGAGAAAAAGAGAGAACGGACCACAGTTGTGCTTCAAAGTAGCACCATGATCTTCATGATAGAGAGTCTCCTACGTTGTCACTTTCATATACTAGTGGGAATCTTACATTATAGAACTTGGCTTGTATATTCCAATGATGGGCTTCCTCCAAATGCCTTAGGTCTTCGTGAGCAAGCAAGTTGGATGCACACCCACTAGATTCTTTTGTCGAGCTTTCATACACTTATAGCTCTAGTGCATCCGTTGCATGGCAATCCCTACTCACTCACATTGATATCTATTGATGGGCATCGCCATAGCCCGTTGATACGCCTAGTTGATGTGAGACTATCTTCTCCTTTTTGTCTTCTCCACAACCACCATTCTATTCCACCTATAGAGCTATGTCCATGGCTCACGCTCATGTATTGCGTGAAGATTGAAAAAGTTTGAGAAAACAATTTCTTGGCTTGTCATCGGGGTTGTGCATGATTTAAATACTTTGTGTGATGAATATAGAGCATAGCCATACTATATGATTTTGTATGGATAGCTTACTTTGGCCATGTTATTTTGAGAAGACATGATTGCTTTGTTAGTGTGCTTGAAGTATTATTGTTTTCATGTCAATATTAAACTTTTATCTTGAATCTTATGGATCTGAATATTCTTGCTACAATAAAGAGAAATACATGAGAAATATGTTAGGTAGCATTCCACATCAAAAATTTTGTTTTATCATTTACCTACTCGAGGACGAGCAGGAATTAAGCTTGGGGATGCTGATACGTCACCAACGTATCTATAATCTTTGATTGTTCCATGCTATTATATTATCATCCTTGCATGTTTTATATGCATTTATATGATATTTTATATGATTTTTAGGACTAACCTATTAACCTAGAGCCCAGTGTCAGTTTCTGTTTTTCATTGTTTTAGGGTTTCGAAGAAAGGAATATCAAACGGAGTCGAAACGGAATGAATCCTTCGGAAAAGTTATTTTTGGAAAGAAAGCAATATAGGTCACTTGGAGTGCACGTGAGGGGATCATCAAGGAAGCCACGAGGCAGGGGGCGCGCCCTCCACCCTCGTGGGCCCATCGTGGCTCCCTTGATGTATTTCTTCCGCCTATATATATCCATATACCCTAAAATGATCGAGGAACACAATAGATCGGGAGTTCCGCCGCCAGAAGCCTTCGTAGCCACCGAAAACCAATCTAGACACGTTCCGGCACCCTGCCGGAGGGGGCAATCCCTCTGCGGTGGCCATCTTCATCATCCCGGTTCTCTCCATGACGAGGAGGGAGTAGTTCTCCCTCGGGGCTGAGGGTATGTACCAGTAGCTATGTGTTTGATCTCTCTCTCTCTCTCGTGTTCTTGATTTGGCACGATCTTGATGTATCGCTACCTTTGCTATTATAGTTGGATCTTATGTTTCTTCTCCCCCTCTAATCTCTTGTATTGGATTGAGTTTCCCCTTCAAAGTTATCTTATCAGATTGAGTTCTTAAAGATTTGAGAACACTTGATGTATGTCTTGCTGTGCATATCTGTGGTGACAATGGGATACCACGTGATTCACTTGATGTATGTTTTGGTGATCAACTTGCGGGTTCCGCCCATGAACCTATGAATAGGGGTTGGCACACGTTTTCGTCATGATTCTCCGATAGAAACTTTGGGGCACTCTTTGAGGTTCTATGTGTTTGTTGAATAGATGAATATGAGATTGTGTGATGCATGTCGTCTAATCATACCCACGGATACTTGAGGTGACATTGGAGTATCTATGTGACATTAGGTTTTTGGTTGATTTGTGTCTTAAGGTGTTATTCTAGTACGAACTCTAGGGTTGTTTGTGACACTTATAGGAATAGCCCAACGGATTGATTGGAAGAATAACTTTGAGGTGGTTTCGTACCCTACCATAATCTCTTCGTATGCTCTCCGCAATTAGTGACTTTTGAGTGACTCTTTGTTGCATGTTGAGGGATAGTTATATGATCCAATTATGTTATTATTGTTGAGAGAACTTGCACTAGTGAAAGTAAGAACCCTAGGCCTTGTTTCAATGCATTGCAATACCGTTTACGCTCACTTTTATCATGAGTTACCTTGCTGTTTTTATATTTTCAGATTACAAAAACCTTTATCAACTATCCATATTGCACTTGTATCACCATCTCTTCGCCGAACTAGTGCACCTATACAATTTACCATTGTATTGGGTGTGTTGGGGACACAAGAGACTCTTTGTTATTTGGTTGCAGGGTTGCTTGAGAGAGACCATCTTCATCCTATGCATCCTACGGATTGATAAACCTTAGGTCATCAACTTGAGGGAAATTTGCTACTGTCCTACAAACCTCTGCACTTGGAGGCCCAACAACGTCTACAAGAAGAAGGTTATGTAGTAGACATCAAGCTCTTTTCTGGCGCCGTTGCCGGGGAGGTGAGTGCTTGAAGGTATATATTTATATCTTGCAATCGAGTCTTTTAGTTTCTTATTTTATCACTACTTTATTTTATAAAAGAAAATTACAAAAAAAATGGAATTAAGTTTGCCTCATACGCTTCATCTTTTTAATATCTTTTGTGAGTATGATGGAAAGGAAAATTGTGCCAAAGTGTTAGAAGAAGAATGCATTAAAATGTTTGGCACTAAATCTTTGAATGATGAGCATGATTGCAATGTTGTTAGTACGAACTCCTTGAATATCCATAGTACTAATGATGATTGCCCTAGTTATCATGAAAATGTCTCCTATAAACATGTCAATTTTTGCGGAGTGCATTGGGTTTGTAAGTACACACCAAATAGGGAAGATAGATATTGCAAGAGGCATAAGTACCTAGAAGCTAAATTGTTGCAAGAAAGGCTAGATGATTGTGCTGAAAATTTAAATTTTCTTGGCCGTACTTGTGGACTTTGCAATGAACAGGGTCATTTAGCTATCCGATGCAAATTGTTTCATGATCTAATCGTGTCCAAAAATTGTGATGACTTGATTTCGCTTGCACATTATAATGAACTCAGTTTGCTTATGGGTTACGAAGAAATGAAACGTATAACTAAGCATCTTCCAGAATTTTCCTGTTATGAACTTCTTGGTTTTGATCTAGAGGAAATTTATATGGATTGTGCGGTGAATTGCATTGAAAATCCTTATATTGACAATTACATAAAGAAAGGAAATAAATCGAGTATGAAGAGAATACTAATGAAAGGGAAGAGACTTCCCAATACCCTCCTATTATTTCTTATGATGAATCAGGTAATGAGGAGGAGCCTCCTATTCAAGCAATCTCATTGATAAGGAGCTCCAAAAAGAGGATTGAACCCACACATGTTGTGGTGAAGAAGAAGAAAAGAAAAAGGAAGAGAGGTAAAAAGATATCTCTCCCAAATAATGCTGCTCCTATTACTCTTGTGCCTCATGAAAATATAATTGTGGAAGATAATGATACTTATTATGATCTTGAAAATCTTTTTGGCACTTGCTTGGAAGAATATGATAATTGCTATACTATTGGTGCTATCAATACTATTAATGATGAGAGTGATTATGCTTATGATATGAAAAGGCCCAAGCTTGGGGATACTATGTTTGATAAAGATGATGTTTTTGAGAATATATTTGCTGCAATTAATGTTTGTCCCAAGCTTGGGGATCTACGTTTACTGAAGATGATATTTTTAGTCTCCCAAGTTTTGATATGCAAATTTATAATTATGATAGCATGCCTCCTACCTATGATGATTATTGTGATGATACCTATGCTATAAAAAGTAGTGATTATATCTATAAAACTTTTCATGATTATGATTACCCCTTTTCTGAACACTACTCTTCTAATGTGGAAACAATTTATAGTATTTGAGTCTCTTATGATACTCCCACTATTCCGAATGAGAAAATTTTTGCTTATGTGGAGAGTAATAAAAATTATATGCATGTAGATCATGAAAAGAATGCTTTAGGTGCTGGTTTTATTGTTTAATTCATTCATGATGCTACTGAAAATTATTATGAGGAAGTAATATATGCTTGTAGGAATTGCAATAATATCAAGTTTCCTCTCTATGTGGTTAAAGTTTTGAAGTTATGCTTGTTTTACCTTCCTATACAAGTTGATTCTTGTTTCCATAAGTTGTTTGCTCACAAAATCCCTATGCATAGGAAGTGGGTTAGACTTAAATGTGCTAGTTATATTCTTCATGATGCTCTCTTTATGTTTCAGTTCTTATCTTTTATGTGAGCATCATTGAAATCATCATGCCTAGCTAGGGGCGTTAAACGATAGCGCTTGTTGGGAGGAAACCCGATTTTATTTTTGTTTCTTGCCTTTTGATTCTGTTTATTAATAAATAATTCATCTATCCTCTCTTATTATTGAGTTTTTATGTTTTAATTAGTGTTTGTGCCAAGTAGAACCTTTGGGAAGACTTGGGTGAAGTCTTTGCGGTCATGCTGTAAAAAACAGGAATTTAGCGCTCCCGAGAATTGCTGCCATTTTTATTTGGAGAGTGCTATTTAGTTAATTCTTTTTTAGGATGATTAGTAGATAGATTCCTCGGGTCCAGAAATTTATTTTTGAATTTTTGGGTTCTATAAGTATACGTTTGATCCAGATTACTACAGACTGTTCTGTTTTTGACAGATTCTGTCTTGTATGTGTGGTTCACTTATTTTGATGAATCTATGGCTAGTAAAAGAGTTTATAAACCATAGATAAGTTGGAATACAGTAGGTTTAACACCAATATAAATAAATAATGAGTTCATTACATTACCTTGAAGTGGTGTTTTCTTTTCTTTCGCTAACGGAGCTTACGAGTTTTCTGTTAAGTTTTGTGTTGTGAAGTTTTCAAGTTTTGGGTAAAGATTCGATGGACTATGGAATAAGGAGTGGCAAGAGCATAAGCTTGGGGATTAACAAGGCACCCCAAGGTAATATTCAAGGACAACCAAAATCCTAAGCTTGGGGATGCCCCGGAAGGTATCCCCTCTTTCGTCTTCGTTCATCGGTAACTTTACTTGGAGCTATATTTTTATTCCCCACATGATATGTGTTTTGCTTGGAGCGTAATTTTATTTTGTTTTGTTTGGCTTGATGTTTGAATAAAATACCAATATCTGAAATACTTAAATGTTAGAGAGTCTTCATATAGTTGCATAATTATTCGACTACTCATTGATCTTCACTTATATCTTTCGGAGTAGTTTGTTGTTGCTCGAGTGCTTCACTTACATCTTTTTAGAGCACGGTGGTGGTTTTATTTTGAAGAAATAGATGAATTCTCGTGCGTCACTTACATTATTTTCAGAGTCCTAAGCAGCATGGTAATTTGCTTTGGTTATGAATTTATTCCTAATATGATGGGCATCCAAGAGGGATATAATAAAAACTTTCATATAAAGTGCATTGAATACTATGAGAAGTTTGATACTTGATGATTGTTTTGAGATATGAAGATGGTGATATTAGAGTCATGCTAGTTGAGTAGTTCTCAACTTGAGAGATACTTGTGTTGAAGTTTGTGATTCCCGTAGCATGCACATATGGTGAACCGTTATGTGATGAAGTCAGAGCATGATTTATTTATTGATTTTCTTCCTTATGAGTGGCGGTCGGGGACGAGCGATGGTCTTTTCCTATCAATCTATCCCCCTAGGAGCATGCGCGTAGTACTTTGTTTTGATAACTAATAGATTTTTGCAATAAGTATGTGAGTTCTTTATGACTAATGTTGAGTCCACGGATTATACGCACTCTCACCCATCCACCATTGCTAGCCTCTCTAATACCGCGCACCTTTCGCCGGTATCATAAACCCACCATATACCTTCCTCAAAACAGCCACCATACCTACTTATTATGGCGTTTCCATAGCCATTCCTAGATATATTGTCATGCAACTTTCCACCGTTCCGCTTATTATGACACGCTCCATCATTGTCATACTGTTTTGCATGATCATGTAGTTGACACTGTATTTGTGGCAAGGCCACCATTCATAATTCTTTCATACATGTCACTCATGAGTCATTGCACATCCCGGTACACCGCCGGAGGCATTCATATAGAGTCATATCTTGTTCTAAGTATCGAGTTGTATTTCTTGAGTTGTAAGTAAATAAAAGTGTGATGATCATCATTATTAGAGCATTGTCCCAGTGAGGAAAGGATGATGGAGACGATTCCCCCACAAGTCGGCATGAGACTCCGGACGAAATAAATGAAAGAGGCCAAAGAAGCCCAAATAAAAAAAAGAGAGAAAAGAGGCCACCTTCATCATCGGGAGTCCACCTATATATATCCATATACCCTAAAATGATCGAGGAACACAATAGATCGGGAGTCCGCCGCCAGAAGCCTTCGTAGCCACCGAAAACCAATCTAGACCCGTTCCGGCACCCTGCCGGAGGGGACAATCCCTCTGCGGTGGCCATCTTCATCATCCCGGTTCTCTCCATGACGAGGAGGGAGTAGTTCTCCCTCGGGGCTGAGGGTATGTACCAGTAGCTATGTGTTTGATCTCTCTCTCTCTCTCTCGTGTTCTTGATTTGGCACGATCTTTATGTATCGCTACCTTTGCTATTATAGTTGGATCTTATGTTTCTTCTCCCCCTCTACTCTCTTGTATTGGATTGAGTTTCCCCTTCGAAGTTATCTTATCAGATTGAGTTCTTAAAGATTTGAGAACAGTTGATGTATGTCTTGCCGTGCGTATCTGGGGTGACAATGGGATACCACGTGATTCACTTGATGTATGTTTTGGTGATCAACTTGCGGGTTCCGCCCATGAACCTATGCATAGGGGTTGGCACACGTTTTCGTCGTGATTATCCGGTAGAAACTTTGGGGCACTCTTTGAGGTTCTATGTGTTGGTTGAATAGATGAATCTGAGATTTTGTGATGCATATCGTATAATCATACCCACGGATACTTGAGGTGACATTGGAGTATCTAGGTGACATTAGGGTTTTGGTTGATTTGTGTCTTAAGGTGTTATTCTAGTACGAACTCTAGGGCTGTTTATGACAATTATAGGAATATCCCAACGGATTGATTGGAAATAATAACTTTGAGGTGGTTTCGTACCCTACCATAATCTCTTCGTTGGTTCTCCGCTATTACTGACTTTGGAGTGACTCTTTGTTGCATGTCGAGGGATAGTTATATGATCCAATTATGTTATTATTGTTGAGAGAACTTGCACTAGTGAAAGTATGAACCCTAGGCCTTGTTTCAACACATTGCAATACCGTTTACGCTCACTTTTATCATTAGTTACCTTGCTGTTTTTATATTTTCAGATTACAAAAACCTTTATCTACTATCCATATTGCACTTGTGTCACCATCTCTTCGCCGAACTAGTGCACCTATACAATTTACCATTGTATTGGGTGTGTTGGGGACACAAGAGACTCTTTGTTATTTGGTTGCATGGTTGCTTGAGAGAGACCCTCTTCATCCTACGCCTCCTACGGATTGATAAACCTTAGGTCATCCACTTGAGGGAAATTTGCTACTGTCCTACAAACCTCTGCACTTGGAGGCCCAACAACGTCTACAAGAAGAAGGTTGTGTAGTATACATCAGAGGTCGCCTTGGGGCGCCCCCAGAACTACCCTCCCTTGGCTTGGTGCCCTTCGGGACAACACCGGGCGTCGTCAGTAGGGCGGGGGGAGGAGGCAGTCGGGAGCGAATCACTGTTCATCTCTGACAAGCCCAGAGACCCATCCGAAGAGGATACGTCGAGACGGTCCTTGGGTGGGCTGCATGATCATTTTCGGCATAATAAGAAACAGTAAAACGAAATATAATAGAACTATTATGGTATCCGGATACTTACGACTTCGCCAGGGGCTTGTCCCTGGGCAACCACTCCTCGTCGTTGAACGCGGCCGTGGTGGAGCGGTCCGGAAGGAGGGCTCTTCCCTTCTTGGACCCTTCGGCCTCCTCGGATGGGGCGGCCTTCCTTTTCTTATCACCCCCGGCTGGATGAGGAGAATTTTCCTCTTCCTCCTCCTCATCTTCAGGGGAGGAGGGCGTCTCGGTGTTATCGGACGATGATTCCGATACAACCTTGCGTCGGAGACCTTTCCTGGTCCCCGTGGCCTTCTTCTTGGCCTTCTTCTCCGGCGCCTCATAGGGCGCCGGAACCAGCATCTCCGTCAGGAGAGTACTTGCTGGATCTTCGGACAGTGGGGCCGGACAATCGATTTGCTCCGCTATCGCGACCCATTCCTGTCAAATAATGTGGAGGTTCAGATCCCTCACATAAGTCTGCGGTCCAGATTAGCAGGGCACTTTGCGCTGAGTCTGCGGTCCTTGATAAGAGAAGGAGGTACATCAGCAGACTTGAACAGCACCCTCCAGATGTCCTGGTGCGTCGTGTCGAAGAGCTCTCGCAGCTGTTTGGTGCCTTGCCGAGTCGAACTCCCACATATTGAATGCCCGTCTTTGACACGGGAGGATCCGGCGGAAGAGCATGACCTGGACCACATTGACAAGCTTGATTTTCTTGCTTATCATGTTTTTAACACAGTTCTGGAGTTTGGTCAGCTCCACCAATGAACCCCAAGATAAGCCCTTCTCTTTCCAGGAGGTGAGCCGCATGGGGATGCCGGATCGGAATTCTGGGGTCGTCGCCCAGTTGGTGTCGCGCGGCTCGGTGATGTAGAACCACCCCGATTGCCACCCCTTTACGGTCTCCACATAGTTGCCTTCGAGCCAGGTGACGTTGGGCATTTTGCCCACCATGGCGCCTCCGCACTCCGCTTGCTGGCCGACCACCACCTTCGGTTTAACCTTCAAGGTCTTCAGCCACAGGCCGAAGAGGGGCTTGATGCGGAAGAAGGCCTCGCACACGACGATAAACACCGAGATGTTGCGGATGAAATTGGGGGCCAGATCATGGAAGTCCAGCCCGTAGTAGAACATGAGCCCGCGAACAAATGGGTAGAGGGGAAATCCCAGCTCGCGGACGAAATGGGTAAGGAATATAACCCTTTCGTGGGGCTCGAGGGTGGGAACGATCTGCCCCGCGCCTGGGAGCCGGTGCGCGATATCTGCGGCCAGGTATCCGGCTTCTCGGAGCTTCTTGATGTTCTCCTCCGTAATGGAGGAGGCCATCCACTTGCCTCCCGCTCCAGGCATGTTCGGAGTGTTTTTGCGGAGAAGATGCGAACTTGGGCGCTGGAGCTCGAGTGCATGAGAATAGATGGGCAGGGAAGAAGAAGGCGTGGGTAAAAAAGAGTAGTACTTATCCCTTTATAAGGGCGGTAGAAACTGCGTGCCTCCCCACTTGCCTGGTAAAACTCCCTTATTCCCCAAGCGCCATGATTAATGGCGCGGTTGGGTTACCCACACCAGTATTGATAAGAATCTCGTGATAAGGGGACACGATCTCTGCTTCGACAAGACGTGCCAAGAAAACCGCCTCGCAATATGTGCTTTAGCTGGTTGAGAAAAACAGTTTGAATAATAACCGGAGCCATGGCGTGATGACACGTTATGAAAAGATGTCAGTAGATTAGATTTGTGGAAATATTATACTCTCTACGGTGGTATGAGGAATTTGTTTTGTAGAGCCAGACACTATCCTTGTGTTCAAAATCTTCTATGGAATATTCGGAGGAGGAACCCGCCTTGCAACGTCGAAGACAATCTGCACGCCGGACTCGTCATCATTGAAGCCTGGTTGAGGGGCTACTGAGGGAGTCCTGGATCAGGGGGTCCTCAGACAGCCGGACTATTGGACTATGAAGATACCAGATTGAAGACTTCGTCCCGTGTCCTGATGGGACTCTCCTTTGCGTGGAAGGCAAGCTTGGCAATTCGGATTGTAGATCTCCTCCCTTGTAACCAACTTTGTGTAACCCTAGCCCCCTTCGGTGTCTATATAAACCGGAGGGTTTTAGTCCGTAGAACAACAACAATCAGACCATAGGCTAGCTTCTAGGGTTTAGCCTCTCTGATCTTGTGGTAGATCAACTCTTGTAATAGTCATATCATCAAGATCAATCAAGCAAGAAGTAGGGTATTACCTCCATCGAGAGAGCCCGAACCTGGGTAAACATTGTGTCCCCCGCCTCCTGTTACCATCCGCCTTAGACGCACAGTTCGGGACCCCCTACCCAAGATCCGCCGGTTTTGACACCGACACCGATCAAAAACTCTTATCCCTCGCATTACATTATTTGCCATTTGCCTCTCGTTTTCCTCTCCCCCACTTCGCCCTTGCTGTTTTATTCGCCCTCTTTTTCTATTCCTCTTCTCTTTTCTAGTTTGTCTCTTTTTGATTTTTTTTCTTGTTTGCTTGTGTGTTGGATTGCTTGCTCATCACGATGGCTCAAGATAATACTAAATTGTGTGACTTTTCCAATACCAATAATAATGATTTTATTAGCACTCCGATTGCTCCTCTTACCGATGCTGAATCTTGTGAAATTAATGCTGGCTTGCTGAATCTTGTCATGAAAGATCCGTTTTCCGGCCTTCCTAGTGAAGATGCCACTACCCATCTAAACAACTTTGTTGATTTGTGTGATATGCAAAAGAAGAAAGATGTAGATAATGATATTGTTAAACTGAAGCGATTCCCGTTTTCTCTTAGAGATCGTACTAAAACTTGGTTTTCGTCTTTGCCTAAAAATAGTATCGATTCATGGAATAAGTGCAAAGATGCTTTTATCTCTAAGTATTTTCCTCCCGCTAAGATCATCACTCTTAGAAACGATATTATGAATTTTAAGCAACTTGATCATGAACAAGTTGCACAAGCTTGGGAGAGGATGAAATTAATGATACGTAATTGCCCTACACATGGTTTGAATCTCTGGATGATTATACAAATTTTTTTATGCCGGATTGAACTTCGCTTCTAGAAATCTTTCAGATTCGGCCGTGGGAGGAACTTTTATGGAAATCACTTTCGGAGAAGCTACCAAACTCCTAGATAATATTATGGTTAATTATTCTCAATGGCATACTGAAAGATCTACTAATAAAAAGGTGCATGCTATAAAAGAAATCAATGTTTTGAGTGGAAAGATGGATGAACTTATGAAATTGTTTGCTAATAAAAGTGTTTCTTCTGATCCAAATGATATGCCTTTGTCTACTTTGACTGAGAATAATAATGAATCTATGGATGTGAATTTTGTTGTTAGGAACAATTTTGGTAATAACGCATATAGAGGTAATTTTAATCCTTGGCCGTTTCCTAGTAATTCCTCTAATAATTATGGTAATTCCTACAACAATTCTTATGGAATTTATAATAAGATGCCCTCTGATTTTGAATCTAATATTAAAGAATTTATTAGTTCGCAAAAGAGTTTCAATGCTTTGATTGAAGAAAAAATGTCTAAGATTGACAAGTTGGCTAGGAACGTGGATAGAATTTCTCTTGATGTTGATTCTTTGAAACTTAGATCTATTCCACCTAAGCATGATATCAATGAGTCTGTCAAAGCTACAAGAATTTCCATTGATGAGTGCAAAGAAAGAACCACTAGGATGTGTGCTAAAAAGATTGCTTTGTGAAAGCGTGTTCTTCTAGTTTCCATGATAATAAAGATGAGGATCTAAAAGTTATTGATGTGTCCCTATTAAATCTTTGTTTTGCAATATGAATCTTCATAATGATGGGACTGGAGATGAGTCAACTTTAGTATAGGCTAAGCGATGATATTGGATCTTGGAATTGGAATCGATTGAAATTGGAGTTTCACCAAAAAATTTATCCTATGCATCTAGTTCATCGTGATCGGAATACATATATAATTTTTGGCCTCGTGAAGGAGAAAGTTTGCTCTAGCTTGGGGAGGCTTAAGTCAACGTTATATTCATGCCCTAATCATGAGCTCTCAAGAGAAATCATTATCCAAAAAATTTATGCTCGACTTTCTCATAATGATTGATCCATGCTTGATACTTCTTGTGATGGCTCTTTTATGAAGAAGACTATTGAATTCTGGTGGGATCTTTTGTAAAGAATTAAACACAACTCTAAAGATTGGGAACTCGACGAAGGTAAAGAGTCGGGTATTAAGCTCAAGTTTGATTGTGTTAAATCTTTTATGAACACTGATTCTTTTCAATAGTTTAGCACTAAATATGGACTTGACTCTGAGATAGTAGCCTCCTTTTGTGAATCATTTGCTACTCATGTTGATCTCCCTAAGGATAAGTGGTTTAAATACCGAAGAACTGATACTAGCTAACGAGGAAACTATTATTTATAATGTTGATCCAGTTGATCCTACTGCTTATATTGAGAAACCACCTTTCCCTGTTAGGATCAAGGAACATGCTAAATTTTCAACTCTGGTCAAAAAAAGTTATATTAGAACACCTCAACCTGACGAACAAATCAAAGTAGAACCTAGTGTTGCTATGATTAAGGATATCCTGGAAGAAAATATAGATGAGCATGTTATTTACTTCTATGAAGAAGCTAATAGAATTGCCAAACCCGATAAAAAGGATAAACATAGACCTGTTGTTGGCATGCCCGTTGTCTCAGTTAAAATAGCAGATCACTATTATGATGGTTTATGCGACATAGGTGCCAGCGTGAGTGCTATGCCCTTTACCTTATATCAAGAAATTATGAATGACATAGCACCCACAGAGATAGAAGACATAGATGTTACTATTAAACTTGCTAATAGAGATACTATATCACCAATTGGGATTGTTAGAGATGTTGAAGTCTTGTGTGGGAAAATAAAATACCCTACTGATTTTCTTGTTCTTGGTCCCCCACCAGATGATTTTTGTCCCATTATCTTTGGTAGACCTTTCTTGAACACCATTAATGCTAAAATAGATTGTGAGAAACAAACTGTCAGTGTTAGCTTTGGTGATGAGTCTCATGAATTTAATTTTTCCAAGTTTAGTAGAAAAGCACATAAAAACAATTGCCTAGTAAGGATGAAATAGTTGGTCTTTCTTCTATTGTTGTGCCTCCTACTGATCCTCTAGAACAATATCTGCTAGACCATGAAAATGATTTACATATGCATGAAAGAAATGAAATAGATAAGATTTTCTTTGAACAACGACCTCTGCTTAAACACAATTTCCCTATTAAAACTCTAGGAGGTCCTCCTCCACCTAAAGGTGATCCTGCGTTTGAATTAAAACAATTGCGAGGCACTATGAAATATGCTTATCTTGATGAGAAGAGGATATATCATGTTATTATTAGTGCTAACCTTTCAGAACATGAAGAAGAAAGATTATTGAAAGTTCTAAGGAAGCACCGAGTTGCTATTGAATATACTCTTGATGATTTAAAGGGAATTAGTCCTACTCTCTGTCAACACAAGATTAATATGGAACCTGATGCTAAAACTATCATTGATCACCAACATTGGTTAAATCTGCAGATGAAGGAAGTGGTAAGAATAGAAATATTAAAACTTCTGGAAGCATGTATAATCTATCCTATAGCTGATAGTAGATGGGTAAGTCATGTTCATTGTTTCCCTAAGAAAGGAGGTATTACTGTTGTTCCAGAATAAACTTATTCCATAGAGAATTATTACAGGCTATAGAATGGTAATTTATTTTAGAAAATTAAACAAAGCAACTAGAAAGGATCATTACCCACTGCCTTTTGTTTATCAAATGCTAGAAAGATTATCTAAGCACACACATTTTTGCTTCCTCGATGGATACCTTGGTTTTTCACAAATACCTGTCTCTCAACCTGATCAAGAAAAGACCACTTTCACTTGTCCCTTCGGAACCTATGCTTATAGACGTATTCCTTATCATTTATGCAATGCACCTGCTACCTTTCAAAGATGTATGACTGCCATATTCTCTAACTTCTGTGAAAAGATTGTTGAAGTTTTCATGGATTACCATTTCGTTTATGGGAAGTCTTTTGATGATTGTTTAAGAAATCTTGATCGAGTTTTGAAGAGATGCGAGCAAACAAATCTTGTCTTGAATTGGGAGAAGTGCCACTTTATGGTTAATGAAGATATTGTTTTGGGCCATAAAATGTATTGAAGTGGACAAATATATGGTTGATGCAATTGAGAAAATGCAATGTCCTAAAGATATCAAAGGTATTCGTAGTTTCTTAGGTCATGCTGGTTTCTATAGGAGATTTATCAAAGACTTTTCTAAAATTTCTAGGCCCCTTACAAATCTTTTGCAAAAGGATGTTCCTTTTGTTTTTGATGATGATTGTTTAGAAGCCTTTGAAACACTCACGAAAGCCTTAATTTCTGTACCTATTGTTCAACCACCTGACAGGAACTTGCCTTTTGAAATTATGTGTGATGCTAGTGATTATGATGTTGGTGTTGTTCTAGGATAAAGATTTGACAAGAAACTAAATGTTATTCATTATGCTAGTAAAACTCTAGACGGTACTCAAAGAAATTATGTTGCTACTAAAAAAGAATTTCTAGCAGTGGTGTTTGCTTGTGATAAATGTAGATCTTACATTGTTGATTCAAAGGTAATTGTTCACATCGGCCATGATACTATTAAATATCTTATGGAAAAGGAAGATGCTAAACCTAGACTTGTTCGATGGGTTCTCTTGCTACAAGAGTTTGATTTGCATATCACTGATAGAAAAGGAGCAGAGAACCCCCGTGGCTAATAACTTGTCTAGACTTAAAAATAATCTTGATGACCCACAACCTATTAATGATAGTTTTCCTGATGAGCAATTAGTTGCAATAAATGTTTCTCGTAATACACCTTGGTATGCTGACTATGCTAATTATATTGTTGCTTAATATTTACCACCTAGCTTTACATACCAACAAAAGAAAAAAATCTTCTATGATTTAAGACATTACTTTTGGGATGACCCACATCTTGCATTATTCGAGTAGATGGTATTATTCGACATTCTGTACCTGAGCATGAATAGGGACAAATCCTGCAGAAATGTCACTCCGAAGCTTATGGGGGACATCTTGCGGGAGACAAAACTACTCACAAGGTATCGCAATCTGGGTTTTATTGGCCTACTCTCTTCAAGGATGCTCGTCAGTTTGTCTTACCTTGTGATGAATGTCAAAGAATAGGTAATAACGGTAAGCGTCAAGAAATTCCTATGAATTATTCAGTTGCTATTGAACTAATCGATGTTTGGGGTTTTGATTACATGGGACTTTTTCCTTCCTCTAAAGGATATACACATTTTTTGGTTGATGTTGATTATATTACTAAGTGGGTAGAAGTTATTCCAACTAGTAGTGCAGATCACAACACCTCTACAAAAATGCTTAAGGAAGTTATTTTCCCAAGGTTTGGAGTCCCTAGATATCTAATGACTGATGGTGGTTCACAGTTTATTCATGGCGCTTTCCGTAAAATGCTTGCTAAATATGATGTTAACCATAGAATTGCATCACCTTATCATCCTCAGTCTAGTGGTCAAGTTGAACTTAGCAACAGAGAAATAAAATTAATTTTGCAAAAAATTGTCAATAGGTCCTAGAAGAATTAGTCTAAGAAATTAGATGATGCACTTTGGGATTATAGAATAGCATATAAAAATACTATGGGTGTGTCTCCTTATAAAATGATTTATGGGAAAGCTTGTCATTTGCCTCTTGAGTTAGAACATAAAGCATATTAGGCAATTAAAGAACTCAACAATGATTTAAAACTTTCAAGTGAAAAGAGGTTATTTGATATTAACTCATTAGATGAATGGAGAACCCAAGCTTATGAAAATGCCAAGTTATTCAAAGAAAACAATAAATAAAAGATGGAATGATAAAAGAATCCAAAAGCGTGAGTTCAAAGTTGGAGAATATGTTCTTTTGTACAACTCTTGTTTCAGATTCTTTGCAGGAAAACTCCTCTCCAAATGGGAAGGGCCCTTTGTTATCGAGGAGGTTTATCGATCTTGAGCTATCAAAATAAATAATGCCGAAGGTACTAACCCGAAGGTTGTTAAGGTGCAACGAATAAAAGATTATATCTCAGGTACACCGATTAATGTTGAAAGCAATATTATCCAGACTATGACACCGGAAGAGCACATAAAAGAAACCTTCCGGAACACTCTAGAATCATTGAAAAGAGGAGGTATGTGATACGGTATGTAAATGGACTCCGAAAAATCTGCAAAAATATTTTTTGTCAGTTTTGGAATATTTAAAAAATTAGGAAAATAAGAAACTACTAGCAAGGTGACCCTGGTGGGCACAAGACTCCAGGGTGCGCCTGGCTTGCGAGGCGCACCCAGGTGGGTTGTACCCACCTCGGGTACCTTCCGGACTAGGTTTTTCTTCTGTTTGCTTGTTTCCCAAGATAAAAATTCTTTATATACCCCCCAAACCTTTTGAACACTATATCGTGGAGAAATCTCATGTCTTCTTTTCCTTGTTGTTTTCTGCCAGATCTGAAAATATGTCATCTCAAAGTTCTGAGGAGGATTGTCCGGTTACTTATCAGCCTTTGGATAAGAATATCTTCAAGGATACCTATCGCTATATGTGGTAAACCGATGAGGAAGATGAAGATGAAACAACCCCTCCTCAGTTCAAGAACGAAAGCATGGAGTCGCTATGCAGGAGGATAATAAAGCTCGAGACGGAGAATGATGAGTTGAGGATAGATAACTCTATCCTCCGGCGTAAGTTGGAGGAAGAGAAGGACAAACCCTCCACTTCATCACCACCACCACCTTCTTCATCAACGAAAGAAAATTGAGTATCTAGTATGGGAACTCCCGTTGGCTTCTGCCAAGCTTGGGGGAGGTGCCCCGGTATCATATCACCCCCACTATGTTTTGCCTTTACTTATCTTAGTTCGATCCATAGTTATCTTTTGCTTTCGATGAATAAAAGTTTAGTTCGATCGTTTATTTTTGAAAGTTTTCTTAGTGATCTAACCTTGTAATTGGGTGCGAGATATATAATAAAGTTTAGTTTGAGTTTTTGCTTTGTTTACTTTCATGCTCCAATAACAAGAAAGGAAATAAATGAAAAAGATCAGATGCTAGTCTTATGGTAGGTAATGACGCCACATAAGGAAAAGTATAAGTAGAACATTTTATTAGAGATTGACAAACATAGAATTGGTCAATGTTGGAACTCATGAAAGAATTAATAAGGGAAGAGAACATTCACATACAAATACACTATCCTGGAAATCTGTTGTGATTGTGAGCCCCCATCAAAATATTACATGCCAAAATTGTTGACATTGGAGAAGGAAGACAACGTAATGATTTATGTTTGTTCATATTCACATAGAAGTTATATTGTCATAGATCCTTCAACATGTGGTGCTTGCCCCCCATCTTGACTAGCCAAAAACTCTGCACTAAGTAGAGATACTACTTGTGCATCCAAAAACCCTTAAACCCAAATCTTCCTTTTAAGAGTCCACCATACCTACCTAAGGATTGAGTAAGATCCTTCAAGTAAGTTGTCATCGATGCTATAAGGCAATAAAAATTGCTTCTAAAAGTGTTAAATCATTTAGTGTAAGAGAAAATTGAGTGTTGTATGAACTTGTGTTAGCAAAGAATAAAAGCGATAGACTGCATAATAAAGGTTGCTATCATAAGGGGCAATATAATGTGATGTCCTTTTGCACTAAGGGGTAGAGTATACAAACAAATAAGCGCACGACAACTTCTGCTTCCCTCTGTGAAGGGCCTTGAAGGAAATATGCCCTAGAGGCAATAATAAAGTTATTATTTATATTTCCTTATATCACGATAAATGTTTATTATTCATGCTAGAATTGTATTAACTAGGAACTTAGTACATGTGTGAATACATACACAAATAGAGTGTCCCTAGTATGCCTATACTTGACTAGCTCATTAATCAAAGATGGTTATGTTTCCTGACCATAGACATGTGTTGTCATTTAATGAACAGGATCACATCGTTAGAGAATGATGTGATGGAGAAGACCCATCCGTTAGCTTAGAATTATGATCGTTTAGTTTTATTGCTATTGCTTTCTTCATGACTTATACATATTCCTCTAACTATGAGATTATGCAACTCCCGAATATCAGAGGAACACCTTGTGTGCTATATAACATCACAACATAAATGAGTGATTATAAAGATTCCCTACAGGTGTCTCCTAAGATGTTTGTTGAGTTGGCATAGATCGAGATTAGGATTTGTCACTCCATGTATCGGAGAGGTATCGTTGGGCCCTCTCGGTAATGCACATCACTATAAGCCTTGCAAGCAATGTAACTAATGAGTTAGTTGTGGGATGATGCATTACGGAACAAGTAAAGAGACTTGCCAGTAACGAGATTAAACTAGGTATGATGATACCGATGATCGAATCTCGGGCAAGTAACATACTGATGACAATGGGAATAACGTATGTTGTTATGCGGTTTGACCGATAAAGATCTTCGTAGAATATGTAGGAGCCAATATGATCATCCAGGTTCCGCTATTGGTTATTGATAGGAGATGTGTCTCGGTCATATCTATATAGTTCTCGAACCCGTATGGTCCGCATGCTTAACGTTCGATGACGATTTGTATTATGAGTTATGTGTTTTGGTGACCGAAGTTTGTTTGGAGTGCTGGATGAGATCACGGACATGACGAGGAGTCTCGGAATGGTCGAGAGGTAAAGATTCATATATTGAAAGGTTTTATTCGGACATCGGAATGGTTCCGAGTGATTCAGGTATTTTTCTGGAGTACCGAGCGGTTACCGGAACCCCCCAGGGGAATATTGGGCCTTCATGGGCCATAGGGGAGAGGGGGCGCAGCCCACAAGGGGTAGCCGCACCCCCTCCCTATAGGCAGTCCGAATTAGACTAGGGAGGGGGGCGCGCCCCCTTTCCTTCTCCTCTTCCTCTCCCTTCCCTCTTCCCCCCCCTCCGGAAAAAGGAAAGGGAGTCCAACTAGGTTTGGGAGTCCTAGTTTGACTCCCCCCTTTGGCGCGCCCCCTATTACTACAAAAAAAGACACATCCGTGACATTTTGGGCCGAGCGAATTTTTTTTGTCATACTTATGACACTTCTATGACAATAATTGTGACAAAACCCAGTATCATCGTAGATGTGGTGGGGTCCTACTTCTATGACAAAAAATCATGACAGAAAAATGGGCTTTTCGTCCTGGACGGGCCGGAGACGCAGTTGCATGACATTCTTTGGGACGTCCATGATAGAAAGAACCGTGGTAGAACCGAGGGTGCGGAAAATATTGGGGAGTTCCCGGTTACGGTGGCCGGTCAGGGGCCGAGCGATGCGCGTTTCTCTTGTACGTACGCGCGTGTGTGCGAGGCGTTGCGCTCTAACTGAACCCGAGCGAGGCATTGGGCTCTAACTGAACCCAAGCGATTGCACTGCAGGCTATGCGTTACTGAACCCGAGCGATCGATCGATGGCTGTTAACTGAACCCGATTGAGCGATTTCTTCGCTACTGCTGCTAACTGAAGCCGATCGATGCTGCCTCTGGATGAACAGTGAGCGTTGTTGGGGGATTTGGATGAACAGTTCCTGGTGGGGGTTGGATGAACATGACCCCATGGTAGTAGAGGTCGTTACCGCTGGCTGAATAGTATCCCCATCGATCGAGCCGGTGGATGAACAGGACCCCATGGAGGGCTGGATGAACAGGACCCCATGGAGGGCAGGATGAACAGTAGCCGGTGGAGGGCTGGTTGGGCAGTAGCCGGTGGAGGGCTGGATGAATGGTAGCCCGTGGAGGGATGATTGAACAGGACCCCCATGGAGAGGGCTCGTTGAACAGTAGCGAGTGGAGGAGCGCGCGATGGAGGCTGGATGAAGAGGAGCCCATGGATGAACAGTCGCAGGTGGAAGCTGGAGGAGGTGGACGGTGGATGAACAGTACCCCGTGGAGGCTGGAGGAGGTCGACGGTGGAGATGAACAGTATCCTGTGGAGTCCCGTTTTGCGGTATGCCACACCCCTCCGGATGAACAGGACCCCCATTTCGACCGTAGCGCTCCAACACAAGTCCATTTCCTCCATTTTGCGGTATGCCACACCCCTCCTGATCAACAGGACCCCGTTTCGACCATAGGAGGTCTGTTTCCTCCATTTTGCGATACGCTAGACCCCTCTCGATGAACAGGATCCCGTTTCCACCATGGTCGGTCGAACACAAGGATGTTTCCTCCATTCTGCGGTACGTCAGGCCTTGTTTCCATCTCCTGTTCCGTCCAAGCCAGTTGGCTGCCAATGAACAACACGCGTTCCGTTGCCTCCCAATGAACAAGACGCATTTCGTTGCCTCCCCATGAACACGACGACGGCGCAGCTTCTCCGTTCCGACCCAGCCATGTACATGAGCCCTGGCCGTACGCATACCCCGTCTGTATGTACGTACGTGGCCGTATTTTCTTTCTTGCACCCTGGCCGCTGTACGTACGTGTACATGCTACATGCATGCCATTACTACTACACAAGCACGCCTCTACTACGACTCGTGCATGCCTCTACATCGACCAGTATGTACATACATGTTCGCGACCAGAATGACAAAGCTACGTACGCTTCGACTAGGTGGGTCCTGACTGTCAGGCACTTCCTTGCGTGTGAAGATGTAGCTGGTGGGTCCTAGCAGTCGGGGGGTGAATCATTTTTTTGCCCGTAATATGGACGCACTTCCTTGCGTGTGAAGATGTAGCTGGTGGGTCCCAGCGGTCAGGGGGAAATGTTTTTTCACGAAATACGGTGGCCCGTCTGGTGGGTCCCTGCTATCAGGTGGAGGAATAATTATTTTGCGCGTAATAAGAGGCACTTCCTTACTGCGGCCGTGGACCCAGCTGTCAGCCTCTCAACGTACAGTACTCTTTTGACGGAAGTCGTTCGTTGACCACATTAACCACGCCGCGCCGAGAGCACCAGGGCGGTGGACGGCGGTGAGGCCTAGGAAGGGGACGACGCGGAGCCGGGAAAGACGCGGCAGTAGATGCCCACGCGAAGGGGAGTACGTGGGTTGACTGCTTCGGCTGCGGTGTGAGGCTGCCATCGCCGGAGAATAACATGAGGTGTGGATGAGTATAGAGGGATGGCATGGCCAGCGGTGGCAGCACAGCCAGACACGGGAGGCAGGAGCAGGCGGCACGGCCGACGCTTGTTTGGGCGGCTGGAGCAAGAAGACCAGAGGTTGAAGAAGCACTACGGCCGTTGGATGGACATCATACGGTCACTGGAGCTAGAATCGTTCATATTGACTAAGTTGACAAAGCCCTCCGTCCCCGTCATCTTAGTAGGCCCACAAGTCAGCCTCCCACTATGGTGGGTCCCAGCTAGCAGGGGGTATTCATTTTTTTATGCGTAATAATGAGGCACTTCCTTGCGTGCGAAGATATAGCTGATGGGTCTGACCTGTCAGCGCGGGAACATTTTTTTCGCGAAATACAGTGGCCCTTCTGGTGGGTCCCAGCTATCAGGTGGCGGAATCATTATTTTGTGCCTAATAAGGAGGCATTTCCTTGCGTGCGGCCGTGGACCCAGCTGTTAGCCTCTCCACGTACAGTCCACTTCCGATGCATGTCGTTCGTTGACCACGTTGACCATGCCATGCCGAGAGCACCAGGGCGGTGGACGACGGCGAGTCGGCGAGGCCTAGGAAGGGAACGACACGAAGCCAAAGAAAACTCGGCAGTTGTTTCCCACGTGCAGGGGAGTGCGAGGGCTTACTGGTTCGTCTGCCGTCGCCGGAGAATAACAGCAGGTGTGGGTGAGTAGAGGGATGGCTAGGCCGGCGGTGGGATAATGATGGGGCGGTGAGGCCTGCGCGGCAGCATAGCCGACAGCGGGAGGAGGGAGCAAGCAGTCCCGCGGGCACTTTTTTGAGCAGTTGGAGCAGGAAGAGCAGAGATTGAAGAAGCACGACGGCCGTTGGATGGACATCCAACATTCACTTCTCTCGTGTGTTGACTAAGTTGACACGGCGTTGCGTGTGCGTCAACCTTATTTTTTAGGAAAGCATACGCGTCAACCTGTAGTATGCGCACAAGTCAGCCTCAAATCTATGGAAAACAGCATACAACCCATGTGCCATTATTTCTAATAATTTATAGCCCATTTGCCAATTCTAAAGAAATTTTTTGGATCCCATCTTTTTGTTAGCATTACACCCCATATTGTGGCCACGGTTAAAAATTATACGAAATTTGGCATATTTCGGTGTAGTCAACTGTTTTTAATCCTGAAATATCGAGTCACATTCAAACTATTTTGAAAAATAATTTATATAAATATAAAATCCAAATAATTGTCCAGGCATAAAGATCAATGGAATTTAAAATCTTTTAATTAAAAAATGAAACTAATTCTCAGTTTGGTGTGTTCTAAAAATGTACAGCCCATTTCTGGGCAAACCGAATGAAACTCTCTCCATGTCTTGAAAGATTTGCAGTCCAGCAGGGCTGATAAAGCAGGTAGGCCTCGTTTGGGTATTTCTTTAAAAAATAGAATTGGGCTAGCCATTTTCAGCAAGAAAAAAACACAACTGGGCTCATGATGTGGTAAACACAAATAAAACCCTGGCTAGACGGGCCACAACCCCCGCACAGCCCCGTTGTTACCCTGATCCGTCGCTAGAACTAGTATAAATAACAACGGCTTGTTCCTTAAAAAAGAGTAAATAACAACTGCGCGACCTGCTGGGTCCCTGGTGTCAGCCGCTCGTTGTGTAATTCTCTCGTTTATTGACTATGTTGACAATGGCGTGAGCCCCAGATGTCCAACCATTAGGAGGAACCATTTTTGGGGGCTTGTAATAACGAAGCACTTGCTTGCGTACTACCATGACGCTGGTGGGTCCCTACTGTCATACTCTCCACGTACAGTCATATCCTTGTTCCTCTCGATTGTTGACGGCGTTGACAACGCAAGAGGGCAGTGCACCGTGCACGGCGAGCGAACCAAGGACGAGGACGACGACGAGGCCTCGGACGGGACGAACATGAGCTGTAGAAGATGTGCCGGTCCAGTCGCAGGCGAGTACGAGGGTTGACTGGTTCGGGTGCGGGTGCATGTTGGGGCTGACGTCGCTGGACAATAACAGGACGTGTGGGGGAATAGAGGGAGGGAGTGGCCAACGTTGGAGGGTACGGTAGGGAGGCAGAGGCGCAGCCAGCCATGGGAGGCGGGAGCAGGCGGAGCCAACGGGGTGGTTTGGTTTGGGCAGCTGGAGGAAGAATACCAGAGATAGAAGATACACGACAGATGTTGGATGTCAATCCAACGACTGGTAGGCAGAAACGTTTTGTTGACTAGGTAGTAAGTCGACACCACCTTGGATAGGCTATTTCCTCGTGGGTCCCAAATGTCAGAATCCAAATCTGTCACAGTCATGCAGCCTTTCCTATGAAAAATTACAACCCATTTGGTGTGCTAGTTCGAAATAAGTTTGTGGGTGCTGGTGGGGGTAATCACTTGGCTTCTGTAATGCACAGTGAGCTCAAGCAGCCGGAGAGAGTGATGTTATTTCCCTTGGTTGGGATTTGTTACAATATTTCACTCTAAATTAAATGAATGGCAAGCCATTTGCGCTGTTTCGAAGAAAATATGATAGTTACAGTCGAGTTGAAAAGGGCAAGAACATCTAACTCCAACTTACAAACTGTACAAAAGCACGTGGGTTAATTGTTCATCAGGTTTAGAGAAAACCCAGGTTGAAAAGGGCAACAACATCTAAGTCCAGCACTTTTTCGGCAGTCACGGTCAAATGGATCGGTCAGGTCCATACAATGACCATCCTGGATCGTAAAATTTACTTGATTATGACCACAATATGTTGTAAATAGAAGCCCGACATGTTCAGAAGCTCTTTTGCCCACCTGAAACTCCTTTTTTTGCTCTTCGACATACCCATCCATCAAAAACATGCTGCTGATAAACTTAAGCCTAATGGACAATAGTAACCTTGCATTCAGCAGGAAGAATGTGACAAATCTAGTGTTTGCATGGTTGGCTACATATCGTTCTAGAGTTATTGTCTACAATCGAATGTCATGAGAAGTGAGAAAATCCTGGTGCTTACGAATCCACCGATTGGTTATAACTTCCTTACCCCGTCATGTTGCCTAAATAGAAACAATTACTACTAGTACATTGGACACAATCTACAACTACCAGAAAAACAATTACTTATACTACTAGTACAGTGGATACACTACCGCTTCTGGCTCCTAGGTCATCGAAACGTCTCCCTCTACTAAATGTCGTTTTACGTTTGTTCACCGACATGCGGGCCATGCCATGCACGGGCCCAAATGCCATCCACCAAATTAGAAGGAAGTATGCAGGCGGAGAGTCACCCCGATCATAGCACGGCAGTAACGAGCCATCGTATCACAAAACCCCACCTCCCCGCAGTCTAAGTTTGATGGACGAAGCAACCATCATTTCACTCTTCGCTGAATCTCCTTCTCCCTCACCATCTTCAAGAAAGCCAACACTCGCATCTGCCACTGTTCTTCTCTCCCAACGAAGGGAAGGTAAGCGGATCTGTGATATTGGTATATTTTCGTTCAGAGAAAAAAAAGAACTTTTGCATAGCTGTAACCCATCATCACTCTCTTTTTTGTTTCATTGTCATTGTGATTGTGTTTTCTTTTCAGTGGTCTCCTAGTATTCATCAGTTTCATGATGGACCAAGGAGAACCAGGCAAAGATCTGCCGATATTGGAGCAGACGCGGGAGGTTGATCCATATATACAAGACAGAGAGCTCCAAGAATATGGAGGCAGCCATCGAGCCGGCCCCATATACGCTCACGGCCACTATTGAGATGGACAACGCCCCGTTTGAGGTTATAGCCCCCTTGGCACTGCAGGAGCAGTTTTCCCCCATCAAGGATGTGTCCCCCCCCCCCCCCCCCCCGCTGAGCTGCCCAAGGTGATTTTCTTCTTTGCCGATCTCGATTGTGGTTTTTCATCTAAGTATGTGGTGATGAATAATGCAAAATTTTAATAGCTTCGATGCCATGCTATACATAGTGATTTAAATAACTTGTGTTTCTTATACTAGAAAGTAATTCAGAATATGTTTCTGTTTCAATTAGAGCCTTGATGTAGAAAAGGATTGTGTGGTTGTACTTGTCACTCGCTATGAGGCAGATGACCTGAATATATGCACTGGGAAAATAGAGTTCTTAGGTTGTTGGATCATGGAAGCCATTCGTGCTTATACCGATGTCGAGTTGTATTCCAGCCTCACTATTGTCAGGCGTGTTGTCTAGGGTGTACTGAAGCACCAGAAGTTCAAAGCTACTCCTTCGTTTGTGAGGCATACTGTTCTTGTCAAGCTTACGCAGGATGATGACGTGGCATGCCTCCACAAACAAGTTTATGAGTGGCAAGGCCACAAGGTTATCTTCATGAAGGTTCACAGGATTGAGCTGCTGCCGGACATCCTCGATGATGTTCATGGCAAGGTCCGTCTTGTGTCCAGCGCAAATTAGATCGAGGCATGAAATAGTTGCCCCAACTAGTGTTTAATACTAGTTTGGATTGCGTCTACTTATCCGAACCTTGCCTATTATCAAACCCTTTGGGGCTAGCACTCTGTTTGAATCCGTCTATGGGAACTGCTGCTACTTTTGTGTGCCCGTGAATCATGTTTGAACCATCGTAATTGTTGCCGAAACAGATGCGTCCTCACTAGTTTTTTCATGAATATGGCATGGTAAGACATAAGTTGTCATGGTTTATCATACGAGCAGTGTGTGTTTGATGAAATAGAGTGCTCTTTGGAGAACTGTGTGCCTACATATACATAAGTACTTGTAAATACTGTTGGTGCCACCCTACTTGTAAGCAGTTGTGCAAAACACGGCACATTGGCTCAACTCGCTTCAACACTAGGCTATCGACCAGCTAACAATCAATAATCTCATGTCTGACATATAAGCAACTATGTATCTTGTTACAGTGGTTCATGCAGTTAACTGAGGCCACAGTGTAAATTCCAAACGTTCACACACTAGTCCAACGTTCATGTGGAACACTCACATACTCGGCTTCATAAAAAATGTGAAAAGCATAAGTTAAGCAACTTTATACATCTCAATGATTCATAGAACATAACAAACATATACTAGTTCACATCAAAAGACAAAGTTGTGAGAAGGTTTACAAATCAGGAAAAAACAAGCAAGGCTTCTCTGAGCAAAGGGCCTCCCAGCAGGCTTAAATATCCTGGAGTTCACTCTAGTTTTTTCTTGTTGCCACCATCCAGGGTTAGGTTCTCTCATTCCATAATAACCAATTATAATTGTGTTCTTAGCTGGAATGTTGAACTGAACCACGTAGTGTACTGACCAGCTGAAATTCTTGTGCATTCCACTAAATTTAAGCACCACTATTTGCAGAAATAAGCAGTCCACAATGCCTCTTGTCCGTGCACCTGTCCCAAAAACCTCTATACAGCCGTGCCGGCTAGTCCTCGGTCCATGGATCAACTCATAGAAAGTGCATTCCGGACTAGGATGCAGTTGTTTTCGCTCGTCCCTGCACTGCAATCAGGAAGTAAAACGTACGGATTAGCTTCTTTTAGATTGTGTTGGTCATTCTACCTAGTTACTACCAATGTAGGAATACCTGGAACACTGGTGGTTAGTGGACGATAGCTAGGAATAGCCATCTAATTTTGTGCAGTTGTACTAAAACTGAGGTGTGCACTTTTAATTACACGGATAGAAACGATATGGAGACAGACATCCCTATTTGCGCAAATACAAAATACGGTTATTTAAACAGTGACAGATATTTGCAGTGGTGTATGATGAACA
Source organism: Triticum urartu (assembly GCF_056163025.1). Classification (NCBI taxonomy): domain Eukaryota; kingdom Viridiplantae; phylum Streptophyta; class Magnoliopsida; order Poales; family Poaceae; genus Triticum; species Triticum urartu. The sequence continues at coordinate 362,017,173 of NC_141876.1, read as the reverse complement.
GCAGCATCTATTGTGTTATAATTGGCACTACATTGACAGTATGAAAGTGCCCTTAAGTAAGTAGCATCACATCACATCAACACTGCCACTAGATTAACATGCAGAACAATAGCATTAGTATTACTGTCATGAGAGTAGCACATGGTCAGTAAATGTGCAATCAAATTTATGCAGTTCCACTGGGATGAAGCAATGTTAGCGGTGTGAGATTTAAGTGTAACTGCAAAAACACAATTCATGGGAAATGAAGCAAGACAGAAGCACTTCATAAAATGGTGGTGGCATTGCTTCAATTTATCGGCGGCACTAGACTATTACTTATAGTGACATTAGGTGGCATTGCTTAATGCTTCCTGTGATTTTACAATAACGGTAGCGATATGGGCGTATGGACAGCAGGGGCATAAAGTGGTGAGGCAAATGTGGTTGCCGAGAGCAGCAAACACTCAGGCAGCATGTTTGTATTTGTCCCATCTTTTATCTCCTCGGCGACATTTTCCTATGTGAGCATAGGAAATCTAGACCCGCTCATTCTCATTTGCGTTGTCCCCCTACACCCCTCACTTTCTTTCCTTTTTCAACCAAGAGACAGGTCCACTTCCCCCACCCTTCGCCATCCACCATGCCTTCTTCACCTTTTCAACCAATAGACCAGTTGGGTAGCCAGTATCTACTACTTTCCCCCATTTCCTCTTAGAACCAAGTCCTAGATTCATGCTACAGCTTTCCCAGTTTCTTCCCTGTTTGAACCAACTCTTAGATTCGACTGTATTAACTAGCTTTACCTCTAATAATAATAAAGTCTAGGTGGCTTTGGAATAGCCAACGGAAGTAGAAAAAGATCCACACGCAGCCACGTGGGGAGCTGGGGCAGTAGAGCAAGGCAGGTTCAGAAGGAATATATACCTGAGGTTCGTCGGCATGTGGCAAAGACGGCGTCGGGAGGCCACATCTTGGACAGAATACCGCAGGGAGGAAGAAGGGTTCGGAGGCCCTCCCGAGCAGGCGCGGCCACCGATCGGGACACGCGGGCAGCCGTTGGTCTCCTCCGTCACCGCCGACGACAGCGTGAACGATGCACCTACACCCCTGCCCCGGTCAAGGTGGTTCGACCAGATTTGTGACCAGCCATGAGTAGAGAGAGAGTGTGGCCACCTATGTCTTGCTTAGATCTGGAGAGCATGAGAGAGTGAAAGAAAGGAACCCTAGTAAAGCAAGTGCTAAGGCTCCTGCTTATATATGTAGTGGAGTGATTTTGTTGTATCAGCTTCAAAAAAATGTGCTCCTATGTGTACCCACGAGTGGGTGTGAGAGAACTAGTGTGTGCGTGCACTGCTTATTTTCGTGAGAGTACAATATATTATGCCCAAAGAACGTTCGCCACAAGAGTAATAGTATAAGTGTGTGACGTGTGAGCTAAAATAAAAGGTGCACGACGTCTTTTGTTTTTTAGAAGTTCTAAGGGTAGGGTGTGAAGAGCACATATGTGTGTGACGTCTACGTGCAGATAGACGGTGGGTGAGAGAGGACTCGGGAGAGTCATGACTCATGAGGGTGCGTGTGTGCGTGAGAGAGAGGGGGAACGTATCAATGCAATGCATGTGTCCGTAAATCATTATCCGACAAACGTTCACCACAAGCCGTTTCCTGACGAATGCTGTAAGAACCATTACATCGGCATCCGACAGTGTCAGTTTTTCCATGTCATTTAACAGAGCAGGCACTCCTCCTACACACAAATCTTCCATGTGAGCGTTAGCAAGTGCCATATGCTCCTCCCTCCATTCCAAAATGCAGTCCATATAGCTTTATTCAAAATTCTAACCTCACAAACTTTTACCGAGTTTTCATGTACCAAAATGAACATATAGAATACCTAGTATATATCATTTCATTCATGTTCGAGAGGTAACTATAAAGATGGAGGAGGAGTCTACAAAGAAAGACCGCCGTATCACCTGCAGCAATTTCAACCATCCTTTCATGTGGAGGAATATCATAGGAACTCTATATGATATGATTTTATATGATTTGTTTCCTTTAGAGCCAATTGGTTCATAGGAATAGATTCATATACTCCACATTTCAAAGGAAATAAACATGATATCATTTTTATAGCTTTAGAGCCACTTGGTTCATATGAATGGATTCCTATACTCCCGTAATTTCAATGGAAAATAAACATTAGCGTATATTCAATAGAAAAGTTCCTATGATGTGAACCAAATGACATCTCTTTTCAAATCCCTCCTCATAGGAATTGAGATACATGTCATCTCTAGATTCAATAGAGAAGTTCCTATGATGCGAACCAAATGACATCTCTTTTCCAATCCCTACTCATGGGAATTGAGATACATGTCATCTCTTTCCCTACAACTTCCATGGATACATCTTCTATTCCTAAATAGCTAGTAAATCCCACAAGTAGCTTTTTTCCTAGACATGCAACTATGGCACAAGAACGCGTCATGCATGCAAGTCATAAATCACATTGTTTTTTCTACTCTATGTATGCAAGCACCACATCATCAATTCATGCATGTTACTCATAATTTATTTCTTGCATTAAATTTTGCATTGACAATGTATGTGATGGTCACGTGCACACATATGTAGTTCACATTTACATTTTTATCAGAAATGCCATTCTTTTAACTGCAATTCATTTTTTCTCTTTGCACTCCCTCCGTCTAGGTGTGTAAGTCATCTTCCAAAAAACAAATAATCCCAAAACACTTTGGCACGGTACATTAACTCCCTCCTGGTTTATTTTTTCGTGACATATCAACCAATAAGAGATGTGGGCCGTGCATGCTTTCCCAAAACACAAGCACTTCTCCTTTGTTCTAGAATCTTCTATATCATAATTGCCCAAACTTTTTTTTCTAAATGAATTGCCATTATTTGTTTTTTAATCTATGCTTTATAATGCACAATCCCATGAATCTTAACCTCTTTATAAAACTAATTGATTTTGAATGAGATTAACTATAAGAACTGAATGAACATCTACATCATGCATATATGACTCAAAGTTTTACATGCTATACTGTGTATTTATTCATAATTTGGTTTCTAAATCTCATGCGTTCAGTGCATGTACCTTACTAGTTTTGAGTAGAGTAGCAAACTTCACGCGGCCGTGGGTATATCAAAATGCAGGGCCCATGCACCATTGCCTTTCGGTCGAACCTACGTCCACATTTTTTTGTACGTATATCTCCACTGGTCCCCGAACCCAAAATGCTTCCTCATTCCCGTAAAACCAAGCGGCTCACACATATTAAGGTGTCGACTCGAACTCAATCCCTCTCACGTTTATTACGACGTGGCCATGCATGTCGTAGTACTCCTACAAACCCTACTATCGCACGCATCATCGGTTTTCTCCAAGAGGACGAGGGAGAAGCGGATTTGTAGTGGAGGTGCTTTCAAAAAAAGGATTTGTAGTGGAGGCCCCTACCCTAGGGTGCCCTATGTAGCTGCTGCACGCATCATTGGGTTTTCTCTTTTGTTTATGCTCTTGCACCCTAGAGTGAAATGATGGTTGCTTTGTCCGTCCAGCTTAATGTGGGAAAGGTGGGGCTTTGTGATTTGACCCCTCATCGCTCATTTACTACTACTGTGGCACTACGACCGGGTGCCTCCAAGTCGAACCGTTGCTCCGAACTGTAATTTGGTGCATCGCACATGGAATAAGACGGTGGATGAGCGACATGTCAGCCAAAGGGGTCATGTTAAGTGTGTCACCATTTCGTGTGCGGACTGACCCTGCTTGAGTTGCTACGCCAACATGACAGTAGCAGCCTACCACTTGGTTTTGCTCCTCGGTGAATCCCGACTATATTGATCTAAAAAGATACGTACTATACTACCATCCCCATCTCGGTTTATAGGGCACGCACGTAGTTCTCGTTCATCCATTTGACTAACTAAATATGAGTTACCATGTCACAAAAAGTATATCATTCAATTCTTAAGAGGATGTAGTTTCTAAACATATATTGTTCATCACATATATCTCTACTCCTATAAAAGACTCAGTTGGTGATGATGGTGTGTCTGCCATCTGTCATTTCTGACCATTAGATCCACATCTAATGGCTGCGACGTAAGTTGTGGCATTTTTGCAACAATAGCCCACTTATCTGCTCTAATTTGAATAAAACCCCTTACTATCCTGAAAGCAACCACATCCCTCCCTCGACTCATCAAAACAACCTGAGAAATATATTTTGAGTGAAACATAATATATTTTTAGTGGTATATATGTATATTAAAACAAGAGTGTTTTCTTTCAAGTTTGTGAACAAGTACTATTCAACTTTGGATCCATTGCAATGCATGGGCACATTGCTAGTAGCTAGTTAAATTCTTAACCTAGAACGATGTGCATGCCCTGTAAACTGATATGGAGGAAGTACTAGTAAAAATGAGGTGATTTTACTGAGCCATGGGCGGGGGAGCATGGCCTGTCATGCGGTCCCACGTGTCATGATGTACCAAGGCGGTGCGTGTGTCCCTCTTGAGGCATAACAATGGCAGAAGCAATACTATACGTGGTTTTCTTGAAGGAGATGATGGCGAAGCAAAGTGTGAAATAATGGTTGATTCATCCGTCTGGGAAGGTGCGGCATTGTGATTTGACGTCTCATTGATCATTACTACTACTGGGGCGGTACAACTAGGGTGCGTCCCCCTTGCTGTTCTGCACTGTTCGTTGGTGCATGAAACATCGACCCAGTTGCTACATGTCCCACATGTTGGCGAGAGGAAGTACAGAATTCATGAAAGCGAGCGTCGACGGAGGAGTACAAGACATGGCCTAGTTTTTGCTGCTTCGCACGATGCATCGATACAAACCTGGACTAAAAAAGGCGAGGGTGGGTCTTTTCCCGCGCGGTTGGTAGGGGAGTTTGGCATAGTTTGTTCGAGGCAATGAGGCGGGGAGGGAAACAGGCAAATAAAGGTTGAGCGACTTAGTTTTTGGAAAATCTGATTTTACTGAGTACGTACCCACTATGGAGGTAGTATACTACTTACTACTCCCTCCTTTCCGGTTTATAGGGCTTGTCTAAAAAACTTTGTTTTTCCGTATTATAAGTCTCAATTCTACTACTAGTAGTAGTACCATCACATGTGGCCTGATGCAAGCATTGTCAAGAGAAAACTCACCAATGCATGTAGAAGTTCATGGAAATTTAGTGGTCATGCATGCATTCATTCAAATTAATGCCTCGGTAAACATAACTTCTTGAGAAAAATGAGCCTACATTACTTGTGCAAACTACAAAATTAATTCCCCCACTCACCATCTACCTTGGTTGGAGACATTTTGAAATTGAGCTATAAACTGGAAAGGAGGGAGTAGTAACATAGGCTAGGGTAGTTTGCTGCACCACGGACTCCAAGGAAATTGTTGTAGTAGTACTACTCCTATATACTACTCCAAGGAAATTGAGCCATAAAATGGAAAGGAGGGAGTACTACTAAAGGACATATATTCCAAACAATACGATAATCTCTCTAACCAAGGTAGGGACGAGGAGTAAACGAAGGGAGTAGTAAAAATTTCTGCTTGTCCCGCGAGCCACTGTGAGCGTGGGCGAGGGAGCGGGCGTAAGGCGTAGTACTACTACCTCCATCCTGGTTTATAGGTCACCTTTGTAGTTCGTGCCAAATTTTTACCAAATATTTAGCTAACAAAATGTTAATGCATGTCAACAAAAATTATATCGTTGGATTCATATTTCAACATAGTTTTCAATGATATAATTTTTTTGTAACACGCACAAACGTTTTGTTAGTTCAATATATAGTCAAAATTTGACACAATATACAATGGGGACCAATAAACCAATATACAATGAGGAGTAGTAAGAAAGCTTCACCTCATCCTATGAGCCACCGCGCATGTGGGCGGGGGAGACGGCGTAGTAAGCAAGCTTCTCCTCATTCTACGAGTTGATGGAACACATCAAAAGTAATACATACAGAGCATCTCGAGTGTATAGAACCTTGCCTCTAAGGTAGGCCCCACATGGTTTGCCTCTTTTTCAGCATAACACGTCAAGTCACAATTTTTTTGTTCACCCGTGGTAGACGATACACCTTCAAGTGGACAACCAGTACACGTGTCAAATTACCACGTGGGCTGCCCTTTCATACATAAATGAGCTCCATCGTGTAACCGCGCGGGTGTGGCTGGGAAAGAGATGGGAGTACGTGAACCGTGTGTGCACCTCTTCTCTTCGTGCACGTCCCCCACCTATGTGGGTGTGAGAGAGATACAAACCTAGACATAATGCGCCGTCCATCCCCATGCCTCCGTGTCGTGGTTCTAACTCTGACAGTGATGTAGTGGGGTATGTATGGAGAGGCTAGATCTCAGCTATTGGGAAGTTGTAAAGACACCAAGATGTACGAGTTCATGCCCTTCGCGGAGGAAGTAACAGCCCTATGTCTCGGTGCCCGGAGGCGGTCGACTGGATTACTGGCGTGTGAATAACAGGGGTGCGAACCCTTCATCCTGAGGAGGGGGGTGGCTTATATAGAGTTCGCCGGCCCCTCCTGCCCTCAGTAATGCAGGGTTTTTAGGTACATTTAAGGTCGGGCGTTACTGGTAACGCCCCTAATAAAGTGCTATAATGACCATAAAGACTACTTAACAGCTGACCGTTTGCCTGTAGAGTGACTATAGGTCTCCTGGCGGTCGAGTGGTTGGCTTCATGGTCGAGTGATAGCTTTCTGGTCGAGTGTCTTGAATCCGTCGAGTGGGATACCTTCAAGTCGATTGAAAGGTGACTTCTCCTAGGGATGTCCTAGGGTAGGGCTCCTTGGACAGGTCCGTGCCCCTACCCTAGGTACATGGCTTCATCATTAGCCCCCGAATGGATCGAGGTTAGAGTGGGGAAAGAGTTGGAGATCTTTCCGACTGGTTCTTTGGGCTACGTGAGCGCCTCGTTTTGGGTCAATCGTCATGGATGATGTTGCCAACCTTTTTCAGTCGCCTTGATCCATTCCAGGCCTTACGTCGAGTGAATTTCTTTATTTGTGACATACCGAGCGTCGGCGCGGGCGGGGTCTTACATTTTGACAAGTTGTTCTGCAGCCCGCGGATGTCGTGGGATTTCGGATTTTGGGAAGCGCGCGGGACGGGAGCGGCCGCAGTAATCGGAAGCGATAAAGCGAAAGCTCCTCGATCCCCGCGTCGCCTTTTTCGCCAGGTACTACGCGCGCGTCCGCTGCGGGATTTGACTGGATGGTTTGGGCCTACCAGTCAGCCACTCAGGAGTGGCCCCTTATAAATCACCGGCTCGGGGTTTCCAAGCAGTGCGCTCTCTTCTCCTCCTTTCTTCTTCCTCTCTCCCTTCGCAAGTCCTTCCGCCACCTCCGTTCTCGCCCCAGCGCAGCAGGCCCGTGCGAGACTTCGCCGGCGATGATGACGAAGGGCAAGACCTCCACTCTGGAGCGCGTGAAGAAGGCGGCGGCGCAGGGGAAGGGAAAAAGATCTGCTCGGGGCGGATCCTCCTCAAGGTCCGCTCTGCCCAAAGGCTGGATCCAGGGCGATTGGATGCCGTCGGTGATCCAGCAAGAGGATCTCGACGACATGGTCGAGGGGGGAGTCATTCCCCACGAGGCTGCGCGTCTTCCGGGGAGAGAGATAGAACCTCAACCCCGCGATGGTGAGTGCGTGCTCCTAGCCACCCACATCGACCGAGGGTTTTCTCTGCCGCCCCATCCTTTTTTCCGGAGCTTCTTGAACTTCTTCGGAGCGTAGCTCCACCACTTTACTCCCAACTCCATTGTATACCTTGCCGCTTTCATTTCCATGTGTGAGGCTTTCTTGGGTTGCCGCCCCCATTGGGGACTTTTCAAGCACATCTTTACCTGCCGTTCTCAATCGGTCAAGAAGGCCAAGTCGAGTGACGAGAGGACGCAGGTGATCCAGTTGTGCGGGGGCTTGGCGATCCAGACGAGGGGGAAGAGCTGTTTTCCATCCATTACTTTCCCGGAGTCGGTCTGTGGCTGGCAGGCGACCTGGTTCTACTGTCAGGACCAGGCGACCCCAGGACAGTCGACTGGTCTTCCTCCTTTCTCCCTTGACCGAGCTAAAAAACCTGCTTCTCTGAACGTGGCGCCGGAGGAAAGGGCTCAAGTCAAAGTGCTGGCCGGTCGAGTGGTTGAGCTTGTCCGTGAGGGCGTGACGGGCATGGATTTGCTGGAGGTCTTCCTCCGGAGGCGCATCCAACTGCTCCAGGCTCGTGACCACCCGATGTGGCTGTACTCGGGTCTTGACGACACCACTCGGATCCACCCGGAGAAGGTCACTAATGAGATGCTGGAGGGGTGGCTGTCGAGCATCACAGGAAACAAGGATAACCCCCGAGGAGCCAGGTGGGTAATTCCACTCGACAGCTCGTACGACGTGGACCAGGTATGTCTCTATGCTCCTGACTGAGGTCTTGTTTTTCTTCATTGGTCTTCTTTGAGTTGGTCGATTGACCTTTGTCTTGTCTGTTGTTTTTCAGGCGACTACTGAGATGTACTCGACGCCCAATGGGGCACAGGGGCCAACGGAGGAAGGGGAGGCGAGAGGAGGTGAGAGCGGGGACGATCAAGGCGAGTGGGAGTCCGACGGTGAAGGACAGGGAGGCGACGACGTCGACTCCAGCGAAGAGGAGGAGGAGGAGGTTGAACCCCCCCCCCCCCGCCCGGAGGGGCGATCCAAGCTCACACACGATCCAACGCGGGAGCATGGTAGTGCGACTGCTCCTGTTGGGCGGTCGTCGAAACGCCCTCGGACCTCTTCTCCTACGCCGACTGGAAAGGCTCCCAAGCACCCGCGCGCAGTGCCGTCCAAGCCGCCCAAGGCTCTGCCCAAGATGAAGATGGCCGTCCCCACCATTTCTGGGTAATAATAAAACTTGTTATCCTTTGTCGACCGTGGACGGATCCTCGGTCGATCCATTGAGCCAACCGACTGACTTTCGAGGCTTGCAGTGCTGCTACCTCCGAGATCTCCGCCAAGGACGACGACCAAGAGATGGAGGATGCTGTTACCTCCAACCCTGGAATGATTACTAACGTTCCGCTTTGAGTCGACTAAACATATATTGCAACCCTGGTCGATTGAACGTTTCCTTTGTAGCCCCTCCTCATGTTATCGACCTCCCGGATGATGACGACAACGAACCGCTGAGAATGAGGAGGAACAAGAGGTCGACGGCTGACAAGACCCCCGAACCTGCTCCGGCGTCTGAGGCCATGGCTCGGGATGGTGGTGACACCACTCGGGCTTCTGTGACTTTCGCCATTCCTCTGACGAGCGTGCGGCCTTCGGCATCGACTGCGGATCCACCTTCGCTTTTTGCTGCGTACCCCGTCCCTGAGGACCAAGCGGCTGCTGCAAAGGAGGCTATATGCCAGGCGGGGACCATGATGGAGCAAGTGAAGATGGCTCGGGAGGCCAGCCAAGCAGCCTATGACGCGAGTTCGGCTCTTCAGAGCAACGTCCAGGTCAATTGACTCAACACTTGGTCTGTTATGATATGTTGTTTGAAGAGTCTCTTTTCCGAAGATCTTTTGTATCTGTATCTGTACACCCACTGGGTGTGTCTGCCAATTCTTTGGATGAGTGGGGGCACGCTAAGTGCAGCCACTGGGTGTAGTCCCCGAGACTACGGTGGACTGCTGGCAGTCGACTGTAGTCTTTACATTGTGTTGCTGTAGCTGTATTTCTTCACTCGGTTCTTCCCCGAAGATCTTTTTTTTTTGGTCGAACCAGTGGGGGCACGCTGAGTGCACCCACTAGGTGTAGTCCCCGAGACTACTGTCGAATGTTTTTGATTCGGCTGTGGTCTTAGAAACGGCGTCATTGTCTCTTAGTTACTCAGAAGCAACTTATCTTGGACGTCTGTCGATTGATTTTTCTTTTACAGAAATCCTGCGGACTTGTAGCTCGCTATACTGAGTTGGTGAAGCAGAAGATTCAACTGAACCTTGATCTGGAGCTGGCCAGAACAGAGCTGCAGAAGGTCAGAGACGGCGCCGCAGGTAAGACGACTTTGTCGACTGTTTAGTTTTTAGGCTTGAGTACCCTTCTGCTATTTCCGATTCAATCATCATTTCTTCGTAGAAAAACTGAACGAAGCTCTGGAGAAGAAGGATCAGGACTTGGCTGCTGCCCGTAAGGAGGCTGATGACAAGACCGCTCTGGCCGTACAGAAGCTGGCTTCGGTCAACCACTTAGAAGAAGAGAATACCAAGCTGAAGACCGCTCTGAATGAAGCCAACAGGGAGTGTTCACGTTGGAAGAAGGAGAACCTCACCCTGAACGAGAAGATGGAAGGCATCGCTCGCAGGAGGGACGACCTAGAGAGCTACTTGAGGAGCCTCGCCAAGAAGTTGTACATCAAGCTTGAAGGTGCACATTCAGTTCCGACTGGGTTTTTTTTGTGTCGAATCAGTCTATGAAAATTGACTTATCCTTGGATCGTGTATGCAGAGCTTTGCCAGAACTTTGAAGAGGAGACTGGGCAGATCGAAACAGGTTTGGACCCAATCAACTCTCCCGTGAAAGATGAAGCTGCCATGAATCTGCTCCGACTGGAATCTCGCATTGACGGTGTCGTGGACTACTTGGCTCGACTGAAGGTTGCCATGTCACGGATGGACCCGGCACTTTGGCCAGAGGATATGTTCCAAAACGATCTCGGGTCTCTGATGACTCGACTTAACGGAATCCCTGACCGAGTGCAGGAGTGGAAGAAGTCTTCTGCTCGGTGTGGCGCTGATGTGGCTCTGTCTCTGGTCCGCGTCCATTGAAAGGAGGCGCGAGAAGAGAAGCTGGCCGCCATCCAAGTTGCCAATACCAGGAAGCACAACTTTCGAGATTTCATGGAGACTTTCATCGCTGCTGCCACCCGTATTGCAGACGGGATCGACTTGGATGAGTTCGTCGCCCCTTCCAGTCCTCCACCTGAGAAGTGAAAAACTTTTAAGCTCCACTTTAAATTTGCCTCGGAATGCCGAGTGTATTTTGTAACCGTTAAACTCTGCCTTAAATTTGCCTCGGAATGCCGAGCGGAAGTGTAACAGTTAAACTCTGCCGAGCCGAGGGCTCGAGTACTTTGATCTGAGGTCTGGGACCTTTTAGGCTTTATCTGAACTTGATTTCTTGTTGAATATCTTCATGGTTTGATCTGTCGAGTGGAACTTGATCTTCACTCAGAATAACCTTGTATTTGTGGCGTATCTTCTTGCAGATTGGGTTGTGTCCTGTACTTAGGCGAGCGCTGGGCTGCAGCTAAGCCCCCGAGTGGGAGGTTTGCTCTCCACTCGGTAGGACTTTTCAAACTTAGGCGAGTGCCGGACTGCAGCTAAGTCTCTAAGTGAGAGAACTTAGGCGAGTGCTGGACTGCAGCTAAGCCCCCGAGTGGGAGGATCGCTCTCCACTCGGTAGGATTTTTTCAAACTTAGGCGAGTGCCGGACTGTAGCTAAGTCTCTAAGTGAGAGAACTTAGGCGAGTGCTGGACTGCAGCTAAGCCCCCGAGTGGGAGGATCGCTCTCCACTCGGTAGGATTTTTTCAAACTTAGGCGAGTGCCGGACTGCAGCTAAGTCTCTAAGTGAGAGAACTTAGGCGAGTGTTGGACTGCAGCTAAGCCCTCGAGTGGGAAGGTTGCTCTACACTCAGTAGGATTTTTTAAACACTTAGGCGAATGCCGGACTGTAGCTGAGTCTCTAAGTGAGAGAACTTAGGCGAGTGCTGGACTGCAGCTAAGCCCCCGAGTGGGAGGATCGCTCTCCACTCAGTAGGATTTTTTCAAACTTAGACGAGTGCCGGACTGCAGTTGAGTCTCTAAGTGAGAGAACTTAGGCGAGTGCTGGACTGCAGCTAAGCCCCCGAGTGGGAGGATCGCTCTCCACTCGGTAGGATTTTTTCAAACTTAGGCGAGTGCCGGACTGCAGCTAAGTCTCTAAGTGAGAGAACTTAGGCGAGTGCTGGACTGCAGCTAAGCCCCCGAGTGGGAGGATCGCTCTCCACTCGGTAGGATTTTTTCAAACTTTGGCGAGTGCTGGACTGCAGCTAAGTCTCTAAGTGAGAGAACTTAGGCGAGTGCTGGACTGCAGCTAAGCCCCCGAGTGGGAGGTTTGCTATCCACTCGGTAGGATTTTGAACACTTAGGCAAGCATTGGGCTGCAGCTAAGCCCCCGAGTGGGAGTCTGGCTCTCCACTCGGTAGGATTTTTCAAACTTTAGGCGAAACAGATTCGCAGCTAAGTCACCCACTGAGGGATTTCCCACGCAAACAAAAGTGACAGCTATTATTGGAACACTCTTGTCTTTGATAAAAATGAACTGCGGGAAATTTTTTTCTTATTACATCCCGTCCAAGGGAGAACTCAAGTGTAAAAGGGGCGGAGTAGTTCCGCATTCCAAGCTCATGGCTCGTCGATCTGGCGATCAACATTGTAGAGGTGATACGCTCCATTGTGGAGGACTCTGGTGATGATTAAGGGGCCTTCCCAAGTAGGAGCAAGCTTGTGTGGTTTCTGCTGATCCACTCGGAGGACCAAATCCCCTTCTTGGAAGGCTCGACTCTTGACATTCCTGGCGTGGAATCGATGCAAGTCTTGCTGATAAATGGTCGATCTGATCATGGCCATCTCTCTTTCTTCTTCTAGGAGGTCGACTACGTCTTGTCGGACTTGTTCTGCTTCATCTTCGGTATAAAGTTCGACTCGGGGTGCGTTGTGAAGAAGATCACTTGGCAGAACTGCTTCGGCTCCATAAACCAGAAAGAATGGAGTTCTTCCAGTCGACCGGTTCGGGGTGGTCCTCAATCCCCACAGAACTGACGGAAGCTCGTCGACCCAAGCACCTGCCGCATGCTTGAGATCACGCATCAGTCGAGGCTTTAGTCCATTGAGAATCAGACCATTTGCTCATTCAGCTTGTCCATTCGACTGGGGATGGGCGACCGATGCGTACTCGACTCGAGTGCCTTGAGAGGTGCAAAAAGCTCTGAACTTGTCCAATCGAAGTTTGACCCATTGTCAGTGATGATGCTATGCGGGACTCCATATCTGAATGTTAGCCCTCTGACGAAACTGATAGCAGTGCAAGCATCAAGATTCTTGATAGGCTTAGCTTCAATCCATTTGGTAAACTTGTCGACAGCCACAAGCACATGAGTGAAACCACTTCTGCTTGTTCTCAGTGGGCCAACCATGTCTAGTCCCCAGACAGCAAAGGGCCAGACGAGTGGAATGGTCTTCAGGGCTGATGCAGGCTTGTGTGACATGTTGGAGTAGAACTGGCAACCTCCACACTTGTCGACTATCTCTTTTGCCATCTCATTTGCTCTTGGCCAGTAAAATCCTGCTCGGTATGCTTTAGCCACAATGGTCCGAGAGGACGCATGGTGACCACAGGTCCCCGAGTGGATATCATTAAGGATCATCTGACCCTCTTCTGGTGTTATGCATTTCTGACCGATTCCAGTCGCGCTTTCCCTATACAACTGTCCCTTTATGACTGTGAAGGCCTTGGATCGGCGGACGATCTGTCGAGCCTCTTCCTCGTCCTCCGGGAGTTCTTTCCTCAAGATATACGCGATGTATGGTACCATCCAGTCAGGAGTGATAGCCAAGACCTCCATGACTAGGTCGACCACAGCAGGAATTTCGACTTCAGTCGGATCTGTGGCACTTTTCGGTTGCGAGGCTTCTTCTGCGAAGGGATCCTCCTGGACTGACGGCGAACGGATGTGCTCCAAAAACACATTGCTGGGAATGGCTTCTCTCTTGGAGCCTATATTTGCCAGATCATCTGCTGCTTGATTTTTCAGTTGGGGGATGTGATGAAGCTCTAACCCCTCGAATTTCTTTTCTAGCTTTCTTACTGCGTTGCAATAGCCAGTCATAGCTGGGCTTCTAACGTCCCACTCCTTCATCACCTGATTAACCACCAAATCTGAGTCGGCGTAGACCATGAGGCGTCGGACGCCGAGTGAAATGGCCATGCGCAACCCGTACAAGAGTGCTTCATATTCTGCTTCCTTGTTGGAGGAATCGAAGTGAATCTGGAGAACGTATCTGAGCTTATCTCCTCGGGGGGAGACCAATACTACCCCAGCACCAGAACCGTTCAGCATCTTAGATCCATCGAAGAACATGGTCCAGTGCTCCGAGTGAACTTGAGTCGGGAGTTGCTGTTCAATCCACTCGGCGACGAAATCTGCAATTGCTTGGGACTTGATAGCCATCTTTGCTTCAAACTTGATATCTAGGGGGAGGAGTTCAATCGCCCACTTAGCCACTCGACCAGTTGCATCTCTGTTGTGCAAGATTTCTGACAGTGGAGCATCGCTGACGACTGTAATGGAATGGTCAGAGAAGTAGTGTGCAACCTTCTTCGTGTTCATGTAGATCCCATATACAAGCTTCTGGTAATGGGGATATCTTTGCTTCGAAGGGGTCAAAACTTCAGACACATAATATACTGGGCGCTGAACTCTGAAGGCCTTTCCTTCTTCTTCCCGCTCGACCGTGAGTACTGTACTGACAACTTGTCCCGTGGCCGCAATGTACAGCAGCAGAGGCTCTTTACTGATTGGGGCAGCAAGCACCGGCTGGGTGGAGAGCAGAGCTTTGAGCTCTGCAAACGCTGCGTCAGCTTCTAGAGTCCACTCGAACTTGTCAGACTTCTTCATTAGTCGGTAAAGAGGCAACGCCTTTTCACCGAGACGAGAAATGAATCGACTTAGAGCGGCCAAGCAACCTGTAAGTTTCTGGACATCGTGTACACGCACAGGGCGCTTCATCCGGAGTATGGTGCCAACTTTCTCGGGATTGGCGTCGATTCCTCGTTCAGAAACGAGAAAACCGAGTAACTTTCCACCTGGAACTCCGAATGTGCACTTTGATGGATTGAGCTTGATATCGTATCCCCTGAGGTTAGCAAAGGTTTCGGCAAGGTCAGTCAGTAGGTTGGAACCTTTCTGTGACTTAACCACAATATCATCCATGTATGCTTCTATGTTCCGACTGATCTGAGTGAGTAAACACTTCTGAATCATCCTCATGAACGTGGCTCCAGCATTCTTGAGGCCGAAGGGCATGGTGACATAACAGAAGCACCCAAATGGGGTGATGAAAGCTGTTTTGATCTCGTCGGGTCCATACAGACGGATCTGATGGTACCCTGAATAAGCATCTAGAAAAGACAAACGCTCACACCCCGCGGTCGAGTCCACTACCTGGTCGATGCGGGGGAGAGGGAAATGATATTTCGGGCAGGCCCGATTGATGTGTTTAAAGTCAATGCACATGCGAAGTGACTTGTCCTTTTTGGGGACCATGACAACATTGGCGAGCCACTCGGAGTGGTAAATCTCTCAGATGAACTCTGCTGCTAAGAGCCGAGCCACCTCCTCGCCAATAGCTTTCCTCTTCTGGACGGCGGACCGTCGAAGATGTTCTTTCACATGCTTGAACTTCGGGTCAACTCGTAGACGGTGCTCAGCCAGCCCCCTGGGAACTCCAGGCATGTCAGAAGGCTTCCATGCGAAGACGTCCTTGTTCTCATGGAGGAATTGGATGAGCGCTTCTTCCTATTTGGAGTCGAACGTCGTCGAGATGTGAGTCGGAGCAGCGTCGGGGTCGGTCGGGTGAATGTGAGCTAGCTTAGTTTCACCGGACGACTGAAAAGCAGATTCTGAAGCAGGCTTCTTGGCTTGTAGCAATTCACTCGGATCAGCAGTCTTCTGGTACTCTTGTAGCTCAACAACTGCCATTTGAGCGTCAGCAATCTTCGATCCTTTCTAAAAACACTCTTCTGCTTTCTTCCGATTGCCGGTAACGGTGATCACACCTCTGGGGCCGGGCATCTTCAACTTGAGATACATGTAGCATGGTCGAGCCATGAAGCGTGCATAAGCTGGCCGGCCCAGAATAGCATGATAAGCACTTTGGAAGTCCACAACCTCAAATGTCAACTTTTCCTTGCGGTAATTCTTCGAATCACCGAAAACCACATCAAGAGCGATCTGGCCGAGTGATTCGGCTTTCTTTCCAGGAATGACTCCGTGGAAGCTCATGTTACTGGTACTGAGCCTGGACATCGGAATGCCCATTCCTTTCAATGTTTCAGCATACGATATGTTCAAGCCACTGCCACCATCCATAAGGACTTTGGTCAGTCGAGTGCCTTCGACAACTGGGTCGACCACCAAAGCTTGCCTCCCAGGGGTTGCAATGTGCGTAGGGTGATCAGACTGGTTGAATGTGATGTCAGTCTGAGACCACTTCAGCTAACTGGGTGTTGCCGGAGCAACCATATTCACCTCACGGTTAATGACTTTCAGTCAACTTTTGCTTTCGACATCAGCAAAAATCATTAGGGTGGAATTGATTTGGGGCTATCCATCGTCACTATCTTCCTTATCCTCAACTCTGTCCGACTCTTTTTCCTTATCTTTGGACTGTTTGCCCTGAAACTGCTGGATCAGGAGCCGACACTGTCGAGTGGTATGCTTTGGGTAAATAAAATTACCCTCCTCATCTTTCTTGGTGTGGATGTGACATGGCAGATCCAAAACATCATTTCCATCTTGATCCTTGACTTTCTTGGGCTTCCAGGGGCCTTTGGGTTTTCCCTTGAAATTTCCCTAGGTTGCGGCCAGGGCCTCCCCAGGGGCGGCTGGCTCGGCCTTCCGCTTCTGCTTCCGACTGGAATTGCCTCCGGTTTCCTGGGCGACTGCTTTCTGCTTGCCACTCCGGAGTCGATCTTCATCTTCTCCGTTAGCGTATTTGGTGGCAATTTCCATCATCCGATTCAGGGACATTTCTCCGGTCCGACCGAACTTCAGGTTCAACTCTCTGTTCTTGACGCCTTCTTTAAAGGCACAAACTGCTTGGTGATCCGGTACGTTCTCAACTGTGTGATGCAAAGTGATCCACCTCTGGATGTAATCCCTTAGAGTTTCACTCGGCTTCTGCATGCAAGACCGCAATTCTGTAAGGCCTGCGGGTCGCTTGCATGTTCCCTCAAAGGTTGTGACAAACACTCGAGAGAGATCCTCCCAAGTGTAGATGCTGCTGGGTGCTAATTGATTCAGCCAAGTGTCGGCTCCTGATTCAGCCACTCGGTAATCTTCGAGCCAAGTGTCAGGCTTAGACTCACCGGTGAACTTGCTGACTCCAGTCGCCAACCGAAAGTTGGGAGGAATCACCGCGGCCCTGATGGCTCGACTGAAACACTCTGGCCCTGAAACACGTATTCTGCTGCTCGCGGGCGCATCTCTGTTCTGGCCTTCCCGATGAGCCTGTTCCTGTCAACCAAGCCTTGAACGAGGACAGATCTCACGCCAAAGCCTGGGTCCCTGGGGTCGACGGGAATCCTCTACCCAACGCTATGAGGGCGCCTGTCATCTCGATGTCGAGGCGCATATGACCCACTCCTCGGGGGAGGGGTTGGCACTCGACGTCGATCATCACGATCGGATCGGTGATCATACTGCTCATTCCTTTTGTACTGATCATGCCAGTCGCCACGTCCCTCACGCCTCGGGGGCGACCGCGGGCTGTGAGCCGACTGGACTGTATCCGTTGCAACGGATCGACTGTGGATCCTATTCCGCGACTGAGAAACAGCGGAATTCTGGTTTCCCGCCGCCCGGAGCAACGCTCTGATCTGTAACAAGCCCCTGCCAGCCTCCGACTGGGAGGGCTGAATCGATTCTGCTATACGGGCCGCGGCGGCCAAATTCTGAACTGGGGTTCGGTATACCTGCGTCGGCGGGAAGAGCTGGCGTCGACTAGACTCGGGAGCCCGCTGACGCGCTTGCTCGTCGAGTGCTCGCTGGAGATTCTCCAGTCGATTGTGCTCGGCCAAATTAGCCAACCGCGCGTCCTCCAAGGCCCGGGCCTCGGGGGACTCTCCGACGATAGGAGTGCGGAGTGCGTCCGTGTTCCGGCGGCGAAGCTCCTCTCGCTGTAATGACGTGAGAGGTTCGGGGAGATACTCATCGTGGGGATGCGACAGGTCGCCCCCACCCGCGCCTCCATCAACGTGAGGGAAACTGGGAGGACTGTGTGTTCCATCGACCGCCAGGATCTCAGCCGCTGGGTCGCTGCTGTCGCACTCGGATGCGGTCTCCGCGGAGCCAGTCGAATAGGCCGCAGAGGGATTCGTCGGGCTCGATTGCCGCGACTTGCGGGGTGGCCGACTGGCGAGCCAAGGCATGCCTCACCCACCTCTGAAGTCTCGACCGACCGGAGCGCTTGCGCCGGTGGGAGAAAGAGTGGGGAGACGATACGGGGGCTGACCGATACTGGGTCGACGGCTGTCGCAGGAGGACACCACGAACGCATGCGCGGAAATGCGTCGCACCACGGACGGGGAGCGCGTCGATGGCGAGTGGCGCCTCCTGAAGCCAGGCGGAGTCGTCAGCGATGAATGTGAGCGCGCCGAGGCGGATCTCGCGGCCCTCCACCAAAACTCCACACGAAACCATGATCAAAGGGATCAGAAAAATCGCAACTTCTCCAATCAGGCGCTAAGATTCCTGCCCCAAGGTGGGCGCCAACTGTCGTGGTTCTAACTCTGACAGTGATGTAGGGGGGTATGTATGGAGAGGCTAGATCTCAGCTATTGGGAAGTTGTAAACACACCAAGATGTACGTGTTCAGGCCCTTTGCGGAGGAAGTAACAGCCCTACGTCTCGGTGCCCGGAGGCGGTCGACTGGATTACTGGCGTGTGAATAACAGGGGTGCGAACCCTTCATCCTGAGGAGGGGGGTGGCTTATATAGAGTTCGCCGGCCCCTCCTGCCCTCAGTAATGCAGGGTTTTCAGGTACATTTAAGGTCGGGCGTTACTTGTAACGCCCCTAATAAAGTGCTATAATGACCATAAAGACTACTTAACAGCTGACTGTTTGCCTGCGGAGTGACTATAGGTCTCCTGGCGGTCGAGTGGTTGGCTTCATGGTCGAGTGATAGCTTTCTGGTCGAGTGTCTTGAATCCGTCGAGTGGGATACCTTCAAGTCGATTGAAAGGTGACTTCTCCAAGGGATGTCCTAGGGTAGGGCTCCTTGGAAAGGTCCGTGCCCCTACCCTAGCTACATGGCTTCATCACTCCGCTTAGTCCGACCACCAGTCACCACCACGCCCCACTCGTCCTCACCTTATCTCCCATCTTTCTCGAGATGAGCAATGTGCCCGTGCGTTGCAATGGATCCAAAGTAGAATAGTACTTGTTCACAAACTTGAAAGAAAACACTCTTGTTTTGATATACATATATACCACTAAAAATATATTACGTTTCACTCAAAATATATTTCTCAGGTTGTTTTGATGAGGCAAGGGAGGGATGTGGTTGCTTTCAAGATAATAAGGGATTTTCTTCAAATTGGAGCAGAGAAGTGGGCTATTGTTGCAAAAATGCCACAACTTACCTTGCAGCCATTACATGTAGATCTAATGGTCAGAAATGACGGATGCTAGACACACCATCATCACCAACTGAGTCTTTTATAGGAGTAGTGATATCACTTTTTCGATGAAATTCTCGAGATACCATTTTTCCGATAAAATTGGCGAGATATCATTAGTTTTTAAACATGGGATTACTCCTGCATGGGTGAATCACTACAGGTGTTTTGTAAAAAATGCATGTTGATGTTCCCTGCAATGCACGGGCATCTTGCTAGTCCATGAAAACAACACATGGCAAAATTTCATGGCGAACGAGGGATTTGAATCTGTTGTGAGGGGCTGTTCGGATTTTGCCCAGGGTAGCCAAAATATTGGCGACCCTTTTGTCCACCGGTGCCTTTTCCACCGATGAACGAGAAATGGCTTGGGTGCTAATGCATCCTCCAGCACGCATGTTGGAGATGAGCTCGCACGAGCTGTGATGTTTTGTCCCACCACACCGCCCGAGCCGGCCGCAGACTGACCGGCGAACCGCATATTACGCCATCTAACCATAGCCACACACATTTTGACAGCAACTCAACCAACTAGACGAAATTCATTCAAACACGGTGATATTTCTCATAAAAATGACGGAATTCATATAAAATACCGGATTTTCATACAAACATGACGGATTTCATTACATTCAAATCAACTAAGCGGTGCTAGTTCTGGACAGCACAGGTATATAATACCGGGCCTAAATGGTCGCCCGCTGATCCATTTGTGTTCCTCATGTCCAGCAGCATGATCACCAGACTGCCGGGAGACCCGAAGGTATATGCTTCAGCGCGAATGACGGCTCGCTTCCCCGCTGCCCAACTGATATGGTTGGCTGATGCCTAAGATGATGGTGGAAGGGGGCTTCTCCGCTTCCATGGAGCCCACGCGGGCTCGACGAAGGTCCTCGCAATAAAAGGATCCGGCAAGACACCTGCTATGTACGCCAGCGTCGCCTCCGCGGTGGCCTTCATGGGACCCAAGCGGCGGCGGCCTCCCGTGTTCTACTTCTCCTAGATGATGGCGGCGGATGCGGAGGCGCTGGCCACCGACTCGTCGCTCTCCGCGCACCCTACTTCAATCTCTGCTTTCATGGCACGGCCGCCAGCATTGGAGTCTCGACCACAGAAACAGGAGACGCGGTCGCAGACACGGGAGGCTCCATACGAGGCGGCGGCGTGGATAACAACGACGACGCCCGTGCACCTCTCATCGTCGACCTGGCCAGGAGCGGCGAGTTGCTGAACCGCGTGCCGGCTTGAGGCGGCAACTGGCTCCATCGGACGAGGGTAGGGAGGTGGATCAGCGAGCTGCATAGCTCGTATCCGGCGGGCTCGGCGGGCCACCCAGCTGGCTTGCATGCGGGATAACTACTCTTCGTAATCCATTGTAAGAGTGGACAAAATGGTGAAGGAGGAGATAGGGGAGCGGCGGAGGGGTGCGAATATTTGTAGGCGTTTGGCCTCATTTAAATAGGAGATTAAATAGATGGCAGACGGGAGGAGCTCGGGCCGGTCATGAAAGGACGTGTGTCTAGATTGGGTTTCTCGACTTCCACACGGGTTTCATGGAGGCGTTTGAATGCGGCAAGGAGGCGTGTTCAGCCGGGCGTGCATCAAGTGGCGCCCTCGACTCTGACGTACGACACCGCGCTGTTCTTCCACTGACATGTGGTCTCTTTGGGTACATGGCCTGCATGTCAGTGACTCAACACAGGCAGCGCATGGTAGACGAAGTTTTTGTGGACCAGGGAGGTCAGAAGCGGGCATTTCATAAGCCGATGATTGTTCATTGAGTGTGACATCATCTATTTCATCTAGATAGGCCTACTATATACTGTAAGAGAATTTTAAATTTTTCATATATACGTTGATAGCCCGTTCGATACGCTGTGATTCATAAAGACCGCTACAAACATCAATGTTCTGCTTATCATAGACAAGATTGATTAAACCTTGCAAAAAAAGATAAGATTGATGAATACCCGTAAAAATCCATGTCCTTAACAAAGGGTGCATGCACGTATAGGTTGAGCGTGTGTCTTGCGTCGTGTGCGGTGTCACCGGTGTGAATGCAGGCGTGCGAGTGTTGCGTGCGTGCATGTGTACGTTTCAGTGTTGCATGCATGTGTGTGTACGTGCGTGTGTTCGTGAATGCATGTGTACGTGTCAGTGTTGCACTCCCACATGCGTGTGTGTGTTTGTTATGCGTACGTGTCAGTGTTGCACGCCTGCATGCGTGCGTGTGTTCGTGCGAGTGTTGCGTGCGTGCATGTGTACATGCGGGGTGAGGCTACACGTCAGTCGACTGACTTTTTCATCTCTGGTCAGTAGATTTTCCAGACATTGGATACGAAATCAAGGGCCTGCAGTTTATCTTCAACCTCCACCCCCTGAGCCGCCGGCCACCACTAGCCGAACCGTTGGCCGCCGCCGCCTGCTAGCCCCGAAACCACTCCCCACTGCCGGTCTGCCGCCGCCTCGGCCATCCCTCTAGGCCCCCCTCGTCGAGCTTTTTCTCCGGCGATCTCCACGCCATCGCCCAATCACCGCGCCCCCCTCCACCAGCGACTGCCAACTAGAGGTCTCACGACTTCGAATCCCCACTGACCACTAATTTATTACCATTTTTGTCCTTCATATACGCGTTGACGGGTGGGCCCTATGGTAATGTGCACTGCTAAATGTGGACCATTTGACGGGTCAATTGATCGTGTCATCAACAAATTACGGAGCTGTATGGTGAGCCAGTGACCGTATGATCACCCTAAAATGTATTTTATTAACACAGTACAGACTCAAACTACCATATCTTTCTTTCATATACGCACTGACAGGGGGGCCCCATGGTTACGCGCCCCGATGGTGAAACACTAGTTGCGCCATGTGGAACGTTTGATTGTGTCATCAACAAAATACGGAGTTGTACGGGTGAGCCAGTGACTGTATAATCACGACGTGTATTTTTTTAACATGGTACAAATGCAAGCGCTCATATATACGCGCAAGCACTCACCGCTATAAGCGCACACACACAGACCCTACCCCTATGAGCACCTTCGAGAGAGTGAGCCAACATATGATCTTGAGATTTTACGAAGTCACCATAGGTGCCTCATAGTCAAGTGGAATGTCTCCTCCCACTGAACGCGTATCGCCAGAAAAGTACTGAAATTAACCTAGGATAAATGTGAGCACCAGGACTTTAACCCTGGTGGGCTTGAGAAACCAGTGTCCTCCTAACCATCCAACCACAGGTTGGTTAGCACCACAAAATGTATGTGCTGACCATGATGAGCTTATTCTGAAGTCCAGTGAACATATCGTACTTTCGCTTCAAATACAATGACTGTAAGTGTCTTCAAAAAATATGGAGCACGCATCAAATACAATGTCTGTTAGTGTCATCAACAAAATACGGTGGCGTATCGTGAGATAGATACCGTATGATCACCACGAGAATATATATGGTGACCGTAATGAGCATATTCTGAAGTTCATCGACCGTATAGTGCTTTCACTTGAAATACAGTGACCGTCATGCGTGAATGTGTCATGGGCATGCATACTTTTAGAGGGCCGAGAGATAGTTTGTGTGCGTCCGTGAAAGTGGTGTAGAAAGAGGGGGTGTCCGGTGGAGACAAGGAGAGATATGCCCTTTGTTTACTTTCCCGTGACTAATATTTTAGGAGAAAATATAAACATTCACAATGCAGAACAAATATTTTTGGATGCACCATGCAATTAACTTTCATGTATTAGTGGCCGATTGCGTGTGTGGTGTGGTGGACACATCATTTTCTAGTTGGGGTGGGCACATCATTTCTAGTTGTGGTGGGTCAACATGAGGACTCATGGGTCGGTTCCATCATGCGCCACATAGGTTAGACTGAGATGCATTATACGAAGACCCATGTGGAGGACTCGGCATACAACACAAAGCTACCAGGGTCGTGGAGGACTCTATCCCCACTGGTGATAAGCCGACTATATATGATTTGTAACCCTAGGCCCCAAGTATGTTATAGAAGCCTGGGGGCTAGTTCATCAACAGTATACACACACGCACAATGCCTGGTATTCACGTGTACTTTGTAAACACCCCTATCACTAATATACAGTACCGGGAGTAGGCTTTTTCCTCAACTGCAAGGGTCCGAACTTGGGTAAAACCTTGCCTCGTATTACCATCCAGCCTAATATTCAGGGATATCCTACCGAATGATCTAATGGAATCATATCTGCCAACTACCAAGAGAGAGGTGTGTCTGTGGGGCGGGGGGGGGGGGATGTGTGCGAGAGAGGCCTAAAGATAATGTGTGTGCGGGAGACACGTAGGCACATATATGTGCGTATAAAGGGCTAGTAGAGACTGTGCGTGTGTATATATGCATGTGAGAGAAATAGTGTTTTCCAACTGAGATTAGTGAAAAGAGTGGTACATAGTAGTCAGAAAGAGAGAGAGAGAGAGAGAGAGAGAGAGAGTCTGTGCGTGAGACACCCCGACACCCCAGGAGAGATTGTGAGCATGTGTGAAAGAGAAATGCCGATGTATATAAAGTGTGTGCACTTATGCGTTAGATAGAGAGATATATAGCACGTTTGTGAGAACGGGCCGAGGCATAGTGCATCTACGTGTAAAAGGCGGTTCTACGCATTAAATTAAAATATAAATGGCATTATTATTTTTGGATGAGATCATGAATTTTTCAATTTGCGTATGAACAAAAATTGGTCTATCAGACACCCATACTCTATTGAATTCTAACATGTGCATGTGTTTATTTCATATTATCGATCCATAGAATGAGAGCGGTTTGAAATACAGGCAATGCATTGCTTTTGCAATTCATATATAAACATTAATTGACCCGCAAAAAAATATAAACATTAATTAGTGCACTCCATATTGTTAGTGTGAAGCACTTTATACATTAGCCACTTACATGGATACATTCCAAATTGCTAGCTACGAAATAGAATACATGTTGAATTCAACATAAAGGGGGTTTCGAAGATTCGAATTCATAGGAAGTGAATTCATCTATTTGAACCTGAGATAATGGCATTTGTAAATCAGATCTAAAAGGGGGCATCAACCTTTGTTGTGCGTTTGAACATGCTATATATTCATACGCATGTCTAACTATTTTTTGCAACCAAGGAGATTATATATGGAACCATGCATGAACTGAGGTAAGTTGCATATTTTTTACTATATACTCGTGTACAATGTATATTCAAATGTACCCCATCCATTCGAAAATAATCATAGTTTTAGGACTTTCAAGAGTAAAGATTTGTGAAGTTTAACAAATCCTAAAGGTTCAATTCAAGAGAACCGAAAACGTTAATGCTTCTGCTCCCAAATACTGAACGAAGCGCCAAATAAGCCTCTGGTCACCCGAAACTGCACGAGACTAATGTTTGGTGGTAGGAAATTACTGTCCGGACTCTGGCATGTGTAGCCTATCGGCCCGATGTCCAAAGGTCTAAACTTGGGTAGGCTTGTAACTTCACCAACATGCCAGTCTCAACTGCCTCCAGAAGCATTCATACGCCGTGGGCGCCTAAACACCCGTGCGCTCGGCCGAAATCTATCCTGCCCACCATTTGGGACACCTCAGATTACTGTCCTACCCTAACCCGCAATATGTCCAAAATTTTAGATGGGGGCAAAGTTTGTAACTTTCCCAAATTTCAAACAAGCGTGTCCCAAACCGAAACATTGATCACCCTTAGTCACCCCTCCCTCCGTTTCCCCATTCATACTCCGTGGGAGCCAAAACACCCTCTCCACCAGCTGGGAAACCCCAGCCTCCTCCATCATCCACCCCATCCCGCCAAATTGAAAGTGCAACTATCCCTAGGTGGTTTTGGTAATTCATAACAACATATAGCTCATTGAGCTAATGCTATTCCAAGATGATTATTTCAGGAAAGCTCAATGATTGGCATGGCATGGATGTGAAAGTGGAACCCTCAAAATGCTAAGGACAAAGGATTGGCTCAAGCTCAAAAGCTCAAGACTCTTCATTTTATATTTTAGTGATCCAAGATCACATTGAGTCTTTAGGAAAAGCCAATACTATTAAGGAGGGATGAGGTGTTGCATAATGAGCCTCTTGCTTCATGTGCTTAATGATATGCTCCAAAATCCTCAACTACTTTCCCATATCCACATATGACCTAAACCCTAAGCCAAACTCGGTCCCACCGATTCTTCCTATCCGGCGCCACCGAGTTTCACTTGTCATTAGCCACTGCCAAACCCTAGCAATTCGGTTCTACCGATAAGGATCTCGGTCTCACCGAGATGGGGTTGCAAACTCTCTGTTTCCCTTTCGTAACTTTTCGGTCCCACTGAAAGAGCGAATCGGTCCCACCGAGATTGCAATGTAAACTCAGTGTTTCCCCTTTGTAACTTTTCGGTGTCACCGAGTTCCACTCGGTCTCACCGAAAGAGCAAATCGGTCCCACCAAGTTTGCCTGACCAACTCTCTAGTTAGCTAATTACCAAATTCGGTCTCACCGAGTTTGTGTAATCGGTCTCACCGAGATTACGTTATGCCCAAACCCTAACCGATCGGTCCTACCGAGTTGCATTTCAGTCCCACCGAAATTCCTAACGGTCACTAGGTTTACTATTTCGGTCAGACCGAGTTTTCTGATTCGGTCCCACCGAGATTGGTAAATTGTGTGTAACGGTTGGATTTTGTGTGGAGGCTATATATACCCCTCCACCTCTTTCTCATTCGATGAGAGAGCCATCAGAACACACACATCATTCCAACTCATATGTTCTGAGAGAGAACCACCTACTCATGTGTTGAGACCAAGACATTCCATTCCTACCATATGAATCTTGATCTCTAGCCTTCCCAAGTTGCTTTCCACTCAAATCTTCTTTCCACCAAATCCAAATCCTATGAGAGAGAGTTGAGTGTTGGGGAGACTATCATTTGAAGCACAAGAGCAAGGAGTTCATTACCTACAAACCATTTGTTACTTCTTGGAGAGTGGTGTCTCCTAGATTGGCTAGGTGTCACTTGGGAGCCTCCGACAAGATTGTGGAGTTGAACCAAGGAGTTTGTAAGGGCAAGGAGATCGCCTACTTCGTGAAGATCTACCACTAGTGAGGCAAGTCCTTCGTGGGCGATGGCCATGGTGGGATAGACAAGGTTGCTTCTTCGTGGACCCTTTGTGGGTTGTTGCTTCTTCGTGGACCCTTCGTGGGTGGAGCCCTGTGTGGACTCGCGCAACCGTTGCCCTTGGGTGGAGCCCTGTGTGGACTCGCGCAACCGTTACCCTTCGTGGGTTGAAGTCTCCATCAACGTGGATGTAGGATAGCACCACCTATCCGAACCACGGGAAAAACATCCGTGTCTCCAATAGCGTTTGAATTCTCCAAACCCTTCCCTTTACATTCTTGCAAGTTGCATGCTTTACTTTCCGCTACCAATATACTCTTTGCATGCTTGCTTGAATTGTATGATAATTGCTTGACTTGTCCTAAAATAGCTAAAATCTGCCAAGAACTAAAATTGGGAAAAGGTTAAGTTTTTATTTGGTCAAGTAGTCTAATCACCCCCCTCTAGACATAATTTCGATCCTACAAGTGGTATCAGAGCCAGGTTTCCATTTGCTTGATCTCCATAGCTTTTGGTGGTCATAGCCTTGGTTTCACAACCTAGGAGAGTATGGCGTCTAGCGAGGGAAATTATCACCGTAGAGGTCCTTACTTTGATGGTACTAATTTTGCTAGTTGGAAGCATAAAATGAAAATGCATATTCTTGGACATAACCCCGCTGTTTGGGCTATTGTGTGTGTTGGTTTGCAAGGTGACTTCTTTGATGGGAGAGAACCAAACCGTGAAGCTACCGCGGATGAGTTGAAGATGTCGCAATACAATGCTCAAGCTTGTGATATTCTCTTCAATGGATTGTGCCCCGAAGAATTCAACAAAATCAGCCGCCTTGAGAATGCAAAGGAAATTTGGGACACTTTGATTGATATGCACGAAGGTACCGACTCCGTCAAGGAATCCAAGTTGGATGTGCTTCAAGGCCAACTTGACAAGTTCAAGATGAAGGATGGTGAAGGTGTCGCTGAAATGTACTCTTGGCTTGCTCTCATCACAAATGAGATTGCCGGCTTAGGAAGTGAAGAGATGGCCGATAGATTGATCATCAAGAAGATCCTAAGAGCCTTGGATGGAAAATATGATACCGTGTGCACATTGATCCAAATGATGCCCAATTACAAAGATCTCAAGCCAACGGAAGTGATTGGAAGAATTGTTGCTCATGAGATGTCACTTAAGGATAAAGAGGAACTTCACAACAAATCAAGTGGTGCCTATAAAGCCTCATGTGAAGCCCCTACATCATCAAGTGAGAAACAAGACTTCAATGAAGAATTGAGCTTAATGGTGAAGAACTTCAACAAGTTCTACAAGAGTAGAAGCAAAGATAGAAGCTCCAAGTCAAGGTCCTACAATGACAAAAGATCTTCTAGTCGAGAGCGAAACTGTTATAATTGTGGAAGACCCGGACACTATTCCAATGAGTGTATGGCTCCCTACAAGAGAAGAGAAGATTCTCCAAAAAGAAGAAGCAAAGGATCACCACCAAGAGAGAGAAGGAGTAAAGATGATCGTTATGAACGAAGATACTCACGGAGAAGCAAGGATTCGGAAAGGAAGGAAAAATCATCAAGGAGCTACACAAGACGAAGACATCAAGCTCATGTTGGTGAATGGGTATCCGGCTCCGACTCCGACAGCCACTCTGAGAGAAGTTATCACTCCGACTCCGAAGATACTCAAGATGAAGGTGTTGCCGGTCTAGCACTTGTGTCAACCAACTCCTACGACATATTTGACTCACCAAATGAAGGAATTGGAAGATGCTTCATGGCTAAAGGTCCTAAGGTAACACACCCCGAGTATGTTGATTTCAATAGTGATGAAGATGACTTGTTAGGTGATGATTTGCTTGGTGACAACTCTAGTGATGAATACTATGATGAAAGACCAATTAATCATGCTAATCAAGATAAAACGAATGACAATGATAAGAAGAAGATTGAGGCTCTAACTAAAGAACTAAAAACTCTTAAGTTAGCTCATGACACTATCTTCGAAGATCATCGAGAACTTTTAAGAGCTCATGAGAAACTACGCTTTGAAAAGCTCAATCTTGAGCAAGAGCATGAGTTCTTAAAGGCAATCAATGATGATCTCCGCAAGAAAAGTTCTTCTTACATTGCCAAGCGTTTACTCTTATCCACTTACATGCCTCAAGCCAAGTCTAACAAGAAAGATTCTTCCTCTAGTAGTAACAATGATCATGCTAAATCCAATATTGTTGCTTCTAGTAGTTCTCTTAATTACACTAATGATTCTCTTAGCCAAGTTACACTTGAGCAAGAAAATAGCTTATTGAAGGGAATTATAGAGAAAGGAGTGTACAAAAGCCTTGCCGGGAGTAAGCAATTTGAGGAAATTGTGCGCAAGCAAGGAATGCACCGGAATAATCAAGGTGTTGGTTTTGAACGAAAGTTCAATGCCAATGGAGTTGAGTGGGAAGAAGATCAATACCCCAAGACAAAGTTTGTCCCTCAACAAGAGAAATATACTTCTTTCAAGGGGACA
Source organism: Triticum urartu (assembly GCF_056163025.1). Taxonomy (NCBI): domain Eukaryota; kingdom Viridiplantae; phylum Streptophyta; class Magnoliopsida; order Poales; family Poaceae; genus Triticum; species Triticum urartu. The sequence goes on along the minus strand of NC_141876.1, from coordinate 361,988,028 downwards.
CAAGCTCAAGATGATCTTCCACCACAAGACTACGAGCAAAAAGGCAAGGACAAGCTTCAAGAGGAAATTGATGCATTTGAAGAAGCTCCTAAGACCTTAGTCAAGTGGATTCCCAAGACTACTTCGAGTTCCACTTCATCAAGTACGACTACAACTCCAAGGATTCCCATCAAGATGATGTGGATCCAAAAGAAGAAGAACTAGAGAGTTCTTGAGGGTGACTCCGCCAACATACTTCACTCTTATCATTTTGGCAAGAACAAGTGCAATCAACTTCCACGTCTTGTACTAGTTCAAGGAGTCACAAACCCTCTTGTTGGTAAGACAAGGGACACGGTAACCTAAAAGTTTTCATGGACATCATCTTTTGTGTGCATCACTCTATGTCTATGGATATCCTTGTTTGTTCCTTGTGGGACTAACCCATGTAGGTATTGAAAGTGCAATTCACTCATATGGATAGCTCCAAGAGATCTACATCAACATTGAGCATCCACATCTTCAATATCTACATGAAGTCATCATCGACAAAACCCAAGGTTAGTTCATCCCTCTTAGGGGGGATATCACATCTAGGGGGAGCTTTACTCTAAGACTTGAGCTAAAGCAACTCTAAAGATGTGAACACAACAATGCTTTATGTAAAAGTGGTAACCCCACTTGAGCTTAAACGATGAGTATAACCTATGATCAAGTGTTCTCACTTGACTCCTAAGTCAATGTACTCATATATAGATGACCTAGTCATCGCAAATTGCTTGATAGATGCTAGTATTGGTTGTGCATGTCTTGTCACATATTTCATTTTCCATCTTATTGTGTGAGCATGCTGGTTGCATATTTTACTCATTTGAGGACATCCACTTGTTGCTTTGATTGTTCGGCTTTATTTCTTTTTGCCAAGTGGATGGACAAGAATGCCTAAGAACCTCCTCTAGCTATCTATGCTTTTCCCGTCTCAAACTCTATTCCTGCTGCATCACAAAATTTGATGAAGACAGATTCGAACCACTTTGTGGAGGAGCGCTCGGAGTCCCCGATTCGTCATAGACTTAAACTTCCAAAACCTCTTTATGATTCTCGGTCTGACCGATACTCCACTTTCGGTCCTACCGAGATCATTAAGTTGATCTAGGTTTTCGATCTCGGTGCAACCGATTTGAACCTTTCGGTCACACCGAGTTTCAGTAACTGCACACAGTTATGAATCTCGGTGCCACCGAGTTGTTCCACTCGGTCACACTGACAGGGTCGGGCTATATATAGTCACGGGCAAAATTTGGAAATTTCTCCGAACCCCTTCGCCCGCGCGATAGCCTGCTCTGCCCTTGAGGTCTCCGGATCGTCTTCTCGCTGCTTGCAGCCTCCAGTCGCTGGTCTCCATCGCCGTCAACGGGAATTCTGCCCCGCCGTTGCCGCCGTAGCAAGTCCCCACCGAACTAGGGTATGGACTTGATCTTTGTGCTATTCCTCAATCTGATTCCTAGCACATTGTGATCATATTGTTTCTAGCCACGTTTGATAAACTTCTATCCAGTCAAAACGCTCATAGATTAGGTTTGATTCGAAAATTCTAGGTTTAGGTTTCCGTCGAAACCATCTCGGACCCACCGAGTTGAAAAACTCGGTCCCACCGATTTGGCTTATGCCATTGCACAAGTGAGACTCGGTCTGACTGAGAATTACTTATCGGTGTGACCGATTTTTGAACTCAGTGAAACCCTAGCAGTCTCGGTGCCACCAAACTGTGACTCGGTCCTACCGAGTTCACTAGTTTAGGTTCCAAAACTGCTTCGGTATCACCGAGTTTGAAAATCGGTAGATCCGAGATGATTTCAGTGGGAAACTAAAACTAAGTTTTTGAATTATTCTTTTGCAAAAATCTCTGCATTTTGTGATGCTCATCCACTCTATCTCCTCTATAATCTATTCACAGGGTCAGCAGTCAGTTTGCATCATGTCAGACCAGAGTGACAGCCAAAACTTGTCAGAGCAGCAAGTGCAGTTGAGTGAGGGCACTAGCCCCTCAAGTTCCTCAGATGATGGCAGCAGGAGCACACCCAGCAACCTGCCTAAAGCTGCCACGAGACAAAGGAAGAAGAAAACTTCAGACTCTGAAGATGAGGACTATGTGGCAGAGGAAGAGGCCACTTCCAAGAGAATTGAACCAGCTCAAGGCACTAAGCCAGGTCTGAAAATCAAAAGGCCAGCAGGCAGGCAGCCCATGTCAAAGGCTAGAGCCTCAACTGAGAATCCCACTTCCCAAGAGCCAGCTGCAGCTGAGGGCAAGAAAAGGAAGGAGAGGGTGAAGAAGACTATGGCTAGAGTGCTTGGCAAAGCTTCCATCATGGAAGAGGAAGAGGAAGAAGAGGCAGCTGCACCAACACCCAAGGCACCCAAGCGAATGAGAGATGCCATAAGGTCAGGGGGAGCTGCATCCAAGCCCAAGGAAGCACCTAAGGCTGCATCTAAGCCTAAGAGTGCGCCAAAGAGAAACACAAGAAGCATCCCAGCCACTGAGAAGAACAAGGCCCCAGTGCCTGAAGCTGCAGAGGAAGAAGAAGAGAATGTCCTTCGGAAGCTCAAGCCCAAGATCCCAGACCACAACGATGCTCATCCTGTGGCTCAGGATATGAAGCTCAAGAGAGACTCAGGGCTCAGGAAATGGAGAGAAGCAGATCCATATGCTTCTAGGAGAAGGACTGCAGTGGACTACAGGTTTCATACCAAGGAGCAGCAGGATTTTTATGAGACAGTGCTACTTGACAAGAAGCCAACTGTATGTGACATGAGATGGGTCGACTGGACCTATATCAAGGACAATGAAGAGTACTACCTTGGAGTATTTGACAGCTTTAGTGTGTGTGGAGTTGCAGACTTTGTTGGGCAGAAGCTCACAAAGTGGAACGAGGAGCTAATCATGCAATTCTACTCCACAGCACACTTTTATCCGGATGGCAGGATCACATGGATGTCAGAGGGTACAAGGTACCACTCTACTGTTGAGGAATGGGCGAAGCTGATCAATGCCCCAGAGGAGCAAGCAGATGACTTGGACATTTATGCCAAGAAAAAGATGGACCACAACTCCATGTCCAACATGTACAAGGAGATTCCGAATGAAGCACTTGACACGTTCAAGTTTGGCTCAGTGCATTATCTGCTATCAGGATTGCCTACGATCAACTGGATCCTTAGGCACACCCTTCTGCCCAAGTCTGGAGATCACAAGATGATCAGAGGTCACGCGATCAATTTGCTTCATGTCTTTGACGTGCCTCAAAAATTCAAAGTCATGAGCCTCATAGTGGAAACAATCAAAAGGACTGCGGCAGATCAGAAGAGGAGCTGTGGATATGCCCCTCAAATTCAGGAGCTCTTCAACTCCAAGATGGGCACGGGAGTATATTTGTTGGATAAGGAACACCTGCCCATCCGTCTAGATTTCGAAGATAATCAAGTTGTTCTGACTGAGAATGAACCATCATCTGCCCATGCACAAGCTCAGAAGGAGAAGGCGAAGAAGGAGAAAGCTGCCAGGATGCCTACTCAAGTGGAGGCATCTGATTACTTCCTGAAAACCAAACAAGAGCAGCTTAGTTACTTGATTGCGTCCACCCTGCGGATTGAGCAGAGTATAGCCACCCTGACTCAGAACCAGGCGAGTTTAGAGAGGATCATGGAACAGAGGTTCTATGACTTGGACATCAAGGTGACAGAGATACAGACTACCGTGGAGCAGCTCCAGGAGGACATGAATGAGAGGAGAGGCAGGACCACGACTGATGCTTTTGCGAGGGTGCCAAGAGGTCTGAGGTCGTCTGCACTGCTAGTTGCTGACACCAGAGCTACAACGTCTGCACCAGCCACAGCCTCAGTTCCACCAGCTCCAGCATCCACTTCAGCCTCGACTCCGACCACGTCTACCGAAGGCTTCGTCCTTGGAGTGCTCCGGACTCCACCACCACCTGAAGATCAAGCCTGAGCGTCGATCTAGTGCTATGCATTTTCTAGGAACTTTTTGGTAACTTGTTACCAAAGGGGGAGAAGATTTATAGATCATAGGCTTCGAGAGAGAGAGAGTGTTGCTTTTCTCTCTTGCTTTATTTGCTGGTTTTTCGAACTTGTCTGCTTTTGAGTGCTTGAGATACTACGTCATTATTTGTGAGACATTGATGATCATGTGTTTGATCATAAGCTACACTTAATGTTTGCTTAATGCTTTCTTAAATATTATCATTCTATCTATCGTTTGTGATCATTCACTATTCTTGGTGATGAGTGCATGTATTTCAATCTTATCATTTTTTAGCGCTCCACCAAGATGTATGTGACATGGAAGAGTAACCCATAATTCTAATTCTTTGTGCATTTGCAGTCTAAAGCAAATTTTAAATATGCACAAATCTAGGGGGAGCTCTTACTTATCACATACTTCTCAAAGCGACGATATATTTCATGCTTATTATCATTTGTCGAAGCTTTGATCTATATGTTGTCATCAATTACCAAAAAGGGGGAGATTGAAAGTGCAACTATCCCTAGGTGGTTTTGGTAATTCATAACAACATATAGCTCATTGAGCTAATGCTATTCCAAGATGATTATTTCAGGAAAGCTCAATGATTGGCATGGCATGGATGTGAAAGTGGAACCCTCAAAATGCTAAGGACAAAGGATTGGCTCAAGCTCAAAAGCTCAAGACTCTTCATTTTATATTTTAGTGATCCAAGATCACATTGAGTCTTTAGGAAAAGCCAATACTATTAAGGAGGGATGAGGTGTTGCTTAATGAGCCTCTTGCTTCATGTGCTTAATGATATGCTCCAAAATCCTCAACTACTTTCCCATATCCACATATGACCTAAACCCTAAGCCAAACTCGGTCCCACCGATTCTTCCTATCCGGCGCCACCGAGTTTCACTTGTCATTAGCCACTGCCAAACCCTAGCAATTCGGTTCTACCGATAAGGATCTCGGTCTCACCGAGATGGGGTTGCAAACTCTCTGTTTCCCTTTCGTAACTTTTCGGTCCCACCGAAAGAGCGAATCGGTCCCACCAAGATTGCAATGTAAACTCAGTGTTTCCCCTTTGTAACTTTTCGATCTCACCGAGTTCCATTCGGTCTCACCGAAAGAGCAAATCGGTCCCACCGAGTTTGCCTGACCAACTCTCTGGTTAGCTAATTACCAAATTCGGTCTCACCGAGTTTGTGTAATCGGTCTCACCGAGATTACGTTATGCCCAAACCCTAACCGATCGGTCCTACCGAGTTGCATTTCAGTCCCACCGAAATTCCTAACGGTCACTAGGTTTACTATTTCGGTCAGACCGAGTTTTCTGATTCGGTCCCACCGAGATTGGTAAATTGTGTGTAACGGTTGGATTTTGTGTGGAGGCTATATATACCCCTCCACCTCTTTCGCATTCGATGAGAGAGCCATCAGAACACACACATCATTCCAACTCATATGTTCTGAGAGAGAACCACCTACTCATGTGTTGAGACCAAGACATTCCGTTCCTACCATATGAATCTTGATCTCTAGCCTTCCCAAGTTGCTTTCCACTCAAATCTTCTTTCCACCAAATCCAAATCCTATGAGAGAGAGTTGAGTGTTGGGGAGACTATCATTTGAAGCACAAGAGCAAGGAGTTCATTACCTACACACCATTTGTTACTTCTTGGAGAGTGGTGTCTCCTAGATTGGCTAGGTGTCACTTGGGAGCCTCCGACAAGATTGTGGAGTTGAACCAAGGAGTTTGTAAGGGCAAGGAGATCGCCTACTTCATGAAGATCTACCACTAGTGAGGCAAGTCCTTCGTGGGCGATGGCCATGGTGGGATAGACAAGGTTGCTTCTTCGTGGACCCTTTGTGGGTGGTTGCTTCTTCGTGGACCCTTCGTGGGTGGAGCCCTGTGTGGACTCGCGCAACCGTTGCCCTTGGGTGGAGCCCTGTGTGGACTCGCGCAACCGTTACCCTTCGTGGGTTGAAGTCTCCATCAACGTGGATGTAGGATAGCACCACCTATCCGAACCACGGGAAAAACATCCGTGTCTCCAATAGAGTTTGAATTCTCCAAACCCTTCCCTTTACATTCTTGCAAGTTGCATGCTTTACTTTCCGCTGCCAATATACTCTTTGCATGCTTGCTTGAATTGTATGACAATTACTTGACTTGTCCTAAAATAGCTAAAATCTGCCAAGAACTAAAATTGGGAAAAGGTTAAGTTTTTATTTGGTCAAGTAGTCTAATCACCCCCCCTCTAGACATACTTTCGATCCTACACAAATCCACCGCCGCCCTCCTCCATCACACCGGAGCCGGTACCCCGATGTCGTCGTCCAACGCAACTGCAACCGCAATGCCCTCAAGGGCTTAGCAGCTGAAGCCGAGGCAAAGCTACCTCCATGACACCCACGTCGACATGCGCTGTACCAGAATCACTTCAACCGCGCCGTCCTGTGCCTCACCGCTACCGCTCCAATGTCGCAACCGTCCACCACACCAGAGTTCTTCCTGCTACGCTGTCGTTCGCCGCCTCAGATCTGGTTCCGCGCTGCCCACAGATGGCCACCACACCACACTCAACAACTTGGTCATGGGTTCGTCCAAGGCTCCACAGTCCTCCACAACTTCTTGTTTCCAGCGAACCACAAGAAGATCGTTGGAAAAACAGAACGAGGACACATCACTGCGAGCAGAAAGAGGTATTCCTCTTCCCTTATTCGTGCAAATCTTACGTCTCTTCTCACACCGTATTCATCCCATGAAATAAACTAGTTGAGCGCTTCATACTGCATCTTCTTCGTGATACTAAATGCACAAGGTTTCCTCCCATTTAATATTTCACCTTTGCTAGAGGTCAGTAGCCCACCTGGATTTCAATTCATGGTCAGTCGAATCACAATTAAAAGAAGCAGCACCCGCTTAGGCGCGCGGAGCACCTAGTCCGCCTGTTCGCCGGGGAAGCGGCACATCGGTGTCTATCATAGGGGTGTGGGGCGCAGGAGCTGCTTGTGCCCGATCTAGAGGTCGGAGGGCTTGAAGGGATTGTCGGGGCGGTGCCAAGCACGGCGGTGCGGTGAGGTCGAGGGGAGGGTGGATGCAGGGGACTGGGCCAGTGGTCGCTGGCGTTTGAGGAAGATCGTAACACTGACTGGCTGGAGGTAGATGAAGGCGATCTTCCCGTTCTTTGTACATCGGACGGTGGAGAAAAAATGGACTGGCCTATTTGTTTTCAGTCGACTATTATTTTCATAGGACCACACCTTGTGGTGTGCTGGAGGAGCATCTGCATTTCCCAGCCATCCCTGTGCTCATATTTCAAAATCCTAGAATCTAGTAATTTCGTGTGCCATGTATGTTGTAGAGCTATCATATGTCTCCCGTCATTTATTTCTCATCGACCTGCTATCTGCTACCTTTACACTATACTACTTGTGCACACACTTCACCCATACTCACACTGTTGTTTTTTATGCATGGGTATTTCAGACTCTGACGCAGTGTTGATGAATACAAAAAAGAAAAGACAGAAGTCGCTCCAGTGTAATTCGAAGATAAGCACTAAGCATCTCAGCGCTCTAAAGGGTGCAGTGCCAGCAGATGGAGACTGTAAACGTAGCTCTGGAGTTGATGATCTTAATTGCCACACACAACCATCCCAGGTGCTTGCTTTAACTTCGCGCTGTCAAATGTGGTTGCATGTTGCATATGGTGTCTAGCTTGTATTGCTTCCAATTTGGTTAAATTGCATCAACTTACTTTACACATTATACCTTTGATGATGACATGCCTTCGTGTTTTTGATACATACTACATATGTGTATTAACCATGTTCGTACATCAAACTAATGCTCTTTTGTATCCCTCATCAATCACTTATGACGAGACAGTCATCCGAGTGGGTTACTCTGAGAGGCGCTACTCATTTAAAGAGTGCAGTGTCATCCTCCCCACATGATTCTCAAGAAACAGCAAGGCTAAATGAAGATAGTCAACATAGCTCTCTAGTTGATGACTGCAATTCCCCCACACCACCATCCCAGGTGCTTACTCTTACTTGACATTGTGATATGTGGTTGCATGTTGCATATGGTGTCTACCTTGTAATGCTTCTAATTAGGTTAAATTGCATCTGCTTAGTTAACACATTATACCTGTGAATATGACATGCGTTCCTATTTTTGGTACATATTACGTCTTTGTATTAACCATGTTCTTAAGCAAACTACTTTTCTTGTGTATCCCTCATCAATCACTTTTGATGAGACACCTTCAAGTTGACAATGTAATATTGGTTGCTTCTTGCATATCATTTCAAACATGTATTGCCTCTAATTTGTTGCAGTGCCACTTATAATGAGACACATCTAACTTGGTAGAGTGATTTTGGTTGGATCTTTCATATGGTGTCTAGATTGCATTGCTTCCGATTTGTTGAAATGCCTTCTGCTTAGCGTTTTTCGTACATATTCCATCCTCCTACAAAGTGGTGGCCATACATAAAAGTTGTGTTCGTCAGTATCATGCATCAACGAATTTGGTAGTGCGAATTTCATTCCTTTTTCTTGTGTGTTTACTTGACAAGGCAAAATCTAATAGGATGAAGGCACGGAATGATGGTGGTCCTCTGGAGCAACCGAAACAGATGATCTCTGCAGATTCTCCTGCTACTCCTACTATAGTGCAACTTCCAAATCTCATCACCCCTACTCCACAACCCAGGTGCTTGCTCTAACATGGTAGTGTGATATCTGGTTGCATGTTGCATATGGTGCCTAGCTTGTATTCCTCCTAATTTGTTAAATTGCATCTCCTTAGCTTACACATTATACATGTGAATATGACACGCCTTCCTGTTTTTGGTACATACTACATATGCCTATCACACCATGTTCTTACATCAAACTAATGTTCTTGTGTATCCTGCATCTATCGCTTATGATGAGACAGTCACACGCGTGGATTAGTATGAGACGCGCTACTCTTATAAAGAGTGCAGTTTCATCCTCTCCACATGATTCTCAAGAAACAACAAGCCTAATTGAAGATATTGAACGTAGCTCTGTACTTGAAGACCGCACTTCCCCTACACCACCATCACAGGTGCTTGCTCTAACTTTGCAGTGTGATATGTGGTTGCATGTTGCATACAGTGTGTAGCTTGTAATGCTTCTAATTAGGGTAAATTGCATCTACTTAGTTTACACATTATACCTGTGAATGTGACATGCTTTCCTATTTTTGGTACACACTACATCTATGTGTTAACCATGTTCTTACATGAAACTACCTCTCTTCTGTATCCTGCATCAATCACTTACGATGAGAAACCTTTATTCGTTGCATATTGCATATTATTTCTAGCCTGTTGCGATGTATTGCTTCTAATTTGGTCAAATACATTTGTTAGGCCACCCTTTTAATTTGGCAGAGTGATATTGGTTTCATATTTCATATGGTTTCTAGCTTGCATTGCTTCTAACTAGTTCAAACACCTTGTTCTTAGTTTAGACTTTATACATCATACATGTCAATATGTCATGCCGTCCTATTTTTCATACATATTCCATCCTCGCATCATGCGGCTGTCTTACATGAAAGTAGTGCTCGTCAGTATAATGCATCAATGATTTCTGAAGAGCAAATTTTATTCCTTTTTCTTGTGGGTTTGACTTGACAAGGCAAAATGATAAAAGAGGAAGGAAAAGAGTAAGAAAGGCGACGATGGAGGTCCTCTGGAGCAACGTAAACTGAGCATCTATACGGATTCTCCTTGTACTGCTAGTGCATTACAAGTTCCAAGTCTCCGCTCCCCTACTCCACCATCCAAGGTGCTTGCTCTAACTTGGCAGTGTGATATCTGGTTGCATGTTGCATATGGTGTCTAGCTTGTATTGCTCCTAATTAGTGTAAATTGCATCTGCTTAGCTTACACATGATAGATGTGAATATGACACGCTTTCCTGTTTTTGGTACATACTATATCTGTCTATCACACCATGTTATTACATGAAACTACTCTTCTTGTGTATCCTACGTCAGTCACATATGATGGGACACCTTTAAGTTGGCAGTGTGATATTGGTTTGCGTCTTGAATATGATTTCAAGCATGTAGTGCTTCTAGTTTGATGAACGCCACCTATGACGAGACAGTTTTAACTTGGCAGAGTGATATTGATTACACCTTCCATATGGTGTCTAGCTTGCAGTGCTTCTAATTTGTTGAAGTGCCTTCTACTTAGTTACCACACCATAGGTGTGAATATGTCAAGATGTCCAGTTTTTCGTACATATTCCATCCTCGTATCACGACTTTGCCTTTCATCAGAGTAGTGTTCATCAGTATCATGCATGAATGAGTTCTGAAGAGTGAATTTTATTCCTTTTTCTTATTGGTTTGACCTCATAATGCAAAATCAATAAAGCGGAAGGAAATTGGTCAGACATTGGATGATGGTGGTCCTTCTGAGCAACTGAAACAGAGGGTCTTTACAGATTCTACTCTGCCATCCTCCCAACAAGATTCGCAAGACAAAGCAAGGCTTGACAGTCAACGTAGCTGTGTAGATGATGAGTACATCTCCCCTACTCCACCATCACATGTGCTTCTCTAACTTGGCACTATTATATGTGGTTGCATGTTGCGTATGATGTCTAGCTTGTATTGCTTCTAACTTTGTTGAATTGCATATGCTTACTTTACACATAATGCATGTGAATATGACACATGTTCCTGTTTCTAGAACATACTATATCTGATCACACCATGTTCTTGCATCAGACTAATGTTCTTGCATATCCCGCATCAGTCACTTATGGTAAGGTACCTTTAAGTCGCCACTGTGATATTGGTTGTGTCTTGCATATGATTTCTAGCATGTACTGCTTCTAATTTTTTGAAACGCCAGATAGTTTGAACTTGTTTGAGTGATATTGGTTGCACCTTTCATATGGTTTCTAGCTTGCAGTGCTTCTAATTTGTTGAAATGCCTTCTGCTTATTTACCACATCATAGGTGTGAATATGTCACGTCGTTCTGTTTTTCGTACATATTCCATCCTCGTATCATGTGTTTGCCTTTCATCCGAGTAGTGTTCGTCAGTATCAAGCATGAATGAGTCCTGAAGAGCAAATTTTATTGCCTTTTCTTATCGGTTTGACTTCACAATGCAAAATCAATACAGCTGAAGGAAATTAGTCCGACAATGGATGATGGTGGTCCTTCGGAGCAACTCGAACAAAGGGTCTCTACAAATTCTACTCCGCCATCCTACCAACAAGATTTGCAAGAAAACACAAGGCTGGACAGTCAACGTAGCTCTGTAGATGATGAGCACATCTCCCCTACTCCACCATCACAGGTGCTTCCTCTAACTTGGCACTATTATATGTGGTTGCATGTTGCGTATGATGTCTAGCTTGTACTGCTTCTAACTTTGTTGAATTGCATCTCCTTACTTTACACATAATGCCTATGAATATGACACACATTCCTGTTTCTAGAACATACGTGTAGATGATGAGCACATCTCCCCTACTCCACCATCACAGGTGCTTGCTCTAACTTGGAACTGTTATATGTGGTTGCATGTTCCATATGATGTCTAGTTTATATTGCTTCTGATTTTGTTGAATTGCATCTGCGTAGCTTACAACTTATACCTGCAATGATCACTTACCTGTAAGACACATTTAACTTGGGACTGTGATGTAGGTTGTGTTGGGGAACACAGTAATTTCAAAATTTTCCTACGCACACGCAAGATCCATGTAGGTGATGCATAGCAACGAGAGGGGAGAGTGTTGTCCACGTACCCTCATAGACCGTAAGCGGAAGTGTTATGACAACGCGATTGATGTAGTCGTACGTCTTCATGATCTGACCGATCCTAGTACCGAAAGTACGGCACCTCCGGGATCTACACACGTTCAGCTCGGTGACGTCCCATGAACTCTAGATCTAGCCGAGTGTCGAGGGAGAGCTTCGTCAGCACGACAACATGATGACAGTGATGATGAAGTGGAAATCTGTGGAGGGGGGCACCACACATGGCTAAACAGTCAACTTGTGTGTCTATGGGGTGCCCCCTCCCCTGTATATAAAGGAGTGGAGGAGGGGGAGGGCCGACCCTCTATGGCGCGTCTCAAGGGGGCAGTGCTACTCCCGGTGGGAGTAGGATTCCCCTTTCCCTTGTTGGAGTAGGACAGAAAGGAAGGGGGTGCCGATCCCCCACCCAATTCGGATTGGGCTTGGAGGGGCGCGCCCTCCACCTTGGCCGCCTCCTCCTCTCTCCCACTAAGGCCCAATAAGGCCCATACACTCCCCAGGGGGTTCCGGTAACCCCCCCCCCTCCCCGGTACTCCATTAAATGCACAAACTCACCCAGAACCATTCCGGTGTCCAAACATAGCCTTCCAATATATCGATCTTTATGTCTCGACCATTTCGAGACTCCTCGTCATGTCCATGATCACATCCGGGACTCCAAACTACCTTTGGTACATCAAAACACATAAACTCATAATACCGATCGTCATCGAACGTTAAGCGTGCGGACCCTACGGGTTTGAGAACTATGTAGACATGACCGAGACTCACTTCCGGTCAATAACCAATAGCGGAACTTGGATGCTCATATTGGTTCCTACATATGCTACGAAGATCTTTATCGGTCAAACCGCATAACAACATACATTGTTCCCTTTATCATCGGTATGTTACTTGCCCGAGATTCGATCGTCGGTATCTCAATACCTAGTTCAATCTCATTACCCGCAAGTCTCATTACTCGTTCCGTAATGCAACATCCCGTAACTAACTCATTAGTCGCATTGCTTGCAAGGCTTATAGCGATGTGCATTACTGAGAGGGCCCAGAGATACCTCTCCGATACACGGAGTGACAAATCCTAATCTCGATCTATGCCAACTCAACAAACACCATCGGAGACACCTGTAGAGAATCTTTATAGTCACCCAGTTATGTTGTGACGTTTGATAGCACAATAAGTGTTCCTCCGGTATCCGGGAGTTGCATAATCTCATAGTCATAGGAACATGTATAAGTTATGAAGAAAGCAATAGAAACAAACTAAATGATTATCGTGCTAAGCTAACGGATGGGTCAAGTCAATCACATCATTCTCTAATGATGTGATCTAGTTCATCAAATCACAACTCTTGTCCATGGCTAGGAAACTTAACCATCTTTTATTAACGAGCTAGTCAAGTAGAGGCATACTAGTGACACTCAGTTTGTCTATGTATTCACACATGTACTAAGTTTCCGGTTAATGCAATTCTACCATGAATAATAAACATTTATCATGATATAAGGAAATAAATAATAAATTTATTATTGCCTCTAGGGCATATTTCCTTCAGGTTGCATCTTGCATTGTCTTCTAGCTTGTACTGCTTCTAATTTCTTGAAATGGCACTTACGACAAGACACTTTTTACCTGATAGAGTGATATTGGTTGCATTTTCATATGGTGCCTAGCTTTCATTTCTTCTAATTTTCTTGAAATGCCTTCTCTTACTGTTTTTCATACATATTCCCTCCTCCTATCGTACGTCTGAATATGCAACGTTGTCTTCTTTTTGTATATATTCCATCCTCCTATCATGCGCTTGCCTTACATCAAAGTAGTGTCCGTCCATATCATGCATCAACCAGTTATGCAGAGCTAATTTTATTCATCTTCTTATGGTTTTGACTTCAAAAGGAAATATCAGAAAATAGGAAGGAAAAGAGTAAGTTAGGGGATGTTGATGGTCCCCTGGACCGACGCAAATAGAGACTCTCTAGGTTTGCCACTGCTACTGCTAATGAAGTTGAAGTCCCAAGTCTACATGATGAGTTCATCTCCCGTACTACAGCATTCCAGGTGCTTGCTCTAAGTTGAGAGTGTGATAATTGGTTTCATGTTGCATATGTTGTCCAGCCTGTATTTCTTCTATTTTGATTAAATTGCACCTGCTGAGTTTATACGTTATACATGTGCTTATGACATGCCTTTTTGTGTCTAGAATACACTGCATCTATCAATCATACCATGTTCTTACATCAAAGTACTACTATTGTGTATCCCGCATCGGTCACTCATGATTGGACGCTTTTAACATGGCAGTTTGATAATGGTTGCATCTTGCATTGATTTCTACATTGTACTACTTCAAATTTTTCGAAATGCCACTTATGACAAGACACTTTTAACTAGGCAGAGTGATATTGGTTGCATCTTTCATATGGTGTCTAGCTTGCATTACTTCTATTTTCTTGAAAATCCTTCTACTTAGTTTACACATCATAGCTGTCAATATGTCACGCCGTCCTATTTTTATTACATATTCCATCCTCATATGGTTATCTTACATCAAAGTATTGCTTGTCTATATCATGCATCAATGAGTTCTAAAGAGTGATTTTATTCTATTGTGTTGTGGGTATGCCTTGACATGGCAAAGTCAAAAAAGAGCAAGGAAAAGAATATAGTAGGGAATGGTGTTACTGGTCGGGTGAAACAGAAAAGGATCTGCCCTCGAGATTCTGCTGGTACTTATAGTGCAGTAGAAGGTCCAAGTCCACTGGCTAAATCTACAAACACAGTATCTCCTGTTCCACCAGCTGCAGTAACCGCTTTAACTGTACCAGCATCTCAACGAGTTACTCGTTCATTTGCTCAGGAACTGGCCAGTTCCCAAGTTGCATTCACACCTAACACTACTTCCGAAGCACTGCTAACACAACAGGACTTTGCAAGATCAGATGAACCTCATGAGCATCAACACCAAGACGGTACCTGACCGAGTCAAGTTGCAGTTGCATGCTCCTTTATATGTACTCTCACAGTTTGATGTGCACTAACACTTTCCATATTTGTTGTTGAACTAACACCACGATGCAAGCGGAAACAGACATCAGGGTTAATGCTTGACAGATTAACAAAATCTAAAGGAGGAAGAATGGAGATCCATTTTGAGGCAGGTTTAAAAATGCCACGTGATGCTACAGAGTCGGCCAAGTTAGTATCAGAGGCAGCCATTCCCGTTAGTGTCATGCACGTATCCTCCCAACGTGGATCCAGTAGAGGAATGAGAAAGACAATACCCAGTTTAACACCTTCCTTCACCATTTATCCGTAAGTAATGTTATTCATCGCAATTTGTAATATTGTCTTGCTCTGTTCCATACTTTCTAGCTTCCTCCTAATAAGACTCACATTCTTTTTTCAACAGATGAGGTTCAAGTTGGATCTGAAAGATGATGCAACTAAACAAGCATGCACTCATGTTTTTCAGTCTGCTCTACGACAGTATCGGTACCACCTTAGAAAATCTCACTTTGAAGGCAAGGCTAACAATGAAATCGCCCAAACATCTCGAGTGGAATATTACAGATGAAGACTAGACAACCCTTGTTAAACACCAGTCTGATCCAAAGTATCAGGTAGGGGATATGTATTTGATCAGACCACATATTGAACTTGTATTTATGTATGTGCCTTACAAGTGTATCTTCTTCTAGGCTAACTGTTTGAAGAACAAGACCAACCGTTCTAAAGTGAAATTCCAACAGACAACAGTATCTCGTAGCTATATTGCACACTGCGAGGCTCTTGTAAATAGCTGCTACTTCCTTCTTTTTTCTATGCCATATTATCGTATCTATATTGACTTGTTCCAAATACAAAGGAAAACCCGTGCGGACCAAAAAGAACCTAAACTGAATGCAGTGCAAATCTTCAAGGATTGCCACACCAGCAAGATGAAGGGCATGAGCACACCAGTTCAGGCCACTGTTGTAAGTCCTTACTCCTCCTTCCTTTGAACTGATTGGTACTGTGATGTGTTCATTTAAATACTTGGTTTGCAGCCAATGTCAGTTACTCTGTTCACTTTTATACACAGTTGTCTTAACGTATCATTTCACCTTACATGGTTTAAAAGAGATGAAGGATATTCTTTTGGTCTTGATCTGTAATCTAGTTGTGATGTTCACATGCGCACACAATGCTAGAATAGCCTGTTTGTTTTATATCTGTTTGCCCATGATATGAATGATGTCATACTATGTTCATCCTACTTTAAACCATGTCTCTTTATCCTTAGATGTCAACGAATGTGAGGAAATAGACAATACAGTAGGCATGCTACATGGATATATGTTCCGAAAGTGATTTTATTATGTAGTTGGCACTACAATACATGCTAATGTATTACAGTAGTTCACCAAAATAAGTTATGTATAAACGTGAAACCTAGTTTGTTTTTTGTCTCATTAGTAACATATCTGGTACACTAGTCTACAAGTTCAAACTTTTAGCAAGCTATGGAACAAATGATTGAACAGCCACAACCACCTGAAGGTGACGAGGCTACCACAGGCACAATGTCACCTCTTGCTGCAGTGCGTCAGTATCTCTCCACTAACAGTGCAAAAAGCACCTTCCTGCGTAATTCTGGGTTGGTTGTCAAGGTAACCTCGTCCAAATCGCCTACTGAACAAAATCTTCTGACTAGACAGAGTGATATATTTGTGCTCTAGACATAAGTCCAATCCCTAGTGGACGTTGTGTAGGTAACAAAAATAGTGGTTGATAAATGTCATGAAGATATGAATGGTTTTGAAACTAGACTATCAGACATTTGCTTCGTTGTTCGAGAGCAATGGCGGAAAAAGGGGAAGACCGTGCTGCTCCATCAGATTCTACAGCCTGAAACATAAGCACTCAGGTCAAATGATATGTGCTTCTATACATCTGATGGTGCTTTTATCTGCAAGAACTGTAAACTTTATGCCAACAGTCCTTTTGTTGTATGGTTGGAATTTATTTTTTTGTGATACAACATTTATGATGCTGCCAAAGGCTGCAGTAATTACGACGCTATTTTTGTATAGTGTAGGTTTATCTTTGTAATGTATTTGGCTGAAAGCTTCGTAGGAGCCCAACATGCCAACATTCGTCGGGCCCATTCCAATTGGGCTAAAAACGATTCTAGGCCAAAATTTGGATGTAGCCCACTAAAAATATCTGGGCCTAAATCAGCATAAGCTTTCATATTTTTCTGGTAGTCCTCTGCCCATAGTGAGCCTTTAACAGGCCTAAATATAATTTGGGCCCTCAGTAATAATAGGCCGTTTACATATGTAAATATCTCGAGCCCATAAAAAACATGGGCCTTTAATAGGCCGAAAGTAAGATTGGGCCCTTATTATGCGAAATAACCCACTGGTCTTAGCAGGCTAAAATGGTGGCCCATTTACAATGCGGATCATCCACAGGCCGAAATTCAGACGGGCCGTAAATGTGCCGACCTACTACACGGGCTTTAACAGGCCAGAAGTTTGGTCGGGCTTGATTAGTGTCATTTTTATATGGGCCGTTAGTAGGCCCGATGTGGCATTAAGCCACATATGGCCCATGGATTTCGTCCAACTTTAACATGACGAAAGTCACAACAGGCTGAAAGTGGCCCAAATCTGTAGTGGGCCTCTAACAGGCCGAATGTCAGACATGGCCGAATATGACCCATATCCTTCACGGTCGTTTATGGGCCGAAAGTTTCAACGGCCTATAAATGGGCCCAAATGAAGACGGACCTTTAATAGGCCAGAAACACACTGGGTCGTAATTCGGCCCAAATTCTTAGCGGACTGTTAACGGGCCAGAAGTGACCATGGGCCGCGATGATGACAAGTTTAGGATGGGCCGTTGACGGGCCGATTTGACACTAGCCGTATGGGCCTTAACTAAGAATGTTGGGCCTTTAGCTGGGCCGGCCCATTATGGTCTGCAAAATCTTGTGGGCCTTTAGCTGGGCCGCCCATTCTGGCCCGCTAAATCTTGTGGGCCTTTAGTTGGGCCGGCCCATTATCGCCTGCTAAATCTTGTGGGCCTTTAGTTGGGCCGGCCCATTTAATCTTTATGGGCCACTTTTGGGTCGGTCCATGTGTCAACATATCATAGGCGCATCTCTCCCATTCGATGAGTGACACCTATGCCAACACGGAGCCGACACGTGGTTCCGTCAGCCAATGAGAATTTTACACATGGAAAATCGGCATTGGTCGTGGCTGTTAGCGGGTTATCGGATCCAAAACCGGACCCGATAGCTTTAACAACGTCCCGTTACGGTGGATGCCATGTGTCGGTCACCCTTGACGAAAGCACTTCTATGACGCGTGATTTATCATCATGGAAGTGGACACTTCCGTGATGATAATTTTGGTAATGTCATGGAACACTTCTATGACACCACAGGTATGATTATCTTGATTCTGTCATAAAATTATCATGGATGTACATGCATGACAGAAAACGTGACCTACTGTGACAAACACGTATCATCACGGAAGTGTCTTTTTTTGTAGTGTGGGTCGGCCACCTCCTCCCCTCCTCCTTTATATATGGGGGCAGGGGCACCCCAAAGACACATCAATTATTCTTTAGCCGTGTGCAATGCCCCCCTCCATAGTTTACCACCTTGGTCATATTGTCGTAGTGCTTAGGCGAAGCCCTACGCGGATCACATCACCAACACCGTCACCACGCCGTCGTGCTGACAGAACTCTCCCTCGACCCTCAACTGGATCAAGAGCTCGAGGGACGTCATCTACTAAACGTGTGCTGAACACGGAGGTGCCATATGTTCAGTACTTGGATCGGTTGGATCGTGAAGACGTTCGACTACATCAACCGCGTTAACATAACGCTTCCTCTTTTGGTCTACGAGGGTACATGGACACACTCTCCTCTCTCGTTGCTATGCATCTCCTTGATAGATCTTGCATGATCGTAGGATTTTTTTTTTGAATTACTACGTTCCCCAACAATGGCATCCAAGGCAGGACTAGGCGTAGATGATATGCACGAGTAGAAGACAATGAGTTGTGGGCGTTAATAGTCATATTGCTTACCACCAACGTCTTACTTTGATTTGACAATATTGTTGGATGAAGCGGCCCGGACCGATGTTACATGACCGCGTTCATGAGACTGGTTCTACCGACGTGCTTCGCACGCAGGTGGCTGGCGGGTGTCTGTTTCTCCAACTTTAGTTGAATCGAGTTTGACTACGGCCAGTCCTTGTTGAAGGTTAAAACAGCACACTTGACAAAAAGTCGTTGTGGTTTTGATGCGTAGGTAAGAACGGTTCTTCCTACAAGCTCGTAGCAGCCACGTAAAACTTGCAACAACAAAGTAGAGGACGTCTAACTTGTTTTTACAGGGCATGTTGTGATGTGATATGGTCAAGACGTGATGAGATATAAATTGTTGTATGAGATGATCATGTTTTGTAAAAGTTATCGGTAACTGGCAGGAGCCTTATGGTTGTTGCTTTATTGTATGAAATGCAATCGCCATGTAATTGCTTTACTTTATCACTAAGCGGTAGGGATAGTCGTGGAAGCAATAGTTGGCGAGATGACAACGATGCTACGATGGAGATCAAGGTGTCAAGCCGGTGACGATGGAGATCATGACGGTGCTTTGGAGATGGAGATCAAAGGCACAAGATGATGATGGCCATATCATGTCACATATTTTGATTGCATGTGATGTTTATCCTTTATGCATCTTATTTTGCTTACTACAATGGTAGAATTATAAGATAATCCCTCACTAAATTTCAAGGTATAAGTGTTCTCCCTGAGTATTCACTATTGCTATAGTTCGTCGTGCCAAGACACCACGTAATAATCGGCTGTGATAAGCTCTACGTTCACATACAATGGGTGCAAGCCTGTTTTGCACATGGAGAATACTCAGGTTAAACTTGACGAGCCTAGTATATGCAGATATGGCCTCGGAACACTGAGACTGAAAGGTCGAACGTGAATCATATAGTACATATGATCAACATAGAGATGTTCACCATTGAAAACTACTCCATCTCACATGATGATCAGACATGGTTTAGTTGATATGGATCGCGACTAGAGGGATGTCTATCTAAGTGGGAGTTCTTTAGTAATATGACTAATTGAACTTTAATTTATCATGAACTTGGTACCTGATAGTTTTTGCATGTCTATGTTATTGTAGATCAGTGGCCCGTGCTATCGTTCCCTTGAATTTTAATGCGTTCCTAGAGAAAGCTAAGTTGAAAGATGATGGTAGCAACTACACAGACTGGGTCCATAACTTGAGGATTATCCTCATTGCTGCATAGAAGAACTACGTCCTGGAAGCACCGCTAGGTGCAAGACCCGCTGCAGGAGCAACTCCACACGTTATGAACGTCTGGCAGAGCATAGGTGACGACTACTCGATAGTTCAGTGTGCCATGCTTTACGACCTAGAATCGGGACTTCAAAGACGTTTTGAATGTCATGGAGCATATGAGATGTTCCAGGAGTTGAAGTTAATATTTCAACCAAATGCCCGAGTTGAGAGATATGAAGTCTCCAACAAGTTCTATAGCTGCAAAATGGAGGAGAATAGTTCTGTCAGTGAACACATACTCAGAATGTCTGGGTACCACAACCACTTGACTCAGCTAGGAGTTAATCTTCCTGATGATAGTATCATTTACAAAGTTCTTCAATCACTGCCACCAATCTATAAAGGCTTCGTGATGAACTATAATATGCAAGGGATGGAAAAGACAATTTCCGAGCTCTTTGTGATGCTAAAGGCTGCGGAGGTAGAAATCAAGAAGGAGCGTCAAGTGTTGATGGTTAACAAGACCACTAGTTTCAAGAAAGAGGGCAAAGGCAAGAAGGGGAACTTCAAGAAGAACAACAAGCAAGTTGCTGCTAAAGGCAAGAAACCCAAGTCTGGACTTAGGCCTGAGACTGAGTGCTTCTACTGCAAAGGGACTGGTCACTGGAAGCGGAACTGCCCCAAGTATTTGGCAGATAAGAAGGATGGCAAAGTGAAAGGTATATTTGATATACATGTTATTGATGTGTACCTTACAAATGCTCTTAGTAGTGCCTGGGTATTTGATACTGGTTCTGTTGCTCATATGTGCAACTCGAAACAGGGGCTACGGATTAAACAAAGATTGGCTAAGGACGAGGTGATGATGCACATGGGAAATGGTTCCAAGGTTGATGTGATCACCGTCGGCACGCTACTTCCACATCTACCGTCGGGATTAGTTTTAGACCTGAATAATTGTAATTGGTGCCAGCGTTGAGCATGAACATTATATCTGGATCTTGTTTAATGCGATATGGTTATTCATTTAAATCAGAGAATAATGGTTGTTGTATTTATATGAGTAATATCTTTTATGGTCATGCACCCTTGATGAGTGGTCTATTTTTTTTGAATCTCGATTATAGTGATACACATATTCATAATATTGAAGCCAAAAGATGCAAAGTTAATAATGATAGTGCAACTTATTTGTGGAACTGTCGTTTAGGTCATATTCGTGTAAAGCGCATGAAGGAACTCCATGCTGATGGGCTTTTGGAATCACTTGATTATGAATTACTTGATGCTTGCGAACCATGCCTCATGGGTAAGATGACTAAGACTCCGTTCTCTGGAAAAATGGAGTGAGCAACTGACTTATTGGAAATAATACATACTGATGTATGCGGTCCGATGCGTGTTGAGGATCACAGTGGTATCGTTATTTTCCGACCTTCACAAATGATTTGAGCATATATGGGTATATCTACTTAATGAAACATAAGTTTGAAACATATGAAAAGTTCAAAGAATTTCAGAGTGAAGTGGAAAATCATCGTAACAAGAAAATAAAGTTTCTATGATCTGATCTTGGAGGTGAATATTTGAGTTATGAGTTTGGTCTTCATTTGAAACAATGTGGAATAGTTTCGCAACTAACGCCACCTAGAACACCATAGCATAATGGTGTGTCCGAACGTCGTAACCGTACTTTATTAGATATGGTGCAATCTATGATGTCTATTACCGATTTTCCACTATCATTTTGGGGTTATGCTTTAGAGACGGCTACATTCATGTTAAATAGGGCACCATCTAAATCCGTTGAGACGACACCATATGAACTGAGGTTTAGCAAGAAACCCAACCTATCATTTCTTAAAGTTTGGGGCTGCGATGCTTATGCGAAAAAGCTTCAACCTGATAAGCTTGAACCTAAATTGGAGAAATGTGTCTTCATAGGATACCAAAAGGAAACTGTTGGGTACACCTTCTATCACAGATACAAAGGCAAGATATTCGTTGCTAAGAATGGATCCTTTCTAGAGAAGGAGTTTCTCTGGAAAGAAGTGAGTGGGAGGAAAGTACAAATTGATGAGGTAATTGTACCTTCCCCCGAATTGGAAAGTACTTCATCACAGAAATCAGTTCCACTGATTTCTACACCATTTAGTGAGGAAACTTCAGATCAATACTGAACCTCGTAGGTCAACCAGAGTATGATCTAGACTAGAGTGGTACGGTAATCCTGTTCTGGATGGTATGTTACTTGACCATGACAAACCTACAAACTATGAGGAAGCGATGATGAGCCCAGATTCCGCGAAATGGCTTGAGGCCATGAAATCTGAGATGGGATCCGTGTATGAGAACAAAGTGTGGACTTTGGTTTACTTGCCCGATGATCGGCAAGCCATAGAGAATAAATGGATCTTCAAGAACAAGACTGATGTTACAAAGCTTGACTTGTTGTCTAAGGTTTTCGACAAGTTTAAGGAGTTGACTACGATGAGACCTTCTCACCCGTAGTGATGCTTAACTCTGTCCAAATCATGTTCGCAATTGCCGCATTTTATGATTATGAAATTTGGCAAATGGATGTCAAAACTGCATTCCTTAATGGATATCTTAAAGAAGAGTTGTATATGATGCAACCAGAAGGTTTTGTCGATCCTAAATGTGCTAACAAAGTGTGCAAGCTCTAGCGATCCATTTATGGACTGGTGCAAGCCTCTCGGAGTTGGAATATACGCTTTGATAGTGTGATCAAAGCATATGGTTTTATACAGACTTTTGGAGAATCCTTTATTTACAAGAAAGTGAGTGGGAGCTCTGTAGCATTTCTAATATTATATGTGGATGACATATTGTTGATTGGAAATAATACAAAATTTTTGGATAGCATAAAAGGATACTTGAATAAGAATTTTTCAATGAAAGACCTCGGTGAAGCTGCTTATATATTAGGTCAAGATCTATAGAGATAGATCAAGACGCTTAATTGGACTTTCACAAAGCACATACATTGATAAAATTTTGAAGAAGTTCAAAATGGATCAGTCAAAGAATGGGTTCTTGCCTGTGTTACAAGGTGTGAAGTTGAGTTAGACTCAATGTCTGACCACTGCAGAAGATAGAGAGAAAATGAAGGTCATTCCCTATGCCTCAGCCATAGGTTCTATCATGTATGCAATGCTGTGTACCAGGCCTGATGTGTGCCTTGCTATAAGTTTAGTGGGGAGGTACCAAAGTAATCCAGGAGTGGATCACTGGACATCAGTCAAGAACATCCTGTAATACCTAAAAAGGACTAAAGGTACGTTTCTCGTTTATGGAGGTGACAAAGAGCTCGTCGTAAATGGTTATGTTGATGCAAGCTTTGACACTGATCCGGATGACTCTAAGTCACAAACCGGATACATATTTATATTGAATGGTGGAGCTATCAATTGGTATAGTTCCAAACGGAGCGTCGTGGCAGGATCTATATGTGAAGTGGAATACATAGCTACTTCGGAAGCAGCAAATGAAGGAGTCTGGATGAAGGAGTTCATATCCGATCTAGGTGTAATACCTAGTGCATTGGGTCCAATGAAAATCTTTTGTGACAATACTCGAGCAATTGCCTTGGCAAAGAAATCCAGATTTCACAAGAGAACCAAACACATCAAGAGACACTTCAATTCCATCCGCGATCAAGTCATGGAGGAAGACATAGAGATTTGCAAGATACATACGGATCTGAATGTTGCACATCCATTGACTAAGCCTCTCTCGCGAGCAAAACATGATCAGCACCAAGACTCCGTGGGTGTTAGAATCATTACTATGTAATCTAGATTATTGACTCTAGTGCAAGTGGGAGACTGAAGGAAATATGCCCTAGGGGCAATAATAAAGATGTTATTTATATTTCCTTATATCATGATAAATGTTTATTATTCATGCTAGAATTGTATTAACCGGAAACTTAATACATGTGTGAATACATAGACAAACAGAGTGTCCCTGGTATGCCTCTACTTGACTAGCTCGTTAATCAAAGATGGTTAAGTTTCCTGACCATAAACATGTGTTGTCATTTGATGAATAGGATCACATCATTAGAGAATGATGTGATGGACAAGACCCATCCGTTAGCTTAGCATTATGATCGTTTAGTTTTATTGCTATTGCTTTCTTCATGACTTATACATATTGCTCTGACTATGAGATTATGCAACTCCCAAATATCAGAGGAACACCTTGTGTGTTACCAAATGACACAACGTAACTGGGTGATTACAAAGATGCTCTACAGGTGTCTCCGAAGGTGTTTGTTGAGTTGGCATAGATCGAGACTGGGATTTTTCATTCCATGTATCGGAGAGGTATCTCTGGGCCCTCTCGATAATGCACATCACTATAAGCCTTTTAAGCAATGTAACTAATGAGTTAGTTGCGGGAGATGCATTACAGAACAAGGAAAGAGGCTTGCCAGTAACAAGATTGAACTAGGTATGATGATACCGACGATCGAATCCCGTGCAAGTAACATACCAATGACGAAGGGAATAATGTAGGTTGTTATGCGGTTTGGCTAATAAAGATCTTCCTAGAATATGTAGGAGCCAATATGAGCATCCAGGTTCCGCTATTGGTTATTGATAGGAGATGTGTCTCGGTCATGTCTACATAGTTCTCCAACCCGTAGGGTCCGCACGCTTAACATTCGATGACGATTTGTATTATGAGTTATGTGTTTTGGTGACCGAAGTTTGCTAAGATTCTCGGATGAGATCACAGACATGACGAGGAGTCTCGGAATGGCCGAGAGGTAAAGATTTATATATTGGAAGGTTGTATTCGGACATCGGAATGGTTCCGAGTCATTCTGGTATTTTTCCGGAGTACGGAGGTGTTACCGGAACCCCCCGAGGGAATATTGGGCCTTCATGGGCCACAGGGTAGAGGGGAGGAAGCCCACAAGGGGTAGCCGCGCCCCCTCCCTATAGGGAGTCCGAATTGGACTAGGGAGGGGGGCGCCCCCTTTTCCTTCTCCTCTTCCTCTCCCTTCCCTCTTTCCCACTCCGAAAAAAGGAAAGGGAGTCCAAGTTGGACTCCTCCCTTTGGTGCGCCCCCCTAGGTCGGCTACCTCCCCCCTCCTCCTTTATATACGGGGAAAGTGGGGCACCCCAAAGACACATCAATTGTTCTTTAGCCATGTGCAGTGCCCCCTTCCACAGTTTACCACCTCGGTCATATTGTTGTAGTGCTTAGGCGAAGCCCTGCGCGGATCACATCACCAACACCGTCACCACGATGTCATGCTGTCAGAACTCTCCCTCGACCCTCAACTGGTTCAAGAGGTCGAGGGACGTCATGTGCTGAACGTGTGCCAAACACAGAGGTGTTGTACATTCTGTACTCGAATCGGTAGGATCGTGAAGACGTTCGACTACATCAACCGCATTAACATAACGCTTCCGCTTTTAGTCTACGTGGGTACGTGGACACACTCTCCTCTCTTGTTTCTATGCATCTCCTAGATAGATCTTGCATGATCGTAGGAATTTTTTTGAATTACTACGTTCCCCAACAAGCCTATCTTTTACTTTTATGTATTTACTTTATGCAAGAGTAAAGTTTTTCTCTCTATTTGTTGCGGGATATCCACGGCCACCTATGGGACCAGGAGGCCCCTTGCTGGTTCGACAGCGGGACATCACGTTGCACAAAGAGCATACTAGCGCGTGCAGCATGGAAGATAGCACACAAGCAGTATACCCAGGTTCGGGCCGCCATGAGGCATAAAACCCTACTCCTCCTTTGGTGGATTGATGGTGGAATGTGGATAATGCAACGCAGTACACTTGCTCGGCAGGGTCGCCGTATGGTAGCAGCGACTACACGCGTATGGGGGGCGGGTTCCTCAACTTTCCAATCCCTCCTACGGGTGCCATGGGTCTCCTTTTATGGATTAAGGGGTCATCACAATGGCAAAGTGGTCATTATGCACTAATATGATAGCAAATAGTGCTATCATACCTAACTCAGCGGGCTGAAAGGGTGCATTAAATGCACTGCTTAGTGTCACATCTCTGGTTGCCCGACAAGACTTGCCGGGATATCTTACCAGATTCGCGCTTGTTCTGTTGACACGTCGTAGGAAGGGTGTCATATATATGTTCCTAATGTAGGAAACGGCCGCCATGTGGAAAATGGCTGCCACTTAATCACCTTGCGGCTTAACACCGCACTGATTCACGACATGCGTCACGCTTGAGTGGTTGGTGGGCCGGTTTTGCCTTCGCGATCCCCGGCAAGCCCTGCCAGGGCGCCTTGGTTGCTTGCTTTTGGCGGTGGCCTTGCCCCTTGCAGGGCTCGCCTGCCCGGCAAGGGAGGCCCTTGTCTTGCCGATATACTGCTCCTCTGGCTTGATCTTGGTCCCTCTGGGCTGCATATTTGTTCTTCAAATCTCTTTGGTCCTTTGATCTCTGACTCCAGCTGATGCTTCAATTCTACTCTTGTGCCTGTGCACAGTCTGGGCAATGGACCCAGGGTCTGTTGCACCGACAGAATCCCCCGGGCCTCTGCCCCGAACGCGCTACTGAGCGTCGTCGGGATAGGGCCTATTAAGTGCACAGGGAGGGTTCCTGAAGGGGTTGGCCCCTTGAGATTTCATTGCTGCTTCACTAGCCTTGATTTCGGGCCAGTTTCGGGTTCCCCACACGTGGCCTAAAGCCAATAGTTGTGGGGCCGCTCCAGTAATGGCCCGTGAATGACTTTATCGCATAGGGAAGAAACTGCCAATTTACTCTTCCCACTGCGCGCTCTTATCCTTGGCCATGTATGCTGCATGCATCGCGCGGGGTAGGGAACGGAGGCGCGTGGCGCAGGAGAGCATCTTGGAGAGGGCCCGCCCGTCTTAAATTGGTGGAGGAGAACGGTGGCTGCCCATTGATGGAGCAGTTGCCCTCCTCCGCCCGACCTATAAAAGGGAGGGGTGGAGGAGGCCGGAGTCATCCACCTTCGCATTCCTCCTCTTCTTCCTTTGTTTTCTGCTTCTGTCGGTGATGCCGAAGAGAAGAGTTCGGGGCCAGCCCTAGGCCCATGCTGGTGCAGATGCTCGGGGAGTGGGCCTGGCCCTTGGTGTAGCGAATCTCTTGATCTCTTCAAGGCTCGGCCGGGAGGCGGGGCTGGAGACCACTGGCAATCCTAGCGTTGCCCTTCTCGTAAGTCTCGAGGTTGTTGCCGATGAAAGGCACGCCATCCTGCTCGCCAAGGTAGGGCACGGCGTACCTCGAGCCTTCTGGCCATTCTAGCTGCTTGTTGTCTTCCTGAGGGGGGTGCTGGATTGGAGCCTCGGATTTCCTCCGGGACGGTGTGGATGGAGATAAAGCCTGGGGGTAAGGAGAAGATGGGAGGCAGGCCGTCCAGTAGGAGTACGATCACATCGATGTGTTCGTCTCGTGCTGGTGACCTGCTGCCCGTCTACTGGCTCTTTCCCCTTTTTCCCGGCACCGTCATCACCATTTCTTCCGGCTGCCGGGAAAAAGCTCGTCCCCCTGGTGCTTCTGCTTCCTTTTGGGGCCTTTTGGTTGAGCTCCGGCGCCTTCCTCTAACGATGCCTGTGATGGAGCTCCCCTTTCGGTCCTGGGGGCGGTGACCTGGGGGTCGTCGTGGTACTTCACACTTCTTCCTCCTTCACAGCCTCGCCACTTCCGATCTTGTCAGGCTAGGGTTGCCAGTTCCTGACAAGGATCGGGGTGGCATTGAGCCGGCGTGGCACCCGTCCTTTCCTATTCCCACCGCAATACCTGGGATAAGAGGGACAGGGAGAGGAGTTTATGGAGCACTTCTCTTTTTTCAATCTTAAATCTTTAGGCAATCGCCCAATTTTAATTCAAATAATGTAATCTCTCGAGTCCATCTTCATGTTTTGTAATGCTTGTACTTGTATCAGCATATGAATGAAAAAAGATAAACTCTACCGGGAACCCGTGCATGTGTATGTCCATGCAGAGTGGAATCCCTCCTTAATGTAAATAAACGAGTTTTCCCCGGCAAGATATCATGTCGGCACCCTCTTTGTCTGCTGGAGAGTTGCGTCTTTCGGGGAACAGACCGTCTTGACCGAAGCAACGTTCGAGTCATGAATGGGAGCATCTAAGTTTCAAAGGAGGGGCGAGGTTTTCTCATGCAAAGTTATAGCTTTGCAGAACACTAATGGACAAGAGATAAAACTTATCTGTTTGGCCTTGCCGGGGATCACCGTGCCATGCAATCTTATCGTCCTTTGTCGAAGCCAAGTTCACGACAGGAACCTGAAACTTCATATAGATGAGAATGAATGCAGGATGCAATCCTATCTATACGAAAATGCTCATGAGATGCTTATGTAGTGATCTTGGGGTGCTCATGCATGCATGCAATCTTAGTTGGGGTCCTCCTCTACAACACTTCTTTGTTTTCTCTTGCATGGGGTCATCGCCCTGGCTTTGTACAAGGGGTTACATGCAGCTGAGGCAAGGCCTGTACAAAAGGGTGGCTGCCGGGCAGTGCCCGGCAGCCTCACGCCTTACAGGTAGTACTTGCGGAGATGCTCAATATTCCATGAGTTTTGCAACTGAGTGCCATCTCCGGTCTCCAAACGGACCGCGCCGGGTCTGGTGACTCGTACCACCCGGTAAGGGCCTTCCCACTTCGGTGACAGCTTGTTTGTACCCTTGGCGGACCGAACGTGCCTAAGGACAAGTTCACCTTCCTCAAAACACCGGGAATGAACCCTGTGACTTTGCTAGCAACGCAGGGCTTGCTAGTAGAGTGCAGCATGCGTAGCAGCCCAGAGATGGTTCTCCTCGAGTAGAACAGCGCCGTCATGCCAGTGCTGATCTTGCACTGCTTCATCGTAGGCAAGCACTCGAGGAGACCCGTAAATGAGTTCTGTGGGGATAACCGTTTCAGCCCCACAAAGCAGGGCGAAGGGAGTCTGCCCGGTAGCTCAATTAGGTGTCGTTCTGAGGGACCAGAGAACTACCCGGAGCTCCTCAATCCACCGACTGCCGTGCTTGTGCAGCGTATCGAAAGTTCTTCTCTTGAGTCCATGCAATACTTCAGCGTTCGCCCTCTCAGCTTGTCCATTGCTCCGGTGGTGTGCCATAGAGGCAAACGAGATCTAGCATCCGAGGATACGAACATATTGCATGAAGGCGTGGCTCGTGAATTGGTGCCGTTGTCGGTGATGATCCTTGCCGAAACTCCTAAATGACACACCAATTCTTTCAATAACTTGATAGCTGATTGAGCAGTCACCTTTCTCACGGCAGTCACTTCCGTCCACTTTGTAAACTTGTCGATATCGATGATAAAGAATTCAAAGCACCTGATTGCTCGGGGGAAGGGGCCGAGGATATCGAGCCCCCAAACCAACAATGGACATGATAAAGGGATTATCTGAATGGCTTGGGCAGGCAGGCATGTTCTCTTGGAATGGAACTAGCAGGTTTCACACGTCGTGACGAGCTCGACCACATCTTGGAGGGCTGTGGGCCAATAGAATCCTTGCCAGAATGCTTTCCCAACCAATGCCCTTGATCGAACGTGTGAGCCACACATTCCTCTGTGAATCTCAGCCAGCAGTTCCTTTCCATCTTCCCGGCAGACAAACTTCAATTTCACACTGTTGGGCCTCCTTCTCTGTAGAGTGTCCTTGACAAACTAATGCATACTGGCCCCCCGGGCTACTTTCTCAGCTTCATCTTGGTCACCGGGAAGCTCTCCGATTTGGAGGAAGCGGACGATGTGCCTTGCCCAAGTTGGAGCCTGGGGCTCGGCAACGAGGACTAGCGGCACCTCCTCAGCTGCAGGAGCACCAGCCTCGTTCGCGGGGTCCATTGGCCCGGCTGGAGGGGGTGGTCCGGCAGGCTGTGAGGAGTTGTTTTCAGCAGGGTCTCTACCGGGAGCTGACATCTCGATCAGGAGAGGCTTACTGTAGTCCGACTTTCTCCTTTTCTGGGCCATTGTGGTTGGTTATACGGAGGGTTGATAGACACGGAGAACAAAATTTCCTGGTTCCACATGAAGCTTCTGCGCAGTACACTTTGACAGGTGATCAGCTATGTTGTTTTCCGCATGGTGTATGTGCTCTGTTTGCAGCCCGTCAAAGTGCTCCTCCAATCTCCTCACTTCCTCGATGTATGCTTCCATCAATGGGCTTTGATAATCCTTGTTGACTTGTGTCACCACAAGCTACGAATCTCCTCGTATGATCAACTACTTGATTCCCAATTCTGCTGCAATTCTAAGTCCGGCAAGGAGCCCTTCTTACTCAGTTGTATTGTTGGTGGCTTCTTCCCGGGCAAAGTGCATTTGGACGACATACTTCAAGTGCTCCCCGGAGGGGACAAAAAGAAGCACGCCAGCCCCTGCACCTTATAGGGAAAAAGCACCATCAAAATACATAATCCATTCTTGGGGCGATTCCTTGTCGGGGATAGTTGTCTCTGTCACTTCCTCATTAGGGGTTGGTGTCCATTCTGCAATAAACTCTGCTAGCACCCTGCTCTCAAGCTTCAAACCAAAGCTGGATAACTCCAAAGCCCACTCGACTATTCTGCCGGTAGCCTCAGTGTTTCGAAGTATCCTTTACAAAGGAAAACAAGTAACAACTGTTATCTCATGGGCTTGGAAGTAGTGGCGCAGTTTCCTTGAGGCCATAATGAGACCAAAAATCAACTTTTGCATGCCAGAGTACCTCGATCTAGCCCCCTGCAACAAGGAGCTGGCAAAGTACACTAGGCACTGTACCACCTTCTTCCTTGCCGCGTCCCTGGGGTTGTTCTCGTTGCCGTGCTCACTGCTTCTCTGATTCTTTTATGATTCTGCCGTTATCTGTCCACTTTCGACCTCATCCACTTCTCTCTATGCTACAAAGGCCGCACTGACCACTTGGTTGGTTGCCGCCAAGTACAGCAACAATCGCTCTTGGGGTTTGGGTGCGACCAGGGTAGGCATAGACGACATGTAGGCCTTCAACTCCTGCAAAATTTTGAAGAACGACAGGGCACGCTCCGCAGACTTGGAAATGAATCTACTCAGCACAGCAACACATCTCGTCAAGCGTCTCACATCCTTAACTATCCTTGGTGCTTGGATTTGCTCAATGGCATTGATCTTGTCGGGGTTGCCTTCGATCCCCTGATGGGACACGAAGAAACCAAGTAGCTTGCTGGAGGGGACTCCAAACACACACTTCTCCAGATTAAGCTTCTAGTGGATCTTGCGCAGATTAGCAAACGTCTCCTCCAAATCCTCGATAAGAGTGGTCTTGTCCTTGGTCTTGACCACGATATCATCCATGTAAGCTTCTATGTTTCCGTGTAACTATGGATCAAAACCAATCTGAACTGCCCTTGAAAAAGTGGACCCGACACTCTTTAGTCCGAACGGCATGCGGACAAAGCAATACGTACCACGTGGGGTGATGAATGATGTCTTCTCTTCATCTTCTTTGAGCATGAAGATCTGTTGATATCCGGAATACGCATCTAGGAAGGAGAGCAAATCACACCCTGAGGTGGAATCCACAATCTGATCGATACACAGCAAGGGAAATGGGTCCTTTGGGCAAGCCTTGTTAAGGTCTGTGAAGTCAATGCAAAGCCTGCATTTCCCATTAGCCTTCCAGACTACCACTAGATTTGCTAACCATGTTGGATGCAGTACTCCTCTGACTAAACTAGCTGCCTCCAATTTCTTGATTTCCTCGGCAATGAACTGGTACCTCTCCAAGGCCTGCTTCCGGACTTTCTGCTTGATAGGTCTGGCATGTCGGCAGACAACAAGGTGGTGCTCGATTACTCCCTGGGAACACCGGGGATATCAGATGGTTGCTAGGCAAACACATCGATATTCGTCCGTAGGAAGGCAACAAGTGCGCTTTCCTATTTGTCATCAAGGGTGGCGCTGATGGTGAAAGTATCATCAACGCCAGCCAGCCCTGCCGGGACCTTCTTCACTTGGGGTGCAACAACCTTCGATCTCTTGCTGTTGCAACACTCCGGCACGTCGTCAACGGATGCCGTGCACTGGAAGGGGGGCACGCTTCCCTGACTCCTTGTTCGAGGTCCTATAATCCCTTTTCTTTCCTTTGCTTTCCTTGGCGAGAACCTTTGCTACCGTAGCCTCTGCTACGACTGCATCCCGGTACATCTTGCCCACGCAGATAATTGCACCCTTCTCATCTGACGGGATAGTGATGACTCCTAGTGGCCCATGCATCTTCAGAGTGTTATAAGCATAGTGGGATGCTGCCATGAACTTGGCTAGGGCCAGGCATCCTAAAATCCCATTGTATGGCAGGGGGAGATCAACCACGTCAATCACAACCTTGTATGTCCGGTAGTTTAGTTCTCTCCCAAACATCACCTGCAACGTAATCTTCCCTTTAGGATGGCTCCTGCCGGGGTTAACTCCTTGAAATGTGCCAGTAACCTCTAGCTCTTCCTCTCCTATCTGAAGCTTACTGATTACTGCTGGGAAATCATATTCAGACCAGCCCCACCATCCACTGACATCTTTGTGACCTTGAGGTTGCGAATTGTCGGGGAGACCAACAAAGGCAAGCATCCCACTGCGGTGGTGCGGTTAGGGTGATCCTCCTCATCAAAGATGATTGGTGTGCGGGGCCATTTGAGTGGTTTCCGGGCCTCTGGCGCTGGCTCCACAACATTGATCTCTCGTGCCCATCACTTGAGCTGGCGGTGGGAGGTGTGCAAAGATGCACCCCCATCAACACATAGGGCGTTATTGGCCTTATGAAATTCCTGCTCACTAGTTTCCTCTTCATTCCCTTCATCACTCCCATCATCACAAACTTCCTGTCACACCCTCGATGTGACTATAGCTCCCACGTGTCGAGGCACGACTTAGAGGCATAATCGCATTGAAGGCATATGTCACAAGTTAGGCAATCTTCACAACATCCCATGATAATAATGAAGGGGAGATAACATAGTTGGCTTACACTCGCCACGTCAATCAAGTACATAAATAACATTACATCATCCAAACACTCATGGCCCGACTACGGCGCCAAAATAAAAGAGAACCCAACATGTGACACAGTCCCAATCACCCCCAACTGGGCACCACTACTGATCATCGGGAAAGGAAACATAGTAACGTTGAGAGTCTTCGTCGAACTCCCACTTGAGCTCATACGCGTCTCCTGGAGCGGAATCATCAGGCCCTGCATCTGGTGTAATAGTAATCTGTGAGCCATAGGGACTCAGCAATCTCGCACCCTCGCGATCAAGACTATTTAAGCTTATAGGTATGGCAAGGTAAAAATAAGTGGAACTGCAGCAAGCGACTAGCAAGTATGGTGGCTAACTTATTAGCAAAAGAGAGCGAGAAGAGGAGGCAAAGCGCGAGCGTGAAACTAAAGAGCAACCTGTGCAAACATTACTCCAACACTGTGTCCACTTCCCGGACTCCGCCGAGAAGAGGCCATCACGGTAACACACTCAATTGATTCATTTTAATTAATTAAGGTTCAAGTTATCTACAACCGGACATTAACACATTCCCATCTTCCCATAACCGCGGGCACGGCTTTCGAAAGTTCAATCCCTGCAGGGGAGTCCCAACTTAACCCATGACAAGCTCTCACGGTCAACGAAGGAATAGACCTCCTCCCAAGACGTTCCGATCAGACTCGGTATCTCGGTAATTCAAGACAACTCCGACAATGGTAAAACAAGTCCAGCAACACCGCCCGCTGTGCCGACAAATCCCGATAGGAGCTGCACATATCTCGTTCTCAGGGCACACCGGATAAGCTAAGCGTACGGGAGCCAACGTAACCCAAGTTGCCAAGGGACGGCCCCGCACGGTGCTCTAGGTTGGACCAACACTCAGAGGAGCACTGGCCCGGGGGGTTAAAATAATGATGACCCTTGAGTCCGCGAAACCCAAGGGAAAAGGCTAGGTGGAAAATGGTAAAACCAAGGTTGGGCATTGCTGGAGGAGTTTTATTCAAGGCGAACTGTCAAGGGGTTCCCATTATAACCCAACCGCGTAAGGAACGCAAAATCTGGGAACATAACACCGATATGACGGAAACTAGGGGCGGCAAGAGTGGAACAAAACACTAGGCGAGAGGCCGAGCCTTCCACCCTTTACCAAGTATATAGATGCGTTAATATAACAAGATAATATAATGATATCCCAACAAGTAAATAAATGTTCCAACGAGGAACGGCCTCCAATCTTCACCTGCAACTAGCAACGCTATAAGAGGGGCTGAGCAAAGCGGTAACATAGCCAAAAAATGGTTTGCTAGGACAATGGTGGGTTAGAGGTTTGACATGGCAATTTGGGAGGCTTGCAAGCAAATGGTAGGCATCGTAGCAATGGCATAGCAAAAGAGCGAGCAAACTAGCATAGCAAAGATAGTAGTGATTTCGAGGGTATGATCATCTTGCCTGCACAGTTGTCAGAGTTGACTGGATCCTCGAAAGCAAGCTCAACGGGCTCCTCGTTAGCAAACTCGTCTCCTGGCTCTACCCAAACAAGACAAACAAGCAACAAGGACACAATCAACCACGTGCAAACTCAAACAACACAATGCAAAGATGGTATGCTATGCGGGATGCGATGCGGGATGCAAAATGCAAGATATGACAGAAAATACATAACCTGGCCTCAACTTGGAATTCCAAGTGTGCCACTGGAAAGATGAGATGAAACCACTTGAAAACGATATAAAGAACGCCAGAATCGGAGTTACGGTTTGGAAATGGCAAGCGATTCAAAAATGACACCGGTCTGCGATTTTCAGCAAGTAGGCATCTAAATGCAATGAGATGAACATGCTACACACCCAAACATGACAACAAAATACATGGCAGGGATGCTTACAAGATGCTTAACAAAAGTCTAGCACTGAGCTACAGCCAATTCATCCATTAACAGGTTCAAACAAGCATGGCAAAAATGCAAATGACAAACAGATCTCAGACTTGGTGAAATTAACACTTGTCTGGAATTTCAGATCAGGTAGCCCTCTTCGGAGCAACAAAACTACATGCTACAGGACCTGAACATGGCAAAGTAAAGCCTGGCGTGGAGCTACTCAAAGAGCTTAACAAAAGTCCCTTAGTGACCTTGAGCCAAAAAGGAACAGAAAATACAATTGCAAGCATGTGAACATAGCAAAAACATAATCAGTTTTCAGACTTAGTGAAAACTGGCACATGCTGAAATATAACTCAAGTAGGCATGTTTACGAGCTCGATGCACTCACTATGGTGCAAGTCAGGGCAAGACAAGCATACAACTAACAAGAAGGCATAAAATTCAAGCTAGACATGGCAAGAACAACAGCATAACATGCACGGATCAACTACAACATCACCGGCAAAATTGCAAACAAGTTGACAATCTGCCCAGATTCACAAAGTAGCAAAAATAGAGCTCGATTGACTCAAGCTAGGTTGCTCCATAATTGCAAACAAAGACATGGATGGATAGAGCACTACAAGTTTAACAAAACATCCTTACTGATCATCCTCAAAAGAGGCACGGATCACTAGGAAACAACATGAACATATGGCATCATGAGATAAACAGCTCCAGGACTTAGCGAAATCACTAAGTCCCTGAAAACAGAGTTACTAAGTGCACCACTTTGCAAGCTTGCACTAGACACCACACACATCCTAAAAATATATGGGTTGCACCTCTGGAAATATGACAAAACCCTTAACAAAACACAAGTAGAGCATCAGGGCATAGCATGCACACATTAATCATGGCAAAAATGACAAAAGTGCTAAACGGAGTAGCAGATCTGACAATTATCTCAAATAGCCCTCTTCTAGCAGGATTTCGGGCATCAAGATGAGCTCAAATGAAAATGATGCAATGGAATGAAATGATGTACTCTCTGAGATGAACATTTTAATATGCTATATGCATGAATCGGAGCTACGGATGCAAAGTTACGGAGCCGTGAACATGAGTACTTGAACTAAAATTATCAGGGACTTAGACGAAATTTTACCCTCCAGATCTAGGGTTTCGGCGGGCACACGAACCGAGGTTCGCCGGCGACGGGCAGGGCGGCGGCCGGAGGGGGAGATGGCCGGGGCGGCCTCCACGGCGCGGGGCGCCGGCGGCCGGGGCGGCGGCGAGACGGCAGCCGCGGCGCGGGGCAGCGCCCGCGGGCTGGCGGCGGCGGAGGGCGCGGCGATGGTGGCGGCGGTCGGAGGAGTTGCGGCGCGCGGCGCCTGCGTGGAGAGGCGGCGTCGGCTCGTTGGCGGGGAGGCGGCTCGGCCGCGGAGAGAGGAGGCGGGCGGCGCAGCGAGGCGGTCGGGCGGCGCGGGGAACGGGCCGCGCGGGGGCCCGGTTCGGGCTCGCCCGGGCCGCGGCAGCTGAGGCGATGTGGGCGCGGGGACCGACCAATGACGAGGCAACACGTGGCGGCGGAGCTGAATTCGGACGTGTCCGTCGGTGCAGATCTTGTCCGGTGGCGCGCGAGGGGATTTTTAGGGTTTCGGAGGTACGAGGAGATCCGAAAATCGGGGGGTGTTTAAATAGGCATAGAGGGAGCTAGGAGAGTCCAAATGAGGTGCGCTTTTCGGCCACGCGATCGTGATCGAACGATCTAGATGATGGAGCAGAGTTTGGTGGGTTTTGGGCCAAATTGGAGGGGTGTTGGGCTGCAACACACACGAGGCCTTTTCGGTCCCTCGGTTAACCGTTGGAGTATCAAACGAAGTCCAAATGATACGAAACTCGACAGGCGGTCTACCGGTAGTAAACCAAGGCCGCTTGGAAAGTCTCGGTCCAATCCGGAAATGTTTAATCCCCACACACGAAAGAAAGCTAGAAACGACCACCGGAGGAGAACGAAGTGCCGGAATGCAAAACGGACAACGGGGAAAATGCTCGAATGCATGAGACGAACACGTATGCAAATGCAATGCACATGATGACATGATATGAGATGCATGACAACGACAACAACACATGGAGACAAAACCCGAACCCGAGGAAATAAATATAACTTAACACCGGAAACGGCAAGAGTTGGAAAACAAATTGGGAAAGTTACATCCGGGGTGTTACAACACTCCACCACTACGAAAGAATCTCGTCCCGAGATCTAGGACTGAAAGAACGCCGGGTACTCAGAACGGAGGTGATCCTCGTGTTCCCAGGTAGCTTCGCGGTCGGAATGGTGTGACCACTTGAATTTGAGAAATTTGATTGACTTGTTGCGAGTCTTGCGTTCAGTCTCTTCAAGAATAGCAACTGGGTGCTCACGATAGGAAAGATCTTCTTGGATCTCAATGTCCTCGAAGTTGACGGTGTGTTCAGGAGTCTTGAAGCACTTTCGAAGCTGAGAGACATGGAACACGTCATGAACATTTGCAAAGTTTGAAGGAAGCTCGAGTTGATAGGTGAGGTCGCCTCTCTTGCTGACAATCCTGAAAGGTCCCACGTATCTAGGGGCAAGCTTCCCTTTGATACCGAAGCGACGAGTATCTTCCATAGGGGAGACGCGGAGGTAAACATGATCTCCAATCTCGAAGGCCAAATCACGGTGCTTACTATCATAGTAGCTCTTCTGGCGGGATTGGGCTGCTTTGAGGTTATCACGAATGACTTTGCACATTTCCTCTGCCTCTGTGATTAAGTCATTACCCAAAAGCTGATGTTCACCGGTTTCAGACCAGTTGAGAGGGGTACGGCACTTCCTGCCATACAGAATTTCTAATGGGGCCTTGCCCAAACTTGCTTGAAAACTATTGTTGTAGGAGAATTCAGCATAAGGAAGACAATCCTCCCACTTCATGCCGAAGGAGATCACACAAGCCCTGAGCATATCTTCAAGAATCTGGTTGACACGCTCGACTTGACCGCTAGTTTGAGGATGGAAAGCTGTGCTGAAGCGGATGTTGGTGCCCATGGCCTTCTGAAAAGAATACCAAAACTTCGAGGTAAAGATGCTGCCACGGTCTGAAGAGATCACTTGTGGAATACCGTGCAGAGAGACAATACGATAGGTATAGAGTTCTGCCAATTGAGCTGCAGTGATCGACTCTTTGATAGGCAGAAAGTGAGCCACTTTGGTGAATTTGTCGATAACAACGAATATAGCATCATTGCCACGCTTGGACTTTGGAAACCCAGTCCTTGGAGGAGACCTGCTGGCCTTTGGTGTTCTGCCTTCACTCTTCTGCAGACATCACATTCATTCATGAATTGAGCAATCTCGCGCTTCATTCGAGTCCACCAATAAGCCTGCTTGAGATCCTGATACATCTTCGTGCTCCCCGGGTGGATGGAGAGGAGAGAATTGTGAGCCTCGTTCAAGATCACTTTACGGAGGTCACCTTTGGGTACCACAATACGATCCTCGAAGAAGAGAGTGTCCTTGTCATCAAGGCGGTAGCACTTGTACTTGGACTGGCTCTTGGCAATCCCAATCTTCACCTTTTTCACCATAGCATCAAGAAGCTGGGCTTGGCGAATCTGGTCTTCCAAGGTAGGAGAGACTTGAAGGTTGGCGAGGAAACCTTGAGGAACAACTTGCAGATTAAGTTTGCGGAAAGCTTCACAAAGCTCGGGTTGATAAGGCTTGAGAATCAGAGTGTTGCAGTAAGCCTTCCTGCTCAAAGCGTCAGCAATCACATTGGCCTTGCCTGGAGTATACTCGATACTCGGATTATACTCTTGAATCATTTCGACCCATCGAGTTTGCCTGAGGTTGAGATTAGGCTGAGTGAAGATGTACTTGAGACTCTTGTGATCAGTGAAAATGTCCACTTTTCTTCCCAATAGAAGATGTCTCCAAGTCAAAAGAGCATGCACAACTGCCGCCAACTCGAGATCATGAGTGGGGTAGTTCTTCTCATTAGGCTTCAACTGGCGAGATGTATAAGCAACAACTTTCTTCTCTTGCATCAATACTGCGCCAAGACCTTGGAGAGAGGCATCACAAAAGACCTCGTACGGCTTGGATTCATCAGGCGGAGTGAGAACTGGAGCAGTGATCAATTTCTCTTTCAAAGTGTTGAAAGCAATATCACACTCCGGAGACCAAACGTACTTGACATGCTTCTGGAGAAGATTAGAGAGAGGCTTCACGATCTTAGAAAAGTTTTCAACGAAACTTCGGCAATAGCTTGCGAGACCGAGGAAGCTACGGAGTTGCTTCACGTTCTGAGGAGGTTCCCAATTCACAATTGCAGACACCTTCTCAGGATTCACGGCAATGCCCTTGGCAGAGATGATATGACCAAGATAAAGAACCTCATCGAGCCAAAATTCACACTTGGAGAACTTGGTGTAGAACTTGTGTTCTCTGAGCTTATCAAGAACCAAACGCAAGTGCTTGGCATGATCTTCCTTGTTCTTGGAGAAAACCAGAATGTCGTCGAGATAGACCAAAACGAAGTCATTGGTGTAGGCATTGAAGATGAAATTCATCATGCGAGAGAACGTCAGAGGAGCATTGACGAGGCCAAAAGACATGACAGTGTATTCATATGAACCAAAGCTTGTCCTGAAAGCCGTCTTGGGAATATCTTGCTCACGGATTCGAATCTGATGATAACCCATACGGAGATCAAGCTTGGAGAAAACTTGGGCACCTTTGAGTTGTTCGAACAGCTCGTTGATGTTGGGAAGTGGGTATTTGTTCTTGATGGTCTTCTTGTTCACTGGACGGTAATCAACACAAAGTCGGTCCGTTCCATCCTTCTTCTTCACAAAAAGAACACCACAGCCCCACGGAGAAGAACTAGGCCGGATGAGACCCATTTTCTCTTGAATATCGAGTTGCTTCTTCAGCTCCTTCAACTCTTCAGGTCCGAGCTTGTAAGGACGTTTGCACACAGGTTCCGTACCAGGCTCAAGATCAATAACGAATTCAACTGGCCGGTGCGGAGGCATTCCTGGAAGCTCTTCTGGAAAGACGTCATGATATTCACAAACGACTGGAATTTGCGAGATAGCATCGAGTTCACCCTTCTCATTGAGAGAAAACGACGGATGGTATTATCCCGAGCGGCAAAGACAATTACATCCTCAGACGAATGAGTCAATTGAATCTGCCTGGCTGCACAATCAAGCTGAGCCTTGTGCTTAGAAAGCCAATCCATTCCGAGAATAAGATCAATATCTGAGTTACCAAGCACCATAGGATAAGAAAGAAAATTGTAATCGCCCAACGTGATAGAAACATCCGGGACTATTGAAGTAGCCCTCATAGACTTAGCCAGAGAAACCACTCACATAGGTTTACCCAACATTTGTGAAACGAAGTCATGCTTGGAGACAAATGATCTTGACATGAAACAATGCGATGCACCAGTGTCGAAAAGAACTTTTGCTGGAAAAGAGTTAACTGGAAAGTTACCCATGATGACATCTGATGATTCCTCTGCCTGAGCTGCATTCAGCAAGTTGACCTTGGCGTGCTTGGGGTTATGCTTGACCACAGCTGTAATTGCCGACCTGACAGGAGGAGGAGGAGGAGGAAGACGCCTCTGGTTGAAACACTTGTTGGCATAGTGACCCTTCTATTGGCACTTGTTGCACGTGACCTCTGAAAGCGGACGGTGGTATGGAGCACTCGATCTTGGAGCTTGAGACGAAGTCTTGTTCTGAAAGCCAGGGTTGGGTGGGTGGGAAGAACCACTGCCACCTTTGCTCTTCTGCTGATACGGCTGACGGAACGGAGGAGGAGGAAGCCAATACTTCTGCTGCTTGGCCACTTGAGTAGAGGAAGAAGGAGTAACATCTCTGGCTCGCTTCTTGGAAGCATCACACTTCAACTGAGCAGCCTCTTGCTTCAGTGCCATGTTGTAGAACTCATCGTATCTCAAGGGCTCAAAGAGGACAAGAGCGAGCTGAATATCTTCTCTGAGACCACCCCTGAACTGATATATCATGCTCTTCTCATCAGGGACGTCTTGCTTGGCAAAGCGGGCGAGCTTCTGGAACAACTTGTTGTAGTCATAGACAGACAAAGAGCCTTGCTTCAGATTGCGGAATTCCTCATGCTTGCTTTCAACCACGCTCTGGGGAAT
This sequence comes from Triticum urartu, assembly GCF_056163025.1. Lineage (NCBI taxonomy): Eukaryota > Viridiplantae > Streptophyta > Magnoliopsida > Poales > Poaceae > Triticum > Triticum urartu. Next base: position 361,946,773 of record NC_141876.1, on the reverse strand, counting down.
ATGATGAGCCCTGAAATCTCGACGCAAATCATCCCAAGTGATAACACGTCCACCTCTGGAGTCCTTGTACTGCTGGAACCATTGTGCAGCTTGATCTTTGAGTTGGAAGGAAGCAAACTTAACAAAGTCCTCAGGCCTGACGTTACTGCACTCGAAATGCTTACACAGATCCACAAGCCAATCGTCAGCATCAGTTGCCTCAACACAATTGCTGGAAGTCTTTGGCCCGTTAGCAAGGAACTGGTTGAGTGTAGCAAAGTTATTCTGATTGCTGCCTTGATTCCCTTGGTTGCCTTGATTGCGCTCTTGAAGAATTTGCATGATCAACTGTGTGTTTGCATTGGTTGCGGCCATCACAGCTTGCCATGCCTCCAGAGGAGGTGGAGGTGGTGGTGGATCAGGATTCGGAGTCGTGCGCGTTGGAGGAGCCATCCTGAAGAGGTTGACCACCATTAGCACATTGACAGACAAATATTGAAGCTGAATCCAACGGAATGAAAATTGCAACATATAGTCTTCACATCCGAACAAAATGAACGAATGCATTCCTCTTGAAATGGTCACATATCCATAAATTGAGAAGCCATGTAGAATTAAGGTAGAGAAATAAATCAACAAGGTATGGATCAAGAACGAATAATCGGTAAGAAATCCCAATCTCAAACCAATATCCGTGGAAGAAGAACTAGAGCTACTAGAATTCCCACCTATGAAACTCCCGAACCTTTCCGGTTATGCAATCAGGTGTTGGGGATACAGGGGAAGCATAATATCTCACCCAAACTAGCAAATCCTACATCCAGCTGTATCCATCCTTCAACACATAAACAAGAAACCTTCGGAAACCATCTACCTCAACCTTCGAAAAGCATCCGTTATACAAGTTATGGCGATACTCCCGAACTCCCGCCCCAGTACTAGGTGGCGTCGAGGTTATCTCACCAACGAACTGCATAAAAGAGATTTTCGATGTCGGCGTACTAAACTCAGGTATTCCAGAACTGTAACGATAAAATTATGATCACAACACCTCAGAGCTCAACTCCCCGGGACACTTCCACTAAACCCCTGACATGAGGCACCAAGACAATGTTCTCATCATAAAACCATCGGAACGATTCCAAGATACGCGCGTGATCCTAAAAAAAATTTAGTGAAATTCGAGAAGAGAAGAGTCAAAACTCTACGAAAGGATGCCTTACCAGAGCGATGAGGAGACTGGGAAGTAAAAAGAATTCCTAAACTCTCCGATATATAATTCCTAAATGACTCAAAACATTTTTCTAGACACAACTCGGCCGCTAAAAACGATCAAGCAGTGGGGCTCCTAAGGTCGGGGAAGGCTCTGATTACCAACTTGTCACACCCTTGATGCGACTATAGCTCCCACGTGTCGAGGCACGACTTAGAGGCATAATCGCATTGAAGGCATATGTCGCAACTTAGGCAATCTTCATAACATCCCATGATAATAATAAAGGGGAGATAACATAGTTGGCTTACACTCGCCACGTCAATCAAGTACATAAATAACATTACATCATCCAAACACTCATGGCCCGACTACGGCGCCAAAATAAAAGAGAACCCAACATGCGACACGGTCCCAATCACCCCCAACTGGGCACCACTACTGATCATCGGGAAAGGAAACATAGTAACGTTGAGAGTCTTCGTCGAACTCCCACTTGAGCTCATACGCGTCTCCTGGAGCGGAATCATCAGGCCCTGCATCTGGTGTAATAGTAATCTGTGAGCCACAGGGACTCAGCAATCTCGCACCCTTGCGATCAAGACTATTTAAGCTTATAGGTATGGCAAGGTAAAAATAAGTGGAACTGCAGCAAGCGACTAGCAAGTATGGTGGCTAACTTATTAGCAAAAGAGAGCGAGAAGAGGAGGCAAAGCGCAAGCGTGAAACTAGAGAGCAACCTGCGCAAACATTACTCCAACAACGTGTCCACTTCCCGGACTCCGCCGAGAAGAGGCCATCATGGTAACACACTCAGTTGATTCATTTTAATTAATTAAGGTTCAAGTTATCTACAACCGGACATTAACACATTCCCATCTTCCCATAACCACGGGCACGGCTTTCGAAAGTTCAATCCCTGCAGGGGAGTCCCAACTTAGCCCATGACAAGCTCTCATGGTCAACGAAGGAATAGACCTCCTCCCAAGACGTTCTGATCAGACTCGGTATCTCGGTAATTCAAGACAACTCCGACAATGGTAAAACAAGTCCAGCAAGACCGCCCACTGTGCCGACAAATCTCGATAGGAGCTGCACATATCTCGTTCTCAGGGCACACCGGATAAGCTAAGCGTACGGGAGCCAACGTAACCCAAGTTGCCAAGGGACGGCCCAGCACGGTGCTCTAGGTTGGACCAACACTCAGAGGAGCACTGGCCCGGGGGGGTTAAAATAATGATGACCCTTGAGTCCGCGAAACCCAAGGGAAAAGGCTAGGTGGCAAATGGTAAAACCAAGGTTGGGCTTTGCTGGAGGAGTTTTATTCAAGGCGGACTGTCAAGGGGTTCCCATTATAACCCAACCGCGTAAGGAACGCAAAATCCTAGAACATAACACCGATATGACGGAAACTAGGGGCGGCAAGAGTGGAACAAAACACTAGGCGAGAGGCCGAGCCTTCCACCCTTTACCAAGTATATATATGCATTAAGATAACAAGATAATATAATGATATCCCAACAAGTAAATAAATGTTCCAACGAGGAACGGCCTCCAATCTTCACCTGCAACTAGCAACGCTATCAGAGGGGCTGAGCAAAGCGGTAACATAGCCAATCAACGGTTTGCTAGGACAATGGTGGGTTAGAGGTTTGACATGGCAATTTGGGAGGCTTGCAAGCAAATGGTAGGCATCATAGCAATGGCATAGCAAAAGAGCGAGCAAACTAGCATAGCAAAGATAGTAGTGATTTCGAGGGTATGATCATCTTGCCTGCACAGTTGTCAGAGTTGACTGGATCCTCGAAAGCGAGCTCAACGGGCTCCTCGTTAGCAAACTCGTCTCCCGGCTCTATCCAAACAAGACAAACAAGCAACAAGGACACAATCAACCACGTGCAAACTCAAACAACACAATGCAAAGATGGTATGCTATGCGGGATGCAAAATGCAAGATATGACAGAAAATGCATAACCTGGCCTCAACATGGAATTCCAAGTGTGCCACTGGAAAGATGAGATGAAATCACTTGAAAACGATATAAAGAACACCGGAATCGGAGTTACGGTTTGGAAATGGCAAGCGATTCAAAAATGACACCGGTCTACGATTTTCAGCAAGTTGGCATCTAAATGCAATGAGATGAACATGCTACAGCACCCAAACATGACAAAAAAATACATGGCGGGGATGCTTACAAGATGCTTAACAAAAGTCTAGCACTGAGCTACGGCCAATTCATCCATTAACAGGTTCAAACAAGCATGGCAAAAATGCAAATGACAAACAGATCTCAGACTTGGTGAAATTAACACTTGTCTGGAATTTCAGATCAGGTAGCCCTCTTCAGAGCAACATAACTACATGCTACAGGATCTGAACATGGCAAAGTAAAGCATGGCATGGAGCTACGCAAAGAGCTTAACAAAAGTCCCTTAGTGACCTTGAGCCAAAAAGGACCAGAAAATACAATTGCAAGCATGTGAACATAGCAAAAACATAATCAGTTTTCAGACTTAGTGAAAACTGGCACATGCTGAAATATAACTCAAGTAGGCATGTTTACGAGCTCGATGCACTCACTATGGTGCAAGTCAGGGTAAGACAAGCATACAACTAACAAGAAGGCATAAAATTCAAGCTAGAAATGGCAAGAACAATAGCATAACATGCACGGATCAACTACAACATCACCGGCAAAATTGCAAACAAGTTGACAATCTGCCCAGATTCACAAAGTAGCAAAAATAGAGCTCGATTGACTCAAGCTAGGGTGCTCCATAATTGCAAACAAAGACATGGATGGATAGAGCACTACAAGTTTAACAAAACATCCTTACTGATCATCCTCAAAAGAGGCACGGATCACTAGGAAACAACAAGAACATATGGCATCATGAGATAAACAGCTCCAGGACTTAGCGAAATCACTAAGTCCCTGAAAACAGAGTTACTAAGTGCACCACTTTGCAAGCTTGCACTAGACACCACACACATCCTAAAAATATATGGGTTGCACCTCTGGAAAGATGACAAAACCCTTAACAAAACACAAGTAGAGCATCAGGGCATAGCATGCACACATTAATCATGGCAAAAATGACAAAAGTGCTAAACGGAGTAGCAGATCTGACAATTATCTCAAGTAGCCCTCTTATAGCAGCATTTCGGGCATCAAGATGAGCTCAAATGAAAATGATGCAATGGAATTAAATGATGTACTCTCTGAGATGAACATTTTGATATGCGATATGCATGAATCGGAGCTACGGATGCAAAGTTACGGAGCCGTGAACATGAGCACTTGAACTAAAATTATCAGGGACTTAGACGAAATTTTACCCTCCAGATCTAGGGTTTCGGCGGGCACACGAACCGAGGTTCGCCAGCGACGGGCAGGGCGGCGGCCGGAGGGGGAGCTGGCCGGGGCGGCCTCCACGGCGCGGGGCGCCGACGGCCGGGGCGGCGGCGAGACGGCAGCCGCGGCGCGGGGCGGCGCCCGCGGGCTGGCGGCGGCGGAGGGCATGGCGATGGTGGCGGCGGTCAGAGGAGCTGCGTTGCGCGGCGCCGGCGTGGAGAGGCGGCGGCGGCTCGTCGGCGAGGAGGTGGCTCGGCCGCGGAGAGAGGAGGCGGGCGGCGCAGCGAGGCGGTCGGGCGGCGCGGGGAACGGGCCGCGCGGGGGCCCGGTTCGGGCTCGCCCGGGCCGCGGCGGCTGAGGCGATGTGGGCACGGGGATCGACCAATGACGAGGCGACACATGGCAGCGGAGCTGAATTCGGACGTGTCCGTCGGTGCAGATCTTGTCCGGCGGCGCGCGAGGGGATTTTTAGGGTTTCGGAGGTTGGAGGAGATCCGAAAATCGGGGGGTGTTTAAATAGGCATAGAGGGAGCTAGGAGAGTCCAAATGAGGTGCGGTTTTCGGCCACGCGATCATGATCGAACGATCTAGATGATGGAGCAGAGTTTGGTGGGTTTTGGGCCAAATTGGAGGGGTGTTGGGCTGCAACACACACGAGGCCTTTTCGGTCCCTCGATTAACCGTTGGAGTATCAAACGAAGTCCAAATGATACGAAACTTGACAGGCGGTCTACCGGTAGTAAACCATGGCCGCTTGGCAAGTCTCGGTCCTATCCGGAAATGTTTAATCCCCCGACACGAAAGAAAGCTAGAAACGACCACCGGAGGAGAACGAAGCGCCGGAATGCAAAACGGACAACGGGGAAAATGCTTGAATGCATGAGACGAACACGTATGAAAATGCAATGCACATGATGACATGATATGACATGCATGACAACGACAACAACACACGGAGACAAAACCCGAACCCGAAGAAATAAATATAACTTAACACCGGAAACGGCAAGAGTTGGAATACAAATTGGGAAAGTTACATCCGGGGTGTTACACTTCCTTCTCTTGACCCCTGGCGGATTTTCCTTGGTTCCGATAGGTCTTGCTGGGGCAATTTGCTTCAGCCCCTCAGCCCTTTCCGCCAGCGGCATTCTGACCTTTTTCCTTATCACACTTGTTATATTCTGCCCTCTATTTCTTGACAAGCTGCTCAACTTGGTAACATTCCTGAAGATCATGGCCCTTGGTCCGGTGGATCTTGTAGTACGGGCCATCACCTTTCACAGCTTTCTCAGCGGCAGCGGCTTTTTGGCAGGCTATGCAAGTGGCAACTTTCTTGCCGGGGGCCTTAACCTTAGCCTTCTTGCCGGTACTAGGTGTGCCCGAACCTTCTACAGTCATCACTGCTTTATCCCTTGGCTTCTTATTGTGCTTCTTCACCTTTCTCTGGCTAGTTGATTCATCTTCATCCTCCGAATCAACGTTGACGCAATCCTCCTCTTCGGGAAACTTCCTTCCTTCCTCCATCCGAGCACACTTATCCACCAGCGTATATAGCTCTTTCACAGTCTTGGGGCAACCGCACATTCATCTTATAACGAATGCGACAGTTGCGCACATTGGACTGGAAGGCTACTATAACGGCTGCCGGATGGATATTTGGAATATTCCTATGAACTTTAGTGAATCTCTGTAAATACTTAGAGAGAGTTTCTCCTTCTTTCTGTTGGAGAAGTTGCAGGTCGCTGGGTCTGCCGGGCTCTTGGTGGCCACCGGTGAAGGCACCGATGAACTCGTGGCACAGGCCCGCCCAAGATGAAATGGAGTTCTCCGGCAGGTGCATCAACCAAGACCTCATGTTGGACTTGAGGGCCAATGGGAAGTAGTTGGCGAACACCTTCTCATCTCTTCCCATGGCATCTTGAACAATGATGGTGTAGATGCTTAGGAACTCTGCCCGGTTCAGCCTTTCGTTGTACTTGTTAGGTATCTCTAGCTTGAACATGCGAACGGACAACTACGGACTTGCCGCAGCTCTCGTGTAAAGCCAGGGAAGCCAACCTCGAAAGGTAGGCACCCGCCAACACCGAGCGCAGGTTCGGAGGTCATCGCGGCATCAATTTATGTCGACACACACATCTCCCCGTCACCTATCCTTCAGGGCTCAATGTTGGCCTGGACGTGCTCGAGGGTCGGAAGAGGCCATCGAGACATTGTCAGGGTCTTGATTCAGTCGCGCCTGTGTTGGCTGCCATGGTGGGGAACGCACCGTGGGGACAACCCCCTCCATTCAGCCAGCAGTACGGGCGGTTGCCGTTGCTTGGGGAGGTCGCGGCGGGCCGGCTTGTTGTGAACCCCCAGCTTCGGCAAAACCGAGCAGGCTCTGGATGGTGGCATGCCATTCATCCATCTGCATGGCTGCGGGTGGAAACCTTCGCAGCAACTGAGCTCGCGCCATAGCCTCCATGGTGGTGCTTCGCATGGATGTCGATGACGTCGGTCGCACCGTCGCCTGGCTCCTGATGGCGCCAACAACGGCGATGAGGGGAGTGTCGCGTCCACGCAGTTGTGAGGCGACCATCTGGGCAGCGGGGTCATGCGGCGGTGGTGCTCAAGCGTCAGCAGCTCCACCGGGCGCAGAGATTTGGTTGACTCATCCGGGTGGAGACACATGGCCGCGGTCGCTCCCGTAGTGGGGGCGGCTGGAGGGTGATGGTTCACCCCGAACCGAGCATCGTTACTGCGGCTGTGCCCGTTAGTGGGAGGAGACGACGCAGATGGAGCGACCCCCTCGCCCACACCTTGCAAAGCGCGACCACCGAGGCGTTGATGATGCAGTTCTCCTCTGACATCTCCAGCCCCCGTGTTGGCTCCAAGGGGAGTGGCGATGGCGCCACCTGCTCCAACCATGCCCCCACTAGCGTTCACGTCTTTGCTTGCCTCCACATCCTCTAAAGCGCCCGAGGATGCGGGCGGCGGAGCCTTCGAGGAGGAGGGATGGGCCGAAGGGCCGGACTTCTTCTTAGGCGCCATGGTCGAGGGTGCCGTCGAAGATGGAGATGGTGGTGAAGATGATGTGTTGCGAAGACTTTCAAAGTTCGTGCAAGCGATCCCCCTACCTAGCGCGCCATAGATGTCGTGGGATATCCACGACCACCTATGGTCACTTGCTGGTTCGGCAGGGGGACGTCGCATTGCACAAAGAGCAGACCAGCGCGCTGCAGCACGACGGAGAGCACACAAGCAATTTACCCAGGTTCGGGCCGCCGTGAGGCGTAAAATCATACTCCTTCTTTGGTCGATTGATGGTGGAATGTGGATAATGAAATGGAGTACACTTGCCCGGCAAGGGTCGCCGTATGGCAACACCAAGTACGCGTGTATGGTGGGCGGGTTCCTCAACTTTCCAACCCCTCCTACAGGTGCCATGGGCCTCCTTTTATAGATTAAGGGGTCACCACAATGGCAAAGTGGTCATTATCCACAGATATGATAGAAAATTGTGCTATCATACCTAACTCTGCGGGCTAACAGGGTGCATTAAATGCACCACTTAGTGTCACATCACTGGTTGCTCGGCAAGGCTTGTCGGGCTATCTCGCCAGCTTCGCGATTGTTCTGTTGACACGTCGTAGGACGGGTGTCATCTGTATGTTCCTTCTATAGGAAACGGCCGTGAAAGTGCGTTATATAGTCTTCAAAACGTGGAAGTTATGAAGACAAACGATAGAAATAAACCTATTACCATGCAGCGGAAGGTAGACTACACTAGGCAAACCATAGTCAAGTATTCAATGGAGTGAAAGCACAATGACTAATAGCAGCAATGTAGTAAGGATCAGGTAGGAAGATATTATGAAGCCAAACAGAACACCGAATCACTCAGTGAAGATAAAAGATAGTGCAATCATACAATGACTTCACAAGGACCAACAGTAAGTAAAGGGAAGGAAAGGATGAAACCAGTCACACGTTGAAGACAATGATTTGTTGGACCAGTTCCAGTTGCTGTGACAACTGTACGTCTGGTTAGGCGGCTAGGTATTTAAACCTGAGGACACACAGTCCCGGACACCCAGTCCTGAACACGCAGCTCAGGACACCCAGTCCTCATCGTATTCCCCTTGAGCTAAGGTCACACAGACCTCGCCCAATCACTCTGGTAAGTCTTCAAGGTAGACTCCCAAACCTTCACAGACTTCGTTCACCGGCGATCCACAATGTCTCTTGGATGCTCAGAACGCGACGCCTAACCGGCTGGAGGATTCACAGTCCTCAAGTGTAATAAGTCTTTAGATCACACAGACAAGAAGACTTAAGTGATGCCTAATTCTCTTTGGCTCTGGGTGGTTAGGGCTTTATCCTCGCAAGGAATTCTCTCTCAAAGGCTTCGAGGTGGGTTGCTCTCAAACGACAAAAGCCGTACACTAACTCTGAGCAGCCAACCGTTTATGGTTGTAGGGGGTGGGCTATTTATAGCCACTAGGCAACCCGACCTGATTTGTCCGAAATGACCCTGGGTCACTAAGGAACTGACACGTGTTCCAACGGTCAGATTTCAAACTCACACGGCAACTTTACTTGGGCTACAAGCAAAGCTGACTTGTCCGACTCTGGACAAGATTCGCTCTCATAGTCTTCACTTGAAGACACAAGTTTTGGTTAAGCATCACTTCAGTCATTCTGACTGGTTCTCTTGGACCCCACTTAACAGTACGGTGGTTCCTATGACTCAATAAAGAAGAAAAAGAACCACGAAAGATCTAAGCCTTTGAGCTCCATAGGCTTCATGCGATGGCTTCTCTTGTCATAGTCTTCAATGTGAATATCTTCATATACCACCTTTGACATCAATGTCTTCATACATTTTTAGGGGTCATCTCTGGTAGGAAAACCGAATCAATGAGGGACTTCTACCTGTGTTATCCAGCAATTCTCACAAACACATTAGTCCCTCAACTAGGTTTGTTGTCAATACTCCAAAACCAACTAGGGGTGGCACTAGATGCACTTACAGGTCACCATGTGGCGAATGGCTTCTACTGAATCACCTTGCGGCTTGACATCGCACTGATTGATGACATGGGTCGTGCTTGAGTGGTTGGTGGGGCGATTTTGCCTTCGCAAGCCCTGGCAAGCCCTGCTGGGGCGCCTTGGTTGCTTGCTTATGGCGGTGGACATGCCCCTTGCTAGGCTCGCCTGCTCGGCATGGGAGCCCTTCTCTTGCCAATATACTACTCCACTGGCTTGATCTTGATCCCTCTGGGCTGCATGTTGGTTCTTCAAATCTCTTGGTCCTTTGATATCTGGCTCCAGCAGATGCTTCAATTTTGCTCTTGTGCCTGTGCACATTATGGGCAATGGACCCAGGGTCTGTTGCACCGACACTATTCCTTTTTATTTTTCTCCTTTGGCAAGCATCATGTGATGAGGAAAGATCTAGGCACATATGTCCAGTTGAATATGGGTAGCATGAGTTATTATTGTTGACATATGTCCAGTTGGGAGGCGAAACTGTAAGCCCCTATCTTCCTATGTGTCTGGTTGAAATGTTTTCTCATGTGTATGCGATGAGTGTCAGCAATAATGGAAGACTATATGATGGTTGAGTATGTGGATTTGCCTAAAGGCTCTGATACGTGACCCTTCCTGAAAAGATGATGAATTGTAGTTGCAAAGTTGACTGAGAACATAGTTTGTTGGTTTCTAATAGAGTTTATGCTTTATACTTTGATAGTGTGTTGAATTGTTACTTATTCATGAGAAGTTTATGATAAAAGTTCTATGATAAAGGTTTTAAATTGAAGTTTGTTGTAGTTATAATAATTCACATGATGCTTCTATGTCCGTATTTTGTCTTTATCAACACCTCTCTCTCTAAGCATGTGGAAATGTTTTTCGATTTCGGTTTTCGCTTGAGGACATGCGAGATCTAAGATTGGGGGAGTTGATACGTCCATTTTGCATCATGTTCACCTACTATTATTTATAATGTTTTTACTCATAATAATGCTTTTTGGAGTAATTATAATGCCTTTTCTCTCATAATATGCAAGGTACACACAAAAGAGGGAGAATTCCGGTAGCTGGAAATCTGGACCTAAAAAAGCTATGCCAGGCTACCTATTCTCCACAACTCCAAATGAGATGAAACTTCACGTGGGTTTTTATGAAATACATAAGAAATACTAGAGCAAATAACCACCAGAGGGGGGCCACCTGGTGAGCAGAAGACACCAGGGCGCGCCAGGCCCCCAAGGCGCGCCCTGGTGGGTTTTGCTTAGCCCGGCCCACCTCCAGTGCCCATTTTCTGGTATATAAGTCATTTTGACCTAGAAAAAATAAGGAGAGGACTTTTAGGATGGAGCACCGCCGTATCGAGGCCGAACTTGGGCAGGAGCACTTTTGCCCTCCAGCGAAGCGATTTCGCCGAGGGAACTTCCCTTCCGGAGGGGGAAATCATCATCATCATCACCAACAACTCTTCCATCTTGGGGAGGGAAATCTCCATCAACATCTTCAACAACACCATCTCCTCTCAAACCCTTGTTCATCTCTTGTGTTCAATCTTTGTACCGGAACTATAGATTGGTGCTTGTGGGTGACTAGTAGCATTGGTTACATCTTGTAGTTGATTACTATATGGTTTATTTGGTGGAAGATTATATGTTCATATCCATTATGCTATTTAATACCCCTCTGATCTTGAGCATGTTTATAACTTGTGAGTAGTTACTTTTGTTCTTGAGGTCACGGGAGAAATCATGTTGCAAGTAATCATGTGCACTTGATATGTGTTCGATATTTTGATAGTATGTATGTTGCGATTCCCTTAGTGGTGTCATGTGAATGTCGGCTAGATGACACTTCAACATATTTGGGCCCAAGGGAATGCATTGTGGAGTAGTTATTAGATCATGGGTTGCGAGAGTGAAAAAAGCTTAAACCCTAGTTTATGCGCTATTCCGCAAGGGACTGATTGGATCCAAAAGTTTAATGCTATGGTTAGAATTTATTCTTAATACTTTTCTCGTCGTTGCGGATGCTTGTGAGGGGGTTAATTATAAGTAGGAGGTTTGTTCAAGTAATAAGAACACCTAAGAACCGGTCCACCCACATATCAAATTATCAAAGTAGCAACCACGAATCAAATCAACATGATGAAAGTGAAAGTGCGTTATATCGACTAGAGGGGGGTGAATAGGCGATTTTTATGAAATTCTTCACTGAGGAATTTGCCGGTGAGGAAATTCCTTAGCGAAGAACTACTAGCAGCGGAATAAGTACTCAAAAGTAAACATAACAGAATACAAGCATAGTCATCATGATGAAATGAAGACAGGCACAGAGTACAGGAAGCGTAATCACAGGATAACACAGGATGAAGACAAACAGACTGAAGAAACTGAACTGAGGAAATTGAGAAAGTCTTCAGTCAAAGTCTTCAAACACAGATATGAACAAACACACAGCACAGTTATGAGGAAATGAAAGAGTTGAGGAAATAGAACCAGTAAGCTTGGTGAAGACAATGATTTGGTAGACCAGTTCCAATTGTTGTCTCAGTTGTATGTCTGGTTGGAGCGGCTGAGTATTTAAACTCGAGGACACACAGTCCTGGACACCCAGTCCTCACCGTATTCTCCTTGAACTAAGGTCACACAGACCTCATCCAATCACTCGTGGTAAGTCTTCAGGCGACTTCCAAACCTTCACAAACTTGGTCACTCAGCGATCCACAATTCCTCTTGGATGCTCAAGACCATGACGCCTAACCGTCTGGAAGAAACACAGTCTTCAAAGGTAACAAGTGTCGGATCCACTCAGGATCAATCTCTTTAGTGATGCTCAATCACTTGGCGTTTGTAGGTGTTTGGGTTTTGGGTTTTTGGTTTTTCCTCACTTGATGATTTTCGCTCAAAGTCCTCAAAGGATGGGTTGCTCTCAAATGACAAGTGTCAGTTTCTCTCGGAGCAGCCAACCAGCTAGTGGTTGTAGGGGCGGCTATTTATAGCCTAGGGAGCAGCCCGACATGATAAGACATAAATGCCCTTCAATGATATGACCGTTAGGTGGATAGATATTTTGGGACAGCTGGTGCATAGCACAGCAACGGTCGGAATTTTGAGTAGCAAAATCCTCAGGGCTATCATGTTCCTCACTGTGTAGGCAATCCGCACTAGCGAATTCCTAACTCCTCAGTCAGGACAAATTCCTCAAAGACCAGAAGAACTTCGTCTCTGTCACTGAAGAAATTGACTGAACTGTATGAGATTTCCAATGGCTTCACTCGAAGGGATTGGTAGGTGTAGGATTTTGAGTTGAGCATCACATGGAAAATTTTCCTTAGTATTTCCTCGACCCCCTTTAACAGTACGGTGTTTCCTATGACTCAAGAAAGAGAAAAACAAAACTATGAAAACGAAAGTCTTCAAGCTTCATATTCCTCGCGTGAATATCAAGTCTTCACGGACACACCAATTTCTTCACTTTGAAAGTCTTCATGAAAGGCTTCAGAAATACCAAAATCTTCAGTCGAAGATATTCATTTTTAGGGGTCGACTTTTACTGTAAATATCAAACTCCTCATAGACTTATAGACCTGTGTACACTCACAAATGCATTAGTCCCTTAACCTATAAGTCTTCAATACACCAAAATCACTAAGAGGCACTAGATGCACTTACAATCTCCCCCTTTTTGGTGATTGATGACAATATAGGTTAAGTTTTCAACGGGGATAAGCATATGAAGTGCAACTACTGATATTGAGGAATTTGATTGCAAGATATAGAAGAACTCCCCCTGAAGATGTGCATAGTGAGGAATTTGCCTTTGAAGCAATGCACAGCTGAAGAGTTGAATCACGGGGATCTCCCCCTATATCTTGTAATTCATACACGCATTTAACATATAATATGAAGAATTTGAAATGCATGATGAAATATGGTGCCTGATGAAATTCAGCATGCGTGCAATAATATTAACGAGGAATAGGCATGCAGAATAGTGCATCAAAAGTATCAGAACACAGTGCATCAAAAGTATCAGAGCATAGTGCATCAAAAGTATCAGAGCACCATCGAGTTTAAGATTACAACTCGATCCAATAAAGTTTCAGAAGAACGAGAGTTGTAACTTAGCAAATAAAAAATGCCCATATAGTAGACCCGCTTGAAGACTAACTCATATTTCTCCCCCTTTGTCATCGAATGACCAAAAGGATCGAAAATGAGGACTAACGCCCCTGAAGATAATCATGTTGAAGGAGCGCCAGCGTTGTTGGGGTCGTTTGTTGATGTAGGGCCTGCCGCAGTGTTGTCCAAATCTTCATGTTCATCAGTGTCGCGCGATGAAGAAAATGAGCTGGCCACCAGAGAAGGAACTTGGACCTTCTTGAATTTCTTTGGTGGAGGTGCAGACCAGTCAAAATCTTCTTTGAGACCCATGTTCTTCAGATCTTCTTCACCATCTAGATGTGTCAGGATCGCCCAGGTGCGACCGAAGACTTGATGGAGGTAGTAGTGGTTTTTCTTCACTACATTGTGTGTGGCAGTCATGTTGTGAAGAAGTGAACCAAACTGACGCTTAACCCATTTTTGATTTCGATCCACCTTCTGGTGAAGACTAAGCAGAAGTTCACGGTCAGTCATCACGCGCGGAGCACTGGCTTGAGGAGTGGACTTAGGTGCATTGGCAGAGTCATGTGTGGCAGAGTCATCATTGGTGGAATAAGATGTAGCTTTGCGAAACTGACCATCCAATGGACGAATGCCTTCATCAATTACAGCTGGTGCCTTGCCCTTTCCATCAACTGAGGAATATGTATGCTTGAGGACTTCAATTGGGGGCAAGCAGCTGAGGTGATTCTGGAAATCAGCTTTGTAGTTGAGTGAAGACCTTGTCCTGAGGAATCTCATAATCCAAGGTGCATAAGGCTTCAGCTCAAACAGAGACAGTGCAACATTGGTCATAGTACTCATGAAGAAATCGTGATAATTGACAGGAATGCCATGAACGATGTTGAATACCAGATTCTTCATGATGCCAACAATTTCCTCATCAGATGAGTCGTGGCCTTTGATGGGACTGATTGTCCTCGTAAGAATACGATAGACAGTTCTGGGCACGTACAACAATTCCTTCATGAGAAATTTGGTTCGTGGTGCCTGACCTGGTTTCAAAGGCTTCATCAGCACCTGCATGTAATGATGTGTGAGCTCAGGTTCACTGTAGATGCAGCGAGCTTCTTCAAGGGGATGACTGAGTGGTAGAGCATGAAGCAATTCAGAGGCTGGTGCAGTGTAGTGAGTGTTTTCAGACATCTAGTCCAACACCCATGAATTCACATCTTCAGCATCTCCGGTGATGTGAAGCGTTGCATAGAATTGAAGAATCAGTTCTTCATTCCAATCGCAGATGTCAGAGCAAAAGTTGAGCAGTCCAGCATCGTGAAGAACACTGAGGACTGGTGCGAAGCACGGCGGAGATTCCATATCCACGTGAGGAATATGCTCATGGTAGAAGATTTTCTCCTTGTTGAACAGCACTGAGGAATAGAAATTTGCTTGACTGGTAGTCCAGAAACGCCTCTTCCTAATGCGAGCAGAGTCATATTGTAACGCCCTCGATGCGGCTATATCTCCTACGTGTCGAAGCACGACTTAGAGGCATAACCGCATTGAAAGCAATGTCGCAAGTAAGGTAATCTTCACAACAACCCATGTAAATAGATAATAAAGAGAAAGGTACATAGTTGGCTTACACTCGCCACGTCCCACAAAGTACATAAATAGCATTACAACATCCAATACACTCATGGTCCGACTACGGTACCAAAATAAAAGATCAACCCAACATGCGACACGGTCCCGATCGCCCCAACTGGGCACCACTACTGATCATCAGGGAAAGACACATAGTAACGGCGTGAGTCTTCGTCGAACTCCCACTTGAGCTCAAGCGCATCATCTGGAACGGAATCATCAGGCCCTGCATCTGGTTTGGAAGTAATCTGTGAGCCATGGGGACTCAGCAATCTCGCATCCTCGCGATCAAGACTATTTAAGCTTATAGGTAAGGCAAGGTAATATGTGGAGCTGCAGCAAGCGACTAGCATAAATGGTGGCTAACCTGTTCGCAAAAGAGAGCGAGAAGAGAAGGCAAAGCTCGAACGAAGAACTAGAGAACAACCTACGGCAAACATTACTCCAACACCGTGTTCACTTCTCGGACTCCGCCGAGAAGAGACCATCGCGGTAACACACACAGTTGATTCATTTTAATTAAGTTATGGTTCAAGTTATCTACAACCGGACATTTACAAAGTCCCATCTGCCCATAACCACGGGCACGGCATTCGAAAGTTCAAATCCCTGCAGGGGAGTCCCAACTTAGCCCATGACAAGCTCTCACGGTCAATGAAGGATATACCTTCTCCCGAGACATTTCGATCAGACTCGGCATCCCGGTTCTACAAGACAACTTCGACAAGTTAAAACAAATCCAGCAACACCGCCCGAATGTGCCGACAAATCCCGATAGGAGCTGCACATATCTCGTTCTCAGGGCACACTCAGATGAGCGCTCCATCCAACTAAAACCAAACCTCGAGTTTCCCTGAGGGGGCGCTGCACAGGACTCTAGTTTGGACCAACACTCAGAGGAGCACTGGCCCGGGGGGGATTTAAATAAGATGACCCTTGGGCTCCGGAAACCTAAGGGAAAAAGATGCTAGGTGGCAAATGGTAAAACCAAGGTTGGGCATTGCTGGAAGAGTTTTATTCAAGGCGATTTGTCAAGGGGTTCCCATTATTACCCAACCGCGTAAGGAACGCAAAATCCGGGAACATAACACCGATATGACAGAAACTAGGGTGGCAAGAGTGGAACAAAACACTAGGCAAAAAGGCCGATCCTTCCACACTTTACCAAGTATATAGATGCATTAAGATAACAATATAATATAATGATATCCCAATAATAAACAATGTTCCAACAAGGAACGATCTCCAAACTTCACCTGCAACTAGCAACGCTATAAGAGGGGCTGAGCAAAGCGGTAACATAGCCAACCAACGATTTGCTAGGACATCGTGGGTTAGAGGTTTGACATGGCAATTTGGGAGGCATGATAAGCAAGTGGTAGGCATCGTATCATAGGCATAGCAAAAGAGCGAGCATCTAGCAAAGCAAAGATAGAAGTGATTTCGAGGGTGTGATCATCTTGCCTGCAAAGTTGTCAGAGTTGACTGGATCCTCGAAAGCAAAACTGAACGGGCTCCTCGTCAGCGAACTCGTCTCCCAGCTCTACCCAAACAAGACAAACAAGCAAAAGGAACACAATCAACCATGTGCAAATGCTCGAACAACATGATGCAAACATGGTATGCTATGCGGGATGCGATATGTGATGCATATGCAAGATTTGACAAGGAATAATTGAACCTGGCCTCAACATGGAAATCCAAGTGTGCCACTGGAAAGGTGAGGTGATTTCGGTTGAAATCGATATAAAGAACACTGGAATCGGATGAACGGTTTGGAAATGGCAAGCAAAACAAATATGGCACCGGTCTGCGATAAACAGCAAGTAGCCATCTAAATGCATCAAGATAATTATGCTACAGCACACAAACATGGCAACAAAATACATGGCAGGGATCCCCTCATAATGCTTGACAAAAGATGAACACTGAGCTATGGACAATTCATCCATTAATAGGTTCAAACAAGCATGGCAAAAATGCAAATGATAAACAGGTTTCAGACTTAGTGAAATTAACACTAGTCTGGAATTTCAGATCAGGTAGCACACTTTGGAGCTTGAAAACTATATGCTACAGGAACTTAACATGGCAAAGCAAGGCATGGCTTGGAGCTACTCAAAGAGCTTAACAAAAGTCCCTTAGTGACCTTGAGCCTAAAGGGATCAGAAAATACAATTGCAAGCATGTGA
This sequence comes from Triticum urartu, assembly GCF_056163025.1. NCBI lineage: Eukaryota > Viridiplantae > Streptophyta > Magnoliopsida > Poales > Poaceae > Triticum > Triticum urartu. The sequence goes on along the minus strand of NC_141876.1, from coordinate 361,929,267 downwards.
ACATGGCAAAAACATAAACAGATTACAGACTTGGTGAAAAACTTGAGCATGCAAATATGATAGCAAGTAGGCATGTTCACGAGCTCGATGCACTCACTACAGAGCACGGCATGACAATCTAAGCATACACCCATCAATAATACACATTATATAAGCTAGACATGGCAAGAACAACAACATAGCATGCACGGATCAACAACAACATCCTCGGCAAAATCGCTAACAAGTAGACAATCTGCCAGGAATTACGAAATAGCAAAAGTAGAGCTCGATTCACTCAAGCTAGGTTGCTCTACAAATGCAAACAAATACATGTATGGATAGAGCACCACAAGATTAACAAAGCATCCTTAGTGATCATCCTCAAAAGAGGCACGGATCACTAGGAAACAACATGAACATATGGCATATTGATAAAAACAGATCAAGGACTTAGAGAAATTCTAAGTCCCTGAAATCAGCATTAACGAATGCACCACTTTGCAAGCTTGTGCTAGTCACCACACATATCACAAAAATACATGGATAGCACCTCTGTAAAGATGGCAAAACATATAACAAAACTCATGTAGAGCTCAAGAGCATATCATGCACACATTAATCATGGCAAAAATGACAAATAGCTATTTGGTGCAGCAGATCTGACAAATAACTCAAATAGCTCTCTTCCAACAGCATTTCGGGCATCAAGATGAACTCAAATGAAAATGATGCAATGAGATGAAATGATGTACTCTCTGAGACGAACATGTATGCAAATGCAATGCACATGATGACATGATATGAGATGCATGACAACGACAACAACACACGGAGACAAAAACTCGAACCTGAGGAAATAAAATAACTTAGCACCGGAAACGGCAAGATTTGGAGTACATATTAGGTAAATTACATTCGGGGTTTTACAACACTCCACCACTACGAAAGGATCTCGTCTCGAGATCTAGGACTGGAAGAACGCCGGGTACTCAGAACGGAGGTGATCCTCGCGTTCCCAGGTGGCTTCACGGTCGGAATGGTGTGACCACTTGACTTTGAGGAATTTGATTGACTTACTGTGAGTCTTGCGTTCAGTCTCTTCAAGAATAGCCATGGGGTGCTCACGATAAGAGAGATCTTCTTGGAGATCAATGTCTTCGAAGTTGACAGTGCGGTCAGGAGTCTTGAAGCACTTGCGGAGCTGAGAGACATGGAACACGTCATGCACATTTGCAAAGTTTGAAGGAAGTTCAAGTTGATAGGCGAGATCACCTCTCTTGCTGACGATCTTGAAAGGACCCACGTATCTAGGGGCAAGCTTCCCTTTGATACCGAAGCGACGAGTACCTTTCATTGGAGAGACGCGGAGGTAAACATGATCTCCGATCTCAAAAGCCAAATCACGATGCTTACTATCATAGTAGCTCTTCTGGCGCGATTGCGCTGCTTTGAGGTTATCACGAATGACTTTGCACATTTCCTCTGCCTCTGTGATCAAGTCATTTCCAAGAAGTTGACGTTCACCGGTTTCTGACCAGTTGAGAGGAGTACGGCACTTCCTGCCATACAGAATTTCGAATGGGGCCTTGCCCGAACTTACTTGAAAACTATTGTTGTAGGAGAATTCGGCGTATGGAAGCCAATCCTCCCACTTCATACCCAAGGAGATCACACAAGCCCTGAGCATATCTTCAAGAATCTGATTGACACGCTCGACTTGACCGCTAGTTTGAGGATGGAAAGTTGTGCTGAAGCGGATGTTGGTGCCCATGGCCTTCTGAAAAGACTCCCAAAACTTGGAGGTAAAGATGATGCCACGGTCTGAAGAGATCACTTGTGGAATACCGTGCAGAGAGACAATCCAAGAGGTATACAGCTCCGCAAATTGAGCTGTAGTGATTGACTCTTTGATAGGCAGAAAGTGAGCCACTTTAGTGAGTTTGTCGATGACAACGAATATAGCATCATTGCCACGCTTGGACTTTGGAAACCTAGTCACGAAGTCCATCTCAATGTGGTCAAACTTCCATTCTGGAATGGCAAGAGGTTGGAGGAGACCAGCTGGCCTTTGGTGTTCTGCCTTCACTCTTCTACAGACATCACACTCATTCACGAACTGAGCAATCTCGCGCTTCATTCGAGTCCACCAATAAGCCTGTTTGAGGTCCTGATACATCTTCGTACTCCCAGGTTGGATGGAGAGGAGTGAATTGTGAGCCTCATTCATGATCACTTTACGAAGGTCACCTTTGGGCACAACAATACGATCCTCTAAGAAGAGAGTATCCTTGTCATCAAGGCGGTAGCACTTGTACTTGGGTTGACTCTTGGCAATCCCAATCTTCACCTTCTTCACCATAGCATCAAGAAGTTGAGCCTCGTGAATTTGATCTTACAAAGTAGGAGACTTGAAGGTTGGCGAGGAAACCTTGAGGAACAACTTGCAGATTGAGTTTGCGGAAAGCTTCACAAAGCTCGGGTTGATAAGGCTTGAGAATCAAACTGTTGCAGTACGCCTTCCTGCTCAAAGCGTCAGCAATGACATTGGCCTTGCCTGGAGTATACTCGATACTCGGATTATACTCTTGAATCATTTCGACCCAACGAGTCTGCCTGAGGTTGAGATTAGGCTGAGTGAAGATGTACTTGAGACTCTTGTGGTCAGTGAAGATGTCCACTTTTCTTCCCAATAAGAGATGTCTCCAAGTCAAAAGAGCATGCACAACTACCGCCAACTCGAGGTCATGAGTGGGGTAGTTCTTCTCGTTGGGCTTCAACTGGCGAGAGGTATAAGCCACAACTTTCTTCTCTTGCATCAACACTGCACCAAGACCTTGAAGAGAGGCATCGCAGAAGACCTCGAATGGTTTGGATTCATCAGGAGGAGTCAGAACTGGAGCAGTGACCAATTTCTCTTTCAAAGTGTTGAAAGCGATGTCACATTCCGGAGACCAAACGTACTTGACGTGCTTCTGGAGAAGGTTTGAAAGAGGCTTCGCGATCTTTGAAAAGTTCTCAACGAACCTTCGACAGTAGCTTGCGAGACCAAGGAAGCTACGAAGTTGCTTCATGTTCTGAGGTGGTTCCCAATTCACAATTGCAGACACCTTCTCAGGATTCACCGCAATGCCCTTGGCAGAGATGATATGCCCAAGATAGAGAACCTCATCGAGCCAAAACTCGCACTTTAAGAACTTGGCGTAGAACTGATGTTCCCTGAGCTTATCGAGCACCAAACGCAAGTGCTTGGCATGATCTTCCTTGTTCTTCGAAAAGACCAGAATGTCGTCGAGATAGACCAAAACAAAGTCATATGTGTACGCGTTGAAGATGAAGTTCATCATGCGAGAGAAAGTCGGAGGAGCGTTGAAGAGGCCAAAAGACATGACAGTGTATTCATATGAACCATAGCTTGTTCGGAAAGCCGTCTTGGGAATATCTTGCTCACGGATTCGAATCTAGTGATAACCCATACGGAGATCAAGCTTGGAGAATACTCGGGCACCTTTGATTTGTTCAAACAGCTCATTGATGTTGGGAAGTGGGTGTTTGTTCTTGATAGTCTTCTTGTTCAATGGACAGTAGTCAACACAAAGTCGGTCGGTTCCATCCTTCTTCTTCACAAAAAGTACTCCACAACCCCACGGAGAAGAACTAGGTCGGATGAGACCCATTCGCTCTTGAATATCGAGTTGCTTCTTTAGCTCCTTCAACTCTTCAGGTCCGAGCTTGTAAGGACGTTTGCAAACCAGTTCCGTGCCAGGCTCAAGATCCATGATGAATTCAACTGGCCGGTGTGGAGGCATTCCTGGAAGCTCTTCTAGAAAGACGTCTTGATATTTGCAAACGACTAGAATTTGAGAGATGGCATCCAGTTCACCCTTCTCATTGAGAGAAAACAGGCGGATGGTATCATCCCGAGCGGCAAAGACAATTACATCCTCAGACGAATAAGTCAATTGAATATGCCTGGCGGCACAATCAAGATGCGCCTTATGCTTAGAAAGCCAATCCATTCTGAGAATAAGATCAATATCTGAGTCGCCCAGAACAATAGGAGAAGCTAGAAATTTGTAGTCGCCCAACGTGATAGTAACATCCGGGACGCAGGTATTAGCTGTCATTTGCTTACCCGGTGACACGATTTGCAAGGAACTTTGCAGATACCGATAATCGCACTCATACTTTGATGCAAAAGGTTTGGAAATGAAACAATGCGATGCACCAGTGTCAAAAAGAACTCTTGCAGGAATATCGTTAACAGAAAGGTTACCTATGATGACATCTGACGAGTCATCTGCCTGAGCTGCATTCACCATGTTGACCTTGGCATACTTGGGGTTATGCTTGACCACAGCTGTACTTGTCGATCTCACAGGAGGAGGAGGGAGACGCCTCTAATTGAAGCATTTGTTGGCATAGTGACCCTTCTGTTGGCACTTGTTGCACGTGACCTCTGAAAGCGGACGGTGATACGGAGCACTTGATCTTGGAGCTTGAGACGAAGTCTTGTTCTGGAAGCCAGGGTTGGGTGGGTGGGAAGATCCACTGCCACCTTTACTCTTCTGTTGATACGGCTGACGGAACGGAGGAGGAGGAAGCCAATACTTCTGCTGCTTAGCCACTTGAGTAGAGGAAGAAGGAGTAGCGTCTCTGACTCGCTTCTTGGAAGCATCACACTTCAGTTGAGCAGCCTCTTGCTTTAATGCCATGTTGTAGAACTCATCGTACCTAAAGGGCTCAAAGAGAACAAGAGCTAGCTGGATTTCTTCTCTGAGACCACCCCTGAACTGATATATCATGCTCTTCTCATCAGGGACGTCCTGCTTAGCAAAGTGGGCGAGCTTCTGAAACAACTTGTTGTAGTCATAGGCAGACATAGAGCCTTGCTTCAGGTTGCGGAATTCCTCACGCTTGCTTTCAACCACGCTCTGAGGAATATGATGAGCTTTGAAGTCTTGACGGAATTCATCCCAGGTAATCACACGGCCTCCTCTGGAATCTTTGTACTGCTGAAACCATTCTTCAGCTTGGTCTTTGAGTTGGAAGGAAGCGAACTTGACAAAGTCCTCGGGCCTGACGTTACTGCACTCGAAATGCTTGCATAAGTCCACAAGCCAATCGTCAGCATCAGTTGCCTCAACACAATTGCTGAAGGTCTTTGGCTGGTTAGCAAGGAACTGGTTGAGTGTAGCAAAGTGATTCTGATTGTTGCCTTGGTTGCCTTGGTTCGCTTGGTTGCGCTCTTGAAGAATTTGCATGATCAACTAGGTGTTTTCATTGGTAGCGGCCATCACAGCTTGCCATGCCTCCGGAGGTGGAGGTGGTGGTGGCGGATCAGGATTCGGAGTCGTGTGCGTTGGAGGAGCCATCCTGAATAGGTTGACATCCATTAGCACATTGATTGACAAATATTGAAGCTGAATCCAACGGGATGAAATTGCAACATATAGTCTTCACATCCGAACAAAATGAACGAATGCATTCCAATTGAAATGGTCACATATCCATAAATTGAGAAGCCACTTAGAATTTAGGTAGAGGAATAAATCAACAAGGTATGGAGCAAGAACAAATACTCGGTAAGGATCACCCGATCTCAAACCAAATATCCGCGGAAGAGGAACTAGAGCGATAAGAATTCCCACCTATGAAACTCCCGAACCTTTCCGGTTATGCAATCAGGTGTTGGGGATACAGGGGAAGCATAATATCTCACCCAAACCTAGCAAATCCTACATCCAGCTGTATCCATCCTTCAACACATAACCGAGAAAACTTCGGAAATTGTCTACCTCAACCTTTGAAAAGCATCTGTTATACAAGTTATGGCAATACTCCCGAACTCCCGCCCAAGTACTGGGTGGCATCGAGGTTATCTCACCAACAACTGCATAAAAGAGATTTTCGATGTCGGCGAACTAAACTCAGGTATTCCAGAACTGCAACGATAAAATTGTGACGACAACACCTCAGAGCTCAACTCCCCGGGACACTGCCACAACCCCTAAATGACAGGAGGCACCAAGAACAATGTTCTTGTCACAAAACCATCGGAACGATTCCAAGATACCCGCGTGATCCTAAAAAAAATTAGTGAAATTTGAGAAGAGAAGAGTCAAAACTCTACGTCAGGATGCCTTACCAGAGCGATGAAGGGACTGCGGAGTAAAAAGAATTCCTAAACTCTCTGATATATAATTCCTAAAAGACTCAAAACATTTTTCTAGACTCAACAACAGCAGCTAAATCGATCAAGCAGTGGGGCTCCTAAGGTCGGGGAAGGCTCTGATTACCAACTTGTAACGCCCTCGATGCGGCTATATCTCCTACGTGTCGAAGCATGACTTAGAGGCATAACCGCATTGAAAGCAATGTCGCAAGTAAGGTAATCTTCACAACAACCCATGTAAATAGATAATAAAGGGAAAGGTACATAGTTGGCTTACACTCACCACGTCACACAAAGTACATAAATAGCATTACAACATCCAATACACTCATGGTCCCACTACGGTACCAAAATAAAAGATCAACCCAACATGCGACACGGTCCCGATCGCCCCAACTGGGCACCACTACTAATCATCAGGGAAAGACACATAGTAATGGTGTGAGTCTTCGTCGAACTCCCACTTGAGCTCAAGCGCATCATCTGGAACGGAATCATCGGGCCCTGCATCTGGTTTGGAAGTAATCTGTGAGCCACGGGGACTCAGCAATCTCGCACCCTCGCGATCAAGACTATTTAAGATTATAGGTAAGGCAAGGTAATATGTGGAGCTGCAGCAAGCGACTAGCATAAATGGTGGCTAACATGTTCGCAAAAGAGAGCGAGAAGAGAAGGCAAAGCTCGAACGAAGAACTAGAGAACAACCTACGACAAACATTACTCCAACACCTTGTTCACTTCCCGGACTCCGCCGAGAAGAGACCATCACGGTAACACACACAGTTGATTCATTTTAATTAAGTTACAGTTCAAGTTATCTACAACCGGACATTAACAAATTCCCATCTGCCCATAACCGCGGGCACGGCTTTCGAAAGTTCAAATCCCTACAGGGGAGTCCCAACTTAGCCCATGACAAGCTCTCATGGTCAACGAAGGATATACCTTCTCCCGAGACATTTCGATCAGACTCGGCATCCCGGTTCTACAAGACAACTTCGACAAGTTAAAACAAATCCAGCAACACCGCCCGAATGTGCCAACAAATCTCGATAGGAGCTGCACATATCTCGTTCTCAGGGCACACTCAGATGAGCGCTCCATACAACTAAAACCAAACCTCGAGTTTCCCCGAGGGGGCGCTGCACAGGACTCTAGTTTGGACCAACACTCAGAGGAGCACTGGCCCGGGGGGTTTAAATAAGATGACCCTTGGGCTCCGGAAACCCAAGGGAAAAAGAGGCTAGGTGGCAAATGGTAAAACCAAGGTTGGGCATTGCTGGAAGAGTTTTATTCAAGGCGATTTGTCAAGGGGTTCCCATTATTACCCAACCGCGTAAGGAACGCAAAATCCGGGAACATAACACCGATATGACAGAAATGCAAATGATAAACAAGCATGTCAAAAATGCAAATGATAAACAGGTTTCAGACTTAGTGAAATTAACACTAGTCTGGAATTTCAGATCAGGTAGCACACTTTGGAGTTTGAAAACTATATGCTACAGGAACTTAACATGGCAAAGCAAGGCATGGCTTGGAGCTACTCAAAGAGCTTAACAAAAGTCCCTTAGTGACCTTGAGCCTAAAGGGATCAGAAAATACAATTGCAAGCATGTGAACATGGCAAAAACATAAACAGATTACAGACTTGGTGAAAAACTAGAGCATGCAAATATGATAGCAAGTAGGCATGTTCACGAGCTCGATGCACTCACTATAGAGCACGTCATGACAATCTAAGCATACACCCATCAATAATACACATTATATAAGCTAGACATGGCAAGAACAACAACATAGCATGCACGAATCAACAACAACATCCTCGGCAAAATCGCTAACAAGTAGACGATCTGCCAGGAATTACGAAATAGCAAAAGTAGAGCTCGATTCACTCAAGCTAGGGTGCTCCACAAATGCAAACAAAGACATGGATGGATAGAGCACCACAAGATTAACAAAGCATCCTTAGTGATAATCCTCAAAAGAGGCACGGATCACTAGGAAACAACATGAACATATGGCATATTGATAAAAACAGATCAAGGACTTAGAGAAATTCTAAGTCCCTAAAATCAGCATTAACGAATGCACCACTTTGCAAGCTTGTGCTAGTCACCACACATATCACAAAAATACATGGATAGCACCTCTGTAAAGATGGCAAAACATATAACAAAACTCATGTAGAGCTCAGGAGCATATCATGCACACATTAATCATGGCAAAAATGACAAATAGCTATTTGGTGCAGCAGATCTGACAAATAACTCAAATAGCTCTCTTCCAACAGCATTTCGGGCATCAAGATGAACTCAATTGAAAATGATGCAATGAGATGAAATGATGTACTCTCTAAGACGAACATGTATGCAAATGCAATGCACATGATGACATGATATGAGATGCATGACAACGACAACAACACACGGAGACAAAAACCCGAACCTGAGGAAATAAAATAACTTAGCGCCGGAAACGACAAGAGTTGGAGTACATATTAGGTAAATTACATCCGGGGTGTTACACATATGGGTTGTAATCTTCGAAGAATACATGCTCGCCGAAGAAATCATCAGCCTTGAACTTTTGCTTGCGTGAGAAAGGATCCTTTGATTCTGCAGAGGAGTGTCAGTGAGTTGCATCACGACCTCAGGAATCTCAATCGCAGGTTCTTCAGGCTGAGGAATTTCTGGTTCCTCCTCAGTGGCAGTCTGCGTCGTTGGTTGTTCAGCAGCAGTAGTTTCTTCAGCGCTAGTGGCTGGAATTTCCTCATGGACAGATGCAGTGGGATGAGTTTCTTCAAAGCCCATGTGAACAGTTTGTGTGGGGGACTGAGGAATTTGCTGTAGAGGGGTGAACATTGGAGAGTTTGGATGCTGACTTTCCCAGAATTCATCACTGATTACGGGTGTGGAGCAGCCAATGTCCACATCTTCATCTTCCATTTCTTCAACGCCAGCCTCTTCAGCTGTGAACTGAGGCATAGGCGAGGAGATGATAGGTGTTGAAGGGATTGCATCCACTTCAATTTCTTCATCCAACGGTTCAGACGAAGCAGCAGAAGGAGTTTCTTCATCCGATCCGCTAGGTATCACATATTCTTCATCAAAAGGAACTAGGTCCTTTGATGGCCTGGTTGAGATGGGAACAGCATCAATCGGATTTGCAAACGAACTTGTCATAGGCTTCATTTTCTTTGGAGCTGAAGAATCTGAAGCAGCTGATGCTTTCCTTCTTCACTGCAGCACGCTCTGCAGCCTTGGCCTTCTTCACATCTAATGCAGATGGAAGGATTGGAGTTGAAGTTGGTGCAGGAGCAGCTGAGGAATCTGGTTGACTTTCTTCAGGCACAACTGATGCAGTTGCCCTGAGTTCTTCAGTTTCTTCGGGCACACCACTAGTGGGTGCCCTGGCAATTTCTTCAGCGGCTGGAATGCAGTCATCAGCCCTGGAACTCACATTATCTTCAGCAGCCTGATTATCATCAGCGGTGCTGGCATTTTCTTCAGTAGGCTGAGCAGATGCTTCAGCCTGAGGAATTTCCTGTTGCGTTGGGGCTGCAACATTGGAAGTGAAGTTATTCGCAAGTTTCACAAAACGAACCTTGGCTCCAAGCCAATCAGAGCGATATGCGTCAAAGTTATCACTGAGTTTCTTAATCTCAGTCTGAATAGTGACAAGTTCTTCAGTTGTCATAGAGACAACGTTTTTCTTCAGATAGCGCTCTTTCTTGATCTGCCTGGCCTTCTCAAATTTCCACTTTTCTTCTTGAATGAAGTGGGTCAGCATGTGACTCTGGCCAGGAGTCAGCTTGAAGTCAGGCAAGGGAGTGTTGGGGTCCTTGTGCCAATTATCAATGTAGTCGAGTATCAGCTTGGGATCGAAAAGCAGTGGCGCTTTTGATCCTTTGGCTCTAGCGGCCCTGACTTGCCTGTCTCTGATGATTTCTGCAAGTTCATCATCATCAGCTTCGTCTTCATCAGACGGCACATGGAAAGCGACTTGATTCTTTTGAGGACTTGGGCGAGGACCTCGTCTAGCAGTGGCCTTTGTCTTCAGCAGTGAGGGGCCAGCTGAGGAACTTGGTGCAGCTGAGGAACTAGCTGAGACACCTGAGGCAATGGAGATGTCGGCAGTCCTTTGGCACGAAGCAAGATGCACAGGTGCTGAGGATTTGGTCGGAACAGCTGAAGGCTTTGGCGGAGGAGCTGAGGACTTTGGAGGAACAGGAGCAGCATGAGGAATTGGCCGTGAGGGCTTTGATGATTCTGGCCGTGAGGGCATTGCTGAGGAACTTGGCCTGCGTGCAGGCTTCTTAGACATAGCCTTCTTTGGCTTGACAACAAAGGCCTCAGCAGAGGCAGCAGCGGCAGTAGAGTCTTCATTGAATTTCCTCACTGCTTCTCTGGCTTGCTTAGCCAACTTGGTTTGGCGCTTGGCCCATTCATTAGGATAGTCCTCACCGCGCTTGAGGCTGGTGGGATCTGCTATTTGGCCAGGAGCCAATGGAGCTCTTGGGCATGGAGGATTGAGTGTGAATTTCTTCATGTACTTAGGAGTGACATATCTGTACTCCCTCCATTCTCTTGCCCATCTCCTCTCTATCCTCTGTTTGCGCACTTTGCGCTCATTCTTGGTTTCCTCAGTAGGTGTGCAGTACCCAGCATATATGTCATCAGGGATTTCAAATGATGTATTTACCTCAGGCCTCTTTCCTCCCTTCTATGGCCTTTTACCATCAGCCATTTTCTTCAGTTGAGGAATTTGAACAATCGAATTCTCTGAAGAAGTATGCAACTTTTCTTCGAGGAACGCTGCAAATGAGTTAAGTTGATGAGAACCTAGTGATTCAGCAACTGACATGTGTACCTGTGAATAGAGTATAGTTGCGAGGAATTTGGAGAGGTCATATGTGTTCTTAGAAGGTTTTTCAAAAAGAACAAGTTTGAGGAATTTGACCAGATGAGTCTTGAAGATTTTCACTAAGCGTTCTTTGTCTTAGGTTCCAGAGTTGTATAGATCGAAGATCCACACAATTGAGGAATCTTGAAGAAAAATGATGCTTAGAGAAACGAATCAAGAACAGATGACTTGTGAGGTGTTCAGTGTGTGAAGATATGAAGAAAAACACTTTTGAAGATTTTGTAGATAATCATTCGAATCAACGAGGGTAGTAAAAGTAACTTTTAATTACCATGGATGAAGAACACAACGAACAGTGAAGTGAAGAGGTGAAGTTCGTCTGTGCAGATCTTCCATGCCCTAACTTGGCGGAGGAAGACGGCTACGGCGGCGGCGGAGTGAAGATTTCCGCGGTCGGCGTGAGTACGTCGGCGACGAGGTCGAGGCAGTGAAGCTCTTCCTCACCGGCGGCGATGAAGTAGCGGTGGCGCTAGGGTTTCAGAAGCTCGAACTGGAGAGAGAGGTCGTGCGGAGTAAAATAAGTGAGGAAGGGAAGGAGGGGTATTTATAGCCACGGTGAAAAACTGCTCGCCCGAAGAAATTGGATGAACGTGCCCTTGACCCTTCTCATTCGCATGACATGTGTCACCCACGTAGTGAGAGGTGGAGATCGTGTTAGATCGTGGGTGAGTGGATAAGTGTATCATGGGATGCAGAACGGTTTGAGCGGCAAAGCCGAAAATTTAGATAAGATAGGTTTTAAAGTTCCATTGTAGCGACCCGACCCGAATGGATCAAGTGCTCTGTGCTCAGGTGTCATCCTTGGATCAGTAATGCTGACACCACACAGTACATCGAAGGATTTATAGCAGAGTGGCAATCACACACTTATTACATCGTTGTCTCAAAGAGAACTTATTACAATAAATATGGCTTAAGGCCATCTAATAATGATAACAGCGGAAGACTCGGAAGATAAATGGGTCCATCAACTCCAACGGCATCACTGAGTATAGAACCATGACCTAAAAGCACCTTACTCGTCGTATGAAAAGTCTGCAACATGAGAAGTTGCAGCCCGAAAACGGGTCAGCACATGGAATATGCTGGCAATATAACACATAGAGGGTAATGGAATGAAACAGCTATACTATATGCATATATGGCTGGTGGAAAGCTCTATGGTTACAGTTTTGCGTAAAGCCAGTTTTTCCCTACTGCAAAGGAATAAATTTATTTAACTATCATGGTAGTTGTTAAACATCAAGAATGGTTGACAGCATTCTCAATCCCAATTAAGTGAACAATTAAAACCCAACAACATTAATTAGAAGTAACGTGATGAGATTCACATGATATTCAAGTACTAGATACTCAAGTTGTCCATAACCGGGGACACGGCTAATCATGATTAGTTTGTACACTCTGCAGAGGTTTGCGCACTTTTCCCACAAGACTCGATCGCCTCCGTTTGGTTTCTCGCACTACATGGTGTTTGAGAAGACGGATGACCGAGACACAGTCTTTCAGAAGCGCTAGCACCTTACATGTGGGTAGACCGGTACACCTACTTTCCCCTACATCTGCTAGTCTACCCGTAAGAGTTCGCATGACTTAATCAACTATGCCAGAGCCCATAATGGCTTGTGGCTGCACACGGAAGTTACAAGCATGAATGATCTTATGATCCCTTTGAGCCTGGGTGGCGGTCCGAAATAAAAACAGGCAAGTCCTGATAGACATCAGGTGCCTCAATCCACCCAGATGTGTGTTTAAGTTGCCACCTTAAGTAAACCATTAAATTAACAAACTCACATCTGTCATGGATATCACTCACCCAATCCACGTCTACTAGCATAGCATGGAATAATAAGCAAACGTAGAAGTAACTCCCAAAGGTTTCATAATAATACAGGTGATACGTACTACCTCATCTACTTCCCATCCCACAATTTAATTTGATCTAATGCAATAAAACTGGGTTGTAGAAAATGTATGATCAAAGTGTTACTTGCCTTGCTGATGATCCGCGAGACCTAGGGTTTCGAAGTAACAAGCGGCGCAATCCGGGTGATCTATCGCAGACAAACAACAAGCACACAATAAGTACTCATCTAATGCACAGGTAAAACTTGAACAAGAGAACGAACCAGAAAGTTCAACTTAAGAACTCCGGTTGCAAAGAAAGAACGAATCGAACAAAGAAACGGAAAACAAACGGCGGAAGAAAACAACTCGGTTCTAGCAGGTTGAAACTAGGTCAAATTTTATTGTGGCAAAAACTTGTTCAAGTTGATTAGTCGGAACGGCGGTTTCGAAACGAAACTCCAGGCGCTTGAATCACCTGATTCCGATAAACAAGTGAGAAGAAAGACTAGAACGAAGATCGGATCTGAGATCACGATCGCGGAATAAATCCGACGAAAAGAAAGAGACGAACGATTAAACGAACGGACGTTCGTTAACCAGGAAAAATCGGTGATCACGTTCGTTGAGATGAACGGTCCGAAAGAAGAACGAAAACTGATCTAGGGTTTTCGAAAAAGAAACCGAAAAGAAAAACCGGAAAGAAAAACGGAAAAGAAAACGGAACGGTCCTTTTAAGAAAAACCGAACCGAGGCGAGGGGTTGCGCGGCTACCTCCGGCGAGGCTCCGGCAAGGCAAGGGCGGCGGCGGCGGCTAGGCGGCAGCGGCGGCAGCTAGAGGCGGCGGGGCTGGCGCGCGGCTCGGGGCGGGAGGCGGCGGTGGCTGCGGCTTGGGGTGGAGAGGGGGGTGTTGGGTATTTATATAGGAGGGGGGTGTTGGGTATTTATATAGGAGGGGGGGTCTCTTGCTTGGGGAAGGGGCAAGGGGAGGCGGCGGCGGCTGGAGACCCGCTGGGACTCGGCCTGGCGGCGGGGCTGGCGGCTGGCGCGCGCGGCTGGGCCGGCCTTGGCCCAGGCGGCTGGGCCTGCGTCCCTTCTTCTTTTTTTTTATCGGTTTCGCGCGCAGAAAAACAAAAGAAAGAAAATCTAAACGAACTCCAAAATTCCTAAAGTAAATTTTCCCCGACTCCTAAAAATGAGCCGAACAAAATGAACTTTACTCCGGACCTAGAATGCAACTTTTGAAAACGCGCATTTTTCCCTATCCAAATAAAAAGCAAACAAAACTCCGGCAAAACCAAAATTTGATTTATTCATTAAATCTTGATTTTTCCTAAATTTGGGAAAGTCATATTATTCCTTCTCTTATATTTTTGATATTGGAAAAATAATTGAAGATGAAATAAATAAATCAAATGATCCTCTTTTCAAAATTTGAGAAAACTCTCAAATATGAAAATAACGAAATCTCCAACTCTCTCCGAAGGTCCTTGAGTTGCGTGAAATTTCTAGGATCAACCAAAATGCATGAAAATATGATATGCATGATGATCTAGTGTATAACATTCCAAATTGCAAATTTGGGATGTTACATCCGTTCTCAATTTCTTCAGCTGACAAGGACACAGTGAAGATTTTGAACGAGTTTCAAATAGAACGCACATGAAGAATTTGTGAACAGATTGGGTTGAGTAAAGCATAGAGGGGAAGGGTCCGATCACATTCACTTAGCAGAAAACCAACTTGAAGAAATGGCAATAAGTGAATGCTGTAGAGGACATAAACTCATATATATATAGCCAATGAAGAAAAATGAGGGAACCAGTGAAGACTATGCAAAGTTGAAGAAAATGAATAATTGAGGAATTTCAACTTTTGGTGGTGGCGTGACCCACCGTATAAGAATGATGATTTCAGGCACCGCGTACAATTATCGTAGGGTTCTGAGAATCAAATTCTTCGTTAATTTCTTCACACTAAGAGTGTTATTCTTCATTGATTGAAGAAAAACGTTTCTTCATGTGTTGCACATCTAAGTCATCAATTTTGCATAAGTGTTAGGATGAGTGTCCTTTTCAAAGAACATTTGAAGATTCTAGGATATTTAGCTCACACCACAACTTGCTAAATCTCTTCCCATCCAAGGGCTTTATGAAGATATCGGCTAGCTATTCTTCAGTCTTCACATGCTCAATAGAAATGTCGCCCTTCAACACATGATCACGAAGAAAATGATGACGAATCTGAATGTGCTTTGTCTTCGAGTGTTGAACTGGGTTGTGAGCAATCTTGATGGCACTCTCATTGTCACAGAAGAGAGGCACATTCTTCATGTTGACGCAGTAGTCCTTGAGAGTTTGCTTCATCCATAGCAATTGGGCACGGCAAGAACCAGCGGCAATGTACTCAACTTCAGCAGTAGATAGTGATATGCAGTTCTGTTTCTTCGAGGACCAACAGACCAAAGATCGTCCGAGGAAATGACATGTACCAGATGTTGACTTGCAATCCACACGATCACCAGCATAGTCAGAGTCAGAATATCCAACAAGATCAAAAACCGAGCCCTTGGGGTACCATAATCCAAGTGTTGGTGTGTGAGCTAGATATCGAAGAATATGCTTCACAGCCTTATGGTGTGATTCCTTTGGTGTAGCTTGAAATCGGGCACACATGCAAACACTAAGCATTATATCTAGCCTAGATGCACAGAAGTACAATAAGGAACCTATCATGGAGCGGTATACCTTATGATCGAAGTCAATACCATTTTCATCAGTGCACAGATGGCCATTTGTGGGCATAGGAATTTTGAAGCCTTTGCAATCTTGCATGCCGAATTTCCTCAATACATCCTTGAGGTATTTCTCCTGAGATATGAATATGCCATTGTGTTGTTGACGAATTTGAAGACCTAAGAAGAATTTCAACTCTCCCATCCTAGACATTTGATATTCTTCACTCATCATATAGGCAAATTCATCACTATAACGTTGGTCAGTACAGCCAAAGATAATATCATCAACATATATTTGACACACAAACAATTCACCATCATAAGATTTAGTGAAAAGAGCAGGGTCGAGTGAACCGGGTTTGAAGCCTTTCTTCATGAGGAGTTCCTTCAAGGTATCATACCAAGCCCATGGGTCCTGCTTGAGGCCATAGAGGGCCTTGTTGAGTCTGAAGACTTTGTCAGGATTCTTTGGATCTTCAAAACCTAGGGGTTGAGCAACATATACTTCTTCCTCAAGCTTACCATTGAGGAATGCACTTTTCACATCCATTTGATATAAAGTGATATCATGATGGTTATCATAAGCAAGTAATATGCGAATAGCCTCAAGTCTAGCAATAGGTGCAAAAGTTTCATCGAAATCAATTCCTTCAACCTGTGTGTAGCCTTGAGCTACAAGCCGTGCCTTATTCCTCACCACAAGGCCATTTTCATCTTGCTTGTTGCGGTAGATCCACTTTGTGCCGATGATATTGTGCTTGCGAGGATCTGGACGTTTGACTAGTTCCCAGACATTGTTGAGCTCGAACTGATGTAATTCTTCTTGCATGGCCTGAATCCACTCAGGCTCCAGAAATGCTTCATCTACCTTAGTGGGCTCTGTAATAGAGACAAAAGCATACTGTCCACAAAAGTTAGACAAATGTGAAGCTTTTGAGCGTGTGAGAGGACCTGGCGCTTTGATGTCATTGATGATCTTTTCAACTTGCACTTCTTTTGCAATGCGAGGATGAGCTGGTTGTCGTTGAAGAGTTTGATCAGCGTTTTCTTCAGCACCATTTTCTTCAGCATTTTCTTCAGGTGCATTAGCTCGACGTTCTTCATGTTCTAGAATGAATTCTTCAGCAGATTCTTCAGTAGGAATGACATCCTCAGTAGCCTTGAACTTGATAGTTTCCTCAGGTGCTGGTTCATCTATCACAGTAGGTAGGTGCTCTCTTTGCGAGCCATTAGTTTCATCGAACCGCACATCTACAGTTTCAACAACTTTGTGAAGAACGTTGTTGAAGACTCTGTAGGTGTGCGAGTCCTTTCCGTAACCAAGCATAAAACCTTCATGTGCTTTCGGTGCAAATTTTGAGTTGTGTTGAGGATCTCTAATCCAACATTTAGCACCGAAGACTTTCAAATAACTTACATTGGATTTCTTATCAGTGAGGAGTTCATAGGCAGTCTTTTTGAAGAATTTGTGAAGATATACTCTGTTGATGATGTGGCACGCAGTATCAATTGCCTCAGTCCAGAAACGACGATGCGTTTTGTATTCATCAAGCATAGTGCGAGCCATCTCAGCAAGAGTCCTGTTCTTGCGCTTCACGATGCCATTCTGTTGAGGAGTGTAGGGAGCAGATAACTCATGAGTAATACCAAGTTCATCAAGATAGTCATCGAGACCAGAATTCTTGAACTCACTGCCATTGTCACTTCTGATGTGCTTGATCTTCACACCAAAGTTGGTTGAAGCCCTCGAGTAAAATCGTTTGAAGACTTCCTACACTTCATGTTTGTAAGTAATAAGGTGTACCCATGTATAGCGAGAATAATCATCAACAATAACAAAGCCATATTGAGATGCTTCATTTGAAATAGCAGAATAATGATTAGGACCAAAGAGTTCCATGTGAAGCAATTCAAACGGGCGAGTGGTGGTCATGATAGTCTTCGCTGGATGCTTGGCCTTGGTCATCATCCCAGCTTCACAGGCTCCGCATAGGTGATCCTTGAGGAATTTGACATTCTCGATGCCAATGACATGCTTCTTCTTCGCAAGCGTGTGCAAATTCCTCATGCCTGCATGACCAAGTCGTCGATGCCAGAGCCAGCCTTCTGAAGCTTCTGCAAGTAGGCACACGGCTGGTTGTGGTCCTGTAGAGAAATCAACAATATACATGTCTCCTCTCCTAAAGCCTTCGAAGACTTTGAAATTGTCAGCTTCCATAACCACAACACAACGGTACTTGCCAAAGACAACAACCATATCAAGATCACAAAGCATTGAGACAGACATAAGGTTGTATCCTAAGGACTCAACACGCATGACTTTATCCATGTGCCGATCCTTTGTAATCGCAACCTTACCTAGACCCAATACCTGACTTTTGCCTTTGTCAGCAAAAATGATATGCTTCAGATGCGACGGAGATAATGGAGCATCCATCAATAGATTCTTGTCACTAGTCATGTGGTTTGTACATCCACTATCGAGGACCCACTCAGTGGCTTTGGGTTGATCATCCTGCAGACGAATTAGTGCAGCTTACAAACTCATATACTTCATCAGTGAAGAATATAACATCAATTCGTCAGATCAATTTTATCAAGTAAAAGAACTGATAAAGCAATATGAGGACGTGAGAAATGAAAGTTCATTTCTTCATGATTAGCCTGCGTCCTATCAGGCATGCTCAGGTCTCCAGCAAATTCTTCAGACGGTTACGTACGTCTGGAGACCTGACCCTGCAGAAGAGATTAGTTCTTTTTCTTCACCACCCACATCTGAAGGGGTGGCAAAGAGTTCATCATTCTGCGAGCTCCATACGAAAAGGATGGCATAGAAGCCAGTCCATTTCGTCTCACATACGAGGGGTTAGAGTAAGCATAAGAGTATGCAGAGAAATTCTTCGAGGACTTATGGACATAATGATTTGAAGAATAATGCACATATCCATAATCATTAGATCTTCCCTGCGAAACAGACGGGTTAGCACGATGATGTTCATATGAGGACTTTGATCCATATGAGGAATTTGATCTAGAGTTACTATTCTTCACAGGTGGCGTCATGATGACATTCACCTGAAGATTTTCAAGGCATCTTTTGGGAACCCAGATTTTCTTCATAGGGGAGTCGTTCCTGCAGTTAGTGCCAACATATCTAGCAAATACTTCACCATTCTGATTTTTGAATAGCTTATAGTTGGAGTAAATTGACTCATCATCAGAATGAGGAGATTCACATGCAAATCCAGATAAGTTAGATGGATCAACTGGAGGTCCCTTTGTAGCAACCCATGTAGTTTTGGGGTACTGCTCAGGCTTCCAATATGTACCATCAGCATTGAGTTTCCTCTCAAAGGTGATACCCTCTTTCCTAGGGTTCCTGTTGAGGATCTTCTTTTTAAGCACATCACAAAGAGCCTGATGCCCTTTGAGG
Source organism: Triticum urartu (assembly GCF_056163025.1). NCBI lineage: Eukaryota > Viridiplantae > Streptophyta > Magnoliopsida > Poales > Poaceae > Triticum > Triticum urartu. The sequence continues at coordinate 361,910,169 of NC_141876.1, read as the reverse complement.
CTTTTGTACATGCCTGTCGTGTACAATTCCTTCAGCCCTGCATCATCAGTGATACTAGCAATGTCCTCAGATGAGGAATTAGTGATAGCAGAGGCATGTGAAGAATTTGAAACATTAGCAGCATTTGAACATTCAGGTGAAGAATTAGCAGATTCACGTTCAATGCACTTCAAGCATGGAGGAACAAATTCTTCCTGAGAAGCGCTGATTTGTTGAGCAAGTAATGAATCGCGCTCCTTCTGAAGATATTCATAACTCACTCTTAGCTTCTCAAGGTCTTACTTTCTTTGAAGAAATTCATAAGAAAGCTTCTCATGATCTGATAAGAGAGTGTTATGATGACTTTGAAGTTTTTCAAGCTTGGACTGAAGTCTCTGAAGATTTTTAGTCAAAGTTTCAGTGCGATCCATTTCTTCACCCAACATATCATGACTTTTATTTAGCATGTTTTGAACCTTTTCTAAAGCCCTTTGTTGTTTTATAGCAATCTTAGCAAGTTTAGAATAGTTGGGCTTAAGGTTTTCATCAGATTCATTCTCACTTGATTCAGAGGAGGTATATTTGAGTACCTTGGCACCCTTTGCCATGAAGCAATAGGTGGGAGCGTAGTCATTATCGCTTTCATCAGCCTTGTTGGTGAGGTCATTTTATTCAGTGTTGAAGATAGACTTGCTGACGAATGCAGTAGTGAGAGCTAGGCTTGCCACTCCGGATTCGGACACCTCAGATGACTCCTCTTCCTCATTTTCTTCAAATTCAGCCTCAGAGTCCATTTCCTTGCCAATGAATGCCCTAGCCTTCTTGGAGCTGCTCTTCTTGTGATATGAAGACTTTGAGGATTTTGATGATGAAGATTTTGTGGATTTCTTCTTTTTCTTCGCATCATCAGAACTGTAATCCTTGTATTTCTTCTTCTTTGATTCCTTTTCCCACTGAGGACAATCTTGAATGAAATGTCCAGGTTTCTTGCACTTGTGACAGAGCCTCTTCTTGTAGTCACTGGGTGAGGAATCATTGCTCCTTGAGGATCTTCCAAGGCGACCACGTCTTGAGAACTTTTGAAACTTCTTCACGAGCAGAGCCAGATCATGGCTCAGTTCTTCAGGATCACCAAGGCTGCTACCAGAGTCTTCATCTTCAGACTCAGATACTGCCTTGGCCTTCAGTGCACGTGTTCTGCCATAGCTTGAACCATAGAGATCTCTCTTTTCAGCAACTTGGAACTCATGAGTATTTAGCCTCTCGAGAATATCAGCCGGATCAAGTGACTTGTAATCAGCACGTTCTTGTATCATCAATGTCAGAGTGTCAATGAGTAATCAAGCGATCTCAGCAATTTCTTCACCACCTCATGGTCGGTGATGTCAGTGGCACCAAGTGCTTGAAGCTCATTTGAGATGTCAGTGAGGCGATCGAAGGTTTGTTGAACATTTTCATTGTCGAGTCTTTTGAAGCGGTTGAAGAGATTGCGAAGAACATCAACTCGAGAGTCACGCTGAGTTGAGACTCCTTCATTCACTTTGGACAACCTGTCCCAGATAAGCTTCGCTGTTTCCAAAGCACTCACTCTGCCATACTGTCCTTTGCTCAGATGGCCACATATGATATTCTTTGCTTGAGAGTCGAGTTGCTTGAATCTCTTCACATCGGCAACATTCAGAGAAGGTGTGACTGAGGGAACACCATTTTCCACAACATACCAGAGATCGTTATCAATTGCTTCAAGATGCATTCGCATCTTATTCTTCTAGTAGGGGTAGTCCGTCCCATCGAAGGTAGGACACCCAGCAGAGACCTTGATCATACCTGTAGTCAACATAACTAAAACTCCAGGCGGTTAAACCAAAATCACATAGAACAAGGGAGTACCTTACTCTGATACCAATTGAAAGTTCGTTATATCGACTAGAGGGGGTGAATAGGCGATTTTTATGAAATTCTTCACTGAGGAATTTGTCGGTGAGGAAATTCCTTAGCGAAGAACTACTAGCAGCGGAATAAGTACTCAAAAGTAAACATAACAGAATACAAGCATAGTCATCATGATGAAATGAAGACAGGCACAGAGTACAAGAAGAGTAATCACAGGATAACACAGGATGAAGACAAATAGACTGAAGAAATTGAACTGAGGAAATTGAGAAAGTCTTCAGTCAAATTCTTCAAACACAGATATGAACAAACACACAGCACAGTTATGAGGAAATGAAAGAGTTGAGGAAATAGAACCAGTAAGCTTGGTGAAGACAATGATTTGCTAGACCAGTTCCAACTGTTGTCTCAGTTGTATGTCTGGTTGGAGCGGCTGAGTATTTAAACTCGAGGACACACAGTCCCGGACACCCAGTCTAGAACACGCAGCTCAGGACACCCAGTCCTCACCATATTCTCCTTGAACTAAGGTCACATAGACCTCGTCCAATCACTCGTGGTAAGTCTTCATGCAACTTCCAAACCTTCACAAACTTGGTCACTCGGTGATCCACAATTCCTCTTGGATGCTCTAGACCATGACGCCTAACCGTCTGGAAGAAGCACAGTCTTCAAAGGTAACAAGCGTCGGATCCACTCAGGATCAATATCTTTAGTGATGCTCAATCACATGGGGTTTGTAGGTGTTTGGGTTTTGGGTTTTTGGTTTTTCCTCACTTGATGATTTTCGCTCAAAGTCCTCAAAGGATGGGTTGCTCTCAAATGACAAGTGTCAGTTTCTCTCGGAGCAGCCAACCAGCTAGTGGTTGTAGGGGGTGGCTATTTATAGCCTAGGGAGCAGCCCGACATGATAAGACATAAATGCCCTTCAATGATATGACCGTTAGGTGGATAGATATTTTGGGACAGCTGGCGCATAGCACAGCAACGGTCGGAATTTTGAGTAGCAAAATCCTCAGGGCTATCATGTTCCTCACTGTGTAGGCAATCCGCACTAGCGAATTCCTAACTCCTCAGTCAGGACAAATTCCTCAGAGACCAGAAGAACTTCGTCTCTATCACTGAAGAAATTGACTGAACTGTATGAGATTTCCAATGGCTTCACTCGAAGGGATTGGTAGGTGTAGGATTTTGAGTTGAGCATCACATGGAAATTTTTCCTTAGTATTTCCTCGACCCCCTTTAACAGTACGGTGTTTCCTATGACTCAAGAAAGAGAAAAACAAAACTATGAAAACGAAAGTCTTCAAGCTTCATATTCCTCGCGTGAATATCAAGTCTTCACGGACACACCAATTTCTTCACTTTCAAAGTCTTCATGAAAGTCTTCAGAAATACCAAAATCTTCAGTCGAAGATATTCATTTTTAGGGGTCAACTTTTCCTATAAATATCGAACTCCTCATAGACTTATAGACCTGTGTACACTCACAAACGCATTAGTCCCTTAACCTATAAGTCTTCAATACGCCAAAATCACTAAGAGGCACTAGATGCACTTAAAGAAAGTGACTAAATGAAATTCATGTGTACCCTCAAAAACGCTTTGCTTATTATAAGAGACCGTTTTGGCTTGTCCTTTGCCTCAAAAGGATTGGGCTACCTTGCTGCACTTTTGTTACTACTATCATTACTTGCTCGTTACAAATTATCTTGCTATCAAACAACTCTGTTACTTACAATTTCAGCGCTTGCAGACATTACCTGGCTAAAAACCACTTGTCATTTCCTTCTACTCCTCGTTGGGTTCGACACTCTTACTTATCGAAAAGGCTACAATTGATCCCATATACTTGTGGGTCATCACTCACCACTCCAGCCGAATGTCTAGCTTGTATTGCTTCCTATTTGGTTAAATTGCATCTCCTTAGCTTACACATTATACCTTTGAATATGAAATGCCTTCCTATTTTTGGTACATACTAGTACATCTGTTTATTAACCATGTTCTTATATCAAACTAATGTTCTTGTGTATCCCTCATCAATCACTTATGATGAGGCAGTCACGCGAGGGGGTTATCGTGAGGAAAATACGCTCTTTTCAAGAATGCAGCGTCAACCTCCCCACATGATTCTCAAGAAACAACAAGGCTAGATGAAGATAGTGAACATATCTCTATAGTTGATGACCGAATTTCCCCTGCACCAGCATCGCAGGTGCTTGCTCTAACTTGGCAGCGTGATATGTGGTTGCATGTTGCATATGGTGTCTAGATTGTAATTCTTCCAATCTTGTTAAATTTCATGTGTTATTCTGCTTAGCTTATACATTATACATGTTAATGTGACATGCCTTCCTGCTTTTAGTACATAGTACATCTGTCTATTAAGCATGTCCTTGCATAAAACTATTGTTTTTTTGTATCCCGCATCAATCAATATGACGAGACAACTTTAGTATATGCAATGTGATATTACTTGCATCTTTCATATGATTTATAGCATGCGCTGCTTCTAAGTTGTTGAAACGCCATTTATGATGGGACGCTTTTAACTTGGCAGAGTCATATTGGTCGCATCTTTCATGTGGTGTCTAGCTTGCATTGCTTCTTATTTGTTGAAATGGCTTCTGCTTAGTTTACACAAATAGTTGTGAATATGCCATGTTGTCCTATTTTTCATACATATTCCATCCTGGTATCATGTGTTCACCTTACATCAAAGTAGCGATTGTTAGTATCATGCACGAATGAGTTCTGAAGAGTGAATTTTATTGCTTTTTCTTGTTGGTTTTACTTGACAATTCAAAATCAATAAACCATAAGGAAATTAGCAAGGCAGTGGATAAAGGTGCTCCTTCCAAATGGGGGGCCTCTACAGATTCTACTCCACCTCCCCCCAAGAAGATTTGCAAGACAACACATGCACAGACACTCAACGTAGCTGTGTTGATGATGAGCATGTCTCCCCTAGTGCACCATCACAGGTGCTCCATCTAACTTGGCACTGTTATATGTGGTTGCATGTTATGTATGATGTCTAGCTTGTATTGCTTCTAATTTTGTTGAATTCCATCTACTTACTTTACACATTATACTTGTGAATAAGATATGTGTTCCTGTTTCTAGAACATTCAATAACTGTCTATCACACCATGTTCTTACATCAAAGTACTACTATTGTTTAACCAGCGACAATCACTTATCATAAGACACATTTGACTTGGGAGTGTGATATAGGTTACATCTCGCATTCTTTTCTAGCTTGTACTACTTCTAATTTGTTGAAATGGCACTTATGATGAGATAGTTTCAACTTGGTAGAGTGATATTCGTTGCATCTTTCATATGGTGTCTAGCTATCATTGCTTCTAATTTTTTGAAATGCCTTCTGACTTGTTTACACATCATAGCTGTGAACATGCAACGCTGTCCTTTTTTCTTACACATTCAATCGTCCTATCATGCGGTCGCCTTACATTAAAGTGGTGCTCTTTAGCATCCTGCATCAATGAGTTCAGAAAAGCGATTTTTATTCATTTTTATTATGGTTTTGACTTGACAGGGCAATACAATTAAGAAATAGGAAGGAAAAAACAAGGCAGGGACTGCTGGTGGTCTTCCGATGAAACTGACATCCCAGGTGCTTTCTCTACCTTGGCAGTGTGATATTGTCTTGCATGTTTCATACGGTGTCTCACTTGTATTGCTTGTAATTTGATTAAATTTCTCTGCTTCGTTTACACAAATAGTTGTGAGTATGCCATGCCGTCCTATTTTTCGTACATATTCCATCCTCGTATCATGTGTTTTCCTTACATCAAGGTAGCGATTGTTAGTGTCATGCATGAATGAGTTCTGAAGAGTGAATTGCTTTTTCTTGTCGGTTTTACTTGACAATGCAAAAGCAATAAAGTAGAAGGAAATTAGCAAGGCAGTGGATAAATGTGCTTCTTCCAAACAGAGGGCCTCCCCACATTCTACTTGGCCATCGCCCCAACAAGATTTGGAAGACAACACATGCATAGACACTCAAAGTAGCTGTGTTGATGATGAGCATGTCCCCCCTTGTCCACCATCACAGATGCTCCCTCTAACATGTCACTGTTATATATGGTTGCATGTTATGTATGATGCCTAGCTTGTATTGCTTCTAATTTTGTTGAATTCCATCTTCTTACTTTACACATTATACTTGTGAATAAGACACGTGTTCTTGTTTCTAGAACATACAATATCTGTCTATCACACGATGTTCTTACATCAAAGTACTACAGTTGTGTAACCTACGGCAATCACTTTTCACAAGACACATTTAACTTGGGAGTCTGATATAGTTTATATCTCACATTATTTTCTAGCTTGTACTACTAATTTGTTGAAATGGTAGTAATGACGAGACAATTTTAACTTGGTAGAGTGATATTTGTTGCATCTTACATATGGGTGTCTAGCTTTCATTGCTTCTAATTTGTTGAAATGCCTTCTGATTAGTTTACACATCATAAGCTGTGAATATGCAATGGCACTAATGACGCAAGAACTTTAACTTGGTAGTGTGATGTTGTTTGCATCTTGCATATGATTTATTTCTTGGACTGCTTCCCATTTGTTTAAACGCCAGTTATGACGAGACACTGTTAACTTGGCAGAGCGATATTTGTAGCATCTTTTATATGGTGTCTACCTTCCATTGCATTGCTTCTAATTTATCGAAATGCCTTCTGCTTGGTTTACACATCATAGTTCTGACTATCTCATGCCGTCCTGTTTTTCATACATATTACATCCTCCTATCATGTGGTTGTCTAACATCAAAGTTCAGTTCATCTATATCACGCATCAATTTGTTCTGAAGAACTAAATTTTTATTCCTTTTTGTTGGCGGCTTGACTTAACATGGCACATAGAAAGAGGAAGGAACACAAAATGACAGGGGATGGTGTTAGTACTAAGGACACACGGAAACTGAAGTGGACAAATTATGCAGATTCTGCTGGTACTGATGGTGCAATAGAAGGTCAAAGTCTAGAGGAAAATTGTACAAATGTGGTATCCCCTGCTACATGAGCTACCAAGAAAGCCAAACAGAAACAAATAGCTGCCACCAAACAAGCAGAGACAAACCTAGTTGTTGCAACACCTACCACAGTACCACCAGCTGCACGAGTTACTCATTTGTCAACTCAGCTAGCAGCATGTTCCCAAGCTCCCTTGCCACCTGACACTACTTCCAAAGCACTCTTGACACAAGATGAGTTGGCAAGATCAGATGAACCTTGTGAGCTTCAACAACAAGAAGGTAGTTGCTCGAGTCAAGTTATAGTTGCATGCTTGTTTATATGTAGTCTCACAGTTTGATGTACACTAACGCTTCCTATGTTCGTTGTTGGACTAGCACCTAGGCACAAGAGGAAACAAACATCAGGGATAATGCTCGATAGGTTAACTAAATCTAGAGGAGGAAGAATGGAGATCCATTTTGAGGCATGTTTAAAAAGGCCACGTGATGCTACAGAGTCGGCCAAGTTAGTATCAGAGGCAGCGGTTGTCGTTAGGTGTAATGCACGTATCCTCCCAACATGGATTCATTACAGGAATGACAAAGATGAAACCTAGTTCAACACCTTCCTCGACCATTAATCTGTAAGTATGGTTATGTATGGAAACTAGTAATATCGTCTTGCTCTATCCCATACTTTGTAGGTTGCTGATAATGAGACTCACGTAATTTTCAACAGATGATGTTCAAGTTGTATAGCGAAGATGATGCAACCAGACAAGCTTGCACCCATGTTTTCAAGTCTGCTCTGCGACATTATCGGTATAACTTGAGGAAAACTCACTTTGAAGGCAAGGCTAATAGTGAACTTGCCCAAACATCTCAAGTGGAAAATATATTGGATGACGACTAGAGAGGCCTCGTTAAACACTGGTCTGATCCAAAGTATCAAGTACGTTATATGTATGTGATCAGATCACATGTTCAACTCCTATTTACGCATGTGCCTCACAAATCTATCTTCTTGTAGGTGAAATGTTAAAAGAACAAGGCCAACCATACGAAAGTGAAATTCCAATAGACGACAGGATCTCGTACCTATATTGCACACTGCGAGGCTCTTGTAATTAGCTGCTATTTTACTCTTTTCATTGTGCCATATTATCAGATGTATATAGACTTGTTCCAAATGCAGAGGAAAGCCCGCAAGGACCAAGAAGTACCTGAACCAAATGCAATGGAAATCTTCAAGGAGTGTCACACCACAAGATGAAGGGCATGACTACACCAGTCAAAGTCATTGTTGTAAGTCCTTAATCTTCATGTCTTTTAACTACTACTTACTCTGACTCGTGCATTGACTACATGGTCTACAACCAATGTCTATTACTCTTTTCAATTTTATACACAATTGTCTTGGCTTATCATGGCTCCTTACAAGGTTTCAAAGAGAGGAGTGATGTTCCCTTGATCTTGATATGTAATCTAGTTCCGTGCTCGACTTGTCCACACAATGTTACAATTGCCTGTTTGTCTGTTCTCAGTTGGTTTGTGATATGAATGATGTCATACTATGCTTATCGTATTAAAAACTTTCTCTCATTATCCTTAGCTATCAATACAATGTGAAGAAATAGACAATACATTAGCCATGGTACATGGTCATATGTTTGGAACCTGGTTTTATTATGTACTTTGTAGTAAAATACAACTAATATTTTACACGAATTCACTAGAATAAATTATGTATATAGACCAAAGCTATTTTGTTTTGTTTTGCTGTCTCCTTAATATCTTCTGTTCTAGTACTACTAATGTAAAAACTCAACTTTTCAGCAAGTTATGGAAAAAATGGTGGAACCGCCACCTTCTGAAGGTGACGAGGCAACTATAACCGCAATGTCACCTCTTGCTGCAGTGGGTTAGTACCTGTCCACTAATAGTGCCAAAAGCATGTTCATATGTAATACTGGGTTGGTTGTTAAGGCAATCTCCTGCAGACTACCTAATGATCCGGATATGCAAGAACAAAACAATTTTATATCTATGCTGCAGACACAAGTCCATTCCCTAAGAGAGACCCTTTGTGAAACAAGGACATCCATTGTTCGATGTCGTCAAGATATGCATGGTTTTGAAACCAGACTATCAGACATTTGCTATGTTGTTTAGGAGCCTAGGAGAATTGAAGGCAAAGGTTATGGTGCTCCATCTGACAGTACAATATGAAAACGTAACAGTCAGGTTAAATGAACTGAGCTTTTGAACTCCTGGTGCTGCATTTATCTGCCAGACTATTAACTTTTATGCCAACCTTCCTTTTGTTTTATAGTTGAAATTTGTTTTCTTGTGATACAAAGTTGGTTCTTAACATGCACCCACCGGCTCAAGAAAATAGCAAGCCATTTTTGTATAGTGTAGGGTGTTCCCTATATTTGCACTAGTGGCAAACTTGGATGCCCAGTGGATGTAATCTATGCAATTGCCTTAATAGCCTAGCGCTAGTTTCTGGCTTATTTGCTTCCTACTCTTCCTTTTCCTTGGTTTGCTAGTGACCGCAACAACCATGGGCCATATACGGACCATGGTAACCTTGAGCCTGCTACAGGCCGTACGATCCATGAGCCTCCTATGAGCCGTCGGATAAATGGGCCCACTTAGGCCGTAAACGGGCGTAATTGGTATCGGGCTAGTACGGTAACGGGACGTTAACAAGCCGTAAGACAGCAACGGCTTAATTCTATCACAGGCATAACGGATCGTTAATGGGCCAGAATATAGTACGGGCTGGAAACGGCGCAATGGGTTAACAGGCCACAAACAGGCCGATTCTAAACACGGGCCGAATTTGCCCCATTAGGGGAACGGGCCAGTAACAGGCCAAAAGTAATCGAGGGCCGGAAAGGATCCCAAGAACATATGGGCCGTCAGTAGGACGAAAGCCAACATAGGCTGGAAATAGCCCATGTGAATCATGGTCCGTTAATGGGTACAAAGAAATTTACTGTTCATTACGAGCCAGAGTCATCGTGGGCTACTAAAGGGCCTAAAGATACAAAAGGCCTCATATGGGCCAAAACACGCCATGGGCCATCATGGGCTGAGAGTGAAACGGGCTGGTGTTATATTCGACGGCCCACATGACGTTGCTGGGACGATTTCGGGAAGGCCCTAACGGGTCATGAGTTACCGGGACATAAAATGGGCTATATGCAAACAGATCGTTGACAGGATTTTCATGGGCTGGTGTAGGATCGAAAGTATGTCTAGAGGGGGGGTGATTAGACTACTTGACCAAATAAAAACTTAACCTTTTCCCAATTTTAGTTCTTGGCAGATTTTAGCTAATTTAGGACAAGTCAAGCAATCATCACATGATTCAAGCAAGCATGCAAAGAGTATATTTGCAGCGGAAAGTAAAGCATGCAACTTGCAAGAATGTAAAGGGAAGGGTTTGGAGAATTCAAACACTATTGGAGACACGGATGTTTTTCCCGTGGTTCGGATAGGTGGTGCTATCCTACATCCACGTTGATGGAGACTTCAACCCACGAAGGGTAACGGTTGCGCGAGTCCACACAGGGCTCCACCCAAGGGTAACGGTTGCGCGAGTCCACACAGGGCTCCACCCACGAAGGGTCCTCGAAGAAGCAACCACCCACAAAGGGTCCACGAAGAAGCAACCTTGTCTATCCCACCATGGCCATCGCCCACACAGGACTTGCCTCACTAGCGGTAGATCTTCACGAAGTAGGCGATCTCCTTGCCCTTACAAACTCCTTGGTTCAACTCCACAATCTTGTCGGAGGCTCCCAAGTGACACCTAGCCAATCTAGGAGACACCACTCTCCAAGAAGTAACAAATGGTGTGTAGGTAATGAACTCCTTGCTCTTGTGCTTCAAATGATAGTCTCCCCAACACTCAGCTCTCTCTCATAGGATTTGGATTTGGTTGAAAGAGGATTTGAGTGGAAAGCAACTTGGGAAGGCTAGAGATCAAGATTCATATGGTAGGAATGGAATGTCTTGGTCTCAACACATGAGTAGGTGGTTCTCTCTCAGAACATATGAGTTGGAATGGTGTGTGTGTTCTGATGGCTCTCTCATCGAATGAGAAGAAGGTGGAGGGGTATATATAGCCTCCACACAAAATCCAACCGTTACACAGTTTTCCAATCTCGGTGGGACCGAATCAATAAGCTCGGTCGGACCGAAAATGTAAACCTAGTGACCGTTAGTGATTTTCGGTGGGACTGACATGCAACTCGGTAGGACCGATATGGTTAGGGTTTGGGCATAACGTAATCTCGGTGAGACCGATTACACAAACTCGGTGAGACCGAATTTGGTAATTAGCTAACCAGAGAGTTGGTCAGGCAAACTCGGTGGGACCGATTTGCTCTTTCGGTGAGACCGAGTGGAACTCGGTGAGACCGAAAAGTTACAAAGGGGAAACACTGAGTTTACATTGCAATCTCGGTGGGACCGATTCGCTCTTTCGATGGGACCGAAAAGTTACGAAAGGGAAACAAAGAGTTTGCAACCCCATCTCGGTGAGACCGAGATCCCTATCGGTAGGACCGAATTGCTAGGGTTTGGCAGTGGCTAATGACAAGTGAAACTCGGTGGCGCCGGATAGGAAGAATCGGTAGGACTGAGTTTGGCTTAGGGTTTAGGTCATATGTGGATATGGGAAAGTAGTTGAGGGTTTTGGAGCATATCACTAAGCACATGAAGCAAGAGGCTCATTAAGCAACACCTCATCCCTCCTTGATAGTATTGGCTTTTCCTAAAGACTCAATGTGATCTTGGATCACTAAAATATAAAATGAAGAGTCTTGAGCTTTTGAGCTTGAGCCAATCCTTTGTCCTTAGCATTTTGAGGGTTCCACTTTCACATCCATGCCATGCCAATCATTGAGCTTTCCTGAAATAATCATCTTGGAATAGCATTAGCTCAATGAGCTATATGTTGTTATGAATTACCAAAACCACCTAGGGATAGTTGCACTTTCAATCTCCCCCTTTTTGGTAATTGATGACAACATATAGATCAAAGCTTCGACAAATGATAATAAGCAAGAAATATATCGTCGCTTTGAGAAGTATGTGATAAGTAAGAGCTCCCCCTAAATTTGTGCATATTTAAAATTTGCTTTGGACTGCAAATGCACAAAGAGTTAGAGTCATGGGTTACTCTTCCATGTCACATACATCTTGGTGGAGCGCTCAAAATGATAAGAATGAAATACATGCACTCATCACCAAGAAAAGTGAATGATCACACAAGATAGATAGGATAATAATATTAAGCAAGCATTAAGTGTAGCTTATGATCAAACACATGATCATCAATATCTCACAAATAATGACGTAGTATTTCAGGCACTCAAAAGAAACAAGTTCGAAAAACCACCAAATAAAGCAAGAGAGAAAAGCAACACTCTCTCTCGAAGCCTATGATCTATACATCTTCTCCCCCTTTCGCAACAAGTTACCAAAAAGTTCCTAGAAATGCATAGTGCTAAATCGACGCTCAGGCTTGATCTTCAGGTGGTGGTGGAGTCCGGATCACTCCAAGGACGAAGGCTTCGGTAGATGCTGAAGTAGACGCTGGAGTTGGAGCTGAAGTAGATGCTGGAGCTGGTGGAACTGAGGCTGTGGCTGGTGCTGAGGTGGTGGCTCTTGTGTCAGCAACTGGCACGGCAGATGACCTCGGGCCTCGTGGCACTCTGGCAAAGGCATGAGTGGTAGTCCTGCCTCTCCTCTCCTGCATGTCCTCCTGGAGCTGCTCCACTGCAGACTGAACTTCTGTTACCTTGACATCCAAGTCATAGAACTTTTGTTCCATGATTCTCTCTAGGCTCTGCTGATTCTGAGTGAGGGTGGCCAGACTTTGCTCAATCCTCAGCGTGGATGCAATCAAGTAACCAAGCTGCTCTTGTTTAGTCTTCAAGAAATACTCAGATGCCTCCTCTTGAGTTGGCATCTTGGCAGCTTTCTCCTTCCTCGCCTTCTCCTTCTTCGCGTATGCTTGGGCAGATGATGGCTCGTTCTCAGTCATCACAACTTCATTGTCCTCGAAATCTGGACGGATGGGCAGGTGTTCCTTATCCAATAGATATATGTCCGTGCCCATCTTGGAGTTGATGAGCTCCTGAATTTGAGGGGCATATCCGAAGCTCCTCTTCTGATCTGCTGCAGTCCTCTTAATTGTTTCCACTATGAGGCTCATCACCTTGAACTTCTGAGGCTCATCAAACACATGTAGCAAGTTGATAGCATGGCCTCTGATCATCTTGTGATCTCCAGACTTGGGCTGTAAGGTGTGCCTTAGTATCCAATTGATCGTAGGCAGTCCTGATAGAAGGTAATGCACAGAGCCAAACTTGAAGGTGTCAAGAGCTTCATTGGGAATTTCCTTGTACATATTGGACATGGAGTTATGGTCCATCTTCTTCTTGGCATAGATATCCAAGTCATCATCTTGCTCCTCTGGGGAATTTATGATCTGTGCCCACTCAGCCACTGTAGATTGGTACCTTGTACCCTCAGACATCCATGTGATCCTCCCATCTGGATAAAAGTGTGCCGTGGAGTAGAATTGCATGATCAGTTCCTCGTTCCACTTTGTGAGCTTCTGCCCAACAAAGTCAGCTACTCCACAAGCATTAAAGTTGTCATATACTCCTGGGTAGTGCTCCTCCTTCTCCTTGATGTAGGTCCAGTCAACCCATCTCATGTCACAGACAATTGGCTTCTTATCTAGCAAAACAGTCTCATAGAAATCCTGCTGCTCCTTGGTGTGAAACATGTAGTCCACGGCAGTCCTTCTTCTTGAAGCATATGGGTCTGCTTCTCTCCACTTCCTCAGCCCTGAATCTCTCCTGAGCTTCATATCCTCAGCCACAGGATGAGCATCGTTGTGGTCTGGGATCTTTGGCTTTAGCTTTCTCAGGACATTCTCTTCCTCTTCTTCAGCAACAGTCTCAGGCACTGGGGCCTTGTTCTTCTCAGCTGCAGGAATGCTCCTTGTATTTCTCTTAGGCTTTGGCTTTGGAGCTGACTTGGCCTTGGAAGCAGCTCCCCCTGATTTTATGGCATCTCCCATTAGCTTGGGTGCCTTGGGCGCTGGTGCAGCTACCTCTTCTTCCTCTTCTTATTCCATGATGGAAGACTTGCCAAGCACTCTAGCCACAGTCTTCTTCACCCTTTCCTTTCTTTTCTTGCCCTCAGCTGCAACTGGCTCTTGGGGAGTGGGCTTCTTAGTTGAGGCTCTTTCCTTTGACATGGGCTGCCTGCCTGCTGGCCATTTGATTTTCAGACCTGGCTTAGTGCCTTGAGCTGGCTCAACTCTCTTGGAAGTGGCCTCTTCCTCTGCCACATAGTCCTCATCTTCGGAATCTGAAGTTCTCTTCTTCCTTTGTCTCATGGCAGCCTTTGGCAAATTGCTAGGAGTGCTCCTGCTGCCTTCATCAGATGAACTGGAGGGACTAGTGCCCTCACTCATCACCACTTGCTGCTCTGACATATTTTGGCTATCACTTTGATCAGACATGCTGCAAACTGACTGCTGACCCTGTGAATAGATTATAGATGAGATAGAAAGGATGAGCATCACAAAATGCAGAGATTTTTGCAAAAGAATGATCCAAAAACTTAGTTTTAGTTTCCCACTGAAATCATCTCGGATCTACCGATTTTCAAACTCGGTGATATCGAAGCAGTTTTGGAACCTAAACTAGTGAACTCGGTAGGACCGAGTCACAGTTCGGTGGCACCGAGACTGCTAGGGTTTCACTGAGTTCAAAAATCGGTCACACCGATAAGTAATTCTCGGTCAGACCGAGTTTCACTTGTGCAATGGCATAAGCCAAATCGGTGGGACCAAGTTTTTCAACTCGGTGGGTCCGAGATGGTTTCGGCGGAAACCTAAACCTAGAATTTTCGAATCAAACCTAATCTACGGGCGTTTTGACTGGATAGAAGTTTATCAATCGAGGCAAGAATCAATATGATCACAATGTGCTAGGAATCAGATTGAGGAATAGCACAAAGATCAAGTCCATACCCTAGTTCGGCGGGGACTTGCTACGGCGGCAACGGCAGGGCAGAATTCCCGTTGATGGCGACGGAGACCAGCGACTGGAGGCTGCTGGCGACGAGAAGACGATCCGGAGACCACGAGGGCAGTGCAGGCTATCGCGCGGGCGAAGGGGTTCAGAGAAATTTCCAAAATTTTGCCCGTGACTATATATAGCCCGACCCTGTCGGTGTGACCGAGTGGAACAACTCGGTGGCACCGAGATTCATAACTGCAAGCAGTTACTGAAACTCGGTGTGACCGAAAGGTTCAAATCGGTTGCACCGAGATCGAAAACCTAGATCAACTTAATGATCTCGGTAGGACCGAAAGTGGAGTATCGGTCAGACCGAGAATCATAAAGAGGTTTTGGAAGCTTAAGTCTATGACGAATCGTGGACTCCGAGCGCTCCTCACACAGAGTGGTTCAAATCTGACTTGATCAAATTTTGTGATGCAGCATGAATAGAGTTTGAGACGAGAAAAGCATAGATAGCTAGAGGAGGTTCTTAGGCATTCTTGTCCATCCACTTGGCAAAAGAAGATAAAACCAAACAATCAAAACAATAAGTGGATGTCCTCGAATGAGTAAAATATGCAACCAGCATGCTCACACAATAAGATGGTAAATGAAATATGTGGCAAGGCATGCACAACCAATTCTAGCATCTATCAAGCAATTTGCGATGACTATGTCACCTATATATGAGTATATTGACTTAGGAGTCAAGTGAGAACACTTGATCATAGGTCATACTCATCGTTTAAGCTCAAGTGGGGTTACCACTTTTACATAAAGCATTGTTTTGTTCACATCTTTAGAGTTGCTTTAGCTCAAGTCTTAGAGTAAAGCTCCCCCTAGATGTGATATCCCCCCTAAGAGGGATGAACTAACCTTGGGTTTTGTCGATGATGACTTCATGTAGATGTTGAAGATGTGGATGCTCAATGTTGATGTAGATCACTTGGAGCTATCCATTTGAGTGAATTGCACTTTCAATACCTACATGGGTTAGTCCCACAAGGAACAAACAAGGATATCCATAGACATAGAGTGATGCACACAAAAGATGATGTCCATGAAAACCTTTTAGGTTACCTTGTCCCTTGTTTTACCAACAAGAGGGTTTGTGACTCCTTGAACTAGTGCAAGATGTGGAAATTGATTGCACTTGTTCTTGCCAAAATGATAAGAGTGAAGTATGTTGGCGGAGTCACCCTCAAGAACTCTCTAGTTCTTCTTCTTTTGGATCCACATCATCTTGATGGGAATCCTTGGAGTTGTAGTCGTACTTGATGAAGTGGAACTTGAAGTAGTCTTGGGAATCCACTTGACTAAGGTCTTAGGAGCTTCTTCAAATGCATCAATTTCCTCTTGAAGCTTGTCCTTGCCTTTTTGTTCGTAGTCTTGTGGTGGAAGATCATCTTGAGCTTGTGTCCCCTTGAAAGAAGCATACTTCTCTTGTTGAGGGACAAACTTTGTCTTGGGGTATTGATCTTCTTCCCACTCAACTCCATTGGCATTGAACTTTCGTTCAAAACCAACACCTTGATTCTTCCGGTGCATTCCTTGCTTGCGCACAATTTCCTCGAATTGCTTACTCCCGGCAAGGCTTTTGTACACTCCTTTCTCTATAATTCCCTTCAATAAGCTATTTTCTTGCTCAAGTGTAACTTGGCTAAGAGAATCATTAGTGGAATCAAGAGAACTACTAGAAGCAACAATATTGGATTTAACATGATCATTGTTACTGCTAGAGGAAGAATCTTTCTTGTTACTAGACTTGACTTGAGGCATGTAAGTAGATAAGAGTAAACGCTTGGCAATGTAAGAAGAACTTTTCTTGCGGAGATCATCATTGATTGCTTTTAAGAACTCATGCTCTTGCTCAAGATTGAGCTTCTCAAAGCGTAATTTCTCATGAGCTCTTAAAAGTTCTCGATGCTCTTCGAAGATGGTTTCATGAGCTAACTTAAGAGTTTTTAGTTCTTTAGTTAGGGCCTCAATCTTCTCCTTATCATTGTCATTCGTTTTATCTTGATTAGCATGTTTAATTGACATTTCATCATAGTATTCATCACTAGAGTTGTCACCAAGCAAATCATCACCTAACAAGTCATCTTTATCACTATTGAAATCAACATACTCGGGGTGTGTTACCTTAGGACCTTTGGCCATGAAGCATCTTGCAATTCCTTCATTTGGTGAGTTAAATATGTCGTAGGAGTTGGTTGACACAAGTGCTAGACCGGCAACACCTTCATCTTGAGTATCTTCGGAGCCGGAGTAATAACTTCTCTCGGAGTGACTTTCGGAGTCGGAGCCGGATACCCATTCACCAACATGAGCTTGATGTCTTCGTCTTGTGTAGCTCCTTGATGATTTTTCCTTCCTTTCCGAATCCTTGCTTCTCCGTGAGTATCTTCGTTCATAACGATCATCTCTACTCCTTCTCTCTCTTGGTGGTGATCCTTTGCTTCTTCTTTTTGGAGAATCTTCTCTTCTCTTGTAGGGAGCCGTACACTCATTGGAATAGTGTCCGGGTCTTCCACAATTGTAGCAGTTTTGCTCTCGACTAGAAGATCTTTTGTCATTGTAGGACCTTGACTTGGAGCTTCTATCTTTGCTTCTACTCTTGTAGAACTTGTTGAAGTTCTTCACCATTAAGCTCAATTCTTCATTGAAGTCTTGTTTCTCACTTGATGATGTAGGGGCTTCACATGAGGCTTTATAGGCACCACTTGATTTGTTGTGAAGTTCCTCTTTATCCTTAAGTGACATCTCATGAGCAAAAATTCTTCCAATCACCTCCGTTGGCTTGAGATCTTTGTAATTGGGCATCATTTGGATCAATGTGCACACGGTATCATATTTTCCATCCAAGGCTCTTAGAATCTTCTTGATGATGAATTTATCAGTCATCTCTTCACTTCCTAAGCCGGCAATCTCAGTTGTGATGAGAGCAAGCCTAGAGTACATTTCAGCGACACCTTCACCATCCTTCATCTTGAACTTGTCAAGTTGGCTTTGAAGCACATCCAACTTGGATTCCTTGACGGAGTCGGTACCTTCGTGCATATCAATCAAAGTGTCCCAAATTTCCTTCGCATTCTCAAGGCGGCTGATTTTGTTGAATTCTTCGGGGCACAATCCGTTGAAGAGAATGTCACAAGCTTGAGCGTTGTATTGCAACATCTTCAACTCATCCGCGGTAGCTTCACGGTTCGGTTCTCTCCCATCAAAGAAGTCACCTTGCAAACCAACACACACAATAGCCCAAACGGCGGGGTTATGTCCAAGAATATGCATTTTCATTTTATGCTTCCAACTAGCAAAATTAGTACCATCAAAGTAAGGACCTCTACGGTGATAATTTCCCTCGCTAGACGCCATACTCTCCTAGGTTGTGAAACCAAGGCTATGACCACCAAAAGCTATGGAGATCAAAGAAAATGGAGACCAAAGCTCTGATACCACTTGTAGGATCGAAAGTATGTCTAGAGGGGGGTGATTAGACTACTTGACCAAATAAAAACTTAACCTTTTCCCAATTTTAGTTCTTGGCAGATTTTAGCTAATTTAGGACAAGTCAAGCAATCATCACATGATTCAAGCAAGCATGCAAAGAGTATATTTGCAGCGGAAAGTAAAGCATGCAACTTGTAAGAATGTAAAGGGAAGGGTTTGGAGAATTCAAACGCTATTGGAGACACGGATGTTTTTCCCGTGGTTCGGATAGGTGGTGCTATCCTACATCCACGTTGATGGAGACTTCAACCCACGAAGGGTAACGGTTGCGCGAGTCCACACAGGGCTCCACCCAAGGGTAACGGTTGCGCGAGTCCACACAGGGCTCCACCCACGAAGGGTCCACGAAGAAGCAACCACCCACAAAGGGTCCACGAAGAAGCAACCTTGTCTATCCCACCATGGCCATCGCCCACACAGGACTTGCCTCACTAGCGGTAGATCTTCACGAAGTAGGCGATCTCCTTGCCCTTACAAACTCCTTGGTTCAAATCCACAATCTTGTCGGAGGCTCCCAAGTGACACCTAGCCAATCTAGGAGACACCACTCTCCAAGAGGTAACAAATGGTGTGTAGGTAATGAACTCCTTGCTCTTGTGCTTCAAATGATAGTCTCCCCAACACTCAACTCTCTCTCATAGGATTTGGATTTGGTTGAAAGAGGATTTGAGTGGAAAGCAACTTGGGAAGGCTAGAGATCAAGATTCATATGGTAGGAATGGAATGTCTTGGTCTCAACACATGAGTAGGTGGTTCTCTCTCAGAACATATGAGTCGGAATGGTGTGTGTGTTCTGATGGCTCTCTCATCGAATGAGAAGAAGGTGGAGGGGTATATATAGCCTCCACACAAAATCCAACCATTACACAATTTTCCAATCTCGGTGGGACCGAATCAATAAGCTCGGTCGGCCCGAAAATGTAAACCTAGTGACCGTTAGTGATTTTCGGTGGGACTGACATGCAACTCGGTAGGACCGATATGGTTAGGGTTTGGGCATAACGTAATCTCGGTGAGACCGATTACACAAACTCGGTGAGACCGAATTTGGTAATTAGCTAACCAGAGAGTTGGTCAGGCAAACTCGGTGGGACCGATTTGCTCTTTCGGTGAGACCGAGTGGAACTCGGTGAGACCGAAAAGTTACAAAGGGGAAACACTGAGTTTACAATGCAATCTCGGTGGGACCGATTCGCTCTTTCGGTGGGACCGAAAAGTTACGAAAGGGAAACAGAGAGTTTGCAACCCCATCTCGGTGAGACCGAGATCCCTATCGGTAGGACCGAATTGCTAGGGTTTGGCAGTGGCTAATGACAAGTGAAACTTGGTGGCGCCGGATAGGAAGTATCGGTAGGACCGAGTTTGGCTTAGGGTTTAGGTCATATGTGGATATGGGAAAGTAGTTCGAGGGTTTTGGAGCATATCACTAAGCACATGAAGCAAGAGGCTCATTAAGCAACACCTCATCCCTCCTTGATAGTATTGGCTTTTCCTAAAGACTCAATGTGATCTTGGATCACTAAAATATAAAATGAAGAGTCTTGAGCTTTTGAGCTTGAGCCAATCCTTTGTCCTTAGCATTTTGAGGGTTCCACTTTCACATCCATGCCATGCCAATCATTGAGCTTTCCTGAAATAATCATCTTGGAATAGCATTAGCTCAATGAGCTATATGTTGTTATGAATTACCAAAACCACCTAGGGATAGTTGCACTTTCAGTTGGCCCGCTAACTTTTGAGCAAGTCAAACGGGCCAGCCTTTGGAAGCTAAATGGGCCAGTGTTGGGCCGTCGCACGTGTCGACATCTCATGGGCGCCTATCTTACCCAATGACGAGCTGACACGTGTTTCCTTCGGCCAATGAGAATTTTACATGTGGAAAATCCCCATTGGTCCGGGCTGTTAACTAGTTATTGGATCAAAACCCGGACCCGATAGCTAAACGGCAACCCGTTACGGTGGATGCCACGTGTCGGTTACCCTTGACGAAAGCACTTCCATGATGCGTCATTTATCGTCATGGAAGTGAATACTTCCGTGATGATAATTTTGGTATTGTCATGGAACACTTATGCGACAGCACATGTATGACTATCTTGATTCTATCATAAAATCATCATGGATGTATATACATGACAGAAAACGTGACCTACTGTGACAAATATGTATCATCACAGAAGTGTACTTTTTTGTAGTGATCATCCGGTCACTGGAGCTAGAATCGTTCATATTGACTAAGCTGACAAAGCCCTCCGCCTGCGTCAACTTAGTAGGCCCACAAGTTAGCCTCCAACTATGGTGGGTCCCAGATAGCAGGGGGTATTCATTTTTTGTGCGTAATAAGGAGGAACTTCCTTGCGTGCGAAGATATAGCTGGTGGGTCGAGCTGTCAGCGGTAGGAACATTTTTTCATGAAATACAGAGACACTTCACGTGGGTCCCTGCTATCAGGGGGAGGAATCATTATTTTGTGTGTAATAATGAGGCACTTCCTTGCATGCGGTCATGGACCCAGTTGACAGCCTCTCCACATATAGTCCTCTTCCGATGGATGTCGTTCGTTGACCACGTTGAGCATGCCGCGCAGAGAGCAACAAGCCGGTGGACGACGGCAAGGCCTAGCAAGGGAATGACCCAAAGTCGGGGAAGACTCGACAGTTGTTGCCCACGCGGTGGGGAGTACGAGGGTTTACTAGTTCGGCTACCGTCGCCGAAAAATAACAGGAGGTGTGGGTGAGTAGAGGAATGGCCTGGCTAGTGATGGAGTAGGGTGGGGCAGTGCGGCCTGTGTGGCAGCACAGCCAACCATGGGAGGAAGGAGCAGGCAGTCCCACCGCCGCTGGTTTGGGTGGCTGGAGCAAGAAGATCAGATATTGAAGAAGCAACACAACATTTGGATTAATATCCAATGGTCACGGCTGCTAGAATCATTTGTGGACTAAGTTGACAAAGCCTTTCGTACACGTCAACCATGTAGACCCACAAGTCAGCGTCCAAATCTGTCCCAAACAGCATATGTCGTGGTTCTAAGTCTGACAATAAAGTAGGGGGGTAAGAATGTAGAGGCAAGATCCTAGCTACGTGGAGATTGTGCATGCAAGATGTACGAGTTCAGGCCCTTCGCGGTGGAACTAACAGCCCTACGTCTCGGTGCCTGGAGGCTCGGTCGATTGGAATATGCGTGAAGTTACAGGGGGTGCGAACCCCTGTGCCGGAGGAGGGGGTGGCTTATATAGAGTGTGTCGGACCCCTCTAGTCCTCAATTACACAGGGTTTAAGGTACATAAAGATGGACCTTACTCATAACGTCAGCAATAAAGATACATGAATGACTATTAAGTCTATAAGGTAACATCGGACCGTTGCCATACAGAGTGTCCTTGGACCTTCTAGCTATCGAGTGACTCTTGTCGCGGTAGAGTGTTCACTCCTTTCTCGAGTGAACTTGAGTCTTTCGAGTGGAGTGGTTACTATCGAGTGAATGATGGTATCCCTCGAATGCTTACGACTTTAGGCCAGTGTCCTTGGGGAGGGTGTCTAGGTCAGGCGTATGACCCTACCCTAGGTATATGTCTTCGTCATTAGCCTCAGAATGGTTCAGGGTTCGAGTGGAAAAAGGAGTGGAAGTTGATCCTGACTCTGTTACATGCTGCGGAAGTATTTTCCTTAGACTGATGAGTTATGCGACAACTTTGACTTCATTTTCAGTCGCCTTGATCCATTCTAAAATAGTCGAGTGAACTTTTGCTGATAAGCTTCGAGTGTTGATATGAAAGAAATCTTCAGTCTGACAGGTTGCTCTGCAATTTCCGGATCTTGCAGGATTTGAAATTTTGGGAAGCGCGTCGGATGGAGGAGGCCGCAGTAATCGGGATGGACGAGGCAGGAGCGCCTTGATCACCGCGCCACCTTTTTCGCCATGTACCGAGCAAGCGATAGTTGTGGGATTTGACATGATTGCCCGGGCCCAGTCGCCAGTCACTCGGAAATGACTCCATATAAGGCGTTGGGTTGGGGAATTTTGCACAGTGCACCTCAATTTCTCATTCTTCCTCCTCTACTTCTCCACCGTTGCTGCTTCCGCCCTCGACGCCGCCTCCCGTCCGTGTGCCCCCTCGCTGTGATGGCGAAGGACAAGATGGCGGTGCTGGAGCGCGCTACGAAGGGAGCGGTGAATGTGAAGGGCACGAAGACCGGCAGGAGTGGGTCGTCGTCGAGATCTGGTTTGCCTTGCGGTTGGGTTTAGGACGACTGGATCCGATCCACAATCGTGCTGGATGATTTGCAAGACCTGGCTGAGAGCGGGCTGATTGAGCATGATTCCTGAAGGCTCCCGGGGGATGAAACTGAGCCGCAGCCTCTGGAGGGTGAGTGTGTCTTACTGGCCACTCACGTCGACCGCGGTTTTTCTTTGCCCCCACATCCCTTTTTCCATGCATTCCTGAACTTCTTCGGAGCCCAACTCCACCATTTCCCTCCCAACACAATCACGTACCTTCCAGCCTATGTCTCCTTGTGTGAGAATTTTCTGGGCTGCCGACCGCACTAGGGTCTGTTTAAGCACATCTTGACATGCCGCTCGCAGACTGTGAAAAAGGCCAAGAAAACCCAGGTGATCCAGATGTGTGGGGGCTTAGGTATCCAGATGAGGGGGGAGAGTGCTTTTCCTGCGATGACTCTCTCTGACTCGGTTAGAGGGTGGCAGTCAACTTGGTTTTATTGCAAAGACAAGTCGACCCCTGGTCATTCGACAGGTCTCCCCCCTTTTCCTTGGCGCGAGTTCAGAAAGCTACTTCCTTGAGAGTGACTCCAATAGAGAAGGTGGAGGTGTCCATGTTGATGGAGCGAGTAGTTCAGCTGATCCATGAGGGAGTGACTGGTATGGATCTGCTCGAGGTATTCCTCAGTTGGCGTATTCAACCCCTCCAGGCTCATGATCACTCCATGTGGATGTACTTGGGGATTAAAGATTGCACTCGGATCCACCTGGAGGACGTTGATGAGAAGACGGTGGCACAGTGGGTGCAAAGCATGACAGGGAACAAGGATAACCCCAGGGGGTCCTGAAGAGTTTTACCATTCGACACCAACAACCAACCAGACAAGGTATGTCTCTTATCTCCGAGTGTTTTTCATTCTGACTTGCAGTTGTTTACTGAATCGACTATCCTTTGGTCACCTCTTTTGCTTTGCAGGTTTATACGGAGAAGTACTCGATGCCGAACGGGGAGCAAGAGCAGTACCAGGAAGGAGAAGAAAGCGGAGGCGACAGCATGGATTGGCAGTCTGATGGAGGAGAAGAGGAGGAGGAAAGCGAGGAGTTGAGCAGTGGTGAAGAAGTCGAGTCACCACCTAACAACAAAAAGCGTTCCAAACATAAGCACGACCCAACAAGTATCTGCGGCAAAGTAGCTAAGCCGACCGGACTGACTTCCAAGCGCACTCGGACCTCTTCCCCTATGCTGACTGAGAAGGTTCCAAAGCAGCCAAAAGTTGGAGAACCAAAGCCTTGGAAGACCCTGCCCAAGATCAAGATTAACGTCCCCGTCGCTTCTACGTAAGTGTCTTGTCCCCACTTTTTGATCAAGGACTTATGATGTTGACTCTCTTTCTCATTTGTCCGAGTGAATCTTGAAACTTGCAGAGCTGCTACTTCTGGGACTTCTGCTTACAGGGATGATGGCGAGGATCTGGAAGACACAGTCACTTCTAACCTGGGTATGACTTTTGCAAACTTGTCTTTGCTTTCTCAGCCATTTTGTTGATCGACTGAATTCTGACGATTAATTCTTTTTTGCATCTCCTCCCCATGTTATTGATCTTCCAGATGACGACGAGGATGTGTCGCTGAGGCCCAGGAGGAGTAAGAAGGCATCAACTAGCAAGGTGCCCCAATCGACGCTAGTGACAGAGCCGGTGATCTAGGAGACCGGCGATGCTAACCGAACTTCTGTGACTTTTGCCATACCATTGTCGAGTGCTCAACCTTCGGCGTCGACTGCTCAAATCCCAGCCGATACACCATCTCCAATCTTCACTATGTATCGTGTCTCGAAGGACCAAGTGGGTGCTGCCAAGGAGGCCATACGCCAGGCAGGCATCATGATGGAGCAGATGAAGGTGGTTCGAGGGGCCAGTCAAGTTGCTTATGATGCCAGCTCAGCTCTCCAGAGCAACGTCCAGGTTGGTTGATTACCGACTGAACTCTTAGCTTGTCGCTTGTTCTGTTAGGATATGCTACCCGAAAATTTTCCTTGTACATCTTTTCGTCAGTCTGCTTTTTGCATTTATACACCCACTAGGTG
Source organism: Triticum urartu (assembly GCF_056163025.1). Classification (NCBI taxonomy): domain Eukaryota; kingdom Viridiplantae; phylum Streptophyta; class Magnoliopsida; order Poales; family Poaceae; genus Triticum; species Triticum urartu. The sequence continues at coordinate 361,885,378 of NC_141876.1, read as the reverse complement.
TTTAATTCATTGCTGAATAGTCTTTGCTTCTTGAGTCGACTAGATTGTGTCGATTGAGTCCTTGAACCGGTGGGGGCACGCTGAGTGCACCCATTGGGTGTAGTCCCTGAGACCGTAGCTGACTGCGGGCAGTCGGTTATGGTATGAGAGTCATAACTTTCTCACTCAGTCTGAACGGATCATGTCGAGTGTAACTTGAACCAGTGGGGGCACCCTAAGTGCACCCACTAGGTGTAGTCCCCGAGACTACTGTTGAATGTTTGATTCGGCAGTAGTCTGAGAATTCTTTTCACTCGGGAGTGAAATAACTTTTGATTCAGTTCGGTGATGTAACATTCATTGGCTTCAGAAATCCTGTGAGCTCATCTCCAAATTTTCCGAATTCGAGGAGAAGCAGAGACAACTCAATCTTGACTTGGAGCTGGCTAAGCAGAACTTGCAAAAGGCCAAAGATGAAACACCTGGTATGGAAGGTAACAACTGGTCGATTGTTTATCTTGGCCGACTCACAAGTCATCTCCTCGTTCTTCTGTCTGACCCGAGTACATATCTTTCATAGAAAATGAAGCAAGCTCTAGCGAAAAAGGACCTCGATCTTGCCGCTGCACAAAAGGAGGCTCAGGAGAAGACTGCACTTGCTAACAAGAAACTAGCCTCAGTGGGTGCGCTGGAGGAAGAAAACACCAAGTTGATGACATCCCTTAACGAGTCCAACCGAGAAGTAACTCGTCTGAAGGAAGACAAAGTGGCTTTGAACGGGAAGATTGAAGGCATTTCTCGTAAGAGAAATGATCCGGAAGTTTATCTGGGGGCACTCGCCAAGAAGCTATTCCTTGTGCTCGAAGGTATTCTTCCTTGCCCAACTATTTAGCTATCGTCGATTCACCATGCAACCATTGACTCATTATTTCTGTGCATTTTTAGAATTCTGCCAAAACTTTGAAGAAGAAACCGGACGAATTGAGACAGGCCTGGACCCCGTCCTTTCCCCTGTTGGTGATGAAGCTGCCATCAACGTGCTCCGACTGGAATCCTATGTTGCTAGTGTTACGGCCTACCTTGCTCGCCTGAAGGTTGCGGTGTCACGGATTGACTCAACACTTTGGCCACGGGAGACGCCCCAGAATGACCTGGAGTCTTTGATGACTCGACTCAACGCGATCCCTGGCCGAGTGCAGGAGTGGAAGAAGTCATCTGCTCAGTGCGGTGCTGATGTAGCTCTATCGCTAGTCCGAGTCCACTGCAAGGAAGCCAAGGAGGAGAAGCTACCAGCGATCAAGGTTGCCAATACCAGAAAACACGACTTCCAGTCCTTCATGGAAACCTTTGTTGTTGCCCCCACTCGGATTGCAGATGGAATCGACTTGGACAAATTCGTCGAGCCTGCCAGTCCTCCCGCGGAGTGAACAAACTTTTTATGGTCCGATTAAATTTGCCTCGGTATGTCGAGTGGTTTTTGTAACCGTTTAAACTTCTTCGGGCCCGTGCTCGAGTACCTTGAACCGCGATCTGGAACCTTGTAGGATTTATATGAACTTGGCTGCTTTTGGATCTTTTGACTCTTTGAGTAGAACTTGTTTCTTCAGTTTGAGTTGCTACTGACTTTGTGAGGCAGTTCAATAGAGTGTATCATGGGCAGAGGTACTTGGTATTGCCCATGGCCTGCACCTCGTCGTCCTTGTGGATTGGGATGGAGCGGATGTTGTATTTGTGTCGAAGCTCCAAGGATAGATCGTGGTCGACCTGCACCTCGCCGTCCTTGCGGATAAGGATGGAGCGGATGTTGTATTTGTGTTGAAGCTCCGAGGACAGATCGTGGTCGACCTGCACCTCATCGTCCTTGTGGATAAGGATGGAGCGGACATTGTATTTGTGTCGAAGCTCCGAGGACAGATAATGGTTGACATGTGCCTCGCCTCCTTGCGGATAAGGATGGAGCATGTTTTTAAACTTAGGCGAGTACTAGACTGCAGCTAAGCCCCCGAGTGGGAGGGTTGCTCACCACTCGGTAGGATTTTTTATGCTTAGGCGAGTAATGGACTGCAGCTAAGCCCCCGAGTGGGAGGGTTCCTCACCACTCGATAGGATTTTTGAAACTTAGGTGAGTACTAGACTACAGCTAAGCCCCCGAGTGGGAGGGTTGCTCACCACTCGGTAGGATTTTTTATAATTAGGCGAGTACTGGACTGCAGCTAAGCCCCTGTTGGGGAGATTACTACTGGAGGTAAACCGGCCTTATGTAGCCAGGTTGACTCTTTGAAGATTAGAAGCCCATGAAGATGTAAAGATGATGGCACTTTACGGAGGGCCCAAAGGCGGGTTACAGTCTGTAAATGTAAACCGGCCTAGTCATGTAACTTGTATAGTAAGATAGAAAGAGAGAGGCCGAACCGGATACGTTTATGATCCGGCTTTGGGACTCTGTAGCCCGGCGGGCATCAGCCTATGTATATAAAGGGATGACCCGGCCGCGGTTTAGGGACAGACAACAACAACTCGAGAGCCAGACAAAGCGGATTCTCTCCCTGGCCTTCGAAACCCTAGAAATACCAATCACAACTAGACGTAGGCTTTTACCTTCATCGAAGGGGCCGAACTAGTATAAACTCCCGTGTCCCCTTGTCCGGTTTAACCCCTTTAAGCTAACCCATTGCGATGGCTCCACGACTAAGTCCTTTCATGAGGACATCTGCCGTGACAAACCCATGACAGTTGGCGCCCACCGTGGGGCTATCACACGATGGTTTTGAGTTCTTGAAGGGCAGCTTCGATGGACTCAAGGGATACGCTGTGGGCCGGATGACGAAGAGTCGACATGGCAAGCTCTACATCGACAACGCGGGATGGGGTCCCGAGGCCGATTCAATCGAATATGGGTACCGGGTCCCCTTTGGTGGGATTCACGTCTTCATCGGCAAGATCGGTGAACCGGCCCCCGAGCCGGACATCTGCACCGACATCATCGAAACGGCTCAGCGTGCAAGTTCTTCGCCAGTTCAGCCCGAGGCAAGGCATGTTTTCGTAGGTGTCGTCCATGGATCGGGGTACGAGGACGGACCGGTGTCCGATGGAGAAACCGTAGTCTGATCTGATGATGAGTTTTCTGGAGAAACTGAATCGCTTTACCAGTTGCAGGACGGCCGGATTAAGGGAGGATCCGAGGGCAACAATATTCCGGATTCCCCCGGTCGGCCAAACCGGGCCGCCATCTTCATGGCCGGCATGCAATCGGCGCCTCATTCATCTACCGCCGCAGCAATACTCTCCGGTTCAACGACGGCCACACCAGCAGGGGCGGGAAGCTCGGCGCCACCTCCGGCCCAAGTCTTGTCTGATTTGTTCGACGATCTGGCAACATTGATGTACGCGGAGGTGGACGCAGCATCCAGGGACCAGCACGATGCGGAGATTGTAAAAGTGAAAGATCAGATAGCCCAGGCTAAAGCGGACCTGGCAGCAGAGAACGCCAGGATGGCTACAGAGCGGGCCGAGTTGGAAGCACATGCTTACCGGATTAGACTGGATCAGAATGCTTCAGAGGAAGTCATGAGAAGAAGGTACCGATCACGTCTCCCGTCGGTTTAATTGCCGCAGAATCTTTTCAACATGCCAGGTGCAGGAGCTGGTAACCAACCAACGCTAAACCGGGCGGGGGCGCCGGGAGCAGGAGCGCTGGTTCAGCCGCGCACGACGGACCTGCCTCGCCAGAACAATATTGTACCATCAACGCCGCCCGGGCATTATTCCAACCCGTTGGACAAAATTGTGGATGCCGCTTCACGCCTAGCGGCCCTCCCAACCGACGGCGGGTCACCAGTTGCAGTGGAAGCGCGTCGGGCCAGGGATCTCCTTTAGACAGCACTAAATCAATAGCAAGCATATTCACACAGCCGTGAGAGGATTCATTCCACTCCCCGTCCAAGCTGGAGTTATAGCAGACACGTGGAGGACGAACCGGCCGTGTCTAGTAGTGCACATCGCCGAAATTCGCCACGAGGGAACAACCCGGCTAGGGGAGGTGCTAATGCGCAAGATGTTGTGGACCATGGCCGCGCACGTCGAGAGGCCGAGTTGACAGCTCGACACGGAGCACGACAGCATACTCCGGTTCACCCCACTGCCTCCGTTGAGCCAGGGCGACGTTCAGTTCCTTACGGGTACCGTGTTTAACTCCCGCTTTGTGTAATGTGCGACTACCCAAGGATTTCAAGGGACCTCGTAAGGTACCAAATTACACTGCCGATTTGTAGCCAGAGGCGTGGGTGGAGAGCTATGAGATGGCAATGCAGATGTTAGATGTGGATGAGGCGGTGTGTGCTAAATATTTCACCATGATGTTGGAAGGAACAGCTTGCACTTAGTTGAAGAGCTTGCCGACCAACTCTGTTGGATCATGGGCCGAACTGAAGCACCGGTTTATCCAGAACTTCAAGGATATGTGTAAGCATCCAATGTCAATTGTAGATCTGGCCGCTTGTGTCCAGGAGGAAGGGGAGTCCACGACCCATTGGGTAAAACGGGTCTCGGTGATTTTGCATTCATCAGGTCGTATCAATGCAGACACCGCAGTGTTAACATTAGAGGGAAATTGGCATTTCAAACCGTTGAAATGGAAGTTGGGAAGGCTCAAACGTCACTGCAACGACATGTCAACACTCATGGCTGCTTTGGTTAAATATGCCGATTTAGATAATACCAAGGATCCGGATTTAGAGGAGGACAAACCGGAGAAAGGTAAGAAGAACGGCAATGCCAAAGGCCAACAACATAATTCGGCAGGCCATGGAAACACTGGTAAGCGCAAGGCTGACAGTAGTTTGGACTTTGTCGCAAATACCAACGCGCAGGAGAATGGCCAGCACCGTAAAGGCAAGCAGCCCCAAAGGGGTGGAGGTCCAGGCAACAATTTGGAGCGTTTGTTAAATCAGCCCTGTCCAAAGCATGGATCAAAGGAGAAACCGGCATCACATCTCTGGAAAGATTGTTATATCATGCGGGATTTCAAGAATTCCAATATCTTCCAATATGACAGTGGCCCGCCCGGCGGTTCAGGAGGAGGTTTCCACGGGCCGGGTTACAGAGGTGGTGGTTCCGGTTCAGGGTTTCCACGAAATCAAACCAGACATGTCAATCAAGGACACCAAGGCAACCAGGGAGGTAACAACCATCAGGGGAGTCAGCAGCAGCAGCAGCAGTCGGGTTATCAGAGCAATCCCAAACAGCTGAAAAGCGGGCAATATCATGTCTTCACTACTAGTTTGTGCAAACGTGATCAGAAGCTTCACAAAAGGGCATTCAACTCTGTTGAGCCAGCAGTACCTCAGTATTTACGCTGGTTGGAGAAACCTATTTTGTGGAGTAGAGAGGATCACCCGCCCCGGGTTGATAATCCAGGTCATTTGGCCTTGGTGGTAGCCCCTCAAGTTGGGGGATACAAGTTCACTAAAGTGCTCATGGATGGGGGAAGTAGTATCAATATTTTGTATTATGATACATTCCGCCGTATGGGGTTGACAGATAAGGATCTTAAACAGTCGAATACGGTATTTCATGGTGTGGTGCCTACTAAGTCTGCATATCCTGTTGGTAAGATAGCTTTGGAGGTAGCTTTTGGAGATGACCACGATTCAAGGTCAGAAACATTGACATTTGAGGTGGTGAAGATCAAACGTTCATACCACGCCTTGTTTGGGCGGCCGGTTTATGCTAAGTTTATGGCAAGGCCATGTTATGTTTACCTATAGCTTAAAATGCCAGGTCATAAGGGGACTATCACAGTACATGGAAGTAGAAAGATTGCTTTGGAGTGTGAAGAAGGCGATGCGGCTTATGCTGAGTCGGTTTGTGCCACGGAGGAGTTAAAATTCTATAAGGAGCAAGTTGATCCGGCAGACATGACCTCCTTAAAAAAGCCAACTACGGAACATGATCCAGCATTGAAGTTCAAATCAACTACAGACACTAAGATGGTTGACTTTGTCCCTGGCGATTCATCCAAACAGTTCAGCATCAGCGCTAACCTGGATCCCAAATAGGAAAGCGTGCTCATCGAGTTCATCCGTGAGAATCGGGACATCTTTGCATGGAAACCTTCTGACATGCCAGGTGTACCGAGAGAACTCGCTGAGCACACACTCAACATTGATCCTAAGTTCAAACCGGTCCGACAGTTCCTCCACTGTTTCAATGAGGAAAGACGCAAGGCTATAGGTGAAGAGGTAGCCCGTCGGTTGGTTGCTGGGTTTATTGTCGAAGTTTTTCATCCAGAGTGGTTAGCCAATCCGGTGCTGGTTCTTAAGAAAAACGGCACTTGGCGCATGTGTGTGGACTACACAGATTTAAACAAGGCTTGCGCTGCAGACCCCTTTGCTCTCCCTCGCATTGATCAGATAATTGATGCTACGGCGGGTTGTGACCATTTGTGTTTTTTGGATGCTTACTCTGGTTATCATCAGATCAAAATGGCAGTTAAGGACCAGGAGAAGACAGCCTTTATAACTCCCTTTGGAGCCTTCTACTATGTTTCCATGCCCTTTGGACTCAAGAGTGCCCAGGCAACTTACCAGCGATGTGTTCAGAATTGCCTTCATAAGCAAATTGGGCGCAATGTTCATGCGGATGTGGATGATATTGTGGTCAAATCCAGAAAGGAGGGGACATTGATAGATGATCTACGGGAAACCTTTGACAATCTCCGAGTTTACAAGATGATGCTCAATCCGAAGAAGTGTGTTTTCGGTGTCCCGGCAGGCAAGCTCTTAGGCTTTCTGGTTTTAAACAGAGGCATTGAGGCTAATCCGGAAAAGATTGCAGCAATTACATCCTTGGCCAAACCGGCGTGTATTAACGATGTTCAACGTCTGGCTGGCCGGATTACAGCCTTGAGCCGGTTTATCAGCCGCCTTGGAGAGAAGGCCATCCCCTTATATCAGATGCTCAAGAAAACAGATAACTTTGTCTGGAGTGAGGCAGCTGATAAGGCGTTTGAAGATCTGAAGAGGCAGCTAGTGGAACCGCCCGTGCTGGCAGCACCGATCGATAAAGAGCCATTATTATTTTATGTGGCTGCTAATGCCTGGGCTGTCAGCGTAGCCATTGTGGTAGAGCGCAAGGAGCCTGGCAAAGAGTATCTGGTTCAACAGCCGGTTTATTATATCAGTGAGGTGCTCATTGAGTCAAAGCAAAGGTATCCACATTGGCAGAAAGTGGTGTATGGGGTGTTTATGGCAAGCCGGAAGCTCAAACACTATTTTCAGGGCCATCCTATCACAGTGGTCAGTTCAGCTCTTCTGGGCGACATCATTCAAAACAGAGAGGCAACTGGACGGATTGCCAAGTGGGCCATTGAGCTTGGACCTCACGGGCTCAAATATATACCCCGCACAGCGATCAAGTCCCAGGCACTCATGGATTTCGTCAACGATTGGACGGAGTTACAGGCACCTGAGGAGAAACCAGATAATACATATTGGACTATTCATTTTGATGGGTCCAGACAGTTAGAGGGTTCGGGGGCTGGAGTCGTATTAACTTCCCCACGAGGTGACAAGTTTTGTTATGTCCTCCGTTTAATGTTCCCCTGTACTAACAATGCAGCTGAATATGAGGCTTTACTCCACGGTCTTCGGATGGCTAAAGAGATGAATTTGAGACGGGTTAAGTGCTTTGGCGATTCAGATCTAGTGGCTCAGCAAGTGTCTGGCACTTGGGATTCTAAGGACCCACTCATGGCTGCATATCGGCGAGAGGTGGACGCAGTGGCTGGTCACTTTAAAGGTTATCAGGTGGACCATATAGACCGGCGGAAGAATGAAGCGGCAGACGCTTTAAGTCGTCTTGGTTCCCAATGTAAACCAGTTCCGCCCAATGTCTTTCTTGACGTATTGCACAATCCGTCAGTCAAAATACCAACCAAAGAAGATTTGGCTATTCCTGATCCGGAGGTTCAGTTGGTGGCAGATCTGCATGCCATACCGGATTGGACGATCCCATATCTGGATTACATGAACCGAGGCGAGTTACCAGCTGAGGAAACGTTGGCTCGACAGATAATCCGGCGTTCCAAGTCCATGACCATACTCAACGGGGAGTTACATCGTTACAGTGTTTCAGGAGCAATTCAGCAATGCGATTCTCCTCAAGAAGGTTGTGAGATTTTGCGAGAAATTCATGAAGGGGATTGCGGTCACCACGCCGGTTCAAAGTCTTTGGTTGCCAAAGCTTTTCGCCACGGTTTTTACTGGTTGACAGCGCATGCTGATGCGGAGGATTTAGTCAAAAGATGTGATGGATGTCAAAAGTTTGCCCGCCGTGCGCACGTTCCGGCTCAAGAGTTGCGGATGATTCCAATTACGTGGCCGTTTGCAACTTGGGGGCTGGATATGGTTGGACCCTTCAAGCGCTTCAAGGACAATAATACCCACCTGTTAGTAGTAGTTGATAAATTTACTAAATGGGTAGAGGCAGAGCCAGTCAGCAAGTGTGATGCAGCCATGGTGGTTCAATTCATCAAAAAGGTGATATTCCAGTTTGGCTTTCCACATAGCATTATAACAGATAATGGTACTAACTTATCAAAAGGAGAGATGGAAGAATTCTGTCAACGTGAGCACATCCGGCTTGATCTAGCATCAGTGGCTCACCCCCAATCTAATGATCAAGCGTAAAGGGCAAATCAAGAAATTCTACGGGGTATCAAACCAAGGCTTATGGTTCCCTTAAAGCGGACGCCGGGTTGTTGGGTCGAGGAGCTACCTTCTGTGTTATGGAGCATCAACACCACACCCAATAGGTCTACGGGTTACACGCCTTTCTTCATGGTTTATGGAGCGGAGGCGGTTCTTCCTAGTGACATCCGTCATGATTCGCCCCGTGTGGCAGCTTATGTTGAAGCTGATAATGAGAAGGCACGTCAGGATTCTCTAGACCTGTTGGATGAAGAGCGGGATCTTGCAGCAGCACGTTCGGCGATTTATCAACAAGATCTTCGACGTTATCACAGCCGCCGGGTTAAAACTAGAACCTTTCAAGAAGGTGATTTGGTGCTCCAGCTCATCTAGGATCAGACTGATATGCACAAGTTATCCCCCCCTTGGGAAGGACCCTTTGTGGTCAGCAAAAATCTGCACAACGGATCCTACTACCTCATTGATGTTCGAGAGCATGAAGACTCACGTCAATCGGAGGAGGAGACAAAGCGGCCATGGAACATAGCTCTCCTTCGGCCTTACTATACTTAAGGCCATAGGCTCTTCACCTATACATATTTATGACAGTGTATATACCATATAATAAACCAGAGCCTCTATTATAAGCGGGGTATCTGTTCTTTCTTATATCATATGTGTGCTTTTACAAGTTAACGGTCAAAGCGGAGTATTTGTTAAACCGGCTTTAGCAGCTGCATAAAGATAAAGAAAATCACTAGGGGGCTTGGTCATGTTTGAACCACAACTACACCTCTTGATAGGCATTTCAGCCACACAAGGAAAAATTTGTGGAGCCAAAGAGAGTATTGTACACAGTACAAACTCAAACATAGGCACATGCTGAGCATCGCTCACAAAGTTACTTGGGGGCTCTTTTTTGCAAAGCAACAAAGAGTTTGAAAGGACCCTCATAATTGGCTATCAAGCCACGGCTTGGAAGCCTGGTGTATTCACCTAAAACCCCGGGTTAACCTGCCTTCATCAAGTAAGCCACTCCTATCTAGGTAATCCTGGCATGACCCATCGAACGTTTGACAAGTCAATCTTTTACAGACCCTGAACTTGTCACAGTTAAAATGATGATTGGTTAATTGGAGGCCCATCTTAAAAGGCTTTGTTAAATGGTTTAACTCAGAGGCCTGGCAGCCCATGAAAAGCCTCGATTTGGAGCCTGGCAGCTCGTAAAAAGCCTCGCATATTTTCCTATTTGAATTTTTTTGTTGACAATCATAAGTATTTTTTGATAAATCGGCGTCCTTGAACCGGCTTGCTTTCCAACCACCAGTTGTTGGCACATGATCAATTATAAACCGGTGGTCATTGACCCGGTCTGGTTTGACTAAATCACCAGTGTTATAAAGAAAATCCGGTAGTTATACCGGTCCGGTTTAATAGATAGACCAGCATTATGAAGATGAAATTATCAAACGTATCGGGTTGGTGTTAAACACCTTTGTTGTATACACGTTTGGTCAATCAATGAGGTATGTTCTGTACATTATTTTTTGTACAAACACTTGATTATTCAGCTAAAGTACTACATACTTCTTGGATATTATGACATGTTTAGCGGTAAACCGCTAGACACTTTTAAGTTTTTTGGACCCAGGAAGGCAAGTCATCATAGGATATGCATAAAATATATCCTGAAGGGCGGCGCAGATTGTCACAAAGAGTTATGAAACATGCTCGATGGCATGGCAGATAAACAAAGTTTTAGCTATCCTATTACATGAAGCTTCAAAGCGGCTCAAACAGTGCCATTGTTTTTCACAGTAGCCATATAAACCGGCGACCGGATCAGGACTCTTCATCACGACGGTTTGACGGTTGCGGATCAGTTCGTGTAGGCACTTCTTCATCCCTCCCCAGCCGCTGGAAATTAGTCGTTGACCAATCGATTCCGGTTAAAGCTTGGAACACTGCTTCCTCATGGATAAGATCAGAAGGGTTAATATCAGGGGCATAAGTGTGCTTACGAATCGGAGGCACAAGTTTTTCGACTTCATGGATATCGGCCGGCTGTCTTTTCCCTTCTGCATCATAAAACGGTTGAAAATGGGACAAATCGGTGTCCTCAGCCAATTTGCTGGCCGCTGGCCGCATCTGTTTGGTCAGCCGCCGAAGATCATCATTGTCAAAGTTTGAACCGTCTTCTTTAACGCCTGGATATCCTTTAATGATATCCTCCGCTTCAAGGTCTGGAATCCAGGCCTTGGCTCGAATATGGGCGGTTAATGCTCCTGCTCTCGCAGCGGCTCTCTTCAACTCGACAATACGCGCCGGTAACATGCCCAGCTTCTCAAGGGTCTCCTTAATCAATGTTGGCGCCGGTTTGTTATAAGCCGTCGTACTAATGGCTCGCTGAGACCCAGAGTATAGCTACTCAACCAATGTATATGCCACTTTGAGCTTCATCCGCATATCTGCACCAAGATGAGTGATCCGAGTTCCTGCCAAAGATTTTATCAACATTTTGGTCAGTTTTAAGATTCATTGACTGGTGCAACATACATAAGCAGACACTTACCAAAGATAGCAGAGGTCATAGCATTGATTTGGCGCTTCAAACCGGCTAGTTCTTCAACCACCGGTTTCAGGGCTTCCTCGGCATCTACAGCTCTTTTGGTTAAACCGGCTTTTTCGGTTTCCCATTCAGCATGATCTTGGTTGAAGGATTCTTTCAGCTTTTCCATTCCGGCCAGGGCCTGCGTCAGCTCCTCTTTGGCTTTTGCAGCTTCGGCTTGTTGAGACTTCACATTTTCTTGCAAGTCAGAGTTTGGGGCATCTTTGCTTCTCAGTTCAGCCTGCAACATTGAAGGTATATTCAACAAAACAACATATTTATGCACTAAGTATAAAGCATATAACAAGTTATCCACTTCATACTTGGGGGCTAATGCCTATTTCCTCTCAAATACTACCCTCTATACAAGTCTCCAGAACAATGCAAGCATTATCCTTGACACTTGGGGGCTAATGTACGTTTGTTCTAAACCGGCGGTGTGGATTAAAAACTGGATTAACTTGCCAAGTTAAACCGGCCTTTGGGGGCTATGCTACAGAATGTTATCTAATTTTTTTCAAACATGAGTCTTATCTATGATTGAGGACACACCTTTGCAAGGATCAATGATGGGATGCTTAAAGTGTTACAAAGACCCGGTTTATGATTAACAATCATAAAACAGTTCTTGGAGGCTACTTGGAATAGTATTTCAGCTATAAATCAATGTACAAGGGAGAAGCATTTACCTCATATCGTTCTTTCATCAAATTCACCAAACCAACTTCATAATCCCGGTTTGAGTGCAGACGGTTCAAGAAGCCGGAATGAAGCTCATCAGTGTTAAGATGAGCATAGTTTGATAAGTCGTTGCTCCATTTACCTTTATCCCTGGCAATTTGCTCTTCTTTGGCACTATGCTGAGCCAAAATGACGGGATGACCAGGAGAGCTGTGGCCTATACCAGTAATAATAACGTCATCACCTTGGCCTTCAGGATTTTTGGTGGATGATGATGGAATTTCAGTGTCTTTCATTGGATTAGCCCGGTTTGGTTCTGCCGGTTCAGTATCAGGGGCGGCAGGCTCAGCATCTATTGGTTCGTCAGTATGTTGGCCGTCAAGGGGCGGATCATCAAAAGTTGTTTCAGGATGGAGGCCTTCTGGTTCACCAGTCTGCTCCGGTTCACCTCTTGGTTCTTCTTCTTCGGCAACAGGGTCTTATGGCGGATTGGTGACCCGAGCTTTCTTGTTGGGTCTGGCTTTGGCCCTGCAAATAGAATAAAAAAGGATTAACATCCTGTTCAAAAGATGTAGGGCGCATTGAAAGGAAAGGTTTTTCATAACTCACCCGGCCACAGTTTTCAAAGGGGGGAGTTGAGTTGCTGTCGATTCACCAGAAGAGGAAGGAGGTGTCACCTGATAATTTGAATCGGACGGATTAAGAGGCTGTCTGAAATAACCTGCCTTGGGGTAAGAATGGTCAGAAGTAGGAGAGACCTCAGACCGGTGCTTCCGAACCGGAGTATCAGGTAAACTGGCAGAGGTGACCTTTTGGCCACTGTGCCGGGTTGTCCGGCGAGCTTCATGTTGTTGAGTCTTCAAAATAAATGTTGGATCCAAGTGAACAAGAGGATGAGAAAAGCTTACTTTCCGGATTGCTTGGCGAGTTTTTTGTGTTGGCATAGAGTCTGAACCGGAGGAAAGGGTAATTACCTCTACGCCATCAGCCTGACTAGCTTCTGCCTCCTCCTGAGGAAGATCATTGTTAACAAGATGCATAAAAAGAGAGCCAAGTGAGTCAAGTTCTACCTCAACTTCTGGCTCATCAGTATCACCATCAAGTTCCATATTAATCCGGTCAGCCATTTTCCGCTTTGACGTCCGTTTTACGGCTTTGGTCTTCGAGCTGGTTGGCTTGACCACTTTATCTCCAGTTGGCTTTGCCGCTTTCTCTATGGATTTCTGTTTCCAGAAGGGGTCATCACCCTATATATATATATAAAGAAGAAGGGTTACAGCTTGTATAAGTTAAAGATATTAGATATGAAGAGGAAGTGTAATGCTTACAGCAGGTGGTTTGTTCTTGGTATAGAAGGGACTCAGACCGGTTTGACTACAGACCAGTTCTGATTCATTCAGAATCTTCTTTATACCTTCAGTAACTTCTTCCTCAGATAATTGGATGTTGTAGTGGCGTTGAGGATCGTCAGCTTCACCGGTATATTCACACATTAAACCGGGACGCCGGCTTAGCGGCAAGATACTCTAGGATATCCAACAGCGCACAAAATCCACACATGTTAAACCGTTTGCCATAAAGGCCCGGAGCTTGGCGATTTGAGGAGCGTATTTTGCCCTTTCTGAAGAGCTCGGGCGTTGTGCCATTGGGTGAGTATTGGATAATCTATGATCACGGAAGCCGGGGAGGGGATTTTCATCCTCAGGCGAAGTGTCTCTGCAATAAAACCATGTTTGGTTCCATTCCTTTGGGTGGCTATGATGTTTGGCATGAGGAAATTCCACTTCTTTCCACTTTTGAATCGAGACACCACCAAGCTCTGTGTTCGGGCCATTCACAAACTCCGTGCGCCGATTTAAGTGAGAAATCCCGGAACAGTTCTGCAGTTGGTTCTTCTTGTAAATAGACTTCACAGAAGACTTGGAAATTGCATAAGTTGGAGACTGAGTTGGGACCAATATCTTGTGGATGCAGTTGGAAGCTGGCAAGCACATCTCGATAAAATTTTGACCCTGATGGTTTGAAACCACAGCCTATATGGTCAACAAAGACTACCACCTCGCCTTGTCTTGGGGTTGGAGGATTCTCTGATCCTGGAACTCGCCATTTGATCTCAGTTTTCTTAGGAAGAGAGCTGATGCTAACCATCTCATTCAATTGAGCCTCAGTAACCCGGGAACGAGCCAGTTGCAGGCAGTGAATTGTTTGGCCATTGCAAAGCGAACAAACTGAAAATGAAAGGCCGGTTTATAAATTACGCATGATTATACACAAGATACAAGGGAGTAAGAAACATACTGATATGATAAATGGTACAACCCAGAGACTAGTATAATGAGAGATAAAGGTAATGCTAGCACAGGATTGATCAGACACTGTTAAACCAGAGCATAATTACGAAGGTAACATACTCTTCTGGTTTATCAGAGGGCTAATGGCATAGACTATTTATACAATGTTAAACCGCTTATATTGGTGCGAGGAGAAACGGATCTCACAGGAACATAGAAACAGATCTCACAATGATGTATAAAACTTTTAGATCTAAAGATAAGACAGAAAAGCAAAAATAATTGGATCTTGAAGTGGTGCAGAACTGAAGCAATTTGTGACAGACTAGATCAGTTCTTTGCGCATAAGGATTTGTGATGACCATGGTAGGTAAGCTACGGCAAGAGATGCATCAAGCATGAAGTGTCCATCTATTAAAGGAAGAACAGGGAAGAATAGCACTGATGAACTTTGAAAGAACTGCGAAGAATGTCGAAACCCTAGAACAGATCTATGGTGAAAAAAGCAGAGAACTTACCGGAGCTGGTGAGGAAGCGGAAGGGCGCCGCAGTATTCTGGTGCGTTCAGGGTGATGCAGCGGCCAAGGTCGGAGCAGAGGCGACGGTCGACTGTGGCGGCAAAGCTCCAGAGGCTGAGCGGCGCGAGGAAGATGACGCGAAGAGGCACGGGGGGAAACGGTGAAAATGACCCCTCGGTCCTATTTATAAGGCAAAGTGATAAAATGGCAAGTACGGGAATCGAGGAGCCCAAAAAATGGATAAGTTAATAAAGGCGTCGCCTCGATGATTGGATATATATTAAATGAAGGAAATCTCTGACATCAACGGATGGATGACGTCAGGGCGGTTTATCGTAATTTTGAAGTATGACGTCACAGCGGTTTACAAGATCAAAAATGAAGATAAGAGAGAATATTCTTTCTAAGTGTGGAAGATTGACATGAACAAGTTCAAACCAATCTGGGGCCTAATGTTGGGGATATTACTACTGGAGGTAAACCAGCCTTATGTAGCCGGGTTGACTCTTTGAAGATTAGAAGCCCATGAAGATGTAAAGATGATGGCGCTTTACGGAGGGCCCAAAGGCGGGTTACAGTCTGTAAATGTAAACCAGCCTAGTCATGTAACTTGTATAGTAAGATAGAAAGAGAGAGGCCGAACCAGATACGTTTATGATCCGGCTTCGGGACTCTGTAGCCTGGCGGGCGTCAGCCTATGTATATAAAGGGATGACCCGACCGTGGTTTAGGGACAGACAACAACAACTCGAGAGCCAAACAAAGCGGATTCGCTCCCTGGCCTTCGAAACCCTAGCAATACCAATCACAACTAGACGTAGGCTTTTACCTTCATCGAAGGGGACAAACTAGTATAAACTCCTGTGTCCCCTTGTCCGGTTCAACCCCTTTAAGCTAACCCGTTGTGATGGCTCCACGACTAAGTCCTTTCACGAGGACATCTGCCGTGACAAACCCACGACAGCCCCCGAGTGGGAGGGTTGCTCACCACTCGGTAGGATTTTTTAAACTTAGGCGAGTACTGGACTATAGCTAAGCCCCCGAGTGGGAGGGTTGCTCACCACTCAGTAGGATTTTTTAAACTTAGGTGAGTACTGGACTGCAGCTAAGCCCCCGAGTGGGAGTGTTGCTCACCACTCGGTAGGGATTTTTTATACTTAGGCGAGTACTGGACTGTAGCGAAGCGCCCATGTGGGAGGGTTGCTCACCACTCGGTAGGATTTTTTAAACTTAGGCGAGTACTGGACTACAACTAAGCCCCCGAGTGGGAGTGTTGCTCACCACTCGGTAGGATTTTTTATACTTAGGCGAGTACTGGACTGCAGCTAAGCCCCCAAATGGGAGGGTTGCTCACCACTCGGTAGGATTTTTTAAACTTAGGCAAGTACTGGACTGCAGCTAAGCCCCCGAGTGGGAGTGTTGCTCACCACTCGGTAGGAGTTTTTTATACTTAGTCGAGTACTGGACTGCAGCTAAGCCCCCGAGTGGGAGGTTTTCTCACCACTCAGTAGGATTTTTTAAACTTAGGCAAGTACTAGACTGCAGCTAAGCCCCCGAGTGGGAGTGTTGCTCACCACTCGGTAGGATTTTTTAAACTTAGGGGAGTACTGGACTGCAGCTAAGCCCCCGAGTGGGAAGGTTGCTCACCACTCGGTAGGATTTTTTATACTTAGGCGAGTACTGGACTGCAGCTAAGCCCTCGAGTGGGAGGGTTGCTCGCCACTCGGTAGGATTTTTAAACTTAGGAGAATCGGGTTCGTAGCTAAACCCCCGAATGGGAGACATGCTCTCCACTCGATGGGATTGTAATTTTTGGAACAGAGGCGAATCAAGTTCGTAGCTAAGCCACCCACTTGGGGAGTTTTGACACATGCATAAGAAACAACAATCATATAGGAGACTGCAAAGCCTTGTCTTTGATACACAAACTGAAAGGTACTTCTTATTACATCTCGACAATCTAAATGATTAACTGTTAAAGTGGCGGAGAAGCTCCGCATTCCAGGCATGTGGCTCGTCTTTCTTGTGCTCCACATCGTACAGGTGATATGCACCGTTGTGAAGCACTTTGGTGATGATGAAAGGGCCTTCCTGAAATGCTCGACCCCTGACGTTTCTGGCATGAAAACGCCGCAGATCTTGCTGATAGATGGTCGACCGGATTAGCGCCATCTCTCTTTCCTCTTCCAGAAGGTCAACAGCATCTTGACGGGCTTGTTTTGCTGCGTCTTCTGAGAAGAGTTCCACTCGTGGGGCATTATGAAGCAAATCAGTCGGTAGTACGGCTTCGGCTCCATAGACCAGGAAGAAGGGAGTCCGACCAGTCGACCAATTTGGCATTGTCCTTAGGCCCCACAGTACTGATGGTAACTCATCTACCGAAGCGCCAGCCGCATGCTTGAGATCTCACATCAGTCTGGCCTTCAATCCTTGGAGGATCAAACCATTTGCTCTTTCTGCTTGTCTGTTCGACTGCGGGTGAGCAACTGAAGCATAATCGACCCGAGTGCCTTAGGAAGCATAGAAAGCTTTGAATTCATCTGAATCAAAGTTTGATCCATTGTCCGTGATGATGTTGTGCGGGACTCCGAACCTGAATGTTAGCCCCCTGACGAAACTAATGGAAGTGCTCGAATCGAGTCTTTTGATGGGCTTGGCTTCAATCCATTTAGTGAACTTGTCGACTACAACAAGTAGGTGAGTGAAACCACTTTTGCCAGTCCTCAAGGGTCCAACCATATCCATCCCCCCAACAGCAAATGGCCAGATGAGTGGAATGGTTTTCAGGGCTGAGGCGGGTTTGTGAGACATGTTGGAATAGAACTGGCAACCTTCACATTTGTCGACTATTTCCTTTGCAATTTCATTTGCTCACGGCCAGTAAAAACCTGCTCGGTATGCTTTGGCCACGATTGTCTGTGAGGACGCATGGTGACCACAGGTCCCTGAGTGGATATCATTGAGGATCATTCAACCTTCTTTTGGCATAATGCATCGCTGAGCAACTCCAGTCACACTTTCCCTATACAGTCGACCGCTTATCACGGTGAAGGCTTTGGATCGACAGATGATCTGTCGCGCTTCATCTTCGTCTTCTGGCAGCTCTTTCCTGAGAATATATGCGATGTATGGGACAGTCCAATCAGGAATGACGACCAAAACTTCCATGACTAGGTCGACCATAGCCGGGACTTCAACTTCAGTCAAAGCAGTGGAACTCCTAGGTTGAGGGGGCTCTTCCATGAAGGGGTCTTCCTGGAATGATGGTGTGTGAAGATGCTCTAAGAACACATTGCTGGAAATGGACCCTCGCTTAGAACCTATCTTAGCCAAGTCATCTGTTGCTTGGTTCTTCAATCGGGGAATATGGTGGAGCTCTAAACCTTCGAACTTCTTTTCCAACTTTCTAATTGCATTGCAATAGCCAGTCATAGTCGGGCTACTGACCTCCCACTCTTTCATTACATGATTAACCACCAAATCCGAGTGAAATGGCCATTCGCAACCCATACAAAAGAGCTTCGTACTCAGCCTCATTGTTGGAGGAATCAAAGTGAATCTGAAGGGCATAGCTAAGTTTGTCGCCTCGCGGGGACACCAGAACAACTCCAGCACCAGAACCGCTCAACATTTTGGACCCATCAAAGAACATAGTCCAATGTTCCGACTGGACTTGAGTCGGTTGTTGTTGTTCAATCCACTCGACAAGGAAATCTTCTATTGCCTGGGATTTGATTGCTTTCTTTGCCTCAAACTTGATATCCAACGGACGGAGTTCAATCGCCCACTTTGCCACTCGACCAGTTGCATCTCTATTGTTCATAATTTCTGACAATGGAGCGTCGCTGACGACTGTGATGGAGTGATCTGAGAAATAATGTGCCACCTTCTTTGCAGTCAAGTAAATTCCATAGACCAACTTTTGGTAATGTGGATACCTCTGCTTTGATGGAGTTAAGACTTCAGAAATATAGTACACTGGGCGCTGAACTTTATGGGTTTTACCTGCTTCTTCCCGCTCGGCCGTGAATACTGTACTGACAACTTGTCCAGTGGGTGCAATATAAAGCAACAAAAGCTCCTTGCTAACACGAGCAACGAGCACCGGTTGGGTGGAAAGCAGGGTTTTGAGCTCTGCAAACGCTGCGTCAGCTTCAGGAGTCCACTCGAACTTATCAGATTTCTTCATCAATCGGTAAAGAGGTAATGCCTTTTCACTGAGACGAGAGATGAACCGACTCAAGGCGGCCAAACAACCAATAAGCTTCTGAACATCGTGTATGCGCACGGGGCGCTTCATTCGGAGTATTGCGCCGACTTTCTCTGGGTTCACGTCGATTCCTCGTTCGGAAACAAGGAAACCAAGTAACTTTCCACCTAGAACTCCAAATGTACACTTTGATGGGTTAAGCTTGATATCATATCTTCTCAGATTGGCAAAGGTTTCAGCAAGGTCAGTCAGTAGGTCGAAACCTTTACGTGACTTAACCACGATGTCATCCATGTATGCCTCCACATTCCGACTGCTTTGAGTGAGCAGGCACTTCTGTATCATGCGCATGAATGTGGCGCCGGCATTCTTGAGATCAAAGGTAATGGTAACATAGCAAAAGCACCCGAACGGGATGATGAAGGCTGTCTTTATTTCATCGGGCCCATACAGTCGGATCTGATGATACCCGAAATATGTGTCCGGAAAGGACAGTCGCTCACATCCCGCAGTCGAGTCAACTATTTGATCGATGCGGGGTAGAGGAAAATGATCCTTCGGGCAGTCCCGATTGATGTTCTTGAAGTCAATGCACATACGGAGTGAATCATCTTTCTTGGGACCCATGACGACATTGGCGAGCCACTCGGAGTGGTAAATCTCTCGGATGAACTCGGCTGCCAGAAGCCGAGCCACTTCTTCGCCAATCGCCTTTCACTTTCCCACGGCGGACCGACGGAGATACTCTTTCATAGGTTTAACTTTTGGGTTGACTTGCAAACGGTGCTCAGCCAGATCCCTGGGTACACCTGGCATGTCAGAAGGTTTCCATGCAAAGATGTCCCAGTTCTCACGGAGGAACTGGATGAGCGCTTCTTCCTATTTGCTATCGAGTGTTGTTGATATATGAGTCAGAGCAGCACTGGAATCAGTCGGGTGAATATGAACTGACTTTGTTTCACCAGTTAACTTAAATGCAGACTCTGAAGCAGGCTTCTTAGCTCTCAACAAATCACTCGGATCTGCCGTCTTCTTGTATTCCTCCATTTCAATTGCTGCCATCTGTTCATCGGCAATCTTTGAGCCCTTCTGGAAGCACTCTTCTGCTCGCTGCCGATAACCAGTGACTGTAATCACGCCTCTAGGGCCAGGCATCTTGAGCTTGAGATACACATAACATGGCCGATCCATGAAATGGGCATACACAGTCCTGCCCAAGATAGCATGATAGGCACTGTGAAAATCCACGACTTCAAACGTCAACTTCTCCTTCCGGTAATTCTTTGAATCACCGAAAGCCACGTCAAGGGTGATCTAGCCGAGTGAATCCACCTTCTTCCCTGGTATAACTCCGTGAAACCGCATGTTACTCTCACTAAGCTTGGACATCGGAATGCCCAACCCACGGAGGGTCTCAGCATACAAGATATTCAATCCGCTGCCACCATCCATCAAAACTTTGGTCAATCGGGTGCCTCCAACGACCGGGTCGACCACCAACGCTTGCCTCCCAGGGGTGGCAACGTGCGGCGGGTGATCCGACTGGCCGAATGTAATGGGGGTCTTTGACCACTTCAGATACGTCGATGTTACCGGAGCGACCATGTTCACTTCTCTGTTGATGATTTTCAGTCGACTTTTGCTTTCAACATCAGCAAAAATCACCAAAGTGGAGTTAATATTGGGAAAACCATCATCTTCTTCTTCTTTGTCCTCATCTTTATCCGACTCTTTTTCCTTCTCACTGGGTTGCTTTTCCCTGAACTGCTGTATAAGGACTCGGCACTACCGAGTGGTATGCTTAGGATAGTTGAGATTTCCCTCTTCATCCTTCTTGATGTGAATGTGACATGGTAAATCCAACACATCGTTACCGCCTGAATCTTTCAACTTCTTAGGAGTCCAGGGCCCTTTAGGCTTTCCTTTATCCTTTCCTTGGGTTTCCACTTCAACCTCTCTAGGTGCTGCTGGCTCTGCTTTGCGCTTCTGCTTCTGATTGGAATTTCCTCCTCCGGTGTCCTGGTCCACCGGTTTACTCTTTCCACTGCGGAGTCGGTCTTCTTCTTCGCCGTTGGCGTACCGAGTGGCTATCTCCATCATTCGAGTCAGAGACATGTCTCCTGTCCGGCCGAATTTCAGGTTGAGCTCCCTGCACCGAACGCCCTCCTTGAAGGCACACTGCTTGATGATGAGACACATTCTCCACAGTGTGGTGTAGAGTGGTCCATCTCTGGATGTAATCCCTCAAAGTTTCATTCGGCTTTTGCACGCAGTGCTGCAATTCAGTCAATCCCGTTGGCCATTTGCACGTGCCCTCAAACGTTCTAACAAACACTCGGGCCAAATCTTCCCAGCTGAAAATACTGCCTGGTGCTAACTGATTCAACTAGGCTCTAGCTGACCCTTCGAGCATCAAGGGAAGATGCTTCATGGCAACTTCATCATTTCCTCCGCCGATCTGCACAGCCACTCGGTAATCTTCACGCCAAGTGTCAGGCTTTGATTCTCCAGTGAACTTACTGACCCCAGTCACCAACCTAAAGTTGGGAGGGATCTCCGCAGCTCTGATGGCTCTGCTAAAACACTCGGGACCAGAAACATGGACCCTGTTTAAAGGCGAGCGATCTCTGCCCTGCCCTTCTCTCTGTGCTCGGTTCCTGTCCACTAGACCTTGCAGCAAAATTGACCTTGCATCAAACCCTAGCTCTCTTGGGTCGACCTGCCTTCTCTGCTCTTTGTTGTACAGCCGCCTATCATCATAATGCCAGGGCACGTATGATTCGCCCCTCGGAGGGGGTGTAGGCACTCGATGGCGGTCATCACGGTCAAGCCGACGATCTTGCTGCTCATGATTCCGACCCAAATACTGCCCTTGACGATCCCCGCGTCCCTCGTGCCGCGGAGACAATCTTGGGCTATGGGCCGACTGGACAGTATCAGCCACCACAGACCTGCTATGGATCCTTTTGCGCGACTAGAAAACTGCTGTGTTCTGCTCTCCTGCTGCTCGGAGCAGCGCTCTGATCTGCTTCTGACTGGGACGGCTGAATGGATTCT
Organism: Triticum urartu; assembly: GCF_056163025.1. Classification (NCBI taxonomy): domain Eukaryota; kingdom Viridiplantae; phylum Streptophyta; class Magnoliopsida; order Poales; family Poaceae; genus Triticum; species Triticum urartu. Next base: position 361,863,347 of record NC_141876.1, on the reverse strand, counting down.
GCTATACGAGCCACAACAGTAAGATTCTGAATCGGAGTGTGGTATACCTGTGGTTTGATACGTCTCCAACGTATCTATAATTTTTGATTGTTCCATGCTATTATATTATCCATCTAGGATGTTTTATATGCATTTATATGCTATTTTATATGATTTTTGGGACTAACCTATTAATCGGAGGCCCAGCCCAAATTGTTGTTTTCCTGCCTACCTCAGTGTTTCGAAGAAAAGGAATATCAAACGGAGTCCAAACATAATGAAATCTTCAGGAGAGTTATTTTTGGAACGGAAGCAATCCAGGAGACTTGGAGTAGACGTTAGGTAAGCTTCAAGGAAGCCACAAGGTAGGGAGGCGGCAGGCGGGCCCTACCCCCTGGGCACGCCCCCACCCTCGTGGGCCCCTCGTGGCTCCCCTGACCGACTTCTTTTGCCTATATATGTCCATATACCCTAAAAACATCGACGAGCATAATAGATCGGGCGTTCCACCACCAGAAGCCTCCGTAGCCACTGAAAAACCAATCTTGACCCATTCCGGCACCCTGTCGGAGGGTGGAATCCCTCTCCGGTGGCCATCTTCATCATCCCGGTGCTCTCTGATGTCTACTACACAACCTTCTTCTTGTAGACGTTGTTGGGCCTCCAAGTGCAGAGGTTTGTAGGATAGTAGCAAATTTCCCTCAAGTGGATGACCTAAGGTTTATCAATCCGTAGGAGGCGTAGGATGAAGATGGTCTCTCTCAAACAACCCTGCAACCAAATAACAAAGAGTCTCTTGTGTCCCCAACACACCCAATACAATGGTAAATTGTATAGGTGCACTAGTTCGGCGAAGAGATGGTGATACAAGTGGTATATGGATAGTAGATAATGGTTTTTGTAATCTGAAAATATAAAAACAGCAAGGTAACTAATGATAAAAGTGAGTGTAAATGGTATTGCAATGCGTTGAATCAAGGCCTAGGGTTCATACTTTCACTAGTGCAAGTTCCCCCAATGATGATAACATAATTGGATCACATAACTATCCCTCAACATGCAACAAAGAGTCACTCCAAAGTCACTAATAGTGGAGAAAAAACGAAGAGATTATGGTAGGGTACGAAACCACCTCAAAGTTATTCTTTCCAATCAATCCGTTGGGCTATTCCTATAAGTGTCACAAACAGCCCTAGAGTTCATACTAGAATAACACCTTAAGACACAAATCAACCAAAACCCTAATGTCACCTAGATACTCCAATGTCACCTCAAGTATCCGTGGGTATGATTATATGATATGCATCACACAATCTCAGATTCATCTATTCAACCAACACAAAGGACCTCAAAGAGTGCCCCAAAGTTCTACCGAAGAATCACGACAAAAATGTGTGCCAACCCCTATGCATAGGTTCATGGGCGAAACCCGCAAGCTGATCACCAAAACATATATCAAGTGAATCACGTGGTATCCCATTGTCACCGCAGATACGCACGGCAAGACATAGATCAAATGTTCTCAAATCTTTAAAGACTCAATCCGATAAGATTACTTCAAGGGGAAAACTCAATTCATTACAAGAGAGTAGAGGGGGAGGAGAAACATAAGATCCAACTATAATAGCAAAGCTCGCAATACATCAAGATCGTGCCAAATCAAGAACATGAGAGAGAGCGAGAGAGAGAGAGATCAAACACATAGCTACTGGTACATACCCTCAGCCCCGAGGGAGAACTACTCCCTCCTCGTCATGGAGAGCACCGGGATGATGAAGATGGCCACCGGAGAGGGATTGCCCCCTCTGGCAGGGTGCCGGAACGGGTCTCGATTGGTTTTCGGTGGCTATGAAGGCTTCTAGCGGCGGAACTCCCGATCTATTGTCCTCCCGGATGTTTTTAGGGTATATGGAGATATATAGGCGGAAGAAGTACGTCAGGGGGGCCACGAGGGGCCCACGAGGGTGGAGGGCGCACCCCCCTACCTCGTGGCCTCCTCGAAGCATCCCTTACATGCACTTCAAGTCTTCTGGGCTTCTTTCCTTCCAAAAATGAGTTCCGTGAAGTTTCAGGTCAATTGGACTCCGTTTGATTTTCCTTTTCTTCGAAACCCTAAAATAAGGTAAAAATAGAAACTGGCACTGGGCTCTGGGTTAATAGGTTAGTCCCAAAAAATGATATAAAAGTGTATAATAAAGCCTATAAACATCCAAAATAGTAGATAATATAGCATGGAGCAATCAAAAATTATAGATACGTTGGAGACGTATCAGCATCCCCAAGCTTAATTCCTGCTCGTCCTCGAGTAGGTAAATGATAAAAACAGAATTTTTGATGCGGAGTGCTACTTGGCATAATTTCAATGTAATTCCTCTTAATTGTGGCATGAATATTAAGATCCGAAAGATTCAAGATAAAAGTTTAATATTGACATAGAAATAATAATACTTCAAGCATACTAACTAAGCAATCGTGTCTTCTCAAAATAACATGGCCAAAGAAAGCTATCCCTACAAAATCCTATAGTCTGGCTATGCTCCATCTTCACCACACAAAATATTTAAATCATGCACAACCCCCACGACAAGCCAAGAAATTGTTTCATACTTTTGATGTTCTAAAACTTTTTAAATCTTCACGCAATACATGAGCGTGAGCCATGGATATAGCACTATAGGTGGAATAGAATGGTGGTTGTGGAGAAGACAAAAAGGAGAATATAGTCTCACATCAACTAGGCGTATCAACGGGCTATGGAGATGCCCATCAATAGATATCAATGTGAGTGAGTAGGGATTGCCATGCAACGGATGCACTACAGCTATAAGTATATGAAAGCTCAACAAAAGAAACTAGTGGGTGTGCATCCAACTTGCTTGCTCACGAAGACCTAAGGCATTTTGAGGAAGCCCATCATTGGAATATACAAGCCAAGTTCTATAATGAAAAATTCCCACTAGTATATGAAAGTGACAACATAGGAGACTCTCTATCATGAAGATCATGGTGCTACTTTGAAGCACAAGTGTGGTAAAAGGATAGTAGCATTGCCCCTTCTCTCTTTTTCTCTCATTTTTTATTTTTTATTTGGGCCTTCTCTTTTTTTATGGCCTCTTTTCTCTTTTTTTGGGCTTCTTTGTCCTCTTCTATTTATTTATTTTCATCCGGAGTCTCATCCCGACTTGTGGGGGAATCATAGTCTCCATCATCCTTTCCTCACTGGGACAATGCTCTAATAATGATGATCATCACACTTTTATTTTTCTTACAACTCGAGAATTACAACTCGATACTTAGAACAAAATATGACTCTATATGAATGCCTCCGGCAGTGTACCGGGATGTGCAATGATGCATGAGTGACACGTATGAAAGAATTATGAACGGTGGCCTTGCCACAAATACGATGTCAACTACACGATCATGCAAAGCAATATGACAATGATGGGGCGTGTCATAATAAACGGAATGGTGGAAAGTTGCATGGCAATATATCTGGGAATGGCTATGGAAATGCCATAATAGGTAGGTATGGTGGCTGTTTTGAGGAAGGTATATGGAGGGTTTATGGTACCGGCGAAAGTTGCGCGGTACTAGAGAGGCTAGCAATGGTGGAAGGGTGAGAGTGCGTATAATCCATGGAGTCAACATTAGTCATAAAGAATTCACATACTTATTGCAAAAATCTATTAGTTATCGAAACAAGGTACTACGCGCATGCTCCTAGGGGGATAGATTGGTAGGAAAAGACCATCGCTCGTCCCCGACCGCCACTCATAAGGAAGACAATCAATAAATAAATCATGCTCCGACTTCATCACATAACGGTTCACCATACGTGCATGCTACGGGAATCACAAACTTCAATACAAGTATCTCTCAAATTCATAACTACTCAACTAGCATGACTCTAATATCACCATCTCCATATCTCAAAACAATCATCAAGCATCAAACTTCTCTTAGTATTCAATACTCTATATGAAAGTTTTTACCATTCTTGGATGCCTAGCATATTAGGATTATTTAAGCAAATTACCATGCTATTTAAAACTCTCAAAATGATATAAGTGAAGCATGAGAGTTCATCTATTTCTATAATACCACCACCGTGCTCTAAAAAGATATAAGTGAAGCACTAGAGCAACAACAAACTACTCCGAAAGATATAAGTGAAGATCAATGAGTAGTCGAATAATTATGCAACTATGTGAAGACTCTCTAACATTTAATAATTTCAGATCTTGGTATTTTATTCAATCAGCAAGCAAAGCTAAATAAAATAAAATGATGCTCCAAGCAAAACACATATCATGTGGCGAATAAAAATATAGCTCCAAGTAAAGTTACCGATGAACAGAGACGAAAGAGGGGATGCCTTCCGGGGCATCCCCAAGCTTACGGTCTTAGCTATCCTTGAATATTACCTTGGGGTGCCTTGGGCATCCCCAAGCTTAGGCTCTTGCCACTCCTTATTCCATAGTCCATCGAATCTTTACCCAAAACTTGAAAACTTCACAACACAAAACTTAACAGAAAACTCGTAAGCTCCGTTAGTATAAGAAAGTAAATCACCACTTCAAGGTACTGTAATGAACTCATTCTTTATTTATATTGGTGTTAAACCTACTGTATTCCAACTTTTCTATGGTTTATAAACTATTTTACTAGCCATAGATTCATCAAAATAAGTAAACAACACATGAAAAACAGAATCTGTCAAAAACAGAACAGTCTGTAGTAATCTGAATCAAACGTATACTTCTGGAACTCATAAAATTCTCAAATAAATTACTGGACCTGAGGAATTTATCTATTAATTATCTGCAAAAGGAATTAACTAAATATCACTCTCCAAATAAAAATGGCAGCAATTCTCGTGAGCGCTAAAGTTTCTGTTTTTTACAGCATGATCAACAAGACTTCTCCCAAGTCTTCCCAAAGGTTCTACTTGGCACAAACACTAATTAAAAGCATAAAACCACATCTAAACATAGGCTAGATGAATTATTTATTACTAAACAGGAACAAAAAGAAAGGAACAAAAATAAAGTTGGGTTGCCTCCCAACAAGCGCTATCGTTTAACGCCTCTAGCTAGGCATGATGATTTCAATGATGCTCACATGAAAGATAAGAATTGAAACATAAAGAGAGAATCATGAAGAATATGAATAACACATTTAATTCTAACATACTTCCTATGCATAGGGATTTTTTGAGCAAACAACTTGTGGGAACAAGAATCAACTTGCATAGGAAGGTAAAACAAGCATAACTTCAAAATTTTAAGCACATATAGAGGAAACTTGATATTATTGCAATTCCTACAAGCATAAGTTCCTCCCTCATAATAATTTTCAGTAGCATCATAAATGAATTCAACAATATAACCAGCATCTAAAGCATTCTTTTCATGATTTACATGCATAGAAAATTTACTACTCTCCACACAAGCAAAATTCTTCTGATGAATAATAGTGGGAGCAAACTCAACAAAATAACTATCATGTGATTGAAAATTAAGATCAAGATGACAAGTTTCATGGTTATCATTATTATTTAAAGCATACGTGTCATCACAATAATCATCATAGATAGGAGGCATGCTTTCATCATAATAAATTTGCTCATCAAAACTTGGGGGACAAAAAATATCATCTTCATCAAACATAGCATCCCCAAGCTTGTGGCTTTGCATATCATTAGCATCATGGATATTCAAGGAATTCATACTAACAACATTGCAATCATGCTCATCATTCAAATAATTAGTGCCAAACATTTTATAGATTTCTTCTTCTAGCACTTGAGCACAGTTATCCTTTCCATCATACTCACGAAAGATATTAAAAAGGTGAAGCGTATGAGACAAACTCAATTCCATTTTTTTTAAGTTTTCTTTTATAAACTAAACTAGTGATAAAACAAGAAACTAAAAGACTCGATTACAAGATCTAAAGATATACCTTCAAGCACTCACCTCCCCGGCAATGGCGCCAGAAAAGAACTTGATGTCTACTACACAACCTTCTTCTTGTAGACGTTGTTGGGCCTCCAAGTGCAGAGGTTTGTAGGACAGTAGCGAATTTCCCTCAAATGGATGGCCTAAGGTTTATCAATCCGTAGGAGGCGTAGGATGAAGATGGTCTCTCTCAAACAACCCTGCAACCAAATAACAAAGAGTCTCTTGTGTCCCCAACACACCCAATACAATGGTAAATTGTATAGGTGCACTAGTTCGGCGAAGAGATGGTGATACAAGTGGTATATGGATAGTAGATAATGGTTTTTGTAATCTGAAAATATAAAAACAGCAAGGTAACAAATGATAAAAGTGAGCGTAAATGGTATTGCAATGCATTGAAACAAGGCCTAGGGTTCATACTTTCACTAGTGCAAGTTTCCCCAATGATGATAACATAATTGGATCACATAACTATCCCTCAACATGCAACAAAGAGTCACTCCAAAGTCACTAATAGTGGAGAACAAACGAAGAGATTATGGTAGGGTACGAAACCACCTCAAAGTTATTCTTTCCAATCAATCCGTTGGGCTATTCCTATAAGTGTCACAAACAGCCCTAGAGTTCGTACTAGAATAACACCTTAAGACACAAATCAACTAAAACCCTAATGTCACCTAGATACTCCAATGTCACCTCAAGTATCCGTGGGTATGATTATATGATATGCATCACACAATCTCAGATTCATCTATTCAACCAACACAAAGGACCTCAAAGAGTGCCCCAAAGTTCTACCGGAGAATCACGACAAAAATGTGTGCCAACCCCTATGCATAGGTTCATGGGTGAAACCCGCAAGCTGATCACCAAAACATATATCAAGTGAATCACGTGGTATCCCATTGTCACCACAGATACGCACGGCAAGACATAGATCAAATGTTCTCAAATCTTTAAAGACTCAATCCGATAAGATTACTTCAAGGGGAAAACTCAATTGATTACAAGAGAGTAGAGGGGGAGGAGAAATATAAGATCCAACTATAATAGCAAAGCTCGCAATACATCAAGATCGTGCCAAATCAAGAACACGAGAGAGAGCGAGAGAGAGAGAGAGAGAGAGATCAAACACATAGCTACTGGTACATACCCTTAGCCTCGAGGGAGAACTACTCCCTCCTCGTCATGGAGAGCACCGGGATGATGAAGATGGCCACCGGAGAGGGATTGCCCCCTCTGGCAGGGTGCCGGAACGGGTCTAGATTGGTTTTCGGTGGCTACGAAGGCTTCTAGCGGTGGAACTCCCGATCTATTGTCCTCCCGGATGTTTTTAGGGTATATGGAGATATATAGGCGGAAGAAGTATGTCAGGGGGGCCACGAGGGGCCCACGAGGGTGGAGGGCTTGCACTAGTGAAAGTACGAGCCCTAGGCCTTGTTTCAACACATTGCAATACCGTTTACGCTCACTTTTACCACTTGCTACCTTGCTATTTTTATATTTTCAGATTACAAAAACCATTATCTACTATCCATATTGCACTTGTATCACCATCTCTTTGCCGAACTAGTGCACCTATACAATTTACCATTGTATTGGGTGTGTTGGGGACACAAGAGACTCTTTGTTATTTGGTTGCAGGATTGCTTGAGAGAGACCATCTTCATCCTACGCCTCCCACGAATTGATAAACCTTAGGTCATCCACTTGAGGGAAATTTGCTACTGTCCTACAAACCCCTGCACCTGGAGGCCCAACAACGTCTACAAGAATAAGGTTGTGTAGTAGACATCAAGCTCTTTTCTGGCGCCGTTGCCGGGGAGGTTAGCGCTTGAAGGTATATCTTTAGATCTTGCAATCGAATCTTTTAGTTTCTTGTTTTATCACTAGTTTAATCTATAAAAGAAAATTACAAAAAAATGGAATTAAGGTTGCCGCATATGCTTCATCTTTTTAATGTGTTTTGTGAAAATAAGGATTCCGATAATTGTGCCAAAGTGTTAGAAGAAGAATGCATTAGAATGTTTGGCAGTAAATCTTTGTATGAGGAGCATGATTGCAATGTTGTTAGTATGAATTCCTTGGATATCAATGATGCTAATCATATGCAAAGCCACAAGCTTGGCGAAGCTATGTTTGATGAAGATTATATTTTTTGTCCCACAAGTTTTGATGAGCAAATTTATTTTGATGATAGCATGCCTCCTATTTATGATAATTATATTGATTAAAGTGGGTTTGGAGAGGTCATGACTTTAGTTAATGTTAATCCCACTATTTTGTAAGAGTGTCAACTTTGCATACTTATAGATCATGAAAAGAATGCTTTATGTGATGGTTATATTGTTGAATTCATTCATGATGCTACTGAAAATTATTATGAGGGAGAAATATATGCTCATAGGAATTGTAATAATATCAAGTTTCCTCCTATGTGCTTAAAATCTTGAAGTTATGCTTGTTTTGCTTTCCTATGCATGTTGATTCTTGTTCCCACAAGATGTTTGATCACAAAATTCCTATGCATAGGAAGTGGTTTAGGCTTAAATGTGCTAGTTATATTCTTCATGATGCTCTCTTTATGTTTCAATTCTTATCTTTTATGTGAGCATCATTGAAATCACCATGCCTAGTTAGGGGCGTTAAACGATAGTGCTTGTTGGAAGGCAACCCAATTTTATTTTTGTTCCTTGATTTTTGCTCCTGTTTAGTAATAAATAATTCATCTAGCCTCTGTTTAGATGTTGTTTTATGTTTTAATTAGTGTCCGTGCCAAGTAGAACCTTTGGGAAGACTTGGGTGAAGTCTTTATGATCTTGCTGTAAAAAACAGAAACTTTAGCGCTCACGATATTAGCTACTAGTTTTTACTGGGGAGTGCGATTAAGTTGATTCTTTTTGAAGATGATTAATAGATAAATTACTCACGTCCAGAAATTTATTTTAGAATTTTTGGGGTTCCAGAAGTATACGTTTGATTCAGATTACTACAGACTGTTCTGTTTTTGACAGATTCTGTTTTCTATGTGTTGTTTGCTTATTTTGATGAATCTATGAGTAGTATCGGAGGGTATGAACCATAGATGAGTTGGAATACAGTAGATATTACACCAATATGAATTTATAATGAGTTCACAACAGTACCTAAGTGGTGATTTACTTTCTTATACTAACGGAGCTTACGAGTTTTCTGTTAAGTTTTGTGTTGTGAACTTTTCAAGTTTTGGGTAAAGATTCGATGGTCTATGGAATACGGAGTGGAAAGAGCCTAATCTTGGGGATTCCCAAGGCACCCCAAGGTAATATTCAAGGACAACCAAGAGCCTAAGTTTGGGGATGCCCCAGAAGGCATCCCCTCTTTCGTCTTCGTTCATCGGTAACTTTACTTGGAGCTATATTTTTATTCACCACATGATATGTGTTTTGCTTGGAGCGTCCTTTTATTTTATTTTCTTTTGCTTGCTGTTTGAATAAAATACCAAGATCTGAAATTATTAAATGTTAGAGAGTCTTCACATAGTTGCATAATTATTCGACTACTCATTGATCTTCCCTTATATCTTTTGGAGTAGTTTGTCATTTGCTCTAGTGCTTCACTTATATCTTTTTAGAGCACGGCGGTGGTTTTATTTTGAAGAAATAGATGAACTCTCATGATTCACTTATATCATTTTGAGAATCTTTAGAACAACATGGTAACTTGTTTGGGTCATAAAAGTAGTCCTAATATGATAGGCATCCAAGATGGGAATAATAAAAACTTTCATATAAAGTGCATTGAATACTATGAGAAGTTTGATACTTGATGATTGTTTTGAGACATGAAGATGGTGATATTAGAGTCATGCTAGTTGAGTAGTTGTGAATTTGAGAGATACTTGTGTTAAAGTTTGTGATTCCCGTAGCGTGCACGTATGGTGAACCGTTATGTGATGAAGTTGGAGCATGATTTATTTATTGATTGTCTTCCTTATGAGTGGCGGTCGGGGACGAGCGATGGTATTTTCCTACCAATCTATCATCCCGGCGCTCTCCATGACGAGGAGGGAGTAGTTCTCCCTCGGGGCTGAGGGTATGTACCAGTAGCTATGTGTTTGATCTCTCTCTCTCGTGTTCTTGATTCGGCACGATCTTGATGTATCGCGAGCTTTGCTATTAAAGTTGGATCTTATGATGTTTCTCCCCCTCTACTCTCTTCTAATGGATTGAGTTTTCCCTTTGAAGTTATCTTATCGGATTGAGTCTTTAAGGATTTGAGAACACTTGATGTATGTCTTGCATGTGCTTATTTGTGGTGACAATGGGATATCACGTGATCCACTTGATGTATGTTTTGGTGATCAACTTGCGAGTTTCGTGACCTCGTGAACTTATGCATAGGGGTTGGCACACATTTTCGTCTTGACTCTTCGGTAGAAACTTTGGGGCACTCTTTGAACTTCTTTATGTTGGTTGAATAGATGAATCTGAGATTGTGTGATGCATATCGTATAATCGTACGACAGATACTTGAGGTGACTTTGGAGTATCTAGGTGACATTAGGGTTTTGGTTGATTTGTGTCTTAAGGTGTTATTCTAGTACGAACTCTTGAATAAATCGATCAAAAAGAATAACTTTGAGGTGGTCTCGTACCCGACCATAATCTCTTCGTTTGTTCTCCGCTATTAATGACTTTGGAGTGACTCTTTGTTGCATGTTGAGGGATAGTTATATGATCCAATTATGTTATTATTGTTGAGAGGACTTGCACTAGTGAAAGTACGAGCCCTAGGCCTTGTTTCAACACATTGCAATACCGTTTACGCTCACTTTTACCACTTGCTAACTTGCTGTTTTTATATTTTCAGATTACAAAAACCATTATCTACTATCCATATTGCACTTGTATCACCATCTCTTCGACGAACTAGTGCACCTATACAATTTACCATTGTATTGGGTGTGTTGGGGACACAAGAGACTCTTTGTTATTTGGTTGCAAGGTTGCTTGAGAGAGACCATCTTCATCCTATGCCTCCCACGGATTGATAAACCTTAGGTCATCCACTTGAGGGAAATTTGCTATTGTGCTACAAACATCTGTACTTGGAGGCCCAACAACGTCTACAAGAAGAAGCTTGTGTAGTAGACATCATGCTTCTGGTGGAAATAATTACCGCTGTCGTCGACTAGACTCGGGGATTTGCCGCTGAGCACGCTCGTCGAGTGAACGCTGAAGATTCTCCAGTCGAGTGCGTTCAGCCAAAGTGGCTAAACGCTCTGCCTCCAAGGCCCGAGCCTCACAGGTCTCTCCAACAATGGGCGTGTGCAGGGCCTCCATATTGCGGTGGTGAAGTTCCTCCCTCTGCTGAGAAGAGAGAATTTCGGGATGATACTCTTCATGAATACGCGACGGCTCGCCGCCGCCTTCATTGCCGCCGTTGCGACGCATGCCAGGCGGGCTACGGGGCGTGTCGACCATCAGGACTTCTGCAGCGGGGTCGCTGTTGTCGCACTCAGATGAGGTCTCGACGGAGCCAGTCGAACAGGTCGTAGAGTGTTCGTCGGGCTCAACTGTCGCAACTTGGGGGGTGGCCGACTGACATGCCACCGCGTGCTTCACCCACCTCTGAATCCGTGACCGACTGGATCACTTGCAACGGCATACAGCAGGGAGCGAGGGTACCGTGGGGGCCGACCGATACTGGGTCGACGGCTACCACAGCAGGACGCCGTGAACGCACGCACGAAAGTGCGTCGCTCCACGGACAGGGAGCGTCTCGACGTCGAGAGGAGCTTCCTGAAGCCAGGCGGAGTCGTCGGTGATGAAGACAAGCGCGCTGAGACGGATCTCGCGGCCCTCAGCTAGACCTCCACCGGAAACCATGATGAAAAGAGTCGAAGAAAATTGCGACCTCACCGGAAAGTCGCTAAGACACCTGCCCCATGGTGGGCGCCAACTGTCGTGGTTCTAAGTCTGATAGTAAAGTAGGGGGTAAGAATGTAGAGGCAAGATCCTAGCTATGGTGAGATTGTGCACATGAGATGTACGAGTTCAGGCCCTTCACGGTGGAAGTAACAGCCCTACGTCTCGGTGCCAGGAGGCTCGGTCGATTGGAATATGCGTGAAGTTACAGGGGGTGTGAACCCCTGTGCGAGAGGAAGGGGTGGCTTATATAGAGTGCGCCGGACCCCTCCAGTCCTCAATTACACAGGGTTTAAGGTACATAAAGATGGATGTTACTGATAACGTCAGCAATAAAGATACATGAATGACTATTAAGTCTATAAGGTAACGCCGGACCGTTGCCATACAGAGTGACCTTAGACCTTCTAGCTGTCGAGTGATTCTTGTCGCAGTCGAGTGTTCGCTCCTTTGTCGAGTGAACTTGAGTCTTCCGAGTGGAGTGTTTACGGTCGAGTGAATGATGGTATCCCTCGAATGCTTACGACTTTAAGCCAGTGTCCTTGGGGAGGGTGTCTAGGTCAGGCCTATGACCCTACCCTAGGTACATGTCTTCGTCAGCATACAACCCAAAATTTCTAGCCAGATTGAAATTAATTTAAAAAATAAACATACCTTAATTTAAATCCAATTAAAATATCAAAATCCGAAAGAAAAAAGTATTTTGGAACTAATTGCATGTTTCCTGTTTTTTTTTCATTTTACAACCCATTTCTTATTACTTATAGCCCATTTCTTATTACTTATAGCCTATTTTCTGAGCAAGCCCAAATGCATCCCTCCTCGTCTTGATAGATTTCCGGCCTAGTAGGGCATAGAAAAGCAAGTAGGTCTACGTTAGTTATTTTGCAAAAAAATAGCTAGGCTAGCCATTTTCAGAAAGGAAAAGAAATTGGGCTGGTCATGTGGTAAACATATGAAATAATAGCCTCGGCTAGACGGGCCACAGCTCCGGCACAACCCAGTTGGTACCCTTCACCGTCCCGAAAACAAAAAAAATTACTACGCGTGCTGCTTGGTCCCGGGTGTTTGCCGCTCCTTGTGCAGTTATCTCGCTTATTGACTACGTTGACAGTGGCGTGTGACCCAGATGTCAGGAAAAATCAGAAGGAAGCCTTGTGGGTCACTTGCTTGCCTACTTCCATGATCCTTGTGGGTCCCTACTATCATCCTCACCATGTACAGTCATCTCCTTATTCCTCTCGGTTGTTGACCATGTTGACAACACCGGAGGACGGCGCCGTGGCTAGCGAACCAAGGCGGAGGACGATGGTGAGGCCTCAGACGGGAACGAATGGGAGCCGGGGAAGATGCGCAGAGTTTTAGGGTGCGATGTGGCCACGATGCGTGCGCGGCAGCACATATAGCCGTGGGAGGCGGAAGTAGGCGGTCCCGCCGGCGTTGGTTTGGCTTTTGCGGCTGGAGGAAGAAGAGACTGAAGAAACACGACAGACGTTGAATGTCAATCCAACGGTCAAGGTTGGCACAATCATTTGTTGAACAAGCCGACACCAAGCAGCATACTTTTTTATATATAGGAAGAAAAGAAAAACCGGGCTCGTTCTCCAGATAAAATTCCCGAAACTATGACCATTTGATCTTGTGTCGCAACTAAAACTACGAGGAAAATGCATTCGTTTGATGTCCTCCTCCCAAGGAACGTTCGCCACATAAGTGACTAGCACCCTTGGTTTTCAACCGAGAGGTCTTGGGTTCGAGTCCCAGGAACCCTCAATTTTCTCCTCCTTCCTCACGAAAAAAGAAGATCAAAGACTTTAGAAGGCGTACAGAACAAGTTAGTGTACCAGTAAAGAGGTGTTGCTGAGTTTTAGAAAAAAGAGAGACATTCTTCTATAGCTAGTTAGAATCCAAACCTGTAGCGACCCAATCCCAATGGATCGAAGTCTTTGTGCTTAAGTGTCATCCCTGGATCGGTATGCTGACACACACAGTACTCGAAGATTTATAACAGAGTTCAATAACATACTTAGTACATTGAGTGTCTCAAAAAGAGTATTTATTACAGTAATCACTACTAGGAAAAGGCTTACTAGTGGCGCACCTTTTTGACCATTAATGGCGCACTACAGGTGCGCCACTATTATCACGCGACTAGTAACATATACTAATGGTGCACCCCTGGTGCGCCATTAGTATACCATACTATAGTGCCGCACCAGGCAGTGCTCCATTAGTAAGTCACACGGTGCGCCATTAGTATGCCTCCCAGGGGGCATATTTACCTTGTGCTCTGGGTTACTAATGGCGCACTAACAGATAATGCGCCACTAGTATTTTTTATAGCACTGCGCCACTAATGTGATGTTTGGTTCGCCACTAGTATGAATATTAAGAATTATATTTTTTATTTTTTGATATTTGCATAGGTTACAAAATATATTACTGCACAGAATATAGACAGCACAACCTATAAATAGCAGATCCATCAAATACAATAGAAGATTAGTCTCCGAATACAATTCATCATATTAGTCTCCAAATTCAAAAGACCGAACAAAGTTAGAACATTACAAGTCTCGAGACCACGAGTAGCGAGTTTGTCGAAAGTAATACTGCATTCGGAGATAATTGAGAGATGTGTCCTCTCTTATCTCTGTGCTACTGCTACTAATATGCCTAAACATGACTTAGATTGAACTGAGGCAACATGTGGTGCATGTCGAAAGTAATACTAATCCTAACTTGATCAAGTTTGTATTGTACTACTTTCGACATGCACCACATGCATGTTGCCTTCACTTCAATCCAATCCATGTTCATTTCACCCACAGATATATAATAACTCTTCATGCCCGCATCATGCATCATCATAATAACAAGTCCTACTAATCATCATCATACAACTTCTACTCGTTATTAATAACAAGTCATACGATCATCATCCTCATAGTCATCGAACCAACCCTACTTAATTGTTCTTAGCACATGATCATCAGTATTAGGTAGGACCTAAATACCATCTTCATGGTAAAATAGCATAAAACAAAATAGACCTTGACTCTCCATTATGGAGAATGGAGATCATCCTGTCTCCAATTCTTACGCCTCGCTTCCTTTTGCTTCCAAGAACCTCCTTACGATTGTCCATACATTTTTTCCATCCTTTGACTTGCATGTCTCCATTTCTTTTAGGAATCTGGTATGGAAATTTGAGATTCGTAGGATGACCTGGCTGTATGTTCAAAACATTAAGGCTACCTTTCTGATACATCAAATGAGGCACACAATTCTCTGGGATTATCTGTTGAAAAACATAGTAATAACTTCATAGCTAGCAATGATGTACTAGTTTTAGAAGTATGCAAAAGATACACGAATGCCGTAATAGTAAGAATCTTACCAGGGTATCTCCAAGGTAGTTACCGTAGTTGAACACATGCACTAGTGGCACGTATTGACCATAATGTTGAGGAGTTTGATTGTAGATACTGTAATTCTCAATGTCAGTACAAAATCCGACCAGATGATTTTTCTCCTTATAAGTTAATTCGGAGCCATTGGTGTAGTGGGTTTTGTCTACCATCTCCCGCACATTCGTTGAAGAATGAAAATAAGCTGTCAATGAAATAAGTTGTCAACTATTTTAAAATGAACAATATAAATTAGTTAATAACTAGCAAAAATGCCCATGCGTTGCACCGGGTGCAAAATAAATAAATATATGCTTAAAGAGTTGGAAAAAATACCACTTAAACAACTTTGCAAGTAATCAAACAACCATAACATAACAACATTGTTCGAACAATTCATATTTTTAGGTATGTCCCATAGCTTTCTCAAAGAATGATCATGGTTGGTTGTCAATTAGTGCTCAGTGTTGAATAACAATGATACAACTAACCAACAAAAACGGACTTGCTACTTAAATTGGTTCATGGTTAAAAGAACAGAGCCCTTAGTTCTCAAATATAAAGATGGACATCAACACACAGGTCATGAGCCAATCCAAAGCATGGCTTGTAGAATTAATTAATAAAATGGAATATCTGTATATACAAAGGCCGCCTAGTGGAAATCTAAAAGATTATTAACAGTCTAACCATCAGAGGGGCCTAAAGAGGGGGGTTCGAACTAAGTTAATTAAAAAGGGGCTAAGAAGGAAAGCGGAAAGAAAGTACAACAAAAGAGAGCCCGAGCAGTGACATCTGTTCTTCGGAACAAACAGTTTCACCCTGTTCTTAGGAGCTCGAACTTGACATATAACAAGTGAATTACATAGCCACACGAGACTTTATTTATGCATTTTTATGGCATAAACAAATCTTCATAGACCCAATATCTGAACCATGCAACATTTCAATATAGCTTAATTTTCCTGAATAACTATTTTCAATAGAATTAGTTATGACATGCATACTTAGTTACTACACCCTTCTTATTCTTCATTGTAGATTCTCAGGAAGCCCACAAGGAAGTATTATCCCTGTCTCTTGCTCTATGCGTCTCTTCAACTCTATTAGAATTCAAATTTGGCCCTATTTTTCCGGAGATGGTTTTTCCTAGCAAATCCCTGCATAAACAAACATTCTTCAAAATCTAAGTATGGAATGCTTATTTGTTTAATTGGTAGAGAAAATCACTTCATAATCTCCTCTAGGCATTACAGCAAACACGTGGTACACAACAGAAATCAACATATGTACCTTAGCAAGAAAGGGTAATGCTTCATTGTCTACGCACTTGGCACCATTGTTTTGGGCACATGTGGCTCTTTGAAATATATCATCCTAAACATAACAATTTAGATACTAACATATTTGGTTGCTTAATACTTTGATACATGGAAAGAAGAATGTTTCATTTTGACACATTTAGTTCTGTTGTGGACCATGAAATAATATTGCAGCCACTAATTAAATCATGCAGTCAAATTGGTATGAAAGCATAATTATGAATCTTCCCATTAAAGATTAAAATGCGATATAATTCTAGGCTGACAACAATAAAAGAAGCAGTACAGATCAACCAAAATGCGAAATTCAACAGAAGAGTGCAAGTTTCAAGAATCTGGAAAGAGATTATGCAGTACAATATTTAAGGATCCTCTAGGACCTCCTGCAGGTAGAACTGTCATCTGCATCATCTACTAACTCTACTAAAAAATGAAGCTGCTCGTGTGTCAGCAGTTGTCACTGAATTTTTAGATGACCGGCAATAAAGTTTGCTGCTTAATTTTGGACTACTAAGTTTAAGTTTTTCCATGTGCGTAGGTGTAGCAGGTAACAGCTCTGAACGCTGAAAAAAAGAATAAAAATCGAATCCTTTCTCCATGCCCTCACAATGCCTATGAATTTCACATAGTGTTCGTTTAAACAACACACACATTGTCCATTCAAAAAGAGGTGGAATAAAATTAAATCTAAACCGAACTTGACAAATTTTTTAATTCAGAGCCTTTGTATAGCTGACAATGGATCATCGTATACAACAAGATCCAGTAAGTAATGCAAGAGCACACACATACATAAGAGTCAAAAAACTGATTAGAAGGCATGACCTACATGGATAGACTGAGGTCTCTGCAGTGCAAGGATTAAAAAATGGTAGCAACATGCCAAAGACAACGACAGTCAAGGATGGCATCTCCTTCTTCCATTTGGTGGTCCATGCTCTCTGCAATCCCGGAAGAACATACCTTGAAAGGCTGAAATCAGGAGTAAAGAACATATCAAAAGGGTTCAGAAATAGAAAGCAGAAAATTCAAGAGTCAGTACAAAAACAAAATAGGTCTTTGTATCATAAACTCTGTATATCCAAATCACTAAGAATATCCTCTGCTCTACTACTCCTTCAACTTCGAGGACGCCTCGCATGTTGCGCCTCTTACTTCTAAT
Source organism: Triticum urartu (assembly GCF_056163025.1). NCBI lineage: Eukaryota > Viridiplantae > Streptophyta > Magnoliopsida > Poales > Poaceae > Triticum > Triticum urartu. Next base: position 361,845,599 of record NC_141876.1, on the reverse strand, counting down.
AAACACATGAACGAATCAGCATTTATGCGTTGAATAAAAAAGATCCCCACGAAACATACCAAAGGGCGATGTAGTGGGACTCAGATCCTGCTGCCCCACAGTATGGAAAAAGGAAGAAAGAAGTTTATTCTAACACGATTATTGGCCCCAATTTCCTCAACTTTGCGCACAAATTGTTCGAAGGAGTAATATGGGATCAAGTAAGAGTGCCAGTTTAGCGTCAAGCTTGATAAGATTGCAAAGGTCCTCCAGCTGGCATCAAGACAATAATTCAAATTTAGGAGGCCATCAAAAATCAGAATAAGTATAAGTGTGCAGTGAGCAACATCGGGCTACAGTCTCTACTGTTTATGAGACCCAAGTTTTATGAGAAGAAGGCAAATTAGAACTATAACACCTGCTTAACATCCTGAATATCATGTTGCCAACTTGTGAAATAAAGCTTTTGAACTAACATTAGCTACGTAGGTACATCTCCTGGATGTTGTTGAGACTGAGATAATGATGGTCATAAAAAAGAGAAGTGAGAACATTACTTCTTACTTTTTACTCATAAAGTTTGCAAAGTTTTAATGACGAGGAGGTACAAACATAGAGAAGTTCTATCATCCAAGAAGGTGCATGTACGTAAACTTTGCTCACATGTTCCAAGCAGTATTGAGCCACACGTCTGGTTCCAATCCTTAGAACAATTGGACTGCAATGCCTGCGGATTTTCACTTGATGAGATTCTGTTTTCTAAGATTAAATACAAACAAAAAAAGACATTCACCTCCAATTAAATTGATCGGGAGTTGCCTTGGTCTTCAAATTTAAAATGTAAAACATGAATATGTATGTATGCTGCTTCGACAAATCTAGTTCAAGGGCTGTTGGTATGGTTCTTCCTATTAGGAAAATTGAACATAGAGGAGGAATCTGCAAACTTTATATTTCATCTTGCATTCTCTTTTTACATGCAGATAAAAAATGAAGTAAATACTTTTAAGCGATAAGTGTTACCTTGGATTTCTACTCGTAAATCTGGGCGTATTTCATGTAGCTAGCATTTTGAATGCGTGAGATTATATGTGGCTGTGCCTGCGAGCCTGTCAGTCAGAATTCAGAAGCCTGGGTCGTGAAAATGCACTGTTGATTGGATGTGTACTAACTGCTGGAGCTAAAATGGTCGTAGATCTTCTTGTGCCTTAACTCATCACATGCAGTCCTCCTGCATAGTTCGAAAAAAGAAATAATTCACAAAACAATACTGAGGAAGACATATAATGGTAAGATAAGAACATCTAGCTAGCCAGCGGCTGAAGGACTCATTCAGTTAACTGGCTTGTAATCATCACCCAGTCGCTCCCAAAATTATTCAGTACAGGGCCAAAATCACAATCGTCGGTCTCATGCAAATCCTTAATTTCCCATACCGTTGAACACTCATCAGGACTAAATAAATTATGAAAAAAATCAAGTAAACATAGTTACTTGCTAGTGCTTGCTGAACGGTTTGAGGCATCGGGCATGGGGAGGGAATCTCACCAGATGAGGAGGTCCTGCCGAAGGAGGGGATCCCACAGGTCTTCATGCCTCGATCCGGCCAGAAGGAGCAGCCGTCATGACAATGGCAGGGTCGCTCCCGCAACCTTGTAGCCTGCTAGAACAATGACAATAATGTTGATACACCAGATAAGAAGCGCAAGCCCTTGAGAGCAGTCTGCTTGCCAGAACAATTAATGAATTAACCTCTTGAAATCGGACAAGCACGTTGACACACAAGTTAAGAAGCACAAACCTTAAGAGCGGTCTGCTTGCACAAGATATCATTGGAGTTGAACATGACTGAGGTAATCCAAATCATTACGAAGAAACCTACACAATATAAACTCAATTGGAATGAGGAACTCGCCATCATCTTCTGACCAGCAACTCTCTGCAGTATTTGGATCGAACCAAACTCGCGTCACAAATTCAGGCGTATAGCCTGATGAGGGAAACCTCACGCTTCATAGAGAAGAAAGAGGTAGGTGCTGCACGCAGATTCGCGTACCTTGCAGGTGCTGGCGGATGAAGACGCCGAGGAGGAGCAGGGAGAAGGGCAGCGCGTGGTCCACCAACCTCGCCAGACGCTGCACCTCATAGCCGTGGTACGGCGAGTCCCCCCTCCCGCCGCCCGCGCCGGCCTCGAGGCCCCCCACGCCGCGGGGGCCTCCTCGTCCGTGAGCTGCTGCCCTCCCGCGTCCCCCGCCGGCGCCAGGCGCGTTGTCGGCCCCGGAGATCCGAATCGACCCCTTCCTGTCGGCCCCCGCGCTGGGGCCTGCCGCCTCCGGCCTGGGCCCGCAGGACGCCCGAGGAGTTCTTTGGGGGTGAGCTCCTCGCGCGGACACAAACGGCCGGAGCATGGGACGCCCCCCTCCCCCCAATGCCATGGCGTACCGGCCAGCCGTCATGCTCCAAGCCCCGGCCGCCTTCCTTCCAGATTCGCTGCCTACGCGCCATTCCCCACCGGATTCATCGAGATCCGACAGTTCCTCGTCGTCGGCAGTGGCAGGCCACGGGTCGCCGGCAGTGGAAGGCTGCGCGTGTGGGGGCACTCGGGGTAGGGGTAGGCGCGCCAGCGGGGTGGGCGGCGGTGGCCAGCGGCGAGCGGTGAGGCAGGGTGGGGCGTGGCAGCAGGCGGCGACGCGCTGGAGGTGTCGGGGAGGCAGGATGGAGCGGTTGCTTGTTTTTTTTCTTTTATCTCACACGCAACGGTTTGGGTTACTAACATGAGGACTGCGGGTTGAACTGTCAAAAACTATAGGGACTTTTTTACAAAAGCGTCGCAACGGTGAACCCGAAGATTCAATCCGTGCTTTATTATTAGGTAAAGATAAAGATTACCTATGTTTGAGAAACTCACATAGCGGTAGAACTAGGGGCGTATCAATAAGGATCCAAATGTCCATATTGTCTTGGTCGATGTCAGGATCACCAAGATCCATGGTGACAAGCATACCCTCATCAAAACTATACATCTTGCAAAATGTTTCCCAATTTTTGCAACCAAAATGGGTTACGCTTCCAGAATTATACATATTTACTTCAAAATTCACATCATGATGAGTCCTTAGGTGAATTTTCTTTGTTTCATAATAACTTTCATGGTGTTCAAAATCCATCCTCTCCAAGACATAATCCTCGCATGGCATGGGATAAGCTATACTCGAATTGTAAAAGATGAAAATTACACGTTGAAATAGTTGAAGTCATGCTTAATTATGAAAAAAAAACACTTGTCGTCGTTGTGTACCGTTTCAACTTCGAATGTCTCCTCGAGCTTAATGCTGAAGCGTCGATCATCTCCAGGTGAGGCCTGTCGCACAGACCTCAATCGTTGTGGCACCAGCCGCACTCCCCCGGGAGACTTTCATCGTCCGATGACGACATTTCCTATGTTCATAATTCAAAACTACATCATCTCTTGCGTATGATGACTTGTGCATTTTTAGCCAGGCCCAGTGGAGTTGGCCTAAAAACATTTCTTTCTTTAAGCCTGCTACATCCATATTAGGGTTTATCGATGACGAGCAACTAACATTAGTAGGTCATCCTACCAGATTAGGGTTTATCGATGACGGGCAACTGACATTAGTAATAACTATGAGTTGATATCACACTTCTATATGTATAACACAAGAGGCAGTTGATCCTACTTAATTAAGTACTAAGATACCCCGGCCCATGCATTAATCGCAAGTACCCCATGTTTTCTATTTTTAGCAAAGTCATGCTAAAATTCACGGAAAATTTCAACATGACATTTGCTGAAAATAGGACATATGGAGTACTCGAATTTGCCGGAACGGAAGTTAATCGACATTCCGGCAAACTCAAGGGCCTCTCGGGGTACCTGCAAAATCATCACGACACGATGGTCGGAGACAAAACCCAGCAAACTAGCAAAGTTACTGACGTGTTTACAGAAATTGTTTTCTGTAAAAGATGATCATCATCTTTACAAGTCTTTCTCAATGTGATCACAGAAACAAAGCAGCACCACAATGTGCCTCTACTTTCATATGGATGAAAAGGCCACAGACCATATGGTCCTCTGCTTTCTTATGGACAAAATAAAAGTTCACACATATAAATGGAAATGAAAAAGGATAGTAGGAAATGAAAAAGAATTATGCTCAAAGAACAATGGTAACATGAAAGATGATAAGTATATTTGAAACAAGAAAACAAGACATGCATAGGCTATATTTGAAACAAGATATCCTGCCAATCTTTGTTAACTGAAGCTAAGATGATAAGTATATCTAGAGTGCATTAGCTATGGTTCTTATCTAGCTAAAATAAAAGGAGAAAATTGCTTATTTACACCTCACAAATATTTTGGCTTGTTGATCTAGGTAGAAGGCATTTTTATCATCGGTGCTAGTCAGATCTGAACCTTACATCAAATACACTTCTCAATGTTCACTGAAATTTAGAGAATAGATTGAGAGAGATAGCAGCAGCAAGAAGTTGAGGTTCACACTCTGAAGAGGAACAACAGGGGTGCAAGGAGATGGAGTAGAAGCAGTAGAGAGCGGCGGCGCACCATCTCCAAAAAGAGACACCTCTCAGCATCATCATCAACATCCAAGGAGGAGCTGCATGACACCATCTCCAAAAAGAGACCACCACAAAGCCAGAATGCTTTGCTTTCTTAATCTTCTTACTCCTCCTTTTAACACAACCGTAAAGCTACCACCACCTAAATAAGAAACACCTCCTTGGATATGCTAAAACCACAAAATGATCACGGCAGTGTGTTTGTGGAATCCGTGCATGTGCCAAGATATGCTAAAACTTAGCTCAACAACCAACAGAAAGTAACTTAGCCCAAGAACAAGCTTTGTGAAAACCAATAAGTCACACATATAAAATCACCTTTGTGAAAACAGTCCACACCAGAACAGAGTCCACTCACATAAGTCACACATTATGTCGATTCAACAACTACTACCCTTTACACTAGCATTGATAGAGCCCGATCAGTCAAAAATTACATAAAAACCATCGTAAAAGAACTTGTGTATAGAAAAATCTCAAAAATTAAACAATTAGTAAATGATGCATGTTCTATGAACCCTGAACATGTACATTGGGAACTATTAAAAAAACTGAGAAAACATTATGCATGCTCTCTGAACATGCACATTGAAGAATGAAAAACAACTATCTGGTGAGGGCACTTTTGTTCTGAATTCATTAAGAATGACAAACAACTATCTGGCCATTAGCAGCAGCACTAGCTAGGGGCAGCAGGCAGCACTAGCAAAGAAGTAGCGGCGCAACAAGCAAGAGCAGCAGCAATGCAAGAGCGGCGGCGACGGCAAGAGCAGCATGAAGCAAAAGCAGCAGCAGCAGCGACGCTATAGGCAGAAGCAGTAGCAGGCGAGCAGCAGAAGCAGAGTAGCAGCAACGGGCGTGCGCGAGGCGCAACCAGGAGAGGGCGTGAGCGGCTGCGGGCGACAACAGGCACGTGGGGGCACGGTGCAGCAACGGCAGCAAGTCAACGGTGACCTCGGGGATGGCAAACGACGACGAATCGAGGCAAAGTAAAGGGGGTCCGGAGGAGAAGCTCACCACGAAGCCGGGGACGTGGTCGGGGAGGCCAGGGACGGACCAGAGCGAGACGGGGCCGGGGACGTGGTCGACATGGTCGGGGAGGACGACGACGATGTACAACGACGAGGCCACGCACAGGAAGAGACGGCGAGAGGTGGTTGCTGCTCGTCGGCGAGGTGGATGCACTGCTGCTTCTCCTTGTCGGCGGGGGGTCGGCGGCGGCAGTGGAGAGCGGGCGCGGGGGGCGAGGGAGGGGGAGGGAGGGGATCGATCTGGCGAGGGGGAAAGGGATAGAGGGGGAAGGTTAGCAATGGCGCACCACCCAGGGATGCGCCATAAGTACATCCATAGCAATGGTGCACCATCGAGGGGTGCGCCATAAGTAACTTTTTTTTATCTTTAAAAATATCATCAAATTTGTTATTTGAAAATATCATCAAATTTTTTATTTGAAAATATCATCAAATTTGTTATTTGAAAATATCATCAAATTTGTTTTTTTTTGGATTTTCAGTTGCATTCATTTGTGAATTGGTAAAACATTTATGAATGTGAAAAAATATCATCAAATTTGAAAAAATATTCATGAATTCAAACAGTGCCCATGAAATTTAAAAATATTCATGAGTTTAAAAAATATTAACAAATTCAATACTTTTTGTGAGTTAGAAATTCAATACCAGAATAAACACATAAATAAATATTCATGAGGACTAGAACAGAAGAAATATCATTACTAGTTTCGCAAAACAAAAAATATATAATTGTTAGTAGTGGCGCACCTTGGTTGTGGTGCGCCATTACTAGTTAAAACTATTAATGGCGCACTGTGCGCTGATGCGCCGTTAATAGTTTTGGAAAAATAAAAAAATAAAAAAAATTCCAGTAATGGCGCACCGTGTGTCTGGTGCGCCATTAGTAATGAGGACACTAATGGCGCACCTGTATCTGGTGCGCCACTGCTATATAGCAGTGGCGCACCACATACATGGTGCGCCATTAATGTCCATATTGGCTATAGCCCTTTTTCTAGTAGTGAATATGGTTGAAGGCCATTTAAATAAGATAACTGCGGAAGCATCGAATATGAATGTAACACCCCGGTATAATGATGCTACAGTAATCCCAGAGGTTAAGTTAATCTTTTTGCTAAACATGTGCCTGATTATTATTGTCTTATATTCTTTCAAATTCCACTTGAATTCAACTTCAAAATTTTGTGTGAAATTCAAAATGCTCAAACATGAAAACTAAAATGTTCATCATGTGTAAAATATTCTCCTAATAATATTGATGGTGACCCAACATTTTTTGCAAAATGCCTCTGTGGCCTAAAATAGCTAAAGCAGAAAAGCTTTAAAAAAAGGAAAAGGAAAAGGCCCTCCCCCTCAACTGGGCCGACTGGCCCAGCTGGCCATCGCGCCCCCCATGGACCTCAGCCCACCTGGCAGCCCAACAGGCCATGTGGCCCACTCCCCCTCCCCTGTCGCTCTCCCCTCCCCCTATTCAACCGACCGTGGGCGCGCGCCCGCGCGTCGCCGCCGAACCACCTCGCCGTCGACGAGGAGGATAAGGTTGACCCCTCCCCTCAACGCCTCGACCTCCTCCCCACCTACCTCCACTCCCCTGTCTCGCCTCCTAGGTCCATCCCTCTCTCCCCCCTCTCTGTCTCGGCCGCTCACCTCACCCGAGCGTCGTCGACGCCATGGCCGCGCCATAGCTGTTGGAAATATGCCCTAGAGGCAATAATAAAAGCATTATTATTATATTTCTTGTTCATGATAATTGTCTTTATTCATGCTATAATTGTGTTATCCGGAAATCGTAATACATGTGTGAATAACAGACACCAACATGTCCCTAGTAAGCCTCTAGTTGACTAGCTCGTTGATCAACAGATAGTCATGGTTTCCTGACTATGGACATTGGATGTCATTGATAACGAGATCACATCATTAGGAGAATGATGTGATGGACTAGACCCAATCCTAAACATAGCACAAGATCGTATAGTTCGTTTGCTAGAGTTTTCCAATGTCAAAGTATCTTTTCCTTAGACCATGAGATCGTGTAACTCCCGGATACCGTAGGAGTGCTTTGGGTATACCAAACGTCACAACGTAACTGGGTGACTATAAAGGTAGACTACGGGTATCTCCGAAAGTGTCTGTTGGGTGACATGGATCAAGACTGGGATTTGTCACTCCGTATGACGGAGAGGTATCACTGGGCCCACTCGGTAATGCATCATCATAATGAGCTCAAAGTGACCAAGTGTCTGGTCGCGGGATCATGCATTACGGTACGAGTAAAGTGACTTGCCGGTAACGAGATTGAACGAGGTATTGGGATACCGACGATCGAATCTCGGGCAAGTAACATATCGATTGACAAAGGGATTTGCATACGGGGTTGATTGAATCCTCGACATCGTGGTTCATCCGATGAAATCATCGTGGAGCATGTGGGAGCCAACATGGGTATCCAGATCCCGCTATTGGTTATTGACCGGAGATCGTCTCGGTCATGTCTGCTTGTCTCCCGAACCCGTAGGGTCTACACACTTAAGGTTCGGTGACGCTAGGGTTGTGAAGATATGTATATGCAGTAACCCGAATGTTGTTCGGGGTCCCGGATGAGATCCCGGACGTCACGAGGAGTTCCGGAATGGTCCGGAGGTAAAGAATTATATATAGGAAGTGCTATTTCGGCCATCGGGACAAGTTTCGGGGTTATCGGTATTGTACCGGGACCACCGGAGGGGTCCCGGGGGCCCACCGGGTGGGGCCACCTGTCCCGGGGGGCCACATGGGCTGTAGGGGGTGCGCCTTGGCCTATATGGGCCAAGGGCACCAGCCCCTATAGGCCCATGCACCTAGGGTTTCCACAAAGGAAGAGTCCAAGTGGTGGAAGGCACCCCGAGGTGCCTTGGGGGGGAGGGAAACCCTCCCCTGGCCGCCGCACCTAGGAGATTAGATCTCCTAGGCTGCGCACCACCCCCCCTTGGCACCCCTATATATAGTGGGGGGAGAGGAGGGATTTCACACCAGCCCCTGGCGCCTCCCTCTCTCCCCGTTACGTCTCTCTTCCTCGTAGTATAGGCGAAGCCCTGCTACTGTGACGCCCTGTATCCACCACCACGCCGTCGTGCTACTGGATCTTCGTCAACCTCTCCTTCCCCCTTGCTGGATCAAGAAGGAGGAGACGTCTCCCATCCCGTACGTGTGTTGAACGCGGAGGTGCCGTCCGTTTGGCGCTTGGTCATCGGTGATTTGGATCACGTCGTGTACGACTACATCATCACCGTTCTTTTGAACGCTTCCGTGCGCAATCTACAAAGGTATGTAGATGCATCCAATGACTCGTTGCTAGATGAACTCCTAGATGATCTTGGTGAAACGAGTAGGAAAATTTTTGTTTTCTGCAACGTTCCCCAACAGTGGCATCATGAGCTAGGTCTATGCGTAGTTCTTCTTGCGCGAGTAGAACACAATTTGTTGTGGGCGTAGATTTGTCAACTTTCTTGCCGTTACTAGTCTTTTCTTGCTTCAGCGGTATTGTGGGATGAAGCGGCCCGGACCAACCTTACACGTACGCTTACTGAGACCGGTTCCACCGACTAACATGCACTAGTTGCATAAGGTGGCTGGCGGGTGTCTGTCTCTCCCACTTTAGTTGGAGCGGATTTGATGAACAGGGTCCTTATGAAGGGTAAATAGAAGTTGACAAATCATGTTGTGGCTTTAACGTAGGTAAGAAGACGTTCTTGCTAGAACCCTAATTCAGCCACGTAAAACTTGCAACAACAATTAGAGGACGTCTAACTTGTTTTTGCAGCAAGTGGTTTGTGATATGATATGGCCAAAGTTGTGATGAATGATGAATGATCTATATGTGATGTATGAGATGTTCATGCTATTGTAATAGGAATCACGACTTGCATGTCGATGAGTATGACAACCGGCAGGAGCCATAGGAGTTGTCTTTATTCTTTTATATGACCTGCGTGTCATCAAGAAACGCCATGTAAATTACTTTACTTTATTGCTAAACGCGTTAGCCATAGTAGTAGAAGTAATAATTGGCGAGCAACTTCATGGAGACACGATGATGGAGATCATGATGATGGAGATCATGGTGTCAAGCCGGTGACAAGATGATCATTGAGCCCCAAGATGGAGATCAAAGGAGCTATGTGATATTGGCCATATCATGTCACGTTAATTATTTGATTACATGTGATGTTTATCATGTTTTGCATCTTGTTTACTTAGAACGACGGTAGTAAATAAGATGATCCCTCATAACAATTTCAAGAAGTGTTCTCCCCTAACTGTGCACCGTTCCTAAAGTTCGTCGTTTCTAAGCACGCCGTGATGATCGGGTGTGATGGATCCTTACGTTCACATACAACGGGTGTTGACGAGCCTAGCATGTACAGACATGGCCTTGGAACACATGCAAAACACTTAGGGTTAACTTGACGAGCCTAGCATGTACAGACATGGCCTCGGAACACAGAAGACCGAAAGGTCGAGCATGAGTCGTATAGAAGATACGATCAACATGAGGATGTTCACCGACGTTGACTAGTCCGTCTCACGTGATGATCGGACACGGCCTAGTTAACTCGGATCATGTAATACTTAGATGACTAGAGGGATGTCTAATCTAAGTGGGAGTTCATTAATAATTTGATTAGATGAACTTAATTATCATGAACTTAGTCTAAAATCTTTGCAATATGTCTTGTAGATCAAATGGCCAACGTAGTCCTCAACTTCAACGCGTTCCTAGAGAAAACCAAGCTGAAAGACGATGGCAGCAACTATACAGACTGGGTCCGGAACCTGAGGATCATCCTCATAGCTGCCAAGAAAGATTATGTCCTACAAGCACCGCTAGGTGATCCACCCGTCCCACAGAACCAAGACGTTATGAACGCTTGGCAGACACGTGTTGACGACTACTCCCTCGTTCAGTGCGGCATGCTTTACAGCTTAGAGCCGGGGCTCCAAAAGCGTTTTGAGAGACATGGAGCATATGAGATGTTCGAAGAGCTGAAAATGGTTTTTCAAGCTCATGCCCGGATCGAGAGATATGAGGTCTCCGACAAGTTCTTCAGCTGTAAGATGGAGGAAAATAGTTCTGTCAGTGAGCACATACTCACTATGTCTGGGTTGCATAACCGCTTGTCTCAGCTGGGAGTTAATCTCCCGGATGATGCGGTCATTGACAGAATCCTCCAGTCGCTTCCACCAAGCTACAAGAGCTTTGTGATGAACTTCAACATGCAGGGGATGCAAAAGACCATTCCTGAGTTGTTCTCAATGCTGAAATCAGCGGAGGTAGAAGTCAAGAAGGAACATCAAGTGTTGATGGTCAATAAAACCACTAAGTTCAAGAAAGGCAAGGGTAAAAAGAACTTCAAGAAGGACGGCAAGGAGGTTGCCGCGCCCGGCAAGCAAGCTGCCGGGAAGAAGCCAAAGAGTGGACCCAAGCCTGAGACGGAGTGCTTTTATTGCAAGGGGAAGGGTCACTGGAAACGGAACTGCCCCAAATACTTAGCGGACAAGAAGGCCGGCAACGCCAAAGGTATATTTGATATACATGTAATTGATGTGTACCTTACCAGTACTCGTAGTGACTCCTGGGTATTTGATACCGGTGCCGTTGCTCATATTTGTAACTCACAGCAGGAGCTGCGGAATAAACGGAGACTGGCGAAGGACGAGGTGACGATGCACGTCGGGAATGGTTCCAAGGTTGATGTGATCACCGTCGGCACGCTGCCTCTGCATTTACCTATGGGATTAGTTTTAAACCTCAATAACTGTTATTTAGTGCCAGCTTTGAGCATGAACATTGTATCGGGATCTCGTTTAGTTCGAGATGGCTACTCATTTAAATCTGAGAATAATGGTTGTTCCATTTATATGAGAGATATGTTTTATGGTCATGCTCCTATGGTGAATGGTTTATTCTTAATGAATCTCGGGCGTATTACTACACATGTTCATAATGTGAGTACCAAAAGATGTAAGGTTGATAATGATAGTCCCACATACTTGTGGCACTGCCGCCTTGGTCACATAGGTGTCAAACGCATGAAGAAGCTCCATGCAGATGGACTTTTAGAGTCTCTTGATTATAAATCATTTGACACGTGCGAACCATGCCTTATGGGTAAGATGACCAAGACTCCGTTCTCAGGAACAATGGAGCGAGCAACCAACTTATTGGAAATCATACATACTGATGTGTGCGGTCCAATGAGTGTTGAGGCTCGCGGTGGCTATCGTTATGTTCTCACCCTCACTGATGATTTGAGTAGATATGGGTATGTCTACTTAATAAAACACAAGTCTGAAACCTTTGAAAAGTTCAAGGAATTTCAGAGTGAGGTTGAGAATCAACGTGACAGGAAAATCAAGTTTCTACGATCAGATCGTGGAGGAGAATACTTGAGTCACGAATTTGGCACACACTTAAGAAAATGTGGAATAGTTTCACAACTCACGCCGCCTGGAACACCTCACCGTAACAGTGTGTCCGAGCGTCGTAATCGCACTCTATTGGATATGGTGCGGTCTATGATGTCTCTTACTGATTTACCGCTATCTTTTTGGGGCTATTCTTTAGAGACTGCCGCATTCACTTTAAATAGGGCTCCGTCGAAATCCGTTGAGACGACACCGTATGAATTATGGTTTGGGAAGAAACCTAAGCTGTCGTTTCTAAAAGTTTGGGGATGCGATGCTTATGTCAAGAAACTTCAACCTGAAAAGCTCGAACCCAAGTCAGAAAAATGCGTCTTCATAGGATACCCAAAAGAAACTATTGGGTACACCTTCTACCTCAGATCCGAAGGCAAGATCTTTGTTGCCAAGAATGGGTCCTTTCTAGAGAAAGAGTTTCTCTCGAAAGAAGTAAGTGGGAGGAAAGTAGAGCTTGATGAAGTATTACCTCTTGAACCGGTAAATGGCGTAACTCAAGAAAATGTTCCTGAGGTGCCTGCACCGACTAGAGAGGAAGTTAATGATAATGATCAAGATACTTCTGATCAAGCTCCTACTGAAATTCGAAGGTCCACAAGGACACGTTCCGCACCAGAGTGGTACGGCAACCCTGTCTTGGAAATCATGTTGTTAGACAACGGTGAACCTTCGAACTATGAAGAAGCGATGGCGGGCCCGGATTCCGACAAATGGCTAGAAGCCATGAAATCCGAGATAGGATCCATGTATGAAAACGAAGTATGGACTTTGACTGACTTGCCCGTTGAACGGCGAGCCATAGAAAATAAATGGATCTTTAAGAAGAAGACAGACGCGGATGGTAATGTGACCATCTATAAAGCTCGACTTGTCGCTAAGGGTTATCGACAAGTTCAAGGGGTTGACTACGATGAGACTTTCTCACCGGTAGCGAAGCTAAAGTCCGTCCGAATCATGTTAGCAATTGCCGCATTCTATGATTATGAGATATGGCAAATGGACGTCAAAACGGCATTCCTTAATGGTTTCCTTAAGGAAGAATTGTATATGATGCAGCCGGAAGGTTTTGTTGATCCTAAGAATGCTGACAAAGTGTGCAAGCTCCAACGCTCGATTTATGGGCTGGTGCAAGCATCTCGGAGTTGGAACATTCGCTTTGATGAGATGATCAAAGCGTTTGGGTTTACACAGACTTATGGAGAAGCCTGCGTTTACAAGAAAGTGAGTGGGAGCTCTGTAGCATTTCTCATATTATATGTGGATGACATACTATTGATGGGAAATGATATAGAACTCTTGGACAGCATAAAGGCCTACTTGAATAAAAGTTTTTCAATGAAGGACCTTGGAAAAGCTGCTTATATATTAGGCATCAAAATCTATAGAGATAGATCGAGACGCCTCATAGGTATTTCACAAAGCACATACCTTGATAAGATATTGAAGAAGTTCAATATGGATCAGTCCAAGAAAGGGTTCTTGCCTGTGTTACAAGGTGTGAAATTGAGCTCAGCTTAATGTCCGACCACGGCAGAAGATATAGAAGAGATGAGTGTCATCCCCTATGCCTCAGCCATAGGTTCTATTATGTATGCCATGTTGTGTACCAGACCTGATGTAAACCTTGCCGTAAGTTTGGTAGGAAGGTACCAAAGTAATCCCGGCAAGGAACACTGGACAACGGTCAAGAATATCCTAAAGTACCTGAAAAGGACTAAGGAAACGTTTCTCGTTTATGGAGGTGACGAAGAGCTTGTCGTAAAGGGTTACGTCGACACTAGCTTCGACACAGATCTGGATGACTCTAAGTCACAAACCGGATACGTGTATATTTTGAATGGTGGGGCAGTAAGCTGGTGCAGTTGCAAGAAAAGCGTCGTGGCGGGATCTACATGTGAAGCGGAGTACATGGCGGCCTCGGAGGCAGCACATGAAGCAATATGGGTGAAGGAGTTCATCACCGAACTAGGAGTCATACCCAATGCGTCAGGGCCAATCAAACTCTTTTGTGACAACACTGGAGCTATTGCACTTGCCAAGGAGCCCAGGTTTCACAAGAAGACAAGGCACATCAAGCGTCGCTTCAACTCCATCCGTGAAAATGTTCAAGATGGAGACATAGAGATTTGTAAAGTACATACGGACCTAAATGTAGCGGATCCGTTGACTAAACCTCTCCCTAGAGCAAAACATGATCAACACCAGAATTCCATGGGTGTTCGATTCATCACTATGTAACTAGATTATTGACTCTAGTGCAAGTGGGAGACTGTTGGAAATATGCCCTAGAGGCAATAATAAAAGCATTATTATTATATTTCTTGTTCATGATAATTGTCTTTATTCATGCTATAATTGTGTTATCCGGAAATCGTAATACATGTGTGAATAACAGACACCAACATGTCCCTAGTAAGCCTCTAGTTGACTAGCTCGTTGATCAACAGATAGTCATGGTTTCCTGACTATGGACATTGGATGTCATTGATAACGAGATCACATCATTAGGAGAATGATATGATGGACTAGACCCAATCCTAAACATAGCACAAGATCGTATAGTTCGTTTGCTAGAGTTTTCCAATGTCAAAGTATCTTTTCCTTAGACCATGAGATCGTGTAACTCCCGGATACCGTAGGAGTGCTTTGGGTATACCAAACGTCACAACGTAACTGGGTGACTATAAAGGTAGACTACGGGTATCTCCGAAAGTGTCTGTTGGGTGACATGGATCAAGACTGGGATTTGTCACTCCGTATGACGGAGAGGTATCACTGGGCCCACTCGGTAATGCATCATCATAATGAGCTCAAAGTGACCAAGTGTCTGGTCGCGGGATCATGCATTACGGTACGAGTAAAGTGACTTGCCGGTAACGAGATTGAACGAGGTATTGGGATACCGACGATCGAATCTCGGGCAAGTAACATATCGATTGACAAAGGGATTTGCATACGGGGTTGATTGAATCCTCGACATCGTGGTTCATCCGATGAAATCATCGTGGAGCATGTGGGAGCCAACATGGGTATCCAGATCCCGCTATTGGTTATTGACCGGAGATCGTCTCGGTCATGTCTGCTTGTCTCCCGAACCCGTAGGGTCTACACACTTAAGGTTCGGTGACGCTAGGGTTGTGAAGATATGTATATGCAGTAACCCGAATGTTGTTCGGGGTCCCGGATGAGATCCCGGACGTCACGAGGAGTTCCGGAATGGTCCGGAGGTAAAGAATTATATATAGGAAGTGCTGTTTCGGCCATCGGGACAAGTTTCGGGGTTATCGGTATTGTACCGGGACCACCGGAGGGGTCCCGAGGGCCCACCGGGTGGGGCCACCTGTCCCGGGGGGCCACATGGGCTGTAGGGGGTGCGCCTTAGCCTATATGGGCCAAGGGCACCAGCCCCTATAGGCCCATGCGCCTAGGGTTTCCACAAAGGAAGAGTCCAAGTGGTGGAAGGCACCCCGAGGTGCCTTGGGGGGGAGGGAAACCCTCCCCTGGCCGCCGCACCTAGGAGATTAGATCTCCTAGGCTGCGCACCCCCCCTTGGCACCCCTATATATATTGGGGGGGGAGAGGAGGGATTTCACACCAGCCCCTGGCGCCTCCCTCTCTCCTCGTTACGTCTCTCTTCCTCGTAGTATAGGCGAAGCCCTGCTAATGTGACGCCCTGCATCCACCACCACGCCGTCGTGCTGCTGGATCTTCGTCAACCTCTCCTTCCCCCTTGCTGGATCAAGAAGGAGGAGACGTCTCCCGTCCCGTACGTGTGTTGAACGCGGAGGTGCCGTCCGTTCGGCGCTTGGTCATCGGTGATTTGGATCACGTCGTGTACGACTACATCATCACCGTTCTTTTGAACGCTTCCATGCGCAATCTACAAAGGTATGTAGATGCATCCAATGACTCGTTGCTAGATGAACTCCTAGATGATCTTGGTGAAACGAGTAGGAAAATTTTTGTTTTCTGCAACGTTCCCCAACAATAGCCACGGCCATCCTCTTCCCCGCACCGCGCCTCCCTGTCCATACGTTCCGTCGGCGTCGTCTATGTTGCCTACGCCAGGCGCCTAGAGCCGGGGAGCAACGGAGCGCCCACATCGCCGTCTTCTTCCTCCTTGGCCGGGCGGACTCCGTCGGCGATTCGCTCCAGCGAGCTCTCCCCCGAGCGCGCTTAAGCACAACTACAGGCTCACTGTAGGCCTGCGCTTCTTTCCCCTCTCTCTCCCGAGCTTTTCCTCCGCCCTAGCCGCTGCTCCGCTAGCACCCGCACGCATCGCCGCCGACGAGCTCGCCGTCATGGCCTTCGCCACTGTAACGCGCGGCTGAGCCTCGCATCGAGCTCCGGGAGCTCGTGCGAGTCCAACGCCACCACAAGCGCGCCTCCCCGTTCCTCCTAGCACCGTTTCCACGAACGCCCGAACGCGTCGCCGCCTCGGCTAGCCGCCAGCGTGCTTCTGGTGACCAAATGGTCAAGGGCTAGCGACCGTTGGCCTCGCCGCAACGTGTACGCTCTGCCCCGCCTCTTCGTTCGCTCGCTAACGCGCCACATCACCATCGCCGTCGAGCGCCCGAAGGCCACCGCCGCCCGTGCTCCACGCCGACGCCGTTTCCGGCCGCCTCGGGGCCGGCCACCACCGTGGTTAGCTGCAGCTCGCCGCTCCCGTTCGAACGCGCCCTCGCACGTGCGAAACGACCCCCTGTAGACGAATCCCGACGAGGCCGAGTGCCCTTCGCCGCATTTTCGTGCTCGCCGGCGTTCAGCCGCCGGCCGCCGACGTGGCTGACCTGGGGCCCGCCCCACTGGGTCACTGACAAGTGGGCCCGGGGCCCCCATGTTGACCAGTTCACTAAGTCAACCATGATGATTGGGCTGGCCCGTGTCAATGACATGTGGTTCCAGCCTGTTAAAATGTTTTTCTTAAACAACTAAATCTGTTAATTAATTTAATTAATTAGAACACTAATTACCCACTAACCAGTAGGCCCCATCCACTAATTAGATTAATTAGATTAAACTAACTTAGCTAATTAAACTGCTGTCAATGACATGTGTGTCCCAGTGGATCCACATGTCAGGTTTGACCTGGTGAGCCGTTTGTTGACCTGCTGATGTCATTGTGACATCATGCTGACATCATATATCATTTTCTGTAAATAAAATAAATCCAGAAATAAGAAAATCTTTAGAAATTTATAGAAATTAAACCGTAACTCGGATGAAAATGTTTTCTATATGAAAGTTGCTAAGAAAAATCCAACGAATCCGATTACGCGGTCCGTTCATCTGTCGCATGCCCCTAGCATGTTGAAAATGGAACTTTCCCCCTCCGGTCATCTGTCTGGCACAGGTCCGGAACCGGGAAAACATTCCCGATTGAATTCCCCCTTTACCTATATCGTGTAGCCATACGTTGGGTCACACCCGACACATCTTATTGCCATGTTATGCTTTGTGGTGCTATGTTGCTTTATATTTACTGTTTCTCCCCCCTCTACTCTCTGGTAGACCCCGACACCGATGTTACCCCTGTGATCGACTACGTCGACGACGACCCCTCCTTGCCAGAGCAACCAGGCAAGCACCCCCCCCCTTGAGCATTTCAATATCGCCTATTTCTTTCCCTCTCATGCTTGCATTAGAACTGCTACTGCTTTCTATATGATCCTACTCTGATGCATAGCATGTTGTTGTAACCTGCTTTCATACCTTACATGCTTATCCTAAACTGCTTAGTATAGGTTGGTTAGAGATCCATCAGTGACCGCACCTTGTCCTAGTTGCCCCGCTTTATGTTCGATGACTCGATCAACATGATCGACGTCTAGGCCCCGACACCGCACATCCCCCCCTAGTTGTACCACTGCAGAATTACCATCGAGTGCCGAGGGTGGAACCTCATAAATCACTCCCGATGAGACCTCTGTAGTGTAGCTAATCGGTCGTGGTCATCGAGGGTGATTTCCTCCTTAACCACTTCCGATACGGCTCTATCATGCAACCCCTCAGTGTGAACCTCGAGGGTGGATCCTCTTATGTTCACCTTGATGATTACATCGAGTGGAATTTACCGGGGGTGATTCCTCGGGTTTTCCCCTTGATGTTTGCACACACGGATACTTGGACTTTACAGTTGTTACTTGGATAGGCGGGTCAACCCTGAGGGGTACCCGCGAGTGACGTGGAGTCGGGTTGACCTGGAAGGTGCCCACGAGATACTTACGAGGCGTGGCCGGGCATTCTTAGCCCTTGCCGCAAGTACTCGAGATGGGGCGATGGGGTCACATCGATCGTGAGTCTCTGCTCGTTACCGCGTGCTCCTAATCCACTACGATTTGGATATTTGATCCAAGGGGCCTTTGGCCTGATAGCACTAACCATCATGTGGGCATAGTATGGGCGTTCTGCGTCGTATGCATCAACCGAAGTTTAATAGACGTCAGCGACTGAGCGGCGCACGCTGGTTTGGACTGCGTAAGCTCCTGCCTTATTGAAGAAGGTAGCTAGGTATGCTCACCGGCCGCGTACGCAACATGCAAGAGTTCCCGGGGAGATGGCCCATGACCCCTGGGGGCATAGGTTTAGTTTGGCGTGTTGGCCTCTCTATTAAGCGTAGGTCGGGTTGCGGCGTATTGTTTGGCCGAGGCCGGGCATGACCCAGGAAAGTGTGTCCAGCCGGAGTTAATCGAGCGTGGTGGTAAGTTGGTGCACCCCTGCAGGGAAGAAATCATCTATCGATAGCCTGTCCTACGGTAACGGACACTTGGAGTTGTATCCTGATCGATACACCTAGAACTGGATACTTGAGATGAGGAATGGATATGAGAAATGGATGGTGATGAGGAATTGTTTGTGATGAGAAATGGATAGTATGGCTCTGGGATTGCTTTCTCGCAGGGAGTCGAGAAAGGTTCTCTGGCCGAGGTTGATAACAGTACCTACTTTACATTATGTTGATCTGTACTCTTCTATATGCTGCAAGATGCTTGAAGATGCTTGAAGACGCTAGTCTTCGATAGGCTAGGCTTTCCCCTTCTCTTCTGGCATTCTGCAGTTTAGTCCACAGATACAGCCCATTCCTTTGATACAGATGCATACTTAGTTTAGATCTGATGTAAGTCTTGCGAGTACTTTGAATGAGTACTCACGGTTGCTTTGCTACTTCTTTTTCCCCCATACCCAATTGTTGCGACCAAATGACGGATCCCAGGAGCCAGACGACGCCACTGATGACTACTACTACCCGGAGGATTCCTACTACTATGTGAAGACCGCAGATGACTAGGAGTAGTTAGGAGGCTCCCAGGCAGGAGGCCTTGCCTTTTCGATCATTGTTGCTTTTGTGCTAGCCTTCTTAAGGCAAACTTGTGTAACTTATGTCTGTACTTAGATATTGTTGCTTCCGCTGACTCTTGTGTATTCGAGCTTATGTATTCGAGCCCTCGAGGCCCCTGGCTTGTAATATAAAGCTTGTATTATGTTAATTTGTGTCTAGAGTTGTGTTGTGATATCTTCCCATGAGTCCTTGATCTTGATCGTACACATTTGCGTGTATGATTAGTGTATGATTGAATCGAGGGCGTCACAAGTTGGTATCAGAGCTGATTGCCTGTAGGTAGCCCCCTTTCCAACTCCTTGGCCGAAGTTGAGTCTAGTCACTGAAAAACTTTTACTAACATTGGTTGTGTGTCTTACGGGCCCACGTCGCCATATGGGTGGTATTAGGATCTTTTACTCATCGATCTTTACTCTGGGACTCTGATCTCTCTTCTATTCGGGTTTAAATGGTTTTACTAACTCTAACATTAGGATCCCGTGACCACATTCACCCCAAAGCTGGATAAGCCATAGTTTTTCCTTAGAATAGTATTCTGGATAGTACACACACTGTCGTGATGACAATGAAGTGGTATCCATCGTACCTCTTTCATTATGCATGTTTCATCATGAATGATCCTTGTTTTTACAAATGCTCAATGCTGAACTACCCCCCTGTTACATGTTAGTAGGATGGTTAGACCCGCTGGTCGTGGCCGTGGTGCCAACGATCCACCACTGCCCGAATTCTTTGCTGGAATGATGCAACAATTTGAGCTGAACCGCCAGTTCATGGAAGGAATGATGGCTCAGTTTCCTCGTACGAACATGAATCAACAGCCAACCCCAGTAACTCTGCAGGACTTCATGCGTCTCAACCCAACTATTTACCGCAGCTCAACTCAACCCCTTGATGTTGATGACTGGCTCCGCGACATCACATATGAAATGGAGTCTGCTAGTGTGGCGCCTGCTAGCTATGTCACCTTTGCATCTTTCTTTCTAAAGGGTCCCGCTGCTCAATGGTGGGACAGCCACAGGTGTACCCTGCCTACTGGAACGGCCATCACTTGGCCAGATTTCCAAGCTGCCTTCCGTGCCCGCTTCATTCCTCAGGGAATCATGGACAGGAAGAAGCGAGATTTCTGCAACCTCACCCAAGGCAACAATACTGTAGATGCTTATCAGCGGGAATTTCTGGACTTGTCTCGTTATGCTGAAGAAGACATTGCAACTGATGCTCGTAGGCAAGAAAAGTTCCGTGATGGACTTCACCCTGATATTAAGCTGGCACTGCTCGCTCATGACTTTGCCGACTTCGCCACCTTGGTGAAAAAGGCTATTCAGGTTGAGACTGGTCTTCAGGAACACCAGGGACCCCTTAGGCGCAGCCATGACGATAGCTCATCTTCGGGCCCGTCAGCGCAGAAGCGTCGGATATGGATTCCCCACAACATGTATCGTCCAGCTGCACCTGCTCCAAGACAGACCTATGCCGCACCTCGTCTGCCTCCTCCACCGCAGAGGCAGCCCCTTCGGGCTGTACCACCCCAAGCTTCTGCTCCCAATCCCAATGATGGTTTGTGCTTCAAGTGTGGCCTTCCAGGCCATCGTTCCAGGAACTGCCCTCAGAATCAGAATCAGCTAGCTCTGCCTTCTAATGCTCGTGGTATCAATCAACCCCGCAACCACAATGCCAAACCATACGGTCGTGGTTAGGCTAATCATGTTGATCTAAATGAAGCTCAAGACCAGCCTGCAACTGTGATGGGTACTCTCCTTGTTAATTCAGTACCAGCATCTGTTTTATTTGATTCAGTAGCATCGCATTCATTCATGTCAGAAAATTTTGCGTATGCACACGACGTTCGATGCGAGCCCATGAACACTCTGATTATGGTACGCACCCCTGCGGGCCGATGTCAAACTACCATGATTGGCCACGACGTTCCCATTGAGATTGAAGGGTTGGAATTTCTTGTTTCCCCCATTATTCTGGAGTCTTCCAATATTGACCTCATTCTGGGAATGGAATGGTTGAAAGCGCATACTGCTTCTATCGTTTGCGCCACCAAGGTCGTTCACCTCCTACATCCTTCTGATGAGATAGTAAGCTACCATGCTCAACTTGTTCAAAACACTGAAGTGCGACTTTATGTCTTGAATGCATTGAACGCAGCACCTCTGGAGGGAATTGAAAAGATTCTAGTTGTTCGCGACTTCCTAGATGTCTTTCTAGAAGAACTTCTAGGAATACCCCCTGCCCGGGTTGTCGAGTTCGTCATCAATTTGAAACCAGGCACTGTTCCTATTGCCAAACGACCCTACAAGATGCCACCCCATGAACTCCTTGAACTTAAGGAGGAAATTGACAAATCTCTTCGCAGTGGTTTCATTCGTCCAAGTTCCTCAGCTTGGGGAGCACCTTCTCTCTTTGTAAAGAAGAAGGATGGAACAAATTGTTTGTCCAAGATTATCGTCCTATCAACCAAGCTACAATTCAGAACAAATATCCCCTTCCTCGGATCAATGATTTGTATGATCAACTGGCTGGTTCATCGATATTCTCTAAACTAGACTTGAGGTTGGGTTACCACGAGATCCATGTTCGTGAAGAGGATATTCCAAAGACCGCATTCGTCACTCCTTATGGTTCTTACGAGTACACCGTCATGTCTTTTGGCTTGACCAATGCTCCAGCCATATTCTCTCGTCTGATGAACTACATATTCATGGATTACCTCAACAAGTTCGTCGTAGTCTATCTGGATGATATCCTGGTATATTCGAAGAACAAAGAAGAACATGCTGAACATCTTCGACTTGTTCTAGAGAAGCTTCGAGAACATCAACTTTATGCCAAGTATTCCAAGTGCGAATTCTGGTTACCTGAAGTCACCTACCTTGGTCATGTCATCTCCAAGGACGGTATTGTAGTCAACCCAGAGCGTGTTCAGGCTATTCTTGACTGGACCCCTCCGAAGACTGTCAAGCAAGTCAGAAGCTTTCTCGTTCTAGCCAGCTATTGTCGCCACTTTGTCGAGAACTTATCCAAGATCGCCAAGCCACTGACCAATCTGCTTCACAAAGGCGTTAAGTTCGATTGGACAGACAAATGTTAGGAAAGTTTCCAGGCACTCAAAGACAAGCTGACATCTGCCCCAGTGCTTGCTCCCCCTGATTCTCGCAAGGACTTTGTCTTCTATTGCGATGCTTCACGTCAAGGATTAGGCTGTGTCCTAATGCAAGAGCGCAGAGTGACTGCTTATGCCTCTCGTCAAGTGCGTCCTCATGAAGAGAACTGCCCAGTTCATGACCTTAAGCTTGCTGCGGTTATCTATGCATTGAAGCTATGGCGACAGTACCTTCTCGGTAATCGTTGCGAGATCTTCACTCATCATCAGAGTCTGAAGTATTTGTTTACTCATCCAGATCTGAACCTCCGTCAGCAGCGATGGATGGAAGCTATTGCTGACTACAACTGCGGTATATCTTATACACCTGGCAAGGCTAATGTAATGGCCGATGCCCTGAGCCGTAAGTCTTATTGCAACAATCACATGGTCTTCAAAGCTCAACCCCGCCTTTATGAAGAGCTATGCAAGCTGAACCTTCAACTAGTTCCACAAGGTTCTTTGAATAACCTTGTCCTAGAACCAACTCTGCTGAAAGCAATTAAGTCTGCTCAAGCCAAAGATGCTCACGTGGATTTGATGAAAAAGGATCTTGCCTTAGAGAAATCCAGAGATTTCTCACTTGGTGAAGATGGAACCTTATACTTCAGAGATCGCACTGTCGTACCCCGGTTCGAGCTTATGACAGAGAAGGTGATGAAAGAAGCGCATGATACCCCTCTCTCTATTCATTCGGGAAGTACCAAGATGTATCTAGACATCCATCAGAAGTACTGGTCATCTAATATGAAGCAAGACATTGCTCGATATATTGAAGAATGTGACGTTTGTCGTCGCGTCAAAGCAGAACATCAAAAACCGGCTGCACTTCTGCAACCTCTCCCTATTCCTGAATGGAAATGGGATAAGATTCAGATGGACTTCGTCACTGGCCTTCCCAAGTCTCAGAAAGGTAACGATGCTATCTTTGTCGTCATCGACCAATTCTCGAAGGTCGCTCACTTTCTGCCAGTCAAGGAGAATATCACTGCTAGTCAATTAGCAAACTTGTATATCTCCCAAATTGTGTCACTCCACGGCATCCCGAAGGAGATCAGTTCAGACCGTGGCAGTATATTCACTTCGAAGTTCTGGGATAGTTTCCAAGAGGCACTGGGAACTCATATTACCTGGAGCACTGCTTATCATCCCCAATCCCAAGGCCAAGTCGAGCGAGTCAATCAAATTCTTGAAGACATGCTTCGAGCTTGTGTTATTTCTTTCGGTAAGAAGTGGGAAGAATCTCTCCCTTATGCGGAGTTCTCTTATAACAACAGCTATCAAGCCAGCTTGAAGATGGCACCCTTTGAAGTGCTTTATGGACGTAAGTGCCGAACCCCTCTGAATTGGTCAGAAACTGGGGAACTGACACTCATTGGTCCAGACATTATTCAACAAGCTGAAGAGCAGGTTCGCATTGTCCGGGATAATCTGAAGGCGGCCCAGTCCCGCCAGAAGAGCAACTATGACCGGAAACACTGGGGTTCAACTTATCAACCCGGTGAACAAGCTTATCTGCGTGTCACTCCTTTGAGAGGCACTCATCGGCTCGGAGTCAAGGGCAAGCTAGCTTCGCGCTACATTGGTCCCTTCCGCATCCTCGCCCATCGTGGACTGGTGGCTTATCAATTGGAGTTGCCACCTCAGTTCTCTCACGTCCATGATGTCTTTCACGTGTCGCAACTTCGTCGATGCTTCAAGGATCCGGAACGTGAAGTGGATCCAGAATTGATTGAAGTTCAAGATGATCTCACATACAAGGAGCATCCGATCTGCATTCTTGAAGAAGCTGAACGTCGAACACGCCAGAAGGTTACCGAGTTCCTCAAGGTGCAATGGTCAAATCATTCTAAAGATGAAGCCACTTGGGAACGCGAGGATAACCTCCATGATGAATACCCCAATCTGTTCCCTTCTACCTCTTAATTCTTGGGACGAGAATTTCTTTTAGAGGAGGAGAGTTGTAACACCCCGGTGTAATGATGCTACAGTAATCCCAGAGGTTAAGTTAATCTTTTTGCTAAACATGTGCCTGATCATTATTGTCTCATGTTCTTTCAAATTCCAGTTGAATTCAACTTCAAAATTTTGTGTGAAATTCAAAATGCTCAAACATGAAAACTAAAATGTTCATCATGTGTAAAATATTCTCCTGGTAATATTGGTGGTGATCCAACATTTTTGCAAAATGCCTATGTGGCTTAAAATAGCTAAAGCAGAAAAGCTTTAAAAAAGGAAAAGGAAAAGCCCCCCCTCAACTGGGCCGACTGGCCCAGCTGGCCATCGCGCGCCCCCATGGGCCTCAGCCCACCTAGCAGCCCAACAGGCCATGTGGCCCACTCCCCCTCGCCTGTCGCTCTCCCCTCCCCCTGTTCAACCGACCGTGGGCACGCACCCGCGCGTCGCCGCCGAACCACCTCGCCGTCGACGAGGAGGATAAGGTCGACCCCTTCCCTCGACGCCTCGACCTCCTCCCCACCTACCTCCACTCCCCTGTCTCGCCTCCTAGGTCCACCCCTCTCTCCCCCCTCTCTGTCTCGGCCGCTCACCTCACCCGAGCGCCGTCGATGCCATGGCCGCGCCATAGCCACGGCCACCATCTTCCCCACACCGCGCCTCCCTGTCCATACGTTCTGTCGGCTTCGTCTGCGCCGCCTACGCCAAGCGCCTGGAGCCGGGGAGCAATGAAGCGCCCACATCGCCATCTTCTTCCTCCTTGGCCCGGCGGACTCCGTCGGTGATTCGCTCCGGCGAGCTCTCCCTCGAGCGCACTTAAGCACAACTACAGGCTCACTGTAAGCCTGCGCTTCTTTACCCTCTCTCTCCCGAGCTTTTCCTCCGTCGTGGCCGCTGCTCCGCTAGCACCCGCGCGCATTGCCGCCGATGAGCTCACCGTCATGGCCTTCGCCACTGTAACGCGCAGCCGAGCCTCGCATCGAGCTCCGGGAGCTCGTGCGAGTCCAACGCCACCACTAGCGTGCCTCCCCGTTCCTCCTAGCGCCATTTCCATGAACGCTCGAACACGTCGCCGCCTCCGCTCACCGCCGGCGTGCTTCTGGTGACCAAGTGGTCAAGGGCTAGCGACCGTTGGCCTCGCCGCAACGCATACGCTCTGCCCCGCCTCTCCGTTCGCTCGCTATCGCGCCGCATCACCATCACCGTTGAGCGCCCGAAGGCCACCGCCGCCCGTGCTCCACGCCTACGCCGTTTTCGGCCGCCTCGGGGCCGGCCACCACCGTGGTTAGCTGTGGCTCGCCGCTCCCGTTCGAACGCGCCCTCGCGCGCTCGAAATGACCCCCTGTAGACGAATCCCGACGAGGCCGAGTGCCCTCCGCCATGTTTTGTGCTCGTCGGCGTTCAGCCGCCGGCCACCGACGTGGCTGACCTGGGGACCGCCCCGCTGGGTCACTAACCAGTGGGCCTGGGGCCCCCATGTTGACCAGTCAACTAACTCAACTATGATGATTGGGCTGGCCCCTGTCAATGACATGTGGGTCCCGCCTGTTAAAATGTTTTTCTTAAACAACTAAATCTATTAATTAATTTAATTAATTAATTAGAACACTAATTACCCACTGACCAGTAGGCCCCATCCACTAATTAGATTAATTAGATTAAACTAACTCAGCTAATTAAACCGCTGTCAATTGCATGTGTGTCCCACTGGACCCACATGTCAGGTTTGACCTGGTCAGCCGTCTGTTGACCTGCTGATGTCACTGTGACATCATGCTGACGTCACATATCATTTTCTATAAATAAAATAAATACAGAAATAAGAAAATCTTTAGAAATTCATAGAAATTAAACCGTAACTCGGATGAAAATGTTTTCTATATGAAAGTTGCTCAGAAAAATCCAATGAATATGATTACGCGGCCCGTTCATCTGTCATATGCCCCTAGCATGCTGAACATGGAACTTTACCCTTCTGGTCATCTGGCTGACACAGGTCCGGAACCAGGAAAACATTCCCGGTTGAATTCCCCCTTCACCTATATCGTGTAGCCATACATTAGGTCACACCCAGCACATCTTATTGCCATGTCCGTTACCGTAGGTGCACGCGAGATACTTTTGAGGCGTGGTCGGGCATTCTTAGCCCTTGTCGCAAGTACTCGAGATGGGGTGACGGGGTCACATCGATCGTGAGTCTCTGCTCGTTACCGCGTGCTCCTAATCCACTACGATTTGGATATTTGATCCGAGGGGCCTTTGGCCTGATAGCACTAACCATCACGTGGGCATAGTATGGGCGTTCTGCGTCGTATGCATCGGCCGAAGTTTAATAGACGTCAGCGACTGAGCGGCGCGCGCCT
Organism: Triticum urartu; assembly: GCF_056163025.1. Taxonomy (NCBI): domain Eukaryota; kingdom Viridiplantae; phylum Streptophyta; class Magnoliopsida; order Poales; family Poaceae; genus Triticum; species Triticum urartu. The sequence goes on along the minus strand of NC_141876.1, from coordinate 361,818,704 downwards.
GGTTGGACTGCGTAAGATCCTGCCTTGTTGAAGGAGGTAGCTAGGTCTGCTCACCGGCCGCGTACGCAACGTGCAGGAGTTCCCGGGGAGATCACCCATGACCCCTGGGGGCAAAGGTTTATTCTGGCGTGCTGGCCTCTCTATTAAGCTTAGGTCGGGTTGCGGCGTATTGTTTGGCCGAGGCCGGGCATGACCAAGGAAAGTGTGTCCGGCCGGAGTTAATCGAGCGTGGTGGGTAAGTTGGTGCACCCCTGCAGGGAAGAAAACATCTATCGATAGCCTGTCCTACGGTAACGGACACTTGGAGTTGTATCCCGATCGATACAACTAGAATTGGATACTTGAGACGAGGAATGGATATGAGAAATGGATGGTGATGAGGAATTGTTTGTGATGAGAAATGGATAGTATGGCTCTGGGATTGCTTTCTCGCAGGGAGTCGAGAAAGGATCTCTGGCCGAGGTTGATAACACTACCTACTTTACATTATGTTGATCTGTACTCTTCTATATGCTGCAAGATGCTTGAAGATGCTTGAAGACGCTAGTCTTCGATAGGCTAGGCTTTCCCTTCTCTTCTGGCATTCTGTAGTTTAGTCCACATATACAACACATTCCTTTGATACAGATGCATACTTAGTTTAGATCTGATGTAAGTCTTGCGAGTACTTTGGATGAGTACTCACGGTTGCTTTGCTACTCCTTTTTCCCCCATACCCGATTGTTGCGACCAGATGACGGATCCCAGGAGCCAGACGACGCCACTACTGACTACTACTACCCGAAGGATGCCTACTACAATGTGAAGACCGCAGACGACTAGGAGTAGTTAGGAGGCTCCCAGGCAGGAGGCCTTGCCTTTTCGATCGTTGTTGCTTTTGTGCTAGCCTTCTTAATGCAAACTTGTGCACTTATGTCTGTACTCAGATATTGTTGCTTCCGCTGACTCTTGTGTATTCGAGCTTATGTATTCGAGCCCTCGAGGCCCCTGGCTTGTAATATAAAGCTTGTATTATGTTAATTTGTGTCTAGAGTTGTGTTGTGATATCTTCCCGTGAGTCCTTGATCTTGATCGTACACATTTGCGTGTATGATTAGTGTACGATTGAATCGAGGGCGTCACAATGAATGAGTCCATCCAACTACACTGCAATACTGAGTGCATGACAACGACCTATCGCACCTTACGCTTTGTCTGAAAATTCTGCAACATGATATGTTACAGCCCTGTAGGTCAGCACATGGAATATGCTGGCAAGATAACACTATAGAGCAATGAACAAATAATAGCTATCACTACATGCATATTTGGCTGGTGGAGGCTCTACGGTTATCATTTGCATAAAGCTAATTTTCCCTACTACAAAGGAATATATTTTATTTAACTACAAATTTTATGTCATTATTGAGAAGGTTCCTCCAACTCAATCCCAAAACAATAATTAATACCCAATAATTTCATTAAGTAAAGCGATGAGATCAAATCAATAACTCAAGTACAAGATACTCAAGATGTCCATAACGAGGGACACGGCTAACCATGATTAGTTTGTACACTCTGTAGAGGTTTGCGCACATTTCCCCACAAGACTCGATCTCCTCCGTTGGATTTCTCGCACTACATGATGTTTGAGAAACGGATGATCGAGACACAGTATTTCCGAAGCATTAACTCTTATCTCTGGGTAGACAGTACCACCTACATCCCCTACATCTGCTAGCCTACCACTAAAAGAGGTCACACAACATACTCAACTATGCCAGAGCCCATAATGGCTTGTGTCTGCACACGGAAGTTTCTAGCATGAATAATCTTATGATCCCTTTGAGCCTAGGTGGCAAATCATAGGATGATCACACAAGCACTCCGGGATATCCTAGCACAACAATGGATTGCTCCAGGTGCCCACAACCAATCCACCCAGATGTGTATTAAAGTAGCCACCTTAAGTTTTCCTTATAAATAACTCTCACATCTTACATGAATCTCACAAACCAATCCATGTCTATGAGCATAGCAAAGTAGTGCAAGCATAACACGGTAACACCTGGGGTTTGAATATTAGACAATAGGTTCCTACCTCATCAACTAGTTCCCAATACCCACAATTTATAAAAACATACTCATGCAAGTGTTTGAGGGTTGAACTAATGCATAAAAACTGGGAAATAAAGGGATATGATCAAAGTGTGAACTTGCCTTGTACTAATGATGACGATGATTCGTACTTGCAACTCCTGATAGTTCTATTCGTCACACTCCGTTCAATCTATCATAAGCAAACAATTGCATACATAAGCACTAATGCAAAAGAATCAAAGAAAAGATTTCGGAAAACTTCGAAAACAAGAAATTAACTCTTGCAACAGAAAACAATTTCTAACAGTACCAAAATTGGGTGGATTTGGTCTTATCAGAAAGTTCATCTCAAGAGCTTTAATTTGCAAAAAGAATCAATTAAATCGGAGTTATAAAACTTAAGTTATGAACAAAAGAAGTTCAAATCCAAATCTATTTGAAATCAAATTTTTAAACTTTCAAAAACATGTTTAAGTTGATTATTTGGATACAGGGGATCATAACAAAGAAATTGGCATTGGTTTCATTGGATTTGGACCAATGAGCAAAAAGTTATGATCGTTTTAAGATCAGGGGCTAAACTATAAATAAACTAATCACAAACGGGTCCCTGGCACAAAACTAAAATAAAAAGAAAAATCATATCAAATGAACGTTAACTAAATAATCCTACATAACAAAAAAACGTTCACTAACTGAAGCTACGAGCAAACACTCGCAAAAATAGAACGTTCAGAAAAAATAGAAGTGAGGATTTAAGTCGTCGGATTTTGATCTGATGGTCGAGTTTAGATCTAGGGGCTACTAGCGGTCGACTGCGGCGGCGGCGAAATCAACGGTGGCGGCGGCTTCGGGTGAGGGCGGCGAGGTGGCGGTGAAGTCGGCGGCGGCTCGATGCAGCGCGGCGACTGCGAGATGCGTGGAGAGAAACGGGCGGGGCAGCGCTATATAAGGGTCGGGGGCGGCGGACAGCTTGCGGATGGGGCCGGAGGAGTCCGGGGCGGACACAAATGCCAAGGTTGGTGGTGGCACAACCATGGCGGCGGCTGACTCCGAGCGGAGCTCGGGGACGAGCGGGCGAGCAGCGTGGGCCGGCTGGGCCGGCCCGGTCCGGTTGGTTCGAAATAATTTTTTTAAACACTTTTACAGCAAAAAAACGGAATAAAAAAATAGGCATATAATATATCAGAATTTTCAAAAAAAGATTTTCTACAACATGAACATTTTTCTAGCTTTAAATACAATCCACAAAAAAATTAAACAAAGCAAACAGTGCTACTGCTGTAATAAAACCAAATAAAAATCATTTTAAAAATACCAAAATGATTTCAAACTTATTTCTCTCCAATTTTCTACTATAGGGAATCATTTTACCCTAATTTCCATATATTTTATTTTTGGAGAAAAATAATTTGAATAAAAACCAAATAAGTCCAAATTGAAAAATAATTTCAAAGGGACTTTAAACTTGATTCTTTTAAACTCCCGACTCCTATTTCATATAATTTGAAGAAGTCATTTTATCTTCTCTCATGAAATCATTGAGTTGCATAAAGTTTCTGAATTTAAAATATTTCCAAAAACCCTTTTCATTTTATTAAATGGTAGAAGTCATATCATCTTCACTCTAGGGTTTTGTGATGAAATGAATTTGAATTCATGGAGATCATAAATGCAAGATGAAAGTTTTGGGAAAGTCATTTTATTCCCTCTCACTTAACTTTCAAAAAGTTTCAAATTTCACTCAATTTCACACAAGCAATCACACCACAATCAAAACAAACAACCAAAACTATTTATTTAATATAACATTCCAAAATTTAGAATTTTGGGATGTTACAAACCTACCACCCTTAAAATGAATCTCGCCCTCGAGATTCGGAGAGGCTAGCTAGAAATGGGTTAGGTTCAGGGGTCTTCTCAAAATCCATCGATCATCACATGGGGTCTGGGGTGCTACCACCCTTAGAAGCATGGTACGGTTCCATAAAAACTCATATAATTGATCCATATTGTTAACAGTGTCAATCTTCACAGCTTCTCGAGAAATTCCTACTCTGGGCCCTTCCGGTAGTGGCATAACCCTTTCCCTTGATTCTTGTGTCCATTTATCTTGGCAAGGTTCTTCTGAGACTGGTTCTCCTTAGCTGACAGGTCTGGCACCAACACTAAACAACTATCGATATCTCATGGTGGTCAACAATTTATGGTTCCTCCTACAGGAAATGGGTCTGGGCTTCATTCTCACCGTATTACCTACAGTTGGCAACAACTGCCTTGTACCAGGGAAGATTGTCATACCATTCTAAGATTTAAACAAGGGTTTGATCGTCGTTGCTCTACTATGGGTTAGGCACTCCGATTTACCATCCCTTATAGAACGGCGAATAATAAGAGTAAGTCAGTACGGTGATCAATCCATCCCGCACCCAAATCATTACCGTGTATATGGTTTAGCGAATCTTGTATTCTAACACTCGGTCATCTTCACAAGCATTGCAGAATTTCTCTTGTCCACGAACTAAGTTCGAGTAATCCATTGATTCTACAAGCCAAACAAACATCTATCGTTTCTTCACACTCTCAGGTTTTGCGTAACTCCTATAAGAACTAAGTTCTGCAAGCCTCTCTAGCCACGAAAAACCAATCGGGGGCCTATTCCGGCACACTGCCAGAGGGGGGAAACCATCACCGGTGGCCATCTTCATCACCCCGGAGGTCTCCATGACGAGGAGGGAGTAGTTCACCCTCGGGGCTGAGGGTATGTACCACTAGCTATGTGTTTGATCTCTCTCTCTCTCTCTCTCTCGTGTTCTTGATTTGGCATCATCCTGATGTACCGCGAGCTTTGTTACTATAATTTAATCATATGGTGTTCCCCCTCTATCTTCTTGTGATAAATTGAGTTTTACCTTTAAGGTTTCACTATTATCAGATTGAATACTATTATGGATTTGAGAACACTTGATGTATGTCTTGCGTGGGATACACGTGGTGACAATCAGGTATTCTATTGATTCACTTGATGTATGTTTTTGCACTCAACTCACGGATTCCCGAGGTTACATTGGGGTAATCTATGCATAGGGGTTGATGCACGTTTTCTTCCTTGTTTCTCTGGTAGAAATCTTGGGGCACTCTATGAGGTTCTTTATGTTGGATTGAATATTATGAATCTGAAGTTGTTTGATGCATATCATATAATTGACCCACGAATACTTGTGGTGATATTGGAGTATCTAGGTGACATTAGGGTTGATTGATGTGTGTCATATGGTGTTATTTTACTACGAACTCTAGGGCTGTTTGTGACACTTATAGGAATAGCTCAATGGATTGATCAGAAAGAACAACTTTGAGGTGGTTTCGTACCCTACAATAAATTTCATCTTATGTTCTCCGCGATAGGAACTTCGGAGTGACTTTTATCGCACGTTGAGGGATTGCCATATGATCTAAATATGTTATCATTGTTGAGAGAACTTGCACTAGTGAAAGTATGAACCCTAGGCCTTGTTTCCAAGCATTGCAATACCATTTTTTCTCACTTGTTACTAGTTACCTTGCTTTTTTTATATTTTCAGATTACAAAAACATGTATCTATCATCCATATTGCACTTGTATCACCATCTCTTCGTCGAACTAGTACACCTATACAATTTACCATTGTATTGGGTGTGTTGGGGACACAAGAGACTCTTTTTTATTTGGTTGCAGGGTTGTTTGAGAGAGACCATCTTCATCCTACGCCTCCCACGAATTGATAAACCTTAGGTCATCCACTTGAGGGAAATTTGCTACTGTTCTACAAAACTCCGCGCTTGGAGGCCCAACATGAGTCTACAAGAAGAAGGTTGCATAGTGGACATCAAGGTCTTTTCTAGCACCGTTTCCGGGAGGTGGGTGATTGAAGGTATATCTTTAGATCTTGCAATTGAATCTTTTAGTCTCTTGTTTTATCACTAGTTTAGTCTATAAAAGAAAACTATAAAAAAATGGAATTGAGGTTGCCTCATATGCTTCATCTTTTTAATGTCTTTCGTGAAAATGATGGAAAGGAAAGTTGTGCTGAAGTGTTAGAGGAAGAAGTTCATAAAATGTTTGGCATAAAATATTTGAATGATGAGCATGATTGCAATGTTGTTAGTATGAATTCTTTGAATATCCATGATGCTAATGATATGTGCAAAGCCATAAGCTTGGGGAGCTATGTTTGATGAATATGATATTTTTTGTACCCCAAGTTTTGATGAGCAAATTTATTATGATGAAAGCATGCCTCCTATTTATGATGATAATATTGATCAAAGTGGATTTGGAGAGGTCATGACTTCATTTAGTGATGAATCCAATATTTCGAAAGAGGTTCCAATTGATTATGAGAACAAAGTTGCTATCTATGATGATTATGGTGATGACATGTATGCTATAAAGAATAATGATAACCATGAAACTTGTCATCTTGATTTTAATTTTCAATTGGATGATGCCTGACATGATAGTTATTTTGTTGAGTTTGCTCCCACTACAATGAATGAGAGGAATTTTGCTTATGTGGAGGCAGTAAATTTTCTATGCTTGTGGATCATGAAAAGAATGCTTTATGTGATGGTTATATTGTTGAATTTATTCATGATGCTAATGAGAATTATTATGAGAGATGAACATATGCTTTTACATATCTCAATAATATCAAGTTTCCTCTCTATGTGTTGAAAGTTTTGAAGTTTTGCTTGTTTTACCTTCCTACGCTAGTTGATTCTTGTTCCCATAAGTTGTTTGCTCACAAATTCCCTATGATTAGGAAGTGGGTTAGACTTAAATGTCCTTGCCATGTGTTTCATGATGCTCATGTTATGTTTTAATTCTTATCCTTTATGTTAGCATCATTCAAATCATCATGCCAAGCTAGAAAGGCAATAAAGAAAAACGCTTGTTTGGGACAACCAAATATTTATACCTACTGTTTTGTGTGTTCACATGATTAGGCTACTGTATTAATCATGTTTTACAGCTTTTGCTTCAATAAAGTGTCAAGTAAGACCTTTGGGATGGTCTATGGTGATAGTTGATTTGATCTTGCTGAAAAATAGAAACTTTTGCGCCTGGTAAAATACTTTTCATTTTTTACAGGAGTGTGATAAAATATCGATTCATTTTGCACAAGATTGATATAAAAATTACCTAGATGGTCCTAAGTTTTTAGAATTTTTGGAGTTACATAAGTATGCAAAGTTTTACAGATTACTACATATTGTTCTGTTTTTGACAGATTCTGTTTTTCATGTGTTGTTTGCTTATTTTGATGAATCTATGAGTAGTATCGGAAGGTATGAACCATGGAGAAGTTGTAATACGGTAGATATAATGCCAATATGAATTTAGAATGAGTTAACAACAGTACCTAAGTGGTGATTTGCTTTATTATACTAACAGAGCTTATGAGTTTTCTGTTGTGAAGTTTTCAAGTTTTGGTTAAAGTTTTGATAGACTATAGAATAAGGAGTGGAAAGATCCTAAGCTTGGAGATTCCCAAGGCACCCCAAGGTAATATTCAAGGACAACCAAGAGCCTAATCTTGGGGATGCCCCGGATGGCATCCCCTCTTTCGTCTTTGTTCATGTGTAACCTGACTTGGAGCTATATTTTTATTTACTAGATGATATGTGTTTTGCTTCGAGCATAATTTATTTTATTAGGATTTGCTTCTGTTTGAATAATATCCCAATATCTGAAATTCTTAAATGTTAGAGTGTCTTCACATAGTCACATAATTATTTCAACTACTCATTGATCTTCACTTATATCTTTTGGAGTAGTTTGTTATTTGCTCTAGTGCTTCACTTATATCTTTTTAGAGCACGATGGTGGTTTTATTTTGAAGAAATTGATGAACTCTCATGCTTCACTTATATTATTTTGAGAGTCCATAAACATCATGGTAGTTTTACTAATATCATGAAAACTTTCATATTATGTGCATTGAATACTATTAGAAGTTTGATTCCTTATGATTGTTTTGAGATATAAAGATGGTGATATTAGAGTGATGCTAGTGAGTAATTGTGGATTGGTAGAATACTTGTGTTAAAGTTTGTGATTCCTGTAGCATGCAAGTATGGTGAACCGTTATGTGATGAAGTCGGAGCATGATTTATTTATTGATTGTCTTCCTTATGAGTGGCGGTTGGGGATGAGCGATGGTCTTTTCCTACCAATCTATCTCCCAAGGAGAATGCGCGTAGTACTTTGTTTTGATAGATAATAGACTTACACAATAAGTATGTGAGTTCCTTATGACTAATGTTGAGTCCATGGATTATACGCACTCTCACCCTTCCACCATTGCTAGCCTCTCTAGTACCGCGCAACTTTCGCTGGTGCATTACACCCACCTTATACCTTCCTAAAATAGCCACCATACCTACCTATTATGGCATTTCCGTAGCCATTCCGAGATATATTGCCAAGCAACTTTCCACCGTTCATTTTATTATGACACGCTTCATCATTGTCATATTGCTTTGCATGATCATGTAGTTAACATCGTATATGTGGAAAATCCACCGTTCATAATTCTTTCATACATGTCACTCTTGATTCATTGCACATCCCGTTACACCGCCGGAGGCATTCGTATAGAGCCATATATTTTTTCTAGTATCGAGTTGTAAAGTAAACAAAACTGTGATTATTGGCATTATTAGAGCATTGTCGGTATGAGGAAAGGATGATGGAGACTATGATTCCCCCACAAGTCGGGATGAGACTTCGGACGAAAAAAATAAAAAAGAGGCCAAATAAAAGGAGAGCCCAAAAAAGGAAAATAAGAAGAAAAAAAATAAAAAATGAGAGAAAAAGAGAGAAGGGGCAATGCTACTATCATTTTACCACACTTGTGCTTCAAAGTAGCACCATGACCTTCATGATGGAGAGTCTCTTATTTTGTCACTTTCATATACTAGTGGGAATTTTTCATTATAGTACTTGGCTTGTATATTCCAAAGATGGGCTTCCTCAAATTTCCCTAGGTCTTCATGAGCAAGCAAGTTGGATGCACATCCACTTAGTTTTCTTTTGAGCTTTCATAAACTTATAGCTCTAGTGCATCCGTTGCATGGCAATCCCTACTCACTCACATTGATATCTATTGATGGGCATCTCCATAGCCCGTTGATACGCCTAGTTGATGTGAGACTATCTCCTTCTCTTTGTCTTCTCCACAACCACCATATTCTATTCCACATATAGTGCTATGTCCATGGCTCACGCTCATGTTTTGCGTGAAAGTTGAAAAGGTTTGAGAACATCAAAAGTATGAAACAATTGCTTGGCTTGTCATCAGGGTTGTGCATGATTTAAGTACTTTGTGTGATGAATATGGAGCATAGCCAGACTATATGATTTTGTAGGGATAACTTTCTTTGGCCATGTTATTTTGAGAAGACGTGATTGCTTTATTAGTATGCTTCAAGTATTATTGTTTTTATGTCAATATTAAACTTTTGTTTTGAATCTTATGGATCAGAATATTCTTGCCACAATAGAGAATATTACATTGATAAATATGTTAGGTAGCATTCCACATCAAAAATTCTATTTTTATTCATTTACCTACTTGAGGACGAGCAGGAATTAAGCCTGGGGATGCTTGACATGTCTCCAACGTATCTACAATTTTTGATTGTTCCACGCTATTTTATTTTCCATCTTGGATGTTTTATATGCATTTATATGCTATTTTATATTATTTTTGGGACTTACCTATTAACCTAGAGCCCAGTGCATGTTTCTATTTTTTCCTTGTTTTTGAGTTTCACAGAAAAGGAATATTAAACAGAGTCCAAATGAGCTGAAAATTTACGGTGATTTTTTATGGACAAGAAGAAGCCCTCGAAGCAAAAGAGTTGGGCCAGAAGAGCCACGAGGCATCCACAAGGGTGGAGGGAGCGCCCCCTCCTAGGGTGCGCCCCCTGTCTTGTCGTCGCATCGTGGACCCCCCTGACATGAAACCGACACCAAAAATTCCTATAAATCCAGAAACCCCCAGAAATAAACCTAGACCAAGAATTCCGCTGCCGCAAGCCTCTGTAGCCACGAAAAACAAAGCGGGAGCCAGTTCCGGCACCCTGCAGGAGGGGGAAACCATCACCGGTGGCCATCTTCGCCATCTCGGCGGTCTCCATGATGAGGAGGGAGTAGTTCACCCTCGGGGCTGAGGGTATGTACCAGTAGCTATTTGTTTGATCTCTCTCTCTCTCTCTCATTTTCTTGATTTGGCATGATGTTGTTGTACCACAAGCTTTGTTACTATAGTTGAATCATATGGTGTTTCTCCCCCTCTACCTTCTTGTGATGAATTGAGTTTTACCTTTAAGGTTTCACTATTATTGGATTGAATACTATTATGGATTTGAGAACACTTGATGTATGTCTTGCGTGGGATACCCGTGGTGACAATGGGGTATTCTATTGATACACTTGATGCATGTTTTGGCACTCAATTCGCAGATTCCCAAGGTGACATTGGAGTAATCTATGGATAGGGGTTGATGCACATTTTCGTCCTTGTTTCTCCATTAGAAATCTTGGGGCACTCTTTGAGGTTCTTTATGTTGGATTGAATATTATGAATCTGAAGTTCTTTGATGCATATCATATAGTTGACCCACGGGTACTTGTGGATGCATTGGAGTATCTAGGTGACATTAGGGTTGATTGATGTGTGTCATATGTTGTTACTTTACTAAGAACTCTGGGTTGTTTGTGACATTATAGGAATACCTCAATGGATTTATCGGAAGGAATAACTTTGAGGTGGTTTCGTACCCTACAAGAAATTTCATCTTATGTTCTCCATGATAGGAACTTTGGAGTGACTTTTGTCGCACGTTGAGGGATTGCCATATGATCTAATTATGTTATCATTGTTGAGAGAACTTGCACTAGTGAAAGTATGAACCCTAGCCTTTGTTTCCAAGCATTGCAATACCGTTTTCACTCACTTTTGTTACTAGTTACCTTGCTGTTTTTATATTTTCAGATTACAAAAACCTATATCTACCATCCATATTGCACTCGTATCACCATCTCTTCACCGAACTAGTACACTTATACAATTTACCATTGTATTGGGTGTGTTGAGCACACAAGAGACTCCTTATTATTTGGATGCAGGATTGTTTGAGAGAGACCATCTTCATCCTATGCCTCCCACGGATTGATAAACCATAGGTCATCCACTTGAGGGAAATTTGCTACTGTCCTACAAAACTCTATGCTTGGAGGCCCAAAATGAGTCTACACGAAGAAGGTTGCGTAGTAGACATCACCGGGGAATCCCAATACCAGCAGGTTGGGGTGTTGGGCAAGTAACTGAAGGAACAACAGAAGAGGAAGATGCAGAGCAGAAGGTTAAAGATGCAATTCCTCTGATCATGGCCAAGCAACAGCTGGTGAACGGCCTTGACAGCAATGAGGAGATGAAAGAGCTTGTGAAGATAATGGGCAAAATCGATGTGCTCTATAGGATGATTGCCTCTTTATTTGCAGTGTATGTAGCACTCGTGATGTATTCTATGGCTACGACATGAGCACTTTGCTGAAACTAGTAATGAATGAAACCTGTTTAGCAGGCTCGAGGTAGTGTTGTGAACATCTAATGATTTATATTAATGGAAATCGGGGGGTGTCCCCTTTTGCTCATAAATAAATAAATAGCAGAGGTCCTTTTGCTAATAAATAAATAAATTAGCGGAGGCCCTGTCGGGATGTAGAGCTAATTGCAGTCCAACAACAAACTATGTCATCAAATACAAGTTTCACAGCCAAATATGAGTACAACTAAACAACAATGTCATCATGTTTTAGTCATCATACAATCACCAAACACAAATAAACATACATAATAAGTGATGTTGTCACAGCAAAATACTAAACAACAACTTCATCAGCTTTCAGTTGTCACGGCAAACTCAATTTCACATAGTAGATAAATGTCATATTTTGATAGGCAAATACGACAAAAGCAATCTAATCATCATCTGCAGCAGCAGCGTCAACATATTCTCCCTGTGTATCAGTCTGAATCGTAATTCCCCCAGTGTCATGTTCTTCTTCATCCTCGATGTCCTTGAACATTGGCGTCTTATTGATCAACTCTCGTATGTCCACAGCCCGACATGCAATCTTTTCGCTAGCACCATTGACATGATAGTTCTCAAAGATATTGGGAACATCAGGGAAATCTTCTACATCAGGATCAGTGTAGGCATCATATTGTTGTGCAACTTCATTAAACGAATTCCCCTGCTCAAACCTTTGCAATACTCTCCAGTCATCGCTACGTGCATATGTGTCTTCCAAAAAAAATATCTATGTTGCTTGATTTGCCAAAATAAAAGGCTTATCGGTCTGGTTGCCGCCTTGACATTGATGGATTTGAAATAATCATCAGCTCCGGGTTTTGCGATCCTAGAAAACAGGTTGTACCAACGACAACACAACAGAACCACACACCGATGAACCTCAAAACTGGAGATATACTGCAACAGAACAATGTCTATTATGTTAGCATACATTTCAGTTGTCTCTTCGCCGTACTTATTCGTGCTCGTGATGGCACTATTTTGTGTCTTCCTGCCTTCGTCATGTGCAAGGGTGTTGTAGCGCACATCTCCAACAACGCAAGATTCATAATGTCTTACCCGAGTATCAGGACACATTGCTAGTGCGTAAAGGGCACCATTAACTGCCTGCCCATCCTCCCGCATCTTCTTAACTTATGGTTAGAAAATAGACAAGCTGATCGTCTTATGTATTCAATATATTAAAAAAACTGACAGTGCAAATGAAAAGCTTACATGGCTCTTGAACCATTTCACAAATCCTGCCATAACCAATTTGTCAATGTTTCTTGGATTTTGCGGTAGTAACTCCTTTTTGTCGATGCTGCACAACATAGTGATCGCGTCAAACATCTAAATATATAAGAATGTGCTGCAAGTTTAGTAGATTATGGTGTATAAGCTGCAATACTTAGCACTTACTCGATATAAGGTAGAAGCTCAGGACAATTATTCAACACATACCAAACCTATCGGCGTTCTGGGAATGGGAGTCCCCAGACTTGCCTGCCTGCGGCCCACAGCGTGGCTCCACCAGCGGCCTTGTACGACCCATATTCACCAGCAAACACTCAAGACCCTCACGAGGGGCCAAGCCTCACGAGGCGAACAACGCAAGACCTCCTCAGGGGCGGCCTCACCAGGCTGGCTCACGAGGGGCGAAGAGATCAAGGCAAGGGATACCTTGCGAGGTTTCTGTGACACAAGCAATGACGATTGGAGCTAGGCGGGTGCCAGCGCGCAGTGTCCTTGTTTCCTCTTTGGTGCTCAAGAGGCAAGCACAGGCGAGGAGTCCCGAGGCATCAGGCAAAGATTTCCATATCAGTGCAACAAGACCAAGACCAGCAGGACAGCAGGATGGAGGTCACCGTGGAGCCCAAGACAGCGTCACCACCAGAGTCTTTGGCAGGTGAAGACCATCTTTTGTCAGGATACCTTGTACTAGCTGCCCCCCTTTAAATTGGCCGTTGTCTGATCCCTTCCAGCCTAATATTTGGGAAGAGGACCCGGCCCCCTATAAATAGGGCCAGCCACCACCATAGGGAGGCATCTCATCTTGGACCGAATTCATTCCACCAAAGCCACCTCACTCACCAAGCACAAGAGCACCTCCCCTCAAGAGGTTGTTCTTCCCTTGTAACTGTTCATCCTCAGCCCAAGAGGCAATCCACCACACCACACTGGAGTAGGGTATTGCACCACATCGGTGGCCCGGACCAGTATAAACTCTTGTGTCTCATGTTCCTTGGGTTCGTCGAGCTAGGTCGTGAGATCATGATGTGTGCAAGCTAGAGAGGGGGAGAGATCTTCATGCGCACCCCAGTGTTCGAACCTCAAGGGTTTTGCTGGAACCCGAAATCCCCCATTTGGCGCACCAGGTAGGGGTGCGCTTAAGCTTTCGCCTTCATCAATCCACGCTTCGCCACTCCACCAAATTCATGGACGACGCTGGCTGAGCGCCGGGCTGCCCTCGCCACCTGTGTCGCTCAGACAACCCCTGTCGGCGGGCCTCCCCGTCGTTCTCCGTCACCCGCTGCCAACGCCGCCACCGGCCCGGCTGCAAACGAGCAGCAAGCCTCCTCACTGCACCCCTCCGTGCGGCGAGACGACCACACCGCCACCCCGTCGCTGACTCCGGCCGGCTCATCGTCTCACGCTCGCCGCGCACCCACGGACGCACAGGCCACGCTGCTCATGGCATGCGAGCTCCTGCGCTACCGCCCGGTCGACGACCTCTATGAGGACTGGTTGGACCGCATCGCCGAGCTCGTCAGCGCTGCGGGGGGCTCTCCTGCACCATCCCTCTCGCTGCGTCGCCCCGACCCCGTCTGCAGGTGATGTGCCTCATGGAGCGCCTTCGCCCCCTCTGCATCAAGACGGCGCCCTCCCGCCGAGACACGCGGCTCATGGAGCGCCTCCGCCTCCTCCGCGTCAAGACAGCATCCTCGCTCCAAGATGCGCGGTCCCGCGGCGTGATCCACCACGTCGTGTGCTCGTGCATGAAGAAAGAAGCTGCCAAGAGGTTCCCCATTCGCAAGAAAACGCTCCACCGCTCCCAGCACTGCCACTTCAGGATCACTTGCCACGGCAGGGCCATGTGTCACTTGCCGTGGTGGCGCGGGGACACCAAGATCAAGCTCTGCCTCCACGACGGGCCCTGGTGGCCACAGCAGGCTGCCACACCTTCACTCCTGAGCTGCGTAGCGTCGCTTGGCCAGGCAAGTTCAAGCCGGATCTGCCTCCTCACTACGACGGCACCCCCGACCCTGCGGAGTTCTTGCAGCTCTATGAGCTGAGCATCGAGGCGGCCAACAACGACGAAAAGGTCATGGCAAACTGGTTTCCCATGGCTCTCAAGGATGGCGCTCGCTCATGGCTCCTGAACCTACACCCATGCTCGATCTCCTCCTAGGATGAGATGCGCGACCACTTCGTCGCCATCTTCCAGGGCACTCGCGACCGCCCCCCGGCCGCGGGTGACCTGTGCCGCATCAAGCAACAATCGGGAGAGACCCTGCAGAAGTACATCCAGCGCTTCAACAGTGTGCGCCTCAAGATCCCCAAGGTGATAGACGAGGCCATCATATCAGCGTTTTCCGATGGCATCCATGACATCAAGATGAAAGAGGAGCTCGCCATCCATGAGGATTGTGCATGACTTTGGAGCTGTTCAACATAGCAACCAAGTGTGCAAGAGCTGAGGAGCGGCACCTCCCCCTTCTTGAGCTCCCCGTTGCGGATCCAGAGGAGAAGAAGGCCAAGGTCAAGGACGTGAAACACAAGGGGGTGGCCGTACTCGCGGCAGAGCCAGACACAAAGCATGGCCGAGATCTTCCCGAGTCTTCCAAGGGCAGCCATACGTTCTGCGCCTTCCACAACGTGCGCAGCCATAACACCAACGATTGTCAAGAGCTTAGGGCAATTCGAGATGGACGCTTCGGTCGACACCCCGAGCGCAACGACCGAGGCTACGACCGAGGAGGTGGACGAGGTGGAGGACGTTGGGACGACCACGGGCCCCGACAGGGGTGGCGCGACTAGCCTCGCGAGGACCGCTGGCAGGATCAGCCTAGTGAGGACGCCTGGAGGGACCAGCCTCGCGAGGACCATCATCAGGGCAACCCTGGTCTCCCTCCGCTGCCGCCGCCACCAAGGAGGAACGACGACCACCAACAAGACGAAGGGGCTAGGGGCTTCCAGGAGCCGCGCGCCATCACCTGCATCTTGGGTGGCGCTCAGGCCCCAGCTTCCCAGCGCATCTTCAAGCAGTTCTCTCGCGAGGTGAATGCAGCCCTCCCCAAGCTCGAGGCCACACGCCTGCTCTGATGGTCCAAGTACGCCATCACCTTTAGCGCGGCGGACCAGCTCAAATGCGCAGCAACTGTCGGTGTCAAAACCGGCGGATCTCGGGTAGGGGGTCCCGAACTGTGCGTCTAGGGTTGATGGTAACAGGAGACAGGGGACACAATGTTTACCCAGGTTCGGGCCCTCTCTATGGAGGTAATACCCTAATTCCTGCTCGATTGATCTTGATGAATATGAGTATTACAAGAGTTGATCTACCACGAGATTGTAATAGCTAAACCCTAGAAGTCTAGCCTATCTTACTATGATTATGAGGATGTATGTCTACGGACCTAGCCCTCCGGTTTATATAGACACTGGAGGGATCTAGGGTTACATAAGGTCGGTTACAGAGAAAGGAATCTTCATATTTGGTCGCCAAGCTTGCCTTCCACGCCAAGGAGAGTCCCATCCGGACACCGGCAGAGTCTTTGGTCTTTGTATCTTCACAGCCCATCAGTCCGGCCCATGTCTAATAGGCCGGACGCCCAAGGACCCGCTAGTCCAGGACCCCCTCAGTAGCCCCCGAACCAGACTTCAATGACGAGGTGTCCAGCGTGCAGATAGTCTTCGGTATTGCAAGGCGGGTTCCTCCTCCGATGACTTCAAAGCGATGTATTTGGCTTTCCATTTAATGTCGTACCCCTCGGCTTCCACGCCTTCCTGACTTCATCTTCCACGTGTCAAGTGAATACAAGAGGTCGGGGTATTTTTGCACATACCACCCTGATTATACAAAAGAGGTGCCTATTTAAAGAGAATAGATCTTAGATCCATTCCACACCCCGCAGAAAAAAAAATCCTTAGAGCTTGCTAAGGAGAACCACCCCAACATGGCTAACACTCCCAGCTCTCCCTCTCGTCCCCATGGCTCCGAAAAGGGTGATTGGGAGAGATGCTCCGTATCTCACAGTCAGCTGTCGAAGCTGCAAAAACAGGGCTTTCTTCCTCCCACGGATCTAGTCCCCGTACGAGCAGGGCTGACGTCCTTCAATGGCGGGGTTCAGGCAGAGAACTTCCCCAATCCGTCCAGGGGGAACGAGTATGCTTTGTTTCCTTCTTGCTAAGAGGCATCAGATTTCCAATCCATCCCTTTCTCCGAGGAATTCTGGAGTATTATGGCCTGCAACTGCACAATTTCACTTCCACCTCCATCCTGCACATTGCGGGTTATGTTGCTCTATGCGAGCTATTCCTAGGCTCCGAGGACCATTTTGATTTATGGAGAAAATTATTCTGCCTCGAGGAGTCGAAGTGTGGCGTATCGCCGGGACCGGATACCTGTCCAATACGCCGAAGAAGGCTTCCGAAGAGTGGCCTTCCGAATGGTTCTATATTGACGATGTCGCTCTTCCTGACCTAGTCCGGATGGGCCTCCCCGTATTTTCAAGCGCTCCGTTGAAGAAATGCCATAGCTGGCGTCCTCGAAGCCTCGAGGAGGAGGACAACACAAAAGTCAGTTAGTTGATGGGCAAGATTAAGATGCTCGCCCAGTCCGGATTGTGAATAATCGAGGTAATGGCGATCTCCATAGTGCGGGGGGTCCAGCCACTCCAATATAGAGGGCTTCCCATGTGGCACTATAACGGGGAAGATGACGCCTCACGCTACGGTCTGAAAGGTCCGAAAACCCCAGCCACTTTGGTCAAAATATTGGCCAAACTATACAAAGGGGAGAAGGAGGAGTTCACTCATCTCCAATGTCGAGATGGGTTCTCCATGTATAATCCTCCTAGATGGGTAAGCTCCAATCCCACCATTTTACTCCTTTCCCTGAATCATTTTCGATGGACAGTAACCTATCCACTCGCAACAGGAATGGTGGAAGGCTATTGAGGGGATCCATAGCCCTGCTCCCCAGCCGGAGGGTCACAACCGGGACCTTGACCCCGGATTCACAGAAGATACACACATATTTGTGGAGCTCGAGGATGGAGTATTCTATCAGACGAGTTACGATGGTATAGAAGTACCCATCATCGCCGATTACCCCAGCCTCCTCCCTGCTTCGCATGTAAGTAATTTAAAAGACACCTTCTTCGAAAGAGTTTCCTCACTATGCCTCACCCACCACACTATTTCATGTTCCAAAGGGGAGGCGCTCAACAACGTGCACCAGAAACGTCTCCGAGGAGAACGGCGACCGCATCGAGCATATCTTCAAAGAGGAAGGCAAATGATAACACAGTAGAACCCTTGTCAAAGAGGTAAGGTTTTTTCAAGAATACATCTTTTGATCACCACATCAAATCGTGATGCCATTCGCCGCATTCTATCAGAAAAAGTATCCGCCGGACTATGTCCGGGGATCCGGCCGGACGTGCCTCCACTAGTCAGGTTCCGGACCCTACCCTAAGGACGGGGGCTGACACGGGAGTGGCGCCTAACTGTCCTTCCACAGAGGATTCGGACGATATGTCCGTCACGAACTCTGAAGTGGAGAGCGCCATGAATCATCATCATCGGAGGGTCGCTCTTCGTGACCCTAGATTTTCAAAGGAGGCATTTGATGCCTTCAGCTCGGCCGATGCGTACATCCGAGCTGCTCGGGATGGGCCAGCCAGAGCCACGGACTAGCATCTAAAAGATATGCGGGTAAGCGTAGATTTAATAATCATACGCCAGTTGCCCCCGAGACTTAAAGCAGTTGATACAACTGATTTAAGGATCATTGTATAACCAGGTGCTTACGGGGAAGAACAGCGTGTTATCTCAGGAACTAGAAAAGTATCAGACCCAGCTAACTGCTGCCAATGCCGAACTGGAGAAATCCAAGAAGGCGTCTCCTTGTAATGTTCCCCTCCATCGAGAAAACATAATGGTATACTAATAATGCTAACACGGTTGCTCACCTCTTAAATGGATCATTAGATCAACTGCAAGAGCAATTGAAAGCTGCTCAAGGTGGAGAACGAGAAGCCAAAAAACTGCTAGCCACGGGCGAGCGTGTGCTAACAAAATTCTTGATGGAGAAAAACAAGCTCGAGGATTCCAATACCCAACTGGGCGAGGAACTGAAAGATGTTTGGGCCCAGCTTGCTGACTCCGTAAAGGAGAATAAAAGGCTGCGAGGTGGCATATTCAGTATGTGGTCGAACTTACCTTTGAATAATTCAGAGATAGAAGGGACTGACAGAGTTATGCCTATAGGTATACTAATCGGTCGTCCCGAAGAGGAGATGTCTGGATTCTCGAGCGATCTGCTACAAGAGCTGTCGCAAGTGCACGAGCAGGCTCGGCAGGCGATGTGAAGTGTTTCCAAGGCCTTATGGCCATCCGCCTCCCCTCTAGGAAAGATGGAGGAGCTTATACAACTATTCAAGGGAGCACGGCGGCGCTTTAGATTGTGGAAGATATCACCCTGCCGGGAAGGTGCACGAGAGGCCTGGGCCATGGTGAAAAAATGGTATACCAAGCTTGATCTGAATCATATGGCTTAGGTCGGACCTCTAGGGTCAGATGGAAAACAAGTTCCTGTTAATTTGGTATATGACCAAGTAGAAGTAGCCGCCAAGTATTCCCAACATGATTGTAAGTTAGATAGCCTGCTGGACGGTATAGAGGAGGAAATTTTTGAGTCCAAGTGACTATGTACTTTCCTTGCCATATGTAAATCTAGCTGAATTGTAAAATGATTGGCATGGCAGACATTTTCTCTTTGACCTCTGGACCCGAAGGTGCGGAGTGTTTCTGAATACCTGAGCGGTAAAATAGGTCGGGGTATGCGTGGAAACCAGGCATAGGGGTCATAGTTGCTTGAACAGACAAGTTGTATCCGGCTAGTTATGTTATATTACATTATGATTGTAAGAATCATCTTCTAGAGAGAATAGTTCCGTTAAGGGTTCCTTTCCCTGGGTGTGCGTGCATTAAAATGCATGTCCGAACTGTGATTGGAAAAAATCGCAGTATACGTAACATCCGGGGGTTCACCATGGGGTGAATGCAAAAACATCTTTAATCCACCGACCGAATATTCCCTTAAGAACGCTAGCTTTCGGTTTCACCTAGTCTGAGGTACACATCCGGATGATCCGGCAGTAACAATCGCAGAGGTGCTCCCTTTATGCCCTAGCTGAACTAACGGGAATGTAGGGCATAAGCACAGGAGCTAGGCAACCCAGCTTGGCCAAAACATAAGTCATATCGATGTATATAATGGTGAAGAACATATGGGAAAAACGCATATGTGATGAGCTTGATGCTCGGAAAATAAGAATAAGCTTCTGTCCGGGAAGCCCCCAGGTATCATGGACGTACATGTTCGAGGATGTGTACATCACAGGTGCACGGTTTAGCCGTGCGAAAGCTTTAAGGGTTAGAGAGAAAAAAGGAAGAACAAAAAGAGAGGAAAAAAATAAAGGAAACAACAGGGAGAAGGATACAAACAAATAGTTCGGCGCTAGGCATAGAATCTTCGGAGTCTGGCCGCGTTCCAGGGGTTCGGCTCTAGGCGATTGTCTGATGCAGCACGCAGGCGGTATGCTCCTCCAGTGAGAACTTGGTCAATGATGAAGGGACCTTCCCACTTGGGCTTGAGTTTGTCCTTTTTCTTCCCTGGCAAGCGTAAAGTCTTGGCCCTTCTCTACTTTGATACCTGCGGGCCTGTTGTTGATAAAATGCGGAACGGGCTTTTGCAACATCGCGCTCTTCCTCGAGGGCATCTAGGTTGTCCTGTCGATCAGGCTCGACCTCTCTCTCTTCGTACATGCACACTCGAGGTGAGTCATGAATAATATCGCAGGGCAACACAGCCTCCGCACCGTACACCATGAAGAAAGGTGTATATCCAGTAGTGCGGTTGGGCGTGGTCCACAGCCCCCAGAGTACGGAATCAATCTCCTCGACCCAGTGCTTGTTTGATTCTCTCAAAGACCGCACTAGTCTGGGTTTGATGCCGCTCATAATAAGACCATTGGCCCGTTTGACTTGACCGTTTGTTTGCGGGTGGTAGACAGAGGCGTAATCGAGCTTAATGCCTAGATTAGCACACCAAGTTTTCACCTCATCGGCTGTGAAATTGGAGCCGTTATCGGTGATGATGCTGTGTGGAACACCATAACGGTGCACCATGCCGGATATGAATTCTATCACTGGCCCCGCCTCGGCCGTTTTAACTGGTTTGGCCTCTATCCACTTAGTGAATTTATCCACCATGACCAGCAGATACTTTCTCTTATGGCTTCCTCCTTTAAGGAGTCCGACCATATCGAGCCCCCAGACCACGAAAGGCCAAGTGATGGGGATTGTTTGTAGAGCGGTGGGGGCATATGGCTTTGGTTGGGGAAGAGCTGGCATCCGACGCAACATTGGACGAGGTCCTATGCATCTGCTTGGGCCATCGACCAGTAAAAACCTGTACGGAAGGCCTTGCTAACAAGGGCCCGACCTGCAGCGTGGTGACCGCCGAGACTGGCATGAATTTCAGCCAAGAGCTGCCGCCCCTCTTCCTCAGAGATACATCTTTGAAGGACTCCGGTAGCGCTTTTCTTGTAGAGCTCTCCGTCGTGAACATTGTAGGCCTTCAAACGCCGGACAATGCGGCAAGCCTCATTCTGATCCTCCGGGAGTTCTCTCCTATTAAGGTAGGCCAAGAAGGGTTCGGTTCATGGGGCAATGACTGCCATGATGAGATGGGCCGACGGTGTTATTTCGGTGGCTGAGCCCCCGATGATATCGTTGTGTTTGGAATCTGGAGTTGTGTTCGGATCCAGACTGGTGTTGCCGATCTCCCCTTGCCACACCCCGGACGGCTTAAAAAGCCTTTCCAGAAAGATGTTAGCTGGGACGGGGTCGCGCTTAGCGCTGATGCGAGCAAGGACGTCCGCCACTTGATTACTTTCTCGAGCCCCTCGAACCGAGCCGACATTTTTAGGACAGCATTGCGATAAGCCGCCATCTTTGGATCTTTGGCATCGAAATCTCCATTTATTTGAGATATTGTGAGGTTTGAGTCACCGCGCAAT
The DNA here is from genome assembly GCF_056163025.1 of Triticum urartu. Taxonomy (NCBI): domain Eukaryota; kingdom Viridiplantae; phylum Streptophyta; class Magnoliopsida; order Poales; family Poaceae; genus Triticum; species Triticum urartu. The sequence continues at coordinate 361,796,688 of NC_141876.1, read as the reverse complement.
TCCAGGCATTGTATGCCCATGGAGATAGCCATCCTGAGACCATGCAATAAGGCCTCGTATTCATCTGCGTTATTGGAGTCTATGTATAATATTTGGAGCATGTACTAGACTACGTCTCCAGTGGGGGACGTTAAAATGACGCCCGCTCCTAATCCTGCTAGCATTTTGGAACCATCAAAATACATAAGCCTGCTGGAATATGTGCCATACTCTTTAGGGAGTTCGGCCTCTGTCCATTCGGCGACGAAGTCTGCCAGTACTTGGGATTTGATGGCTCGATGCGGTTTGTATGTTATGTCGAATGGAAGGAGCTCAATGGCCCATTTGGCTATCCGGCCCATAGCATCGCGATTGTTTATTATGTCATTGAGTGGTACTTCAGAAGCCACCATGATAGAACATTCTTGGAAGTGGTGCTGTAGCTTCCGGGATGCCATGAAGACCGCGTATGCTATCATTTGATAATGTGGGTACCGGGATTTGCATGGTGTGAGGACAGTGGATACGTAGTATACCGACTTCTGAAGCGGGAATTTGTGTCCGTCCTGCTCTCCTCAACGACGAGCACGGCGCTCACCACCTGGTGTGTTGTCGATGTGTACAATAACATGGGTTCACCGACGTTCGGAGCGGCTAGGATTGGGTTGCTCGCAAGAAGGGTTTTTATTTCTTCCAGTCCGGCTATTGCCGCATCCGTCCACTCGAAGTGATAGGTGCGCCGGAGGAGGCGGTACAGTGGCACTGCCTTTTCTCCCAATCTGGTGATAAAGCGGCTTAGAGCTGCCACGCATCTTGCGAGTTTTTGGACCTGTTTAAGGTCCGTTGGCGTAGCCAATTGTGACAAAGCTCGGATTTTGGTTGGATTTGCTCCAATTCCTCTATTGGAAACAATGAAGCCCAGCAGCTTTCCAGCAGGGACGCCGAAAACACACTTTTCAGGATTGAGCTTGATTTCATATGCACGGAGGTTGTCGAATGTGAGACGTAAATCGTCTATTAGTGAATCGATGTGCCTTGTTTTAATGACGACATCGTCCACGTATGCTTCAACTGTCTTGCCAATCTATTTCTCCAGGCATGTTTGAATCATGCGTTGGTAGGTGGCCCGGCGTTTTTGAGCCCGAAGGGCATGGTGTTGAAGCAGAATGGCCCATATGGGGTAATGAATGCTGTTGTGGCTTGATCAGACTCCTTCATTTTGATTTGATGATATCCGGAATATGTGTCGAGGAAGCACAGTGAGTTGTGTCCTGCGGTGGCATCAATGATCTGGTCCATGCGGGGGAGGGGGAAGGGATCCTTGGGCAGGCCTTATTGAGATCTTTAAAATCGACGCACAGGCGCCAGGATTTATCCTTCTTTGGCGCCATCACCAGGTTTGCTAGCTAGTCGGGGTGTTTTATTTCTCTAATGAATCCGGCCTCGATTAGCTTGGCTAGCTCCTCCCCCATAGGTTGATGATTGGGTTCGGAAAAGCGCCGTAGTGTTTGCTTGACCGGTTTATATCCCTTCAATATATTGAGGCTGTGTTCGGCCAATCTGCATGGGATTCCTGGCATATATGAGGGGTGCCGGGCGAATATATCTTAGTTCTCGCGCAGAAACTCTCGTAGCATGGTGTCGACCATTGGGTCTAGTTATGCCCCGATAGATGCTGTCTTCTTGGGGTCCGTTGGATGGACTTGTAATTTGACTATTTCTTCTGCTGGTTTGAAGGAGGTGGATTTGGGTCATTTTTCTAGGATTACATCGTCCCTATCCACCGTGGAACTTAATGCGGTTAATTTTTCGGCCGCTAGGTCTCCAGATAATGCATCAACGGCCAGGGATGTGGTTTTATTTTTGGCGCGGAGTGCTATGTCCGGATCACTGGCGAGAGTGATTATGTCGTTGGGCCCGGGCATCTTGAGCTTCATATACCCGTAGTGAGGTATAGCTTGGAAGTGTGTAAATGCATCTCGCCCCAATAGGGCGTGATATCCACTGTTGAAAGGGGCCACTTGGAAGGTTAATTCTTTGGTCCGAATACCACGTCGAGCGTGATTTTTCCCGCGCATCGCGCCTCCCATCTAGGAATAATTCCTCGGAAGGTCGTGCTAGTTTGCTCGATGCGGCTCCTGTCTATTTCCATTTTACTGAGTGTATCCTCGTAAATGAGGTTTAGTCCGCTGCTGCCGTCCATAAAACCTTGGTGAGCCGGAAGCTGTCCATGATCGAACTGAGGACCAAGGCGGCTGGTGCTCGGACTGTCCTGAATTTTGGTTCGTCATCGACATTGAAAGTTATGGCTGTGTCGTTCCAAGGGTTTGTTGCTGCGATTTGGCAGACTTCAGCAAGGTCGCGGAGTGCCCTTTACGCTTACTATTTGAAGTGAATGTCTCGAAGACCGTCAATACTCTGAGGTCGTCGTCTTTTGGGGGATATTGCTCTGGGTTGTTCTTGGTGAGGATATCCTCGCCGCTCTTGGCCACCTGCCGGAGTATCCAATATGCTTTAAGGCTGTGGGTTGATATAGTATCCGGTGTTGCATGTAACTTGCATGGTCCGTCGAGCCATCCATCCAGAACGGTTCCGTGTCCTGTAACGGGCTTATATTTCTTTACCATTGGGTCGGGCGTGCCACGAGGGTGCATCATTTTCACCTAAACGATGGGTTGGGTGGAAACCGGCAGTTCCCAGCGAGCTGCCTGAGTTTTCCAGGCGCTTTCCATTGCGCAGTACTTGTATACTATGGTTGCCAGGTCTGCGAAGCGTGATATGCGACGACGGTTGATGGCGTTGAGGATTCCTTCATCCGAGCAATTAATGCGGAACGCTGAGATCGCGTCTTCGTCGCGGCAATCTTCAATCTTATCTTTGACAAGGAGGAATCTGGCCCAGAAGTGGTGGACCGTTTCCTGAGACTGCTGTCATATGCCCATGAGAGCGCTTATATCTGGGTTGGTGGGTGGTTTGAAGTCCGAATCCTGACCCAATTTAGGATCCGGAGTTTAAAGAACTTCCGAACATAGTAGTTCGGGCTCCGGGATGTCAACTGATTTTTTGGGCTTGCCGTCCGATTCTATGTTCGAAGGACAAGGCATGTCTTTCTGCAGGTAGGTGTCCGGCTCTTCAATCTCGGAGATCCGAACGTAGTCCGTCCTCAATATAGAGCAGGAGTTGTCATCTTGCTCCTGTACTACCGCTATTTGATGGGTGATCGGTGGAGTTTTAATTTCTCTCTGGTAGGGTTTAAGCCCAATCCGATCATAGTCTGTGGCGACCCCCAGGGCGGCGATGCGATCTAGGAGGTTGTTTAAAGAAGACAGCTCTGCTAGATCCATCTGCTTGGAGTATTTGGAGTCAACATGGAGGGGATTTTCGATGACCCGAGAAGTCATCGTCGGCTTAACGGCCTAACGGGCGGTCATGATGAAGCCGCCCAGCCGGAGGGTTTGTCCTGGGGCCAGTGCTCCTCCGGAGGTGACGTTGTCCTTGAGAACAAGGTGACCAATCAAACCTATCTTTTGACGTCACAGCAGAACTCTCAATGAAAGCACCAATGTCGGTGTCAAAACCGGCGGATCTCGGGTAGGGGGTCCCGAACTATGCGTCTAGGGTTGATGGTAACAGGAGACGGGGGACACAATGTTTACCTGGGTTCGGGCCCTCTCTATGGAGGTAATACCCTACTTCCTGCTTGATTGATCTTGCTAAATATGAGTATTACAAGAGTTGATCTACCACGAGATCATAATGGCTAAACCCTAGAAGTCTAGCCTGTCTGACTATGATTATGAGGATGTATGTCTATGGACCTAGCCCTCTGGTTTATATAGACACCAGAGGGATCTAGGGTTACATAAGGTCGGTTACAGAGAAAGGAATCTTCATATTTGGTTGCCAAGCTTGCCTTCCACGCCAAGGAGAGTCCCATCCGGACACGGGTAGAGTCTTTAGTGTTTGTATCTTCACAGCCCATCAGTCCGGCCCATGTCTAATAGGTCGGACGCCCGAGGACCCCTTAGTCCACGACCACCTCAGCAACCGCCAGTGTTCTCCCGATGCTCTGTTCACCCGTCATCAGCAATGTCCAAGTCACCAAGACCATCATCGACGGCGGCGCAGGGCTCAGTGTCCTGTCCGTCGAGACGTTCGATAACCTTCAAGTGCCATACGATCAGCTCCAGCCCACCAAGCCTTTCTCAAGAGTGACGAACGGCTCCACCCCCCCAATACGACAAGTTCGTCTCCCTGTCACCTTCGGTCAGCGCGACAACTACCACACCGAGCTCGTCGACTTCGACGTCGCCCACATCCTCCTGCCATACAATGCCATCCTCGGGTACCCAACGCTAGCCAAATTCATGGCAGTCACCCACCATGGCTACAACGTCCTCAAGATGCCGGGAAGCGGCGAAATCATCACAGTCCCCTATGAAGAAAGAGACGCGGTGTGCTCCCTCGGGCGCGCCTTGCACGTTGCATCAATCGAAGACCCTGACGGCGTGGGTGTGCAGTACCCTCCTGAGGCCAACCCCAAGAAGAAGAAGAAGCTACTCCGCACTGGGCCTCAGGGGAACGGCGCCACCTCAGGATCGGCGCCCGCGCCTGCGATGCCTTCGTACTTTGCATAGGGAGGCGCGCCAGGCGCCCTCCTCGGGCAGGGCTCGGGGGCTCTCTTCTGGAGGGCCTCAGACCTAGCCAATATCATGAGGGAGGCGCTCGGGCACCACGTGGAGGCATGTTTCGCAGCACGCTTCCCTCAGGAGGACACCGGGCGAGGAGCGGCCGGCGCTCAGGAGTTCATCACCAAGACCACTCAGGAGCTTCAGGAAGCAAGAGCAATATGCGGCGACCGCCGCCCACCTGGCGCTGCTCCCCATCCAGGCAAGGGTGGTGAGCTGCGCGCCTGCATCGACATCCCGGGGCTCAACAGGGCCGCATCTCAGGAGCGCTTCTGGCTTTCGCGTGCTGGCCGGTGTGAGGGTCCACCTCACAGCTATGCTCGCATGCCATTCGGCCTGCCGAGCATGGTAGCCGCCTTCCAGCGCAACCTGCGAAGAATCCTGGCAGGTCAGGAGGCCAGGAATCACGCAGTCCTAGTGGAGATGGAGACGGTCCTCAGGAGGCCACCTGAGCCTCCCGAGGCTACGGGTCTCGACGGCTCATGAGGAGCGACTTCTTCGCCTTGTGTCTTCAGCTACCCCAACACTCCTTCGACAACAAAACCAGGTGACATTTCCAAGCTTATTTAGCTGGGAGGTCCCCCTGGGCTGCATCATTCCCATACCGCGTGGGTCTGTCCCTGCGGCATGTATCCACTTGCATCTCTATTTCACCCTGCTGGGGGCGCCCCTCGGGCTGCATCATCGCTAGGCTGCTCGGGTCCGACCCGGTGGCATGTATCGTTCTTGCATTTACCTAAGCTAGTTCGCTTTTCATGCCTAATCTATCTGTGGACATCACTACCTGCTTGATAATTGCCAGCCACGAGAACCTCTCATGCCGGCACGAAGCTTGTGCTCGGGTCCGTCCCTGCAGCGCTGACAAATCCGAGCGGTCGAGCTTTGGCTCGCGGCACGCCTGCGCACGTCACCTCACCAGACCCTCAGTGCCTTCACCTCCTTGTGAAGCAACCAGTGGCGGACCGGCAATCACCATGGAAATTTGTGCCCTCCCTCGCGCTAACTTGTAGGAACCTCTGGAGGACTACAGTGGGCGGTATCGCGGGCTCTCTCTCTCTCTTTTCCCATGCAATTCTCTTGCGTGTTAAAAGGGGGGCTCCTGAGCATCACGACTCGGGAGCTCTTACTGGCTCTCCAGCCCTCACCCCATGGCCTTGACCACGGCATCGCGACCTGGCATACCAGCGGTAGCTGAGCTCGGTCGAGGACCAGGAGCTGAGGACGCAGAGCACACAGAAGAGCATGGAGAAGAGGGGGAGGCTCGCAAGGGCCTAACCTAGCTACCCAATAGTGGTCGATGCCCAAGCCTGGCGCAACGCAAGGAACTAGCTCCAGAATACCAAGATAAGTCACGCGCCTGGATCGACCCAGCGCAACGGCATAAGATCCTCCCCTTTCGCTGCCCTGTTGCGGCAACGTCGCCTCCCTTTCCCATCCTCAGGTAGCTGCTTGCATGCTAAAGGGGACCTCTTGAGCATCGTGCCTCAGGAGCTCTTACTGGACCTTGGGCCTCACACCTCCTGGCCTTGACCACGACATCATGACCTAGCATACCAGCGACGACTGCAGCCTGCCTGGGGACCGGGACCTGTCGGCGTAGAGCACCTAGCTGCCGCAGGGTTGGAAAGGGGAGACCGAGCCTTAGCAGGACATGTGTTCGCAAATTTATATAATAGGGATAACATGAATAAAAGACATTACCGACCCTTTACACGCCCCCACGGGGTCCGTTTCGATTCCTCGCATGGAACAAAAAGAAGGGAGTTCCTAGGAGCTCTATCTACACGCACCGAACGTCGCTGATGCCATCATCAACAGTGGGCCTCCGGAGGCCGGCGCCAACCCCATCCAGATTAGCGACGGCGGCGGCCGGACGCTCCAGCCTTGCTCCGGGCCCGGCGAGAGTTTGGGGGCACATAGCTGTCCTCGCTTGTCTCCAGAGTCTCGACGAGCACGGGAGAGTCGCTGGACCACCAGGAGTGACCACTATCGCTGGAGGAGCTACTGGCGAGCCCAGCAGCAGGCTCGGCGTTGGCCGCTACGCCGTCCTGACGACCCCCTTAGGGCAGCACTCCAAGCGGCAGCCTTCCTCGTCGAAGACCTTGAAGAACATCGTGGAGGTGCCGTCATACTTGAAGTGGATGGTGAGGGTGCCTTCCGCACGACAGACTCGGGCAACCTCACCCCACCCACGGGTCATAAAGATCCTCCCGGAGGAGACGGCTTCAACCTCCGCTCCAGTCGCCGGGGCATCGCAGTCGGCATTCTGCAGCCAAAGCTCGAGGGGGCCCCTCGGTGGCATCTCAGCGGCGAAGAACTGCGGGAAGTGAATCCATGTACGCGGAAGCATCACCGCCCAAAGCACGAATTCACGCGAGAAGTCCACGGCATGGACCCCTGGGGCGACGGCATGCGTCATCGCGGCGGGGCGACCGCGGCCCTGGCGTGGGCGGTGGCGCTCATCGCCCCTCCCTCCGTGGCCTTCATCTTGGGTGTACAAAGGCAGCGGATACCCGGGAGGCGGCCGCTCGTACCATGGCCGCGACACTTCCGGCCTCACGACTATGTCGCGATGATGAGACAACCTCTTCTTTGGCAGAAGTGGCTTGGGCTTGACAAGGGGAGTCTTGCCCTTCTCCGCGGTTGAGAACCTCCATATCGGCGCTATGCTCAATGCAATAAGCGATGAAGCGAGAAGAAGAAGGGGTGGGAGAAACTAAGGAAGAGATGTATGATAGGGGCTCCGCCCCCCTCTTCCAATTTATAGCCAAGGGGAGGCCAACCGCCGGCATCCACGATCCAAGGTAATAATGATCCTTTTCTGCATGCAGCAAGGACTCGTCAAGTCGGGCAGTTGCCGAGGCAGCATGGGGAAGCGGAGACGCCCACGTCCAATCAATCGCCACGCTCCAACTGTGGCCGCAGGCTATTGAGGCCCGTGGCGCTCTGCACTTGCCCTTTAGCTTCGCCTTGAAGCCATGTTCGAGCGCGCCTTGGGTCCAGGGGCTATTGTTGGCGTTCTGGGAACAGGGGTCCCCAGACTTGCCTACCTGTGGCCCACTGCATGGCTGCACCAGTGGCCTTCTACGGCCCATCTTCACCAGCAAACACTCAAGACCCTCGTGAGGGGACAAGCCTCATGGGGAGGACGATGCAAGACCTCCTTAGGGGCGGCCTCACCAGGCTGGCTCGCGAGGGGCAGAGAGATCAAGGCAAGGGAGCCAGGCGAGCGCTAGAGCACGCAGTGTCCTCGTTTCCTCTTCGGTGCTAAAGAGGCAAGCGTGGGCGAGGAGTCCCGAGGCATCAGGCAAAGGTTTCCATATCGGTGCAAGAAGACCAAGACTAGCAGGACAGCAGGACGGAGGTCACCGTGGATCCCAAGACGGTGTCACCACCAGAGCCTTTGGCACGCGAAGACCATATTTTGTCGGGATAGCTTGTACTAGCTGTCCCCCTTCAAATTGGCCATTGTGGGATCCCTTCCCGCCTAATATTCCGGAAGAGGACCCGGGCCCCTATAAATAGGGCCAGCCACCACCATAGGGAGGCATCTCATCTTGGACCGAATTCATTCCACCAAAGCCACCTCACTCACCAAGCACAAGAGCACCTCTCCTCATGAGGCTGTTCATCCTCAGTCCAAGAGGCAATCCACCACACCATAGTGGACTAGGGTATTACACCACAACGGTGGCCCGAACCAGTATAAATCTTGTGTCTCGTGTTCTTTGGGTTCATCGAGCTAGGCCGTGGAATCATACGGAGTGCGAGCTAGAGAGGGGGAGAGATCTTAGTGCGCACCCAAGTGTTCGAACCTCAAGGGTTTTGCCGGAACCCGAAATCTGACAACATTATACACTAGCATTAGTAGGATATGAACACCATGAACATAAACATTATAGAGGCTATGTTGGTTTTGATTCAACTACATGCATGAACATGTACCAAGTCAAGCCACTCGAACATTCAGAGGAGGATACCATATCATCATACTACATCACAATCATTTTAACGCTATACTGATATCCAAGATAAATCATTATCCACTCCCATCTACTTATGCATGGCATGAGAAACTACAATCTCTAATTTTCATTGCAAACATGTTTAACCATAACGGGCTGAATCATGGGCACTAGGTTAAACATATTTACACAGACAAGACAAGTCAAGTTCATACCAGTTTCTCCTTGCCACGGCCAGCTCATCGAATATCGTCATTATCGCCTTTCACTTGCACGACCGATTGATATGGAAATAATAATAGTGCAAGAGTGCCATGGACTAAGCTGGAATCTGCAAACATTTTATTCAACATGAGAAGACAAGGTAAAATGGGCTCTTATTAGTTCAACAGTTATTCATGTGAGAGCCACTCAACATTTTCATCGTGGTCTTCTCCTCGATAAGACTCGAATAAAATAAAAGAAATTCATAGAAATGCATTGAAATATTTTTTGGAGTTTTTGGTTTTCTTCAACAAGCAAATAAAAAGCAAAAACGAGAAAAACTATTTACCCGGGAAAGCTCCCAACAAGCAAAAGAAGAACAAGGAAATCTTTTTGAATATTATTTTTAGTGCTACTACTAAGCATGCATAGAAACTAAATTACTACAACTAATTTTTTTAGTTTTTCTAAAGTTTTTAATACACACAATAAGAAAGCAAGAAAAAAAAAATCTAAGAATGGATGATACAATGAAAAAGTGTGAACACCGATAGATAGAATGATATGTGAGCATGAATATAATGTCGATGAGAAACATGTACTCCCCCAAGCTTAGGCTTTTGGCCAAAGTTGGTAGTAAATCAGTAGCCTGGAGGGTAGTAGTCAGTGTGGTAGCTCACGGAGGCTCTCGGGGCGGAGGCCTCAGCACGCCATGCTGCCACCACTGCTGCATTATGAGCTCGGGCCTTGCTCTCAAGAACAAAATATCTCCCCTTGCTGTGACAATCAAAGAGAGCAGGCTCAGGCAAATACGTGTCCACAACATGTGATTGGTTAAACAAAAAATTATAAGTGAAGTTATCAGCCCTTCCTGAGAGAATCTTATGCTCTTTTAGAGCACCAAAATCTAAATATCGAGTGGGTATGATAGGGTCAAAGGGCAAAGGTGAAACACCGAATCCTCGTCCTAAACATGTGGCATAAATTCCACCATAGAATCATCCACTTTTGGTGTTATTCTGAAGTCTACGTGCAACAATCGCTCCAAGGTTATAATTCCTTTCACCAGTGAGAGCGGTGTGGATGAGGCTCAAGTCCGGTGAGCAAAGTATGCTACAGTCTTGCTTGCCTACTGTGCATTTCCCATTAAATAATGCAAGGTACTGAATTGCAGGAAAGTGAATGCTCTTTATTCTTCCTTGTCTCACTCCCCTATTTTCACCGTAACAGAGCCTAGTCAAGAAAGACTCATACTCAGCCTTTGCTGGCTCATCAAGCGAACCCCAAAATGGAAGTTTGCAATGTTAAGCAAATTTTTCTAGTGGAATAGTAAATGGTTCATCATAAAGCATAAATGACACCCTGGACTCGTGTGGAAAATATTTAAATCCTTTGACAAATGATTCAGTGAGAAGATGGTGTTGTGCACACTTATCTGATAGGTAGGGATCGAGGCCGGCATTGTGAACATATTGCTCAAATTCCTCCTTAATTCCTAACTGCATCATATATTCATCGCAAGGCCATAAGCATGTTTTGGTGGCTGCATCTCGCGTGGAACTTTCACTTGGTTCAACGTAAGACCGGCGGATAGAACTATCACTAGAGGATGCCCCTGAGGATCATCTCCTCGAATAACTCCTTCCAAATAGGTTCATCATGTCCGCGTACAATTTTCTGATAATAAAATTTTTGGAGTGACAAAAATTTGTCAACAAAACTTTGTATGATTGATAGAAACTACTCATAGGGATGCATGGAGGCCATAACAAGCATATAAAACAACTTAGAACACTAAGAATTCAACATGCAAGCACATCTACAGCAGCACCAAGAGTAGTAATCCACTAAAATGAAAACTAATTGGACAAATGGTGGAGTCACATACCAAGCAACAATCTCCCAAAACAGTTTCAGAAATGGAGCTTCAAGAAAAGAGGTCGAATTTGGCAACAAAATGAGCAAGAACTCCGGAGAGAGAGGGTGAGTGATTTTTTTTATTGAGGTAGGTGACAATGTGGGACGAAGAGATAAGTGAGGGGGCCCATGTGGGGCCCACAACTCCCCAAGGCATGCCTAGGTGGGTTGTGCCCACCTGGTGCACCCCCCCTCTGGTTATTTTTGCACCAAAAATTCTTTTATATTCAGGAAAAAATCATATAAATTTTTCAGGGCATTCTGAGAACTTTTATTTTTGGGTCATTTTTTTATTGCACGGGAAATTCAGAAAATAGACAAAACATGGCATTTTATTTTATTTAACTAATAATAACAGAGAATAGAATGTAGGGACAGAAAGTAGTGCTTACTAAATTCATCAACTTCATACCGTTCAAAAATGACCCATTAATAAGGTTGATCAAGTCTTATTAACAACCATTTCCAGTTAGCATGAAACCGAAGAACTTTCGTAAATCACTAAGTTACCTCAATGGGGATTTGCATTTCCCCAACAATAAGCATTTCATATTTCTTTTGACATTAGGTAGAGGTATTTGAAAACTTCCAATAGTGATTGTCGGAGATTTTTCAATAACATTAATACCATTCACTTGGAATTGTTTCTTCGGAAAGTGCACTCTATGCTCATTACCATTAATATGAAAAGTGATCTTGCTTTTATTGCAATCAATAACAGCTCCTGCACTAGAAGGGTCTACCAAGGATAATCGACATGTTGTCGTCCTCGGGCATCTCAAGTATAACAAAGTTAGTCAAAATAGTAACATTAGCAACAACAACGGGCACATCCTCACAGATACCGATAGGTATGGCAGTTGATTTGTCAGCCATTTGCAAAGATATTTCAGTAGGTGTGAGTTTATTCAAGTCAAGTCTTTTATATAAAGAGAAAGGCATAACACTAACACCAGCTCCTAAATCACATGAAGCAGTTTTCACATAATTCTTTTTGATAGAGCAAGGTATAGTTGGTATTCCCAGATCTCCAAGTTTTTTAGGTACTCCATATTTAAAAGTATAATTAGCAAGCATAGTGGAGATTTCAGCTTCCGGTTTTTTCTCTTATTTGTGATGATGTCTTTCATATACTTTGCATAAGGAGGCATTTTAAGCATATCAGTCAAGCGAGTACGCAAAAAGACTGGCCTCAGCATTTCAGCAAAGCGTTCAAATTCTTCATCATCATTCATTTTAGTTGACTTGGGTGGAAAAGGCATAGGTTCTTCAACCCACGGTTCTCTTTGTTTACTGTGTTTTCTAGCAACAAAGTCTCTTTTATCATATCTTTTATTCTTAGGTTGTGGGTTATCAAGATCAACAGGTGGTTCTATCTCAGCATCATTATCTGGTTCTTTTTCATTGGTTGGTTGAGAGTCTTCATGAACCTCATCATTATCTTTTTCATTATCATTAGGTGAGTGCTCATTACCATATTGGGTTTCAGCATCAGAGATAGAAGCTTCATTTTCATTATCAGGAGGTTTCTCTATTTCAGTTTCACTAGAAGTGTGCAAAGTCCTATCATTTTTCTTTTCCTTTTTCTTTTCTAGAAGGACTAGGTGCACTAGTGTTATTTCGTTGTGAATCTTGTTCAATTCTTTTAGGGTGACCCTCAGGATAAAGTGGTTCCTGAGTCATTTTACCTCCTCTAGTTGCAACTCTAACAGCAAAGTCATGCATATTATGATTCATTTAATCAAGCAATTCTCTTTGAGATTTAGCAACTTGTTCTAGTTGGGTTTGAACCATAGAAGCATGTTTTCCAACACCTCTAACATCATTTGATATTCTAAATAACAAGTCACTCAAGCGAGCAATCATATCAAAATTGCATTTCAGTTGTTCCATAACATTTGCATTGATGTGATCTTGTTTTCTAATGTAGTTTTCAAACTCACAAATTCATTGACTAGGATGCATATTGTGAGGATTATCATTATCATTAAACTTCATAAGAGAATTTACCTCTACCACCTTAGGCAATGGTGGTGTATTAAGCCCATGTATTTCTTCAATAGGAGGTAAATTTTTAACATCCTCACCTTTAATACCTTTTTTCCTTCATAGATTTCTTTGCCTCTTGCATATCTTCCGGACTGTGATATAATATACCCCTCTTCTTCGGAGTGGGTTTAGGTGGTGGTTCGGGAATAGTCCAATCATCATAATTTTTCAGTATGTTATTCAATAATTGTTCAGCTTGAGCAATAGTTCGTTCCCTAAAAACAAAACCATCACAACTATCTAGGAAGTCCCTAGAAGCATCGGTTAGTCCATTATAGAAGATATCAAGTATTTCATTTTTCTTAAGAGGATCATCAGGCAAAGCATTAAGTAACTGGCAAAGCCTCCCCCAAGCTTGTGGGAGACTCTCTTCTTTAGTTTGCACAAAGTTAACTATTTCCTGTAAGGCAGCTTGTTTCATATGAGCAGGAAAATATTTCTCAGAGAAGTAATAAACCATATCCCGGGGACTACACACACAACCAGGAGCAAGAGTATTGTACCAAGCTTTAGCATCACCCTTTAATGAGAAAGGAAATCATTTGAGAATAAAGTAATAATGAGTTTTCTCATCATGAGTAAAAAGGGTGGCTATGTCATTCAACTTAGTAAGATGTGCCACAACAGTTTCAGTTTCATAACTATGGAAAGCATCAGATTTAACCAAAGTAATTAACTATGGGTTGACAGAAAATTCATAATCCTTATCAGCAACACAGATAGGTGAAGTAGCAAACTTAGGATCACATTTCATTCTATCATTCATAGATTTTTCCTTATATATGTGTAGTAATTTATCTAGATCATCTCTATCATTACAAGCAAGAATATCTGTAGTTGCTTCTTCACTCATAACATAACCTTCCTGTACCTTAGGCAATTCATATCTAGGAAGGCTAGTTCTAGTAGGTGTTTCAGGAGTTTCAGTTTCAAGATCATCATCAGATTCAACAACATCATGTTGTATTACTCTAGCAATTTGTTTATCAAGAAATTCACCAAGTGGCACATCATCATTATCAAGCAAGGTACTAGCATCATCATAAGAATGATTCATAGTAGAAGTAGCATCATCAATAACTTGCGACATATCAGAATTAATATCATGTGGAGGTGTTGCAAGTTTACTCATAACAGAAGGTGAATATAAAGCAAAACTGGATGGCAGTTCCTTACCTCCCCTCATCCTTGAGGGAAATATCTTAATCTTTGGATCCTTCAGATTCTTCATGGTGATAATATGATAATAATCCCAAGTTACTCAACAAATATAGCTATGCTCCCCGGTAACGGCGCCAGAAAAAGGACTTTATAACCCACAAGTATAGGGGATCACAACAGTTTTTGAGGGTAGAGTATTCAACCCAAATTTATAGATTCGACACAAGGGGAGCCAAAGAATATTTGAAGGTATTAGCAGCTGAGTTGTCAATTCAACCACACCTGGAGATTAATTATCTGCAGCAATATGACCAGTAGCAAAGTAGTTTGATAGTTTTGATTGTAGTCACAATAGCAACAGTAATAGTAATAGTGATAGCAGTAATTTGTAGCAAGTGTAATAGTGATGATAGCAATAGTAATGCAGCAAGATCGATAAGGATTAATTCGTAGGCACTGGATCAGTGACTTGTTGGATGATATTCATCATGAGATAGTTATAACCTAGGGCGATACAGCACTAGCTCCAGTTCATCGATATAATGTAGACATGTATTCCGTAAATAGTCATACGTGCTTTATTAAAAGAACTTTCATGACATCTTTTGTCCTACCCTTCTGTGGCAGTGGGGTCCATATTGTAAACTAAGGGATATTAAGGCCTCCTTTTAATAGAGAACCAGAACAAAGCATTAACACATAGTGAATACATGAACTCCCCAAACTACCGTCATCATTGGGAGTGGGCCCAGTTGTTGTCACTCCGGGGTTGCCGGATCATAACCGTAGTAGGTGACTATAACTTGCAAGATCGATTCTAAAACATGGATATAATGATAAATTCATAAATAGTTCAGATCTGAAATCATGGCACCCGGGCCCAAAGTGACAAGCATTAAGCATGGAAAAGTCATAGCAACATCAATCTAAGAACACAGTGGATACTAGGAATCAGGCCCTAACAAAACTAACTCAATTACGCGATGAATCTCATCCAACTCCTCACCGACCAGTGAGCCTATGAAGGAATTACTCACTGCCGGTGGGGAGCATCATGGAATTGGCGATGGAGATAGGTTGGTGATGACGAAGATCGAAGATCCCCCTCTCTGGAGCCCCAAACGGACTCCAGATCTGCCCTCCCGAGGAAGAACAGGGCTTGGCGGCGGCTCCGTCTTGTGGATTGCGATAATTCTTTCTCCCTGATTTTTTTTGGAATAATGTGAATTTATAGTATTAGGGGGGTCATCATCGGGGCCACCAGGTGGGTACAACCCACATGGGCGCGCCAGGAGAGGGGGCGCACCCTGGTGGGTTGTGCCCACCCAGGGCCCCCTCTCCGGTGGGTCTTGGCTCTAGAAATTCTTATTTTTGATATAAAAAATCCTCAAAAAGTTTCGTTCCATTTTGAGAACTTTTATTTCTGCACAAAAACAACACCATGGTAGTTCTGGTGAAAGCAACATCAGTTCGGGGTTAGTTTCATTCAAATCATGCAAATTAGAGTCCAAAACAAGAGGAAAAGCGTCAGAAAAAGTAGATACGATGGAGACATATCATTAGCTTTGTCTCGGGTCAAACCTTCTAAGTTTATACACACAAAAATGAATCATCATTCCATATATTTTTATACTCCTACAATATATCTTACTATTATTGTGAAAGTTCATATACGCCGGATGAGATTCATGCAAACACGACAGATTTTCATTACATTTCGAACTTTTATAGGAAATATGCTAAACCTATTCTAGGCGGTGACCGACGTCCTCCATCTGCCACCTCCACCAGCCAGTTGGCACACCATGCCCTGCCGCCTCCCATGCCCTACTCATCCTCCGAGGAGTCCCCGACCTCGGCGGTGCCGGTGGATTTGAGGTCGATGATGAAGGACGTGGACGGTCCGTCGCTTCACCTGCCACATGCGCCACCGAACGTTGGACGACGGCAAGTAGGACGCGTGGTTGATGATGCTCCCGTCGTCAGCCGCTAGCGTGGACACCGCTTGTGTGGTCGCGTCCGTGTCTGGCTACGTCGCTATTGCGTTGCGAGTGGTGACTTGACGAGGTCGGTGACCTCAGGCTTCATCCCCGAAAACAAGCTCTTCCACAGAGCGTTCGCGCTCGCGGTCAAGGTGGATGTGGTTCCGGGTAGCAGGAGGATGCACTATGGTGTGGACTTTAGCTGGGCGTTGCTACTTTAAGTAGCACATTTCGGTGAGGCCAGGCGTCCAGGTGCGTCATTAAGTCGCTGGAGTTGGTTCCTCGGGCACCAAGCGCCTTAATGACGGCATACGGGCGGACAGCATGAATGCGGCCAGCTGGTGCCGGTTGGGAACGCACCGCGTGACGGCGCGAGGGACAAGGGTTTTTGGTGTGCCAGGGTAGTCGGCTGCGGTCGTGGCAACGTTGGAGATGCCCTTTTCTCACATGCGATCCCCACAAGTCATTGAAAAAGCAAGATGACCCCGCATGGTCTCAGGTCCTGGGGTTGCAGTTGGCCACGCTAGAACACCTTGCGGACGCATCGCAGCGCGCACGCACTTCGGCGTCCTGTGCATCCTCGATGAGCTGGGTGTTGATTTGCTAGTGGTGCCACAACGCTAACGCCACCCTCGGCACCCTAAAGCCGAGCGTGTCCAGCGACGATGAGCGTGTCACTCACCATGGTCGCCGTGTCCAGAGGCGGTGCGGGAGCTGCGCCATGTTGCTGGCTCCCACGCCCCACATAAATTGCCGGTTGCAAAGAGGTCGTGGGCCAGCTCCTCAATTGGACTAGTCTGCGCCACGTCGTCCCGACAGGTGTGCCCCACATGTCAGTTTCCCTGTTTTGACAGCCAAATTCGAGCGTTAGTGCTCCGTGTTATGCATTAGGTGCAGAACAAGGTGGTTTTGTGCCCTGGTTCAAATGTGGTACAGTACCAAGTTGTTACCATATCCCCAAGTGTGGTCGTTTTGGGTATGGTGCCACCCATTTCCTTTTCAACTAGTGAAGCGTAACACTTGATTTAGTAGCCGGATGGTGTGCTAATGTCGGTGTCCGACTGTTTGAAGGGATAGTTGAGGTGTGCCCGGTCCGTGCCCGCATTTAGGGGTCCAACTTACCATGTTCCGGCAGTAGTAACTATACTAGTCCTTGCATGCTCCCTCTGTTTTTATTTACTCCGCATTTTAGCTTTGCTCAAATTCAAACTTTGTAAACTTTGAGAAAGTTTATAGACAGAAATAATAACATATACAATAACAAATCAATACCATTAGATTCATTATTGAATATACGTTCAAATCATATATATTTGCTATTATAAATGTTCATATTTTTTCTATAAATTTGGTCAAATTTATGAAGTTTGACTTCAGTCAAACCTAATATGCAAAGTAAATAAAAACGGAGGGAGTATCTTACTCCGTGACCAAGACGGAAGGGAAAATGAGACAACTTAGTGTTTATTTGAGCCGTTCAAGTGTAATCATGTGGTGTTGTTTATTTCTCATTCCTCTCCAGCCCTCTTCTCAATCGATCATGCCACCCTCCGGTCAAGTCCATCCTCCCGCATGCCTCATTTGAACATTCCGCCGAGTATCGTTCGCATGTGGGCCTAGACCATGCTTGTATTTCCAATGTTGTAACTTGTCCGACATGCATACAGACAAACGGTTCGTTTAAAGTTTCACTTTGCCTCCACTACGTGTCGCTTCCCATCTTAGTTTTGACATCCCATTCGGTTCAGGCCCCAACACATCTTGACGAGATCGATTAATGTTGAGAGATCAAGTGCATGTCGTGCAAGGAGATAAAGGTTTGGTGTGTTTCTATGATAGAAATGACCCGGGGGGTCTGTGTGGATCAACGTGAGTATATTGTATGTCCAAAAGCGAAACGAACATACTGTACCCACCCTAGTCCTCTTTCAATTGATCTCCGGACCCCGAGATGAAACCAAGAGAGAACGAGTGGGTGCATGTGTGATACCTAAGGCGGATTCAAAATTTTGAACCAGTGATCATAGCATCAGCAATTCATATATAAAGGGTATTCAATGTTTGTTTCGCTTTTGAATGTACAATATACTCCCTCCGATCCTTTCTAGTTTACATATAAGTTTTATGTGTAGTCAAAGTATCTCTACTTTGATCAAACTTACAGAAAAAATATTAACATTCAACAATGCCCAATCAATATTGTTAGATTCATACATACTCCTAGATTTGTATTCAAACAGAGATAGTTTCCAATTTGTTTTCAAACACGTGAATGTGCTTGTTCTCGCGCATGCTCTTCCTACTTGGATTTCGCCACGTATAGACAGTCCAATAGTAACATTTTTAAGCTCCATGCCTTCCTTATGAGTGGCGGTCGGGGATGAGCGATGGTCTTTTCCAACCAATCTATCCCCCTAGGAGCATGCATGTAGATCCTTGCTTCGATAACTAATAGATTTTTGCAATAAGTATGTGAGTTCTTTATGACTAATGTTGAGTCCATGGACTATAAGCACTCTCACCCTTCCACCATTGCTAGCCTCTCTAGTACCACGCAACTTTCGCCGGTACCATAAACCCACCATATACCTTCCTCAAAACAGCCACCATACCAACCTATTATGGCATTTCCATAGCCATTCCGAGATATATTGCCATGCAACTTTCCACCATTCCGTTTATTATGACACGCTCCATCATTGTCATATTGCTATGCATGATCATGTAGTTGACATCGTATTTGTGGCAAAGCCACTGTTCATAATTATTTCATACATGTCACTCATGAGTCATTGCACATCCCGGTACACCGCCGGAGGCATTCATGTAGAGTCATATTTTGTTCTAAGAATCGAGTTGTAATTCTTGAGTTGTAAGTAAATAAAAGTGTGAGGATCATCATTATTAGAGCATTGTCCCAGTGAGGAAAGGATGATGGAGACTATGATTCCCCCACAAGTCGGGATGAGACTCCAGACGAAAATAAATAAATAAAAGAGGCCAAAGAAGCCTAAATAAAAAAAGAGAAAAAAAGAGGCCATAAAAAAGAGAAAGGCCCAAATAAAAAATGAGAGAAAAAGATAGAAGGGGCAATGCTACTATCCTTTTACCACACTTGTGCTTCAAAGTAGCACCATGATCTTCATGATAGAGAGTCTCCTATGTTGTCAGTTTCATATACTAGTGGGAATCTTTCATTATAGAACTTGGCTTGTATATTCCAATGATGGGCTTCCTCAAAATGCACTAGGTCTTCGTGAGCAAGCGAGTTGGATGCACGCCCACTAGTTTCTTTTGTTGAGCTTTCATACATTTATAGCTCTAGTGCATCTGTTGCATGGCAATCCCTACTCACTCACATTGATATCTATTGATGGGCATCTCCATAGCCCGTTGATACGCCTAGTTGATGTGAGATTATCTTCTCCTTTTTGTCTTCTCCACAACCACCATTCTATTCCACCTATAGTGCTATGTCCATGGCTCACGCTCATGTATTGCGTGAAGATTGAAAAAGTTTGAGAACATCAAAAGTATGAAACAATTGCTTGGCTTGTCATCGGGCTTGTGCATGATTTAAATATTTTGTGTGGTGAAGATGGAGCATAGCCAGACTATATGATTTTGTAGGGATAGCTTTCTTCAGCCATGTTATTTTGAGAAGACATGATTGCTTAGTTAGTATGCTTGAAGTATTATTATTTTTATGTCAATATTAAACTTTTGTCTTGAATCTTATGGATCTGAAAATTCATGCCAAAATGAAGAGAATTACTTAGAGAAATATGTTAGGTAGCATTCCACATCAAAAATTCTGTTTTTATCATTTACCTACTCGAGGACGAGGAGGAATTAAGCTTGGGGATGCTGATACGTCTCCAACGTATCTATAATTTTTGATTGTTCCATGCTATTATATTATCAACCTTGGATGTTTTATATGCATTTATATGCTATTTTATATGATTTTTGGGACTAACCTATTAACCTAGAGCCCGGTGCCAGTTTCTATTTTTCCTTGTTTTAGGGTTTCGAAGAAAATGAATATCAAACGGAGTCCAAACGGAATGAAACCTTCGGAAAAGTTATTTTTGGAAAGGAAACAATATAGGAGACTTGGAGTGCACGTCAGGGGATCAACGAGGAATCCACGAGGCAGGGGGCGCGCCCAACCCCCCTGGGCGCGCCCTCCACCCTCGTGGGCCCCTCGTGGCTCCCCTGATGTATTTCTTCCGCCTATATATATCCATATACCCTAAAACCAATCTAGACCCGTTTCGGCACCCTGCCGGAGGGGGTAATCCATCTCCAGTGGCCATCTTCATCATCCCGGTGCTCTCCATGACGAGGAGGGAGTAGTTGTCCCTCAGGGCTGAGGGTATGTACCAGTAGCTATGTGTTTGATCTCTCTCTCTTGTGTTCTTGATTTGGCACGATCTTGATGTATCGCGAGCTTTGCTATTATAGTTGGATCTTATGTTTCTTCTCCCCCTCTACTCTCTTATAATGGATTGAGTTTCCCCTTCGAAGTTATCTTATCGGATTGAGTCTTTAAAGATTTGAGAACACTTGATGTATGTCTTGCCATGCGTATCTGTGGTGACAATGGGATATCACGTGATTCACTTGATGTATGTTTTGGTGATCAACTTGCGGGTTCCGCCCATGAACCTATGCATAGGGGTTGGCACATGTTTTTGTCGTGATTCTCCGGTAGAAACTTTGGGGCACTCTTTGAGGTTCTATGTGTTGGTTGAATAGATGAATCTGAGATTGTGTGATGCATATCGTATAATCATACCCACGGATACTTGAGGTGACATTGGAGTATCTAGGTGACATTAGGGTTTTGGTTGATTTGTGTCTTAAGGTGTTATTCTAGTACGAACTCTAGGGTTGTTTGTGACACTTATAGGAATAGCCCAACGGATTGATTGGAAGGAATAACTTTGAGGTGGTTTCTTACCCTACCATAATGTCTTCGTTTGTTCTCAGCTATTAGTGACTTTGGAGTGACTCTTTGTTGCATGTTGAGGGACAGTTATATGATCCAATTATGTTATTATTGTTGAGAGAACTTGCACTAGTGAAAGTTTGAACCCTAGGCCTTGTTTGCTAGCATTGCAATACCGTTACGCCCACTTTTACCACTTGCTAACTTGTTGTTTTATATTTTCAGATTACAAAAACCTATATCTACCATCCATATTGCACTTGTATCACCATCTCTTCGCCAAACTAGTGCACCTATACAATTTACCATTGTATTGGGTGTGTTGGGGACACAAGAGACTCTTTGTTATTTGGTTGCAGGGTTGTTTGAGAGTGACCATGTTCATCCTATGCCTCCCACGGATTGATAAACCTTAGGTCATCCACTTAAGGGAAATTTTCTACTGTCCTACAAACCTCTACACTTGGAGGCCCAACAACGTCTACCAGAACAAGGTTGTGTAGTAGACATCAATCGTCCGTCCAGCTTAGTGCGGAAAGGTGGTTTCTCGAAGAAGACGATGGAGAAGCGGAGTCTGCGAAGAGTGAAATGATGGTTGTTTCGTCCATGGTTTGTGATTTGATGCCTCACTGCTTTGTGATTTGTGATAGAAGGGACAGGGGAGTAGACCCTATGCTCAATACTGTACATGTGTCCAAGCACGGGAGAAAGGGGAGAGAGGTTGCATTTTTCTATTCATTCAATCAATCAATTAGGGAGCTTCCATTCCATCTTTTTGGCTTTGGCAGCACCATCCATAATGGTTCCCATCGATGCCAAAAGCTATATTCACATTTGGCTACACATTGTGGATGCCCTTAACCGTACCACTTGGTTTTACTCCTATGTGCTATCTATACAAATCTCGTTTATATTGATCTAAAAAATTATAGTATCAAGATTAGTAAAAGGAGGTGATTTTGCCGCGCAGAAGGCGGGGGAGGTTTCTTATTTTTAGAGGACATTGGCTTGGCGGTTTGCTAACATGCGGTCCCACATGCCGGTGTTTTACCAAGCCGATCTGCATCCCACATGAGGCAGAACAACGACAGAAGCAACACGTGGTTAACTCGAAGAAGATGAGGGAGAAGCGGATTCAACAATGAGTGAAATGATGGTTGCTTCATGCCTCCAAATTATTTTTTAGCATTACTTTGTCCCTCTAACTTGACTACGGGAAAGATGCAGCTTTGTGATTTGACGCCTCATTGCTCATTACTATGCCGGCGCCATGACTGGGGTGCTTCACTCCTGCTGTTCTGCACTGTTATTTCGGTATGGCACGTGGACCTGGTTGCTTGATGCCCCACATGTCGGTGAAAGGGACTAGAACATTTATGAAAGTGAGTGCTCCACTCTTACGACAGAGGAGTACACGACACGGTGGCCTAGTGAACTGTTACTTGTACTGTAGTACTACTATAGTTTTGTTGTTTCACACGATCCATCGATACAAACCCAATTAAATAGGCAAAGGCGGGATTTTTCTCGCGCGGTAGATGATACTAGACATACATTTCAAAGGGAATTTTAATATATGCAAATGGAATAATTAAGTAATAATATGAGATCTAGTAAAACTAAAAACACATATGATATATTGTGTTAGAGTGTAGTAGTAGTGTTGTATAGCATAGTTGTTAGATGTAACATGCGAGAATGTGTAGAGATGTACTTTTGGAGGGCCTACAGAGAGAAATTGGGCACAAAGTGGATTCAAATATTTGTATTAGTCTTCATAACATTTGTAACTCATATCTACAGTTTGTACAATAGACGTGAATGCTTGTTTGCTCTTATGAAACCAGTACAACAATAATGGAGTGGCGTGCGCCAATTTAGGCACTGGCACGTTGGCCTACTCGGCTCCACAAAGAGAGTAAGAGAAGAGATAAATACACGGGCAGTCAGTGTATTTCAAGCGATAAGTGTAATACGGTCACCTGACTTCAGAATACACTCATTACGGTCACTATATACGTTTTGCGGTGATTATACGATCACTTGCTCACCATTCAACATCGGATTGCACTCTGTTGACCGGCCAAATAGTCTGAGTGGCACTATGTTGACTAGTTAATTGACCATGTTCCTTGTGGGTTCCACCTGTCAGTCAGCATAGGAAAAAGGTAAGATAAACACAAATTTATGCAGGCGCGACAAGACTCCAACCCGTGCGCGGGAACCACCTGGTTGTGTATGTGTCTGTCAGGGCCTAATGTGTGTGCATGCACGTGTAGGCTGAGCACTTGAGCGTGAGAGTGTGTGTTGGTCGTGTGGTGTGTGCATGCATGCGTGCGTGTATGTGTGTGAGTGTTGCGTGTGTGCGTGGTTGCGTGTGTTCATGTGAGTGTTGCGTGCGTGAGTGGTTGCGTGTGTTCGTATGAGCATGCATGCAGTTCATGTGCATGCGTGCGTGTGTATAATCACTGCACCAGCTCCTATGTGTTAAAACAGACGACTCATCATACCAATACAAGGCCACCTTGTCCGCTATGCCCACGGTCATGACTTTGAACCACCGTCCAATATTTTTTATCATTTTTTCATTCTTATACACGTCGACAGGTGGGCCCAATGGTAGTGAGATTATGTGATGCAACACTAGAGGTGCCACGTGGAGTGTTTAACTGGTCAACTAGTCGTGTCCTGAGCAATACAAAGGTGTACGGTGGGCCCGTGATTGTATAATAACCACAAAACATAAATGGTGAAACGTAATGAGTGGATTCTAAAGTCCAATGTACGTATCGTGCTTTTGCTTCAAATAGAATGATTGTCACTGTATATATCACGAGATAAAGATGAAACATGCGTGAATGTCCTGGGGGCGTAATTTTAGACGACCTAGAGATAGTTTGTGCGCGTACATGAAAGGGGCGTAGAGGGGGTGTATGCGATGGAGAGAGAGATGCTCTTCGTTTCTCTTTATTATGACTAACTTTATATATAGTATAAAAATATAAAAATACATAGTGCGGAATAAATATCTTTGGGTGCACAATGCAAATTAACATTCACACTCCCCCATATAACTTTGTAATGTTGTATATATGTAGAAATTCTGAAATAATTTTTTGCCACACTTTGTGTGGTTTTATTCAAAAGGAATGTTGTATGCCAAATAAACATGAAGAGAGGGTGACGGTATCCTCGACTAGGGGGTACTCACCACGTCATCTCCCGATCTATTAGATTGGGCCGAGAACCCCCATGGTCGTATACTCACGGGCCAGTTCGGACAGCTGCCGCATACATGGAAGATTCTACAAGACTTGGTGATCAAGACAAGGACTCCTCCCCACCGGCGTATTCGGCTAGGACTCTTGTTATCCTAGGCCTCTGGTGCATTATATAAACCGAGGCCAGGCTAGTCGATAGACATATACATTCAATCATACCATAGGATAGCTTCTAGGGTTTAGCCTCCTTGATCT
Organism: Triticum urartu; assembly: GCF_056163025.1. Lineage (NCBI taxonomy): Eukaryota > Viridiplantae > Streptophyta > Magnoliopsida > Poales > Poaceae > Triticum > Triticum urartu. The sequence goes on along the minus strand of NC_141876.1, from coordinate 361,772,313 downwards.
CGTGGTAGATCTACTCTTGTACTACCCATATCATCAATATTAACCAAGCAAGACGTAGGGTTTTACCTCCATCAAGACGGCCCGAACCTGGGTAAAATATCGTGTTCCCTGCCTCCTGTTACCATCCGGCCTAGACGCACAGTTCGGGACCTACTATCCAAGATCCGCCGGTTTTGACACCGACATTGGTGCTTTCATTGAGAGTTCCGCTGTGTGATCGACAAAAGGATCGATGGCTCGCCTGCAGATCAACTGCGACTTTGGCGTCTTCGTCACCAGTTCGACTGGTCACGTTGGTTCGACCAAGAATTGTGCCCCGTGTTCGGATCACCATGTTCGGACGAGGGCCTTCATCAAACATCAACTCCGATCTCTATCAAGATCATGGAGGAATCATCTATGGAGCTCGGGGGCTCAACGTCAACATTGCCCTCAAGCAACCACGCTATTTTTTTTGGACAGCGAACTCGTATCTGCCGCCACCACCTCCTCGAGTATCACTTTGGTGGAATTGTGCGGAATTGAGTCTATAACAATCCTGGAAAATTTCATCGAGTTCCGACGGAGGAACCTATGGCAATCCACGATATACCGGAGCCCTGTCAAATCTGGACGGGAATTTGGATGAGTTTAGGGCGTGGTGTCCAGCTTCTAGCTCGGACGTCCTTTGGAAGATCCAACCCGTTGATCGGCTGTGGAATTCCTATATCTACCACCTCTCAAAATTTCATCTCGATCCGACCGTCCAAACTCCGGGAACCTTCCGATTAGTGCATCACTTTTCGGATCTCTTTTCTGCGCGAAAATGATTCCGACCCGAGTTCATCTTTTTTATGAACGGGATTTCGGACATCCCTTTTGAAGGAAGTTTTATATGAGGTATTGTGTTTTGTTCCTGAACACATCTCACTAACTTTAAGATCTTTTGAACATGATCTTCAACATCATGCTAGTGTCAAATCAGTCCGGCAATATTACTCCACGGCTGCCGACCTGCGCTAGACACATCGTCACTTTAGCCGAGCTCAACTTCTTCGGATGATCATCTTGGCAAGCCGAACAAGAGTCCGGCATCGCGAAGGATAATTCATCACCAACATCACCGCCCCACGGATTACACGGAGCGGGCATACCGGCATCGCCGCACGGTCACTTCATCAAGCCGGCATCAACCACGTCACGACCTGCATCGGTAGGGCCGCACTATTGCTTCTTCAAGCTGGTGTCCATCACGCCGACCTACTTCGACTCATCGGCTGACACCGAGGCTTCGACATCTCGGCTGGACTGGGGGCTTCACCATCTCTTCATCAACCTACTCCGGAGACTTCGGCGTCACTAGCCGACCAGCTCTGTCACGTTAGCTGGACCGAGGGCTTTGCCTCGGCGAGCCAACCTTTGCCAGCATCGCCATACCATCGCTTTATCGCCCATCAGGCAATGGGTGTGCGGATTGAGTCCCAATTTTGGGAATCACCTTTCTTCGGATTGCTACAACAAATAAACCAGGTGCTATTAATCCTAGTCTTTTTTGCTTGTTTGGGTTTATTTTCCCAAGGAATTATTACTCTGTTTTGTCCATCATCTGTACGCAGGTCTATCAAATGATGGCCGCATTAATGACGGTCGCGTGGTGGTTCGGTCAGTTTCCGTACATAGTCCGGCGAACGCCGCATCCGGAACTCGGACCGACCTATGAATCCAGGCTTTGCCACGCCTTCACCGCATCATGCCGACGCCCTGGGTCGACATTGACTTTGGCGCCAGGCCATATTTCTTTTATTACTCACTTTGCATAAATTATTTATTATGCAACGATTTTTTTAATTATTATTATTACTATTATCTCCGGTTTGCACTATTTTTTGTGCACAAGAAAACGATCCGAGGACTTCGTCGTCACTCTGCCGGTCTGCGCTGACCGTGCTATGTCACCACTTCGGCGTGTCGAGCTCTCCGCTCCGCCACCTCGGGACTGGCTTGGGGGATGGAACCTTGTCCCGCATCAAGCTCGGACCGCGTCATCAATGCCGAACACATTAACCAGCTAAGTCACTTTCATGCTCAAAGTTTTAATTTTTAACTTGTGTTCGGTTCGACCAAGCCTTATACTTTTTTGGAAAAAAGTTGCTTGTAAAAAATTTCCCTATCCAAACTTTGTTTGTGACGCATAAATTCAAATACCCAATTCATTTGGGGGCTTCCTTCATGAAGCTTTTTCACTTGCATATGATTATACTTGTACAGCTTCGTTGCTTGTTCGTGTATTACGCCACAATATGCACCATATTGACTTAAGCGATTTGCAAGCTGGGTTGCCTCGCTCCTGTGTTTACCCCTACGTTCCCGATTGTTCGGCTAGGGAGTAAAGGGAGCACCTCTGCGATTGTCACGATCGGGTCGCCCGAGCCGGACCTCAGACTGGGTGAAGCCGAAAGCTAGCGCTATTATAGTTTTCAATGATGGTCGACACACAACGGAACTCATGAGTACAAAAAATCTATTGCACAAGTCTCATAATAACAATGAGCACCGAAGAAAGGTATCGGTGGGGGTACTATTTTCTTTGAAGGTGCTTCTTACACTTCACGGTAATATAGCATAAGTTCCCTGAGCGCGCTTTGTCTGTTACAGCCTTATGACCTGATTGCCTGGTTATTGGAAACACCATCGATATTCTGGACCGATGGATTACATAACACTTTTCGGTCCTTGACCGAAGAGGGAGAAGCTGACGGTCGGTTAAGACGCGTTTAAAGTTCGGTTGAACATAGATATGATATAAGTGCTTTGGTACATGCAATCATTCTTCTACCCAAGTCACTTGGGGGCTCTTAAGTTTATTTGAGCCGTTTTATAATAAGTGTTCTTCTCTTAGTCGTTGCAAAGTTTTATTATTATTATTATTATTATTATTATTATTATTTATCACTCTTTTTTTCGATACGAGTGTGCGATCACTAGCCGGGGAGCCTAATTTCTCTCTCAAAATCGCTAGAGTTTAGTTTGCTAAACTGGCCTGATGAGAAGTACTCCGCCCTCGGGATAGGAGGTTGAAGGTGTAGGCTGACCCGCTCGAAGTCTTGAGATAGGATGTATCATGTTAAAGCACGACAGAAGCACTTCTTTTTTCTAAGACCAACTTTCGGATTGGCACCGAACACTTGATATTGTTCGGACGTCATGTTTTTACCGACGTTTCTTGGTTTTCCAAGCTTTTTGGCACTTTTAAACTATTTGTGCTTTTCCAGCATTAGTCTCGCAGTGCAACGCCGGACACCTTTAGGGATTCGGCAAAAACATTCTCAGATATTGCTATATATGCATCGGTTTCGAATTGTGTCTTCGGTCAATAGTTGGGTTGCCCGGCTCCTGCACTTGCTTCCTACATTCTGTTTTGTTCGGCTAGGCGTGCAAAGGGAGAACCACTGCGATTGTGCTTCCAGCTCACACGGTTAAGCACCTCAGTGGAGAAAGCCGAAAACTGACTTTCACAATAAGCGTAAACTGGTCAGCGATCCGATGGATATGTTAAATGATGGGCCGTTCATAACATTGGCCGAAGTGTTTACGGCTTGACCCCGACTGTCGCCAAACACTACCGGGGCTATTAACTGGCCTCCCAAAACTAAATCCTCAATATTTTGCTCTTACATTAGAGCTGAGGTTTAATGATCATGCTTAGCATGACAACCCAAAGAAAGGAACCGATAGCGGGACTATTTTCTTTGGAAGACATTTCTTCTGTTAAACAGTAATATAACTCTCTGCGTACCTTTGTTTATAAAACCGTATGGCCAGATTGCCTTGTTTGTTGTAAATCTTTGCCCTCATAAAGGCTTTATAAAGTAGGACAAACACTCCTCGGCTACTGGCCGAAGAGGTGGAAGCCGATGGTCGGTCAACAAGGTTTTGTACAATGCGGATCCGAGCATTAATGACGTAATGTACTTGGATACATAGAGTCATTACACATAATTTGTGATTTTACTATGGATATTGATCCTTAATTCGGCCACCCGTGCCCGCATTAAGGCTCGGGGGCTATTGGGCTTCGGGCTTATTATTTACAAATATTAAAGGGGCACATTGATCCCCTAATCTTGTGTTACCACCCGACCAGTGTCTCGGGGGCTACTGCATTGCTTGTCCAATGCAGAAAATTTTATGTGCAATATAGTTTCCGAGGAGATTTTTATCCTCAGGTTGGTCGGCCGCACCCAACCTGAGTCTCGAAGACTGAGCACGCCGCTTTTAGTGTCCCGAAGTATTCTGCCGAGCTTGGACTTGATCCTCAGGCCGATTTTGCAAATCAACCTGAGTCTCAGCGGCTACTGGGATCAGCAGTCTTACATCATCCTTCAGGTGCATCTCAGGTTTTAGACCGATACACACCTTGAGGGCTACTGGCTATATATCTCGGCAGAGAATAAATTGCACCAATAAAAAATATTCACAAAAATCAGCCCACATTCGGGGTGGTGCACCACCTCGGAAGCAGTCCGGCATAAAGCTCGGGCCCTAGTGGCTGGCTCCATAGAGGGCATTTCCAGCATTAAGCTCGGCTAAACTCCTTTAACTTTTTTGGACCAAGATGATCTATGACATCTTGGATATAGTTCGGCATTGGAGCTTGGACACAGTCTGGCGTTGGAGCTCAGATATATCTCGGCGTTGGAGCTCGGAAGCAGTCTGACATTAGTGCTCGGCTGCAATAGATACGTCGAATGCTATCCAGTGTTAGAGCTCGAACGCAAGAGGACACTGCCTCCTGGGAACAACTTCAAACCCGAGGTGTGGCATGAAAATAACAAGGCATTGATAAAGGCCGGAAACTTAAAGGGGCTCCTCGGATACCCGACGTGTAAACTCGTCAAATGCATTTCGGCGATCCTCAAGATCGAAGATGGGAAGATTTGTTGAACCGGTTTCCAAGACCCACAACCGAAGATGAAGAATAGTTCGGAAGAATCGAGGAGCGTCTCTAACTTGAAGACCGGTTCAGGGGGCTACTGACGGTATCTTGGACTAGGGGGTACTCACCACGTCATCTCCTGATCTGTTAGATTGGGCCGAGAACCCCCATGGCCGTATACTCACGGGCCAGTTCGGACAGCTGCCGCATACATGGAAGATTTACAAGACTTGGTGATCAAGACAAGGACTCCTCCCCACCGGCGTATTTGGCTAGGACTCTTGTTATCCTAGGCCTCTGGTGCATTATATAAACCGAGGCCAGGCTAGTCGATAGACATATACATACAATCATACCATATGCTAGCTTCTAGGGTTTAGCCTCCTTGATCTCGTGGTAGATCTACTCTTGTACTACCCATATCATCAATATTAAACAAGCAGGACGTAGGGTTTTACCTCCATCAAGAGGGCCCGAACCCGGGTAAAATATCGTGTTCCCTGCCTCCTGTTACCATCCGGCCTAGACGCACAGTTCGGGATGTACTATCCAAGATCCGCCGGTTTTGACACCGACATTTGTGCTTTCATTGAGAGTTCCGCTGTGTGATCGACAAAAGGATCGATGGCTCGCCTGCAGATCAACTGCGACTTCGGCGTCTTCATCACCAGTTCGACTGGTCACCTTGGTTCGACCAAGAATTGCGCCCCGTGTTCGGATCACCATGTTCGGACGAGGGCCTTCATTAAACATCAACTCCGATCTCTATCAAGATCACGGAGAAATCATCTATGGAGCTCGGGGGCTCAACGTCAACATTTCCCTCAAGCGACCGCGCTGTTTTTTTTGGACAGCGAACTCGTATCTGCCGCCACCACCTCCTCGAGTATCGCTTTGGTGGAATTGTGCGGAATTGAGTCTATAACAATCCTGGAAAATTTCATCGAGTTCCGACGGAGGAACCTATGGCAATCCACGATATACCGGAGCCCTGTCAAATCTGGACGGGAATTTGGATGAGTTTAGGGCGTGGTGTCCAGCTTCTAGCTCGGACGTCCTTTGGAAGATCCAACCGTTGATCGGCTGCGGAATTCCTATATCTACCACCTCTCAAAATTTCAGCTCGATCCGACCGTCCAAACTCCGGGAACTTTCCGATTAGTGCATCACTTTTCGGATCTCTTTTCTGCGCGAAAATGATTCCGAACCGAGTTCATCTTTTTTATGAACAGGATTTCGGACATCCCTTTTGAAGGAAGTTTTATATGGGGTATTGTGTTTTGTTCCTGAACACATCCCACTAACTTTAAGATCTTTTGAACATGATCTTCAACATCATGCTGGTGTCAAACCAGTCCGGCAATATTACTCCACGGCTGCCGACTTGCGCTAGACACATCGTCACTTTAGCCGAGCTCAACTTCTTCGGATGATCATCTTGGCAAGCCGAACAAGAGTCCGGCATCGCGAAGGATAAATCATCACCAACATCGCCGCCCCACAGATTACACGGAGCGGGCATACCGGCATCGCCGCACGGTCACTTCATCAAGCCGGCATCAACCATGTCACGACCTGCATCGGTAGGGCCGCACTATTGCTTCTTCAAGCTGGTGTCCATCACGCCGACCTACTTCGACTCATCGGCTGACACCGAGGCTTCGACATCTCGGCTGAACCGGGGGCTTCACCATCTCTTCATCAACCTACTCCGGAGACTTCGGCGTCACTAGCCGACCAGCTCCGTCACGTTAGCTGGACCGAGGGCTTTGCCTCGGCGAGCCAACCTTTGCCAGCATTGCCATACCATCGCTTTATCGCCCATCAGGCAATGGGTGTGCGGATTGAGTCCCAATTTTGGGAATCACCTTTCTTCGGATTGCTACAACAAATAAACCAGCTGCTATTAATCCGAGTCTTTTTTGCTTGTTTGGGTTTATTTTCCCAAGGAATTATTACTTTGTTTTGTCCATCATCTGTACGCAGGTCTATCAAATGATGGCCGCATTAATGACGGTCGCGTGGTGGTTCGGTCAGTTTCCGTACATAGTCCGGCGAACGCCGCATCCGGAACTCGGACCGACCTATGAATCCAGGCTTTGCCACGCCTTCACCGCATCATGCCGACGCCCTGGGTCGACATTGACTTTGGCGCCAGGCCATATTTCTTTTATTACTCACTTTGCATAAATTATTTATTATGCAACGATTTTTTTAATTATTATTATTACTATTATCTCCGGTTTGCACTATTTTTTGTGCACAAGAAAACGATCCGAGGACTTCGTCGTCACTCTGCCGGTCTGCACTGACCGTGCTATGTCACCACTTCGGCGTGTCGAGCTCTCCGCTCCGCCACCTCGGGACTGGCTTGGGGGATGGAACCTTGTCCCGCATCAAGCTCAGACCGCGTCATCAATGCCGAACACATTAACCAGCTAAGTCACTTTCATGCTCAAAGTTTTAATTTTTAACTTGTGTTCGGTTCGACCAAGCATTATACTTTTTTGGAAAAAAGTTGCTTGTAAAAAATTTCCCTGTCCAAACTTTGTTTGTGACGCATAAATTCAAATACCCAATTCATTTGGGGGCTTCCTTCATGAAGCTTTTCCACTTGCATATGATTATACTTGTACGGCTTCGTTCCTTGTTCGTGTATTACACCACAATATGCACCATATTGACTTAAGCGATTTGCAAGCTGGGTTGCCTCGCTCCTGTGTTTACCCCTACGTTCCCGATTGTTCGGCTAGGGAGTAAAGGGAGCACCTCTGTGATTGTCACGATCGGGTCGCCTGAGCCGGACCTCAGACTGGGTGAAGCCGAAAGCTAGCGCTCTTATAGTTTTCAATGATGGTCGGCACACAACGGAACTCATGAGTACAAAAAATCTATTGCACAAGTCTCATAATAACAATGAGCACCGAAGAAAGGTATCGGTGGGGGTACTATTTCCTTCGAAGATGCTTCTTACACTTCACGGTAATATAGCATAAGTTCCCTGAGCGCGCTTTGTCTGTTACATCCTTATGGCCTGATTGCCTAGTTATTGGAAACACCATCGATATTCTGGACCGATGGATTACATAACACTTTTCGGTCCTTGACCGAAGAGGGAGAAGCTGATGGTCGGTTAAGACGCGTTTAAAGTTCGGTTGAACATAGATATGATATAAGTGCTTTGGTACATGCAATCATTCTTCTACCCAAGTCACTTGGGGGCTCTTAAGTTTATTTGAGCCGTTTTATAATAAGTGTTCTTCTCTTAGTTGTTGCAAAGTTTTATTATTATTATTATTATTATTATTATTTATCACTCCTTTTTTCGATACAAGTGTGCGATCACTAGCCGGGGAGCCTAATTTCTCTCTCAAAACCGCTAGAGTTTAGTTTGCTAAACTGGCCTGATGAGAAGTACTCCGCCCTCGGGATAGGAGGTTGAAGGTGTAGGCTGACCCGCTCGAAGTCTTGAGATAGGATGTATCATGTTAAAGCACGACAGAAGCACTTCTTTTTTCTAAGACCAACTTTTGGATTGGCACCGAACACTTGATATTGTTCGGACGTCATGTTTTTACCGACGTTTCTTGGTTTTCCAAGCTTTTTGGCACTTTTAAACTATTTGTGCTTTTCCAGCATTAGTCTCGCAGTGCAACGCCGGACACCTTTAGGGATTCGGCAAAAACATTCTCAGATATTGCTATATATGCATCGGTTTCGAATTGTGTCTTCGGTCAATAGTTGGGTTGCCCGGCTCCTGCACTTGCTTCCTACGTTCCGTTTTGTTCGGCTAGGCGTGCAAAGGGAGAACCACTGCGATTGTGCTTCCAGCTCACACGGTTAAGCACCTCAGTGGAGAATGCCGAAAACTGACTTTCACAATAAGCGTAAACTGGTCAGCGATCCGATGGATATGTTAAATGATGGGCCGTTCATAACATTGGCCGAAGTGTTTACGGCTTGACCCCGACTGTCGCCAAACACTATCGGGGCTATTAACTGGCCTCCCAAAACTAAATCCTCAATATTTTGCTCCTACATTAGAGCTGAGGTTTAATGATCATGCTTAGCATGACAACCCAAAGAAAGGAACCGATAGCGGGACTATTTTCTTTGGAAGACATTTCTTCTGTTAAACAGTAATATAACTCTCTGCGTACCTTTGTTTATAAAACCATATGGCCAGATTTCCTTGTTTGTTGTAAATCTTTGCCCTCATAAAGGCTTTATAAAGTAGGACAAACACTCCTCGGCTACTGGCCGAAGAGGTGGAAGCCGATGGTCGGTCAACAAGGTTTTGTACAATGCGGATCCGAGCATTAATGACGTAATGTACTTGGATACATAGAGTCATTACACATAATTTGTGATTTTACTATGGATATTGATCCTTAATTCGGCCACCCGTGCCCGCATTAAGGCTCGGGGGCTACTGGGCTTCGGGCTTATTATTTACAAATATTAAAGGGGCACATTGATCCCCTGATCTGGTGTTACCACCCGACCAGTGTCTCGGGGGCTACTGCATTGCTTGTCCAATGCAGAAAATTTTATGTGCAATATAGTTTCCGAGGAGATTTTTATCCTTAGGTTGGTCGGCTGCACCCAACCTGAGTCTCGAAGACTGAGCACGCCGCTTTTAGTGTCCCGAAGTATTCTGCCGAGCTTGGACTTGATCCTCAGGCCGATTTTGCAAATCAACCTGAGTCTCAGCGACTACTGGGATCAGCAGTCTTACGTCATCCTTCAGGTGCATCTCAGGTTTTAGACCGATACACAACTTGAGGGCTACTGGCTATATATCTCGACAGAGAATAAATTGCACCAATAAAAAATATTCACAAAAATCGGCCCACATTCGGGGTGGTGCACCACTTCGGAAGCAGTCCGGCATAAAGCTCGGGCCCTAGTGGCTGGCTCCATAGAGGGCATTTCCAGCATTAAGCTCGGCTAAACTCCTTCAACTTTTTTGGACCAAGATGATCTATGACATCTTGGATATAGTCCGGCGTTGGAGCTTGGACATAGTCCGGCGTTGGAGCTCAGATATATCTCGGCGTTGGAGCTCGGAAGCAGTCCGACATTAGTGCTCGGCTGCAATAGATACGTTGAATGCTATCCGGTGTTAGAGCTCGGACGCAAGAGGACACTGCCTCCTGGGAACAACTTCAAACCCGAGGTGTGGCATGAAAATAACAAGGCATTGATAAAGGCCGGAAACTTAAAGGGGCTCCTCGGATACCCGACGTGTAAACTCATCAAATGCATTTCGGCGATCCTCAAGATCGAAGATGGGAAGATTTGTTGAACCAGTTTCCAAGACCGACAACCGAAGATGAAGAATAGTTCGGAAGAATCGAGGAGCGTCTCTAACTTGAAGACCGGTTCAGGGGGCTACTGACGGTATCCTAGACTAGGGGGTACTCACCACGTCATCTCCCGATCTGTTAGATTGGGCCGAGAACCCCCATGGCCGTATACTCACGGGCTAGTTCAGACAGCTGCCGCATACATGGAAGATTCTACAAGACTTGGTGATCAAGACAAGGACTCCTCCCCACCGGCGTATTCGGCTAGGACTCTTGTTATCCTAGGCCTCTGGTGCATTATATAAACCGAGGCCAGGCTAGTCGATAGACATATACATACAATCATACCATAGGCTAGCTTCTAGGGTTTAGCCTCCTTGATCTCGTGGTAGATCTACTCTTGTAGTACCCATATCATCAATATTAACCAAGCAGGACGTAGGGTTTTACCTCCATCAAGAGGGCCCGAACCTGGGTAAAATATTGTGTTCCCTGCCTCCTGTTACCATCCGGCCTAGACGCACAGTTCGGGACCTACTACCCGAGATCCACCGGTTTTGACACCGACAGAGGGCTTTTTAGATCAATGGGGCATGTGATGTAACATGTGTGAATGTGTAGTTGACGTATTTGGTAGGGACTAGAGAGGTATGTGTATGTACTACATTGATCTAAAAAGCCCTCTCTTCATGTTTATTTCGAGAGAGGCATGGATAGAGGGGCTGGTGGGGGCGTGGGAGAGATAGCACGAGAAATGAGAGAGGTCTAGAGAGATAGACGAATAGGATGTCACGGCGAGAGATGCCTTTGAGTGTGTATATGCAAGGGGGAGGGGATAGAGGCACGAGGAGAAAATATTTTGTGTGGTGTCTGTGTTGGTAAGTGTGGGCGTGACAAGATAAAGAGACCTGGGGGAAGCGGGTGTGTCACCGCATGATGTCCGGTGGGTCAAGGTGAGGCCCTTGGTTCGGTTCTTTCCTGCACCACATTGGTCGGCCCGTGATGCATTCAGGGAGACCCATGGAGGACTAGTCGTACAAGACAAAGATACCAGTGTCGTGAAGGACTCTGTGTCCACTGACATAGCCGGCTAGGATTTGTAACCCTAGGTCCTCGGACTAAGGTAACCCCTTATCTCTGATATTACCATTCATCCAACCTAACTTTATGGGGCATCTTACAGAATGCTCTGCTAGAATCATACTCGTCAATTAGGAAGAGAGGTGGAGACATCACGTGCGAGACAGGCCTAAAGATAATGTGCGTGCGGGAGACCCGTAGGCAGGTCTATGTATATAGAAAGGGTCGATGGGGATTGTGCATGTGTATGCTTCTGAGAGGAAGAGTGCTTGTGATAAAGGTTAGCGAAAACAATCGTAAATGGTTGCGAGAGGGAGGGAGGGTTATATCAAGAGCATGTCTGTGAGAAAGACACCTCAGGAGAGAGTGTGTGAGCATGTGTGAGAGACCACCAATGGATATACACCATGTGCGCGTATGTGGGAGAGAGAAAGTCAGCGCGCGTGCGAGGAGGAGCCAATGGAGAGTGAAACTACACCTAAAATACTGATGTACACATTGATTAAAAATATAAATTGTATCCAAATATTTGGATGGGATCATGATATTTGCAATTCGCGTAAGGAATGGCCATTGATCCATCGAACATCTATATTCTATCGAATTTGAGCATGTCTATGTTATTATTCGACATAATTGATCCAAAGAGTTAGTATTTTGAACTCCAGACAATGCATCGCTTTAGCAATCGAATATAAATGTGAGTATAGTTCATGTTGTGTGTGTAAAGCACATTATAAACACAAAAGTTACACAATGAACATTATAAATAGCTAGCTATGAACTAGCATACATTTGAATTCAAGTTAAGGTGGTTTAAAAATTCAAATTCAACATGAAGTCCATTTAATTATTTGAATTCGAGATCATGGCATTTGTAAATCATACCTAAATTATGGGGGCACCAATCTTTGCTCTGCTTTTGTACATAATAGCATATATAGTCATGTACAAAATAGATTCAAATTTACCTCCTCCATTCCAAAATAATCGTAGTTATAGAATTTTCAAGTGTCATGAAAACTAAGCGCACCATTTAATGAGGTTTTCAAACATACAAGGTCAAATTTAACGTTGTCTATTTAGGTCAATCCTCAAATTTAAATAGTACTCTAAACATGAATGCTTCTATTTCAAAATTTTGAATGAAGCGCCAAAAGAGCCTCTACTCACCCTAAACCGCGTGAGAGCAATGTTTGTTACACATAAATTACATTTGTAACTCCGACCCATGAAGCCTACCAGTCCGACGTCTATAGGTCTAAACCGGGGTAGGTTTGTAACTTCATCTAGATGCCACGCAACCGCCTCTGAAAAACATTCATACACCGTGGCCACCTAAACACACATTTGCTTGGCTGAAATCGCTCCAGCCCACTATTTGGGACACCTGGGATTACGGTCCTACCCCCGAGCCGCAGTAGCTCCAAAATTTAAGAGGGGGGCAAAGTTTGTACTTTCCCCAAATTTCAAACAAGCGCATCCCATCTGTTCAAAAACACAAGCATGTCCCAGACTGAAACAAGGTTCCGCCTTAGATCCCCCCGCCACTCCCGCCCCCCCGTCCGATTCCTCATTCATACTCAGTGGGCGCCAAAACTACCTCTCCACCAGCCACGATACCCTGGCGTCCTCCGTCCGCCACCCCATCCCACCCATCAACCGCCGCCCTGATACGTCTCTGACGTATCTATAATTTTTGATTTTTCCATGCTATTATATTATCCATCTTGGATGTTTTATATGCATTTATATGCTACTTTATTTGAATTTTCGGACTAACCTATTAACCTAGAGCCCAGTGCTAGTTTCTATTTTTTTCCTTGTTTTTGAGTTTTATAGAAAAGGAATACCAAACGGAGTCCAATTGACGTGCCAATTTTTGATCATTGTTTATGGACCAAAAGAAACCCTCGAGGTAAAAGAGTTGGGCCAGAAGAGTCCTGAGCTATCCGCGAGGGTGGAGGGCGCGCCCTACCCCCTGGGCTCGCCCCCCCTATCTCGTGGATGACCCGAAGACCCCCCTGACATGAGACTGACGCCAAAAATTCCTATAAATACAGAAACCCCTGAAAAGAAACCTAGATCGGGATTTCCGCCGCCGCAAGCCTCTATAGCCACCGAAAACCAATCTAGACCTGTTCCGGCACCCTGCCGGAGGGGGGATCCATCACCGGTGGCCATCTTCATCATCCCGCCGCTCTCCATGACGAGGATGGAGTAGTTCACCGTCGGGGCTGAGGGTATGTACCAGTAGCTATGTGTTTGATCTCTCTCTCTGTTTGTCTCTCTCTCTGTCTGTCTCTCTCATTCTCTCTCTCTCTCGTGTTCTTGATTCGTCACGATCTTGATGTATCACGAGCTTTGCTATTATAGTTGGATCTTGTGATGTTTCTCCCCCTCTACTCTCTTGTAATGGATTGAGTTTTCCCTTTGAACTTATCTTATCGTATTGAGTCTTTAAGGATTTGAGAACACTTGATGTATGTCTTGCATGTGCTTATCTGTGGTGACAATGGGATATTCATGTGGTCCACTTGATGTATGTTTTGGTGGTCAACTTGCGAGTTTCGTGACCTTGTGAACTTATGCATAAGGGTTGGCACACGTTTTCGTCTTGACTCTCCGATAGAAACTTTGGGGCACTCTTTGAAGTTCTTTGTGTTGGTTGAATAGATGAATCTGAGATTGTGTGATGCATATCGTATAATCATACCCACAGATACTTGAGGTGACATCGGAGTATCTAGGTGACATTAGGGTTTTGGTTGATTTGTGTCTTAAGGTGTTATTCTAGTATGAATTCTAGGATAGATCGAACAGAAAGAATAGCTTCGTGTTATTTTACTATGGACTCTTGAATAGATCGATCAGAAAGGATAGTTTTGAGGTGGTTTCATACCCTACAATAATCTCTTTGTTTGTTCCCCGCTATTAGTGACTTTGTAGTGACTCTCTGTTGCATGCTGAGGGACAGTTATATGATCCAATTATGTTATTATTGTTGAGAGAACTTGCACTAGTGAAAGTATGAACCCTAGGCCTTGTTTGCTAGCATTGCAATACCGTTGCGCTCACTTTTACCACTTGCTAACTTGCTGTTTTATATTTTCAGATTACAAAAACCTATATCTACCATCCATATTGCACTTGTATCACCATCTCTTCGCCAAACTAGTGCACCTATACAATTTACCATTGTATTGGGTGTGTTGGGGACACAAGAGACTCTTTGTTATTTGGTTGCAGGGTTGTTTGAGAGTGACCATGTTCATCCTACGCCTCTCACAGATTGATAAACCTTAGGTCATCCACTTAAGGGAAATTTTCTACTGTCCTACAAACCTCTGCACTTGGAGGCCCAACAACGTCTACAAGAAGAAGGTTGTGTAGTAGACATCAAGCTCTTTTCTAGCGCCGTTGCCAGGGATGTTAGCGCTTGAGGGTATATCTTTAGATCTCGCAATTGGATCTTTTTGTTTCTTGTTTTATCACTAGTTTAGTTTATAAAAGAAAACTACAAAAAATGGAATCGAGGTTGCCTCATATGCTTCATCTTTTTAATATCCTTCGTGAAAATAAGGATTCCGATAATTGTGCCAAAGTGTTAGAAGAAGAATGCATTAAAATGTTTGGCACTAAGTCTTCGGATGATGAGCGTGATTGCAATGTTGTTAGTATACATTCTTTGAATATCCATGATGCTAATTATATGCAAAGCCACAAGCTTGGGGATGCTATGTTTGATGAAGATGATATTTTTTGGTCCCCCAAGTTTTGATGAGCAGATTTATTATGATGAAAGCATCCCTCCTATATATGATGATTATTGTGATGACACGTATGCTATAAAGAATAATGATATCCATGAAACTTGTCATCATGATTTTAACTTTCAATTGGATTATGCCTCACATGATAGTTATTTTGTTGAGTTTGCTCCCACTACTATTCATGAGAAGAAATTTGCTTATGTGGAGAGTAATAAAAATTCTATGCTTGTAGATCATGAAAATAATGCTTTATGTGATGGTTATATTGTTGAACTCATTCATGATGCTACTGAAAATTATTATGAGGGAGGAATATATGCTCATAGGAATTGCAATAATATCAAGTTTGCTCTCTATGTGCTTAAAATCTTGAAGTTATGCTTGTTTTGCTTTCCTATGCTAGTTAATTCTTGTTCTCATAAATTGTTTGCTAACAAAATCCCTATGCATAGGAAGTGGGTTAGACTTAAATGTGCTTGTCATATGCTTCATGATGCTCCTGTTATGTTTCAATTCTTATCTTTCATGTGAGCATCATTGAAATCGTCATGCCTAGCTAAAAAAGGCATTAAAGAAAAGCGCTTGTTGGGAGACAACCCAATATTTAACCCTACTGTTTTTGTGTGTTCACATGATTAAGATACTGTAGTAATCATGTTTTATAGCTTTTGTTTGAATAAAGTGCCAGGTAAGACCTTTGGGAGGGCTTACGGTGATAGTTGATTTGATCTTGCTGAAAAACAGAAACTTTTGTGCTCAGTTAAACAATTCTCATTTTAAAAGAAGCATGGTAAAATACTGATTATTTTTGCAGAATATTAATAAACAAATTGCCTAGGACTTCCTAATTTCTCAGGATTTTTCGAGTTACATAAGTATTCGAGAGTTACAGATTACTTCGGACTGTTCTGTTTTTGACAGATTCTGTTTTCAATGCATAGTTTGCTTGTTTTCTAGTTTCTATGGCTTATATTGCTTAATATAAATTGTAGAAATGGTATGGTACAGTAGGCATCATTTGAGAAAAATTATGAATATTGTCTTGATAGTACCTAAGTGGTGATTGGTTTTCTTATACTAACGAAGCTTACGAGTTTTCTGTTAAGGTTTGTGTTGTGAAGTTTTCATGTTTTGGGTAAAGATTCGATGGACTACGGAATACGGAGTGGCAAGAGCCTAACCTTGAGGATGCCCAAGGCACCCCCAAGGTAATATTCAAGGACAACCTAGAGCCTAAGCTTGGGGATGCCCCAGAAGGCATCCCCTCTTTCATGTTCGTTCATCGGTAACCTTACTTGGAGCTATATTTTTATTCATCACATGATATGTGTTTTTCTTGAAGCGTCATTTTCATTTATTAGGATTCTCTTTCTGTTACTTAGAGTAATATTTTGCATCTTTTACTTCAATAAATAGGTCAAGTATAGCCTTTACCATGCTTATTTTGCAAGTCCATATGTTGCTGTTTTAAAAACAGAAAGTTTGTAGTTATGTTAAATAACATGATAAAATCTAAAATGATAAAATCTTGAAATTTTTACACAATGAGTAACAAAAAATTATCTACAATGTGGTAATTTTTCAGAATTTTTTGTGTTAAATAAGTATGATTCCTCTTGCATTCTTTATAGACTATCCTGTTTAGACAGATTGCTGTTATGTTTGCATTGTTTGCACATGTTTGCTTGTTTAATGATTCTATTTGAGGATAGGAGTGTTAAATATGCAGAGGCAATTAGTAGGCTATGTCAAATTATAATTTTAGTGATTTTCTACAGTAGAGAATGATAAGGTTTTGCGTTGATTTATACTAACTTATCTCACGAGTTCTTGTTGAGTTTTGTGTGGATGAAGTTTTTAAGATTCCAGGAAACTATGAGATGAGAGGAATTAAGGAGACACAAAAGCTCAAGCTTGGGGATGCCCAAGGCATTCCTAATTAATATTTCAAGAAGTCTCAAGCATCTAATCTTGGGGATGTCCCGGTAGGCATTCCACCTTTCTTCATCAACAATTATCGGTTAGCCTCGGTTCAGCCTAAGTTTTTGCTTCTTCAGATGATATGTGCTATCCTTGCAATGTCATTTTATTTTGTTTTGCTTGATGTTTGAACAAAATACCAAGATCTGAAATTCTTAAATGCTAGAGAGTCTTCACATAGTTGCATAATTATTTGACTACTCATTGATCTTCACTTATATCTTTTGGAGTAGTTTGTCATTTGCTCTAGTGCTTCACTTATATCTTTTTAGAGCACGGTAGTAGTTTTATTTTGAAGAAATTGTCGAACTCTCATGCTTCACTTATATCATTGTGAGAGTCTCTAAACAGAATGGTAATTTGCTTTGGTTATAAATTTAGTCCTAATATGATGGGCATCCAAGAGGGATATAATAAAAACTTTCATATAAAGTGCATTGAATACTATGGGAAGTTTGATTCCTTATGATTGTTTTGAGATATGAAGATGGAGATATTAGAGTCATGCTAGTGAGTAGTTGTAAATTTGAGAAATACTTGTGTTAAGGTTCGTGAGTCCCGTAGCATGCACGTATGGTGAACCGTTATGTAACGAAGTTGGAGCATGAGATATTTTTTGATTGTCTTCCTTATGAGTGGCGGTCGGGGATGAGCGATAGTATTTTCCTACCATCTATCCCCCTAGGAGCATGCACGTAGTACTTTGTTTTGATAGCTAATAGACTTTCGCAATAAGTATGTGAGTTATTTATGACTAATGTTGAGTCCATGGATTATACGCACTCTCATCCTTCCACCATTGATAGCCTCTCTAGTACCGCGCAACTTTCGCTGGTACCATAAACCCACCATATACCTTCCTCAAAACAGCCACCATTCCTACCTATTATGGCATTTCCATAGCCATTCCGAGATATATTGTCATGCAACTTTCCACCGTTCTGTTTATTATGACACGCTCCACCATTGTCATATTGCTTTGCCAGATCATGTAGTTGACATCGTATTTGTGGCAAAGCCACCATTCATAATTCTTTCATACATGTCACCCTTGATTCATTGCACATCCCGGTACACCGCCAGAGGCATTCACATAGAGTCATATTTTGTTCTAAGTATCGGGTTGTAATTCTTGAGTTGTAAGTAAATAAAAGTGTGATGATCTTCATTATTAGAGCATTGTCCCAGTGAGGAACGTATGATGGAGACTATGACTCCCCCACAAGTCGGGATGAGACTCCGGACAAAAAATAAAAAGAAAAAGAAAAAAAGAGGCCATAAAAAAGGAGAAAAGGCCCAAATAAAAAATAAAAAATGAGAGAAAAAGAGAGAAGGGACAATGTTACTATCATTTTTCCGCACTTGTGCTTCAATTTAGCACCATGATCTTTATGATAGAGAGTCTCCTCTTTTGTCACTTTCATATACTAGTGGGAATTTTCATTATAGAACTTGGCTTGTATATTCCAATGATGGGCTTCCTGAAATGCCCTAGGTCTTCATGAGCAAGCAAGTTGGATGCACACCCACTTAGTTTTCTTTTTGAGCTTTCATACACTTATAGCTCTAGTGCATCCGTTGCATGTCCCTACTCACTAACATTGATATCTACTGATGGGGATCTCCATAGCCCGTTGATACGCCTAGTTGACGTGAGACTATCTCCTTCCTTTTGTCTTCTCCACAACCACCTTCTATTCCACCTATAGTGCTATGTCCATGGCACATGCTCATGTATTGCGTGAAAGTTCAAAAAGTTTGAGAACATCAAAAGTATGAAACAATTGCTTGGCTTGTCATCGGGATTGTGCATGATTTGAATATTTTGTGTGATGAAGATGGAGAATAGCCAGACTATATGATTTTGTAGGGATAAGCTTTCTTTGGCCATGTTATTTTGAGAAGACATAATTGCCTTGTTAGTATGCTTGAAGTATTATTATTTTTATGTCAATATTAAACTTTTGTTTTGAATCTTATGGATCTGAATATTCTTTCCACAATAAAGAGAATTACATGGAAAAATATGTTAGGTAGCATTCCAGATCAAAAATTCGGTTTTATTGGTCTAAAAAAAATTTCTATTTTTATCATTTACATGCTCGAGGACGAGAAGGAATTAAGCTTGGGGATGCTTGATACGTCTCCAATGTATCTATAATTTTTGATTGTTCCATGCTATGATATTATCCATCTTGGATGTTTTATATTCATTTATATGCTATTTTATATAATTTTTGGGACTAAGCTATTAACCTAGAGCTCAGTGCCAGTTTATGTTTTTGTCCTGTTTTTGAGTTCTACAAAAAAGGAATACCAAACGGAGTCCAATTGACGTGCCAATTTTTGATGATTTTTTATGGACCAAAATAAGCCCCCAAAGTAAAAGAGTTTGGCCAGACGAGTCCCGAGCCATTCATGAGGGTGGAGGGCGCGCCCTACCCCCTGGGCTCGCCCCCTATCTTGTGGATGACTCGGAGACCCCCCCTGACATGAGACCGACGCCAAAAATTCCTATAAATACAGAAACCCCCGAAAAGAAACCTAGATCGGGAGTTCCGCTGCAGCAAGCCTCTGTAGCCACCGAAAACAAATCTAGACCCATTTCGGCACCCTGTTGGAGGGGGGATCTATCACTGGTGGCCATCTTGATCATCTCAGCGCTCTCCATGACGAGGAGGGAGTAGTTCACCCTCAGGGCTGAGGGTATCTACCAGTAGCTATGTGTTTGATCTCTCTCTCTCTCTCATGTTCTTGCTTTGGCACGAGCTTGATGTATCGCGAGCTTTGCTATTATAGTTGGATCTTATGATGTTTCTCCCCCTCTACTCTCTTGTAATGGATTGTGTTTTACCTTTGAAGTTATCTTATCGAATTGAGTCTTCAAGGATTTGAGAACACTTGATGTATGTCTTGCATGTGCTTATCTGTGGTGACAATGGGATATTCACGTGATCCACTTGATGTATGTTTTGGTGATCAACTTGCGAGTTCCATGACCTAGTGAACTTATGCATAAGGGTTGGCACACGTTTCCGTCTTGACTCTCCGGTAGAAACTTTGGGCCACTCTTCGAAGTTCTTTGTGTTGGTTGAATAGATGTATCTGAGATTGTGTGATGCATATCGTATAATCATACCCACGGATACTTGAGGTGACATTGGAGTATCTAGGTGACATTAGGGTTTTGGTTGATTTTTGTCTTAAGGTGTTATTCTAGTAAGAACTCTAGGATAGATCGAATGGAAAGAATAGCTTCGTGTTATTTTACTACGGACTGTTGAATAGATCTATCAGAAAGGATAACTTTGAGGTGGTTTCGTACCCTACAATTATCTCTTCGTTTGTTCTTCGCTACTAGTGACTTTGGAGTGACTCTTTGTTGCATGTTGAGGGACAGTTATATGATCCAATTATGTTATTATTGTTGAGAGAACTTGCACTAGTGAAATTATGAACCCTAGGCTTTGTTTCTGAGCATTGCAATACCGTTTACGCTCACTTTTACCGCTTGCTACCTTTCTGTTTTTATATTTTCAGATTACAAAAACCTCTATCTACCATCCATATTGCACTTGTATCACCATCTCTTCGCCGAACTAGTGCACCTATACAATTTACCATTGTATTGGGTGTGTTGGGGACACAAGAGACTCTTTGTTATTTGGTTTCAGGGTTGTTTGAGAGAGACCATCTTCATCCTACGCCTCCCACGGACTGATAAACCTTAGGGCATCCACTTAAGGGAAATTTTCTACTGTCCTACAAACCTCTGCACTTGGAGGCCCAACAACGTCTACGATAAGAAGGTTGTGTAGTAGACATCACGCCCTCCTCCATCATGCCGGAGAAGATACCCCGACGTCGTCGTCCACCGCAATCGCAACGCCCTCCACGACTAGTAGTTGATGCCGAGGCCAAGCTGCCTCTAGGACGTCGACATGCGCCGTACCCGAGCCAGTTCAACCATGTCATCCTGCGCCTCACTGCTGCCGCTCCAACGTTGCCACCGTCCACCGCACTGGAGTTGTTCCTGCTACACCGTCCTTTGCCGCCTCGGATCTGCTTCCCCTTCACCGACAGACGGCCACCAAAATATAGTCAACAATTTGGCCATGGGTTCGTCCAAGGCTGCACCCTCCTCCAAAACATTGGTTCCCCTGGTAAAAATAAGAACATCGCCACTATATCAGGAGGACACAACACTGGAAAAGAACTGGTACTCCTCTTCCCTTATTCGTGCAAATCTTACGTGTCTGCTTGCACGGTATTCATCGCACAGAAGACACTAGTTGAACGCTTATTCCTACACCTTCTTCCTGATACTAGATGTTCCTAGTAACTCGCGATGCACAAGGTTTCTCCTCATATACTATTTCAACTTAGCTAGAGGTCCGTCACCCCCTGGATTTCAATTCCTGGTCAGTTGATTCCCAATTAAAGGAAGCATTCACCGGCATAATAGGCTCTAGTCCGCCTATTACTCTAGGGAAGCAGCACCTCGGTGTTTATCTTAGGGGTGTGTGGGGCCTAGGAGCTACTGGCGCACGATCTGGAGGTCAGCTAGGCTTAAAGGGATGGCTGGGGGGCACTGCCAAGCACGGTGGTGGTGTGAGGTCGATGGGAGGGCGGGGCGGCGACGATAGGGGTCTGGGCCGATGGTCGCTGGCGGTTCGAGAAAGATCGTCAACAGTGATTGGCGGGAGGTAGAAGAAGGCCATCTGCCCGTTCCTTGTAGATCGGACGGTTCATAAAAAAATCGACTAGCCTATTTATTTTTAGTCAACTGTTATTTTGATAGGACCAAATGTAGTGGTGTGCTAGAGGAGTACCCGCATTTCCCAGCCATCCCAGTGCTCATATATTATAAAATCATACGGAGTAGAATCTAATTTTGTTCTCCATGCAATGTTGTAGAGCTATCATATGTCCCCTGCCATTTATTTTTCAGCCACCTTCTATCTGCTACTTTTACAGTTCACTAGTTCTGCACACACACTTCACCATACTCACACAATTGTTTTTTCATTCATGGGTATTTCAGCCTCTACCAACCAGTTGATAGAAGCACAAAATAAAAGAGAGAAGCAGCTCCAGCTTTCTTCGAGCTTATGCAAAACACGTTTCAGCACTACAAAGGGTGTAGTGTCAGCAGATGGAGATGGTAAACGTAGCTCTGGAGTTGATGATCTCGCTCGCCATGAACCACCATCCCAGGTGCTTGATTTAACTTTGCGGTGTCATATGTGGTTGCATGTTGCATATGGTGTCTAGCTTGTATTTGAAGGGATGAAGTCGGTCTTTATTAAGATAAGGGAATATTATTTTACATGAACCACCATCCCGGGAGCACCAGAAGACAAATAGCTAGTCAGGGCACTGGCCGAGCCAGTGACAAGCCCAACATAGACAGGTATCACGTGGAAGCCAACTAAAAATCCACGATGGTGGCGAAGCAGCCCGCCTCCCACCAGGCTCTCAGGTCCTCGATGATCATGCTCACCACTCCAAGCGGATGTCTAGCTTGTATTGCTTCCAATTTGGTTAAATTGCACCTACTTAGCTTACACATTATACCTTTGAATATGACATGCCTTCCTATTTTTGGTACATACTAGTACATCTGTCTATTAACCATGTTCTTACATCAAACTAATGTTCTTGTGTATCCCTCATCAATCACTTATGATGAGACAGTCACCCCGATGGGTTACTATGAGAAAAGATGCTCTTTTAAAGAATGCAGTGTCAACCTCCCCACATGATTCTCAAGAAAGAGCAAGGCTAGATGAAGATAGTGAATGTAGATCTATAGTTGATGACCGCATTTCCCCTACACCACCATCACAGGTGCTTGCTCTAACTTGGTAGCGTGATATGTGGTTGCATGTTGCATATGGTGTGTAGATTGTAATTCTTCCAATCTGGTTAAATTGCATGTGCTATTCTGCTTCGTTTATACATTATACTTGTTAATGTGATATGCCTTCCTGTTTTTAGTACATAGTACATCTGTCTATTAAGCATGTCCTTACATAAAACTATTGTTTTATTTGTATCCCGCATCAATCAATATGACGTGACACCTTTAGTATATGCAGTGTGATATTGGTTGCATCTTTCATATGATTTGTAGCATGCGCTGCTTCTAATTTGTTGAAATGCCATTTATGATGGGACGCTTTTAACTTGGCAGAGTCATATTGGTTGCATCTTTGATGTGGTGTCTAGCTTGCATTGCTTCTTATTTGTTGCAATGGCTTCTGCTTAGTTTACACAAAAGTTGTGAATATGCCATGCCGTCCTATTTTTCATACATTTTCCATCCTGGTATAATGTGTTTGCCTTACATCAGAGTAGTGATTGTCAGTATCATGCATGTATGAGTTCTGAAGAGTGAATTTTCTTGCTTTTTCTTGTCGGTTTTACTTGACAATTCAAAATCAATAAAGCGGAAGAAAATTAGCAAGGCAGTGGATAAAGATGCTCCTTCCAAATGAAGGGCCTCAACAGATTCTACTCCGCCACCCCAAGAAGATTTGCAAGACAACACATGCATTGACACTCAACATAGCACGTCTCCCCTAGTCCACCATCACAGGCGCTCCCTCTAACTTGGCACTATTACATGTGGTTGCATGTTATGTATGATGTCTAGCTTGTATTTCTTATAATTTTCTTGAATTCCATCTGCTTACTTTACACATTATACTTGTGAATAAGACACATGTTCCTGTTTCTAGAACATACAATATTTGTCTATCACACCATGTTCTTACATCAAAGTAGTACTATTGTGTAACCTACAACAATCACTTATCATAAGACACGTTTAACTTGGGAGTGTGATATAGGTTACATCTCGCATTCTTTTCTAGCTAATTTGTTGGAATGGCACTTATGACAAGACAATTTTAACTTGGTAGAGTGACATTCGTTGCATCGTTCATACGGTGTCTAGCTTTCATTGCTTCTAATTTGTTGAAATGCCTTCTGCTTACTTTGCACATCATAGCTGTGAATATGCAATGTTGTCCCTTTTTTTCTTACACATTCAGTCGTCCTATCATGCAGTCCACTACTAGGAAAAGGGCTATAGATGAAATTGACACTAATGGCGCACCAGAGAAGTGGTGCGCCACTACTATATATTAATGGCGCACCATGTGGTGATGCGCCATTAGTGTGGAAGACACTAATGGCGCATTAGGAACAAGGTGCGCCACAAGTAACACTTTTTTTTCATTTTTCCAAACATACTAATGGCGCATCCGGGCAAAGTGCGCCATTAGTAGTTCTAACTAGTAATGGCGCACCAGCCATAGAGTGCGCCACTACTCTATTTTTTTATTCTGTTTTTTGCAAAACTACTAATGGCGCACCGTTGCAAAGTGCGCCATTACTAGTTTAAACTAGTAATGGTGCACTCTTCCACGGTGCACCATTAGTATATATATATATATTTACTTTTTTGCAAAACTGCTAATAGCGCAAACGTCACCACGAAATTTCATGGGCACTTTTTGATATTTTTTGATATCACCAAGACAGATACTTTTTGATATCATGAATATTTTTAAATTTCATGGGCACTTTTTGAATTCACGAGGACACTCGATCTCGATCCCCCTCCATCTCGATCTCGATTCCACCCGCACCCTCCCCCGCTAGCTCCACCGCCGCCGCCGACCCACCGCACCCTCCCTCACTCCACCGCCGCCGACGAGCACCTCCCGCACCCTCCATCTCGATCTCAATTCCACCCGCACCCTCCCCCGCTAGCTCCACCGCTGCCGACGACCCACCGCACCCTCCCCCGCTCCACCGCCGCCGACGAGCACCCCCCGCACCCTCCATCTCGATCTCGATTCCACCCGCACCCTCCCCCGCTAGCTCCACCGCCGCCTACGACCCACCGCACCCTCCCCTGCTCCACCGCCGCCGACGAGCACCCCCCGCACCCTCCCCCGCCAAAGAGCACCCCCCGTACCCTCCCCCGCTCTGGTCAAATTATGTATGCAAGAACAAACCTTTAAACAATTACTAACATTCATAACAAAAATTATTTATAACATCACCACAAATAAATCTTAACTTGGTTTACCCACTAAATTAGTTTCAATCATTCTATAAATCAGGCATAATAACTAACAAATATTTATCAGAATACAAATACACAATAATTATTTAAATGCATGGATTACCGTTTCATATTCATATTCATTTATTAAAAAATAAAAAAATATACTAATGGCGCACCGGCCTGGTGGTGCGCCATTGCTATGTAAAAAAAGATTTCTAATGGCGCACCGGCGGTGGGTGCGCCATTGCTATCTAAAAAAACGGTTTCCAATGGCGCACCGACGGGTGGTGCGCCATTAGTAAGCTTCCCCCTATAGCTAAGTCCTCCCTCTCCCTCGCTAGATCCCATTCGTCCCTCTCTCCCTCGCCAGACCCACGACGCCGCCGCCCCGACCTCCGCCGGACTCCACCCCCGCGCCGCCACCCCCGCCGGACTCCACCCCCGCCGCCATCGCGCCCCCGCGACCCCACCCCGACACCCCTACCGCCCCCGCGACCCACCCCCGTCGGACTCCACCCCCGCCGCCCCCCGCGC
The DNA here is from genome assembly GCF_056163025.1 of Triticum urartu. Taxonomy (NCBI): domain Eukaryota; kingdom Viridiplantae; phylum Streptophyta; class Magnoliopsida; order Poales; family Poaceae; genus Triticum; species Triticum urartu. Next base: position 361,746,639 of record NC_141876.1, on the reverse strand, counting down.
CCCACCCCCGCCGCCCCGACCCTCAACGTCTTCGCCTTCCTCCTCGCCGTCGGCGCCGAGCAGCGATGCAGCATCGTACACCCCCCCGACCCTCCTCCTCCCCTTCCCCCTCCTCCTCCTCCCCTTGCCCCCCGCCTGCGCCGGGGCTGAAGGCCCCTTCTCTGTCTCGCAGGGAGAGGTCTCCGGCGCCTCTACGACACTGACGCCTCACCGTCGATCCGCGTCACCGCGTCAACCTCGGCCCCGCACGAGCACCAGTTCCCCTTTCCCCCCCTTTCTGTTAACTGAACATTGTCAGGTTTAGGTTCTGTTAACTGAAAAAGTTTAGATTCAGAAACATTGTTGGACTGATAGGAAGTTTGTTGAACAGAGCAATCTACACCTGTAATTTCTACTGTTATGCCTTTGTTACTCCAGTCAAAATTTTAGTCAAAATTTTCCTGTCAAAATTTTCATTCAAGCACAACTGATCATGTAACTTGAGACCTTGCCCTGCGGCATTATAATGTTTGATGCCTGCATCAACACTTCTCTATACTGCATGCGGTTGTTATAGTTGAGGGTCAAAAGTAGGGGTTAGCTTTAACATGATTTGCTAGTGCTTTCATCACAGAACACATTCTTTGAAAAGGGGATATTCTGAAGTCGATGCTTTCTCGGGATGGGAATAATAGTCTGAAATACACCTGATGGAAACCTTTGTTGATTGTGATCTCTGCACATGTTTAATGTCAATGCTGTTGTGCGGCTGTTATGTGTGTCTATGTCGGTGAGCTTGTGTTATGCACTTCTACGTTTGACAAGTAATGACTTGCAAAGATGATGATCATCTTGCTAGTTTGCTGGGTTTTGTCTCCGATCATTGTGTCGTGATGAATTTGCAGGTACCCCGAGAGGCCCTTGAGTTTGCCGGAATGTCGATTAACTTCCGTTCCGGCAAATTCGGGTACTCCATATGTCCTATTTTCAGCAAAGGTCATGCTGAAATTTTCCGTGAATTTTAGCATGACTTTGCTAAAAATAGGACATATGGGGTACTTGCGACTAATGCATGGGCTGGGGTATCTTAGTACTTAATTAAGTAGGATCAACTGCCCCTTTATTCTTGCTGCATTAAACCATAGGTTTTAGGGTGCCTCGGTGTCGATAAGAACCTAAATGATGAAAGCTTAGGATTTTAGGGTGCCTCGGCGTCGACAAACCCTAAATGATAAAACCTTGGCTTTTAGGGTGCCTCGGTGTCGATAAGAACCTAAATGATGAAATCTTAGGCTTTTAGGGTGCCTCGGCGTCGACAAACCCTAAATGATAAAAGCTTAGCTTTTAGGATGCCTCGGTGTCGATAAACCCTAAATGATGTAGTTTTGAATTATGAACATAGGATATGTCGTCATCAGACGACGAAAGTCTCCCGGGGAAGTGCAACTGGTGCCGCGACGATCGAGGTCTGTGTGACATGCCTCACCTGGACGATGATCGGCGCTTCTGCATTAAGCTCGAGGAGACCTTCGAAGTTGAAACGGTACACAACGATGACAAGTGTTATTTTCATAATTAAGCATGACTTCAACTATATAAATGTGTAATTTTCATCTTTTACAATTCGAGTATAGCTTATCCCATGCCATGCAAGACGCTATGTCTTGGAGAGGATGGATTTTGAAGACCATGAAATTTCTGAAACAAAGAAAATTCACCTAAGGACTCATCACGATGTGGACTTTGAAGTAAATCTATATAATTCTGAGAGCGTAACCCATTTTGTTTGCAAAAATTGGGAAGCATTTTGCAAGATGTATGGTTTTGATGAGTGAGGGAGTCCTGGATTAGGGGGTGCTGGGATGGCCAGACTATACCTTCAGCCGGACTCCTGGACTATGAAGATACAAGATTGAAGACTTCGTCCCGTGTCCGGGAGGGACTTTCCTTGGCGTGGAAGGCAAGCTTGGCGATACGGATATGTGGATCTCCTACCATTGTAACCGACTTTGTGTAACCCTAACCCTCTCCGGTGTCTATATAAACCGGAGGGTTTTAGTCCATAGGACAACATACAGAACAACAATCATACCATAGGCTAGCTTCTAGGGTTTAGCCTCTCCGATCTCGTGGCTGATCTACTCTTGTACTACCCATATCATCAATACTAATCAAGCAGGACGTAGGGTTTTACCTCCATCAAGAGGGCCCAAACCTGGGTAAAACTTCGTGTCCCTTGCCTCCTGTTACCATCCGGCCTAGACGCACAGTTCGGGACCCCCTACCCGAGATCCGCCGGTTTTGACACCGGCATTGGTGCTTTCATTGAGAGTTCCTCTGTGTCGTCGCCGTCGGGATTGATGGCTCCTACTATCATCGATAGCGATGCGGTCCAGGATGAAACTTGTCTCCTCGGACAGATCTCTGTCTTCGGCGGCTTTGCACTGCGGGCTAATTTGCTTGGCCATCTGGAGCAGATCGAAAGCTACGCCCCTGGCCGTCAGGTCAGGTTTGGAAGTTTAAACTACACAGCTGACATCCGCGGGGACTTGATCTTCGATGGAGTCGAGCCACTGCCGAGCGTGCCGCACTGTCACGACGGGCATGATCTAGCTCTGTCGCCGAACAGTGCCCTGGAGGCCGCACCCGCATCGGCTTCGACCCTTAATTCGGAGCCAACTGCGCCGATCAAGGATGGGTGGTTGGACGCCGCCTCGGGGGCTGCGATCCCAATGGCGATCGAGCCGAACACCAGCCCCGCACTCCGTGAGACTCGTGACTCCAAGGAGCCGGACTCCTCCCCGGACTCCGAACCTTCCGCGCCCCTGCCGATCGAATCCGATTGGGCGCCGATCATGGAGTTCACCACCGCGGACATCTTTCAGCACTCGCCCTTCGGCGATATTATGAAATCACTAAAGTCTCTCTCTTTGTCAAGAGAGCCCTGCCCGGATCATGGCCAGTAGGATTGGGATGCGGAAGACGAAGAAATTCGACGCCCACCCACCACCCACTTTGTAGCCACTGTCGACGATTTAACCGACATGCTCGACTTCGACTCTAAAAACATCGACGGTATGGACGATGATGCAGGAGGCAAAGAAGAACCACCGCCCACAGGGCGCTGGACGCCCACCTCATCATATGACGTATACATGGTGGACGCACCAAAAGATGACGACGAGGAGCGGAAGGACGCACCGAAGGCTTGTTCCCTCGAGAAGCAGTGAAAGCGGCGACGCAAGTGCCGCCCCAAATCCCGCCTCGACAGAAATAACGATCACATAGACCAAGTGCTGGAGCAGGGCGAACCGCTTCCGGACAACAGCAATCTAGATAATCAAACCGAACAAACAAATTCTATCAAGGATAATAGTCCGGACGACATAACGCCAGACAGGCACCCGGAGCAGCAGAATGCCCGTAAAAGGCTTGTTGCCACCGCGAGGAGTCTTAGAAAGTAGAAGCAAAGGCTCAAGGCTGTGCAAGACACACTCCAAATCAGATGGAGTAAAATACTCAACACAGCAGCGAGGTACGGCGACAATCGCCCCTCCAAGAGCTACCCAAAGCGGAAGCTGCTACCTAAATTCGATGAGGAGGCCTCAGACCCCCCACAACCAAATATCAAAGCAGCCACCTGGCCGGATAGACGACCCCTCTGCCAACACAGAGCGGCATACAATGCCACTCACAATACAACATGCGACCCATGCGAGGGCTTGCACCCAAAGGACGGCGCAACAAGATCCATCTATGGACCACGCAAGCGCGCCCCAGCATACAATGCAACACAACAAACATCCGAACAACCCGGTACACCCAGCTACAGGGGTGCCGCACACCCCCTATGTTTTACCGATGAGGTGCTGGACCACGAATTTCCAAAGGGATTCAAACCCGTAAACATAGAGACATACGACGGAACAACAGACCCTGGGGTCTGGATTGAGGACTACATCCTTCATATCCATATGGCTCGAGGAGATGATCTCCACGCCATCAAGTACTTACCCCTCAAGCTCAAAGGGCTAGCTCGTCACTGGCTTAAAGGCCTCCCCGAAAGCTCCATTGGAAGTTGGGAAAAGCTCGAAGACGCCTTTCAGGAAAATTTTCAAGGGACTTATGTCCGACCTCCGGATGCGGACGATTTGAGTCATATAACTCAACAGCCCGGAGAGTCAGCCCGAAAGCTTTGGAACAAGTTTCTTACTAAAAAGAACCAGATCGTCGACTGTCCGGACGCCGAAGCCTTGGCAGCTTTTAAGCATAGCGTCCATGACGAATGGCTCACCAGACACCTCGGCCAAAATAAGCCGAGAACGATGGCCGCATTAACAAGCCTCATGACCCGCTTTTGCGCGGGTGAGGACAGCTGGCTAGCCAGATGCAGCACCAGCGACCCCAGTACATCTGAAGTTAGAGATGGAAACGGGAAATCACGGCGCAACAGCAATAACAAACGCCGGAATAAAGAAGACAACACGAAGGGCACGGCAGTAAACGTCGGATTCAAAAGCTCTCGGCCAGGTCAGCAAAAGCCGCCCTCTAAAGGCACCAGGGATGAACTGTCCAGCCTCAACAAAATTTTGGACCAAGTATGTCAGATCCATAGTACCCCTGGTAAACCTGCTAATCATACCCACAGAGAATGTTGGGTCTTCAAGCAGTCCGGCAAGCTCAACGCCGTACATAAGGGGGAGGATACACCAAGTGAAGACGAGGACGAGCCTCCTAAGCAAGACACTGGGGAACAAAAGAAATTTCCATCAGAAGTCAAAACAGTGAACGTGTTACACGTGATCAAGGGAAAAAACAACGCGGCACTCCCAGGAAAATATACCCAAGTGCCTGTCACCGCGCAGTCCTGCCACTGGTCGTCTCAGCCGATCACTTTCGACCATCGCGATTACTCAGCAAGTATCCAACACGCAGGATGGGCTGCCCTGGTATTAGACCCAGTAATTGGTGGATATCACTTCACACGAGTCTTGATGGATGGTGGCAGAAATCTAAACCTAATTGTAGGATCGGAAGTATGTCTAGAGGGGGGGTGATTAGACTACTTGACCAAATAAAACTTAACCTTTTCCCAATTTTAGTTCTTGGCAGATTTTAGCTAATTTAGGACAAGTCAAGCAATCATCACATCACTCAAGCAAGCATGCAAAGAGTTTATGGGCAGCGGAAAGTAAAGCATGCAACTTGCGAGAATGTAAAGGGAAGGGTTTGGAGAATTCAAACGCTATTGGAGACACGGATGTTTTTCCCGTGGTTCGGATAGGTGGTGCTATCCTACATCCACGTTGATGGAGACTTCAACCCACGAAGGGTAACGGTTGCGCGAGTCCACACAGGGCTCCACCCAAGGGCAACGGTTGCGCGAGTCCACACAGGGCTCCACCCACGAAGGGTCCACGAAGAAGCAACCACCCACAAAGGGTCCATGAAGAAGCAACCTTGTCTATCCCACCATGGCCATCGCCCACACAGGACTTGCCTCACTAGTCGTAGATCTTCACGAAGTAGGCGATCTCCTTGCCCTTACAAACTCCTTGGTTCAACTCCACAATCTTGTCGGAGGCTCCCAAGTGACACCTAGCCAATCTAGGAGACACCACTCTCCAAGAAGTAACAAATGGTGTGTAGGTAATGAACTCCTTGCTCTTGTGCTTCAAATGATAGTCTCCCCAACACTCAACTCTCTCTCATAGTATTTGGATTTGGTGGAAAGAGGGTTTTTGTGGAAAGCAACTTGGGAAGGCTAGAGATCAAGATTCATATGGTAGGAATGGAATGTCTTGATCTCAACAAATGAGTAGGTGGTTCTCTCTCAGAACATATGAGTTGGATTGGTGTGTGTGTTCTGATGGCTCTCTCTTTTAATGAGAAGGAGGTGGAGGGGTATATATAGCCTCCACACAAAATCCAACCGTTACATACAATTTACCAATCTCGGTGGGAGCGAATCAGAAAACTCGGTCTGACCGAAATAGTAAACCTAGTGACCGTTAGGAATTTCGGTGGGACTGACATGCAACTCGGTAGGACCGATTCGGTTAGGGTTTGGGCATAACGTAATCTCGGTGAGACCGATTACACAAACTCGGTGAGACCGAATTTGGTAATTAGCTAACCAGAGAGTTGGTCAGGCAAACTCGGTGGGACCGATTTGCTCTTTCGGTGAGACCGAGTGGAACTCGGTGAGACCGAAAAGTTACAAAAACGAAACACTGAATTTACATTGCAATCTCGGTGGGACCGATTCGCTCTTTCGGTAAGACCGAAAAGTTACAAAAGGGAAACAGAGAGTTTGCAACCCCATCTCGGTGAGACCGAGATCCTTATTGGTAGAACCGAATTGCTAGGGTTTGGCAGTGGCTAATGACAAGTGAAACTCGGTGGCGCCGGATAGGAAGAATCGGTAGGACCGAATTTGGCTTAGGGTTTAGGTCATATGTGGATATGGGAAAGTAGTTGAGGGTTTTGGAGCATATCACTAAGCACATGAAGCAAGAAGCTCATTAAGCAACACCTCATCCCTCCTTAATAGTATTGGCTTTTCCTAAAGACTCAATGTGATCTTGGATCACTAAAATATAAAATGAAGAGTCTTGAGCTTTTGAGCTTGAGCCAATCCTTTGTCCTTAGCATTTTGAGGGTTCCACTTTCACATCCATGCCATGCCAATCATTGAGCTTTCCTGAAATAATCATCTTGGAATAGCATTAGCTCAATGAGCTATATGTTGTTATGAATTACCAAAACCACCTAGGGATAGTTGCACTTTCACTAATATATCAGGATACAATCCGCGGGATGGGGTTAGACCCAACAAAAATTCGCCATAGCAATACTACCTTTAAAGGAGTAACGCCAGGCCTAGGGGCTCGTTGTACGGGCTCCCTCCTACTACAAGTTATATTCGGCTCCCCCGATAACTTCCGTCGCGAGCATTTAACCTTCCACATCGCTCCGTTCCAAAGTGGCTATCAAGCACTGCTTGGATGCGAAGCTTTCGCTCGCTTTAATACAATACCACACTACGCCTCCCTCACACTCAAGATGCCCGGTCCACGTGGCATCATTTCAGTGAACAGAAATATCAAGTGATCTCTGCGCGCCGAAGAGAGTGCGGCTGCCTTGGCAGCCGCACACTAAAGGCGCCCGGACCAGCGAAAGCATCCAATAGGTCGTCAAGACCTCAGACACAACTAATCAAGTCCGGCGCCACTATTTATACCGAATAAATGGTCGCACCCCTATTTGTCAATACAAGGGGCTCAACGCGCATAGACAAGTGGCAATTTTTTCTCATCTTGAATTATACATGGTTTCTTTAAAAACTATCTTTTTTCACGACAACTTGTTCACCTAAATTCTGCTTTTTTACAGACGATCATCTTGCTACACCTGTCCAGGATATGGCACAACGGAGACACAGGCGCAGACGTGCAGCAGGGACCCGCTCCAAGGATTCTTTTTAGATTAAGACCCTGCATAAACCTTTTTTACTGTCTCTTGTTGATACATATCCACCGTTGAGAAGGATGCTAACGTCTTGGCATGTGGCCACGCCAGAACAATGCATGTACCTGGACACAAGGGGCTTCTTACATAGGCCATTTTTTAGGCCCGGTTTATACCACAAAGACCGAATACCTTAGGGAGTGTTCGACGTCGCGAGTTTGGCCCTATATGCATCAGCTCCGAATCATTGTCTTTGGTCAAATGTTGGGTTTGCCCGGCTCCTGTGTTTTGGTGCCTTACGTTCTGCTTTACCGGCTAAGGTAGCACCAAGAGAACTACTGCGATTGTGCCCTAGTTCATCCAGACGAGCACCTCAGTAGAGAAAGCCAAAAACTGACTGTCATGATATAGCGTGAGACTGGTCAACCACTCAATGATCTGTTGGAATGTTAGAATTCCTCCGCTTAACGAAGGGCCGTTTTCCGGCCAGGCATGTATGCACCCCGGGATCGGGAGAGTGCGGAGCCACCAGGGGCTATCTAGTAGCCCCACTGTCAAACTCCTATGGCTAAGTGAAAGTGCTAAAGCATTATAGTCCGGTTGCCTCGCTCGCTCCGCTATCACCTCCTTAATAGGACCAAGACATTGGGTTAAGTGTGAACACATGTTTTTTGCGAGCACCTCCGCATTCTATGCGTGGGGGTTGAAGCCGACGGCTGCAATCTTTCAGGTTATACACATGTATACATAAACGGCCGCCCAAGAGGCATCATATTACTTTCAGGCAAAAGTATAAAAATAGCCTTATAAATTTTTTATAAAAGCATTTCGCTTACAATGGGATTACATATCACTCAAACATAATATTTTTTGAGCACTGGGTCTCTATCAAACGAGCACCCTCAAGAACTTCTTCAAAGTAGTGCTCAGCAGCCATTCGGCCTATGGCCGAATCCCGCGCTGCAACAGTGGTAGCATCCATCTCCGCCCAGTATGCTTTAACACGGGCAAAGGCCATCCGTGAGCCCTCTATGCACGCCGACCTCTTCATCGCATTAATGCGCGGCACCACGTCAAGGAACTGCTGAACCAAGCTGAAATAGCTATTCGGTTTTGGCCTTTCCGGCCATAGCTGATCCACAACAGACCTCATGGCGAGTCTGGACAACCTATTCAGTTCGGCCCATTTGGCTAATTGGTCAGTCAATGAAAGTGGACGCTCGGGAGAATGGAATTGTGTCCAAAACAGCTGGTCCACTTCACGGTCTGTCTGACCCTGGAAGTACTTGGTCGCATCGGCAGCGCTCGCCGCCAAATCCATATACACATCCTCCGAACTCCACAGCCGATCCAGAGGGGCATATCGTGGATCTCCGAACTTCCTCCACAACATAAAGGATTTCCCAGCTACAATATCCCCGGCTTCCCGCAGCTCCTTCTTCGCCCTCATAGCAGAGCGGATGTCTTTTCTCGTCGCAGCAACCTTCTCAAGGTCCGATGCCTTCGTTAGGTTTTCCTTTTCAAGAACCCGGCAACGGTCGGCGGCGGCTTTTAATTCTATGGCCATCTTGGCCATCTTATCTCGGCTCTCGCCATGCGCGACCTTCTCGGCTTTCAACTCTTCGGCCGCCTTCAAAGCAGCCGCATTACCAAACCTCGCTTGTTCCTTGTCTCGGGCAAGTTCTGCCTGCAAGGCTTCAACAGTGGCAGCTGTCGGATTTCGGGTTCCGGCAGACCCTTGAGGTTCGAACACTGGGGTGTGCGTGGAGATTTCGCCTCCTACCTTCCTGCACCCCTCCGCCTTGCAAAGATCTAAACTAAGGAAAGAACAACACAAGAGACACAGGGTTTATACTGGTTCGGGCCACCGTTGTGGTGTAATACCCTACTCCAGTGTGTGGTGTGGTGGATTGCCTCTTGGGCTGATGATGAACAATACAAGGAAGAATAGCCTCGCGAGGGTATGTTCTTGACTGGGGCGATGAACTGCTGGGAGAAGCTCAGTCACCCTTCTCTCTCTCTCTCTCTCTCTCTCTCTCTCTCTCTCTCTTTCTGATCTCTATCCTTCGATTCCTCCGGCTCACTCCCTTTTTCGCCCCCTTGGCTCTGTGGTTGGCTGGTCCTATTTATAGAGGCCCTGGTCCTCTTCCCAAATATCGAGCGGGAAGGGAGCCAACAATGGCGGGCTAATTTGAAGGGGGACAGCTAGTATCAACTATCCTGACAAAAGTAGTCTTCGCCTGCGCAAAGGTCTGGTGATGACGCCGTCTTGGGCTCCACGGTGACCTCCGTCTCGTAGTCCTCCTGGTCTTGGTCTCGTTGCACCGAAATGGCAACCTTTGCCTGATGCCTCGGTACTCCGCGGCTGCGCTTGCCCCCTTTGCACCAAAGAGGAAGGGAGGACACTGCGCGGGCTGGCACCCGCCTGGTGCCCCCGGTCGTCATGGCTTGCGTCACGGGCACCTCGTGAGGTACCCCGCCTTGATCTCTCCGCCTCCTCGTGAGCCAGCTTGATGAGGCCGCGCCTGAGGAAGCTCCGCGTCGGCCGCCCCGCGAGGCTTGGCCCGTCGCGAGGGTCTTGGGTTTGTGTTGGTGAAGATTGGCCACGCTGGGCCCCCCTTTGAGCCACGCCGTAGGCCGCAAGCAAGCAAGTCTAGGGACCCCCGTTCCCAGAACGCCGACAGTAGCCCCCGGGCCCAAGGCGCGCCCGGACTTGGCCATGCAGGGAGGCGGAAGGGCAAGAGCGAAGCGCCGCGGGCCCTAACAGCCTGCGGCCTTGGGCGCTGTGTGACGGTTGGTTGGATGTGGGCGCCCTTGCAACCGCTCGAGTTGATAAAGGAGCGGCATCCACCTAGGCTTTGCTTCTTGCTTTCCCCGGTTGCTGCTCAGATCCCCTTTCTTGCGCCTCTCCTTCCTTCCTCCAAAATTTCCAGATCCACTCCGACCGTGTGACCTAGGAAGCCATGGCGCCTCGTCAGCCCTCGGCCGTGGCCTCGTACTCGTCTGCCCTAGACCCGCCGAAGTCGGAGGCGAGCCTCGCCCGGTTGCGCCGGATGGCGATGGTGCGGGGCATCAACGGGGTGAGGGTGTTTAAAGCCGGCTCCGCCACCCCTGAGGGTCAATGGAGCACCTTCTATTCGCTCTTTGTAAGTGCCATTGCTGCTGGCCTGGTGCCTCCCTTCTCCGAGTTCTTCTTCTCAGTCCTCCGCCACTATAAGCTACAAGCCCTGCATCTCCACCCCAACTCCGTCCTTCTCCTGGCAATCTTCGCCTATTACTGCGAGGCTCACGTAGGGGTGCAGCCCTCAGTGGCCTTGCTGCGCCACTACTTCTACCTCTGGACCTCTCGTGGTACTGCTTCCGCGTGCGCGAGCTTCGTCGCGTACGGTGGCGCCATTGCCATTTCGAACCCTGGAAAAAGGATTGAGGGCTTCAGGAGCAAGTGGGTCTTGGTGGATGCTGGGCGCATCCACCCTCGGCTGATCTTGCCAACGGAGCAGCCCACGAGCTCCAGCGATTGGGGTCGAGCGGAGCTCACGGACCCTCGCGCGAAGCTGATGTTGGAGAAGATGGACGCGGATCTGAGGCCGGCCAACATGGCGGGGGCGAAGCTGACCGGCGCGTCGCTGCTGAGGGAATTCCTGGAGCACCAGCTGGCCCCACTTTGGCAGTACTCACTTCCGATGTGGAGGCCCCGTCCGAGCCCCGCGGCCTTAGCCGACGGAGATCTGGCTGCGGTCCTCCAATCTCTGGTCGGGGGCGATGTGGCGAGGTTGGCGGGCGCTCCTACGCCCTTGTTCCTCCGCGATGATTGGGAGCAGGTAGTGGAGTCCATGCCCGTCTTCAACGGGGATGGGCCCGTGCCTGTGGAAACTCCCGAGGAACCGGTGGACGTGCCCTCTGACGACTCCAGCGAAGAGGAGGCAGGAGGGGAGCGGGGAAAAGGGCCTGACTCCGAGGCGACTGACAGAGAGTCGAGGGCTCCCCTCCCCCGGCGCCGGTCCCGTGTTCTCCGCCTCTCTCCGAGCGATGGCGACGAGGATGATGACGAAGACGACGACGAGGACGACGACGAGCAGGACGGCGGGAGCTCACCCCCGATCCCTAAGAAGGACAGGACCGGGCTGATCTCCCGCGGGTCTGCCCCGGCCCCGGGGCGGACCGCAGATGCGCCTTCCGCCTCCAAGCTTCCCGAGGTTGACCCTTCCAGCCGGCTTTCAGGCTTCAAATTTGGCCGGAGGCTGCTTGAGCTCACTGGCGACGACCCATAAGCGCTCGATTCTTGTTTTTATCTCTTGCTCTGCTTTTGAAGCTTGACGTCCGCATCTCTTGGATAGGCTGGCGCCCGCCGCAAAGAAGCCGAAGGGGGCTCCTGAGGTTCCATCCGTGGCAGCGCTTTTGCCCGCGAAGGAGGGTGACCGCGACGCACAGGCTTCTCCTGCCCGGTCGTCCTCGCGAGGCCTGGCTGAGCCGGCTGGGGCGAGCTCAGCCCCCACGGCCCAAGTGGCTCCCGAGGTGCTCTCGCCTGCCGCCGCCACTTCAACTGTCGGGGCGCGGCAGACTCTGCCTCAGGATGTTGTGGCCGCGCTGCCGTATTCTCCTCCTACTCCTTCTGCCGTTCTGGATTGTGTTGTTGCTGAGCTGGACCGACTGCGTCAGGATCTTCTTGGCGCCGACCCCCGCTTGGAGCTGGCTTCAGGATGGGTTCGCTCCGACGCTTCGATTCGGGCGGCGCTGGTCCAGGCTTCGACGGCATGCGACGAGGAGAAGCAGGCCGTCCTTGAAGCGAAGGCTGCTCGTGATGCAGCCCTGGGGGAGGTGGTCGATGTCTGTGGCCATTGCAAGGCGCTGGAGGGCGAACTGCAAGGTTTGCGGGACCAGCTCGTGAACGAGGTCCGCCTTCGCCAAGAGCAGGAAGAAGGCGTGAAGGCTCCTGAGGCAGCTCTCAAGGAGAGGGAGGTCAAGCTCAAGAAATGCCGTGACCGCCTAGGCGCGCTGGAGCAGGAGTTGGGGGCGAGGAAGGCCAAGTTGGACGACGAGGCCCTGGTTCTTGCCGAGGACCGCGTGTCCTTCGCGGAGATGGAGGCGAGGGCTCGCTCCTCACTGAGGACGCTTTACGACAGCGGCCTGGAGAGCCCACTGGCTGGCGCCGAGGACGGCCCCGCCAAGCTGCTTCCCTTCCTGGTTCACGCTCTTGAAGATGTCACCCTTAGCCTTGGCCCCGTGGCTGAGGCCGAGGCGCGTGTCCTGTCTTCTGCAGCAATGACGCGGGTCCTCACCCACATCTACCTTCGCGATCCCGGTGTCGACCTCGACAGCCCGCTGGAGCCAGTGAGCGGCGAGCGTGCCGCTGCCACTGCCGAGGCCGTGAAGGGTTGCGCAGAGGCCCTGTTGGGGAAGTTCCGGGCCTTCAGCACCAAGCCGAAGCAAGGCGCTGGCGACCCCACCGCTCCATGAGGCGTACTCAATCCGCGCTACTCCATCACCGACAAGTGACTCCGTCGCGGCTCCTGTCCTGCCTTTAATTCCTGCACATGTATCATGCCTCGGGGAGGCGTTTAAACTTGCGTTTGGCATTGAGATAACAGTGTGGACTGTAATATTTGCTTTTGAATTCCTTGAAATTTGTGCCTTTCCTTCCTACTTGCTTATGATCTACGCCGGCAGAGCCCGGCCTCGCGCATGCCTCACCCAGCGTTGGTCCCGACCGGAAACCAGGACGGGGCCAAGGAGTGAGGGGCCACGTGACAAGTTAGGCTCCTGAGTCGCGATGCTCGGGAGTCCCCCTTGGCGCACGAACAGCAAGTAGGGAGTTGTGATGCGGGTGGATCTACTGTTCTACGTCTGCAGAGCCCGGCCACGCGCGTACCTCACCCAGCGTTGGCCCCGACCGGAAACCAGGACGGGGCCACGGAGTGAGGGGCTACGTGACCAGTTAGGCTCCTGAGTCGCGATGCTCAGGAGTCCCCCTTGACGCTCAAACGGCCTTCGTACCTTTGCTCCGCTCGGGGAGAGACGCGTGACGAACCAGGCCCGGGGGGACCTGGCTGGGCGGCGTGCGTCTGGGTGTGACCCAGGCGCAGCCCCTGTGCCCAGCCCCCTCGCGCGGCACTCCCGAGGGGAGGCGTTACGATGAGGCTAGACACTGAGCTCTGGGCTCCCTGAGGTTGGTGCGGCCCGGGGGCCACCCTTAGTTGTTTATCACCAGCGCGGAGCATAGCGCTACCGTATGTGTACGGGCATAGCCGCTCCTCGGCAGTGTCGTCAGCCAGCGCGGAGCATGGTGCTTCCACTGGTACGTGGGAGGGGGCCCCCTCCGGGAGGAGCCCCCGGGGCGTGTACAGCCCCGCCCTGACACGTGGCTGGCACGGTAGGGCCTAGCGAGGTGTATCTGGGCACCCGTGAGCCAGCGCGGGACTCACGGGGCCCTACCTCTAGGCGGGTTGCGCCTGGCACTGGGCCTTATCTTGTGATGTGTCCCTGCAAATTTGGTTAGATGTCGACACTCTACATCCTCGGGTCCCGGCCCTCGAGCTGGTCTCAGCCGTCGCTGGTATGCCAGGTCGCGATGCCATGGACAAGGCCAGAGGGTGAGGGCTGGAGAGCCAGTAAGAGCCCTGAGTCGCGATGCTCAGGTACCCCCCCTTTAACGTGCAAGTGGTCGGCATGGAGAAGAAGAGGTGCCGTGGACCGGCATCAAATAATCAAGCATGGTGGGTCTAACGCATGATCGGAAATAAACGCAAATGGGATACATGCCGCTGGGCCTGGCCCGAGCGGCTTGGGGATCATGCAGCCCGAGGGGCGCCCCCAACAAGGTAAGCTAACTACATGGAATAAAAAGGGATACACGCCGCAGGGATGGACCCACGCGGCCTGGGAATAATGCAGCCCTGGGGGGCGCTCCCAGTTGGAAATAAAACTCGAAAGATGTCACCTGATGATGTTGAGGACGAAGGAGCGTTGATGTAGCAGGCTCGGTGGGCTGCGGGAGCCGATCCTGACGAGCCCCCAGGCCCAGGGGCCTCGGGAGGCTCCGGAGGCGCTGGCGGCTCCTCACGGGCCATCTCCATCCCTGCCAGGGCCGCGGAACGGCTGGCCTCTCGTGCCTCCGTGATGCCCCTCATGAGGCGCTGGTACGTGTCAGCTGCGTTCGGCAAGCCGTAAGGCATGCGAACGTAGCTGTGGGGTGGGCCTCCGCAGCGCCCCACTCACGAGGGCCAGAGGCGCTCCAGAGAGGCGACTCGGTTGAGCCCTGGTATGTCGATGCAGACGCGCAGCCCACCATCCTCGCCTGGACGGGGAGCCACTGCGGGTAGGCGGCGGCCGCCTTTCATGACTCTTGACTCCTGTAGCTCCTGAATGGCCTCGCTGACGAACTCCTGAGGGTCTGGATCTCCTTGCCTTGCTCCTTCTTGAGGGAAACGTGCTTCGAAACACGCCTCCATGTGGTGCCCAAGCGCCTCCCTCGTGACCCTGGCTAGGTCGGTGGCCCTCCAGGGGAGAGCCCCCGAGCCCTGCCTGAGGAGGGCGCCGGGCGCGCTTTCCTATGCGATGGAAGGAGGTTCCCCCTGGGCAGGCGCGGGCCCAGAGGGGCCTGCCTCCTGAGTGGTCGGGCCGGACGATGTCTTCTTCTTCTTAGGGGCGGTCTCGGGAGGCCTCCTGCTTCCACGATCCAGGTCTTCCAGTGACGCGGCCTGAAAGGCTCGTTCCAGGGAACACACCGCGTCCTTCTCTTCACATGGCACCGTGATGACTCCGCCGCTTCCTGGCATCTTGAGGACGTTGTAGCCGTGGTGAGTTACGGCCATGAACTTGGCCAGCGCTGTGTACCCAAGGATGGCGTTGTACGGCAGGCGAATGTGAGCGACGTCGAAGTCGATGAGCTCGGTGCGGTAGTTGTCGCGTGCCCCGAAGGTGACAGGGAGGCGGACCTGCCCAATCGGGACCGTGGAGCCGTCGGTGATACCGGAGAAAGGCTTGGTTGGCTGAAGCTGGCTGTAGGGCACTTGGAGGTTGTTGAATGTTTCCACGGACAGGACGTTGAGCCCTGCACCGCCATCGATGAGGGTCTTGGTGACCACCACGTTGCTGATGATTGGGGAACAAAGCATCGGGAGAACTCCGGCTGTAGCCGCACACTTGAGCTGATCTGCTGAGCTGAACGTGATGGCGCACGCCGACCACCTGAGAGGGCGTGTGGCTTCGAGCCTGGGGAGGACTGCGTTCACTTCGCGGGCGAACTGCTTGAAGATGCGTTGGGAGGCTAGGGCTTGTGCCCCGCCCAGGATGCAGGCGATCGCGCGTGGCTCCTGGAAGCCCCCAGCCCCCTCGTCCTAGTGGCGGTCCTCGTTTCTCCTTGGCTGCGGCAGCAGCGGTGGGAGGCCTGCGTTGCCTTGCGGGCGATCCTCGCGAGGCTGATCCCTCCAGTCTCCTTCGCGAGGCTGATCCCTCCAGCCTCCCTCGTGAGGCGGGTCTTGCCAGCGATCCTCGCGAGGTTGATCGCGCTACCCTTGGCACGGGCCATGGTCTTCCCAGCGTCCTGCGTTCCTTCCTCCTCCTCGGCTGTAGCCCCGGTCACTGCGGTCAGGGCGACGGCCGATCCTTCCTTCTCGCACGGCTCGGAGCTCCTGACATTCGTTGGTGTTGTGGGTGTGGAGGTCATGGTACACACAGTACCGGTTGCCCTTGGAAGGTTCGGGCTGATCTCTGCCCCGCTTGGTGTCTGGTTCTGCCGCGAGCACGCAGCCCCCTTGCGCTTCACATCCTTGGCCTTGGGCTTCTTCTCTTCTGGGTCTGCGGCAGGCAGCTTGAGGAGGGAGAGACGCCCTTCCTCGGCCCTGGCACACTTGGTTGCCAGGTTGAACAGTTCCAAGGAAGTGCACAGGTCTTCATGCATCGCCAGCTCCTCCTTCATCTTGACGTCGCGCATGCCGTCGGAGAAGGCCGAGATGACAGCCTCCTCAGTCACCTTGGGAATCTTGAGGCGCGCGTTGTTGAAGCGCTGGATGTACTTCTGCAAGGTCTCCCCGGGCTATTGCTTGATGTGGCGCATGTCGCTCATGGCGGGTGGCCGGTCGCGAGTGCCTTGGAAGTTGGCGATGAAGCAGGTGCGCATCTCGTCCCAGGAGGAGATTGTGCCTGGAGCCAGGTTCAGGAGCCAGGTGCGGGCCCCATCCTTGAGTGCCATGGGGAACCAGTTCGCCATGACCTTCTCATCTCCGTTGGTAGCTTCGATGCCCAGCTCGTAGAGCTGGAGGAACTCCGCAGGGTCAGCCATGCCATCGTAGCGAGGAGACAAGTCTGGCTTGAACTTGCCGGGCCACGCGACGTTGCGTAGCTCGGCGGTGAAGGCGCGGCAGCCTGCTGTGGCCACGGGAGGCCTTGGATGACGGGGAACTTGGTCTTGCATGTCCCCACGCGTTGCAGCTGGGAGCAGCGCGGGGTCTTGACGCGCGGGAGTAGGAGCATGGTCGCGATGTGCTGGAGCAGGGAGCGCCCGGGCAGCTTCTTGCGGGCGAGGGACTTCTTGACAGCTCTACTCTTGCTGCGCCGGCGCCTGACGGAGCGGGTTCCGCCCAGGGGCCACGCGCCTTGGAGCCATGGCGCCTTCCTGAGGAGGAGGCGGCCGGGGCGCCGCCAGAGCTTCATTGCCCACGGGGGGCGGGGTGCGGTGCAGCGGAACGGACGGCGCAGGAGAACCCCCTGCAGCATGGAGGAGCTCGGCGATGCGGTCGAGCCATTCTTCGTAGACGTCATCGACGGGACGGTAGCGTAGGAGCTCGTTCGCCGCGATGAGTGCAGCCCAAGCCTCCATGGGAGCGCGGAGCGCGCGGGACGAAGAACCAGCTGGGGTGAGCGAGGGAGCTACGGTGCGGCCGTCTTGCCGCACGGACGGGTGCTGCGACGATGCTTGCTGCTCATCCCCCGCCGGCCCAGTGGCGGCGTTGACAGCAGGTGACGGGGAACGGAGAGGACGCCCGCCGATAGGGGCCGTCTGGGCGACGCAGGAAGCGAGCGCGGCCCGGCGCTCAGCGCGGGCCCGATGAGCGTCAGACATGGGTGTGATGGTCGGAGGAGAACGGGGTGGTGGAAGACGAATCCCGACGCACCCCTACCTGGCACGCCAAATGTCGGATTTCGGGTTCCGGCAGACCCTTGAGGTTCGAACACTCGGGTGCGTGCGGAGATTTCACCTCCTACCTTCCTGCACCCCTCCGCCTTGCAAAGATCTAAACTAAGGAAAGAACAACACAAGAGACACAGGGTTTATACTGGTTCGGGCCACCGTTGTGGTGTAATACCCTACTCCAGTGTGTGGTGTGGTGGATTGCCTCTTGGGCTGATGATGAACAATACAAGGAAGAACAGCCTCGCGAGGGTATGTTCTTGACTGGGGCGATGAACTGCTGGGAGGAGCTCAGTCACCCTTCTCTCTCTCTCTCTCTTTCTGATCTCTATCCTTCGATTCCTCCGGCTCGCTCCCTTTTCCGCCCCCTTGGCTCTATGGGTGGCTAGTCCTATTTATAGAGGCCCTGGTCCTCTTCCCAAATATCGAGCGGGAAGGGAGCCAACAATGGCGGGCTAATTTGAAGGGGGACAGCTAGTATCAACTATCCTGACAAAAGTAGTCTTCGCCTGCGCAAAGGTCTGGCGATGACGCCGTCTTGGGCTCCACGGCGACCTCCATCTCGTAGTCCTCCTGGTCTTGGTCTCGTTGCACCGAAATGGCAACCTTTGCCTGATGCCTCGGTACTCCGCGGCTGCGCTTGCCCCCTTTGCACCAAAGAGGAAGGGAGGACACTGCGCGGGCTGGCACCCGCCTGGCGCCCCCGGTCGTCATGGCTTGCGTCACGGGCACCTCGTGAGGTACCCCGTCTTGATCTCTCCACCTCCTCATGAGCCAGCCTGACGAGGCCGCGCCTGAGGAAGCTCCGCGTCATCCGCCCCGTGAGGCTTGGCCCCTCGCGAGGGTCTTGGGTTTGTGTTGGTGAAGATCGGCCGCGCTGGGCCCCCCTTTGAGCCACGCCGCAGGCCGCAGGTAGGCAAGTCTGGGAACCCCCGTTCCCAGAACGCCGACAGCAGCTCCATCTGCAGTCACAACATATTAAAGATACTGGCATCATGCTGCTCTTACTATGTGGCGTTTACCAGATAATGACACTTACCCTGTGCCTCATCAAGCCTTTTGTTAACAAGCTCGATGTCGGCGTCTGCCGCATCCAACTGCCCTTTTAAATGGGCAAACTCGCTAGTCTGGCTAGCCACCGGAGCTTCCATCACCTGCACATAGAGGTAGTATGGTTATTACCTGGGAATATGATCCTCTGTTCGTCGTCGTTTCTGACGACAACCAGAGTCTCAGGGGCTACTATCTACACAGGGCACACCTAGCATGTGCAGGACTATCATACATTATTTTACGTACCTCAAAGCCTGTCAGTAGACTCATAAAAGCTTCATGCAATCCGCTTTCGGCGGACGAGATTCTCTCCATCACCGTATTCATTAGCATACGGTGTTCATCTGAGATGGCCGCTCGCCCCACCAACTCCCTCAGAACATCCGATCGCACACCAGACGGTGTCGGACTCTTTTGTCTGCTCTCTTCGGGAGCCGGACACTGGGACCCTCGGGGGTCAAGGGGATTATCTTCTGGCCTCACCGGACTCGGAGAGGCCCTGCGCGACGACACTTCGGGGTCGCCCGCTTCCGGAGCGGGGGAGTTCGGAGGAGGCGTTTCGCTCTCCATCATCTCTGGAAGAAGATCCCCCGAAGACGAGCTCATTTGAGAGGGGATAAGGCCCGAACTGCAAAGATATATGCGGTGGTTATTTTCTCGGAAGAAAAAGATGGCATACCTGTACTATTAAAGTATTTCGGGTCACTTACGACCCGCTGGAGAATTGATCCCCCCGCGGACTTTGTGCGGCAAAAGCACCCCAAGGTAGGACTCTCTGTGGGAGACTTTCGAATCCCCGGGCGCAGTCCTTTTCCTCCTCCGGTCGTCTTCCTTCATGGAGATGCCCGCTCCCTCGGTTAGAATGGGCAGCGTTGGGGGCCCGCGTCCGCCCGTATTATCCTCCCCAGTATCTTCCTTCAAGGGCTCCGGGCAAGATGCGACCTGGAGCATCTTTTCCAATACCGGATTATCCAAACCCTCAGGGAGGGGGGCAAAACACCGAATCAACTTCGCCTTTGTTAGCCCGTCCTGGTCAAAAAGCAAACTCTCAGAAATAACTTCGTAACAAATGAGAGATAGTATGTTCGGCCGGAAGATTCCTTACCTGTTCGGCGGCGTGGTTACTGCTCAGGCCCACGTCCTCGGTGATTTCCGGACACTCTACCTGAGGTCCGAAGAATGACTTGTGCATCCCCTCGTGCGTCAGGCCGAGGAAATTTTGAATGACACGTGGTCCCTCGGGATTGAACTCCCACAAGCGAAGGGGCCGACGTTTGCAAGGCTGGACTTGACGAACCAGCATAACTTGTATTACCGCAACCAAACTAAAATCTCCATTGAAGAGATCTCGAATGCGGCTTTGCAGTATAGGCACGTCCTTGGCTGGACCCCAGCTTAGACCTCTGCTGATCCATGACATCAGTTGTGGTGGAGGGCCCGAGCGGAAAACAGGGGCGGCCGCCCACTTGGCACTTCTAGGAGCCATGATGTAGAACCACTCCTGTTGCCACAATTCAGACACCTCTGGAATGGAACCTTTGGGCCATGGAGATCCCGTCATCTTGCATATTGAGGCACCTCCGCACGCTGCATGTTGCCCCTCGATCATCCTCGGCTTTACTTCAAAGGTCTTGAGCCACAGGCCAAAGTGAGGGGTAACCCGGAGGAAGGCCTCACACACGACAATAAATGTCGTGATATGAAGAAAGGAGTCCGGAGCTAGATCATGGAAATCTAGCCCGTAATAAAACATCAAACCCCTGAAGAAAGGATCCAGAGCAAGGCCTAGACCTCGGAGGAAGTGGGAGACGAACACGACGTTCTCGTTGGGTTCGGGGGAGGGGACGGCTTGCCCTCGGGCAGGCAGCCGATGCAAAACCTCGGCGGTCAGATATCTGGCCTCCCTCAACTTTTTGATGTCTTCTTCCGTGCCGGAGGAAGGCATCCATCGGCCTTGAAGGCTAGATCCAGACATGATTGAAGGTTCGGAGCACCTGACTTGAACTTTGGGTGTTTGAGCTTGAGGTGGGGGAAGGATTCGATTGATCACGGGAGGGAAAAAATAAAAGCCTTGTCCCTTTATAAAGAGGGTGAATATCAAGCGTCCTCTCCGTGGCCGTTCGGACTTGTCTATAGTCTAGGAGTCCTAGAAGCGGTTGGGTTACCCACGCCCGTATCGATGAGAATCCCAGAATAAGGGGACACGATCTCTGCTTTAACAAGATGTGCCAAGGAAACCGCCTCGCATGACACGCTGAGATGGGATAATAAAATGATTCGAATAAAGGCTTGGCCGTGGTGTTGTCATGCTATGGAATACGTCAGTAGATTAGATTGGTGTGAACATTATTCTCTCTATGGCAATATGTGGAAATTTATTTAGCAGAGCCAGACACTATCTTTGTGTTCAAAATCTTCTATGAAGTACTTGGAGGAGGAACCCGCCTTGCAATGCCGAAGACAATCTGCGCGCTGGACTCGTCGTCATTGAAGCCTGGTTCAGGGGCTACTGAGGGAGTCCTGGATTAGGGGGTGTCCGGATGGCCGGACTATACCTTCAGCCGGACTCCTGGACTATGAAGATACAAGACTGAAGACTTCGTCCCGTGTCCAGGAGGGACTTTCCTTGGCGTGGAAGGCAAGCTTGGCGATACGGATATGTGGATCTCCTACCATTGTAACTGAATTTGTGTAACCCTAACCCTCTCCGGTGTCTATATAAACCAGAGGTTTTTAGTCCGTAGGACAACATACAGAACAACAATCATACCATAGACTAGCTTCTAGGGTTTAGCCTCTCCGATCTCGTGGTAGATCTACTCTTGTACTACCCATATCATCAATATTAATCAAGCAGGACGTAGGGTTTTACCTCCATCAAGAGGGCCCGAACCTGGGTAAAACTTCGTGTCCCTTGCCTCCTATTACCATCCGGCTTAGACGCACAGTTCGGGACCCCCTACCCGAGATCCGCCGGTTTTGACACCGACAATGAGGGTATGCTTATCACCATGGATCTTGGTAATCCTGACATCAACCAAGACAATATGGACATTTGGGTCCTTGTTGATACGCCTCTAGTTCTACCGCTATGTGAGTTTCTCAAACATAGTTATTAGCTAATTTATATTGCTTATTTCAAAATAGTTGATAGCTTATTTCCCTTGACAGCTTATTTTTATTGTTCAAAGAATGTGCGGGAGATGGTAGACAAAACCCACTACACCGATGGCTCCGAATTAACAACTAACAAGGAGAAAAATCATCTGGTCGGATTTTGTACTGACATTGAGAATTACAATATCCACAATCAAACTCCTCAACATTATGGTAAATACGTGCCACTAGTGCATGTGTTCAACTACGGTAACTACCATGGAGATACCCTGGTAAGATTTTTACTATTACGACATCCGTGCATCTTTTGCATACTTCTAAAACTAGTACATCATTGCTAACTATGAAGTTATTACTATGTTTTTCAATAGATAATCCCAGAGAATTGTGTGCCTCATTTGATGTATAAGAAAGGTAGTCTTAATGTTTTGAACATAGAGCCAGGTCATCCTACGAATCTCAACTGTCCAAGGATGGAAAAAAATGTATGGACAGTCGTAAGGAGGTTCTTGGAAGCAAAAGGAAGCGAAGCACAAGAATTGGAGACAGGATGTTCTCCATTCTCCATAATGGAGAGTCAGGGTCTATATTGTTTTACGCTATTTTAGCTTAAATAGGGTATTTAGGTCCTGCCTAATACTGATGATCATGTGCTAAGAACAATTAAGTAGGGTTGGTTCGATGACTATCAAGATGATGATCGTATGACTTGTTATTAATAACGAGTAGAAGTTGTATGATGATGATTAGTAGGAATTGTTAGGATTAGTATTACTTCCGACAAACTCGCTACTCGCGGTCTCGAGACTTGTAATGTTCTATCTTTGTTCGGTCTTTTGAATTCGAAGATTAATATGATGAATTGTATTCGGAGACTAATCTTCTATTGTATTCGATGAATCTGCTCTTGCTGTGGGGTGCTGTCTATATTCTGTCCAATAATATATTTTGTAACCTGTGAAAAATTTAGAAAAGTAAAAAAAACTAATATTCATACTAATGGCGCATCACCCAACAGTGTGCCATTAGTATGCCAGATACTATTGGCGCATGGTGTTCTATACTAATGGCGCACTGCGTGGTGCACCATTAGTAACCAGATACTAATGGCGCACCGGTGGTGCGCCATTAGTAAGAAATACTAGTGGCGTGATACTAATGGCGCACCAGTAGTGCGCCATTAGTAGGCAAAACTGGTGCGCCATTAGTAGCCCTTTTCCTAGTAGTGGTCGCCTTACATCAAAGTAGTGCTTGTCAGCATCCTGCATCAGTGAGTTCCAAAAAGTGATTTTTATTCATTTTTCTTGTGGGTTTGACTTGACAAGGCAATAAAATTAAGAAAGAGGAAGGAAAAAAATTAAGGCAGGGACTGATGGCAGTCTTCTGGCGAAACCGGCATCCCAGGTGCTTTCACTAGCTTGGCAGTGTGATATTGTCTTGCATGTTGCATATGGTGCCTAGCTTGTATTGATTGTAATTTGATTAAATTACTTCTGCTTAGTTTACACAAATAGTTGTGAATATGCCATGTCGTCCTATTTTTTGTGCATATTCCATCCTCGTATCATGTGTTTGCCTTACATCAAGGTAGTGATTTTCACTATCATGCATGAATGAGTGCTAAAGAGTGAATTTTATTGCTTTTTCTTGTCGGTTTTACTTGACAATGCAAAATCAATAAAGCAGAAGGAAATTAGCAAGGCAGTGGATAAATGTGCTCCTTCCAAACGGAGGGCCTCTACACATTTACTCCACCATCCCCAACAAGATTTGGAAGATAACACATGCATATACACTCAACGTAGACGTGTTGATTATGAGCACGTACCCCCTTGTCCACCATCACAGGTGCTCCCTTTAAAATGGCACTATTATATGTGGTTGCATGTTATGTATGATGTCTAGCTTGTATTGCTTCTAATTTTGTTGAATTCCATCTGCTTACTTTACACATTATACTTGTGAATAAGACATGTGTTCCTGTTTCAAGAACATACAATATTTATCAATCACACCATGTTCTTACATCAAAGTACCACTATTGTGTAACCTGCAACAATCACTTTTCATAAGACACGTTTAACTTGGGAGTCTGATATAGTTTACATATCACACCATGTTCTTACATCAAAGTACTACTAATTTGTTGAAATGGCACTAATGACGAGAAAATTTTAACTTGGTAGAGTGATATTCATTGCGTCTTACATATGGTGTCTAGCTTTCATTGCTTCTAATTTGTTGAAATGCCTTCTGCTTAGTTTACACATCATAGCTGTGAATATGCAATGTTGTGAATATGCAATGGCACTAATGACGAGATACCTTTAACTTGGTAGTGTGATGGTGTTTGCATCTTGCATATGATTTATTTCTGGTACTGCTTCACATTTGTTTAAATGGCAGTTATGACGAGACATTGTTAACTTGGCAGAGCGATATTTGTAGAATCTTTCATATGGTGTCTACCTTCCATTGCATTGCTTCTAATTTATTGAAATTCCTTCTACTTAGTTTACACATCATAGTTGTGATTATCTCATGCCGTCCTGTTTTTCCTACATATTATATCCTCCTATCATGCGGTTGTCTAACATCGAAGTTCAGTTCATCTGTATCACGCATCAATTTGTTATGAAGAACTAAATTTTTATTCCTTTTTCTTGTTGGCTTGACTTGACATGGCATAGAGAAAGAGGAAGGAACACATAATGGCAGGGGATGGTGTTAGTACTCAGGACACACAGAAACAAAAGCGAAAGAATTATGCAGATTCTGCTAGTACTGATGGTGCAATAGAAGGTCAAAGTCCACCGAAAAATTGTACAGAAGCAGTATCCCGTGCTACACGAGCTACAAAACAATCCGAACAGAAATAATAGCCGCCACCAAACAAGCAGCGACAGCCCTAGTTGTTGCAACACCTTCCGCAGTACCACCAGCTGCATGAGTTACGCGTTTGTCAACTTAGCTAGCAGCACATTCCCGAGCTCCCTTGCCACCTGACACTACTTCCGAAGCACTCTTGAGACAAGGCAAGTTGGCAAGATCAGATTAACCTTGTGAGATTCAACAACAAGAAGGTAGTTGCTGGAGTCAAGTTACAGTTGCATGCTTCTTTATATGTAGTCTCACAGTTTGATGTACACTAACACTTCCTATGTTCGTTGTTGGACTAGCACCGAGGCGCAAGAGGAAACAAACATCAGGGATAATGCTCGATAGATTAACTAAATCTACATGAGGAAGAATGGAGATCCATTTTGAGGCAGGTTAAAAAAGGCCACATGATGCTACAGAGTCAGCCAAGTTAGTATCAGAGGCAGCGGTTGCCGTTAGGTGTCATGCACGCATCCTCCCAACATGGATTCAGTACAGGAATAACAAAGACGAAACCTAGGTCAACACCTTCCTCAACTATTTATCTGTAAGTATGGTTATGTACGGAAACTAGTAATATCGTCTTGCTCTGTTCCTTACTTTCTAGGTTGCTGATAATGAGACTCCCATAAATTTCAACGGATGAGGTTCAAGTTGGATAGCCAAGATGATGCAACCAGACAAGCTTGCACCCATGTTTTCAAGTCTTCTCTGCGACAGTATTGGTATAACTTGAGGAAAACTCACTTTGAAGGCAAGGCTAACAGTGAACTTGCCCAAACATCTCCAGTGGAAAATATATCGGATGAAGACTGGAGAGGCCTCGTTAAACACTAGTCTAATCCAAAGTATCAAGTACGTTATATATATATGTGATCGGATCACATGTTGAACTCCTACTTACCCATGTGCTTCACAAATCTATCTTCTTGTAGGTGAACTATTCAAAGAACAAGGCAAAATGTACGAAAGTGAAATTCCAACAGACGACAGGATCTAGTAGCTATATTGCACACTTCAAGGCTCTTGGAATTAGCTACTGTTTCACTCTTTTCGTTGTGCCATATTATCATATATATATTGACTTGTTCGAAAGCCCACAAGGATGAAAAAGTACCTGAACCAAATGTTGTGGAAATCTTCAAGGGCTGTCACACCAGCAAGACGAAGGGCAAGACTACACTAGTCAAATCCGCCATTGTAATTCCTTAATCCTGATGCCTTTCAACTACTACTTACTCTGATTTGTGCACTGAACTATAAGGTTTGCGGCCAGTGTCTATTACTCTTTTCAATTTTATACACAATTGTATTAGCGTATCATTGCACCTTACAATGTTTAAAAGAGAGGAGTGATGTTCCTTTGATCTTGATCTGTAATCTAGTTCCATGCTGGACTTGCCCACACAACCTTACAATTTCCTATTTGTCTGTTCCCAGTTGTTTTGTGATATGAATGATGTCATACTATGCTTACCGTATTATAAAATTTGTCTCTTTATCCTTAGGCGTGAATACAATGTGAAGAAATAGACAATACATTAGCCATGGTATATGGTCATATGTTTGGAACCTGGTTTTATTATGTACTTTGTAGTAAAATACAACTAATATTTTACACGGGTTCACGAGAATAAGTTCTGTATATAGACCAAAGCTATTTTTTTTGGTTTTGTTGCTTCCTTAATATCTTCTGTATTGGTACTACTAATGTAAAAACTCAACTTTTCAGCAAGCCATGGAACAAATGGTGCAACCGCCACCTTCTGAAGGTGACGATGCAACTATAACCGCAATGTCACCTCTTGGTGCAGTGGGTCAGTACTTGTCCACTAATAGTGCCAAAAGAACATTCCTACGTAATACTAGGTTAGTTGTTAAGGCAATCTCATTCAAACTGCCTCATGATCAAGATATGCAAGCTCAAAAGCAATGTTACATCTGCGCTCCAGACACAAGTCCGTTCCCTAACAGAGACCCTTTCTAAAACAAGGACAACCATTGTTGGATGTCATCAAGATATGCATGGTTTGAAACGAGACTATCAGACATTTGCTATGTTGTTCAGGAGCCTAGGAGAAATGAAGGCGAAGATTAGGGTGCTCCATCCAACAATACAACATGAAAATGTAATAGTCAGGTCAAATGAACTGAGCTTTTTAACTCCCGGTGGTGCATTTATCTGCCGGATTGTTAACTTTTATTCCAACCTTCCTTTTGTTTTATGGTCATAATTTGTTTTGTTGCAATACAAAATTAGTTCTTAACATGCAGCCACCGGCTCAAGAATACAACAAGCTATTTTTGTATAGTGTAGGGTGTTCCTTATATTTGCACTGGTGGCGAACTTGGATGCCTAGTGGATGTAATTTGTGCAATCGCCTTAATAGCCTAGCGTTAGTTTCTCGCTTATTTATTTCCTACTCTTCCTTTTCCTTGGTTTACTAGTGGCCGCAACAACCATGGGCCATATACGGACCGTGGTAACCTTGAGCCTGCTACAGGCCGTAGGATCCATGGGTAGCAGGCCGTAGGATCCATGGGCCTCCTACGGGCCGTCGGATAAATGGGCCCACCTAGGTCGTAAACGGGAGTAATTGGTATTGGGCCAGCACGGTAATGGGTCGTTAACAGGCCAGAAGACAGCAAAGTCTTAGTTTCATCATAGGCATAACGGGTCGTTAATGGGCCAGAATATAGGACGGGCTGGAAACGGCGCAATGGGTTAACTAGCCACAAACCGGCCGCTTCTAACCACAGGCTGAATTTGGCCCATTAGGGGAACAATCCTGTAACCAGCCAGAAGTAATTGAGGGCCGGAAAGGAGCCCAAGAACACATGGGCCGTCAGTAGGCCGAAAGCGAACATAGGCTGGAAACGGCCCATGTGAATCATGGGCCGTTAATGGGTACAAAGAAATATACTATTCATTGTGGGCTAGAGTCACCGTGGGCCACTAAAGGGCCCAAAGGTACGAAAGGCCTCATATGGACCAAAGACATCATGGGCCATACATGGGCCGAAAGTGAAACGGGATGGTGTTATATTCGACGGTCCACATGATGTTGTTGGGCCGATTTCAGGAAGGCCCTAACGGTCCATGAGTTACCGGGTTGTAAATGGGCTATATGCGAACATACCCTTAACAAGCTTTTCATGGGCCGACCCACTAGCTTTTGACCAAGTCAAACAGGCCATCCTTTGTAATCCCAATGGGCCATTGTTGGGCCGGCGCACATGTCGACATATCATAGGCGCCTATTTAACCCAATGACGAGCTGGCACCTATTTCCTTTGGCCAATGAGAATTTTACACATGGAAAATCCCTATTGGTCCGGGCTGTTAACATGTTATCGGAACCAAAACTGGACCCGGTAGCTTAATGGCGACCCGTTATGGTGGATGCCATGTGTCGGTTACCCTTGACGAAAGCACTTCCATGACGCATCATTTATCGTCATGGAATTGAAAACTTCCGTGATGATAATTTTGGTATTGTCATGGAACACTTCTATGACAACACATGAATGACTATCTTGATTTTGTCATAAAATTGTCATGGATGTACATGCATGTCAGAAAACGTTACCTACTGTGACAAACACGTATCATCACGGAAGTGTATTCTTTTGTAGTGGCTAATGGCACTTTGTTCTCCAAAGGTCGCCTAGTGGTCCTTTCCAAATATAACCTAGATATGACTTAGAAAGTTATGAAAGAAGCTCATGATACGCCTCTGTCTATTCATCCTGGTAGTACTAAGATGTACCAAGACATTCGTCAGAGATTCTGGTGGTCAAATATGAAGCAAGACATTGCTCGATACATTGCCGAGTGTGAAGCTTGCCATCATATCAAAGCAGAACATCAAAGGCCTATTAGAACTCTGCAACCTATCTCTATTCCTGAGTGGAAATGGGACCATCTCGAGATGGACTTGTCACCCGATTTCCCAAATCATGGAAAGGTAATGATGCTATTCTTATCGTCATTCACCAGCTTTCCAAAGTGGCACACTTTCTGGCCGTCAAAGAAACGATCCCTGCTAGTCAGCTGGCAACCCTGTACATGTCCAAAATTGTTTCACTTCATAGTATTCACCTGGTAATCAGTTCAGACTGTGGAAGCTTATTCACTTCAAGATTCTGGGCGAGTTTCCAAGAAGCTATGGGAACTCATCTGTCTTTCAGCACTGCTTTTCATCCTCAGTCACAAGGGCAAGTTGAACGCGTCAACCAAGTTCATGAAGACATGCTTCGAGCTTGTATCGTTTATTTCAGCAATAAATAGGAGGAATCTCTCCCATATGTTGAGTTCTCTTATAACAATAGCTATCAAGCTAGTCTGAAGATGGCCCCCTTCAAAGTGTTATATGGACGAAAGTGTTGAACCCCTCTGCACTAGTCAGAAACTGGGGAACATCCACTCTTCGGTCAAGATATTATCCAACACGCCGAAGAACAAGTCCGGGTCTTTCGCGAGAATATGAAGACTGCTCAGTCACGTCAGAAAAGTCAGTACGACTTTCATCATAATGACATGGTATATCAACCTGGCGAAAAGGCTTATCTTCGAGTCACACCAATGAAGGGTGATCACCACTTCAGTATCAAGGGCAAGCTAGCTCCTCGCTATTTTGGTCCATTCACTATTCGCGAGAAGCATGGGAAAGTGGCATATCAACTGGAGCTTCCGCCAAACCTTTCTCGGGTTCATGATGTGTTCCACGTGTCACAACTCCGTAGCTGCTTGAAGGACCCAATCCGAGCAGTGGATCATGAAGTGCTCGAGTTGCAACAGGACCTCTCTTATAAAGAGCATCCAGTCCACATTCTCGACCAAGCTGAACATCGCACATGCCACAAGGCGATCAAGTTCCTCAAGGCCTCGTGGTCGCATCACTCTGAAGACGAACCCACTTGGGAATGCGAGGATCATCTTCGCGATGAATACCCCGCACTATATCCTTCTACCTCCCAAATCTCGGGACGAAATTTCTTGTAGTGGAGGAGAATTATAAGCCCGGATAATTAAGCTACAGGGAACCTCTGTTGATGATGCCATGTCACCTCGGTTACTGTTGATAATCTCATGTTAGTTCAAAATGATTCAAATTCAAATTGAATTAAAGCCAAACAATAAAAGTTTTCAAACCATAAAACTAAAATGTTCGGATTGATCCAAATAATGCATAGGTAATTATGGTGGAGAGACCACAATTTTATAAATATTTAAATAATATAATATGAGTAGCGAAAATTATTATTTAAATAATTTTAAATAATAAATAATTACAAAACTATTTTAGTTTGGGTAGCAAATTAATGTGGTAGTGGCATAATTGGTAACAACAGTTTAGGTGCTACTTTGGTATATTGTTAACACTAGAATGAACAACAACTAAAAGAAACAGAAAAAATAAAGAAAACTAAGAAAAAGACAAAAGACATTACAAACAAAAGGAGAAAACCTCCCCTCCGCGATGGGCCTTGTCCCAGCTGGCCACAGGGCTAGCCAGGTCGGCCCAGCCGGCCCCCACTCCCCCCTACCTAGGGGAAACCCTAACCCCCGTCGCCCTACTCCCCCACGTTTGCCTCCCCCAATCAAGATCCGGATCGGGGCACCACCCGACGCCCCGTCCGCCACCGCCCGGAACCCCCCTCGCTGGACCTCCCCGCCGGACCGCCGACGCCACCTCATCTCCTCCCCATGGGTCACCCCCGAGCCTCGCCGCCCCTCTCCCCATGAACGCTGGCGAGGGCCACGCCCTCCCCTCTCTCCCTTGTCCCTGCGCGCATGCACGAGCGACCTTGGCCGCTCGCTGCCTCCCGCAGCGCTTACTGCTGCCTGCCTGCGCCCCGGCCTGCCGTTGTCCTGCTTTGCGCCCCCTCTGCGTGTGCACGGCTGCACAAGGCTGCGCTTGAGGGAGTCCTGGACTAAGGGGTCCTGGGGCGTCCGACCTATTAGACATGGGCCGGACTGATGGGCCATGAAGATACAAAGACTGAAGACTTTACCCGTGTCCGGATAGGACTCTCCTTGGCATGGAAGGCAAGCTTGGCGTCCGAATATGAAGATTCCTTTCTCTGTAACCGACCTTATGTAACCCTAGATCCCTTCGGTGTCTATATAAACCGGAGGATTAGGTCCGTAGACATATATCCTCATAATCATAGTCAGATAGGCTAGACTTTAGCGTTTAGTCATTATGATCTCGTGGTAGATCAAATCTTGTAATACTCATATTCATCAAGATTAATCAAGCGGGAAGTAGGGTATTACCTCCATAGAGAGGGCCCGAACCTGGGTAAACATTCTGTCCCCTGTTACCATCGACCTTAGACGCACAAGTCAGGACCCCCTACCCGAGATCCGCCGGTTTTGACACCGCCATTGGTGCTTTCATTGAGAGTTCCACTGTGCTGTCGTCAAAAGGTTTGATGGCTCCTTCAATCATCTACAACGACACTGTCCAAGGGGAAGTCTTCCTCCCCGGACAGATCTTCGTGTTCGGCGGCTTCGCACTGCGGGCCAACTCGCGTGGCCATCTGGAGCAGATCGAAAGCTACGCCCCTGGCCATCAGGTCAGATTTGGAAGCTTGAACTACGTCACAGATATCCGTGGAGACTTGATCTTTGACGGATTCGAGACCACGGCAGCCACTCCGTGACACCAGGATGAACATGATGTAAACCTGTCATCGGTCCATACCCAGGAGATACTACATGTAGCTGCTCTGGCCCTAGATCCGGATCAGATCGCGCCATCCGAAGACGGGAAGCTCAACCCCGCCGCGGAAGCCGCAGACTCAGCGGCGTTGAAGTCGCAAACAGACCTAACCTCAAGTGACATCTTGTCACCGGAACCATGGACTCGTCTCGGGCTATAGGTTCCGAACCTTGTGTGTCCGCATACTTCGAGCTTGATCGGCCATCGATCGTCGAATTCAGCTCCGCGGACATCTTCCGGCATTCACCTTTGCGCGACGTGTTAAACTCATTAAGATCACTATCCTTAGCGGGGGGCTCACAGCCGAATTATATCATGTTTGAACTGGAGGCTGATGATGGAGAATTTCGTTTCCCACCCACCGCCCACTTCATAGCCACTATCGAAGACTTAACCAACACGCTCGATTACGGCTCCGATGACATCGACGATATCGACAACCATGCCAGAGAAGAAGAGGCCCAAAACCCGCCATCTACCAGACGCTGGACGACCACTTCCTCGTATGACGTATACATGGTGGATGCACCAAAAGAGAATAGTGGCGATGACAAGGAAGATCGGGTTGAAGATAATCCATCTAAGATACAACCAAAGCGTCGGCGTCAGCAGCGCTGCTCTAAGTCATGCCACAACAAAGACAGCAACACCGGCAGAGGAGAAGACAACACTCTGGACGGTGCCGAAGACAATGAAGATCCCGCTCAGTCAACTTCCGAACAGGATGAACGGGAAGATGGGCAAGTTAGCCCTGGTAAACAGGCCACGCACGAAGACTCGGAGGCTAGTAATTATGTTCCGCTCTCCGAGGACGAGGCAAGCCTCGGCACCGAGGATTTTATCGTGCCTGAGGAACCTATCAAACAGGAGCGCTTCAAGCGCCAGCTAATAGCCACTGCAAGGAGCCTGCAAAAGAAACATCAACAACTTCAAGCCGATCAAGATCTGCTCAACGATGGATGGACTAATGTCCTGGCAACCGAGGAGCATGGCCTCAAGCTGCGACTGATGTCTACTACACAACCTTCTTCTTGTAGACATTGTTGGGCCTCCATGTGTAGAGGTTTGTAAGACAATAGCAAATTTCCCTCAAGTGGATGACCTAAGGTTTATCAATCCGTGGGAGGCATAGGATGAAGATGGTCTCTCTCAAACAACCCTGAAACCAAATAACAAAGAGTCTCTTGTGTCCCCAACACACCCAATACAATGGTAAATTGTATAGGTGCACTAGTTCGGCGAAGAGATGGTGATACAAGTGCAATATGGATGATAGATAGAGGTTTTTGTAATCTGAAAATATAAAAACAGAAAGGTAGCAAGTGGTAAAAGTGAGCATAAACGGTATTGCAATGCTCAGAAACAAAGCCTAGGGTTCATAATTTCAGTAGTGCAAGTTCTCTCAACAATAATAACATAATTGGATCATATAACTGTCCCTCAACATGCAACAAAGAGTCACTCCAAAGTCACTAGTAGCGAAGAACAAACGAAGAGATAATTGTAGGGTACGAAACCACCTCAAAGTTATCCTTTCTGATAGATCTATTCAACAGTCCGTAGTAAAATAACACGAAGCTATTCTTTCCATTCGATCTATCCTAGAGTTCTTACTAGAATAACACCTTAAGAAACAAGTCAACCAAAACCCTAATGAAACCTAGATACTCCAATGTCACCTCAAGTATCCGTGGGTATGATTATACGATATGCATCACACAATCTCAGATTCGTCTATTCAACCAACACAAAGAACTTCAAAGAGTGCCCCAAAGTTTCTACTAGAGAGTCAAGACGAAAACATGTGCCAACCCCTATGCATAAGTTCACGAGGTCACGAAACTCACAAGTTGATCACCAATACATACATCAAGTGGATCACGTGATATCCCATTGTCACCATAGATAGGCACATGCAAGACATACATCAAGTGTTCTCAAATCCTTAAAGGCTCAATCCGATAAGATAACTTCAAAGGGAATACTCAATCCATTACAAGAGAGTAGAGGGGGAGAAACATCATAAGAACCAACTATAATAGCAAAGCTCGCGATACATCAAGATCGTGCCAAATCAAGAACATGAGAGAGAGAGAGATCAAACACATAGCTACTGGTACATAGCCTCAGCCCCGAGGGTGAACTACTCCATCCTCATCATGGAGAGCGCCAGGATAATGAATATGGCCACCGGAGAGGGATTCCCCCCTCCAGCAGGGTGCCGGAATGGGTCTAGATTGGTTTTCGGTGGCTACAGAGGCTTCTGGCGGCGGAACTCCCGATCTAGGTATTTTCCAGAGGTTTTTGTATTTATAAGAATTTTTGGTGTCGGTCTCACGCCAAGAAGGTGCCCGAATCATCCACGAGGTAGACCCATGTGCCCGGGGGGGGGGGGGGCGTGCCCCCACCCTCATGGATGGCCCGGGACTCTTTTGGCCCAACTCTTTTACTCCGGGGTCTTCTTTTGGTCCATAAAAAATCTTCAAAAATTGGCACTTCAATTGGACTCCGTTTGGTATTCCTTTTCTGTAAAACTCAAAAACAAGGAAAAACAGAAACTGGCACTGGCTCTAGGTTAATAGGTTAGTCCCAAAAATCATATAAAATAGCATATAAATGCATATAAAACATCCTAGATGGACAATATAATAGCAAGGAACAATAAAAAATTATAGATATGTTGGAGACGTATCAAGCATCCCCAAGCTTAATTCTTGCTCGTCCTCGAGTAGGTAAATGATAAAAACAGAATTTTTGATGTGGAATGCTACCTAACATAATTATCAATGTAATCTTATTTATTGTAGCAAGAATATTCAGATCCATAAGATTCAAGACTAAAGTTTAATATTGACATAAAAATAATAATACTTCAAGCATACTAACTAAGCAATTATGTCTTCTCAAAATAACATGGCCAAAGAAAACTCATCCCTACAAAATCATATAATTTGGCTATGCTTCATTTTCGTCACACAAAAATGCTCTCATCATGCACAACCCCGATGACAAGCCAAGAAATTGCTTCATACTTTAGTAATCTCAAACTTTTTTCAACTTTCACGCAATACATGAGAGTGAGCCATGGACATAGCACTATGGGTGGAATAGAATATAATGAGTTGTGTGGAGAAGACAAAAAAGGAGAAAGTCTCACATTGACGCGGCTAATCAACAGGCTATGGAGATGCCCATCAATCTATGTCAATGCAAGGAGTAGGGATTGACATGCAACGGATGCACTATTGCTATAAATGTATGAAAGCTCAACAAAAGAAACTAAGTGGGTGTGCATCCAACTTGCTTGCTCACGAAGACCTTGGGCATTTGACAAGCCCAGTGTTGGAATATACAAGCCAAGTTGCATAATGAAAAACTCCCACTAGTATATGAAAGTGACAATATAAGAGACTCTCTATCATAAAGATCGTGGTGCTACCTTGAAGCACAAGTGTGGAAAAAAGGATAGTAGCATTGTCCCTTTTTATTATTTTTTTCTTCTTTTTTTTTCTTCTTTTTTTGGGACTTTCTTTTTTATTTGGCCTTTCTTTTTTATTTTTTTATTTGGGACAATTCTCTATTAATTATGATCATCACACTTCTATTTATTTACAACTCAATGATTACAACTCGATACTAGAACAAAATATGACTCTATATGAATGCCTCCGGCAGTGTACCGGGAAAGGCAATGAATCAAGAGTGACATGTATGAAAAATTATGAACGGTGGCTTTGCCACAAATACGATGTAAACTACATGATCATGCAAGGCAATATGACAATGATGATGCGTGTCATGATTAATGGACCAGTGGAAAGTTGCATGGCAATATATCTCGGAATGGCTATGGAAATGCCATAATAGGTAGGTATTGTGGCTGTTTTGAGGAAGATATAAGGAGGTTTATGTGTGATAGAGCGTATCATATCACGGGGTTTGGATGCACAGGCGAAGTTTGCACCAACTCTCAAGGTGATAAAGGGCAATGCACGGTACCGAAGAGGCTAGCAATGATGGAAAGGTGTGAGTGCGTATAATCCATGGACTCAACATTAGTCATAAAGAACTCACATACTTATTGCAAAAATCTACAAGTCATCAAAAACCAACCATTACGCGCGTGCTCCTAGGGGGATAGATTGGTACGAGTAAACCATCGCTCGTCCCCGACCGCCACTCATAAGGAAGGCAGTCAAAGAAACACCTCATGCTTCAAATTTGTCACACATCGGTTACCATACATGCATGCTATGAGACTTGCAAACCTCAACACAAGTATTTCTCAAATTCACAATTACTCAACTACTATGACTCTAATATTATCATCTTCATATATCAAAACAATTATCAAGTATCAAACTTCTCATAGTATTCAATGCACTTTATATGAAAGTTTTTATTATATCCCTCTTGGATGCCTATCATATTAGGACTAGTTTCATAACCAAAGCAAATTATCATGCTGTTTATAGACTCTCAAAATGATATAAGTGAAGCATGATAGTTCATCTATTTCTTCAAAATAAAACCACCGCCGTGCTCTAAAAGGATATAAGTGAAGCACTAGAGCAAACGACAAACTACTCCGAGAAATATAAGTGAAGCTCAATGAGTAGTCGAATAATTATGCAACTATGTGAAGACTCTTTAACATTTAAGAATTTCAGATCTTGGTATTTTATTCAAACATCAAGCAAAACAAAAGAAAATAAAATGACGCTCCAAGCAAAACACATATCATGTGGTGAATAAAAATATAGCTCCAAGTAAAGTTACCGATGAACGAAGACGGAAGAGGGGATGCCATCCGGGGCATCCCCAAGCTTATGCTCTTGGTTGTCCTTGAATATTACCTTGGGGTGCATTGGTCATCCCCAAGCTTAGGCTCTTTCCACTCCTTATTCCATAGTCCATCAAATCTTTACGCAAAACTTGAAAACTTCACAACACAAAACTTAACAGAAAACTCGTAAGCTCTGTTAGTATAAGAAAATAAAATCACCACTTTTGGTACTGTTGTTAACTCATTCTAAATTTATATTG
Source organism: Triticum urartu (assembly GCF_056163025.1). Classification (NCBI taxonomy): domain Eukaryota; kingdom Viridiplantae; phylum Streptophyta; class Magnoliopsida; order Poales; family Poaceae; genus Triticum; species Triticum urartu. Next base: position 361,710,234 of record NC_141876.1, on the reverse strand, counting down.
GTGTAATATCTACTCTATTCCAACTTCTCTATGGTTCATACCCTCCAATACTACTCATAGTTTCATCAAAATAAGCAAACAATACATAGAAAACCGAATCTCTTAAAAACAGAACAGTTTGTAGTAATGTGTATCAAACGTATACTTCTGTAACCCCAAAAATTCTGAAATAAATTGTTGCACCTGAGGAATTTGTCTATTAATCATCTGCAAAAATAATCAACCTAATCGCGCTCTCCAGTAAAACATGGAAGCTAATCTCGTGAGCGCAAAAGTTTCTGCTTTGTACAGCAAGATCACAAAGACTTCACCCAAGTCTTCCCAAAGGTTCTACTTGGCACAAACACTAATTAAAACATAAAACCACATATAAACATAGTCTAGAATAATTATTTATTACTAAACAGGAGCAAAAAACAAGGAACAAAAATAAAATTGGGTTGCCTCCCAACAAGCGTTAACGTTTAACGCCCCTAGCTAGGCATGATGATTTCAATGATGCTCACATAAAAGATAAGAATTGAAATATAAAGGGAGCATCATGAAGAATATGACTAGAACATTTAAGTCTAACCCTCTTCTTATGCATAGGGATTTTGTGAGCAAACAACTTATGGGAACGATAATCAACTAGCATAGGAAGGCAAAACAAGCATAACTTTAAAACTTTAAGCACATAGAGAGGAAACTTGATATTATTGCAATTCCTACAAGCATATATTCCTCCCTAATAATAATTTTCAGTAGAATCATGAATGAATTCAACAATATAACCATCACATAAAGCATTCTTTTCATGATCTACAAGCATAGAAAATTTACTATTCTCCACATAAGCAAGATTCTTCTCAATCGGAATAGTGGGAGTATCATAAGAAACTCGAATACTATAAATTGTTTCCACATTAAAAGAGTAGTGTTAAGAAAGAGGGTAATCATGATCATGACAAGTTTTATAAATATAATCATCACTACTTTTTATAGCATAAGTGTTATCACAATAATCATCATAAGTAGCAACTTTTTCTCATCATAATCAATTGAAACCTCTTCCAGGATAGTGGAATCATTACTAAATAAAGTCATGACCTCTCCAAATCCACTTTCGTAATTGTCAAATAAGATTCAACATCCTCCAAAATAGTGGGATCATTACTTCCTAAAGTTGACACTCTTCCAAACCCACTTTCATCAATATAATCATCATAAATAGGAGGCATGCTATTATCATAATAAATTTGCTCATCAAAACTTGGGAGACAAAAAATATCATCTTCATCAAACATAGCTTCCCCAAGCTTGGGACAAACATTAATTGCAGAAAATAAATACTCAAACATGTCATTCTCATCAAACATAGCGTCCCCAAGCTTGGGCCTTTTTATATCATAAGCATAATCACTCTCATCATTAATAGTATGGATAGCACCAATAGTATAACAATTATCATCATCACAATGAGTACTGGGAGCAACATCATTTGGGATAGATACCTTTTTACCTTTGCTTCTCCGTCATTTATTTCTCTTCTTTACATCATGTGCGGGTTCAATCCTCCTTTTGGAGCTCCTTATTAATGAGATTGGTTGAATGAAAGGCTCCTCCTCGTTACCTGATTCATCATAAGAAAAAATAGGAGGATATTGGGGAATCTCTTCCCTTTCATTAGTATTCTCTTCATCTTGTAATTGTTTTCTTGAGTTTTATGTAATTGGCAATATAAGGATTTTCAATGCAATTCACGGCACAATACATACAAATTTCCTCTAGATCAAAATCAAGAACTTTATCAAGGGAAAATTCTGGAATATCCTTAGTTATACGTTTCATTTCTTCATAACCCAGAAGCAAACTAAGTTCATTATGATGTGCAAGGGAAATCAAGTCATCACAATTTTTGGACATGATTCGATCATGAAACAATTTGCATTGGATATTTAAATGATCACGTTCATTGCAAAGTTCACAAGAATGGCAAAGAAATTTTAAATCTTTAGCACAAGCATCTAGCCTTTCTTGCAACCACTTAGTTTCTAAATACTTATGCCTCTTGCAAAATCTACCTTCACTATTTAGTGTGTACTTGCAAACTCTATGCACTCCACAAAAATTGAGATGCTTATATGAGATATTTTCATCATGACTAGTGCAACCATCATTAGTACTATGGATATTCAAAGAGATCATACTAACAACATTGCAATCATGCTCATCATTAAAAGATTTAGTGCCAAACATTTTAATGCATTCTTCTAGCATTTTGGCACAATTATCGGAATCCTTATTTTCATGAAAGATATTAAAAAGATGAAGCATATGTGGCACCCTCAACTCCATTTTTTGTAGTTTTCATTTATAAACTAAACTAGTGATAAAACAAGAAACAAAAAGATTCGATTGCAAGATCTAAAGATATACCTTCAAGCGCTAACCTCCCCGGCAACAGCGCCAGAAAAGAGCTTGATGTCTAATACACAACCTTCTTCTTGTAGATGTTGTTGGGCCTCCAAGTGTAGAGGTTTGTAGGACAGTACCAAATTTCCCTCAAATGGATGACATAAGGTTTATCAATCCGTGGGAGGCGTAGGATGAAGATGGTCTCCCTCAAACAACCCTGCAACCAAATAAAAAAGAGTCTCTTGTGTCCCCAACACACCCAATACAATGGTAAATTGTATAGGTGCACTAGTTCGGCGAAGAGATGGTGATACAAGTGTAATATGGATGGTAGATATAGGATTTTGTAATCTGAAAATATAAAAACAGCAAGGTAGAAAGTGGTAAAAGTGAGCGTAAACGGTATTGCAATGCTAGGAAACAAGGCCTAGGGTTCATACTTTCACTAGTGCAAGTCCTCTCAACAATAATAACATAATTGGATCATATAAATATCCCTCAACATGCAACAAAGAGTCACTCCAAAGTCACTAATAGCAGAGAACAAACGAAGAGATTATGGTAGGGTACGAAACCACCTCAAAGTTATCCTTTCTGATCGATCTATTCAAGAGTCCGTAGTAAAATAACACAAAGCTATTCTTTCCGTTCGATCTACCATAGAGTTCGTACTAGAATAACACCTTAAGACACAAATCAACCAAAACCCTAATGTCACCTAGATACTCCGATGTCACCACAAGTATCCGTGGGTATGATTATACGATATGCATCACACAATCTCAGATTCATCTATTCAACCAACACAAAGATCTTCAAAGAGTGCCCCAAAGTTTCAACCGGAGAGTCAAGACGAAAACGTGTGCCAACCCCTATGCATAAGTTCACGAGGTCACGGAACTCGCAAGTTGATCACCAAAACATACATCAAGTGGATCACGTGATATCCCAATGTCACCACAGATAAGCACATGCAAGACATACATCAAATGTGTTCAAATCCTTAAAGACTCAATCCGATAAGATAACTTCAAAGGCAAAACTCAATCCATTACAAGAGAGTAGAGGGGGAGAAACATCATAAGATCCAACTATAATAGCAAAGCTCACGATACATCAAGATCATGCCAAATCAAGAACACGAGAGAGAGAGAGAGATCAAACATATAGCTACTGGTACATACCCTCAGCCCTGAGGGTGAACTACTCCCTCCTCGTCATGGAGAGCGTCGGGATGATGAAGATGGCCACCGGAGAGGGATTCCCCCCTCCGTCATGGTGCCAGAATGGGACTAGATTGGTTTTTGGTGGCTATGGAGGCTTCTGGGGGCGGAACTCCCGATCTAGGTTATTTTCTGGAGGTTTTTGTATTTATAGGAATTTTTGGCGTCGGTCTCACATCAAGAAGGTGCCCGAGTCGTCCATGAGGTAGGCCCACGCGCCGGGGGGGGGGGGGCGCCCCCACCCTCGTGGACGGCCCAGGACTCTTCTGGCCTAACTCTTTTACTCAGGGGTTTTCTTTTGGTCCATAAAAAAATGTCAAAAATTGGCACGTCAATTGGACTCCGTTTGGTTTTCCTTTTCTGTAGAATTCAAAAACAAGGAAAAAATAGAAACTAGATCTGGCACTGGGCTCTAGGTTAATAGGTTAGTCCCAAATATCATATAAAATAGCATATAAATGCATATAAAACATCCTAGATGGATAATATAATAGCATGGAACAATCGAAAATTATAGATACGGTGGAGACGTATCACCACTCAAAAGTTACCCGAAGCGCAAATTGCTACCTCAATTCGATGACGAGGGGTTGGAGCCCAGGCCCTCAGTACACAATGCGGCTGATCAACCACCACGTGGTCGGGACAAAGCGGCAACACATGCTGAACACCAGCCTGCCTTACTTCGCCGTAAAGGTAGAGACAAAACTGTTCAGGGATACACGTATGATCTCCGGCAGGGCCTGAAGAATAAAATAGGCCCAGTCAGATCGATCTATGGATCACAGGGGCGTGCCTCGACGCACGACGACGGCTATCAAAACAAGCATGAAAAACCTAGTCACACGGGCCGAAAACCGCAGACGGACTCCATCGGAGCTACGTCGCAATGTGGCCCAATATAGAGGCGCCGCACACCCTTTGTGCTTCATAGACGAAGTAATGGAGCACGAATTCCCAGAAGGGTTTAAACCCGTGAATATCGAATCATATGATGGAACAACTGATCCCGCGGTATGGATCGAGGATTTCCTTCTCCATATCCACATGGCCCGCGGAGATGACCTTCATGCCATCAAATACCTCCCACTAAAACTCAAAGGGCCGGCTCGGTACTGGCTAAACAGTATGCCTGAAAACTCTATTGGCAGTCGGGAGGATTTGGAAGACGCCTTTCGCGACAACTTCCAAGGTACATATGTCCGGCCACCAGATGCCGATGACTTAAGTCACATTGTCCAGCAGCCCGGAGAGTCAGCCAGGAGGCTCTGGACTAGGTTCTTAGTTAAAAAAGAATCAAATCGTCGACTTTCCGGACGCGGAAGCCCTAGTGGCCTTCAAACACAGCGTCCGAGACAAGTGGCTTGCCCGCCACATCGGTCAACAAAAACCAAAATCCACATCAGCCCTTACCGCTCTGATGACCCGCTTTTGCATGGGAGAAGACAGCTAGCTCGCTCGTAGAAGCAACAGTGCCAGCAATCCGGGCACTTCCGAAGTCCGAGATGGCAATGGCAAACCACGACAGAGCAAACACAAACATCGTAATGATAAGGAAGGAACGCACGACACAATGGTCAACGCCGGATTCAGTGGCCCCAAACCCGGTAAACGGAAAAAAGCCATTCAAGGCAAACCGAGATGGACCATCCAATTTAGACAAGATATTGGATCGGCCCTGCCAGATTCATGGCAACCCTGATAAACCAGCTAATCACACCAACAGAAGCTGTTGGGTCTTCAAGCAGGCCAGCAAGGTCAATACCGAACAAAAGGGGAGGAGGCCTCCCGGCGATAGCGATGACGAAGAGACTCACCAACCAAATACCGGGGGTCAGAAGAAATTTCACACCGTAGTAAAAATAGTGAACATGGTATACGTGACACACACCTCTACAGGGGAGCATGAGAAGAAACCCCCCCGAACTGAGGATCATATTACGTTTCCTTCAGCCGGAGTACAAAGCGGTCTTTTTAAACCGCATACCTTGTCAGCCATTAAGCCGCCGGGCTCCATTCCGCAGGACCGACCAATTCTGGAGCTGGACTAGTAGTTCGGCTTCCGCCGTCCGCCTCATACACCCGCGAAATCTGTACAGCGCATACATAACTATGCACTCAAAATACCATGGGCATCGGCGGAAACACAATACGAATGGGCTTACAAGTACTCCCATAACCTCCTTGTTTTTCTTTTCTAACAACTCTTTCCTTTTTGATTATCCTTTACCACAGGTGACTCAAAGGCTGGTCATCTCACTGACTCTATCGGAGTTTGGGTTTGTACATTCACCCAAAGGCTACTCCCGTTAAGGAGCCGCTTCACTGAGGAAAGGAGGTGCAGACGTGCGACGGGAGGTCCCAAACAACTTTTTGTAGACCGTACTCTCTATTTTGTGAGTCTGTAAAGTGCCTTCTTCCTCAGCCGTCAACTCCTGGCATGTCAAATAGCCGGGGTCGTGGCATTATTATATACAAAACAACTATTGGCATATCACTCAAGTTCTAGTGAACATAACCTGTATCCAGTATTCACTTTTCTCTAAAGAACTGAATTTTGCTCCTTGTGTTATTTCACACACCCCGACAAAACTCGCCAGGGGCTCGATATGGGAACAAAATAAATTGCCAACAAGTCCGAACAGCTTTAGAGCATACTTGGGCGTCGCGAGTTTGGCCTTATATGCATCAGCTCCGAATCATGTCTTGGGTCAATAGTTGGGTGCCCGGCTCCTGTGCCTGGTACCTTACGTTTCGCCCTATCGGCTAAGGTAGTAAAGGTAGAACTACTATGATTGTGTTTCTGGTTCATCTGGTCAAACAACTCAGTAGAGAAAGCCGAAAACTGACTGTCATGATTCGGCGAGAGCTGGTCAACCACTCAATGACTTATCAGAATCTTTCGCGATTCGCTCCATATTACACGAAGGACCTTTCTTCAGGTCATACATGTAATGCACCATATTGGGACAACCGCGTACATACCAGGGTTTATATCGTAGACCCACCATAAAACTCCTATGGCTAAGTGAAAGTGTTAACGCCCTATAGTCCGATTGCCTAGTTCACCACATTGACACCTCCTTCATGGACCAAGACGTTGGGTTAAGAGTGATCAAGTGCTTTTCTGAACACCCCCATATTTTCTACGAGAGGGCTGAAGCCGGGGACTGGAAAACTTTCAGATTATACAAAAACGGCTACACAGGAGGAACCAAAGCTTTTCAGCAACTATCATAATATTGTCTTTTACAATTTTAGCACATTTTATTCGAATATAATGTGCTTCGAACACTGACCCTCTATCAAGCGGGCACTCTCTAAGATGTCCTCGAAATAATGCTCTGGTGCGTGATGGTCCTTGCCCTTGGGGGGACTCTTCGCTGCAACGTTGGTGGCCTTCATCCTCGCTCAGTATGTCTTGACATGGGCAAAGACCATCTGTGCACCTTCAATGCACGTTGAACGCTTAACGGCGTCGATACGGGGCGCCGCATCAACAAGTCGCTGCACCAAACTAAAATAACTATCCGGAATTGGCTCAGTAGGCCACAGTCGGACTATGATGTCCTTCGTAGCAGAACCGGATATCCTGTGGAGATCGGCCCACTGGGCCCTCTGTTCGTTCAGCCACAGCGGACGCTTTGGCGCGCCAAATTGCGACCAAAAAAGCTTCTCCATTGCACACCCTTTCTGCGCTTGGTAAAATTGCGCCGCATCGGAGGCGCTCTTCGGCAGGTCCAATAATGTGTCTGGAGAGCTCCACAGTTGATTAAGCAGGGAATACTTTGGATCACCTAACTTCGTCTGTAATAAGAAAGTCTTACCAACTGCTATCTCCCTATCTTGCCGGATCTCTTCCCAAGCCGCTCTAGACTCAGATTGTGCTTCTTTCGCCTCTTGCAAGTCCTTGTCGAGATCGTCTTCTTTGGCTTTGTTATCCCTCTCGAGGCATTCGCACTGGACAGTGGTTTCCTCTAGCTTGCGCGCCATGATAGAAATTCTCTCCTCACACTGGCGCCGAGCAGCCTGTTCGGTTTTTAACTCATCAGCTGCCTTATTGGCAACCGAATTACTCATCCGGGCTTGCTCCTTGGCCAGGACAAGCTCAGCCCGAAGGACCTCCACCGCAGCAGCACCATCTGCAGTTATGCGTGTCTTAGTATACAATTCTAGCTTCGTGCTCATGTTATCATACATACATATATTGACTGCCCCAGAAACATACCTTGCGCCTCGTCAAGCCGCCTGTTGATAAGCGTGATATCATCATCCGCCTCATCAATCTTCCGCTGCAAATCTTCAACCTCTGTGGATCGGGCAGTAGCAGGGGAGGTAACAGCCTGTAGTCCAAGTAGTCAAATTATTTCCTGGACATATATTTTTGATCCTCTGATTGCCTCCCTTGGGAAGCCAATCAGAGTCTCAGTGGCTACTATCTATACATAGGAGTATTTTGTGAATAAAACGCAATCGAATGCATTACAGTACAAACCTCGAAGCCTCTTAACAGGCTCGTGAAGGCCTCATTCAATCCGCTTTTCACGGACAGAACCTTTTCAACCACCATACCCATCAAAGTATGATGGTCCTCGGAGACGGACGCCTGTCGCAGCATGTTCATCAATATATACGGCGCTTTTGGATCTCCGGAAGCTGCTGTAGTAGCACGGCCTCCCTTCGAAGGGATCCGTTCATTCATCCCTAGATTTGTCTCGGCTATAAGCCGGACAGTCCGGGGCCTTTACTGTTGGCCCCCAGACCTTGGGCTACCGAAGTATCACCTTCGGTTAGTGTTTTCATCATCCCTCTCATCACTTGTTGATCAGGAGAGACCCTCCGAGACGACACCTCGGAATTGTCCGCCCTATTGGGCAAGGAGACCGGTGGAGGCGTCTCGCTTTCCATCATCTCCGGGAGAAGATCCCCCGAGGAAGAGGATTGTTGAAGAAAACTGTGTGCCGAGCTGCAAAAACATACACTCTAGATGTTACCCTGGTCACAGGAGAGGAACGGGATATGTTTAAAACACCCTTGTTCACTTACGATTTAGGCTTGCCCTCACCGGGGGATTGCGTGATGACGTCGTCCTCCAAGCCCGAGCTGCCCGACAGTGGCATCTTGCCTCGCTTAGGAGCCTTTTCCTCCCAATCTTAGGGGATGACCCTTTTCTTACCATGGGGAGAAGGAATGTTGGCTTCTCCTTTACTTTTGTCTTCGGGCGATGGGATTTTGATATCCCCTGACACAAGATCTAATCTTCGGGGTGGAGACCACCTTCGGTCCTCCCACTCACTGTCTTGTCCTCCTTCACAAGCATCCGGAACGGTGCCGAGGCCAGCATCCTTGTTAATACGGGATCCGCTGAGTCTTCAGGAAGGGGGCCGAACACCTAATTCGCTCCGCTTTCTTTATCCAGCCCTGGATGAGGATAGTTTGATCAGTATCTTATTATGGCATACATTGCTAAAAATTGTTCGGAAGTCAAGAGCTTACCGAGGTATCCGGATGGTTGCGGTCGAGGCCGATGTCCTCGGTAGTTTCCGGCCACTGTTTTCGTTTCCCGAAAAACAACTTCCACATTCCTTTGTGCGTAGTACCAAAGAAGTCTTGGAGGGTCCGTGGTCCTTTCGGATTAAACTCCCACATACGGAAAGGCCGTCGCCGACACGGCAGAACCCAGCGGACCAGCATTACCCGGACCACGTCGATAAGACCGACGTCCTTCTTAAGGAGGCTCCGGATGCGGCTCTGTAGAGTCTGCACTTTGTCAATTGATCCCCAATCCAGCCCCTTATTAATCCATGATGCAAGATGTAATGGTGAGCCAGACCGAAACACATGTATAGACGCCCACTTGGTACCACAGGGTTCAGTGACGTAAAACCACTCCCGCTGCCATAGGATGGGAGCTTCGGTGAAAGAGCCTTTTGGCCAGGGAGCATTGGTAAGCTTGCTCACTGTAGCACCTCCGCACTCCGCGTGTACCCCGTTGACTACCTTCGGCTTCACACAAAAGGTCTTGAGCCATAAGCCGAAGTGTGGGGTAATACGGAGGAAGGCCTCGAACGTGATAACGAATGTCGAGATGTGAAGGAAAGAATCTGGGGCTAGATTGTGAAAATCTAGTTCGTACTAAAACATGAGCCCCCGGACGAAGGGATGAAGAGCAAATCCTAGCCCTCACTGGAAGTGGGAGATGAATACGACCCTCTCACTGGATCTAGGAGTAGGAATAACCTGACCTCGAGAAGGAAGCCTGTGGGGGATCTCCGTGGTCACGTATCTAGTTGCACAAAGCTTTGCAATGTCCTCCTTTGTAACAGAGGAGGCCACCCACCGGCCCTATGGGCTGGGTCTGGACATGATTGGGCAGCTTGAAGCAATGAAGTCGAACCTCGGGTTCTAGAACTCGAAGTTGGAAGGGCTGAGGAAAGGGCTGGAGCAAAATAAGACGGCCCTTGGCCCCTTTATAAAGGCAATGGATATCGAATGCCTCCTCCTAAACCTGAAAACCTGCCTATTCCTAAGGAATCATCACAATGGAGCGGTTGGGTTACCCACGCTCGTATTGATGAGAATCCTGCAATGAGGGGACACAATCTCTGCTTCGATAAGACGTGCCAATAAAACCGCGCCTCGAAACATGGAATGGCAGGACAAGAAATGGTTCGAAATAATGACCGGGCAAACATGATGTCACATTAAAAAAAGTTGTCGGCAGATTGGACTCATGATATATTATACTCTCTGCGATTGTGCGTGGTACTTGTGTTGCAGATCCGGACACGTTTGTCCGAAGACTATCTTGGGTATTCAGAAAGGGGAACCCGCCTTGTAATGCCGAAGACAATCTGCGCGCCGGACACCTCGCCATTGAAGCCTGGTTCAGGGGCTACTAAGGGAGTCCTAGACTAAGGGGTCCTCGGGCGTCCGACCTATTAGACATGGGCCAGACTGATGGGCCGTGAAGATACAAAGACTGAAGACTTTACCAGTGTCCAGATAGGACTCTCCTTAGCATGGAAGGCAAGCTTGGCGTCCAAATATGAAGTATTCCTTTCTCTGTAACCGACCTTATGTAACCCTAGATCCCTTCGGTGTCTATATAAACCGGAGGGCTAGGTCCGTACACATATATCCTCATAATCATAGTCAGACAGGCTAGACTTTAGGGTTTAGTCATTACGATCTTGTGGTAGATCAACTCTTGTAATACTCATATTCATCAAGATCAATCAAGCAGGAAGTAGGGTATTACCTCCATAGAGAGGGCCTGAACCTAGGAAAACATTATGTCCCTTGTCTCCTATTACCATCCACCTTAGACGCGCAGTTCGGGACCCCCTACCCGAGATCCACCGGTTTTGACACCAACAGCGCCCCCGCCGTCTGCCCCCGCTGCTGCTCTTTACCGCGCTGCTGCCGTCGCCGTGCGCGCCTGTCTGCGCCGGCGCGCTGCCGCGCCAGACCGTAGCCGCCTATGCCCGCCGTCGACCTCGCCTCCGCCCGCGCTTGCAAGCTAGCTCACGCTTGCCACGCCTCACCCCGAGCCACCGCGCCCGGGGCTCGCCGAGCCCCACCGTGACGTGGCCTCATTGCCGGCTTCGCTCACTATGGCCCCGCAGCGCCGCCCGTGCCCCGCCTCTGTCTCCCCGCGTCGTCCCACCATCGTGCACTTGTGCTCATGCCGCAGGCCATGACCATGCGTCACCATGACCCCACTGCTACTCCACCACTCCCGTCCTTTACGCATCGCTGCCACCATGCACCGTCGCGGCCTCGCGCGCCCTCGCTGCAGTCGCTCAATTACCCGACCGTGCCACCCCCGCTCGAGCCCGCTGGCCACCGCGCCCGTCTCCTCGGTCTACCCACCGTCCCTCTGCCATCCATGGTCACCACGCGCATCACATGCCTGCTTTCGCCCGGGGCCATGCCCCCTGATCTGCGGTTTGCTGTTGCTACTCCTCGCCACCGACGCTCCTCCTCCGCACCTCTGCCTCGCCCAGTGCTTGCTCCTCGCCGCCGGCCACTACCCCGCACCCTTCCTCTCGCCCCTGGGGCCGCGCCGTGCCACCTCACACGCTGGCCACCACGCCCGATAGGCCTCCCTAGGCCTATGATAAGTGGGCCCCTGCGCGAGAACGAAAATGATAATAAAAAGGAATTTTTTAAAAATAATTAATTAATTAGTAAATTAATTAAATTAATAAATCTAGGTTAATTAACCTAACTTAATTAACGTGCTAATCAAACTGTTTAACTGTTAATAAGTAAACAACCAATGACAAATGACCCCACGCATTAGTTGACCTAGTCAACGGTCAATGTTGTCCGCTGACATCATACTGACGTCATGCTGATGCAGTACACATATTTTGAATTAAATTAAATCCGATAATTCCAAAAATGAATTCAAACTTTAAAAATTAATATAAAATAATACGTAAATCAGATGAAAATACTTTGTACATGAAAGTTTCTCAGAATGATGAGACGAATACGGGTATGCAGTCCGTTTGTCTGCCACACGTCCCTAGTGATAATCCCCAAGTGCAGGGAATCATCATAGCAATTCCCAAAGGTGGAAGTGATAAGTATGGAGTGTCGAACCCACAAGGAGCTAAAGGTAAGATCAATATTCTCTCAAGTCCTATCTGCCACTGATATGACTCTACGTACACCGAACGTTTGCTTCCAACTAGAAATGAGAAATAAAACTACGTTGTGGGTATGAAGAGGATAACTTTGCATGGTATCAGAGAGCTAAAATATGAAATTAGGTGATGTTATCATAAAGTTAGAATATATTACTAAATATTATAAATAGCGAGTGTGGAATAATGATGGCTCGGTGTGCGGAATTGTCCTAAGCAATTGTTAACAAGACCGATAGTCATCATTGCAATTTCATATGAGGGAGAGGCATAAGCTAACATACTTTCTCTTCTTGGATCATATGCACTTATGATTGGAACTCTAGCAAGCATCCGCAACAACTAAAGATCATTAAGGTAAAACACAACCATAGCATTAAAGCATCAAGTCCCCTTTATCCCATACACAACAACCCCCTTACGGCGGCGGAACTTCTGGTCTATGTTATTTTCAGGGTTTTTTGTATTTATAGGAATTTTTGGCGTCGGTTTCACATCAGGGGGCTCTCCAAGTCGTCCACGAGATAGGGGCTCATGCCTAGGGGGTGGGGCGCGCTTCTGTCCCAACTCTTTTACTCTGGGACTCTTCTGTCCCAACTCTTTTACTCCGGGGGCTTCTTTTGGTCCATAAAAATCATCAAAAATTGGCACGTCAATTGGACTCTGTTTGGTATTCCTTTTCTATAATACTCAAAAACAAGGGGAAAACGGAAACTTGCACTGGGCTCTAGGTTAATAGGTTAGTCCCAAAAATCATATAAAATAGCATATAAATGCATATAAAACATCTAAGATGGATAATATAATAGCATGCATACTTCATAAATTATAGATACGTTGGAGACGTATCAGCATCCCCAAGCTTAATTCCTGCTCGTCCTCGAGTAGGTAAATGATAAAAGAAATAATTTATGAAGTGTGAATGCTAGCAAGTGCATAAGTTTCATCCATGATAGTTCCAATCACTTTTTCTAGCATCATTATATATCATAATAGTAGCTCAACTCATGAAACTTCTCATGATCAAGTAACAAGCTATTCACATGTTAAAGTATAGATCATAAACTTTCTTGAAAATTAACAAACCATGCTCTTAGTCATCAAACAATTGCAATTCATATTATTTTCGGGAAGGGTCTGTGTAAGAGCTTTGATTCAGCAAACTCCACATACTCAACTATCATTTAATCTTTCACAATTACTAACACTCAAGTGATATTTATGGGTTCAAAGTTTTAATCGGACACAGAGAAAGATAGGGGCTTATAGTTTCACCTTCCAACCTTTTACCTCAAGGGTAATGTCAACAATAATAATTTATGAGAACCTACATCCAAGTGGATATATATATCCGGATCGGTGAATGACCACCATGACTCTTGTATCAGGGTAGAAGATAAAAGTAAAAGATAGGCCCTTCGCAGAGGGAAGTAGAGGTTGTCATGCGCTTTTATGGTTGGATGCACAAAATCTTAATGCAAAAGAATGTCACTTTATATTGCCACTTGTGATATGGACCTTTATTATGCAATCCATCGCTTTTATTTCTTCCACATCACAAGATCGTATAAAGCTTATTTTCTCCACATTAATAGATCATACATATTTAGAGAGAAATTTTTATTGCTTGCAACAATGACAACTTACTTGACGGATCTTACTCAATCCATAAGTAGATATGGTGGACTCTCATGGCAAAACTGGGGTTAAGGATATTCGGAAGCACAAGTAGTATCTCTACTTGGTGCAAAGAATTTAGCTAGCACGAGGGGGAAAGGCAAGCTCAACATGTTGGATGATCCAAGACAATATAACGTTTCGAATATAGGAAAACATAACCCATTAAGTTGTCTTCCTTGTCCAACATCAACTTTTCATCATGTCATATTTTAATAAGTGCTCACAATTACAAAAGATGTCCAAGATAGTATATTTATATGTGAAATCTCTCTTCCTTCAATATTCTTTCATGAATTGTTCAAGTGACCAATTCTGCGTTTGCTAACTTCCAATAAGTTTACTACCTATAATTATTATTATGTGTGAAGTCATTACTCCCCATGTTGTAAGCATATGAAACATATATAAATTCAAATTTATGATATTCAATTCATTCAACCTTTTACTCATAGGATATATGTGAAGCACGTGAGTATATGACAAACTACTCCAAAAAGATATAAGTGAAGAATACTGAGTAGTAAAATAATTAAATAGCCATGGGAGGATTATTCTTCATTCAAGATTTCAGATCCAATGATTTTATTCAAACAGCAAGTAAAAGTGAAAATACGCTCCAAGCAAGACACATATCATGCGACGAATAAAAATATAGCTGCGAGTAAGGTATACCGATAGTTTTGAAGACGAAAGAGCCGGGGCATCCCCAAGCTTAGGCTCTTGAGTATTCCTTGAATATTAACTTGGGGTGCCTTGGGCATCCCCAAGCTTAGGGTCTTTCCACTCCTTATTCTCCTCATATCGATATCTCACCCAAAGCTTGAAAACTTCAATCACACAAAACTTAACGGAACTTCGTGAGATTGGTTAGAATGATAAAGAGTAAACCATTAACTTTGGTACTGTCGAAGACAAGGTTCATAATTTTTCTCACACAATGCCTACTATACCATATTATTTCTACAATTTATATTGAGAATTATAAGCCATAGAAACTAGAAAACAAGCAAACTATGCAATGAAAAAAGAATCTGTCAGAAACAGAACAATCTGTAATGATCTGAACACCAACCATACTTATGCTACTCCAAAAATTATGAAATAAATTGGTGGACGTGAGTAATTTGTCTATTAATCTTCTGCACAAAGAATCAACTCAATCGCACTCTTCTGTAAAAAATGAAAGCTAATCTCGTGAGCGCAAAGTTTCTGTTTTTTACAGCAAGATCACATTAACTTTCACCCAAGTCTTCCCAAAGGTCTTACTTGGCACTTTATTAAAGCAAAAGCTATAATACATGATTACTACAGTAGCTTAATCATGAGAACACACAAAAGTAGTAAGGGTTAATGTTGGGTTGTCTCCCAACAAGCGCTTTTCTTTAGTGCCTTTTAGCTAGACATGATGATTTCAATTATGCTCACATAAAAGATAAGAATTGGAACATAAAGGGAGCATCATGAAGAATATGACTAGCACATTTAAAACTAACCCACTTCCTGTGCATAGGGATTTTGTGAGCACACAATTTATGGGAACAAGAATCAACTAGCATAGGAAGGCAAAACAAGTATAACTTCAGAACTTTAAGCACATAGAGGGGAAACTTGATATTATTGCAACTCCTACAAGCTTGTCTTCGTCCCTCATAATAATTTTTAGTAGCATCATGAATGAGTTCAACAATATAACCAGCACATAAAGCATTCTGTTCATGATCTACAAGCATAGAAATTTCACTAGTCTCCACATAAGCAAAATTCTCCTCATTCGAAATAGTGGGAGCAAACTTCTTCTAAATCCACTTTAGATGATAGTACTATTCATACTCCAAAATATATAAGTGAATTTCATGGAGGATTCTACAACTAATATAGAATAACCAATATCCAAGCTCAAAATATATAAGTGCAGCACACGAAGCATTCTATAAAACCATACTCAAAAGATTTAAGTGAAGCACAAAGAGCAATTCTATAAGATCATACTTAAAAGATATAAGTGAAGCACATGAAGTATTTATAAATAAATAAAGGGCTATCTCATACTAGCATAGTTCTTAAAGGAAAAGCAAAAACACAAAGGACACAAATTATGTGAACAAAACAAAAACCGAGGTATACCGATAATTGTTGAAGAAGAAAGATGGGATGCCAACTGGGGCATCCCCAAGCTTAGATGCTTGAGTATCCTTGAAATATTTGCTTGGGGTGCCTTGGGCATCCCCAAGCTTGAGATTTTGCCTCTCTTTATTCTTCTCATATTGATAGCTCCTCGATCTTCGAACACTTCATCCACACAAAACTTTAACAAAAACTTTGTGAGATCCGTTAGTGTAAATAAAACAAATCACTACCTTTAGGTACTGTTGCAAACTTATTCCAATTTCATATTAGAACTATATATACTGTATTTCAACTTAACCATGGTTCATACCCCCCCCCGATACTACCCATAGATTCATCGAAATAAGCGATCAACACATAGAAAACAGAATCTGTCAAAAACAGGACAGTCTGGAGTAATCTAGAAGTTTAGTAAACTTCTGTAACTCCAAAAAAATCTAAAAACATATGAAAATTTAAAAAAATTGTACACAACTAATGTGAAAAAAGTTTCAGACCCATTTGACTTTCCAGTAAAAAATTTAAAACCACGCGCTATAGCCAAAGTTTCTGTTTTTGTACTGCACAATGTAAACAAGCAATCTAATCATCCTAAAACCAGGGCTTGGGACATTATTTTTATAATACAATGGATATATACAAGGGGATAATTATTTTCATAGAAGCTTCCATGAAATTTTTTACATTGTATCCATGAGCATGAACACAAGGGCTCAAGGTCGACCCTCATTTCTTCAATGCATAATCTTCCAATCACTTCTCTTATTGAAAAACTTTTTAGGCATGAGAGGCAAGTAAATTTTTTTGTATTTTCATTCTTTAAAAAAATTGTATGTTTCATCCACAAATAAATAGAAACAAAAAAGGAAAAACAAAATCTACTTAGTTAAGAAAGCAAACAATCACACACGAGAATATCAACCCCACGGTATTGCTCCCCGGCAACGGTGCCAGAAAAGAGCTTGATAATCTCCAAGTGCAGGGAATCATCGTAGGAATTTCCAAAGGTCGAAGTGATAAGTATGGAGTGTCGAACCCACAAGGAGCTAAAGGTATGATCAATATTCTCTCAAGTCCTATCTGCCACTGATACGACTCTACAAACACCGAATGTTTGCTTCCAACTAGAAACGAGAAATAAAACTATGTTGTGGGTATGAAGAGGATAACTTTGCATGGTATCGGAGAGCTAAAATATGAAAGTAGGTGCTGTTATCATAAAGTTAGAATATATTACTAAATATTATAAATAGCATGTGTGGAATAATGATGGGTCGGTGTGCGGAATTGTCCTAGGCAATTGTTAACAAGACTGATAATCGTGATTGCAATTTCATATGTGGGAGAGGAAATAAGCTAACATACTTTCTCTTATTGGATCATATGCACTTATGATTGGAACTATAGCAAGCATCCGCAACAACTAAATATCATTAAGGTAAAACCCAACCATAGCATTAAAGCATCAAGTCCCCTTTATCCCATACGCAACAACCCCCTTACTCGGGTTTATGCTTCTGTCACTCAACAAACCCACTATAAGCGAATCATGAATGTATTGTAACACCCTACAGCGGGAATCCCTCACGCTTGCACGACACAGAGGGCACAATAGGACAGCACCAAAATAAAACATACAACTCGTACCAATCTAGGTCATCAATCAACCTAAAGACAAAGGGTATCTACTCAAAACATCATAGGATGGCAACACATCATTGGATCATAATATGTGGCATAAAGCACCATGTTCAAGTAGGGATTGCAGCGCGGTGCGGGAGAGTGGACCGCGTAAAAGAGATGAGAATGGTGATGATGATGGTGATGTTGATGAAGACGATCACCGCGACGATGATTCCCCTCCCGATGGCACTCCGGCGTCACCGAGAGAGAGGAGGAGAGGTTCTCCCCCTTGTGCTTCCTCCTCCATGTCCTCCCCCCTGGATGGGGAGAGGTTCTCCCTCTGGTCCTTGGACTTCATGGTGATGATGGCCCCTCCGGGATCCTCCTCCATAGCATCCGGTGATGGTGCCCCCTCGGGCAGGGTGCCAGAGAGGGCCTAGATTGATTTCTCGTGGCTATAGAGGCCTGTGGCGGCAGAACTTCTGATCTAGGTTATTTTCTGGGGGTTTATGTATTTATAGGAATTTTTTGCATCGGTTTCACGTCAGGGGGGGCTCCGAGTCGTCCACGAGATAGGGGCCCACACCTAGGGGGTGGGGCGCGCCCCCCACCCTCGTGGATGGCTCGGGACTCTTCTGGCCCAACTCTTTTACTCCGGGGGCTTCTTTTGGTCCATAAAAAATCATTAAAAATTGGCATGTCAATTGGACTCCGTTTGGTATTCCTTTTCTGCAATACTCAAGAACAAGGGAAAAAACAGAAACTGGCACTGGGATCTAGGTTAATAGGTTAGTCCCAAAAATCATATAAATGCATATAAAACATCTAAGATGGATAATATAATAGCATGAATACTTCATAAATTATAGATACGTTGGAGACGTATCACCTAGCATAGAGAACATGCAACCATCCCCCTCCGTTTCGACTGTCCGAAAACGTCAAACACCAGGAATACTTTCGCAGATGTTTCCCCCCTTCGCCAGTACCGCCTAGTACCGCGTTAGGGCACGCGTAACACCGCTTAATGTCATTCCATGCATCGTTATGCATCTCTTTGCATTGTCTTCATTGTTTCTTCCCCCTCTTCTCTCAAGTAGACTACGAAACTGACACCGCTGCTGCTCCGATCGACTACGGTGTTGATGACCCCTCCTTCTCAGCAGAGTTTCCAGGCAAGCAAACCCCCCTTGATCAAACAGATATCACCCACTCTCTTATTCTTGCATTAGGTTTGCTACTATTGTTGATTCGATAGCTCCTATTCTGTTGCATAGCCTGTCATTGTTGCTACAATTGTTGATACCGTTACCTGCTATCATAAATGCTTAGTATAGGATGCCCTACGTTCTTGTATGTCTGCTATGCTATATTATCGGGCCGTGGTCACTTCGGGAGGTGATCACGGGTATATACATATATACATACTATACAGGTTACATGATGTGACTAAAGTCGGGTCGGCTCATAGAGTACCCGCAAGTGATTCAGTTGTGGGAGCTGAAAGGACATGTGGTTCCATCCTGGTGGTGGTGGGCCTGGGTTCCCGACGGCCCCTGAGTGTTACTTTGTGGCGGAGCGATAGGACAGGTTGTGACCACCTAGGAGACAGTTGGGTCTGGTCCTAGTCAGCGTTCACGGATACTTCAAATAATGCACTTAACAAGATTGGGTATTTGATATGAGTTGGTACTGACTTATACGCACTAATCGCCATGTGCGACAAGATAAGGCAACCAACGTCATAGTATCAGCCGAAGCCTTCTAGACGTCAGCGATTGAGCAGCGTGCGCCGGGTTGGACCGCATAACACAACTTACTTTGTAATAGAGGTTCCTAGGTCTGCTCACCGGCCGCCCTCACAACGTGCAGGAGTGCAAAGGGCGATCAACCCAAGACCCCTGCGCACTTAGGATTTAGACCGGTGTGCTGACCTAGGCCTAGGTAGGGCTACGATGTCTTGATCTTCCGACGTCGGGCATGACCCAGGAAAGTGTGTCCGGCCAGAGGGATCGAGCGTGTCGGGTAATATGGTGCACCCCTGCAGGGAAGACTGATCTTTTTGAATAGCCGTGTCCACGGTAACAGGTCGTACTGGAGTTGTATTCCAACCTCATGACAACTAGAACCGGATACTTAATAAAGCATACCCTTTCAAGTGCCAGATACAACCCGGTGATCGCTTTCCTAAAGGGCGACGAGGGGAGGATCACCGGGTAGCATTGTGCTATACGTGGTTACTTGGTGAACTTACCAGCTACTCTTTTCTATATGCTTCAAGATGGAGGCTGCTAGAAGCGTAGTCTTCGATAGGACTAGCTTCTCCCCCTCTTATTCTGGCATTCTGCAGTTCAGTCCACAGATACTACACATTTCATTGATACCAATGCATATGTAGTGTAGGTCCTTGCTTGTGAGTACTTTGGATGAGTACTCACGGTTGCTTTGCTTCCCCCTTTTCCCCTTGATACCCGGTTGCTGCAATCAGATGTTGTAGCCTAGGAGCTAGACGCCACCGTTGACGACGACCCCTACTACACCGGGGGTGCCTACTACTACGTTCAGGCCGCTGGCGACTAGGAGTAGTTAGGAGGATCCCAGACAGGAAGCCTACACCTCTTCGATCTGTATCCATGTTTGTGCTAGCCATCTTATGGCACCTTGTTCAACTTAATGTCTGTACTCAGATATTGTTGCTTCCCCTGACTCGTTTATGTTCGAGCACTTGTATTCAAGCCCTTGAGGCCCCTGGCTTGTAGTATGATGCTTGTATGACTTATTTGTGTTTAGAGTTGTGTTGTGATATCTTCCCATGAGTCCCTGATCTTGATCGTACACATTTGCGTGTATGATTAGTGTATGATTGAATCGGGGGCGTCACACTTAATAAGGAGACACTTCCTTTCGTGTGAAGATATAGCTGGTGGTCCTAGCTGTCATGGGGAGGATTCATTTTTTGGCGTAATAAGGAGGTACTTTCTTGCATGCCGCCCTGGACCATATGGGTCCCAACTGTCTGCCTCTCTGATACATCTCCAACGTATCTATAATTTTTGATTGTTCCATGCTATTATATTATGTGTTTTGGATGTTTTATATGCATAATTATGCTATTTTATATTATTTTTGGGACTAACCTATTAACCTAGAGCCCAGTGCCAGTTCCTGTTTTTTCCTTGTTTTAGAGTTTTGTAGAAAAGGAACATCAGACAGAGTCCAAAGGGAATGAAACTTTCCTGATGATTTTTCTTGGACCAGAAGACATCCAGAGGACTTGGAGTACACGTCAGGGAACCCACGAGGCGGCCACAAGGATGGAGGGCGCGCCTAGGGGGGTAGGGCGCGCCACACCCTTGTTGGTCCCTCGTGACTCCACTGACCTATTTCTTTCGCCTATATATTCTCAAATATTCCCAAACCAATCAGGAGAGCCACGAAAACCCTTTTCCACCACAGCAACCTTATGTACCCATGATATCCCATCTAGGGGCCTTTTCGGGCGTCCTATCGGAGGGGGATTTGATCACGGAGGGCTTCTACATCAACACCATTGCCTCTCCGATGAAGCGTGAGTAGTTTACCACAGACCTACGGGTCCATAGCTAGTAGCTAGATGGTTTCTTCTCTCTCTCTTTGATTCTCACTACCATGTTCTCGGAGATCTATTCGATGTAATATCTTTTTGTGGTGTGTTTGCCGAGATCCGATGAATTGTGGATTAATGATCATCTTATCTATGAATATTATTTGAATCTCCTATGAATTCTTATGTGCATGATTTGATATCTTTGCAAGTCTCTTCAAACTATTGATTTGGTTTGGCCAACTAGATTGTTTTTTCTTGCAATGGGAGAAGTGCTTAGCTTTGGGTACAATCTTGCGGTGCTTGATCCAAATTACAAAAGGGGAAGCGACACGTATTGTATTATTGCCATCGAGGATAACAAGATGGGGTTTTCATCATATTGCTTGAGTTTATCCCGCTACATCATGTCATCTTACTTAATGTGTTACTCTGTTCTTCATGAACTTAATACTCTAGATGCAGGCACGAGTCGGTCGATGTGTTGAGTAATAGTAGTAGATGCAGGCAGGAGTCTGTGTACTTGATACAGATGTGATGCCTATATTCATGATCATTGCCTTAGATATCGTCATAACTTTGCGCTTTTCTATCAATTGCACGGCAGTAATTTGTTCACCCGTAGTAATATTTTCTCTCTTGAGAGAAGCCTCTAGTGAAACCTATGGCCCCCGGGTCTACTTTCCATCACATAAGTTTCTGATCTACTATTTTAGTTTCCAATTTAGTTCCTTTGCAATCTTTTAATTTCCGTTCCATAATCTAAAAATAATAAAATATTACTTTACCGTTTATACATCTCTATCAGATCTCACTTCGCAAATAACTGTGAAGGATTGAGAACCCCTTTATCGTGTTGGGTGCAAGTTGGTGTTTGTTTGTGCAGGTATTCGGTGACTTGTGCGTTGTCTCCTACTGGATTGGTACCTTGGTTCTCAAAACTGAGGGAAATACTTACTCTACTTTCTTGCATCACCCTTTCCTCTTCAAGGGAAAACCAACACAAGCTCAAGAAGTAGCAGGAAGAATTTCTGGCGCCGTTGCCGGGGGAGATCTACGCCAAGTCAAGACATACCAAGTACCCATAATAATCTCTCATCCCTTGCATTACATTATTATCCATTCGCCTCTTGTTTTCCTCTCCCCCACTTCTAAAACGATTTTCAAAAATATTTGCCCTTGTTTCGTTCGATCTATGTTTGCTTGTGTTGCCATGTGCCTTCTATTTGCTTGCATCTTTGCTTGCTAAAAATTTATTGATATGGATACTCATCCTCTTGCTAATCTTTTTAAAAGATCAAACTATGATGAACCAATTGCTAGTGAGTTTTATGCACTAGATTATCTTTATGAGGTTTTGCTTGAAATTCGTGAATCTGAAAATTGTGATGAAGTGTTTAAAGAAGAAATTTTGTGAAGTTATTCACGATAGATCCTTACATGAAAAACATGACTGCAATGGTATTATTATAAATTCTATTAATGTCAATTGTGTTAATGATATGCAAAACCCTAGTCTTGGGGATGCTAGTTTTGCTAGGTCCACTACTTGTTGCAATGATCATGATTGGGGTGATTCTTCTTACAATATTGAAAATTTATTTAAACCCCATGATGAATATGAGATTGATAATAATGTTTCAAATAATACTAAAAGTGGGTTTGGAAGAGTGTCAACTTTAGATCCCACATATTTGGATAATGTTCAATCTTATGAAGCTTTTGATAAAAGTGGGTTCGAAGAGGTCATGACTTTATTTTATGATAATCCCACTATTTTGGAAGAGTGACAACTTTGCATGCATGTGGATCATGTAGAGAGTATTTTATGTGATGGTTATGTTGTTGAATTTGATTGTGATCCTACATGTAATTATTATGAGAGAGGAAAATATGGTTGTAGAAATTTTCATGTTACGAAATTACCTCTCGTTATGTTGAGATTGCTATTGTTTCTTTCTTCTTCCTTGCATATGGTAGTTTTTGCTTCCTATATAATTTGTTTGCTTATAAAATACCTATACATAGGAAGTATGTTATACATAAACTTGTTTTCACATGCTCCATGATGCTCTCTTCGTGTTTCAATTGCTACCTTCATGTGAGCATCATTGAAATCACAATGCCTAGCTAAAATGCTTTAAAGAAAAGCGCTTGTTGGGAGACAACCCAATATATTTCTTTTCTATTTTGCAATATATAATTCATCTATCCTCTGGTTACATGTGGTTTTATGTTTTAATTAGTGTTTGTGCCAAGTAAGACATTTGGGATAGCTTACGGTGATAGTTGATTTGATCTTGCTGAAAAACAGAAACTTTTGCACTCACGAAAACAATTCTAATTTTTAGAGGAAACATGATAAAATAATGATTCTTTTTTCAGAAGATTTATAAAAAAATTCTTAGGTCTTCCTAATTTTTCAGAATTTTTGGAGTTCAGAAGTATTCAAAATAACCAGATGCCACAAATTGTTCTATTTTTGACAGATTATGTTTTCTATGTGTTATTTACTTATTTTGATGAATCTATGGCTATTGTCGGGGGGTATGAACCATGGAAATTTTGGAATACAA
This sequence comes from Triticum urartu, assembly GCF_056163025.1. Taxonomy (NCBI): domain Eukaryota; kingdom Viridiplantae; phylum Streptophyta; class Magnoliopsida; order Poales; family Poaceae; genus Triticum; species Triticum urartu. Next base: position 361,686,368 of record NC_141876.1, on the reverse strand, counting down.
TAGATATTACACCTATATAAATAAAGAATGAGTTCACAACAGTACCAAAAGTGGTAATTTATTTTGTTATACTAACGAAGCTTATGAGATTTTCTGTTGAGTTTTGTGTTGTGAAGTTTTCAAGTTTTGGGTAAGGATTTGATGGAGTATGGAATAAGGAGTGGCAAGAGCCTAAGCTTGAAGATGCCCAAGGCACCCCAAGGTAATATTCAAGGACAATCAAGATCCTAAGCTTGGGGATGCCTTCCGGGGCATCCCCTCTTTCGTCTTCGTCTATTAGTAACTTTAATTGAGGATATATTTTTATTCACCACATGATATGTGTTATGCTTGGAGTGTCTTGTATGATTTGATTCTTTTATTTTTAGTTTACCACAATCATCCTTTCTATACACACCTTTTTAGAGAGACACACATGAATCTTGATTTATTAGAATACTCTATGTGCTTCACTTATATCTTTTGAACTAGGCAATTTTGCTCTAGTGCTTCACTTATATCTTTTGAGCTAGGCAATTGTGCTCTAGTGCTTCACTTATATCTTTTTAGAGAACAACCGTGGTTTTATTTTATAGAAATTTATGAACTCTCGTGCTTCACTTATATTATTTTGAGAGTCTCTAAACAACATGGTAATTTTCTTTGGTTATAAATTTAGTCCTAATATGATAGGCATCCAAGAGGGATATAATAAAAACTTTCATATAAAGTCCATTGGATACTATGAGAAGATTCATTCCTTATGATTGTTTGGAGATATGAACATGGTGATATTAGAGTCATGCTAGTGAGTAGTTGTGAATTTTAGAAATACTTGTGTTAAGGTTTGTGAGTCTCGTAGCATGCATGTATGGTGAACCGTGATGTAACGAAGTTGGAGCATAAGATATTTTTTGATTGTCTTCCTTATGAGTGGCGGCCGGGGACGAGCGATGGTCTTTTCCTACCAATTTGCCCCCTAGGAGCATGCGCGTAGTACTTTGTTTTGATGACTAATAGATTTTTGCAATAAGTATGTGAGTTCTTTATGACTAATGTTGAGTCCATGGATTATACGCACTCTCACCCTTCCACCATTGCTAGCCTCTCTAGTGCCGCGCAACTTTCGTCGGTACCATAAACCCACCATATACCTTCCTCAAAATAGCCACCATACCTACCTATTATGGCAGTTCTATAGCCATTCCGAGATATACTGCCATGCAACTTTCCACTGTTCCGTTATTTATGACACGCATCATCATTGTCATATTGCTTTGCATGATCATGTAGTTGACATCTGTGGCACCCCGGCTCAGGGAAAACCGGAATGCCCCGTATTCCAGCCCAGAGATCGAGGTGAAGTCTTCTGGTATACGGCACTGCTTAGCATAGACAAACCAGCTTTCTATTACCACATGAATATGAATACAAGGCCTCCGATATTACAATGAATAACATTGGCACGACGACACTATGCCAACCACACTTGCTCTATACAAGCAGCATAACAACTCGAGGCAGCGGAACAACGAAAGGCGATGATGGACTCCAATCCGCAAGGACTCTTGCTGGAACGTTTATCCTAGCTCGCGAACACAGGAACAATAGCAAACAAGCAAGCAATCCAGGCACGACCTACAAACTGGCATGACACACCAGGTTAGTACATTAAATGTACTTGGAAGCTCAGAATAACCAGAAGCATTCAAGACAAACAACAGCATGGCAATTAAAGGTAATCATGAATTATCATGAGATCGTTAAGATAACATGGCAGGAACAACATGAACATAATATCGCTAGAACAATAGGATCATGGCATGAACATATAAATCTGATGATACTAGCATACTACATGCACCATTTATTCTATTCGGGTTACCTCGTAACCATCACATGCATCACTTACCAACCTCGGACATCACACAATCATCTCAGGATCAAATCAAGCTTGGTATAAACAATACCATAGTAATCATTAAATGACCACAAGGAGCTTGATCTTTACCCACGATTCTCGCACAACATCACGAATATCCAACAACTCGGTATCCTCGATACCACAGTGATCACTCACGGATCACAAATGGAAACACTCTTGGTTCGACGAGTTACCTCATAACCCAACGGTGATCATTTCCCGATCACCACCAATCTCTTTCTCATCATCAAACCAGGGTTGTTATTAAGCAACGTTATTATGGTTACTGTTGACCCATAGTGTGACCGACACGAACTGGGCCCTTATCCGCTGGCACGGCTATCAATAGATTTAATATATACTCTGCAGAGGTTAGTACACTATACCCACACCACAGAACCCATGGCCTCGCACTCCCATTCGGGTGGACCAATGGCGTTCCGAAAAAACCATCCTACTGCCATGACACTCTCCCGGCGACTCCGACAAACTCCCCTCTGGGCCAGGTCATGGGTGGCCCCGTGCCTACCAAAGGCACCAACGGCCACCTGTCATGGCAAAACGGCCACCATCGTGGCAAAATGGTCCCAAACGGGGATAATCCGGATATAACAACAACGGACACACAATGTTATATCTACTTACCGGGCCATGGTACCACACGCCCATAACCTTCCCTCATTGGACGCACCGGCGAGAGGCACGACAATAGACCCAGTTAGGACCTTCCCATAAAGGCAAGCGTGGTTGCACTGGTCAGCTCGATATGGTGGCACCATGACTCATCCAACAGTTGTTCAAGTTCAATTTAATCCGGTTAAACTTGAATGCAATATGCTGAGCCATGATACAATAACATGATGCAATTACAATGCATGAGCATGATATCAACATAATCATGAGGGTACAACATAACTATCCACCATATCAACAATGAATCATATCCCACTAAGCATGGCATACTGACTAGCATGAACATCACAAGTACATACTTCTCAGAAACATAGCATGACCACTACCGTCAACAATAAATATCATGTAAGAACATATCAACAATACCATCATGCAAGCATTTAACCAACTGGATGAAATGGAACATGCATAATAACGGTACACGGGACAGACGGCAGTCATGCAGCGAAGACCATCACCAACATCAACACGTACTACTAGCAAGCATAAGCATATGAAAGGAATACTAGCAACTGGCAGGGCATAATAATCAGGTGCATAAAAACATTGCAAGAAAGTAAGCACTAACGCAGAAGCATTACCTAAACAACGGTAACCATATTTTAAACAAGCAAACATTTAATAAATATTCAAGTTGAAAACCATGGTTATTGCATGACTATCATGCAAGTGGGTATTGTGGCTTGCCTGGGGATGAAGAATGCACCGGGGAGTGATGACCCACAAGTATAGGGGATCTATCGTAGTCCTTTCGATAAGTAAGAGTGTCGAACCCAACGAGGAGCAGAAGGAAATGATAAACGGTTTTCAGGAAGGTATTCTCTGCAAGTACTGAAATAAGTGGTAACAGATAGTTTAGTGATGAGATAATTTGTAATGAGCAACAAGTAATAAAAGTAAATAAAGTGCAGCAAGGTGGCCCAATCCTTTTTGTAGCAAAGGACAAGCCTGGACAAACTCTTATATAAGGAAAAGCGCTCCCGAGGACACATGGGAATATCGTCAAGCTAGTTTTCATCACGTTCATATGATTCGCGTTCGGTACTTTGATAATTTGATATGTGGGTGGACCGGTGCTTGGGTGCTGTTCTTACTTGAACAAGCATCCCACTTATGATTAACCTCTATTGCAAGCATCCGTAACTACAACAAAAGTATTAAGGTAAACCTAACCATAGCATGAAACATATGGATCCAAATCAGCCCCTTACGAAGCAACGCATAAACTAGGGTTTAAGCTTCTGTCACTCTAGCAACCTATCATCTACTTATTACTTCCCAATGCCTTCCACTAGGCCCAAATAATGGTGAAGTGTTATGTAGTCGACGTTCACATAACACCACTAGAGGCTAGGCAACATACATCTCATCAAAATATCGAATGAATACCAAATTCACATGACTACTAATAGCAAGGCTTCTCCCTTGTCCTCGGGAACAAACGTAACTACTCACAAAGCATAAACATGTTCATAATCAGAGGGGTATTAATATGCATAAAGGATCTGAACATATGATCTTCCACCAATTAAACCAACTAGCATCAACTACAAGGAGTAATTAACACTACTAGCAACCTACTAGCACCAATCCTGGACTTGAAGACAAGAATCGGATACAAGAGATGAACTAGGTTTTGAGATGAGATGGTGCTGATGAAGATGTTGATGGAGATTGCCCTCTCCCAATGAGAGGAGCGTTGGTGATGACGATGGCGATGATTTCCTCCTCCGGGAGGGAAGTTTCCCCGGCAGAATAGCTCTGCCGGAGCTCTAGATTGGATCCGCCAAGGTTCCGCCTCGTGGCGGCGGAGTTTTGTCCCGAAAGGTTGCCTCCTCTTTTTTTCTCGACGAAAGACTTCATATAGGAGAAGATGGTCATCGGAGAGCCACCAGGGGGCCCACGAGGCAGGGGGAGCGCCCTCCACCCTCGTGAGAAGGGTGTGGGCCCCCTAGTCTTCATCTTTGGCGAGGATTTTTCATTATTTATTATAAGGTGTTCTGTGGAGTTTCAGGACTTTTGGAGTTGTGCAGAATAGGTCTCTAATATTTGCTCCTTTTCCAGTCCAGAATTCCAGCTGCCGGCATTCTCCCTCCTTATGTAAACCTTGTAAAATAACAGAGAATAGCCATAAGTATTGTGACATAATGTGAAATAACAGCCCATAATGCAATAAATATCGATATAAAAGCATGATGCAAAATGGACATATCAACTCCCCCAAGCTTAGACCTCGCTTGTCCTCAAGCGAAAAGCCGAAATCGAAAAATATGTCCACATGTTTAGAGATGAAGGTGTCGATAAAAATAAAATACGGACATGAGGGCATCATGATCATTCTTATAACAACAACTTATATAATTTTTGTCATATGATCTCTAATGCTAGAGTAATAATTCAATCACAATATCAGGTATGAATCGTAAACTTCATTGAAAACTAACAAACTACAATCTCGGTCATTGAAACAATTGCGATTTATCATAACATAGGAAAGAGTCAATGTATAAGAGCTTTTCAGCAAGTCCGCATACTCAACTATCATATAATCTTTCACAATTGCTGACACTCACGCAATACTTATGGGTGTGGAGTTTTAATCGGACACAGAGAAAGATAGGGGCTTATAGTCTTGCCTCCCAACGTTTTGCCTCAAGGGTAATGTCAACTGTAATAGTTCATGAAAACTCACATCCAATTAGCCATATATACCAGGATCTTTCCAACATACTGTGCTTGCCAAAGGATAAAGTGTAAAAAAGGAAGGGTGAAAATCACCATGACTCTTGCATAAGGTAGAAGATAATGATAAAAGATAGGCCCTTCGCAGTGGGAAGCAGAGGTTGCCATGTGCTTTTATGGTTGGATGCACAAAATCTTAATGCGAAAGAACGTCACTTTATATTGCCCCTTGTGATATGAACCTTTATTATGCAGTCCGTCGCTTTTATTACTTCCACATCACAAGATCGTATAAAGCTTATTTCTCCCACACCAATCAAACATACATATTTAGAGAGCAATTTTTATTGCTTTGCACCGATGACAACTTACTTGAAGGATCTTATTCAATCCATAGGTAGATATGGTGGACTCTCATGGCAAAACTGGTTTAAGGGTATTTGGAAACACAAGTAGTATCTCTACTTGGTGCAATGAATTTACCTAGCATGAGGGGGAAAGGCAAGCTCAACATGTTGGAAGATCCAAGACAATATAATTTATCTTAGATGTAAGAAAACATCACCCATTACGTTGTCTTCCTTGTCCAATGTCAACTCTTTAGCATGTCATATTTTAAGGAGTGCTCACAATCATAAAAGATGTCCAAGATAGTATATCTATATGTGAAGACCTCTCTTTCTTTATTACTTCCTATTAATTGCAATGATGACCAAAACTATGCTTGTCAACTCTCAACAACTTTTATTCATCATACTTTTTCTATGTGAGCTCATTACTCTCCATGAGATCCATATGATCTCTTTGTTTCTTTTTATTTCTTTCTCTTTTCTTTTATTCACTTAGGATCATGGCAAAACAATCAAGCCCTTGACTCAACACTAATCTTTATTATATAGCTCACGGACTCGATTACATAGAAGTATAATAAAGCAAAATTCACAACTAGATCATGCCATAAACTTTATTCTACTAGATCAAAATGCCACTAATAAGATCGAACTAAGGAAAACGGTAAAGATAGGAGTTGTGATATGATACCGGGGCACCTCCCCCAAGCTTGGCGGTTGCCAAGGGGAGTGCCCATACCCATGTTATTATATCTCCTTGGTTGGTGAAGAAGGTGGAGGTGTTGTTGATGATGGATAGTCGCACATCGAGCGTAGGAGGTCTTCTAACTTGCGGATAATGCCCTTGAGTGCGAGGATATGCTCCTTCAACAAAATATTTTCACGTGTGAGATACTTATTTTGTATATGAGCCAACTCAATCATCTTGAAAACTTCAATTTCTGGAGGGGTAAGAAGATTATGATCCAGTTGAAGGTGTCTTATGTTGCTGGAACTTGGTCCTCCACGGTCTTCTTGATCCCTTCATCCTTATTGATCTCCATAGGTTCTTCTCTCTTCAACTCTATCTTCATTAGCCAAGCATCATTTCCCTCATGGTTGGAGGAGGAGGGAGACGACATAGTGTCTGGTCTTGAAAACCCTGACAGAAAACAGCTCAAAACAAAGACAGGAGATTTTTGCGTGATACGGGAGTCAAAACCCCCGGGAGATTATATAATGAATTTTTACCGACCAAAATACGTCTTGTGCAAGAGAACGGAGTCCGGAAGGCACACGAGGTGCTCACGAGGTAGGGGGCGCGCCCTCCACCCTCGTGAGGCCCTCGTGTCCTTCCCGGACTGCTACTTAATTTTCTATTTTTCTAAAAATTCCAAAACGGAGAAATATTGCCTTAAAAATTGTTTTGGAGTCGGTGTACTTACCGTACCACATACCTATTCCTTTTCGGAGTCTGAAACGTTCTGGAAAGTTTCCCTTATGTATTCCTCCCGGGTTACGGTTTCAATAATATTGGTTTCAACATTTATGGGATTACCTGAGATATCATGTTTGATTCTTTGACCGTTTACCACCTTCGAATTTGTTCCTTCGAAGTTGTTGATTTTTATGGCACCGGAACGATGGACCTCCTTGATAACATAGGGGCCTTCCCATTTAGAGAGAAGTTTCCCTGCAAAAAATCTTAAACGAGAGTTGTATAGCAATACATAATCACCTACATTAAACTCACTCTTTTGTATCCTTTTGTCATGCCATCTTTTAACCTTTTCTTTAAACAACTTGGCATTTTCATAAGCTTGGGTTCTCCATTCATCAAGTGAGCTAATATCAAAAAACCTCTTTTCGCCGGCAAGTTTGAAAGCATAGTTGAGCTCTTTAATAGCCCAATATGCCTTATGTTCTAGTTCGAGAGGTAAGTGACATGCTTTTCCATATACCATTTTATACGGAGACATACCCATAGGATTTTTATATGCAGTTCTATAGGCCCATAATGCATCATCAAGTTTCTTGGACCAATTCTTTCTAGACCTATTGACAGTCTTTTGCAAAATTAATTTGAGTTATGTATTACTCAATTCTACTTGACCACTAGACTGTGGGTGATACGGAGATGCAATTCTATGATTGACGTCATATTTAGCAAGCATTTTACGGAAAGCACCATGAATAAAATGTGAACCACCATCAGTCATTAAATATCTAGGGACTCCAAACCTCGGAAAAATAACTTCTTTAAGCATTTTAATAGAAGTGTTATGATCAGCACTACTAGTTGGAATAGCTTCTACCCACTTAGTAATGTAATCAACATCAACTAAAATATGTGTATATCCATTAGAGGCAGGAAAAGGTCCCATAAAATCAAAGCCCCAAACATCAAACGGTTCAATAACAAGTGAATAACTCATAGGCATTTCTTGACGTCTACTAATATTACCAATTCTTTGACATTCATCACAAGATAGGACAAACTTACGGGCATCCTTGAAGAGAGTAGGCCAATAAAAACCAGATTGCAATACCTTATGTGCAGTTCTATCTCCCGCGTGGTGTCCTCCATAAGTTTCGGAGTGGCACTTGCATAGGATCTTTTCCTGTTCATGCTCAGGTACACAACGTCTAATAACACCATCTACTCCTTCTTTATAAAGATGTAGGTCATCCCAAAAGTAATGTCTCAAATCATAGAAGAACTTTTTCATTTGTTGGTATGTGAAGCTAGGTGGTATAAATTTAGCAACTATGTAATTAGCATAATCAGCATACCGAGGGGCACTACGAGAAGTACTTATGACATTTAATTGTTCATCAGGAAAACTATCATCAATAGGTAGTGGGTCATCAAGAACATTCTCCAACCTAGATAAGTTGTCTGCAACGGGGTTTTCAGCTCCTTTTCTATCAACAATATGTAAATCAAATTCTTGTAGCAAGAGAACCCATCTAATAAGTCTAGGTTTAGCATCTTTCTTTTCCATAAGATATTTAATAGCAGCATGATCAGTGTGGATAGTTACTTTAGAATCAACAATATAAGGTCTGAACTTATCACAAGCAAATACAACTGCTAAAAGTTCTTTTTTAGTAGTAGCATAATTTTTTGAGCATTGTCTAGAGTCTTACTAGCATAATGGATAACATTTAATTTCTTCACTCTTTGCCCTAGAACAGCACCTACAGCATAATCACTAGCATCACACATAATTTCAAAGGGTAAATTCCAATCAGGTGGCTGAACAATAGATGCAGAGACTAATGCTTTCTTAAGTATTTCAAATGCTTCTACACAATCATCATCAAAGACAAATGGTATATCTTTTTGTAATAAATTAGTCAAAGGCTGAGAAATTTTCGAGAAGTCCTTGATGAACCTCCTATAAAATCCAGCGTGACCAAGGAAACTTCTTATACCTTTGATGTCCTTGGGACATGGCATCTTTTCAATAGCATCAACCTTGGCTTTATCAACTTCAATACCTCTTTCAGAAACTTTATGCCCCAATACAATACCTTCATTAACCATAAAGTGGCACTTTTCCCAATTCAAGACAAGATTAGTTTCTTCACATCTCTGCAAAACTCGATCAAGATTGCTCAAGCAATCATCAAAAGAAGATCCATAGACGGAAAAGTCGTCCATGAAAACCTCACAAATCTTTTCACAAAAGTCAGAGAATATAGCCATCATGCATCTTTGAAAGGTAGCAGGTGCATTACATAAACCAAAAGGCATACGTCTATAAGCAAAAGTACCAAAAGGGCATGTAAAAGTAGTCTTTGATTGATCTTTAGCCGACACAGGTATTTGAGAGAAACCAGAATAACCATCTAGAAAGCAGTAATGTGTATGTTTGCATAATCTTTCTAGCATTTGATCGATAAAAGGTAAGGGGTAATGATCTTTCTTAGTATCCTTATTTAATTTGCGGAATCCTATAACCGGTAATAATTGTTTGTGGAATCAATTCATATTTATCATTAGGAACAACAGTAATACCTCACTTCTTAGGGACACAATGAACAGGACTTACCCACTGACTATCAGCAACGGGATAAATTATACCTGCCTCCAGAAGCTTTAGTATTTCTTTTCTTACCACTTCTTTCATTTTAGGATTTAGACGTCGTTGAGGATCACGAACTGGTTTGGCATCTGCTTCCAAATTTATTTTATGTTGACATAGAGTGGGACTAATGCCCTTAAGATCATCAAGAGTATATCCAATAGCAGCATGATGCTTCTTCAGAGTTTTCAATAATCTTTCTTCTTCATGCTCTGAAAGGTTAGCACTAATAATAACATGATATATCTTCTTTTCATCAAGATAAGCATATTTAAGATTATCAGGCAACGGTTTAAGCTCAAACACGGGATCACCCTTAGGTGGAGGAGGATCCCCTAGGATTTCAACAGGCAAATTGTGTTTTAGCATAGGTTCTCGTTTGAAGAATACTTCATCTATTTCCCTTCTTTCATTCATAAACATATCATTCTCATGGTCTAGCAAATATTGTTCTAAAGGATCATTAGGAGGTACGGCAATAGAAGCAAGACCAATAATTTCATCCTTACTAGGCAATTCTTCTTCACGGTGTTGTTTACTAAATTTAGAGAAATTAAACTCATGAGTCATATCATCCAAGCCAATAGTAACAACATTCTTTTCGCAGTCTATCCTAGCATTAACTGTATTCAAGAAGGGTCTATCAAATATAATGGGACAAAAGCTATCTTGTGGAGAACTAAGAACAAGAAAATCAGCTGGATATTTAGTTTTCTCGCACAAGACTTCAACATCTCTAACAATTCCCATTGCTGAAATAGTATCTCTATTATCAAGTTTAATTGTGACATCAATATCTTCTAACTCAGCAGGTGCAATTTCATGCTTGATTTCTTTATACAAGTCATAAGGTATAACACTAGCACTAGCACCCATATCACATAAGCCATGATAGCAATGATCTCCTATTTTAACAGAAATAACAGGCACGCCTACCACATGTCTATGTTTATCTTTAGCACAAGGTTTAGCAATTCTAGCAGTTTCACCGCAGAACTGAATAACATGCCCATCAATATTATCAGACAAGAGCTCTTTAACAATACCAATATTAGGTTCAACTTTAACTTGCTCAGGAGGTGTATATGTTTTAATATTGCTTTTACGAACTACAGTTGAAGCTTTAGCATGATCCTTTATCCTAACAGGGAAAGGTGGTTTTTCAACATAAGAAGTAGGAACAATAGGATCATTATAAGTGAGTCTTTTCTTCAACTTTAATAGGAGCAGCTACTTTTACTTCTATAGGAGGATGATATTTAAACCACTTCTCCTTAGGGAGATCAACATAAGTAGCAAAAGATTCACAGAAAGAAGCTACTATCTCAGAATCAAGTCCATATTTAGTACTAAACTTACGGAAAACATCGGTATCCATGAAAGATTTAACACAATCAAACTTAGGTGTCATACCTAACTCCTTACCATTGTCGAGGTCCCAATCTTCAGAGTTGCGTTTAATTCTATCTAATAAATCCCATTTGAATTCAATAGTCTTCATCATAAAAGAGCCAGCACAAGAAGTATCAAGCATGGTGCGATTGTTATCAGAAAGCCGAGCATAAATTTTTTAAAGAATTGTTTCTCTTGGAAGCTCATGATTGGGGCATGAATATAACATTGATTTAAGCCTCCCCCAAGCCTGAGCGATGCTTTCTCTTTCGCGAGGCCAAAAATTATATATATAATTGCGATCACGATGAACAAGATGCATAGGGTAATACTTTTGATGAAATTCCAATTTCAATCTTCTATAGTCCCATGATCCCATACACATAGCCTATACCATGTCAATGCGTCTCCGCTCAAAGATAAAGGGAAGACCTTCTTCTTAGCAACATCATCGGAAATACCTGTAAGCTTAAATAATCCACAAACTTCATCCACATATATTAGGTGTTCATCAGGATGCTTTGTTCCATCTCCTGTAAAAGGATTAGCTAACAGTTTTTCTATTATACTCGAAGGATACTCATAAGGAATTTCATTTTCAATAGGTTCAGTAGGTTGAGGAGCAACTCTTTGCTCTACTGGTCGGGGTGAAGATACCCCGAACAAGCCCCTCGGAGGATTACTTTCCATAGTAACAAGTGACAGTAAATTTCAGCACACTATATAAATTTTTCCTTACCAAATTCCACCTACCAAAGGCGCTTCACTCCCCGGCAACGGCGCCAGAAAAGATTCTTGATGACCCACAAGTATAGGGGATCTATCGTAGTCCTTTCGATAAGTAAGAGTGTCGAACCCAACGAGGAGCAGAAGGAAATGATAAACGGTTTTCAGGAAGGTATTCTCTCCAAGTACTGAAATACGTAGTAACAGATAGTTTAGTGATGAGATAATTTCTAACGAGCAACAAGTAACAAAAGTAAATAAAGTGCAGCAAGGTGGCCCAATCCTTTTTGTAGCAAAGGACAAGCCTGGACAAACTCTTATATAAGGAAAAGCGCTCCCGAGGACACATGGGAATATCATCAAGCTAATTTTCATCACGTTCATATGATTCGCGTTCGGTACTTTGATAATTGGATATGTGGGTGGACCGGTGCTTGGGTGATGTTCTTACTTGAACAAGCATCCCACTTATGATTAACCTCTATTGCAAGCATTCGCAACTACAACAAAAGTATTAAGGTAAACTTAACCATAGCATGAAACATATGGATCCAAATCAGCCCCTTACGAAGCAATGCATAAACTAGGGTTTAAGCTTCTGTCACTCTAGCAACCCATCATCTACTTATTACTTCCCAATGCCTTCCTCTAGGCCCAAATAATGGTGAAGTGTTATGTAGTCGACGTTCACATAACACCACTAGAGGCTAGACAACACACATCTCATCAAAATATCGAACAAATACCAAATTCACATGACTACTAATAGCAAGGCTTCTCCCTTGTCCTCAGGAACAAACGTAACTACTCACAAAGCATAAACATGTTCATAATCAGAGGGGTATTAATATGCATAAAGGATCTGAACATAAGATCTTCCACCAATTAAACCAACTAGCATCAACTACAAGGAGTAATTAACACTACTAGCAACCTACTAGCACCAATCCCGGACTTGAAGACAAGAATCGTATACAAGAGATGAACTAGGGTTTTGAGATGAGATGGTGCTGATGAAGATGTTGATGGAGATTGGCCTCTCCCAATGAGAGGAGCGTTGGTGATGACGATGGAAATGATTTCCCCATCCGGGAGGGAAGTTTCCCCGGCAGAACAGCTCTGCCGGAGCTCTAGATTGGATCCGCCAAGGTTTCGCCTCGTGGCAGCGGAGTTTCGTCCCGAAAGGTTGCCTCCTCCTTTTTTCTCGATGAAAGACTTCATATAGGAGAAGATGGTCATCGGAGAGCCACCAGGGGGCCCACGAGGCAGGGGGCGCGCCCCCCACCCTCGTGAGAAGGGTGTGGGCCCCCTGGTCTTCATCTTTGACGAGGATTTTTCATTATTTATTATAAGGTGTTCCGTGGAGTTTCAGGACTTTTGGAGCTGTGCAGAATAGGTCTCTAATATTTGCTCCTTTTCCAGTCCAGAATTCCAGCTGCCAGCATTCTCCCTCCTTATGTAAACCTTGTAAAATAACAGAGAATAGCCATAAGTATTGTGACATAATGTGAAATAGTAGCCCATAATGCAGTAAATATCGATATAAAAGCATGATGCAAAATGGACGTATCAGGGAGTTGTGCGGAACGATCATGGAACAAATCGCCGGAAAAGTTCTCTCTCGGAGGGGGCTGATTAGGGGCAAGGGAAAAAAAGGTCATTTTCAGAGTGTCAAACCATAGTGGAAACAAAACCAACAGAACGGGCTCGACGAAACGAAAACATGGGCTTTGGATTCACCTCAAATGTAGTTGCGAGCAAAAGGTCATAGCCTGACGATGTTCAGGGACCAAACTGTAAAAAGATTTCCACAAACAGGCCCCTGAGCTGAAAAACAGAAAACATATTCTCAGGAAATACTTATTCAAAATGGAGAAGGCGCATTTCCGGCCGAAGTGAAACTAGAATACGCATTCTGAAAGCGAACACGTACTTTGTGGGTTGACGCTTCCACTTATCCACGTCATCAGAGGTGGGGCCGGTCTTATCTCACTGACACGCGGGGCCCATGGCCAGCTGGCAGGGAGGGCATTGTCTCCTTCCTCTCCTCGCTCGCGCCCGCACCTGGCCGAGGTAGAGTCGGCGCCTGACGGCGATGGCGGGCAGCTCCGGTCACCTCCAGTGCCCTGCCACCCACCAAAGGGGTCAGCGGGACGAGCCGCACCCCCCTGGACCGTTGGTTTTCGCCGGAGGGGTCAGCGTTGAGCAAGGCTCCCACAGCGGCGGACGATGAGGCGGGCGATGATGGAGCTCATGGATAGAGGCCATCAGGGAAGGGGAAACAGCAGGGGAGGCTCGCCTGAGGTTGAGAGGGGCTCTGGTGGTGGAGAGAAGGAGAGAACGGGGCTGGCCCGACCGAATTTAGCCGGGACAGCGCGGCGGTCATGGCGGCGATGGTGGACACAGAGAGCTCCTCGAGCTCGTTTGGGTGGTCGGGGAGGTAGCTAGGAGGGAGGGAAGAAGCTTGGTGAGGTCAAGAGGCCTCGGAGTGGGCTTATATAGCCGCGAGGCAAGGAGGCTGAGCTGTCGTTGCCGCGGACTGATACGTCTCCAACGTATCTATAATTTTTGATTGCTCCATGCTATATTATCTACTGTTTTGGACAATATTGGGCTTTATTTTCCACTTTTATATTATTTTTGGGACTAACCTATTAACCGGAGGCCCAGCCCAGAATTGTTGTTTTTTTGCCTATTTCAGTATGTCGGAGAAACAGAATATCAAACGGAGTCCAAACGGAATAAAACCTTCGGGAACGTGATTTTCTCACCGAACGTGATCCAGGAGACTTGGACCCTACTCCAAGGAGTCAAAGAGGCGGTCACGAGGGTGGGGGACTCGCCCACCCCCTAGGGCGCGCCCCCTGCCTCGTGGGCCCCTCGGTGCTCCACCGACGTACTCCTTCCTCCTATATATTCCTACGTACCCCCAAACGATCAAAACAGGAGCCAAAAACATAATTCCACCGCCGCAACTTTCTGTATCCACGGGATCCCATCTTGGGGCCTGTTCCGAAGCTCCGCCGGAGAGGGTCGTCATCACGGAGGGCTTCTACATCATCATAGCCCCTCCGATTAAGTGTGAGTAGTTTACCTCAGACCTTCGGGTCCATAGTTAGTAGCTAGATGGCTTCTTCTCTCTTTTTGGATCTCAATACAAAGTTCTCCCCCTCTCTCGTGGAGATCTATTCGATGTAATCTTCTCTTTGCGGTGTGTTTGTTGAGACCGATGAATTGTGGGTTTATGATAAAGTCTATCTATGAATAATATTTGAATCTTCTCTGAATTCTTTTATGTATGATTGGTTATCTTTGCAAGTCTCTTCGAATTATCCGTTTGGTTTGGCCAACTAGATTGGTAGTTCTAGCCATGGGAGAAGTGCTTAGCTTTGGGTTCGATCTTGCGGTGTCCTTTCCCAGTGACAGAAGGGGCAGCAAGGCACATTTTGCATCGTTGCCATCGAGGATAACAAGATGGGGTTTATTTCATATTGCATGAATTTATCTCTCTACATCATGTCATCTTGCTTAAAGCGTTACTCTGTTTTTAACTTAATACTCTAGATGCATGCTGGATAGCGGTCGATGAGTGGAGTAATAGTAGTAGATGCAGAATCGTTTCGGTCTACTTGTCACGGACGTGATGCCTATATACATGATCATGCCTAGATATTCTCATAACTATGCTCAATTCTGTAAATTGCTCACCAGTAATTTGTTCACCCACCGTAGAATACTTATGCTCTTGAGAGAAGCCACTAGTGAAACCTATGGCCTCCGGGTCTATTCTCATCATATCAATCTCCATCACTTTAATCTTGCTTTGCTTTTTTACTTTGCCTTTTACTTTTCACTTTGCATCTCTATACCAAAAATACCAAAAATATTATATCTATCAAATCTCGTGAAGGGATTGACAACCCCTAATCACGTTGGTTGCGAGTAGCTATCGTTTTGTGCAGGTACGAGGGACTTGAGCGTGGCCTCCTACTGGATTGATACCTTGGTTCTCAAAAACTAAGGGAAATACTTACGCTACTCTGCTGCATCATCCTTTCCTCTTCGGGGAAATCCAACGCAAGCTCAAGAGGTAGCAAGAAGAATTTCTGGCGCCGTTGCCGGGGAGTCTACGCAGAAAGTCAACATACCAAGTACCCATCACAATCCCTATCTCTCGCATTACATTATTTTCCATTTGCCTCTCGTTTTCCTCTCCCCCACTTCACCCTTGCCGTTTTATTCGCCCTCTCTTTCCCAATATCCTTCTCCTTCCCTTTCTCCGTTTGCCTCTTTTTGCCTGCTTGCCTTTTGTTTGCTCGTGTGTTGGATTGCTTGTTTGTCGCGATGGCTCAAGATACTACCAAATTGTGTGACTTCACCAATACCAATAATAATGATTTCCTTAGCACTTCGATTGCTCCTCTTGCCAATACTGAATCTTGTGAAATCAATACTGCTTTGTTGAATCTTGTTATGAAAGATCAATTCGCCGGCCTTCCTAGTGAAGATGTCGCTACTCATCTGAATAGCTTCGTTGATTTATGTGATATGCAAAAGAAAAAAGATGTCGATAATGATGTCGTTAAATTGAAGCTATTTCTTTTTCGCTTAGAGATCGTGCTAAAGCTTGGTTTTCGTCTTTGCCTAAAAATAGTATTGATTCTTGGAACAAGTGCAAAGATGCTTTTATCTCTAAGTATTTCCCTCCCGCTAAGATCATCTCTCTTAGAAACGATATTATGAACTTTAAGCAACTTGATCATGAACATGTTGCACAAGCTTGGGAGAGAATGAAATTAATGATACGTAATTGCCCTACTCATAGTTTGAATTTGTGGATGATTATACAAAAAATTTATGCCGGATTGAGTTTTGCTTCTAGAAATCTTTTAGATTCGGCCGCGGGAGGCACTTTTATGGAAATCACTTTAGGAGATGCTACTAAACTCCTAGATAATATTATGGTTAATTATTCTCAATGGCATACTGAAAGATCTTCTAATAAAAAAGTGCATGCGATAGAAGAAATCAATGTTTCGAGTGGAAAGAAGGATGAACTTATGAAATTATTTGCTACTAAGAGTGTTTCTTCTGATCCTAATGATATGCCTTTGTCTACTTTGATTGAGAATAACAATGAATCTATGGATGTGAATTTTGTTGGTAGGAATAATTTTGGTAACAACGCTTATAGAGGGAATTTTAATCCTAGGCCATATCCTAGTAATCCTTCTAATAATTATGGGAATTCCTACAACAACTCTTATGGAAATTATAATAAGATGCCCTCTGAATTTGAGAATAGTGTTAAAGAGTTTATGAATTCACAAAAGAATTTTAATGCTTTGCTTGAAGAGAAATTGCTTAAATTTGATGATTTGGCTAGGAACGTTGATAGAATTTCTCTTGAGGTTGATTCTTTAAAGCTTAGATCTATTCCTCCTAAGGATGGTATCAATGAGTCTCTCAAAGCCATGAGAATTTCCATTGATGAGTGCAAGGAAAGAACCGCTAGGATGCGTGCTTCCAAAGATGCCTTTATTAAAGTGTGTTCTTCCAATTCCTATGAAAATCAAGATGAGGATCTAAAAGTTATTGATGTGTCTCCTATTAAATCTTTGTTTTCCAATATGAATCTTGATGAAACTGAATATGATCTTCCTTTACCTAGAAGGCGTTCTAAAAATTCTGAGTATTTAGATCTTTATGATGAAATTGATGAAAGTGGGATTGAAAGAAATAAAAATCTAGAGGTTGCTAAACCCACTATATTGGATTTCAAGGAATTTAATTATGAAAGTTGCTCTTTAATTGATTGTATTTCCTTGTTGCAATCCGTGCTAAATTCTCCACATGCTTATAGTCAAAAGAAAGCCTTCACCGAACATATTGTTGATGCCTTGATGCAATCTTATGAAGAAAAACTTGAGTTGAAAGTTTCTATCCCTAGAAAACTCTATGATGAGTGGCAACCAACTATTAAAATTAAAAGAAAATATCATGAGTTTTATGCTTTGTGTGATTTGGGTGCTAGTGTCTTCACTATCCCCAAAACTTTGTGTGATTGCTAGATTTTTGCAATTTTGATGATTGCTCTTTAAACTTGCATCTTGCGTATTCTACTATTAGGAAACCTATGGGAAGGATTAATGATGTTCTTATTGTTGCAAATAGAAATTATGTGCCCGTAGATTTCATTGTTCTTGATATAGATTGCAATCCTTCTTGCCCTATTATTCTTGGTAGACCTTTCCTTAGAACAGTTGGTGCGATTATTGATATGAAGGAAGGGAATATTAGATTTCAATTTCCATTAAAAAGGGCATGGAACACTTTCCAAAAAAAAAATAAAATTGCCATATGAAACTATCATGAGAGCCACTTATGGATTGCCTACTAAAGATGGCAATACCTAGATTTATCCTCGCTTTTATGCCTAGCTAGGGGCGTTAAACGATAGTGCTTGTTGGGAGGCAACCCAATTTTATTTTTATTCCTTGCTTTTGGCTCCTGTTTAGTAATAAATAAATTATTTAGCCTCTGTTTTGGTTGTGTTTTTTGTGTTTAATTAATATTTGTACCAAGTAGAACCGTTGGGAAGACTTGGGGAAAGTCTTGTTGAACTTGCTGTAAAAAAAACAGAAACTTTAGCGCTCACGAGAACTGCTGTCATTTTTATTTGGAGAGTTATATTTAGTTAATTCTTTTTGCATATGATTAATATATAAATTCCTCACGTCCATAAATTTATTTTAGAATTTTTGGTGTTCCAGATATTGCGCTAGCTACAGATTACTACAGACTGTTCTGTTTTTGACAGATTCTGTTTTTCGTGTGTTGTTTGCTTATTTTGATGAATCTATGGTTAGTAAAATAGTTTATAATCCATAGAGAAGTTGGAATACAGTAGTTTTAACACCAATATAAATAAAGAATGAGTTCATTACAGTACCTTGAAGTGGTTTTTTGTTTTCTTTTGCTAACGGAGCTCACGAGTTTTCTACTTTAAGTTTTGTGTTGTGAAGTTTTCAAGTTTTGGGTGAATTCTTGTGATGGATTATGGAACAAGGAGTGTCAAGAGACTAAGCTTGGGGATGCCCATGGCACCCCCAAGATAATCCAAGGACACCAAAAAGTCAAAGCTTGGGGATGCCCCAGAAGGCATCCCCTCTTTCATCCACTTCCATCAGTAATTTACTTGGAGCAATATTTTTATTCACCAACATGATATGTGTTTTGCTTGGAGCGTCTTGTATTATTTGTGTCTTTGGTTGATAGTGTGCCACAATCATCCTTGCTGTACACACCTTTTGAGAGAGTCATACATGAATTAGAATTTGATAGAATACTCTATGTGCTTCACTTATATCTTCTTGAGCTAAGTAGTTTTGCTCTATGTGCTTCACTTAGATTTTTTAGAGCACGGTGGTGGATTTGTTTTAAAGAAACTATTGATCTCTCATGCTTCGCTTAAATTATTTTCAGAGTCTTAATAGCATGGTAATTTTCTTAATAATAACATGCTTGGTATTCAAGATTTGTGAAACTTTCTTTTGAGTGTGTTGAATACTAAGAAAAGTTGGATGCTTGATAATTGTTTTGAGATATGGAGGTACAAATATCAAAGTCATGCTAGTAGAGTAATTGTGAATTTTAGAAGTGCTTGAGTTAAAGTTTGCAAGTCCCGTAGCATGCACGTATGGTAAACGTTATGCAACAAATTTGAAACATGAGGTGTTATTTGATTGTCCTCCTTATGAGTGGCGGTCGGGGACGAGCGGTGGTCTTTTCCTACCAATATATCCCCCTAGGAACATGCGCGTAATACTTTGGTTTTTTATGGCTTGTAGATTTTTGCAAAAAGTATATGAGTTCTTTATGACTAATGTTGAGTCCATGGATTATACGCACTCTCACCCTTCCATCATTGCTAGCCTCTACGGTACCGTGCATTGCCCTTTCTCACATTGAGAGTTGGCGCAAACTTCACCAGTGCATCCAAACTCCGTGATATGATACGCTCTTTCACACATAAACCTCCTTATATCTTCCTCAAAACAGCCACCATACCTACCTATTATGGCATTTCCATAGCCATTCCGAGATATATTGCCATGCAACTTTCCACCATCCAGTTTATCATGACACATCCATCATTGTCATATTGCTTAGCATGATCATGTAGTTGACATAGTATTTGTGGCAAAGCCACCGTTCATATTTTTTTTCATACTTGTCACTCTTGATTCATTGCATATCCTGGTACACCGCCAGAGGCATCCATATAGAGTCATAATTTGTTCTAGCATCGAGTTGTAATCATTGAGTTGTAAATAAATAAAAGTGTGATGATCATCATTCAATAGAGCATTGTCCCCCGAAAAAAAATAGAAAGGCCAAAGAAAAAAAAAGAAGGCCCAAAAAAAGGGGCAATGCTACTATTCCTTTTTCCACACTTGTGCTTCAAAGTAGCACCATGTTCTTCATATAGAGAGTCTCTTGAGTTATCACTTTCATATACTAGTGGGAATTTTCATTATAGAACTTGGCTTGTATATTCCAACAATGGGCCTCCTCAAATGCCCTAGGTCTTCGTGAGCAAGCAAGTTGGATGCACACCCACTTAGTTTCTTTTGTTGAGCTTTCATACATTTATAGCTCTAGTGCATCCGTTGCATGGCAATCCCTACTCCTTGCATTAACATCAATCAATGAGCATCTCCATAGCCCATTGATTAGCCTCGTTGATGTGAGACTTTCTCCTTTTTGTCTTCTCCACATAACCTCCATCATTATATTCTATTCCATCCATAGTGCTATATCCATGGCTCACGCTCATGTATTGCGTGAAAGTTTATGAGTTTGAAATTATTAAGGTATGAAACAATTGCTTGGCTTGTCATCGGGGTTGTGCATGATGAGAGCATTCTTGTGTGACAAAAATGGAGCATGACTAAACTATATGATTTTGTAGGGATGAACTTTCTTTGGCCATGTTACTTTAAGAAAACATAATTGCTTTGTTGGTTTGCTTGAAGTATTATTATTCTCTATGTCAATATGAACTTTTGTCTTGAATCTTCCTAATCTGAATATTCATACCACAATTAAGAAGATTTGCATTGAAATTATGCCAAGTAGCACTCCGCATAAAAAATTCTCTTTTTATCATTCACCTACTCGAGGACGAGCAGGAATTAAGCTTGGGGATGCCTGATACGTCTCCAACGTATCTATAATTTTTGATTGTTCCATGCTATATTATCTACTGTTTTGGACTATATTGGGCTTTATTTTCCACTTTTATATTATTTTTGGGACTAACCTATTAACCGGAGGCCCAGCCCTGAATTGTTTTTTTTGCCTATTTCAGTATTTCGGAGAAACGGAATATCAAACGGAGTCCAAACGGAATAAAACCTTCTGGAACGTGATTTTCTCACCGAACGTGATCCAGGAGACTTGGACCCTACTCCAAGGAGTCAAAGAGGCGGTAACGAGGGTGGGGGCGCGCCCACCCCCCTAGGGCGCTCCCCCCTGCCTCGTGGGCCCCTTGGTGCTCCACCGACGTACTCCTTCCTCCTATATATACCTACGTACCCCCAAATGATCAGAACAAGAGCCAAAAACCTAATTCCACCGCCGCAAATTTCTGTATCCATGAGATCCCATCTTGGGGCCGGTTCCGGAGCTCCGCCGGAGAGGGTCGTCATCACGGAGGGCTTCTACATCATCATAGCCCCTCCGATGAAGTGTGAGTAGTTTACCTCAGACCTTCGGGTCCATAGTTAGTAGCTAGATGGCTTCTTCTCTCTTTTTGGATCTCAATACAAAGTTCTCCCCCTCTCTCGTGGAGATCTATTCGATGTAATCTTCTTTTTGCGGTGTGTTAGTTGAGACCGATGAATTGTGGGTTTATGATCAAGTCTATCTATGAATAATATTTGAAACTTCTCTGAATTCTTTTATGTATGATTGGTTATCTTTGCAAGTCTCTTCGAATTATCCGTTTGGTTCGGCCAACTAGATTGGTAGTTCTTGCCATGGGAGAAGTGCTTAGCTTTGGGTTCGATCTTGCGGTGTCCTTTCCCAGTGAAAGAAGGGGCAGCAAGGCACGTTTTGCATCGTTTCCATCGAGGATAACAAGATGGGGTTTATTTCATATTGCATGAATTTAGCTCTCTACATCATGTCATCTTGCTTAAAGCGTTACTCTGTTTTTAACTTAATACTCTAGATGCATGTTGGATAACGGTCGATGAGTGGAGTAATAGTAGTAGATGCAGAATCGTTTTGGTCTACTTGTCACGGACGTGATGCCTATATACATGATCATGCCTAGATATTTTCATAACTATGCTCAATTATGTCAATTGCTCAACAGTAATTTGTTCACCCACCGTAGAATACTTATGCTCTTGAGAGAAGCCACTAGTGAAACCTATGGCCTCCGGGTCTATTCTCATCATATCAATCTCCATCACTTTAATCTTGCTTTGCTTTTTACTTTTCACTTTGCATCTCTATACCAAAAATAACGAAAATATTATATCTATCAGATCTCACTCTCGTAAGTGACCGTGAAGGGATTGACAACCCCTAATCGCGTTGGTTGCGAGTAGCTATCGTTTTGTGTAGGTACGAGGGACTTGAGCATGGCCTCCTACTGGATTGATACCTTGGTTCTCAAAAACTGAGGGAAATACTTACGCTACTCTGCTGCATCATCCTTTCCTCTTTGGGGAAATCCAACGCAAGCTCAAGAGGTAGCACGGATGCGTGGCTAGTGCCGCGGATGCGTGTGCTCGTGCATGAGCTCGGGGAAGGCAACGGGGAAGGTGTGGACGAGCTACAAAAGTGCATAGGGACGAGCAAAGATCGGGGACAAGAGGAGGAAGAAGCCATGTCGCGAACAGAGACGGTCGGCTACAGGTTTCTCGTGGGCACGCGGCGACGAGCGCTGATAGAGGGATTACGAAGGGGGAGATGGCTCCAGGAGGACGGCGACAACGTGGTAAAACTGTTAGACACACTTACGAGCGCGAAGACGACGAGAGGGGGAGGGGCCGGAGCTAGAAGACGCCCTGGACGCGGCCAACGCCAGCAGAGCGCACGCATTTCATGCCAAAGCTCGTGATCACCGCGTGCACTAGTGCCCACAGTGCCACAAGTTAAGCCAAATGACGTCTGGGGTGGAGTCCTTCCTGGGTAGGTTGCAACTGAGGTGGTAACTTGGTTAAATACGCAGTGGTTAAATGGTAAGCAACCCCGGAAGTTTACTGCAGTAAACTTGAACATGCACTGGTGATTTACAGGGAAGTGATTGTGCTCAAAGGAGTTGTCTGCGATGATTAACTAAGGAAGAACTACAGTCCTGTTAAGTTTGAGGAGAATTAGACCAAGGATTAATATAGTTGCTTTGCAACTACCAAATCTGGTCAGAATACTAAATTAGGATGATGCACTCACATGAATCATCAACTTGAGCTTAAATTTGGCATAGAGGGGCTATATGATGATATGAAGCTGCTGTAAAAGTTTCATACCATTTGGAAATGCCAAAGTGGCACTTGCTTCACAAAGCTTCATTCTGGACAGAAATTTGGAAAAATTCCACAGGGCAATTGGATTAACTAATTGAGCTAAAACTTGGTGGAGGGAGTTGATATAGGTAGAATCATGTCCTGGTAAAGTTTCAGCTCAATTGAAGCAATATAAAATATAGTTGCTTCACAAACTAAAAATCTGACCAGAAACTAAGATTTGGGGCTTGGCTCACGTAGATGAGTTACATGAGCTCATATTTGGTGGAGAGTCATTATTTGATCATATGAAGGACCGTGAAAAATTGCAACTCATTTGGATATGCCTAGCTTGTACTTCCTTTACAATCACTTCCCCTTAGACAGGAACTTTGAAAAATTGCTCAGGAATATTTACTAGGAAAATTGAGTTTAATTTTGGCATGAGGCAATTATTTGGACAGGAAGAGATGTCCAAGAAGTTTGGGTTGAATTGGGTAAAGATAAATGGCACTTGCTTCACAAACTGCCATTCAGGACAGAACAGAAAAGGAATTAATTGAGCATGATGGGAAACATAGCCAATGACATATTTTTCCATATTTGAGGAAGATATGACCCAAAAAATTTACCAGAATTAATTGGGAATTTTAGGAGTGGCAGAAATATAGGTTGCTTCACAACTTAGGGTTTTAAGGGTTATTCCTTGATTAGAAAAGGAATATTCCCAACAAAAGAATTTTGGGTTAGGTTAAGGATGGAAATGACATGATCTTGGGATGATGATGAGGGTGACAAGCCACTACAAAACCTATGAAGACATGATCTTCCCAAGTTTCAGAACCACATAGCCACGGAAAAGCAAATCAAAACAGGAAATCAAAGGAAAAAAGAGAAGGGCAGAAATCCAGGCTGTTACAAACCTTCCCCCCTTAAAGAAATCTCGTCCCCGAGATTTGGTTGCTCAGGGTTAAATAATTTTTCTGACTTTAAGAATCCGTTTCCAACTCTGGTTTCTTTTATTCATTCTCCTATAATATTTTCACTGAATTGGATCTGACTGACTGTCTTGATCTAGGGTGGCTTGCTTCGCTGTATCTGACATTCTAACAGGACGTACCTCATATGTTCCTGTTTATACTGACTCAAATTTTCTTTCATATCTGTTGGCTGAGCTAGTATCTGAAATATTATTTTTACAGGCATACTTATCCTTCTTGATATTGATCTTTACTGGAAATGTTATTCTCGTATCGAGTATCGAGAATATTCCACGGAGTTGGGGGAACACATCTTCCCGTGGAACAAAGAGTCTCTTCTATCCACGCATTGGATTCCTTAATTATATGTATATATATGTATATATAGAGAGAGGATGGATTTGCTATCCACACTAACCTGGGTGGCTGTTATCAGAACCCTTCTTTTGCTTTGAGATCCAAACCTTTGGATGGATAATGTTCTGGTTTTATCATTTGTTGAATTTCGCCACGACCCGAGAGGAAAGCTGGGCCGGGCCTTTTTGGTGTCAGGGCTGGGAAAGGAAACCTACTGTCTGGGCATTGCAGGTGTACTTTGGGCAAAGTGACGACTCGCCTTTTCGAAGGAGCAGGGTGCACCAGTGGCTGCTTTGGGTCAGCTAATCAATCGATTGTTTCTGGTTATTTATGAAAAGTTCTAAGGTGCGGGGTACTTGTCTGATAGTGTGAAAACTGACATTTTCGTATTGCATGTTGTGAACAGTTGGGCACCGTTTAAGAGGAGCAAAATGGCCTGCGCCGCGCTGGAACAGGGGTGTAAGACTTGCCATCTTTAGTCTAGGTGAATTGAATAGTTTCTACACCGTCCTGTAGTCCTAGAACGCATTCTTCAGGTTGTCTGTCTCCTTTTTCTAGGATATGATGTCCGTCTCTCTGGTTGGTGAAAACGAGTAAATGTGGCAGTTCGATCAATGTGTCTGTATGTTCTAGCAATAGCGTAGCAGCATAGAGCCTGCGCTAGCAGGCCCTTGCTTGAATGCCGGCTTAATCCCTCCCTCCCTAGTCACAACTATACTGCATGCATCAAGGATAAGTCATGATCAAGCATGCTGCTACTGCATTTTTAAGTTACAGTACACTATACTAGTCAACATACCATGTAGTATTAAGTTAATCTAATTTGGTCAGTATGAGACGGTCAGATTTTGGCTTAAGGACATACTGGTAATTACGTTTTGTCTAATTAATTAGACAAATCGCAGCCGACCGACGCCGCTGCAGCCCTCCGTCCCCAATGACGTCTAGATCCCGCCCCATGTTCTCGGGCATCCCGACGCTGCCTGCACGCTGGCGCTCTCAGGTCAGGAGTTCTGTCAACCCGAAACCATCTTCACTTCTCCGAGCGCACCGTCAACTCAAGTACTCAACGCTGTCAAAAAATTACAGCCTACCCTGCCTACATGCCGCCGACGGCAGCAGGAACTAGCAATTGTAGCATGTAGCAACTTAATTAGTTAGTTGGTCGAGAGTTCAACAGAGTGGAGTACTTGCCATGATATGGCCTCGTATTCTAGTGTCTGCAAGTTCATTAACGGGACCGACTGGACAAGGTCGGGGTCATGCGGCCAGAGCGGTGGCATTGTCTCCGTCGGCGATCCGCTCCAAATTCTGTAGGCTCGCATGCTTCCCTAGTAGAACGCCTTGCCCTTGTCGTCGTCGTCACCGCCGTCGGTGAGGTCGATAAAGACGGCAGGCGGCGAGCGCCGGCAGCAAACCTGTACGGGCTCGGCTTGATATCAAGCCAGTGCCAGAGAGGACGGCGGCAAACCTGCATCCATTACGAAGCTCAGCTTTTCACACATGTCACCGCCCATTGACCAATCCCTGCGGCAGGAAAAAGATGAACTGCGCGCTCACCGTCGCCCGTGAGCAAGACAGGTATCTCTGGCCCGGGTTGGCGTCTGTCCACAAGGTCAGGCGGGCTGCCTTTGCGCCGCAGCTGCAAAAAACAGCTGGCCCGTACCCCGTAGTCCAGCGTGTTCCCGTGTAGGGGAGAGGGTCTCTCCTGCTGCTCGCGAGCCGAGACGAGGCGGAGCTACCTCTGGACGTGGCTGCTACCAGCAGAACTGCGGATGATAAAAGGAGGATGATGGTTTGAGGCGTTTGGCCCAATGGATGTTGAGTGCCTGCGTTGGTATTTTTATAGTGATATCCAGCTGGGTGTATGACAGGCGATTGCATGCCGCCATAGTAAAAAAAGGAGCACCCGTGAGCCCTAGACTAGAGATCATGATCTCCCGTACTGCCATGGCCACGTTCGATACGGCATGCAACATTATAGAGCATGGGCTACGGGCGGAAGGATGCTCATGGGCGCAGCGTAAAAGATAAAATCACTCTCTCTCGATCTTTTTATGCGAGTGCACTGGCGTATGTTAACAATCCATTTACTTCACTAGGACCACGTACTTGCACCCCTGCGTTTTCTGCTGTTGTTTTTTAATATGTTCATGTTAATATTGTTTATGTTTTATTTACCCAACCCAGCCGACCACTAAAAAACTGCCGAGTTAGTTTCAGTGAAGTAAAATTACTCACAAAGTTTAAGCTTAAAAACTAATCCGGTGCAAATGAACCCAAAATAGATTCAACGAAGTATACTACTTAAACATACAAACTGAAACTCGGTGCCGTTTTCATAAAAAAATTAAATGTCAGTCAAGCTAAACCTTACTAGTTCTAATTGCTATTGCATTATTCGACGATCTCCTTCCACTCAGCTCTGGACGGACCCCCGATCAATGGTACGCGTCTGTGCTGCGTCTAGGTCACCATACATGCTCCCGCCGACACCCCCCCCCCCCCCCGCCACCACCTGGCCTTGCCTATATTGCAGTCATTGTTCCCGCTGTCGCCTGCCCTTGCCTATGCTGCAATCACTGCCTTGTAGAACTTGTGCATGGGGTCTAGGCACATAGACTCGCTCATACGAACGCACTCATCAATGAGATCACCGGGCACTCCGTATGCAAGCATCCGGATAGCTGCAGTGCATTTCTGATAAGAGGAGAAGCCAATCTTTCCAAGGGCATCCTCCTTGCACTCGAAATACTTATCGTATCCGACCACCGCTTCCCGACTACGGTTGAAAGCATGCCCAGCCATACATAAACGACACTGGAATTGGTGATGTTTGAAGAGTGGGTTGGGTGTATCAAAGTAGTCCTTCCAAAAAAGGAAATGGCCGCTCTCTCGGTTGCAATTGAACCCCGGGATCGAGCCCCGGAACAACGACCGCTGCCTACTAAGGTGGTCATGGACGACCAACACAGCAGCCACCATCTCCTCATCGTCAGATGAGGAATCATTGGAGTCGCAGAGGAAATTATGGAAAAATAACTCGTCGGCGGAGTCCATTTGCACCTTGAGGGCAAACTATCGAATAGCTTGCGGGCGTCATCGAAGAAGCTGGCCGGCGAAGAGAGCCGCGCCTCCCCTGGACTAGGTAGCTGGCCTGGCGGCATCCGACGAGCTTGGCAGCGACAGACGAGCATGGCAGTGTCAGACGAAGGTGCTGGCTGGGGCCGCGGGTGGCGACTTCGTGCTCGTGGCAACGTCGGGGTGGGGGAAGCTGCGATGGAACAGGGACGAGGCGGTGGTGGCGACGACGGGGAGGTTGCGGTGTGCAGGAGAGGTGTGTGGGTGCAGACTGCTGGCAAGGGCACCTGAACTAGGCGGCGGCGACGGGGTGAGGCGAGCGGGGGCTTGATGTCGATGGGGTGAAAGAGAACAGCCTATCTGCCACCGACTAGCAAGCCAAGGGAGGAGTACGCGGGCGTCGCACACGTCCGCTTCATTTCCACGCCAACGCAAATGACGCCCAAATTTAGGTCAGGAATGGGTCAGCGCGTCGGGCCATCGTTTTTGTCCGTGATGAACCAAACGGATGTGGGCGGACAAAATGGGTCGCCCGGTTGGAGTTGCTCTTAGCCGTTGCACAACAAAAGATTATATCCATCCCAGCAGCCATGAACTACTGACCTCTCCCCACCCCCTCCTACCCCACCTCTTGTCTCTCTCACTTTATGACATCCCCACACTCCCTCTCACGTGCAATCTCGCACTGTGACTCTCCACCCACTCTGCGATGGCCACAACCTACTCCGTCAGACAGGGTGCTGGGCTGCCCCGACTTGCTTCGCGAGATATTCAACCGGTTATGCCCGGTTCCTACAATGCAGTCTGGGGGTTCCCTGTGTAATCTATTTTGACGCGGTGATCAACATGATCAATGTCATCTACATAACAAAAGGCTCATGTTCATATTTGATAGGGTGCCTCTTGATGCCGGTATGCATGGTTCTGACAATGCAATCTAGAGGTTCCCCCTTGTGTTATCTAGTTGATGCGGTGATCGACGTGTTCATTGTCATCTATACATCAAAAGGCTCATGTTCATATTTGATAGGGTGCCTCTTGTTTCGGGTAAGCACGGTTCCGATGATGCAATCTGGAGGTTCCCTTGTGTAATCTAGTGGATGTCGTGATCAATGTCATATGTATATCAAAAAGCTCACTTTCATATTTGATAGGGTGCCTCTTGTTGCGGGTATGCACGGTTCCGATAATATGTGGAGGTGCCGTTCCGCAATGCAGTTGATGCGGTGATAAACATGATCAATGTCATCTATATATCAAAAATCTTACGTTCATATTTCATAGGGTGCCTCTCATTGCACGTATGCACGGTTCCGACAATGCAATCTAGAGGTTCCATTGCATAATCGAGTTAATGCGATGATCAACGTGATCAATGTCATCTATACATCAAAAGGCTCACATTCACATTTGATAGGGTGCCTCTTGTTGCGAGTGTGCACGGCTCCGACAATGCAATGTGGAGGTGCCCTTGCGTAATCGAGTTGATGCGGTGATCAACGTGATCAATGTAATCTATATCATCAAAAGGGTCATGCCCATATTTCATAGGGTGCCTCTTGTTGCGTCCATGCACGGTTCCGAAAATGCAATCTAGATGTTCCCTTTGCGCAATCCAGTTGATGCAGTGATCAAGGTGATCATATGTCATCTATATATCAGAAGGCTCATGTTCCTATTTGATAGGGTGCCTCTTGTTGCGGGTATGCACGTTCATATATGTTGGTTTTTGTTCGCCACCCTCCCGGCGGAGTTGAGGTCGAGCGAGACGAGGGAACGGGTAATTTCCCCACATGGCGGGAGTACCTTTTGTGGGTGCATGTCCCCTTATGTCGATAATGCGGGGGTGGGGGGGGGTGGGGATGGGGTAAGGTTTCATCTAATTTCTGTATCCCAGCATAATTGATACCTCACACCGCGCTGCAAGCATCAACAAGAGTGAAGAATACACCCTAACACCTCCCCCGGGCTTTCTCTAGCGGGCAGATAGGCCGTCATCGACAGTAAGCATGCGAGACGGCGCAACTTTGGTTCGTCACCCTCCAACGGGGTCGGCTCATCAGATGGCTTCATTTCGCGCCTGGGTCGGCTGCGTTTTGGCATGTGGAAGCAGTAGCGGTGGAGTCGGGGTTGCTGGTGGTGATTCTCCTTCAAGCGCGTACACGCCCGACTCCCTTGAGCGGTGGCGCCGTCCAGTTTGCCTGGAGCTTCACGAGGCTCGCGCAGACCAGATCCAGCACGAGTACTCTTGCTCTTGCATGCGGTGGTGCGAACGGCACAATTTGGCTTGGATCCTGCCTAGTTCTGTGCGCTGCGGTGCGGACTGACTATGTCGGGCTTT
This sequence comes from Triticum urartu, assembly GCF_056163025.1. Lineage (NCBI taxonomy): Eukaryota > Viridiplantae > Streptophyta > Magnoliopsida > Poales > Poaceae > Triticum > Triticum urartu. The sequence goes on along the minus strand of NC_141876.1, from coordinate 361,656,271 downwards.
CCCTCGTCCTTTCTTGTGCGCTGCGGTGTGGAGGATCGCCCAGTTCTGCGCATGGAGGTGGAGGATGGCCAGATCTGGCTTGGCTCGCCCAGGGTCTGCGAGCGGCTGTGCATACCGGCCACGTTGGCGTGTGCTCGCCGAGTTCCTGCGTGCGGCTTCGACGTACTCGTTGTTGGTAGTGTTCGCAGGGGTTGTGATGCTCTGTGGTGTTGGTGGCCTCGGATCCTGGGATTGTTGGTGGAAGGCTCGGCTCCATATGAAAATCATACATCGACCTTGTCATTGCCGGCGGTAGCGACATCCATGCATGTCGTCCTCCTCCTTGGAGGTATCGTTGTGGAGTCGCTTGCCCTTCCTACCCAACGGCGTGAGATCTCCGGGTGAAAACCTCAGATCGGACAGTGCCAGATCGGGTGACGGCGGTGTCCTCAACATCGTTTTCCTCCTTGGGGGCGTCACCTTGGAGAATCCCGACGATGGATCCAATGGTGTTCACGATTGATGGTAGAGCTTGGGTTTGTGGTGCTGCCGACGGGTCCTTTTAATTTCTTTTCTTTTTGCACTCTTTTTTTCGGTGCTTTCCTTCTCTGAGGATTCTTGTAACACCTTCTTCTGATCAATGAATTTGACAGTACTCCTGTCAACATTCAAAAAAAAAGCTTGCATGTTTTGTCTAGATCCAGAACTTAAAAGTAGCACTTTCACATACAAGATCTAGTAGGTAAATCTTTTAAGTTCAAGTTCAGATTTAAAAGACAGACATATGGTATCTGTGATGCAGGTCGGCCATGCTAGCAGTGCTGGAGTTTGAAAAAAATCTTAGGAGGGTGAAGATAAAACAAATAATCAAATACAAAACCATACGACTATAAGGGATGCAGGCGGATTAAATTCCCGGTTGGGAGAGGGAGGCTAGACTGCTCTTGCTGCTCACAACCTCACTTTTACACAACATTGGAAGTGGCATTATGCCAAAGCACGACCGTGACTAGAGGAGCCCAGGAGCTCTAAGCACCAGCCTCTGGCATCTGGCCCCAACGCCGGCAAGCTCTAGTGGCCTGTGTCCCAGTCCCCTGACCCCACGCTCACTCGTCGCCGGTTGCAAAGTCCGCGCTAGACAAAAGAGTAGAAGACAAGCTACAGTATTGGGTCGCTGCTTGTTTGTCTCCGATGCAGAGCGTGAGAAGGATGTGATAACTGCAGAAGACCAATCGCCGCACTGCAAAAGTTGATGCAAAAAAAATGACAAAACATATCTTGTTAAAAAAACAGTTTTGCTGAGTCTCAACCATCTGAGACACCGTCCTTTAATTTTGCATGAAGATTCATGCAATTTTTTTGTTTCCTTTTTCTTCTTAATTACTAGTATATCACTTGAATAAGACTTGGTTAAGCCTTAGACGCGAAGATGGAACGCGCCGAGCTCGCCGCCTGGCTCCGCGTGCGCCTGAGGATATCCGTCGAAGAAGGCCTTGTCACCGTCGATGATGACGAAGTAGGCGCGGACTGCGGAAGGGATATGCTTGATGATGTCGTCGCAAGGGAGCCGGTGACGACTTGTAGAGATGGCCCCCAAGATTGTTTGCTTCGTGTATTCCCTTGCGCAGCCCCTTTCTCTTACGACGACTTCGTCGTTGTCGCATGCGAGGACGGTCTCGAAACCAACCTGCCCGGCGAGCGCCACTGCGACCTCCGAGGCCTTTGGAGCTAACGCATGGTCCAGGAGCTCCATGGAGGCGAACTCGAGGTGCCTCCAGTCGCTCTCCCATAAAGCGAACTGCATTTTTTTCAAAAAGGGGGTCTCCTCGGCCTCTGCATCAAAATGATGCATACGGCCATCTTATTAATAAAAGAAGGCAAAAGTGCCAACAAGGTTCCACAATCTCCAGCTAAACAAAAGGATAAAAAGAAATGCAGCTCACACAGAGCTACAGACGGTTAGATATATAAACTAGCCCAAAAAAGAAGCCACAACCGGCTGGCTAACAATAGATAGGGAAACTAATTGCCTATCCTATTACATGACCGCCATCCAAACCGGTTGAAGATATCCCAAGCGACCATCTCCCAACGGATAGATCCAGTAACCAAATGCTCCCTGGCCTCCATCGGAGTGAGTAGCGACCACGAACGGATCAGTGCCGTAGTTCGGAAAATAACCTGCAAGAAATGAATCCGTGATGTTCTGTTAAAAACCAAATCATTTCTGCAATTCCAGATAGTCCATAACAAAGCGCAAACTCCAACCCGAATATGTCTTGCGAGAACAGGCCCAACCCCATTAAGCCATGTCCCAAATAAAGCATTGACAGAAGTCGGTGGAGTAAGATTAAAAGCAATATGGATCGTCCGCCAAAGAACTCTAGCCAACGGGCAATCAAAGAATAAATGCTTAATCGTCTCATCCCGATCACAGAAACTACACCTAGTAGGTCCTGTCCAATTGCGTTTAATCAAGTTATCCTTTGTTAAAATAACTTGTTTATGGACAAACCACATAAACACTTTTATTTCTAAAGGCACCTTGACAGCCCAAACAAACTTGGAAGTTGGAATAGCAGTTGAATTAATAACATCAATATACATTGATTTAACTGTAAATACTCCAGAACTAGTCAACTTCCAACGCAATATATCGGGTCGGTGAGAAAGTTGAACCTCCATCAGTCTCCTAACTAGATGAATCCATTCTTCCCAACGATTGCCCGCTAGCGACCGTCGAAACTGAATATTAAGGGGGATAGATTGGAATACCGTTGCCACGAACACCTCACGTCGTTGAGCAATCCAATATAGAGACGGATATTGAATGGCTAAAGGTGATTCACCAAGCCAAGTATCCTCCCAGAAACGAGTACTTGTACCGTTTCCAATAACAAATCTCGTCCTACTGAACATAGATTGTTTGACTTTCATTAGTCCTTTCCAGAAAGGCGAGTCAGTCGGCCTGACTGCGACCTGGGACAATGTTTTTGTTTGGAGGTACTTGTTGCGGAGGATCTGCGCCCACATGGCCTCAGTCCCGGAAGACAGTTTCCACAACCACTTACTAAGAAGACATCTGTTCTTGACTTCAAGTTTTTCAATACCAAGACCCCCTTGGTCTTTCGGTCTACAGATGATGTCCCATTTAGCAAGCCGATATTTTCTTTTAAGTTCATCACCCTGCCAAAAGAAGCGCGACCGATAGAAGTCCAGTTGTTTCCTAACACCAACTGGGACCTCAAAGAACGATAAGAGAAACATAGGCATACTCGTGAGCACCGAATTAATCAATATCAACCGGCCTCCGTATGACATGAGCTTACCCTTCCAACAACTCAGTTTTTTTCTCAAATCGATCCTCTATGCACTTCCATTCTCTGTTTGTTAGCCTACGATGGTGAATCGGGATACCAAGGTAAGAGAAGGGTAAACTCCCCAACTCGCACCCAAACAACTGCCTATAAGACTCCTGGTCGTCTTTGGCTCTACCAAAGCAGAACAATTCGCTCTTATGGAAGTTGATCTTTAACCCTGTCAGTTGTTCAAACAGACATAACACAAGCTTCATATTTCTCGCCTTGGCGAAATCATGCTCCATAAAGATGATTGTATCATCGGCGTACTGAAGGATGGAAACACCTCCCTCCACAAGATGAGGAACCAACCCACCCACTTGACCATTTTCCTTAGCCCGGCTTATCAAAATTGTTAACATATCCACCACAATGTTAAACAGGATAGGGGACATCGGATCTCCTTGTCTTAGGCCTTTATGTGTCTAGAAATAATGACCTATGTCGTCATTCACTTTAATTCCCACACTCCCTTTTTGCGTAAATGATTCGACCTGTCGGCGCCAGGCTTCATCAAAACCTTTCATACGCAATGCCTGTTGGAGGAATGGCCACTTAACCTTATCGTACGCTTTTTCGAAATCCACCTTAAAAATTACTCCATCTAATTTTTTGGAATGGATTTCATGGAGCGTTTCATGAAGGACAACCACCCCTTCAAGGATGTTCCTGTCCGGCATGAAAGCAGTTTGGGATTGCTGCACCACAGATTGCGCAATCTGTGTGAGCCTATTAGTTCCGACCTTGGTGAAGATTTTGAAACTAACATTGAGGAGGCAGATCGGCCTGAACTGCTCGATCCTCGCAGCATCCGTTTTCTTCGGAAGCAATGTGATAGTTCCAAAATTCAAGTGAAATAATTGAAGCTGTCCAGAGAATAGATCATGAAACATAGGTAGTAAATCCCCCTTAATAATGTGCCAACACTTTTTATAGAACTCAGCCGGGAACCCATCCGGACCGGGAGCCTTATTGTTTTTCATTTGTGCAATAGCATCGAACACCTCCTTTTCTGAGAACGGGGCAATCAGAATATTATTATCAGCAGCAGTCAATTGAGGCACGTCCTCAACCCTGGACTCATCGAGGGACACACAATTGGCCTCCGGCGGTCCAAATAACTGTCTATAGTATTCGGTGATATAGGTTTTGATATTATCCTGCCCTAAAATAGTACCCTCATCCTGCTCTAGCTGAAAGATCCGTTTCTTTCTGTGTTTACCATTAGCAATGAGGTGGAAAAATTGAGTATTCGCGTCCCCTTGGACTACTTTGCGGGTCTTGGCACGCAAAGCCCACTTCAATTCTTCTTCGCGGAGAAGTTCTTTCAGCCTCTTCTCCGCCTCATTTTTAACTTGGAGCTCGGTGGGCAACAACAACGCGGATTCAGCTTTTACGTCCAAAGCCTGTACAAGAGAGAGGAGCCTATCCTTCTCAATCTTATACACCCCACTTAGATGCTTGGCCCAACCCCGTAAGAAACTTCTCAAATGCCTAATTTTATTCTGCCAGCGCTCGACCGCCGTCCTTCCTCCAACACCCTTAGCCCACTCCCTGGCTATGATGTCTAAGAATCCCTCGCGTTCGAACCAGGCCATCTCAAAAGAGAAGGTGTTTTTGTTTCCTATATGGTTCGGCTCCCCTGAGTCCACGAACAAAGGTGTGTGATCGGAGATGCCCCGCGTGAGAGCTTGCACCGTAACAAGAGGGAACTTCTGTTCCCACTCCATGCTGGCGAGAACCCGATCCAGCTTCTCATATGTCGGGTTTGGCATAGCATTAGCCCAGGTAAATTGCCTACCAGTGAGCTCTATCTCCCTTAGATCTAAGCTTTCAATGATAGTATTGAACATAAACGACCACCTGCCGTCGAAGTTATCATTGTTTTTCTCCTCTCCTTCGAATGATGTTGAAATCACCCCCGACCAAAATCGGAAGCTGTTCGGACCCACATATCCGAACCAGATCCGCCAGAAACTCCGGTTTAAGCTCGGGTTGGGCAGCACCATAGACCGCTACCAAAGCCCAGTTGAACCCATCAACTTTAGACCTAACTCGAAATTTTACCGCGAAGTCACCCATTACTACACTCCGGACTTCCATGGAATCACACCTCACACCCAGTAAGATGCCCCCCGATCTACCTCGTGGCGGGAGGCAATGCCAATCGAACTCAAGACCACCCACAAGAGAGGAAAGAAACTGAGGCGTAAAATTGTCTCGACCGGTTTCCGATAGAGCAATGAAATCTAACCGATGTTCCAGAGAAGCTTCAGCAAGAAACCTTCTTTTAGCCAAGTCCTTCAGACCTCTGCTATTCCAAAAGATTCCTTTCATAGTTCATCATGGAATTTTTTAGCAGTCCGGATCCTAGCACTCCTACGAACTGCAGAATCGGGATAAATCTTTCGCTTCCACTTACACTTTGGCTTAGTGGGCTCCGTCACCCGGTCCTCATAACCGGATTGAGCGGAGCCGACATCTTCATCATCTAAGGGCGCATCATCGCCCTCAGACTCCTGATTAGAAGGTGCTAGATCCGCACAAAGATTATTTAGCACTGTAACCCCTAACGCATCAATTTCATCATCATTCATGGGTTTGACCACAGCAAGATTACGAATAGTCTCTAAGGCCCGCTCCGCCTCTAGATCTAACATATCATTCACCGATTCGGAGATTTCAATATCAGTATCGCCTAGTGAAACTCCTAATTGGTTTGCATTATGAATAATGTCCTCCGGAGCAAAATGCAATAAAGAATTAGATATATTAACGGACATACCAGTAGTGATCGCAGCATCGTGAAGCTTGGCCGCCCTCATAGCGCACCGCTGCTGCATATCGTCCACCTCCGGAAGATCCAGAACGCGAGCACTCATCCGTCTCCCCGTCGAGACCGGGTCTAGGATACCGCCGAAGGTAACAACCTCCTCTCGAGAAGGAGGAAGCTGCGGGCTCCCAATGCCCTCGGACAAGTGCCCGGCGGGTAGGACAAGGGGCGGGACAACTGGGGCCACCTGCCCAGTCCCTCCTCCTGCCCCGCCCACCGGCACAGAGCGTATCGTCGAAGGCGCCGAGAAAGTGGTCCTCCTGACCGCAGACGAGGAAGGGATATCTAGGGCCGCCTGCCCTAGCCCCACCTCCCCCAGCGTCACGGGATCTGCGGGTGCCTCAGCCAGGACGTGAGGAGGAGGAGCCGAAGCCACCTGCCTCGGGCTCCCACTCCTAGCGCTGGCGGGCCCCGACGTAGCCGGCATCATCGGCGTCGGTATAGGTAGAGACGAGAGCAAGGCCACCTGCCCTGACCCCAGTCCCCCAAGGCTCACCTCGGTCGAAGATGACAATGCCGGAGACACATCCATCGGTGAGGCTCGGGAAATAAGATCGACCTCCGGCTGTACAGCCCGAACTGTAGTCCCCTCAAAGTCCAAGGAGGGAAGCGTGTGCGCATACACATCATCAGAGTCTACCCTATCGCTCCACATCTTGGGAGGCGCAGAGGCAGGTGCAAAGGACCCAAAACGCAGTGTCGTCGTAGGCACCGAAGGTGACGGTGTCGGCTCAACTCCGGTCCCCTCCCCAGGCAACTGAGCATCTGGGCGAGACCCTGTCGACCCCTCTCGAGCAGACTCGTCTGGCGCCCCCCTGGCTCCTGCACCACCCTCACTCTCGTGCATATCAACATCATCCCTAGCAACCTCATCAGCAAACATCTCAACGTCCTCAAACTCTATATCGAGCGGGAATACCTCTCCCCTATATGTCCAGTGGACCACATCAGGCACAAAATCAACATTGAGGACACTCACCAACATCCGAGCCACTCCATGAGCCCGAGTGAAATCCATATCCACTCTCTCCGTCTTTCCAACCATGATACCCATACTGGCTACAACTCGAACGTCCTGCAGAGGCTTAGATGGGGCTCCAGAAAAGCGCAACCAGATCTGCGTAAGCGGCTTTCCTTTAGGCTCCACCTTCGTCCACTCGTGAAACTCCAAAATACACTTAGTACCAGGAACTTTACACAAGCCGAAACTCAGTAGTCTCTGTAGATCCTCCACAGAGGGGAAATCCACCTTAAATAAATTAGCTTCGAGGCGGATCAGCTCCCACTGAAAATCCCCCGGTGCCAATTCTTGAAGCCTCCAGATAATCTGAACCTCAGTCACGTCTCCCTGAGTCGCTTTTACAATCCCGGTGGTCAGGCACTGTGTGTCCTCGGGGATCTCCCTCGCAGCCGGGGACTCGAAGAACAATAACTCTGCACAGTATAGCCCATACATATTCAGAGCTGGAGCCTGGTCACGCACTAACGGGCACTCTCTCGAATCATGTGCGAGCTTGCCACACGAGTCACACAGCTCTGCAACGCACTCTGCAATAAAGTGGCCCTTCTCACCGCACCGGTAACACAGCATCCTTTCCTTCTTGCGCGCCCACTTGGCCGCCCTCTCGGAATCAGACCTGTCTGACACTTCACTTACAGCCCAGGCACCGAAGCATCAACATTTGCCAGGGCCGTTACCACCTCCATCGCCTGATGATGAAGATCCATAGACTGACCAGAATCTGTCTCAACCGCAGTAGCCACCTGGTCAACAGCAGCCGGAGGCGGAGGCTGTCGACGAAACCTCCCACGGCCACCACCCCGACCACCCTGATGTCCACGGTATCCGCCTCTCTGGCGGTGGTCCGGACCGGATGCCCCCTCAACAAAGCCACCAGGAGGTCCAAGGAATGGTCTCTCTGCAGACCCGTCACTCTGCCATGTATAGCCTCGGCCTCCACCGGTCGACGAGGAACCACGGTGCTGTCCGTCTCCATATGCATCCACACCATCATCACCCCACTGACCACGGGGCGACTCAAAGGACTCTCGAACTGTCGATTCTTTCGTATGCTGCGGAGGCCCCGACCGATACTGAGTCGGCCTCGCGGCATAGTGCGGCGGCAGAGCAGCCCGGGGCGGAGCACCACCCGGGACCGGCACCACCGGTCGAGGGCCAGACCCGCCACCACGACCCATGGTAGAAGCCCCCGGCTGCTGTGGCCCCGGAGGCCGCGGCCCTGTGAAGCCCCCTCTGCCCGTGTGAGAGCCCGGCGGCCTGGCAGGCGTTGGTCCCGCGGGTAGAAGACCGGCCGGTCCTCCACTTCCAGTAGGTACCACCGGCGGCCCGGCCGTCGCAGGCACAGGCGGCCGCATCCCGTGGTTGGCGCCAGTCCGTCCCGTAGGGGTGGGAACGCCACGCCCGGCGCCTGGAACAACAGTCCCAGCACCGGCTGCGCCACGCCCTGCACCAGGGGCCCCTCGGCCGGCACTCCCAGGCGGCGGCGGCGGCCCGACTGCCCCAGCCCTGCCCGCAACCGCATGGGGCTTCGCTGCCGGCGGTACACCCGAGCCTCGACCAGTCATCACGCGCAGCGGGGGAATCCGGCGAGCGCGGTCAGAACCGCACGGTAGTAGGAAAGGCGTCCCGCGCCGACGAACCCTAGGCGCAGACGTAGAACCACACGCGTACGACGAGTCGATCACGTCCGTGCATGCAGCGCTAGCATCAATGCATGTGGCTCCCTGTATGGACTGGGCCTCATACCCAGCCATATCTGGCCCACCTAGCAAGGCGTCAGCGTTTGGTGAAACAGGCCCAAACCGGCCCAGTAGTTCGTTCAAGCGCTCGCTGCGAGCCTCCCGGATCCCGCTCGGCGTCCGCGACTTTCCCGCAGCCGCCGCCGCCGGCAGTGATCCAGCTCTCGACCGGCGAGATGCCCTACTCTTCTCGACCACCGTCCACGAATTCGGATGAATTAAATCGAAAAGCGTGAGGTTTGGAAGGCGTACCTTAGGGATGGGGCCCTTCCATGGCCGGACCGCCGTTGCCGCCGTTCTCCGGTGAACTACACGGCGTACCATCTCGTTCCTCTCGTCCGGCTATAGCCCGATCCATGCCGGATCCTCCACCGGCAGAACCGAGTCTACAGTTGTGGCTACATCATCCTCGGAGTAACCTGCGTGAAATAAATCGAAAATCAAATCCGATGGAGTAGGCGGCGCCGGTGAACCTCCTGGATCCTCGCCGTCCCCGTCGGCATCCTCGTCGTCTGAGTCCAATAAAGCCCAGAAGCGGCCGCCTACGCCTGCCCGTTCCGCCGCCACGGGGCGGCGCGTCTCGGTGGTCGCCCCCATCCCGCTCGGCGGTCTCTGTTGTGGACGAGCTCCGGCAAGCAATCTCCGGCAAGCAAGCTCCGGCAAGCAATCTCCGGCAAGCAATCGGTCGGCGGGATCTCCCCCGATTCCGGCGGCCCGGCCGCGGATCTGCAGCTCCTGGCGCCGACCGATGGCGCACGCGTGTCTCCTCCCTCAGCGGCGGCCCGGCCGCGGATCTGCAGCTCCTGGCGCCGACCGATGGCGCACGCGTGTCTCCTCCCTCAGCGGCGGCCCGGCCGCGGATCTACGGAGCGCCGGAGAACGGAGAAAGGCGGCGCCGCCCGCCCGCTGCGGCCTTGGACGCTGCCGCCGGGACGGAGCGCAGAGGCCAGAGGGGCAAGGAACGAACGCAGGACGCCGGATGCCTACGCCGCCGCGCCGCTGGCCGCCGCGGCCATGCCGTGTCTAGGAGCTGTGTCTAGCACACACACGATGGGTAATACCGCGGATGGGTCCTGCCATGGTCAAACAGCCATGCGTGCGCGGGGGCTTTGCACTGCAGGGAGGACGGTTGCATGCATTCACGGCCGCTCAAAAATAATTATGAAAATAAGTTGCATGCATTCACGCCATGCTCGACCGCTCGTAAGCTGCTCCACAAATGAAAATAAGATTATGCATTCACGACCGCGCGTACACAGCATGCATGTGTTCAGAACCTTGGTGCGCATGTGTGCCAGACTATTGTGAAACCCAACAAAAAAAAGTTGTTGTAGACCGCTGACTGCCTCTAGTTGCACGGCATGGGCAGCGTTAGTAGTGTGGAGCAGCGCTATGTGTTGACACCTGAGCTTACTAATATTGCAACACAAATAAAATCTGGCGTTAAGATGGGATTATTTTATATGCTAAACACACTACCCATACGTAGCTCGGTGTTCAGAGAACGGTGGCTTGATTTGTGTTGTGATGATTCGGCCCGGACCTCGCCTCAGAGAGAAAAGCCCAGGCGGGGCAAGATTCACACGCTGGCGCGGCGCGCAACAGTGCGCCCACATGATTTAAACGGGATGCAGCCCACAACAATAAAACTCCCAGGCCAAAAAAGGGAAAGGTTCAAACCTTTGGTGAACAGTTCAACAGAAGTCATCTTGGAACCATTCGATTAGCTACTCGTGGGCCTCCCGTCTGCCGGCCTGCCGTCGTGCCAGCTAGTGTTGCGCACTCCTGTGCTGGTGCAGTGAGCGTGGTCCATGTTACTCTAAAAGAGGAAATAAGCAACAATCCAGCTATAAAACGAAAATACAAAAGAGGTAAGAGGATGGGGCGGATCCCAACGCGAGTGTGTGCTCATGATTGCAGCTACTCTGGCGAAGCTTCATAGGTTTGCTTCCATATGGGACACCTAGGTGCCCATGCACCTTGCCTACAAACCGTCAGATTACACTAAGATGTGTGCACTTGTATTAGTACTAGAACTAATGCCTTAAACGTTGACTCTGTCATTAGGAAAGAATTATTGCTTGATATGGACACTTAATGCCTTCATTAAACAAGAAAGAGAAAATTAGCAATTAATGATCCATGCATGATACATGCACTTTATTGATGTATTATACTTTTTCTAATATATTATTTGTAGGTATGTCTTCAAGGCATATGTATGTATTAAAAAATTAGTTTGTGCGTATAATATCTTCGGTATTTGTATATATCTAGTCACGTACTAATTCATATACCTAGTCACGTACTAATTCATATACCTATAAAAATTGTATACCTAGTCACGTACTAACTTTTTCATATACCTAGTCAAGATCTTACGTATATGTAAATTATACTATTTCTGGGTATATCCCCAATATCATTTATGGGTATATCTCAAGAAATTTTACGTGTGTTAAAAAATAGTGTATCATTTTTTGGGTTATGTACCATTCAAAGTATATCAGTTTTGTGTATATCTCCAAAGCATGCATGTATTGGAAAAGAGTTTGCGGTTATGATATCTTACGTCCATGTACGTACGAAAAAACCGCGTGTGGGTATTGGTATGCAATCGCACATTACTTAGACTAAAAAGAATTGTGCGTGGGTATATATATGTACGTAGGAAAAAAAATCATGTTTCGGTATCAGCATGCATCATATATTCCTAAAAGTAAAAATAATTAGGATCACATTTATATTATTTGTTCGCCTTATTTTGTATAGAAATATTAGTTGGTAAAAGTGTGAACCGGCCTTAACTTTTTTTAATACTAGATACCATGAAAAGTAAAACATCAGAAAATTGCATAATATACGTCGTAATTATCTCTACTACTATTAAACAATCAAACAAGAACTTTCTTACGCGCACCCTGCAATTAGTCCCACAATAAACCCAAGCCAATCAGTACCACACGATTAGGCCAACAAGTCTCAATCTAACAGCCATCATTAATCCAATACCTCTAAGGTGTGCACTTAGCATTTACCAATGACTGACCATACTTCACCAGGAGAGTAGTAGTCGAACAACCAGCCCCGCGCGTCCCCTACAATCACGGAATCAGATCGTAAACTAACAACCAGCCCAGCGTCCCCTACAATCACGGAAAATCAGATCGCAAGCTAACAACCAGCCCAGTGTCCCCTACAATCACGGAAAATCAGATCGCAAGCTAAGGGAACTTCACGCCCTTGACCTTGACCTCGCCGCCTGGCACATACGCCGCCCACCAATATCGTCTCCTGCCTGCACGGCGACCACGCCGCACTGCACCGTCCCGTCACCTCCATGCACGATCGCCATCGCCGATTGTTGCCGCTCGCAGCGTGGCATCCATCCTGCAAGATCGCCAGTGCCCAGGAGAGAGCCTGCCCCGGCACCCGCACCGCCGGGCCCACCCTGCACTGGCACCCACGCCGCCGCGCACACGCCCGCCGGGGCAGGGCGCCAGCGCCTATCGCGTCCCCTGAACCAGCCGGGCACACGCAGCTGTGATTCTTCCGAGGACTTCTTCAGGTTCGACTTCTTCCTTTGACTGTTGCAGCATTACTCATGATTAGATTTTTTATAATAGAGTTCTAAATAATAAACAGTCGCACAGCAAAATGCTATAAGCCGTTCATTTTACATATTGACTATATGAGGATAATGAAACTGGATTTGTGTTGCAAATTGCCTTTACTATATCAAGTAAATACAGGAAAGTGACTTTACTATATCAAGTTCCATCAACATGACCACCAACACAATCGTTCTACAAAGTAATATAGCATCTATCCAGCTCCAGGATGTTACAATGAATTGTATAAATCTGTATAAACCCACCTTTGCACACATGATGATTGAGAATGTGCATGATTATTTAAACTGAAAACATCTAGAGTACATGTGATCCATTCTAATTCTGAAAACTAAAGAAGTCACACTTCCTGCTTCCTGAGTACAAAATGGTGCATTTGAATGTCTGTTTGTTGGAACTACGCAACTTTGGCATATCTTTTTTTTTTCATGTGCATATCCTAATAGGTGAGAGCATCAACAAAGATTTTCTTGATCTATCATGAACCGGTTTAGAATATATGTTTTCGCAGGACTAATGCTTGTGGTAAGCCATCTAAGAAATATTTAGAGTTGCCGACAAAGGTAATCTAGAAGTATGATTTAGTAAACAAATATGCCGACCATCACATCAAGGAAATGTTCCATATACAACTACATGAATTTCTTAGAACAATAAAAATATTGTGCAATGCAACGAAGATTCAAACCATACTCTTTGATTCAGACTTGTTGCTCCCATTCCCTTTGGGTACCAAAAAGTGTTCAAGTTTTGTACCTGATCTGGAATCCATACCCCTGGCTTGCTGAATGACTCGAGCAGGTCAGAACCACATAGCAGCATTACCTTGACACTTCCTGAGACAAAACGCAAGTCATAAACAACTGATTTATATACAGTGTTATAGTACTGATACATTTGGAGATCCAACAATGTGAGAGAAGACACTACTGTGTTGCAACAACAAAAATCATTGAGTGTTGCAACAACAAAAATCATTGTCATATACCTTGATCAGCTAAGCCGTCCTTGCACAGAAGAATTCTTAACTCTTGAGAGAATGGTCAAGGTACGCTGATGACCTTTCTGCATTGCCTGTATCAAGAACACAAGAATGTGTCCATCAAATGAACACATCGTCCGAACTGAAAGTACCTTATGTGACAGCGAAAATCCAATGGTACGCATGTACTGATAACATGAAAAATCAGGTTATTATGCATGGATCAATCATCACGAAAGACGAGCTTCAACATGCCAATTCGCAGAGGCGAATCCGGTGAGCAGACGGCAAGAGGTCATGAGCAGCCCCAAATTGCGAATTCGGTCATGAGAATGTGGTGTTAACACAAACCCATACACATGTCCAGTTCCGCATAGTACCTTCTTCTTGTTAGCATCGGTTCACCAGGGACATGTATCCATTAAGGCAGTAACATCCCAGCACCGACTACCCTCGCTGCTGCAACTCATCCTTCGCAACCTCTGTACGTATGAAACAAGAGATGGGGTAATATGTAATCTGTTTGTTCTGATTCTCAGCCTGTTCTAATATTAACACACCACTTCATAGTTGCTAAACAGATTTAACAGGTGCTGCGGCTTACCAAACATGCCTGTGCATGTAGGTGGGAAGGTTGAAGCTCCCGGTGGCCACCAGCACAACACCACTCCGCCTTCCCCCGTCTCTGCGGTCATCCAGTTGAATAAGGGAACGTATGGTGGATTAGGATGACTCTGAATAACGCAAGTGAAGAAATCCAAGATCAGGTTCTTTTCTTTCTGCTTACAGATTTGGATCCGTGGACAGCTTCTCCGTGGGGACGGGAACTTCTCTCTTCCTGGGGTCGGCGTGCGCCGCCCGCCTGAGAGGTCGGCAGCCGGCGTGTGCGGTAAGGGGCCGGCGTCACCGGCGAGCATGCCAAGCTCGACCGCCTCCTCGAGCACTTCAACGGCCGAATTCGAAGGAGGAGTGAGGTGGAGCAGGGGCATGCACGTCCGTCGGCGTGGGTGACGAAGGGGACGGGCGGCCTTACAGGGAGCGCCGGCTGTGGAGGGAGGGATCTGGCGACCATGGAAGATTAGGGAAGGGAGGAGAAAAGACAGGGGCGGTGGAATGACTGACTTTTTTTAGTACTACAGTATATACTAGCAGTGTCCAGAGAAGGATTGTGAGTGACTGTGGCGTTGTCCAAACCAATTTTCTTTCATCTTCTAGAAAAATACTTTTCTTTTATAGGGGCATGTTCGATTTTGGGTGCCATTTTTTTAATCATCACGGCTTTTTATGATCATGATGATCAGTTGATGGTTTAAAAAGTTTTGTATAAATATCTATAAAAATTAAATAAAACTGAATATATTTTATGTTTTGTAATCCTGTAGGTCATCTTGTGGTGTGTGGATGGTAAATTTTATGAAATACTCCCTCTTGTAAAGTAATATAAATTTTATGGAGTACTTCACCGGAGTTATGTTGTCTGATACTCCTATACAGGTATTTTTCGTTCTGTATCATTATACTTATTATGTCCTATCACTATTTCAAAACTAACTAACTCTGATTACTACTTTATAGGATCATATGACATATTTCAGAACAAAACTATATGTCATTTTAGTGGACTAGGAATAAAATGATGATAATACAAGAAATCAAGACTTGAAGTTGAGGAGGAAGTTTTTGAAATATATTTTAAAGTGCGAAGGGAACCAAGCTCAAACCAATATCCTATCCATCGGATGAAGCACCATAGATCGTATCAACAAATGGACCTTCAAGAGATAATGTTGTTTAGTTGTCTGTTTTTTTAAATTATGTAACAAATTATAATAGAATTATGTGATCATCAATGTTATATGAAGACATGTTTCTGGGTCGTATGTTACACGCGCGCTCATATCACTGAGCATAAGACAGATTTGAATGGGTCAGTAAAAAACTCGCTAGAAGAGAAAATATACTCAAATAGATGTTTTTATTGTAGATTATGATACGTGCGTTGCATGTGCATGTGTACTAGTACATACAAACATTTGTGACGATATTTCGTATAGTTTGGTCATATTGTATACCTTAAAAATTAGAACGTATATACATACCCTTTTTGTTTGGAAAGGAATCATTGCAAAGAAATCAGTAGTATATATTTTTGGAAAGCAATCACTGCCTATTAAAATTTATAGCGCACGAAAACAAAATTTGAAAAGTCAAATGTCATGGATTGTACATCATGCACCATGAATATCACTTGCCATAACGGGCATCAAGGTGCCCAGGCACCTAGGTGCCCCAAACATTTTACCTATATATATAAGACCTTATTTTGATAACATTAAACCTTATTCTGCTAACACTGCCGAGTTAACACCCCTAGCCTTCCCCCACTCTAAACCGAACTGTACCCAGTACTTCCCCCACACCCACACGACCTCCACCCATCGTCTGCTTCCTCCAGATGCGCCCCCACACCCGCCCCGGCCATGTCCATCTTCTACCGCTGCCGCGCCGCCGGGAACCAACTCCCAACACGTTGTCGATCAGCCGCGCCACAACAACCACCCCGACCCACAACCTCCGGCACGCCCCATCTCCCTCTCCCCGCCTTTCTCACCCCTCCCACCAGCGTCCTTCCTGCACTCCGACGGCAGATGTGCTCCCTGTTAGGTAATCCAAACAAAATCTAGTTTTGTTTTGGTAGTTTTACTAGGAAGTGGTCACGTATGTGGTGATAATTTTGTTTGAGTCAGTTTACTATTAGTAAAGGGTGATCAACGTTGCCGGTAATTAGATTAGGAAAATCACAAGTAATAATCCGGCTGGGATGTATATATGGTAGTACTACTAGGAGTCCTATTCGTGTTAGTACTAAGCTAGCCGTACTAGCTTAGTCAGCTTCGGGTGTGTGCGTGTCCGTCTAGGTCTAGGTTTACTTTGAGTCGGTTTGTAGAGCCGGTTGAGTCAGGTCTTGTGCGTGCATATATATACATGCATAGGGCTGCAGATTTGTAACCGTGAGTTGAGAAAACAGAAATAAAGAGAAAAGAGGGCACGGCGAGGGCCCTTGGCTATCCGTTTTTGTGCGCGTGTGTTCGTGTGATTTTATGTGATCGATCCTGTGGACGAAATTCCAACAATTAGTATCAGAGCAAGGTCGAGGTGAAGTTGTGCTTGCCTCGGGGCGGCGACCCGATTAGCGCCTCGGGGCGGGCGATACAGTCGCTGGTGTACCGACAAGGAGGTGCGGGCCATATAGTCGTTGGGTGGTACAACGACGAGGAGGAACGGGCGATCTAGTCGCTGGGTGGTGCAGCGACGTGAAGGGTCAAGCGGTTGTCGTTCGGCGAAGCGGCAACGAGAAGGTGACGAGGACACTGTCGTAAGCGAGGTGACAGGTGATTGTTGTTATGTGGAATGACCTGGAGAAGGGCGACAAGGCTGTCGTTGGCAAGGCATTGGTGATCGTTGATGGTTATGGAGGTGCCGAAGTTGCGACACTGAGGAAATCATCGAGATCATTGTTGGGGGGAGCGAGGAGGAGGCGACAAAGTTGTGAGCTGTCGTCAAGGTGTGCACATGAGTTCTTGTAAGGTGCGTCCAAGAGCTCAGATGTGTGAGCCTTCTGCTGCAGTTGAGATGTGTCACTGGCGGAGGAGAATTGCGAGGGAGAGCAGGCGAAAAAAGGAATTCGTGCCTTGCGTTTCCGTTCGTGGTTGTGGAGTTCCGGCGAGTTCATATACGGTGGAGATGAGTTGCACGTATATGGCGAGTTGTGTTGCCGCTGGACAGGAGGTGTCGTTCGATAAGATGTGGCATCGGCAACAATGAGAGAGATTGAAAATGTGGCGGGTGAAGAGATGTGTCTCTCCGTGTGCAAAAAGCCGATGAGAACATAAAGATCAACGTGAAGAGGACGCGTACCAGTTAAGTTGAGTTTCTGCATGAGGCTATGCGTTTAGTCTGCATGTAGCACGCTAAGATGTGGCAGCGTAGCCAGTAGTTCGAATAAAGCGTTGGATCCAGTCTACAATTCGGCATGAAAAGAAAAGATGGTGATGAAGTGATAGCTAGTGTTGCAATAAGAGAAAAGTTGCGATCCGGTAGGTCGCATCACCGGAAGCAGCCAGCGTGATAAGATGAGTATATGGTTGACTGTTTGTCTTGTCGAGTAAAGAGTCGTATGTTTAGATTAGGAGGTGATTGTTAAGTAATCCAAACAAAATCTAGTTTTGTTTTGGTAGTTTTACTAGGAAGTGGTCACGAATGTGGTGATAATTGTGTTTAAGTCAGTTTACTATTAGTAAAGGGTGATCAACGTTGCCGGTAATTAGATTAGGAAAATCACAAGTAATAATCCGGCTGGGATGTATATATGGTAGTACTACTAGGAATCCTATTTGTGTTAATACTAAGCTAGCCGTACTAGCTTAGTCAGCTTCGGGTGTGTGTGTCCGTTTAGGTTTAGGTTTACTTTGAGTCGGTTTGTAGAGCCGGTTGAGTCAGGTCCTATGCATGCATATATATACATGCATAAGGCTGCAGATTTGTAACTGTGAGTTGAGAAAACAGAAAAAAGAGAAAAGAAGGCACGGCAAGGGCCTTTGGCTATCCGGTTTTTATGCGTGTGTGTTCGTGTAATTTTATGTGATTGATCTTGTGGGTGGAATTTCAACACTCCCGCCTCCTGCCCCCCGCACCTCTATGGCGACGGATCTGGGCGGATCCGACCATGCCGCGCCGCCAGGCGATGGGATCGAGCGACGGATGGGAAAAGTCCGGGCACACCCCCTGACCATGCATGCTTCCTGGCCGACGACACCTCCTCCACCCAATCTTCCTCCTCAACGGCGCCCCCGACCTCAACCTCCGCCTGCCTCCTCAGCCCTCATCCTGGAGCAACCGCCACGCCTAGGATCCCGTCGGCCACGACCTCCCATCGCCGACCGCTGCTTCCACCTACCCCCGCCAGCTATCGATTCATCCTGTTGCCACTTGCCACCTCTATCCCCTGGCATCTCCACCGGATCAGAGTCGCCACGAACTCGACCGGCCCCTGCCCCTGTGCACCGCTCGGTCTCCGGGGAGAGGCCGCCGTCCCCACCAGCACCTCCCCCTCCCCCGCAAGCGCCACCAGAGGCTGACGGCGAGCCACCACTAGCGTCCATTTCATTTTGGCGCCAACAAAAAATCCTACTTCGGTGTGGACATGCAGTACGCCGGCAAGCTGCTAGCGGTTGGAGCAGCATGGGCGTGCAGTTCGTTTTTTAATTTTTTTGTCCTTCGAGGTGGTCGCGGCCATGGCCGATCTGTGTGACTCCTTATTTCGTTTGTTTGGCCGCAGCACACACCCCATGCCCTGGCGACCACTTTGTTGCAGGATGCATCCCAAAAACAAGGGGAGCAGCTCGCATGGTGGAGTTCAGAGCTTGAGTGCACTTTGATGGAGGCAGCGGTGCACTCTCATCGCGTCCCACCGCTGTAGCGTCAAGGCCAGGGCGGTCATCACGGCAACGAGCCCCCTCGGGTCAACTCCATCGTGCCTCCTCTTGCGCGTGCAGTGCACACCTTGCCGCATAGCAGTCTGCCACCCCATTTCTCGACCACGGTGCAGTCCATGCCACCGTCGCTGACGACACCGGTGCCTTATACAGTGCAGGTTGCTCTTCACTTCAGCTCGGTTGGGTCATCGGTGCAATACACAGGGACATGAGAGGATGATGGGCATGCAGTTCCGTTTGTGCGATGCTGCAATGTGAATGCTTGTGGCATGCATTTTACTCAGTTGGTTCGCTGCCATCATGCACTTCTGTGCAGTTCCTTTGGTTTTTCATGATCTCGCTTGCAGTATGTTACTTGAAAAAAATGCCCAAACCTCAATTTATTTGTTTGTTGTTATAGTTATTTTTTATTATTTTTGATACTAAAAAGTTAAGCGCACTGCAGTTTGCTATTCATGTTCTTGCGGTTTGCCAATTTTTTGGAGGAGGGGGGAGAACATAAAAAAAAGAAATATGCGAACAACGCTCCTGTGCGATCAGTGCGGAGTGCTCCTGATGCAGTTTGGCAGGTTGCCAAAGCAGTCCATAACACCGAGCATCATGTTCCAGAGAAGTGCACTGGGACACATCGTCTAATCCGTGTGTAGTTACTTGGTCGACATTGCGGTGCGGTTTTTGATTTGAAGCAGTGCGTGTGATATGTTGTTTTTGATTTGGTCGACATTGCAGTGTGATTCACATACTCCAAATGTGAAGGGCATGAAAAATTAATGCGGTTCACTCACTCAATCCATACGGTCCACTCGTTTGGTCTACATTCATAGAAAAATATTAAGTATGAAAAAAGTCAAATAAAAAGTCATGCGGTTCACTTTCGGTAGTGTCGCTGCCCATTTATGCTAGTCTCGAGGTTTACTTTTCGTAGTATTGTGGTTCGTCAATGCTCGACATGAAGTGCACTCCACCTCGTTTGTGAAAATTTACGTCCCACAAAAAAGAATCATGCAGTGCACTTGTTTGTTCGATGAAGTGCGGTTTTGCGTCCGATGCAGTGCGGTTTTCAGTCGGATGAAGTACCCACGTCGATTTGGGTGTCGCGAAAAACAGAGTGTCCGCATTTCGGTAAACTTAAAATTGCTCTTAAACCGTAAGGAATTAGAGAGAGTGTTCTACATGAAAAAGTTGCGTCTCGTTGATATCTTTCCAATGGTGTATCATTTGAATCATTTCGACAACCGATTTGTAAAAATTTCGCGAAAAACGGCCGCTGCCACTCGTCGCCCGCCGGACGATTTTCAAAATTAACTTAAAACTGTAAGGAATCTCAAAACCATTTCTACATATGAAAGTTGCGCCTTGTCCATACTTTCCAACGATGCATTACACGCCTCGTTTCGACAAACGGTTCAAAAACTAGAGCGAAAACAGTACCGAAAATTTCGAAAATTTCAAAAAAACGTAATTCTGCGATTTATTAAATTCGAAACTGCTCTTAAACCGTAATGAATTAGGGAAAATGATAGATATGAAAAAGATGCGCCTCGACGATATCTTTTCAACGACGTATCATTTGCCTTATTCCGATGAGCGGTTTAAAAAATTCATGAAAATACGCTCGCTGCCACTCGTCATCCGCCGCACCATTTTTGAAACTGCTCTTAAACCGAGAGGAATCTCGAAAAGTGTTCAACATGGCGCCTCGTTCTGATAAACGATTAAAGAATTAGAGCGAAAACAGTACCGGAAAAATACTACACGCAGTTTTTTCCAACGCGAAGTTCACTCGTGTGAGTACTGCAACACACTTGGTTCAAACAATGATGTGCGCTTGCATTGAGCGTGCAATGCGAAGTGTTATCTGAATAGCTATTCTGATAATATTATCAGAATAGACCGGCTGTATATATATATATATACATAAACACTACTCTGATCACGGGATCAGAATAATATTCTGATCACAACCCGACCTGCTCCGCTAGTAGTACGTTGAACTTCTCTGTGAAGTAGGTTGAACTTCCGCCAACATTGCCCAAATGGGGCTTGCGATATACCGTTGGAAAGCTATGGACACCAGTATCATGACCCAACTTAATTTTTTGGCAAAATATAAGCGGTTTAAGAGCAGTTTTGTAAACCATTTTTTCTTCGCACAAAAAACGTGAATCGTATTTTCGATCGCATTTCTAAACCGTTTATCGAAATGAGGCATATAATATGGCGTTGGAAAACTGCTGCAAAACCGCTCCTTCCACATGTTTAAAGTTTTCTCTAATTCCCTATGGTTAAAGAATAATTTGAAAAAACGTAAAATTTCGTAAATCGAACAGCTGAGTTCGATTTTTCGATGTCATTTCTAAACGGCTAATCCAATGGAGGCATATGATACGACGTTGGAAACGACGTTGGAAAGCTTACGAAAATGCGCTACTTTTTCATCTTGAAAGTTTTTTTTTCTAATTTTGAATGGATTAAGAGTAATTTAGAAAATGATCCAAGTCCTACCGAGTTCGTATTTTTGAGCTAATTTTTTAACCGTTCGTCCGAATGCAGCAAATGATATGGCGTTGGAAAGTATGAACAAATGCGAAACTTTTTGGTATGTATTGTTTCTCCCAATTCTTTATGGTTTTAAGTCAGTTTCGAAAATGGCGAAAAATGTATTTTCGCCGTAATTTCTATAAACTTTATCGGAATGGGGCAAATAATATACCGCTGAAAAGCTACGGAAAATGCGAAACTTTTTAATGTTGATGGTTTTCTCTAATTCCTAGACGTTTTCAAGTAATTTCGAAAACGGCGGGATCATGCGTTTTGCCTTTATCGCGAAACAGATTCTTCGAAAATGCACCGCGTGAAGAACCTGAACTTCTCAGCGCGTGTACCTGAACTTCACTCTGTTTTTCACATGATTTTTTTGCTCGTAGGTCTCCATCCACTACTCGTAACTCTCCATCCACTCACCGGAATTGAGCAAGTGATATACAAGTGGAAAGCTGTTGTAAGCACATAACTTTCCTGTGTTGATCGTTTTTTCATACTCGTGATGATTTTAAAAGTTTTTCATCTGAAATTCATTCAGCGTAGTAGTTGAACTTCATGTTGTTTTCACGTTGAACTTCTATGATGTATTTTCGTTTGTAATTTTCTCATCCATTCGTCAGTGTTACACAAATGATATTCTTGTTGTACAAACCTCTCTCACAATATTTTTTTTTAACTTTCTCCGACGGAGTACTTGAACTTATAACGACAACAAATTTAGCCTTTGCATTTTTATTCTTTTTTAATACAAAATGCACACCGTCTAGAACATGAACTTTTGGTAGTTTATCAACCTGAACTTCTCTCGGTTACGTGAAAATATCTAAGTTTTTTATAAATATTAATCTGAATTTTCTTAATCCTTTTTTTGTGAATTTTGAAGCAGCTCCATTTTTAAAAGTTGAACTTCTTGTTATTTTATTTTTGAACTTCTTGCTTCCATTGTTTCACAACGAGGGAAATTTGAGTTTTCTATAATCATCGAACTTCTCCATCTTTTTAATATGAACTTCCTGGTTTTTTCTTAATCTTTTTTATGAATAAAAATATTTTGAGACACCAAAACAACATTTTTGTGTGTGTTTTTGCATTGGTTTGCATGTCAAAGCACGTCATCTTTAGAAATTGAACTTCTCCTTTCCTTTTTGTTTTCTTTCAATATTGTTTAGCACGTCGAACCACGTCATCTTTAAAAATTGAACTTCTCCTTTCTTTTTGTTTTCTTTCAACATTGGTTTGCACGTCGAACCGCTTCATATTTAGAAATTGAACTTCTCCTTTTCTTTTTGTTTTCTTTCAACATTGGTTTACACGTTGAACCGTGACATCTTTACAAATTGAACTTATCCCTTTCTTTTTCTTTTCTTGCATGTTTTACCTTGCGTGTTTAAATTTATTTTTGAACTTGCTGAGATAACACACTTGACCTTCTCGAACACAACATTTTGACCTTCGCAAAACATAAATTAAAGCCAAACTTTTGACCTACAAAGCATGTACAATTTTCTCCACTTTTTCAAGAATAAACGTTGAATCACCCCGTTAGTTTGACATGAACTTCTGCTGCACATTTTCAAATGTCAGTTTGATTTTTCTTTTTCAAAAGCACATTGAGCTTTTTTATTATGGCCTGGGCGGTCCGTTTTTTGTTCATAGATGAATTTATTCAGTATGTGGTACACGTGAACTTTAAGAATTTCTGAAATATGAAATTCACATTCTATTGAAATTCAAGAAAATTACACACAACAATACACATACACTTCGTGTGATACATGTATTTACACAATGACGGATGCACACATCTGAAAGAGCATAAAGTTCTCACACAGAGTTCAAAAAATAGAGTGAATTCTTTTCCACAAGAAATGGTGGTCGTTTTTGGTAGGAACTTGTACAGTTTTTCAATTGGTTTGCATGTTGAACCACGTCATCGTTAAAAACCGTACTTCTCTTTTTCTTTTCTTCTAATAAAAACACAACATTATAAAGGAAATAAAAATTTCTTTTTGCAATCCTTTTGCACGGGGAACCATCCTCACATCAAAGAATGAACATACTATTTTGCAATGAAGGTATGCATTTAAAAAAAAACACACACACACACATATACAATACACACTTGACCTTCTGCAACACAACATCTTGACCTTCGCAAAAACAAAATTTTTAATCCAAATAAATCGCACACTAGTACAAGCAGGTGCCAGTGAAGCCGCCAAGCGTGGCTGCTGGAAAGTTCATATGCACAATAGCAAATCCCGCAGCTTGTTCACACATTGAACCTTTCAAAAATTGAATTTCTCATCCACAATTTTTTTTGTGTATCAACATCTCATATGCACAATAGGTCACGGTGGCATCGCGCATGTAGCTGTAGAAATCTGAATTTGTTCAGAGAAGTAAGAACTCTGAACCTGTAGCTATAGAATCTGAACTTCTACTTTTCTGAAAAACTTGGTTATCGTGGCTGGAGGACGGAGGACCCAGATGGGGGTAGCGCTCGTCAGCCCATGGGCGCCCGGGACGGCGTCGCGTGTGTGGCCTTGGGTGGTGGCAGCTACAGAGGTAGGGGAAGGCCGACGTGTGGAGAAGGAGGTGCTGGAGAAAAGCTACAGCCGCAGGTTAAGGAGTGTCGTGGAGGTCGCTTGCTGTTGTGGGAAGCTGGTGGCCGTAGTATGAAGCTCCTCGTCCACCCGAGATGCTCGACCAGACCTGCAGTGGATGGGACCAAAACTGCAGTCGACGGGAAGGTCAAGACGGCCGTCACTGGAAGTTCAGCAATCCCTGTAGATCCACCGGAGCCGTGTCTTCACCGGAGAAAAGAGAGGAAGGAGCGGTGCATGGCTAGGAGGCGGCCGGAGGAGCTGTGGTGGTGGCGAATCCGGGGATGCCCCGGTGGTTGGGGGCGGCGCGAGGGCGGCGGCCCCAGCTGTGTGCGCGGTGGCGACGGTCGAAGCGCGCATGGCGGGTGCTCGGGGGAAGCCGACCGGCTGGGATCCGCGGTGGCGGAGCAGGGTAGGGCGGGGGCGGCAGCGCGCGGGATGGGGTGGCAGCGGAGCAGGACAGGGTGACGGCGGCAGCGCGCGGGGTAGGCGAGGTAGGAGGCGGCATTGGGTGGGGCGGCAATGACGGCCCGCTGTGCGTGAGGTAGGAGGCGATGCGGGGTGGAACTGCGGCGGCGACCCGTGGGGTGGTGCGGCTGGATCGGGGGGAGGTTGAGGGGAACGTGGGGAGGAAGGGAGGTTGCGGGAGAGAGGACAGGAGTTCATGTTGTTTTTTTTCTCGGGAGTTTGGGAGGACCTCCGTCGCCCCTATATAGGCTGACGTGATCCAAATAGTTAGTTTGATCCCGGGATTAGAATAGTGTCACTATATATATATATAGTGACACTATTCGTCACCCTGGGTGAGGAATAGTTATTCTTCACCCCTCTCTATTTTACCATTTATGCACCGTAATTTTACGTTCCGTAAGTTTTCTCTTATTTCTGACATAAAAAGAGACCATAAGAAAATATATAATCATCGTAAAAAATATTTTATATTATGTAAAATTACAAACGTAAAAACATAGTGTAAAGTACACATAAATTGCAAAAAAAATTGTCTTATGACCTATATTTTTATTTTCTTGTGCCAAATTTTACGTAGTGAATCAATATGAATGTAACTATTTGAATTCCAAACGTAATTTAATTATAAAATAATCGTAAGATTACCTCGGGTGAAGAATAAATTATTTTGCACCCTGGGTGGTGAATAGTATCACTATATATATGTGTGTGTGTGTGTGTGTTGTTGTTGTTGTTGTTCTGAATGCAATCCCATCGCACAACACACACATCTTGTTAAGTTAAACCGTTTCTGTTCTCTTGTGTCAATGCAAACAGTTCATCCGAGTGAACCGCATGCCGTATATCGCACACACCTTGATCTGGCTGACCGTTTCTTTTGTGTTGCCTAATCACAAATAGTTCATCTGAGTGAACCGTATGCAGTATATAGCACACACCTTCATCTAGCTGCCCGTTTCTTTTGTGTTGCCTAATCACAAGCAGTTCATCCGAGTGAACCTTATGATGTGTATCGCACACACCTTCTGGTTGCCCGTTTCTTTTGTTCCTCCTCATCGCAAACAATTAATTGAACTGAACCATATGCCCTTCATCGCACACGCAACTAAAATCTGAACCGTGTTTGATGCATCCTCCATCACAAACGTTTTGCATCTTTTTGATGGTTTTCATACACCACCGTATGCGATTATTGCATCGCACACAGTTTCTCGAAGGGTCTCTGATCGTAGTGTCATGTTAGTAGCATCCTGCAGTAGTGTATGCTCCTTAGTACAGAGGGAGCGTTCCGTGTTTCCGTTGATTCTAATGACGCCGCGTGGACCGGGCATCTTAAGTTTTAGATAGGCGTAGTGCGGGACCGCGTTAAAGCGGGCGAAAGCGGTTCGTCTGAGTAGCGTGTGATAGCCGTTGCGGAACGGGACAATATCGAAGGTCAAGTCTTCGCTTTGGAAGTTGTCCGGCGAGCCGAAGAGGACTTCCAGCATGATTGAGCCTGTGCAGCGGGCCTCTACACCAGGTATTACTCCTCTAAAGGTAGTCTTAGTGGCTTGATTCTTGACGGATCGATGCCCATTTTTCGGGCATTGTCTTGATAAAGTAGATTGAGACTGATGCCGCCGTCCATGAGGACTCGCGTGAGATGGAATCCATCAATGATTGGATCGAGGACCAAAGTTGTCGAACCTCCATGACGGATACTGGTTGGGTGGTTCTTTCGAATGAAGGTGATCAGGCAAGCCGACCATGGGTTGAATTTTTGGGTGATCGACTCTATGGCGTAGACGTCCCATAATGCGCACTTGCGCTCCCTCTTAGGGATATGTGTGACATATATCATATTCACTGTTTTTACCTTGGGGGAAATTGCTTCTGTCCCCTTGTGTTCGGTTGATGAGGCTCTTGGTCATCCTCATCGCTGGGCGACCCTTTTCCCTTGTATTTGGCATTGATTTTACCAGCATGTTTAAAGACCCAACAATTTCTGTTGGTGTGATTGGCGGGCTTATCGGGGGTGCCATGAATCTGGCAAGGACGATCAAGTATTCGGTCTAAACTGGATGGGCCATCTTTATTTGCATTGAATGGCTTCTTCCGTTGACCAGGTTTGGATCCACTGAATCTGGCATTGACCGCCGTGTCTTGGGTTCCTTCGTTATTGTTTCGACGCTTATGCTTGTTGCATCGTGGCTTGCCATTGTCGTCCCTGGGTTCAGAGGTGTCAGAGTCGCTGGTGCTATTGCTTCTACGAGCAAGCCGGCTATCCTCTCCCGCGCAAAAGTGGGTCATAAGTGCGGTAATGGCTGCCATGGACTTCGGCTTTTCTTGGCCGAGGTGTCGGGCAAGCCACTCATCTCAGACGCTATGTTTCAAGGCCGCGAGGGCTTCTACGTCCAGACAATCCACAATCTGGTTCTTTTTTATTAAGAACCTTGTCCAGAGCTATCGGGCTGATTCTCCGGGTTGCTAGATTATGTGACTAAGATCATTGTAAGTTGGGCGTCTGGGGGTCGAACATAGGTACCTTGTAAGTTGTCTCTGAATGCGTCCTCCCTTCCCAGCTACCAATGGAGTTTTCTAGTAGGATGTTCAGCCAGTGTCGTGCTGGCCCCTTAAGTTTTAGGGGGAGGTATTTGATGGCGTGTAGATCGTCACCGCGAGCCATGTGAATGTGGAGAAGAAAATCTTCAATCCATACTGCAGGATCTGTTGTGCCATCGTATGATTCGATGTTCACGGGTTTAAACCCTTCTGGGAACTGGTGCTCCATTACCTCATCGGTGAAGCATAGGGGGTGTGCGGCGCCTCTGTATCCGGCAACGTCTTGGCGCAGTTCGGATGAAGTCCGCATGCAGTTTTCGGCCCTGGTGTGGTTGTGTTTGTCGCGCCAGGCCTGATGGCCATCTTCTCGCGCTTGGGCACGCCCCCTTGATCCATAGATTGACCTGGTATGGCCGGCTCTATTGTCCAGGTCTTGACGTAGGTCATAAGTGTATCCCCGAGCTGTTGTTTCTCTGCTTTTACGACGAGGTGGTGCCGGCTGGTGTTCGGCTTGAGTTGCCGTTCTGTCCCAGACACGTGGTGGTTGGTCAGCTCCGTCAGCCGCATTACGCGCGGGTGGTATGGGCTCCAGCACCTCATCGTCAAATTGGGGTAGCAATTTACGCTTCGGGTAACTCTTTGTTGGGTGTTCGAGGCCGTATTCTTCGGCTGCCAGGACATTAGTCCATCTGTCGTTGAGCAGATCTTGGTCAGCTTGAAGCTGCTGCTGCTTTTTCTTAAGGCTTCTTGCAATGGCTATTAGCCGGCACTTGAAGTGCTCTTGTTCAAGGGGTTCCTCTAGCACGATGAAATCTTCGTCGCCGAGGCTCACGTCGTCCTCAGAGAGTGGTAGATAGTTGCTATCCTTCCAGTCTTTGTTCCCTTCTTGACCGTCAGGGTCAATTTGCCCGTCCTCCCGATCATCCTGTTCGGATGTTGGTTCGATGGGGTCTTCTTGGTATTCAGTGTTCTCCGGAGTGTCGTCGTCTCCGGTGCCGATATTGTTCTCTTTTCCGCGACACGATTTAGAGCAGCGCCGCTGACGTCGATGCTTTGGTGGTATCTCAGGAGGTTCGTCCTCGACTGGATCCTTTTAATCATCGTCGTCGCCTTCTTTAGGTGTGCCCACCATGTACAGGTCGTATGAGGAAGTGGTCGTCCAGCATCCGGTGAATGGCGGGTTTTGGGCCTGCTCCTCTCTAGCATCGTCGTCCATACCGTCGATGTCTGCGGAGGCGTAGTCAAGCATGTCGGTTAGATCCTTGACAGTGGCTATAAAGTGGGTGGCGTGTGGGAAGTAAAATTCCCTATTTTCAGCCCCTAGTCCGGGTTGGGCACAGTTCGGAAGCGGTTCCTCTTTGATGGCGAGGGATCGCATTAAGTCTAGAGCCTCGTTTAAGAGCGAGGTTTGGACGGGGACCGAAGTTCCCTGGCCGAGCTTACATGATGCGGGCTTTGAGGGTTCGGAGCTAGTGTCCGGAGAAGAGCCCGGCTTGGTGATGACTGCCAGTGGCGCTATCCTCTCCGGTTCTCCAGTGCTGAGCTCTATAGCCGCAGAGAGTCCGACGGGCTCTAGATTCCCGTCTTCGGACCTGGTGACGTGCTTTGGATCTAAGGCCGAAGTGGTGGTTGGATCCGCGAACCCTTATAAGATCAAATCTCCTCGGATATCAGCGACATGGTTCAGATTTCCAAAACTGATCTGGTGACTAGGGGTGTGGCTGTCGACCTGCTCCAGGTGGCCAACCGAGTTGGCGCGCAGTGCGAAGCCGCCGAATACGAAGATCTGGCCGGGGAGAAAAAAATCTCCTTCCCGGCAGCATTGTTGTAGATGATCGGTGGAGCCATCGAGCCTTTCGACGACGGCACAGTGGAACTCACAATAAAGCACCAATGTCGGTGTCAAAACCGGCAGATCTCGGCTAGGGGGTCCCGAACTGTGCGTCTAAGGATCGAGGGTAACAGGAGGCAAGGGACATGATGTTTACCCAGGTTCGGGGCCTCTTGATGGAGGAAATACCCTACGTCATGCTTGATTGACTTTGATGAGTATAGGGGTTACAAGAGTTGATCTACCACGAGATCGTAATGGCCAAACCCTAGATGTCTAGCCTATATGATTATGATTGCCTCTACGGACTAAACCCTCCGGTTTATATAGACACTGGAGGGGGCTAGGGTTGTACAGAGTCGGTTTACAGAGAAAGAAATCTTCATATCCGCACGCCAAGCTTGCCATCCACGCAAAGGAGAGTCCCATCCGGACACGGGGGAAAGCCTTCTATCTTGTATCTTCGCAGCCCATTAGTCTGGCCCATGTTACATAGCCGGACACCCGAGGACCCCCTAATCCAGGACTCCCTCACTCGCCTCCCGGTGAGCCTACGCACCAGACTACTGGCATGCCTACCAAAGTTTGACACAGCTACTCGCATGCCTCTCGATGACATTGCGCAGCTAGCGCGCCTCGGTCAATTCACACACCTGCCCGCATGCCTCCCAGTCTGCCTACTCGGTGGACTGCTCGCATGCGTCCTCAATTCACGCCTGCTCGCACGGCACATGGGTCACGCGGCGGCACGTATATTGTTTTTCTATTTGGATGATTAATGCTGCCGCTTTATTGCTTAACCGAAGCATGGCACGTATCCATTGTTGGTCTAACGCTCATGGTTCGAACAAATAATCCGTTTGGGATATTGGTTCCCAATTATTAATAATCTCCCATTTGTCATTAGATAAAGATTATACATCAAAACTGGTCTCAAATTTGACCCAAAAAAGTACAATGCCACTTTTGGGGAACGTAGTAATTTCAAAAATATTCCTACGCACACGCAAGATCATGGTGATGCATAGCAATGAGAGGGGAGAGTGTGTCTACGTACCCTCGTAGATTGAAAGCGGAAGCGTTTATCAACGCGGTTGATGTAGTCGTACAGCTTCATGATTCGTCCCGATCAAGTACCGAACGTACGACACCTCCACGTTCAGCACACATTCAGCTCGATGACGTCCTCGCCTTCTTGATCCAGCAAGAGAGGCGAAGTAGTAGATGAGTTCCAGCAGCACAACGGTGTGGTGACGATGTTGGTGAAGAACAATATCCGCAGGGCTTCGCATAAGCACTACGAAAACTATTACGGAGGATAAACTAGAGGGGACAGGGTAGCCGGCACACGGCTTGGTGTTTCTTGATGTGTCTTGGGTGCTAGCCCTACCCCTCTATTTATATATTGAGCCTTGGGGTCGAAACTTGGAGTAAAATCCTCCACAAAGTCGGTTTCACCCGAAAGGCAAGAGTCCTTCTCGGACTCCAGGGCCAGACGCCAGGGTTCCCGGCGTCTGGACCCAGACGCCAGGGACCCTGGCATCTGGCCCCTGGACTCCGCAAAACTTCCTTTTGCGCTTTCCAAAAACCTTGTGGGCTTTACCCTTTGGCCCAAATAAAGTGTTCTCGTACCCAAACATTTCAGGAAACATCCGGAACCCTTCCGGTGACAAAACAATATTATCCCATATATCAAACTTTATCTCCGGACCATTCCGGAGTTCCTCATCATGTCCGTGATCTTATCCGGAACTCCGAACAACATTCGGTTACCAACATACATAACTCATAAATACTATATCGTCAACGAACGTTAAGCGTGCGGACCCTACGGGTTCGAGAAGTATGTAGACATGACCGAGACACTTCTCTGGTCAATAACCAATAGCGGAACCTGGATGCCCATATTGGCTCCTACATATTCTATGAAGATCTTTATCGATCGAACCGCATGACAACATACGTTGTTCCCTTTGTCATCGGTATGTTACTTGCCCGAGATTCGATCGTCGGTATCTCAATGCCTAGTTCAATCTCGTTACCAGCAAGTCTCTTACTTGTTCCGTAATGCATCATCCCGCAACTAACTCATTAGTTACATTGCTTCAAGGCTAATAGTGATGTGCATTACCAAGAGGGCCCAGAGATACCTCTCCGACAATCGGAGTGACAAATCCTAATATCGATCTATGCCAACTCAACAAGTACCATCGGAGACACCTGTAGAGCACCTTTATAATCACCCAGTTACGTTGTGACGTTTGGTAGCACACAAAGTGTTCCTCTGGTAATCGGGAGTTTTATAATCTCATAGTCATAGGAACATGTATAAGTCATGAAGAAAGCAATAGCAGTAAACTAAAATGATCAAGTGCAAAGCTAACGAAATGGGTCAAGTCAATCACATCATTCTCCTAATGATGTGATCCCGTTTATCAAGTGACAACTCATGTCTATGGTTAGGAAACATAACCATCTTTGATCAATGAGCTAGTCAAGTAGAGGCATACTAGTGACACTCTGTTTATCTATGTATTCACACATGTACTAAGTTTCCGGTTAATACAATTCTAGCATGAATAATAAACATTTATCATGATATAAGGAAATATAAATAACAACTTTATTATTGCCTCTAGGGCATATTTCCTTCAGCCACTTTGTATTGGTGTCCATATGACAACACGATAAGTTAGATGAACTTCAAATAAGTTTTGGATGTACTAGAATTCAAAAATCAAGATTCTCAATGTCTGAAATTTGTTGCACGGGGAGTAAACCTGCACCCAGTGAGACACATGTGTTTTTGCAATCCATTTAGGTGCACTTTCACGTGTGCATGTAGCTCAAATTTGATTTTTGCACATTATACCCGTAGAAAATAAATCAATTAATGTGCTAAAACGTCTTAATGATCTCTGTTTTTCCAAAATTAAAACGTCCCTCCTTTGGTAACATATGTTCACCACGGGATAATTAATTTAACATGCACCGTAGTTGCAGTGGATTCGCGGTGTGTGTGTGTGGGTGTGCGCGTCTGGGGGTGGCGGGTGGCTCGCAGTACACTACGAGTTGTGAGCCACCGTGTGGGTTGGCCATTTTGTTAGGCAGGCCGGTGCCACATCAGAGTCGTGAATTCGTTATTTAAAACATTACACAACCCTTTCATACATACATGTTTTGGCCACATACAGTCGATGGTTATCCTACACGACACTCGATACTCGCGTGTGATGCTTTTTGTGGGCCCGCGAGGTTGTCGTCCATCACTTTGACGAACAGCAGGCACTGAGGTTAATTTGACCAGCAATGTAGAATCTTTTTGTTTGTGTTATGGTGGTATATAGTATGCATCGAAGAGGTGGGAGGGGACTAGCATATATACTATGTGTACGCGTCCGTGAATAAGTACACCTCACTCAGTGTCGGGACTTTTTGGTTTCTGAGGAACGTGCCACATCAAAATTGTGAAATTGGCTTTTCAAACATCACACAACACCTCTTTGGGCCACATGCATGCATTAAGTGGTTATCTGAGCTAGGACACTCACGTGTGATGCTTCCATCTGTGGGCCCATGAGGCCATCGTCGTTGCATGCATGCATCACTTTGACCTACATCGAGAGAGGTTAATTAATTTCACCATCGATGAGGATTCTTTTTGGGTTGTACGTATTACGGTAGGAGCATATAGTATGCGTCGAAGAGGGGGGAAGGTCATATGTAGTACGCTTCATGAACCTTGCTCTGTGTGGGTGCATGGTTTACGGTTTTTGAGGCATGTGGCACATCAAAGTTGTGCATTTAGGGTATTCAACATATATATGTTTGGCCCACATGCAAAGCGATGGTGGTTGTCCTCTCGCACCCACTTAAGCGGTTATCAATGATATCGATGCTTTCCATCTGTGGGCCCGCTTGGTCCATCACTACTTTTTGCCTGACAACGAGAGAGGTTAATTTAACTTAGGAGGGCATTATTTTTTTGCTTGTAATACGGTATATATATATAGGTCATGCTCTGGGATGACATGCATGATACAGTTTGAGCACACGCACATGCATGTGTACGCATGAATCCCTCCCATCGAGTCGAAGTGGCTAGTACAACAACATGTCATGAACCGATCTTGCTCTGTGTGGGGAGTCTACGATTTTCGACGCGCGCGCCACATCAATGTTGTGAAATGGTATTCAAACAGGCATGCACGCATCACCTCCATACATATGCATGTAGTGGTTGCCTTCGAACGGTACACTCCCTCGCGTGGTTATCGGCGACAAGCCTATATATTCATGGGCCCGCGTGGACATCCATGATCATCTTGACCGACAACAAGATAGGTTACCATGGTGGATTCTTCATTTGGTCCGTGTTATCGTAGTATAGGTCATGGTGAGATTCAGACCTAATTAAGTTCGAGCGCATATACTATGCACGCATGCATGCATGAATCCCTGTCGTTGGCATGAAGTGTGGTGTAACATACATATGCATCGTCAACCTAACCCTCACTTGGTGTGGGGATTTCTAGTTCGAAATCACGGTGCTACATCAAATTTGTCCCATTGTGTACTCAAAAACACACCTCTCCATACATATGTTTGGGCCACACACATGAAGTGGTTGTCTTTGGGGACTAGCTACTTGTGTGATTATTGGTGAGCTAGCCCATCTCCGGGGTCGTATGGACGGCCATCACTTT
This sequence comes from Triticum urartu, assembly GCF_056163025.1. Taxonomy (NCBI): domain Eukaryota; kingdom Viridiplantae; phylum Streptophyta; class Magnoliopsida; order Poales; family Poaceae; genus Triticum; species Triticum urartu. The sequence continues at coordinate 361,622,532 of NC_141876.1, read as the reverse complement.
GACCAACAACAAGAGAGAGGTTGTACGACCAAGGTGGATTATTCTTGGTCCGTTCTATGACCCATCTTGGTGAGATATGCCTCTCTGGCCCACCGACTGAAAGTGTGTGTGTGTGTGTGTGTGTGTGTGTGTGTGTGTTGGGGGGCTGCTACTTCGCACTTTGCTAGGTGAACCTTGGTTGGGGGAGCATGCATTCATAGCTTAGGATTCCCTTCGTGCCGACGCGAGGGGGGCTGCTAGCTACTTCACACTTTTGCTAGGTGAACCTCGGTTGGGGGGCATGCATTCATAGCTTAGGATTCCCTTCGTGCCGACACAAGGGAGGGGGCTGCTAGCTACTTCGCACTTTGCTAGGTGAACTTTGGTTGGGGGGAGGGGGCATGCATTCATAGCTTAGGATTCCCTTCGTGCCAACACGAGGGGGTGGGGGCAAGCAATACCATGCGCTTTGTGAGATAGGTGTAACATCGAAGTTGCATTTGGTATTTGAAAATCAAACAACCCTTTTCATACATAAATTTGGTCAACATGCAAGTGTGTTCGTGTTCTGACCCTCTCCCGCGTCATTTTTTGCCAAATTTATGAACATTAGACAAGTCGGATGACGCAACAGACATGGTTCACTCAAACTAACCGTGTGCATTGGGCTCTACGAGGCTTCCCCTCTCAAAAATATCTACTCGCCTGCAGCTTTTTTCTGTTTGATAACACACGGTTATTGTGTTTCGACCGTGTGTGATGTTTTTTGCTCCCAATCCCGCCTGCATCCCTTGAAAATATCTGCTCGACTCGAGGGTTTTTCTGTTTCATAAAACACGGTTGTTATCTCCGGACCGTGTGCGATGCACCATCATCAAAATTCTCAATAGCCCCGGCATTTCACTCCCGCATTTGACTCCCGCGTAGTAAAACTTTTAGTACCCGCGTCATTTCCTCAAACACACCTCCTGCCTCCCACCCTCCACACACACAAACCAAAACCTCCTCGGGCATGCGCGCACACACACACACACCTGATGTCGCTTGAAGCTATGGCGGTATTTCCCCAAAGAGGAAGGGATGATGCAGCACAACGGCGGTAGGTATTTCCCTCAGATATGAAACCAAGGTTATCAAACCAGTAGGAGAACCAAGCAACACAACGTAAACAGCCCCTGCACACAAATAACAACCACTCGCACCCGACATGTTAAAGGGTTTGTCAATCACTTTCGGGTAACGGCGCCAGAAATTGGTGCGCGGACGGGAGAAAGTTGTAATAGATTGAATAAATAGATCGCAAGTAAAATAAAGTGCAACAAAGTATTTTTGGGTTTTTGGTTTAGTAGATATGAAAATAAATGCAACGAAAAAGTAGATCGCGAAGGCAAATAATATGAGAAAGACGACCCAGGGGCCGTAGGTTTCACTAGTGGCTTCTCTCGAGAAAAATAGCAAACTATTGGGCAATTGATAGAACTTCAAATACTCATGATGATATCCAGGCAATGATCATTATATAGGCATCACCTCCAAGATTAGTAGACCGACTCCTGCCTGCATCTACTACTATTACTCCACACATCGACCGCTATCCAGCATGCATCTAGTGTATTAAGTTCATGGAAAAACAGAGTAATGCAATAAGAACGAAGACATGATGTAGACAAGATCTATCTATGTAGAGATAGACCCCATCATTTTATCCTTAGTAGCAACGATACATACGTGTTGTTTCCCTTTCTGTCACTGGGATCAAGCACCGTAAGATCGAACCCACTAAAAAGCACCTCTTCCCATTGCAAGATAAATAGATCAAGTTGGCCAAACCAAACCCAAATTTCGGAGAATAAATACGAGGCTACACGCAATCATGCATATAAGAGATCAAAGAAACTCAAGTAACTTTCATGGATATAAAAAGTATGACTGGTCATAAACTCAAAGTTCATCGATCCCAACAAACACACCGCAAAAGAGTTACATCATATGGATCTCCAAGATACCATTGTATTGAGAATCAAGAGAGAGAAATGAAGCCATCTAGCTACTAACTACGGACCCGAAGGTCTACAAAGAACTACTCAAGCATCATCGGAGAGGCACCAATGGAGGTGGTGAACCCCATCTGAGATGGTATCTAGATTGGATCTGGTGGTTTTGGAATCTATGGCGGCTGGATGAATATTTCGTTGACTCCCCTAGGGTTTCTGGAATATTGGGGTATTTATAGAGCAAAGAGGCGGTCTGGGGGGCACTCGAGGTGGGCACAACCCACCAGGGCGTGCTTGGGCCTCCTGGATCCCCTGGTGGGTTGTGCCTCCCTTGGGGCACCCCTCAGGCGCAGCCAGGGCCCGTTGTATTCCTTCTGGCCCATAAATATTCTCCGTAAAGTTTCGGGGCATTTGGACTCCGTCTGATATTGATTTTCTGCGATGTAAAAAACATGGAAAAACGACAACTGGCACTTGGCACTCTGTCAATAGGTTAGTAAAAAAATGATATAAAATGACTATAAAATGATTATAAAACATCCAAATTGATAATATAAAAACATGGGACAATCAAAAATTATAGATACGTTGGAGACGTATCAGCATCCCCAAGCTTAACTCCTACTCGTCCTTGAGTATGGAAGTGATAAAAACAGAATTTTTAATGTGGAATGTTGCCTAACATGTCATATCATATTTATTTTCTCTATAGCATGGACATTTAGACTTTTATATTGTTCAAAGCAATAGTCTAGTTTTGACATGATAATTTAAATACTCAAGCATATCAACAAGCAACCATGTCTTTCAAAATATCAACGCTAAAATAAGTTATCCCTAGCCCGTCATGCTCAACCATTGATCCATTTATGAAAAACATTCAAATATTAGCTATACCCAATAATTAAGTACGATCATATTGCCTCCTAGTTGGTGCTTTTATAATAGAAGATGTAGACTCAAAATAAAAATTGCATAAAGTAAAGGAAAGGCCCTTCGTAGAGGGAAGTAGGGATTTGTAGAGGTGCCAGAGCTCAAAGCGGAAAACTTTGAGAGAAAAACATTTTGGGAGGTGTATCCATCCCACCAACGAAAACGACTTAGAGTTCCCAATACTTTCCATGCATAGATATATCATAGGCGGTTCCCAAACAGAAAATAAAGTTTATTCCTTTTTCCACCATACTTTCGCTTTCCATGGCTAACCGTATCCACAGGTGCCCTCCATACCAACACTTTCCAAGGAATTTATTATTTGACAACATAAAGTAAATTCATTTTTGCATTTCGGGACTGGGCATCCCTAATACCTTTGCCTTACTCTCGTGCAATGACAAGTGAATAAACACTCATCGTGAGAATAACACATCTAGCATGGAAAATATTAGCCACCCCTCACCGCTCCGCGAGCGAAAAAAACACACAAAAGAGAAGTTTATTTTGAAAATTAGAGATGGAACATGCAAACTTGCTTAGAACGGCAAAAGAATACCGCATATAGGTAGATATTGTGGACTCATGTGGCAAAACTGGTTTAAAGGTTTTTGGATGCACAAGTAGAGATCATACTTAGTGCAAAATGAAGGCTAGCAAAAGATTGGGAAGCGACCAACTAAGAAATGAATAATCTCATAAGCAAGCATTAAGCATAAATAACACTGAATAATGCACCACAAGTAGGATATAATTTCATTGCATGACTATTGAATTTCGTACTTGCATAGGGAATCACAAACCTTAATGCCAATATTCTTACTAAAGCATAATTACTCATCAAGATGACTCACATATCACATCATCATATCTCAAAACTATTACTAAGAATCAAGTTTATTTTGTCCAATGATCTTCATGAATTTTTTTATTATATCCTTCTTGGATATCTACCACTTTGGGACTAATTTTCATGTGTTGCTTTTCATAAGCTCAAACAAATATAAGTGAAGATCATGAGCATAATATTTCTTTCTCTCAAATTAATTTAAGTGAAGAAAGAGAGAATTTCTTAAAAAAAATACTAACTTTCAAATAAATCTAAGTGAAGCAAGAGAACATTTCTTCAAAAATACTAAAGCACACTGTGCTCAAAAAATATATAAGTGAAGCAATAGAGCAAGTCCATAGCTCCTAAAAAATTAAGTGAAGCATAGAGAGAAATTCTAACAAGTCATGACATGATTTTGGCTCTCTAAAATAGGTGTGTCCAGCAAGGATTGATGACTCAAAACAAAAAATAAAACAAGAAAAGACTCATATCATACAAGACGTTCCAAGCAAAACACATATCGTGTGACAAATAAAAATATAGTTTCGAGCAAAATACCGATGGTCGTTAGAAGAAAGAGGAGATGCAACTCGGGGGCATCCCCAAGCTTAGTTGGTTGCTCATATTTGGATAATAGCTTGGGATGCTGGGGCATCCCCAAGCTTAGGCTCTTCTATCCTCTATTCCTTCATCCATCGTAAGATAACCCGAAACTCAACAAAAACCTTCGTGAGATCCGTTAGTATAAGAATAATAAATCACTACTATAAGTGTTGTATCAAACCAATTCATATTTTGTTTTTGTATTATATCTACTGTATTACAACTTTTCTATGGAAAAAACTCATCAAAGCAAACCATAGAGCCATCATAATAAGCACACAACACAAAGAAAACAGAATCTGTCAAAACAGAACAGTCTGTAGCAATCTGACTATTTCGAATACTTCTGTACCTCCCAAATTCGGAAAAAATAGGATGACCTAAGCAATTTGTATATTTATCTAGTGCAAGTGGAATGAGTATTTTATCGCTCTCTGATAAAAAACTAAAATTATTTTCGTGAGCATAAAAGTTTCTGTTTTTCAGCAAGATCAAACAACTATCATCCAAGAAGATCCTAAAGGCTTTACTTGGCACAAACACTAATTAAAACATAAAAAACACAATCATAACAGTAGCATAATTGTGTTAACACTCAAAAACAGAAAGCAAAAAACAAAAATAAAATTTATTCATTGGGTTGCCTCCCAACAAGCGTTATAGTTTTACGCCCTTAGCTAGGCATAAAGCAAGAATCTAAGTTTTGTCATCCTTGTAATTTGGAAAGAAAAGGGAAAATTTTCTATCAATGGCATTTAATTTTCTATTTTGTGATAGAACATGGTCATTGATAACAGAAGAAAAATTGAGCATGTCGCGAAAATTCTTATCTAAACTAGCCTTCATCTCTTTATTTTTTTTGTTTTGATAAAAGCACAAAAGAGTGGTTGATTCAACATTTTCTCCTTCGTGGTGCCCAAATATAGCTTTCATCCTCTCATAAGTATTAATGGCATCCCCTTTAAGGAAACCGTTTTCAAATATAGAATCTAAAACTTATTTGAAGGAAGAAGGTAAACCGTCACAAAAACTTTTCAAGTATATCTCTATCTGGTATTGGGGCACATAGCTAGCTCGAATTCTCAACAACCTATCCCAAGCATCTTTCAAAGATTCATCAAGTAAATAACAGAAACTTCCGGAATCATCTTCATCGTAATGGTTAAGATTTTCCATAACATCCCTAGTAGATCCTTCCATAGCATCATTGTTTATGAGCTTAGAGAGGATAGAGGGGCTATCCAAAGTATTAAGACTCAGGAGAAAACTCTTAGCTCTTTTAAGATCGGACATGGCAAAAAAGTGGAGAACGAAAAAGAGAGGCGAATAAAACGGCAATTTTTTGTGAAGTGGGGGAGAGGAAAATGAGAGGCAAATGGCAAATAATGTAAATTGCGAGGAGATGAGATTTGTGATTAGGAACCTGGTATATGTTGAAGATCCTCCCCGACAACGGTGCCAGAAATTCCTTTTGATGTCGCTTGAAGCTACGTCGGTATTTCCCCAAAGAGGAAGGGATGATGCAGCACAACGGTGGTAGGTATTTCCCTCATATATGAAACCAAGGTTATCAAACCAGTAGGAGAACCAAGCAACACAACGTAAACAGCCCGTGCACACAAATAACAACCACTCGCAATCCGACGTGTTAAAGGGGTTGTCAATCCCTTTCGGGTAACGGCGCCAGAAATTGGTGTGCGCATGGGAGAAAGTTGTAATAGATTGAATAAATAGATCGCAAATAAAATAAAGTGAAGCAAAGTATTTTTGGGTTTTTGGTTTAGTAGATCTGAAAATAAACGCAAAGAAAAAGTAGATCGCGAAGGCAAATAATATGAGAAAGACGACCCGGGGCCGTAGGTTTCACTAGTGCCTTCTCTCGAGAAAAATAGCAAACGGTGGGTAAACAAATTACTGTTGGGCAATTGATAGAACTTCAAATACTCATGATGATATCCAGGCAATGATCATTATATAGGCATCACCTCCAAGATTAGTAGACTAACTCCTGCCTACATCTACTACTATTACTCCACACATCGACCGCTATCCAGCATGCATCTAGTGTATTAAGTTCATGGAAAAACAGAGTAATGCAATAAGAACGATGACATGATGTAGACAAGATCTATCTATGTAGAGATAGACCCCTTTTATCCTTAGTAGCAACGATACATACGTGTTGTTTCCCTTTCTGTCACTGGGATCAAGCACCGTAAGATCAAACCTGCTACAAAGCACCTCTTCCCATTGCAAGATAAATAGATCAAATTGGCAAAGCAAAGCCCAAATATCGGAGAAGAAATACGAGGCTATAAGCAATCATGCATATAAGAGATCAAAGAAACTCAAATAACTTTCATGGATATAAAGAGATATGACTGATGATGTCTACTAGACAACCTTCTTCTTGTAGACGTTGTTGGGCCTCCAAGTGCAGGGGTTTGTAGGACAGTAGCAAATTTCCCTCAGTGGATGACCTAAGGTTTATCAATTCGTGGGAGGCGTAGGATGAAGATGGTCTCTCTCAAGCAACCCTGCAACCAAATAACAAAGAGTCTCTTGTGTCCCCAACACACCCAATATAATGGTAAATTGTATAGGTGCACTAGTTCGGCGAAGAGATGGTGATACAAGTGCAATATGGATGGTAGATATAGGTTTTTGTAGTTTGAAAATATAAAAACAGCAAAGTAACTAATGATAAAAGTGAGCTATATATAGGGGGAGAGGGAGGGCTGCGCCCCCACCTAGGGTTTCCTCCCTAGGGGTGGCAGCAGCCCTAGATCCCCATCTGGGGTGGCGGCCAAGTGGGGGGGAGAGGGAGGCGCACCAGGCATGGGCCTTAGGGCCCATCTGCCCTTAGGGTTTGCCCCCTCTTCCCCTTAGGCGCATGGGCCTTGGTGGGGAGGCGCCCCAGCCCACCTAGGGGCTGGTCCCTTCTCACACTTGGCCCATGTATGCCTCCGGGGCCCGTGGCCCCTCCCGGTGGACCCCCGGACCCCTCTGGTGGTCCCGGTACACTACCGGTGATGCCCGGAACAATTTCGGTGGCCAAAACCATACTTCCTATATATCAATCTTTACCTCCGGACCATTCCGGAACTCCTCGTGATGTCCGGGATCTCATCCGGGACTCCGAACAACATTCGGTAACCGCGTACATACTTTCCCTATAACCCTAGCGTCATCGAACCTTAAGTGTGTAGACCCTATGGGTTCGGGAGTCATGCAGACATGACCGAGACAACTCTCCGGTCAATAACCAACAGCGGGATCTGGATACCCATGTTGGCTCCCACATGCTCCATGATGATCTCATCGGATGAACCACGATGTCAAGGACTCAATCAATCCCGTATACAATTCCCTTTGTCTAGCGGTACGATACTTGCCCGAGATTCGATCGTCGGTATCCCGATACCTTGTTCAATCTCGTTACCGGCAAGTCTCTTTACTCGTTCCGTAACACATCATCCCGTGATCAACTCCTTGATCACATTGTGCACATTATGATGATGTCCTACCGAGTGGGCCCAGAGATACCTCTCCGTTTACACGGAGTGACAAATCCCAGTCTCGATTCGTGCCAACCCAACAAACACTTTCGGAGATACCTGTAGTGTACCTTTATAGCCACCCAGTTACGTTGTGACGTTTGGCACACCCAAAGCATTCCTACGGTATCCGGGAGTTGCACAATCTCATGGTCTAAGGAAATGATACTTGACATTAGAAAAGCTTCAGCATACGAACTACACGATCTTTGTGCTAGGCTTAGGATTGGGTCTTGTCCATCACATCATTCTCCTAATGATGTGATCCCGTTATCAACGACATCCAATGTCCATGGTTAGGAAACCGTAACCATCTATTGATCAACGAGCTAGTCAACTAGAGGCTTACTAGGGACATGGTGTTGTCTATGTATCCACACATGTATCTGAGTTTCCTATCAATAAAATTCTAGCATGGATAATAAAGATTATCATGAACAAGGAAATATAATAATAACCAATTTATTATTGCCTCTAGGGCATATTTCCAACATCATAGTCTCCATCATCCTTTCCTCACATGGGACAATGCTCTAATGATGATCATCACACTTTTATTTACTTACAACTCAAGAATTACAACTCGATACTTAGAACAAAATATGACTCTATGTGAATGCCTCCAGCGGTGTACCGAGATTGTGATGAATCAAGAGTGACATGTATGAAAAATTAAGCATGGTGGCTTTGCCACAAATACGATGTCAACTACATGATCATGCAAAGCAATATGCCAATGATGATGCGTGTCATAATAAATGGAATGGTGAAAAGTTGCATGGAAATATATCTCGGAATGGCTATGGAAATGCCATAATAGGTAGGTATGGTGGATGGTTTGAGGAAGACATAAGTAGGCTTATGTGTGATAGAGCGTATCATATCACGAGGTTTGGATGCACCGGCGAAGTTTGCACCAACTCTCAAGATGAGAAAGGGCAATGCACGGTACCGAAGAGGCTAGCAATGATGGAAGGGTGAGAGTGCGTATAATCCATGGACTCAACATTAGTCATAAAGAACTCACATACTTATTGCAAAAATCAACAAGTCATCAAAACCAAGCACTACGCGCATGCTCCTAGGGGGGTAGATTGGTAGGAAAAGACCATCGCTCGTCCCCGACCGCCACTCATAAGGAAAGAAATCAAAGAACATCCCATGTTTCAAATTTGTCACACAACATTTACCATATGTGCATTCTACAGGACTTGCCAACTTCAACACAAGTATTCATCAATTTCAGAATTACTCAACTAACACACCTCTAATATTACCACCTTTATATCTCAAAACAACTATCAAGCATCCAACTTCTCTTAGCATTTAAAATTTATAACCAAAGTAAATTACCATGCTGTTCTAAAGGACTCCCAAAATGATATAAGTGAAGCATGAGAGATCAATTATTTCTATAAAATAGAACCACCGCCGTGCTCTAAAAGATATAAGTGAAGCACTAGAGCAAATGACAAACTACTCCAAAAGATATAAGTGAGGATCAATGAGTAGTCAAATAATTATGCAACTATGTGAAGACTCTCTAACATTTAATAATTTAAGATCTTGGTATTTTATTCAAACAGCAAGCAAAACAAAAGAAAATAGAATGACGCTCCAAGCAAAACACATATCATGTGGTGAATAAAAATATAGCTCCAAGTAAAGTTACCGATGAATGAAGACGAAAGAGGGGATGCCTTTCGGGGCATCCCCAAGCTTAGGATCTTGATTGTCCTTGAATATTACCTTGGGGTGCCTTGGGAATCCCCAAGCTTAGGCTCTTGCCACTCCTTATTCCATAGTCCATCGAATCTTTACCCAAAACTTGAAAACTTCATAACACAAAACTTAACAGAAAACTCGTAAGCTCCGTTAGTATAAGAAAATAAATCACCACTTAGGTACTGTTGCGAACTCATTCTAAATTCATATTGGTGTAATATCTACTGTATTCCAACTAATCTATGGTTCATACCCTCCGATACTACTCATAGATTCATCAAAATAAGCAAACAACACATAGAAAACAGAATCTGTCAAAAACAGATCAGCCTGAAGTAATCTGGATCAAACGTATACTAATGGAACCCCAAAAATTATAAAATAAATTGATGGACGTGAGGAATTTATCTATTAATCATCTTCAAAAATAATCAACTAAGTAGCACTCTCCAGTAAAACATAGCAGCAAATCTCGTGAGTGCAAAAGTTTCTATTTTTTACAGCAAGATCACAAAGACTTTCCCCAAGTCTTCCCAAAGGTTCTACTTGGCACAAACACTAATTAAAACATAAAAACTCAATCATAAGAGAGGATAGATGAATTATTTATTAGTAAACAGAATCAAAAGGCAAGAAACAAAAATAAAATCGGGTTGCCTCCCAACAAGCGCTATCGTTTAACGCCCCTAGCTAGGCATGATGATTTAAATGATGCTCACATAAAAGATAAGAACTGAAACATAAAGAGAGCATCATGAAGAATATAACTAGCACATTTAAGTCTAAACCACTTCCTATGCATAGGGATTTTTGAGCAAACAACTTATGGGAACAAGAATCAACTTGCATAGGAAGGTCAAGCATAACTTCCGGATTTTAAGCACATAGAGAGGAAACTTGATATTATTGCAACTCCTACAAGCATATATTCCTCCCTCATAATAATTTTCAGTAGCATCATGAATGAATTCAACAATATAACCATCACATAAAGCATTACTTTCATGATCTACAAGCATAGAAAAATTACTACTCTCCACATAAGCAAAATTCTTCTCATTCAGAATAGTGGGAGTATCATAAGAAACTCGAATACTACAAATTGTTTCCACATTAAAAAAGTAATGTTCAGAAAAATGGTAATCATAATCATGACAATTTTTATAAATATAATCATCACTACTTTTTATAGCATAAGTGTCATCACAATAATTATCATAAGTAGCAACTTTGTTCTCATCATAATCGATTGAAATCTCTTCCAAGACAGTGGAATCATTACTAAATAAAATCATGACCTCACCAAATCCACTTTCATAATTGTCAAATAAGATTCAAAATCCTCCAAAATAGAGGGATCATTACTTCCTAAAGTTGACACTCTTCCAAACCCACTTTCATCAATATAACCATCATACATAGGAGGCATGCTATCATCATAATAAATTTGCTCATCAAAACCTGGGAGACTAAAAATATCATCTTCATCAAACGTAGCATCCCCAAGCTTGGGACAAACATTAATTGCAGCAAATACATTCTCAAACATGTCATTCTCATCAAACATAGCATCCCCAAGCTTGGGCCTTTTCATATCATAAGCATAATCACTCTCATCATTAATAGTATGGATAGCACCAATAGTATAAAAATTATCATCATCATAATGAGTAATAGGAGCAACATCATTTGGGAGGGATACATTCTTACCTTTGCTTCTCCGTCTTTTATTTTTCTTCTTCACATCATGTGTGGGTTTAATCCTCTTTTCGAAGCTCCTTATTAATGAGATTGGTTGAATAGGAGGCTCCTCCTCGTTACCTGATTCATCATAAGAAATAATAGGAGTATATTGGGAAGTCTCTTCCCTTTCATTAGTATTGTCTTCATCTTCTATTTGTTTTCTTGTCTTTATGTAATTGGCAATATAAGGATTTTCAATGCAATTCACCGCAAAGTACACATAAATTTCCTCTAGATCAAAATCAAGAACTTTATCAAGGGAAAATTCTGGAATATCCTTAGTTATACGTTTCATTTCTTCATAACCCAGAAGCAAACTAAGTTCATTATGATGCGCAAGGGAAATCAAGTCATCACAATTTTTGGACATGATTCGATCATGAAACAATTTGCATTGGGTATTTAAATGATCATGTGCATTGCAAAGTTCACAAGGATGGCAAAGAAATTTTAAATCTTCAGCACAAGCATCTAGTCTTTCTTGCAGCCATTTAGTTTCTAAATACTTATGCCTCTTGCAAAATCTATCTTCCCTATTTGGTGTGTACTTGCAAACTCTATGCACTCCACAAAATTTGACATGCTTATAAGAGACATTTTCATCATGACTAGTGCAATCACCATTAGTACTATGGATATTCAAAGAGTTCATACTAATAACATTGCAATCATGCTCATCATTCAAAGATTTAGTGCCAAACATTCTAATGCATTATTCTTCTAACACTTTGGCACAATTATCGGAATCCTTATTTTCATGAAAGATATTAAACAGATGAAGCATATGAGGTACCCTCAATTCCATTTTTTTGTAGTTTTCTTTTATATACTGAACTAGTGATAAAACAAGAAACTAAAAGATTCGATTGCACGATCTAAAGATATACCTTCAAGCACTAACCTCCCCGGCAATGGCGCCAAAAAAGAGCTTGATGTCTACTACACAACCTTCTTCTTGTAGACGTTGTTGGGCCACCAAGTGCAGAGGTTTGTAGGACATTAGCAAATTTCCCTCAAGTGGATGACCTAAGGTTTATCAATCCGTGGGAGGCGTAGGATGAAGATGGTCTCTCTCAAGCAACCCTGCAACCAAATAACAAAGAGTCTCTTGTGTCCCCAACACACCCAATACAATGGTAAATTGTATAGGTGCACTAGTTCGGCGAAGAGATGGTGACACAACTGCAATATGGATGGTAGATATAGGTTTTTGTAATATGAAAATATAAAAACAGCAAGGTAACTAATGATAAAAGTGAGCATAAACGGTATTGCAATGCTAGGAAACAAGGCCTAGGGTTCATACATTCACTAGTGCAAGTTTCTCTCAACAATAATAACATAATTGGATCATATAACTATCCCTCAACATGCAACAAAGAGTCACTCCGAAGTCACTAATAGCGGAGAACAAACGAAGAGATTATGGTAGGGTATGAAACCACCTCAAGGTTATCCTTTCTGATTGATCTATTCAAGAGTCCATAGTAAAATAACACAAAGCTATTCTTTCCGTTCGATCTATCATAGAGTTCATACTAGAATAAAACCTTAAGAAACAAATCAACCAAAACCATAATGTCACCTAGATACTCCAATGTAACCTCAAATATTCGTGGGTATTATTATATGATATGCATCACACAATCTCAGATTCATCTATTCATCCAACACAAAGAACTTCAAAGAGTGCCCCAAAGTTTCTACCGGAGAGTCAAGACGAAAACATGTGCCAACCCCTATGCATAAGTTCACGAGGTCACAGAACTCGCAAGTTGATCACCAAATCATACATCAAGTGGATCACGTGATATCCCATTGTCACCACAGATAAGCACATGCAGGACATACATCAAGTGTTCTCAAATCCTTTACCGGGAAAGGCAATGAATCAAGAGTGACATGTATGAAAAATTATGAACGGTGGCTTTGCCACAAATACGATGTCAACTACATGATCATGCAAGGCAAATGACAATGATGATGTGTGTCATGATTAATGGACCAGTGGAAAGTTGCATGGCAATATATCTCGGAATGGCTATGGAAATGCCATAATAGGTAGGTATGGTGGCTGTTTTGAGGAAGATATAAGGAGGTTTATGTGTGATAGAGCGTATCATATCACGGGGTTTGGATGCACAGGCGAAGTTTGCACCAACTCTCAAGGTGATAAAGGGCAATGCACGGTACCGAAGAGGCTAGCAATGATGGAAAGGTGTGAGTGCGTATAATCCATGGACTCAACATTAGTCATAAAGAACTCACATACTTATTGCAAAAATCTACAAGTCATCAAAAACCAACCATTACGCACGTGCTCCTAGGGGGATAGATTGGTACGAATAAACCATCGCTCGTCCCCGACCGCCACTCATAAGGAAGGCAGTCAAAGAAACACCTCATGCTTCAAATTTGTCACACATCGGTTACCATACGTGCATGCTATGAGACTTGCAAACTTCAACACAAGTATTTCTCAAATTCACAATTACTCAACTACTATGACTCTAATATTATCATCTTCATATCTCAAAACAATTATCAAGTATCAAACTTCTCATAGTATTCAATGCACTTTATATGAAAGTTTTTATTATATCCCTCTTGGATGCCTATCATATTAGGACTAGTTTCATAACCAAAGCAAATTATCATGCTGTTTAGAGACTCTCAAAATGATATAAGTGAAGCATGATAGTTCATCTATTTCTTCAAAATAAAACCACCTCCGTGCTCTAAAAGGATATAAGTGAAGCACTAGAGCAAACGACAAACTACTCCGAGAAATATAAGTGAAGCTCAATGAGTAGTCGAATAATTATGCAACTATGTGAAGACTCTTTAACATTTAAGAATTTCAGATCTTGGTATTTTATTCAAACAGCAAGCAAAACAAAAGAAAATAAAATGACGCTCCAAGCAAAACACATATCATGTGGTGAATAAAAATATAGCTCCAAGTAAAGTTACCGATGAATGAAGACGGAAGAGGGGATGCCATCCGGGGCATCCCCAAGCTTATGCTCTTGGTTGTCCTTGAATATTACCTTGGGGTGCATTGGTCATCCCCAAGCTTAGGCTCTTTCCACTCCTTATTCCATAGTCCATCAAATCTTTACCCAAAACTTGAAAACTTCACAACACAAAACTTAACAGAAAACTCGTAAGCTCCGTTAGTATAAGAAAATAAAATCACCACTTTTGGTACTGTTGTTAAATCATTCTAAATTCATATTGGTGTAATATCTACTCTATTCCAACTTCTCTATGGTTCATACCCTCCAATACTACTCATAGTTTCATCAAAATAAGCAAACAATACATAGAAAACCGAATCTCTTAAAAACAGAACAGTTTGTAGTAATGTGTATCAAACGTATACTTCTGTAACCCCAAAAATTCTGAAATAAATTGTTGCACCTGAGGAATTTGTCTATTAATCATCTACAAAAATAATCAACCTAATCGCGCTCTCCAGTAAAACATGGAAGCTAATCTCGTGAGCGCAAAAGTTTCTGCTTTGTACAGCAAGATCACAAAGACTTCACCCAAGTCTTTCCAAAGGTTCTACTTGGCACAAACACTAATTAAAACATAAAACCACATATAAACATAGTCTAGAATAATTATTTATTACTAAACAGGAGCAAAAAACAAGGAACAAAAATAAAATTGGGTTGCCTCCCAACAAGCGTTAACGTTTAACGCCCCTAGCTAGGCATGATGATTTCAATGATGCTCACATAAAAGATAAGAATTGAAATATAAAGGGAGCATCATGAAGAATATGACTAGAACATTTAAGTCTAACCCTCTTCTTATGCATAGGGATTTTGTGAGCAAACAACTTATGGGAACAATAATCAACTAGCATAGGAAGGCAAAACAAGCATAACTTTAAAACTTTAAGCACATAGAGAGGAAACTTGATATTATTGCAATTCCTACAAGCATATATTCCTCCCTAATAATAATTTTCAGTAGAATCATGAATGAGTTCAACAATATAACCATCACATAAAGCATTCTTTTCATGATCTACAAGCATAGAAAATTTACTATTCTCCACATAAGCAAGATTCTTCTCAATCGGAATAGTGGGAGTATCATAAGAAACTCGAATACTATAAATTGTTTCCACATTAAAAGAGTAGTGTTCAGAAAGAGGGTAATCATGATCATGACAAGTTTTATAAATATAATCATCACTACTTTTTATAGCATAAGTGTTATCACAATAATCATCATAAGTAGCAACTTTTTCTCATCATAATCAATTGAAACCTCTTCCAGGATAGTGGAATCATTACTAAATAAAGTCATGACCTCTCCAAATCCACTTTCATAATTGTCAAATAAGATTCAACATCCTCCAAAATAGTGGGATCATTACTTCCTAAAGTTGACACTCTTCCAAACCCACTTTCATCAATATAATCATCATAAATAGGAGGCATGCTATTATCATAATAAATTTGCTCATCAAAACTTGGGAGACAAAAAATATCATCTTCATCAAACATAGCTTCCCCAAGCTTGGGACAAACATTAATTGCAGAAAATAAATACTCAAACATGTCATTCTCATCAAACATAGCGTCCCCAAGCTTGGGCCTTTTTATATCATAAGCATAATCACTCTCATCATTAATAGTATGGATAGCACCAATAGTATAACAATTATCATCATCACAATGAGTACTGGGAGCAACATCATTTGGGATAGATACCTTTTTACCTTTGCTTCTCCGTCATTTATTTCTCTTCTTTACATCATGTGCGGGTTCAATCCTCCTTTTGGAGCTCCTTATTAATGAGATTGGTTGAATAAAAGGCTCCTCCTCGTTACCTGATTCATCATAAGAAAAAATAGGAGGATATTGGGGAATCTCTTCCCTTTCATTAGTATTCTCTTCATCTTGTAATTGTTTTCTTGAGTTTTATGTAATTGGCAATATAAGGATTTTCAATGCAATTCACGGCACAATACATACAAATTTCCTCTGGATCAAAATCAAGAACTTTATCAAGGGAAAATTCTGGAATATCCTTAGTTATACGTTTCATTTCTTCATAACCCAGAAGCAAACTAAGTTCATTATGATGTGCAAGGGAAATCAAGTCATCACAATTTTTGGACATGATTCGATCATGAAACAATTTGCATTGGATATTTAAATGATCACGTTCATTGCAAAGTTCACAAGAATGGCAAAGAAATTTTAAATCTTTAGCACAAGCATCTAGCCTTTCTTGCAACCACTTAGTTTCTAAATACTTATGCCTCTTGCAAAATCTACCTTCACTATTTAGTGTGTACTTGCAAACTCTATGCACTCCACAAAAATTGAGATGCTTATATGAGATATTTTCATCATGACTAGTGCAACCATCATTAGTACTATGGATATTCAAAGAGTTCATACTAACAACATTGCAATCATGCTCATCATTAAAATATTTAGTGCCAAACATTTTAATGCATTCTTCTAGCATTTTGGCACAATTATCGGAATCCTTATTTTCATGAAAGATATTAAAAAGATGAAGCATATGTGGCACCCTCAACTCCATTTTTTGTAGTTTTCATTTATAAACTAAACTAGTGATAAAACAAGAAACAAAAAGATTCGATTGCAAGATCTAAAGATATACCTTCAAGCGCTAACCTCCCCGGCAACAGCGCCAGAAAAGATCTTGATGTCTAATACACAACCTTCTTCTTGTAGATGTTGTTGGGCCTCCAAGTGTAGAGGTTTGTAGGACAGTACCAAATTTCCCTCAAATGGATGACATAAGGTTTATCAATCCGTGGGAGGCGTAGGATGAAGATGGTCTCCCTCAAACAACCCTGCAACCAAATAAAAAAGAGTCTCTTGTGTCCCCAACACACCCAATACAATGGTAAATTGTATAGGTGCACTAGTTCGGCGAAGAGATGGTGATACAAGTGTAATATGGATGGTAGATATAGGATTTTGTAATCTGAAAATATAAAAACAGCAAGGTAGAAAGTGGTAAAAGTGAGCGTAAACGGTATTGCAATGCTAGGAAACAAGGCCTAGGGTTCATACTTTCACTAGTGCAAGTCCTCTCAACAATAATAACATAATTGGATCATATAAATATCCCTCAACATGCAACAAAGAGTCACTCCAAAGTCACTAATAGCAGAGAACAAACGAAGAGATTATGGTAGGGTACGAAACCACCTCAAAGTTATCCTTTCTGATCGATCTATTCAAGAGTCCGTAGTAAAATAACACAAAGCTATTCTTTCCGTTCGATCTACCATAGAGTTCATACTAGAATAACACCTTAAGACACAAATCAACCAAAACCCTAATGTCACCTAGATACTCCGATGTCACCTCAAGTATCCGTGGGTATGATTATACGATATGCATCACACAATCTCAGATTCATCTATTCAACCAACACAAAGATCTTCAAAGAGTGCCCCAAAGTTTCAAC
This sequence comes from Triticum urartu, assembly GCF_056163025.1. Classification (NCBI taxonomy): domain Eukaryota; kingdom Viridiplantae; phylum Streptophyta; class Magnoliopsida; order Poales; family Poaceae; genus Triticum; species Triticum urartu. Next base: position 361,604,689 of record NC_141876.1, on the reverse strand, counting down.
CGGAGAGTCAAGACGAAAACGTGTGCCAACCCCTATGCATAAGTTCACGAGGTCACGGAACTCGCAAGTTGATCACCAAAACATACATCAAGTGGATCACGTGATATCCCAATGTCACCACAGATAAGCACATGCAAGACATACATCAAATGTGTTCAAATCCTTAAAGACTCAATCCGATAAGATAACTTCAAAGGCAAAACTCAATCCATCACAAGAGAGTAGAGGGGGAGAAACATCATAAGATCCAACTATAATAGCAAAGCTCGCGATACATCAAGATCGTGCCAAATCAAGAACACGAGAGAGAGAGAGAGAGATCAAACACATAGCTACTGGTACATACCCTCAGCCCTGAGGGTCAACTACTCTCTCCTTGTCATGTAGAGCGTCGGGATGATGAAGATGGCCACCGGAGAGGGATTCCCCCTTCTGGCAGGGTGCCGGAACGGGTCTAGATTGGTTTTCGGTGGCTACAGAGGCTTACGGCGGCGGAACTCCCGATCTAGGTTATTTTCTGGAGGTTTCTGTATTTGTAGGAATTTTTGTCATCGGTCTCACGTCAAGAAGGTGCCTGAGTCGTCCATGAGGTCGGCCCACGCGCCCGGGGGGGTGGGCGCGCCCCCACCCTGATGGACAGCCCGGGACTCTTCTGGCCCAACTCTTTTACTACGGGGTCTTCTTTTGGTTCATAAAAAATCGTCAAAAATTGGCACGTTAATTGGACTCCGTATGGTATTCTTTTCTGTAAAACTCAAAAACAAGGAAAAAACAGAAACTGGCACTGGCACTGGGCTCTAGGTTAATAGGTTAGTCCCAAAAATCATATAAAATAGCATATAAATGCATATAAAACATCCATGGTTGATAATATAATAGCATGGAACAATCAAAAATTATAGATACGTTGGAGATGTATCAACTGATCATAAACTCAAAGTTCATCGATCCCAACAAACACACCTGCAAAAGAGTTACATCATATGGATCTCCAAGAGACCATTGTATTGAGAATCAAGAGAGAGAGAGAGAGAGAGAGAGATGAAGCCATCTAGCTACTAACTACAGACCCGAAGGTCTACAAAGAACTACTCACGCATCATCGGAGAGGCACCAATGGAGGTAGTGAACCCCATCAGAGATGGTGTCTAGATTGGATCTGGTAGTTCTGGACTCTGTGGCGGCTAGATGAATATTTCGTCGACTCCCCTACGGTTTCTAGAATATTGGGGTATTTATAGAGCAAAGAGGCGGTCCGGGGGGCACCTGAGGTGGGCACAACCCACCAGGGCGCGCCTGGGCCTCCTGGCGTGCCCTGGTGGGTTGTGCCTCCCTTGGGGCACCCCCAGGCGCAGCCAGGGCCCGTTGTGTTCCTTCTGGCCCATAAAAATTCTCCATAAAGTTTCGAGGCATTTGGACTCTGTCTGATATTGATTTTCTGCGATGTAAAAAACATGGAAAACAGCAACTGGCACTTGGCACTATGTCAATAGGTTAGTAGCAAAAAATGATATAAAATGACTATAAAATGATTGTAAAACATCTAAGATTGATAATATAATAGTATGAAACAATCAAAAATTATAGATACGTTGGAGACGTATCAAGACCCCCTCCCTCGCTCGAAACCGTAGCAAGTTCCCCGCTGCTGCAAGGCCTCCATTGTCAACATCTGTCGGTTTGCCCGTGCAGCTTACCCACCGATCTCCATACCCAGGCCGCCCTGAGTTTCTTAGATGATGCCTGCCAAACACCCCCTTTCCCACAGATCCCCATCCTCATCCCCACTCCAGAGTGTAGCAGCCTAAGCCTGGCTACCCTTCCCATGGAGCTCGAGGAGCGACTGGACCAAAAGAGGTGTATCGCGGTCTCTTCGCCCGATGTCGCTGAGGAAGATGGCAACCATTACTGGCGGCAGGCACTCAAGCAGCGGGCTAGAGTATGCGGGCATGTCTCGGCCGCCGGCTATGACATCGAGGTCATCAACAGCGACGGCCTGAGGTGGGCTATGTCACAGGTTAAGTGGCCCACCCCCAACCCGTCGGGTTCAACCACCGTCGATCTCATCCATGGCCCCGCCGCTTATCTCCTCTGGCTCGGTGTCAACAATTTGCCATCCTACATTGCCATCGAGCCCCTTTTGATATTTCTGAAGGACACATTCTGCGACGCTGGCTTGGGATCCACAGCTTCCAAGTCAGACCTCATCGATAGCAACCACGAGGAGGGCACCCTCTCGGACTCTTCCAAGGGGAAAGAGCCCGTCAGCGACATCAGGGAGGGCACCCTATAGTCGTGCTCTTCCAAGGGGAAGGAGCCCATCTGCGACAACATGGAGTTCATCCAGGGCCCATGCTCTTCCCACGGGAACGAGCCCATCTATGACAAGTGAGGAAACCCATGATTTGTTTTGCCGTGCCTCTTTACAGGGGAAACCCATGATTTGTTTTGTCGAGTCTCTTTTGTTGTTGTCGGATGTGGGGTTCCGGCAAACCCTTAAGGTTCGAACATTGGGGTGCGCGCGAAGTCTTTCCCTCCTACCGATCTACGCCCTAGCTCGCTAAGATCTCGCAGACGAACTCGACGAACTCACAACACAGAAAGACACAGGATTTATACTGGTTTGGGCGACCCTTGTGGTGTAACACCCTACTCCAATGCGGTGGTGGTGGATTGCCTCTTGGGCTGATGATGAACAATACAAGGGGAAGAACAGCCTCTTCCCAAATACTCCCTCCGTTCCTAGATATAGGGTGTATAGTTTTTGGCACGGAAATTAAAGAACGCACGTGGAGTGAAAATTTCACAAGTTTTGGGCGAGATTACACCTGACTAATTGACATGAGGAAATAGAGGAGCTTGCCTGATATAAGGAAATGTAATCAAATCCCTACAAAAATTATCCAAATGAGTGGTGCAATGCAATACACCTTATATTTCGGACTTCTTCTCAAAAATCTATACACATTATATCAAGGAACGGAGGGAGTATTGAGCAGGAAGGGAGCCAATAACGGCGGGCTAATTTGAAGGGGGAGGCTAGTACAAGCTATCCTAACAAAAGGTGGTCTGCGCCTGCGAAAGGCTCTGGTGGTGTCGCCGTCTTGGGCTCCGCGATGACCTCTGTCTTGTCGTCCTTCTGGTCTTGGTCTTGTTGCACCAAAATGGCAACCTTTGCCTAATGCCTCGGTACTCCTAGCCTGCGCTAGTTTCCTTAGCACCAAAGAGGAAACAAGGACGCTGCGCGTGCTGGCGCCTGCCTGGCGCCCGCCTTGTGTCGATCGTCATGGCTCACGTCACGAGAGCCTCGTGAGGTTCGCATCACCTTGATATCTCCGCTCCTCGTGAGCCTGCCTGACTAGGCCACTCTAGAGGAGGTCTCGTGTCGTCCTCCTTGCGAGGCTTGGCCCCTCGCGAGGGTCTTGGATGCCTTGTTGATGAAGATGGATCGTACGGCCTGCTGGCTTAGCCACGCAGCGGGCCACAGGCAAGCAAGTCTGGGGACCCCCATTCCCAGGACGCCGACAATAGCCCCCAGGCCCAAGGTGCGCTCGGGCTTGGCTTCGCGGCGAAGCCAAGGGCCAAGTACGGAGCGCCACGGGCCCCCAAAGCCTGCGTCCTTGGTTGACCCGTGGCGGTTGATTGGTCGTGGCCGTCTCTGCTTCCCCATGCTGCCTCGGCGACTGCACGACTTGACGAGTCCCTGCGACATGCAAGGGAAACCATCATTACCTGCGGTCATGCGAGGTGCCGGTTGGCATTCTCTTGCTATAAATGGGGAGGGGGCGGAGCCCCCGTCGCCCATCTCTTCCTCGCTTGCTGCTTCTTCTTCCTCACTCCACTACTAGCTTCTTCTTCCTCGCTTCGTTGCTCGTTGTGCCACCAATGGCACCACGAAGGAAGTTCTCCGCCGCCGAGAAGGGAAAGGCCCCTCGCGAGGGACCCGGCTCGCCGGCGCCCAAGCGCGGACATGGTCGTCCGTGCAAGCACACCGTGTCCCCTATCATGGCCCACTGTCGGAGTGGTGCCACGGCATGTGGAGTGGGTCGTCCCAGCCACGGCGATCCAACTGACGAGGGGAGGCGTGCTTTGGTGCCCCCCCCCCGTCCGCGCTTCCACACGGTGGAAGTGTCGCCGGAGTTTGTCGTCTGGTCGGAGAACCCGGCCGGCAACTGGCTCCAACTTCCGCGCTTCTTCGCCAACGGGCTGCCGGCCTCCGGTCCAGGCGGACTCTGGCTGCAAGCGGATGGTTGCTGCAGCAAGGCCTCTTGGGTTGCAGTCGCGACTTCCGCCGCGGGCAACATAGCCCTGGCCCGCGGTTGGCAGACGTCCGCCCATGCACGCGGCTTGGGTCGGCGGTGCGCCATCCACTTCAAGTACGATGGAGAATCAACCCTCTACGTGAGGGTGTTTGGGGAAGATGGTCGCCGTGCCGGGTGCTGCCCCGAGGTGAACGATGGTGAGGAGGTGCTCGGTCTCGGGGACGGTCGCGACGAGGATGGGGGCGAGCCTGCCCTCGGGGGCGGCTGCGTCTTGTCCCGCTACGACGGCTCTTCCTCCAGTGACAGCTCCAGCAGCAGTGGCCACGACCAGCTGCCACGCCCGCTTCGGAGGCGGCATTGGGTCATCCCGTCGCCGCGCCTCCGTGAAGCGTGAAGAAGGATCCGGCTAGGTTTGGGGTGTCGCTAGGGGCCTGCCTCTATAGATTGTTGTGAAGCTGCTTTTGTTTTACTCTTTTTCCTGCATCAAGAATGTAACCAGTTTGGGCCATTGGGCGTGTATCGAACTATGGTTCCTCGATTGTGGCACCGTGCGTGTTGTGTCGTTATTTCATGCAAAGATGACTTAACCTGGTATATCCGGGACGCCCTCTTCCTCACGAGGTGCTCATTTCCTCGTGCCCATCTTGCCTTGGTGGCCTGCATCTGCTGGGGAACTGCGAAAGCTCGTTAGGAAGTACATTAAAAGATTTGACGGTCGCCCTGGTCCTGTCCTGGCGCCTTGTATCGCGGTACCCAAGGGGCACGGACTAGGAGAGGCACGCCAGCTTTTGGGCTCGAACGAGGGTGGCTCGCGAGAAGGCAGAGAAGGGAGAAAATGCTCGCGAGGGCACCTGCCCAGCCCCCTCGTGAGGCATGCGAGAGAGAAAACACGAGCTAACCCGAGCCGGAAAAACGCAGCGAGAAGCGAGAGGGTCAACTCAGCAAGGAATGCCAAAAGCAAATTTTGATTAAGGAAAAGGGAGACAAATACGGAAAGCAAATGAAAAGCCGCGTCCAGCACTTAATCTAGTCTTCAAGTCTTCTCACCAGCGCGGAACTAAGTGTTGTCCACTAGGCGTGGGCGGGAGCCCAGGGCCTGAGGCCGGCACCCCTGAGACTCCGGGGCGTGTACAGCCCCAACTCATTATTACATGAGAGTGTCAAGGGCGGCGATTCTTCACAGGCACCGGGCCTTCTTCACAGGCTCTAGGCCTTTCTTCTCAGGCTCTGGGCCTTGCTTCACAGGCTCTGGGCCTTTCTTCTCAGGCTCTGGGCCTTGCTTCACAGGCTCTGGGCCTTGCTTTATGGGGAAACCTCCGGAGGTGCTGGATGTTCCAGGCGTTTTGGACTGGTACTCCGTCTTGTGTCTCTAGGTGCACGGCGCCAGGCCTGGAGATGTGGACGACCTTGAACAGGCCCTCCCACATTGGTGAAAGCTTATGCAGCCCTTCCCTGGAGAGGACCCGCCTCAGGACTAGGTCTCCCGTCTCGAGTGTCCTGGAGCGGATGTTGCAGCAGTGGTATCGCCGAGTGCTTGCTGGTACCTCGCCGCCAGCAGCGCAGCTCCGCGGCGATGTTCCTCCACTAACATGAGGTCCATCCCCCGCATGGCGTCCTACTGCGTTTCATCAACGCATGACCCGTGCGGAGCGATGTTTGACCTCGTGAGGGAGGACCGCTTCGGCTCCGTAGACGAGGAAGAATGGAGTCTCTCCCGTTGGCTTGGTGGCGGTGGTCCAGATGGACCACAGTACGGACTGGAGCTCATCGTGCCAGCCCCTTCCGCAGGCCTCCAGCTTCTTCTTGAAGGTCCTGGTCTTGAGGCCCCTCAGGACCTCCACGTTAGCATGTTCGGCCTGGCCATTGCTCCTGGGGTGGGCCACGGAAGTGTAGCAGATCTGCGTTCCAAGGTTAGCATAGTAGGTTTTGAAGAGGTTGCTAGTAAACTGTGAACCATTATTTGTGATGATGCAGTTGGGGACCCCGAAGCGGCTCACGAGGCCCTTGATGAACTTGACAGGAGAGCCGGCTGGGATGGTACGGACGGCTTCCATTTCCGCCCACTTGGTGAACTTGTCGATGGCGACGTAGAGGTAACGGTATCCCCCTAGCACCCGAGGGAACAGGCCTAGGATATCCAGCCCCCAGACTGTGAACAGCCATGTGAGCGAGATAGTTTGAAGGCCCTAAGTTGGTTGATGGATTTGCTTGGCGTGGAGTTCACAGGCTTCGCAAGACTTCACCAGCTCGGTTGCGTCGTTGAGTGCTGTAGGCCAGTAGAATCCACTGCGGAACACCTTGCCAACGAGGGTCCATGATGACGAGTGGTGTCCGCAGTCCCCACCGTATATGTCAATCAGCAACTCCCTTCCTTGGTCGCTGGATATAACTCGTTCGGTGGTTTCCTATATAACTCGTTGTCTTGGATACAATATGCCGTGACTTGTCGGGCCACGTGCTCTGCCTCCTCTTCCTTTTCCGGCAACGTCCCATGCATTAAGTACTCCTTGAATTCCTTGGTCCAGCATTCCTCCTGAGGTTCGAGCGCCAAGAGCAGCTGAGCTCCGGAGGTCGGTCCACAGGTCGGGGATCCTATGGACGGAGGGTGGGGGAGCTGCTCCCGAGGCTGGGTCGTGCTTGAAAGAGGTGGCGCAGCTGATGGCTTGAAGAGCCGCTCCTCAAATTCGCCCGGCTCCTACGGTTTCCGCTTGGATGCTCTCTGGGCGATGTCATTGGCTTCCTTGTTGGTCCCCCGGGGTACGTGTTGCAGCTCCAGGCCCGAGAACTGTTTCTCCATCTTGCGCACCTCCGCGAGGTAGGCCTCCATATGCTCGTCCTTCGGCTTGTACACCTTGTTGGAGAACTTGAGATGAGTTGTGAGTCGCCTCTCACAGTGAGGTGCTTCACCCCTAGGGCTGCTGCAGCCTTCAGGCCAGCTATGAGGCCTTCGTACTCCGTGATGTTGTTGGATACCTTCTCACCGTGCTGAAAGCAGAGTTGCACGACGTAGTAGATCTTGTCCTGGGTGGGCGAGATTAGCACTGCTCCAGCCCCCGCGCCCTGGTGTGTGAAGGTGCCATCAAAATGCATGACCCAACCGTCTGGAGCCTCACTTCCTGGGGACGTGGACCGGTCTTCTCCTTCCTCAAGTGTCGGGGCATCTGTCCATTCTGCCACAAAGTCAGCGAGTGTGGCCCCCTTGATGACCCTGGTAGTGCTGAACTCCAACTGGAATGCTTGCAACTCGATGTTCCACTCTGCGACCCTTCCGGCTGAGTTAGGGATCCTAAGTATCCTTTCTAGTGGGTAGGCTGAGACGACCTTGATGGGGTGGCCCTGGAAGTAGTGTCGCAGCTTGCGTGAGGCCACCAGGAGTGCGAGTAGGAGCTTCTGGGGCATGGGGTAGCATGCTCTCGCGTCTCGCAGTACGGTGCTGACAAAGTACACCGGGTGTTCGACGAGGGCTGGCATGCTGTCGAGGCTCGGGTCCTGCGGAGATCGGGACATATCCTGAGGTGGAAGGGTCCCTAAGACCCTGGTGTCCTCAGGAGCTTTTGCGACGCCGCCCTTCTGAGCTTGGCCTTCCACCGTTGATGCCTTTGTTGCACCTTCCTGACCCCACGGTACTTCAGCCTTGGCCTGGCGGGGCGCGCCCTTGACTTGGTGCTCCTCCCGAACCGCCACCAACGCCGCATTGGCGGAGTACGGGGTGACAGCAAGGTAGAGTACCAGAGGCTCGAGGGGCCGCGGTGCCACCATCACTGGGGGGGCTAGTGAGGTATTTCTTGAGGTCTTGGAAGGCCTGGTCGGCCTCCGGGTTCCACTCGAACGGGCCCTTCCTCTTCATGAGCTTGAAGAATGGTAAGGCGCAATCTCCCAGTTTGGAGATCAAACGCCCTAACGCGGTCACCCGCCCTGCTAGCTTCGGCATCTCTTTGAGGATCCGCGGCGGGCTCATGTCCTCGATAGCCTTGACCTTCTCCGGGTTCGCCTCGATCCCCCTGTGGGATACAAGGAATACCAGCAGCTTGCCGGAGGGGACACCGAACACGCACTTCTCCGGGTTGAGCCTTAATTTCACTTGGCGCAGGCTCTAGAAGGTCTCCTCCAAGTCTTGAATCAATGTCCTTGCCTCGTGAGACTTGACCACTATGTCATCAACGTAAGCCTCGGCGTTCCTCCCGAGCTGCCGCCCCAGAGCAATGTGCATCAACCGCTGAAAGGTCGCGCCCGCGTTGTGCAGCCCGAAGGGCATGTAGGTGTAGCAGTACACCCCACATGGTGTCAGGAAGGCCATCTTCTCCACATCTTCCACCGCCATCTTGATTTGATGATACCCCGAGAACGCGTCCAGGAAGCACAGCAGGTCACACTCGGCGGTGGAGTCAACAATCTGGTCGATGCGCGGGAGTGGGAACGGGTCTTGAGGGCAGGCTTTGTTAAGATTGGTGAAGTCAACGCACATACGTTCCTTCCCGCCTTTTTCGGCACCACGACAGGGTTCGCCAGCCATTCGGGGTACCGAGCCTGTCGGATGGCACCTGCCGCTTCGAGCTTGCGTGTCTCTTGGCCGATGAAGGCCTGCTTCTTAGTGAACTGCGGTCTCGCTCGCTGCTTCACGGGGCGGACGTAGGGGCATACCCTTAGATGATGCTGGATCACCTCCCTCGGGACCCCTACCAGCTGATCTGGCTCCCACGCGAATATCTCCTTGTTTGTGCGCAAGAACCTCACCAGAGCTTCTTCTTGTTCCCGGTTGAGACCGGCTCCTATGGTAAAGGTGGCTCCTGAAGGCCCGTCCTCGCTGACTGGTACCTGCTTGGTTTTCGCCTTGTCTTGGGTGAACAGCTGCTTCTTCTTGGTGGGCGCAGCCTCCCTGGCCGTGGGGCACCTGCGTCGGCGGGTTGTGCTGCTGCCGCGGTCTTGAAGGCGAGCCTGAGCGCTGTCATGGCCTCCTTAGTGCCCCCCTTGATGGTGAGGACACCCTTGCTCCCTGGCATCTTCATGAGGTTGTAAACCGGGTGAGTCGCTGCCATGAACTGAGCGAGAGCCGGGTACCCGAGGATGGCGTTGTACGGGAGGCCGATGCGAGCGACGTCGAAGTCCACCAGCTCAGTGCGATAGTTGTCGCGTGTGCCGAAGGTGACAGGGAGGCGGATCTGTCCCAGGGAGTGGGCAGCTCCACCACCCACTCCTGAGAAGGGCTTATTGAGGTCGAGCCACTCGAGTGGCACGTGGAGAAGGCTGAAGGCTTCCACGGAGGGCAAGTTGAGGCCGGCACCACCATCGATGAGGGTCTTGGTGACGGCCACGTTGCAGATGGTGGGCATGCAGAGCATCGGAAGGACTCCGGAGCTGGCAGTGGAGTCGGGGTGGTCTTCTGAGCCGAAGGTAAGGTCGGCCTCTAGCGCAGCCCAACCCGGGGGAGCCCCCAGGCGCCTGGAGGTGGCCCCGATCTGACGGAGGAACGGCTTGGTGTGGCGGTCTGACGGCGGTGCTTGAGAGCCGCCCAGCAGGGCCGCAACTGCGTGGTGCGCAGGCACCGCGTAGCGAGCAGTGAAGAGGTCGCGGACCTCCTCCCAAGATGCCACCGTGGATCTAGGAAGGTTGAGCAGCCAGGTGCATGGCTCGCTGGTGAGGGCCATGGGAAGCCAGTTGGCCATGACCTTGTCATCGCCCCCGGCTTCGAGGACGGCCTCCTCACACGCCAGCAGGAAAGATGACGGGTCCGCCGCACCGTCGTAGCGCGGCGGCATCTCTGGCCTGAACTTGGGCGGCCACTGCACCCGCCGCAGGGCGGGGGCCAGAGCTCGGAGCCCCCTGGCCCCGTCGTTGACTTTGACCATCAGAGTCGGCGGTAGGGCGCCTGCCATGTGGGCGAAGCGCGGTGGCGACGGAGCACCAAATAGGAAACAAGGACGCTGCGCGTGCTGGCGCCCGCCTGGTGTCGATCGTCATGGCTCACGTCACGAGAGCCTCGGGAGGTTCGCCTCGCCTTCATATCTTCACTCCTCGTGAGCCTGCTGACTAGGCTGCTCTAGAGGAGGTCTCGTGTCGTCCTCCTAGCGAGGGTCTTGGATGCCTTGTTGATGAAGATGGGTCGTACAGCCTGCCGGCTTAGCCACGCAGCGGGCCGCAAGCAGGCAAGTCTGGGGACCCCCGTTCCCAGGACGCCGACAGTTGTTTAGTGAGAATATGTAGAGTTTTAATTGTTATATCTGGTTGTTTGCAGTATGCCTTGTTTATTTCAGTTGTTCACAATGTGATGCTCTATATGTGCAATTATTTACTGTGTAGTACATTTCATCAATCCAGTTTTAAACATACCGATAGGAATGCATATATTTGCTTGCTGTTAAGCCTGTTATAGCTAGCATATGCCTATTTTAAAGTTTTTTGATTGTTTGGTTGTTTGTAGTTAGCATATGTCCAGTTTCAAATGCTATCTTTGGTTGTTCGTAGTATGCCTTGTTTATTCCAGTTATTCAGAACGTGATGTTCTATATATGCAAGTATGAACTGTCCAGTTCAATTTCATCAGTACCAGTTTCAACAATACCACTATGAATTACTACATTTGGTTGCTGCATCTTGTAGTTAACACGCCTTTCCATTTTTATTTAACAATAACCGGTGTACTTAGACCAGCACAATACCAGTTTGAATGACTATGTTTGCTTGTTGTTAAATGTTAGGCCTGTTGCAGTTAACACACCTTTCCACTTGTTTTGCTTTACTAGCGTGCTTAAACCTACACACTGAAGCTATCTTTTGGAGATTATTTTGTCTGCCATGGATAATTTTGGTTGATGTTTAGCCTGTTGTGCTTAAGATGCTTCTCGAGGTACCTACACAGGACAATTTTGGGAACGAATGTTGTTTTCCATCGAGGTTAGTTTCATCCCATGGCTTATATATGCTCACTGTTCAGGATATCGGTAGCTAGTACCATATAGGCTGAGGGCTAATAAGGGACTAATTGGTGAATCAGACTTTTAACTAAATATATCTACAACCCATTAATCTTTAGGTTAACTAGGGCCATATGTAATATATCTGAGGCTACATAGCAACATGCACTGTACTTAATGTATGAATATGCAATCATAGGCTACATAGCAACAAGGAACAGCGTTACATTAATGTTCTGATGATGTCGAGATATACGTAGAAGAGCAGCAGCAGCAGCAGCAGCAGCAACAACAACAACAACAACAACAACAACAACAACAACAACAACAACAACAACAACAACAACAACAACAACAACAACAACAACAACAACGACGACGACGACGACGACGACGACAACAACAACAACAACACCAACAACACCAACAACAACAACAACAACACAACTCTGTTTGGATACTCAACTTAGCTAGAGGTTAGAGTTAGTTTCTATCTCATAACTAACCCTGAACTAACTCCATCCAAAGAGTTGTTTGGATGGCAGGGTTAGATTGACAATAAATGCACTAGGATAACTAACTCCAATTAGCACCTCTTGGGTTGGATAGTTTTTTGGGTGGGTTATAGATGCAACTAGCTCAAACTAGCCCTCGTGTTTAGATATACTTTAGGGATATTTCAGCCCAAACTAGCTCAAACTAACTGTAACCCATGGATACAACAGCAGTTTATCGGCCGATAATTTGTAAGAATGCAATAAACTCCTTCCAACCCATAATATAAGATGTTAATTCATCTAATATGTGAGTATATTGGATGTTATAAGATATTATAAAAGAGTGATGTACTACATCATTGTGCAATTGTTGTTTAGCTTCTAATATTAACTTGGTGCTTTTAGGTACATATGTCATTGGTAAAGATCCGCGCTTCGACCCTTTCTGCGTATGGGGCAATGAGATATCGATGAACCAGCATCAAGTGAGGAAGCTGGTAAAGACTATTAGTAAAATGGGTCCAAAGATGGCAACTAAACTATTTGTTTACACTTTATCCAAGACAACTGCGAACTGCAGGATGGTAAGTAAGAACTCTGCAGCCTTGTTTTTACTGCCCATAATGAGTTGTGTTAGATGACAATGTCTCAATCTTTTTCCTTTGCAGTGGTTGCCAAAGCAGTTTACTCAAGATTACCTCTCAAACTACATGATTGGTGGGCATGCAAAGGTTAAAGTATTTCTACCAGAACATGATGATTATCTAGATGTTTTCATGAAGACCGTGAAGGATGGGTGGTCGGCCATCACAAGGGGTTGGACTAGAGTCATGTGTACCTTCTGCATGGAGGAGGGCACAATATGGGCATTCCGCTTCACCTTGTTCAGCAACCAGAATTTATTTCACCTCTTTCTTTACCGTCTTTAATAGTACAAGTATTCAACTGTGGTTCATCATTCTTTATTTGGTTCTTATGTAATTCTTGAACATATGTACCTATGAATCGAATAATGCATTGGTTGTTTGAACCTGATGGATATGAATAAAGCTATAGCATACGTTCAAATTCAAATTCAAATCTGGTACAATTCGAAATAGCAGTAATTAAATTACGGTGAAATTACGCTCTCCAGGTCATTACGGCACACACGGTTGGTAAAGCACAAATGTTTGCGATATACACCATAATCCGAGATGGTTCATAGAGAGGAAACATGTGCAAGCATGCACACAATTAACATTTGCAAAGCATGTGTGATGTCAGACAATATCACAAACGGTGCGGGCAAACTAAACGCTTGTGATAGGTTCCTTATCATACACAATTCGCAACCATGAACTATTTCTGATGAAGTATGCATCATAAACGTTGCACCACAGAATAGCGTGTGCGATAGTTGTCGTGTACGATTACGACGGTCCGTCGTTTCGTAATCCTATCTGACACTCGTACAACAATTATCTAATCTTCTTAATTAGTTATCACATACGGTTTGGGACAAGCGAATGTGTGTGATTGTATGCTTATCATACACGTTCTATAAAGTGAACCATTTGTGATGGGTCGTGCATCATAAATGTAGCACCACAGAATACCAACTGCGATGGCAATGCGAGCACAAATAGGTAGGAGTACTGTATATGCATCTTGGATCCCTATCCCCGACGGTTTTTGGGTCATGTGGGAAGGACCCCCCCCCCTATTGCCCACACTCACTTGGCGACGGTTCCAAATGTCGTCGCGGAAAGGGGTTAAAAATTGTCTGTATAGCACCGACACGTACCAGTGTTTGTTGATGTTATAATAATTTACATGATGCTTCTATGTTCGTATTTTGTTTTTATCGACACCTCTCTCTCTCTCTCTCTAAGCATGTGGACATGTTTTTTGATTTCGGTTTTCGCTTGAGGACAAGCGAGGTCTAAGCTTGGGGAGTTGATACGTCCATTTTGCATCATGTTTACCTACTGTTATTTATAATATTTTTATGCATAATAATGTTTTTTGGAGTAATTCTAATGCATTTTCTCTCATAATATGCAAGGTTCACACAAAGAGGGAGAATTCCGACAGCTGGAAATCTGACCTGAAAAAGCTACGTCAGGCTACCTATTCTGCACAACTCCAAATGAGTTGACACTTCACGAGGATTTTTTATGAAATAAATAATAAATACTGGAGAAAATAACTATCGGAGGGGGCACTTGGTGAGCACAAGACACCAGGGCGCGCCTGGCCCCCGAAGCGCACCCTGGTGGGTTGTGCTCAGCTCATCCCACCTCCGGTGCCCATCTTCTGGCATATAAGTCATTTTGACCTAGAAAAAAATAAGGGGAGGACTTTTGGGACGAAGCACCGCCGTCTCAAGGCGGAACTTGGGTAGGAGCACTTTTGCCCTCCGGCGGAGCGATTCCGCCGGGGGAACTTCCCTCCCGGAGGGGGAAATCATCGTCATCATCATCACCAAAAACTCTCCCATCTTGGGGAGGGCAATCTCCTTCAACATCTTCAATAGCACCATCTCCTCTCAAACCCTAGTTCATCTCTTGTGGTTAATCTTTGTACCAGAACTATAGATTGGTACTCGTGGGTGATTAGTAGTGTTGATTACATCTTGTAGTTGATTACTATATGGTTTATTTGGTGGAAGATTATATGTTCAGATCCAACATGCTATTTAATACCCCTTTGATCATGAGCATGATTATCATTTGTGAATAGTTACTTTTGTTCTTGAGGTCATGGGAGAAATCATGTTGCGAGTAATCATGTGAATTTTATATGTGTTTGATATTTTGATGGTATGTACGTTGTGATTCCCTTAGTGGTTTCATGTGAACATCGACTACATGACACTTCACCATATTTGGGCCGAAGGGAATGCATTGTGGAGTATTTATTAGATGATGGGTTGTGAGAGTGACAGAAGCTTAAACCCTAGTTTATGCGCTATTCCGTAAGGGGCCGATTGGATCCAAAAGTTTAATGCTATGGTTAGAATTTATTCTTAATGCTTTTCTCGTAGTTGTGGATGCTTGCGAGGGGGTTAATCATAAGTAGGAGGTTTGTTCATGTAAGAACAACACCTAAGCACCGATCCACCCACATATCAAATTATCAAAGTAACAAACACAAATCAAACCAACATGATGAAAGTGACTAGATGAAATTCACGTGTACCCTCAAGAACACTTTGCTTATCATAAGAGACCGTTTTGGCATGTCCTTTGCCTCAAAAGGATTGGTCTACCTTGCTGCACTTTTGTTACTATTATCGTTACTTCCTCGTTACAAATTATCTTGCTATCAAACTACTTGTTACTTATAATTTAAGTGCTTGCAGATATTACCTTGCTGAAAGCCACTTATCATTTGCTTCTGCTCCTTGTTGGGTTCGACACTCTTACTTATTGAAGGACTACGATTGATCCCCTATACTTGTGGGTCATCACATAACGGGCCGTTAATAGGCTGTATTTGATGACGCCATGATAACATCCCAACGGGTTAACGGGACAGAAGCGAGCCGATTGTAATCACAGGCTGAATTTAGCCCACAAGCGGAATAGGCCAGTAAAGGACCATAAGTAACCGAATTTTGGAAATGAGCCCTTAGAAGGCCGAAAGTTAACACGGGCTGGAAACGGCCGACAGAATAATGGGTCGTTAATGGGTACAAAGCGATACACTATTCATTATGGGCCAGTTTCACCTTGGGTATTTAATGGGCCCAAAGTTACAAAGGGCCTCGTATGGGCCGAAAGACGTCAAGGGCTATACATGGGCCAAAAGTTACAACGGGCTGGAATCATATTGGACAGCCTAGATGACGCTACTTGGCCTAATTCGTATAGGCCGTAATGGGTCATGAGCTAGCGGGTTGTAAATGGGCTATATGTGAACAGGCCATTAACAGGCTTTCCGTGGGCCGGCCTGCTACCTTTTGACCAAGTCAAACAGGCCGGCCTTTTCACCGAAATGGGCCTCTGTTGGGTCGTGCCACGTGCCGACATATCATAGGCGCCTCTTGTCCAATGAGTGGATGACATCTGTCCCAACGGTGAGCCGACACATGATTCCTCCGGCCATTGAGAATTTTACACGTGGAAAATCCCCATTGGTCTGGGCTGTTAACGGGTTATCGGATCCAAACCGGAACCCGATAGCTTAGCGGGGACTCGTTACGGTGGATGCCACGTGTTGGTTACTCTTGACAAAAGCACCTCCATGACGCGCCATTTATCGTCATGGAAGTGAACACTTCCGTGATGATAATTTTGGTATTATCATGGAACACTTCTACGACAGCACAGGTATGACTATCTTGATTCTGTCATAAAATCGTCATGGATGTACATGCATGACAGAAAACATGACCTACTATGACAAACATGTATCATCAGGGAAGTGTTTTTTGTAGTGCCACACCCGACCCCCATCCTCCTCCTCCTCCTCCTTCCACATCCCACATGCCCCGACCGCCGGCGCGACACCTTCCACCCAAATCACCGACCCCTCCCTGATATGTCTCCAACGTATCTATAATTTATGAAGTATTCATGCTGTTATTTTATCATTCTTGGGTGTTTTACAATTATTTTATAGCAACTTTATATCATTTTTTGGGACTAACCTATTGACCCAGTGCCCAGTGCCAGTTGTTGTTATTTGCTTGTTTTTTATGTCGCAGGAAATCAATATCAAACGGAGTCCAAACACCGCGAAACTTTACGGAGATTTTTTTGGACCAGAAGGAACCCAATGGGCCAGAATTGTACTTGAGGGGTGCCCCGAGGGGGGCACAACCCAGCAGGGTGCGCCAGGGCCCCCTGGCGCGCCCAGGTGGGTCGTGCCCACCTCGGTGGCCCCCCGCACCCCCTCTTTGCACTATAAATTCCCAAATATTTCGAAACCCATCGGGGTTAACCTAGATCGGAAGTTCTGCCGTCGTAGGGCTTCGTAGCCACCGAAAACCAATCTAGACCATTCCGGCACCCTGCCGGAGGGGGGAATCATCTCTGGTGGCCATCTTCATCATCCCGGCGGCCACCACGATGAGGAGGGAGTAGTCCACCCTCGGGGATGAGGGTTTGTAGCAGTAGCTATGTGTCTTATCTCTCTCTCTCTTGCTCTCTCTCGAGATCTATATCATGGGCTTTGTTAGCATAGATGGATCATATGATGTTTCTCCCGTCTATACTCTTGTTGTGATGAATTGAATCTTTACCCTTTGAAGTTTTGTCTTGTCGGATTGAATGTTCAGATATGAGAACACATGATATATGTCTTGCGGTGTGAATACTTGAGGTGATAATGAGGTATCATATTGATTCACTTGATATATGTTATGGCATACAACTCGTGGATTCCTGCGGTGATATTGGGGTAATCTATGCATAGGGGTTGATGCACGTTTTTATTATCTTTTCTCCGACAGAAACTTTGGGGTGTAACGACCCGACCTCAAATGGTCAAGTCTCTGTGCTTCAGTGTCATCCCTGGATCGGTAATGCTGACACACACAGTACTCGAAGGATTTATAACAGAGTAGCAATCACATACTTATTACATCGAATGTCTCAAAAGAGAACTTATTACAATAAATATGGCTTAAGGCCATCTAATACGATAACAGCGGAAGGCTTGGAAGATAAAGTGAGTCCATCAACTCCAACGGCATAGCTGAGCTGCATGGCAACGACCTAACGAACCTTACTCCTCGTCTGAAAAGTCTGCAACATAATACGTTGCAGCCTGAAAACGGGTCAGCACATGGAATATGATGGCAATATAACACAGTAGAGCAAGAACAGAATAATGCTATCACTACATGCATATTTGGCTGGTGGAAAGCTCTATGGTTATAGTTTTTGCGAAAAGCCAGTTTTTCCCTACAACAAAGGAATAGATTTTATTTAACTATCATGGTAGTTGAAACACCATTGAGAAGGTTCCTCCAACTCAATCCCAATTAAAAGTAATTATCAACCCAACAATATTAATTTAGAGTGATGAGATACATATGATAATCCAAGTACTAGATACTCAAGAATTGTCCATAACCGGGGACACGGCTAACCATGATTAGAGTGTACACTCTGCAGAGGTTTGTGCACTTTTCCCCACAAGACCCGATCTCCTCCGTTGGATTTCTCACACTACAGGGTGTTTGAGAGACGGATGACCGAGACACAGTCTTTCAGAAACATTTACTCTTTACTCTGGGCAGACCATACCAACCTACATCCCTCTACCTGCTGATCCACCTCTTCGAGAGCTCATGTAACTTACTCAGCTATGCTAGAGCCCATAATAGCATGTGGCTTCACACGGAAGTTTCTAGCATGAAATATCTCAGTTCCCTTTGAGCCTGGGTGGCGGACCTTAGGATTATCACACGGGTACTCCGGGATATCCTAGGACAACACTGGATTCTCCATGTGCCCGACAAACAATCTACCCAGATGTGTATTCAAGTTGCCACCTTAAGTTGAACCATTAATTGACAATCTCACATCTGTCATGGATTTCACTCACCCAAACCACGTCTACGAGCATAGCATAGCAATATAAGCAATACGTAGAAGTAACTCCCAAGGGTTTGATAATAACAGGGCAATAGGTTCTACCTCATTAACTACTTCCCAACCCACATGTTAATCACACCCTAATCATGCAATGTTTGAGTATTGGATCTAATGCATAAAAACTGGGTGATAAAGGGGTATGATCAAAGTGTTACTTGCCTTGCTGATGATCCGCAAAACCTAAAGATTTGAAGTAGCATGCTTCGCACTCTGGGTGTTCTATCGCAAACAAACAATAGCATACATAAGCAATCAAGCAAAGAAGCATGGATAAAACTCAAATAAGAAGGTCTAACCAGAAAGTTCAACTTAAGAACTCCGGTTTGCAAAAAGAATCAAATCAAGCGGGGCAACGAAACTCAAACTGCGAAAGAAACAAGGTCCGTTTACTATTTTGGACTGAAGTCAAATTTTACAGTATCAAAACCTTGTTCAAGTTGATTAAAAAGAAAGAGGGTTTCGAGAGAAGATCTAGGCGCTTGAATCGCATGATTCCGACAAACGAGCGAAAAGATAAACTAAAACAAAAATCGGATCACAAATCGCAATCGAAAATAATCACGGAAAATCCGAGAAAAAGAAAAACTGACTAACAGGCTAACGAACGAACGTTCTCTGTCTGCGGCTAACGAGTGAACACTGTTCGTTAAAACGAACGTACGGACGAACGTCCGCTAAATAACTAAACCGATAAAAATCGGCGAACCGATCTATTCAAAAAAACCTAGGGTTTCCTAAAAAACCGGATCAGTTCCTTTTAAAAAAACGAACAGCTGATTTACCTCCGGCGAGGTCCGGCGAGGCGGGGCGGCTACTCCGGTGAGGCGGGGCTGCGGCGGTGGGCGGCGCGGCAGCGGCACTTGGCGGCGGCGACGCGGCAACGGGCGGCGGCGGCGCGGCAAAGGCGGGGCGGCTCCGGTTGCGGCGGGGTGCGGCGGTGGTGGTGGAAATCGGGGGCGGGGCGAGGTACTTATAGGAGGGGGTGCTTGCTTGGGCGAGGGGGCAAGCGGCGCGGGGAAGGAGAGTATCGGCCGGACTCGGCCTCGCGGGCAGCGGCGCGCTCCCGTTCTCCTGGAAGGAGACGGCGCGGGAGGTGGGCCGGCTGACTTGGGCTTCGGCCCAGTCGGCGGAGGAAACATTTTTTTAAAATAATTTTGCCGAAACTAAAAAATCCTATAAAATAAAATAAAAAACCAAAAATGCCAAAACAAATTTTCACCGTCTAAATAAAATATTTAGAACGAGATGAACATTTTCTTGGCCCTAAAATGCAACTTTGAAAAACATGCAATTTTTCTAATTCAAATAAAATAGCAATAAACTCTGAATAAAATCATATATTTGATTTTAGTATTTTTCCTCCAATATTTCATTTATTTTGGAGAAGTCGTATTATCTCCTCTCATATATTTTAATATGAAATATTTTCGGAGAGAAAAATAATTAAAACCAAAAATCCTCGTTTCAATATTTGATAAAACCCAAATATGAAAACAGGGAAATCCCCAACTCTCTCCTAGGGTCCTTGAGTTGCTTAGGATTTCGAGGATCACGAAACGAAATGCTATAAAATATGATATGCATGAATGATCTATGTATAACATTCCAAATTGAAAATTTGGGATGTTACAACCTACCCCCCTTAAGATGAATCTCGCCCTCGAGATTCGGGTTGGCTAGAAAATAGGTGTGGGTGGTCTTTGCGAAGATCATCCTCTCGTTCCCAGGTGGCTTCATCCTCGGTATGGTGACTCCACTGAACTTTGCAAAACTTGATAACCTTGCTGCGGGTGACTCGGCTGGCAAATTCAAGAATCCTGACTGGCTTCTCCTCATAGGTCAGATCATTGTCCAACTGAATCGCCTCCAAGGGCGCCGTATCTCTTAGTGGTATATCAACCGTCTCAGCATGACACTTCTTCAACTGGGAAACATGAAACACATCATGAACTCCTGACAGTCCTTCAGGTAACTCCAACTTGTAGGCAACTTCTCCCATACGTTCCAAAATTCGGTACGGTCCTACAAATCTCGGAGCTAATTTTCCCTTAACTCCAAAACGTTTCACTCCTCACAGGGGTGACACTTGTAGATATGCTCTATCTCCAATTTCATAGGTTATTTCCTTGCGTTTCGAGTCTGCATAACTCTTCTGCCTGGACTGAGCTATCTTCACTCTATCTCTAATCAACTTAACCTTTTCTTCAGACTCCTTGATCAAATCTAGTCCAAACAACGGACGGTCTCCAACTTCATCCCATAACAACGGTGTTCTGCACCTTTGTCCATACAGGGCTTCGAACGGTGCCAACTTCAAACTGGCTTGATAGCTATTGTTGTATGAGAAATCCGCGTAGGGCAAATTGTCATCCCAACTAGATCCATAATCTAGC
Organism: Triticum urartu; assembly: GCF_056163025.1. Classification (NCBI taxonomy): domain Eukaryota; kingdom Viridiplantae; phylum Streptophyta; class Magnoliopsida; order Poales; family Poaceae; genus Triticum; species Triticum urartu. The sequence goes on along the minus strand of NC_141876.1, from coordinate 361,584,036 downwards.
GCACAGGCTCGCAACATATCCTCCAGAATCTGGTTGACTCTCTCGGTTTGTCCATCCGTCTGCGGGTGGAATGTTGTACTGAACTCCAACCTTGTTCCAAAAGTCTGGTGTAGTTGATGCCAAAACTTTGAGGTAAACTGTGTTCCTCTATCTGATACTAGGGTCCTTGGAACTCCATACAGACATACGATCCTGGTCATGTATATCTTGGCCAATTTCGCACTTGTATAGGTGGTTTTCACTGGGATAAAGTGAGCCACTTTGGTCAAGTGATCAACTACTACCCATATAGAATCATATCCTGATTTGGTCCTGGGTAATTCGGTGATAAAATCCATGCCAAGTTTATCCCACTTCCATTCGGGTATCGGCATAGGTTGTAACAATCCTGCTGGCTTTTGATGTTCAACCTTCACTCTCTGACATACATCACATACGGCTACATACTCGGCAATATCTTTCTTCATACCAGTCCACCATAAACACTCCTTCAGATCCAAATACATCTTGGTGTTTCCGGGGTGTATCGAGTATGGTGAGTCATGAGCCTCCTGAAGTATTAACTTCCTGATCTCTGTGTTATTAGGCACATAATACGGTCCTCAAACCATAAGGTGTCGTGCTCGTCCTCACGAAAACCTTTGGCCTTTCCTTTGCCCATTCTCTCCTTTACCTCGGTAATCTCTTTGTCATCCTTCTGAGCTTCTCGAATCTTTCCTAACAATGTAGACTGAACCTCCATCGTTGCAACAAAACCTCTAGGAACAATCTCCAATTGAAGTTCCCTGAGATCCTCTGCTAACTCCTTTGGCAATCCCGTGCTTATTAGGGTATTAGCATAGCTCTTCCGGCTCAAAGCGTCGGCTATGACATTCGCCTTGCTTGGATGATAATGAAGCTTCATATCATAATCCTTTATAAGCTCCAACCATCTCCTCTGCCTAAGGTTCAACTCCTTCTGTGTGAAAATGTACTTCAAACTCTTATGATCCGTGTACACATCACAACGATTTCCAATAAGGTAATGTCTCCAAGTCTTGAGCGCATCCACTACAGCTGCTAACTCCAAATCATGTGTGGCATAATTCAATTCGTGCGGTTTTAGTTGACATGAGGCATACGAAACAACTCTTCTATCCTGCATAAGCACACTCCCAAGTCCTAGGCGAGAGGCATCGCAATACACTTGAAACTCTTTACGTATATCTGGCAGAATCAGTACTGGGGCTGTCGTCAAACGTTTCTTTAACTCCTGAAAACTTGCCTCACATTCTTCCGTCCATTTAAATTTGGTATCCTTCTTCAATAACTCCGTCATTGGCTTCGCAATCTTGGAAAAATTCTCAATGAATCTCCGATAGTATCCAGTGAGTCCAAGAAAACTGCGGATCTCGCTAACTGAAGTGGGTGCCAACCATTCAGTAATTGACTGAACCTTGGTAGGATCTACTATACACCTTCTCCTGATATAACATGTCCAAGGAATCTGACTTCCTTCAACCAAAACTCACATTTGCTGAACTTGGCATACAACTGGTGTTCCCTGAGTTTCTCGAGAACTAAACGCAAATGCTCCTTGTGCTCCTCATCATTCTTCAAGTATACCAGTATATCATCAATGAACACCACAACAAACTTATCCAAATATTCCATGAACACCTTGTTCATCATGCTCATGAAATAGGCAGGGGTGTTAGTCAGTCCGAATGACATGACCGTATACTCATACAACCCGTACCGTGTGGTGAATGTTGTCTTTGGTATATCCTTCTCTCGAATCTTCAGCTGGTGATATCCTGATCACAAATTGATCTTTGAAAACACCTTTTCTCCTTGCAGCCGGTCAAACAAATCATTGATCATCGGCAGTGGGTATTTGTTGTTGATCGTCACCTCAGTCAATGCACGATAATCAACAACCATCCTTAAAGACTTATCCTTCTTCTCAACCAAAAGCACTGGGGCTCCCCATGGTGATGAACTCCGTCGAATGTAACATTTCACCAATAACTCCTTGATCTGCTTCTTAATCTCTTCCAGATCATTCACGGGCATCCGGTATGGTCGCTTCGATATAGGCCCGGTGCCTGGCAACATTTCTATCAAAAACTCGATGTCTCGATCCGGTGGCATGCCTGGTAATTACTCTAGAAAAACATCTGGGTAATCCTTCACTACAGGCACTTCCTCCTGAACAATTCTTGTGAGGGTATTTACTTGGCTACTCCTAGGCGCATGCCTAGATACATACTTAATCCTTTTCCCTCTGGGGTGGTGAGATAAATCGACTTACTAGCACAGTCAATGCTTCCTCCATACTTTGACATCCAGTCCATGCCTAATATCACATCCAATCCTTGTGACTCCAAGATTATTAGGTCAGACGGGAAAACATGGCTACCAATGGTTACGGGAATCTGGTCGCACCAACGACTAGTCATATACTCTGCTCCAGGTGAACTTACTAACAGAGGGGTCCTAAGGGTTTGGGTTGGTAATTTGAACTTATCCACGAATCCCCTTGATATGTATGAATGTGATGCACCAGTATCAAAAAGAACAAGGGCGGTAAAAGACTTAACCAAAAACTTACCAATAACCGTGTCTGGCTGCTCTTCAACCTCCTCCACATTAACGTGGTTCACTTGTCCTTTGTTGAATGGATTGGGCTTCTTTCCAGCGCTCCCATTACCGTTTCCATTCTTCGCTTCAGGGCACTCCGTGGCATAGTGTCCAGTCTTCCCGCACTTGAAACATGTAACGTGGCTTAGGTCTCTCTTGGCGGGTGTGGCTGGATTGGAACGGTTCTGATTGTTGCTTGCTCCATTCCCATTCCCATTCCTTGGGCCGGTATGATTATGGGTACTTCCTCCATTGTGTTTGTGGCCTCCATGGTTATGAACAAGTCCTCCCGAGTTCAGGGTTAGGCGAGGCTTCTGCTGAGTTCCTGAATTATATCTTCCTTGTCCATACTTCCTCTTACAGCTCTCAATCTGCTGCTGCTTCCCTTCAATCATAAGAGCCTCATCTACCAACTCCTAGTAGTTGTTTGAATGTTGCCACCATCAACTGCATGCTCATCTCATCATTCAGCCCTTCCATAAACTTCTCCTGCTTTGCGGCATATGTGGCCACATCGTTAGGGGCATAGCGAGATAACTTGCTAAACTCATCCGCGTACTGAGCCACAGTACGGTTCCCCTGGCGTAAGTTGCAAAACTCACGCTTCTTCATACTCATAGCTCCAGTTGAGACATGGGCTGTGCGGAAAGCTTGCTGAAACTGGTCCCATGTAACAGTGGCTATAGGGTAGGTGACAGTGTAATTCCCCCACCATGAGGCTGCTGGTCCATCCAACTGATGTGCGACAAAACGCACCTTCTCAGCATCAGTACATCCTGTAGTGGTTAACTCCCTTCCAATCCTGCGGAGCCAATCATCTGCTACTATGGGCTCGATGCTACTGGAAAACACCAGCGGTTGCAACCTCAGAAAACGGGCTAAGTTATCAACTGGTAGTGGTGGTGGTGGGTTGTTGTTGTTGTTGTTGCCTTGGTTCTGAACTAACAACTGCATCAGGGTATTCTGCTGCAGGATCAACTGAGTGAGCTCCGGTGGGAAGGTAAATCTGGGGTCACATCTCGGAGGCATCTGATGGGTTTTAGAGGGAAGAGATTAGAATAGAATGAGGTCTAATGAGAGAAACACTACCCATATGCACATGAGACAAACACAATCATTTCACTCAATCAATCAAGCAAGGGCATACTATCGATCTAACTATCGTTACAGAAGTGCTCGGACTATACTATATATATGGTGGAATACTACTACTGATGTGGTGGTCTACTAAAAATATTGATCGATCGAAGACTCCATGATGTCTGCTCCAGCTTCGTATTCATAGTCATCATCACTATCGTCGGGGTCCGAGTCGGTGTCGTCGATGATGATGTAGTCCTCCGAACGAATCTCCTTGGGTTCTTTGTCTTCTCCTCCTGGTGCGGGGTCTCCCATGAATATTCCTAGCTTCCTTTCCAGATCATCATTCTTCTCCACTAGTACGACGATTTCTTCCTCATAATCTTCGCGTGTAGCCTTGAGTTCTTCCTCCAGTTCCGTGATCCTTGTCATCGCCTTCTTCAGATCTATCATGCCTACGCACATCTGGTTCTCCTGGTGATGAATGTGCGGGTTTAACTCCTGGATGAAAGCTGAAATTGATCTATCTTTCCTGGTGTTGATCATCTCCCATTGCTCATCTCGGCGCCCACAAATCTGGTAGATAGTATCCTTAAGATCCTTTTGGTAAAGTTCTCCAATGCGTCACATGGTGATGTGAGCTGCCATACTCTTTCCTAGACTCCAGGTTGGTGCATCAAAGGAAAACTCTATGGGCTTAGTGACTGGCGTGAATGTCCTTCCTGGAACTTGAACTTGAATCATCCATCGCTCCTCTTCTGGTAAAGTGGCGTTGTAAGTCCCGGTGAAGCTTGGTATTCCTATGTTGAGGTACCTAGTGACTTCCTTCAAGTGCCGTCCAAAAGGTGCGTCTTCATCCGGTTGTGCAAACTTGTTCCTTGCATCCGCCATCCTAAAGAGTAGAAAATGGAGAGGAGTCAGAAATGAGAAGAGAATAGTGATCTAGGGCTTTAGCTTAGTGATCGTGTCCTACACTCAGCATGGGCTCTGATACCATCTTGTAGCGACCCGACCTCAAACGGTCAAGTCTCTATGCTTCAGTGTCATCCCTGGATCGGTAATGCTGACACACACAGTACTCGAAGGATTTATAACAGAGTAGTAATCACACACTTATTACATCGAATGTCTCAAAAGAGAACTTATTACAATAAATATGGCTTAAGGCCATCTAATACGATAACAGCGGAAGGCTTGGAAGATAAAGTGAGTCCATCAACTCCAATGGCGTAGCTGAGCTGCACGGCAACGACCTAACGAACCTTACTCCTCGTCTGAAAAGTCTGCAACATAATACGTTGCAGCCCGAAAACGGGTCAGCACATGGAATATGATGGCAATATAACACAGTAGAGCAAGAATAGAATAATGCTATCACTACATGCATATTTGGCTGGTGGAAAGCTCTATGGTTATAGTTTTTGCGAAAAGCCGATTTTTCCCTACAACAAAGGAATAGATTTTATTTAACTATCATAGTAGTTGAAACATCATTGAGAAGGTTCCTCCAACTCAATCCAAATTAAAAGTAATTATCAACCCAACAATATTAATTTAGAGTGATGAGATACATATGATAATCCAAGTACTAGATACTCAAGAATTGTCCATAACTGGGGACACGGCTAACCATGATTAGATTGTACACGCTGCAGAGGTTTGTGCACTTTTCCCCACAAGACCCGATCTCCTCCGTTGGATTTCTCGAACTACAGGGTGTTTGAGAAACGGATGACCGAGACACAGTCTTTCAGAAACATTTACTCTTTACTCCGGGCAGACCATACCAACCTACATCCCTCTACCTGCTGATCCACCTCTTCGAGAGCTCATGTAACTTACTCAGCTATGCTAGAGCCCATAATAGCATGTGGTTGCACACGGAAGTTTCTAGCATGAAATATCTCATATCCCTTTGAGCCTGGGTGGCGTACCTTAGGATTATCACACGGGTACTCCAGGATATCCTAGGACAACACTGGATTCTCCAGGTGCCCGACAAACAATCCACCCAGATGTGTATTCAAGTTGCCACCGTAAGTTGAACCATTAATTAACAATCTCACATATGTCATGGATTTCACTCACCCAAACCACGTCTATGAGCATAGCATAGCAATATAAGCAATACGTAGAAGTAACTCCCAAGGGTTTGATAATAACAGGGCAATAGGTTCTACCTCATAAACTACTTCCCAACCCACATGTTAATCACATCCTAATCATACAATGTTTGAGGATTGGAGCTAATGCATAAAAACTGGGTGATAAAGGGGTATGATCAAAGTGTTACTTGCCTTGCTGATGATCCGCAAAACCTAAAGAGATTCGAAGTAGCATGCTTCTCACTCCGGGTGTTCTATCGCAAACAAACAATAGCATACATAAGCAATCAAGCAAAGAAGCATGGATAAAACTCAAATAATAAGGTATAACCAGAAATTTCAACATAAGAACTCCGGTTTGCAAAAAGAATCGAATCAAACGGGGCAACGAAACTCAAACTGCGAAAGAAACAAGGTCCGTTTACTATTCTGGACTAAAGTCAAATTTTACAGTATCAAAACCTTGTTCAAGTTGATTAAACAGAAAGTGGGTTTCGAGACGAAGATCTAGGCACTTGAATCGCTTGATTCCGACAAACGAGCGAAAAGATAAACTAAAACGAAAATGGGATCAGAAATCGCAATCGAAAATAATCATGGAAAATCCGAGAAAAAGAAAAACTGACGAAGAGGCTAACGAACGAACGTTCGCTGTCTGCGGCTAACGAGTGAACACCGTTCGTTAAAATGAACGTACGGACGAACGTCCGCTAAATAACTAAACCGAGAAAAATCGGCGAACCGATCTATTCAAAAAAAACCTTAGGGTTTCCTGAAAAACCGAATCGGTTCCTTTTAAAAAAAAACAAACGGCGGCTTTACCTCCGGCGAGGTCCGGCGAGGCGGGGCGGCGACTCCGGCGAGGTGGGGCTGCGGCGGTGGGCGGTGCGGGTGGCAGGGGCAGCGCGGCAGCGGCGCTCGGCGGCGGCGACGCGGCAACGGGCGGCGGCGACGCGGCAACGGGCGGCGGCAGTGCGGCAAAGGCAGGGCGGTGCGGGACGGCTCCGGTTGCGGCGGGGTGCGGCGGTGGTGGCGGAAATCGGGGGCGGGGCAGGGTACTTATAGGAGGGGGGGTGCTTGCTTGGGCGAGGGGGCAAGCGGCGCGGGGAGGGAGAGTCCCGGCCGGACTCGGCCTCGCGGGCGGCGGCGCGCTCCTGTTCTCCTGGAAGGAGACGGCGGGGGAAGGTGGGCCGGCTGACTTGGGCTTCGGCCCAGTCGGCGGAGGAAACTTTTTTTTAAATAATTTTGCCGAAATTAAAAAATATCCTATAAAATAAACTATAAAACTAAAAATGCCAAAACAAATTTTCACCATCTAAATAAAATATTTAGAACGATATGAACATTTTCTTAGCCCTGAAATGCAACTTTGAAAAACATGCAACTTTTCTAATTCAAATAAAATAGCAATAAACTCCGAATAAAATCAAATAATTGATTTTAATATTTTTCCTCCAATGTTTCATTTATTTTGGAGAAGTCATATTATCTCCTCTCATATATTTTAATATGAAATATTTTCGTAGAGAAAAATAATTAAAACCAAAAATCCTCGTTTCAATATTTGATAAAACCCAAATATGAAAACAGGGAAATCCCCAACTCTCTCCGAGTGTCCTTGAGTTGCTTAGGATTTCGAGGATCGCGAAATGAAATGCAATAAAATATGATATGCATGAATGATCTATGTATAACATTTCAAATTGAAAATCTGGGATGTCACATGGGGTCTCTTTGTAGTTCTTTGTGTGATTGAGTATCATGAATATGAATTTTTTTGTGTTATTCTAGTATGAACTCTAGGATAGATCGAACAGAAACAATAGCTTTGTGTTACTTTTGTACGTACTCTTGAATAGATCGAACGGAAAGAATAGCTTTGAGGAGGTTTCGTACCCTACAAGCAATACCTATGTTTTGTTCTCCGCTAATAGGAACTCAGGAGTGATTCTTTATTGTACTTTGAAGGATAATCATATGATCCAACTATGTTAGCATTGTTGACAGATTGCACTTGCGAAAGTATGGACCCTAGGCCTTGTTTTAAAGCATTGTAATACCGTTTTTGAGCCCGTTTACTATTTGCTACCTTGCTGTTTTTATTTATTCAGATTATAAAAATATATTTCTACCATCTGTATTACACTTTTACCACCATCTCTTCACCGAACTAGTGCACCTATACAATTTTTCATTGTATTGGGTGTGTTGGGGACACAAGAGATTTCTTGTATTTGGTTGCAGGGTCGTTTAAGAGAGACCATCTTCATCCTACACCTCTCCCGGATTGATAAACCTTAGGTCATCCACATGTGGGAAAATTGCTATTGTCCTACAAAACTATGCGCTTGGAGGCCCAACACGTGTCTACAAGAATAAAGTTGCGTAGTAGACATCAAGCTCTTTTCTGGCGCCGTTGCCGGGGAGGTGAGTGTTTGTAGGTATATCTTTAGATCTTGCAATTGAATCTTTTAGTTTCTTGTTTATCACTAGCTTGGTTTATAAAAGAAAACTACAAAAAATGGAATTGAGGTTGCATCATATTATTGATCATCTTTATAATATCTTTCTTGAAACTGATGGTTCAAAAAATTGTGCTCAATTGATAGAAGAAGAATTCAATAGAATGTTTGCTATAAATGATGAGCATGATTGCAATGTTGTTAGTTTGAATTCTTTGAATATCCATGATGCTAATGATATGCAAAGCCATAAGCTTGGGGATGCTATGTTTGATGAAGATGCTATTTTTAGTCCCCCAAGATTTGATGTGCAAATTTGTTATAATGATTGCATGCCTCCTATTTATGATGATTATAATGATGAAAGTGGATTTGGAGAGGTCATGATTTTATTTAGTGATGAATCCACCATTTTGGATGAGGCTTCAATTGACTATGATAACGAAGTTGCTATCTATGATGATTATGGTGATGACATGTATGCTATAAAGAATAATGATAACCATGAAACTTGTCATCATGATTTTAATTTTCACTCTCATGATAGTTATTTTGTTGAGTTTGCTCCCACTACTATTCATGGGAATAAATTTGCTTATGTGTAGAGTAATAAAATTTCTATGCTTGTGGATCATGAAAAGAATGCTTTATATGATAGTTATATTGTTGAATTCATTCATGATGCTACTGAAAATTATTATGAGAAAGGAACTTATGCCCTTACATATCTCGATAATATCAAGTTTCTTCTCTGTGTGTTGATTGTTTTGACGTTGCACTTGTTTTGCCTTCCTATGCTAGTTGATTCTTGTTCCCATAAGTTGTTTGCTCACAAAATCCCTATGCATAGGAAGTGGGTTAGACTTAAATGTGCTATTCATATGCTTCATGATGCTTTCTTTGTGTTTCAATTCTTATCTTTTATGTGAGCATCATTGAAATCATCATGCCTAGCTAAAAGGCATTAAAGAAAAGCGCTTGTTGGGAGACAAACCAACACTTTTACCTACTGTTTTTGTGTGTTCACATGATTAGGCTACTGTAGTTATCATGTTATATTGCTTTTGTTTCAATAAAGTGCCAAGTAAAGCCTTTGGGATGGTCTATGGTGATAGTTGATTTGATCTTGCTGAAAAATAGAAACTTTTGCGCTCAGGAAAATAATTCTCATTTTTAACAGAAGCGTGATAAAATGCTGATTATTTTTGCAGAAGATTAACAGACAAATTTCTCAGGTTGTCCTAATTTTTCAGAATTTTTGGAGTAGAAGAAGTATGGTTTGAGTACAAATTACTACAGACTGTTCTGTTTTTGACAGATTCTGTTTTCAATGCATAGTTTGCTTGTTTTCTAGTTTCTATGGCTTATATTGCTCAATATAAATTTTAGAAATGATATGATACAGTAGGCATTGTGCGAGAACAATTATGAATCTTATCTTTGGCATTACCAAAAGTGGAATGGTTTGCTCTTTATCGTACTAACCTATCTCACAAAGTTCCATTAAGTTTTGTGTGATTGAAGTTTTCAAGTTTTGGGTGAGATATCGATATGAGGAGAATAAGGAGTGAAAAAGAACCTAAGCTTGGGGATTCCCAAGGCAACCCAAGGAAATATTCAAGGAAGATCCAAGCAACTAAGCTTGGGGATGCAACGAAAGGCATCCCCTCTTTCGTCTTCAACATTATCGATAACCTCACTTGGAGATACGTTTTCATTCGTCACATGATATGTGTTTTGCTTGGAGTGTCATTTTATTTTGCTAGGATTTTCTTGATGTTATTTATAATAATGTTTTGCATCTTTTATTTCAATAAAAGTGGCAATGATAGCCTTTGCAATGCTTATTTTGCAAGTATACATGTTGCTGTTTGAAAACAGAAAGTTTACCGTTGTTGCAAAAATTCCCTAGAAAAGTTAGAATGTGATAAAATGTTGAACTTTTTTTTCAAAATGAGCTATGATAAATTTTCTAGAGTGTGATAAATTTTCATAATTTTTGGAATTGAATAAGTATTGATACTCTTGCATTCTTTACAGATTGTATTGTTTTGGCAGATTGTTGTATGTTTGCATTGTTTGCATGTGTTTGCTTGTTTAATGATTCTATTTGAAGATAGGAGTATTAAATATGCAGAGGCATTTAGTATGAAATGTTGAATAATAATTTTAGTGATTTGCTACAGTAGAGAATGATAAGGGTTTTTCATTGGTTTATACTAACTTATTTCATGAGTTCTTATTGAGTTTTGTGTGGATGAAGCTTTTGAGATTTAGGAAAACCGTGATATGAGAGGAATTGAGGAGACACAAAAGCTCAATCTTGGGGATGCCCAAGGCATCCCAAGATAATATTTCAAGAAGTCTCAAGCATCTAAGCTTGGGGATGCCCCGGTAGGCATCCCACCTTTCTTCTTCAACAATTATCGGCTAGTATCGGTTGAGCCTAAGTTTTTGCTTCTTCACATGATGTGTGCTATTGTAGAAATGTCATTTTGTTTTGTTTTGCTTGCTGTTTCAATAGGATACTTAGATCTGAAAGTTTTTAAATAAAATAGAGTCCTCAAATAGTTGCTAGAGAGGCTAAATAAGTGGCATTCACATCCCATCAACAAAGCTCTTTTCTATGGCATTTACTCTTGTGCTTCACTTATATCCTATGAGTAAATTGTTGAATAAATTGAATGTCATGAAGTCGAAATCATATCATGGCTAGTGGTAGCTTCACATTGGGTTTAGAAAGTGAAATCTTTTGAGGCTTGATAATCACAATATTGGTCATACAAGCAATTCACGAATAATTAGTATAAGGAAGTGAACTTTCACATATAAATACACTATCATGGAAATCTTTTGTGATTGTGAGCCCTCGTCAAAATATTATATGCCAAAATTGTTGACGTTGGACAAGGAAGACAATGTAATGGTTTATGTGTTTTCATATTCACATAGAAGTTATATTGTCATAGATCCTTCAACATGTGGTGCTTGCCCCCCATCTTTGCTAGCCAAAAATTTCGCACCAAGTAGAGATACTACTTGTGCATCCAAAAACCCTTAAACCCAAATCTTATTTTCAAGAGTCCACCATACCCACCTAAGGATTGAGCAAGATCCTTCAAGTAAGTTGTCATCGGTGCAATAAGGCAATAAAAATTGCTTCTAAAAGTGTAAGACCATTTAGTGCAAAAGAAAATTGAACGTTGTACAAACTTTTGATGGCAAAGTAATAAAAGCAGCAGACTGCATAATAAAGGTTGCTATCATAAGGGGCAATATAACGTGACATTCTTTTGCACTAAGGGATTGAGCATACAAACAAATAAGCGCATGGCAACCTCTGCTTCCCTCTGCGAAGGGCCTATCTTTTACTTTTCAGTATTTACTTTTATGCAGAGAGTCAAAGTATTCCTCTCTATTCCTTTTTATTTTCTCTTTTGGTAAGCATCATGTGGTGAGAAAAGATCTAGGAACTTATGTCCAGTTGAATATGGGTAGCATGAGTTATTATTGTTGACATCACCCTTAAGGTGAATACGTTGGGAGGCAAAACAATAAGCCCCTATCTTTCTATGTGGCCGGTTGAAACGTTTTGCTCATGTGTACGCGGTGAGTGTTAGCAATCATAGAAGACTATATGATGGTTGAGTATGTGGAGCTCTTACTTAAACTCTGTTGAATAAGTTGAATTGCAATTGCTTGGTGACTAAGAACATAGGTTGTTGGGTTTCAAGAGAATTCATTGTTTGAACCTTGACATGTGAATTGGTTGCCACTATAACATGAGAAGTTGCATAAGAAAGAATTGTTGTTATGATGCTAGGAAAAGTGATTAAAATTATCATTGATCAAACTTGTGCACTTTGCTAGCATTCACACTTCATAAATTATTTCTTTTATCATTTACCTACTCGAGGACGAGTAGGAATTAAGCTTGGGGATGCTGATACGTCTCCAACGTATCTATAATTTATGAAGTATTCATGCTGTTATTTTATCATTCTTGCTGTTTTTTGCTTGTTTTTTACATCGCAGGAAATCAATATCAAACAGAGTCCAAACACCATGAAACTTTACGGAGATTTTTTTGGACCAGAAGGAACCCAATGGGCCAGAGCTGCACCTAGGGGGTGCCCCGAGGGGGGCACAACCCATCAGGGCGCACCAGGGCCCCCTGGCGCGCCTAGGTGGGTCGTGCCCACCTCGGTGGCCTCCCGCACCCCCTCTTTGTACTATAAGTTCCCAAATATTCTGAAACCCTTCGGGGTTAACATAGATCAGAAGTTCCGCCGCCGCAGGGCTTCATAGCCACCGAAAACCAATCTAGACCCATTCCGGCACCCTGCCGGAGGGGGAATCATCTCCGGTGGCCATCTTCATCATCCTGGCAGCCACCACGATGAGGACGGAGTAGTCCACCCTCAGGGCTGAGGGTTTGTACCAGTAACTATGTGTTTTATCTCTCTCTCATGATCTATATCATGGGCTTTGTTAGCATAGATAGATCATATGATGTTTTTCCCCTCTATACTCTTGTTGTGATGAATTGAATCTTTACCCATTGAATTTTTGTCTTGTCGGATTGAATGTTCAGATATGAGAACACATGATATATGTCTTGTAGTGTGAATACTTGAGGTGACAATGAGGTATCATATTGATTCACTTGATATATGTTATGGTATTCAACTCATGGATTCCTGCGGTGATATTGGGGTAATCTATGCATAGGGGTTGATGCACGTTTTAATTATCTTTTCTCCGAAGGAAACTTTGGGGTCTCTTTGTAGTTCTTTGTGTGGATTGAGTATTATGAATATGAATTTGCTTTGGTGTTATTCTAGTACGAACTCTAGGATAGATCGAACGGAAACAATAGCTTTGTGTTATTTTAGTATGAACTCTTGAATAGATCAAACGGAAATAATAAGCTTTGAGGAGGTTTCGTACCCTACAAAAAATTCCTATCTTTTATTCTCCGCTAATAGGAACTCAGGAATGATTCTTTATTGTACTTTGAGGGATAATCATATGATCCAACTATGTTAGCATTGTCGAGAGATTGCACTAGCGAAAGTACAAAACCTAGGCCTTGTTTTCAAGCATTGCAATACCGTTTTTGAGCCCGTTTACTATTTTCTACCTTGCTGTTTTATTTATTCAGATTATAAAAATATATTTCTACCATCCGTATTACACTTTTATCATCATCTCTTCGCCGAACTAGTGCACCTATACAATTTTCCATTATATTGGGTGTGTTGGGACACAAGAGATTTCTTGTATTTGGTTGCAGGGTCGTTTAAGAGAGACCATCTTCATCCTACACCTCTCACGGATTGATAAACCTTAGGTCATCCACTTGAGGGAAAATTGCTACTGTCCTACAAAACTCTGCGCTTGGAGGGTCAACACGTGTCTATAAGAATAAAGTTGCATAGTAGACATCACTCCCCCAAATAAGCGCTGCCCTAATCCATGATGCACGCGGTATAGCCAGGAGCTCAAGGAGCATTTGTCAGCGGAGAAGAAAATCGAGGCCGCATGCGCGGATGAGGTCGCGATGGCTGCCATTCGTGCCGACCCCCAGATCTTGGACGTGCACCTCGCTATCGAGGCCATCATCGATGCCTCGTTCGCCGACACCGCGACGCGGTTGGCTGCTTTAGACGACAGTTCGTGGCGTTTTCTTGAGGCCACAGTCGGTGCCTTCGATGAAGACTACGAGGTGTTTTCTCAGCGTGCCCGTGCTTACCTCAACTCGAGAGCCAGCAGGTTGGTGCCCAGAGTGGCTCAGGCAACTCACCACTATGACGAGGGCACCCACGATGTGGAGGCCTCGCCCTCTTCCATGTCCAAGGAGCCAATCATCATCGATATCTCCGACGATGAGGAGTAGCTTGTGTTATTAGCTCACTATAAGGACCTATGTTCAGTTCGCTAGCTACGTCGGTTAAGCATGCTCGATTTACCCATTGCATGTGCTGCTCCTGCCTTTCCTTAACAAATTCTAGTGAATTGTCCTATCTACTTTTACCATGCAATCTATTGCTCTAGTGTATATTTCTATATGTCGTGCAATGTGATGCTCACTTATTAATTGTTTGTTTAATTAGTTGTCATGTTAATTTAACTGTTTGGTTCAATTCTGCAAATGTGATGTTCAATTCTTCAGGGTGCAATTTTGTATTGTCTTCCATGTGAGAAATAAATCGAATTTATCTTTACAAAATACATGATAAACAAATACAATTACTTTATTTCCAAGTTGTCAAGCATGCTTGGTTTGGTTAACTGTCTGATCTTCTAGTATGTTATATATTGTGCAATGTGGTGCTTAGTTAACGTTTGGTTCATTTGTTGTGGTGTTTAGTTAACTGTTTGGTTCAATTCTGCAATGCGACGCTCAATTATTGTGGGTGCATTTTGTTATTGTATACCATGTGAGAAATAAATCAAATTTGACTATACTAAATACATGAGAAACAAATACAATTGCTATATTTCCAAGTTGTTAAGTATGCTTGGTTTGGTTAACTGTCTGATCTTCTATTAGGAGTATGTTATATTGTGCAATGTGGTGCTCAGTTAATGTTTGGTTCATTTATTGTGGTGTTTAGTTAACTGCTTGGTTCAAATCTGCAATGCGATGTCCAATTGTCGTTGGTAGAATTTTGTATTGTTGTGCATGTGAGGAGTAAATCAAATTTGGCTACACTTAATACATGAGAAACATGTACAATTGCTATATTTTCTATTTCTTAATCATGCTTGGTTTGAATAAATGGGTATTCCATGTGGCTCGAATTAATCTGATGAATCCGCAATGTGCTTATTTTTCATCAACATATTTTACTGAGCACCACGCATGCGAACCCTCACTTAACCTGATTACTAACTACCTTATATGTGTTGCACGAAAACAATGGGAAGCACTGAGGTTTACAATCGAGCTTTGCACATGCATGGTCCTTTGTCTAATAGCACATAAGGTGTGAAATTTGAGGAACCATTCTAATATTTAGGTTTTTAATAATTTGGTCTTGCACATGTAGATCCTGCTGTCAGTGGTTTTGACCCACTGTTCAACCATTTTTGCATATGGGGAAATGAGTTTTCCATGAATATCAGTCAAGTCAGGAAACTCAGAAAGATTGTTAGGATAAAGAAATTAGCGACAAAAAAACAACAAGATTTTTGTCTGCACAATGAAGAAGACATCAGTTCACTACAGGACGGTACTAACTGTTATAGCTTGTCTTTTTAATTCCTTTGCACGATTTCAAATCTAGAGAAGATATTTATGCATATCCTTGTTTTCAGGTCTTTTCAAAGTAGTTCACTAATGATTACCTCTCAAACCACCTGTATGGTCAGGAGGCGAGGAAGGTATTCATGCAACACCCACGGTTCAATATTGAAGTGTTCCTAAAGAGGACGAAGTATGGACGGTCAATCATCCACAGGCACTGGTCTAAAGTTGCAAAGACCTTCAACATCAATGAAGGCTCAATATTCACCTTCCACTTCAACAGTTTTCCAGATGAGATTCATCTGTCTATGTACCGTCTATGATGCTAATTTCGAAATATTATAGATGTTGCATGTGAAATTTGGTGCTGGTGCAGTTGTGTAATGGGGTAACTGAGTGCTAAAGCTATATGATGTTGTACTTTGATGTATTTTAATTATGAAATCATGTTTCCTTAATACGAAAATGAAATATATTGTCTGCTTAATATGATATGTCAATTAGAGTAATAAATGGATTATTAATAATAGGACAATAAGCCTGCTAATGGTCGATTATCCTGCTAATTGGGTTTTTCTATTGCAAACGGTTATTGAGAAAACACTGTGGGTGATGACCTCAGGCAACGCACACAGTTTCTAGAAATGAACTGCGTTGGATCAATGAACAATCACATACGACTTCATCTTGAAAATTGTTTGCGTTAGGCCACCTTACGCAAACGTTTACCACATAAAAAGTGTGTGTGATGAAAAGCCTATGCCACACAGTTTTTTCTACGCATCATGTGTGATGCATTCAATAACGCAAACGGTAAAATTGTTAGTATCATCTGCAATGGCAATGCTATCACAAACATTTAATGGGGAAAATTGTGTGTGATGTACATGCGAACAGAAATGTTTTTCTTGGAGTGACTGTGTGCGATGTATATACGAATGGAAACGTACTTCTTGGATTGACTGTGTGGGATGTACATACTAATGGAAACGTATTCTTTGGATTGACTATGTGGAATGTATATACCAAGGTTGTCAGAATCGCGATTCTGTTGTACGATTCTACAACTTTACGATCCAAACTAACCCCTCTGATTCTACGATTTTGGTTCATAGAATCTACGTTTTTACGATCATGATAGTGAAGATTCTATGATTGCGATCCTGCCATTGGAGCTTCGATCCGATTCAGAATCGCGATTCTGACAACCTTGGTACATACGAACGGAAACGTTTAGCTGGGACTGACTGTGTGGGATGTACTTACGACTGGAAACAATTTGGCATGTATAATAGTATTTTTTAAGACAATTGTACGTATAATCATATTTG
Source organism: Triticum urartu (assembly GCF_056163025.1). NCBI lineage: Eukaryota > Viridiplantae > Streptophyta > Magnoliopsida > Poales > Poaceae > Triticum > Triticum urartu. Next base: position 361,567,184 of record NC_141876.1, on the reverse strand, counting down.
AAAGCTCGCCCGTTGCACACGTCCTCATTTTGCCGAACGTGTGTGGCCAGAGGGCCTGTCCCCGACGGTTTCTGGGTCGTGTGGGAAGGACCCCCCTATCGCCCACACTCACTTGGCAACAGTTCCAAATATCGTAGCGGAAAGGGGTTAAAAACCGTTTATATAGCACCTCGCTATACCAGTGTGTCGTCGTACAACTAAACCGCCAACAGGCACAACTACCATATGGGGTACTACCTTGTCAATGGTATCTATCCTCGTTGGGCAGCGTTTGTGAAGACCATATCTGATCCCCATGGCAACAAACAAAGCCACTTTGTAACAATCCAACAAGCAGCTATGGAAGATGTGGAAAGAGCATTCATAGTGCTCCAACCTTGTTGGGGTATTGTTCGTGGAGCTCCAATGATATGGGAATCTTAGACTTTGTGGCAGCTAATGACATGTCGTGTCATTTTCCACAATATGATTTCCGGGGACGAGGTGAAGGTATAGCCCAAACCCATGATTTTGATAAGTCCAGAGTATAAGTCCACATCCCGCAACAAGATGCAGACATATTGTGAATTTTTCTGAAGATGCATCGAAATCTTTGAGACCAACAGATGCACGTGCAACTATTCAATGATCTTGTGAAGCACATGTGGAACCATATTGGAAACAGATGAGTTTAACGTTTGAGTTATGCACTTCAAATAATTTTATGTTTGAACTATGTGTTTTCGCTATGAACAAATGTTAATTGCATGTGATATTATGTGTATGATCGACGTACATGAAATATGCATGTATTTGAGGTTTTGATATGAGGAGTGTGGTTGTATAGTAGGACATTTGAGGACAGTAAATTTTGGCAACTCCGTTTTTTGTTTATTATAGGTGTATCCTATTTTTATGTAACTACAATGAAATAAGCGGTATGATCAACTAGAGGGGATGAATAGGTGACTAAGATTTTTTAATATCCTTTTCAAGTTTTAAGGGATACAATAAGAATATAGATTATCTATATAAGAAACTAAATGGCCAACCTATATGCCAAGCTCTCAAACAACAACAAACCAGAAAATATATTATTTGCCGGAGTGAAAGAAAGAACTAACTGCAAGTGAAGACGTTGATATAATTTCCCTGAGTTCCCTCCTTTAGGGGAGATGCGTCTTTGTTGGAGAGTTGTGGTTGCACGATGCTTATCAAACGCCATAAATTGCTCACCTTATTTTCCTTGTGCCCCATCACAATGCAGTGCCACAATTTCACTTTTCCGCGTCCTTGATGACGGTAACCAGAACCTTTAAAAATAAGGTTGGACGATATCTATAACTTAATTGAAGACTGCCAACACCACAAAGCCTCATCAAAATGGATTTGAGCTCTGAGGAGACATCTTCCCTCTAGCGCTGCCCATAACTCCAGGAGAGATATAGGAATTAATTATGTTGATGGTAAGTATTTCCCATATAAATAACGGCGACCATATGCGTCCGTTGGCAAAAATTCAGAAAGGATCCGCCGTCTTGCTGACCGTTGGATCAATACATTAATGATTGACCGATCTACCAACGTAGCGTAAGCAACCACCCTTTGCAACAAGTGGGGTGTTTCTGCAATAGTTTGCTTGTTGCAATCACCCAAGCCTGTATTTGTTTTGCAACAGATATCTTATTGCAGAAAAAAATCAACAGACTTCTTGTTGCTGAAATTTAAAGATAATCCATGCCTGTTTTTTTTCTGCAACAGAGATCATGCTTCAGAACTTTTTCACAACAAAGGTCTTGTTGAAGAATTTTAAAGATTTCTGCATATGGTCCTTCTTTGCAACAAGAGCTTTGTTTCTGAAACACGCTGACTATTGCAATAAGAGCTTTATTCAGAAACATGCTCCCTAAAACCGTCGTTCACCGCGAGCTTCACCGAATGGTGGTGAGGAAGGATCGGCGCCGCCCGTCCCCGCCTTCGCGCCGCCGCCGACGAGCACCGGACCACCGACCAAAGTCACCTCACCACCATCCTCCTCTTTCTTCTGTTTTCTTCATCTCTTTGTATCTCTTGCCGCAAAAGCGTTGTTCGCCGGTGTCGTCGCGGGTCCTTGCTATGAAGCTCGCCGTCAACCCCGGCAGACCTCGCCAAGACGAGCTCCCGTCGCTCCCGGGCGTCCCAAGCTCTTGCCCGCGGGTCATCCTCGTCGGATCCGGCGAGATTCGGCTGGAATCCTCGCCATCGTCACGCTCCTAGCCACACGAGTCTCCGCCCCCATGGCTCCCGGACATCCCTGCCTCCTGCCCGCGTGCCATCCTCGTCAGATCCGGCGAGATTCCTTGCCGCAATCGCCCTTGCAGCCGCACGAGTCACCGCCGCTGCAAAAAGGCAGTTAGTTGTGAAACTCTCTTTTTCGAAACAAAGGCTCGGTTGCAGAAACACATGGACACGGGGTGCTCTCGTCCATCTGATCAACAGAAGATCTGACGGACACGGAGCCGACGGACGCACCCGCACAACCGGCCGGCTGAAGGTAAGCTTTTCCCTAGAAATAAAGAGGGCCATGTAAAAACAATAATGATGGAAGAATCCTAAGGAACGCCTCTAGAATACCTTCTGACAGCGACACCAAACAAAAAAGGCTAATTCTGACCCGACCATTACCAAATGTGACATGGTTGACAATACTCCTTTCCCTTTTATGTTTCCAATCCAAGTCTCTTAATTTGTGTTGGATCCAGCTCGGCCGTCAGGCTTCCCGGCCAATACCTACGCCGTCGCGCTCACGCGTCAGTAGTACTGTGGAAACCAGGATAAGAGGAAGTAGCACATGAAACAAGCACTGACTGTTGCAGAGAATCTCAGCAGCAGGTGCACCGTACGCATCCACTCTGCGCCTCAATCGCCACATGATAATCAGGGCGAAACGACCGCCGTCCGTACGCCGCGCAGCATCCTGCAGTTGCTGGAAGCGCACGTCACGGTCACATCCAGTCCAACACCCACCCACGAGTCCACGACCGGACCCAAACATACTACTGTTAGTACTTCCTCCGTTCCATAATATAATGTTTTCTCTATTCCCGTGCTTCAACTTTGACCGTAAATTTAATTACCAAGACTGATTACGGCGGGAGCAAAAATTATATCAGTCAATTCGTATTTGAAAGAAGTTTTTAATTATATAATTTTTTCTCCCGCCGCAGTTGGTTTCGTTGGTTAAATTTATGGTCAAAGTTGGACCTCGAAAAACATGGACGCACTATACTTTGGAATGGAGGGAGTACTAACTCGCCCAGTCACCCCTAACTCCTACTCCCTCTCTCTCTCTTTTTGCGAAAATAATTCAGATCTGTTCACCGAAAGTACAAAGCATCTCAAACATAATAAAAATTAAATTAAGATTCTAAGACCATCAAACGACCACTAACATCGTCAGAACAAGCCACTTATATTTAGGAACGGAGGGAGTGCTAGGATCCGGATAGTCTGGTCATTTTTGTCATTCAACTACGTCACCAAATTTGTTTGAATCGGACCGGACGTCTGAAATCTCACAAACCGGAATTAAATGTAGGGGAGGTTTACGGTCATTCGGGCGTCTGCCATGTAGACCTTTGACAATGCAGGCCCACATAGAAAAACCTCTCCGCGCTTCACCTAGAACACTCACTCCGCTCTCCGTGTAGTCGTCTCCACCGCAGCAAGGAGGTGGTGTCGCCGCCCCGCCCCATCGGCAGTCCGGGAGTCAGTGGCGCCCAGTTGTCGTCAAAGAGGAGCCGCCCTCCCCACCCCATCGGCGGTCTGGGGCGAGCGGCGCCCGGCCGCCGTGTAGAAGGAGGAGTCGCGCTCCCCGCTAATCTCCAAGGCGTGCGCTCGCCTTGCCTGCTACCTCGGTGGCGCCATCAAGGAGAAGCAGCCTCCTTGCCCGGTCATTGAGCAGAAGCAGGGGTTGCACTCCCCGGTGATCTCTAGGGCACACAACTGCCTCGCCTACTACCTCGGTGGTGCCGACGTTGGCTCATCCTCCACAGTGACGGCGACCTCCGAGGTGGCGCGTTCGGAGTGGCACAACGCGCGGTGTTGGAAATCTTTCATGTGGTTGGATGTCGCGCGGATCCAATGCTCGTGGAGTCCTGGGCCATTGATCGGTCCAGGACAATCGTGGAGAGCTCCACACGTTGTAGTCGTCGGATGAGCGACCAACTCCTCAAAGTGGGACTGGTCGAGTCTGAATGCTTGGCCGCCTCTAAGGCAATGACAGGCGGTGCCAGGCGGACTCCGCGACCGGTTGTTGCCACCAGGAAGAGGTGACCAGGCATCTGTGCTAGGCGAAGGCGGTCGAGCGGTTGTGCCGCGAGCGTCCATCGATGGTCGATCAGAGCTGCTGCGATGCCTAGCAGGCCTTCCGTCACTAGAAGGATGACGATGGAGGTGCCAATGGCCTTGGTGCTATGCCTACGAGGTCACCGTCCGGTACCTTGCTTAGCTTAGTTTAGATTTACTTAAAATTTCATTTGGTTTGGTTAAAACTTTGTTAAATTCTGTTTGTTTTGGTTGTAATATCAAGATTTAACAAATATTGTTTGGTTTAGCATGAATTTCGTCTTTTTCTTAAGATCCGTTTTAAATTGGATGGACCTATGATGCTTGCTGTTGGATGGCCTCCACCCCTAAATTTGTCCGCAAACAAGTTTGAACGTGCCCATAGACATTTGTTGAAACCCATTCTCGCGATCCATGGGCCTGTTTTGATAATCCGCGTTGGAGTTGCCCTAAACTATTACTCCCTCTGTTCACTTTTGTAAGATGTTTTAGACATTTAGGACAACATTTAAAATAGTTCAATTTCAGCTGTCTTAAATGTCTTACAAAAGTGAACAAAGAAAGTATGCTATTTGGTCCCGCGTATCCTCGTTCACAAGTTAAGTTAGGAAGAAGAAGACCCGATTGGTGGAATGAAATGGAACCAGGCCCAAAGGGGCCTCTCGGCGTGCCCAAAAGCAGCCGACCGACCCCACTCTCAGCTCCTCGCGTGAAAGATAGCTCCTTTGCACCGCCCGCATGAGGCACACGCACGCAGCACGCTGCACCACCGTGAAGCTGCATGCACATCACTCACCCGCTCAAGATACAGCCTGCGCTCGCTGGGACAAAATAAGAAGGCAAACAGGTGCAGATAGCAGGCGTGCTCTACTCTATTCCCAGCATGGCAGCCAAGTGTAGCAATGATTGCGAGTTACAACGCCAATTAGTATGTACACAACAACCGTGTGACAATTTTAGGACTCCGTTGATTCAAAGGAATTCTATAAGATTTTTAGAAGATTATAACCCTTAGGAATTTTTTCTAGATTTGTCTTTTTAGTTTGTAGGGTTGAATCCTGTAAAAAAATCATCAAGAATCATTTGTATTACATTTCATAGGATATCTTACATCCATTCCAAATCCTTCTTTTATAATTCATTTGTTTTTTCTGTGCCATCAAACACACTCTGTTAATCCTATATGATTCAAGTGGACATGTCCCCTAAAAAAAGTGGACATGTCACTCCAATCCTATATTTATTTTCTTATTCCTGCGTTTTGAGAATCCTGCAAAAGAAAGAGGCCCTCGATGGCAACGTTTCAGTCCACAACATGTTTGATGTGGCCACGATTAATGTGAGTGTTCTCAATGTTTATAAAAGTTTTCCACGGGTCAATGAATTAGAGCGCAGAGATTTATACGTACCAAAATACAATAGTTTTGGTGAGAACTACCAGGAGAAGGTTGCATGCCTAGTTGAAGTCATGTGCATGCATTCTAGTTGGTTGCATGGTACGGATCAAGCAAAGAAAGGTCGGCTACATGCATGCATGCCAGTTTACCAGGGAAACAAATTACTAGGAAGGCAATATACACGGGACTCCTATAAGTATGAATCATTAAGTGATGAAGCTTCTTTTTTTGAGATCCCGAGAGCACCAGCACAGATATTGCGTCAAGAAATTTGGGAAGCAAACACATATATATTAATCAGAAGGAAATCAAAGATTGCATCGGTTGTTAAAAATAGAGACCGGAATTACTACTACTTCTGTTGGGGTCGACCACCAGAAAAGATCACGAGCATCAGGAAGTTACTCACGTGGATTTTTACATGTTTAAAGGAGATTGGATGGGGCCCACCAAGCTTGCCGATCCTGGAGTTAGTTTAAACTAAGAAAGAGTCTACAGATTAGGAAATATGTGTACGTGTGTCTTTTGGAAACCTTTTAGGTGTGCGTGTGTTTCAGGTTGGCTACTTCTATAAAGCCTAGGTGTGCGTCACTGTAGAGGGGTCAGGTTATTTTTATATGAAATAGACACTATGTGTTTTTCAGGGTAGACACCCGTATCAAGTTTTGGAGGGATCTTTAGAAAACCTCTGTGTTGCGATTTTTTTTTATAGAAATTGTTTTGCGCGTGAGTACCTTCGTCGAGATTGGTTTTCTCGTGCTGGGCCGCAAGGTTCAAATCCTCTACTTCGTGTACATCGCGTGTGCGGGCGAGAGGTTGCTACTGCTGGTGGTGGAGTGTCATGAAAGATCGGACCGCAACAACGGATCGGATCTCGCCACGAGGTTCGGTCTACATCAGGTGGTATTCAGAGCATCAGGTTGTTCACGACACTATGGAGAAGATGGCGAGCGCATCGTTATTCAGCAAGTTAAGCTATGGATTTCAGTTGGAGGAGGAAGGTCGATGGGATGGGCTGTTTCATACTCGTGTTGTGGTACAGGAGAGATCATGTGCCATGACAATTGACCACATGAGTTTGATCAACGCTGCAAGCATCAAGATGGTGGAGAAGCTAGATCTACCAATGACACCACGAGCACAACCATACTTGTTTTGTTGGGGTCATGAAGATCTCAGTGTCACACATCAAACAAAGGTACCGTTTTTGCTAGGAAATTTTTTTTGCACGGTTTTGTGTGACGTGATTCCGGCACCGATGGTTTCATGTCACTTATTGTTGGGCAAGCCATGGTACAAAGAGCATGATGTTGTGTATGATTGTCAAACGCACATATATACCGTCAAGAAGGGTAAGAAGTATGACCTTGTGCCCATGGGTCTGGATCGTTTTATTGCTTGGAGGGAAGAACATCTTGAGAAGATAAAAGAGCAAGAAGAAGAAGAAGAAGAAGAGAAGAAGGTCGAAGGTGCTAAAAATTTGACGGTCATCGTTCAATCTGCACATGAAGATATTACTGAAGAGATTGACTCGAAACCGAGGACGGTTTGGCTTCAAGGAGGAGAGGATGATGCGGCCACGATTAATGTGAGTGTTCTCAATGTTTATAAAAGTTTTCCACAGGTCAATGAATTAGAGCACAAAGATTTATACGTACCAAAATACAATAGTTTGGTGAGAACTACCAGGAGAAGGTTGCATGCCTAGTTGAAGTCATGTGCATGCATTCTAGTTGGTTCCATGGTACGGATCAAGCAAAGAAAGGTCGGCTACATGCATGCATGCCAGTTTACCAGGGAAACAAATTACTAGGAAGGCAATATACACGAGACTCCTATAAGTATGAATCATTAAGTGATGAAGCTTCTTTTTCTGAGATCCCGAGAGCACCAGCACAGATATTGCGTCAAGAAATTTGGGAAGCAAACACATATATATTAATCAGAAGGAAATCAAAGATTGCATCGGTTGTTAAAAATAGAGACCGGAATTACTACTACTTCTGTTGGGGTCGACCACCAGAAAAGATCACGAGCATCAGGAAGTTACTCATGTGGATTTTTACATGTTTAAAGGAGATTGGATGGGGCCCACCAAGCTTGCCGATCCTAGAGTTAGTTTAAACTAAGAAAGAGTCTACAGATTAGGAAATATGTGTACGTGTGTCTTTTGGAAACCTTTTAGGTGTGCGTGTGTTTCAGGTTGGCTACTTCTATAAAGCCTAGGTGTGCGTCATTATAGAGGGGTCAGGTTATTTTTATATGAAATAGACACTATGTGTTTTTCAGGGTAGACACCCGTATCAAGTTTTGGAGGAATCTTTAGAAAACCTCTGTGTTGCGATTTCTTTTCATGGAAATTGTTTTGCGCGTGAGTACCTTCGTCGAGATTGGTTTTCTCATGCTGGGCCGCAAGGTTCAAATCCTCTACTTCGTGTACATCGCGTGTGCGGGCGAGAGGTTGCTACTGCTGGTGGTGGAGTGTCGTGAAAGATCGGGCCGCAACAACGGATCGGATCTCGCCACGAGGTTCGGTCTACATCAGGTGGTATTCAGAGCATCAGGTTGTTCACGACACTATGGAGAAGATGGCGAGCCCATCGTTATTCAGCAAGTTAAGCTATGGATTTCAGTTGGAGGAGGAAGGTCGATGGGATGGGCTGTTTCATACTCGTGTTGTGGTACAGGAGAGATCATGTGCCATGACAATTGACCACATGAGTTTGGTCAACGCTGCAAGCATCGAGATGGTGGAGAAGCTAGATCTACCAATGACACCACGAGCACAACCATACTTGTTTCGTTGGGGTCATGAAGATCTCAGTGTCACACATCAAACAAAGGTACCGTTTTTGCTAGGAAAATATTTTTGCACGGTTTTATGTGACGTGATTCCGGCACCGATGGTTTCATGTCACTTATTGTTGGGCAAGCCATGGTACAAAGAGCATGATGTTGTGTATGATTGTCAAACGCACATATATACCGTCAAGAAGGGTAAGAAGTATGACCTCGTGCCCATGGGTCTGGATCGTTTTATTGCTTGGAGGGAAGAACATCTTGAGAAGATAAAAGAGCAAGAAGAAGAAGAAGAAGAGAAGAAGGTCGAAGGTGCTAAAAATTTGACGTACATCGTTCAATCTGCACATGAAGATATTACTGAAGAGATTGACTCGAAACCGAGGACGGTTTGCTTCAAGGAGGAGAGGATGATGTGGCCACGATTAATGTGAGTGTTCTCAATGTTTATAAAAGTTTTCCACGGGTCAATGAATTAGAGCGCAGAGATTTATACGTACCAAAATACAATAATTTTGGTGAGAACTACCAGGAGAAGGTTGCATGCCTAGTTGAAGTCATGTGCATGCATTCTAGTTGGTTGCATGGTACGGATCAAGCAAAGAAAGGTCAGCTACATGCATGCATGCCAGTTTATCAGGGAAACAAATTACTAGGAAGGCAATATACACGGGACTCCTATAAATATGAATCACTAAGTGATGAAGCTTCTTTTTCTAAGATCCCGAGAGCACCAGCACAGATATTGCGTCAAGAAATTTGGGAAGCAAACACATATATATTAATCAGAAGGAAATCAAAGATTGCATCGGTTGTTAAAAATAGAGACCGGAATTACTACTACTTCTGTTGGGGTCAACCACCAGAAAAAATCACGAGCATCAGAAAGTTACTCACGTGGATTTTTACATGTTTAAAGGAGATTGGATGGGGCCCACCAAGCTTGCCGATCCTAGAGTTAGTTTAAACTAAGAAAGAGTCTACAGATTAGGAAATATGTGTACGTGTGTCTTTTGGAAACCTTTTAGGTGTGCGTGTGTTTCAGGTTGGCTACTTCTATAAAGCCTAGGTGCACGTCATTGTAGAGGGGTAAGCTTATTTTTATATGAAATAGACATTATGTGTTTTTCAGGGTAGACACCCGTATCAAGTTTTGGAGGCATCTTTAGAAAACCTTTGTGTCGCGATTTATTTTTATGGAAATTGTTTTGCGCGTGAGTACCTTCGTCGAGATTGATTTTCTCCTGCTGGGCCGCAAGGTTCAAATCCTCTACTTCATGTACATCGCGTGTGCGGGCGAGAGATTGCTACTGCTGGTGGTGGAGTGTCGTGAAAGATCGGGCCGCAACAACGGATCGGATCTCGCCACGAGGTTCGGTCTACATCAATGTTCGTGCTCCCCTGCAGTAAAAAAAAAGACACATGATGTTCGTGTTGATAATATTTTCATCTCGGCTGTTTTCCTCATCCACCCCTTTGGGTCCATAAACCGTGTACACTATGCACCAACAGTGAGCAGAGTACCAAAACCTGGACTGGCAAACGAGCAGACTAACAACAATAGCTCCACCCAAAACACTCGCTAGCTCCAATCCCGAGAGCATACGCCCTAACATGATCGTCCAAGTTCTAATCTAGCTTGTCCATAGTCCATACAATAGATACCTTCGGCTCTGACAACGTCCAGTTCAGCCCCTGCGACTGCAAGCTCAAAGGCCTAACCTGCACATTGTCAAACCTCAACAATTATACACAAAACATCTTAGGTAGGGTTGAAATGAAATGAACGCAAATATAGTGCCCGGCAATTACACAGTGGAAAATCTTACTAAGTATTCGAAGTCCAGTGCACAACTTCACATTCCACCGGGGCCTCTGACTCCAGCAACCTTGTCCCAATCCTCAGGGGAGAGCATGTCAGACATGTACTTCTCCTGCCCGCGCCAAAGGATCTGACATCATACAACATTAAGTATTTGCTCATTTTCCTAGAGCAAGACTCCATGCAACCCCGCACATCTTCGCATGCTACCATCCCGTGTGCAACTCAGAAAGCCCATAATAATACAATGTGCAATCTTACTATCGTGCCTAAACAATAAATAAAATGTAACACTCCAAACTCATGCTTATCAGGTCACCCTTTTTGGTGCACTCATCCAACTATATGTAATTCTTAACGTACTCTACCTAATAATACCTGTGAAAAGATTCGAGTTCAAATTCATTATTCACTGAATTTGACATTTTACTGGAAACTCTACATGGCACATCAACGTGTGCTTCTCCAGAAATTTTCATGTTAATTTGGTGCCCAAACTGGACGTTGACTGGAAGAGTGCACCAGAAACTAAGGTTGCTTATGTTGCCTTGGATAAAGAGATTAAAATACCTTGTCAATTACCCCAAACTCCTTGGCTTTCAAAGAGTCCATATAAAATGGTCCTCTCATCACCTTGTCTATTTTCTCTGGTGGCTGATAAAGAACTGTTATATCCCAACTGAAAAAGGAAAACAAAATAAAGTTCTCTACAAGTAAATGATTACAAGTTGTACGTACATTTCCAGTGTGCCTTGCTAAAAGTTTGACCAGGGTGTTCCTGTTGTGCACGACCTACAGTAAGCAACTAGAGGTATTAATTCTCGACTCAAGATGAACCATGAATCTGGGAAATGATATAACTTTATGCGGAGGAGCGTATATTACCATACCAGGAACCAGATAATATAAAAAAATTGTCATCTCTCATGACTTAGCAAATGGTTTAAATTCCAAAAATTAATGGCACAGGCAATAATTGCATGACCACATCAACATTGATTGGATTCATATTTCATTATTGAGGTATTCAAACCTTCCATGTTTGTTTTACTGAAGTAATAAAAGTGACAAAAGACCCAAAGTGGTGGGACCCTTCCCCGGACCCTGCACAAGCGGGAGCTACGTGCAGCGGGCTGCCATTTTAATGAAACTAAATGCTTAATCACATGCTCAGCAGTTGCTAGCGTACATGTTTGATTCAAGAGTACAAGCTAATTAGAAATGAAATCACAGCTCCTACCTCTTTTGCACGAATAACAACATCAGAAGCTTGCATCATCCCATATGAAGGAATACGAGGTTGCTGAATCAAAGCTGACATGAAAGTACATTTTCTGTTGTTAGAAAGAATCAACCAACAGAAAATCTGATCCATAGTCCCTCCACTTTACTACCTTTGGCATGGGGAAACATATATCGTTTGCCTTTCTTCCCTGCTGCAAGGACAAGGCAGGCATGACCTGCTGCAGCTCCTATACAAAGTGTGTGAACCTACAGAGCAAATAGTACCATCAAGTTAGTGTCTACAGAATTTACAGAGTACAAAAAACACTAATGGTCAATTCTACAAACACAGACAGCTCATCCTAATATTATGTCAATGATTTTTTGCCCAGTTCAAAACATCAGGGGAACATAGAGGTGCAACCCACCATGAGAGTACACAGGCGAAATGATTCTAATACATCAAATATATGTTTTGTTGCTTCTAAGACACTTCGAAGACATAAAAACCAGCATATTCATGTTAATTTGGTGCCAGTTTGAACTATCACACCTTAAGCGTGGTTGACTTAATATTTTGCCAAACATCAGTACGAATAAGTGGCCAGTTATATATTAGAACCAACTTCTTGCTGAATATATGCATAAATAATGAGACAAAGCCGCTTCATCTTTAACATGTTCCGGATAGTTTTAAAAAGTGATCAAAGACTATTCATTAACAAACTGGCCATTCTATCTGGTTATTGGTCACTAGCAAACCATAATACTTTCTGGAAGATTAGAACACAAAAATAAATAAGTGTAATAATTAATATTGAACTGCTAAAGTACATGCAGTAAATGCAAAAGATGGTACCTCAGTTTTCATCCGCATCATGGCATCATAGATAGCAAAACCTTCTGTCTCCATTCCAACCTAATTTATTCAAGAAACTTCACTAAGAACAATGACCATCATGACGATGAATAATAACGCAACAGGAGACGTCATAATTTGTCACATTTATCATGGCATAAGTAAGCCATATTAAATATGATACTTAATCACAGTATTAGAGAGCACACACGACAATGAATCATGAACTGAAGAAGATAAACTTGCTTACTGGTTCACCATCATCACGAGCCGTTCCTGTTGAGTTGATGTATATATATGCAGGCTCACTACTATTCATCCAATCAAGGTACATCAACTGGGCAACAATAAGCTCGGTAACTGCTGGCACCAACTACCAAAGCAAGAAGAGATAATCTCATGAGGTTATTAGTTCTGACAGTCTCATAATAACATATATTATAGCATGTTCTACAAAAACAATTTGCTAAGCATCTATGATAAAGCTACCATTTGAACACCTGCAGGATTTTCAAGTACTCCCTCCGGTCCTTTTTAGTCTGCATATAAGTTTTGTCTAAAGTCAAAGTATCTCTACTTTGACCAAACATATAGAAAAAAGTATCAACATTCATAATGCCAAATCAATATTGTTAGATTCGTTATGAAATGTAGTTTCATTAGTATATATGTTTGGTATTATAGATGTTGATATTTTTTCATATAAATTTGGTCAAACTTTGCGATGTTTGACTTGACACAAATCGAAATCGCGGAGTAAAAAGGGCCGGAGGGAGTACACTGAAAACAGACGTCGACCTAGCATCAAATCACAGGATTTAGCAAACTACATTAAGAAAGGCAATTCAAGAGCAGCTCAACATACAAGGGAAGTGAGACAACATCCACATAGGACAAACTAATGAATATTCTTTTCCACAGTAACGTGGAAAAAGTAGAGGGTCAAACTGTGAGTGAATGCACGAAATGTTGCCTTTAGAGCCACTACTGGATACTGGGTACATGGAAGAAACTATGCTACGAGCAATATGTATCCTGGAATCAGAAGTATCTAATTTAACAAAAGGGACATTTGATTTAACATGTCCTCTATACTGGCAGCAGTGAGATCTGTATCGCACTAGCGCCATTACAGAAAATCAGGAGAACATTTGCAAAATAATAGGTTTAGTGTACAAATTATAACAAAATCAGAGATACACAGGTAGCAAATCCCAACCTTATGCCTGATTAAGCAATATAAAAGTTAATAACCTATTCAAATTGCAAACTAAATTTTAAATACTGAATGACGGTAAGAATTAAGACAACAGGCTAGTGAGGAGCAAAACTTTGTTAAACTCTATAGTCTATAATCAGTGCATTGGTGACTGCCTGACGGGCTTTGCCAAACAGGGCTCATAGTATTGCAGTCTGTCTTTTTATTTTTGACGTATGCAGGAGATAAAATACATAGCACGAGCTGGTAAAGGTCAGTTCCTCACATCTATTACAACAGTTGTTTCAGTGGCTGTCTGTCTGATAGCTCAGGATATAACATTGCATCAAATTATTTATATTTTATCCAGGCTAGTTGATTCACTCATACATACTTATCAGCATATTTGGAATCCACAAATTAAAAATAGAAGAATACCACAAAAAGCTTTCCTACTGAACTTTGGTGCAGATTCATACCGGCATGCCAATATAAACAATCCGGCCATGTAGAAGCAACGACGGCAAATCCGGGGGAGGCCTTCTAGGACTGTGCTGACTGTAAGAGCTGCTAGAACGTTCCACCTGCCAATTTGACAATTGCAGTTAAGCGGAGCACAGTTTGCAATAAACTCCTGCATATCAAAGATCAAGGTCCGCATATGTAAACTTTAGCGATTTCAGAAGTAAAGCACAAAGGCATTTATATGCAAGGAAGCAGATTCACAGATTGGAACCTCAGTGTCCAACATGATATGTGTACTCGTCTGAGTAAGTTTGTATAATCACATACTCCCTCCGTTCCTAAATATAAGTCTTTGTAGAGATTCAACTAGATGGACTACATACGGAGCAAAATGAATGAATCTACACTTAAAATGCATCTATATACATCCATATATGATTCATAGTGAAATCTTTACAAAGACTTATATTTAGGAACGGAGGGAGTAGTAGATATATGTTTTGCTAGTAAGTTATTACTCCTATTTCAATGGGGATAGCAACCTAATTAACACATGTTAGCTGGCACTGAGCAGAGCCTTGACATGTGTTATGACTTACGACATGGATCACATAACTCTGACAACCACTAACAAAATGGAAAAGAAAAACAATTCCAAGAAATGGTTTGCACGTAGTATTAGTCCCCCCAAATGAGCACCAAGTTTCAATTTCAGCTTCTTTCTTCCATTTCTATGTGTGTGGTGAGACCAGCATCGTACTATCATACTACCGCAGCTCCATTAGCGCTGCACATACAAGCACGACGAAAGTGAGCGCGAAAGCACTAAATCACCTGCGCGGGCGAGGACATGAGCTTGGCGTTCTGGAAGATCTCGAGGAACGGCAGGTGGTCCTCGCCGCGGCGTTCGCTACCCGCAGCTGCCGCGAGCTGCTCTGGAGAAGCAGCGGCTAGCGTGGATAGGAACGGGTCGCCCCTCGGGTTGAACAACGGCGACGGAGCCCCCGCCGCCGACCCGGCAACACGCGCCACGAGGGTAGAGGACGGCGGACTGCACCTTCCGGACCGGACTAGGGGATTCGGGAAGAACGGGGACGACGTCGCGGTGGGCGGGGAGGGGGTAGGGAGGCGTAGGGAGAGGAAGGAGGAGGCCATGGTGCCCGGTGGTGGTGTTACCCGGCCGCGGCGTGCGAGCGAGCTCAGGGGAGTGGTGTCTGTGGATAATTTGGTATTTTGGTTGGAGCTGAAGCCGTAACTGCCGTCTGTTTGCTCCGGGCCTTGGCCTTTGAAGGAGGGCATGGGCTGAACCTTGGGGCCTTGTGGGCTGAGTATGTTCTTAGAAATATTGGTAAAACAAATTTAACCATTAAAAGAAATATTTCTACCCTCAAAAAAATTAAAAGAAATATTTCTAAAAAATTACTAAAAGAAATAAGAAATTGCAAATATTATCTTCAAACTTTTCTGGTGACGAAATGTTGCACAACAAATTAGCACTACTTGTCACAATCATGGAATTTTGGTGGTATTCTGCCTTGGGTTAAAGGGGGCGGGAGGTTGTCGATACATGTTTTCTTCTTCTTCTTCTTCTTCTTCTCTTCTTCTTCTTCTTCTTCTTAGATATAAATTCTAAAACAAAATATATTTTACATTTATGTATAGATTATGGACCATTTTCATCATCGCGTTTCATGGGTCAGTATCTCCAAACCAAAACTATATCCATCTTAATAGGTTGTGACAAACATTTTTTGACACAACTTGTACTTCCGACAATAACATATTTATACTCTCAAGATAACATACATAAAATTCACACAACCACAGACTTGTACATTCTTATGGGTAGTATACTTCCCACATATGGCAACTTATACTTCATGCAAAATGAACATGTACTTTATGTATAGTGTAACATATACTTTCACACAGTACTACAACCAATACTCCCAATGAATCATGTACTCCCGTGTGCTGCAATCTGTACCGTGGGGTACAACATGTGCTTGCATGGTGTAATGTGTACTCTAGAGTCTAATGCAACCACCCCTCCTGATTTTAAATGAATCCCCATCCCACAATGAAAATTTTGTAGGTGTAGCTTTACTGCTAGATCTAGAGATGGTTCGGTCAGTGCATTGTACATATGTGTTAGAACTCAGTTGATGAAAATTCCAACATGTATGCATCATTGGTAGCATTGATGTAGGGTCTATGGAAAAAATGACTCAACCACGAGTCCATGACCCATCATCCATTGTCCCCGACGCTTGAAGAATGGCGACAAAGTTGGTGCAAGTAGAGGAAGTGCTAGTCACTTGCCAGTGCCCAAGGATGGCGATAAATCAAAGAACACGGCATCAGAAGTTGCTAGTAGTACAAGCCGAGTGAAGAATGAAGACACCGACGATTCACATGAGAAGGTCAAAAGGATAGCCAGCCACCTGACTCCTGAGGTTGATTGCTCTGTTGCCGACTACAACATCGCATTGGCCAAGCTAGATTTACATTCCCAATTATCCATGTGTCGGGAATTGTTGCATGGAAAACAAAAAAAAAATACGCACACGCAATGATCTATCCATGGAGATGCATATCAACGAGGAGGAGAGTGTGTCTACGTATTCTCGTAGACCGTAAGCGGAAGCGTTTCACAATGCGGTTGATGTAGTTGAACTTTCTTCGCGCTCCAACCGATCTAGTATCGAACGCACGGCACCTCCGCGTTCTGCACACGTTCATCTTGGTGACGTCCTCCGCCTTCTTGATCCAGCAAGATGGCGAGGTAGTAGTTGAGTTCCATCAGCACGACGGCGTGGTGATGGTGATGTGATCTCCGCAGGGCTTCGCCTAAGCACTATAGAAATATGACCGAGGGAGTAAACGGTGGACGGGGGCGCCGCACATGGCTAAGACAATGTTGTGTGTGCTTGTGTGGCGCCCCCTCCCAACATATATATAGGTGGGAGGGGAGGGGAGGCAGCCAGGCGCCCTAGGGCTTGGCGGCCGCCTCCTAGAGGCCCTGCCATGCCCTGCGCCCCCCTTTCCATGTATGCACAAGGGGAAGGGAAGAGGGGGGAGAGGGAAGGAAGGGGGAGTCCTACTCCGTACTTTCCTTTCCCTTCCCCCCTTTCCTTCTCCTCCTCCCATGGCCAGCCCCTATAGGGTGCACCAGCCCCTTGTGGGCTGGTGTGTTCCCTTACTTGGCCCATAAGGCCCATAGGATTGTCGGGGGTGCCCGAAACTCTTTCCGGTGACCCGATAAGTACGCGATACCCTCCGGAACACTTTCGGTGTCCGAATACCATTGTCCTATATATCAACCTTTACCTCTCGACCATTTTGAGACTCCTCGTCATGTCTGTGATCTCATCCGGGACTCCGAACAACATTCGGTCACCAAATCACATAACTCATATAATACTATATCATCAACGAACGTTAAGCGTGTGGACCCTATGGGTTCGAGAACTATGTAGACATGACCGAGACACCTCTCCGGTCAATAACCAATAGAGGAACCTAGATGCCCATATTGGCTCCTACATATTCTACGAAGATCTTTATCGGTTGAACCGTTATGACAACATAGGTAATTCCCTTTGTCCATTCGTATGTTACTTGCCCGAGATTCGATCATCGGTATCTTCATACCTAGTTCAATCTCGTTACCGGCAAGTCTCTTTACTCGTTCCGTAATACATCACCTCATGACTAACTCCTTAGTCGTTTGCTTGCAAGCTTATGATGTGTATTACCTAGAGGGCCCAGAGATACCTCTCCGATACTCGGAGTGACAAATCCTAACCTCGATCTATGCCAACTCAACAAACACCTTCGGAGATACCTCACCGGTACAACAACGTCCTAAACAAACGGTTTAAAACCCCGTTCCGCGACGGTATTTGGAACCGTCGCCAAGTGAGTGTGGGCGATAGGGGGGTCCTTCCCACACGACCCAGAAATCGTCGGGATAGGCCCTCCTGGGACCCAGGCTGGGGCCGTGTGTGATCGGGCGAGGCATGGAAACCCAATCATTTCCGTAGGTATGTACATCCCATACGGTGAATCCCAGAAATCATTTTCGTAGGTATGTACATCCCACACGGTGAATCCCAGAAATCATTTCCGTAGGTATGTACATCCCACACGGTGAATCCCAGAAATCATTTCCGTAGGTGTGTACATCCCACACGGTGAATACAGAAAATCATTTCCGTAGGTATGTACATCCCACACTGTTCTTTGTGTGGAAACGTTTGTGCAACGTGGCCTAACGCAAACAGTTCGCTGCCGGAATCCGTGTGTGATTGTTAGTTGATCGAACACTCCTACTTTCTAGAAACCGTGCGGGTTGTTTGAGTTCATCGCCCACGGTGATGTCTGAGTACCGTTTGCAATAGAAAACCCCAATAAGCAGGGTAATTAGCATATTATTGATAATCCATGTACTAATCAATGATATTTCTTATAAAACACACCAGATATTTCATATCTGTATAAAAGTAACCAGGATTTCATAATCGAAGCCAGGCAAGACGGTGCGCCAAGATATTTTATATTGCATCCCACACGATTCTTTCTAGTAAACTATTTGTGGTATACCTGATTTTTTTATTATGTTTTGAAAGACAAAATGGTGTTACGGAGGGAAAGGATGCATGGTGTTTGAATTGCTAGAACATTTACGTACAGTGAACATGCAAATAGTACATGAGTGTCGTGTTTAAATTTGGAATTATTCCGGGTTCATTTGGCATTTTCATGCATCAATTGAGTTTCTGGGCATTTATTATGCATAATTCAAATTTGAACTGCAAGCACATTCTCGAATGCACCAAAGTTTGCTAAAAAATCACATGTGTGTCTTTGGGTGAATTTATAGGTCCCATGCAAGAAATGGGAATAAAATTCGAACATCTGGGTGTCGTGGCTCGGCCAGAATGATTGAAAAACTTGGTTTTTTAATTCCTGTAAATCCAAAACACGGTTGAAAATCATAAAACTTGGCATGGTGTCATGACATGGCACCAACATGCTGCAGTAATTTTTTTGGCCGAATTGGGACAAGTTTTGGTGTAAACTTCTTGCAAACCGGAGCTTTCCTCAAGAAGGCTCCTCGTTCCGAGAGGGAACGTGTCACCTCCGTGTGCGAAACGACATGTGTACACTGCCTTCTCCTGCCTTAATTTTTGTACATGGGCAGATTAGACCAAATAGAAGTATCGTGCTAAATTTTGGAATTATTCCGTGTTCGTTTGACCTTTTTATACATTAATTGAGTTTCCGGGCATTTAATATGCATAATTCAAATTTGAACTACAAGCACATGCTTCAGTGCACCAAAGTTGTTTGAAAAATCACATGTGTGTCCTTGGGTGAATTTATAGGTCCCATGCAAGAGATGTGAGTGAAATTCAAACATCTGGCGTCGTGGTTCGGCCGGAAAGATTGAGGAAGTTGGTTTTTTAATTCCCGTAAATCCAAAACATGCCCGAAAATCATGAAACTTGGCATGGTGTCATGACATGGCATCGACATGCTGCGGTAATTTGTTTGCCCGAATTGGGACAAGCTTTGGTGTAGGCTTATTGCAAACCGGAGCTTCCCTCAAGAAGGCTCCTGGTTCTGAGAGGGAACGTGTCACCTCCGTGTGCGAAACGACATACGTACACTGCCTTCTCCCACCTTAATTTTTTTACACAGACAGATTAGACCAAATAGAAGTATCGTGCTAAATTTTGGAATTATTCCGTGTTCATTTGGCCTTTTTTATATATTAATTGAGTTTCTACGCATTTAATGTGTATAATTCAAATTTGAACTACAAGCACGTGCTCCAGTGCACCAAAGTTGTTTGAAAAATCACATGTGTGTCCTTGGGTGAATTTCTAGGTCCCATGCAAGAGATGGGAGTGAAATTCGAACATCTGGGCATCGTGGCTCGGCCGGGAAAGATTGAGAAACTTGGTTTTTTAATTCCTGTAATTCCAAAACACGCCTGAAAATCATGAAACTTGGCATGGTCTCATGACATGGCACTAACATGTTGCGGTAATTGTTTTGGCCCAATTGGGACAAGATTTGGTGTAAGCTTCTTGCAAACTAGAGCTTCCCTCAAGAAGGCTCGTGGTTTCGAGAGGGAACGTGTCACTTCCGTGTGCGAAACGACATACGTACACTGCCTTCTCCCGCCTTAATTTTTTACACAACCAAATTAGACCAAATAGAAGTACCGTGCTAAATTTCGGAATTATTCCGGGTTCGTTTTGCCTTTTGTATACATTACTTGAGTTTCTGGGCTTTTAATGTAAATAATTCGAATTTGAACTAGAAGCACAGGCTCCAGTGCACCAAAGTTGTTTGAAAAATCACATGTGTGTCCTTGGATGAATTTCTAGGTCCCGTGCAAGAGATTGGAGTGAAATTCAATCATTTGGGCGTCGTGGCTCGACCGGAAAGATTGAGAAACTTGATTTTTAATTCCTGTAATTCCAAAACACGCCTGAAAATCATGAAACTTGTCATGGTCTCATGACATGGCACCAACATGCTGCGGTAATTTTTTTGGCCCAATTGGGACAAGCTTTGGTGTAAGCTTCTTGCAAACCGGAGCTTCCCTCAAGAAGGCTCGTGGTTCCGAGAGGGAACGTGTCACCTCCTTGTGCGAAATGACACACGTACGCTGCCTTCTCCCGCCTTAATTCTTTTACACAACCAGATTAGACCAAATAGAAGTACCTTGCTAAATTTTGGAATTATTCCGGATTCGTTTTGCCTTTTTATACATTAATTGAGTTTCTAGGTATTTAATGTGCATAATTCAAATTTGAACTACAAGCACAGGCTCTAGTGCACCAAAGTTGTTTGAAAAATCACATGTGTGTCCTTGGGTGAATTTCTAGGTCCCATGCAAGATATGGGAGTGAAATTCAAACATCTGGGCGTCGTGGTTCGGCCGGAAAGATTGAGAAAGTTGGTTTTTTAATTCCCGTAAATCCAAAACATGCCCAAAAATCATGGAACTTGGCATGGTGTCATGACATGGCATCGACATGCTGCGGTAATTTGTTTGGCCGAATTGGGACAAGTTTTGGTGTAGGCTTATTGCAAACCGGAGCTTCCCTCAAGAAGGCTCGTGGTTTCGAGAGGGAACGTGTCACCTCCGTGTGCGAAACGACATACGTACACTACCTTCTCCCGCCTTAATTTTTTTACATAGTCAGATTAGACCAAATAGAAGTACTGTGTTAAATTTTGGAATTATTCTGGGTTCGTTTGACCTTTTTATACATTAATTGAGTTTCTGGGCATTTAATGTGCATAATTCAAATTTGAACTACAAGCACATGCTCCAGTGCACCAAAGTTGTTTGAAAACTCACATGTGTGTCCTTGGGTGAATTTCTATGTCTCATGCAAGAGATGAGAGTGAAATTCAAACAACTGGGCATCGTGGCTCGGCCAGAAAGATTGAGAAACTTGGTTTTTTAATTCCTGTAATTCCAAAACATGCCTGAAAATCATGAAACTTGGCATGGTCTCATGACATGGCACCAAAATGTTGTGGTAATTTTTCTGTCCGATTTGTGAAGGCGCACATATTAACAATCAACAAAGTCATTTTAGAACAAGTGCTGTCATGTTACAAATCGGAAACACAAGTACTATTAAAACCGTGGGCGTTCGACTTACCAATTACGTGCGGCCACGCGTCCCCTTTTTTTATTGGCTAGAAGGTGACGTGCGGGTAGCTATTTGAGTACGGGAGGCGTGCGGTCAGACCCCTACGCATGCTCATCGGGAGGAGAGCCCTTTGACCACTACCCGCCACGCACCTCCCTCCCGACGTCTCCATTAATGGTGCTCGAGCACCTGTTCTACGGTGTGGCTATATGTCTCACTGGACTGAGATTTAAGAGAGAAAAATGAAAATCTGAAAAGAAAGTTTTGCACGGATCTTGATGTAAGATCCGACGGACCTATATAGCATCGACTACGACTTATAGCAAGCATGATGAATATAAGGACGATGACATTGGATAATAATTGTCTTACATATTTAGAAACATAATTAAAAAAAGCCACATGCGGCAACACCCGAAATACACAAGGGCAAAAGAAGAAGGAAGACAACGATCTGGCTCGTTGATCTCTACTTTCTTGATGCGTTGCTGCAGGCCGCGAGAACTAGTCTCCGCGGCAAGCGGCGACAAGCTCTTTCTTGTCCTCAAGATGCTGGTTGAGAGCATCCACGGATTCCTCCACCAGCCTTCTGCGCTCGATGCGTAGCATGGCATTCTCGTCCATAAATTTCTTGACGATGATACCGGTCCTATTCAACAAGGCAGTGGTCTGCTCCTGCTGCTCCGCACTTCCGACGATCTTCGACCTCAGCAGGTCACGCTCGGCCCGAAGCTTCGCATTGCTCTCATTTAGTTGCTGGATGATGTCGGTAGACTGTTCAAACGAGGCTTTCAGGTCATCCTGCAACCTTGCCCACCAGGAGATCTGATCCATCTGCCTAAGGACGAGGGCACGCATGCGCCTGTAAGAGTCCTCGCCTGCCCGCGAGGCATTTTCACAGGCGCCGCGGCACGGGAGGACATCTCTGCTGCATTCGCGGTGCGGCGGGACATCTCTTTTGATTCCGCGGCGTGGCCAGACCAGTCTGCTGCATCGACAGTGCGGCGGGTCCTCTGTGCTTCTTCGACAGCGCGGCGGGACCTCTCTACTGCTACGGCCATGCGGCGGGACATGTTGGCTGCTTTCACGGCGAGGCGGGACATCTCTCGTGCTCCTGCTTCCAGGCTCGCCTCTCTGTGGTGGCAATCTCTCGACCCAGAACTCACGCTGGCCATGGCGGACGCAAGGGAACGATGATGAATGACTTGTTTGTTTTTGACTTTTTGTGGACGAGGAGTTGAGGAGGAATGTGCAGTCATCTTGGAGTAGTAGTATTTATAACCGCGTAGTAATATGCTCCTAAGTGGGAATTTGTTTAGGTTTTGATCGGCGTGAACAGGTTTGCAATTTGGAATGTGATGGGACGCGGCCTCCCTGTTCTTCTAAAAAAATTGTGACGGGACGCATGCTCAAAATTTACTGAAGGTTATAAGTGCGGCACTATTCCCGGAAGGCGTAACGTGGGCACGTACGCCTTCTCGGCCGCGTACGCGGTGTTTGCACCATCGGGTGCACTGCAATAGGCAATGTCAGCACACGTCTTGTTCCAACAACCGTGCGCACTCGTTATTACCATTGCGCGCGCTTCTTTTAATTAGAATGGGTGTACCCGTCTAGCGCACACACGTTGATCTATCTAACTGTTTCAGTTTGTTGTGGCTAATCACAAACAGTTCATCCATGTGAAGTGTATGCCATCAATCACAGACACTTTGACCTGGCTTACCCGTTTCTATTTTGTTGCCTAATCGCAAACAGTTAATCCTTCTAAAGCGTATGCCCTCAATCACACACACCTTGATCTGGCTGACCGTTTCTTTTGTGTTGCTTAATCACAAATAGTTCATCTGAGTGAACCGTATGCTGTATATCGCACACACCTTCATCTGGCTGCCCGTTTTTTTTTGTGTTGCCTAATCACAAATAGTTCATCCGAGTGAACCGTATGCTCTATATCGCACATGCCTTCATTAGGCTGCCCGTTTCTTTTGTTCCGCCTCATCGCAAACAGTTCATTGGACTGAACCGTATGCCCTGGATCGCACACGCAACTAAAATCTGAACCGTGTTTGATGCATCCTCCATTGCAGACATCTTGCACCTTTTTTGAAGGGTTTTTACATCCCCGTTTGTGATTAATGCATCGCACACATTTTCGTGAAAGGGTCTCTGATCGTAGTGTCGCGTTAGCAGCATCCTGCAGTAATGCCTATAGAGCATCTTTATAATTACCCAGTTATGTTGTGATGTTTGATAGCACATAAGGCATTCCTCCGGCATCCGGGAGTTGCATAATCTCATAGTCGAAGGAATATGTATTTTACATGAAGAAAGCAATAGCAATAAACTGAACGATCAATATGCTAAGCTAACAAATGGGTCTTGTCCATCACGTCATTATCCTAATGATGTGATCCCGTTATCAAATGACAACACATGTCTGTGGTCAGGACACTTTAACCATATTTGATCAACGAGCTAGTTTAGTAGAGGCTCACTAGGGACACAGTATTTCTTTATGTATTCACACATGTATTTAAGTTTCTGGTCAATACAATTCTAGCATGAATAATAAACCTTTGTCATGAGTAAAGAAATATAAAATAACAACTTTATTATTGCCTCTAGGGCATATTTCCTTCAGTCTTCCACTTGCACTAGAGTCAATAATCTAGTTCACATGGCCATGTGATTAACACCAATAGTTCACATCACCATGTGATTAACACCCATAGTTCACATCACCATGTGACCAACATCTGAAGGGTTTACTAGAGTCAGTGATCTAGTTCACATCACCATGTGATTAACACCCAAAGAGTACTAAGGTGTGATCATGTTTTGCATGTGAGAGAGGTTTAGTCAACGGGTCTGCCACATTCAGATCCATATGTATTTTGCAAATTTCTATGTCTACAATGCTCTACACTGAGCTACTCTAGCTAATTGCTCCCACTTTCAATATGTATCAGATTGAGACTTAGAGTCATCTGAATCGGTGTCAAAGCTTGCATCCATGTAACTCTTTACGAAGAAATCTTTATCACCTCCATAACCGAGAAATATTTCCTTAGTCCTCCTAGGTAACTAAGGATAATTTTGACCGCTCTCCAGTGATCTACTCCTGGATCACTATTGTACTGATAACCCACAAGTATAGGGGATCGCAACAGTTTTCGAGGGTAGAGTATTCAACCCAAATTTATAGATTCGACACAAGGGGAGCCAAAGAATATTTGTAAGTATTAGCAACTGAGTTGTCAATTCAGTCACACCTGGAGATTAATTAACTGCAGCAAAGTGATCAACACCACAGTAATATGATAGTTTTGATAGTAGTAGCAATAGCAATAGCAACGATAACAGTGATAGTAGTAATTTTGTAGCAAGTGCAATAGTAATGATAGTAGTAGTAACTTAGCAAGAACAATATAAGATAAATTCATAGGCATTGGATCGGTGATTTGTTGGATGATATTCATCATGTGACAGTCATAACCTAGGGCGATACGGCACTAGCTCTAGTTCATAAATATAATGCAGGCATGTATTCTGTAAATAGTCATATGTGCTTATGGAAAGAACTTGCATGCCATCTTTTGTCCTACCCTCCCGTGGCAGCGGTGTCCAATTGGAAACTAAGGGATATTAAGGCCTCCTTTTAATAGAGAACCGAAACAAAGCATTAACACACGGTGAATACATGAACTCCTCAAACTACCGTCATCACCGGGAGTGGTCTCGACTATTGTCACTCTGGGGTTGCCGGATCATAACACGTAGTAGGTGACTATAACTTGCAAGATCGGATCTAGAACATGGATCTAATGGTGATAACATAAACGGTTCAGATCTGAAATCATGGCACCCGGGCCCAAAGTGACAAGCATTAAGCATGGCAAAGTCATAGCAACATCAATCTCAGAACATAGTGGATACTAGGGATCAAGCCCTAACAAAACTAACTAGATTACATGATGAATCTCATCCAACTCCTCACCGACCAGCAAGCCTACGAAGGAATTACTCACTCCCGGTGGGGATCATCATGGAATTGGCGATGGAGAAGGGTTGGTGATGACGAAGAATAAAGATCCCCCTCTACGGAGCCCCAAACGGACTCTAGATATGGCCTCCCGATGAAGAACAGGAGGTGACAGCAACTCCATCTCGTGGATCACGATAATTCTTTCTCCCTAATTTTTTCCTGGAAAAATAGGATTTTATAGCATCGGTTTCAGGGTCTCCAGGGCCACCAGGTGGGGACAACCCGCCTGGGTGCGCCTGGGGGCAGGCGTGCCCACCTAGGTGCCCCCCTCAGGTGGCTCTTGGCTCCAGAAATTCTCTTTTATTGTATAAAAAATCCTTGCAAAGTTTCATTCCATTCCGAGAATTTCATTTTTGCACAAAAACAACACCATGGTAGTTCCGCTGAAAACAGCGTCGGTCCGGGGTTAGTTTCATTCAAATCATGCAAATTAGAGTCCAAAACAAGAGGAAAAGTAGATACGTTGGAGACGTATCATGTACCCCCTTGCCAAACTCATGGTAAGGTACACAATATGTGTGGTACACAACATGGCATACTTTATAGAACCAATGGCTGAGGCATAGGGAATGACTTTCATTCTCTCTCTATCTTCTGCCGTGGTCGGTCTTTGAGTCTTACTCAACTTCACACATTGCAACACATGCAAGAACCCTTTCTTTGGCCGATCAATTTTGAACTTCTTCAAAATATTGTCAAGGTATGTGCTTTTTTTTAAAGTCCTATTAAGCGTCTTGATCTATCCCTATAGATCTTGATGCCAAATATATAAGTAGCTTCATCGAGGTCTTTTATTGAAAAATTCTTATTCAAGTATCCTTTTATGCTATCCAGAAGTTCTATATCATTTCCAGTCAATAATATTTCATCCACATATAATATCAGAAATGCTACAGAGCTCCCACTCACTTTCTTGTAAATATAGCCTTCAACATAAGTCTCTATAAAACCATATGCTTTGATCACCTTATCAAAGCGTATATTCCAACTCCGAGATGCTAGCACCAGTCCGTAGATGGATCGCCGGAGCTCGCACACTTTGTTAGCACTTTTAGGATTGAAAAAACCTTCTGGTTGCATTATATAGAACTCTTCTTTAATATCCATTAAGGAATGCAATTTTTGACATCCATTTGCCAGATTTCATAATCATAAATGTGGCAATTGCTAACATGATTTGGACAGACTTAAGCATCACTACGGATGAGAAAGTCTCATCGTAGTCAACTCCTTGAACTTTGTCGAAAACCTTTTGCGACAAGTCGAGCTTTGTAGATAGTGACATTACTATCAGCGTCAGTCTTCTTCTTGAAGATCCATTTATTATCAATGGCTTGCCAATCATCGGGCAGCCACCAAAGTCCACACTTTGTTCTCATACATGGATCATATCTTAGATTTCATGGCCTCAAGCCATCTGTCGAAATCTGGGCTCATCATAGCTTCTTCATAGTTCATAGGTTCGCCGTGGTCTAATAGCATGACTTCTAGGATAGGATTACCGTACCATGATACGTCAATTTTGCATCATGCTTTTATATCGATATTTATTGCATTATGGGCTGTTATTACACATTATGTCACAATACTTATGCCTTTTCTCTCTTATTTTACAAGGTTTACATGAAGAGGGAGAATGCCGGCAGCTGGAATCCTGGGTTGGAAAAGGAGCAAATATTAGAGACCTATTCTGCACAACTCCAAAAGTCCTGAAACTCCACAAAAGTCAGTTTTGGAATATATTAAAACTATTGGGCGAAGAAAGCACCAGAGGGGGGCCACCCACTGTCCACGAGGGTGGAGGGCGCGCCCTACCCCCTGGGCGCGCCCCCTGCCTCGTGGGCCACCTGGAAGCCCCCCGATGCCCATCTTCTGGTATAAGGTGTCTTTTGCCCTGGAAAGAATCACAAGTAAGCTTTCAGGACGAAGCGCCGCCATCTCGAGGCGGAACCTTGGCGAAACCAATCTAGGGCTCCGGCGGAGCTGTTCTGCCGGGGAAACATCCCTCCGGGAGGGGGAAATCGTCACCATCATCATCACTATTGATCCTCTCATCGGGAGGGGGTCAATCTCCATCAACATCTTCATCAGCACCATCTCCTCTCAAACCCTAGTTCATCTCTTGTATCCGATCTTTGTCTCAAAACCTCATGTTGGTACCTGTGGGTTGCTAGTAGTGTTGATTACTCCTTGTAGTTGATGCTAGTTGGTTTATTCGGTGGAAGATTATATGTTCAGATCCTTTATGCACATTAATACCCCTTTGATTATGAACATGAATATGATTTGTGAGTAGTTATGTTTGTTCCTGAGGACATGGGAGAAGTCTTGTTATAAGTAGTCATGTGAATTTGGTATTCGTTCGATATTTTGATGAGATATATGTTGTCTTTCCTCTAGTGGTGTTATGTGAACGTCGACTACATGACACTTCACCATTGTTTGGGCCCAGGGGAAGGCATTGGGAAGTAATAAGTAGATGATGGGTTGCTAGAGTGACAGAATCTTAAACCCTAGTTTATGTGTTGCTTCGTAAGGGGCTGATTTGGATCCATAGGTTTCATGCTATGGTTAGGTTTACCTTAATTCTTCTTTCGTAGTTGTGGATGCTTGCGAGAGGGGTTAATCATAAGTGGGATGCTTTTCCAAGGAAGGGCGGTACCCAAGCACCGGTCCACCCACATATCAAATTATCAAAGTAATTAACGTGAATCATATGAGCATGATGAAAACTAGCTTGACGATAATTCCCATGTGTCCTCGGGAGCGCTTTCCTTTATATAAGAGTTTGTCCAGGCTTGTCCTTTGCTAAAAAAATGATTGGGCCACCTTGCTGCACCTTGTTTACTTTTTTTACTTGTTACCCGTTACGAATTACCTTGTCACAAAACTATCTATTATCGATAATTTCAGTGCTTGCAGAGAATACCTTACTGAAAACTGCTTGTCATTTCCTTCTGCTCTTCGTTGGGTTCGACACTCTTACTTATCAAAAGGACTACGATAGATCCCCTATACTTTTGGGTCATCAAGATTCTTTTCTGGCGCCATTGCCAGGGAGTGAAGCGCCTTTGGTAGGTTGAATTTGGTAAGGAAAAATTTATGTAGTGTGCTGAAATTTACTGTCACTTGTTACCATGGAAAATAATCCTTTGAGGGGCTTGTTCGGGGTATCTTCACCCCGACCCGTAGAGCAAAGAGTTGCTCCTCAACCTACTGAACATACTAAAAATGTTTACTTTGAAATTCCTCCGGCTATGATAGAGAAATTGCCGGCTAATCCTTTTATAGGAGATGGAACATTACATCCCGATATGCACCTAATCTATGTGGATGAAGTTTGTGGATTATTTAAGCTTGCGGGTATGCCCGAGGATGTTATCGAGAAGAAGGTCTTCCCTTTGTCTTTGAAGGGAAAATCATTGACATGGTTTAGGCTATGTGATGATATTGGATCGTGGAACTACAACCAATTGAAATTGGAATTTCATCAGAAGTTTTATCCTATGCTTCTGGTTCATCGTGATCGTGATTATATATATAATTTTTGGCCTCATGAAGGATAAAGTATCTCTCAAGCTTGGGGGAGGCTTAAGTCAATGTTATATTCATGCCCCAATCATGAGCTCTCAAGAGAAATTATTATTCAAAAAATTTATGCTCAGCTTTCTCTCAATAATCGCTCCATGCTCGATACTTCTTGTACTGGTTCTTTTATGATGAAGACTATTGAATTCAGATGGGATTTATTGGAAAGAATTAAACACAACTCTGAAGATTGGGAACTCGACGAAGGTTAGGAGTCAGGTATAACACCTAAGTTTGATTGTGTTAAATTTTTTATGGATACCGATGCTTTTCGTGAATTTAGCACTAAATATGGACTTGACTCTGGATAGTAGCTTCTTTCTGTGAATCATTTGCTTCTCATGTTGATCTCCCTATGGATAAGTGGTTTAAATATCACCCTCCCATTGAAGTAAAAGTAGTTGAACCTATTAAAGTTGAAGAAAAGACTATCACTTATAATGTTGATCCTATTGTTCCTACCGCTTATATTGAGAAACCACCTTTCCCTGTTAGAATAAAGAATCATGCTAAAGCTTAACTGTGGTTCGTAAGAGTAATGATAGAACACCTACACCCTCTGAACAAATTAAAGTTGAACCTAGTATTGTTATGGTTAAGGATCTCTTGGTCGATAATATTGATGGGCATGTTATTTACTTCTGTGATGAAGCTGCTAGAATTGCTAGACCCGATTCTAAAAATAAACATAGACCTGTTGTTGGCATGCCTGTTGTTTCTGTTAAAATAGTAGATCACTGTTATCATGGCTTATGTGATATGGGTGCTAGTGTCAGTGCAATAGCTTATACTTTATATAAAGAAATTATGCATGATATTGCACCTACTGAGATAGAAGATATTGATGTTACTATTAAGCTTGCCAATAGAGATACTATTTCACCAGTTGGGATTGTTAGAGATGTTGAAGTCTTGTGTGGGAAAATTAAATATCCTACTGATTTTCTTGTTCTTGCTTCCCCACAAGATGACTTTTGTCCCATTATATTTTGTAGACCCTTCTTGAATACTGTTAATGCTAAGATAGACTATGAAAAGGATATTGTTACTGTTGGTTTAGGGGATATGTCTCATGATTTTAATTTTGCTAAATTTCATAGACAACACCGTGATAAAGAATTGCCTAGTAAAGATGAAATTATTGGTCTTGCTTCTATTGTCGTGCCTCCTAATGATCCTTTAGAACAATATTTGCTAGACCATGAAAATGATATGTTTATGAATGAAAGAAGGGAAATAGATGAAGTATTCTTTAAACAGGGACCTATTTTGAAACACAACTTGCCTGTTGGAATTCTAGTGGATCCTCCTCCACCCAAGGTTGATCCCGTGTTTGAGCTTAAACCATTACCTGATACTCTTAAATATGCTTATCTTGATGAAAAGAAGATATATCATGTTATTAGTGCTAACCTTTCAGAGTAGGAAGAAGAGAAATTATTGAAAACTCTGAAGAAGCACCATGCTGCTATTGGATATACTCTTGATAATCTTAAGGGCATTAGTCCCACTCTATGCCAGCACAAAATAAAATTGGAGAAAGATGATAAACCAGTTGTTGATCACCAACGACGGTTAAATCCTAAGATGAAAGAAGTGGTAAGAAATGAAATACTAAAGCTTCTGGAGGCAGGTATAACTTATCCTATTGCTGATAGTCAGTGGGTAAGTCCTGTCCATTGTGTCCCCAAGAAGGGAGGTATTACCATTGTTGCTAATGATAAAGACGAATTGATCCCACAAAGAATTGTTACAGGTTATAGAATGGTAATTGATTTCCACAAATTAAATAAAGCTACTAGAAAGGATCATTACCCTTTACCTTTAATTGATCAAATGCTAGAAAGATTATCCAAACATACACATTTTTTTTCTTTCTAGACAGTTATTCTGGTTTCTCTCAAATACCCGTGTCGAAAGAGGACCAGGAAAAGACCACTTTTACTTGCCCTTTCGGTACCTTTGCTTATAGACGTATGCCTTTTGGTTTATGTAATGCACCTGCTACCTTTCAAAGATGTGTGACTGCTATATTCTCTGACTTTTATGAAAAGATTGTTGAGGTTTTCATGGATGATTTATCCGTGTATGGAACTTCTGTTGATGATTGCTTAAGCAACCTTGATCGAGTTTTGCAGAGATGTGAAGAAAATAATCTTGTCTTGAATTGGGAGAAGTTCCACTTTATGGTTAATGAAGGTATTGTCTTGGGGCATAAAATTTCTGAAAGAGGTATTGAAGTTGATAAAGCTAAAGTTGATGCTATTGAAAAGATGCCGTGTCCTAAGAACATTAAATGTATAAGAAGTTTCCTTGGTCATGCTGGTTTTTATAGGAGGTTCATTAAAGACTTCTCAAAAATTTCTAAGCCTCTGACTAATCTCTTACAAAAAGATGTTCCTTTTGTCTTTGATGATGATTGTCCAGAAGCATTTGAAATACTTAAGAAAGCCTTGATTTCTGCACCTATTGTTCAGCCACCTGATTGGAATTTACCCTTTGAAATTATGTGTGATGCTAGTGATTATGCTGTAGGTGCTGTTCTAGGACAAAGAGTTGATAAGAAATTAAATGCTATCCAATATGCTAGTAAAACTCTAGACAGTGCCTAGAGAAATTATGCTACTACTGAATGTCGGGGTTCTGGAACGAGACCTATGGGATCCCTCGATGGAATCCCTTCTACGGTTGTGGGGCATGGGGCTGCGCAAAGAGCGGGTCTAGAAGATCAACTCGGTGGTATTTTTACCCTGGTTCGGGCCGCAAACGATGCGTAAAACCCTAGTCCTGCTTTGTGTGTATTTAGTTTTCTTGAGTTCTTGAACTAGCTTCCATGCATGCCCAGTCCAAAAAGTCCGAATCCTCCCTTAGTACGCCTCGGGCCTCCTTTTATCTCCTGACATCCTAGGACAAACACATTTAATGCGCCGCCTATGTGTCCTCTTGCTTTATCGGGGACGGTAAAGAGGCCCATCCCGTCCATCGCCGCCTTGTCTTGCTTCGACACGCATCCCAGGTGACAAGGCATGCAGCACCACGCTGGCTGGCTGGCTGCCGAGCTGGTGCGGTGGCAGGGTCCTCTTGAGCACTTGCATTGGTTTCCCTTGAAGAGGAAAGGGTGGTGTAGTAAAGTAGCGTAAGTATTTCCCTCAGTTTTTGAGAACCAAGGTATCAATCCAGTAGGAGGCTACGCGCGAGTCCCTCGCACCTACACAAAACAAATAAATCCTCGCAACCAACACGATAAGGGGTTGTCAATCCCTACACGGTCACTTACGAGAGTGAGATTTGATAGATATGATAAGATAATATTTTTTGGTATTTTTATGATAAAGATGCAAAGTAAAATAAAAGCAATGAAAATAACTAAGTATTGGAAGATTAATATGATGAAGATAGACCCGGGGGCCATAGGTTTCACTAGTGGCTTCTCTCAAGAGCATAGGTATTTTACGGTGGGTGAACAAATTACTGTTGAGCAATTGACAGAATTGAGCATAGTTATGAGAATATCTAGGTATGATCATGTATATAGGCATCACGTCCAAGACAAGTAGACCGACTCCTGCATGCATCTACTACTATTACTCCACACATCGACCGCTATCCAGCATGCATCCAAAGTATTAAGTTCATAAGAACAGAGTAACGCCTTAAGCAAGATGACATGATGTAGAGGGATAAATTCATGCAATATGATAAAAAAAACATCTTGTTATCCTCGATGGCAACAATACAATACGTGCCTTGCTGCCCCTACTGTCACTGGGAAAGGACACCGCAAGATTGAACCCAAAGCTAAGCACTTCCCCCATTGCAAGAAAGATCAATCTAGTAGGCCAAACCAAACTGATAATTCAAAGAGACTTGCAAAGATAACCAATCATACATAAAAGAATTCAGAGAAGATTCAAATATTGTTCATAGATAAACTTGATCATAAACCCACAATTCATCGGTCTCAACAAACACACCGCAAAAAGAAGATTACATCGAATAGATCTCCATAAGAGAGGGGGAGAACTTTGTATTGAGATCCAAAAAGAGAGAAGAAGCCATCTAGCTAATAACTATGGACCCGTAGGTCTGAGGTAAACTACTCAAACTTCATCGGAGAGGCTATGGTGTTGATGTAGAAGCCCTCCGTGATTGATGCCCCCTCCGGCGGAGCTCCAGAAAAGGCCCCAAGATGGGATCTCGTGGATACAGAAAGTTACGGCGGTGGAATTAGGGTTTTGGCTCCGTATCTGATCGTTTGGGGGTACGTATGTATATATAGGAGGAAGAAGTACGTCGGTGGAGCAACAGGGGGCCCACGAGGGTGGAGGGCGCGCCTGGGGGGGGGGGGGTAGGCGCGCCCCCTACCTCGTGGCCTCCCTGTTGGTTGCTTGACGTGGGGTCCAAGTCTCCTGGATCTTGTTCGTTCCAAAAATCACGTTCCCGAAGGTTTTATTCCGTTTGGACTCCGTTTGATATTCCTTTTCTTCGAAACCCTAAAATAGGCAAAAAAACCAGCAATTCTGGGTTGGGCCTCCGGTTAATAGGTTAGTCCCAAAAATAATATAAAAGTGGATAATAAAGCCCAATAATGTCCAAAACAGTAGATAATATAGCATGGAGCAATCAAAAATTATAGATACGTTGGAGACGTATCAAGCATCCCCAAGCTTAATTCCTGCTCGTCCTCGAGTAGGTAAATGATAAAAACATAATTTTTGATGTGGAATGCTACTTGGCATAATTTCAATGTAATTCTTCTTAATTGTGGTATGAATATTCAGATCCAAAAGATTCAAGACAAAGTTCAATATTGACACAAAAATAATAATACTTCAAGCATACTAACTAAGCAATTATGTCTTCTCAAAATAACATGGCCAAAGAAAGTTATCCCTACAAATTCATATAGTCTGGCTATGCTCTATCTTCACCACACAAAGTATTTAAATCATGCACAACCCCGATGACAAGCCGAGCAATTGTTTCATACTTTTGACATTCTCAAAACTTTTTCAATCTTCACGCAATACATGACCGTGAGCCATGGACATAATACTTTAGGTGGAATAGAATGGTGGTTGTGGAGGAGACAAAAATGAGAAGATAGTCTCACATCGACTAGGCGTATCAACGGGGTATGGAGATGCCCATCAATAGATATGAATGTGAGTGGGTAGGGATTGCCATGCAACGGATGCACTAGAGCTATAGGTATATGAAAGCTCAAAAAGAAACTAAGTGGGTGTGCATCCAACTTGCTTGCTCACGAAGACCTAGGGCATTTTGAGGAAGCCCATCATTGGAATATACAAGCCAAGTTCTATAATGAAAATTTCCCACTAGTATATGAAGGTGATAACAAAGGAGACTCTGTACTATGAAGATCATGGTGCTACTTTGAAGCACAAGTGTGGTAAAAGGATAGTAGCATTGTCCCTTCTCTCTTTCTCTCATATTTTTTTATTTGGGCCTTTTCTCTTTTTTATGGCCTCTTTC
The DNA here is from genome assembly GCF_056163025.1 of Triticum urartu. Taxonomy (NCBI): domain Eukaryota; kingdom Viridiplantae; phylum Streptophyta; class Magnoliopsida; order Poales; family Poaceae; genus Triticum; species Triticum urartu. Next base: position 361,532,298 of record NC_141876.1, on the reverse strand, counting down.
TTCTTATTTTATTTTTCGTCCGGAGTCTCATCCCGACTTGTGGGGGAACCATAGTCTCCATCATCCTTTCCTCACTTGGGACAATGCTCTAATAATGATGACCATCACACTTTTATTTTCTTACAACTCAAGAATTACAGCTCGATACTTAGAACAAGATATGACTCTATATGAATGCCTTTGGCGGTGTACCGGGATATGCAATGACTCATGAGTGACATGTATGAAAGAATTATGAACGGTGGCTTTGCCACAAATACAATGTCAACTACATGATCATGCGAAGCAATATGACAATGATGGAGCGTGTCATAATAAACGGAACGGTGGAAAGTTGCATGGCAATATATCTCGGAATGGCTATGGAAATGCCATGATAGGTAGGTATGGTGGTTGTTTTGAGGAAGGTATATGGTGGGTGTATGATACCGGCGAAAGGTGCGCGGTATTAGAGAGGCTAGCAATGGTGGAAGGGTGAGAGTGCGTATAATCCATGGACTCAACATTAGTCATAAAGAACTCATATACTTATTGCAAAAATCTACAAGTTATCGAAGCAAAGTGTTACACGCATGCTCCTAGGGGGATAGATTGGTAGGAAAATACCATCGCTCGTCCCCGACCGCCACTCATAAGGAAGACAATCAATAAATAAATCATGCTCCGACTTCATCACATAACGGTTCACCATACGTGCATGCTACAGGAGTCACAAACTTTAACACAAGTATTTCTCAAGTTCACAACTACTCAACTAGAATGACTCTAATATCACCATCTCCATATCTCAAAACAATTATCAAGTATCAAACTTCTCTTAGTATTCAACACACTCATAAGAGAATTTTATTATTAATCTCGTACACCTAGCATATTAGGATTATTTAAGCAATTTACCATGCTATTTAAGACTCTCAAAATAATCTAAATTAAGCATGAGAGATCAATAGTTTCTATAAAACAAATCCACCACCGTGCTCAAAACGATATAAGTGAAGCACTAGAGCAAAACTATATAACTCAAAAGATATAAGTGAAGCACATAGAGTATTCTAATAATTTCCGAATCATGTGTGTCTCTCCCAAAATGTGTGTACAGCAAGGATGATTGTGGTAAAATAACAAATAAAGACTCAAATCATACAAGACGCTCCAAGCAAAACACATACCATGTGGTGAATAAAAATATAGCTCCAAGTAAAGTTAGCGATAGAAGTAGACGAAAGAGGGGATGCCTTTCGGGGCATCCCCAAGCTTTGGCTTTTATGTGTCCTTAGTTTATATTGGGGGTGCCATGGGTATCCCCAAGCTTAGTCTCTTTCCACTCCTTGTTCCATAATCCATCAAATCTTTACCCAAAACTTGAGAACTTCACAACACAAAACTTAAAGTAGAAAATCTCGTGAGCTCCGTTAGCGAAAGAAAACAAAAGACCACTTCAAGGTACTGTAATGAACTCATTATTTATATATATTGGTGTTAAACCTACTGTATTCCAACTTCTCTATGGTTTATAAACTATTTTACTAGCCATAGATTCATCAAAATAAGAAAACAACACACGAAAAACAGAATCTGTCAAAAACAGAACAATCTGTAGTAATCTGTATCTAGCGCAAGATCTGGAACCCCAAAAATTCTAAAATAAATTTCTGGACGTGAGGAATTTATCTATTAATCATCTGAAAAAAGAATTAACTAAATATTACTTTCCAAATAAAAATGGAAGCAGTTCTCATGAGTGCTAAAGTTTCTGTTTTTTACAGCAAGATTAACAAGACTTTCCCCAAGTCTTCCCAATGGTTCTACTTGGCACAAACACTAATTAAACACAAAAATCACAACCAAAACAGAGGCTAGATAAATTATTTATTACTAAACAGGAGCAAAAAGCAAGGAATAAAAAAAATTGGGTTGCCTCCCAACAAGCGCTATCATTTAACGCCCCTAGCTAGGCATAAAAAGCAAGGATAGATCTAGGTATTGCCATCTTTGGTAGGCAATCCATAAGTGGCTCTCATAATAGATTCATAAGATAATTTAATTTTCTTTCTAGGAAAGTGTTCCATGCCTTTCCTTAACGGAAATTAGAATCTAATATTTCCTTCCTTCATATCAATAATTGCACCAATCGTTCTAAGGAAAGGTCTACCAAGAATAATAGGAATGAAGGATTGCAATCTATACCAAGAACGATAAAATCTATGGGCACATAATTCCTATTTGCAACAATAAGAACATCATTAATTCTTCCCATAGGTTTCTTAATAGTGGAATCCGCAAGGTGCAAGTTTAGAGAGCAATCATCAAAATCACGGAAACCTAACAAATCACACAAAGTCTTTGGAATCGTGGAAACACTAGCACCCAAATCACACAAAGCATAGCATTCATGATCTTTAATTTTAATTTTAATTGTTGGTTCCCACTCATCATAAAGTTTTCTAGGGATAGAAACTTCCAACTCAAGTTTTTCTTCATAAGATTGCATCAAAGCATCAAGGATATGTTTGGTAAAAGCTTTATTTTGACTATAAGCATGAGAAGAATTTAGCACGGATTGCAACAAGGAAATACAATATATCAAAGAGCAATTCTCATAATTAAATTCCTTGAAATCCAAAATAGTAGGTCCATTAACATCTAGAGTTTTGATCTCTTCAATCCCACTTTTATCAAATTTAGCATCGAGATCTAAAAACTCCGATTTTTTGGAACGCCTTCTAGGTAAAGGTGGATCATATTAAGTCCCATCATTATCAAGATTCATATTGAAAAACAAAGATTTAATAGGGGCACATCAATAACTTTTAGATCTTCATCTTTATTATCATGGAAACTAGAAGAACACGCTCTTATAAAGGAATCTTTCTTAGCACGCATCCTATCGGTTCTTTCTTTTCACTCATCAATGGAAATTCTCATGGCTTTGAGAGACTCATTGATATCATGCTTAGGTGGAATTGATCTAAGTTTCATTGAATCAACATCAAGAGAAATTCTATCAATGTTCCTAGCCAACTCATCAATCTTAAGCAATTTTTCTTCAATCAAAGCATTGAAATTCTTTTGCGAAGTAATAAATTATTTAATATTAGATTCAAAATCAGAGGGCATCTTATTATAATTTCCATAAGAATTGTTGTAGGAATTACCATAATTATTAGAGGAATTACTAGGATAAGGCCTAGGATTAAAATGTCCTCTATACGCGTTGTTACCAAAATTGTTCCTACCAACAAAATTCACATCCATAGATTCATTAGTATTCTCAATCAAAGTAGACAAAGGCATATCATTAGGGTCAGAAGAAACACTTCTATTAGCAAATAATTTCATAAGTTCATCCATCTTTCCACTCAAAACATTAATTTCTTCTATCGCATGCACTTTCTTATTAGTAGATCTTTCAGTGTGCCATTGAGAATAATTAACCATAATATTATCTAGGAGTTTAGTAGCTTCTCTTAAAGTGATTTCCATAAAAGTGCCTCCCGCGGCCGAATCTAAAAGATTTCTAGAAGCAAAATTCAATGCAGCATAAAATTTTGTATAATCGTCCACAAATTTAAACCATGAGTAGGGAAATTACGTATCATTAATTTCATCCTCTCCCAAGCTTGTGCAACATGTTCATGATCAAGTTGCTTAAAATTCATAATATCGTTTCTAAGAGAGATGATCTTAGCGGGAGGAAAATACTTAGAGATAAAAGCATCTTTGCACTTATTCCACGAATCAATACTATTTTTAGGCAAAGACGAAAACCAAGCTTTAGCACGATCTCTAAGCGAAAAAGGAAATAGCTTCAATTTAACAATATCATTGTCCACATCTTTATTCTTTTGCATATCACACAAATCAACAAAGCTATATAGATGGGTAGAGGCATCTTCACTAGGAAGGCAGGAAAACGGATCTTTCATGACAAGATTCAGCAAGGCAGCATTAATTTCACAAGATTCATCATCGGTAAGAGGAGCAATCGGAGTGCTAATAAAATCATTGTTGTTGGTCTTGGTAAAGTCATACAATTTAGTGTTATCTTGAGCCATCGCGACAAGCAAGCAATCCAACACATAAGCAAACAAGAAACCGGCAAAAAGAGGCAAATAGAGACAGAGAGGGAGGATAGAGAGAGAGGGCGAATAAAACGGCAAGGGTGAAATGGGGGAGAGGAAAACGATAGGCAAATGGAAAATAATGTAATGTGGGAGATAAGGGTTTGTGATGGGTACTTGGTATGTTTGACTTTTTCATAGACCTCCCCGGCAACGGTGCCAGAAATGGCTCGTTGTCGGGAGTCAAATCTTGACTTGCGCGAACCTCCCCGGCAACGGCGCCAGAAATCCTTCTTGCTACCTCTTGAGCAATTGCGTTGGTTTTCCCTTGAAGAGGAAAGGGTGGTGCAGCAAAGTAGCGTAAGTATCTCCCTCAGTTTTTGAGAACCAAGGTATCAATCCAGTAGGAGGCTACGCGCGAGTCCCTCGCACCTACACATAACAAATAAATCCTTGCAACCAATGTGATAAGGGGTTGTCAATCCCTACACGGCCACTTACGAGAGTGAGATCTGATAGATATGATAAGATAATATTTTTTGGTATTTTTATGATAAAGATGCAAAGTAAAATAAAAGCAATGAAAATAACTAAGTATTGGAAGATTAATATGATGAAGATAGACCCGGGGGCCATAGGTTTCACTAGTGGCTTCTCTCAAGAGCATAGGTATTTTACGGTGGGTGAACAAATTACTGTTGAGCAATTGACAGAATTGAGCATAGTGATGAGAATATCTAGGTATGATCATGTATAGGCATCACGTCCAAGACAAGTAGACCGACTCCTGCCTGCATCTACTACTATTACTCCACACATCGACCGCTATCCAGCATGCATCTAGAGTATTAAGTTCATAAGAACAGAGTAACGCCTTAAGCAAGATGACATGATGTAGAGGGATAAATTCATGCAATATGATAAAAAAACCATCTTGTTATCCTCGATGGCAATAATAAAATACGTGCCTTGCTGCCCCTACTGTCACTGGGAAAGGACACCACAAGATTGAACCCAAAGCTAAGCACTTCTCCCATTGCAAGAAAGATCAATCTAGTAGGCCAAACCAATCTGATAATTCGAAGAGACTTGCAAAGATAACCAATCATACATAAAAGAATTCAGAGAAGATTCAAATATTGTTCATAGATAAACTTGATCATAAACCCACAATTCATCGGTCTCAACAAACACACCGCAAAAAGAAGATTACATCGAATAGATCTCCACAAGAGAGGGGGAGAACTTTGTATTGAGATCCAAAAAGAGAGAAGAACCATCTAGCTAATAACTATGGACACGTAGGTCTGAGGTAAACTACTCACACTTCATCGGAGAGGCTATGGTGTTGATGTAGAAGCCCTCCGTGATCGATGCCCCCTCCAGCGGAGCTCCGGAAAAGGCCCCAAGATGGGATCTCGTGGATACAGAAAGTTACAGCGGTGGAATTAGGGTTTTGGCTCCGTATATGATTGTTTAGGGGTACGTAGGTATATATAGGAGGAAGAAGTACGTCGGTGGAGCAACAGGGGGCCCACGAGGGTGGAGGGCGCGCCTAGGGGGGGGAGGGTAGGCGCGCCCCCTACCTCGTGGCTTCCCTGTTGGTTGCTTGACGTAGGGTCCAAGTCTCCTGGATCTTGTTCGTTCCAAAAATCACGTCCCCGAAGGTTTTATTCCGTTTGGACTTCGTTTGATATTCCTTTTCTTCGAAACCCTAAAATAGGCAAAAAATAGCAATTCTGGGCTGGGCCTCCGGTTAATAGGTTAGTCCCAAAAATAATATAAAAGTGGATAATAAAGCCCAATAATGTCCAAAACAGTAGATAATATAGCATGGAGCAATCAAAAATTATAGATACGTTGGAGACGTATCACATCCCCGGCAAGGGTCTTGCCCGGGGGCTTGCGAGCGTCCTCGGCAAGGGTCTTGCCGGGGGTCTTCAGTCGTCCCCGGCAAGATATTGCCGGGGGCTTTCGTCTTCTAGTTCTCATCTAGGCTGCAGGCCTTTGGTTTCCACAAATATTTGCATGCCACCATGCAGGCGCTCCCAAGCCTCGGTCTTGACATTGTCGATGGCGTCACAACTCTCAGGCTCAAAGGTGGCGGTCTTGATGGTGTTGGGCAAGTTGCCCCGACAAGGCTCTTGCCGGGGCTACGTAGGCCATCCTAGCAAGGGCTCTTGCTGGGGGAAGCCCATCTTGTCTCTTCACTCTTCATGCTTCTGGCTTGGGTGCTGCCTCGGAAGCCTTGTATCTTTTCTTCCTCTGCCCTGCCAAGCCCGGCCGCAGGCATGGCTACGACTGCCCGTGCACAAGTAAAGGGGTATAGAAGGGCCCCTACTTTTGTACACCGACAGGAGCCCCCGGGCCCGGGCCACACATAAGCGCGGAGCGTTGTTGGGCCAGGCCCAGAACGGTGCGCGGGCATGCATGGCAGAGCTTTTACTGCGGCAACTCCTTCGCCAGTTGCGCTTCCCCACGACCCGCATTGAGTGCGCGACATGGGGGTCGTGCGTGGAATGACCGCAACATGCTTGCATCACCCTACGGTGAATAGTAAAGAGGCGGCCCGCGTCTTCCCATAAAAAAGAGGAAACCACAGAGGCACTGCTCATTTACCCTCCGCGCCCTCTTCCAATCTTGGAACCGATGTTCCCCTCTTCTTCGTCAAGCACAAATCAAAGCCCTTGCCTCTGCTTGCCGTCGCCGCGCCCCCATTGCCTTTGACCCCTCATCCTCGGCCAGCCGCCATGGCGCCCAAGACAGGCAAGGGCAAGGGAGCGACCAAAGACGACGGAGGGAAGGAGGCGTAGGAGAGTGAGTTGGTGGAGCTTCGGACGCAGCGCGCCCTCTTCACCCGGACGGTCGACACGCTCATGCTCAGGCCACTGTGGGGAAGGGAGACGTCAGAGCACCCCGCCACGCGTATCATCCCCATCGCCTTTGCCAAGGACGACCCAAATCGGTACCCCTTCTTCGTTGATTACTTCTCCTGCGAGCTCTGCCCCCTTTCTCCGATTTCTTCAACGACCTCATGCACACCTTCGACTTCCATCTTCTGGATTTCATGCTGAACGCCGTGGCGTGCATGGCCTTCTGCGCCCATTTCTGTGAGGGCTTCGCCGGAGTGCACCCCTGATAACCCACAAGTATAGGGGATCGCAACAGTTTTCGATAAGTAAGAGTGTCGAACCCAACAAGGAGCTAAAGGTAGAACAAATATTCCCTCAAGTACTATCGACCACCGATACAACTCTACGCACGCTTGACGTTCGCTTTACCTAGAACAAGTATGAAACTAGAAGTACTTTGTAGGTGTTGTTGGGTAGGTTTGCAAGATAATAAAGAGTACGTAAATAAAAAGTAGGGGCTGTTTAGATAAAGAAACAATAAAGTAAATATAGCGAGTGTGGAAAAGTGGTGGTAGGAGTTGCGAAATTGTCCCTTAAGCAATTGACTACTTTACTAGACCGATAGCAAGTATTATGTGGGAGAGGCCACTTCTAGCATGTCATCCCTGACTTGGAATTCTATGCACTTATGATTGGAACTATTAGCAAGCATCCGCAACTACTAATGTTCATTAAGGTAAAACTCAACCATAGCATTAAGATATATCGGTCCCCCTTCAATCCCGTATGCATCAATTTCTATGCTAGGTTGAAGCTTCTGTCACTCTTGCCCTCCAATACATAGTCCTATCAACATACAACTAACCCTAGGGTGTGATCCACACGCGCAATCATATGATGGGCACCAAAGGACAGCAACATAACCACAAGCAAATTAAATCAATCATAGCAATTCATCAACCACCAATAGGACAACGAAAATCTACTCAGACATCATAGGATGGCAACACATCATTGGATAATAATATGAAGCATAAAGCACCATGTTCAAGTAGAGGGTACAGCGGGTTGCGGGAGAGTGGACCATTGTAGATAGAGGGGGGAAGGTGACGGAGATGTTGGTGAAGATGGCGGAGGTGTTGGTGTAGATCGCGGTGATGATGATGGCCCCCGGCGGCGTTCCGGTGCCATCGGAAGCGAGGGGGAGAGAGCCCCCCTCCTTCTTATTCTTCCTTGACCTCCTCCCTAGATAGGAGAAGGGTTTCCCCTCTGGTCCATGGCCTCCATGGCACGGGAGGGGCGAGAGCCCCTCCGAGATTGGATCTGTCTCTCTGTCTCTCTCTGTTTCTGCGTTCTCAGATTCTTCCCTTTCACCTTTTTCTTATATTCCCGGAGATCCCTAACTCCGATTGGGCTGAAATTTTGACACGGTCTCTATCCGGATATTAGCTTTATTGTGGCAAAAGAAGGGCATGAACCGCCTTACGGGTGGCCCACGAGGGTCAGGGGCGCGCCTGGGGGGGGGCAGGCGCGCCCTCCTGCCTCGTGGCCACCTCGGGCACCGTCTCGCGTGGATTTTTCTTCCACAAAATCATATATATTCCAAAAAAAATCTCCGTCAGTTTTTATCCCGTTTGGACTCTGTTTGATATGGATATTCTGCGAAACAAAAAACATGCAACAAACAGGAACTGGCACTGGGCATTGGATCAATATGTTAGTCCCAAAAATAGTATAAAAAGTTGCCAAAAGTATATGAAAGTTGTAGAATATTGGCATGGAACAATCAAAAATTATAGATACGACGGAGACGTATAAGCATCCCCAAGCTTAATTCCTGCTCGTCCTCGAGTAGGTAAATGGTAAAAAAGATAATTTTTGATGTGGAATGCTACCTAGCATAATCTTGATCATGTAATCTAATCATGGCATGAATATTAAGATACGAGTGATTCAAAGCAATAGTCTATCATTTGACATAAAAACAATAATACTTCAAGCCTACTAATAAAGCAATCATGTCTTTTCAAAATAACATGGCCAAAGGAAGTTATCCCTACAAAATCATATAGTCTGGCTATGCTCCATCTTCACCACACAAAATATTCACATCATGCACAACCCCGATGATAAGCCAAGCAATTGTTTCATACTTTTGATGTTCTCAAACCTTTTCAACTTTCACGCAATACATGAGCGTGAGCCATGGACATAGCACTATAGGTGGAATAGAATATGATGGTGGAGAAGACAAAAAGGAGAAGATAGTCTCACATCAACTAGGCGTATCAACGGGCTATGGAGATGCCCATCAATAGATATCAATGTGAGTGAGTAGGGATTGCCATGCAACGGATGCACTAGAGCTATAAGTATATGAAAGCTCAAACTAAAACTAAGTGGGTGTGCATCCAACCTGCTTGCTCATGAAGACCAAGGGTATTTGAGGAAGCCCATCGTTGGAATATACAAGCCAAGTTCTATAATGAAAATTCCCACTAGTATATGAAAGTGATAACTCAAGAGACTCTCTATATGAAGAATGTGGTGCTACTTTGAAGCACAAGTGTGGTAAAAGGATAGTAACATTGCCCCTTCTCTCTTTTCCCTCATTTTTTCTTTTTTTTTCTTTTTTTCTTTTTTTCCTTTTTAGGCTTCTTTGGCCTCTTTTATTTTGATAACCTCACATGGGACAATGCTCTAATAATGATGATCATCACACTTTTATTTACTTACAACTCAATATTACAACTCGATATCTAGAACAAGTATATGACTCTATATGAATGCCTCCGGCGGTGTACCGAGATGTGCAATGATCTAGCGTAGCAATGACATCAAAAAAAGGGACAAGGCATGAAAACATCATGCTAGCTATCTTACGATCATGCAAAGCAATATGACAATGAATGCTCAAGTCATGTATATGATGATGATGAAAGTTGCATGGCAATATATCTCGGAATGGCTATGGAAATGCCATGATAGGTGGGTATGGTGGCTGTTTTGAGGAAGGTATATGGTGGGTTTATGGTACCGGCGAAAGTTGCGCGGTACTAGAGAGGCTAGCAATGATGGAAGGGTGAGAGTGCGTATAATCCATGGACTCAACATTAGTCATAAAGAACTCACATACTTATTGCAAAATTCTATTAGTCATCGAAACAAAGTACCACGCGCATGCTCCTAGGGGGATAGATTGGTAGGAAAAGACCATCGCTCGTCCCCGACCGCCACTCATAAGGAAGACAATCAATAAATACCTCATGCTCCAACTTCGTTACATAACGGTGTTGGAAATATGCCCTAGAGGCAATAATAAATTGGTTATTATTATATTTCCTCGTTCATGATAATCTTTTATTATCCATGCTAGAATTGTATTGATAGGAAACTCAATTACATGTGTGGATACATAGACAACACCATGTCCCTAGTAAGCCTCTAGTTGACTAGCTCGTTGATCAATAGATGGTTACGGTTTCTTGACCATGGACATTGGATGTTGTTGATAACGGGATCACATCATTAGGAGAATGATGTGATGGACAAGACCCAATCCTAAGCCTAGCACAAGATCGTGTAGTTCGTATGCTAAAGCTTTTCTAATGTCAAGTATCATTTCCTTACACCATGAGATTGTGCAACTCCCGGATACCGTAGGAGTGCTTTGGGTGTGCCAAACGTCACAACGTAACTGGGTGGCTATAAAGGTGCACTACGGGTATCTCCGAAAGTGTCTGTTGGGTTGGCACGAATCGAGACTGGGATTTGTCACTCCGTGTAAACGGAGAGGTATCTCTGGGCCCACTCGGTAGGACATCATCATAATGTGCACAATGTGACCAAGGAGTTGATCACAGGATGATGTGTTACAGAACGAGTAAAGAGACTTGCCGGTAACGAGATTGAACAAGGTATCGGATACCGACGATCGAATCTCGGGCAAGTATCGTACCGATAGACAAAGGGAATTGTATACGGGATTGATTGAATCCTTGACATCGTGGTTCATCCGATGAGATCATCGTGGAGCATGTGGGAGCCAACATGGGTATCCAGATCCCGCTGTTGGTTATTGACCGGAGAGTTGTCTCGGCCATGTCTGCATGACTCCCGAACCCGTAGGGTCTACACACTTAAGGTTCGATGACGCTAGGGTTATAGGGAAAGTATGTACGTGGTTACTGAATGTTGTTCGAAGTCCCGGATGAGATCCCGGACGTCACGAGGAGTTCCGGAATGGTCCGTAGGTAAAGATTTATATATGGGAAGTCCCGTTTTGGTCACCGGAAAAGTTTCGGGTGCTATCGGTAACGTACCGAGACCACCGGGAGGGTCCGGGGGGTCCATCAGGTGGGGCCACCAGCCCCAGAGGCATACATGGGCCTATAGTGGGAAGGGACCAGCCCCTAGGTGGGCTGGGGCGCCTCCCACCAAGGCCCAAGGCGCCTCCAAGAGGGGAAGGGGGCAAACCCTAGGGCAGATGGGCCCTAAGGCCCACCCCAGGTGCGCCTCCCCCTCTCCCCCTTGTGGCTGCCACCCTAGATGGGATCTAGGGCTGCCGCACCCCTTGGGGTGGGAACCCTAGAGGGGGCGCAGACCCCTCCCCTCCCCCTATATATACTTGAGATATGGGGGCTGCCCAACATACGATTTGATCTCTCTCTTGGCGCAGCCCTACCTCTCTCCCTCCTCGTCTCTCGTAGTGCTTGGCGAAGCCCTGCTGGAGTCCCGCGCTCCTCCACCACCACCACGCCGTCGTGCTACTGCTGGATAGATTCTTCCCAACCTCTCCTTCTTCCCTTGCTGGATCAAGGCGTGGGAGACGTCACCGGGCTGCACGTGTGTTGAACGCGGAGGCGCCGTTGTTCGGCCCTTAGATCGGAATCAACCGCGATCTAAATCGCTGCGAGTACGACTCCTTCATCCATGTTCTTGCAACGCTTCCGCTTAGCGATCTACAAGGGTATGTAGATGCACTCTCCTTCCCCTCGTTTCTAGATTACTCCATAGATTGATCTTGGTGATGCATAGAAAATTTTAAATTTCTGCTACGATCCCCAACAGTGGCATCATGAGCTAGGTCTATGCGTAGTTTCTATGCACGAGTAGAACACAAGTTGTTGTGGGCATCGATTTTGTCAATTTGCTTGCCATTACTAGTCTTATCTTGATTCGGCAGCATCGTGGGATGAAGCGGCCCGGACCGACCTTACACGTACGCTTACGTGAGACTGGTTCCACCGACTGACATGCACTAGTTGCATAAGGTGGCTAGCGGGTGTCTGTCTCTCCCACTTTAGTCGGATCGGATTCGATGAAAAGGGTCCTTATGAAGGGTAAATAGAAATTGGCATATCACATTGTGGTTTTGGCGTAGGTAAGAAACGTTCTTGCCAGAAACCTATATCAGCCACATAAAAAAACTTGCAACAACAATTAGAGGACGTCTAACTTGTTTTTGCAGCATATGCCTTGTGATGTGATATGGCCAAAAGGATGTGATGAATGATATATGTGATGTATGAGATTGATCATGTTCTTGTAATAGGAATCACGACTTGCATGTCGATGAGTATGACAACCGGCAGGAGCCATAGGAGTTGTCTTAATTTATTTATGACCTGCGTGTCAACATAAACGTCATGTAATTACTTTGCTTTATTGCTAAAGCGTTAGCCATAGTAGTAGAAGTAATAGATGACGAGACAACTTCAAGAAGACACGATGATGGAGATCATGGTGTCATGCTGGTGACAACGATGATCATGGAGCCCCGAAGATGGAGATCAAAAGGAGCAAATGATATTGGCCATATCATGTCACTATTTGATTGCATGTGATGTTTATCATGTTTTACATCTTATTTGCTTAGAATGACAGTAGCTTAAATAAGATGATCCCTCGTAATAATTTCAAGAAAGTGTTCCCCCTAACTGTGCACCGTTGGGAAGGTTCGTTGTTTCGAAGCACCACGTGATGATCGGGTGTGATAGATTCTAACGTTCGAATACAACGGGTGTAAGCCAGATTTACACACGCAATACACTTAGGTTGACTTGACGAGCCTAGCATGTACAGACATGGCCTCAGAACACGGAAGACCGAAAGGTCGAGCATGAGTCGTATAGAAGATACGATCAACATGAAGATGTTCACCAATGTTGACTAGTCCGTCTCACGTGATGATCGACCACGACCTAGTTGACTCGGATCATGTTTCACTTAGATGACTAGAGGGATGTCTATCTGAGTGGGAGTTCATTAAATAATTTGATTAGATAAACTTAATTATCATGAACATAGTCTAAATTGTCTTTGCAAATATGTTCACGTTGTAGCTCCCTGGTTCAATACGTTCCTAGAGAAAGACCAAGTTGAAAGATATTGTAAGCAATGATGCGGACTGGGTCCATAGTCCGAGGAGTGTCCTCACTGCTACACAGAAGGCTTACGTCTTTGATGCACCGCTCGATGTGCGAACCCCTACAACGTCATCTGTGGATGTTGTGAACACCTGACAGACACATCCTGATGACTACTTGATAGTTTAGTGCACCATACTTTATGGCTTAGAATCGGGATTCCAATGACGTTTTGAACGCCAGAAGACATATGAGATGTTCCAAGAGCTGAAATTGGGATTTTAGGCTCATGCCCGTGTTGAGAGGTATGAGACCTCTGACAAGTTCTTTTGCCAACAAGATGGAGGAGAATAGCTCAGCTAGTGAGCATGTGCTCAGGATGTCTGGGTGCTACAATCACTTAAATCAAGTGGGAGTTAAACTTCCAGATAAGATAGTGATTGATAGAGTTCTCTAGCCACTATCACTAAGCTACTAGATCTTCGTGATGAACTATGACATGCAAGGGATGGAGTTGATCCCAGAGCTGTTCGCGGTGCTTAAGACCGTAAAAGGTAGAAATCAAGAAGGAGCATCAAGTGTTGATGGTTTAACAAGACCACTGGTTTCAAGAAGGGCAAGGGCTAGAAGGGAAACTTCATGGATGGCAAACCAGTTGCCGCTCCAGTGAAGGAACCCAAGGTTGAACCCAAACCCGAGATTAAGTGCTTCTATTGTAAGGGGAACGGTCACTGGTAGCGGAATTACCCCAAATGCATGGTAGATAAGAAGGCTGGCAACTTCAACAAAATATATACGTGTTATTAATGTGTACCTTACTAGTACTCCTGGTAGCACCTGGGTATTGGATACCGGTTCAGTTGCTATTATTGGTGACTTGAAGCAAAAGCTACGGACTAAACGGAGACTGTCTAAGGGCGAGGTGACGATGTGTGTTGGAAGTGTTTCCAAAGTTGATGAGATCACCATCACACGCTCCATCTACCTTCGGGATTAGTATTGAACCTAGATAAATTTTATCAGGTGTCTACGTTGAGCATGAATATGATTATATCATGTTCATTGCAATACGGTTATTCATTTAAGTTAGAGAATAATGGTTATTCTGTTTACATGAATAATACCTTTCATGGTCATGCACCCTATGTGAATGGTTCATTGAATCTCGGTCGTGGTAATACACATGTTCACGCCAAAAGATGTAGAGTTAATAATGATAGTACCACTTTCTTGTGGCATTGCCGCTTAGGTCATATTGGCGTAAGATGCATGAAGAAACTCCGTATCGATGGATGTTTGGAGTCACTTGATTTTGAATCACTTGACACATGCGAGCCATGCCTCATGGGCAGGATGACTAAGACCTCGTTTTCAGGTACAATGAAACGGGCAAGTGACTTGTTAGAAATCATGCATGCTGATGCATGTGATCCAATGAGAATTGAAGCGTGCAGTGGATATCGCTATTTTCTCATCTTCACTGACAATTTGGGTAGATATAGGTATATTTACTTAATGAAGCACAAGTCTGAAACGTTTGAAAAGTTCAAGCGATTTCAGAGTGAAGTTAAGAATCATCATAACAAGAAGATCATGTTCCTACGATCTGATCAAAGGGGATTTTCTGAGTTATGAGTTTGGCAATCACTTAAGATATTGTGGAATTGTTTCACAGTTGAAGCCACCTGGAACATCACAGGTGTGTCCGGACGTCGTAATCGAACCTTATGAGATATGGTGCGATCTATGATGTCTCTTACTGATCTACCGCTATTATTTTGAGGTTATGCATTAGAGACAGCTGCATTCACTTTAGATAGGACACCATATAAGTCCGTTGAGACGACGTCGTATGAACATTGGTTTGGCAAGAAACCGAAGTTGTCGTTTCTTAATGTTTGGGGCTGCGATGCTTAAGGCTTCAGCCGGAGAAGCTCGAACCCAAAAGCGGACAAACACATCTTCATAGGATACCCAAAGGTGACAGTTGGGTATACCTTCTACCTCAGATCTGAGGGCAAATTGTTTGTCGCTAAGAACGGGTCCTTTCTCGAGAAGGAGTTTCTCTCGAAAGAATTGAGTGGGAGGAAGATAGAACTTGATGAGGTTGTCGAACCTTTACTTCAACCAGAAAGTGATGCAACACAGAAAGATGTTTTCTGTGGCGCCTACATCTGTTGAATAGGAAGTTAATGATAGTGATCATGAAGCTTCGGATCAAGTTGCTATCGAACCTCATAGGTTGACAAGGATATGTACTACTCCTGAGTGGTATGGTAATCCTGTCTTAAATATCATGTTGTTAGACAACAATGAACGTACGAGCTATGGAGAAGCGATGGTGGGCCCATGTTCCGACAAATGGTTAGAAGCCATGAAATCCGAGATAGGATCCATGTATCAGAACAAAGTATGGACTTTGGTGGACTTGCCCGATGATCGGCAAGCCATTGAGATAAATGGATCTTTAAGAAGAAGACGGACGTGGGCGGTAATGTTACCGTCTATGAAGCTCGACTTGTGGGAAAGAGTCTTTTCACAAGTTCAAGGAGTTGACTACGATGAGAATTTCTCACCTGTAGCGATGCTTAAGTCCATCGGAATCATCTTAGCATTAGCTGTATTTTTCGATTATGAAATCTGACAGATGGATGTCAAAACAAGTTTTCTTACCAGTTTTCATAAGAAAAAAGTTGTATGTGATACAATAAAAGGTTTTGTTGATCCTAAGGATGCTAAAAGGTATGCTGGCTCCAGCAATCCTTCTATGGACTAGAGCAAGCATCTCGGAGTCGGAATATATGCTTTGATGGAGTGATCAAAGCTTTTAGGTTTATACAATGTTTGCTAGAAACTTGTATTTACAAGAAAGTGAGTGGGAGCACTTCAACATTTCTGATAAGTATATGTGGATGACATATTGTTGATCCGAAATAATGTAGAATTTCTGAAAGCATAAACGGTTGTTTGAAGAGTGATTTTCAAAGGAAGACCTGGATAAAGCTACTTACATATTGGGCATCATGATCTATAGAGATAGATCAAAACGCCTGATGATACTTTCAAAGAATGCACACCTTGACATGTTTATGAAGGAGTTCAAAATAGATCAGTCAAAGAGGGGTTCTTACCTGAGTTGTAAGGTGTGAAGTTGAGTAAGACTCGAAGATTGACCACGGCAGAAGAAAGAGGAAGGATGAAGGTCGTCCCCTATGCTTTTGTCATAGGCTCTATACGGTATGCCATGCTGAGTACCGCACCAGATGTGTGCCTTGCCACATGTCTGGCAAGAGGGTACAAAGGTGATCTAGGAGTGGATCACCAGATAGCGGTCAAAATTATCCTTAGAGGAATAAGGAAATGTTTCTTGGATATGGAGGTGATGAAGAGTTCGACGTAAAGAGTTACGTCGATGCAAGCTTAACACCTATCCGGATAGCTTTGAGTAGAGATACCGGATATGTATAATGGAGCAACAATTTGGAATAGCTCCAAGTGGAACGTGGTAGCAGCATCTACGATATGACATAAAGTTTTGCAAAATACATAGTGATCTGAATATGGCAAGACCCATTGACTACAACCTCTCTCATAAGCATAACATGATCAAACCCAGAACTCATTGAGTGTTAATCACATAGTGATGTGAACTAGATTATTGAGTCTAGTAAACTCTTTGGATGTTGGTCACATGGCAATGTGACCTGTGAGTGTTAATCACATGGCGATGTGAACTAGATTATTGACTCTAGTGCAAGTGGGAGACTGTTGGAAATATGCCCTAGAGGCAATAATAAATTGGCTATTATTATATTTCCTTGTTCATGATAATCGTTTATTATCCATGCTAGAATTGTATTGATAGGAAACTCAGATACATGTGTGGATACATAGACAACACCATGTCCCTAGTAAGACTCTAGTTGACTAGCTCGTTGATCAATAGATGGTGACGGTTTCTTGATCATGGACATTGGATGTCGTTGATAACGGGATCACATCATTAGGAGAATGATGTGATGGACAAGACCCAATCCTAAGCCTAGCACAAGATCATGTAGTTCGTATGCTAAAGCTTTTCTAATGTCAAGTATCATTTCCTTAAACCATGAGATTGTGCAACTCCCGGATACCATAGGAGTGCTTTGGGTGTGCCAAACGTCACAATGTAACTGGGTGGCTATAAAGGTGCACTACGGGTATCTCCGAAAGTGTCTGTTGGGTTGGCACGAATCGAGACTGGGATTTGTCACTCCGTGTAAACGGAGAGGTATCTCTGGGCCCACTCGGTAGGACATCATCATAATGTGCACAATGTGACCAAGGAGTTGATCACGGGATGATGTGTTACGGAACGAGTAAAGAGACTTTCCGGTAACGAGATTGAACAAGGTATCGGGATACCGACGATCGAATCTCGGGCAAGTATCGTACCGATAGACAAAGGGAATTGTATACGGGATTGATTGAATCCTTGACATCGTGGTTCATCCGATGAGATCATCGTGGAGCATGTGGGAGCCAACATGGGTATCCAGATCCCGCTGTTGGTTATTGACCGGAGAGTTGTCTCGGCCATGTCTGCATGACTCCCGAACCCGTAGGGTCTACACACTTAAGGTTCGATGACGCTAGGGTTATAGGGAAAGTATGTACGCGGTTACCGAATGTTGTTCGGAGTCCCGGATGAGATCCCGGACGTCACGAGGAGTTCCGGAATGGTCCGTAGGTAAAGATTTATATATGGGAAGTCCCGTTTTGGTCACCGGAAAAGTTTCGGGTGCTATCGGTAACGTACAGGGACCACCGGAAGGGTCCCGGGGGTCCATCAGGTGGGGCCACCAGCCCTGGAGGCATACATGGGCCTATAGTGGGAAGGGACCAGCCCCTAGGTGGGCTGGGGCGCCTCCCACCAAGGCCCAAGGCGCCTCCAAGAGGGGAAGGGGGCAAACCCTAGGGCAGATGGGCCCTAAGGCCCACCCCAGGTGCGCCTCCCCCTCTCCCCCTTGTGGCCGCCACCCTAGATGGGATCTAGGGATGCCGCACCCCTTGGGGTGGGAACCCTAGAGGGGGCGCAGCCCCCTCCCCTCCCCCTATATATACTTGAGGTATGGGGGCTGCCCAACATACGATTTGATCTCTCTCTTGGCGCAGCCCTACCTCTCTCCCTCCTCGTCTCTAGTAGTGCTTGGCGAAGCCCTGCTGGAGTCCCGCGCTCCTCCTCCACCACCATGCCGTCGTGCTACTGCTGGACGGAGTCTTCCCAACCTCTCCTTCTTCCCTTGCTGGATCAAGGCGTGGGAGACGTCACCGGGCTGCACGTGTGTTGAACGCGGAGGCGCCGTTGTTCGGCGCTTAGATCAAAATCAACCGCGATCTGAATCGCTGCGAGTACGACTCCTTCATCCGCGTTCTTTCAACGCTTCCGCTTAGCGATCTACAAGGGTATGTAGATGCACTCTCCTTCCCCTCATTTCTAGATTACTCCATAGATTGATCTTGGTGATGCGTAGAAAATTTTAAATTTCTGCTATGATCCCCAGCAAACGGTTCACCATACGTGCATGCTACGGGAATCACAAACCTCAACACAAGTATTTCTAAAATTCACAACCACCCAACTAGCATGGCTCTAATATTACCATCTTTATATCGCAAAACTATTGCAAGGAATCAAGCATATCATATTCAGTGATCTACAAGTTTTATGTAGGATTTTATGACTAACCATGTGAATGACCAATTCCTGTCATCTCTCTAAATAGATATAAGTAAAGCAAGAGAGTTTAATTATTTCTACAAAAGATATGCCCACGCTCTAACAAATATAAATGAAGCAAAAGAGCATTCTACAAATGGCGGTTGTCTATGTAAAGAGAAACAGGCAATCCAAACTTCAAATGATATAAGTGAAGCACATGAAGCATTCTATAAAGCCATACTCAAAAGATATAAGTGAAGTGCATAGAGCATTCTATAAATCAACCAAGGAATATCTCATACCAGCATGGTGCATAAAAGAAAAATGAAAACTAAATGCAAAAGACGCTCCAAGATTGCACATATCGCATGAACGAAACGAATCCGAAAACATACCGATACTTGTTGAAGAAAGAGGGGATGCCTTCCGGGGCATCCCCAAGCTTAGACGATTGAGTCTCCTTGAATATTTACTTGGGGTGCCTCGGGCATCCCCAAGCTTGAGCTCTTGCCTCTCTTCCTTCTTCTCACATCGAGACCTTCTCGATCATCGAACACTTCATCCACACAAAACTTCAACAGAAAACTCGGTAAGATCCGTTAGTATAATAAAGCAAATCACTACTCTAACTACTGTTGCAAACCAATTCATATTTTGTTTTTGCATTGTGTCTACTGTAGTATAACTTTTTCGTGGCTTAATCCACTAATATAAATTGATAGTTTCATCAAAACAAGCAAACTATGCATCAAAAACAGAATCTGTCTAAAACAGAACAGTCTGTAATAATCTGAACATTCACCATACTTCTGATACTTGAAAAATTCTACAAAAATTAGGAAAAATAAAAAATTTGTATAGGAAGACAGTGCAAAAAGAATCAGAACCATTTGACGTTCCAGCTAAAAATGTAAAATCGCGCACTACAGCCAAAGTTTCTGTCCTGCACCGTACAAACCATCAAGCAAATGTAAACATCCTAAAGGCAGACCTTGGCACATTATTTTTATATTTAAACTTTATAAAATCACACAACAGAAATAAATGACTCTCTAAAACTTCCGGGTTGTCTCCCTGGCAGCGCTTTCTTTAAAGCCATTAAGCTAGGCATATAGTGCTCAAGTAATGGATCCACCCGGATCCCAAGGTATATCAAAGCCAATTTTAATTAACAATGATTTGTAATTTAGTAGTGAGCACAAAGTAAATATATCATGAAATGACTAAGTCTAACTCTCTTCCTATGCATCGGCATGTCATAAAAGAACAATTCATGCACACATAGTAAAGGCCAATGCATAGTATAAATAGTTTCTTGCAATTTTATCGTATTGGAAACATAGAGAGGTGGAGATATAGTTCCTCTCTCATAATAATTGCAAGTAGGAGAAGTAAGCACATGCATATTATATTCATCAAAATCATCATGTGCAACGGTAAAAGGCAACCCATCAATATAATCCTTAATAAGAGCAAACTTCTCCGATATAGTGTAGTTTGGAGAATTCAAAAAGATAATAGGACTATCATGTGTGGGTGCAATAGCAACAATTGCTATGATAAGGAACTATAGCAAGTTCATCTCCATAAGCATAATTCATATTGGCATCTTGGCCACAAGCATAGCAAGCATCATCAAAAAGGGATACTTCAAGAGAATCACCGGGATCATAACAATCATCATAGCAATCATCCTTTGGTAAGCACAAAGGGAAATTAAACAATGTATGAGTTGAAGAGTTACTATCATTAGAAGGTGGGCACGGGTAGCTAATCCGCTCTTCCTCCTTTTGTTCTTCGCTCTCCTCATCATCTTTTCATCCAATGAGCTCACAGTTTCATCAATTTCTTCTTCCATAGACTCCTGCAAATATTAGTCTCTTCTTGGACAGCGGAGTAGTACTCAATATACGGTTCAACATAGGCATTAGAAGCATAATTATCATAGCAATATTTAAGTATGGAATTTTTTTCAGATTTGTAAAGAGTAGCATCATACTTTTCAATCAAAGAAGCAATTTCATAAGCACCCTTAAAAGCAACAAATTCTTCAATTTGTTGAATATCATAGTAACTATAAACACCCTTAGCATAGGAAGATACGATTCCATTATCACTAAACTCACATTGATAGGGAAGGTGTTTCTTAGGGTTTTCAGAACAACAAGTAATATCATATATTTCGCATAAATTCCAAGCATAGCATTGCAAACAATGAATTTGACCCAGTAAAATTTTCCCTTTTTCAGATATTCGGTGTCGCACATAACAAGCATGCTCATCTAAAGATTTGCCCTCAACTAAGCTAGTTGGGGTTTCAGCACGAGCACATAGGGATCGAAGATGATCCAAGTAATAAGCTTCAGCAGTGTGATAGATTTTGAGTGGTCCTTCAACCATTGGTTTAGTAGGTACAACTAATTTTTTTGGTATTTTGCGTTTCCTACCCATAACTAAAAATAGAAAACAACTAAGAACATCAAATAAAAATTACTTAGTGATAAAGAAAACAAGCACACACGAGAATATTCACCCTACGCTATTGCTCCCCGGCAACGGCGCCAGAGAAAGGTATTGATAACCCACAAGTATAGGGGATCACAACAGTTTTCAATAAGTAAGAGTGTCGAACCCAACGAGGGGCTAAAGGTAGAACAAATATTCCCTCAAGTTCTATCGACCACCGATACAACTCTACGCACGCTTGACGTTCGCTTTACCTAGAACAAGTATGAAACTAGAAGTACTTTGTAGGTGTTGTTGGATAGGTTTGCAAGATAATAAAGAGTACGTAAATAAAAAGTAGGGGCTGTTTAGATAAAGAAACAATAAATTAAATATAGCGAGTGTGGAAAAGTGGTGGTAGGAGTTGCGAAATTGTCCCTTAAGCAATTGACTACTTTACTAGACCGATAACAAGTATTATGTGGGAGAGGCCACTGCTAGCATGTCATCCCTGACTTGGAATTCTATGCACTTATGATTGGAACTATTAGCAAGCATCTGCAACTACTAATGTTCATTAAGGTAAAACCCAACCATATCATTAAGATATATCGGTCCCCCTTCAATCCCGTATGCATGAATTTCTATGCTAGGTTGAAGCTTCTGTCACTCTTGCCCTCCAATACATAGTCCTATCAACATACAACTAACCCTAGGGTGTGATCCACGTGCGCAATCATATGATGGGCACCAAAGGACAGCAACATAACCACAAGCAAATTAAATCAATCATAGCAATTCATCAACCACCGATAGGACAACAAAAATCTACTCAGACATCATAGGATGGCAACACATCATTGGATAATAATATGAAGCATAAAGCACCATGTTCAAGTAGAGGGTACAGCGGGTTGCGGGAGAGTGGACCACTGTAGATAGAGGGGGAAGGTGATGGAGATGTTGGTGAAGATGGCGGAGGTGTTGGTGTAGATCGCGGTGATGATAATGGCCCCCGGCGGCGTTCCGGTGCCACCGGAAGTGAGGGGGAGAGAGCCCCCCTCCTTCTTCTTCTTCCTTGACCTCCTCCCTAGATGGGAGAAGGGTTTCCCCTCTGGTTCATGGCCTCCATGGCACGGGAGGGGCGAGAGCCCCTCCGAGATTGGATCTGTCTCTCTGTCTCTCTCTGTTTCTGCGTTATCAGATTCTTCCCTTTCACCGTTTCTTATATTCCCGGAGATCCGTAACTCCGATTGGGCTGAAATTTTGACACGATCTCTATCTGGACATTAGCTTTCTTGTGGCGAAAGAAGGGCATCAAACGCCTTACGGGTGGCCCACGAGGGTCAGGGGTGCGCCGGGGGGGGGGGGGCAGGCGCGCCCTCCTGCCTCGTGGCCACCTCGGGCACCGTCTCGCATGGATTTTCTTCCAAAAATCATATATATTCCAAAAAAAATCTCTGTCAGTTTTTATCCCATTTGGACTCCGTTTGATATGGATATTCCGTGAAACAAAAAACATGCAACAAACAGGAACTGGCACTGGGCACTGGATCAATATGTTAGTCCCAAAATAGTATAAAAAGTTGCCAAAAGTATATGGAAGTTGTAGAATATTGGCATGGAACAATAAAAAATTATAGATACGACAGAGATGTATCAACCCCAGTACGACGCTCTTCCGGCATTACTTCACCCCTCGCATCCAGCCAGGGGGCGCCATCTCCGGCTGCATCACCTGGATCTCGAGGGTTCAGAGCAAGGGCACGTACCCGGAGGGTGCCCAAAAGGAGAGGTGGGAAGAGTGGCGGGGCCGGTGGTGCTGGATCAAGGAGGCAGATCCGCAGGAGTTCTGTCGGGTCCGTCAGAAGCCACCAGTCTGCCGCAAGGACTGGAGCGACATTGACGCCGACGACAAGAAGCTCACGGTCGCCACCACCAGGATCCATCGCCTCACCTTGGCTGGGCTTACGCTCGAGATGATTGGGGCTGACTTCATTCGCCACCGGATTGCCCCACTGCAAAACAAGGGGAGGCCGGCCTGGGACTTCAGGAACGCGACTGACATCATGAGGCTCCGCCCCGTCCTGAAACACAATTTCACAGTGCTGCAACACGCTCATCTTTGCCAGAGGCTCTTTCGGCTTAAGGTCGACGAGGCCGGTGGGGTCGGCAAGGCCGCCAAGGTCGGCGGGTCCCTGTTTGGGTTGCCAGCGGGAGTGGTCCCATTGAGCAACAACTCTCGCCAGACTGCCATCATCACCATGATGCTGGACTTTAACGCGCACGGCCTCGATCCAACCTGGGCCGAGCCAGAAGTGGAGCGGGTGCATGCATTCTTCGACAACCTGTCGAAGAGGTATGTTCACGACGAGCCACTACTCATCCGCGACACCACTCGGGAAGAGCTGGCGTACATCACCGCCAGGGCGGAGGAGGCGGCCCTTTCTAAGGAGGCCGGCATCATTGGCACCATGGAGGACAAGGCCGACATGGCCGCAGAAGAGAAAGAGTTCGCCGAGTGGGCGGGGTTTGCCTGGGGATCTAGCGACGCTGGTGCTTCCCCCCCCCTCGTGAAAGACGTGGTCGAGGAGTTGACCGAAGAGAAGACCGAGGCGGAGGATCCCCCGGCCCCGGAGAGAAAAGAACGTGTCCTACGACGGGCTAGCTCCGGCAAGCCGGTTCGGAGGCCCAGGCGCAGCCCGCACGCAAGACGAGGGTTGCAACAGCAAAGAAGGCCGCGGTCGCCACTTCTTCCTCATCCAAGCGGCGCAGGACGCCCTCGCCTTCCTCTCCCCCCATGTACGCCACCTCGGAGGTCGACTTCGACCTTGGGTCCTTCAGCCCGAAGAGGAAGAGGAGGCAAGCAGAGGAGGACGAGTAAGCATCTCGCCCTTCATCATTTCTGATCCTCAGCCTGCGCCATCTTTCCTGGCCTGATCTTGTCTTTGCAGTGACACGGAGACGCTGGCCCAGAGGGCGACGAAGAGGGCTAGGGTTTCAACGGGTGACAAGCCCCCGGCAAGCACCCCGCGCACGCCGGAGCTGGTGCTGATCAGCACATACAATAACCCTCGGCGCAGCCCCCGCCTCATCCCCCAGCGTGAGTTCATTACTCACTCCTCACCGATTGGCGTTGGGGCGCGAATCCTTGGTGCTGACCTTGCTGGGTTTGCAGGAGGAGAGCAGCAACATGAGGAGCCACTAAGGACCACCCTCGACTCGCCACCCTCGGCAACCACGCCACCCAGAGGGGCGTCCCCGGCAAGGGCACCTTCTTCCGAGCCCACACACATGGGGGTGGAGGAGAAGGAGGCAAGCATGGGTGCTGGTGAGGGAGTCCTGGATTAAGGGGTCCTCGGGCGTCCGACCTATTGGACATGGGCCGTACTGATGGGCTACAAAGATACAAGACCGAAGACTCTCACCCGTGTCCGGATGGTACTCTCCTTGGCGTGGATGGCAAGCTTGGCGTTCGGATATAAAGATTCCTTTCTATGTAACCGACTTTGTATAACCCTAGTCCCCTCCGATGTCTACATAAACCAGAGGGCTTAGTCCGTAGGGACAATCATAATCAGATAGGCTAGACTTCTAGGGTTTAGGCCATTACGATCTCGTGGTAGATCAACTCTTGTAACCCCCATACTCATCAATATTAATCTAGCAGGACGTAGGATTTTACCTCCATCGAGAGGGCCCGAACCTGGGTAAACATTGTGTTCCCTATCTCCTGTTACCATCAACCTCAGACGCACAGTTCAAGACCCCCTACCCGAGATCCGCCGGTTTTGACACCGACATTGGTGCTTTCATTGAGAGTTCCACCGTGTCGTCGTCAGGAGGTTCGATGGCCCCGTCAATCGTCTACAACAATGTTGTCCAGGGAGAAACCTTCCTCCCCGGACAGATCTTCGTATTCGGCGGCTTCGCATTGCAGGCCAACTCGCGTGGCCATCTCGAGCAGATCGATAGCTACGCCCCTGGACGTCAGGTCAGATTTGGAAGCTTGAACTACGTCGCGGATATCTGCGGAGACTTGATCTTCGACGGATTCGAGACCACGACAACCTCTCCCTGTCGCCATGATGAACATGACTTAAATCTGTTATTGGACCATGCCCAGGGGATAGCGCCTGTAACTGCTCTGGCCCTAGATCCAGAGCAGATTGCGCCATCCGAGGATGGGAAGCTCAACCCCGCCATGAAAACCACAAACTCAGTGGCGTCATAGCCGCACACCGACTCAACCTCGAGTGGGATCTGTGTCACCGGAACCTCGGACCCATTTCCGGCTACAAGTTTCAAACCACGTGCGTCCGCGCACGACGAGCTTGAATAGGCATTGATCATCGAATTCAGCTCCGCGGACATCTTTCGGCACTTGCCTTTAGGTGACGTGCTAAACTCATTAAAAACACTCTCCTTAGCGGGGGACTCTCAGTCGAACTATATCCGGTTTGAACTGGAGGCTGACGACTGAGAATTCCGCTTCCCACCCCACCCACTTAATAGCCACTGTCGAAGACTTAACCGACATGCTCGATTGCGGCTCTGAAGACATCGACAGTATGGACAATGATACTGGAGAGGAGCAGGCCAAAAACCCACCGTTCACCGAACGATGGATTGCCACCTCCTGATACGATGTATACATGGTAGATGCACCAAAAGAGAATAGTGGCGATGACAAGGAAGATCCACTTGAGGATAAACCTCCTAAGATACAACCAAAACACCGACGTCAGCGGCGCCGCTCTAAATCACGCCGTAGCAAAGACAACAACACCGGCACAGGAGAAGATAACACTCCGGACAGTGCCAAAGATAATGAAGACCCCGTTGAGGCAACTTCTGAACAAGATGAACATGAAGATGGGCGAGTCAGCCCTGATGAACATGCCGCGCATGAAGACTCGGAGGACAGCAATTATCTTCCACTCTCCGAGGATGAGGTGAGCCTCGGCAATGAGGATTTTATCGTGCCTGAGGAACCTCTCAAGTAGGAGCGCTTCAAGCGCCGGCTAATAGCCACTGCAAGGAGACTGAAGAACAAGCAACAAGAACTTCAAGCTGATCAAGATCTGCTCAATGAAAGATGGACTAACGTCCTGGAAGCCGAGGAGTACGACCTCAAGCGACCACTCAAAAGTTACCCAAAGCGCAAATTACTACCTCAATTTGATGACAAGGCGTTGGAGCCTATGCCATTAGCGCACAATGCGGCTGACCGACCACCACATGGTCGGGACAAAGCAGCAACCCAAGCAGAACACCGGCCCATACCACCTTGCTATAAAGATAGAGACAAAACTGAAGGAAATATGCCCTAGAGGCAATAATAAAGTTATTATTTATTTCCTTATATCATGATAAATGTTTATTATTCATGCTAGAATTGTATTAACCGGAAACATAATACATGTGTGAATACATAGACAAATAGAGTGTCACTAGTATGCCTCTACTTGACTAGCTCGTTGATCAAAGATGGTTATGTTTCCTAACCATAGACATGAGTTGTCATTTGATTAACGGGATCACATCATTAGGAGAATGATGTGATTGACTTGACTCATTCTGTTAGCATAGCACTTGATCGTTTACTTTGTTGCTATTGCTTTCTTCATGACTTATACATGTTCCTATGACTATGAGATTATGCAACTCCCGTTTACCAGAGGAACACTTTGTGTGCTACCAAACGTCACAACGTAACTGGGTGATTATAAAGGTGCTCTACAGGTGTCTCCAAAGGTACTTGTTGGGTTGGCGTATTTCGAGATTAGGATTTGTCACTCCGATTGTCGGAGAGGTATCTCTGGGCCCTCTCGGTAATGCACATCACTTAAGCCTTGCAAGCATTACAACTAATGAGTTAGTTGCGGGATGATGTATTACGGAACGAGTAAAGAGACTTGCCAGTAACGAGATTGAACTAGGTATTGAGATACCAACGATCGAATCTCGGGCAAGTAACATACCGATGACAAAGGGAACAACGTATTTTGTTATGCGGTCTGACCGATAAAGATCTTTGTAGAATATGTAGGAGCCAATATGAGCATCCAGGTTCCGCTATTGGTTATTGACCGGAGACATGTCTCGGTCATGTCTACATAGTTCTCGAACCCGTAGGGTCCGCACGCTTAACGCTACGATGACGGTTATATTATGAGTTTATGTGTTTTGATGTACAGAAGGAGTTCGGAGTCTCGGCTGAGATCGGGGACATGACGAGGAGTCTCGAAATGGTCGAGACGTAAAGATCGATATATTGGACGACTATATTCTGACATCGGAAAGGTTCCGAGTGATTCGGGTATTTTCGGGAGTACCGGGGAGTTACGGGAATTTGTATTGGGCCTTAATGGGCCATACGGGAAAGGAGAGAAAGGCCTCAAAGGGTGGCCGCACCCCTCCCCATGTGCTGGTCCGAATTGGACTAGGGATGGGGGCGCCCCCTTCCTTCCTTCTCCTTTTCCCTTCCCTTTCGTTCCCTCCTACTCATACTACTTGGAAGGGCTCCTAGTTCTACTAGGAAAGGGGGAATCCTACTCCCGGTGGGAGTAGGACTCCCCTAGGGCGTGCCATAGAGAGGGCCGACTCCTCCCCTCCTCCACTCCTTTATATATGTGGCCAGGGGGCACCCCATAGACACAACAATTGATCTCTTGATCTCTTAGCCGTGTGCGGTGCCCCCCTCCACCATAATCCACCTCGATCATATCGTAGCGGTGCTTAGGCGAAGCCCTGCGTCGGTAGAACATCATCATTGTCACCACGCCGTCGTGCTGATGAAACTCTCCCTCAACACTCGGCTGGATCGGAGTTCGAGGGATGTCATCGAGTTGAACGTGTGCAGAACTCGGAGGTGCCATGCATTCGGTACTTGATCGGTCGGATCATGAAGACGTATGACTACATCAACCGCGTTGTGCTAACGCTTCCACTTTCGGTCTCTCCCCTCTCGTTGCTATGCATCACCATGATCTTGCGTGTGCGTAGGAAATTTTTGAAATTACTACGTTCCCCAACAGTGGCATCTGAGCCTGGTTTTATGTGTTGATGTATTATGCACGAGTAGAACACAAGTGAGTTGTGGGCGATATAAGTCATACTGCTTACCAGCATGCCACACTTTGGTTCAGCGGTATTGTTGGATGAAGCGGCCCAGACCGACATTACGCGTACGCTTACGCGAGACTGGTTTTACCGCCGTGCTATGCACACAGGTGACTAGTGGGTGTCAGTTTCTCCAACTTTAGTTGAACCGAGTATGGCTACGCCCGGTCCTTGAGAAGGTAAAACATCACTAACTTGACAAACTATCGTTGTGGTTTTGATGCGTAGGTAAGAACGGTTCTTGCTCATCCCGTAGCAGCCACGTAAAACTTGCAACAACAAAGTAGAGGACGTCTAACTTGTTTTTGCAGGGTATGTTGTGATGTGATATGGTCAAGACTTGATGAGATATAAGTTGTTGTATAAGATGATCTTGTTTTGTTGAAGTTATCGGCAACTGGCTGAAGCCTTATGGTTGTCTCTTTATTGCATAAGATGCAAGCGCCAAATAATTGCTTTACTTTATCGCTATGCGATACCAATAGTTGCAAGAGCAATAGTTGGCGAGACGACCATGTGGCGACACATTGATATAGATCAAGATGATGGAGATCATGGTGTCATGCCAATGATGATGGAAATCATGACGATGATTTGGAGATGGAGATCAAAGGCACAAGATGATGATGGCCATATCATGTCACATTTTGATTGCATGTGATGTTTATCTTTTATACATCTTACTTTGCTTAGTTATGACGGTAGCATTATAAGATGATCTCTCACTAAATTTCAAGATAAAAGTGTTCTCCCTGAGTATGCACCGTTGCCAAAGTTCGTCGTGCCCAGACACCACGTGATGATCAGGTGTGATAAGCTCTACATCCATCTACAACGGGTGCAAGCCAGTTTTGCACACGCAGAAATACTCGGGTTAAACTTGACGAGCCTAGCATATGCAGACATGGCCTCGGAACACTGGAGACCGAAAGGTCGAGCGTGAATCATATAGTAGATATGATCAACATAATGATGTTCACCATTGAAAACTACTCCATTTCACGTGATGATCGGTTATGGTTTAGTTGATATGGATCACGTGATCACTTAGATGATTAGAGGGATGTCTATCTAAGTGGGAGTTCTTAAGTAATATGATTAATTGAACTTTAGTTTACCATGAACTTAGTCCTGATAGTATTTGCATATCTATGTTGTAGATCAATAGCTCGCGTTATTGCTTCCCTATGTTTTATATGTGTTCCTAGAGAAAACTAAGTTGAAAGATGATAATAGCAATGATGCAGACTGGGTCCATGATCTGAGATTTATCCTCAT
This sequence comes from Triticum urartu, assembly GCF_056163025.1. Lineage (NCBI taxonomy): Eukaryota > Viridiplantae > Streptophyta > Magnoliopsida > Poales > Poaceae > Triticum > Triticum urartu. The sequence continues at coordinate 361,502,468 of NC_141876.1, read as the reverse complement.
TGCTGCACAGAAGAATTATGTCCTTGATGCACCGCTAGGTGACTGGCCTATTGCAGGAGCAGATGCAGACGTTATGAACGTTTGGCTAGCTCAATATGATGACTACTTGATAGTTTAGTGCACCATGCTTAACAGCTTAGAATCGGGATTTCAAAGACGTTTTGAACGTCATGGACCATATGAGATGTTCCAGGAGTTGAAATTAATATTTCAAGCAAATACCCGAGTGGAGATATATGAAGTCTCCAACAAGTTCTATAGCTAAAAGGTGGAGGAGAATAGCTCAAGCAGTAAGCATGTGCTCAGATTGTTTGGGTACTACAATCGCTTGAATCAAGTGGGAGTTAATCTTCCAGATAAAATAGTGATTGACAGAATTCTCTAGTCACCACCACCAAGTTAGTAGAACTTTGTGATGAACTATAGTATGCAAGGGATGATGTAAATGATTCCCGAGCTTTTCATGATGATGAAATCGATGAAGGTAGAAATAAAAAAAAAGAGCATCAAGTGTTGATGATCAACAAGACCACTAGTTTCAAGAAAAGGGTAAAGGGAAAGAAAGGGAACTTCAAGAAGAACGGCAAGCAAGTTGCTGCTCAAGTGAAGAAGCCGAAGTCTGGACCTAAGCCTAAGACTAAGTGCTTCTACTGCAAAGGGACTGGTCATTGGAAGCGGAAATGCCCTGAATATTTAGTGGATAAGAAGGATGGCAAAGTGAACAAGGGTATATTTGATATACATGTTATTGATGTGTACCTTACTAGTATTTATAGTAGCCCCTGAGTATTTGATACTTGTTCGGTTGCTAAAAATTTAGTAACTTGAAACATGAGTTACAGAATAAATAGAGACTAGTTAAGGGTGAAGTAACGATGTGTGTTGGAAGTGGTTCCAAGATTGATATGATCATCATCGTACACTCCCTATACTTTCGGGATTAGTGTTAAACCTAAATAAATGTTATATGGCGTTTGCGTTGAGCATGAATATGATAAATGTTTATTATTCATGCTATAATTGTATTAACCGGAAACATAATACATGTGTGAATACATAGACAAACAGAGTGTCACTAGTATGCCTCTACTTGACTAGCTCGTTAATCAAAGATGGTCATGTTTCCTAACCATAGACATGAGTTGTCATTTGATTAACGGGATCACATCATTAGGAGAATGATGTGATTGACTTGACCCATTCCGTTAGCTTAGCACTTGATCGTTTAGTTTGTTGCTATTGCTTTCTTCATGACTTATACATGTTCCTATGACTATGAGATTATGCAACTCCCGTTTACCGGAGGAACACTTTGTGTGCTACCAAATGTCACAATGTAACTGGGTGATTATAAAGGTGCTCAACAGGTGTCTCCGAAGGTACTTGTTGGGTTGGCGTATTTCGAGATTAGGATTTGTCACTCCGATTGTTGGAGAGGTATCTCTGGGCCCACTCGGTAATGCACATCACTTAAAGCCTTGCAAGCATTGCAACTAATGAGTTAGTTGCGGAATGATGTATTACGAAACGAGTAAACAGACTTGACGGTAACGAGATTGAACTAGGTATTGAGATACTGACGATCAAATCTCAGGCAAGTAACATACCGATGACAAAGGGAACAACGTATGTTGTTATGCGGTTTGACTGATAAAGATCTTCGTAGAATATGTAGGAGCCAATATGAGCATCCAGGTTCCGCTATTGGTTATTGACCGGAGACGTGTCTCGGTCATGTCTACATAGTTCTCGAACCCGTAGGGTCCGCACGCTTAAAGTTCGATGATGGTTATATTATTGTAACATCCCAAATTTTCAATTTGGAATATTATACACTAGATCATCATGCATAGCATATTTTCTTGCATTTTTGGTTGATCCTAGAAATTTCACGCAACTCAAGGACCTTCGGAGAGAGTTGGAGATTTCGTTATTTTCATATTTGAGAGTTTTCTCGAATTTGAAAAGAGGATCATTTGATTTATTTATTTCATCTTCAATTATTTTTCCTATATCAAAAATGAGAGAGGGAATAATATGACTTTCCCAAAATTTAGGAAAATGAAGATCTAATGGATAAATCAAATTTTGGTTTTGTCGGAGTTATTTGCATTTTATTTGGATAGGGAAAAATGCGTGTTTTCAAAAATTGCATTTTAGGTCCGGAGTAAAGTTCATTTTGTTCGACTCATTTTAGGAGTCGGGGAAAATTTACTTTTGGAATTTTGAAGTCCGTTTAGTTTTTTTTGCTTTGTTTTTCTGCGCGCGAAACTATTTAGAAAAAAAAGCCAGCGCCCGCCTGGGCCAAGGCCCAGCCGGCCAGGCCCAGCCTCCTCCCCGCGCGCGCCAGCCAGGCCGCCGCCTCGCCCGAGTCCTGGAAGGACTCCAGGCTGCCGCCGCCCTTGCCCCTTGCCCCCTCCCCAAGCAACACCCCCCCTCCTAGTATAAATACCTAGCCACCCCCCTCTCCTCACACCAGCCCGCCACCCCAAGCAGCAGCAGCAGCAGCCACCGCCGCCTAGCCGCCGCCGCCTTTGCACCCCGCCTTCGCCGGAGCCTCGTCGAGGTAGCCGCGCCACCCTACCCTCGCCTCGGTTCGGTTTTTATTTTTGAAACCGTTCCGGTTCTTTTCTTTTCTTCCGGTTTTTGTTTCGGTTTTCTTCCGAAACCCTAGATCGGTTTTCGTTCTTCTTTCGGACCGTTCGTCTCAACGAACGTGATCACCGATTTTTCTCGGTTAACGAACGTCCGTTCGTTTAACCGTTCGTCTCTTTCTTTTCGTCGGATTTATTCCGCGATCGTGATCTCAGATCCGATCTTCGTTCTAGTCTTTCCTCCCGCTCGTTTATCAGAATCAGGTGATTCAAGCGCCTGGAGTTTCGTTTTGAAACCGCCGTTCCGTCTAATCAACTTAAACAAGTTTTTGCTACGGTAAAATTTGACCTAGTTTCAACTTGCTAGAACCGAGTTGTTTTCTTCCGCCGTTTGTTTTCCGTTTCTTTGTTCGGTTCTTTCTTTCTTTGCAACCGGAGTTCTTAAGTTGAACTTTCTGGTTCGTTCTCTTGTTCGAGTTTTACCTGTGCATTAGATGAGTACTTATTGTATGCTTGTTGTTTGTCTGCGATAGATCACCCGGATTGCGCCGCCTGTTACTTCGAAACCCTAGGTCTCGCGGATCATCAGCAAGGCAAGTAACACTTTGATCATACCTTTTGTACCACCCATGTTTTATTGCATTAGATCAATCCTCTCACATTGCATGATTAGGATCTAAATAAATTGTGGGATGGGAAGTAGATGAGGTAGTACCTATCACATGTATTACTATGAAACCTTTGGGAGTTACTTCTACGTTTGCTCTTATGCCATGCTATGCTAGTAGACGTGGATTGCGTGAGTGATATCCATGACAGATGTGAGTTGATAATTTTAATGGTTTATCTAAGGTGGCAACTTAAACACACATCTGGGTGGATTGAGGCACCTGATGTCTATCAGGACTTGCTTGTTTTCTTTTGGACCGCCACCCAGGCTCAAAGGGATCATAAGATCTTTCATGCTAGAAACTTCCGTGTGCAGCCACAAGCCATTATGGGCTCTGGCATAGTTGACTAAGTTGTGCGAACTCTTACAGTGGTAGACTAGCAGATGTAGGGGATGTAGGTGTACCGGTCTACCCGATCGTAAGGTGCTAGCGCTTCTGAAAGGCTATGTCTCGGTCATCCGTCTTCTCAAACACCATGTAGTGCGAGAAACCAAACGGAGGCGATCGAGTCTTGTGGGGAAAAGTGCGCAAACCTCTGCAGAGTGTACAAACTAATCATGATTAGCCGTGTCCCCGGTTATGGACAACTTGAGTATCTAGTACTTGAATATCATGTGAATCTCAACATGTTACTTCTAATTAATGTTGTTGGGTTTTAATTGTTCACTTAATTGGGATCGGAATGCTGTCAACCATTCTCGATGTTTCACAACCACCATGATAGTTAAATAAATTTATTCCTTTGCAGTAGGGAAAAACTGGCTTTACGCAAAACTGTAACCATAGAGCTTTCCACCAGCCATATATGCATATAGTATAGCTGTTTCATTCCGTTACTCTCTATGTGTTACATTGCCAGCATATTCCATGTGCTGACCCGTTTTCGGGCTGCAACTTCTCATGTTGCAGACTTTTCAGATGACGAGTAAGGTGCTTTTAGGTCGTGGTTCTATACTCGGTGATGCCGTTGGAGTTGATGGACCCATTTATCTTCCGAGTCTTCTGCTGTTATCATTATTAGATGGCCTTAAGCCATATTTATTGTAATAAGTTCTCTTTGAGACAATGATGTAATAAGTGTGTGATTGCCACTCTGCTATAAATCCTTCACTGTACTGTGTGGTGTCAGCATTACTGATCCAGGGATGACACCGGAGCACAGAGCACTTGATCCATTCGGGTCGGGTCGCCACAGAGATGGTATCAGAGCACACGCTGACTGTAGGACACGACCACTAAGTTAAAGCCATAGATCACCATTCTCTTCTCATTTTCTAACTCCTCATCTTTTCTACTCTTTTAGGATGACGCACGCGAAGATTAAGTACGCTCAACCGGATGAAGGCACACCTTTTGGATTGCACTTGAAGGAAGTCACCAAGTACCTGAACATTGGATTACCAAGCTTCACGGGAACTTTCAACGCCACTCTGCCTGAAGAGGAGCGCTGGAAGATTCAAGCTCACGTTCCGGGAAGAACATTCGCGCCAATCACGAAGCCTATAGATAGCGTTTTCAATGCACCAACCTGGAGTCTGGGAAGGAGCATGGCAGCTCATAGGACGCATTGGAGAAGTTTACCAAGAAGACCTCAAGGACACTATCTACCAGATTTGCGGACGCCGAGATGAACAATGGGAGTTAGTCAGCACCAAGAAGGATAGATCCATTGCATCTTTCATCCAGGAGTTAAACCAGCACATTCGCCGCCACGAGAACCAGATGTGCAATGACATGATAGAGTTGAAGAATGCAAAGGCAAGGAGCATCGAGCTAGAAGGAGAACTGAAGTCTACACGCAAGGACTACATGGACGAGATCGTAGCTCTAGCAAGGCACAATGGCGATCTTAAGCAGGAGATTGAAGAACTCAAGAGGAAGTTAGCATCCACGGAGGAAGACGAGTACGTCGCATGTCCGGAAAACTATATCATCATCGACGACACCGATTCGGATCCAAGTGAACCCGACTTTGAAGACGAAGCTGGAGCAGATATCATGGAGTCTTCCACCGGTTCAAGTTTCTAGATGACCACCAGATAGTAGTAGTATTCCCCCATGTAAACATTAGTTCGAGAACTTTTGCGATATTTTTAGATCGTTTGTAAGCCCTTGTTTGATTGAATGAAGTGATTTTGTGTGCATTTGCTCATGTGCATTTGGGTAGTGTTTCCCCTTTAGACCTCACTCTATTCTTAATTCTCGTGTTTTCAAAACCCTCAGATGCCTCCGAGACGTGATAATGGATTCCCACCGGAGCTCACTCAGTTGATCCGGCAGCAGAATCAATTGATGCAGATGTTAGTACAGAACCAGCAGAACAACAACAACAACCCACCACCACCACCACCACCTGTTGACCACTTAGCCCGTTTCCTTAGGCTGAATCCGCCGGTGTTTTCCAGTATCACCGAGCCGATAGTAGCAGACGATTGGCTCCGCAAGATAGGAAGGGAGTTGACCAGTGCAGGATGTACGGATGGTGAGAAAGTGAAGTTTGCCGCACACCAGCTTGACGGATCCGCGGCAGCATGGTGGGAGAATTTCACAGCCACTTACCTAGTTGACACTGTCACATGGGATCAGTTTCAGCAAGCTTTCCGCACTGCCCATGTTTCAGCAGGAGCTATGGCCATAAAGAAGCGTGAGTTTCGTAACTTACGCCAAGGAGGAAGGATAGTTGGCCAGTACGTTGACGACTTCAGCAAGTTAGCACGTTATGCCCCAGATGACGTTGCTAGGGATGCAGCTAAGCAGGAGAAGTTTCTGGAAGGATTGAATGATGAACTAAGCATGCAGTTGATGGTAGCAAGTTTCAACAACTACCAGGAGTTGGTAGATCGTGCCATCATGATTGAAGGGAAGCAACAGCAGATTGAAAACCGTAAGAGGAAGTATGGACAGGGGAAGTATAACTCTGGAACCCAGCAGAAGCCCCGTTTTGCCCCTAAACTGGGATTTCAGTTTCAGCACACCCATGGAGGAGGTAGCTCGCACAACCATAATGGCCACAAAAATGGTAATGGGAATGGAGGAAGCAACGGCCAGAACCGGATCACCCCATCCACCCCAGCCAAAAAGGACTTGAGCCATGTCACTTGCTATAAGTGTTCGAAGCCAGGGCATTATGAAAATGAATGTCCTGAAGGCCAGAATGGAAATGGCAATGGAAGCTCTGGGAAGAAGTCGAACCCTTTCAATAGGGGACAGGTGAACCACGTTAATGTGGAGGAGATTGAAGATCAGCCCGATGCAGTAATAGGTAAGTTTTTGGTTAAGTCATTTACTGCACTCGTTCTTTTTGACACTGGTGCATCGCATTCATACATATCAAGGGGATTTGTGGAAAAGTATAGCCTGCCCACTAGGATTCTTAAAACACCTATGCTAGTAAGCTCGCCAGGAGCAGAGTACATGGCCAGACAAGGATGTTTCCAAGTACCATTAAGTATAGGAAGGCATGTTTTCCCAACGGATTTAATTATTCTGGAATCCCAAGGTCTGGATGTGATTCTTGGTATGGATTGGCTGTCGATGTATGGAGGAAACATCGATTGCGCCAGTAAGACAATTTTGCTTACCACACCAGAAGGAAGAAGGATCAAGTATGTATCCCGGCATGTGCCAAACAGGACACAAGTAAATTCCTTATCAGGAGTTGTGCAGGAGGAAGTACCAGTGGTGAAGGATTTTCCTGATGTATTTCCTGAGGAATTGCCAGGCATGCCACCGGATAGAGACATTGAGTTTTTGATTGAGTTATTGCCAGGTACAAGCCCAATATCGAAGCGACCATACCGGATGCCAGCAAAGGATTTGGTGGAAATTAAGAATCAGATTAAGGAGTTATTGGATAAAGGTTACATTCGCCCAAGTTCTTCGCCTTGGGGATCACCCGTACTTGTAGTGGAAAAGAAGGATGGATCGTTAAGGATGGTTGTAGATTATCGGGGATTGAATGAAGTAAGCATCAAGAACAAGTACCCACTGCGAATGATCAACGATCTGTTTGATCGGTTGCAAGGAGCTAAAGTGTTTTGCAAGATCGATTTGCGATCAGGATACCATCAGTTGAAGATTCGAGAGCAGGACATACCTAAGACAGCGTTCACCACGAGATATGGACTGTATGAGTATACCGTTATGTCATTTGAATTGACTAACGCACCTGCCTATTTTATGAACCTGATGAACAAAGTGTTTATGGAGTTTTTGGATAAGTTCGTCGTAGTGTTCATTGATGACATTCTGGTTTATTTAAAGAATGAAGAGGAGCATAAGGAACATTTGCGTTTGGTTTTGGAGAAACTAAGGGAACATCAGTTATATGCCAAATTCAGCAAATGTGAGTTTTGGTTGAAGGAAGTTGGATTCCTCGGACACGTTATATCCGGAGAAGGTATAGCAGTTGACCCCACTAAGGTTGAGACAGTAACCGAATGGGACTCACCAACGACAGTTGGAGAGATCCGGAGTTTTCTTGGACTCGCAGGATACTACCGGAGATTTATTGAGAATTTCTCAAATATTGCGAAGCCTATGAGGGAGTTGTTGAAGAAGGATACTAAGTTCAAATGGACTGAGGAGTGTGAGGCTAGTTTCCAGGAGTTGAAGAAACGATTGGTTACCTCACCAGTATTGATTTTGCCAGATCAGACCAAGGATTATGAGGTGTATTGCGACGCTTCACGTCGAGGACTTGGAGCAGTGCTTATGCAGGAAGGAAGAGTTGTTTCATATGCTTCACGACAACTGAAGCCTCATGAGATGAATTATGCCACACATGATTGGGAGTTAGCAGCCGTAGTGCATGCATTGAAGACGTGGAGACATTTCCTCATTGGAAATCATTGTGAGGTGTACACGGATCACAAGAGTTTGAAGTACATTTTCACGCAGAAGGAGTTGAACCTCAGACAAAGGAGATGGTTGGAGCTCATCAAGGATTATGACATGATATTGCATTACCATCCCGGAAAAGCTAATGTGGTAGCTGACACATTGAGCCGTAAGAGCCATGTCAACACCCTAGTAACGGGAGAAGTACCAAAGGAGTTAGCAGAAAACCTTCGTGAGCTATGTTTGGAAATAGTTCTGAGAGGCTATGTAGCAGCCTTGGAGATTCAGTCAACATTGATGGATAAGATCAGAGAAGCTCAGAAATCTGACAAGGAGATTGCTGCTATAAAAGATAAATTGAGTGAAGGAAAAGCAAAGGGATTTCGTGAGGATGAGCACGATACCTTATGGTTTAAGGACCGTGTTTATGTGCCAAATGACCCGGAGATCAGGAAGTTGATTTTGCACGAGGCCCATGATTCACCGTATTCGATTCACCCAGGGAATACCAAGATGTATTTGGATTTGAAGGAAACATTCTGGTGGACCGGAATGAAGAAGGATATTGCAGTATATGTAGCAGTTTGTGACGTATGTCAGAGAGTAAAGGCAGAGCATCAGAAGCCAGCAGGATTGTTACAACCATTGCCGATACCCGAATGGAAGTGGGATAAGATAGGCATGGATTTTATCACAGGACTACCTAGGACGAAAGCAGGCTATGACTCGATATGGGTAGTAGTTGATCGTTTGACAAAGGTAGTGAAAGTGCGTTATATCGACTAGAGGGGGGGGGGGTGAATAGGTGATTTTTATGAAAGTCTTCAAAACTTGGGAGTTATGAAGACAAACAGTGAAGATTATGCCTATTACTATGCAGCGGAAGTTAGATTACACTAGGCCAGCCATGGTCATGTATTCAATAGAGTGAAAGCACAGTGACAAACAGCTTCAGTGTAATAAGGATCAAGTAGGAAGAGGTTATGAAGCCAAACAGATCATGCATTCATGTTGTGAAGACAAATGATAAAGCAAGCACGCAATGACTTCACAATGAGTAACAACAAGAGAAGGAAGTGAAGATGAAACCAGTGACTCGTTGAAGACAATGATATGTTGGACCAGTTCCAGTTGCTGTGACAACTGTACATCTGGTTGGAGCGGCTAGGTATTTAAACCTTAGGACACACAGTCCCGGACACCCAGTCCTGAACACACAGTTCAGGACACCAAGTCCTCACCGTAATCTCCTTGAGCTAAGGTCACTTAGTCCTCGCCCAATCACTCTCGTAAGTCTTCAAGGTAGACTCCCAAACCTTCACAGACTTCGTTCACTGGCAATCCACAATGTCTCTTGGATGCTCTGAACACGACGCCTAACCGTCTGGAGGATTCACAATCCTCAAGTGTAATAAGTCTTCAGATCACACAGACAAGAAGACTTAAGTGATGCCCAATTTACTCTGGCTCTGGGTGGTTAGGGATTTTCTCCTCACTAGGAATTTTCTCTCAAAGGCTTCGAGGTGGGTTGCTGTCAAACGACAAAAGCCGTGCACTGAAATCTGAGCAGCCAACCGTTTATGGTTGTGGGGGTGGGCTATTTATAGCCACTTGGCAACCCGACCTGATTTGTCTGAAATGACCCTGGGTCACTAAGGAACTGACACGTGTCTTCAACGGTCAGATTTTAAACTCTCATGGCAACTTTACTTGGGCTACAAGAAAAGCTGACTTGTCCGGCTCTGGACAAGATTTGCTCTCATTGTCTTCACTCGAAGACATAGGTTTTTGATTTAGGCATCACTTAAGTCATTCTGACTTGTTCTCCTGGACCCCACTTAACAGTACGGTGGTTCCTATGACTCAACAAAAATAAAAAGAACTACGAAAGATCTAAGTCTTCGAGTCCCATAGGCTTCATAACGTGTCTTCTGTTGTCATAGTCTTCAATGTGAATATCTTCATATACCACCTTTAACTTCAATGTCTTCATTCATTTTAGGGGTCATCTCTGGTAGTAAACCGAGTCAATGAGGGACTTCTACCTGTGTTTTCCTGCAATTCTCACAAACACATTAGTCCCTCAACTAGGTTTGTCGTCAATACTCCAAAACCAACTAGGGGTGGCACTAGATGCACTTACAATCTCCCCCTTTTTGGTGATTGATGAAAAACTAGTTGAAGTTTTCAACGGGGAATATAGAGTGTGAAGTCTGTAAAGGAATTGTCATCATAAGTTGCAAGTGCCCCCCCTGAAGATGTGCATATAAGTTAATTTGCTTTTGGTATGCAAATGCACATGGCAGGTTGTACTTGTGGAGATCAGCTTCAGCTTATGATGACAATCTGCTATGCATGTGAAAGTATATGAAGATAATAACATGCATAATGGAAAATGGACGTCTGCAGAATGAGATGAGTGCGGAATTTATCTTCGCAAAAGGAGTGGTAAAACAAGAAGCAGACGACCATCGAGGTTTAGTGTTTACAACTCAAAAGAACCAAATGAAGCAAAACAAGAGTTGCAAACACGAAGCAAGTATAACAAAACAAGGCACCCGCCCATATTGACCCGCTTGAAGACTATAAACATCATATGCTTCTCCCCCTTTTGTCAGGAATGACCAAAAAGGTTTGAAGACATAGAGTTTTCTACGCGTTCCCAGGCGCAGCAGGGTCGGTGGAGTTGTTTGGCGGTGCTGAGCTTTGAGGTGCTGAAGCGGGTGGTGGTGAAGTAGCATCATCATCGTCATCAATGATCCTCGCAGTGACGGTGGTAGCAGATGAGGAATACTCAGAGTCTTCAAGTGACGGTGTATAGCGCATCACAGCCCTCCTAGGAGGTGTGGTGTCAAATTTGAAGCGCTCTGTGAAGCCATCCTCTTCAAGTTCAGCTTCAGTGCAGATCATTGAGAGCCCTTTCCACGTACGACGACAAGTCTCATGCGTAACGAAGGCATTCTTGGTGGCCAGGTTTCAAAGACGATTGACATCCACCAAGAGGCTCTTCATCTGACGTTTCAGCCAGTCGTGATGCCTATCTTGCTTTTGGTGAAGGGCCACAAGAAGCTCTCGGTCAGTGAGGACCCGAGCACGCTTCTTGGGTCTTGGAGCGTTTGTGCTATCTGTGGCTTCAGTTGATGCTGGTGCACGTGTAGTGCCAGCCATCGGATAGACCCTGGACATGGCTTCAACACCTTCAACATTCTGCGTGAAGCTCTGGTGTTCGGCATTCTGAAGACTTATTGGTTGCTTGGCAGGCTCAGGGTATATTGCTTCAGCAGAGGTGTCCACATCTGGCAAGAAGATCCGATGGTTGCGGGCTGAGGGCTGATATGAAGTTGCAGAGTGAATCTTGATCAGCCTCATAACCCAAGGAGAATAATACTTCAAACCAAAGAGATCTGAGCCGGATGCTGCAAGTTGGCGTATAAAGAGATCCTGTGCGTTGAAGCATTTGCCATGCAGAATACAGAAGATGAGAGTCTTCATTGCACCTTCAACCTTGGCATATGGAGAGTGCCCCTTAATGGGCCATAGAGTCCGCCTGACGATGTGATATATGGTTCTGGGCAGGTACTCTAAGTCTTCAACGAAGAACTCAGTTGGATAGGGTGCATCCTGAGGCAATGGCTTCATCATTGAGAGCATCTGACTCATATTTGGCTCAGGACGCTGAAATATGCTCTCAATTGCTTCAGCATGGGGTTGGCAGCCTTCTTCGAAGAATTCACCAGGAGTGGGAAGGCCGGTAAGCTCAATGATACCGAAAGCATTGGCTTCATGATGGACATTGCCGGTCATCCACTCCAGGACCCAAGTCTTCGGATCTCTGTTGTAGCCTTTGATATGCAGGGTGGCATAGAACTAGAGCAGAAGCTCTTCGTTCCAGTGCTCTTCATTGGTGATAAACGGCAGCAGACCCACTTGCTTGAAGCAATCCAGTGCGTCTTCCAGGCTAGGCAGGCCAGCAACAGCTTCAACCTCAAGGCGCTTGTGAGGAAAGATGCGGCCTTGGTTGTATAGGATGCATGAATAATAGCTGCGCTGTTGATAGCTCCAGAACCTATCTGATACAATCCGTTCCCTTGAATAAGGGTTCTTGGAGCTGTTGAAAAACGTGTTGTCTGCCCTGAAGCTGTTGATGTTGAAGGAGCCAGGAGCTGATGCAGGACCTGGGAACCTTGGCAGTCGTGGGATCGGCTTCTAGACCTGGGGCCTGTGCCCAACATGATAATTGAATTGGGGACCGGCAGCAGACTCAGGTACAGAAGATTCAGGAGCAGTAGCTTCAGTGTCTTCTAAAGCTGTTGTTGGGGAGGGCTCCACATTTGCTTCGGCGTTTTTTGTGGCAGCCTCAACATTTGCAGCCTCCACACGTGTAGTGGGAGGGACGAACTCAGGCACGTTCTCCTGGAGAACTGCTTCTTGTTGGTGCGGGGGAGTTGGAGCTTGTGGTATTTCTGCATGCTCTTCGGCTGATGCAGCCGGAATGTCGTCAGCCTGAGCCCTTGGCCCTTTGCGAAGCCTACGGAATGTAGGCAACGCCGGTGGAGTTGCAGTGGGCTGGGGCTCATTATCTTCCTCCTGTGGGCGATCTGCCCACGATGCATCTTGTGTGATTGGCGTTAATGGACGACCAATGCTGATCAGTTCGCTTGTCTCAAGCTGAGGAAGGGCTGCATCACCTTGCACATTGTCTTGGAGACCAATGTCTTCAGCAGCGTTGGGGTCGGCTGCTGGAATGTCTTTAGCGTGCGGAGCCTCTATGAAAGCAGGCTCATGCACTGTTAACTGACGATCTGCGTCAGGATAGCGGACAGAGAGGGGTTCAACTATCAAGGGCTCTGTGGGAGTAGCCCGAGATTTCTTGGTCTTGCGCTTTTTGATGGTGAGGTCAGAAGGAGAGGCTTCAGAGTGTTTCCTCTTCCTAGCTTCAGCCTCTGCAGTCCGTGTCTTCTTGAGCTCTGAGGCGGTTGATCGACTCTTTGGCTTCGAGCCAGTCGTTGCAGTGGGGACGACAATCGGAGCAGTTTCTGACCTTGGCGCCTCTGGTTCAGGCACAACAGGCTTCTTTTTCTTCTTCGCGGCCACCCTGGGGTCAATGCCGGGACGCCCAAGTGCCTTGCGCTTCTCGGCCTCATTGTAGGCCTGCACGCAGCGATCAGCCAGAGTCTTCATGCGTTCTCGCGAGCCTTGAGCTTCGGCACGCGTCTTCAGAAAGTTCTCTTTCAGCTCGTGCAACATGATCTTGAAGTTTTTCACTTCTTGCACGCTGAGCTTGGCCACGTGCTTCTTGAACTGAGCCTTTTCATAATCAATTTTCTGCTTCAGTTCAACAATGCGCTGGGCTATTGCAAGTTCTGAAGCAATTGCGCCTTGAAAGGCAACGCTGAGGCCTATGGGCAGCTGCAGATCGTTGAAGCTGATGTCCGGTGAGGCAAACCATTCATCTATGAAGTTGTGGATGATGGCGACATCAAACAGAGGGAGATTGTTGAAGATTTCAGCCTCCTCCTTGCTCTTGATGAGCTGCTCAAGAGCATCATCTCCAAGATCTTCATCGCTTGATAGATCAATGGTTTCGCAGCGCAGAATGGCAGCAGCTGTGAGCTCTTTGCCTGTGTGTGGCTGAGGCTTCTTGGCTTTTTGGGGCTTGGAGACTCGTGATAAGTCTTCAGACTGCACACTGGCTTCAGGAGGTGCAGTTGCCAATGGCTTCGCTCTTGAGATTTTGGGTGAAGTGGCTGGCTTTGAAGCTTTTGGCTTCTTCTGCTTTGGCTTCGGCGCAGCAGGGGCGTCATCAGACTCAGTATCTGCTGGAGGGTCATTCACGGCAGTCCCTTGAACTAGGATGTGGGTGATGAGGCCTGCAAGATTGTCATACGGCCCGATGATATTGGGATCGGCGTCGCGTGTGCCATCTGCCCTTGGTTCAGAGGGACCAGGATTGAAGTCTAATCCTAGCTTCTTCTTGTTTTGCTTTGCAGAGTTCTGAGAAAATTGGAAGTTGCGCTTGAACAGATTGTCATCGTGACACCAGAGAAGTGATGACGGATGTGCTTCAGCTGGCTGTGGTCCTCTCACCATGCATGGATAGAAGCCTTGAGCAATGGCTTCGTCTCTGGACCTGGGTACGAGATTTTTGTATAATACGTCTCCCCACGGTCTCTTGATGGCGCACTTTTCGGCATACTCCTGAGTGACGAAGCGGTATTGAAACCATTGCTCTGCCCAATATCTTCGAATCCATTGGATTCGTGTCTTGCGCTGACCATAGCTTTCTTCAGGATCAGTTTTGTACATCTCTGCCAATTCATCAGGCAGATCTTTGGACGTTCCACCACGTCTCTGTCTGCCTCCCTTCCTTGCTGCTGTTTCTGAAACCATGAATCTTAACTTGGAAGGCTTCAAGATGTTCAAAGTCTTCAAAGGCTTCCTTTTGCTTGACCAACAAGAACTGGCTTCAGGAGAGTTGATGTGATGTTGCAAGTACTCTGCAAATGAATGCAGACTATGAGAACCAAAGGATTCTCCCACGGACATGTACATGTGACAGCATTAAGGTGCGAGGGAAGGGGAAGAGGTCATATGCATTCTCAGAAGATTTTGAAGATAAATCGGTTTAGAAGACATTGACCTCATCGTGCGAAGACATTCACTCAAAGATAAGAAGTTGGTTCCAGATTTGTACGAACCCACAGATCAGTACAAGTGAGGAATCTAACTACTTCGTAATGCACAAGTGAATATTCTAGGCAGGTTATGAGATGCAGACTGAGAGAGATGTAACTTGTGAGAGCAGAAACTTCTTATGGCAGAAAGTGACTGAACTATAGGATCAAGAGAGGCTGTAAAAAGAGGTTTTATTTACCACACTTGGAACTGCTAGACGAAGTGGGAGTTGAGGCCGAGCAGTTCGATCCTCCGTGCCCTAACTTGGCGACGAAAGACACCTACGACGACGGCGGAGAGAGCGATGTCCGCTGTCGGCATGAAAATGGCGTCGGAGAGGTTGCGGCAGTGAAGCGCTTCGTCGCCGGCGTCGTTGAGAGCTAGCGGTGGCGCTAGGGTTCGTGCGAGGGTGGAAGAAGAGATAATGACCGCAGTGAATCGTGTATTTATAGGGACAAAGGCGACACTGCGCTATTACTCAGGTGCCCCTGGCGATTCGCATCTGAACAACACGTGGCCATCATGCGGTATTTTGGGGGCAGTTCCACATCCCACGCACGCCTTGATTGTCGGGTGTCGTTCCTACTTCTCCGGATTTCTTGTGGATGAATGAGCATTGAAAACGGTTTTAAAGTTTGTCTCTGTGTCTTCTGCTGACAAGGATGCAGAGAAGACATTCGACAGTTTCAATAGAATGCATACGACTTGGAGAGATAGAGTTTGAGGTAGAAAGCATGGAGAGGTTAGGGTCCGATCACATTCACTTAGTTCAAAAGATTCAAACAAGAAGACATAGCTATAAGTGAATGCTGTAGAGGACAGAACACCAGTACATATATATATATATATCTATATAATCAACGCAGTGAAGATAATCATGAAGACATATTGAGATTGAAGCCAAACCAAATGTGAAGTCATTGCGAGGTAACGCCATGAGTGAAACACTTCAAAATAGAACGTTTGGTGGTGGCGTTACCCACCGTATAGGAAGTATTAGACCCAGACACGGCGCACAATTATCGTGGCGCTCCGAAGTCAAATTCCACACTAATGTATTCACACTTAGAATGTATGTCTTCATTGATTGAAGATATACGTTACTTCGTGTGTTGCACATCTAAATCATCAATATGCATAAGTGTTAGGATGTGTGCCTGATCACAGGACATTTGAGGATTCCAAGATATTTAGCTCACACCGTAACTTGCAAAACCTCTTCTCATCCATGGGCTTGGTGAAGATATCTGCCAATTACTCTTCAGTGTTGACGTGTATGATATCAATGTCTTCCTTCACAACATGATCTCTGAGAAAGTGATGACGAATTTCAATGTGCTTTGTCTTCGAGTGCTGAACTGGGTTGTTGGCAATCTTGATGGCGCTTTCGTTGTCGCAGTAAAGTGGCACTTGCTTCAGATGAATGCCATAATCCTTGAGTGTTTGCTTCATCCACAGAAGCTGAGCGCAGCAAGATCCAGCAGCAATGTATTCAGATTCAGCAGTGGAGAGAGATACACAGTTCTGCTTCTTTGAAGACCAACATACAAGTGATCGTCCCAGAAAGTGACATGTGCCTGATGTAGACTTGCGATCAACTTTGTCACCAGCATAATCAGCATCCGAAAATCCAACCAAATCAAACTCTGAGCCCTTTGGATACCATAATCCTAGAGTTGGGGTGTGAGCCAAATATCGAAGAATTCGCTTCACAGCTAAGTGATGCGACTCCTTTGGTGTCGCTTGAAATCGAGCACACATGCAAACACTAAGCATGATATCTGGCCTAGATGCACATAAATAAAGCAAAGACCCAATCATGGAGCGGTATACCTTTTGATCGAACTCTTTACCATTGTCGTCAGGACCTAGATGATGTTTGGCCGGCATTGGTGTTGTGAAGCCTTTGCAGTCTTGCATACCGAACTTCTTCAGGCAATCTTTGAGATACTTCTCTTGAGATATGAAGATGCCATTGCTCTGTTGTCAGATTTGAAGACCAAGAAAGAACTTCAGCTCCCCCATCATGGACATCTGATATTGCTCTTGCATCATATATCCAAACTCTTCACTATACTTCTGATTGGTGCAGCCGAAGATAATGTCATCCACATATATTTGGCACACAAACAGTTCACCATCGTATGTTTTCGTGAAAAGAGTGGGATCCAGGGAACCAGGTATGAAGCCTTTGCTCTTCAGAAAATACTTGAGTGTATCATACCAGGCCCTAGGGGCTTGTTTGAGGCCATACAGTGCCTTGCTGAGCTTGTATACCATATCAGGATGTTTTGGATTCTCAAAACCAGGTGGTTGTGCAACATACACTTCTTCTTCAATCTTGCCATTGAGAAAGGCACTTTTCACATCCATTTGATATAGAAGTATGTTATGATGATTTGCATAGGCCAGCAGTATGCGTATGGCTTCAAGCCTAGCCACAGGAGCAAAAGTTTCATCGAAGTCAATGCCCTCTACTTGAGTATATCCTTGAGCAACGAGACGAGCTTTGTTTCTGACAACTTGACCATGCTCATCTTGCTTGTTGCGGTATATCCATTTGGTGCCTATTATGTTGTGCTTCCGTGGATCGGGACGCTTAACCAGTTCCCATACATTATTCAGCTCAAACTGTTGAAGCTCTTCTTGCATAGCTTGAATCCATTCAGGTTCCATGAAGGCTTCTTCAACTTTCTTGGGTTCTGATATTGAGACGAATGCGAAATGCCCACAGAAGTTTGCTAGCTGAGTTGCCCTTGAACGAGTGAGTGGACCAGGTGCATTGATGCTGTCAAGTATTCTGTCAATCTGCACTTCATTTGCAACACGAGGATGTATAGGGCGAAGACTTTGCTCTTGCTGATCTGCGTTGTTGTTTGGAGGAATGTCTTCATGCTGAGCATTGTCTTCATGTTGATCAGGTGCTGAGATGATGAGTTCTTCTTCAGGATGAGATTCAGAAGGCATAATCTCTCCAGTTCCCATAAGCTTGATTGATTCACTAGCTGGGACTTCATCTAGCACATTTGGCAGTTGCTCTCTTTGTGAACCATTTGTTTCATCAAACCGCACATCCACTGTTTCGACCACTTTGTAATGGAAGAGATTGAAGACTCTGTAGGAGTGTGAATCCTTTCCATATCCAAGCATAAAGCCCTCATGTGCTTTTGGTGCAAACTTTGAGGTGTGATGTGGGTCCTTGATCCAGCACTTTGCGCCAAATACTCTGAAGTAACTGACATTTGGCTTCTTGCCAGTTAGGAGTTCATAAGATGTCTTATTCAGAAGCTTGTGAAGATAAACACGATTGATTGTATGGCATGCAGTATCAATGGCTTCAGTTCAGAATTTTCTTGGAGTCTTGTATTCATCTAGCATTGTTCTTGCCATTTCAATGAGTGTTCTGTTCTTGCGTTCGACGACGCCATTCTGCTGTGGCGTGTACGGAGCTGAGAATTCATGTGTGATGCCCAAAGTATCAAGATATGTATCAAGGCCAGTGTTCTTGAATTCAGTGCCATTGTCACTTCTAATGTGCTTTATCTTGGCGCCAAAATTGTTCATAGCTCGATTGGCGAAGCGTCTGAAGACATCCTGCACTTCAGTCTTGTAAAGGATTATGTGTACCCAAGTATATCTAGAGTAATCATCAACAATGACGAAGCCATAGAGGCAAGCAGTAGTAGTAAAAGTTGAGTAGTGAGTGGGACCAAAAAGATCCATGTGGAGCAGTTCGAAGGGTTCTGTAGTAGTCATGATTGTCTTCGAAGGATGTTTTGCCCTTGTCATCTTCCCTGCTTCACAGGCACCGCATAAATGATCTTTCTTGAACTTGATGCCCTCGATGCCTATGACATGCTTCTTCTTCGCAAGGGTGTGGAGGTTCCTCATGCCAGCATGCCCAAGCCTCCGATGCCAAAGCCAGCATTCTGAAGCTTTTGCAAGAAGGCATACCGCAAGTTGTGGTCCTGCTGAGAAATCTACCACGTACAAATCACCTTTCCGATACCCTTCAAACACTAGAGATTTGTCAGATTCCATTAGCACCAGGCAGCGATATTTTCCAAACATTACAATCATATTCAGATCGCAAAGCATTGAGACAGACATTAAGTTGAAGCCAAGGGATTCAACAAGCATGACTTTATCCATGTGTTGATCCTTTGAGATTGCAACTCTACCTAGACCCAATACCTTACTTTTACCAGTGTCAGCAAATGTGATGTGGCTCTTGTCGGATGGACGTAATGTTGAGTCCATAAGAAGGCTTCTTCTGCCAGTCATGTGATTTGTACACCCACTGTCAATAATCCATTCTGAAGATTTTGAAGTCGCTGGTGTCGTACCCTATAGTACAGTTAGGGGGATAGGCTTCATGAAGAGAATTGTGAAGCATAAACATTTGACGAACCAGTGGGTTATGAAAACTTAAATCCAGATTAGGACTAATAGGGAGAGTAGCATGCGATTCAGGAACGAAGTACATAATGATGCCATTCGGGCATTTTATCTTGCGCCCTACAAGATTTTTAAGGTCCCCAGCAATAGCATCAGAAGATTTTGTTTTTCTGCTGGAGACCTTTCCCTGCAAAAGAGAGTTAAGCTTTCTTAACCACCCACATCTTCAAGGGTGGCTTAGAAGCAATAAGTCTAAGTGCAGCATCTGAGAATTTTGGCTTTGAAGCCTTAGCAAACAGTCTAGCAGGTGGACAATAATACTCATAGGAATAAGCAGAATAATTTTTGGTCACATGAACACGGTTCGATGAACCGCTCTCATATTCATATGCCTGAGTATAGTTTCCCTGCAAAACACTTGCGTTAGTGCGACTCAGGTGAGTTCTCTGTTTGTATGAAGCCATTGGACCGTATGAAGCCTTTGGTCTGAGATTTGTCTTCTTCAGGTGAGGTGTCATGAAGACATTCACAGGAAGATTTTCGAGACACTTTTTGGAAACCCAGATTTTCTTCATAGGCGGTCCATTTCTGCAGTTAGTACCAATGTACCTGGCAAACACTTCACCATTCTGATTTTTAAACAGTTTATAGTTTGCATCAAAGGATTCATCAATGATAATGGGGTTAGCACAAGTGAAGCCAGATAAGTTGGATGGATCTGCTGAAAGTTCCTTTGCTGCAACCCATGTGGTTTTGGGGTACTGCTCAGGTTTCCAGTAAGAGCCATCTGCATTGATTTTCCTCACAAATCCAACACCCTCTTTCCTAGGGTTTCGATTCAGGATCTGCTTCTTGAGGACATCACATAGTGTCTGATGTCCTTTGAGACTTTTGTACATCCCTGTTTCAAGCAATGTCTTCAACATAGCATTCTCATCAGCAATAGCAGTGGTATCCTCAGCAGAGGGGTTAGTTACCACGTCAACAGTTGAAGATATTGCAACAGCAGTAGCAGTGGAACATTCAGCAACAGAATTAGCATTATCACGCTCAATGCATTTAAGACATGGTGGTTCAAATCCTTCCTGAGCGGGACTGATCTGTTCAGAGCGAAGTGACTCGTTTTCCTTTTGAAGATCTTCATGAGCCACCCTCAATTTCTCAAGTTCTTGCTTCCTTTGAAGATAATCATAGGAAAGCTTTTCATGAGTTGTTGAGAGAGTATCATGACGATCTTCAAGTTCCTGATACTTAACATGAAGGTTTTTTATGTCTTCAATTAAGGATTCAGATCGAGTCATTTCAGCACCCAACAGATCATCGCTTCTGTCTAACAATTTTTGAATATGTTCCATAGCTTTCTGTTGTTCAGTTGCAATTTTAGCAAGTGTTTTGTAGCTAGGTTTTGAATCACATTCAGAGTCATCGTCACTAGATGTTTCATAGCGAGTAGTGCGTGTGTTTACCTTGGCACCACGTGCCATGAAGCAGTAGGTAGGAGTGGAGTCGTTCTTGTCATTTGCGTTGGTGTCGGTGATGCAGTCATTGTCTTCGGTGTTGAAGATGGACTTGGCGACGTATGCTGTAGCCAGACTCGCAATGCCAGAATCAGACTCCTCCTCAGACTCCACCTCTGCCTCCTCAGATGCGGACTCCTCCTCTGAATCCATCTCCTTTCCAACAAACGCACGTGCCTTGCCAGATGAGCTCTTCTTGTGTGATGAAGACTTTGATGAAGACTTGGAAGAAGACTTTGAGTATTTCTTCTTCTTCTTGTCGTCAGAATCATATTCCTTGCTCTTCTTCTTCCTTCTGTTCTCATTGTCCCACTGTGGGCACTCAGAGATGAAGTGTCCAGTTTTCTTGCACTTGTGACATGTTTTCTTCTTGTAGTCATGAGCAGAAGCTTCATCATTCCTTGAGCTTGATCGTGAAGATTTTCCGAAGCCTTTCTTCTTGGTGAATTTTTGGAACTTCTTCACTAGCATTGCAAGTTCTCTTCCAATGTCTTCAGGATCATCAGAACTGCAGTCAGATTCTTCTTCAGATGAGGAGACAACTTTTGCCTTCAAGGCGCGAGTTCGCCCATAGTTTGGACCGTAGATATCTCTTTTCTCAGAAAGCTGAAACTCGTGTGTGTTGAGCCTCTCAAGTATGTCAGACGGATCGAGTGTCTTGAAATCAGGACGTTCTTGAATCATCAGGGCCAGGATGTCAAACGAACTATCAAGTGATCTCAGCAGCGTTTTGACGATTTCATGTTTGGTGATTTCAGTGGCGCCGAGGGCTTGAAGCTCATTTGTGATGTCAGTGAGTCTATCAAATGTGTGCTGGACATTCTCATTGTCATTTCGCTTGAAGCGGTTGAAGAGATTGCGAAGGACACTGATTCGTTGATCTCTCTGGGTTGAGATGCCTTCATTGACCTTGGAGAGCCAGTCCCAGACCAGTTTGGATGTCTTCAAGGCACTCACACGGCCATACTGTCCTTTGGTCAGATGACCACAAATGATGTTCTTGGCAGTAGAGTCCAGTTGAACGAATTTCTTGACATCAGCAGCAGTGACACCTTCTCCAGCCTTGGGAACGTCGTTCTCGACGACATACCATAGGTCGACGTCAATGGCTTCAAGATGCATGCGCATCTTATTCTTCCAGTAGGGATATTCAGTTCCATCGAAGACGGGGCACGCAGCGGAGACTTTGATTATCCCTGCAGTCGACATAGCTAAAACTCCAGGTGGTTAAACCGAATCACACAGAACAAGGGAGCACCTCGCTCTGATACCAATTGAAAGTGCGTTATATCGACTAGAGGGGGGGGTGAATAGGTGATTTTTATGAAAGTCTTCAAAACTTGGGAGTTATGAAGACAAACAGTAAAGATTATGCCTATTACTATGCAGCGGAAGTTAGATTACACTAGGCCAGCCATGGTCATGTATTCAATAGAGTGAAAGCACAGTGACAAACAGCTTCAGTGTAATAAGGATCAAGTAGGAAGAGGTTATGAAGCCAAACAGATCATGCATTCATGTTGTGAAGACAAATGATAAAGCAAGCACGCAATGACTTCACAATGAGTAACAGCAAGAGAAGGAAGTGAAGATGAAACCAGTGACTCGTTGAAGACAATGATATGTTGGACCAGTTCCAGTTGCTGTGACAACTGTACGTCTGGTTGGAGCGGCTAGGTATTTAAACCTTAGGACACACAGTCCCGGACACCCAGTCCTGAACACACAGTTCAGGACACCAAGTCCTCACCGTAATCTCCTTGAGCTAAGGTCACTTAGTCCTCGCCCAATCACTCTGGTAAGTCTTCAAGGTAGACTCCCAAACCTTCACAGACTTCGTTCACTGGCAATCCACAATGTCTCTTGGATGCTCTGAACGCGATGCCTAACCGTCTGGAGGATTCACAGTCCTCAAGTGTAATAAGTCTTCAGATCACACAGACAAGAAGACTTAAGTGATGCCCAATTTACTCTGGCTCTGGGTGGTTAGGGCTTTTCTCCTCACTAGGAATTTTCTCTCAAAGGCTTCGAGGTGGGTTGCTGTCAAACGACAAAAGCCGTGCACTGAAATCTGAGCAGCCAACCGTTTATGGTTGTGGGGGTGGGCTATTTATAGCCACTTGGCAACCCGACCTGATTTGTCCGAAATGACCCTGGGTCACTAAGGAACTGACACGTGTCTTCAACGGTCAGATTTTAAACTCTCATGGCAACTTTACTTGGGCTACAAGCAAAGCTGACTTGTCCGGCTCTGGACAAGATTTGCTCTCATTGTCTTCACTCGAAGACATAGGTTTTTGATTTAGGCATCACTTAAGTCATTCTGACTTGTTCTCCTGGACCCCACTTAACAGTACGGTGGTTCCTATGACTCAACAAAAATAAAAAGAACTACGAAAGATCTAAGTCTTCGAGTCCCATAGGCTTCATAACGTGTCTTCTGTTGTCATAGTCTTCAATGTGAATATCTTCATATACCACCTTTAACTTCAATGTCTTCATTCATTTTAGGGGTCATCTCTGGTAGTAAACCGAGTCAATGAGGGACTTCTACCTGTGTTTTCCTGCAATTCTCACAAACACATTAGTCCCTCAACTAGGTTTGTCGTCAATACTCCAAAACCAACTAGGGGTGGCACTAGATGCACTTAAAGGTAGCACATTTTATTCCAGTTAAGACCACTTACACCAGTGCTAAGTTGGCAAAGATATACATGACCAGGATCATATGTTTGCATGGAGTTCCGAGGAGTATCGTATCAGATAGAGGAACCCAATTTACCTCAAAGTTTTGGAATCAGTTGCATGAAACTTTAGGAACCAGACTAGAGTTCAGCACAGCTTTTCATCCGCAGACGGATGGACAGACCGAGAGAGTCAATCAGATTTTGGAAGATATGCTGAGAGCTTGTGCACTAGATTATGGATCTAGTTGGGATGATAACTTGCCGTAAGCGGAGTTTTCTTATAACAACAGTTACCAAACCAGTTTGAAGATGGCACCTTTCGAAGCTTTATACGGAAGAAGGTGCAGGACACGGTTGTCATGGGACGAAGTTGGAGACCGTCAATTCTTTGGACCAGATTTGATTAAGGAGTCTGAACGGAAAGTTAAGTTGATTCGCGATAGGCTCAAGGTAGCCCAGTCTAGGCAGAAGAGCTACGCAGATTCTAAACGCAAGGAGACAGTTTACGAAACCGGAGACCGAGTCTATCTCCGAGTATCCCCACTTCGAGGAGTTAAGCGCTTTGGAGTTAAAGGAAAATTAGCACCGCATTTTGTTGGACCATATAAGATCTTGCAACGTATGGTAGAAGTCGCTTATAAGTTGGAATTACCAGAGGAGCTGTCAGGAGTTCATGATGTATTCCATGTTTCTCAGCTGAAGAAATGTCACGCCGAGATGGCGGAGATACCGCTAAGAGATACCGTGCCGCTTGAAGCAATTCAGTTGAAGGACGACTTAATGTATGAGGAGAAACCAATCAAGATTCTCGAGTTTACCAGCAGAGTTACCCGCAGTAAGGTTATCAAGTTTTGCAAAGTTCAGTGGAACCACCACTCAAAGGATGAAGCCACCTGGGAGAGACAAGAAGATTTGCTCAAGGACCACCCTCACCTATTTTCTAGTCAACCCGAATCTCGAGGGCGAGATTCATCTTAAGGGGGCTAGGTTTGTAACATCCCAAATTTTCAATTTGGAATGTTATACACTAGATCATCATGCATAGCATATTTTCTTGCATTTTTGGTTGATCCTAGAAATTTCACGCAACTCAAGGACCTTCGGAGAGAGTTGGAGATTTCGTTATTTTCATATTTGAGAGTTTTCTCGAATTTGAAAAGAGGATCATTTGATTTATTTATTTCATCTTCAATTATTTTTCGTATATCAAAAATGAGAGAGGGTAATATGACTTTCCCAAAATTTAGGAAAATGAAGATCTAATGGATAAATCAAATTTTGGTTTTGCCAGAGTTATTTGCATTTTATTTGGATAGGGAAAAATGCGTGTTTTCAAAAATTGCATTTTGGGTCTGGAGTAAAGTTCATTTTGTTCGACTCATTTTAGGAGTCGGGGAAAATTTACTTTAGGAATTTTGGAGTCCGTTTAGTTTTCTTTTTCTTTGTTTTTCTGCGCGCGAAACTATTTAGAAACAAAAAAGCCAGCGCCCGCCTGGGCCAAGGCCCAGCCGGCCAGGCCCAGCCTCCTCCCCGTGCGCGCCAGCCAGGCCGCCGCCTCGCCCGAGTCCTGGAAGGACTCCAGGCCGCCGCCGCCCTTGCCCCTTGCCCCCTCCCCAAGCAACACCCCCCTCCTAGTATAAATACCTAGCCACCCCCCTCTCCTCACACCAGCCCGCCGCCCCAAGCAGCAGCAACAGCAGCCACCGCCGCCGCCGCCGCCTAGCCGCCGCGCCGCCTAGCCACCGCCGCCTTTGCACCCCGCCTCCGCCGGAGCCCTTCGCCGGAGCCTCGTCGAGGTAGCCGCGCCACCCTACCCTCGCCTCGGTTCGGTTTTTATTTTTGAAACCGTTCCGGTTCTTTTCTTTTCTTCCGGTTTTTGTTTCGGTTTTCTTCCAAAACCCTAGATCGGTTTTCGTTCTTCTTTCGGACCGTTCGTCTCAACGAACGTGATCACCGATTTTTCTCAGTTAACGAACGTCCGTTCGTTTAACCATTCGTCTCTTTCTTTTCGTTGGATTTATTCTGCGATCGTGATCTCAGATCCGATCTTCGTTCTAGTCTTTCTTCCCGCTCGTTTATCGGAATCAGGTGATTCAAGCGCCTGGAGTTTCGTTTCAAAACCGCCGTTCCGTCTAATCAAATTAAACAAGTTTTTGCTACGGTAAAATTTGACCTAGTTTCAACTTGCTAGAACCGAGTTGTTTTCTTCCGCCGTTTGTTTTCCGTTTCTTTGTTCGGTTCGTTCTTTCTTTGCAACCGGAGTTCTCAAGTTGAACTTTCTGGTTCGTTCTCTTGTTCGAGTTTTACCTGTGCATTAGATGAGTACTTATTGTATGCTTGTTGTTTGTCTGCGATAGATCACCCGGATTGCGCCGCCTATTACTTCGAAACCCTAGGTCTCGCGGATCATCAGCAAGGCAAGTAACACTTTGATCATACCTTTTCTACCACCCATGTTTTATTGCATTAGATCAATCCTCTCACATTGCATGATTAGGATCTAAATAAATTGTGGGATGGGAAGTATATGAGGTAGTACCTATCACCTGTATTACTATGAAACCTTTGGGAGTTACTTCTACGTTTGCTCTTATGCCATGCTATGCTAGTAGACGTGGATTGGGTGAGTGATATCCATGACAGATGTGAGTTGATAATTTTAATGGTTTATCTAAGGTGGCAACTTAAACACACATCTGGGTGGATTGAGGCACCTGATGTCTATCAGGACTTGCCTGTTTTCTTTTGGACCGCCACCCAGGCTCAAAGGGATCATAAGATCTTTCATGCTAGAAACTTCCGTGTGCAGCCACAAGCCATTATGGGCTCTGGCATAGTTGACTAAGTTGTGCGAACTCTTACAGTGGTAGACTAGCAGATGTAGGGGATGTAGGTGTACCGGTCTACCCGATTGTAAGGTGCTAGCGCTTCTGAAAGGCTATGTCTCGGTCATCCGTCTTCTCAAACACCATGTAGTGCGAGAAACCAAACGGAGGCGATCGAGTCTTGTGGGGAAAAGTGCGCAAACCTCTGCAGAGTGTACAAACTAATCATGATTAGCCGTGTCCCCGGTTATGGACAACTTGAGTATCTAGTACTTGAATATCATGTGAATCTCAACATGTTACTTCTAATTAATGTTGTTGGGTTTTAATTGTTCACTTAATTGGGATCGGAATGCTGTCAACCATTCTCGATGTTTCACAACCACCATGATAGTTAAATAAATTTATTCCTTTGCAGTAGGGAAAAACTGGCTTTACGCAAAACTGTAACCATAGAGCTTTCCACCAGCCATATATGCATATAGTATAGCTGTTTCATTCCGTTACTCTCTATGTGTTACATTGCCAGCATATTCCATGTGCTGACCCGTTTTCGGGCTGCAACTTCTCATGTTGCAGACTTTTCAGATGGCGAGTAAGGTGCTTTTAGGTCGTGGTTCTATACTCAGTGATGCCGTTGGAGTTGATGGACCCATTTATCTTCCGAGTCTTCCGCTGTTATCATTATTAGATGGCCTTAAGCCATATTTATTGTAATAAGTTCTCTTTGAGACAACGATGTAATAAGTGTGTGATTGCCACTCTGCTATAAATCCTTCACTGTACTGTATGGTGTCAGCATTACTCATCCAGGGATGACACCGGAGCACAGTAGGCTTGATCCATTCGGGTCGGGCCGCCACAATTATGAGTTTATGTGTTTTGATGTACCAAAGGAGTTCGGAGTCCCGGATGTGATCGGGGACATGACAAGGAGTCTCGAAATGGTCGAGACGTAAAGATCGATATATTGGACGACTATATTCGGACATCGGAAAGCTTCCAAGTGATTCGGGTATTTTCGGGAGTACCGGGGAGTTACGGGAATTCGTATTGGGCCTTAATGGGCCATACGGGAAAGGAGAGAAAGGCCTCAAAGGGTGGCCGCACCCCTCCCCATGGGCTGGTCCGAATTGGACTAGGGAGGGGGGGCGCCCCCTTCCTTCCTTCTCCTTTTCCCTTCCCTTTCCTTCCCTCCTACTCCTACTACTTGGAAGGGCTCCTAGTTCTACTAGGAAAGGGGGAATCCTACTCCCGGTGGGAGTAGGACTCCCCTAGGGCTGGCCCCTCCCCTCCTCCACTCCTTTATATACGTGGCCAGGGGGCACCCCATAGACACAACAATTTATCTCTTAGCCGTGTGCGGTGCCCCCTCCACCATAATCCAGCTCGATCATATCGTAGCGGTCTTAGGCGAAGCCCTGCGTCGGTAGAACATCATCATCGTCACCACGCCGTTGTGCTGACGAAACTCTCCCTCAACACTCGGCTGGATCGGAGTTCGAGGGACGTCATCGAGTTGAACGTGTGCAGAACTCGGAGGTGCCGTGCGTTCGGTACTTGATCGGTCGGATCGTGAAGACGTACGACTACATCAACCGCGTTGTGCTAACGCATCCGCTTTCGGTCTACGAGGGTACGTGGACAACACTCTCCCCTCTTGTTGCTATGCATCACCATGATCTTGCGTGTGCGTAGGAATTTTTTTGAAATTACTACTTTTCCCAACAAAAACTGCTCAGGGATACACATATGATCTCCGGCAGGGCCTGAAGAATAAAGTAGGTCCGGCCAGATCGATCTATGGATCACGGGGGCGTGCCCCGACGCACGACGACGGCTATCGAGCCGAACATGGCAAGCACAGTTACATCTGAGCCGAAAATCGCAGACAAACTCCATCTGAAATACGTCTCGATCTGGCCCGATATAGAGGCGCCGCACACCCCCTCTGCTTCATTGATGAAGTAATGGAACATGAATTCGCAGAAGGGTTCAAACCCATGAATATCAAATCATATGATGGAACCACAGATCCCGCTGTATGGATTGAAGACTTTATCCTCATTGGTCTTGGCATGTTAAATAGCCATTGTTGCTTATCGCAATACTTTTATAAAATATGCTTTGACGTATTAATCAAACTATAATGGAAACAATTTGCAACCCAACTTCGGTGGCACTAGTTTGTTACTTTGATAATCTTATCAAATTGCGTCTATACACTTTGGTACACTTTATTCCGCTAGGGGCTTCATCGTGCCCCATAACACGGCAACAAAGTCCGAACACTTTTTACAGTACAGTTCGGCACCCCGAATTTAGCATTATATGCATCGGCTCCGAATCATGTCTTTGTCAATAGTTGGGTTGCCCGGCTCCTGTGCTTACTACCTTACGTTCCGCTATATCAGCTAGGGTAGTAAAGGGAGAACTACTGCGATGTGTCATGGTTTATCCGGATGAGCACCTCAGTAGAGAAAGCCGAAAACTAACTGCCATGATGCAGCGTGAGCCGGTCAGCTCTTCGGAGGTTTCAAATCTTTAGCGATTTTTTCCGCATTATGCGATGAATCGATTCTTATCCGATCAGGTGTTTACAACACCCTAGTTCGGATACTAGGGGCTGCGCCTAAATTTCTATTGTCAAACTCCTATGGCTAAGTGAGGGCGATAAAGCCACATAGTCTGATTGCCTGGTTCGTAGCGCTAAACACCTCCTTTAAGGACCAAATGTTGGGATAAAGAGTGTTTAGATTCATCCCGAACACTCCCGTACTACCTATGTGGGGGCTGAAGCCGACGACTGGCCAACCCTCAGCATTATATTACATAACGGCTCTGTTTAATACTACAGGACGGGATAACATGAATATACTCATTCAAAAATAATGTCCTTAGCACATTGCTCCGCTACAATGCGGAATCCCTCCAGGACATCGTCGAAATGTCGCGCGGGTGTGTGGTGCTCCTTTCCCTCGGGCGGTCCTTCGGCCGCTAGCTTTACGGCATTCATCTTCGCCCATTGCATCTTGACACGGGCGAAGGCCATCCGTGCACCTTCTATACAGACCGACCGTTTGACAGCGTCAAGTCGAGGGCAGGCATGGACCAGCCACTTCACGAGTCCGAAGTAGCTGCCGGGCATAGCTTCTGCAGGCCATAGCCGGATTATTAAGTCCTTCATGGCTAGTTCGACCAATCTATGCAGCCCGAACAACTGTTTTAGCTGGTCGCTAAAAGGCACCGGATGTTCTGGCGCAAGGTACTGCGACCAGAACAGCTTCTCCATTGCGCTCCCTTCTTCGGCTCGGAAGAATGCCGCAGCGTCAGAAACGCTGCATGGCAAATCCGCAAACACCCCTGGAGAACTCCAAATCCAGGTCAGTAAGAGATATCTTTTCTTCACATACTTGCTTTGCATAATAAAAGCCTTACCCGGCGTAATCTTCTTGGCCTCTTGGATTTCCTGGAGGGCGCCTTGGGCTTCGTCCCGGGCCTATTGTGCACTTTGGCGGACCCTCGCGAGTTCGAACTCTTGGTCCACATTCTGGCGCTCCAAGGACTCGTATTTGTTCACGACATCTTGGAGCTCCTGCTGGACCTCACTAATCCTGGCCTCATGTTTTCTCGGGCGGACCGTTCCTTTGCCGCCCTCTCCTCGGCCTCGGCCAGCGCCTTCTTGAGGGCCTCTACCTCAGTCGCCGCCCCTACGAAAATATCGCAGCACTGTGGTCAGCACACAAACATTCATCCCTTCCGGATATACACAAAAACACTAAAACCTTGATTGTCCTCCAGCTGCTTTTTCGCACGACTGAGCTTTTCCTTGGTCTGCTCCAGCCTCTGCTTTAGTCCGGACACTTCGGCAGCATGAGAAGTCGCGGCCAACAGCGACACTTGCTTATTCACATAAACATATCTGGTTAGTCTCCTGTGAAAAACTGTTTGATCCTCTGTTCGGCTCTTCTTTCCGAACACCGAACAGAGTCTCAGGGGCTACTATCTATGCTATGATTTTCTTTTCATAAAGTTACATTGCTTACCTCAAAGCCTGTTAGAAGGCTTGTGTAGGCTTCGGTCAGTCCGCTTTTCGCGGACTGAATCTTCTCAATCACCGCACCCATAAGGGTACGGTGTTCCTCAACGATGGAAGCACTTTGCAGTGCTTCCAGTAGAGTATCTGGTGCCTCTGGTTGGACCGAGGCCACCAGCGGAATAGGCACACCTCCTTCTGACGAAGGAGGCTGTCTGCCGGATTCCGGAGCCATATCGGTGTCCGGGACCATATTCGGCTGGGGGCGGAATTGGACGTGGCCCCCATCGCCAGTCTCCATGGGGATATGCTCCCCCATGTGTCCGGCGGCTGAGGTATTGCCCTCTGGCGCCGCCTTGATGGCCTCCTGCGTCTCTCCCTAGTCTGGGATCCTTCCGGACAACACCTTGGTGTCATCCATGACCTTGGGAGAGGAGGCCGTCGGAAGGGACCCACTGTCCATCGCCTTCGGGTCCAGCGAGTTCCCCGAAGACGATGATCGCTCGAGGGCGGAACGAGCAGGACCGCAAGTACATGGTTCAAGATGTTAAAATCATAAAGTAAAAAGGTTGATATATGAATGCATCGGGGTCTTTGGATACTCATGATTCGGCCAGGGGCTTATCCCGGGGGCGCCGTTCTGGGCTGCTGTCGACGTCCCATGCGGAGCTATCCATGAGGGAGGCCTTCCCCTTCTTGGACGCCTCCGCCTCCAGATTTGTGGAGGCCGCCCTCTTCTTTCCCCCCTCGGGGAGGGGGGGTTGCTTTCTTCTTCCCCTTCCTCCTCATCGCCATCTTTGGCGGAGGAGTGAGTTTCGGCGTCTTCGGACACCATGTCCGAAGTACCCTTGGGGCGGAGGCCACATCTGGTCCCCTTGGCCTTCTTCTCCCGCGCCTTGTAGGGTGCCGGAACCAGCATCTTCGTCAAGCGCGGGATGGCTGGGTCCTCGGGCAGCGGAGCCGGACACTGAATCCGCTCCGCCTTCTTCATCCAACCCTGAAAAAATAGGGAAGTTGGGACATCCTCTTGAGTAAGCAAGTAAGGGATATGCCTTGAAACATGAAGAACTTACCGAACTGGCGGGATGAGCTAGGTCGTGCCCACGGTCTTCGGTTGTCTTCGGCCACGTCTCGTTGGCATTGAAGAGCACCTTCCAGATGTCATCATGTGTAGTCCCGAAGAACCGTAGCAAGGTCTTGTGTTCGGCCGGATCAAATTCCCATAGGTGGCAAGCCCGGCTCTGGCATGGAAGGATCCGGCGAATTAGCATCACCTGAATCACATCAACAAGCTAGACATTCTTGTCCATCATGCTCCTGATGCGCATCTGAAGCGCTGTCAGCTTGTCCGACGAAGACCAATCCAGGCCCTTCTCTTGCCAGGAGGTAAGCCATGTTGGGGCCCCGGATTTGAATTCGGGGGCCGCGACCCAGGAGGAGGCGCGGGGCTCTGTGACGTAGAACCACAACTTCTGCCACCCCTTGACAGTCTCCACGAAGGTACCTTTGGGCCACGGGACGTTGGGTGTCTTGCTCACCATGGCACCTCCGCACTCTGCGTGTTGGCCATCCACCACCTTCGGCTTCATGTTGAAGATCTTAAGCCACAGTCTGAACTGGGGTGGAATGCGGAGTAAGGCCTCACACACGACAATAAATGCCGAGATGTTGAGGAAGGAGTTCGGGGCTAGACCATGGAAATCTAGCCCATAATAGAACATGAGTCCGTCGACGAAAGGGTGGAGAGGAAACCCTAACCCGCGGAGAGAAATGGGGGATGAACACCACCCTCTCATTGGGCTTCAGGGTGGGGATGATTTGCCCCTTGACCGGAAGCCGGTGGGAGATTTCTTTCGCTAGGTACCCCTCCCCCCCGAAGATTGGTGATGTCCTTCTCCTTGATGGAGGAGGCCATCCACTTTCCTTGCGCTCCAGATCCGGACATGGTTGAGTACTTTCTTGAGGCAGAAAAGATGAGGACTTGGGCGCTGGATCTCGAGAATGGGAGGGAAGAGAGAGAGAGAAGGTGTGGGTGAAAGAAGGGAATCCTTATCTCCTTATAAAGGCAGTGAATATCAAGTGCCTCCCCACTCACCTTAAAACTCGCCTGTTCCCAAGGGCTGTGCAAATGGCACGGTTGGATTACCCACGCCCGTATTGATGAGAATCCCGTAATAAGGGGACACGATCTCTGCTTTGACAAGACGTGCCAATGAGACTGCATCTCGAAGCGGTAGGCCAAAAAATGATTCGAAATAATGACCGAGTGATGGCGTGGTGTCACATTATCAAAAATTGTCAGCAGATTGGACTCGTGAAATATTATACTCTTTGCGGTGGTGTGTGGTACTTGTTTTGCAGATCCGGACATGTTAGACATATTCGAAGACTGTGTTGGAGTATTCGGGGGAGGAACCCGCCTTGCAATGCCGAAGACAATCTGCGCGTCGAACACCTCGTCATTGATGCCTGGTTTAGGGGCTGCTGAGGGAGTCCTGGATTAAGGGGTCCTCGGGCGTTCGGCTTGTTGGACATGGGCCGGACTGATGGGATACGAAGATACAAGACCAAAGACTCTCACCCATGTCCGGGTGGGACTCTCCTTGGCGTGGATGGCAAGCTTGGCGTTCGGATATAAAGATTCCTTTCTCTGTAACCGACTTTGTATAACCCTAGTCCCCTTCGTTGTCTATATAAACCGAAGGGCTTAGTCCGTAGGGACAATCATAATCAGATAGGCTATACTTCTAGGGTTTAGGCCATTACGATCTCGTGGTAGATCAACTCTTGTAACCCCCATACTCATTAATATTAATCTAGCAGGACGTAGGGTTTTACCTCCATCGAGAGGGCCCGAACCTGGCTAAACATTGTGTTCCATGTCTCCTGTTACCATCAACCTCAAACGCACAGTTCGGGACCCCCTACCTGAGATCCGCCGGCTTTGACACCGACAGCTGGCGGCTCCATCCTGGCCATGAACGTTGGCAGGTAGGGAAGCACTTCTTCTCAGCCCGGCACGGGTAAGTGGCTCGCCTCCTGTCTCTGCTTTCTTCCTGTTCTTTGTTCTGAATTTTGATTTTGGCCCTTGTCGGGGATATACCCCGCGGCGTAAACCGGCCGGAAATATAACCCGGCCGGACTTGGCGGTTTACTTGAGACCCGGCTGACACTTGGCGATTCACTGGCGACCCGCCCTAACTTGGCGGTTTACAAGCAACCTGCCTGAACATTATGACTCACTGGTAACCCGGCGGGCGGGACAGACGGATGACAAGGCCCAAGGCCCAGAAGGCCGGTTTATGCTAATGGTGGGCCGGTTTAAGAGAAAAGGTGTATTTCCCTTACAAGGAGTCAAGACCCGGACTTGTATCCGGTTTGTATTAGAAGATAGACTAGTCCTAATCCTAATAGGACTCCACATGTAACCCGCCCCTTCAACATATATAAGGAGGGGCAGGGCTCCCCAAAAGAGGGAAGGGGGACAAGTTCCACAAGTTGGACAAGTTAGGTTTAGACAATAGCTCTCAAGATAGAGAACTCTTGTAACCATGATCATTATCGTAAATATCAATGAAGCAGGATGTAGGCTTTTACCTCCACCGTGAGGGGCCGAACCTGGATAAAACATCGCGTCTCACGTCCCGCTCAACCCCTCTCAAGCTACCACATAGATGTGTTGGCCTCGTGACTAAGTCCTGACACTAAGGACATCTGTCGTGACAATTCCAAGACAGTTGGCGCCCACCGTGGGGCTCGCACACGGTGGTGATGAGTTCTTGGAGGAATTTCTCCTAGGGTTCAAGAAGCTCGCAATTTCGTCGGATGAGGAGGAGCCAACAAGTTCATTGTTTTGTGATCCGGAACATGATTAAACTTTGGAGTCAAAGCGTACAAGATTGAGATCGAGGAAAATTAGGGTTGTAGTTTCAATCAACCGCCATCTCATGATCAATTTAATTGTTTTCAAGTTACCAAGACCATCAGCGAGTCGCCCAGACGATGGATTTCTGGAAAAGATGTGTCAAATCAATCGATGAGTCGCTCTACGACCCCGCCTTCACCTCGAATCCACCTTGGATTTGTCCTGCACCGGACACCTTGCTCCGTGCCTTGTGCGGGTCATGACTGCCTCGGGATGGGTCAAACGACTGAACCACCACGGCATCGACCTGAAAATTGACTTGCATTAGAAGATGGAAGACGACAAGATTGCACTACAACATCAAAAATTTCCAAGTACTGATGGAAGATGACCCCGGGGCGGATTGACCACGGGCTCGGACTCTTCTGTCGACCCGCATCATTGACCCGCCGAATTTGAACAGGATACTCCTCTACCATTACGCCTTCGCCATCGCCAGCACACCTCCAAGTCTCCGGCCGTTGTGAACCGCCTCTACCTCTAGTTTGCCGCCTCGCCACTGCGGGTGTATCTTGCGTCGAGTGATCTCCGCCACTGCCGTGAGCCTCTCGCCGTCGTGGTTGCCTGCAAACCGCCGACCGTCATCGTTGCCTGCGAGCCACCGGCCGTCGTCCGAATCACAGGTCACGACCCCGCCGCTCCAAGATGCCCTACTCCCCTGTTGTTCCGAGGTGCCTGGCCCCAATTTGCCTCAAGCCGCCATGGCCCTTTGCCTTAAGTCGCCGTGGCCTCGGGCCAGATCTTACGTCGCATACCAACCGGCGTTGTCCACGCATGGTTTCCTCCTCTGCTGGCTGCGCGTTGAGCTGCCATTGCTCCGCCCCGCGCCGCGATCTTGAGCCGGCCTACCTCAACTGCAGCAGGGGCAAGGCTGTGAGCCGCCGCGCCCTGGGCAAGTCGCCGCCCGCTGGCTGCCTCCTCCGCTGATTTTGCCTTGAGTCGCCACCTCCGCGTTGGCGGACTGCCCCGTGCCGTCCCTACGGCCTCACGGTGAGTCACCGTCTGCCGACGCAGTCCGTTTCGCTTCAACAAGCGCGCTCGAGTCGCCTCACAGAATCGCCATTCCCCGCGCCCAAATCCGGCTCACGATATAAGCATAACCCGCCGGCCTCGCGTTGTTTCTACAAGCGGCCGTTTTGAGTCGCCGGGCTCCCAATCCGCCTTGAACGACTCTGCTGCCGTGGCCCTGTTTTCACCGGCTTCTGAGTCGTCCTGTACATGCATCGTATATCCTGCTGTTAAGTCAGTTTTGGTCGCTGCTTGTGCCTGCCTGTTTTTGAGAAAGCATTTGAAGGTTCTGTCGAAGGTTCAGACAAGAGAATTTTGTTCCTTGGCGGGGACTACATGGAGGGCCAAAACAAACTACTACTGTCAACACATCGCGTCATAGGCGTGGTTGGATGGACCAATTTTGCTACATATTCCATGGATGTAACGAATACGAACTGCAATTCAGCTGAGCCGCTGAGCCGCCGTGTTTCATTATACTATTAGTGTTACAACGGATAACACTGGGGACTAGTACACCTGGAGGCAGCCCTGGTGTGCTTGCTCAAGGGGCACGACTCATTTAAAAGTTGGATGGGTGCGTGGTGATTTTTGCTTGGATGTGAAGGCCGTCGTATTGGCAAATTGCTGTGCAGACACCTCGTCCGAAAGATACATCAGGTGATACCCATCCTATTATTTTATCTATGCACAGTAATTTATCTATGAAAAATTACTTTGGTCTGCGGTATTTTTTTCGCAGGATCATTATTCATTACAAAGGTGTCGTTATATTGCGGAGATGGAGGCGTGCCAACATCATTTGGCACAGGTGGTCGTCCGTGTCGCGTTACTCAAATGGACTCCTGCACCGGTTTACAACGCCGTGGCCGTCTCTTGCGATCGCACCGGCTCACAGCGTCGTGGCCGTCTCTCACGACCATGCCGGTTTAAAATGCGGAGAACAACTCGCTCGTCCGCACCGGTTTACAATGCCACAGCCGACTCGGCCGTGATTAATTTCTGCTTCACCATGGTGATCGTCAACTCCATGATGGATAACCCCTGGCATGATATATCAGGTGAAATCCATCCAGTATATTTTATATTGCCTTCTTTAATAGAGCAATTACTCCGGCTAGCAAGGTTGTCTAATGCAGGGCCCTAAACCACCATATTGGTGCAAATTTAAAGGCCGTCAGAAAATTTCCAGCTTAAAAAGAAGGATTCCGGTTTAATATCCGGCTTAAGGGAAGTTATCTCCCACAAAGCTTTGAAGCTCTAGATAGCCGGTTCAAGAAGAATTTGTCTCTTGCAAAAAGTTAAAGGTTGCCCAAGAGGACCTGTTGCCCTGACGCGCGTTTCAAACATGGGTGTTCTGCCTTATGGGCTCATCTTCATATGATTACTTGGGGGCTTCTTGTTCAAACATAAGTGTATTCACCAAAGAGAACATGGCGTTACTACCATCTTGATGCGGCTATCAAGACAATATTATCATCAGGGGCCAAAGAGAGTTTGTTGCACACCACTACTCAAACATAGGCACCCGGCGAGCACAGCTCAGAAATATATCACATGGGAGCTTCTGCTTGCAAAGCGGAGTCCTGTCCATTAATCCGGCTATCACGCCACAACAAAGCTTGGGATCTTCACACCCAAGGGGCCAAAGAGAGTCTTGTTGCTACGCATAACATCAAACATAGGCACCCATTGAGCACAGCTCACAAAGTTACTTGGGGGGTCTTTGTGTAAAGTAACAAAGAGTTTGAAAGGACCCTTGTAATTGGGTATGGACCCACGGCTTGGAAGCCTTGTGTATTCACCTAAAACCCCGGGTTAACCTGCCTTCATCAAGTAAGCCACTCCTATCCAGGTAATCCTGGCATGACCCGCCGAACGTTTGACAAGTTACTTTTATACAGACCCTGAACTTGTCAAAGTTAAAATGACGATTGGTTAGTTGGAGGCCCATCTTAAAAGGCTTTGTCAAATGGTTTAACTCAGCGGCCTGGCAGCCCATGAAAAGCCTCGAGTTTGGGCCTGGCAGCCCTTGAAAAGCCCCGACTACAAGTTTTTTCATTTGCTTTTTGTCAAAGTTTCTTCTCCTTTGATAAGGTTTTAAGGTAAACCGGCGTCCATTGACCCGGCCAAACTATAAGTCATTTCATCAGTCCGGTATTTCTTAACCCGACACAAGCTTTCAACTATCAGTTGTTAGTACAAACTCAATTATAAACCGGAGTTTTCTCAACCCGGTTAGGCTGTCAACTATAAGTTGTTAGTACAAGTTACAATCCAGAGATTATTAACCTCGCCTGGTTTCGACTACAAGTCACCAGCATCGAATATGGATAATCTGGTGTTTATCACAACCCGGTACGGTTTTATCCTAAACCGGCACAATATGGAAGGAGTTACCAGTACTCAAGATTGGGGTTATCACCTTTACTACAAAAAGTTGGTAAAACCAACAATGTGATTCAATGTCACAGGTATGATATATTTCATATTTGATTATTCTTAAGTGCAGCCTTGGTTATAAACCCGGGTTATATGTTGGGCATTATGACCTGTCCGGCGGTAAACCGCCACGACACTTTAAACTTGTTGTATGCAGAAACAGGTTTGTTAAACCGGCCTGGCTTTGGACTATAAGTCGCCAGTATATATATTTGGATTGCGCCATTGCAATCATGCACTTATAAATCATTGGGTTATATTATTCAAATAACAAACTTGGCTGAATTTTCATTATGATATTGAATGAATAAGGTTTTCACCGTATTATATTATCTTGAATAGCCAACATGGCTGGATTTTTATGGTTATTAATAACCGGTATTATTGAGTTTTCAAAGTCGCTTTAGCGCAATGTCTATTATTTTATCAAAGGATATGATTTATTCTACAATGGAAGGAATAGTCCCGAGTCGCTGCAGGCTTACAACCCGGCACTTGGGGGCTACATTATTCAAATTGAGATTACATGCAAGTCTCATGTCGCTGCAAGCATGCATCATGACACTTGGGGGCTAATGCAAAGTCATTTTTACTAGTCTTATTGAAGACCCGACTCATCATATTATAATGAGCCGGCCCTTGGGGGCTACCAATTGCTCCTGTCAACAATTCAAGGTACACAAGTTTTCGTCCATAATATTGAAGGATCCATTGCTCAGTTGGTAAAGCACAAAGCTCTTAACCTTGTGGACGTGGGTTCAAGCCCTACGATGGAAGCTACCTTATAAGATGTTATTTTCATTGAAGTATATATCAAGTCCCGGTTCAGTATTATCTTACTAAGCCGGCCCTTGGGGGCTACACATCACTGCTAAAATCTACATGATTATATTTACAAAGTCCCTGCTCATTATTGCATAATGACCCGGCCCTTGGGGGTTACACTGATTGAAGTTTTTATAAGAAATTACAAGTCCCAGGTTGCTGCAAGCATGACAACCTGGCACTTGGGGGCTACATATATGGAGTATTCAGTTTATATGATTGAGATGAACAAACCGGATTTCTTCAAGGTTGAAACACTTATTGGAGCAAGTCTTAAGTTATCACTATGTTCTCATCTTAAGACTTGGGGGCTACAGGTATTATGCATATAAAGGAGGAACATCTTCATTTTATCAGTTTTGAGCAAATCAGGAAGATCAATTACATGACCCGGTGTCGACAACAATTATGACCCGGTGCCATCAATATTTATAAACCGACCATTTTGGTAATATTAAACCGGCAAGTTTTACATCTTCAAATCGGCTGAATATTAGATAAGTATTTCAAGACCCATATTTCTTAAACCGGCGCTTTGGAAGCCGACTCAAGTGGATTATTCTTCACAATATTTCTCTGTGAGAAACCAATGTCAACAAATTGAGTATGAAGCTGGCTTGTTAACCCGGATTTTCTAGAAGGAGGAAATGACAAGGACTTAAGGATCATCAGATGCCGGTTTACAAGAATTCTTAACCCGGAGCATAATCTGTCAAATTTGCTCTTGTGTTTATTTTGCAGTATAAGTTTACCATGGATAAATCCAAGCTAAACTTGAGGGCTAATGTCGAGGATATACCCCGCGGCGTAAACCGACCGGAAATATAACCCGGCCGGACTTGGCGGTTTACTTGAGACCCGGCTGACACTTGGCGATTCACTGGCAACCCGCCCTAACTTGGCGGTTTACAAGCAACCCGCCTGGACATTATGACTCACTGGTAACCCGGCGGGCGGGACAGACGGATGACAAGGCCCAAGGCCCAGAAGGCCGGTTTATGCTAATGGTGGGCCAGTTTAAGAGAAAAGGTGTATTTCCCTTACAAGGAGTCAAGACCCAGACTTGTATCCGGTTTGTATTAGAAGATAGACTAGTCCTAATCCTAATAGGACTCCACATGTAACCCGCCCCTTCAACATATATAAGGAGGGGTAGGGCTCCCCAAAAGAGGGAAGGGGGACAAGTTCCACAAGTTGGACAAGTTAGGTTTAGACAATAGCTCTCAAGATAGAGCACTCTTGTAACCGTCATCATCATCATCAATATCAATGAAGCAGGATGTAGGCTTTTACCTCCACCGTGAGGGGCCGAACCTGGGTAAAACATCGCGTCTCACGTCCCGCTCAACCCCTCTCAAGCTACCACATAGATGCGTTGGCCTCGCGACTAAGTCCTGACACTAAGGACATCTGCCGTGACAATTCCACAACGGCCCTGCTTCATCCTCGCTTCTGGTTTCCAGACCCTCCCTCGATAGACCATGAGGACATCGACACTGTCATTGGGGAGGTCGCCAAGGACGCCGAAGCTGAGGCCGCCAAGATCTCGGCTGAGGAAGCCGCCAAGTCCACCGTCGAGGAGGCTACTACCTCTTGAGCACTGCATTGGTTTTCCCTTGAAGAGGAAAGGGTGATGTAGTAAAGTAGCGTAAGTATTTCCCTTAGTTTTTGAGAAGCAAGGTATCAATCCAGTGAGAGACTACATGCAAGTCGCCTTGTACCTACACAAACAAATAAGAACCTTGCAACCAACGCGACAAAGGGGTTGTCAATCCCTTCATGGCCACTTGCAAAAGTGAGATCTAATAGAGATAATAAATATTTTTGGTATTTTTATGATATAGATTGAAAGTAAAGATTGCAAAGTAAAAATATATTGGAAACTTATATGATGGAAAATAGACTCGGGGGCCATAGGTTTCACTAGTGGCTTCTCTTAAGATAGCATAAGTATTACGGTGGGTGAACAAATTACTGTCGAGCAATTGATAGAAAAGTGCATAATTATGAGAATATCTAGGCATGATCATGTATATATGCATCACGTCCGCGACAAGTAGACCGAAACGATTCTGCATCTACTACTATTACTCCACACATCGACCGCTATCCAGCATGCATCTAGAGTATTAAGTTCATAAGAACAGAGTAACACATTAGGCAAGATGACATGATGTAGAGGGATAAACTCAAGCAATATGATATAAACCCCATCTTTTTATCCTCGATGGCAACAATACAATACGTGCCTTGCTGCCCCTGCTGTCACTAGGAAAGGACACCGCAAGATTGAACCCAAAGCTAAGCACTTCTCCCATTGCAAGAAAGATAAATCTAGTAGGACAAACCAAACTAATAATTCGAAGAGACTTGAAAAGATAATTAAATCATACATATAAGAATTCAGAGAAGAACCAAATACTATTCATAGATAATCTTGATCATAAACCGATAATTCATCGGATCTCGACAAACACACCGCAAAAAGAGTTACATCGAATAGATCTCCAAGAAGATCGAGGAGAACTTTGTACTGAGATCCAAAGAGAGAGAAGAAGCCATCTAGCTAATAACTATGGACCTGAAGGTCTGAGGTAAACTACTCACACATCATCGGAGAGGCTATGGTGTTGATGTAGAAGCCCTCCATGATCGATTCCCCCTCCGGCGGAGCTCCGGAAAAGGCCCCAAGATGGCATCTCTTGGGTACAGAAGGTTGCGGCGGTGAAAATAGGGTTTCGTGGTGCTCCTGGATGTTTTCGGGGTATATGGGTATATATAGGAGGAATAAGTACATCGGTGGAGCTACGAGGGGCTCATGAGGGTGGAGGGCGCGCCCAGGGGGGTATGCGTGCCCCCCTGCCTCGTGGTCGCCTCGTTTGTTTCTTGACGTCCACTCCAAGTCCCCTGGGTCACGTTTGTTCCAAAAATAACTCTCCTGAAGGTTTCATTCTGTTTGGATTCCGTTTGATATCCCTTTTCTGCGAAACACTGAAAAACAACAATTTGCACTGGGGCTTGGTTTAGTAGGTTAGTCCCAAAAAAATATAAAAGTGCTTAGTAAAGCCCATTAAACATCCAAAACAGATAATATAATAGCATGGAACAATCAAAATTATAGATACGTTGGAGACGTATCAGAGGCCGGTGAGGGGCCTGCCGGGGAGACCGGTGGGACCGCTGCCGGGGAGGCCGGCAAGGGTCTGCTGGGGAGCCCGGCAAGGCCGCTGCCGAGAAGGCCGACAAGGGGCCTGCCGGGGAGGCCGCCGAGGTGCCCGCCGACGAGGAGGTGGCCAACGACCAACCTTCCTCTCCTGCAGCCCCGGCCCCGGGCAAGTACCTGAGGGTGGGTGATGACCTGTTCGTCCACCTCCCAGGGATGGCGACCACCAGAGCGCCAGTCGAAGGGGAGGTGTTTGACGATGAGGTGCTCGCCACCGCCGGGCTCTAGGTTGTCGACGAACCGAGTGCCAGCGACGGTGATTCCCAGGAGGAGGAGCTTCTTCGGGCCATGAGCGCCAACTTCCAGAAGCTCCAAGCGCTCCATCGTGCCCGCCGGGACAAGGTGAAGTCCAGGATGGCTGCGGTGGACAAGGCAGAGGCAGATTTTGAGGAGCGCATCGCCCAGACGAAGGTTTGGTTTAGCGAGGCCCGGGAAGAGCTGAGGACTGTCCAGGGTGAGCTGGATGAGCGCAAGTGAGAGCTCATCCTGAAATAGTCCGACATCGAGAAGGTCCAAGAGGCGGCGAAGGAGCAGGCCACCAAGGATGAGCCGCCCGGCAGCAGCAGCAAGCTCTGCTGGGCAGCCAGGAGGAAGGCCTCGTTGCGCATGAGCTGGCGCTTGCCGCCACGCTCTGCAGCAAGGACGAGGAGGTTGGGAAGATTGTCGCGCAGCGGACCGAGGAGCTGGAGTGGGAGCACAAGAAGGCACTCGATGCTCTGGCCCTAGACCACGCCGGCAAGGTGGAGGAGCTAGAGTTGGAGCGGGAGGAGCTGAAGAAGAAGGACTCAGGGCTGACGGAGGAGAGGGACGGGGCCAACCGTTCCCTGGCGGATTCGCAGGTCACCGTCTCTGACCAGACCAAGCTGCTCTCCGAGGCCAATAGATCCATTGAGGATCTGAAGCTGCGGCTGGGCGCTTTGGAGGGGAAGCTTTCAGAGGTCACGGCCCGGGAGGAGACCCTGATCAAGACCCTGGAGACCGAGAAGCAGCTGCGGAGCGATGACGCCACCGCCCATAAGGAATATGCGGGCAGCATAAACCTCTGGATCAACCGTCTCGCCGATGTTGCCAAGAGGCTCACTGCGCAGCTAGCCGTCATGGGCATGCCGGATGTCAGGTACTTCCAGGAGCCGAATGTGAGCCCCAATGCCAGACTGACTTTGTTCTTTGAGGGCGTCCTCGACGCTCTGGAACGGCTCCGCTCCAACCGAGCGACCTATCTGGCCAATGAGTCCCAGAGGCTTTGCCGGGGTGCCCTGACCAAGGTGCTCACCAAGGTGGTGTTCTGGAACCCCAACATCGACTTCGCCGATGCGCTTGAGAGCTTGCTAGAGGGCACGAACCTCACGACACTCGAAAAGTGCATCGAGCCCATCATCAGCTGCATCGACGGAGTCCAGAGGGTGGAGGGCTAGCGCCGGGACTAGCCAACTCATTTCTCCTTGCCGCCGCGAGTTCATGCCCAAGACAATTTTTATCTTAAGTTAGAACTGCGGCAATCATTGATGTAATATAACTCTGTAGTACTTTGAAATGAAGCATGCTATCTTCCTGTTTGACCTTTCTTTGTGTGCACACACCCTACGCCTAGTTGGACAGGTTTGCCGACGCGTAAACCCATGCTGTGGCGCTTTGAGGAACGGATCCTTAGCAGCCTGAAAGGGGGCGCTTGCTTCCGGGCAAGTCACCTTGCCGTTCTCAGCGCAGCTGCCTGATCTGTTGAGCGGACTCGAAACGGAACAGGGGCGTTGCCAATAGCGGAAGGGTTCCCTTGCGTGCAGGTTTTCCATACAAGGAGCAAGATCTTTTGAGGAAGATAACCCTATAAAAAGGAAAATGGCTCCAAGTTTTGCGTGAATTAACTCTTCCGTTGCCACGCAGATGGTTACTGCGGCTGCGGATGGCACCGCCTCGCCTAGCTGACGGCACCAGAGTGTAGCTGATCAACGTCGCCTTCTTCTCTCAAGCCATTGCGACGAAGGAGTCGATGAGTTGGCCTCGAAACCAGATTTTCACAGCCTCAGCGCCCCCTACCTGGCGCGTCAAGGATGTCGGGGTTCTGGAATGACACCTATGGGATCCCTCGACAGAATCCCTTCTACGGTTGCGGGGCGTGGGGCTGCACAAAGAGCGGGTCTAGAAGATCAACTCTGTGGGATTTCTACCCAGGTTTAGGCCGCAAGCGATGCGTAAAACCCTAGTCCTGCTTTGTGTGCATTTAGTGTTGTTGAGTTCTTGAACTAGTTGCCGTGCATGCCCAGTCCAAAAAGTCCGAATCCTCCCTCAGTACGCCTCGGGCATCCTTTTATATGTCAAAGGGGTTGCCACAGTGGCACACAGGAGGTGGAAAGTATGTACAGTGTACAAGTTTATCTCCTGACATCCTAGGACAAACGCAATTAATGCGCTGCCTATGTGTCCTCTTGCTTTATCGGGGACGGTAAAGAGGCCCATCCCGTCCATCGCCGCCTCGCCTTGCTTCGATGCGCGTCCTAGGTGACGAGGCATGCAGCGCCACGCTGGCTGGCTGGCTGCTGAGCTGGTGCGGTGGCAGGGTCTTCACAAAGATCTGCATGCCACCACGCAGGAGCTTGGCTAGTCGGCCTAGAGGCTGCATGCTGCCACATGGGTGCTTGCCTAGTTGGTAGGCTGGTTGCCATGTCGGAACGGGCGTGGGGCACTGAAGCTTTGGTAAGTGCGGGCTTGGCTTTGGCTCCGTAGACGCCCCCAGCAAGGCCCTTGCCGGGATCTCGTGGGCGTCCCCTGCAAGGGTCTTGACGGGGGGAGTGCGAGCGTCCCTGGCAAGGGTCTTGCCGAGGGCCTTCAGTCGTCCCCGGCAAGATCTTGCCGGGGCTTTCGTCTTTTGGTTCTCATTTAGGCCTGCAGGCCTTTGGTTTTCACAAAGATCTGCATGCCACCATGTAGGCACTCCCGAGCCTCGGTCTTGACATTGTCGATGGCGTCACAACTCTCAGGCTCAAAGGTGGCGGTCTCGATGGTGTTGGGCAAGTTGCCCCGGCAAGGCTCTTGCCGGGGCTACGTAGGCCGTCCCGGCAAGGGCTCTTGCCGGGGGAAGCCCATCTTGTCTCTTCGCTCTTCATGCTTCTGGCTTGGGTGCTGCCTCGGAAGCCTTGTATCTTTTCTTCCTCTTCCCTACCGAGCCCGGCCGTAGGCGTGGCTACGACTGCCCGTGCACAAGTAAAGGGGTACAGAAGGGCCCCTACTTTTGTACACCGACACTGAAAACGAATTTTTAGCAGCTGTGTTTGCCTGTGATAAGTTCATA
Organism: Triticum urartu; assembly: GCF_056163025.1. NCBI lineage: Eukaryota > Viridiplantae > Streptophyta > Magnoliopsida > Poales > Poaceae > Triticum > Triticum urartu. The sequence continues at coordinate 361,457,517 of NC_141876.1, read as the reverse complement.
CCTTATATTGTTGATTCTAAAGTAACTGTTCACACTGATCATGCTACTATTAAATACCTTATGGAAAAGAAAGATGCTAAACCTAGACTTATTAGATGGGTTCTCTTGCTACAAGAATTTGATTTGCATATTATTGATAGGAAGGGAGCTGAGAACCCCGTTGCAGACAACTTGTCTAGGTTAGAAAATGTTCTTGATGACCCACTCCCTATTGATGATAGTTTTCCTGATTAACAATTAGCTGTCATAAATGCTTCTCATACTGTTCCATGGTATGCTGATTATGCTAATTACATTGTTGCTAAATTTATACCACCTAGTTTCACATGCCAGCAAAAGAAAAAGTTTTTATATGATTTGAGACATTACTTCTGGGATGACCCACACCTTTATAAAGAAGGAGTAGATGGTGTTATTAGACGTTGTGTACCTGAGCATGAACATGAACAGATCCCACGCAAGTGTCACTCCGAGGCTTATGGAGGACACCACGCTGGAGATAGAACTGCACATAAGGTATTGCAATCCGCTTTTTATTGGCTTACTCTTTTCAAAGATGCCCATAAGTTTGTCTTGTCCTGTGATGAATGTTAAAGAATTGGTAATGTTAGTAGACATCAAGAAATGCCTATGAACTATTCACTTGTTATGGAGCCATTTGATGTTTGGGGCTTTGATTATATGGGACCGTTTCCTTCCTCTAATGGGTATACACATATTTTAGTTGTTGTTGATTACGTTACTAAGTGGGTAGAAGCTATTCCAACTAGTAGTGCTGATCATAACACCTCTATTAAGATGGTTAAAGAAGTTATTTTTCTGAGGTTTGGAGTCCCTAGATACTTAATGACTGATGGTAGTGCACATTTTATTCATGGTGCTTTTCGTAAAATGCTTGCTAAGTATGATGTTAATCATAGAATTGTATCTCCATACCACCCACAGTCTAGTGGTCAAGTAGAACTGAGTAATATAGAGATTAAATTAATTTTGTAAAAGACTGTTAATAGATCTAGAAAGAATTGGTCCAAGAAACTTGATGATGCATTATGGGCCTATAGAACTGCATATAAAAATCCTATGGGTATGTCTCTGTATAAAATGGTTTATGGGAAAGCATGTCACTTACCTCTCGAACTAGAACATAAGGCATATTGGGCCATTAAAGAGCTCAATTATGATTTCAAACTTTCTAGCGAGAAGACATTAGCTCACTTGATGAGTGGAGAACCCATGCCTATGAGAATGCCAAACTGTTTAAAGAAAAAGTTAAAAGATGGCATGACAAAAGGATACAAAAGCGTGCGTTTAATCTAGGTGATTATGTTTTGCTATACAACTCTCGTTTACGATTTTGTGCAGGAAAACTCCTCTCTAAATGGGAAGGTCCTTACATTATCGAGGAGGTCTATCGTTTCGGTGCCATAAAAATCAACAACTTAGAAGGCACAAATCCAAAGGTAGTGAACGGTCAAAGAATCAAACATTATATCTCAGGTAATCCCATAAATGTTAAAACCAATGTTATTGACATCGTAACCCCGGAGGAGTACATAAGGGACACTTTCCAGAATGTTTCAGACTCTAAAAAGGAATAGTTATGTGGTACGATATGTAAACCGACTCCAAAACAGTTCTAACAACATTTTTTCTCCATTTTGGAATACTTAAGAAAATAGGAAAATAAGAAGTAGTCTGGAAAGGACACAAGGCATCCACGAGGATGGAGGGCGCGCCCTACCCCCATGGGCGCCCCTGCCTCATGGGCACCTCGTGTGCCCTCCGGACTCCGTTTTCTTGCATGATATTTCTTTTGGCCGGTAAAAATTCATTATTTAATCTCCCGAAGGTTTTGACCACCGTACCACGACAAAATCCTCTATTTTTGTTTTGAGTTGTTTCTACCACAGATTAGATCAAGATGTCTTCTCAAGAGTCAGTCGGCGAGAGCCGGGTATCTCACCTGACACCGTGGCCGAAATCAAACAGCGATGCCGATCACCTTGGGCCATCAACCGAGGAAGAGATGGAGGCCGACTTGAAGAGGATAGATGCCATGGAGGAAGATCAAGAAGTTACGTCTCGTCTCCAAGCCAGATTTATGATGGAGGAACTCCAGAGCTCAGCAATTCCATATTCGGTCATCCTTCCCAATGCTAGATTTCTTTCTTATGAAAATATGAAAAAGAGTGTTACTTGTTCTTCCGTAGCTATGCAACATCCATGGGTGAAAGAAACTTTAGCCGTCGCGGGTAAACTCCGTAAGGAAACAATGGATCTTAAGCAGCAAGTCAATAAGCTTGAGGAAGAGAACCGTATCCTAGGGGTATCATCGCCAAGAATATAACATCACTACCTCCGAAGAAAGAGACATAAATACTTGGGTATGGGCATTCCCCTTGGCAACTGCCAAGCTTGGGGGAGGTGCCCCGGTATCGTATCACCATCACACTTCTATATTTACCATTTTTCTTAGTTCGATCCTTTTGGTTATATCTTGATCTAGTAGAATAAATTTTAGTATGACCCAGCTTTGAGTTTTTGTGTTGATCCTTATCTATGTAATCGAGTCCGTGAGCTATATATAATAAAGATTAGTCTTGAGTCGAGGGATTGGTTATCTTTCTATGATCTTAAGGGAATAAAAGAAAAAAATAAAGAATAAAAAGAAACAAAGAGATCATATTGATCTTATGGAGAGTAATGACTTCACATATAAATAGTATGATGAATAAAAGTTGTTGAGAGTTGACAAACATAGTTTTGGTCATCGTTGTAATTAATAGGAAGTAATAAAGAAAGAGAGGTTTTCACATATAAATATATTATCTTGGACATTGTTTATGATTGTGAGCACTCATTAAAATATGACATGCTAAAAATTTGATGTTGGACAAGGAAGACAACATAATGTGTTATGTTTTCTTATATCCGAAATAAATTATATTGTCATGGATCATCCAACATGTTGAGCTTGACTTTCCCCCTCATGCTAGCCAAATTATTTGCACCAAGAAGAGATACTACTTGTGCTTCCAAATATCCTTAAACCCAGTTTTGCCATGAGAGTCCACCATATCTACCTATGGATTGAGTAAGATCCTTCAAGTAAGTTGTCATTATTGCAAGCGATAAAAATTGCTCTCTAAATATGTATGATCTATTAGTGTGGAGAAAATAAGCTTTATATGAGCTTGTGATATGGAAGAAATAAAAGCGACGGACTGCATAATAAAGGTCCCTATCACAAGTGGCAATATAAAGTGACGTTCTTTTGCATTAAGATTTTGTGCATCCAACCATAAAAGCACATGACAACCTCTGCTTCCCTCTGCGAAGGGCCTATCTTTTATTTTTGTCTTATACCTTATACAAGAGTCATGGTGATCTTCACCTTTCCTTTTTACACTTTATCCTTTGGCAAGCACTATGTGTTGGAAAGATCTTGATGCCTTTCTAAAAAGCTTGGGAGGTAAAAGGTTGGAAAGACTAAATGATAGTTGAGTATGTGGACTTGCTAAAAAGCTCTTATATTGACTCTTTCTGGTGTTATGATAAATTGCAATTGCTTCAATGACTGAGATTATATTTTGCTAGTTTTTCAATGAAGTTTTTGATTCATACTTTACATTGTGAATAGATTGTTACTTTAGCATAAGAAATCATATGACAATATATATATATGTTGCTATTCTAAGAATGATCATGATGCCCTTATGTTCATATTTTATTTTATCGACACCTCTCTCTCTAAACATGTGGACATATTTTTCGATATCGGCTTCTGCTTGAGGACAAGCGAGGTCTAAGCTTGGGGGAGTTAATACGTCCATTTTGGATCATGCTTTTATATCGATATTTATTGCATTATGGGTTGTTATTACACATTATGTCACAATACTTATGCCTTTCTCTCTTATTTCACGAGGTTTACATGAAATGGGAGAATGCCGGCAGCTGGAATCCTAGGCTAGAAAAGGAGCAAATATTAGAGACCTATTCTGCACAACTCCAAAAGTCCTGAAACTCCACGAAAGTCAGTTTTGGAATATATTAAAAATATTTGGTGAAGAAAGCACCAGAGGGGGGCCACCCATTGTCCATGAGGGTGGAGGGCGCGCCCTACCCCCTGCCTCGTGGGCCACCTGGAAGCCCCCCGATGCCCATCTTCTGGTATAAGGTGTCTTTTGCCCTGGAAAAAATCATAAGGAAGCTTTCGGGACGAACCGCCGCCGTCTCGAGGCGGAACCTCTTGGCGGAATCAATCTAGGGCTCCGGCGGAGCTGTTCTACTGGGGAAACATCCCTCCAGGAGGGGGAAATTGTCACCATCATCATCACCATCGATCCTCTCACTAGGAGGGGGTCAATCTCCATCAACATCTTCACCAGCACCATCTCCTCTCAAACCCTAGTTCATCTCTTATATCCGATCTTTGTCTCAAAACCTCAGATTGGTACCTGTGGGTTGCTAGTAGTGTTCATTACTCCTTGTAGTTGTTGCTAGTTGGTTTATTCGGTGGAAGATTATATGTTCAGATCCTTTATGCACATTAATACCCCTCTGATTATGAACATGAATATGATTTGTGAGTATTTACATTTGTTCCTGAGGACATGGGAGAAGTCTTGTTATAAGTAGTCATGTGAATTTGGTATTCGTTCGATATCTTGATGAGATGTATGTTGTCTTTCCTCTAGTGGTGTTATGTGAACGTCGACTACATGACACTTCACCATTGTTTGGCCCTAGGGGAAGGCATTGGGAAGTAATAAGTAGATGATGGGTTGCTAGAGTGACAAAATCTTAAACCCTAATTTATGCGTTGCTTCATAAGTGAAAGCACAAGTGCTCCCTGGGTGATTTTGGTAATTAATGTCAACATATCTCTTGTTGGACTAATACTTCTACCTAGTATGTTTCAGATAAGTTCAACAATGGAGTGGCATGGACTAGAGGATGTGGAACCCCTTCAAAATGCTAAGGACAAAGGATCGGCTCAAGCTCAAAGCTCAGGACTCCATTCTTTCCATTTTAGTGATCCAAGATCACATTGAGTCCATAGGAAAGCCAATACTATTAAGAGGGGATGAGGTGTTGCCTAATGGATTTCTTGCTCAAAGTGCTTAGTGATATGCTCCGAAACCCTCAACTACTTTCTCACATCCACATATGTCCCAAACCAAAAGTCAAACTCGGCCCCACCGAAATTTTCTATCCAGCACCAGCGAGTTCTCTTGACATAGCCACTGCCAGAAACCCTAATCAATTCGGTCTCACCGATGGGATCTCGGTCTCGCCAAGATGGGCTTGCAAACCCTCTGTTGCCCATTGCAATAATTTCGGTCCCATGGAGGTTTGCAATTGGTCCCACCGAGTTTTCTTGGCCAACTCTTTGTTTTGTTTATTGCCCAAATTGGTTCCACCGAGTTTGTGTAATCGGTCAAATCGAGATGAGGCTTTACCCTAACCCTAGCACATCGGTCCTACCGAGTCGATTGTATCGGTCCCATCGAAAACCCTAACGGTCACATTTTGAACTAAATCGGTCTGACCGAGTTGTATGATTTGGTCCCATCGAGTTTGGTGATTTGTGTGTAACGGTTAGATTTTGTGGAGGCTATTTATACCCCTCCACCCACTCTTCAGTCATGGAGAGAGCCATCAGAACATGCCTACACTTCCACCATACATTTTCTGAGAGAGAACCACCTACACTTGTGTTGAGGTCAAGATATTCCACTCCAACCACATAAATCTTGATCTCTAGCCTTTCGCAAGTTGCTTTCCACTCAAATCATCTTTCCACCAAATCCAAATCCTGTGAGAGAGAGTTGAGTGTTGGGGAGACTATCATTTGAAGCACAAGAGCAAGGAGTTCATCATCAACACACCATTTGTTACCTCTTGGAGAGTGGTGTCTCCTAGATTGGTTAAGTGTCACTTGGGAGCCTCCGTCAAGATTGTGGAGTTGAACCAAGGAGTTTGTAAGGGCAAGGAGATCGCCTACTTCGTGAAGATCTACCCGAGTGAGGCAAGTCCTTTGTGGGCGACGACCATGATGGGATAGACAAGGTTGCTTCTTTGTGGACCCTTCGTGGGTGGAGCCCTCCGTGGACTCGCGCAACCGTTACCCTTCGTGGGTTGAAGTATCCATCAACGTGGATGTACGATAGCACCACCTATCGGAACCACACCAAAAATCTCCATGTCTCCAATTGCGTTTGCACACTCCAATCGCATCCCTTTACATTCTTGCAACTTGCATGCTTTACTTTCCGCTGCTCATATACTCTTGTCATGCTTGCCTGATATGTATTCTGAATGTTTAAACTTGTGCCAAAACTCTACTTAAACCTAAAGAAGTTAAAAACTACAACTTTTCTTGACTAGAGTCTATTCACCCCCCTCTAGACACCTCTTCTCGATCCTTTCAATAAGGGGCTGATTTGGATCCATATGTTTCATGCTATGGTTAGGTTTACCTTAATTCTTCTTTCGTAGTTGCGGATGCTTGCGAGGGGGGTTAATCATAAGTAGGATGCTTGTCCAAGGAAGGGCAGTACCCAAGCACTGGTCCACCTACATATCAAATTATCAAAGTAACGAACGCGAATCATATGAGCATGATGAAAAGTAGCTTGACAAAAATTCCCATGTGTCCTCGGGAGCGCTTTCCTTTATATAAGAGTTTGTCCAGGCTTGTCCTTTGCTACAAAAAGGATTGGGACACCTTGCTGCACCTTGTTTACTTTTGCTACTTGTTACCCGTTATGAATTATCTTGTCACAAAACTATCTGTTACCGATAATTTCAGTGCTTGCAGAGAATACCTTACTGAAAACTGCTTGTCATTTCCTTCTGCTCCTCGTTGGGTTCGACACTCTTACTTATCGAAAGGAATAGATAGATCCCTATACTTGTGGGTCATCATACCACTCTGGTGCGGAACGTGTTCTGGTCGACATACGAAGTTCTGTAGTAACTTGATCTAAAGTTTCATGATCATCATCATTAGCTTCCTCTCTAGTTGGTGTAGACATCACGGGAACGATTTTCTCTACTGTGCTACTCTCCAATTCGAGAGAAGGTACAACTACCTTATCAAGTTCTACTTTCCTCCCACTCACTTCTTTCGAGAGACACTCCTTCTCTAGAAAGGACCCATTCTTAACAACAAAGATCTTGCCTTCAGATCTATGGTAGAATGTGTACCCAATTGTTTCCTTAGGGTATCCTATGAAGACGCACTTCTCCAATTTAGGTTCGAGCTTATCAGGCTGAAGCCTTTTGACATAAGCGTCGCATCTTGATGCGGAGCATCCTTCAATCATCCCCATGGACTCTACACCAACACTTCAAGCCCCACATGGACCTATGACAAGAGCTAGAGCATGTGCATTGGAAACCGAGGTGAACCAAAGGAAATATGCCCTAGAGGCAATAATAAAGTTGTTATTTATATTTCCTTATATAATGCTAAATTTTTATTGTTCATGCTAGAATTGTATTAACCGGAAACTCAGTACATGTGTGAATACATAGACAAACAGAGTGTCCCTAGTATGCCTCTACTTGAGTGGCTCGTTAATAAAAGATGGTTAAGTTTCTTGACCATAGACATTTGTTGTCATTTGATGAACGGGATCACATCATTAGAGAATGATGTGATGGACAAGACCCATCCGTTAGCTTAGCATAATGATCATTTAGTTTTATTGCTATTGCTTTCTTGATGAATTATAGATATTCCTCTGATTATGAGATTATGCAACTCCTGAGTACCGAAGGAACACCTTGTGTGCTACCAAACGTCATAATGTAACTGGGTGATTATAAAGATGCTCTACAGGTGTCTCCGAAGGTGCTTGTTGTAACATCCCAAATTTTCAATTTGGAATGTTATACATAGGTCGTCATATGCATGTCATATTTTACTTGCATCTCGTTTGCGATCCTAGAAATCCTAAGCAACTCAAGGACCCACGGAGAGAGTTGGGGATTTCACTATTTTCATATTTGAATTTTTCTCAAATTTGAAAAGAGGACCATTTTGGTTTTAATATTTTCCTCTCCGAAATATTTCCAATATAAATAAAATGAGAGGAGATAAAAGGACTTCTCCAAAATAAAAGAAATATTGGAGGAAAAATGTTAAAATCAAATAAATATTTTTATTTGGATTTTTTCTGCTATTTTATCTGAATTAGAAAAATATGTATTTTTTCAAAATTCCATTTTAGGCCAGAAAAATGTTCACTTTGTTCTAAATATTTTATTTAGACAGTGTTTATTATATTTGGCATTTTTAGATTTTTTTTCCTTTGGCGGAATTTATTAAAAAAAACAAACAAAAAAAACGTTCCGGACCGAACTGGGCCGCAGCCCAGCCGGCCCGCTCGCGCCACCGCCTCCGCCTTCGCGCCGCGCCGTGCCGCCAGCGGACTCTGCAGGGAGTCCGGCTCGGCCTCGCCGCCGCCGCCCCCTCTCCCAAGTCAGAGACCACGAGGGGGGGGGGCTTTATAAGCCGCCGCCCCGGGTCCCCTTTTGCCACCCACTGCCGCAGCAGCAGCAGCCGCCTCGCCACCCCGTCGGTCCGCCGCCTCACCGCCCTGCGCCGCGCTCCGCCACCCGCAGCCCCGCGTTGCCGCCGAGGAGCCCCGCCGCCCAACGCCGCGCCGCCTCGCCGGATCCCGCCGCCGCCGCCGGTTTTCCTCCGCGAACCGATAAAACCGCAAAGCCGCCGCTGTTTTTTTAAAAGCCCTAGATCTGTTTTTTTATTAGATCGGCTTTCTCGGTTTTCTTTGGTTAGATTTATTTTACGAACATTCGTTCGTTTAGTTCTGATAATGAACGATTTCGTTCGTTAGCCTCTGTTAGCAGACGTTCGTTTGATAGATTTTTCTTTTTCTGTTTTATTTTCGCTAAGGACCTATCCGCGATAACTTTTATCATAGATTAGCCCCTGATCTTCAAACCCTCGCAACTTTTCAACCGTTCGCCCAAATCCAGTGAAATGAACGCCAAAATCTTCATAACTTGAACAAGGTTTTGACAATTTAAAATTTGGTTTCAAGCAGATTTGAATTTGAAGTTCTTTTGATCATAGTTTTAGTTCCGTAGCTCTGATTTGATTGATTCTTTTTGCGAATCAAAGCTCTTCAGTTGAACTTTTCGTTTGGATCTGTTTATCTGAGTTTTACCCTTGAATCTATGCTTGAGTTCTTATGTATGCTATTGTTTGTTTGTGATAGAATTTCCGGAGTGCGAAGCGTGCTACTACGAGTCTCTAGGGTTTGCAGATCGTGAGCAAGGCAAGTAACACTTTGATCATACTTCTTCATTCCCATTTTTTTTGCACTAGTTACAACCCTCAAACATTGCATGAGTAGGATCTCTTAACATGTGGGTATTGGGAAGTACATAATGAGGTAGAACCTATTGCCCTTTTATTATCAAACCCTGTGAGTTACTTATACGTTATGCTTACTGCTATGCTATGCTAGTAAACGTGGTTTGGGTTTGAGTGTATCCATGACAGATGTGAGATTGTTAATTAATGGTTAACTTAAGGTGGCTACTTAAATACACATCTGGGTGGATTGGTTGAGGCACCCTGGAGCACCCAGTGGTTGTCTGGGCACCTGGAGAATCCAGTGTTGTCCTAGGATATCCCGGAGTATGCGTGTGATCATCCTATAGTTTTCCACCCAAGCTCAAAGGGATCATAAGATTATTCATGCTGGAAACTTCCGTGTGCAGCCACAAGCCATTATGGGCTCTAGCATAGTTGAGTATGTTGTGTGACCTCTTTTAGTGGTAGGCTAGCAGATGTAGGGGATGTAGGTTGGTACTGTCTACCCAGAGTAAGGAGTTAACGCTTCTGAAAGACTGTGTCTCGGTCATCTGTTTCTCAAACACCATGTAGTACGAGAAATCCAATGGGGGAGATCGAGTCTTGTGGCAAAAAGTGCGCAAACCTCTGCAGAGTGTGCAAACTAATCATGGTTAGTCATGTCCCTGGTTATGGACATCTTGAGTATCTGGTTCTTGGATTGTCATGTTGATATCATCACCCTAAATTAATTTGGTTGGGTTATTAATACTGCTTAATTGGGATTGAATTGGAGGAACCTTCTCAATGTTAATCAACTACCATGATAGTTAAACAAAATATATATTCCTTTGTTGTAGGAAAAAATTGGCTTTTCGCAAAAACATATTAACCATAGAGCCTCCACCAGCCAAATATGCATATAGTTATATCTTTTGCCTGTTCATTGCTCTACAATGTTATTTTGCCAGCATATTCCATGTGCTGACCCATTTTCAGGCTGCAACGTATTATGTTGCAGCCTCAGACGAAGAGTAAGGTGCGCTAGGTCGTTGTCGTGCACTCAGCTATGCCATTGGAGTTGATGGACTCACTTTATCTTCCAAGCCATCCGCTGTTATCGTATTTAGATGGACTTAAGCCATATTATTATAATAAGTAATCTTTTATGAGTTATTCAATTAATAAGTGTCTGATTGCCACTCTGTTATAAATCCTTCAAGTACTGTGTGTGTCAGCATTACCGATCCAGGGATGACACTTATGCACAGAGATTTGACCGTTTGAGGCCAGATCGCTACAAGATGGTATCAGAGCACACGCTGATTGTAGGACGCGACCACTAAGAAAATACATAGGTCACTCTTCTCTACTCATTTATGACTCCTCTCCATTTTCCACTCTATAGATGGCGGACCCAAGGAACAAGTTTGCACAACCGGATGATGATACACCCTTTGGACGACACTTGAAGTAAGTCACTAGGTACCTGAACATTGGAATACCAAGCTTCACCGGGACCTACACCGCCACTTTACCAGAATAGGAGCGTTGGATGATTAGAGTTCAAGTTCCAGGAAGGACATTCACGCCAGTTACTGAGCCCATAGAGTTTTCCTTTGATGCACCAACCTGGAGTCTAGGAAAGAGCATGGCAGCCCACATCGCCATGGGACGCATCGGCGAAGTTTATCACAAGGATCTTAAAGACACAATCTACCAATATATGTGGGCGCCGAGATGAGCAATGAGAGATGATCAGCACCAGGAGGGACAGGTCCATTGCATCTTTCATCCAGTAGGTAAACCCGCACATTCGTCGTCAGGAGAACCAAATGTGCGCAAGCATGATAGATCTGAAGAAGGTGATAAGAAGGAACATGGAGCTTGAAGAGGAACTCAAGTCTACCCGCGATGGATATGAGGAAATCGCAATACTAGTAGAAAAGAATGACGACCTGACAAGGAAGCTAGGAGTATTCATGGGAGACCCCGCGCCAGGAGGAGATGACCACCATCCCGAGGACTACATCATCATCGACAACACTGACTCCGACCCCGACAGTAGTGATGATGATTACGAAGACGAAGCTGGAGCAGATATCATGGAGTCTTCCACCGATCAAAATTTCTAGATGACCACCATATTAGTAGTAGTATTACCCCCATGTATATAGAAGTAGTCCAAGTATTTTGTAACGGTAGCTAGATCGATTGTATGCCCTTGCTTGAATTGAGTGGTGTGATATGAATGTGTTCATCTCATGTGCATATGGGTAGTTCCTTCTCACTAGACCTTATTTCTATTCTAATCTCTCCCCTCTAAACCCATCAGATGCCTCCGAGACGTGACCCCGGATTTGTCTTCCCACCGGAGCTCACACAATTGATCCAATAGCAGAATGCATTGATGCAGCTACTAGTCCAGAACCAAGGCAACAACAACAATAACAACAACCCACCACCACCACCTCCAGTGGACAACCTAGCCTGCTTTCTGAGGTTGAATCCGCCGGTGTTTTCCAGTAGCACCGAGCCAATTGTTGCTGATGACTGGCTACGTAGGATTGGAAGGGAGTTGACCACCACAGGTTTCCCAGATGAGGAGAAGGTGCGCTTTGCCGCACACCAACTAGATGGACCCGCAACCTCATGGTGGGAGAACTACACAGCCACTTTTCCCATAGCTAATGTCACATGGGATCAGTTTCAGCAAGCATTCCACATAGCCCATGTCTATACAGGAGCAATGAATATGAAGAAGTGTGAGTTTCACAACTTACGCCAGGGAAACCGTACTGTGGGGCAGTACGTGGATGAGTTTAGCAAGTTAGCCCGTTATGCCCCTGATGATGTGGCCACAGATGCCGCAAAGTAGGAGAAGTTTATGGAAGGGCTGAATAATGAGATGAGTATGCAGTTTATGGTGGCAACATTCACTAACTACCAAGAGTTGGTAGAATGGGCCCTGATGATTGAAAACAAACAACAGCAGATAGAGACCCGCAAACGGAAGTATGGACAGGGGAAGTACAATTCTGGAGCTCAGCAAAAGCCCCGCTTTACCCCTAACTTCGGAGGATACACTCATAGCCATGGAGGCCATACTCACAATGTAGGAAGTTCACATAACCACAGTGGCCCCAGGAATGGAAATGGAAATGGAGGAAGCAGCAGCCAGAACCGTTCCAACCCATCAACACCCGCCAAGAAGGATCTAAGTGACATTACTTGTTTCAAGTGCGGGAAGACTAGACACTACGCCATCGAGTGTTCTGAAGCCAAGAATGGAAATGGAAACGGAAGCTCTGGGAAGAAGCGCAACCCTTTTACCAGAGGCCAGGTGAACCACGTCAACGTGGAGGAGGTTGAAGAACAACCAGATGCAGTTATCGGTGAGTTTTTGGTTAAGTCATTTACCACTCTCATTCTTTTTGATACTGGTGCATCGCATTCATACATATCAAGGGGATTCATGGACAATTATCAGTTACCCACCTTAGCCCTTAGGACACCCATGCTAGTAAGCTCGCCAGGAGCAGAGTATATGGCCAGCCGATGGTGCGATCGGTTACCCTTAACCATTGGTAGCCATGTTTTCCCCTCTAACCTAGTAATTTTGAAGTCACAAGGATTGGATATAATACTAGACATGGATTGCTTATCGAATTATGGAGGGAACATTGACTGTGCTAGTAAGTCAATTCTGCTCACCACCCCAGAGGGAAAAAGGATTAAGTATGTATCCAAGCATGCGCCAAGAAGGACCCAAGTAAATTCCCTCTCAGGAGTTGTTCAGGAGGAAGTGCCTGTAGTGAAGGATTATCTAGATGTATTTCCAGAGGAACTACCAGGCATGCCACTGGATCGAGACATTGAATTTTTGATAGAGTTGCTGCCAAGCACCGGACCAATATCAAAGAGACCATAACGGATGCCCACAAATGATCTGGAGGAAATTAAGAAGCAGATTAAGGAGTTATTGGAGAAAGGTTATATTCGACGAAGTTCGTCACCTTGGGGAGCCCCAGTGCTCTTAGTTGAGAAGAAGGATGGATCTTTAAGAATGGTGGTTGATTATCGTGCCTTGAACGAGGTGACGATCAAGAACAAGTACCCACTACCGATGATCAATGATTTGTTTGACCAACTGCAAGGAGCTAAAGTATTTTCCAAGATCGATCTGCGATCAGGATATCACCAGCTGAAGACCCGAGAAAAGGATATACCCAAGACTGCTTTCACCACTAGGTACGGGCTATATGAGTACACTGTCATGTCATTTGGATTGACTAATGCCCCCGCCTATTTCATGAGTATGATGAATAAGGTGTTCATGGAATTTTTGGATAAGTTTGTAGTGGTGTTCATTGATGATATTTTGGTATACTCGAAGAATGAAGAGGAACACAAGGAGCATTTGCGATTAGTTCTCAAGAAGCTCAGGAAACACCAGTTATATGCCAAGTTCAGCAAATGTGAGTTTTGGTTGAAAGAAGTTGGATTCCTTGGACATGTTATATCAGGAGAGGGTATAGTAGTAGACCCTACCAAGGTTCAGTCAGTCACTGATTGGCTAGCACCCACCTTAGTAGGGGAGATCCGCAGTTTTCTTGGACTCGCGGGATACTACCAGAGAATCATTTGAGAATTTCTCCAAGATTGCAAAACCTATGACGGAGTAGTTAAAGAAGGACACTAAGTTCAAATGGGAATATCAATGTGAGGCAAGTTTTCAGGAGTTGAAGAAACGTTTGGTTACAACCCTAGTGCTGATTTTGCCAGATATACACAAGGATTTCCAAGTGTATTGCGATGCTTCTCGCTTAGGACTTGGATATGTACTAATGCAAGACGGAAGAGTTGTTTCATATGCCTCACGACAACTTCGACCGCATGAGTTGAATTATGCCATGGATGATTTGGAGTTAGCAACTGTAGTTCATGCACTCAAGACCTGGAGACACTTTCTTATTGGAAACCATTGTGATGTGTACACAGATCACAAGATTTTGAAGTACATTTTCACACAGAAGGAGCTGAATCTCAGACAAAGGAGATGGTTGGAGCTTATAAAGGATTATGATATGAAGATACACTATCATCCAGGAAAGGCCAATATCGTAGCAGACGCTTTGAGCTGGAAGAGTTATGCCAATACCCTTGTAAGCGGAGGTTTTCCGCGGGATTTGGTTGAAAATCTCAAGGAGCTTCGTTTGAAGATAGTTCCATGAGGTTTTGTCGCAACAATGGAAGTTTAGTCAACATTATTGGGAAAGATTCGAGAGGCTCAGAAGGATGATAAGGAGATTGCTGAAATAAAGGAGAAAATGAGCAAAGGAAAAGCCAAAGGTTTTTATGAGGATGAGCATGACACTTTATGGTTTCAGGACCGAGTATATGTACCCAATAATGCAGAAAACAGGAAGTTAATACTACAGGAAGCTCATGACTCGCCATACTCGATACACCCTGGAAACACCAAGATGTATTTGGATTTGAAGGAGCGTTTTTGGTGGACTGGTATGAAGAAGGCTATCACAGAGTATGTAGCAGTATGTGATATATGTCAGAGAGTGAAGGCAGAACATTAGAAGCCAGCAGGATTACTGCAGCCTATGCCGATACCCGAATGGAAGTGGCATAGATTTCATCATCGGATTGCCCAGGACACGATCGGGATATGATTCTATATGGGTAGTAGTGGATTGTTTTACCAAAGTGGCTCACTTTATCCCAGTGAAGACCACCTATATGTGTGCAAAGTTGGCCAAGATATATATGACCAGGATCGTATGTCTGCATGGAGCTCCGAGGACCATCGTATCGGATAGAGGGACCCAGTTTACTTCGAAGTTTTGGCATCAGCTGCACCATACTTTGGGTACTAGGCTAGAGTTCAGTACAGCCTTTCATCCGCAGACAGATGGACAGACCAAGAGAGTCAATCAGATTCTGGAGGATATGTTGAGAGCTTGTGCGCTGGATTATGGATCTAGTTGGGAAGACAATTTGGCTTACGCAGAGTTCTCATACAACAACAGTTACCAGGCTAGTCTGAAGATGGCCCCTTATGAAGCCTTGTATGGAAGGAGGTGCAGGACACCGTTGATGTGGGATGAAGTTGGAGACCGTCAGTTGTTTGGACCGGATTTGATCAAAGAATCTGAAGAGAAGGTTAAGTTGATTCGCGACAGACTAAAGGTAGCTCAGTCCAGGCAGAAGTGTTACACAGATTCAAAACACAAGGAGGTAGTCTATGAAATCGGAGACAGAGCATATGTTCGTGTGTCACCTCTCCCAGGAGTTAAACGTTTTAGAGTTAAGGGAAAGTTAGTCCCGAGATTTGTAGGATCATACCAAGTTTTGGAACGTATGGGAGAAGTTGCCTACAAGTTGGAGTTACCCGAGGGACTGTCAGGAGTCCATGATGTGTTTCACGTTTCCTAGTTGAAGTAGTGCCATGCAGAGATGGCTGATATTCCTCTGAGAGATACAGTGCCCCTAGAAGAGATTCAGTTGGATAGTGATTTAACCTACGAGGAGAAACCTGTCAAGATTCTCGAGTTTGCCAGCCGAGTTACGTGCAACAAGGTTATCAAGTTTTGCAAAGTTCAGTGGTGCCACCATACCGAGAATGAAGCCACCTGGGAACGAGAGGATGATCTACGGAAAGACCACCCACACATATTTTCTAGCCAACCCGAATCTCGAGGGAAAGACTCATCTTAAGGGGGGTAGGTCTGTAACATCCCAAAATTTCAATTTGGAATGTTATACATAGGACATCATATGCATGTCATATTTTACTTGCATCTCGTTTGCGATCCTAGAAATCCTAAGCAACTCAAGGACCCATGAAGAGAGTTGGGTATTTCACTATTTTCATATTTGAAATTTTCTCAAATTTGAAAAGAGGATCATTTTGGTTTTAATATTTTCCTCTCCGAAATATTTCCAATATAAATAAAATGATAGGAGATAAAAGGACTTCTCCAAAACAAAAGAAATATTGGAGGAAAATGTTACAAATCAAATAAATATTTTTATTTGGATTTTTTTTTGCTATTTTATTTGAATTAGAAAAATATGCATTTTTTCAAAATTACATTTTTAGGCCAGAAAAATGTTCACTTTGTTCTAAATATTTTATTTAGACGGCGAAAATTGTTTTTGTCATTTTTAGAATTTTTTCTTTAGGATTTTTTCCTTCGGCGGAATTTATTAAAAAAATGCTCCAAACCGAACTGGGCCGCAGCCTAGCCGGCCCGCTCGCGCCACCACTTCTGCCTCCAGGCCGCGCCGTGTCGCCGGCGGACTCCGCCTCGCTGCCGCTGCCTCCTCTCCCAAGCCAGAGACCACCGGGGGGGGGGGGCTTTATAAGCTGCCGCCCCAGGCCCCTTTTGCCACCCACCGCCGCCGCCCCGAGCCGCGCTCCGCCACCCGTAGCCCCGCGCCGCCGCCGAGTAGCCCCGCCGCCCAACGCCGACCTGCCTCGCCGGATCCCGACGCCGCTCCCTCCGGTTTTCGTCCGCGAACCGATAAAACCGCAATGCCGCCGCCGTTTTAGATCGTTTTTATTAGATCGGTTTTCTTGGTTTTCTTCGGTTAGATTTAGTTTACGAACGTTTATTCGTTTAGTTCTGATAACGAACGATTTCGTTCGTTAGCGTCTGTTAGCGGACGTTCATCCGATAGATTTTTCTTTTTTTTGTTTTATTTTCACCAGGGACCTACTCGCTATTACTTTTATCGCAGATTAGCCCTTGATCTTCAAACCCTCGCAACTTTTCAACCGTTCGTCCAAATCCAGTGAAAGCAACGCTGAAATATTCATCTCGAAGCCCTCTTTCCAGTTAATCAACTTGAACATGGTTTTGACAATTTAAAATTTGGTTTCAAGCAGATTTGAATTCGAAGTTCTTTTGATCATAGTTTTAGTTCCGTAGCTCCGATTTGATTGATTCTTTTAGCGAATCGAAGCTGTTCAGTTGAACTTTCCATTTGGATCTGTTTATCCGAGTTTTACCCTCGCATCTATTCTTTAGTGCTATTTTTTTTGTGATAGAATTTCCGGAGTGCGAAGCATGCTACTACGAGTCTCTAGGGTTTGCAAATCGTCAGCAAGGCAAGTAACACTTTGATCATACTTCTTCATTACCTAGTTTTTTTGCATTACTTACAACCCTGAAACATTGCATGAGTAGGATCTCTTAACATGCGGGTATTGGGAAGTAGATAATGAGGTAGAACCTATTGCCCTTTTATTATCAAACCCTGGGAGTTACTTATACGTTATGCTTACTGCTATGCTATGCTAGTAGACGTGGTTTGGGTTTGAGTGTATCCATGACAGATGTGAGATTGTTAATTAATGGTTAACTTAAGGTGGATACTTAAATAGACATCTGGGTGGATTGGTTGAGGCACCCTGGAGCACCCAGTGGTTGTCTGGGCATGTGGAGAATCCAGTGTTGTCCTAGGATATCCCGGAGTACTCGTGTGATCATCCTATGGTTTGCCACCCAGGCTCAAAGGGATCATAATATTATTCATGCTGGAAACTTCCATGTGCATCCACAAGCCATTATGGGCTCTGGCATAGTTGAGTATGTTGTGTGACCTCTTTCAGTGGTAGGCTAGCAGATGTAGGGGATGTAGGTTGGTACTGTCTACCCAGAGTAAAGAGTTAACGCTTTTGAAAGACTGTGTCTCAGTCATCTGTTTCTCAAACACCATGTAGTGCGAGAAATCCAACGGAGGAGATCAAGTCTTGTGGGGAAAAGTGCGCAAACCTCTGTAGAGTGTACAAACTAATCATGGTTAGCTGTGTCCCCGGTTATTGACATCTTGAGTATCTGGTTCTTGGAATGTCATGTTGATCTCATCACCCTAAATTAATTTTGTTGGGTTATTAATACTGCTTAATTGGGATTGAGTTGGAGGAACCTTCTCAATGTTTATCAACTACCATGATAGTTAAACAAAAAATATATTACTTTGTTGTAGGGAAAAATTGGCTTTTCGCAAAAAATATATTAACCGTAGAGCCTCCACCAGCCAAATATGCAGATAGTTATAGCTTTTGCCTGTTCATTGCTCTACAGTGTTATTTGGCCAGCATATTCCATGTGCTGACCCATTTTCGGGCTGCAACGTATTATGTTGCAGACTTTTCAGACGAAGAGTAAGGTGCGCTAGGTCATTGTCATGCACTCAGCTATGCCGTTGGAGTTGATGGACTCACTTTATCTTCCAAGCCTTCCGCTGTTATCGTATTTAGATGGCCTTAAGCCATATTATTGTGATAAGTAATATTTTATGAGTTATTCGATGTAATAAGTGTGTGACCGCCACTTTGTTATAAATCCTTCAAGCATTGTGTGTGTCAGCATTACCGATCCAGGGATGACACTTATGCACAGAGATTTGACCATTTCAGGTCAGATCGTTACACTTATTGAGTTGGCATAGATCAAGATTAGGATTTGTCACTCTATGGATCGGAGAGGTATCTCTGGGCCCTCTCGGTAATGCACATCACTATAAGCCTTGCAAGCAATGTGACTAATGAGTTAGTTGCGGGATGATGCATTATGGAACGAGTAAAGAGACTTGCCGGTAACGAGATTGAACTAGGTATGAGGATACCGACGGTCGAATCTCAGGCAAGTAACATACCGATGACAAAGGGAGTAACGTATGTGGTTATGCGGTTTGACTGATAAAGATCTTAGTAGAATATGTAGGAACCAATATAAGCATCCAGGTTCCGCTATTGGTAATTGACCAGAGATGTGTCTCGGTCATGTCTACATAGTTCTCGAACCCGTAGGGTCCGCACGCTTAACATTCGATGACGATTTGTATTATGAGTTATGTGTTTTGGTCACCAAAGTTTGTTCAGAGTCCCGGATGAGATCACAGACATGACGAGGAGTCTCTAAATGGTCGAGAGGTAAAGATTCATATATTGGAAAGTTATATTCGGACATCGGAATGGTTCCGAGTGATTCGGGTATTTTTCCGGAGTACCGAG
Source organism: Triticum urartu (assembly GCF_056163025.1). Taxonomy (NCBI): domain Eukaryota; kingdom Viridiplantae; phylum Streptophyta; class Magnoliopsida; order Poales; family Poaceae; genus Triticum; species Triticum urartu. Next base: position 361,438,144 of record NC_141876.1, on the reverse strand, counting down.
GGGTTACCGGAACCCCCTGGGAAGTGTTGGGCCATCATGGGCCTAAAGGGAGAGAGAGGGAAGCCCGCGGGGGGTGGCCGCGCGACCCCCTTTCAGGGAGTCCAAATAGGACATGGCGGAGGGGGCAGCGCCCCTGCTACCTCTTGAGCACTACGTTGGTTTTGCCTTGAAGAGGAAAGGGTGATGCAGCAAAGTAGCGTAAGTATTTCCCTCAGTTTTTGAGAACCAAGGTATCAATCCAGTAGGAGGCCACATGCAAGTCCCTCATACCTACACAAACAAATAAGAACCTCGCAACCAACGCGATAAAGGGGTTATCAATCTCTTCACGGTCACTTACGAGAGTGAGATCTGATAGAGATAATAATGATAAGATAAATATTTTTGGTATTTTTATGATATAGATTGAAAGTAAAGATTGCAAAGTAAAAATATATTGGAAATTATATGATGGAAAATAGACCCCGGGGCCATAGGTTTCACTAGTGACTTCTCTCAAGATAGAATAATTATTACGGTGTGTGAACGAATTACTGTCGAGCAATTGATAGAAAAGTGAATAATTATGAGAATATCTAGGCATGATCATGTATATAGGCATCACGTCCGTGACAAGTAGACCGACTCCTGCCTGCATCTACTACTATTACTCCACACATTGACCGCTATCCAGCATGCATCTAGAGTATTAAGTTCATAAGAACAGAGTAACGCCTTAGGTAAGATGACATGATGTAGAGGGATAAACTCAAGCAATATGATATAAACCCCATATTTTTATCCTCGATGGCAACAATACAATATGTGTCGTTTCCCTTTCTGTCACTGGGATCGAGCACCGCAAGATTGAACCCAAACCTAAGCACTTCTCCCATTGCAAGAAAGATCAATCTAGTAGGACAAACCAAACTGATAATTCGAAGAGACTTGCAAAGATAACCAATCATGCATAAAAGATTTCAGAGAAGAATCAAATATTGTTCATAGATAGACTTAATCAAAAACCCACAATTGATTGGATCTTGACAAACACACCGCAAAATGAGTTACATCGAATAGATCTCCAAGAAGATCGAGGAGAACTTTGTATTGAGATTCAAAGAGAGAGAAGAAGCCATCTAGCTAATAACTATGGACCCGAAGGTCTGAAGTAAACTGCTCACACATCATTGGAGGGGCCATGGAGTTGATGTAGAGGCCCTCCGTGATCAATGCCCCCTCCGGCGGAGCTCCGAAAGAGGCCCCAAGATGGGATCTCTTGGGTAGAGAAGGTTGCAGCGGTGGAAATAGGGTTTCGTGGTGCTCCTGGATGTTTTCGGGGTATGTGAACATATATAGGAGGAAGAAGTAGGTCGGTTGAGCCACGAGGGGCCCACGAGAGGGGAGGGAGCGCCCAGGGGGGTAGGCGTGCCTCCTACCTCGTGGACACCTCATCCGTTTCTTGACGACCACTCCAAGTCCTCTGGATCACGTTTGTTCCAAAAATCACGCTCCCGAAGGTTTCATTCCATTTGGACTCCGTTTGATATTCCTCTTCTGTGAAACACTGAAATATGCAAAAAAAAAACAGCAATTTGCACTGGGCCTTGTTGGGTTAATAGGTTAGTCCCAAAAATAATATAAAAGTGTAAAATAAAGCCCATTAACATCCGAAACAGATAATATAATAGCATGGAACAATAAAAAATTATAGATACGTTGGAGACGTATCAAGCATCCCCAAGCTTAATTACTGCTCGTCCTCGAGTAGGTAAATGATAAAAACAAATTTTTTGATGTGGAATTCTTTCTAGCATGTTCTTCAATGTATTTTTCTCTATTGTGGCATGAATGTTCAGATCCGAAAGATTCAAGATAAAAGTTTATTGTTGACATAAAAATAGGAATACTCCAAGTATGCTAATCAAGCAATTATGTCTTATCAAAATACCATAGCCAAAGAAAACTTATCCCTTCAAAATCATATAGTTTGGCCATGCTTCATTTTCGTCACACAAAATGCTCTCATCATGCACAACCCCGATGACAAGCCAAGCAATTGTTTCATACTTAGCCTTTTCAAACTCTTTCAACTTTTACCTAATATATGAGCACAAGCCATGGACATAGCACTATGGGTGGAATAGAATATGATGATTGAGGTTGTGTGAGAAGACAAAAAAGGGGAGAAAGTCTCACGTTGATGCGGCTAATCAATGGGCTATTGAGATGCCCACCGGTTGATGTCAATGCAAGGAGTAGGGATTGCCATGCAACAGAAGCGCTAGGGCTATAAATATATGAAAGCTGATCAAAGAAACTAAGTGTGTGTGCATCCAACTTTCTTTCTCATGAAGACCTAGGGCATTTGAGGAAGCCCATCATTGGACTATACAAGCCAAGTTCTATAATGAAAAATTCCCACTAGTATATGAAAGTGACAAAATAAGAGACTCTCTATCATGAAGATCATGGTGCTACTTCGAAGCACAAGTGTGGAAAAAGTATAGTAACATTGTCCCTTCTCTCTTTTTCTCTTTTTTTATTTGGGCCTTCTTTTTTTCTGGCCTCTTTTTTTCGTCCGGAGTCTCATCCCGACTTGTGGGGGAATCATAGTCTCGATCATCCTTTCCTCACATGGGACAATGCTCTAATGATGATCATCACACTTTTATTTACTTACAACTCAAGAATTACAACTTGATACTTAGAACAAAATGTGACTCTATGTGAATGCCTCCGGCGGTGTACCGGGATTGCGATGAATCAAGATTCACATGTATGAAAAATTAAGCATGGTGGCTTTGCCACAAATACGATGTCAACTATATGATCATGCAAAGCAATATGACAATGATGATGCGTGTCATAATAAATGGAACAGTGGAAAGTTGCGTGGCAATATATCTCGGAATGGCTATGGAAATGCCATAATAGGTAGGTATGGTGGCTGTTTTGAGGAAGATATAAGGAGGCTTATGTGTGATAGAGCATATCATATCACAGGGTTTGGATGCACCGGCGAAGTTTGCACCAACTCTCAAGGTGAGAAAGGGCAATGCACGGTACCAAAGAGGCTAGCAATGATGGAAGGGTGAGAGTGCGTATAATCCATGGACTCAACATTAGTCATAAAGAACTCACATACTTATTGCAAAAATCTATAAGTCATCAAAACCAAGCACTACACGCATGCTCCTAGGGGGATAGATTGGTAGGAAAAGACCATCGCTCGTCCCCGACCGCCACTCATAAGGAAAGCAATCAAAGAACACCCCATGCTTCAAATTTTTCATACAACATTTACCATACGTGCATGCTACGGGACTTGCCAACTTCAACACAAGTATTTATCAATTTCACAATTACTCAACTAGCACACCTCTAATATTACCACCTTTATATCTCAAAACAATATATCAAGCATCCAACTTCTCTTAGCATTTAAAATTTATAACCAAAGTGAATTACCATGCTGTTCTAAAGGACTCTCAAAATGATATAAGTGAAGCATGAGAGATCAATTAATTCTATAAAATAGAAACACCGTCGTGCTCTAAAAGATATAAGCGAAGTACTAGAGCAAAAATTATCCAACTCAAAAGATATAAGTGAAGCACATAGAGTATTCTAATAAATTCCAATTCATGTGTGTCTCTCCCAAAAGGTGTGTACAGCAAGGATGATTGTGGTAAACTAAAAAGCAAAGACTCAAATCATACAAGACACTCCAAGCAAAACAAATATCATGTGGCGAATAAAAATATAGCTCCAAGTAAAGTTACCGATGGACGAAGACGAAAGAGGGGATGCCCTGGAAGCTTAAGCTTTTGGTTGTCCCTGGATTTTACCTTGGTGTGGCTTGGGCATCCCCAAGCTTAGGCTCTTGCCACTCCTTGTTTCATAATCCATCAAATCTTTACCCAAAACTTGAAAACTTCACAACACAAAATTTAAAAGAAAATCTCGTGAGCTCCTTTAGTAAAACAAAACAAACCACCACTTCAAGGTACTTTAATGAACTAATTATTTATTTATATTGGTGTTAAACCTACTGTATTCAAACTTTTTTATGGTTTATAAACTCTACTACTAGCCATAGATTCATCACAAATAAGCAAACAACACATGAAAAACAGAATCTGTCAAAAATAGAATAGCCTGTAGTAATCTGTAGGTTTCGAATACTTATGGAACCCCAAAAATTCTAAAATAAATTCCTGGATGTGAGGAATTTATCTATTAATCAAATTCAAAAATAATTAACTAAATATCACTCTCCAATAAAAAAACGGTATCAAATCTCGTGAGCGCTAAAGTTTCTGTTTTTTACAGCAAGATCGCAAAGACATTCCCCAAGTCTTTCCAAAGGTTCTACTTGGCACAAACACTAATTCAAAGCATAAAACCACATCTAAACAGAAGCTAGATGAATTATTTATTACTAAACATAATCAAAAATCAAGAAACAAAAATAAAATAGGGTTGCCTCCCAACAAGCACTATCGTTTAACGCCCCTAGCTAGGCATAAAAGCAAGGATAGATCTAGGTATTATCATCTTTGGTATGCAATCCATAAGTGGCTCTCATAATAGATTCATAAGGTAATTTAATTTTCTTTCTAGGAAAGTGTTCCATGCCCTTCCTTAGCGGAAATTGGAATCTAATATTCCCTTCATCCATATCAATAATTGCACCAATCGTTCTAAGGAAAGGTATACCAAGAATAATAGGACATGTAGGATTGCGATCTATATCAAGGACAATGAAATATACGGGCACATAATTCCTATTTGCAACAATAATAACGTCATTAATTCTTCCCATAGGTTTCTTAATGGTGGAGTCCACAAGATGCAAGTTTAAAGAATAATCATCAAATTCACGGAAACCTAGCAAATCACACAAAGTTTTAGGAATCATGGAAACACTAGCACCCAAATCACATAAAGCAAAGCATTCATGATATTTAATATTAATTTTAATAGTAGGTTCCCACTCATCATGAAATTTTCTAGGTATAGAAACTTCCAATTCAAGCTTTTCTTCATAAGATTGCATTAAAGCATCAACATTATGTTTAGTAAAAGCTTTATTTTGACTATAAGCATGCGAAGAATTTAGCACGGGTTGAAACAAGGAAATACAATCTATTAAAGAACAATTATCATAATTAAATTCCTTGAAATCCAAGATAGTGGGTTCATTGCTATTTAAAGTTTTGACCTCTCCAATCCCACTTTTATCAATTTTTGCATCAAGATCTAAAAACTCCGAATCATTGGGACGCCTTCTAACTAAAGTTGACTCATATCCAGTCCCATCATTATCAAGATTCATATTGAAAAACAAATATTTAATAGGGGACACATCAATAACTTTTAGATCTTCATCCTTATTATCATGGAAACTAGAAGAACACGCTTTTATGAAGCAATCTTTTCTAGCACGCATCCTAGCGGTTCTTTCTTTGCACTCATCAATGGAAATTCTCATAGCTTTGAGAGACTCATTGATATCATTCTTAGGTGGAATAGATCTAAGTTTTAAAGAATCAACATCAAAAATTCTATCCACGTTCGTAGCCAACTCATCAATCTTAGACAAATTTTCTTCAATCAAAGCATTGAAACTCTTTTGCGAACTAATAAATTCTTTAATGTTAGATTCAAAATTAGAGGGAATCTTATTATAATTTCCATAAGAATTGTTGTAGGAATTACCATAATTATTAGAGGAATTACTAGGAAACGACCTAGGATTAAAATTACCTCTATATGCGTTATTACCAAAATTGTTCCTACCAACAAATTTCACATCCATAGATTCATTATTATTATCAATCAAAGTAGACAAAGGCATATCATTAGGATCAGAAGAAACACTTTTATTAGCAAACAACTTCATAAGTTCATCCATCTTTCCACTCAAAACATTGATTTCTTCTATAGCATGCACCTTTTTACTAGTAGATCTTTCAGTATGCCATTGAGAATAATTAACCATAATATTATCTAGGAGTTTAGTAGCTTCTCCTAAAATTATTTCCATAAAAGTGCCTCCCGCAGGAGAATCTAAAAGATTTCTAGAAGCAAAGTTCAATCCGGCATAATTTTTTGTATAATCATCCAAAGATTCAAACCATTTGTAGGGCAATTGCGTATCATTAATTTCATCCTCTCCCAAGCTTGTGCAACATGTTCATGATCAAGTTGCTTAAAATTCGTAATATCGTTTCTAAGAGTGATGATCTTAGCAGGAGGAAAATACTTAGAGATAAAAGCATCTTTGCACTTATTCCATGAATCAATACTATTTTTAGGCAAAGATGAAAACCAAGTTTTAGCACGATCTCTAAGGGAAAACGGGAATAGCTTCAGTTTAACAATATCATTATCCACATCTTTCTTCTTTTGCATATCACACAAATCAACAAAGTTGTTTAGATGGGTAGCGACATCTTCACTAGGAAGGCCGAAAAACGGATCTTTCATGACAAGATTCAGCAAGGCAGCATTAATTTCACAAGATTCAGCATTGGTAAGAGGAGCAATCAGAGTGCTAATAAAATCATTATTGTTGGTATTGGAAAAGTCACACAATTTAGTATTATCTTGAGCCATCGTGACGAGCAAGCAATCCAACACACAAGCAAACAAAAAACAAGCAAAAAGAGACGAACTAGAAAAAAGAAGGGGAATGGAAAAAGAGGGCGAATAAAACAGAATTGGTGAAGTGGGGGAGAGGAAAACGAGAGGAAAATGGAAAATAATGTAATGCGAGGGATAAGAGTTTGTGATGGTACTTGGTATGTCTTGACTTGTGCGTAGACTCCCCGGCAACGGCGCCAGAAATCCTTCTTGCTACCTCTTGAGCACTGCGTTGGTTTTCCCTTGAAGAGGAAAGGGTGATGCAGCAAAGTAGCGTAAGCATTTCCCTCAGTTTTTGAGAACCAAGGTATCAATCCAGTAGGAGGCCACACGCAAGTCCCTCGTACCTACACAAACAAATAAGAACCTCGCAACCAACGCGATAAAGGGGTTGACAATCCCTTCACTGTCACTTACGCGAGTGAGATCTGATAGAGATAATAATGATAAGATAAATATTTTTGGTATTTTTATGATATAGATTGAAAGTAAAGATTGCAAAGTAAAAATAGATTGGAAACCTATATGATGGAAAATAGACCCCGGGGCCATAGGTTTCACTAGTGGCTTCTCTCAAGATAGCATAAGTATTATGGTGGGTGAACTAATTACTGTCGAGCAATTGATAGAAAAGTGAATAATTATGAGAATATCTAGGCATGATCATGTATATAGGCATCACGTCCGTGACAAGTAGACCGACTCCTGCCTGCATCTACTACTATTACTCCACACATCGACCGCTATCCAGCATGCATCTAGAGTATTAAGTTCATAAGAACAGAGTAACGCCTTAGGTAAGATGACATGATGTAGAGGGATAAACTCAAGAAATATGATATAAACCCCATATTTTTATCCTCGATGGCAACAATACAATACATGTCGTTTCCCTTTCTGTCACTGGGATCGAGCACCGCAAGATTGAACCCAAAGCTAAGCACTTCTCCCATTGCAAGAAAGATCAATCTAGTAGGCCAAACCAAACTAATAATTCGAAGAGACTTGCAAAGATAACCAATCATGCATAAAAGATTTCAGAGAAGAATCAAATATTGTTCATAGATAGACTTGATCATAAACCCACAATTCATCGGATCTCGATAAACACACAGCAAAAGGAGTTAGATCGAATAGATCTCCAAGAAGATCGAGGAGAACTTTGTATTGAGATTCAAAGAGAGAGAAGAAGCCATCTAGCTAATAACTATGGACCCGAAGGTCTGAAGTAAACTCCCACACATCATCGAAGGGGCCATGGAGTTGATGTAGAGGCCCTCCATGATCAATGCCCCCTCTGGCGGAGCTCCGGAAAAGGCCCCAAGATGGGATCTCTTGGGTACAGAAGGTTGCGGTGGTGGAAATAGGGTTTCATGGTGCTCCTGGATGTTTTCGGGGTATGTGAACATATATAGGAGGAAGAAGTAGGTCGGTTGAGCCACGAGGGGCCCATGAGGGGGAGGGCGCGCCCAGGGGGGTAGGCATGCCCCCTTCCTCATGGACACCTCGTCCGTTTCTTGACGTCCACTCCAAGTTCTCTGGATCACGTTTGTTCCAAAAATCATGCTCCCGAAGGTTTCATTCCGTTTGGACTCCGTTTGATATTCCTTTTCTGCGAAACACTAAAATAGGCAAAAAACAGCAATTTGCACTGGGCCTTGGGTTAATAGGTTAGTCCCAAAAATAATATAAAAGTGTAAAATAAAGCCCATTGACATCCAAAACAGATAATATAATAGCATGGAACAAGAAAAACTTATGGATACATTGGAGACGTATCAGCCCCCCTTCCCTTTCCCTCTCCCTCTCCTTCCTATTCCCTCCAGTGGAGAAAGTAAAAGGGGGGGGGAATCCCAGTTGGACTAGGAGTCCAAGTAGGACTCCCCCCCATGGCGCGCCCCTCCTGGCCACCGGACTCCTCCTCCCCCTTTATATACGGGGGTGGGGGGCACCCCAAAGGCACACCAAGAAATCTCTTAGCCGTGTGCGGTGGGCCCTCCATAGTTTACTCCTCCGATCATATTGTCATAGTGCTTAGGCGAAGCCCTGCGCGGATCACATCACCATCAACATCACCACGCCGTCGTGCTGTCGGAACTCTCCCTCGACCCTCTACTGGATCAAGAGCTCGAGGGACATCATCGAGTTGAATGTGTGCTGAACACGGAGGTGTCGTATGATACGTCTCCATCGTATCTACTTTTCCAAACACTTTTGACCTTGTTTTGGACTCTAACTTGCATGATTTGAATGGAACTAACCCAGACTACTGCTGTTTTCAGCAGAATTCCCATGGTGTTATTTTTGTGTAGAAATAAAAGTTCTCGGAATGACCTGAAACTTCACGAAGAATATTTTTGGAATTTATAAAAAATACTGGCGAAAGAATTAACACCAGGGAGTCCACACCCTGTCCACGAGGGTGCAGGGTGCGCCCCCCCTGGGGCGCCCCCTGCCTCATGGGCCCCCTAAGGCTCCACCGACCTCAACTCCAACTCTATATATTCACGTTCGGGCAGAAAAAACCAGAAAGATGGATTCATCGCGTTTTACGATACGGCGTCGCCTCCAAGCCCTAATCTCTCTCAGGAGGGCTGGTCTGGATTCCATTCGGGGCTCCGGAGAGGGAAATCTGTCGCCATCGTCATCATCAACCTTCCTCCATCACCAATTTCATGATGCTCACCACTGTGCGTGAGTAATTCCATCGTAGGCTTGCTGGACGGTGATGGGTTGGATGAGATTTATCTTGTAATTGAGTTAGTTTTGTTAGGGTTTGATCCCTAGTATCCATTATGTTCTGAGATTGATGTTGCTATGACTTTGCTATGCTTAATGCTTGTCACTAGGGCCCAAGTGCCATGATTTTAGATCTGAACCTATTACGTTTTATGAATATATGTGAGTTCTTGATCCTATCTTGCAAGTCAATAGTCACCTACTATGTGTTATGATCCGGTAACCCCGAAGTGACAATAATCAGGACCACTCCCGGTGATGACCGTAGTTTGACGATTTCATGTATTCACTAAGTGTTAATGCTTTGGTCCGGTACTCTATTAAAAGGAGGTCTTAATATCCCTTACACTACTGGAATTAGCTTATTTGCCGTCTGCCCATTCTTTGCCGTCCGCTTAATGACGACAAAGAACGTCTTTGCCATTAGCCACAAGAAAACGGACGACAAAGATGTGGCTGATGGCAAACAATGTCTTTGCCATTAGCCCGTTCTTTTCCGTCCGCTGGCTGACGGCAAAGAATCTTTGCCGTCCGCTAGCAGACGGCAAAGAGGTGGGTGGGTCCTGTTATTGTTTAACCAACTTAAGCCCACCGGCTCCACCTCTTTGCTGACCGTTGGCAGACGACAAAGAAGCGGGTACGTTAACGACTATCCCGCCCCCCTCTCTTCTCTCCACTCTCTCATTCCTCCCCACCCACACCCGCGCCGCCGCCGCCAGCCCTGTTTGCCATAGCCGGCCACCCCGCACCCCTCCCCTGCGGCCCCCCGACCTCCACCGCACCCCGCCGCCCCTTCCACGTCGCCTCGCCCCCCGCCCCCTCCCCTCCGTCGCCATCCCCCACCCACACCGTCCAGCACCGTCGCCGTCGACCCCGTCCGGCGTAGCCGGCCGCCCCGCACCCCTCCCTGACCTCCACCGCGGCCCCGCCGCCTCTTCCACGTCGGGCAGCCGCCCCGTCGCCGTCCCCGCCCCATCCCGTCACCGTCCCCGCCCCATCCCGCCGTGGCCGTCCGGCCTCACCCTCCACCGGGTCGCCGCCTCCTCCAGCGACCGCCACAGCCATCTGGCCTCCCCCTCCACCAGGTGAGCTCCTCCCTTTTTTTGTTTAATTAGTTTCTTTTTGTTTCTTTTAGTTTATAGTTATAGTTATAGTTTAGTTTTAGTTTAGTTTATTTTAGATTAGTTTTAGTTTAGTTTATTCTAGATTAGTTTTAGTTTATTTTAGTTTATTTTATTTTAGTTTAGTTTATTTTAGTTTTAGTTTAGAAGAAGAAGTAGAAGGAGGAGGGAGGAACATGAGGAGGGAGAAGAAGAAAGAAGAAAAGAAGAAGAAGAGGAAAAAGGAGAAGAAGAAGAAGAAGAAGAAGAAGAGGAGGAGGAGGAGGAGAAGAAAGAAGAAGAATAAGAAAGAGGAGAGGAGGAGGAGGAGGAGAAGAAGAAGAAGAAGAAGAAGAAGAAGAAGAAGAAGAAGAAGAAGAAGAAGAAAAGGAAAAAAGAGACCCCGACCCGACCCCCGACACCCGACAGACACCCCGACACCTCGGCACGACACCTCGACCCCGACCCCCGACCCCCGACACCCTGACACCACACCCCGACCCCGACAACCGACACCCTGACACCACACCCCGACCGCGGTCAACCCCGACCCCGACACCCTGGCACCCTGACCCCGACATGACACCCCGACACGACAACCTGACCCCGACCAACCGACACCCTGACACCACACCCCGACCGCGGTCGACCCCGACCCCGAGTCCGACACCCTGACACCCCGACCCCGACACGACACCCCGACCCCGACACCCTGACACCACACCCGACCCCGACCCCGACCACCGACACCCCGACACCTGACACCCCGACCACCGACACCCGGACACCACACCCACCCTCACCCCCGACCCCGACACCCTAACACCACACCCCGACACCGACCCTGACACCCCGACCCCGACACCCTGACACCACACCCCGACCCCATATATATTTGTGTTGATCAGGTGTATTTTTATTATGGTCATGATTATGATACACTTAAATTATATACATATCATTATGTTCATGTCAAGTATCCAATTTTTTTATGTTGTACTAATTTCGTTTACTTTTTGTCATTGCAGGTGTTGACAGGATGGTGGGCAAGGGTCCAGAGCACCCCGATTCTCCCGCGAGCGCTACTGGGAGGGGTGGTTCCATTATTCTAGCCCAGCCCCTCTCGAGAGCGCTGCTAGACAGTATGTAGTCAACTGCGGCGGGCACTTCTTCTTTGTCCAGGAGAGGTCGGGGGAGGACGAAGAAGCCTGCTAGAGGTGGACGTGGCAGCGGGAGAGGTAGGAAGGCTGTTACGCCTTCCTCGCGGCCACCCTCAGCCGATTCAGCCGACCATAGGAGTGCTCCGTCTGATGTGGACCCGTCTCGGACTCCGGTCCATGAGCCTCTGGTCACTGATCCTTCCCCCGACCAGACGTGGGTCGCCGATCTTTCGCCCCACGTGAGTCCAGTCCTAGAGTCTTTCTCTCAGAAGACTCCGGTCACGGGGTCTTCGGCCCATGAGACTCCGGAGGCTAGTGGCTCGGAGGATGGTAGCAAGGACACCTTTTCAGATGATAGCTACAGTGACGACGAGCTGGTTGAGAAGGGCAAGAAGGTCTACAAGCGTGGCGCTACAAAGCTCCCGCCCGTGCCAACGACCACCGACCAGAGGTGGTTGATTGTTCCTAAAGGGTTGAAGTAAGTGCATTTACTATTTTTTAACCTTTTGCCTTCATGTTCCTTCAAATTAATATCTAATGCGTTGGCCTTGTCATACTGCAGGGGCTGGGTACGCCCCAGTGGTTCTCGTAGGCCCATCCAGGTTCTTGGTGTGCTTTGCCGGCAGCACTTCCCTGGGTGGGTCACATTGCTCGGTGAGGGTCAGGTTCCACAGCTAGCACTGACCTGGGAGCTGTACTCGGTTGCCCCGGCCCCGCCGGAGGAGAGGGTCAATGGTGTTTTGTGCGAGACGGTGGCCGACATTATGTTCCGTCGGTTTTGGGTAATTTCTCCTTTACGAAATTAAAAATTAACACTACCTAGTGATTGTACTAATTAGTGTTGTCTTGTTTGATTGCAGACCTTCTACAAGGTTTCAGAGGGAGAGCAGGAGGCCGCATGTATGGTTGTCGAAAATGAGTGCAAGCGCCTACTTCAGAACTTAAGGCATGAGGCTCGGGCGCAGGCCGTTCAAGACTACTACGCCTCGAAGGGTATTGGGAGGGGCAAGCAGAAGTGTCGCGACAAGTTTCTGAGTAAGGAGAAGTACATGCATGTAATTACCTATTCTTAAGGCCTTGAACTTAGTTTTCTTGATTTGATTCGTAGGCGTAGCGCTGAAATTTCTCTTGACTCACTTAGGTGCCCCCCGAGATGGTGTGTGGATAAGATGGAATGTTGGGAGGCGTTGGTGGATGCGTGGTGCTCTCCCCAATGGAAAGTCGAACAGCAAAGGGCCAAGGATAAGCGCGACCAAATGGAAGGTGTGCCACACCATCAAGGGAGCTCCAACCTGTTTGAGTACGGGGATAACTGGCTATGTGGTTTGCTACATGATTCATGCAATTCATTCTTCATGCTAGCATTTATCCCTTCCAAAATGACTTAATATGCTATAGTTAGCTGTAAAATGACATAATAACCTTGGATAGCTCAATAATGACATAATTAGCATAATTTGGTCAAAAATGGCATAATAATCTTGGTTACCTAAAAAATAACCTAAACTTAGCTTATTTTCCTCGAAAATGGCATAATAACCTTTCTTAGCTCCAAAATGACCTATTTACATAGCAATATCATTCTTCATGCTAGCTTGAGCCCTTAACTAATATTTTGTTCCTCTCTCTCAGGCGCACTACCACAAGAAGCCTGTGCCAGGTTTGTTCGACCTCTATGGCATGACCCATATGGCCCCGTATAAGAAGGCCAAGCCATTCACGGAGTCTGACCTAGATGATCCAGAGAGCTTCACCAACAAGACCTCCCACCAGAAGCTTGTGAGGTACAGAGACGAGGGGAAGGCGAGGAAAGGGGATGACTTTAACCTGAGCCAGGATCCTTTTGATACAGAGCTGGTGATGATATATGGTGGCGGGAGGTCCCATGGCTCTCAAGCCATTGATGATGGACTGATACGTTGTCCTAAGACTCTCCCGTAGATCAAGAAGTGCCTGAGTAGCTTTGATCATGAGATAACGCCTCGTGCATGGCCCGCAGAGATCGCCATGGCGGTTAGTTATACGGACTCTCTCACCTTTCCTCCATTACATTGTGTGTGCGTTCATCGATGATTACAATGCTAACGAGGAGCGGTGTGTTGCAGGCTATTGTTGAGAAAGAGAGATTGAAGACGAAGGAGCTTGTGGAGGAGGCAAAAAGGGAGGCAAAAAAGGAGATGGAGGAGAAGACGGCTAAGCTGTTGGAGGAGGAGAGGAACCGGAATGACATCGCTAACTGGGCCCTATACGAGCTCATCGTGGTATGTTTCTCGTGCATATTAGCCCAATCATGCACGTAATGTTCGCATTACTATCTAATATGACTGACTCGTGAGAACAAAATGTGCAGACCATGTGCGAGAAAAACGGTCAGGCCCCTCCGCCGATGCCCCAGATTGCTCCGGCGAACACGGTGAGTTTGATTTGAATGGTCGTTGCTTACTACTATTCACATTTCAGTTTGCGAACTTGCTAATGAGACATTATTGGAAATGATCTTTGGTGCAGCATGGCTCCCGACAAGCATCGACCACTCCTTCTGCCAATGCCGGAACCCCGACCGGTCCTTCACCTCCGTCTGGCACTGGCGCAGCCCCGACCATTCCTACACCTCCGTCATAACAGTATTTTTCTTCTTATTTAGCCTATTTAGTCCATTTATGACATAATTTAGCCTATTTAGTCCACAAATGACATAATAAGATGAAGAAAATCAAGGAAGAGGAAGAAAAGAAGGAATAGGAATAAAAGAAGAAGAAGAAGAAGAAAAGAAGGAGAAGAAGTTCTTCTTCTAGTCTTCTTCTTCTTCTTATTCTAGTTTTCTTCTTCTTCTTCTCCAAAATGAAGTAAGCTCTAAGTTATATCTCATAATATGCTTAGTTAGGTCAAAAATGGCATAATTAGCTAGGTAAGCTCAAAATGGCATTTTTCTTCTTATTTAGCCTATTTAGTCCATTTATGACATAATTTAGCCTATTTAGTCCACAAATGACATAATAAGATGAAGAAAATCTAGAAAGAGGAAGAAAAGAAGGAATAGGAAGAAAACAAGAAGAAGAAAACGAAGAAGAAGTTCTTCTCCTAGTCTTCTTCTTCTTCTTCTTCTTCTTCTAGTTTTCTTCTTCTTCTAGTTTTCTTCTTCTTCTTCTACTAGTTTTCTTCTTCTTCTCCAAAATGAAGTTAGCTCTAAGTTATATCATAATGGCATAATATGCTTAGTTCACTCAAAAATGGCACAATTAGCTAGGTTAGCTCCATTTTACCTAAGTATGCTTACTTCTTCTTCTTCTTCTTCTTCATTTTCTTCTTCTTCTTCTTCTTCTTCTTCTTCTTCTTCTTCTTCTTCTTCTTCTTCTGTTTCTAGTCTTCTTCTTCTTCTTCTTCTTCTTCTTCTTCTTCTGTTTCTAGTCTTCTTCTTCTAACTTTCTTCTTTCCCATTTTGCAGATTTAATTCACTATATGGAAGCTTGCATGGATGGAGTGCTTGTTTCCCTTTTATTTTTTCGTTCGTATCGATAAAAAATGTGGAACTTTGTTATATGGATGCATGCATGGAACAATGTGTTGGATGAACATTGTGATGTTAATATGTATGGTTGGAACTCTGTTTCTTATTATGTATGTATGTTGTCATGGTTGGAGCTATGTGTTGGATACATCATGTGTCTGCTGTGCATGTGGAAATATATATATATATATATATATCTGTGTGTGAATTCCTGTGAAATTAAATGGATTCAAATAAAAACAGGGGGTATGTAGCCTCTTTGCCATCTGCTAGCAGACGATGAAGCTCTTTGCCGTCTGCTAGCGGACGGCAAAGAGGACACATGGCAGATACCTGTAAAACCTGGGAAACACTGGCTGCCTATTTGGTCACTTTGCCGTCTGCTGGCAGACGACAAAGATTCAAATCACTTTGCCGTCCGTTGGCAGACGGCATAGCTGGCCACATGGCAGCTCCCCAGTACTGCCTAGCTGAGCTCTTTGCCGTCATAGCTGGCCACATGGCAGCTCCCCAGTACTGCCTAGCTGAGCTCTTTGCCGTCTATCAGTGGACGGAAAAGAGCTTTGACTCTTTGCCGTCCGTTGGCAGACGGCAAAGAGCGCCGTTAACCCCCTAACGGCACTCACGCCACCGCACTGTCGTCCGTTGTCGTCGCCGTCTGCTGGCCTCGGATGGGGGACGGCAAAATCCTTTACCGTTCGTTTCCAGGAAGCGGATGGCAAAGAAGGCCTTTGCTGGCACATGTTCAGACGGACAGTTTGCCGTATGCTGGCGGACGGCAAAGACGTTTGCCGTCCGTGATCCATGCCTTTGCCGCCCGCCATGGCAGACAGCAAATAAGCTGATTCTAGTAGTGTTAGTTTCCAATAGACCCCGCTGCCATGGGAGTGTAGGACAAAATATGTCATGCAAGTTCTTTTCCATAAGCACGTATGACTATATTCGGAGTACATGCCTACATTACATTGATGAACTGGAGCTAGTTCTATGTTACCCCAAGTTATAACTGTTACATGAGGAATCACATCCGACATAATTATCCATCACTGATCCATTGCCTACAAGCTTTTCACATATTGATCTTTGCTTAGTTACTTTTCCATTGCCACTGCTACAATCACTACAAAACTACTACTGTTACTTTTGCCATCGTTATCGCTACTTCCATATTACTTTGCTACTAAATACTTTGCTGCAGATATTAAGTCTTTCAAGTGTGGTTGAATTAACAACTCAACTGTTAATACTTGAGAATATTCCTTAGCTCCCCTTTTTTCAAATCAATAAATTTGGGTTGAATATTCTACCCTCAAAAATTGTTGCGATCCCCTATACTTGTGGGTTATCAAGATTATTTTTTGGCACCGTTGCCCGGGAGCATAGCTCTATTCTTTGAGTCACTTGTGATTTATATCTGTTGATCACTATGAGGAACTTGAAAGATGAAAGAACCAAGATTTTTTCCTCAACTACGAGGGGAGGTAAGGAACTGCCATCTAGCTCTGCACTTGATTCACCTTCTGTTTTAAGTGAACTTGCAACACCTACTCCTGCTATTGATTCTGATATGTCGCATGTTATTGATGATGCCACTTCTGCTATGCATGATGCTTATGATGAAACTACTTCTACGCTTGATAATATTGTGCCATTAGGTGAATTTCATGATGAACTTGCTAGGGTTAGAGAGTATGAAACTATTGAAACTGATAATATTAATGAAAGTGATGATGAAGATTCTCCCCCTAGATATGAATTGCCTGTTGTGCCTGAGGGTTATGTTATGGATGAAGAAACTGCTAGAGATATTTTAGCTTGCAATGATAGATATGATCTTAAGAAACTATTAGCTAAGCTGAAAGAAAAATCTTTGAATGCTAGAATGAAATATGACCCTGCTTTTGCTACTTTACCTATTTGTATTTCTGATAAGGATTATGATTTCTCTGTCGATCCTGAGATAACTACTTTGGTTGAATCTGATCCTTTTTATGGCTATGACTCTGAAACTGTTGTGGCACATCTTACTAAATTGAATGATATAGCCACCCTATTCACTAATGAGGAAAAAAAATCGTTAGTAGTATATCCTTAAGTTATTTCCGTTCTCATTAAAGGGTGATGCTAAAATATGGTTTAATTCTCTTGATCCTGGTTGTGTGCGTAGTCCCCAGGATATGATTTATTACTTCTCTGCTAAATATTTCCCCGCTCATAAGAAACAAGCTGCCTTAAGGGAAATATATAATTTTGTGCAAATTGAAGAAGAGAGTCTCCCACAAGCTTGGGGGAGGCTTCTCCGATAACTTAATGCTTTGTGTTGGTGTCAAAACCGGCGGATCTCGGGTAGGGGGTCCTGAACTGTGCGTCTAAGACGGATGGTAACAGGAGGCAGGGGACACAATGTTTACCCAGGTTCGGGCCCTCTCGATGGAGGTAATACCCTACGTCCTGCTTGATTGATCTTGATTATATGAGTATTACAAGAGTTGATCTACCACGAGATCGTAGAGGCTAAACCCTAGAAGCTAGCCTATGATTCTGTTTGTTGTTGTCCTACGGACTAAACCCTCCGGTTTATATAGACACCGGAGGGGGCTAGGGTTACACAGAGTCGGTTACAAGGGAGGAGATCTACATATCTGATTTGCCAAGCTTGGCTTCCCCGCAAAGGAGAGTCCCACCCGGACACGAGACGAAGCCTTCAATCTTGTATCTTCATAGTCCAACAGTCCGGCCAAAGTATATAGTCCGGCTGTCCGAGGACCCCCTAATCCAGGACTCCCTCAGTAGCCCCTGAACCTGGCTTCAATGACGATGAGTCCGGCGCGCAGATTGTGTTTCGGCATTGCAAGGCGGGTTCCTCCTCCGAATACTCCACAGAAGATTTTTGAACACAAGGGTCGTGTCCGGCTCTGCAAAACAAATTCCACATACTACCGTAGAGAGTATAATATTTCCACAAATCTAATCTGCTGACAACTTTTCATAACGTGACATCACACCATGGCCTGGTCATTATGCGAACCGTTTTTCTCAACCAGCTACTACGTGTATTGCGAGGCGGTTTTTCTTGGCACGTCTTGCCGAAGCAGAGATCGTTCCCCTTATCACGGGATTCTCATCAATACGGGTGTGGGTAACCCAACTGTGCCATCAATTGTGGTGCTTGGGGAATAAGCGAGTTTACCAGGCAGGTGGGGAGGCGCATAGCTTCTTCCACCCTTATAAAGGGACAAGGACTCCTCCTTTTCACCTACGCCTTCTTCTTCCCTGCCCATCCATTCTTGAGCACTCGAGCTCCAGTGCCCAAGTTCGCATTCTCTCCCTAAAACCACTCCAAACATGTCCGGAGCAAGAGGCAAGTGGATGGTCTCCTCCGTTATGGAGGAGAACATTACGAAGCTCCGGGAAGCCGGATACCTGGCCGCAGACATCGCGCACCGGCTCCCAGACGAGGGGCAGATCGTCCCTACTCCAAGACCCCATGAGAGGGTTGTATTCCTCCCCCACTTCGTCCGCGGGTTGGGATTTCCCCTCCACCCGTTCGTCCATGGGCTCATGTTCTACTACGGGCTGGACTTCCATGATCTGGCCCCCAATTTCATCCTCAACAGTTCGGCGTTTATCGTCGTGCGAGGCCTTCCTTCGCATCAAGCCCCACTTCGGCTGTGGCTGAAGACCTTCAACGTGAAACCGAAGGTGGTGGTCGGCCATAAAGCGGAGTGCGGAGGCGCCATGGTGGGCAAAATGCCTAATGTCACCTGGCTCAAGGGCTCCTATGTGGAGACCGTGAAGGGGTGGCAATCGGGGTGGTTCTACATCACCGAGCCGCGCGACGCCAACTGGGCGGCGGCCCCCGAATTTCGATCCAGCATCCCTACGCGTCTCACCTCCTGGAAATAGAAGGGCCTATCCTGGGGTTCATCGGTGGAGCTGACCAGACTCCAGAACTGCGTAAGAAATATGATAAGCAAGAAAATCAAGCTCGTCAACGTGGTCCGGGTCATGCTCTTCCACCGGATCCTTCCGTGTCAAGGACATGCATTTAATATGTGGGAGTTTGACCCGGCCAAGCACCAGACGCTGCGAGAGCTTTTTGACACGACACACCAAGACGTCTGGAGGGTGCTATTCAAGGACGCCGAGGTACCTCCTACCCTTACCGAGGATTGCGGACTCAGTGCAAAGCGCCCTGCCAATCCGGTAAGCTCTTTATAACTCATAAGATGTTTCTTTCCCTGGTATAATCATGTGGGGGATCTAAGCCTCCGTGCCATTTGCCAGGAATGGGTCGCGACAGCAGAGCAGATCGATTGTCCGGCCCCACTGCCCGAGGATCCAGCAAGTGCCCTCTTAACTGAGATGCTGGCTCTGGCGCCCTATGAGGTGCCGGAGAAGAAGGCCAAGAAGAAGGCCATGGGGACCAGGAAAGGTCTCCGACACAAGGTCATATTGGACTCATCGTCCGATAACACCGAGGCGCCCTCCTCCCACAAAAACGAGGAGGAGGAAGAGGAAAGTTCTCCCCCCTAGCAGAGGGGGGGGCAAGAAAAGGAAGGCCGCCCCATCAGGGGAAGCCGAAGGGTCCAAGAAGGGAAGGACTCTCCTTCTAGACTGCTCCACGGCGGCCGCTGTTAGCGACGAGGAGTGGTTACCATAATAGTTCTTTGTATGTTTTATTTTATTGCTTCTTATCATGCCAAACATGATCATGCATCCCATCCAAAGCCCATATCGATGTATCCTCTTCGGATGGGTCTTTGGGCCTGTCGGAGATGAATAGCGATTCACTCCCGACCACCTCCCCCCCGCCCTACGGACGACGTCGAGGTGCTGTCTCAAAGGGTACCGAACCAAGGGGAGACAGTTCTGGAAGCGCCCCAAGGCGACATTCCGGACGCTGGACGTACGAGGGGCAAGACTCCCATGGGCTCTAACGCCGGGGGGCAGCAAGTCTGTGCCGATGGCCTCTGTCCATCTAGGGTCATCAGACAATTTGTTGGAAGCGCTTCGCGATGCTTCCATTGACGAAGAGCACCACACTATCATGAGTGCGGTGGTCAAGAAGATTCAGTCCGCTAAAAGCGGACTGACTGAAGCCTGTGCCAGCCTCCTAACAGGCTTTGAGGTAAGTAATCAAATTATGAGAAAATGTTATAGCATAGACAGTAGCCCCTGATGCTCTGTTTGTTGTTCGGAAGAACAGCCGAACAGAGGATCAAATAATAACCACAGGAGTCTAATTAGAATATGTCTATGTGAATAAGCAGGCTTCACTGCTAGCCGCTGCCGCTCACACGGCGGAGGTCTCTGCACTGAAGCGGGACCTTGAGAGGTCCGAGGAAGAACTCAGCCTTACCAAGAGGCAGCTCGAAGAGAACAAAGGTAAGTGATACCTCGTCTATTTATTGATAAAGAAAAAGGAAACTTGTCATTAGATCACAGGATCGTCATGAATTTTGCTAGGGGCCACGACCGAAGTGGCAGCCCTGAAGAAGGCGTTGTCCGAGGCCAAAAGCAAAGCAGCCAAGGAGTGCGCCGAGCGCGAGAAGCAAGAGGCCCGAGTTGGCGAGGTTCAGCAAGAGCTCCAGGAGTTCGTCAAGAAGTACGAGTCCTTGGAGCGTGACTCTAAGACACAAGGGTCCGAGCTTGCGAAGGCCCTCGAGAACACGCAAAATGCCAAGGCCGAAGCCCAAAAGGCCCTCTAGGAAATTGAGGCGGTTAAGAAGATAGCGGTGGGTAAGGCATTCATTATGCAAAGCAAGCATGTGAAGGAAACTTCCCTTTTACTTACCCAAATTCGGAGTTCTCCAGGAGCGTTCGCAGATCTACCCCGCAGTGTGTCGGATGCCGCGGAGTTCTATCGGGCCGAGGAAGGGAGCTCGACGGAGAAGTTGTTCTGGTCTTAGTATACTAGGACCGAACATCCGATGCCCTTGAGCGACCAGTTGAAGCAACTGGTCGAGCTTCATAAGGCAGCCGAATTGGCCATGAAAGGCCTTATAGTTCAGATGTGGCCTGGTGAGCCCCTGCCTGGCAGCTATTTCGGCTTGGTAAGGCGGCTCGTGAACACCTGCCCCCGGTTTGAAGTCATAAGGCGGTCCGTTTGCATTGAGGGTGCGCGCAGGGCTTTTGCCCGAGCGAAAGTGCACTGGGCGAAGATGGACGCCGAAAAGCTGGTGAAGGAAGGGCCGCCGGAGGGCAAGGAGCACCGCCACCCCGAAAAGTATTATGACAGCGTCCTGAAGGGTGCTTGCCTTGTGGCAGAAGAATGTACTAAGGATGTAATAATTGAATGAATGTACTTTCTGATCCTGTAATTTGAACCAAGTTCATATGCGCTATATAGCGCTTGTTTGATTTAAAATATTACCTTTTGTGCGGCCGTTTATAAAATTTGAGAGTTGGCCAGTCGTCGGCTTCTGCCCCCATGTAACTAGTACTGAGGTGTTCGGGATAAACCTGATCACTCTTTATCCCAGTTTTGGGTCCTTCGAAGGAGGTGTTCAGCACAATGAACCAGGCAATCAAACTGTAAAGCTTTATCACTCTCACTTAGCCATAGAAGTCTACAATTTTAAATTTTGGCGAAGCCCCTGGTATTCGGAAGGCCGAACTTGGGGCGCTATGTACGCCTAAGTCGGACAAGACCGACTCCTCGCCCGAAGCGAAACAAAATCATTAGGGATTTGAGACCTCTCGAACAGCGACCAGCTCTCGCCGCATCATGACAGTCAGTTTTTGGCTTTCTCTACTGAGGTGCTCGTCCGGAAGAACCGGGACACAATCGTAGTAGTTCTCCCAGTGCTACCTTAGCCGATATAGCGGAACCTAAGGTACCAAAACATGGGAGCCGGGCGAACCCAACTATTGACCCAAGACATGATTCAGAGCTGATACATATAATGCTATAAGTTCGGGGTGCCACACTGTCGAAAGTGTACGGACTTTTCTTGCCGTGTTATGGGGCACACTGAAGCCCCTGGCGCACTGGACGTACCAGAATGTACGGGTGCAATTTGTCGTAAATAGGCAGACAGGAAAAAGGATGAAGAAATGTAATAATAAGCTAATGATGTACATTGTTATTGAAATGATACGTCAAAGCGTATGTATACAAGTAGTGCAATAAGAAAAAATAGGACTATTTAACATGTCCTATCCAAGGGGAAGCTGCGTGTGGGTATGTAAAACAGGTATAGTGATCGTTATCAAAGACCACCAGGGGATTCCCTTGTACATCAAAGCTTCTTGCTTCCTTAGTGTTTTCTTCCCGTGACGGGTCCGATAATCAGACTACCGGAGAGGGCCTTTGGTGAGTAGGGGCCTGAAAGGAAGAAAATGTTAAAGGTATACGGGCCCTGAAGCGGTTGAGCCGCATTGTGGGCTGTGCCGTGGCTGTGCCTCCGCCTATGCCCATGGTATCTTGAGTGCGTAATTATGTATGCACGACACTAATTTCGCCGCTTGGATGGGACTAGGACGGAGGCCGAACTGCTAGGCGAGCTCTAAACGTGCCTGGCGATCCTCTTGTAGGGTACTCCGGACTCGCTTGAAGGTGTCCGGGGTCTTTTTCGCTGAATTGGCGGTTTGCCTCATAAGGCTGATTTGCGCTTCTGCTGCGAGGGCCGCAGTGTGTTCCTCCATGCGGAGTGAGCGCTCTGTGTTTCCATTAACTGTTATAACCCCGCGAGGTCCTGGCATTTTGAGCTTGAGGTATGCATAATGCGGTACCGCATTGAATCTGGCAAATGTGGTTCGTCCGAGCAGTGTGTGATAGCCGCTGCGGAAGGGGACGTTATCGAAGATTAATTCCTCGCTTCGGAAGTTATCCAGAGATCCGAAGAGCACTTCCAGTGTGATTGAGCCCGTGCAACATGCCTCTACACATGGGATGACACCTTTAAAGGTGGTTTTGGTGGGTTTGATCCTCGAGGAGTCTATACCCATTTTGCGCACTGTATCCTGATAGAGCAGGTTCAGGCTGCTGCCACCGTCCATAAGGACCCGAGTGAGGTGAAATCCGTCGATGATGGGGTCAAGGACCAATGCGGCAGAACCGCCATGACGGATGCTAGTGGGGTGGTCCCTACGATCGAAGGTGATCGGACAAGAAGACCATGGTTTGAACATTGGGGCGACTGGCTCCAACGCATGTACGTCCCTTAGTGCATGCTTCTGTTCCCTCTTGGGAATATGGGTTGCGTATATCATGTTTACCGTTTTCACTTGTGGAGGAAATTTCTTCTGCCCTCCTGTGTTCGGCGGCCGGGGCTCCTCCTCGTCATCGCTATGCAGCCCCTTTTCCTTATTTCCGGCATTCAACTTGTCAGCTTGCTTGAACACCCAGCATTCTCTGTTGGTGTGGTTGGCTGGTTTATCGGGGGTGCCGTGAATTTGACACGAACGATCGAGTATACGGTCCAACCTGGATGGTCCCGTATTGCTTCTTTTGAACATCTTTTTCTACTGACCGTATTTAGAGCCACTGAATCCGGCATTAACTGCCGTGTCTTTGGCGTTTTCGTCGTTGTTACGGCGCTTGTTCCTGTTACGACGTGGCCTGCCGTTGCTATCATTGGCATCTGAATTGCCAGGGTTTCTTGATGTGTTGTTGCTGCGAGGCAGCCAATGTAACACCCACGATGTGGCTATTGTTGGGGAACGTTGCAGAAAACAAAAATTTTCCTACGGTTTCATCAAGATCCATCTATGAGTTCATCTAGCAATGAGTGATCGGATTGCATCTATATACCTTTGTAGATCACGCGCGGAAGCGTTCAAAGAATGGGGATGAGGAAGTCGTACTCGACGTGATCCAAATCACCGGAGATCCTAGCGTCGAACGGACGGCACCTCCGTGTTCAACACACGTACGGTCAGCGTGACGTCTCCTCCTTCTTGATCCAGCAAGAGGGAAGGAGAGGTTGATGAAGATCCAGCAACACGACGTCGTGGTGGTGGATGCAGCAGTCACCGCAGCAGGGCTTCGCCGTTCTCTACGGAGGAGGAGGAGGTCTTGGAGGGGAGAGGGAGGCGCCAGGGGCATGGGGTGCGGCTGCCCTCCCCCCCTCTATATATAGGGTCCCTAAGGGGGGGCGCCGGCCCTGGAGATCCAATCTCCCAAGGGGGCGGCGGCCAAGGGGGGTGGAGTGCCCCCCAAGGCAAGTGGGGCGCCCCCTACCCTAGGGTTCCCAACCCTAGGCGCAGGGGGAAGGCCCAAGGGGGGGCGCACCAGCCCACCAGGGGCTGGTTCCCCTCCCACTTCAGCCCATGGGGCCCTTCGGGATAGGTGGCCCCACCTGGTGGACCCCTAGGACCCTTCCGGTGGTCCCGGTACAATACCGGTGACCCCGAAACTTGTCCCGATGGCCGAAATAGCACTTCCTATATATATAATTCTTTACCTCCGGACCATTCCGGAACTCCTCGTGACGTCCAGGATCTCATCCGGGACTCCGAACAACTTTCGGGTTACTACATATACATATCTCTACAACCCTAGCGTCACCGAACCTTAAGTGTGTAGACCCTACGGGTTCGGGAGACATGTAGACATGACCGAGATGGCTCTCCGGTCAATAACCAACAGCGGGATCTAGATACCCATGTTGGCTCCCACATGCTCCTCGATGATCTCATCGGATGAACCACGATGTCGAGGATTCAAGCAACCCCGTATACAATTCCCTTTGTCAATCGGTACGTTACTTGCCCGAGATTCGATCGTCGGTATCCCAATACCTTGTTCAATCTCGTTATCGGCAAGTCACTTTACTCGTACCGTAATGCATGATCCCGTGACCAGACACTTGGTCACTTTGAGCTCATTATGATGATGCATTACCGAGTGGGCCTAGAGATACCTCTCCGTCATACGGAGTGACAAATCCCAGTCTTGATCCGTGTCAACCCAACAGACACTTTCGGAGATACCCGTAGTATAACTTTATAGTCACCCAGTTACGTTGTGACGTTTGGTACACCCAGAGCACTCCTACGGTATCTGGGAGTTACACGATCTCATGGTCTAAGGAAAAGATACTTGACATTGGAAAAACTCTAGCAAACGAACTATACGATCTTGTGCTATGTTTAGGATTGGGTCTTGTCCATCACATCATTCTCCTAATGATGTGATCTCCTTATCAATGACATCCAATGTCCATAGTCAGGAAACCATCACTATCTGTTGATCAACGAGCTAGTCAACTAGAGGCTTACTAGGGACATGTTGGTGTCTATGTATTCACACATGTATTACGATTTTCGGATAATACAATTATAGCATGAAGAAAAGACAATTATCATGAACAAGGAAATATAATAATCATTTTATTATTGCCTCTAGGGCATATTTCCAACAGTCTCCCACTTGCACTAGAGTCAATCATCTAGTTACATTGTGATGAATCGAACACCCATGGAATTTTGGTGTTGATCATGTTTTGCTCTAGGGAGAGGTTTAGTCAACGGATCTGCTACATTCAGGTCCGTATGTACTTTACAAATCTCTATGTCTCCATTTTGAACACTTTCACGAATGGAGTTGAAGCGACGCTTGATATGCCTGGTCTTCCTGTGAAACCTGGGCTCCTTGGCAAGGGCAATAGCTCCAGTGTTGTCACAGAAGAGAGTCATCGGGCCCGACGCATTGGGTATGACTCCTAGGTCGGTAATGAACTCCTTCACCCAGACTGCTTCGTGTGCTGCCTCCGAGGCTGCCATGTACTCCGCTTCACATGTAGATCCCGCCACAACGCTTTGCTTGCAACTGCACCAGCTTACTACCCCACCATTCAAAATGTACACGTATCCGGTTTGTGACTTAGAGTCATCCAGATCTATGTCGAAGCTAGCATCGACGTAACCCTTTACGACGAGCTCTTCGTCACCTCCATAAACGAGAAACATTTCCTTAGTCGTTTTTAGGTACTTCAGGATATTCTTGACCGCTGTCCAGTGTTCCTTGCCGGGATTGCTTTGGTACCTACCTACCAAACTTACGGCAAGGTTTACATCAGGTCTGGTACACAGCATGGCATACATAATAGAACATATGGCTGAGGCATAGGGGATGACACTCATCTCTTCTATATCTTCTGACGTGGTCGGACATTGAGCTAAGCTCAATTTCATACCTTGCAACAGAGGCAAGAACCCCTTCTTAGACTGATCCATATTGAACTTCTTCAATATCTTATCAAGGTATGTGCTTTGCGAAAGACCTATGAGGCGTCTTGATCTATCTCTATAGATCTTGATGCCTAATATATAAGCAGCTTCTCCAAGGTCCTTCATTGAAAAACTCTTATTCAAGTAGGCCTTAATGCTGTCCAAAAGTTCTATATCATTTCCCATCAAAAGTATGTCATCTACATATAATATGAGAAATGCTACAGAGCTCCCACTCACTTTCTTGTAAACGCAGGCTTCTCCATAAGTCTGCATAAACCCAAACGCTTTGATCATCTCATCAAAGCGAATGTTCCAACTCCGAGATGCTTGCACCAGCCCATAAATGGATCGCTGGAGCTTGCATACCTTGTTAGCATTCTTAGGGTCGACAAAACCTTCCGGCTGCATCATATACAGTTCTTCCTTAAGATAACCGTTAAGGAATGCCGTTTTGACGTCCATTTGCCATATCTCATAATCATAGTATGCGGCAATTGCTAACATGATTCGGAGGGACTTCAGCTTTGCTACGGGAGAGAAAGTCTCATCGTAGTCAAACCCTTTGAACTTGTCGATAACCCTTAGCGACAAGTCGAGCTTTATAGATGGTAACATTACCATCCGCGTCCGTCTTCTTCTTAAAGATCCATTTGTTTTCTATCGCTTGACGATCATCGGGCAAGTCTGTCAAAGTCCACACTTTGTTTTCATACATGGATCTTATCTCGGATTGCATGGCTTCAAGCCATTTGTTGGAATCGGGGCCCGCCATCGCTTCTTCATAGTTCGAAGGTTCACCGTTGTCCAACAACATGATTTCTAAGACAGGGTTGCCGTACCACTCTGGTGCGGAACGTGTCCTTGTGGACCTATGGAGTTCAGTAGCAACTTGATCTAAAGTTTCATGATCATCATCATTAACTTCCTCTCTAGTCGGTGCAGGCACCTCAGGAACATTTTCTTGAGCTGCGCTACTTACCGGTTCAAGAGGTAATACTTCATCAAGTTCCACTTTCCTCCCACTTATTTCTTTCGAGAGAAACTCTTTCTCTAGAAAGGATCCATTCTTGGCAACAAAGATCTTGCCTTCAGATCTGAGGTAGAAGGTATACCCAATAGTTTCTTTAGGGTATCCTATGAAGATGCATTTTTCCGACTTGGGTTCGAGCTTTTCAGGTTGAAGTTTCTTGACATAAGCATCGCATCCCCAAACTTTTAGAGAAGACAGCTTAGGCTTCTTCCCAAACCATAATTCATACGGTGTCGTCTCAACGGATTTCGACGGAGCCCTATTTAAAGTGAATGCGGCAGTCTCTAAAGCATAGCCCCAAAATGATAGCGGTAAATCGGTAAGAGACATCATAGATCGCACCATATCCAATAGAGTGCGATTACGACGTTCGGACACACCATTACGCTGAGGTGTTCCAGGCGGCGTGAGTTGTGAAACTATTCCACATTTTCTTAAGTGTGTACGAAATTCGTGACTCAAGTATTCTCCTCCACGATCTGATCGCAAAAACTTGATTTTTCTGTCACGTTGATTCTCAACCTCACTCTGAAATTCCTTGAAATTTTCAAAGGTTTCAGACTTGTGTTTCATTAAGTAGACATACCCATATCTACTCAAGTCATCAGTGAGGGTGAGAACATAGCGATAGCCACCACGAGCCTCAACACTCATTGGACCGCACACATCAGTATGTATGATTTCCAATAGGTTGGTTGCTCGCTCCATTGTTCCTGAGAACGGTGTCTTGGTCATCTTACCCATGAGGCATGGTTCGCACGTGTCAAATGATTCGTAATCAAGAGACTCTAAAAGTCCATCTGCATGGAGCTTCTTCATGCGTTTGACACCTATGTGACCAAGGCGGCAGTGCCACAAGTATGTGGGACTATCATTATCAACCTTACATCTTTTGGTATTCACACTATGAATATGTGTAGCATTACGCTCGAGATTCATTAAGAATAAACCATTCACCATAGGAGCATGACCATAAAACATATCTCTCATATAAATAGAACAACCATTATTCTCGGATTTAAATGAGTAGCCATCTCGAATTAAACGAGATCCTGATACAATGTTCATGCTCAAAGCTGGTACTAAATAACAACTATTGAGGTTTAAAACTAATCCCGTGGGTAAATGTAGAGGTAGCGTTCCGATGGCGATCACATCGACCTTGGAACCATTCCCGACGCGCATCGTCACCTCGTTCTTCGCCAGTCTCCGTTTATTCCACAACTCCTGCTTTGAGTTACAAATGTGAGCAACCGCACCGGTATCAAATACCCAGGAGCTACTACGAATACTGGTAAGGTACACATCAATTACATGTATATCACATATACCTTTTGTGTTGCCGGCCTTCTTGTCCGCTAAGTATTTGGGGCAGTTCGGCTTCCAGTGACCACTTCCCTTGCAATAAAAGCACTCAGTCTTGGGCTTGGGTCCATTCTTTGGCTTCTTCCCGGCAACTTGCTTACCGGGCACGGCAACTCCCTTGCCGTCCTTCTTGAAGTTCTTTTTACCCTTGCCTTTCTTGAACTTGGTGGTTTTATTGACCATCAACACTTGATGTTCCTTTTTGACTTCTACCTCTGCTGATTTCAGCATTGAAAACACCTCAGGAATGGTCTTTTCCATCCCCTGCATATTGAAGTTCATCACAAAGCTCTTGTAGCTCGGTGGAAGCGACTGAAGGATTCTGTCAATGACCGCGTCATCCGGGAGATTAACTCCCAGCTGACTTAAGCGGTTATGTAATCCAGACATAGTGAGTATGTGCTCACTGACAGAACTATTTTCCTCCATCTTACATCTGAAGAACTTGTCGGAGACTTTATATCTCTCGACCCGGGCATGAGCTTGAAAAACCATTTTCAGCTCTTCGAACATCTCATATGCTCCGTGTCTCTCAAAACGCTTTTGGAGCCCCGGTTCTAAGCTGTAAAGCATGCCGCACTGAACGAGGGAGTAGTCATCAGCACGTGTCTGCCAAGCGTTCATAATGTCTTGGTTCTGTGGGACGGGTGCGTCACCTAGCGGTGCTTCTAGGACATAATCTTTCTTGGCAGCTATGAGGATGATCCTCAGGTTCCCGACCCAGTCCGTATAATTGCTGCCATCGTCTTTCAGCTTGGTTTTCTCTAGGAACGCGTTGAAGTTGAGGACAACGTGGGCCATTTGATCTACAAGACATATTGTAAAGATTTTAGACTAAGTTCATGATAATTAAGTTCATCTAATCAAATTATATAATGAACTCCCACTCAGATAGACATCCTTCCAGTCATCTAAGTATAACATGATCCGAGTTAAGTAGGCCGTGTCCGATCATCATGTGAGACGGACTAGTCAACATCGGTGAACATCTTCATGTTGATCGTATCTTCTATACGACTCATGCTCGACCTTTCGGTCTTCTGTGTTCCGAGGCCATGTCTGTACATGCTAGGCTCGTCAAGTCAACCTAAGTGTTTGCATGTGTAAATCTGTCTTACACCCATTGTATGTGAACGTTGGAATCTATCACACCCGATCATCACGTGGTGCTTCGAAACAACGAACTGTCGCAATGGTGCACAGTTAGGGGAAACACTTTCTTGAAATTATTATGAGGGATCATCTTATTTACTACCGTCGTTCTAAGTAAACAAGATGCAAAAACATGATAAACATCACATGCAATCAAATAATAATAGTGACATGATATGGCCAATATCACATAGCTCCTTTGATCTCCATCTTGGGGCT
Organism: Triticum urartu; assembly: GCF_056163025.1. Classification (NCBI taxonomy): domain Eukaryota; kingdom Viridiplantae; phylum Streptophyta; class Magnoliopsida; order Poales; family Poaceae; genus Triticum; species Triticum urartu. Next base: position 361,408,060 of record NC_141876.1, on the reverse strand, counting down.
CCATGATCATCTTGTCACCGGCATGACACCATGATCTCCATCATCACGATCTCCATCATCGTGTCTCCATGAAGTTGCTCGCCAACTATTACTTCTACTACTATGGCTAACACGTTTAGCAATAAAGTAAAGTAATTTACATGGCGTTTCTCAATGACACGCAGGTCATACAAAAAATAAAGACAACTCCTATGGCTCCTGCCGGTTGTCATACTCATCGACATGCAAGTCGTGATTCCTATTACAAGAACATGATCTCATACATCACATATATATCATTCATCATTCATCACAACTTTGGCCATATCACATCACAAAGCACTTGCTGCAAAAACAAGTTAGACGTCCTCTAATTGTTGTTGCAAGTTTTACGTGGCTGCAATAGGGTTCTAGCAAGAACGTTTTCTTACCTACGTAAAAGCCACAACGTGATTTGTCACCTTCTATTTACCCTTCATAAGGACCCTTTTCATCGAATCCGCTCCAACTAAAGTGGGAGAGACAGACACCCGCTAGCCACCTTATGCAACTAGTGCATGTCAGTCGGTGGAACCAATCTCACGTAAGCGTACGTGTAAGGTCGGTCCGGGCCGCTTCATCCCACAATGCCGCTGAAGCAAAATAAGACTAGTAGCGGCAAGAAAGTTGACAACATCTACGCCCACAACAAATTGTGTTCTACTCGTGCAAAGAGAACTACGCAAAGACCTAGCTCTGATACCACTGTTGGGGAACGTTGCAGAAAACAAAAATTTTCCTACGGTTTCACCAAGATCCATCTATGAGTTCATCTAGCAACGAGTGATCGGATTGCATCTACATACCTTTGTAGATCACACGCGGAAGCGTTCAAAGAACGGGGATGAGGAAGTCATACTCGACGTGATCCAAATCACCGGAGATCCTAGCACCGAACGGACGGCACCTCCGCGTTCAACACACGTACGGTCAGCGTGACGTCTCCTCCTTCTTGATCTAGCAAGGGGGAAGGAGAGGTTGATGAAGATCCAGCAGCACGACGGCTGGTGGTGGATGCAGCAGTCACCGCAGCAGGGCTTCGCCGTTCTCTACGGAGGAGGAGGAGGTCTTGGAGGGGAGAGGGAGGCGCCAGGGGCATGGGGTGCGGCTGCCCTCCCTCCCCCCTCTATATATAGGGTCCCCAAGGGGGGGGGCGTTGGCCCTGGAGATCCAATCTCCCAAGGGGGCGGCGGCCAAGGGGGGTGGAGTGCCCCCCAAGGCAAGTGGGGCGCCCCCACCCTAGGGTTCCCAACCCTAGGCGCAGGGGGAAGGCCCAAGGGGGGGGGGGCGCACCAGCCCACTAGGGGCTGGTTCCCCTCCCACTTCAGCCCATGGGACCCTCCGGGATAGGTGGCCCCACCCTGTGGACCCCTGGGACCCTTCCGGTGGTCCCGGTACAATACCGGTGACCCCGAAACTTGTCCCGATGGCCGAAATAGCACTTCCTATATATAATTCTTTACCTCCGGACCATTCCGGAACTCCTCGTGACGTCCGGGATCTCATCCGGGACTCCGAACAACTTTCGAGTTACTGCATATACATATCTCTACAACCCTAGCGTCACCGAACCTTAAGTGTGTAGACCCTACGGGTTCGGGAGACATGTAGACATGACCGAGATGGCTCGCCGGTCAATAACCAACAGCGGGATCTGGATACCCATGTTGACTCCCACATGCTCCTCGATGATCTCATTGGATGAACCACGATGTCGAGGATTCAAGCAACCCCGTATACAATTCCCTTTGTCAATCGGTACGTTACTTGCCCGAGATTCGATCGTCGGTATCCCAATACCTCGTTCAATCTCGTTACCGGCAAGTCACTTTACTCGTACCGTAATGCATGATCCCGTGACCAGACACTTGGTCACTTTGAGCTCATTATGATGATGCATTACCGAGTGGGCCCAGAGATACCTCTCCGTCATACGGAGTGACAAATCCCAGTCTTGATCCGTGTCAACCCAACAGACACTTTCGGAGATACCCGTAGTATACTTTTATAGTCACCCAGTTACGTTGTGACGTTTGGTACAGCCAGAGCACTCCTACGGTATCCGGGAGTTACACGATCTCATGGTCTAAGGAAAAGATACTTGCATTGGAAAAACTCTAGCAAACGAACTATACGATCTTGTGCTATGTTTAGGATTGGGTCTTGTCCATCACATCATTCTCCTAATGATGTGATCTCGTTATCAATGACATCCAATGTCCATAGTTAGGAAACCATGACTATCTGTTGATCAACGAGCTAGTCAACTAGAGGCTTATTAGGGACATGTTGGTGTCTATGTATTCACACATGTATTGCGATTTCCGGATAATACAATTATAGCATGAATAAAAGACAATTATCATGAACAAGGAAATATAATAATCATTTTATTATTGCCTCTAGGGCATATTTCCAACAGCTATATCTCCCACGTGTCGAAGCACGACTTAGAGGCATAACCGCATTGAAAGCAATGTCGCAAGTGAGGTAATCTTCACACAACCCCTATAATACATAAGGGAAAGAGATACAGAGTTCGCTTACAATCGCCACTTCACCCAATTACATGAATAAAGCAATACATCATCCAGATACACTCAAGGTCCGACTACGGAACCAAAATAAAAGAAGACTACCCCAAAGCCACACAGATCCCCGATCGTCCCAACTGGGCTCCACTACTGATCAACTGGACACGGAACAACACAAAGGACAAGATCTTCATCGAGCTCCTCCTTGAGCTTGGTTGCGTCACCTGCTCGGTAACATCGGCACCTGCAAACTGGTTTTGGAAGCATCTGTGAGTCACGGGGACTCAGCAATTTCACACCCTCGCGATCAAGACTATTTATGCTTATAGGAAGGGTAAAAGGTATGAGATGGAGCTGCAGCAAGCGACTAGCATATATGGTGGCTAACATACGCAAATGAGAGCGAGAAGAGAAGGCAAAGCACGGTCGAGAAACTATGATCAAGAAGTGATCCTAGAACAACCTACGTCAAGCATAACTCCAACACCGTGTTCACTTCCCGGACCCCGCCGAGAAGATACCATCACGCCTACACACGCGGTTGATGTATTTTAATTAAGATCGAGTTCAGGTTTTCTACAACCGGACATTAACAAATTCCCATTTGCCCATAACCGCGGGCATGGCTTTCGAAAGTTCAAATCCCTGCAGGGGTGTCCCAACTTAGCCCATCACAAGCTCTCACGGTCAACGAAGGATATTCCTTCTCCCGAGACATTCTGATCAGACTCGGCATCCCGGTTTTACAAGACATCATCGACAATGGTAAAACAAGTCCAGCAACACCGCCCGAATGTGCCAACAAATCCCGATAGGAGCTGCACATATCTCGTTCTCAGGGCACACTCAGATGAGCGCTCCATCCAACTAAAACCAAACCTCGAGTTTCCCCAAGGGGGCGCTGCACAGGGCTCTAGTTTGGACCAACACTCAGAGGAGCACTGGCCTGGGGGGGGGGGTTAAATAAAGATGACCCTTGAGTCTGCAGAACCCAGGGGAAAGAAAAGGCTAGGTGGTGAATAGTAAAGCCAATGTTGGGCATTGCTGGAGGAGTTTTATTCAAGGCGAACTATCAAGGGGTTCCCATTATAACCCAACCGTGTAAGGAACGCAAAATACGGGAACATAACACCGATATGACGGAAACTAGGGCGGTAAGAGTGGAACAAAACACCAGGCATAAGGCCGAGCCTTCCACCCTTTACCAAGTATATAGATGCATTAATTTAATAAGAGATATTGTCATATCCCAACAAAATATCCATGTTCCAACAAGGAACAAACTCCAATCTTCACCTGCAACTAACAACGCTATAAGAGGGGCTGAGCAAAGCGGGAACATAGCCAAACAATGGTTTGCTAGGACAAGGTAGGTTAGAGGCTTGGCTCAACAATATGGGAGGCATGATAAGCAAGTGGTAGGTATCGCAGCATAGGCATAGCAAAAGAGCGAGCATCTAGCAAGCAAAGATAGAAGTGATTTTGAGGGTATGGTCATCTTGCCTGAAATCCCGCGAGGAAGAAGAACGAGTCCATGAAGAAGAAAAACAGACGTAGTCGAACGGGTCCTCACAAACACGACGTTATCGGAACCAACCCGAAGAAGCACCACCGGAAAGAAGCACACAACATAGTAAACGACCAACACATGAACATGGCATGATATGCGGGATGCGGTATGCGGTGCATATGCATGATTTGGAAAGGAATGATTGGACCTGGCCTCAACTTGGAAATCCAAGAGTTCCACTGGAAAGGGGAGTTGATTTCGGTGGAAATCAATATAAAGATCACCGGAATTAGATGCACGGTTTGGAAATGGCAAGCAAAACAAATATGGCACCGGTCTGCGATAAACAACAAGTGGCCTACTAAATGCATCAAGATAAATAAGCTACCGCACTCAAACATGGCAAAAAAATGCATGGTAGGGATCCACTCATGATGCTTGACAAAATATGAACACTGAGCTACGGCTAATTCACTCATTAGCGAGCTCAAACAAGCATGGCAAAAGTGCAAACGATAACAGGTTACAGACTTAGTGAAATTAACAGCATGTCAGGAATTTATCATCAGGAAGCAATGTTTAGAGCATGATAACTATATGCTACATGAACATATCATGGCAAAGCAAAGCATGGCATGAAGCTACTCTAAGCATGTAACAAAAGTCCCTTAGTGACCATGAGCTAAAAGGGATCAGAAAATACAATTGCAAGCATGTGAACATAGCAAAAACATAAACAGATTCAGATAGTGAAAAACTGGAGCATGGCAAAATAGATTAACAAGTAGGCATGTTTACGAGCTCGATGCACTCCCTACAAAGCATGGCATGACAATCTAAGCATACACCCATCAAGAATACATGGCATAGAAGCTAGACATGGCAAGAACACCAACATAGCATGCATGGATCAACAACAACAAGCTCGGCAAAATCGCTAAACATGTTAACAATCTGCCAGGAACATTTTATAGAAAAAGTAGAGCTCGATTGACTCAAGCTACGGTGCTCCATAAATGCAAACAAAGACATGGATGGATAGAGCACCACAATATTAACAAAACATCCTTACTGATGATCCTCAAAAGAGGTACGGATCACTAGGAAACAACATGAACATATGGCATAAAAAATAATGACACGGCAAGGACTTGGTGGAATTCTAAGTCCCTGAAATCAGCATCAATGAGTAAGCTAGTTTGCATACTTGTGCTAGTCATCACAAAGATCACAAAAACACATGGCATACACCCCTGTAAAGATGGCATGGCATATAACAAAACACATGGAGAGCTCAGGATCATAGCATGCACACATTAATCATGGCCAAAATGACAAAAGGCCATTTGCTGAAACAGATCTGACATAATCATCACATAGCCCTCTTCCAATAGCATTTCGTGCATCAAGATGAGCTCAAATGAAAATGATGCAATGAGATGAAATGATGTACTCGTCGAGACAAACATTTTGATACGCCACATGCACGAATCGGAAGAACGGGTGCAGAGTTATGCCATGATGAAAATGCCCAAAAATTATGAAGAGAGAGGGAAAAGTCAACTGGATCCAGATCGGATCTAGGGTTCGGGGCGGCGCGCGAACCGAGGAGCTCGCCGGAGTTCTTGAACACGGTGGCCGGAGCGCTGAGGGACTAGTCGGAGATCGGGACCCGGCCGGGGAGGGTCGTCGTGACGCCGGCGAGGGGCAGCGTCGGCGCGGTGGTGCGGCGGGGTCGGCGGCAGCCGGAGCGGCATGGGCGCACGGCGGCGGAGCAGCGCAGGCGGCGAGCGGGCGAAGGGTGGCGGTGGCCGGAGCGGCGCGGGCGCACAGCGGCGGAGCAGCGCAGGCGGCGAGCGAGCAAAGGGCGGCGGGAAGCGCGCGAGCGGCTTCGGGCGGCCCGCTCGGGCGAGCGGGCCGGGAGGGCCCGACCCTGGCCACGGCGGGCCTGGCGGCGCGGGAGGAGAGAGAGGGAGGTGGCGCGCTAAGGTGGAGGCGCTTGGTTGGTTCAGGCGGCGGAGGAGGCGACGTGGCGGCGTCTGATTCGCCGGAGTGACGCGTCTGGCGGACATGTCCGGTGCGGGATGGACATGTCCGGCAGGGCGAGGAGGGAGATGGCTAGGGTTTGGACTGTGCGAAAATTCGGGGAGAGACACATATATATAGGTAGAGGGAGCTAGGCAAGTCCAAATGAGGTGCGGTTTTCGGCCACGCGATCGTGATCGAACGCTCTAGCTGATGGAGGAGGTTTAGGTGGATTTTGGGCCACTTTGAAAGTGTGTTGGGCTGCAACACACACGAGGCCTTTTCGGTCCCTCGGTTAACCGTAGGAGTATCAAACGAAGTCCAAATGGCACGAAACTTGACAGGCGGTCTACCGGTAGTAAACCAAGGTCACATGGCAAGTCTCGGTCCAATCCGAGAACGTTTAACACCCGCACACGAAAAGAGGTAGAAAAGGACACCGGATGACATAGGAGCGCCGGATTGCAAAACGGACAACGGGGAAAATGATCGGATGCATGAGACGAACATGTATGCAAATGAAATGCACATGATGACATGATATGCAATGCATGACACACAAGCAAAGACCAAGCAACAACAACGAATAACTGGAGGACACCTGGCACATCGGTCTCGAGGTGTTACAACACTCCACCACTACGAGAGGATCTCGTCCCGAGATCTAGAATGGCATCGGAGGGAAAAATGGAAGAGAAAGTGAAGAGGTAAAACTAAGTTGCTTCTTTGACAAACGAGTGAGACCAAAGAACCTTGAAAAGGTTAAGCCATTTCGAGAAAAGAATACACCGGAGATGAACGAAGTTGAAAGCACTCCATTAGCAAAGAGGAACAAGGAAGAACAACTTTGGGCAGCACTCCGGTTGAGGAGGGACGCAAGACTTTATAAGATGAAAAGAACTAGAAGAGATTACACAACACTCCCGTTAGATGGATAAGCACAGGAAAGAACATGAACTTTGATGAAACGAGATGATGGTTGAAGAAAGCAATACCACAATGCCTCCGGAATGAAAGAATAGAAGTTGGATCATTGGAACAAAAGAACGGAGAAGAAAATGGCAACTCCTGCCACAAAAGAGCTAGAAAAGGCATACTTAGGAGAATGGTCGAACGGAGTTGTTGGAAGACCAACAACGAAAAGAGTAAGCTTGTTGTGGGCTTATGGGAAAACATCTCAAGATTATGAGGTGACAACCTGCCACTAACGGGAACAAGATTATATAGATATCAACAAGGAGATGAGAGATTTATCTCACCTGGAGGATAAATGAAGAACTTGGATCATATATTATCACCATTAATAGAAACAATCCTTAGGGAAAGGCTTTAGGTGAAGTATAACCCATGATAACTCCAATGACGAGATTGATGGATTTAAAATACCTCATTCTTAACAACATGTGAAATATGACACATGGGCTCAAATTATCAAGAATGACATAATACCACCTGAAATGATACGGTAGAAAGAATTGCACTTCGGAATGCGAGATGAAGAAATGCTTGAGCTCCTTAGAAAAGAATCTCAATGAACACTTGGAGAAGGGATTATTTCCTTGATGAACCATCGTGTAGAACATCCATGAAGAACTCCGGTAACAAAAGGATGATGAAGATGAAAGGAAAAAGAAGTTGAAAACACAAGGTGAAGCCTTGCAATGATTTAAATGGAGCTTCGCGATAAGATAAAGTGGAAACTTGGAACTTCGGAAAAGAAAAAATGAGCAAAAGAAACCATGAATTTTTCAATGAACCTCCGGATTAAGGAATTAATCACTTGGATGAACAAGAATAAGAATTATGTTATTGTAACGCCCTCGATGCGGCTATATCTCCCACGTGTGGAAGCATGACTTACAGGCATAACCGCATTGAAAGCAATGTCGCAAGTGAGGTAATCTTCACACAACCCATGTAATACATAAGGGAAAGAGATACATAGTTGGCTTACAATCGCCACTTCACACAAATACATGAATAAGGCATTACAACATGAAAATACAATCACGGTCCGACTACAGAACCAAAATAAAAGAAGAACCCCAAATGCGACACGGTCCCCGATCGACCCCAACTGGGCTCCACTACTGATCAACTAGAACGAAACAACACAAAGGACAAGATCTTCATCGAGCTCCTCCTTGAGCTTGGTTGTGTCACCTGCTCTGTAACATCGGCACCTGCAAACTGGTTTTGGAAGTATCTGTGAGCCACAGGGACTCAGCAATCTCGCACCCTCGCGATCAAGACTATTTAAGCTTATGGGTAAGGTAAAAGGTATGAGGTGGAGCTGCAGCAAGCGACTAGCATATATGGTGGCTAACATACGCAAATGAGAGCGAGAAGAGAAGGCAAAGCACGGTCGATAAAAGTATGATCAAGAAGTGATCCTAGAACAACCTACGTCAAGCATAACTCCAACACCGTGTTCACTTCCCGGACTCCGCCGGAAAGAGACCATCACGGTTACACACGCGGTTGATGTATTTTAATTAAGATCGACTTTAGGTTTTCTACAACCGGACATTAACAAATTCCCATCTGCCCATAACCGCGGGCACGGCTTTCGAAAGTTCAAATCCCTGCAGGGGTGTCCCAACTTAGCCCATGACAATCTCTCACGGTCAACAAAGGAATAGACCTCCTCCCGAGACATTCCGATCAGACTCGGTATCCCGGTTCTATAAGACATCCTCGACAATGGTAAAACAAGTCCAGCAAGACCACCCGCTGTGCCGACAAATCCTGATAGGAGCTGCACATATCTCGTTCTCAGGGCACACCGGATAAGCTAAGCGTACAGGAGCCGACGTAACCCAAGTTGCCAAGGGATGGCCCTGCACGGTGCTCTGGGTTGGACCAACACTTAGAGAAGCACTGGCCTGGGGGGGTTAAAATAAGATGACCCTTGGGATGCGCGACTCCCAAGGGAAAAAGGCTAGGTGGCAAATGGTAAAACCAAGGTTGGGCCTTGCTGGAGGAGTTTTATTCAAGGTGAACTATCAAGGGGTTCCCATTATAACCCAACCGCGTAAGGAACGCAAAATCCGGGAACATAACACCGATATGACGGAAACTAGGGCGGCAAGAGTGGAACAAAACACCAGGCATAAGGCCGAGCCTTCCACCCTTTACCAAGTATATAGATGCATTAATTAAATAAGATATATTGTGATAACCCAACAAGTAAACATGTTCCAACAAGGAACAACATCTCCATGTTCCAACAAGGAACAAACTTCAATCTTCACCTGCAACTAACAACGCTATAAGAGGGGCTGAGCAAAGCGGTAACATAGCCAAACACCGGTTTGCTAGGACAAGGTGGTTTAGAGGCTTGGTTCAACAATATGGGTGGCATGATAAGCAAGTGGTAGGTATCGCAGCATAGGCATAGCAAAAGAGTGAGCATCTAGCAAGCAGAGATAGAAGTGATTTCGAGGGTATGATCATCTTGCCTGAAATCCCGCAAGGAAGAAGTACGAGTCCATGAAGAAGATAAACAGACGTAGACGAACGGGTCCTCAAAAACGCGATGTTACCAGAACCAACTCGAAGAAGCAAACACCGGAAAGAAGCACACACCATAGTAAACAACCAACTCATGAACATGGTATGATATGCGGGATGCGGTATGCGATGCATATGCAAGATTGGACAAGGAATGCATGAACCTGGCCTCAACATGGAAATCCAAGTATTCCACTAGAAATATGAGATGAAATCGCTTGAAAACGATATAAAGAACGCCGGAATCGGAGTTACGGTTTGGAAATGGCAAGCAATTCAAATATGGCACCTGTCTGCGATTTACAACAAGTAGCCATCTAAATGCAACAAGATGAATATGCTACATCACCCAAACATGGCATCAAAATACATGGCAGGGGTCCATTCATGATGCTTAACAAAAGACTAGCACTGAGCTACGGCCAATTCATCCATTAACAGGTTCAAACAAGCATGGCAAAAATGCATTTGGTAAACAGATCTCAGACTTAGTGAAATTAACACTTGTCTGGAATTTCAGATCAGATAGCACACTTCGGAGCATGAAAAATATAAGCTACAGGACCTCAACATGGCAAAGTAAAGCATGGCATAGAGCTACTCAAAGAGATTAACAAAAGTCCCTTAGTGACCTTGAGCCAAAAGGGATCGGAAAATACATTTGCAAGCATGTGAACATGGCAAAAACATAATCAGATTACAGACTTAGTGAAAAACTGGAGCATGCAAAATCAGATATCAAGTAGGCATGTTAACGAGCTCGATGAACTCACTACAGAGCATGTCATGACAATCTAAGCATACACCCATCAAGAATACATAAAATTCAAGCTAGACATGGCAAGAACAATAACATAGCATGCACGGATCAACTACAACATCCTCGGCAAAATTGCTAACAAGTAGACAATCTGCCCAGATTCACGAAATAGCAAAATTCGAGCTCGATTGACTCAAGCTAGGGTGCTCCATAAACGCAAAAAAAGACATGGATGGATAGAGCACTACAAGATTAACAAAACATCCTTACTGATCATCCTCAAAAGAGGCACGGATCACTAGGAAACAACATGAACATAAGGCCATATGAGATAACCAGCTCAAGGACTTAGTGGAAATGCTGTCCCTGAAATCAGCATTAGCAAATGCCTCACTTTGCAAGCTTGTGCTAGTCACCACACACATCACAAAAATACATGGGTTGCACCTCTGGAAAGATGGCAAAACCCTTAACAAAACATATGTAGAGCACCAGGGCATATCATGCACACAATAATCATGGCAAAAATGACAAATATCTAAATGGAGCAGCAGATCTAACAATTATCTCAAGTAGCACTCTTCTAACAGCATTTCGGGCATCAAGATGAACTCAAATGAAAATGATGCACTGAGATGAAATGATGTACTCTCTGAGACGAACATTTTGATATCCTATATGCATGAATCGGAGCTATGGATGCAGAGATATATCATGATGAAAAACGCCAAATATTAGGGTTTGGGACGAAAAAGTCAACCCGAATTTTGGATCTGGATCTGGAGTTCCTCGCGGGCACTGTAGCGGTTGCGAAGCCCGAGGTTCGCCGGAGACCTGTCGCCGGAGAGGAAGAGTAGCGCGGCGGCCGGAGTTACGAGGGAGGCCGGAGGGACTCGTTGGGAACGGATCCGGCCATGGGGACGCGGGACGGCGAGGTGGGGCAGCAACCGAGGCCTCAGGGCGGCGCGGGCGCGCTTGGCGAGGTGGCCGGAGACGAGCCGGCGATGGCGCGCGGCGGCCTGAGCAGGGAGGCGGGCGGCGGCTGGTGAAGAAGAAGCGGGCGCGGGCGTGCGGAGGCGGCGGCCCGGGCGCGCGGTGGAGAGGGCCCGGTGCGGGCTGAGCGGGCCTCGCGCAGGAGGTAGCCGGCGACGCCACGTGGCACTCAGGGATGGGCCGCGGTCACCGGCGCGGGCGTGTCCGGCCGAAACGGACATGTCCGGCGGCGGAAGAGATGAAAAATTAGGGTTAGGGTGATTTTGGATCCGGAATTTTCGGGGAGGAGACCATTTAATAGGTAGAGGGAGCTAGGAAAGTCCAAATGAGGTGCGGTTTTCGACCACGCGATCGTGATCGAACGCTCTAGAAGATAGAATAGGTGTAGGTGGGTTTTGGGCCAAATTGGAGGGGTGTTGGGCTGCAACACACACGAGGCCTTTTCGGTCCCTCGGTTAACCGTTGGAGTATCAAACGAAGTCCAAATGATACGAAACTTGACAGGCGGTCTACCGGTAGTAAACCAAGGCTTCTTGGCAAGTCTCACTCCAATCCAGAAATGTTTAATCCCCACACACGAAAGGAAGGTAGAAATGACCACCGGAGGAGATAGGAGCGCCGGAATGCAAAACGGACAACGGGGAAAATGCTCGGATGCATGAGACGAACACATATGCAAATGAAATGCGCATGATGACATGATATGCAATGCATGACATGCAAGCAATGACAACGCAACAACAACGAATAACTGGAGGACACCTGGCACATCGGTCTCGGGGCGTTACAGTTATGCTTGTCCTTCATCAATTAAATTGATGATAAACAATGGATTTGGCATACTACTTATTGTCATAGAAAGGATTAAGAGAGATATAGCATACTTGAGAATGTCTTCAATGGACCACCGGTAGGATTGAAACAACGAATGAATTGATAAGATAAAGAAGGAAGAGAAATTTTGAACGAACCACCATAAGAATTAAAATAAACGAAGTAAAGGGATGAATCACCGGTAAGAATTAGAAAACAAAAGAAGGTACTTGAGGGAATTTAGATATAAGTGGATGAAGAGATCAAGAACTGATTAGAGGATACTTGAACGATGCACCGGTAAGATTTGGGGAATGATAGCTGAAAGCTGAGAATGAATAAGTCTTCTGAAATGATGGGCTTCGGAGAATCAAACTTAAAAGACTCTTGAATTGCTCCAGATAGGTGGAAAGAATTCTCACAACCGAAAATAATTATGAGAGAATGGCATAAAGCTAGAATCACGAATCTTGAAGAGAAAAGAGCAAGATTGAGAGAAAAATTCTTCTTCGGTCCTCAAAATCCGAGATTAACGACGAGAAACACCACCAAATTGTTGAGATACTTCAGAATAATCAAAAACGAAGAGGTTGAGCCAACGATGAAAAGAATTTAATCGATCTTGGAGAAAGGCATTTGACTGACGATAAATCATTCTTACGTCAAACTTCGAAAACAAATGTGAGGATAGCTCCGGTAAAATAAGAAGAGTCAGGTAAGATCCTGGAAAAAGACCTGTGGGTTAGGGCCCACTGAAAAGATACACTGTTGAATGATTTAAAAGAGAGATTGCACCGGTAGAATTAAATGGCTTGAATGAGGTAACCACCTCGAAAGAGCTTGAACGAATGCAGAGTGGAAACACGAATCTTCGAGATATCTTGAGCACTCCGGAACAATTGAATAGCAAGCGGGAAAGATTATGAGGTGCACCGGCATAAGAAAAGCATTGAAACGAGGAAAAGATATGATCGACAAAGCTTGAATTGAATCCACCGAAGAAGAAAAAGAATGCAGAATATTGAACTTGTAGCTTCCTTAGCATCTTCATGAGAATCACCGGATAAGAACATTGACGAAAAAGAATGGAGAGGCTTCCCATCAATAAAATGGATAGTTGAATAAGGAAACCGAGTCCTTCAAGAAAAAGGGTGGGAGGGTGGGAAAACAAAGACAACTTGGGACGAATAAAACAAATAACGTTGAGAAGACTTTGAGTTGATCTTGCGGATGTCGAAAATGATCAGATCCACTTGACGAGAAAACACGCCGGTTGAAGAAGGATTGACATGACCAACTCGATGATCAAGAAGGATTAGTATTCACATCGGAGTATGAGAACACCGCTTAGGAAAAGGTATGGAATCAATACTTGACATTGAAGCAACTCGAATACCACAACTCAAAACAAAACAAAGGATTGGCTTGCAAAATAAGCCGGAACAAACATATGATAGAGATTTCGTCCGAAGTTTTCGTGGTGGGGCCTACACGGGCTCGATCGTACAGCACCATCATGTACAAGGGAGTGCACATGACATACGAAGCGTCCCCGAGTCGGCATAGCCAAGGACTCTTTAAGACCCAACGAGACCACTGTAAAACCAACCGTGGATAGGCGAACCACTAGACGTCGAACCCCAATTTCATATCATACATCTGTCGGAAAGATATCCTAAGAGCTACTTGAATTCCCACTTATAAACTCCCAAATTTTCCAGTTATGCAATCAGGTGTTGGGGATACAGGGGAAGCATAATATCTCACCCAAACTAACAAATCCTACATCCAGCTGTATCCATCCTTCAACACATAACCAAGAAACCTTCAGAAATCATTTACCTCAACCTTCGAAAAGCATCCGTTATACGAGTTATGGCAATACTCCCGAACTCCTGCGCCGGTACTGGGTGGCGTCGAGGTTATCTCACCAACAACTGCATAAAAGAGATTTTCGATGTTGGCGAAACTCAGGTATTCCAGAACTGCAATGATAAAATTTTGACGACAACACCTCGGAGCTCAACTCCCCGGGACACTGGCACAACCCCTTAATGTCAGGAGGCACCAAGAACAATGTTCTCGTCACAAAACCATCGGAACGATTCCAAGATACCCGCGTGATCCTAAAAAAATTAGAGAAATTTGAGAAGAGAAGAGTCAAAACTCTACGTTAGGATGCCTCACCAGAGCGACGAAGGGACTGAGGAGTAAAAAGAATTCCTAACTCTCCGATATATATAATTCCTAAATGACTCAAAACATTTTTCTAGACTCAACAACGCCAGCGATTCGATCAAGCAGGGGGCTCCTAAGGTCAGGGAAGGCTCTGATTACCAACTTGTAACGCCCATGATGCGGCTATATCTCCCACGTGTCGAAGCACGACTTAGAGGCATAACCGCATTGAAAGCAATGTCGCAAGTGAGGTAATCTTCACACAACCCATGTAATACATAAGGGAAAGAGATACATAGTTGGCTTTCAATCGCCACTTCACCCAATTACATGAATAAAGCAATACATCATCCAGATACACTCAAGGTCCGACTACGGAACCAAAATAAAAGAAGACTACCCCAAAGCTACACAGATCCCCGATCGTCCCAACTGGGCTCCACTACTGATCAACTGGACACGGAACAACACAGAGGACAAGATCTTCATCGAGCTCCTCCTTGAGCTTGGTTGCGTCACCTGCTCGGTAACATCGGCACCTGCAAACTGGTTTTGGAAGCATCTGTGAGTCACGGGGACTCAGCAATCTCACACCCTCGCGATCAAGACTATTTAAGCTTATAGGAAGGGTAAAAGGTATGAGGTGGAGCTGCAGCAAGCGACTAGCATATATGGTGGCTAACATACGCAAATGAGAGCGAGAAGAGAAGGCAAAGCACGGTCGAGAAACTATGATCAAGAAGTGATCCTAGAACAACCTACGTCAAGCATAACTCCAACACCGTGTTCACTTCCCGGACCCCGCCGAGAAGATACCATCACGCCTACACACGCGGTTGATGTATTTTAATTAAGATCGAGTTCAGGTTTTCTACAACCGGACATTAACAAATTCCCATTTGCCCATAACCGCGGGCATGGCTTTCGAAAGTTCAAATCCCTGCAGGGGTGTCCCAACTTAGCCCATCACAAGCTCTCACGGTCAACGAAGGATATTCCTTCTCCCGAGACATTCTGATCAGACTCGGCATCCCGGTTTTACAAGACATCATCGACAATGGTAAAACAAGTCCAGCAACACCGCCCGAATGTGCCAACAAATCCCGATAGGAGCTGCACATATCTCGTTCTCAGGGCACACTCAGATGAGCGCTCCATCCAACTAAAACCAAACCTCGAGTTTCCCCAAGGGGGCGCTGCACAGGGCTCTAGTTTGGACCAACACTCAGAGGAGCACTGGCCTGGGGGGGGGGGGGTTAAATAAAGATGACCCTTGAGTCTGCAGAACCCAGGGGAAAGAAAAGGCTAGGTGGTGAATAGTAAAGCCAATGTTGGGCATTGCTGGAGGAGTTTTATTCAAGGCGAACTGTCAAGGGGTTCCCATTATAACCCAACCGTGTAAGGAACGCAAAATCCGGGAACATAACACCGATATGACGGAAACTAGGGCGGCAAGAGTGGAACAAAACACCAGGCATAAGGCCGAGCCTTCCACCCTTTACCAAGTATATAGATGCATTAATTTAATAAGAGATATTGTCATATCCCAACAAAATATCCATGTTCCAACAAGGAACAAACTCCAATCTTCACCTGCAACTAACAACGCTATAAGAGGGGCTGAGCAAAGCGGGAACATAGCCAAACAACGGTTTGCTAGGACAAGGTGGGTTAGAGGCTTGGCTCAACAATATGGGAGGCATGATAAGTAAGTGGTAGGTATCGCAGCATAGGCATAGCAAAAGAGTGAGCATCTAGCAAGCAAAGATAGAAGTGATTTCGAGGGTATGGTCATCTTGCCTGAAATCCCGCAAGGAAGAAGAACGAGTCCATGAAGAAGAAAAACAGACGTAGTCGAACGGGTCCTCACAAACGCGACGTTATCGAAACCAACCCGAAGAAGCAACACCGGAAAGAAGCACACAACATAGTAAACAACCAACACATGAACATGGCATGATATGCGGGATGTGGTATGCGGTGCAAAAGTGCAAACGATAACATGTTACATACTTAGTGAAATTAACAGCATGTCAGGAATTTATCATCAGGAAGCAATGTTTAGAGCATGATAACTATATGCTACAAGAACATATCATGGCAAAGCAAGGCATGGCATGAAGCTACTCTAAGCATGTAACAAAAGTCCCTTAGTGACCATGAGCCAAAAGGGATCAGAAAATACAATTGCAAGCATGTGAACATAGCAGAAACATAAACAGATACAGACTTAGTGAAAAACTGGAGCATGGCAAAACAGATTAACAAGTAGGCATGTTTACGAGCTCGATGCACTCCCTACAAAGCATGGCATGACAATCTAAGCATACACCCATCAAGAATACATGGCATAGAAGCTAGACATGGCAAGAACACAAACATAGCATGCATGGATCAACAACAACAAGCTCGGCAAAATCGCTAAACATGTTAACAATCTGCCAGGAACATTTTATAGCAAAAGTAGAGCTCGATTGACTCAAGCTAGGGTGCTCCATAAATGCAAACAATGACATGGATGGATAGAGCACCACAATATTAACAAAACATCCTTACTGATCATCCTCAAAAGAGGCACGGATCACTAGGAAACAACATGAACATATGGCATAAAAATAATGACAGGGCAAGGACTTAGTGGAATTCTAAGTCCCTGAAATTAGCATCAATGAGTAAGCTAGTTTGCATGCTTGTGCTAGTCACCAGAAAGATCACAAAAACACATGGCATACACCCCTGTAAATATGGCATGGCATATAACAAAACACATGTAGAGCTCAGGATCATAGCATGCACACATTAATCATGGCCAAAATGACAAAAGGCCATTTGTTGAAACATATCTGACATAATCATCACATAGCCCTCTTCCACCAGTATTTCGGGCATCAAGATGAGCTCAAATGAAAATGATGCAATGAGATGAAATGATGTACTAGTCGAGACGAACATTTTGATATGCTACACGCACGAATCGGAGCAATGGGTGCAGAGTTATGCCATGATGAAAATGCCCAAAAGTTATGAAGAGAGAGGGAAAAGTCAACCAGATCCAGATCGGATCTAGGGTTCGGGGCGGCGCGCGAACCGAGGAGCTCGCCGGAGTTCTTGAACACGGTGGCCGGAGCGCTGAGGGACTCGCCGGAGATCGGGACCCGGCCAGGGAGGGTCGTCGTGACGCCGGCGGGGTGGAGCGGCGCGATGGTGCGGCGGGGTCGGCGGCGGCCGGAGCGGTGCGGGCACGCGGCGGCAGAGTAGCGCAGGCGGCGAGTGGGCGAAGGGTGGCGGCGGCCGGAGCAGCGCAGGCGGCGAGCGAGCGAAGGGTGGCGGGCAGCGCGCGAGCGGCTTCGGGTGGCCAACTCGGGCGAGCGGGCCGGGAGGGCCCGACCCGGGCCACGGCGGGTCTGGCAGCGCGGGAGGAGAGAGAGGGAGGTGGCGCGCTGAGGTGGCGGTGCCTGGTTGGTTCGGGCGGCGGAGGAGGCGACGTGGCGGCGTCTGATTCGCCGGAGTGACGCGTCCGGCGGACATGTCCGGTGCGGGATGGACGTGTCCGGCGGCGCGAGGAGGGAGATGGCTAGGGTTTGGACTGCGCGAAAATTCGGGGAGAGCCACATATATATAGGTAAAGGGAGCTAGGAGAGTCTAAATGAGGTGCGGTTTTCGGCCACGCGATCGTGATCGAACGCTCTAGCTGATGGAGGAGGTTTAGGTGGGTTTTGGGCCACTTTGAAAGGGTGTTGGGCTGCAACACACACGAGGCATTTTCGGTCCCTCGGTTAACCGTAGGAGTATCAAACGAAGTCCAAATGGCACAAAACTTGATAGGCGGTCTACCGGTAGTAAACCAAGGCCACATGGCAAGTCTCGGTCCAATCCGAGAATGTTTAACACCCGCACATGAAAAGAGGTAGAAAAGGACATCGGATGACATAGGAGCGCCGGATTGCAAAACGGACAACGGGGAAAATGCTCGGATGCATGAGACGAACATGTATGCAAATGAAATGCACATGATGACATGATATGCAATGCATGACATGCAAGCAAAGACCAAGCAGCAACAACGAATAACTGGAGGACACCTGGCACATCGGTCTCGGGGCGTTACAGCCAACTATCCTCGCCCGCACAAAAGCGGGTCATGAGTGTCGTGAGGGCTGCCATGGATTTCGGCTTTTCTTGGCCGAGGTGTATCGTCGCAGATATTATGCTTAAATGCCGCTAAGGCCTCGACATTCGGACAGTCGACAATTTGGTTCTTTTTAGTTAGGAACCGAGTCCAGAATTTCCTGGCTGATTCTCCTGGCTGTTGGGTTATGTGACTCAAGTCATCGGCATCTGGTGGTCACACATAAGTGCCCTGGAAGTTGTCAAGGAATGCATCTTCCAAATTCACCCAACTGCCAATGGAGTTTGCCGGCAGGTTATTGAGCCAATGCCTAGCAGGCCCTTTGAGTTTTAATGGAAGGTACTTGATGTCATGTAGATCGTCACCGCGGGCCATGTGGATATGGAGGAGGAAATCTTCGATCCATACCGCGAGGTCTGCTGTGCCATCATATGATTCGATATTCATGGTTTTAAAACCTTTTGGGAACTCGTGATCCATTACTTCATCAGTGAAGCATAGGGGGTGTGCGGCACCTCTGTGTCGGGCTATATCACGACGCAGTTCATATGAGTCTTGTCTGCTGTGTTCGGCCTGGCCGGATTTGCTTTTAGTGTATCCGGCATGACGGTCGTCGTGACGCATTGGGGTGCGCCCCCGTGATCCGTAGATCGGTCTTGTAAGTGCTGCTTTGTTTTCCAATACGTCTCGCAGGTCATGCGCGTTGCCCCGGGCCTTTGTGTTTTTAATTGACTGGCGACGGGGTGCGAGCTGGACTTCGGCCTGATATGCCGCTTTGTCTCGGCCACGAGGTGGTCGGTCAGCCGCTCTTACGCTGGGAGCGTAGGCTTTAATGCTTCCTCCTCGAGTTGGGGTAGCAACCTGCGCTTTGGGTAACTTTTGGTTGGGCGTTCAAGTTCATATTCCTCGGCTGCCAGGACCTCGGTCCATCTATCCGCTAGCAGATCTTGGTCAGCTTGAAGCTGTTGTTGCTTTTTCTTCAGGATTTTTGCTGTGGCTATAAGCCGGCGCTTGAAGCGCTCCTGTTCGGCGGGATCCTCAGGCACGATAAATTCGTCGTCGCCGAGGCTCACCTCGCCTTCGGAGAGAGGAATGTAATTGTCATCCTCTGATTCTCCGTCAGCTGCCTATTCCTTAGGGCTGGCTTGCCCACCCTCCCGCTCGAGGCCTGGTTGGAGGGGATTGTATTCGTCTTCAGCTCTATCCGCAGCGTTATTGTCTCTTGTGCCGGTATCGCCGTTTTTGCTATGGCGGGGCTTAGAGCGGCGCCGTTGACGTCGATGCTTAGATTGCTTCTCGGAGGGATTATCCTCTGTTGCCTTATTGCCATCGCTTTCTTTGGGGGTGTCCACCATGTATATATCATATGAAGAGGTGGTGGTCTAGCGCCATATGGGCGGTGGTTCCTGCTCTTCTTCATCGTCGTCCATACCATCGATGTCTTCAGAGCCAAAATCAAGCATGTCGGTTAAGTCGCCGACAGTGGCTATTAAGTGGGTGGTAGGTGGGGAATGAGTTTCTTCATCGTCCGCTTCCCACTCAAGCCGGACATAGTTCGGCAAAGGGTCTCCTGACAAGGAGAGAGATTTCAATGAGTTTAGCAAGTCGCCCAAGGGCGAGTGCTGAAAGATATCCGCGAAGGTGAACTCCATGATCGTGCCCAATCAGATTCGATAGGCACGGACGTGGGCGGTTCAGAGCCTGTGGCCGAGGATGAATCCAAGGGTCCGGCAACACATGTCTCATAGGGAGTGAAGTCAGTATTCGGCTCTATCGCCGCAGAGTGCGCGGCCTCTGTGGCGGGGTCTATCCACCCGTCCTCAGACGGCACGATCCGTTCCGGATCGAAGGCCGGAGTAGCCATAGGTGTGATCTCCCGAACACTGTCCGATGGTAGAGCTAATCATGCTTGTCAAGACTGTGCAGCGCACCTGACATGGGCTCGAATCCGTCGAAGATCAAGTCTCCGCGGATGTCGACAGTTTAGTTTAAGCTTCCAAACCTGACCTGATGGCCAGGGGCGTAGCTCTCGATCTGCTCCAGATGCCAAGCGAGTTGGCCCGCAGTACAAAGCCGCTGAATACGAAAATCTATCTGGGGGAGAAAAACCTCACCCTGGATCGCATCGTTGCTGATGATCGAGGGAGCCATCAAGCCTTATGGTGACGACACAACGGAACTCTCAATGAAAGCACCAATGTCGGTGTCAAAACCGGCGGATCTCGGGTAGGGGGTCCCGAACTGTGCGTCTAAGACGGATGGTAACAGGAGGCAGGGGACACAATGTTTACCCAGGTTCGGGCCCTCTCGATGGAGGTAATGCCCTACATCCTGCTTGATTGATCTTGATGGTATGAGTATTACAAGAGTTGATCTACCACGAAATCGTAGAGGCTAAACCCTAGAAGCTAGCCCATGCTTCTGATTGTTGTTGTCCTACGGACTAAACCCTCCGGTTTATATAGACACCGGAGGGGGCTAGGGTTACACAGAGTCTGTTAAAAGGGAGGAGATCTACATATCCGAATTGCCAAGCTTGCCTTCCACGCAAAGGAGAGTCCCACCCGGACACGGGACGAAGTCTTCAATCTTGTATCTTCATAGTACAACAGTCCGGCCAAAGTATATAGTCCGGCTATCCGAGGACCCCCTAATCCAGGACTCCCTCACTTTGCCTGATCATCCTCTCAAGAAAAATGAAATACTTGATATCTTTTATAATGGACTAACTAATGCTTCCAGAGACCACCTGGATAGTTGTGCCGGTTGTGTTTTCAGGGAAAGAACTGTTGATCAAGCTGAATTGCTATTGAATAATATGTTGAGTAATGATAATAATTGGACACTTCCTGAACCAACTCCTAAGCCAACTCTGAAGAAAAGGGGTATTCTATTACTCAGTCCTAAAGATATGCAAGAGGCAAAGAAATCTATGAAAGAAAAAGGTATTAAAGCTGAAGATGTTAAGAATTTACTGCCTATTGAAGAGATATATGGTCTTGATAACCCTACATAGGTAGTAAAGGTAAATTCTCTCTATAGATTTGATAAGGGTGAAATCCCATCTACTAATTTTGCTAGCCAATGCTTGGATGAGTTTGATAATTTTATTGTTAAACAAGAAGACTTCAATGCTTATGTTGGGAGACAATTGAAACATAATGCTTATATGATTGAACACTTGAGTGATTATATGTCTAGAGTTAAAGGTGAGCTTAAAATTATTAGTAAGCATGCTTCTATGGTTACCACTCAAGTAGAACAAGTGCTTAAAGCTCAGAATGATTTGCTCAACGAATTAAATAATAAGATAAAGGATAATGATGTTAGAGTTGTGACTAGAGGGGGTAGAATGACTCAGGAACCTTTGTATCCTGAGGGCCACCCTAAGAGAATTGAGCAAGATTCTCAGAGAACTAATGTTGATGCACCTAGTCCTTCTAAAAAAGAAGAAAAAGAAAACTAATAGGACTTTGCATGCTTCTAGTGAACCTGTTGTTGACACACCTGATTATCCCAATGATATTTCTATTTCTTATGCTGAAACACAATCTGGTAATGAACATGAACTTAGTGATAATGGTAATGATGATGTTCATGTTGATGCTCAACCTAGCAATAACAATGATGTAGAAATTGAACTTGCTGTTGATCTTGATAACCCACAATCAAAGAATCAACATTATGATAAGAGAGACTTCGTTGCTAGGAAGCACGGTAAAGAAAGAGAACCATGGGTTCAGAAACCCATGCCTTTTCCTCCTAACCCATCCAAGAAAAAGGATGATGAGGATTTTGAGTGCTTTGCTGAAATGATTAGACCTATCTTTTTGCGTATGCGTTTGACTGATATGCTTAAAATGAATCCTTATGCTAAGTATATGAAAGATATTGTTACAAATAAAAGAAAGATACCGGAAGCTGGAATTTCCACCATGCTTGCTAATTATACTTTTAAAGGTGGAATACCTAAGAAACTAGGAGATCCAGGAGTACCAACTATACCATGCTCCATTAAAAGAAACTATGTTAAAATTGCTTTATGTGATCTTGGAGCTGGTGTTAGTGTTATGCCTCTATCTTTATATTGTAGACTTGATTTGAATAAGTTGACACCTACTGAAATATCTTTGCAAATGGCTGATAAATCAACTGCTATACCTGTCGGTATTTGTGAGGATGTGCATGTTGTGGTTGCAAACATTACTATTTTAAC
Source organism: Triticum urartu (assembly GCF_056163025.1). Lineage (NCBI taxonomy): Eukaryota > Viridiplantae > Streptophyta > Magnoliopsida > Poales > Poaceae > Triticum > Triticum urartu. The sequence goes on along the minus strand of NC_141876.1, from coordinate 361,385,371 downwards.
GGACTTTGTTATTCTTGATATTCCCGAGGACGATAGTATGTCTATTATTCTTGGTAGACCCTTTTTGAATACTGCAGGGGCTGTTATTGATTGCAACAAAGGCAATTTCACTTTCATGTTAATGGCAATGAGCATACGGTACACTTCCCGAGGAAACAAACTCAAGTTCATAGTATCAATTCTATTGGAAAATTTTCAACGATTACTATTGGAGGTTTTGAATTTCCTCTTCCTACTGTCAAGAAGAAATATGATATTCTTATTGTTAGGGACGTTCATATCCCCGTTGAGGTAACTTAGTGTCATTCGAAAATTCTCCCGTTTCACGCAATTCGGAAAGAGTTTGTTAACAAGACCTGATCAACCTTGTTAGTGGATTCCTTTTGATGAGCATGAGATGGATGAAGTTAGAAAGCACAACTCTCTGTACCCTCCTTTTACTTTCTGTTATTTAGATTAAATAAAGCAAAAATAGAATTTTTTTTGTCTGTTTTCTAAATTATCCTTGCAATAAAAAATACCCCGAAAATAAAAGTTCTCCAAATGCCCTGAAAATTTTAGATGATTTTTTGTAGAATATTTAAGAATTATTGGCACTGAGAACACACCAGGGGGCCACACCACCTGGCCACGAGGGTCCAGGGTGCGCCCACCCCCTGGGGCACACCGAGAACGTATCCTGTGCAACCACGAGACTGGTGTAACGAGTGCTCCGACCGATTCTGCGCCATTGGATGGAAAACTGATGGCACAGATTTATCACGTGAAGGGGTGCTGGTACGTTTTACATCTTGGGCCTTGCAGAATCTTTGAAGTCTAAATAGTCCTCAACACACCTCTCGTCTCTTTCCTTTTGGTTCTACTCTCTCTGTAGTCTGCGTTCTCGTCTGTACCATGCCGTCAGCTGCGACCTAGGGTTAGGGGGATTTTCTCCGTTGCCTCTCATCCCTCCTGTGTACATCATCCCAAACCACTTTTTGTCTGTACCCTTTGCAACACCACTAAAGTAGTATGGTTGCCATCTTTCAGTCCATAGTAGATGAACATCATTTACATAAGTCACAGGCTCAAAACAGAGAATGTTTATGAGCTGCTTGGATCCCGTCAAAGGAAGCACCTCAAGTCGGGACGGATCGACTCATTTTTCAGGTGAATAGAAAGAGTGGACAGGAGTTATATAAATCTACAGTTGTTGTTGTTTCTCTTTCTTTTGCAAGGGATGCTTTAACTATTATTGTGAATCCAGGAATCTGCAGTATGGTTGTTCTGTGGAAAAGAATGACATTTCCCAGATTTGATTATTTATATGATAGAATTAAGAAACGGTTTTTTATGAGAGTATTTACAATTCATATGTAGTGTCATACTCTCTGGAGAAGTTGCACCAAGTCTTCAAGATGTAATGAAGTAGTTTCACTGAGTTTACTGAAATTAGGATATGATAGTAAAAGCTCCAAAAAATTGACATGGCCACTGTCATATACACATTTGGAAACAGTGTGTACATATATGTAGAATAAAACCACAATTGCTCAAACAGTGTAATTTCTCGGATGCGAGCACAGGCGCAAGCATCAGACTTAGTTCAGAAACAGTTGGAAAAAATAGTGATAACCACAGGTTGGCCAAAGTACAAGCAGAATCATCAGCCAAAATAAATGTCGTCCGACAGTCACACTTGAAAGATCGAGCATTAGCGCAGATGGGAAATCACAACATGGTTCCTGCTGGATGACATAGGGCCTCAAACTCGTTTGCACATCCTATTAAGAAGCATCTACTCCAATCAATATCTACAATTACAGTTCACACGGTACTACAAGTACATGTATCAGGAATTGGTAAGATGACTCCAAGACATGTACGCTAGATCAATATTGTTGATTCTAAAAGCGTTGTTAGAACATGGATTGCAACAAGAAAAAAAAGCATGAATAAGATGAACTAGAAATGCTATGAGAAAATTCAATTGGATATCAAGTGCAGTTTAATTTTAAGATCAACAAAGTGAACCAGAAGAAAACATAGTAGATATAATCTATCTCCAGGCACGTCCGCTAACTCCTTGTTAACCATTCTTTCACATGCAATTCATAACATTCATGCACAAAACTTACTTTAAAGCTTCCAGGACATATAGATACTCTTTACAAATCAAGGATGGGAACAACGAGCACATATCTTTTCCTAATTACTAGTCCAATAAAAGCTGCAATTGGGGGAAATTGACAAAAGGAAAGAAACATAGTGCATGGATAATCAAATAGTAGTCATACCCCTAGAAGGATGAAGCCAAGTGTTGAGATGATTAGATGATTATGCATCATAACATAGTATTCAAGCCTGAATTTCAGATAATTTCATAAGGAGCATAGTCCTGCATGCAAAAGTAAAAAAGATCATCAATAGAATTTCAGAGACAAAAAGTACCAACTACCAAGGGTGTACTCGTAAGGAATAATACATTAATACTTAATGGGATTGGATTTGTAAATGTTGGATTTAAGATGGGAAATGATGGCATGGGCTAGAATTAACCAAAGCTAAAAACAAGTTGCAGTTGGTTCGTGTAGGCATAAACAGAAGGAAAAATCATGTAAAGTACAGAGGTGCGGCAAATAAAACAAATGACACAGCTCGATCACATAAAAAATAGTTCTAGTAAGTCTAGTATGTATGAACTATGAAGCAGATCTTAAAACTTGTTAAACAATTTTTCTTCTGGGGAATTAACTACAGTAGAACAAAGCAAAGCTTGCAGCAATGAAAGATATGTTCAGCAAATTTGATTTGGCTATTCTACTAATGTTTCACTTGTAGAAGTACCACATTACCAGAGTATAGCTCTGGAAGATTCGGTCTTATCGTCCTGTTGGCAGGGTGTGCTATTTCTTTTATCTAATGATGAAGTAATCGCCCCATTCTGCAAGAAACACACCAATGTCATGGTTAGTGCAGAGTTGTGTGCGCGGACGAAAGAAAGGAATGAGTGTGCACATAATTTTCGCACACAAGAACCAGAGGCAAATGTGATCGAAAAATTTCACGAGCACGCCAATGAATATTCACATAAAAACATGTGGTAATAGGAACAATAAGATCCAACTAGATTTGAGGAACTGATGGCCCTAAACTGACAACAAATTTGAGCAACCAGCAAGCAGTAGCACACCTATCTGTGTTTCGCCTACTACCACTGAGTTCAAACCGATGACTGTGATTTCTTCATACAAAAGTACTAACTACCATGTGGAAATGTTTATAAATATGAATTGGGGGGGGGAATACGATTAGATTGAAAGAACAGTTATACTCATGGATAAGGGAAGAAGAGAACATACCCTTCATAGTTGAATCGCGGAAGACCGTCAACTCATGTACCTCTATAGAATCGACGCCCCGGACGACGACATCAGACATCGACGAGCCATCGCTGCCAAATAAATCAACGCGCACAGTCGATTTAGAGGAACACAGGGCGAGATTAAGCTTCTATGTCATAGATCCTTACCCAGGTACATGAGAGGGAGGAGAGAGAGAGAGATGACACCGGGCACATTTTTCCAACCCTAGCTCCCACCTGCTCCCATGGATTACAGCGGCACGGGAGAGAAGAGAAGGCAGAGGGAGGGAGACGATGAGAGAGAGGACAAGTACAGAATTCTGAGCCACTTTAAGGTTAAATCTGCAAAAGTACCAGCAGCTCCCCTCGCAGATGCATATTGTCCCTTGGTTCCGCATCCAGTGGCGCAGAATCTTTCAGAGCACTCGTTACACCAGTCTCGTCGTTGCACAAGATACGTTCTCGGGGCACACCCCCTGCCTCGTGGACCCCATGTGGGCCCCCTCCACTTATTCCAGCACCCACACACTTCGTCTTCCTCCAAAAAAAATCCTCCCATAGCTCAAACCTGTGTTCTAGCTCATCTTGCTGCCATTTTCGATCTCCTAGCTCAAAGCTCCACTCACAAAACTGCTTTGGGAGATTGTTCTTCGGTACGTGACTCTTCCAATGGTCCAATTAGTTTTTGTTCTAGTGCTTTATTTATTGCAAATTTTTGCTGCTTAGGTGACCCTGTTCTTGAGCTTGCATGTCAAATTTATGTGGTCAAAAAGTAGTTTTAATGCATGATATGGCCTCTAGGCACTTGTGGGAGTAGTTGCTATCAATCTTGTTGAGTTTGGTTCACTTTTATTTTGAGTCACTAAAAATTTCAGAAATTTTTCAGAGAAAGAAAATGATGAAGAGATTGTAGAAGGGCTCTTCGAGCCGAAGCTCGAAGGATAAGAAAAGTGAAGAGAATAAGAAGCCCAAATATAATCTCCCTCGCACTACGGAGGTTCGGCCGTGCGAATGGCCTTGTGATGAGTTCTTGAGAGCAGCCGGAATTTATGAGGACTTCTATTATTTGGCCGAGAATGCAGGCCTCATCGACTTCCTCCGCGACCAGCGTGAATAGTATCTTCTCCTCACTAATATTTTCATGCAATTTTTTTACTTTCATGCTAAGAAATCACCACCTTCAGTGGAATTTCACTTATATGATGAGGTTAAGGAGATGTCACTATATGATTTTTGTCGGGTCTGTAAGATACCCTTTGCAGGCAGCATAGAAGAACCACATCGTAATAACGTGGAGGGGTTTATTGATACAATTGCTATAGGGGAAAAAAGGAAAGTTTCCGATGAAAGAATTACTAGCATACATTTTCCTGTTCTACGTTACTTTGCAATATTTGCTAGTAGATGCTTAATTGGTCGCGGGAACAGTGGAAATCTCAGTGCTCTTGATATTTTTATTTTGCACCATGCTTTGTTCCGTGATACCACTTTCAGTTTAGGCGCTATTGTTGCTAAACGATTAAATCTGAACCATACAAAGGGCCCCATCTTCGGAGGCATCTTTGCTTCGCGCCTTGCTGCACACTTTAGGATACCCATTAGGCATTATGAGAAAGAGGAAAAGTTGCTGCCCCCTATTTTTCTAGATTATAAGAGTATGGTATCACATGATTTTATTGTTAAAGATAAGAAGAAGACGCTTAAGTATAAATTGATATTTGATAAAAATTATTGTGAGATTATTACCTTGCCTGTGCCCTCTTTGTTTAACATATTTTTAGGCACATACCTCATTTTGCCGGAGGCCGTTTATGCATACTGGAGCCCGACACCAGCTCCAGAGCCTGAGCTGGAGCCATCCCTTGACCCTTATCGATAGTCTGTGTATCATTGGGAACCGGAGGAGATCGCCAACCAGTGGCACCCAAAGGACACTCCTCCGTACACCGGAGAGGGCAGATTTGAGCCATGGCCCTAGACCAACTTAGGCCAAAAGCCTAAGCTTGGGGGAGTACGTATTTCTCACCGACATTACATTCATGTTGACACACTCATTCCAGTTGTCGGTGCTCATACTTTTTCATTGTACTATCCATGCTAGTTTATTTTCTTTTCTAGCATTCTTCTTGTGTGTTTGAAAAACCTTAAGAAAAACCAAAAAAAATTATTAGTTGTAGCTTTTAGCTATTTTACTTTCCATGCTTGTAGTAGTAATAATTAAAAGAAAACCCAAAAAGATTTCTCATTCTTCTTTTGCTTGTTGGGAGCTTTCCAGTGTAAATAGTTTTGTTTCTTTTCTTTTCTTTGGGGGTCAAGAGGAGAAGACCATGATGAAAATGTTGAGTGGCTCTCATATGCATTATTGTTGATCTAACCAAGAGCCCATATTACCTTGTCTTCTCCCTTGTATTGAATGCTTGCAGGTTCCAGCGTAGTCCAATGCACGTGCACTATTATTATTATTATTATCCACACCGTTCGATCGTGCAGGTGAAAGGCAATAATGACGATATATGATGGACTGATTGAGATGAGAGAAGCTGGTATGAACTCGACCTATCTTGTTTTTGTAAATATGATTAGTTCATCGTTCCTGATTCAGCCTATTATGAATGAAACACGTTTGCAATGACAATTAGAGATTATAGTTGCTCATTCCATGCTTAATTAGCTACGAGTTTATAATAGTTTACCTTGTGTGCCAACATGCTATTAAAATGGTTGTGATGTGGTATGATAGGGTGGTATCCTCCTTTGAATGATTCGAGTGGCTTGACTTGGCACATGTTCACGCATGTAGTTGAAACAAAATCAACATAGCCTCCATGATATTTATGTTCATGGTGAATTATATCCTACTCATGCTTGCACTCAGTGTTGATTAATTTTAATGCATGTTCATGACTGTTGTCGCTCTCTTGTTGGTCGCTTCCCAGTCTCTTTCTAGCCTTCACTTGTACTAAGCGGGAATACTGCTTGTGCATCCACTTCCATAAACCCCAAAAGTTATTCCATATGAGTCCACCATACCTTCCTATATGTGGTATCTACCTGCCGTTCCAAGTAAATTTGTATGTGCCAAACTCTAAACCTTCAAATGAAATTCTGTTTTGTATGCTCAGATAGCTCATGTATCAACTAGGGCTGTCTACATCTCCATGCTAGGTGGGTTATTGTCATGAGGAGTGGACTCCGCTCCTCATTCACGAGAAAATGGCTGGTAACCAGGATGCCCGGTCCCATGCTTAAATTAAAATAATTGCAAACAAAACTCCCCCATGATTGTTGTTAGTTGGAGGAACCCGTTGTTTTGGACAAGCCATGGATTGATGTTTGTTGGTGGTGGGGGAGTGTAAACTTTACCATTCTGTTTGGGAACCGCCTATAATGTGTGTAGCATGGAAGATATCGAGATCTCTCGGTTGTTATGTTGACAATGAAAGTATACCACTCAAAATATTATTTATCCTTATTTCAAAAATTGAGCTCTGGCACCTCTACAAATCCCCGCTTCCGTCTGCGAAGGGCCTATCTATTTACTTTTATGTTGAGTCATCATCCTCTTATTAAAAAGCACCAGTTGGAGAGCACTGTTGTCTTGTGCATGCATTACTATTAATTTACATTGAGTATGACTGTGACTGGATCTCTTTTACCATGAATTACAATGTTTAGTCAGTCCTTGATCTTTAGAGGTGCTCTGCATTTATGTTTTGCAGTCTCAGAAAGGGCTAGCGAGACATCATCTTTTTATATCATATTATGATTGTTTTGAGAAAGTGTTGTCATCCGAGATTTATTATTATTTCTCGCTAGTCGATTATGCCATCGATATGAGTAAACATGAGACCTAAATGTTATTGTGAATATGGTTAGTTCATAATCTTTGCTGAAAACTGGAATGCTGGCTTTACATATTTGCAACAACAAGATCAAACAGAGTTTGTAAAAGTTTTTCTTTATCACTTTCAGTTTGTCAAAAGAATTGCTTGAGGACAAGCAAAGGTTTAATCTTGGGGGAGTTGATACGTCTCCATCATATCTACTTTTCCAAACACTTTTGACCTTGTTTTGGACTCTAACTTGCATGATTTGAATGGAACTAACCCGGACTGACGCTGTTTTCAGCAGAATTGCCATGGTGTTATTTTTTGTGCAGAAATAAAAGTTCTCGGAATGACCTAAAACTTCCCGGAGAATATTTTTGGAATTTATAAAAAGTACTGGCGAAAGAATCAACACCACGGGTTCCACACCCTGTCCACGAGGGTGCAGGGCATGCCCCCTGCCTCGTGGGCCCCCTGAGGTTCCACCGACCTCAACTCCAACTCTATATATTCACGTTCGGGAGAAAAAAATTAGAAAGAAGGATTCATCGCTTTTTACGAGACGGAGCCGCCACAAACCCTAATTTCTCTCGGGAGGGCTGATCTGGAGTCCGTTCGGGGCTCCGTAGAGGGGAATCCGTCGCCATCGTCATCATTAACCTTCCTCCATCACCAATTTCATGATGCTCGCCGATGTGCATGAGTAATTCCATCGTAGGCTTGCTGCACGGTGATGGGTTGGATGAGATTTATCATGTAATTGAGTTAGTTTTGTTAGGGTTTGATCCCTAGTATCCATTATGTTCTGAGATTGCTGTTGCTATGACTTTGCTATGCTTAATGCTTGTCACTAGGGCCCGAGTGCCATGATTTCAGATCTGAACCTATTATGTTTTCATGAATATATGTGAGTTCTTGATCCTATCTTGCAAGTCAATAGTCACCTACTATGTGTTATGATCCGGTAACCCCGAAGTGTCAATAATCGGGACCACTCAAGGTGATGACCGTAGTTCGAGGAGTTCATGTATTCACTAAGTGTTAATGCTTTGGTCAGGTACTGTATTAAAAGGAGGCCTTAATATCCCTTCGTTTCCAATAGGACCCCGCTGCCACGGGAGGGTAGGACAAAAGATGGCATGCAAGTTATTTTCCATAAGCACGTATGAATATATTTGGAATACATGCCTACATTACATTAGTGAACTAGAGCTAGTTCTATGTCACTCTAAGTTATAACTGTTACATGAGGAATCGCATCCGACATAATTATCCATCACTGATCCATTTCCTATGAGCTTTTCACATATTGATCTTTGCTTAGTTACTTTTCCGTTGGCACTGCTACAATCACTACAAAACTATTACTATTACTTTTGCCACCGTTACCGCTACTTCCATATTACTTTGCTACTAAATACTTTGCTGCAGATATTAAGTCTTTCACGTGCGGTTGAATTGACAACTCAACTGTTAATAATTGAGAATATTCTTTGGCTCCCCTTGTGTCGAATCAATAAATTTGGGTTGAACACTCTACCCTCGAAAACTGTTGCGATCCCCTATACTTGTGGGTTTCATCGTACGTTCGGTACTTGGATCGATTGGATCATGAAGACGTTTGACTACATCAACCGCGTTAATATAACGCTTCCGCTTTCGGTCTACGAGGGCATGTGGACACACTCTCCCCTTCTCGTTGCTATGCACCTCCTAGATAGATCTTGCATGATCGTAGGAATTTTTTTGAAATTGCATGCTACGTTCCCCAACATGAAATCCTTCCTACTTGACATGCATATGGACACAAACGGAACTTGGGTGCTATCTCACCAAGATACTCTATGCCTCATTAGGTACGAAGAGGAACACCACCAAGAAGCTAAGGAGGACCACCAAGCCCAAGGAGAAGCACCCCAAGTCGCCAAGGACGAAGAAGGTGTCCCCAAGAATCTGGACAGAAGGTCCCAGGCGACCCCGTGCGCACGGGCCCCCGAGACCCCGTGCCCACGGACTACACAGGGAGCTACGGCTGTAGCACCCCATGTGCACGGGCCCAACTTACCCCGTGCGCACGGGTGTAGGATGGAAAGTATGTCTAGAGGGGGTGCTTAGATTACTTGACCAAATAAAAATCTAGCCTTTTCCCAATTTTAAGTTTGGGCAGATTTTTAGCAACTTAACACAAGTCAAGTAATCAACCTACACATGCAGTTCTAAGAGTATAGTAGTGGAATGCAAATCATTGCATATGAAGATAAAGGGGAGGAGTTTGGAGGGAGCAAACACAATGTAGACACGAAGATTTTTGGCGTGGTTCCCATAGGTGGTGCTATTGTACATCCATGTTGATGGAGACTTCAACCCATGAAGGGTAACGGTTGCGCGAGTCTACGGAGGGCTCCACCCACGAAGGGTCCACAAAGAAGCAACCTTGTCTATCCAACCATGACCATCGCCCACGAAGGACTTACCTCACTTGGGTAGATCTTCACGAAGTAGGCAATCTCCATGCCCTTACAAACTCCTTGGTTCAACTCCACAATCTTGATGGAGGCTCCCAAGTGACACCTAACCAATCTAGGAGACACCACTCTCCAAAAGGTAATAGATGGTGTGTTGATGATGAACTCCTTGCTCTTGTGCTCCAAATGATAGTCTCCCCAACACTCAACTCTCTCTCATAGATTTGGATTTGGTGGAAAGATGATTTGAGTGGAAAGCAACTTGTGGAAGGCCAGAGATCAAAATTCTTGTGGTTGGATTGGAATATCTTGGTCTCAACACATGAGTAGGTGGTTCTCTCTCAGAAAATGAATGCTGGAAGTGTAGGCACGTTCTGGTGGTTCTCTCTCTCAAATGGAGAGGGGGTGAAGGGGTATATATAGCCTCCACACAAAATCTAACCGTTACACACAATTTACCAAACTCGATGGGACCGAATAGTGAAACTCGGTGAGACCGACTTGGTTCAAAATGTGAACGTTAGGCTTTTCGGTGGGACCAACAATACCAACTCGGTGAGACCGATGCGCTAGGGTTAGGGCGAAACCTCATCTCGGTGAGACCGATCACATGAACTCAGTGAGACCGATTTCAGTAATAAGCAAACACTACTAGGGAAAACCTTATACACAGATAGCAGTAGCGAGGTTTAAAAACAAACGCTACTGCTAATTAGCAGTAGCGAGGTTTAAAAACAAACGCTACTGCTAATTAGCAGTAGCGAGCTTCAGAAGACCGCGCTACTAATAGCCAAGTAGCAGTAGCGCTCTAGGTGAAACGAGTGCTACTACTACAATTGCCACGGTGTTGGCTCCTGGCTATATATAGTAGTAGCACCATTCTCCTGGACGCGCTACTACTAAAGTACTTAGTAGTAGCGTTTTTCTTTAAAACTCGCTGCTGCTAAGTATCATCCCCTCTTGCAACTAATTAAGTTTAGTCCCATACTGCTAAGCAAACAAGGTGTTTACCACCTTAAAGATGTTACTGCTCAAACTATCTCGAGCACTTGGTCTTCATTGAACTATATGTGTAGGATTTGTGGCTGCAATATGAATCTTCACCTGTGCCTATACATATACGGTGAGGATTCATGTTGACTATTTAGATTCTACACAAAAAGATCAATGATGACCAATGTATATTTTTGATGTTTTTACATGCTTAGCCTTAGCAGTAGCGTTTTTTCAGGACAAAGCGCTACTGATATTGGGCTTAGCAGTAGCACGCTCCCTGTACTCGCGCTACTGCTACAGCAAAACAAAACACACGGCCCGTCCCCCTGCATGCTCATCTCTCAATCACCCCCCTCCGCCCGAAGCCGGCAACTGCGGTTAGGGTTTCTCCTCCGCCATCGTGCGCCACCTCCGCCGCAGGTAATGCTCCTCCCCCTCTCCCCGCCCCTCTACTGCTCCTCAACCCTCTCGCCGTCCACTCTGTCGTCTCTCTAGAGCTCTGGTCGGGTGCCTTTGGCCGACTGCCCTCGATCCCCTCGCCGGCCTCTGTCGTTGCCCCCTCTCATAGGAAAGTCACCGGCCTTCCCCTCGTCAGCACCCCCGACCGAGGTCACCATGCCACCCCCCCTCTTCGTCAGCACCCCCCGAGGGCTACCCTACCTAGATGCAGCGAGATCTTACGAATTTCATATGGGTAACTAGATGCTTTTGTTTTTCTATGATAAGTTATTTTTTGCAAAATGTAGGTGCCAATTTAGTTGAAATGCTTCGGTAGGTGGTACAAGTATGTAGTTTGCAAGTGCTAAGTTAATCCCAATTAAATTTTCCACTTGTTTTTTTAATCAGTTATCTTAGGCAATAGGGGCCAAATTAGATGAAATGTGGCTTGGTAGGTGGTACCTTGATTTGGTAGATAACTTATTACAGATCTTAGGATTATACCTTTGGTAGGGGCCAAATTGTTTTTTCGGCAATAGGTGCCACTGAAATGCTTTCGTAGGTGATACCTTGTCATCTTATATGTTACTAGATCTTAGGATTAAAATTGTGCATCAAATTGCTTCTCGCGGAAGAATCTCTTCATCTAGAGATATTCTAGAAGGTGTTAGTAAGCTAATTGAGAACTTGTTGGCTGTGAGTCTTGTTGGCTGATTTGGCATTTGCCTGCTAGTTGTTGGTCATATTATAGAAGGTGTTAGTAAGTTAATTGAGAGCTTGTTGTTTACTTTTTGGGATCGGGTTCCACTATGAAAATATAACTGAAGAAGAACCAAAAATATCACATGTTAATGTTTTTCTTTCCTGTGAAGTGGATTGTTAATCCTTGGCTCATATTGCTTTAGGAAAATGGCGCCACCACCACCACCACCATGTCAACTGTGCAAGTCAAGCTGCGCCAGCAGCCTTGCAACCGGCAAGCTATTCGGCATCTACTTCCAGCCGAGTTTTTGTCATGCGGCGGTAAGAAATTGTATGAAATGTAACAACTATTTTATTTTTAGTGTTGGCATTACTACATGTGTCATTTTGCTTTTTTACACAGATCGTCCCATGCAATGTGAGGTTGAAATTCAACAAGCTGACAGGAGACACTGTGACATTTGAGGCTCCTGGGGGCCATACACTATGGAGGTCGAGAAAGGACGCAATATGTCGCAGATTGGAGGAGATGGATGGGCCCGTTTCCTCTACCGCATGCGTCTTACTGGTGGTGAGTTGATCAGCTTCTCCTTCAGAGCAGAAAGACCCAAGCTGGCTGCTATTTATATCAACCTGGTGGAAGATGATGAAGATGACGAAGATGATGAAGATAATGAGGACCTACTCGATGAAGATGATGAGGACCTACTTGACGAAGCCATCGTATCTCAAAGAATGAGGCTGAGCGAGGAGGAGGCGTGCAACCTATGGGACATAATTCCGCCCCATGATGACTTTGTTGGGGCACCATTCATGACCCGCTTGACAAGTACCATGGTCGATCGGCATGATATGGTATGTTATACTTACAAATGCAAATTACCGATGATATGCTTAGTTTAGAGTCCAATGATATGCTGTGTGGAATCTAGTCGAGGATATGCTTTAGTGTAGAGTCTGATCACATGCTTATTAGTGTAGAATCCAAGGAACTATTAATATTGTAGACAATACATATATACTTATTAGTAGAATTCATGCTTAGTACAAATGTGTAGTACTGTGTCTTTTGATAGTGTAGAAATATATACTTAATAGAAATATATTTGCAAAAGTATGTGCGAGGCTATTTATTAATTGATATATTTTCTTATTCAGAAATTGCCAAAGAGCCTATCTATGAGTTGTGGTATCGAGCCTGATGAAGAAGGCTCAGCTGGACTACGCCTTACCGCAAGGGGCTCTGTCACCACCTGTACTTACCGCATGGACACGGACGGTCACACACACTTAAACTCGGTTGGGTGGAAGAGATTCCTCGTTGGCAAGAATCTTCGTGTTGGACAGGCCATCCTAATTACTATCAGGAACACCCACTACCCAGGCTTGCGGATCATGATCGTCGTTGATATCATCTAGAACTACATATGTGTGTGCGGCTATATCATCTAGAACTACATATGATGATCGTCATCGATATCATCTAGAACTACATATGATGATCGTCGTCGATATCACCTTGTACTGCTTGAGGATGCATGTTGACTATATATGAAATAGTTATCTAGTACTCCCTCCGTTCCAAATTTCTTGTCGTGGTTTTAGTTCAAATTTGAACTAAAACCACGACGAGTAATTTGGAATGGAGGGAATACTACCCAATACCTATAATGCTTTATGAAATTGATATCTAGTAGCACCTAGTATCTGGAAATTGCAGTTTACTGAAACTGAAACGGGGTAGGAAGCGGGGGAAAATGATGAAAGATATAATAGTAGCGCGTGGCTAGGAAAGCGCTACAGCTAACTAATACTAGCGCATACTGGAAAAGCGCTGCTGTTATAGTCAGTATTAGTAGCGCGGGTACAGACCGCGCTACTACTAATAGTTAGTTGTAGCGCCATAGTAGTAGCGTGGCTGCCCGCACTGCTAATAGCCTCAAAACCCGCGCTACTACTAGGGTTTTCCCTAGTAGTGAAACCAGGACTTGGCCAGGCAAACTCAGTGGGACAGATCGCTCAGTTTAGTGAGACCGAAATGTTACGAAAAGGAAATAGAGAGTTTGCATTGCCAACTCAGTGGGACCGATCGCTCATCTTGGTTAGACCGAAACATTATGAAGGGAAACAGAAAGGTTGCAATCCCATCTTGGTGTGACCGAGATCCCTATCGGTAAGACCGAACTGATTAGGGTTTCTGGCAGTGGCTATGTCAAGTGAACTCGGTGGCGCCGGATAGATCAAATCAGTGGGGCCGATTTTGACTTCAGGTTTAGGACATATGTGGAAATGAGAAAGTGGTTGAGGGCTTTTGGAGCATATCACTGAGCATTTTGAGCAAGCAAGCCATTAAGCAACACCTCATCCCCTTTTAATAGTATTGGCTTTTCCTATGGACTCAATGTGATCTTGGATCACTAAAATGAAAATGTAGAGTCTTGAGCTTTTGGCAATATGTGTCCTTATCATTTTGAGGGGTCCACATCTCTAGTCCATGCCATACCAATCATTGAACTTTCTAAAAAGATTATCTTGAAAGAATATTAGTTCAATGAGCTATATGTTAAGAATTACCAAAACCACCTAGGGATTAGTTGCACTTTCAATCTTCCCCTTTTTGGTAATTGATGACAACATATAGATCAAAGCTTCGACAAATGATAATAAGAATGAAATACATAGTCGCTTTGAGAAGTATGTGATAAGCAAGAGCTCCCCCTAAATTTGTGCATTATTTATGATCGCTTTTGAATGCAAATGCACAATCGATTAGGATCATGGGTTACTCTTCAATGTCACATACATCTTGGTGGAGCGCTCAAAATGATAGACCATACATAACATGCACTCATCACCAAGACAAATATGATAGATCATGCACAAGATATAAGAGATATCATCATTCAAGCATAGCATAATAAAGAAAATTATGGTCCACCACATGATCATAGAAGTATCTCACACACACAAGTAGAGTATCAACCAAACAAGCAAGCAAATAAAGTAGCAACAAAGGCAAAAAGAAGCAAAACACACACTCTCTCTCGAAGCCTATGATCTATACACTTTCTCCCCCTTTGGAAACAAGTTACCAAAAAGCTAAAAAATGCATAGTGCTATACAACACTCTTAGCAAGATCTCCGGGAGCTCCGGAGTGCTGAGATGCGTGGAGAGAATAGCATCTGCGAAGACTTCTGCTGACGTTTGAGGAGCTGGAGGGGTTGCGACTGGAGGGGCAACTGAAGCTGTGACTGCAAGAGCTGAAGTTGTGGCCCTAAAGTCAATCACCGACACTGTTGCAGACCTCTGACTTCTAGGCACCCTCTGATAAGCATCTGTGGTTGTCCTGTCACTCCTGTCCTCAAGCTCTTCTTGTATCTTCTCCACTGAAGTTTGAATCTCAGTGACTTTGACATCCAAGTCATGTAGCTTTGTCTCAAAAATCTTTTCAAGGCTCTCTTGATTTCGAGTCAGGGTATCTAGTCCTTTCTCTATTCTCACATTGTCCTCAAGCAGATAGGTGAGCTGGTCCTACTTGGTCTTGAGATTGACTATACATGGATCTGGAATCTTTGAAGATTTTTCAGCCCGTGCCTTCTCTCTCTTCTCTTGAGCCTGTACAGAAGTTGGATGTGAAGGATCCATCACAACTGTGTTATCCTCAAAATCAGGCCTCAAGGGAAGGTGCTCTCTGTCCAACAAATATGTGCATGTGCCCATATTGGAATTTATGAGCATCTGAATGTGTGGAGCATAGCCACATGATCTCTTCTGATCTGCTGCATTTCTCTTGATAATCTCAACAATCAAACTCGTCACTTTAAATTTTTGTGGCACATCAAACATCTGAAGCAAGTTGATGGAGTGGCCTCTGATCATCCTGTGATCTCCTGACTTGGGCAACAAAGTGTACCTCAATATAGTGTTCATGGTGGCCAAACCAGATAACAAGTAATATACTGAGCCTAGCTTGTGTGTCTCCAAGGCCTTGTCAGGTATCTCCTTGTACATATTGGCCATGGAGTTGTGATCTTTTCTAGGTTTGGCATACACATCAGTATCATCATCTACTTCTGTTGGAGCATTTATCAGCTTTGCCCAGTTAGCAATGGAAGATTGGTACCTTGTACCCTTAGTCATCCAGATAATCTTGCCATCTGGGTAAAAGTGAGCTGCGGAGTAAAACTACATGATCAGCTCATCATTCCATTTTGTTAGCTTCTGACCCACAAAAGCATCAACTCCATTCATCCTGAAGCTCTCATGCACTCTAGGGAAATGATCTTCATTGCTGTCAATGTACTTCCGATCTACCCATTTCATGTCACAAACGATGGGCTTCTTGTCTAGGAGGACAGTCTCATAGAAATCTTGCTATTCCTTAGTATGAAACCTGTAGTCTGCAACAGTCCTTCTTGTGGCATATGGGTATGTCTACCTCCATAGCCTGAGACCTGCATCCTTCTTATCTTCATGTTCTCAGCATGGTCAGGAATCTTGTGTATCATCATGGTTAGGAATCTTGGGCTTCAATTTTCTAAGCACTTGGGTTTCCTCTTCTTATTCCACTTCAGATAATGGGCCCTTGTTCTTCTCAGCAGCAGGGATGTTCCTAGTTGATCTCTTGGGTGCTGCAGGTGTCGGTGTCAAAACCGGCTGATCTCAGGTAGGGGGTACCGAACTGTGCGTCTGAGGATCGAAGGTAACAAGGGATAGGGGGAACACGATGTTTACCCAGGTTCGGGCCCTCTTAATGGAGGTAAAACCCTACATCCTGCTTGATTGTATTTGATAAGTATAGGGGTTACAAGAGTTGATCTACCTCGAGATTGTAATGGCTAAACCCTAGCTATATAGCCTCTATGGATTCTGATAGCCTCTACGGACTAAACCCTTCGGTTTATATACACGCCGGAGGGGCCTAGGGTTGTACAGAGTCGGTTTGTAGAGGAAGGAGATTACATATACGTACACCAATCTTGCCATCCACGCATAAGAGAGTCCTACTCAGACATGGGGGAAGGTCTTCTGCCTTGTATCTTCACGGTCCATCGGTCCGACCCATATCACATAGCTTGGACACCCAAGGACCCCCTAATCCAGGACTCCCTCAATAGCCCCTAAACCAGTCTTCAATGACGATATGTTCGACACGCGTATTGTCTTCGGCATAGCAAGGCGGGTTCCTCCTCCTGAGTACTTCAAAGCAATCTTCTAAATAAAAGAACTGTATCCGGCTCTGTATAATCGTGGCAACCCTTGGCCACGAAGGTAAGATACCAAATAAAACAGTGTCTTTTCATTGGCAACTTTTTCGGCGAAACATCACGTCTGGCCTCTTAACATTACGAACCGTTTTTACACCCCCTGCTACACGTTTTGAGGCACAGCCTCCATTGACACATCTTGTCAAAATAGAGATCGTGTCCGCCCTTTATGGGATCCTCATCAATACGGTTTTGGGTAATCCAACCGTGCCATTCACACGACCCCTCGGGAACAGGCGAGTTTTAAGACTTTGAGGGGGGGCATTTGATATTCACAGGCTATATAAGAGGATAAAGATACCCTTATTTTCCCCACGCCTTCTTCCTTCTCCTGTTTTCCCATCTTCGAGCTCCAGCACCCAAACTTCAATCTTTCCCACCGCCACCAGCCTCTCCAGCCATGTCTGGATCCGGTTCAAAGGGCAAGTGGGAGGTCTCCTCCATCACCGAGGATGTCAAGGAGCTCCGGGAGGCGAGGTATCTATCTGCAGAAATCGTGCATAGGCTCCCTGCCAAGGACCAAGTCATCCCCACTCCAGAGCCTGGCGAAAGAGTTGTATTCATCCCCCACTTCCTCCACGGGCTAGGGTTTCCCCTCCACCCCTTTTGTCCGGGGCCTCATGTTCTACTACGGGCTAGATTTCCTTCATCTAGCCCCGAATTCTTTCCTTCACATATCGGCGTTCATCGTCGTGTGTGAGGCTCTACTCCGCATCCCCCACACTTCGGCCTATGGCTCAAGGTCTTCAATGTGAAGTTGAAGGTGGTCGACGGGCAGCATGCAGACTGCGGCGACGCCATGGTGAGCAAACTCCCCAACACTGTTTGGCCTAAGGGGGCCTTCATGGAGACTGTAAAGGTGTGGCATCAGGAGTGGTTCTACATCACTGAACCCCGTGACGCCAAGTGGGCGGCCACACCTGAGTTCAGATCCGGGCCCCCTATGCGGATCACCTCATGGACCCCTAAGGGTTTGGACTGGGGATCCACAGCAGAAGTGTTGATGCTGCAAAAGCGCATCTCAAACATGATAAGTAAGGACACCAGTCTCACTAACGTGATTCGGGTGATGCTCTTCCACCGGATTCTTCCCTGTCAACTCCGGCCTCTCACATGTGGGAGTTCAATCCGGAAGATCCTCAGACCTTGAAGCACTTCTTCGGCATAACGCATGAAGACATCTGGAAGCTGTTGTTCAAGGCCCAAAAACCGTCGCCGAAGGAGACTGAAGACATCGGTCTCGACAGTGAGAATCCGACCACACCGGTAAGTATGATTTCCCCAAATATATATTCGGTCATAAGTTCCTCAACATAATGAGTTTTTGTCTTTTGTATAGGGCTGGATAGCAAAGGCAGAGCAGATCAAGTGTCCGGCCCTGCTGCCTGAAGACCCGGCCGAACTCCGACTGACGAAGATGCTGGTCTCGGTGCCCTATTAGATGCCGGAGAAGAAGGTCAAGAAGAAGAAGGGCAAGGAAGCCAAGGGCGGCCTTCGCCACAAGGGTCCTTCGGACGCAATGTCCAGAGAGACCGAAATCCCCTCCTCCCATGAGGGAGATGAAGACGAAGAGGAGAAGGAGGCGGAAAGCGACTCCCCTCTTAAGGGGAAGAAGAAGAGGGCAGCCTCCACAGACCCGGAGGAGGACGCACCCAAGAGGGGGAAGATGGCCCTCTTGGATGGTTCGGATTTGGAGGCCGAACCCATCCCCAAAAGGCTTCCCAGGGTGAAGCCCCTAGCCGAATCGTATGTACCCAAAGATCTATTATATGTCTTCGGTCCACTATGTTGTTATAATATAGCATATTATACTGTGTATCTTTCAGCCCTGCTCGCGACCTCCCCAACCCTTCACTATCTGAGGGGAGTTCTCTGCCACCAGAGATGGCGGAGAGAGAAATGCCCCTGTGAGCTCCTTCGCTAACCATTGTGGATGACACTGAGGTGTTATCCCGAAGGACCTCTCCAGGCCGCGGAGAGGTGGGCGAGGCTGGCAAGATGGTGCCTGAGGGTAATACCTCGGCTGCCGAAGACAAGGGGGTGCGAACCCCATGGCGACCGATGGAGGGGGCCCTGACCAGGCCGGCCCCCAGCCGGACATTATTCCAGAGACCAACGTGGCTCTAGAATCAGGCGAGCAACCCCCTTTGGAGGAGGGGGAGCATCAGCTCCGGCAGCGGTCTCCACTAATCCAAAGGTGCTGAATACTCTGGTGGAAGCACTGCGACGTGCTTCCATCATGGAGGAGCACCACACCCTGATGGGTGCGATGGTAGAGCAGGTTCAGTCTGTCAAGAGCGGGTTGAACGAAGCCTTCACCAGCCTGCTAATAGGCTTCGAGGTATGCGACATAACGCTCTAGATGCTTTTTCATGTGAAGAAAATAAACCTGTATATAAATAGTAGCCCCTGAGACTCTGTCCGGAGCTGAAAAAGCCAGACAGAGGATCACATAGTATTCAGAAGAGGTGACATACTTTTCTATTTTATAACAGGATTCCCTGTTGGCGGCGACTGCCCAGGCCACCGAAGTTTCCGAGCTTAATCGGACACTGAAGTTGGCCAATGATGAAATCGACTGCATTAACAAGCGGTTTGATGAGACGCAAGGTATGCGTGTACTTTTAAAGAGTTTGGTCATATATATGAAGTAATATGCAAATTCGAAGTTGAACTCGTTTACTGTTGTGATTATGAGTGCAGTTGGCGCGGCCGAGGTTGAGACCCTCAAGAGATCCCTTGCCCAAGCCAAGGAGGAGGCGAAGCGAATAGAGCAGCCGCTGACAAAGCGGCTGCAGAGTTGAAGACCGAATAGGTCGCCCGCCGCCAGCACGAGGAGAGGGTGGCCGAAGTGGTGCAAGAACTGAAGGACGCCATCGACAAGTGCGAGGCCTTGGAGGGGAAGACGACGAACCAAGCAGCCAAACTCGCCAAGGCCCTCCAAGAGTTAAAAGAGGCACGGACCGAGTCCCAGAGTGCTCGTGAAGAGATCCGGCGGGCCGAACAAATAGCGGCTGGTAAGCCCTTTCTTTTGTAGAGTATATTTGCGGGTAAAGGATAGGCCTTGCTCACTCATCTGTGGAGTTCTCTAGATGCCTTTGTGGATCTGCCGAGGAGTGCCGCCGACGCCACGCAGTTCTTCCGAGCCCAGGAGGGGAACTCGACAGAGAAGCTGTTCTGGTCTCAGTTCCTGGCGAGGGAGCACCTGACGCTGTTGAGCAACCAGATGAAGCAACTGTCGGAGCTGAATAGGATGTTTGGCTTGGCCATGAAGGATCTTATAGTCTGGCTCTGGCAGCCGAACCCGTTCCTAGCATCCACTCCGACTTGGTGAGGCGACTCGTCGATGCGTTGTCCTGAGTTGAAGCTGTGAAGCGCTCGGCGTGCATAGAGGGTGCGCGGATGGCCTTTGCCCGTGTCAAGATGCACAGTGCGAAGATGAAGGCCACCGATGTCGCAACTGCCGCTCCGCCCGAAGGCAAGGACCACCGTAAGCCGGAGAGGTACTTTGAAGATTTCCTAGTGGGTGCCCGAATATTAGAGGGCCAATGCTCAAAGGATGTTATGTTTGAGTGATTTTATCAGGGCTATTAAAACTTTGTTTTGTAAACTGTCGGATTCGAGGTTCCGTAGATCCTTGAGAGGTTCGAACTCTGGGGTGCGTGCGAAGAACTCCCTCTTCCCAGTCTGCCTGCTCAATGATCCCACAGCCTAGCTCGACGAACCCAAGGGACAAGGAACACAATGGTTTATCCTGGTTCAGGCCACCTTGCGGTGTAATACCCTACTCCAGCTTTGTGGTGGATTGCCTCGAGGGGCTGAGGATGAACTAGTACAGTCGACGAACAGCCTCAGGAGGTGAGGTGTTCTTGAGCTCGATGAGCTAGCGAGGTGGTCAGGGTGGAATGGATCTGATCCCCCCTATGGTGGTGGCTAGGTCCTATTTATAGTAGCCTTGGTCTTCGTCCCAAATGTAGGCGGGAAGGGATTCCACAATAGCCAAATTTGAAAGGAGACAACTAGTACAAGCTATCCTGACAAAAGTAGTCTTCGCCTGCAAAAGGCTCTGGTGATGACGCTGCGGTGGGCTCCGTGATGACCTCTATCCTGTCGTCCTGGCGGTCTTGGTCTTGTTGCACCGATATGGAAACCTTCGCTTGATTCCTTGGGACTCCGCGCCTACGCTTGCCTCCTTGGCACCAGAAACTGGTACATTGCGCCTGCTGGCACCTGCCTGGCCTTGGTCGTCATGGCTCACGTCATGTAAACCTCACGAGGTGCATCTTGTCTTGATATCTCCACCCCTCAGGAGCCAGCCTGGTGAGGCCGCCCCCCAGGGAGGTATTGGTGTTGTCCACCTCGCGACGCTTGGCCCCTCGGGAGGGTCTTGGGTTGTTGTTGCAGAAGCAGGGACGTACCGGGCCGTTGATGGAGCCATGCCGTGAGCTGCAGGCAGGCAAGTCTGGGCACCCCCATTCCCAGGACACCGATAGTAGCCCCTGCTACGTCTCGAGCTAGCGTTGGTTTTCCCCGAAGAGGAGGGGGTGATGCAGCACAGTAGCATAAGTATTTCCCTCAGTTTTTGAAAACCAAGGTATCAATCCAGTAGGAGGTCACGCGCAAGTCCCTCGTACCTGCACAAAACGGTAGCAACTCGCAACCAACGCTTAGGGGTTGTCAATCCCTTCACGGTCACTTACGAGAGTGAGATCTGATAGAGATAATATTTTTGGTATTTTTGGAATAAAGATGCAAAGTGAAAAGTAAAAGCAAAACAAGTAAAATAAAGTAATGGAGATTGATATGATGAGAATAGACCCGGGGGCCATAGGTTTCACTAGTGGCTTCTCTCAAGAGCATAGATATTCTACGGTGGGTGAACAAATTACTGTTGAGCAATTGATAGAATTTAGCATAGTTATGAGGTTATCTAGGTATGATCATGTATATAGGCATCACATCCGTGACAAGTAGACCGACTCCTGCCTGCATCTACTACTATTACTCCACTCATCGACCGCTATCCAGCATGCATCTAGAGTATTAAGTTAAAAACAGAGTCACGCCTTAAGTAAGATGACATGATGTAGAGGAATAAATTCATGCAATATGATAAATACCCCATCTTGTTATCCTCGATGGCAATAATAGAATACGTGCCTTGCAACTCTTTCTGTCACTGAGTAAGGACACCGCAAGATTGAACCCAAAGCTAAGAACTTCTCCCATTGCAAGAACTACCAATCTAGTTGGCCAAACCAAACGGATAATTCGAAGAGACTTGCAAAGATAACTCAATCATACATAAAAGAATTCAGAGAAGATTCAAATATTATTCATAGATAAGTTGGATCATAAACCCACAATTCATCGGTCTCAACAAACACACCGCAAAAAGAAGATTACGTCGAATAGATCTCCACGAGAGAGGGGGAGAACATTGTACTGAGATCCAAAAAGAGAGAAGAAGCCATCTAGCTACTAGCTATGGACCCGAAGATCTGAAGTAAAATATTCACACTTCATCGGAAGGGCTATGGTGTTGATGTAGAAGCCCTCCGTGATGGATGCCCTCTCCGGCGGAGCTCCGGAACAGGCCCCAAGATGGGATCTCGTGGATACAGGAAGTTGCGGCGGTGGAATTAGGTTTTTGGCTCCCCTCTGGTCTAATGGGGGTACGTAGGTATATATAGGAGGAAGGAGCACGTCGGTGGAGCTCTGAGGGGCCCACGAGGCAGGGGGCGCGCCCTCCACCCTCGTGACCTCCTCGAAAACTTCTTGGAGTAGGGTCCAAGTCTCCTGGATCACGTTCGGTGAGAAGATCACGTTCCCGAAGGTTTCATTCCGTTTGGACTCCGTTTGATATTCTGTTTCCTCGAAATACTGAGGCAAAAAACAACAATTCTTGGCTGGGCCTCCGGTTAATAGGTTAGTCCCAAAAATAATATAAAAGTGGAAAATAAAGCCCAATATAGTCCAAAACAGTAGATAAAGTAGCATGGAGCAATCAAAAATTATAGATACGTTGGAGACGTATCAGGCATCCCCAAGCTTAATTCATGCTCGTCCTCGAGTAGGTAAATGATAAAAAGAGAATTTTTTATGCGGAGTGATACTTTGGCATAATTTCAATGTAAATCTTCTTAATCATGGTATGAATATTCACATCCGAAAGGTTCAAGACAAAAGTTCATATTGACATAAAAAATGATAATACTTCAAGCATACTAATCAAACAATTATGTCATCTCAAAATAACATGGCCAAAGGAAGTTCATCCCTACAAAATCATGTAGTTAGGCTATGCTTCATTTTCGTCACACAAAGATGTTCCCAACTTCTATACCCCCGATGACAAGCCAAGCAATTGTTTCATACTCAAATAATCTCAAACTTTTTCAACCTTCACACAATACATGAGCGCGAGCCATGGACATAGCACTATGGGTGGTATAGAATATGATGATGGGGATTGTGTGGAGAAGACAAAAAATGAGAAAGTCTCACATCAACGAGGCTAATCAATGAGCTATGGAGATGCCCATCAATTGATGTTAATGCAAGGAGTAGGGATTGCCATGCAACGGATGCACTAGAGCTAAGAATGCTCAACAAAAGAAAACTAGTGGGTGTGCATCCAACTTGCTTGCTCATGAAGACCTAGGGCATTTTGAGGAAGCCCATCGTTGGAATATACAAGCCAAGTTCTATAATGAAAAATTCCCACTAGTATGAACAAGACAAATTATGAGACTCACTATATGAAAATCATGGTGCTACTTTGAAGCACAATATATGAGACTCACTACATGAAGAACAAGGTGCTACTTTGAAGCACAAGTGTGGAAAAAGAGATAGTAGCATTGCCCTTTTTATTTTCTCCTTCTTTTTTTTGGGCCTTTATTTTTTTCTTTTTGGCCTTTCTCTTTTTTTTGATTGGGCAATGCTCTAATAATGATGATCATCACACTTCTATTGATTACAACATAATGATTACAACTCGATACTAGAACAAGATATGACTCTATATGAATGCCTCCGGCGGTGTACCGGGATGGTGCAATGAATCAAGAGTGACATGTATGAAAAATAATGCATGGTGGCTTTGCCACAAATACGATGTCAACTACAAGATCATGCAATGGCAATATGACAAAAGTAAAGCATGTCATGATGATGATGATGATGATGGAAGTTGCATGGCAATATATCTCGGAATGGCTATGAAAATGCCATGATAGGTAGGTATGGTGGCTGTTTTGAGGAAGATATAGAGAGGTTTATGTGTGAAAGAGTGTATCATATCACGGGGTTTGGATGCACCGGCGAAGTTTGCACCAACTCTCAATGTGAGAAAGGGCAATGCACGGTACCGAAGAGGCTAGCAAATGGCGGAAAGGTAAAAGTGCGTATAATCCATGGACTCAACATTAGTCAAAAGAACTCATATACTTATTGCAAAAATTTAGAAGTCATCAAAAATAAAGTACTATGCGCATGCTCCTAGGGGGATAGATTGGTAGGAAAAGACCATCGCTCGTCCCCGACCGCCACTCATAAGGATGCACAAGCCAGGTACACTTCATGCTTCAAATTTGTTACACAACTTTAACCATACGTGCATCTACGGGACTTGCTAACTTCAACACAAGTATTTCTCAAATTCACAACTACTCAACTAGCACGACTATGATATTATCACCTCCATATCTCAAAACAATTATCAAGCATCAAACTTATCTTAGTATTCAACCCACTAAAAAGAAAGTTTCACATATCTTGAATACCAAGTATATTAACATTAAGCAAATTACCATGCTATTAACAACTCTCAAAATAATCTAAGTGAAGCATGAGAGATCAAGTTTCTTTAAAACAAACCACCACCGTGCTCTAAAAGATCTAAGTGAAGCACTAGAGCAAAAATTATCACGCTCAAAAAGATATAAGTGAAGCACATAGAGTAAACTATCAAGCTCAAAAGATATAAGTGAAGCACATAGAGTATTCTAACAAATTTCAATTCATACATGGCTCTCTCAAAAGATGTGTACAGCAAGGATGATTGTGGTAGACTAACAAGCAAAGACACAAATAATACAAGACGCTCCAAGAAAAACACATATCATGTGGTGAATAAAAATATAGCTCCAAGTAAATTACCGATGGAAGTGGACGAAAGAGGTGATGCCTTCCGGGGCATCCCCAAGCTTTGAATTTTTGGTGTTCTTGGATTATCTTGGGGGTGCCATGGGCATCCCCAAGCTTAGGCTCTTGCCACTCCTTGTTCCATAATCCATCAAAAGAATTCACCCAAAACTTGAAAACTTCACAACACAAAACTCAATAGAAATCTCGTGAGCTCCGTTAGAGAAAGAAAACAAAAGACTACTTTAAGGTACTGTAGTGAAATTGTTCTTTATTTGTATTGGTGTTAAACCTACTTTATTCCAACTTCTCTATGGTTTATAAACTATTTTACTAGCCATAGATTCATCAAAATAAGCAAACAACACACGCAAAACAGAATCTGTCAAAAACAGAACAGTCTGTAGTAATCTGTTACTAACGCAAACTTCTAGAACCCAAAAAATTCTACCAAAATTAGAAGACCTGGGCAATTTGTTTATTAATCAGCAGCAATTGGAATCACTATTTTATCACGTTCTGGTGATTTTTGACAATTCGGGCACTGAGCGCAAAGATTCTGGAAATTACAGCAAGGTCAAATAACTATCTTCCAAGAAGATCTAATAGGTTTAACTTGGCACAAACACTAATTAAAAGATAAAACCACATATAAACAGAATCTAGATGGATTATTTATTCCTAAACAGAACCAAAAACAAAAAACACAAAATAAAATTGGGTTGCCTCCCAACAAGCGCTATCGTTTAACGCCCCTAGCTAGGCATAAAAGCAAGGATAGATCTAGGTATTGCCATCTTTGGTAGGCAATCCATAAGTGGCTCTCATGATAGATTCATATGGTAATTTTATTTTATTTCTAGGAAAGTGTTCCATGCCCTTCTTTAAGGGAAATTGGAATTTAATATTCCCTTCCTTCATATCAATAATTGCACCAATCGTTCTAAGGAAAGGTCTACCAAGAATAATAGGACATGAAGGATTGCAATCTATATCAAGAACGATAAAATCTACGGGCACATAATTCCTATTTGCAACAATAAGAACATCATTAATTCTTCCCATAGGCTTTTTAATAGTGGAATCCGCAAGATGCAAGTTTAGAGAGCAATCATCGAAGTCACGGAAATCTAACAAATCACACAAAGCTTTGGGGATAGTAGAGACACTAGCACCCAAATCACACAAAGCATGAAACTCGTAATTTTTAATTTTAATCTTAATTGTAGGTTCCCAATCATCATGGAGTTTTCTAGGGATAGAAACTTTCAACTCAAGCTTTTCTTCATAAGATTGCATTAAGGCGTCAACAATGTGTTCGGTAAAGGCCTTATTTCGACTATAAGCATGAGGAGAATTTAACACGGATTGCAACAAGGAAATACAATCAATTAAAGAGCAGTTTTCATAGTTGAATTCCTTGAGATCCAAAATAGTGGGTTTAGCAATATCTAGATTTTTATTTCTTTCAATCCCTTTTTTATCAATTTCATCATCAGGATCTAAAAACTCAGAATTCTTAGAACGCCTTCTAGGTAAGGGAAGATCATAATCAGATTCATCAAGATTCACATTGCAAAACAACGATTTAATAGGGGACACATCGATAACTTTCAGATCTTCATCTTGATTTTCATAGGAATTCGGTTTAGCGGCCATCTTATTGACTAAGGTGGCTTGCATATCCGAAATTTCAGCGGTCATTTTTTCAAGATGAGCAATTTGGGCTCTTACACCATCAAATTCTTTGGACATGTCATCGAGCTCTTTATTCATATAACTCATAAAACTCCTTTGTTCCTTAAGCTCGTTTCTAAAGAAATTATTATGCTCAAATTGCAAGACCATAAACTTCCTGACATTGTTTTCGATATCTTTTAGCCTTTTAAAGTGAAGATCACCAAAATTAGGTAAGGCCATCGTGACGAACAAGCAAGAAAACTAACACACGAGCAAACAAAAGGCAAAGGGAAAGAGAGGGCGAATAAAACGGCAAGGGTGAAGTGGGGGAGAGGAAAACGAGAGGCAAATGGCAAATAATGTAATGCGAGAGATAGAGATTGTGATGGGTACTTGGTATGTTGACTTTTGCGTAGGCTTCCTCGGCAACGGCGCCAGAAATGGCTCGTTGACGGGAGAGTAAATCTTGACTTGACTTGGCGTAGGCCTCCCCGGCAACGGCGCCAGAAATGGCTCGTGCTACGTCTCGAGCTAGCGTTGGTTTTCCCCGAAGAGGAGGGGGTGATGCAGCACAGTAGCGTAAGTATTTCCCTCAGTTTTTGAGAACCAAGGTATCAATCCAGTAGGAGGTCACGCGCAAGTCCCTCGTACCTGCACAAAATGGTAGCAACTCGCAACCAACGCTTAGGGGTTGTCAATCCCTTCACGGTCACTTACGAGAGTGAGATCTGATAGAGATAATATTTTTGGTATTTTTGGAATAAAGATGCAAAGTGAAAAGTAAAAGCAAAACAAGTAAAATAAAGTAATGGAGATTGATATGATGAGAAGACCCGGGGGCCATAGGTTTCACTAGTGGCATCTCTCAAGAGCATAGATATTCTACGGTGGGTGAACAAATTACTGTTGAGCAATTGATAGAATTTAGCATAGTTATGAGGTTATCTAGGTATGATCATGTATATAGGCATCACGTCCGTGACAAGTAGACCGACTCCTGCCTACATCTACTACTATTACTCCACTCATCGACCGCTATCCAGCATGCATCTAGAGTATTAAGTTAAAAACAGAGTAATGCCTTAAGCAAGATGACATGATGTAGAGGAATAAATTCATGCAATATGATAAATACCCCATCTTGTTATCCTCGATGGCAACAATACAATACGTGCCTTGCAACTCTTTCTGTCACTGAGTAAGGACACCGCAAGATTGAACCCAAAGCTAAGCACTTCTCCCATTGCAAGAACTACCAATCTAGTTGGCCAAACCAAATGGATAATTCGAAGAGACTTGCAAAGATAACTCAATCATACATAAAAGAATTCAGAGAAGATTCAAATATTATTCATAGATAAATTAGATCATAAACCCACAATTCATCGATCTCAACAAACACACCGCAAAAAGAAGATTACATCAAATAGATCTCCACGAGAGAGGGGGAGAACATTGTATTGAGATCCAAAAAGAGAGAAGAAGCCATCTAGCTACTAGCTATGGACCCGAAGGTCTGAAGTAAACTACTCACACTTCATCGGAAGGGCTATGGTGTTGATGTAGAAGCTCTCCGTGATGGATGCCCTCTCCGGCGGAGCTCCGGAACATGCCCCAAGATGGAATCTCGTGGATACAGGAAGTTACGGCGGTGGAATTAGGTTTTTGGCTCCCCTCTGGTCTAATGGGGGTACGTAGGTATATATAGGAGGAAGGAGCACATCGGTGGAGCTCCGAGGGGGCCATGAGGCAGGGGGGCGCGCCCAAGGGGGCGCGCCCTCCACCCTCGTGACCTCCCCAGAAACTTCTTGGAGTAGGGTCCAAGTCTCCTGGATCACGTTCGGTGAGAAGATCACGTTCCCAAAGGTTTCATTCCGTTTGGACTCCATTTGATATTCTGTTTCCTCAAAATATTGTAATAGGCAAAAACAACAATTCTGGGCTGGGCCTCCGGTTAATAGGTTAGTCCCAAAAATAATATAAAAGTGGAAAATAAATCCCAATATAGTCCAAAACAGTAGATAAAGTAGCATGGAGCAATCAAAAATTATAGATACGTTGGAGACATATCAGCCCCCGGGCCCAAGGCGCGCTCGAACTTGGCTTCGAGGCAAATCCAAAGGGCAAGTGCGGAGCACCGCGGGCCCCAACCGCCTGCGGCCTTGGTCAATGCGTGGCGATTGATGGGACGTGGGCGCCTCCACTTCCTCATGCCGCCTCGGCAACTGTTCGACTTGACGAGACTCTACTGCATGCAAAGAAAAACCATCATTACTCGCGATCGTGGAGGCCGGCGATTGGCCTCCTCTTGGCTATAAATGAGGGGAGGGGCGGAGCCCCCTTTGCTTCACCTCCTTATTCTTGTCGCCCGCTCTTCCTTCTTCTTCATTGTCTTGCGGCCTTGCTGTAGCTTCCATGGCGCCGAAGAGGGAGGTTTTCCGCGGTGGAAAAAGGGAAGGCCCCCCGTGAGGAGCCTAAAATGCTCCCACTGAAGAAAAGGTCCAGGCGTCCTCACGATGCCGGTAAGAGGCAGTAAGTGACGTGGGTACGAGCGTCCACCACCTGGCTTCCCGCTCCCTCTGTACGCCCAGGTGCAAGGCTCGGAAGAGGGCAGCAGTGCCCCGCGCCGCGTGATCCACGGCCGCGGTGACCAGGCCGGGGTTGGACGGCCGGCCGGCCCGCGAACCCATGCCGAAGGCTCCTCACGCGAGTTTGTGATGTGGGCGATGATGCCACCTCACACGTGGATCCGGTTCCCGCAGTTCTTTGCCAAGGAGATGCCACCGAGGGGGCCGCTCGAGCTGTGGCTGCAGCATGTCGGATGCTACAGTCTGGCCACGGTGGTGGAGGTCGAGGTCATCTCCCCGGGCAAGATCTTCATGACCTGAGGATGGGGCGAGGTCGCCCGCGCCTGCTGTGCGGAGGGTGCCCTTGCCATCCATTATGAGTATGATGGTGCCTCCATGCTATTCTTCAAGGTCTTCAATGAGGAAGGCCGCCGCCTGGAGTGCTTCCCTGGAGGAAGTCGTCATCATGGTGAGGCAGCGATCACAGGGCCCGCCGCTGGTCCTGCCGATAGCTCCTCCGGCAGCAGCGATGACTCCTGGGAGTCCAGCGACTCTCCCGAGCCTTGCAAGTCTCCAGAGTCGAGCGACGACAGCTACGTGCCCCCCGAGATCTCGCCGTGCTCGGAACGTGGCAGCGAGCTCCACCCTGCGTCGACGATGATCTGGATGGGGTTGGCGTCGGCCTCACATGGCCCACTGTTGATGATGGCGTCGATGGCGGTGCCCGTAGTTGGGGCTTCTTGAGGCTGTTCTCCTTTTGTTCCCTGTGAGGAATCGAAACAAACCCCGTGGGGGTATGTAAAGAACCTGTAATGCTTTTGCTCCAATGTTTACTATTCTTAGCATGACATTGCGGCTGCGTGTCTCGTTCTGGCATTGTTCCCCCCTTTTCGTTCTCGTGGTAACTTTAGCACTCTATGCGTGCAGGTCCCAGTCCCCAGGTAGGCTTCAGCCGTCGCTGGTATGCCAGGTCGCGATGCCGTGGTCAAGGCCAGGAGGTGAGCGGCCTGAGGTCCGGTAAGAACTCCTGAGGCGCGATGCTCAAGAGGTCCCCTTTGGCGTGCAAGAAGCTCCCTGAAGGCCGAAAAGGAAGGTGACATTGCTGGAACAAGGTTGCAAGAGTCGAAAATTCCGGACAGTGGACTCACACTAGTGCGTATAGGTGACTTATCTTAAAGGGCCTGGGGTGATTCCCTTGCGTGGCGCCTGATTGTGCTTTTAGCGGTGGCGCTGCTAGGTATGGCTCACACCGACGTCCCCTTTCCCCCCTCATCTAATTGCTCTGCGTCCTCGGGTCCCAACCCTCGAGCGAGGCTCAGCCGCCACTGGTATGCCAGGTCGCGATGCCGTAGTCAAAGCCAGGGGTGAGGGCTGGAGAGTCAGTAGGAGCTCCTGAGGCGCGATGCTCAAGAGCCCCCCTTTAACGCGCAAGAGAATCGCGCGGAAAGGGGGCAGCCAGAGGGGGCCACCCATAGCTAAGCTCTGGAGATTCCCGCGAGTTAGTCCGAGGGGAGAATATAACTCATAATCGTGTTTGCTATCCTGCCGCTAATCCTTCCGCAAGAAGATGAGGGCACTGAGGACCTGGTGAGCTGACGTGCATGGGGTGGGCTGCGAGCCAGAGCTTGATCTCTCAAATTTGTCAGCATTGCAGGGACGGACCCAAGCACGAGCGCCATGCCAGCACGTGTAGCCCCCATTGTGGGATGAGCAGGAGGTCGGTCAGTAACACAGGAGGCCGCAAAGGGCAATAAACAATCAGGTAAGCAAGTGATAATCATAAGTCAGCTTATGGGAGGAGGTAAAGCTAGTTCGGACAGATGCAAGAATGACGCATGTCGTAGGGACAGACCCCCACGACCTGGGGATAATGCAGCCCGAGGGGGCGCCCCTAATAGAGTAAACCGGAAAATTTCACCTGGCACCATTGCTGAAGAGATGTTGAAGTAGCTGAAGATGCGTGTTGAAGAGGTTGCTCCTCACGAGCCGCCTGGGTCCTGAACCTCGGGAAGCTCTGGAGGCTCGGGAGGCTCGTGGAGAGCCGTCGCCATCTCCACCAGGACCGCGTGGTGCCTCGCCTCTTTATCCACCATGATGCCTCGCAAGCGGCGCTAGAAGGTAACAGCTGCGCTTGGCAGGCCGAAGGGTATGCGAACGTAGCTGTGAGGTGGACCCTCACACCAACCAACGTGCGAAGGCCAGAAGTGCTCCTGGGATGCAGCTCTGTTGAGCCCTGGGATGTTGACGCAGACGCGCAGCTCGTTGTCCTCGCCATGACAAGGAGCTACGCCAAGCAGTGGGCGGTGGTCGCCACGCATGGCTCTTGCTTCTTGAAGCTCTTCGGTCGCCTTGGTGATGAATTCCTGAGCACCTGGCACCCCGTGCCCAGTGCCCTTGCGAGGGAAGCGTGCGATGAAGCATGCCTTCATGTGGTGCTCGAGCGCCTCCCTAGTGACATTGGCTAAGTTAGAGGCCCTCCAGAAGAGGGTACCCGAGCCCAGCCTAAGGGGGGTACCGGGCACGCCTTCCTATGCGCGGGAGGGAGGCGCCCCGTTCGTGGGCGCAGGTCCTGAGGTGGTGCCGTTGGAGACTCCGCTCTCTTGAGGCTCTTGGCGGAGCAGCTGCTTCTTCTTCTTGGGGACAACCTCGGGAGGGTAAATGGTGCCTTCGTTGTCTGGGTCTTCAACTGCTGCAGCCTGGTAGGCGCGCTCGAGAGAGCACACAACATCCTTCTCCTCGCAGGCTACCGTGATGACGTCGTGGTTCCCCGGCATCTTGAGGACATTGTAACCATGGTGAGTCACCGCCATAAACTTGGCCAGGGCTGGATATCCAGGGATGGCATTGTACGGATGGCGAATGTGGGCAACATCAAAGTCGATGAGCTCGGTGCAGTAGTTGTCGCATTGGCCGAAGGTGACGGAAAGGCGGATCTGCCCTATCAGGGTGGTGGAGCCGTCGGTCACTCCTGAGAAGGGTTTGGTGGGCTGCAGCTGATCATAGGGCACTTGGAGGCGGTCGAACGTCTCGATGGAAAGAACATTGAGCCCCGCACCACCATCGATGAGGGTCTTGGTGACAAGGACATTGCTGATAACAGGCCAATAGAGCATCAGGAGGGCGTTGGTAGTCGTCACGCACTTGAGATGGTTGGACGAGCTGAAGGTGATGGTGCACTTGGACCACCTGAGTGGGCGTGTGGCCTTGAGTCTGGGGAGGGCTGCGTTCACCTCACGAGTGAATTGCTTGAAGATGCGTTGGGAGGCTGGGGCCTGAGCGCCACCTAAGATGTAGGCGATGGCGCGAGGCTCCTGGAAGCCCCCAGCCCCCTCGTCCTGGTGGTGGTGGTCGTTCCTTCTTGGTGGTGGCGGCAACGGAGGGAGGCCGGCATTGCCCTGAGGACGGTCCTCACGAGTCTGGTCTCCCCAGGCGCCCTCGCGAGGCTGGCCTTGCCAGCGATCCTCACGAGGCTGGTCGCGCCACTCTTGGCGGGGACCGCGGTCGTCCCAACGTCCTCCACTTCTGCCTCCTCCGCGGCTGTAGCCTCGATTGTTGCACTCGGGGCGTCAACCGAGGTGCCCATCGTGAATGGCCCTGAGCTCCTAACAGTCATTGGTGTTGTGGCTGTGTACCTTGTGGAAGACGCAGAATGGACGGCTGCCCTTGGATGACTCTGTGTGGTCGCAACCGCACTTCATCTCTGGTTCAGCCGCGAGCACGGCAGCCCTTTTGCGCTTCACGTCCTTGGCCTTGGCCTTCTTGTGTTCTAGGTCGGCCACTTGGAGTTCGAGGAGGGAGAGGCGCCCTTCCTCAGCTCTCGCACACTTGGTTGCCATGTTAAACATCTCCAGAGCCGTGCACAGGTCCTCATGGATGGAAAGCTCCTCCTTCATTTTGACATTGCGAACGCCATCAGAGAACGCCGAGATGATGGCTTCATCCGAAACCTTGGGGATCTTGAGGCGAACGCTGTTGAAGCGCTGGATGTACTTCTGCAGGGTCTCCCTGGCTGCTGCTTGATGCGCCACAGGTCACCCGCGATAGGTGGGTGGTCACAAGTGCCCTTGAAGTTGGTGACCAAACGCTCGCGCATCTCGCCCCAGGAGGAGATCGATCCCGCGGGCAGATTCAGGAGCCACGAATGAGGGAGTCTTGGACTAAGGGGTCCTCGGGCGTCCGGCCTGTTATCCATGGGCCGGACTGACGGGATGTGAAGACATGAAGGCCGAAAATTGTACCTGTGTCCAGATTGGACTCTCCTTGGCGTGGAAGGCAAGCTTGGCGACCGACTATGAAGATTCCTTCTTATGTAACTGACTCTATGTAAACCCTAGATCCCCCCGGTGTCTATATAAACCGGAGGGGTTAGTCCAGAAAGGATATACTCATTACCATAGTCATACAGGCTAGGCTTCTAGGGTTTAGCCATTACGATCTCGTGGTAGATCAACTCTTGTAACACTCATATTCATCAAGATCAATCAAGCAGGACGTAGGGTATTACCTCCATAGAGAGGGCCCGAACCCAGGTAAACATCGTGTCCCCCGTCTCCTGTTACCATCGATCCTAGATGCACAGTTCGGGACCCCCTACTCGAGATCCGCCGATTTTGACACCAACATTGGTGCTTTCATTGAGAGGTCCACTGTGCCGTCAACGGAAGGTCCGATGGCCCCTCCAATCGTCTATAGCGATGCTGTCTAAGGAGAAACCTTCCTCCTCGGACAGATTTTTGTGTTCAGCGGCTTCGTACTGTGGGCCAACTCGCTTGGCCATTTGGAGCAGATCGATAGCTACTCCCCTGGCCACCAGGTCAGATTTGGAAGCTTGAACTACGTCGTGGATATCCATGGAGACTTAATCTTCAATGGATTTGAGACCGCAGCGATCGCTCCCCCTCGCCCCGATGAACATGACTTAAATCTGTCATCGCATCACATCCAGGAGATGGTCCTTGTTGCTGCAACGGCCTTAGAACCGGAGCAGATCATGCCATCTGAGGCCACAGAGTCAGTGGCGATGGAGCCGCACACGGACTCGACGCCCCGCAATATTTGCGTCAATGGAACTCCGGACTCGTCTCCGGCTATAAGTCCCGAACCGGGTACGCCTGTGGACACCGAGCTGGACTGGTTATCGATTTTCAAATTTAGAGCTGCAGACATCTTCCAGCACTTACCTTTGGGTGATGTGCTAAACTCTTTAAAGAACTTGTCCTTGGAGAAGGACTCACAGCCGAACTATGTTCGGTTCGAGCCAGAGGATGATGATGGGAAATTTTGCTTCCCACCCGCCACCCACTTCATAGCCACTGTCGATGAATTAACTGATGTGCTTGATTACGGCTCCGAAGACATCGACAGTATGGACGACGATGCCGACCAGGAGCAAGGCCAAGACCCGCCATTTACTGGACGTTGGATGGCCACCTCTTCGTACGATGTGTACATGGTCTACACACCTAAAAAAGCTAGCGACGATGACAAAGGAGATCCAGTTGCGAATAAACCTTCTGAGACACAGTCCAAGCGCCGGTGCCCTAAATGCCGCTATAAGCCTCATCGCTCAAAAGATGACGACACTAGCACCGGAGAAAATAGTACTCCGGCGACGCCGAAAACAATGAAGACCCTATGAGGGCGGCATCCGAACTGGAGGAACAAGACAACAGGCAAGATAACCCTGATAAACAGGCCATGCCCAATGATCCAGATGATGGTAGTTATCGTCTAGTCTCCGAGGATGATGAGAGCCTCGGCAATGAGGACTTCATCATGCCTGAGGCACCCCTCGAGCAGGAGCGCTTCAAGCGCCAGCTAATAGCCACTGCAAGAAGCCTGAAGAAGAAGAAGCGGCAGCTCCAAGCTGGTCAAGACCTGCTCATTGACAGGTGGACTGATGTCCTGGCAGCCGAAGAATACGGCCTCAAGCGCCCAGCCAAGAGTTACCCAAAGCGCAGACTGCTACCTTAGTTCGATGAGGAAGCACCAGATCCCATACCTCCCTCACGCAATGCAGACCGACCACCACATTGTCGGGATAGTGCGGCGCACCGACCACCCCACGGTCGGGACAAAATGGCAACTCGGGCTGAACAATAGCCCGCCCCACCACCTCGCAAAAACAGGGACATAACAGCTTGGGACCATACATACAACCTGCGGCAGGAGCGGGACGGTAGAGCAGGACACACCAGATCAATCTACGGATCGCGAGGATGCTTCCCGACTCGGGATGACGGCTACCTATTCGGACGCGACAAACCTAGTCAGACCCGGGCCTGCAGACGGACTCCATCGGAGGTGCGCCATGATGCGGCCCAATATAGAGGCGCCGCACACCCTCTCTGCTTCACAGATGAGGTGCTGGATCACGAATTCCCGAGGGGTTCAAGCCCGTCAATATTGAATTATACGATGGAACAACCGATCCCGCAGTATGGATTGAGGACTTTATTCTCCACATCCACATTGCCCGTGGAGACGACCTCCATGCCATCAAATACCTCCCACTAAAACTAAAAGGGCTAGCTCGACACTAGCTAAATAGCCTGCCCGAGAATTCCATCGGCAGCTGGGAGGACCTGGAAGAGGCTTTCCTTGACAACTTCCAGGGTACATATGTCCGGCCACCCGATGCCGATGACTTAAACCACATAGTTCAACAACCTGGAGAATCAGCCAGAAAATTCTAGATTAGGTTCCTAACCAAAAAGAACCAGATCGTTGACTGTCCGGATGCCGAAGCCCTAGCGGCCTTCAAACACAGCATCCGCGACGAATGGCTGGCACGCCACCTTGGCCAAGAAAAGCTAAAGTCCATGGCAGCCCTTACGGCACTTATGACCTGCTTTTGCGCGGGTGAGGACAGCTGGCTGTCTCGTAGCAAAAACACAGCCAACGAGGCAGGCCCCTCCGAGGCCAAGAACAACTCCGGCAAGCTCCGGCACAACAGACACAAACGCCGAAGCAACGGCGACAACACCATTGACACCACCGTTAACGCCGGATTCAGTGGCTCCAAGTCTGGTCAGCGAAAGAAGCCCTACAAAAGGAACAGTGAAGGACCATCCAGCCTGGATCGCATACTCGATCGTCCGTGCCAGATACATGGTACCCCAGATAAACAAGCCAATCACACCAACAAAGAGTATTGGGTTTTCAAACAGGATGGCAAGTTAAATGCCGAAAACAAAGAAAAGGGATCACAAAGTGAGGACGAGGACAAAGAGCCCCAGCAGCCGAACACTAGGGGGCAAAAGAAATTCCCCCTCCAGTCAAAACGGTGAACATGATATACGCTACACACATCCCCAAAAGGGAGCGCAAGAGAGCACTTAGGGACGTCTACGCGGTAGAGCCAATCGCCCCAAAATTCAATCCATGGTCGTCGTTCCCGATCACCTTCGATCGTCGAGATCACCCAACTAGTATCTGCCATGGCGGTTCAGCCGCACTAGTCCTCGACCCAATTACCGACGGCTTTCACCTAACAAGTGTCCTGATGGACGGTGGTAGCAGCCTCAACCTGCTTTACCAGGACACAGTGCGGAAGATGGGCATTAACCCCTCATGAATCAAGCCCACGATAACTACCTTTAAAGGAGTTATACCAGGCGTAGAGGCCCGTTGTATGGGCTCGATCACGCTGGAGGTGGTCTTTGGTTCCCCGGATAACTTCCGAAGCGAAGAGCTAATCTTTGATATTGTCCCCTTCCGCGGCGGCTACCACGCACTGCTCGGACGAACCGCGTTTGCTAGATTCAACACAGTGCGACGTTATGCTTATCTCAAGCTCAAGATGCCCGGTCCATGCGACGTCATTACAGTAAATGGAAACACGGAATGTTCCGTCCGTACAGAGGAGCACACCGCAGCCCTAGCAGCAGAAGTACAGAGAGGCCTTCTCAAGCGGCACCATAATCCGGCCGCCGAGCCCCTGAACATCGTTAAGAAGGTCCGGACTACACTGCAACAAGGCAGCTCGGTTCCTCAAGAGCTGAATTAGTAAATTCGGCCTCCGTCCTAGAACCGATGAGGAAATGGCATCCGTACCGCGCATACATAACTACGCACTCAAAACCCCATGGGTACTGACAGAGGCATAACTCGCTCGCGATCCACAGTGCGGCCTGACCGACCCTGGGATTCGCACGCCTTTATTTTTTTCTTTTTATTATGGGTTTTTCTCTTTTCGAGGTCTATGCGGACGACCCGTTTGCAGAACACACCAAGGAGGCATGGAGCTCTGGCATACAAGGGAATCCCCTGGTGGTCTCTATTAAACGATTGCCATACTTGTTTTACATACCCGCACGCAGCTCGCCCTTGGTTGGGGCATGTTAAATAGCCTTACTTGCTTGTTACATTACTTGTACAAATACGCCTCGATGTACTAATTACATCACAATGGTGAATAAATGGTGGCGTCAGCTTATTACTTAATTTTCCTGTTTCCTCACCTTTGTATATATTACTTATTGCACACATACACCATGGTACGTATTACTACGCCAGGGGCTTCATTACACCCCGCATTACGGCAATAAAAGTCCGAACACTTTTCAAGTATAGTCCGGCACCCCGAACTTATAGCATTATATGCATCGGCTCTGAATCATGTCTTTGGTCAATAGTTGGGTTGCCCGGCTCCTGTGATTACTACCTTACGTTCCGCTATATCGGCTAGGGTAGTAAAGGGAGAACTATTGTGATTGTGTCCCGGTTCTTTCGGACGAGCACCTCAGTAGAGAAAGCCGAAAACTGACTGTCATGATGCGGCGAGAGCTGGTCAGCTGTTCGAGAGGTTCCAAATCATTAAAGATTTTTTCCGCTTCTTGCGAAGAACCGGTTCCTCCGATTAGGCGTGTACAATGCTCCTAGTTCGGCCTTCCGAATACCAGGGGCTTCGCCAACTTTCTTAATTGTCAAACTCCTATGGCTAAGTGAGGGCGGTAAAGGCCGCATAGTCTGATTGCCTTATTCGTTGTGCTAAACACCTCCTTTATGGACCAGAATGTGGAGTAAAGAGTATTTAGATTTATCCCGAACACCCCCGTACTATCTACGTGGGGGCAGAAGCCGACGACTGGTCAATCCTCGGATTTCACAAATGGCCGCACAGGAGGTAAAATGTAAATCGCAAGCATTATAATACATAACATCATTGTTCCATATTATAGGACATGATAATACAAATGTTCTCATGGGAATATGACATCCTTCGAACATTGCTCCGCCACAAGGCGGGAACCCTCCAGGATGCTTTCAAAATAGAGCTTGGGTCGACGATGCTCCTTGCCCTCCGGTGGCCCCTCAGTCATCAGCTTCTTGGCATCCAGATTTGCCCAATGCGTCTTGACGCGAGCAAAGGCCATACGCGCACCTTCAATATAGACCGACTGCTTCACGGCTTCGAGCCGCGGACATGCACTTACAAGCCGCTTAACAAGTCTGAAGTAGCTGCTAGGTATAGGCTCGACAGGCCACAACCGGACTATCAGGTCCTTCATGGCTAGCTCTGCCGACCTGTGCAGCTCGACCAACTGCTTTAGCTGGTCGCTAAAGGGCAACGGATGTTTGGGTCCAAGATATTGGGACCAGAATAGCTTCTCCGTAGACATCCCTTCTTCGGCTCTATAATGCCCGACAGCATCTGATATACTGCACGGCAGATCCGTAAACGCCCCTAGAAAACCCAAATTCGGATAAGTACAAGGAATGTTTCTTCTACATACATGCTTTGCATGGTGAAAGAATTACCCGCCACAATCTCCTTGGCCGCCTGAATTTCTTGAAGGGCGTTCTCGGCTTCGGCTCATGCATCCTGTGCGCTCTGGTGGGCCTTCGCCAGTTTGGACTCTTGCGCCTTACAATCGCGCTCCAAGGACTCAAATCTCTCGATCGCGCCCTGGAGCTGTTGCTGCGCCGAGCCAACCTGGGCCTCGTGCTTCTCGTGCGTGGCGCGTTCCTTGGCCGCTTTGTCCTCGGCCTCGGCTAATGCCTTCTTGAGGGCTGCCACCTCGGTCGCGGCCCCTAATAAAGTTTACGACACCTCAGTCCGGACGGACTATTCATTTTTTCTTAAAACATACCCACAGGTTATTGCATACCTCGGCTATCCTCTAGCTGCTTCTTCACGAGGCCAAGCTCTTCCTCGGCCCGCTCCAGTTTCTGCTTCAGTCCGGAGACTTCCACAGCATGAGCGGTGGCAGCCTGCAGCGATACCTGCTTATTCACACATACAACTTATGTTGGACTCCTGTGATATTTCTTCTCGATCCTCTGTTCGGCTTTTTCTTTCCGAACACCAAACAAAGCATCAGGGGCTACTGTCTATGATGTGACATTCTTCCTACAAATGCATTACTTACCTCCAATCCCAATAGAAGGCTAGTGCAGGCTTCGGTCAGTCCGCTTTTTACGAACTGGACCTTCTCTATTACCGTGCCCATAAGGGCACGGTGTTCATCCACAATAGTGGCGCCTCGTAGCACCTCCAGCAGGTTATCCGGTGCTTCTAGTTGGATAGAGGTCACCGGCGGAACAGGCACATTCCCTCCTTTTGGGGCATGTCGTTCGCTGGACTCCGGAGCCGCATAGATCTTCGGAAGGTATCCGGCTCAGGTCCGAAGGGAACTCGGCCCCCGTCACCAGTCCCTATAGGGGCTTTTTCCCCCCATGTGTCCGGCGACTGAGGAATCATCCTGGGGCGTCACCCCGACGATCTCCGGAAGCCCCCCCCCCGGTCGGGGAAGGTCTTTTGCAACACCACCTCGTCGTCACCCTTGGGAGAGACAGAATGAGCAGGTGGTGGAGACATGCTAGCCATCTCCTTTGAGTCTAGCGACCCCTCTGTCGAAGATCACGGGGAGCCATCGCGTGTTGGACTGTAATAACAAGGTTTAAGGTATATCAATATTACAAACTAGGAAGGCCAAACGTTTTCGGATTCTGGTACTTACGAGGCGGCCCGAGGCTTGGTCTGGGGAGGTCGCCCCGGAGTGCTATCAACATCCCACACAGAGTTATCCACGAGGGAGCCTCTAACCCTCTTAGGCCCTTTCGCCTCCGGATTTGTGGGGGCCGCTCTCTTCTTCCTCCCCACTTCAGGTGAGGAGTCGCTTTCTTCTTCCTCTTCGTCGTCATCATCAGCGGACGAAGAGGAAGTCTTGTCTTCGGACATCACGTCCAGAGTGCCTTTTTCGCGAGGGCCCTTCTTGGCCCCTTTGGCCGCTTTCTTGGCCATCTTCTCTGGAACCTCATAAGGTGCTGGAAAAAGCATTTTCATCAGTAATGGGAATTCTTGGTCTTCGGGTAGCGGAGCCGGGCAGTTAATCCCCTCAGCTATCTTGATCCAGGCCTGAAAACACGGGTAGGAAAGCTTAGGCTTTTTCTCAAAATATGCTAGTAAAGGGTACGCCTTGAAAACATTAAGAGAACACACCGGGTTAGCCTGGCATTTTAAGCTAAACCTGCGATCTTCGGTCATGGGCGGTGGCGTCTCGCCGGCCTTGAAGAGCACTTTCCAGATTTCTCCGTGCGTCGTGCCGAAGAGCTCTAGTAGCGTCTGGTGCTTGGCCGAATCGTACTCCCACATATAGCAAGTCCGGCGTTGGCACGGAAGGACCCGACGAATGAGCATGACCTGGACCACGTTGATGAGCTTGATCTTCCTATCTATCATGTTCTGGACGCACGTTTGGAGCCCAGTCAGCTCGTCCGAAGGACCCCAGGTTAGGCCCCTCTCTTGTCAGGAGGTGAGCTGCATCGGGATTCCGGATCGGAATTCGGGGGCCGCCACCCAGTTGGCGTCATGCATCTCGGTGATATAGAAGCACCTTGATTGCCACCCTTTCACCGTCTCAGCGAATGAGCCTTCGGGCCAGGTAACATTGGGCATCTTGCCCACCATGGCGCCTCCGCACTCTGCTTGTTCGCCGCTCACCACC
The DNA here is from genome assembly GCF_056163025.1 of Triticum urartu. Classification (NCBI taxonomy): domain Eukaryota; kingdom Viridiplantae; phylum Streptophyta; class Magnoliopsida; order Poales; family Poaceae; genus Triticum; species Triticum urartu. The sequence continues at coordinate 361,343,986 of NC_141876.1, read as the reverse complement.
TTCGGCTTCACATTGAAGGTCTTCAACCATAGGCGGAAATGAGGCGGGATGCGAAGAAAGGCCTCGCACACGACAATGAATGTCGTGATGTTGAGGATGAAGTTGGGGGCTAGGTCATGGAAGTCTAGCCCGTAGTAAAACATCAGTCCATGAACGAAGGGGTGAAGAGGGAAGCCCAGCCCGCGGACGAAATGTGTGAGAAACACAACCCTCTTGTGGGGCTCTGGAGTAGGGACGATCTGTCCCTTGGCCGGGAGTCAGTGAGCGATCTCCTTGGCCAGATATCCGGCCTCCCGGAGCGCCTTGATATCCCTCTTCTTGACGGAGGAGGCCATCCACTTACCCCCAGCTCCGAATCTGGACATCTTTGGAGTGCTTTCTCGGACAAGGGAAAAGCTAAAAGCTTGGGCGCTGGAGCTCAGGGACGGAAGGACTAAGGAGGAGCCGAGATGTGGGTGAAGAAAGGGAATCCTTATCCCCTTATAAAGGCCGTGAATGTCAAGCGTCTCCCCACTCGCCTTAAACTCGTCTATTCCCAAGGGTCGTGGAAATGACACGGTTTGGTCGCCCATGCCCGTATTGATGAGAATCCTGTAATAAGGGGACACGATCTCTGCTTCGACAAGACGTGCCAATGGCAACCGCGTCTCGACACGTGGAGCGGCAGACGAAAAACAGTTCAAAATTATGACTGGACACACGTGAGGTCATCAGCAGATTCGACTCGTGTAAAAATATATTCTCTCTGCGGTTATGTATGGTGTGTGTGACAGGTCCGGATACTATCATTGCATCCGAAGACTATCTTGAAGTTCGGATAGAAGGGAATCCACCTTGCAATGCCGAAGACAATCTACAATCTGCGCGCCGGACTCCTCGTCATTGAAGCCAGGTTCAGGTGCTACTGAGGGAGTCCTGGACTAAGGGGTCCTCGGGCGTCCGGCCTGTTATCCATGGGCCGGACTGATTGGCTGTGAAGACATGAAGGCCGAAGACTGTACATGTGTCCGGATTGCACTGTCCTTGGCGCGGAAGGCAAGCTTGGCGACCGACTATGAAGATTCCTTCTTATGTAACCGACTCTATGTAAACCCTAGATCCCCCCGGTGTCTATATAAACCGGAGGGGTTAGTCCGGAAAGGATATACTCATTACCATAGTCATACAGGCTAGGCTTCTAGGGTTTAGCCATTACGATCTCATGGTAGATCAACTCTTGTAACACTCATATTCATCAAGATCAATCAAGCAGGACATAGGGTATTACCTCCATAGAGAGGGCCCGAACCTGGGTAAACATCATGTCCCCCGTCTCATGTTACCATCGATCCTAGACGCACAGTTTGGGACCCCCTACCCGAGAACCGCCGGTTTTGACACCGACAACGAACGCGTTCCATCCTTGAGGGCCATGGGAAACTAGTTTGCCATGACCTTTTTGTCACCGCTAGCCGCCTCGATGCTCAGCTCGTAGACCTGCAGGAACTCCACGGGGTCAGGGGTGCCGTCGTAGCGTGGAGGCAGGTCGGGCTTGAATTTCCATGGCCAGATGATGCTGCATAGCTCAGGGCTGAAGGCGCGGCAGCCCGCTATGGTCACCGGAGCCCGTCGTGGAGGTGGGGCCTGATCTTGGTGCTCACGCGCCACCACTGCAGGCGGCACGCAGTCTTGACGTGGTGGTGGAGGGAGCACTGGAGCACCTTCTTGCGGCCGTTGGACCTCTCGGCAGCTTTCTTCTATGCGTGTGGGTGCTCTGCACAGTGGGTCATGCCGTGGGGTGATAACCCACAAGTATAGGGGATCGCAACAGTTTTCGAGGGTAGGGTATTCAACCCAAATTTATTGATTCGACACGAGGGGAGCCAAAGAATATTCTCAAGTATTAGCAGCTGAGTTGTCAACTCAACCACACCTGGAAACTTAATATCTGCAGCAAGGTATTTAGTAGCAAAGTAATATGATAGTAGTGGTAATGGTAGCAAAAGGTAACGATAGAAAAAGTAATGTTTTTGGTATTTTGTAGTGATTGTAACATTAGCAACGGAAAAGTAAATAAATGAAGAACAATATATGGAAAGCTCGTAGGCAATGGATCGGTGATAGAGAATTATGCCGGATGTGGTTCATCATGTAACAGTCATAACCTAGGGTGACACAGAACTAGCTCCAATTCATCAATGTAATGTCGGCATGTATTCCGAATATAGTCATATGTGCTTATGGAAAAGAACTTGCATGACATCTTTTGTCCTACCCTCCCGTGGCAGCGGGGTCCTAGCGGAAACTAAGGGATATTGAGGCCTCCTTTTAATAGAGTACCGGACCAAAGCATTAACACATAGTGAATACATGAACTCCTCAAACTACGGTCATCACCGGGAGTGGTCCCGATTATTGTCACTTCGGGGTTGCTGGATCATAACACATAGTAGGTGACTATAGACTTGCAAGATAGGATCAAGAACTCACATATATATTCATGAAAACATAATAGGTTCATATTTGAAATCATGTCACTTGAGCCCTAGTGACAAGCATTAAGCATAGCAAATTCATAGCAACATCAATCTCAAAACATAGTGGATACTAGGGACCAAACCCTAACAAAACTAACTTGATTACATGATAAATCTCATCCAACCCATCACCGTCCAGCAAGCCTACGATGGAATTACTCACGCACGGCGGTGAGCATCATGAAATTGGTGATGGAGGATGGTTGATGATGACGATGGCGACAGATTCCCCTCTCCGGAGCCCCGAACACACTCCAGATCAGCCCTCCCGAGAGAGTTTAGGTCTTGGCGACGGCTCCGTATCGTAAAACGCGATGAATCCTTCTCTCTGATTTTTTTTCTCTCCGAACACGAATATATAGAGTTGGAGTTGAGGTCGGAGGAGCTCCAGGGGGCCCACGAGGTAGGGGGCGTGCCCCCACCCTCGTGGCTAGGGTGTGGGCCCCCTGGTCTTGATCTTTTGCCATTATTTTTTATTATTTCCAAAAATAATCTCCGTGAAGTTTCAGGTCATTCTGAGAACTTTTGTTTCTGCACATAAATAACACCATGGCAATTCTGCTGAAAACTGCATCAGTCTGGGTTAGTTCCATTCAAATCATGCAAGTTAGAGTCCAAAACAAGGGCAAAAGTGTTTGGAAAAGTAGATACGACGGAGACGTATCAACTCCCCCAAGCTTAAACCTTTGCTTGTCCTCAAGCAATTCAGTTGACAAACTGAAAGTGATAAAAAAAAACTTTTACAAACTCTGTTTGCTCTTGTTGTTGTAAATATGTAAAGCCAACATTCAAGTTTTCAGCAAAGATTATAAACTAACCATATTCACAATAACGCTTAGGTCTCATGTTTACTCATATCAATGGCATAATCAACTAGCGAGAAATAATAATAAATCTCGGGTGAAAACACTTTCTCAAAACAATCATAACATGATATAATAAGATGGTATCTTGCTAGCCCTTTCTGAGACCGCAAAACATAAATGCAGAGCACCTTTAAAGATCAACGACTGGCTAGGCATTGTAATTCATGGTAAAAGAGATCCAGCGAAGTCATACTCAATGTAAACTAATCATTAATGAATGCAAATGACAGAGGTGCTCTCCAGCGGGTGCTTTTTAATAAGAGGAGGATGACTCAGCATAAAAGTAAATAGATAGGCCCTTCGCAAAGGGAAGCAGGGATTTGTAGAGGTGCCAGAGCTCGGTTTTGAAATAGAGATGAATAATATTTTGAGCGGTATACTTTCATTGTCAACATAACAACCAAGAGATGGTGATATCTTCCATGTTACACACATTATAGGCGGTTCCCAAACAGAATGGTAAAGTTTATGCTCCCCCTCCACCAACAAGCATCAATCCATGGTTTGCTCGAAACAACGAGTGCCTCCAACTAACAAGAGTCCCTGGGGGAGTTTTGTTTGCAATTATTTTTATTTGATTTGCATAAAGCATGGGACTGGGCATCCCGGTGACCAGCCATTTTCTCGTGAGTGAGGAGCGGAGTCCACTCCTCTTGAGAATAACCCGCCTAACATGGAAGATACGGACAACCCTAGTTGATACATGAGCTATTCGAGCATACAAAACATGATATTTATTTGAAGGTTTAGAGTTTGGCACATACAAATTTACTTGGAATGGCAGGTAGATACCGTATATAGTTAGGAATGGTGGACTCATATGAAACAACTTTGGGGTTTATGGAATTGGATGCATAAGCAGTTTTCCCGCTTAGTACATGTGAAGGCTAGCAAAAGACTGGGAAGTGACCAACTAGAGAGCGACAATAGCCATGAACATGCATTAAAGTTAATGAACATTGAGTGCAAGCATGAGTAGGATATAATCCACTGTGAACATAAATATCGTGAAGGCTATGTTGATTTTGTTTCAACTACATGTGTGAACATGTGCCAAGTCAAGTCACTTAAATCATTCAGAGGAGGATACCACCCTATCATACCACATCACAACCATTTTAATAGCATGTTGGCACGCAAGGTAAACCATTATAAGATCCTAGCTAATTAAGCATGGCATAAGAAACTATGATCTCTAATTGTCATTGCAAACATGTTTATTCATAATAGGCTGAATCAGGAACGATGAACTAATCATATTTACAAAAACAAGAGAGGTCGAGTTCATACCAGCATCTCCCACTCAATCAGTTCATCATATATCATCCTAATTGCCTTTCACTTGCACGACCGAACGATGTGGATAATAATAATAGTGCACGTGCATTGGACTAAGCTGGAATCCGCAAGCATTCAATAAACAGAAGAAGACAAGGCAATATGGGCTCTTTTGTCAGATCAACAATAATGCATATAAGAGCCACTTCAACAATTTAATCATGATCTTCTCCTATCGACCCCAAAGAAAAGAAAAGAAATAAAACTATATACACAGGAAAGCTCCCAACAAGCAAAAGAAGAACAAGAAATCTTTTTGGGTTTTCTTTTTAATTACTACTACAAGCATGGAAAGTAAACTAATTAAAAGCTACAACTAATTTTTTTTGTTTTGTTTTTTCTTAAGGTTATTAAACACATAAGAAGAAAGCAATAAAAGGAAATAAACTAGCATGGATAATACAGTGAAAAAGTATGAGCACCGACATCTAGCAATGAGTGTGTGAACATGAATGTAATGTCGGTGAGAAATACGTACTCCCCCAAGGTTAGGCTTTTGGCCTAAGTTGGTCTATGGCCACGGCTAGCCTGGCGGATATCCAAAGTAATAGTTGGGGTCGTACTGCGAAGAAGAAGACTCTGATTGCCACTGGTTGGCAATCATCTCCGGATCCCACTGGTAATTAGACTGTCGTGGAAGATCAAATTGTGGTTCCGACTCTGGCTCTGTGGCTGATGTAGGGTTCCGGTAGGCGTGAATAGCCTCCGGTGAGACGAGGTACTAGCCTGTAGATAAATCAAATAAGGAAGGAGCAGGCAAGGTGATAGTCTCAGGATGATGTTTATCAAAGAACAATTTGTATTTAAGCTCCCCTTCCTATTCTTTACAATAAAATCATGCGCTACCATGCTCTTATAATCTAAATAAATAGTAGGCCGCAATTTTTCTTCTTTTTCATAGTGCCTAATAGGTATGTTATAGTATGCAGCAAGGCATGAAGCATAGATACCTCCAAAGATAGGGCCCTTTGTACGGTTCAGACTTAACCGTTTAGCAATAATACCGCCCATACTAACAGAGTCGTCACGGAATAAACCATGGAACAAAATAAAAATATCAGGAACACTAAGGTTTCCATAGTTTCCGCGACCAATTAAGCAACGACTAGCAAATATTGCAAAGTAGCGTACAACAGGGAAATGTATGCTAATGATTCTTGCATCGGAAACCTTCCTAGTTTCCCCTACGGTAATAGTTTCAATAAACCCGTCCACATCTGTACGATGTGGTTCCTCTAAGCTACCCTCGAAAGGTATTTTGCATACCCTACAAAATTCATATAGTGACATCTTCTTAACCACATCATATAAATGAAACTCTACTGAAGGAGGTGATTCCTTAGGATAATAATAGAAGTTTTGCACAAAAGTATTGGTGAGTAAGAGATACTGTCCGCGTTGGTCGCGGAGGAAGTTAGTGAGGCCTGCATTCTTAGCCAATTCATAAAAATCATCATAAATCCCGGCTGCTCTCAAGAAATCATCGGAAGGCCATTCACACGGCCGAACCTCCGCGGTGCGAGGCAAATTGTATTTAGGCCTCTCTGCTTCTTCACTTTGCTTTTCTTTCGAGCTTCAGCTCGATGAGCCCCTCAAAAATCTCTTCATTATTTTATGAAAAGTTCTGAAATTTTTAGTAACTTCAAAATAAAAGTGAACCAAACTCAACAAAATTGATAGCAACTACTCCTACAAGTGCCTAGAGCCTATATCATGCATCAAAACTACTTGGAACCATATACATTTGACATGCAAGCTCAAGAACAGGGTCACCTAAGAAGCAAAAATATGCAATGAATAAAGCACTAGAACAAAAACTAATTGGACCATTGGAGGAGTCACATACCAATGAACAATCCCACAAAGCAGTTTGTGAGAGGTGCCTTGAGCAAGGAGATCGGAAATCGCAGCAAAAGGGGCTAGAACTCGTGCTTGAGCTGGATAATGGTGTTTGTGGGAGGAAGAAGGAGTGTGTGGGTGCAGGAATAAGTGGAGGAGGGCCACCGTGGGCCCATGAGGCAGGGGGCGCACCCAGGGGGTGGGCGCGCCCTCCACCCTCGTGGGCAGGTGGATGCCTCCCTTGTTGTGTTCTCAGTGCCAAATATTCTCAAATATTCCAGAAAAAATCATATTTAAATTTTAGGGCACTTGGAGAACTTTTATTTTCGGGGTATTTTCATATTGCACATATAAATCAGATAACAGAGAGAAAATACTATTTTTACTTTATTTAATATAAATAACAGAAAGTAAAAGGAGGGCATAGAAGGTTGTGCTTTCTAACTTCATCCATCTCATGATCATCAAAAGGAATCCATTAGCAAGGTTGGTCAAGTCTTGTTAACAAACTCATTCCGAATAACATGGAACCGGAGAAATTTTGAATAACACTATGTTACCTCAATGGGGATATGCACATCCCCAATAATTAGAATATCATATTTCTTCTTGACAGTAGGAAGAGGAAATTCAAAACCTCCAAAAATAATCGATGGAACTTTTCCAATAGAATTAATACTATGAACTTGAGGTTGTTTCCTCGGAAAGTGTACCGTATGCTCATTACCATTAACATGAAAAGTGACATTGCCTTTGGTGCAATCAATAACAGCTCCTGCAGTATTCAAAAAGGGTCTTCCAAGAATAATAGACATACTATCGTCCTTGGGAATATCAAGAATAACAAAGTCAGTTAAAATAGTAACGTTTGCAACCACAATAGGCACATCCTCACAAATACCGACAGGTATAGCAGTTGATTTATCAGCCATTTGCAAAGATATTTCAGTCGGTGTCAACTTATTCAAATCAAGTCTACGATATAAAGAGAGAGGCATAACAATAACACTGGCTCCAAGATCACATAAAGCAGTTTTAACATAGTTTCTTTTAATGGAGCATGGTATAGTTGGTACTCCGGGATCTCCTAGTTTCTTTGGTATTCCACCCTTAAAAGTATAATTAGCAAGCATGGTGGAAATTTCAGCTTTCGGTATCTTTCTTTTATTAGTAACTATATCTTTCATGTACTTAGCATAAGGATTCAGTTTAAGCATATCAGTCAAATGCATACGCAAAAAGATAGGTCTAATCATTTCAACAAAGCGCTCAAAATTCTCATCATCCTTTTTCTTGGATGGTTTGGGAGGAAAAGGCATGGGCTTCTGAACCCATGGTTCTCTTTCCTTACCGTGCTTCCTAGCAACAAAGTCTCTCTTATCATAGTGTTTATTCTTTGATTGTGGGTTATCAAGATCAACTGCAGGTTCAATTTCTATATCATTATCATTGCTAGGTTGAGCATCATCATGAACATTATTAGGGAGTCCTGGATCAGGGGGTCTTCGGACAACCGGACTATATCCTTTGGCCGGACTGTTGGACTATGAAGATACAAGATTGAAGACTTCGTCTCGTGTCCGGATGGGATTTTCCTTGGCGTGGAAGGCAAGCTTGGCAATATGGATATGTCGATCTCCTCCCTTGTAACCGACTCTGTGTAACCCTAGCCCCCTCCGGTGTCTATATAAACCGGAGGATTTAGTCCGTAGAATGGACAATCATACCATAGGCTAGCTTCTAGGGTTTAGCCTCTATGATCTTGTGGTAGATCGACTCTTGTAATACTCATATCATCAAGATCAATCAAGCAGGATGTAGGATATTATCTCCATCAAGAGGGCCCGAACCTAGGTAAACATCGTGTCCCCTGCCTCATGTTACCATCCGCCTTAGACGCACAGTTCGGGACCCCCTACCTGATATCCGCCGGTTTTGACACCGACATTGGTGCTTTCATTGAGAGTTCCACTGTGTCATCACCATAAGGCTTGATGGCTCCTTTGATCATCGGTAACGATGCGGTCCAGGGTGAGGTTTTCCTCCCCGGACAGATCTTCGTAGTTGGTGGCTTCGCACTGCGGGCCAACTCGCTTGGCCATCTGGAGCAGATCGAGAGCTACGCCCCTGGCCATCATGTCAGGTTCGGAAACCTAAACTACACTACCGACATCCGTGGAGACTTGATCTTCGACGGATTCGAGCCCATGTCAGGTGCACCGCATGATCACGACGAGCATTATTTAGCTCTGCCGTCGGACAGTGTTCGGGAGATCACACCTACAACTACTCCGGCCTTCAATCTGGAGCAAATTGCACCATCCGAGGACGGAGGGATAGACCCCGCCATGGAGGCTGCACTCTCAGTGGCGATGGAGCCGGATATTGACTTCACCCCTTACGAGAGCCATGTTGCCGAACCACTGGATTCGTCTCCAGCCACGGACTCCGAGCCGCCTGCCTCCGTGCCTATCGAATCCGATTGGGCGCCGATCATGGAGTCCACCTCCACGGATGTCTTTCAGCACTCTCCTTTCGGCAATGTGCTAAATTCATTAAAGTCTCTCTCCTTGTCAGGAGAACCATTGTCGAACTATGTCTGGCCAGAATGGGATGCGGACGACGAAGAAATTCGCTGCCCACCCACCACCCACTTAGTAGCCACTGTCAACGATTTAACCAACTTCGACTCCGACGACATCGACGGTATGGACGACGATGTAGGAGACGAACAGGAACCACCGCCCACAGGGTGCTGGACCGCCACCTCGTCACATGATATATACATGGTGGACACCCCAAAGAAGGCAATGGCGACGAGATAGCGGAGGATGACCCCTCCAAGAAGAAACCCAAACGCCGACGTCAGCGGCGCCGCTCTAAGTCCCACCATAGCAAAAGTAGTGATACCGGCACAAGAGACAATAACACTCTGGATAGTGCCGAAGACGACAACAATACCCCCTAGCACAATTTAGAGCGGGAGGGTGCAAAAGCTAGCCCTCCAGAGCGGGCAGCAGATGGAGAATCGGAGGAGGATAATTACATGCCTCTCTTCGAAGACGAGGTGAGCCTCGGCGACAAAGAATTTATCGTGCCTGAGGATCCCATCGAACAGGAGCACTTCAAGCACCGGCTTATAGCCACAGCAAATAGCTAGAAGAAAAAGCAACAACAGCTTCAAGCTGATCAAGATCTGCTAGTAGACAGATGGACTGAAGTCCTTGCGGCCGAGGAATACGAACTCGAGCACCCCTCCAAGAGTTACCCAAAGCGTAGGTTGCTACCTCACCTCGAGGAGGAAGCATTGAAACCTACATCATTAGTGTACGATGCGGCTGACCGGCCACCTCGTGGCCGAGACAGAAAGGCATTTCAGCCAGAAGTCAAGCCGGCACCCCGCCGCCAATCAAACAAAAATACCAAGGCCCGGGGCAACATGCGGGACCTGCAAGACGTATTGGAAAACAAGGCAAAACATGCAAGATCGATCTACGGATCATGGGGGCACGCACCAATACGCGATGATGGTCGTCACGCCGGATACACTAAAAGCAAATCCGGCTGAGCCGAACACGGCAGACAAGACTCGTACGAACCGCATCGCGATATAGCCCAGCACAGAGGCACCGCACACCCCTTATGCTTCACTGACGAAGTAATGGATCATGAATTCCCAGAAGGGTTTAAACCCGTAAACATCGAATCGTACGATGGTACTACAGACCCCACGGTATGGATAGAAGACTTCTTCCTCCACATTCACATGTCTCGCGGGGATGACCTACATGCCATCAAGTATCTCCCACTGAAACTCAAAGGGCCGGCTCGGCATTGGCTCCATAGCTTGCCGGCAAACTCCATCGGAAGTTGGGAGAACCTGGCAGAGGCATTCCTGGACAATTTCCAGGGCACTTATGTGCGACCGCCGGACGCTGGCGATTTAAATCATATAACTCAGCAGCCAGGGAATTGGCTAGGAAATTCTGCACCGGGTTCCTAACCAAGAAGAACCAAATTGTCGACTATCCGGATCCAGAGGCCTTAGCGGCATTTAAGCATAATATCCGTGCCGAATGGCTCGCCCGGCACCTCGGCCAAGAGAAGCCAAAATCCATGGCAGCCCTCACGACACTTATGACCCGCTTTTGTGCGGGCGAAGATAGCTGGTTGGCTCATAGTACCAATATAGCAAGCAAACCTGGCATATCAGAAGCCAGGGATAGCAACGGCAAACCACGACGCAACAAACACAAGCGCCGCAAATATGGTGAAACGCCAAAAATACGGCAGTTAATGTCGGGTTCAGGGGCTCAAAGTCCGGTGAGCGGAAAGGGCCACCCAAAAATACAAATCCGGGTCCATCCAGTCTGGACCGCATACTCGCTCGCCAATGCCAAATTGATGGCACCCCAAAAACGCCAGCCACCCATACCAACAGAGAATGCTAGGTCTTCAAACAAGCCGACAAGGCAAGCGCCAAAGACGAAGAGGGGTCTCAAAGCGACGACAGCGACGAAGAGCCCGGATCACCGAACACGGGAGGGCAAATGAAATCCCCCCATATTCAATCAGTGAATGTGGTAAATACCACCCAAAATGCCAACTTGGACCGGATATGCACCCTTAGGGATGGCGGCTCAACGGAACTAGCCGTTCGACAATATAAGCTAGGGCCGGTCACCTTCAACTGCACGGATCGTCCGGTTAACGCCAATCATGGCAATCCAGCCGCACTAATCCTGGACCCAATAGTAGACGGGTTCCACCTCACCCGAGTCCTTATGGACGGATGTAGCAGTTTAAATCTGCTTTACCAGGACACAGTGCGCAAGATGGGCATCGATCATTCAGCGATCAAGCCCACTAAAGCCACTTTCAGAAGCATCATACCAGGTATGGAGGTTAGCTGTACAGGCTCCATTGCCCTCGAGGTAATCTTCGGATCACCAGAAAATTACCGTATCGAAGAGTTAATCTTCGAAATCGCCCCTTTCCGCAGTGACTATCAAGCACTACTCGGGCGAACTGCGTTCGCTCGATTCAACGTGGTGCCACATTATGCCTACCGTGAGCTCAAAATGCCCGGTCCACGCGGCGTCATCACGGTTCATGGCAAGGCCGAACCTTCCTTCGGCACCAACAAATACATCAATGCCTTAGCAGTAGAAACAACGAGTAGCACCTTGCAGCCGAACCTTGAGTCGACGCCCAGGCTCCCGGACACCGTCAAGGGGCTCCGAACTACTTCGCGGAAGGATACCCCGGCTCGTCCAGAGCTCAACTAAACACTCCGGCGAAGGCCATCACGGGCCAAACTCAGTGGTTCAACCGCCCTCCGACACGCAAACATTTCTTATATTTCCTTCGTAGGTTCACCTTTGCACCGACCAGGACGGACTCCACGGAGGCAGATTGAACGCGTTAGGGGATCCTTAGACATTCCTGTCGGATTTCGGGTTCCGGCAGACCCTTGGGGTTCGAACACTGGGGTGCGCGCGGAGATTTCGCCTCCTACCTACCTGCACCCCTCCGCCATGCTAAGATCTAAACTAAGGAAAGAACAACACAAGAGACACAGGGTTTATACTGGTTCGGGCCACCGTTGTGGTGTAATACCCTACTCCAGTGTGTGGTGTGTGGATTGCCTCTTGGGCTGATGATGATGAACAATACAAGGAAGAACAGCCTCGCGAGGGTCTGTTCTTGGCTGAGGCGATGAACTGCTGGGAGGAGTTCAGCCACCTTTCTCTCTCTCCCTCTCTCTCTCTCTGCTCTGACCGACCCCTCTAACGAGCCTCTTCCTTCCTACCTCTCTTTTTTGTCCTCCCCTCTTGTCTTCGTCCTCTCCTCTTGTCTTCATCCTCTCTTCCCAGCTATGTGGGTGGCTGGTCCTATTTATAGAGGCCCTGGTCCTCTCCCCAAATATTGAGCGGGAAGGGAGCCAACAATGGCGGGCTAATTTGAAGGGGGGCAGCAAGTATCAACTATCCTGACAAAAGTAGTCTTCGCCTGCGCAAAGCTCTGGTGATGACGCCGTCTTGGGCTCCACGGTGACCTCCATCTCCTAGTCCTCCTGGTCTTGGTCTCGTTGCACCGAAATGGCAACCTTTGCCTGATGCCTCGGTACTCCGCGGCTGCGCTTGCCCCCTTTGCACCAAAGAGGAAAGGAGGACGCTGCGCGGGCTGGCACCCGCTTGGCGCCCTGAGTTGTCATGGCTTGCGTCATGGGCACCTCGTGAGGTACCCCGCCTTGATCTCTCCGCCTCCTCGTGAGCCAGCCTGACGAGGCCGTGCCTGAGGAAGCTTCGCGTCGTCCGCCTCGCGAGGCTTGGCCCCTCGCGAGGGTCTTGGGTTTGTGTTGGTAAAGATGGGCCGTGCTGGGCCCCCTTTTGAGCCACGCCGCAGGCCGCAGGCAGGCAAGTCTGGGGACCCCCGTTCCCGGAACACCGACAGTAGCCCCCGGGCCCAAGGCGCGCCCGGGCTGGGCCGTGCAGGGAGGCGGAAGGGCAAGAGCGAAGCGCCACGGGCCCTAACAGCCTGCGGCCCTGGGCGCCGCGTGGCGGGTGACTGGACGTGGGCGCCTTAGCAACCGCGCGAGTTGATAAAGGAGTGGCATCCTCCTAGGCCCTGCTTCTTGCTTTCTCCGGCTGCTGCTCAGATCCCCTTTCTTGCACCTCTCCTTCCTTCCTCCGAGATTTCCAGATCTGCTCTGACCGCGCGGCCTAGGGAGCCATGGCGCCTCGTCAGCCCCCGGCCGCAGCTTGGTACTCGTCCGCCCTGGACACGCCGAACGTGTCGGAGGCGGGCCTTGCCCGGTTGCGCTGGATGGCGACGGCATGGGGCATCAACGGGGAGAAGGTGTTCAAGGCCGGCTCCGCCACCCCTGAGGGTCAAAGGAGCACCTTCTATCCGCTCTTCGTAAGTGCCATTGTTGCTGGCCTGGTGCCTCCCTTCTCCGAGTTCTTCTTCTCTGTCCTCCGCCATTACAAGCTACAGGCTCTGCATCTCCATCCCAACTCCGTCCTTCTGCTGGCAATCTTTGCTTATTATTGCGAAGCACATGTTGGGGTGCAGCCCACGGTGGCCTTGCTGCGCCACTACTTCTACCTCCAGACCTCTCGTGGGACCGCTTCCGCGTGCGCGAGCTTCGTCGCGTCCGGCGGCGCCATTGCCATCTCAAACTCTAGGAAGAGGATTGAGGGCTTCAGGAGCAAGTGGATCTTGGTGGATGCTGGGCGCATCCACCCTCGGCTGATCCTGCCCACGGAGCAGCCCACGAGCTCTAGCGACTGGGGTCGAGCGGAGCTCACGGATCCCCGCACGAAGATAGTGTTGGAGAAGATGGACGCGGAACTGAGGCCGGCCGACATGGCGGCGGCGAAGCTGACCGGCACGTCGCTGCTGAGGGAGTTCCTGGAGCACCGACTAGCTCTGCTTAGGCAGTACTCGCTTCCAATGTGGAGGCCCCGTCCGAACCCCGCGGCCTTGGCTGCTGGAGACCTGGCTGCGGTTCTCCAATCTCTGGTCGGGGGCAACGTGGTGAGGCTGGAGGGTGCTCCTACGCCCTTGTTCCTCCGCAACGACTGGGAGCAGGTGGTGAAGTCCATGCCCGTCTTCAACGGGGATGGGCCAGTGCCCCTGGAAGCTCCCGAGGAACCGGTGGACGTGCCCTCCGGCGACTCCAGCGAAGAGGAAGAGGGAGGGGAGCGCGGAAAGGGGCCTGACTCCGAGGCGACTGACGGAGAGTCGAGGGCTCCCCTCCCCCGGTGCAGGTCCCGCGTTCTCCGCCTCTCTCCGAATGATGATGACGAGGATGACGACGAAGACGACGACGAGCAGGGCGGCGGGAGCTCGCCCCCGATCCCGAAGAAGGACAGGACTGAGCTGATCTCCCGCGGATCTCCCCCGGCCCCGGGGCAAACCGCAGACGCACCTTCTGCCTCCAAGCTTCTCGAGGTCGACCCTTCCAGCCGACTTTCAAGGTTCAAATTTGGCCGGAGGCCGCTTGAGCTCACTGGCGACGACCCTAAGCATTCGATTCTTTTCTTTATCTCTTGCTCTGCTTCTGAGGCTTGATGTCTGCATCTTTGGATAGGTTGGCGCCCGCAGCAAAGAAGCCGAAGGGGGCTCCCGAGGTCCCATCCGTGGCGGCGCTTCTGCTCGCGAAGGAAGGTGACCGCGACACACAGGCTTCTCCTGCCCGGTCGTCCTCGCGAGGTTTGGCTGAGCCGGTGGGGCGAGCTCAGCCCCCACGGCCCAAGTGGCTCCCGAGGTGCTCTTGCCTGCCGCCGCCGCTACAGCTGTCGGGGCGCGGCAGACTCCGCCTCAGGATGCTGCGGCTGCGCTGCCGCCTTCTCCTCCTACTCCACCGGTCTCTGTCCCTCCGACTCCTTCTGCCGTTCTGGATCGTGCTGTTGCTGAGCTGGACCGACTGCGGCAGGATCTTCTTGGCGCCGACCCCCGCTTGGTGGCCGGGCGTTTGGAGCTGGCTTCTGGATGGGTTCGCTCCGACGCCTCGATTCGGGCGGCGCTGGTCCAGGCCTCGACGGCATGCGACAAGGAGAAGCAGGCCGTCCTAGAGGCGAAGGCTGCCCGTGATGCAGCCTTGGGGGAGGTGGTCGACGTTCGCGGTCGCTGCAAGGCGCTGGAGGGCGAGCTGCAAGGCCTGCAGGATCGGCTCGCGGAAGAGGTCCGCCTTCGCCAAGAGCAGGAAGAAGGCGTGAAGGCTCGCGAGGCAGCCGTCGAGGGCCGGGAGGCCAAGCTCAGGAAGCGCCACGACCGCCTAGGCGCGCTGGAGCAAGAGTTGGGGCGAGGAAGGCCGAGCTGGACGGCAAGGCCCTGGTTCTCGCCGAGGACCGCGCGGCCTTCACGGAGTTGGAGGGGAAGGCTCGCTCCTCGCTGAGGACGCTTTACGACAGCGGCCTGGAGAGCCCGCTGGCTGGCGCCGAGGACGGCCCCGCCAAGCTGCTTCCCTTCCTGGTTCACGCTCTTGAAGATGTCGCCCTTGGCCTTGGCCCCACGGCCGAGGCCGAGGCGCGTGTCCTGTCTTCTGCAGCACTGACGCGGGTCCTCACCCACATCTACCTTCGCGATCCCGGTGTCGACCTCGACAGCCTGCTGGAGCTAGTGAGCGGTGAGCGTGCTGCTGCCGCTGCCGAGGCCGTGAAGGGTCGCGCGGAGGTTCTGCTGGGGAAGTTCCGGGCCTTCAGCACCAAGCCGGAGCAAGGCGCTGCCGACCCCGCTGCTCCGTGAGGCGAACCCGCTCCGTGCTGCTCCCCCGCCGCCAAGTGACTCCGTCGTGGCTCCTGTCCTGCTTTTATTTCCTGCACACGTATCATGCCTCGGGGAGGCGTTTAAACTTGCGTTTGGCATTGAAATAACAGTGTGGACTGTAATATTTGCTTTTGAATTCCTTGATATTAGCGCTTTTCCTTCCTACTTGCTTACGTTCTACGCCGGCAGAGCCCGGCCCCGCGCGTACCTCACCCAGCAATAGTCCCGACCGGAAACTAGGATGGGACCAAGGAGTGAGGGGCTACGTGACAAGTTAGGCTCCTGAGTCACGATGCTCAGGAGTCCCCCTTGGCGCACGAACAGCAAGTAGGGAGGTGCGATGCGGGTGGATCCATCGTTCTATGTCTGCAGGGCCCGGCCACGCGCGTGCCTCACCCAGCAATGGTCTCGACCGGAAACCAGGACGGGGCCACGGAGTGAGGGGCTACGTGACCAGTTAGGCTCCTGAGTCGCGATGCTCAGGAGTCCCCCTTGACGCTCAAACGGCCTTCGTACCTTGGCTCGCTCGGGGAGAGACGTGCGATGAACTAGGCCCGGGGGGACCTGACCGGGCGGCGTGTGTCTGGGTGTGACCCAGGCGCAGCCCCCGTGCCCAGCCCCCTCGCGCGGCACTCCCGAGGGGAGGCGTTACGATGAGGCTAGACACTGACCTCTGGGCTCCCTGAGGTTGATGCGGCCCGGGGGCCACCCTCAGTTGTTTATCACCAGCGCGGAGCATAGTGCTACCGTATGTGTACGGGCATAGCCGCTCCTCGGCAGTGTCGTCAGCCAGCGCGGAGCATGGTGCTTCCACTGGTACGTGGGAGGGGGGCCCCCTCCGGGAGGAGCCCCCGGGGCGTGTACAGCCCCGCCCTGACACGTGGCTGGCACGGTAGGGCCTGGCGAGGTGTATCTGGGCACCCGTGAGCCAGCGCGGGACTCACGGGGCCCTACCTCTAGGCGGGTTGCGCCTGGCACTGGGCCTTATCTTCTGATGTATCCCTGCAAATTTGGTTAGATGCCGGCACTCTACGTCCTCGGATCCCGGCCCTCGAGCTGGTCTCAGCCGTCGCTGGTATGCCAGGTCGCGATGCCATGGACAAGGCCAGAGGGTGAGGGCTGGAGAGCCAGTAAGAGCCCTGAGTCGCGTTGCTCGGGTGCCCCCCTTTAATGTGCAAGTGGTCGGCATGGAGGAGAAGAGGTGCCGTGGACCGGCGTCAAATAATCAAGCATGGTGGGTCTAACGCATGATCGGAAATAAACGCAAATGGGATACATGCCACTGGGCCTGGCCCGAGCGGCTTGGGGATCATGCAACCTGAGGGGCGCCCCCAACAAGGTAAGCTAACAACATGGAATAAAGGGATACACGCCGCAGGGACGGACCCACGCGGCCTGGGAATAATGCAGCCATGGGGGCACTCCCAGCTGGAAGTAAAAGTCGAAAGATGTCACCTGACGATGTTGAGGACGAAGGGGTGTTGGTGTAGCAGGCTCGGGGGGCTGCAGGAGCCGATCCTCACGAGCCCCCAGGACCAGGGGCCTCGGGAGGCTCCGGAGGCGCTGGCGGCTCCTCACGGGCCATCTCCATCTCTGCCAGGGCTGCGGAACGCCTGGCCTCTCGTGCCTCCGTGATGCCCCTCATGAGGCGCTGGTACGCGTCAGCCGCGTTCGGCAAGCCGTAAGGCATGCGAACGTAGCTGTGGGGTGGACCTCCGCAGCGCCCCACTTGCGAGGGTCAGAGGCGCTCCAGAGAGACGACTCGGTTGAGCCCTGGTATGTCGATGCAGACGCGCAGCCCACCATCCTCGCCTGGATGGGGGGGCACTGCTGGTAGGCGGTGGGCGCCTCTCATGACTCTTGACTCCTGTAGCTCCTGCATGGCCTTGCTGACGAACTCCTGCGGGTCTGGATCTCCTTGCCTTGCTCCTTCTTGAGGGAAACGTGCTTCAAAACACGCCTCCATGTGGTGCCCAAGTGCCTCCCTCGTGACCCTAGCTAGGTCAGTGGCCCTCCAGGGGGGGGGGGCCCGAGCCCAGCCTGGGGAGGGCGTCGGGCACACTTTCCTAGGCGATGGAGGGAGGTTCCCCCTGGGCAGGCACGGGCCCTGAGGGGCCGGGCCGGACGATGTCTTCTTCTTCTTGGGGGCGGTCTCGGGAAGCCTCCCGCTTCCGCGATCCGGGTCTTCCAGTGATGCGGCCTGAAAGACTCGTTCCAGGGAACACAACGCATCCTTCTCTTCACAGGGCACCGTGATGACTCCGCCACTTCCTGGCATCTTGAGGACGTTGTAGCCGTGGTGAGTTACGGCCATGAACTTCGCCAGCGCTGGGTACCCAAGGATGGCGTTGTACGGCAGACGAATGTGAGCGACGTCGAAGTTGATGAGCTCGGTGCGGTAGTTGTCGCGTGCCCCGAAGGTGACAGGGAGGCGGACCTGCCCAATCGGGACCGTGGAGCCGTCAGGGATACAGAAGAAGGGCTTGGTTGGCTGAAGCTGGCTGTAGGGCACTTGGAGGTTGTTGAACGTCTCCACGGGCAGGACGTTGAGCCCTGCCCCGCCATCGATGAGGGTCTTGGTGACCACCACGTTGCTGATGATTGGGGAACAAAGCATCGGGAGGACTCCGGCTGTTGCCGCACACTTGAGCTGATCTACTGAGCTGAACGTGATGGCGCACGCCGACCACCTGAGAGGGCATGTGGCTTCGAGTCTGGGGAGTGCTGCGTTCACTTCGCGGGCGAACTTCTTGAAGATGCGCTGAGAGGCTGGGGCTTGTGCTCCGCCCAAGATGCAGGCGATCACGCGCGGCTCCTGGAAGCCCCCAGCCTCCTCGTCCTGATGGCGGTCCTCGTTTCTCCTTGGCTGCAGCGGCAGCGGTGGGAGGCCTGCGTTACCTAGCGGGCGATCCTCGCGAGGCTGATCCCTCCAGTCTCCCTCGCGAGGCTGATCCCTCCATCCTCTCTCGTGAGGCGGGTCTTGCCAGCGATCCTCGCGAGGTTGGTCGCGCCACCCTTGGCGCGGCCCATGGTCTTCCCAGCGTCCTGCGTTTCTTCCTCCTCCTCGACCGTAGCCCCGGTCACCACGGTCGGGGCGACGGCCGATCCTTCCTTCACGCGCGGCTCGGAGTTCTTGGCATTCGTTGGTGTTGTGGGTGTGGAGGTCGTGGTACACGCAGTACCGGCTGCCCTTGGGAGGTTCGGGCTGATCTCTGCCCCGCTTGGTGTCTGGTTCTACCGCGAGCACTGCAGCCCACTTGCGCTTCACATCCTTGGCCTTGAGCTTCTTCTCTTCTGGGTCTGCGGCAGGCAGCTCGAGGAGGGAGAGACGCCCCTCCTCAGCCCTGGCGCACTTGTTTGCCAAGTTGAACAGCTCCAAGGAAGTGCACAGGTCTTCATGCATCGCCAGCTCCTCCTTCATCTTGACGTCGCGCACTCCGTCGGAGAAAGCTGAGATGATGGCCTCCTCAGTCACCTTGGGGATCTTGAGGCGTGCGTTGTTGAAGCGCTGGATGTACTTCTGCAGGGTCTCCCCGGGTTGTTGCTTGATGCGGCGCATGTCGCTCACGGCGGGTGGCCGGTCGCGAGTACCTTGGAAGTTGGCGATGAAGCGGGTGCGCATCTCTTCCCAGGAGGAGATTGTGCCTGGAGCCAGGTTCAGGAGCCAGGTGCGGGCCCCGTCCTTGAGCGCCATGGGAAACCAGTTCGCCATGACCTTCTCGCCTCCGTTGGCAGCTTCGATGCCCAGCTCGTAGAGCTGGAGGAACTCCGCAGGGTCGGCCGTGCCGTCGTAGCGAGGAGGCAGGTCTGGTTTGAACTTGCTGGGCCACGCGACGCTGCGTAGTTCGGTGGTGTAGGCACGACAGCCTGCTGTGGCCACGGGAGGCCTTAGGTGACGGAGAGCCTGGTCTTGCATGTCCCCACGCGCTGGAGCAGGGGGATGGTCGCGACGTGCTAGAGCAGGGAGCGCCCGGGCAGCTTCTGGCGGGCGAGGGACTGCTTGGCAGCTCTGTTCTTGCTGCGCTGGCACCTGACGGAGCGGGTTCCGCCCAGGGGCCATGCGCCTTGGAGCCATGGCATCTTCTTGAGGAGGAGGCGGCTGGGGCACTGCCGGAGCCTCTTCGCCCACGCGGGGCAGGGTGCGGTGCAGCGGAACGGATGGCGCGGAAGAGCCCCCTGCAGCGCGGACGAGCTCGGCGACGCGGTTGAGCCATTCTTCGTAGACGTCGTCGACGGGACGGTAGCACGGGAGCTCGTTTGTCGCGATGAGTGCAGCCCGAGCCTCCATGGGTGCGCGGAGCGCGCGGGACGAAGATCCAGCTGGGGCGAGCGAGGGAGTTGCGGTGCGGCCGTCTTGCCGCACGGACGGATGCTCGGACGATGCTTGCCGCTCGTCCCCCGCCGGGCCGGTGGCGGCGTTGACGGCAGGTGACGGGGAACGGCGTGGATGCCCGCCGACAGGGGCCATCTCGGCGACGCGGGAAGCGAGTGCGGCCCGGCGCTCGGCGCGGGCCCGACGAGCGTCAGACATGGGCGTGACGGTCGGAGGAGAACGGGGCGGTGGAAGACGAATTCCGGCGCACCCCTACCTGGCGCGCCAAATGTCGGATTTCGGGTTCCGGCAGACCCTTGGGGTTCAAACACTGGGGTGCGCGCAGAGATTTCGCCTCCTACCTACCTGCACCCCTCCGCCATGCTAAGATCTAAACTAAGGAAAGAACAACACAAGAGACACAGGGTTTATACTGGTTCGGGCCACCGTTGTGGTGTAATACCCTACTCCAGTGTGTGGTGTGTGGATTGCCTCTTGGGCTGATGATGATGAACAATACAAGGAAGAATAGCCTCGCGAGGGTCTGTTCTTGGCTGAGGCGATGAACTACTGGGAGGAGTTCAGCCACCTTTCTCTCTCTCCCTCTCTCTCTCTGCTCTGACCGACCCCTCTAACAAGCCTCTTCCTTCCTACCTCTCTTTTTCGTCCTCCCCTCTTGTCTTCGTCCTCTCCTCTTGTCTTCGTCCTCTCTTCCCAGCTATGTGGGTGGCTGGTCCTATTTATAGAGGCCCTGGTCCTCTCCCCAAATATTGAGCGGGAAGGGAGCCAACAATGGCGGGCTAATTTGAACGGGGATAGCAAGTATCAACTATCCTGACAAAAGTAGTCTTCGCCTGCGCAAAGCTCTGGTGATGACGCCGTCTTGGGCTCCACGGTGACCTCCATCTCTTAGTCCTCCTGGTCTTGGTCTCGTTGCACCGAAATGGCAACCTTTGCCTGATGCCTCGGTACTCCGCGGCTGCGCTTGCCCCCTTTGCACCAAAGAGGAAAGGAGGACGCTGCGCGGGCTGGCACCCGCCTGGCGCCCTGAGTTGTCATGGCTTGCGTCATGGGCACCTCGTGAGGTACCCCGCCTTGATCTCTCCGCCTCCTCGTGAGCCAGCCTGACGAGGCCGTGCCTGAGGAAGCTTCGCGTCGTCCGCCTCGCGAGGCTTGGCCCCTCGCGAGGGTCTTGGGTTTGTGTTGGTGAAGATGGGCCGTGCTGGGCCCCCTTTTGAGCCATGCCGCAGGCCGCAGGCAGGCAAGTCTGGGGACCCCCGTTCCCGGAACGCCGACAATTCCCCGCAGTGAACGCTTGGCTATAATACGGATCCGCACTCAACCTCTTCCCCTGGTCACAGCAGGTTCTGCTATCACAACTCCTTTTTTTATTTATCACATTACTTGTATCCATACGCATAGACGTATTATTCAAATACAACATGTGGATTTATATGATGCTTACCTGCTGATTATTTCTTATCAAAATTATTTCGTCAAGTGGCATCTGTACACAGCGATATGCCTTAAATATGCCAGGGGCGTCGTTTTTTCCCGTGTTACAGCAATAAAAGTCCGAACACCTTCATGGAAGTTCGGCACCCCGAACCTATAGCATTATATGCATCAGCTCCGAATCATGTCTTGGGTCAATAGTTGGGTTTGCCCGGCTCCCATGTTTTGGTACCTTACTTCCACTATATCGGCTAAGGTAGCACTGGGAGAAGTACTGCAATTGTGTCCCGATTCTTTCGAATGAGCACCTCAGTAGGGAAAGCCAAAAACTGACTGTCATGATACGGCGAGAGCTGGCCAGCTGTTCGAGCGGTCACAAAATCTTTAAGGATTTCTCCCGCATAATGCCATAACCAATGCAGCGTGCGATGGATCGGCTTTTTCTCCGATCAGGCGCTTATAGAGCCCCTAGTATGGTCTTCCAAACACAAGGGGCTGCGCCGACCATACTAAAGCTCTCATGGCTAAGTGAGAGTGATAAAGCCCTATAGTCCGATTGCCTGGTTCGTTGTGCTTAGCACCTCCTTCGGAGGACCCAAAACTGGGATAAGGTTTATCTCGAACACTCCCGTACTTCTTACGTGGGGAAAGAAGCCGACGAATGGCCAACTCTCGGTTTCAACATAAAAACGACCGCACAGGAGGGTAAACTTTTATATAATAGGCGACATATAAACGACCTTGTTCAAACATTACAAAGGACAACATGATCGTCATTCATGGAAATATAATGTCCTTGGTGCATAGCTCCGCTGCAAGGTAGGATCCTTTCAGGACACTCTTATAATATAATTCGGGCTTGTGAAAGTGCAACTATCCCTAGGTGGTTTTGGTAATTCATAACAACATATAGCTCATTGAGCTAATGCTATTCCAAGATGATTATTTCAGGAAAGCTCAATGATTGGCATGGCATGGATGTGAAAGTGGAACCCTCAAAATGCTAAGGACAAAGGATTGGCTCAAGCTCAAAAGCTCAAGACTCTTCATTTTACATTTTAGTGATCCAAGATCACATTGAGTCTTTAGGAAAAGCCAATACTATCAAGGAGGGATGAGGTGTTGCTTAATGAGCCTCTTGCTTCATGTGCTTAGTGATATGCTCCAAAACCCTCAACTACTTTCCCATATCCACATATGACCTAAACCCTAAGCCAAACTCGGTCCTACCGATTCTTTCTATCCGGCGCCACCGAGTTTCACTTGTCATAAGCCACTGCCAAACCCTAGCAAATCGGTTCTACCGATATGGATCTCGGTCTCACCGAGATGGGATTGCAAACTCTATGTTTCCCTTTCGTAACTTTTCGGTCTCACCGAAAGAGCAAATCGGTCCCACCGAGATTGCAATGTAAATTCAGTGTTTCCTTTTTGTAACTTTTCGGTCTCATCGAAAGAGCAAATCGGTCCCACCGAGTTTGCCTGACCAACTCTCTGGTTAGCTAATTACCAAAATCGGTCCCACCGAGTTTGTGTAATCGGTCTCACCGAGATTACGTTATGCCCAAACCCTAACCATATCGGTCCTACCGAGTTGCATGTCAGTCCCACCGAAAATCTCTAACGGTCACTAGGTTTACCTTTTCGGTCCAACCGAGTTTGTTGATTCGGTCCCACCGAGATTGGAAAACTGTGTGTGACGGTTGGATTTTGTGTGGAGGCTATATATACCCCTCCACCTCCTCTTCATTCGTGGAGAGAGCCATCAGAACACATACACAATTCCAACTCATATGTTCTGAGAGAGAACCACCTACTCATGTGTTGAGACCAAGATATTCCATTCCGACCATATGAATCTTGATCTCTAGCCTCCCCAAGTTGCTTTCCACTCAAATCTTCTTTCCACCAAATCCAAATCCTGTGAGAGAGAGTTTAGTGTTGGGGAGACTATCATTTGAAGCACAAGAGCAAGGAGTTCATTACCTACACACCATTTGTTACTTCTTGGAGAGTGGTGTCTCCTAGATTGGCTAGGTGTCACTTGGGAGCCTCCGACAAGATTGTGGAGTTGAACCAAGGAGTTTGTAAGGGCAAGGAGATCGCCTACTTCGTGAAGATCTACCGCTAGTGAGGCAAGTCCTTCGTGGGCGATGGCCATGGTGGGATAGACAAGGTTGCTTCTTCGTGGACCCTTTGTGGGTGGTTGCTTCTTCATGGACCCATCGTGGGTGGAGCCCTTCGTGGACTCGCGCAACCGTTACCCTTTGTGGGTGGAGCCCTCCGTGGACTCGCGCAACCGTTACCCTTTGTGGGTTGAAGTCTCCATCAACATGGATGTAGGATAGCACCACCTATCCGAACCACGGGAAAAACATCCGTGTCTCCAATTGCGTTTGAATTCTCCAAACCCTTCCCTTTACATTCTTGCAAGTTGCATGCTTTACTTTCCGCTGCCAATATACTCTTTGCATGCTTGCTTGAATTATGTGATGATTTCTTGACTTGTCCTCCAATAGCTAAAATCTGCCAAGAACTAAAATTGGGAAAAGTTTAAGTTTTTATTTGGTCAAGTAGTCTAATCACCCCCCCCCCTCTAGACATACTTTCGATCCTACAGCTTGTGGTGCTCCTTCCCCTCTGGCGGTCCCGCGGTCACTAGCTTTTCAGCATCCATCTTGCCCCAGTGCACCTTTGCGAGGGCGAAGGCCATTCACGCTCCTTCTATACAGACCGACCGCATGATGACGTCAAGTCAAGGGCAAGCGCTTACAAGCCGTCTCACAAGCCCGAAGTAGCTGCTTGGAATCGGCTCGGTAAGCCATAGCCGGATAACCATATCTTTCATGGCTAGTTCCGCCGCCTTATGCAGTTCGATCAGCTGTTTCAGTTGATCGGCAAAAGGCACCAGATAATTCAGCGCCAAATACTGTGACCAAAAGAGCTTATCGGCGGTGTTCCTTCCTTCGGCTCGGTAGAATTGAGCGGCATCTGATATGATGTGAGGTAGCTCGGCAAATACACCTGAGAAGTCCGGATTCACAATCAGAAACATAGTTTTCCCTTCAAATACTTGCTTTACATGGGAAAAGCCTTACCCGCCGCGATCTTCCTCGCCTCTTGGATCCCCTGCAGGGCGCTTTGGGTTTCCCCCCGGGCATCGCTCGTGGCTTGACGCGCCTTGGTGAGTTCGGACTATTTCTCCGTTAAACTCTGCTCCAAGGTCTCGCATTTACTTACGGCCTCTTGCGGCTCCTGCTCAGCTTTAATAACTATAGCCTTGTGTTTCTCACAAAGAGTCCGCTCCGTGGCCGCCTTTTCCTCGGCCTCGGCAATGGCCCTTTTGAGCGCCTCGACTTCGGTCATAACCCCTAGCACAAATTATGCGGCTTATTTCATACTGAACATTTATTTCACAATAAATGCGCGCAACGCTTGTGCATACCTTGTTTATCCCTCAAGTGCATTTTCAATTGGCCAATTTCTTCCATGGCCCGCTCCAGACTTTGATTCAGCCCGGAGATCTCCGTAGTACGAGAGGCAGCAGCCGCTATAGGTATCTGCTTGAAACAGAAGAGAAATCAATATCATTCAATGAGTCTTCCTATGATCATCAATGTGACCCCCTGTCCGGTTCTTTCTTTCACCGAACAGTGTATCAGGGGCTACTATCTATACTATGATACTCTTCGGCAACTTATAAAACATACCTCAAAGCCTCTTATAAGGCTGATACAGGCTTCGTTCAGTCCACTCTCAGTTGACTGAATCTTCTCAATCACCGCACCCATAAGGGCGCGGTGTTCGTCAACGATGGAGGCGTCTTGTAACGCCACCAACCAAGCATCTGACACCTTTGGATGGACAGAGGCCACCAGCGGAACATGCACGCCCCCTCCAGCCGAAGGAGGCTGCCTTCTTGATTCTAGAGCCGTATAGGCCTCTGGAATCGCATTTGGTGGGGAGCCGAACTCAGGATCGCCCCCGCCGTCAGACCCCATGGGAATCTTTTCCCCCACATGTCTGGCCCCTGCGGTTTGACCTCCAGGCGCCGCCTTCACGGTTTCTTCCTTTCCTCCTTGGTCGGGGTGCTTCTGGGACGAAGCCTCGGTGTTATGCACCTGTTTGTAGGAAGGGGCCTTTGGGGGATCCCACTCTCCATAGCATTTGAGCTCAGCAGGTCCTTTGATGAGGATTGTTTGGTACGGGACCTCACCGGACTACCAAAAAATATGGCTTAAGGTTAAAATACTAAGCCACGATGAGTCTACACGCTTAAACGTACTTGGATTTTATATACTTACGAGTTCACCAAGGGCTGGGCCCTAGGATCCCATGCCGGCCGCTATCAGCGGCGGCAGTGGACTCCTCCGAAAGAGAAGCCCTTCCCCTTTTGGGCGGTTCGGCCTCCAAGGGTGCAGAGGTCGTCCTCTTCCTTCTTCCCTCCGTAGGGGATTCATCTTCCTCCTCCTTTTCATCCTATTTGGAGGCGGAATGGGCATCAGAGTCTTCGGGTATTGTGTCCGAAGTGCCACGATGACGAAGGCCACCCTGAGTATTTTTGGCCTCCTTCTCGGCCGTCTTCTTCGGCACCTTGTAAGGTGCCGAGACCAGCATCTCCGTCAGAAGTGGGATGGCCGGGTCTTTGGGCAGCGGGGCCGGACAATGGATCCTCTCCGCCTTATTCGTCCAGCTCTGGGAGAATTGAATAAACACGTGTTAAGCACA
Source organism: Triticum urartu (assembly GCF_056163025.1). Classification (NCBI taxonomy): domain Eukaryota; kingdom Viridiplantae; phylum Streptophyta; class Magnoliopsida; order Poales; family Poaceae; genus Triticum; species Triticum urartu. Next base: position 361,317,656 of record NC_141876.1, on the reverse strand, counting down.
TCCTTTGGGTCATGCGGATAGAAAAGTTTGATAAACTCACCGAACTTGCAGGGCGGGACAGTTGGTACCCGCGGTCTTCGGCGGAGTCCGGCCATGATTTGCTGGACTTGAAAAGCACCTTCCAAATGTCCTTGTGCGAGGAGCCAAAAACCCTCGCAAGGTTTGGTGCCTGGTCGGATCAAATTCCCATAGATTGCAAGTCCGGTGTTGACAAGGCAGTATCCGGCGGACTAACATCACCTGGACTACGTTGACAAGTTCAATGTTCTTATCTCCCATATCTTTAAAGCGCGTCTGGAGCACCGACAGTTCGTCGGACGAGGACCAGTCCAGGCCTTTCTTGACCCAGGATGTAAGCCGCAGAGGGGCGTCGGATCGAAACTCGGGCGATGCGGCCCATTCCTTGCCACGCGGCTCAGTGATGTAAAACCACTACTGTTGCCACTCCTTGACAAAATCATTAAAGGTTACCGTTGGCCATGTGACGTTGGGCATCCTGCTCACCATAGCGCCCCGCACTCGGCGTGCTCGCCGCCCACCACCTTGGGCTTCACATTAAAAACCTTCATCCATAAATCGAAGTGCGGCGAAATGCGGAGGAAAGCCTCGCACACGACAATAAATGTCGATATGTTGAGGAAGGAATTAGGGGACAGGTCGTGAAGATCGATCCCATAATAGTACATGATGCCACGAACGAACGGGTGGAGGGGAAACCCTAGCCCGCGGACAAAGTGAAGGAGGAATACAACCCTCTCGTGGGGTTCCGGAGTGGGGACGATCTGTCCCGCCGTCGGGAGACGGTGGCTAATTTTCTTGGCCAGATACGCGGCCTCCCGAAGCTTTTTAATATCCTTCTCTCGGACGGTAGAGGCCATCCATTTGCCTCCTACTCCGGATCCGGACATCTTTGGAAGGCCTTTTATGGGCAGAGAAGGTGAACGCTTGGGCGCTGGAGCCTGAGCAGAAGGGAATGAATCGGGAAGAAGGCGTGGGTGAAAAGAGTGAATCCTTGTCCCTTTATAAGGGCAGAAGAGGCGATGCGCCTCCCCACTCACCTGGTAAAACCTCTTATTCCCTGAGCACCGTAATTGATGGCGCGGTTGGGTTACCCACATCCGTATTGATGAGAATCCCATGATAGGGGGACACGATCTCTGCTTTGACAAGACGTGTGAAGAAAATCGCCTCACGATATGTGCAGTGCTAGTTGAGAAAGACGATTCGAATAATGACCGGGCCATGACATGATGTCATGTTGCTAAACGTGTCGGTAGATTAGTTTTGTGGAAATATTATTCTCTCTATGGTGGTATGTGGAACTTATTTTGCAGAGCCGGACACTATCCTTGTGTTCAAGATCTTCTATGGAGTATTCGGAGGAAGAACCCGCCTTGCAATGCCGAAGACAAATCTGGGCGCCGGACTCATCGCCGTTGAAGCCTGGTTCAGGGGCTACTGAGGGAGTCCTTGATCAGGGGGTCTCCGGACAGCCGGACTATATCCTTTGGCCGGACTATTGGACTATGAAGATACAAGATTGAAGACTTCATCTCGTGTCTGGATGGTACTTTCCTTGGCGTGGAAGGCAAGCTTGGCAATACGGATATGTAGATCTCCTCCCTTGTAACCGACTCTGTGTAACCCTAGCCCCCTCCGGTGTCTATATAAACCGGAGGATTTAGTCCGTAGAACAGACAATCATGCCATAGGCTAGCTTCTAGGGTTTAGCCTCTACGATCTCATGGTAGATCGACTCTTATAATACTCATATCATCAAGATCAATCAAGCAGGACGTAGGGTATTACCTCCATCAAGAGGGCCCAAACCTGGGTAAACATTGTGTCCCCTGCCTCCTGTTACCATCCGCCTTAGACGCACAGTTCGGGACCCCCTACCCGAGATCCACCGGTTTTGACACCGACAATTATCATTAACATTATCACTAGTTTCAGGTTCATTACTAGATTGTGTTTCAGCATCAGAAATAGAAATATCATTTGGATTCTCAGGTGTTTCAGCAATAGGTTCACTACAAGCATGCAAAGTCCTATCATTTTTCTTTTTCTTCCTTTTAGAAGGACTAGGTGCATCTATATTATTTCTCTGAGAATCTTGCTCAATTCTCTTAGGGTGGCTGTCGGTGTCAAAACCGGCGGATCTCGGGTAGTAGGTCCCGAACTGTGCGTCTAGGCTGGATGGTAACAGGAGGCAGGGAACACGATATTTTACCCAGGTTCAGGCCCTCTTGATGGAGGTAAAACCCTACGTCCTGCTTGGTTAATATTAATGATATGGGTAGTACAAGAGTAGATCTACCACGAGATCAAGGAGGCTAAACCCTAGAAGCTAGCCTATGGTATGATTGTATGTATATGTCTATCGACTAGCCTGGCCTCGGTTTATATAATGCACCAGAGGCCTAGGATAACAAGAGTCCTAGCCGAATACACCGGTGGGGAGGAGTCCTTGTCTTGATCACCAAGTCTTGTAGAATCTTCCATGTATGCGGCAGTTGTCCGAACTGGCCCGTGAGTATACGGCCATGGGGGTTCTCGGCCCAATCTAACAGATCGGGAGATGACGTGGTGAGTACCCCCTAGTCCAGGATACCGTCAGTAGCCCCCTGAACTGGTCTTCAAGTTAGAGACGCTCCTCGATTCTTCTGAACTATTCTTCATCTTCGGTTGTCGGTCTTGGAAATTGGTTCAACAAATCTTCCCATCTTCGATCTTGAGGATCGCCGAAATGAATTTGACGAGTTTACACATCGGGTATCCGAGGAGCCCCTTTAGGTTTCCGGCCTTTATCAATGCCTTGTTATTTTTATGCCACACCTCGATTTTGAAGTTGTTCCCGGGAGGCAGTGTCCTCTTGCATCCGAGCTCTAACACCGGATAGCATTCGACGTATCTATTGCAGCCGAGCACTAATGCCGGACTGCTTCCGAGCTCCAACGCCGAGATATATCCGAGCTCCAACGCCGGACTGTGTCCAAGCTCCAACGCCGGACTGTGTCCAAGCTCCAACGCCGGACTATATCCAAGATGTCATAGATCATCTTGGTCCAAAAAAGTTGAAGGAGTTTAGCCGAGCTTAATGCTGGAAATGCCCTCTATGGAGCCAGCCACTAGGGCCCGAGCTTTATGCCGGACTGCCTCCGAGGTGGTGCACCACCCCGAATGTGGGCCGATTTTTGTGAATATTTTTTATTGGTGCAATTTATTCTCTGCCGAGATATATAGCCAGTAGCCCTCAAGGTGTGTATCGGTCTAAAACCTGAGATGCACCTGAAGGATGACGTAAGACCGCTGATCCCAGTAGCCGCTGAGACTCAGGTTGATTTGCAAAATTGGCCTGAGGATCAAGTCCAAGCTCGGCAGAATACTTCGGGACACTAAAAGCGGCATGCTCAGTCTCCGAGACTCAGGTTGGGTGCGGCCGACCAACCTGAGGATCAAAATCTCCTCGGAAACTATATTGCACATAAAATTTTCTGCATTGGACAAGCAATGCAGTAGCCCCCGAGACACTGGTCGGGTGGTAACACCAGATCAGGGGATCAATGTGCCCCTTTAATATTTGTAAATAATAAGCCCGAAGCCCAGTAGCCCCCGAGCCTTAATGCGGGCACGGGTGGCCAAATTAAGGATCAATATCCATAGTAAAATCAAAAATTATGTGTAATGACTCTATGTATCCAAGTACATTACGTCATTAATGCTCGGATCCGCATTGTACAAAACCTTGTTGACCGACCATCGGCTTCCACCTCTTCGGCCAGTAGCCGAGGAGTGTTTGTCCTACTTTATAAAGCCTTTATGAGGGCAAAGATTTACAACAAACAAGGAAATCTGGCCATACGGTTTTATAAACAAAGGTACACAGAGAGTTATATTACTATTTAATAGAAGAAATGTCTTCCAAAGAAAATAGTCCCGCTATCGGTTCCTTTCTTTGGGTTGTCATGCTAAGCATGATCATTAAACCTCAGCTCTAATGTAAGAGCAAAATATTGAGGATTTAGTTTTGGGAGGCCAGTTAATAGCCCCGCTAGTGTTTGGCGACAGTCGGGGTGAAGCCATAAACACTTCGGCCAATGTTATGAACGGCCCATCATTTAACATAGTCATCGGATCGCTGACCAGTTTACGCTTATTGTGAAAGTCAGTTTTTGGCTTTCTCCACTGAGGTGCTTAACCGTGTGAGCTGGAAGCACAATCGCAGTGGTTCTCCCTTTGCACGCCTAGCCGAACAAAATGGAACGTAGGAAGCAAGTGCAGGAGCCGGGCAACCCAACTATTGACCGAAGACACAATTCGAAACCGATGCATATATAGCAATATCTGAGAATGTTTTTGCCGAACCCCTAAAGGTGTCCGGCGTTGCACTGCGAGACTAATGCTGGAAAAGCACAAATAGTTTAAAAGTGCCAAAAAGCTTGGAAAACCAAGAAACGTCGGTAAAAACATGACGTCCGAACAATATCAAGTGTTCAGTGCCAATCCGAAAGTTGGTCTTAGAAAAAAGAAGTGCTTCTGTCGTGCTTTAACATGATACATCCTATCTCAAGACTTCGAGCGGGTCAGCCTATGGCTTCAACCTCCTATCCCGAGGGCGGAGTACTTCTCATCAGGCCAGTTTAGCAAACTAAACTCTAGCGGTTTTGAGAGAGAAATTAGGCTCCCCGGCTAGTGACCGCACACTCGTGTCGAAAAAAGGAGTGATAAATAATAATAATAATAAAACTTTGCAACGACTAAGAAGAAGAACACTTATTATAAAACGGCTCAAATAAACTTAAGAGCCCCCAAGTGACTTGGGTAGAAGAATGATTGCATGTACCAAAGCACTTATATCATATCTATGTTCAACCGAACTTTAAACGCGTCTTAACCGACCGTCAGCTTCTCCCTCTTCGGTCAAGGACCGAAAAGTGTTATGTACTACATCAGTCAAGAATATCGACGGTGTTTCCAATAACCAGGCAATCAGGCCATAAGGCTGTAACAGACAAAGCGCGCTCAGGGAACTTATGCCTATATTACCATGAAGTGTAAGAAGCATCTTCGAAAAAAATAGTACCCCCACTGATACCTTTCTTTGGTGCTCATTGTTATTATGAGACTTGTGCAATAGATTTTTTGTACTCATGAGTTCCGTTGTGTGCCGACCATCATTGAAAACTATAAGAGCGCTAGCTTTCGGCTTCACCCAGTCTGAGGTCCGGCTTGGGCGACCCGATCGTGACAATCGCAGAGGTGCTCCCTTTACTCCCTAGCCAAACAATCGGGAATGTAGGGGTAAACACAGGAGCGAGGCAACCCAGCTTGCAAATCGCTTAAGTCAATATGGTGCATATTGTGGCGTAATACACGAACAAGGAACGAAGCCGTACAAGTATAATCATATGCAAGTGGAAAAGCTTCATGAAGGAAGCCCCCAAATGAATTGGGTATTTGAATTTATGCGTCACAAACAAAGTTTGGACAGGGAAATTTTTTATAAGCAACTTTTTTCCAAAAAAGTATAATGCTTGGTCGAACTAAACACAAGTTAAAAATTAAAAATTTGAGCATGAAAGTGACTTAGCTGGTTAATTTGTTCGGCATTGGTGACGCGGTCCGAGCTTGATGCGGGACAAGGTTCCATCCCCCAAGCCGGTCCCGAGGTGGCGGAGCGGAGAGCTTGACATGCCGAAGTGGTGACATAGCACGGTCAGTGCAGACCGGCAGAGTGACGACGAAGTCCCCGGATCGTTTTCTTGTGCATAAAAAATAGTGCAAACCGGAGATAATAGTAATAATAATAAGTAAAAAAATCGTTGCATAATAAATAATTTATGCAAAGTGAGTAATAAAAGAAATATGGCCTGGCGCCAAAGTCAATGTTGACCCAGGGCGTCGGCATGATGCGGTAAAGGCGTGGCAAAGCCTGGATTCATAGGTCGGTCTAAGTTCCGGATGCAGCGTTCGCCGGACTATGTACGGAAACTGACCGAACCACCACGCGACCGTCGTTAATGCGGCCATCATTTGATAGACCTGCGTATAGATGATGGACAAAACAGAGTAATAATTCCTTGGGAAAATAAACCCAAACAAGCAAAAAAATACTAGGATTAATAGCACCTGGTTGATTTGTTGTAGCAATCCGAAGAAAGGTGATTCCCAAAATTGGGACTCAATCCGCACACCCATTGCCTGATGGGCGATAAAGCGATGGTATGGCGATGTTGGCAAAGGTTGGCTCGCCGAGGCAAAGCCCTCGGTCCAGCTAACGTGACGGAGCTGGTTGGCTAATGACGCCGAAGTCTCCGGAGTAGGTTGATGAAGAGATGGTGAAGCCCCCGGTCCAGCCGAGATGTCGAAGCCTCGGTGTCAGCTGATGAGTCGAAGTAGGTCGGCGTGATGGACACCAGCTTGAAGAAGCAATAGTGCGGCCCTGCCGATGCAGGTCGTGACGTGGTTGATGTCGGCTTGATGAAGTGACCATGCGGCGATGCCGGTATGCCCGCTCCGTGTAATCCGTGGGGCGGCGATGTTGGTGATGATTTATCCTTCGCGATGCCGGACTCTTGTTCGGCTTGCCGAGATGATGATCCGAAGAAGTTGAGCTCGGCTAAAGTGACGATGTGTCTAGCGCAGGTCGGCAGCCGTGGAGTAATATTGCCGGACTGGTTTGACACCAGCATGATGTTGAAGATCATGTTCAAAAGATCTTAAAGTTAGTGGGATGTGTTCGGGAACAAAACACAATACCCCATATAAAACTTCCTTCAAAAGGGATGTCCGAAATCCCGTTCATAAAAAAGATGAACTCGGGTCGGAATCATTTTCGCGCAGAAAAGAGATCCGAAAAGTGATGCACTAATCGGAAGGTTCCCGGAGTTTGGACGGTCGGATCGAGATGAAATTTTGAGAGGTGGTAGATATAGGAATTCCACAGCCGATCAACGGTTGGATCTTCCAAAGGACGTCCGAGCTAGAAGCTGGACACCATGCCCTAAACTCATCCAAATTCCCGTCCAGATTTGAGAGGGCTCTGGTATATCGTGGATTGCCAGAGATTCCTCCATCGGAACTCGACAAAATTTTCCAGGGTTGTTATAGACTCAATTCCGCACAATTCCACCAAAGCGATACTCGAGGAGGTGGTGGCGGCAGATACGAGTTCGCTGTCCAAAAAAACAGTGCGGTCGCTTGAGGGCAATGTTGACGTCGGGCCCCTGAGCTCCATAGATGATTCCTCCGTGATCTTGATAGAGATCGGAGTTGATGTTTGATGAAGCCCTCGTCCGAACATGGTGATCCGAACACGGGGCGCAATTTTTGGTCGAACCAAGGTGACCAGTCGAACTGGTGACAAAGATGCCGAAGTCACAGTTGATCTGCAGGCGAGCCATCGATCCTTTTGTCGATCACACAGCGGAACTCTCAATGAAAGCACCAATGTCAGTGTCAAAACCGGCGGACTCGGGTAGTAGGTCCCGAACTGTGCGTCTAGGCCGGATGGTAACAGGAGACAGGGAACACGATATTTTACCCAGGTTCGGGCCCTCTTGATGGAGGTAAAACCCTACGTCCTGCTTGGTTAATATTGATGATATGGGTAGTACAAGAGTAGATCTACCACGAGATCAAGGAGGCTAAACCCTAGAAGCTAGCATATGGTATGATTGTATGTATATGTCTATCGACTAGCCTGGCCTCGGTTTATATAATGCACCAGAGGCTTAGGATAACAAGAGTCCTAGCCGAATACGCCGGTGGGGAGGAGTCCTTGTCTTGATCACCAAGTCTTGTAGAATCTTCCATGTATGCGGCAGCTGTCCGAACTGGCCCGTGAGTATACGGCCATGGGGGTTCTCGTCCCAATCTAACAGATCGGGAGATGACGTGGTGAGTACCCCCTAGTCCAGGATACCGTCAGTGGCCTTCAGGATACAAAGGTTCCTGAGTCATTTTACCAGTTCTAATAGCCACTCTAACAGCACAGTCCTTATTCTTACTATTCAATTCATTGAGAAAATCATTTTGAGCTTTAAGTACTTGTTCTACTTGAGTGGTAACCATAGAAGCATGTTTACTAATAAGTTTAAGTTCACCTTTGACATTAGCCATATAATCACCCAAGTGTTCAAGCATATCAGCACTACGTTTTAATTCTCTACCAAAATAAGCATTGAAGTATTCTTGCTTAACCATAAATTTATCAAACTCATCTAAGCATGGGCTAGAAAACTTGGTGAATGGGATTTTAGATTTATCATATCTATAGGGAGAATTTGCCTTTACTACCTGTGTCGGGTTATAAAGTCCATGTGTTTCTTCAATAGGAGATGGATTAAGACCATGTATTACTTCAATAGGCGGTAAATTAAGACCATGTATTTCTTCAATAGGAGGTAAATTCTTAATAGCTTCAACTTTAATACCCTTTTCTTTCATGGATTTCTTTGCCTCTTGCATATCTTCAGGACTGAGAAATAGAACACCCCTTTTCTTCGGAGTTGGTTTAGGAATAGGCTCAGGGGCTGGCTCAGGAAGTGTCCAATTATTTTCATTTGTCAACATATTATTCAATAAAATTTTAGCTTCATCTGGTGTTCTTTCCCTGAAAACAGAACCATCACAACTATCCAGGTAATCTCTGGAAGCATCGGTTAGTCCATTATAAAAGATATCAAGTATTTCATTTTTCTTAAGAGGATGATCACGCAAAGCATTATGTAATTGGAGAAGCCTCCCCCAAGCTTGTGGGAGACTCTCTTCTTCAATTTGCACAAAATTATATATATCCCTTAAGGCAGCTTGTTTCTTATGAGCAGGGAAATATTTAGCAGAGAAGTAATAAATCATATCCTGGGGACTACGCACACAACCAGGATCAAGAGAATTAAACCATATCTTAGCATCACCCTTTAATGAGAACGGAAATATTTTAAGGATATAAAAGTAGCGAGTTCTCTCATCATTAGTGAACAAGGTGGCTATATCATTTAATTTAGTAAGATGTGCCACAACAGTTTTAGATTCATAGCCATAAAAAGGATCAGATTCAACCAAAGTAATTATCTTAGGATCAATAGAGAATTCATAATATTTATCAGTAACAAAGATAGGTGAAGTAGCATAAGCAGGATCATATTTCATTCTAGCATTCAGAGTTTTTTGTTTGAGCTTAGCTAATAATTTCTTAAGATCACTTCTATCATTGCAAGCAAGAAAGTCTCTTTTAGTTTCTTCATCCATAACATAGCCCTCAGGCACAATAGGTAATTCATATTTATTAGGAGAGCCTTCATAATCACTTTCATCAGTATTATCAGTTTCAATAATTTCATTCTCTCTAGCCCTAGCGAGTTGTTCATCAAGAAATTCACCGAGTGGCAAGGTAGTATCAGGCATAGAAGTAGTTTCATCATAAGTATCATGCATAGAAGAAGTGGTATCATCAATAATATGTGACATATTAGAATTAATAGCAGAAGCAGGTTTAGGTGTCACAAGCTTACTCAAAACAGAAGGTGAATCAAGTGCAGAGCTAGATGGCAGTTCCTTACCTCCCCTCTTAGTTGAGGGATAAATCTTGGTTCTTGGATCTTTCAAGTTCTTCATAATGATAAGAATATATAAATCCCAAGCGACTCAAAGAATAGAGCTATGCTCCCCAGCAACGGCGCCAGAAAATAGTCTTGATAACCCACAAGTATAGGGGATTGCAACAGTTTTCGAGGGTAGAGTATTCAACCCAAATTTATTGATTCGACACAAGGGGAGCCAAAGAATATTCTCAAGTATTAGCAGCTGAGCTGTCAATTCAACCACACCTGGAAACTTAATATCTGCAACAAGGTATTTAGTAGCAAAGTAATATGATAGTAGTGGTAATGGTAGCAAAAGGTAACGATAGCAAAAGTAATGTTTTTGGTATTTTGTAGTGATTGTAACAATAGCAACAGAAAAGTAAATAAACGAAGAACAATATATGGAAAGCTCGTAGGCAATGGATCGGTGATAGAGAATTATGTCGGATGTGGTTCATCATGTAACAGTCATAACCTAGGGTGACACAGAACTAGCTCCAATTCATCAATGTAATGTAGGCATGTATTCCGAATATAGTCATACGTGCTTATGGAAAAGAACTTGCATGACATCTTTTGTCCTACCCTAACATGGCAGCGGGGTCCTAGCGGAAACTAAGGGATATTAAGGCCTCCTTTTAATAGAGTACCGGACCAAAGCATTAACACTTAGTGAATACATGAACTCCTCAAACTACGGTCATCACCAGGAGTGGTCCCGATTATTGTCACTTCAGGGTTGCCAGATCATAACACATAGTAGGTGACTATAGACTTCCAATATAGGATCAAGAACTCACATATATTCATGAAAACATAATAGGTTCAGATCTGAAATCATGGCACTCGGGCCCTAGTGACAAGCATTAAGCATAGCAAAGTCATAGCAACATCAATCTGAGAACATTGTGGATACTAGGGATCAAACCCTAACAAAACTAACTCGATTACATGATAAATCTCATCCAACCGATCACCGTCCAGCAAGCCTACGATGGAATTACTCACGCACGGCGGTGAGCATCATGAAATTGGTGATAGAAGATGGTTGATGATGACGATGGCGATGGATTCCCCTCTCCGGAGCCCCGAACGGACTCTAGATCAGCCCTCCCAAGAGAGTTTAGGGCTTGGCGGCGGCTCCGTATCGTAAAACGCGATGAATCCTTCTCTCTGATTTTTTTCTCTCCGAACACGAATATATAGAGTTGGAGTTGAGGTCGGAGGAGCTCCAGGGGGCCCACGAGGTAGGGGGCGCGCCCCCCACCCTCGTGGCTAGGGTGTAGTCCCCTTGGTCTTGATCTTTTGCCAGTATTTTTTATTATTTCCAAAAATAATGTTTGTGAAGTTTCAGGTCATTCCGAGAACTTTTGTTTCTGCACAAAAATAACACCATGGCAATTCTGCTGAAAACATCGTCAGTCCGGGTTAGTTCCATTCAAATCATGCAAGTTAGAGTCCAAAACAAGGGCAAAAGTGTTTGGAAAAGTAGATACGACGGAGACGTATCATGGGGCCACGCATCTTGGATCGAGGGCGACGTCCTGACGGGGAGGTGGCGGAGGCGCTCCATGGGCTACGTCGCTCGCAGCAGGCGGCGGGCGAGGCAGTGAGAGGGACGATGCAGGAGAGCCCCCAGTCACACTGACAAGCTTGGCGATGTGGTCCAGCCAGTCTTCATAGAGGTCATCGACTGGGCGGTAGCACGGGAGCTCACGCGCCATGAGCAACGCAGCTTGCACGTTTGCCGGGCCGTGACGAGCGTGGGACGACGAGACAGCCAGAGTCAGCGATGGGGTGGCAGTGCATCCGTCCCGTCGCACGAAGGGGTGCAGCGACAAAGCTTGCTGCTCATGCCCCACCGGGGCAGTGGCGGCATTGGCGGCGGGTAATGGAGATCGGCGAGGAGGCCCGCCGATGGGCGCCATCTGGGTGACGCGGGAGGCGAGAGCGGCTCGATGCTCAGCACATGCTCGACGAGCATCAGCCATGGAGATAGTGGAGCAACAACGAGTTGATCGACGGGAGAGAGGCTTCAACGCAAGCCTACCTGGTGTGCCAAATGTCGGATTCGGGGTTCTGCGGACCCTTGAGAGGCTTTGACGCACCCCTACCTGGCGCACCAAATGTCGGATTCTGCTCAACGATCCCACATCCTAGCTTGATGAACCCAAGGGACAAGGAACACAACAGTTTATCCTGGTTCGGGCCACCTTGTGGTGTAATACCCTGCTCCAGCTTTGTGGTGGATTGCCTCGAGGGGCTGAGGATGAACTAGTACAATCGACAAACAGCTCAGGAGGTGAGGTGTTCTTGAGGTCGATGAGCTAGTGAGGTGGTCAGGGTGGAATGGATCTGATCCCCCTATGGTGGTGGCTAGGTCCTATTTATAGTGGCCTTGGTCCTCTTCACAAATGTAGGCGGGAAGGGATTCCACAATGGCTAAATTTGAAGGGAGACAACTAGTACAAGCTATCCTAAGAAAAGTAGTCTTCGCCTGCAAAAGGCTCTAGTGGTGACGCTGCGGTGGGCTCCGCGATGACCTCCGTCCTGTCGTCCTGGCGTCCTTGGTCTTGTTGCACCGATATGGAAACCTTTGCTTGATTCCTAGGGACTCCATGCCTGCGCTTGCCTCCTTGGCACCAAAGGGGAAACTGGTACACTACGCCCACTGGCGCCCGCCTGGCCTTGGTCGTCATGGCTCACGTCATGTGAACTTCGTGAGGTGCATCTTGCCTTGATATCTCCGCCCCTCGGGAGCCAGCCTGGTGAGGCCGCCCCCAGGGCGGTCTTGGTGTCGTCCGCCTCGTGAGGCTTGGCTCCTCGCAAGGGTCTTGGGTTGTTGTTGTAGAAGCAGGGCCGTACCGGGCCATTGACGGAGCCACGCCGTGGGCCGCGGGCAGGAAAGTATGGGCACCCCCGTTCCCAGGACGCCGACATAAACCAAGGCTTGTAATATATTTTATGCCTTTATCTGGAGTTATTTTCTTCATGTGCGGCCGTTTTAGCTCTGAAAGTTTGCCCATCGTCGGCTTCAGCCCCCACGTAGATGCTACTAGGGTGTTCGATATAGCGTGTGATCACACTTGACCCAACGTCTTGGTCCATAAAGGAGGTGTCTATGCAGCGAACTAGGCAATCGTATTATGTGGATTTATTACTTTCACTTAGCCATAGGAGTTTCATAGTGGGGCTAAGTACTAGCCCCTGGTGCGTAAGCGGCCTTCCGGACTAGGATGCCCTTATCACATGACTGGGTGAATACCAGCTCTTCGTATAACACGGAGTAAATCACGAATGATTTGTAGTAAGTCACAGAATCGCTGACCAGCTCTCACCATATCATGACAGTCAGTTTTCAGCTTTCTCTACTGAGGTGTTTGACCGGACGAACTAGAAACACAATCGCAGTAGTTCTCCCTTTACTACCTTAGCCGAACTAGCGGAACGTAAGGTGGTAACCACAGGAGCCGGGCAACCCAACTATGGACCAAAGACATGATTCGGAGCTGATGCATATAATGCAATATTCGGGATGCCGAAGTATACCCCAGAAGAGTTCGGACTTTTGAAAATATACGTGGCCGAATAGATCCCCCGGCATTTAGGCCGGACCAAAGTATATGTTGCAATTTGAAGCAAGGAGGGAATACAAATGGTAAAATAAGCCAATACTGAACATGGGTTGGCGATAAAATGTTTCCTATATACTCTAATTAATACGTCAAAACATGCTATTACAGATAATGCCATAAACATCAAGGCTATTTTACATGCCAAGAATTTGCACACAAGGGAAGCTGTATACAGGGCCTAAAAAATAGAAGGTAGTCTTGAAGATCCCATTGATGCCCTGCTGCACATCTGTGCCATTTCCCCTTGGTAGGAAATCCTTTGAAAGGAGTAGTTGACGGTCGTTTATACAAAAGGAGCCTGGAAAAGAGCCCTTGCCCGACCGTAGGGTGGCTACGTTTTAATGAACCTGTAGTATAAGAGGGGAAATGGTTAAGGTCAAAATGGGGTCAAGCCGTTTTATGGACCTTGTCCATAGTGTGCCTCCGTCGTTGCCCAGTGTATTTTAAGTGCGTAATTATGCACGCGGTACACATGCCATGGTTTTACTAGGTGACCAATGGAGGCAAAACTGCTAGGCCAGCTCTGGATCCATCGAGTTGTCATTCTGTAGAGTAGGCCGGACTCACTTAGCAGTATCCAGGGTCTTGACGACCGATGAAGTGTTTGGCTTGATGAGACCGCTCTGTACCTCGGCCGCAAGGGCCGCAGTGTGCTCCTCGGTACGGAGGGAGCGCTTTGTGTTTCCATTGATTGTGATAACACCGCGCAGTCCGGGAATTTTGAGCTTTAAATAAGCATAGTGCGGGACTGCATTGAAACGAGCGAAAGCTGCCCTTCCGAGCAGCGCATGATAGCCACTGCAAAAGGGGACGATGTCGAAGATCAAGTCCTCACTTCAGAAGTTATCCGGCGAACCGAAGACGGCTTCCAATGCTAATGAGCCTGTGCAGCGGGCCTCTATGCCAGGTATCACTCCTTTAAAGGTGGTGCTACTAGGCTTGATTCTTGAAGGGTCAATACCCATTTTACAGACAGTGTCTTGATAAATCAAGTTAAGACTATTGCCGCCGTCCATAAGGACTCGAGTGAGATGGTATCCATTAATGATGGGGTTGAGTACTAGGGTCGCCGAACCTTCATTACGGATACTGGTTGGGTGGTCCCTGCGATCGAAGGTGATCGAACAAGCCGACCATGGATTGAATTTTGGGGCGACAGGCTAGATGTCCCTTAGTGCGCGCTTGCGCTCCCTCTTGGGGATATGTGTGACATATATCATGTTCATTGTTTTTACCTCAGGGGGAAATTTCTTATGTCCCCCTGTGTTCGGTGGGCGGGGCTCATCATCGTCCTCGCTTTGAGGCCCTTTCCCCTTGTATTCGGTATTTAACTTACCGGTTTGTTTAAAAACATAGCAGTTTCTGTTGGAATGGTTGGCAGGCTTGTCGGGGGTGCCATGAATCTGGCAAGGCCTATTGAGTATCTTGTCCAAATTGGATGGACCGTCCCTATTTCCTTTGAATGGCTTCTTCTGCTGACCGGGTTCAGAGCCACTGAACCCGGCGTTGACCGTTGTATCTTAAGTTTCATCATTGTTGTTCCGACGCTTGTTTTTGTTATGTCGTGGCCTTCTATTGCCATCCCTGGCATCCGAAGTGCCAGGGTTGCTGGTACTATTGCTTCTATGAGCCAACCAGCTATCTTCGCCTGCGCAGAAGCGGGTCATGAGTGTAGTAAGAGCTGTCAAAGTCTTCGGCTTTTCCTAACCAAGGTGTCGGGCGAGCCATTCGTCACGGACGCTGTGCTTAAAGGCCGCTAAGGCTTCGGCGTCCGGATAGTCGACGATTTGGTTCTTTTTTATTAAGAACTGATTCCAAAATTTGCGAGCTGACTCTCCGGGTTGCTGGACTATGTGACTAAGGTCATCTGCGCCCGGTGGACGGACATAAGTACCTTGGAAGTTGTCCCGAAAAGCATCCTCCAAATCTCCCTAGCTACCAATAGAGTTCTCTGGAAGGCTATTCAACCAGTGTCGTGCTGGTCCCTTTAGCTTTAGGGGGAGGTATTTAATGGCGTGGAGATCATCACCGCGAGCCATGTGAATATGGAGAAGAAAATCTTCAATCCATACAGCGGGACCTATCGTTCCATCGTATGCTTCAAATTTTATGGGTTTAAACCCTTCTGGAGACTGGTGTTGTATTACCTCATCAGTGAAGCACAAGGGGTGTGCGGCGCCTCTGTATCGGGCAACGTCACGACGGAGTTCGGATGACATCCATGTTCGGTTTTCGGCACGATGTTGGTTATGCTTATCGCGCCAAGCTTGATGGTCGTCATCTCGCATTGGAGCACGTCCCCTTGATCCACATATTGATCTCGTCTAACCAGCTCTATTGTCCAGGTCCTGACGTAAGTCGTAGGTGTAGCCCGGAGCCGGTACCTCTTTGCCTTGACGGCAAGGTGGTGAGGGCTGGTGTTTGTCATAAGCAGCTGTTTTGTCTTGTCTACGTGGAGGTCGATGTGGTTCGTCAGCGTGATTATATCTTGACGGTATTGGCTCAAGGGCCTCATCGTCAAATTTTGGTAGTAGCCTACGTTTCGGATAACTCTTTGTTGGGCGCTCGAGACCGTATTCTTCGGTAGCTAGGACCTTGGTCCATCTGTCGTTGAGCGTATCCTGTTCGGCTTGAAGTTGTTGATGTTTCTTTTTCAGGATCCTTGTAGTGGTGATTAGCTATCGCTTGAAGCGCTCTTGCTCGAGGGGCTCCTCTGGCACGATGAAATCTTCGTTGCGAAGGCTAACATCCTCCTCCTAGACCGGTAGATAGTTACTGTTTTCTGAATCCTCGTGCTCGACAGGTTCTTCTGGGTTGACTTGTCCTTCCTCCCACTCATCCTGCTCGAGGGTAGGCTCGACGAGGCGGTCGGAGTCTTCGGCATTGTCCGGGGTGCTATTATCTCCGGTGCCGGTATTACTGTCTTTTTCCCGACGTGATCATGAGAGATGCCGCTGATGCCAGTGCTTTGGTGGTGCTTCGACGGGCTTGTCCTCAATCGCGTCTTGTGTGCCGTCGTCGTTGTCCTTTTTGGGTGTATCCACCATATATACATTGTATGTAGAGGTGGCCGCCCAACGCCCAGTGATAGGCGGGTTTTGGCCTGGGTCGGCTCCGGATCGTCATCCATACCGTCGAGGTATTCGGAGGCGTAGTCTAGCATGTCGGTTAAGTCCTCGACAGTGGATACCAAGTGGGTGGTGGGTGGGACGCAAAATTCCCTACGCTTAGCCCCTAGTTCGGGCTGGGCGTAGTTCAGAGGTGATAATTCCGTAACGGCGAGAGACCGCATTAAGTCCAGAGTCTCGTTTAGGAGCGAAGGTTGGACAGGTGATCGGGGACCTATGGAGCTGGGCATGGTAAATGCCACCTGATTGTTCTCAATAGACGCATACCTCGAGGGTTCGAAGTTAGCATCCAGGGATGAGTCCGGCTTCCTGATGACAAGGGGAGTCCTATTAGATTCCAGGCCTGCTAGTAATATAGTCACCTCTAGGTCTCCGGTAGGGAGCTCCTTAGTTGGAGAGGGTCTGGCGGGGCTCATGATCCCGTCTTCGAACAGGGTGGTCCGCTCTGGATCTAAGGCCAGGGTAGGAATGACAGTTGATTCTTGAAGGGAGCCTGATGGTGGATCTGATAGGTTTCCCCCTTGTAGATGAGGAACAACGGTCGGGGCCGAGAATCCTTCGAGGATCAAGTCTCCTTGGATGTCTGTGATGCAATTCAGGCTTCTGAACCTGATCTGATGACCAGGGGCGGAGCGATCGATCTGTTCAAGGTGACCAGCTGAATTGGCACGTAGAGCGAAGCCGCCGAACACAAAAAGTTGACCAGGGAGGAAAGTTTCCCCGAAAGCAGGATCGTTGGCGATGATTGAACGAGCCATCGAACCTTCTGCCGACGACATAGTGGACCTCTTAATGAAAGCATCAATGTTGGTGTCAAAACCGGCCAATCTCAGGTAGGGGGTACCGAACTGTGTGTCTGAGGATCGAAGGTAATAAGGGACAGGGGGAACACGATGTTTACCCAGGTTCGAGCCCTCTTAATGGAGGTAAAACCCTACATCCTGCTTGATTGTATTTGATAAGTATAGGGGTTACAAGAGTTGATCTACCTCGAGATCATAATGGCTAAACCCTAGAAGTCTAGCCTCTATGAATTCTGATAGCCTCTATGGACTAAACCCTCCAGTTTATATACACATCAGAGGGGCCTAGGGTTGTACAGAGTCGGTTTGTAGAGGAAGGAGATTACATATCCGGACACCAATCTTGCCATACACGCATAAGAGAGTCCTACCCCGGACACGGGGGAAGGTCTTCTGCCTTGTATCTTCACGGCCCATCAGTCCGGCCCATATCACATAGCCTGGACACCCGAGGACCCCCTAATCCAGGACTCCCTCAGCAGGCTTAGAAGCTTGAGCAGCAGCCTTGGGGCAATCTTGGGCTTTGATGGAGCAGCCCCTGACTTGATGGCATCCCCCATCAACTTTTGAGCTTTGGGAGCTGGTGCAGCATCCTCTTCCTCATCAGATTGCATCATCATAGATGGCTTTCCTATAACTTCAGCCATGGTCTTCTTGACCCTTTCTCTTTTTTTCCCTCACTAGCAGCCTCTTCTTCTATTGATTTGGAGATTTCAAGAGTTGAGGCTCTGGCCTTAGACATTGGCACTTTCTTGGCAGGAGCTTTCTTGTGCAATCCGGGCTTGGTGGAAGCTGTTGTGCCAAACTCTTTCTTGACGACCTTTTTCTTTGAAGTGACCTCCTCATCAACAACAAAGTCTTCATCTTCTGATTCTGAGTTTCTCTTCCTCCTTGTCCTGCTTGCAGCTTTTGGCAAGTTGCTTGGGGTGCTTTTGCTACCCTCGTCATAGCTGCCAGAGGGACTAGTGCCCTCACTCAAGTTAACATGTTCCTGAGACCTGTTTTGGTTGTCACTGTTGTCTGGCATGGCTGAAAGTTGAAAGCTGACCCTGTGAATAGATATAATTGAGACAGAGTGGATGAGCATCACAAAGTGCAGAGATTTTTCAAAATAATTGAGTCAAAAACTTAGTTTTAGTTTTCTACAGAAAGCATTTCGGAGCTACCGATTTTGTTAAACTTGGTGACACAGAAGCAATATTAGAGTCTAAATTAGTGAATTTGGTCAGACCGAGACACAGTTCGCTGACTTCGAGATTGCTAGGGTTTCATTGAGAATCGAACTCGGTCACACCGATTGGTAAGTTTCGGTCAGACCGAAAACCACAAGTGTAATGGCCTAGGCCAAATCGGTGAGACCGATTTCTACAACTCGGTCGGTCCGAGATTAATTTGGCGGAAACCTAACCCTAAATTTTCGAATCAGAACTAATCTAAAGGAAGTTTTTGCTGGATAGAACAATCTCAAGCGTGGCAAGAATCATGGCATTGTCTTCGTGCTAAGAATCGGAGTGAGAAAGCACAAAGGATCGAACTCATACCCTAACTTGGCGATTAACTCGCTACGGCGACAACGGCGGCGGAGATATCCATTAACGGCAACGGAGACCAGCGGCAGGGGGTCGCTGGCGACGGAGGAGACGATTTGGAGACCTCGAGACAGCAGTGCTGGTTAGGCGCGGGCGAAGGGTTTCAGAGAAATTTCCAAAATTCAACCCGTGGGTATATATATGCAGACCCTGTCGGTGTGACCGAGTGGAACAACTTGGTGGCACCAAGATGCAGAATCGCAAGCGGTTACTGCAACTCGCTGTGACCGAACTGTTCAAATCGGTGGCATCGAGATTGAAACCTAGATCAACTCAATAAACTCAGTATGACCAAAAGGAATGAATCGGTCAGAACAAAATACATTATGAGGTTTTGGAAGTTTAAGTCTATGACGAATCGGTGGCTCCGAGTGCTCCTCACCCAGAGTGTTCGAATCTGACTTGATCAAACTTTGTGATATAGCATGAATAGAGTTTGAGACAAGAAAAGCATAGATAGCTAGAGGACGTTCTTAGGCATTCTTGTCCATCCATTTGGCAAAAGGAAAGCCAAAAAATCAAAGCAACAAACGGATGTCCTCAAATGAGAAAAATATGCACTCAACATGCTCACATAATAAGATGGAAAATGAAATATGTGGCAAAGCATGCACAAACACTCTAGCATCTATCAAGCAATTGGTGATAACTAGGTCATCTATATATGAGTATATTGACTGAGGAGTCAAATGAGAACATTTGATTGTAGGTCATACTCATCGTTTAAGCACAAGTGGGGTTACCACTTTTACATAAAGCATTCTTGTGTTCACACCATTAGAGTTGCTTTAGCTCAATTCTTAGAGTAAAGCTCCCCCTAGATGTGATACCCCCCCTAAGAGGGACGAACTAACCTTGGGTTTTGTCGATGATGACTTCATGTAGGTGTTGAAGATGTAGATGCTCAATGTTGATGTAGATCATTTGGAGCAATCCATTGGAGTGAGTTGCACTTTCAATACCTACATGGGTTAGTCCCACAAGGAACATACAAGGATATCCATAGACATAGAGTGAAGTACACACAAGATGATGTCCATGAAAACATTAGGTTACCTTGTCCCTTGACTTACCAACAAGAGGGTTTGTGACTCCTTGAAGTAGTGCAAGATGTGAAAGTTGATTGCACTTGTCCTTGCCAATATGAATATGAGTGAAGTATGTTGGCGGAGTCACCCTCAAGAACTTTCTAGTTCTTCTTCTTTGGGGTCCACATCATCTTGATGGGAATCCTTGGAGTTGTAGTCGTACTTGATGAAGTAGAACTTGATGTAGTCTTGGGGACCCACTTGACCAAGGTGTTAGGAGCTTCTTCAAATGCATCAATCTCCTCTTGAAGCTTATCCTTGCCTTTTAGCTTGTGGTCTTGTGGTGGAAGATCATCTTGAGCTTGTGTTCCTTTGAAAGAAGTGGGATCATACTTCTCTTGTTGTGGAACAAACTTTGTCTTGGGGTATTGATCTTCTTCCCACTCAACTCCATTGGCATTGAAGTTGCGTTCAAAACCAACACCTTGATTCTTCCGGTGCCTTCCTTGCTTGCGTACAATTTCCTCGAATTGCTTACTCCCGGCAAGGCTCTTGTAAACACCTTTCTCTATAATTCCCTTCAATAAGCTATTTTCTTGCTCGAGTGTAACTTGGCTAAGAGAATCATTAGTAGAATCAAGAGAACTACTAGAAGCAACAACATTGGATTTAATATGGTTATTGTTACTACTAGAAGAAGAACCGTTCTTACTCTTGTTGCTCGATTTAACTTGTGGCATTTAAGTAGACAAGAGTAAACACTTGGAAATGTAAGAAGAACTTTTATTATAAAGATCATCATTGATTGCTTCTAAGAACCCATGCTCTTCCTCTAGATTGAGCTTTTCAAAGCATAGCTTCTCATGAGTCTTTAAAAGCTCTCGATGATCTTCTAAGGTAGTTTCATGAGCTAACTTAAGAGTGTTTAGTTCTTTATTTAGACGCTCAATCTCCTTCTTATCATCGTCATTCGTTTTATCTTGATTAGCATGATTAATAGCAAGTTTATCATAGTTTTCACCACTAGAGTTGTCAACAACTAAATCATCATCGCCTAGAAAATCATCTTCATCACTACTGAAATCAACATACTCGGGGTGTGATACCTTTAGGCCTTTAGCCATGAAGCATCTTCCAATCCCTTCATTTGGTGAATCAAATATGTCGTAGGAGTTGGATGACACAAGTGCTAGACCGGCAACACCTTCATCTTGAGTATATTCGGAGTCGGAGTGATAACTTCTCTCAGAGTGGTTGTCGGAGTCGGAATCGGATACCCATTCACCAACATGAGCTTGATGTCTTCGTTTTGTATAGCTCCTTGATGACTTGTCCTTCCTTTCCGAATCCTTGCTTCTGCGATAAGCTCTTCATTCATAACAATCATCTCTACTCCTTCTCTCTCTTGGAGGTGATTCTTCCCTTTTGCTTCTCCTTTTAGGTGAGTCTTCTCTTCTTTTGTAGGGAGCCGTACACTCATTGGAGTAGTGTCCGGGTCTTCCACAATTGTAGCAATTACGTTCACGACTAGAAGATCTTTTGTCATTGTAGGACCTTGACTTGGAACTTCATTCTTTGCTTCTACTCTTGTAGAAATTGTTGAAGCTCTTCACCATTAGGCTCAATTCCTCATTGAAGACTTTTTTCTCACTTGATGATTTAGGAGCATCATATGAAGCTTTGTAAGCGCCACTAGACTTGTTGTGAAGCTCTTTTTATCCTTAAGTGACATCTCATGAGCAACAATTCTACCAATGACTTCCATTGGCTTGAGATCTTTGCAATTGGGAATCATTTGGATCAATGTGCACATGGTGTCATATTTTCCATCCAAGGCTCTTAGGATCTTCTTGATGATGAATCTATCAGTCATCTCTTCACTTCCTAAGCCGGCAATCTCATTTATGATGAGAGCAAGCCTAGAGTACATTTCAGCGATACCTTCACCATCCTTCATTTTGAACTTGTCAAGTTGACTTTGAAGCACATCCAATTTGGATTCCTTGACGAAGTCGGTACCTTCCTGCATATCAATCAAAGTATCCCAAATTTCCTTTGCATTCTCAAGACGGCTGATTTTGTTGAATACTTCGGGGCATAATCCATTGAAGAGGATATCGCAAGCTTGAGCATTGTATTGCAACATCTTCAATTCTTCAGAGGTAGCTTCACGATTTGGTTCCCTTCCATCAGATTCACCTTGCAAACCAATACACACAATAGCCCAAACGGCGGGGTTATGTCCAAGAATATGCACTTTCATCTTCTACTTCCAACTAGCAAAATTAGTACCATCAAAGTAAGGACCTCTACGGTGGTAGTTTCCGTCGCTAGACACCATACTCTCCTAGGTTATGAAACCAAGGCTATGATGACCAAAGCTATGGAAATCAAGGAAAATGGAGACCAAAGCTCTGATACCACTTGTAGGATCGGAAGTATGTCTAGAGGGCGGTGATTAGACTACTTGATCAAATAAAAATCTAGCCTTTTCCCAATTTTAAGTTTTGGCAGATTTTTAGCAACTTAACATTAGTCAAGCAATCAACCTACACATGCAATTCTAAGAGTATAGCAGCAGAATGTAAATCATTTCATATGAAGGTAAAGGGGAGGAGTTTGGAGGGAGCAAACACAATGTAGACACGGAGATTTTTGGCATGGTTCTGATAGGTGGTGTGATACGTCTCCAACGTATCTATAATTTTTTATTGTTCCATGCTATTATATTATCTGTTTTGGATGTTTAATGGGCTTTAATATGCTCTTTTATATTATTTTTGGGACTAACCTATTAACCGGAGGCCTAGTGCCAGTTTCTGTTTTTTGCCTATTTCAGTGTTTCGCAGAAAAGGAATATCAAACGGAATCCAAACGGAACGAAACCTTCGCGAGGATCTTTCTTGGAATAAACGCAATACAGGAGACTTGGAGTGGAAGTCAGAGATGCAACGAGGCGGCCATGAGGTAGGAGGGCGTGCCCAACACCCTCGTGGGCCCCTCGTAGCTCCACTGACGTACTTCTTTCGCCTATATATACTCTTATACCCTAAAAACATCCAGGAGAGCCACGAAACCACTTTTCCACCGCCGCAACCTTCTGTACCCATGAGATCCCATCTGGGGCCTTTTCCGGTGATCTGTCGGAGGGGGAATCGACCACGGAGGGCTTTTACATCAACACTATAGCCTCTCTGATGATGTGTGAGTAGTTTACGACAGACCTTCGGGTCCATAGTAATTAGCTAGATGGCTTCTTCTCTCTCTTTGGTTCTCAATACAAAGTTCTCCTCGATGTTCTTGGAGATCTATTTGATGTAATATTCTTTTGCGGTGTGTTTGCCGAGGTCCGATGAATTATGGATTTATGATCAAGTTTATCTATGAATAATATGTGGATCTTCTCTGAATTCTTATATGCATGATTTGATATCTTTGCAAGTCTCTTTGAATTATTGGTTTAGTTTGTCCTACTAGATTGATCTTTCTTGGAATGGGAGAAGTGCTTAGCTTTGGGTTCAATCTTGCGGTGTCCTTTCCTAGTGACAGTAGGTCAGCAAGGCACGTATTGTATTGTTGCCATCGAGGATAAAAAGATGGGGTCTATATCATATTGCTTGAGTTTATCCCTCTACATCATGTCATCTTGCCTAAAGCATTACTTTGTTCTTATGAACTTAATACTCTAGATGCATGCTGGATAGCAGTCGATGTGTGGAGTAATAGTAGTAGATGCAGAATCATTTCAGTCTACTTAACACGGATGTGATGCCTATATTCATAATCATTCCTAGATATTCTCATAACTATGCACTTTTCTATCAATTGCTCGGCAGTAATTTGTTCACCCACCGTAATACATGCTATCATGAGAGAAGCCACTAGTGAAACCTATGGTCCTGGGTCTATTTTATATCATATAAGTTTCCGATCTACAATTCTACTTTACTATTTATTTTATTTTTCAATCTTTACTTTTCAATCTATACAATAAAAATACCAAAAATATTTATCTTATTATCTTTATCAGATCTCACTTTTGCAAGTGGCCGTGAAGGGATTGACAATCCCTTTATCGCGTTGGTTGCAAGGTTCTTGATTGTTTGTGCAGGTACTAGGCGACTTGCGTGTAATCTCCTACTGGATTGATACCTTGGTTCTCAAAAACTAACGGAAATACTTACGCTACTTTGCTGCATCACCCTTTCCTCTTCAAGGGAAAACCAACGCATGCTCAAGAGGTAGAAACAAGGAATTCTGGCGCTATTGCGGGGAGATCTACGCTCAAGTCAAGACATACCAAGTACCCATCACAAACTCTTGTCCCTCGCATTACGTTATTTTCAATTTCCCTCTCGTTTTCCTCTCCTCCACTTCACCTTTGCCGTTTTATTCGCCCCTTTTCCATTCGCCTCTTTTCACTTGCCTCTTGTGTGCATCTTTGCCCTGATGGCCTTTCCTAAAAGCGTTGATCCTCACCTTAGAAGGTTGTAAGAAATTGAGAACAACATTAGAAGCTTTATGTCTTTGCAATTTGAGCATAATAATTTCTTTAGAAACGAGTTTAAAGAACATAAAGGCTTTATGGAGTACATGAATAAAGAGCTCGATGATATGTCTAAATACTTTTATGGGTTGAAATCTCAGTTTGCTCATCTTGGAAATTTAGTGGGTCAAATTTCGGATAAGCAAGCCACCTTAGTTAATAAGATGGCCTCTAAACTGGAGGATCTAAATGGTAATAAATATGTAGATCTAAAAGTGATTGATGTGTCTCCTATTAAATCTTTGTTTTCCAATATGAATCTTGATAAATATGGGACTGTAGATGAGTCAACTTTAGTTAAAAGGTGTCCCAATGATTCGGATTTTTAGATCTTGATGCTAAAATTAATAAAAATGGGATTCAAGAGGTCAAAACTTTACATAGCAATGAACCCACTATTTTTGATTTCAAGTAATTTAATTATGATAATTGCTCTTTGATAGATTGTATTTCCTTGTTGCAATCCGTGTTAAATTCTCCTCATGCTTATGATCAAAATAAGGCTTTTACTAAACATATCGTTGATGCATTAATGCAATCTTATGAAGAAAATCTTGAACTAGAAGTTTCTATCCCTAGAAAACTTTATGATCAGAGGGAACCTACTATTAAAATTAAGATCAAAGATCATGAATGCTATGCTTTATGTGATTTGGGTGCTAGTGTTTCTACGATTCCAAAAACTTTGTGTGATGTGTTAGGTTTCCGTGAATTTGATGATTGTTCTTTAAATTTTCACCTTGCGGATTCCACCATTAAGAAACCTATGGGAAGGATTAATGGTGTTCTTATTTTTGCAAATAGGAATTATGTCCCATAGATTTCATTGTTCTTGATATCGATTGCAATCCTACATGTCCTATTATTCTTGGTAGACCTTTCCTTAGAACGATTGGTGCAATTATTGACATGAAAGAAGGAAATATTAAATTCCAATTTCCATTAAGGAAAGGCATGGAACACTTTCCTAGAAAGAAACTTAAATTACCTTATGAATCTGTTATGAGAGTCACTTATGGATTGCACACCAAAGATGACAATACCAAGATCTATTCTTTCCTTTATGCCTAGCTAGGGGCATTAAACGATAGCGCTTGTTGGGAGGCAACCCAATTTATTTTTTTCCTTGCTTTTTGTTCCTGTTTAGTAATAAATAAATCATCTATCCTATGTTATGATTGTGTATTTTATGTTTTAATTAGTGTTTGTGCCAAGTAAAGCCTTTAGGATCTCATTGGGTGATTGTTGTTTGATCTTGCTGATAAAAATAGAAAGTATGCGCTCACGAGAATACTTTTCGTTTTTTACCTGAGAGCGATAAAATACCAATTCGAACTGCAGTAGATCAACAGACAAACTATTTAGGTCATCCTAATTTTTCAGGATTTTTGGAGTTACAGAAGTATTCGAAACCTCCAGATTGCTACAGACTGTTCTGTTTTTGACAGATTCTGTTTTTCGTGTGTTGTTTGCTTATTTTGATGAATATATGGCTAGTATCGGGGGTATGAACCATAGATAAGATGGAATACAGGAGGTTTAACACAAATATAAATAAATAATGAGTTCATTACAGTACCTTAAAGTGGTGGTTTGTTTTCTTATACTAACGGACCTTATGAGATTTTCTGCTGAGTTTTGTGTTGTGAAGTTTTCAAGTTTTTGGGTAAAGATTTGATGGATTTTGGAACAAGGAGTGGCAAGAGCCTAAGCTTGGGGATTCCCAAGGCACGCCAAGGTAAAATTCAAGGACAACCAAAAGCCTAAGCTTGGGGATGCCCCGGAAGGCATCCCCTCTTTCGCCTTCATCTATCGGTAACTTTACTTGAGCTTATATTCTTATTCACCACATGATATGTGTTTTGCCTGGAGCGTCTTGTATGATTTGAGTCTTTGCTTTTTAGTTTACCACAATCATCCTTTATGTACACACCTTTTGGGAGAGACACACATAAATCGGAATTTATTACAATACTCTATGTGCTTCGCTTATATCTTTTGAGCTAGATAATTTTGCTCTAGTGCCTCACTTATATCTTTCTAGAGCACGGTGGGTTTTATTTTATAGAAAGTATTGATCTCTCATGCTTCACTTATATTATTTTGAGAGTATTTTAGAACAGAATGGTAATTTGCTTTGGTTATGAGTCCTAATATGATAGGCATCCAAGATGGGTATAGTAAAAACTTTCATATAGAGTGCATTGAATACTATGAGAAGTTTGATATTTGATGATTGTTTTGAGATATGAATATGGTGATATTAGAGTCATGCTAGTTGAGTATTTATGAATTTGAGAAATACTTGTGTTGAGGTTTGCAAGTCTCGTACCATGCATTTATGGTAACCGTTGTGTAACAAATTTGAAGCATGAGGTGTTTCTTTGATTGTCCTCCTTATGAGTGGCGGTCGGGGACGAGCGATGGTCTTTTCCTACCAATCTACCCCCCCCCTAGGAGCATGTGCGTAGTGCTTGGTTTTGATGACTTGTAGATTTTTGCAATAGGTATGTGAGTTCTTTACGACTAATGTTGAGTCCATCGATTATACGCACTCTCACCCTTCCATCATTGCTAGCCTCTTCGGTGTCGTGCATTGCCCTTTCTCACCTCGAGAGTTGGTGCAAACTCCGCCGGTGCATCCAAAACCCGTGATATGATACGCTCTATCACACATAAGCCTCCCTATATCTTCCTCAAAACAGCCACCATACCTACCTATTATGGCATTTCCATAGCCATTTCGAGATATATTGCCATGCAACTTTCCACTGTTCCTTTTATAATGGCACGCTTCATCATTGTCATATTGCCTTGCATGATCATGTAGTTGACATCGTATTTGTGGCAAAGCCACTGCTCATAATTTTTTATACATGTCACTCTTGAATCATTGCACATCCCGGTACACCGTCGGAGGCATGCATATAGAGTCATATTTTGTTCTAGTATCGAGTTGTAATTTTTGAGTTGTAAATAAATAGAAGTGTGATGATCATCATTATTAGAGCATTGTCCCGTGTGAGGAAATAAAAAAAAGAAAATCCAAAAAAAGAAGGCCAAAAAAACGAGAGAAAAAGATAGAAGGGACAATGTTACTATCCTTTTTCCACACTTGTGCTTCAAAGTAGCACCATGATCTTCATGATAGAGAGTCTCTTATTTTGTCACTTTCATATACTAGTGGGAATTTTCATTATAGAACTTGTCTAGTATATTCCAACAAAGGGCTTCCTCAAAATGCCCTAGGTCTTCGTGAGCAAGCAAGTTGGATGCACACCCACTTAGTTTCTTTTGTTGAGCTTTCACACATTTATAGCTCTAGTGCATTCGTTGCATGGCAATCCCTACTCCTCGCATTGACATCAGTTGATGGGCATATCCACAGCCCGTTGATTAGCCGCGTCGATGTGAGACTTTCTCCTTTTTTGTCTTCTCCACACAACCTCCATCATCATATTCTGTTCCACCTATAGTGCCATGTCCATGGCTCGCGCTCATGTATTGCGTGAAAGTTGAAAAAGTTTGAGAATACTAAAGTATGAAACAATTGCTTGGCTTGTCATCGGGGTTGTGCATGATGGGAACATTTTGTGTGACGAAAATGAAGCATGGCCAAACTATATGATTTTGTAGGGATGAGCTTTCTTTGGCTATGTTATTTTGAGAAGACATAATTGCTTGGTTATTATGCTTGAAGTATTATTATTTTTATGTCAATATTAAATTTTTTTCTTGAATCTTTCGGATCTGAATATTCATGCCACAATAAAGAAAATTACATTGAAAATTATGTTAGGAAGCATTCCACATCAAAACTTCTGTTTTTATCATTTACCTACTCGAGGACGAGCAGGAATTAAGCTTGGGGATGCTGATACGTCTCCAATGTATCTATAAATTTTGATTGTTCCATGCAATTATATCATCTGTTTTGGATGTTTAATGGGCTTTAATATGCTCTTATATATTATTTTTGGGACTAACCTAGTAACCGGCGGCCCAGTGACAGTTTCTGTTTTTTTGCCTATTTCAGTGTTTCACAGAAAAGGAACATCAAACGGAACGAAACCTTCGCGAGGATCTTTCTAAGAACAAACGCAATCCAGGAGACTTGGAGTGGAATTCAGAGATGCAATGAGGTGGCCACGAGGTAGGAGGGCGTGCCCAGGGGGTATGCGCGCCCCCACCCTCGTGGGCCCCTTGTAGCTCCACGGATGTACTTCTTTCGCCTATATATACTCTTATACCCTAAAAACATCCAAGAGAGCCATGAAACCACTTTTCCACCGCCACAACTTTCTGTACCCGTGAGATCCCATCTGGGGCCTTTTCCGACGATCTGCCGGAGGGGGAATCGATCACGGAGGGCTTCTACATCAACACCATAGCCTCTCCGATGATGTGTGAGTAGTTTACCACAGACCTTCGGGTCCATAGTTATTAGCTAGATGGCTTCTTCTCTCTCTTTGGTTCTCAGTACAAAGTTTTGGTTCTCAGTACAAAGTTCTCCTCAATGTTCTTCGAGATCTATTCGATTTAATATTCTTCTGCGGTGTGTTTGCCGAGATGCGATGAATTGTGGATTTATGATCAAGTTTATCTATGAACAATATTTGGTTCTTCTATGAATTCTTATATGCATGATTTGATATCTTTGCAAGTCTCTTTGAATTATCGGTTTAGTTTAGCCTACTAGATTGATCTTTCTTGCAATGGGAGAAGTGCTTAGCTTTGGGTTCAATCTTGCGGTGTCCTTTCCCAGTGACAGTAGGGGCAGCAAGGCACGTATTGTATTGTTGCCATCGAGGATAAAAAGATGGGGTTTATATCATATTGCTTGAGTTTATCCCTCTACATCATGTCATCTTGCCTAAAGCATTACTCTGTTCTTATGAACTTAATACTCTAGATGCATGCTGGATAGCGGTCGATGTGTGGAGTAATAGTAGTAGAAGCAGAAGCGTTTCGGTCTACTTAACGCAGACTTGATGCCTATATTCGTAATCATTGCCTAGATATTCTCATAAATATGCGCTTTTCTATCAATTGCTCAGCTGTAATTTGTTCACCCACTGTAATACATGCTATCATGAGAGAAGCCAGTAGTGAAACCTATGGCCCCGGGGTCTATTTTATATCATATAAGTTTCCGATCTACAATTCTAGTTTACTATTTATTTTATTTTGTAATCTTTACTTTTCAATCTATACAACAAAAATACCAAAAATCTTTATCTTATTATCTTTATCAGATATCACTTCTGCAAGTGGCCGTGAAGGGATTGACAACCCTTTATCGCGTTGGTTGCAAGGTTCTTTATTGTTTGTGCAGGTACTAGGTGACTTGCGTGTAATCTCCTACTGGATTGATACCTTGGTTCTCAAAAACAGAGGGAAATACTTATGCTACTTTGCTGCATCACCCTTTCCTCTTCAAGGGAAAACCAATGCATGCTCAAGAGGTAGCATGGTGCTATCGTACATCCACATTGATGGAGACTTCAATCCACGAAGGGTAATGGTTGCGCGAGTCCACGAAGGGATCCACCCATGAAGGGTCTACGAAGAAGCAACCTTGTCTATCCCACCATGGCCATCGCCCACGAAGTACTTGCCTCACTTGGGTAGATCTTCACGAAGTAGGCGATCTCCTTTCCCTTACAAACTCCTTGGTTCAACTACGCATTCTTGACGGAGGCTCAAAAGTGACACCTAACCAATCTAGGAGACACCACTCTCCAAAAGGTAATAGATGGTGTGTTGATGATGAACTCCTTGCTCTTGTGCTTCAAATGATAGTCTCCCCAACACTCAACTCTCTCTCACAGATTTGGATATGGTGGAAAGATGATTTTAGTGGAAAGCAACT
Organism: Triticum urartu; assembly: GCF_056163025.1. NCBI lineage: Eukaryota > Viridiplantae > Streptophyta > Magnoliopsida > Poales > Poaceae > Triticum > Triticum urartu. The sequence goes on along the minus strand of NC_141876.1, from coordinate 361,287,465 downwards.
TGGGGAAGGCTAGAGATCAAGATTCTGGTGGTTGGATTGGAATGTATTGGTCTCAACACATGAGTAGGTGGTTCTCTATCAGAAAATGAATGCTGGAAGTGTAGGCACGTTCTGATGGCTCTCTCTCAAATGGAGAGGGGGTGGAGGGGTATATATAGCCTCCACACAAAATTTAACCATTACACACAATTTACCAAACTCGGTGGGACCGAATGGTGAAACTCGGTGAGACCAACTTGGTTCAAAATGTGAACGTTAGGCTTTTCGGTGGGACCGACAATACCAACTCGGTGAGACCGATGCACTAGGGTTAGGGAGAAACCTCATCTCGGTGATACCGATCACATGAACTCGGTGAGGCCGATTTCAGTAATAAGCAAACAGAGAGTTGTCCAGGCAAACTCGGTAGGACCGATCGCTCATTCCGGTGAGACCGAAATGTTATGAAAAGGAAACAGAGAGTTTGCATTGCCAACTTGGTGGGACCGATCGGTCATCTCGGTTAGACCAAAAAGTTATGAAGGGAAACCGAGAGTTTGCAATCCCATCTCGGTGAGACCGAGATCCCTATCGGTAAGACCGAACTGATTAGGGTTTCTAGCAGTGGCTATGTCAAGTGAACTCGGTGGCGCCTGATAGATCAAATCGGTGGGCCAAGTTTGACTTTAGGTTTAGGACATATGTGGAAATGAGAAAGTGGTTGAGGGCTTTTGGAGCATATCACTAAGCAATTGAGAAAAACAAGTCATTAAGCAACACCTCATCCTCTTTTAATAGTATTGGCTTTTCCTATGGACTCAATGTGATCTTGGATCACTAAAATGAAAATGTAGAGTCTCGAGATTTTGCCAATATGTGTCCTTAGCATTTT